>NC_141571.1:9197257-13997257 GCF_036417535.1 Chlamydotis macqueenii | reverse complement strand
GTGGAGAGACTTGGGGTTTCTGTTCCTTTAAACCAAGATCACAAGCAATGCTTAAACACCCTCTGCCTTAATCCCCCCAGTCTTTCCGTCTTCCCACAGCCCCTGCGGCTTTTCCAGGTTTGACCCCAAACCTTCCTAAAGAAGCAGAAGAAAGAGTACAATTAATGGCAGCTTCAATCACCTGCCTGGCCACAGGAGATAGCTGAGAAATAGCAGTAAGATTTAGAAGGAGTAAAAGAAAAAACACTATAAAGGATTTTCCTTTGCCATTTAAAATCACACTTCTGCCCTGTTCCCAGGCTGACTGTGTTGAAAGTCTGGGTTGGAGAGGCTGGAGTAGCATTGTTGGTGCTTCTGATCAAAATGAAATCTATCATTTAGAGTATTTTTAAATTCTTATTCAGTCCACCCAAGCAAAGAATTGAAAGCATCGGTTGGGGATTGCCTGGCAGCAGGACTCTGCAGCCGCTGCGCTTCAGCCAGGTCTATAATTAGAGCCTAATGGGGCAAAGGACCCCTGCACCCACCTCCGAGAGGGTAAAGGCTGTGGGTCCTTAAGGGCGACGTCTCCCCAGACCCCAGCCTGCAGCTGGACTGTCGCCTTCAAGCATGGCCGTGGGATCTTCAAGGATGGGTGACTTTCTGTTCGCATTTTTGCCAGGGGACGAGAACAGAAACAATACGTTGTCCCCCACAGCAAATTGGAGTTGTGCATCTTAATTGTCCAAAAACTCTGCTTTGATAAAGAGAAGCCACTAAGGCTAGGAGGAGCATTCACAGAAAGACACCATCCAAACCGCTCCAGTAATGCAAGGAGGTTTTTAACGTTAAAGCACTGGTGTTGACGGAGCGGAGAGGAGCCGGCGAGGGGAGCAGAGTGCTTGGAGGCAGAGCCAGTGGCAGCCTGTGGGGCGATTGACAAGAGTCTCGACTGTCTCCTTTGCATAGTGCTGGCATCACCAGAGCCCAAAGCCCAGCTCTTACATCCCCACTTCCCCCTCTGCTCGCTTCCCTCACTGCCCAAAAGTGGGCTCTGGTTTGGGATAAGAAAATATTGATTTAGGCTTTGCGGAGTGCAGATAGGCTTGAAGATTGCACAAAAATAAGCATCAGCTCTGTCGGGTTTGGGCTATCTCCCACATAGAACTTAACTCTATAGGCAACTTAACAAATTAATGATCTTCTATTTAATTTTAAACAGTATTAATTCAATCTATGGAAAGAGGCATTTATGACTGTTTGGATGCACGCAGTAGTAAGCAAAATCTGTTCAGGTTTCTATTGGGTACCAGGGTGTATTTGGAGATGCACAGAGAGGGCTCTCCATCCAAGGTGTGGTGTTGCACAGCATTAACCATGTTTAACAGCTTTTCAGGTACGTAGGTGAGAAATGAACCAGGTCACTAAGTTGAAGCGGAAAGCTGCCGTGGGAGGGATGAGGTGGAAGACAGCGCAGGTCGTTCAGATCTTCTGCTGGGACAAGGCGGGGAATTTGTGTGTAACCTCCCGTACGGCATGGCTGTCGATGGATGGAAATGTGAAAGGGAAGAGCTCCTCTCCGGCTTTGCACTTATCATGTAAGTGGCAGCCGAGGAGAAGAGCAGCCATAATTAAAATGTGATGTCGAGCCCCGGTGCCCCGGAGGTAACGTCCTGGAAATGAACTGAACATTAAGAACGGCAAACTGCAAGGGACGCGGTGACAGATCCTCCGTAGTCGTAGATCACCTCTGAGTGACAGAAAATTGGACACAGATCATGAGGAAGGCAGGAGAGAGCATTGGGGAGGGGGAAGGAAGGGGAGAAAACAACCATTCCTAAAATGAGCCTAAAATCTGCATGGTTGCTAGGGAAGTGGGACTCCTGGTAAGTAATTTCAATTTGTACCTATATTTATAACAGTATGAAGATACGTTTTATAATCTGGGTAATAAAGAACCTCATCAGCAACTTCTCAAAGAAACTTGTTATTACGGAGAATGACACTCTAATTGCCTCCAGACATTTAGCTTGTCTAGTGAGTGAAGTAACCTGATAAGCTATTGAGCTATTAAGTGATGTAGAATCAATTAATGTAGTTAGATAAGAAAGTAATACCCTACCTAGGTAAACTAAGTAATATGTGTCAAACTAGTCACTATTAATTCAGGTCCAGGAAAGCATAGCAGACCAGTATAATTCCCAGTAACTTTCATAAAATTGAGGAGGTTATATTTTGACCAAAGAAAACTCTTTTACAAAAGATAATTTATGAAAAAAATTTAAAAGAAATACAGAATTCATTACCAGGCTCATTTCCTCAAAAATATTTTCCATTCTTTAAGACATAAAGCATTGAATAATAGTGCCACAGAGATGGCTAAATTGTAGGCACTGACTTCTCGAGTCTTGGAAAAAGAGAGAGAGATGGGGAAAACACACGTTGAATTTCTACGCCTGCATGAGAATGCACACAGGACTTGGACAACTGGGTGTGCAGTTGCCTACGTCCCTTCTTGCACGTGCAGGCTTGCACGCCAGGCAGCGGAGACCAGCGCAGGCATAACTGTTAATGTCTCAATCGCATCCTTGTAGCTTAGCAGCGGAAGAGGCTTGCGTGGCGTGGTGGAGTCGGGCTGTGAGCTGGCACGGTTGACGTGTGGACAAGGTGACAGATGGGGAAGGGTCGCCATGCCTTGTGTAGGTACAAGCAAGAAATATGTGAGGACTGAGTTCTGGTTCCAGTTAATTTTGTCCCTGTCTGATCTAGCTTCAGGTGTGATTATCTGGAGTGCGTTAGAGCAGAGGAAAGGAGAATGGGTGAGAAATTATCATCCTGTCTGTCTGGCTGCTGCTGCAGGTTTCCTGTCCTGATAGATTGTCTCTCCAGTTGGGGAGTGCAGAGGGAGGTTAATGAATCTCAAACCATTTGCGAGTGGCACAGCGTAGCTCCAAGCAAGCTGGGGATGCAGGAAAGCAAGCGTGAGTCCCCAGCTCTGTGTGGCTGTGCTGATGTGGTGCTCAGCAAGAGCTAATTAGCCCTACCCGGGAGCACACAGCACCGTGGGGACATCGCAGCGCTGCCTCCAGCCCCGCCGTCTCCACATCTCCGTTTTGGGGTCTTTCCTTCCATCTCCTCAAGTTTTCAGAAACAGATGTTTTCAGCTATAAAATTACCATCTGGTCTAGGTCTTGTTGTAAGGGTTTGTTCTCATCCAGGTCTCCAAGTCTGCCCTGCTGCTGTATTTGGAGACCGCTCCAGTGCACGGGCCAGGGTTTAGGACTGAGTCCGGGAGCATTTGAGACCAGGTCCATTATGGAAACAGTGTTGCTATGCACGTCTTGTTTGTACAGACTTTTTGCTCTGCTGAAGGGCTCAAGGCAGTGTGTCAGATGTAGGGGAACACCTCCAGGCCCTGATGGGACAGCTGGCATTAGGATAACCTGCGTAGTTAGGTACCAACCTTGTTTAAGCTCTTCAGAAACCCTTGGAATGGCTATTTGCAACTTTAGAAACTTGCAGTCCTTTGGGAATCTGGGCCTAGAACTGAAAGCTTTATTGTGTATTATGTTGTGGGTGATGTTATAACAAGAATATTTTGGGAAAAATTAACATTAACACCCCTGAAATGTCTTCCTTCCAGCTCATTACATGAGATGTAACCACATGGTAAACTTGACATTCCTTTTGTTTGAAAAGATCTTCTGTAAAGGACCACAGCAGTTCCCTGTGGACCACAGGTCAGCAGTGAAAGACCGATCGGCTCTGTTAAATGCAGTAGAATAAAAATAGCAAGAGTGAACGTTTTAGTGCTTCAGCTTTAGCATTTAGATGTGATACAGGACTTGAAATTTTGTTTCTGATCTTTAAACAAGAACAACGCGGAGCCATCTGAACTGATTTGCTTAATGTGCTGTTCAGCATTCACGGCATAAATTGAATTGTTAGCCTCTCTGTCTTTGCATTTGAATGTTTTGATTCTAACATTACCAGCAGAGCAACCTTCCCTAACTGAATTGTTCTCACAAGTAATGTTGATGCTTTGCACTCCCACTCAATTGATGTCATTGTGGATACTGACAAGAAGGTGCCTGTTAGAGCCAACAGGTTGAGACCGGATAAGAAGAGAGGGAGAAATCAGAAATATCTTGGTTTTCATCAACGTTCTTTATTTCAGAAAATTATTTTCACTAATTTCCACTTACTTACTTTCTGCCCTTCTGATAGAGACGGGTTTGCAGTTGCTTTACACAACTTTTGTGCTACCCTTCCTTGAGTACAGGAACTAATCCAGTTAGATTGCTGAGCTCTGTGCTACCACAGCTAAAGGTGGTGGACACCTAGCTTGGACGAGTCTGCACCTTCGCATGCAGTGTGGAAATGTCCACCATTAAGCCTTCTTGCAGCCGAGCATCTGCCCCGTGACGCTCGTGTGTCTGCACTGTCTTCGTGCCCAGTGCTGGGAGAGGTCCTAGCTTGTCCCATGCCAGCTGGTGCCAATTGTCCCCACTGCTGGAAGCCAGCATCTTCTAGGGTGGGCAAGCTTCACCCGGGTCATCCGGGCCCATATGGAGCCACTGTAGCTCTGGCATATATATAGAGGAACATGCAGCAGCTTGACAGCTGTGGACTTCTGGAGAGTAGTTAAAGGCATGAGTTGTGTGGGGGCTCTGAGGCTGCAAGACCTTCTGGGGCTGGAGTTGTAGTGCTGCTGTGGGAAGAGGAATTTCAAAGTGTGTTTGTGGTGCAGGCGTGAGCAAACAGCTGGTGCCTGGGTCTCTGTAAGCTGGTTCTTGACAGCAGACTAGTGTGGGTGTGGCGGAGAGCATCAGGGATCAGAGCCTTGGGGTGGAGAAGGGGGTGGTCAAAGTGATGGTACAACTGTACCCGTCAAGAGCTGAGACACGAAAGGAGGGGATGTGCAAGGTAAATATAAAAGCTGTAGAAAGCAGCATGGAAGACTCAGTGTAGGATTTTGGATATAACGGAAATTAATTTGTCACTACTAGGTCTCAGCAAAGTTTCAGAGATCCATTACCGGAGAAAGGGAAAGGCAAGACCCCACCCTGGGTTCCTTCCTACATGAGTAGCTGTTGTGACTTACGCGTTTTTAGTCCTTTCCAGAGTTTGACGTTTCATACGTAGACAGTTGCCAGGGGAAATTTTGCTTACACCGTAATTTTCCATTTACCGCTAGACTTCAGACAGATGAGTGCAAACTGTTCTCTCAGCAACTCAGGAGATAATTTTGCAGTCAGTGTGAACACTGTGAACCTTCTAATTTTTTCTCTAATAACAGTTTGGCAAATCAAAGTGTCTGTTCAGTTAGTCAGTAAAAACACCTAGGAACCATGAAACAAAAATACACAGGCATAGAGATGGACTCTGAGCTGTGTCTCGGATTAGGTATTCTCAGTGATTAGGTTTATTGACTATTTTTTATTTTATCTTGTCTGCATTGAAACAGAAGCATCAAAGATGACTATAGAGGGAAGAAACTAATGACACATGCATTTTCTAAGTACTTTTATTTACACAAATTCCTTTGCCATGTATTCCAGCATGGTAAGACAATGGTCACCAAGACAAATTCAGAAATCTAGCCACTACTGAGAGGAAGCCAAATGAGAGAAAAAAAATGAGAAAGAGAATATTTGTGCTTTGTAGGGTAGAAGTTAGGGAGACATGATTGCATTTCTCGTCTTTCAAATAATTTCCATTTTAAGCCAACAACCCTGATGGTGGGACAGCAAGTAGGAGGTAAGGGTTTTTCCAGTGAATGATTTTTGATTTGCTTTCTAAACTGGTAAATTTTGAGACATTCAGCCAAATTGGTACAGCCACAGTAAATAATGGCAATAAACTCTCCCCCTCTACTTATGCCTTGCATATATACAAGCACATGCAAGTCTAGGTTAGCAAAACCACACTTTCTTTTGTTCTCTTTGTTCCCTTTGTTCACTATGTAGTAATGAAAAATGACAGCCATGTTTATTGTAACATTCCTCCAGGAATGCAGAGATAATTACCTGCCCTTAGCCTAGGAGAGGAGAACGAGCACAAGCTCCATCTCCTTCCAGCTCCCCGGAATCCAACCGACGCCTTGGCACGAAAGGCAGAGTGGAGGACATTGGGAGTAGAGATCTGCTGCCTTGTGAGGTTTTTAGAGTTCAGGTTTTTTGTCTTTTGCAAAATAACACCTGAGAAGAGCTCAAACACCTCTGTTAAAAGGGAACCGCTTTGAATTCCATCTATATCCTCGTCCGTTACTAAAGAAAAGGCCTCTGCATGTTTGTTTGAAGTAGGCTCGACTTTGTCGATAATATTGCCGTTTTCACACGGCCTCTTGCAGGATCTGCCCAGACAGGTCTGACTACAGCCCTGGCTATTTCAGCAGTGAGAGGGTCATTCTGCTTCCCATTGAAGAAAACCCAGACTTCATCCCATGTGCTATTAAAAGGGGTTGTGGAGTTTCTGAAAAGTGCTAGATTAATAGGCATTGTAACTTACAACCTGTACTCTAACAACAAAAAAAAATCATTTTGGTGCTGTAAGAGTAGGTGAGACCTGGTTCCTGTTTAACCTTCTTGTGTGTTTGGTGGCCATGAGCTCAACCACGAGGCTCCAGCCTGTGCACAGGAAGGAAGGGGGAACCGAGCATCCTTCCCTTCCCGTCACACCGACAGCCAACCTCTCCCGCTCCCACCGCCGACAGCAGTGGGAGCCCCTCTGTCATGAGAGCTCCTTCTTCCCTCCCTGCCTCTGCTCATCTGGGGAGACACCCCATTTCTCCATATCTGAGATCCAGTGCAGAAAACTAGGGGGAACTCTGTTATTTTAACTCTTTTGTTCAGCAAGGACAACCTATCCCAGCAAGGTCCACTCAGGTAACTAGGTGCTTCCTTGTTTTTTTTAACAATTATTTTCCAGTATGTGTTCCTGTTTAATAGGAATTTTAAAACATGACCTATTTAGCCTTTAATAAGAAAAATCTTTTAATATCTTAATATTTTTGTCCTCTGCGTTTATTTTCTCACTAGCTGGGATTTTTCAGGCTGATTATTTTTAAGGTATTAAAAATATAATCCATATGATATATTAAAATGTAATTAAAAGTGTTATCGTATTTTCAGCAGCGTGTTATGCCTAGGGAGATTTTACAAGTGCGAATACATTTTTGCATCACCCGCACCACTGAGGGAGACCCACTGACCATTGCTAACTCTTTTTACTGATAAGAAAATGGAAACAAAAAAAAGAGGGGAAGGATTTTTGATGCTTTTGGGGGTTTCACCTTCACACCATTTTCTTTCTGATCCAGAATGTCTCCCAGGGGTACAACAAAAGGAGATAACAATTAAGTTCATAGCCTGGATTGCCACGTTTTCCAGGTTGTGATAAAGAAGTTCTGGTGTGGCAACACGATGGAGATGTGGGTGGCCCAGGGATGTGGAGCAGTAGCTGTGTCGCACAGCCTTATCCCCTGCCTGGGTGAGAACAGCGTAGCCTGCCCGTGGCAGAGCAGCTGCTTTGGGTGGGGCCAGTGGAGCTGGGAGGTGGTTGCAACGCAGACTTGCAAGTGGGAATGCATTGATTAGTGGTGCTGTGCCTTCAAGGGAGTCCTTCTAGATACCTCCCTGTGCTCAAAAGGACCCTCTTATCCTTCATATGTGACCCAACACTTCCCAAACTGGAACAGGGCATTACTGGAGAAGCCCTGATCTTGAATGTATGTTGTGATTGTGCCCTCATGGCCAGCTCTAGGCTGGATCCCTTTCCAGCGCACGGTGGGTTGCAGGGTGCGTAGCATAAGCCAGGCAGAATGGACCTGAATTCTGGGATTTGCAGCTGAGCTCCCCAGATCCCCTGCCCACCTCTCCTCTCCATCTCTTGGCTCTCCAGTCCCATTCTCCAACCCTTGGACGCAACAGGGCACTTTGCAGAAGGCTGATATTCGTGACAGCACAACAGCGAGCTGTGGATTTATTCCTCAGTTGCCTAGAGAGAGTTGAAGGTTCAGAAATGGAGGGTCTGGTGGCTAAAGGGTGAATTGGGGGGTGGCATCACAAATGACACTGCTGCACGCAAAGAGTTAAACCACTGTAGGAAAGTCTGCTCACAGGAGAGTTCGCAAGGAGAAAGCAATTGAAAATAAATATAATCGAAGTGCCCAAGTGTGTTAGGAACTTGATTCTCTTTATTCCTCCTCTCCTCTTTTTCTCTGTACCGCCAGGAGCTACATTCCTACAGCTCATATTCTCAACAGTTTTCAAATAAGTGTTTAATGGGATTTATAAAAACACCTGAGCAGGTTAGATAGGTTATAATTCCCACTGATTTCACTGACCTCTCTGTAGATGGGACACAGGCTTCTATATCACATGGGCTTATTTGAAAATATTATTCAAAGTATTCTGGAAAATGTTAGTCACGTTAGATTTGTGGTTTAAGTTCTGAGAGGTGCAAGCAGAGTTGGGCTGGTGCATAGAAATATAAATAAGCGTAAGGGTGTCTCGGTGCCTGCCTGTGCATGTGTGTGTGTAGTCTTTATTGGCGGCTGAAAACCTACTGCCTGCTCTTTGGTTTTCCATTTTAGCTGGCCTATTATCAGAGATTTCTGGAGTGTGAGTTTCATAAGTAGAGGTTATCATACATTGCAGGCCATCTCTCCTGCTGGGGAGCAAAATGAAGGTTTGATAATGAGATCGCCCAAAGGCAGATAAGAGCTCTAGCTTGCTGAACAGTCCCTCAAGGTTTCCTGTGATGGCAAAAAGGAGGGAATGCAATTTATTATCCTTCCCTCCTTGTACCTGCCCATTGTTTGAGAAGTGAAAGCAACAAACTACGTGCTTTCAAAATACATAAATTAATAACCAGAGCAGGAGACCCGGCGTGTTGTTATTTTGCTCTGAAGAGAAAGGTCTGTGATTTACTCTAACACCATGAAGGAAGCTTCTGAACTCCAAATCCTGAAATTCCATTTAAAGGAGAGACTCTCTCCCCCTCTCCTCCCGCCCTCTCCCCACTAGGATGGATAGTCTAAAATTGAGTCAAGTGCTTTATCTTGATAGAAGATGGAGGATGGCTCCATAACCACTGCCGATAACCTCCCCGTCTCCAATTCTGTTCGCTCTTCTTTCATGCTGAATGCTACAAAGTGCATTGCAGTGAAGCAAAAGGTCAGATTTAAGCTACAAAACATGGAAGATTCAGAGCCGAAGTTGCCACATCATTAAGTCACAGCATCTTCGTGCTTATGTTTTCTAGCACATATGGTATATAAAATCACCTAGTGTTTCACAACCCTCTTAAATAATTAGGCACAACAGGGTTTGCTGGGTGACCACCTGGATAAAGTCGAAACAGTGGCATCTGCATCAGCCAGATGGGAGTCTGCTCTTCGCTGCCGTCAGGAAACGGACAGCTGACTTCCACTCGAGTGAACCAAAAGCTGCCTTCTTCCAGATAAGAAAGGGAAAGGAGAGTTTAGGAGAGAGCGATAAATGTGCCTTCCTTTAATTTTCAGGTTACCAAGTCTCTGCTGAAACCAAAAGGAGGAGATCCTGTTCCCCAACCTGAGGAGCAGCAGGGAGGAGGTAAGGTAAATTTGTACATAGTCAGCAAACTGTGTACCTGGCGATGATATTTGAAGGTACGTTGAACGAAGGCTTGTATTTTTGTTTCTGTTGTTTAAATTAAAAAAAAAAAGTGGAGGAGGGAGAGTATTAGCAATTTAGTGTGAGGCTCCATTAGATCAAATCAGTGCCAATGATAGTCACTTATTTCCTCCATTTCATAATGATTTACTCTATAAATTAACGTCCACCTATTTAAACAGACTGGCTGATTCCGTTCTGGATACCATGGCAATAGGTGACAGGGAGCAGGGCTGAACCCACCAGTCGTACGGCTCTCCGCGCTGTCATTATGCGAGATGTGCGCCGGCGCTGCGGTAATCGGGGGCTGCGTGAGAACGTAGACAGATATTATGCAAACATATACTGACTTAAGTATCAATCTGTCACTGGTGTAACTCACTGTAATGGCTCCACCAAAGTCATTACAGAGCAATGTGCGTGACAGCATGTTAAACATCTATCACGGGTAGAGGTCCAGAGAAGTCATGAAGAAGCTGTAAGAAGCTACCAGCCTCCAGATCTGGAAGATACTCAGATGTAAGGTTTTCAGTACAGCAAATCCACAGCAGAGCATTCCTTTTTTCCCCCTTTCCATTCCAAAAAGATGAATATGAAATAAATGGCTCACAGCTTTAAGAAGAAAAAAAACCAAAATCCTCTTGAGCTTGTATGTATGAAGTGCATGCAAGTTAACTGCAGCAGTTGAATTCAAATCTCTCTCTTTTTTAGACATACGCACAGACACAAATAGGGTTTGATGGTGGGAAAGCAGTTTTAGGATGTGACCCCTTCTCCTGTTGCCTTTAGGAGACACTTAGCCTGATTTTGTGGTACAGAAGTGGAAGGAGGATGTAACATCGGTGTCCTTCTTCAGCCAGTCCATGTCCTCTCCCCCTTACACACCTGGAAAGGTTATTAGCACATCCATAACCCAGATCAATCCTTTCTCCAATACAACATTAGCTCAGTTACTAATCATTAGGAGACTTCAGTCCCAGGTTTGGTGGTGGGTCATTCCTCTTTCTGATGAGGAAGGTCCAGACAGGGCAGGATGCCTCTTGGATGATGCTAGTGACTTTGGTTAAACTCTTCCTTTACTCTGCATTTGTTTTGGTCGCTTTTCAAAGAGCAATGCTGCAGCACTGACTCAACAATCTAAGGTGAAGGGAGGGTCTGGCATGGGCAGGTGGGGATATTTCATTGTTCAGTGCAGACTTGGCTGTTTTGCTAGCCTCATATACGTTCTTCAGCCAATCCAATGGATTGGAAAAGTATTCCATTGAAAGGTTAAATAGGTGATGCTCCATCAACCTGTATGGGAGGTGACGTGCAAATTGCAAAGCGATGGGCTCCGTCTCCAGCCAGCTTGATGGTGTAGCCAAGGATAAAAGCCAGCGCACAGATTTCTAAAGCGAGTTTGCCCACTGCTTACTGCTCAGCCCGGGCACTCAGCAGTGCATTTACTCACTTTTTTTTTGTGTACGAAAGCCGTGCTGATACAGCTCACAGCATCCTCAAGCAGTTGTATAGAGGGTCAGGAAAAAGGCTTAATAGACTGAAGGTGCCTGAATGCAGCGTTACAGCAAGTAACCAACTCTTTTTAAAAAAGAGAGGCTGGTAAAAGAAAAAGCCCAGGGAACAAACACTGGATCTGTTGTGCTGTTACCATTTAACCTGCATTCACTGCCAATTGAAATGCACTTTACATTACTTCAGTCAGATACTTCAAAGGAAATCCTGGAGATGGGAGCACTTAAGCGAGAGCACTTCTGCTGGTAATGTGCGTATTTGAAAGCCTGGCAATTGGGAAGGTTGTGAATGCAGCAGCGTATCCAAATATAGTTGTGCCTTGTTATACGTAAACGGCAAGACTCATTCTGATATTCCTGCTCCTATCCTGCCCTTCTTTCCTGCAAAACAGTGTGATTCCTCCATCTGTCAGCGTCTCCAGTACTTGTGTTTGCCCATAACAATGTTTGCCTGTGTGCGTTATCCCACGGCGGCTTGGGGAGAACGGCTGATGTAGTACCAGATTATAAACAGCCCAAAGGAGACATTTAGGGAAGGCTCTTTGAGGGAAATATTGCTACTTCTGCAGCGCTGCTCGAGCCTCACGGGTCCACGGGGAAGGCAGAAGTGTCAGGCAAAGCCGTGCATGTAGCTGAGGGCAGGCAGAGGATGGGGTGGGCTGGTGCCAACTTTGGCCTTGTTTGGTCAAGCAAAACCAAGCAGATTATCGGAGAAAGGTGTAAAGCTAGAGCAGGTGAAACCCTTGTATGGAGGCTCTCAGCTCACTGTAGTTAAATCCTCATGAATGAGGATACCCGCACAGAGGTTTAATGTGTTTTAATTTGTGTGTGCTGGGTATCGAGTTCATGTAGCTCCAGCATGTCCTGCAGTGTGAGATGTGGGGGTTTCCACCATCAGACCCCCGTGCCCTGACACTTGCCCCAGGACTGAAGAGCAGGCAGTATCTGCATCTGCACCGAACAGACTTCCGCAGAGTTTGCTGGGACATAACCTCTCCCATGTCCCACCATGTATGGTGCATACTAAGACTGGACCATGTGGCCAGGTGTGCATGTGGACGTGCAAGAGGATACCACTGAGTCTCAAAGAATTCCCTGTTATTTAAATATTATTATAGGGTGGATCTGCAGCAGCTCACTGTGAGACATAAAAGTCATAGGACCAAGCAGGACATATGAAGCACATCATATGGCAAGGGCGGTCTGGCTAGTGTTGGACAGCATCTGGGCAAATCCCAATGACCCAGGGAAAAACGAATCAGCCAAACTTTTCCGGTTAACTTTCTTGAAGAATTGCTGTTGCTTTATTGCCTTCTGCATTTGGGTGCAACCTAGTCTCTGTCTTTGTTGTCATGGTGGATGAGAGTTTAAAAGAAACGTCTCTTTACAGAGTGGGTTCGTAAAAAGTAGTTGAGAGTACCTGACTATGGAATAAGGGAGTGTGATATCTTGGAGCTGGGGAGAAAAGCTTTCTTTTCCCCAGCACAAATGGCAGGACTGTGAGAACACACTGACCTTTATTCAGCGCAACGAAATGCCATACAAATAAACAGCTAATTCTGTCGAGCAGTGTTGCTACTTTTATCTCCTTTCCGCCAAAACCAGGTAAAACTCCCCTTTGCTGATCTGACCATGTGTTGACACATTTAGGGCTGTGCCATGCAAAGGAAAGGTCCTGTTTGGTCTGTCCCTGAGCAGAGATGTCTTCTCCTTGCTCCAAACCCTCATGTATGATTTGGAAAGGCAGCTGAAGAGCAGGCATTGCTGCCTTTCCAAAAGGCAAGGAGTGGGGAGGGTGGGAGAAAGGCTGTGCACTGCCAAAACGTCTGGGATGGTTGCTGCTTTGCAGATGGAATGTCAGAGCAATGGATGTCCAGGCAACACGCACAACAAACCTTGTCCAAACACGCGATGACTTCAGAGAGCAGCATCTCTTAAAATTTATTGTAAGCATTCTGGCAGCTCCAATTCCTATTAATTGTGCTTAACTTGCAAAGACAGTTATGAAGGCTCTGGTTCAGCATCTACTGATGCTGAACCCAGTATCTCTGGTTTTTGAAAGTATAATGATATCTATTTTGTGCCATTCCCACGTTCATCCACAGGGCTGAAATATTCCTCTTCTTGAAAAAGCCCACCCCATCCCGCGTTTCACCCCCAGTCCTGGGCTGGAGTACGGTCAGCCTGTGGTTACGGCACAGCTGGGAGATACTCAGGTGATTCTCTGGAGATTTGAGCTGCTAAAATTAAAAAAAAAAAAAAATCTCTACTGAGCATGTGCAAATAGTCATTTCACAAATGCATTTAGCACGGCCAAATTTGAACAGATTTTCATGGGAACTTCAAAAGGCAAAAGGCATATTCCCGGCATAGTATCCTTTTGCATCCCGCTGTAATAGGAAAAAATTTAACAGAGCACATTGCTGTTAATTTTTTAACACAGGAAAAGCAGCTTCTTTTCTTTTTTCTTTTTTCTTTTTTTTTTCTCCTCAGAAATGTCTAATTTGTATTACTTGATTTTTTTGTCAGAATTCACCGTCATGAAATTTCAGACCAGACTATAAATTCCCAATAAAAACAACTGCAAAGGTAGCTCTGGATTTAAGGCTGTTGTCTCTAAAGATTGGGATAACATATATGCCTCCCTCACAGAGTTCCTACATGAGGTGCTAATGTTTCTGGAGTCGTTAATAGATGCAAGCTGCTCATTTTGGGGTTGATACCCTGGAATCTGGTCTTAGAGGGGTGCTGAGCTCCCCTAGCAACAGCCAGGCAGTGTAACAAAGAAAGCGTCCCTGGGCGTGAAATACCCAGATCTGCATCATCAAAAAGTGGGTACTGCAAATCAGTGCCTTTTGGGGAACTTTCTGTTTGTGACTCAGCACTTTCCTCTGTCAAGTGGCAATAATGTCACCCTTCTCCTAAATTAATGCTAAACTGATAAATGCCATAGAGAAGCCTGAGAGGAAATTAGTCATTGCCTCCAGAGCAGTGTTTGAGTAGTCTTCTGGAAATAAAATATTGACTAGGTGCTCTTTAAAGGAGCTCTGTACTTTGCGCACGTGAACAGTTTGAGAAAAAATGGCATGTGAACATTTAGCTTAAAGATCATATAACCATGTATATCCTCAAAGGAGTCAAATTGAAATTGTTCAGGTAAATTAATTTGACATTTCCGGTCTATGTATCACACAAAGATTGCATATATAATATCTCTACACTCCATGGTCCCCCTGAATCCCAGATTTTAGTGTCATAACATCAGAGAGAACAGTCTCCTGGTGGTATGGTATTGCTCCAGGGCCAACTGCCCATCTTCATGGTCCTCCCTCCTCCTCCTCCTCCTCCTCCTCCTCCTCCTCGGACCAAGCTGCCAGCTGGAGCACGCTCTTGGGAGTTTCATATTAAAACTAATCCAAGAGACACTCTTGACTCTCGCCATTTCCAATGCTACGATCGGCACTAAGCTCATTCACTAGGTTTATAATTTTCCCTCCTTCCACAATCTCAGCTTCAAAGATTCGATTCATCCTTATCTTGGACCAATGGGCTGCGTTAAGGCTGGCTTGCTCCCTGCGCCTACGGCCAGCCCAGCCATGAGTCTTTCTTTCCAGCTGACCCCAAAGGCTGTGGTTTGAGCGTGACCAGTGTAAGAAAGCTCAGATGGATTTGCTTTTCTTCCCATCACCCTTTTTCTTCTTTTCCTCTGCATTTCCGCACCACATTGCGGATGGATGTGCTCCGCTTGTCACGTGGAGGCTGGGGAGGGATTTTACGGCAGTTGTTAAGTGTTCAACAGCTTCCCACGACCTGCCATGAACAGTTGTTATCAGCGCTAATTAATCTACAGACATATTAATTGCAAGAACAAACGCTTACTGGAAAAGCAGTCCTGTTTCCCACCCTTTTCAGGAGCAGCTTCTTGAGATCCTTACGCAGGACCCGTGACTAGCCACCAGAAATGGACAGATGGAGAAATGTGTTTAGTAGCTCCTCTGCAAAGCTCATAAATAGCCCTGCATTAATATATATATATGTATATACACACATATTTAAGAGCTCTATGATGAGATGTGCAGCTTTTCTTGAGTCCTTTCACGTGTCCAACAAGTCTGGGATCCCAGTCTTTAAGGTCTGTATTGCTGAGACTACCTAGCATCACCCACATCTGTGTTTGTCCTCTCTGAAATGGAAAACTGGCTGTTCCTCACTGTCTGGGGTGGCATTCCACAGTCAGTCTGGTTTCTCCCCATCCCACTTGCTTGTTGAGAACACCCTGTCCCATACACACTATATTGACCCAGCAGAGCCAGCTGGATCCTCACCTGGAGTCCTACCTCTGGCTGAAAGGTGAAAACATGCAAAACCTCTTTACGGTGATCTATGATCCAAGTTCATATTTTAAAGTTGAATTTATGGGGTAAAAATGCTGGCCATCAACCAAGGAGGACTCAGGAAAATAGATATTTTTGGTGGTTACAATATCTTGGGAAAAGGCATGCAAATTCCCTTGGAGATATTTGTTCCTGCCGCACAAGCAAAGCAGCTTTGTTGCCATTTTATTTATCATTTCAACAGATATAACCTATTAATTACTTGTGGCATGTTCAAGAGTAAACACACGCTCCAGGAGGAAGCAAAGGCTTTTTAAAGTTCAGCTCTTTCTGGCTCCCTTCTGTACACAAATGTGCTGGGAGCACCACAGACCAGAGTGCAAACAGGAATTTGTGTTCATTTATGCTTTTATCACCAGTTTATAGGTAAAGGCACTTTTTGAGTCCGTAGTCCGATATTCCCTGCTCAAAGTAGGAAAAGCAGGAAGATGTTTCTACCTTGCCAGCATCATCTCCATGCGGGTCTCTTGACTTTGCTAGCAATCAGCAGGGACAAATTTGTGGGTAAAATTCCTCCTTGTTCTCATCTCCAAACCCACAAAACTCTTGAACTAATTTTCTTTTTAATTTCATAAAATTAACGCTTCAAGTAGGAAACATTTGAGGACAAGTTTCAGCTCGGAGTACTTTATTATGGCTGAGTTTTAATCCTTGGTGCATAAGAAGGATTATGCTGACAACACTGACATCACAGCATGAAAATACCGCTGTAATAAATCTTTTAAGCTTTTAATTTCAATTCAAGAAAAATGTTGGTTGAAAATATCTTCTTTCTGAGTAACTTTACCCTGTCTCAAATGTGCCCACACTCCCAGACACCATCCGACACAGTCAGTCAGGAGGGTGAAGAGGTGCCCACCTGATAAAGGAAACCTCAAAAAAATATTTTGCAGATCCAGATATAGCAACAAAATGCTGGATTTACCTGTTGCAATTGCCTGGGGTGATAAAACATCTTGTTAAGCCATAACAAAAAAAAAGGTTGACCAGTAAAACCTGAGCTCACACTGAGAAAATTTCTCCCTTACAACTTTTTTGAGGAGACATCACGATGGTGGAGGTGGCCTCGGTGCACGGCTCCACGCAGTTTGCTCCTGCAGCTCAGGAGTGGACCCAGCCGAGCAGCCGGGAAGGGGAAATTTGATTTATAAGTGAAGCATCAGCAGATGTCTTAAAAGGTCCCCTGAGAGTTTGTAATACTCTGGAAGAGGCGAGAGTAATAAAATAGAATAAAATCGATTGCAGAGCCAAGTTTCCATCCTGACTGCCACACCGAGAGGAAAACGAGCACTGCTCCTCGCAGACTGGAGGGACTCGGCCGCTGGGGTCTGAACGCTTTCCTCCCCCAAAGGCAAATCTGTTGGAGCATTCCCAACTTTGGAATTCCCAACACAAGCTGAGGCCTGATGACCTTCACCAAGGGGGCATGTGCTTCACCGGGTGTAGGAAACATTCCTCCCGACCGTTCCAGTATCGCTCGGCACTTTTGTGATTACCCAGGGCGTTTCATTGTCTCTTTTGTCTTCAAGATGTGATGGGACTGCAGATATGTTCAGAGGCTTGCATGGTGACTAGAGCAGAGATAATATCTAGGTTTCTTGCAGAAATGTCAGATGTTGAGAAATTGGTCTATAAATAACACGATTTTGTGCTTGCGGAATATTTGCTTCTTGTTTTTTATGAATTGGCATTATAGTTATCGTAAATGGAGTGTTATAGATATCACCGGTTTTGGCCTGCAAGTGATGTGCTAGTAGTATCCTCTCTGGCAAGCGATGTGAAATGTTACAACACTCATTTTGCTAGGAAAAAAAAAAAATATCCCAGCTACGATATCATCTATCTTTTACTGCATACGGAGTATTATCACTGAGTGTCGACGGGAGCACCTGAAGCTTTGCGGCTGGCCTGATAACACACCCACCACCCGAGATAGGTGCGAGGCAAACATGTGGAACGGCACGGCTGCTCGCTGCTTCGGCAGCCGGCGTTAATGGTACGGTGTCGTGGAAAAGCGCAATTCACAGCATTGGTGGGTGAACATATGCAAATCGGCATATAAATCAGGCTGATGAAGCTCCAGCAGCCACCGCAAACCAAAAACAAGTGTTTCCTTTCCCTTTAGGCCAGCAGTAGCTGGAGTAACAGCTGCACGAGCCTGATGAGACCCAAGAAGGCCGTTAGAGTCTCTGCCTGCGGTTTCGGGTGTGGTGGACTGAATGCAAAACCCTCTTTGCAAATTTGTGGTCCTGCTAATTTTTTTTTCATTGTTAGTTTAATCAGCATTGTGCTGTTGCATAGGTTTTCCCAAAAGGATCTGTAATGAGTTGTTACCAACACGCCGGGAAAAAAATGACTTTTTGCGTTACAATTCCTAGCTTGAAATGAACGTCGCCATCATTTAAAACAGACTCAGTTCAGTTGGTAAAACCTTGGTTCAGCTTGATCTGTCTCCTTTAAAGCTGTCACGTTGACAGGAATTACAGTGCAGAGAAAATGACTTAGAAAAGAAAATGCAACTTTGCAATTTAACTTTGCTACAGGGATAAAGTTTTAAGAAATTAGTAGCGGTTTGGGTGTCTTTTGTCTTGGGAGCCTGAGGTCAACTCATTAAAGAGAAACAATTTTCAGAAAATATTGAACACCCACCTTTGGAAAATCTGTTCTCTGCAGGTAACTAAAGATGGACCTTAAACTCACTGATCTTTTTGAAAGGCTCAGCTTAGCCTTAAATTAAATAAATAAATAAATAAATAAACCAAGTACAGTGGAATAATTGGGATACTCCACATGCAGGAAGGTAAAAAGATGTGTTGACAAAGGGAGTGGCAGCATAAAGGCACCAGTGATGCTCGTGTTAGAAGGACGTGAGGTGAAACTAAACATTATTCTGGGCTAGTAACCCAGAGTTAGACACAGAGTAGTGATAGAAGAGGGAAAGGTGGCCAACCATCATCATTTATGGAGACAGAGACCATGAGGCCTCTAGGATCTTGGGACCTGTTGCTGCTAGTTCTGACATGATGCAAGTCTGAGGACCTCTCTATTTTTAAAGGGATCTGGCGGGTTGACTTCCTTTCAAGATGATCGTTTTGATGTTGTTGGGGTTCTGCTGCTTTAAGAAAGATGAATTAGGGAATTTAAAGTCTTAGATGTGCATCGCTTCTTTTAATTTAAATAAATAAATAGTCAGGAATAAAACCAGAGTGATTTGGTGTCACTTCCAGAGCTGAATAAACCGTGAATCTAACAAACCCACCAATGGTGAGAAGTGAATCTAACAAACCCACCAATGGTGAGAAGTAAGCTTGGAGTTGAAAATTAATCCTATTTTTGTGCTCCGAAACGTTGTTAATAGGTGTAAGGGTTTTGGCAAATCCTTTTATTTTAATACTATCCTTTCTTCTAACTATGTCATGGCCAGTTTTTATTTCTTTTATTAAATAGTCACTTTAGAAGAAAGATAAACTCCCTAACAGTGAAGTTCAGAAGCAGACGGCCTGCAGAGTCTAGTGATGAAGAATTTTCAGACGATCTGTAGGAATGAGCAGCCATAGCAAAGAAGTGCAGAGGAATTGCTGGGTGTGCGTGGTCCTTCAGGCTGGGCACCACTGCGTCACCCCAGCTCCGGCGGGTCCCAGCACCATTGCTGCAGTGTGATCACGTTGCGTTTGCAAGACGGTAATATCCTGCTGATCAATTCAGAGCGGCAGAAGGCCACACTCTGTAATCCCGATGCGCGCAGAATAATAACCGCACTTTGCAAGTACTCCCATTCATTCCAGTGGGACTCTCTTGTAATCAATACATTTGTTCCAAATTATAGTGTTATTGGTCCAACTTGATCTTTATTCCCATTAACCAATTGTGTGTGCAGAAGGCCTGGAAACGATGCCACAGCGAGGGCTGCTCTTGTCCCACTCCCATTGTTCCAGGACTCCCATCCCTGGAGTTATTGTTCAAGCTGCCAGTTATCTCCAAGTGCTCCTAGCAGATGTTGGGGGGAGGGGGCAATTTTGGGTTTTTTTTAAGAAGTTTTCCTCTTTAAGGGCCAGCCCAAATGAGAGATTAATTTTGTTTGCTTTCCCTTGCACTGTGTTTTGTTTCTTTAAGCTGGAAAATATTTAGAGAGGAAAATGTGTTTCCTTGCTGTTCAAAATAATAATAATTTGCCAGTGGAAATTCATTACTGACTTCAAGGGGAGCCCTAAATTTGCTGACGGTAAATAAGGGGCAATCCTGCTTTCACTGCAGTCGGTGTAGCTGTTCTTGCAGGGTTTCGCGGGCACTGATTTGAATGCAGAGCTGTCCGCAATACGATATTTCCATTCTGTGAGGATCCTCAAAGTTCAGCATTTATTTTTGTCTGTGTGTGGTGGAACAAAAAAAAAGAATTTTGGGCTGGTTTATCAAAGACCTGGGATTGTATCAAAATATTAATTTTCAAATCAAAATGTAGCTATCATAAGAAAGTTTCTACAAGTTTGGGGCTGTTGGATTATTTTAATAAATAGAAGAGTCTTCTGGGCCATAAGTGGATCTCTGGGCTGGTGGTCGTAGTCATAAAAAATGCAAAGTCCAAGCTTCTTCTCACAAAGAGCTTTTCATTCACCATCTTCTGCTTGATGATCCACTCAACCTCAAACCAAGTGATAGAATATGACAGCACTCCTTTCTGCTCTCTCTCATCTGCACATGAAAAATAAACAGGGAAACTCTCAAGAAAGTTGGTCGATATGGCTTTATCTCCATGGAACATTTTTGCTTTAATGATTCATCCGGTTTTAGTGACATTTTGTGAAGATGACAATGTCCCAGCCAGTGAAGGTGAAGGTGTAGGGCACCTCCACAAATGAAGCCTACAAGATCCCCATGCAGAGCTCATCTCCTACACTTGGAAGTTCACCTCCCATCCAAAGGGACCTTCTTAGCTTAGCTTCCTCCCTAACCCTAACCTTACTGCTGAATATTTAACCAGAAACAAACAAAAAATAATTAATCCATGCCATGCCTTGATTAGGGATTAGAAATGTTAACCGGCCGGTGCCTTTTTCTGCAGGGGTATGCAGCCCCTCTACCTTTAATTAGAGTAGCCCGTGGTACTCGCCGCAAAGCTGATAAGTAATAAATAGCTGCCTTTGTCACATGCAAGTTCAGCATTGTGAAACGGCACACGGACGGCTTTAAAAAGCCTTTGATTAAACCCAGCACTACAGTAAATCTACAAACACAGAGGAAAGAAAAGAAGCTATTTAGTCTGTGCCAGTTCCCGGCATTAAGTATGCAAATTTCTCGGTGTCTTCAGCTCCCAAGAACAGCAGGCGCTGAATGCGGCAGCAGCAGCAAGCGGCACGACATCATTCATTTCAATCATTAAAACAAAAGCGGGATAAATCGCTACCTAATTTGTAAAATATGCTTATCATATAGGCTCTTTGGTCTTTAAGAAAAGCACCAGCTGAATGAGAATCACTGAATTATTTTGGAAAAAAAAAATGCTTGAATCAATTCTGGTTTTCCCCCTTCTCCCAATGATTGTTCTTTTCTTTTTTTTTTTCTTTCTTTTCCTTTCTTATCCCTCCCTTCTCCTCCTTTTTTTTCATTTTTCCCCTTTCCCTTTTCCACTTCAGTTTCAGGTTAAACCAATCCATAGCCTTCCCTCAAGCTCCCAGCCCAAGCCACAGGAAAACCAGAGTTCTTTTTCCTGAACATGCACAACTCTACACTCCCAGGTCTGTCTTCTCTCTCCTTCTTTCTAAAAAAAAAAGAAGGGTAACACCAACCAAAGCCCAGCCAGGGGTTTTGTGCTGAGCATCACCCATCAACCCGCTTCCACTGCGCCGTCTAGCAGCCCCCAATGCCAACCTTGTGCAGTTGATCAGCTATCTCCATTCCTTCCTGCATGGCAAAATATATATCCAAATAGCAAAATATAGATCCAACTAGCCTGATCCTGCAACCTGCTGGGAGCTGCCTGTCGCGGGAGCCCACCCGGGTGGTGTCCATCATCCCTGCACCCAGGGACCAGGCTGTCTCTGGCCGCTCTCCCTGTTCCCAGGTGCTCAGCTCAGACCCCATCGCTCTTTTTACAAACAGCAGCGGTGAGGATTACTGGTACACAGGCAGCATCATTCCTGGATCCCTAAAAAGGTTCAATTCTACCCCATCTGAATGCGTGGTGGCCTGCAGATCACTTATTTTTCCAATTAGACCGTTCCTTTTACGTCAACCAGTTCATCACCTTCTCTTTGGCTCACGGCTTCTTACGGTGCGGAGGACACGAACGCCCTCGCTAAGGCTGCCCCTGCAACGTGTCGTTGCTTACGTGGCTCCTCTGCCTCCGCTCCACGACGCGCGTGTGACGTGGAGCGGGGCCAACAACCCAGCTCTTCTATGGCAAGTGTCCTTCGGTGATTTAGCAGCTGTTCAGCCGCTCAGCTGTTAAAGGATAGCGCCTCTGGCAGTACAGCTCCCCGCCGTCGTTATGCCGGGGTGTCAGCAGATGGAGCAGATCATGGTTATTGAAGTTGGATACAGGGACTGTCAGAAGCCTTACACTGCCTGGCATATGCGAATAGATCCCAGGCATCTGGTTGTGTCTTGGGCTGGCCACATGAAAAAGATATTAAAAGAAACGCGTTGGTTAGGGAGACCCAGCGGTCGTAGCTTGGATGTTGCCATGCCATAGGTACCACGCAATTCGTGATGTGGCAGATTTTGCAAAAGTAGTAGATTTTACAACTGGCCGTGCAAAATGCATGCCCAATGACGGACCAAGGGCTGCTGGGACTTGGGTGGGTGCAGCACCCACACACCGCCACAGCGCCTGGAGACTGTTAGCAGAACAGGGCTTCCCATGAAATACTTGATGCACCTCGGATGCTTGTGCCACCTTTTTACTTCGCTTTTGTGTTGATTTAGTTTGTCGTTGGCAGAATGTTCAAGAAAGGGGAATTAAATGCTAGCTGATCTCCAGTGTCCTTCAGAGCAGCTGCATGTCACCTATCCAGTCAGCAGACGAACAAGCCAAGTGCATGAAGAAATTCAGCCCAAATTGGTGCAGTTTGCTTTTGAGAGTAAATTCCATGCCTCTGTACATGGAGCTCACAGTCCTGTCACAATTTCTACCAATTTCATGCGCCCGTCTGCAGCCATCTACAGCTCTCCAGTTGAATCCAAGAAAGGACTTTCAGCCTCGGTGCCTGTAGGATGGTGACTCTTAACACTGATGTTCTGAACAGCACTGGAGATGGTCTTGCATCAAACAGCATCACTGCAAACCACCTCAAAAGCACGACTTGATGCTAGAGCAGTGCACTCAGATGTGTGATAAGGGACCACTGAGGTGTAACACGGTGATGTACAGGTGTCCCTGGTGGCAGTGCCACCGGGCAGATGCAGCACAGTATAACCCCACTGTGCTTCCATGGGGCAAGGTGAGAAACTCATAGAATAGAGTCATGGAATAGTTTGGGTTGGAAGGGGAAAATGATATTTTCTTTCCTTCCCCAGCAACGCCTGGCATTGCAGAACAGCTACCCAGAGAGTTTTTTTTGCATTTCCTCTGGAGACGAAACACGTTCCCCTCCCCTCCCATCTGCTCTGCTTCCTCCTGGCTCTGTGGAGGGCGTGAGGGGAGCCTCAGCATCCCAGTGGGCTGCACAGCCAAGGGCTTGGGCACATCGAATTTCCCCTCCTTTCCTAGCTACTGCCTGCTCCCATGCTTCATCCTTGGCTCCTTTTGCAACACCAGAGGAACATAAAACGGGGGAAGGGAAGAGAAATAACATCCTGAACATTGTGCCTTCTAATGAGGCTGGCAGCTTTGCAGTAGCGCGCTGTGTTAGGCTGGCTGGCACACACCTTTCCAGCCACGTGCGTTATTTCCCGGGGAAAATCAAACTCCTTCCTCGTGGAAGTGCCCGTCATCTCCTGGGGTCACAGAGCAGCTCCAACCGGTCCAGAAAGACCCAGAGCAAGGAGTTGAAATCCAGGTTCCTTCTCCATCTTTGGCGACGGTGTCCTTACCATAAAAGGACTTGCAGGAACTTCACCAGCACAAGCTGTTCCTGTGATGTTGTTGTATAAATATGTTTTACGTATAAATATGCGTTTGAATCCGTGTTTGGACTCAAACCTGTCTGTTCATCCAGCTGTCGAGTAACCTCTGCAAACAGCAGGGTCCTTCCCGACAGATTGAAACCGAGGAAACCGCTGCCTGCTCTGCAAAACACACTTAATTTGTTAAAGAGATGGGAACTTTGTGGAATTAATAAGATGTGCTGGAGAAGGGAGTCGCTCTCCGCAGAGCCGAGTCCTGGTTACCAGTGCAGTTTGCAGCTTGCTGGTAATCCTGCAATTAAAGCTACAGTACCAGTGTATCACAAAAATGGGATTTGCATAATTTGAAATTTGAGGAAAATCTCTAAATACTTTAATTTTGATAGAAACTGTTTCCACTGCTGACATGTGTCTACACCTATAATTTCGGCTGATAAATTGCTGTAATTTCTCCTCCATTTCATGTTCTTTCTAACATTAATTGTCAGTTGTAGAGTAAAACAGTAGAAAGAGAGAGAGAGGGAGAGAATAATGTCATTGTGCTTTTGTGGTGTGAATAGCCTTCTGAGGAATGATTATCTTCCACACAGATGCAAATAACACACAAAAAAAAAAAGAGAGCGAGAGACTTCTTGCCTTGCACAAAACTACTGCGACGGGCATCAATGTCCCACTGCGAGACAGGGAAGCAAGGGGTTAAAGCCACGTAAAGGTACCGGGGAGTGGATGTGGCCACATCTGGAAGGAAAGGCGGACTTTCCTCTGGGATGTGGAGCTGTGAGGGATGCATGGTGGTGCACAGCTGGGCAGGAGGTGGCCTGAGCTGCAGGGTCGAGGGGCTGAATCTTCTGGTCCAACTATCTCTCCTGCCCCAAGCAAGACCCTCATGGAGCCGTCTGTAGCGATGGACTCGCCTGGTTGGGTTTCCCAGGCCACGTGGTGAGAGGAGGTCGCCCAGATCGAAGGAGATAAAGGCAAGCGGAGAGTCGCAGCATCTCTTCTGCCCTGGGTCTGCTCCCATCCTGCCTCCCCAAACGCCACTTTTCAAGCTACTTTTAAATAAAATACCCTTTCAAACAGAGGGCTAGTAGCGCTAAATTATTCTATTAATTTATTATTCATGATGAAAAATCATTCTAATAAACGGTGAAAAATTATTCTAATAACATTCTATCCTATTAATATTCTGCAGCCGAGCAGTTAAACTCACTTCCTGTGGCTGCTCCCCTCCTTAGCGCTGATCTATTTCTAACAGCGTTTATTGAAATTAAAATCTGCTTCTTTGGAAAGGCGCTGCATTTAACAAAACCAGTGGGGAGAGATGAGCTGGGAGCAAGGGCAGAGCCAGGCACCGATTTTTCCCTGCTGCTGACAGAGCAAGGGGTTACACGAGGCAGTGCGGATCCGTACAGCAGCAGGCGGGAGATGCTCCAGCCTGGGCCGTTTGGGTGCTGTCACCTTCTAGACCGTTAAATTTTGACACCCGGTATTGCTAATCCAGTTTCTCCCTACATTTCTCAGCGCAGGGAGATGGCTCCTTGCCTGTCCCCTTCCCTTAGCCAGTGCCCTGCCAGCTCCACTCCTGCACCCACCTCAAAACCCTGAGCTTGCGTCTTTTCTCACGCTTGTTCTTCGCAGCAGAAACCTCCCTGAAGCCCAGGGAGTTGCGCCTTGGACATCAGCCTCCATGGGAATGACTGGAGCTGGTAGCCAAACCAAGGACAAGGCTGGGGACCCCACTGTCACCCGGACCTTGGGACCAGTGCCTGCGGCATCCTGCCGCCCCTCCTCCCTGCAGCCTCCCAGTGCGCTGGCACCACGCGCCTGCCAGGCTTCGTGCCAGAGATATTTTCCTAATGGTTCCTCTGCCTGCTTTGCTCGCCGCTCTCCTCGCCTGCCAGCTGGCTGGTGCGGTCCTCCGCCGGCGCAGGCAGCTGGGGAGGGGTTTCATGGGTATGCAGGACTTGGGAGCCCTGATACAGGTGGCAGAGCATCCCTGGCGCCCATCACAAGGTCCCCCTGGAGCCCACCACTCCCCAGCAGGACCCAGGGAACTTTCCAGGTCCCCACTCAGAGCAAAGGGATGCAGGAGGCTCTGGGGAAATTCCTGGTTCCCAGGCCTTGCAAGTCCACACAGCCATCAGAGATGCATTGAGGAACCATCCTACAGAGGCGTTGCAGAGAGGTGTCTCAAGGGCTGTAGACAACTTGAGGGTTTCTCCTGCAACTGGATGCACTGTTTGAATGGTTTTGGAGAGTGGGCAGCAGAGGAGCAGGTATCGCTGGGCACCTCTCAACCTGTCTGACCAGCCACTAAGGTGCTGCATCAGCTGGCTCTTCCTGTCATCCGTACAACTTAGAGGAAAAAAAAAACCTCTAACTTCTCAAAGGAGCAGCACATCCACGTCTGTGGGTCTGTTGGCCATAGGTGTTGCTTTCCCCAAAGCTTCTCTGACCGTCCATGGTTCTGTCTGCACAATATCTACTCCATGCCAGAGCCAGATCTTCTTCTGACATTTTCTTTTTCCCATCTTTTTTGGGGTTGTCTCTACAAACCTAATAATTCCTTGCACCTCCCCAGCTGGCACAGGTAGCTATGCCAATTGCATGGCAAATTAGATGCACAAGTGCGTGTTAAATGTTCCTGTGGCTCTAAGTTCTAACAAAAAAGCTAACCTCCAGGTGACGTTACCACAGCTTTAACAAGTGGAGTCTCTCAGTAAAAGGACTTCATCTCAAAGGACTTTCACCGAAGCCATCTTCTTCTTTGTGTGTTCCTCCGTCACAGCATGGGTAATTAAAGGACCAGCCACGGCTCTGAAGATGCCTTAGCTTTTGCGTTTGAGGATATCTTTCACTCTATTTTTTCCCTCTTCTCTGATGGCGTGTTAGATCAAGCCATTAAGCAACATCCTCTGGTTCTCCTGAGAATATTCATCAATAATAATGAATAGCGCTTGCTCCAGGGCTGCCCGCTCCTTGCCCAGGAATATCGCTGGCACGTGATACAGCCCTGCTGGAATAACTCTGGCATTTGTTTTTGGTTCTGAGATTAATTTAATGTGTAATTTTTTTTCTCTCTCTGGGACTGTGGAGGCCCCGCTTTGCTCCAGGTTTGGAAGCAGACAGTTGACTAAAGCTGAGATTTTATCTGATCCGGTGGGGAAAAGGGTTCAGACCTAAGCAGTGCACAAGTGGAGACCCCTCAATACGGATTGACGGGACCCGTGTACCACCGCCTTACCTTAATTACACACGGACCCAGCTCTATCGATACATTTCTCTTTTTCCCCAGTACAATATCCTTATTTAGTGGGTTTGCATGACAGCAGAAGAAAACCAAAATATTTTGAACAAAGTTTCTTAACAGTGGGTTATTTGTCCTAACCCCAGACGGCAATCTCAGAGCCACGCGCCACACAGCCTGTAAAGGGGCTTTTCTGGGGATTGTCCTGCTCCTGTTCAAGGGATGATGGATGAAACCCTGAAATAATCATTCAGTGAGTAAAATAAAGGATTGGATTCAGGAGCACTCCAGGATTAGGAATAGGAGCACATGTCCAGAGCCTCTCTGAACACCAGAGAAGCTTGTGCTGGTCCACCTCCCCTTGTGCACACCGATCTGCTGTGCCCTGGTTATTTTTGAGATTCAATGAGACTGTGAGCGATGTACATCTCACTTTGCACCCTTCTGGCACACCTGTTGCTTAAGGGATTTTCAGGGAAGTAACTACATCAATTAGACAAAGGGAAATGGTTGTGGGCAGTACCTGAAGCTCCATTTGCCTCATCCCCCTTACTTCTTCATTCTCTGAGTAGTTAATCAAGAGGTTTAATTCATTCATGCACGTAAAGTTTTTCAGCTGACCTGGAACATGTGCAGAGCTGCCCGGTCCTGCCCTACTCCATCACCAGGACGGTGGACCTGAAGGCAGGAGGGGTGCAAGAACGGCCTCAAACCCAGTCAAAACCTGCTTGCGCACGGAACTGGGAAGCTCTTGCTCCTCAGCTCCCACGTTCATCCCATGTTTGCCCACAGTACTGCGTGAGCGGTTGTTGCTCCACCACTCCCAGCCTCATTTGATAACTGGGATCAGGCACGTGGGGCTCTCTGGGGTTTCGTTAGGTTGCTGTTCTGGCGTTGTATTTTTTTTTTCCAAGCACGATTTTAACTTTTGCAAGTGAGCACTTGTCCCGGAGACGATTATCACACAGGAGGGCAGAACCCCCTTTGGTGCCGGAGACGCCTGGCTGCTCTGGAGAGCCTTTGCGCATCCCTCCTCGCCGTTCCGCTCACGCAGCTCGGCACCTCTCGATGCAGGGATGTTTATCTGCTCTCAGTTCTTACCCACCGGTGCATCTCTCAGCTAAAGTGCTTTCACTCAGATTGTGAAACCCACTGTAGTCTTGGCTTTGTTAAGAAGATAAGCTATGGCAGGAAAGCAGCAGCAGCAAAAAAAATAAATTCCTCTAGTGTGTTATATCTTTTTCTCCTAAGGAATATCACACAACTTGGACAGCTACTGTAATGCTAATATACAAATCAAAACTCTGAGATGCAAAATAGAAACATCCAACATATTAAATAAGGTTTTTGTGTGTTTGAAAGCTCACAAAAATCTAGATATTAAATTGATGTCCTGGCATTGGTGCAGTGTAACGGGCAGATTAAATTAAAAGAAGAAAATATGTCCAGTCTGTAGTGTGGGCTAAGCAGCAATAAAAAAGCAAATCAATTTTTCAGGAGTTTCAAAGCCGAGTGCAGATTTCCAGAAGGCACGAGACAAAAATATATTAAAAAAGACCCTAGGGGCTCAACAGTGTCACGTTAACCAAAGCAGTGCACCTTCAATATGATGAACCGTCACTGTATTTTGAGAAATACTTTGTAAGTAATCCATTTATATGTATAGATATAGCATGTTATATACGTATAGATAAACGCATATGCTTATGTTGCATATATTCAATGTCAGTGATTATTTGATAAAGGTGCGATGATATACTGTAAAAAAAACCCAGCAGATCAAGATAAGTTATAGTCATTTGTGTTCCCAGAAACCCAGTCTAACAGTGGCGTGTGGTTTTCTGTATAGCATTAAATTAGGGAATTGTATACACACGTATATATGCATATAGAAGCATATATACACATATATATGCGTACATGTCTGCAAGCACATATGTTTAAATACATGTGTTGATGGATTATTTGCAGAATATTCCAGATGTGGGTATACCAAAACTCCTGGTTTGGGGTTCTGGACTGAAACCAGAGTTTCTCCAGCCGGTCCAGTGCAGAATCAGGAACGGCAGCTCAAACTTCCCTGCTTTCCCTCAGTCACACACAGCAATCTTTAGACATCTAAGAGTGGGAGACTCCCCACCTCTGTTTTTCCATTTTCATTCTGTTCCAGTAAGATGTCCATGGCCAAAGAACAGTTGTGAACCCACTGAAACCAACTGCAAAACTTCTGGGTGAACAGAAGAAGAGTTTCCACTAAAATCATTATTTTGAGGGATCCATTTGAGGTTTTGGTCACTAGCAGGACCAAATCTTGGAATCAGGAAGAGCAAATCCTGTTGCCAGCCATGGACTCAACCTGCTTTTGTATAATCCGTAACAACTTCTTCCTCACGTTCATCTAGCAGTTGCGACAACAGGGAGGGTCTGCCATCCAGCCAGGTTCTAACACTTCCATGATGAATTTTTACCATCTTTTTTCTTCCTCACTTTGTTTTTTGTCACCGTTGTTGCTAGAAACAGGTGATCATAAAATGTTTCACCGTGCTCAGGCAGCAAACTGAGAAAAAATAATTTTCTCTTGTTACACTGAGCCACAGATTTATTTCCCTGAAGAAACCTGAGTGTGACTGCAAAGATTAAAAAAAAAAAAAAAAAAAAAAAAAAACCAGGGGTAAACAGCATGGTGGTGATGATTAAGGTGCCCTTCCAAGAAATAAATAACCACAACCTCCTGGCACCTCCGCGTAGGTCTGCGTTGCATCCCGTGTCATTACATCGGCTCTCCGTGTCATCAGGATGGGAAGGAGATCTGCAGAGCGAGGACCTCCCATTTCAGACCCTCAGTGCTAGAGACAATATACACCCAGCTGGCAGGATGGATGTGCTTTTTATTTAAAACACAAACATGCACGCAGAGGGAAAGAAACCCCACAAAGCCAAATTTGCTTCTAAACCTATTTACGTTTTGTGAGGCTCAAGATCACCTTGAACCATCTTTGCTGTTCCCTTTCCTTTTTCCTTTGAAGTCGCAAGCTCTACATTAGCCCTTAAAAAAAAAAAAAAAAAACCAAACCCAAAACACCAAAGAAGGAAAGGGGAAAAAACAACAAAGTGTATAAAGAAGCTATTTGTGATACGTACTTTTTAATACTGACATTTTAAAAGGTTGAAATGTTATGGCGTCTTTTGCAAAGTTATGCCATTTAAACAAGGTAACATGGCATTTTAGCATTAAAGAAAAGACCCTCTTTTTCACTCGTACTTTTGAACAGTTTATCATTTTGCAATAATATCCTTCAGCTATGTCGCTCTCTGTTCTTTTTTAAATGGAGGACAACATCTCTTCTAATTGTGCTTATGATACCAATTAGCATTGGGGTTTTCTGCTTTTATTAATAAACAGCCTTCCTAGCAGCACCGTGGCTGTCCTAAATATTTTTTCTCCTATATGGGATTCAGGAAGAAATCATAATTAATTCCTCTTTCAGTGAAAAAGCAAACCTATATTTAAATCGTATGCCCGACTGAATTAACAAACTGTTAGACAATTAACAGGCTTTCTTTTTATTTTTATGTTCTTTAAAATGCAGATTCAATTTAATACTGGTTTTGCCTTCATCCTTTTCATGTGTCCTAATTGGTAGCTAAGTAGTGTCAGGACTGCATGTTATCGGCCAAGGCAGGTGTCAGGTTTAATATTATTAAAGATGCAATTACTCCTTTCTCACGTGCAGCTTGTCAGTTTAGCTCATCAATGCATATATCAATACGTTTTCAAACAAAACAAACCAAAAATCTCTGTTTCCCATCCAGAATTATCTCCTTGGTGTCTTGCCCTGTGTTTTGGAGATGTCTCTCTAACCTTAGCACATGGGAGTCCTGGGCAATACAAGGAGGTCTGACAGTCCGAAGGAGCTGCACAGCCCAGTTCTCCAATCATAGAATCATTTAGGTTGGAAAAGTCCTTTAAGGCCATCCCAAAACCCAGCCTGAGAGGCTCCAAGGATGCTCTCTTCTGCATCATCTCCCGGGGCCAGCGCTTTGAGTGAGGGCACCCTTGAAATTTCGGGGGGAGAAAACAATAACTGAGGAGTTGACCGATCTCTTGACGTTGCACCTGTGTCACACAAGGGCAATAGGGAAGTTGTAAGGGAAAATGCTGGTTTATGGTGCCTACACCCATGAAAGAGAAGAGAATTAAGGGCTGGGAGTCCGGGTGCTGCCAGGCAGAGCTCCCAGTATCTGCTCCGGATGCATCGCATGGGAAACTCTCCAAGTTACATGGAGCCAGGAGCTGAATTCCTCCTCCTCTGTCCCTGGAAATCCAGCAGGTTCAAAATACCACCATTCCCAGTTGCGACTTTTGGATTTGAGTTTTTCTCCAATCACTCTTGCAAGTGAGTGTCCCAGAGAATGCGCTGGATGGATGGTTTAGTCGCCATAAATCAGATTCAACATTAATCAAAACTGTTCACTAAGTCTGGCTTGAATTCATAAATCATTTTAGCTGGCAAAGGTGAAAACAGTGAAACAAGGGGTTTTAAAATAATTTTTCTAAATTATATACTTCCAAAATTTCAAAAACATGTTTTCTTTTCAGCTCTGGATAAATTTTATTTGCAAGGCAGGTTTAGGAATTGGACGTTTCCTTTTGGATTGAACAACGCGTGCCGTTTGACCCGGGTGAAGCACACATGCACACATCCCTGCAATTTGGCCGCCATTCAAAAAATCAATTATCCTCCAAGCTTACACTGTGCCCCTTGAGGGAAATTGTTCTCTGACCATTCCTGGTCAGATGAACCATGTCTTGAAGGGTATATAAGCCATGAACAGATAACAGTTTAACAGATCAAGTTTGGTTTATTCACACATCTCTTCCAGCATCAGCACTCCAAAGGTATTGTCACTCTGACGCTTTCCTTTCCTATTACTCCACAGCAAGCTCTTTTTCAAGATGTGTCAGAAAATCCACAGCTCATATTTATTACCATCCCAACTTGCATCTTGCAGACTGGTCATTTCAGCATGAGGATGATGCACGTCGCCAAGCCAGCTTCCATTTACTCTGGGAATTTGCAGATATTCTTTGCTGTGGAACCCAAAGAGCTTCCGAGGAAACCCAGCTGAGAATTCTCCAGCTTAGAAAAATATATAGAAAGCAATGGGCTATTTTACTGAAATCTGAGCATTTATGGAAAATATATACTCTTTCACTGTTTTCCCTTGGAATGCTGTCATCGAAAAGTATTTCCAGCAAAAGCCACATATGTGAAAAAAAGTAGCTAATGCCTCTCTCCTCCTTCAACTTTTTCCACTTTCCACTGATGAAAACTATCGTGCAAAAGCCTCCCCCAGCACGACGCTGCTTTGACAGGTGCCGTTCCCTCCACCCTGGCAATGCCAGGACGGGTTTTGGTGCCACAGCTGGAAACCAACTCATCCGCTTGGCCGTGTTGCACAGCAGCCGGCTGGAAGCAGAGCGGGAAGAAGGGCCCAGCTTTGGGACCGTTACTGGGTTATCTCCAGGTGCCCTTGATTAACGCCAGCGGTTCGTGCTCTGGTGGGTCAGGCGTGTCCTTGCGTGGGCTCTCCACGCTCCTGCGAGCGTGCCAGTGGCTGCCCGGCAGACGGGCCGCTCCTGGAGCAGCCATGGGATCCTCCGGCTGCCGGCTCGGCGGTGTGTGGCTGGAGACTGACAACTAATGGTTAGTTTGCAAATAGCTGCATAAAAGATCAGAGGATAAAGTGCGAGGGGTGGGGAAAGGAGAAGGAAGGCAGGGGAATGACTGATGGGGCTTAAAGAAAATTGATTCCCATTTAATTTTCATTTAGTTCAATATTAATTCTCAGCAATAGGGTTCTTAATGCAGAATTTTGCCCAGCTTTCACGCAGTATTGGGATCTGGCAGGGTGGTAGAAACTGCGACTGTAATTAAGAGGGCCACACATTAATCTCAAACTTAAATTCTCCAGGCTTAATTCTCTTCTCAACCCAGGACAAATCAGAAATAATTTCATTTCCATTAATACATTTCCCAGTCACGTGAATCTGTTGGAACCGCACGGCCCTTCGAGTCCTCCATCCCCTCTTAAAGAGCAGACCTCGCATGTGCCGTGGCATTACTGAGAACAGGAAATGTGAGACAGTGAGATCAAAGTGATGCAGCTCTGTGTTTTAAGTTTTTGAGGGAGAGAATAAAAGGAAAAAAAAGAGACCGACCCTTTTAATGAGAGCCTTTTAAAGACAGGGCAACTTGGGAAAATTTACCTTCATGCAAGTAGAAACTCTAATCAGTTGTCATATTGTTACAGACAAGAAGGGAAGAAAAGGGAAGAGCGGGAGGTCTCCCAGGGAGGGTCCCCATGGCTCCTCGCATGCTGCCCAGGATGTGCGAGCATCTCCGTGCCCTCACAGGTTGGTCAGATCCTTCAAGCTGGTTACCTACCACCCCGTCCTCAGAGATGTCGCAGGAAAAGCTCCCACAGGTACCATGGCCTGGCCCCCTCCCAGGAGGTCACATCTGACCACCTGTGTCTGTGGGTGGCAATGGGGAAACGGTGGGGGGTCTCCAGTGGAGAAGTCTGTAAAATGGGGTTTCTAGGAGGGTGTAGGTCATTTTGGGAGGACAGGGCAGGAGGAACAAGAGGTCCTGTGTCCGTGAGCTGGTGACAGAGAGTCTGTGTCCAGGAAGGGTAATTGAGGGAAAAGGGAAAGGGGGGATCTGCTGCCTGGAGACCCTCCGAGCTTCTGCACCGGAGGCTGAGAACAACAGCCCTGTGAGTGCTGCAAGGAGGAACGTGGAGGAGGGGGAGGCTCTGAGACGCTGCAAGCATTCAGTTCTGTGGGAGCTACCTGGCTACATCCTTTCCTCACCAGCAAAATTCCCCACCCGTGAATTTCAGCTCTGAAATTTGTTGTCACGAGGCAGTCCTGTTCCTGCTCTGGTATAAGAGCCTTTGTGTTATACTGGCAATAGCATTTGGTTGTTGGACTTTGATATAACTGAATAGGTAATCAGACCACTCTTTATTTTAGCCTGAGGATATGCCTTTGATTTGTAGAGGTTGGCCATTTCTTATCTGAGTTTGAAAATGGGATTATTTAAATGTGTATTGATGTTTTTCATGTGGTCTAACTGTGCAGTTCAACATGGCAATTCCACTCATAGCTATACCAGATTGTTATCTAATCTGATAAGATACGAACAGCACAAAGCCGAGATGATGAAACAATCAGGATTGTTGACTCACTGGGGTCCTGCTAAATCCAGTCTGCTTTCATACTTAATTATCCTGTCAAGTTCCTCGAATCTTCGCTTCTCCAGCACCGCGATGGCGAGAGCGGTGGTAGTGACACCACTTGGTGAATATGCAAGTTGATCAAAATAATTTCAGCGGATACAATGGCTATTTATGCCTCAAGCACAATATGAAAAGCTACTGATTCAAATACCCTAGACGGCAAAATTGGCCCTCTTAGCATTTCTAGGATCACGGAAGGCCGTTATTAAAGGCCTCGGGAAGTTAATGTTTTGCTAACACGAGCTGCCACCTGACTGTCTCATACCGGAGGGGGAGAAAGCGCAAGTGGAAATTCAGCCTTCCTGGCAGCATCGCTAAGCTCGTCTTTCCTAGCTGCCTACATCAGGCACTTTGCCTGGCACTGAAAACTTTGCGGGAATTCTACAGCGCGTTTCTCCTGATGCTGCTTACACCATATTTTACGCTTATTGTGACTGCCACTTTTATTAAAAGATAATTAAGCTGTATTAATTACATCTAAAAGATAAATTTTAAAGACTCCCACCACCACTTGCAGGTAGCTCACGTTTTCAGTCCTTTTTCTTGATCATCCATGGGAGTAATTGTGAGAGAAAGTGTGGTATCACAAGAGGTAATGGTGTCTATAGCAGGTGAAAACAGGTATTTCAGGTATTCAAGAAAATAAGAATTAAGAACAAAGTAGAAGTAGTGGAAATATTTCAAAGGTCTGAATTGAAATCATTCTCCTGTAAGTTTTACAGGAGTCTTGTCTTTGCTGTTAATTTGAGGTCAGTATTTTGCTGTCAGGCAGTATTTATTTGTAATCTGGGTATGAAGGAGGTCCCTTGATAATGATGTTTTAAATGGTCAGAGAAGGAAAAAAGGCCGATAAATGTTCATGGAAATCCCAAAGAACAAAATATCACTGTGTCAAGCACCTTTTGCTGATTGACTCACTGGCAGATTCACCTGTGGCTGTATCTGGAAGAACCACTAAGAGCTTTGTTACGGCAGAGAGCAGTCAGTCAAGCATCCTTGTATTTAAAATCGACACTAAAAAATATCCAGATATTGAGAGATGCTGCTTGATCTATGAGATGTATGTTAAAGGGAAAACCACTGCTTCAGTTAAAGGCATTATCAGCTGTGGGACTGGGTGATTTAGATCAAAGCCGTTAATGTTCCCTTTGAGAGGCGGCACCAGGTAAAAATACCCGATTTTCAGAGAGCTGAGCACCTCACCATGAAGATGCGTGCTACCACACTTAGCATCTAGACCATTGGAAACTTCTGGCCACGAATGGTACGGGAGCCTTCATCCACTAGCCTTTCATGTCGGTCCTCTTGAAAATTGTAGCTATTATGTTTAAATTAATTACGCTGGTTTCTATTGAAATTGCAGAGTGCTGTGCAAGAGAGCCTTGCCCAGCCCCGGTACACACGGGTGACAGGAGGCCCTGCCCTGGTCTTTCAGAAAGACTGTAATTAGCATGGAAAGGAAAGATCAACTGTTGTTTGAAAATGTTAATGCTAAAGGTCTTGTTTGAGTCGGTGTGTCTCGTAAAAGCCCGTGTCTCTCATATAAGCTGATGGAAAATAGTGTTGCTTCTCTGCTCTGGCTTTTTCCTCCCTCTGAGGAGAACTGTGCCTTTCAGGGGCTCTTGGAGGGGGGTTTGAGCCCCCTCCCTGGCTCCATCTGTACCATTTCTCCAGATTTCCCGGGCCATTTCCATGCAGCCGTGATGCCAGCAGCCTTTCCCACCTCCTGCTGCTGGCCATCTCTCTTCCATCCTTTCTCCAGTCCTGCTTCATCCTTCCACTGAGACACCCCACCGGTAAAGGACGAGGCTTAACACCGAGCCAATCTCATGGGAAAATCAATAGGGATTGATTCATAGCTGCTCTGTAAAAAATAAGATGATGGGGGAACCTCCCTCGGTGGGGATATAATGAAGCTGTGTGCCACCCCTGCTCCTGCACCCCTCTGCTTGAGACTGTCACTGGTGATGGGACCCCAACCTTATGTTTGCCCATAATGCCATAAACACACGTTCAACACCACAGCCAGACAGCAGAGCAGAGAGATGTCGCGGCTGCAGGGGAGGGGGTTTCCTCCGCGCTCTCTCTGGGGATTACTGCCTAAGAATCCCAGTTACGTGCATGTATGTGACAGGGTTTCCAAACTGGATGAGCAAAGGTGTGCGAGGGGATGGGGTTAGAGATGTGCTGTTCTCTGCTTGTCCATATCCTTTGCGTTTGAAAGCAAGGGGTTGTTCAGTGCAGGACCCAGGTCCTTAAATATTTTTTGATGTGGCAGAACTACACAAGCTCATACCCCGGAGCATCCATCCCTTACACCTCCCTGGCTCGCAGATAGATGCAGAGCATCAGACCTCAGGATCTGCCTAAGTGCTCGGGCTGACCAGATCTTCCTCACTTGAGAAAGCATTGAGTATTTATTTTCCTTTTTGTAAATCTGAGCCCTCTTCTCATCAGCCTCGTCTTCCACCCCAAGAGCTGCTCCCAGGGCTGGCATCACGTATCCCCTGTGCATGTGGACCTGGTGGTGACCCTCATTCCCAGCCACACCTGGGCTTGCTGATGAGGTTCAGAACACCTTAAAATAGGTTAATTTGGAGAAAAGTGACAGAAATAAATTGCTGGCGCTTTTGTGTGCTGATAAGTTTAACCTTTTTTTTTCCCTCGAGCAGCTAAATTGCCAATCATCCGGAAACACGCTGGAGTTCACCCATTACATAAAGGAAGCTGTTAGTCTCATTTAAAACAATATTGACCTTTTTCCCGTCCTTTCCATTTTGACTAAATTACAGGGTACATTTTTTGAAATGTGGCTTTTGTCTGACTGTAACCAGGTGACCCTGATTTTTCCGCTTTTTTTTTTTTCTTCTCACTTAAAGCTTTCAACCTTTCCTTTCTACTTCTAACGCAGGTCTCAGTTTAATCACTGAGATTTTCAAATCCAGAGATATTAAAAGAAGAGTTTGCATGATACATATGTTTTTCAGTTACAACAATCTACACCTGGAAACTAAAGAAATCTTAGATGTGCACACCAAAATACATGGTGAGGGGGTAGCAGGGGCATTTTGAAAATGATTGAGAGTGTCTCTGTTCTGCCAAATCCAGATCCGTGAGTGTGTATGAGTTTTCAGCTTCACTCAAAATTAAGTTCAGATGCAGCATTACCAATAGATTATCTTCCGGAAGCAAAAATATTCCTGCTAGCAAAGGATCAGGGTTTTTCCTTGTTTTCATCTTTAAATTAGGCTGTGAGTGCATATGGCTCCATGTAAAACCAATGTAACTCATTCTGAGAGATTTTTTCCTGCACAGAACCATTTTTTAGTTCATGTGGGGCCTTGGGCTGAGCCTCTGGTGTTGGCTTGGGAGGACATTACAGTGCAAGAGTGCAGCTCGCGTTGTTTTTCTTGTACCCAAGCGCTCTGGTAGCAGCATGGCCTTACAGATATATCCTACTTATGTATCCTTTGCTATTTCCTGAAGAAATACAAAGAGGCAAAGTCTCTCTGCTCCGGTTTCCTTCCTTCCCAGTTAGTGCCTGGTGGCATCGATAGTATTTCCACGGACCGAGCTGTAGCCTCAGCTAGGGTAAATCCCCGCACCTCCATTGCAGCGAAGGATGGAGGCTTCGTTCCATCACCTGAGGAGCTGAACCATCCTCCTGTACATTCATGAATGTGCTTACGGCATTTGTTTCTTGTATTAACTTTTCTTGGATGAAAACTAAAAATATTCCCATCTTCATTCTGCTCATATAGAAATGTGTCTTCTAATACCAAACTGAAATTAATACAAGCATTTTTTAAATTCAGACATATGTTGGTTCTTTTTATTATTTTTTTCTAAATCACTGAAGTGTGTGTTTTTCCCCACTCAGTGCTATTTCAGTAGTCCCAGTGCTTTTTGCAGGAATCCTGAGATGCAGGAAGCTTTAGGATTCCCTGGCAAGGGAAGCATTCATATTTCCATTAAGCTTAGGAAACACAGACCTCTTCTGTGGGAGCATTTATCCCACAGGTTTGATGCCACAATACTGACAGCCCAAAGAGAACGTGGTATTTTCCAGCTTTAACCCCATCTCTTCAATATTTGATTAATCTGAATCAGTGGCATTGAACATGCCTTGATATGTTTAATTGTCCTCTCTAGGAAAGAGATATCCACAAGCTGGAGTGCCTTTCCAATCACACTGCCAGCAGAGAAAATCGTTTCTTCAGATTGCTTACTGGTACCACATTCAACCCATGTGTGAAAATATTTGGGTTGCATTGCTGGGATTTGATTGACCCTCTTGCCAACACCAAAATGTTAATAAGCTATGAAGGGACAAATTATTCCAGCCACTGTATCTACGGTTTGTGACTGGGCTTTGGGGGGAGAGTGAAACGCTTGCGCTTGCTTGCAGGTGCAAACGTGTGGCTGTGGCGACTACGTGGGCTGCAGGCAAACGAGGTCCCGGGTTAAGCGGTGCACGCTCCCGCGGTGCGGCCGTGCCTCCGCTTCTCCTCCTTCCTCTCCTTCGTGCCCAAACCCTCCTCCTTCCTCCACGGGGCAGGAGCAGCACATTTTCCCTTGGGGCTGGCAGAGCTGCAAAGATGCTGCCTTGCCAAAGCTTTTTTGGGTTTGCATTTAATTCTAGTCATGCTGGTAGGGCAATTTCTTATCGTTCGGTTCTGCTGTAGAGCATAGGACCCAGACATCTTTTTACAAGCCCATGATGCTATGATGTGCACGCTGGACTTACGCTGTGATAGGGATAAAGTAACCCTACCTGCCACGCACAGCCTTCAGATTATCTGGTTTGACTCAGCATTAGTATGTGCCTGCGTGTCAAATTGCCCCGCACAATTATTCAATCTCGTGACAACTATTCAGTTTGCAAAGCAAAAATAATCATGTGATTACCCTGTAATTAGCTGATAGTTACTAATCAATTACATCTGCAGAGCTTGCCTTCCACCGGGGAGGTGTGTTGTGGTGATTTACAGGGAAGGCACGGTGCCTGCCCCGAGCGGCTTACAGATGCCCAACTTTCCTTTGCTTAATGGCTGAGCTGGTGCTGGGGATGGAGGGAGAAACACGGGGCTGAGCTCTTCGTCGGAGCTGAACGGCAGGAGCCAGGCATCTCGCGTACCAGCGACAGTGTCGGCAGGATCTGGGTAGGATGCGCGTAATCTCGTTACGGGGGTTAACGCTGAACAGGTTGGCTGCAAAAATGTGTTTCAATGAGACCTAAGTGAAGAAAGCAAATGCATTCTGAAAAAATTTTGGATATTCATTCGGTTTGTCACTTGTCTTCTCCAGGCTTAGCACAGCCAGTGCTGCTTCATTCACTGGGGCAGTTTGACACTGCTGCGACAAAAATAAGCACCAAGTTCCACAAATAGATATTTACTCTGATATTCCTCCTTTCCTGAGAGGATGAGTGTTATGTTCTACACAGAGGAAAAAGTAAATTTTAGTGTGTACGTTGGCAGTGTGAGTTTGCTCTTCTGGTGTGCAAGGGCAAACAATGGCACTTGGCTTACTTGTCCCTGCCCCACTGAGTCGGGAATATTTGCAACCGGTGAGAAAGCAGGATTAGCAAATACCTTTGAGCAACAACAAAAATCTAGCAGAGTCCCTAATCTCTGGACACGCACTGATGAAACTCTCCCAGAACATCCTTGGCTCGGGCTTGAACGTTCATTCACAGAGGACAGAGCACAGAGGAAGAAATGATTTTGCAATGTAAGGAGCAGTGCTGGGAAAACTGAAGGGAGAAGGGAAGCTACCGGCAAGTTTGAAGAACAATTTGATAAATATTTCTGCTGTGAAAGAAGAAAGTAAGACATGACAAGAATAGAGATGTGTCCGTGAGCAGTTAGGCAGGAGTTTAAAGGGAAGGCTGCAAAGCTTGGGATTGATGCTGCAAGGGAGAAGGTTATTTTTTGAGAGAGAGGGGGGAGAAGGGTGAAAATACAATGGAAGAGAGACAAACCCTGAGGTTACAAAAAAGGAAGAGCCGTGCTCAATGGAGCAAGAGAAGGAAGGCTTGAGGACCTTTGAGCAGAGAAATGTGTAGTTGGGTGCAAAACCATGCCACAGCTGAGCCGTGGTCCCGCTGCTGCCATCCCAGGTGGCTGCTTCCAGTGCAGCTCTGCCAGTGCCCAGCACCGCGCTCCGGTCGGAAGGAGTCTCACTGCTGGGAAGCGGGGCTGGATGCGCGCACACCAGTCCCTCGCACCTGCACGGCGTGGGGGAAATTCATCCTCCTCACCAGTGCCTTTCTCCTTCCCTCTCTATCATCTCAACCTCCTACTAAGAAAGATCCTGACAACGCCATTAAAACGTCTTGCGTCGATTGAAAATTCCTCGTTCGCTAAAAGCTAATCAAAGCGGGGGTAAACACAATGGCCCTCTTTTCCCCCAGCCTGACGTTTCATTTACAGAAGAGCTCCAGCCATCCCACCGGCGCTCTGCCGCGCAGCCGTCAAGCCCTGATTGTGCTATTCAGCAGGACGGCTCAATAATTACAGCCCCGGATCTCCAAACCACACCAAAGAGCAGGCTTACCGCCGCTAGCCTTTGTCACTAATTGTCCTTCAGGATACTTGAGATGAATTACCGCGCCTTACATTTTCCTGGTTTTCCTTTCTCTTCTATTGGGTTAAAAAAAAAAAGAGATAAATCTTTCCACTTAGCGGAGCCGGACAGATAAGACAAGTGTGGCATTGGCTGTTGACAGCACTTCATAAGAAAACCCTCTGACAGCAAACTCTCGTTGATACCTTCAGCTTGACACGTTGGATTGATTTTTGATTATTTACAAAGCTGGCTTGCGCATGTTTTCATTATCAAGGCTGGGCAGTTTTCATACTAGCACTTACAAAATGTTAGAGCTGTTAATATAACTTGATATCATCTATACTGCATCTAATTGTAACAAGTAATCCCACAAATTAAGCTTCTTTCACTGAAGCTCTCAAAAACGGATTGTACTTCTGATTATTCTTTTAGCTGGTTTTGTTTGGGGGCGCTTGAAACGCTAGCAAAATTATTTTAGTTCTAACTTTTTAATCCTGCTAGTTGTGAAGACAGAATTAGAGCTGAAAGTTTTAAATTCAAGACAGGCGAACGCAATCAGCGCTGAATCCCTGCTTATTCCCAGTGACTTCATCGGGAGCTGGGTCGGCTCCCGTGGAAGCTGTGCCAGGTGGTGGTTTGGGAGGCAACGGCACACTCAGGGAAAGGACACTGGCAAACGTTCCCCACACACGTGGACCAGTTGAATCGACGTTTGTCCTTCATTTATGAAATCTGCTGTCCCCAGCCATCCTTGCAGTCACCTCCATGATCCCATTCCCCATGCCCAGCCTCCAGGCTCTCATCCATCCTTTCCCTTGCTCTTTCTCATCTTTCTCCAATGATGCTAGCTCATCATAAGCCTCTCTGATCCTCCAGAAACCCCAGAAAGGAGGTGCTGTGCTTCTTGCTCTTTTCCATACAATCATTGTGCTCCTGCTGATGAGCCCGATGCAAAACCCCAATTTTGTACAGCAATCGCCTGGAGCTGATCCAAAGTCCCCCAGAAATTTAGGAGGAACTTTCCTTCCTCCTCAGACAGATTGGAGACGCGGGTTATGGCTGAGTATCGTCACTGCTGTGGGTAGCTGGCCCCCATAGAGAAGCAGCTCCTTCTGCTCATCCTGTTCAGCCGTTATCCCTCGGAAAAAATCCTGCCTGCACTGCCTTTGCCTTTTTTTAAATGCGACATGTGAAAAAGGAGCAACGCAACAATCCAAGTTGAATTTTAGAAGAAGGAGGCCCACAGTCCATATGCGAAACTGCGACTGGTTTTGCTCCCGCGTTCGCTTTCTCTCTGCGCGCAGCCGGCGGCATCACCCACTCAGGGAGCCGCACGGCGCACAGTGACCGGGCGTCCTACATTTCACAAGATTGTCCTTTTTTCTGCAATCATAGGAGACAAAAAATATATTTCCCATCACTTTCCTCCCTCCATATTTTCCCAATAAATGAAATTCAATGTGCCTTGGTGACACGCGTCACTCTTCTGAGCCCCGGGTACAACCACCCCAGTTTCTGTCAGCTGGGCAGGGGCTGGGAATCTCCTCTCATGAAAAAATGCTCTCTTGCTTTGCTTTTCATAAAAAAAACCACAGCCCTAAATAGCGTGTAAGCACTCTCCTGTGACTGTGCGCTCTCTTCATAACCCTTCCACTCGAACAAAGTGATTGTCTGAACCGAAATCGCTTCGCCGAGATGATTAAATTAGTTCCTACACGCCAGAGATGTACAGAGGTCTTGACATTTATATTTGGGTACTACACTCTGACATTCAAATGTGTTCCTGTTTGAAAACAGCGTCGTTTAAACAGCGGCATAAAATCCATTAAGAGAATCAGGAGAGAGGACGAAGCTTTGATTTGTTTGGGGCTGTGCAAAGCGATCGTTTCCGGGGCTGCAGCAAGGGCTGGGCTGGTGCAGGCGGAGGAGACGTGGTCTCCCCAGCATCCCCCAGTCACACCAACTCCCTGTGTGCTGGGGTGAAATATTAAACCCGTGCAAGCCAGGCTAACATCAAGCTTGGCCTGCACGTGGCTGAGATGTCTCTCATGGCGATAGGTTTATTCTGACAAGTTACAATCTGCTGTTCCTTCCCGCAGCGTGGACTGCAACCGCACCTGGGCTGTCAAACCAGCAAGCACACAGCGGCTAAATCCCCAAAAAGGCCAAACGATTAACGACGGCCTCAGCGATCCCAGTGACTGAAAAGTGACAACACGTCTGTGTTCCAAATTCCAGCTTATTCCAAATCCACCCGGCACCCCAGCAAAGGGAATCTGCCCGACGTTACGTTCTGTATGATGTGACAGGGATGCTGTAGGCTCTTGGTTGCCATTATTTAGAAACCAAAATTATATGGTTTTAAAATTATTTTTTGGCCCAATGATAAACTTATTTAACATATGTATTAAAGACCTCTATCAGAATCCAAATCCCATGGTTTTATCATGGCCTGGTTACCCAAGGAGACACTCTTTTGCCTGGAGACAGGATTTTTAACTTTAGCACAGAGCAGCGTCGCCACTTTTCAGTGTTGTTTTGAATGAGTGAATGCAAATGACTTTTTTCAATTTGCAGAAGCAGTTTCATTCATGATGTGCCATTAGCATCTGGTACCTAAAGGAAACATTCTTCACCAAATAAAATTTAAAAAAAAGTCTGATTGATAAATTCCTGAGAGCAAATTCCCTGCTACGCCAGCAGCGAAGCAGCTCAGTAGTTTCATTCCTTTGCATCCAAACAGAACTCAGTTGGGATATTCACATTTTTCTCAGGATGTCCCTTAAACGTGGGAGAAAAAAGAACTTTAGAGATCTAGGCTGGAGGACACGAGGGTGTATGAGCCGGCGGAAAGGAAGAAGGAGCTTGTGATAAATGCGCGTGCCCAGGTTGTGCTGGCGTGTGCCTGCAGATATTTATTATTCTCGTCTGCGATATTGATGGCCGAGGACCCATCCCTCTGCACATGCGTCTTTCTCCCTGCATTCCTTTTCCTTGACTTGCGCAGCTGAAAAACGCTTGGATTTTTTTTGTTGCTGGGTTTTTTTTTAAGCAGGGAGCGAAATGCCCTGCTGTTAATGCCAATTCATTTTCCCAAGTGGGGAAAAAAAAAAAAAAAAAACCAAATCAAAACAGCAATGAGAGGAATTGGGGCAGGCCGTTGCAATCCATAGCGAACAGGGGTGGGAGATGTTTCGGCTGTTGGGAGCAGGTCAGTATAAAGGAATATGTCGTGAGTGGTAAATATGAGGATTTTATTATGCAAGGCAGCCCTCATTTTAAAGGGACAGGATAAAACCGCATTCAGGATCAAGATCAGCCTTCAAAACTGTGAAATGTCTGGGACAACCGGTATCTCCTTTTAGGAAAAACAAGTCTTAATTAATTGGGGGAAAACTGGCACAAGAAAAGTGAAAAAATACATCTGTACACATGGGTGTGTGTACATATACATAATACATTTATTTATCATGCACGTGCTGCGGTGTGTGTGTGAGCGTGCGTACGTATGATAAGAATAATGAGCTATAGCAAAAATTAGAGGACAATTATTCTGATCTTTTGTAACCCATCTCGGCCATGCAAATTATCATTTTGAGCGGTCTGAAAACAGAAAACTAAGCATAATAGACTATAGGGAGGCATATTTAAAAAATAAATTAAGGAATAAAATGCATAGAGACAGAATGCCATGTTTTGTTATGTCATTCCCTGCCTGCCTTTCTTCAGGAGAGAGATTTCAAATTAAATTCAAAGACTCTACTTTTAAATAAGCAATGAAAATTGAAAACAGGCTTCCTTGTTAAAATATATATCTCCCTATTTCCTCTCTTTTTTTAAAAAAAAAGTAATGCAGTACTGTGCAACGGTACAAAAGAAAAAAAAAAAAAGAGGGCATTAGGTATTAGAATTCCAAACGGGATAGTACATCTTTAATGATACATATGATAATTAAAGAATACAATAAACACAATTAGCATATGTTTTAAACAGTTTATTAGTGAAGCTTACCATAAAATCAGAATATATAGAGCTCCAGGGTTTGTTGGGATAACAGCTTCTAATCCTTAGAGTCATAAAATCCCTGGCTTGGAAGAAATGGGCATCTTTAAAATGATTGAATCAGCAGGCCTCGAGTGAAAACACACAAATTAGCAAACTCCAGCAGTCGGGCACTGTGCGATGCTGCAACGCGCGGAGGCGAAGTCGTCGCCGCCGCTGCCCCAGCAGCTCTGATGGAGCACAGCGGGGATGTGGTGCTGCTGTGGACATCCGAGGAGATAATTACTTTAACTCCTTCCAGACCAGGGATACCCAAACCATTAAATAATAATAATTTAAAAAAAATAAAATTCGGCTTTATTTTTCAAATAGTCATAATGGGGAGAAACGGATGTCTGAATAAGTGATGGGTATGAGGGAGATGACGGGCTCCAAAAGAGAAGGGGTTTGCTGGGTCTGCTCCGTCCTCTCTCCGATGGCTTTGCTGCCTGGCAGAGCGCAGCGCGACGGAGGGTCCCACCGGTGGGACCCCTGCGCCCCGGGGTGCGCGGGCGAACTGGATCCCAGGGGACTCCCTGCAGGAACGACTGGGAGTGGAACTCTTGAGTAATGTGGTGAACTAGTCTGGACAGGGCTCTGAGAGTGCTCACGCGCAGTGGACACACAATGCTCTCGGCAGTGGCACTTTGTCTTTCTTACTCTTGCCCCATTTCCCCACCTCCATAGTCCCCCTTTATTTCTCCCTTCATCTCCTTCTGACTTCAGGGTGGTGTGAGCAGTCGGGATTTTTTTTTCTGCTAATGCTTAACATATACGCTCTTTACATCCATTGCTCTACCATAGAGATCATTTCTTCCCTCTTTTGTTACCGGTTTGTTTGTTTGGAGGGGGCAAGGACGGGTTTAATCCCACAGTTCAGATATTTTAGGTTTCTCAAGAGCAGCAGGGAAGGCTTCGGATGAGAGTCGGTGTGGGCTGAAAGGAACGAAGCTCTGCTGAGTTTTTTTGAAGGGAAGGGGCAAATTGTCAACTTTATAATGAGTCCTCATCAGACGTGACGCCTTCCCAGCTCTGCAGCAAGGGAGAAGAATAGCAGTCAGGCGGTGTTTGAACACATTCTTATGGGGAAACTGGAGTGTTTGGATGCTGAAATTAGATCTGAAGACAGACAAACATCTCCCTAAAAGTGGGATATCCGCTTAAACAAAGGCATTTCAAGTTTGCTCAGCCCCTGGTCTCATCTGAACAAATTCAATCACAGCTCAGCGCAGAGCGAGCCTTTCGCTTTTCCCCGCGCGTGGCAGAGTCGGTGGGCACTGCGCTGCTTTGCGTGAAAGAGGCCGCCTGATAATTCGGGTGGTTGGGAACAAATTCTTCTGAGTCATCTTAAACACGCGAGGAATACTGAAAATGCACAGCATGTGTGCATGCACGGAGACAGCACATTGCTTTATCCCGTAGCTTGGAATTTGTGCTGATATTATTTTCCTTAACTTCTGCCTGAGACCCCAGGCCTAGGAGATGGATGCTGTAGGTAATAGCAATGCAAGTGCACGGTGTAAGCCACGTTTTGCCCCATAGATATTAGTCTGGTTTTGCCTCGTATTAGTCTAAATAGAAAAGAAACGAGCTGGAGGAGAAATGAAGGTCCAAAAAGATGAAGTGACTTCCCCAAGGTCAAACAGCAGGACGGTGGCAAAGGCAGGAATATAAACATGAATTATATTGTCACTCTGCTAGAGGAAAAGGTTGAAATGCAGCTCATTTTTTTTTCCTGTAGTTTAGACCCAGCCTGATGTATTTGACCTCTATGCAGCTGGCCAAGGTCCAGAGAAAGAAATATGAAAAATGGGATTCTCTGCCTACTCTGGTGAAAGACGTGAAGGTAAACTGGCTCTTGTCATGGTTTAACTCAACAGCATTGCCTGGTTTAAGCAAGCCAAGGGGTGAGACAGGGTCTAGTAAACTGGTTTATGTATTGACTTCATTGGTTTTGAGCTGCATTTGAAGGGACAATGAAATTTGGCCGAGCAACCTGGGAGGAGGGGAGGGATTGTAACTGCACCCATTTTTTGTTGTAATGGTTCACTATTGACATTCCCACACTGATTCATAGCCGGCGGTGCTCACCAGACGAGAGTCAGCACAGCACAAGGAGGTTTGATTGCAAGACCTGAATTTTAGCTCCATCTCCAGTTTTTAGCAGAGGAATTCAGCATCTAGCAGAGCATTCACAGCAAATTGGCAGGGAAGTGCCAAGCAAAAGCGCTCAGCGTTCTGCTCAGGGCAGTTATTTCAGCCTGTCCCAGGGCTTGGCCTTACCTGGAAGAAGGTTCTGCAGACCTCCAACCCGGCCATGGCTTTACACGCTCCTTTTGGGGAGGAGTTTATAATCTGGGAGGTGTAACGTCGTATGCAGTCATCTCATGCTGGCACGCAAAGGCTACTGACACACAAGAGTTAAATAATAATCTATGTGCCAGGCGGAACTCAGCCAGAGCTGGCTGCACTGGAGGGTACTGGTCGTGGCTCCCTTGTGCCAGTTTTCCACCCATGTCCTCTGCGATGGGTAAAAGGGCACTGGGGTAAAATTGCAATAACTCAGGAGCAGAATATCCCTCAGAAATGAGGAGTTATCTCAGTAAGAATGAATCTGGATCAAAATCAGAACCAAGATTTCGTGTCGTCTACTCATCTCTGCTCTCACCGTGATAGAGAAGGCCACGACACTTTATAAACCCAAGATTTTAAAGAAAATATTTCACACAACGTGTGCACTGTTCTCTTTTTTGGTCAGGTATAAGCACTAACTCACTCTCTTTCTTTGTTTTAACCGACCAAACATCTGGTACAGGCGCTTTTGCATTTTGAATATAAGGTCAATCCAGCATATGCAGAGTATTTGCCCGTTCACTTTCCATTAGCATTTTGTATTTATTAGTGAGAAACTCGGAAATGGTGAGCTGAATTCAGCTAAGAACTAATTCTGCACTGAATATTTGACTAAGACATTGATTTTAAACTGTGTTAGTTATTTTTATAGATATTCTAAAAATAATACCCTAGGGTTTATTACCTAACCCATATCACACATAACTTGACATTTGAATGTTGAGGACTCATATGTGTGTTAAAATAGTGAGAAAATATGCACAGAAATTTTTCAAGACCTCTTTAAAATAAAAATTAAAAAATCAGAAATGTATTATATGCCCCAGCTACATTGCAAATTGAAAAGCTGACAGTGTTGGGTAGCCTGTACACCAACATTTATCAGCCCGGTTCCCCTGCGCAGACTTTTAGGATGCTCTATCACGGATTAGTGTCTCTCAGCAAAGAACGTGCTATTAAAAAAAAAAAAAGGAATGCAGCTGATAAAATTAATGAAACAAATCATTGTTGAAAAGCATTTGGTGAGGTGTGAATTTGAAAGCTAGTTTCCTAATACAGTATTTGTAAAGTAAACTGAAATTAATATGCTTTAATATTAGCGTAATTATCTTAACTGAGAATGTTGAACTGTTGCCTTTTTTGTTCTTTTCAACTGCAGCATCTCACTGCAACTGTGTTTGTAGCTGGGGAACAATCTGCTTGTGTACACTGTAATGACACAAGAAATAAAAAGTAATTAAAAGAAGTAAAATCTGAATTCCCACCTCAGCAAAGAGTAATTCCACAATCCGTATTTTTTTGGTGGCTTTCCTGTAAGGTGAATACTTCTGCATGGCTTTATTTCCTAGACCCCCTTTCACTGCCACCTTGAGTCAGGCTCGCATGAGAAGCTCATTCTGCTTAACACAAAAACCTTTCTCCAGAACTTGACATCACCCTGAGCGATCCCAAATTTCCTAAAGCCTCGGGAGGTGATGTGAGGGGGTACGAACACACGCTAGCCCTGCTCCCCTCCCTCCAGCTGGGCTCAGGAGCTGCCAGCCTCCCCGTGGGACAGCCCCTTCTCTCAGCCTTTCCCACCGAGGAGGAAGGGTTTCCAGGTGCACATCCCAACCTTTGCCTCCACATCAGAAGTAAACTTCAGATTTTCACAGCTCTGCCCATAGCTGCCTTCCTGACCAATGAGAAGCTGAAAAATGTAACATTTTCCATGAGAAATGGCTTATTTTTAGTTCTGCAGATACTGCTGTAGCTCGCTAGTGAAACCAGGCACTAGGCGGACTGCAGTAAAAATACCAATACACTGTAAAGATAAACCACGGGCAGAAAAAAAAGAGGATTTCTTCCTTTAATCACCAAAGCAATATGACACACGTTCACATCCCAATAGTTTGTTGGGTTGTGATTTCCCAAACGCAAATAATGCAGTGCCACATGGTGCCGATGGGTGAAGGGAGAAGGGGTCTCGGGCCGTCCAGGAGGCAGGACAGGCCAAATCCATCACTTGGAGTTTCAGATATCTTGGTGCCAAAATCAGAAAGCAGACGGCTTTATCACAAGGAAAGCTCAGCAGGCACGATGGGAGAGTTTTAGCTCGGGCTTCCATAAGGCTTCAGCTGTAATCTGCAGTTTGCTGGGTCCTGCGTTAGTGTTTGCACGCCTGCCCACACAAAGAGGAGAACATATGTTTTAGATGGGATCCTTTCTTTGAAGCTAAATGAAATGCTAAAGATTTTCTTAGCCAATATCTCCTTTCAAAAACCTCTCCTTGCCCATCTTATGCGGACGTGAGTTAGTGTCTGTCCACCGCATCACCCCCAACCCTTCTGTGAAGTGTCCACCAGGTCTGATCCAGAGAGACCGAAGTTACGGGAATCGCTGACTTTTCCACTCGTTGGTTCAGCAACCACATTAATTTGGCCTTAATAAAAATATTTCATCCTGAAAATGTTATGTTTTACCTAGACATTCCTTAACCACTTCTGTTATTACTATCAAGATTTTAAATGTATTTTTGACGAAAAAAAAACCTCTGAAACATTTTGTTTTGGAAGTGTGGAAGTGAAACTTTTTTTAGTTTCTTTCCCAGCCTGCCGCGTTGCCATATTTACCACGGCGCTAACGGTTGTCAGAGATTATCTGGCTGAGTCACAGCTTTTATGGGCTCGGCTCTGGTACCGGAGACGCGAAGCAGCTCCTCTGCAACCCAAGGTTTATGTTGGCATAAGCGAGATCAGAATTTGCCCTTCTGTTTACCATTTAGCTGAATCACTCCATCACAGACCAACTGTCAGCTGTCATTCCATACTTTTAATGGTACATTGCACTGATGTTGTCTATTTTTTCCCCTTCCTAGCAGCCCTGTCATTCTGCTATGTGCTAATCTTTTCTTCCAGGCTTCTGTTGGATCTCTTAATGACGACGCCACTGCAATTTAGGGGTTTAAAAAAAAAAAAAAGGCAAGAGAGACTTTGGGGAGCTAGGGGCAGAATCAGATTTGCCCTGTAACTCAGGCTGCGGACAAAAAGGACCGCGATCTTTTGGAAAGTGCCTCCCAAGATGTGTTTTATCCGTACGGTCCCCATAGCTGGGGCACGGAGGACGTACCCCTCCCGCAGTGAGAACGGGGCTGCGTCTCTCCCACGAAGTGCGTTGCAGAGAATTAATTCATTTTAACATCACACTCTGCTCTCAATGCTGGGGCCTCGCTGCTGCTCTGTGTGCCTACGGCCAGTGGACCAGAAATATTTCCCCAGTGCTCAGCTTCCTCCGGGCCGGTGGTGACAGCACTTCAATGCTTATTAACCCGTGCGGTGACAAAGGACACGCGTGGCCCTGGCCAGCGCCTTCGCGCAACCTCCAGCGCCCGGTTCACATCTCCAGATGGGGAGGTTCTTTCCTAACATCTGCAAGATGAATCACGTATTCTTTTCGTGTTGTGATACACAAAACGGGGAGAGCGGTGCCTTGCAAAAGGCAATTCAGCTGTGGGAGGAACTGCCCACCCAGGGCAATAAAAAATATTTCAAGATATTAATATTATTTCCTGCCCTCACAGGGGTTTATGTGGGTGTGGGTGTGGGGGGGATTTAAGCTACAACAATCTCCAGTGAGTTTTTCTACCCATTTTCCATTTTTATACAGTTAGATTGTTCAGCTAAAAATTGTAGCCTGCTGCCTTTTTTTTTTTTTTTTTTTTTCAAACATCTACAAAAAATTCCGAAGTTTGTTCATGGCCTTTCCAAAATTGCCCATATGTATGTGAAAAAGTGTTAACACTGAGCAGTGAATTTGGTGTGAACTATCACTTAGCTATTGCCTGTGGCGCCTGCGAATATTAACCCCTTTGGGGGTCCACACGTTTTCGTGTTGGCGAAGGTTTTTTTTCCTGGAAAATATAAGTTAAGATATGCACCACTGTGATGAATCCAAGTTCAGGATGAAAATCGCTTCGCTAGTTCGATGGCTACACGTATGTGACATATAGGATACGTAACTCAGAGAGGTCCATCTGGCAAGAGAAATAACACCGTGTCATTGCACAATGTGTCTGGGCGTGCGCGTATTTCTCTGTATTCCTTCTTTGTCATGATTCCATGCTTTAATTTAAATCTGTGTTTCACTTCTCTCCATATTTCAGGTTTATTACAGAGTATGAAAATCAAGAAGCTTTCTGTTCCCTTCATACATCTCTTCCAACAAAGCCAGGCATCGGAACCCGGCGCAGACTCCAGAGTGATTATTGTTACACATGATCTATGGAGCAGATAAATTGCAGCTTGATTTTTATAAGGTATGTTGAGCCTGCAGGCTTCAGCAGACACAAAAACAAAACAAAACAGAAAACCTTGGTTTAACTAGTAATTTGAGGAAATATGACAAACCTGACATGGAAGTCACAGAGCAAATAAATATGCACATCCATCACTTTGTAAAATAATGCCTTCGCTAGAGAGACCGCTGCTCGCTGCAGTCTGCAGCGTGAAATTTCTTTGTGGTTTGCTGGTCTCAGATCCTGCTACATGAAGAATCAAGTTAGTTATAGTTGAAAGAAACAATTTTATCTATAAGAGAACGGGCGTTGTACAGTAAAATGCTGCAAATATCAACTCGTGTGAATCAAAACTAAGCTGGATTCAGGACTTATTATAATATTCCTGGAATGTTTAGATGTGGTTTTTCATCCTAATATGATTGCTAGAATACCGATCAGAAAGTCTTTTCTTTTATTGTAAAATAATCCAGTTCCTAGAAATAAAATCACCTGGTGGTTATTGCAGATATAAAATCCCACTGCATACAAAACACAACAAAAGGCAGTTTCAGAGTCATCTTCCCAGCACAATGGTTTTATTGGTGCACTGGAAAGAAATTACGTATGAAATTCTCCCTTCAGGAACTGTCTTTTGGTACCCACTACTTCTTTTGCAGCTTGCCAGTGTTTGGAAGGTTTTATGTGATCCTGAGGACACTGCCGGTGCCCTTGGTGTGGGATCTGCTTCTGGAGCAGCCCCATCCCTGCGGAGCCAGGGAACGGCCGCTGTCAGTGGGTTGGTGTTGACGGCACAGCGACACGTGCCTGCTCAAAGAGGAGGCTGCGGTATGGGCGCCCATTGGGATCATAGAATCATAGAATGGTTAGGGTTGGAAGGGACCTTCAAAGGTCATCTAGTCCAACCCCCCTGCAAGGAGCAGGGACATCCCCAACTAGATCAGGTTGCTCAGAGCCTCATCCAGCCTGGCCTTGAACGTTTCCAGGGATGGAGATGTCACCTTTGACATTGGGAGGAAGGTTTTATCAGAATTTAAGGGTTAAGTCTAACAATTTATGTCAAACTGCCTTTGGATAAAGCACACAACAGAATCAAATATTTGATCCCTAAAGAAACGTCTTCATCAAAGCCACGACCTCTTTCATTCTCCATTCCTGATCCAGTGAGTCCTTAGGTTTTTCTCCATTTCCAGGGATGCTTCTTGACCAGGCAGGATAGAGAGGAGCCAGATCACCACCACACATACACATGCACATGTCCAAAATACCCACCAACCTAGAGAAGGAGACACTGCCACGCGCTGGGTGGTGGGTCTGGGTCCTCCCACGCAGCGGCAGGACCTAGGTGTCCAGCGCCTTGTGCCTGGTCTCCACCACATCCAGAGGAATCCCAGCAGATGTGGCTGGAAGAGAGTGGAAGAGCCTCTGTGTGCAAGTTATCGACGGGGCGGAAGCACAAATCACAAACTGAGTGGCTCAGGCATGTCAAAACGGCCATAACTCCGAGGATACACGGAATTATTGCTGTAGGTATTGGAGAGCTCTAATATCCAAAGTTGGAGTGTCAAAAGTAAAGGATTTCAGGTTAACGGGGCAGGAAGTAGTGCTGAAGTCCCTTTCAAGGTGTTTGCCTTGATGTGATATGATCCACAAAGCCTGGCGGGGAGGTCTGCAGGAAACTGTCTAAGTTGGACTGAGAGCCTCCTATCTTCCACTCTTAACCACAAGACCATCCTACATATACAGCAAAGGTGCTGCTCAGAAAAATAAGCCTAAGTTTGATCTCTACAGCAGCTGTTTTGGTCTGATCTTAAATTTTTTGGTCCATTTTGATCCTATATTTTAGTCTGATCCTGCAGTTCAGGCAAACCTTACTTGAAGCGCTTGGAGCGTGGCTTACGTGAAGAGTCCATGACCTATTCCACTGCATCTTCCAAATCACATCTTGCAACTTAAAAGCAAAACGCATGTTCACTACTCTTAGCATTGCAAAGCCAAAATAACTGCTTTGTGCTTCATCCATAAAATTGCCAGCTAAATTTTCATTCTGGACTCATTACGCCAGGTGTTTCTCAAGGAAGACGTACAAAGCAGACAGAACATGTTTAGCATTTCATATACCAGGTTGAGCCGCGGGAATGACAGGTTGAAAAATCTTGTTTGGACTCATAGACTGAAACCGTTTAATATAGAAGTCACTGGTGGACTATAAATATGGAAAACCAATGTGCCATGTTTTTACAAAATCCCCATTCTGCATGTCTTTTAAACATATTAGTACTTCAGAGAAGCTGTAGAATTTAAACTCACCAATTTTTGCTTCGAACATCTACAGTTCTTCAGTGGGTGAACCTTCAGAACCCAAAATGTCTGCACAATATACAATTTATTTGAATGTGCACTTATATTAACTGACCCCACAAAAGCCAACTGTGTTCATTTAGGCTAGGAATTACCCAATTTGCTCACATAATCTCAGCAATTACATGTTCATCTTGTTTAAATATCAGACCTATGGTGTCATTTACGTAGTATCTGATCTTTCTACTTAACCTCAAAGATATTAATCTTTATTAAAGGGGATGAGAGGCAAAGAGGGGGAAGAGATGCTGGTGACAGTTATTCTGACAGCTAGGAAAAGTCATTTATAAAGTGAACATCAGTAAACATGAGGGGTGACATATTGATATCAGCAGCAAGTATACGGATGGCCAAACTAGGATGAGGTATTACACCTTAAATTGTGGCAACCATTTTTTTTCCCAAGGTTGATCTTTTGTATTTTTTTAAGAGAAATTTACTATTATGCCTCCTGCTTCCCCTACGGTAAAATGCCAGAAATTTGACTGAGATTTACTTAAAGTGACAGCAATGCCCCATTTTGTCCAAGAAAGATGATTACTAAATGTCACATCTATCTACTCACATGTGGATCACTTATTTGACATGTTTGTGTCTAAGCTTCATAGTGCTTTACAACATGTTTTCTGTTGCTCTGAGGCAAATTTTTGTGGTGAAAATGTGAGCTGGCCAAGGGCAGTTCATTAAAATAAATTAATAATAAAGTTGGGATTTGCTCCTCTCCATCCCAAGGGTGTCACGCCAGAAGTAGGCATAAAAAGCCCTTACAAAACCAGACCAAGAGCGTATGCTTCTGGTCAGGCTGCGAGAAGGCCATTGCTGGTGGGATGCTCTTGCCATCTCAGCTGAAGTCAAAGCACTCCAAAAAGAGAACGCTGGTGTTTAAACACAGACGATAACCTCATACAATTTGCTCTTTTTATTTTGTTTTGGAAATCTGCAAAATGGTACAAGAATCTGAGACAGGGAAGAGCATAGTTTCTCCCACTTTGCTGCAGAACTGACTTCTTTTTTTCTGGAGGGGGAGATGTGAAACCCAGCGGGGTATGAACGAATCGGCGCAGTCATGATCACGAGCTCCTGCAGCTGGTAGACCATTTACATCTCCTGCTTTGCTGAGCTTTGGAAGTGACCTAAGGAAAGCAAAATGGAAAGCAAGGAAGAAGGCTTTTTGCACAAAATGGAACAGTAGTCATGAATAATTAATGGCTTTCTACCTTCTTTGCTATTTTAGCTCGTCTTTCTTAGTAGTTATTGCCTTCCAGTCCAAAAGTGTGTTTGTAGACTGATAAATTAATTCCTGCATGTTTTGGAGACTATAATGCAGCAGCCTGAAGAGTCAAGGATGAAGGTGTGTGCTGGAAACGCAACCTTCCACCAGACCCAGATTTCTTCAGCAGTGATTCTCTCACAAAACCAGGCCCTGGGACCCTCTTAGCAAGGCTTTCCCGTCTTCTTTCAAAAACGTCTATCAGTCCTGTTCAAATACAGTGGTTAATAGTAACAGAGAGGGCTTAAGTTCTGAATGTGAGGACATAAATACATCTAAGAAGAATTATACACCTTTGCGTTTGTTTTAGCACCAGAGATTCAGCCAACCTGCGCAGATGCTGATATATTTATGAATTTTGTGGTAGAAGTTTTGAGGTCACAAAATATAGCAAAAATATTGACTGTTGACTGCCCTGTGCTATCTGTGCAGTCATAACCTCAGTCGCGTTGGTACGGTCAGCCTATCCCAGAGTAATGGCAGCTTTATAAAATGTTAAGTATTTTCCTGCAGATATTCTTTCAGACACCCGGTTGCCAGCTCACAACTCAGCACTCACTTAAGTCACAGTTTAACTCCCGGAAAACCTGCGGGAGCAACAAAACCAGCTCAAAACGTATCCTATGGAATATGAAAAGAGGGGGGTTTTCTTAGTGTACGGTGGAAGATTAAAGCCATTCTAAATGAAAGTGGAGTGTGTAACTGGGAACGGGATTTCTAAATAGGTGGCACATGTCAGCAGGCATTACAACAGTGTCTTTAGGTGAGCCTTTGATACAGGCTGCTGAAGAGTTCAGTGAGATAGATGCGACCATGAGAGAGTTTCACAGCCTTGATTTGTTTTCCAGCTAAAATAAATCTGAATAGAATAGGCTTAAATTACCTGTGATTTTTCTGTCTTTAAAAGGACACATAAAAGCTCATGAGATCACTGTGCTCCCTGGGAAAAAAAGGGAAAGGAAAAAAAAAAAACAACAGGAAAACTATGAAAGATTCATTTTAATGGAATCCAGGTTTAGCTGTTTCATATTTAATAATGTTTAATATTTCATTTACTACTGGGGACTCACCTTTTTCAGCAGAATGTAAGATTCGAGGCACTATCATGCATTAAGATTTTATGTCAGACTGTAGCAATATCGTAAGGGTTGGCGCTGGATCTGCTGGAGCCTGATGCAGAGAGCCTGGAAGCAACACAGTTTCCTTCTTTTTCCTACAGCCAAAATAGGAGCCAAAGCCCCAGAAAGTGGTGGGGTAGAGCTGTGAATCCTAGCAACGGGCGGAGAGAGAACGGTAAGTTTCTTCATGTCCTCCAAGCGTTGGTGCCTTCTGGTACATAATTTACAGGGAGCAACGAAGACCTTGGAAAGGTCGTCCATGCCGTCGCATCGAGAAAGGGCACCAAAGAACAGAGTTTTTCCGGAGGGGTGGGTGGGTTATTACAGTTTTGGGGAAAAAGCAAACAAGCAACGCTCCAGAGTTCATATTGCATTTTCCTTCATCATAACGCGCTACCTATTGCTGACATTTTTTTTCCATTTACTGCTTTTAATCTCTTTTAAGCCCTTCTCAGCAATAATGTGGGCTTTTCTCTTTGAATAAATGCTGAAAATTTAAATTCAAAAGTGTGAACATAGGGCTCTGCAAGAAAAATCCATAATTCTGCGGTCTGCAATGAAATCAAGAGTGTTAAAAGCTATCACCTGCATTTTACAGAAAGGAAACTGAGACCGGAGCACACATTTCCTGGAAGGAGAGGCTCCTTTTAAATATGCAGCAAGTCTTGTCTTGCCAATATTAAACCAACTTTTCTTCTTAGAGAGTCTGTCAATACAGTTTGACCTCTCCCTATGGATATTCTTCAGGGCATAAAGCACTCAGATGATCTAAAAGTGTCCCCCAGCACCATCCTAGGAAGGTGGTTTTCAGTCAACTGGGTTGCAGGGAACCTGGGACAAAGAGCAAGATGGGACCTCCAGACTCCTTGGTCCCATCACCCCGTTCAGAAAGGTACCATTTCCCAGGTGATGCCAGTTTGTTAGTTTTTGCCACCGGTTTTCCTACTGGGAGAAGCTTGTAGACACTTAGGAGTTTTTACTGGGTGCAAACTGTGGGAAGCGGGGCATGGAGAAGAGCTGGGTGGAGGACATTTCGTTGTGCAACAGAGACTGCTGCTTCTGTTAAAAGATTAATTTTGTAGAAAGTAGCACTGGTGGGTTGTTGCCTTGGACTGGACCAGCTGCTGCAGAGATGAAGCACAGAGTCAGACAGAAGGTTGCAGCAGAAGAGAAGGATTTGGCTCCCAGCTAGTACCGAAGTGAAGAAGGGTCCTACGAGACCTTATATCTAAGGGGACATGTTCAAAATCCACTCCCCTCCTGGAGCAGATGCCTTCAAGATTTTCTAGAAAGATGTATTGCTAGCAGAGCGCACACTTTTCTTTTTTTTTTCTTTTTTGCTAACAATTTCAGTTTCAGATCTCATCAAGGGGCTCTGGCATTTGCATAACTTCCCACGGAAACTGAATCAATGTTTGACATCATGGAACAGAATCTCAGGCGTGATTTAGCATTAGTAAGCCACTAGTCATCAGCATACTGTCAGTCCCCTATATCTGACATCTTAATACAGTCGGCCCCATGCACACACACATGTTCAGCAGCAGCAAATTCTTACGCTATCGCCACGCACGAGTTGTTTAACATGAGCTTGCACATACGAACGTCCCAAAGACACTGGTCCAATATCATCAATTCTCAGTGCTCAAAATGCATTTTCCTTTTAGGTACAAGGGAATTTTAAGTCCTCTTAAATAATTGAAGATACTACTGATACAATCAAAAGTCAAGCTCCCCAAGATGAAAATGTCTAGATGATGAATAAGTTAATGGAACTAAAATCCCAGTCGTAGCTGATTAGGGGACCAGGAGAGTTTATCACAGATGGGAATGTAGAAGCCCAGTCACAGCCTGACCTTGTAACGAATGAGAGCTGAAAAGCAATTAATTGAGAAATTATCAGGGAAAAGCGAAGTTGTATGGTTAGTTAGGTAAAGCAATATGTCAATGGGCCAGGGATTGATTTGGCTGGAATACCTCAAGGTCTCTGTTCTGATGATTCAGGACTTGAAGGAACTGGCCCGAGCCAAGCAATAAAAATAAAACAGGGTCAGCAGAGGGAGTCATCAGTCAGCACGGCGGATCCATGGTCATGTATTATTTAGCTGATAGTTAAGGAAAGTTATCAAACAGGAGCAGCCCTTTTTTTACCCCAGGGGAGGTGAAATGAAGGGAAAGAAAATAAAATGCTCCGTTGTGCCAGTGCTGACTGTCCTCAGCTGAAACACTGGGCTATGAGACGGGTCCTGAGAACAAGAATTGCCCTGAATGTGTGTTGATGGCGAGGGATGGTCGGTCTTACTTGGGGCTGCAGTGAGGCAGTGACAAATTCTCCCCCTGACGTCCAGCTCTCCATGCACAGCTGCTGAACCCCAGAAGTCAGCACTGATGCAGTCAGTCAACCTCTGCTCTGCTTTGGTTTGACAATGGGCATCACTTTCCACCGTGATATTTTCTTCCTTCCTGCTGCCAACAGGCTGCACAGGACTTCTGCTCCCATCTCCAAGCAGATACCAGTACCTCTCCCAGGCCACCAAACTAACAGTGACCTCCTGCCCCTTTGTACCTTGATTAAATCAACGCATCCACACATCGGCCTCCCACGTCCTGCACGTTTGGGAAGCTATTTCTGAGACCAAGGCTTTGACATGTCCATCTGAGCTGCCAAACGTGGCTAGAAACACAGTTCCTCTCTTTCACAAGGTGCTTTAGGATCTGAATATGAAAGAACCTGAATGAGAACGTAGCATCCTGTAGCTCAGGAGAACAGCAAGCCAAACAAATTATATGTAACGTCTTCTAGAAAGATCAGTGGGTTGTGTGAGAATAGCTGTCTCTCTGCTTGTCTTGTGACAATGAGCTAAATAACACTAAACTATGCCTCCCTCTCTCTCCGAAGAGAAGGAGAAAACCCCCGCAGAACCAGCCAGTACATGTTTCATGGTAGGATCAGGGCCCCAGACACCACAAACTGGGGGTTTTTTTTGGGATCAAGATCCTGAAATGTTGCAGAAAATTTGGGCTGGAGGTTTGTAGAACTTCAGCTAGCTTTCCCATCAGGGCAATATTTTAAGTCCCCTTTTTTTTGGAGAAAGGCTTTCTAAATATTTCAAATTTGATACTGGGTCTTTTTGTCATTTCCTTGACGAAACCTAAATGACAGCCGCCTCTGTGGCTGAAAATAGGGACGTCATTAACACCATAGCTGTAGCGGGGCAAGAGACAAAGGTCTGGCAGAGAAATATAAAATGTCTGGTGATGCAGATACAGGATGGGCACTTTAACGTCAAGGCTAAGGAGCGCTGCCTGGAGATAACAAATTGAAGATTCTAGCACAAAGAGAAACTTGCACGTTCCCTCACAGCAGAGATGAATTGCCCTGGGCTCTGCTCTTGGTGCTCCGAGGATGCGGATGGGGAGGGTGGCTGAGACGCATGTGGGCCTGGCTTGGTTAGGGGTGTCTTGTGAAGGGACACCCCGAATGGGGAGTTGAAGGAGTGAAAGGAAACTCAACGGCTCCACCTGGGAAAACAGTTTCCTTGCTGAGACCGGTCTCTGACTGCAGGGGATGGGCAGAGTCGAGGAACATTGGAGATGGGGAGCTGAAAACTCCACTGATCAAAATTAGAACAAAGCTGTGATTTCAGCTTGTTAAATCTCATATTTAATAAATACAAGAAACTCCAAAATTTCACTGCAAATAGCCATTGCTACTGCAAACTCAGGATATTAGAAGGAAATTCCAGCAGCAACTTGGAGAAAAATGAACGACTTTATCCCGCTGCCTATGGACATATCTCAACAAGCGCTCATTTCTGGCACTCACAGCATGTCACGCTCCGTGTGATGCATTTTCCATTTGTCCTGACCCTAGAGCTTTGCATTCAAGGAGCAGATGCCCCAAGTGAATTCATCAGGAGGAATAATAACCAATGCACAAGCTTGGAGTTGCTGGGCCAGCAGATCCATCCTTCAGTTGTCAGTGTGCTGAGTTTCAGGGTAGCATAAATGCAATCTCGCTTACCTAAGGACCAGAAGGACACAGCAATATTTTTCCAGCCTTTTTTATTGAAATGAGAATGAAAGAACAAACATGATGTCTAAGCAGCGGCAAAAAAGACTAACTGGCAGTGCCCAGCAAGGGAGTCGTTAAGTAGAGTATCTTTTGTGAATAAAGGAAAAAGGTTTAAATGCTTTCTCTCATTCCAGCAGATCCTCTCGGTGTTGCACAGGACAACAGATGTGATCTACAGAAGGGATGTGGAGACACCTGGCAAGGGATCCTCAGTCAAGTCAGATGGGATGGGACAGGTGACAATCATGTTCTTTCATTTTTTCCTGACTTTGGGAGTTTAATGCAGTCTTGGCTGTGTAGGTCAGAAGAGTTTCCTTGGATTTATGTGATTTTATCTCAGCATAACATTCAGTCTGATGACCAGTTTGGGATAAATGTATGCACTTTCCTCAGTGATTTACTGCCTTACCTCTCTGAGCATTTCTGCATAGGTGAATTCCAGATTTTCAAACCCATAGCCAGATTTTGTACTCCAGGATCCTTTTAAAGTCAGGCTCACAGCCACTACATACTCTTAACAGTGGATGTCCTGGGTCTGGCTAGGACAGAGTTAATTTTCACCTGAGCTGGGAGAGGAACTGGAGCTGCTGGCACCTGTGGCTGGGGACACAGCTGGGGTAGGTTACCGATTAGCCAACAGCTGGGACAGGTTACCCAAATTGGCCCAAGGGCTGTTCCACACCCTGTGACACCCTGCTCAGTGTATAAACTGGGGATGGTGCTGAGGGGCTGTTTCCTGCTACTTGGAAGGGAGCTGGGCGCTGGGATCAACTGTGAGGTATTGTACTCTAAATTGTCTGCTTAAGTATTTTCTGTTATAGGTTTTTTTGCTTTCCATCTCTGTTTTTGTTTCCTCTGTTGCTCTCTTAAACTGTTTTTATCTCAACCCATTTTTGCCTTCTCTTATTTCCCAATTCTCCTCCCTATCCCACTGCAGGGAGTGCTGAGTGGGGAGTGAGTGAGTGACTGTGTGGTATTTTAGCTGCTGAGTTGGGCTGGACCATGACAGTAGACGGCTTAGAGAAAGGCAAATGGGATTTGCACCACGTGAGCAACTTTGTCTTTTCTCTTTTGTTTCCTTTGTGAGATGGCATCGTTTCTCGCCTCTGAGGCTGCGTGGCTGCACGGCCTCAGTGCAGGAACTGAGAGTTTATGAGGTGGCAGTGGAAGCGCTGGCGTGCCCCAGCACTAATCACATGTTATCACCTTATGATAATTATCAAAGCTGATTCCAAGTGAATCCTCTTTGGAGAAGGTCCTTGGCCTGCCCTCTGCTCTGCGCTCCTCTAACAGGGTGCAAGCCCAAGAATTGCCAGGGGTAAAGTCAGTGAAACCCAAAATGTGATGTTACGTTGCATGAAGCAGCTAGACAGATATTATCACTGAAAGATAATAAATTCATGTTGTTATGATAGGAATCGGGAAATATTTGTAGACAGATATAAAACTCTATCTGAAAGAGTTCTCTGATGGCTTGTGTGTATGCTTTATAGCTGGTGGCATGATCTGGCTAACGGGGATTTGTGCATTTGTAAGCTGTGTAGCTGTGAAAAACCCAGAGACCAATTCCTTGCATGATTATTTTTTAACATAAATGTGCTGATACCTGAAATTCTTTTGTACTCCAAATACCACTAGAAATAAAACAACAAAGGCAAAGCAGAAGCACCCTAGTACAAACAGAAGATTGATATCTTTTGAAGCATTCTGCTCTGCAGAAGGTGTGCTAAACTGCACTCTGATCTCACATAGCTGGGATGAAACTCATAGGTTTGGCCTCTTTTTTTCTTTATTGTTTTCACTGATGGCCAAAGATTTTTAGTATAAAGGCTGCGGTGCCCTAAGGTTGTCACAACATGGAAGGGCAGGAAGGTGTCCAGTCTGGAATTTGATGTGGTTTCTGTTATAAACTAAATTAAGAAAGCTCATCAAATGCATGGAGCACTCTACACCAGTAGTAAACTGGTGTGTACTTGTGCGTGCATGAGAGCATCCCGGGAGGGGAAGGATGGTCAGGTACTACCAACCCGTATCTGGGACTCAGAAGAAGTGTGATGAGTTCCTAACTCTCCCATAGATTTTCTCACACAGGTTCAGGCAAACCATTCAGCTCGTCTTTTTCCTTCAGGTTCTGTAAAATGTAGAATCATCATATTTGCATTCCTAGCATCTGCCAAAGCCCTGATGGAGGGCACCCAGGAGTGGGGGTCTCTGGGACTACTTGTGTATTTACCCTTTGTATTTGTAACAACAAATAAATCTACGTTTGTGATTCTCTGAGCAGAAGGAAACTATGCAAGCAGGCAGGCTCTAGGTGTCAAAGGGAACCCTCATTTCAAAATACTGTGTGCTAGACTCAAACAGAGCTTGGTGTGAAAACCAGGCTCAGTTAAATCTGTAAGTTTCACATTTGGGGTGGTTGTTGTTTTGCAAAGGGTTAACAGCCACTGCAGCACATTTCTAGGATGAAGTGCTAAGATTTAGTGCACTGAGTTAATTCTGAAATTAGAACAGAGGATTTGCACATGATTTCTAAGGGAAATTATCTTCTGGGTAAAATTAATACAGGAGATGTTTCAACATCTGGGATGACATTGTTATGAGCAGTGATTACCCAGACATTGCCAAAAGAGATCGCAGTAGACTCTTTCTTTTCCTAAAAAAAAAATAAGCTACTCGCCCCAAAGGAAGTTGACTACTTGCAAAAGCACTGGCTTACTTGGAAATGCACAAGAAGTAAATTCTACATGGGGGGGGGAACTGCTTTGCTTTTGGTTAGGAAAGGGATGGATGTCCCATTTCCCGTGGGCTCTGGGTGTCGGGCTGCCTTGCCTTTGAGCTCTTCATCACGAAAGTGGCTTAATGCAGTGCTACAGCTGGCCAGGTGTTCAGTGTTTGGGGGTTAAAAAGGAAATGCACTGGCAGATGTGACCTGGAAAACCTTAAAAAGGGATGCTTGGTCTGTCTGCTCCTCACCCAGAGACCACAAAATTCACCCAAATGCTGCCTCTTGCTCCAGCTGCTGAAGGGCTGGTTTTTCCCTGCCTAAAAGTTAAATAGGGCAGAGTAAAGCCAAAGCGAGACCTGCTTGAGTTGTTTTGTCAAAACAATCACACACCAGGAGGAGCTTATAAATATTTATTTTGCTTCAGAGTATTTCATTTTGTGAAGGAAAAAGGAGGGCGCTTGAGTGGGGAAAAAGACTGGTGGTATGCTGACCCCTGCTCCTTTTGCAGGAAAAAAACACTGATGTTTAATTTAAAAGGGCCTAAATAAGAGAAATGCCTCTTTACTTTCATGTTAGTAGCTGGCTATTAAATTACATCACAAGTGCTACGTGTGGGACTGGGCGAGTGCATGGTTATTTCCGTTTTCTAAACCGGAGAGCAGGTCTCAAGGTAATTACTTGGGATCCAAAGTGTAATTACCAGCTGATCTGCAGGAGCAGACGCAGCACTGACATCCATTCAAGGCGGCGTTAGAGCCTGATGATAACGCAGCATCATTAGCACAGCTTAGCACTTCCACGTGTGGCTACAGGCCGTGGTTCTCCTGGGGAAAGGGCTCGTGGTTCTGTGGCTGAGCCCGGAGATCTCCTCAGGAGTCACTGAGATCCTGGCCCTGGTCATCGCACCTGCGGGAGCAGGCATGTGTGAGCGAATCAGCCCAGACAATAGCAAACATGATATCCTAATTACGGGAGATCAAGCCAGAGCACACTTTTTACCAAGACATATCTTGTTTTAATATTTCTGTGACCTGCCCCCATATTTTTTTTTTTCCCAAAGTACTGAACCCACTTGAGAAGGAGGGTGCTGAGTCCTGCTGCCACCCCGGGGTCGCCACCTTTGTGTTTAGCTTTTCTGTTTTACTCTGCTTTACTGTGACAGCATCGTGCTCAGATTTCGGAACATTTTCTCTTGAGCTCACACCTCATCTGTCTCCTTTTGGAAGACAGCAGGTATAGGGATTTTCTATTCTTTATTCTTTTATCTTTTTTTTTTTTTTCCAAGGCTGCAAGCATCACAGTAAACAACCCATTTATTCTGATGGTCTTGAAAGCTTTCTCTACACCTCCAAGAAGGTCAGAGAAAAGCTTCAGAAAGAAAAGGAGGAAAAAAAAATCCTTCTTTCCTTAGAAAATTGCCTGGTTTGTTACCACACCTTCCTAGCAATGCAGTGCTCCAAGACAATGCAACAGAGCAATGTTAGAAATAAGACATGTTAAAGAAAAACAAAATGCATTCTTAATTTAATGTTTTCATGTACCTTTAGTTGTGTCAGTTCTAGATCATAAATATAAACAAATGAGAAGATGACAAAACACAGCTTGACGTCATTTCCATGTAAGAAGTACGGGATGTTAAGATCATACAAATAAGTAAAAAAAAAAAAACCTCTCCCAGCTCCTGTGGGTAACAATGCTTTGGCACGCAGCTCAGGTTCAGCGGTGTTAAAGTGAGATTGGCAGGGTAACCAACCTCTGAAGGAGGTTTTCCAGTTCGGGCAGCCCTGCTAAACCATGCTTGATGCTTCGAACGAGCTCAGTTGCACTGAGATTTTTTTTTTCCCCCCCCTCCTGGTTTTGCTTATATGCCGATCGCATCAGAGCAGCTCCACGGATGTCAGTGAGACACATCTTGTTTTCGGTTACATGCGTGTAAATCGCAGCTGATCGGTGAACCCGGAGGTACCCACGTCACAGTGATATCTGCGACGTTGAGTTTGGTGCTCCGGTATTGTGACAGCTTAAAGCCCCTCCACGAGGAAACAAAGTCAGGCTCAGCACCATCCTGGAACGCGTCACAAAGCGTGTTTGTTATTGCGAAGACAGCATTTGCCTTGGCTGTGAAAGAGAAAACCAGATCTATAACTGCTAAGATTTCATCTCTGCCACGTATCCAACGGGATTTCCCATCCTCTTGCACAGAGACCCCGCTGCTAGCATAGCAGTCAAGATCAGAGCACTTAATCAATCATCCACTGAGGACAAATACGCGTAATCTAAATTAGGACAAACCGAGGCATATTTTACATGACAGCCGTACAGATTTTTTAAGAAAAAGCATTGGCAAGAAAATCGCATGAAAACAAAATTGTCTTGTGTTTATGCTTAAAGTGGTAGATTTCCTAAAAGCCTCTGTGGAATGAGGTCGCCTTGAAAAAACAGGGGCAAATCCTGTTCTCACTGCTTTCACTTCCACATTTTCATTAATAAACAAGGGTGGGACTGGGCCCCTCTGGCCCTGAAGCAGAAAGCCTGCTGCAGACCTCGATGTGATGCAGGGTCCTTAAAAACCTGTCGTATTTTGTGATCACTGTCGATTCTCTTATGATCAGTGTTGGTTCAGGCTCTCATGAGTCAAAAATCAGCTCGTGGCACGCGTCTTAGAGCAATGTATTTGTCTGCAGGGAGCAAAGGGAAGTGGCACTTTGAAGAACAAAACCCCTTTGCCTTCAGAACGCAGCCCGGGCTGCACGGGAGGCTGGAGCACGAGCCTGCGACTGAGACCTCCTATTCAGGCTCAGCTCTAGGCATGCTGGGCGACCTTGTGTTCTCCCATTTTCCTCTGGGTGAGATATTATTTATCTGTGATAACAAAATACAGGATTCTTAACTACAGCTCATGGTTTAATCTATTGTGTCAACTTGCACAAGCTCCCATGGAAAAAAAAAATAAAATCAAAGGCATTAAAAGGAGAAAAAACTGAGTGTCTTTAACTGAAGTTGCACAACTTTCATCACAGGTCAGGCTCTTGTTGCCCTGACTCCGCAGGGTGAGATCTCTGTAGAGGAGCATCCCAGCGATGGCCTTGGAGAGTGGGTGACAGCTGCTGCACAGCGCACTGGTTTGGGATGCCCTTCACCACCCAAAAACCCAACGAGCCGCAGGAGGGCTTGAGCCATGCAAGCCACTAACAGGGCAGCCAGCACTGCCTCCCAAAAGGAGGGTTTTTTCAAAAAATGCCAATGCAAACACCCTGTTCCCATGTCCCTTGGCGGAGTGGGCTTTAAATAGTTGTTCTGTGGTAGTACTGCCTCTGCTTCTCTGGAAGGAGCAAACGCTCCCACAAAAGTTCACACATCACCAAAACCTCTTGTTTGGGGGTGGGTTGCAGTTTCTTGCCAGGTTTTGGGACTTTCAAATAAGCATTTCAGTCTCTGTGTGAAATCAGGTCTGGCCTGGAGTGCGGCAGGGCTGCTTGTCCCTCCTCTGACTCCAGGTTTTGGAGGGACCTGTGAGGTTTTTCAGGGACAACTGTCAAGATGTCAGATTCTTCTCCCAAGAGCTTGCTGAGGCAAGGTGTTGCTGTCAGTACTGCTGATGTTGGCAGTTTTAATCAAGTTAGTTAGAGAGATGTTGGTAGAATCAATGACCCACCATCACTTGAATTAAAGGTGATGTTGAGTACCCCAGAAGTGCCTGGAAAGACAAAGGGCAATACTGAGGACTTTGGGAAACTTTATCTTGGGTGTCTAAGCAGGAATTTATACATCTGCTTGCTTATTTTTGCATCCAAATGTCAGATATGGTTTTTACTAAGATCTCTAAGCAGGATAATTGAGTCTCAGTTTCAAAGATCAGAACTGGATGTGAATTTTCTTTATGCTTAAGGACAAGACAGCCTTCATTTTGGTCTAAATTAATCTCAGTGTTGAGATAAACCCTTGCTTCTCTGAAGTATCCTCACGTTAAACCCTAAAGTGCAGATACCTTCCGAATAGCACGGATACGCGCTGTAAAGAGCTAAAATCTTGCCTCTCGTCTCCAGTAAATGAAAGAACCTCTGCCCCTTCCCATCCAAAACCGATATATTTTTTTGAAGTGCTGACTTCTTCCTTATTTGCATCAGTTTCAGTCCATCAGCTCTTGACAGCTCCCATCAAATGTCTGCCCAAACCTAGATGGCCCAAGCAACTGGTATGGTTTAGAGCAGTTGGAGCAATGCAGTTAGCATCGCATCTTGGATTCACCAGCCTGATTTATTAGGTACTGCTGACAGCCCCGGGGGACTGAGGGATGCAAGAGACCAAACTGACACTGTCTCTTGGGGGCGGGGGGGGGAATAAAAATCACTGTGTCCTTGTCAGCATTGGGCCTTTGCCTTCTTGTCCTCCCCCCATTTCATGAAGCATTTATGCAGGCTGAAGCCAAGTATCCAAAGCAGAGAGGAAACTCTGCAGGTACCAGCGACCTGGGAGCAGTGCTCCCACTTTTCAGCATCCACACGATTTCCAGAAATCTCTTTGCATTATATTTTAAACTTAGATGCTCAGTTAATTCTCCTGCAAATCCCTGCTAAAGCACCTCAATGAGTTGGTTTATTTTTTTAACTGAGCTTTATTTTTGTTAACTTCCCACATTTTGGCTCATCCCTTGCACAGGAGGCTGCTACGTGAAGGTGCATGAGGATGGACTGGAGCATCTAAATGGATGCCCCAAACATGAGCGTTTTTCCCTTAACTTTCCTGCACCTCTGGGAATAATAATTCCTTGTGGGGCTGTTGCACAGCTTGATTCATTAAGGCTTATGAAGTGCTTTTAGCTCTGGCACTGGAAGGCTCTGCGCGAGTTATTTTGGACCCCTCAGGTGTTAGGAGGAGAGGCACTGCAGAAGGAATACAAATAAATCAAGGAGAGAAACTGCCCCTGTCCTCCACCCAGCCCCTGCCCCCCGCCGCTCTCCATCACTGCTGGTGTCAAACAGTTCATTACAAGCCCAGCACTTCACAAAGCCCCTGGAGCACCAATTGTCCCTTTCTCATGTGACATCAGCTCCTCAAAAAAGCCAGCTGAGTCCCTGGGGGTCACCCTCCTCCTGCCCTTCCCAAGGCATCTTCAGCCCCTATCCAAAACCACCTGGGTATTTATTTTCAGACAAGTCCCGTCCAGCGTCAGCCCCTTGCCACGTGGTGCTGAAAGCACTGCAGTGACCAAATGGGGTGCAGAGGGGCTGCTGCTGGGGCTCCCAAGTGTGCCTGGCTGGCGAGGCAATATTTGGTGGGTGAAGGTGATGCAGATATCCTTCCCCCACCCCCATCCCACCACCCATGAGGGCAGCATCCCCACTCACCGCACCAGAGCCACGTAGGGGCAGGGGGTGCTCGGCCTGGCAGGATGAACTGGGAGAGCAATGGCCAAAGAAACAGGCTTGTGGCTTGGGGAGGCAAAGGCGGTGGATCTCCCACCTGGCTTTTCTATTTTTTTTTTTTCTTTTTCCCCTCCTTCTCTCCATCTCCCTCCCCTCCTCCAGTCTGTTGCACGGGAGCTGTCGGCCATGCTGTTCCAGTTCAGGGGCTCCTGCAACAGAAAAGATCAGCTGTTGGAGAACCCATGGAAAGCCCTGGGGGAGAGCCATGGCCGCAAGGTAATCAGCAGGCAAAGTTATTACCATTATGCTGCTAATTAATTCCCAGCTCATTACGTTTCCTGTGGCTAATTTGTACTCGCCGCTGATTTGATTAAACTCATCTCTATGCTAATAAATGTGTTTTCCATTTGTTTTAGCGACTGTAGGAAGAGAGCCCGGTATTTACATATTTTGACGTTTATCAAATAAAACGCGGCGCCTGAATTAATTCTGCTCTGATTTATAAGTGGTGGGGGGGAGGGAGGGAGGAAGGGGATGCTGAGGGTCAGGCGTACATCGCGTGCGCGTGGCGGCGTGCGGCGAGGAGGGGGCAGCGCGCTGGGTGATACTCGCGGGGGGTTTGTCCGCACCGGCCCCATCCTGCCTGGGGACGGTTCCTGCGAGGTGTCTGCCACCTCCTCAGCCGCTCCCCTGCCTTTTATTTCCCTTTCCCAGCTAAGTTTTGAAACGTGGGGCTTTGATTTGCAGGCACGTTGTATGGTTCACCAACACCTCGTCAGGTGAACTTTTTTATTTATGTTTCAGAAATTGCTCTGGATTAAGATTGGATTTACACTGCAGCACCTAAGTATAAGCAGTGACTTTGTTTCCCGGTTCCCTTTGCCAGGACTTGCTACAGTAACATGGAATGGTTTGGATTTCGGATCAGACAGGGAGGCACAGGCACCTTGCAATGCATACAGGAATGGATGTTTTAGGCACGTGTTTTACCCTCTCTCCTCCTGGTAGGGCAGAAAGCTCTGGACCACAAGCAGCAGCCTTTTTAAATCCAGGACTAAATCTCCAGGGCAAATCTTCAGCAGGTGAAACTCCACTCAAAACAGCCATCCTGTTTCCCTGTAATTAACTGCTGCGGCATGATGAGTGTCCTCATTTGGGGCAAATCCTAACAGGAAAATACTCTGAGAGTGTAAGTCAGGGGGATTTGTGCTTTTACATCACCTAAAGGTTTGTGAAATTTGTGAAATCCAGCCTTCACTTTTCCTAGGAAAGCTGCCACCAAGCACATCCCATCTCTATGGAGACGTGTTCCTATGTGCTGTGTGTTGGTGCGTGCACATACAAATGGTGCAGGATGGAGCCCAGGCCCCCTGCACGCAGCACGGCTCGGGGAGGGCTGGGATGGGGGCAAGGCAGGGAAATGTCGTCTTCTGGGGCTGGAGAAGGCACGCAGGCTTAGCAGGGATGCCCGGGAGGGTCTCACCTGTCCCAGTCCTCCTCCCTGGTTTTGTCTGGAAGTTTGGCTCAACCCGAGAGGGATTTGTTTCCCCTCTGCGTGCTCGCTTTTGCCTGGTTTCTCTGACTTCTCTCCCAGGTGCTTTATGTTCGCATGTCACACCAGCAGCCCCCAGGCAGCCCACAGCTTTCGTTCACGCTCCCGGCAAAAGTTTCCCAGCAAAGAGGGGCCCCGATGATGCCACTTCTCACTCTGGCAGTAAGACACCTTCCGCTGCTGCTGCACCCCGGGCAATCTGGAAACAGCTTGATTGCTTAAGTAACAATTAACAGCCTTGTCTTTTGGGAGTGCTTCTGGTGCACTGAGCGCATCACCTACTACGGAGCCTGTGCTTTCCGGCCGCGTTCCCAAAACTGCGGACGTTCCCCAGCTCCTACCTGCTCCCCATCCCTTACAGAGGGGCGGTGATGGGCTCCACCGAGCCCACCCCAGGCTTGGCCACAGCCGTGAGGACGCGTTCTCTCCTCTTGCCCTTGGTCTGAGGTTGCGCAGACGTAGCCGTGCCCCTGACTGGGATGCGGGCATCCCACTGGGGACGCAGCACAGGTCCTGCGTAGGCACCACCAGCTCCCTGGGTTGTTTTTTAAACCAGATCCTCAAAGATGGACCTGGCGGAGCCCTGTTTGGAGTGACGTGGTGCTCAGCCCTGGTGTGTACTGAAGTGACGGGGCGATGCCCTGTCCTCAGCATCGCCTTGGCTGCACACTCAGGCAGGGTCCCAGGTGTTGCGCAGTGTTGTCTCGGCATCACTGCAACAACCAGCTAAAACATGTGGCGGTGCGATTGCCGGACTTTTCTCTTTCCGTAAAAGGTTTTAAGCCTTTGCAAACGTGGGAAGTATTACCGAGGAAACAAAACATGCCTCGTTTCGCATTACCAGTCTTTGCTTTTCCTGGTGAAGGTGGGACAATAGCCACAGGCTGCATGGTATCTGTGTCACAAAGAACGGACCCAAAAGGCCTCAGCTCAGGACAAATAAAAGTAACATTGATTCCTTTTTATTTTTCTTTTTTCTTTTTTTTTTTTCCAGCTGGTATCAATACATTAAACAGCCATGCTGGAAAAGTGAAATTGATTCAAGGCCTTCAGTGCTCCCTGCCAAAAAAGCCTCCTGCAAGGATCTATTCTGTATTGAATTACAGTCTGGAAAAGTTCAATAGGTTATTGTACAAACAGAGAGCAAAAGCCCGTCAACAATGGAGCCAAAGCGATTGTGCGGCTCCTTTGTGTTTGCCAGCCCCGTGCCCCTCGCGAGCTTCGATGTTAAATCAGTTTAATTAAAATGGCGGGCTTCAAATGCATCGCGTGTTTTTAAGGCAGGTCCCTGTGTAAAGACACGTAGGCTGAGGTTTCGAGCTGCCTGCCTGCGCCGACAGCCCCTCGCTCCCTTTCTTGGTCCCTAAATCACAGCGGGTTTTTACAGCTGCGGCAGCCTGGGCCTCGGCCACATCCAAAACCGCTCTGTGTGCCCTTGCAGCCTGTCCTGCGAGGAGAGGTGGTCCTGGCGCTGGTCATGTCCCCCTGTAGCAGAAGGTGATGGTGACACGTGGCACCTGTGAGCTGGGGATGCTCAAGGGGTGACCCCTTAGGCAGCCCCTGTCTCTGCAGGCTGGAGCTGCGTGTTGGGGCGGTGCGTGCACGGATGATGGGGCCGTGGGACCCTCCAGTGCCAGTGTCCTCGCCAGAGGGACCGAGGGCTCCCTGGGGAGCAGCAGCCATGAGATGTCCCAGATGCAGCAGCAGGTTTGCCCGGGGTCCTGCGAGAGGGCGGGCAGGGACACTGGCGGTGTTGTGCTACATCATGCTTTCTAAATCCCCCTCTCCGTCTCTAATTAAGATTCAAATTGAGTATAGAAATCATGTGTAAGTAAGATGCTAATTATTAAAGTCGTTGATCTCCCAGACAATAAAGCAGATGAGCTTCTCTGCCCTGCCCATGTTTTGAGGAGGCTCTGAGCCCTCAGGATCGTAAATGCCTGGGATATCTGGAAGCTGCATTGGAGAAGTGTGGAAACGAGTGATTCTGCAGGGAGGTGAGGTCCCCATCTTGCTTTGAACAAAACCTCTTTACGGCATCCCCAGCCCCTGCCCACCCCAGCCATGCATCTGGCTGTCCTGGTAGCTCAGCTCCCAGTAACAACCTGCGTTAAACCTCTTCCCCTGCCTCGCTGGACATCCGTCTGATGCCCTTGTCCATGCTGCACTTGGGTTTTGTTTGGTTTTTTTTTTTTTGCATTTATTACAAATCATTTTCTTGTTGCATTTATTTTATTTTTTCATTGGCGTACACGGGATTTACTACTCCGCGCGTGCTTGGTGCCTTCTCGTGCCGATCTCCTGTGCTCCAGCTCAGGGTCACCCAGGAGGACGGAAGCCAGTGTTTCCTGGTGGGGTGCAGGGCGTTTGGGGTGCACGGTCCCCAGGAGCATCTATAGCACGCAGACACCGAGTGCGGCACTTTCTGGGGCTTGGTAAAAAAGGTCCATATGGTTTAAAAAAAAAAAAGTGAAAGGATGGCTGAAAAATGACAGGGAGAGAGGATTATATGGAAAGGAGAGCACAACCAGTATGGGGCCAGGCTGCAAGGTGGGAGGGTGAAGGCGACTGGTGCTTCAGTGGCCAGAGCAAGGGCAGACTGGAGAAAGAAAAGCCTGGGGCTGCAGAAGACAGGGATGCTAGCCTGGAAACACAAAGTGCAGTACCACACTGCACCAAAACGCTGGAATTAACATCAAAGCAATCCTGGAGCAAATGAGATTACAGTATGCATGTTAATGAGGCAGCAGCGCTAATCAGCGGATGCCTCGCTGGGAGGGCTGTGCTGCCAGCTTGTGATTTTTGTTGTCAGGCTGGACTCAGCTTCCATTTGGAGTGAAGATTTTGTTTGGTTTCAAAACCATCAGTCTTTTTCTGGGGTTTCTGGCAATCTCCGATTTGATTTGATTTCTTCAAGTAGATGTCTGGCCCTCCAGGGTACGGAGAAGAACTTGGAAATGGGATTGAAGTGATCCCCAGAGCCAAACTGAAAACCACTCCAAAGCCAAGGAGTGGATGAAAGTTGCCCAAAATGTATTTTACTCTATTTTTAAACCTCATTATTTCTAAGCCAACCTCACCAGCTTGCAGAGAGCTGAATGCACGGCTTTTGCATGGCGTATTTGTGTGTTAAGCTTTCCTAAGGAACATGAAGCCGCTCAAGATCCACAGGGTCCAGCTCTCCTCACGCTCATAGCAGGTTTTTTTTCCGGTGCCACAAGGCTGATGTCAGAGTTACATTTCACCACTGAGCTTCAAAACTGGAGCTTTTTAAAGTCAAGAGCCTTAAAAAATAAAAAAAAAAATAAAAAAAAATAAAAGCACTTCCTTGGGAGTCATGTGGCTTCAGGTAAAAAGGTGGAAAAGGGGCAGCTGGGTTTAGCTGGGCCAGGAAAAAGGATGGCAGGAAGGTGAGGGTAAGAAAGGCATCATGGAGAAGAAAAGGGTTGAGATAAGGCAAGGCAGATAAGCTGCTCACAGGAATTAAAAGGGCAGGACCCACAGCACAAGGGTAGGTGTGAGCCGGATCTCTGCAACCACCCAGCTCTGCAAAACCTGGGATGCTCCCAGAGGCCGTTGTGGTCAGGGAAGTTTTGGAGTAGGGTCAGGGAAAGGGAAACCTTTCTGGAGCTTTTCATCCGTCTCCGTAGCAAACTAACCCCTGGGGAGGGAGAGGAAGGCGGTGAAACAGCGGCACAAGGGGATGGGAACGCCGCAGTGCGTGCCATGGAGGCACAAACCAGCTCAGGGCATCAGCCCCAGCCTCCTCATGGTCCCTCTCAAACCCGTTTTATGGAAAATGCTGTTCTGATCAACTCCCTTTGCAAGGAAAGGAGGCTTGTTTTGATCTGTTTTTCAAACAGCCTTTCTTCTTGATTGGAGAAATTGGCTTAAAAGACCCATTTAAGCCAATTTCAACTTAAGCCTTTCTTAAGCAAGGCTGCAATTCTTTTCTGCTTCCCTCTCTTTTCACTGATAATCTTATTTGCTGGAATTGTGAATAAACCCACATTTGAGTGTTTACAGAGCAGAACGACGTGTTTTATGCGTAGGTTTGCAACGTGTCTTCTGCAGGCAGCTCTGAATGAGGCGCGGTGGTGGGCACCAGGAGAGCTGATCCCCTTCCCAGTTCTCGTCCCGCTCCAAGGAAGGGCTTGCGCGGCTCATTGCAGAGGTGCTGCAGGGAGGGGCTGCCAGAGCCGCGGTTCACTCGCTGCAGCTACCGAGTGAATAAACGCGGGGAGAGCAGCAGGGGAACGGGGGGGTCGGCAGGCGCGGCCCCGAGAAGGTGCAGATGTCCCTCCCTTCTGCCGTGGATTTACACGGCTGGGGAAAGAAGCTGTTCAGCAGCGCTTTCCATGCCAGGGAAAGCATTAACAAATTAAACATTTACTAATTAAACGGCATGATACTCATGTAAAGGGAGCGTGATTATCCTCTTTTGTAAGTCAGGAAACTAAATGGTGTTTTGGATTTTAGACCTTCTTGCAACCCCGCGGCTCCTGCTGCCACAACCTTTGCTCTATGGCCAAAGTGGCTTCTTTAGAGCAGCTGTCTCTGCATCCAGTGGGAGAAACTGCCTCGAAACTGCACTGGACCAGGCACCATTGCTGCCTGATTGCTGTTCCCAGGCTTCTTTTGGAAAGAGTTAGAGACTTAGTTGTTTTTTTTCCATGCCCATATCCCATAGAATGGATAGCAGAGGGCTAGAAAAGCCAAACAAGGAGACGTGGTTGCATCCTTGCTGGGCATCACAAAGGCTTGCTGGGTGCACGCACCACTCTTGCCACCCCTCCAGTCTGGAAAAATTATCCGCAGGGTCAGGAGAAGTAAGAGCAAAATGAGAGCCAACGTCTGATCTGCTGCTTTTCACTCTTCTGGTTTTATTTAGACTACGTAGGTGAGATTAAACCTCTGCTTTACCCCAAATGAGTAGCCTCTGGCAACAGGCAGGATAGGTGAAACTTCATCTGCGGTGTATGAGCATAAATTTACTTAAAAGGTGTGGAGGAGTGAAGTTGGGAAGGCAGAGCAGTGCCAGTGCTGTTCAGTGAAGGCCATGGAAGTACCTTCCTCGTTGCATGCTCGAAGCAGGCCTTTGGGATGCACTCAAAGAAAATCTGCAGTCAAAAAGCCAAGTTACTGCATCGCAGGAATGTTTGCCCTTGCTAAGACCTCTCATACGCCCCCCACCACAATGCCTTCCAACGGAGTGCTTAGGTGCAGCAGAAACTCCCCAGACTAAAGCCAAAATGCTTCCTCTTACTTTGGGGTCTTGAGGCGCCCAGCACAGAATGGCATAGGATTGTCACAGGTATTTACTTCTGCTAAGCGCAGCTTGTTATTTTTGCCTCCTCTGGAGCCGTAGTGCCATGAGAATTAATTCTCCACCGCCTTACCCAATAACTTCTGGAACACAGTATTTTCCAGTTTTCTTTACTTTGCGTTACGGGTTCACGCGCTCCATCAATCGCGGATGTCATACAGTGAAGCGGCCCTGCCTGCCGCAGAGAGAAGCACCCGCTGGACTTCGCGGTGCAGTTGTTTGCTTTGTGTTGTATACACAGAATAACAGTTAATTCAGGACCAGCTAGGAAAAAAAAAAAAAACAAAACCACTGAGATTAGGAGCACAGAGATATAACGGTCTGAAAACTGAGGCTTTGCTGACTCCAGGACAGTAAGAGCCATCTAAGGCGGCTCCTTTCCCCACCGTAACTTGATAGAAATAAATAGAAGAAGGTGGATGGAAACGGAGTAAATTATTTCACTGCCTAGAGCGACAGATGAGCAAAAACAACTGGGCTGGCTTCTGCAGGCTTTCGACACTTCTGCATGCCTTAAAAATACCATGTTCAGCCACCTGCTACTGAGCTCCGTGGTGGCCGTCCATGCAAAGGCTGCACCGGCCAGGCAGCCCCGTATGGCTTCCCAGCTTGATTTCCTCAGCAGGGTTTTGTAGGGATAAGGTGGCTCAGACATGGTGTCCAAGAGCCTCCTCTTCCTCATCTATTCACTGCTTCTGGCAATAGGAAGTTTTTATCCTTTGGGCCCAACAGCAAAGTGCAGTTCGAGCTGCCGGTGAGGAACGGGATTTGGGCTTCTGCTCCTTCCGGAGGCTCCTGCCCGGCCGAGTGCCTATGCAGGCACCGAGGAGCAGCCCCATTTTTCTAAGTCAAAGCACATCTCTAAATCAAACACAAAGTGAAAGGATCCTGGAAAGCCACTGGCCTTTATGGTTTATTAAGCTCCTTGTGCAGGCATAATTTTAGACTTTTTTTTTTCTCTTCTCAAACTAGAGCATTTCACCTCTGTGTTACCCAGCCACCATCCCTCCTTCAAAATGATGAAAGAAAGTATTAGGAAAATCCCACTTTTGTTACTGAAAGATTATGTGACTCTATTTAAAAAAAAATAAATAATAACAGTCACATTTCTAAACAGCTCTTTATTAAACCGTCCAAATGCATCATCTGCGCTGGAGGATGTAAGGGCTGACACGAGACAAAACCATCAAATTGCTCCGAGAAAATGCATTGGCTTGTCTTGACAATTTAGGACTCTGTGGAATACCCGGTTCATATTTGCTGTTGATTTTAAGACTGAAATTTGCAGTATGAAAACAGACATGTCCAAGAAAGCATTGCTCAGCTTAAACTTGAAAGGACAGAGATGCAAGATTAGAGCAGAGAGATGCAGCTCCTGGCTCGCAGCCCTTTCTTAGGAACCAGCTCTCACTTTGCCTTGGGCTTTCGCTCTACCAGCATCTAATGAAAGATGACAGCGCAGGCTCCCTTAGGGGCAAACGTGGGCAATTTCAGTCCTGGCATTTTAATTTGTCTGTAACCAGCAGTTTTCAAAAGGGTAGAGCTAAAAAAGAACTTGGCTTGGCCACACACACGCAGACAAAAAAAGAAAGGGAGAGTTGTGACATAAAATACAGGGAGGTTTGCTTCCTTTTAACTCCTTGTAGCGATGGCTGTGCTCTCTTAGCACCTTGGCTTGATGCTCTTAACACTACGCTCCAGGTAGCAGGGTTTTTCTTGAGGTGAAGTGGATTCCTCCGTGGTTTATGGTTGTTGGGTTTAGTGCTGGACACATCGACTATATTCCTGACAGTTAAGGTCCCGGCTTTTCCCGTTTATTAATCCCCAATGTTGCATTCAGACACTGTCATGGCAAAAGGTGAGCTTAGGATCAGTAGCAGCCATAAATCCAGAGCTAAAGGCTGTGGGTTCATCTCCAGCCCACCCTGCGGTGCCTGGGTGCTGGGGGTGGGTCAGAGCCTGTAGCGAGTGAGCATGAGCACTCACACACTCGTTGCACGTGTGCAGCTGCCCCTGCAGCATTGCAGGCAGCCGGGGATGCTCGGCTCCAGCCCCGGGGAGAGAGCAGCAGCTCGGTCTTCGATCTGGACTCCCCATGGCGTTATTCTTGCCGAGTTCCCTGAGCTCATGGCACGCTGTGCGCTGACGCAGCCCGACGCTGCAGTACTGCTGATGGCAGCGCCTGGCACCGGGTCACATCCGAACCTCATCGGTGGCTTTTGCCAGTGCCGTTTGTTTGCTCCCTGGCGTGTGCGATGCACCTGGCTCACCTCAGGGCACCCCATAGCACCGCGAGCTCCTGAGGGATGGGTGCAATCCAGCCTCTGCCTGACCCGGGCTGGGGTTGCAAAAACTTCATTCAGGCTTGAAGAGGTTAATTTTTAATTTTTTTTTTTAAAAAAAAAAAAAACCAAACTTTCCACAGAAGGATTTCACTTTGCCTTTTTTCTCCCTGCTGCCTCTAGAGGACCAGGCGATTGAAGGCACAGCTCTAGCAGATGGTTTCGGCGATGTAAAGCGCGAGGGGATGGCTCCCAAGAGCTGCTGAGGCAGTTTAAGTCAAAACCGAACCAATGCGCGCAGCACGCCGCAGCCCCCGTCCCGGACGGCTTCCGCGCTGCCTTCCGCGCAGGCAGCCCGCGCTGTCCGGGCGATGCCAGCTGCCGTCTTGCTGGAGATCAGGAGATAGAGATATATATATATTTTTATTAATGTTTACATATTGTAATGTAACACCCTAACCTTTCATCCACGGCAAACATTGCCTAAGTTGTCAGAGAGTGAGGAAAGCAAAGCCGTATTTTGTCAATATTAGCCCGATAAACAAAATTTGAGAACTAAATGCATTCCATGCTTAGCAAATGAAAATTAATTTCTGATACGTGACAACTGACTTCCTCTTAACGTTTCCCTTGCTCAAGTGAGATGATCCAGAGCTGTATTAGGAAATACAAACATTTTTTGATAAGAACTATGCATAATTTATGGAGAGGCAGATCTGACTTTGCTATAGCACTGAGCGTCGCTACAGCCCATACGCCTCTCGCCCCTAAAGCCTGGATCTCGGCTGCGCACAAAGGATCCGCTCCCAGAAACTGTTAGTCACACCACACCCGAAACGATCCATAAATTAGGTCTGGCTATAGGTTCAAAATCATCAGTTATGGCCTATTGACCTCAAACTCTGAGGGGAAATCAGAGGCGTTTTTCCAAAGAGGCGCCGCCGGAGGAAAGGAGGGGTGATACGCGGCACGCAGAGCGCCGGCGCACACAAACGCAGCGCTGCGTAACTGCGGGGGCAATCGATAAATAGCGTGGGGGTCAAAATGGAGCTATGCATATTGAGGATCCTGGTTTATATGTGCGAAGGGCTGTTTCCCGAGAAGTGGAGGAAGATTTTTTTTCCTCTAAAAACAACAAAGGCACTGGCTGCTCCGCTGCCCCTTTTACCAGGAGCAAGTTTCAGCCATTGTCTTCCTCTGAGCAGCTATCTGGAGTCGTGATTATTAACATAATTAATAAGTGCAGTTTGCTCATTTGAAAAATTCCAGCGACATTTGCCGCTCAGGCATCATGTCAGCGCAAGACACCAAAAATTGCTGTGACAACTGTTCTGCGAGTTCAGGTTTTATTGACGAGCACCACAAAGAGAGGAAGCCCAGAGCGAGTCCCTTTTCCCTTCAATATTTAAACCACTTTTAAGAGGTCGTCAATATTAACTCTCGGAATTGATGCTGACGCTTGACTGCCTGACCGTAAAAAAGACAACCGATATAATTAAAAAAAAAAATCCCAATAATAGCGATTGCAGTGCACCGGGCACTGCGGTGAAGGACCCCGGGATGAGGGGCTGAGGTCTCCTGCGTCCCTGATGCCGTCGGAGCGGGGCCGGCAATGCTGCCCGGGAACGGACGGGACCCTTCGGCTTCGACCGGGTGCATTTCCCGAGCCGGAGCCATGGATCTGCTGGACAAGAAACGCGTCCTCACTCAGCCCGGCCAATGCTTTTAATAACTAAATACTGCTTGTAGCTAGTTAACCTCCGGATTTCCAGCATTAAGGAGATTTCCCATAGGAACCAGAGAGCACTAGAGGAATGGATAAACGCAAAGTTCATGGAAGTCGATGGGAAGGAGCACACGGCCCTTCGCAAATTCCGGCGTGCGGGGAAAATACCCCGCTGTGTGCGAGGCCCCGAAACCAGTTCTTTATTGGGCAAGGTTCTCTCATTTCCATTGACCTCATTCTGAAAATCGAGCTTATTGTTTCTGTTTAAAATTTGGACTGAAAGCAGTCAAAATTTTAAACAACATAAAGCTGAGCTTTAACGTGACGCCAGCTCAGCTGATGCAGGGTTGTTGTCGCTGCCTGGTCCATAACACAGCAGAAGGACGTACGCAGTAGGTCACCGTCTCAATTTTTTAAAATGGAGATACAGAGCAGTTTTGCTGGCTTTCGGTTGTACTGATATGCAGAATACGGCCTAAAATCAAAACCAGAGCGACAACGTGGTTATTACAGCTGAGACAGTGTTTTGAATGTGGACTTTTCTTTTAACTTTTTGAAAATAAAGGCAGGGAAACCACTGAAATATCATGTACACATTAAAAAATCGAGCTGAGTTCACTACAGGGGAAAATATTTCATGACTAGAAATTTGGGATTTCTGAAAGGTGAAGTCTAATTAAAAAAATAATCGGTGACAATACTTCTCTTTTTTTTCTCCCCATCAGGTTGAATGGCTGCATAGACAGGAATCTCTCTGACAAACCCAGGGCACTGCAGTTAACCCATTTTAGGTACTCCCACTCTTACCTTCAGCCCTAAACTAAAACCAGTAGAACTCCTTCTTGGCAGCCCTCTCCCAGCAAGCGTGCCCCTGCGCCGTAGGTTTTTAAGCAGGATGGCCCAGCCCATTTCTTTATGTTCTTGATGCTTTTTCTCTGTGCTTTGGGGTTCTCCAGGTGGTTTTTGCTCCTCGCAGAGGAAGATGCACAGCAGAGGAACAGGGATTAACGGGGCAACGAGACGTCCTAACCGCTGCCATGCGGCAGGGAGCAGGTTAGCGATTTGGCACTGACAACAGAAAATAGGAGAAGCTTTGTAGCAATTAAAGCAGGTCAAAACCCTCCGAATGCTAAGGAAAATACGGGGAGGGGCGGAGGAATCATTGCGGTATTACGAATCTAAAAAAAAAAAAAAAATCAATATTCTCATTGTTCCCTGGAATAGTCTCGCAAGGAGGGAAGAGCCGTGCCCAAGTCTCAGGGCTGGTTCAAAATAAAAGATTAGTGGTTAGATCCTTATGGAAAATGGCAACGGGGAGCTTTTGTTTAAACGGTCTGCTTCAGAGACAGCTCTCCTGACCGCTTACTGCGCCTGTGTTTAAAAGAAAGATGACCACTGATATTAAACCACTAGCAGTAAATTAGCGTGCTTTAAATAATTATATTAGGTTGTGCAACAAATAATACTATGCTAAAACTGTGTCGCTGTGCACACGCGTGTGTTAGCAGGCTTCACGCCAAGGAAAAGGCTGCTGGAGAAAATTTGGTGATAAACGCCTCAGCTTCATCTGAGAGTTATTCCTTTTCATTTTGGCATCGCAAATAAAATATCCCTGGTACTGCAAACTGCTGCTCTGTACAGTAACGTGTTTGTTGCCACTGTGGCTCTTGCTTAAGCATCTGCCCACAGTAATCGTTCTGTACATTAACTGTACTCCCCGACCGTTGCTCGATTATTTTTTTCTCCAAAATGGTGCTTGCAGATATTAGCAGCTTGATTACTTGTTTTATTAACTATTTCAACACAGTGTCAGTGCCGATTTGGGAAGTGGGGCGGTGCCACTGGCGATGCGGATGCGATGGCAGGGTTGAGTTTCTGTGATGCTTTGTCGCTTCGCTTGCTGACCCGCGCCGGCCGCCCTTACCCCACCAAACTGGGCTTTGAACTGGGAGGAGTCTGGGTTTTGGTTCGAGTCGCGCGTCGACGAGCCATCCTAGCGCTGCGCTTCGCTGCGGATGAGCATTTGCATTCAGCTGGCCGTCAGGGCCAAAACCGTGCAAAAGTGATTTGTGAAAAAAAAAAAACCAGGTGTGGAAATGACGGATTGGGAAGGGGGAGAGGGATGCACAGAACAGCGGCGACACGCGCTCGTATGAACACCGCGCGTGCACATCTCCGGCCGGGAGCTGAAACAGGCAGGACCAAATTTTACGTGTCGGTGCGTGGGTGCCTTCCATCGCTGAGCCATTTCCAGCGGCGAGTGGAAGGGGAGGAAGCCGCTGGCTCCAGCCCTGGAAGGGGCAGGGGAGGTTTCCGCTGTGCAAAGCGCTCCCCCGCCTTTGCTCCTGCGTCACCACTGTCACCGAAAGGCAAATCGGAGTCTGACGCCGGTTATTAAGTATCTTCATTATGAGGGCATTCCTTCCAGCTGACTCTCAATTTCGCTGTATCGAGGGCTCCGTGTTAATAACGGCGTGCTAAGGACAAGCGTTCTTAAAAAACACCGACTATTTAAATTCTTATAAATAATACGCGGCTTCCCGCGTCTGACTGATAGATATATTGTTCAGCCAGGACACCATAAAGGCAATAAATACACGTACTGTTATGGGTCATGAGTCTAAAAATTAAATCAAATGCAGAAATTGAGTCTTGACAGAATCTGAAGGGATAATGTCTTAGCTTCTCCAATTACGCAGTTCAACATTTGGATAAATCATACCAAAGTAAGTATTTAGCCCCATTTTTCATAATCGCTATTAATGAGAACAAAATGGGAGCTGAGGGCAGAGGGAGAGAGTTCTGACAAGATAAATAGCATATGGGGTGTGTTGTCAGCCACAGAAAATCAAGGCTGTTTAAACCTCCTAAACAGCAGGAAGGAAAAATGCAGGGGAAAAAAAAAAAAAAAAGAGAATAGTGGTCATGTGTTCCTATCAGCGCCAGTCGCTGTGTCAGAGCGGTTCAGATCTGGCTGCCCAAACACGCCACAGGGCACAGACGTCTCATCTGGAGCTCCCCAGGACAGTGAGAATGACCGATACCAGCGCAGGGCGTTTACGTATTGCCTCTTCTCACCCCGTAAGCAGCACTTACAACCTTGCTAAAAAACTTCATTTTAAAAACCCACAGATTTTCCCCCTGAGCGGGTCCCTGTGGGTCCAGGAAGGGCGGCTCCACACACTTTCCCTGGTCATCTCTTTGTTCCAGGGCGACAGAAACACAGAAGAAACCGTTTTGTTCGCACTACCGTTTTCTCCAGCTTTCACACCAGGACACGCGCGGGATGTGCAGGGCTTGGCGGAAGGAGGAGAAGGTATAAATTCTGCAGTCATTTTCTATCATCTTCTCCGTCTTTCCTGCTTTTCATGTTGAAATCACTTTAAGCGTCTGCGGCAGAATTATTCTTAGAGAGTCTCTCATGAAATTAGATGTCTCTGAATTGAATTCATTTCCACTCCATTTTGTCAGATGCTCACACAGTGCGAGTCAGATCCTGCGCTAATTGGCTTTGAGACCCGGTCCCTCTTTCTGCCCACAGAAGTTGGGGTTTCACACTTGTGATGAGTTTTCCCCCGTCCTCAGCTCATGCCCAGTGTGTCAGTACCCAGGGGAACATCCCTTGCTCTTGCTCGGATGCAGACAGCAGCTGAACCCTGCTGTTAGACATCCTAAGGACTCACTGGGAACCCAATTATATCAGAATATTCCTGCAATACAGAGCACACGGCCACCTTTTGGCACAGAATTAGAGTTACAATATCCCCACTAAAGTCAAGAGCAGTTTGTGCTGTTAGACACACACGTGTCCTCTGCTGCCCCGAAAATGAGTGTTATGCTGTAAAACTCCGCATTAAGCTGGAAATACCCCAGCGATCCAGGGGAGAGGGGACCCTTTCGATACCTCACGCAATATCAGCGGCTCACAGATTAAGCGCGGGGTCCTGGGAGATTATCTCCCTGAATCCAGATAAAGCAGGGAAGCAAACAAACAGCTGGCCGGGTTCCCCCCAAAATGAAAGCATTTGATGGTGGCAAGCTTCAAAGCGACTGGTTGACACGAAATGGGTTAGGTGCCCTCCCCTGCTGTGCCCACGGAGCAGAGGGTAGCGTGGAAATAAATAAACAGAAAAAAATTACTGCTTACTCCTCCCCCCACCGACAAATCACCTCCCAAAGAAAACCAGGGAAGCAGCGGAAACCGCCCCAGAACATATGGCGGAATCAAGCGCAGGATCCCCCGTAGGCTTGGGTTGTACAAGTAAATAGGAATCTGGGGGGGATACTGGGGGCTGAGATCAAAAGCACTGCTCCCGTTTCTAGAGGGAAAAGGAGCGCTTTGATGTCACGGCGTCTTCCCCGCGCCGCTTAATGAACTGAAATTGTGACACAGTGACATGCGGCAAGGTTTGAAAGCGCGTCGCACAATGACACATCTTTGGGGTGTGCTGCTCGCTTGTTCCATCAGCCTCCTCCGCCAAGCAGCCGGCGGCGCGGCCGGGAGAGTCCTGCCGGCGAGGGCGGGACAGCGGCGGAGGAGAGCGAGGGGCCTCTGGGGAGCGGGACGTGAGCGTTCCTCCCGCGGTTACACACAGGGAGAGCAAAAGGGGACTCGCTCCGTCACAAGCCTGGCCGGGGATGGTCAGGGAGAGATGCGAATGGGAGCGAAGCAGCAGGGCAGGGTGTGCGCGAGGCGGGGGGTGAGGTGGTCCCCCAGCCATCACACCCACCCAAGGCCAGCAGGACTGGTGCCATCCTCCAGCGCCCAGCCCAAGTCACGGCCTCCTCATGTGATGATGAAGGGACCCGGGAGGATGCAGCCCCAGGGGCAGGATGAGCTTTTTGCCCTGGTCCCACAGAGGCAGAGCCTCTCCTCATCCACATCAGGCCAAGAAAACACTGGGCAGGCAGAAAAAGCACGGCTCTAGGCATCTTCCTCGCTTCGGCCAAACAAAGGGCCCAAATGTTTCACCCACTGAAACGAAACCCTGTGCCCCCCATCCCGGGGAGGGCAGGGGAGAGCGGGGAAGCTGCTGTGGGATGTTGGATGGATCCCCTCTGGCTTTTCACCCAGAGGTGGCGGACCCGCCGCTGCCCGTGGCATACGGGATGGTTTACTGGTCCTTTCTGGGAGCATCGCTTTTCCCAGCCCGCGGCTCCTGGCAAGGACGTGGAGCCCAGTAGACCCCAGGCAACGCCGCCGGTCAGGTCTGCGCTCAGCCGCTCCGCCAGCATGGGGTTAAATCCGGTTAATCCCAGGGATTTACTCCAGATTAACCCGGGGGATCGAGAGCAGCGTTTGGCCCTGCGTAAAAAGGTCGGGTTCTCAATGGCAGAAGAAACCCGACAGCATTTCCCGCTCAGGGTTCGCGGGTCTGGGTAAGAGTTGCTGAGGCCAGGAGTTAGGAACGTAACACAGCGAGAGAGAGCCACTGACCCAGGCGGGGAAAAGAAACTTTATTCAATCATCTGCTTTGCTTGTTTCATAGCTGAGGAAATTCATCTCTGCCTTGGACCTGGTTGTGCTGTGAACGCTCCATGCTGTCACAAGGCAAAGAAACTGTTAGAGAGAATAAAAAGGGCGACACTGAGCCGCAGCCTGCATTAAAATGCTGCGCCCGGCCAGGAAGAATCAAACCGCAAATTAGGGAAAAGAGCCCCGTGGCTTTTCCGAAGCCGAGGATGCGGTCTGATCGCGCTTCACCAAGCCGCTGGGATTAGGGCAGCATGAATGGGAACGACAACTTGACGGGTTTTAGACAGACATCATGACACTGTGACATCATCTTCCCCAAAAAAAACGGATTGGGGTGGGGGGTGTGCAGAAATATGTGTGCAGACCCGTACACAGAGAAAGAAACCCGTAAGGACTCAGGGTGTCACGAGGCAAACGTGAGCACGGGACCGAGCTGTCCCGGGATGAGCTGCAGAAACGCGCCTGCATCACTTCACCTCCTCAGAGGCACGCGGAGGAGCGCGCTGCCGGGGTGCGGCTCCTGGGGGGGGGGTGCAGCCATAGGGTCAGTGGGAGCTAGGGCACTCCGGTGCTCCCCTAGTCCCCAGTTTAGGGGTGGAAATGCAGGGTGGCTCCCAGCACACGTCCACCCCTGCGAGAAGTGGTTTCTGGAGCAAAGGAAGGGATCAGTCACAGGGAGCTTCACATCGCTGTGGCGGAGAGAGGATTGGGCTGCACAGTACGGACCGGGGCTGGATGCAGCTCCCAGATGCTGCTGTGTAGGAATTTTTAATAATAATAATAATAATAATAATAATAATGCAGTGGGAAAAGGCTCATCTTGAGCTGATCATTGAGGTAAATTACTGCAACTTTGATTCAGCCTTGGGGTGGGTGGCTCCACGCAAGGTCACACTGCGGCGTTACGGTGACAAGGACCACGCGCCAGCACCCTCCTGCACCCTGCCAGCACTGAGCCCAGAAGCCATAAATAACCCACGTCTCACAGAGAGGTGCTCTGCGGGCAAATTAGAGGCCTCGCTGGCTTCTTCCGGCGAGACACCCCGCACACAATGCCGCAGCGCCTATCCAGGGAAGGTTTTCCTTCAGAGATGCCGTTCACCAAGCCCCACTCAGCCATGATTTCAGCTAAGCTGCCTTTAATTATTTTTTTTTCCCAAATCAGCCTTATGCAGATTCCGCCCTCTCTGCTGGTTAACCCCTGCAGCGCCAGCGCACCCTGAATGTCTCTAGGGGCTTGGGGAGGTTTTTGGTCATGGGAATCCTAAAGCTTTGTGGCACGACACAGCACCGTAGTGAGATCGTCCAGCAATTTGCTTAGAAAATCCACCACAGAGGTCTGGATGTCCTACTAGCCATTTTTCCCATCTTTCTCTTATCGCAGTGCCTGTACGAGCTGGATTGAAGACACGCTGTCTGCATAGCAGTGCAGGTGTTGTACGAGTCTACTAAGGGCGTAGATGTTTACCACAGCTTTCCTTGGCTCATAGCTGTATTTTCCTGGTAAAGTCCGAGTTAACCAACATCCACTTTATCCATGAACGCCTTTGGGTAACCTGCAGTTATTTCACGTTTGAGCCAGGCTGATGGCAGAGGTGATCATTCCCTCAGCTGGGCAGAGGGACGGACCAGGGGAACACCTGTCTCTCCAAGAGCTTCCCTAGCTGTGTCCTGATGGATGTCCCTAAGCTGAAATTGAGGCTACAATGCTAGAATTAAAAGTTCAAAATGAGGATGGAAGAGGAAGTTAAGAAATGATGAGAAGGAGGTTGCACCATTGGATCCTGCCAAGCCAATGACTCAGGCTTGTTTTAGAAATCTTGAAGGTGATTTAGGCTTCCTCACAGGGATCTGAGGTCTGAATGGGAATCGCGTCCGTAATCCCTGCGTCGCTGCATGGATAACACGGGGGACCATGGCCCACCACCAGCCAGCCCCAAATGACGATCCTTCCACTGCTGTGACCATGGTGGGGGGCAAAACACCACCCACCTCTGCCTGGCACGCGTGGGATGTGAGTGCAAATGGAAATCCAACCCCACCCAGCCGGGGCTGGCTCCAGGCCCGGGAACGGCGCAGGGCAGCCAGGAAGGGACGACGGTTGCTCAGCTCTGGTGCGGGAGGTGGGCATCCCGCATGCTGCCCGTGCCGCAATCAGCCGGGGCACTGCCTGTACCCTCCCCGCACCCCCCGCACCCCGCCGCGCGCAGGCCCGGGCCGGTGCTGCCCCCTGCCGGCGCCTCCCGCCCCCTGCAGCACCCGGCCCGCGGTTGCCGCGGCAACGGCGGGGGGGGGGGCAGCGGCCCGGGATGGGGGGGGGCACCGGGGGAACTGGGAGGGACTGGAAGGGACCGGAGAGGGGAGGCGGGGTTGGGAGCAGGTTTCGTCAGGGGTCACCCTAAAACCGGCCGGGCCAGGGGTGCTGCCGGCACACGGGGGTGCATCCCCGCTTCATTTGCTGCTCATCCCCCCGGGCAGGTTTGCCAGCAGCCCCCTCCCCAATAACTGAACTGGGATTTCCACTCCTGCCACATTCGCAGTGTCCTGCTCCGGCAGCGAGCGTCGGGAGCCCGATGGAAACTGGCTGCTGTGTGTCCAGTCTGCCCCAGCCCAAAGCAGGGTGCCTGCGACAGCAGCCCCCTCATCCCGCCGCCTGATGGGGATTCCCCTCGCACCCAGACAGAGCAGGGCTACCTATATCTGGCATGCACTCGCCCCAAATTGCAGGCCAAGGCTCGTGCCGCAGTAGCCATCTGGTTGGAAAACAACAGGCCAAAGCACTTCAGCCTCACGTCATGTATCCGCCAGCGAGGAGGACGGGGGATGCAGGAATGCCAGCCGGGAGGAAGGCAGTTGGCATGGTGGGATGTGTGAAAAGGAACGGGAGCGGTGGGCCCTGCAAGTCCGCGGCCGCATGCTGCAGCTCCTGACCCAGCTGCCCAGGGATGTCCGGCCCCGTCCGGAGGGTTCTGCTGGCGGAGCGCTCCCTGCTCCCATCGCTCACCCCCGAGAAGCATTATGGTTTGCAAGGATTTCCCCCTCCTAGATTAGTGTCTCCCAGCTGTTTCCTTCCACATGAAATCTCTTCTATTTCTTCTCTTATTGCTTTATATAAACAAACATGAGAGTGACTCTTTCTAAATAAAGTTATTTGTCTACGTAAATTAATATATCATATTCTCTCCTGAAATATAGAGAGCTATTTGTCTCCAGAGAAATCATGTTAAGAGTGACATAGTATAACCCTATTCATTTGCATATGCAGATATGTCTAATTATTCAACTTGCAATTAAAGGCTTGTGTGTCAGCAAATGAGACTAATTAGATACATTTATCTATGATAATCAGCTTTATTACAAACAAAATAGATTTCCCTTCACTTCCCAGGCAAGCGAGACGTGTTGACTGGAGGGAGCTGGTCAAGGGCCCACGGACCTAAATCACCAGTGGGGTTTCCACCGGCATCAGAGTGAGCAGAGGCGCATGGTGGTTTGTTACTTTCTTGTGTCCAAAGCACAAACATATAACTTTTCAGCTTTTTTTTTTTTAACTTTCTTTTGAAACTATCCCACCAGTGCAATCTGTTCTTTACTATAGAGAAGGGCATAAATAATTACCAGAAATTCAGGTTAGACAAAACGATTGCAGCCCTCATCCAAAGCCCAGATTCACCCCACCGCTTTCAGCCAAGGCTTAGCGAGGTGCAAGCTGCAAAAATACCGGCTCTGTGGGTGGTACTGGGCAGAAAAATGCAGAGACATTGAGGGGAAAGGTAGCGAAGATGTGTCAGACACCGGCTGAGCAAACCCTGGTTTCCGCATTTCTGATGACGGCCTTCCAATGAGAGAAATTATTCTCTGGATGTGCCTCAATTTAATTTGAAAATAAAATGGGGTTTAAAACCAAATAAAGGTAAATGAATCAGTATCATCAATGCAAAGCGATGGCTTTGCATTTTCTTTGCTTTTCTTGCAGTGAAAGAAACAGGAGAGGAAAGAAAATTAATTTCTAGTTAATCCGAATATATTGGAAATTTATTATATATCTCTGTTGAGCAGAGAGAGAAACAGGAGGAGAGCAAATAAGGGGGAAAAAAACATTTTTCTTCAGAAATAGTTTCCTGAAAGAGTGTTTTATCGTCATCATCATGCTGCGTTTTCTATCTGTTCTGACATTTCAAGGGTGAAAAAGCACCAGCACAAAGCTGTGGGAGCACTTTCTAGGTTCACAAATCTGGGTGAGAGAATTAGAGACCCTTACCTTTCCAAGGCACCCGGGATCCCTTTTAGGACCCTAAATCAGAGCTCTGCTTTCAGAGGAGCTCAAACTCACCTGCTCTTGTCGTGATGCTTAGGGCACCTTGCAAAGCCCAGCAGCTCTGGGTGCTTGGGGGCTAAAAATGTCCTTTTTGTCCTGTTTATTTGTTACCCAGTTTAGTGGGATCTCACCAATCACTCGGGCTCTGGCCTTTTCCCTCTTTAACACATGGAAATGATCAGGCCGCAGACAGGGCTGGTGGTCCTGGCCAGGCTCCTGTTGCCTTTCACGGGATGCATCTGGCTGAAACACGGCGAGGTTAAACCATTTTTAGCACCTAGCGATCACGGACAGGAGTAAATAAGTGTTATATAACCTTCCCCAAAAAGCACAACGAGATACTAACAGGAAAATGAGGTTAAGTTAAACCATTTCAATAATGTTACAGGCCTGCATTCAACCCATGGAGGCTGAGAAATTCCGCGTCTTTAGAGGCCATCATTTCATTGTAGCTCCCTCCACCGCTGAGCTTCACAAAGCAATGAGTTAAAGACTTAGCAGCAGCTTCATCACACATCTGAAATGTACTTTTTGTGTTTAATATTCACGGGAATGGTTGACTTTCCTGGGTTTGGTTATCGAGAGGAATAATAGTTTTCAGTTTCATTGAAGTATAAGATATAACTCCATTATCTTTTTTTTTCTTTTTGATAAAATAATCTGGAAGAAGTAGAGCAAAATGGGAGAAGAAATGATTCTATAGACCCTGCTAATTATGTATCCATCATATAAAATAGCAATAATAGCATAATAATTTTTCATTAAATAGGGCAGGGGAATATTTGCAATCTCATACTGCCAAGTAAGAAACAGCTTTTAAAAACCCCACTTACTCTATTTCAATAACACTAATTTTGGGGCAATTAACACTAAATTTTTATGCCTTCTAAGTAAGAACCCGACAATTTTGCAGTTCTGGACAAATTTGTGCATTGCTCCATGCACACTAAGGCCAAGTTCAGCCCCCGTAACTTCAGGGACTGAAAAGTTAGACTCTGGCTCTAAACCAGGCGTCTGACCCGGCAGCGCAGCTCAGGGACGGGGACCCCGGACCTGCGCTCGCTCCACAGCATCGCCACCGAGCTGCTCTGTTTCCCAGCCTGTATCTGCATGCGGAAGAACTGCATCACCAGATTTTAAACGGATGTAATTGAAAGAGGTGCCGTTCCGTTCTCCCTGCAGGGAGCAGCCGGTCCAGCATTGATCTTCATTTCGGGAGGCTGAGGATGGGAATGAACTAACTCCAAGAAATTGCCAGGCAGTTGATCCGAAACACAGAGCTGCGCTCCCGGTGCCCGGTTAAGCTATTCAGCCAGTTTTTGAAGATGCTCTCACTTACAAAGACCAGCCAGTGCTCTGGGTAACTCAGATACCTCCGCCTTCTCCCATACGAGAGTATCCCACATGCCTGTCGAGGAATGCCGTGCCTCACGTTATGGGAAAATCCCCTTGCAGACACAGAGAGCTGGTTTCCCGTTCAAAGGAAAATGCGGAACAAGAAGGTTTGATCCTTGTAGAGGCACAACGTTCGAAAGGAAATGGGTTGCACGTTGAAAACACAGACAATTTGATAAAGGGCATGAGAAGAACGGAAAAAGCTGCTGCTGCTGCTGCTGAAGCTTTAAATTAAAATGCTGCATCAGCCAGTCCCTCAGGAGTTGATAGAAATCTAATTAGTCAGACAATCTGGCACCAAATGTCCTAATTTCCCCAATCCATGTGGGATTTGTGTATTCTCTTATTCACTGCAGTTCTAAATTTCAACCTGAGCCTTTCTAACCCCTCTCTTTTTCCATGCAGACATGGGACTCCAGAGAAGGTGATCCCTATCAAAACCTAATTGTTTTTCATAAACCTTTAATTAATTAGACTCGGGCTCATGAAAGACACTTAAAATATTAACAATTTGTTTAGACACAAGTGCTGGATGAGGACTGCTGCAGCGTTGCACTGTCATCAGAAACTCAGATGTAATTAATGTGCAGGGGCGTACGCTCGGCGTGGGGTCCGGGAGGGCGGCTGAACCGGGAGCGCTCCCCAAAACGCACGGGGAGCAGAGTGAGGACCGCAGCTGGGCTGTGCCGTGGCCAGCATCGCAACCAGCTCGGAAGGACGGATGGAGCGGGGGTCCTCTGCGGCCAAGGGGCAAGGGCAGCAGCAGTCCTGGGGGGAGTGGGTTTTAAGAAAAGCTCCAGAAAGGCACTGGAGTCCCCCCAGCTTGGCTGCTCAGGGCATGCTGAGAACAGCAAGCTCAAAGGCAATTAGCCCTGTCCCAGGGGATCTCGAGCTCCCAGAGCAAGGTGCTGAGCTGCTCCCAACTCCCCCAGCACCCTTGGAGATCGAGGACTCCAGCTCACACAGGATTAAGCCGTTCGGGAGTAACAGATTTGATTTTTTTTTTTTTTTTTTTTTCCTGAGCGGCTATGACCTGTCATGTCAAAGCTTTTTATTAAAGTCTCTTAATCCCCAGATTATCACCACAATAGTTCCACAGGCCCATTCCAGATAAGGCAGGGCCCATTGTGGCGATGCACGTTGGAGGAGTTTTAATCTGCAAATTATTGGCATGCAGGACCACGAGGGGCTGCTTGGCTGGGTTGCCCATTGCGTCAATGGGAATTGAATATTTATAAAGAAGACTTCAAATGGGCCGTGCACTGTATTCCTCCCACACATGTGCAATCCCCATGCGGCAGAGGGGCCCTGCTGAAAGGAAAAAAAACCCTCCCGTGCAGCCACGACACGCACGTGGGCTCCCCCAGAAGCCACGCAGCCTGCGTGGGAGGGTGAGCAGGGCTACAGAAAGGGGCTGGTCCCCTCCTCCAAAACATTTCATTTCAGCCACACCGGATTCCCGATTCGATTTTTAAGAGAGAAACGATAAGCGCGGAAAGGCAGAGCTGGTGATGGAAATTCCATTTCTCTCTTGAATACCGGGGGAGGACAGCAAACAGATTAAGTCCCTGACAGGGATCCTTCGCTGACACAAAATACGCCGTGTGGAGCGAAGGCTTATGCTGTATACAAAACTAATTAGCAGTTACCTTCTAGATTAAGGAACAACTCAAGCATCTGTTTCAGTGAAGTGTTTTTTTATTAAAAAAAAAAAAAAAAAAAAAAAAGATGGCCCTGTTTAAAATAGCCTGGCAGATTTGTAGATGTCATCCCTTGGGCCTAGGGTCTCCCAGAGCAGATGCCGGGGAGCCCAGCAGAGACCATCCCCTCCGCAACGTGCTCCCAGGCTGGCAGGGGGACGCGGGACCTGCCCTCTCTGCCCTCCAGCGGGGTTTGTACCTTGTTGCACCTCACCGCAAAGGCCACCAAACGAAAATTAACAGGGGAATGCTGTACAAAATAAAGTATCGACCGGGAATGCCGCAAGTCGGAACGGGGTAGGCTCAATACCATGGCACTGAGCTGAACCTCTCCAGCGGCACGTGGGAGCTAGGTTATATATGCTTATATTCAAATACATGCATGCATCCTGCTAGATGACCAGCTCCTTCAACTCTCCCGAGCACAGACGCTGCTGCACAAGGCTCCCACTCACAGAGATGCTGAGCCGCTCTTGCTCCCACTGAGATCCCAGCCCTGGGTCAGGCTGCAGCACCCGTCAGGGCTCAGCAGCAATTTGAGACCCTCTCTGTCAGTAGATAAGGCTGAGGACAGTCCAGGACACGGCTCGGCTCTCGGCGTGTGATCTCCCGTCGCTCGCCAGGCGAGGATGTCACCCTGTCACGGGGGATCTGGCTCACGATCTGCAGACTGGGACTCGGCTCCGGCTCTGCCACAGCCGCCCCATACAACCTTGGGCCAGCTGCTTGGGTTTCCTCCATACCTGTTTCCCATCTGTTAGAAAATGACTGGGTGTATGAAAGGCTTCGTTGGAAGACAAGTAAACTGTGAGGCTATTATTTGCTATTACACTGATAGGGCCCAAATGTTCCTGCTTTCTCTAACAGTTCAAGAACTCAAGCAGGCAGAAAAAGGCTTTGGGAAAATCAAGTATTGCCTTTCTGGGGTCTCCTCCCAAAGCAGGGAGGTGTGTCTTCCTTTAAATCCAGCTCTTCACGTATTTTATGAAATTGCAATGCCCACATTTTCCCTAACAGCCTTCGTTCCAGCCTGTGGAATGGCCCCCAATAGCCTCTGGCTCACAGGAACCTTCCCGGGTGTTTAATATTACCTGCGATGCCGTATTAATCACCACACGCCGGTGCCAGAGCCACCGGAGGGAAGGAGAAGGGAGAGGCCAGGCAATTTATCGCTACATGGCCCCAGCATGAGCAGTTGCATTAGTCCAAAAATCACTTTGCTTTCCAGTTCCCAAAGTTCTTGGGAGTACAAAGCAGGAGAGGGGGTTCTCTGTGAATCATCTGCCATTTCTAAAGCTTTTGGCTACAACCTTTTCGTGACTCGGGGAAAAAAAAAAATTATAAATACAGTGTGAGGGTGGGGGAAGTGACTAATTGAGTGCAATAATTAAAGACAGCTCCCAAAAAAAGCTGAGCATGTTTCTTCAGCGACCAGCACCCTGAGTGAGGGGTGCGAATGCCTCCAGGGTTTGCTGGGGCTTGGCTGCTGCTGAGCACCAGTATGAGGGGCAGCACCTGGCAGGATGCAGCACAGCCTGTTTGCGTGTGACACGGCCAACGCACGGGCAAAATACTGGGGTTCCACATGCAGAGCCCCCGCCGGGGGAGCTGAAGCAGGCAATCAGCTCTTGCCGCCCCGTTCTGGGGGGAGCCGAAATAAAGGAGCTGCAAGGAAATGCAGGGCAAGGTCTAAAACACCGGCAGGCAAAGTCGGCGTGTTCTGCGTTCATCTGGGCCATCAGATTTGCAGCCAAGGCTGCCAGCTTGCCCCGGACATGCGAAGGCACTAAATAAAACTGGAACCCAGCTTGGAAAACTTCCGCTCCAGCTAATAATACTTGCAGGATAAAATACCGGAATCAGTATATCCTGCCTGCCAAATGAAACCATTTGTATCCACTTGTTCCCTCTCTGCTTCCATTAATAAAGGCAGCCGAAGAAATGCCGAGCACATTTCCTTTCAGAAATCTCCCCAAACTTGGTGACGTTCGGAATTACACAAGACAGCTGCACGGTGAGATAAGTTAAATGATGTATTCAGACATGGCTCGGTTCGGAAGGTTGCATCTTTCATAGGAGCTGAAATCAGCGTTGCGTTCTTCAAACGTGGAACAGCTCTTCCTCCTGGATTACATATATTGATGAATACACTTGTACGACGGCTGGATTTCTGTGTAGCACAGTGCTTTCTTTTCCTGACACGTGGATCCATCTGCCAACATCACAGACCTAATTAGTACTCTTTTATTTCTATTCACTGGCTAGTAAGCATGTGGCGTCTTTCCACGAGCCTCTAAATCCTCACTCTGCGCAGACGTACACCATATTGCGATGGGTGGGTTACAACCTCAGTGAAACTGGCAGTTGCAGTTGCTTTTCCATTGAGGCTTAATGTCATGATAGCCAAAACACGAGAGACCATCACCCAAAACACCGGCTGGCACAGCAAGGCTGGGAAGCGGTTCGGAGCTTCCCAGCTATCATGTCCCCATCCCCTAAGAGCCACACAGACGGCTCCTGGGTCGATACAATTGTTTATAGGGCTATTGTCGAAACTGGTTTTGTGCAATGGTCCCAAAAAAAAAAAAAAATTTCCAGCATAGGGGCTTCGTCACAAAGGTAGAGGTGATTTGTGCAGTTTAATATAACACAGCAAATGCAAGGGCTTAGGAGAAGGAAATGGCAGGGATGTGATGAGCCCGGGAGACCCAGCTTTGAGAGAGGAGAATTAGGAAATCCCTTAAATAAAATAGAACAAGGGTAGGGGCATATCTGCCTTCGGCTCTCCTCCAAAGAGAGCAAAGCACGTCCCCTCCCAAACCCAGTCATCCCTGCGGGTCAAAAATATTGTGTGAATATGCACTAGAGGTTATTTTCCTTCCCATGCTGGGGAGAGTTATTTGGAAGCCTCCCGCTGGTGTTAAATTAAATTACCCATATAAATAGCACCGGAGGTGACGGACAACAGATCCCACTGGTTTGCGTGCAGGCTGCTCTGTAATGGGCTGAAAGGCAGAGCTGGTGGAACATGCCCTAAATGCACCTATTTAAAATAAATCTCATCAAACTTCCACCTGGTGCAGGTTACTTTACAGCTCTCCCCTGCAACGATATCCAACTTCTGCCGCGCAAGAGCCGAGCCTATCAAATACCTAAGGAGTTAGTAGCAAAGAGCCTGAATTTCTCTTACGGTATTATTTCAGAGTTTGCACTAATTTTGCTAAAAATCCCTTTGAGTTCTATATTCAAATTGCTAACATTTAAAAATAGTGTTTCTTGTGCGGAAAAAAAAAAAAAGCCTGCTCAACAATGACTCTCCTTTTCTTTCTTTTTTCTTAAATATCCTTCTTACTTTGCAAGGTTACTCCCTACTGCTCCCTTTTCAAGTTTAAAACAAGAAGTTAAAACAAGTGAGGAAATTCATTTTCCCAGGGAAGCTAACAAAATGCATATCCCATCAAACTTACCGGCAAGCAGCATCTCAGGGACCAGTGACGGCAGATACGTACGCATGATGTGAAATGCTTGAAACGTATCATGAGGAATAGATGTAGATGTTCACGCTGCTAAAAAATAGCGACAGCACAAGGCTTGGCAGTTTCATGTTCTGCCAGGGACACGGGTGTCGTTGCTGGATTTGTCCCCACCAAAAAGGCACCGATAGGACAAGAGGAAAACTGGAGGCTTATTTTTTAAAACCAGAATCTCTCTAAGCCAAATTAACCGCTGACATAAGCCCACTGAAGTCGACAGCCAAAGTTAACCTGGCCCTTTTGCTTTGTCTTCCACTTATTCTAGAGGAGACAGCCTCTACGCTGCTGGTCGGGAGAGAGCGTGAGGTTTAATCGTCAATTCAGGGCTGTAAAGTGCAGCATTGCTGCAAAGTATTTAATTCAGATCCTTTTTGTGTTTCTGGGGACGTAGCCTAAGCTGTCTCCCAAAAAAAAAAAAAAAAAGTAAAGTGCAGCCCAGAATTTGCAGTGATGTAAAAAATTAGAAAAAAAAAAAAAAGACAAGAAAATGAAACAACAACAAAAACTTATCAGCGAGTGTGAAATTCACCTGGATCCCTCCTAAGGGGTTTGCACTTTTGTGTGATTAGAGCCATATTTATAGGACAATCTTGTCACTTCTCCTCACACTCTGTGGGGCTGTAAAACACATCACTGCTGCTCTCAGCTTTCAGAAGAGCTGCTGAAAGCAGGAGAATGTGTGCAGGAGGGCCAGAACCTGTCGTGCGGGAGGGTCCCCCAGCCTGGGGTCCTGCCTCTCCGCGCGGGCATGGGCTGCGGGTTTTAGTTACAGCGAGATGCCGGCATCCGTGTGCCAAGGGACTGCGCGAGAGGCACTTTGCTGGAAAAACACAAGCCAAAACGCTTTCAGACACCGCTCCAGAGGCTTTGCCCACTGCCTCGGAGGGAGCTGGTAAAGAGGACGCTCTCGTTTTGCCTCTGGCCATGGTTTGCAGTGCCAAAGCACAGCAGAGGGGCCGGGGAAGCATCCCCTTTCTCACCTGAAGGGTCCTGAACAACGTACAAGAGCAGGATTTCCTCCTGGCACCGACCTGTAAGAAAACAGCTGCCATTAAAACCAACAAACAAACAAAGGCTCCATTAAAACCTGACATCCTTGGTCCTAACAGGACCTCGTTCAGAGGTCAACTTAAAAGTCTCCATGATCAGTGACAAATTATAACATGTAGGTGACAGCAACTGCTGCAACCAGCAGTTTCCCAGGCAGTTTGGGTGCTGCTCAGGCACCAGCGGTCACACGAATAAACGGGAGAGCGAGGGAGAACCAGAGGGAGTGGAAGAAGAGGTACAAAAGCAAAATGAAAGAGAAGAAGAGCCTAAGTCTGTGCTGGCAATCTCACCTGTTCATCGAAATGGATATTTGATTTCTGAACATACCACAGCGCGGCATTGAGAGATCTATTCTCTGGCAGAGCTGTCCAGTTTTATACATTCCAGGCTGCCAGCGCTACATTCCGAAACCTCACCCAACCCATTTTCCCCAGCAGCAGCTCCTCAGGCAGAAAAAGGGATATTTCTTTTTCCAGTTGTCACAGGGATGTGTCGGGCAGCTAATATATATAAATTTAAAAAAAAAAAAAGAAAGGTATGCAGAAAACAACCAGAGCTCTGAACCAAAGATAAAAGCCTAAACAAGTGCACTGAAGTGTGAGGATAAAGGGAGAGGGAAAAGCCATTAGGGACAGTAGAGCTGCGGAAAAGAGGAGAAATAATTCTTAAGGAGAAAGGTGTGGTGAAGTATATCTTCAAGACAAAGAGACAGAAGTCAGAAAAGCATGGAGAGGTACTGCTGGAGCTCAAGACAATGCAAGTGAGTTTCCCTGGTCAAAACTGGCTCTGGCTGAGGTCCCTGGTTCTGGAGTAAGATGCTGTTCCTGATTGCAAACTCCCCTGCACGGCCTGGCTGCCTGCACACAAACAGAAGCAATGATGTCACCGCAAAATAATAAACCAGCAATCGTTTTGTTGGCTTGTCATATATTACAGCTAATTATTTAATTACTCTAATTTAAAGTTTTGCTAGATTCAGCATCAAAGCAGAAAAATCCAGTGATTGCAGTATCAGAAAGGAATAATATAATTAACGTATTTAGTAGTAACATATTAAACTGTTGATTGCACTGCATTAATCGGCAGAGGCGATAGGATACACGGGAAGCTCTGTGTCTGTAGGGGCCTGTGCTGTCTTCCCCCCGCGCCATCGCTCGCACGTCCCTGGGGCGGGAGGTGGGCGGTGCGGAGCAGAGGATGAGGAGAGAGGCAGACCCATTTCTGCCGCAAGTGTCTGTGGAGGCAGGCTGTAGGCGAGGTGATGGCATCGCCACAGAGGCACACGCTGAGCACAAGGCTTCACACCATCTCCGCAACCAAAGCACAGATGACAGTTTTGGGGACACGTCTGGTTGCCAGGCACCATGATGCTTTGTGTCCCAGGGATGTGCCCCTGAAGCTGTTTGGATTTACGCAGACCCAAGCCCACAGACCTCAGCTTCGCCCTGTTTCTCCCACATGGACACCTACTCACATCGAAGCGTTTAAACCAACCAAGGTCCAATTCCCTGAGTTAGCCACAACACACCAAATTCCAAAGCAGTTGGGTAGTCAAATTCTAGGCTGTTCATTTTTATAGTACCCTCCAAAACTGGCTTGCTGGTCACTAGGCAATTCAAAGTAGAGAAATTATTTCTGCCTGACATAACTTAATAACATTTATTTTATTCCTCCATCCCTCCAGCCAACAGAGGGAGCACAAATTCCTGAGCAGTGCTACATGCCTGGGCTCTGCCATCCCCTTGGCTGTGCTGATCATGCTGGCACACAAACCAGGAGGCAGCAAAAGGCACCAACCTTGGAGGAATAATGTGCTCTGAACTCCCTTCCCCTGCGACAGGACACAGAGCAGGTCAGCTCTTCAGCGGATTCTACTCCAAATACGAGGCGTGATCTGAAAATACGAAAATGAAGCGGGATGTTAGTCAAGAAAAGGCCAGTCTGGAAAGAAAGGATGCAAAACAGGGAGAGAGGATAAGGGTTTATATCTTTAAGCTTAAGCTCTTCTACAAAACAATTCCCTGGTCACAAAGGGAAAGACAGCAAGACGGAAAAAATATTAAGTGAGACATACTGGCAAAACCAGACACACGTGTCTAATAATTACAAATTACACCAATTCATTTTTCCAGATTAATTTCTGTCTGAAAAGAAACACTCTATATTCCTTTTTCTCCTTCAGCAAGCAGAGCAGCCTGCTTGCCTTTCTTATGAGACGAGTCACGTTCTGCAGCATCACGCAAATCCACGCCCGCAGCAGAAATGCTCCCTGCACCACTCCAGTTTCCAGACCCGCATCTATCCAAACGGGGTTTGCTCTCCAGTCACCCCTGGGATAGTTAATTTTTTTTTTTTCCTTATGGCAGCGTGGTTTCTTTATCCCAGCTGAAATTGCCATTCTGCTATAGCTTTATCTAAAAGCTATAGGTGACTGTTAGCATTCAGGCACAGCCAGGTTGGAACGTCTCGGTGTGCTGCTCCTCGGAGACAATCCAGCGCCTGGGCTGCGGCGCTCAGAGCTGAACAAACTTTGCAGGGCTTCACAACAGCACGGGAGGGATGCGTGCGGAGAGCAGAAGGGCACATCTAGCTGATCCTAGCTGCTAAATTGGAGACTGCCCCAGCTGAGTGCAGCTTCTGAGCCACGCATAAATGAGGCATTGTTGCAAGACTAGCACAAACTGTATTCTTCAAATTAAAATAAATCATTTACTTAGGGTTTTTTCCTCCCAAAATAACACAATTCGAATATATTATTTGAAAAAATACATTTTCGTTTTCCACCTCACTGCGTCCAATGATTGTGGTGTGATTATTAAACACTTCATAAATAATAATGTGACATTTTCAGATTGTGTGTCTGATTAAGCAGCCATTCTTCTCTCCCTGACTGCGACCACGGACAGATGAGATTGCTGCAGACGTGGCAATCTTTGTGACTCCTTCCCTGGGGATCAGGGATCAGAAGTCACCCCTGTAACCCAATTAAATCCAAGAGGATATGAGCTGATCACTTTGGGCTAGCTTCAAAACTCACGGCCGTCGATGGGAAATCTTGACATGAACTTCTCTGAACTGCAGGTCTGACCCATGAACACAGCTTGATGCATTTTCTAGGGAGGATGTTCTACACAGTGAGTCACTTTCTCTGCAGTGGGTAATGATTTTACTCAATTTAGTATGAGGAAGTCTGCTCTAAGAGCAAACAAGCTGATGAAGACAGAACTAAACCCAGGGAACTGAAATATAAGAGAAGATAGGTTTCATCCAGAAGCAAAAACGTGAACCTGAGAGACAAATACTCTCTTAAGGAGGGATCAGAGTCCTTTGAGGATCAACGTGTTGCAGAGATCCTCCTCAAAAAGTTTACAGCCCCTCTTTTATATTAAAAAAAAAATAAATCAAAGTTATTTATTAAATAAAGAGCCAAAATCCAGTGACATTTATCCCCTGGTTATTCCAGTGCCTAAGATGCAGCTGTGCCTCTGAGAGCCGCCGTACAGAGTAGCACAGATGTCAGCGAAAGGGACAATCTCCTAACCTAGATTCTCCCTTGCTTAGTATAGCGTTTGGACGAGTTAATCTCGGTCGGAAAACCCAAATGCTTTCTTTTTTTTTCCTGAGCACAATCACCATTTCAGAAAAATGACCAAAGCAAGCAGCCCCTCTCTGTAAACCCTCCCAGCCATCTGTCTGGATATTACTGACCTTTAATATGACGCAGGCGGGAGGTGGAAAGGACGGGATAAGAAGTTGTGGGGGGGGAGGTGTGGAAAAATGTCGTTGCTGTAACAATGGCTTATTGCATTCGGATAATCTCGCTTCTTGTAGCGTTGCTAACATGGTAATCTTTCTCCACCTCCTGTATGTCAATAATGCAATAACCTCGCTCTCCCCCTGCATCAATAACACAACAGCCGCTCTCCGCTTTCAGAGGCACTGATGAATTCTAGAATCGCAACAGCTCAGATGGTCCATTCTAGCTTCTCCCTGCCTTCCACCCTCATTACATTTTCATTTAATTTTAACTGTCTTTACTTTAAAGACAGTTGCTATCAGCATTGTTTAGCTACAGCTTCTGCAAAAGAAGATCAGGCTGTGTTTTAACTCGGGAGGTTCCTCGGCTCAGCGCAGGTGCCAGGATCCTTTCTGTCAGTGTCGTTTCTTTGTATGTTCTCTGTTGAAAAATTAAGGCAAGATTTGCCAAAGACTTAACTGGCCAACAGCTCCACGTATTCTCCAAAGAAGCTGCTCCAAGCTCAGAGCTTCTGAAAATCTGTTACTTAAGCTTCAGCACAGGGACGGCAGGTCAGGTTCTCAGCTCGCTGTCCCCATTGCAGCTTTCAGATCTGTGCCATTTACACTTACACCAGTCCACCAGTTACTGATCAATCAGTGTTGGTTTAAAGCATAAACACAGACAAGTGCTCTCCACAGACATGTTAAGCAAATTATGGTTAAAAAAAAAAAAATGATGTAATAACAACAGCTAAAAAAATAGTTAAAGCCAAGTGATGTGACAGTCGGAAAAAAAAGATCTGAAAGCATAATCAAGTAAGGTTAATATCAGAGAGCATATGGTAAAAAGATCTTGTAAGAGAATCCTTAATACTACAGCAGGCCTCACACACTGATTAATATCACCTCCTCTGTGTAGTCTAGCATGGATGCATTGAAGAAGAAGCTGATAATTTTCAGAAATGCCGCTCCTCGTAATGATAGAAGATGAGGTTTTGTGAGTTATGTTGAGAATTATTGGCAAAGGTCAGGTGATTTCCCACTGGTGCTAGAGGGAAAACATTGCTTGCAAATTACCAGCATTTGTCAGTACTAACACCACATCCCCCAGCCACCTAAACTGTCAACATTAATAGGTGTCTTTGCAGCAAAAAGGGGTGATGATAGTCAGACTTGATCAGACCTTGAAATGAGAAGAGGAGCACGATACAGAGAATAAAGAAATGGAAATGTGCTTGCCGTGCCTCTTGCCTCAGCTCCCAGCATCCCACCCAGAGCTGTGTGGGTGGCACTGCTTACCACGCTCTGCCAGTTAGCACGTTCGCTTCCCGCTTCGCTCTCCTTCCCATCTCTCTCTCATTCGCTGGGTAGATTTCGTTAAGCCTCTTCCATCCTCTCTCTTTCCAGCGACTGCTCTGTTTTCACCCTGTCTATCATTAGCACAGCCTTTCTTTTTCCAAGAAGCGAATGCGAGATGCAAGAGGCTAATGCAAGATGCAGATGCAAGATGTTTTCCCAAGAAAAAGAAAAAATGCAAGAAGCAAGGTAGGAAAGGATTTCTGGTGCCTGGGTAGTGCCAGGACTGGGTCATTCTCCTACCAGTCCCCTGTACTGCCCTTGGGAAGCGGCGCCCTGCATCCCACTGGCAGGGAGCCCACAGCACTGCTCCCCAGGAGGGATGCTAGAGACAAGGGTCCTCGCCAGGCTTCTAGTAACCTCTCTCCCACCTGGGCACAGCAGGAGCAGTAGCTGTCCCTTGCAATATTTTACCCTCTATTTAAACCTTGAAAGCTTTCGGTATTACTTAGAACGCAAGGGTTGGGTGAGTCTAGGGAACAGCCCAAGATGCAACCTGGCTTACCTGGTCTGGGAGTGCAGAGCCTCAACAGCCTCCTCAGATGAAAACAACACAGACAGAGCTATGGTTACAGAGGTCTACGCTCCTGGCAGGATCGTAATCATCGCCAGTGCCCAGCGATAAATAAGCATTTTGCTGAGAGTTGCTAAGGTCTTTTCCCTCCTCGCTTTCTGTCTGTATATGTCACAGTAAAGGACCTGCCATCCACTCCTCCAGCACTTGAAATTCAGCTCTAGTGACCTGTCTTTGTTTCAAGCAGGCAAATCAAACCATGACTTCAATTCTTACATCTTCAACTTCCAGGCTGCCCAGCCCATGCAACTGGGGAGGCGGCTCAGCTTTGTCCTGACGCTAACGCACAGTCTGCTGTGTGGTTTGGTACAGCTGTACCCCCACCAAGGAGAGCATAGAAAATACAGACATCTGCTCTCCTGAGCCTTTCAGCACCAGAGGTAGCATTAATTTAGGTCGGCCACAACCAGAGATAAAAATGATTTCCATTCGACTCCTCCCTCTGTCAAACTGAATAAAATAGAGTTCACTTCTTCACCTTGCCTGGCCCCTTGGTGATTAACATTAGCAAATGCAATCAGCCCGTGGCCACGTCGCCGCTCTACATTAATGCAAAACCAGGGGAGGGCCTCAGCACAAAAAGAGAGCCGTACCTTTTAATGCGCTCATTCGTCACATGGCTGCTAGTGATAAAAGATGCCGTCAAAACAGATGGACGCCCAGCCTCGGCAGAGATAGGAGATTTCTGCTGATTTCTCAGGGAAAGAGAAAATAAGTGTGCAGTGAGCACTATCCACAGCAGCTACCACGCACGGAGTAACCGAGGCGCTGGCAGGACCCCGGAGGGTCGTAAGCTCAGCCATCCTAACTCCATTTTTGCGTGTGCTGCTTGCTGCCTCCCCGCTGCTGCACGGCTGCTCGCTGGGGCACCGGCAGAGTCTTCCAAGCAGGTCCCACTGCAGATCCTGCCAAGGAGGATGGCACTTGGGAAGAGGCACCCAAAAGGGTCACTGCTGGCACTTGGTGCCCAGGAACGCTGCTAAATCTTGCAAAATTTTGGCCAAACTCCCAACAACCACAAAACGGTTTGTATCTGAGGAGTGTTTGGTTCCTAGATTGTAAATACCCCGATGCTGTCATCGAGCTACGAAAATACAAAGAGAAGTGCCAGGTTTCATGCTAGATATCTCATTCTAACCTTGCCTGTGATACCACGGTTCTGGGCACTCACTGTCCACAAAAATGTACATTTGGATACTCTAAGAATTAATAATCTTGTCTTTAACAACCTCATTCACGCTCTGCGACAACGGGTGAAGTGATACAAGGTTGGTTGCCCCTGGAACTGGACTGTGGGTGCCTCTGTGCACAGCAGTATGGCTTGAAAACCTGCATGCAGAATCTCAGCCCACATTTTGAAGATATTTTCCTCGAAAATATTTTCTATGATCCATGCTTGGGTAACACAAGTTGTTGTTTTAAGGCAGTTAAATTCATTATTCTTTTCAGACAACAATAAATGCTCAAAAACAATATATAGTTTTTCTTTTTTTTTCTTTTTTTTCTTTTCCTTTCTCTCACTACACCCTCCTCTTTGGCAAACAGGACTCCCAAGTCCCTTCTGATCACTAATAACATGGGCTTTCATACCCTCTTGGAACAAGTGAAATTTCTTTGACATCTTAACTTTGCACAAATAGATTTTAATGAGGGAATATCACCTTGCCTTGAGCTAACTCTCTTCCTTTGCTCTTCCAAGGCTTTTGTAGTCATTTCCTTACAACTTACAGAACATTAAAGTTCAGCAAAGTGTTTGAACACCGCATACCATTTCCCCAGGAACTTTGTTTATGCACTTCAGACTGTCACAGGAGGGACACGCTTTCAAAGCCATGATGTAAATCAGGCAAAGGAAGAACATCTTCTGCAACCCTCCATTGTCCTGACACAGTCTTTCATGTCTGCTTGGGGGATTGCATACAAAAGCACTTCCCATTGGGTGACAACCAGGGTGATGCCACTAATATAAATAAGGCTCTGAAGTTCTGGTGCTCTCACAAGGGCTGTGGAGAGCCTGAAGTGCAACTTGAGTAACGTGCACTTGTCAAAGGGATCGGGAGAGCACAATCGATGTGGAAGAGAATATCTAGCTACTTACTGAAGGATGCATTGGTTCGTGTTCAAACTTGCGGTAGACTTAATGAAGACAACAGCCAGAGAGGACATCAGCCTCTACGTCCTGAAATTAGAAGAGGATATGGATCTGGAGTTAGGAAATACCAAGCCTGTTGTCAAATTCCTCTCCATGCTCCTCCCAGAGCACAAAGTTGAGACAACAGACTGAGAAGCCAGACATTTCCCATGCCGATGTGTCGAGAAAAGTTCCCAGCACAGAGAGACACCAAGGGATGGACTTTTCTCGGAACAGTTGTCCTCTGGGGTGGAGCAAAGTGTCACTGTGAAATGTGGCAGAGCACTGAGATCCTGGGCAGACGTTCGCTGAACCCATGAGTGGGATTCAGCTGTCCCCCTGCAAATTCTTCCCTTTGCTGATAATTTACTGTAATTAAACCATATGTAAAATTCTTTCACTCTGTCAGAAGCAGAGACCTTCTGCTGCCCATATGCCAGAAAGACAAATGAAGGGCAAAGCTCACATGAAGAAGGCAAACTTTTGCTTCTTGATTAAGGAACAGTAAAGACACCTTCCATAAATGCATCTGCTGGTGCTCAGATGATGTTTTGATGTAGGAGCAAGATACACAGCAAGACACGAGTCCCCAAGAACACAAACCCTATGTTTCCAGGCTTACACCTGCACGTAAGGGGACAGCAGCCATGGGAAGCTGGGAAACAGCCAGACTCTTCTCAATGGTGCCCACAGAAAGGACAAGAGGCAACGGGCACAAATTGAACAGGAAATTCTGTTTAAACGTATGGAAAAAAATTTACTGTGAGGGTGAGATGTGGGAATTGGTTGCCCAGAGGGATTGTGGAGTCTCCATCCTTGGAGACACTCAAAACACGAGTGGATGTGGTCCCAAGGACTGGGTGGCCCTGCTTGAGCCGAGGGGTTGGACAGGATGATCTCCAGAAGTCCCTGCCACCTCAACCATGCTGTGAGTCTGCGAGATGAATTCATGGTACTACGGAGTACGAGGGAGGGAGCCTGAATTCTGAACACTCAGAACTGTCAAAACTAAAATTATTCCAATTTCTTAAAATACAACAGAAAGGCGGGTTCTCGGCTTATAGGCAATTTATTTCTGCAGACTTGCCAGACAGGAGAGACGAATATTTTTCTGTTGTTGATCTAACTGCACTTCAACAAGTGTAACAACAAAACACTAAATAAGCCCAAACCTTTCATGGAAGCTACAGTAAATCGTTAGCTGATATGTTTTTTAAAATTGTAAATATATAAATAAGGGCAAGAATCTAGAGTTTAGTGTGATAGAAACAGAAAGCTGATTCAGCAGAACAAGATTTATTACGCTTTATCAGCAATATCCACAGTCTTTCTGTTATTAGAGTTGCATTGTGTGTAATTATCTTATAGAAATTCTGCTCTTTGATGTGCTTTATCCACCATGCTGAAATACAGTTCAATTCTAGTGGGTTTTCATGGTTGACTGGAATTTACATTAATTCCTTTGGGCCTGCAGGGCCAGCCTGGTCTGTCACTAGCAAGCTCTTCATAAATATTCATACATATATATATAAAAAAAATAGATGTATATATAAAAATTCTGTAAAATCCTAGACACTCTGGCCCCAAAAAAAAAAAATAGGGGAAAACAAAGAGTCTCACTTCCCAGGAGTGATCTTTGATTAGTATTCCACAGTCCAGCCTTTCCTCCCTTTTACCGTGGATTACAGAGTGACTGAAATGTTTACAGTAATTTGCAAGCAGAGGTTACACTCTGCTTTTAATTTAAAATGTCCAAGCAAAATGAAGAGATTATTTCACCTACATTCATTACGTTTGATTTTTCTCAATCAGAAAAATGTTCATTTTTTATCTTGCTTTTTGAAGTTCACTGATTTTTTCCTTACCCCCTATGCCCATAAATGGTCACTATCAGCCAGAAAAACGACAGGTGTTTGCAGGCCAACCTGTACGAGATGCAAATGCTGAAAACTGCCTTGGTTGTGTACCTGATTGTGCTTTCGTGGGCTTCAGCATGGGGGAAGCTCCCTTCGATGCGAGCAGAATCAATCTTCTGAATAATCACTGAATCCTTGGGAGATGCTCAGCACCACGCAGGAAGGAAAAAAAAGAACGGAGAGAGGTTTACAGAGTTTGAGTTTTTTACAAGCAAAGCTTATTTTGCTCCCATGTTTGGTAACTAAATGGAGGCTGCTCTGATTAAAGACGTCTAAATAACTCTCAGAATTGTAGCTCTGTGCCATTTCAGGCAGCAGATACAGTTAAAGTGAACACAGACGGCATAACTGTGTCTGTTTTGCATCAATCTCACCTCTGTCACCCATCTACCGCTGTTGTTCTGTGGATATGATTTGGTTTTCGATTCAGTATCTGATGGAACTCAAACACTTTTTTTAAATTCAGAGATAGAAAAAAGGACAGAAATAATCAGCAGAATCCATCGTTGCAAATTGAAGGGCTAGGCCACCAGTGTGTCTGATCACTTCCCAGACCTGGACAAATCATGAGAAACCAGTAAGTGTGGTCCACAGAAACCAAACTGTGTCATCAAAGGCCAAGCCTTGTTTCTGCAGGAGCCTGATTCACACCCTTCAGCAGGAGCAGAGGTGGATCCCGATGTACACCGCTCAGCCAGGCTTCTCAACCTAGAGTGGGATTCTCCTTGTCCAGTGTCGCTCCAGCTCCTTCAAGTGTTGCAGCTTGGGAGCTTATTCCACAGTCAAACCTCACCATCAGGAATCTTCTCCTTTATAACTGCAAGGAACATCTCATCACCTACCCATCTGTTTCTAAGGTGTACATTGAGTTAGGTTAGATTCCAGGTCAGTTCAAGGAGGGAATAACATCCTCCATTCCCAACTTGACCCGATCCTCACCTCCTTCCAGCCAGCCCTTCTGGGTTTGTCATGTTCTTCTTCTCAGCCCTTCCTATTGCAGGTTTCCTGAACAACACAAAATCATCAACACCCAGGTAACGGATTTGTGGTGGTGGCGTTGTTCACAAGATCCTGACTTGCTGGTGGGAGCGGGGATTGTAAATTCCATTTCCTGACTGTGCACCCGCGCTGCTTCCCGAGAGAGGAGGGCTGATGGAAGGAAAAACCAGCCCAAGCTCTCGGTGTTTGTTTATCTGAGTGGAAGTGGGTTTAACTACTGCAAACGGCAGCGAGGCAGCCGAGGAGGCTTGACATAGCTGTGCAGGCTATGGGGAGAACAGGCACCAGAGAAAACCCTTCTGTTGTGAGAAGAGAGGGAGAGATGAAATCGATATATTTGAGCCAGAATTGAAACAAGTTAAGAGCTCTATGCTTATTAGCTCCTCACAGCAAAATAATCTGCCACTGAAAGCATACAGGGAAGAGTATCAGAAGGACTGTAATGGAACACAGATTGGGTTAATAGTATCAGAAACTCTTCTGAAGGCAGCTGTGTAGCTTAAAGCAGGTGGGTGCGACCCAACAGGGAGGCCGATCTCTAGGTAGAGACTTTGTTAAAGAGAAAAAAGGGGGAGGAAGGAGAAATTGAAATTCTGTTGTCGAGTAACATCACGCTTTAATTTCATGCCACATTATGACAATCTGGTCTATAAGGCTCTCCCAGCGTGCGGCTGCAGAGCTGCTGTACTACAGCTTCTGCTTGCAGAGCCGACGGGCCCGGGAGACCCGCAGCCCTCAGCTAATTGTTAACCCGATTAAGGAGCAGTGTGAAGAAGTTTGATTAATTCAATCTATCTCCATGCATCAAGACCAGAACCAGACGTGGCACAAGCCCCAAATCTTTGGAGTATCAAGTTCTTTGTTCTGCACATTTAAAATAAAAAAAAAAAATTAAAATTAAGCACAAGAAAATAATGAAATTATAACGTTATGACAGGATGAAACATAAGTGACAATTCTACTTTTCTTCCTAGAAAATCCCCAACCTTTCTGCCTTTAAAAAATAATGCATAAAAAACATTTCAATTAGCATCTTTATGCGCTTACCCAGATAAATTACCATACTAATAAACTTCTGATAGAGTTTCAGGGGCTGCTGAACCAAGGGCTTCTGATCCAGCTGCATTCATGGTCTCTTGGACAGCAGGGATTTGGACTTGATTAATTTTAGTTGTTTCAATTGCAAAGAAAGTGTGGATGTAAAGAGGGACCAGCTAACCTGGCTGGTCTGACTGGCCTTTAGGAAACCACAGCATGCAGTGCACTCTGCGCTGAGCAGGACAATTTTGTGCCATTCCCCAGCGATATGTTCAATTCAATTATCTTACACGACTGATAAATGCTTACGGTACGGCCTTCCCCTCCCTGAAATACTGTGAGACTGGCAAACAGTACATCCAACTTATGAAGTCAGATGTTTGAAGAGCAATTTTGACCAAGGAAAGTGTAAATATTCTTAGGGAACATTTTTACTTTGCCTCTTCCTTTTTGGAGACAACTGCAGCTGCACAAGCTTGAAGTCTTGGGGTCTTTTTCCCAGCTCAGCAGGGTCTTCATACTTTGGACATTCCTAACACCAAAGGAACCGAGGGATTTTCCCATGCTCAGTTTGCAGAGAAAAGAGAGACAACTAGCCAAGGTGCCCTTTGCAGTTTCTTTCAGTCTCTCACCAGAAAAAATTACAGAAAATAGTTCAAGAAGAGAGTGAGATACTCATTTCTGTGTCTTATTAAATGATCTCCATACATGTGTCTAACGCTCCCTTTCTCTGTCACAGCCTGCTGCATGCGAGGTGGCTTAGTTCCTGCTGCATCACGTATTAATGGCAGGACTTGTAGCAACGCCGGTAACACAGCTCTACAAAAAGTAATATTAGATTATTTCTGTTATTCATCAGTATCACGGTTGGACAGAATCCTCTTAAATCTACCTAAAGTGGCTTCCCATGGATGCTAGTGCTACCACCAAAAAATAACATATTATGCATACATGTATAGCTTCCCAGCTACCCACCGGCTGCTTTTGTGTACGATTATAAAATACCTGCGTGACCTTCCTCAATTGAATACGATTTGATGGCAGAAGCTGAGCAACTGCAGTACTCAGAAGCCTTAAATATTTCAGCAGCCTTCTCCCTCTTCTTCTTTTTCTCCCCCACTAACAAATACAGAGGACTTCCCAGGCCCCGCCACACTCCTGGAACGCATTCTCTCAAAAAACCCACTGAACCTCAAATTACTATTGCATGGTGAGAAAAGCAGTGGACAGTAGGAAATGACAGTTTACCCAAATGGAGGTGAAAATGCACTTTCTCCTGTACTTAAGAGAAATAACAGCTTTCAGCAAAGATCTAAATCCCAGCAACAAGCACTACATAAATGCAAAAAGGTCATCTCTTTGTTAGAGAAAGGTTACTTTGCTGAACACATACTTTAAAAAAAAACAATCTACTGAAGGAAACTAAGCTTGGTAACATTTCTCTTGTATTTGCACATGCAGAGAACAGACCTGTGCACTCACTTTCAGTGCAAGAATGTGAAAGAAGATTGATTATAATGAATACTTTTCTTCTTTGAGACATACAAGGAAGACAATCAAAGATATGTTTCAAACAAATGGCTATTTAAAAACAGAATTTGGGCTCTGCTTGGCAAAGCACTAGTTGTGAGCTATGAATTCACCTGGATGGCAATAGAGAAGGACACCAGCCACCCTGCTAGGAATGGCCAGAACGATGAGTGCTCCTGCACCCCTTGTTCCTTGTCCTTCTCCTATAGCCAGACCAGTGTCTGCCTTGGCTAAAAAAAACGCTTATGGTAGAATTCCAGTTTCAGTAAAGACCACAGTAAAACTCCTCTTGCCTTCAGAAGAGAAAGAGGACCCCAAAGTTTGGGAGATGGCAGGCTCCAAAGCCAAAACCTTCGTATTTGAACAGACAAGCAGCCAAGGGGTACGGAGAGAAACAAAGGCACAGAGGGCTGATCTGCCTAAATCCTTACTAAGCGGGAAAGTACATAAGAACATGTTTAATTTTACTCCTAGTCAATAAAGTAGGAGGCTGTGCAAGCCAGGTTGGGTAAGCTGCTATTCAGAAAGAATCATCACAAGGAACAGGGAGGAATAAGATAATGAAGCAAAATGTTGAGGGGAGAAAGAAGGGAATACCTATCAGAAAGTGTCTCAGAAACACCCAGAAAGTCTGAGTCCTGCAAAGGAGACCAAGGAGAATACGGTAAATTATAGGCTGCATGAAAAAAATTACTCCAAAACACTGGAGCCTGATGCAGAAGGATGCTGGTGCGGAAACTGAAGTAAGGAAATGTCCACAGGGTTTATTATCCTGGTTTAGATCCATTTAATCCTTACATGATTCTGTACAACATCATCTTCCCTTGACCAAGCTCCATCTCCAAGGTAACAACTGTTCAGAAACTACCATGTTGAAACAGACATATACAACCACAGTCTGGGCTGCTTCTCCAGGTCTCTTCTCACCTTCGGGTGAAACTCTGCCCCCTTGAAATCAGTTGGAGAGTCCTGTTGACTTTAATGGGAGGGAAGATTACATCGTCTTCTGGGGAAATAGAAACAGTTACCTTCAGAGCCATTAAAAAATGGAGGGTAGAAATCTCTGGTCAATAAGAAGCTAAGCCTAGGAAAATAAAAATGCAATTCTGTGTCACCTTGGAAAGATCAACACCATTTGTCATGTGGTGTTTATTCAGCAGAACAACAACTGCATTTGTGCTTTTAAAGGGAAATGAAAGGAGAAAGTAGCAGGAGGGGGGAATGGGGGAGATCTGAGCACAGGAATGTACTGCCACTCCAGCCTGCTGTCATTAAACCACATCAGAACTTCATAATCATGGTGTTTAATTAAACAACAGAGGCATGGGTTTATGCATTAATAATGAGGCCTAGCACTTTAGCATGTCAGGCTAAATACAGTTTTAAATTAATAATGTAGCACCGCAGCATTAGTGAGAAAATGAAATCTTATTAACAACTTAATAAAGTCCCTTATTTGCTAAAGTTCTGGCTCTCGGGGAGCAGTGTTTCAGCAAAGCATTTGCGTCCCTTAAGGGGGCAGATGGGAGGAGGTGCTGCTTTCTCACACCCTCCGTAATTCCAATATATGTAGCTCTAAATATTGCCTAGCGTCTGCCAAATAATGCCGTATGCTGCTTCTAAATCTAGGTGTGACGTGCTGGATAATCTGCACACGCTCCTTTTATACACCCAGGAAGGGCATTTACTCACTTTTTTCTCCCATCTTAGACAACACCGGAGAACACGTATGGGACACAGCACTATCGACATCATCAGTGCTTTGCCATCATTTGCGCATGATCCTCTCGGGCCCCAGGACTGCAGACACTGCTGTTTTGAAGATGAGGAACTGAAGCACAGAAAGCAGCTGAGAGCATGAGGAATAACAGAAAGCAATTGATTTACTGTGGCTTACAGGGTTACCACCCATCAGCTGATCCCCAATAACTGCCTATACAAGCATTGCTGGACCACTCTCCAGTTTAGGGCAGTTTATTTTCAGAGCAGACGGAGAGCGCACACAATGAGGTACACCAGCTCCGCTGACAGGCAGTCACTTGTTAAGCCACAGAAGCTCTAGCACTTCACAACCAGGGTTTCACAAGCCTTTAGATTCCTGACTCCCACTGATTTCAAGGACCTGGGCCACCTCAGGCACATAGTGAACCAGTAAGACTAAAGGCTGGGCCCCATCTGCTCAGCCCTACAGCAGAATCTGAAGCCCAGGGCCAGGCTTCCATTTGTCCATGTGTTCGGCACAAATTTATCTACCAAATTCCCTTAAATCCAGAGAAACAATTTTTTTTCCCCTCTCCTCTACCAGCAGCCAGCACTTCTGCCATCCAAGTAAGGGGTCTGTCTCCACAGGCTTGCCCATCTATCATGAAAGTCCCATCTACGCTTGCTTTGCTGAGGAAACAAAGAACAGGCTACAGGACCACAATGAAATGAGTAACACGGGGACAAGATCCAAAGCCAGTGAGCTGACTTCAAATGGCCAAGCATTAAGGCCGTGAAGAACCGACAGCAGCAAAGGCACAACCAGCCACGGCCACTAAATTCAAGGGAGACCATAAAAAAGAAGATGAACAGAGACAGGAACAGACGAGGTATGCCCAGCCATGAGCCTGTCGAAGAAGGGCCTCTTTGGGATGCAAAACACTGATCATACATCTTGTGCAGCTTGAAAGCTGTCGGATTAGAATGGAAATCATCCAGCAGCACTGCTGACTGTTGCAGATGGGAGTACAGAAAAGCAGTGGGCCAAATCCTACCTTTGGTTGTGCTCATGGGACCCCAGAGCTATTTCCTCTGCCTTCCTCTGTTGTCTCCACTCGCTAACCTTGCTCTGAATTTGTCAGACAACGTACCAACATAAGTAACCTTTCGGAGTGCTGGGAGAGCACGTGAAGGATGGGTGGCAGGCACACATACACTTCTGCAGCCTTTGGATAAGTCCCTAGTAAGCCCCCTTCTCACAGCAACAACTGCCTTAAAAAAAGAATGGTCTTCCGTATAAAAGGCCCCCAAACTTTCATTTGCATTTTCCATGTGTATCCTGCTACTGAGAGAAAACGGATCTTGCAGAGGTTGGACGGGAGTTTCTCATTGTGCCCTTTTTTCATTCATTACTGCCCAGCTCTCTGGAATGAGAGGGGAAATGGGGCAGAATGACAACTACAGTTCTCACAGGAGAGCTCAAAGTGGGGAGGAGATTTCCTTGCAAAGCCTGTGCGCGTTAGAAGTCCTGACCTGCATGGAAGGGTTGCCTGTCCGCTCCTCCCCTGCTTTGGAGACCCAAGGACGTGGGTTTCACTTGGGAGTCACAGAGTTCACAGGAAGTAGCAGCTTCTGCAATGTTTGTGCAAGTGAAATGTCTAGGACATAAAAATCATCTTGGTGTGCCTTGTCTTCCATCTCCTGCGTTAAATAATAAATAGAAACCTAATGGAACGGAGCATGACTGCAGGATGCAGTGTAAGTGAAGCCAAGAGTAGACCTGCATCTTCCCCCTTACTTCATCATCAGTGAGTAAATGGGTCACTGGTGAATGGGATCCAAGTAAATCTCCATCCTCTTTATTCTGTCTTTATACTCAACCTACTGCAAGGGGATGTGGCTCAAACTCACACACCTCTGCTACACAACACTAAATAGAAATATTACAAATTATATCATCAAACCACCTTATGTTTCTACTCTGACCTCAAGTAAACTTGAGGAAACAAAGTTTTTCATTCTAGCATCCCTTCATTTGCTTTTTAATTGTGTAGAGGGATGTCTTGGGATCTGGTCTTTTTCTCCCTCTTTTTTTAATTTTCTATTTATTAATATTTAATCTCTGCATGGTGCAGAAGAAAATCATTTCTGCAATAACATCAGAATGGGAAGGTTAGAAATCAATAGCCAAGCTCTCACAAGACACATTCAATCCCTTCTTAATCCATTTTCAACTGCTCCCCTGTCTTATTAGAACAGCCAAGTTTTCCCACACTTGTTAGGTTGGGATATTCACACTGCAGGAGGGAACTGAAAGCACCCAGAGAAGCAGAAACCTCCTGAAACAGAACAGAGCATTTTCTTTGGGAGAGAAGTCTAGATCTTATTCTGAAACCAAATCTCTACCCTAAAAACCTTCTGATAGAAAGCCTGGCCCCATTTCTGTGAACCGTGACACTTCCTGCAGCCACTGTCAGCCCTGACCCACACTGGAACATCTTTCCATTTCAGTTTTTCTTCAAGGTCATCTGTCACATCGAGATCTCTCAAGCATAGGTCAATTCTGCAGAGGGAAAAGAGCCAAAAAGGCATACTTGATGGGAGAAGCCAGTATCTTAGAAAGTCAGTTAGCAGAAGAATCCTCTGCACCTTCCTCAATGCCTCTGAGACTTGAGGGTATGACAACAGGCACAGAAATTAAAGCCCGTGATTGCCAGCCTGCCCCAACCTGCCCCTGCGCTCCCATTTACACCGCACATCCCGCTAGCCACACCGTGACTGCACAGTCATTCAGCCCTGGATGGAAGCCCATCCCTTCCTTCTGCATCCTATCGCTTCCATCAACACCTTCTTCTTGGCAAACTAAGCACCTGCATGTTGGTGGCATGCAGCCCCCCATGTCAGGAGAAGAGCATACAAGGGCTTTGCTTTGGCTAAGGCATCCCAGCTGCTCCTTGTGCCCAGATCTGGGGAGTTACCAAGATGCACAGTGACTTCATAAGAGAGGTGTGAAGGACAGGAGCGAGGTGTTGAGCCTTTCTTCTAGCGTAGAAAGGGCCTGTGTTCAGCTTCTGTTTTCATTTCAGTGAAGAAAGGCAACATTTTTGCTTGGACTCTGACGGGGCAGCTGGGGTCCTTGTCACTCTCTCTGCTCTTCAGTAGGTTTTGTGCTCTGGGATACACCTCGGCATAAGACTATTAATCTCTTCCTGAAAATATACGCTTTCTCCTCTCCGTGCAGGGCTCGACTGGTATTCAAGCAAATCACTTCCATTAGGAGAAGCAAGGAGGAGGGCTGTCCAGGAAGCACGTAGAAAGTGCAGCCAGAGCTGCCATAACTTTATCCTAGTGCTAAAGGGCTGGTACTCTCAGGGGACTGGCATGGAAGAATAGGAAAAGGAACTTGGGAGAAGCAGGAACTGTATCCATCCAGTTTCAATATCCAGTAACCCAGTCACAAGCTTAAACTAGAGCCAGAAGGGAAAGAGAGGATGATGCTCCCCTGCTCTTGTAAGGGGGCAGGGGCTACTGTGGCCCTGTGCCCGGGTACCACATCCGAGGCTCCTTCAGCGCGGCCCTGTCCCCCCGCGCCCCGCCGTGCTGTGCTGCCCCCCCCCCCCCCCCCCGACTCCCGGCTCTACCCCTTCGCGTTGGGGCTGCTCCAGCCCGAGCTCCCGCAGTTACCGGGCTGTCCCGGAGCCTGGCTGATGCAAAAAGAGACTTTGCCAGCAGAGGGAACTGCAGACCAGATAATGTCTCCTTCCATGCCGAAACAGGCACCGAAGCCCGTAGCTACGCGGAGTCTCTTCTCTCCTGCCTGGCAGAGAGATGTTTCAGGCATCTCTGCCAGTGCTTTTGACCAACTTGCTGCTGGTTGGTGTGGTTATCGAGAGCTGTGCGTGTACGGGGACAGCTAAAGAAATCCATTCAAACAGGAAACCAGCTGAAAACTCTCTGCTTGCCGTATTAAAAATAAATAAATAAATAAATAAAAAATTCTGCAAATCCTTATACCTATTTTCTTGCTGCCACCTAGTGAAGGGGAAAAAGTATGACTGTATGAGTGACATAAGCAGAGCAAAACCTATCACAGCGGCTTGTACGTGTTAAATTAACTCTTAATTTGAATTAACTGCTTCAAAATAATCTTCAAAGTTGCACAAAGATCTGCTCCTTCCCTGTCGGAAGTCTCCTTCAGAAAGCACCCTGCTAGGTCTTTGAAGGCACAGCTACTGATGGAGACCTCACTTCACCATCACCTGTGCCTGAAGAGCAACGCAATATGGACCATTTTGTTGTACAAAACTCTTTGGGGTGCTCTTGTAAACTGTAGGACTTGTGGTGGTCTTTGCAGGACCAGAGAGTAAAGGAAGCTTTCACTGTCTTCCAAATTACCCTGAATACATCATTAGTGTAGCCACGATGACAGGGAGGATCATCAGCACAGACTCTTTATACAGCCCCCGACTTCTCAGGCAGGTTGTGTAATCAGAATCAAACTCCTTGTTAGCACCTGACTGAGCTTCAGCCAGGGCTGAGAACTGAAGTGTTAAAACCAAAGTCCTGTGCCTTAGCGATAAGATCTTCCTTCCCTAAAATAAAAATTGTATGTTCCTGCGTCGTTCAGGGATTTTTTTTTTTGACAGGAGAGCCTCAGCTGTGTGATAGATGAGTGACAGACAAGAAGTCAGCAGAAACACTAACACTTCAGCAGCTCCAGTTCTTCTTACACTCCCGTCACACTTCCAGACAACAGCCATGACCTCTGGCTAGTCCAGACCTAGGTATGCGTTTGCCCAGATGCTTGCCAGACTGGGCTCTGTCTGCTTTTCCCTGCCTTAAATTTTGGTCCTCTACCCACCCACCAGTTCCAAATAGCCAGAACCAGCACAGCATTGCCATAGCTTGTACTTTTTCTACCTGGCTGTTATTGCCGATTTTCTACTATCACACCCGAGGGAAGAAGCATTCACTCACTATTTCCAGCAGCTCCAGCTGAGCTTTCAGCGGAATAACTCCACTTGTCCTAGCACCATTTTTACTCAGCAGAAGATGATCCGTTCACGCTTTCGGATGCTCAAACACCTCTTCGCTTTCCTTGCGTTTGTCTGAATAAAAGGTCCAAAGGCTGCTAGGCTTGCTGCAACGACAGCTGCCACCGGGAACAGGGTTGTATTTCCAGGGCAGCTATCCAAAAAACAGCGTGTGCGATTAAAACCGGAGACCCACAGACACTCAGGGGTCTTACTGTGCCTGTTAGTCTTTTGGGTTATTCCTGATAATGTTTGCGCTTTGCCCACCTGTGCCGTGGAGGGGGGAGGAGGGTGCTCTCCGAACGCCGGGGCTCTGAAGGAGGAGGTCGGTAGGTGTCAGCGTGGGACCGCCGCACCCGCGCCGCGCTCCCGGCTGCCAGCCCGGGCAGGAGAGCTGGCCCTCGGGGCAGACTGCCCGGCCCCCCTCCTGACAAAAAAGAAAAAAAAAAAACATAAGATCAGCACATATTAGTCTCCCTTAAACCTCCTTCCTTTTGACATTTTCAAGAAATTTTGTTTTGTTCTACTTTTGATATCCGACCTGGCTGACAGGGATGGAGACGGCATTTCTCACGGTTGGCCCCTCCTCTGGAAAAATTTGTGAATTGGTACCTCAGTCAAAAATGCTGTTATCCAGTGTCGTGGTTTAACTTCAGACAGTAATCTAGTTCCACACAGACACTCCTTCCCCCTCCCCAGGGGATCGGGGAGAGAATTGGGAAGAAAATTCATGGGTTGAGATAAAGACAGTTTATTAGCATAGCAAATGAATAAATAATTATAAAGAAATAATTATAGATATAATAATAAATAGGGATAATAAAATATACCCAAAAAAATATGCACAATCTCTCACCACCCAACGAACCAATGACCAATACAACATGTTCTGAGCAGCAATCACAGAAAAAAAAAAAACTGAAAGCAATCCCGGAAAAATTCCTAACAGTGAGAGAAAGAGCAGGAGAGAGACCCCCAGCCAGCTCCCACTTATATACTGAACATGATGCCTATGGCACGGAATACTTCCTTTGGCCACTTTGGGTCAACTGTACTGGCTATACCCCTCCCAGCTTCCTGCACCGGCACATTAGCGAAACCTGGGAAGCTGAGAAAAGTTCTTGGTCTCTTTAGCAACAACCAATGACATCAGTGTATTATCAAGATTCTTCACATAACAAATCCCATACTAAACCCAAAACACAGCAGCCACTGTGGAGAAAATTGCCTCCATCCCAGCCAAAACCAAGACATCCAGCAAAACAACTGAAGTTTTTAAATTAATGTGTCAGTCTTTGCAACTAATTTTCTCAAGAAACTTACAGTTACAATAAATATTATAATTGCAGTGATAATAGTCTGCTGTTAATTTTTAAGTATTCATACCAAGTTTTGCATATGTAAAACAGTAGAAGAAAAAAATCCCACTTTAAAGCTGGCAAATACTCTACAGCATCTGATTTATTTCCTATTGCATATGTCCATTTTTCCCCCAAAGCACTTGGAAAAGATTTTATTTTCTGCCATGTTCTTCCGTATGAGTCACTCCCTTCTGCTATTTTTTTTGGTGTTCCTTTTTTGTTGTTGTAGTCCAAGATGTCAAAATCCAAATCAGATGTTCCTGTTTCTCAGTTTTCAGTGAGAAACCAGGTTGCATATTTTCAAAGATGCATATTCTCAGCTGAAATTTGAGGAAGAAGTCAAAAACCCACTCTTCTGCGTGCATTTTTTGTGGTAGCACATTAAACCTGATTTGATTTCAGATTTCTACAGGTTCCAAATTATTTCTCTCAGCTGTGCGTTTTGGAATTACTTATAAAGCAGCAAATCCTTCTGCTCTGTTCTCTTGTAGTTGATATACCTCCCAGGCTGCCCTTCAGCATTGAAATAACCCTTGAAGAACTCATCTATTTATTAAAGCACTAGAGAGCCTGTGTGAAAAGTGTTTACTTCTAATTTTCAGCCCACTGCTTCTCCTGGCACTAGCCTTGTTAGATGCATATGACATACTTAGAAAGCCAGCACTACTTGTAACATGTCTTTACAATCAAAATTCCTGAAATGTAATAACACTGCTAGTCCTTCTCATTGCAGTATCTCAACACATTACAAAAAAAAAAAAAAAAAAAAAAAAAGGTAAATCATTTCCAGCAGAGGACAATCCTGCTTTTAAAAATCCCTGCATATCTTTCTCATGGGAATGATTCAAGGCAGTGAGAATTTTCTCGTACCTCCCTCCACTTCTCTGTTATCACTTGGAGAGCAGGACTGATTCCAGAGATGAGCAGAAGTTACGCTGTGCTCACCTGGATTTGAAAGTCACCATGAACGTATGCAGTGATCTGTCCCAGGAGTTGTTAAGTGGCCCAATTTGCATAAAACAATTAAGTGACTAAAACTAGTAATTGGTCTTCATGGTCTGATAAGCCCGATAAGGGCAGCAAAAAAAAAGAAACATGACAATATTGTACCATGATCAGTCACTGGAGGTGACATAAGAGAATATCAGTGAAAAGTATGATGGTCAGACCTTGTGCACACTCTGACAGCCAGGCTTGGACAGCAGCTAGTTTTACATGCTCCACTATTCTGGAACGCTGAAACGCAACCATCCAGACTTACGTTCACAGAGGAGGGGAACAGCTTCATTCCAGGCAGCAGCTCTGCAACCACGGGTGAGGGTGCATGTGTCACTGCAGATCTCGGCACTCTTGGCTCTGATGTGGAGAAGGAAGAGAGACAAGCTCGTCATTTCATGTTAGCGCACTGCATAAAGGGAGGTGATGGGAAGAAGACAAGCTAACTACACTTCATAGAAGGCCTGATAGAAACAAAACACATTCTGGAAAAGGCCCGTGTCACCTTAACACCCAAGCTATTTACTACAGCAAATAACCAACCAGGTACATCTGCGTCAACTGGCCACATATGCCTGTAGGCAATCCACCTGCTCACATCTGTACGTCAGTACACAGGATTCGTCCCATCCTTTCTAAACAGACATTTGAGAGGCCATCCAGGCACATGCCATGCTTGGCGAAAGCCTGGTATGCCCTCATACTGTCTTAGTACCAAAACTCAGTACTGTGAAGCAGTCTCAGAAGCCTAGGAAAAACTGAGACTGGGGCCTCTTTCTGTTGCAATTAAAGATCAGGCTCTATCTGTCATCTCAGTGCAGGAATATGGGACAAAGCACCCTGACTATCCTTCTCTAGGCAGCTCTCGCCTTTGCCTGTGGCTGCCTTGGATTCTCCAGGGGATTTCTCCATGGCTGGCTACTCCACCAGTCATGGCAAGGATTCCCCCACAGCAATTTCACACACACTGCAGGCCATTACTTGGAGCAGTTTGTTTTCTTTCCAAGCTTAGCGCTCAGTTACTGGTACCCACAACTGGGAAGGCCAGAGAGTCCCTTCAGAGCTGGGCTGCGTCACCAAGGATCGAATCCCTCTAGGAAATGGAAATAGGCCTTTGCCTTGGAAATCTCTCTGCACAACAGGTGCCTCCTCTGTCATTCCCACCTAAATTAAAATGACCTGATCAGCAAGTTGTGCCCCCAGCTGCCAAAGCCTCGTGTGCCTTTGCCTCCCACGTACCACGAGTGTGTTGTGGTCCCACGTCCAGGGAGGGGAAAAGTGTTCCCGTTTTCCCTGCGAATGACCCTAGAAAAGCCTCCAGAAAATATTTTGGCTCCCTAATCATTTTTTTGTTTGTTTGTTTGCTTTGGGGCTAACAAGGGCTAAGGTGAGAGCTCTGAAGCATGAGCTGAACCATTGCCTTTTCTTGTTCATTTTAGGAAACTCTCAGCTCTCAAGAGCTCCTCCAAGCGAATTCGCTGGCCTGGAGCTCACTGCAGTCACCTCGCAAGAGCTGACCCTGCTCTCGGGTTTCCAGAGCTCAGACACGGCAAGCCAAGGCCAGAACTAGGAAGTCGGGACACTTTCCCTGCCCTTCCAGCGCCCAGGGGCAGCTTCAATCAAGCAACTTCGCCTTGCCCCGGCCGGCAGGCACAAGCCCGGCGAGGGCTGTAGCGATTCGAGTCCATTCCTGCCCACTTTTCACAGCCTGCGGCAGCGTCTCGTCTCCTCTCCTCCCCAGAGGCTGCCTGTCGCCCCCCTCGGACCCCCCGACCCCTCCGCCGGGCCCATCACGTCCCCCCGACGAGGCGAGGAAGGGGGCCGGTCACGGAGAGAAGTCCTCCCCCCGCACCCCGTCCCTGCTGCCTGCCCGCCCGCCGCCGCGGCCCCTCTGATTGGGCAGCGGGGGAGCCCCAGCGCGCCCCTCTCCGCGATATAAGGGGCGGCGGGGCCGGCCCCCGCCTCATTGCCCGCCCCCAGCCCGGGCGCAGCGCGGAACGGAGCGGCGGGGCCGCCTCCTCGTCTTCTTCCTCCTCCTCCTCCTCCTCTTCTTCCTCCTCATCATCATCATCGCTGAGGCACCGGCGAGGCGATGGCCGAGCTCAAGTCGCTGGGCGGCGAGGCGTACCTGGCGCTGGCCCCGGGCTACGGCCCGTCGGCTTTCGGCTACGGAGCCGTGCGCGGCGGAGCCGAGGGTCCGCGGGGGAGTTACCCGGGGGGCGGCGGGGCTGATTTCCACCCCGGGACGCTGGGCAAATCGGCGGAGAGTAGCGGCGAGCAGAGCGGCGACGAGGAGGACGGCTTCGAGGCCGGGGTGAAGGGCGGAGCGGCTTTCGAGCGGGAGGGCAAGCTGAAGGGGGGAGCCCTGGGCAAGAAGCCCAAGGAGCAGCGCTCGCTGCGCCTCAGCATCAACGCGCGGGAGCGGCGGAGGATGCACGACCTGAACGACGCCCTGGACGGGCTGCGCTCCGTCATCCCCTACGCCCACAGCCCCTCGGTGCGAAAACTCTCCAAAATCGCCACCCTGCTCCTGGCCAAGAACTACATCCTCATGCAGGCGCAGGCCCTGGAGGAGATGCGGAGGCTGGTGGCCTACCTGAACCAGGGCCAGACGCTGAGCGCCCCGCTGCCCGCCACCCTCAACCCCTTCGGACAGTCGGCCGTCTACCCCTTCGGCGGCGCGGCCTTGCCCACCTGCCCCGAGAAATGCACTGCCTTCACAGGAGCCGCCTCCGCCCTCTGCAAACACTGTAATGACAAGCCTTGACTTCTGGCTCCTTTGGGCTCTTTGGTTTCGGTTTTATTTTTATTTTTCTGTGCACTTTTCTGTCCACTACCATCAGCCCTGGCTTCCTACCATCAGTTAAGTCTGGGTTTTCTTTTGATTTCCTTCTTTTAAATTACCCCCCCTCCCCACACCCTGGTTGGAAATCTTTGGCAGTTTTCATGGACCCCAAAACCACCCACTTTCAACTTTAGTTCCCCCCCCACATGCAACTTCATCTGTAGAGTTATTTCCTTCCCAGCCTGTTAGTGGATTGTGAGCGTAGTGTTGCTTTTCTGCTTGCTCTGATTTACAAAGTTTTTGAGCAGCTTTTAAACTAAACTATAGGCAAACAGGGAGGGAGAGAGATCTGCAAGTGGAAACCTCAGTGATTTTCCTTTGGAATGATCAACCTGTGTTAAAAATAGCTTAAAAGGGGGAGGGGGAGTAAAATCCAGCTGCAAAACTATGCAATGTTTCAGAATTATGGGGGGTGTCCTATGTAGCCAGCTGGGGTTGGACTGCATTCCCAAATCCTGATGAAAATGCCATTCGGTGAGCTCGTGAGAGGGGGGACATTCGATGCTCTTGGTAAAAGAATAGATGCTTCAAAATAAGATGCTTTCTTTTTGCTCTTAAAAAAAAGTAAAAAGAAATTAACCCGTTCTTGAACTGAGAGGAACCTGTGATTGTATGCTATGCTTGCTTTTTGCCTGTTTCTCAGCTTGGTTAAGTTTTCCAGGTGATTTTCCAAAGTCATTGCTCATCATGATAAACAAAGCAAAAGGTCACTTAACATATTTATATGTATTTATAATAAATAAAACATATGAATAACCGCTTTCTCTGTCCTACATGTCTCTAAAACCAGCTGGCAGTCAGAGCAAAACCCCCGCTGAAGTAAGGTAAAGCGGAGACGGACGTGGCAGTCCTCTGTGGAGGAGCAGCGTTGTGAAGTTAGGCAAATGATCGGAATACTTGGAAAAAGCTTGTGCACATTCGGCTCCTTATCAGCAGGGATTTTTTTTTTTTTTTCTCCAGTTTCTCATGAATCATGAGCACACAAAATAAATGTTGTTTCCGCCTGACATTTGGAGTTAAGCAGGTAGAGATTTAGCTTGTATATTTTGATGCTTGCTGGAGAGTGCCCTGAAAGTTTGAAAGGATTTATTGTAGCATCAAGCTTAGCTCCAAGGACACCTATATGAAACACAGCAGGGAAGGAAATTGCTTAACGACTGTGCTTATCCCTTTGGCTTGTTGTTTGGGGTTTTTTGTTGTTGATGTATTTACAACTGGACCCTAGACCTGTGTGTGGGGTTTGGGCTACTTAATATCATGACTAAACTAATAATCCCTTGCCAAGTCCTGACTGTGTTAGTGCAACTTACAAAGCGAGTCTCTCGCTGGCTGAGTTTTTGATGTTGCTTGTGTTGATTTACTCTTGTTTTCTGTTTTATGACGTTTAAAGCTTTAGTGCCTTGTATGCTTCACTAGTCATTATATAATAATAATAATTGAGGCGCATTCAGTGATTTCTGTTGAGATTGGAATACCCACCCAATGTCAGAGCAACCGCACAAACTGGTACAGTCGCAGCCTGAGGGGCTGGAGCTGTCCGTGGCCATTTGTGTTAGGAGCGGGGTGTAACTATTTAGGGTTATTAAACCAATTTCCATGCCTGTCGCTAGTGTTATGCTAATTTGAAAAGGACTGCCATCCCTCTAAAGCCACTTGTCTACGGCATTTAATTTTAATTAATATATTTCCAAAAGACTTCTTGTGTTTGGAAAACAACGTGTGTGATTAAGGCTCATTCATAAAGACGTATGTTTAAAACTGGTTCCTGCTTATTTTCATTTTTATGTCTTCATTTCTTCTTTTTTTTTTTTTTACAGAACAGATTTACAGAACAGTTTCTGTTGTACCTTTTTCCATAAAAGAAAGTCTTGAAAATACTCTTAAAAGGCATCTGATGAGCGAAAGTGAACCAAAACCACTACTGACGCAAAAATGACTGGAAATTGCAAATCAGCAAAAGTCACTTAAAATTTTGCAGACTGAGTTGTTGCTAGGTAATATTTTTGGGGGAAAAAAAGGTCAATTTAACAGAGAATCATTATTTTTAGGTAAATATTTATTACTTCTGATTAAAGTTATAGAAGATTGAGCCATTGGGAATATTTAAATGAGATTAGTTCATTTTCACCAAAACTAAAATAGTTGGAGAATGAAGTATTTAACAGCTTAATATTAGATATGAGTTTGGTTTGGTTAAAGACTTATACTAATAATAATGAAATTTGTAATTGCTTCTTTCTTAAATAATTACCGCAAAAGAGTGGCTCACTAATTTCAGAGCCTAAAAAAGTCTTCATAGTCTTGGAGACGAGCTATTTTTGGAACGATGATTTTTGGTGCAGTGATTGTTTAATTCTTTTCCTATAATCTATGTGAGTAAAAAGCTTGCTCGTATTACCATATCTACCTAGAATCCTAAAAATCCACCTTCAGAGAGTCCTTGAAGTACTCAGAAGGCTCTTTGACAGCCCACTTTCAATTAAATAATCTCAGGAGGCTAAATGTAGAATTTCAAATACGGAAGATAAAACTTGCATTAAAGAAAATTTTGAGAGAAAAAAAAAATAGTCAAATTGAGTATCTAAGTACTGTTAAAAGGCTAGGTATTAAAAACAGAAAAGTAGAACTTACCAGAGCAATACTAGAGGAACTTGTAAATCGTTATTGACATCGTCTGTAAAGTACAGGGTTTTTAATTCAAAAGTGAAAAGTCCAATTGTAACTTTTCCTGCCACAAACAAATTTCATATTAAGCTGAAACAAAGTTGACTAACTTCTCAGTTAATCTGAAAGTTCAGTCCTGTGAGTTGCTTTTAGCCACCACAGACTCGTTGGATTTTAACTCTTCTCATTCAGAGCTGAAACCCATCCTGAGCCCTTTGCGTTTCCCGTCGAGAGGAAGGCGTCTGTTTCGGTGTGATTTACGCTTTGTGCTGAGCTGCTGCTGAAACCCCTGCTGAGTGAATGCCTAGTGCTGCTGGAAGGATGATTTTGTTGGGAGGTGATAAACCGGCATCTGATTATTGCATTTGTGTGTGTAAAGCATCAGTGCTAACCTTGCAACTGCGCGTGGTTATCCTGGGACTGAGATCCTGTAACTTGTCGTTTGTTTTTCCCCTTCTCTGGCATATGGAAAAAAAAAAAAAACAACTTATTTTGTGTATCATGTAAGGTTTTAAGTGTCTGCTTCCAGTTGGTGTTTCAGAGAATATGAAGGGAGGACTTCAAAATGCTGTAGATCTTTTTTTTTCTGCTCAAATATTCTTGTTATGATGCCTGCTTTTTTTCCAAGAAGGATTTATGGTGTATGCTCAGATGGAATGGACATACATATCATATGTTCTAATGTATTCATTATCGTGGTATATTCATATTTTGGAGAAAGCATAATGCCATCTTTTAATTAAAGATAATATATTGTTTTCTAACCTCATTTAGTTTTTCTTTAAACCTCAAGCATGATCAGCCTGAGGCGTCGTTAGGAAGAGACGTAAAGAGGAGATGATGCTCCGCTGTGTGCTACTCCTTGAAGCTGAGTAATTCTGGTCACTAACCAAAAGCAATGTTTTACTGACCAGCATAACCTTACTAATAGGGATTTGGAAACTGCACTGCATCAATCAAGATTTAAGATTGGCAGTCTTGAGCTTGCAAGGTAAAATCTTCTTTAACCAAATACAGGGAAGCAACAGGTTTGGAGACGGAGGGCCTGGAAGGTGGCTGTCTCCTTCAGATACCAGCAAAAAGTTAAATCAGGTGGAGTCCCTAGAAGGAAGCCATGAGAATGATGCCGTTTTCTTTGTTCTTTAATCCGTATCGCTGCTGTGGTGTACTGTCGTAATATCTGAATATTGCTGCAATGGTGAGCTTGTTCCTGTGACTTCAGGCAGTGACTGGTCATCGTTCTCTGACCATTTTTCAGGATTGTTCTTTACATGTACACTTTTCTGTCATTTCCATTCTAAAATAGTAGTTGACATTTTACAAGAATGAAATGAATGTAGGGTCCAATCCTGCTGCTTTGTTACTACTGGGTGGCATTTCTGCTGATGTTGGTGACAGCAAGATGGGACCTGATGCTCCAGAGCACAGCAGTGGTTTCTGAAACCAACGTAATGCTGCCTTCCTTAAGAGGCTTCAGAGGGCCAGAAAAATCTGTACCAGCTTTATCCCTTTACTGTATTAGCCTTGTAGCATAACAGCAAAGCGTAGGGCACGGTGGGTAAAGACCTCACTTAAAAGCTTTCACAGTTCTTCAGCCCGAGCCTGCCTATTGCCAGCTCAGCAGCGGGAGAGCCGCCGTGCGTGTCCTGCAAGGCTGAGTTCTCACCTACGGCAGGTTCCTGCTTGAGCTTTCCACAACTCTGATTATTTAGCTTACAATATAGGAGAACAAAACCAAGCGTTCGCACTGCACTCTTTCCTCCTGCTTCTATCACGTCTGTTCAAACAAGTGTGTTTCCTGGACACACTCCTGAAAATAAGAGGTTGGACTTTGCAGCGTTACTGAAATTTGTTTTTACCTATGCTTATTGTCTGCTGTGAGAATTATCAGCAGAGAAATCATTGCTCTCATCTCAAATAGGTGAAAATACTTTTAAAGATCACTAGAACACGCCAGCCAATATTTTTAATTTTCAAAACTGCTTTTACTCTGTTATCTGTCATTTGATAGAATTTTGATTAGTATTGCACAGTAGAAAAGTTGGGGGTTTTTGTTTTCACTAATCCTGATTAAAGCTAGAAAAGACTCTTGATTACAGTAATTTTAATAATGTAAATTTGTTTGTGATATGTCTTTAGTCTGTAATCCCCTTTGGCATTCCGTTCAAAGGGAGATGAAAAATTCAGGGATTTATAACATTTAAATCAGTCATTCCATGAATGCTTCTCCTACCTGAAATAAAAAATGCCTAATGGGTATAGAACAAAATATTTTGCTATCAAATTAAAAAAGATGTTTGCATGCTTTTTGTAAAAAAAAAATAGCTTAATATCAAGCGTTTTATCTTTACAATAAAGCATATGTGCATAAGAGAAAATGGAAACAATTATCAAAACAAAGAATGTGTTTGAGAGTTCTTTGCCATTCATTCAGATGTTTCAAAGGATGTTTTTCACTATGAACTTTATATAATCTTTTCATACTCAAAATTCTCATTAATTCTTTTAGCTGTTACCTCAATTTATTATTTCTATCTGTATTTATAAATACATATAGTTTCAAAACGATCTAGTTAATTTTTTAAAAAATATTCTCAGCTTCATTTAACAATAGTAAAATGTGAGTTAGGTTATTCCTGAAATACTAAACAGTTTTGAGCATAACTCTCAAAATTCTTTTCAGGCAAAATAGATTAGTCTTAAGTATTAGTGCTTGAAAATAAATTTGTAGAGATATTTAGCCAAGCTGTTTCAGACACAAAAAAAAAAAAAAGGGTTTAATTTTTTGCTATACTTAAGGTGGTAAAATTTGCAGAACAAAGACTTGCAGGCGACAAACCACGAGTACGTAAGGTCTTACACGGCAGAGAAGGAGAGCGTGCTGGCTTTCAAGCTCCCTGCCTTGGTGAAATAGTTTAAATACAGATATATTTTATTATTTCACAGCTCATTTTCATTTTTCAGTTGTTAATTTCGTCAGTGATTCATGTTGATTAAAATCTATTTTGTTAATTTCTGCTAATTTCTCTTTCCCCAGCTAACACTAACGTTTTGTGCGCGTATTGATATGGAACTGTACTATGACTATAACCCAACCTTCCTCAGCTACCGATGGGAAAAAACAATCTGGTCTTTTGCCTTAAGTATTTCAAAAGGAAAAACATGGCTGAGCAAAAAAAACATCACCCCAGTTTTTCCTCCAAGCCCACTTTTGTCTAAAGTAATGAGGCCATAGTCAGTTGGCTCCAAAGCGCGTTGTGATTTACTGTGACGTACAGTGAATCACTGCAGATCCATTCGGACTGCATTCGTTATTTTAATGAGACGGAGGCAAATCTGGGTTTTGGCCGCAAACCTTAAGATGCAAGCATAATGCGAAATGTTTGTTGATTGCCACAAGGCAACTGACATTATGGATTTTTATTGCCATCATTATGTGGCTTAAAACTCGCCGCATCCCAAGATATTTAGCCCCTTCCCTTTTCTCCTGCAAATGACAGGGAAGTTACACCGCTGACATTTAAAAGCAAAAAGCTCCTCTGTTTAATTTCTGCCCTTATTAAATCCTTACGTTGCATCATAGGGTTTGCACTTTTTTTTTTTTTTTTTTTAATTCACGCTTTCCCAGAAGAGTCGGAAAACCCCCACCGCCGCACGGTCACCCAAAAAAGGTCACATTCAGTTGGGCGACAGCAGTAGTAGGTCCCCACCAGCCCTTGCTTGATGCAGTATAAGAGATGACAATGAGGCGGGCATATCTTTGCGCAAGCAGTAATCACAGTAATGGTGTTCATCAGGATTTACCAGCGCCGAACTTCTCCACGGTCTGTAGTAATGTTTCCTCTTCCGTGGTACCAGTAAGGAATTTATTGTGCTTGTATTTGCCTTCAAGCACATGGCAGTCAATTGATTATTGAAGAAAAAAAAAACTTTCAGAATTAGGTGGTGCTGATAAATGTGGTTGTGTGTGCGGGCGTGTTTATCCGTGTAAGATGCTCATCCACACGCGTGGTACGTTCGTGCACATTTAGAATGTCTTCACAAATATTGCGTGTGTGCATGCATGAACAAATATTTCTATAATTGATTTACCCAATGTGTCTTATTTTCCATCAATTTTTAGTGGCTGGAATGCTTTTATCATATTTTCATGAAACTTTGTACAGCATCATTTCACTGTGGCAGAGAAAGTGTCGTTGCGTAAAAACCACCGCTCGCCTGCAAAACTGCTCTGACCTGTTCAACCTGACAAACCCATGAATGATGTTTTTCATCGTTTTATTTTACCCTTAAAAAAGAAAGTGATGTCTTGGGACAGGACAGGGTGTTGGTTTCCCATTCTGCCATCGGCAGCTTTGCGGTAGGAATGATGGGGACCCAGCGTATTTGCTTCTACTGGTTCCCAAATGCACGTATCCCGTTTTTATTGACTTGTTAAAGTAAACGCCGTGCACTGCGCTCTTCGCAGAGGTGTCATGAAGAAACCCTTATGCCACCGATTTGTGAATTTTATTACCATAAGTATTTTTTGTCTCCTGGCAGCGTCAGTGTAAAGCGAACCGCGCAGCTGACAGCCGTAGCGGGTGCGCTCGGTGTCTACAGCAGAGCTGAGGCTGTAGGGGAAAAAGATGCCAAATGTTAAAATGGCTGCTGACTTGGAGGCCTCTGGGTTAGCTTTACATCATTTCCGATGTCCAAGAAAATACAATTTCACTTCTAACAAGTTTTCTCCCCTTGGCTTTTCCCCTCTCTTGCCTCCATCCGTTTCCTGGGAGATGTGAGGACAGAAAACACTTTGCTTACAGGAGCTCTGTTACCGGTAACAGTCCTCTCTGCAATTGAATGTGGCACTGTACAGAATAATCTTGGTTCTGGAGACTGTACAACACAGGTAAGCCTATTCCTGTGTGACTTGGCTCCTCTTTCAGGTGTTTGCTTGTAGCAGTTCACAAATTCCCTTTTTGGGGGAGTGAGCAAAGCAGCGAAGAGCACTTGTTTTGACGTGTTTCTCTCCTTTGCAGATACTTGGCGTCTGTCTTTTATTTCGTCAAAAGCAAAACCAAAATCCCTGATCAGGCAAGAGATTTTCATTTCCTTTTTGAGCTTTTGTGTGCACTTGTTAGGATCAGACCGCTTGTTGAAGTTCTCATTCTTGCAGATTACCTCCCTGTAAATCCTTCTGCCCTCGGTGAGGTTCAGGTCCAGCCTGCAAACAGAATAGTTTCTGTATAAATACGTGAAAAATTAATTCCCAGCCACATTGAGTGTTGCACGTCTGCCTCCATGTCTGTAGATATTTACTTGGCTTTGTTTTTAGAGTTAACCCAAATTTGCAAGCAGCATCTGATCATTTTAGTGAAACTCTGTTGCTTTTGACTTCCTTCTCCAGTTGCCTTGCCCTGAGGCGCAGAAAAGATCAAGGCGCTTGCCCATGGACACACACTGACTGAGTGAGTGGCTCACCAGATTTGAATTCAGATGATCTTAGCTTGCTGCTTTCCTAAATAAGCCGCACATGATGCTGCCTCCGCGGCCGCATCCGCGCTGACATTTACTCTCTCCCCGCGCGCTCGGGGTCCCTGGGAAGACTCAGCCTCTGTTGTGGCAGTAGTGTCACCCAAGTCACCTCCTGCTTCCTTCTGGAGCCGTGACAGCCAATGGAGAGGAGGTGCAGCTACATCTTGGCTATTTTCTCGCAATCTCCTGCTGCTGCAATGGCCCGAGGCGACTTGAGCCCACCCCAGGGACCCGTCAGTCCCCAGCTGCTTCCAGAGTGGAGAAGCATAAAGGTGGCTTCAAGCCACCTTTGTTCTCCAGTCCTCATCTTGCACGGAGTGCAGCCGAGTCACAGGGGAGAATCTGGGCCAGGGTTTGTGAAATGCTTTGCTGCAGAAACATGCCCTGGCTGCAGAACGCAGCTTTCTGGTTCCCTGAGCTCCTGTCTCATCGCCCATCGCTTCTTGCCCTGAAACGGGGGAGATGGCAAAGACTCCAGCCAAGATCCAGCTCTGTCTCTGAAAGCACCGGTCTGTAACACGAAGTGTCATCGCAGGGCTGTCCTTTGTCGCTTTCTCTGCATTGCTGTCACTGTTCCAGCCACAGGCTCCCGCCTCAGAGAGGGTCCTGCATGGAGCTGGTAACCCCAGTAGAGGAGGCTGGTACACAGTGGGAGGAGGAGACATTATCAGTGGCTGAGCAACTCTTTGTTTTTGTTTTTACAAGGAAAACAGGCACTTGTAACAGGGATTTTTTTTATCCCTGCCTTAGCCTAGCCTTTGGTTTTGAACCAGCCCCAGTTTGCTCTTGTTCATCGGAGGTGATGGTACTTACACACCTGTAATTCCCCTCCCGGTTTGACATCCAGCCTTTGGTTTTCCTTCCATGCAGTTAATCCATTTTTTACCCTAATTTTGCACCAGTATCACTCTCATAACTTCAGGGAGCCTTCTCGTTTTCAAATGAGACAAGTGCCAGCCTCATAAAATTCACTTTTTGTGATCAGCATTGTCTGGGCTGTCAACTTCTAGCACTTCATTTCTATTCTCTGGCCCTTCCCAAGATTTCCCATGTAGCACCCGGCGTTGCTGATGACACACACACGTTATTTCTGCTGGCTGAAGCACTTTTAATGGCTGGGTTTAGTTGTCTGAAATGAAATAAATGAAAATGAAAATGAAATATTTTCCTCAACCTGGACGCGAAGGTGCATCTCTGCTCTTTTCCTGAATGTGGCAGGTATGCTTCACAGGAGTGTAACTCCCAGCAAGTCCTGTGTCAGTAGTAACGCTCATCTTTTGCGCTTGTGGTTTCTCCTGTCTGTCTGGGTGGTCATGGACAGAGCAGACAGAGTGTCTTTGTTCATTCAGGAGTTGAGAAGTGAAAATTACATGTCTTCCGTCTTCATTTTCTCTGGGAAAATCTTTTAACTAATTTATGGAGTAGTTAATCTGGTTTCGCACATGCACGAGTAAATGAGCACGTCATGTGTCTTTGCGTACTGGAGAAAAAATGATTTCCTGATGGCAAGATAATGGAAACATATTGGGGGTGAGAGAAGGGTTTCATTACAAAAGCACAGCCTCATGAGTACGATTCTTGCATACGAATTGTGACTCATCTGCTCCAGACCAAAGGAAAAAAAATCACTGGGGGTCAGATTGTTGTACCTAACTCAACATCTAAAAAGTCAGGCAACTAATTAAGGCTGGGCTGTCTCCATGCTGAGCAATAACAGATAACGGTTCCCCAGGGGTAATCCACATCGCTGTAGAAGAGGTGGACAAGTCGCCTTCTGGGGTTGCTTTTCTCTTGACATTGACTGCAGAAGCTGTGCAGGTGGCTTAGAACAGATCCCGGTTTTCAGACACGGGAACACATAAACACAGTGAGGGAAGCCTCTGCCGTACAGCCTAGTGCTGGACTTAAAATGGGAGCCTAAAAGGTTGTGGTTTCCGAGCAGTTCCAACAGCCCGGCCCCAGTCAGGAGCAGCCCATCAGCAGCAAGAATAACCCAAGGCAATGGGAAATTAAAAGCAGCTTTCATTAAAGCTGCCAAGGGAAAGTGTTTATATCTGTGGGCAGCAGGCGCGGTCACTAAATAATATGGGTTAATAACAATTAAAGAGATTAATGGATAGGGGCAAACAGAGTAAATTGTGCTGACAGACCTGAGTGAACCTCTTAAAATGGAAGGTTGTGGGCACTGTCTGTGATCAGGACGTGTGATGTTAAGCCAGGTCAGAGCCTCTTTCAGAGCCCCATTGAAAAGACCTCCTGAATAACCCAAACTGAATTTATCACACAAGACATTTGAGTGGGTGAGGTTAGATTTGTACTTCTCTGTTGCCCAGGAGCCATGAGCTGAAGACGGTGATGTTATTTGCTGTAAGAAGGTGATGCACAGACCCACTGCAAAAATCAGCCATCACGAACCCAGTGAAAAGCCCTGATCCCGTAGTTATAAACTGGGAAAAAGCACTGCACGTACCAGGTGGCATTTTGTACCCTAGAACACAGCAAATAGTAATGCATTTCTGAAATGCACAGTATGGCACTGCATGATGTGCTTACCTCTGGTTAACGGAATGTGAACGTGGCCGAATGCCCTATGTTATTTGTCCTGATATATTCTGGAGCTTCTGTGAGCAAATATTAAGGAAGCTGTGAAGCTGTCACACTTTGTAAAGGCTACTCCAGGCTTATAGGTTTAGTAGCTACAATTCTAAAATGCAATTGTGTTTTTAAAGCATTTCTTTTCCCTGGGTGGAGTCTTCAAAGGCACCCAGAAGATTTTTTTAGTTGATGTCCATAACTCTTCCCCGATTTAAGTAGGGCAGCACAGAGGGCATTGACCCACGGTTGCTCTGTGGTTTACTATCAAGGCCTTACAACAGTATTCCATATGTATCTACTGGTAAATATTCTGAATTTCCCCTCAAACACAGCAAGTCTGCCATCTAAGACATCCACAAACCCTGAAATGCAGTGATGGAGCGAGGGCAGAGAGAGTCCTCGCGTTTAACCCGTGACTGCCGCATTTTTCATCCTTACAAGGACGTTAGACGCAATAAAATGAGTTCTGGTGGAAGCGTGTGTCTCCCTGAAGTGGGCAAATGATAGGTTGAGAGAAAGCAAATGAAAGGTGAGATTAATAGCATTTATCACGGCAGATAGACTAGCAGTTTGCTAATTAAAGATGTTAGAACATAGAAGCAGCCAAGGATCAGTGGCTTTTAATGAGGATGTTGTAGGGTGATTTAGGTCTAATTTTCTGCTTAATAAGGCTGGTTTAAAAAGTAATTTTGTTGGGATGTGACTCTCCTAAACCTGTTCATTATCAGTGATGGGACTTCACTTCAACACTCCAGGAAATGTTGTGTTTAATTAATATTGTGTCGCCAAGTGGATATGCTGACAGATGAGAAAAAAATTGATGAAGAACTTTCAAGGACATTGACTTCATTACACAGCTTCATTATAGCCTGAATAACTGGCTAAATATGTCATTGGAAAGATAATGTGCCACTTTTAACTCTTCTCTCTGTGTTGTTCACGTAAGTCAGCAGAGTATATTTTCAAAATAGCCACTATTGGAAAAAACCAACATCAAGCGGTCAGTTCTACAACAATTTTCTCATTGCTTCATTCTCTTTATGAGATTTCTAACTGATGGTGGACTATTTAAAGCAAAATACTGTAAATTATTTACATTAATTTATTAATCATTTTACCTGGACAGAATAAGACTTTAGTAAGTGATGTTCTTCGCCATGGGGTAATTTTGCACAGCATCCCTGAGACAGGAGTAGAAACTAATTTAAAAGATTTTTATTTCTTTGCGCAAAATAACACCATGACGTACAGCGATGGATTGGTCAGTGTCTCGATACATCTGTTGATGGAGATGTATTTACACCTGTTTGGCCAGTTTGTCAGCGGGACAATGAATGTTTGTTCATTTAAAGCCCGTGGCCTTGTATGGACACACACACTTAACTTTATGCATCTGGGCTTACTGAAGTGAAATTAAGTGTCCCAGGAGGCCCGAAATACAATTTTAGCAGTTTGGGTCAATCCCGACAGGGCTGGGCAAGGAAGACTGCCTTGTCCTGCCGTGAGAGCTGAGGGACCAGATCCTTGCTGGCACCCCTACTTGAGCCAGAAATGCTTTTGGTGTCTGCCATGCAAAGATTGGGTACCTGGGAGGGATCTCAAACAAATCTTTTCATCTCAGCTTAGAAAGCCAGGCAGCAATCTTTATTACCCACTGAAGAACGCTCATTTTAGCCCTGAGTTAGTGGGTAGTGTATTTGCATCCTGAACTGGCAGCATCTGCTTCTGCAGCATCTTTTAACTCTTTGATGGCTGTCCTTGCAAACAGACTCATCTTTCCCCTTGCTAAGGTTAAGCTGTGAGAAAATCACCCTATGGAACGGTTTGAATAAGAGAGTCTACTAAATTAAATTAATTTTTGGTCCAGGAACCACTGTAGTAGCTTGCAGTTGTTTGCAGACCACCCTCCACCACCTCACCAAACTTTCAACCAGAAAATATAGCAAAGATTATCTGTTTTGGTCAAGATGATGTGACCCAAGTGTGATGTTAGAGACTTTGGGTTGGGGGTCCTTTGATCTGCGTTATAAGACTTTTTACTGCAAGAAAAAAAAACTTCAAATCTGATCTTTTAAGCTAGGGCTGGGAGAGAAAAAGAAGTCCTGAATAGAGGGTCTGGAGCAGTGTTTACCTGGAGGATGCAGAAAAGCATCCTAAAGGTGTCTTGCAAGCTTTCCAGAGAAAAACAGGTCAAGCAGCAAACCGCTGACGTGTCCTGGGTGTCAGTTGCCTCTTCTTTGAGAAGTAAGGTTGTTTAAAGAAGGAAAGGAAGAAAAGCAAAGATCGACCTTTGAGGCTGAAAGCAAAAGAAGAAAAAAATGTTTTTAGTCTTAATCACTGAGCATATTAGCCAAGAGAAGAGGGCCAGACAGGGGAACGAGAGGAGGCGCTGACTGGAGGCGACAGCTGGAGTTTATCTGATGCGTCAGTTCTCTTTAACACCTCCATTTTGCGGCTGCTGTCACCTTCAGACGAGGACTTTTACAGCATGGGATTCATTAAAGCGTTCCCAGCCCTGCTACGCACCAGAGAGCTTTGTCCCCACAGCAGTGTTTGCATTTACGCTCCCATTTCCCATAGCTACAGGGAGACCCGCACGTGAGAGCATGTCTGTGTCCATGCAGCCATGGGCGTGCACATAATTTGGCCCTCACCCAACACCTCTGAACTTTGTCTGCGTGCCAGCAGCCATTAATAATGACTCATTATTTTTCTACCCTCGGTAATAAGGAAAGCAACGCTCAGCCCAACTGTTCAAGGAAAGAGTAGCAGATAGCGTCCTGTCATCACCGCGGAGCTGAATCCGCTCCAGCACCGTATGTCTGGAGAAACTCGGTAAGATGTCCTGGCTTTGGCAGAGAGGAAGGGACTCGTGAGAGCTGTCAATCGCCACCCAGGTCTGCTGTGTCGGTACGTGGATAATGACCCCCCTAATGGGTAACTGCAGGATTAGAACCTCCGAGTTTAAATATCGCGCAGGGACATCTGTCAGAGGAGCAAACCTTCGCCCGGCAGCAGTACGATGCTCTCAGACACTTGTATGGATCAGCTCAGGGCAGAGAAGGTGCCTGGCAGACGTGGCGCTGGCTGAGCCTGTTAAACGTGCAGGTCCCGAGGAAGCGGCTGTAACTGCCCGCTTGCAGGCATGGCTGCCCGATTCTCGCACGTGAGCATGGAAGATGGTCCAGCTCCGATGCTCCACCACTTTCTCCAGTTACACGTTGTCCTTACCTGCAGCAGATCCACATTTTAAATACACAGCAACTTTTGCTCTGTGAATCCCCAGCCGCAGACACTGGTGAAGGTGTCGGACCTCAGCGTTACACGTCCAGCGTTGAGTGCCAGCCTCTCCCAGGTGTAACCTTCACCTGCAAAGTGCGCGGCTTTTTTCTACCTCCTACTTAACCTCTGATGAAAAATCTGGCTCCTTCTGCTTGCAGCTGCCCGATGCCTGCTGCAGTCAGAGGAGCGCAGGTTTGCTTGGAAACAAATGACTTGCAGAGGGGAATGTCACTCCTAGGCTAACACGGCTAAGAAGTAGGTGCAGAAGTTTTTCAGAGCCTGCTCAACGTGGGCTGAGATCCACTGGAAGCTAGCTTGGTCCGTGCGGGCATGTGTTTGGCTAAAGCTGTTTGAAATGTGGATAAATGAGTGCGATGTGGGGAGTCGATCCAAACCTTTGCTCGAGGCTGCGGTGACACAAAGACCCCAGTGTCCGGATGTCCCACCACAGGCACCGCTCTCCAGCTCCCCCGGCGATGAGGATGCGGTCGCTGGTGCGGGATGCTTGTCTGGGGAACTGCCGGCTTCTGCCTGCCAGTCAGGAGGCTCAGGTTTGTGTTTTGCCTCGGCTTTTCTTGTTCCCGAGCTTGCCACTTAATTGTTCTCTGACAAAGGGGCTAATTAATGCATACGCAGGGCAATTAAAATACATCGGATGTGATCAGTTTTGCAGCTCTAACAATGAGGTGGTACAGAAAGCAGCCCTGACAGGGGAGAAGACATGTTCCCGCTTGCCTTCTGATCTTGCCTCGAACGGCGCTGAATCCCCAGGCCAGGCTCGGGCAACTCAGAGGAGGAGGGCACGTTTTTGGAGATGAGCTGCTCGGTTCCTCCTCACTCCTGCCCTGGGCTTGGCAGGGGGAAGCTTAGTTTGGTTATGGAAATAAAGATCTCATCAGCAAAGCCAGAAAATGAGAAACCCCATCCCCTGTGCAGGGTTCTGCTGAGGGTGCCCTGGGTCACCTCCTGCGCCCGGGTACGCCGGCTGCGTGGTGCTGTCTCGCGGGGAGGAGGTGACATGCCCAGGGCCAGCGAGGAAGTCGGTGGCAGAGCAGGGCATCATCCCCTGACTGCATCACGGAAATGTGACCTAAATAATGAAGGAGGTGTAAATCTGGAAGCAGAGGTTGGGAGTGACGCGTGTGTGGCAGCAGCACTCGCACTTGTTCCCCAGAAGAGCCTGTTGCTCGTCTGTGTGGTTTCTGGAACGTCTCAACCCAGCACTCGCCTGCGGGGCTGGAACAGAGTCCCGCAGCACACGCTCTATAAATATTTAGATGGACTTTTCAGACCAAATGCTGTTAGAAATTTGGCTATTTGTAGGCTGTTGTGTAATCCAGTACAATGCACAATTATATAATTGCCAGATACCTGAGAGTTTAATATTTTGCAACATGCCAAAATCAAAAAATGTGCTCTTATTACCATCCCAAATGCACAAAGTGTTTGGTAAATACTGGAAGATACGTTTCTTGCCCCAGAGGACATATAGTCTGAAAAATTAATATTGATTCTAGACAAATCAATGTTTGCTTACTAAAATCATGTGCTGAATACTTTATAGCACCCACGCCGCTGCAGGGATATTGCAAGCGGTGCCTTGAAACACAGTGCGAGGCTGTATGCAAGGCTTCACCTTCCCGGGCAGCTCTAAAATTGTGGCAATAAATGTTATTTAACAACATCTCCCGTCAGTAACAGTGAAGGTAAAAAAAATCAGACTTTTCCTGAAGATCCCCAGTGGGTTTCTTTTAGGCAAGGGCCATGTACATGAATACAAATCATATTTTATGTTACTCACAGGACATAGAGATAATCAGAAAGCTATCTTCATAAACAGAGGGTTATTCATAATCCCTCACATGGCATTTCAATTATCAGTCTGATGACGATGTGACATTATGGATGAGGTTGTGATTAAATTTTCTTGTGTAATGACCCTAAGTAAATCTTTGCAATTTTCATTTTGCAGAGATTTAATATAGATTGGTGGCCTGTTGTTTGGCCCCTGTTTAATCCAAAATCGCTCATTAAATTGGGACCAGTAAACATCTGATGATTGCATTTCATGGGCTGAGCTATGAATTTAACATATTAAATCTACATTCCAGATGGATATAAGCATCTGTTCTCATTATGGTTATTGGTGTTAATCTGAAACCCTGACCCGTTTCTCCTAACATTACTCATATTAAATTCCATCCCAAATTCTAACAATATTGGCATGAGGGCAGAATACAGCCAAAATACCTTCACGTGCTCATAATCCGGTGAAAGATTAGCAGCAGAAATTAGGGGACGAATAATATGAACTTCTTTTCGGTTCTCAGAAGGTGTCTTCCAATGCTGCAGCATCTAAAAGAAATGTTTTTTTTTTTCTACCGTTGAAAAAAAAAAGCCCTGAAAACCCCTGGTAGCCAATTCCATCCAACCATGTACTTGCTAATCACCAGCCTTGAGCTGTATCCTTTGCAGAGCGGCACATCCCTAATTTGTAAATCTGATTTGTCACTAAATCTCTGCAGAGGTTGACCCAGCGTCTTGCAGGCACTTGGCTGGCAGTAGCCGGGCTCTTCTGCTTCAGAGCCAGTCACCTGAAAGTCGAATTAATCGGTGATTTCCAAAGACCATTAGGAGGAAGATATTTGTTACAGGAGTGCTGAGAGCTTCTCCGCACTGAATGATTCATGCTTATTGCAGCTGGGGCATTTATTTATTAGATTGCTCGGCGTAATGGGAAATTTAAAATGACACACATTGTATTACAGGGAGGCTTAGCAAAATATTATCTCCCTGTTATTGTAAATCAAACAATTCTCAATGTCAGCTTGGATCACCTTTGCTCAGCAGAAGTTTTTCCAGAGGGTTTGTTTAGTCCCTTAGGTTTGTTTGGTGAGGGTTTTTTTTCTGTTTTACTTTAAGCAAACATGCCTTCTTCCCTGCCTGACGTGTGAATGATGATCTTGGAGGTCTTTTCCAACCATAACGATTCTGTGAAATGGGCTGCACAGCTCAGTGCCGCAGGCCATGTTGGGATGCTGACTGCAATCGTGGATTTTCTTGGGTCTCCAGGCCCAGGTCCCAGGTTTAAAGGTCAGTGGGGCTGCTACACGGCTCGTGGGGGCGTTCCCGCTAACTCCACACCCACCGTTCCTATAGCAAAAGCGCTCTCCTGCCTATAAAGGAAGAGAAAAAATCAGCTCCATGGTGAAAAATAGATGAGTCAGAAGGATGGAAAGAGCTTTTTTTTTTAAAAGAAGGAAACCATTCAGCATTTCAAAGGAGCAGAAGTAGATCCCAGCTTGCACCAAAAGGCACAAACCCCTCCCCATGCTTTATTGCCTGCTGCCCGAGGGTTTTCCTGGCTTGTTGGGGTGGGGAGCAGGAAGGATCCAGCCTCTGGGGCGACGGGAGAGGGAAAACAGCCAGGAAAACTGTAAATACCAGGAAAACCTGGCTGAATACTAGTAAAGCTGGGCTGGAGTCAACAGCCTGAACTAAGCCCATCACTAGAGTTTGCCCTCCAGTAGAACCTTCCCCCGGTCAAGGCTCTCTGCATGCAGAGCGTAAGTGACTAATAGCAGGTTATTCCCTGGGATTTTAACAGGTTGAAAAGTGCAGAAACACAAATGTATTATTTCTGAAATGAAGTGAAGTTTGTACGTAAGACAAGGGAAAAAGAGATGTAAATACACAGTAAGTATAAGCAAGTCAGCGCATCACCTACACACAGAAAACTCTGAGTGCGTGCAGCTTCCCGAACCCATTTCATAACGCGAAAAAAATGCCTGCTCTCTCAAATAGCATCCTAAAGATCGCAAAAAGAAAGAAGGGAAAAGGACTGCAGTGTTTAGCAAGTGAAAATGCCCACTAAGGTGTGTATTTACCACCGCTCACAGTTGTAACAGAAGGAAAAAAAAAAAAATGACCAGCTCTGTCATTAGTAATTAAGCCTGTATCGTTTATGAGAGAGCTGCTGTGTATATGCAATGAGGCTAATTATCTCCAAAGCGCTGTCTGATTTAAAAGAGTTTGGTTCCCGCGAAGGCGCGGAGGGGCTCCCGCAGCTAGGCTGGCCGCACTTCACTCGGAGCGGTTTGACTCCGGCTCCCGGCCCTCGCGGTGGGGTTGGGAACGGCGGAAGGGTTGTTACCGCTCATCAGCGTCTGTGGCTCCTGACAGCCGCAGCCACGGGAAGGACGGAGCGCGGCGTTGGGATGGCGGCAGCGGGTGCACAAGTGCAGCTTGAGGAGACGCTGCCTGAAACGATCGACTCGAATTGATTTTTGTTCCCCGATATTTATTTTTTTATACCCAGGTGTGGTTGCGCCAGGTTTTCACCTGGTTGCTCCCAGGACGGGTACAGCAGCGGCAGGTTGGGTGTGCGGACATCACCAAGGGGGTCACCAGCTGCCAGACTGGAGGAGTGGGAAGCAGCCGGGGTGAGGGGTCCTGGAAGACCTTCTCTGGCAGAGGGGATCACAGCAAACGTGCGTGCGCAGACCGCGTGGGTTCAGCTATGAGCCGAGGTGATGTTTGGCTGGGTCGTTACATCTAACGGTGCCCACAGCCATGGCACTGCGAGCGTGCAGGAGCGGACACGTAAGTGGTAGAGGTCTCTCATCACCTAGAGACTTCCACAATAAAACTGTAAAACAAGTGGAGCTAGAGGAAATCAGAATTAAAAACACTCTCCCCAGGCTCACACCACTTTAAGTAGAGGAAGAAACCATCCACGCCAGCGAGGGCAGTCCCCAAAATTCTCCCCCAGCCTCCAAAATGAGGATTTTTAAAAGAGGATAATGCTGAACGATGGCTCCGGGGAACTATCCCGTAGCTTCCAGCACGACGGACCAAAGATTTTAATTGCTTGTTAACTACTATTGTCGCACGCAAGTTAGCAAAGCTGAAACCGTCTGACATAAATCACACGTATCAGCCCAATAAATCTCCTCCCAAAGTGACAGCTTTGCAGACAGCAGTAAATTAGAGCGGCCGTTGCACAGACCTGTGCTTACAACTGCCGCCTGCGACGCGGTGACAGATCTGCTGAGACCAAAACACTTGGCATTCTGCTAATGTCTGTCATTACTGTGATTGATACAGCCCCTCTATCACATTCTGCAGTTGTCTGCGTTTGCAAAGCTTTATTAAATTACCGCGTCGCCCAACTCTTATCCGGCATCGGTACAAGGAAATGACCAAGAGCAGTCAGGGACAACTCGAGGTTTTTCAGCTCGGAAGAGCTGGGAAGGTGGAAGGGGCTGAAAGTTGGGGGTTTGCTGATTCTTCTCTACCTAAAAAAAGCGAGTGCAGAATTACCTTTCTGCACAAGACGGGAGCTGAGACCATCCCCGCCTTCGGTAGCAGAGTGGTTGCTCACGATAACGGACATAGGTCACTCTAAAAACTCCCTCTCACCACTCAAGGGACGTTCATCTTCCTTCAATGTGATGTCATTCTGAAGGCTGAGGGATTCATTTTGCCAGCCCTGATGCTCTGAGAGCTGGGGTTGTCTTAACGGCTCTCCCGCACGCGTTCCCCGTGACCTCCCTTTAGCGCAGACCCCAGTAACAGGTGCCGTTACAATCTATTCCGCCCCACTCAAAGTCCTGTCTTCCTGGAGACTTTGGGAGGATGAATACACAGATATATTGTTTCTATAAATCCCCTGATATTATCTTTTATCGGTAGTAATAAATGTCCATATTAATTAACTTAATGGCTTTAACTGCAGTAATGACTTTGTATTAAACCAGTGCGCTTTCATGCCCTGTATAAAAGCTGCAATAATAAAATTCATCTGCAGTATTTTTTTCAACTTCCATTGTGCTGAAACAAAGCAAACCATTTCTGGAATATTCCAGCCGCCAAGGCCAGCAGATGAATCCAGCTTGGTATAAATCACTTCCATTTAATAACAGAAGTATATTCAAATTTGGAAAGTTTTGAGCAAACCACAGATAGAACAGAAACAAAATGGGGCAACCACTTTTCTTTTTTTTCTGTATTTGGGGAAAAAAAAAAATGAGTGAATCAGGTACTCGGTCTTCTTTCATCTGTTGCTGTGAAAATTCTGGGTATTCCCACAAATATTTGAGAAAAACCATGGGCTTTTGCAATCATTTTGGAACATGTGTCAGTGCCAGAGGAGGTGTTGGCTACTAGGAAGGGAGCAGAGAATACTGGGTGTGACTAGAGTAGCAAGTGGATATCAAAGAAATACCCTCAAAATTGCATTTGCATTCTCCAGGCTGAAATTCCTTTATATTAAATGTGAATTTTTGCAACTGGAAAGGTGAAAATGGTGGTTATCAGTAGCCAGGGCAGTGGTGGAGGAAATAAAAAAGCTTAACTCCATAAATTGACATCTGTGAATAATTTTTACTGGTTCTACCAGAGGTATGTCTGAGCCAATTTTACTCACTGGTTTTGCTGTGGATTTTAAACAGCATGATTGTCTTCACCATCTGTGTGAACCGGCCCCATTTCATAACTGGCTGTTACAAATGTTTTTCCCAGCTTTGAAACGCTCAGGCAGATGTGTTTGTTCGGAGCTCCTAAGCCCTCCTGAGAAAGCCTGAGACCCCTCCTGGCATCCCAACGCCACCTGCGCGGTTCCTTTCAAGCCAGCCTTACGTGCTTCTGAAATTGGAGATGAAGCTTCTAAAGTAGAGTTTCTTGACACACAGAAAGTGCTGCTTTCCAGAGATAACTTCTCTCTTGCATTTGATTCGGAGATAAAACAGGGGATGCACCGGAGGGGGAGGTCAGCAAATGGAACCCACCATCCATTCACAAGGATTTCCTTCACCTCTCAATTGCACTGGAGAATGACTCAGGCTGTGTCTAAACAGGTTTAAATTTTGCACTATAAAAGCAACGGAACTTCACAAATTAAAACTTTCCTCCTAAGCTTCTTCACGCTTTCTAACAAAAGCCCACTGCTGGCACGAGCTGGTTAAAACAAAAGTGGAAGCTGCGCTCACAGGAAGGTCACAGTGAAAGCTTTCTGGTCTGGTCAATAATCCCAGGTTTATAAACATGCAGACTAATCTCTACAGTCTTTTTCATAAGAAATTCCTAGATTGAAGTGGTCCTTACAAGCAACAAAGTGAATTGTGAGGCAGCCGCCAGCCCTTCACATGGCCACCAAACCTCAGATCCCATTCCTCCTGCTCTAACCACCAAGCCAAGCTGCGTGCCGTGTCATGTACTTCCTCCTGGATTTTAAGTTCAGAAAGTCCTCATCATTGTGTGCAGGGAGAGTGCTTGCCAATAAGTTTCTGGTGCAGCAAGCTTTCCTGGTCTGCTAAGATGGTTTTGGGCTTCTCTGAGCAGCTTCAAAGAAACTTACGCTGGGTCCAGAGCATCTTCTCCCTCTCCTCTGAGAAAACGTTCAGAAAACATTCAGGCTCTTGACACCTTCTTTAGATCTTCGTGCTTTTTAATCCCAAAGGCTGCAGCTGTGGTTGTAGCAGTTCCCAAGTCTAAGCCCTGGTTGTGCTCTGCGGACCGGGGCAGCTGAGCTGAGCCAGCGGACGGCAGCCCAAAGCCGGCTCCCAGCCGCGTGCGGGAGGCTTGCTTGATGGTTCCCTCTGGGAGCGCTGGTTATCCTGCAAGCTTTATGTAAATATTTTTAAGTGGCGCATCTGTCTGAATTACAGCCGTGCCCTCCTGGATTGCTAATTGTAGGTTTTAATTCAGCTCTGACGACCAGTTTACATAAATTAGGGAGCTGGCAGTAAGCAAGCTTTGAGGAGATGGGATACGGATTAAGTGAGGGCTGATTTTTTTCTCTCTGAAATGTTTCTCCTCCCAAGCTAGTGCCTCCTCCCGTAGCTTGAATCGTTGCAGGAAAAAAAAAAAAAAAAACAGAGTAATTCAGCCCTGCTTGTTGGAGGCATGCAGCACCTTTTTGTCTTTACTCCAGTGCTGATGTGCCCAGCTCACGCCAGTGGTCTAATTGACTTTAATTGGCTCTATAAAAAGAAATGGATCTGGCATTTCAATTCTATGCCGTACCCATTTGGCAAGAGCCTGAGCCAGCGTAACTGGGCACGGTTGGCTGTTGCCGAGGTGAGGCTCTGGCTGACGAGAGCATGGGGTGCGTGTTCCCTGGGTGAGCAGTGCTGGATGGAGGGTGCTCTTGCCTTTGCTGAAAGCATCAACACTTCCTCATGCCTGTTCTTGCTGTGGCAAACTTTAAATTAAAAAGAAAAATTTTGCCCCAATTTCCAGCAGTCATCAAGGTAGATCTTTGCTGAATCCGAGGAGGGACTGCTATCCACTTGGGAGCAGAAGTTTGCTCAACACAGGGGCTTGAAAGAGATGTGGAAATGTACCTCCCTGCAGCCCAAGTCTCAAATTTTTGGGAACCAGATTTCACCAGGTAAGGTCTATATCACCTGATTTGTGTGTTGCCAGCCCCTGAGCGGTACCACACCCCTGGGACGGATGCAAGCTCTGAGCCGTCTTAGTCCTTATTCTCGAGGAAAATATCTCAGCTCTTCTACGAAATGACAGCGGAGGACTTGTACCAGAGTGGGGAAATGACCCTTGAATATCAATTCATGCCCAAAATACAAGTAAAGACTAAAATACTAGATTCTTTTTTTCAGAGCTGAGCTGTTTGATCACGTTTCTTACTACCAGTGGCTGAGCAAGCAGAGAGCTTGCGAGCTGCAGCTCCCAGTTACGTATCAGGTAGTTTAAACTTCAAGCAGAGATTAATCCAGCAAGTGAGCATCCACTTTCTCCAAACCCTGGCCTTAGGACTGGGGGTACATCCTCATCCATGTCATCCCCTGTCTTCCGCCTGAAATTAATCCGGCCATGAGCCATTTTTCCTCTGTCACATCCCCCTGTTCTCCCAAGCAATCATGCCTTTAGCACCACAGCCGCTGACAGAAGTGATGCAGCCATTTAACCATCAAGACACGCAGAATCTGTCCGAAAGCCTATCAGGTGTCCCTTGCTTGGTTAGGAGCTGCACTACAACTGTAGATGGCAAATTCAGAGTTTCCTTGAGCAGCAGATGCTTGCAAATAAAGTATTGCTGCCTTCAAGCAGCAGTAAACATCTATTGCCTGCTGGGGGAAGAAATCAATGCCTTTCCGATAAATATGGGTATTCTGCAAGTGAAAGAGAGATGTTTTAATTATTGACTGCCTCTTGCTTTCTTGAAACTCTCCTTTCCTCAGACATTTGACAACTTAAACATGAGATTTTGAGAAGTACCCCAAAACGTGTAGAGGTTCCTCTTGCTCAGTCAAGATGGGTGTGCAGGCACCTGCCCACACACTGTGTGAGACCACCATGCTGCACCTACGAAAAAATCCAGCTGCCACCCAGCATCTCCCGCCATAGACACCATAGTATTTCCTGCCCTTCAGAACCGGCTTTGCCAGAGAAATGGAGAAACCCATGATAAATAACCATCTATTTTGTGGATGGCTCTTTAGGAAGGTCAGTGGTCAGGCAGGAAGAGTTCAGGACTGGATTCAGATTAAAGGAAGGAAAGAGTGTGAGAACAGGCTGAAAATCTACTGAGATAATCAACCCGTTCAGATGCACACGTGGTTAAACTGTAGTTATCTAATTAACTAAAATATTTGCTGCGAGCACGCTGTGACTTTGTCTCATCTCAGTTAGACATTTCAGATCTTCTAGATGGTGGGAGAGTAAGGGGACTATGGCACCTCCTTGAAAAGCAAAGCTAAATAAAAATATGGAATTTGGAGACTGGTCATTCATTCTGTCCTGGCTGTAACAAGACTGCCGGCTCCTCAAGGCACTGAGCAATGCCTGCCTTCTTGCTTTGTCCTTCTGTAAAATGCCTCCCGGACCGTTGGGCCCTCTATTATAGCAGGAACACCCTGATCCCCATCCTTGCTGCCACTATATGTTCTCTTGCATCCCAGATCAAGCCGTAAAACGGCATATTGTGTTAAATCCAGTGAGCCAAACCCAGCACTGGATGCGGTGGATCTGAACAGGACTGCAGCCGGTTGAATTTTTGACCCTTTCTTTCCAACACGTACTCTAAGAACGATGAATTTCATCCACTTCAGTGACAATTCAGCTGCATCCAGGCTGGTCCAGAGCTCATTAGAGCTGGCAGTAGTCTTTCCACTGCTTCAACAGATGCTGGAGCAGGCCTGCTGCCATGTGCGTTGCAAGCGGGTGCCACCCTTGCTGAAGCACGATGGCGGTACAATCGCTACATCCAGCAACCAGACTTTCCAGAACAAAAGCTTTCAGGTTGTTTTTTTTTTTTTTTCACTCTGGTTGGCTGATACTTTTTATGGAATCACTCAAGGGGCAGGTTGTAGTTCTGTAATTGTGCAGGGCTGTCATCCTCATAAATATTAAACACCGCTTCCAAGTGAAACTGCAGCTCCTTTTATTGCACAAAGCGATGGATATCCCAGCTGAAACCATTCTGCTTCCTTGCTGGTGCCTGCTGAAAAGTGACTGTGGTTCAAAATATTTATCGATGCTTTGTTGTATTGGGAGAATGCTCAGTGACAGATGGACACTCTCTTTAAAACCTCAACGTATGCAAATCTCCATACAAAAGAGCCCAGGATGTTTTTAATATCACACACTTGCCTCAGGACATGTTTTTAAATCCCCACTTACCAAGGGCCCTGGCTTTTTATCAGTCAAACGCCTTAAGCACTGTGTCAATGTGGACATCTGGCCGCGTGTTTAAAAAATTTTTTATTTGCTAAAATATTTAGTGATGTGACAGGGGTTTTAACTGGGGACATCAGGTCGGATGGCATATGTTTCAACCCAACTGCTCAGAGAGGAAAAACTAACAAGGTAGCTGTTTGGGCCAGTTTACTATTTGGTGTGCAGTAAGCCAAAAAAAAAGAGAGAGGACCAAAACCAGGCATTACTCCTGCCTAGTGCAGGAGTGGAAAGAATTGGGGTTAAATACACTGAAATAGCTCACTGGGCTTATTCTGAATCCTCTTCATCACTTTGACGTGCGATAGAAAGTCTCGTGTGTGGGTTTGAAGAGCTTCCCCCTCATCTTCAGGCTGTTGAGGTTGGCCAAGGAAGCTGACTTGAGCTGCTCCTGCGTGGGAGCCTGAGCAGCAGTGAGAAGGGGCTTGGGGCTGGTGGGGATGGGTGAGAGATTAGCAAGGAGGAAGTGAATGAAAAATAACAGACAGAAAAGTGTCAGGAGTATTTCCGGTTTCTTTCAGACCTCAGCACTGAGCTACTCAGCAGTGACAATTCCCACCCAACACCATCTGGAGAGTGAGTCTCAAAATTTCCTGCAGGTTTTGGTACTCCATCAGCACCCAGACCATGAAAGGAGTTACGATCGCAGCAATACCAAGCATCAACCTTCCTTTGGTCCGACTATTTCCGGCAAGTACCCTTCAAGGAGACCATCAGGTTGGGAACTGAACAGAAGGTATTGAACAAAACCCAACATCCTACAGTGAATGATGCCAGGGTTCTTCGCGGGGACTCTTTAGGGGCAATGAGTCCTAACGCAGTGCCTCAGCCTCCTGCCAGAAGCCGTTTTGCTTCCAGAACAGCCATCTTTTAGCTTTAAAAACTGGATGTGCCAAAGTGATTTCCAGCCTACCACGCGCGGATGGGCTGCGGTACGTTTTGTAAAAGCAGGAGCATCAGCTAATTGTTGCTCACCTGCTAGAGCTGTTCTGTTCTCAATTAACGTCCCCATTATTAGTAAGTCACCACATGTGAATTGAAACATGAGGCACGTTTGCCTTCTGCGTGGGCGGCCGGGCAGCTGGAATTGCTTAGGGAAACCCAGGTTTCCGCACCTCAGTGCTGATGCTAAATCCATTTAGAAGGACCGCTAACCATTTCGTTGCCATCCTTTCAAAAGGAGTTGATGTGACACTGCTGCCGCTACAAAATGAGCTCGCGAAGGGAGAGTGTGATGTGGGTCACGTCACTGTTGTCATGTTTGATGGCAGGGATGGAAGAATCGCTTCATTTGAGGGCAAAAGTTTCCTTTTCCTTCACTCAAGGAGGAAAATCAACCAGAAGAACCAAGCCACTGTCTGACCCTTTCTCGTGTAGATACGTGATACCTGCATTGTATGTCGCTGCATTATTCATGTTTACATTTGATTAACTAAGACCCCTTGGGGTTTAATGGTATTCAGTGCAGCTGCAGATATGTTAGCATGCGGCAGAGTTTCAGGTCAATATGTTCGAATAAATGAGGCCACGTTCTCTTCAAAAAAACGCTGGCTTTTGTACTGGCTGGTGGACGTTGCATCTCTTCATTTCTCTTGCAAAATGAATGAGAAAATAAATTTGGCGGAAGAGCTGCACATTACAATGCAATGTGATGATGTAAGGCTAATGAACAGTGAAATCAATGAATTTCAGCTCATTTACGCAGAAAAGGCCAAACTGTGTCGGAGCTGAACTCCACCCATACTGGTGTCCTGTCTCCAGCAGAGACCAGAACTCTGCTGAAGGTCCAACAGCCCCCAAAATGCTGGTGTGATAAAGTCAGGTGATGCAAAGCTGGTGTGAAGTCACACCACCGTCAGAAATAGGTTTGAATCCTGGAGCACAAGGTTCTTCCCACTCCAAAGTGCTGTTTATTGTGATCATTAAGGGGAAAAAAGTTATTTACACGGAGTTTCTTAATATTGTTTTCACCTGGAAGGTGCATAGAGTGAAGCCTAAAAGGTCTGACAGGAGATACCTGGCCCCTTACCTGACACTTTGTGTGACTGTAGAAAAGGGAGGGTTTCTGCAGGATGAACAGCAGAAGACAACTGCCTGGAGAGCCGGTCTCTGCTCCGCATCGTCCCCGTGGTCCTCCAGGCACCTTCGGGGTTTGGTGCCCACCACTGCGGACTTCCCAGCTCTGCGTCTGCTCTCCCCTTGGAGGGAAAGGTTTCTGCCTTGCTCCCTTTTCTCTTCTGGAAGGAGACACAATCGAAAGAACCAGACCCCGTGGTAGGCATCAAGTGCTATGCTGGATTTGCTGCTTATTTTCCAAACCAGATGGTGATACAGCTCTCCTGAAGTTAAAGCTTTTTAGCAAACCCCTAAATTACTTCCTTTTTTAAATAAAAAGTTGTTTTTCTCCAGCGTACATTGCTTTCTTTGTGTCATGTGTTTGTCTTTGCTGCATTTCTCCCGAGAGCAGTTGGTCACTCTATTTCTATGAAGTATTAATACCCCACCAGTGATATTTATGTACCCAGATCTCTTTTTTTTTTTTTACCTTTAGATGTTCAACAGCATGAATATTCTTATTTTTTATTTAAAACTAATTTGGAGTTCTCTCTCTCTAAGGGGTTTCTAATCACCAAAAAGTGCCTGAGGCTAAAACTGATTGACAGGAAAACGTTGTAGCTTCTGAAAAGTAAATTGGCTATTGACAGAGCAGTATACAAAGGAAAATGCTAAATGCTTATTATTTATGAGCTATTAGGGAAAATGTTATTAGCATCTGTTTCCCACATGGGCAAAAACACCTGTCAGACATCAGGAAACTATAAAACGATGCACAGTTAATAGTTACTTTGTTTAAAAAGTCATTAAAATTGAATGTCAGCTAAAACTTAGGAAAACATTATTCTTCAAACAACTTTTAATCTTGCTGTTCAAAAACAAAAAAAAAAAAAGAAAAAAAAAAGAAAAGACCTTGCCACATTTTAATTTTTGGGAGAAGAAATGAAGACGACGTTTGATTTGAAAGTGATGAGGCGACTTCTGATACACAACAAACAAGGTAGTGAAAAAAAAAAAAGCAGAGGAAAAAAAGGGACAAGTTGGCTCCCCTCCTGGAGTTGTACAACAGAGGGAAAGCCGAGCAAGGTCAGGCGTTTCCATGGGTTTTCAGCGCGCGTCATGGGGATGTTCGGATTTCACTTAAAATCATAAGCAGGATATGTCTGTCTGTCTTCTGCCACGATGCTCGTCCCAGGTGGAGCTGAAGCGTAGAGTGGCGTTGGCTTCACTCCAGACCCGGCTTCGGCATCGGCGACAGACCGAGCTGTTGGCATCCCCTGGCCAGGGGCAGCAGCCGGCGGGTGGCCTTCCTGCGGCAGTAGCAATTAGCTTAACGAGTCTCACCTAATAGACAGAGTAATGGTAGACTCTCCTCCCAGGTGGGAGAAACCTCATGAGCATCATCAGACTTGAATCACGGTCACCACGAGTCAGGGCCGAGCTCTGCGCTGCGCAGGGCAGGTCATGTCCAGGTTGGACTTTCTTGCTGTGTTTGCAAATAAAAAGGAAAATTGTGACCAATGGCCCACAGAGACCAGCCAGACTTCTTTCCCCCTCTCTGCGTCACATCTGAACAGGGATTTGACTGCATTTTGATGAATTTTTCAACTGCAAAGAGCTGTGTCTAAAAACACCTTGAGCATTTCTCTAACCTACAGCAAGACGGCGACAAGATTAGGATAATCCAAGCATTTCATGCTCAGTATATCTAGGTTTAGTCCATCAAGACTGAGCCTAAATCAGGATTTCTTTTTAGAATTGTTGAAGAAAATAAAGATTCATTTAGGGTTTTTCCTGCTAAGGTGGATCCAGCCAGCATTACAGATCAGATAGCTGGAAAACAAGAGGGTTTGATGCTTGTTTTTACAAAAACCATAGTATTTTTTGCTGTTCTATGTGCCGCCAAAATTTATTTACCTCGGGACCTTTTAAAAATTCATGTGTGATTTTTCAAGCAGCCTTATTCAGGAGGCAAACCTGGTCTCCGTGTTTTATCCACAGCTGAGTACACCCTCAGCCTTTTCACAATCGTATAAACAATGGTGGTAAAACCAAAGGGGTTTTTTGACGCACGTTGTGATGGCACTTTTCCCTCTAGCTTGGTCGCAACTTTAGCACAGGTTGTGAAACCAAGCCCAGGGGGGCTTAAATGGAAGCAGGGCCTGAAGGTGACAACATGCTCAAAATATGCTGGGCTTAGTGTCTGAACAAGTGTAACAGCAAAACACACACACACGCGCCTTGTTGGTGAACAGAAACGTGGTCGATTTTCCTGCGATTGCACAAAATACCTGCTGTTGCAAAGTAAATAAATCATTTGTGTCTGTACAATTTAGGTTGCCACCTGAGTAGGAATTTCACACCTGGAGTTTTACTTTGGGAAACAGAAAAAAAAGAAAAAAAAAAAAATTAAAACAACCCCTCACCCCAAAGTCACCCTTCGTTTTACTCACGGTGAATGGGATGTAACTGATCCAGGACACAAGGACAAACCCAGTGTGACACCAGTAAAAATGCCAGAGAAATATAATATAAAATATTGCTTGTCCATTTAAATTATTTAATGTTATTAACATTAATTACCATACTTGGATACCCTGAGTGATTCACACATTTGCCATCCCTCAACCTCTCAAAATTTAACTCTAAATTTCGACATCGACTTGCTCTCTCCGTTTATTTCCTGAGAGCAGCGGAAGGGATTTGGCAGATCTCACCATCCCAGCCCACTTTGCTCCAAACCTTCTTTCCTCTGCGTCCCCTCCTTTCACACCACAGCCCCCCAGTCTCGGTTTGGTGCCTACGTGTGTTTCCCAGTTCCCAGCTGTCACATCCATGGGGATGTTGGGGGGGTTGGGGTCTAGAAGGGTTTGGCCCACACAGGGTGGGCTCAGGTAGTGCTGTTGGGTGTCAGGGACTGGCAGATCTCTCTGCACTCTCTCCGATGAGGCTAAAGAGATACTGGAGGAGTTCAGTGCTCTAGGGTCATATTTTAGTATAAATAGTAGTATAAATTATCTTCACCTGGTGAAACCATTGGCTTTTATGACTAAGTTTTAGCACAATTACTTCTGTAGCCCGTAAATTGAGACAACGTCTGGTCTGCTGAAGGGAAACAGCGTCCTCACCACATGATGGGCTGAGGGATCAGCCCGCGCTCCTGGTAGGGTTGGACATCCCAGAGACATGCTGGCAATGTAAAGGCAAGGTAAAGGGTGCCTCGACCTTCTGGAAAAGGCCAGCTGAGGAGCAGAAGATGCTCTTCATTCATTATTAAATTGATTTCTGGGGTTGGTTGAAGACATGGTTACACTGTTGGTATTTCAGCAGCACAGTGGTGACTTTCAGAGCAAAGTGGTGACTTCCCAACCAGCATCATTAGCCAGGAAAGGCAGATGTGCTTCCCAAAACCCACATCTGCCTGATCCAGGCCCCAGCCACCCCAAAAAGACGTGGGGCTGCCTCTTGCCTTTCCCACCTTCTCTCCGAGCGCTCCCAGCCTTGCCCACTCCTCCATGCAGGAGCCCTCCCGGGTGGGTACTTCAATATCGGGCTGGAGCCACCTTTGATGTGCCATTTTCTCTTTGAAATGCAATGTCTCACTCATCTAATCCTCATCACATTTGGGAAGCTTCTCTTCAGTCTTTCAGATCGGGATGTCAGGGGAGTAGAGTTTGTTTTGAAAGGGGCCAGTTTTGAAGTTTTTTTTGTTTTTAAACCGTAAATACTTTTTTGATCAAAATGTAAAGGAACCCTTTTGGAGGTGTTTCTGGCTGAGTTGAATTTTTATTGTTCTGTGGGGTTTGAGGGTTTTTTGCTTGGGACTGTAAATAGCTCTCAGGCACCTTGAACCGATTTTCCTGAACTGGAAAGCATCCTTGATGCTCCTTGTGTAGTCCATATACTTTAAACCTCCTCGTTGTTTCCGAGCATATGCGTGGGATCACTCCAGAAAGGGTCGCTTACAGGCAACAGAAACCAACACTGTGCCCGCTCCAGTCCCGGGGAGTAAATCCCAACCAGTAGAATATGCAAAGACCGAAACCTGCTGTCATTTATTCCATTTGGCTCATTGAAGGATGGGAGCTGTGCTCAAGCTGCTCCAAAATCCCCCAAATCTCCGTTTTCCCTCGGTCGGACGTGAGTGTGGCCGCTGTGTCATGCGTGGCGTTGGGCGGCTTCCAGCGACACCCTGGGTGCAAAGACGTGGTTTGCTTGGACCCGGCTTTACGCGCGGATCCTGCAAACACAGCGGCTGCTCCTCACGCGTCCGGGAGCCGGGAACCACGCTCCGGGCACGGCAGCGGCGGGGATTTAACTTTGAAACGACTTGTGCTCAGCCTGTTTTTCCCCACGCTAACCTTTCCTCATCCCAGTCTTGAAAGTTAGAAACATCTTTTGTATTCCAGAGGCCAAAGGGCCAAACTTGCCTTTAATTAAAATGCATATTCTTTAATTAAAGGCCCCATAACACATGAAGGGCATTCATTGAAATACGATGTGTGACATAGTCATTACCCTGCTGTTAATTACTAATTAATGAAGCTATTTCAATTAATAGCTTCCCCACTGTCACTCTGGCTTTGACAGGGCTCCGTGCTGAGAAGCCGTCGTGGAATCACAGGCGATCGTAACTCCTGGAACAGCACCAAAAGGCATCAGCTGAATATTCATGTCGGACGGCGTTAACACTTTTCAATTAAACATAATAAAGTAAAAGCTCCATCAAAAGTGTATATCAAACATGCGTCAGCCTTTCCCTCTCCCCCTGTTCTCTTCCAGCTTGTCAAAAATAACTAGAAAGAAGTAGGAGAAAAAAAAAAAGTGGTATTTTTTTGGCTTTCTTTTTGACACCCCAGGCTGAAGCGTCGTTTATCACGGGGGGAAGATTTACAACAGCCCGCTTTTCTCTCCGAGGGCTGAGCGTTCCATCGCTCTCTTGGTTTTTCTCCCTTTCCTACGGTGAAACCGCAGCGGGGACAGGTCCTCAGGTGGCTTCCTGGCCCTGGGAGCTCAGGAGCAAAGCTTTAATTTCCACGGTTAAACGGAATTGCTTCCCAAGTGCAGGTTTAGTTACTGGCTGCGCTGCCGAAGAGGCTGCTGTTCAGGGCTGCTGTAAGGAGCAGCGTGAAAGAAGCGATTTTGCAGATAAGTTTCATCGGTCCTAAAAAACGCCAAGCTGGGATGCGCTCTCTCGGGCGCCATCTGGTTGAGGTTTTTCTGTTGAAACACTTGGAAAACAAAACCAAGAGAAATTCCTGTGGAGAAAATCCATATTGGACCCCAAATGTTTTATTTTAAAAGCTGTTTCTTTTTTTTCAGGCAGACCTTGGGGAGGGTGGAGGACTCTTTTAGAGAGAAAATGTTATTTACAGAAAACAATACATTGGGAGAAAAGGAAGCTGTTGTCCAACTATCCTTAATGTTTAGATACACAGAGGTATTGTGATCTGTTGTAGAAAGCAAAAAAGACGGTGACCTGGTGTGGGATATTTCTGCTATGAGGACAGGGAGGGGAGATGGAGATTCCTGTGATTCCTGTAGAAAAAAAAAGGAAGAAAACCAGAGGGACCGCAAAGAGATGTTCAATCCATGCCTCAACTTGAAGTTTCTGTCTGAAGCCAGGCAAGACAATACTCATTACGTTGCCTGTTGGTAACGCATTGCTGAGGCATTAGCTAACAGCACATCATGTGATGGGACTAATAAACAAATCCTGTGGTTTGTGGTTATTCTTCCTGTCAGGTCATGTTTCTGCATTTCAGCCTCCAAAATAAAGCTGTGGCACACGGGGTGATGTCCTTGCTGCCTTGTGCTGGGCATCAGCTGGAAAAATTATTCCTTCAGATTCCTGGTGGCTCTAAGAAAATGCAAATCCATTTGTTATGTTTGTAGTTTAGCAACGATAATGAAACAAGAGAGTTGTGAGACCGTGTGGTTTCTCAGCCCTGGTTGGGGGGATCTGCGGTTTTGCTGAGGAGATTTCCCCTGTGCTGCACAAAGGGCTGTCCCTCGGAAGAGCTGTGGGGTGTGGATGCGGCTGCTGGACGATGCTGTTCAGGAGATGGGCAAACATCAACCAATTATTTTGCCCTTGGACTTCAAATCCTTGCTTTGCTGTCTCTGGATTATCTGAGAGGGCTGGTGTCACCCATACAAATGTGCCTAAAGGGCCTGGGTGGAAACCTCTGCCTGATAAACGTCATCCCTGAGCGCCAGACGAGAGCTGGGAGGTAAGTGCGTCGCAAGGAGGGGTAAGATGTGTTCTCCACTGAGACTGTCTCACACCCACCACCTTCCTAACCACACCCCGATCCCAGCCTCTGCGTCAGCTCTTTGCTTCTTCAGAGCAGGTCAGGAGTTACAATCCCCCGTTCCCATCTCCCACTCCAAATGCCAGTATCCATCTTGAGCGAGTGAAGCTCCATTCTTCCTTCTAGCGTGACCCTTCAGCTGCTGCTGGGTTTTTCCCACCCCCTCTTACAGAGCCAGGCACAGGCCCTGTTTCCTTCCCCATCCTTACGGATATGCAGATTATTTCCTTTGACACGTCAGGATTTCCTGCTGTGGTCCCATGATGAGTCTGGAAGCAAAAACCAAACCAGCTCTTGGAACCAAGCATCTCAGACTCTCGGCAAAGTGTGGCTACAGCACCCAGTGCCTTCCTCAGTTTGGAGGGCAGTGTAGAGCAGAGACCCTTTCCCTCTCTGAAGCAGCTGCCAGATGTGCTGGTGACAGGGCAGGACAGTTGTACCTGCCGTCCCCAAATTGCTTTCTAACACTTTCTCTGCCTTGCAGCAGTGTTGCTTGCAAACCTTGGACCACGCAAGAGTACAAGCAGATGAAGCAGTCAATACCTACAAGAAAATTTCTGGGGGTGGATAGGCAATCCTTCTGAATGCTTTCTTTTGCCTCCCTGCTAAAATCTGATTTTTTAATTCCTTTCTTCTTTTTCCTTATGGCCATTACCAGACCCAGCCCTGCTAAAGCTGAGCGCAAGGGGAGCCCAGCTGATCTGTCCGGGCCTGGCTGAGGAGCAATCGTTTTTTGTCCGGCTGGTTGACATCTAAACACTGGTCTCCAAGGTCTCAATTAGGGTTCGGGGCTGACTCGCCTCCACCTCTCCTGGGAAGAGGTTTTGCCTCTTCTGCTCAATTATACAGAGTTTCCTCCATGTGCAGGACAGACCAGGGGGAAGGCAGCTTTACTTCAGCTGTTAACCTCTGAAGAACAATTCAGAGCCACCCATTGCTCTAAAGGCCTCACAGATTGCTCTTATAACCTAATAGGCCCTTGATCTGTTATGTTTGAGCAGGGTAGGGGGGGGCAAATTAATTAATTGGACAGGCCCTGATTTCATTTGGACGCTGTGCCCCCCTCTCAGAGGGTGCTGATGGCGGCAAGTGATGCTACACAGGGACTGGGACCTGACTGCCCTGCGGCTGGTGGTGGTTTCTGTGTCAATGGCTCTGGTTTTATTCTTTATTGTTACCAGAGTAAAGAAAAGGCAGAATTCACATGAAACACCCTTCGTATTTATATGGGAAATGCTGGTGTTACAAAAAATACTGAAGCTCACCCACCGGTGTGGTGAACTTCTGCTCTGTCTTGCGCCGTTATAGATGCTCCTCCTGGCCTGCAAAAGCAAAAAAATGTTTTGGGATATGTTGAGAGAAGTATTGGCTGAGATCGGAGATGCCCTTCCCTGGAAATATTAATCCACCAAACACAGATGAATCTCCTGGAATAATCCTCTCTAATGCACATTCAGGAAATCAATTCTGAGCTTTATTCTTTAATCCAGAAATCTCCAAGGAGGAGGAGGAGGAGGAGGAGGGAGAGGATGAACGGGCACCATCAGAAAAGGATAAAAGTTGGCAATGCATTGAAGGAAAAGGGAGAACACGGTGTCTTTACTGAGAGCAGGGACATGTTCTTAAAAGCCCGGTGGTAAAGATTCCCCTACAAACACTGAACCCTGGGCAGTGCCAAAGTGTGCCGTTTCTGACGCACACTGCAGTTTTTGGCTCTGCGTTGAACCTGCCAGAAAAGAGTCGGTGCTGACGCAAAACCCCTCCTGGTTTCCATGGGTCTGGGACCCTCCCGGAGAGAGATGGCCCATCTGAGCCCTCAGCCTTAGCCCCCTCTCAACCCGAACAGCGAAACTCCAAATTGCGTTACCTGGTGTTACGTTTACAACCCAGATTTCCGTGTGTCCACTCCGTGTGTGTTTTAACTGCGACAGCGAACGCAGGTCCAGCCCGCGCGGGCGGCTCTCAGCCCGGCTAACTATGGCGTATAATTACATGTGTGTAATGTGGCGTATAATTCCATGTGTATTAGCGTATCTGCTTTCCAAACAGCAGTGAATCTGGTTCAGTTTCCATCCCGAACAGCTTTATCCGTATCCTCTAAACCTGTGGGTAATACATCTTAACGATGCTCTTTCCGGCGTGGTTTCTATCCTAAACCCTTTAAAATACAGCTGGTTCCAGGCATGTTTATCCTTTAGCTCTCCCCAACAGTTCCCATTTTTCAACCCCAAGCTACTATGAAAGATTTCCAAAACCTGCCTGGAAGAGTTTGTCCATCTCAAGGCTCTGTCTCTCTTTCTGGATTTCAGTAATTTTATTATAACTTAAATCAAAATTACACAGTGCATTTCTGTAAATTTTGAAATTAGCTGAGGATGCTGAGAGAGATCGCTTGGTATTTGACAGAGCTCAAGAGAAGAAGACCTGCATCCAGAGTTTGTCCACATAAAGGCTAAAACTTTTCACTTAGCTCGCCACAGAGCCATGAGGCAGGAAAAAAACAAACCTGATTTGGAGGTGAATCAAAATTTCCCCATAATTTTTAGTCAAAAAAAGATACATCATTTCAGTAAGAAATGAGTTAAATTTGAATTTTGTACTCCCAGCTGACTCCGGGCACAAAATCTCCAGAAAATAGCTACGCCTCTGAAAAGCTTTGTCGTGGTCCCTGGGTCCGAACTCTTTTGTCCAGGTGCGGAACAGCCCGTCTCCCGCCAGCGCTGGCTCTCCTGGAAGGACAGCCCAGGGCCGTGCAAACATTTCTCGGGTCACCCGCTGGGTTGCAGCCCGTGTCCTACTTCGAGGTTTCTGTAAAATGAAATTGCAAGGGTGGAGGTTTTATGCTGAGCTCTTGCTGGTCCAGGTGGCTCCTGCGGTGGGAACCGCCGCCTCCAGCCCTTTTCAAAGCACATTTGTGCCCCAGATGGGAGGAAATAAAAAAAAAAACAACCACACTAGGTCACAATAAATTACTCATCTGAAGACCTCCTATCTGATATCTGATTATCTTGCTGATAATACGATTTGTTTGAGGGGTTTATTCTGCTGAATAACCAGGGCCTGGGGTGTAGAAGAAGAGGGCACATCCTCCTCTGAGCCTGGGGTGCCTGGGGGCCTCGTCTGCTCCCCCAGACTGGCTCAGTGGGCCCATGGAGAGAGACTGGGAGGGATGGGCCACGGGATGGAGGAACCAGAGGGAGGATGCTGGAGGAGGCAGAGCCGCGTGCGCTGAGGAGCAGGTTGGCGGCAGCAGCAAAACCACAAGAAGGGGACTGCAGCTGGGAGATTTGTGAGGCCGGGTTTACAGGCACGAGTCATTGCGTGTCTTATCTGGGACAAAATAAGAGGAAAAGCATGGAAAGGCACCTGTGATCAGCCAAGCTTTACACCAGCTTCGGGCATCTGAAGGGCTGGGATGAGTCTCATGGAAGCATTCCCCTCACTCGTATCTCACACAGGGACACAGGAGAGAGCGTAAATGAGTGGCTTTGTACGAGACTTGGTAGGAAAGGGGGGAAAAACTCAACATGAAAGGAATTCAACAGCTGCAATGAGCCTAAATGGTTGCGCAGGAAAATCCCCTGTCAGCCACAAGCGGTTTGCCTTTAATGAGAAGGCAGGACACGCGCGAGAAGGTTGCTAATGCTTTGTGTAAAATCCTGCCGATAATTGCTACACGTGTACCTTTCCATTGTCTCCCATGGAAGTGGGATTTTTTTTTTTTCCTTTGGAGCTGAAATTAAAAACAATTTATTAGAGAATAATTAATGCCAAAGCGCCAGGAGAGAGTGCCAAGCGCTGTGTCTGGAAGAACAAGAGCGAGTCACCAGTAAACTGGTAGTTGTGCAGAGCAGGGGAAAGCCATTTGGGAAGGGATTCAAGGGATCAGCCAAGGCTTTTCTGGCAGCTACTTCCTCTTTCAAATCATTAGTTTTTGTTAATCCTTTGCAGAAATCTGGTGATTTGGGAACAAAATTTTACAAGTGTTTCAGTGCTGCTTTAGGAGGCCAAATCCTGTTACTGGCTAATGGGACTTCAGCCTCCCAGAAGCAAAGAGACTTCGAAAGATGTGGGTTTATATGGGGGCTTCTTCTCTTTCCGTTGTTGGATTAAAACCTATCCCATCCTTAATCCAGGACTGGGAACAGGGTAAGCAGGGAGCTATACCAGTCTGGAAACTGGAGCATGGAACCCCAGTTACTGTTCCAGCAGCTGACGGTTACGCTGATGGGTGCTTTTGGGTTACTCCCGTGACTCTGCTGACGGAGCTGGGCTGTCCTGGCTCACGCCGTGTCCCCAGCGCTGCTGCAGGGCAGCCTGGCTCACGGGGATGCCCCAGCATCTCCCTGCCCAGAGACACCCCCGAAAACTGCATCCCAGGAGCGTCGGTATTTTGGAAGGGTTTTGGTAGAAGGGAAAAGCTCTTTCCAAAAATCAAGTTGTACTTGCGGGAGCTGAGATTGGTTTCCGTGTGTTTTTCAGGCCACCTGCCCTGAGGACAGTTACAAACAAAGACAGGAAAATTATTTTCAGGAAAGAAACAAAACAGAGAAGCAAAATCGTGGAGAGCACTTAAAGCTGCTAGCAGGAGCTCGATGCCCTGGACTGCAACTCCCTGCCATTGCCCCCCCGTCCCCTTTATTTTTAATTACAAGCAGTCAAACTGTAAAGACCTTAATGGACATCTTAATTATTGCATTAAAGTTTGAAATGGAAAATCCCTCATTACCTGCCATGCAGTAGGTCACGGCTGCAATAACCGGTGATATTTCGCTCGTGACGGCGCCGGGTGCCCTTTGCAGAACGGCGGTGGCTCTGGGGCACATCCGAGCCCCTGGGAGCTGGCAGGTGGATGTCAGAGCAGGGCTCTGCTGGGAGAGCATCTGCTTGTGTCTTCAAGGCGAAAGTATCAGCAAGAAGTGCTCTTTGCTGATTCTTTTCTCCTCCCAATAGTGCTATTTTTCTCCTGTGTTTTGCTTTCCATCTGTTTGAATGTGTTTATTGATTTAGTGTTATGCAAACTGCAGGAAAACAATATCCTTCCAACGCTCTTGAGCCAGCTATGAAATACGCCCCGAACAATTTAAACACAAACCGACCGGCCAGCTCCAACCCACAGCAGCAACACGACGTACCTGTAATTAATCAGCCTTTAAGCCCAGCCCCAGATTCCCAGTCCCTTTCGCACCCTACCCATCCCTGCTTGCTCAGGGCAGGCTGGAAAGCTGGGATCCATCCATCCCTGGGACCCAGACAGTTTTGGGAAGGTGGCAGAGCTCATTCCTTTCTCTTGGACTTTACCTAGTTGCAGGATGCAGTGAAGAACAGGGCAGGGTTTAAGGTGAGTCTGTGGCTTCTTAGAGCTTTTCAGGTCAAAATAGCTCAAGTGTGTACACCAGAAGTTGTCTACACCTTTACAAGAAGTGCAAAAGGGCTGGAAAAGTTGAGGATAACTTGCATTCTGCTAAATTATCTTTAGCATCATTTTCATACCACAAAGTTTCATGTTGCTTTTTCTAAGCACTTTGAGAAGGAAATTAGTGGACTCCCCAGTCTTCAAAGATATTTTCTTGTTTCTGTGACCCTACAGCTGAGGTTTTAAAATTCCTTTAGTGGCTATTTCTCCTTTTAAAATGTACCCCCAGACTTTTGCTTTCTGCCCCATAGTAGTGGTACAATTGCCAAAGGAAGAGGAAAAGCCAGCGCTGGGACAGCAGGTCCTGGGATGCCCCGACACAGGCGGTGAGAGCCACCAGCCAGGGCTGCTCCTCAGCAGGGCCAGACTCTGCTTGCTGCCCAGCTGTGCCAGCTGTGCCAGCCAAGCCATCCACACAACCATAACCAGCCACACCATCCGTGCCAGCCATAGCATCCATGCCAGCTGTGCCAGCCAAGCCATCCACGCAACCATAACCAGCCACACCATCCGTGCCAGCCATAGCATCCATGCCAGCTGTGCCAGCCAAGCCATCCACGCAACCATAACCAGCCACACCATCCGTGCCAGCTGTGCCAGCTGGGCCAGGGCCAGGCTCAGCAGCTCTCGGCCAGCCAGGAGCTGCCACATCCCAAATCTAACAGCTCCCTCTGTTGGCATCTGTTCGAACCTATTAGAGAGCATGCAAAAAAAAGTCGGCAATATATTTTTTTTTTTTAGCATAGTGTCCAGCTGGAAAGCGATCAGCCTGCAGGCATTTGTCCCACCTAAACAAAGACTTATTTCGTTTGTGTCATTACTCTAACAACTGATACCGGACCATGTCCTTTGATGCTGTACTGACCACAGCTCTGCTGAACACAACTTTTCAGTCATTTTTCCAAAATAAGTAGGAAGAAGATGTAGCTGGATGTACTCTGAGGTCCGATCTACGAGTACACACAAGAACGCTGTGAAATTCCAGATATTTTCCCAGCGCAGCCTCCCAGCCCTCTCGTATCAGCCCTAAGGAGTTAATCACATTAAATACGCTTGAGCTCTGTCTGTCCCTTACTAATCACACAAATTAGCACCTCTGCATTCAAAGGAAAATCAGACAGCATGCAAATGATTTGCTGCCTTTATTTTTTTAGTTCCTTCTGTAACAAAAACTCTCAGACAGCAAGCTTTGGCAAGGCTGCTTAAACAAATAATAGTACAGCTATGTAAAATGGTTTCAATACTTCACCAGAGAGGTAGGAACATAATGAAACCTAAGCCTCAAATGTACTTCAAATATTTAACTTATTAGCCAGTTTACAGAGACAGATGATCCGGACAGCCCACCAAAATGTTAGCTGGATTTGGAGAAGGCACAGCCAGCAGCGCTGGCTCTCCTTTGCAGATCTCAGTTCCAGATTTCCCAGCTTGCAGAGCCAAGGCGCGGCCAAGTTGCCTGGTTCAAATGTGAGTGACTTAAACTCATCAACTCTTCCACAAGAAACGGTGCAATCAGCAAAGAGAATCAGAACTCACTCCTTGTGCTCCTGACCTGCGATGCTGAACGGCCAGGGAAGATGTTAAAAAAAAACCAAAACAAACAAAACCCACTTTTTTTCCTAACTTGTTATAAAAAAAGCCATGCAAACAATCTGCTCAGACTGGATGGGGACAAGGCTGGCAGAGATGTCTGCATGGCTTTAGATCTCGTTGGCAAGTTGGTTTGCTTTTGCTCTGCGTGCCCTCCCCATTTTACCCACTGATTTTAAGAGGCTTCCCTCACATCTTCAAAGAAGAAATTTGGCCAAAGCAAAAGGAGAAGCAGGGGATAATTTATTTTTTTCAGGGACAATGAATCTGAACCTATTGCTTTCCCGCACGGCGAGGTCCCTTGGGAAACCTGGTCCCAAGTCTCAGCCGAAGTTTTCTGGTAAGCACGAGAGAAATCAAAGAGATCCTTTCGGGCTGCAAGCGAGGGGTGGGAGGAAAAGCCACAAATTGCTTTAATATGAAATGTCACGTTTAAAATAGATCCTACAAAACCAGAAACCGTAGGCTGGTAAATCCTTCCCTTCTAGAAATACTGTGGGTTTGGTGGGAGTACCACTCAAAATAAGCACGCAGAATCAGGCCTCAAGTACATAAAATATAGAATTTGGTACTTACATTTAAAAATATTTATAAATAACTTTAGACATTTAGGCTCAGAGGCGTGTACAGCCAAGTATTTCCCTCCAGCATGGGGAATGGCAGGGATCCGCATCCGGTACGATGGATCCCAAATGCAGAAATTGGCTTTGCACCGAACATAGAGACAAAACCTGCCCATTGCAGGCTCCGCAGCCCTTTGAGAGGACGTGGAGGACACGTCTAACCAAGCAGAAAGCATTTGGAGGTCTGGATCCATAGCACAGAACATGACCTGTCCTTCCCATACATTCACAGCACACGGCAAGGCGGCTCCCGGGGGTTCCGCGGCTGCACCCACCCCGCAGGGTCAGCCCAGCTCAGCCTGGCCGCGGCTGACGGCGGCTGCACTCCGCTCTCGCACCGGAGGCGGTTTGCCTTGGCTCAGGGCTGGAGCGGAGCGGCCCAGGAGAGCAGGGAGCCCTTGAGCTCTGCCCTCGAGCGATGATGGGCTCGGTTGGTTTGGGCGGTCTGCTCTGCAACCTCCCAGCTCAGCTCGAGCGCGGTGAAGGCAGCATTGGTGCAGCCTCACGTCCCTGGGTGCACAGCAGATATCCAGCCGGGAGAATTCCCCTGAAGGAAAGCCTGGAACTCATCTCACAACCCTTTCTCTTCTACACCTGGCTTGTACCTGTCAAGCAGGCTGCAAAATGAAGGCACGCAAGGGGGGGGTGAGGTCAGAGGTACGTTCGTTCGGATGATTCCTTTCATGTCGTTCAGACCACACGTGTTGTGTGGCAGCCTGAGAGCCGGCCACCCTCCCTGCGGTCACGGGACAGCAGAGCACGGAGGGACCCGCTCCCGGCACAGTGAAGCAGCTCCCCTCAGTGAGCGACCGCTCCAGGGCAGAGCATGCAAACCGCAGCTCCCTTCGGAGACAAGCCGGGTGAGCTGCTTTGGCCACGTGGATGTTTGTCCACCAGACACAGACTGGGGCAAACCAGTCACACGGGCCACATCTTCACTGGAGACGTTGAGCTGGATGGCTCTAAAGGCCACCAGCCATGCCCTGAGCAAAAATGAACTCTAGATGTCTTTTCTTCCATGGGTTTCATCCAGACCCATTATCTACTTGGTCTCAATATATTTTTTTTCCTGTTAAACACCTGCAAAAAAAAAAAAATAAAAGTTCTTTGGCACTTGTGCGACAAGGACACACAGACATGAGACTCTCCTCTCCGTCAGCTGCTTGCTGGACGCATCTCTAGAGGTCCATGTATGCGGAGTCTGTGTCCACCCTCTGGGCCTCTCCAAACACGAGGAACGTGCAGAGACCGACGCTGTTAACAGCAGCCACCAAATTGAAGACGGAAATCCAGGAGCCAGTTGTTTCGATCAGGTAGCCAGCCAAGTACACGCAAATGACACCTGGGACAGGAGGGAAGAGAAAGAAACGGAAAGGCTCCGGGGTCAGATCCTGCCCAGAGGACTCCCCGGGAAAGGATGAGCTGCGGGAGGGACCTTACCTAGGAGGGCTCCACCTGTATTCCCAACACCTGTGAAGAAAAGAAAGAAATCGCGTATTCAAACCCCACAAACATGAGGGGCTTCATCCGGGCTCCCACCCGACCCCGGGTCTGCGTGCTGAGCAAAACGCCTCGCCGACGGCAGGGACGGCCGACGCTCAGCCCCGGCCCCGGCCCGTGGTGCGGGCAGGCCTTTGGCAAAGGGCACACACCGCCCCTCCAGCACAACCGAAACCGTGCAGGAATCCTTACCGAACAGTAGCCCAGCGCACGAGGGGGCCAGATCCTGTACGTTTACCGAAATGCCACTAAAACAAAACAGAGAGGGGAAAATGGCTGTTTTAATGGAGCAGGACTGCTTTTTCATCATTTACACCGAGGTTAGTTTGTGAGGCAAAAGAAAGGGATCCTAGAGAATAAATGGCATTGTGGGGAGAAAGGAAAGAGGCTGAGAGCGGAGCAGCACACAAGATTACTGGGAGGAAAACGCTTCAACTCAAAGCGCTCAGTGGGGCCAAGATGCAATTTCCCTCCTGCTTCACCTCCCCAGCACCTGCCTGGTCCACGGTGCCCTCCAGCACACTGAGCCTTTCCCCACGCTAGCGGCTGGCGGGGTCATTCCCAACCCAGCGGGCACGAAACTCCGCCAGCCTCGCAGGGACCCGCACACGATGCTCAGCCAAGTGCCAGTTCTTGCTCTGACAGTGGTGATGGAGGCAGCTGCCTCCGAGACCCCAAAATGCCGAGCTGAGGGCCACGGCTGCGGCCGTTACCACGCTCCTTACCTGTGGTTAAAGGTCTGAAGGCCAACGGAAGCGGAGGCGAACACTATCGCTTTGCAAAAACTGGATGTCTGGCCCAGGCACAGAGCAAAAATGCTTGAGACGCCGGAGCCAATGACCTGGAAGAAAGGGAAAATTCAATACGACAGCACATTTTCTGTCAGGAAGAAAGCAGCTCCTTTCACAGACAAACTGTTCCCTTTTACAATGGCAAGAGCTCGGATGCACTGGGTGCTTCCCAAGCCTTTATTTCCCTGGTGTCCTGCCTTTGTGTCCGAGGTCTGTGCAGAGGGACGCGATGCTGCAGAGCACAGAGGATACGCCGCGCCCTCACCTGGCATTTCTATTTCTGCTCATCCTTCTATTGCTATTTCCCAGTATCTAAGGGGTCATTTGGAGTAACAGCACAGGGCTGGCCTTTCCCAGTGAGAAAAAACCTCTTTGGAGCACTCGCAAATCTCTGTGCTCAACACTACCGTTGGTCCATGCTCCTCAGCCAGGGTTTTCCTCTGATTTCCTTTCCCACATGCACTGACCACCAATCTGTCTGCAAAGCTACAAACTTTCCTCTTTCCACCCACCCAGCTCTGCCAGCAGCACCCAGCAGTAGCCCAAGGGTCCCTCCTGCGGCTTCAGCTCTCTCACCTGCATGAACTTACGAATGGTGATGGTTTTGTACCCTGGAAGAGAAAGGGAGAGTTGCAGTTAAAGCACCATGCACCAGGTCTCCTTGTTCTCCAGCCAGGAGACCACAGGGTGACTGAACCTCAGACGGGCAAATTTCATCTCCAGGTGCATATTGTGGCTGAGACCAAAACACACGGGTGGGGTTTGGGCCCAGGAGTATTTCTCCTGCTTTCATATCAGAACGTCACGTTGTCTGTTTGCTGGGTCTTTTCCCTACCGACAAGCCCACCTCCTCCCACCCAGGACCTCTTTCCACATCACGTAACATAAGAGGTAAGGAGAAGCCAGAAGAGCTCTTACCCTGGTTGATTAAATGATCAGACAGAAATCCACTGAACAAGCTCGCTGGAATTGCGACCAGCCAGGGGACTACGTTAAACACCCAGCCCTGAAAGGGAGCAAAAATCAAGAGAGGTTTGCTGCCAGAGCTGAGTTCGTTTTCAAATATTTCATTTGATAGTCTGTGATATCTGGAGAAAGGACAAAATACGGAGTGATCAGGACTCCTTGCAGGATCTCTGCCCTCTTCGCACGGCAAGCTCTCAGCTCCACCCTGAAGCCTGTAAGGTGGCAGGTGCATTACCGGGCTGCAGCACTTCTAGGTTCGTTGTCTTTCCTTCTGCCCCAGTGACCCTGCCTCCAAGGGAGGAGCAGAAAGCTCTGTCTGCCCCGGGACAGAGGGGTTAAAAGTGGCAAAGGTGACTGTTCAGCAAGGTGATGTGGCAGAGAGCCACAGAGCCGCAGAAGCAAGCTGCAGATTTTACACTGCCCGGTGGGTCATCGGTAAAGCCGTCGGCAAAATTTCCGACCTCGGCATCCACATCATTAGCAGCGTCACTGTGAAGCGGAGGGAACACAGCTGGATTTCCTAATGCCAGGATTAGGTAACATCACGGGGAGCAACATACTTTGGTCTATTTTCAATTAAGCGAGCTTGCTACAGTTGTAATCACAGACGATTACTGGTCATCTGGATTACAGCTGCTCAGAGGCGTTCTGGTACTTAGATCCTACGAGGAGCTGAACCAGTGCGGGCTGGGCTGGGCTTCACCTCAGCTGGTTGAGCCTGCCCATCCATCCGTCGTCCCCCGCATCTCCCCCTTCGCTCAGAGCCCATCACTCCCTTCCTCGCCTGGCCTCAGGATGCTCGGGAGAGCTGGATAATCTTGGGTTTGAATAATCCTGTTTCCTGGAAATCATGCCAGGGTCCATCTGCACCTCTCAGTGCCTGTGAAACTTTGGTTCTTCGTCACTTTTGAAAACGTTGCCCCATAGGGTTTGTGGGGAAATATCTCTGGTGGCTGTTAGCACCAGCTGGGGCTGCTCACCAAGTCCATCCCAACACACCAAAGCCACCCTTGTCTCCTCCCTACGGCCCTTCAACCTCAGCGTGAGCCAAAATCCTCCATCACTTCCACCCGGGGGGACCGCAGGCAGCTGCTGGGGTGGCGGTGAAGGCAGCTCACCTGCAGAAAGGGACTTTGTCCAGCAGGTGACACGGGCTTCCCACGTTAAGGATTATCGTCCATCCTTTAGGATCAAGCATCCTCAAGCCCCGTTTTATTAAAATGCATGAAGCGATTATCAGATGCAGGGATGCTATACAGAGCATCTTACGTAAAGGCACCGCGGTATAATGCCTAACAGATGGTAAATTACTGCCGCACAAGCACATTACAGGAGGTGCACAGAGCTTGTCACAACAATATGTTCGCTGGTTTAATACCTGATTTTAATATAAATATCAAGCATGGCATAAAGCGCCTTACACATGTAATATGGAAAGGCGTTTGTAAGCAGCTCTGCAAATTGTAAAAACTGCACGGAAAAGATTGTCTGAGTTTCTGAGAACAGGAAGATGAAAATGCCAGCTCTCAGCTCAGCCGAGTAAAGCTGTGGTTTCTGAAAAACTGGAGCATCATTTGTGCTGAGGAGAAGGAAGCTCGTATAGCAGTTCTGAAGTGCCCGTTGTTAATGGTAATTAGCATTTTCTCAGGCAGCTCTGTGCTATACAATGTCAGTATGGTTCAAAACCATGCGAAAAGCCAAGGGTGAATGGGTTGACGGTAATTTGCAACAGGATAATGTCATGAGCTCTGTGCCATTTGAAAACCGTCCTTCCCTCAGAAGAAAAGCAGTCTAAAAAGCAAATACAACCCTCTCTTCCCTGCCTGGCAGGTGCCCCAGCTCTGCCTCACGTCAGCATCCCTAAACAAGCAACTACACACCAGCCTCTGCCTACCCGCAGGGAGGATGCTTGCATCTCCAAATGTACGTGCAGGGGAATAATGGCTCCAAAATCCCCACGGAAGCCTCCCACCTCCTCCTGCCTCCCAGCCTGCTCTCACCATCACCTTCCTCCCTAACCACCCCGTTTCGGCAGGTACCCAGCATGACCTCGTCTGCGCAGAGCCCGGCAATGCCTGTGTCTCAGAGCCAACTTACCTTCGACTCAGGGAAAGTTTCCTTAAAGAAAGTTGGCAGCCAGGAAAGGAGAGTGAAAAACGTGCTGGCCGTAGAAAGCTGAGCGATGATGACAGCCCTGAAAATACACAGCGGGGAGGAAATAATCAGGAGCGACAGGTCACACTGGGTGGGAAACGGGCACTCGAGCAGCCCAATATTTCAGCTCCTGCTCTATAAATAAATCCCTCATGGTGCTGCAATTGCTTCCTGAGATTTTTTTCCCAGATAACTACTCCTTTTGCCCTGCCACTCGCAGCACCTCTCGTTCCTCCGCTGCCCTCCCCGCACAGCGCCCGGGCGGGCGCCTGACGTCAGCCCCTGGGTTCGGGCGAGGTTAATTAATTGCAGCGGTAATTGTGCGAGTGCATTTCCCACCGGTCCCTTTGAGTGCTGCCAGAGCTGTCCTGCTGCAAGAGGTGGTGGTGTTTGGGGGGTTTTGGGGATCTGGAATCAGCAGATGCTCCACGCTTATTCAAGGCAGGAACGGGCTTGCTGCCCTGCAGCCCCATCACCCTCCTCCTCCTCTTTAAACGGCACTTGGCTGAGCCTCAGTACCAGATGCAGAATCCCAAAGGAAACCCAGCTGTTAAAAAGATGTTTTGCCAGCAATGAGAACACAGCCTGTGCCACCCAGTGCCCCTGCGCAGCCCTTCTCAGGAGCCCATTACAGGCAGCACTTGTAATGTGACATTGTAAATAACAAGACCGGTGAAGAAGGTCGTTGGACTTGATGACCTTGCAGGTCTTTTCCAACCGTAAAGATTCTATGATTTTAAGAACATCACTCCCGACAAGCACACAACAGCCTGCGAAGGAGAACACTCAAGCCTGACATCCCTCTGGACAGAACACAAGCTGCCTTTTGTCCAGCTTCCCTTTTTAGTTCTTTACTTTAACAGAAGGGATTAGAAAACCTGGTCTTATTTTCCAGCTATACAAATAAGTGGACAAAATACACATAGGGAGAAGAAATCAGCTAAGAGAGGAGAAAAAGCGCTTGGAGGGAGGGATGCTCCCCAGCCCCGCCGACGCGCGAGGCCACCGCAGCTGCCTACCATATCGGTGCCTTCCGAAACAGCTGCTTCCAGGGAACTTTGGTCTGCTTGGATATCGAGAGGCCTCTCATGAAATAATCTATAGGGATGATGAGTTCTGCAGGGAAGAAAACATACAAAGGAAAGCTCTGATCAGTAATTTTCTGTGCAGCTGGAGGGAGCCCTGGGACACCACTACACAACTACCTTTAATCTCCTTCCTACTTGTTTTTTGGCTATACCAGCATTAAAGAACACCTTGTTATGCTGACCAAAATTTTTCCACTGCGCCCACACACTTCCCCATCCCGCCACCTTCACCCATTTGCTCTGTCTCTTGCTATAATTAAACAAAACCCCTTGGGCAGGGACCAGCTTTGGATTTTGGGCAGCACCAAGCACACACCAGGCTCCTGATGGGCTGAGCACCTACATCCACGCTTGCACTAATAGTGCTGTAGCCAGGTGTAACCGTTTGCCCATGCGTGGAATTACTCCCAGACCGTTATTTGGGAAGAGATATTCTGGATTAACTGGTTTTTAAAAGCTCTATGTGTAGATGCTCTTAGTTTGGAATAAGTCTCTTGCCCTGCTTTATCTTAATCCACTTTGAAGATCATGCTCTGTTTGGTGTTTTCACTGGTGCTTAAGGGTACTGAGGAGGCTGATCAGGCTCTCGACAGCAATATAATCCAGCGTGGGACTTGAAATGGGAAATCAGCAACGCAAGAGCTCAAAACCAGGCGTGCTGGCAGCCCGAGGGACGCCGGCGGCTGGACTCACCTTTCTCACTCAGGAGGTACTTGCAGGTGCAGTAAACCCAGAGCAAAGTGAGCAAACCGGAGAAGTAGAAAACGCTCTCCCAGCCGTACCAGTCCAGGAGGAGAGATCCCGCGCCGCCAATCACCAGCGTCCTGCAAGAGAAGCCAGGCTCGGATTTACAGGTCTGGCTGGGAGCGTCAATGGGAGATGCTTCTTGGGGTGGATGCTGCGTCTCACTAAATGCACGTAAAATAGCCATCAGTCACTGCGTGTTCCCTGCGTGGCATCGCGGGATCCTCAGCCAGGCAGGAGGAACTGCTGAGGGACCTCACGCTTGCCCGCCCCGCACTGAAACATCCTCATCGGGGAAAGAAAAGGAGGTTGCCGGTGTGTAGAAAGTATTTCAGAGTATGTATAAATCATCAAAAGGAATGAGTACACTGGAAAACTAGGTGATTAAATGCAGTAATACTCCTATTTGGCTTTTAAGCAACCCTTCCATTTAGAAAGGAAATTCTCATGGAGATTAGCAGAGATGGGGAAGTTGTATCATCCCCATCTATCAGAGAGGACAGGTGATCAGTCTCCAGCTGACCCTTGCTCTTCCTACTGAATCAGGCTGTTTCCCAGAGTAATTAGGCATTGCAAACACTCTTCAAAGTCTAGCTTGAAAAGAAAGGAAAAAAAAAAAACCTTAAATCCTTGACACGCACGACAGCAACTGCCTGAGGCTTCCTCAGCAGCAGCCGGTCTCCTCCAGGACCCAGGACTCCACAGGTACTTTGGGCTGCGAGTTTTGCCTCCAACTATTTAACGGCATTTCATCACGTACGATGTCCAGAGACTGTCACTCGTGGCTCGAAGCCTTTTGAACTTACCCAAACTGCGAGCCGGTCCCCACCGTGCTGTAGGTGAAGGCTCGCTCGCCCTCCCGGACCTTCTGGGACAGCAGGCTGGCCAGGGACGGGAAATACACCCCTGCGAGCAAGGGGAGCAAGGCAGGGAGCAGTCAGGCTCCTGTGCCCTCGGGAGCAAATCAAAAGCAAATTTAAAAGATCCCACAGGAGCTAAACACCGAGACAAAGCAACAAAACCTTTGGTGAATTCAAACCAGGTTACAAAATAAAACAAATGAATCCATCACCAGGAAAGGTTTGTTTGTGCCTTCTCCGCAATCCCCTGTTTCACCATCACTGCTGCTACAGTAAATCCATCAGCGTCAATGGACTTCTCCCAACGGTTCCCCAGTGCTGCAGCTCGGCAAGAGGGAAGGAAAATCATCCCAAATTATCCAAAAGTTTTGGCAAGGACCAGTTTTCCCCAAATGCTTTGAAGGAGTTTTAAAATGCAGAAAACCAAACAGGAACAGTGACAACTTCAGAAGCCAGCAGCCCTTGTCTGGCAGGGATTTCTACAGGGGAATGATTTGTCAGCGATTTTCTCTAGAAATGTCACGTTTTTTTTTCCCCGTGGAAGTTCTGGATGTGGGAGCAGTTTTGAGGCAGAGGTTTGCTCGAACTGCAAGGGCTCACGCAGCGCAAACCACAGGACGTGCATCTGAATTTACCGCACATGAACCCCTGTGCGAGGACGCCTCTGGGCAGATGGACACGTGGACACGCGCTCGGGACAAGGTCTCACCTTGCAGCAAGCCCATGAGGAACCTGGAGGAGGTCATGAAAATGAGAGGGGCAGAAGTGACGTGGGTGAGCAGCGGGGTGAGGACCGTCAGGAACCCCCAGGCTGATGCTGAGAGGAGGAGGACTTTCTCACCTCCTATTCTGGAAGACAGAAAAAAAAATTATCAAAAACGAGGAGAGGGCAAAAGGGCAAACCCCCCCAGTCAAGACTCAAGTGCTCTTCCCAGTTTAGCCTGTTTTTAAGATCAATCTTTCAGTCGAACCTGTTCTTCTCTTACAAATGCCTCTGACCTCTGGGGAGCAGCTCTGACCTCCTCCCTGGCCACCTGCATTGCCCTCACCAGGACGCTGGCCACTGGCACTGCCCGTCCGATCCCAGCACACACCGACCCCAGAGACACCACTGCGCTGAGGCTCTCAAGTCTCTGACGGAGGGGAAGCCCAAGCTGCCGTCACCGTTCTGCTTTTCTTAACCAGTGATGGGGTTTTCTCTTCCATCTGCTCTTTTGCATCAGCTCTGCTTGTTAAAATTTGGGGTTGTGCAGGCATTTACTTGCAAACTGTTAAGGAACGTAATTAAATAGCACAGTGCACTGCATGGATAACGTACTCCTTCCAGGCACGTGCTCCTCACAAAAGATCTCATAGGAAAGCCCTCCTCACTGAGAACAGGGTGGCTGGGGAAAGGAATCGGAGCAGGGAGTTACTTAGATCTTTCCTTACAGCTAACTGGGGAAGTTGGGTTTTAATTGATATGACAAAATGGAGACTCTTGGTTTTCCCAGACATGACGGAAACTGTGATGGGGGCTTGTTTGTGAAAAGATTGCGTGAGAATATAGGGTGGAAAAACTGGAGGTGCTGAACTGAAAACTAAGACAGATTACGCAGATCAAATAGAAAAAAAAAAAAGCTGTGTTCCTTGCAAAAAGGAAATATTTTCTTCTCGTGGTTAGTGATCGCAGCTATAAACCCTTCCAACCGGCTGTCCGGCACCACTGGGATTAAGCCGTTTGTTAATGGACAATCAACGCTCCTGGTGAGCAGCCCCTATGAACTATGCAAAGGGCATCAGCGTTTATCACTTTTCTACATTACAGTCTGCTTTACACCCACTATTTCTTTCATCAGCTTTGCTTTTTTTATTCCAATTACTGAACCAGTGCTAAAAACAACCTCCATCAGAAAAATGTTGCTGGTATAAAAGTGCTCTTCACCGTTTCCGGGTGAAAAACCAGAGTTTGTGGGTCCAAGTGTCCATGGACACGGCTGTAGGTCTCTCCTGGCAGATGCTCAGTGGAAGCTGCGGAGGCAGGAATGGTGGTGCAGACACTCCCTGTGTTTGCCGGGGATTTTGCCCGTGCGAAGTCCTTCAGTGCCCGCTGCCCTACAAGCGCAGCGCCAATTTTAAGGCCCGGGGATCTAATTGGACAGTCGAAACTACACGTGCCCTTTTTGAATCAGAGCTACAGACCCTGAGTGAGGCTGATGGAGAGACCTCAGCTGCTTTCAGACCCACCTGCAGTGCCCCATAAAGCTTCTCCCCATGGACACGCTTCACCCTCCCGCCCCATCGTTGGGTGAAAAATCTCACAGCCACTGCGGAGACTTGAACTGAGAGGCCAAAACCAAGGTAAGTGTCATGAAAAAGCCCGAGCGGAAGAAAAGATGAGAGTAATTTCCAGTACTGGTCACTGATATGTCCTCCGATAATCTGCGTCAAGCAGTAGCCCCAGAAGAAGCTGCTGAGCACTATGCCGGACTGCTTCTTGTCCCAGTCGAAGCGGGTGCTCAGGGCCACGGCGCAGATGGGCACGGCGACGCGGGCGCAGTACAGCAGGCACGTCCCCAGCAGCAACATCACCGTCCAGACACGGGCCTCGGGCCTGCAAGGGATGGAGAGGAAGGTGGAATGGTCTGCCTGGGAGATCCACCTGCTCACGGCTCACACTGGTTCACTTCCCAGCCGTAACGAGTCTGTCTTCATAAACTAAAGGTCAGCGCAATCCCCGTGTGGGACAGTGTTCCTGACACAGAGCATATCACATCTGGTCACATTTGTGAATGATGCTGACTTGCACCCCAAACATTATTTGACCCCAGCAGCAAAACAAGAGTGTCTGTCCATAGGCTGCAAGGTGGAGCAGGCTGCTTGGCCACCGTTGACTGCAAATCGAGGGAAAGGCAGGGGACAAACCTGGTTTATTTGCTTTTTTTCCCCAAACAAAAGCTTTAGAAACTGTTCTTTAAAAGATAAGGATAACAAAGGAAAGGTCAGCCCATGAGGCTGGAAGCATTTGCATGAGACACCCCATCTTGGTGGCAAACATTTGTGATTTGGCATTCCTACCCGTTCCCCCAGGGAGGCGGCTGTGTGCCACCCCTCCGAAACAGGAGATGGAGGAATGCTTTGGTGAGAGACAAGGCGTGATGGGGCTGAACAACCCAGAGGGAGGAGCAGGAGAATCCAGGCTGGCCTGATTAGAAGTTCAAGATGATGTTATTAATAGTATGTTAACAGAACCAGTCAGGTTGGGTACATGAATACTCAGCCCCAAGAAAAGTGCTCCCGCAGAAGATCCAGGCTGGAAATAAGCGGGAAGGCAATTTCCTCCTGCTCCAAGTCAGCGATGTGCTTCTGCAGCCAGGACCCACACTTCGCTGCAAACCTGGGGCCTTGGATGGAGGCGAACTGCCCTGCCTTCCCACAGCCCCGCTAACGTCGGCCCAGGTCCCCCTTTGCTCGTGAATTACGGAGTTAAAATCTCAGTGAGAACACTTTGTATTTGGTTATTTTCATGCCCACAGGCCGGAGCACAAAGCACTGAGCAAACAGACTCTGTGCTCCAGAGACGCCTGGCGAATTCACTGTACCGGGGCACTAACCTCCGTGCTTTCCACCCTACCAAACAGACCCACCTTCCACGGGAAACAACCTGGGTCACTTCTTATATTGAAACCAGCGTTTATTCCTCTGTACGGGCGACTACGATAAATCTTGGTTAATCCCACACCACGCAGAACCATTTATAATTGCGTCAAACGGCCCATTGCAGAGGGAGGCAAAGGAACAATGGACAGTAAAATGGGATGGGCAGTTGTACCCGCTGGAGGGGAATTTATGGCTGATTCTTGGCGGGGCAGATAAGCAGCTCAGGGCCAATTTCTGGCAGGAGGAACTCAAGTGTCGTTGCTGTGCACACGTACAAACAAATGAAATAACACAGGAACTAGAAAACCTCAGGTATCTTTGCTGGAGGAATAGGTAACCGAGGGTTGACCTTCCTCAGCTGTTTTACCTGGCTGATAAACGCTCTCTGGGTCCTTCCTGGTCTTACGCTGAGCGGAAGATATGCAGCAATCATATCTTAATTTGCTGGAAAATCCAAGGTGAATTGTTTTTAAATTGCCTGCCCCAGCCAGCCCCACCGCCTTCACCTCGCTACGGCAGAGCACAGCCAAACCAGAGGCTCCCAAACACCGAGCGTCCGCGGGACGACACAGGCAGGCGTGTCCGGGTGTAGATCCCCGGCCAGAGGGCAAGGGGGCGGGTAACGGGCGATGGAAAACAATATGGAGAGCCCTTGGAGGGTTGTCTCAAGGCGATCCGGGATCAGATGCTTGCAGGTATAAGTGACCGAGCCTCACCAGCCTAACCAGTGCTTCCGCACCAGCCCGAGGCCGTAACCCCTCCTGTTACCTACAGCGGCACGGCGCTGATTAACGTGAGCTCTGAACCTGCAACAATTGAGATGACCAAGTAAAATGGAGCAGCCTGCGATGTGCGTGGTTATTTCCCATTATCTAGCCACCAAAACAGTTTTCTAAATTGTGCCTTTCCCCCCCCGAAGCAAAGGGAGACCTTTACGAGCTCTCTCGCTGTCCGGAGCGGGGCTGAGCCTGCCTCTTCTCCCAGCAGTCACAACGATGAGCGCAGCAGCATTTTAAACTGGGATATTACATCAACGGCTCTTCCTTGGCCCTGAACCCCATACGGCTGTGCGAGATGTAGGATGGAGAGAAAAAGCCCTGTGCAGTCCAACTCGTCTTTACTCCGCTTTTCATCATAACATTTGACACAGTTTCAATGCTCTCTGGTTACTACTCCATTCTATACATTTATATCCTTTTCCTATATGTTTAAATGCATCAGCAGAGACTTATGCTCAAAACAAGCGGGGAGTATAAAGACGGCTTCAGACTACCGCTCGCACTGCAGGCAGCATATCCAGCTAGGAAAATCCACTCGAATAATGTAATCGCTAGCTGCCCACACCCACCAGAAAGCATGGCAAGAATTATTTCTCTGCGAGGACAATGACGTGCTTGCATCAGAGGAAAGAGCTTTGTAAATGCATTTTCTCCTAATTATAGTTATCACAGAGACTGCCGATGAGTCAATGTTCTGCTCGGTGCAAAACAACAACAGCAAAGGTCACAGGAGAAACCTCGACTAGCACAAGGGGAAAAATTAGAACTCTCCTTCGAAAAGGAATAATAACAAATCAAACAGAGATGTTGTAGGTAACGCCAGCCATCCGAGAAGCGGAGCTTTACCAGCACTAATGTAAATCTAATGGCTTCTCTGATGAGAGAGGTGGAGAGAGTCTGTGCTGGAGACAACCAGACTGAGCCAGAGGAAAGCACACCCAACCTAAGGAAGTCACAGCCGATGCTGTCACCGGTGTCACAGTGCCCATCTCACGATCAAGCATCTCCCCAAAACCCTGTGCTGGTCCTGGCCGACCCCTGGCCGTACGGGGCAGAGATCTCCATGAGAGCGGGCGGCCAGCCCCATACCATCGGCAGGTCAATCACCAGAGCTTGTCCGGAGCCACCTCATTAACCTAATCGGGTGCTGCGTGGCGGCGGCCCCCCCGCCCAGCCTGTGCCTGCCAGTCCTTTCTGCTTACGAGAAACAGGCGCTGCAGGTGCATCCCCTTCTGCACGTCACCAGACCCTCTTCACCCGGCGAAGCAGCCACGCAGCGAGACAACGCTTCCTATTTCATAAACCTCCCACCACCGCCCAGACGGACTGTAATTAGCTCGAGCCCTAATGACTCTTTCCGGGTGGCTTTTTGTACGGCAGCAGCCCTATATTTGAGCAGCCCTGCCTGACGTCCCCTGGTTCTCCTCCCCCAAACGCAGCCCTGGGCACTGGGTGGTCACAGCTCTGCTTCGAAGCGTCTAAAGATTCCCCCGGGACCCAGCTGCCACCAACCAAACGGGTCCCCAGCCCAGGGCACGGGGGTTAAGATTGATTTTTAAGGATGCCAAAACCAAGCCGAGCTGTCCCGCGGTGGAAGGAGCGCCTGCAGCATAGGGTGTCTTTATTTGCAGTGTGTTTTCCTGCCGGAGGAATTTCTCCGGTAGATGCCACAGAGCAAATATTTATTCAACTTTATTTCTCTTGACTTGCCTGCCTCTTTTCCCCGCGTCTGCAGGTCTGTGTTTGCAGACACTGCGGGTCACTGTTAAAAGGGACTCGCAGGAGTTCGCGCTATCAATTCGATTACAGGTCCGTACCCTCTTCCAGGCATGAGTTTGGAGCCTGGTATTTTCAGGTGGTAAGAGAGCTGTGTTAGACAGCAAGACTACAAGCAGCCCGTCCCAGCGACAGCTCTTGCCCAGAGGTTTGGTCTCTGAGGTTTGTGGGTGTTTTCCGCAACTGGAAGTGGGAGAAGAACCGGGAGTTGCAGCTCCCGATCAGCATCGGAGCTGCGCCGTGGCCAAGGAGGGCACAGGGAACACCGGTGGGGCGTACCACCCACCCCCAGGGCATCTCTACCTCAGTTCTCTCCTGTAAAAAGAGACCAAAAGTAGCTCTGCGGGAGATGCACGGAGGGTACATCAGCTGCAGCCACCTCCAGTGCCCCCGGCCCACTTGCTCATCCCAGCTGCCAGCAGCAGACACTTGCCTGTCACTGCCAGAACGAGCAGGATGGGGATGAGCTCCTGCGGTGGTACCGCGCTCCCTGCCAAGCTGGAGGGCCACCAGCTCCAAACCAAGGGCACCTCGCAGCCCCAGCACAGGGCCACCTCCCAGGGGAACGTCCCCAGCGTGGGCAGCCGGTGCCTGCGGTCCCCCCGCGCCTGCCACACCGCAGCCTGGGGACGTCTCCCTCCTCGTCACCCATTCCCAGCCCCGTGGGAGTATCCCCCTTCAGAAACCTCTTTTCCAGCTTACCTGCCTGTGGCTTTAATTCACAGTGATCTCCAACACAACCGCGGCCTGACTGACGTGGCGTAAACACAGCGGTCGTGCAGACACTTCTGTGCGAGGAGATAATACCCAGGTAGTTATTTTTAACCTGGTTTGACAGCCCTCTCACTTCTCTCTCTTTGTTTTTCTCAACAATTTCTCCTTCCCTTGAAAAGCGCTTGTCAAGAGAGAGGGTCTTTTTTTTCCCCCCTTCTCAAGTTGATTTTGTCGTGCTGCAAACCGGCTCCAAGCTGATGATTTGTCGCTGTCAAAAGTAGCTTTGGGGTTTAGAGGAGGGATTTTTTTTTTTCAACCCACCAGCTAACAGCCAGCGAGAGCAGCACAGAGGACACAGGGCTTTTTTTTCTTGGGAAAGCTGCTGGTTTCCTGTCAGCCTCCCATGCACAAGCTCCTTCCGCGGAGCCGCAGATGGCAACAAAGTGGTGTTCAGCAAGCATGGCTCTGGGTTTATTCCCTCTTCATTTCTTGCTTTCGGCAAAAGCAAAGATGAAATTAGATTTCGGCAGCTCATATGAGCTGGAAATAGTTGTTAAGTCCAGGTGGAGGCAGTGGGAAAACATAATAATGAAGCACACGTGTGCTTTGCACGCTGATCTAAGGGCATAGTCGGACCAGCCAGGAATGAAACGCGTGTCTTGCTTACACTTTCCGTGTGAAAAAAGTTCTCAGTGAGGTCACAATTAAAACCAGGGTGAGAAACTTATACAACAGAAAAAAATGAACACCTAAAAAGAAAAAAAAAAAAGGCAATTAAAGCTGCAATATTGTGTTGATAAAAGATCAGGGCACAGAGCTCAGAAAAGCAACGTGACCGTTGGCTCTGGGCAAAGAGTGAGGTCAGGCGACTGGAGACCAGCTTGCGGCTGGTGGTACAACTCCTTTTATCTCTGGAGCTTAAAGAAACTGCTGTCTTCAGGTGTAGCCAGAGGCTGGGAGACGCAGAGCGCTTTCAGGAGCCGTTCCTTCCCAGGGCACACGGATTTTTCCATGTTGTATTTCTCACCTGGAGGCACCATCCAAAATGTGAGCCCCAAGTCTACTGCTGGACCTGCCCGTGGCTTTGTGTGCAACCTTTAGTGATAGATTGCTCTTCTCAGCGCTTTGGTCTTCGCCCTGATTAAACCAGGGGAGCTAACACATCTACTGCCCAAGGGATCCCGCTTTGGCACGTTAGGATCGCCATTAAAAAGTGCTATCCAAATGTTCAGATGGGCTACATAAACATGAGGGCTTTTTCCAGCCTCAAATAGAAATCCCTGAGTGTTGTTCTTGGAAGATCAAGAGGAGATGTGTGATAACGGAGCCGTTGGAAACCTGCAGAAAAGTTTGGGAAAGGCAGCCGGAGAGGCAGGATAAAACGTAGGGCAAGAACAGGGAAAGCGGAAGGAAAAGCCAGCTGAAAAAAAGGGAGCACAAAAGAAGCAGCAGCATAAACAAAGATGGAAAAACAAACCTGCCGAGATAATTGTTTATCTCTCCTTGCACTGACGGTGCAGGCAGATCTTGGAAGGATGCCTGGCACATCTTCTGTTTGAGCACGAGAGGAGAACCCATGCCACTTCACCCACTTCATAAAACCTTGCCTCCATGGCAATAACTCATTACTTAGAAATGGTGAGAGCTATTTCTTTGCATATGCTGTTTGAAAACTGTCCACCAAATTGACTTTAAACCATCCAACCTGCTCACGGATCGCTCTCCCCTTCCCGTTCCCACCCTCCGCCGCCCTGTTTCCTTCAGGCCATAAAGGCTCCATAAAGCCTCCCCAAACAAGGGCTGGGACCACGCGTGCGCATCCACGACAAACAACAGGGAGGGGATCTCAGCTTCTGTGAATTACAGCAATACAGGTAAGGACACGGTTATCCTGCTACTCCTTCATACGACCTGGATTCTTTCAGTTACTAGCAGCACTTACGATGGTCAGAATCGCTTCAAAATACATCTGTCTTGATAAATCAATCATCTCTCTTGTTTTGGAAAGTGTTATCGATGGTTTGCATTTTTCAAAGAGGTTTGGGAAACTGGCAGGTTTGTTCCACCCAAACGTATTTAATTTTTTTTCTAGAGGGAAAAATATCTAAATGGAAACTTTGCTTAATGAAAATTTGGTGTGGGGTTCTTCCTCCCCCACCTCTCCTGTTTCACAAAGACTTAGGAAAAAGTTAGAAAGGGGGAGACAAAGAGAAGGAATTTTCCTAACTGCTTTTGGGGGAGAGAATCTCCAAATTTTAAGCAACCCTAGTGCCAAAAGTCTGCCTTTGAGATCTGCCCCCTTACTCTCGAGATGAGTGCGGGTTTAGTTAGACTTGCAGGGCGCTGACTGCAGGAAAAGCCTCCCTCGGGACAGCAGTTTGAAGCCGGCTGTCGGCCCACTGCTGCTGCAGGAAGCGATTGATGATAAACCTCAGCTTATCCAGCAGCTGATTGCTGCTGTACGGGGCAATTCCTCCCCTTGCCCCCGTGTCCCTGCGCATCAGCACCAATGTCATCTGTCCCCGTGGCTGCCCCTCTGCTCTCCTGCCGGGGCGAGCTCGCCACAGGCTCGCACCAGCCCGAAAGCAAAGGGGAGCAAAGAGCCCATGGGAACAGGCCATCGTGGCAGCGGCCGGGCGTTGGTTCCTCTTCGTGGCACCGTTAAACCCAACTACATTTCAAAAGCGTGGGGGCTCCCAGTTTGGAAAAGCCTCTGACCATCACTTCCAGCTGCCCCGTGGCACTGAAATCAGCATCTCACCCTGCCTTGACCCGGAGAAGCGGCGGATCCCGAGGTGGAGGTGCTGGCTGACTTCCCCAGGGCGGCAGAGGATCAGCGCTGCCCCAGGTATCCCAGCTCCAAGCACAGGGCCTCCTGCCCCTACTGTTAAAAGCGCTCAGTTTGGGCTCCAGAGTAGCTTTAAGTATTTTAAGCTGACGAACAGCTGACGCTGTCTAGCTGCTGCCCAGCCACTATTCCAGACTTTATCTTAATTAATTACAATCACCAGTACAAACATCCCTGCTGGAACACTTTGATAAGAACCTCGTCATGCTTTCAACCGCATGTTTAAATAACTGACTACAGGCCAGAAATAAGCTCAATAGATTTTTTTTTCCTTGTGTTTCACAGTAATTCCCTGTCCCCCCCGCCCTTTCCTCTACCGTCTCTGTAGGAGCCCGGCGCAGTGAGGCAGCAGGGGTTGCCCGGGGCGGTGGGACCGTGTCCTCTCGTGTCCCCCCACGTCCCCCGGGGGGCAGCACGGGGGCCAGGAGGGGCTGGGACCGGCAGCACCCCGGCCGCTGTCCCGGCGGGGAGCACCGAGCATCTCCCGAAACCTCTCCGGGGAACGGTCCGGGCTGGCCGACCCCATCCCCAGCCCGAAACTGCAGCTTTTCCAGGAGCTGCGGGGGGAGTGCGGGGCCGGGAGGGGACCGGTCGGGGGATGCGAGGAGGATGTGGTCCCCGAGGGGAGCGGCTTTCCCGGGAGCGGGTCCAGCCTTACCTGGACCAGTGCGGGTCCCCGCAGCCATCCCTCCGCATGCCGCCGTGCTGCGCGGCGCGGGGGCCGTGCTCGGCGCTGCAGAGCGGCACATTCCCCGCGCCGGCACCCGCGGCCATGCGGGCAGCGCCTTCCGCCTCCGCCGCCTCACATCGCGGCGGCCGCCGGCTCCCTCCCCCCGCCGAGCCCCGGCCACGTGTCAGCACCTCCCCGCCGCCTCCCGCCCCTCCACCCCCCCCCGTTTCGGGAAGTCCCGCCGCCTGCCCCGCTCCCCGGGGCCGCCGAGGTCCCGCTCCCTGTCCCCGGGGTCGGGGCGGCTTCGAACCCGCGGTACCGGCGGGGATCTGGGCGGGGAAGGGGTCGTTTTCTCCATCCATCACCCACAAACATGCGGGTTTCTTTCTCTTTCTCTTTTTTTTTCCTCCTCTGACACTCCCGTTCGGAAAATCGAGGGGGGTTAACAGAGAGGACCGGACAGGGTCTCTTCCTTCCCTCCCATACCTGGAAAAGGCAACATCCCATGCACTGCTGCCCCCTGCGCCTCCAGCTCTCAGGGTTGCCGGCAGAAAAGTCTCTGTCTCTGCTTTTTGAAAATTAGAACTGAATAGGATATTCCCGTCCAAAGAATTTAAGAAAAAAAAACAAACAGGAATTAGCATTGTTACAGCTTGATTTCACTCTGTTGGACAGAGCTGCTGCCTTGCTCTAAGTATCAGAGAGAGATAATCAGACTCATTTCTGGAAATAGATAACTAAAATAATGGTTATCTCTGGCCAAAACAAGAGGACTCACCCCCCACTTCAGGAATCTCAATGAGCAGGTGGAGGAGCTTTGTGAAGACATTGTTCAGGCGATTCTGCGGCCGACAGCAGGTGGGATGCAGGCACGGCAAAACTTTGCAGGTCAGCGAAGGATGGAGGGGCTTCCGCACAGCCGGGCCAAGGTCGTGCATGGCCCTTGGGAAAGGTACCGGAGCTTCTGGGCTGCACCAAAATGTGCAGGGTGCAGGTGCAGGGCAGGCACCTCCCATCTGCTACCGCTGCAGCCAGGGGCCTGTAAATGCTCATTAAAATTAAGCCCTTAGCAGACTAATTGTTTAGCTAACTTTGCCATTCTCCTAACATGAACATTTTGCAGGTTCCTGAGGAGCAGTTGGCTACCTAAATCGAGAGGGGTAATACCAATATTGAGCTGAACCTTAGAAAGCAAAGTAGCAAAAGGTTTCTCACACACCACAGAGACAATTCCAGAAGAAAGAGGTCGCCAGGGCTGACAAAAGCAAAACTCGTGAAACCATACTTTGTCTTTTACTTCAGCATTTCTTCTTCAGAGGAAAGACATCTCCCTGCGAAGCCGTGCGGCACTGTCACACACAGTCGCATAGTCGCTACCAAGAGAGAAAGCAAACACTGCAACAAACTTTGGTACACGTGGAAAGGGAGGGGAACAATGTGTAGTAACCACAGGCTAAGCCTCCATCCAGTTGTAGGCTTTCCTTCCATTTTTTGGACAGGAAACAAAACTATAAAGAAAGTATTTTTATTCACTCTGCTACTGTGCCTGTTTCCAGAAGAGGGAGCCAAGTCATGACAAAATGCAGCCAAAAATCAAAACCCTTGTTCAATATGTGGTTAGTTGGTTTTTTTTTTTTTTTCAATAGCGCATAACTTTGGAGTGAAGTTAATCCGAGGCAGGAGGGGAAATGACTGCTGATGTAATTACAGAAGTGAAATGCATGTAATAAGCTGAGAAAAGAACTGAAGAGGTCTTGGCCATGGTACAGTAATCACAGATACAGGAAACTTATTAACTCACACCTGTGTGCGAGTTAGTATGTCTCACCGCGGTGGGATGCAAGCGCCTCCAACACAGACACTGCAACTCCGGCTACTTACTTACTAAAATTATGATTCAATTTAGAAATTGAGCACGTTGCAGAGTTTTCTTTACTTCTTGTACTCTTCCAGGTCGTCTCCTCATACTGCTCAGCATCACCTCTTCAATGAATAGCTTCTTTCACTACTTTGCTTCTCACGTAAGAAGCTAGCTTCAGTGTCAAAAATAGCTGCAGTTAAAAACTTTGAGTGTAACATCCATCACGTGCACATAAGTAAGTGTAAAAAGTAAAAACACAGACTTACTGCTGCGTAATTTTCTGGAAGCAAACCTCCCACCAAGTTGATTAAATTGCAAATGGAATCACTTCAGGAGACAGGTGATGACTACGCAAGAACACAATCTCCTCTGATTTTTCCTATGTTCAGTGTAATCTGTCAAAAGACTACACCAAACAAAAAGATTATTTGAGCTGACATTTACTATCACTGAAGTTTATCCAGACAGTGGTTGTATTACTTGAAGATTTTATGAAATTAAGCACAGATCAAGACCAAATCCTGAAGGGGTGTGAAAGAAGAAATTGGCTCACACATTCCGTAAGGACAACTGTTGTCTCCTGGAAGACCAGTCCAATCGTGGCTTGAAAGCTCCTGCTAAGAGCAGTTTCAACAGGACTCGTCCACCGTCTGAAGAAAATGCTTGTAGTTTCTAGTGCTAAATAATGCAACTTTGCAAAACTGCTGCAGACAGCAACGTGCTGAAAAACAAGCAAATTATCAGAGAAGTTGAGAAACTGAGACTGCTCTTAAGTGAACAGCAACTCCCCTGCAGAAATTGATCCAGGTGGGTATAAGGTCGCAGCGTACTGCTGGAATGCCCACTTAACATGAAGAGCATGACAAAGAATGCACAGGGTTTTCTGATTCCGAGGTGCCCGATCATATCAGTGTGCAGTTCACCGCTACTTTGGCCAATCTTGTCCTTTATGTAATTTTATGAAGGCAGGAGGGGAGAGGAAAGGAATAAAAATAGTTTCTAGCACTTCACCATGTCCATTGAGAAATACAAATCCCTTTGAGAGTGCTATTCATAACCTTTGTGTTTTGTCTCCGCGCAGCTAAGCACACACAGCAAACTAGCTGAGGGGCAGGGCTGGGGACACCGTTGCTCATGAATGGCTATCAACCCTACGGGTCGGGGTGAAATCCTGATTTCCTTAAGAACATTACAGCAGAAACAAATACTGACTGGTGACATTGCTTCTGGACGGCAGAGATCTACAGCGGTCAGAACCCACCTCAACTTGCTGTAGCCTAAAAGCAGATTTTGGGCAAAATACGACTCCATATCCTTTTGTACTCTTTGAGGTAATATCTCAAGGATGCTTTCAGCTGCTGTTGACAGCAGGAGGCCCTGTTACCCGTGAAGATAAGACACACAGGGATCACGCTCCAACTCAATTTAATAAGCTTTGTAACGAACTTGGACAGAAAGTGGTTTGAAGTAAGTTGAGCAACACTCATCTACTAGTCAAGGATTTTTTTTTAAGTAATGCTTTCAAGCTTATACTCAAGCATATAAAGCATAAATTTTACAAATTAAAAACAATAAAATCATCCTAGAATAATGTAATGGCTTCCCCTAGATGTACAAGGAGTGGAAAGGAGACAGAATTATTTCCAGGTAATTTCACACATCTTTAATGCTACGTAAGTGCTCTCCACATCCATTTCAATTTTTCATTTAATGTGGGTGGAAGGAGCTGAAAGTGTTTCAATGAAATCATCTTAAAGAGAGAGAGGTACTTCACCTGGTTTCAAGCTGCACGTTTGCCTCTTCAAGAGTCTCGAGAGGAAATGCTTTACTTAAAATTCTGCTGTTAGTTTCTGTGCAGCAGCCTCTGTTTTTCCAGCTATATAATATTAAGCAGTTCAGTAAGTATTTCTGAGAAAAGTACCAGCAGTACTTCATCTTCAGGGAAACCCGTTATCCCCCACCCTTCAAAAACAACTCCATTGTACAACAGAAGCAACCACAGCTTAGCTTAGATTTGGCAGACAGAAAAGAAACATGGTAGCAGCAAAGACGACAGTTATTAGGGAGGTGACAGGTTTTGGAAAAGGAAAGATATTTGTAGCCTAATCAAAACACACTTGATACACAGCCTTTCTGCAGAGGCATATCAGACAGGATATTTTACAATCCAACTTCTTCACATCCATAGCATTAATGAAAATAATCTTATTTGCTTTCAACAAAGGAAAGGTTAGGGGAGGAATGAGCGTAGTGTACCACGTTTAATTACCAGGTCTGTTTGCCACCATTGAGTTTGGAACAAATCTTCTTACAAAAGTTATTTTCATATTGTTTTAAATTAAGTGGAACAAAACATGTATTTTTACACTAAAGCAAACCGATCAAAGTGGCATTTAATAGTATTTGTTAAAGTGGTTATCTAACAAAAATGGGTTAACGAAATCCCATTCATTAGTAGTCACCAAATAAGACATTTCTCATGCATATGACAAAAGTTCATTCGTGTACTGCGAGGTCTGTTTACTGTGTACAATATTTCCATAAATTATAATATGTTTCACAGCCCCTACCATTCAAGAATATTTCAAACAGATTATATATTATATTTGTATATGCAAACTATTTTATATACACTAATATAAAGATCCTTAGAAGTACCATTATCACTACCTTTATGCTTTCTCTAAAATGCATAGCTTTCGAATATTTTCTTGCAGTTACCAAAAACTTTACAGATTAAAGCTGCTTATCAATGTGGCATGTTCATAAAAACAAAGTGAAATAGTTCTATACTAATCTTATATTAAACCCCTTAAAAAACATGTTTATTTTTTAATGGAAAAAAAAAAAAAACACAAGCTAGTGAAAATTCAAGTAATCTATGCTCAGTCTTTGCCCAAATACTATATTAAATTAATGTAGCGTTCTAGAAGTACAGTGAACTTCTCAACCAGGACTGTAATACTGCATTTCTCATGGAGAAAAATGCTAGTCATGCCACAAAAACGCACTACTTTCCACTTCAGCCGGGAGAAGCTTTAGATGAGATTTAACAAGACGAGTGTCAGAACAGAGGAAAAGCTGATTGGTTATATATGAAGAAATTAGAGCTATTCCAGTTTTGTTTCTGCAGTTTGTTATTAAACAAAGTTACAATAACCATACAGTTTCTCACAAACTAAAAGTTATACACGGTTTTCAGACATCAACCGACTGGAAAAAGTAAAAAAAAAAAAAAAAAACAAACCCAAAACCAAACCAAACAAAAAACCCCAAACCCCAAAACTAAAAACTAAAACCCAAAACTGTTAAAAGTTTGGTGTTAGAATAACCAGCCTGGGTGAAGGAAAGCCAGGCGGCTGTTGTAGCTGGGGGCTACTGATAGCTTGTCTGCTATGTATAAACTTTAAGACCTCCATACCGCAAATACCTCAGAGTGGAGAAGAGAATGATCAGTAATAAATGGGAACGTGACATTGTTATATCCATCATCAGCTTAACCTTGGCGCTCCGCATTACTAACAGCTGCTTAACAAACAATGACCTCCCCCCACAAAAAATAGCTACACAAGTAAACAGTGTTCACAGTAATGCAATCAGTAACAGGTTTTGTTAGTTTCCGTAAGTCAGGTGTATCTGCAAAGCTTTATACAGTTTAATGCATTAAGTATTCCAGTAAAATTAAGTGAAAACTAAGTTTCTGTCTACAGGGTAATATCTACCATACAAGACTAGGTTATGTACAGTATGGGACTGGTGTGACAACTGCCAGTGTCTCATGATGTTAAGCTATTTCACCCATCAGCTCGGTCTTCGTTCAGCAAATCTGTAACCACTTGATATACAGACCTAAAATCTACAGATCGATTTGGCAAGATTAGTGCTTACTACCACTGGATATATACCAGTGCACAGTGCTGCAAAATTAAGTCAACCAGAACATCCCATACCCAGAAGATTACAATTTGTTGACTTGAAAGTCTGGACTTCACATGTAAAACATTAAAACTATAATCCTAACTGGAGCGAGGACAGTCAGTAAACAAATACAGGTGAAGATGAACGGCATCTCTTCAGAAAGGTATGGAAGAGTTGAGAAAACAGAAATTTGTGGTTTTAGACAGCCCTGCTCTGCTCAGCTCAAGGCATATAAACAGCCCAAGTAGCTCTAAATCTACGATTCTTATTCAACAAGCATAAAGGCAGACCCTGCACAAGATGATGTACCAGAGGCTTCAACAAGCACCTTTCCCCTTCACTTAATTTCCTAACACGAGCACATCTTTCAGCTTACAAACATACAGCAGCCTTCAAAGCTTTATTAGCCTTCTGGAATCACTGCAGCGTCTACAGCTGCAAATTTAATACAGGGGGGAAAGGCCTCTGTTAACAAAAATCCTCAAATGCCTCTGGGCGCCATTTTGGTCATTTGTGAAAATTAAGGAAAACAAACAAACAAACAACTTATTTCCAACAATATTCCTCCTGAAAAGATGGGTCACTGATCCATTATGAACATAGCTCTCACCATATAAAGCACCAAGTCAGAAACAAGGAAAAAAAAAAAAAAAAAAAAAAAAGTCCTTAAATTATGATTTACAAGTTTGTACACTATTTCCTAAGCAAAAGGTTGACCTTACTGCAAAGTTTATAGATGAAAACTTGACCAGTTACTTTTAAGGGGAATGTATATCTGGCTATAACTTAAAGGTAGAAAATATTCACTGTTCTATATACATATTTCAAACAGGAGACAGTTAAACTTAACTGAATAGTTGCCAATATAACTCTGTATTAACTCACTGGCCACTAAACTAGGCATCAGTAGCCAATTAGAAAGCTTGAGTTCTGTACTTTTAAAAATGCTATTTTTCCTGTCCTGTTCAATTGTTTTTTAAAAATGTATTATAGTGCATAGCCTAAGTCAGACTTTCAAAGAGATACAGCGCCTTTCAATGCAGTTTTTGCAGCATTTAAAAGGGACTTTTCTCCCTTCAAATTAGATGTTCATTGAAAAATCTGAATTGAGTGCTGTACTGTAATAAAAATATTTCAGTCACAGACTGATATAAACGTATACTGTGCAGTACTAAGATTGTTTGATGTCCATCTGCACACATTTTACTTCGGTTCTTCAATCGTCCCCTTGCTGAGGTCTGTCATTTTGGGATATTTCACCTTCTTCTGGTCCAGCTCATTCTGAGCCCACAGTAGTAGTTTCAGTAATTTTGCCAACTTGGGGGTTGATTCACGATTTTCATAGTCTAGAACAGCTTGATTAACCTCACTCCATACCTGGAAAAGAAACACTACAGTTCAGTAATAGTTTTCCTATGATTAACACTGCTGATGTCACACAGACATCAAAAAGATCACACCTAGTGTGCCAATTCCTCAGAACATGCTCAGGACAAAGCTCCATAGACTATGAGCCTGGAGAAACCAAGGAAGAGAACCAAGTAGTTGAATACATTAACACCATTAAAAAAAAAATTCTTGCTTAAGAAATACTTCTGTTCTTTTGTATACCAATATATTCATTTTTTCTAAACATTTCAAAAATATTTGGACATTGTTTTCAGCACATATGAATAAAGACATCAATTTCCTTTTGAAAAAGGACTACCTTCTGTCGCTGCATCATGTTAAGCAAGTCTCCAAATGGTGATTCTTCGGGATTATCAAAGGCAAGCAAAGCCAGCGTACGCTCCATTTCTGTCAGGCATTCCCTGCTCTCCTCGCCTTGTTCTGCTAATTGGGTCTGAGCAAATTCCAGAGCTGCTTCCGTCTCACGCTGCCGAATCAATTCAATCAAATGCTGCTGCTACAGACGAAAGACACAGCAATATTAATAAATATTAACAAATCTTCAGTATTTCAAGAGTGTAATCTTCAGACATTAGCATGTAATTTGAGACAAACTAATACATAATTTGACAGTTTGAGGTCAATTCTTCTCAATGTGCGAGACAAGGAACAGCAGACTTGTCCACAAGATCTACTGAAAAAGGTAACCTGACACTTAAGTTTTGAAAAGATGTGTTACTACAGGAACTACTAGAAATTCAGATGAACAGTAATTGGAAGTTGGTAAGTCACAAGCCACTGCAGCTGTTACAAGTTTTCACGTTACTGATTGTATATGATGGCTACTGCACTATGCTACAAAGTTTTCCGCTGCTACAAAACCACGTCCAGAACAAACACTGGAAATTGCACCCAGACCTCCCAACACACTCTTAAAACCTGAACTACTTTTCCCAGTCTCTCAGCAACCTCTACCACAGAAATAAAGTTTTCTACCTGTCCTTACCTGCAAATGAAAGTAAAGATATCTGTTTGTATCTAGCAGTTCTGGATGGAGGCTGTTTATTAATGCAATGGCTTCTTGAATCTGTCCTTTCAATATCATTTCTCGAATTTTTATTCTTTCATCAAGAGTCTCTAAATCAACACTGGGTTCAATTCCAGACTCCATTCGAAATTTCTCTGCTGCTTCTTTAAAGCCCTCTGAAACAGAAACATTTTAGCTATAAAATACACTTTATGAAACACTTAAAAAAAAATCAGCTTATACGAAAAGACTTGAGTATTGCTTGTGCATTTTGGCAGTTTAAAGATTAAGTCTGAACTTCTGAAAAATTCTTATCTACTTAAATACGCATTTATCCAACAGGCATCTAACAATACAGGCTTAATTCATTCTTAACTCAAGTGCCCTCATGCAACTTGTAGTCCGATACCTCTAAACTGGAAAGCTTGTTTTATACTTAAACAGAGCAGTGTACTTATTCCAAAATGCGATTTTCAAAATCACATTTTCAAAATTTGGGTGGTTTTGCTTCTCCCTCAAAATCTGTTTACATAGATCTAGTAGTTGCACTGAGAAGAAACAGAAAAAGAAAAGGAATTTGGCTTTCTCATACTAACACTATTTTTTTTAAGTTGCAACAGCTATCTTAAAACCTAAGTCATACTTTCATACACATGATTTACGCCACCAAGATGCTCTTCCTTCATCCCAGAGGCTTCACCTACACACCAGTGTAAACAGGGGTGTAGATCGGATACGGAAGCCTCCACCCTAGTATAGCTTCCCGTGATGGTATGCATCATAATTGCCAGGGACAACTTCTGAGGGTTTTTGATTGTGCGAAGTATTAGTCAGGCTATACACTGAAGGGGTTAATACTTTCTGTCTCAAACTATTTTCACAACAAGTGCCCTTTTAGAGTTTATCTTTCTAGCCAGCTAGAACTTGCTTCTGACAGTTGTTCTATGCAGTTTTCAGAGTGTTATTTAACAACTGCAACGCATCTTGAACTCTGTTTTAATGGCACAAAAAAAAGGACACCGTACAGATGCGGGTCATGTTCGTTAACAGCATTCCAGGAAATACTTTCTTGTCTACACCTTTTAGTAGAAGAGTTAAGGTTAAAAAAATGTCACTTCTATTGCCTGGTAACCGCTGGGTCTCTGAATCTCAGTCAGTTTCCACTTAAGAGAACACAAGAGCAGCTGTACGTTGCTAAGAGAAGGCAACAGCAATCACTAAGATCTCAAAGCCCTTAATTTCCCTCCATCTAGTAGCACGTTCTAGCCAAAACTGTCTGTCTTGATAAAATAAGCAACGTGCATTTAAAAGCCTCCGAGCATTACTACCCATTTTTACCTGTAACAAGGTAGTTCATGATAAGGCGGTTCATGTCTGCTCTCTGGATATGCAAGTTATTAAGTTTTTCCATCCATTCATCTTTCGTGATTTCATCAGGTTTTTCTGCATAACTCATCCTGGACTCTTACTACAACAAAAGCAAAGCATCTCATTTAACATGATCCAAGAAATAAGTTTAATGTATATAAGCACTGTGTTGCTACCATCTTCACATAAAATATTTTTTATGACATCTTTTAAATTAACAGTCCAAAGAGACCCTTTTATCTCAAACCACAGTTTTACATGTTTCTCCTCCTTGTTCTAGCGTTCTTTCACATCTACTAGCCAGACTCTAAAGCTTTCATCAGTCGTCAGAATAAAAAATTCAAATGTCATCTTCTTGTACTTAACTTTAAATCCACTCCAAATAAACCTTGTTTAGAGTTTATACAGGACACGCAGCATCACAGTCTGAAACAAGTGAATCAAAGAGTTTGACAGCTAGCCAGAAAAATTGTAACAACCCGTTAAAGCAAAACCTATGTAAGCAATATTTGCTTTAAACTTTTCACCAAAACTTAGACGAGAGAGCTCCGTGCATTGTACACCTACAAAACTGTACATGAGACGTTAACTAACGTACTACTAAGACTTACATTACCTTAGCTTTGCTGTCCGCAAAAGTACTCCTGTCAACACTACTAAAATGTTATCTCCCAGTATTTTTCTCGACAATACTTTTTTTTCAGATTCGGAAGCAAAGCGCTTTGCTAAAGTCGGTATTTAATCATTTCTACTTTCAAGGGGGCAGGGAAAGGGGGAGGAGAGGCGGCAACAACAACAGCAACGGGCACCGCCACCCCTCTCCGACAAACACCGGCGGCAGCGCGCCTTCTCTTCACCAGCCCACTTCCAACAGGTTTTCCTTCCTCCCAACTATCGCCAAAGCCACACCGACCCGGGGAAAGTTGGACAGCGGGGGACAGGATCAGCCCGGGGCCGGCTGAGCGGCCCCGATCAGTCCCCAGCCCCGCGTTCACGCCGCTCCCAACCACGCAGCGGGAGAACGGGGCCCCCGCCGCAACCAGCTGCGGCGGCTCAAGCCCCGCACCGCCGAGGCACCCCGACCTTCTCCCGCCCGCCACCGGCCCGCCAAGGCGCTGCCCCCGACCCAGCCCTCTCCGGGGCCTGGGCCACCGAAGCCACAGGCCCAGCGCCGCCCCACCGACCGCAGCGGTCAACCGCTGTCCGAGCCGCCGGGCCAGGGGAAGGGCCCAGCCAGCCCCCGTCCCCCGGGGGAAGGAACGGGCTCGCCGCCGCCATCTTACCGAGCGCGCGGCGGTGCCGGCTCCGACGCACGAACGCGGGCCTCTCCGCCGCCTCCGCCAGGCCGCAGGCGCGTGGATCTCGCGAGAACCGCCCTCTCGGCCAATCAGCGCCAGGAGAGGGGCGAGAAAATACCCAACCATAGAGTCGGCCGCGGGACAGAGCGTCCGCCCGCGCCTGCGGGTACAGCCCTCCAGTGGGGAGCTGGTACCATAGAGACGGCGCGGGCGCCGCGGTACCATAGAGAGTGGGCCCGATCCCGCCGCGGCTGCGGCACAGCGGGGGCGGCCCAGGTGCGGGGCGAGCCGGGCTGTAAAGTGGCCGCCGTGCCGCCTCAGGCAGCCGGGCTGTCAGCGGGGCCGAGCAGGGTTGACGGCCAGCTCTGCCTGCCCTCCGCCCGACTTTGGCTCCCGGCCGGCTCCGCCATGCTGCCTGTCCCAGCAGCCAGACCGCCTCTGCCGGGAGCCTCCGTGGCTCGTATCCCACCCCGACGCCTTAATAACGCCCGAAGGGACAGCGCGGAGCTCCCTGGGTGAGGGACCCCAACCCTGGAACAACGGGGGCTGGTCCGGTCCCTGCTCCGGTGGGGTGTGCGCAAACACCGCCGTGTGAGGCTGTCACCGCTCCGACGCCGACATGGCGGGGGCCACACGAGCAAGGGTTGGCCGTCGGAGCTCGGAGCTGGCCCTGGATAATGGAAAGGGAGAGGGGTCCGCCACAGGTCACAGCCCGGTGTATTAACGTACAGTTCCGCCAATTCCCGCTCCTTTTGATAGCCTGGACTGGGAGCTGCCCTGCCTGAGAGCTCTGATTTGTGATCTCTGTCAAAATTCGTGTTGGCTGCTGAGGAGAGTTAATAAACTCGCTGAGGCTGGATGCAGTGGAGTTCGTGAGTCAAAGCACTGCAGAAAAGCCAGGAAAACGCCTCGATTTGTGTATTTAGATTGAGAGCAGGCTTAAGACGTACACCTTTTATGTGTGAAATGCTGCAAATGATGCTCCTCAGAAAAATATAATTTCACTTACAGAGTGGGAATATGGATACAATTACGCATTTTTCGCTCTTGGTTTTGTAATTGTGCCATAAAGCGCAGCCTCCAAAACTCACTTTCATTACAATTTTCCCAGAGAAAATCTACACTATAATAAGTAATGTATCACTTAAACTTGTTTCCCCAAACAAACCTCCAGGTTTATAAACAATGCAGAATTTTGGACAGAGAGCTTCAAATATTTAGTAACACATGCCATTGGTTGTTAGCTGTATGACAAAGAAAGGAAAGAAAGCTACAGCGTGGCAAGTATTCCTAATGATTGGAGAGGGCTCTTCCTCAGGCTTTAATCTAAAAACTAATCTCAATGCATTTGACTCACTGGGAAATACAAATGTTCAGACTCTATTTTTCAATCAGTAGGCTTGTAAATCTCTCTTTTGGCTTAGCTGTCCTGTCTGGTTCTTGTCAGCTCCTCCCTAAAAGGTGGAGTTTCTCAGGAGACTTCCATAAAGAGGGAGAGAGGAAGAAGATGCCCCTCTCTAGGAGGGTTTCCTGACTTTTCTATAGAGGGAAACGCACCCCAAGCAGAGAGGAGGCAACAGAGTGTAATTCATACCACAATTGCTGCTTACAGGTAAAGAATAAAGCATAGGTGTAACTGCTTTCTGATAAGTAGAATAATATATTCACTAAATAGGCTAAAAATGTGTGAGCTGCTGTTTGGCAGCGTCCTGAGTGTGTGGTGCTGGCACCTGTTTTGTCAGAGGTTGGGATGTTCAACCAACTGCAACAGAAGCAGTTACCCCTTTATTGTCCCCCTGAAGAAAAGTAAAAATGGGCAAAAAGCAGCTTCTGAGTTGTGGTTTTGCTTGTAATTAAAAATAGTTTGGTTTTTTTTTTATATATTTTTAGGAGTTGACTTTTTTTTTCTAACCATAATGGTAACAAAAAATAAGTTTGTAGTATTTCTATGCAGATTATCATGGCTAGCTGCATTCTCTTCTCTTTTTCCTTTTGTATGCTCTCCCTAGCTTTTTGATGTTTCTGTTAAGGTCAAGCCTTCTTGGAAACTGAGCTTTCATTTGAGACAAGAGGTTTTATAACCATTTTAGTTGCAACAAACACACTTTGAATGTTACGATTTAAGCATTTTCTTACTGAGTCTGAAAACAAAGTTACTTTCTAATGCATTGGTTTTATTTAGTTAGATAATACTGGATATTAGTACTTGTAGTGACACTTTCTTTAAGAGCAGCACTAGCCCAATGTGATAAAATCCCAAGTAGACAAAAATTTATAAAACTATTATTGCTTTGTCTTAATATAGGCTTTCACCCCCCCTCCCCCCTACTGTTCTGGGTGCAATGAAAATGCTACATGTTTGGGCATTGAGCAGTATCTTGAGTAATAAATGAGTTTTTAGTGAAGAGGAACACTTATGCTCCCCGTGCTTCATAGCCTGGAAGACTCAAGGATTTGGAAACACCAAATTTGCATGTTGGTGTTAAACTTCACAAAACGAAGAAGGGAGTAGGAAGATGTGCAGCAACTCAGGTTAAAAAGCTTCCTGCGTTATTCCCTCTTTCCTAGGACTAAAGTCTAACTTTTATTAAAAATCCTCACATTCTCCCTAAAGTTGGAAACAAACTTTTTAAAAAATTATTATTATTCAGGGAAAACCTTGCAGGATACTTTAATCCTACTCCAAATTTGGATTAAAATGTATGCAAACAAACTACTTGGCTCTCAGGAAACTATCCCATGGCTTAACTATGCCACAGTCCTACAAGAATCTCACAGTAATGAGGGCTGTAATAACAGAGAAAGACGGATTTTTGGGCAAGACTACAAAACTGAGATGAAAAGAAACATATAAAACTGTAATTTAGCATAGTCTATATAATTTTACATTAATTAGGATTTGATAAATCCTAATGTCAGAGATATTTTAATGACTGCTATTTGGAGTTGAGTGAATCTCAAACCAAAATCACAAATTCCTGGAGAAGTCACAAAAATCCCTGAAAAAAAAAAAAAGGCATATATTGCTGAGGGGGAGGGGAGCAACAGAGTTTATCTAGATTTGGGGGGAAAAAAAATCTGCAAGCTTCTGTCAGCTGATAGGAAGAGGATTGCTATTTATGTGAATATTATTAACCCTCAATAAAGTATTTCTCTGTGTTCATCTAGTTTTTATGGAAAAAAAAAAAGGTATCAGGAGCCTTGGAAAATCAAGGACCCAGAAGATACACTACCTTGACATCTGACATATCTATTTTGAGTGATGTGCTGAACTCTGACGACAGAGGCCTTTTTTACCACAAAAAGAGGTAAAACTGGAGCACAGCCAACAGAAATTAGACTCTTCTAACTTAAAATTCTTATCTATTAAAAAAAATCCAAACAAACAAAAAAAAATAAAAACCTGCCAGAGATGGAGGACGGAAGAGAACTTGCTCATTTGCTTTTGTCTGTACTCTTTTTCATGGGCTAATTCTGTCTCTGTTTTTTATCTGGCTGCTGAAATTGGGTCCCCAGAACATTCAGTGAGGAAGAACCGAGAGGAGGAGTGAATGTAAAGTAAGTATTAGATTTAAGGGCTTTGCATCTTCAAACACTGGAACGGGTTGCTGTCTTGGTGAAGGGAAAGGTGGGTGAGAGAGCAGAATTGACACCCGGGATCTGGGGAGACCACCTCTATGCAGCACGAAGATGATGCCTTAGTGCCTATCACAAATCGTGGCTTTCTGGTTTGTGCGTGAAGGCTCTTGTGTGAGACACTGCAAATATAAGTAAGGCCAATTTCTAGACACCCAAAGTTTAAAAAAGATTAATTAGGGAAACTCGAGTGATAAACAAATGAAGATGTCAGCTGCAGAGGAAAGTGTCAGTGTACTGACTGCCTAATAGTGGAAAAGGTTTTGGAAAGCAGTGGAAAAAAGTTTTAAGGAGAGTTAGTGCTGAGGGATTTGTAGATATCTCAGGATAAGCTTCTCCGGTGTTTAAGGAGAGATAGATAAGGTGCTTATTATACTGTTTTAGAAGCTGACTGATAGTCATTAATCTCTACTAGGATTTCCTAGCAGTGTTTTCCATTCAAACCAGTCAGAAACTACCATTGTGTACATCAGAGGAGGCCTAAACTGAAACAAAACTCGCCTTATATAGATCACCAAAAAAGCTCCTTCTGCTTGCTGCCAGAAGACTGCAGATTCAGACCAGTAATCCAGGAGCAAATTTCTGAAATTAGGGGAAATTAGGCTTTAAAAGGAGGATAATTGGGAAGGGAAGGGAATGAGGCAGGGGAAGACCTGAGGTGCTGATGGTACCGTTTGAGTGACGGTGATGCAGGTATTCAGTCAGCAAAGGTGACTTGGGCTTTAATGCAAAGATGTAGGAGTTTTTGTGGGTTGAAAGTGTAATGTGCTTTAGATGGTATTCATGGGGTGTGCAAAATGAATCAGTATTATGCTAAGATGGCGTAAGCCTCTTGCCAAATGTGTGTAAGAGGAATGTAATACCCGTTTCCCTGCTGGATCCCCTGTTGCAGGCATCCCCTGTTCACTGTTGGTGTGCAACTTCTTGTTTTGCATGTTCCCTTTCCCTTGGTCTGTAATTCCTGGGTTGAGCACTCCCTAGATGCTAAATTCGTCCATTAACAACATATTATTAGCTTTTCCCAGGGCATAAATCACAGTGCAGCTTGATCTACCAAATCATAAGGTATTTCCCCTCCACGTGCTTTTCGTTTGCTGTAGCTCTGTAGCTGCAGAACAAAACCGAAACTTCTGCTTGCCTTTAATCATAGCGTCTTGTACTTTTGCACAGGAATCTGTTGGGGTTTTTTTACCTTTTGGTGTTCCTGTGTGAAGTAAGTATTAATATTGCTGATTTTTACAGGTGGAGACAGAGGCTGACTAAGCTATCAGGCAAAAAGCTAATAGTAGCTTTTTCAACATTATCCTGAACTTCTACCACCAAAACTCTTATATATAGAATGTAAACTTCTAAAAGCTGTAATCAAATTACTCAGCAGAGTCCTGTAATTCTACAGAATTAAGGCTAAGTATGTTCTTATGTTTCCTCATGTTTTCATTCCGTAGTCCAAGTAAACACCGCACCTTGTTTGGAATCCAACTGAAATCAATGTTATCAACCCATGACAGAAAGTGTGCAGAATAGCCAAATCTCTCACCTCCAGCTGCCTAAAAGGCTTTTCGGGTGTCCAGGTCAGGGATGTTTGCATGGTCTCCCGGGCCCTGCTGTGACCCTTGGGACCCCTCAGTGCCTGTGAGATGTAGACGATTCTGGTTGCTAATATCACAAATACTGACAGTAGGAACAAAACATGTAAATGGGAGTTAACTCTTCATAAGTATTTGTAACAGCTTGGATCCTTGAGAGGTTTTTGAGCAGCCTAACAATTTTAAAGGGTGTTTACTGGGAGGCCTCCATACTGCGGAAGAGCAGATCCAGCGACCGCTTCCCTTCCACAGCACTCCATAACCTGGACCCTGGGGAAAGCATTACTGCAGCAATTGCTACTTGAGTTTGTAAAACAGGTGAAGTAGAATAGGAAAAACAAAAACAAGATGGAATAAGCGCAGGTGGGGAGTGTAGCTGATGTGAGCAGCCAGGTCAGCCGAGGAGCTCTTCTGCCATGTTAACCCTGTGGCAAAGCCATACTTGTGCTGCAAAAGAAGTCCCTGTAAGCAAAATAGTATTCAGTGCTGCTAGAATGCAGTTTTGCTTCGGCACTTGCAACCTCATGAATAACGAATAAAACTGCAGTTCTTGTGAGGTAAGATCACCCGGTATTTTTTATAAGAAAAGCGGGAGCAAGCGTTGATCCGCCAGAACTCTGAGGTGACCGGGGCAGCCCGCCTTCCCTACAGCAGGCGGAAGATGGCGGAGAGCGGGAAAGGCTAAGAGGCAGCCGCGCGCCTTTCCCGCCCATGGCCCTGCCGCGAGGTAGCGCGCGCCGGCGGGCTGGGAGGCGGAGCCAAGGCCAGCCGAAGTCCTCCGAGGGGCCGTGCGCAAAACGGCGCGTGGTAGGCGCTCTAGCCTGCCGTTGGCCGCCATGTCGGTCTCCGTGGTGGCGGGGGAGGAGCGCCTCCGCCCAGCGCTCTGAAGCGGTTGCGAGGAGGAAATGGCGGCTCGGCTGGGCTGAGAGCCTCGGCGGCGGCTGCGAGATCCCCCCCCTACCCCCTCTCCGCGGTGAGTGAGGGAGGCAGCCGGAGAAGCACCGGGACGGGAGAAGAAAGGGAACGGGGCCGCCGCTGCGGCGGAGGGGGTCGCGAAAAAGGGGCGACCGCCTCCTCGGGCCTGGACGCCTTTGGGCTCGACTAGAAAATGGAGGCGGGCGGGTGGTGCGGGTCAGGGCGGCCGGAGGGACCCCGGGGAAGGGCGCGGGGGAAGCGGCGCGGCCTGTTTTCAGGGGACCGTCGGTGCGGCTGCAGGGCGCGGGCACGCCAGAGGCCTGGCCCGGTTCCAGAGGAGGTCGGCGACTCAGTGCGGGGGCCCCGGAGGAAGCTAAAAGCCGCCGCCCCGTAAGCTCATAACGTGGTTGGGCCGGAGCGGAGAGGACGCCCTCCCCGGGCGGAGCGGGCTAGAAGGCGGGCTCCTCCATGTTGGGGGGAAAAGGAGAGGACGGTTGTGCTCTGAGGCGATCGACGTCATGATCAAGCTGACGCCGACAAGCTTCCTCGTGACGTCACGACCGACTTTAACCGCCTTGCTCGTGCTGTTTCACCGTTGCCTTGATACTGGACGAGGGTCTCTGCGGCCCTGACGGGTGCGGGGGGAGCGCCCGGTGCCCTTCGCCGCTGGGCGCTCCAGAAACCCAGCCGAAAACTCATTCCGGGGATGGGGGGGGGTCTTCGGAGGGTGGGGTTAAAACTTACCTGCCTCGAGGTGACACTTTCTCTGGGTGATGGAGGTGATCTCCTTATTGGTGAGTTACACAACCAAAGTTGTACTTTATCATATTCTGGTGACTTTCTTGTAGGGGAAAACAGGAGGGGTTGGATTTTTAGACACTAGTAATTGTTGTGTGGCTTTAAATATTCAGTAAATTCCCTGTCAATAATCATTCCCCACCCCTTGCATTAATGTACTTAAATACTGGCCCTTGGAGGTGATGGTAGTTTGGAGCTGCTTATTTGGCTTGCACAAAGCTATTCTTTGGTGACCAATTTTTTTTTTCATAACATTAAGGAGTTTTTAGTTTATACCTCCAAGTGATAGCTATATTTTGGTAATGGGTTAAGAAAATCTTGCCAATTTAGCTTGTAATTTTCGACGGGGAAAGAACGTTGCAATCTTTTTAATGTGTTACAAAATGTGTATGTTACACTCTCCCGACTGGGTGTTCAGTACTTCAAAACAGTGTAACATGCTGGTTTTCTTGCATGGGCTTCCATGTTTTCCTTCTAGGAACTTCAGGGAGACAAAAAAAAACTGATGCCATTTATTTAACTCAGAAGGACATACAGCATTCATCATTTCCCTGGTTTTTTTTTTTTTTTTTTTTTTTGGATAATATGTTTGAGATTTTTTGCAGAAATAGCTCTTTTGAATACTTAATCATCATTAATTGTTTAGTTAAATTTTTTGGCAGCTGATATTCAACTGTATTTTGCTTTATTTTATAAGAACTTTTTCACTGTTTGCTTTTTTATCTATTTTACACCGTTGTAAGTGGTAATTTGAATTGGTTTAGCTTCAAATATCTTGCTGCTTCTACAAACAAAATTTACTAGCTTTTTAAGCAATTTAATTGCTGATCAATGAAAAATGATAATGTGTAGTTACTGTACAAGTGTAGCATATACTGTGTTAATTGTAGTAGACATTTTGGGTTCTGCTCCACTCTTATGTATGCCAGCTGCTTGTTATCGTTCTTTAACATTTGGAACTTTCTGTAGGAATAAATATAGAAGTAAGCCCAAAATAGCTGTTCAGTTAGGCCTTACATTTTTTTCCTTTAATAGTTCCAGAAACATATTGCACATAAAGGTTTTTTAAGTGCACCTTGGTGGAAGAGTAAAGGCTCATGTTAGCCTTCAGCCTACTTCGAGACTGCATGACTCCAGTGATTTGCAAATTGAATAAGTGTCATTCAAGATTAGCATTTAAATGTTTTTTTGTTTTTTTTTTTTTTTTTTTACAAAGTTTGTGTTGGCTTTTTTTTAAGGGATATTTTCGTTAATTTCTGTTGGTGTGCAAATGAAGTTTTTGCTCTGCTGCAAATTTATGTACACTACAAAACACAGGTTTTTAAACTGTTCAAATATAAAATAATATATATAATTCACACAGTGCTTCAGAGGTTGCTTTTCATATAACTAAGAGATGTCTTTTGAGTTTAAACCCCTCACTCTGAAACTCTGAAAAGCAATGCTAATAGAATTGTGTGAGTCCAAAATAGTAACTAATAAGTATTTTTCAGTGTCTAGTGGTCTCGTCAGAAAGCAGTGTTTGTTCTACTTAATGCTGCTTCACTACTAAGATTTTCTTGCAGTAGATTGTTATTTCTTTCTCATTTAACATAGTAATTGTCCTTATAGTTGTAACTTACAACAATGGGATTTTAATTCTGTACAGGCTGAAACTTCATCTAGAACTATTAAGTGGAGAGAGAAAGGGCAGGGATTATGGGGGTTAGACTGAGAGTCAATAAAATTTAACTGATAAAATGGAAGAAGAAGGGACTGTACTCAGAAATAGTAAGATCAGATGGTTTTTAGTTGACAGAAATGGTAGTGTCTACCTGCACTAGTCTTATTCACTGGTGCACTTTTTCTGCCTAGTGTCTCTTGTCGTGCTACAAATATTAGGACAGTGATAGGAGATTTAAGGAGAAGATTTTAATACAAGTAAAATTTATCTAGTTTGCACAAGAAGGAGTTGCTTTTTTGTGTGCTCCCAAGCGTCTCTTCAGTAGGAGAATCTAGTTGTCACAGTTAACATTTTGAGGGTTGTACTACAACTAAGTTTTTATCTAATGCAGCTTCTGAAATAAGGGAACGCTTCCCAGTTGTTAACGGTGGTAGAATCAAGATCATTGATAGATTTTGAGGTTAAGAAAAATCTTAAATTTCCTGTCTGGGAGCTAAGACACAAATATAAAATGTGCATTATGTGTGTTCTCACAGTAAACCCTAATCAAAATCGGGAACTGAGCCGTTTACTGCATTTTTTATAACATAATCAGCATGCTGTAATCACTGTCTCACTAAATTTTGAAAGAAAAATTAATTTCTGGTTTACTTAATTTAATGAAACCTTTTTGATGGGATAAGAATGAAAATTATAACTTGTCTCAGATGTTCTATTTTAGCCCACTTCTTATAAATGAAATGATGGAAAAACCTGTAAAAGCTAGGACATTTTTTCTTCAACAACTGTGCTGATAGAGTCAGAAATTATAATCCTGCAGCTGTTTTGAGTCCATTTTTGTGTACACACTTCTGCTGACAACAATAACTAGACATGTCAGTGGATATAGATTGTTTAAGTGTAATCTAAACCTAACATTTTTTTGATAGAGTATTTTGGGATGTGCGACTAGTTTATGTACTGTAATAATGCTGACTTGACAAAAAGCCCATACAGCCTTACTAGTTTGTGTAAAAGTCTTTGAAAAGAGGGAATTTTAAGTACAGTGTAAGTATTCAAGCTGGAATTTGACAGATGTAGAATTGTAATCCTGTATGTTTAAAAATAAACAAGCTATGGGATATTGAAGAGCTAAACTGTAAGGTTCTCAGACTTAGCCCGAATAACTGGTGCTGTTCAGTTAACAGCCATGATGAAGAACTCATTTCTTTGGTACTTCAGCAGAGGAATGTGAGATTGTGTGAATCACCATTCCAAAGCATGGTTTTTTTCCTGCGCAGTTGCTGAAGATGTATTTTCAGTGCTGCTAAAGAGGTTGAGTCCGGTAGCAGAAATTGAACGTTATGCAAATAAGTAGTATTTATGTGTAAAATCTTTTTATTTAAAGTGATGTAAAAAGAATGGTGAGAATATTGTATATTGAGTAATACACAATAACAATCAAAGTTTGTAGTTTATATTTTTGTTGCCTAAACTTAGGACTGTGGCTGGTGAAATTGACTTGTACTGGGACCTTTAGAAGATTCCTTGTACAGAGATGGTTATGTGTGGTTTTTTTTTTTAATCTAAGCTTTTGGCCACAGAAAGCTGCTCTTTTTTTTTTTCTTAGTCTGTACTAAAGCAAAAAAGAAAAAAAGCAGAGCTACCTACACTGCTTGTGACTCTGCTCACGAATTTTCTTCATGAGCAAAATCTCTGTGCTGTCTCATTTTTGCTCACACCATTCAGAACAGAAGTAAACCTGACCAAAAAGTTAGATTTTATTTGTTGTCTTTGGGTAAATTTTCATTGTTGGGGCAGATACGGGATTAGCTTACTCAGAAGAATGCGAATAAGGACTTCAGAAGGTATTACAGGAGTAGTAAAAAGCTGACTGTCAGTCTGTTAGTAAGCCAGTAGAGTCTATCTGCCTAGTCTTTTAAGCACCCATGAAGCTCTGGACTAGAAAATACCATAATGTTTCCTGAAATGCAGAAAACTCAAAACTGAACATGAATTTCTGTTTATCAAACACAATTACTGGCCTACAGATTGGAGCATGTGCATAGTGTAAGTGCCTCCTGTTAAGATTTATCCTTTACTAAAGTTCTGTCAGTACGGTTGTCAGATAGTGTTCTTTCCCCAGCTGCTAACGGACAGCGCTGTGCTGGTAAAAGCTCTGATGCAAATGTCTTAGAATCTTAGTGGACTTTTGAAGTCTTGCTTCCTCTTGAGATAAACTGCTTCCCTACTTAGAAGGGCCTGTACTGGTGTGTTGATAGAGTTTTCTTATTTATTATGTGTGCTGCCACACTGATAAAACTCCATTGCACCAGGATGGTGCACACCTGCTACCCCACCCTGCAAACAGAATGACTCGTACAGGTAAAAGTACAGTTTTACAGGTGTAATTACTCCAACACGTGATGCTTATGCCAGCACAGCTCTTTTGGTTAGGGATTGTACCCCTTAAAGTTCCTGATTTGTTCAATTGTGACAGTGAACATCTGTAGTGTAGATATGATCAGAGTCTTGTCTGTTATTAAATAAAAGTCTCATGTTTGCCAGATTTCTGGTGGGCCTGCTGCTAAAGTGCCTCAGCTGTTTCTATGAGAAATTGCTATTTAGCTGAATTTGGCTCTGAGAACTTCACTCTGGTTCAAAGAAGCACTTTTTGATACTTATCCAGAATAAAATACACTTGTAATACTTGGTGCTGTTCTCATTCTGCTGCACTGCCTACTGAGTGGTCCATCCCTTCCCTTTATCTTTTTCTGATTGTTTTGATCCTGTATGATGCAATCTGAAATAAGAAATTTTTTTTAATGTTTTACTTGGGAAGATGATTTTCTAGTCTGAAAGATGTGAAAATAAACTTCAGTGTGTGTGTATTTTGTTTTGCGTAAACCAGGGAGCTACTTCATGCATTTTTGCGTGGAGTAGTTACGTCATACTGTGGGGTTGCTCATTACCTTTTCTGTCTGACTGCTGCTGTGCACTAGTGTCTGCTGTGTGTGCGTGGTAATGTCAGTCTGTGCATACCCACTGAATTCAGCACTTCCAGGAGGTCCCACGTTCACTGCAGATGCGCAGGATTGCTGTCCTGTGTGCATGCAGTTCTCCATCATGTGAGGCAGTGGCCTTCTTATGAGGCTTATGTAAGGTAAGTGAGTAGCCGGACACAAATCGTGGAAGGGATGATGGTGTATATATTTATTTCAGGCATACAGTAGAGGGAATTTACAATAATGGGTGACTAAAGACATTTAGACATTTTAATTTGGAAAGGTTCATTTCTTTATTATTACAAGCGCAAAGGTCAAGTGAATGTTTATTGTTTTTAAGGGAAACATTTCTTATTGGAATGAATAAATTTGCTTAGTTATTTTTAAAAATAAGCTATCAAGTTGATTTACTATAAAGTTTATTGTCAATTCAGAATATTTCTTCATTATCTTTCTCAAGTGGAAAAAAGTGATCTTGTGAAATTTATAGGTGTATTGAGTCTCATTTTTCACTTGTTTCTGCATCTTTGGAAACAAAGCCAGTAGTTAATGTTTACATTTTAAATCTCATTAGTTGATTGGCATCAGCACTGCATATTGGTAGTACTTTGTATCATGTAAATGTGCATTTCATGGGCTCTCCTGTCGCAATACAGGACAAGTGTTCTGCAGCATACCCTGGACATTTGAAATCATTTTTCAACACCAAACAAAACCCGCTACATACGGAGTCAGAAAGTCTGCAGACCACAAAGCTTCATTGAAAAGGTCTATCAGAGTTCCCAGGGTGTCTGACAGTGTAAAGTTGGTAGTGGCAGACACTACTGAGTTATTTGTGATACCACATCATGACATCACAAAGTCTTAGCAGTACCTACAAAGATTTCTTGATAAAATGTCAGCGAGATTGATGAAAGGGGCCTCAACAGAGGTGCAGAAGCCTCTGAATTAATTCCTTCTCCCCCAACCCCGAATCTGATTGTATTGGTACGCTAAGGTGTCCCTGGGGAGCTTTTCCCTCACGTTGGAAACTACTGTTGTATGCGTACCATCACATACTTGCTTTCCGCCATCTTCAGAGGGTGCAGATTGTACCTAACGCTGAAAAGAAGGCTTTACAAATACCAGAAGCTGTCTCTGTAAAGGGAGATGGGGAAGTGAGGGAAGAAGCAGCAGGTCCAAGTGGAAGGGTGCGACATGAAACTGTATTGTAATGTCAGTGGTGTCATCCCTGACAAATAGGGATTGTCAGGGATCTGACAACCTGCTGTATGTCAGGTTGTGTAATGTGCATTTGGGCTTGAAATATTGCTCTGATACTAAAAGCTACCTTAAAACTAGGTGTTGGTGATACTTTGTCCTAATTTGGCTACATAGAACTGTTCATATTTGCCTAGAATTATTACTGCTTCGTGCAGTATTTAAGAAGAGTAAACGTTTCTTAAATTAGGATGGGATATTTCTGAGGAACATGCCTGTATTACTGAATTACACGTTGCTGAATCTACATCATATACATTTAAAAGCTTGTTAATGTGTTAATTTTTAAAATGGGAATAATATATTGACTCTAGAATAAGAAGGAATTAACTGCCACTTTTAAGTTGCTATGCTAGTATTGTGGCTATATGAGATGGTAGGTTTGTTTATAATCTTGGAATTAATTTAGTGTGTTTAATGATAGCCAGTAAAGCATTTACAGATAAGTGTTACAGTTTTGTGGCTTTATTTCTCTTTCTCCTCTAGATCTAACTCTAAGCATTGAAATACTTTAATTTTATGCAAATTTTATTTTTAACATGATCTTTCAAATATAAACTTCTGGCATAAAGTCTTTGTATTTACCAGGGATGGCTGGACTTTTGACCTTGAACTGCAGCTTGTCTATAGCAGTCAAGTAGTGAGCTAGTAAATTATTTGAGAGGCCGAGGAGGAGTTGAGGATCACAACAAATTGCTTATGACTCCCCATATCCAGACTTGAGCCTTAAAACTGCTGCCTCTCAAATCATTTTTTCTCTCTTGTCATAACATTCCAATTTCACTGCTTCTTGAAAGTGTTTTCCTTCTTTCAGAAGGAAGATACTTAAATCAGTAAGCAGTGGGTATGTTTTATATGAAAATAAAAGGCCATATACTAGTTGTACATGGTCATCTGATTTTTTTTGTTGCTTCTTATGTAAGTAGTCTGCTCTTGCAGCTTTCATGGATGAGCAGATGGAGGGAACTGCACTGCAGCCCTGTGTGTACGTGGCTTTCTCCAGTGCTAGTGCAGAACCTGTTTTCCGCATTCTTAGGGGTCAGTGGATTGTACCTTTTGTCCATGGTCTGAATGGAACTGCTGGTTTATGTACAGAGTAGGTTTTGCCGTACTGACTTCCTTTGGGCTGCTTTTGCAATGCTTGTTGATGCAAGTGATTGATTTTGCTGCTGCTTAGTAGAACGAATGCCGGTTTCCCAAATGTCATCTTTGACAAATAGGGATGCAAAGTAATTTTCAATGGGATCAGTCTTCTGAGCGGGAGCAGTGTTAACTAAGCCATACCAACACTTATTTTCTTTGCATCAGAAATTATGCCCTTATATGAGTTCTCAAGCCAGTGCCTCCTTTAGAGGGAATAAAATGAGCAGTGTCAGTTGCGATTGGAATCCCTGTTACATCATTCTGGAAAGGATGCTTTCTGTCCTAGTCATAACATCCTGCAGTTTCTTTGATATTTAAGAAACCTATCCTTGATATTTTGGTTCTAGCCAAATACCTTGCATGGAGGTAGCCTTCTAATTCTGAATAAACTCACAAAAAAAAAACCAAACAAAACAAACCCCAAACAAAAGGCCAGGTACAAATCATTGTAATTGAAGCTAATATCTTATATCCTGGCACAGACTGGATTTTTGTCAGGATGTGGAGATGAAACTGGTCACTGATGAATTACACCTACTTTTAAAAGCTAAAAGGTGTGAGACTTAAGTTTCCAATTTCTTTGCAGATGCAAAGTGCATTTCATCTTCTCACTAACCATAGATTTCGGAAAGTTACTGAACCTTATGTTCCTTATATTGGCCCCTCTAGTTGTTTGAGATTTCTGTCCTGTCCTTGGACCCTGGCCATTGAGTTTCCATGATGTATCTAAAACATTAACAGGAGCTTCAATACGAAGATTTTATTTTTTAAAAAAGTGCCTTTGTTCCTCAGTCACAGTAGAAGTAAATGTTTGTTAGGTGACAGGTTGCACTGAAACAACTCATGCAGATACTACGGTCTACAACAAGTCTTAAACGTGAGGCGAACTTTCCTTTCTTGGATGCTTGTGTAGGGATGAGTATGTGTGAGATCTTTCAGAATTAAAGGCATCCTTCTGTAGAGTTCTTAGGGTGAGCAGGGAATAAGAACTAATAGCTGCCAGTTATTTATCATTTCAACTAAAGTATGCATGCAAGGTGCTTGTATAACCTCTAAATATTGAGATACCAAAATTTGTGCAGATTACAGCAAATTCTGAGAACTGAAGAGTGCTAACATCCAAGAACATGGAATAAGGTGCAATGTATTTTATCATCAAGCTGTTGACAATGTGGGTTAACATTAATGAGAGGATAAAGGTCACTAGCGTTTCATAGAGATTTCTCAAAAACCCAAATAAAATAGCTAGTAAGCTGAAACTGAAGAATTTACCTTTAATTTTGGCATAGTTTTTTTTGTACTCAAATCCTCAGATAACGGAGAAATTAAGTTATTTCTTTTGATTGTTCTTTAGTTCACGTTAAAGGTTTTATTACTAAGCTGCCTTTCACGATCATTGAGTGAAGTCTTCCAGGTTAACTGAGGCAGGGAATTCTTAATGCAGTTAAAGTGATAAATTCTGGAAAAGACAAAATCTTTATGCAGTCAGTCTAAAAACATGAAAACAAATAAAAGGGGAAATGTTGGTGTTCTTTAAAAGCTTTGCTCTGTCATCATCAGATTAAGATGTTATATTAAGGCATCTTTAAGGGCTTAATGAAGTCAGCGTCAGCAGATCCAGGTGTCTTCAAGCTGCCTGTCCGGCAATTAACATCTCTCAGCTTGTGTTACTGCCGTAGACAATCTCCCTTCCTTTTTGCTGGAGACTTACAAACTGTTGGGTTACAAAGATGCCAATAGATAGCAGTATGCTTTCTTGAGGTTCTTTCTGAGTATGAGTGACAACGTATTTACAGAAAAGTGGAGTGAGATTACAAGCTTTCTCTTTTTTTTTTTTTTTTTTAATTAATTAATAAGGACATATTGGAGGATGAATTTTTAATGTGTATTGTGTGTTTGTGAGCAAGTGGTACTGCAGTATCAGGATCTGGAGTTTGGGAATATCTTTTCTGTCTCTTGCTAGATTTGCTGCTGATACTGCTCTGGAATTTCGTCAAGCCGTGTATACTGAAAAACACACAGGTTTGCAGTAGTTAGAGAATCCGTGGGGATGCTGAATGTGAGTGATGGCTCCTGTAGTCTTAGAGAGTGAGCAGCCCCGTGTTTTTTGGGTTTGTCACTGCTTGAGAATAATTAACCAAATTGAAATTAAAACCTTGTGACAGCTTTATGATTTTTCTAGGATAGGACACTTGTGTCCTTCAATTGTTTCTGGTATTTAGGTCCAGGATGAATTCAAGTGCCTAACTTGTTTTGGGGAAACCGGGATGTTTTACCTGCAAACTAACGGGAGGAAAAACCTGAAGAAATGTTTTCTTGGCTGAATATTCTTTCTCAGGAGATTGTGCATCAGCTTTATACTCCACTTCTAGTTACTGTTCTGTTTCACAGTTTGCAAGTTTAACACAGTGCATTGATTGAGGGGGCAGTTAATGAAATGCTGCTGGCTAAGAACTGGTGAGCGCTTGTTGCACGGGTGGTGGTACGCGTGTGTTCAGTAAGACAGCAGCAAGGTGCTACACCAGCTTGGCCTGCTTAAGGGGATCTTGTTCTCCATCCATGTTCCTGCATGTCTTTACGTTAGTTCTGATGCTTTTTTCTTTTTTTTTCTTTTTTTTTCTTTTTTTTTTTTTTTTTTTCAAATCCTTTTGGATCACTCTTTGGTGGGTTAATTTTCTGCTGGATTCAGCAGCTGAGCATTTACTAAGGAGCTGGGTGACTATTTCTGTGGCAGGGGTATGTGGGTGGATGCGGCATAGGCTGTAACTGAGCACGGGAGAAGAGAGCAGGACAGTAGCAGCCCAAGTAGTGTTAGGGTTGTACTTTGTTCTTCGTAGTCCATAAACATGGACTTAAGCACCGTGAATCCTTTGTTTAATGAGGCCCTGCTGTGTATGTTATATAACCATTTAAGTCAACTTAAGGTTTGTATTGGCAAAGCTTACTACCTCTGTGGAGGAGGGAGAGAATTTTCCTTTAAGAAACTCCTGATTTGTGTTTCTGACTTTATTAAAGTCAGTCTTAAAAGCTTACATGTTTTCACAATGGAGATTGCTTATCACAGAAGTTCTTAACCTAAGAAAACCAGAGGACTTTTTGAATAAGCAGCAGGATATATATTTATTATTAACATTATTTTGCCTTTGTGTCCCATCATTTAGAGATTCTTGCCTCAATTTTTTCAAAGGTACATAGTATCCTTTCTAAAGGTATTTTTGTTCCAGATAGAACTTCCATTTTCGGCAGTGTGGTTAATGTACTGTATTAGGAAGAATAAGGGCCGTTCAGTTCCTTTAAAACAAGATAACCAGTTTGCTGCTTCAGCTTACATTTATTGTCAATATCACAGCTGCAATGGAATAGTTAACTTGAGAACAAACCGAACAAAATGAACAAAAAACCGTACTGAATTGGGAAGAAAAACAGATATTTGAAGACTCCCAAAGTTACCTTATGTTGTAGTAAATATTTTTGCAGGCAGTCAGTAGAACGTTTGCTTAGAAATGCCAGCAGGGCTTGCTAGCTGTAAAAGTGTAATTGTGATTTAAGGCTTTGTGCTTTTATGTTTTTATAATCTTTGATTTTTCAATTTCTTTTAGGCATTTAAGTTTAACCTATATTAAGATGCAGTTCTGTAAGAGGAGATTCATGTAAAATAAGTTTGAAACTTACTCTGTTTTTCATGGGAAATAATTTTGACAAATTGGGGGGAGGAAAAAATGGATATACTAAGTAATAATAAGAGGAAACCAAACATTTTGTAGCAAATATAGAGGGTCTGCAATTTTAGTGTTTTAAGTGTACTGAATTTTTACACCTGAAATTTGAAATTATTTTAAAATTGCAGTTCTGTTAAAGATTTTTTTTCCTGTAGGTAATAGATGTAATAATACAGATAATAATGAGATAACATCTAATACAAAAAGAAAGCATGATTCTTGTATAGAATCTCTTTGTTTTCAATTATTATTTGTGTTTTAAAAGCTATTTTATGTTAAATCAGGGTTGTAGACTGTGCAGCCTTGCCACTGAGTGGGATATGGCTAGCATTGTAAAATGTATTATGATGTTCAACGAGCCAGAATGTCTTCTAAGAAGAGAGGATGCTGATTCTGGTTTTGGTGATGCCAGCTCTGTGGCTCAAACGTAATTGTAAAGAGTGTGTTGCACACAGGGCCTTGAACGCACAGATACATAATTGTGCACTGTGAACACAATCCTCTAGACAATTCTTTTAGTGTGTTACTGCATAAATTATTAAAATAGGGTGTACTTTTTGCGTGTTCTAGACGCATAGTTTGTTTTCATAGTTTAATATTAAGAGTTGAACAAGAAGTGATTAGCTGACTTTCCCTCTTCCTTCAGGCATATCACTTAAAAATTGCATGATGTGTGATCATTTGGAGATTCTGAACAGGGAGATTGAAAGGTTATTACAGAACAGCAGCATGGAAGAAGGCACTTTAAACTCAGACTGTCTTCAGCCATCAGTGACTGACTCCCTGGATGTAATCACTGATTCAGACAATGGAGCAAAATACAAATTAGAGCAGGTATTCAATGCCATGAGATATAGCACTAGGATCTTTAGACCTAATTAGTTTTTTCTGTTGACTTTTAAGTTTTTCTCCTCTTTTTGGAGTGGGAATAGTTGGCCAAGGGAAGGAATGTAGATAATGTACGTTATCCCTTATAGAGAAGGTACAGGAGAAGGAAGTACTGATTTGAATCTAGCTATATATACTCATGGTTGTTTTTTTTTTTTCTAATTCCGCTTTGCCACAGTCATGCAAATTTTGAGATTTATTGTTCATGAAATAATAAAGTGATCCACTGATTAAAAACATTTTTGGGAAGGGCTTTCTCTTTTCCTCTCTTATTTTTGGGATGGCGACATGGCATTAGAGAACACTTAGAGATGATCATTGCTTAGGAAGTAAAAAGTGCTTCTGAACAGCAAAGATGCTTTAAGAGTTGGAGGCTTGAGAGATTGGAAAAAAACCGATGTATTCTTTAAAAAGAAAAGTCAGACAGTGTGTTGGCATGTCTATGAAGGATTATGTAATCACTCTTACATACAACGTCTCCCCCCCCTGGAGTGTTAACAATCAGTTTTTACTCCTTTGAAAGAATTATTAATGTTGTAGTTATTTCCTGCAGTTCCCCAACATTTTTAATTTGCAGAATGCTGACATGGAGAGTCTGTGTCCAGTATTGTTATTCTGTCTTCTGTTATTCTTCCAGTCCGGAAGTGACATTGTCTGTGTTGTCCATCTGGTCCTCCTTTTCTTCCCAAATGATTTTCTAGTGTTCTAGTTCAGTAGACTACTTCAGGTTAAATGCAGACATTTCCTACTGATTTTCAAGCTCAGGTGAGCTGGGAAGCAGTATTGATGTTTGATTGCCATTCTGTTTGTCAGTTGGGACCCCTGGACTTAACCAAGTTGTTCTTGTTCAGATGCTTGATATGAATGCATTGTGATTTTTGAAATATTTTCCAAGGCTTAATCTTTTTGGAAATGTAGTATTCTTTGTATAATCTGCTATCCTTGAAATAAAACTTCTGAAATTTTCTGTGTTGTAAACCTTATTAGTGAAAGGAACAGTGACAAGGAATGTTCCTTAGTTCTGAAGCTCAGCTATAACGACTGAGTAGCCCCTTGGATTTAAATCCACAAGGCTGCAGATGTCCGCTGTTATGAAATTTAGTAGAAACTGGTGAATCTCCCCTGCCGAAACTTGGGCATGCTGATGGGTTTTAAAAGCATTTCTGCCTTTTTCATTGCACAATAAACGCTTATTAAATTTCACTCTCAGAATGCTTTTAAATACTGTAAATGGAATTGACTTGTTGATTAGTTTCTTACTGTTCTTAGAAGTCTTCATGGACTCTAAATGAATTGACGAAAGTACAATTGTATTTTGTCTTTATTTCAAAGGTCTCAGCTGTTGGTAAGCTGTGGAGATGGTACTGCTTTACTTTGACTTTTCATTCCAGTTTCGGTGTCTTTCTGAAAGTAGAAAACTGTCAAAAAGGCAAAATAACAGAAGTTACTTTATAATTTAATAGAGGCAAAACAATTACAAATTTATGTATCCAATAGTAAGATAAGTTCATAAATGTATCAGTGCCTTATTTTGTCTCTTTTTTTTTTTTTTTTTTTTTTTTTTTTTCTTCCTTCCCAGGAGCCAGCAGGAAAAGGAGGACTGATAGTATTTGGTCCTGTTGACCACTCAGAGACTCAGTTTGGCGCTTCTGAATCAGGAAATTCAGCATGTGCTGGAAGGATAATGCTGAATGACTCTGATCCTTTGCTGCCCTCCTCTGGTTCTCCTTTACATTCAGCTGTGCAGGAAGAAACCATTCGAACTTCTAATGCTGTGTCAGGTAAAGCATATAGAGGACATTGAAGAGACTTCTTATTTCTTTAAATTTTATTTGGAATTTAAGTCTCAATTTGAATTGGCTCTACTTGTAGCTTTTAACATATCTTCCTCTTCCAAGGTAAACAAAGATGTAAACTTTAAATGTTTTGACTTGTTCCCTTACTTCCATTGTAGCATTTTGCTGATGTGAATATAATTTTAGTGTTGTTTAAAAAAAAAATAATTATATATATATATATATAGTTAGTGATTTATTTTTTGAGAGGACTTAGTGGAATTTCATGTTGGATTAGAGCAGTTTCAGCTTTTTACCCGTGTAGTACAGATTTAAAATTCACTTTTTATTCTGACTGTAATGTTAAAAGTAATCAATTACTATTTAAATTGATACTCTGGAGTCTGCTACTTTAACAGCTACACTTGTAGTATCTCACTGAAATGACTCTTAAGTTACAACTTAAGCGTTAATTTTTAACGTATCTAGATGGCTGCTTATGTTTCCATAGCATTGACAATTGCATTTCTGTTTTAACGTTGTTAAATGTAATAGTAGAAAGCAGAGGAACTGTGCTATAGAGAGATCGTGTTTGATATGGCAGGACAGTAATGCAGTTGATGCAGTTTACGAAGTAAAGAGACATTTATCACCAGTGTACACTGCAAGATTTGGAAAAGTTTACTAAAGGATGCCTCTGAAAACTTGTAGCTGTAGTATGTACAGCTGTCAGAAATATCTTTGATTCTTTCAACAAGTACTGTTATTTAGGAATTCTGTTAATGTTCCCTTTTACCTTACCTGTGTAATTCTTGAACCAGGAATATGCATGTAACTAGTCCAAAAACATACTTGAGAGGAGAGTTAGGCAGTTTCTTGTTCTTGAAACACTATTTCTGTTTACCCAATTCATTGAGATATACTTAGTACTGCATATTATAGTTTCACATGAGCAATATAATTGCAATGACTGCAAAACGTAGTTTCTGCATTCATTCAGGAGAGCATTTACATGGCATGCAACTCATTTGAAACATTGTACCATGATGTAATACTGACTTTAATACTTGTTCAAACCAGGTTATTCTGGAATTGCTTAAAATGCAGTCTCGATTTTGTATTTATTTCTGTCATTTGCTTCTGTCTTCTTAAATAAGAGAGTCTCCTAGTACCCTGGAAAAGACACTTGAGGAAAAAAGGGATCCTGGTTGTCAGAACAAATTCAACACCCCCACACCCCCTGGTTACAGCTGTGATAGCTGGGGGTTCTTTGCTGGTTTTTTTTTGGTTTTGGGAGGGGGGAGGTGTTTTCATTCTGGTAGATCATATAGGCTGAAAACCTTTTTGTAAATAACCATGTCAAGGAGCAGCCTTTCTCAAGTTTAATTCATTGCAGATAATTTTTTTTGTTGTTGTTGTCCAGAATGATGTTTAAGAAGATTTTTTTTTTCTGTGCAGTTTCTTCTATCCAGTAAGCCTTACTTTTACTGGTCAAAGGAAAGAAATATCAGAAATCCTAAGGCTGTTTAATAAAATTCTCAGTATAGTGTTCAGACCCCTTAGTACTTTGTCTTTGAAGGAACTCAGTCAGCTTTTTGTTGGTATTTAGTGACTATTAGTGGCTTGAAATTCAAGCTAAGTATTTTGCGTGTTTCTTACAAAAACATAATGAGATTAAATCAGAATATTTAATAATTAATAAGGCTATGAATATTTTTGAATTTGAGTTTTCAACCTTATGTTTCTCTTCAGTGTTTCAGGGTGACGACAGTGGTGAGTGTACTATGGAACAAGCTGTAAGTTCACAGCCAGTGCCATTAGAATCTGAGTCTAATACTGACAACATGGAAAATAGCTCCCCCGGTAAGATTCCTTCTTTTTAAATTGAGCAGAAAATACGGTTATTTGTCCAGTATGTGTGTATATACATATATATTATCACAAAATAATCCTATGTTGAAAAAAACTTGTAAGAAAACCATCTTCCTTCAGTACCAGTTTAGTAACTATTCCCTTGTTTTTAGCATCAGTTTTGGATGAGAAAGGGGAGCAAAGCAATGAGGAGGAACAAAAAACTATTAAGCCTACCAGTAAAGAGTTCAGGAAAACCTGGGGCTTTCGAAGGACTACAATTGCTAAGCGAGAAGGTGCAGGAGATGTTGATGTGGACTCTAGTGAACAACAGCCACAGCAGCAACAACAAAGCTTAAACCTCAGGCGTAGTGGACGGCAACCAAAACGAACGGAAAGAGTGGAAGAATTTCTTACAACAGTAAGACGCAGGGGAAGGAGGAGTGTTCCTTCTGCTCTGGAAGATTCAAGTGAACCAGCATCCTGTCCAGCTACAGATGCTGAAACCGCTTCAGAAGATAGTGTTGAGAGCACTCCAGATCTAAAACCTGCAACTCGGAGGATTGTCACTAGGAGTAGTAAGGATCAGAAAGACTCTAAAAGCAGACGCACAAAAGAGGAAGAAGAAGAGGAAGAGGAGGAGGAGGAAGAGGAAGATGATACTTCTGATAGTGATAGTGATGGGTTAACACTAAAGGAACTGCAGAATCGACTAAGAAAGAAACGTGTTGAAAAGAAACCTGTGCAGCTGACATTGAAGGATATACAGAACCGTTTGAGGAAAAGAAATTCAGAACAAGATCCTGCAGAAACAGGTGATGTCCAGTCTGAAAAACAAGTTGAGTCTGAGTTGCCTGTCAAACAAGAGCCTGAGACTGCAGACAGCATTGAGGTTTCAAGTCAGGTGGTTGTGTCTGAGGAAAACACTGAAGATCTTGAGGTTCAGGACGAGGTAACGCCTGCCCTTGGTGCAAAAGGGATCATAGATGAAGAGCCCGAAGAACTGCCCAGAAGCAAACCTGAGTCTGAGATTTATGACCCAAATGCACTGTATTGTATTTGTCGTCAGCCTCATAACAACAGGTAGGCAAATGTTTCAACTGAAAATGCAATGCAAGTAGTTGGAATTTTTCTGTGATGAAAAACTAAGCCAAATGCTAATGCTTACTTTTTGAGTATATGTAAATAAGTTGTTGGGCTTGTTTGAAGTTCGGGAGGGGAGTTTATAACAAACATTTAAAAGAGGAAATAAACAACTGAATACAGAAATTAACAGTGAGGCAGAACAGTGTACTGGTACCTCAGCAGTGTACTTAGATCTGCTGCTTGAAATATCTGTTGAACGTTAATTGTCTTACACAGTATTTTACTGTACCTTGTTTTCTCTTCTCAGGTTTATGATTTGTTGTGATAGATGTGAGGAATGGTTTCATGGAGACTGCGTGGGTATTTCTGAGGCTCGAGGGCGATTGCTGGAAAGGAATGGTGAGGACTATATCTGTCCAAACTGCACCATTCTGCAGGGACAGGATGAGCCTGTTTCAGAAATAGACCAGCAGGAAGCTAAAGCAGGGCAAGTAAATGTGGATGGTACAGAATGTACAAGCATAGGAACAATTGAACAGAAATCTGTTGAGGACCAAGGAATCAAAGGTAGAATTGAAAAAGCTGCAAATCCAAGTGGGAAGAAAAAACTAAAGATATTTCAACCTGTAAGTGTTTTAATTTTTCCTTATTTTTTGTATTTCACTGAGTACATTGAGACAATTACTTACTTGTATGGCTGTAAATCTGACTTGGTTTTTTAAAGCTAAGTATGAAACTGAACAAGCTGATAAATATTATTGTTTAGCAGAAGTTGATCCATAGTTCTATCAGTACACAAACTAAAACTAAAAGTGTTATTTTTTAAGTGGGGCATTTAAGAGTTTCATGTAGGTCTAAGGAAATGCCACACTACATGCTTTGTGCTGTTCTGCCCTTTCTAAATACTGTTTTGGAAGTCAAATAAGAAGAACTTCTTTTAATTAAAATATTAGAGTTCCAGACTGGTTTGTACTAGCTTTGAAATAATCTTGAACATTTTTGGACGCCTCCCCCCTCTGCACCTCTGCCCCCGCTCAGCTTCTTCACATCTTCTCTTCTCTTTTTTTTTTTTCTGTTTTCCCCTTCTTAAATACGTTATCGCAGAGGCGTTATCACGGAACATTCTGCTACAAATCGGCTCGGCCTTGGCCAGCAGCGGGTCCGCCCTAGGCCCGGCCGAGTCCACTGAACAAAGGGGAGCGACTTCTAGCAGTTTCCTACAGAAGCTGCCACCTTAGGCCCCCCCTTACTAACAAAACCACGACAGAATGGAACTGCTGTATTTGTATTTGGCAGGTGGTACTACGTTTTGAGAGACCTGAATAGTCAAGTCTGCCTGTGTTTTAGCCCATACTGTCGTAACTCAGTTAAGATCTCTCCATGGCTTGTATAAACAAGCACCGCTCCCTCGCTGCAGTATTTCCTGCCTGTTTTAGGCAAAAAAGACCATTGCTATTTCTTACGTTGATGTGCTGAAGTCACTCTGTGTTAGGGCAACTGAACAGCTTCATAATTCAGTTTATCTGTTCTCTTACACCCATATTTTAACCACTTTGAGAAAGACTGCTTTTTGTTTCTGTCCACAAGCACCTGTAGCTGTAGAGTTTGTTTTGTGATTAAAACTCATAGAAATTGTGTAAGTACAGACATCAATGCTGAAAGTTTTGTTGCAATCATCTGAATAAATGCCCTTAATTAGGGCATTAATGACAGCTGAGTTAATCTGAAGTTTGTGGTGCTTCTTAGGGAACAAGAATTGATACTTCTTTCTTGTACTTCAGTTAAGTCTGTATGTGATGTAAAAGTATTAAAGCATAAGCTTAAATTTGTATGGGAAAATTACCAAGCCCAGGTTTTATCAGACCGCAGCAGATAATGCTGTCTTACTGACTTCTGGGAAAAAAATAAGCCACACTATGCAACTTTTTTTTTTTTTTTTTTTTCTGTAAATATTCCTGAAAAACTTAATTCTGGTAATAACAAATTGCAGTTTATTGGTAGGGGAGAGGCTGTCTAGAGCTACAGTAGTTCCAAGTGTTAGGTCAGTTGGAACTTAAACGCAAGGTTTAGAAACCTTGCTCTTGAGAAACCAGTTCTGCATTATTGAGATTTCTGACATGATGTGGAGGATCACAAAAAAGGATTTGTGTGCTTGTGGGATCTGAAAATTTAGGAAACCAGCCTCCTTTAGTTCACTGCTAGCACACTTGAAAATACAATATGTTCTGAAAATAGTGTGTTACAGGAGTGAAATTCTTACATTTGTTTAAGTTGTTTCTGTTATGTCGTGAATGAAAGTTGTTTTCATGCTGGCAATCATGCAAGTCTCTAACAGTCATAGGTGTGGGCTGCACATATGATATGTAAGCATTTCCTCATGTTATACAGGTATGTTTCTGTTGTTTCCTCTTTGAAGTCTGAACTTGCTTTGTTTCAATCTCTAGGTAATTGAAGCCCCTGGTGCATCAAAGTGCATTGGTCCTGGCTGTTTTAATTTGGCTCAGCCTGATTCTGTGTATTGCAGCAATGACTGTATTCTCAAACATGCTGCAGCCACTATGAAGTTTTTAAGTTCTGGCAAAGATGCAAAACCAAAACCTAAAGAGAAGATCAAACCAAAATCTGAAAAACCTGGCCTGCCAAAATCTCAACTGCAGGTAAGCTTATGCTCATGATCCAAAACAGTTGTCCTGAAGCACAGTGGCTTATTTCTGTGCTCTTCTTTTTGAGACAAATAAAATTTTAATTTCATTCCAATTAATTTTACCTTTTTAAACTCCAATTTACTGGAGTTTGGGCCGTAATTTGGAATTACTGTGGATTGTGAACTAATGTGACTGCATTGTATGTGTGCTTTGGAAAGCAAAAATATGAAATCAAAGCCTTTTCCTTTTCCTTTTGAAACCACTATAAAATGGGCAGTAGTTTTTCAAACAAACAAAAAACCATCCCTCACAACTTGATGGCAAATACTGTTATTTTGAGGTGGCTTCTTTACTGTTCTCTTTTCCTGAAGTCACAATGAGTATTACCTTTGCTTTATAGACTTGAATGTGAAATTACATCATTTATAGGAGCATATTTCTAGGAGTGCATTTATAGGCGCTCACTATAAAAGAAATTTATGTACATGTATGTAACTATAGCTCTGCTTGTTTGTCAAATGTAATACATTTTATGATTATTAGTAATTGAGCTTCTTTAATCATACAGGCAGGTATTAAGCCTCTTTCAAACCAAAAGAGACCATTTCCTGAGAAAAGAGAGATGAATATGAAGACGACTGTTTTGACAGCTGCCAAGACAGAGGCAAACACTCAACCTATCGCTAAAGAGCCAGCAGCAGAACACAGCACACCATCCTGGGCAAGCGATCATAATTACAATGCTGTAAAGCCTGAAAGGACTGCTGCCATTTCATCTTCACTGTTGTTCAAATGTATGTATCGCATAGGGATATTCCTGAGTAATCATTTACATTTTCTTTGAGTACTCATCCATTCTTGGCTCTGCAAGACTAGGGAGTTTAGGAATTTTTTTTTTTTTTTTAATATGGCACCAAACTACTTTTTTCCACCTTCAAAGATTCATACACAGAGATACATACAAGTGGGAGACACTTTTAGAAGTTTCATTTGTATCATATGACAGTTGTATGATTAAGAGCCTATAAATCTACTCAGCTGATTTCTGGATGAAAACTACATGATTAAGCTTTTAATTTTTTCCCATAAAGACAATAACTATTTCTAATCTAGAAAAGGTAAGTATTGATACATTTGTGTTAAGTTTTACAAAAAGGTTGCAGAGTGTACACTGTGAGTCAGCAATTGACTGTACTAATTTGAATTGTATTTTTGTAATTTAGATTTGGCACCTGTCTCTCAGGTCTTGCATTTTCAGTGCCAGTGCCGAGAATGAAATCTTCAACGTGGTATCCAATGATACTTTACACTTCTGCAAACAGCTTTTAACTGTCAAGTATATCCAAGTTCTTCCTACTGCTTTTCTTCCTTACATGAAATAATTTAAGGACCATTCTTTAATTTACTTTTAAGTTTGGGGGGAGGCAGGACTTTTTTTTTTTTTTTTTCCTTCCTTCCTTCCTCCCTTTCCTTCTTTTCTATTTATATGTTCATACTTCACACATTATCCACACACACAAGAATACATCTTAAGTGGATATTAGGCAGAGGTATTGCCTTGCATATTTTTGCAGGTTTTGAATAGCATCCTTGTAACTCTCAAAGGTAAGTAAATACTGCTTTGTAGCCTGAACAAGTCTTTCTGCTAATGACATTTTTTGATTGACTCCAGCAAAGTAGTTTTATAATGCAGTGGTGGAATTTCAGATGAAATCTTGCATTTCACATTTACAAAACACAGGACCTGGTGTCTTAATGTTTACTCATTTGAAGATTAATGAATTTAGAAATTAAATTCTCACAGCTTTCTTAACCATACTTCAGCCGATTTTACATTTTATGTTCAGAAATAAACCTAGTTATTAGATACTTCTATAAGGTGTAGAGTAACTGGTAAACTTATAAATTATCTTTTAAGATGAGATTTTTTTTGATGTAATTTTTGAACACAGAGAAGCACACAGTAGACTTACTAGGTATATTTTAATTTTATTTACCCACATCAAATGTTTAAATGGTTATAATTTTTCCCCCCATATTTTTGTTGCATATTTTGTTACTTGGGCCCAGTGCCTTTTTTATACTGAACTCTGAAGATACAGATTTTTATAAACTTGTGTTTTTTAAGCTCCTGTTTTTGTCAGGAACAGTGTTTTAAACATAACTAAAATTAGGAAATATGTAAACAAAACTATAAAGGTTATTTTACGTACCAAATTTTTATGACACTTTTTATCTCATAATGATATAACTTAAAGTGTCCTTATTGCTATAGGTTTTTTTTTTTCCAGGAGACTGGAATACAGATTTTGAGGCACCAAGTTTGGGCTTTTTTTTTTGAGGAGGGGTTGCTCTTAAGTTTTACCACACTGGAGGTAATACAGATTTAACCAATTCCAGTAGAAAATTGGATTCCTGTAGCTAAGTTGTCAGATGGGTTCAAAAATATGTGTATATACCAGACTTTAATAACCAATAGAAAACAACCTCGTTTGTGTGATGAAGAATTCTCATATCAAATGCAAAGAAGAAATTCAGATTGCTGTATTAAGGTAAGTTGTACTAATGTGTGGAGGCTCTTTCCAACTACTAAATTCCCAGGTAAATTGTTTGTGTATTTCTGAAAAAAATTGTCCTGCCTTTCAATTGGATGGATTTGATCTGTAATCTTCCTGAGAAGCTGCTGTTGCATCAGCTGTGAGAGTATTCTACAAGATTTTCTTTATTTAACAAACCTTTATGTGCTGTTCAAAACATGAAGTTACAGCATTGTGGAAGTTTCTTAGAGTCCTCTTACTTCAAGTATCTAACAGTTAGAACTCTCAGTCTGAGCTAGTCTGTCAACAAAAACACCTTCAGTGGACAAAACATACAGTCTGCTTTAGACACTAGTCTTAGAACAAAGTGACTCGCTGTTTAGAAATGCTTATTTCTGAACATTGATTATGAAAGACATTTAAGATTACTAGTTCAGACATCTAAGTGTCTAATGTTTGGACTTAGGGTCACTTAAAGGAGGCTAAGGACAGGATTCTTCCATATACACTGTTTCAAAATACAGCCTGCATTCTTCTAGAGCTTCAAGCCATATCGTGCAAATCTGTATTTGTGACTTCAATTCAGGAGGCCCTTTAGGAATTAAGGAAACTTAAGGTCATTAGCAGAATTACTGTCTCTAATACTCTTTTCATCAGTCAGTTTATCATATTTCAGATATGGATTTACTTTATATGTTTACTCTGTACTTGTAAGATACAAGATGATTTCATTGTCGCATATGACAGTTTTATTTAGTAGCAAGAAGAAAATCAAGCCACTCTTACTGGGTGAGAGGGGCATATAGTATATTTGTATCTAAACCCTGCCACCAAGCCCTCTTTTATCCTCCCAACCTGTTTTGCATTTAAAAAAAATATATTTGGTAGTAGTAATATGCAGTTGTATAGAGCAGTGATTTATCTTTTTCTGTTACACCATTAGTTCGTATTTCTTCACTTCCTAATTTTTTTTTTCTGTAGCTTTTTTGGGGATGAGTTAGGGCCATACTTGGAAGTGACTGTACACTAAAACCTGGAGCCTGATCAATGACACTGTCTAACATCTTGATGTTCCCAGAGAAAATAATCCTCTATTTGTCCTCAAACTTGCTTTGATAAGTGAATATTAAGTACAAGTACTTTTTTTTAAAGTTGAAAGTGGTATTTGAACTACACATCTAAGTAGAGGAAATTAGGTATGTGTCACATTCCCTTTCAGAAGTGTTACTTTTAATTTTGTTAGGAAAATTGGTATTAATTTAACATGCAGTGCTCAACTTTTATGTTGAATTTCAAAAGTAATCGTAGCTTCCAGATTGATACTAGTATATGGATTGTTGAGATTTAGGAACATTGTTGTTCAGAGATACAAGTTGTGACAGAAATCCTGAATTTGTCATGTGAGCTAGTGTTAATTATCAGTATTTAGGTCATATCAAAGGAAGTGTAAAATTCATAGCAAAAGCAAAACAGACTCTTGTTTATCTAGTGAGATCATCTAGGTGTTTATGGGGAAGCACCACCCAAAATGATTTCTGAAATATTTCAGACTAACATACATCTTAAAATAACAGGAGGCATTATTTTTAATTATACTGGAAGAGGACAGACCTTAAACAGCATAATATAAACACGTTTTCCAGAAAGAACCACAAAAGCGGTTTGCATCCACTGCTTATTTGGCTCTCCTGAGAGCTTCTATACTTAAAGTTTCACACTAATTCATATGATGTATTGCATTTGTAACAGTATTTGTCCATTATATTCACTGCTGCCCTGTAAAAAGAGTGTAAAGGAACACTTCAGCAGTATCAGTGTAAGGATCTGAAACACCTGATGTCAGGTTTTCTGCTTGATAGAGCAAAACTTGAAAGTTTTTTTTTTCTGTATTTTTGCTGTTAATTGTCAAATAAAAGCAGCAAACCAGTAGTTTTAAAATAGAAAATGAATCCAAAAGGAGAGGAAGAAGATAAACGTTTGCAGTGTCCTAATTTTTAAAGCACCCAGTTATTATGTATACTAAGTACTCATCAGTGCTCCAAATTTTTGTTGAAGTTCAGCTGACTTACCTTGTCATAAAAGAAATACATGAACCGATAATTTACTCAACTCAGATGCTGAAGCTACTTAAACATCTTAACTCCGTTTATTGATAAAAGCAACTGAGTGCACGATAGAGTGAAGAGGGTTTATTAGATTAAAAAATAAACATTAAATGTGTCTTTTATTGTTCTGTGGTAGAACTTCCTGAGTAAAAGGGACTCCTTTGTCACACCAAGCCACTAAACTTCTGTTTACTTTACTGTGGACAGATAAATAGTATGTAGCTATCTATTACACTATCTTATTTGGCACTGGTGTTTCATAGAAATCATTAGTGAGTGGGACTTCAAAGGGGAAGTGTTTTATTAAGATAAAAGCATGATGTTTGTGGTACCTCTCCTGCTTTACAGCAGTGAATTATGGAGAGACAACGCTGCCACCTCCTGGAACTGGGTGGCCAGCTTTATAGAGCCTTGGCTCTAGTGATACAAATTTCCTTTTATTATCCCCTTCCAGTTTTCTTTGGTTATTTTTCTGCAGCTAAACTTTTCTGCACCCAGAATCTATTCACAAAGTGAATAGTGTTTGCTTGTATAGTTAAAGATCCTGGATACAAAGGACACTTGGACTGCTTTGTTCTTGTACACCTCTGGCAAAATATGGAGACTTTGTAAAGGGAATACAGTGACACTAGGAGCCCATCATCAGAAAATGTGATGTGCATACCAAAATGCTAGGATTATAGTGTCCATAATTTCTGTTTTTCTTGCATTTTTTTTTCTTTCTGTAATACCAGTAAGAAGGCAGGAAAGAAAGAAAATACACCACTATAAAGAGAGCAGGGGGAAAATGTGGGACACTCAATACAGAGGAGTTATTGCTCAGGAGGTAAAAATGATGTAAGAAACTAGGTATCGTTGTGAAAAGAAAAAAGTAAGGCCATGTCTGCACACAGACCTAGTGCCACTTTAATGTTTCTCTTCAGGTAAGATTTTACTAGCTTGTGACTCTTCAACTGAGTGCAGTGTATGTGGATATGCTGCAGTTGGTTTAGCTTAACTAAGGAGTTAAGCTGAGGAGCTGTTCTTAAGTCATAAGTATGTTTTTCTGCAAGGACTGATCATAGTTAAACTTGATGCCTTTGTTTTGGTGTGAGTGCTTCCCCATAGGAGACACTAGCCTGTGCTGAGTTCCATACTGTTGTAACCAAGCTACTTCTGGCATCTGAATTCACTCCTTGAAAGCTAAGCTATCTCTGCTTAATGCTGTAGTCTGCAATGTAGACCCATATTAAGAGGCAATAAGCATTGAGTAGTACCAGGGGAATAAAAAGCATTATTTATGTTACTAGCCATTTTCTGGGACACATGGCTGCTGTATCTGTAGGTCTAGCCTTAACCCTTTGTAACTAGAGGAGTTTTCAGAAAGGCTGCTGACAGACAAAATAATGATCAGAATACCTAAGATGAGTCTGCAAGAACTTCTGAGATAATTCATGTTGGACATCATCTGGCTTTGGAAAGACGATAGTAAAGGAGTGGCTGGTGTCGTGCATCATGAGAATGGCACAGGGGCTGGCACACGATCTGAACCCTGGCCGTGCAGCGAGGCAGACCAGTAGTGGCTGCTGAAGCCAACATCCCCTGGGACCCAGCCAATTAAAAGGAGCAGTGGGATCCTTGGGGAGTGATTATCATCTGCCCGTGAACTACTGGAGCTCCCCTTCTCTGTTCTACAAGGTATGTTACATGTGTCGTGTGGCGATCAGCCACGTGAAGATTTTTGCCGTGCCTCTTAAGTTAGGAAGGCTGGTCCCTGCTGCTGGTGTGTTTCCTATTTTTGCCTTTCAAGCACCTAGCACCCTCAAGGCGCTTGGACGACAGAAGGTCAGCACTCTTGTCATAATGGGTGCTTGACTTCTTGTACAAGGAACCACTGCTGAGGGGAAGGGTTGGCGGGGCAGAAACCTGATACAACTTACGGGTGCACTATGAATATTAGGGTGATTTATCTCTTGTTACCAACGCTGAAAGTGATGAAAGTTTGATTAAAAAAACCTCATTCCCCTCTATTGCTGTTTTGCTTTCTTTTACTAATATTACTTTAGTTCTTTGAACTTGCTCACTTGACTGCATAGCCAGTGAAAAAGATCTTCCTCTGCTAGTCCCCAAATAAAAGGGGTTTTTTTTTTGAGGTGATCTCTTGCACTTTGGAGTCAAGTTTTGGGGCTGATCTTGGTGTTGATGAGTCGCTGTGTCTGATCTGTACTGAACTTGGAACCTGAAGATGGCCTGTCCCTGCAAGGAGTGATGATACCAGTCCATAAACGATCTGGAAAATAAGGAGCCAATTTTTTTTTTCTTGCAGCAGATAGTGCCTCTGTTGCACTCAGGAGTGGTGTAGTTGTGAAGATGTAGTGGTCTAATGTAGATCAGATAAATCACTGTAATTCCATGTAGATTAAAACAAACAAAGCTTTGCGTGTCTTAACTACAAATTTGCATGAACATAGCTACAATTTTGGCTTGAATGCAAACAAATCACCGCCACAGAAAAGGCCTTTGTCTCAGAGATTTCTAAATTAATTAATATTAAAGCCAGGTTTACTTTCTTTGTGTGCCTGAATGTAAAGGCTTTGGCACACAGACAGCTTAATCACGAACTTCTCATTGTGGTGCAGATTAGAACTGATAGAGGCTGTTGAAGACAAACAGCAGGGCAGGAGGCACACCTCTAAAACACTAGTGTTTGATAATAAATTTTGAATTGGTGTTGAAAGTGGAAGCAGACACATTGATCCGTAGGCAATTAACAGTAAAAACTAACACTGAAACCTATTTAAGAATAGTTCAAAACTTCTGAATTATTTAGAACTAACGCTGAGCTGTCTTTGAGGGAAATGACAAAAAGTCTAGCAAAAACAGGTTTCAGGGAAGGAACGGTTCAACGGCCATGGAACTGAAGCGGTTACAAACCACACCTCACTTTCGAAGCCTGGGGCACTGAACGCTCGGTGCCACAAGAGGGTGCTTCAGTGGCACCTAACGAGTGACTCCGGCAAGCTTCAGAGGCTCTGAGGTGTCGGGCTTGCATCCCAGCAGTGTGACTATGCAAAGGCTGCTCTTGAGGAACGTCTCTAACTGGTAAGTAACTTCCCGTTGTAGAGTGCTTTATAACTGACATCTAAAGCACCAGCTCACCCGTGTATTTTGTTCAGTTTTTTAAAAGTTGGATAATGCGTCTAAAGGTTTCACTTTGGAAAAAGTCACGGATTAAAGTTCAGTGTTGACCTCTGTATTGGGGTGGACGGGTTAGCTTAAATTCTGCTCTCTTAAAATTATTTCTATCATGAGTTATGCAGAAAGGGGTCATACCACAGGCTGCATCAAACAAGTCCATTTAGCGCATAGTGAGACTGAGTGGCAAAGGGAAGCTGTTGGAACACCCCCAGTTTTAAATTCGAGAAGTCTTGCCCATCCTCTGTTTCAACAGTTATACAAAGGGGAAGATACAGTTCCTAAATTCTTGCATGTTGGCACATAGGAGTGAGATACTTCGTCTTCTCTGAGCCAAGAGACTGTCCGTTTCTATGGTGATAGGTGCCAAAACAGGTTGCCCTCACCTTTTGTAGTGCTCAGACTGGACAGTTGCAGCATGCTGGAACGCCTGCACAGAGAAGCAGATAGTGCAGCTACCTGCGTCTGAGCAAGAAGGAGCTGCAGGACCTGCAGAACTTCACAGTACAGTTTCACAGGCCAGTTTTGGAGTGACACTCAAAATGCTGGCTGGGATTTTTTGTGAATTCCTAAATACATTACTGCTCCTGCCTGGTCTTTTCACACTGCATTCCTATCAGATGTTAAATCTGTTGTAAAGGCCAGTGCTGTTGCAGATCTTTAGACATTAGCACTTCTCATACATAATTACACAGCTCTGGCCAGCCTTTACACAGGCTGTCGGAGAATACCTTCTAAGGTAGCTTTGCTTTCTTAACAACTGCAAAGCTACACTAGAGTGAATTTTCCTCCCTCTAACTTGACATTAGATTTTTTTTTTTTTAAAAAGGATTTTAATGTATTTTTCAAGTGTAGTAAATGATCCACTTTATAAGGTGGATCACAAGTAGCAATACTCTACTTCTTAGGTTTTATTCATATTGTGGAATTTTACAGGTGTTTTTTTTTTTAAACAGAAAAACATTAACTAGCAGCTTTCTTACTGTTGATACCACACAAACTTGGATGCACTGTATACGTTTGAAAGTTAGTTTCGTGTTTTGTTTTGTTTTTTTTTTTTCCTAAACCTTTCTATTTTAGTGACAGAGGAGCATGAAAAGTATCAGTAGAACCCACACCTGCGTCAGCAGCCTCTGGGCTGTGGGCTCGTAAAGGCTCGCCGATGTCATGCTCCCTTGGGCCAGTGCTCCACTGCGGAAGGACAAGATGATGCAGCTGCCAGCCCGTGCTCCCCGAACACTACCATGAGGAATTTTATCCTGGGGGGCTGGGGGGGGGAAGTGGATTCATGTAGCTGGAGGAGAACATAGGGAAACATTAAGACAGTGTAAGACACTAGAGACAATAGTTCTGGTGTATAGAATCATAGAATGGTTAGGGTTGGAAGGGACCTTCAAAGGTCATCTAGTCCAACCCCCCTGCAAGGAGCAGGGACATCCCTGACTAGATGAGGTTGCTCAGAGCCTCATCCAGCCTGGCCTTGAACGTTTCCAGGGATGGGGCCTCCACCACCTTTCTGGGCTGTATGAACAGCCTTATGCCAAATTTTTAATTCAGTAGGGAAACTTCTCATAATTGGTACTATGTAACAATCAATCAGCTTGGATCACTGCAAGACATTTTGCACAGAAGTCTTTTTAGTGTTCTGTAGTAGAAGCAGAGATGCTCGCTCTCTTTTTGCAAAGATTTTTAAAAGGAAAAAGTGAGCCTTACAGACTCATTATGAAACAGACTCTTCAAATGTAACTGCCTGCGGTTTATCTATGGCATCAGTTAAAACTTTTAGCATCACCAAAAGCAAGAAATTGAAGATCTTTAATGCGTGATTTGAATAACTTTAAACTATACAAACAAAAGTAATAGCACATTTCTTCAGGTATTTAAAAGTTGACAAACTAGATAATGTCTTCAGCAAAATAACCCATAACAAATGAGATAATTTAGATAGAAACTAGGAGTGGTGGTGGTGTATTTTCGACGTGGCTTTCTAAAGCTACTATTCCCAAGAAAGATTGGGTGGAGAGGGAAAGGGGGAAGAAGCAGAATAGGCTTGAATGCTAAACAGAAATATTTTTAAGATATCGGAGGGTGCTGGTAGTGTAAAGCACAGTCTCCAAGTGTAGGTAAGGGATTATGATACGAGCGCAACCTGCAAATCCTTCACACAAAGTTAAACAGCGCTACACTGGAAATCATTCTTAGATTGGGCCTCAACAACCACATTACAATGCTGAGATGTACAGAAGTGTGAAGGGTACATAACCGTCAGACTTTCCACAGGCTCGTCCGTGACACGGTAGATAACGTGGCAGTTATGTCCTCCGCCGCTCAGAACTTTTGTTCTTAGCTGCATGTTGTACTATTTGGCTCAGCTTCACAGGGAATTTCCTTAGGGGAGGGGTTCTGTATCTGTTGACATCTAGTGAGAGAGAGGGCAGTTATGCCTAGAGTGAACATACCATAGTGATGCTATTTCTTAAGCCTTGCAAGGAATGCACTTTTTTTCTACCAGAGGATTCACTGGGTTTCACTCTGGAAATGAGCTGACTCATTAGCTCTGCCTGTACCTCTCTGTCATTTTAGCATGTGCCTTTTCAGTCAATAAGAATCCTGTTGCTGTCCTAGTAAGTGGCTCACAGGACAAAATGGGGAAAATAGGAATTAGTATTTTGTTTTGTTTTGAATAGTGTTTCTAACATCAAACCAAGGAGGTACACCTGTATGTTCAAAAGTGCTGAACAGAAGAGCCACTAAATGCCTTATTCCGGCACCAGTCTTCTGTCTGTGGTGGAATTCCCTGTTACTCTGTTAGATGGGATAGGCCAATGTTCAGTAGTCGTCTCTATCCTTCTATTTGAAATTTGTTTAAGAGCATATGTTGTAGGTATGCTGGAGCTACTGATGAGAAGGACCAGAAACATCACAGTATAAAATACAGCGTCCAGTATGTATAGTAGGCATTGACTGCGTCTTCTCTTCAGATTGTTCATGGACTGCAAGGCCAAGCAACTTGAAACTCATGGTCTGGGACAATACCTGTTCATTATACGTCCCATCAATTTGTTGAGTGACTGTGGCATCTGTTCAGAAGTCAAATTCCACATATGTTGGCATACTGCTCTCTGAAAAGAGTACATATTTCTGTTAACTCTTCCAACCATACACTTGCAATAGTTTCATGCCTATCAGAAGCTTTGAGGTGTGCCTATGTTGCGGCTCAGTCAACAGAAGAGCAAGCTGGCACCAGAAGAGGCAATCCTTCTGCTTCCTCACACTCAGCTGGGTGCTCAGGTGCCCTGGATCCAAGACCCGTGTAACAACACCGTGAGTTGGTTCAGCTGGATTCTGTGGCAGAACACTAATCTCAGTAAAAACCAAAACTGCATAGCACAAAAATTCTGGTTTCTCATAGACAAAATAGGATAAGAGGTTTTTTAGATTAGGTTCATCTACAGCCGTCACAGGTTATTTACACATGTAGGATTTAAGTAGTCTTGATTCTTTGAATGTGCACGCGATTTGCCAGTGTCCTTCAAATACAGTGATGTGTCCTGTAGATTTGAAAAAGCAGTTGGTAGATATTCTGAAGTGCTGAATGACTTACATGTGGCTGAATTAGTACATACAAAATCCAAACCATCAATTTCTCTAATCACAAACACCGTTAGGTAGACAATTTTAATTGGTATAAAGTACTTTGAAATTGTAGTTTGAAACTGTTAAATTTCATGAAGCTTATGAAATATTTGCACGTTTTCTGTTGGCTAAAGAAGCAGAAGATTATATGCCTTACTTTGGAAACATTTCTAAATAGTCATGATGTCAACTTGTAGAATAAAGGATGCTTCTGCAGCTTTCTTCTTGAACACATTGATTCTCCTGCCCCTCAACCCTGGGAACATCGGTCTACCTTTTGTACTAGTAATTTTTACTTATTTATTTTGCAAGTACATATTCTTACCATGATATAGCTGTTTGTAACATAGAAAGGTTTGTGGTGTGGGTGTGGTTCTCATATATACAACATCTGAGTGACACAAAACATCTCGGCTGTGTTATTTTAAATTTTGTCAATGTAGTTCTTGTTAACTAAATTGAAGTAATGATTAAAAAGATAGCAAATGGAGAATTAAGTACAGATTTAGGATTTCACATTTTGTACTCCTGCTGTAAACCAGAAGAGCTAAGCGTCTTAGCACTGAGAGCTGAATTTTACTGTCATTGTTTTGAAACATGACCTGTTCTTTCCTGCCTTTTTATGATGAGCTGCAGAAACTTGCATCTGTCCTACTGCCTGAAAAGGTACAAGTCTGTGCAGAAGATACAATAAACCAGGAAAAAGAGAATGGAAGTAGAGTAATTCCTGCAGCGTTATCAGTGCGCACGTTTTGGATGTTCGCCTTCTCTCTGCTCAAGACTATTAACTCAAAATAGTTTGACTTCTTACCTCTGTTAAGTTCCGGGTGCCTAATTTGACCAAACCAAAACCATGGGCAATAGATCCTGATCCCTCTCCTCCCTCCCAGGGTTGCCAAAGCCCTCCTTACACCAGTGCAGTGTCGGTGGGATAGGGGAGGGTGGGGATATAAGGAGAGACAGTGTGGGTCACACGGAAGGTCTCCCTAGCTCGGTCTGACAGTAACCAAGACTCGTCTCTAGGGAAAACTATGGGAATAGCATGAGAAGGGTAATTTTAATCTAATTTCTAGTAAAATCTTCACATCCTTTGAAATTACTTAATGTATTATGGCAGCTGGTTTTATTCTACACTTCACAGAGTTAATCTCATTCAGAAAAATTCCTCAAGGTGACTGCTTGTAAAATACTTCTGGGAAAAAAAATCAGGATACACATACAGTGTTTGTGGATCTTCTGGCTGCTTCTCCTTGTGTTCCAGCAGAAGTTCAGCGCATACCCTTATACAGAACCTTACGGAAGTTCAAGTACAGCATTGCTGCTTAGCTCACCTTAACCGCTGGTTTCTGTATTTGTGGTGAAACTGCTGGCAGTCAGAGCCTGTTTAAAGGAACCAGGGTTAACAGCATCCTTCTGCTGGAAGCATATGCTACCGTTCAGGGGTTACCTGAACTTTCAGTATGGAGAAAGGCTGCAAGGCCATTTCCTCCCAAAATGAGGGAGGATCATATTATGTCTCTTCAGCATTCCAGATCTTCCTCATCTTGAGAGGCGATTCCATTGAAAGCTTGGGCTGATTTGTGGTGTTTATTGAACCAGACTTTACGGGAGTGCTCTGTCCCTTTGAAGTCCATCTCAGAACAGATAAAAAGACTGGACAATTTAGACCCTTCCTAGTAACTTCTGCTCTCATTATAGAGATCTGGATGGTGAAGAGGGACCATGGTAAAGCTATCGGAAGTTAAATTCCTGGGTCTTTCCCAGGAAGCGTCCTGCAATTTGCAGCTAGGGCTTCTGGGCTAATTAATCTACAAATTCTCCCTAACTAAAACTAGCAGATTAAAAATTAGCTTGTTAACTAGTCAGTGGTTATCTACAGATTTGTGAGAAAAAAAAAGTTTTTTGGGAGAAAACTTGTATTTTCTAATTGAAATAATTGTATATCATGAGTTGGTTTTTGGTATTTTTCCTCAGAACCCTTCCTTGTTGGAGCTGTCAGGATAAATACGCTAGTGTTAGCCCACTGTAACTTTAATGTCTTGTAAATGATGTTTTGTTTGCTGGGGATGTGTGTGTGTGTGTGTTTGGCTTTTTTTTTTGCTATGTTGAATTGTTCCTGTCAGTGGCAGAAATGCAATTTAAAGAAATGCTTGCTTTTAAAGTCCTGTAGAAGTATAACTTCAACATAGAATCATAGAATAGAGTTGGAAGGGACCTTCAAAGGTCATCTAGTCCAACCCCCCTGCAAGGAGCAGGGACATCTCCAACCAGATCAGGTTGCTCAGAGCCTCATCCAGCCTGGCCTGGAATGTTTCCAGGGATGGGGCATCCACCACCTTTCTGGGCAACCTGTTCCAGTGCTCTATAACTCGCATCGTAAAAAATTTTTTCCTAATTTCCAATCTAAATCTACATGTGTGAGAACTGGAGCCTTTGCTTACGCTTTATAAATATTCTTGTATATGACATGTTTTAATTATTCTACTAATAGTAGGAAAAAAAAATTTGAATATTGTATTGGAGTAGTTTAAGAATGGTGGGAATTAGATGGCCACAAACTGAGCAATCATTTTAATGTTTAATTATTCTATAAATCTAGAATTTAACTAATAACTGAATAGAAAGATCTAATAACAGTTTATGGCAATATAATCAGTGTGATATTCATACTAGCAAAAAAGTAGATTATGTATTTAAATTTTTTAAGCAACTTCTGCGCTGCATAATTGTCTGTCTTTGCTTGTTCTTTAAAACAAAAAGACTGAGGGAAAGGATTTATTAAGCTTCAATAATATTAAACTTAAGGTAACATTAATGCAGTTTCAGATTCATGGACCCTATAATCAAGTCAGCCTCTGCCTCTATAATAAACAGGTTCTGAAAGGTGCTATCAGAATTTTTCTGTTTAAAAGTAAGATGTGGGTTGTATTTTTTTTTAATAATGTGTGAAAGTTTGGAGTGTTTTTTGAAGCTTAATTATGAAATCCCACTCAGGAATCTTTGAAGGTGGTGCCTTTTTTGGTTTGGTTTTTTGTTTTGTTTTGGTTTTGTTTTGGTTTGTTTTCTTGTGTAGATTGTAAATAAATTTTTCAACCTTTAGAGCTGAAGTGGAACTCTTTTAAACTCTTCAGTCAGCCTCAGAGACAAAGTACTTTCTAAAGGACCAGAGTTCTTAAAAAAAACCCCTATGTCAATCTCTGCATGGTTTTAAAAACTACTTTTTAAAAGACTAGTGAAAGTAAATAGTCTAAATTGCCTACTTGATAGTTACTGTCTGGAGATGCCATTTCACAGACTTTTCTTTATAGATTGGTTACTGGCCTTCAGGAATAGGAAGTTACAAAGTTAAGCCATTAATATTGTGTTTTCTTCTTTGTTTTAACAGCTCAAAGGGAAGAGAAAAAGCACGAAGATAGAGCAGAGGCTATTTTGGCATCGAAGAAAGCTGTTGCATCTATAATGGAGAAACAGACATCTCTTACTAAAAATATTCCTTCAAAGAAGTCCCCATCCTTCTCTAATACATCACTAACTAAACCACCAATTAAACCTTCTGCTGGAAGTTTCAAAGGTGTAATTCCCAAGAAACCTTGGCCTTCATCAGGCAGTGTTCCTTCATCAGGCAGTGTTCCTTCAAAACATTCATCTCTTTCTCATGGCTCATCAGCCTCCAGAAGACCAGCTACATCTTCCAGTCTGGGTGGAGGACTCAAAAAGCCTTCACTGTCTTCCATTCCTACTGCATCGGGAAGTAGTCAAGCAAAAGCATCAGCTAACCCTGTCCAGTCACAACCCAACTCTCAGATTCGACAAAATATTCGACGGTCCCTAAAAGAAATTTTATGGAAGAGGTGGGAATTCAAAGCACTCATTTTACGTAGGAAGCTTCACCTAGACATAAATGTTTAGCCTGCAGATTTTTGTTTACTTTTTGATAAGGAATATTGAGGGATTTAATTTATACTACAAAGTACTACAACTATAATTGGCATTTCAGGTTTATATTAAAAAATTAAAATTCTGATATTAAAAAATGTGCATATGAAAAAGCCTTTTTTTAAAAAAAAGAAGAGCCTCACTATTGTATTTATATGGAGGCAATTACAATTGAATTAAATTACAGCATAGAAGCTTTAAAACTTCAGAGCATCTGCATTATAAAAATCTGACGATGGCAGTGTTTAAAGATGTAAAGAATTTAGGGAACGTAGTATAGGAAGTGTCACAGTGAAAGGTTAAAAGTTCACTGAAGTTGAGATTCCCTCCCCTCCAACATAAAAAATCAACAACAAGCCCTGGTCAGTGGACAGCTGTATCACTCAGGAAAGAAAAAAAAAACAAACCAACCAACCAACCAAAAGGAAATTGTCTCACAACGGTTATTAAAGCAATGCCAGGCATGAATGCTTATTATAGACCACTGCACTCTAGTATTGTCTCTGACATGGAAATGCTGTTCACAGTGGAAAATCTAGGACTAAAATTCAGCTGCTTGGGCTCCCTGTGTTAGTCATGGGAGAGAAACTCCAAACTTCAGTGCTGTGAGCAGGCGTAGTTGTAAAGGCTGACGTCAGTTCACAAAAGCTGTCTTCTGTGGTCGCCTATGGACAGTAATGAAAGGTTGCTGTAGTTCACTGTTCGAGGTCCTAAGAAAGGCTTTGGCTTTGGGATGTCTTTTGAAGGAGCCTTGAGCGCTCACTGAGTGAGGAGGAGCCTAGGTTAGCTCCTTCCTCTGAAAAGTTAGTTTTTGTGAATGCTACCTGAAGATACATGCCTAACATAAATGCTTTTTTTGTTTTTAACAGAGTCAATGATAGCGATGATCTGGTCATGACAGAAAGTGAAGTAGGGAAAGTAGCACTCAATATTGAAAAAGAGATGTTTAATTTGTTTCAAGTTACGGACAACAGATACAAGAGTAAATACCGTAGCATCATGTTCAATCTGAAGGACCCCAAAAACCAGGTTTGGAATTTCCTTCAACAGTAAACGTATATGGAAATATACTTTTGTTTTTTCATGATATGTCAAACTCTACCCTCAACTTTAAGAGTTTCAAGATAGAGACTTATCAATTATACTATAAAAGACTGTTATAAAGCCATTCAAATCTTAAAAAAAAAATCCAGTAGGAATTAAAAGTCTGCTTTAGTTGGTCATGTGTATTTATTAAGTTTGGGCATTTGGTGTGAAATATTTATTTACAGAATGGCTTTCTTAAAATATATACAAACTTTATTTTCTCTGACATTGTGTAGTATGTGTTGGATACTGCCTATTTATATGATCTTATCTGTGGTTTAAAAGAAAAAAAAAAAGGATGCTGGTGCAGATGAAAATATCCCCTAGGGAACACTTGGAACTTCTTTCCTTTTTTTTTTTTTTTAAATTTCTGTAATAGATATGAAACAGGAGAGTGGCTCAACTGCTGGCATTCCTATTCAGTTACATTGATAGTTATTTCTGATAATGAGGAAAATTTGTACTCTGTGTTTATTTAATCCTTATTTTCTGGTTGCTGCACCTTGCCAAATTTGCTTATAAGTAGCTGGTATTTTTAATAGGGGATTAAGAAACTAGAACAGGTTTTGCCTATTCAGCACTGCAAATCTTGTTACTTACCCAAACAGATTCCCTTCAGCATGGCAACAAAGTCTGCTTTGTTTTCAGGGACTTTTTCATCGTGTCCTTCGTGAGGAAATCTCACTGTCAAAACTAGTGAGAATGAAACCAGAAGAACTTTTATCTAAAGAACTCTCTGTATGGAAAGAGAAGCCAGCTAAAGCAGTAAGTAACATATTTCTCCCCTGTGTCCTTAGATACGAATTAAGAGTGAGTTCACCAGCCCTTACCACCCATATTATCTTAATACACCATTTTCTTCTTAATGAAATACTAATAATGTTCCGTTTCAATATATTTATTTCTCTATCAGCAGCCAAATGACAATAAAGTATGGCATAAAATTATAAAATAAATATGTGGACTTTTTACCAAAGTGGTTCTGTTTCTTTCAGATGATAGAGTCAAGAAGCAAATCTCATGAAATCAAGAAAACAGCTGTAAAACGGGAACATGTGCCAGCTGTAAATATGGAAGATTCTCCACCAGTGTCTGATTCTGATGTAAGTATTAGCTATTGCTTCAGCGTGAAGACATCGAGGGAGATAAATGGTAATGAGGGCCTTGAATTTTTCATCAGAAGTGCAGATTATTTCAATGAACTGTAAGGATATTATTACCTAGTAGGTGTGCTATGAGCATTTTTCCTTTTAGTTTGAAGCAGTGCAACAAGCAAATGATAGGCATATTGTGCATGCACTTCTAAAATGCTGTGTATATTTCAGCCCTTGCTGTCAATTTACAGAGAAATCTTTTATTTCTGAACATTAGCTATGAACATTGTGGAATCAAATGAAGACAAATGTTGTTTGAGGACTCTATCTGACAAGATATGCTTTAACCAAGGCCTTTGATCTTTTTTTTTAAAAGATCTGAAGTTAATTAAAAGTTTCAAAGGATTTTTTAATCGTTGAAATGAATGATCAGCTGGAATATTTTTTTGTGTTTATTCACTGTTAGGAGCAGCAAGAATCAGCCCGAACTGCACCAAATTTAAACAGTGCTCCTTCTCTAGATGTTTTTAGCAGTATGTTGAAGGATACAACAAGTCAACATCGAGCCCACCTCTTTGATCTGAACTGCAAGATCTGTACAGGTATCTGCAGTGCCGAATTTGTGCAAATCAAAATAATTGTTATGTTAAGAGTGTTGTTTGTTTACTTGTTTTTCTCCAAACTATTTCATTGTTAAATAATAATCAAAAGCTTTTAAAATAAATCTATAGGTCAGATTTCAGCATCTGAAGATGAAGTACCGCCTAAGAAGATAAAGTCAGATAAAGCTCCTGTTAAAAAGGTGGAGTCGAAATCAAAACCAGAAGTTCAGCCAAAGTATGAAAGTTCTGCACCAACCCCAACAGCAGAGCCTGCCAAAGAAGCCATCTCTGAAAACTCAATGGAAACTGAAGTTGGACCGGTAGCAGAAAGTGTTTCTCAGTCAAGCGCAGAAAGAACTTACATTCCTACGACCCAGGGCAATAACAATACAGATTCTTCTTTACCTGAAGAGGCTTCTGCTTTTCCTGCCTCTTGTGCTGGCACAGTTGTCACAACCGTGACAGTTTCTGGCAGAGACCCTAGGACAGCAATGAGCAGCTCCTCTGGTATTGTGACACCAGCCCTGCGTTCTGGTCTTGCATCTGACAGAGTTTCAACAGCAGAAACAAAACAGGAAACTTCAAAACCAGTTATGACTGTCCCCAAATCAATATTAACAAAACCATCATCCTCACAAGATCCAAGATACTTAGCAGTTCATCATTCACCCAATATCAAGTGCGTATACTTAACAGTAAGCTGTTAATGGAAATCTTTAACGTGGTTATCTTCAAAGTCCCATATGTCCCATGTCCCGTTCCCTTCCAGCCAGTCAAAAGGCATGTTCAACTTTAAAGTTCAGGTAGCCTGACTCAGATTTTTAATTTACCATCCCCTCATTTACTTTCTCAATAAAATTTTCTCAGCATCAGCGTATGTTGACACCAAAGATTCTACAATGTGTTTCAGCAGATAAATAAAACTTGAAGGTAGTATGCAGACTTAGAAGTCTGCATGTACATTAATCTATAGAAAGCAAGTGCATGGGAGAGGTAGTTTAAAGGCATTTCCAGATTTTCATTTTGTATTAAAATACTGTTACATCTGAATTTTTGCATATGAATTAAAATTAGCTCATTGATCAGCATGAAAGGAAGTGAGTATATACAACAGTAAAATTAAATATTGCAAAGTATATCCTATATGAAACTGCAGTTAAGAGTTTTGTTCATAGCAAATTCTTGAGAATCTTTTTCAGATGCATGTTGTTGACTCAATTAGTGCGAAGTATATAATTCAGATTAGTCTGTTACAGAGTCAGGATCACAAAATTATTGCGCTAACCTGATTTTATAAAAGCCGTATCTTTCAGCATCTTTTTGCCTACCTGCAGCTACCACTTTATTTTCTGTTACTGCTTGCTTTTTTCACTAATAACAAGTTAATGGAAAACATTAACAAAACATTTAGTAAAAATTCTGTTATTTGTTTAAAATAAAGTATTTGATCAGTAGGAGGAGGGGAGAAAAGTGGAAAAAAAAGGGACCATTCTCGTTTGTATTCTGTAACCTTTCTGTTTTGGATTTGTTTTGCAGTGTTGCAGAGCCACGCTCACCTCAAGACAGCGATACTTCCCTCTTTCTCTCTCGTCTCAACACGATTTGGAAAGGATTTATTAACATGCAAAGTGTGGCCAAATTTGTCACTAAAGCCTACCCTGTCTCTGGGTGTTTTGATTATCTCAGCGAGGTTAGCACTGACATGTTTATGTGTTTAGAATAAATCTGTACTGCAGTTCCTGTTGCTGGAAAGGCTGGGGTTGCTCTGTGTGTGTGTGTGTATATATATATATTTATATATTTCTATAGAACTGTAGCAGTGGTAAATGGCATCTTTTTAGTAATTGGAAAAGTAGCTCAAGAAAACATAAAAAGCCTTTTAAAAATTCCTCACAAATTTGTGAAGAATTCTCATGTCTTTAAACATATTTATATATATGTTAACATCTACCATGGAATAATACCTTTATTTCAGCTTCATTTTTTTAAAACAAGTTTTAGAGCCAGTATTTTAAAGTAGATGTCTTGTAGAGTAGATGTCTTTTAAAGTAGATCTTGAACTAGATAGGTCACTGATGCGATCTAGTACAAAATTTTGTTCGGCCATTTATGAAAAATATCCCTTTTACTAATTTTCAGATTAAAAGTTGGCTGTTATTATTCTGGGAGGGTGTACATTCAGTAAGGAAACAGTATAAAGGTTTGCGCTAAAACAAATAAGCTTTTCTTTCTTTTTTTTTCTTTGACATGCATTTTATGTGACTGTTAGGAAGTTTCAGACACAAGTGTGTATTTTAGGACTTTTATTAGTTAGTGTTTCTTTTTGGTATTGCTTTTGCTAAAATGTGTTTTTAAAAAGAAAATTTAAATGAAATTTTTAAAGTGTGTATGAAAGTTTACAAAAATATAACAGTGCATTATCCATTAGGTTACTGGGATGGGGCAACCTGCACTGCTTTTAAATATCAGTCTCTCTTGTTTTTTCTCATACTACCATGTAATACTTCTTGTTTAGGATTTACCAGATACAATTCATATTGGTGGGAGGATCTCACCGAAGACAGTCTGGGATTATGTTGGCAAACTCAAATCTTCACTTTCTAAGGTATTCACTTAAAATCCTTTGCAAAACCCAGAAGAAAAATACAGCAATATAAAATGACAACTTTTTACAATATAAATTGGTAAACAGCAAATATTGACATAGATTGCACCTGGAAAACTAGCGACATCACTTATTCCTTTGAAATTTTTGATTTATTGGAGAAACATGTTTATTGGGATGCAGATCCTCTTGATCTCTCTCTCCTGCGTAGTAGTTAAATCTCCATTAATTTGTTAACGATTTAACAAATAAGCTATTTATTCAGTATTGAAGACTGAAATTCAAATTCTGAGAAAAGGAACTTATTTAACGTATGGAATAGATTTTACTATTAAAAACACTTCAGAAGTGAAAAAAATATGCACAGTATACAGATATAATAATAAAATGAAGAATTTTCCATTTCTTTCATATTAACTTAAGCCTCAAGATGCTTACTTTGATGTAAGATACACAAGTAATTTGTATTTCTGAAAATGACAAACCTAATTCTGTTTTAATATTACAAAGTGAACAACAGTACTCTCTTAAAGCTAGAGTATTGCCTTGAAAACATAGCTGGAGTTATGATAAATGTACATTTTATTTTTACCCCTGGAATTTACCCTTTACCATTGTATTTGCTGGTATGTTGCAGGTTGAAGTTTTCCACTTTGCTTTTGTATTACAGGAATTGTGTTTGATTCGTTTCCATCCTGCAACAGAAGAAGAAGAAGTTGCCTATATCTCTCTCTACTCCTATTTTAGCAGTCGTGGTCGTTTTGGTGTTGTAGCTAATAACAACAGACATATCAAGGATCTCTACCTGATCCCCCTGAGTTCTAAGGACCCAATTCCTTCCAAACTCTTGCCCTTTGAGGGACCAGGTAAGCACAAAACAGGGGAGGTTAAATGCTAGGTAAAATTACCAAAAAAAAAAGGTCCATCTGAGACAAATTGTTATTAAATGTTTCATGTAATCATTATTTTTTTTTTAAATATAAAACTAATTTTAAAGTATGTAAATAGTCAAAAATTGGAAATCCAACTCTGAAATTTACATAGCCTTTCCAACAAGATGCTTATATGCTACTAGGAGGATGAGTTTACCTGTAAAATCAAGAATGTGGAACAGCCACTATATTGGAAAAAAAAACCAAATAACAAACCCCCCCCCACCCTATCTTCAGCAACCTATACATCCACAAAACCTAGGCCCTTACAAGGCATTCACTGTCACTTAAATCAAGCAGGAAACTTAGACCATAGAGGAGTCAAGAAATCTATAAAGACAAAGGTAATATTTATAGTGATTCCGCTACATTGTCGTTGTCTTGTGCTAAATATTATGCTGTACGTGCAATATGGTGCACAAGGTGTTTGAAATGTTTTGTTCGGCCAAATCACTGACTTCTGAAAATTGGTTTGTTGGGGATGAAAGGGACCTACATTCCTTAGGGTCAGTAGGTGGCACACAGTAGTTAGTATAGGCAGATTATATGATAATCTTCTATTTTTAGATAAAATTACCAGTAGTAATGTTTGACTTGAGTTTGCTCCATGATTGTGCGTGAACACGGTGACAGAAGAACTGAGAATGAATTCAGCCATGAAACACCCTTCTATTACAAAATTTGAAGTCATCTTCATCTAAGGATGGAGGAGGTGCATATGCTTGGTTTCCAAATAAGTATCTGGGGTTTAACATAAAATAACAGATCAAGAAGCTGAAGAACACCTGGTTACAATGAAGGCACTACTTCATTGCCATAACAACCGTTTGCAAAATACTCAACGGTAGGTATGAAACAGCAAACGTGCAAGGAGCTGACCTTTCTGAGAAGCTGACTGTCCTCTACTCCTCAAATACAAGTTTAGGACTAAACTCAATAAAATATTCTCAGAGGTTATATGCAGAAGCAACAGCGTCTAGGACAGGTTTTCATGTGTTAATGGCACAACTTAGCAACACCAACAAATGATACATCATTAGTAAAATGCTCTCCCTGAGATTGCAAAGGGCACTTGCTGCGCATCCCCAGACAAGATTTTTCTCATACACTCCAAGTCCGTCCTTGAGCAGTACACAGTGTAGGACATTGTTTTTAGGCTACAGCTAAAAAGGCAGGGTTATTGCTATCTACAGTACAGCTATGTAGCTGTAATTGTTGAATCTCAGCACTTCATAGTCTTTAGCTTACTGAATTCTTGAAAGGTAGGCAAAAACTGTTATTGCTTCTTTCATAGCCAAGAAACAGAACCACGAAGTACAGAACGCTTATTGCACAGGGATGTAGGCAAAAGAGTCTTAAATCATGGACTAGTTTTTCCAGCCAGCACAAAAGAAATATTCTCGTTTGTGGGCACACAAGAATAGAATTGGCCATTGAATCAGCTGTAAATGTCTGTGGTATTTTGCTGGACTGTTAAATGCCTCCTTAAAGCAAGTTATTTACCTAATCATTGCCTACTTGCGTTCCTGTGGAAATACCAGCTTTCCTTTTCGTCCTTCCTTTTACTTTTCCACTATAGGTTTCATTTCAAACGAAACACTTAGATTGGAGATTGGCAAATGCAGACAAACTCTACTAAGTATTAGTATAGAAATTTGCAATGTCAGCCTGGTTCTGCTGAGTTTCAAGTGCAAAAGTTTTTCAAAACTGGAGGGAATTGCTCAGAAGAAATATAGGTATCATTTGCAGGTGTTGTTCATGGAGGCAAATTTTATGAGTCAGGTTTTCAAACTGACTTGTAGGCAGAGCGGATTAAAGGACAGCAATAGAAACAAGGTTCCAAAGGCAGAGAGGCTGCGTGATGTAACAGATTCTTACAAGACTCACTTAGACTTCTGCCATCAGTTCACACTTCTTGGAAGCCTCTGTAGCAGCCTCTTCCTCATAGTTGTGCTAAGTTGGTTCACATTTTAAAACCAGATCCAGTATGGGGGGGACAAAAAAAACAGGTAAGCTTTTTTTCTGATTTTGTGTATGTGTTAAAACCACAGCATAAAAACATGTAATCCGTATTTTTTAATGACATCTGATGGAATTTACCGCTTTTTCTTTCTTTCATAATCAATAAAAATATTTTATGGAAAGTGGTCATTGTCTCCTTAAATTTAATTGTGTACCTTCAAATAAGAGTTTAGCAAGGACTCGGAAAGCATTATGCTCTAGATAGCTTAAGATGATTTGATAAATATGACTGGAGGGGGGAGGAGGGAGAGGACAATAAAATCCTGCCACTCCAGAAATCCTAGTTAGAAGATATTCCAGCTCTGTCGACCAGTTCCATCAGGCACATACGGATTATGAATTTCTCCTGTTTTCTGATGGACTGGATTTGGAACACAACTGAGGACTTCTGAACTGCGCTAATGCCTAGAAGATCTACAAAAAACTTTGACATGGGTGATTTAAAAACAGAGGAAGATGGCAGGTTATCCATATTTATACTTAATTAATCTCAGACATTCATTACCAGACTCTATGTATCAGTAGGCTGTTCTGCATTGGTTTTTGCAATGGTTTGCTGTATGTGAGTTCACTTGTCTGTTTCACATACACATTTACTATAGCTCTTGGATGTGTAGATCTTAAAGCTGTTGTAAAAAATAGTATAATCAGCCTTAATTACCAATAGAAAGTGCAGTTTATTGAGGGATTTAGCGGCAATGTTGGGAACGTAACAAATATCTTACATGGTTAAAATAAATTAATTTTCATAAAACAGCCACATATTAGCAAAGGATTCAAAAAATATATATATCTCTTTTGGTAGTTTACAATAGGAACTTTTTTTTTGTTAAAGTATGAAGGCATGAAGTTCCCTCATGCTGTTTAGAATGCTCTTAAAAATTGCGATGAATGGAACAAAATTTTAACTATTGAGTTGGGTATCTTTGAGCAACCTGATCTAGTAGAAGATGTCCCTGCCCATGGCAGAGGGGTTGGAAGGTGAAAATTTGCAACGCTTACTAACCCTGAAATCTTGTACCTGGAGGAAAAAACCTTTCTGGCACTGGATTTTAGATGTACAAACAGGAAATAATATATACTACAAAATTAAAAAGAAAAAGCATGTCCAGTACCCTCTTAACCACAGAAATATGTAAAACTTGACCACTGAACTGTGAAATAATATGAATTCTGGTTTGGATCTAGAATGCATTCTACAGATTAGCTGTAGTCTGAAAACTTTCACTCAAATTTCATTATTTTTGTTTCTAAAGGTAATTATAATGAGAGCCATTCCTGATAGGAAATCTCAAGGAAATATTTTAGTTTGGCCTCAGATTTTTGTTATGATTTTGACTGGTCTTTTTTTTAAAAAATACTATTTCTTGGGAGTAACCAGACTTTGCTGGTTTCTTCAGTTTCATTGTACTATTACCAGTTACAATCAGAACACAGAATTTCAGAGGAGGGTTTGTTTTCCCTCAGCTGTCAAGAGATCTCATAAAACTTTGCAGTAACTTATTTTACTTGAGAAATTACTGTCTTTGTCTTATTACCTGTAGTTCGTTATTTGGAAAATAAGGTTTATATGGGATACGATTTGAATGTAAGGAGTAGAAGTGTCAGCAATTTGAGGGGACATTTTGTGAGCAAAAGTTATTTCTTAAGGAAATATATAGTAAGTATTGAAGAGAAATACGAGTTTAAAATATAAAGCAGTTATAGCTTTGATGTGTTATTTAGCAAACTAAATAATTTGTATAGGCTTTCATTGAGGAAGAAATTTTGACTTAATTGGTTCTAATGCTTGGGCTTTCCCTTGGCATCAAGTCAGCCAAGTTCTTCACCTTGTAGTTACGTAAATTCTAACTGAGTAAGAGTGGTGATATCATCTCACTGCCAAAACTTCACATTTAACCTAAAAATATACTAAACTCTGTTATTGATTTCTCAGTGTGAAGTTAGCAACCAAAAGCACTTAGAAAAGGTGAAGTTTATTAAACATGAACATAAACTTAGGAAAACGGCTGATGTAATTTTCTCATTAGATGGTTGATTTAAGAGTCCCCTTAAAACTTCTATAAAGTCAGTTGTTTCAGCAAAGTAATCTATCTGTGAATGTGGTCTGCTAATAGAATATATCTGCAATTACAGGGTTTGGAGTTTTTTGCTGTTATCAAAATTTTTCAGTGCTAATAATTAGATATTTTAAAATTGTTCCTTAATGAGCAGTTGGTTTGGTATAGTAAGAACAAGGAATATATATTTTTAAAAAGTTTAAAAAGCCTCTCTTTATACAGATTTTCTACATTTGCCACCAACTGTGTGTTAAAGGATTTATTCCCTGCCCTTCATTCTGGACACGTTTATTTTCCACAAGTGCTAGTGGGAACTGTGCATGTAAAAGGAAGAAATACAATAACATGAAACAGACCTACAGACCTTTGCATTTTTTCCTCTTTATCAGAAACTTTCCCATCTTTTTTATATACTTCTCCAAGGAGGCAAGTCTGAAGCTTTCACAAAGGAGTAGTTCTGCTCACAATATATTTTACTTATAGAAAAGCCTACAGCATCCACCTGAATCCTGCAACGGAGGGTTTAAAGTCCCCTTGCATACCAGGTTGGTTGGGTACGAACCCAGCCAACCGTTTTCTTGCAGAGAAGGCAAACTCGGAAAAGGCGGTGTCCCCTTCTCCCACATGCTAGGCTTGCGTCTGCTTAAGGCCTCCTTTGGTATGTTAGTTATCACTTTCCCTGCTTCTGTCATGTTTTGAAATAATGTGCAGCTGGAAAAAAACCAAACAAACAAAGAGGGAGTGGGTTACAAGGTTTAATACTGTTTCCAAACTTTGTTTGAGGTTTTCCTTTTAGTAATTACTGGTATTTGTTTAACTTCGAGATAGACAAAATATTTATAGACTGGTGTAAATGTCAATATAGCCTTTTAGCACAGGTTATAACAGAAATATAGTTACGAAGTCTAGCCCAGGTTTTCTGACTTTTCAGTATCTCTGTGTATACAACATATTTGCAAACTACTTAAAAGTAAATCCATGATTTTTTGGGGAAGAGGTAGGGGTAGTTGAACAATAAACAATTATCTAACAATACAAAAAATATGAAAACTTGATTTGGTTTTGAACATTTGCAGAGACACTTTAATAATCATAGCTGTTGCTGCAATCTTTTCTTAAAAGTATCAAGCAAGGAATTAAAACATTTAGTTATTATATACAAATAGATATAAAAAGTAAAGAAACACAGATATATACACTTATGGACTGATTAAAATTGCCAATAGGTCATCTACTGGAATTTTGAAAAACTGTTACCTCTGTGACTTTTTGTAGCTGCCACTATATAAATAATAAGTTTTTACTGAAAGCACGATTTAAAAAATATTTTTTCACGTATACAATCTTTGTGTTCCTTTTCAGGTCTTGAGTCCTCTCGGCCAAATTTAATTCTTGGATTGGTTATCTGTCAGAAAGGGAAACGTCTTGCCACTGGCCTTGAAACAGAAAAGATAGAGGAAAAGCGAAGCAGAATTCAAGCACATGAGGAAACCGAAACATCACCGTTCTCTAAAGGGCCACTAGCTGCTTCGCAAGAGAAGAAAACTCCAAAATACGCATTTTATTCGGGAGATTCAAACATAAGTACAACACCACCTGGATCTCCTCCACCTCCACCCCCGCTTCCCATTCCAGACACCTCAGCAGTTACACCTTCAGTGTTAAAAATACTGTCCTCGCTTAAAAGTGGAACCACAACTACTGTAACACCACCGATTTCAACTGCCGCTTCTGCAAGCGTTACTGCTACGCATTCTTCATCCTCAAAAACTGCCACGCCACTCGAGCACATCCTGCAGACGCTTTTTGGCAAAAAGAAAACTTTTGAGCCTCTTGCTAAGGACTCTGAAACTGTCAAGTCTTTAAATCAGGAAGGTCAAGCTGCTGCTGATGGAGGAATGCCAGCTGCTCCTTTGTTAGATCCCATCGTGCAACAGTTTGGACAGATGTCAAAAGACAGATCTATAGAAGAGGAGGAGGATGACAGACCATATGATCCTGAAGAAGAATATGGTCCAGAGAAAGCTTTTGAAATGCAGACTGGTGAAAGCGAAAAACGATATAATGTGGAAAAGCCATCTAATACAGCAGAACTAGAGGATGAGGCCTATGATCCAGAAGATGAAACTATCTTGGAAGAAGCAAAAGTTACTGTGGATGATTTACCTAACAAAATGTATACAGACACTAAAAGCAATTCTTCGGAAACATCTGCTTCCTATGTGCCTGATTTATCTGCATCCTCATCCTTGGTAGAACAGCAAAAAATGTTGGAAGAATTAAACAAACAAATAGAAGAACAGAAAAGACAACTAGAGGAACAAGAAGAAGCCCTCAGACAACAAAGAGCAGCTGTTGGTGTTTCAATGGCTCATTTTTCAGTGTCTGATGCTTTAATGTCACCACCACCAAAATCTTCCCTAATAAAGACTGACTTATTTCAGCAAGACCAGCCAAAAGTAGATATACCTTCATCTTTGAATCAGCAAGCACAAGTTTTAAACCAAGGAAGTGACCCAAGGCAGAATAGAGATCCTCGACAAGCTAGAAGAATGGCGACAGAGAATAATGACAGTGTTGATTCTCGAATAAAGCCACAGGTGGTACAGAATGAGATGACTGCAAGAGATATTGCTCCAGCAAGTTTTCCAAATGTTTTGCAGACTTCACTTGGCAAGGAAGAGAAAACTTCAATTTCTGCTACTCAGCCTGGTTTTAGTGGTGATAATTGGGTTTCAAGTGAAAAAGCTTCTACAGTGCCCCAGAAGGAGTCATCTAATAGCAAATTTGAAAACACTATTCAAGTTAATTTGGAAAATGTGAGTCAAACTGGAGAACCTTCTACATCCAAACCTTTACGTAAAGTGCTGCTTCCAACACCTCCAAGTACATCTTTTCAGCCTAATTTCTCCACATCAAATGACAGTCAGTCTTTGCAAGATATGCATAAAGCATCATGGTCAAATGAGTCCAAGGAAGTAATGGGAAGGGATTCTTTTTCAAATACAATGTTTACTTCTCAGGAAAAGACAGCAGGTGACTTTGAACCAGAGAGAGGTCTTTCATCAGTGCAATATGACGAACAGAGAAATCCTCAGTCTCATCAATTTGCAGAACAAACTGAATCTCCATCAGTTCAGAGTGAGGGCGGACCTTCCCCACAGCACTTTGAAGAAAACCGTGCTGGACCTCCATTTTCTTTGTCGGGGCAGAAGGGAGGGCCACCACAATCACTGATGCTCAATGCACCTGGAGGACCTCATGGACCTAATTTTAGAGGACCGGCACCACAGTTCTCTGAAGAGCATGATTCTCCAAATAATGATGGGCAAAGAGGACCTCCAGCTGGAAGATTTGGAGGTCAAAAGGGTCCCATTCCTTCCTTATTTTCTGCACAGCATGGACCACCATCTCTTTTTGGTGATAATAGGGGCCCTGCTCCTTCTTATCATGGTGTTCCAAGAGGAATGTCACCATCTCAGTTTGAAGATCATAGGGAACCTCACATGGAACAAAGGGAATTCTCAGATTCTCAGTATAATGAAATGATTAGGCCTCCCGGACAGTTCGAAGGACAAGATCCACCTCAGTTTATGGGAAACAGAGGACCTTCACCTTTTCCTTTTGGAGGTCAAAGACGACCCCCACCAGCTCAGTTTAAAGGACAGAGAGGAGGCCCTCAGTTTGGAGGGCCAAGAGGTCCAGCCCCGAGTCATTTTGGTGGACCAAGAGGGCCTCACCCAAATCAATTCGAAGGGCAGAGAGGTCCAGCTCCAAATCATATACCTGGTCCAAGAGGACTTTTGCCACAGCCGTTTGAAGAACGGAGAGGGAGTCCACCACCCAGATTTGCCAACCAGAGAGGTCCAGCACCACTTCAGTTTGGTGGACCAAGAGGAGCCACACCTGCTCTGTTTCCAGAAGAAAATGAACCTCCCTCTTCTAGATTTCATTTCCAAGGTCAGTCACCACAAGGTATGAAGCCATCTCCAAGACCGCTCCTGGACCTTCCAAGCCATCCACCACCCCACAGAAAAGAGATGTGGGAGGAAGCTGGGCCATCTGCATCTCTTCCCAATGTTTCTGGACAGGGATCTGAGTCGGAAGGACAGTGGTCAGGATCTGACTTCCGAGAAGGCAAAAATCCTGAATTTAGAGGCCAGACATTTGAAGGGAGACAGAGAGAAAGATATGAGGGAGGAAATAAAGATAAGGCTTTAGATCAACCGGAGCCTCAGCAAGCCGATAATCGACAAGGTAGACCCTTTGAGGAAAGACGAAGGGATCGAGAACACGGCAGACCTTGGGAAAGAGACCGTGGCAGAAACTGGAATAGAGACAGGGACTGGGAGAGACACAGAGACAAGGAATGGGATAAAAATAGAGACAGAAACCAAAACAAAGATAGAGAGAAGGATTCAGAGCGGGGTAAAGAATGGGAAAGAAACAGAGACCGAGATAGAGCAAGAACTAGAGACAGAGAATCCTACAGAAGACGTGATAGAGAGCGATCAAGAAGCAGAGACAGAGATCGCGACAGAGACAAAGACAGGGACCGGGATCGAAGCCGGGAAAAAGAAAGAGATCGAGAGAGAGATCGAGATCGTGAAAGAGAAAGAGGAAAAGATCGCAAAGATCGGAGTAAGAGTAAGGAAATCAGTAAAGAGATGAAGCCAGAAGCACCGAAGGATACTCAGAAACCAACAGAAGGGGAAGCTTCATCTTCCACTAATCAGTCGTAGAAATATGATTGATACTGTATTTCCCATAAATACGCTTTTACAAGACAGCGAGGACTGAGTCAGCGTCTTCTGTATATACTGTATATTCTCACCTTTACAAAAATGCTGTTGTAAAACTAGCCTTACAAAATGCACTGACAAATTAGCAATTTTTGAACAACTGTGAATGAAAATACTTAAATAGATAAAAGGCAAGAACATACTGGACTTTCACTTGCTGCATTTTGTGCATAATGTTTTTCTTATAAAAATCCACAGCGTTACCTGTACTGAAATTTTGGTTTTTTTCTACTTGCATCTTTATCTTAAAATTTCCATTTACAGTACAGAAATGGAAAAAGTCTAAGAAGAGCATATTGCTTTTTAAGATTATAAAGTTATGTTTTCCAGTAACTTGAATTGTAATTTTGTAAGAGAATTGAATCCAGACCTTAGGAGCCATACCTTTACATCTCATTTACATGATATTTTGGTGTCAACGTTGTTCCTACAGCACACGCTTTAAAAAAAAAAAAAAAGGAGTCCACTGTTGCTGTCATGTTTATTTTACACCAGAAGGGTCGTGTGTATTTAGGAAAAGGCTGCAGAAGAACAGTGTTAATAGTTACTTGTGACTGATGGAGGATTTGAAAACGGAATGTTGTAAGCTTAAAGTGCACTATCTTCCTTTTTATATACAGGTATTTTGTGTTTTGGAATCCATCTGTTAAGTGTACAGCAAAGAACAAGTCGTACTTAGGTTTTTTCATGAGGCTAAGAGGTTTTAAATGTCGCATTTTTACAAATCTGTAATTAAAGAACATACAAGAGTAGCACCTTTATAACCAGCAAAACTTATAAAAACATCAGACATTTATTTGAAGAAGACTAAGACTACAAATTGGTATTCCAAAGGAAAGAAGAACGAGGTGGTTAAATAGGCCACTAAATCTGGTCCTTCGATTGAACTGATTCAGTGGAGCATTTTTTTGGTTTTGTTTTGGTTTTGCAGAATTTTGCCATAGACTTAAGAAAGATCCCCATTTTATTGTACTTTTCATTCTAAAAGTGTTTTTCTTCTGAAAAAAAAAAGTGTCACTTTTTTTGTTAGACCCTACTTAGGCTGGTAGTGTATATAAAACTCTCCACTGAAAAAGGTATAACTGCATTAAGTGTGAAAAGAAGAGTGGTGGTACTTGACGTTGCGATTCAAGAGGGAAGTTTTTCACTGTGAAATACATTACATTGCTGCTTGTCATGTATTCTTCAAGTACGTAATTCTAAAGTACGAAATAAAACCCTGCTAATTTATTTGACCGTGTAAATTAACAGTTGGGTAAATATTTTGATATTTTTATAAAATAGTTTTGGAAATGTAAAATTAAATTCCTATAAACATTTTCATCTTGAAGACTACGTTACAAGTAGCGTGTATGCCGTGTATCTCACTGCCGATTTTACAGTTCATCGTTGGTGCGTGAAGTCCTCCGACATCAAGGATTTGCTGGTTGAAATGGTCATCTGTATTCTGAACCCGGAGACAAAATGTTAAAATGCAGAGAGGTGGTGTTAAATGCAAACATCTACTATGATGTAAGATTTTTTTCTTAATGAGATGTTTCTAATTTAAAGACATACATAAAAGTATGCAAAAAGTAAGTGTGTTTGTTTAGGTTTACTTGATAGGAATTTCTGTAAATTGTATTTTATATGGCAAAATATATCACTGTACATTAAAATATGAGACTTCACAGGTTTTTGTTACTGTAAATAGCATAAACATCTACGGAGAACTGCTGTCCATTTCTTAAATCTGTATGCGTATATTATTTTCCGAATATTGCTGCTTCCCAGCGAGCCACAGGACTCGCCACGAGACTGATGGCACACAGGTTTCAGTTCCTCGTTGTTTAACAGAAGATGATGTTTGGCAGGACATCACTGACAACTGATGATTAATTGTCAGCATTCTAAAAAGCATATGAAAATCTGTGCTTATGATTGTTCTCTCAGTTCTAAAACATCCCCTAATTTATTCTGATGAGGTTTTTTAATTTTAATTAGGACATTTATAATGTGTAGATTTTACACCAGAAGATCTAAAGAAAAGAAAAAAAATATTAATTAGTGCAGGTCAGCTTTGAACGTATGAAAAATTCAGTTCACACCATTACGCATTCCTTGACTTTGCATTGTTATGAAATAGATGTTTGACTTCTCATCTTCTAGGAAACGCTCCTTTATCACAGATCACTCTGAGGAATCTGTTCGTGTTTAGGAACAGTAAATGCATCCTCCCACAGATATAGTGGCAAAAGATCAACAGCATACAGACAGACACTAATGATTTTTTAAAATTTTTTTTTTTTAAATCAAACCACAGCTTTATATAGTTTATAATGACCCGGACTTGGATTTTGCAGCAACTTTCCTGAGTTCTGCACTGCAGTGGACAGTAAAAGCTAGGCTGAAAAGAACATAACAATTTAACTCAATTTACAGAGGCTAAAAATGGCACTGAATTATTACCATGCATTGCAAGAAAGATTAAAAAAAAAGCAATTCTCTGGCTTTGTTCAAACTTTTGATTAACAGGAAACAACTTTCTATTTTGAGCTTTTTCCTATGTTTGTACTTAGCTGAATTAAGTTTCTAAAGAGTATTTTGCTAAATTTTTGTGTACAAGCCTCTGAAAGGTCTGGAACAGTATAAACAGATTATTACCTCTATAAAAGACTGTAATACACCAATTTTACGCATTCTAAAGCAGACTAGGCAAAAGGGTTAGAGGAGGGGAAAAGCGTGCTACGTCCAGCATGCACAGAACGGCTTTTAAAATGTCTCGCTTTGTTTCCAGAGGAAAGGCACCAGTGTAACTTTCACACTTCGGCTACACCAATGTACTGTGGTACACCTGGACACGGAAAATGTCTGTGCGTGCCGCTTTGGCTGAATATGCATGTCATTAAAGACGGCAGTAAACAGATTTTATTTTTTTAACCTCCTCAAGGGAATAAAGATTTCATGAAGTATTGACTTTTTTTTTTTTCTTTTATTCTATTTATGAGCTAGAGTAGCATTTTTGTGCCTTTTGTGTGCTGGCCTCTTTCTAGAATGCATCTTCTGTAATAGGCATCTGTTTTTAATACTAAAATACATAACCAGCAGCAGATAGAGACCAAATGTACAAACAAACTGCTCACGATGGTGCGATGTCTCTTGTGGAGAGCGTGATTCTGTGTGGACGCATTCAGACGGTCTCCGAGCAGCAGACCTCGCGTCCAAGCGCGTTTTCACGAAATGGTGTGATAATGCTGCTTCACAAGCACAGGAAAACTGAATTTTTAAAGGGGCTTTGGATTAACTTTCTATCAAAGAACATTTTTTAAACACTGGCCAACTACTAAAGTGTTTATAAAAGAAAGAAAAAAAAAGGGGAAAAGCCATTATCCTACAGCAATGTAACAGAACATAGGTGTTAATTTCAAACCACTGCGGTTGTTTTTTTTCTCTCTTACAATTTTCCTTCGGACTCTGTGCTGTCAGTGGCTGGTAACTGGTAGGCGAGAGCACTGAGCAGTACCCAAACCACAGAAAGAGGTGACACGTGTGACATACGACCATGTCAGGACCTCAGAGCCCTGGCCAAACTGGTTTTGGGGAGGATTTTTAAAATAACAAGGAGTGACTTAAGAGCACACACCCATTCAACAGGCCCTGTGCTCCTGAGCTCCACTGCCCTGCTCTTACAGTAGCTGGCAGTAAACACAACTTCCTCCTGCGGGCTGAGGGCTGACAAGTTCCTAAATCTTGTGCTGGTGAAAAAAAATCCCTGCGGTGTTCGTGTTTAGCGGGGAGGCCTGGTGCGGAGAAGCAATGCTGAGCTCCTGTTCCACGGCCTGGCGTGGAAAAACCCCTTGTGTTCACGTTTCGCGGGCAGGCCTGGCCCCAGGGCGGGAGAAGGCGAATTTCAGGGAGCCTCCCCTCGCCCCTCTCGGCCCTTCCTGCCCGTGGCCGTTTCCCCCGCACATTTCCCCCGGCCGAGGGGCTCCCGGGGCCACCGAGCGGCCGCCTGAAGCGCGGGGCGGGGCGGCGAAACGCGCAGGCGCGGGGGCGGTCAGGCGGGCGGCGGTTGCGGGCGGCCGTTGGCGGCGCGCGCCCCGGCGGGTGGGTGCGGGCGGGCCGGTTTGGCCGCTGGCCGGAGCGTTGGGGTGGGCAGAGCGGGCGGCGGGCTCCCCTCCTCCGCCTCCCCTTCCTCCGCCTCCCGGTCGGAGCCCAGGGCACCCTCCGGCCGCCGCGGGGGGAGCACAGCGCCTGTCAGCCGGGGGGCGGTCCCTCCGCCTTCCCCCCCGGGGGCCGCGTTGGGGCCCGCAGGCACTCGCCGGCTCCTCTGAGGGGGTCGTAGGCAGCAGCGTGCCCAGAGGGCGGGTGTCGGCAGGGGAGAGCCGTTTGTTGTGAGCAGCTGCGTTGGAGTTGGGGGGGTGGTTTCTCCTGGGCTCAGGGGGCCGCTGGAGGGGGGAGGCATGGTTGGAGCACCCGGCTCTCCGGAGCTGCTTCCCTGCCTCGTTACCTCGCGGTGGTACAGAATCAGTATTAACTGCGGTTTGGTTTTGCTTGTTTAAATGGATAGTACTGGTAATTTTTGCAGGTTTTATGGTTTACTGTTGAAAGAGACGTTGGTAACTGATTAGGTTTACTGTAGTCATGTCAGGATCAGCCCCAGAGGAGCCTCAGACCTCCATTCCTCAGAGCACAGCTAGTGTTCCTGATCCCGCTCCCGTTGCTGTCGGACCTGGAGGCCCAAGTGACCTTCCCTTTGGTGAGCAAAATCTTAGCTTCACCACCGCAGACGTCAGCCTGGTGGAGATGATGGAAATTGAGTACAGCCAGCTGCAGCACATGCTTCACTCACATACGGAGGCACGAGCTAGTGAAGGTGAAGTGGAAGCTAGGCACAATTCTTTCTCCTTGCCTGGTAATTCTGCGGACTCCCCTCTGCACCAGACCTCACTGAACACCAGTGAGGAGGGGTGTTCATCCAACAGCTCTGGGACCCAGTCGGTTTACCCAGTTGTCTGTCAGTCAGGATTACCTTCTGACAGCAGTTTGCTAAGTTCAAACCCACATTTGGGCTATGCTGACTTGCAGGAGCTCAGAATGATGTTACTTAGTGAGTCCAACCTCCCTTTGAACCAAACAGATAAAATGCCTCCCAGTAGCTCTGTAGAAGTCCCAGGATGCAGTTTAGTAAAAGTTAAACATGGTGAAAATTTTGTTGGGACGAATAGAGGAAACAGACTTGTTGAAAATTCGGCACTGGCACCAGAGCCTAGATCTAAACCTGCAGTCAGAGTTCGGTTGGAAGACAGATTCAGCAGCATCCAGACAGAAAACCCCAGATGTCAAGAACCCCAAGAATCTGGAGTAACTCTTAACAAGTGTGTTGCAATTAATTTTAGTTTATGTTGTTAAACTATGTATCGTCATAAACTACGTATCATGACGTGTAGTTCAAAACTGGTTTTCTACACGAACAGTACTTCTTTTGAGATGATGGCTTGGACTTTTTTAAACTGTGCCAGTCAAATGTGGTTGCAGCTCCGCTGACCTCAGCTTAGGCCCCTGTGTATATTGCATAAACGGCACAGCATGTAGTGCCAAAATTAATTAATTTACCACTTTATCCTTGCGAACAACGCATAATGTAACTAAAGGTGAGAGAAGAACATCGCCTATTTTTAACATGCAACTTGCTAAAAGCAAAGTAGATTTTTGATCATAAAATATTAAGAGCAATTGATCAGTGTCATAAGGTGGAGGCCTGACTATGGGAAAAACTGAGCAAAAATACTGTTCCACAGTCTGGCCCTATAGCTCTATTAGTATGCTGGTAAAACATTTTATTGAGGCATAAAGTTGAATTGTTACTGCGCAGAACAAAATACCTTCTCAGCTGGTCTTTTTCTTTGTCCCTGAAGTAGGCAGTGTGGCCATAACAATGATTTCTGTGTACAGTAAATGTAAGTGGTTTCTTGGTGAGAGTTACTAGAAGTACATGTAGCTGTAAATTTTTCTGCACTTATTGCGAAGTAGTCAGTCTCGTATGTTTTCTGTGTTGTTTTTTTTTGTTGTTGTCTGTTTGTTTGTTTGTTTTTTAAGTTTAGTAACACTGGTTCGACAGCCCTCAGAACTGATAGGTGTTCCTCTTCATCAGCAAGAAAACAAGTGTGCTGCGTTAGGGAAAAATAAGACTGCGCCTGCCACGCCGCCTTTACAGTTCACATACCCCTTGTTTACTATGAGCGCGTGTCCTACTGCTGCGAGTGCCAATCCTCCACAAGCACAGGTAGGTAAAGTACTCACCACCAGCTGTACTCTGCTAGTTTCACATGCTGATGACGTTAACCTCTTAGGTGTAACGTAAGTCTGAAGGTTTGTGTTGAACTGTGGCTTGGTTTCACTAGGGATGATCACAATAAGCTGTAACGCAATTTATTTATTCTTTTGCTAACCTGTAAGATGATCAAAGGTATTTTACTCAAATCAGTTGTGTGGCATTTGTCATAACATGCATCCAGGTAATGATCAGTAGGCCATTAGAACTCTTACTAGAAAGATTTGGTTTTTTTTCTTGAGTTTATCGGAGTATCATCAGCTTCATCTACACAAGACAAGGAGGAGTAACTTAGGAACATTTTCTATGGTTCCTTTTTTTTTTCTAATTAATTTTGATGGAAAAGATTTTTTTCCCCCAACTTGCAGTAGCCTCTGAAGCAAATGTCAGAGGTATTCCCCAAAAATTCCACATTCTGCTAAAATCCCATGGTTGTGGGAAGGAATTGGGATTTATTCAGATACCACACATTGAATCACAGGGCTAAAACTTAAGAAGTTAACATAAGGATATAAAAAAAGAATATTTTTTATGTATGTAGCCCTGTAAGTATTTCCTTTTTGCTTTTCACAGACCTCTGGAACGTCTTGCACTATTTTGGAAGCTGCCAAACATCAAGACCTTGGGATACCCAAGACATTTTCTTTCTGCTATCAGGAAATTGACTCTACAAAGCAGACAGTAGGCACTATGAATAAAGCTTTGCCTGAGGAAGTTTGGATTAAAGTTGGAGGTAAGCTATTTATCTTTTCACTTTGCTTTCTCTTGGCCTTCAAATCTACTTTTTTTCTGAATTTTTGTGTTTTTTAGAATTAATATGAATTTAGTGAATCATGTGAAGTATGGTTTTTATGTCTGAGGTGTACTATAGGCAGTATGGGACTAGATTTCTCCAAAGAAGTTCCACACCTCTGAGTTCAGCTGTACTTTCAAAATTGTTCAGCACTTCTGGCTTGAAATGAGAAAACCCGAGGTTGCAACGTGCCTTTGAAAATCTGAGCCTGGAGTAGGAAACTGGTTTCTTTCTACACTTTTTCACCCCAAAGTTGATACGGCAGATCCAGTCAGTACCAAACTGAAGAGCATTTAAAGGACTGCCTCAAGTGCTGATCAAAGGCAGGCATGATCTCAGTGGGTTCTCTGAGAAAACAGAAGCTAGGTGGATTTTGAAACAGCAGGCAGTGCCTTAGGGCTTCCAAAGGGCATGCGCTGCTCTAAGAGTCAGTCTAGGATGGCAATAAAACTTCAAAGATTATTCCACAGAAATAAAGCAACAAAAAAAAAGTATTCCATGATCTTAATTTTCAGTGATGAGTGGGAGGGTTATAAATAGGTTCTTTTTTTCCTCTTTGTTTTTCCAAGAAGATGCCTTATGCAAGCAAGCGATAAACAGAAGTTGCAGCCAAATAAGCTCATTGGATACAAACGTAGCTCGCAAACCTCTTGGTGAAATCCAAAATGTGCGTGGTGATAGCCAGAGTATTGCATCTGCCCAGGGTCCGTGGCAGTCAGCACAGTCAAATGCAGGTATGCAGGCACGAAGCGGTGCGCTGGATGGAATCGCTCAGCGCAGAGAAAGACATAACCGCATGGAGAGAGACAGAAGGTAATTTCTGGGAGGAACAGCCAGACAAAGTTTTTGAAGCCTAAAATGCTGATACTGTAATCTGTCGTGATCCTGAGTAAAATGTAAATTTGACGTATTTTGCTTTACCTATGAGGAAAAGCAGTGCAGGTGGTGAAGTTTGGTGCTTGTCAGAGGAAAAGAAAACATGTATGTTTCGTTGTGGTTTTCTTTGTTGGTTTTTACTCTATAAACAAACAAAAGGAGAGATTTCAAAACCTTTAACCAGTTACATGAAGATAAGGTAACTTGTGTGTAACATGACTAGTATACAAACACAAAGCCTGTATAGAACAAAAATAAGTCTCCGAAGTCCTCCTTTGTTTACTTGTTTCCTCCCTGCTCGCCCATGGGTTGCTAACCTTTGTATTTGCCTGTAGGCGCAGAATCCGGGTTTGCTGTGACGAGCTGAATCTTCTGGTTCCGTTCTGCACTGTTGATACTGATAAGGCCACAACTTTACAATGGACAACTGCGTTTCTGAAGTACATTCAGGAGAGGCACGGGGATTCGCTGAAGCAGGTTTTAAATCTGATTTCGTTTTCATTCTTGATAAAAAGGTGAAATGCTTTAAAGCTGTCATAACGTAGCTAAAAGTGTATGGACTGCTTCTGCTTGATGCTGTTTGTGAAGGACGTCTGTATCATTGAAACTTCCTTTTAAAAATGTTGGGTGTTTTTTTTTTGTTTTTTTTTTTTTAAATAGCTGTCCTCACAGCAGTTTCAGTTCAGTAGTGTGAAATCATAGGTTGTCCTCAGTCAGGGTTTTCAGATCAAATTTTATTTTTATTTTTGTTTTTTTTTTAGTTAGCTCTGTTCCTGAGCTTGATATTATCTGGACAACAATGTAGAACTGAGGTCCTCTTCAGTCATTCCCCCTGCGCTCCCCTCCTTAATTCCTGTTTTCTGCTTGTTTCGCGTTGTCATCTTCTACTAGCTTTCATGAACTGGTAGTGAAGTGGTGGGATTCACAGCTACACGCCCACACCAGCTCAAAGTGGGTGAGAGCAGTAAAGGCTTAGATGCCCTGGAAGCAGCGCCTGTGCAGCCACACCAGTAGCTGCACCTCAGAGTAATTCTGGCTCTGCTGAATATCTTACGAGAGCAGATGGAGTGCGTATGGGAATAGCTGCTTGTCTAGGTACTGGTATGGCTCCTCAGCGCTTCCGATTCAAGGTGTATTTTTTTTTTTTTTTCCAAAACACTAGTAAAACAAAAATATATATCTCAAGTAAATACCTACATTAAACATCATTGTTATTTATTTTTGTATTTTGATTTTTAGGAGTTTGAGACTGTGTTCTGTGGTAAAACAGGCAGGAGACTAAAAGTAGCAACATCAGACTCGTTTGTAACGTGTCCAGTGCAGGAAAACATGCACGGCTACGGAGACCAAGTGTTCTGACCTGACCGCCTTGAATTCTGTGACAAGTGTGGCTAGCTAACAGTGGCCCAAATTGTATTTTATCATTTTCTCCGTTTACATGCTGAATATGAATTGCAAACTATAACTTGTAAAAATATATAAATAGAGCTTTAAAGAAAATATTCTTTATGCAAAATAGAAATGAAAGTTACCTCCAGCTATAGCAATCAGTGCCCTGTTAGAGGGGCTCTGGGGCCGGAAGCTACAAGAACATGTCATGACAGCTGAGTATTTTTCCCCTTTAGTTATTAAAAAATTTGTTCATTTTCTGTTTGTGGTTCTACTTTGGAGTTTTTTAGTTGAGTGGGTGGGGTTTTTTTTTGTAAAAAGATGATCCAATACAGTTAGGAATAATTGTAGAACATCAATCTGTCCTGTTATTTTTTAAGAATACATTTGGTTCTAGTCATTAAATGTAAAAAGAAATTAGTTACCATATTATAATGCCTATTTTTTCTATTCAAAATCTGAAGGCTGTATTGGTTAGTTGAGTAAGCGCATACTTTCTAAACAGTGCTGATATTATGACGTTCACATTTGCCATACATGTTTTAACATACTTGGCCCCAAAGAGTAATACAACTGTGTTAGCATTTTTTTTTTAAATACAGTACTATTTTTAGTGTCTATCACACAACTGTGCAACAGTTTCTTGTCTTGTTACTTTAGTCCAAGCGTGGCATATTGTAAACAGTAGATTATTTAAATGTAGAAACTATTTTACTATTTAAAGATTAATATGACTCCTTTGTTCATAAGCTTTAGCATATAGGGCAAAAATAGAATATTGTGTGAGCTGAGAGTGGTTTTATTCATTTTTTTAAATAGATAATGCTAGCAGGTTTTAAAGTAGAAAAAGGTCTCCCAAAATAAATACTGTCTTAAATCACGGATATGGACAATTTTGCAGCAATTTATTTCCAGGCAATCTGAGTAAAACCACTTCTGGAAAATGCACTTCAGCTGAGTTCATTTGATGTGTATAATGACACTTACAACATCACAAAGAAAAGGTTAAAAAAAATCTCCTTTTATTTTTACAACAGTTCATAGAGGTGTGTTTGGCTGGACTTGAGAAGAGCATCCTTTCTTATTTGGCGTTTCATTCACAATTACTGTGCAAATAGCTTAAGTAGAGGTCGTGAAAATGCTGTTACTTAATTTCCGTTATTATCATAGGGAAATACACAAAACTTCTCCCCTGTAAATTGAAATATGTACATTACACCTTTTGCAGACCTTGATTGCAAGAGGATTACTATTTCCTAGTCTTGGCACGTACTCGAGGTGCAATCTGACAATTGCTAATTGACAGCATAAACATTAGCTAGAGTCTTGTCTTAGGCCAGAATCTTAAGATACTAAAACATGGGATATTTAAAAGCCTAATTTCCAGTGCTGGAAGTGGCAGTTTGGTGCCTGAACGCCTTAACGACGTCTGTCTTAGTGCACAAACCTGCGTAACTGAAGTCAGCGGGAGCAGCACCAAGGAATTCAACTGACAAGGCTCAAATGTTTATACAGAAAAAAATCTTGATCTTAAGCACAGTTAGAGCTGTGATGGTAAAAAGGAACAACACTTTCTCTTGCAGGTCTCTTGAACACAGGGAGAAAGGGAAGGTGAGATTTTTTAGCAGTAAAATTTCTGGAAAATATTTGGGGGGAGGAGAAAATACTCATAAAGCATCTTTTAATTAAAGTTTTCATCTGATGCTTTCTTTTTCATAGAACTGTGTCAAAGTCTTCACTTAATACAATAGAAGGAACATCTGTCCATTTATCACTAGGAGGATTCTGTCTGTTTTCTTACAATGCACTGTTTATTTAAATATTCAGTCACTTCACTTCTTGTACCGTTGCTTTATGACTTTTTGGAAGTTGATGCTCCAACAGCTCCCATGCAAGCCGACGTGTCACATATTCCTGGAGTTCCCTGCGCCCCAATCGCACCAGGAGTACCAGGATCCCCTGGAAGACCGGGTTCACCCTGAGCACCATCACGCCCGTTTTTAGTAATTCCAGGTACACCAGGTGGTCCTAAACAAGAAGGGGAAAAAGATTACATTAATTATTTCCTTTTTTTTTTATTTTTTTTTTTATATATATATATATATACGTGTGTGTGTGTGTTACTTTTAGCATTCTTAAAATACTTTGAGAGTCTGTATGTCAGACTTGTTATAGCCTGTTGAATACAAGGTGTTGAATAAATTTAGCCTGAATCTGGAGTATGTGTGTTGGATTTTTTGGAGTCCCTTTGCCTGTACTGGAGTGACCTCGGTGTCATCGAAGGTGGATGTTTAGTATCAGGCTTTTGTTACTGCATGTAGAACTGGATTCCATCCCAGCACTGCCTCAGTGTATGGCTCCATGAATAATAACAAGTAATTTGTCACCAGGATTATTTTACAGCATCCCTGAATGGTTTGCTCAGGGGATGTCCTGGGTGTGCGAGCTCTCAGCTTGCTCCTTAGCAGGAGACCTTCAGCTGCCTCAGTGCACTGCACCTCCTTAAGTCTGGCTGTAATTAAGGTTCTGTGTAAGGGAAGGAGAGTAGAGAGAACGATGATACAGAACATCTCCCTGACGTTACAGATGAGGAGTTTCCTTTATACCTGTGTCTAATTTAAAAAATTTGCTCCCAATGAAATACATATTTTGTTTATTGGCAAAAATAACTTCTGCTTTGGATAAACTCAAGCTATTTTTTATTTCTTTTTTCCTTCAGATGCCAAACATGACTCACAAACACTAATTTCTGTAACAGCAAGCTACTGATGCCTTTTGAAATATTGTGCAATATGATTCTGTCTCCCTGAGGGACAGCTATGTCAGGCGGTCGGTAAACCTGCGGTCCTGTCTTAACTAGGACAGAGAGATGGTGCCTGGTTCTTTTTGTTCATGTAAGTGATGAAGTGCACCTACTGTTGATCCCCTTACGTTTCACGAGTAGGACAAATGCTCCCAGTATCCAATATGTGAAACATGGCCTCTTTTTACACATTTTGGAAAAGAAAACATTTATGGATTACTGCAATTATTTTATGGAAGAATCTAAAACAACTGGGTATAAATATTCTGGTTTTATGAAATTATGTGGATGCAGAGGCTGCTTTTGGTGCCTGTAACAATCTCTGTGCAGATGTAATCACAATTAGAAAAGCTGCTTTAGTAGGCAAGCGAGATAAATAATATTCTTCCAAGTTTCTAATAGATATTCATTAATTTGCATAAATTAATCTTTGAATCCTCTGATAAAGAATTTGTGACTTCAGGAACTGTCCAAAACACACATGTCCACCAGGGAACAGGCAGCAGGCGCGATCCTTTTGCCTTCACCTGGAGCCAGCGCCTCACAGTTGTTGCACACCTTTAAATGAACTGACACACTACTTGTTAATTAACTATTTGGTGACTGCGTGTGAAGTACCTCTGAAAACAACACCCTTCTGACCCCCGCAGCAGCCACGCCAGAGTAGTTAACAAGGGTTCTGACTTCCCAGTCTGTAAAAGCTCCTGACCTTTCACAGCCATTAGTGGAAGAAACCAAGAACAAATGAAGAGTCTGGCTGTCCCAGCAGCCTTTCCTCAAAAACATTCTCCAAAGCATTTAGGATTAGACAAGAGTGGCGTGAAGAGGGGATGTGCTAATTAATTCCTGCTCTTCAAATTGTCTGCACCTGCTGTACCCACAGGAAAACCACCCTACTGTAGGGATTACCAGGACAAAGTGATGATAATATACTGCCAACAGCAAGCAGAGCTGTCCCTCTTCAGCCTTTTCTTTCCTCGTGGTTTATTGAATTACTTGCACAGCCTTACCTTGAAGTCCTTGATCTCCATCAGGCCCATCAATACCTTGACCAACAGGTCCTTTATCTCCCTTTTCGCCCGTGTCACCTTTAATCAGAAAGAGACAATTTCAACAATAAGCTGTGTGCTGCAGCTGGATCTAAAGACAGGAAGGGGAAAGACCAAGAGAAGCTCGAAATCCTCAAGCCATTGCTAGGATCTTTGCTTACACTGCATCCCTAGAGATGCCAGACTGCCCAAGGCCTGATCTTTTCTCCTCCACTGCTGAAATTAGTACAAGTCTGCAACTTGTTTCAGTGGGCATAAAAGAGAAGCAGGTTGGTTCAGTCTTACCTCTGGGACCAGGATCACCGAGCTCTCCTGTCGGCCCTCTGTACCCAGGGGGCCCACGAGGACCAGGATGCCCAACGCTTCCCGTAGCTCCAGGAGGACCTGGGGGACCAGCTGGGCCAGGACGGCCCGTCATTCCAGGAGACAAGGGCTTTCTCAGATTAGCAGCTAACTGTGCAATTTGATCTGAAAAGAACAATTAAAAATTGCATGTCTTAACATTTTTACTCTTTGCTTGGTTGCTTGTCATCTGCCACCAAGTGCGCTTCTCTGCGGCAGCAGCTGAAAACTGGGTGTCTGACAGTAAAGCGGAGCTGCACGCCTGGGCAGATCTTGCTCCTTGCCACTCCTACACAGTTACTGCTTGTGGCAGAAGGAAAGTAAACAATCTGTCCTCTCAGCTCATCTATGGCTTTCTATTTTTTTAGATCTCCACAGAGGGTGATTTCAGTCAGAAATCAGCAGGTGTTTTAAGCCATTGATATTTCTCATTTCCTAAACCTCTTTAGAAGAGGTCAAGTATTCTAGAAAATGATACTTAAGTAATGAAAGCAAGTTTTCTGAAACAATATTTCAGAGTGTAACTTCATCCCAGATGGTGAATGTAACCTCTAAATGCAGACCAGTAACTCCAGAGAAAGAACAACGCTCCGTGGGGGCTTGGTCCCGCCCCGAGCCCTGCCCAGGGCGACGGGAGCCGAAGTTCAGGATGACACAGGTCAGGGCACGCACTTGCACCCACCAGTGCTTGGCAGCGTGCGTGCACAAGACTTGTGTCAAAGCTGCTGTCAGCACACTTCATGAATAATTTTGAAATACTAATTTTAGAAAAATGAGAGATATCCCAGACAACAATAATTTCCTTACATTAAAGGTCAACGTATTTTTTCTTATTAAGACAGAAAAATAACAAACGTCAGGAACCATCTTACGTTCAGGATCTACTCCTCTTCAGTTAAATATAGTAATGAAAGTCACTTTTCTCCCAGGAACACTCACCATTTATCATTTCCCCACAGAGTTCTCTTATATGTTGTTCACTGGCCTCTTTGCCCTGCAATTAACAGAAGAATGCAGCTTTACACAAAGCTATCAGTAACCGTCCCTGACAGAAGCTGAAGGAGGTGAAACTCACTTCCAGCAGCTCAGTAAGAAGCATAGGCTCCCGCGTGAAAAGCAGGGGTGTTTTTTTCCCCTTTTCAAAATGTGACTGCTTTAATTTAGAAGCTCTGTCATACTAACGACAGAGATTAATTTTAGTGTTAGGCCAGATATTTAATCTGGGGCTTATTTGGCCTTTCCTGAAAGATGAAACATGAGCTCTGCACCAAGACACAGGTCTAACGTTTGAAGTGGTGAACAGGAGTTGTACTTTTTAATGATCAGCTTCTGACTCACTTTTGTAATGGGACCAGTGACTTACAGCCCGTTCCAACGGAGGCAGATAACCTGTCCGTGTATCACTGACAGAAGATGAATCCTCCAAGGCACGCATTTTTGCAGATTTTAATTCTGCAGCTTGCAAGCCGTTAGTCTTTTTGCACTGTAAACTCTGATGCAAGACTGTCCGCCTGCATGCACGGCTGCCTACGTTTGCCTGCTCAGAAGCAGGACTTTATTTTTTGAACATGCATCCAAATCCACATTCCTTTTGTTCCCTTTGTGACTCCTTGACTGCGCCCCAGAAGCGGGGAGTACTTACAGGAGGCCCAGGTTTTCCCGTGATGCCAGGAACGCCTTGCTCCCCCTGATGGCCCATGGGCCCTGGATGTCCTGGGATCCCTGGTACTCCAGCTGTCCCGTTAGGTCCTTGGACACCTTTTGGACCAAGTTCTCCTCTTTTACCTGGCTGCAATGAAGAAGGAGGGGAAAAAGAAAAAAAACCTCCACTCTTAAAACAGCAGACATGGTCTGTTATTTTCTCATAGGGATTAGTTACGCTTTTCTTTGGGTTTCCCTAACTGATCTGGCTGATTGTCTACGTTTCGCACATCGTACGGGTGATTTTACATACAGAGGTGACGATAGTAAGAATCCACACTGCAGCAAAATGATCAAACACATCTGAATGTTCTGAATGCCACAGAAAATTGTCATTTTCATAGATTTTGTAGCATGGCTGTGACAAAAATGTTACTAGGAAACAAACACCAGAACATACTTTATGGAGATACATCTTCGAAAGCTGCAATAAGCATGTTTACATCCAAACCTTTCGGCGCATGAGCCTGCAGCGCCTGACACGTACCTCTCCTTTTTGGCCAGGGGGACCAAACGGACCCTGTTAGAACAAAAAGGGAAATAAAGATCCATTCAGAAAATGCACATCTAAAGTTCAATATCCCAAGCCCCAGGAAGTCAGGATGACGGGATGCTGGACACCAGACTCGGCTCGGGCACAACAGGGAGAGCACTCTGATGCCTGGACTTGCCCTGGGTACCAATGCTGAACGCAGGTCCGGGCAACCTGGCCACTTCTTGAGATGGACCAAACCCCCAAGGACAGAGCGATTTGACCTCTCTGAGGAGCAAAATGAGGAAGGAGCACTGAAATACCACTGTTCTGCAAAGGCCACACTGTCTGTCTGGTGCTTCCTGAAGACAGGAGGAGAGCTGACGCACACCGTTAATATGGTGGCAGAAAGGTTTGGGTTGCCATCTCCTTTTCACAGCCAGCCCAGCTGGAGCTCTTGGACAGTTAATTCTGACTGACCACATTAGTCCTTGATTCATGATTCTCTAGACCCATCTGTTATTTGAGGAGTCACTTCTACTGAATTTAAGGACACCTACCAGTTCTCCTTTGTCACCTGGGAGGCCATCTGCTCCAGCAATGCCCTGAAAGTGAGAGACCAGAATTAGCACTGCACTTACTGGTGCACAAAGCTCACTCAGACTTGGGTAACCTCAGCTCCTAAGGGAGATGGGGGCACTTCACAGCTGCTCTAGCAAAAAGAAGTTCTCCCCTCCCAAAGTTGAACTCTAGAGTAGCTGATCCCCTGTTGACAACAGCACTCGTGGTGCAAGGCAGCTTGCACGAGGACGAGGTGCCCTTTGCAACAAGCTGGTACTTGGATGAAAGGCTGAGTTCGTACAGATGACAGCCCTGATGGGGTGGCCATGAAAGACACCAACAGGTTGGCACTGGCTTTTCTCTTACAGGGAACCTAAACTTCAGGTTCCTCAGCTCTGGGTCTCACAGAAAATGTGGGTTTGCAATGACAGCTAAACGTTCGGTGCCCAGTGTAACTGTGTCCTCTGGGTTTCCTCAGGGGGAAGAGCCACCTGCAGAATGGCTTCATCCCACCCTTAAACAGAAGGACCCTGACTTAAGAGTGGCTAAAGCTCCGGTGACACTAGTTTTATGAGCCGTGACAAGGAGCATCAATTAGCTGATTGCCTCCATTAAGCCAACAGCAGCAGAGCATCCCTTGGGGCCACACAAATGGCAGCACCCACGGTATGGGCAGCTCATCCTGGCCGAACGCTCTGCAGCAGAGTTGGCTGATTACACGGCAATTAGAAAAATATAATGAACATTGTCATGGTGACTCTATGGCTTTAGGGAGGAAGTTATTTCAAGAGAAATACAGGTGAGGTGGGTCTTTCCCTCAGCAACAGAACAGGGAGCACACAGACACCGACACTGACAAACAAAAAAAGCAACTCTTGCTGGAAAGCACTCGTTTTCTGCAAAAACACAGTCATGCATTAATGAAAATAACATATTTGATGAAAACTGACTCAAAAGCTCATCGCTGAGACAAATCCAGCTATGGAAGTTAAGCAGCAAAAAGTGAAAGATTAAGTCAGTCTATTAGTGTGCCAAGCTTTGAGGCCAGGAGGAGCCCTCTTGCACATGAAGTTCAGAGAAAAGCTGTGCTTCTAAACTGAACTCGAGCATGCCTCGTGGTTACAAAACACACAGCAGGAGCCCAGCGCTTTCATCACAGCATTTTCATGGGTCTCTGTTAGAACAGACTACATTTCTTTCACCAACACAGGAAAATCAGGACCAAAGAGGGGTTTGCTGGTGTCTGCTCCAGAATATTTTTCATTTGAGGGAAGGAAAAGCTGTTTGTGTTGTTAAATCTGTGCCTAAGGTATGGTTTAACTGCCTCTGCTGACTACAGCATGAAATTTACCCCAGGAAGAAGATCAGCTTCACTTACCTGGTTGCCTTTGGGACCAGGAACACCAGTAGGACCCTAAGAATAAGTAAAAGAAGGCAAGTGAGCTCAAACTGTTATTTTCCTGTGAATTCCTGGTGCGTTTAGACATTCACTCGCTCAGCAAGGGGCTGGGAATTAGTCTCCTAACTGCCAAGTAGGAGGGACCACATCTTATTCATACCTCTCAGAAACAAGAAGAGGTGTTAAGGATCTGCTGGTTTTGTAGCACAGTACAGTCACCGGTTTGTGTTGTAGGACCGTTTCTCAGGCCTCTTGCCTACAGCACTGAGCAGCTGCCAGACCAGGCAGGACCTCCCAGCTCAGGCTTGGTGGTCTTCTGCCCACCAAGTCCTCATCCAGGCAGACCAGAGAGGCTTTCTTGACATGGTTGCGCAGTGCACTGCTCCCCTCCTGCCTGACACGGGTTAATGACATCCTCAGTCTCGTAAATAAAACTAAAATTAATTCTGTGCTTTTAATCCTAGTCTTTAAAAACCTGTTTTGCAAAAGTCATCTTTCACATGCATCCCAGGGGCAGGAACTCAGTTTTCCTGGGGATTTATATGTGCTCCTGACTTTGAGATTCACAGAACAACTTTGCCACAGGAATAAAATACATTTAGATGATGAACTGATTATCACCCTAGGAATAATCCAGGCAGCTTGAAAAATCCTTCCAACTTTAGCTCCCCAGCATTCACAGAGAGGACATGAGACACTCTCAGCCCAGTTCTGTGATTTTGGGTCCATTTAGCAGGGCCAACAAGGAGTTCAGGAGAACCCCAGAATATTTTCCCTACTGCAAGATCTACGTAGGAAATTCAACCTTTTTGTCCTTCAAGCAGGATTTCTACAGCACAGTCATCAATCTGGCATCTGCAAACTGATCTTTTTTTAATAACTAGATCTGGAGATGGCTCCGCAGAACAGAGGAGGACAAACACATATAATAAGGGCGTGTCATTTTGCTCAAGTGAAGCACTGAGTAAGTTAAAAAAGAGGGAGTGCTTTCTATTAAAGAAAAAATAATTCTTGGCAAAACAGACAGTGGAATGTGGAAATGCACTAACTCCCATTTTACATTTGCCGATGGCAAAGGCGATATATTCGGCTCTGAGCATTACCATCCAGATTTATACCTCCAACTTCATAGAGTCCTAAAGCTCCCTAAAAGTTTATGGCAATAAAACACAGCTTAGTCACCAAAGACTGTGTCCTGCAAGGTGCAGTCCCCTAAAAAAAAAAAAAAGCCTAGCCCAAAAGATTTTGATTCAAAACTGCGTAATTCCCAGCAGCAGAAACAGGTGACAGGACTTCAGGACCACCAGCTCCATGTCCACTGGCTGTCCTCACATTTGTGTCACTCTGTCAGTTAAACACAACTAAAATTTTTTGCCAAGCATCTGGTGATGCCAGTGCGGAGCCGAGAGAGTCATTGCCCCACGTGCCTGCCAGCATCCAGAATCCCCAGGAATTTGACCTTAATAAAAATCCTTCGGAAAAATATTTACCTATTACTTCCACAGTCAGCAATAAGAGTCAAATCTTTCCCCTCCCCAGTATCCCACTCTAACAAGCGGTTTATGTAATGTCTCAGTGCTGTTTTACTAACGCACTAAACCTCTTGTATTTCTCGTGCCAGGAAATACAGCTACTGATACACCGGTTTGTATTCCGGGCCACAGTCAGCCCAAGGACCGTGAAAAAGCAGATCAGTACCCGTTAACTCAGCCTGGCAGTAATATATATATTTTTTTTTTTTTAAAGAAAAAAAGCCACAATCGATTTCAGGAGAGGGTGATGGGTTGGCTGCTGCTGGGGCGGTGGAATTGTACTGATCCTGCGTTGCCGTTCTCTCTGTACGTGCCAGGACCAGCAGGCTGGGCGGGCAGCAAAGCCAGGGCAATACCTGCCGCGCCCTTTGTCCACCATCACAGGCTGTTTGCGCTCTAAAGACACAGTCTGAGGTTTTAGGGTCTTCCCAGCCCAAATCTCGTGCCCAGTTATAAGCGTGGCAACCTGCTGATTGCCGGCACAGCCCTCATTGCTGCCTGCGCAGAGGACTACGGGCGCGCGTGGCTGTCACCCGGCACCAGTGGGACTGGGTGGGCAGATGGAAGTTACTCTGAGTACCAGTTGCACACGTGGAGGTGGAAAGCCTCCAGCGTCATCCAAACCTGCTACGGCATGTTTTCCTGGGGAAAGCTGATAAGGAGCCGAGGTGTTAAGAAACAACCAACAATTACATCTTAGAGTAACTACACCTAACTTCAGAGCCAGAAATAAAATTTTTTTCTTCTTCTTTTTTTCTTTAAGCATAACATTTTCCCTCCCCCTGCTTGCAGCAGCTCTCTGGACACCGCGTTGCTCTGTGCAGGGGCCTCTTCCCCCCGAACGTACATTTTTTCACCTCAGCAAAGCCCTGAATGCAGTCAGGACCGTACGGCTCCACAATAACCCTCCTGTTCCACACTTCCAGGCTCACAGTCCCTCCAAGAGGCTTTTTTTCAACCTGCCTGGAGCCGGCACAGAAGAGCCATTGTGAAACCCCCGTGGTGCCACTGCGATTGCTTACACAGAAACTTCACCTTAAAGCTGGAGTCGAGGGAGCCGGCGAACACACGGCTACTGTTCTGCAAGCCTCAGACAAATGTTGTTCACTTTACCCTACTGGCTTCTTTTAAATGAGAATGAATTCATTTAAATAAAAAGTTGCATTTATTCTGAGGTGTGGGGCCCAGGTGTGTTGCTGTTCAGAAAGAAGATCACTGAGTGAATTGTAATTTAAAAAAAATCCAGCAACCCTAATCAAGCATCTGAATTACAAAAATGGGTGAATCGGCTCTCCTGTGCTCGTGGGGAGCTCTGGTGAACTCAGCATACAAAGCAGGGAAAAAACCAAAGCAATAATCTATTCTGCCTAGGATAGGATCCTAAACTCTCTTTTAAACAATTCATCCTGTCTAAAATTAGTGGGAGTTTCTGAACTAAAATGGAAACAAGGACAGGAACAGAAAACAGACACGATGCACGAATCCTGCTACCTGCCGTAGGGTCTGTCTTGGGCACACAGCAGCCGCAGAGGGCAGACTGGGACGCCCGACATACCCACCTTCTACCAAGTCCACTCGTGTTTGCTGGGGTGACATCAGCTACACCGTGTTTGGGGGCCCTGTTACACCCTAATGTCACTTCTCCCAAACAGGAATTGGTTACACATCTTCTCCTTACCCTGTCACCTAACTCTCCGCGAATCCCAGTTGGACCAGGAAGGCCAGGTTCACCACTGGCACCTTTGGGACCCTGTTAGGAAAATAAAAAAAAGAGTGAGCTACAGCTTAAAGCGTAAAGAAACCCTGCATATCTTGATGCCCCCAAAGTTCACCAGTCTCCAGAACATGTTCAAAAAGGTCATTTGTCTTAGATCTCCTCTCCTTTTTTCCCCCCAGGATGTAGGAATTGCCTGCTGACTGCTGGTACCGCTTGTGTGGGTCAATACAGCTCGCTCTGACTTCTGCCCTACCGCATTTCAGCCGCCCTGCCAAACTGCTCCGGTTCTGGCTGGCCCAGGTCTTTCGCCAGTAAAATCCCATCTGTGACTCCTGACCAAGCGATGGTCCCAGAAGGGAGCACCCTACGCTGGTTTTCAGCCACTTTCACTGGGGGATGGACAGTGGTTGTGAACACTCTCTTGGAGGGAGGAGGAAGAAATATGAGAGTCCCCACGCACATTAAATGACCCTTGTCAGCATACCGACCTGGAAACCTCTGACACCGGGGGCTCCCATCGGGCCTTGAAGACCAAGTGGTCCCTGAAAAGAGAAAGATAAGCTTTGGTAAGGAGAAAATTCAGGGCCAGGTAAGTCACTCGTAGAATTGAATTGACTCATGTTTAACAGGGAGAGAGCGCAGTTCTGTACTGACCAGAAATTAGAAACAAACATGGGTTCATCATTCATCTGCTACTGCATCCCTGACAGAGTCTGCACCAATGCAGTTGGCTTGACTGCATTTGATTTTTGGCTATAATAATACGATACCTTTTGTGGGGCCAGCTAGTCTGATGAAAAATTGCACATGTAAAAGCAAACACTATTAATTCACTTTATTTCTAAGGCTGATTTCCCTCTCCTTCGAATTTGAAAGAGCAGCTGCTCACAAACAATAAATCATCATACAGTTCAATTTCTTCCGAGTGGCATGTCGCAGAAATCATGTTAGACTTGCTGTAGGCTTCTGGATTTCAAAATGAGATTAAGGGGGGGGAAGAAAAAAAGCCCAACAAAACCACTGGAAGGTCAGGTTCAACCACAATGGCAGCACTAACTGGGGAGTGACAAAATTAAAGATACCCTGGCATTTTTAGTAGTGTGAACAAAATCAGGTTTTCATCATCCCGGTATCGTTTATTATCTCTGCCGTTCGGCAGGGACACAACAGGGAGCCATGCAGTTATTTTCAGGTTTGCACTGCAACCCCTGCAGCTTTTTATTTTCTCAGGTTCCAAGATGATGCGGGGAAGGCAGTGAAAGCAGGACCAAGATGCTCCATTGAGGATCCCAGAGGTTTCTAACCCAGAAGTTTCAAAAAGTTGCCAGTTCACAGAGTAAAAGTGAAACGGCTAGAGCTTTGTGGGCGGTTTTGATTCTGAGGGGCTCACACCTACAAGCTCCCAGCAAGACAATGCTGCTGCAGAATGGGGTGGGAGAAGGAAAAGCGTGAGCAGATTCCCCACCTGTAAACTGCTCTGGTGCTGCACCCACCGTATGGTTGTGATCTTTGGGGCATTTTCAAGCAGCTGGGAAAAGCACGCAACTATGTGCAAGAAAGGCAAAAGATTCCCAACAGGTCTACAAACTTTTTAGCATGTTTCAAGCCCCTGCCATTCACCGTGACAACGTGTGGGCTTTCCAGTTCTGCTGCTTGTATGGCTTCAGGTTTTGCAGGGAACCTCTACTGCCCCGGGGAAAGCGACAGAGGAACGGGAAGGATTCATGTTTCAGGTGCTGGTGGCAGTGTACGTTGCAATTAGCTTAACAGGAGTTTTGCTTCATTAATGACTCTCATTCAGCACAAGCTGAACCTTATTATTACTGTCTAATGAGGGAATTGCTGACTGTCCAGTTTCTCCCGAGTGACTGCAGCAGCTCCACAAAGCTCTTGGACAACTGCCGCTTTCTCAGCCAAACGAAACGCGCGGAATCAGTTTGCGTTTGCACAGAGCTGCCAGTGAGAGCAGGATCTGACCCACTTATGGGGGAGTAATTCCTCTGCTGCCAAAACTCCCCAGAGATAATACCAAGAGAGAACATGGCCTTTTATTTTATCCAGAGTAATCCCATGCACTGAACTCGATTTTGGTATCTATTTACTTTGCAAGCAGCGTTGTACTTACAGTTGCTCCTCTGGGTCCCGGCAGACCTCTCTCACCAGGAATACCAACATCACCCTGGCAATAACACCAAAGTCAGCTGTGCCATTTAGGAACCACAAACCCACCCTTCCCAACCCACTGCAGAGCCAGAATGTATCCCTGCATCCCAGGCTATTTCAATCCCAAACTCCCTGCCCGGCTGCCCCATCCAGGCCACACCGCCTGCCTTGGTGGGCTTTGACCTCTGCTGCAGCATCCTCTCTGTGCATGGAGGAGCCCACCCGGCCGGCTCGCATCGCGCTCGCTGGGTAGCTCCACGCAAGCGTGGGGCTGCCTGGGAGCGCTTATCACCGGGGCCTTGCACGCATTGCAAGGCAGCACAGCACCTATTGCATTCCTGAAAGCTTTATTTGTGCAGGCAAGCAGCACGTGAGCTCCGTTTCACACTCAGCAGAGCTCATGATAAGTGTAAATGACGGGGATACGTACAGGGATGCCTGGCTCTCCAGAGGGACCTGCCTCTCCCATCTCTCCAGGACTGCCCTGCAGATGAGAAAGCAAACAGTTAGGGCATAACTTCAGAGAGCTCTTTCTGTCCTACCTAGAGCAACAAATGGAGGAGGGAGTTAAAACCTGGATCAGGAAATAAAAATAGCTTTAAACTTCTACAGTTTTAAGACCAAGATAACAAAATTCTCAAAACCAGACATTTAAAGGACAGGTGAGCTGTACATCCTGTCCTGGAACCAGTGACAGCTCCCAGCCCCAGGGCAGTGCCACCATATCCCGTCTTGGACTGAAGCAGACCAGTGAGACAGGGATGCTCTTTTGGATGCATGCTTAGGACACCCCACTCCATTCATTCCTGCATCACCTTTATGCAAGGAGAAATGCCTTCCTGCAGCATGCATGATCAAGATTAGCAAGAATAATGATGCAGGTGCAGAGGGGGAAATTCAGAAGACACTTTTCAGAACAGCTTTGGGCTGGACTTTTGGTCTGGTGCCAATCTAAAGCTCCATGGAAGCTTTTCTCCTGAGGTGGGGGGAAAGTCTCCAAAAGGCAAGATGAGATAATCCTGCTCCTGCCTGTAGATGCTCAGTCTTTTGATTCCCAAAGATGAAGCCTGCTCTTGGCACTTTGACAAGCGAATGCTTCCTTCTGAGGTTTACCAAACCACTAACAGCTCTCCTGTGTAACTGCTATGACTTTGCTGAACCAGGTGCACGAGCTGTCTCAGCAAGAGCAGGGCCATCTCGGTCCTTATCCCTAATGCTCCTCACTGCCAGGGGAACCCAGCCCTGGCAGGAACGCTGACACCATCACTTCGGGATAAGTCCTCCCAGGGTCTACTTGTGGGCACCAATCCCCAAAATCTGAAAAGCCTTGCTGTGACAAGTTTAGTAGCTTCCACACCAGAACCTATCATTAGAGAGATTCACTTACTGGTTCGCCCTTTGAGCCTTTAAGACCTGCTCTTCCGGGCAGTCCCTGAAAAAAAAAATATTAAAGCAATGTCAGAAGAAGTGGATTTGATTTGTTATTCTGGTCTGATTTGACATACAAGGAGCAATGTTTGCTTGAAGCAATGGAGCCTTTATATTTCTGCAGCTTTCACCATAAAAATTATGGCTTCAGTTTCCCTCCTGTTCACTGCACTAGCAGCTCTATGTGCACCAATCCTTGACAATTACAGCAAAGAGGAGGAATATACAAATAGAGCAGCAGCAGCATTTTGCGCAGCAAAATCTGGGGTGTTAAAAATATTCTGTACAACAGGAAGAAAGGAATACTTCACCTCTATTTAAATAGTTGGAAGACTGGAGAGACGAAACATTTTGCCAATGAATACTTGTAAGGCAGGGCCAGAGCTCGAGCTGCTGTTGAATCACGGTCATTTGTACCCCAGATCTGACCTCCCTGCATAAGGCATGTATGTCACTGGGATGTGAAAAAATCCCTCTCAAAATTAAATTTCAAACAGCCAGGGTGGCCAAAAGCCATGGTATTACTGTATTCATATGTGGTGCTGCTCCAGCGGGTTTACATTCTGTCTGGTACACTGCTCCCCTCTTTGTAAAGTGTGAAAAGTGCATTTCCTCTTGGCTTAAATGGGGCCCCTTGTGAGACAGTGCACAAAATGAACCTCCCCTCTCCCCAGGAAGGATCTCTGTGCCCAGGCCAAGCTGCTGTACTGCCTCAAAGGTGATGGGTCCTGCTGCCATACTCACAGGAAGTCCGTTTGGCCCCTTCTCTCCAGGAGCACCCATGCGAGCTGCATCGCCCTGTGGATATTGAGAGGTTAGGAGAGACCTTCTGCTACTGGAAAACGGTCTGACACGCGTAGAGGACGCATTCCCAAATGGGCATTTGTGATCTTCTCCCTCCCCATATGTGCAGGACCAAGAACCTGTTGTGTCTACAGGCGATGGGCGCCCACTGGACAGTGGGTGCCCAGAGATCCCAAGTGTTTCCCTGCTCTCCTTGCAGCTCCCAGCCTTCCCTGGCAGCACACGGTCCATGTTCCTACGGGATCATCATTCAAAAACCAGGCAACAAGTACCTGACAGCACTTTGTCTAGAGGCAATTAAAATAAACAGATGTGTCTGTCTCAGAGCATAAACAGATGCTGTGAAAAGGCATCTCTGAAGGCCTAGAGTCAGCCAATAGGAACCACTAAGTATAGGGATGCAGTTGAGTTTAGATCACATGTGCGTGGTTCATATGCGCATCTTCTTTCTTTAGGGAATTTCCTTGGGATTAATTAGTAGAAGGAAATTCACTTTTCTTCACTAGTTATGCTGTTGGAAAACTCTTTAGAAGCAGAAGCTTTCCAGCCATGCTCTTTCTTGACAAGCATCAGTAGCTTTGCAACACACACGGGACACTAACAGAAATCTTTCCTGCAGTGTTTAAGTAGGACTTTACAAACCTTCTCACCATCGAGTCCAGGAGCTCCATCCCGTCCGTCCTTGCCAGGCATGCCCTGTAACCGTGCACAACACAGGTTAAGTTTATGAGGAGACTCTGTGGTTTGCAAAACAGATTCACAAAGAACCTTTCGGTAATGGGTCCAGCTCCAGTTGCACGGGGAGATTTTTCATTAACAGCAGTACCACTAGGGTTTGTCCAACTGGGATTACACTGAAGGTTACAGAGACCCACAGAGCAGAGGTGTGATAGCAAGACTGCAAGATACAAGTTTTTTCCTATTGTGTTTTATCTCATCATCTGCAAGCAAGACAGTGAGACTTGCATCCTATTTAATTGACTTACAGGTTCTCCTATGAGTCCACGAGCCCCTGGGTTCCCTTTTGGTCCAGGCCTTCCCTAGAAATCAACAATAAATCCTGTGTTATCCAGGACAAAACCCTTAGGAACAATCAGTCAAAGATAATACTCGAACTCTGTCGGAACATTTCTTTTAGTTTGTGCTGGCTCCTGTCCTGTTCATATAGGTACAGTGGTTCTTTTAGGACACACCAGCAAACTGATCTAATGCTGGCTGCAGCATCTGGGAAAATTCTTGATCATTTCAAGGGATGGAGATGCAACATCTGGTCCCTGTGCTCTAGGCTGTAAGAAGCACTTAAGCACTTTATTACTTAGGCATCTTTAATAAGACTTCAACATCACATTTTTGAGATGAATACTTTAATCCCTTTCAGCTCCCTTTCAAATAAACCAAGATGGGGACAAGCTGTAATAAACCTGTCAAGCAGACTCCTTTGAGAGCCACATCTAAAACGTGAGCAGGCGGGTGTTTTACTGCACTTACAGTGTCGCCTTTGGGCCCCCTGAATCCTTGAGGTCCTTTGTTTCCTTGTTGTCCCTATGAGAGAGGAGGAAAAGCCATTAAGCATCTTCATCACCCAGTGACAAAGACTAATGTTTCGAGGCTGTAAATGATGAAGGGTTCTTGTGCTGTTTGCTGGCGCTAGCAGAGGCGTGAGCGTACACATTCCCCTAGGAGCTCGGCTGTACTTTCTCAGTTACGCTCCGTAATTCCTGACACAGAGATGAACTGCAGCGGGGACTTTGCTAACAATCCCTCAGGGCAGAGACCATCTTCCCCTTCCTTTAATGAAGCATTTTCTTTAACCAGAAAGAGAGTGGGAGAAAAACTTTATTATTTACTGTCTAGATCTTGCTTGGTGTAATTAAATATTTGGTGGATAGTAGGCACCTCATTTTATTTTAGTTCAGATGAATTTCTTCTATAATTGCAAAGACTAGAGAAGGGTCCTCAGAGGATGGTACTGCCTCGGGGTCAGCGCAGGCTGTGGTGTGTTGGCTGGTGTAGGCAGGTGAAGGTGCCTGCTATAAAGCCATTGCCAGCTTATCCACACTAAGGAGAGACTGGGTGGAAAATGCTCTTAGAGAGGCTGTAATGCTGCAGATGCAGCTCAGGTCTCACATTTGGGCACAGTAAGGAGGGTACGTGAGTCTGCCCACAGGTAAGTGTGCAGGTTCAGCGTTCTCCTACACTTCACCCCGGAGCTCTGCAAAAGGATGAGGACTGCATCTTTAACACACAACTATTTCTGCTTGTAGCAAAAGTCCTCGTGAGCTGTGGGTGCTTGGGAACAGACCACGCTCAAAGGATATAAGCTCAGGACAGCGCTTACTGATTTCTCCTCAAAACTCTCCTTTCCCAGAACAACACAGATGCCCCTCTCGAGTGCTTGCTCACAGCTGTTGATGCTCAAGGAAGAGCAGTGAGGAACAGAGAGCAGTGGAAATGTGGTGAACTTAATCTGGCGTGGGGCATGAGTGAGGGAAAGACATCATGAGATCTGGGTCAGGTGAAATAACACTGCTCTAACTGGAGGGAAAAAGGCAAAGGGAATAATCTGATGGAGATCGTCGGCATCTCCTGTTCACTGGCAGCAGAGTTTAGTGCAGGAGGGATAAACTTTAGGATTTGGTCATGGAAGGCAGGGCTGTAGAGATGCTGAGTAGATACATACAGCTTTTCCTGGAGGTCCTGGGATTCCAGGTGGCCCTCTGAAGCCAATGTCACCCTGCAAAGAATAATATATCACTGTAATGCTGTGGTTGGCTGAGGGTGAGGTAAGAGTATCCCCACCTCATACCGCAGTCTAAGAAAACACACAAAGCCCTGGTAGGATACCCCATAGTTCTTGCTAGCTTGCAACAGTCTCGCAAAAGATCCCCCTCTGAACAAGCAGGTTTTTACTCTGGATCTCCCCCCACCATTATCTCTGCGATACACTGATATCATTCATGGCCTCGATATCCTGATAACACACTTGTTCCTAAACAAATGTGTGACTTTATCAAATTCAAAAACCACTCAGCCTCTCGGGCAATGGTCAAGGGACATTGGCAGAAGCCCAAAGCCACGATGAGCTGGGGATTGACCCTGTTCTTACTGGGGAGACTTTTCATGTCCTGAAAATCTGTCTATCAGTGATTGTTTGGCTTTTTCTTGTGAGAGACAGAACAGAAAGTGAAATGAAACGTTTCTCAGGGCTTTTTTGTTTTCAAGATTCTTTTGCATTGTCAGTCCTGCATGGGCAGTACTTTGTCCTTCTGGTCTGTTTAAATCAACAGTGGGGCAGATCCTGTCCATCCCTCAGGTATGTAGACTCCTCCTGCCTTTGAAAGGTTGTTCTGCTTGGGGCCGTGCAGGAAATACCCTGCGCTTTGCATCTTTACAAGTTCCCCTCTGGTCACCTGGACCTTGCACAAGAAAAACTGGCGGTGGAGCAGCAGGGGAGGGAATAAAAATCAGAACACAGTTTTTCTTACTCTGTCACCAGCTGGACCCATGGGACCAGGGAGGCCTCTTAGTCCTCTTGGGCCCTAATTAAGAAAACAAATCAGTTAAAACCTCATCACTGTTAAACAGAAAATGGCAGAACAGCATGATGTAGCAACTCATCAACACAGAAAACATTAAAAACTAGTGAAGAGCAGTAGAAAGCTCAGCCTTCTGATGCACAAACAAGACATTTTCCCCTTCGGTGACGATCTCTGAGCAAGTGACACTGCAGATAAGCCATGTTGACATGCATTGAGAGTGCCTGCTCCTCAGCCCACCTGCCAGGCTGTCAAACCAGCCCAGAGCTCAGCCTCAGATCCACCCGACAGTTGTTCAGGGCTCTGCTGGAGTACCAACAAGACAGTGGCTACTGCTTGGATGTCTAATCCAAGGTGAGGTGCCAGAAGCAGGACCTGAATTAGAGCTCAGTGAAACTAGCAGGGTTTGTTTTTTTCACCAGCATCAACTTTTACATCTGTTATGCAAAGGCAAGAACTGTTTATGTAATGCAGGATGTTTCACAGTAAAAAGGTAATGGGAACTGGTTTGAAGAGTAGGTGTTACCTGCAGGCCAACGCTGCCAGGAATGCCTGGAGGACCAGGAGGACCAGGGTTACCCTGGGAGAGAAAAAAAAAATAATTAGACCAAGGGTGAAACAGCATGAGCTTACCAATCCAAAGCCAGGACCCTTCCCATTTTATTTCTCCTTGAGCTCCCTCCCACTCAGATTTCTGCTTCAGAATTTGCTTGTACTTTATAGACAGTTTCTTCCACGTGCAAGAATACTTGATCAGTCAGGAATTTACCTCAGTGATTAATGCAGGACTTTTTCCTGAGCTGATATCCCTGCACGTGAAACAATAGGTGTTAACTTATTGAACTGATCTTAACATTATGATTATTGAGAAAATGAATTTTCTTGAAGTATTAGCAGACAGTCATACATGCAGAGCAGTGGAAGCCAATACACAAGTCATAGTAACTCCTTGTTGTTCAGCCAATTGCCTCATTTCTCCCTGTCTTCTTGAGTAAACTATTTGTTATAGTGCGTTTAAAGACAAAAATCCTCCTCCATCCCCCTTAAATTTTACCTTTTCTCCTTCTTTTCCTATTTCCCCAGGTTCTCCTTTGTGACCAGTGTGTCCCTAGAAATAAGAGCTCAAATTATTCCCATTCCAGTACAGTCTTGTTTCAAAATTATATTTGGTGAGATAGCTATAAGACCTAAACCCACACAAGACAAACAATTTACTGGGAAAATAATCTATACGTGTGCTGTACAGGTGTGAATGGAGGTCAGTCCTGGGGTTGATTAGCCATGCACCATTCTTCTGTTGGGTATCACTGTGTCAGAACTGATCTAGTTTCGGGAAATGCCCAGATATGGTTTTCAAGAGTAACTTGTGGTGGGACTAGGCTACAGGGCTCTGCATTAAGTTATCAATTACAGGTCAGAGACCAGAACTCAGTTCCCATTACTTTTGAAAATTGGGCTGAGATGCTTTTGAAAACCCCATTCTGCATCTTTAACTTTCTCCTTTGTTTAGGTCATCTTTAATGTTTGCATCATCCAGGCTGCAGTGAAATCCATGTCCCACTGAAATCTTTTACATAAACTCAGATTAAATTTGCTTCTTGGCTCCCTTCCTATTATTGTGGGAGAGACCCAGACTAATTTCAGCCATGGCAGATTTGTGCATCATTTGCATCATAATTTAAGACCTTCACAGGTTTTTCCATTTCAAAAGCTATGAATTTTGAATAGTTATGCCCTAAACATTGTGTCTTTCTAATGATATTTATGACTCATCTCAGAGACCAAACAGACCTGCAAAAGGTCAGTTCATGAGGAACTGAAAGCATTTACCAGGAAATGTTCCACTCATTGCCAACTTCTGCCAAGTCCTGCTAAAAAAACTCACGTAACTTATTACTCAGCTCACTGCTGGAGTGTAACCTACTGCACAGAACTCATGAATCATAGAGGGGACAGAGAAGGAGATGTTTAACTGCTAAGTGAAGTTTCCTGAGGGTTGCAGCCTAAAAATTTATGTACCAGAATCAAACAAGATAAACAGAAAACTGCCTGGTGCTACACTGGGTATAAAATGACAATTAAATTGTATTTAATCATTGAAGTTATGTCTTGCTACAGTACAATGTGTATCTCCATGTTTACAAGGTCTGTGAGCACAATTTAAGAACGGGACAGACTTTTTACTGCTCTCTGAAGCCTGAAAAGGCAGCACATAATTCTTCAGGCAGCCCTGAACCGCTGCTCTCTGCTTAGTCCCATTCATCAGTTGCGCCTCGCAAGGCTTGCAGGGTGTTTTAATCTTTGTCCTCACCCTATGCAAAGGGTTAAATTTCATTTGTAGGAATAAATGGCCACAGTCAAAATGAGCAGTGAAATCTTCCATCTGACAAAGGCTGCAGTCCTGCAAGGGATGGAGTCACAAAGCAACGCGCCCGTAACTTGCAGGCAGTTACTTGGCAGATGCAAAGCCTCTTGCTGAAGGGGAACAGAGAGTGCTCGCACACTTTGCAGGACTGAGAACAGCGTGTAGAAGGCAGGATCAGTTCCTTCATCTTCTTCCTGTCTCCTGTTTTGACTGTGTTAGGGGTTTTCTGTTTCGACAGCATAAAGCCAGGCAAAGGCATGGCTGGTTTGGAGAGGTGTGGAGCCTACACGACACGTGTACTGTACAGAAAACAGTTTAATCCCAGGAGTTCATAGTGGTATTTATTTTGGGAGACAGACCCTTGTGTATCACAGGTGATATTTTTCTTACCTTGAACCCTGGCATTCCTGGGGGACCTGGAGGACCCGGTGGGCACAGAGCTGGGCACTGTAAGAAACAGAAACACTCTGGTTTATCAAGTACACACACTGCATCCAGGGAAGCTGGTTTCATCACTATGGAGAGGAGAAAAGGTCGTGTGGGTTTTGGCTCTAAACCCACTAAATCTAATCCATTCACAGCATCATGCATTCACTGGCATTTCCCTATGGCAGAGGGTCCTACGCAGGTCCTCAGGCCCCCAGTAACCCACAAAATCATGATTTATGAATAGTCTGCTTCACTTTGAACAGGGACTGTGAGAAATTCTGAAGGCTGACAGTTGTCCACAGTCCAAAGTGCTGAAGAATCACAGTTCCCCAGTGAAGCTGGATCAGTATCTTGTAAGTCATTAGGAACATAGTTAATTGTATGCATTAATTCACCCCTGTTGATTTCCTTTAGACAACTCACCTAACCGAAACAATGGCAAGCATTAGGGCTTATTGGAAGGGGACCTATAAGAAATTAACTCCAATACCTATAAGCTGGTATCTGCAGATGTCTAGGGGTGGGTGAACCACTGGTGGGAACTCTACTTTGACTGGGAACAAATCAGAACATGCACGGAAATTCAACAGGGGCTCAAAAGGCCATACTCTAACAACTTTATAAATAGGGAATGAGATTTTCTTCTGCAGCTTTTCTTTCATTTGTTTGGTTTTTTTTCTTTTAATAAAACCTCAGGCAACATTTCTGTAGCAGAAGTTTAATTTTCTAGTATATTCCACAGGGTAACTTAAATTAAACTTGCAAAAATACTATTTTCTATTAACTTCCATGTGACTTGCCATAAGGCAGTCTAAACTGACTCTGAGTTTTTTTTGGGGCACGCCAATTAGAAAACCAAAGATGCTGTCACAACAACAGCTGCGAAATCTGGAAATGTCACTTCCATCGTTCATGGACTTAGCGCTCCTTTTATTCCCTTGAAAGAAAGGAATCAAAACTTTCTCATAAGGAAGGAAATCTAAACAAAGCATATGCCCATAGGAACCCGGTGCCACCATCCATGGAAATAAACAGTGCAACATGCACGACCTTTTATCTTGCAAAGCAGGATTGGAAACAGATGCATGAAAAGTCGTTGTTATTTACCCAGTGCTAAAGCTGTTTTCTAAATGAAGAATGTATGCAAAACCTGCATTTGGAACTGGAAAGCAAAGATCAAGGAAAAAAGTCAGCACGACCATATCTACCTCCCTGAAAGAACATTTCAGTCTTGCAAATACGCATGCAACACTTGTGTGTTCTGCAATGCGGCAGTTTAGACCCATGTCTACACGCCTGCACGGTGCATGTCAAATGGGCTGACAGTCGCCCAAGTATGCCAACAAAAAGTCACATAAGGATTAAAACAAAAAAAAATATTTTCATGCTACATAAAGAAAAACCTACCTGAAGGTCCCCACCGCCATCGGGAAAGGCGCCTGGAAGACCCTGCAATCCATGAAATGTCATCTTTTAAATACATCAAGACAAACACCAGGAGGAAGAGCAATTTCTAGAAAATGCACTTTACAGACCCAGCTCAGCTGGATCAGCACGAGGCAGATACCCAGCCCCACAGTGTAAAATGCGGGCCAGAACATAACGAGCAGCACCAGCCCTCAAACCAGACGTGTCAGGGCTATAATTATATTCTGGAGATGCACAGATGACCTTGGGGAAGAGACTTGAGCCTTAGGTGATGAAGGCAGCAATTTGAGAAGAGCAGCTGTGCCCTGCCCTCCTTCAGGCCAGGGGAGCTCCTTGGGAAAGACCTCCGTGTCCTTCCAACCCTCCAGAGATACCAGCAAACCCAAACCAGAGACTTGCTGGTTCCAAGCCCCCCTTGCTGGCCCTACAAGAACACATCATGATCCAAGCAACCATATAAACCTTGAGAGAAGAGAAAGCCCACTCTGTGATCTGTCTATGCCATAGAGCCTGGATGTCATTGGGTTCCTCCACCCACTCAGCACAAACAATAAACAGGAGATAATTCACACACCAGAATGCAGCCAGTGAAAAGCCACTGCTGTCCTTGGTGCACAGTGCTTACGGTCTGCTGAAACAGCCCAGAAAGGGAGCGCTCAAGGCAATGGCAGCAAATAAAATGTGCATGTTCTGGCAGCAAGAATAAAATTCTAGACTCCCTATAGGAATTTTCTCACATTTATTTGCAAATCTCAACTCACGGGAGGTCCGGGTGGTCCAGGAGGCCCTGGGAATCCTGGCAGACCAAAAGGTCCCTAAAAAGAGTGAAAAATAAGAATTCACCTTTTAAACCATTTAAATGACAATGTGAAAGGAGAGAAATGGTGGCTACTAAACACCATTCCATATTGTGAATGCGGGGCAAGATATCTCTAATGGGACTAAACTGCACCTTTCTGTCTGCAGAGGCTTCTACGACTGCAAAAAGAGCAGATGCATACGCAAGCATAGGGATTAGGGCAGAAGAACATATCGCTGCTCCACTGGCTCTGTACCTCTCCAGTGGAGCTGTGGGCACCCAAAAATGATGGTATGCTTCTGCTGAATGGGCTCCCTCAGATTAGACCCATTCTGTGCAGTAGCTTCATTTGAGGGTGCTGAAAGTACACACCAACTGGAAACTAATCTCTCTTCTCATGACACTGACTGCTCTTTTGTCGCTACTCATACTAGGGAAAGGGAGATATGGCTGCAAGCAGTTGCACATCTTTGGCATTGCACTGGCCGACTGGGGTGACCCTGCGTGAGCTGGTACAAGGAACAGCATTGCCCACGGGCGTTGGTAGAGCTTGTCATGTCTGTGTATCACGCTTCCAGAACGGGGTAAGAGACCTGAAATGAACCTCATTCTTCTGTGGTTGTGGCATGATCGGTAAAGGAGGATCAAACGGTAGGAGAAACTCACAGGAGGACCCCGAAATCCATTTCCACCTGGGAGCCCACTGGGTCCTGGAGGCCCCTGTTGAAAAGAGAAAAAAGCCTTACACCCATGGCGACCTCACACAGCTGCCAAAGCCCAGGGGAAAATAGTCTGGCTGCACTCATTTATCTAACCCTTCCAAGGAGCCTGCTTCTGCACCCAGACAATGCACACCTTTCTTTTCGCTCCATCTTCCCATGGAACAGGATCTTGTCATCATCGCATGTTCCCAACATCTGTCTCCTCTGAGACAGAGCAGCTCTTAGACACCCCAGAAACCCACCAGACAAAAGCTGCTCCAGAATCGGTTACTTGAATGATTACAAGGTTGCTGTGCCTTGAATTTACATCAGTGCCAGCTTCCCTGGGCTTAAGGTAAGCATAAAAAACCCACAAGGCTGCCAACCTGCCAGACTCCACATCCCTCTGCCCAGCACAGAAGGACCCAAGGCCTGGGGTGGGTTTGTAACACACTCAGGGTATCCAATAAAGTTAGTATAATAATTTAAACTTATTTTTTAAAAAGAGCCTCATTACTTACTGGAGGTCCTGGTAGTCCTTTGCCCTGGAAACAACATTTAAAACAGTAAAAGATCACTTAGTAACTGAACATACAGGAAGAAAAGCAAACCTCAGAAAATGTTGCTTTTTTTTTTTTTTTTTAAGTTTCCTTAGCACTCCTCTGTCTCCAATTATTGTAATTTGCAATCAGAGCAGAAATGGAGTCTTGATGAATCCTTTTGTTGACTCTAATAATTTGTATTCCCTTTACACCATTATTACCTATGGGACATCTCTGAATAAAGCCAGGTACGGTGATGTGATAGTGGGACACAGACATTTATGAAGACAACATTTTAGTTTATCTACTTTTCCTTTTTTTTTCTTTTCATTTTTATTAGACATTATCTAATGTTTAATAATTTGGATAGCATTTGATATGTTCATCTTTATCGCAAGCTGGCTTGTTTTATAACACCTCAGAGGCTAAAAACAGGCCCTGTGTTACCAGAAGAGGTCATACATACATATGCAAACGCTTAAATGCTTCAAACAATATTTTCCACCCATTCAGGCTTTTATTCCTTCCCATCTCCTCCTGGTGATGCTTTTGGCACACTCTTACACACCATCTTTACACAGGCAGTTCTAGGAGTTACTTACAGCTGGTCCAGGTGGCCCGGCAGGTCCTAATGCACCCTACAGGAATAAACCAGAGTGCAAATTAGGAGGGATAAACCAGAAACCTCCATGAGGGCAAACACCAATGTCTGCTGTCCTTCACACCAATTTTTGCTTGAAAACTCCAGCAGTGTCTTACAGAAACAGTACACAACTGCAGATGCTCAGCTGAATTAATAAATATAAGGACAGAAACTTATGGATGACAACTCTGTCATTCCTGATTCATTACTTGATTAAAGAACATTTTAAGGTAGTAGGGATGAATGTTCAGAACTTGCCTCAGCAACTTGCTTCACCATTTGCTGGTCAACAGAGAGTAAAGACTAAAACATCAGCTGCTCCTAAAAGACTAAACAGACACTTCTGCAAGTCACAGCTGGCCTCAGGTTAGTCTCCACAAATATGTAAACGTTCATGAATTGAATTTCATCCATTTGAAATATTCTCATTCATAATACATTAACATTGTAGATCTAATGATGAAATTAGCACAAGATGTAGACCTGTTCTAGTGAATTGTATTAATTCATACATTTTCCCTTCAAGCAAAGAAAAGATTCAGCAGGTTCTGCCTCTTCACTAGCTTCCTTGGCAAATCCCCAGCCTCTTTTTCCCAATTTGCATTTGTACTCTTCAACTTGACTGGAGTTTGGTGATCTCATGTCTTAGACTAGAATGAAGTCGATCTTGAGGTTGTCACATTCCTGCTTAACTAAAGATAATAAGACAGACAGACCTTCTTCATCCCTTTGTTACATTGCAAAGACGCCAACAGACTGTAAAATTATAGGCAGTAATTCTGAAACAGATAATGAATAGAAATATAAAAATGAACAAAAAATCAGTGTGGTGGGTTGACCTTGGCCAGCAGCTGTTAAGATATCTCCAAGTGATACTGGGTGTGCATTGCTGACGGATGCTCTCTGGTCTGAGAGCCTCCTCAGAAAACAGCTGTTGCTGCGACAGGGAAAGGAAAAGCAGAGGCAGACAGATAATGAGACCAGACCAATTTTGTCATTCCTTTTAAAAAGAAAAAAAAAAAAAAAAAAGGAAAGGAAAAAAAAAAAAAAGAAGTGGTGGAGGTGCAGAAATGCCAAGGTAATTTGGGGTGAATGACAAATAAAGTAATAGTTTGCTCAACAGCCCTGCCACAGCCGTCACCGTGAGTTTCCCTAAGCTGTGCTGACAGTCGGGAGCTGCAGAAGAGCCGCGTTGTTCTCAAGGCCCTGCTGCAAACAGCTCTTTGCTTGCATTTGTACAGTTCTCAGCTGATGTTGCTCCCTGATAAAGGCAGAACTTAAAATAGTAAGTGAGAAGGTGGCAGACCTAAACACAGAACAAACCATGTTGTTATTTATGGACCGTGTTAAACTAGTGCCAGCAAAATCCTCCTCTCCTCGTGCAGGGGACAAAGAGCGGTTACAGCACACCACTTCCTCAGCCTCTTGCCAGTCAGATTGCCCAAACCTGTTTTCCAAACATTCTCAAAATTCTGCACAGAAACATCTTGAGAATGATCCTGAGCTGGAATTAAACAGTATCTACCCCTAGGACCGGGAGAACAAAACAGATGGGCAGACCTGGAAAAGATCCTAACATGCTGCTGCTGCTGCTTATTGTGATCCCAGGGACGGCACCAGCCCTTTTCCTGATGTTCTACATATCAGAGATTAGAAATATTTTCCCTCGTTAAGCTTAAAGAGAAATACACCGAAGACCCAAGACCTCATTAAGAGCAGCCTTGTGAGGAGAGGACTGTAATCCAATAAAAATCAACTCAGTTGCAAATGTCAGCTCATTCACTTCTCTTACTGCTTTTTTCCAGTCACTTTTATCTTCAGGCTGAAGTCCTTACAACTACTGATGGCTGTAAGGGACAAGCTGGGATCTCTTTCTGTAAAGAAACCATTGAATTCCTGGCACCTACTGACTTCTGCCCTAATCCTGCCCCCACTGAAACCAGCTGCGTACCCCGGTTCTGCTTTGGCAGACATGCCAAAAGGTGTTAGAGTACCCAGTGTGCCAAGCGCTGAGACTTCACTCTCCTTAAATTTGGTATCTTTGAGGGTGTAAGGTGCAGCATGCAGCAGTGAACATTCCCGGTGCAGTAAAAAAAAAAAATAAAAAAAAAAAATCATTGAGTCCCTGAGCAGGCTGATGTGACTCCATTAAGTTCAAAGGAGAGACTAATTTCCATCTTGATTTTAATAACATTCTCTGACTCAACTCATTCTCCTGGTAACAATGTTCTTTCTCTTTTGATTAGAAAGCAATCTCACCATAATTTTTCACTTTAAAGTAATATACTTTATGAATATACAACTAAGGAGCAACTAAGGAAATACTTAATATGATGTTCATAAATAAATATGAATAATTATGATTTCCTCATTGCTTATAGTGCAAAGCACCAAACTTCAAAATGGCCCTTGAAAACTTCCCAATGAAGGACACCAGTATCTAGCACTGAGGTCAGAACCCAGCTCGTTCCTGGCTAAGAACAAAGGATTTTTTAAACTGGAAGAACAAATAGGCTTGTCTAAGCAGTCTGTAAGCAGAACCATGAGAAAAGCTAATGGATGCTGAAAGCAGTAGGAGTATTTATGATGAAAACCATTTTGGTACGCTGCCTTCACGGGACTCTGTCCCTGGTCAGACACGAATCACTGTTGGACCGATGAAGCGTTGCATATAGAGGAAAAGAAGTGTTTAGCAATAATGTATTACTAAAAACTGTCTTCTAGGAGCCCACTTCCATATGCTAAACACCTTCGCTCTCAGACACTCCAGTTCAGAAAAACAAGCTTATTCAGAAGAAGTCATGGTGCGAAGCATGAATTCAATCCCACAGCAGTAAGCAGACACCTACTTGTTTCAGTGATTTCTGGGAGGCTGAAATATGTTCTTAAAGTTGGGGAGAAGAAGGAAAGTCAGGATAACAATGCTCTCCTTTTAGAGCGCTAAAGCTTTTAGAGGTTTTTCCCTTTTTCCAGCCTTTTATTAGACCAATTAAAGCAATTTTCCAGATGGACCACTGACCCTGAAAAGCTCCCATAAATGACAACAGGTCCCAAGTTTGCCCCACGCTGACAGATTAAGTTAAGAGACATGTGAAAGCACGTCAAATCAGAGCATGTAGTCACGGTAACTGTGTTTGTGTGCTTCTACCAAACAGCTAAAGAGGAAGTTCTTGTGCCCAGAAATTATCTGCTCGATTACCCTGCAAACGAGGAGCTTGTGTGCTAAAGTGGGCATGGGCAAATACTACCACTAAACAGAAAACAGGGCACAAAACTGCTCAGTCTTCTGTGTGTGGTCCTGAACTTTTCTATTTGAAAAATCAGGGATCAGTTCCCAGAAGGTGCTGGACCCTTGCCACAGACGGTCTGAGATTGGTCAGGATTTTGCAGCCCTGGATCTCTGGGGAGAAAGATGGGCATGAGGAAAAGCAAAGGAGATGTTTTTTTAGTGCTGTGCCAAATTGGCAGAGGCTTGGAGCTATGACTGAGATGCTCGACCTTCCCAGTGGCCAAGCAAACTTTGCCTTGCACGTGGGAAAGGAAGAAGAGCGTATTAAAGATACACGGCTCTATCACTCATCCCTTTAACTAAATGAGACAACTCACAGAGTTTTGAGCTTTGAGTACCTCCTTGGGGCAACAAACGGATTATTGAAATATACTGAATGTGTTAGAGAAGTCTGCCTTTTTTAACCTCTGCGTGCTGTGATGTGTGTTCAGCCCATCACTGCAGCCCTGAGTTCAAGAGACCAGTAAACAAACTGTGGATATAAGACTGTTCTCTCCACACTGGGAGACAGGAAAATATCCACACTGGATAAAAATCTGTGCTGAATGGCTCATTTCTGTTCAGTTCTTAATGTCACAAGGAGGCCTAAGTGCCTTTCTGGCCGCATTGTAGATGATCTGAAAGACATCTGTAACATCTCAGGCAGTCATTTCTCTATCCCTGTGGTGCCCCTTAGCAGAGCTGTAATATGCAGGAAACAAGAAAAAACTCTTATTTCTCGCTACACTTGCTGGGGAACCCTATGCCAAAGCAACTGAAAATGTCAACCATATGGACAGGCCCAGAATTAACAAAAGGCAAAAGTTGAAACAGTTAATACACAGGAGCAGTAATTATAAACCTAACAGAGCTGTGTACTCAGACTGGAAACAAAGGCCAAAATACCTTCCCTCGATGAACTTCATAGTTCAGTCTTATCGACTGCTTCAAGGAACTTTTCAGACACTCAAAATATCACCAGAGCTGCTCTGCACTGGTATTTCCACCACTGAGGGTATCCAAGCCCACTCAAAGCCATGTGAAGGAAACATGGATTTCATGCCTTGCCTAATGAAAAGCCATCTGGGGCTTCATTTCAATAGTCCAAGTATTCTGCAAGGGTTTATGGATAAATAAGCCATCATCATCAACGCCCAAATATCACCAGTTTACAAAGGAATGAAAAATCATCAATACAAGCAGCGACAATGGTCAATTAAAGGGACTTAGGATCTAACATGGTACTCACACGGTCTCCTGGAGGCCCATTTGGGCCAGGTGGGCCATCGGTTCCTGTTAAGCCCTGGGGGAAAAAAAAAAAAAAAAAAAAAAAAAAGATGTGTGAAAACAGAGAAATACAGTAATAAGAACTGTAGGAAGTCCCTGCCACTGTCACCAACAAAAATCATCTGGATGCCAAGCTTTCAGGAAAGCCTAACCATTTTTTTGCTTTCTGTAATTAATTACAAAGGAAAGGACCAGAAACAAATTATCAGTGCTGTTCTCTATGCATTTTAAGTGTGGGTGAACACCCGCAAGTAGTCTTGTCACTGGTGTTCACAGAGCTGCAGCTCAGCTTTGGAAGCTGACTGAATGCTTCCTCTCACCTGATGCAGAAGAAAATACCTTACCCACACTCAGCTACCATGGCAGTAAGTTGGTAAGCTGGGAAAACTTGACTGTGTGCAGTCACTTGTCCAGAGCTGTAGGGCACGTCCCAGGCCAGTCACCAGCAAGCCTCAGTTAATAAGCGAGACAGGATTTCTGGACGGAGGCTCAATGGGTTTGCTCCACAAGGGTCAACTGATGCCCATATTTCTGCAGACCTGCCAGTGCATCTCTAAAGAACTGCAATGTTTCACCCTAAGAGTACCGTCCTATCAGTTATACATCTCAAAATTGTTCTTGTACTCCTTAATTCAATCAAGGGATGCTTCCAACGCTTAAAATTTATCCTGATACGTAAGATATATATGTAGATCCAGTACCCACTTTGCTTCTCCAGTAGACACAGAGAAAAACAATGAGATGCTTTGGTAAAACACCCACATCTATGTGGAATATTTAAAAGATCTAAGAGAAGATGACAAAATACTCACATCCACTCCAGGAAGGCCAGGCAATCCAGCTTCACCAGCTGCTCCAGGCTTCCCTGGTGCACCTTTTGGCCCCTAAATCAGATAAAAAGCCAATTCTTTTAACATAATAACAAGAAAAACATGGCATGTGTTGATATGGGCTACAAGAAATACATTTATTTGTTGTGTTAATGGAACATGGAAGTCTTCCCGCAGAGAGATGAAACTTGCCGTGAATCCATATCCAAATCCTAAATATATTTCAATGCTTTGGCTCAGTTCTCTGCAACCCAGTTAATCACTTACACATACAGCTACCCATAAGCTGCTCCCAGGAGAGGAGCAGAAAGGGTTGGGGTAAGTGGCCCAAAGCAAAGAGCTGTGCCACCTGGCACAATTTTCAGCACCCTTTGGCAGATCAAGGAGCTGAAGCAGACTCAGACCAATGCCAAAAACAACCACACATATATGGCTGGGTGCCAGTTTTTGTAATAGTTGTGATGGGTGAGCTTTATTTCATGCATATCCTCCCCTGACGGTGGAAGCAGGAGAATGCGTTTGTCCCCAGGACCAGTGCTCACCATCTCCACTCCTGCATACACTTCACAGAAATTCTGCTGAAGATCCAGATCAAAGCAAGCTATTAAGTCTTAGCTCTCGTATATCGTTTCCTTCTCAAAAGGATGAACAAGTCAATGTCAACCAGAAGATACTTACTGGTGGGCCTGGCAAACCAGGAGGGCCTGGCTCTCCCTAAATGAAAGAGACAAGACATCAGCGTTAGTGATAAACCTCCTTCTGTTGACTTTTTGCAACCATGGTGTTCCCAGCTGTCATAGTGCTCAAGTCTCCCTTCATGCCCCTTCTAAGATTTACCATGTTCAGTCTTACAAAGCTGATGCTCTAGAGCCTGCTACCCCCTGGAGGAGAATGGACTTGGACAGCCTTTTCCACATCTACAATAGCAGATTTGGTGAAATCCATATCCTCAGCCTCCCAGAGAAAACCAGTGCTTCTGAAGGGTGTCCAGCACCTCCAACTTTTTCCAGATACACTTAGAAATTATTTGCACTTGGGCTCATCCGCAAGTGAGGAAGAAAGGAAATTGGATGACCATCAATGCTTTTAAACATCTTCCTGATGAAACAGAGGGGTATGATGATAAGCTCTAGGTATCCAGGACACAGCATGAAACTGTGCTGCTACCTGGAGTTGGAAACTATCAGAAAGTCAAGAATGAAGAAACTGTCTACAATGATTTTCTTCCTATGACTAAACTTTGACAGGAAAAGCAAATGAACAAAGCCCCCAACTGGTTTCCACCTAATCCAATTGCACAATCTGGACTAAACTCAATTTTTATAAAATCTTTCAAAAGCACTCATTTTTTTTTCCTATCCTAATGGAAAGCAACCTTTAAGAACAGCATTTAAGGTGTTTGGAAGACTATTTAAAAAGTCCTTGAATCACTCCTTCTGGCTCAGACAGCTGGCATTCAGGAGCTTGTGTGGACCCTAGACCACAAGGTATTTGTGTTTTATTGTTAGCCCCCAAAAGAAGCGATCATTTGTGAATAGCAGGAGCTTGCCTGGAGCTTGGTTTCCCATCTCATCCTGCAGAAAATCACTTTGTGTCTCAGTTCCAGATGTCTGGATGGTACCCTCCCCTCCTGGCTTTAGGATAAGTGCACTAAGTATCGTGAGAGACTCAGGTATTGTGGGTGAGCAGAGGGAAAGGGGCACCTCGATGTTCTGGAAGAAGAAAATCTATATGGAGAAAGGGTGGTTATTTACAGAGCAGGGCTAGAAATAACACCATCCTTACCATGGGCCTGATAATTAGGAGTTATAAGGCAGAGTTGTGGAATTTACAGCATGTTTCTATATATACCGTGTTGGCAACTGTGAAGTCTGTGGGCAAATCTCTGAAGACTGGCTGCCTTGATTCGCTCAGATGAGGATTTACATACTGCACTGCTGACCGCTCAACACGCAGACCAGAGGGTCACTGAACACAGGGATCTTTATGCTCTGGCTTGCTGAAGCAACTCCTTTGCTGTTCTTTGCCCACAGATTTTCCGTAAATAGTTATCATTATCATAGGTGGGGAAGGTCCCCTGCCAAGGAAATGAAAGGAGCAGTTCTTTTGCAATGAATGGTTTGAAAAGCAGCTAGAAATGGCAGCGAAGGTGGTTTACTCCCTCCCTCAAGACTGCCAGCCCCTTGCATTTTTTTCCTGCCTGTGTGATGGCAATCCGTACAGCAAGGTCACAGCATCAGCAAAGGACCATCTTAAACCTTGATCCTGCCGTGGTGGACCCCTGCGGGACTCTGCAGGAGCACCAGAACTTCACTCAGCTGAATCAAAAGCCTAATCAGTGTTTATATCCCTAATGCCAGATGACTGGGAATTAGAAGCAAAGGCTGTCAGCAAAAGGAAATGCTCTCCTGGTGCTACGCGAGAGGGAAGGAAGTTTACTCTTCTTAGCAAGTTAAGCCTGGGGACAGAACATGAGGGGGGAGGGAAAAAAAAAAAAGTGCTTGATTTTTGAAAAGTGACAATTGCTTATTAGCAATTTGGGGAATTACATTCCCAGAAATAATTCACAGGAACTTGTCACTAATTCTTTTGATCATAACATGCTGTTTCTATTCTTGGGAGGGAGAGATTTGGCTTGTTACTGAGTATGAAACGTGAAGCATTTTACAAGCTGTAATTATAAAGTATTTCAGAGGGACTTAACGTTGCAGCTCCCGCTGAAAGGCAGGAACAAAAGCAGGAGCTTCTAGAAATTGTGCTTATGGGGTTCATCCAAGGTTCGTTCAGAGATATTCTGAATAATCCAGCTGTACGTTATGCATCACTCCCTGCTCACGGCCGACAGTAAGGGACTGCCGAACACCTCGGCAGCACTCATCCAGCTCAAAGATCGTTCAGCAACTCTTCCCACACAGCATCAATCCAAAGCTATTTGTGAAGACGATCCAGCTGGAGCGGCTTGCAGAGTTCAGGAAACTTGCATAGATACGGTCCAGAACAGTTCTGATTGTTGCTTTTAAAAAAAAAGTTTCATCATTAAGGAAAAGAAAAAAAATAATGGCTTCCTTCTCTGAAGTGGTAGAATTGCCACTACCACTTGGGCTCCACACAATTCTCTCCAAGCAGCACTATGAAAACGCAGAGCAGCGCTGGATTTTATATGCCATAATTTTTTGGAGGGTACTGCCAGAAAAACAAGAGCCCTTAAACTGGGAGCATTCATGACTGTGCTCAACACTAGCTGCAGCTCTGCAGCTCTTCTCCTGTGCAATCCTTAAAGGACTCCATGTCCTGCTGAACTGCAGAAACCCTCCCAGAGCCTGTCCCTGAACAGCTGGACCATCCCACATGAACAGGGAACCCGACAATCTATATCCATAGGAGGGACGTAGATCAAGTCTGTTCAAATGAGAGACTATTCCTGCACAGCCAAAACTCCAGACTCAAGCTGGGACTGCAAGACTTAGCACCTTAAATACTTTACTTAGCTATTTGATTTATTAGGACTAAGTTCTTCCTATTAATTAGATGTTGTTATTTGGTCCTGTCCCACGGGGAGCCTTTCGAAGCTTTTAGCAGTGGATAAAAGGGCGCAGGTTCACGTGATCAGCTCCTGTTTCCAAGAGTGATCAGAAGTGATACCGATGCTGTTCCAGAATTAAGGTGTAGAATATCCTGCAGAAGGCAGGAACCGAACAACATAATTACAGGGATTTGTTTCTTTCTGGTTGCCTATACACAGAAGTTGGTTACGACTCAAAGTCTGAAGGGCTACATCCCTCCCAAATTCTTCTTTTTCACTCTATGAAAGCCAGCCTTTCCTGAAGCTCACTGGCCACATGGATGTCCTGGGGCAGTGACTCCACGGGCTCACTGCTGCAAACATGAATGTTTGTCCTTTGTCCTCTTCCAGGGTGTCTCCCTTCAGCTTTTTATTGTATCATGAAAAACAGTGGAGTGAAAGCATTGAGGTACAAGCTCTGAACTTTTCACGCTACAAAACTGGAGTGAGATTTTCAGTGAAGTGGTCTCCGTTAGCCGAAAGGACACTTTAGAGGGACTAGCTGCAAATCAATGAGGCTCTCTTCAGACCAGCCTTGCTCACAGAGCCACTATGAAAGCTTACCACTACAGACAAACGCTCCTTGTTCACCATATGCCAGGAAACTAATGTATTTTTTTTTACCTTCTTATCCAGAAGAAAGTTACCTGCATGGAATGAATAGATTTTTTCAAGCTTGCTTAAAGGCCTAATTCCAATAAACTTATTCAGACGAGCTTTAAAAAAACCCCTGCCCTATTCCGTAAGCAGCTTAGAGAGAGAAGCGCTACTCAAACTGAATATAAAAGCGGGAATCCAGCCTTTTGCATTCGACGTGGTCCTGCTGAAGGTCCATCTGATGGTCTTTTTATCCACTGCCAACTACAGGACACAATTCCGTCCTTATCCAACAGATGCACAACAGTAAAATGTTTCATTTCTACGAAACCATCAATTAAAACTAGTTTTTCTCCTCCAGTAAGTCCTGTGGTACAGTCCTCTACCTCTGTAGGAGGTGTACATATAAGGAACTGCCTGCTGAAATAAACAGTGACTGTTTTATTTGCCTTCTGTGCCACTAAATGCAACTCACATCTGGAAACAGATGAGCCGGATTCTGAGCTCTCACATGCCAATGTGAGTTAGGGAAAGCCATACTAACAATGTTGAAATAAAACCAGTAAAAGTAAACACAGTGTCCAGTGCTGCATGTTTGAGTTTCTGGGGGCCTCTCTAGAAACATGGATGCTCTGAAGTGTCACAGAAACCTCTCTGAACCACAGAACATGCAACGACTCCGACGCACATCGTATCCATAAACTCAACCATCTTAGGTTTCCCCTCCTCCCTAGACACCAACAGAGAACTTTTCTGCTTTGCAAACAGGATCACAAATCCCTAGCTCTGTCCTGAACCCTCTTGAGACAGGGGATTGATCCTGCAAAGAACTTGAAGTCACTCAGGACCTCCGCTCGTGTTCTGACTCGAAGGAGGTCTCTTGTGAGTAGGCTGGTTCTCCAGGTCCATCCACCTCTGACGGATGGCCCAAAGGCTGGGGCTCTGGAGAAAAAGAGTAGCTTCTCTGCTCAGCTGGCTCTGCCTCTGCTCCACCCCTCGCCCTCCCTCTGCCGAGCCTGCCCTCCGCCATACGGCACTCACATCTATGCCGTCCTTGCCAGATGGTCCAGGCGGTCCTCGTGGTCCAGGAGGGCCTTGTGGTCCTACTCTCTGAAAGGATGGGGGGGAAAGAGAGAGAAGAGTTTATTTCTGCATCAGAAGAAACATATGGGCTAAATCAAAAAGCAATGGTCCAGTCCTACAGCTTAACCCTAAATCTGTACTAACCCTCTATCCCTCAGTGTCCCCCGCCATCCTGGGGGCACTCAGGAAACTGTTTCACTGCGTACAGCCGCTTTTCATTTTGGGCAGGGGAGGAAATGCAAAGCCCACGGAAAATAGGTGCCAAGTGCTTGGCATTAAAAATTAATTTATAGTCCCAGCCTGATGGGGTGGATGGAAAAGCCAGATGGCCATCATTGAAAACAGAAGGAGAAAGGGAAAGTCTCCTCTCTGAGCAGGATGCCATTTGAAAATCTGAAATTTTGGAGGAGTTCTGAGGTAGAGGGAAGGAAAGAAAAGTCCAATAAATTACTTCTGTATGGAGAGGGCTCCGGAGAGCAACTTGCTGTAGCTTCAGCGAACAAAGGTTTCATTGTGGCAGCAGCTCTGCTCACAGCAGATGAGGGCAGCTCTGAATTCCCAAGCCAGACTGCAAAAATTCCTCACTAACACAATAAAAAAACCTCACTGAGGAGTTACTTCCCTGGGCAATAATATTAACACCATACAGGGAAGTTTAATATAGCTTCATGTCTGAAGTGAACAAGGGTTAAATAAGCTATTTTATAAGTGTAGCATTTGAAAATTGATTGAGGGAAGGAATAAGAAATTCTGATTCAGATGAAGACCCAGATCAGGAGATCAGTCTCACTGGCAACCTATTACTTCATTGTAATAGAAAACGGTTTCTTTTACATCAACAGGTCTCCCCTTTCCCAAGGCTTAATCTCTTGTAACTGCAGTCCTGAACGGGAAGACAATTCCTTTACAGAAAGTACAGTTTCTACACGAGGATGCGATCTAGCTTACCTACACAGGTACAAAATCAGATGTGCTTACTAGGCACTCTGAATAACAGCACAAGCACCACACGCGTTTTAAATAGACCCCAATAACCTGCTATTGCCACACTGCAGCCATAACATACAGATCAGTATCTTTTTCCCTTACAGACTTTTTTCTTGAGCCTAAGACGTAAACGAGGCTCCTTACCTGAGCTGATGATGTGGCTAACAGCTGAAATACGAAGAGAAGCCCAAGAGCGGAGAATCTAGCCATGGTGCCCAGGCTCTGCCTCTCTTCGTTCCTCCTGGGCAGCCAAACCGTTTCTCCTCCAGGGTCCAGCAGATCCCTCCTCCTCCTGGGTCTCAGCTTACAAACTAGACTCCTCGCCTCCAGATAAACCTGCGGCTCCAACCTGAGGGGCAGAGCTCAGGAGCACAGGCAAGAGGGGCTGAGCTGGGAGGAGAGAGGAGGTTTGGGAAGGAGGTGGGAGAAGGAGGGGGAGCAGCAGTCAGTCAGGAAGAGAAGCTCTCATTCATGCCCCGCTGGGCAGCCCCAGCTTTGAGCAAACAGGGACGGAGCCTAAGGAAGAGCTGGACCCGCACACACACCGCAAAAGCAAAATTCGGCTGCTCCAGCTGGAATTACAAAGATGTTCCTTAGGTCTCACCCGGGCCGCTCTCAAAGCCCATCGCCACCTCCGTGCTGGACAGATAAAAAGCAACACAGTTATTCAGTGCCTCAGGCTACCTAACTTCACTGGAGAAATAAATATACCTCTAAAGAGTGCAAGATGCAGGACAGATAAACACACTTACTGCTTTGCGAGATGGTTTATTAACTCTGGGAGTGTATTCACGTCTGGTTTTGGTTTTTCTTTTTTTCAAAGATATCTAAGGAATTCCAACTGATTTCTTGAGAAAGTGATGAATCTTGATCAGAGAACAGAAGATCACAGACAGATACAAAGAGGAAGAAAGAAGGAGAAACATTCTCAGAGCCATCAAAAAAAACCAAACCAAAACAAAACAAAAAAAATGCCTTCGAAGTTTTTGCAAAAAAGGAACAGGATGACAGTTCCCAGCTAGGTGATCCCAAACAGCAATATATTCATGAAGACACATCTCCTGCAAATAACTTCATGCTTGCCTTTATCGATTAAAAACAATTCCATCCAAAGCAGGGCTTGGAAGTGGAGAGGAAGAGTGGAAAGATTCATGGAAAGATTCATCAGGACTGAAATGAAACAGCTCATTTGGTTAGCAAGAGGAGAACAGAACTGGAAAAGCAAAGCTTAAAAAAAATGAAAAACCGGGTTTAAGTTTGGCATCCTTATGCCAGGAAGTTTATATGAGCACATGGTGTGTACCCGTCCAGCTCCCCAGCAGCCAATATTCCACCAACCTTGACAGAGGGATAAAGGGCTCAAAGATTTACTGAGTTCCTGCAAGATTTTGTGGAACTGGCAGCTGGGGACAGAAAGTGAGTATGTTTGTGTCTTGGGATGGCTTCAAAGTAAATGGAGTGCTTTATTAGACACCACAGACCCCAGAGTGGAGTAGTGCATGCGCAGGAACTGCTTCACACAGAGCTTGTACCTCCTCCTTCGCACTGAGGCCAACTGATAGCAAGAAAGAAGGCAAAGCAGACCCAAATTCCTTGGCCACGCACTGCTTAGAGCAAGCCAGGGCTTGGAGGGCTGCTGCAAGCTGAGTCTGCTTATGATCAGCAAGACAAGAGCCCTGGGAATATTCAGCTTTAAGCCCACCCCACAGAAAGAGGAGGACCGGTATTTGTCTCCTTCCACATTGCCAGGCAGAGGGAGGAAGCCAAAGGTACACAGCGACTTACAGAAGTCACTACCAGACACCCCTGTCCTTGTGTCTTGAAGGCCCACTAGACGACAGCCCCCATACGCAGGCTGGGCAGCTGCCCTCCTGCCTGCTAGCCCCGAGAGCTGCTCAAAAGCAGAGTCCTCGTTTGCTCTACAGAGCATCGCAACACGCGTTGGGAGGATGGCAGCACAAAGCACAGACATTTCAAAGCACATCATTAAACAAGAAGAATGTGAGGGGGTGTCTTTTCCCCCAAACATTTACTGCCCACGTTTTACAGCAGTGAAGGAAGACTGAGCATCATCTCCACATGGAAGAAGCAGCAGGTTTACACCAAGGCGAGCCCACCAGACCTCTGTTTGGGAGCGCCAGACAGCCCCATGCACCCACTCATTGGAAGTGCCCGAGCAACAGCAGATGGCTACAGGGTGTGGTGGAGGGGCAGATCTATGGTCACGTTCTGCTCTCAAAGATGAAGAAAACCAGAAGTGGAAATTGGTGTGCATTGAAGTCATGCTTTAATAGGTGACATCAATTTAACAAATTCTGTGATACAGCTCTGAGTGCTGGAAAACATCCTGTGAACTCACGGCTAACACCTACAGCCAAAACTCTAAACCTGACCATGACAGGGAAGAGTTTGGTTTCAGCACTCCAAACTGGGGCTCACAGAGAAATCCCATTAAACACAAAAAGAAACCACGTATCACCGTAACAAGATACATGATCTATGCCCCAACTGAGCACATATTGACAATGAAAACTTCATTAAATAAGAAAATTACTACAAATCTGTACAAAAGCCACAATTAATAATTTCTTATTAATCTTCGATGAAAGAATTTTCACTCAACATCTTCAAGTATTTACATGTCATTAAGTGTATTCTTACAGGCTATTTAACTCCATTTGTTTATAAGAAAAAAAAAAAAGAAAAAAGAAATCTTTTTAAAACATTAAAGCCTTTCTCCAGCACGTGTGTGACCATGAACATTAAATGTTAAGCTTGCAGACTTTTATTCCCACACATGTATGTTGCATGCTGGATCAGCGCCTACACAGTCTGGGCAAGCAAGTCACCGATCAAATTCCTTGAAAGATGAAGCTTCTCAAGAGCTGTAGCAGAGAGGAAAAACATGCAGCACAGGCTGCTGCATCTGCTCTCTGGCAAGGCGGGCAAGCCTCTAGCCATCTCCTACACAAAACAAACAGCACCTAAAAGCCCCAAAAGTAAACCAATCTGAGCGAACAGCAAGTCCAGACCTTCTGGCTGTTGGAAATGGTTTCCTCTGCTTCGTGAAACAGGTCCTCTGTTGTAAATCTCTAGGAGGGAAAGTGCTAAATTGTTTAATGCTCCTACAGACTCGGCTGAATACTGTTTAAGTCAGGCAGAATAGCTAACAGGGAGGTCAGGAACTTTAAGGCAGGCAAATAGCTGGCAAGGTCTGAAAGTAAATTCTTGAGGGCTATAAATAAATGAACCAGACAAGCGTACCCCCTCCAATTAAAGTTTCAATTAACTGTCCCACAAAGCCCAGAGGTTTCCAGACATGCTGCACTTGAACATGCCCTCACTGTCTGACACGCCGATCATTAATGGTAAAACAATCTTGCCCTAACTAGGAAGTGGGTTAAAGCTGACACAACTAACTTCATGCAATGGGCCTGCAGAAACGAGAGCCCCACAGACCACTGCAAATTAACAGCAAAGCCTGAAAAAAAAAAATGCAATGAAAAAGATTTATTCTATTTTGGCAATTAAGGAAGGCAGGCCCTCGGAACCAGTAGTGGACAAAAATATCCGTGGAAGACCACCAAAGGTCTGAAAGTGGTGGAAAAACCTGGGGAAGAGCAGCTCTAGATGGCTTTATGCAAAGTCTGAAGGTTTTTCTCTCAGAAACCAGTAGACCGTTCATATTCTTAACAACTCTAACAAGCACTAGAAAGTAACTTCTATGGGGAATAAAGGGAACAAACTACCCAGCACTTTGCATCTTAGAGAACAGTATCTGTACACAAAGGTTAAGACTGGTCAGAGATACATTTTGACTACGCATTTTATTCCAGTCTAAAACCAAATGTACTTTCTTTATAGGATGAGAGGCAACTGCACTCTTACATGACGTGAAATGCATATACTTATCTCTTTCAGGCAAACAGCACCTTTGCCAGGCATAAATCTTCTGGGAAGGTACAGCCTTTCAAAATAACAAATAAAAGTTATGTGGTAATAGAAAGGCCTGGCAAATAAGGTAATGCTGTCTCACATTAGAAATAATGTATTTAATAAATACTTGATTAGTTCAAACAAGGAAACACATCAGTTTTCCTCTTCTCTTTAAGAGGGGACATACCAGAATCAAAGCAAAGTGCAAAAATCCCCATTGCTCCAAGATAGTCCTGAACATCAGATTAAAAAACAGGAACAGGACACGGCCTGTCTGTGAAGATGACTAAATTAAGAGTTTTCCTCTTTAGAGTAATCAAGAGCTGGATCTCAGTGAAGTTACTACAGATCATTTTAAAAGTGTGGAAGAGTAAAAGTCAGACAAGGGCTAGCCTGGATCAGTCCAATGTTTATTCTTCCATCTACTTCTGCTATCCAAATTATTACAGCTGGCTCCTAGCCGTTAGGGCAGTGTCATCTCCGCTTCCTCGAGTGCTTGCCATGCTCGTCTCACTCTGCCGCATGCTCAGAGACTTCAGGGTTTTGTGCTGCAACCTCAGCACTGTCTTCTTCAGAGCAAGTGGATGCCATCCTCTGCTCAAGACTCTCTGGAACTTGTTTTTTGCCTGTGCCTTCTGCTTGCCCTTTTTCACTTACATTTTCTGCCTTTTTACGCTGTTCTACCCCATCTACCTCACTTTCGCCTCGCAGGAGCATGCTGTTGCAGTGGTGCTCGTCACTCCTTGCTGTGACTTCATCTCCACTTGATTCCAAGCCATCACTTACTGGAGAAGTCCAGCCAGTCTTGGGGAGCCTGGGACTAACTGGGGGTCTCACAGCCCCACCATTTGCATCACCACCACCCTCCTCACTTGTCACTTCCAGAGTTGTGTTTTTCTCACTGTCATTTTCTTTTCCAGCCTCAGGGTTTGTAACAGACAGATTTAACTTGGCGCTAGAGGCAGAGGGCCCCACGTTCAGGTTTATGGCCAAGTTGTATGTTTTGTTTCTCGATGTTCTTCTATCAACCTTCCTCCGTTTTACAGCTGCATCAGCTGTCTCTGGCACTGTTGAGTCTTTGGTGCTTGCATCATCTTCCTTCAGTGTTTTCTGTTCCTCTTCTGCTTGCAAGAGTGGAACTGAGAAGGAGATTTCTGCATCAATTGCACATTCTCCCAGATTACGGGAAATGTTTTCAATATCAGTAGGGCTTTTCAGTGGCCCACCCTCGTTACCATCTGCCATATTTGCATCCAGTTTTCTCTTCTTGCTCTCCTTTGTGCAATCATTCTCTGCTGTACCCTGCACTTCTTCAGTCTCACTGGTTAAATCCTTATCCTCCTGCTGGATAAATGAAGCCTCTTTCTCCTCTTCACCATCTCCTCCCTTCAAAACACATTCACTTATCTTCTCTTTTACATCTTCATCATTCATTTTAGGCTGCAAGTCTGCAGCATCTACATCTTTCTGCTCTTTCTCTACAGCTTTCTCCTCTTCCTCTACAGACTGGTTCTGATCCTTTTCCACAGAATCATCACATTTTTTACCAAGAGTTTCCTGTTTATCTTCAGCCTTTTGGTGCAGCTGTGACTTGGCAGAGCGGGGTCTGTACTTCATGAGTTTGTTGTGTGGCCCCCACACAAAGCTGCCTCGAGGTTTGAAGTGTTGCCAAGCATAGTGGACTAGTTCTCTTCTCTTGTGTTTGCTTCTGATGGTGAAGAGGAAGTAATCCAAGGCACTTCTCTTGACATTTGGTAATGTCTCCCTAGCAAGAGTTTCTGTTAGGAAAAACTTTACCAAGTGCACTTGATAGTGTTCATATCCCATCTCCCCCAGGCACTTCAGGATGCGAGTAATCCGCAAATTGTTGTGGCTGAACCTGAACAAAACAGGTAAGCAAAGTTGTTAAGTGACAATCTTACAAGTCACTATGAATCTCCAGGGTATCTGCAAAATGTTTTGTGCATTATTGACTGTGATCTATCAAAGACTACTTGACAATGCAGATGGGAAGCTTTTAAAGCACCTACTGCTGCTGTCTGCCTTCAGCAGGACCTTCCTAGCCCGTCTTGGGCTGCTAGGATTAATCATCTCAGCTGTGTGGAAAGATTCTGGCTTTCTGCATCAGTCAACTTACTGGGTCAGACACACAAGTCCACGCAGCCCAATATCCTGTCCCTGACAGCGACCCTAGAAGGTAAGACTGTAAAAAAGTATAAGAATAAAGGCAGGTAAGGGTGCTGCCAGACATGCACGACTTAGGGACTTAAGCTAGACACAGGGTTTTTTTAATATATATATGTGTGTATATATATATATATGTATGTATATATATTTTTTTTTTCAAATACTTGACAGTCTTCCAGTTGGTTTTTCTTTTGTGAGGATGCCCAGTCCTTTTAGAGCCCTTGTTAATACCAGCAGGGGTACTAGAGCATGAAGGGTCATTACTATCTCTACGATATCCGCAGTATTATAAAAACATTACCATCAATTTGCAGAGCATTTTCCAACCAAGGATTCAAAGCATTTTACACATATTAAGGCAGCTTTATAAACAATCAGAGAAGCATATGGAAACACTCCTGTTTTGTAGTTTAACAAGATACTACAAATGCAATTTGGCTACCTGTGAAAACATTTCTGTGATTCTTGCTTAAAACATGGTTTTAAACACAAGCTTTGCTAGACCAAATATTAACATCTCCAAGTCTGTACTTTGTACTTCAGGAGACCAACATGAAGAATGCCTGCTGTTAACAGCTGCATCGGAAACAAAAGAAAACCAGTCTCAGCTGGTTTGTTTATTTATTGTACTTGTCACTTATTGAAGTGACAAAAAGTGTGATTACCTACAGTCAGAGGTTGAGCCAAGTTAAAAATACTTTAGCTAGATAACTTTTTTTTATCAACAAAAGCCTCCATTACTCAAGGGCTGAGGATTTTCAACTTTTTTTTTTTCTCTGCAAAGTGCTGCCTGGCTGTAGTAAATGACCAGCAGGATGAATAGAGACTCACCGGTTCAAGTTTTTAAATCGTTCAGCCCAATTCTCTGCTCTCTTAAGTTCTCCAGTTTCCTTGTTGATCAGAACGATTCCATAAAATCTCAGCATGAGTTGATAAGCACGTACAAACCTTTGCATAACTTCCTTGGACTTCTTAAAGGCCTGAAAACAAGACAAAACCACTGAGTACAAGGTGGAACTCCCTAATTACCAGCACCAGTTTAAGTAGCACCTGAATTATAACAAGGCTTGATTACATCACTAAGCATTTCATTTGCTGGTGTAGCTACTGGCGGACACAAGAGAGACAAATGCTTAACAGCGCTTGAGTGAGCTCTGTTCGCACTAGAGCCCCAAGGAAGCAATGTAAAAAAACCCTAGACTTCAAATATGAGGCATTTAGAGAAAACCCTAAGATCCTTCAGATCTCAAAAAAACCAACCAAACAAAAAACCAACACAAAAAATGCCACCAAAACCACAAATCAAGCTTTCAATACCTGGATTTCTTGACGAGTGACTGGTTTGGCACGACAGTTCATCCCTTGTTCACGTAAAGGGAACAGCCTGAAAAGAAAGAACTTTTCAGCCCAGATGAGCAAAGATGACATCCAAGCCAGGGTACCCATTTTGTTAAAAGTAAAAAAGATTCCAGAAATTGTGATATCACAGGCATGTCTTGGAGACCTCACATCCATATGGACACAGAAGTAGTTTACTATATGACAAACAGATTCCTCCCATAAAAGCATTGCCTGCACCAAAGATGACAACATACTTTGCTTATCTGGATCTCTCTCGTTGCTCTAATATGTTGTTCTGCAGTACGCTGCAAGACTAAGCATGACTGAGATCTACTGCCATAGCTGCGCTGGAAACCCATGTATTCAGGATTCCCACTGCATGGTTTCCAGAAGAATATAACTCAATAAAAATAAAGTGGACACACGTTTCACTCAAGAGTAATTCTAGGCCTTTTGGGAAGCTGAATTCAGGAACACAGCTACAACTGACCCTTAAAAGAGGCACAACTAACGAGAGGCACTATATGCATGCAGACACTTTACCACTGTATATAAGAATGGTTTTCTTCCAGAACTTCATAGTTGTCCCACCAAGATGCAAGTAGAGTTTCAATATGCAAACCTGAAAAGAAAAGCAAAAAGTCAGGCAAGAAGAAATGGCACCAAATGAAAATTTGAGTTAGCCAGTCACCTAAGGTGCTCATTATCCAGAGCCATGCGTTCACATACAGGCATTAGCTTCTCTCACAAGACAACCATCCTTGTAAGCCAGAAAAAACCCTTAGTTTTCTACCACCAAATTGAAAATCAAGGAACAGACAGCAGGAATAGGGACACTGTAAAATTGAAATTGTCGGTGTTTTTTCTGTTTCTTTTGGTTTGTGGTGTTTTTGTTTTGGTGGTGGGGTTTTTTTTGTCTGTTTTGTTTTTGTTAGTAATCCCACATGAATCAAGCTACTCTTTCATCAGTTCAACTAGCTGCAGCAGAGTTGCATCAAACAGTCATCACACAAGGTACTTACCATGGGGCAAAAAAGAAATCTCATTTTTATAAAAACTTAAGTTCCACATCTCCTCTTCCTCCTCATTTTCTGGTTCTATCAAACCCTGGAGATGAGAACAAGAAATCACTAAGCAGCTATCTTTCAAAAGGCAGCATTCACTTTCAGACTTCTTGTTTCCTTCACGTTTCCTAAACATGTCAAACTAAATCCTTGAAATGTGTTTTGGGAAGTAACAGCTTGTTTCTGATGCACCCACATGCACAGCATCCCTTCCCCCTCACAAATGAATCCTTTAAAGGTTCTGAGCCTATCAATGTAAAGACAAGAGGGTGCCCTCAAATCTAGAAAATGTTCCTAAACTCAGCATGTGATGAGGAAGAGCCACAAGATTACATGCATCATCTTTCAGTCCATACCGGGTAATGGTGTCTGTATCTCTGCAAGTCTTCTGCTGCAATCCAGTTGCGCCTGCCTGAGAACTAGAGAAAATACAGATCAGAGATCCAGAATAAAGTTGTCTTCTGAAAAAAAAAATCCACTGACTGAATTCAGCATCTCTTACACATGTTGCCCTGCCTGTCACTCTCCTGTGCCCTCCACTCTGCACTCCCAAAACTGGCCAGTTTGTTACTGCAGTTTTTTCTCTGCATTCCTGAAGACAACTTTGGACTGACAAAATTTTACGTAATCTCCTTTAACCAAAACATTCATTTTTCTTTCTAGTTTTACTAATCAAGGTTTTCATGTTCCATGCATACCTTTTATCCTAGTTGGGTTTTCCTACAGAAATGGTCAATGGAAATCCTGAACAGTAAAATGTCATTCTCTTCCTTAACTCAAAGGTTTTAAAATAAGACAAACTAAGCCCTGCCTGTCTGTCTTTCTCTAAGTCACTATATAACCTAGTCAAGACAGAGATCAGACTTTAAAACTGTAGAATTTAAGACAGAGAAATATCCCTTAAATTCAAGATTCTCTGTAGACATTACTGAAATAAAGATTTCTTAATCTGTGCTTTATGCTCAAGAGTAGCTTTGCTGATTTAGCATCATGCTGATCTACACAGTGGACAATAACAGAGCCATGTGGTCACATTAGATATTTATTTTATTGGACTTCCATTCCAGTCATCATCTTCGTTATTGCTCATCTCTCCATGTAACCAAACTTTATGTCAAACATACCTGAAAACCCCTCCGAGACAGCGGTGATGAATTTGATCTTTGCTCCTACAAATAAAAGGCATTTAGTTGAAATGTTCTGAAACCATATTTCACTAATAAAATAAAAAAGGTACACCAAATGAGAATACCCACAGCAATGACTCACAGAATCCCTATTAGTTGCCAAGTGACAGATTTACCTAGTTACAGCTGAATTCACATGGTTCTATTCATAATTCAAATTGCTATAGAGAAAAACCTGTGGCACCACATCCACCTGACAGGATGGTGTCAGGTTCTCCTTGCCACACAGGTGTGCTAGATTCATTCCAAATGTAGCATTTAGACAGAAATCACAAAGAACAGCTTCATTTCTTCCTCTGAACTTCATGGAAATAAAAGTTGCAAGTGTGACTTAATTTAAAATGCATTTTAAATGAATGATATACTTTTTTTTTTTTACAGTGGATTATTTAAATGATAAGAGATTTTGTTACACTTCACAAGCAACACAGACAAGTTTAATCTTGCTGAGTGCTGAACCTCCTTGTCCTAAACCACGAAAGCACTTCAAAGTGTTCTGTCAAGGCAGAAGCAGCAAACTGAACAAGACTGCTCATGAATAAAAGGATCCATCCAGCGCGAAGCACAGTGCAGTCAGAGTGCTCGGCGCCAGCTCACAGCAAGAGCAGGGTCTTTGTGGAACAGGGATAAGAGGTGCAGACTCCTGCCAAATAAGCATTTTAAGAAACTTGAAAGGAAGAAGTGGCAAATGCTGTCCAAAGTTATTTTATAACTTAATTTGATACTTGTTAACCTCATTTGCACAGAGAAAAATAAAACAAAACAAAACTACTTTCTAGTGAACGCCAGTCACTTGTTCATTAATTATCAAGGCAGGAACTGGATTATATCTTGTAACACCTTGTAATGAAGTCATCTATTCAGCTGCTCCGTCGACTGTTAATACTTAAATTGTATGAAGCATGCACAGCATTTGGGAGATCAAATCTTTATTCATAGAGGAAAGTCATCAAAGCAGAATTTTTAAAATGTAATTTTAAAAATACATTTACAGACTATGATTCCCAAATAAAGCTCACATTGTTTTTTAAATACAATAACTTGTGATGACCTAAAATAACACCTGTCTCCAGTGCAACACATTTCCATTTTATACATGACAACAAAGACCAAAATAAGCGGCAGAACTTCCCACACCCACACGGCCCATACGGGATTAGAAATCCAAGTGCTAGTGTCCATCCCCAGGATCCACCCAGACTGCAGAAATGCACACAACTACAAAAAGCTTTGCTATACAGCTAAAATTCAGGGAAAAAAGTAAACAGCTGCAAACACAAGACTAAAATACGTTCAGCCAGAACAGATCAGTATTATTCTTTTGTTCAAGATGTAAGCAGAGACTGGGACTTAGCACTTTGGAGTTATAGTCAAAAGTATCGATGAATTTCAAGGATGAAATTCTGATATGTGTGGAATTATTGAAAATTTTGTTCCAAATTACAGAAGATATCATTTTCCAGATATACTTTACACTTAAGGTTCTAAAATAACATCCTTTAACACAGTTGAGTAGGGCAAGCTAACAGCAGACCGGCTCCAATTTTGAAAAAGAACTGGTTTGCTAAGAGTAAGCGTAGATACTGCAGTGACATGCAGTATCTGCATACTCCAACAACTGCAATGCCATGGTGCACGGTGCTGCAAGGCTTGTCTAGAAAGAAGCTAGATCCAGGAGAAAGGCATTCTGGAGCACAGCACTGCAGAGAACAAGATGGGGGAGCAAAACTCAGCCTTCCCTCCAAGCAGGCATGGTTCCTGAGTCTCTACAAACTTCTGTTTAAGCCACAGAGAAACATAACCTTCCCTTTCTTTCCAGGTTAGAAAGACAAACTAAACTGCAAGATTGAAACTTGCACACATAAATAAAACTCCCTTATTTCTCACCACACTGATAGGCAAACCAAGAGAGTTTCTTCCTCCAAACCTGCAACGCATCAGTCGGAACATGCATCACTGTACAAAGCCAGCAGAGGTTAACGCAAGCAACGTCTGGCCAGAAACTGGAACCCATCTGCAATCGAAAGGGATGAAAGAACGCGCGGATTCCGAACGAGACACAGGAATGAGAAAGACAAAGAATCCTAGAATAGTGATTAAAAACTTTCTGTTGATGGAATTAGGAGAAGGCACAACTACAGGGCTTGTTATTAAAGCATGGCTCTGAGCTGCGCAACATCAACACCATACACTACAGACGACTGATAGGTAACCGTTGTAAAATCAGCACAAATCCCCAGATTATCAAGACTTGCTCCTAAAAGCACTGAAATGCAAAAGAGCTGAAAAGACACACCTGCAGGAATTACAGAGCACAAATATGGAGTATTTGCAGAGACACAAGTGAGATGCAAAGAGAAAAGCAGAATTTTAGGTTAGTGTTGAAAGCACATAGTGAAAATAATAATAATTAAAAAAATCTAACCTCAGTATTGAATAAATACATTAGCAGCTTCAGACATAAAGTATATCATCTAGGCTGAGGGGAGAAGAATGAGAATTAACATAATATTTGCAAAAGTAGGAATTAGATTTGGAAACCGATTCATGTCTTTGGCAGGTTGCAAAGGCATAAATAGATAGTAGATTTACTGTTTCTTTTAGTATTCATGCTTACTGCCCTCAAAAATGTTTCAGGCACTGTCAGAGGTGACTACACACTCATCACTGAAGGAAGGACTCCTCTGTAAAGATGCAGAACAATATTCCAGGGGCCGTAAGTCTCAGGGACGACCGACATCGCTCCCTTGTAAGGCAAAGTTCGAAAAGCCCACTCACTGGAGTGAGAAAACATTCCATGCTGTTGTCACAATCCAGAAGTGGTTCTAAGAAAAAACACAAACCTGAAGAACAAACACACTAGAAAAGAATAATCTGAATGTTCTGGAGGCACTAAAACTTGTGAACAAAACTAGAACTCCTCCACGTACAACACAGTATTGACAGCACGCCCGCAAACAATGCAAAACACTTCAAAGGAAACCTCTGCCTCTTCCTTTAAGTGCACGGCTGTTCCACCTAAAACACCGCGACTCTCCACAGATCTACCTGCGCAGCTCAGGCCTAACTACGTTCCCTGCAGTAAACTCCACGAAGATGAAGAGACATGCATGAGCTTGTCCATCTGCTGTATGTACACTTTGATTTTGTTTGAAAAGTACAGAGTGTGTATTTTTGCAGGAAGCCACGAGTGTTTGGAATACTAGAATGTATTTTTGTTTAAAGGAAGGTTATTTTAGTATCTTAATGCTTATAAAAAAACCCTAAAGTATACTTCTATACTCCTTTAAAAGTGTATTAATTAGAAAGCTTTAGCTGCCTTTTTATGTTCTAAGAATAGGGGTGAGTTGCTGAAACGAAACTGAAGGCAAGGATTAGTTTCTTTCCCCGAAATGGGAGGAGTTAAGTTAAAGGACTGTAATGTGCTTTGACTGACCCAGGAAATCCTGAAAAAGAGAAACAGTTTTGCATTTGCCAAAGCAATGCCGTAGAAGAAATTACTGACGCTCAGTGTCAAACCCAAAAACGTTGATGCTAAAGACTAACAAGCTCCTTCCACTTCAAATGAACGTTATTTTAAGGCACCAGACACAAGTGTTCATGCTTTGCAGCACCACATCACTCATTATAACTATCAGTGGGTATTTTTTTTTTTTCAGAGTTGCTCCAAATATGCTCCCTAGCAAAAAAAAAAAAAAAAAAAAAAAAAAAAATCTAAAAAGTTACAGCTCATTTTTAAAAGTAAGCAGATGTTATGTGAGGGCTTTTTACTGATGGCATGAAAGAGGATATGAAAGGCCACCATACAGTTGAGGATACCAACAAAAAATTTAAAATCAAGGAGTTGCTGAAGAACACCAATGTCATAACGTCAAACCCAGTGGCCATCAGAACGCGGTGAACAGGCAGGTGCCATACAGAAGAAAGAACTTGTATTTATGGCATAAAGTATCCAGATCGCAGGGAATGGTGGGAGAAGAAAAAACAACCCAGCTCATAGCTGTCTAACGCAACTTAAGGGGTCATAAAGTCACAGCATCTCTCTGCCTTGGCCACCTCCAAAGCTCATTTCTGAAAGGACCTCAGGTCGCCTCTTCTTGAGGATTTGCTTCATCAAGATGAGGGCAAAATTACACACTAGCGACCGCTGCCAGGACAAAAAAACCTTTGACTTCTTCTGAGTGTTTTAAGCTGCTCCAGTTCCTGATAGTAAATTAGGGAGAAAGGGCCCGGGTACCCTGACAGCACACGGGGCAGGGGGCCTGGGAAGATCCACGCGTGACCATCAGCCCCGCGGGCTGCGGTAGCCCTCACGGCACCCTCACAGCTACTGAACACCGAAACGGCGGCCTCCGCAGAGGGAGGAGAACCGCAGCGAGCGACCCGGGGCGCGGGGCAGGCCCCGGGGGCAGCCGTGGGGCCCCAGGAGCTCGGGGGGGCGGGCGGGAGAAGGGGCTTCCTCACCCCGTCCCGCCTCGGGGGGTCCGCTCTGCGCCCCGCTCCTGCCCCAGGGACCCCGGCACCCACCTGGGCCTGCCAGGAGCCCCGCGCCCAGCCTGGCTCCGGCTCCTCCCCGGCTGCCGTCTCCGCTCCCTGCGGCTCGCCGCCATCCTCATCCTCCTCGTCGTCGTCGCTGTCCTCCTCCCAGGTGGAGTCGTACTGCCACAAGCCCGCCTCGTCCTCCGCTTCGTCCTCCTCGGCCCTGAAGCTGAACCAGGCCGCCATGGGCGCGCGCCGGGGGCGGGAAAGGGAAACCGAAACGGGCGGCGGGGCCGCGCGCCCGGCACAAAGCCCCGGCACGTGGGGCGGCGCGGGAGGAGGAGGAGGAGGAGGAAGCGCGGGCACGGCACGGCACGGCACGGCACGCCCCGCCCCTTCCCTGCGCCACCGCCCCCCCCGCCCCCCCTGCCGCGCGGTCCCTGCGCCCGCCGCCTGCACTCGCGCGGCCGGGTGCCGAGGTCGGCCCCGCCGGTTCTCCGGGGATCCTGCCCCTCCGCCCGGCCGCCCGAGGGGAAGAAACAAACGGAGGAAACGTAATTCTGCTCTTTTCCACCCACCCCATCGCTGGGCAGCAGGAAGGGCTCCTGGACAGGCTATGAACCGCCCCCCCCCACACGAAGCCGCACAAATTGATGCCTGTTGGAAACAAGATAGCGGAATAGCGTGAGCTTTTCTCTTTCCTTCACTTAAAAACGCGGCAAGTCTGGCGTGTTTAACTTCTTCACAGGGAAAAAAAAAAACCCCTTATGAAGCCCCAAATGCATTCATTCCAGTAGATAATATCCCTCTTACCAGAAAATGAATAAAAGAACAATCTTCCCAAGAAGCCAGGGCTCGGTGAAAGGGAAGGGAGGCTGAGACCTGCAGCACTCGGGTCATTTAAAGCATTTACGTTTTCCAAACACCCAACTTCACAAACAACGAATTCCTAAGAAAATCAGTGTTGCTGGATTGGGAATGAAACCCCAAGTGAGCTCTCCCTTCTTCAAGGATGGCGTTGAGAGATTGTTCCAGTATACATCAGTGTCGGCACATTTCTAATTTAAGCTAGAAAAAACCATTTCATTGGTATAGCAAAATTTAGACTAGAATTCTGAAAAGGATTTACCCACAAGGCCGTGAGACTTGAAAGCTACAGAATCTGCACTTCATGGCCAAGATCTAGGTATATGATGACCAAGTAACCAGCACTTTAAGTTTTGCTGTTTTCTTAAGAGTTAACATTCATCCTTCAGCACTCAAGATGACAGATCTGCTAAGTGACACGTGATTACAACTTCTGCATCTTGACAGTACCAACAAATCAAAATTACAACCAGGAGCTTCCTCACATGAGGTTATAAAAGCTTGATTTCTGCCCACCCAGAAAACCTGAGACACCTGTAGCATCTCTCCCACAAACCAGAGCTGCCCGGAGCTCTCCAGCTGGTAGGTCTGGTAAGTTATCTTTTTCAAGGCTTATTGCCTGGAGCACAGCACGAAATTCAGGGCATTTCATACCTTCTGGTTCAGAATTTGTTTACGCCCTGCTATTTCAGACCCTAAACCAGTGAAGTTGCGTCATGCTGTAAAAGCTGTTATAGCATCCATCCCGGCAGAGTTCTGACCTTCAACCTGTCCACTGACTTCAGCAGGCCAGGATTTATCAAGTATCTTAGAGAAATAACAGGGAAATAGTTCCTAAGATCCAGATAAACTTAGTAAAAAAAAAAAAAACAAACAAAAAACCCCAGGGAGGCACTTTTGACCAATTTCACTAAAGGCATCAGATACCTAAACAACTTTCAAAGTAAGTTGGGCAAAATTTTAATCAAGTTACGCAACAACTACCATTTAGTAAAATAAAGACAAGTCAAATTTATTCTTAGTATAAAACAAGGGAAGCAAATAATGAAGACAAGAACTTGGCTACGTACCTAGAATAAAAGCAAAAACTAGTAAATTCCTAGTTCCTCACCTTGAAGGCAATACTGATAAAGAAGTAATTCTTCTTTTTACGAACTGATAATTAATATGGTGAAACAGTAAGAGTTCAGCCTACTTCATTCACCATCTAACGTGTGCTTGTTGGTTGTGGTCTTTTCACAACTCAAAAAATAGGAACTTCATCAAATCTTAATACTCTAGCACACAAAAGATAAGCATTACAATGTAAGTTAAGATTCCTAAGTTGTTGAACAAAATTAACATTTTTGGAATACCAACTCCATTCAGATCTACTAAAACTGCTTTAAAAAAATAAATAATGAAATACAAACCCCACTGTTACACGCTGCTGTAGTACAAATGGATGAAGTAACATCTCCAGGTTCACGCACAGCTTAGCTGATCCCTTACAAAACCAGGTGCAACACTGGATATTTTATTTAGGATACTTATTAATTATTATTCTAGGGGCATTATCATTTTCATTTCACTTACAGTATATAAATTTATAAAGACTGAAAAATCTTATGTCACTAAGAGTGAAAGAAGGTTCCTCCAGCAAACAGAGCTAAAGAATACTTCAACTCAGTAGTCACCTGTATTTAAAAGAATTTTAGTTTTACTGAACCAATGAATTTAGACATTTGATACAAACACTGTGTTTGCAGTCACTAAAATGGCCAAACAACATTACCCACAGAAGGTCTGTAATATTCAAACACAGCAACAAAGCAAAGGCAGAAAAAATGTCCCAGAATTTATGGAAATAACCTATGCTTTTCATGAACCGAGGCTCTGTGTTTCACCGAGCACTTGTTTCCTGACTATGCTGACACACAATGTGTTACTTGTTTGAAAGCCCGGAACTGTTACAAACACAAACTCTTAATGCTGCCAGCTTTCCCCCAGGCAGCCATCCTCAGCTACTCGGTGCTGACCAGAAAACACATCGTGACAGACAGGCAAAGTCTTGCATGTATAAAGCCAATGTGCAGATTCTTCAAATACCTGGCTCAGATATCTTTTCCTTTCTCAAAAAGTTTATGTAGCAACTATCCTGCTACTCCTTTTTTATGTTCCCTCCTCATGTTCCAGAGTTTATTACTTCTCTCTTTCACAGCTTGCTTTATGTTCTGCGTCGTTTTGCAGCACTTGGACTGGAAGGATTACTGTTTGCGTTTAAGACCTTTTCAGTGACTCTGTTGCGCTTCCTCTTATCAGATCCTTCTTTGGACCCAGAATCTGATGAAGTTTTCTCTTTCTCTTTGCTGCTTGGCTTTTCAGTTGTTTTTCCTAAACTTCCAGAGGGCGCAAAAACTGAAATAGGATCAAAGTAATGATTCCAGATCAGAATCATACACATAGGCAAACAAGAAGTGACATCAAATATCTTTATATTACATAAAACTTTTCAAACCAATCAATTCTCAGCATATTTAATGACCATTTAAGCATTATTTTCACTTCTAAAGGAAAAATCTTCCATAGGAAAGGCACATCTTGCTTTTATTATTTGCTTTAAAGACAGGCATGTATTTTGACAGGCTAAAAGTGAACTTCATTAGGTGGAATTAAACAGCACTTAAAATTAAAATACTTAATAGGAACACTTACAGAACATAGGACCAATCTATTAAATTTATAATCAGCAACGGTCATTACATTTGGTATTATGGATAAGTTTTAAAACTGAACACTCAAAATGTAAAATTTAATATATTTTTTAAATACGTTTTTAAATATTTTATTACACTCAATCTTAAAACACCACTTGTTCTGTGATATAAATATTATGAAATTATATAGTTAACAGTTGGCTTGGTCTGTTAAGGTAAATAGCAGAATCCCTAATGTTCACATTTGACTTTGTTCCACAGCAAGGTGTTAGGAAAATAACCGTTATACTTAAAAGAAGCAAGATAATGCAAGTAAAATAAAATTAAAAAAACAATTTGCCCACCTTCCCTTCTAAGCATACAATCTTACAATATTTTTTTATTTACAGGCCCTATTTTTCCCCAAGGCTATGCAGATCCTAACACAGAGTATTTAGGTTCACTGTAACTGGACTTGATTTTCTTTCAGAGATCCTTAGATTATTTCAGATTCCCGGGGTTTTGTCAAGTACATATTAAAACCAAAAAACTCCAAAGCTGTACAACTTTGCACATATGAATTAGGAGCAAAGGAGAAATCTTTCAAAGTGTCAGATATTGGCAACTGCTTACTCTGTGCGTTCTTAAATTACTCTAGTTTTTGGCATGAGCGCGTGCCAAGTCTGAATACAAATCACAACGTACACCATATTTGGGATTTACATTTCAGCATTAATTTCTCAGAGTTACAGTTGGTTTTTAATCTCGTATCACACAGTAGAGAGTTACAAATTTACCTTCTTCTGGACCTGCATGCGTTTCCATCTCTTCTTTTATTTCCTCTTTCACTTCTTCTTCTATCATTACTTTTCCTACAGAAAGGATGGTTAAGACAATGGTTAGATGGTTTTACAGAACAATATGCATTTTTTTCTGGATTAGTAGCCTCAGCATATGTCATAACATTAACAAATATTCAGTGCAACATTCAGCAGTAATTTGGAAAGCTTCCTCAGCGACAGAGAAACACAGCTAACAGTCCCGGCATCCTACGAGCGTAACGTAAAGCACTGAACAAGATGATGTCACATGTCAAAAGGTTCCACTGAAATTATTAACAGGAAGAAAGGGAAATGCTACATAAGCAAATCGTATTGCAATGTCTTAGCTATATTATGATATTATACTGAATTTTTAGTGTAAAGTTTAGTGTACCTAGTAATGGAGAAGCATTCCGCTGCAGTTTAAAATATCCCACGAACTCCTTTGGCAGACGCTTCAATTTCCTAGCTCCTACCTTGGATAACAGTACCAAGTGACACACACATAGCTAAACTTTGAAAATCCAGCTCTCACTGCTCAGCCTAAGATTTCTGTCAAACTGCTGCAGATTTCTATTAGATTAGGCTACACAGATAGGCTTATCATGAGTGAGAGAGATTTGGAAGAACCGGATAGCTGAATCCCAAGAAGGTAAGAACACAAAGAGATGATTTTGCAGTGCAATGAAATGATCGCTGATCTATACAAACGTCGTTAAGTGTTTCACACAATTTTTGTTTTCAATCAATTTTAAGGCAACTACAGAGAAAAAACATCATGAAAAAAATTGTCATCAGACATTAAAAATCCGTGATGCTTTAAAAAATAAAATATATGAACCATACTAAAACCAGCAATATCCTAAAAAAGAGATGGTTCTACCAGCACAACAGGTACTTGGTACAAATCCATGGACAAAAAGTAAGTTTCTCCAGCTACTGAAACTGCTGCGGTTCAGTAAATATATTGCTGGTGTTCATTATTACTAATTAGCTGAATTGCTATTTAACTACCTTATATCATCACTTGTATGGAAAATTTTATTACAGAAATATTATTACATACAATTTATATGCAGACGTTATTTTAATCAGTTCCATACCTCCTGCTCTTTAAAAAACTACTAATCACTTTGCAACGAACCACATTTTACCTTTCACTCTGCAAACTAATCGGTGAAGCACAAGGATCTTTTATACCCAGGAGAAGTTGAATTTAAATGGTGTAAACAGAACATGTTTGTGCTATATTAGCATCCCATCTCTATTATATTTAGGGATATGAGAAATACTGTGTGGAATCTGACCAAGGGTCTATCTTTCTCGCCAGCCCGTCTCCTACAGTGGTCAATCACAGAGGCTGACAGTATGAACAGCACAAGCAGCGTGATCCTTTCCCTGACAGCTTCCTTCAGTCAGCTGATTAAAAATTGATGAGATAAACTTTTATCTTTTCCTGATACATCTCACACACCAGTCTGAAAGAATGGCCTTGGATTGATATGTCACATTCTTTTTGGGGAGAGTTCTGTTAAACTACTTGTTCTGAGAAAATATTACAGCAACCAAGAGTACAAGTGCTATCACATCTCACCTTCTCTCACTTCTTGAATCATTTCGTCAGGAAGAGCAAAATTCTTCTCTATATTAGGGAATGGAAGAATCTCAGATTCGTGCTTAGAAAGAAAGGAAAAGTCTCTATGAATGACTTTGGCAAAAACTTTAATTTGGATTTAGAAGTGCAATCACAAGTTCTATTTTACACGCAATAGTAGCTAAGTAATTCTTAACAAGACGCTTCAGACATTAAAGAATCAGGAGGCCCCTGATGTCAAACTGATTATTTGAGATAATTTCTGTAATCTAATCATGGCAAATTCTTATGTTAACACACTATAACCTTGTTTGGCACTTAATTACCTATGTAAACATTTGCTGGATCAGCATTTAGGGAACTTCAATAAACGAAGTCAGAACACAGTACGGAAAAAAAAAACCTAACCACTGAAGGTTTTATTGTCTCCCACCTAATGTACTTTTATACAGGGAAAACCCCATCAACCCACTGGAACAACACCTAACTCTTAGTAACACAAAAGGTACGACAAGCCCAGTGATTCTGGCTTATCAAAACTGAACTATAAGAAAGAAGAACGCATATCATACATAAGGAAGAAGAATGCGGCTACATCACCACTTCATACTCACAAGAGCTTGCATATCATACATGGTGCTCAGATGGTCCCAGATCACTTTGGATGAAATCTGCCGTCCAATATTCTGACTGAATTTATCTCGGATACAAATCATGTGGAAATGGCGATTCACACCTGGGGGAAGAACTCAATGCAGTTAACACTACCACCAGTTTTACTTATGCCAGACAATCGAAAAAAAAAAAGAGTCCTATCATTACAAGGAAATCATACGGTATGAACACGGCAATCCGGGCAGCCCTGCCTGGCTGATATTTCACTCTACACGACAGGTGCTATTCTGGAGAGGGGCTGAGGGCGGCCCACTGACACGTAGCCGCAGCCTGAGCTTTCAGAGAGGCTGTGTGAAAAACAACCGAAGGGACGTGCAAGGCCGCAAGTCAGGAAAGGCGATGGCACGGGGGAGCGAGGATGGCTGGCTCTGCGGCCCCGGGACGGGAGGCTGAGGAGGCCGGGAGGGCACGCCGGCTCCTTTCCCACAGGCCCCGCCACGGCGGGGAGAAGCCCCGGGGCCCTGGGCCGGGTGCCGCGGCGGGAGGAGCCCGGGAGGCCGCTAGGGGCAGCACAGCAGCGCGGCCAGGCCGCCAGCCCCTCCGGAGGGCACCCCAGCCTGGAGCTGGTCGCTCCGGGCCCAGCGCCCGCTTCTCCTCCCCGGCCAGCGCCCCTACTCGAGGCCGCGGCTGGGCCGCGGCCTGCTCTCACCTACGGGCTTGTGGCCCAGCATGGCGTGGAAGAGGCAAACCTCCACTTCAGGGCTCCACACCACCACCGCTTCCTCCGCCGGCACTCCGGGCTCCGGGGGAGCGGCCGCTGCCGCTGCGGCGGCTGCAACGGCGGCAGCGACCGCCGCGGCTGCCCCCGACCCGGCCGCGGGGAGCGGCGGCTTCTCCACCGCGGCCGCCGCCGAGCCGCCCTCCGCCTCGCCCATCGCCGCGCCGCCGCCCGCAGCGGCTCCTGCCGGCCGGGAGGAGGGGGTGGCGGGCCGCGGGCCGCTCCTCGGGCGGGGCGAGGCGGGGCTGGCCGGGGCCGGGGCGGGGGGGGCGGCTGTTTCCTGGAACTGAGCGAGGTTTTGGGGGGGTGGTGACCTCAGGATGATGGCGGTTATGGAGCGGATCATCCTGCCATCTCGCGAGTAGGTGATCAGCCCAGTCAGCACGGGTTTGTGAAAGGCTTGAGTATCCTGGTCTGTGAGAAGGTGACCTGCTTAGCAGATGACGGAAAGGCTGTGGATATTGTCTACCTAGACCTGAGTAAAGCCTTTGACACTGTTTCCCGCAGCGTTCTGGAGAAACTGGCTGTTCATGGCTTCGATGGGCTTACTTTTCACTGAGTAAAAAGCTGGCTGGATGGCCGGGCCCAAAGAGTTGTGGTGAATGGAATTAAATCTAGTTGGTGTCTGGTCACAAGTGGCTGAATATGAGCCCACAGTGTGCCCAGGTGGCCAAGAGGCCAGCAGGAGTAGGGCAGTGATCATTCCCCTGTCCTTTCACCGTTGAGGCTGCACCTCGAATACTGTGTTCAGTTTTGTGCCCCTCAGTACAAGAAAGACGTTGAGGTGCTGGAGCGTGTTCAAAGAAGAGCAGTGAAGCTGGTGAAGGCTCTGGAGCACAAGTCCTGTGAGGAGTGGCTGAGGGAACTGGGGTTGGTCAGCCTGGAGAAAAGGAAGCTGAGGGGAGACCTTGTCGCTCTGCACAACTCCCTGAAAGGAGGCTGTAGCGGGGCGGGTGTCGATCTCTTCTCCAAGGTAACAAGTGATAGGACGAGAAGAAACAATCTCAAGTTGCACCAGGGGAGATTTAGATTGGATATTAGGAAAAATTTCTTCACCAAAAAGGTTGTCAGGCCTTGGAACAGGCTGCCCAGGGATGTGGTGGAGTCTTCATCCCTGGAGGCATTTAAAAGGACCTGTAGATGTGGAGCTTAGGGGCGTGGGTTAGCTGTGGACTTGGCAGTGCTAGGTTAACAGTTGGACTTGATGATCTGAAAGGTCTTTTCCAACCTAAGCGATTCTATGATTCTAGAATTGGGCGCAGAACCTCTCCCCTCAGGGACAGGACGAGGCTGCAGGGTGCCTCTGAGAAGTTTCTCATCCACCATTGTCAAGCTTTTGGGTTTCTTGGGCCGGTCACAGAGGCAGTGCAATGTTGCCATCCCAGATTGCCTCCAAAGGCCCGTTCTTCTGCGTTTGGGATCACCAGAGGGTTGGGAAGGTGGCACTAGGAGGTCAGAGTGGGGCCTGAGGCTTGGCTCTGCTGGCAGGGAAGCCTCGGCTGCCTCAGCGCTCGCCCTTCTGGCCTGTACTCCTCTGGCACACTGAGCTGCCAAGGTGGAAGATAATGCTGGGGAAGGGTCCCGAGCCCTGCAAACCCCCCAAACTGGTTGTCCTTGTCACAACAGGATCATTTTGTATCAACCTGACACTGATACTTAACAAATAACTATGCCTGGCATACTCAAAAAACGCAGAACCCACCAGCTTTGCCCATCATTTAAGGTGTGAAAAACCGTTTTGTTTGGGAAGAAAGAGAATGTATCATTCCCTCGGTGACAGGGTTGTTTTGCCTTGTTAGGTATTATTAGACACAGAGGCATGAAACAGGACTTCTGTTGCTTAGGTGATCAGGTTTTCCTATTGCTCACTCCTCACTTGAAATCTTAATCCGTTTTGTGGATTTTGTGACATTAAAATTATTTCAATAGCAAATAACAATGATATCATATGCAAAGGATGACTGTTCTGAGTGAATAATAAAGCAGTGGGGGCACAAGCTCACAAGCAAAGAGACATTATTTTAATGCAAATTATCCAAATAATAAGTAGGAAGGGAAAGATGCAATTTTCTGAAATGGAAAAACCTTCTGTACCTTTGATACCTGAAGAACTAACCTAACTCGTATCATTCTTTGGAGCTTGATGTAATGCTTGTATCCAAAACAGATTAATCTAACATTAAGTAAACATCTGAAATGAGGTAAACCCAGAACCTCACGTATGAAGCCGCGGGAAGTTTGGTGGTGCGGATCCTGGATATGGATGCCTGGATACAAACCTGCATTTCCTGCGGGCTTCAGGCTGGTCTCTCAAAATGGAAAGGAGTCTCTCATTCCAGTCTGGTTTAGATGCTGTTGAAATTTTCCAGGAATAACTTTCTGTGAGAGTCCCATTCGGACTAAGAGGTCTTGCAGGAATGACTTGTCCACATTGAGATTACAGGAATCTCCAGAAATATGCCGTCTGCCTGCTGTCACCTCTGTACCTATGTCCTCATTGCGCAGAACCTGTCTTTGCACAGCTCAGGCTTCACACTCCTTTCCTCATTTTGAGCCAAAATGACCTATCAACAAGATTTTGCCGATCTCAAATACAAGTCTGCATGCTTTTCCAGTGGAATCCAGCCCTAAATCCAGCACGGCTCTCAGACTTGTTCAATCTTCCAATGTTTATTTGATCTATGCTGCTGCCTAGTCTTAGGCTGCTACCAAAAGAGAGGGTTGTGATTTCCTGTGATGACTGCACAGCAGGAGTAAATGAGCTCCTGAACAACTAAATTCCTGTTTTCATACACGCTTCTAGGCGTAGAAAAACGAAGGAAGAAAGAAAAGCAAATAAATTACAGAGTAGAAAAATTGTTCCCCTGTAGAATAGTTTTCAAAGTTTTGCAGGAATTTTTTTTTTTCATTGTTTTTAAGTCTGTGTGGAACACTGAGCTTCAGCACTCTCATCTGTCACATTCTGCTTCTACTTAAAGACTATCATCAAGAGGGAATAACCGTGTCAACTCGGATAGCAATTTTTATGTCATTAAGTTCTGATGACTAAAAAAAGTAGCATGTGAAATAGAATGTGAAAAAACATATGGCTACCCCTGAAAGTGCAATAGCTTATGAAAATAATTTAATTCAGTAGAATAATGTTAATTCAACAGGAAGAGTATATGCATAAATTGGCTGCTCTTTTGTTTCCATCACAAGTGATTACATTTCCTTGTGTCTAAATTTCCGTGCCTCTTTCAACGGCTCTGGGAAACATATGGGAGCCTATCATGATGTGACATACAGCCTCTGCCTGGATTTGGACCAGAGTTCAATTTTTCTCTTTAAATTTTAGATTATTTTTCCCCCCTCAATGAACAAATTTTTCAGATTCTGAAAAATTTACCCTCCTCTTCTTCATGTTTAAATCTTACTCTTGGTTTTAAGCAGGTATCAGCAATGTGAGACATGCGCTATTTAGTTCTTCCCTTTTTCTTCCCACTCTTTAGGCTGCTTTCAGCCTCGGAATCCGGGCTGCCTATTGTATCCACCAACGGTCCTTTGCTGGATGGGGTCGTGTCCCCCCGGAGAGGCGATCTGATATTTCCCAAGACATTGCAACAACTGAGAAGCATGCCCAGCATTTGGCATTCTCTCTGGAAGCATTGTATTTCTGGGGTAAGCAATATGGCTACGACTATTTCTGTCATTATTTTAGAACACCATGTGTTCGTGCCCTTAAATTAAAAACTTCATTCCGAACCCTGGATAATTTTTGGTATGCCATATGAATGTTTGCAGAAGAATATAAACTGTACACTTTTGCATTTTGCAAATGTTGCAGTTACTTAACCTTCACTGGGGGTTTTTAGTACATCTTTGGTATGGAATCTAACAGAATTTTTGTTTCATAGGTGAATGAAGCCTCCTGGAATCCCCGGAGAGCATTACCAGCTTTGTTCTAGAGAAACTGAGAAAGAGAAGTACTGCAGTTTGCTGGAGACCATGGACAGGACTCCCTGCTAAAGCTGGTGGATGTGCTCAGCAGTCACTGACGTCTGATGCTGTGTGTGTCACCAGCCATAGCTGGGTTTAATTTTTGGCAGACTAGTTAATTAGCTGCTGTATTATGCCATTTTCATTACATAACGTAGTTTTTACATGCAGAAGTACATACCTAGTCCTGCACCAAGTTACTCTCAGCTCTGTAATCCTCCTACAAAATAAATAATCTCAATGCCCTGACACATTTCAGTATTTCCAAATATTATATCCTTTCTGACTGATGAGGACCTCCTGAAAGAGGAGTTCTGATCTGCTTTGTAAGCTTTACCTGTACTTTCAAAATCCGTTCTTTCAGTGTGAAATCTGTAGGAAGTTTTGCTTAAGAGGGCTGCATAGGGAATTGTCCAAAAGTTGGAGCTTGGTCATTTTGCACATCTTTTAATAAATCAGTGAAAATAGCTTGATAGAGATGTCCTTTTCTTCCTATTAAATCTATCAAGGAGGAAGAACCAAAAAGATAAACCTATTTGTTTGTAGAATCTTATCACACAGCCCTTTAGAGCAGCATTGCCTCTTCCAGTGGTTGGCTGGCAAGAAGATACTTCCCAGTTTTCTCCCAGTTACCTAAGTTCTTAGCAAAAAGGTGTTTGATTATTTTAAACAAGAACATCGAATGGGGAGTTCACTCTCAGATCTGGCTTGCATGGCTTCTTGTAGGTGTAAAAATATGCAATTTAATTCAAAATAAGGGGAGGGAGGTGAAGCAGCAAAGAAGAGGGGAGCAGCTGTCAGGCAGAGGATACGTTCTGTTTGCTGAGACATATGTTCTTGAACTGAACTTTTCCTTTGCGATTGGTTGTGCTCGTTCTCCCAGCGGAGAGAGGCTACATATTAGATGGGCATCAGATGGCAAGCCTTAGAAAAATAGATTGAAAACCATGCAAATAATCATCTCTAAGCGCGCACAGAGGCGTTCATTACTGCTACTGTTACGCTTCAAAATATCCCAGTGCAGAGTGGGAACTGGAGAAGGAAAAGCCATCTTACTGATGTTTCAGTTTAATAAATCCACCGTATCCCAGGCTTACAGAGACGTGTAAAGAAGAACGGCTGGATTTAGAATGAACCAGTTAAAAGTGAGCACAAGAATCAGTTCATGAATGCCTGGCTACTCCAAGCCGACATCGGAAGACTGTAGCATGGTTTACTGAAGGTGATTTTTATTTATAGTGCCTAAAGTGTCTGCCAAACTAAACCCACGCTATCCCAGCTGGTCAGCGTAAATCTGGAAAAGATTCCTTCCTTGCCAGTTCCAGTGTTGTGATCAGGGTTGTTAATTTTCTTCTCTGGGTCATTTTTAAAGTTTTATTTTTCAAAACAAAAATACTACTCTTTAAAATAAAAAAAAAGAGCCGGCATAATCACAGAGGGTCTTTCGAAGGAAAGCAGACAAGCGCTAAACCTGACTAGCTGACGCTGAAATGACAACCACACTCAGCCTTTCACTGTGGCGGAGGGTGGCAGCAGATTTTCATGAAGTGTGTGTACTCTTAAGCACATACAAACCTTGACAGAGCTGTGCACGTCAGGGGTTTGGGACATTATGTTAGGGCCCTCTTTTGCGTTTCAACTTTGACTACCTGAGAGTATTCAGCATCCCTCATTAGGATACGTCGTCTGGGTGATGTTTAGGATTGCTTCCTAGTGTGGAGCCTATGCACTGGCAAACAGTAATGTGTTAGGGACCAACTGCAGCTGCAGCCAGCCAGGCAACGAGAAAGCTGTGAAACAGCAGGCTAGTATGAAATTTGGCTCTCAATGGTGATAAGTCAGTAGCACCACCCAGGACTAAGCCACATAACTTGTCAAAGAATGTCTGAACTTGTCTGATGTGTAGAAAGGCGTCTCTAGATTCAGCGTGGCTCTGAAACAAGAGAGGCCACAACGTGCTAGTAGCAGGATCTTGTTTCCTCGTTAGTCATGGTAAACAGGCCTGTCCTATCTGCTGGTTTGTTTTAAAAACACTTCTGTTTTGATTGCAGCATTTCAAGCCTGCATTTGATTTACAGAACCAAGCCAGAGCTGTGTAATTCTGGGTTTATCCCCGTGTGCAAAGAACATAATTACTCACAGCAGGGAACGCTTGATAAACCAAGACATCTGATGGTGGAGCTTTATCTGTTGAACGAAATTCCTCGCTGGGTATGGAGTGAAGTCCATTGCACGGAGAAGAAATTGGATTCCCAGAAATCATCAGTGTATTTGCAGTGGTTCTGTTGGTAGGAGGTGCTCTTAACATGGGTCAGAGATTGCCAGATGGATGCTACTGTCCTGGATCAGGAGCAACTTCGACTGGTGTTGTCCTAAGTCTCCGAGTTTTGTCCCTCACCATTTTCAATGACTCCACCACTATCCTTAATAATCCTAAACCAGATCAACTGAAAAAAAAAAATGTTGTCTTATGCTTAAGTGTTAATCAAAGGGGCAAAAAATCCACTGACTTCAGAGAAGGTGGAATTTCATAGAGACTGGATTCCTCTTTCTGTTTATGTGTCAGTTTAGGAGACACCTGTAAGAGGAGACAGGAGACAGTTGCTTACTATATTTCAGGCCTGTGACTCTTACTTTTTTGGTTGTAATTTACACCACATATTTCAAAGGCAATTATTCCTTCTAAAACAGCACAAGTAACTATATCAGTAATTTAAAGTATTTGGATTAGAGCTGAAGCGTGGAAGTGTTTCCGTCTTCAGAGCCAACGAAATGTCAGTTTTCACCATGTGCAAGCCTAGGGCGCCTCAGGAGGATAAAAAAAACCTTCAAATAAATAAACAGGTTTAAAGAAAGACTGCAGACAACACTGTCATGACTGACATCACTATATAAAAATATCAATATATGTATATATATATAAAAAATCTGTTCCTGTGAGAAGAAACAGATCCAGCTGACAATACTGCCGAGGTGATACGCGCCGTTCTTTTTGTTACAGGCTGACACGCTTGGCCACTTCTTGTTTTCTGATTCATCAGACAGAACTTTATTTCAGTGCATTGTTGCTTGTATACCATAACTCAGTGATTTTATAAACTGTACAGAGATTCTATGAGTTGACGTAAAAGTCAATGATACCAATAACCTATTGCTCAAGAATTTTGGCAAATTATGAATGTTACCTTGATGAGAGACTTAATTGCATAAACCTGCCCAGTGGATCAGCCGTTCTGTACCACACTCCAAAATTCTAATTACTGCCTTCTGCCCCGCTTGCTACTAGGAGCGCCACATAATTAAACTCTAATGTTGGAGGAATTTATGGAGGATTGATACAGGCCAATGTGCTCTACGACTTTGCTAAGATCACTGCCCATCTTTAAATTTCTGGTCTTGCTTTATCCCTTATTTATTTCGCTCGGTAGCCTCTACCCCACAGTTGCTATTTCAAGCTAGCAGAAGTGAGCATACACTCCAAACTCCAACTCAGATTGCTATCAGAAGGCATTCTTTGCTTGGTCAGGCCTGTAAGCAATTTTACATATATATCATAATTCCCACCTGAACACATATGTTAGGGTATTCTGAGGCCAGCTGTGATATAGACACCTCTTATTTAGAATAGCCTCCATTTTTTTCTGGAATGGAAGTAGCTGAAAGCTTGCACATTTAAATAGATTTTATCTCTTTACATTTTTGGAAGGAATAATCTTACTCCCTTTGCATAATGGATAGCAGCCTTAACACTTCCCGTTTCTTCAACTCCATCAGTTGCTCAGAATAAGGATCTAATTTTCACATGAATCCTATGGCAGGGCAACCTGATGGACCTAAATTCAATGAAAATTACATAAAATTGAAAGAGAGCAGATGCCATTGTAAATGGTGGCAGGGTGGCACTATTACCGTCATCTCCTTTGCATAATCGTGGTAGTGACAAAGCCAGCCCGCACGTTTCGCAGCTTTTCTCAGCCAGTGGCGACTGGAAGCTTTTTGGAAAGAGACAGAGCTTCTCCTCCTATTCAGGATTTCTCAATTGCCTGAGCCATTCATGCTGGTTTTATGCTCCTTGACACAATATCGGAGGTAAAGTATGAAATTTAAGCAATTTTCTAAATGGTAGGAAGCTCCCAGTTTCTTTCATAATAGTTAACTTCCTCCTTTAACGATGTGAGAGACTTATAAAGAAAATATCTGTTTGATTTTGTCATGTGTGTTGGGGGGCATACTTTTAAAAGCTCACTGACTGTTTCTTTGTAGATTGGAAAAGGAAGGAGAGGCATCAGAGACTGAGAGACCCATACTCAGGTGCACTTGATGCTTTGGATCCCACCTACACATCCTGGTCTTACTGACTCATCCTCCAGTCCATGGCAGAGTAATCAAGTTATCTCTGGATTTTATCTCATTTCTCCTCTTGGAGTTGGAGAAGTAGTTTCAGAATATCCTAGGGAATATCAGAGCTCTGTCATTCCCCAGCAACTTCATACCTACCTGTGAATCTTAGACCCTGGAGATCCTTTAGCACATGAGAGATGCTACCGCATGGTCAAAGAATTAGAGAGGATAAATATCCTCTTTTTTTCTAATCTTCCTTCAGTGACTAGTTTTCAGATTTGCCAAGGTGTCTTGATCTGGCTGAATGGGATCGAGGCAAAGCTGACCCTTCGTTCAGACAAAATCAGTGCATTTATTAAATACTAACGTCATCCTGGTTGAGGGATCATTTGTTGACTCACATGCCTCAAATCAGGTATCTGTGTGTATTTTAGGGACCGTATACCTGTGAAGGAAATATCAATGTCTTTAATTTATATTTACTCAACTTACTATTCATGGGGGCTAACTTCAAGTATTTCAGAACACAGCTCTTTTCCCAGCTCTCTTTGCTGCTAGGAGATACAAAACCATAAAAAAAATTAGAAAATTCTTTTAGCAGCAGCTTCAGAGACACTAAATTAGGCCCTAGATTCCCTAGCAGTCCTAAAATAGGAATTATTCTATCACATTATATTTGTGACTTTCAAAAGGTTTTTTTTTTTTATTCACCGTTAGAAACTGCTGGAAGTTCATTTGGAATCCATACACATCTCGCCATATAATAGAGCACAATGTACTTTGAGAAAATAATAAGAATAAAAAAATCCATTTTGCTTTAACAGTAGGAAATTTGGGGCTCAGGTGAACTATAATGGGTCCTGTTAACATTGCACACCAGAATTCTGAATTGCTTATGCAGTTATAATAAATATTTACAAGATTTAAAGGATGGCTTCATTCCCAGCGTTTTATTTCCCCTCCCTGGAAGCGATTACCTGAAGTGCTTTCTACATTTGGTGTTCTTAAACATAATCACCACGATTTTTCTTTTGAATGACTAAATCTCCACTAGAAAATATTTACAACTGTGGTAAGTTTAGAAGAGAACTTGCATCTACCGATGTTTTGTTTGATGCTTTTAAAGGAAGAGTCATCTGACCGTAGAAAAACCACCTGACCTTGGTCAGAGAATAAAATCCTCCAGCTCTGTGGAGTGCAAGAACCTTACCAAATCTACTTGTCACTGAGCTTCTCAGAAATTCCCATTTATGCTGGTCTTTCTCATGCTCTCATTTTTACCCTATATCTGGTTCTGCTATCCTCCTTTTTATTTCGTAGCCTGAAGACCAAATGCTCAATAGCCAAAGAAGAGAAAGACCTAAAATGACAGGTGGAAAAAATAATGTTTATGGCAAATTTAAAATGCTGGGTCATTCACTGCCGTTGTTAAATGATCTTTAAACTAGTCTTATAATAGTTTGTTGTTTTTTTTTAATGGGAAGGATTTTTCATCAGTGAAAATGATAGAAACATGGATGTAGAGTTAGCCCTGGGTCTAACAGGACTAGTGTCCTCATACAGCTGCCAAACTTTCATCCTCCAAAGTGATTTTCGTGGTATTCTCATTTCAGAATCTCTGTTCTTGCACAGGACATAATCTGCCATCGCCTTTCTGACAATGCCCGGCTGCAATGGTCTGTGGTGGCTTTCATACCTGAGCACAACATGGAAAGTGGCAGTTTCTCCCCATTTTGCCTATAGCAGTTTCTAAAGCTGTTTTAAAGACTCTTGCCACTACATTCATTTAATTTCTCTCTATTGAAGGGAAATCTCATTGATTCCATCTCCATGATCAAATGTGGGATGAAGCGGGAATCTTTCCACTCTTAGAAAACAGCTTCATGTGTAAGGTGTGTGGCTGTTGATGTACCCCCGTGCAGAAGTGCGATTTATCTTCAGCACAGGTGAGGAGGTTAGAGAGGGCTGATGAATTTTTCTCTCTATCTACAGTCTGTTCTCGAAGAGGAACTGAAGAACATAATAAGCTGCATTCACCACTTTGAATTTTTTAAGTTCTTCTTCTTGGATCAACTTAGTCGAGTTGTTAAGAAAAATAATCTTATGCTCCACTTTATTTTTTATCACTGCAGTTCATATCTGTATATTGCCGTACCTCTGGGCCCTAATGGGATTGTTTCTAATTTGTTCAAATTCAGAGCAGTTTTTATTCTCTCTCACTGTGATCAAGGTAGGCTCGTGCAAAAATCTGCTCTTCTAATCAGTTTTGTTAGATAGGATTGCTGATTAAATGTCTTTATACTTGTCTTCCAGACCAGTTTATAAAATGAATTCTGACAATGGCTGTTTGAAGCTCCTGATTCTGATACCGGTGATATTCAGGTTCATAACAGGAGGTTTGTTCACAAACTTATTTCCAGAAAATGAAAATCACAAACTTACCAGAACAATGAATACGCGATGTAGGCTGCTCCCTTTACTCTTCAGTTACGAACAGACAGTACTTTAAACAACAGACAATTAAACATGGTGATGACCTCTTGTTTGTGACACTGGACTAAATCTACTAAATTAAATTGCTGGAATTACTCCTGATTCACAGTGGTGCAAACCGAAGGAGACGCTGTGTCGCTATGGCAGTGCAATTCATACCATTGCTTTACACAACACTTCTTTTGGTTATCCCCTATTTATTGATCACAGGTGGATCTAATTCAAACCCTCCGATCTTTGCTCTTTTGGACAGTTTCGTATCCAAGTCCAGCTCCAGATAAAGGATTGCAAACCACCCTTCCACGTGTGTGAGCGACAGGAACCTCCCAGGTGGGCAGCACTGGGAGCGGTTTCACGCCAGTGGATTCACAACAGGCAGCGGTGTCCGAGCGGTTTAAATTCCTGTATTCATAGAATCACAGAGTGCCAGGTTGGAAGGAACCTCAAGGATCATCTGGTCCAACCTTTCTTGGCAAAACCACAGTTCCTCACAAATATTCCTGAAACATCTAAGAAGACAAGACAATAAAAAGGTTTTAAACCCTGTTGAGAGGTAATACTAATACCTACGATACATCCTAACAGAAGAAACTCCCGTCGCCAAACACTACATTTTAATTTTCAGTTTGGAACAACAATTGCTGTTTACATTGCAAAAAATGACCAATCGGTGAAGATAATGTAATTTCAAAACTTTGCGACCTGTTACAACGAGAGGGCAGCTGGGGGAAAAGGCTTTTCATTATGGTTTTAACTGCATTGTGAGTCTGAATTTTTCCCGTAATTTACTGCTCAATTGAGTCTTCTGCCCAGACACACTGTATTAAAATTGTTTTTCTCTTTAGACGGTTAAGGAAAGGTTGTAATTAAGATAAGTGGGATCAAGGATCAGATCTGAAATCGATGTTGTTTGATGGAGCAGCTCTCTCTTTGCTGTTTTATAAGCTCTGTTGGTGTCAACAGCTGGAAACCTGAATATTCTTCAGAATCATTATTATTTTTTTGTGCATTTGCATTCAGCCTCAGAATGAAAACTCTCTGTAATCCTCATGGCTTGACCCCGCGGTTACGTAGACTTCAGAGCTCACATAACTTACAAATTCAGGTCTTGGGAAATGTGGCAACCAAAGATTAATGCAGGGTAATTACTTGGCTTCTTGGTACACTCTGACAGTTTCTTCCTTTCAAAACTCAGTATAACTTTGCAAGTAATTAAGCACAGCTCTGGTTTTGTAATGCAAAAGTGGTTTTCTTTTAAGAACGGTCAAGCAGTTAAGTGCAGCCCTGCTGCTGATGCTGGGTGGTTGGGGACCAGCATCACACCCCCTGCAATTCAGTGCACTTTAAAGCTCTCGCAGCGTTTCTTTCCTTTCCTTCTGCGACGCTGTTTCTCTCGTGGCTGAGGAATTAGCACTACTAACACCCATTATGTGCCTTTGAATTTATTTACTTGTTCCTTCTGTGATGTTACTGTACATGATAGGGCAGAGGAATAATGCTTTCTAGCCTGAATGTTTTAATTCTATAATCTTTTCACAGGTTACCACTCCCCTGTTCTGTGCACCATGAGCTGTTAAATCAATCCAGATTGGAGATTTTTTTTTAGTACACCCTGTTCGATGTCTTCAGTCCCCATCCACTGTGACTACCTTGTGTTCAGCAAATACAATTGTTCACTGATTTTAAGGGATGAGACTGAAGTGATCTGGGGCACACATCTTACTGCTTTGTAATCTGGAATTGTACTCTGGTTTATATTCTTGCTGAAATAGATTTTAGTCAGGCAGTTTGGGCTTGGACTCAAATAGCTGTAATATCAGAAGAGATCCAATGTCAGTTCTCATGCTTAAATCTACCTCTAGGAAGAAATACTGGCCCAGAGATAACACTTATAGAGCTGAAAGTGCTTAGGGTAAAACTGTCTTAAGCATCAAACTATATGTTTAAATTATCTGAGGTATAGAAATAGGCACTTTCAAATAAAATATCATAGAATAAATAATATAGAAAATAACACTTCCAAAAGTGAGCTTGGGTTGGGATTTTAGTCTCTGTAGAGTCTTAAACTTCTCATGAAGCAAAAGAGCAGCTTTGGCAGAAAAGAAGCAGTTTTGTTGGAGGTTTAGGAAGCAGAAACGGTGCCTCGTTAGTTCAAGATGTTGGGGGTGAATTTGTCCCACAGCCCTGTGATAGGTGCCAGGTTCCATCCTGAAGCAGAAGCTGCAGGAGAGGTGCTGGTGTCAGCTTTCTGGCACCGAGGAAGTGCAGTGAAAATGATGATTACATGCTGTGCTTCCCCTTGCTAACGAAAACAAGCTTTCTGATTTTCTGTGATTTTCTTCTCACCATAATACTCCAGGCCTCTAACCGCTGATGTATAACTTTTCCCATGTAATTAATCCCACACATCCTTCCACGTAAGTCTGTGACTAAGTTTGTCAGAATTTTGTGTCTGAATACTCCTGTGTTTCTGCGCCGCGCGTGGAAGGGCTCAGCGAGACGGAGAGAAGCAGCCAAGTCACGCTGGAGGTGGGTTCCTGCCTCATTTCTGCAGAAGAACAGGTTATGCAGGGAACTGTTTAGTGTAAATAATTCCAGCAATCCATTGGACATCAGGCTTTACTGGGACTATCGTTTCCACTTCTAGTCTGTGTCAGCAGCCCAGCAAGATCCTTTAGGAAATGCCATTATGGGCTGTAATCATAAGTGGAAAATATTTGGCTTCACAGCATTTAAGTGGAACTGCCTGTGATTGCTGTTTTCAGTGCAAAACATTTATTTTTAGTCCCCTTTGTTGCATTAGCAGTGATTTGGAACCAGCCCCTAGAGATGCGTTTGTCCAGGTCTCGGTGCTTCTTGCATCCGGACCGGCTCTGCACGCCTTGCCCTGGCCGATGGGTGCAGCTGGGACTCTTGTGAATTTGGAGATGAATTTGGAGGGTGTGGCACCCTCCTTTTCCTGCATGATGTGTGATGGACAGCGGGTGCTATATTCCCACCCTCGCTGTGTGATACCTTTTTCAAAAGGGCATCAGAGGTTCTTCTGGGTGGTTGATCTGAGAGCTGCAAGGGTTTTCCAAATGAATGGCCTCAAGAGGTGACAAACCTGCTTGGAGGAGACTTGTGTTAGGAGCAACTGTCCTGGAAGAGTGGGGTTTGGACTCTCAATTGTTATTAACAATTATCGCATGGTGATGTGTTCCTGGTCCTGCTGGACCGTTCTGAAGCATCTTCTCCAGGTTTTACCACAAACAAGTCATAGAGAACAAAGCGTCCTTACAGGTTTTTAAAATAATTTGTAATAATTAAAAAAATCATAATAACAGAATAATAAAGGAGCTTCAAAGGCTTCACAGATAAAAATGCCTCAGTCTGTCACAAATGAACTAACGGAACAAAACCCCTAACTGCCTTTTTTAATACCACGCTAAATATCCAAGCGGGGCAGGATTCAGGTATTCCCACAGCCCTGTATTCATTCCTGTCCCTTGTCCGTTCCTCTGCCAGGAACATGATGTTTCTGTCTCAGTTATAAAACCCTCCTAGACGTTGATTCTGCATTCTCTGTTCCTATAACAAACCGCACACCAGCGTTCGTGTGAATCAGAGACACAGCGCTGAGATAACGGCAGTGCAGTATACGGGGGGAAAGGAAAAAGTCCTGTATGTGACTGTGCTGTGAAAATTTGGCAAATCGGGAGCCCTGATGTGGTGACAGCCATTCTGCGTTTGCTGTGCCACGGATGGGTGGACGGTACTGGGTGGCCTCAGCGGGAGCTGCCCCGCGATGCCTGTGTGATGCTGGTGGGCAGCAAGGAAGGGAAGAGGGGAAATGTTTCTGGTTTAGGTGTCTGGAGATAAAACCAAGGAGGAAGCTTTGCTCAGGCCTGGCACCTGGGCTCTGATAGCCACAACAGTTGTAACATCAAATCCAAATCTATTTTATTATTATTCCCTTAATTGGGAAGATAAGTTTGGCTCATCAGGCTTAATGGGCAGTTAACAACAGTTGGTTTTATGGTGTAGTCTGAGATCTGCATTTACACTGCTGTGGTACAGAAGTGCCGGTGATGCTTTGTGATGTTAGACAGCTACCGTGGGTACGAGCTCAGCATGCCAAATTCCAGAAGAAGGAGCCACATCCAAGCTTGGGATTTGGTGAAATGGGTGAAGACTTCCCGTAGACGTCTGTGCACTGTTGGTCAGGCTGGTTGCAAGGAAGGCATCTGCAGATCAGGTGATTTAATTTCCAGCCAGAGGGCATTAGGTATTTTTGGTGTCTTTCTGTAAGCAGGCGTAGAATCATAGAATGGTTAGGGTTGGAAGGGACCTTTAAAGCCCACCTAGTCCAACCCCGCTGCAGGGAGCAGGGACATCGCCAGATCAGGGTGCTCAGAGCCTCATCCAACCTGGCCTTGAATGTTTCCAGGGATCGGGCATCCACCCCGATGAGTGGGAGAGATGGCACTGAGCAGGAGGAACCCAAACAGATCTAGAGAGTGGGCACGGGAATTTTATTCTTGATAATTTCCTTCTTTTTTTTCAGGCCCTTTAGGTAAAGGGAAAAACAATGTTTTGTAGGTATTTTAAGTACACAGCTCCCTTGAGGCCAGGTTGTTTGAAAATAAACGGAAGGTTACCTGTTACCTGGCTGGTACATCATGGAGCAGGACAGGGGCCTGCAGACAGAGAGCATTAGCTGGGAAGATTTCCTATTTTTCAAAAGAAAATCAAAGCCTGTAAACGTGGCAGTAGCCTCCATTGTATTTTCTGGGGATTTTCTTTATAGTTTCGCCTTCAAGTCTGAATGTTTTGCAAAGCAAATGTTTAGTAGGGTATTAGAGGCATAGATACATAATTCTGGGGGCAGTAGAACCCAGCAAGAATTTTAATTTCAAAAGAAATATCCAAGCAAAAATTGCCAGTCGCTGTTTCTGTTCTGCTCCTGTAGTGAGTCTAATCTTATGTTTCATTACATATTCACATGGACGCTTGAATCGTCGTATGGAGCACCTGAATGAGAATTTAATCACACTGCCAATTAATTTGCAAAGAAACTCATTGAAAAATGCTGCTAAGTGCGAGAAGTTTTGGAAATGTAATATAGAAGCTCACCAGGTGTCCGTTTTTTACCTCTGAAGGACTCTAATGTAATCTGATAAATTAATTCCGTAATGAAGTTGCCGTGCTGAATTTCAAGGCCATCGGCAATGGAGAAAGCTGTAACGCTTTGTTTCATTAGGCCACTGAGGTGGGATGTGTTTGCAAAACTGACTTAAACAGGCTAAAAAGCTCTAGCCAAATGCTCTGGCAGGAACTAGAGAATCGGGTATTAGGATACATCTGTCTGTATCTGTACCGCTGCTCCCCCAGCAGCAGTGCGGTGCCTCACACCTGCCTCTGACATGCCGGAGACGGGGCGTCCTGAGTGGGTTTGGCACTGCCTCTGGCAGCTCTCCGAAAGCTTTCCTCATCGCTGCTTCTCTGGGACCCTCTAACCGTGCTCAGCTACCTTGCCAGCTGTGGTTCTGCGATTCTGCTCTGGATTGCCAGCATCTTTTTCCCATCTGCATATCATAACCCTGGAAACATCCTTGTTCTGTCTGCTAGCGATGAGATTCATCCTGCCCTGAGTCCCAGCAAATACAATCAGCTTGGGGGAACAAGAACTTATAGAACAAGAATTTATAGAACTGCTGTTCTATAAATCCCTTTTAATCAAGCAGTATTAAATGAAGAAGAAATAGTAACATCTGAAATAAAAAGCGAAATCACCGTCAAAGCTAAGGTTTTACTCCAACGTGCAAGAAATACAAAGGATTAATAAATAAAATTTTTATTCACTCTCAGTTTTTATGTGGGCAGTGTTCAGAGACTGTGCTGATGAGGGCTGATATAAAATGGCTGTGTAATATAAAAGAGTTTAAAGAAAAGGGTGCACAAAGGCAGTACAAGGATGCATGAATTCTGACAAAATTTAGAGTTCTAATTTATCTAGATAGTGCTGCAGAAGGATCTTGTATAAAGTCCAGTCACCAGGAATTGAGACTTTCAGCAAAACTTTTCTTTCTCTTCAGAAAACACCTGTGAGCAGATCATGATCTTAATTACTCTGAGCATCTACACAGTTAATTTTTTCCAAGAATGATGACTTAGGTGATAATTAGAAAAATGTTTTAATTTCATTTGCTATACAGCTGCAGCAGTTTATCAGGATAGACATGAGAATTTCTGTGTTTCTAGGCAGGCAATAAACCTTTGTCCTTCCTGTTGCTGAGATAGCTGCTAAATGTATTTTATGTAGGCGGTTGTGTGAGACAAGAACTGAGATGTACCTGAGTGAGGAGAAGCCTGACGCAACAGCTCTGAAGCTGCCATTCAATGGAAAACTCGGGAACACTATTTTTTTTTATTGCTGAAGGAGTGAAATAGCTCCTAGAAAAGCTTTCTCATAGTCATGGAAAATACAAACATTTATATTAGTCAGGGCAGAAAACCGGCTGGAAGGACAGGAAAATACAGATAATAAGGCAGGTGATACCTTCCCAGGTCTGTGGGATGCTGCCCAGCTTGCCGTACTCAGGGAAATTTTTTACTTTCTTCCAAAGCATCTGGTGCTGCCTCTGTCACAGAAGGTGAGTGGAGTGAATGGACCTTGGTGGGGACCCAACCTGGCAATTTCCACCTTTCTGAGAGATGCAGTGACAGCGTCAGTGCTCAGGTGTCAGGGACCGGGCTGTGTTGCTCTATCTGTGTCTGAAACGTGCACACATTGGCAGGGTTTCCCGCATCCAGAAGGCCAGACCGGCGTGGGTACCACACACGACCAGCAAACCAGCAGCTGATGTGCGGTGTGAACTCCATGGAAACCCGTCATCCTTGGAAAAAGCGTACAGCTGCATCCTCTGTGTCATCTCCAGCTTTTGAGGCTTTAGAATATGTCCCTCTACTTCCCCCTCCTTTGCAGGAGCCCAAAAAGCTGCTTCTTCTGCATTTATTGCTCGCTGTGCCAAGATCCGAAAGTGTCTGGTGTGCTAAAAACACTTAATAGCACAGAGAGGAGCCGGCTGCTTTCCATTCTTTCAGTGTGCTGACAGCTCACTTCTGAAAGTTTGAGCTGTAGAGAGGAAGCAATTTGTCTGCAGTTTCTGATTATTATTTTTATTATTCGGCCCTAAAGGAGGATTCACAGTAAACAGCGTTTTTGAGTCAGCGGCTCAGGAGGAATTAGGTGTTTTCTGTGAACTTATACAAGTGTATGTCTTTTGTTGAGTTGTTACCAGCGCTCGGCTGAGCCCACTCAAATGGCTGGTCCCAGGGGACGGGGGGTGGTACCACAGCATCTGCTGGCCCTCCTTGCTGGGGGGTCAGGCAGTGAATTCACAGTCAGCAGAGGTGACCCTGGGCAAACTGCAGACAGAACATGCCAGGGCAGCGAGAGATTGTAGAGAGAGGCTCCCAGGTCCCCTGCGTGGAATCTGAGACACGCAAGATGCCGCTTGGCAGATGGTTAGCAGCATCCTCTTTCTTGGAAGCTGCATCTGCGTGGTTTCACCCGAGATTACAGCAACAAATTTAACTTTGCCTTTGTACAAAAGAGCACGCTGGTGGATACATACTGCCCTTGAAAGTGGCCCGTATGCATGGTGCTGCCTACGTGGGGGAATGCACTTGGCAGTGGCCAGTCAATGTGAAACTAGTGTGAGTTTAAATATCAGGAATTTTCTTTTCAGATTGGTAGCTGCCCATTTTGCTATGGTGATGCAGGTTGAAGCACCTACCAGCCCTCCTTCCCAGAGTCCATCCTGTAGGACGAGAAGGACACCTTATTGTACAGTTCACCAGGAAAGACTTGGAGATCGGCGTGGAAGGCTTGGGCGTAGAGATCATGGGTCTAAGGAGGATGAGGTGATGTGGGTATGGTCTTCAGTGAAGTGTCTTCTCCTCCCTAGTCTGGGGCAAACCATGGCCTGGTCAGCGATGACCCTGTAGATAAACTTTATTGCCCTGTTATTCAGACCTGGAGCCTATTGACTGCAGAATATTTGAAGATCAGGTCTCCAAGAGCAGACAGGCTGGTGCTGTGGCATCGTTGGGGATGTGCAGAGGGAGGTTGCTATTCCAGAGCACTTCCCACAGCAGCTGCTGCAGGCTGGAGTATAGAAAAATGGATTTTTTTGGGTGCTTTGAGCAACCTTCCCCTCCTGCTCCCGCCCACCTTCCCACACAGTTGTCAAGCCATTAGTTTGTGCCTAGAGAAGTTTTTGTTCCTGCAGTTCAATTTGTCACAACAGTCGTGTCAGGAGGAGATTGTTTGCTTATTTTTTAATTTTTTTTTAAACCGGGCACATTTCAAGGGTAATTTTCAGGGAGTCAGCCCAGGCAATGGCATCTGCAAAACAGATGGAGGATGTTCAGGTACTGGGAGCCCTCCTGAGGTGGTGGTACCCTCTGAGGGAGTGTTTTGCTCCTCATCGGAGTCTATGAGCCATCTGACTACCGTGTACAAATTTAGGGGCTACAAAGTGTGTTTGTGAACTGGCTCATGCCCCTGTCTGTCTCTAAATGGACTCGTCTTTGGCTTCTGTTTTGTTATTTAATGCAATTTACAGCCTAGCAATAATCTGCCCCTCTTTTTTTTTTTTTTTTTTTTTTTTTTTTGCTATGTATCCTGGCAAAACGGAGCGGCTGAGGCTCGTCCAACTCGACTGAAAATCACGACAGGGAATGGAAGCCCTTGGGAGGGAGGGTATGGTGGCTGCCCCATCCCTTGAGAGCCCAGGTCAAGCTAAAATAACCTGGCGATACGAGGGCTGAATGGCCCTGCGAGGGGGCTGACCCGTGGCAACAGCCCCTTCTCATGGTGAGAGCCTGGCAAGTGGCAGGATTAGCAAAACCCACGGCTAAACCCGGAACTTTGAACTCCAGCTGTGGATTTGTGCTCGGGGATGGGAACCGCGCTAGGAGCTGAAGCTGAGTCGTGGCTCCAGCTAAGCAGGCCTGGTTTCCCAGTTTCTCAAGGTCTGGACTCTCTTTTCTGGTTTTCAGGCTTCTATAAACTACAGATTCTGTGGTTTTCTTTTCATAGGGAGACAAAAGATTCTCGTTTAGCTCATTTTCTGATCTCTGGGCTTGTGAGAGACCTTTTTATTGTGTGACAAATGTGATCAATATGATGCTCTTTCCACCTACTGCATTTCTGTTTCCCTGCCTCTGCTCTGGTGCCATTGATGTTTGGGGTAGGTTTTGCAGAGAGCTGAGAACATCCTCCTCCCCATGTATTTTTCATCCTTCTACTTTCACCAACCCCACAAAATACCCTGATGATGTTTCTGCCTTCTCTTTTGCCATTAACAACTATGTTTTGTGACAAGAGCTATAGCTGCAGTCAGCATGCAAAATTTGCTGTTATTTTAAATAACCATCTGCTCTCCCCACAGTCTGCTACCTCATCCTTAATTTCTTTATTTTTTGGATGTTTATTTTGATTAGCCTTGTCACATGGTGCTATAAGGAAATCTTGCTTCGCTTCACACGCTACTGCTGTGTTGATACAGAAAACTGGCTTACAACCAAAAAGATGTTATTTTTTTCCATTGCTCCCCCCTTCCTTTTTTTTTTTTTCTCCAGAAAAAGTTTTATGTAACAAAATGTTGTGTAAGGAGGAGAACAGCAGGGAGTGCGTCAGGACTCATGGATTTTCTATTCATCTCTGGCACAAATCCACTATGACACGTTGGGCAAGTCGGTACAGCCCAAATCTTCTTATTGGGATCAATGGGATAGCTGCTGCAGTCGCTTAAGTAGATCCATGGTCACACCTGTCTAACAAAGATTAAACTCTAACCTAAACAAAAATAAAATCTTGGAAAAATCATTTATATCAGAGAAGAGCTGATGTGCTGAAGTAGGTCACCTTTGTTTATTTGCATTAAAATTACTGGTACAGACAGATCCTGAGTTTCAGACCAACATTCATATTTGCATGCCAGGTTTGCATGTTTAAGATTTATAATATATATACTTCTTCCCTCTTCCACAAGCAACAAGTCTGTGGTAACTGAACAGCCACAGTTCTGGGTGGGGAATTTGTGCGTGTGATGGAAATGTGACGTACCGTAAGAAATCTCTCTTTGAGGAGCAAAAAAATAATGAAGAAATTTGTACTCATTTTGCAAATGAGATTTTAACTAGTCTGGGTTGAATAAAGAAACCTAATTTGGCTTCCTGTGAGGAACATTTTTGGAGGAAATCTGGTCCCCCCGAGTGCTTTGCATGCATTACAATTCTTGCATATCCATGGGGAACAAACCGAAGTGTGGTCGTATCAAAACTGCTGCTGTGCTGCTGTTCGTTATACTGCATTTTTCCTGAGGATTTCTCTTCATGTTGGCTTTGGGCGTATAAAACAAACTCTGCTGACCCTGGCTGTGCTGGTGTAGAGGCAGGGAGGTGTGAACAAGCCACAACTAGCTCGATGAGTCTTTGGAGAGTCTTAGTGCACAACCTGAGTTTATTTATTCTCATCTCTTTTGTCAGTATAAACTGTCAGTAAGTCTACTAGTAAAAAAAAAGAGGAGAATAAGGTCTCTTGGTTCTGCCAGGGATTTCAGAAGTTCACTTAAGGTGTAATTTTTATGTTACAAAACACGAGGAATTCCTCCAGAAGCCTCAAAAAGACGTCTTCAACTGCTTTAACACCCCGCATCGCTTTTGGTTGTGTGTGTCAAGAGCAACTCTTCTGAAATCAAAACAGTTTTAAAGTTTCTTCCTGAATTAATGATACAGCAGTCTCATTCTGTAGGAGTTTTTAGATAAATTTGAATACATTTGTCTTGCTTTTTCTGGGGCTAGGCTAACTCATTAGACAACTTCTGGAAGCTGAATACCAGGGTGAATTGTTAGCAAGCCTGTTCCGTGTGTGTCTGAGCCCAAAATTGTTATGTTACCAATAAAAACGGGAGCAGAAGGGTCCTCAGGATGGATTTTCCTTTATCCTTCCCTTTACTTGTCCTAAACTCTAAAAATGTAGCTAAACATTTTGGCTTCTGCCAGGATTTATTTTGTGTACCCACTGTTAGGTTTTTCTAGGAAAAAAAAAACCCCAAACCAACAGACAAACAAACCCAACCAACAACAAACCCCCCAAAAACCCCAAACCAGAAAAAAAAAAACCAAACCAGAGTTGCTGTACTGATGCACTAACACTGATATTGGCCTGCAGAAAATAAAACCTTCATTACTGTTGACAGCTAAATAAGCAATACTTACGTTATCTACGCAGTGCAGCCGTGGGTTCAGCACAAGAAATCTCCTTTTTCATACCATAGCCCTTTCTCTAGGCTGCTGTTGACCACCCTTGAGGGAATTCATTGAGTTTTTCTGGTGAATTAACACCACGAAGGACTAGAAGGTACTTTATTTCCTACAGCACAAGAATACACGCTGCTGCTGCTGCTCACGTTACTCAGTGGAGAGCAGTAATGGATGATCAAAGGAGGTTCACCTCTCCAAGACAAGTGAAAACCACGTAAATCTTGTGGATGCAGAGCCACAGACAGGGAAGTGGAAAACACTGGTCTGCAAAGGATGGAGTGAGAGATGTCCTGGGGAGTTTCCTGAGCTCGTTTGCAGAATGCTCTACGTGATTATTGTTAACCTGGGGCAATACCGGGCAATTCTGAACAAACAGGGAAAGAGAAACTTTCCAAAATCTCTAGGTGATTTTGCTTTTTAAAGGAGGAGGGGAGTAGCAAAGAAAGTTTTTATTAATTTTAAAATAAAAAGATCATAAGCACTAATTTTGCTCTGCCCCAACTATGCTCAAAATCATTTTTTCCCTTCTCCTGTGACTGAAAAGACACGGATTTTTGTTCAATGTCCACATGTTTTTCTTCTTCATGTGACTGTGATACTAGCCAGAAAATCTGTAAGAATCCCTTTGCATCAGGCACTTGAGAACAGACTCTATTCCCAAGAGCTTAACTACTGAAGGAAAAAGGGTGGATAAAGCCAGGTATTACAGCAAGCCACGGCTGCCCCGCTAGACTTGAAATCCTTCGGTGTCCTGAAAAGCAAGAAAGAAAGGCTGGCTTTCAGTGGATGAGAGATATTTCACATCTTTCAGCTTTTAATTCGTTTTCTGTCGGAATTCTTGAGTAAACAAACCCTGAGTTTGTGTCCCAAATGGCCAGGTTTGGTTTTATTCCGTTTCACGTGATCGGAAGAGTTGCTGAAGAAATTGAAGCGTGACAAAGCTCTCGGCAGAAGGTGGCCTGGCGAGGGGATGCGCTTTGTTAGTGTTCTTACCGGGGAACGGCTGCGGTATGAGCACAGTCCTAAGCAGGCAGCAGAGAAGACACACAAGAAGGAATCTTTACGAATATTGCAATCTTCAGGGGAGACTTCAGATAAAAATATGCCTTAATAAATACTAGAGAATCCAGCCATGAAACACCAGTTTGTAGGCTACCAGGCTTCATTGCTCACGGAACAAATGTGCTTATGAATATCCTGGGAGCATCCCGTTTTCTTCTCTCTGGCTGTTATCACAGGCCCTGTCCCATCAGTGCTTTGATTTTGTAAGCGGGCTCCTCAGGGCGGAGACATTAGAGGGTGGAAGCAGAAAGCAGGCACAGTTGGACAAGTTCTCTGTCTAAGTTCAGGCTTCCCGGCTGACCTTGGAAGGCAAACCGTGCCCTTCTGCTTCTTTATAGACTGCTATAAAATCCACTTTGCAATATTTCTTGCTGTGAAAGTCTTTAATTATGAAGCAGGTATCTTACTGAACATGGGAACGCGGCACATCTTTGTCTTCTGCATTTTGCTGGCTGTGATTATTCTGCTTGATGAACAGCGATAGAAACTTTCCATTTCTCCCTGCTCCTCCAAGATCTGCCGCAGGGCTCTCTGACCTGGGGATGTCCCCCGAGCTGTAATCCATGGCCCTGATTTCAAACTTTTTCCCGTAACTGGCGTCATTCAGAGCTGGGATGGCTGGGCAGAGCCATATTACGAACCTCTCAGCATCACTCCTGAGTTGGCCAAGGGGAAGGCTGTCCAGTGATGTGAATTAACCCCTTCAGCTAGTCCTGGGCACGTGTCTTTGAGAACCTCAAGAGCCCATGAATTTAGTTAGCTATGGTAGAACTGGCAAGACCTGAAAGGTAAACGCTGGATGAACTGGAGTATGAAATTTCAACGCACTGCAACTATGAATGCATAATAGAGAGCGAAAGGCAATCATGAAGAAGAGATTAAAGACCTGACTGACATGAACTGTCCCCTACCCTCTTCTTATTCAGAATGGGTTCAACTGATACCTGTGTTTAAATCGTGCCTACCAGCTGGCAGCTTTTCCTAATTATGCCGAATTATATTTAGACCGTGAAAATTACCAGGTCATACAGTTCTACCCAGATTACCTTCTAATGAGCTAAATCAGGAGTAATTGGAGGCATTGCCCCAATATATAATTTACTTGACAGCTGCAATGCCTACTTAATTTCCACAGGGGCTTTCCCAGCCCCCATTGATTGCTGTAGTGCTCATGGTACCGAGTGGTTTAAAGCCAGCTCAAGCCTATTTGCAGCCACAGCCACAAATGGGACCTACCCTCAGTGGTAAGTGCAACAGCTCACACCCATCCACCCACAGATAGATCTACCTTTTTTCTGTATTCTCTGTTTGAAAGCTGCCTGCCAGACTGTTGCTTGAGGAACAAGGAATTCTGATTCTAACTGAGAAATTCCATAATTCTGATTAGTTAGGATAACTGCAGATGGCTGAGGGCTACTTGGGGCTACAGCTCCACGGAGCTTTTTGGTGGCAGTGCTCAGCATTTTCACTTACTGGAGTTTTACTCTGTTAGGAGCAGCAGTTTTCTAACCCCTACTTGAGGATTCAGCCTCAAGGAGGATTCAGTTTTTTGTTAGCAGCCTCAATTTTTGGTTGTTGCTCTCCTCTCCCATTCAGAGATCCTTTAGTTCTGCTTGGAGAGTATTTAAAGTAAAGGCACATCTGATTTTGCTGGAACAGCCTTCTTTCCCTAACAGCTTGATAAATTATCTGTTGCCGTCATTTCTGATTACATAATTTTAGCGTTTCATAGCCTTAATCCTAAACTGGGGCTGGACTTGATCACAACTTAAGAAGTTTATATGCACTCTGGCTTGACGTCTGCCTCAAATCTGCACTGGGTTCCAGCCATGGGCTTCTCTAGGGTAACAGGAATTTTCACTCGGCACAGAGTTTTTTTTTTTCTAGGTTTAGAAGACTTTTGATTTCTGCTGCAGCAGATCCCAGTACTGATTTTTTTTTTTTTTTTGTACAAATAAAGGATGAGGCTGTGAGCTCCAACAGAATAAAAATATTTCCAAATCCAACTCTTTTTTTTTTTTAATGTCTACCCGGCGCAGTAGGTAAATGGTTAAGGTGACTTCAATAGTTGTAATTTTCTTCTGCTTCCACTGTATGGCGAATACTCAGGAAAGACTGTAGGACGTTTGCAGCAAGTAACAGATCCACACTTCTCTGTGCTTGATTGTTCCAGATGGCTAGTGTTCTTTGTGATAAAGAATGGAATAATATCTTCAAATAATTAAATGCAACACTGAAAATGAGTAACCAGAGTCTATGGGAACCGACACCTGATGCTTCTGAAAATTGTTCCTAATACTTTATTCTTATATATAGGTAAAGTATAAAGTGTGTATAAATATATATATAAAGTATACTTTATTATTTCTCCAAATAATAATTTCTCAGTAACATTCAGGGAAATAGCAGCACATTAATAATTTAATAAGGCAGTATTGTCTCTCTTCACTTGCGTGCCAGTCCCTGGTGCTGCTGAAGGAGATCAGAAACAGATGAGGCCTGAGCGCAGCACGGGCAGGATGACTGTGTTCTGCAGCCTGCGGAGACTTGGGGATGCATTCACTTTAGGCATCTGCAAAGAGCTCTGCAGGTAGAAGGCTAAACTTGAGTCCCCACATACTCAGCTGAGAGAAATGGAGAGGTTTTTCCATTGGGTGACTTAGGTTAGACTTCTCCGACTTGTCCTTGTGGAAGACTTAGCCCTTCCCTCGTGGGCAGTCAGCCCTACTCCATCTACACGTCTTCCGGGTGGGAAGTACGCTGCGGTCCACAGAGCTGTTACGGTATATTGCACTCAAGGAACACAAGTTATGGTACTTTGGGGGATCTTACTGAGAGCAAAATTTTGACCTCATTTTCCTGATGGTCTTTAATGACCTCTTTTGAAAAATGCAACCCTCACCAGGCTTCCTGCACTAGGAATTTGAAGGTGCATGGCAAAACTAAAGGAGACGCAGAGCTCTTGCCTTGCATTATCTGTCGGTGAACTATTTTGTTGTTACCTCATTTGTTTTGTGCTGTTTAGTGGGATGCTGACCAAGCTGCACAGGGAAACTGTCATTAATTATTAAGAAATAGTCAAATCCATCAGGACATCAGTACTGCTATAATGTTTCCCCTGAGGAGACAAAAAGAGCCTTGAGTAAGGAGTTGGAGGTGTTCCAGTGAGAACATGCAGCCCCAAAAAACAGTCTTACTTCTTAAGTTTGTTAAATGAAATTTCCAGATGATTCCTTCCTTCCCAGCGTTGCGCACTAAAAAGGTACAGCAGTTAGTTTTTAGAAAATGAAATTTGTTTTCCAGAAAAGAAGTGTTACTGAAGGGACTAAGAGACAGGATCGTGAGGGACTGAATTCCTCTGCCAAGACAAATTCCCCATGTCCTTGGGCACCACCATGGTGTTACGTGAAATAATATAAAAGCTCTGACCAAGGACTGCTTTATAGTCATAGCGCTGCGGTACAACCCTATTGAGCTCAAAGCCAGAAGGAACATCAGATCCTGTAGTTTTACTTCAGATATGTCACACATATGAAATTTCACCCATTTACCTTGCTTTTGAGCTCCTTATGTTTGACTAGTAGATGGCTTGGAAGACACTCAGTGTGGACCTGAGGATAACAAGATCTTATTTACTCTTTTGCAGTCTGGCTTCAACTTCTAGGTGCTGGGTCTTGTTGTGCAACAGGGACACCAGCCTAGAACAAAGTACGCATCAGGTATCAGAGATGGCCTACCATGGTCACCCTCAAGGAGGGTTTTGGGCAATTCTGCTCTTCCTCTGCCAGTAATTCCCTATTGTGTGGCAAAAGAAGATAAAAAAGTGCAGCACAGGAGGTTCTGTAGCCGGGTATGAACAAGTGCTAAATCTGTGTCTCCCAGTTCTCAGTCCTTACACTTCGGGAGAAAGCATCCATCTTCTGTCTGACACTGCCCACCGGCATTTTACTTGTCAGGTGGAAGGAGGAAAAACCTCAATAAAATGTTACCCATTAATCACTTGAATTTAAGAGGAGATTTTAATTTTATCTCCCATTTCCAACTCTCTTCTTCTATTGAAGTCCTGAATTAGGAGTGAAAGACTCATGAGCTTCTGCCTGGAGTAGTAAACCCATCTTCTGGCAGCTGATAAAAAGGCTTCTTTTCTAACCGTGAGAGCGAGGGTGCAAGCCTGCGGCAGGGCTCTTCATGCTTAAATCCAGTCATTTCACTCTCCCTCCTTGCCGGTTGCAGGTGGCCATGGTTTGTCTTTAAACTCCCAAAGAGCCGTGGCGTTTCAGGGTGCTCGGCGGCTGGCTGAGGGATACATCTGCAGATGTTGTTTTTTCTCTTGTGGCCGATACTGTGCATTCCCTTGCTTCTTTAAATATGATTTATTTGGACATGATTGTCAGCAGGAGCTGATCAGAAAGTTTTTGGTGGGAAAAGCAGGTTCTTTGGAAAGGAGTCCTTCACAGGAGCAGAAAAAAACCCAGTTTGTATAAAGCTTTTGCCAGTGATTGCTTCTAGTGTTCTGAAAAATTGAATTTCTAGTTGAAATGAAAGAGCATCTAAATAAGCCTCACTGTCCCTTCATGATCTTCAGAACAGCCTGGGATGATAATCGTCTCCCTCAGGGTTCAATTTGTATCGGAAAATACTGCTTATATTCATCATTTGCTGAATAAGTTTGCAAGTAAGACAGTAATCCCTGTCTGTGTTAAGACTCTGCTAATCAGGGTGAGAAGTTTGAACATGGCAAATATTATCCTGACACATGAAAACAGTTTTCCAAGGAAAAATGAATTCTGAAGGGGCTTTGACTGCTCTGTGCTACAGTATCTGGTACGTTTACCAATAATTAAATATACTGTAATTTAACTAATTGTTTGATTAGGGGCAATTCCCTAGACGTTATAATGTGTCAATTTTTCAGGGCTGACAGATTAGTCTCATATTTTTCTTTTTGAAAAATCACAGCGTATGATTTGCTGGCAAGCCCAAAGTATGGAAATGAGATAGAATGAAATGCACAACCACGCAGGGACTGCGGTGTTTCCGTTTCATCCTGAGCAATAAAGCAAAGGGAAATAACTAAGGCACGGAGAGTCTTGGTGTGCAAATGGATCCCTTACAGGCAAAATCCAGGCTGGCACAATTACGTTGAGGCACAATTATGTGGAATAAACATAGGAATTTATATTTTTTTTTATGTCTTCAGTCAAAACACAGGCTATGTCATCAAGAGTTCATAATAAGAAAGTGAGAGCAAAATGAGTGAAGGTAAAAGAGGTTCTGTATGAGGGAGGGTGGAGGAAGTGGATGTGAACAGAACAGCTATAAAGTACCAGAGGGAACGGGCCTGAATTTCACCTGTTTCTAGTATGAGGATGTCCTCAAGGCTGTCTCAGGCAGAAAAGAGGTTCATACAAACAGAAATGGCTACTATGATTTTATTAATCAAATAGTTTATTACTACTATTTATTATCAAGCCATAAGCCATGTCAGTGGAAGGTGGTGATCGTTCTGTTATTTCATAAGGTACCATTCAACTTTTCCTCAGTCCAAGACACAGCCTGGGAATTGTGGGGTTTTTTGGTTTTTTTTTTAATATAAAAAAAAAATATTTTCAAAAATTTTAATCTGAACTTTTCCATCGGGACAATCAGTAGCTAGTGGAGACAATCCCACCTCACCCCTGTGAGATCCTCGGAGATGGAGCACAGGGAATGGATGATTTCTTGGCAGTTTTAAGCAAATCCTTCCACGCCACACGCATGAGCTGAAGCACAGCCCTCCTGCCAGATCTCAACAGAGCCCTGCAACCTGCTTAATGCTGTCTGATGCACGAGGCTGGGCTTATTTAACTGTGTGATTTAAACATGTCTTGGTGAACGTGGGCACACATTGACATCCATACAAATCCTTCTGTGGGTGTAGTTTGTACTCTGATTTTCTGGGGAGAGCAAAACCCACTACAAATTAGATTAAAGACAGTATATGGGCATCTGCATTCTGAACTCTTGAAGTGAAATTATTTTTGAAAGAGACTGAGAGACTGAGATCAGTCCAGCTCGACGTCAGTGCGCGTACAGTCCCTGTACTCCAGTCCATGCCATCACAGCCTGTATTCAGGTTTCTTTCCTGGCTTCCACCCCCAAATGTTGGCTGTAGAGTGTGGATGGCTCTTTGGTAAAGCAAAGAGTACTTGCTCAGTGCTCCCTGCTCCCTCCTCAGCAAACTCTAAAGCAACTCAGAGCCTTCAGCAAGGGGCAGGAGGAGGATGGTGGGGGGAATTCACTGCTCACCCGTGTCAGGATGAGGGGGATCTCTCCCTCCCCTGTGGATATAAAGGACTTAATGGGGTTCCCTATTAGGAGACAGAAGAGAAGAGGTGCATCTTTCAGTCCCTTTGTCAGGAGATTGCTCGGTGGTAAGATTTTGGGTCTCCCGTTTCAGGTAGATCATTGTCTCTGCTTTTGTGAGCACTGCTACATAATCTGGCTTTAAAAAAAAATGCAAAGGTCTTTGCTAGTGAAAAAACCTCTTTCAAGAACTGTTCCCATTTTCCACAGGAAATCTGACGCTGTCTTTTTCTAAGACGCTGGTCTTTTCTGTGTTTCCATCAATCAGCTCTCTTTCTCCATAAAAGCCTACCCTGTAGCTCCAGATCTATTTCTTTTCATGGACATCAATGCATTTGCCAGTGCCTTGATGGCTTTCAGTTCTTGGAATTTCACTGTTTCCTTTGTCCTTGCATCTGAAGCAGTTTAGATGCAGATCTGCTCTTTAAAGAGAACTGGAGCATCAGTCAAGTGGATTAGAGCGAAGCTGGCAGGTTCCAAAGGCTTTATGAAAAATACACTCCTTTTTGGCAGGGAAATTGTCCCTTGGAAAGGGAATTCCATCAAAGCCGAACTTGTCTGGATCTGAGAGTTTCAGATCATTTGTGGAAAACACACATGCTTCATTTTGCCCACAACATGGATACCCCTGATGAAAAGAAATTAGTTCTCTTTACCATTCTTTTAATGTCTCATAGATTAGGAAACAGCACCAAATAAAATGGGTCCATTTTCACTTATTTTTCCATAACCTTTCCATTCAGACATAGTCTTTGAAAAAAACGAATTAAGGAACTAGCAGTGGCTAATGCGTGCACTCAGAATAATGCACATTCGTACTCTATTTTCAGCGAGAGCAGCCGAGGTTCATTAACATTATCCCCTAGCAAATGAATTCAGTTTGGGATAATGTCATCTGATTAAACTTTCTGCAGCCCACTTAACTGGAGCTTTGCTGTGTGTTTGACAGACACTTTAAACTCCCTAGAGATCCTCTGCTTTCCCATTTTCATTCCGTCTGCTTCCAAAGGCCAGATTCTGTCTGCTCCCCAGCTGATCAGTGACTTGCTCTTTCCATGGAGTTCCTGGGCTTTAAGTGAGATGAATTGCAGAGCTAAATATTGTCCCATCTGGGGAACAGTAACAGAATGGGATCCAAAATGATGAAGTTAACAGAAGGGAAGTTTTTCAGTTATCCCTTCACAATCACAGCTCAGAAAATGGGTTTCAGGTCAGACCCGGGGCTGGGATTCAAGAAATGGGTTAGCCTTAAGTTTAACTCTTAAACTTCAGTGAGGCTGTAGGCCCTGTTTCCCTACCTCAGTTGTCCACTCATGAAATTAAGAAAAAGACTCTTCCTAGCTACCATCTCCCTTGAGCGTGCAGTGTGTTTTCAGCAGGTCCTGCCTCTCTGCAGCAGTGATTGTTAAGATGGGTCTCATATGGGGAATGCAGGAAAGATGTCAATCAACCATGTTGCACAAATTTGTGCTGTGAGAAGCAGAAGAACGGGAAACCAAGTCTTGGAGCCTCAGACAGATGGGGATGGCAGGATGGGAGCATCCCCATCTCACGGGGATGACAAGTTATAAAAACCCAATCAAGCAGCCAGCCAAGAATCCTGCAGATGAAGCTGTTGTAGCCACCAGCAGATGTTCAGAAATGGAACCAGCTTCAGCGGCTGCCAAACACCGACATTCAGCAGGGTGGGTATCCCTCTGCATGTCCTGGGGGTTTTATTGACAGGAGATTCAAACAAGGACTTTGTTTCTTAAAGGTGGCAGCTCTGTGCAAATTAAAAAGTGAATGTCAATAAATGTTCACTTAGGGATTGCCTTTATCATGCATTTTGATTTTTATCTTAGTGTTTCGCTTCATTTCCTCAGAAAAGTGAAGAAACAAATACTGTGTTAATAATTAAAGGACTGGCTAATCGAGTTGCTGCCCTTTTCACTGGTGTGATTAGCCAATATTCACAGCTTTTTAGAGTTCTTTCCATTAGGATGAGAAGTGTTTGTTGTCCGACTTGTATGTTCTTTGACATTAATTTATGAAGAATATAACAAATTTCCAGCAAACATCGCAGAAACACAGCAGGCGATTCCCTTGATGAGAAAATCCTTGTCTGGACCTCCCGTGGGCACTCTCCCTGGTGAGATTTGCCTTTCTCTTGAGAAATCAGAGAGACCTTGGGAGTCTGAGAGAGCTCTGCTTTGTACAGTGTCCCTGTACAAGAGAAAACCAAGGTGTGAAGTGGCAGTAGCAAGAGGTTTTTCGAGATACAGTTTGTTAAATTGTGCTTTATAACAAGTACAGTGTTCTGCTCCTGGCAAAACATCATCATGTTTAAGAGCAGAGAAACTCCTTAAGCCCCTCAGACTCTCTGAATCACCATGTTCCCTAGGTAGTGGGTTTGTCACCTGAAGCTGTCTGAGCTATCTGAAAGGTCTTGATTTCATCGTTCGTGAAGCCCCAGGGTACAGGAGCACAGAGTCCATCCGCAGCCTTCATGGCCATGCAGAAAATAATGAAAAATCATCAACAGCTCCAAATATAGTATTAAAAAGTCCTTTGAGTCACCTGGGTTCTGAGATGTCCTCTTTGACCCGTTGGTTAGCATGTGCTTCCTGGCACCGAGATAATGTGCCCAGTGTCCTGAGCTGGGCATGCGTGTATGTGGCAGTGAATTAATTTGGCTTGAGATAGCTCAGATGGCAAAAATCCTTGACTTGTCTGCCAAGAAAATGTACTTCAGCTGAGGTCTGTCAACATGAGAGGAGCAGAGGGGTTGCCCAGTCAGCCAGAAGATGAATTTGTGCTTGTTCTGTCAACTGCTGGAGATTGGAATGTCAATATAGAGCCTAATAAACTTCTAGTTTCTAGAGAATTAGAGAATGCTCTGAGATAATGTTTAATAACAATCTGATCTACTCGAGGTCACGCAGCATTGTCTCCAGGCTGGTAGCGTTGCCAATACTCTGGCTTATCAGGTCTGCTTAGGTGCGTGATCCACCCAAATTAAATTTTGGCCCCTGGCAGCTTCATTTCTCAAGCTTCCCTTGTGCAAAGCAAAGGAGATAATTAAAAATACAAGCTAGGGACTAGGGACTGAGAGATATTTCATTTCTGAAGCAGAGACTGGGTACTGGACGTGCACAAACAAATATCTTCGTGAGAAGGGTATGACACCCCAAATTTGATGGGGGTCAGCCCTTACCAAAGGGCTGATAAAACCTTTGTGACTAATCAGGCTTTTAAAAGATGGGAACTTAAAAGCCTGGGATCTGCGAAAGGGCATGAATACCCCTCTTTGGTGCAGACAACTGCGTCCCAACTCAGCGCGGCTTGCAAGGCGGTTGGAAGGGAAGGGCGGGGAGTGCTGATGGGTGGCTGGGCACTGAAATGCCGTAGTACGCTGCCTTCTCCACAGTTCATGTTTGTGGGATATACAAAATGCAAAGAAAATATTGAATGCAGAGATTTCTTTCATTCGTTTTTGTCTTGGCTAGAGTCAAGATGTCATTGATCCTGACAGGACTGCCCTAGGCTGATGCTGTGTTTGCTACAAATAGCTGGTGATGAGGGCTGATGCTGTGAGCTTTTTGTGCTGTGTTATTCCATTCGAGTCCACTTGAGCTCCTTTTGAACAACATTTCTCTCTAAAACTATTACATTCTCCCTCTGTTTATTGATAATGTGTGCTAACTTGTTCCATGACACTGAAAATGAAATTGGTTGTTGGTGACTACAGGGTTTTCATCTGAATATTCTTTAAATGCATCACAATAATTTAGATAAAGAGAAGACAGGAGACATTTCTCACCCTGCTACACTGATATCTGAGCACTGTTGAACTGGAATAGTGCTCATCTCACAGCTATCACAGAGCAGTTCCCTAAATATTTCTGATCAAAGCTGAGATTCAGTTACCAAATGCTGGCAGGCTGGAGTCTGCAAAGGTGGGGAAGGGCGGAATAAATGTATTTGCGGGCAGAGGGCGGGTGACGGGGTCAGCAGCACAGGGCAGATCCATTTCTCCCACAGCCCTGCAATTTGTCCTGTGACTGTCACTTGCATTTATAGGGCACGGAGTGACTTGGTGACCCATAGGTGAGTGATGGGCTGAAGCGTGAAGCATCTGTCTTGCTTCTGATAAGGCTGTAATCACCCAATTGCTGGGCTGCCTTAGAGGCATGAATGCATTTATCACTGTAGTACCCTTTGGAAGCTGGGCAATAATATTAATATTTTTCTTTTTAAATTTATTTTGGAGACACGAGGAGAATAAATGACATGTTAAAGGTCACAGGGAGCATTTCTTGCAGAGTCAGGAACAAAAGCCTGTTTTCCTAACTGATAGTCTAATATCTTGACTGCAAGACTCCCTTATCAGGTGGTATCCTAAAAATCTCTTCTAATGTCTCTGTTCCTCCAGGGTCTTCTGAATATATACGTGTTGAAAATCTGCAGAAGATAAAGTCTAATAAGTTTTTCACTGCTTCTCCAAGAGGGAGATAACTTTAAAATCAGCTGTGTCCTGTTTTCAGCATTATAAATTATTATCTTCGGCAGAAAAATACCAATTGGCTTTTCCTCCATGTCCATTTCTGCTTGATGTGTCTCTAAATCCATGATGGCTAAGTTACAGGTGACTCATAGACAGCGATCCAGTGCTAAATCAAGTTTTATTCCTTTGATAGGGAAGCCTGGAAGACAGAAATAAGGTGGCTGAAACTTTAGATCTTTCCCAAGAAACACCTTATTCTTCCTATAAACCAAATAAATGCATGTTATCAGGGACAGAGCTTCTAAATGAGACTATTTCCAAAGAAAATCTCCATGAATAGTTATTTACTTGGTGGCATATAGTTTCAGGGGAAAAAAAAAAAAAAGTAGGATCTTTTGTAATTTAAAAGTAAAAAAAAAAGTTGTTCATGTGGTTTCAACTTCTGTGGCAATACTTCTTTCCTCCCTCCCCATCCTGAATTCCCTTAATTGCTCCTTTCTGGCTATTTTCAGGCTGGGCATGCCACTCCCTGAGCCCCAGTAGACCTCTGACGAGAACTAGGGAATGTGATTGTTCCCACTCCCTCTGTTTTCATTACGTCTCTATTAATAGTCTTCCATTTCCAAACCACCTTTGCTGACAGCAAACCATTATCATACGACGCACATACACTGAGTACAAATTCAAGTTAATACACCGTGATGCTGTGTCACACACTGGCCTGCCGCTGAGCTTAATCTCATAAAACGTGATCTAGGAAGGACCATGACACAACTCCGTATTTTATACCAGGAACACATTATCTTGCAGAATTTTGCTTGTTTAAAAGCTCTCATTTCCCACCTGAATCTCCCAAGGCAATGTACAGAGCCTGTCTGTTGCCTGCAGGTCTGATATAGGCACCCGTTGGCATATCAGCTGGGTGACTCTGCTTCTGGGCCACCCTGTCCTCTCTTGACCGTCTCTGAGAAGAGCAGCACAGGAAGAAGGGCTGTCAGGGAGGGTATCGCTGAGATGCCACCAATTCAGCCTCCTGCCAGTCAGATCAAGAAGCTTTCTTCTTTACAGTTTTTGTATGAGAATGGGCTGGCTGGATCAGAGGGAGCAGAGGGCATGGAGGATGCCAGCAGAGAATAGGGAGAAAGGGAGATCCTGTGGCCATATGCAACCACCCCAAAAAGATTAGGTTAGAGGTGTGAACAGAGTGCCTTCATGGATCCTGCCAAGAAGTTTAATTAAAGTCGCTTGCTGTAGCAGAGTGACCCACTTTCTCTCCCAGCTATCACATCAGATGTGATGTTTTACGAGATGGGCTACAACAGCAGAACAGCATTTCTATCTTTCTGTCTTTTTTTTTTGTTTTTAACTTTTTTTTTTCTCTCCTAAGCAGAGGAAATGACAAACTCACATTGCAGGCAAGGAGAGGAAGATGAACTTTTTATGTTGCAGTCATGGTAAAAAACACTGACACATCACATGGCTCTTCTGGATCCCAAGCTCTGCCAATAGCCAATCCTCTCGCCAATGCAGTTACAGCTTTTTAATTCATTGGACCTCAGTGTAACTCCGTTTGGTGTACTGTACACTCATCTGAGACCCAGATCTACTATCTGAAATCAGCAGCAAACTCCACTTTTCCTTCTACAGGGAGACAGATTTATGACAGCTGCTGCCATCTCTTCATTTTTATCACAGACTGTTAATTTAGACTTTTCATTCCATTCAAATCCAGAGAAAACACCAGTCTACAGCAGCACTGACAATCATTCCTTCTGTAGAAACAATAACACTGACTAAACAATAGAATCTTTATCGTGAAGACTCAATAAAAGTTATGCTGACGCTTGAGAAAAAAAAATTGACTTATCTTCAGACCATGGAAGGAGAAAACTCACCCAACCTGTCACAGTGATGAGCCAAAACAAAGACTCTTTATCTGATGCTCCTGGACCTCTAGATCTTGGAGACAATGAAACCCAAATGTAGGCAAGGGACTGTCCAAGTTAGAGCAACATCAGCCCCAGAGGCGCTCTGGCTTTGCTGTTGTCTCTAGGTGCTATGGTAAACTAAATAATACGTGTGAGGAATAGCTTTTGCCAGCAGGTAGATGTCCATGGCATCAGCATTTTCCCAGTTTTTCTTATGAACTAGGTGTGCCAGGATAGAGACGTCACATGCCCATGGCTCATACACATTTAACGTCTCTTCTTCCCAAAGGCACCAGTAGTGTTTCCACCTCTGAGACTGACACTAGTTTTACACTGAACAGAGCCAATAAAAAAACCCAGAAAACAGTTATTACTAGAAAAAAAAACATCTCCAGGAGTGGGGAAGGAGAAACAGCACCAGGAGACCTGGTCATTTAGCCAGAAGATCCTGAGCAAAGAAAGATCCTGAGAAAAGATAAAACTCAGAGGTATTTAATTTCCTCCAAAGAACGCTCTTTTCCCATTTATATAATTTCACACACCTCTGCCCTTGCTGTATATCATACATCCTGTCATTGTTGAAAAGAGAAGCAGAAGGGACAGAAGAACAACCAAAAAACCCCAGAAATATCCCAATTCACCCTTGCCCTCCAGTCTTCCTTCCCAAAGAGAGCAATAAGGAGCCTCATTCAAGAAATCGCCCCTTCCAGCTGCCTCCACACAGCTGCTTGAGATTAAATGGTTTCGTCCTTGTGGCCGGTCGATTGCTAATTGCTTCCCCGCTCTCCATCCCCCACTCAATGCATGCAATTCACGTCAGAAGAGGCAAGTGAATGGCAGAAAGCTCAAGGGTTCAGCGGCTCCTGCTGTGGATGTCACTACAAATCTGGGAGAGGCAAGAGCATGGGGAGATGAGCCTGATAGATGATAGACATGGCAAAGGGCAGCCCGTTGCCCTCACAGTCTGGGCACTGTGGGCCAACCTGCGTCTTTATAATGACAGCTAGCAATTGATTAACTCCTTTTGCTTTGTGCCTATGTTTTTTAACCAATACGATTAAAGCTGAAGTAGTTACAGGTGCCTTTGATAGAATAATAGTTGGTAATTACATACTTAACACCAGTATTGATGTTTTATATATATTTATAAATTTATCTATATTATATATTGATTTTTATATATGTATTTATATATAAATTTGCAGTAAGTCCTTGTGTATATTAACATTAACTTGACATCTTGCTCTCATATTTGAAGCCTGATCTATGGGACAGATGGAACAGGATCATTGCTTTCCAAGGGTCCTGAACCAGGCTTGGGTAAGTCTGAGGGCTCTGCTCACATGGCTCTGCATGAGAGATGAATAACACTGTGAGAGATTTTATTGCAGTCAGATTATCAACACGACACGACAGAAACTATTTGGGTCATTGAGAACGAAGAGGCTGTGAAAGCCAAAGATATACATGAAATGGGGTAAATATTAGGGATTGCCTTTTCTAACTAGGATCCAGAGAATTTAACACATGAAATTCCTTGCATGATATTCTTGGACAAACCCAGATCCTTTAGCTATTGAGTGCCAGGGGTTTTATGCATACATTTCCTTCTATGCACGATCATCCCAGCATGAAAAAGGGTAAGTGCCGTTTAGTGATACACAAACTAAGACGAGAGCCTCTCGGCGGTAGAGGGCTTGATCTCTCCTGTGCCAAAGCTGTGCTATTTTGTTCCTAATAAAACAGCAGCAGTTGAGGAACTGTTTGAATTTCCAACGTGTAGAAGAATTGAAATAACCAACCCCTGAGGCTGGCAGAGCATATGGAAGAGCAGTGTCAGGAGGGTCTTGACAAGACCCGCTCAACGTGTCAAGATCCTCTCAATGTGCAGGAGTCTCCATTTATCAAGCCAGCCAAGACCACGTATATTGTAGCACAGCTGACAACCTTCTCTTGCACAGCCAAGATGAACATCTCATCTGTGCCAATCAGGTTGTGCAAATGCTTGGTCAGTTTTCTAAGGGTTGAGCAGAAACCAGATTTCAACTGAACAAGGAAACCTTTGACAGGACAGTTCTGTAAATAAAACAAGGGCTAATTTCAGGCTGGGGTGATCTGTTCCCATCTGCCTGAGCTTTGGAACAGGTTTTATCTCTTCCTTCACCAGATAATTATTTTAGCATACTACAAGTTACATAATTTTCTGTTATTTCCTGCTTCTTTTTCCTTAAAAAAAAAAGCTGAATTTATTTTGTCCTTTTCTTTTAAATATATGGCTTTTGATATCTATAAATCAATGCACTTGATAGAAAATATACTCCTGAGGGAGTTTAAAGAGGTAGAAAGACCCAGCATGAAATGCGCACAGAACTTCTATAATGGAATTATATCGTATGAGTCTATTTGAAAACAATTTGGCATCTTGGGACAAAGCTATAGCCAGGAAGGAATATAACATGAGAACTTTCTCTTTGCACAACATACTGCTGCCAGCCTGACTGGAAGCGCACAAACTAAGAAACCTTTTTGTTTATTTAAGTGCCAGATGCCTGATTTAAGGCAAATTGGGCCTGATCCCAAAGCCTATCAGAGATGATAGGAAATCATCCTTTGAATTCAGTTGGCTCGGACCCAAAACGCCAAGCTGGTCTCTTACCACACTCAGTTTGTACCGCATTCCGTGTCACTGACCGAGACTATTTATGCAGTAAAAATGCTCTCCTTACACTCTGGATTGGAGGTTTAGGCTGTGCTTACTAACACTTATTGAAACTCATAAATAAAGACTCCTTGTGTATTTGGCCTCAGTTTTCAGTCTGAACTTGTGGAAGTAGTGCTATTTTGAGTTTTCCACTTCTGAATTGATATGCTTGGGATGGTGCAGGAAAAGGAGCTCATGATGAATTTTTGCATTACAAAATCACATTGTCAGTATCGTTTGGTCCCAGCCTGTGATGGGAAATTCAGAAATGGGTTATAAGGGCACAGAGAGGGAAAAAAACCCCAAACAATTGGATAGCGTTTAGGCAGCAAGACTAAGGAAATACGTAATGGAGCTGAGTGATAAATAAGCAAAGAATAAGCAGATCTGTAGGCAAAATTGGGTAAACAAAATAGGTGATCATTTCCCCAGGCTGACTTTTCAGTGACAGATCCTTCATTCATGGTTTTAAATCCTCACTGTACGACACCCTGGTGTTAGGACATGCTCTTCTTCCAGCCACATCGACATTAATTTAGTGTGGCCATAACACGGCAGGTTTTTAACTAGTTAGACTTTTTTGTCCAGCTTCATTTAAGCTGCCCTCTGGCATCCCAGGCGCCACTGATGCTGCCCTGAAAACTGGTGCTTCAGTATTTCAGGGACCACTGAAATAGCAGGGGAAGAGTAATGTGTGTTCTTATGTGTACATCTGGAGTGTGATGAAGAGGATGAACAAAGCCAATAAAGGATGCCCACAATTAAATCCAGGCCACACAATAAAATCTGGTGAAGAACAGACCTTTGCCCTGAAGGTTTAATTCTTACTGGCAAAGAGAAGAGAGCATTAATGCAATTTCATCTACTGCTACCTTGACTCACTTCTCTTCTTCACCAACAAATACACTTGTGTATTTGTGCACATCAAAATTAAGATTCTGGCAAAAGTAATTAAAAATACCTGTTCCTCTTCTGCATAAATGCTAACTTTGGAAGCCTGGCTTTACATCTGAGCTCACTGAGGGTCACTTCAGCTGGTTGTTGTGGCAGTATCTACATCTCAAATAGATTCTAGACAAACTGAGAGAAGGGAGAAATAGACAAGATCCCAAGTTAAGTTTCCAAAGAGTGAGAGCTGGGAGGGGGCAGACCTCTGTTTCGCTGTGGGTGCAGAACAAAGCTGCACTGGTTTTGTTGCCATCAGCTCGTTAGATGGTATATTACTGTCTATCTTTAATGCCACCGTCATCCAACGGTAACGGTTGCAGGTTGGGCTGCTTCTAGGGATATAATAATAGACACCGGGATATGCTGGCTAACCAGTATTTGCTCATGATGGTAGAAGTTTGTGTATTATTGTCCTTGATTGCATAGCACACATCACCTCCTCAGCCACCTTTGTGGAGATGGCTCATCCAAACCCCTTCGTTAATGAGCTGGATTATTCCTCCTCTGGTCCTCCTGCTGCCAATAGCTTCTGCATCAGTTTGTAGATGCGGCAAATTTATGTGAATGCTATCGCTTCTTCTGTTTCTGCTTATGCCAAGGTATCTTTCTGTCTGGTAAAAGACGCCATGTTACAGCTGAAAAATGACTGTTGAGAACAGCAATCACCCCAGCGCAGGAATATAAACTTCTGCTAATTCAAACGAGGATGCGGCACCTGAACAGTGGGATTAACACAGCTCTGCTGAGTACGGTGTTCAGCTGAACATTAATCAGACTTATTCTCTCTCCAAAGGTGAAGATTTTGACGTACTTCTTTTCCTTTGATAGACGGGCATCATTGGCTCCTCCTGATTTGAAACACTGCCAAGGAGGTAGGATTTGCATCCTAAGATCTAAGCTAGGCTGCAGCCTGGCTTCATATAGCGCAGTCAGGTGTAATTTTAGCTTTTTGGGGTCTACAGGGGGAGGCAGAAAGAGCCTGCGTTTGTGACTGCCACTAGAAAGGCGTTGTAGCACAGAAGTGTTTTTTTTTTTTTTTCCCCTGTACAAATTGCCTCAGTTCCACTTTCCTAAGTAAACAACCTGCTACAGAATTAGCTACAGTGCTAAGTGAAAAAAGGAGTTGAAAGAGAATAATGCAGAATAATTGAACAGGAAGAAAGGAAATAGGCATGTAGCAGACCTGAAAAAGAGACGCAGAGCTAATTAAATGTAGTACAATTAATTTCACACAATGTCCTTCACATGTGGCATCGTAAAATGTTCTGCTGAATGAGTGCACCAAGAGTCAGCTGCGCTTTTTGGAACTTTTAACATCTCTCTCTTGCTCTGGCTTGTTCTTGTCAATGTGATGCAAAGAGCTGTCATGAGAAGAAAATATCACAGCTCACCAGTCCTTCCTGAGATCAAGGTGAAATTCCACCAGTGGCTTTGTGCAAAAAGCAGAACTTGGGAGTGATATTGCTTCCTGCCCTGGCTCTGATCTTCACAAACTGCTTCATTTTCTTCTAACAAAACGTATAGCCATTCTTTTTTGTGCTTGTGTCATGAATTGCAGACGCTCCTGGGAGCCACGGTGCAGCCAAACACCGGATCAACACATGCGACTGGACACACAACTCAAGCACAGGTGGATCCGCTTCCTCTGATCTCCAGCCTTCCATGTTCTGGCCTGCTACATCTCCTGTCCTTTTGATATATGATAAGTGATGCCCATCTTAGAGAGGTAGATGTTGTAGACAGAAGTCTTCCCTTTGTCTGGGGATAACTTTTCAGCAAGTGATTACTTTGAGTCTCGCAAATGAAGGCAGGCCTTTTATTTGCCATGCGGAGAAGACTCCTTTTTTGGCATTATCCAATAGTTAACTGCCCTTCTCCAGGACTAAATTAGAATAACAAGGTGGAGCAAGCCATTTTGTTCATACTCCATCTTAGCAGGATGTCCCTCAGAAGAGAGATGCACTCCAGTGTTTCTACTCCTATCCTAATTTCTCCTTTGTTGTCGATAAGGGGACTAGATGAATCCTAAGATGCTTTGGACGTCAGTGCTAGCCTCCTGGGTCACTCTCTTTACGTGGGATATAACGAGGGTAAGTAGAGCTGTAGCTACTTACATTATAGCCTGTGACTCAGGAAGGCGTCCCTTTGCGTATCAGCGAGCTTGAGGTTGCTACGTTATAGAGTTCTCATGATGGGAAAAAAAAAGAGCAATTATTACAAGGGAGTGTTACCTCCTGTCACATCCAATAAAGTCAGTCTGGCTTTCTGAAAGTCCTATGAGGAAGGCACCAGGATGAAAATTCATGAGTGCCGACTAAGAGACACTGGCGAATAAGACTTTCTGTCAGTCATTACTCTGCAGATCCTTTTTTTTAGGGAGGGACTGAGTACGCTGGGGTTAGGGGACCCTGCTGTGTGATTTGCCAGGCGTTTCAGAATGTTGACCCTATGTGTAATGACCGGTGCTGAATGCAATTTTGAGCTGCAGCAAGGTGGGGTTATAATAACAACGTGTCTCTACCTGGTAAGGGATGTTGGCTTTGACTGCCAGGCCATGGTGGCTCCTTGCAGAGAAGAAGTGGCTCTCATAAACCCCTAAGTACTATCATCCTTCATGTCTTAAAGAGAGGAGAAATTAAAATGGTGACTTGATTTCTCCTGCCGTCAAATAAGTGTTTGGCTTAGCAGAGATTTGAGTCCATCGTTTAGAGTACTGAGAAACCAAGCCCTTTGACACCCATGTGGCCAGTTGACCACGTTTGCTGATAGCCAGCTGTTTGTTACCAAGCTTTACCCTGCTTGTGAGAAGAGGCCCTGGGAAAGGGGTGAACGGTCGTTGCGTTTCAGCGTGCAGCCTGTGTCGGAAGCAGCTTAGAAATACAGCGTAGCCAGAGAGCCCGTAGTGATGTGTTTCCCAAAACTGCGGGGCTGAAGAGGAGCTGATACTCCTGGTCACTGCTCTGCACATGGAACATTAAGCCCAGGCTGCTTCTACCTGGGTCTGCAGGGTTCCAGTCTCATGGGTTTTTTGGTGTTTTTGTTTTTGTTTTTTTTTTTTTTTTGTTACGTGCAAGTGACAAAAAGCAAATTGCTTTTCTGGAGAAGCTTTCCTGTCTTGGAAAAATCTTTATCCTACCAAGACTGGCAGCTCTGCACCCTTCCTGACTTCAGGGTGCAAGGGGAAACTTGCTTAGTGTCTTGCAGAGAAAAGCTCATCGGGGAATTTTAGAACATTAAGGTCCCTGTGACTCATAGATGCTGCAGCGTTAATTTAATGCACAGTTATTTTGCATAGGGATTTTGTAAATGTAGCTGAACAATAACATTGTTTGCCCATCTTGCTCTGTCTGTTATGAGCTGTTAAGGATCTTTGATGCAGCTTCCCAGGAATATGTGTGTTTAAATTCAAACTTGACCCTGGGAGGGAAAGAACCCATCTTCTGCTCTTGTGTCAAGCCCATTTGATGATGAATTGGCAGGACCTGCCTTTCTGGCATAGATATTTCCACTTAGATTCTTTTTAATATGTGATAGAAATTGAAATTTTGAAGCCAAATGAGCCATCTTAATAGACTAGTCCTTGTCCTTCCTTTGCTAAGCATGGAACTGAAGTAGCTTATGTCTTTCCGAGACACTTTGTTAGCATCTCCTGGGAAAAGGGGAGAAAAGACTGCAACCACCCTTCCTGCAGCGTTGGTCCAAACAGCGTGGGCGGCAGCGGTTGATGCGTGGTCCCAGAAAGTGTGCAAGCAGAGGGACTGTGGCCACGTCACCCCGTTAGCTGACAAAGACCCGGCACAGACCCTGTTTAAGCTGTGACACGGGGCAGGCAAGGCTGCTTTAGCTCGCGTGCCCTGCGTCAGCACTCAAAGTTACTACAAAGGAGTGGGGAGAACTGAGCAAATTCTGCAAAAAAGCTGGGTACATGTGAGTAGGATTTTTTTTTTTAATTGGTTTCCACCTGTCAGACTTGTCAGTAGTGAAACTGGATGTTTGCAAAGAGAAAAAAAATCTTTCCCCCTCATCCACCCCCACACCTCCTCCCTTCCCACTGGCCTGTCTCCAGGCTCCGATGTGACATCTGAGCAGGTTTATTTCAGCATCCGCTGGCAGCAGGAGTGGAGGAGTTTGTGAGAAGAGGCATCCCACGGCTCTGGTTCCTAGCGGATATTTTGTGTCTGAGCTGTGTTTGGGAATCATTTCCTTTGGATACTCTTGAGAATCTGTTGTGATCCATGCCCTCGCCTTTAGGCTCAAGTAGCCTTTGGGATGCACCAGTGCTTTAACAACAGCTTTGCAGGTCTGCACAGGTAGGAGGAGATGATCAGGATGATCTGTCCATCTTCAGAAAGTCCAGGTACCACTACACTGGTCTGTGAAGGATAGTTGCAGTGAAGATTGTGAGGCAACAGCTGAGGCACACAGAGCTTTTGTCTTCTCCTTCGTTCTCCAGAAGCAAGTGTATGCTCGTCTCTACCAGCGAGTTGGATTACCAAGCAAAGGTTTCAAGTCAGAGGTTTGAGAGCAAAGAGAATTGTCTCTTCCCTGTCTATTTTCCTTCATTTAGAGGAATATGCATTTAAATAAAGGCTCATGCTGCTAAACAGAACTATTCAGCCCAAGAAGAAAAAGAAGATGCTGAGATGGATCCACAGAGATGAATAAGGCGAAGGAGTTGTTTTCTGAAGCCACCCAGCAACTGGTAGCACCCAGCATTTGTTACCTCCAGCCTTCCCTCAGAGACCCATCCTGGCAGCTCCAAGTGGTTGAACGTGGCCCCTGCAGCAATGCTGAGGTTTTGGAGGAGGTTGAAGATAACACCACGTGAATCTCAGCGAGCTCAACACCACATCCTTCAGTGGCTGTGTTAGCAATCATCTCTTTTCGCTGCAGGTCTCTCTCTGGCAGAAGGATATAGCAGACAAGTGGGAAACTTTTCATGTAAAATCAAATCAAATCACAGGAGGACACTGGAAAGGAGGAGCTGAGCCTTTCTCTCCCTGAGGGATCATATCTTCAAAGTCACGCAGGCTTGGAGGCGTGCTCAGGCTCCTGGAAAGTTCTTGTACATCCTGGACCACCAAAGCGTGGAGCACAGGTGGTTGTGGCTGGACTGCAGCTCATGTGCAAGGGGATCACCTGGCAGGGGCTGCGTGGCAGCGTTTGGAAACTGGAACTGCTTCAAGAGGAGAGTCATAGAATGGTTTGGGTGGGAAGGGAGCTTTCAAGGCCATTCAGTCCAACCTCCCTGCAAGGAGCAGGGACATCTCCAACCAGATCAGGTTGCTCAGAGCCCCGTCCAACCTGGCCTTGAGTCCCTGGCATAAGCCCTGCTTCTTCTCATGGGAAGGCACAAATGGAAAACGTGCATGAGCAAGAATTTTGCCATTTGAGTGTCAGGGATAATTAGGGGAGAAAGGAAACAATTCTATTCTGTTGACAGTAGAAGACAGAGATGGAGCAGTGAACAACACAGCCATGTTGTCTAATGGTACTCCAAAGTCTGCAGATGACTTCCCCACTCATATCTCTTCCCTTTCTGGAGCTATAATGTAGCAAAGACTTAGATGGTGAAACCAAAGTGAAAGAGGACTACAATCTTAAGTTATGGGGAAAGTGATTTTGTGAAAAAAAAAAAAAAAAGGAGGAAAAAGTAAAGAAATTCCCATTGTACAGTTATCACCTAAGATGTCTCTGCTTCCACCAAATTCACAAAATTGCCTGAACTAGTGAGACAGAATGTTTCAGTGCAGCTTTGTGCCAACAAACAACTGTGATGACAAAATTATTAGTGTTCTCAGGTCAAACCGTCATGTTGAATTAACCGTTCATAAGGCACAAGAAGTACTGTTCCCCCATGTGAATCAGAACGGAGACATCACCTGCACAAACAATTGGATTAGTTTTGAATCAGCAATGAAAACAAAGGACAAACAATTATCTACTTAAGTTCTTCATCCTTTTTAGTAACATCATTGTGCAGAACAATTGAATTACCTTTGTCTTCCCATTTGTCGCGGGGTTTATAAGACACCCTTTCTTCCTGTCCCTCTCCCCGTGCAGCTGTGCGCACGAACACTCTTAGCAAATCCCCCAACGTGCCTCTCTCACTGCATCCAAGGATGGGTGCCTTTGTTCTAGACTTGGCCTTTTCTAGTTATTTTTCCATCACTCAGGCTCCAGGCTGCTCATGGTCCCCGTGATGGGGCTGGAATATCTGTCTGTGATATCTCAGTAACTTCACCTCATCCTGGTTGTGCAATCCCAATTTTCCCTGTCTCAGATTTACTGTCCATGTATCTATGCAAATTTCATGCATTAACTCTCCGTGTATAGCATTGTTCCCACCACAGTTCATTATTTATTTGAGATGAAATCCACTTTTCTGCATCACAGTTTTTCTGGGTACATCTGGTTATGATGAGGTCTCAGTGTCTGGCTTTTGAAACGTTAGATTTTCTAGTAACACAGAACAGTTTAAAGGAAAATAAGGACTGTTAGCTATGAATATTTATGGTTAGAGTTGAATTGTATTTCAGATCACAATTCATTATTGCTGGTAGAACAGTAAATAGAAGCTAATATTCAATTTAACGGAAATATTTTCTCTTTTGTGCCTTGACCAGTGAACAAATTTATATGAAATTTGTATACTTTAAATCTATCTATTTAAATCTTATTAAAGTTACAGTCTCACTAACGAAAACAAAGCTAAGAATAAATCTGTCCGCAATGCCAATAAGGCAGAAATATTTCTGCTCACAAACAGTAAAAATGTAGAATTGACTCAAGCCATTTTATTGAGCAGATACTTTGATATGACCAGAAACACAAATTATCCCCAAGTTAAACATTCATGTGGTGTAACCACAGTTGCTGAAGTGAAACTTCTACTTGTTAATCCTAAATAAAAGGAGCTGGTGGGAATGATGTGAATATTTGCAGTGGAGATGAAATAAATCCAACCAAACACACACACTTGTAAGGGACCATTTTTTCCAAATTTAACATTTGGAGAACAGGGATGACTGTGAAAACATCTGTGATGGAAAATATGGATTTGGGAAGGGGGATGCTGGTAAAGATGCAGCTTGACATGCTCTGGCGCTGTATTTGACAGCAGATAATCCTGCAAACCTCCCCAAATTTGCATGTTTACCTCCTTCCTTGCTATCCCACTCCTCTCTTCTCCTGTAAGCTGGGTGAGCATCCCATTCCTCAGCCTCTGCAGCATCAGCTCAGATCCTCTTTCTCCCCTTCTGCTCTCTTCTCCCACTGACTTTCCAAGTGTCGGAGCAGATCTCCCTGCAGTTGGGTATGTACAGATTAGAAACTAAAGGAAGGAGATACTTTTAGGTGGGCCAAGGAGCTAACGAACTGAATCGGAGTGAATTTCATCTGAGCAGAAGGGAAAATGTCCTCAGTTGCACTCTGGAATAATTACTCTAACAGAGAGTTGAGAACAGTTAAAAAATACAGAACTCTGGCCAAAACCAGACAGCAATTGTGGGACCAGACATTTGCTGGGAGACATGACCAAACTTAACTCTTTGCTTCTCTGCTTTGCTCTGATGCTGGGTGAGGGGATGCTTTACTGAGCAGGTTAGTGGGGCTGTACCCAAGCCCTCCCTTCATCCCATTGCCCTGAGTGCGTGGTCTGGCCAGCCCTCTTTCCCCTTTAGCTCATTTTATCACGGCCCTATTCTCTATTTCTTTGTGCACAATTAAACAGCTTCCTGAGAAACTCCATTTTGTGCCTCACAAGAAGCCGGCTTAATTTCAAATAAATACACAATATCCTCAGCTTTATAAATTGTCGCCCTGGCAAAACATCTTTCCCATCCTCTCATCTGACTCAGTACTTCATTTCAGTCCCATAGCCCCTAATTCTCCAGTACGCTGGTGCCAGCCGCTAAGGAAGTCTATGGGGCTCATCGAAGTCTTGCTGCGACTCACAGCCCCTTCTGACATAAAGCAGCCATTTCTTGTTGATCAAGGCAACCAATCTTCAAACCCCATGGTGCCTCCTGGGGAGACGGATATAAAGAATGGGCAGACCCCGAGCCCTGGAGGCGATCTGCAAGGAAAATGAATAGCACAGGGGGATGAGTTGCTGTAAACAAGTGGAAGTGAGATTTTGGTTGAAGAGAAAAGCTTTTGACTGATTTGTGAAGATGCAAAAATCAGATACGAAAAGAATGTTTTCTTTTTTTTTTTTTTTCCTCCATTTTCCAGTGGTTTTTGTTACACGCTGATGTTGCTAACACAACTGTCTTCTGTCTGGAAAAAGTCTGCAATTCCTTTTGATGACATGATGTATATAGAAACACAGAAAGCAGATAGAATTATCATCGTGTGCTCATTTCACCCATGCTTTCTGCAGACATTTGGAGTCCTTTGTACCTTTTATCCTACATCTTAAGCTGATAGGGCACAATCTTCCTCAAAGCTAAGCATTGAAATGTCAGTAGCTTTTGGGCTGGCATGCAATTCAACGGGAAGCCAAACAAAGCGAGCTCTTCTCCCTGCAGAAACCTTTTCTGCCTCTGTCTCCCTGTACAGAGGTTCATTAATTTTGCATTTGCCTTCCAGACTGATGAGTAGAGCACAGAGAGCCCTCTACAATTTCTGTTTCAGTGCTGGTCTATGGGTAGTGTTGGCTTTCCTGTTCGCCACAGGTATAACGCTGCCACTCACACGTTCACCTACTCTTCCTCAAGCCTACTGATGAAATGCTTCCCCAGCAGAAGACAGCACTTCTTCCCCAGGAACCAGATTATAACAGCGTGCCTGATCTCGTAGAGACCGTATCACCCTACGGCAAGGGACTTCTACCAGTTAGCGTACTAAGCCAAGGACATCACTCTTTGATGAGGCATTGGTTGTAATGGTGTATAAACGGAGTGAGACTGGCAGCACGGGAGCACGTATTTCTCCGTCTCGCAAAGTCCATGAAAACTTATTAAGATACAAAGTGAAATCTGCAAGGGGGTTTTGCGAATGCCAGTGAGCTCCATATGATAAACAGTATATTAAAAAGCCCCAAGGCACGCTGTGATAACGCTCCCCCTCCTCGCTGCTGTAATATATACAATAAGCAAGAGATACTGGCCGCTGTTCAATCAAAATCAGGGCCGGAGCCTTTGTTCCTTCCAGACACAAGCTATGAACAGTAGTTTCTGTTTTAATCTGATCAGCGCCTCTGGCATTTAAGATTGGCTATGGAGCTGCTAACATAATGAACTGCTTCATTTTTTCTCCTGCTAAATGATATTTTTTAAAAAAAAAAGCCTCAGAAAAGAGAAACAAACAAAGCTGGACTGAGTCACTTAAAAACACAAACTAGGTTTCTCTGCAGATGCAAACTGATTTATACCAGTTGTGCATGTGGGCCTTCATCTAGGCTCACAAATGCTCTGCAAATTTGTATTTTCTTTCATTTCACAAGCCTATGGGCTTGTGTTTACACGTGTTGCTGGATCAGCCCTCCCCGGGAAGAATGCTCACTTCTCTGGGCAAGAAAATTACCCAGTCTGTCTGCCTTGCTGTGGTGTCATCAGTGCCCAAGTTTAAAATCCCCGTACCTTTTGCTTGTCCTCATCCAGACCAAGCCCAGAGGAAGGAGAGAGGTAAGTCTCCAGTTCTGAGTCAGGAAACACCATTGGCTACAAAAAAAATATCTGATTTAATGCTTGTGAGGATGATAAAGAGAAATTAATCTTACCCCAATTGCCAGTCTGAAGGAAGACAAAAATGATTTATTGCAGTAACGTGGAACTCTGTAAGATGTATACTCTGTGTGAGCGCTGTGCTAAAAATGCTATTGACAGTTGTAGCCGCTTTTCAAGTGGCCAGAAGAACGAGAACATTGAAAATGTCAGGTGTCACAGATTTCATTATAGCTCTCCATGGCACCGCTAAGGTCATTCCCATTTAATGGAGTGTGTTTCTGTTTGGGTATTTGTTAAATTCAGAACACAATGCCTCACCTCCTGCAATCCGTACGTTTTCCATACAGAAGCAGACACCAAGGATAATGGCACCGTCAAGAATACTTTGAAAGCTGCCAAGTGCTATGCCAAGGTCGGTGCTGTTGCTGACAACTGGTGAGAAGTTGCTTTTAAATGGTTGAAGGTTGGCATGTTTTGCTAGTAAACATCTTGGAATGGAGGCTTAAAATAGCTCATGGGCTACCTGCTTAAGCTGAATGAAGGGAATTGTGTTGACTGTGCTGGAAGCTCCAGGGTTTGAGTCTCTGGTCTACAAGATTTCATTAGAGATTTTGAGTGAATACCTCACGTTCTCTGTGCCTGAAAACCATACAATAAAACAAGAGCACCCTTGCAGCAGTGAAGGTATGGAGTATGCTGGGCTGTTAGCAGTGCACTGACACTATTAAATCGTGATAACGACAGCTATTACGTCTTGATTACGTTCATGAAATGCTGGGGTGCAGCAAGACTGCGTACAGCGTGTCGGTACAGGATGGCAGAAGTGGCCGAGTGTTTGCTCTCCAGCTGAGCCCAGGGAGCTATTCCACAGCAAATGCGACTTCGGAGGAGCGAGCATCACGTTGTGCAACACACACCCCAGTTATTCTGAGTACCTATTACATTAACGCCAGCTTGGCCATGCAGCAGCTTGCCCTTCACGCATTTCCGGAAAAACATCAGTTTTACAAACTTCCCTTGTAGCTCTGGCCCTGGGACTCCTCTCTTGCATGTTTGTCTTCAACATGGAGACGAACCACAGACCTGCATGACCTAGTGTTGACAGCTGCTCAGCCCTGAGGCATTTATAAAGAAAAAATGGTATGTGAATATTTTCATTGGCGATTACACAGTTAAGGAGCAGTGATGAGATACAGAGCAATCAGACATCCTGATTAATTATGATGTGTTTTAGTGGTGCCTGAGGCTGAAAGCTGCGTTGCAGGAGTGTTGGACTTACCCTTTCTGCTGAGCAGGTCCCAAAGACAAGAGAAAAGAGAAGCAGAAGAAAGGAACAAAGAAATCCCAGGCTAAGTGGTTCAGCCCTTAATGCGACTGAAGCTAATGCAATGGCAAAATATTGTGTGTCTGTCCTTTCATCTTCACACTGCATTTCATCAAGATGAGGGAGGATGAAATGGTCCATCCAAGATACTAATGTTACTCAGAAGAGAGTTCTTTATTATTTCTGTACCTCTGAGATCTTCAAGCGGATCTTCCAGGCTATGTGGGCTAAGTTGACCTGTCCTAACCTTCCCATCACCATCCTTTCCCCTGGCATTTGGCTGAGTGCGCCCAGGGCTGGGCTGGCTCGCCACATGCGGTTTTCCCCCTGAGAGACAACCCCAGCCCTTCGGTTTGGCTGCCCCGCAGCACTCGGGGTCGTGTCTGTGCTCGTGTACTTCCGGAGTGGTTTTGCACTTGAGTGCCCAAAGTCACTTCACGTTCTGCTTCATACTTCACCTCCCTCAAGAGACCGGCAATAATAACCAGGATGCGCTGCTTTATTGCTTAAGTACCCTCATGAATGTACTCCAACCTGATCTACGGTTCAAACAAATTCAATAAAGTAGAGGAGGATTTAAAGACATTTTAAATAAATTAACTTCTGGATGGATGTTTATTAAGTTTTATGAAGCCATTTACTAAAATGTAACATTTGTTTCAAAAGGCGCCTGAAATTTTCCTCTTGTGAACTATGGAAATTACTTTTATAATTGAAATGAGAAATACAGGCGAATGGAAAGCATTCCTCATTGCCTGAGGCACAGTCCTTGTGCCTTTATAAAAGAAAAAATAAATTCATTGATTCTCCACAGCCTTTTGTTGCCTTTGCCTTGGTGGGGCGCGATGTGATGCCCGATTGCGTGACATGGGGTGGGAGGGTTGCCTGGGAGGAGTGAGGAGCTCTGGTTCCCGGGAGTTTTGCTTTTTCAGGGAGTCAGCCCTGAGCTAGAAAAGTCATGAGTGGAGGGCAACATTTTTCACTCTGGCTTAAACGTGGTCTATGTTTCTGCATAAGCAACGGAGGCTCTGCTGGGAGCATCCTGCCCTGCACAAAAATCTGCAGCCAGAAAACAAGGACATTGCCATGTGAGGTAGGTTTTCACTGCTGAAGACATGAACTGCAGCTCCTTAGGCAGCAGACTGAAAATACACCTTTTAACAGAGCGGGGCTGAATGCTAAATAAAAGGATCCATGAAATAAATTATTTGATTCTTTAATAATTGATGGTGTAGGGACAATAGAGGCTCCTGCTCTTCTCATCTGGAAGAAGCACCAAAATGCTTTTGGGGAGGCGGTGCGTTTCAGCTGGGTGAATTTTCCAGGCATGAATGATTCAAAATATTTAAATTTTGTTTTGTTGCTGCTTTCCAAGCAACCTTTCCCTCTACCAGAAATCAAAACAGTAGGGTTGAACGACTAAAAACTACGAAAATTGTGTGGATTTTCCTGGTGCTCAGCTGAGCTATTTCACAACAGAACATTAACAGGGAGCTGCAGGGAGAATGAAGGTGACTGACTTTTGCTCATTAAGGGTAAGGACACTTTAATATAGTGGACGATACCCAAGTATTCTGTTCCCACAAAATGACACCTGTGTTAGGGAAATGGATGCTGAGGAGGAAGTGGGTCATGCAAAAGAGGGGAAGGTACGAAGGGAAATCCCACTGTTAAGGCACAGTGAACCTGCTTGGCTCTTCAGCAACAAATTCTGCGGGGTGAGGGCTGTCTCCTTCGCTGTGTACCTACAGCTCCTCATGCGATAAAGCCCGGATCTGCTCAGTTTTCTGGGCAGAACTGCTGCAGAAATAATGGCCAAGATACCATATCTTTAGCCTTTGCCCTACAACAAGGGGAAAGCCAACAGGCAAGATAAGTAAGGCAGGAGTTCAGAAAACAGCCAGAATCCCATAATGCCACCTGGATCTCACCAGAGCAGCTGCCCTCTGTGCAGCACGGGTCTTTCTTGAAGCCTGGAAGAGCTCCACTCCCGTACTTCAGGCTTGTGCATGCCACACGCTCAAAGCCCAGGGGTTCAACCCAAGGGAGATGGATGCTCTCCCTAACGGCAGAGCGGGACTGGCAACCAGCACAGACCCACTGTGGTTTTGCCAGGTCTCAGGAGGGATTTCTCAGGGCAAACGTCACTGGTGGGAGTCTCCTTCAAACCTAGCTAGTCTTTTCCTCCATTTGTTTGCCCCCGTGCAGATGCAAGCAGCAGCTGGTGTTTGGATGCTGCATTTGTGCCCAATGGCCAGTGCATGCAAGCTTTGGGAGAGGAGAACTTGGGGGACCTTCTGCAGGGGAGAGGTGCAAAAGTCAGTTCAAGGTCAATGGGATTTCACCAGTTTAGACCACAACAGAGATAAGCAGACTGGATGATAAAGGCACAGCTGCCATTTCAAGCATAACCAGCCCAAACCTTAGATTTGGATATTTATTTCTTCAGCTCAATAAATGACAAAATAAAATAAAATACAGTACAAAGGCTATATCAGGAAGTAACCATTTCATTACAGTTTGATCAGTAAATACAGTATCAATAATAGCATGTTACACTGAAAGAGTGTTTCCCATTGCTACACAAAAGGATTTCACACCCTCGTCCTTCCCTTTGTCACAGAAAATATTACAAAGGAGACGCTGACACACTTTTCACATTCATTTTTTTTTTCCCATTGCGCAACAGGCCACAGAAAATAAAGCACATCAACATTTTGTATTTCAGGGAAAAAAAAAAAAAAAGGTGCACTTCAAAAATTGTTCACCATAAATACAGTATGTGCAGGACTAGCAGGTGGCATGGTTGGAGAAGGACTCTTGATCACAAAGCCAGGACACAGCATCATGAAATTGTGGATTAGCAATTTCTGGTTTTGTACCAAACAAATCCAGACCGAAAACAGAAGAACTTGTTGAGCTGTAATTTTAAGAACCAGACAAAGCTCTAGCAGATACGGCTTTGTTTAAACAGCTACCAAACGACACAACCAGGACAATACCAGAGTAACACTCAAGGCGTTGCACAGGAAAGCTCCATCGCTCTTGCACCGCGTGGACCTCTGCCCCTCCCTGAGGGCAGGTAGCAATGGCAGCCGCGCGGACGATGGGTTCAAACCTGCAACACGAGCTGTCGGCAGCGCCAGCACACCGTGGGGCTGCATGTCATCCATGTTGGATCCTACCAACGCTCTACCAAGTGCTGGATCCTACCACGTTGGATCCTACCAACACTCTACTGACCCTACCAAGGTTCTGCTCCCATCATGTTACAGCATGTGTCCTGCTAACCCTCCTCACCGGCTTCTCCGTTTGGTTTTCTCCTTTACAGGCGCAGTCGCTGAAGTGAGGTCTCATGCACTTTACAAAAAAGACAAGCTCAGCAGAGTGTTCAAACACCAATGTGTGCTGGGCCTTCGGTGAGAAAGTCCTGTCTGGGGGAAATTTCCGAATAGTGTAACGACTTTGAAAATCTAATTTCGCACGCTGCTAAATGGACGGCCCTGACAAGAACACTGTGAAAAGAAACAAAACCTCAAAATAATATTTGAAGAGATCACTTGATAGACGCTCTTCAGATGGGAATTTCTCAGAATCCATCTGGCAGCACTTCACATCTGTGGGTTCAACAGATTTTTTTTTTTTTTAGTTGAAACAAACAGTTCAAAACACACAGGAAATTTGCATAGATTAACAGCAAGCTGCCCCAACGCTCGCCTCTCTGCCCCAGCAGAGAGTTCAGACAGGAACACAAAGGATGGCAGTACGCGTCTTATCTCATGGCAAAAGCCTCTAATACTTGATTAGGTTTAAGGCTAAACCTTGTTGGGTTTGTAGCTCAACCATTCTTAAAAGGCATGGAAAGAACCATTTTTTTTTTCTGGTATATTTTGGGCAGTTTGTACCTTTTTCTTCTCTACAGTACCATGCTTTTCTTTACAAAACCATGGGCTCTTGCAGTGAGTGATCCTAACTTCTTTGAGCTTAAGGGAACCAAAACTCTAGATTGAATACAGCAAAACTAGGTGAGGAGGAGGGAGAGGATAAAATCAGCTACAAATTCCACTTCTCATCTCAGGTAGTCAGCTTTGGCCAGTGGAAGAGGTAGCTTTGAGCTGTGATCTCAGATTAAGGCCATAGGCTCAGGTCTGCTCTTGCAGGAACAGAGCTGTAGAAGCCAGCAAATCGCTTGGATAAATCCCTCCAAACAGTCAACTCTTCAGGACTTGAGTAGCCCAACAAACATTGCGGAGTTTATGATAAGCTCATTTTTACTCCAGCTTGTTCTCATTTTCACGTCAAACTGAAAAAAAAACCTGCCACTTTCTCTGAGCTGTGATCAAATACTCTGTAAGCTGCCAGTGTATCTCAGTAATGAAAATCTAAGCCGAGCATCTTCTGTGAAACAACAATCTTTGTACAGTGTTCTCTAAGATAATCAAGCACATTTTCAGCAGGTTGGTGTTGAAGAAGTATAGTAATAATCTTTAACATTTCAAAAGCAACTGAGACGCAGAGTGTTAAATCCTAATGAAAGTCAAAGCAACACACAGTTACAGCTTCTGTGGGAGGGTTCAGAAACCATCTCCCAGCTGTTGACTCTATTTAGAGGTGAAGTTAAAAAATTTGGATTCTCTCCAGAAACATTTAAACAGTGTCTCGCCTGGAAGGCCAATGTTAGTGTGTGACATTAAGACTCCTCTTCCTCTGCTCATCATACCTGGACTTTCCCACAAGGCAGCATGTACAGGTCCTCTACATCTTCTTCCAACCTGCCCAAGCCATTTCTAACACACACAGATACATTTGATGGTTCCTCACAGATTTTCTCCAAAGAGAGATCAGTCTCCTTCTTGCTTTGTGGGGGTTTTTTTTGTGCCATTACCTGTTTTTCTTGCCAAATAGGAGTCAGCTGCACATGAGCAACAAAAGTGCTTTGTCAAATATAATCTCTGCCCTCTGTTTGGTACAACCAGGGCAAGAAATTAAAAGAAGGCATGACAGGACAGAGCCTGTAGTTTGGCTGAATCAGAAGAAACTAAAGCCCCACTGATTTCTATTTTGAGCCCTTTCCTTTGGAGTGGTTCTGTACTAGGCATTAAAATATTTTCCCATCCGTGGTAGGTGTGGTTGGAGGTTATGGCTGAGTGTAGCCAGGTCTACCATGGTAGTCAGCTCTGTACAACTGCCAGCTTATAAATGCCTCAGAAGTAGATAGCCATCACTAACGCCTCACAGCAAATGCCCCACAGGTGTTTTCTTTATATCCTGAGCCCAACAGGACCTAAACCATGAATCCAGGGAGCTGGACTCAATCATCCTTCTGGATCCCTTCCAACTTGAGATATTCTATGATTCTCTGATACTAGAGACCAGAAGTCACCGGTACCCAGTGGATCAGTAGCTGGTCTCCATCATTGTGTGATGGTTCACTGGGACCAGATCCACATCTCCAGCACTGAGACTTCTGTTACGTACCAAGGGTGCTTGTTAGTTGAAGAGTGACATGGCACGGGCAAAGCCCAGAAAGCAGAATTGAGCCAAGTGACTCTTCTAATTTGTCATCACAAAGAGGTGAGCCCTGCTCTCCTAACAAAGTGTGGTGTGAAAGGGGGCAGGAGCTCACCGCCAGCAAAATCACAGAGAAGCTGCACAGGATGATTGGTTGGTTCCAGGTTCATGCAGGTCACCATCTGGTGATGTGACAGTGGGGAAAGCCCTTTAGCTTGTTCCAGAGACCTGTGATTTCTGGTGCTACAGGCTCTGGAGCAATTTGCTGCATCACATAGTGAGCTGTTAGAGGTGGAACCACATCGGAGAGAAGCGCACGCTACTTATCCTGGTCAGCTGAGAAATGTCAAAGAGAATTTTCAGGTCTTGTTTCTGTTCCTCTGGCTTGTTAAAAGAAAGTTGTTTTAGAGCTAAGACTCCTTGGTTTAAACATTCTTACGTTCTTCATTTATACTATCAGTGTGCCAACAGATCTGGTAGCAGAAAGAAATAAAAGAAAAGGTAGAACAAGAGGCACTGCTGCCTATGAGACATCAGCCTTGTGAAAACAATGAGGAAATAAGTAAAACTGGAATAAGAATGGGAAAAATCTGAAGGTCCCACAGAACTGGAGCAGGTCGCTCTTACCTCAGCAGCCTGGGACCCTTAGGAGCCTGGAGTTTTCTCACCTCTTACTGCAGGCCAGCTATTCTCCTTGGTTAAAAACAGGATTTGGCTGTATGGCAGCAGTAAGATTTTCCATTTCTGCTCATTTTCAGCACTCCAGCTCTGCACAGTTTCTGCATTCTTGACTTTGCCAGAGACTTTTTTATTTACTGGTATGGCAGTACCAATACCAGCGAGGGACAGGGCTCACTGTGCCAGGCACTATATATGCCCTAGAGTAAAAGACGAATGACCCCCAGTTCCCCAGGCCACACCCACCCCAATCTAGGTAAGGCATCATCTGTTGTTATTTAATTTCAAGGAGCCACAGCGGCTCTCTTGAGCACCTAGGTCATATTAGTCATAATTTAGATGTATTTCTAAAATAACCACCCGGCTCCCTGAGTTTTCATTCCTTGTTCATTGAACATCCCATAGATGAGCATGTGCATTCTCCAAAAACATCCCTTTCTGTTCAAAACTGCTTTCTCCTCATCAGACACACTGCTCGGTGCCACCAAGAGACATGATCTCAAACCCTTGGACGTGAACATGGCATCTCTGCACTGAGAAACGGATGAAATGCGTTGCGGTTTTGCCTAAGTTTAACATATTTTGGCTTCCCAGTTAACACCACACTTGGATTTATGCCAGACTGAAGTTACAAAACGTGTAGACATTACTCACAAGAGGCAAGGCCGATGCTTTAAAATAACCTCACAGTTACTGGCAGCACAAAGCCTATTTTTCCAACAGAAAGGACTTTGCTAAACACACTTGTGTTACGTGAATTTGGAGACCATGCATGAAAGTCACAGAGGCCTCTCTCAAGTTTTGACTCCATGATGAAATGCATTTCCCTTCCTCCTTTGGCTTCAGTATGTGGTTTCTCTTGTGACCTGGCTGGAAAATGTGTGGTTGCTGGAGATGCTGTTGGATTTTCTGGTGAAGGCCATTCGTTTCTTCTTCTTCCTCCATGGCAGGCACAGGAGTGTGAGTGTGGAGAGGAAGATCTGTCGGAAGTTTGCAGACACCAGGTTGTAGAGGATGGGGTTGATCGCCGAACTGACGTAGAAGAGGACGTTTGTCAGCATGTAGAAGTAGTGGTAGAAGTTGAAAAGGAAACTGCAAGAACAGATGAAAGATAAAAATCTAAATGGAGTGTGGAGAACTGAAATAATTCAAAGTCACAAGGGTGAGAAAAACATGAAGCTCTTTTTTCAGCTAACCTTTCTCGGTTGGGGACAAGAGCTTACCAGAGGGAGTCAGTGCATAAGCCACCAGGAAAACATCTATGTTTCCAACTGGGACTGGCCAAACACAGGCCAAACGCCTCTACAAAGGTCTCACCCCAGTCACTAGCAGTTAGAAACTCACATAAGCCCTGGGTGTGGGTGTGAGATTTACCTCGTGTGTTCATTTTGTCTTTGAAAATAGACACGCTTGAAACTGAGAAGCCAGATGGAAATCTGTTTCTGCGTCATGCATATACATTAGCCTGACTTTTCTGGCTGCAGTTCTGGTCTACAGAGCCTGCAGAAGAGCCAAGATCCAGTAACAGATGCAGCTCTCTCCTCCCCCTGGCAGCGAGGGCTGCATCAGCTCACTCAGTGGGTCTCTGGGTTGGGATTTATCCGTAATCTGGGATAGCATTCTCTATTCTGATGGTGAATTGATGATAGCAAGCTTTTGAAACATATCCTGACCATCACAATATAATAATTTCAAATAGAGCTGGTTGAAAAACTTGGTTATTTTCTTTGTTTTGGAAATATCCTTTCTTGGGACAACTGAGATCAACAGCTCTGAGCTGGTGAAGTGTTTATACACAACGTGGGTCTCATTTTCAGGAAGATGTTCCCCAGGATCGTTTATCTCAGTGGAAATTGCAGACCTTTTTGTTAGTCTGAGCACTGTCTAACAAAAGATAAATAGACGTGTGCTGGAGTACATCACCAGCCCCTCCACACCCCCTCAGCACTGCCAAGTACTGCACGGCCCATCTTGCAAGCAGAGTTTCTCTATATAGTTGTGAAGAATTAATATAGCAAAAATTTCTCTTCTTCAGGGGCAGGCACATCAAGCTACTGCAAGCTCCTGATTAGCTACAATACTGATAGTTCACCATTCATAATAAGCCTGTAAATTCAATGTTTTCCTAAAATCGCTCATGGCTTTTAAAAGAAGAAAAAAATAAAATGTGAATGCAACCACAATGCATAAATTCACACTAACTGCAGACAGACTTCTGTACTGCTCTTGCTCAAAGCAAATGCAGTCATTACATAATTGATTGCTGCTTTAAGTGCTTTTCATATAGGAAAACAAACAAGAAACAACAGTTTGTCCCAGTGTGTGCCTAGAGCTCTCTTTTCATGATAGAAGAGAGGCTTTGGTTTTTACTGGGGATGGATGGAGAGTCCCATTCAGTAGACTGCTATACCGTAAATCAGTATTTTTTTGTGCTTGGAGTTGATGAAATTTTAATGTCTCATAGTCGCTCCACTTTTTGGTATTGTAGATTTTATTTTTTTTTCTTTTCCTGTACATTGCAGGAAACAAATCCGGTCCCGGAGAGAAGAGGGAGGAAAGACACATTTTCACTGAGCGCGTCTCATGGCGTCTCTCTCTCAGGCTACCTGGGTGTAATATCTTCAAACAGCATGAGTGCTTAGCTGCACGTTTAAAACCAATAATAGCTTCTGTGGCTGTTTTGCCAAGGAACCCAGCCTGGTGCAGCAGAGCACGGAGCTGTTTGCGTGCCCTTGGCCATCTGTGAACAGCGCACGTGCATTCAGCATCAATGTGCAATTATCCCTGCGTTCTCTGAGAATCTGGACATTTTCTGATCAGTGGAAACTGCTAGCATTTAATTTTGATCCACTCTCTGCAAAACCCAGTAAATAACCTGCCCCAGACTCAGTAAGCAGCGCAGTTATTTCCCCTCCTGTATCATCTCTCCTGTCACTAAGGAAATGTGGCATCGCGGAGCTAAATTGTGTGTTGACAGGAGCTGCTCCGTCTCAGGGCAGATCGATATCTGCACCAGGGAGACAGCAATCCACTTGGGATGTATAAAACCCTCCTGTCCAAATGTCATTTCATCAAAGGCCGTCAGAGGTGACTATCCATCGCTGCCGCTCACGGGGGCGAGCCTGTGGTTGCAGCCGCAGAAAAGGGAAGGGCATGTGGACGCATTTCGGTTCAAGCTAATGCTTCCTTCACCTGATTTAGATTTAGATGATAAAACTGGAATTCATGATTCAACTGACAAACAGGGTAAGAAATGCAAAATTAAAAAATGAAACGGTAAATAGGAGGTGGAGGCTCACCCCTCGTGTGGAGAATGCCTCTGCCCCCAGATCCCCACCTCCACCCCGAAATCCGCTGGTGCCCCAGCTCCAGCCTGACCCCCCGCCCCGTCCTGGCGCGGGGGGAGCTCGTCCCCGAGCTGTGACTCACTCTGTCCAGTGACTGGAGGGGACGTAGCAAAACATGAGACGCCGTATGTGATAAGGGAGCCAACAGACCACAAAGGCAATCACCACAGCACCTGCAAGGGACGAAAAAAGCCATTACTTTCTGCGAGTAATTCATCGTCGGGGTGAAAAAGGGACCTGTCTGTGTGGTGTTTATTGCCGTAAACTGTTTTCCTACAGCCCCACTTCATTCTTCTGTTGCCACTGTGCGAAGAATTAATAACCCCGAGAGACAACCAGCCTGCAGAGGTCTGTAAAAACAAGCATAACAGAAATAACAGAAAGTAGCAATGAACATGGAGCATAATGGAAAATAGCGATGACGCTATGAACAAAAGAGGGGACGATACAGATAAAGGACTGCCGATGCCTAGTTCAGCCACCGGCTGAAACGAAACCGTATTTGCATCTGTTCTTGTGTTTCGTGCCCTTGGGGCACCAGGTATTTTGTCCAAAGTGCTCTCTGACACAGCCAGCATATGTTTTTCATCCAAGTAGATGGGGAGCCAGGGACACGATAATCCCATTAGTTTGTTACGTGGAGCCACTGGTCTTGGTCCCCACGGTGCTGGGATCATTAAACAGCCTCGGGAGCTGCTTGCTGGTGGCTGGGCTCGTCCTTTTGCTCTACCTTTGTGCAATACTTGAGACAGTGATTACAAGATCTTCAAGTCTGGACATTGCCGTAATAAAAAATATTCATTAAAGGGTAAGAAGAGAAAGAGGATATGTTTTTTTTTTTCCTTTCCAGGTTCCCACTGAGAGACATCAAACATCGGAAAATAAAATGCAGCAACTCTGAAGGATAAAAGTGCTGTTGGTAGAGTGTGTTTGTCAGTCTGGATTAAAAAGGAGATGTATCAGGCAATCAAGGGAAAGATTTGTTTCCTTTTGTAATATGCATTTCAACCTCTGTATGGAATGACAAGTTTCTGGCAGAATCCTAGCAGGAAATAAAGAATTCTCAGTTAAAACATAACATAATAAAAACCAAGAAGAAAATCAAGGCTAAATAAAATAATCATGTTAATTTTTTATCCCAAATTTGCTCTACAGAGAATAAGGGCCGCATCACTCTTGTCCTTTACGTGACCTGTACAGGGCTAGGAAGCAGCCCAGCTCTCTTACAAAGCTACGCACCGCCAGTGCAACATGGATTTGGCACGTGGAGGCAAAGGCTGCTTCTCCTTCTGCCTTGGGATTGAAAATATTTCTGTGGATATGTCCCAAAGCCAGCCTCTGTCGTCCCACAGGGACTGTGCCGTAGCTCATAGAGGAGATACGCAGGAGACGTGTTTCTCTCGGAAAACGTGGTCCAGGAGGAGCAAGTCTGGCTGCACCTGGTGTCCAGCTCCGTACCCACAGCCTTACTTGAACTCCATGTACTACTTCTCTTATTAAACACATAACTAACAATGCAGATGGTTATATTCTTTCAGCATCAGCCTGCCTGACGTATGAGAGCATCTTCCAGGAATGCCGCAAAAGCCATTTATTCAATAAAGTTTTAGGCAGCTGAAGGGACGTGTTTTGGAAAGAAGGCTGGAGGGTTTGCTTTTATTCTTTTGTCCGATTACTTCAATCTGAATATATTTGGCTGTTATATGGTCATCGTGATTGCAGATGTAAGTCATCACTACACAGCCTTCAGCTCTTCAGACGGCATCAAGTGGATGAATTTGACCTGCGTCTGATCCTGCCCTGAGGAGCTTTGCTGGGGCTTTGATGGGGACAGTCCAGAAATGACACGTGGCACAGGACAAGCTCGGAGCATGGAGCAGGCCACCCCGACTCCCTGGGAGATCCCTCCCCGGGGCCACAGGAGAAGCCATAAGCTCCAGCCTCTCCCCCTCCATCCATCACCCTTGGGCCAACGGGAACGAGCCAACATCACAGCTCCGGTCCATCTGCTTTCCCAACGCCTGTACAGGATTAGCTGGATTTTGAGGCTGTGAAAGCAGCTTCCCAAATGGTTCTCAACACAGGTTTGTTTGTGCATATCATAATTTTTGCAGAAACGTCCGTCCACTGGCACTTCCCAGCTGCTCACCCCTGCGTGCGGCTCTTTAGGAACAGCAGGATCTGTCTTCCTTCTACAGCTGATTTTAAGTCTCACACATCTGCCTGTTAAATTTACCAACAGGTTAAATGAAAGTGGTTTTCTCCTGGTAAAGCATCTCTGCTTCTGGTGCTCAGAAAACGCTGTGCCAAATAACATGGAGGCAGGGATCCATAGCAGCGAAAACACGTGCTGAGAGAAATACCTGCTGAACCTCAGCAAACAAGCAGTCAGTTAAGTAATCGGTGGTAATTCTGTAATATCAGACGCAATCACTCTGCAATTAAAACTCTATTAAACGCATAGCTAAGTGCATTGGAGACACTTAAGGTTTGGAAATCCCAGCTGGGTACCACGCCGTGCCACCAGCCTCTGCCACGCAGATTAGGAGAGCCTGACCTGTATTTTTCATCCCTAATCCATACGTTTCAATTTTATCATACAAAGGATCAAGCAGATTTCGCATGGCAATCCTGCCCTGCTGGGTCCCCTCCCCAGGGATGAATCTGAAAAGCGAGAACGTGTTAATTTTCATCTAACATAGCATGAAAATGCCCTTTTCTGCCTGATAGCTGGTGCCTTTTGCTGCTGTCCTGTGCCTCCTCGCCCACATGCTTATCAAAACAGCTGAGTTGTAAAACAGATGATGGGCAAAGTGGCTGCCAAAATGATTTTTTATTATTGTTACTGGCTCCTACAACCTGCTTTCCATCATCCTGAGGCTTCACAGAGGGGTTTCTTTGGTGCAGTAAGAGGGAGCAGGTCAGTCTGGTAGAGCGGAGCACTGCCTGGGGAAGGACTCGACCCAAGGTGTGGTGGGGGTGACTGGAATGGTGTTTGTGAGACTGGAGATGTCCCATCTCTATTTTTTTCACTAAAAATAAGCCAGACTCATCCCTCGCTTCTAATTAATTCAGTGCAGGTTTTAATAGGAGCAGGGCTGCTCCATGAACTTTTGGTGTTTCCCGTATTTGAGCAAATGAGGTGCCAAACCTGCGAGCCCAGGGCTGGGGAGCAGAGAGGAGACCCGAGCGAGCTGGGGATGCTGGGGAGCGACCCTTCTACTGAGCTGCATCTTTGTTTCCCTTCTAAATCAAATTCCCAATTTAAAAGTGCAGTAAAACCCAAACCATTGCATCCTGTGCCTTTCTGTTTTCTCTTATACTGGCTCTATTCTCTGTTTGAACCGCATCCCAAGGAGGAAGGGGAGAGAGGAAGGAGCGGCAGCGGCGAGACGAGCGCTTGTTTGTTTATCGCACAGGAAGTCCTGCAGAGGGAAACATAAATTTTGAGTGACAACTTTTTCATTGCGCAAAAGAAGATATAAACTGTGCCAGTCTTGATTTTCAGACTAAACTAGATGTGGAAGCAATGCTGGAAGTTAAATCATATTAGATCGCACTGTGTCTTTTATTTTACCTTGTGTGTATCCTGTGGCGGAGGCTGGGAGACAGCCCTTCTCCGGGGCCAACGTCTCGAAAAACTCACATTGGGTTAGCGCGAGCACGGAGTGATACATCATGTGTAAAAAGTCCCTGGTGTGTGCTTGGTGGCCAGCTCAGCTGAGCGTGGGAGCCACGCTTGGGAGAGATTTTTAGTCGTCGTCCCTCTTCTGAGGCCATCTGAGGCTCGGCGTGACTCAGAGCACTGGGATGGTGATAGGTAATACGTTGCTGCTGCCAACTCACGCGGGACCCCAGGGATCTGCTGCAGTGCCAAGCACTTGGATGGTGTTTTCCTCCTTCCTTTAGCTCTTCCATCCCCTCTGGGGTCGTCCTGAGTCAGAGCCCTGCGGCTCTGTGGTGGCTGTTGGCGAGGGCATCCCTCCATCCTCTCCTCCTTTCTCTCCAAGAGAGGGAGAAAAGAGATGCTGCTCCCTCTTTTAACCATCTCTGCTGTTGCTAAGGCCTCCAGAGAAGCTCAGATCATCCTTCCTTGATAGTTTTATTCACATTATTTTGGCCAATTTATTTCTTTTCCTCTACATCTCAAGGGGAGCTGAAATGCATGCAGCTGGGGAACTGCATGTTGTAACTCTTGAGCAAAGGCAGAAGGTGTTTGGGTATGTGCTGACCCATCTGAACAACATCTCTCAGCCTTTTCCACGTTTCAGCTCATCAGAGGCCATTTGTCTCCAACACTGCCCAAGGAACGCACTCTCCAGCTGCACAGAATAACGAATATGACAGTGTTATGGGGCTCATGTCAGGGATTTGCATTAATGCTGATTTCTGGAGAAACAGTCCTTGCGTATTCAAAGCTCCTGGGTTTTATATGCTTACTTAGTCGATGCCATTACACGAGAATCGCTCACAAAGGGGAGCAAGTGTCACCGCGCCGTTTGAAATGAGAGATGGTAAAAGCTGGGCCAAGAGTAGATGTAGCTGGCACTGCCTCGTTAAGCCTCGAGGCGCTGTTTATATTAATGCAATGCATTACCTGACAGGTCGTCAGCAATATTTATACCAGTGGGCCCCAAACGAGGGATTACGGCAACTGCAAGGGTGGGTACGAGCCTAGTAAAATTAAAACTGCTTATGCTGGTATTTGGGTCACAAGGCTGCAGAAGAAAGGATTTCCATAAAAGTCAATAACAACCAGCGGAGACTGGGGACCACCAGTGTGCACCAGTAGTACTCAGGAGAGCAAAGAAGGAGAAACTGGGAATAGCAATGGGCCTAAGGAACCCTCAGCTCCTCCAGGCACCATGAAAACACACAGCATTCGCTGGATACAATCCCCCTGTGCTCTTGCATATGTTACTGAGCACTGTAAACATGAGATTTGACTCCTTAATTTCCATTCCCAGCAGCCAGAGATCTGCTTTTCATCTTTCTGTATAATTTTCCTTCTTTTTTCTTCCTTCTGGGGGAGGATTGTCTCTTTTTGTGTCTCTGTTTTTTGGGTTGTGGAGTAGAAGATGCTATCTTGCTTGAAAGGAGCCATGCTTCCCTAAATACGTATTTGTTAATGGTGGCGAGACAGCAGAGCGAATAGAAAAAACTTCTGGCGTGCTAAATCAATGCATTTTACTCAGACTATGTTTTCCAGTCCTGATTTTCAATGGCTTCAGCTGACAGATTTGAAAATGGATGTGAATTCCTGCCCCTGCTCTCTCTGGTGATTTAATCGTCCACTGGCACTGGTTTCATCCGTAAGGAGCAAGGCAGAAAATGAAGGTTAAAGCTAGTCTGAGAGCAGGCGTCAGCAAGCAGCACGTCACTGCTGACCTAGTGCAAACTGGGGCCCCTTCCCCAGTTTCCTTCTAAGGTAACTATTTTCTTTTTTAAATTAAAGAAGTTGTTGCTTGATTCCATTTATACTTCATTTGTGCCCATTCCCTCTGGAGATGTCCAAGTGTTTGGAGGTGAAAGGAAGAAATAATATTTCCTTTGAAGGATAGATAAGGGCTCCTGTCTTCTCCTCTCCAGGTTGAAAGCTCTTCCTATTTGGCAAGATCAGGTGTAACCCAAACTGGCACCCTCTGCAGCCCCTTTCTTCTTTCCCCTCCAGTTTTGAGTTTCACGGGTACTTTGTTCCTCCCCAAAAGGTTTCTGCTCTCTCTGGGGACCTTGCATGCTTCTGCAGTGACTACGGCCCTGGCCAGACTTGATGTTTTAAACTGCATCAGGTAGCTTTCCAAACACTCATAAGGACAGGGTTTAACACCCGGAAAATCTGCTTGTTGGGCTCGACCAGCCCTGGGGTTGTCTTCAGAGATGCAGCCATGAGAGCTTGAATCCCGGTGGAGATGCCTCACCAGCCCGAGTAGCAGTGCCAGCAAAGGGACACATCTTGGGAGAGGAGAAAAAAAAGAGTCTCCCTGTCCCAAGAGGTGCAGCCGCGGTCCCGTTCTGCTCCTCAGAGGGTGTTTATTGTGGCTGCGAAGTATTTGCTGTTTGTCACTCCTGTTTGTGGGATGATTAAACTAAATCTCATAGCAATATTCTCCTCCTGGAACGGAGAGCTCAGACTTGGAACGTCGGTGAGGAGAAATGAATGAGCTCTTCAAGACATTGTTCAGAAGGGGGATTATTAATATACAAATTAATGAAATGGAGACCACATGGATACTTCATTAATCCTTGGCCTTTGTCTAGTATTACTTGAAGAAATGCACAGACCTCAAAATAATAATTAAAAAACTCTTAGACGTTCGGTAGAAAAATAGGGTTTGTCTTCATCTCCTAAAAAGCATCTTACTGAGGCATCACCTAGCCAGCTGTGGGAGACTGAAGGATATTCTTTTAATTGGCTAAACCTCTCTAAGTGCTTTATAATTACTTTCACTGAGCAGCTTCTGTAATGGAGCAAATGCGACCTGGAACTGATTGCATTTTAATAGGCTTAGCCAACATCCGTCCAGGGACGTGCAAAGCCTCCCCGTGATGTCCATCAATTTGTCTCCGCACTGTTATCAGGGCTCAACAACTCCCTCCTTCCACCCACAGCACAAACCGATCCGACAGCCGGTCCGGGAAGTGTTGAGGGCTGCTCGAAGGAGAATGTGCTGCGAGCCAGCGTACTGATAGGGACAATCAGTCCATGTCACAAAACTGGCCCCTTTCGAAAAGACATTTTGGCCAAACAGCGCTTTCAGCCTGAGCCAAGCTCAAACACGCTCTGGTTTTTGAGCAGCTGGGCAGCGTACGTGAGGCTTTACCTGCGGAAGGCTGCGTATTCTGAAGACTGTACGTGTGCATGTGTGTGTTTAAGATTTCTTTAGGATGTTACCAAACGATTGGCATATCAGGCTACGCAATCAGAGAATATCCACCCTTCGGTGAAGTGCCACAGAAGGTCCAAAAGACTCAATAGCGCTACAATATAGCCAGGGAAGGATAACAATGAGGGTGGTTTATAATTGGAGAAACAGAAGGAATATGGGATGGATGAGGAAGGGTATGAAATTTCTTGGCAGGAGGTATTTTTAGCAGCAGCACTGGTTGCCCAGTTGTCCTCACAAAAGATCTGGGAAGCTGCCAGCACCTTGAGCTCTCCGAATCTGGATCCTCAGACCAGGTGAAGGCTGACGGCAGAGAGGGAATTACAATCAGAAATCACACGCCTAATGAACTAATGAGCTGGCTCCCAGGCAGCAGGGCTGACACAGTCCTTGATCCTGATCGACTTCATTATTTTGTACATGACCAACCTCAGACTGAGCCAAGAAAATACATAAATGCTAGCAAAGAGGAGAAAAATGATGTTGTGGATGTTTTGAATGAAGCTGTTAGCCTGACCGCTTTTAGCTCCTATTTCAGTGTAAATAAACACCTAATGTCAGTAGATCTGGAGGAAGGAAGGAAGCTGTTTGCTGCCCTGATCTCATCCAACAGCTCTGCACACCATGAACTGCAAAAATGTCTTTTCTGAGCAGTAGTTTTACAAGTTTCTGAAACATTTCACACTCAAAACAAAACCGAGCTCTCCACACTTCAGGCCAAAGTTAACTTCTGGAAATGGAAAATACTTTGACCCTCATGAAGCTCTGGTTTTGTGCCAACAGTTTTATTAGCGTGGACAAGTGTCATTTTTCTTTTCCCATCTTTTTCCACAAACTAGCCTATACTGCGTACATGGTTTTGGTTTCCACAGATCCCAGGATAAATCATGTACATCCTTGTTTCTTTTTTTTGCTACATTTCAGGCAGCTCAGAAGCCTGGTTTATTAAAAAAAAACATTGTGAGGAACAGGTGACAAAAGGAAATGTGAATCAAGCATCTCCATTAATCAAGTGCATCTGAAAAATGAAATGAAGCAGGATTTTGCTCACACTTGCCAGATAAAAAAAAGCCTTTCTGCATGATGTGGTGAATCACAGACAAGACTGATGGTGGGTTTCTTATTTGCTGGATCTCCCTCAGTCCAGAAAAGCAGCAAGCGGCCGCTCCCTCATTGCCTTCCGAGCAGGGAGGAGAGCTCAGTCCTGCTGCTGGGGTGGCACCGCGGAGATGCACGTGATATCCGTGCATCGCTGCCCACGGGCCCCACGGTGCCGCCTCTGACCCACTTTTACACCATTGTAGGCTCCAGACTGAAGCCCTCGCTTTTGCTAAACTTTCTCAGCTTTTGCAATACATAACAAAAGCAAAAATGAGCCTGGAGAAGAAAAAAAAGAAAATTAAGCTCATTGTTCGGAGAAAGAAGGGCTGCTTTTCAGTGTCTCAGAGGAAACGTGGACTTGGTGAGGGATGGTCTTCCACCACCACCGAGCACTGCCCAGGGAATGGCAGGGGTAAATCTAAGCGTCTCTGTTATTATTCATGAAGAGCTCTTTCCTCTTGACATTAAAAGAGTATACAATGCTAAAATGAGAGAGACGTGTGAGATGTTGTAGTGCAAGTGAGAAAAGGCAGCTTCTCACTTAATAACAGCAGGCAGAGGCGTTAAGGAACAGAAAAAGATATTGGGGGACCCAGTGACTTGCATTGTCCTGTCCTTGCAAAGCTCACTTCTTATCTCTGGGTGGATGATGGTTCACCAAGGTGCAGGGAGAGTCAATAACTGCAGCCCAACAAGGTAATTACAGGCAGCTTAATATCTTTTGGGTTTTTCTGTCCTCTTTCTCTGTAGGTATTTCCCAGCACGGTGTTCAAAGCCGGGGTGCACATAGTGGCTTGCCTATGGCACGGGCAAAGGGCGCTGCATGGGATGCATCCCTCATGAAAAACAGCTGGAAAAATCTCGTGGAGGTTCTTGGTGCCTTCTCTAGGGATTTCTTTCCTTCGCTTCTTTCCACAGTTCTCCTACCAAGAGCTTTGCCATGAAAAGTACTGGTCAGAAAGCTTCCTGCTAACCAATTCACACCATCTAATTTGCAAGAGGAATCCCACATCTTGTAAGCAGTACTGGCATACTTTATTAGATTTTTTGGGGATACTATTTTTGAAGAGCTTTTGCTTTATCATCTGTCAGTTTAAGCTACCAGATTCTTTGGTCTTTTCCTCAGCTTATTTAAGCCAGCCAGTATTTTGCAGTACAGCTCAATTCCTGAGTGCAGGATCTTTTATTTAACCTTTGTCTGAACGAAAGCTCTGAGAAAAAGAAAAAGGAATAAAGCCATATATGCAAGGCTTAAGCTGCTGTTGACCAAATAGTTGAAATGCTGGGCTCATTTTGCTTTTTCAGAGGGTGTCTATGTGTGAGAAGGTCTGTTCTTTACCTCTACATATCAGCGAGCAAAGGCAAAAGAAAAGGACTATTTGTGACCACCCTGAATGTGGTTGTTTGGAAGAATAAAAAAAAAATAAATAATCTCTTTCAGTCTTCATCCATGGAGATCAAAGTTCTGTAATTATCCATGAAGTTATGAACACCCATCTGAGCAGCTCATAAACGGCCACTTGTGCTCGCAGCTACCAATGTCGTTTGAGACATTTCATGTGCAAACGTGAACCCTTTATTGCGTGTGAAATATGGATGAAGGTATTTTGGGGGAATTTGACTGAAATATATTTAGATAGCCAGCCCTCAAAGGGCTGCGAAATTTAGTTAAAATCATATAAGACATATTTTTTAAAAAAATTCTGCTGCACACTGATTTGTCTTGGGGCAAAAAAAAAATAATCTTTTTTTTTAAAAAATATATTGTGGTTAGCTGGGTCAGAATCTGGAAAACATTGGGTGCAATGTCTGGTGGGAGAAGGTGAAGTGCAGCTCACAGAAGGGTGTGCGCATGTCCGCTGGGAACTCTGCAGAGTTTATAGGGAAACATTGGGCCCCCGGGAAAGGCAATAAATCGGAGTCACCCCACCCCAGAGCTGAACGCTTGTCGTGGGGAGACGTTATGTGCAGGACAGGAACAGGGGAATTCTCTCACTGTAGACAACACAGCAATTGCCCCTGCCGCTGTCTTGCTTCAGATTTTCAAGTGTGGAGTTATTTCTGGGATATTATAAAACATCAGGCGTATGGGATTACATGACGGATGTTTTGCTATCAAACTAGTGTTGCTGTTACCAGAGTTTTGAAGAGGAGAAACATTAAGAAGAGTTTGAATTGATCAAAAGGTTTTGTTTTGGTTTGGTTTTTTTAATCTCAGTGATTTGGTCTTTTTTTTTTTTTCCTAACAGAGAGAGGAAAATCGAAATCTAAATTAAAGCTGTGATTGATTGCGAGAAAATCGTTTCTCCTGTGTGTGTTTCTTCAGGGGAAAACTGATTTTCCACACACCTCTAATGAAGCAGAGAGCACCAGCTCCTGCTTTTACCCCAGCAGCAGGGAAAGGAAACCCACCAACACCGGGTTCCCAAAGTCTCTGCTTAACAGCTGAGAGGAATTTGCATGTCTGATTTACCATGGGCAACGCTAGCGGGGCTGTGTACCCTCTGCTATGTGTCCACTCCAGCTGATTTGCTCAAACCCAATCCCACAAAACAAGTTTGGTTTTAAAACTATACCAGTTCCCTGGTCACAATCAGAGCCTAAAACCAGCACCAGCTGAAAGAGAGGTGTTCAGGCTGAGCTGAGCAGAAACAGAAAAAGAAACAAGAAAACTTGATGTTATCAAGTTGTTTCTGTTTCACAGAACATGAAATATATTTTTTTTCCCTTAAATCTGGAATTTTCATTTATCAGCTTCTCCCTCACTGAGCACAATTAATTAAATAATACTCAAATATCTCTTTAGCTTCCTTTCTCCATATGATTGTTCTTGAACCTTTAAGGGAAGACTAGGACTCAGAAAAATTACTCTGGGAGAAGAAAATAGTGGAAAATAGATGGTAAAATTCCCTAGAAAACTCTTGGCAACTCAACAAGAAATAGATGAAGAAGGAAAGAGACCAAGAGAACAAGCCAATTTATTTTCCAAAGTTTGGGGCTTTGAAACAAGAGTTGGACCATTTTGGCAAATGTCAAAGCATTTGGGGACAATCTGGATTTCCAAAAAGAGCTAATTGTCCTGTAAAATATGTTTTGGGTCAAAGCATTTACCAATTTCAGCCTGTTACTCTTCAAACTGTATTTCCTTAGACACCTCTAGCCAGTTCCATGCCAAAATATGGGAATACTTACGTAGGACCCTCACGCCGTGCTTCAAGGCTTGCACGCGGCTGGGCTCCATGGACATGCTGAGCATCGTCTGCTGCCCGCCGATGGTGCAGACCTGGTTTTCCTGGGCAGCCTGCTTGAACATGACCATCAGCTGGTTGGCGATGATGGTGTTGAGCACAGAAATGACGACCATGGGGAACACGAAGGAGATGAAAGTGTTGACCTGCGGGGGAGAGATGTGGCACGGTCAAGTGATGAGAAGGATCAGTAGATTGTGTTTTATTTCTCACAGCAACAGAGAAACAGCCTGCAGTGGAAATCTTCTCCCTCCTCTTACTCTGCTGGCTTTGGCTTTTGAAGGCTTATTGTACAGAGGGAAAACTCAAACCCCACTGACATACATTCGGTCATGTGGGTCAACACTCAAAAAAGGCAAATTCATTCACATCTAATTATGTTGTCTTCCCCTTTTCAGTGCAGTTCATTGCCAGAAATGTCTTGACCGAAACATGCCATCGATCTTTTCATCTCATGAACAGCAGGATGCTTCTTTGCTTTCATTGTGCGTAGCATGACTTCTAAATAACAGTACATTATTGCATTTTTTCTTTATTATGAGCACACCTTGGGATCTTTTCAACTTTCTTTTTTGTGCTCTATCCTTTCCTTGTAGGTTTAATGACAGCGTTTTGTTATCTCATAATCAAATTATCCAATTAATCTTGTGCCTTAAAGGATTAAAATTGATCAGAATAAACAAGTGGAAGTTGTAATGTTTTTAGTACAAATTATTTGATTACTATGGTTTTGATAAAATTAAATGGAGGATCAAATTAGACAGTGATTGAATCAAGTGGAAGTCACTGTTCGTGTCAAAAGCAGGATGGCTTTGCCAGGGTCTTCTGCGCTGTCTAGAAACTCCGCTGGAGCTGAGCTTGACAAACGACAGCCCAGGGAATCGGAGGCTGTGTGGGCTTTGCCTGCATGTTTGCCGTGGTGTGACGGCGACCTGCCATGCTGCGCGGAGGGGCTGAGTGCTTGCGGGCTCCTCCTCTCCACTGTAGGGCTCAGGAGGAGGCTCAGCGCATCACTGAGATGAGTGTGGGACAAATGAAAAGCCCCTTCGAGTTTTAAAATTTCAAAATATTAACAAGAACTGTGTGGTCCAAATCCCTGTGGAATCGATTTTATTAAAAGTGAAAAAATGATAAAAAGATAAAACTACCAAAACCAATGGGGAACTTTGCTCCATGGTAGGGTTAGAAGGCAGGCTAACTTCTTCCCCAGATAGCCACATACCTTGCACCTCAGTGCTCTAAAATACAGATGCAACCCTGTATCTCAAGCCAACCCAACATCATTCTGCAGGCTGCAAAACCAGGAAAGCCTCATCTACAAACGTCTGCTTGGATGGAGACAGCCCCTCTCCATCCCCACCCACGCAGCACCATCACCTCAGTGGACAGGCATTTGCTGGACACCCAGGACCTACGGCAGATGTGTGGTCTCTTTGCTCTGTGGGAATTCAGAAATGCCAGCGATGAACGGAAAGATAGAGAAAGAACCCAACCACACCCCCAGGATGCTACAGGGGATCCATAAAAGAAAGAAATAAGAAGTACGTAAGCATGTGGGGAGCAGGTGCACTGGCAATCAGAAGCACTTAAATTTCTTTGCTCGTAAATTTGAGAAAGATGTAACTCCTCTCTCGGTGAAGACAGGCAGTGTTGTTGCCAAAGTTTTCTTTAGATGGATCAAGTCTCTATACAGCTTTGTGCTCCAAAGCTCAACGCGTTTATCAAATGTACCAGCTGGGTTTCGTCTTTCGCAACCCACATGGTGAGAATGTAATCTCTCGTTTATGCTGGTAATAATAACAGAGCTCCTCTGCGGACTGAGGAAAGTCCTAGATACAACCCACCCTTACGAGCTGTTAATGGCCTCTTTTGTTAAATATACAGCCATTTTCTAAGCTTCTAAAAGATAACACATCTTACAGCCTCCTGTGTATTAAAGAGTTATCTTTTGGAGTCACCTCAAGACGCAAAGAAAGATCATTAAGCAGTAGGGACTGAGTTCTCAGCTGGTACAAAATGCCACAGTTTCACCAAGAGAATAACTTGTGTTTGTGAACAACCTGCTTCGTTTATTTAACCGTCACGGTGCAGCCGGGCTGCGTTGGTGCACAACGAAGAGATGAAATGATTTGCTCAGGTTTATCAGCTCAGACCAAGAAACGAGCCCTGCAGCTCCCCGCTCCTGTTTCTACAGCTTTGGCTGCTGAATGTCCTTCTCTCCCACTGCTGAACAATGTTTGCACATCAGCAACAGGAAACGCTCACCTCTGGAATTGCTTCACTTTTGTCACCTGAGCTTCAGAGCTTATTGGCTTTCATTCAGAAACTTCGCCCCAGCTATACATGAGTCTTGCCTCACATAATGAGGCACAACTCCAAAAGTGTTTTCCGAGCGTTCTTTAAAGCCTTGATTCATGCCATAATTGTATTGTGAAGCCTTTAAAGAGCTTGGGAAATTGTCTAGAATAGCATTGACCTTCCCTTTTATGAATTGTTATAGTAAAAAATGTGAAAATTGCATGCTTTCTGTGAAAGGCTGTTTTAAGAGATTTTTTTCCATGTCTTGATTTGTACCAAAACTCTCATATAGTTAAAAAATACCCCACATTTTCCCCAGAAGTAGAAGGTTTTAATTTGTGGAAAGAATTATTTGCAAACACAAATTCTTGAGGAGCATAAAGGCTAGAAAAGCTCACCCCCCTCCTGCAAACCCTCTGTATTCAGTGGTTTTTCTGGCCAGCTGCTTGCTGGGCGGTGTGAGGCCGGACCCCGGCACGCTGCGCAGCGCAGTAACTCTGCGTTTCCAGGTGATTTTGCACGCTGCTGGAGCTGGTGCCTCAAACACCTCTTCAAAGCCGGTGGAAAGTTTCCCACCTGCTTCAAGAGGAGCTGGTCTGGGATCCCAGGGCTCCACATTAACAGGTCTCCAGGAGGAGGAAGATGTGTATAGGTGTTTAACGGGATTTTTTTCAGCACTGAAGCTCCTAACATCAGTGGGACTAAAGTGGCTACGGCTGCCAGTGAACACCTATGGAAGCCTTTAGGTCCTTATATACCTTTACAGATCACTCTGGCCCTGGGAAGGATGATTTAGACAGTGTCCAGGTTCATTTTTGACCTGAAAGTCTCAGGCTTTATGTTGGCTCATCATGGAAAGGACAGCTTATGTGATGCTGGACCTAAACCAATTCTGTGTCCGGGGTTGTTCGGATGCACAAGCAGAATGGCCTGGCCGTATCTCCGCTATCGCCGTGTGGTTCAGTCTCATGCTCCTGTCCGTTAAAACTGGTGTGTTTGTGGCGGTGTAAACCCTCCAGATCCCAGGTTTCTGCTCGGCACCGTGATGGGCAGTGATGTGCAGCACGAGCAGAGAGCAGAAGCACAAAGCTGTGTGTGGAAAGCACCAGCTGCTCTCTGCTGTAAAAAAAAAACAACACCACAAACCCTGTAACTGTGTGCTAAATCCTCATAAAAAAAAAAAAAAGAAAATCCAATACTACAATGTTTGCCACTGGCAGGAAGAATGAAACACTAACCCACTTTCATGCTGCTGTAATCAGTGCAATCCTAAAAGCCATTCAAACAGCAAGCTGGCAGCATCTGTGGGCTGGGATTAGTCCTCAGGACCAAATCATGTTTTGTCTCGTACAGAACAACAACCTTCCCTCCCAGCACTGCCCGAGCAGTAACACCCAGAGACCCGAGTCGCTCTTTTCTGGCTGCGCTGTGCAGGACAGCGAGGACATGGATGCCGTCTGAGGGTGAGCTCCCAGCAGAAATCTCTCCCTAGACCCTGTCCCCATGAAGGCATGCCTGAAATATCCGATCACTTGAGGGATGCAAAGACACGCAGTGACATCCGCGCTGGCTCAGCCAGTCCTCAGAGGTACAACGCCTGCACCGTCCCCCAAGGCGGTGACGCTGAACCCCAGCCCCATCTCGGTGGCCATGGGGTCCTGCCCTGCCTAAGCACTGAGCCTTCCTCACTCTCTAATGATGATGCACTTTTCATCACAGCTTTCTGTTAGACCTCTGTTGCCAAAGGTGAGTTTAATTCCAGCCAAAACATGAAGCACTAAAATTACGCAGGGTTTTGCAGGACACAGAAGACAGAGCAAATCTGGGAATGAGGCTTCATAAGGTCATGGGAAGACAGATGGAAATCTATGGAAATTAAGTCACATTTTGGGAAGGGAATAAATGCAGTTATCAGCCTCTCTTGATCAACTCAACAAAAACCAGACTTTGCAGGAGACTAGAGAATTCAGCATGATGTAAGTTTTCTTCTTCCTTCCAAACAGGAGTGTCGGAGAGACATGGCAGAAGGGACCAGAAGAATCAAGTGGCACAAAAGAAGAAGCCAGTTCTTGGGATTGTGACTCTTCCTAAATCTTTTATATGAAAAAGTTTTGCACAGTTTTATTCTTTTGTGCTCTAAGGTGAACACGAATTCAGAGGCCATTTTGGAAGAAGATGGTTTTTCCATCCCTCCTACAACCCCAGGCTTTTGTCTTACAGGTATCTGAAGGTAAGGAGGGGAAATATTATACGTTACAGGCATTTACAGGTCACCTTCGCTCCCAGCAAAACTCCATCTGCTGAGCCACGTTCAGCTGACGGCTCCCATGGTCCGTCAGCGCATGGCTTTGGAGAGGTACAGACCTGGTAACGAGTGTTTGTTGATGATTTACGAGGTCGTGGAGCACTTAAGTGGTTAAAAGTAAAAAAAACTAGGCTGCAGGCTCTTCCTCAAGATACAGTAGCAAGTTAAACCCCTCCACTGAAAGTATTTATAATAAAAAAGCCAAACTCAAGAGCTATTCATCGTTTTTTAATTGATAGAGTTCTGATGAGAAAATGTTCTTTTACTGAGATCATAAGATTTTTGAACTTGCGTCTTGCGTTTTCCCACAAGCTGACCTGTTTTCTACATAAGTAAATAAAGTCCCACAGAGCAAGGGAAGTGTGAAGAGCGGTCTCAGCAGCAGCACGGCGCGGTGTGCCCGCGGTGCATCCCAGGACGCAGCCGCTGGGATCCCCTGCCAGCAGGAGCAAGGCCCCCGGCGCGGATGTAGCTGAGATTTAGGGGCAATTTTAGCTCTGGGTGATGACAGTGGTTTTGTGGCAGAGAGCAGAGATGTTCCCTCATTGCCTGATAAACGAGGTGACAGCAGAGCCAAATTCTTGGTCTCTGTCAGTGCCATGTCCCCGGACACATGGCCTCTTCCAGCAGTGGGCTGGGATGCTCAGAGCAATTTTTCACCTTTTGTCTTTATGGATATGAGAAATACAATTAAAACGGATAGAAGAAAGAGCTGGTAAAACCTCACCTGGACTGGCTAAGCTTCTCTCATACTCATCCCCTGCCAGCCGGGAAATGCTATGAAAAGGCTGTCAGCCTTTCTGTTTTCTGCTGGGAAGGATTTCTCCTTGCAGACACTCTCCTCCAGTCCAGCCACCCCTTGAAGTCACGCCTGGGGAAATGGTTGGAAAACCCAAAAGGAGCTGAAAAGCATCTCAGGAGGAGATTTGTCTTCGCCAGTTTCCTGGAAGTGATGATGGAGAGGACTGAGGATGCAGGATATCGTTCGATTCCTGGTTTTGAGCAAATAAATTAAACCACATAGCTGGGATTTAACAATCTACCCCATTCTGGTTCACCTCATTTCCAATGGAAATGGAAAGTAAATCGTCCTCCCCCTGACTGTGGAGGCAGTATTGTTAGCATATGTCAATCAGAAAAGCACGTTCTGCTACATCAACATTCGGCTGCCAAAAACTCTTATTTGACTAAATGTACTTTACAAAATTGCCAATTATCTCACTCAGTGGCCAGAATTAGCATTTTTTTAACCACTCAATGGATAATTTCAGCCTTTAATAAGCACAGTGCCGCATTCCTGGATATGACAACCTGTGGAAGACAAAGCAGGACAGGGAAAGGCACATGGCGTTGGCTTGCCAAGAGGAGCATTTGGCAATGGCACTTGTGTTTGATGTTCACAGGATGTGTCTGATGAAAAGTCCAAAGCGTTTTTTTTTCCCCCCTGGTAAATAAATTACCATCTAATTAAACCCCATCTTTGCATAGCTTTCCAGATTTCAATGCCAAGTATCTAACGTTTATCAGCTAAATACCATTCCTTAGATACAACAGGGCAGGAGAGGTCTGTGTTTGTGAGTGATGGAAGAAAATATCAACTGCTTGTGGAGCCAGTACCTGGTACAGGGAGGAATGTGGAAGCCAAAAAACTGGAGCCTAGGAAGAGACTTCAGCTCTTCTGGAAATTTTTGAGGAATTTTATTAATTTCAGAGTGTATTAGCACTAGTTATAACAGAAAATCTTTCAAATCCTTCCTCTCTCTGATTATTCATTTAATAAATATCTAAATTAAATCTGCAGATTCAAGGAGAAAGCTTGAAAGAGTATGGAAGTGAGAGAATAAGCTAAGGAACCTGAAACGCACAAGTGGGTATCCAGCACTGGTGGGGACCCATACCGCAGGATACGAGCACCCGTCCTTATCTCAGGTAAGTGCATCCTGGTGTGAGAACACAAATCCGGGATAAATAGGAATAGGGCCCAGTGCTGAAGTCTGTGTGCACATCTGGAGCTCTAACAGCGTACCGGAGCAGGAGCTCAGTCTTCACCCATTGCCCGTTTTAACTCAGGTGGGTTTGCCTGTCACATTTTATTTCTGGTGGCTGCCATCTCGAGCAGCCTTGACAGCGTGATAGGGTGTGACACAGCTGTCACCCTCGGCCGGAGGCTGCCCGGTGACGTGGATGGGTAGCCCGAGGTGCCCTGTCCAGGCTCACCTGGTGGCTGCACGCGGGTAAGGTGGGATCCCGCGTTCCTGCAGGGTCCCCTCGCATCGGCAGACTGCGCGACACATGCCACGCTGCCCAGACACACAGAGGGACTTCAGCTGGGTGAAGTCTGCCTCGGAACCAGGAACCGTATGTGAATATCTGATGGAGATCCAGGCGATGGGACATTATAGCCCATCATTAACTTAATGGATGACCAAAGACTAGATACCACAATCCAACTAATATTTTCTCTTTAAACCTTCTGAGAAATGGCCACAAAAGCCTCTGGTTGTTATCACACTGTAAGCCCTGTACCTCTTCTATCCACCTATAGGTGAGTATGGATTCCATACATCCTATCCAAGGTAACAGAGTGTGATGGCGTGAATTGCTCTGGTCTCATCCCAAACAGCTCCCCTGTTCCTCCCCAGGAGCTGTAAGTGTAGACCAGAGGGACTGATGGGCACCTTCATCTGCCCCGGCAAGACCTTTTCAAAAGCTTTAAATATCAAACCCAGACATTTCAAATAAAGGTTACGGGGATGTGAAACATTGCTCACAGGCACAGGTATCTGATGTCAAAATGTTACGATCAGCTACCAATTAGAGAAGCAAACTCTGAAGCCAGGCCACTGCTGCGTGGGGGGACGGGTGGCAGTCACAAGGAGCTAAACCTCTGGACAATGCAAGTGTCAGCCAGATCTAAACATGGAGACGAGTGGCACATCAAATGTGTGTCACTCAGGGGAAAAGAAAAAAAAAAGGAAAAGCCTTAAACATAGGTGCATCTTGCCCAATCCACCTCTGATAAACAACTCCGCTGTGACAGCTGCCATCAGCCACAGGAGCTTGGATTGGCCAAACCTGTGTATTTTAGACTCTGCAGGAGTCCCAGTTCTCAGCTTGTTTTGGATGGGGTCTGGGAACAGGGAACTGCAGAAAATCTGGCTAACACCAGCCACGAACTCTTACGAAGGGCTTAATTTATCTCTAGCACTGAGATCAGGAGGATCTGCTTACACTCTCTTTTCATTAGCATTTTGTGTCTGCTCCGGAGTAGTGATGTTTTCCTGGTAACATGCCTTCTCTCTTTAGATCCATGGCCATCATGACCAGTCAGTGTGGATTAAGACATTAAGAATAACCACCGTGTAACATTTTCAAGCCTGTGTGTGGTCCCACACTGATGGAACTATAATGGGAATGGAGAGCAGCTAATGATCTTGAGAAGTTAAGTTAATCACATACTCTGCAGGAGTTAATCAGATCCAGAACAGATGGAAATAAATTGCAAACTGACAAAAAAATCCATCATATCTCTATGGCAAATACATTCCACCAGCTTTTCCATTCATGAATCTCCCTCCATGGAGAAATCATTTGTTCATAAAAAACAACGTCTGATGCGGAACAACTTAAATGGGTCTCTTGCTCATGATGGGTTGGCAAAGATGCCAGAGCACTGAATAATGGTGGCATTCCTGAGCTTCACTGGATACTTGGAGAGATCATTTAACCTCATTTCTATGCATAGTTACAATCCTGTGGCCTAAAGTGTTTTCAGATTTATCATAAGTAATAGCAAAAAGGTATGATTCATACATAGGTGTTTGATATAAAGCTTATGATTCCTAATTGTACACAAGGGTAATACCTAAGTATCAATCTCCCTGGGGACCTCAGAGCTCTTCATTACCTTGCTAAATGCCAGAAAACCACCTTCATTGTAACTACTCATAAGAGAAAACGTCCTCCTCTCCTGATCTTTGGGACACTGGTCTCAAACCTGAATGGTTCTTCTGATTCCAGCTCCCAAAGAGAGAGAAAAGCTGTGAAATTCAGGAAATCCTGGAAATAATGGAGAATGGGCAAATGGGAAGGTTTTAAGGTTTTCCACTGTGTGCCACAGAATGCCTTGTTGTACATCAAGGATATCCAGGTTTATTACTCGATAAAACAGAAGGATAAAAGAATGCTTATTTAGAAAAATGAAAGAGTAAAACAATTTTAAAAAATACGAAACCCAAACAAAAAAAAACCCCAAATCCTCACTAGGATTACGCTTGATGAAGATGATGAAGATGGGTTTGGAGGACTTGTACATCTCACTTCAGTTAATCTAGGGCCTCCTGCCACTGATTTAAGAGGGATATCTGGAAGGTAAAATGGAAGAGTTCTGGCCCAAGGTGGCTGTTGCCTCCCTGTACCTGGTGAGTGCCAGAGCAACAGTGATGATCCTCCATCACATCATCATTAACTTCAAAGCTTCAAATCTTCCCCCCTTCCTCCTTCAGGAAATCCTCCTTCTTAATTTCCTGAGATTGGGTACATTGAGCTGCAAGGTAAATGAATTCAATTTACCCAGTTTTGCCTGCAAACAAGAATAAAGTCAATTTGTGTGCTGTCAGTTTACTGGCCTCAACTTTGTTCCTCAGATCTAGCTATCCATAACACTATTTAGGGCAATATTTTTGGTTGAACAAAAACTCAGTGAATAACGTTCTCGATTTTCCCTTTTGAACATGCAGGTCTTTGTTACTATTTCCCCCTCACCCTCTCCAGCAGCTATATTCTACTGAAGGGGAAATAATACTTCAGCTTCAAATGACGGGTTGGAAATAATGCTTTAAATAATTTACCAGTGCAATTGGATTTCACTTCTCACTATCTGCTGCTATTTTGGTTCCTACTTGTTTTAGCCAAAGGGATATTGCCCATCGCCTATCATAATATATTTTGTTTTCTCCAGTTCTGCTGCTTGTCAGCCCTCTAAATAATTTAATAAATGTTCACACAGTGCCTAATGCTCCTGACATCTGAGTAATCCTAATCCAGATTTTGTAGTTATTTTATGTCTATCCTCTTGCCTATTTTCTTTTCCATCAGGCATCGCACAAGCCATGGGGGACATTCGTCCAAAGAAAGTGTCCCCATGGCTTGGTGCTTCTGATGGGCTGATGCTCTCTGTTGGCTAATGATGTCTTTGGCACAACCAAGAATTCCTACGCTCTGAGCCACAACTGCAAGCACTCAGTACATCCAAGACACAGGCTCACAATCCATGGGTTTTTCAGCCTGAGATGGGTGCAGGGGCGGCAGCGTTAATGAGAGTGCAGACTGCAATTATGTCTTAGGGACGTACTGCCATGCAAATAAATCACAGCAGCTGACTTTGCGAGCCAATGCCCGGATCCTTGCTTCTCTAACATCACCTTGTTATTCCGTACTTCTTCAATTCACGTTGGGACAGTTGTTGCAATGACTGAGACTATTACTCTTGGATATTCTCTCACAGAGTATGTCAAAAAAAATAATTGAACCACGGTGACAAGCAATTATCCCTCAACTTTTCTTGTTCTGGTAATATTGAGTCACTTCAGTCCTGATAATCAAAATGGATGGCTTTTGCCTAAGTGGGAATGAAGTCACTTACAGGGAGTAGGCAGCGTGGGGATTTCTCATCAGTGTTTTAGGAGTAAAATAAAGGAAAAGGCATAAGCATGGGATTATAATAAGCTAAGATTTCTAACTGCAAAGAGCCGTAAACAGTTAAATCAAGTGGTGCTTGCTTGCTTTCTTCCCACACTCTCCTGGAAGATGGATTATGACAGAAAAATGTGAGTCTGCTCCACTCACGTGGTGACTATCAAACTTCAGCTTTACACTCGGCACGTGGCATCACCACAGCCAAGCACGGCCATGCAGGAGCGGGGTGCGGGGCTGGGGGAGGTCCCCAAGCTGGGTCCTGGTTGGGGGGTGTGCAAAGCTGTGGTGACCCCCTTCTCTTGCCCTTCGTGAGGGAAAAATTAGGATGCAACCCGTAGCTGAATGGCGGGCGAACACATGCTCATTAGAGCAAGAGTGCAGGGTAATTAACAAATCAACTCCATGCTCCAGGACGATACTGAAGATTTAAGACAGAGACTTTGCTATGAACCCAGCCAGCAACTAAAGCCTTCAGCTTGATGCAGGAGGCACACACACTGCAGAAGGACTCAAAGGAATGTTAATTAAAAAAAAAAAAAAGACAAATGGAAAGAACAAAGCATTCTCCTACTGTGAAACACGCTGAACCTGATTCTGGTTTTGCACGTTCTGCCGGGTAGAGGAGGGTAAGAGGTGCTACAGGTGTCTGAGAGACAAGTGAGATCATGGCAAAGAATTACTTATCTGTTGAATTACATTTCAGGATCAAATTTTCTGAGTCTATTTGTAATATTTCACATATGCTGAGAAGTCGCATTAATATAGCTGGTAAAATAACAGCTTGTCTGCTTAAAATAATTAGTAGTTGACAAATGGGTTGAATTTAAAATCCATAAGGAGCTTTGGTTAGCACTAATAAATGTTGATTAAGGTAGCAATTAAAATCTAATAATCTCTCTGGGGGTCTGAACTTTAAAACTGAATTTTGGAACGTTCCTCCATTTACACAGAAAACGCTACAGTTCCTCCCCGAGTTGCAATATTGAGTTGGGGCAGTGAGGAGCTTTTGTCTTTACTTTTTTTTTTTTTCGGTTTACACAAATTAATTGCAGCAGCCAGCACCTATCCTAGCCCAACATCTGACTGCCACACAAACCTTGGTACAGAGGTGACATCCAGCAGTGTGAGGTTTTAGCTTTCTCTCAAGTAAGCTGATGCTGTTAAGACCCTCTCGAAGTCCCTATTTCCCGTGGCACTACCTGTCCCTCCTCTCATCAGTCTTTGAAGTGGGCTGGAGAGAGCTCCATCTCTCCTTCAAAACGTTCTGCGTCGGAAATGTGGCTGACCTCTCAAAAACAAGCAAGGTCAAGTAGCGCTGAGTGCGCGCTCATCTCTCCTGCATCTCTCTCCTGCTGCTCCGAGAGACCTGAGTATGCATCTCTTAATCAGGATGATTGGATGAGCCGCCAAGAAAGCGTGTTGACTAGGTAGTGTCTTGAGGAAGACTAAAATTATCTCCCTCTGCTGCGCTTGAGCAGTGGGAGCGAGGCAAATCAAAACGCACATTTTTGCTTATAGACTGATTTATGATGATGGGACTGTTCAGGAAGGTCTCAGGTTCTTTATGATCTTACTAAACCCGAGAAAATTTCAGTCACCTCCCTGCGGCATTCTATTTTTGAAGGAGGGAAGTGCATTTGTATTTCAAGAAGCACCTCTTTTATGCTGGCCAAATCCTTTTGGTTTTTTCGCTCTTGCTATCAGCAAGACATAAATCCAACACAAACCCAGATTTGTCTTTTTTTTTCTTTACTACACACTAGCTGTGTTTCCAACATCAATTACATTTCCCCCCCCTAGTTCATAAGCTGAATGCCAGTGGGACACAAATAGGGATACAGTGTGAACTGGGAGAGACTTGGTCCCCCCATGTTCCCAGTGTGAATGGGAGTGCACCGGTACATCAGCCTTTGTCGGGCAGCTTTAATCGCCAGATATATCATTATAGTATTACATTAAAATCTGTTTTTTCAACTGCTTGATCCTGCTCCTGGCCCCAGCATCCCCAGTGTCTGCTGCAAAGGAGATCTTGGCTGCACATGTAACCACCTCCATCCTGAACAGCCTCTTGTTCTGGGAAGGACCTTTCATAATCTGCATCATTTTTAGGTGCTTTCCCAGCCCAGCTGGTGCGATTGAGTGTGGCTGCTGGTTTCTCTGCAGCACTGTTTTCCTCAGTACATTTGCAGAGTCCATCCATTGCTAAGGATATTTACAGTGAGAGAGCAATGAAGACCTGAGGACGTGAAGCGCTGGAGGGGGAAAGGGAAGAAATCTGTCCAGAGAGTGGGGAAAAAAGCCCATTCACTCTCAGTCCATGTGTGTATCACTTTTTTTTCCCCTCTTTTTCTTTTCTGTGTTGTAAGGACGAAACACAAATGGCTCAGATAAATGCAGCAAGGGATAAAAATGAAAGCGTGATAGCTGAGATGCTCGGAGCTATTTTTTTTTAAAGGAGTCTTGAGAACCAAGTGCAATTGTGCATTTACATTTGAGTGAGCAATTTCCATGCCTAAAGCTGTGAGACAGGTCCGTCACTCTCCGTGCAAGAGGGATGCAAGGGTTGAACCAGCCGGGAACTGGAGCCACAGTGGGGCATGGGCAACCATCGGTGAGCATAAGAGGTTCCCAGGTGGACACAGTCATCCTGGACATCTCCATCCTCAGCCAACGCCACTTTCACAAGTAGCGGGGTTATGCTGCCTGAGATGGGGCTACCTGTGCTTCTGTGGGTGCTGAGGGCTGCTGTGGAGCCACCACCTTGGGTGCCAAAACATTATTGTGTGGGAAACCATGAACTCCCTAAGAGAAAGCAGGGTGATTAGTCATGCACAGATTTCCAGACTACTTGAAAGGGTCTATTTAATATTTTTACAGTAATATTATGCACTCTGCTGCTCTTACTGCAGAATTACAGGTGTCAACCTGAGGAGGTGTGTGGGGTGCACATTTTTGGAGAAAAGCCATTTCACTAGAGAGAGGAGACGGAGGGTTGGCAGAGAAGACCTGGCACCTCCAAGGAGCTCAGAGATGGAGTGCTGACCTGCTGTCTCATAACACCATGAAGGTAACTCAGCAGGTAAGTCCACAGAGGGTAGGGAGAGTATGGACATATGCCTTGGCTCAGGGTAAGGTGGTAGCGGAGAGAGAAATTCTAAATCTAGAGAGGAAAACAGGTACGAGAGCTGTCCTTCTCTGGTGACAATGTCTCTGTTGGCTAATTAAAACCCACTGCATTGAACAGGTCAGGTCCCACTGAGCTGCAGGACTGAAGCCTCACTGGCCAGCTGGAAGGCCACCGTAATGCCAAATCCGCACGGTCTTTCAGTAAATGGTCACAAGGCAAAACATATCAAGAAGGTCACGGCTCTACTGCAAAGCACAGCAAAGACAATTCCTGATTGAATTTCCATTTCTCAAAATTGATTTTCTCTTTTTTTTTTTTTTTTTTAAAGTGCAAAATGAACATGTGGGACCAAAGGCTATGGGATAAGACTGCAAATGAGACTAACAGGCCAAATGTCAGATTTGCTTCTGGTGTAGCTGCTGAGGACTCATTACTGAATATGGTCTTTATGTAACCTACTTTGCTTTAAGGCATAATCCAGCTACCAGATGACTGGCATGAGGAAGATGTTTTGTCTGTGGGTTGCCTTCTTTTCTGTTATACATTTATTTGGACCTTACCCCAAAGCATCTGGCTGTACTGAGCATTTGAGATTGGCTAAAAGTCTGATGGATGAGGCAAGTCTGAGGGGCTGGGTTAATTGACTCCTTGGATTCTGTATGGAGCCGTGGCTGCCTGCGAAGATATAAACTGCTGTTCCTTAAAGTAAGATTCTGATTGCAGGTTTAGAGAAATCTCTATTTCCCCATGGCAGTTTAAACTCCTGTACAGCAATTTGCAGTCTGTTAATGGTAGGACTGATTTTCAGATTTGTTTTTCTCAAAATCACAAGGGCCCAGGGAGGAATGGCTGAAAACATTGACCTAGAAGCTGGAGCAGAAATCAGCTTCCAAGACCCTGACTTCTGCAATGCAAGAATCAGGAGCTAAACCTCTGCAGGTACCCAGTAACTCATGGTCCTGTTCAAAGATCTGAGCGTGGCCGCTGGTAACATCATCCTCTGCTCACAGAGACGTTGCAGCTGATGTTGCTGGCACCTACTTACACTGGTCTTGCTGATGTGTTAACTAAAATAATTTCCTTTTTTAAGCACAAGAACTTCAGTGCAAAAATTGCTGCTTTTATCCCTAAGGCAGGGTTCCCAGACACAAGGCTCAGTCTCAGGTAGAAATCACTCCTCTCCAAATAATTATGGAGGCAAAGTCCTTGCAGAAGAGGAGGTGATTTAGCAAGATGGAATAATCACAGTGTCATGAATGCAACCAGGATTTCCCTGTTAATTACCTAACTGGTTAATTAAGGGGCTATTTTTTTATTAAAATTAATTCTCATCTTTGTAAAATACATGGTTTAAAAAGGGGATGTACAAAAGTGTTTATCACTGATGCCCTAAGATGCTAATTTCCCAATGTTATGACTTGTAATCAAGATTAATTTTCTCTGACTTATCCTCCAAAGGAAAGACTTTACACCAGTTTTGACATTTAAATTACCTTAGATTTGCAAGTCCAATATTGTCATAAATATTCATAGCCAAGAACTGAGAATTTAGACTTTACTTTTTAAAATTTTTAATTCACGACTAAATACTGGTTTCAGAACAAGCAGAGAGAAATGAAGCACCTTTTATTTGGAGCACTGGGAGCGTCTGGCTTTGCTAACCCAACAGTGAACTGACACATCACGTTTCTGTCTGGTGCTGCTGCAGAACATCCCATACACCAAAAATTTGACGGTGAAATCATCCTTTGATCCCTTTCCTTCCGTCTATTTGCAAAAAGCTACTTTTACGTAGATGTTCTTGGACAGCACAGCCATTGTTTTAGCATGTGTCATGTCCATCACCGCACGAATCAAGGAACGGCCAGTGCAAACCACGAAAACAGATCTCCAAGCAGCTGAGAGCTGCCGGCACGAACCGCTGCCGCGTGCCGTAGCCGGCATCGCTGTGTCTGGTCTATCATCTTGGGTGGGCAAAGCGTTTATGCTTTCACTGTTATACAGACAGAAGATGCTTGACTTGCCCTGAATGCCATCCCTGTGCGCACAAACCCCAGCTTCGCACGGGCGAGATGCCTGCTGGAAAGAGATGCCCGGGGATTTGCGAGAAAAGTGCCTTTTTGGTGCTTCCTAGCTGTTATTCTGTGAGCTCATTTGTATGCACTGACTCTTCCCTGGCCCTGAGCTTGTGCCCAGGGTGACAGTGTGCCAGCCTTAGCGCATTGCCCACAAATATCCCAGTCAAACCTCGCAGACTTCGGGCTAAGGAAGGATCCCCGGCCCCTCTGACGGTAATGGCGAGGTGCGCTCTTGCTGCTCTTCTCCATCCACCCTATTCATTCCATCTCTTTGGCACCGTTTCAGTGACCCAGAAGAAAGCTGCGTTGCTAATGTGGGGACTGGCAGCCTCCCAGGGGTGACATGCCAAACCCCATTCATCCTCCCTGTGCAGAGAGGTTCAGCCACTGGCAGAAACCCAGGTGAGAAGCAGGAGAGGTGAGATGCTCCAGTCCCTGCCCTTGCTAGTGTCGGTCTCTCTGGGGGACGATTTCTGTCTCAAAATATTTTAAAGATACTCCATTTTTCTCCTGGATTTCGTGAGAAGGTGGGTCGGTGTGGGATGGGAAGAGGGGCAGGATCAGCCCATACATTGAGGAGAGGGCTGGCTCTGCTCAGAGCCTCGCAGCCGAAAGCTGATGGATCCTGCCAGGCGACTACCTGTACACATCAGTCTCCACAAAGGGCAAATTGGCTTTCTAATGAAACATTCTCCTCATTTCAGTGACTGATGACTTCTTCCATATTTTTCTGCCTGATACCTTTCAAACTCAGTTACTTTCTCCAGTCTTTTTTCTCCCTTCAACAATAAGGTAGGGATGGAAAACCAGCAGTATTACTATTCACTTCTCAAAAACATTTCTCTTTGCAAGAGCTTAATAAAACCCCAAGATTCACCATGACCCCTCCCACCCTTAAACCAAGGGTATTTTAAGCATAAGCACCTACTTCAGTGACGAATCCCTGCCAACGCTTTAACTAACACGACACAGAACATGACACAAATTGCTTTTATGGAACCCAGGATACCCCCCAGCTCACCCCCACCCCAAGGACTTTCCTGCTGCCAGGCACCCATGGGTGCACCCTTATCTTCTCGTGCCAGCATCTTTGCACCACAGGGACAAAACTGACTCCCACTTGCCAACCTGTTAACAGGCAAGTTGTACTCAGACTGATTTTCTGATGTAAACCTGAGGTGTCTGCTCCAGCCTGAAATCAAAGAAGGACCTGCTTGCCCAGGAACTTGCCAAGATCCTTTGTTTGCTTCCTTGTTTTTCAGTTCAGTTCATTATTTTAATATAAAGTATTTTCTCTGCCTACAAAATCATGCCTCACAACGGATAACAGAAGCACTTCTAATATTATTTACCTCTTCCAAGTGGTAAAAACTGCTTGCAATGAAGGCCCAGAGTATTAGAGAGGTGACCTAGTCAGTTGGAATCTGAGTGGAGCCTTTGAAAATGAAGCCTCCAAGATTTGAAGATGTGAGGAGGGACATAAAAGATCTGAGATGCCAAGTTCAGGTCTGTGTCTGCCAAAAAAAAATGAAAAATGTAAATATTTGGGGGAATATTTGATGTTCCCTATGGTCAACACTTAGGACCAAATTGAATGCCAGGACAATAAATTCAAGTCCTTCCAGATTCACTTTTCGTGAAGGAGCAGTCATGAGAAGGATGAGCATCAAAATTGGTGAAGATGAAGCTTTTCAGCGCTGAATTGTTTTGAGAGACTCCACTTAGCCACAATGGTTAGAGAAGAGACATAAGAAATCTTGGACTCTGTTCTTCCACATAGCTCATTGCAACATAGGAATAGATGCTCCTGTGTCACTCTGGTAGAAAAAAAAAATACGACAAGAGCCTGAAACTTCTTGATTTCTGATTCAGCAAAAACGGGGAGTCTTTTAAGTGAGAAGTTCTCATAAATAATTCTGTCTAATGGAAGATACTTCAGTAATTGCGATATTTTAATTTCAGCCCTTTAAGTGCAGAGAATTCTCATTAGTGCTCAGTATTCAGGTACTGCCATGAATTTTCACGGAGAGAGCACAGCACACGTAGCACTGAAATGGTGGCAGTATGTTGAATTTATTCAGCATTTTATGGACAAAGTCATTAAATAAAACTGTCCATTCCCTTCTGGGTACAGGAAAGTTTTTATTATTCCTGTTTTTCAGGTAAACAAATGAAGGCAGAATATAACTAGATCTGATCTAAACGTCTTCTTCACAAGCATTTTCACAATTAGTTTCGTGTTTTCTAGCAAGGTTTATTTTGAAATGAAGCCTTAAAATGACCCTGGGAAGTCTGATTTCCCATACCTCAATCTAACTCGTGTGTAATATGGCTTTGACTAAAGGTAATAAAAACATCCACAGGGGAGCTGAAATGCCAGGCTGGCAGGCTGAGTACATGGATATTATAAATTAACGAAATAAAACTTAGATTTGGGGAAAAAAAACCAAAACATCATTTCTCCAATGCAGAGAATTTGGCCAGCTAGCGATGTTCATGGTTGTTTAAAGGAATGTGTGGTACCTTGGAGGAGTGACTCTTCTGATCACCGTATGTTGCTAACTCTGAAACCAAGTTGTGGAAATGAAAACATCCATATTTGCAATTACTCCACCGACACTGAAAGTGCTGAAGGAGAAGGAGGGATATCAAAGCAGGGTGTACAAGAACAAAGGTAAGGGCTTGTTTTACACCAAAATCTGAACTCTCTCATGAAGCAATGGGTCATCATGTCTCTGGAGTGCAGCAAGGGTCGCATCATGGGCAAAGCAAGGAGAGTGGCAGCACATTTTCCATTGCATTGTCTCTCATCTTTTAAGAGTCTTCAGAAACAGATGTGAGCAAGGATATAAATGGTCCTTCCTTCATGTCTGATGCAGTTAAACGGAGCTGGTAAAGGTAAAGCACTGCAGGTGAAGCCAGTGGGAAAGGGGAAGCACTGATGTGAGTCATTCCCCCCATTTAGCGTGTATTGAATTACCAGCGTCACTTGATTTTGTTTAAGACAGAAATTAAACGTTCTCAAGACTCAACTCCCTGCTGGGTGGTTGTTTACAATCAACATGTGAGTGACGGAGAAGAGGACAACGGCCAAAGCCAGATCTCAGCCAACCAGATGATTTGCTGTACGTCATTTTATCACTGTTGTGAATGTTTTCTCTTTGGGGATATATTGCTGCTTCTCCTCGCATACACAGACAAACAAGGCACCGCAGCTGGGTCACCCTGATCCAGATATTGCCACACCAAGGCACATTTCTCCTGCCTTCTCTCATTGTCTTCCTTGGCCATCTGAATCTCACCGGGTTTGCTGCTGGTTCCCTTCACTTCTCTCTCAGCAGATGCAACTCTATTTGATATGGTTCTTTCTATGTGTTTGTACAGCAACTTTCCATCCCCTGCCCCAAGCACACTGCAATCCCCCTCTGAGGGTACCCAGCCTGTTTCTGGAAATACCTCTCTCCTCCATTACTTACTCTTACTCCACCTTCTATTTCCTGCACCACTGAGTTTGCAAAAGCAGAGCTACAATGCCAGGATTATGCCAATTTTGACCACTTTACCAGGCTTGTACAAGGCAGCTGAGAAGGGCAGGTCACTCCTCACTCCCACCGAACCCGTGGCCATCCAGGTACATCCAGGTCTCCGCGGCTGCTATGAGCAGCCAAGGCTGTTGGCTCTGCAGAAGCTCTTTCAGTGAAATTGCGAAACCACCTTCTCTGACCTTTTCCTTTTTTGCATGAAGAAATGGCTTTTTGTATAAATCTGTGCATGTGATACCAGGACCAGATTTAATTCTAAAGGTACAGTTCCGACCTAATTTGAGTGCGTCAAAATGTTTCACGGGTGAGGACCTGTCTGGGGCTCATCCAAAAGGCACCCAGAAGTTCTGCTCTGCTGCACAGCCGTTGGGATCATACAGATGAAAATAAAAGGGATTTGTCTGATCTTTAATGACACAGTCAGTCTCACAGCCTGAGAAGAAGAATAAAGAGCCTGAATCAAACGTAAAGAGGAAGAGGCACCAACTACTTGAGCGCTATTTGATTATTGTATTTAGAGCCTATTAGAGACCTTATTAAATACTCTTCTTCCAGGATCTCCCTGGTATAAACCGGGCACAGAGAAGGAAGAACATTTGATCTTCAGCAGTGAGGGAACATGACCAGACTGAAAAATAGACATACTAGAATACAGAGACTTTAAATGAAATGAATGAAGACAGAACTCCAAGAAGATTGCACCTAACCTTTAAGGAGTTTATGTCTATGTTAACTTATTTATTATGCATTAATTAATATACTTAAAAAGAAGTGGAACCTGGCTCGGCGTTGATAAAGCCAACTCAGACATGCTTTGCTTTATAGCAGATAGACAGTGAAAGCTGTATGAAAAATATAACCAAAAGACCTGTTAGGAGAATTTAAAGGCTTTGTGCATTTAAGGATATATTACACACTGTCGTAAGGTAACGAAAAGTACAGAGATTGAGTCGATGCGGGCACACAAGTTATAAAAACAACTGAAAAATGCCTTTGTCCTGTAAGGAGTTTCTAGTAATTGAAGCAGTCTTAATTGCCACAGTTAAGTGAAAGAGTGAATCTTGTGCCCCCTGAAGACTGCTATCGCTGTGTGGTTACCTGTGAGCTGCTACATGCACCCTCCAACCGAATGAAGCCTCTAAAGCAAGGGGTGACACGCTGGGCTCTTTCTTCTGGAGTCCCTGGTTGCTCCAGCAACCCACACCAGTCACCCAGGTGAAGGCTGACGCAGGAGGATGGGGAGTGACAAGCCTGGAGGTATGGGACTCTGCCCTTGTTTAACTACACAGTAGTTCTAGACAGCTACTCTTCTCCGGAGAGTGATGAATCTGATGAAAAACGAATTTTTGGAAGGAAACCGAGAGCTACTATTCAATAAATAGTATTGACAAAAAAAAGGGGGGGGGGGTGTTGAACTATTTCAGTGTTTTTAAATAAACACTTGTCTTCCCTCTGGAAACACTGGCTCATTCCCTGGCTATGCCAGACCACACTGATGTCTGGGTGGACTTAGGATCTGCTCAGGGTAGAGCTCAGCACCAGGCAGGCATCCCCCAGTCCCAGCGGTCACAGTCTGCAGTAGCAGCGCACGCCTGCCCAGGGACAGGTAGGCACAGGGGCGGCCGTGGTTTCTTCTCTCCTTAGCTTCCTTCTCAGCCTCCCCTCTCTATTGCTTCTGATTTTTCATCCTTGGCCACGCAAGCTCTGTTTTCGCCCTGGAATGACCTGAATGATCCTGCTATAATCAGAGCTCCAGGGAAGTCCTGTGGGGTTGGAGGATGCAAACGGCAGCCTTGCCAGGGACACTTCTCCCCATGTCCCGTCTCAGATGTCTCCCAATAGCAACAACACACAATGACATCACACAATGACATAAGTAAGCCAGATAGCGCTGTCATAGCTTGCATTCTCCCTCCTCATGCTTCTTGAGCAACTCTTGCCATTTTGATGGGTCCTTCTCTGCAGGGAGCGTCAAATATCTTCATTTTCCAGGCCTCACCTGGACTGAGATTAGTTGTTCTTGACACAGGCATTTTCCAGCTGACAGATTAAGCTTCTCCTACTGGGCACAAAATATTTGGATGTTGCCTTGCGAGATTTAATGAATTGCTTGAAGCTTGTTGCGCACTCAGGCTCCTTTGCTCCTGCAAGGAAAGGCTGTTGGTGCAGCCAACAGAGATGGAAGGAAAGCTAACTGGGAATTGCCAGCATCGGTGAGATGCTGCCCTCCTACCAGTCCCTCTCCTGAGGTGGAAGATGGAGCTAGATCCAAACCAAGAGAAAACTGGCAAATGGGAGGATGACATTAACACCCAAAGGCTCACGGAGCCACCGGGAATTGCTGGGGCCAGGGGTTTATCCAGCAGTCTTCATGCTTAAAAAATATTTTCCTCCCCCTCCTTTTGGCCAGAGCAGTGATTGCTCTTCGTTGGTTTAGACAGTGAGAGAGTGGGATATTTTGGAAAGAATGAAAAAAAATAATAATATCTGGGAACATTTCCATTTCCCTCAAATCTTGTTTAACTTGCTTTAAGGTTTTATTAAGGGCAGAGAATTGTTGACAATAAAATTATTTCTCTGTGCTGGGAGAGGTAAAGCAGATTGTTACACAGAGAGAGAAGGGAGCTGACTGCTCTCATAAATAAGTCAATGTGTTACTCCTGCTAGACTGGAAGTGGAATGACAGCTCTTCCACATGCTGATGCTCTACTTCTCCGCGACCTTTGGTAAACTTAAATTTGCTAAAAATACCCTACAAAAGCACACGTGCTTCAGGGCTACAGAAACACCTGCAGCAGGGGAGATCTTAAGTGGTCAGAATCCAGCTCTCCACCTCAAAACCCAGCTCTGTCGAGTGTTGCACCTCTGCTCCCATTTTACGTGCCCAGATCTCCACCGATCATCTCATCAGCTTTGTGTCCAGGGAGCCAAAGAAGGGCGACGGAGCCTCCCAAGGGTGGTGTGGATGCGTGCCTGCTGCACGCCAGACGTTTCGAGAGCAAATCATGGCTCTGGGGGGCTGCTGAGCCGCGCCGTGTTATTGATGGTGAAGATTATTTCAGGTTGTGTTTCTCACGGGGATGTTTGCACACACGCCTGGTCTCGCTTTCCTCCTTCCCCTGCCTTGACACACCAAAGAGGCGGGCGCGTGGCAGTGATAAAACCAAATGATGCTCATGTGCAGCCAGCAACTCCCGCAGCAGCCAGCAAGGGCATGTCACCGTCCCTCCTTGAGACCCAACGGAGGAAACGAACCATGTGTCATAGAGACCCAGGGTCCTTCTCCCTTTTATGTGCGATTTCATGTCTGAGATGCATAAGGAAAGAGAAAGTTTGAGTATGACAGGGTGATTAATGCTTATCGTTCCCCACGCAGAGAACGTTACCAATCAGCCACTCTGTCCCCGTCTCTGTATTTAAAATGCAAACCAACATCAATGAAACAATAACGTTTTAATTAGGTGGAAACAGAAGAGCTACAGGAGAATGATATTGTTGCAGCAGTCTGAGGTTCCCGAGCCACATGTAATTATTTTGATAGATAACACACTAGAAGCAGAGTTAAACAGCACTGTTTCCACAACACTTTTTGCACCACTCTGTCTCTTCTCACTTACGGTGACGGAAACCAGGAGCGACTAGGGTAGGAAATGACTTTCCTTCCAGCGCAGCAAGGACAGCCTTCTGCGTAGTGGACGCAGCCCACGCTCCCACCCCTCCTGCCAGGTTACCTGCCTTGCTCTAAAAAAAGAAGAAAAACAAGCCCCACGGCTCCAAACCAGATGATGCCCACAAAGTGTGGACGGGACATAAACCAGGATGCAAATCTGGATGTAGAGGAACATGGCCTGACATGGAGCCGTGGGATTGGAAAGCGGAGCTGGGTCACATTGCCAATGTGGCTGGCGTCCCTGGCCAGGGAATGGGGAGGAGGAGAGTGCAGCAGTGGGTACCCATGGCTGGGAGATGGTCATCCTCATCACTGCCCAGGACCTACGTCCCAGGGCTATGGGATGGCAAAAGAGTTCTATGCATGTAAGAAAGCAGACCAAAAAAAAGAAAAAAAAAAAAGAAAAAAAAAGAAAGGGAAGACTGGAAGCCAAGTGATCCATGAAACTTCTTACAAATATTAGGAGGTGCTTTCACAAAAAACATAAATGAAAGATCGCCCTAGTGAGCTCTGATGATAACCTGCAGCTGAAAGAGCTGCAAGGCAAACAGCGAGATGGCTCCAGTGTGGTCCAGGGATTGCAGCCAGCTTCCCCAGGGTCACCACAGCTGCAAGCCCAGATTTTGGAGAGGTACAGCCCAGACCGCACGGCCTATCGAGGCGTTCGAGACGAGGCCCGTCGCCAACACCAAATCTGTCACCGTGAATCATCTGCGCTTCAAAGTACAAAACTGTTCCCTGAATCACGGCAAAGAGCACAAACGTTCTGCACTGAAAAAGGAAATTCACTGACTCCTTCTTGAGCCAAAAATAGGGAAAAAGGTTATGTAATTCATTTACTTTGAATAATAAGCATTTCAGAGTTATCTAAACAGCACTAATAACAGGGAAATCTCTGTTTATTTAATCAGTCTGTTTTTGCTGTGAGATTGATGCTGGTGCTCCAGGCGAGCTGGTCTCGTTCCCCTTAAAACAATTTAAACCCAAAACTTTACCCAACAGCTGGGAGAGGCTGGCAGGGCGGCAGCTTCGCCTCCTGTCTATGTCACTGCCTTAACCACGTGCTCCTGAAAACCATCCCGTTTCTGTTGAATGCTCCCTTGCGAGCAGAAGGAAAAGCTGGAAGCATTTTGCAGGTAAATCTTGGAAGAAGCTGGTTTTTTAGGGGTGACCGATGCACATTTCGTCGCTGATTTGCCCCACTTCCAGCCCAATCTGTTTGGCTGGAGCCAGATTCCTGACAAGGTGCAGCTAGAATCAACAACGAAAAAGCCATACTTATTTTCAGCTGAATTTCTTGTCTCCCTGGATAATGACTCTGCTTTCCTCAGCAATCTTTGCAATTATTCTTTGTAACTGGACACAAAAGCCCTGCTTTCTATCAGATCACGTATCTCCAGCAAAGCTTCAATGGAATATCGAACAGAGTTATAAAAACTCTGTCAAAACAACCGCTGTCGCAGCCTGGAAAGTAATTTTTCATGGCTGCTTCCTTGATGTTTGCTGGTAATAATTTTCATCAGGTTCATTCCCAGAAAGGGTGGGGGATTTTCTCCCCATCAGCCTCCTGGGTCTCCGGGCACAGCCCTTCACCGCTGGTGAAGAAGACTTTGCTTGCCAACCCTGTTCTTGGGAGATTCCCAGGAATCTCCCTGTCGATTCACCATGGATACATGGTTTATGCAAAGAGATATGTTGGTGCAACACACACGCACTAAAAACAGCCGTGATAAGCCGATACAAGGTTGATGGTGGAAGCATCAGGCTCACCCAGCTCCGAGGAAGGAAACCAAGCTTCGCCTCACTGCAACACCAACTCTCCGTTTGTGACTGGTCTCTGTTTACAAGTGAAAGCAGTCAGGCAGAAAGACCCATTCTCCACCTGAGTGGTTTCCCCGCTGCCGAAACGCTGACCTGAAAGGCCCCGGACACGGGCCGGCTCTTGGCAGAAGAGCAGCACCGCTCCAAAGGGATGCTGGCCCTGATGAGGAGCAGCTGGTTGGTCAATGCAACGGCTCCATAGAGCACAAGCAGCTTTTGCAAACGTGCTTGTGTGAGATTTGTAGGGCAGAAATAGAGGGAAATCTACTGACTATTGAGGTTTTCCTTAGTGTAAGGCACTGGGGTGAGGACCAGCCGCCCAGAGAGGAAAGAAGCCCATTGTTGAAAAGGAATTAATACCCAGAAGATTTTCAGCTGCGCTTCAATTTTGTATCAACGGTACCCAGAGGCCAGGAATCAAAATAATCTCTATAGCTGGATCGATACACATGGCCTTAAAAACAAGCTGCTCTCTGCTTTCATGAGGGTGGCTCAGGAAAGGCATTAGTGCAAATCCACACAGAAAATCAGGGATTGCACCCTGCCAGACACAGCCCCCACCCGTCACAGCCATGCTGGTCCAGCCCCGTAAAACTGGGAAATAGGAGAAGTAATGCAAATCACCCAAACCAGCTCCTTCTCCTGAAAAATCACCTGAAATGTTGTGGGTTTTTTTTCCTTTTGCTGAATTTGAAGGCACAGCTCTGACTGACAGCACCAAGGGAGAACATCCCTGTCTCTTCCGAGAAGAAAATTCAGCTGGGAGGCAGGGGCGAGCAGATGCGAGGAAGTCAGGCTGTTCGCTGGTGTACGGCTTCTGTGCAAAGCTACAGCTGCAGTTGTAGAGTTTGAGTCAATAGTTGCCATAACAGAAAACCAGTTTTGTTTTGCAGGCAAAAAGGCCTCTTCCATCACTACCCGGCAGGAGGTCTATAAAACTGTCACTTCTTGCCCTGTTTCTGCCCTTGTCTCTTTGCTTCAACTTTTTACAGCCTGCTAGAGGGTTTTTTAATTGCTTTGGGGTTTTTTTTTGTTTTAATTGAAATGAACATTTTTTTCCCTAAATAGTTGATGAGTTTAACAAAGTTTTCCATTATTTACGGGGAAGAAACCAGCAACCTTCAGAGCAGGAAGCAGAAACATCATTTGAACTTGCTTTGTGAGAGGAGATATAATCTTGCAATGAGGAGGGCAGCCCCTGAGAGCCCTTAAAAGCAACTTTTGCCTGGGCAATATTTAAGAGATAGAATTCAGCACCACACTACATGACAGGAGAAAACCTCTAGAGCATGCCCTGCAATTTTCCCTTTCCCAAGCATACTTGTTTCAAGGTAATGAAGACTCCAGCCAGCTCTATTTCCGACTGTAACGTCACTATGTATGTGGCAGCCTTTCCTGAAATGTCTCAAGTGATAAAAGGGAAGGAAGAGGGAAAAGAGAAGTATTCACGAAAATGGAAGACCTTCTGCATCCTCTCCCTGTGACACAGCCGTTCCCTGCAGATCACATCTCTCGAACCCTTTTTAGAGGAACTCACACCAGGCAGGGAGTGACAGGGGTTGGAGACCTCATTTGCTGGAAAAGACAGAGCCGGCAAGCAGTAATGCACCTGGCATCTCATTCTTGAAATAAATAGCTCCTGCCATGCTTCATCTTCCTTCTCTTTTCCTAGAGGACCCCTGGCATTAATATCACCAGCGAGCTGGATGCCTGTGCCTTCTTATAAAGGAGCAGAGGAGCTCCCTCCAACACATCTCAGCCACTCTATCCTAAAATCCTATTGATGCTTGTAACCCGAAACGCTCCTCTTGCTCCCAGCACCTCCTTCTGCCCCCAGCCTTCCCCTAACGCAGTGGGGAGCCACCCTAGGGAGGGTGAATTTAAAGAGCAGGTTGCTGAGGGATTGCACCAAGCTGAAACCTGGGTGACGCAGGGCGAGACCCTGGGAAGCACCGGTGGGACCCGACGGGATTTGGGGGGAGCGGGGAGGGGGCAGGCAGATGGGGTGGGTTTGTGGTTGGGAGCTGAGCTTGGGAAGCTGCATGTTGGGAGCCGCAGCCTCTCTATATTTTATCATTATTACCACCTCTCTGCCCTGGCTCCTTTTGAAAGTCTATTTCTTTGGATTAACAGTAGGTTTTTTTCGACATGGGAAGCGCTGCCCTGAGGCATCTTAGTGAGACCCTCGTATTCTGGCTTGGGGACAAATTGAGGGAAAAAGCATCCATAATGGAGCTCCTGTTGAAAATTCTCTGAGGTTTTTGCTGCTCCTGAGCAGAGCGTGTTGAGCAGCAAGCTTCTGCCATTTTCTTTGACCCTCAGAAAAATGGCTATTGTAGCTGCTAGTGCTCTGTCTTCAAATGAAACCCCTTTCTCTCCAGACACTAAAGAATAAGTGATATTTGCTTGGCTCCAGGAGGCTCTTGGAAAACAACCAGCCGATCGGGCAGTGTTTCTAGCCATGCTGCCATTGCGTTGACCTGTCTCCAGTTAAACCTGGGCTGGTTCCTCCCTTCTGATAGCCCCAGTGCTGCCCCAAGCAATAGCTGCCTTTAGGAAATCTCACCGCTGCAGAACTCCCTCTTTGAGAAAAGGGGGGAGAGGTTTCCCCTCCCCTTTGCAACAAGAGGCAATCTCTTAGTGAGCAGCAAGTACGTCGGTGACGGATCCAGTAGCTGTACAGTGCCGCAGGTAACGAGTAGCATCACTCCAGTGATTATTGAGCTCTTTGGCACATAGAATTATAGAATCTTTTAAGTTGGAAAAGACCCTTAAGATCATCAAGTCAAATCTTTAATCTAACACTACCAAGTCCACCACTAAACCATGTCCCTAAGTTGGCAACTACAAATGGGTTCGGCCACATTTTACAACGTGCCATTGATGACATTTCTCCTCCATGAAAAGTGAACATGGGCAGTGGTGTTCAGTTCTGCAGAGGGTGGGAGGGACAGAGAGGGTCCCAGACAGAAGATCAGACACAAGCCTATTAATAAAGTTCATAATGAGGTGCTGAGCCCATGGCATTACACTTGACAAATTCATCACATGAAGATATAAAGGAATCAAACCACTCCAGATAATTTCAGGGCATGAGAGTATGTTCAGTGTCATCTTAAACTTGGTGAGATTATTTTCTTGACAACTTGTTTAAAAGGAAAGTGGGCTATACAATTAAAATAACCCCCTCACAGATGGCCTATTGCGTGACCGGCAGAGGTTACCTTTTGAGGTAACCAGGTTGTCAGCATTTCCCAGAAGATTTGATGCCTCCAGCCCTTTCCTTTGGCTGTGGAGTCACAAGCCGGCTTTCAGGCACTGATTTTTGCAAAATGAGAGTCTTAGATACAGATTTCCCGATTCAAACATTCTTAACACTTGCCTATAAAGCACCAGGCACAAATCAACACCGTATAAACCAGAGCAGTAGAAAAGCCAGGCTGTTAATCTTCATAATGTGCCTCTCAGTGGGGATTTCACTTGGATGTTATTTGCATTAAATATGATACTGAGTGCTGGATATGCACTTATAAATAAATTAAAGGCCATATTTAAGTCAAACACTGTCCCACTGTTGACTTCAGGCTCAAGCGTGAGAGCTGTTAACAGTGGGCCGTACAGATTTGGTCGGCTGCCTGGCAGTGGTGGCGATTTCCATCACTGGTGCCCTGAGAAACTCATTCTGGGGGGCAATTAATCCCCCTTAGTGGGGTTTGTTGTGTCAGTCCAAACTCTAGTAGCGCTGGCTGTATTGGGCAGAACAGAGTACAGGTTTGCTGGAGCCGACGTTCAGCAAAATACCTCAAGTGCATCAGTCTTTTCATTTGATATATAAGCATCTTAATTGCAGCAACATAGTCAGCCTTGCACTTCTGGCAATAAGGAACAATTTTTTTTTTTTTTTTTTTTTTTTTTGCAAAGCTGCACTGAGATGAATTCATCACATATTTTAGGCAAATAACTGAAGAAAACTGCTCCTGGCCTCAGAGTACATGAAGTGATAGATGAGTTCAACTGCATAAAAGTCACAGAGCTGAAGCTTTTGATGAAGAAAATTCAAATCCCTGGAGCAAACACAGGGTGTTCCAGCAGCAGGATGGTGACTCCTGCAGCACAAGCCCTTTGGGAAGAGCTCTGGGGCTGAGCTCTCCTCCCCCCAGCACAGGACACAAAACAGACCAGAAATATTTGGAGGAAGGTACCCGATCAGCGCAGCATCACACCTCACTGCTGAGCCCTCCTGACTGCCCGGTGCTGCCCAGCCCGCTGACCCATCTCTCACTCCCTGAGCAGCTTTCAGACCCTGCTAGCTTCTTTTTAACCAACCTGCTACCGACCCACAAACCCCCATCCCTTCGCTTTCCTCTCCCCCTCCCCAGGCTCTGCCTATGGATTTTCTCCACGACGACCGTGCAGGCATGAGGCCGTACCTGTACCTCCCCTTGTACTCCTGAGGACAGGAGCAAAGAAAATTCATTTAGGCTTTCAGGGGAGGGAAAAAGCATATCCCAAAGGGGCACTGAACTTATCGGTTACTTTTTTGCTGCTTTTCCCCCGTGTCTTTCTCTGCTGCGGCTCCTCGCTGCCTCCGGAGCCTCAGATATTACAGGATTTGTTTCCTGGCACGGCGTGGTCTCCGGGCTGGATGAGGGCTGCCAGGCTGGCCGCGCGCCCTGCTCCGCTGGGCTGCTGCACTGTGATATGCTTCATGATGAAATTCCTGCATATCTTTTTGCCCCTTTGAGGGATTTTGCATCCCTCAGCTCTCCTGCGCTGGCTGGCAAGCACCTGCAGGCTGCCAAAGCGGTGTTGGGGGACCAGGCTCAGGGCAGAGTTTGTCCCTTGGGTTAGTGACTGCTCTCTATCAAGTGTTTGGGGCATACGCACCACCCCATCATTGTATCTTGAGGTCAAGTATTTATTACCCTGAACCTATATTTCCACTGCCTCCTAGCGCTTTATCACACTTCACACATTTGGAGTTGAGTCACACGTGTGACAATGTCATCAGCCCATGACTGATAGTGATGAAGAATGAAACATGGGCTTTGGGGAGGGAAACTCAATCCTGTGAGTTTCTCTTTTGAATGAAATGAGTATATTAAAATGTATAAATTGTTCCCATGAGGATAAAATGTAAGGTCTTTGCAGGAGGAATCAACAGAGTGATCGAGCAATGAGCTAAAATTACCCAGCGGCTGTGTGAGTTGCATTTTTATAAGGTGGTTTTGAAATAATCATAGAATAGGAAGGAAAAGCAGGTTAATTTGGTACTGAACAAACTCAAATAGTTAGGGACTTACTAAACAAGTTCTCCAAGGAACAGGGTGATATGACAGTCCTGCCAAGCACCGAGACCACATTTATTTGGTTCAGAACTGCATTGTTCTTGATTATGTTAAAATTAATAGAATGTGGCATTGTAATGACTGTATTATTTCCTTGGAGTCCTGATCAAAAATAGGGGTCTGCTGAGCTAATTGCCATCCTGCATCAGAGCATTCACAGCTGATCCACAAGCAGGTCTTTGCTCCACAGGTCTGGGTGAGGCTGGTAAGTTGGTAGAGCCCTTTGTTCAAGGTTAAAGGAGGAAGAAAATGAGATGGTTAAAGGATGAGATTGCTCCTGCTCCTGCTAGACATGCGAAGTCTTCAGCAGCAGAGCTGAGAGAGCGGGTGAGCATCTGTCAGGCTGAGCCTGCAAAGGCAGGAGAGGACCCATCGGCAAGGCTGAGTGGCCCAGGAAAAGAAGGCAACCAGCACATCCACTGCATGGCAAAAACCAGAGCAAACAGACTGGGACTTTCTCCTGGCGTCCCGCTGCCTGCTCAGAAAATACAGGTCCGTGTATTGGCTCTGAGAAGACAGCTTTGTGTTGGCCTTTCTCTTCCAATGGAAACCATCCTGCAGGCTCCAGAAGCCAGGCAAGTGCTTCAGGAAAACAGACAGCAGGTTCTCATTGGCCCCAAAGAAGCAGTACCTGGACAACTTACGATATTTTAAGACGTGATGGTTCCAAACACACCTGGTGTTGGCAGGAGGCAGGGCTTGTTGGCACATCCAAAGCGTTGCACTGGAGTGATCTCTCCTGGGGTCGTTCAGCAGGTGGGAAGGCATGGAAAGATTAAACCAGATCCACCCTGAGTCCCTGAAATGAAGGTCCTCAGACAGCTTCCAGGATCCCGGGAGTCATCCGGGGATGCTAATCTCCTTTGGTTTCTCTGGAGGAGGAACAAATCTCTTGAAGCAAAGTAAATCATGGCTGTAACAGCAGTGGCCCTAAATGTGTTCTTTATTATCTAGAGGGAGTAATAACTGCAGGAAAGGACCAGAAGGTGTTTTCAAAGAGAAGGGGAAATGCTGAAATCAGGAGATGTAACCAGTCCTGACGAGGCTGGCTGTCTCTCCTTTACACGTTTAGGAATTCACTTGGCAGAGAAACACCCGGAAGGCTTTATAAAGGGAGATTTACTGCACAGGGTTCAGCCCCTGGGGAGATGTATGTCCACAGGCTGGGTGTAAATCATGGAGGGGAGGAGGAAGACAGGGAGGCTGCCTGTGAGGACGGCGAGGGGCTGCACTGCTGGAGCTGGCAATGCCACTGAACCCAGGGCACGTCCTCCAGCTCAGCTGTCGCCCCGGTGCCTCTCTCATTTACCGATACTGAATATGCTGTTTGCTCTCCGTGTGGCTTTGTAGTTTAGAGGTACTCACAGGTTTTTCATGAGCACTTTGCATAAAAAAGATGCTTTTTTCCCCTTTTCAGATACTGAAGACTTTGTGAAAGTTTTTTCTCGAGTTTTTTTTTCCCATTTCCACTAGAAAAATCTCATCTCTTTGATTACTGTCTTCAACTGACAATTGTCTCTAGTCCCAGAGAACTTAAATACTTCAAAGAAACCTCATTGAACTTTCTCTCAAAAAAAAAGTTCCATTAAGAAGACTTTGTTCATTCTATTACTTTTTTTTTTTTTCCCTAGGAGCCCCCATGAAGCTGTGCCTGGCAGCGCACTCTCTGCACTGAGAATTACTGAAGTGAAAAAGCCACGAGAGATGAGGAGCAAATCTCACGTGCTCGAACCATCTGCAGGTGACCGGCTCCTCCAGCCCACCAGACGTGGAGGCTGAGAGCAGTGCTCCCCGGTGAGGTACAGCCCTGTCCTGCAGCATCCTCTATCCCGGCAGGAGCGGGGCAGGATGACAGGTTTCTGGTACCCCAGGGAGGGAGGAGGAGGATGGACCTCCACGCACAGACGCACCAGGAAGGCACTTGGGTACAGGGATATAAAATTGTCTCACTGCTGTGTCCCTCCCATCCACGGAAAACTGCACAACAGATACTTTGAATACAAGAAAATACTGGGGATGAACTGGTGGCTCAGAAATTTCTGCTGGTAGTACTCCCATCGCCACCACCTTTTATGAATCAGCCCCAGGGGCTTGTTTCCTGAATAACTCATCAGCTCAACTGATCTATCATCAGCTTTTCTTTTTAATCCCACACCAAAGATGCTTTGAAATTGGATAGAAGAAATGGCATAGAAGAATGGATTCACTTTTCATTCACTGCCGAAGAGCAGCCCCCGCACTTGGTGCCATCTGCACCCTGGGAAGCGATGCCCAGCCGTGCTCGAGGAGCTCCATGCTCCCTCCACCGTGCCAGGCCACCAGCACCAATGCCAAATTGGAAGCATCTCCAGCTTCAGACGGCACAAGTGGCTTATACCAGAGAGCAGCCCAAGAGACTGGGAATGAAATAACTCAGCTTCATCTGTGTCATGCAAGGGAAAGGAGGGCTGTCAGCACTGGGGCTGTTGGGTTTGGCATGGAATGTCATCTGCTTTAGGACTGGATGGCCACAATGCTCAGCATCTCCCACCTTGTCAGCTCTGGACCCCACCAGGCTCCCCAGCCTCTCCAGATGCCGTTCCTCAGCCGCTGTCCTGTGCCCCTTGGCAACGGGCAATTTCCCGCAGGGAGAACGTGACAGTGACACCACTGAAGCCCACTGCCCGCTCTGTCCCCTCGTGCGTCCCGTGGTGGGACGCTGCCCATCACGCGCGCCTTGGGCAGGACGCAGAAGCGTTTCTAAACGTCAGGAAGCACAAGTGCCATCTGCGCATCTCGAGCAGCTGCTGCATAGGGACCAGAGTAAAAGCCTTTAAGGGGAAGGAGGGGGAGGCAGGGAGAAGACAATTAAATAGTTGTTCTAAATGATCTGGAAGAAGATTAAAGGCAGCTGCAGGTTGGTTTTTTTTTCCTCTGAGAAGAGGAACCACTAGATTACCTTCATCTCTTCTGCCTAACAAACTGCTGCTGAGAAGGAAACCTAAGAGCTGTATTGATCGGCCACATTTCCTCATTCTTGTATTATCCCTCCAGCTGACATCTCAGGAAGGGAGAGGGAAAAAGAAATCAAGTGAATTAAAATCAATTGGGGAAAAAAAATAGAAGAAATTATGTAAGAACTGGCAAAACACAGCAGGCCAAGTGGTTATGTAAAGCAATGAACACAAGAGCTTATTTAATTTATATCTAGCTGCAAGACGGACCACAGTGTAAACGGGCTGGGATTAGGCAGGCTGGGATGTCACGCATATGCTGACTTAAAGCCTTGGCTTCCCTGCGTAGTCTGTGGAAAAAAAGGCAACTTTTTAGGGATGCTCACGCTATGGCAGATGGGCATCCCTCTGGGGTGAGCGTCCCTCTCCCATCACCTCAGGGATGGATCCAGACACACTTCAACACTTCATTTTCCTGTCTACCCGAGGGGCTGGCAGCACTGTGACCTGAGGGGACACCTTTTGTGGGACACGGTCCTGCCGCAAAGGTGCGGAGTTGTTGTCCCATTGGAGGGGTTAGCGGCACCCCGGCATGGACTTCGCTGGTGGGCAGAGATCCTGAGTGTGCTGCCAAAACAGTTTTATCAGCCAGGCCCAATGAGGGGGATTATCACCGCGCGGAGCTGCAGCGAGTGATTTAAAACAGTACTGTTATTAAAAGCCATAGCAGGAATTTGGCTGTGACCTAAGGAAACAAAACCATAGTCAACATCACTATAAATGCAGAATTCCTGAACTGAAGCCATTGACTAATCCTGGATAGGATTTGCCAGCAAACCTGGACAGAATTCAGCCATTTGGTTTTTATAGATTGCTATTTTTGTGTACTATGCTTGTCATGTTTATTAACACTGCACCACAGAGATTGGCACCGCAGAGCGCTGCTGACCCTGGCACCGCCCATGTGCCATCACGGCAGAAAGCTCATCACACCACCCCGCCGGAGGAATGTATGCAACACTGTGCATGGAATTAATAACATTGTGGGCTTCTCAGACAAATGAGAATTGAGAAGATGTCCTCGGAAGAATGTGTGGAGAGGGTGGCAATGGATGCTGGGAGGCCAGGCTGCACCCTGCATCTCCCAGCGCCAACACCTGGTTCTTCCTTCCCATCCCCTTCAGACCCGAGGCTCTTTGGCACATTCCTTCAAAGGCATTGCAAGAAGAAACGTAGAAAGAAATAAAGCAGAGGACCTCCCTGGGCAAGCAGTTGTTCCTTGCGCAGAGTTATTTACTCTGCAAACCATCTGAACTACGAGCAGACTTCAGAAAACATAATAAACAAGGGATCTGGAGGGACACGCGAGCTGCAGCCACGCATGGGTGGGCTGATGCGGAGCAGAACGGCAGCGAAGCGGCTGTCCACCCAAACCCGTGAGGAGGTCCGGTGAAGTTCCCAGTGCACTTCCCAAGAAGTCGCCCCATCAATGAGCGACTTGGAGCGGACGGAGCTGTGACAGCTTATGGCGGCGCAGGGCCCTCTGCCATGGGTTTTAATAAATGGGTTCACACCAGCTGTCCGTGCAAATGAAACATGGGCGTGTGTCAGACACCGTCTGCCCAGCCCCTGCCATAACGCAGGGGACATTCTGCAGCAGAGCCATCCAAGCGCAGACTGTGCCATGCCAGAAAAGAAGTACAAAGGTAAGAAAGGTAGAAACATAAAGGGAAATCTATTTGCACAGCCATCAGGCCATTAAAATTAAGATCTTTTTGAAGATGGAGCTGAGGCTGCGTGGTGCTAACGGCACGTGGGGCAGCGCCTGGTGGGATGGGACGCTCAGCGGGGTCCTGTTTCGGGGGAGGTGGCCCCAGAGCCAACAGCACGGCCATGGAATACCCAGAGCCACAGGTACCAACATTTAATTCTGCCTCAGAGCTCCCTTATCTGTGGCTGCCACAATGAGCAGCTTTTAAAACCTCTCCCTGCTGAAGTGGCATGAAAACATGAATTTACTTATCTGGAGATGGCTTTAAGAGGTGTTTAATTTATGTGCAAAAAAACCCCTAAAATTGGCTGCAGCGTGCTTTAGAGGATGTTTGCCAGTTAAAGCGTCACCTAGACCTAAATAACGTGGCTGTAATGGACTTCTTCCTGCCACCAGATCCCACGCTGATGCCAACGTTCACACCAGACGTCCCTGACTGACAGAAGTAACAGGCAAGCTTGGCAACGAAGAATATATAGCAAACCAGATTCACATGCTGCTCTGAGCATCTGCGAGGACGGTGATAAACAGAGCTGGGAAATAGCACCGTTCTAAAGAATGAAGCATCAGAGGCCACACGGAGCTTACGCCTCGACGGCACGCGGCGCGATGTGCAGTGCCCGGCCGTACCGATCGTGGTGACACCGGGTGACGCCCTGCAGAACATCTCGCTTAGTGCTCCTCCTGCTTATCAGAATGTGCTGCACTGAGCAATCTGTAATTACTGGAAGAATACCAGTAATTGCTTCTTACAGTCGTTGTGGAGCTTGAGTGGTACACGTTAAGTAATATGAGCAGGAATCTAATACACCGAGTGCTGTTTGAGTAGTTACTTTTTATTTTTCCTTTTAAAAGGAAACCTGACTGTTCACCCACAGTCTAGATTCACTTGTAAATGTGCATTAAAACTTAACTATTCTCAGCAAATAGTGAAGAACTTTTGAAAAAAGAGAGACGTTAAATTAATACGCTCAAATATTCATCCCGGGAAGAATGTTCTCCTGCAATGATCCAAGCAGGACCGTAGCTCACAGTGGGCTCTGAGTCTATAAATAGTTATCGCTGCTCTGTTCTGGGACTGGCTTTCAGTCAGTCAACAAATAAAACCTATTGGAGAGCTAATGGCTTAAAAAAAAATCCTGATTTGCTTCAGACAGTTTGCCAAACAGGAAGAGGAGTGAACTACATTGAGTGATTTATTACAAGTGATTTGCCAACTCCAGCAAGTGCATCATTGCTCCGCTTAATTTAAAGACAGAAAATGAATGCAAAGGGATGCACAGACCTGCTCTAAAGCAGCCTGGATCCACTGCGAAACCAGGGCTCCAGGTTTCCCACTGGCAAGACCTTTGCACGTCACTCTCCACATCACCACTGCCCTTTCTTTCGCAGATCTTCCATTATTTGTCTTTTTTCAAACCTCTGCACAGCCTCTACGACGTGAGAATGCCCGCTCACACGCTGTGCAGTGGTTTCTGTTAATGCACTTCCAACCTGACCTGCAGCTGCTTTGCTTATTCACTCCAGAGCCTTGCCGGGTCCAGGGCCCTGCACCACCCCGTGTGCCGCTTCCCTGTGCTCGGAGGAACGGAGCGAAGCCATTAAACCGACCTTCCCATCCCAGCAAATCTACTTTTGTAGCCAGATCTCCTGTGAAGAAACAGTATGATGGGTTTTGTCATTTTTTTTTTCCCCAAAGGCTGCCTCCTTTTTACTTTTAAATTAATTCACAAGTGAAATTAAAAAACAAACACATGAGAAAAAGCCACCAGGTGAACTTTACACACTGTGCATTCATGTCTGCCTACTTCTTACTTGGCTTACAGGGTAAGCTAGAGCCTGAATAGCAGCAAGACTGTAAAATACTTTGAGAATTGTTTAAACTATAATCTCCAAAGACCTGGCTAGGAAATAATCCTCTCTTTTTAGCCCTATCATGGTAACAGCGAGCATCACTTTAATCCTAAGAGGAAGATGACTGGAAATAATGCATTTCAGCCACATTGTTCTCAAGTCAGATGGCTCACGCCTCCTGAGGGAGAGGAGAATTTGGGTTAAGTACACGGGGCTGCCACTGACAAAATCTGCAAAGCACCTACAGCAGAAATACAGCCCTCACCATCTCAAGAGGAAAGTTAGGTATGGAGACAAAATGCAGAGGGAATCCAGCGCTTCTGTGCGGGGTGGATTTTCATTTACTGGAGCAGTCAAGGGGGAAACTTGGAGAGAAGTCTCTAAACGTCTACAGGCTTGGGGCTTAAATCTACCTGCACGTACCCTCGCCTGCTTTTAGCGGGAGAACTGATTCTGATTTGTTTCCATTTAAGTTTCCTTCCTTTAAGCCTGGGAACATCTCGAAGGCTTTAGTACACATGCAGTTTTAAATTCTAATTGGCCACTGATGAAACTCACCTGAAATTCATGTTCAAAATAAAAGATTGAGAAGCTATCACATGTAAGCCTGGCAGCAAAGGGACTGTGGAGTGGTGTCTTGCTCTTTCTGCCTCTCCTTCCATGTCTCTTACATTTTTTAAGCCTAATGCTCCAGTAAACAAATTCCCCAGCCCCTCAGAGTGCTGGAGCGCGGCAAGCGCAGATGCTGAAATCCTCTCCACGCCTGACCGTGTTAGATTTAGCAGTGTGTGAAGCCCAGCAAAGGCTTTCTGAACTCAGGAGGGGTCTGTTCGTTAAACCAGCTACGGATTTCCCCAAACCAGCAAAATTAGCAGCCTCTGGCTTTGAAGATGCAGTTCCTTTTCGGATGCCTATGCTGCACCTTGTTCCCCAAACTTTTGGAAATGAGGGTCTGTCGCCATACAGAGGGAATGGGCTATGGGTCACCCCAAAAAACTGGGAGAGGGGGAGAGATGGTTTTATTTCCCTCGATCTTGCTGGCTGCATTCCACTTTCCAGCAGAAGGAAAGGCAATGCAGAAGATGCAGAGAAAGGGTGGAGATTCGTGGATTTTCTGGCGATGAACTGCCACGTTTGGGAAGGACCCCAGCATCCCCGCTCCACAGCTTCCCCGGGGCTCTGCGGGACATGGGGGTCCCGCTGCGGGACATGGTGGGTTGCAGGCATCGGCTGTGAGGGGAGAGGGGCTCCGGGGGGGCTGCACCGGCCCGGATTAACGGCGATGCAGGGTTTCTTTATCCCCGCGCAGGGTTTCTTTATCCCAGTGCAGGGTCTCAGCCCTGCGCTGTGGGGCAGGAGGGGGGTGCGAAGTGGGGCACAGCAAGCAGAGCCAAGACACCCCCACACACACACTCTTCCCTCCCCAAATCCCACCCTGGGCGGGTCCGACACCCCCCCTTCCCCAGCAGGTGTGTCGTCGTCGTCCCCCCCCCCCCCCCCCGCGGGTCCTTCTCCGCCCGTCTGCGCAAAGTTTGGCCACCCCAGCCCGAGGAGGGAGGGGGGGGGCTGCCCGCCCCCCCGGGACCCTCACCTGAATGACGGTTTTCAGCGTGGAAGCTTCCACGATGGTGGTGCAGATGAGGGAGTCGGGGTCCCGGTCCTTGCCGTAGATCTCTCCCATGGTGAAGATCATGGGGATGGCGAGGAGGAAGGAGGCGATCCAGATGCAGCTGATGAACTTCTTGGTGCGGCTGCGGGACATGATGCTCTTGGCTTTGAAGGGGTGGCAGATGGCCATGTACCGCTCCACGCTGAGGCTGGCGATGTTGAGAGCCGTGGCGTAGGTGCAGGCGTCCCGGAGGAAGTAGTAGCCCTTGCAGACGGCCCCCCCGAAAGCCCAGGGGTGATGGACCCAGATGAAGTTGTAGAGCTCGATGGGCATGCAGAGGAGGAAGATGAGGAGGTCGGAGAAGGCGAGGCTGGCCAGGTGGTAGTGCACCGTGCTCTGCAGGTTCTGCAGCGACTTCTTGCGCACCAGCGTGTACGCCGTGATGGAGTTCCCCACCGTGCCCACCAGGAAAAGAGCCGAGTAGATGACGGTCACCATCACTTTGGAGTAGATGTCGGTGTTGACGTCCAGGTCCTCCTCGTCGGGCCCTTTGGGGAGCAGGTCGGAGCGGTTGGAGGAGTTGGGGTGCGGGTGGAGGGGCCCGGCCGGGGCCGTGGCGTTGGGGTGCATCCCCGGGGGCCGGCCCGGCCCCGCCGGGGCCTCAGCACCGCCCGGCACCGCGCTCCGACCGCCCGGCGCCCGCCCGCAAACTTGACCGGTTTTAATGCGGCGGGGAGGAGGCGCCTGCCGCTGCCGGGCTGCCGTGCGTGTGAGAGACACGCACACGCACACAGAGACAGAGGGACACAGACACACACCCCCCACCCACACGCCCACCCCGGAGCAGCCCCTCCCCGGCGCCCAGATGTGCCCTGGCAGGGCACAGCCCCTTTGCACACCCGCACACACACGCACACGCACCCGCCCGCTGGCTCAGCCCCCCCCGCCCCCTTCCCCTCCCAGCCGCTGAGATTGAAGGGAGTGGGGGGGGGGTTGCAACCCCATCTCGGTCCCCAAACCGAAGCCGGGGGGTGTGCGGAGGGAGGGAGCAGATCCCGATCTCGGCTGCGGAGCCCCCCCTCCCGTTGGGATCCCCCCCCCCTGCTTCTCCATCCTTTGCAGAGGCACGGCTGTGAGCTGGGGGCTGGTATGGGGCTGGTAGGGGGGTCCGAGGACGGTCCCCCCAACTCCTGCACCCCTTCCACGGAGAGAGGAGAGGCAGCAGGGATGCTCCATCCCCCTTGGACATCCCTATGTCCCGCTGGTCCCCAAACACCCACCCACCTGCCGCTGCTGCTAGGAGAAAAAAAAATTAAAGCACGGGAAAAAAAAAACCTAAAACCATCACCCACTGCCCTGATCTGCCCGGGGCACCCTCAGCACCATGGCACAGCAGCGACAGCAGCGAGCGGCTTTGCTCTGGTCCCCATTGGTGACTTTTTCCTTACCCCTTTATCCTCAGATTTGGGATGCGCAGGGTCCTCTCCCTGCTGCCCTGTTGCAGGTGCTGTGGGGGTGCCACAGTGGTGCTGAGGGTGGCAAGGGGATCCCCCACATGAAAGGACCCCCTGGGGATGAGCAGTCTGTTGCCCTCTCAGACCCAGGGCACCAAGCCAGCCAGCTGCCCTGTGACACTCCAGCGAGCTGTTTGGCCACTCACTTGTCCCCATGATAAATCTCTTTACTAACGTATAGAGGAGATCTAGGAAAATCGCATCCAGGGAATCACCGATTTATTCAAAGACAGCCATAATTTGTCCCGTTCATTCATTAGCAGGTGTTGGGTACCTGGTTCCCAAAAGCCAGTGGGCTCTGTGTGTCCTGAGGTCCTGAAGGCTGCTTATCTATTTGATGCAAGAAGATATCTAATTCTGCAGTCAATTAAATCATCTCTGCCTGCAAATGGTGAACTTTCCACAGCCATCCACCAAGAGTCAATATTTCCCCAAAATTTCCTCCTTTTAAATCCATCCAATAGGATCACCATGGAAGTCTAACCAAAATCAGATTTATTTAGTCGTATTATTCATACAAATTTTAAGAGAAATATTTTCCGGTACTCATCCCACACTAGTTTAAAGAATGAGTAATAATCTCTTAACACCAATGTTCCTTTCATTTAAAAGCTTCTGTTATGAAATTTCTGTTAGCTGAGAGGAGTTTGCCGGGGCTGGTGTTCCCAGCTGGTCTCACCTGTTATTCCCGGTCCTTGCACATGTTCTTGGGATGGGTCAAGAATATTTATCCCGAAGAAGGAAAGCGGAAGATGGAACAAGTGGTGAGTTGCACTTACCTATTGGTGCCTGAAGGAGAGGGGCAGCTGGGATGGAAGCCTTCTCCTGGGTGCCTGGTGTCCCTGTTCCTCAGCCCCCAAGTTGGGGTGAGCTTATGGCCCTGTGGTCCTGTGGTTCATCTTTAGTCCATGCTCCTGGACTAAAGCACTTCTCCCACAGAGGTGATGAGTTTCTTTGGGATCTTTGTCTATAATGAAGAGTTATTGTCCCTTCCTGGTCCTGTAACTTTGTTTTGGCCTTGCAGAAAGCAATTGCTGTCCCAACAAACAAGATACCCATCTACTGGCCTGATTTTGCAGTGTGGATGTGCACGTTTGTATCAATAGCTGTCTCTAGAAATGCTCTGGTTTGGATTCTGTGCCTCATGTTTCCGCACACGGGCAATGCTCAAGCTCAGCTGCCAACAAGGAGAACATTGCATCTCCCTGCTCTGCCCAGCCATTGTTCCGAGTGCTCCGTGCGCTGCCTCCTCCACCTTCCCTGCACACCAAGTACTGGCAGGGAATATCAAGAGATACAGTTAGAAAATAATTCTAATTACACACTGAAATATCAGCTACCTGGAATCGATGCGGATGTTCATTTCCAATCAACACTTTTAACAGGCTGGTGCAGTTTGTACCAGCCAAACCTCTCCCTTTGTCAGAGTGCGTTAGGAGAGCACTGACTGCCGAATGAATGGGCTGGGTGCTCCCGTCATTAAAGGCCTCAGCAGCATATTTCTATCAGCTAATTAGTTTAATAAATTCCATTAATTCCTTGGCAAGTTTGTGAAGCATTCTATCCCACGCAGAGAAGTCTGGGTTTGAGCAACCAGCTTGTCTTCTGGGATGCAGCCTTGCTGTGCAGATGTGGGGGTCTCTTTTGTAAAGGAGAAAGTAAAAGAAAGTCTTGTCTCTGTCCATAAGCAAAGGGGTCAACCTCTCCCCTCTCTTTTTAGAACGCTTTTTGCCCAGGCAGGTTTTACCTTCTGCCCTTACATCACTTTTCAAGAGCTGGAGACCTATTCCTGGTCCAGACCCGACCCCCTGCAAGCCCTGGCCAGGGAGCAGGCAGAGGTTTACCCCTGCCGAAGGAAAACATCGGCCCCATCCCTGCCCCGCCGTGTAGCACATCTGTCCTCCCCTTCACTCTCCCCATTGTCAGTGCGTGGCCTGGGGGATGTGCAAAGTCCCTTTCCTGGTGTGGGGTAATGAAATAAATAACAGAAATATCTCTTCCTGCCTTCACTTCTGCTCTCTGCAAGGCTTTAATCCATATTCCTCTTCAGGCAAAAGCAGAGCTGGAGATGCACGGTGCTCTTCTCATGCGCCAAAGCCTCCAACCCAAATCCCCGCTGTTTGTTTCTGAACTAGCCGACCTTTTCCTTAAGCTGAGCTCGTTTCAATATATTTTGTATGTGTGTGTCTGTGGCTTAAAAAGGAAAAGAATCATGGAAACCACGAGACGCCTGATCTCAAATGTTACAGCAAGGCATTTACTTAAAATCTTGCAGGAAAATGTCACCCAAAGACCTCATCTATTAAAACTGCCTGGACTTCGAACTGAGGGTCCCACAGTGCCCAAGATGCCAGGCCCACAGGTTGCCTCACTCCCTTTTTTTGTTGACCCAAGTGTTTTTCATCTTTACTTTTTCCAGTTGCAATTGGGGACCACTAGAAATTTTTCATATTAATCCTATTCCCACCTGATTTCACCAGGCGGGGCTTTTCCAAAGGGCCTGGAAAGCAGCAGAGAGAAAGTTCTGCAAGAAATGAGTCCTAAGAGTCAGCATCAGCTTTTTTTCCCATTGAGATCTGAGCACCCAGCCCCAAATACCTGTTAGAACTGCTTCCCAAGTCAGGTAACGCTGGATTGATTCAAGCCTTTAAAACCAGTTCCCAGTGGACTCACCGTAGACGTTTTCTCCTTAAAAGTCAGGAGTGTCTGAGGTGGGTTAGGAAGGTAAAATCCTGGGGTGTACAGAGCTTTTTTAAGGATGCTGCTCTTTAAAAACAAGGAAGTGAAGGAGACAGGGGAGATGGTGAAAGGGATGTGTATCAGCTTTGTTGATGACAATATTGATTGTATCGTTACTTAAAGGCATGGAAGTGCATCCCTTCCTACACTCAGCATATTGCAAAATGAAGTATTGCTAGTTTGGATAGCAATAAAAGATTCCCAACGGCTGCATGTTATTTACTGCCTTTGGCTGAACTGATTTCAGGAGAGTATTTTAAATCAAAGCAGTTGATACATGGGATATTTATTGCCTCTGATACTCACAGCAGAGGAACCTGCTGAGACTCCGCCATGTGAGCACGTTGGTGTGTGGGTTGGCAAAGCGGACAGACCATACCCAGAGCAGAGCAATGATCACTTACCCCAGCATTTCTGTCCCTGGGCAGGTTTAAAAAAAAAAAAACCAAACCAAAAAAAACCCCACAGCACTCTGAAAAGCAGAACACGCTGGGATATGTATGAGGATGTTGGTAAAGGAATTACCCTGCAGAAGGATCAACCTCCAGGCAGGGACAGCTGGGAGATGAGATGCCCTGACACCTTTTACAGGTCCTGTCTTCTGTGTGCCCAGGGATATTTGCTCAGACAGAGACTGGTACATTAACAAGACACATACGGGAGCTATCAGCTGATTTAGTTTAGAGATAAAAGTAGGTTTTGTGACCCACGAGTTGTTACTGCAACAAGCCCAAGTCGGATTCCTCATGGCAATAAATGCACTTTATCTTACAATATGCAATATCAATGTTTGAGACTTCGGCATTTGTGTTCACACTGCGCACAGGTTTCCCTTTGGAAATCCTCCGGTTTATTCCAGGAACAAATCTGAAGAGGAAGGACAGAGGAGTCCAAAGGGAGAGTTTGCACTGCAGCAGCTGGGAGCCTCCGCCGCAGCCCCAGGCAGGGTGCTGGCATCCCCGCTGCACACGCGGACGGGCGGTTACGCTATTTCTAAACGATTTAATCTCCTTTTGCAACCCTGGCTCTCTGGAATCGCGGCAGCTCCTCCAGCGGCTCTTCCGACAGCTCCGCTCAGCGGTGTGGGCTCGGAGCACAGACCTGGCTGCCGGGGAATGCTCCAGCTCCAGCTCCAGCTCCCAGCTCAGCATCCTCCCTTCTCCCCATACACCGCACCAGCGTTTTCCAGGAACTATCAGGAGGCATAGATTAACCTCATTTTCTCATACCCCAAAGAATTTGTTGTTTTCCGAAATTTCAGCTTCCCTGGCAATTTTGAAATGCAGATGTAAAAGCAGGGCAGTAAAAATCCCTGGCAGCCAAACACACTCTTCTGCCTTTTCCCAGTGACCTTCCCGTACATTTGAAATGCTCCCAAATCCTTATTAAACGCCTTGGAATCCAGGAAACACTTTGTGCTCTTTCCTATTGTGAGTCTTTTTATTAAATGCTGGAAATACCACAGGCTGGTAGGGCTTTCTCCTCGGCTGCTCGTCATCGAACAACACGACATTTGCTCACACACCGCTCTCTGCCCTGGTCCCTTACACCCAGAAATGCCTTTTCCTTACACCAGCGAGAGCGGGGCTGTGGGAGGCAGAAGGATCAGCCCCAGAGAGGTTCCCAGTGGAAATTTTCCTGGGAGGCCCAACGCTGGCTTCGAGTCACTCTGTGCCACTTCAGCAGACTCAAAAACTTGGCACTTTGTGTCTTCCGAAGCACACCGTGACCTGCTGCAAATACGTGTTATTTGTACTCTGCGATCTGGCTCGTTCCTGCTATTCTTCCCTTTAAGAGCCCACATCCTCTCATTTTTCGCGGCACCAGCACCCTGGATTTGCCTGAGCCTGGGCTCTTCCAATCCCGCGCCGGCATCCCTCTCCCTGTGCGAGAGGCTAAGAGGAAGGGCTCACCTGAGCCCAAGAGGAAGGGTTTATTTGCACCCCTGCGGCCAGGGAACTCTTGGGAACGCTTTCTTCTGGGCTCGCCTGGGGACATTTCTTTCCTGAGGCACTTGCCGAGTTGTCCCGCAGACCCTAGCGTGGCTTGGTTGTGGTTGCATTCAGTGCTGGAGTTTTTTTTTGTAAATCTGATCAGAGCTGTTTGGGGAACTCCAGGTACTGAGGAAGTCTGGGAAAAAACAAGCAAACAAACAAACCCAAACAACGTCTGTTAAATAAATCTTTATTTGATTTAGTGGAAAGGTGTTTACTGAGACGGGGAAATCTCTAGACAACAGCTATCTTTCTAACCTTTCTCATAAATTAAAACCAAACTGTTCTGACTCCAAGGACAAATATTTCCAACTGTTTCACTATTAAAAAATAAGTGATTTTTTTTTTTGCATCTTACAGAAAGCAATGCCTGCTCTTCCAGCAACTTCTCCTTTTCACTTCTAGAGAGTTGCTCCCTCTGCTTCTTATCCTGTCTAAACTGCCAATATATTTTCAAAACGTAATGCCAAAGCAAAGGGGTGATCCTGTGGTGGCTTTGCTAGAACTGATAATTTGGTCCTCAGGCCACGCTGCCATAGCTGTGAGACGAGGGAAGGTTTCTCTTGTGGAAGATCACAGCACATGGTGCGAAGAAAATATGGTCGAAGCTTTTTCTCAGGTTCTTCTGGAATACCTTCTAAAGAAGACAATCCACCTCTTGCCTTGAAATGAAGAGTCTTCCACTGGTGCAAAGGCCATTTAAAATAACGACTTGTGTCTAGCTCAGACTTTGCAGCATTTAAAGAGTCTTCGTGAGGAGCCTTATCCAACCTGCGATCTTGTGTGGTCTAATACCGCTAAAAAGCCAGAGAGGTGGATTAGGCTTAATGCAGAGCACAGGCTTACCTGGGGAGGAAGGGAAGGGAAAAGCAAGAACGTATTTAATCCCAAAATGTACTTTGCTAACAGTAATTAATTACTGTGTTTATATTTCTTCAAACACATGGAAATAGGGAGACCTCATACATACGGGGAGAGATTTTAAAGGGGAGCATAGCAGAGCAGTAGGGTTATAACCGAGGAACTCTGGAGGAACATAATTTTACAGCAAAAGAGAAAAAGTTGCCACCCAGCCTTGAACCCAGGGCTGAACGCTGGAGGAAAAACTCTAGAAAATTATTTGGGTAGAAGGGTGCATTCATACAAGAAACTGATAAACATCAGCAAAGCCACACTGAAGACAAGGATGTGAAATGGGTTAGAGAGATTAGATGGAGCCCTTCTTCCTCAGTAATGATCCTTTCAACAAAGAAAGCCATCTCTCACTATGTGGTAAACACAGAAGTAATAATGTTGATAACTGCCACAAGATGAACTCGCAGACAGCTGAACAGAGTTCACTTAACAAAAAGATTTCTTTAAATGATTTGATTCTCCAGAATTTGCTCTGACCCTCCAGCCAATCCTTCAGCAGATTTTGCGGCCGCCGGTCAGCTTGGCACGGATGTGGTGTAAGGCAATGGTGCAGAGAGACGCTTATAGTCTGCCTTTCCTGGAGCTACGCTGACAAGGTGACCGGCTTGACCTCAGTGCAGAGAGAAATGTTCCTCTGCCAGTGAGAAACAAGGAGGAGCAGAACCTATGAAATTCAATAATTAAAATCCAAAAGCCAAGCTGAAGCCAGAGTGGCAGAATCTCTCCCCATTTTGTTTGCACAAGTTATAATTTTAGAGAGCAGAAGTACACACACAACACTTCCTATCACCTCTGTGGTTTAATTTAGAAAGAAAGGTCAACTCCTGGAAATGCTTCTCCAAAATTTGGGGCATATAATAATATATGGCGTATAAAAAATGTGGGAGGTCTGACCGCAAATGTCAGGAGCTATTTATAAAGATTTCTAGGAGTTCTTAATTTGTTGTCTCCAAACAGCTTGTCTCGAGGGGCATCTTGTTTGGGTGTCTTGCCAGTGAAACAAAGGCACCTGAGATATTTCAATGGTGGATCATAACTTGGAGAATAACAAAATAACAGCGTTTGAGGAGCCTCTGCAGCAACTGGCAAATGAGCTGAGCAAGCAGCAAATCCTAAATGTGTCTCCATGAGAGTTTATGTTCTGATGCATTAGGAAGTTATGTAGGTCCCACTAGCTTGTATCTGTATTTTACTGGAGATCTTCACATTCCAGAAGCCCCTCCAAGGAGCTTAGAAATACGCCCCTGCCCTCTACTAGGCTCTCTGCTTTCTTTTACGAGAATGCAAAGACATTTTATTACGAGCCTAACACACCAGATAGAACAAGAAATGGATAGTTTGCCATATAAAGAGATTTGAGAATATGCTTGAAAAAGGGCAGATTTATGAGAAATGAAATACACATCCTGTTGCACTGTGAGGAGAGCACTTTATCTGTTCATCTTTTATTGGAATAAAAGAGCATTTGTAGGTATTGAGTTAGCTGCATGACATGTCTCAGGCTGAACTCTAAGTAGTACAAAAAGAAACATTTTGATCAAATGCATGCTTACTGCAAGATTGAAAAGGGATTATGTTAAGAGCAATTGTGCATGTTTAAGCAAAACTGGTTGAGAGCAGATTTTGGATGGCAGATAGAGACAGCAGGTATGCAAATCCCACCCTCACCAACAAACCACCCAACTGTAGGGTCCTGCACAGCTGGTCCCTTCCTTCCTGCTGTCTATGATCAGAACTGATCCAAGATATTTAGCACGTAACTCTGGTTTAGCTTCTGCAATGGCAGCTCACAGCTTTATCTTGCCTTTTTTGGACCTCAAAGAATGATAGGAGAAGAAAGAGCTGAAGATGGGGAGTTCAAGTGGCTGGTTTTGCTTGAGGGATGAATCCTAATCCTGTTCTGACTTCTGAATTTAATTACAGAGGATTTGGGAGAAAGTGATGTTCGTAATCCAGGAGCGGTGTAATAGTCTCATGTTCAGTTACCCATGGGTTGAGTTTCTTCTTCTAGTGTGAAAAGTCAACTACAGAGGTTGAAATAAAATTTCTCTACAGAATCTTAATTTGCCTAATTGCCGACTTCCACTCAAGTTCGATGCTCATGGAGGACTCAGAAGGCAAGAAGCTATTTTCTCTCTTCATTTAACTCTTCTAAGCCATTAGGAATTGAGAAGTTGTGATTAGTGCTGCGAGTTCTCCTGTAAAACAGTTATCCAGTGAATCACTCTTCACTGACAAGCCTCTGCCCACCTTCCCACCAGCCTCACCATGTAAGAGCCTACTGTTGTAACTCCTCCAGGGACCACTTATTTCACGGAGATGGTGTTTTTCTTCGTCTCCTACCTGGGAGGGAGCTGCTCTGCCTGGCTCCATGGCAAACAGCAGTTGCTGACGGAGATGTCCCTTAGAGCCCTTGGTGCGGACCCATCACAAATGGGGTTTCACCCGCTTCTGTATCAGAGAGTCACGGGGAATGCTCCTGCTGGCTGATAAATCTGGAAACAAAGAAATGTGCCCCCTAATTCCTGGGGATCCACCATTCAGGACATGCAGGGAGATCTGAAGTGGTAGTTCTGGATATGAAGATAAAGTTTTCCTCAGGAGCAGAAGCATCCCTGCTTCCCTTAGCGAGTTCCAGGTGAATTATTCCCCCCAAATGAGGTCTTCCCTCCAGCATCTGGTGAATACAGCACTCCCGTCCTCCACTCTCTGCCAAAATCAATGCACAGCAACGCAAAATCAATGCGCAGCAGTGTGCAGTGTTTCACTCACATTGTGTCTCATCAGGAGGAGAAGCGAGGAGCAGATCCAGACCTGCTCCAACGCTTTGTCCTTCTGTCGCAGTGGGTGGGCTGGCTGGGGCTCGCCAGCAGCACAGTTGTCCCGAAACACTGGCATTGATCATCCTTAGATTGTGCTGGAGAGGAACTGCTAATGATGACAATAATCATCATCATTCTTGTCATTTTATTTGATCACGCAGACAGAGCCCCAAAATGTGCCAATAATAACTGGAACCCCCTGTAAGCATCTTTGATTTTCTCTTCAGGAATTCACAAATTTTGCTGTTGTTCTTGAAAGACATTATGTGAAACTTATTACAAGGCAAATTAGGGTCAAATATTGACAGTTCATGGAGAGGGGATGGAGACAGCCTCACTGAGTGGCTTGTCTCCATTGTATCTGGAATCGGTGACTGGGCTCCACAGGTGAGCCTCATGCTGTCTCCCTGACTGCCCAGACCTGCTCCAGAAAACAGGAATTTCTGATTTTTGCTGCCTCCCAGCTGACTCTGGGATCTAACTGACAGACTGGGTTTGGATATCACCAGCAAAGTGCTTCAACCTTCCCATGCCACCACCTAAATAAAAATGAGAGGAGAAATAGCAGGGCCAAAATCCATCCCCTTCCTCTAACTCAAGGTACATGTATCTTGCTACCTTGAGCTAATTCTTACGGCTTGTGTTTATGTGGTTTTTGCCAGCCTAGAAAATAGTAACAAACCCTTGTGGTTGATTTTGGCTTTGAGCAAGAACCTCAAACACGACCTCCACTGAAACGGTCCGGTTCCTGCAGCCCTTGGGTTTGCTGACATCTTGGCAGTGATGTTTGGTCCTGTATAGCTTAAATGGGGTTAAGTGATCTTATGATGACTTTCCTGCAGGTCCAAGAGCAACCCCCATTCTGGAGTGCAATTTCTACCCTGGCACAGATGAGTGAAGTAAATGTTCTGTGATCATATGCAAAGAAGTGCTCTTGCTTTGGAATAAAGCAACGAGAGAGAGAGCAGCTCACTTTGCAGTAAGACTGCAGGTAACCTGCTATTACTGCTCAGAGCTGCCGTTACTGGTGTCAGGCTCAGCACCAGCAGCGCAATAAGGCATATAATTATGAATGGTATGCATAATATATGTAAATAAATACCATATGTAACATGGTTGGGCCAACACGTGTGAATTTGGGTTCACGAAAGGAGCACTAGCCTCTGCTTTCCCTCCCAATTTCTGTCCACTGAAAATTTTCTTCCGCAGAAAGAAGATACAAATCTCTATGTTTATAATAAATTCTGAGCGTGGGGTGAGAGGATGTTAAATGTTTAAATTAAACACAGTAACTTCTGCTGTTCAGGCAGAAACCCACTCCCTTGAGATGCTCTTTCGTGGGTGTATTTAATGGGACCTTCTTTGTATCAGCCAAAAGCAACGCTGAGTCTGCTTCCACATGACCACAGAGCTGAAGCATGCTAGCTCACACATTTTATTTTGGGGTCCCGGTTCAGCCTGTGGTGACGTGACATGTCTCTGTTCCCAGAAACTCCAAGGCAGCTTCATGATATAGGGATTAAAATTTTTGGAAGTGCTTTGTTATAATTACATGCTTCTTTTTAAATTAAATGCTTGAATAATTCTAGAAACTGGCTTGAACTAGAAAATACTTCACCTATTTGCTAGGAAAGAGGGGAAAAAAAAGAAGAGGTCAAGTAAGAGCAACTAGTGTGAGCATACAAAGGGCTGGGAGAGAGGAATTAAATGTGCATATTTATCACCAATGCCTTACATGTATATCACCCTCACAGAAAGGAGAATCCTGAAATAAAAACCTGAAAAAAATGAACAAACTAGGCTAAATATTAAACTTGCATTTATATTCACGTTCACTTCGACAGTGCAAATACTTAAGCACATTAACAAAGATTTACGTTTTCTAGATACTCAAAGATTTTGTAGGCACTGCCAAATTTGTCTGAAGTCAGTGAAGGAGTTTGAATATTGTGGGTACATATGCATCTTAGTAAGCCTTGTGTCCAATCTAGAAAGCAAGACATTTTTAAGCAGCAGACTAGAAATAGGATCTGTACCATCTTCTCATGTTTGCTCTGGAAGTTTGAACCAAAAGGACATTCCCCAGGAACCTCAGGAAGGTTTTGACCTGACCGATCCATCTGACCAAGGAAGGCACTGATGGCTGGAGCAACCCCATGTCCGCAAGAGGAATCAGCTTGTGGGACAGGAGCTTTGCTTTGGGAATGAAAAACAGCCTGAAAATCTTCAGATAGGAGCAAAAAAAAGACTGACAGTGAGGAGATACAACCTTAGCCACGGATGCACAGATCTGATACAAATTAAAACAGAGGTGGAAACCCAAAGTATTTTTCTTTAACCTGGAAACGTGGACTCTAACATCACCACTTCTCTGCGTGTTTGTGCCTGTTGATTTATTCTCGTTTCCCCCCAATAACATCTGAGCCGCTGAAATAAACTCTCCTTCTGTGCATCTCGGATACGTAACCACAAAGTTGGGAAGAAACATGCCGTGTCCAGACTCACAGATCACTGGAACTTACTGCTCAGGAAGGTGCAGATAATGCAGTGAGGGTCCCTGCTTAGATGCTTCTAATGTTATTAGGGCTTTTTAATGAAATTGATGAACAAAAGCAAGACAGACTCATGGGACTGTCCGTGCTGCAAACACAGAAACAATTGATAGGAAAATTGTTAGGAAAAGAAAAAAAAAAATCTGCATAGCACATGGTGCCCCTCTGCTTGCGGTTCATAAACGAATAAAAGTACCCCCAGGCTCACAAAATCTCTTGCTTTGCTGCTGCGTCTGCCGACTGACGCTTATTTGAAGCTAACATGAAGATTTTATCATCAGCCTTGAAAAGAACAAAGAGAATGGCTGAGCAAGCGAAGGGATCGTCTTGCTCAATACCTGCAAGACACCTCCCTGTGCTTGTTCCTGGCCTGGTCCGGACCCAACGCGCAGCCAGAATCAGACCCAGCACCCAGGAAGATGGCACTAGGTGCCACTATCTTCTTGCTTCTGCAGCTCCTGGTGGCTGATGCAGCCTCTGGGACACTTTAGCCTGTCTGCACAGCAGCCCAGAGGGCTGGGAACTGTGAGGACGGGCACGGGTGGGAATGCAGCTACTGACGCTTCATGTTTGGGACCTCTCCAGCCCTGTTCCAGGATCTGACTGGACTTTCCCAGCTCTCCACTGCCATCTCCACTCCAGCCATTTCCCAGCTCTCCACTGCCCAGAGAGGTGGTGGATGCCCCATCCCTGGAAACATTCCAGGCCAGGTTGGCCGGGGCTCTGAGCACCCTGATCTGGTTGGAGATGTCCCTGCTCCTTGCAGGGGAGTTGGACTGGATGGCCTTGAAAGGTCCCTTCCAACCCAAACTAGTCAATGATTCTGTGATCTCTACTGCCCCTTGCTCCTGGGCCTCACTTCCTGGCCATAGGGAAGGGCAGGAGGACAACAGCCAGTTTCTGAAGCAGAGACCGAGTTTCCTGCATGGTGGTGAGAAGCTGCATGGGAATGTGCAGGGGTACAACCTGTGATGAAGTGCCGGTGGGAAAACACAGCCTTCCCCAGCAGCCGAGCCACATTTTCCTTGCAGGAGGCTGGAGAAGAGGAGCCCAGGACCAGCCAGGCTGTTTCTGTTTGGCCAAAGCCCTCTCTCCAATCTGACACATCTCTGTGTTGATTCATTTGAGAATTCAAGTGCAACCCAGGGCTGGAGGCACGGCAGCTGTTAAAGGGCTTGTGATGTTGGGACTGCTGAGCTGGAGGGTGTTGAGAGCCCATGGGGGTCTCCTGACCTGTGGGCTGTACCTCCCCAGGAGCTGCTCTTCCCATGGCTGAAGGGAGATGAAACCTCAGGAGAAGATTGCCGAGGTGGGAGGAGCCACCATCCCTAGCCTGGGATAGATGTGCGTGATGACTCCAAGAAAGCAAAGGTGTGTTTGTGCTGTGATTTCAGCTTCTCTGGCTCCCTGCCGCTGGCTGCCCCTGGGCCACAGTGGCAGTGCCATCACCCAGCTCAGGAAGCTGGTCCTCCTGAACGCTTCTCCTGTGCAAAGGACGAGCGGATCAGCTAGAGTCGGTGTAGGATAGCAAGGACTGCTTGGAGCCATGGACAGCTTTTCATTTGAGGATTAGATGAATTTAACCCACACATGACATTGCACCATAGAAGGGGTCCCGGGGTGGCTGTGCAGTGCTGTGTGCTGGGGCAAACTCAGCACAGGGAGAGACACGTGTCCTCCGAGGCTTTGTCGGCTGTTTCTGGAGATGGGAAAACATGACAACATCATGATTGACCAGGATGTTGATGCTGTTTAATTTTCAGACTTGTAAAAGTGATTACAAACTTGAAACTTTGTTTGACTCATGACTAAAAGCAACATATGATTACTACAACATTTGGACCAAAGCATCAGGAAAAAAGAAAAGCAGCATATGAGGCAACATATGGTAAATATGTATTTAGAAGCACAGAAAGTAGACAAACTCATTTGGGTCAAGATTTAATCGGATAATGTTTGGTTTAGACTCAGCACTAATGCTACTTAGTAAGCATATTACATTGGAATCGGTGTTTAAAACTCTGTTAAAGGCAAATGAAAATAAAAATCAAGAGAAAAAAAAAGAAAGAGTGGCAAATTTATGGCATGGAAAATTTATAGATTTACAGTCCTTTGGCAACCAGAAGATCAAGTCTAACTAATCTATACACACCCGCTTTCTCCACAGAGCTTGTAGAAAAGCATGGTTGTGCTTTAAAAGCCCTGTGGCCTGGAGACATGATGTCCCCTCATGTTTCTCCAGTGACTGTATAATTTCCCAGTTCCATCACTACGTGTCCTTTGTCAGTCTCCATAAGCATATGCCTATGGTCGCTCCAGCATGCAAAACACGTTTGCCACATTCAGTTCTCTGTCACTCAGGTGAAGACAACGGCGCAACACCACTATCTGCAGAGTGTGAAGCCAGTCAGGATCCACTCACAAAGAGCTGTAGCTTCAAGCCATGAATGACACAAGACGTGTGGGATACAAACATGAGCATACATGAGACTCATGGTACATCTAAACTGTGTCCTGATGGATGGGCTGATTCAGCTCTGTTCTCCATCACTTCTGTCCCCCCAGGACTGTCACACCGCAGGCAGCCCATCGCGGTTTGCAGAGCGGCAGCACTGCCGTGCCGCAGCACAAGTCCAGCTACCTGTGCCTGCTTTCCATCACCTCCTACTTGAAACAGAATACACCGTCTGACTTTTAATTATTCCTTCATTTGACCTCAGCCAGGATGTGATGAGATAGTCACAAAATCTCTCCCCCATTTGCTACAAGGTGCCCTGCTCAGCTTGCGTTAACAGGGATGATTTCATCCATTTAGTGAGAACTCAGGTGAGAACTTAAGGACGCAGTAAAGATGATGGGAGAGGGCACAGACTCCACAATAATCAAGGCTCAGGACAAATGATTTCTGAGCAGGCATGTCTTTCTTGGAGGGTCAGGTTTAAGTTAGGAACAGGCATCTCATGGGGTCTCTGAATTTCCTACATATTCATGGCTCTACACATGAGAAAAGTTGTCAATTTTTATCCTTAGAACTGAAATGAGAACAGTTTGAGGTTTACTCCTCTGTTAACAAAGGCACCAGGTGGCTGGCAGAGAAGCTGTATTACTTAATTAGCAGAGCAGAAGGCTGGCTGTGAGCGAGCGCGAGCGCAGTGGAGCTCTGGCTGAAGGAAGACAAGCAGATGAAGCTGTGGGATGGAGCCCCTCCAAGTGCTGATAGGAGAAAGGAAGAGGGGCCAAGCCGGTGAGAAAACCCTGGCACCTCTTCCAGGCAGTCACAGAGACCTTAAACGCTCCTTTCTTAGAACTGTGAAATCGTCAAGACACATGCTTTGCCTCAGCCTCTCTATTATCTTTCCTAACAAGAGCTGCTGTCCGTAGGACAGCGATGGCAGTAATCCCCCCGGGAACCATAACCCGTTAAAACATATGGCTCTGCTCCTATGCATCTGCTCGGATACGGTACTGTCAGTTCTCACACAAGACCCTCAGCAAAGATGGAGATGTGCGGTAGCGGTTCACAGGCTTTGGAGGAAAAAAATCCCCTCTTCTGCTTTTTGACCATCTCTCCTAATTCCAACAGATTATGGTGTTAGGGAGAGTAGGGGAGGCAGTAAGCAAATGCATTAGCCTTTCAGGCTCAGGGGGATTTGCTACGCTCCTTCTCCATATTTCACAGAGATGCAATGTGCTTTGACGTGGATATTGAGAACCAACCCTGAGATTGTTCGCAAGAAGCTTGTGTGAGTCCTGTGAGTAATTAATGTGTCCCTCCATTTTAAAAAGACAAATGAAACTAGCAGACTGCTGGGGGGGTCTGGACCTCTGTTCTCAAGATTACCAAGAGGTATTAAAAAGTGTATGGCTTTGCTGTCTGCCCAGGAGATCAGCCAAATGAGAGAGGAATATCTCCAATTGTAACCAAAGAGGGGACTCAGATAAAGGATCACGAAGTTCTCAGACACCGCGTGTTGCCTCAGAGAGTGCCGTGAACAGCCACAAACCAGTAAAAGCAACTACTAGAACATTTTCCCTTTCCTTCTTGGTGAGGATTGAGATGAGTCCTGGCAGTGATGACTTCCATTTGCATCTATAGCATGAGAAGTTTGAGCACTTCACTTTTGCTGAACACATCAGGAAGGAGAAGCTTTTCCCAAGCAATTGCAACCCCCATGAGCTCCAGAGGAGATCCAGAAACTGAGTTTATCCCATGCTATCTCCTAGTTTTGCTCGAGCAAGAGTTGCAGTAAGCAACGTCTGGCTGCAAGGCTTTGCCTTCCCGGGCAGTTGGGTGTCTCCCTCCCTGCAGACCCCCGGGTCCTCTCTGCTCTCTGCCACCAGCTTAGTGACAATCTTCTGTTTATCCCCCTGCCCATACATCTGCTGCCTCACCCTTCAGAGCTGGCATCTCAGATGGGGTAATCCTCTTTTGGTGCCTTTGACTTTAATTAAAGGGTCACCTTCCAAATGCAAGTGAGAGGAGCCCGGTGGTCCATTCTGCTGTTCTCACAAAACCAATTAGCCATGCAGTTATGACTGGGAAATTCAGTATCTCTCAGAAACAATGACAGTTAATTGCCATGTCATTTTAAAGGACTCTCTCATTCACCCACGGCAGCAGCAGCGAGGAAAAGGAAAAAAAAACTGAGAACTGTGAATGACGATCTTAATACAACAATGTTATTGTCGGGTCAGTGAAGCCTTGACAACAAGTTAACAGAAAAAAAATGGAAAGAGGGGAAAGCTACGTCTACTTCATGGCAGTGAGGGTCTGCTGCCAGTTTGAACTGGCATGATCAAAAGTAGGAAGGACTGGGAATATTCTTCTTGAGTTATAATCCATGTAACAGTGGTTTTGGGAAGTCACTTTGAAAGTCACGCTCTTTTTAAATGTCCAAGGACCAGGTGAGCTGGCTTTGCAGGTGAACACAACATATTCCATACATCCTTCACCAAAAAGTCTTGGTTACTCTTCTCCCCATGTGCCACCAACCATGAGGTCTCATCCCCAAAGTCCTGGCCAGCTCAGCAAGGAGCCTTTCTTGCTGCAGCGGAGGGATGATGGAGAGGAGGGATGCTTACAGGCTCTCCTTAGCAGAAATAAAGCAGGCAGAGCAGGACTGCTAACAAATACGGCAAAACAAGCAGTTAAGGCCGCAGGGACAATTTCATAATGCCTCTGGTAATTTGTAGCTGCTCACTAGAGTTTTCCCTCACTGCTATTACATGAAACCAGCTGATTAAATTTTACTGTCTGGTATTGAGTCTAAATAATAATTAATAACTTATGAGGAGGTCTTCTAAAGAAGCGCACTCTGTTCCTGTGATTCACTCCAGGCAAAGCGTTGAGTTTACTGCCCACTGGACCCAGGGAAGTCAGCCAGGTCTGCTGCCCGTTTTCAATAAATCTGAATACTGGCTGGTGAGGATCTGTAGCTGCCAGTGCCCGTGCCATTCAGCTGTCTCTGGAGCTGCAGGTGAGGGGACCCCAACCGTCGCCCCAGCTCTCACAGCGCTGAGCATTGGAGCCAGCTCAGGAGATGAGGTGACCACTGAAATCCCCAGGGAGAATACAAAAATGAAAGCCCACTAGCCACCCTGGAAGCATTCAGCCTGTCCCATCAGATGTTTCCTCTTACCCAGTTTTCAGCAGGTTTTCCTTTTCTTCTTAAGGAAAATCTACCCCAGAATGGAGCACTGGGTAAGATAATTTGAAATATTCTGAGTCCTCCAACGCGTTTTAGCTGTCCCAGCTCCCATGCCTGATGGAGGAGGACAGCAACCCTGCCCAGAAATGCTGCAAAATGTACCCTGGCTTTGCCCGGTTGAGTCAGCAGGAACTCCACCACACCTTGCTCCCCGTGCACCCCGGGTAGGGGTGATGTTTAAACCGATTCACTTTGATACAAATGGCGTAGGCAGCTCTGAATTCCCCAGGTTGAAATGCATTTAAGCTGCTTTTGTGCAACTTTGGCTCCAATCATCCATGATCAGCTGGGCGACGTGAGGTGCCTGTTCCTCCTCCAGCCTGGAAGGCAGCTATTTCCTCGGCTGAAGTGCCGCATGTGTATCCGATATGCATGAAGAGCTGTTTAAGTATCAGTTGCCAGAGCCTGCCAAAAAAGAAATAGATTTGCCTTCTACATTTAAGTGAATTTTTATTTTTTGTCAGTCTTGCCTCTCTTACAAGTCTCCCTGTGAAATGTGTTGAACGGAGATAACCAGGCAGAATGTATCCTCAGGGATTTGCTGTGGCAAGAAAACAATCTTGATATTCACAATGAAAAATGTCAAGTAGTTGTGTGCCACTTACAGTACCAAATGATGGTGGGTTTTATGTTCTCTCTGTGGAGAGTACGCTTTGGAAAAAGCTAGACTATGTGAATTTATGTATGTGTGTGTTTATTTACCACAGCCGCAGATCAGATGAAGAAAGCAATGAGAAATCACAAACACGCCTCATCGTTTTTCCTGCGCACCCCAGGAATTCTTTTATTTCTGTGTTCTTTTTCCCTTTCTGATTACAGCGATGATGTTACTCAAATTAGCAGCTGAGAACACAGCACCACAGGCAAACAGGCAGGAAAACCTTTGCAGGATCAGGTGCGATGGCAGCAAGACAAGAGCCACCAAGAATGGGTACGGTGCTGGCACAGCAGGGACAAAACCCACGGGATTTGGGGAATTTCCTCTGTTCCCTGCAGCTACGGGATTCCCTAAATATGTTATTCTTTGTTTCTTTATTCTTTGTAGACCATAATCTAACCGCAGCTTGGCATTCAGAGCACCTCTGAAGAGGCTGCGCATGGGGAAGGCAGTGAGAAGAAGGTTTACCCACCAAAGGGGATTGATTAGGGGAAAAGCAGCTGATGAACATTGGATCAGTAGGAACTTAAGAGTGTGAATGAGCAAGAATGAGACAAGAGCATTTCCCTCTCAGTTACTGGTTTCACCATGTGTCTCCTGGCATCTTCTTCAGCAGGAACAGCGCTTAAAAAACCCAAGTTAGTAAAATGAAGCCCATTTTCCAAATGCATGTGATTGGCCTGGAGGAATTACTTGTGTTCACTCTCTCTTTCACATTAACTTTAAAAAAGACAAGTAAAACTTTTCAGTTCCCAGGAGATTTGTGCAGACACTGCAGTTTAGGCAGGAGTCAGAGATGGGCCTGAGCACTGAGATGCAGACCCAGCAGAGCCCGTACACACAGGTGGGATGGAGCTCAGCCGGAGCAGTGAGCAATGATGCAAGATGTGCTCCTCCTCATGGTTTAATTCAGACCTGATGCTCCTAAAATTAAGCAAATGCGTTACCTGATCTGAATTAAAAACTGAACCTGTCAAGGTTTGGCAGCATTTGGGTCTGATACAGAGTTTTAACTTCATCTACCTGGTCTTCATGTTAATACAACATGGTGAAATTTAGCTTTGATCTCACTTTGATCTTCTCCAAGGTGACTTTCAGTCTGGGTCCATTTAATGTCATCTTCCAGGATTTAACACCTAATTAGCCAGTGGGACAGCAAGAGGATGCAGATTCAGGCTCTTCCTATTGTCAACAGCTCTGCTACAATGGGGCCGCACCAAATGCGCTTCCCCTCGGAAACACCCGCGGGTGCGCTGCCTGAATTTCACGCCTTTACGTGTGTAAGGGAAGAAAGCTTTGGGCAGCGAGATGGGGAATGCTGCAGAGCAGAGAAAGGCAGGGAAAGCCCGTAACGTGAGCGTTGTCAGAGCAGTGCACAGAGAAAAGGTTGACACGAATGATCTCTCTCTGGTGTCTTATTAATTGTCTGCTTTCAATTATACCTTTCAACCAGCTGCAGGTAAGAAAGGATGTGTTTTCACCACTTCTAACAGCTGCTTGGAGTTTTAATTACCCCTGGCACATTAAGAGAAGGCTAAATCAAAACACTTGGCATAGGGGAGGTTAAACGTTGCTCTTTTGAAACGGCGCATTGTGTTGAGGTTTATCTCTATGAACAGGATATTGTGGAGGCAAATGTGGCAATGCCGGGTGAGCACTTCCTCTGAATCCATTTCAGCATTTGCATGCTCTCATGTGGTTTCTACAGTAATTACATTTCCTTTCTCTTTAAGTCATAACTTGATCTTTCATCTAAAGTGTTTCTTTCTTCCTCTGTACATGTGTATGTACATTCCTGCTCACAGCTCTCACAATACACAACACAAAGCAAAAACCCAATGCTGGAGGGAAAGCACAGTGGATTTTTTCAGTGTGAAATTTCCAAAAGAGGCTGACGTTTGAGGAAGGATTCAGATGCCTGAACATGTAATGTGTGCTGCATTGGGCCCCCCGTGGTATCTGAGGCATCCCCAGAAGGGCTGGAAGATGTGACAGAAAACCTTTGGGACACTCAAGTTCTCGTGTGGACCGTGGTCCCCAAGGTTGGCTTAATTGAGCACAGAGCAAATCACGTTGTCATGGCAATTACTCCCGATGTCGAGCCAATCCAGGGGATGATGACAGTAAGACAAACCTGTCTGTCTTATTTCTGTCAGGGATTTTGGGAAGGTAAAGGTGAGAGCTCCTTTGTGGTGTGAGAGGGGCAGATGCTTGGGGAGGGGTTGTCCCTCACCTCGGGCTATACGGGGGGATGCTCTGCACCCAGGGACCAGGAGCGCTGGCCCCACAGCCTGGGGGGTATAAGCTGCTCAGACCTGGTTTTAATCTACCTACAGGATTTGTATGAGAATTCCACAAAAGCTGGTAACTAAAGCTCTCCAGAGGTAGAGGATTTGCCATGATCCTGGGTGGGATAAGCTAAGGTGGTGTTTCTTTAAAAACCAAAGCTGGCATAGATGCAGGTAGGAACCCCCGAATCTGCAGAAGCTCAGTTTTACACCCAAAAAGATGTGTTCTAAAAGAAGTGGGATTCCAGATCTGGGATGGATGGGGTTTTTTTTCTGAGTAGCAGAGATATAAAGGGAATTTGTCTGTTTTAATAGTGCATTGGGGTCTGCTCTGTTGCAGGCTGAGCCTTGCGGCTACGGAGAGGAGGGGACAGGGATGGGAGAGACCCTAGGACTGCTGTTTGGAAGAGGAGGGTTAATAAAGCATCTGCAAAGCTACTGCTTGAAACCCACCTGTCCGCATCTCCTAGTGCACTAGCTCTGCTCCTTATCCAGGTAGGAAAACCATTTTCCCAGCTCTGGGTTTCACTGCGATGAGCTCCATCACTTTGGGAACGAGGAGCCGGAAAAAAGCAAGAATAAACTTCAATAACACAGAGCATCATTTGCAAAGGGATCTTTCTTCAACCTGTTGAGCCTTTGGTTTCTCTCTCCTGCTGGAATGAAAAGCGCAGGCGGTGCCAGGAAGGCAGGCGTTGAAGAGGAAATGTCAAAATGAAAGGAAAAAAATAAACAAATGCCAAACTGAAATAGCAGCAGCCTGGGAAGTGGATCCATTGAGCAGCTTATCTGTGAGATCACAATGTACTCAGTCCCGCTGCCTTTCCCACTGCTTCCCCTGTAGAGCCCATGAATGCAAAAATAATTCTGTAAATAGAATTATTTGCAAATGCTTCTTGGAGGTAACTTTTCCCCCCTCAAAGAAACAGAAACAAAATTGAACAGTGTTTATGTAGGCAGTGAGCATAAAACTCAATTGGTTGCATTAATCAGCTTTGCAGGTTTTTTTTTTTAATGTGCATTCCTGAAGAATAAAACCATTTTTCACAACCTAAAGAGGGGCTGGCTTTGAGCGAAAGCCGAAGCACACACAGTCTGCGCTGCTTGTTTTTTCCTGTTCCAGTGTGACCCAGATTCCCACGGGATTTGTCACCGCTCCCGGGGAAGAGACCAAACACGACAGGGGAAGGCAATGCCCGGTCTATGATTATGGATGGTTTTGTATTGCTGGCCTCTCTCTGGGCTTCTGTTTGCTTCTGCAAAGTAAAAGAAGGTAGATTCAGACTTGATATAAGGAAGAAATTTTTTACACTGAGGGTGGTGGAGCACTGGCCCAGGTTGCCCAGAGAGGCGGTGGAGGCCCCATCCCTGGAAACATTCAAGGCCAGGTTGAACGGGGCTCTGAGCACCCTGATCTGGTTGGAGATGTCCCTGCTTATTGCAGGGGGGTTGGACTGGGTGGCCTTGAAAGGTCCCTTCCAACCCAAACAATTTTATGATTTTGTGGTTCTGTAATGCAGCCCCAGGACAGGCAGGCCAGACCCTGCTGGTGGCAGCATTTGGGAAACCCGCTGCAGATTCCGTCATTGCCTCTGTGTTTGGCATCCATGAAAATGATGGTGGCAAAGGCATCAAGAAAGAAAAGCTGCGGTTATTATCAGATAGCAATGGTATCAGTCTCATTAATCTGCTGCCTAATAGCCGTCTGCACAGCTAGAGGGGCTCAGCAGTGATCTGGGACAAGATGTGCAAAACGAGGATGGCTCTGGCTGCTTCTGTTCTGCTGGCACAGACACCGAATAAACCATGGGATGGGATGGGACAGCATCAGCACTCTTCATTCCAAGGTAGAAAAGGCCCCTGACAACACTGTGAAATGTAGAAATCTGCATGTGAGTTAATCATCTCCATAGTCAGCAAAAAAAAAAAAAGAGCATTCCTAGGACACCAGTCATCTCAGCCTATGGCAGAAATTAATCTTGATGCTGGGCTTTGCCCGAGATAAGTCATGTCCCAGGAACACCCACTGCTCTGCCACAGAGGAGAGCAGGCTGGCGCTGCGGGCACCCATGTCTTGGACGTCAGCAAGAGACATAAATCTTCTCACATTTATCTTTTACTGAACTGCAAATTCTTGGTTTAGGCACAAAATAGATTTTCATTTTTAAATATATGAAACTGGAAAAAAAAGAAATGTAAATTGAAAATTTTGAAATCTGATCAATTTTGATGAAAATGAGTTGTGTGTTTCTAGGTTTTTAGCTCGCTGAAGCCCTAAAGATGAATATTTTTTTCCTATGCAAAATAGAAAATGTTTACTATTGTTACGGGATAAGAAAAAAAAATCTTGCTGCCTTTTACTGCTAACGAGGCACAAAAAATAACAAACGTTCACTTTCCAGGACCCTTTGCTTATTGCGTACTTAGGGCTTTTCTCCTACCTCCTCCCTTTCCCCTCATCACTAATAGTCATGTAAAAATGCTAAGTATTTCACAAAGACAGAAACGAGATGTGCCTTCCAGAGATGCAGCATATTTGCAACTTCAGGCAAAGAGGCGTTTGTAGATCCGAAGCTCTGCTAATGAGAGCAGCCTTGTGCTTAGTGGGAATGTTATTCAATTAGACACGCAGAGCATTAATGATGATTCTTTTGCCTAATTAGATTAGCAAAACATGAGTATAGCCACTTCTTTTTTTCCTTCCAGCTCTCCAGCTTGTGCCTCCCAAGGAGCATCACCCATCTGGCTCCGGGATGCTCCAGAGGGAGATGTTTCCCCAGGCAGCCCCAGGGCTGAGAGCAGCTGGGTCGCGCCCATACCCACAGCCCCCCGTGCCCACAGCCCCCTGTGCCCACCCTGGGGACGGGCAGGAGAGCATTGTGGGAGTGATTTGTGGTTCTCCCTACAGCTTTTAAATTTTTGAGGCTGAAGGCAGAGATTTAGCAGCTCATCAGTCTGCTCAGGGCAGTGGGGACCCCCCTGAGCCCCAGCACCCACTGAGCTGGAGCGCGTTATTTAGGTGAACCTCATGGAGGAGCAGATGCTGTCCTCCTTCCTGAGTGTTTGCAGAATCCACAGGGAATGTGAAACCCAGCCGGCCATTCCCGTGAGCCATCCCACACAGAGCTACCGAGACCACGATAACGATGATAACAAGGCTATGAAAAAATATGAGATGAGGCTTGTCTCTAAGAGAAGAAGATTTGATTCAGAGCAAGACAAGAAGCAGATAGGATGCCAGAAATGTTCACAAGTCCAGAATAATAGTGGCCCACAAATTGTGGGATCCCTGAAAAGCACTGAGAGCCTGTCCCAAGGCTTCATCAGTTTTCTTCCCGGTTATTTGTTTTACACAGATGCAGGGAGCACGCTGCTTAGTGCCTGGCTCCCCAGCATGGAGAGGAAATGAAAGAAATGCTGCAAGGTTTTAGTGAGAGAAGTTAATTACTCACCTGAGTTCGGTCAATAATCAACCTTGTTTGGTGCATCGAGCTCGCACTTATGGCTTTTTTTTTTTTCACAGAGTAAAACAAAAATTAGTGTCTGCATCTCCCAGGGCAAGTCCACCGCCAATCCATCCTTAAGAATGAAGGCATGCAAAGATGATGGGTAGTTTACTTTTCCTATTAAAAACATTTTTCGTAGATATTGCTTAGGTGACAACTACTGGGCAAATTTTATCTGTAATGCCATAAAGGCTCAGATAGGTCATGATCTTTAATTCTTATCTCTGCTGAGGTGGAAGGTTTTATCTGTGATTTCATTGACTTTCAAAGCATTACTCCAGTTGGAACAGATTTTATATTTTTAAACCAGATTGCTAGAATAGGAAGAGATCACATTTTTCACGTTAGTTCAAACCAGGGCACATTACTACGTCGAACATTGGTGTCTAGAGCGACAGTTTCTATAGTTACTAGTGCATTAGTGTTTCACTGAACTACTGCAATATTAATTTTATAGTAGCTCTGCTTCCCCCTTACTAGAAGCGTATGTCTATAATGAGAGTTTTTGGTGGGCTCATCCCATTGTATGTACTTCTAGGAGGTTTCTCAGGACCCTCTATTAACTGAGAGTGCATTACTTCATAATGAAGCAGGCAAGATGTGACACAACAGAAATTCTTAATTTAATGCAAGATTTAGTCTTCTATGTGTCTCTAGGAAATTGGACAGAGGGTCCTCGGCTGGAGGAGAAATGCAACACCTCATTCAAAGGAGTGGAATGGTCTCATTTTCATCTTCTAAAACTGCTTTGTGCAGGTCAATATGAAAACTTGAGGGAAGACAAGAAAATTTTGGCATTTATTCTGTTCCAGAGGAAATTATTTTGGCCACAGAAAATGCCAGCACATTCTGCTCCCTTGGAGCCCCTCGAGCTGTTCAACAGAAATCCAGTGGTGTCCCTGAAGCGGAGCCACAGCCAGCTCGTGGCAAGGCAGAGATGTCTTCACCATTCCCCTGTCACAGCCCTGACTCCCCTCCACAGCCCGTTCTTAGCTGTTTGCAAGTCACGTTTTCCAAAAACCCCAAGGATTTACCAGTGAAGGGGAAGGAACCCACCTCTGACCCAGGGCATGCCCCAGCCTGTCACCCTCCAGAACCATCCTTGCTTTTGATTTCCAGCTTAGGGACAACACAGCAACAACGGAGTGTGAAGGTGTCCTGCTTCTGGCTAGGATAGAGTTAATATTCACCTGAGCTGGGAGGAGAACTGGAGCTGGAGTGGCACCCAGCTGGGATAGGTTAGTAATTAGCCAACAGCTGGGGTAAGTTTACCCAAATTAGCCCCAGGGCTGTTCCATCCCATGGGACACCCTCCTCAGTATATCAGTGAGGAGGGTGCTGAGGGGAGCCTCTTGCTATGTGGGAAGAACCTGGGCTTTGAGGTTTGTTGTAAGCCATTGTGCTGTATTTGTTTTCTGTCACTGTTTTGTTTTCTTCTGTTTATTGCTCTTAAATTTATTTTTGTTTCATCTCAACCCAGGTGTTTTTGCTACCTTTTGTTTACCAGTTCTCCCTTCTGGAGGGTGTGGGGAGTGAGAAAGAGACTGCATAGTCTGGTCCCCATCGGGGCTGAACTATGACAGAAGGCCAAGGGGCATCAGCATGAGATGCCCTCCAAACAGAGGTTAAATACAAAGATGAGTCCAGATGGCACTGCAGAGAGGGGAAGGTGCTGTTTGGAGAAGTGGAGTTGGGGCATTTACCTTCCCCTCACTCGGAGCGAGGTGAAGGGCTCAGGTGATCACAATGGTCACATTTGGAGGAAGATGAAAATAAAGAAGGGAAAATATGAAGAAACTGCCTTTGGATTGACAGCTCAGAGCTCTCCGTCCTGGCTTGGGAAGGATTCAAATAAGAATTTATCAACTTTTGTAAAAATAATACAGCTGGTCTGAACCCTCACCTGCTGCATCACTTTCTGGTTACAAACGAGACCTATTTTCCCTGGAAAGATCTGTTTCCAGATACTAGAAGTTTACCTTGAACCTTATTTGGATCTTATACAGTCTATTTGCGGTTTTCCTGGTGCAATTCCGAAAGCCAGCGCAGCGCTCTGCCCTTCCCCTCCGCCCCGCGCAGGACCAACGCGCTCCCCGCTCGCCATGCTGCCGTCTGCGTTGCCATCTAGTGGCACCAGGGTCACCGTCCCCACGCGGGCCCCACGCAAAACCCGACCCACGGCGATGGGATGAAGCCAGGAAAAGGATCTGGGCCTCCCTGAAAAAGAAAAACGCCTCGGTCCCCCTGAAAAAAAAGGGGTTTTTCTTTCTTTTGATGCAATCAATATACACCAAGCAGTTGTTTGGGGTTTTTTTTTTTTGTTTGGTTTTTTTTTTTGTTGTTGTTTGTTTGTTTTCTTCCTGAATTATAATAATCTAAGTACAAAAAATGAATTATGGGTATTTGCTTCTGCTCCCATCAATGGCAGCAAGGACGGCTGGGCTGCCAGGCAGGGAGCTTGGGGTGCTGAGGGGGTGCAGCTTCCAGGACAGGGAGGCATCCAGGCTCTTCTGCACGCCCGGGCGTAGGAGAGGCCATAGCAGCAGGGAGAGGGTAGGAAGCTCTGCAAAACGAGATGTGCATCACGTTTAAAGCTTTTAGTTGCTACCTCTAGGAAGCTTCTAAACAAACTAGAGGAAAACGGCCGCTTGACTGCCTGGGTGTTTGTAATAAATAATGTCCAGTTCCTCCTGCTTGGACTCCGTTCTGGGAGTTCATTTGTTTTACTTCCCTGTGGTTTTCCTGAATACCTGCCACTGTTGGTTTGTATTCTTTAACAGCATGAATCACTCCTCAAGCAAACCACAGGTGACACATGACTTTGACCTCATTTACGTAGCGTGGGTCTAAGAGAAACTCCATGGCTTTAACGGCGTTGGTCTGCGGGTGAAGAAGGGCAGCACAGATATTGCCTTGCCCTCTTTTTTCTTCTTCCCCAGCAACTAAAAACCTCATTTTTGCCTTCAAAAGTCATTATCCTCTGGCTCGGGAAGCGAGGATAAGTCAGTAGGAGACCCCAACGCACAGGGTCTCAATGTCACCTGCTGTTCCACCAGCCAGATGATGCGCCTGCAGCTCCTCTATCCATGAGGGGCTTTATTAACACAAAGCACAAACTTAAATCCAAGGTGAATTTGTAGACCTTTGGGGACAGCGTGATGACCTGCAGTGAAGCCTGGACCCCCATGGGGTTGCCCTGACCCCGCTAGCAGGAGGTTCTGAGGCTTCCCAGGCAGCATGGATCCAGCCCACCGAGACCAGCAGCTGGGAAAGGGGGATGAGTGATAAAAAACACACATACGGGTACCTGTGAAATACAGATTATATTTCTATGCTTTTATAGCAATATAATACTTCATATGAGACTGGGAAACATACTTTCAAATATTTAAAAGTTACCTGTACAGCTACATAACCTGTTTATAGAACAGGAACACCTTGTTGCTGCTTACTCAAATCCATGACTGATCGGTCCCACAGCAACATAATAAATGCCCAGAATCCCGAGAGCTTTTCTTTTGCTCTGGAAACAACACACTCAGATAAAGCTCATTTTACAAACACTAGAATTGCATTGCAATATACACACATATATATTAAGATAAACTTCTACCTTTCATAAATGCATCATACATCAAATATGTTCCCAAAAATACATTCATGCATTTTTTTCCATCTAAGATCCCTGCTCGTACCTGACGTATCTGCAAGCTGGGAAGGGCAATCGCCGGGCAAGGTGTGGAGCCATGGGTAAGGTCTGGAGCCAGGCTTGTGTTTGCAGGTGGCTTCAAACCCAGGTTGTGAAGAAGCCTTTGGATTTCAGGTGGTGTCGGGGACAACTCCTGCATCTGTGGGTCCTGGAAAAACCGGGCTCTCTCCCACAAGCTGTGCTGTGCCCCATCAAAGCTGCACCAGCTTCCCGCGTTCAAGCAGCCAGAAGCCACCCTCCACCTCACCCTTAGCACTTCTGGTTTTTCCAGCAGTTACTGGAGATGTTCCAGTCTTCCCCAGTGCTTGACAGAAGATGGGAAGCAAAGGCTTCGGAAGCGGGAAGGTCACTGCCCGGCTTTGGAGGAAGGGGATCTGCGAGTGGAAGCAGTTGTTTCCCCAGCCACGGCTCAAGGAGCGATGATCGACCTGAGGATCAACCACGCTCCCAGCACCGCTGTCCCTGTCTGCCCTGGGAACGGCTTCACCTCCGCGCTAAGAGTCAGTCGTCTGCTAACGAAGGAAACAAACGGCCATCCCGTGTCCGTTTACAAGAGCGTAAAACCACAAAATATACAAAAACATCTACAAAGTAATTCCAAGTAGCAGCTGGCGCGAAAGAAGCACCAGTTTTGCAGCTCAGCAATGTGGGTGCCATCCCTGCGAACGTGGGTTTTACAGTGTAGGACTCCAGGGGCCAGCCACGGCCCGCGCCCGGAGCTGTACCTGGATCGTGCGGCTGTGCAAATACGGGCAGGCTGAGCACTAACCCAGCCTGACCTGGGTGGAGAGCATACGCCCACCCAAATTCCACTTCTCCCCTCTCAGCAAGGTCCTGGTCAACATTACAAATGCACATTCAGAGGTCATTTTTGGAACGCCGCCCTCACTACTCGCAAGCAGGCCAGTTACAAGTCAGCATCCTCTCTCTACGAGGCAGTCTGTCGTTAGGCTAAGCTCCCCCTTAGGCTAGCGGTCTAGAAATAAACTAAATCCATTCTAACTTTTCTCATCTACCCAAAGCCAATGTCTTCACAGAGCAACCGAAGAGAAGCATTGCATAGATCTGTATCTCATGTCTTCCCACACCCAACAAACAGCAAGAGAAGAGTTCAAGTGCTGCACAGGAGATTACAAAAGGCATCGCCTTTAAACAATGCAAGAAAAAAAATCCAAAAGGAAGTGTCACCACGGTGTAAACCCTGCAATGAAATGAGGCAGTGAAGGTACAGTGCTCGGCAGCTCTCGGGGCTGGCTGCCTGTAGTGTACTGATGGATTTGCTAGACAAGTCTCCTCTCAATCTCCCATTGCACAGTTATACGGATTTGCATAATTAAATAACCCGCTCCTGAAGAAAAGGCGCGATGCCGTGTGTCACAGAAAGGAAGGGCTGTCTGCTTTGCACACAGTAGTTTAAGGGCCACTTGTCCTCTTTGCAATGCAGACGGCAGGACAGCAGGGCTCTTTCCAGGCTTCAGAAGTCTCAACAGAAGTTTTGCTACAGTCGGCTTTACAATTATCACGGACCAGATCCTCCAGTGGTTTAAACCCCACACGCTCCATTGGAGTTACTGGTGCTTATTTCCACGAGTGGAGGATGCGGTCCTTGCTTGTCATAGGTATCGAATAAAGCTACGGTAGCCCTTTCTTTAAATAAAATTAAATAACTGCATATGGCATCAGCACACAATTTTAAATGTGCTTCTGCTATTAAGAAAATAGCAAGCACACCAGTGGTTAGTTAAATTATTTCTCTTGAACTAAAAAAGTGATAATATTACTATTAATTTGAAAACCCCTAGAGACTGCATGATGTCTTCTTATCATATTTTTGAGACGGACAAAGTCACTTCCATGCATACTATATATCCTTTTCAGCTGGCAGTGAAGGTTTGTGTTCCTGGAGGTCACAGTTCCCGTTCTCAGATGCATCTGAGCTGCCCGGAGCCGACTCTGGCGGTGGGGGTTTGTAGAGTAAATAGGCGACAAAGAAGAAGGTTGTCCCAAGCACCTGCAGCCACCAAGACATCCCGTTACTCTCTGCTCCCTGCAAAACCACGCGCCCAGTGCCCAGTCCTCATCTGGGATGAGATTTGCTGACAAAGCTTTGGGGAGATGATGCTGAAGGCCAGCCTGGGCAGCAGACCAGCGCACAGAGATGGAGTGGGTAAAAATCTGAATGTAGTCAGCCCCATAGCAATGGGACAGTGAGAATTTGGAAAGGTGTCAGCCCCACACGGACACCTTGAGCACAGCATTGTGTGGACTAATGTCACCCAAGATGTTTACTGGAAGGATTCTGAAAGCCTCTTTATCACAGGAACTGCTAAACACTAAATATCTAGGACAAGGGCTTTTTTGGGAGCAGTTAAAACGATGGTTTTCAGCTCATAAATAAGAAACACACAGCTAAGCTCTTATTTTCTAGCAGAGATAGAGGAATGGTTATTTACAGCCTGGCCACAATGCCATCCCTCACTCTCACTAACACACTGCAGTTAAATATTTTACTCAATTTCTAGAAAAAAAAAATCACTTTGGTAACTGTTGGGAGGAAATATTTCATATGGTGCAACAGAAGCTGTAAGCCCAGGAAGTAATGGGAATTTAAGAGAATGATGGTGCCTGGAGCACCATTACCTGGCGAGGAGCAAATGGAGCTTTTGCCTTCAACTGAGAACGTTTCTTGTGTGAATGTCTCATTTGGGCTGGGGGGCACAACTCAATTTTGTAAAATTCTCTCCCAGAGCAAAACGCTGTCTCCTAAAGACCTGCTCTCTTTATCAGAGAGTGAAGTTAACCGGCAGCATCACCTTGTAGACCAGTCCAGCGATGAGGGTGTATCGGCTCATGGCTGAGTTCTGGTAAACGTAACAAGAGCCTTGCTCGCCGCACTGGTCCTGCCAGAGCAGGCAGGACTTATCGATCATGGACCCAAAGGCGATGGGGCCAGGGATGCCTCCTGTGGGAAAAGAGAGAGCAGTTGGGTTTCAGTTTGGGCAGCTCCTACACACCAGCCTGGCACGATGCAGGGTGCTTGCAAGGTGAAAAGTGATTAAGCAAACTCATCCTGCAACATCTACAGCTGTGCCTGGAGCTACAGGGTACCCAAAATACACTGAATTTCAAGATCTGAGAGTCCCGTGGGTCTTTTGACAGCTTGGCACACACTCCACAAAGCCAACGGACCGCACCGATGCCCAAATTCCTTCTGCTCCATACCTAGTGTTCGTACTACAATCCACTGGATCCCAAGCGCAAATGACTTTTGTCTGTCAGAGACGCACCTGGGGAACAAAAAAGGATTGTTTAACAACGCTGCCAGGCTGCGTGGCACCTCCCAGCCCCACAACGCCACGCACTTGGCTACAGCCTGCCTGGGACATCCATCTCCTCCGGAGATCGAGGTTCACCCCAGTACAATGTCCCCCCACCAATGCTGCAAACTGGGACGCAGACTTGGGTGTCTTATGTCAGAGGACAGAGCTGCCAATGCTAAAATTCGCTATCCCAGCTAGACAGGGAAGGGAATTCCGATGTCTCCAGGCTGCCAGTAACAAGGTGGTTCCCATCACACCTTCCCCATGGCTGAAGCCAGCAGGATAAAGCAGAGAGGTGGATTCCTGCAGTGCTGGCGCAGGACAAGGTGATCCCATGCTTACCGCAGAGTGGCCATCAGGGCAGGAATACTGCTCAGGAAGGTGAAGAGGATCACCACGAACATGAAGAACAGGAGCAGCGGCCTTTTGGCACATGAAGACGTGCATTTCCCCGCCTCTGCATCGCCGGGGCCAGGCAGGAAGGTTTTCTCAATGCAGCTACACTCGTGATAGACCTGGGAAAGAAAGGCTGGTGGACACTTTGCTGGGGAGAGCACAGTGGTAGTCAAAGCTGGGCTTTAAGGAGAAGAAATTCAGAGAGGGCAGAAACCAGCCAGCTTCGGTCCCAGAGCAGAGTGAAGCCGAAATCAAGCTGCATTCTTGACACACCTCTGTTTCAAACCAGGTTATTAAATACCAGAAGCAAATTTGGCCAGGCAGCCTTTGAATACTGAATGTCATCATTATCCTTCTTAAGTCAAGGAGTGACATGCTGGAAAGATAAAAAATAAGCATTGGGACAGGAATTAGGTGCCTACCAAGCTCCTCACCTGCCTGGGTGATTTATCACAGATTTTCCTGAGTGAGGGAAAGCTGGTTTGACACATTGAGAGAAGGAAAGCAGGATGACCTCAGGGTACCTTCTGCCTTCATCCCAGCCAGTACCTGAGAGAATCCAACCTGCACCAGGCTCTTAGACTGATCTGCAATAAAGCTCAAACCTGTGGACACATTTGCAGAGCCAGCCAAGTCACTCCAAAGAAGATGTGCCACCACCTTGTTAATCCACAGTGCTTTCAGACATACCTTCTTGCCATTCCTGAGGTTTTCGGACACTTTTTTGCACCCGGCGTGGCAGGGAGAGTAATACATAATGTCATCGCTCCCACAGACGGGGCTGTAGGTCTCCTGTAGACAGCCACACTCGGCGTTGCAGGCTGCCGTCAGGTTTAGGTGGCCACCAGGCAAAGCACTAAGGGAAACACAGGAGCAGTCAGTGGGGAGACACTGAACATCATTTTCCAGGAGGAAATGGGTAGAGCAAGAGAAGGAGAATGGGGGATGGTAGGAGATGTGGTGGATCCCCAAGTAGCATAAAGCCAGGCTTCGAACCACGAATGGGAACCATCCCCTGGAGCTACCCACAGCTGCCAAGGGAGTTTAAGTGACCAGCTCATAGGGAGAAGCCTCCATTTGGAGAGGAGATTCCCACTTTTAGCCCGTTTTATCCCACTGGATAGACACAGCAGACTCTGTGAAGGCAACTGAGCATCTCACACTCAGGTGCTGCCCATCTCCCCTCCCTGACTACAGCAGGAGCCTCTTCCATACACTCCAATTAGGTGCAAAAATTAGGACATCTATATTCTGGGTCTCACTCCCAGTATCTGCCTGCAAGACTGATTGGACGTCACCTTCCATCACCAACACATTCACACATGACTACCACCAACACCATGTATTTGGAGTTATCCTCTATCCTGACCAGGGCCACGCAGTGAAGACAGATGGGGTGATGATTATTACCTTCCCTCATGCATCTGGGTTACTCCTGCCATTGGCATGTTAGGGCAGTGAATAAAAAAAATGAACACAGCCAGCAGACTCGACACCGTGCAAAGTAAACACAATTTGATGATTCCTGAACAGCGGAGTTTAAATTTATTCACAAGGAATCCTCCCAGGAATGTGCCTCCCCCTCCGGCTGGCACGACCAGATAACCTGAAACAAAGGAAAAAAAAAAAAGAAAATCACAAGCAAGTTTAGAAATGTCAGCAAGGAGTTTTCATGTCTGAATACATTAAGGGCAGCGTGTCTGCATGAGAATAACCCTTTGGTTGCTGCCTGGCTTCTTGGTGGACGCTCAGCGGACACAGCAGGTGAGTGGTCCTCAGGTGGCATGAGCCAGGAAAGGCAGCTTTTCCTATCCAGAGATCCTAAACCAGACCCTTTGAGGAACACATCATGAGTATTGATTCTTGTTGGACGTCACTTCCTCAGTCTACAATACGGCAGCTAAGTGAGGATCTTCCCAGTTTCAGGATGCTGACAAAATAAGTCCCCCAGTTCAGACATTCCTCGTTAAAGGACACCTTTAGTTAATGTTTCCCAGCAATGCACTAGAAGGAACGGACTACTGCTATTTTGCCTTCCTCTAGAGGGTAACAGATGGCTACAGAAGTGACACATTTCTCCCTGATGTCAGTAGATACAGCTCTGAAAATGCACTTGGTACAGATGTGCTGACGGGAAACGATCCTATCTAATAGCTGAAGACAATAACCGCTCTGTAAATGAACTGCAAAGCATGTTTGTCTCCATTCTAAATGAGCTACAGTGCTCTTCTGCTCATGAGCAACATGGGAAAACATTGCGAACACCAGGTTTTCTTACCAAAAAAGGTAGCAGCTTCAGAGGCACTTAAACTAAACTGAGACTCCAGGAACTTGGGTCCGAACGTGGACATCCCAGCAATGAGGGTGGCTTCGGTCGCTCCCGCTAAGCAGAGGAAGATGAAGGTGGGGTTCTTCAGAAGCAGCAGCACTGATCTGTGAAAGACAAATGCACCGGAATTGAATCACTGTGGCACATTCTGATTCTGGGTCTGTCCCCTATCTTTGAGTCAGAAGAACCACAGGTAACAGCAGGCAGCATCCCACCATTCTGCACTCCTCTGAAAGAAAAATCCAAAAGGGAGTTAATTGCAGTTTGAAAGAGCAGGGAGCTTCTCCTCTTAGGCTTATCGAGTCCTACCAGCCAAGGAAAGATGCTGAGGATACCCTCAGCTCTCCCTGTTTACCTGCACAGAGCAGATGTTGGTGCTCTTGGGGAGACAGTCTCCATTGCAGGTGAGGACCAACCGTTTGTTCTTAAAAATCTGCCTTCACATATAATGTCTCTCATGCGCCAATTTGCTCTGGCTCTTGTTCCTAAGGGGTGTTGTCCTGACCATCTTCAGCCACCTAACAGACGTCCTTACCCTGGCCACCTTACACGGCCCCGTTGGCTACAACCAACCACCAAGGGAATCTGAGGAACATCAGCACCTGAAACAAGAAGGAATAATCTGGGGCTTCTCTCTGCAGATCTCATGAGGGCACCAGATGGGTTGATTTATCTCTTGCGCATGTTCAAAATGGGGACTGGACACCAGCAGTGTCTGTGTGATCTAATTCACACTTAGGGTGCCCATGACTTCTGTATGGATGATTTCAGCGGTAGTTTTCCAACATGTAGGGTCAGGATGAGTATTTCTGTTCCTAAATGGGGCAATACTGAAAGGACACTAGTCCTCACCAACTCTCAATCATTTCAAGGTTTTATTAATCCCTGATGGCAGTGATCCTGGGACTCATGACTCAACTAAAAGCAGGGAACAACACTGTGTTACACACATACACACATGCTACTCATGCGCACCTATGTCCTCGCGAGAATAACAATCTCTGATAACCAGGGATGTTTTGCAGCTTGGGGGACATACCAAGCAAGCCTTTCTATATGCAGGAAGCACCTCCAAGACACCTTATATCCTACTGAAAAACAGAAAGCAATCTTTCTCCCACAGTCTAAGCGCAGTTTTACTTTAAGATCAATGTGTAAGTTGCGCAAATGCATTTTCTTTTTGACCTACAGGGATTTAGCAGAGTGCCCTAGATATGCCTGAAAAATTGCCATGTGTCATTTATATGCAGAAAGATGATCCAGCAATGATTCCATCTCCGAGACACAGAAAGGCCCTCGGGCACACGGGATGGTCTCAATTATCTCTCACTATCGCGGATATTGGACTAAGAGGGTTGACACTGCTTTGCAGGGAGCGTTTTGTAACAAGCTTGAAATTCTTCCATGAGACTTTCCCCAAGCCCAGCCCAGCCCAGTACCACAGGTCGCCCCGTTTCTGAGACAGGCGCGTCCCCGTCATCCTGCAGCGATGGCAGCAACAGGGATGCCATGGGATGCTTGCTGAACTGAAAAGCACAGCCACCACCTACTGCTTTGGAGGAAATGTGAAATCACAGAAAATCTCTGTACTACAACTGCATGAGATGTGCTGAGGCTCAGCCTCGGGTTTATGCAACTTTATCCACATAAAGTGGAGAATTTATTTATACTGAAAGGACAAAGAAGCTGAAAGACAGAAATACCAGGCATTTTTACACCTTGGTTACAAGGGGCTTTACACAAACCATTGTCTAGCTGTTGGGATTAGTTTAAATTACTACACTATTTCCCAGGAATGACCTTTTTGACTGTGCTTTATTTGGAAGCACAAAGCCTGATCACTTTTAGTGAGAAAACACTTCCTGTGGGCCTCGTGGCTGATGTAGAAATGGTACCATGCCTTCACCTTTTTCCAGGCCAGGAGAAGAGAGAGGAGCTGCTCCCTGGCACTAGCGTGACTTTGCGCTTGCTGGCCAAAGGTTACAGGTTAGACTTGCAGGTAGGAAAATGCAAAGGAACTTCTTTCAGCATCAGAAAGACGACACCTACGGTCACCACCACCAAGGGAACGGAGGATAGCATGCACGTCCCACAGGAACGCAACCCAACCTCCCTTTCCAACTCACAGAAGCTATAGTAAAGCCATGGGACAAACCAAAGCCTCACCCTGCCACCTAATCCAAGAGGGATGAGTGAAATATTGACTGTAACTTCCCATGTCAAAGATCAGGGCTTGACAGGCCGGTGAGCAATGCCCACAAACTCCATCCTGGAGCTCGCTAGGACACAGCCTCCTCTCCTGGCACAGCTCTACGTCTTCTGTTTGAATCCCTCTGCACTGACAGCAGGGGTTATTTCACGAGAGCAATCATATGGAACCAGAGAAAGGAAAACGCTATTTTATCAGGCTTTTCAACCCACGAATTAAGACAGAAGTCTCTTCAGGACAGAGGATTAAGGCGTATGAGCTGCATTCCTGTAAGCTCCTGCTCTTAGGCAGCACTGTGAATACAGCAATTCATTAAGCTCGCTTAGAAAGGACCTGATGGCATGGAATAGTATTTTATTTATCACTATTTCTGCTTATCTTCATGAGACTCTTACTGTCCATACTGTGAGAAAATGTGTAGCACCCGGTCCCTTACTAAAACAAAAGTAACAGTGTCCCTTGGCCTCGCTCTCCAGCCTGGTCCACGTGTCCCCAAGAGCCGTGCCCACAGATGTGATCTCCTTTTTAATGCAAGTTTCCAGAATAGCAACCCTTTAAGGCACTTCCCTTTTATTAATCAAAAGCAGGGAATACAAAAGTCTGTTGGGTTTTCGCTTTGAGACAAAAACCACGCTAAGGCCTGGACTGATCTGAATTATTTGATACGAGTTGCCCACCTTCAGGTATTTGTTCTTCAGGAACGAGGCATGAAAGAAGATGCTCCCGGAGGAAAACTGCCTCCCTACCTGCTGTCAGACAGCCTTTGCCAAGAAACAGTGGCAGCTTTGTTCCAGATAAGCAAGAAAAGTATCAACCACAGAATCTCCTCCCTCTCTCCTACCCTGTTTGTGTTGGTTTTAGTCATAACCTTATCATTATTTAAATGCAGGTTTTGAATTTAATTTCCGTGTGGGGAATAAGTCGTGACCTCGGAAAATGGCACCCAGTCAAGAATGCCATTTAATAACAGTATTGAAATCTGTTCAACGTAATATTCTTCATACAACTGCCTTAACCCCTGGCAAACTTCCTACGAAGTCTCCAAGAATTTCAGACCAACGTGAGTAGTTGCACTGACACAACACAGAGCGACTGCTGCTGAAAACTCCCCTGCTGAGCACCTGTTTCGATCCTCCTCTGCCAGCACAAAGCAAACTCCACAACTCAAGTTCAGAAGCAATCGCTGGGGTCTGGCAACATTGCACGTTTGCCTTTGCGTAGGGCAGCCAGCAGACACGGATGCAAACTCCTCCCTAAGAGTGGTCCTGGGAGAAATACAAGACAGAAAAATGACTGCAAGCTCTGAAAGGAATTGGTACCCAGGTATCTCTGCAACATCCACAGCTTGCACACCAGCTAAACCCAAGCTGTAAACAAAGCAGCACCTCTCCTCCTGCCCTTCGCGTAAATACAACTCAACACACACACAAAAAAAATAATCATAAAATATTTCAAAGATCCATAGCAAATGTTTCCAGGTTAAAAGACCACATTTTCTTTTGGTCACTCACTTGTTCCCACCCAGGATCCCCCTAAACCATTTCCTACCAAACCTCCTTTGGTGCAAGCGTGCTCGCCCACAGCACAGAGCCAAGCAGCGGCCCCGAGATGAAGCCTGCTGCTGTGCCACGGCTTTGCAGGAGAGATAAGAAATAGTAACACATAAAAATGGCTGGAAGAAGCAAAAGGAAAAGAAAAAAAAACCAATAAAGAAACTAAGAATAAAAAGGTAACTGAAAGTTACAGTGCAGGTTATCTTGTTCCCTGGACGTGGAATGGAGCTATGAGTCAGGGTTTTGTTTCCTCTCTTTTCTCATTAAAGGGACAAAATATGGATCTAACACAAACAAAAACAGAGGGAAGGAAGAAGTGCAGGAAGAAATAACGCTGCTGGGGAGAGGGAGTGAGGCGGCAGTGCCTGTGGCCTGTGCCCCTCCTGTCAGCGGAAGGCTGGCACCAAGCCCCTTTCTGTGAAACTCAGCGTGTTGCGTATGACTGCAGGTGGATCTTCACCCATGGACGTGGGCTTCTGAAAGCCACGGGCAGGACCAGGATCTTGTCCCCTGCTCTCCCACACAATCCCCAGCACAATTTCTAGTTCAGCCCATTTGCTGAGGGGCCCCAGCCACTGACGGGACCAGGCGCTTTGCGACCTCCTTCGCGAGAAAGCGTTATTGCTACGTTTGAAGATGGGCAAAACCCTTTAACTAGCATTGCAGAAAGCAAGCTCAGTTTGGGCCCATTGCTCTTGCTTCTGGGGAGCGCTCCCTGAACCTCACGCCTGGGGTGGTTTTCTCACCGAGGTAGATCTTTCACTGTTTTCCCAAAGTCTGGATCCGATGCTTTTTGGTGGCTCCCATCCTTTAGCTGATGAGCCTCTGACACCCTCATAATGATGTACCGCTGGGATCCTGAAAACGAGAGGCAAATGGGAACAAGGAGCAGGTGAGACAAGACATAGGACATGGATGCTACCGAAGCGGTGGATTTGCAGGGGGAAAACGCAACGCGACATCCTCCTTCCACCAGCCGCCATGAGGGAGGAGCAGGAAAACAGGCAGCTGGAAACCACGAGGGTGCAATCTGTGTAGGAATTATGCTTCAAACACTGGAAGCTCTTCCTCTGCCCCTGCGTTCCCAGCTACACGCATGCGTAAGGACGCAAGCCCCAAGGCGAGCGCGAGGGCTGCGCAGCCCCAGCCCCAACTCCCTCGAGCCGTGGCAGGGCCATGTACCTGGCAGGCGCTGGGGGTATCCCAGGATGGGGATGGAGATGAGGAGGGAGGCTGCTCCAGCCCCGAGGAAGCCAATCCACCATGCCCCCACCCACAGTGTATTCTCTGGGGTGATGTTGATCCTGCAAGAAACGAAGCCGAAAGGACACAAGGGAGAGATGCAGTGGTTGGAAACGGAGTGGGACGGCTTGGCGTGCCTCTCGCTGAAGCTGGCAAGGGTTGGGGGGACACAGGGGGACGCCAGCGAATGAAACCAAGCTCTGGCCCATCCCAAGATGATCTGCTGGGTATGCCACATCCATCGCCCCCTCCGCAACACCAGAGAGCTGCCTGCCTTACTGGCGAGCACAACACTCCACACGCCCCGGAAACAAGATAATTTAATTCTCCTTTAATCTCTGGCTTGCACATTCACCTCTCCCCATTTCATTTGTGCTTTGGGGGCTGCTACAATCCCAGAGCCACCCCAGAGCCACCCTTTGCAGGAAAATTGGTGAAAATAACCCATTCCATCCCCTGGAAACCCGCTCTCCCTTTTTAACCCATTCATCTGCCAAAGAGGTGAGAATAAATCAGGAGATAAGAATAAATTACAAATACTGGGAATTAAGGAGGGACTAAGCACCCTGGCTGGATTACCAGGAGGATGAGCAGCACTGCTGCTAGCTTTGCCTCATCAGGGAACTCATTCAAAAAATTCACCTGCTGCTCGTAGCCTCATTAGCGCAGGCAGTGCAGCGTGAGGAAGGATGGAAGCTGACAGGTTTGTCAGCAATTTTCTTCCAGCGACAGCGCTAACGCAAGGCACCGCTCCAGCCTCAGCACCCCCGCAGAAACACCGCGGGCACGCTTCCACCCAGCCACCAGGTCATTTCTCCAGATTATTATTTATTATTATTATTATTATTACCCCAAAGGAAACATACAGTATAAAGGAAAAGGAACAAGATTATTTTTTAGCAACTTACTCTCTGCCAATTTCAGTATAAATATTTAGAAACATTCCTCCTACCAGATAACCCGCTGCAGGCCCAAGGATTGCAGCAGTGTAGAAAACAGCTGGAAGGGAAAACAAACTGTGTCAGACAACCATCAACGTCCCAGCCAGGGATGCTGCGGAGCGCTGCCGGTGCCCAGCATCCCCCGTCCCACCGCAGCCTCGTTCCCTCCCGGATCTGGGATGCTCAGCCTCCTGCCGCCTCGCGCCCCACTCCCTAAGCCACCGAGAAACAAAGCCAGGCAGTTTTAACAAGTTTTCATCTCACGCTTACGTCCCAGGGAAACTTTTGCATCCAACCTGGGAATTTTTATAGCATGGGCAGGCCAAATTGGAAAACCGTATTTATGCAGTTACTGTTTTATTATTTAGCAGGGATGCAGCTGACCCCGCTGCCGGCGTGATGAGCAGCGGCGTTGTCTCCCACTGACAGTACACAACATCTACACTAAACATGGCACCACCGGCACTTATTTTGGTTTGCTGCCGTGGAAAGATCATCAACTTACTGATGATCTCCTTCTGACCTCCTTCTCTCCCTGCGCAGCCTTCTCATACAACACTATGGGCAGACTGCTAAATTCTGGAGCAGCTCAAAGGTCAGCCTTTCAGCAATTTCACCCAGTGGGGCTGTAAGTGTCTGGCAATTGCTAAGTGATCAGTGATGCAGGGCAGGGGAGCGAGCTGAGCCTCTTCCCCCGGTGAAGCTCGGCTGCTCTTCACCCCAGCCGCGTATGAGCAGCGCAGCGACCGTCCCTGCCGTGCTATGGCACTAAAGGGGTGATGTCCCCTCGCACGGATGGGGTAGGGCCCCTTGTCAGAGATGCTGATGCCACGCAGGCGCTGGGACATGCAGGAGGGCTCTGCCCAGCTGGCCCCGCACCAGGAGCAGGAGGCATCTCCTGATCTGCAGGGCCTGCGCTGCAGGAGTGAAAATACCCAGCTGCGCTTGTAATTCCTGCCTGTCAGTAACCAAAACCTCCTCAACAGCTGCCACGTCCCTCTGATGACCAACAAAAGATGGGGAGCACCTCTTGGTGTGGCCTACTGGGTGCCCAGGCGGATGGACCAGCTCTCCCTCCCATCACCCAGATCACACATCCGAGCTGCCCCTCTGGCTCGACTCACCAATGTACACAGGGGAGTAGTTGGTCTTGACGTTTTCATCTAAATAGGTGACACCGAGGGTGTAGAGCGGCGTGGCTCCCATGCCGTGCAGGAACTGCCCCAGCATGAAGACGAACCTGTAGCTGGAGAGGCTGGAGGCAGCCTGGGCACAGGGCAGGGTCTGGTTCCCCCCGCAGACGCCCACCTCTGCTGCTGAACGCGCCTTGTACTGTCCCGTGGTGAAGTGGGGCAAGGCGAAGAGCAGGGAGCCCAAGCCCATGACCAGCACGCCCCAACCCAGCCATCGCGGTTTGTGGCCATTCCCCCCAAAATAGCTGACGAAGGTCAAGCAGATGCACGCTGCGATATCGTAGGAGCTGGCGATCAGCCCGCTTTGGTAGCTGCGGAGGTCAAAGCGTCGCTCGATGGAGGTGATGACCGTGTTGATGAAGCCATTCACCGTCATGCCTTGCAGGAAGGAGGCCACACAGAGGAAGAACAAGACGCCCTTGGACGTGTTAAAGAGCTGTATGCACCCGGGGGTGAACCCCCCCCAGCCGCAAGCCAGTTCCTCCCCTTCGGCCGACACGTATTTAATCCCTTCATCGAACTGGGTCTCCTCCTTTCCCGGGGCAGTGGAGCAGAGGGGCTCGGCGCACGAGTCGGAGGGGCTGGCAGCGCCGGAGGATACGGTGCCGTTGCTCAGCGAGGTACCGCATGCCTCTTGCTCACTCGGGGCATCGAAGGTCTGGCTGGCCTCACCGGGAGGAGGAGACGGGCGGGAGAAGTCGAGCGTCTGAGCAAAACAAAAGCCATTTTCTCCGGTCGAATTCTGGGGCATTGCCATGAACGGGAACGCGGAGCCAAGCGGCAGGTTGAGGTGGGGCTGGCAGCCGGGGTGGCTTTGCGGGGCAGTGAGGATCTGCCTATCCGGGAGATGCAATTTTTGGCGCTTACATCAGTAGGGAGAGGGCAAAGATCTGAGCCAAGACCATTCTGATCTGTGAAGAGAGAATTTTTACACATGCCTGCCTTTAAAATCACGCTCAAACCTCTTAAATATTGTTCCTTCTTTTTTTTAAATAATTATTAGCATTTCACTGTGCAGTTCAGCTGGATGTGCGCCTTCCACCATGGGAGATGTTGGTACCTCAGGTATCGAGGCATCATTAATATTAGAGAAAAAAACCTACAACATTCAAAAGCATTAAAAAATTAAAAAGCACCTCTAAAGGCAGTCTCCCTACCAGCTGAAGCCCCTTATCCCCCTCCTGAGGAGACCCCAGTTAGACACCAGACCCCCACAACCTCTGTCCCTCTCCTTCCCCTGCAGAGAACGGCGCGCACGGCTACAAGTTTCCCACTGTGAAAAGTCCTTTGCTCTCTCTTTCGCGCTCTCTCAATAACAGTTTATAATTATCCCGAAAAGTTTCCACAGTCAGATTGATTTTATTCCAAGCCCTCAGATCTGTTTACAACTATTCAGTAAAATCCTTTCTCTCGCTAATTAGACCACATGCCGTTTCAGAGCGAGCTGGAGGGCAGAGGCAGCTGACTCGAACCTGATTACCCATGCAGACTGCCGCCTTTCCACCCCTTCCTCTGCACCTCACCACCTGACCGTGCCCGCAACCAGGAGTATTTTTCCTTAAATGCCTTGGCTGAACTATAAACGATGAAAACAATAAGGTTCTCCCTTGAATGCTGGTCCTAAATATGCAACAAATGCTAGGCAAGAACTGTTTGATTAGAGAGCGACTTCAAAGCATCCTGTGTTTCCCAATATTTTTTGCCAATATCTGTTGGAAAGGTTCCTATAAAAGTGTCCCTCATCGACGGGAAAAAGAGGCACTTAGCGCAAGCACGCTTTAAACATCCGCGTCAGCAGCGCTACAACAGGTCTGGTCCTCCAGGTACCTGAAACCAATGAGACCCGCCTTTCCTTGGCAAATAACCCTGGCTGGGGAGCAGACAGAATATTTCAGGGTCCAGATTGTAGCAGGAATTTGACGATCGCGCAGGGGCAGGGTGAGCTTGGCAGCCAGAAGGGCATCACTCTTAGGTCCGTGCTGGACTCCTCCGGGTAACTCCTGCTTTCGCTGGCTGAGTACAGCGCAGGATAACTTTGATGTGTAACACGTAAACGCAAAAACTCACTGCAGGCGTTGAAATTTTGCTGCAGAGAAAGACTGTGGCAATGTGTTGGCACAAAAAGATAATACCTCAGGTGCATTCTTTCACTTTTTCATCCCTCCAATGTTCTATTTTTTCACTTTTTTTGTCCCTCCAATGTTCTTACGACTCTTACAGCTCTAAATCTGTTTTCTCATCTTCGAATGCAATATTGGAAACAATAAATATGAGTGCTTTAGCACCCCACTAAAGTCAGAAGCGATTATTAGGTACCGGATCAGGCTCTCGGGGCGAAACCGGCCACGTTACCCCGGTGTAAATCAAACGTGCCTCCTGCATGGCAGCCGGCTGACCTCAGCTGCACGCTTCCCGTATCAAAGACAAGTCTGACGTTATAATTGACTGCACTTATAAAGGAAGTTGCTTGGCTGGGGACTGACTTTGCTATCACTGATTGCAGCAGATGGAAGAGCCCAGCTCTGCTCATAGCCGATGCGACCAGGAGCCAAGATCTCCCCAACCGACGCACCTTCAGGCATGCTCCTGCTGCCTTTTCACCAGCACTGGGGTATCTCCTTTGATATGCCATTAATATAAATGGATACTTCAATATTTCAGGAGTCAGGGAAGAGATTACAGCTTCTCATTCAGTTTTCTTTTCCTCGATGCAGCAAGACTCTGAGCCACCAGACCCTGGCGACCGCATCGTCCTCCCCCTTGACTTTGGTTCCCCTTAGTCCTACTCAGCAGCAAGCACAGGGTGAAATATTTCCAAGCAAGCAACCAATCTGTCCTCCAAGTGGCAGATGTTTCCTCCCACAGAAGCCTTCTCTGCTCCCAAAGCCCAGGTCCTGGCCAACTCCCAACAGAGCTGGGCTAACGACTCCTGCTCTGTGCTGGCCACCAAGCTGCTTTCGATCTCTCACGGTGTTTCTAAACCGGCGGTGACACGTTCACTGGGAATATTGGCTTTCACAGGAGCCATATGCCACTTTAGAGGAGAAAATATAATCTTTAGGGAAAAAAACCCAACCCACCTCACGCACTTCCTAATCATTCTTATTCATCCGAGCCATCCGTTTATTGCATCCCATTCATCTCCGTTTTTAATGACTCAGCTGGTGATTTGTTGCTTACGTTGAATCAGTCCCAATGCTATTATCTCCCCGGCTACAGATTTATTCATTTTTTACTATTTTTTTTCAGCTGTACAGCTGGTTCCAGACTGCCAACATTACCAAGTCAATACCACAAAAGTAGCAAGGCAATGAAAGCATATGATTTGTACTGCGTGATGAAATTGGGAAAGACTCCCCCTCCAATATTTAGCATTAAATCAACAGTAAAACTTACCAGCTTTTCATCAGGTGATCATTTAAAAAGTCACAGGACCAATTAAAAACATCTTGTGCCTCTGCCGAGGACTGTGATTAGATTAATGTTACAAATTAACTCCTAACTGACATGCAAAATGATCCCATTTGCTGAAGCATGCCCAATAATAGTTAATCTTCCCTTTCACTCCATGGTTTTTGACTTTTATAGGGTATTATTGTGGCAAATAACATCTATTCATAACTCCTGCTTTCCATAGCTGCGCACAGTTTACGGTTTATGAGCAGACTTAATAATTTTTTTCAATTCTAGGGCATACATGGAGATATTTGCTAAGCGCATGTTACTCCAGAAAGGGACAGATTCATCGGGGTTTGTACACTTAATTTCTCTTAATAACACACTGAATTTTTCTCGGATAGTTTGGCGCCAGAGGATGATCAGTATTCTGTCGCAGCTGACACACGCCATACGGATCCTGTGTAACCCGCTCGCTGGTTTAGGAGTGGGAAAGCCTCCCAGGAGTGAGATAAATCCAGGTCCTGGTCCTGCGAACAGGGCTTGTCCTCAGGGCACTGGTTCAGTTAAAAAAAAAAAGCACAGGTTGTTCACATGCAACACTGAACTGCTTTCCTGGCAGCTGAGGACCTTTCCTCGGCTCACACCGAGTGTGAACCCTGCATTTTTTGGCACGCTGTTAAAAAGCACCCCTTTGGCTCAGCAACGGGATGCTGCTATTGCCATGGGCAGCATCAGGACCAGCCTGGAGCCTTTCATAAGCAATTCCTACAGGCACAGCATCATCCTGCACACACGGAAATGTTTCAGGAAAGAGGAAGCGCAGGGGAGGAGGTATCGAGATGGGGAGGGCGATAGGGATACCCTGGCCCACCCCTCCTGTTAGAGACGTGTTTTTACATGATAGTCTCACCAGAACCTGAAGCACGGAAGAGAGCAGTAGAAACTGGCTTTAAATTATCACATGAGCACAGACACATTTATAATCAAATGAATTCCAAATCGTAAAGCTCAGCGCTCACAAATCCTCTGTATGTTTTCCAAGCACTTCCCATTCCCTGGCAAATTAATGCAATAATATGCAAGAAATCAGAAAGGTGGCTTGGATAATTTTCAATTAGCTGCTTGAAAACGCTTTGAAGATAAATCTAGCTGGATTTTCTGAGCTTACTTACTTGTCCCAGCTTATCTGTGCAAATACTATTGGCTGCAGCTGCCTCAGACCATCGTTAAAAACTTGCAGTGCCAATGCACGACGCAGATTTAACCGGGCCACTATACTCTGCCGTAGCCAGGATTAGCCAGACAAAAGGTTCTTTTATGCTCTAATACCTAACTCCCTCTCCCTGGTGTCACTCTGGCTTTAATATCTCTTTCCTACCTCTAAGTTTGATCGGTGACGAGGTTTCCGTGCTGGCACCGTGTGGTGCCCTCCACCACCGTCCCTGCCCGTGCAGCTGCCGTCTCCCTGGCTCTTCTGATGCAGATGTTTTCCCCAGCACCCAGCCCTGCCCACAGCATGGCATTACTTTCCAGCATTTGGATTCTTACAGCCCATTTAAGGATGTTTAATACTCAGGATAATGTTCCTGCATGAGCCGTTAGTCAGCTTTTCCCAACGACTACCAGTTCGCTCCCATACAGATCCCTTCCTTGTTTCCGTGCACAAGATCCTGTGTTGCACAATGAAAGGATGCTGAGAACAGGATAAATATAATAAAATAAAAATAATATAAATATAATAGAATAATATAAATATAACAGAATAATGCTGACATCTACCATGGTTTCAGGGAAGTTACTCTCTTTCATCCTCCTGGTTTGATCCGTATGAAGGTTAAAACAAAAAAGGCAAACCAGAGGAAATGATACCATGAAACCTTGTGGAAGCCATGCCACAGAAAGCTGGATTTCACACAAACAACACGAGGACCTTCTGTTGTAAGTGCCGTGTTAACATTACACAGAATTACCGCATCCTCCTTACAAACAGAGAGCAACTGTCATTGCTGGAGCAGCAAAGCCTTTCTGCAGGCTTTTCTCTCGCATCACTGCTGGATAACAGGCTTTTGATGGAGACATCTCCTTCAGCTGGCTTTTTTACTGCTGAATGATCAGTTCCTGTGTTACACCAGGCTGCCCTCCTCTTGCAGGCTATCGGCAATCTATTTTTGGCTTGATCGTAAGAGCAAAAGCAGAAACACAATCGTGCTCGGAACCAGAACTATTTATACCCTGACTCAGACCACTACCCCCGTTTCTACCGTCAACCATTCAAAAAATCTAGAGAAATTTCCCCATCTCCACAATTGTTTGTTTCCTTAGAACACCCGCCGTGCCCGTGCTGCTGCAGACTGTGAGCGAGGAGCTGTCAGAAGCGGGTTTCACACCAACCCTCGCTGTTGAAGAACCATTCCTTCATGGGGTCTTAATGCCTTATTGCTTTCAAATGGATCAAACATCAAAATTTGGGGATTAAAATACAAATCTCAAACCCCAAATTTCTGCTTAGCATGGGAAGAAAACTATGTGAAATCCTGGGGCGTTACGCAGTGCTGTCAAGGGAGGGATCTGGCACGGGGCATCGCCTCCTTGCTGTCTTTTTCATACACCGTGGACAAAGGGAGTTGGAGGTCAACATCCAGATCACCTCATACTTCACTTTTTCCTGAGACAAGATTTTCTCCCAACCCCAATTCTCCATAGTAAGTGGACTTTCTGGGGAAAATCGTGTACCACGAGGTCACATTGCTCTACCAGCCAACGACAGCCTTCAGCTTGAGTTAGCTTGGACAAGTTCTCCAACTCAACCCCATGCTGGTGGGCTGGATGCCCACCCACTCCCGTCTTAAACCAGACAACACAGAGCTGAAGAGAGCACATTGGAAAAGCTAAATGCATCACAGAAAAAGAAACTTGCTGATCATCAGCATCCCCTGAAACGTTCTCCATCCTCAGTGATCACGGACGGAAAGGGTGGAAACCCTGTGTCAAGTGGGAGCACGACAGAAACAGAAACGACGGGACAGATCCAGCTGAGGGAAGAGCATTTCCCACACAAGCCCACTTTTTTTTTTTCCAGATGGGTAAGTAACAGCTTCCCCAAACAGCCCCCGGAGCACAAGCTCACTGGTGCACACCGCTTAGCCTGGATCTTGTTTAACATTCTGCGATGCTCTCTAATCCTCTTAGGTATTAGTCCTGAGATTCCTGCCAAGCACAGGCTCCCAGACAGCACTTAAACGAGCTCGCTGCTTGAAATGGGTCGTTTTGCAAAGTACAGTAGAACTCCAGCTTTTCTTTTTTTTTTTTTTTGCTTAACCTCAGATTAGCACCTAGGAAGTCACTACGGCATGCAAAACGCAAAGTTAAGTAACCCCAATTTCTGTGTCTCAGGTGACTCCCTAGAAAGCCATTCTGCATTATGAGTGGGATTTATCTCTCTTAATTACTTGTTTAAAGTAAAATTTGAGTTAGACATTCCTGTTGTCTCTCTGTTGCCCACCGCAAGGAGATCCTCAAATCCAGGTTACCCATAGCCCTCAAGCCATGTCTCCACAATCACCGTTTCGTGTGTTACTACATCACCCATAACAGCAGATATGATCTGGAACAGGAACGGGCACATAATCATATTTCTGTTGGATTAGCCAAGCATATTACGCTGAGCTTATCCGGCCTCATGTTGGCTACCACAATGCAAACAATATTTGATCTAGCACAAAGCCAGATGGTGCAAAATTAACCCTTCCAGTGCCAGTCTGGCGTGGCACAAGGGAGTTTGGACAAGATCAGTGCGCAGGCTCATGTAGCTGTAGGGTTTCAGGCTCGGCGTTGCAGCCTTGAAGTTTCCAGACACCATCCGCCCTCCAAAGACGAGCGAAACAAAAGCATCATACTTCAGCAGATTGCATCCCCTTAGAATAAAAACAATGTCAGTGTTACTTGCAGTTAATTTGCATGTGATCACGCAACACCCTAGATCTTGGCACATTGTGGTATATTTTGGGATTTCTTTGAAGAGGTCATATCCCTATTGGGCAATCGAGAGGAAATGGTCACCACTTTCACAGAGATGACTGTCCCTTCGTTTTCCGACTCCAAATCCCAAACCAGTACCACAACCACAGACAACAGCCACAACAACTACAAGACGAAGGGTAGAAACCCAGACCCAAGGGTGAACAGAACACGGCACTAGATCAGCAAGCTGCAGGGCTGATGACCCCTGCCACTAAGGACGGGCAGAAGGAGCCAGCCTGAAATGAGACCTTCCTTAGAAACCTCAGATCCGTTTCAAGGATGAGTCCTCGTGCTGCAGATTGCTACAGCAGACATCGAAGGCAGAAAGCACTGGCATCATAGAATGGTTTGGGTTGGAAGGGACCTTTGAAGGCCATCCAGTCCAACCCCCCTGCAAGGAGCAGGGACATCTCCAACCAGATCAGGTTGCTCAGAGCCCCGTCCAGCCTGGCCTTGAATGTTTCCAGGGATGGGGCATCCACCAAATCTCTGGGCAACCTGTGCCAGTGTTCCATCACCCTCATTGTAAAGAATTTTTTCCTAGTATGTAATCTGAATCTACCTCCCTCTGTTTTAAAACCATTAGCCCTCGTCCTGTCACAACAGGCCCTGCTGAAGAGTCTCTCCCCATCTTTCTTGTAGGCCTCCTTTAGGTACTGGAAGGCCTCTTTAAGGTCTCCCCAGAGCCTTCTCTTCTCCAGGCTGAACAGCGCCAACTTTCTCAGCCTGTCTTCATAGGAGAGGTGCTCCAGCCCTCTGATCATCTTCGTGGCCTCCTCTGGACCCTCTCCACCTGGTCCATGTCCTTCTTGTGTTGGGGACTCCAGAGCTGGACACAGTACTGCAGGTGGGGTCTCACCAGAGCAGAGTAGAGGAGCAGAATCCCCTCCCTCGACCTGCTGGCCACACTCCTCTTGATGCAGCCCAGGATGCTGTTGGCCCAGAAATCTCAAGGATGGCCACAAAGCACAACAGGTTGCAAGGAGACAGATACACCTTGGCTGTGCTGTCCTTGGCTGCCTGCTTCCTCCACGGCTGGCTGCATCTAAATAAATAAAAATCCTCACTGATGGGAAGAGATCAGGCTCCACCGATTCCTTTGAGAGACGCTAGCAGAAAAATGCTGAGCAATACCACTCCGCGTTAACAGGCCTCTCTCAGGAGCCCAGCTCAGCATGAAACAGCAATCCCACACACACATACAGACCAGCACACACAGGAACGTATAGAAAGGTGCGCACGCAGGCGAGCGCGGCCTCTCCGCAAGCACCGCGCCGTCTGCACGCTGCCCCTCTTGCAGGCTGGCACGGCTCAGTCGGGTCAGTAATTCATGCCTACTGCCAGGGAGCAAATTGCTGCCAAATGGTGTTTCTTCCCGAGATAAAGGAACAAACAGGGATATAATGTTCCCATTGTGAACCCAAAACATCTGCGGGCGCTCAGAGGGGTTTGCTGTCCGCGCGCAATGTGGAGATGGCCTCCACGTCGTACCCTCCCTTCTCTCACACACGAGGCAAGGCGGCTGCTGTTGGAGGAGAGATTTACTTGGAAATCTGAAAATTGTCTTCTAGGGATTCCTGCTTCCATGCAGCAGTGTAGCAGACTCAGGAACTCTGATTTTCCTCGCTAAGGACCTGCTCGCATCCTACAGCCCTGGCCACGGTGGTCCCAGAAACAGACACAGAGGGATAACCTGGTTGTGGGTTCTCAGCGTGAACGAGGTCACCAAGGGATGATCTGGATCGGTGTTCCCCAAAAATGATGGGTCTGGTCCTGCCACTGCTGCCGATCCGTGAGCTGTGTTTGCCCACACCAGGCGTTCAAGTGGGGATCCCGAGGTCTCTCACAGAAAGTAAAAGGTAATTCAAGGGAATAAACATTGCCTGGTTTGTGGTGGTGGGCAAGGAAGTTTTTTTATTGCCTTCGGAAAAAAAATGCAGTATTTCAAGTTTTAAATTATTTTAAAACAAGAATATTTGAGACAGATAATCAGTGTACCACAGGCTGGATACCTACTTTTTACTCCTTTTAATTCCATTTGTTCAGCATCTTAAAATACTCTTTTCAAGGTTTTCTGCCAAACACACAACACTAAAGGACTGCAGGGTGACCAGGGTTATAGGGGGACTCCAGAGAAGGCTGATTCAGCTCTAACCAAGACCCACATCTGGCTTGAAGGGTCTAAATCCTCTGTGAGACCAAATCCACTCCAGCCACACAAGGAAGAGAACGTGTGTCCTTCAGCTCTTTGGGGGACTTTTTGTTTCTTTTTCATGGGTTGGTATCATTTGTCAGAACTCTAGAATCTAAACCTATTTTTTTAATCTCTTAATGCCATCTAGAAAAACAAACTACTATCTGACAGCGTACTCAAAGCACTTGAATTCACAAATATGAAACCGTGCCTATAAAAATGCCAAAAAGTAGTTTTTCTCGGATTTTTTTTCAGCCAGAACATTGCAAAGTCAAAGTGTTTTTTGGGAAAAAAAAAAGTGTTTGGCCTTGCTTTCTCAACATGAAATCGACTCCCTAATTCCTTCAAACCACTGGACAACGGTTAAAGAAAGCTTGTCAGCATTTCATTTTCCTTCTTGAAGCAACCAAGCCAAGCTCTGAGAATTCAAATGACTGAAGATTTTTGATGCCATACAGTGATACACTTTACCCATTAACAATAGCAACCAAATTGAGTTTTGGTGTAACGATACGTACATCAGTTGAACAGCACAAGAGAAGAAGTGGGACTGGAGTCTTTGCTGCTCCAGGAATTTCAAAACCTGTTGGACAGGCTCAGAACTGTGCCAAACAAAGCAAACAAGTATGAACAGAGTACTTCCCACCACTAACATATTCCCACTGCTCACAAAACTCATTTACAATCTGGAAGTGGAATGACATTATTTTTGACAGCAGCAACACAGTCATACCCCAGATTTAGGGGTACTTCTGCCTGAGGAAAGACTTAAGGTTACAATAACATTACTCTGTTAATATTAAACACTTCACTGCCTTATCTCATGCTCTCCACCGAACTAGCAAGAGGTCTTGATGCAAAATCTGTTAGAGGCCCTCTCTGAGTATCCCTCTACAACCACTCATCACAGCTGCCAAAGTGGGATGGAGGCTTTTGTCTGGGATTCATAAACCAGATGAAGTCCTCGACCTCTCTCAGAGCATTTTCCCAGAAAGTGTTTGCAGAAACTCTTTGTTCTCAAATCTCCCAGTTCAGCATCACCACGCGTACACCGGGAGGTCACTCAAGGCCAAGATGGAACAAAACTAATTACATCGCGGGGAGGTCTAGCAATAAATCAGTTTTGAAAAGGAAGAGTGGCTCTCTTGAGAAGGATAGGAACCGCTCTCATATCTAGAGATCCCACAGCTAGAGAGAGCTGGGAGAGCCGGGAACCTGCCGAAACACAGGCGTTGGCAGAGCTGGGCTGCCCCTGACCCCGTGGGCAAAGCCTGTGGATCCCAAATTCTGCTCCTCTGCACACGGATCAGCCCCTCACTGGGCCAAGGTAACGCATTTTTTAAATGTCCTAGGGAAGCACAACACACTTCAGGGTGGCCATCGAAATCCAGACCAGAACACCCACACATTTTGGGGGAGCCCACGTCCAAAACAGCCTGTGCACGGTTAAGCACACTGCTTTAAGTCACCAGCCTCGGTTTATTAAGCAAAAAATCCTTTCCCCTGAAATCAGACTCAGCCTCTCACTAACCCACCAACATCCCCTAAGTGCCTGCATCGTCTTGGGAAGTGTTTCTGCTGTTCATCGCCACATCAACGGGATTCTGCAAAATGAGAGCATCCCAGGCTCTGGAAAACCAACTCATGGGCAGCAGCTCAAGGAACTAGGCGAGAAAGACAAGAAACCCAAATGGAAAAGCAGAATATTTGGCAGTCTGGCACGCAAGCACCTTCACCTGGGAGTTGTACCCAGCCCCATGGGCAAAGGCAGGTTTCTGGGCTTGGTACCCTCATTTAAGATAAAGGAAAGCAAACCAACTGCTCCGTGATGCTTTTTTGGGGGGTGAACTGAGCAAAATAAGCAGCGTAAGGCAAAGCCATGATGCACTTTTTGTGCTACTGCAGGGTGTAAAACCCTAAGTGGGAGAGCAGAACCCTCCCCAGCACACCCCATGCTGTAAAGACACACACAAAAAGATTAAAGCTCCCTCGAGGAGTCCCAGTCGGAAATCATGAGGCACTGAGCAGCCGGATGCCAATCGCCCTGAGCTGGTGGAAGTTTCTTTTGTTAGTGGCTGATCCCATCTTCCCCCTAGAGTAAATCTCCAGTTTCTGTAAAGATTTCTAGTAAGTACTTGCTCAGGTAGCTCCTGGTTTCACCGGCCGAGAATATCTAACCCGTGCAGGAACTGCTGCTTCCCCTCTCATTTGTCATCCCGGGGTCGCGCTTAACGGTTTTGCCACTTTGTGGGTTTGCCCCACGTGCGGGGCAAATTAAGGTAAAACCAGGGGAGTGGCTGTTTCACGGGGCTTCAGAGGATGCTGTCACGCCTGGGCACGCTCCTCACCCCATCACGGTTTCGGCCGAGCCGTGGCAGGGCAGGTGGCTGTGGTCTGTCCCTCACAGAGGCTGCTGCTTCAGTTTCCGATCATTTCCAGTAGCCTGCAGGCTAAACCTCTTTGCATATAAATAACTACATAATTTTTTTTTCTTTTCACTATTTGACTAACCCTCTCTCCCCACTGCTTCATCCTTTTTCTCACATTTACAACAGCTCAAAGCCTACGTCTCTAAAGCTCTCTTTTGTGTTGTTCCCCCTCAAGTGTTGTTTTAACGTGTGTTTTTACAACCAAGTGGCACTATAAAAAGTAGGAGCCTAGAAATTTTAAAAAAAGGAGGTGCCAGACTGGGATAACTTCACATTTGTCGCGTGTTGCCTGGTAAAAGCAAACAGCCTATAAAATGGCAATAAAACGTTAACGCAAACTCGTGTGATCCATGCCCACTTGTGCCTTTTGAGCTCTCAGAACTGGAACCCACGTTTTTATTATGACAATGCTTTCTATTCGTATCATGTGAACAAATAGGTTGGCAAAAGTAATATAGGTCAGGCGATGGAAGCGCTCCGATTTCGGCTCAGCACGCTGCCTGGGACTTCCTTCTCTAACTTCAGGTACTACCCTCTTGAAACAAGGACCATTTCATCTTTAACAGAATTTCTATTTGTTGTAAGGATCATTTTGCCATGTCACCTTACTAGCTTCTCGTATTTTCCGACATTTCTCTGCAGCTTTTAAATTGCTCATAGAAAAAAAAAAGGAAAAAACCCCAAACTCCGGTGAATCAGTTCTAACGAATTTCAGTTACGAGGCAGTAATATCAGTTTTGAAGCATCACCGGAGATGGCTTGCAAATGGAAAATCTCAATGAATTTGGGTATTTTGGTGACTTTTCCCCCTCCCTTTGAACGAAAACGGGCTTTTCCCGAAGCGGACCACGCAAACCCATCAAACCACGGATCCCGCACCAAAGCCCGCACGCCCGCGGCTGGACCGGCGACAGAAGCCCTCACGCCGGCTCCGAGCCCTCTCCCCTCCCCGGGGCCGCCCCCAGCCCCGTTTCGGGGCTTTTCATCCCCGCGCGGGGAGCGCGGGATGCTCTGCGCACACCCCCGCCTACGCGGGGCTCCCCACGCCGCTCCCGCGGACACGTGCGGCACCGCCCGGTAGGTCTTGTCCCTGTCTTCGCCCGGCAGCCCCCACCCCGCGCCCCTCCATCCCTCCCGCATCCCTCCCGCATCCCCCCGTACCGGTACCCTCCGCCGGGCTCCACCGCTGCCCTCTCGCCGCCGCCCCCCGCGCTCCCCCAACCCCCGCCGCGGGGCCGGGCGCGCTCCTCCCTGACGGATGCGCATTTCCTCCAATCAGCGGCGGAGGCCGGCGGCGAGTCAGCCAATGGCGGGGAAAGGGTGGCCGAAGCGAAAGGGGGGGCAATGGGAGGGGGAGATGGGGTGAGGAGAGACGGAGGGGAGGCGATGGGGTGGGGTCATACGAGGGAGAGGGGTAGGGAGAGGTGGGAGAAGGGGAGAGGAAGGGCAGGGAGAGGATGCTGGGGGGGGCGGAGGGGAGAAAAGAGGGAGAGGGGCGGTGAGGGGAGGATGGGGAGAGGGATGGGGGAGCGAGAAGAAACGGGCGGGGGGAGACGGCAGGGAGAGGGGCAGGGGCATCCTGTGGAAAATGCCCCGCTTCCCGTCCCGCTGCGCACCTGGGGTCTCGCAGCCCCCCAGGCAGGGCTGGGGCTGCATCCACCTCACCTCGGGGTATCCCATCCTCCCTGCACCCCCGGGATGCTCAGGGGGAAATTCTGGGATATATCCGTGCACCCGAGCGGAGGGAAGAACTGTGCTGAGAGCAATGGCAGGAATTTAATCCTGACTCCCAGCTCCTGCAGCGAGCAGACCTGGCGTAAAAGGAGGAAAAAGCAGGAGAGCAGATGCATGAGTATTATTTTATCCGGGGCGTAAACACAGTTATCGCGGCGTTATCTTTATTGGTGCAAAATGGTGCCAGGTGCTGTGGGGCTGGGCACGCTGGGTTGGCGGTTGCGGAGGGAGTACGACTGCGGAGCGCGGGGAGCCACACAGAAAAGCCGTGGGAACCCCCCGAACCCCTTCCATTTGCATTTACACATCAGTTTGGGCCTTTTTTTCACCACTGTTTGGGGACTTGCTGTCACGGTGGCTGGTTTAGAGGCACAGAGGGGGCCCTTGAGCGGTTACGCGGGGGAGTCCTCAAACCAGCACCCACACCTGAGCATCCCACGCCCTCCGGGGTATAAATTACCCGTGCAGGAAGAATCTCAGCGGACGTAACACGTGCGAGGGTCTCACCACGCAGCTCCTGCCTGCCTGCCAGGGCAGCTTTTGCAGCCCCCTTTGCGTTTCTTCCAAGGGCTGTTTGGCATCGCTGGGGAATTTGGCCTGTTTCTGCGTGTTCAGAGATAAATAATTCAGGCACTGTGTGTTTAGCTCTTTAAAGTGCAGTCAGCTCTCCATTATCTAGAGTGCGTGGGATAACCTGGGTAATGGAAAACCCCAGCGAACGCTGCACGAGGCAGCGAGGAGCGCGAAGATGCGACCGGAGGCCTGATGCCCATCCGCTGCGCCGCCCTGCGGTACCCATCTCTGCGGGGAGCGGGGACAGTGGTGCTGGACCTTTCCCACGGCTGCTACCAGAGCTCAGGGACCCCCAGGTGTGTGGGGGAATGTGCCGCGTGCATCGCTGCATCCCCAGCGTCCTCTGAAGCAACGGCTCTGGGATGGAGCTGGGAAGTGCTGCCTTTTTGTCCCATCCTGGCTGTGCCCCTTGGAGCTGGAGGTGCATGGGCTTCTTGCAGGTTTTGCTTTCACTTACTGGGCTGAATTGGGAGCTGCTGATTAAGCTTTTAAAGCAAAATTAAATATGAGAGAGCCTGCTGTTTGCGACATGCTGTGGTCAGGAAAAGCAGGAAGCTTTTTCTCCATGGACACACGCTAATGTTGATTTATTACATAGGAATCATTTCCTGGGCATTGTTTTCTCTGGTGCTGTCCAGTCACTGACGAGTAAGGCTCTGTTTCAAACCGTTTATATTTAAAATAAACAGGGTGGAAAGGATAGCAGATGTGCAAAGGTGAAGCAGTGCGTCAAAAGCATGCGAGCTGGGGAAACCCCGCGCATTTCCTGTTCGGCCGTGCCAAGCTGCGTTTGTCGCTGGCTCCAGCTTCAGCATGGTGCATCCCTCCTCCTCAGCTCTGCTCACTCCTCCATCTTTTGGTCCACCCTGCCTTTGGTGAGGTTGCCCTCAGAGGTGCAGAGTAATTGTTCTGTTTAATTTGTGGTGAGTTTTTTGCACAGCATCTCAAAATGTGTTACCTCTTGGGTGAGGGAGATGTAAAGATACGGAGTTTGTCCTGTGGATTTGCGTGAGGTGATAGTAACCATGACAACGTGTCCACGGGAGGAGGTGTGCCAAGAAAGGACAGAGGTCACCTGGAAGAAATCCATCTCCTACAAAAATCTTTAAAAGATGTTGAGCAGTGGGTTTACAAATCAGTCCTGCCACCTCTGCTGACTCGCTTGTAAATGAGAAGGGGTCTCTCCCAGGGGCAAGTTTGTTTGAAACTCCAGTTTTAAGGCCCGCAGGGGCTCAGCCTTCCTGAGCCAATGCACACCTCACTGCGCCAGCGGCAGAAGGCTTCTCCGGAGCCCGGCACCTTACCGGCACTGGGCTCACCCAAAAGGATTTTTATAGCTTGTTTAGGGGATAGGAGAAGCTGGAACTGATTTGCCAAAGCTGTAGAGATGCATGAAACGGGTGCGATGCGATGAAAGCTGGGGGTGACAGTGGATAGAAAGCATGGGAAAGGCTTGGGCAGAGCCTAGATGAGCGCGGCGGGGAGCATGGGCAGGGTGCTAGGGTGCTGGGGTGGGCTCAGGTCGTGCCTCACTCCGTTTCTCTCCTGGCTCTGCAAACCTGCGAAGGGGAAGGATGCAATGGGAGGAAAGGGAAAGATCTGTTGCAGCAGAATTAAGCCACAGACCCCTCCACCAAAGGAGGTGGGGAAGAGCAATGGGGAGGCACAGCCTTGTCCCCCGCGCTGCCTGGTACACGTGTCAGCATCCCTTGGCAGCATCTGGCCTAAGTCCTCCTCGCCTCAGCCAGTCCCTCCTCTCAGGACCATCTCTTTTCCCTCCCTTGCCGGTCAGGCTCAGCCAGACTGGATACGGAGCTCTGCTAGCGGCTGACGCTGCTGGTGGCTTTTCTTTTAAAACTGAAGGGGACAATATTTTTTCCTTGGCTGGGGTTTGGTGGTGGGTACAAAGGTTTCTGAAAGGATGGGGCTGTCTCTGCACCTCTCCATCATTAGCGCTGAGAATGATCAGGGCAGTGACGGTAATAAACAATGACAGGGAGACTGGTGATCATGTTAGTTGTATTATTTCTAACATTATAATCATTATATTGTTGTTATTGTATGGGTTACTATCTCCTCAGGTCTGGGATGCTCTAGTCAGTTTAGTTTGACTGAAACCCTGATTTTATGGCCCGTGTTAACACTTGCAGATACACCTGCAATGATTTTAATTCAATATTTCACACCGGGGTGGATTTATGGTGTGTTGTACCTCTGTCAGAAGCTTTGGGACTGTCGGGAGCTCTGGGTTGCCATTTTTTATAAATCTCCATAAATTGTTAAAGCTCTGGGTTTAATGGATGCAAATTTCGTGCCGCGGAAGGGAAGTCGGTTGGCTGGAGGCGCTCCCAGAGCTGCAATCGCTCCGTCACCGGTGGCTGTGGGAGATATTTCTTCAAGTTCAGTCCTGTAAGCCACGTGGGCCCTGAGATGATCACGACAATCTTTGGGCTGGATCTGTGCAGACATAAAACTTATTAACGCCATCAAATGAAGCTATCCTCATTTTTCCAAGATCCGCAGAGCTGACTAGGAAAGAAAGGGACCTGTTGTATATTCATCACGTAAAGTCCTACTCTGGGAACATTTACATTTTTAATATAGTTGAGTGTGCATGTATTTACAAGATTAAGTTAACATAGTAATAAACAGTTTATTTAAAGGCATAATGTCTCATACAGATTTCTGGTGCCTGAATGATCATTTCCTAATGCCGCTGTTATAAATACTTCCATAATTCACATCTCCTGTTACAGAACAAGCAACAAATCTCCGGGAAGGAAGTACAGAACTGGATTTTTTTTTTTCTAAAAGAAGATTTTTTTCGGAGTTTTATTATAACTCTAGTTTGAGCCAGAAACTCATTCATAGGAAACATACTATAAATAACAAATAAAGATGGGATTTTTCCAGAGCACTGGCTAGTGCTGGCTTGCAGTGGCAAATGCAGCTGAAAATCCCCCCCTGGGATTTTTATCAGACCTTGTGTTGTCCTGCCTCTGTAAGACCCCATTGGTTTTGCAAACCAGAGATCAGAATCCACTCTGCTTGGCTCCGTGAGCTGTGTTTATCGTTATAAGAGCAAAAGATCCTGTAAATGGAAGGATGAGGTAGGAGGTTTAAAGCAAACTCTTGCACAACTCCTGATTAAACGGTGGCAACCGTTGCTGGGGGGCATTGCGGAGCCGAAAGTGTAACTGTTCGAGGAAGGATTAGATAAATTCATGGGTGACACGTGCTCTGGCGGCTGCTGAACCACATAACCTCATGCAAACCTTCTGGGATGTCCCCGAGGTGCTGATGGCACGATGGCAGTGATCCCTCGCTGCTTGTCCTGCTCTCCCCTCTTTATAAACCAGCCAGCGGCAGCACGGCCACGCTGTACCTGTACACGAGCTTAGGAACTTTGCTGCTAAGCATGCACAAAGTGTGATGTGTTAAATTTAAAAGAGATAAGGGAGAGCTGTAGCTTCTTTTTGAAAGATTTCCGAAGGGCCTGAGCTCTTTTTTCTCAGGTCTTTCCCATCAGGTGATGTGCAGGCACCACAGCCTTTCTTGCCTCAGATAGAAATAGAAGCGATTTCTTGCAGTCCAGTCAAGTTTTATTTGAATGAAGTGTGACAGCACGCTGGGAAGAATGATGGAAACATCCAAAGACAGCATCACCCAAGGAGGACGCACATTGAAGTGGAGTGCGGCAGCCGTGGGTGCGTTCCCGTAGAGCGAGAGCAGCACGTGGCACCCGGCAGCTCCGAGTTCCCATCAAGGTCAGATCAAGCCTAGGAGTTAAAAGGGAAATTTTGACTGTGATGATGATAAGCACCGTATTTTTGTAACTGTTGCTTTTTGGCTGGAAGCAGCCCAGATTGGCAAAGCCACGCCATGGGAGTGTATGTTCTGGGTGCGGGCAAGGCAGTGCTGTTCCCATAAACTCCCCCGGCCAGGCTCGGGTCCGGCCCCGCTGCTCGCGGGGCTCCTTCCTCTGTGCCACACCGTGCACCGGACCTCCTGAGCTGGACAAGGGAATCCTACCCAAATGCAAACAGTAGTTAATAATCGCAATAATTACAATCCAGATCATTTCATGGGTCATGCCCATCTCCAAAATTTAAATTCTTTGAGTGTAATTAACCTGCTAAGTTCTTACTTAGGAGGGACTATGAATTGTGGCCTGTCTCCTGAGATGAGGGCTGGAACAGGGGATGCTCTGCACCTTACCTGCGTGGGTCACTCGACCCGAAGCTCTGCTCCGAGAGCTGCGGCTGCAGCTGTGGGTCCCCAGCTTGGGGAGGGAGCGAGGTCAGAGCTGTACCCCAGTTCCACTTTTTGTCTGCTCCATTCGCTGGGAGGGAAAAAGCTATGAAGAATAATCAGAAAAAAAATGTATAAAATGAAAGCAAATATTTTCTGGTGTTGTGACAGCTGGGAATGTATCACTCTGTTGTACCAAGCAGCGACGCAAACAGGAGCATGGGGAAAATCACCTGTGCTGTGGTCTTTGCTTCTTATCCACTTGCTCTGCTCTCTACCCCGTGTCCAATGGGAGTATTTACTCTTCCTTTAGCAGCAGCACAAACTCCACTGTACTGAGGAAGAGCGCACGGAGCTCTCGCAGGGCACGAGCGAGGCAGTAGCGGCTCCGGTAAGACCCACCAACGCCCGCGGCGCGTGGGAAGCAGTGCTGAGCATCAGCATGGAAGGTTTGAGCTTTGGCTCTGAGCGAGTTGCCATGGTCAGCACAGCGTGTTTGTACAGCAAGAGGAGATCATACTCATCGAAGCAACACCCTTCCTCTTTACGCGTGCTTTTGGAGTGTAATCAACTCTGAACTACCCATTAACTTCTCTCTTGCTGGGAGAATAGAGAAAGAGGTTATTTTAAGTCACCAAAGGTTTTAATTTTTTTTTTTTTATTTTCCATAAAACCTGATGAAAAAACATTCTAACTGAGGCATGAACTTTTAATGACTTTGTTTCATAATCTTTTTGAAGATTCCAGTTGAACTAACCAAGCCTTTCAACTCTTTATTGTTGGCTTAAAATGCTGGCGTGGGCGTTGCTCTGAATCTCACGTACTGGGCTATTTGCTCTGCCCCGTCCCCCCTGCAGATTTTGGTAAGTGTTGCCATCGCAGCGTGATGAAGAACAGACACTTATCGACAGTGATATCATCTGCCCGTGTGATCCAGGAGATGGCCACGAGCATCGCGTGCATGTGAGGAATATATTCCAGCATGATATGCAGCATGCTTAGCGAGCTGTATTGGAAAGATTTCCAGATAGCAATTGATTTTCCAGGCCTGTAATTAGTTCAGAGATTACAAACATAGAAAATATTGTTCCACAAATTGATTTTTTTAATTGTTCATAGCACCAAAACCATGGTGTGACTGCGAAGCGCATCACATGCTTTCTGCAGAGAAAGACTTTGAACTTTGGAAAAATATTGCCCCTGTAAACATGGAAAGAAACTGTGCAGCTAATCCTGCTGTTAGCCCAGATAAGGCCTGGATCCCACTTGTTCTGGCTGATTCCATCCATCCCTACAGTTCCTCTGACAGGATGAAGGTCTAGAGGAGAGCTCAGGCTCTGCATCTGTGAGGCCGGATTGTGTCCTGGGCGGGAGGTGCCCGTGCGGGTCAGGATCAGAGCAAGCGTCAGCCGTCGCCTGTGGTGCAGAGCCCTCATCCAGGGATGCCTGGTGTGCAGGGCCGCTGTTCACCCACGTTATCGTTTTCACTTAAGTCATGCTCTGTGCTTGCCACCACCCAACCACCTCTTGCCCCTCCAAAAGGGTCACAGCCGGCATCGCCAGCACATGCACCCTTCCGTGCCCAGCTGGGGGCTCAAAACGCCCCTGAGGAGGAGGCAGGCTCCTCTGCCCCCTTTCCAAATCCATGGAGCTGTTCTTAATCGCTGTCAGAAGGGTCCACGCAGATGCCATGAGCCAGCTACCGAAGGGCTCTGGGTGCGACCCGCAGTGACACGACATTGCCCAGCAATCGGTGACAGCCACATCTTTCTCATCTGAAGCAATACTTGCACATGCTGCTTCCTCACTATAATCAAAGAGAAACTTAATCAGCTCCACTTCTCCTTTGTATTTGGCACACTGAAAGCCATCAGGCAGCCACAAGCCGCAGCATCTCCCGCATTCGGCAGAGGCCAGCGGTCGGTCCGTGGTGTCCTCATCCCCCTGGTCCTGTGGCAGCGCAAGGGTATACTGTGCCCCCGGTCGCTTTGTAGCTCCTCTCCCCAGTTAGGGCTTTTTCTGGTTGGTTTGTTTTTTTTTTTTTATTCTCTTCTCGGATGGTGAGAGGAAAGGGATATAAAACTGGGAGCACAGCAAAGCCGGTCAGAGTTACGCAGTGGTCCTGTGTATTTGAGATTTTTTTTTCTTTGCTTACCCAGTGTTGGCATCCAAGGAGCACAGGGAGCAGCAGGCAACTGGCCCAGGGCAGCAACGTCCCCCATAAGTGTCCCTGGCCAGAAGCAGACATATGATTGACCATCTATGAGAGATGCCCTATGGCTGCCCTGACCTTCATCCCTGCATCTCCCAGATCCCTCTGTGAATCCCAGCTCTGGCAGGGATGCTCCCACCCCACTGTCCTCTTTGCTGCTGTCACCCCAGGCTCTCCCCAGCAGCCAGACCCTGCCTTTGCACAAGCAAATGCGTCCTGGACCTGACAGATCTGGAATTTCTAATTTTTTTTTTTTTTTTTTCAAAGTGCTTCCAGGCAACATTTTTTTCATCCGTAATTATCAGCTGAAGAAAGATGTCTCTTCTCTGGAGGCGATTTTGAGGCTGCCCCAGCGAGGTGCACGCGCCAGTCAATGCTTGGTGCTGGTGACTCAACAGCCTCGTTGCACACACAGGGCGGGGTGGCTGCTGCTTACGGAAAATAGGAGCAGTTACATCCAGGAACTTCCAAAGCGGCTTCCTCTTCCAAAGCAGCCGTTATTTCTGTCTAAAAGCTTAATGACAGGTATTTTCCGTGCAGGCAAAGCCAGGAGACGCCCACAGAAACAGCAAAGGGCACTGCAGTTAGGGAGGCTATCAGAATTATTTCATTTCAGTGCCCAACTGTGCCAAGCATGAAACAAATCAGATGAGTCACTTCTCTAAAAATCTTGCAAATTAGGAAGGTTGAGCAAACAGCAAAACCCTGAAAAAGAAAATTTTGAAGTTACAGGATTACATATTCTGCCATAGTCACATAGGCAGTGGGAGAATTTGGCTGCTAGGAGATTTCTTCCAGGACTTGTGAAATCTCAGGAAGGAAGAAGATATGCTCATTTTTAAAAAACTCTAAACTTTGTAATAATAAAAATAGTCAAACTAGGCAATCCTTAATTTGGTTGAGAAAGTGCTTCTGCAACAATGTAATTCCCAAACACACCCAGTCCCAGCAAAACCTCGGGAGCTGCCTCGGGAGATGGGAAGTGCTGCGGGGAAAGTAATTTTAATGAGACGATAATGAACCGGGTGCCTTCCCCTCCCGAGGCGAGCGGCATCAGACCGGGGCGCGGATTCTCCTCCTGCACGTGCAATGGTTGCACCAAATTTTAATATCTGCAGGAAAACGGTATCACTGGGAGTATCATCCCACGAGAATCCTGCAGGAGGAAAGTGTGCAAGGAAAGGAGGAGAAAAATGCTTTATTATTTACCTTCCAAAGTAATTATTGGGGTTACCCGGCTTCCTGGGAAGTGGGATTTGGGGTGTGGAGGAGAGGAGTGAATTGCAAGCCCTTTGCCCATCTTCCTTTGCTCTGGGACAGGTGGATATTTAAAAAGAAAAAAAAAAAAAAGCAGCATTTCACCCCCAGAACGTCTCCAGTCTTTGTGCAAGTGATTCCTCCTCACATGAGGGCAAAGGAGCTACGGCCGGGGTACCGGTATCGGGGAAAGCAGCAGCAGGAATTCGTCCCCCCTAACCGTGCATTTTGGGGGTTCGGCGATAACTGTGGATTTTGGGATTTACCCCCTCCCTTCCCGAGGTGGGAGGGTTTGCAGGGTGCCTGCGGGAGCTTCTCCGTTCCCACCTCCCCTCGGAATTCCCGGCGGGATGAGGACACGAGTTAGCCCAGTCTCGCTCTCCCATCTAGTGGTAAAAGAAGGAAAGGTGGGCCAGGCAGAAAGAAAGAAATACTGGTTTTTGGAGGGGGTACCAGTGTGGGGCCAGTTAAACCTATCTTCCCCAGCATGCTGGGGGCTGGGAATTTCACCCACCTGATCCAGAGGGAATCAAAATGCAAAGGTGGCTCCAGGTCGTTCCCGGGTCTGGTGGGATTTGGAGAGCCCCTGCTCCAGGAATAAGCCATGAAATAGAGATCTGCACGCCGGTGAAAACACCCTGGGTAGAACAGTCTGGATCTGAATGTGTGTGCTTTTTCGGCAAAATAAATGTCTTCTTCAGCCACTCGCGATGGTGGGGGGCAGAAAGCTGTGAGCAGCACGAGAACCGCATCTTCCCACAAATAACCTCTTACCTTCAAATAACCCTCCGGCCCCAATGCAGACACAGCTTCACAGCTTCCCCCCAGCCCCACAGCCACCTCACACGCGAGCCCCACGCTCACCCCACCACCTTCCCGGAAAGACCTCTGCTGTCCCTCGAAATAGCGAGGGGGAGGCATGAACTGCTGAGGCCAAGATTGGGTACCCGCAGGCATCGCGGTCAGGAAACACGCTGTCGGAAACGCGAGCTGGGGGCTGCACTCGCTGAATGGGGCATGCAGAGCCCGAAATTTCAGCAATGCAACAGAATTTAAGACCTCTTCTCCCAGGAGGTGATGTGGGGAGGCTGGAGCAGGGCCAGGTGGGTTACTGGGAGGCTGAAGAGCTGCGTTTTATCTCAGCCAGACCCACAGAGCTGGATGGGAAGGGTTTCACCTCTCCCACAAAACTTAAGATCCTTAAGGGGATTCAGGCCCAAGAAAGCTGGATTATTCCATGAGGAACTGGTGCTAAACCAGTTCAGTCAGTGCCTAGCCCCGTGGGGCTGTTGCTCCCCAGGCTGAAGAGGTGTGGGGCTCCGGCCCTGCTGTCCCAGGTTCAGGACGTTGCGATTCCCACTCTGGTGTCCAGAACTCGGCTCCAGAGACCCGAGATGCAGAACAGATGCACTCTTACAGAAAATTTATGTTCTCGCGTCAGATCAAAGAGTCGTAGCATTTCCTGGAAGGTTAGGTGATGTTTCGTTTTCAGCAAATAAGGTCAAGAGCACAAAGGGGAAAAAAAAAACCCGAATCTCTCTTAGATCAGTTGTTTACAAACCCCAGAGATGCAAGTGCTCGGTCTGCATTGCTGTTCATACAAAAAGGCTGCTAAACACGGCTTTCCCAGGGTGTCACCCACGGTCTGCAGTGTCCACAGCCTCAGCTGGAAAAAGATAACTCACAGGAGTATGGTACTCACTCCCACAATGGGAGATTTTAATTTTTTTTTTTTTTTTTTTTTTTTAAATGGTGCTGGGCAGGTTTGGGAGGGCAGGAGTGGTCAGGTAAGATGGAAACCCTCTGCCAGAAGGAATGCAGTGCTCTGGGTGGTTTCCCAAGCAGCACCCACACGCTGTCGAAGAGGGGATGCAGCTTGGGCAGGAGCCAGTGACGGGGCCAGGCCACCTCAGGGGACACTTGTGGCCGCATTGCTCTGTGCTCACTTGGGCGGAACATCGTTGGGCCGTGCTCTGTGCAGCTGGGAGCAGGGTGGGTGCTGGGCTTCCATCACTGCTGGGTCACAACTCAGCCTCTGCATCCCTCCGGTGCTCGGTGTATCGGGAGAGGGCAGCCTTCGCCGCCGATGGATGTGGCCGGGAGGGCGAGAGGCATCCGCAACCAACCAGCCTCGGCACAAGGGGAGCCGTGGCTTTTAAGAAAAGCTTAAATGAGAAAGTTGAGGTGATACTCCTTGTGGAAAAGAGTTGTGCATATGAAAAAGACACCTTTCTCTCATGAAGACACTGCCAGAGATTAAGCACTGTCCCATCCGCACCCTCGAGGACGTCCGGGATGCGATTCACGTATCTGAGCTGGTGGGGCATGCTGGAAACGTGGAAGCACAGTTAATGCTGCTGCTGTGATGCTTCATTTGAGCTGTGAAAAGAAGATAAAGTTCTGCCTCCCACTACAGTTGTCACCAGGGAAAATAATTCCTTCCTTCTCTAAATGCCATTACATTCTCTCTTCTTTTCAGCTTGCTGCCAAGGTCTATTTTTTTTGTGAAAATAATCTGGTTACCTGGTGGTGGTGGTACCCTCCATCCAACCTCCCACCCCCCAGACAAGATCAGTACAAAAGGTATTCAAAAATAGATTCACCTAGGAAAGCAGACTAAATAAGGGCTGCTCTTAGTGTGCGAATAGCTAATGAAGACCCACTTAGCAGTCTCGGCATACTCATCAGCTTCAGCAGTTGATCGTTGATTGTGTCTGCAGCTCCTTTATCCTTCTTTGCTCGTTACACTCAGGTCAAACGAAACACACACAAAACCGCGGCAGAAACAAGAAGAGCCGATGGAGGTGGCCATAGCGGTGACCCATCCCAACTGGAAAATGACCAATTAGGATTTTTTTTATAGCTCATTACATGGAGCTATTTCATCCAGCAGCAAGAGGTAGGTCACCGCTGATCTCCAAGGGTGAGATACAGCCCATCACACCATCCTGGGTCTCTCATTAACAAGAAATGAATCTGAGCGGTCCTGCACGGGAGGACCCCGTGGAGTAGCACCAGGCATGCATTTTGGGGGTTGTTTAGGATTCTCCATTGCACAAATGTCGTGGTATCACCCAAAGTACTCGGGGCCGTCTGCACCGACCTGGGTGCGAAGGCTGTGGGTGCGGATGCAGCAGGGTGGCAGGCACCCAGCCCCTGGGAGCAGCTCTGGCAGCGACTGCCACCCTCGCTGCTCACTGCGCCACTCTCCTCTGCACAGAAAGGCTTTTCCCTCTCAGCAAGAGATTTTTCAAGCAGCTGTTAGAGTCCTGTGAAATTTATAGTGAATAACACACATAAATACACCACAAGCTGTATGTGTACAGGGAATCTTTTAACAGGATTTTCTTCTTAAGCACCTTAGGACGCTGATTTCTCGCTTTCCTGAAACCAAACCTGCAGGGCTCAGGGACTGAAGGTGAATGAAGGTTTAAGACTGTGTTTGCTAATAACCTGGGAAAGAAGAAAGGGAACAAGAGAGTAAGAAAGACCGAGAGCCAGCCGGATCCCGCCTCGCCGCAAGCATCCTTCCTTAGTTTGCCACTAAACTTGTGGCAACGGATCAAGATGGAAGGGGGGTTCTGCAACGCGAAGCACCGTTGCCAGAGGACTGTGCTGCAATCTGGGTTACGTTGCTGTAAAATCTGCGCTGTTTCTACTTGTCTGATGGAGAGACAATGGCCCGAGACCTCACTGATGGTGATTACTCCCAGATCCTTTTGCTCCACTCCTCTCCATTCCTAACCCACTAAACCATCCTCTTCTCACCAGTTCTGGGTCAGATAAAGTTATTTGGCTACCTCTATTTTATGGTCTTTTAATTATTTCCACCTCTGTGATTACACTAATTAGCTATCCGGTTTTAAGGGCTGTACAGTAGCTCACATTACACTTCCATTAATCACAGCGTTGTTAGTCTTGTTAACAGTCCCTGATTTTTTTGTGTTAGGATTTGAAATTATTCAATGCAAAAGTAATCTGAAGGGGGAAAAGAAGTTGATGGGAACAGACACCGTCTTCACCAGCAGCTTGGCTGAGAGCCTGTCCGGTATATTTAGAAATGTTATGATTTACAAGAGCCCGCCGACCGTTAACCTAGTGTCTATAAAAATAAAGGTAAGCCTGAAGTTTCAAAATCACAACTATTAAAGGCTCCTTCTCACTTTCTTTGATTTGAGACAGTTGATTGACACATTCAAATAGGATCAAAAATAAAACAACTGACAACACGTCTTCATCCTGATAGCTGTAACCGAGCGCTTGCTGCGGCTACGCCATCTCGTCGTCTAACCCAGGACGAAGCAGAAATAAAGATCTAAGAGGAGGTTAAGTTTTTGCCGCTGGAAAAACATTGCTCTGACAGCTTTTGAGACCTTCCTATAAATCCTCATCTGTGGAGACTACTTGATGTGTTAAAGGACTTCTTAAAATAATCAAAATTAAGAACAAAGCAGCCAACATTGGATGGCTTAAGTACACGCACAGGGGAGCACTCGTCACGGTGGTTGTGACAGAAAATAATAATAATAAGATTTAACAGCTACTTACCAGGAAAAATTCAAAAGCCTGTACAATACCAATCAATTAATTCTGCCAGCCTGCCAGGTATCGGGCAGGGGCAGGATGACGGGTGAGAAAGGAATTGCCCAGAGACCCGCAAACTGCTGGCGGAGAGGGCCAAGCTGGTGTCACCTGCTCCAGCCCTGTCCAGACACCGGCGGTTTGCTTCGTTCCCATTTCTGAGTGCATCCTGCAGAGAGAGCCCAGAGCTCCTGTTTGTCCTCCAGTACAGCCACGCCAGGAGCTCCCACAAGACATCGCTGCCATCACACAAAATCCTTCAAGGATTTTGCAAGGCAGCAGAAAGAAAGAAGCTAAAGCTGGACTCTTAGACGTTGGACCTATTTCATCTTCTGAGAGCTGAAAATTGATCGTGCTCTCTTCCACTGGAGACGCTACAGATGGACATAACTGGTGATCCTCACTCCCTTCCCAGCACCCCAGGCCAATCCTGCACATCAGCCCTTTCTCAGGAACGCAATCCTCACCTGAACAGCATCCCACAGCCTGTTCAAGTCCCATCCTCGCTGGAGGAGCACATGCTGGTGGACATGGAGAGGGCTGTGGCACCAGTGGCAATAAGCCCACCAGAAGTGGTTCCCAGCAGAACAGGCGCAGACAATGACCAGGGCAAAGGCAGGAAGCAGCTGAAGCTCCTGCAAGGAAACCCTGCTAAGATACCAGCACTTAAATGCTGCTCCCCAGGCAGAAAGCAGCACTTTGCTCAGCTGTTTGTCACCTTCATCAGCACCTTCAGCACAGATGAGCTCTTCTTTACCTGCAGTTATGCCATGCTGGTTTTTGGAATGGGACAAATTTTGACTGTTATCCCAGGCAGAATAACAGCGCTGCAGGAGGTTTAACTAAACCAGACCTTGAGCAGCAGCTGCGGCATCTCAGCCACCATGGGAGGGTGACCATTGGCCTCTGGGGATTTTCTTTATAGCAGCAACCTCTCTATTTCGTTATTTTTCATCTCTTCAATCTCCAATCTGTGGTCTTCATCTGGCGCAAAGCTGAGCTGTGAAGAAGGATGTCTGGTCCGGCTGCAACGCCTGGCCCTTCTCCCACCCTTGGGCTATGCCAACCTGGGCTCTGCGTGATGATGGAGAGGGTGGCCAAGCTCCAGTTCAATGAGATGCTTCAGTCCAGTATAATTGTAGTCAGCGCTAAGTAAAACTTTTTAGCAGAAAAGACAAGGGCAGCATTGCTCTTGCCTGCCAAAGCTGGCTTTGACAAGGAGGGAGAAGCAGGGAGCCTTCATTTCCTCAGACGAAGAGGCTGAAGAGCCTTCATGACAAGCAAACCATTAAAAAGAAAAAGTAACAATAATACTGAGGAAAATATTGCTTCAGGGAAAAAATTCTGCTTGGTTTTAGCACAGATGTGATATTGCACACTCAGAAATGGCCACGCGGAAATGCATTTGCAGCGTGCTCTTACATGGTGCGTGGACGCAAAGAGCTGGGCTTGCAAGGGAGGAATTACAGCATTTAAAAATTAAAAGACATTTTTTAAATGCCCTCTGAAAGGCATTTTCTTCTCTGATGGAGAAGTTGTGAGCAGAGAGACTGAGCTTCCTCAAGTCACGGACCCTTAAAGCCGCAGTCCGTGACTGCCTTGAAGCCCTTGTCTGACACTTCTGTGCTTCTGCCGAAGGGACCCTGGGCAGGAGACGGCCAACGCCTCCGCAAACCCCTGGGAGCTCCTCCACTCGTGGCAAGGCCATGCCGGGCATTCATGTGCTCAGGAGCAAATCTGGAGCAGGGGGTGGATCTGCAACATGGCACATTTCCCCGGGGAAGCCCTTCCACGCTGGGAGTGGACACCGCTCCACACCCTGGAGATGCTCCATGTTTAAATCCCAAAGGAATCTCATCCATACAGTGCCCTCTGTACCTCCACAGGAAGATCTCATAAAGCATAAGGGGATGCTTTTCAAATTAATGGACGTCATCACTTCCAAGCCCTCGGGAGGAGGGAATCCTCAGACCTGTGAGAGGAGGGTGTCATGGGGTGAGGGTGTCATGGGGTGAGGGTGTCACAGGCTGAGCGGATTTTTTTTGGCATCCTGGACCTGAAGGCAGCACATAGCCAGGCTCCTGCGCAGAGGTGATCGTTCTGCACTTTGCATATTCCCTCTGTGCACCGGGCTGGGATTTTTCATTTCATCCATAATTCATACCTTGCTGCAGCGATTCTACGGCAGCAGTGCAGGACCTCAGCCCCGGTGATAACGAGGAAAAGAGAGAGACGCTTTTCATTGCCGGGCAGCAAACTGTAGATCTTGGGTCCAACCAGCACCTCCACTTTATTCCCATTGCCCTGTGGGCAAAGACGGGACTGGAACGGTGAAACACGAGCTGCGGCTGGGTCTGGGGAAGGACGAGCTGCCGGTGTGTACAGCCTGCTGAGGGGTGCGATAAAAACCTCCGCGCGCGGCCCAGAGCTGTGCGTCCTTGCGGACCTTTGCTCCTGGGTCGCTGGCAGTCGAGGCTGAAGACGGCTACCGCAAACCCCACGTGAGCCCGCGTTCAGACCCCGTCTCTTGGCTCTGTCTGTAGCCACGGCGGCTTATTCCTCCGACCCCGACCTGTTCCACGTAGGCAGGTGCCATCGCTAACCGAACCCGATGCTAGATGCCCTGTGAGCCGCTATCTTTGGTGGCCAGGTTGCTTTTCCAGCGGCGCCGAAGGGTGACGGTCTTTGCTGTCACTGCGGATGGGGAGGTCACCGCCCCGCTCCGGCCATGGCATGTGTCCGAAGCAGCCCACGCTCGCTGCCAGGGCTATAAAACTTTCTCCTGCAACCCCGCTGCCTTTCCTCTCCATAACACACAGACCAAAAAACACAGTTTGTCAGAAACGAAAGTGTTTTGTGAGATTAAAATGTAAATGTTGTGCTCGGCTTTTCAGAGGGGGTTGGATATTTTACTCGTGACTCTGCAAGGAAATAGATTTTTGATAACTCTGCGGAACCGCTGCTGCCCAGCCGCTGCTGCAAGGAGCCAAAAACCTTAATAAATAAATCCTCTGTCAGCCAGCTCTGAAAACCAACTTGCTGGTGGTTTGGAGAAATACTGGGCATTTCAAAGCAGCCCTGCACAAAGGGACCTGTAATTCCAGCAGCCTCTCCTGCGCTGCCTGGCCCTCCCTGGGTTCAAGAGGAGAAGGGGGCTGCAAAATGTCCTGTTTGGCACTGCTGGCAGTGAACACTATGTATTAACCTTTTACTATGTTTATTGCCTTGAAAATGTGGGGAAAGGGCTGTATCAGGTGTCATCCTTTGCACTAAGTGTCACCCTTGAATACCAGAATGGGACATTGAAAAGGAACGTGGAAAATAATTCACGTGAAATTGCAGCCTCATCTCCATAGGAGCCCTGCAAAAAGATCTGGCGGAACCCAAATCTGGGTCCTTCCCAAGGCAATCTTTTTTTCTTGTCTTTCTGTGATGGATCCAGGTCTTTTCTCCGGACTCTCTGCCTCTGCAGAAACTTGCGCCGCACACAGCATTCACCGCCATGCACGCTTTGGCTGTGTGCTGACAGATACACGGCACCGTGGCCATCTTGTTGTTCCAGGCTGCTGCAAACAATGAGGAACTTAAGGAAAAAAATAATCATGAGGATTTGGCTGGCTTTCTGGTGGCAACCAAATCTCTCAATCTCCCACCAGTGCGGTCAGCAGTGAGTTGCTGGGATTTTTGCATCCCCAGTTAGCACGCTTTTAAATGGTGGAGCCTTGGGATAAAAAGCTCTTGGCTCACGGCTCTCAGTTAAAAACTATGACTTACATAAATATTAAGAGTTTTATTACCAAAAAGCATCATGACTTTAAATTAACCGTTTTATGCATAATATAAGTAATAACCTGAATGTGACCACTGCACAACTCGACCAACTGTGCTGGGAAATTGTCGGTAAGTCAAGAATAACTCATAGGATTAATTTGGAAAATAATTTCAAACAATTGAGATACACATACAAATGAATAGACCGCACATTAATAGAGCTTGAGCCTGATCTGTAAACTTAGCTACTCACTTTTTATCCCTTAAGTAAACTAGGAAGAGTAATGTATTTATAGCCTCTTGACGTAAGTAGCCTCAGTGAAATATCGTATGTAATAAATATTCTGCCGTCGCAGAAAGTCTATAGCACAGAGCGGTGCCGAGGTACTGCAGAGGCAAGCTCTCCATGGCAAACGAGCCCTGGTGAGCTGCCAGCCAGCTGAAACCATTGCAAACGAGAGAAAGCGATGAAAACACAGGCTTCATTAATAGAGGATAGCGTTTTATTGACACAACCGTGATGCAAGGTCACTGGATGAGAGCTTTCGCCTTTCAGCTTTGTGCGGCACCTTTAATCGTTCCTTCCAGCCGTCACCTTGGAGTTTGGTCAGCTTCATCCCAGCGTTTTGCTGTTTGTCAATAATTTTCTTCACTGTTTTTTCCCCCTTTGCTTTCTGATGCAAAGATCATAAGATCTTGGCCCTTTTTCCCTGACCTATGCTGCCAGCATTGCTTTTTACAGAATTACAAATTACACAGCGCATCCGCATTAAAACAAAATGTGTTCATCACCGTTTTTAAATAAGGATGTCATTTGTAAATGCTTTATTCATAATTAATGGAATTATTACTGGGTGCAGCCACATTCTTCATCTGTGTACTGTAAGATATGTTGTAAAGTGCATTAGTAAAAAGCTTTATAGATGAGGATGTGACAACCCAACTGTGAAGCGCATTATGTGATGTACTGTAGCTATTGTAACCATCTTCATGCAAGATTTTAAGCTATCAGTCAGCCAGGGGCTGATTGATAGTGTAGATGTTAATAATTAATAATAGGATAATGTTGATAACTAATTAATAGTAAATGATGAGTATGGATTTTTTTGGTTAGTATTATGCTAATATGTATTATTCACTGAATCATAAAATCATGTTAGAGATTAGAAAGTCTCTCTAGCTTTCTCCATCTGTGTCACTGATGGTTCAAAACTGCTCTTTCTGAGTATTTCCGAAGCAGCTCTTTTCACCTGGCTTCCTGCATGAAATCTATGGGCTAGGAAATAGATTTTAAAACCTGTTCAGAGCTCTGAATAGGTGCTTACCAGAGTGATGTGTAAAGTCATGGACTTTGAGACTTGAGTACAAGAAACCTGCCTGCTCCAGGCATGGGAGACCCATGATCTGAGGGACCCTCCACCACCTTTCCAAGGAAATTGTTTGAAACAAAGGAATTACCACTGCAGATTGCTGTCACATACTTGGGACGTCCTCCAGCAATTTAAAACCATCAGGCATGCTTATATTTTACAGTGGGTAGCGGAAGGTCTTTGGGCTGATGAGTGACCGGTAACGCAGGTCAGATGTAACGACGGAGAGAGAGAAAGTTCAGTGGAGAGCTGTAAAGGTGGCTCAGCGGTGGTGTCATTTTTTTTCCAGCTGACATTATCTTTTTTTATATATGCTAGACAGGATCAAAACCGGCATTACGTCACGCCAGGTGAAGCGAATGTCTGTTTGCCACCGGGCGCAGACTGCTCAGAGGACGTGAAATGCCAGCAGCAGCCTCAAAAATCAGGATTCAGAAACAGATAGTGTGTAATTGCCCCTGGACATGCTGGGTTTGAACGCTCCTGGCAGGGAGCTCTCCCCTTCTCCACCCTAGCCGCGGCTGTCTCCATCGCCCGTCTCACAGCTGCCCTCACAGGACCACATATACAATTTTGTCTTCTCCGATTTCAAAGACAAAGATGCAGGAGGGCTCCTTCCTGGTACTCAGCTGTTTTGTAGATAACCTAAGCCAACGGCATCAAATACACCGAGCTTACCGGCATTTTCCCGCTGACAGTGTCTCCCATGAGGAGGGGTGTGCTCCTCACACCCCCGGCAATGACATTTTGTTTCCTTAAACCACGCTGGTACCCAGTCAGATCTCTGGCAATGCAGGGACACGGCTTATTGACTTGGGTGAGAGCAACATTTAGGGAGAGCTAGAAAGTGCTAGTTAGTGCAGGAGTTCTCCTGGTAAGGGAAGTAATATCAGTAGCTGTTTCTTAGATGAGCATCCTCGGAGCTGATCCATGGATTACCTTTCGCATCCCTCCTCTCTTCCTCACCTCTCGTATTTTGCGTTTGGCTTTTCAACGTTTTTATTTCAGATAAATCTGCAAGCACATTTTTGGGTGGATGTCACCAGGATCCACTTCCTCCCAGGCCACAGACAGTCTGTCTCTTATCTCACTTACATTAGTATCAATTATTTACAGCGGGAACGCTAAATCATGAAAATGAAGTTGCAGCAAAGCTCTGCCTTGGCTGAGTACCCCACGCTGGTTGCAGCTTCCTGAGCCCCTGTGCTATTTGTACTTGGCCTTGGAGAGCAACAACCATGAATTTATTCCCCCTTTCCCAGCTGCAGGTAAGAGCAGTGGCTGGGCATCCACAATATGTGTCTTTCGTGGGGGTAAAAATCATTTAGGATTCAGTTGGGCAACAGATCTCTAGGGAGGGCTTTTCCACGGTGACGAGGTCTTGGAGCAGCACAACTCCTTCGTGTTCTTGCTGGAAGTTTTCCTTTACTTCTTTTTTTTTTTTTCCCCTTCCATAGAGACTTCCTGACTCTGGAAAGTGATGTTTGGAGGAAGGAGACCATCTACCTGTCCATGCATCCCACAGGTGATGGAGATGACACGCCAAAACAGGGTGCAAGCAGCCTGCCCGGGGGCTCACTGTTGCTTTGCTGCACCCTACCAGCATCGCTGCCACTGCCCTCCTCCTCCTTCCCAGGGCTGTTATCTTTCTTCTGAGAGATTATAATTTTGGGGGAGGAAGCTCCTGTGCCACATGGTTTGAACAGGGCTCTTGCACTGGCGTGCAATCGCCGATGTGCTCCTCAAGTGACCGAGTGCATAAAGGATTTTTTTTTTTTTGATGAATAATATTTAAACATGAATATTTAAAATCTCAGTTAAATGGGGATGTTATACAGCTTAGGACAGTATAAATACAATTGTCTGGGCTCTGTTCATATCTTTATCCTCTGGATCCAGAACAGCAGAAGTACTTCACCTCCGTTGGTAAGTGCACCACTAAGTGAGGTGATGCTTACACCCTTGACCTTGGAACACTGCCTACATTTAAATTTCCAGTAATTCTCAGTATTTTTCAGATAAATCCCTACTAGCACCAGAGAAGCTGTCCTTTCCTAGTTTTGGTTCGACTGCTTACCCAGCACATTCCCACTCTGCTAGTCACACTCAGGAAAGTGAAAAGAAACTCTGACAAAATCAAAAGAATCAATAAACCTTTTGAAATCTGGTTGTAGAGACTATTCAGAGAGTGTGGAAATCCCCTGAGCACAGACTGGAGCTCACAAATGCTGACCAAGCTGGTCTTGACCCACTGTGGGCTAGCAAGGGGGTTGCCACGTGAGACCCAAGCTAGCCCCAGACTTGCAAAGCTCCAAGCCTACAACACAGCTCCTTAAAGGAAACTTCCAACCACCAGTGACCAACTCAGCCCTGAAGGGGCGATTTGGGGCACCTTTGAGCCTCCCTGGCAGCGTGCAATGGCTGTGGTCCACGCCGCAGTCATGGCGAGGAGCTGAAGGGCAGGGCTTGCCTTGGCCATGGGTTTCCATTGCTCAGCAGATGCTGCTGGAGATGGAAACCTTTAGGCAAAGAAAGTACTGCTCCTAGCCCCAAACGAGCTGGCTTGACCCTTAGTGCTTTGCTGTTACCCGCATGTGTGATTTTGGGCAGACACAGGGGTCATTCACGGAGGGGTATGCAAGAGAGGATGGAGAAAAGGAAGCGTGCTTTAATTTTACCCTCCTGTGAGTCACTTCATTAGCTCTGACCCTGTTTGACCCTTTTACTGTTATATCAGCCTAACTGTTTATTTTCCTCATAAAACTAAAAGTAGATCGATTGCCTTTGTCTCAAAGCCCTTTATGTGCCTTGGCGCCCAGGAGCAGCCCTGCCGTTAGCGACAGGCCTAACGCAAATTGAATCTTGGGGAAACAGGGACAGTTGGGAGCAGACACCAAGCCAGCCTACCCATCTTCCTCCTCCTTAGCCTTCATCTATTGCATTTAAAAGAGAAACTTTATCTATTTGTTTTAAATCTAAATGTACAATGCTATCTATATGTATGTGCATGGCGTCTCTCTTGTATATGCAGCTATACAATCAATAACCGTGTCTTGCCGGGGATTTAAATATTAGGCTTCAAAATCCAGGTCTAAAGCACCAGATTTATTTGTATGAAAAAATACCCTTTCTTGCTTAAGGAAGAATATTAATTATAGATGCAAACCCATAAATCTTCTGGCTTTAGGTGAGATATTTGCTGGATTATAAATATGAATTGGAGATGAGGGTCCTGCTCTTCCTATTATTACTATTATTATTGCTTACTGGTTATTATTTTCTAGATGATCAGTATCTTCAGGTGGGTCAAACATTACTGGGGAATGGGGAGCTAAGCCTTCAAAGGGTGCACACGTATTGAATTCATTAAAATGTCTCCTATCCCAGCCTTGCTCTGGGCGGTGTTCCGCAGTCTGATGAGTCATTAAAGACCCCGTTCAGGTCTCTTTCCCTCCTCTCCATCCTGCTTCTGGTACCTCGTTTCATTGTACTGCTTTGGCCAGATTGTATCAAGCTCCCTAATGTTTATTAATGATGTCCTGTGCCTCCGATGGACAATGTCCTATTGTTTCCCAGGTTCTGCTTCAGCGCCAGCCTTGGAAAGCAGCCAAACCAGGAGCCGCTGGGGACCCCAGTGTCACCCAGGGCTTTGTCACAGATGACAAGTTTTCTTCTCCGCCATTTATTCTGGCAGATCTGGGAACATCAGTAATAAGCCACAGGGGCTTGATTGTCCAAGGATCTGAGCGCCCAGAATACCAAGTGGAGGATTTGCTTCAGGCAGGATGTGACAAGTTGGGTGGGACAGCTTGGATGTGACAGCTGTGGACAGTCCTGAGGCTGCTCAGCATCTCCCAGGGCAGGGCTGGTGGAACCTCACCATACATCACCCCAGAGCTGGAGAACTGAGTGCTACCAGTTAATTCAACACAAACCCAGACAGGAGCATGCTGCAGTGGATCTCCCAGGTTTTACCAAGCGCTCCAGAGCCAGGAATGCCGATTAATGAGAGTTAAATTGACGACTTCATTGAGGACCTCGGGGCTGGCTGCTTTTGCTGCTGTGTCCCGCTGCTCCAGCCACGCCGGTTGCTCTATGATCCATCAAACGAAGCCAGACGTCAAATGCAAAGGGCTAAATGCTCACAAGCATTAGCAGAAGCAAAAGGCGTGGAGCTGGGCTGGCCTGCACCCGGAGGGATGCCTGCAGGCAGCACCGGCAAACGCAGCAGGTTGCTGACCAGAGGAAAGCCCGTAACGGGATCTCAAACGAAATTCGTATAAAACCCTACCCTGGAATTAATAGGACATTGTATGCCAGTGCTGTAAAGACAGGGCACTGCGTAAGGTCTGCTTTTTCGAATCAGACTCCTGTGCTCAAACAAATTAAGTGAGCTGTCAGTATATTAAATGATTTAATGCCTCCTTCGGTTTTGCAGTGGAATCCTAATGAAAGTGCTCTTCAATATAAAATGCCGGATAAATTAAATGGTGAAGTGTTTTAATAAACGGGCTGTTGTTACAGTGAAACACATTGAAGTAGTGTTTTTCTCTATAGCAATGATGTTACCCTGGCTTTAAAACAGTCTCTGCCGGTTCAGGCTTCTTCTGACAAAACGTAAGCGTTGTGCTGAAGTTGTTCAGTTCAAAAGCATCTGCATGGTTCTTGGGCCAAAACCTGAAATCAATGGAAATCTTGTTGGCTGGCTAACACGGAGCTGGATTAAATGGCATTTGGAGCAAAGGGCTCTTGCAGACTGAATCGGAGGTGCTGATGAATTTGCTGCCTGATGCCCTCTGCCCTGAGCAGGAGATGCAGAAGCACACACATGGTTGGCTACTGCAGTTGGCAGCATCCTACAGTGCTGCCTCCTCCCCACTCGTTAATAATCTGGATTATCAACTGCGGCGCTTGGGTGCCAGTCAGAGCAACAAAGAGGTGACAGGCGGTGGGGACAGCAGCGATGGCTTGAATCATGCCAGAGCTAAATCCAGCACAGCTCAAGACCCACCTCCTCCGTGGTGCCCAGCACGGGCAGAGAGCTCCTTGGTGTGGACAGCAGCGATGAGACGGGGTCCCAGCCTCCCAGATGTAGGGACGAAGCCCTGAACTTACAGCTGGGTGGATTTTGCTGTTAAAGAACCACGGGAAAATCATGAATCGATGTGGAGGGGCTTAGAAGTCTTTCTTTCCTGACCTCATTACAAGTTAAGATAATAAATTACATCTCTTTTGTATCCTTTATATAAGATAAAGACATGCTTTTAAAGGTAAAGACCATACCAGAAGATAAAGTCCCTTATATATAAATCAATTATGAAACAACTTCAATTATCCCACTTTTAGGTATCAGTTCTTATCTAAACCCTTCCACCCATCACAGCATTTATTTGAAAGGAATTCTTTTTTTCTGACACTGTTTTCAGAGCTTGAAAACACAGAAATAATGCCCCAGGACCCAAACAAACAAAACATGAAGCGTGTATATATATGTGTGTGTATATATACACGTGTTTGGTCCCCAGTGCATGTGGATGCACAGCAAGACATTGGCTGGGCTTGCAGACCAGTCCCAGGAGAAGTCAATGGGTGGCTCCTGGAGCTGCCCAAGCGAGGGGCCTGCACCCACAGCTCCTGCTGAAGAATTTTGGTGAAAGGCAAAGATGAAGGACTAATAACACTGAGGTGTTTTCGTGAGTCTGCAGCAAGGCCAGACCAGTAACTCTGAGAAAAGGGAATTGTCCCACTCAGTGCCCGGGGATGATAACTTAAATACTCATTATTAGCAACACTATAAACCCAAAGAAGGACCACCCCATCCGTGCAGTGTGGGTGTCTGTATGTCAGTCTATAGTGATCCTTGGTAGATCCAGGATATGACTTAAACAAAAAAAACAAAAAAAAATCACCATGATTTTGAAACGGCCAGTGATGTTGAAACCATCTGTTGGGAAGGAGTTCTGATGTTACTTCTCCCCATTTAAAAAGTGCACCCTTCCTAATCTGAATTTAACAGTGTCAGCTTCCAGTCACCGGCTCTTTTTATAGCTCTGTCTATTAGATTGAAGAGTTCTCCCTTTCTGCGTTTCTGTACCCTGTCTGAATACATCTGGATTGTCATTAAGCCATCCCTTAACCTTCTCTTTGTTAAGCTAAGCGTATTGGGGTCCTTGAATCTGTCACTATAAGGCATGTTTTGCAACGCTTCAGTCATTCTCGTGTGCCCTCTCCCATTCATCACCATCCCTCGTGAGCCGCAGACACCAGAAATAGCTGCAGCGTCCCACCAGACGTTACACCGGAGATATTTCACTCCGCTATTTTATCAAGTTTCCAGCATTGTGTAATAGGATCCCTCCTGCCCCCGGTGAAATCCTGGTTCCTAGAAGTGTGGCTTCATGTGTGCCCACTTTACACCAGCTGGTCTTCGCTTTTAACTCGCTCACAAAAGACGCAGGGCTGAGGAAGAGACTGATCCACAGAACAACCGTGGTACTACTCCGAATCTCATCAGCAAGCTTTGATTGTCATGAGTTTTGATTTTCTACCATTTGCTAAAAATGATGAGCTGAAACACAGCCACTTGGGATGGTTCTCTGATATGTTTAAACATATTAGCGGGGTTTTCATCCGTTTAGTGCTTGCAGTGTTGATTTTGTATTGTTTTAGCTTCCTAACAAATGAGACAACATGAAGTCAAATGCCTTGCAGAAGTCAAACGTAGCAGTGTTGATGAAATGTACTAAATCAATCAAATCTCTAATCACATTCTTGAAAAATTATATCAATTTCATTTAATAAGATCTGTTTTCCATTAACTCATGTTGATTATAATTAATTGTTCTCCTTAAATTGTTATTAATCAAGTTCCTTATCAGCTCTTCCATTATTTTTCACAAAATCAACATCAGACAATCAGATTTATAATTACGCAAGTCATCCTCCCCTGCGCCGTTTATGCACTGGCACAAAGTCAGCGCTGCGTCGGTCTTCTGGAAAACTCCTCGTTTCGCAGACGTTGCTGGTCCGAAGTGCTCCTGGGACAGATTTTAAAACTCTCAGGCACTGAATATTGAGGACTGCTGATCAAAAAAATCTTATAGCTGTAGTAGCAGCTGTTTAACATCCTGAGTTGGGACTGAAGATATTTCACATCATCGTATTACATTGCTACTTCACTTAGCTTTTTTCCCCAAAATAGAGAAATTAAATATCTAGTGTCTGCCTTTTATGCATTTTTTTAAGGTCTGCTATTCTGTCTAGACAGCTACTTTTAGTCTCTGATATCTAAAGAGCACTGCCCTGAGCTCTGCTAGCCATAGGTTTGACCCAACAGCCTTCTGCTTGGAGGTGGTTTATGTTCTTCCTCACTCACTTTCCCTTCCTTCCTTTCAATGAATTTAGACCTACTCTCACTTCCCTTTGAGCTTCTGTTTTTAACCAGAACAACCTCCTCTTTCTCAACGCTGAGATTTTACTAGATTCCCTGGAAGCCAGAGTGCTTTTAAACAAAGAGTTGCCAAATATCATTCACATCTTCTGTTTAAAATCCTCCAGGTGACCTGGCTTACACTGCTGAAAGGCAAAGGGACCAACAGTTGGTTCAGGCTTTCTTTTGTCTGTGCCCAGCATGTACAAATGAAACGGGGTCACCTCTGTGCTGGCTGTAGCTAGCTGTTGGATCTGTGATAGGTTCTCCAGCTGTCAAGATGATCCTATAGAGCATCCTCCTGGTTTTAGTTAGGAGATGCTCTCCTACAACATTTAGAAATTCCAAAAACCAGCAGCGTGAGCCCTTCGTCTCATATCATTCAAGTTGATGTTCCCCAGGGTAGCATAGGGAAATTTTCTTAAATACTATATAGATAGGTAACTAAGGAGTTAGTGAGATTTGATGGTCTGAAGAAGCATCTTCTTTTGGCTTTTATTTGTATTTAAGGTCACTTTCTCTTAAGTTTCTGTGGTGCTTGGAACACAGCAATGTCACTTCTGACATTGATTGTTCCTCCTGCACCTTCTTTCCCCTCTCAGATCTTTCTAAATAGGTTACAACTATTGATTTTAATATTCCAGGCACATAGATTTTCTCCCCAAGTTTAAGTCATGCTCTCCAGATAGAATTTGCACTCATAAATTAGATGTTCCCACTTTTTTTTTATTGCTGAGACTCGCCGCACTGCTGTACAGGCAATTAATGTTCTTCTCGTCACTTCCCTTGGTGTGTTCATTAGCTCTCGTTTTGGCTTCTTCATTTTCTTCCATGGGCCAGGGATGAGAGTGGATTCTGAAGGATTTCTGTGCTTCTCCATCTTCTCCAGTGCCTGTTCCTGCCCATCCAGTCCAAGTGTCTCTTCTTCCAGAAAGGCGTCCAGCCCAAAGAGCTGGCACGAGAAACGCAGCAGGAGGGAAAAAGCTCAGCTCAACCACCCCCCGTTGCAGCAGAGATGCGTTTCAGAGTCATGATGGCAGTGGATGCAGAAGGACTCAAAAACCAATCTCTCGTACGTCTGCTCCAGACAACCTCCAACCTCCTGATTTCTTCCGGCAGCCACTTCACACATTCATCTTGACCTGTTCTGTGGCTCTTCCCCCCCACACACCCCAGCACTTTTACTGGGCTGCCACAAAAACATAACATTTAGGGAATAAGCTCCCTTGCCTTTGGTTCCCCAGGGGATTTCCAGAAGTTTTGGCAACCCCTTGTGCCAAAGGAAGAGAGGAAGAGCTGCGCTTGGGGCACTTGCACAGGTGGCTTGAGAGCTGGAGGTTTCCTCTCGCCCGCTCGTCTCCTGCCTCTGGCACGTGCTTCAGGGGTGTGTTGGCTTGAAAACAGCCTGGACCAAGCCATATACACCTTAACTGGGTCCATTGGAAAGCAAGAAAAAACCAACCCGAACGTTCTGCAGCCAAGGGCTGGAACAGAGACTTCTGACGGTTTTAAAAAGTCTCCTGTCTGGGTGATTTTATTTACAGCTGATGCATGTTAATGTGTTATGGGGAGAGAATTCTGTTCCAGAGCAAAACCAAACTGCAGCGATTCTCCAGATCTGGCCCTCACTGGGCTCAGTGACTGGGGATGTGCCTGTCCCTACTCTTGAGAAGAGCCCCTCCATCTTCTTTATCCCGGCAGAGTATTTAGGGGCAAATCTGTGAGTAGAGAATTGAAGTAAGAGAGAAGAGAGCAGAAAGTCTGTAAAATAAACAAGCTACAAAATGCCTCCAGCTTGCTCTAAATTTGGCATCCTTCCTGCTGGGAGATGTTCAAGGTTGTCTGTTTCTTTGAACAGCTCTCCTCGTGGATACTCACTTTCATTTTCTGGGATGCTGCTACTGTGGATTTATGGTTGCTTTTCTTTCCCTTTTAAGCAATTTCTTTGCTACCTTTTAAAATTCAGACTGTGATGAGTGAGGTCCCCCCTCAATGGTCTCCGTAAGAGGTCAGTGCCCGCTGCAGGGTGTCATTGCAAGCCCCTCTCGGTGGTTTCCCCCATTTGAGTCCAGGACAGAGGGATGGCGCGGTGTCTGCAGGGACCCTGCACAGCCCCCGCCTCCTCACAGCCCTGCTCCATCGCTTCTGCAGAGCCGGAAGATTCACTGGGACAAACTGGAGCTCCCTGTCTCTTGCCAAAAACCGTGGGTGCTGTTCTGGGAAAAAGCCTGAGCTTCTCCTTTCCTTAATGCGATTGGTGCTTGGTCCAGTTATGAATTTCATTTTTAAATTGTACCGTCTACTTTTTTTTTAAGTTTTATTAAAACCTCTAAATTTCATTAGTTTGCACTTACAAAAATAAACCTGGCATCGACTAGTGAGCTCTCCTGCCATTGTGTCATCAATTTACCCTGCCACCGAAGCAGCCCCATGTCACGCCTGGCACAGTGACAGCACCCAACTTTGATACTGCGGCTGCCTGCAGTCACCTGCCCTGCCTGGGAGAGAAGAGGTGCTTTCATGGGCTTTTGTGATTAGGAACTTTGGTTTCAAGGTTTCAGGCCTGGGGAGAAAAAAAAAAAAAAAAAAAAGGAAGTTGATTGTAAATTTAATTCCTGCATCTTAGTCATTTCTGGCCCATGGGTCATTAACCACACATTAGTACTGCCAGCCATTTTTCATAGGGGCTGCACCAGCGACACGGAGGGCGGCTGCTGCATCCCGGAGCATCCTGCCTGCCACCCACGGGCGTTTCGGGGTGGTGGGGTGCACCTGTGGGCTTGGCAGATTTTTACCAGGTAAATCCCTGAGGAGAGCCAGAACGGTGGCACTCCTGAGCGCGAGTGTAGCTGATACCATATAAATGCCCTGGGAGTGGTGACTTCTGCTGTATTTCACATTAAAACACCTTTTTATTTTATAAAACATCCCAGCTCCATTCCTTATCCTCTCCCCGTGCTCCTGTTCATCTTTAACCCTTGCAGCTAGGCAAAGGTTAAACAGTTTCAGCCTTCAAGCACGCCGTCAAGGACTCGTCCAGCCCTAACAGAACACAGTTTGTTACTGGCGTAAACAGAGGTTTCCTTTTCATGAAAGTCGTGTGTGTCTTGCAGCGTGGAAGATAAATCTCAGAGCGTGTGAAAAACCCATCCCAAGAGATGCTGCGTGCTCCGCTTCAGCCAGGGTGGCCCGAACGCTCGCGATGTCAGTCCATCCACGGCTTGCCAAAGAGCCCGAAGAAGCCAGCTCCTTTAACAGTCCTCGGGGTTTATTTATAGCCCCTTTGAATAAGTGCAGCTGATACTTAAGATCGGCAGATTTAATGACAGTGAGCTGGCGAAAGGCCAGGTCTGCAAATAGTGCCACTAAAAGTCTTTTCTGTCATAAAATTTATCTAATGTAAGAAATCGTATCGTGCAGGGTTTTGCCTGCCATTTTTATAATTAGCGGCCGAAATCTCCATTTCTCTCCTAAGAGCAGCCAGCACTTTATGGGACATGGCTGTCTTTCCATGGTGGTTTTGAAATTTATCTCCATGTTCGGAGGGACTCTCATGCTCTGCGTCCTGGGGAAGGGGACCTCGCCCACCCCAGATCTCCTCATGCTTCTCCTGGAGATGTGGGAAAGAGAAAAGAGCAGCAGGACCTGTGCCAGGTCCATGTGGTGGGTGGTCATGGAGGAGAAGGGCGGTCACACCTCGTATGCGCCAACCGCCGGCACTGAATCCTTGCCCACCAGCCCATGTGGTGACATCTCTCTGAGATTTGACTAAAACTCCATCAAACTCACCAGAAAAGCAGCTCTTGGGCTGTGCAAACCCAGTCTGTGATCTATAGACATGCAAAATGCGTTGTGACCACTGCACCTTCACCTCAGTTTGTCAGTGTTTGATAACTTTGCGATCCCTTTCACTAAAAGGCCATGTTAGATTTTTGCAACTATTCCCACTTTTTACAGACCTCGTGATCATATACAAAATCCCTGGCAAATTACCTCAAAATGAGTTATTGTATTCCCTTTTTTCCCCTCCTGTTTTAGAACAGAAATGAGCTTGGGTGGTTTTGCTTACCAGCCACAACAATTGACTAAGGACACATCATAGAGCAGCGTACCACACCTTACGGCCTGGCTGCGTCCCTGGGAGCAGCCTTTGCAGGTGAGCATCTGCCCTGGGACTTAAAAACCTATATATTTAGGATAATAAAATGAAAGCGAAATGCTAGAAAAAATCAAAGGGTTGGAAATCCCTTTAGGTTTTGCATTTCGATGTACAGATGTGTTTCAGGAGCTCTCTGCCTGTCATCTAGATAAGGGGCAATAGCAAGCAGGTGACCCATCCAGCCTCCTCCATCAGCAGAAGAGCTGCGGCACAGATCTTTCCTTGTCTTATTTTCTGAAGGGCCCCCTCAAGACGTGTCCTCTACCTGCATAGCTCCAGAGAGGCCGTCAACCGCTCGCCATGTCCCGTGTCACCTCTGTCCCGTGGTGACCCATGGGGCTGCGAGAGAGTCTGGAGGAGATGGGATTACTCTGGGCATCTTTATGGGAACAGCTTTCCCTGGCATTTGCACTGGATATATCCTCTGTATATCCTCGGGACCTCCTGCCATCTCAGCAATACGTAGATTTCGGTGCAGCTCCCTCTCGTTATAAAGATTAACCGCAGGCGAGCCCGGCCAGCTCCGTGATTTAGGTTCCCCATTTCTGTAACGGGCCGAGCGTTCGCCTGGCTGCGAGGGGCTGGTATTTATAGATACACGCTGGATCCTGGATAGAATGCTGTTTCTTTAGTTGAAGATGTGAGAGATGATTCGTGTCCTTTCCATGGGATACGGTTTAAAGTTGAAGTGCTTCAGGAGCACCTTAATGCCGTGCTGACCCTGGACCTACGTTCAGGGGAAGATTTAAAATTAAAAAAGGCAGAGGAAAGAAAGTAATTGGGTGGATTGTGCTGCAAAAGGTGCTAGGTACAGCTGTTCACTCAGTCTTTTTTTAATTTTTAGACTTTTCCTATCACATTTTCCTCCCAGAAGGATGAAAAATTGAAAGAACCAGGCAGACGGTATCACCTCCTCAGATACAAATGCGAAGTACCCACACGGACATTTATTTTCTGGAAGGAGGATAACTCCATCACACGGAGAGGTGAACGTGTCTCCTCTGACTGCCTCTATGCGCACGGGGCCCGGGAAGTCACAGGGGGAGCTGCCAGCGCTGGGGGCGGGTAAAAGCATGGGGAAAATGAAGCTACTACCCTTACAAGACACCGCGTGCCCCATTTCCAGGTAACAACGGAGTGGGCAGGAGGCACCTTGCTAGCTGTACATGTGTTTAGACCTGAATTTCACGCTGTGTTAGTCTTAGGGGCCCCCAGAGGGTCCTTTGTGCTGCTCGGGGGGGATTCGACCTTGGGAGAGGTTTGCTGCTGCCGTGCAGGCTGCGGCTCACGCTGTCTCCTGCGACGGCAGGATCCGTGCGGTGCCTGCCGGGATGCTCAGCCCGGCTCTGCGTCAGCCTGGACACAGCTGGGAAATTCCCTTTGGGAGAGGGGAGCGCTGCAGGTGCAGCCGCTTCGCCGTGGCGTCTGGGAGCGATGCTGCAGCACGCCTGGGGAACGAACCCACGCCTACGGCCGGGCAGCTTTGTTTTTCACCAGACACCTTCCTTCCCAGGACAGGTGAGGGCTGTTTGCAGTGGTGTGATTAACAATGGAGGCTGGCAGCTGTGTTTTGAACCCCAAAAAGGTCTTTCAAGATTTTGAATCGGACTGCCAAAATTCTTCAAGAGACCTGACTCCCCAGCAACTCTTGTTTCAGGATACCTGCTCCTCCTGCTCTCAGTTAATGCTACAAATCCAGAGGCTTTTCCCAAAAATGTATTAATTCAAGTGAGTTCCCTGTAGAGTTCTCACCCGCGGTCCAAACCCAGCGATCAGGAAGGGGCTTTTCCCACGCTGGGGCTGTGCGAACCCACCCGCGATGGCTCTGGAGGGGAGTGGGAGCTCCCAAAAGGGTTTCAGGATCTTTCTGGGGTGTGAGGATGGATTCTGCACCCATGGAGATGGTGTTCTCTGTCCCTCCGGGATGTCCTGCACCAGGCAGAGATCTCCAGTGTTTGGTTACTTGGCACACACAGACTCACGGAGTGGTTTCAGCAACTGAGTGTCGTACTGCTGTATAAAAACTGGAACTGTCTGTTGAACGGAGGGCAGAGGGAGCAGTCCGACAGATTATTCAAAAACTCAATCCCGGTGGAACTTTGACAGAGCCCTGCAGTAGCCCTGTCCCCACCCACCCAAGCACTTGTGCTACAGGAATGAGCATCATAAAAATGCATCTGCAGCACGAATATCGGTACGGGTGGCTGAAGCGAGCTCCAGCCGCATCGCTACCCGGCGGAGGAGGAGGAGGAGGTTTGAACCCTGAGCTTCGGACACCAGTTTGAACATCATTGAGCTCCTCATCGTTACCAGTGCCTGGGGGTTTATCCCTTCGCTGGCACCAGCACATCCCCCATCCTGTGCAAGGCAGCGATGCAGCCAGAGGATTAGCAATAAATAGTCGCATGGAAATAACACATTTACAGATCAAAAGTTATTCTGCTGCAAAATCTACAATTTCAAACAGTAGCACCTGATCAGAGCATGTCATGCTTTGCTAGCAGAAGAGGGAATTTCACTCAGTAAAGCTGCAAGTTTTCCTGGCCCAAATTACTAATTGCAAATTATTCACCCAGTTCTGGTAGAATGTTCTGGTTTTGCTGAACTAAAACCAACCGCATAATACCCTCTTAGCCTACTGGGCTTATCTCCAGAGCTCAAAGCTGCTCAGCTTCTTGTGTCTCTTCTCCCTCTCATTTATTTTCCATATGATAACTCATAAGAAAAAGATTTTTAAACCAGAATAGGCCAGAATTTTTGGGTTTTAGTGCATGATTTACTGGAGCATGGGGGGGGAGGTTGAAGAAGCTGAATTATTATCAAGAATGCCACTCAAATTACAATATAATTGTCTGGAAAAAAAAAAAATCTGGCAGCTAATTCTGATTGCAGTGCACATTTCTGTGCCTGTGACAAATGATTTCTAAAGTTAGACTCAAGGACACCAAGCTTCCAAGAGGTCACTCATCTACGGTGTTTATTTTATTTGCCACACCAAAAGAAGTTTTAAAACAGTTAAATTAAGAAGATATGGCGGGGAGGCGGGTAGGGAAGGAAGAGAAGCATGGATGATCTGAAAAAGATGGAAGGGTTTTGTTTTAAAAGGACCAATGCTCAGAGCCATAAAGTATGAAATACAGGAGGGAAAGCAGATTTGGGGCTAACCTACAATATCACATTAGCCTTTAAAGCCGTTCCAACAGACTAAGCATTTGAGAAAGAATCAGAGCTGTTTGTGATAAGTTGCTCCTCTTATCGGCAAACTGTCATCTGTCTTGAGTGAGAACATTTTGTCCACCCTACCAAAACAAGTCAGAAAAATTGGATAAAAACAAAAATATAAATCAGAATGGTAGCTGGGAGCAGAACTGAAATGATGGCAATTTCCTGGCAAGGATCACTGTACAGCTAAATGTCAGACGTGGCAGAAAGAATTATTCTTTCGACTGGAGGTCAGGAATTATGTGTGAGCGTGTGGTAGCCAGGCCCAGGCCAGCGCAGCCGCCGCGGGACCCACGTGCCCTCCGGCCACGGCCGCGGTGGCTCCAGGGGCAGTGGCACCAGCGCGTGTCCCGGTTGCAGAACAGCCGGGAGCACCTCTCCATCACTGTCCCGCTGGAGGCTTTGCTCCTTCCCTGGCTGCGGCGTCGCCCAGCTCCTTGGTGCAAACCTCCCGATGACTTCCGCAGGGTCTTGCTGTTGGATCAGCACCTTTCTGCTCACAGCCGGAGGCAGAAGTCGCAGTGAGGGTCTCAAGGGATTCTTTGCGACTGGAGCCAAGTATTGCTGGAGCAGCTCTCCCCCGTGCCTGCCTCCCTGTGCTTTTCCGCAGGATAAGTGGCTCACAGGTGATCAGGAATTAAGTGCTTCCCAGGCTGTTTCTAAACCCAATCATTTCACTGCCTTCCCAAAGCGCCCCTGGAGCTACAGCAGCGGATGGAGAGCAGAGATGCACCCTCTCACCGAGTCCTGGGGACCAACAGCACCCAAAGTGTGCTGGGCTTCTCCTCTCCCCTGGATCTCCAGTAGGGAAAACCCACTCAGGTCAGGGGAAAGCACTGGGGTACGACCTGCTCCTTGGCAGTGACGACTCTGGAACATGGGAAAAAAATATCCAGGGGCACGAGCACGATATCGTGGCAGTACCTTGGCATTTGAGCTGGAGGCAAAGCAGGGTGTTCGAAACACCTCGGAGGATGAACCGCTTTTGTCACCCAAGCAGAAGCTTGGAAGCCTGGGAGAGCAGGCATTGCTCCGTGCTCGAGCCATGCACCAAATTCAGACAGGGAGCAGCGGGAGGCCCAGGGACCAGGGCAGCACTGGTGGAGAGGACCCATGGTGCAGCTCGCCAGCCCCTTCCCTGACATTCCCAAGTGTTTTTCTCCTTCACTTCAACACATTTAACAGCGTGTTCCCACTGCTGATATCACTGGAGGCAAGACCTGAATCAGATCCTGAAAAAATCAGCTATTGAGATGCACCGGAGCTGCTGCGCTCTCGGCAGCAGTTAAACCACGAGCCACACAACTGCAATTTGGAAATAGAGGTGGAATGAGAGGGGATTTGGAGACATTCATTTGTAAAATCACCGAATGAGGAGAGGCAGATGGTGGGCAGAAGTGAGGCGTGTGGTCCTTCAGGTCGTGAGCGGTAAAGACACGGCAATGTCGAGGGCTTGGGCAGGCTGGGGCACGGAGCAGCACCTCCGAAAGCTGGTGAGGGAGGAGACTCTTCTCTGCCACTGGTAAACGGCCAGCTGAAGGGGAATCACTGGAAAACTCCCCAGAACACTTTGCTTGTGGGGAAGGGGGAGCTGTGGTTGCTGCAAGGGCTCACAGCCCCTGGTACCGACTCCTTGCCCAACCTGCCCCAAGGTCACTGCACCCCGACGCCCAGCAAACCCCTGCCCCAACCTCCAGCACTGCAAATCCCGTACCGTGGGGTTACTGGGGCTGTGTTACGATGAGCTTTAACTTGGATTTTAATTTTTTTTTTTTAATATTATTCATTTTGCAAGAGTTTGGTGCTCAGGGTACTGCAAGCACTTCCATAAACGCAGACACATGAGGAGGAGCTGAGCCTTTGCTTCAACCCAACCAGGAGCAAAACGTCCTAACACGCCCAGGCTGGATTGCTGGGCCCTGCAAAGCCCTGGCGCAAGCGCTGACAGCAAGTGCCCACCTCAGAAAGGCTATGTAGTTTGTTCCAGGGGAACTGGGATCAGGGACAACAATTTATTCCTTTTTGGAAATATCCCAACGGCAAGGACATCAAAGCTGCCCTTTAAGCAGAAGCTGCTGAGAGGCTGGTGCACGCACATCTCCTAAGGGTGTCATTCAATGCGTGTTGTGGTGCAAGAGGATGCCTGGCTCAGGCAAGAGTTAATCGAGGCTGTGCTGTGCACCTAGCGCGTATGCGCCGCGTTTGCAGCATATATATGTATATATCTCACATATACAGGTATGTCGTTATCTATGGCACGCGGGCTGCGGAGCAGACCGGCTCTCCTCTCACCACGGCGGGGTGTGGGATGCCACACAAATTCTCTCCATTGCTTCTCTGGAAATCCTGGCAAGCCCTGGGAAGCCTGCAGTTAATCAGCGCTGTGTCACTCTGCACCGCTGCAGGCAGCGGGACCTCACTGCGGCATTTTGGGAAGCCCTGAAGAAGCCATGGCCCAGGAAAAGACATCCCCCTCAGTGCCCCAGGGGCGGCTGAGCACTCAGCCCCGCCTGGGCTTTGTCTGTGGGGTCCTGCGCTTGCTGATGAGACCTTCCAGCCGCATTCAGAACTTTATTGGTTTTTTTTTTTGCACTGTAATGCCCTAACATCATGGTTGGTATGAAAGATCTGGAAGATGAGCCGGGTCATGGCCAGTCCCTCTCTGCTGTCAGAGGCACAGCGGAGCTGAACTTCTGCTTTGGTTGCTTTTGGTTGTGCTGTTTGTTTGCTTGCAAGGATTATCATATTCCCTGCCTGTATTGCACCACTGACAATAAATCCAGAACAACCCGGGCCCGAGTTTTTGAAGAGGTTTCCCAAAGAGAATGTCAATTACCTCTCCCTTCCAGCACCGCCGACGTCCTCTGGCACTTACAAATTCCAGTTTGATTTCGAGAAATGCAGCCACTTGCTCTAATTATTCAGCTTGCACTCTAAGGCAAGCAAAAAAAAATATATATTTAGTAGGTAAGCCTGAAAAAGCAAGGGATGGTTTAAATTGGGAGGGCTCTGTGACTCCAGGTATGAAGAAGTACAACCCTTAACAAAGATGTTCTGTGTGTATGCCATTGTTTGTGTGTGAAGGTGTGGGAGAAGTGGGAGAACATGAGAGACCAACTCTTGAGGTCTCATTTCAGGTGAAATTCCCCTCTGAGGCAGCTGGGATTGCTTTTGCTGCTGGGGATTTGGTTAGAGAAAACAGTGACATAACCCGGGTCAGTATTCCTCTCTCTGCCCAGCACATTTGAGACCGCCAAGAGCCCTACGCTTTCCTACGCTGGTGGATGTGGAATCATCAGCTTTGGAAGGGGAAACTGAAGAGCCTTTGGGTCCAGAAGAGGATGGAGAAGAGGCTGTCTTCCCCTGATCTGCTGTCACCACAGGGACCAAGGTGCTGGTATGGAAACGCAAGGAATTCCCCAGGGAGAAACTGCCCTTCTCTGCCCTTGGGTGACGTGTTCCCCTCTCAGCACTTGTCCTCCAGGTGCTTTGTCTCGCTCCACCCTCACCCCTTCCACAGCTCTGTCTTCAAGAGCTGCCACACTCCTTCCACATTTAGATGCCAGTCTGTCCTTGCTCATTGCTATTCTCCACCCATCGCCTCAGCTCAGCCTGAGGATGCTCTGTCAAGGTGCCAGGATCCCCCAACAGAGGTGAAGGTTGGTAGATCAGTGCCATGAATGCCTCCCAGAGCCTAAGCATCTCTGCACACCTTGTCTCTGGAGAGATGGACCAGATGTGCTGAGGACCCTCCCTGCAGCAGCACTTCCAGTCTCGCAGCCCCACCTCAGCTGCCAGCTTTTCTCCAGCACTTGGCTTTTCCCCTGGGCTCACCAGCCCAGCTATGAGAACTGTGGTATTTGGGAACCAGTAGCATTAATTATCTTTTAAGTCTCATTATCCTCTTTCCTAAGATTCCCTCTTTGTTCCTTCTTCCACCCCCCTGTGTCTGCAGGCAGCAGAGAGTTCTGTCTCTCCCTGCAATTCCTCATAGCACTGCCGTATTCCCAGACAACTTGTACACGAGCCATGCGGGATTTTTATCTAAATCAGCCCCAAAACAAGGACAAAATCCGAGGTTCATCACTCCTGAGTCACGACCAGACCACAGGCAGTGGCACCGACTCAAGAAGATGCAAATGCCTTTGTAGAAAGGCCTCTGCCAACAACATGCCCCATTGCTGACAGAGAGGTTCAAGGGCTTCCCAGGGATTTCCAGCCTGGTCTCATGGGGAAAAGAAGTGCTACCATCCTGGGACACAGAGTTTGGCTTTTGTGGTTCATATTATTTTTAGGGAAAATAACCCTGTTATTACCAGGTGTCGTTACTCTGCAGGCGTAAAGTCGTACCCAGCCAGCAATCCAGCTATCTGCAGGTAGATGAGGGAGATAATTTGATTCTATCTTTGAAAATGTCAGACTTTATGGGTGAATAAAATGCATTCCATTTTCTTCTCTTTATCAATATTGGGTGAAAACAGACTAGAAATTGCTTATAAATTGGTAGTGTCAAGAGAGAGGCAATCTATTTGTTACCCCTATATGCCCAGCACTGCTGTGGCAGCCACAGTCACCTCTGTATGGTGTGTAAGAACCAAGGAAAGGAACAAAACAAGGCACAGATGGAAGAAAGAGTAACCCCTGACACCTCTCCATTTACAGCTGTTGCTGTTCAAGTTGGTCCAGGTCAATAATCCTGGTCACACCACATCGGATGGTCTCAAAGGCACTGCAAATCCTTGGTTTTGAAGGGAAATTTGAAGAACCTTGTAAGGATGTACTCACCTCAGCTCTAAGCCAAAGGTAATGCCAAAGAATTGCTGAGCCCAAACCAGGTCAAAATCTGGGCACGCAGAAAGGATGCGGTCCCTGACAGCACGGTAATGGTAAAGGGAGAGATTTCAGGAAGGCGAATAGAATAACGGTGAATGAACTTTTCAGATAAATTATAGCTAAAGAGGAATGAAACATTATGGTTTCAATTACCGCTGTGCCCAGCCACGCAGGTAGTAATTCAAACAAGAAACAATTGGTGGATTGTCACCCTCAAATCAGACACATACCATTTAATTCCATTTACTGAGGGTTCACTGGCTGTATTTTGAATCAAATACAGCCATTAATGTGCAAAGATCTGAACAATGCATGTGTCCCTCTTACAAATGTGACAGCGAGACACTAATTCCTGTAAACCCCTTTTTCTTCAGGTTGGGCTATTCCTATTGCCTTTAGTTATGCAGATGTTACTTATCAGAAGTTTTAGTATGCCAAGATAATTCTTTTGAAATGGCTTGTGCCTTTTTGCTCAGGGCACACGAAAAGCATGGCCAAATCCAATCTTCGACTTCGTCATCCAAACTTAGCAAATTGATTTGAATGCAGAAAAAGCTACTTTCATTAAAACAATTAAATCCTTACTATTATTGCTATATCTGGCTATTACAGCACAAGGATAAATCATCAGTTACGGGAGCTAAAAGCTTTCAGATAGAATTACTCTAACATCCGCCCCGCGCACTGGCCAGAGGAAGGATGGTGTGCACCAGGTTTCTTCATGGGCAATGGAAATAAAAACCTGCCATGTCCATGAAGTGGATATTATTGTGCTGCTCTGTTTTAGCTCCAGCAGAAAAGCAATGCATGCCCATGGACAGGCGAGTAGGAGGCACGGCGCTTGGGATGAGAAGAGCTGGCACCTTCCCCAGGTTGTGCCCCCTCCCCTGCATGGCCGTCACGGGCTGCGTGTGACCCTAGCTGGATTTCGCATCCTTTGGACTGTGCCATGGCACCACACAAAGCTAAATCTATGCCCTCCCTCGTCCAAGAAACAATTTGATGGGTGAAAATGTCCTGTTCAATGCGATACGGTGGAATGGTTTTGGCACAAAGATTTTGGGGATCATCTGCAGAGTGCTTTTGCTTTTCTTTTTAAAACAAAACCTGCACGTATGCCATGTGCCTGCACCATCACACACTCTCCATGGGGCCACGAAGTGTGTTGCCTGATACAAACAGACCTTTCCACAAAGCCACGCTTACCCTTCTGATGTGGTTGAGATTGCATCAAAGGGCAGATTGCTTAAATATCATTTCACTGGTTATTGGGTGGGTCACCAGAATGGGATATGAAATTACAAAGGCTTCTCTCCTCCTGCTCTTCACAACATTCCGGGTCACTCTTGCCTACCGGTGCTCCCTGTTGACTCAAGGACACTTCCAGGCAGCAGAATATCAAAGGAGCCGGGATGGACAGGCCAGCTCATCCTCCACATTTTAAATGGCTCTAAAAGACCCAGAAGCCCTTTTGCAAAGAGAGTCTGTGGCAGGGACTGAAATCAGAGCTCAACATGTGGCTTAGACAAACAGAGTGGTCATTGGTGGCTGTTGTCATTGTCACACCGGTGCAGACTGTTAATTCAGCACAGGAGTCATTAAAAACCAGCCTCGGTGGAGAAAGGGGGTTTTGTAAATGCTAGATGCCTTGGCAGAAAGTGAAGAAGACCCTCGATATCCTACATTACTCTACTTGTAAATTCAGAGCAAAAACTCCCAGGAATTTGCCAGGGACAGGATTAGGCACTAATTATTTTCTTATGCTGAAAACTGTAAAAACCCAACCCTGCTTTTCCTCACCCCATAACCAAGCTAGGCTTACCAGCCGTTCAGGAGGTCCCTCTCTTCCCAGAGGATTTCATCACTCCCAAAACTTTCACCTGGGTTTGCTCCTGGGTTGAGAAGGTCAGATGACCGTCCCCGCGGCTTCTGCCGCGCTGTGCCATCAGCTCAGGGGACGTTCAGCTCCGTCACGGAGTGGGACTGTTCCCACGTCTCTGAGAGCGAAGGGCTCAGCCTGGTCCCTCTTCTGCTCCAGCCCCAGCCCCGGGGCTGTAATCGTCTCTGAGCTCACAATTAAAGAGCAGCACGCGCTTTCTGCATGGGTGTCCCTCTGTCAGCGTTCCTCCTACCAGGTGCTCTTAATTTATTTGTATTTCCAGCAGCTATAATTGAGTTATCAATTTTGTGCTCTTTTGGGCCAGAAGCAAAGAGATCAGAGGGCTGGTTTATACACCTAATTATAGATTATTTCCCATAGCTATAAAACCATAGAGAGGCAGATCCAGAAAAGGAGTCATGAGGTGCTCTGTGTCCTCTTCATCTACTGACTCCTCCCTGCTGCTCCTTAGACCCCAGGCTGAATAACCTCCAGATAGAACACTTGTCAAATGCAAGGGATACCTATTTCCCCACAGGAGAGCTGCTTAAAAATCAAATTCAACTTATGCTTAAATGATCTCTTCAAGCCTTTAACACCTCGTAGAGTCAGGCTGAGATTTATTCCATTTCTGTGTGGTTTGGCTATAATCTGCCTCGTAACGGTGGCCCAGAGTCCTGCTGAGGAGTGAGAAATTTTATTTTCTTTCCCACGTCTGTTTTTTGGAGACTTGCATTTGGCATGGCCCCCGTCAGCTCCCCACTCCTCGGGTCCGGCTGCGATGCCGCACAGCCACCCTCCATCCCACATGGGTCCAAGCCTCCTTCAGCATCCGCGGATCAGCCAGAGCTGCCTGGAGCGTGCTGCAGTGCAGAGCAAGTGCTAAAGTCCAGCAGATCCTATTTTTATGTTTACGGGAAGAGACAGGAATCGTCTGTGCGTCGGCATTAAGTTTCTGGTGGTGACGTGAAGAGGCCATCCAAGATGTATGACCTAGCAAATGTACTGTAATGCACACATCACATTTGTTCTCCGAGTAAATAGATATTGTCCAGGGTACGTTACATCCGTGCTTTCGTGTTTAATTTAATGTAAGCGAACTGCCTTAATTTCTCTAAATTGTAGTAATAAACATAATGCTAACAGTGATATTGCTAATAATTTATTTTGCAAGTGATTTATCAACAATGAACTATTTTAATTACCTGTTCTGAAATACCAAACTCTAGATTAATTATGTGTCATTATGTGAATTCATATGTGTGTATATATACACACAGACATATATATAAATTTCAAGGCTAATTAAAATGAATAAACCATCAGATTTGTTGAATTCACGGAGCTGAGGGGGGATCAGCTCTCCCCTGCTCTTCTGCCTTTTTGCATTTCATCCTCAGCACAGAGAGAATTACATTCCAGTGCTCTGAGCAAGTCATTTGTGCTCCTGAAAAATACATTACCCGGAGAAGGCAGCAAACTCCCCGGGTCCCACACGGCAAACAGGAATGCTGCTGCATGGCACGGGCAGGGCCGTGGTGGGTGGGAGCCGGGGTGGGAAGCGTGGGCTGCGGTGCTTCTGCCAGTGGGAAATGAGGAGTGGGGCTCTTTGAGTGGAAATAAACTCAAATGGGAGCTTGAATGGGGGAGAAGGAGATGCTGCAGATTACCTGTCCTCAGTTGTTCACACTAATTTTTGGAGGGAAATTGGAGTGGAATTAACAGATTTAGGGCACAACCAAAGAGTTTTCCTTTCTGCCTGGGGCTACATCTAGAGATGCTGCAAGGCACAAAGCTGACCGCGTTGGGGTGTTTCACAGCGGGAGCATCCCTGGGTGCACCGAGGCACGGCTGGGCAGAAAGGGGAGACCATCTCTTTAGGCTGAGAACCAAGACCAGAGCTGATGGCCGAAAGGTCTCCAGCCACCCAGCACTGACCCAACCAGCAGCAGTGGTCCTCAGCGGGTCCATGCTCCCTATGGCACCTGCAGCACGGAGGGGCAGGGGGATTGCAGGGCAGGGAAACTTGTAGCACCAGCTTGAAGAACACGATGATTAATAAGAGCAATGGCATGAAGGAAGCAGAAAAAGAGTAATGAGACCTTTATTCGATATGTAATACCACTAGGACCTTCTATAAAGAGAATACCAGGAGTAGAGCTAAGTTTTGCCGGTTTGGGGTTGCATAGGGAAGGGGAAATTATTGCTGACTGTGCAGTCAAACGCCTGGGCTGTACACAGCCAGTGTTGTTCAGAGTAAGCCTGGGACGTGTTAATTTGGTCATATATTTTCAGACGGTGAAAAGACACCCTGGCTTTTGATTTACCGTGCTGCATGGATCTATGCAGTGCTGTGGGTTTGAAATGTGGTGTCCGGAGCCTGATTCAGTCACCTGACTGCTGAATTCCAGCTAGGAGATGAAGAAGCCGTTATATACATAACAAGAACTTCCAGCCAAAAATTACTTATGGTTTCAATTGAAGGAGAAGAAGTTGCTGATAGTTTGGGTATGGATGTCAGAAACACAGCAGTTAACAGCGGAGATGAATGAGAGATTGGGAGGTGATAACTTAGATAAATTGGTGTCTCATCCATATTAAGGAGACAGCTCATCCTCGGTTGCTGCCGGGTGACATGAACAGTGGCGCGTATATGGATACTAAAATACATTGGTCTTAAAGTTAAATCCCCAAGAACCATCAGAAATAAGTCTCAGAAGCCAGAGTGAGATCTGATGCACGCTGCAAAAATATGCAGCCTGTCAGAGCGCACTGCTCTCTCCATATAACTTCCGCCGTTTGTAGGACAATTACAGAGAAAACGATACTGTGATCTGCAAAGCAGTTCCGGGAGTGGTTTTATTCACTAACTCAGTGCTATGCGTAATGATTGCCAGCAACATCTCAGAGGTGTGCGCATAATAGAGAGACATCAAGTCAATGAGTCAAAACATCAGAAAATAAAATTTGGATGAACATCGCATTCAAAAATTACATCATCTGTCATTTAACACTGTCTGAAGACCTCCTTACTGAAATAATGCATCTAAACCAAAAGTTACCCCAGGCAGTAATACCGTATGGCACTGTGTTTAGGATCTACCAGGAATGGGGGGGCGGGGTTCTGCAACTTGAGCTGGCTGCAAAGAAGGCGCGCTGGGGTTATGAGCCCTATGGGGATCTTCAAACTGAAGCACTCGAAAGACTTGGAGAGGGGAAACTTAGGGCACTGGGAGGGTCCGTTCCTCTCATGAACTCACTCCAAAACCTGCCAAAGTCAGTAGCGGCCCCCCCAGCATCACCCGTTTCCTTTGCTGTGTGGATGTGTGTAAAAATTTTTATTTTAAGACTCAAATTATCCTCTAAAGAAGGCATTGTATCCAAGTGAAAAATTAATTTGCCCTTGCTGACACTACACTTCACTGGATTAGATCCTTCTTCCCTCCTGTGCCAAAACACCCATCGAGATAAGAAGTTTCCTTTTTTGAAAATGCAGGTCTGGAAGACCTTTAAATCCCCAAACTAAATTCTTATCATGCCGGTTTCCCAAAGCACCATGTATAGCATCATCTCTGTGCTACAGCTTGAAAAGGAACAATTCCCTGCAGATGTGTGCATCTGAGGCCAGGAATGTCTGCTCCCGGGTGCTTTGGCAGGGATATCACAGCATGGGCCATAAGGCAAGTGTGTGTGTGCGTAAAAATATATATAATGTTTACGTACATATATATGTATTTTTTCTAATATTTATACACACACATGTATTTCTTAAAAAAAAAAAAAGTCTTTTATTCTAGGCTTGATTTTCTCTTAAACCATACAAAATCACAACCTATCCTGTTGTACTAAGGGATAATAAAAAATTGCCAAGTTGGTTATAATTCCCCACAAGTTCCTAGTTGTAGGTACAGGGAGAATGATAGTTTTGCGCCCTGCTTTTTGCTAGCTGCCCAGATCTCCACGCCAGCAATAAGCATAAGTCCCTGCTGCGGCGGTGGTGGTCCCGGGTGGGGAGAGCGAGCGCTGCGTGAAGAGTCCAAGTTGCTCCAGGGTGTGAGAATGAGCAATGAGCATCTCTGCTGGAAGCCAAATCGGGAAACTTGAGTGAGCTTTGCTACTTAGACAACAAATCGCTGGGTGTGCTTGAGGGTTCGTTTTTCACTGGAAAACGCTGGTGAAAAGAGTCCTTTGCTGCTTATCTCTTTGTGGTTCATCAGTGCTTCGTTGCCCTTCATTTCTTGGAAAAGGCATGGTGCTTAAACTGGCGGAAGGATGGACACTGTGAAAGACCTAAGCCACCTCTTTAATCCCAAAGGCTTCATAAAGGCCTCCTTTTGCTTTCCGGGAAAATCTCTGTCTTCCCAGCTCGCTCTCTTCCCTCTCTCCCTCATCCATCTAGGTTGCCTCATCGGTATCTGAAGGCATGCTCGCCATCCTTTGAAGAGGTAGTCTCCTCTAAAAAATCAATAGTTAACATTGTCTTTAAATAGTCTGACATTTACCTTTACTGCAGTTTTCATTTCTTTCTGGGATTGCTCAGACGTTTGTATTACTCGTGTACATTCCTTATTTCTCTGCCGGCAGCCCCTGACCAGCAGCATTGCAAGGATGGCAATCCTGGTGTCGCAAACAGCCACAAATAAGGAGACTGTAGCAGGATAATTGAGAGGACTGGAGCTCGCTAATAGAAGCATCTTTAATTTATGGAAGACATCAAGTGAGAATAATTACGAGCGAAAGGGTAGCGTAAATCCCTGAAGAAAATATATCCTGAATGCAGTTTTCCCAACAAGCAAATCTGAATGCTGGCCCAAAGGTCAAAATAAAAGACTCTGAGCTTCAACCTCCCAAGCCATCCACCTTTCCTTTCCTCTCTTGTCAACAAATTGTCTGGGGGTTCATTTAGAGAGCTGCTTGTTCAGAGTAGGGCTGTTTGCAATCCGGGAAAGTTAAGCAAATTAGCAGAATTATTAGGTAAAAGGCAATTCTCCACAGCCTGCAAAGCAACCGCTTGTTAAATTAGCTCACACGAGAGAGTTGTGCTGATCGAATGATGGCTGCGGTGTTTGCAGAGAGGAGGCTGTGCAGGCATTTTCTTTGAAATAACATCACTGTACTCCAACTGAAAAATAAAAAAGGGGAGTTTGTGCGGATTCCCTGGCAGGCTGGGACGGGCTTCTTGCACAAACGTGCTGGAAGATGCCTTTGTCTTTTACACGCATTCCTGCTACGCAGTTCCTTCTGCAATCATAACAAAAACTAATAAAGAGGAAAAACCCAATACCTTCAAACTAGGTACTTCTGAAAATAGGGAGGGCTGCAGGAGAGCTGATGCCACGAGACCCCTGGAAGCAGGTGGCCCATGGCACCCGCTCCCCTCTGGGACCTGCAAGGACACCTGGGTTTGGCAGCTTCGCCATCCTGGGGTGACTTTGGGAATGAGCCTTTTTGCCAGCAAAAACAGAAATTGGAGTCCTCCAAGAAGCCAAAGAGAGGGTGGCTCACACGTAGTTTCTGACCGCTCAGTCTCATTTTTATATACTCTTTGGCTATTGATTTGATATTTTTATACCTTATGTAGTGCACTTAGTACAGAAAAAAAATGGATTAACCAAGTAAATGTGCTTTATTAGCAGGTCTCTGATGGAAAGTTATGTCAGTTTTCCATTTAAAAGATGCATCAGGTTAATACAGTCATGAATCAATGTGCCCATGCTTGAAAACCTACAGACACCCCACATAAAAATTTCCAGTGTTAAATGCCATGCTGGATATAACAATCAAAGTTTTAAAGGGAAGAAAAGGTATTATCGGGAAGTCTTCAGCACTTCCAACACAGCTGAGAATGAAATTCTCATCCCCAAAGTGAAGTGAGGGTGTTACACCAGGTTTAATTCCAGCTTCGCTCACCAGAGATGACGCTCTCTCAATAAAGTCAAGGAATTGCATCCATCAATGTAAGCACCTGCAGTAACCCACTGGGCTTTTCCAGCATCACCCTGCCTGTTCAGAAGGGCAGAAATCACCCACAACACCAAGCAGAAGAGCTCTGGAGACCAACAGGGTCTAAAACAAGGGCGAGGACATCTGCCAGCTCCTTCCTAACTGCACGACATGGCAATTCCTCACCATAGAAGGATGGATTACGCGTTCCAAGCGACTCATTTCCCCGTAAATACTTAACAACCAACATGTTCCTCTCCACTTTTCTTGTGTGAAAACCTCAAATTCTCTTGCAAGGATAGATGAGGCAAACCAGCTATGGTTACTGTCCATCTGGATAGGATGGATAGAAATTAATTCCTTCCATGGCGCCAAGGAGGGACTGGAGGATAATTCATTGTTTGTTCCTGAACAAGTACAGCACGGGGCCACCTCTTACCCCTGGCAGGATATTAGCTCACAGCTGAACACTTGCATATTTGGGAAATAGTTTCAAATCTCTCTCTCTCCCTCTCACTCTTTTTTCCCCCCTTAGTGGTAAACAGAGAAAGCAGAAGCTGTCTGTCATGCCCTGCTGTCCTGGTTCTGGCTCAGATAGAGTCAATATTCACCTGAGCTGGGTGGAAAACTGGAGCTGGTAGCCCCTATGGTTGGGGCACCCAGCTGGGATAATTAACTAATTAGCTAACAGCTGGGGTTAATTTACCCAAATTAGCTAAAGGGCTATTCCATCCCATCTGACATCATGCTCAGGGTATCAGTGAGGAGGGTGCTGAAGGGAGCCTCCTGCTGCTTAGAAGAAACTGGGTGTGGAGATTTGTTGTAAGCCATTGTACTGTATTTGTATTCCATCACTGTTTTGTTTTCTTCTGTTATTGCTGTTAAATTTACTTTTTGTTCAATCTCAACCCATGTGTTTTTGCTGGGTTTTTTTGTTTGTTTGTTTGTTTACCAATTCTCCCTTCCGTCCCCCTGGATGGTGTGGGGAGTGAGGGAGAGACTGTGTAGTCCAGTCCCAATCGGGGCTGAACTATGACGCCTGCACAAAATTATTTATAGGAGGGGGAGGGCAGAAAGAGCTGGAGGTATATGTTATGGGAGGGAGGTGCTAAGTGATGTGAAATACCTGTCCCACATGAGATGGAAAAATCATCCTTGGTGTTCAGCCTCTTGTACATTCAAGAGGAAGATGGACCATGCTCTGCCTCCATTACTCAGTCGTTCAGCTCCTTGCAGCCCAGCTGTGGCAGATGATGCTCTTGTGCTCAGCCCCAGCTTAGCAGTGCAACCCTATCTTGCAGCCCTGGGTCTACATGGAACATCGCAGTGTTTATTTTTGGTGTTGTACAATAAAAGACAGCTACCTATAGTCAGCTGAGATGCCTGGGTGTACATTAATAGCACAAGGCTAAGGTAAGAGCAGATGAACATTAGAATAGGCAGTCTGTCCAATCCAGGTGGAAAATTTCATAGGAAAATAATTTACATGGGGCACTGACAAGGCATTTTTTATTGTAATTCTGTTTGCTGAATACCTCAAAAATGAAGGTTTTTTTTCCTTGGGGAAAAAGGAGGATTTATCCACACCTCAGGCTGGGGTGTTGCTAGAGCTCAGCGCTGCCGCAGTAACTGAGGTAATGCACGAACCCGCCAAGCTGTGCGACCAGCCATGCTCGTGCTGTCTGGCCACGTCAAACACAGAGTAGAGGACGCTTGCTGAAAGCTCAGCCAAGGCAGTACGCATGGACACGTTTTATCTCGCGGCTGCACACAGCTCAGGCTGCGCAGGCAGTTGCCGTCGTGCACCTCAGCGGCACCCAGCCCATGCGTGGGAGTGAAGGCATCCTTCTCCTCTTCTTGGATGTGCAGAAGATACCATCATCCAGCCCTTTATTCCTTTGGAAAAGATGCTCAGCACATCTCGCTGTTTATGTTTAATCCAAACTAATGTCTTGTGGCTATCATATGCATGATTATGGCAGTCATTTTTAATTAGGGGTTGTGTCAATACTATTGACATTTTCATCACTTTTAGGGGAAGTAGAGGATATTTTCCTGCAGGTGAAGTCCTGTCCTTGCAGTTCTCTATCCCTCCAACTGCACCCACTGTACAAAAGAGCTGTGCAGCTTATTTAAAAAATGCAAGAGTATTGAGCTCATCCTTTGTGCAAATAAATTACAGCGACTTACACAACATCAAACTCAAGGAATGCAGAAATTCAGATTCCCTCCATCCTATGGTAAGATTTACAGTCTTCTTCCCAGTGCAGTATTTGTTATCAAAAGAAGCCCTGGCAGGACCTGGGAAATACTCGTGGCCCTGTGATGAAGAGGATGCATTCAATAGCTTGCTGGGAAGTGGAGTTAGACATGAGCGGCTCCAGCCAGTCACTGCACTCAGCGATAAACACCCCGCAGGAGCTATCATTCACCCGGAAAGAAAGGGGAAGGCAGATCATTACATTTATTGGTCATAGTTTTTCAAGAGTCAATAAAGACCCACTAGAAAAGGCACGGTTAGTAGCAGGAATATATATATTTTTTTCATCTATCTCAAAAATACCTTTGGCTTAACCACTCTACATAACACCAGTAGAAAGTCTGTCTTCTGCCCAATACGTCAGGATGAATCTTCCTCCTAGATGATGATTCTGGTGTAGATGGTGCTCACATTGTACAGTTTTTAATGTCTTTAACCATCTTTAGCTTTGCATCCTGATAGCCCCTTCAGGCTATATGTCAAGGCCATCTGGAAAAGAAGACATTTCTGCTCAAGTGCTGTGGTAACGCAGATCTCTTGACTAAAATTGTGCTTCCCTCACTTGAAAAACTGTCAGCACAGAACAATTATCTGCCCGTTGGTTGCCTTGTCCTTTCTTTTCTCTCCTCTCAGGAAAAAAAATAAAAGAACCAGATGAAGGAAAAGGATGCACATAATAAAAGTCCATGGACAGAAGCCAGCTGATCTGATTGCACCACTTGCAGATGTACCCAAGGTAGAAGTGGGTCTCTTCTTTGCCACCTCTTTTGCCACCTTCTCTTCCTACACTTGACTGATGAATGCTCTCAGGTCTTTGGGACAGACAATGTGGCTGTTTTTATCTATATTAAGTCCTGTATAAACAGGGATATCAGAGTACTAGTGTATTTAGGCTGATGTGTTTGGCAGCTCCAGATTGTGAATTGCTCCTGAAAACAATGTTTGCATTTGCCAGCAAAGGTCCTTATTACAGAAGAGGGTCAAGCAAAAAAAAAAAGGATTATTCCTGCTAATTATTCACTGTCATTTAATATTTGCACCAAAGGTTTGCAGGACTGAGTTCTCAGGATGCTGTGTTTGAGAAGTTAATAGCGTTCCCAGGAAACCAGCAGTGTCTGGTGGGCTCTCTGTGGATGCAGAGGACAATTAAAGTTGATGTAGGTAAGGATGGTTGGCTAAAGGCTTATATTGACATAGCCAGGACCTGATCCTGGGGTTTTCAAACTCAGGGGTAAAATTTCCACTCAGAGCTGTGCTTTATGGGAAACCAATGGAAGCAGATCCAGTTTTCAGACCATGGGCAGGTTCATGACCTGGGCAGTTCCTGGCTACAATGGGCAGCCGTGAGCTGGCTCCGTTTGCTCCAAAACTCTGCTATTGCATCAGGAGGGACTGGGGAGTGAGAGGGGCTGAAGCACAAACTGTTGGGAGGGATATTTGTAACCTTTTGTCCCATGCCTTAGGTTTGTCCCTATATATTAGTAGTCCCTAGAGAGTTCCCTTGAAGTCTACCTGCTGCCTTCTGCTTGGGCCTGGTATTGCCTCGATCAGACCATAATAGTCTGTATTGTTGTAGAAATTCCTTACTAAGTGAATTGAATTTCTCATTCCATAAAGATATAATTAGGCAATAGAAATACTGGCAGAAATCTTCAAGCATGAGTGCCTGAAGGTGGGATCCACATTTAAGCATCTAAATACATGGCCCAACTTTTGTAATCCCTGTATATTCATATGTTTCTGGCTTCAAGAAGACTGGAAGCTTTCCTGCTATTCAAGGCTAAGGTGTCTTTGGGGGTACCCAAATACGAAATACGGACCACACTTCTTCAAGGAGAAAACATTTTCATTTACATTCCATGTTTTCATCAGGTTGCCTCCAGCTTCCTCATTTGACATTTTTTAGTGACTTAATTATCATTACCAAGGAAGAATTTTAATAGTCGTGGTGTTTACACTGGATGCAGCCCTGGGGAATGAGAAAGAATAACCCACATGAAGGGAGCAGGACGGAGGAGCGTGATATTTTGGACGCCCAGGCCACAGCTTGCTGGAAGCATCTGTTTTTACTCAACCTTTTCCTCTAGAGTCCCGCTATCACTCACAGCCCAGACTGCCAGCAATTAGGGACTCGTGCTGAGGATTCCCCTTCCCTTGTGATTTTGGTTATGAGTCTCTGGACTGACAGCGGCAAAGGTGATGGGCACTTGGTTATTTTATTTTGCCAAGGGCAGAGCTGTGCTGTCTGGATGCAGCTGGAGAGCCACGAGCATCCTTACCGCCCATGGCTGCAAACTGGCTCCACGCTCATGTGGGGATTTGTTGGAGCACCAGTGTCAGTAAATGCACATTGCAGCATCTCTTCTATGAGGTCAGGTCAGAGCCCTTTTGGATACATTGTTGGGTGTTTGGAAAGATGTTGAATTTGTGAAAACTAACTAAACAAAAACATCAGTAATTTCTTTTACGTGTTTCCAAGAAATCAGCTAGTGGCACGATAAAAAACATCCTTCTCCAAGAGTTGCTTCTCGCTTTCGCATAAAAAAAAAAAAAAAAGGAGGAAATATTTCCAATCAGTTCTGATTCAACCACTTCTCCTTGCTGGCATATTTACACTTCAATACTGATGAACCACAGAAAGGGAGAAAGTAACAGAACAACTGAGTACCTACATCTTCCCAGCAGTAACCTGGAGATGTACCTGTCAGCACTGTTGTACAGGTCCGGGCCCTAGCAAAAGGAGATTTCACCGCTGAAGATGGCCTCACTGCGTGGCAGCTATCAAGGCACTAGTCATATGTAGTGATGTTTTGACATCTCAGCAGTCTTTTCAGTATGAGAACTGATCGCTGCATCCTGAAAGAGAGAGCTGGAGACCTGAGCGCTCAGCTCCCTGTGTGCTTATTGATCTCAACTTGTTCTCAGGTGGAAGTATTGGGTGCCTGCCTGATCTAATTGGAGAATATGAGGGAAAAAAACCCATGTAGGCCATGTAGAGTTCAGTAGGATTTTGGCATGGATGTTTAGGCAGTTAAAATGCAGAAAAATGAGCTGGCAGAACAGTAAGCACTGTTCTCCTTTCAGCTGAGGAAAGCTCTCCCTCAGTAACATTTTGTCTGGTGGCTTTGCTGTTTAAATACCCAGTGACATAAATATTAGATGCATGTTAAGCCTCAGGTACAGCAAATAGCTCCTTACCTTAAAGCACATGAATACTTTTGGACCCAGTAAGAACACTGAAATGATACCTAAAGGACCAGAGACGTGGAGTCAAGTGAACCAAATTTCTGGTGTGTGGAAAGAACCAGATCTCTGCACTCTCTCATGCCAGGAGTTAACTTGGGCCAGCGGTCGTTAAGAAGTAAGGACATGAATAATCTCCCATCAGACTTTTGCATCCAAATGACTCATTATACCAGCAATATCCATGGCTTGTGATAGTTCTATAGATTGACAATGGTTAGGAAAAGATGATGCCCAGCTTACTTTCCCACCAATCATTAATACATGGGAAAGCGAGTGATTTTCTTTAAGTCCATTAGCATAACATTAGTGCTTGTAAGGACCAGACAGGGTAGACACTTTACAAGTCTTTTAGGTCAACAAAGTCAAACTGGGGACCCTTTTTCAGGAGCACAGCTTCTATCTCCCAAACGAAAAAAAAAACCCCAAATTGTTGGCCAGTACAGGCTGTGAATATTTGCAATTTGGGGCAATTAGAAAGTAGATGGTATTCCCAACTCATTCCCTGCTCTGGTAGCCCTGTAACAACCCATTTCTTCACTAGAGCCTATAGAACGAGCAGCTTGACGCGTGGTACAAAACACAAGGAGGGAACTTCAGATCAAAACCTTTATTCCTCGTTGCAGCAGATGAAACACTGAGGCACGGGGCTCCCGGGTGGGCATGAGCGAATACATACGAAAATGCGCAGCGTTTGCCATTGAAATACACAGTCCTGCATCACAGCTGAGATCAATACAGGCGGACGATAGAGATGATCAATCTTGAGTGGTCTCCGTTAGGCAGAATTGACTGGCAACCACATAATGACTCAGGCTCAGCCCACCAGTTTAGAGTCTGAGTGATAGATCTGCAGATGCCAGTCATCATAATTTCCTTATCGGCAGCGTTCACGTGGCCATTTGTCTTCTGCTACTGGAGTTGCCTTGGTCTGGTTCGAGTGTTTTATCCTCCAAGGTTCATCTGAGAGATCAATGCACAGCTACAGCTGGTTGAAGGGGACCAAATCCATTGAACAGTTGATTTGGTTCCATTTTACCAGCTTTAGCAAAGCATTTGGCCTCATGGGCTGTGGCCAGAAAAGAGGGGAATTCCTCGGGGTCTTTCCATTCCCAGCTGCCTGGACCTCTTCTGAGCTTGCTGCTGGTTTGAATGGCTTCACTTCCAGGCAGTCGGGATTTATTTAAGTTTCTTAGTGGCTGCAGCCGAAGAGCATGTCTGAATTAAAGAGGCAGGTTTAATAGCAGTGGAATAGTCTGCAGCGGTAACCACCAGCCTGGAGCATTTTTAAACCTGGTATTTGGCTCCGTCTCTTTTGAGAGCCACATTGCTATTACAGCATGACATAAGCAAAGGCTATTGTTTTAATCCAGATACTTTAATTGCCACCTCCTGCCTTCTTCCTTTCAGTGTTTTACGGTCCTTCTCCCCTCCAGGCTCTCCTTGGCAAATGGGAAGGAAAAGGCTGAAACACCTGAAATCTTTTTTAGAGGTTAGCAAACTCTGCCTCCCTGCCCTGCAGCCTCCCGTCTTTTCTCATCTGGCATTAAAATCGGTGTTTTCAGCAGTTTTAGCATCTGCTTGAGACAAGCAATGGTTGCATTTGCCATCACCAGAAACCAAAGGGAAAGGGGTGGAAAGAGGGAGGAAAACAGAAAAAAAAAAAAAACTTTTTTCTTCTTGCAATCTCATCATCGGGCAATTTGCCCCCACATGGCAAAAGCTGCCTGAGCCGCTCGCGCGACGGCTTGCATTGCAGCACCGGGGAGTGGATTTCTCCTGGAGAGCCCTGCGGCATGACCACCCCACCGCTAAAAATAACTCGGTAAATCAAATTTAAAAATCCCAGCAGCTCCGATCATTTCTGCAGTGGGAGCCAATAAAGTCAGGCCTTCCCTTCTTAACCTCGAGCCGCGCGCAGATATTGCACATCGCCATGTGCGTAACCTATTTAAAGAATTTACATGCGTCACAAGGCAAAGGTGACTTTTCCCCCCTCTTCCTCGCAGCCCACCACGCTGCAGGATGATGGCAGGAAAAGCACCTGCGCTTGGAAGCTCTGCGCACAGAAATATTGGGCCAGGATTGCAGCTCCCCAAGAAACACCGGCTTTGCGTTGTAACGGTAAGTACTGCAGATCACTTAACTGCCCAAACCCGTTACTCTACGCTGCCTATAAATAAACGGGGAGAGAGAGATGGAGAGAAAGGGAACGGCTTTTTAAAAAGAGCTCTACAATTAATTTAATCGAGTTATCTCTAGGTACCTTTTCAAGAGACAGTCAAGCCAAGGAACTAAATGGAAACTTAGACAGTGAAGACCTGGAAGTATTAAATTCCTCCTTTGGTGAGTTACAGGAGGCAAAGGAAAGCAATTATTTACTGGTGATTGTGGGGAGGTGGAAGTGCCACTGGTGACGGACGCTGCGCCGAGCCTGCACGCTGAACCCTGATGTGGACGTGGATTTTGGGTTAGCACACGCTGAGCTGTCTGACCATCACCACCGTGCACCTAAACCATGCTCTACTCCCCAGGTACGCTTGCTCTGTCCTGGTCCCATCAATTTGGGGAGACTCATTTGAAAGCAGCGCCGTGGGAGAGAGGTGCGGGGGTTACACCGAGCATCTTCTGCTGTGGCCAAGTGCTGTCCTCGCTCCCCCAGCTTGGCTTCTCAGAGTGCCCAGGAACTTATTTGAAATCAATGCGAGTCGGCGTGGATGCTCTAATGTTTTGCTTAAATTCTCTGCAGTGAGTTATGGGTGAGGTTTTCCTTTTTAGAAAATTAGTTTTTCTCTTCTGGATGCCATTAATCAAAACTAATGATGTCTCTTTGGTGGTGAGGCTTTCCCAGCAGCCGAGAAAGAGCAGCCCACGCTATCGGCTGGAGAGGGCTTGTAGCCTCCTGGCAGGAAGAGCACAGCTCTCCACCGACCTGGGTACCACCCAGTTGGGTGCTGGGGATGTACAAGCCACCCGAGTGAGATGAATGACAGAGGCCTCGCTCAGCTGCATTCAAAAGTCGTGCTGCGACAGCACCGTGTCCTGGGTTCAAAACCTCAACCACCCAACACCAGCAAATTTAGGTTTGCTGTCCAAAGTGAGTCCACATCCAGTCATTTCCCCATGAAATTGGGTCTCAAGTTGGAAAGGTCCTTTCTGACTGTTCTGTTCCCCAGGGCCAGGATCAGGTGCTGGTGCCACCCTTCCCAGGACCCTGCTCCGAGCCCTGCCTGCCCACTGCGCCGCACGTCCCCGAGCAGGGCCAAGTCCACGTGTGCTGCAGGATGGCATTGGAGACCCATGGGCACACTGAGCAAGCAACACTTACCAGAGGCAAATCAAAGCCAAAATAAATGTGTGCATCGCTTTTCTTTCTCTGCTGCCCATTGCGTGGTGCCTCTGTTTTGCTTTTGGCCTGGTTGCCAGCTCCGCCATTAACTATTACAGGCAGGAGGACGGGCAAAATCCCTGCATTACCAAACCACTGCCATGGCAAGTAGGATCAGTAGCAGGCAACATAAAAGGATGGGATCTGTTGAAGACCGTTCCACTTTAGCCTCAATATTCTAATAAAAACGTGTTATAGACAGTACAGCAAAGCCAAATAATTTGTCAGCATTTGTCGATATTCCTAATGAAGCAGAAGATTCAACATGCAATAGAATTAGCCTACAACAAACCCTTGCATAGGGCCCATCCTTCTGAGTCCAGAAATCTCCTGCCTATTCCAGTCCGATACCCTTTTGAGAAACGAGCGGCCGTCGAAGCGATTATCATTATAAGCTAAAAGGCCAAATGAGACAAAGTACTGTCGCTCTTCATCTGAATAAACAAATCATTTTTAGATCAAATGCATTAACAATTTATCATCCTAAAATCCAATCAAAAGGAAAAAACAACAATACAGAACATTGATTTCCTACAGCTTTATCTTAATGAAGTGCACATTCCCTTTGTAATTAGCTTTGGAAGGCTTCTTTCCTCTTTCCTCAAGCTAATGTGTTATTTGATTTTCATCCAAACATTACTAAATTGGAGGAAATTTCCCCCAAATGAAGTGGCTTTTGATAATACAGGAAAATGTCTGCTCTCTCACTTTGCTATTTTTTCCACCAAACAGCCATACTTGTACTGCAGATGATTCAACTTTATTGCGCGCTGTCTTTGCGAGGACGCTTAAATCAATGCCACACTTGCTGTATTCTGCACAATGTGCCATTTGTAAACCAGAAAATACAACCTTGCTGCTTTTATCCTTCTCCTTACAGTCATCGAATATTAATTTAACTTATATTATCACAGGTAAAAAGTGGACTGTGTTTTATTAACATTTCTAAAATTATAGATATTCAACCCAAAAGTAGACTCCAGGCAAGGCTTGGGAGTCTTCCACTCGGATTTTATTTGACTTAATTAAAAAGCACTCAGTTCCTTTGTGCATTAAAGTAGTTGCTGACATTGCAGTAGTCGCTCAGTCTTTCAAACCAAAACTATTACCTGAACTTAATAAAGTGTCTATTTAATTTATACGCCCCCATGAACTCACCTGTCTCCCACAGACACACCGTGGCTCTTGCTAACGGCTGGCGAAGGCGGTGCAAACTCACCAGCACCCCGGGGTACCTCGGCTGCCTCATAACACAATTTCCATCACCTTTTATCTGCCTTCCCTGCCATTAATACCATTATCCAATATCCACGAGCCAATGATCCACCGCGCATCGCTGGAAAGGCTTTTTTTTTGCCAGGCCACCTCTCTGTTCCTCCTCTAAATCTCTCTTTTGAATCTTCTTTAAATGATGCTGAGTAGCGGACTATTGCCTTCATCCTGCTTCGCTGAGTATTTGCTGAAACGTGATGGCTAATTTGATATTCTGGTTTTATTTGGATGTATTGCCAAGCTACACTGCAACATCCACGTCAGAGAATCAAGCCCCAAATCCTACAACTAGCACAATTAGCATCTTATTCCTTAGTTATATAAAAAGTCAAAAGTGACCTTATCAAAATCTTGGCTTTTAATATGAGAATCTCTATTTTCATCCAAATTTTGGTCTTAGGCCTCTGGTAAAAATAAAGGTCCTATTTCAAGCACAGACCTGATCTGCTCTGGCAATGCAGAGCATCCATACCTGGAGAGAGCTGCAAATGCTCCGGCTCCGTGCGGGATGCAGATGGACCCTCCGAAGCCGATTCCCTGAGCAGGTCTCTGGGAGCTGCAGCTCCTGAATCCAACAGTGGAAATAGTTGCGGAGTTGGATTTTTTTTTTTTTTCTGCAACTCACTCACTCACAAGAGAACAAAGCCGTTCCCTAATACAGTTTGTGCATTTTATGGACCAAACAATTAAATAGGTTTTAAAACATCTGCTGACTGCATAATTCCATACAGGGGAGTGTACTCAGCATTTTTAAACAGCAACCGATACAAGATACCACTTAATAGTACAAAACACCAGCAGTCCCGTTAAAATCAATAGAAAATTAGATGCTATGAAAATGCAATATGTGTCCAATTAGTTATAATTGGAGCAAATGGTGATGCAGATAAACTCCTGGAGGAAGACGTATTTGTCCAGAATGCTCCCTGCCTGCTTTCGGCGTGGTGCAGCGTCGGCAGCGGCAGGCTCGGCTGGATCCCGTGGCATGAGTGATGCCCCATCTAACACACGTATGTTAACCGTTATCTAATTACGGAGCTGCTCCCAGCCTGCAGGACCTGCAGGCCGCTTTGTTGCGTGGTGAAAAATGATCCTCTGCCGCGCGGAAACCTCCCTGTTGGACTTGACAGATTATGCCAGCAAACCTGTTTAAGGACTGAAAAATCCTTGGACGCCGTGACAGGCAGAGAAAGATGCTGTTTGGGGACAGTTATTTATTTAGTTATCCGGCGGAGCTTAAGAATTGCAGCTCGGTCCCGTGGATACTCACTTTTTTCCCTGCCTGTCTGTTGTTATACGAGTTCAAACTCCTTCCCACCGATTATTTTTCAGGCTTCTTTCAACTCCTAAAAACTCAGCCGCACGGCAAAATGGGAACTAGGTTATGCGATTCTAACGCTTTATTTTTAACATCTTTGGTGCAACATATTGGCCTCCTCTTTGTTTCATCTCATGACTGAAGAAAAAGAGCAAAGCTCCCATATCACAGCAGCCACGCATCGCCGAGGGCCGGTGCTCCAACCCCTTCGTACCCTCACTGGGGATGGAAGCACATCACTTGCGGTCCAACAAACATTATCGATTTGGGGGGCGTTTTTCATATAAACACTATAAACTATCAGTTATTTTACCAGAACTATTAGCTCAGAGCTAAGAACTAATAACTTTCTCCAAGATTCGTATTTTATTCCCGTTTTAAGGTAATAATTCAAATTATTAAAGACTTAGGGACACACACACACACAAAAAAAGCTCGTGCTTATCCACACCTGAAACCTTTCTGCATTATTGGACACTGTTACTTACACCCTTAAGGGAACAGTCTCACTAGAAAGGGAAAAAAAAAAAAGAAGTGGCAGCTTTTATTTGTTACGCTGACTCAGCCGAACGGTGGAACAAGAAACGTTAAGACCCAATCCATAACTTTTGTGGCCGCTCAAAGGACGTATTCTTCCTCTACACTGATAAAAGTTTAATATGTAGTTGCCCGGGTTTTTAATAAACTTGTCGACAAAAGAGCAAGGCAAATTGATGGGGACCTTCCCAGGAATAAATTCAGCTTCAAACAGGCCAAATGAGCGCGGAGGACAGGGAGGGGAAGGCACACGGGTGACTTTTGCTGGTCTTTGCAAAAATGGCACAATAGATTTTAGCGGGCGCGGGTGCGCTGTATTGTCTCAAAGACAGGGCTTTAGGACAAAGCTGGCTTAATTTAAAGAGAGCAAGGTGGTGCAGCACGCCGTGCATCACAGCCCTGGCAGCGGTGAGGAGCGGAAGGGAGAAAGCCCATATACAAACACGCCTCTCGCCCTGCCTGCCCACGCATCCCTGTCCCCGTCCCGCAGCAGACCTGCTCGGGGACAAGCTGCAGCCTCACTCCCTGCTTTTTATCCCAAATCTCCCATATTTCAGGGCATCCCCTCTGGGTATCGTCTGCATGGCTGTCTCCTCCGCTCGGCCGAACCATCCCCGTTCCCTGCTCCATCTTTTCCCTTTACATACTCGAGGCTGAGCTTAATTCAAGCAAAACCAGTCCTTTTCCACTGCTGTTACGGGAGCTGGATCAGGCTCCTGCAGCCCGTAGCTACCCGTACCCCTCGCATGTAGAGACCAGAAGTGTTGCATCCATAAGCTACAGCCACCGTCCACCTTGTGCAAGGTTAGGAGTGAAATCACTGCGCGAGATTCATTATTTCCTACTAGCCTCCATCCAGTCGGTGCCTTAAATTATTAAGACTTGGGGGTTTTTGTTAATTTGTTTACCCAAAGTAAACACAAATGTTAAAGCAGAGCTTCCAATAATATTCCAATAATTTCCTGACAGTAAATTAACCCACAGCGTCCCACAAGAGGACACCAATCTCTTCATCTTGGCAACTCCTTGCAACGCTTGGCTTCCTGCACTGCCGACCCCCTCCCAAAATCTCCCTCCTCTTGCACCGAACAGCTTCAGCAGCTGAAGGCCACATCCCGCCTCCGACGCCGGGTCACTTCCCAGATTGGAAGCGCTGCCCCGGCCATCGCGATGAACTTTATTCTTGATTGCTCTTAGGTCACTGGATTCCTGCTCCCGTAGCTTTATCCGACTCCCCAAATGCCAGGGTTGACTTGCCTATGTAAGGGCTTCGCGGGGATGGCTCCCATCCCTACAGCTGCTGGGTGACTTCTGCGGTCGGTGGTCACGAGCCCCACGCCTCCTGGCTGCCCAGATGCCACCTAATCCAGTCCTACCAGAAGGGCAGCTGAGAATGAGCACTATTTATAGCAGCTGTTCCCCGGTCCCCCCGGGCTCATCAGTCTGCCCGGGGCTTTTTTAGATAGCGGCACAGGTCCCAGCGCAGGCCATATCTGGGCATGGTGAGGCATTCACAGGCGCAGCCCTGTGCTTCATTTGAAAAAAAAAAAAAAAAAGACAAAAAAAAAAAAAAAGGAAAACCCTGCATCTGTTCGAGATGTCAGTCGCTCTGCTTCCCCCAAGCCCCAGCGCGTAGCTTGCCTCCTGAGCACCACGAGCAACTGCTGCAACTGCTAAAATGTTTGGCTTTTTCCAGACCTATCTGTATCTGAAAGCCTTCCACTTGCATGCAGGATATGCACTGTTGGCTTCTGCTCCTCCATACCTACCGCTTTGCAGAAATACAGACTAAACCAGGGATGCAGGCTGGTCCTGGTTAAACAGGGTGAGGAAAAATGTCTTCAGAGCATCCCGGGGCGCAGCAGTGGTCAGGAGGAGGCAGCCCATGGGGACGCTGCTCCACCTGCCCATGCAGGTACCCACCAATGCACCCAGGGCCCGGCAAGCCTAGGAGCCGCACTGACATTGCAGAACCTCCTCGGCACCAGCAGAGTCAACCAGCAACGCAGCGCTGTGCAGTATTGCGCCCGGACTGGCAACCAGCACCCATGAAGCAGCGAACAGCCCCGCAGTGCTGGAGCATCTCATGGACCACATCGCTCGGCTCACTCCCGCTTGGATATTCCCCAGGCAGCCACGGCCCCGTGAGGTCCCGGTTGAGGTCTGGCCTCAGCACCTCATGCCCTGAACCCGCTCAGAGGTGCTGGGGAGTCCAGCCAGGTCTTTGCATTTCGGTATGAGGGCAGAGGGGGCACAGTTCAGCCAGGCTGTGCTATCTCCCCAAAACACGTGCTGCGCATCACTGTTCAACCCAACACCAAAGCAGGGCAGTCCTTACAGACCCAGAACGAGCTCATCCTTGGGTAGTTGCACCAACCCACTTTGGCCTCCTCCAGCTTTAGCCTCACAGTGCAAGCAATGGCTTTAATAACTCCATGCCGAGCACCTACTCTATCTCTGGGGGAAACTGAGGCAGGGGAGCTGCACAACTCATCTGCAAGCCCAGCAAGCTGGTAGAGAAGCCCGTGCCCTTGGCTCCCACCCTTGGAGCACTGGGCTGCTCCCATCATGACTCCTCGCATCCCGACAGAAAAACGTCTCGCAGCATCACTGCCTGCTTGACCAAGGTCAAAAGAAACTTCCACATCAAGGGGAAAATGTTAAAGCTACCATCTTCACATACTTAAAGCAGCTCTGGGCTTTCAGGGGAGGGATGGGAGCTGAGGAGCGAGGATATTTCTCTTGCAAAGAACACACCATCCCCTCGCCCACAGTCACTGCTAAGTGCAAGATGTGGTGAAAGTCTTTAAAAATAGATATATTCCCAAGCAATTCATGCCGCTTGCATCTGGCAGGGCAAACCTAGCATGGAAGCTCTTCCTTACTGACTAAAAAGGATCATTAGCAGCTCAAGGCTCACGCAACCTTGACTCTCTCCTCCTCTCTTCAGGGCCTTCTCTTGTTCTTGGCCTAAACCAGTCCTGGGAAACACAAGGGAAGCCCTGCCCAGCTAGGCTGGTGTCAAAGGCAGGGAAAGATACTGCAGTGCAGTGCTGATCTCTTCTGCAATCGGACGTGCAGACTAGCCCGAATGCTGAGTCAGCACAATTTCTTTTTTGATTGGTTGATCCGAGTAACATACTTTCAATGTATGCTAAAGGGGCAGCAATTAATACATTTTCCCCCTTTCCAAACCGCTTCGAATAGAACGCACAAACCTCACCCCCAAAGTCACTCTCTGGTCCTAAATATTTGGAGGCTCTTTCATTTTTAATTTAGGGCATTAAAAAAAAAAATTTGCAATCTAAGCGATGCTCACTTTGATCGACTTGTGCTGCTGCAGCTAAAATATCTGTCCTGCAGGTCAATCTAATCATGCTTAATAGCAGTTTATTCTTCAACGCAACATTTTTCACGTTGGGTCGACAGTTTTAAATGAGATTGCTGATGCACCCCTTTACTAATGCTTTTACCAGGGCCAGCACATCCCTTGAAATACTTGTGCAATAAAATGCTTTATTGCTCTTGATGAATGCACTATTAAACTTGAATTGCAAACATGCCCCCCTCCTTTTTTTTTTTTCAAAAGAGGGTGCTGGAGTTTATTGGACCACCTGTCTTCCAATATTAAGTAATGGTAACAGCAGTAATAATAGATCATCAACATAACAAACACACAAATCTAAAAAAAAAAAAAAAACCCGCTGGGGAAACCCACATGGCACAAATTTGTCCCTGTGCTCTCGTGTACATGTGCAAAATATCCATCTTACGCTGCCAGTAGTTCCGCTTACATGCGGAGAATTCATCTCAAGAACGGCTGGGTTTTGTGAGGCATAGAATAGAAAAATTTAACTAATTTGGTCCACTGGATTTATGGCTTTTACAATTCTCAAAGCTCCTCTTTCTGCACCTGGCGCTGCACGGTCCTGGGTTTGCAGGATGGATGGGCGCACCTGAGCATCCCGGCGCGGCTGCACGCGGCGGCTCCAGCACCGATGCTCCGCGCGGTGCACCCGCCACGCCGCTCGAGGCTGGGAGGTGCTCTCACCAGTTTACCAAGAGCGAAAGAGAAGTGGCTTAACTTTAGATAGCAAATAGAGAGGACCTAGTGCAACGTAATGGTCACAGTTTTAATCCAAATAGGTAAAAAAGGAAAGAGGAGCTGCCACGAAGCACAAGAACGGCACAAACTGGTTGCTGAAGGCCTGCAGCCATCATCTGCTTCCATCAACGCCAACAGGGAGGGGATGCCATGGCTCTGGGGGGGTCCACACACAAACTCCCTGTTTCATTTTTAAAATTGTCCAAGCCCAGGCGCCTCAAGACCCCTGCCACGGCAAAGCCTCACCTGCCACCTCTGCTCCCATGCTGCGAGACCGCTCAGAATTACAGCTTTGAAAATATTTACATAAAAAATAAATCTGAGCACTTAGTGACTTCCTAAAGTTAGCAATTCCGTGTGATTAACAAGCGTATTAATTCAGAGAGGGGGGGAAGGAGATAAAAATTGCATTAGGAATGCAGGTACCTACAGTAAATCAGACCACGAGCACCTTTGTGAGAACAACGCACAGCGGCACAGGAGTTTTAGTAAAACCTGAGCTGGCGAATGAAAGAAAGGGAAGAAAAGAGAAGGAAAAGAAAAAAGAAAAAAAAAAAAAAATGGAAAAAAAGAAAAAAGAAAAAAGAAAAAAGAAAGAAAGAAAAAAGAAAAAAAGAAAAAAGAAAAAAGAAAAAAAGAAAAAAGAAAAAAGAAAAAAGAAAAAAAGAAAAAAGAAAAAAAGAAAAAAAAAGAACAAAGAAAAAAGAAAAAAAAAAAAAAAAGAAAATGAAAGAAGGTAGGAAAGGAAAGAAGGAAGGAGAAGGAAAGGGAGAAGAGGTGGAGCAAAAGGCCAGTAGGGAAAGGAGGGCAATTTTATATATAAATTATATGTAACGTGTAGTTTTGTGTTCTATCCAGAATGGTGAGAATTGTCCTCAATTTTCATCCAGACACTCAGGCTAACATTGGTGATTTACAAGGGAGCGAAACTGCAGCCCTGTGCGGGCACCGCGTTCCTACTCGGGCTCAGCTCATTTCCCAGCATCCAACAGTGTTTTGTTTAAATCTGACCCCAAAATGGGGCTGGACCCCACAGTACCTGTCTTTGCAGGGACGTGGGGCTGGATGGCTGCTGGCAGGGCTGAGCAGGGAGGCCCCCAGAGACCCCACCACAGGCCGCTAGGAAAGTCCCTGCTTTGCGGGGCCTGGTATAACCGGAGCATCCCAAAACGGAAATGGGGTGATATGCGCATCAACCATCCTCCAGCACAAACCCGGCCTTCCCAAAGCCACCTGGCAACGAAAAGGCTCCTCCTCTGCTAGGAAGAGGCTCAGCGCTTCCCACACCTCTGTCAGCCGTGGTATTTACTTTAAACAAAAACAGAAAAGCTCTTAGCAAACTTCACCCGTTCCTATACACAGGAAATCTCCCCGGTAGCCCAGCCTGCCTTTCCCAACCCGCTATTCACTAGCACCTGCTTGCAGTTAAATCCTCTTCAGCGTACATGGAACAAGTGACGGCGGCGCTTGCCATGAATAGAGACAGATAGAGACTCCACAAAAATCCAAATTTCGAGTCTCGCCCACTCCTGTGCCCGGGAGAGGATGCTGCGAGCCGTAAGACTGGATCAACCTCGGCGCGGAACGCTGAGGCATCGCGCCTACCAAACAATGCGTCAGGAGTCCGTAGGCCAAGCGAAGACGGGGGTTGCAATTGCAGGAAAACTGTCAAAAGCAAAACTTTGCCAAATTCTTAGCTGGCCTGCGGAGAAGGCAACTTAAGTTTGGGCAGCTGGGGAGCGGCTTTCCGAGGAGTTTGGCTTTGTCCGTCCTTAGAGGCATCACAGGAGCATGAGGATGTTTGGGGCTGAGAGCTTTCCACCCTCGGACCCAACTCCCATCTAGGTGGAACATCAAACTTGTATTTAAAACGCATCTCTTTCATCACTATTGTAAGATTCTGGAAAAACAGCCAACTATTTTACATCGGAAAAGGTTAAAAAGGAAAAGCGAAAGCCTGTGAAGGCTTCTGGAATTAAAGGAGCTAATTTTCTTATTTCCCTTTGGGAAGATAATACTCATCCATTCGGAGCGCTCCTCTGCCCTTAGCTGGGATCTGCCGACCCGATGGCTCATCCCACCAACATGGAAGATCTCCTCACCAGTTTTAAGCACAAAAAGTTTTAACATGGGAAAGAGCCAAAAAGCAGAGTTTGCACATTAATTTAAATCTAGAACACTGCACGCCCGAGTCACAGGTGTTGTATCCTTTTTCTCTCTCTTCTTCTCCCCCTTTCCATCTCCTTTTGTTTTTCCTAGGTCTAAAGATCAGCCAGCTCTCTTTGCTATCTAGTCTTATTTTGGGGAAAAAAGGGTTGACGGGGAAGTAGAAAAAAGGAAAAAGGAGCACTTGGCCTGCATCCCCATTAAAACCCGGGAGTGGACAGCCAGTTTTCCTCTGGTATCGCCTTTCAAAGCCCATGCCGCAGTCAGCATATTGAATATTTAATGTCCTGATGAGCATTTCCACCTGCTGACACAGGCAAAGTGACAGAACAATACACGCGCTGGAACAAGATCATCAATTGACTCCCCAGTCTGTCTGCCAGGTCAGGCAGTTAAAAAAAAAAAAAATAAATAAAATAATCTGTCTGTCTTTCTCCCCTCCTTTGCCCGGGGTCACGCACTGCTCCTTCGAGAAGGGTTCCCACCTGAAATACATACTTCTTTACATTCCATAGCTTGCCAGGTCCATATGGGCATATAAAGAAGTATGTCTCTCAAGCAGGTAGTTTCAATATGCGCATTTATATGGTCACAGGAGGAAAAATAGCCCTGGTTTACAATTTACATCCCAAGAGTGAGTTACGGCTCAGTTTAAACCAGCAGACTTTCCTCCTGCCCAGCCCATGTGCGGAAGCACACACATCCCCCCGACTCCCGCTCCTTGCCCATCACCCCCGGCTTTGCCCTTGGCAGGTGATGGATTTTGGTCCCTGGGAAGAGGAACGGGATAATTGCCCGGACACAAAGTGGCAGTGGTCTGGTGGCTGCCCTGGCAGGGGCTCTTTGTCACGTAAACGGCAGAGAGTAAAAGCCGACCTCCCACTCCACCTAAAAAGTAGGTGTTTCCTTCAAAATCATCAACTTCCAGCAATTAAAAAGACGAAAATTGGGTTTAGTGGAAGGGTTTTGCTTTATATGCATACAGACACAATTTTAGACAAAGCCATGTGGGGGAAAGGTAAATGTATCATTTCCCAGTTGCCTCCATCCTGCAATTTGGAAACAAAAGCCAATTTGTTTTCAGGAAGCCAAAAAATCAAACAGCCAGCTACTGATTTACAAACCGACACCGGGAAGGACTGTTCCATTTGCCAGAGTAAGAAAACTCATCAGCTCCAGACAAGCAATTGCTTTCATCAGTAAGTAGAGATTAAAGCACAGGAAGAAGAAAGCGTCTTACCTAGTGAATCCAGGGATTTTTCCTCTGCTGCTCGCTGTGAACGCGACACTACCTCGCAGATAAGCAAACCCCGAAAGATAGCACACGCCTTTCGGGGGAGTTCAGGGTATTTAAAAAAAAATTTTAAAAATTAAAAATTGCTTCTAATAAGTCATCCGGTTGAGCTCCACGCCGGCTAAGGGTTTTTGGGGAGACACCTGCAGATATGCAACATAAAAACCAGGCGCCGGGAACTCGGGCCAAAGTCTTTGTGAGTTATTCCCGCAGCCCCCGTGGGACGCGCGCCCGTGCACGCCCTCGCACGCTTGGGCACCCGTGGGGCTCGGCCCCGCGCGCAGCCACTGCCTTTTCCCCCCTCTCCCTCGCCTCCTCGCAGCCGCGCTGAGCTTTAAAGCTCCCCGGACAATGTGGGCCGAGTGGCAGGGCTGCGAACGCCGCCCGAGCTGAATGGGAGACTATTATGGGCAGGATTTAGGCGGCGAGCGACGGCGGAGGTCACGGCGGGCGCTGCTTGCATGCTCAGCACAGCGAGCGGGGCACGCTCACCTGCGCCCACCGCCCCGCTGCCGCCGATCGATACCAATTTACAGGCGAAGGCGGAATGGCTGCCTTCGTGTTAATGAATTTCACCGTTTCTCACAGCCTTCTAATGAACCCTTTAAAGAGGGTTTAAGTAAACTTAGCAAGTGGCAAACTAAGCACTTTGGAATACCTAATTGCATTGACGCTTTTCCACTGCTTTTTAAAATAATCGCTGCCAGCTGGGGAGTAAATATTTTTCCTGCTTCTCATCGACTTCCAGCACCGACAAAAAGCAAAGGCCGCGCGGAGCCGGGGTGTAAATCCACTGTGCTCAGCCCCCAGCCCCTAAAATGGCTTTACACCACTCATGCGACACCAGCACACGCCTGGGTCCTGGCTCTGCAGTTCCCTCCTCATTCCCTGGGTTTGTTGGCCCTTCCAACCATTATTATTTGTCTCATTTCAAGGCAAATTTCAACCCTTAGTTTGGATTAAGGGGAAGAGAGATGGAGCTGTGGCACCATTGTAATGCATGACTGCAGTGAAATTAAAGCAAAGGGAGAGCTGAGGAGTGTGAGGGAAAGTCTGGGTGCTTAAGATTAAAAAAAAAAAGAAAAAAACCTCAACAAAAATCAAAGTGCTGGTGGGGGGTTTTGCACAGCCAAGGCACTCCATGGTATTGAATTTCCTTCAGACTGACAACAGCAGGACAGCTGCTGGACTTCTTGGACCATTTAACATCTGCAACTCGTACCCCGTTTGCTTTCTTCACACACATCTGACATAGGCTGTCCTGAGCAGCCCCCAACAAGCGGGATGGTGGCTGCTGGCCACTAAAGAGAGCGCTAGGTAAGAGTTAAAAAAATGACCTTTTAAATCCTTACTAAAACTGCAGACAATGACACAACCACGGCAGCAAAGTTCATCCTGGAGATTTAAATTTGCTTTGAGGGTCTGTATGGAAGCTCGCGCTTTCCAGGGTTGTGCCTTTCGGTGGAGGAGTGGATGAATGGGGTGGCCGTGCTTTTAATGGTGATGCCAGAGGTACCCTCCAGTTCCCATCCTGCAGCTACCGCCAAGAGTGAGTGGCGGTGGGCAAGCGTCGTCCAAGGTCCTTCACTCGCCCAGGCTAGCTGAGCTCCTGCGCTTGCTCTCAGCAGAAAAACATGTGCAAGAAAATTGTGGCTGTTCCGGGGAGAAAAAAAAAACGGATGGAGACCTGGATAGTGCAGAGGCCAAGGGGCAAATAAAAGGGAAGGGAAGAGCCTGGGGTATTGCCTGGAGGTGGAAGGAGGATGGTGGGAAGCATGGAAAGCAAGGTGCTGTGTGTTATATCCCTGCTCTGCCCCAGGCTCCAGGTGCTGCTCTGGTCCAGGCGGCAAAGTCGAGCTGGAGCTGTGCAGCAGGAAACTTTGGGGACTTTGGAAACAGCTCGCATTTAGGGTTGGGCACTGGAGAAGGGAGAGTGAAGCGGGGCCGAGGCAGAGGCATGCGCTCGCCGCAGCGCAGCCCATGGCGGAGGGGCTGGGCGCAGGGCTCAGTCCTTGGGAGATACAGACACAACCGTCCCCTCGAGAGAAAGCCAGCAGTTAACCTGACAGCACAAATCACAGATTTCTGCCTATACCATTATGCACGATTGCTGAGTGTACGCTCTCTCCGGCACAGACACGTACAGGTACCCATACTCTAAACACAGCCTGGAGATGCATTGCACTTGGATGATGTGTTACACCTGCTTACATATAACATTTATATAGCTATGTATAAAGATGTGGAAAATATACATATGCATGCTATAAAACACCCCCAAATTTATGTGCGCGTGTGCACGTAGCACAGTATCCATCTCACAATACCGGTGTCCATATATTTATGTGAGTAGGTATCACCGCTACCGTATAAAATATAACGACCATAGTCAACTCTGAGCTGCAGAAGCAATAACAGTCAGTTGATGTATGAAGTGTAACCTGAATTCCAAACCCTGGCAGGGAAAACCTAACTTCTTCTCCTCCTCCTCCTCGTATTCCCTTTCTGATCGTCCACAAACCATGCGCCTGTAATTAACGCTCATTTCTCGGCATTTTAACAGTTAATCACCGCAGCATTGAGATCATTGCAAGTTAGGCTAAGTTTAACCACATTTCCCCCTTTTGCCCTGGCTGCTATTAGCTCATAGCACTAGTTTGTTGCAAATAAATAAATAAAGCCCCAATCCCCCCAGGTGTCATTAGCCAGCCTGTGTCTGAATTAGGCATTTAAAGGCCAGTTTAACCTTGCAGAACAGTTGCATGTCAAAGTTCTAACATTTCAGTTCAGATTATTCTAGTGCACTGCTTGCTCTGCAGTTTGTTAGGTTTTTTTTTTTTTAAATGCAGAGTATGCCACAGCAGAACAAAAAAAAAAAAAAAAAAAAAGGAGGGGGGGGAAGATCTCCTAACCCATCCACAGATTAAACACACACCAGCACATCCCTGCACACACACACATACATTTGCCCGATGCAAAAGCCCACATTTAAGTCTCCGGGTAAGTTGCATGGGCACTCAGTCCTGCCTTGGGCAGGAAAAAAGTGTTTAAAAACGAGCAGAGCCGGTAGCGGTTAAAGGCAAGGCAGGGAGCAGAAGAGGGGAAAGGGAAGGAAAAAAAAAAAAAAAAAAAAAGAAGAAGAAGACATACCAGTTAGGAGCTTCTGTTGCAGCAGAGGACTCACCAGAGCAGTAGCTGAAAGCTGAATCAGCTTTCGAGAGTTAGGGATGCATAGAGGAGGGTCATGGAATCACAAGGTAATAATGCGCTTCATGCTGCAGCCGTCAGCCTTCTCCTTATAGCCAATCTCTAATGCAGGAAGGGAAAAAGAGAGCAGGCCCAGTAATGGTATTAGTCTTCACTTGGAGGAAAAAAAAAAAAAAATTTAAAAAAAAAACCAACCCAGGCAAACCCTCCCCTCCCCATCCACCCTTACCTCACCCCCTCCACCCAGCATCGCTCCAACTCCGTCCCCGCTGCTGCACCGCGGCTCGGGGCGGGGGGGCGGGAGGCAGCGCGGTCCTGTCCGGCGGGGGCTGAGCGGCGGAGCCGGGTGGGGGGAGCAGGGGGGAGCGGGGGGAGCGGGGCTCCGGCGAGGCAGGGGTTAAGGAGAAGCAACCTTGCCCGCCCGGATTGCAGCACACCTTGATGCGAAAGGGCTGCGCCTGCAGAAGTGCCTGCACATCCCCCCCCATCTCCTTTTCTCCTCCTCACACCCCCCCCTCCCCGGGGGTCAGCGCGGGGTGGGGGTCAGGGTGCCAGGAGGGATGCACACACGCACCCCCGAGGGTGTGGGGGGGGAGATTGGCGGAGGGGAGGGGGAAGCGCTGGTCAGAAAGCGGGTCCACCTTTCCAGTGCTTATATACCCAGCGAAGCATCCCAAACACGCGCTCCCGGGCCAGCGGCCCCTGCTCCTGCTCTTCCCTCCCGGACCATATTTAGTCAACCACGGCAAAAAATAGCCCGTCAGCTGGAGCCTGCTGAGCAGGATTTGGAGTTCAATCGCTCCTCGCAGCCCATTGACTACTGGTCCTGCAGGGTCCTGACTCTGCCTTTTTTTTTCCCCTCCGCTATTTTTAGCTAGGCCAAATCAAGAGGGAGCTCATCTTACTACTCTTCGCCGGCCGGAGGTTTCGCAGGGCCCTGGCTATGTTTGGTAAGTGCCGGTGCTGGGAGACGTGGAGCAGAGACCTTGCCCGTGCCAGAAGACCTTTGGCTCCATCCGCTATTTATTCTTTTCCTCTCCTTTTCTTCCTCTCATTTGTATTTCATCCTCCATGGCAGAAAGGCATCCAGGCGAGAAGGTGGGGAAGAAGCTCAAGGGATTCTGATTTTCACCTTACAGAGGGAAGAACCAGGATTCAAAGACCTCATGCCGGGGCCGGGTCCCTCACCACGAGGTCCTGGGCACCCCATTGTTCGGCCACACCTGTTCTCCTGTGTCTCCAAAGGTGCTGAAGGCTGGGAAGGTGTTGGACTTTCTGCCCTACGTGGGGAGCACTGGGGAAGCCCCATCACCAGCCAGGGAAACCCCTCCTGCCATGGTGGGTTAATGTGGGTCACCAACACAGCGGTGTCTCCTGGGCCTGGGAGTCATGGGAGCTTTCCATCCTCCAAAGCGTTGCCCAGCATTACCCTGAGGAGGGGTGATTTTGGCAGCTCAGACCCTGCTCTTGGCTTGCACCCAGAGAAGCAGGTGAACCACTCTAGAAAGCTGTGTTAGGTTTGGCTTCAAAGTAAAGATGTCCAGGACAGCAGAGTCCAGGGGAGGTCACCTTGGGAAAGCAGATAAATGATGACAGATGCAGCATTGGCCACATTCAGACACCCTGTCCTGCTTGTTTGCCGCAGCCTCCCACCCTGGAGCACCTCCTGAATCCAACAGCCCCTCTGCCCTGCCCATACCAGGTCTCCACACCATCCCACCCCATTGGGGCTCAGCCAGAAGCACCACAGCACCTCCTCATACCCCAGGGGCACCTCATGCTGCTGACGGACCACAGCTGTGGGCAGGCTTTGTGGGGTTGGGGCTGGAGGGACCAGTATCCGCCAGTGCATGCTTGGGTGGTGGTGGCCGGATCTGCAGCTGGGATGGGAAGTTTGCATGAAATCCAATGAGATGCCAAACACCCTCTGCTCCCATCAGTCATCCATGAACACGGAGCAACGTGCTATGGAGATGCTCATCCACGGGGTCTGTGCGCTGCTGCACAGAGACCTGATCCCCACGGACACCTCACTTAGGACACTGGTGTGAGACCGTCAGGCAACACTCATCTGAGGTTGTTGTACTTGTTGGGAGCTGATAGCAAGTCATCTAAGGACGGGAAATGCCTGCAGGAACCACCCCGTAGTGCCACGAGGTGGGAAGGGCTCCCAGGAGGTCCCAGCGGTGCTTCCCCATGCCCTAATGTCTGAGCTCCCCAGCTCTGAGGACGATGCCAGAAATAGATGCTCCGGCTGACGCATTTGCTCTCTGTCCTGGGCTGCATTGGCTTTTTATCTCAGGCAACGGCTCTCCTGAACCCGTGCTGGGAGCTTGGGTTTCCCTCTGCCCCCTCGGTCCCAAGGACAGGCTGTTCCACACTGTCACCATTCAGACAGTTCGGGGCGGGGTGTGTGTCAGCAAAACCATGAAGTCTGGTGTCCCTGAGGTGCCAGACCCTGTGCTGGTCACAACATAAAGTAGCCCTCGGGCAGCTCTATCTGACCCCAGGGACCAAACTTGCCACCCACACTCCATTCTCCACTGCTCTGCCCCAACGTGGTCCTTGCAACCACCAGTGTCCCCTTTGCATCCTCAACTCATTTCCCTGCAGAACAGCCAGGAATTTCCTGCAGTGGCGTAAACTGCATCCGTAGGTTTTTTCTCCTTCTCTTTACCGTCATCGCAGGGATGTCCAAGCTGCCTCCTCTCAGGCCTCAGCCAGGCCCTCCACTGCTTTTCCAGCCTGTGCCCTTTGAATAACTGAAGCCATGGAAGCCCTTCTCCACCCTGACTCACCCCAAGGCCACCCCAAATTCATCCAGGAAGGCCTTTACCCAAAATACCAGCCCTGCCAGCACAGGGGGAGTTCATTGCCTGTTATGTGCTTGGGAGCATCTCGGAATTGTTGAGAACTCGGGTGCCAAAAGCGACAGGTTCTCATGCTATTTTCAGCCCCATCCGAAATCACAAAGTCCCCGGGAGGAGCAGCTCCCCGTGCTCCGGTGGGACCCTGCACTGCTCGCTGTCACAGGCGCTCACTATCGCAGGCGCAATCGTGCCCTTCTTTGGATTGAGGGAGTTGTTATCACATCCCTGACAGGTTCCCCGGGGTGGAGAATCCGTCCCGACACCGAGATATGTTGGGAACAGGAGCAAACTATAAACAGAGACGAACCAAAAGCAAATATCTGAGATGTGAATTAAGAGACTGTTTAAAACCCAAGCCTGCTTTTTACACACAGATTTCTTCCCTTCACTAATTGGTTTACACCATGCTAACCCTTGAGCTTGCAGGGACCAAAATATCCTCGTTCCTCTCCAAAACGCTCGGCATCTTTTTATCAGGACTTGGTCTGGAGCTTGCTCCGTGTGCCGATAGCGCCGTGAGTTTGGCATGCGGAAAGTGCCAGGAGAGACCGGTCCTGAACATGCAAGCACCACAGCTTGCTAGATTTTATATTTTTAAAATATATATATATCTATTTGCATGCATCCATAAATACATGCACATACACATATATGCATGTACATATGTGATAATAATGTGTGTGTGCATGTAATAATTCTGCGTTACAGCTCCTTTAACCACAGAAACCTGAGGGTGATGCACAGCAGGCTGTAAAACTGGACCAGTTCAAAACGTTATGTGAGAGATTGCAACACTCCAAACAAAATGCAAGATGTTACTTTAAAAGAAGCAGGCTTGGGCTTTTGAATTTATGTAACCTAAACTGATTTTGTCTGTTTGAAATTGTTGTTGCGTGGTGGGAATCTCAAAGAGGCGAGGAGCAAAGCTGCAGACGCTTCCTTTGGAGTCCAAGATTACAAGCCCCTTTACTTCTCCTTGCAGCTCCAAAGCTGTTAATGGTTTGCTTCATTTTATTAACAGCAGACAAGAAAAAAAAATCCCTCCTTGGAGCATGTGCGAGGTGACAAGTTGGATAATAACAGCTCCTTTGGAAGCTTTTATAGTACATTAGGCAAACATAGTAGATGTTTATAGACTTTTAAAAATGCTGATTATATAAAAACGCATTTATAGCCTTCTAAAATACCAAGCTACTGTAATATAAATATTTCTAATAATAAAAAACTAAAAATGCAGGCTGTTGACCCAATTGGAGCATTTTTGTGTTGATTTCTGTTTTTCTTTGGGCCAAAATCTGATCTTGAACCAAAAGACTGGACAGTATGCTGTGGTAAGAGTCAAGTCACTCAGGTTTTCACACTCTGCAGAAGATGCTGCGCTTCCCTGGACGAAGCCAAACCGACTGAACCATCTGCCCTGTTCGCCCTCCCAGTACCCCCAGATACCTCCAGCTGGAGGGAGCTCCTGGAAGAGCCAGGCATCTCCCAGCTGGCCCAGTCACCTTCCCACCTCGCTGGTGATGAGGAGGCTCTTGGTCACCCAGCCGTTGGTCTGCCTCTGTCCTCCATAAGAACTTGTATGTATAATTATTTTTTATTGGCAGAGAAGCTGGAATGTGGCTCTGTCCTGCTCCTAGCTGATAAGGTTGCTGGGGACGCACTTTCTCTCTTTTTTGTCTCTTTTTCTTACTTTGACCCCGAATTCCATCAGTAGGTGGAATTAGCTTTTTCCAGTTGTCTTAACATAGATAAATTCTTTCCAAAAACTAAGGTCTTGACAAGTTGGCACATCCCTACTAAAAACCAAATACCCCAAACACCTAGTGAAAAGATGGGGTTATTCTTTGTTTTATAAAAACAAATCTTTCCTTGGCTTTGTCCTTTATTAATGACTGGGAAAGACCAACTCTGGGCTTTGGAGCCGCCTGCAAAGTCCCCTAAGTCAGCGTGAGATCCGGCTGTCACGACGGGACACCTGATATACAGCTTGACCCAAAAGAAGAGTGTTTATTTCAATTCAATCTTCCTGAAGCTAATTTTCTTCCTTTTGGTAATGTAAGTTTATTTCTTTTAATGAAAAGCACCTTTTTTTTTTTTTTTGGGCAGTGTCCCACCTCTCCATTTACTGAACCCACTGCAAAATTTCACATTACTTGGGAAAATCTCAGCCCCCCTGGTGAAGACAGACTGAGGGAAGCAGCTGCCTGCAACTCTCCCACCAGATGAAAGCAGCGATTCCATCACCATTTTATACCATAACAGTGCTTAAAACACACGTCTGCTAACTTCTCCCAGAGCCCAGCTCCAGCCTTTTCCACTCTACATGGACAGACCATGTCTGTCTGACATACAATTCGTGTGGATATGACGCAAAAGGTGCTTTCCCTCCCCACCCCCAAGCTTTTTCCTTTTGTTTGGTGTTTCTGGCAAGACAAAGAAAATAATAAAATTGTTTTCAAAACTAATGCCAGGCAGAAGCGGTGTTCATTGACAGCACACTGCTAACGCCCTTCCTTCTCAAAATCCCAATGTGAGAGACAGCGGGGTGATGCTCTCCCATTTTTAATTGGGAAACTGAGGCAGGAGATGGGATTGCTTTACCCGGGGAGCAAGGGCACGGCCGGGGGGTACCCAGCCTGCTTCCCCGCATCCTCCCAGTGAGCTCAGCTTCTCCCAGCTTATCAGCATCTCGCTGTTGGTGGATGAAATGGTGACATTAGAGATAATTTAGCCAATTACCCACAGGCTGACTTGAGTTCATTCACGTGTTGTGGGCTTTTTTGTTCAGCAAGATGTAAAGGCTGCTTTGGGTTTTTCTTTGACTTTTCAGAAGTTGTGAAATGCGGCCGTCGGATGCTATCGTAACGATGATATATGGCTGCTTCACCGGCTGGCTGGGAGAATTTTGGTATCTCTATATGCACATATATGCAGAACCAGCACGTCGTTTCTGCAGTTTGCGTCTGTAATATAACATTCTTTGTTTTGGAAGATATTTCTCTGAAGACGCTAAGCACCTCATCTCCAAACACAACTGGTTTTCAATTACTAGAAGTTTTTTTTCCTGCATTGTTGGAGCAATATTAACAGTGGGCAAAAATGCAGCAGAACAAAAGATTTTCATAGCGGTCTATCTGTTTAAGTATTTATAAAGCACCAATCTTTCAGGTACCTGGCTCTTATTGTGGTTTTAAAAGATTATTATGCTATCATACTATAAAGGAAAGAACAAAGGACCACTCATAAATTTAACCAAAAATCCCCGTATTTTCCAATCTGCGTGATCTCTCTGAAACCTGGGATCTTCTTTTGTGTCAGGGACATTTATGTCTTCTCCAATGTCCTTCCAACAATAAGCACTCCAGCAACAGAGATCACATTATATACTGTGGTTTTGTTTGTGGCAGAACAAAATTAAATGAGTACATAAATTACTCTGCTCCTGGAATAAAGAAACAAGCAAAAGAGCATTTTTTTCAAAGTGGCTTTTTTTTTTTTCCTGATAGGATGAGTTAGATTTCCTGAAACCATGTGCAAATTAAAAAGTTCACAGTTCAGGTTTATTGTGAAAGCTAAATCTCAGCCTCATTTTGAGAGGCGGTGTTTTTAGGAAGACGCATTTGGATTCGTATGAGAACTTGTAATTGGTTTTCCCCATCTTCCCTGAGCAAGCATGCCTCCCGCTCCCCTCTAAATTAACATTGGTGGTGCTTAACAGCAAAAAGGACACTTGTGGCTTGGTGCACACTATGGAAACATCTCCTGATGTTGATGGAGCTTTGCAGCATTCCTCTGTGAAGACTAACTACCTTGAGAAACTCATACCCAAAATGCAACAGTGTCCTTTGCACCCCCAAATGCAACCTGTTGCTAGACACCACCCCCAGCGAGGTTTTGAGGAGCAAGAGCATCCTTGGGGGGATGAGGACTGCAGCAGGGACACCAGTGGAGATGGGCCAAGTCCTCTTGACCACCTCCATGCCACCCCACCCAGCGTGAACCTGCACTTAGGTTCCTCATCAGGCTCCTCCACTGCAAATCTCAGACTGGGAGTGCCTGGGGTCACCGCTGATGGCTGGCGAGAGCCAGGGTTCGACGAGACTGGCTTAGGAGCAGAGGAACTGGAGGAGAATGGGAGAGAAACCAGATCAGGAACTGACACGAGAGGGGTGCAGGCTGGTGGGAAAAAACAAGTACTGGAAGGGCTCTGTGCTTTTTTATTCAAACACATCTTTTCCATGCATACAGGATAAGGCAACGAGATGTATGGTTTATTTAGCACAGAGAAAGCAGCTATTTGGATGAAGTGCGGAAGTTTTTAGGCAATCATATTGAGCTCCTGAGGAGTTCCATGTACAAATGCTCACCGCTTCGTTTTAACCGTCTCCCTGCTTCTCATTTCCCTACAGTTGTCTCCCCATCAGGCTGTGCTGTGCGGATGCTGTAGGCTCTCACTCAGTCTTTACTTCTGGCTTTATTTCAATTGCCTGAAGTCTTGGGGACTGCCTGGGTTTGAGGGTCACCCCAACCACCTTTACCTAATCCATAGGACCATTTCTCTGCCAAGGAAATCCTGCAGCACTGTGTGGAGGGTTTTAAAAATGAAGAATCCATTGCAGCCAGACGCATCAGTGAGGCTCCGCTGTCTGCCCAGGAGCAGGCAAGACATCCTCCGAGGGACCTGTGCCACTAGCTTTGTGCCCAATGCTTTGCTAAGCCAAGCCCTTGCTCGGATCAACCACTCCCTACAAGTTCATCTTTCCTACAGGGTCTGTGTTCCCCTCCCAAAATGTATTACACAAGACTTGTGCTGCTGTATGGGCCAACCTCATCCATAAGGGAAATATCTCCTCCTCTTTTGTCCAGGGCTGGGAATGAAACCCCATCACTTCCAGACACAGTGTCAGTGGTGCAGAGATCACCAGCTCACGGGTGCTTGAGGCTCAGGAGTCACCCTGGGAAGCACGGCACATACCCTCAGCCCTTCTGCGGAATGTCTAAGTGGTCTGGAATTAACTGTTCTTCTGCAAGTAACTCACTAATAGATGTGATTAGCAATTAAGAAAAACATTATTATCTGTCACATGGGATTGAGGAAATATTCATTGCAAGCCTGTGCGTGACAGCAGTAGGAAAAGGGTCCAGGAAGGCTAAGAAAATACTAGTAAGACAATGTCAAGGAGGTCATCACAGGCAAAGACGTAATGATGGGAGAGGAAGCCAACAAGATGATCCATGAAGGATGGCAACGAGCAGCAGTGCAAGCCAGCGGAGTGTGCATTGTGTTGCACTTACAGGAGAAGGTCATTTATCATCACATATGGGTAAAAGTTCTTCTGAAAGATCCAAGAATCTTTTGGTAAGTGAGGAAAAAATCAACAAAAAAAAAAAAGGTGAAGCAGTGAGCAAAAATAATTTAGCAAAACAAGGTGCTCTGTACCCACTGTCAGTTAAAAAAAAATTGCTGTTCTTCTTCATCTGTCTTGTGCAAAGCCTTCCACATCGGTCTAAAATGTCTGAGGAGCTTTTAATGCAGTCCCTACCCCTGCCAGACCTTCAACGGCAATTAGGCACCAACCCATGCAGACAGATAGGTGCTTGGTAACATTTCCAAAAGCACAAGCAGTGAATTAGATGCTTACTTACTGCAAAACACTTCGGAAATTCAGCTGAACTTCTTCCCACATCTTAAGAGACCCAAGTACCTTTGCAAATCTGCTCCTTCCCGGCACGCTGCTGTGCCTTCAGCTAAGCACGGTGTACCTGAAGTAGTTGTGACCAAGCCAGTTCTGGAAGAGCCATGTTGGAGATGCTCTGTTGAGAAATGGTCAGATGGCATCTAGACCACACCTAGACCCTGGTCAGAGATCTCCAGCTGGACCTTCCCCAGACTACTGGGACACAACAACTTGATGTGAGCAATTTTGCGCTTGCTTTGTTTCAGACTTAGAGCCACAGCCTTAGTTTTCTTTCCCTAAAAAATATGGAGCCAATAGAAGGGAAAATAAATGGTATTTTTTCCTCAAGCTGCAAAAGTTAGGTTCATTTTTCATGCTCAGACTGCATCAGGATACAATATAGTGAGGAATAAGTAATTTCCTCTTGAGATTGTTGGAATAATTGGAGCAAAGGCTGCTCTTTAGGAAGGACACATGTAACCCTTAGCCGTGCTCTGAGTGAAAACGATCATCTCGTCTGAAATCACAAAGAAATTCCCCTATGGAACGTACCTGGAAACAAAGGCCGCAGTGTAAATCTTGTTGAACTGACTGACTTTGGAGCCAAACCTAAGTAGGCTGGGTTTTGTTAGGACGTACCCCTTGTGAGTCATGAGCTTGCAGTGGCACAAGACAGGCTTTTGCCAATTCCTTTTGGTCATGCTTTTCTATTTATTTAACATTAGCCAATTTATTCAAGTGTAAGTTAAGAACCAGTGGATTATAATAAATATTTATTGAAGTTTAACGAATCTGTAGGACGTGTATGTATATTAATCCCCATTATAAGTGCTGTCAGTTGCCACTTAACCTACGGTAACTGTCTTCTAAATTTATTATATTAAATACATATTTGAGATGACTAATTTACAGCATTAGCAGAATACATTTCTGTCACATCCCATATTCCCTGCCTTTGCAGGCTCCTTACGGAGAATCTCTCAGGAACCATCCAACATGCCCAAACTTGGCAATGAGAGGAAAATTGTGAAAAGTCCGCCGATCACTTTGTAAACCAGGAGTCCTGAGAGAAGCAAACCCAAAATCCGTGGAGGACACTGCTAAAGCCAAAGAGGTTGAAGTGGGGAGCAGATACTGCAAACTTCTCCTTTGTGAGGCCATCAGGAGCCCACGCCTTTGCCTCAGCTGGGTGTCTTGCAGCAAACTGCTAGAAGTCAATGACCTTCTGTCTGCTACTCCTCCCATGAATGCAGGTGAATTTGGCTCTCAGGTTCAAAACTTATTTAAATGCCCACAAATCATGAATGTCTAATCTTCTTTCTTTAGGAATTCAAGTCAAGGAATCTGAGGGTCTTGATTCAAAACTCGCCGTAGTCAATAAAATGCTAATTTTTATGCCATTGACACAGACCCAGACCCCCTAACAAGTACAGCCACTAACAGCACTTGTGGTTTTTGCACACTTGGTAATGGTAACGGCATGGTAACTCCATTAGAAATAATAGTAATTGTGCTGTGACTGACCTTAACACTACCACATTATATCCTAATGACTGTTCAGTTAATTCATTTTTATTGGCTGTGTCTTGGAATGGAGCTTTGGAGTGTGCTGCTAATACATTGGAAATTAAGAGCGTACATGGGCCTGCGGGGCCCATTGGTGCTCCTGCCCATAGCAAAGAGATTGTGAAATCAGAAGGGATTTACGCAAGGAATAGGAGACACAGCCCTACCATGGCCAGTAGTGTCCCCCTTGTTGAGAGGCAGTGCGGAACGCAAACAGGGCTTCCATGGCGAAGATGTCCTGGAAAGTCAAGTAGGCATCGTTGGATGCAGGAAAAGTAGAGCAGCAAATGAATCGTTACTTGTTTTGTAGGGGATGGCAACTGTGAGAGACACCCTGGCAGCGCGCACAGAGAGAAACTACTTGCGTCTGTCCTAACTCCAGCCCCAGTCTGCCTGCTAGGACCTTCTTCGTTAACCTTTGCACTAATGAGAGATAACAACCAGGGTTTGGGTGAAGGTGGACCTGGAGCATTCCCTCCTGCTCCTTTGTTTACGAGGAAAGGGCTCCTTTTGTCTATTGTCTTTGTGGTTCATTATGACTGTAATTTACTCTGAGACAGTGTTTTTCCAAGGTGCAAATTCCCTCCTCCCGGGGACACCCAGCTTCACATTGGCGTCTCCACCATCCCCGCTTGTAGCTCTCTAGCCACCCAGACTGATCACCGCAGGTATTTTTAGAAGGTCATTCCAAAGCAGTAATTTCATCTAGTGATGTTATCTTCTGCCTTTTAGCAAATATTGTTATTTTTTTCCCCCTGCTGTTTCAGATGGTGACAGATTTTAATGCCAACATCAAATTACCCCATATGTCCCAGCCCAGTTCCTGAGCCAGGACCTCTGCTGACACACGGAGTCACGCTGGTTGTCATTCTCAGCAGAGAGACCAAGACCGTGTGAGCGTGGGCAAATAAATTTCTTTCTTCCTTTTAGAGGTGGTCCCTCGAGACCATTTTTTCAAGCAGAGGGATTTTCCACTCTGCAGGACAAACAGTGCCATTCATAGAAAAAATATGTTAATGGAAGGGAGCTTCATGCCAGAATCCCTCTGCGTGTGTGTCAGCCTCAGCAGCAATGACAGTGCAGCTCTGGCAACAGGCTGCTCTAGTTAGCCTTGTGAGCTGCAGAAGGAGAAATGCCTGTGTTTCTGTAGACCCTAAAAATATAAAGAGCACTTTCCTTCCTCTTTTGAGCTGGATCTTTTGTTTCCATTTTGATTTAATTGCAGGCATCAAATTTACAAGGGCAGACGAAATTTTTTCTTCAAAAAAAAAAAAAAAGGACATCTGGATTTCAGATAACTATCCCATTTAATAACAGCTATTTTAAGGTAGGTCAAACCTGTGCCCAAAAACCCTTGGCAGTGTCCCTTTGATATGCTCCACTAGCCAACAAAGGGTTTGATGTAAACTGACATACATCTTTTAAAAGAGCAAACTGGATTGAGACAGCTGATAATCTTATTTTGTTGAAGGACTTCTGTCACGTTACCTTTAGATGAAGGCTGAGGTCTCCAGCAGGACTTGGAGACAGGAGGTAGTCCTGCTCTGGGATGGGCTGGAGCACGGGAACCATGCCAAGCCCAGCGGCCACATCTTGTGGGGCAGCAAAGCATAGCGATGCTCTTGAAATCCCTGCAGAGATAGTCAACAAGTCACCCAGCTAGGAGCTCATTCAACCAAACATAGCTTACCTCTCCTCTTATTCTCATACTGGTGAGAAGAGCACCTGGAGGCAGTCAAAAGCAACTCAGGAAAGACTGGGTTAATCTTCTCTGCGAGGTCAAAGAGACCCAGACGGGTGACACACTTTTCCAGTGCACCACGGCTCTGTCCAGGCAGCGTGAGAGGTGAACCAGCTCTGATGGGATGGTGCAGACACTGTAGGTGCCAAGTGGTGATGAGCTTCTGATGGCAAGATCAGCCCACGTCTGCCCAGCCCTTCCCAACCCTGCCACCCACTACCACTCTTCCCTGTGTCACTGTGAGAAATGTGACTTGGTGTGGCTTTCCTTGTGCAGTAAGGTGCCATGATGGAGGCAAGGAGTACTAGAGGACATCCCTGGTTCTTCCAGCAGTCATGAAGCCAACAGATATCACCACCGGCTGTGACATCTCCTTACTCTATGATGGGCCTCGTACCCCCATGAAGCAGCTTTCATGCCACTAATGGGATATGTACCAGGATATGGTCCTGGAGGCTTTCTCCAGTCCTTAGAGCACTATTAACAAATTATTTTGTCCAACATGTCCTAAAGGCATTAGTTACATTTACTGTTCTGCCAAATTGTTGTTTCTTTCTGGTTTGGCATGTAGCATCTCATTCAGGAGAGAAGATAATTGTCTGGCTCCGTAGTTGATCTATTTTCTACCCAATGATGGTTTCCCTGTTTGAAAATTGATGATCGATCAGTTACGTTAAGGATCACCAGGTGTAATATGTTTACCACATATTATATTTATTCCAGCGTGGGAGGAATGCATTAGCCTTTGTATTATTCAAAGGAGATATTTCTGATGTAAAACTGTGCTGTATTAATGAGACCAGCCATCAAAATGGATGGGTCAAATTAAAATAGAACAAATTGCAGACTCCTACTTAAAAGTCACAGTGGAACCCTCCAGCCTACGTTATCTGTACAATTCAAATGGAGGGCATTTTTGGCTCAGGCATGTTTATGTTCTTATTGGGAAATATATTAAGTTGTATTTAATGATAGTGGTGTAAAAGGTTGTATAATCTTTTTGCTTGACGGCACCCAAGAAAACTGAACCTCGAGCTCAGGGCTTTAAGATACTACTGCAATACAAATCCCGGTATTATGTCTGCAAGATAGGTCTGAGCATGGAAGCAAAGCCTTTCCTCTTTTTCAAAAGAATCAGTGATTTAAGAATCATTTCACCTCCTTTTTTTACATTTCAAGTTTCACATTATATTTTCGTAAGTCTTTCATACTGTACAGACAAAATGATGTTCAGCTTCTGCCGTAATTAAAGAAAATCACTACAATGGATAACATCAACTCAGTAGATGTCAATGATCTTGCTTTCACCACTCCAAACTCCGCTGCTCCTTGCATACGGAGCTAAAACACAGCCAATCTCCAGGCTGCTGCTCCCAGGAGGATTCCTCTCCCACAACTTCAGCTTCTAAAGAAGGGCACTAAGTCCATCATTCAAAGTCCAACTGTAAGATAATTTGTGCCATACCAGCTTACACACCTGTGTTAAGTGTATGAATTTCTTCCTCACTAGCTACGGGAGCAAACTGGGCAGGAGACCGGCAGCACGTCTCCAGCAGTGGAAGAGCTATCGCTTTGATGTATCCTAAGAAAATCCCACGGGACAATTATGCATTTGGAGATCCCATTAGCATCCCTGGCCAGTATTCAGCATTCCTGGAATTTTGAGCTGCAGTCAGCTTGTTAGACCAGACCCACTCCTGTCTGCAACCACCATTGCCGGGTCAGAGCATCCCCCTGCAGATGTAGAGGAAATATTTCCAGTGCTGTATTTCATAGATCTAAAGAGCCAGCAGATCTCTCCTTTAAGATTTTATTTCTTCCTCTCCCTTAGTCAACTTAGCTGTGAAAAAAAATCACCTACAGTTAAAATTAGTCCATTGGAAACCATGAATGTTATATTGTCCTTTGTGCAAGAAAGGAATTAAAGAAATGGATTTGGCCTTGATTTTTTCATTTGAACTTCTCTGCTTGAGCTGCACTTTTCTATTACCCCTGCGACGCTACCTTCGTTATGTTATTAAAAGAAAAGTAATTTATGATTGCCAGTCTTGCAGTCTCTAATTATTTCTGGCTGTGCATCACAATTATTAACTTGAGTATCCACCCTTTTTCTAATGAGATGAAAGACATTCAACCTCTTTTAGATGACTTACTTATAGGTAGCCATGCATCCGTTTTTGCAAGCCGCTGTGTCTGGTTAATAATGACACTTTCCCATTTTGATATGTTGTTTATACTTGGTGCAAGCCAAACATTGGATTTTCAGTGAAGATGAACCACAGCCACCAGTTACTCAAGGCTTGAGTTTAGCACCTGGGTGTACTGAAGCATCTTGCACTGTTCATAATCTCATTCAAGACCAGGCAATAAAGTACCACTCAGCATGAACTAAAATATCAACGTATCACTGCTGTTCTCCTTTTTTTTCCCCCTGAATTGCACTGGTTTTCCATTTACTTCTGGCAGCTAAGGAAGACATCCATTTTCGTCCGAACAGCTCTCTGCAACTTGCTTTCTGATAAATGGAATAGCACTACTTCAGAGACTTTAATCAACTAAGCAAACACTGTCCTGTATTTGTGGAGATCAGGACAGTCGTTACATTCAGAACACTTCTATGAAAAGTCCCAAGGATTGGACAATGGATGGGAAAATCGGATTTCTGAAACTAGTTCAGAGATGTTTCGCAGGTGGATCTTGGGTAAGAACATCTCAAGCAGACACATCCTGACCAGGTGTAGTGCTCCTGAAAAGCAGCAAAATTCAAAAAAAGGCTGGGGAAACCCCCACCTTTCACAGCAGAAACCCCAAAGCCCCTGGGAAAATGTGTTTTGTGTCGATGAATGTGCTTTCCCCAGCCCCTGCAGCCTCCAGCCCCTCCGCTGACTCACGCTGGAGTAAAAGCCTGGGATGTGCTCTGCTGGATTCCAGATTTCATCTGTATCAATCATTCCCCCATGTACCAGCAAAAAAAAAAAAAATGTAACCTGGCCCAAATACAGCAATCGAAGTGCTCCGTGCCAGACAACACATCTCTGTGAGCGAAGCCAGGCTAGACTGCTTTTTAGGTCCAGGCTCTCACTTTTCTGTAACAAGACCATTTTTTCTATAAAGCACACCTCCCTTTTATCGTCTTTAAGATAAGATAGCCTTTATGGTAGGTGTAACTACATGCGTAGGAAGGAGGGGAGGAAACCTTTAAGTATTTTGCATTTATAGTTATATGTATCTTTATTGCATAGTCAGTAAAAATCCCTGCTGATTATGTCATTGCTGAGGCAATCAGGTGCCAAAAATATTTTTTTTTATTTCATCGGAGCAATAATCATTTTCTGCCTGAACAGTAGCCCCAGTTGTTGTTTCTTCCCTTATGTTTTCATTAATTAGAAGGAAGTGGAGAGGTAACAAATGACTCCCTGGATGCTGAAGTGTACATTTTTCACTGTCAGGTTATAAGAGGCAATGGGCAAAGACAATATATCCTGTCAGATGTGAGAGTACTTATTGTCAGCATGGTTTGTAAAAATAGAAAGTGAGGTAGCTTTTCTGGATGGAGTTGAATCTGTCTATGGACGGAGTTTAATCTGACTAATTATAACTAACAGCTTTGGCAAACAGCATCATGTGGCTGTGAGAATACTGGATAGTGCTTTTTTTTCTTATCAAGTCCGTGTGAATGTTAATGTGTGTAAGTGTAAAATCGACTTCTCTTAAATCTTCTGAATTGCCATGTACTTCTTCACCCGCAATGCCTCACTTCTCCATAACTGCGCTGCGGAGTTACTGGTAAAAGTATTAAAACTCTTTGAAACAGTCATATATCTTCTGGTTTACAGGAAGTGCTTCAAGTGAAGGGGGAAAAAAAAAAAAGAATAATTTCCAAGGAGTGCTTCTGTCTTGCAGCAGAGCAGAGAGGAGACGGGAGTTTCATCTACAGCTGAATGGCTGTCCAGGCTGCGTTTTATTGAGCATCTCCCTAAATCCCCCTGCGACGAAGGCAGCCCTTCTGGAGGAGATGTTGTTTCCTACTGGAGAGGCACCGAGGAGCAAAACCTGGGACCCAGGCCTTGGCACAGGAATTCAGGGAACTCAAGGAGCTTTAGCTGGCCCTCTCTTGCCAAGATGCGACCCCAAATACCAATTCTGGGGAGTGCAGGAGCCATGGCGTGTACTGCTTAATGTACACCTGGTAAGGTGCACTTTCGAGGGTGGAGAAAAGAAAAGAAAAGAAAAGAAAAGAAAAGAAAAGAAAAGAAAAGAAAAGAAAAGAAAAGAAAAGAAAAGAAAAGAAAAGAAAAGAAAAGAAAAGAAAAGAAAAGAAAAGAAAAGAAAAGAAAAGAAAAGAAAAGAAAAGAAAAGAAAAGAAAAGAAAAGAAAAGAAAAGAAAAGAAAAGAAAAAAAGTTATATTAATGCACATCTGGTAAGGTGCACTTTCAAGGTTGATGAATAGAATGGAATAGAATAGAATAGAAAATATTATATGTAGTTATTGTGTATCACTCTGTGCTTTTCAAGGTAACAGTTTTACAGAAGTGTCTCGCAGATATCAATTTTTAAGACATCCTATTTTCTCTTGTAATAACTGCAGCCATGAAATCCACTCTGGATGTCCCAGGAAGAGCATGATGTTTCAGCAATGGAAAAAAAGTCAGTTCATTTTATTCTGGTGGTTCACTTTGCCTGTCTGAGAGGGATCTGAGACCTTTCTTAGTTTCCCAATTAACAGATAGTTACTGGCTCAGTAGCAATGTTGCAGCTTAGATCCTCCGTGGTTTCATTTGACTTTTCTTCACTGGCTTCAGTCAGGTTAGAGATTAACCCAGCCAAAATCTGGCCCAGCTCTCTTGGCAGTGTCTGTCCATAAATATTATGGTAATGTGTCCAGAGTAAAGCTGTAGGGATTTCACAATTTCACATCACAGAACAACAGAGATGACTGCTGAGAGTATTTGCTTGGTGGCATTGCTGCTGCTTGAATGGCTCTTGGAGATATGTGTATTTCAAAAAAAAAATAAAATAAAGAAAAAGAAAAGAAAGAAACTAAAGAAAGAGAGGATTTAGTAAAAAGAAAATTAAAATTTATCTGAGTTGAATGAAGATTTTATCTTCCATTCTGCCTAATCCTAAATGTGAAAGGTCAGTAATGACGATGTGCTATGAATGGGAAAAGGCTGTGGGATTTGATACAAAGGAGACTACCAGTAAATTGCAGCAGTTTTACGTAAGACTGTGGCTCCAGCACGGGGAATTAGAGGATGCTGACCTGAGGGGCAGAGTCATCCAGGGGATGGCTGGGGGAAGCCTGGGCTCTGGTCCCTGTGCAGCCCCCGCTGCGCCCTGCGGCTGGGGACGGAGGTTGTCCTTTGGGTCCTCCTGCCCAGGGTCCCGCTCCCCCCTTAGAGCATCTCCTGGCAGCATCAGGGAAGCCCAGTATGATCAGAAACACCTCTCCATTCCCAGTACGGTGTTAAAATTGGTGAGAGGGGCCTGTCCTTGCAGTTAGATCATAAAACACATCTATAAAATGAAGAACGAAGAAAGAGAATAAAATGACGAAAGGGGCCTTGTGTGCAATCAAGCCTTTTGCCTGCCTGAGAAACAGTTTCTGGAGTTGCCTTTGCACCTGATGTGATGGGTTTTGAAATGAAAGATGAGGACTGAGCAAACCTTGTGGCCATCAGGATGCTCTTCGCCCAAGGACATCCCTCCTCAAACCCACGCACACCACTGGCAGCTGCCAATCACTGCGGAGAAGGTATTTTAAGATGACAAAAATATGAAGTCTCTTGTGACATTCCACAGTTTTTATTTCCCCTCCCCGGTTCTTCATGGCTGTTAAACACGGTGGACATTGAAGGCCTTTTTCCAGCAGATGCTCAGCATTGCAGTTTCCAGAGCCAGCAGTAATAAAAGGTGGTTGTTTCCAAAACTGGATATCTCCTTTGTTTGGGTCATTCTTTTAATTGACTTCATTAATAAAGGAAAGGCCCTATTTAAACATAACTTTGTCTTCCTGGCAGAATATAAGCAGATGTCATAAAGAAAACAACATGCGCTGGTTTTAACTCAAAACTTTAATAGTAAATTGCATTAACTAATAACATAAAAACACCAACCATCTGGCTTTTTGGTGGAAGGACTCTAATTCCATTAGGACTTTAATAAATGTACTGCACTGTAGGGACATTTTACTTTGATAGCCTGGGCAAAAATGAGCAGCGTTTACAAGATTAGTCTGCGCAGCGGCCCTGCGATCTTTCCCTTGGAATGGCTTTAGATGGAGCCAAGGGGACATCGTTGAAGGACAGAGATGATGTAAAAAGTGCTGGCACTGGGGGATGGAGCATGCCCTTGAGGACCATGCCCTGGGGAAATGGCTGGTGGCTCTTGCACTGGTGAGGAGTCCACACTTTCAGCGGAGTCGGCAGAAACAATGCAGGAAAGCAGTGGATTGCTCCAAATCTTGGCATCTTTTCTCTCTGGGCAAGATGTCTATCCTAGTGCGAGGCCTCCACCGTGCTGTGGTGCCTTTCTTGTGCCTCGCTCTACCTCCTGCCACCCTTTTGTGCCTGCCCTTCCGATACGTCCCCTGAACCCTCCTGCAGTTCCCACCTTCTCGTTTGAGGTGGCCTGTGCCAGCTGTCTGCCTGTCCATCCAGGTCCTTGTGCCCATGTTACTCACTGCTCCTCCTTCCCTACAACGGCATAGATGTTGTGCTATTGACTGCTACGTCCACGCAAATGGCACATTGATTGCATGAAAGGTGGAGGCTGAAATACACCCGGTCGCCAGTAAACAGAATTTTTGAGCTGGTTAATCACTAGTAGCATTAATTTCGTTTCGCTCTTAGGATGTTATTAAGGTGAATTAATCTGCATGTGCCGTGAGACATAAGGGCAGTTCTGCCTTCTTTGGTAGGGTTAATCAACAAACCCTGACTAACGCAACGGGCTGATCTCTGGCACTCCAAGCTTCCCTGGATGAGTAACAAATGGAAATCAGTGAGGGGAAAACCTGACAGCATGATTTTTCACTGAAAATTAGCATGTGACACAGGATTGCATGTCTTTCTGTAAGCCAGTTTTGTTTCCCCCGGGTCTATTTTCTTGCAACACACTCAGAGCAGATCCCCACCGTCCTGTGCACTCTGGCTCGTCGCCCAGTGAGGAGTTAGCAAACAAGGCAAAAAAACATCCATGCATCTTGCTATGAATATTTTCAACAGAATTTATTAATGATGGGCATGTTTGGGTTGTTTTGAACAATATATATTCCAAATCGGCCTTAAAGCCAGATGATCCTCGTGATCACCTCGTCATGGTAATTACTGGAGCTGCTTTAAAAGGCAACCTGTACCCAGAAATATCTGAGCAAAAGCGCGTTTCCATGTGCGTATCTCTGGAACACAAAGTCGATTTGCAAGGAGCTGCAGTGTCAGACGAAGCTTTTAAAGAGTTGGATGTCTTCCAGATTTTAATTTACATGATCATTAATACTGACTTACTCCAAATATATCAATCAGTTTAAAAAACACCATGTCTCATTCCCAGTTCAGGAAAGCATCCTTAACCAGGAGAACGCTTAAGCACTTGCTTAGCTTTAGGCAAGCGCTTAATTCTTATTGAATGGCTCAGCGTTAAACACGTTTTCCACTGAGAGAGGGCTGGAATAAAGTTTTTAAAATGCAACATCCAGACCTGATTTGGGAATAGATTCCCTGTGAAACTCCTGCATGAGGCATGGGTGATGCTTTGCACCCCACAGCCCCCAAAATCTGAGTCTGAGCCACCCCGGGGCCAACGCGAGGATTTCCAACAGCCTGTTTGAGCTTGTCCCTAGACACACCGCCACAACGAAGCAGATGTTTTTCCTTTCACTTAATGCTCCTTATTATCAGCTGAAATAATATTTCCCTCTGCTGCCAGCATTTCACAGCATGGTGTTACCGTCAGCTGGGAATCCCTGCAATCCCTTTAACCTGGCGGAGGATGAACCTGGTTTTTTTCAGACACAGAAAGCTATAATAAAGCCATCCAGAAAATGACAGGTTGCAGGGCTCTGTGATTTGGAAACCGTTTCTATTAAGTTGCTTTCTTGTCTGGTGGCAGCGGGAGGGATGCTGATGAGGATCCCCGGTGTACTTACGCTGGGACCCAGCCGAGCCCTGGAGCACGCTGCTGCGAGAGCAGCTAATGCCCTGTCTCTCGTGATCCTTGTACTTCTGGCTGTTAACGCCATTTCTCTGTAATACATTGTAAAATAAACACCCTTTGGGTTTTCTACCTAAATCCACAGTACAAAAGGGGAGTTGACTTGAATTGCCCGGCTGAATCATTAGAAAATGAATGCTTTGGGGAAAAAAAAAAGAAAAAAGAAAAGAATTACGTTACTGATCCCCCAGCTTGCCTTTGTGTCTTTTCTCTTTCAGAAACCTCTCATGTTGCTGCTCTCTGCGTTTTTCTCACAGTATTGATACACGAAATAAAGCATAAATAACCTCCCTTTCTATTCTTAAGCCTTCGATCCCAGATCACTCTGAGCCTCTTGCCGATAAGACCATTTTCAGCATCCGCTGGCCTGGAAGTAGCTAGCGACAGTCAATGAGCTTCGGAAAAAGTCTGAGTATTTGCCCTGTCACCATCCAGGATATGCTGTCATCCCATCAGGCACTCCTTTGGTCTTCTTCCAGGTGGACAGTGGGAATTTTTTTTGTCCAGAGGTGAGCAGTTATGGGATGCACTCAACGTTTTGGGGGTTTTCAAGGGTATGGGCCATGCTGACATGGTGCCATTGCTTTCGACACAACGGCTGCCTTGCTACTGCTGTTTGTGCTCTATTGACGGGCACATTTTGGTGAACAGACATAAATTAATCTATCCCAGACCTGCCTGCATAAGTAGATACTTTTGCTTTCTTCTCCTCTTACACACAAAGTTTTCTGTTTGCAATAAAGTCGCAAGTAAGGATGTAAAACTGAGGATATATAAAAGGGGAAAAGGGGGTTACTTGGCCCAAGCCCACACCAATTGTACTGCTGTCCCCCCTTTTTGGTGTTTATGTAGAGCTCCCAGAGATGCTGTTAGCTCTTCCAGTGAGGTGACTGCAGAATGATTGCTCTTCAAGGTCAACAATTTAAGTTTTACCACTCTTCTCTGAAAGGACAAAGGAGGCAGGTAGGCAGAGATGCATAGATTAAGCAACATGATCAACCATTAAAGTCCTTTAGGAGGAGGAAGAAATTACTTAACCCTTTCCACCACCAAGTGAAGCCCTTTATTAGAGACAGAGTGAATTTTTCCTTTCCTTTCCTCTTATTCTGATGTAGTCTCCATCAGCGTCTCATGTCCTCTGCTCCTCGGTTTTCATTAAAAGTCATCAGACAGAAATTTCATTTTTACTCAACATTTTGACCTGTTCAGTGTGTAATTGGCTCTCCTCTTCCCTTTTGGAGACTGAACAGCAAACATTACAGATTTTATGTACATATATATACACAAACAACGTGTGTGTGTGTGTGTATATATCTCTACACATTTATAAAAAATCTCAATACAACTGGAGGAGCGAAACAACACAGGCCCATTCAGAGTTCTTTCCAGCAACTCCCTTAATCAGATATAACATTTCTGTCATATTTTTATCTCCTCGCTGCTCCCATCCTGACACTGCAAGCTGCTTCTCAGTCACACTGAAACCTGGACCTCCAGCTCCAGAGGAGGAAACCCAGAGACCTGTAGCTGGGAGAAAACCTTGCAGCTTGCTTGTGTGAAGTATTGTGGACTTCCAGCAGCTGCTCAGTTGCCCAGACTTTCTTGCAGGCTGAATTCACTCCCTTCTCTCCAAGTGGACTGTCAGAGCTTCATTTTTGCATGGCTTTGGGGCTTTTTTCTCTGTTTTCCTTGCTGCTTTGTTTGGGTGGGGTTTTTTTTGACTGGTGAAACAAGTTTTGGGTCTTGATTGTGGCCTGGAAACCAGCCAAGAGGGAACAGTCTTAGACACAATGGAGAGGACAGAGGAGGCTGAGGGTCTTGCTGGAATTAGGGTAGGTCCGTTAGGGAGCAGGGAAGGATGAAGAGAGGGCTGGGCTCCTTTTCCCCACCCAAAGTCAATGAAGGAGATGCTGTGGTGGTTGGGAGCAGGCACTTTTCCCTTCCCACTTTAGTTCTGCCTTTCATCCCCTATACCCAGACTCCTTCCATGAAAGGTGTCTATTCCTGAGAACAACAGTAGCTTCCACGTGACGGACATGCAGGATCATGCAGCAGAGCAGGATGCATTTTATTCTCTCTGTAAAGCCCAGAGGAAACTCATAGCACGGGCTGCGTACAGAGAAACCACTTCAAACCCCTGTGATTTATACGCTTGAGAAGACCACTGTGCTCTGGTTCGGCTAGCATCGGGGCAGTAAATTAATTCTGCAAGGGTCCTGTCCAAACTTACATTGATTCTGATTTTGTTGAAAATCATCCATTAGCCAAGAATTACTACCAGTGTTAGTGGAAATGCTGTAGTGTCATTAATTGGAATTAATGGATGGATAGTTTTTATAGGAGATTTGAATGAAGGCAATATTCTTTTCAAAAACCATTTTATTAGAAATTTGCTTGCCAGCTGTAAAAGGCAATGCCACAACAAGCCATTCCACAATGCTTCATCCGCAGCTTGATGTGTTTTTAATTAAGGAAAAGCAAAGCACTTCAAAGTGTTTTTATTAAAAAAAAAATAGCCATATAACAGATAGCTATTTATTTACTGCATAATAAGGAACTCAGACCAAGAAAGGCTGGAAAGGGTCACAGCAATACCGTCCCTGTTTATTTGCTGGACCCTGAATATTCTCTTTCTTCCGGGTGTTTGAAAAGACTGCAGGTTATTTTCGGTGCCTTATACATTGTTCCATTCCTACACTTCTCGGGGTGAAAAAGAAGAGCATAATCTGCTCTGGCTCTTTTCTAAGGACCGGTTACAACCCTGGAGGATTAATGCTAGGACTGCTGGAGTAGCCCCAGTCCTGGCTGAACTGGTTCAAGCCTAGCTGAGAATGACCTGTTTTCTGCCCTTTCCAAGGAGGCAAAAAACAGGAGAAGAGATGAACTGATGATGCTCCACTGAAGTCTAAGGAGCTCTCCTGATCCACAATGTGTGAAGATCTCCTCTCCTGCCCTTCTCATCTCCTGAGGATACAGGATGCTGTTTTATATGCCTCTTCCATGGCATTTGGAGCTTTTTACCAAGGCAGGGTAAGGCTAGTGTTCTCCCTTTATGCTTGAGGAGGCAGAGGTAGAGGAGGTGAAAGGTCTTGCTCAAGACCACAGAGCAGGAGCTCACCAAGCTTATTGCAAAGAAAATCACCCTCCCACCAACAGAATATGTGAAGGTTCCCTATAGAATTTACTTTAGCTTTTAAATAGACCCAGGTTTGGGGGTTTTTAACTGTTTCAATGCTACCACAGCTACTTGCTGTCTTCTCTTGCCTCTCTTTTCATCTAGATCTTACTGATTTGCTTGCATTTCCCATGGAAAAAAAAAAAAAAAAACAACTACTGGCACAACATCAGCATCCTGGACCTGGCGCTGGCAGCAGGAACGCACGTGTGCTTTGTATGACCTGTGTGCAAGGATATTTTTTCTTCATTTCTTTTTAATTGTGTATTTGAAATAGCAAAGACTGAAGCAAGTGTATCGGAGTCTTGTAGAAGTCACAGCAGCAGGGTTTAGGCAGAGATAAGAACAGCCTGTAGTAAGCCATGTGTATATAAATGGGGAAATTGCACTTTAAAACAGTTAAAGATAGTCATTTGCTAATAATTTAGGTGGATAGCGCGTGCAAACACAGCGCTCACACCTCAGGTCCCTGACCTGCCCACTGCAGAGCTTGCCTGGAGCAGCGGTCCCCAGGCGCGTGGCTGCGGGGAACGGCTGCCGTGCATCAGCGCGCTGTCAGAAACCCTTCCAGTCACGGTCAAGGACATTCCACACAGCCGAGCCTACTTGGAAAAGATCTCGTTCCCTTCCCCTTTCTACAGAACTCTAGTACTGCTCTCCAAATGGGCTCATTTTCCACTAAACCAACTCATTCTCCCCTAAACCTATGCACAGATATAGGTTTTATTAAACAGCAAGGTGCACGTAGCAGCACAGCTCTTGGAAATCTCATGCCTGCAGTTAGAAACAGGACCTGGGGCCGGTTTCTGCAAACACAGAGCTGCCTATGGGTTTCACACGCAGAAGGGTGCGAAGGACACCTCGACTGTCCTTGGAAGACGTGGTGGACGCAGGGTGTGCAGGGCCGCCCGCCATGACCCCTTTGCACAAGAGCTGGGCAGGTTTCAGAAAACCAAGGGGAAACACAACAGGAATGAAACGGGGCTGTATGATCAGAATCCTAATTAAGGAGAAAATATTGGAAATATGCCATATTAGAAACGCTATTACGATTAATAGTGACAATTCCACTCTTGGGAAATAGGCAAATTTACACAGCAGCTATATATAAAATTTACTTTAGCATATTCCCCTCTCTACCTTGTTTGCACACTGTGATAACAAATTACTTGTATACTATATGATGATATTCCTTTTATATTTAAATATTTGAGCCAACGATTCATTTTGTGAGGAGAGAAAAGCATGCAGAGGTCTGAGAGCTACAGAGCAAAGTAAATGATGTGCTGCGATATATTTAGCAAGTGATAATGTGAAAAACACACAAAAAAACCCCAAGTATATGTGGACAGGAAGGTAAACACAGTAAGGAAGAGCTTAGTTAGGGATTTCCCTAGCAAGAAAGACGAGTGATCCTGCATGTAAGATGTGAACCTGTCAGTCATGGTACCACCTTTGAAAAGTTATTTTATCCTTCAATTCTTCAGTTTCCTTACTGAAAAAAAAAAAAAAGGGAGGGGAGAGTCAGTGAAGTCTTTGGATGGTATTTCCACATCTAGCAATGAGAGGTATTTTTTGGTGGCAAAAAATGACAAAATTATTTACTGTTGCTACTTCTTTGTGCCATTTGACTGGATCATTGCCCTGTAATACAAAGCAGCCAACAGATTTCTTAGACAAGTCTGTACAGATATCTTTATACACAGACATACGTCTTTATATACCGATGCCATACATGCCATCCATATATTCCTCTCTCTTGCTTTCTCCTCTGTCCCCATATCTCCCTGTATGTACATACAGAGAGGAAGGCAGTGCGGAGAACGATGCTCAGTCACCATTAGTATGGGACAGCTGTGGAGCTCTCTCCTTCCGTGGGTAATTAAAAGCTGCTCTGTGCTCTGAGCCGTAGGAGCCAGGCTCCCGGGATATGCCCCCCCGCACCAGGCTTGGCTGCCGGACTGGATTTGGTGGCAGGGAAGTGGGAGAAGATCCTTGGCTCCAAGGGTCCCGCTCCCGACTGGTGCCAGGGTGACCAAATTTCTTCCAATTAGCAATATTGGTTGAGAAAGAAAAGAGAAAGAAGAGTTTCTCTCTGAATAGAGAACAAGTGTTTTAAAAAGACCTTTAGAAAAAGAAGTCAAAAGAGAAAACAGCACGCTGGAAGCTACACCATGGTGCAGGCAACAAATACACCAACTGCCAGGGCTTGCCCTTGGGATTAGCTTTGGGATGAGGCTTTGTCCCACATAACCAACTTTGTGGGACAGCCTTCCACTCTCACCTCGGAAGAAGGCAAGATGGACTCTAGAGCCTTTGAAAGGATAAAAAAATTCCCGATTCCAACCAAGCTCCTGGGGCAGCGATGGCTCACTAGTGGCACACGCCATGGCTGTGGTCCATGAACCTGTTCCCAGCCCCACATGAGGAGCAGCCCCAGCAGATACAGGGGGCTACATTCACACACCAAAAAAAATAGTAATGCAAAAAAATTTATTTTCCCTCTCTTTTGGGTTGTTAGGGGACATCACCTTACCAAAATACGGCTGAAAATGCAGCGCCGTGTTAATCCTCATTGGAAATGCAGGACAGATCCCCAGCTGGGGCGAGCTGTCAGAGCTCCCTGAAGCCTACAAAGATTTTATCATTTGGATCAACTATAGATTGCCCCAAAGGCTTTAAAACTGACAATTTGCAACACCAGTACAATGCCTATAACTGATCATTCTCAAGACACCCACCTTCTTATTTAATAAAGCCTTTCAAGTCTTTTTGTATTTTATTCATAGGAGCTGTAAAAAATCCAAGGACCCAGTATAAAGAATCATTTATTCTCTTCTACATAGCACTATAAATTTACACTGCATTTGCAAACTGAGGGCCCATATCTTAGGGCAAACGAGAGCTCCGAAGTGAAAGCAAGAATGGTGTTCAAAAGGCCAATCTGTCCCAACTAGATATTGTGTCGAGAGCTAAAATTTACAGCCACAAACCCTGAAAATGAGGAGAAATTAGATATAGAGTTTACTTTCATTGTTAGAGCTGGTGTGGCTTTTTTTTTTTTTTAAAAAAAAAGTACCTTTAAAGAAGCACCTTCTACTAGTTTGCAAACACAGAGCTGTTTCGGCATTCATCCCTCTCATGCATAAACATACAGCAAGGGGAAATGGGGTTAGAAAAGCGTTATATGGGGCAAAGACACTGAATGCCCAGGGCCATCAAGATGAAACCTCGCGACCCATGCATAACGGCAACACGTAGGTGTAGCTGGAGAAGTCATGCTCTCCATGCTGTAAATACACTGGAGTGGGTTAAAATACTATTCACCCCTCTTCGTCTCCTCCTCTCCCCTCACTTTAAATCACCAGGGTGTGTGACCCAGAAGCCACATGGACCAGCTCTGGGATCTCCAAGGAGAGGCACCTTCAGCACCCAGCCCTGCTCCGCTCCCTTCTGTCTTCATCTCCCTGATGGACAACGGGGCTGTTTCCAGCTGACCTGACCGACAGAGCCGCCGATTCCTCATGCAGGTCCTGGTTACTCTTTCTCTCCATCTTCAGCTTCACCACATCCATGAAATTTGCCCGGTCTCTGCTGCTCCCAGCTCTCCCCTTCAGCTCATTCAAGTAAGCTGCAAAATGGCACAAATCCAACACAATCAAACGCTTTCTTAGTGTCAGTCTTTTCTTTCAAAGGACAGAAAGGAAAGGGTACACGGCGTGATATTTATGAGCCTGTCAAGCTCGCTGCTCACACCAGAAAGTGCTCTCAGGTTTCCTTCCTCGCTGGGGAAGGGACAGAGCAAGTGCCAGGGAAGGGCAGCCGCATTTTTGGGGGGCTGAGCTGTCGTTTGGGGCTTGCCACATCAAATGGAGGGCTACTGACAGCAAGCAAAGGCCCGAGAAACATTGCTAAGAATGAACTGCAAGTCCAGTCCTCCGACGTGATTCCCATGATCCATGATTTGTGAGTAGAAATCAGCTCTCTCATCTTCAGGAGGAATTGGCCAAGCGTGGATTTTCTTGGAGCCCCGTGCCAGGAGGCTGCCAATATCATACGTGTTCCTGAGTGGTATCTGACCTGCCATTCATCTTTCAGGGTCACAGATGTCCTCGGAAAGATTTCCATTAGGCTCAAAGAAAGCAGCATAATTCGCTGTCGTGGTGGTTTGTTCTGCTTGCTCCTCATACCAGGAAAACCAGCCGCTCCTTTAGGGCCATTGCCAGGAGATGTCAGAGCCTCCCCCTGACCCTTTTGACCCATCATCTATTCTCCATATCCTCAGGGAACTGGAAGGACTGGCTTTTTGAGCAGCCCTGTTGATTTTTTTGCCAAAGAGCTTGTAAAATCTCTTGGCTGGCTGTGATATCAGGCATGTTGAGCTGACATTTCACAGGAAGGAGATCAGGACATCACTCCTCTGATTCATGGTGGGAGCTCACAGTTCCTCCTCTCAGATTACCAGCAATGTTGAATCTCCGTGGTCAATTAGAGGGGCAGATGAGATATTCTGAGACATTCAAATTAACAGTTCTCTAGTCCGAATGAAGAGGATGATGGCAAGAAACCTGTGATGAGTGGTGACCTTGGACACTGAAATTTTCTTCTCTTTTCATGCAAAATCATCTGAAATGCTTGGCCTTGGTTTATCCCTCAAGGTTTTTCTTTTTCCATCTATTTTTAAGGAAAAGGGCAGCCAAGCCTTAGTTCTTACAGGCCAGGGAAGTAATAGCTTGTCATTTGATGGAGGTTTATGAGCTAAGATTAGTGACCCTTTCTATATTGTACATATGCTCAGGGGGAAAGGCAGGACTTCATGCGGTGGCAGCGAAAAGGCTCCCATTCATTTCAACAGAGCTGGCACTGTGCTGTTAAGAGGGAAAAACCCAAAACAAATAAAAGAGACCCTAATCAGTTATTTAGCATGTGACTGTTCTGAGAAGACAGTCTATCAGAAACACAAAAAGCAAAATTCCAAGATTTATTAATGCTATCGTGCTTTCCCTAAAAGGATAATTGATGTACCTAAAGCCTCTGAATCAATATTTGTCCTTCTCAAGCAGGGTATGGTAAAGAAATATTCCCAAAAGCACTTACTTCTGAGATTTTGTTTTGTTGCATAACATTTCAGTCAACTGCAGAATGTCTCCAATAGTGGTCGTATTCCAGTATAAAGCCTACCATGGTCTGTTGTAGAAAGGAAGTATAATAGGTACCCGATGTGCTTGGTAACAAAGCTAAGCCCCAAGTAGACTTGACCTCATGATCTTTTAAATGCATGGCAAAGACTTTATCCACTAGATTTAGGTTAACAGCTTTGGGAATTTGCAGGTGTTAAATTAACCGCAAGAGACAGTTTCCTAAGTGCAGCAGAAACGCATTGAGCATGATAAGGAATAATAATTTAAAATTGAATTAAAGGGCTGTAGAGTTTAAGGAAAAGTACGTGGCTTTGCTCATATAGAAGTGGCACACGCTCAGGAAATAGTGATACCCTGGGGCAGGAGTTCATGGACAACTCGTTCAGCTTCAGCACAGACCTGGCCATGGCCCATCTGCCAAGGCAGAGACCTATTTCACCTAATAGGTGTGAAATGTGGACACCCTGTAAACCCCAGGGTCCCACAGCCGCTGCCCTGGCAATAGGCAGCTCCTTCAGGAAGAGGACTGGGCTCTCCAATCAATATGGGCTCCATCCCACAGTAACATTTTGCTGCAGTTCAGGCAGATCCAAAGCTTTAACTCCTGCCTCCTTCCTCAGAGTCCTCTTGCAGAGCAGGGCATACTCTGTGATGCCTCTTAGCTATTTACTTGTTGACCCATTGACCTGGTTTCTAGGTTCACTAAACCTATGAGTAATCAAGTGCTGTTTCAGGCCAAGCACAAAACCTAAAAGTATATGAAACATCCCAAATCATTATTCATTTCTTTTTGTCACCCACACAACCTTCTCGTTTTCCAGGTGTGTCACTTCTTGCAAGCGTGCTCAGCATGAGAGATTAGAAATTTGTGCAAGTTTGGCCAATATTTAGGTTTACAGATAGTGCCCAGTGCTATCTGCTGAGCTGTAGCTCTACGTGTGTAATTATTGATTTCGCAGGATGCTGAGTAAGGCTAGACAGAGATTTTCTTGCTCTTGGCTCCTTGCTCGGTTCCTCTGAAACCATCAGACTAAGGCGCTCTCAGGAGGCTGAAGTCAGGGGCCAGGATGGTTTTTAGCAACCCACGCTGTGGAGGAGTATGGGGCATGAATACAGCCAGGAATGAGGTTCAGCATTTCTCCTCCTGATGGGCAGAACCATCTCCCAGAGTGGGTTATGGAAGCCATCCTTTGAGGTTCCCAAAGCAACAATGGACAAGACTGGAAAATGAACTGGTGGGAATGGTGCTTGGAGCTGCCAGGATGGTTTCCAGTGTCCATGATTCACGTAGCCCCAGTACTCAACAGTCTCCTGTTCCTGGCATTCACTCAGTAATGATATTGGAAATTGCCTGGTTATTGAAGCCATAATTACTACATAATTTGCAGCCCTAAGATCTCATGACAACCCTCTCCCTTGCAGAGGGGAAAAAATAACCTGGTATTTTATTTACCCTGTCAACATGTGGAACTTGCCTTACAGTGTAATTACATGGTCTGTAGTTACATGGCCCTCTGGTTGATGGTGGTCTGTAAACAGATAAAGAACCACAAATTCCACCTGTGGGGATTCAGGCACTACATAAAACCAACACAGTTTTTAAATCCTCCTAAATGTGTGCAACATTGCATCCACGAAACCGCATGCCCGATTCTTGCCCTTTGCTCCTAGATGTGCATGGAGCATTTGTGCCGTGCAAACAGCTTCTCCTTTCAACACCTCCTAATCCACACGGTCTGTACCTCGGGTATTCTGTTGGCATTACAGCATCACCTTCAGGGCCCATGTTTATCTCAGCACCCCTGTCTCTTACACATCTGTACCTATGTTATAGAATCATAGAATCCCGACCTTAAGATCATCGAGTCCAAAATTGTGTGTATATTACTCCTAGTAGAATCAGGATGAGGCGCTGAGTTTCTAGAAGCCCGGTCTAACATCTTGACACGCAAATCCAATCCTTTTCTCTGCTAGGATGTTGCTGTTGATGACTCCGCTCCCTGCTTTTGAAATTTGTTTTGTTGCACGCCCTGGGATTGTGCAGCAAGCGGCAGGGGGAGGGTTGAGAAAAACATGAAGACCTTTCTTGCTTTGTTTATTTATATGACCTTAAAGATGATGTCCGTGCATAATGCTGAACATGATGGAGAGAAGCTGACAGGGCAGTAAGTTCTGGCTACCGCAGAGCAAAAACAAAATTACATAAAAATATCAATTGTAAAATTACTCAAATCCATTAGCTTAATTAGCATCGTTAATCAAGGCGAAACATTTGATACGTCATGTACTTTCAGAAGAGATAAATGAGCCTTTGACAAAAACCCAGCAGGTTACCCTGCTTTTGGATCTGCCGGTGGCTGCCTGGACGTGGAGGTGAGGCTCGGTGGGGCGCGGGGCGTGCTGGCAGCTTGGTGCAAACGCTGTCCTCCGAGCAGGTTTCCAGCTCAGCGAGGGCTTGGCAGCATATTTGGCCAAATCTGGCCAGGGTTTAACATCGTCAGGTCCATCTGCAAGAGTGTAAACTGCCTAATGGGCTGCACTCATGCAATATCATCCACTGGTCTTGACTGGTTTTGAGACAAGGTTAGCAAGGATATAGCAAGGAAGTTAATGATTCCTGTAGCGATTGCAATAATAAAATAAAAGACTGTGCTACATTGTCTTACTTAAGGAAGGGAGGTTCATTGAGCTCTTGCTTTTGTTTCCTAGGGGAATCTCTGGGGAGAGTAATATTTCTCTATCTGTAAACCCTTCCAAGGAGAAACACTAGAGAGATCTTGATAACACACAACAGCACATCTACAGGCAACCCATTCCCAAGATCACATCTGTCTTGGAGGGTGCTCCAGGCTCTCATCTTTCTTTTTCTCTCTACATTCACGTTGTTGCGGTCAATCAGGTCTCCAGTGTGCAGTTCAGGGAACTGATGATTACTGGATGACTTTCTTCCCTTTGCATCACGACTCAGTTGTTGCTCGTTCCCTCTCCCTGTGCCGTGGCACTTAATTGAATCTTCTCTTCGGCTGCTTGTAACAAGACCCAGCTACAAAGGCTAAATGCTTTATTCCCAAGAAAAGCCTTAGAGATAAGATTCAAGCACAGTGTGGATCAGAGTAAGAGAAATAAATGTCCCTTCACTCCACGACTGTCTTTCCAGCACTTTATCTGCACCGGGTCCAAACACAGTCCTCAGCTATTTGTATTGCTAAATATAATAAAAGAGACGTCAGCAGTTTCTGAGGGATACACTTCCATAAAAAACAGTTCGGTGGCATTTTCTGCATTAAACACATTATTCAAGGGCTTTTCTCCTGTCTAACACCCAGTTTCTGCTGGGTATACATGTGGCTGAAGCTTCCTTCAACACATAAGGCACCCAGATTGTCACTGAACTGCCAAAAACTTTATTCCAGTGGAAGGCTGAGGTTGGATTTATTAATCTAATTTGAGGATATCCTGGACAGTAATTGTCTGCATAGTGATTGGGAAAGGAGGGCCTGACTGAGAGCATTTCTGGCTCATTACTTGCTTGCCTTTTTATTTTCCTGACCAGTAGATGGTTCGGATGGGCATGGCTGGAACCAGCAAGGAAAGCCAGACTGGAGAAACCCAGGGGGGTTAGAGCTCAGTTTCAGCCTTGCAGGCCAAAGACCCACGCGCAGCCTGTCCTTCCAAGAAGAGCTTTTCTGACCACCCCTTACTTCTCTCCAAGGCTCAGAGACAATACAGCTTTTCTTCCTTGCTTGCACCCACGCTGCCCCATTCAACAGCGGGTACCTGGGAAAGGACACAGCTTTGGGAACGGTGAGGCTCGGCTCTGTTTTGGGTGCAGAGACACCAGATCCAAGAGTACCGTGAGAGCTGGAGGCTGCAGGTACACAGACATCTGCAAAGGGCATCCCATCGCTGGCAGCTTTGAACCTGGACCTGCAAACCGTTTCTGGCTTGCAGACATCAGCACTCAGAGCAACAGATCAGTTTTCAGCTCTGCTTTGCACGTTGATGCAAACACTGCGATGACAAAGTAATCAAAAATGGGTATACTTGATTGTAAGCCTTAATTAACTACTAATTAAATTTTATTAACCCACTAGTAAAGCCGATTGTACCAAGCAATGAATAAAAGGGCTGCAGTCAAAGTAGTTAATGTACCACCCAGTTTTATATGGGAAGAAGGCTCATCATTTTCTTGAGATGGCCAATACGTAAATATTCCTCCTTGCTAAATCAGTCTGGCCGTTTTCCTACATGCCACTGATAAGGAAGTATTTACAAATTTATTCCTAAATTCCAAGTGTACTTCAAGTCTTAATTTACTGTCGCAATTATATCACTGGGTCAATTAGTCCCCAATAAAAACATTATGCTATTGTATCAAAGAAATGTAGTACCTTTGAAGTAAATGGATTCACTTGCAGAGTAAGAAATCTTCCTTTTTATTGTGTTTTCTCATCTGCTACTTACGGCCACCCTTGTCTTAAATTGCCCTTTTTATTCTGTTCCTTACAAGCACAGTTTGTGCCTGGGCTCTGGATGCTCACATAGAGTGAAATTCTCCTCTCCAGCCTTGGGGCTGATGGTAACTTTATCTCGTTAAAGCTTTGCCAGCCTCATTTGCTTGGTGTTTTACATGCACTGCCTCTGATGTTTGCTCTTCCACACAAAGGCTAGTGGGTCTGTAGATTTTTTTCTCGACTTCCCTGGTTTGCTTCCTTCTTGTCAGTGATGGGACCATGTTATGAGCTTTAAGGAAATTCGGTTGTACCTTTTGTCCTTGTCCTGATTTCAGCTGGGATGGAGCTAATTTTCTTCTCCATAGCTGCTGCGTTTTGGATTTAGGAGGGATTTGGTATGTGAAGAATGTTGATAATACACTGATGTCATTGGTTCTTGCTGAAGAGACTGAGGACTTTTTTTGGCTTCCCAGGTTTCGCCAATGTGCCGGTGCAGGAAGCTGGGAGGGGTATAGCCAGTACAGTTGACCCAAACTGGCCAAAGAAAGTATTCCATGACATAGACATCATGCTTGGTATAGAAGTGGAGGTCAGCCAGGGGGAAGCTTTTTCTCACACTGTTTGGGATAGTTCAGGGATCGCTTTCCATTTTCTTCTGGGATCACTGCTCAGAATGGGCTGTATCAGTCACTGGGGTGTCAGGTGGTGAGAAACTGTGCATTGTTCATTCTGTGTATTTTATTATCCCTACATTTTATTATTATTATCATCATCATTTGCTATCCTAGTAAACAATCTTCATCTCAGCCCACAAGTTTTCCTTTCTTCCTGATTCAGTCTCCCATTCTGCTGGGGAGGACGAGTGAGAGGTTGCATGGTACTCGACTGGTGGCTGGGGATAAACCACGACAGTCCTACAGATTTTCTCCTATTGCATTTGGCAAATATTGGCAGTGTTCCCTGCCTCAATCCACCTACCCCAACCCAGCTGAGACCAACATGGAAAAATAGTCCCCGGGGCCACTGCAGGACCTCAAGGTCACCTATCCACGCAGTGTTTGGGTTGGGCAAGGGGGCAACGTGAAGCTGCAATGGATACGAAGTCCTTGTCTCGGAGAGTTCACCCTCCAGACAGGGCAGGAAAAATGGTCAAATTGGGCAAGCGGTGTGTTGGAGGGATGAGGTAATAGCACAGCAAGGAGAATTTGGCAGGAGATCTATGAGCTGGCTAGACAGCATAGGACAGAGATCCGTCTAAGAAATGGGAACGCGTTGCCGTGAGCAGGATTCTTGTGGACATGGAGCTCTTTCAGACATTTGGCATCACTGCCTGTCCTCACTTCGGCAAGCCTCTGGAGGCCTCTGGGTTTGATTTTCAGACTCAGAAACTAAAGAACCATCCAACTATTCATCCAAAAAGTTGTTCAATATATCTGTGATTGACTTCTGAATACACAATACCAAGATGCCCTCCAGACCAGAATCAGGCTCAAAAACAACCATAAAATTAGCACTTTCTGAGCACCTCCTCCAAATCCAGAGCTCTGAGCCAGGTGACCTTGGAGGGACATGTCTCTAGGGCAACCCATAGCCTGAGATTTGGTACTTTCCACTTCTAGCATAAAGAAGGAAGGTTTTGCAACGAGCTCATTAAAAGATGATCCTCCTCCACTGATTTGCATCTTAATTCTGGACGGTGCTGGCTGCAGAGCTGGCTGATTCCACAGCCGCAAAATGTGACAAGTACCAAACTGTGTCTTATCTGCATCTTCTCTCTAGCAAATGCATCTGCCTGTGGCTTAATGCGTTTTAGCGGCCCATTGAATGACCAACATCGATGTCACCATTTTGCCCTAGCTCTCAGCAGGGAATGCTACACGAACACCAGGCCATGCACCAAACCCAAATTCCTCATGCTCTGTGTATAGCTAAACCAGTCATACGCCCGGGCCCAGCTGGGTTTCTGTTTTATCTGTCTCTGGAGCTGACATGCCAAAGGGTCTCATAGGTCTGTTCTCCCAGGCACATCAGTGGAGATCTCCAGCCAACTTCTGCTGTTCAGCAGAAAGTTACCCCTGAACTCCTGCAGAAAACAGGGCTCAAGTCCCAAGCATCCCTGTTTATCCCTAAGTCCGTCAAAAATGGCAGTGAAGCTATAACGAGAGAATAGCCCCATGTGCAAGTGCATGGTATGTGAGATTAACACTTCCTTTATTCTATTTATCAAAACCAACTTGTCTGACATTAAAAATTAAAAACTCTGAATATTTTAGACCCAGAGAATATTCTTCATTTCCTTTTCATGTCTTTAAGGTAGATGAGATTATTGGAGCCTACCATTTTCCTGCACTTCACATAAAAAAACGCTAAAAAACAAAGTCAAAAGAAAGTGAAATTTCTCTTCATATACTCTATTATAAATGTCTGACTTATTTATTTTAGCTGACAGTCTCTGTGCCCAGGTCCATGACTGCTCTCTATGTGCAACCTGTATTTATCCAGGTGGCTTTGTGCCTATTAAAAAAGGGAACGTAGCAAAATTAATGTATCTTTTACAGCAGGAGAGCTGAATTTATTGGTCTCACCACGGAAATTAATTTAGCACTCCCAGCTCTCCCTTGCTGGACAATAAAGACACGAAATGAAACTGCCACAGAAAGTTTTGACAAAATTCACAGTCATATGAAAAAAAAAAAACTGCCATGGTTAATTTACCACCCAAAATGAATCAGCCTTTTCAGCCAGTGATGCACCAGTGATACCATGAAGGGAATTTCCACCCAGTGACCAAAATATCTACCTGGGTCAGTAAAGAGCAATGGAAGATGGAAAAAAAAAAGCTCCTAAACAGATTTTTCTTAATTTTGTTCAGTTTGAAAAATTAATCTGGGCAATAAAGTGGACGCTGGGGCTTGTGCAAGGCAGCATCCTTTGGTGGGTGCATGAGGTTGGAGGATGCTGCACATGGAGGTCCAGCGGTGGTGGAAACCACAGCTCAGAGGAAGAAGAGATTGTTCCGCCTCTCATCTGGTTCCAGACCAGGAAGAATTAAGCCAGCACATCCTCCAGATCAATACATAATTTACATGTTGGTCCCCACCTATCCATCTGCACCCTTGTTTTCATGTTCCCTAAATATAAAAAAAAATCAAATATCTACTGTTAAAAGAAAAAAAGAAGAAAAACAACAAAAACTTTTTTTTTGTATTGGGGTTGATTGGGCAGCGGGTGGTGAAAGATTTATCTTGGCAGTAAAACTGGAAAAGGGCTATAAACCTTAGCCGAGTGCCTCTGCGCCTGGGTCCGAGGGAGGCTAATTGTTTGTTTGTTCTTCGTGTTTATGGTTTATCTGCGGCTCAGCTGACAGGAAACCTAAACCTGAAGGAAAAAGCACATCAATCGCCATTATCTGCCTTCTGTGCATGCACTAAAAATAAAGCCAGGCAAAGGAACGGCTCGCACACCCAACCCATCGCGGTGCCAGCTGGAGCGTGTCTTGCTTTGTGATGCACCAGGGATGCAGGGGAAGGAGGGAGGGAAGAACATGGGCCCACCACCATTGAGTTCATCCCTCCTGAGCCCACCGCTGCAATGAGGACATCGGTGCTGGTTGGACAAGAAAAAAGACAATGGGTTTTTCCTGCACTACTGCCCTCAGAATGGAAAAGATTGCTATAAAAACAACGTGCAAGTGCCACAAGCTTTGAAATTTCCTTGGGATTTTGCTCCAGCAGTTTCTTTTACCCAAAAGGTGCTCAAGTGGTGGACTGAGATCCATAGATGAATGGTTTTAGAGCATGACAAGCACTAGTGTGCCCAGAGCAGCACCCACTGCTGTCCTAGGCACATCCCTGCCCCGGTCTCCTTTCCTCCCTGCCCATCGATGGGATCTGTTGTCTGTCAGAAGGTTTCACACCGGTGTGGCACAGCAAACCCACCTTGATGAAACCAGCCCAAGCTACCACTGGGGGGCTTCAACCCCTCAAAGGGATGGACATCCTGTGAGAAGGACCATGGTACCCTGCTTGCCTTCCCCTGGGGAAGGGAATGTCCTGGCAAGGTTGTCAAACCTGGGGTGCACGGCATGACAACCTGCCCTAAAATGGTCCAGAGCACAGTTGCATCATCTGAGCAAGTTTATATCGCTGCCAGAAACACTCAGCCCCCAAAACCTCGGCCCCACGGTGCTTTGCAGAGGCCCTGTGTCTCTTGCTCTGCTGCAGAGATGCTCCCGTCGGGCCAGGACACCCTCGTTCTGTGCCGAGAGCTCAGGCAGCAAGGACCGAGATTTTTTGCTGTGCCATAAATTTCTCTGTAGAAATAGTTCTTTCCCTCACTTTCCCTGTTGCTTCCTTTCCTTCCCCCAGTGCATCACTGCTACCATGGCTGTAAATGTTCTGAGCGGGGGCCAGTTCCTGGAGCGGGGATGTACAGTGCCCCACACACCGGAGACCTGGAGACACTGTAATGATAATTATTGATTTTCCAGTTTACTTTATCTTTCGTAGGGTGTTTTGCTGGAAATGATATAAATAGCTGTCTCTCTCCCTATCCCAGGGCACGACACAGCAATGTATTTTTTCACAGGCCGAGGAAATAAAATGCAAAGTTCACTTTGCAGTGATTTAAAAGTTATATTAAGGCCCAGTGTTGGATGAAGCAGGAGCAACGTGCTTGTAAGCAGATAACTCCAGAGCTGGAGCGACCGTTCGGCTCAGTCACAGCTGTTACGTTTGATTTATCCCAGCTCAGGGGCTCCAACGCTGCGCCCCGGGGTTCGGTTTCAGTGACTCTGTGCCCACCACGAGGATCCCGCAGCGATCCCAATAACGCACCCAGGGCCACCAAACTGCTCTGCATCCCGCTACAGAGATGCTCAAAAAGTGATCTTTGGGGAGAGCGGTTTCCATACAGCGACGCATTTACTGTTTTTGTGCTAAAAATAGTAACGGAGCGCGCGGGGAGAGCGGGCTCTCGCCCCCGCGAATCGCAGGAGAGATTACTCATTTTCAATTTGCTGCACCTTCACACTGGCAGGAATTGCTTGAGCCGAACAGGATTTAATAAATGATCTGTTCGTAAACAGCTGATCATTTTGCCAGCCACGGTGTTGCTCGCGTTCTGAATTTCCAGAGGAAAAGGGCGTGAGAGCCCGGTGCTGGCAGGAGGGGCAAGAAGTGCCCGCAAGCCCAGAGAACCAGGCATCGGCACAACCTCACTCATTATACCTCCAGAGTATTAAAAAGTCCGGGTGTGATAAGGAAAAGGAGGCTGTAAAACTTCATCCTTATCTTCCCGATAGCGGACATGATCTTGCTGTTATTTATGCTGGTGTAAAGCAAAAGTAATTCCAGCAGTGCTGTTGGTGCAAAACCCAGGCGGGTGATCTCAGAAGGGTGCCTGGACTCTCCGTTGGTGTTTTCTACTTTTAAATCTATTAATTTGACAAAGATTTCCTTGAGCTGCTGGAACTGCAGATCCAGCCTGTGGGGCTCGGAGTGAAGGGGGGTGAAAACGAAGCCACGTGCGCATCTTTTCTGCATCTTTTATCAGCTCCACCTGCATTGTTCTGCTTGGTGTGATTTTGAAGACAGCTGACCAGATTTCCCTGGGGGGTCAAACACAGACGGAGCGGGCATCCAGAGCCTTCAGCATCCTGCGTGGAAGCCCGGGTGTGTGCTGGGGCTACCTCTTGCCAGCAGTGGGCAAGGGGCTGGGGGGGTAACTAGTGCCTCTGCATTCACCCAGTTAAATGCATTTTCCCTGCTTGCGGACTTATTCTCCTCTCGTACTTTTTTCCCTCTGGTGACAGGAGGAAAACGAGTCCAGATTTGCATGTGCACAAAGGAAAACAAAATCATGTCCTTAACTTAACGCAATAATTCTGATTATTAATCATTGTTGTTATGTTAATTATTATTACCGTTGCACAAAGGATTGTAAATAGATAACATCGCCTTCTCTTTTGTACTGTGTAACGTTGTTTTTTTTTTTTTTTCTCCAGCATTTCCTTGATGGCACCAATTAAGGAAACCGCAAGACGGATGTTGGGGAATCAGATTGCGGGTGGTAATTTTCTTGACAATGAAGAAGGCAGAGCAGAGCCCGCAGCCTGCTGCTCTGCAGGTATCGCCACGCTGCAGTGCTGACAGCAGTAAAAACTTGTCTCTGACAGTAAACTAAGCGTGGATGACCCAGAAGACATAGAGAGCAGATAAGGGCAGTAAGACAGACTCCATTTAGTGCCATTAAAACGGTTAAGTAGACTTACCATCAGAGATGCCAGGCTGAAATTTGAGAAGCTCTGAAAGTGAGGAGTGGGAGATGGATGGCCTATGAGCCAGGCTGGGACTCAGGTTCCCGCAGCACAGCCGACTTCTCCCACGTTTCCAGGCTGGGAATTTTAAAAAATGAAAATATTTCACTATGAGAAACGGGCTTTTTTTTCAAAGCAGTGTTTCTGACAATATTATGCAGAAGGGAGAAGTGGTTTCAGGATCACTTTGTGGGGCTCTGCCAGTCAGCGTAATAAGAGACATTGCTTTTTTTTAATTAAAATACATGGAGATGCTCACAGGTACCGACCCACAACCTGCAGCACCATTGCTCAGGGCAGGACACACCAGTATTTTAAATATTTTGATCTGGATCTGGGTTGTTGGGGGAGATCTGCAGTGAGCGGCTGGCACAGGGCTCAGCCCTCAGCTCGTGACACCAGTGATGCTTGGGAGAGTCCTTGACTGTTCCCCCCCGTACCCTCTGGTGCTGCTGAGCCATGCTGCCCTGCTGGGACCGGCAGGACAGGGATCACCAAGTCCGACATCCGAACACAGCAGAACAACACTGCAAAAGCCACTTGGATGTGGTGCTTAAGAGAACAAACACCTCTTGTTTTATTACCATCTATGTGACAAATTGATTTATGGTAGATAGTGACAGAAAGCACCTGACACAGAAAAAATATTTTTTTTAATCAAGGAATGATCACCATAAAGAATGTACTATATCAGTCCAATATATCCAGCTGCAAACACCCTATATGGCAGCATTAAGAAGATGTAAACTCTCAGATCTATTATAAACAACTTTTTAAGGTAGCTGAGGCTTGGAGGATTTTGACACGGGAAAGGATGAGGAGCATCATAATTCCATACGTGTCCAGGCATTGTGGACTTCTTAATGAAATTTCCAGGGTTTGTAGGAGCTTTTGATATACGCCTGTTACAGCTGTCATGAGTAGTACAGGTCCTGAAATATTTATTGTTGCTTTTTTTTGCCTCTCTCCCTATTTCTTCCCTTGTGCTTGCAACAACGAGGTTCTCTGATGCCCGTCACCCTGTGCACCAACCACTGTGTCCCCATTCCCCATTTGATGTCTTCTGTGCCTTCTCCCGTTCTCAGGCTTCCTTCTTCCCAGGAAACTCCAAGACACTTTCAGAAGAAACTCCGTGTCCCACAGCTCAGCAGCCTCCTCTCCTTGCTTATGCGGTTTTTGGTCCCATTTTCCCATTTCTTGCCCCAGTTATTTTCCATCCCACTCTCTGGAAGCCCAAAACCTCAGCTACTCTGTCAGGACAGCAAATGAGACAGGAAAAAATGAAGGAATAACGTTCTCCAAAGGGTAACCCAGTGGGTGGATTTTTGCAGCTCCACCAGCATCTCCCTCCTACTCCATCCAGGCACAGGATGGTGTCTCCCTGCCCGCCATCCGTCACCCTCCATCCTATTACAAACACAGCAGTCGATCATTTGTTTCTTGTCCTTGAGGCATTGCCAGCGTGCGACCTGCCGAGATGGCTCCAATTCTTCACGCTGTTCCTCACAGCCAGTTGTTTCCCCATCTCTCCGTGCAACAGCAGACCTACGTTGTCTTTTATCTTCCGCTCTGTCTTCTGAAGGTGTGCTCATCTTTTAAATTCCCATTTGAAGACGGCCTGTAGAAAAAAAAATCTGGGGCTAGTTTATATCGGGGGGGTTGCTCTGTGAAAGTGTGGGAGTAAATGAAGCCATTGGGTATCAGCAGGAATCAGGACGAAGATAAGGAAAGAGGAGCAGGAAAACCAGCTTCTTGCTTGGAAATTTTGATCCAAGAAGTTCTTTTTGACCTTTCATCCCTTCTAGTTTTGGGGGAATTTTTCAAAACAAAAATATCCTAATTCATGGGAACAATTCACATGCATAAAATAAATGGAAACTCTTCCATCTCCCCCCTTACAGTGGTTTTTTGTTTCTTTTTTTGTCCTCTCCTTGGTTTATACTGAAAAGAGTGAGGGTGATAAATAAGCAAGGCAGGAGAGAAAGAGAACTGCTTTACTCCTTTTTTTGCTCTTTTCCAAAGTTTTTTTTAAGAGTTTTGGATTGGTGTGTTCCTACTTGTGCATTTTCCCTGTGCCCAGCTCAATTAGTGCTGCCTCCCTGAAAAGCAGAGCAGGGATGGCCCCAGGAGGGAGGAGACGTGACTCTCCCCAGACGTTATCTGGCAAAGGCAATAGCTGGTTTGGGGATAAACAATGATGAATTGGCTCCAGCTTCTTGCCAGAGCATTAGGTAGGCAGTGTAGGACAGTGCAAATCCCTCCTGCCCATTTCTGGTGGTGTTCGTGCTCCTTCACCTCCTAAATGTGATGGTGCGTGAGGTGCCCTTTGCTGGCTGCATCTTTATGGACAGCGTTGGCTTAAGATGGACGCAGCCAAAGGGAGACAGATGGGAAAGGGAAAGCGGAGCGGGGCTGGGCTCTGATCCTCTCCTCCAGCCTCCGGACCTGGTTCTGCAGTTTCTGTACGTCCTTCGTTTTCTGCAACCTGCACTCAGCCCTGCATTGCAGCAGCAGAGGAGTCCCCTCGGCTGCTTGGCTGCTGGAGCTCGGCGTGGGGCTGCGCCAGCCCGCAGCTTGCTCAGACCCCGAGGGGAGAGGCATGGAAAGGCCCTGGGGACCCCCAGAACCCCCTCCCTCCAGTGAAGGTTTTCGCAACCAAGCTCCAAAGGCTGCCCAAGGGGATTGAGCGACCTCCTCAAGCAAAGCAACCCTTATTTTCTATTATTCCTGGAGTAAAACAGCCTTTGTCAATGCTTTAGGGTGGCTCGTCTATGTTCCTGCGTGCTGCAAGGCTCCTCCGGACAGACAGACAGATACTCATCTGTCAGGGTCACGCCAGCAATGCCACCCAGGCTGATGTGTTTAAAAAAAACTCTGATCCTAGATTTGGGGGATTTTCTTTCTGATGTCCTTCTTCCACACACGCACCCCCCAAATGGAAGAGGCAAACGAACACAGTCAAACCTTTGGCACAGCCTCTCTGTTGTGGCTTGAAGTGGAAAATGTTGGGTGCCAAATTTTTTACTGCAGTGTAAATTAAAATGCCTGGACTAAGGCGATAGATACATAGCACGGAGAACAGCGTAGTCTCCTGCCTGTTAAGAGATGTATTAGAATAAAGAGAAAATGATTCCTGAGAGCAGGGTCTGCTTGAGAGAAAAAAAAAAAAAATAAAATAAAACACAAGCAAGGGGGAATCAGCAGACTCGTGCCAAGGTCTCTCAAAGCCTTCGGATGGCTCGGAGGGGCTGGAGGAGCCCGGCGGCTCTTGGGCACGAGTCCTGCCCATGCAGACACGCTGCAGATATTTGTCTCTCCAAGTGTGATTACACTCCGAAAAGTGACTTGCCATTACTGCCCTTGTGGGATTCCGGGCTTATAGGCTCTGGTTCATTTTCCAGGTTAAAAAAAAAGAAACACAACAGAAATGAATGGGTTTGGTTTCTTTCTTTTTATTTGTTTGGGATTTTTTTTTTTCTTTCCTTGCTTGTTTTCTGACCGGCAGCAGAGCAAACTTGCACTGGGCTCTGGGGGTGAAGAGGAGCCACAGCTCATCCAATCCGTTGGACACGGTGACTGGAAGGCAGGCAGCTCCTGCCCTGAAATCACTGCTGCAGTATCTGTGCTGTGCTCACAGGAGCAAAATGTACTAAGAGACATATTTTATCCCTAAAGTCAGCAGACTGAAAGATGAACATGCAGGTCTGTGGGGTAGGAAGCTGTTGGTTTTCGCAGCCACGTCTGCTGGGTGACCATGCGTTAACCTGATAGGATTCCATGGCAGGATGCAGTCGGGACTGGCTCGCCCCACCGTCCAGGGGATGAAGAAGGCACACGCGGGCAGCATGGGATGTTCCTGAGCCTGGCATCTGCTAGACCTGAATTGACATTCCACCAGAGCAAACATCTACCCACTCAGTGGGAAAAGGGCCTCTCACTCAGACAGGAGAGAAGTTAATTGGAGTCTCCACCATTTGTGCACAAGTGCATCATTGAGTTTGTGCCATTTGGGTCATTTCTTTGCTTTGACAATTAGGTTGCTCATTGTCCTGGTTCTGGCTAGGATAGAGTTAATACTCACCTGAGCTGGGTGGAGAACTGGAGCTGGTGGGGCACCCAGCTGGGATAGGTTACTAATTAGCTAACAGCTGGGGTAAGTTTATCCAAATTAGCCAAAGGGCTGTTCCATCCCATGCTACACCCTCCTCAGTATATCAGTGAGGAGGGAAGAACCTGGGCTTTGAGGTTTGTTGTAAGCCATTGTACTGTATTTGTTTTCTATCACTGTTTTGTTTTCTCCTGTTATTGCTCTTAAATTTATTTTTGTTTCGTCTCAACCCAGGTGTTTTTACTGCCTTTTATTTACCAGTTCTCCCTTCTGTCCCACTGGAGGGTGAGGGGGGAGAGAGAGAAAGACTGTGTGGTCTGGTCCCCATCAGGGCTAAACTACGACACTCATGGATGGCACATGGTCCCGCTAAGCCAGAAGGACTTTCCATGGCTTTGGTTTGGGTCCTCGAGCCCTTTATGACCCCTGTGGCTCCCAGGACCCCGCTAAGCCCCTGAGCTGGCGTGAGAGCAGGCACTGTCCCTATCAGTGCTGAGGACCAGCCTCCCCACAGTGCTCCAGCTCAGCATCCCTTCACCACTATTTCTACCCTGAGCTTAGCTTCTGCCTGGCCCTTTTGGGAATAAAGTCCCATCTTGCAGCATTACATACAAGTAAAATTTGAGCAATGGGAGCAAAGAATTTAGCAGGACTAATTTTCAGCAACCAAGCTGCATGCATTTGTGTGTTTTTGCACAACTGCGTACAGCATGCTCTTTGCTCACAGTACATACGTGTTTATTAGCTCGCATCTGAGCGGTCGCTGCTCCTCAGTGCCGGGCCCAGATGCGGGGGGTCAGCAGCAGAGACCACTTTCCAGTATTATTTCCTCCGGTCGTGTGCGAGCAGCACTCGCTATGGAGGCCGCAGCCTCACACTCACAGTGAACTGTAAAACCAATTTAAAACCAACATTTCACAAATTAACGCAATGCCTACTGCAATCACAGGTTGTTGGGCTGCCGAGGAGGCATATTCCAGCCTGGAATTTGCTACCTGGCCAGACCATTCGTCACCGCACAAGAAACAGAAACTTCCTCACCTTGTAGCCCCTCTGCGCAAGGGCGAGTTGGAAATACAGACGGCTGAAGGGCATCAGCCATCCTCTGCCGAGAGGGGTTTTTTAACCCTGCTCCCAGTTCTTTGGAGCCAGTGCCATGCTGTGCTCTAGGTTTGCAGGTGAAGGGCATTTTTTTTTTAGCAATAATCAGCCCTTTGGTACCACCTGACATGGCTCCTCAGCAGGAAATCTCAAAGGCTTTCCCAAAGGTGTGTGAATAATTTAACTGCTGTGTGAGGAAACTGAGGCAGGCAGAAGCCAGGCACCAGGGTGTGGGAACAGGGCTGAGGGCCGTGTGTCCTGCGGGAGCCACACCGCCATGGAGCCGGCTCGGCACAACGCGCGGTGCCGGGGTGTCGCTGCCGGCAGCCACCCTGCTCCCAAGAGCCAGGTTTCAGAGGCCGTTAGGTGCCTAATGATGCAGGCAGACACCTGGTGGCATTTGCACTGGGAATGAGGTGCTTTACATGCCTAGGCGCTTCTGAAAATCTCGCCAGGCCTCCACCTACCACTGCAAGCGCCTGCAAAAGCCAGAATATTTTCAAACTGCTGCCTGGGAGGCTGCTCTGGGCTGTACAAAAGGCCATTTTGGCTGCAAATATGGGCCTGGAGCATGGGGGAGAAGGGCTGGAGGGCAACGCTTACTCAACCAGCCCCTCACAAGGAACACCCACTGCCCTGGGCTTCCCCTGGCCACCATCCATGGGGTCCCACAGCTGAGTTGCTCCACGTGAGACCTGCCACCACGTCTAACCTGCTCTTCCAGCCTTGCCTTTGGGTGAGTTTAATAATTTTAAAGAAGCTTTTAGCACAATATCTGTCCCTTTTGCACAATGGCTCCATACCTGCACCCATATGTGGTTCCACCTCTTATATCTCCAGGCACGATACCCACTTCACTGTGCTGGGCAATATTTTTGCAATTATTGCAGGCAATAACCCCTGCAAAGTGAAGGTGCCGGGGTGATCTGGCTAGATGTCATGTCTCTACATCCTTCACGTGCTTGTGAAGGGTTTATGAACACTGTGGCCAACAATTTTGCCATAACCTCTCAGGAGACAGCAGCTGGAGTTTGGTTTGGATAACGAACACTCATAGCTTGGGGGATCAAATGGCTCGGGAAGGTGATACATTGGGGTGTTTAATAAATACTCTGATGCTTCTCCACTTTCCATCTGCTTCCATATTTGAGCAACAAGCAATGCCTGGACCTCCCACCCAGGCTTTGTAAAGGCTCTCACGGCTTTGCACCCGCACCCTGCCCCTGCTTTGAGCCCCCCGTCAGACCTCAGCCAGAACCTGCCTCCCTAGAGCTTCCCCCAGCCTCGGCGCTGGAAAGCAAATAATCCGGTAATTTATTATTAAACCAAATATTTCTAGGTGACTCCCTTAATAGGGAATTTATTCCAATGTTATTTGGCAAAAAGTAAAAGTCACGCGTCCTGGTGTAGGTTTATTTTCCACATTTGTGGAAAGCAGGCAGAGAAAACGAATGGCTTCAGTAACTGTAAAATAATCCATAAGGCAGAGTCCGTCCCCTCATCTTCTTTCAGAAGGTTTTATTCAGCTCAGGCTTTCTATACGATACAGTGATGAATGAAATACCTGGGAACGGTACAAAGTAACGTTATTTATGGAGAACAGTAAAAGAGCATCCCATTTCTTATCATGCAATTTTAGTAACAGTAGAATTTTGAGATTAAAATGAGATTCCCCTCAGATCATTTCCATTAATCCCAAACTTAAGAAAAGGTCTTGTGCAGAAGTGGTGTTGGCTGGGTCCTCCCAATGTTCCTCATGTCTTTCAAACATCCATCCCTTGGTAAAGTCAAGGACTGGAAGACCGTGAACACAGACTGAGCACCGCAGTCTTCCTCTCCCCTAAACAAATTTTCTCATTAATGACACTTAGTGATCCATAAAGTCATAGCCTACCATCACCTGGGACATTTGAAGCTAAACTGAACAAAGATCTGGCCTTTGTTACAGCTTAGTAATTTGGTGAGCCCTGGTACCTTGATCTCTGCCGTAGCTCCAAAGATAATTGCAAGGATGCTGCGCCCAGGATGGGTTCCTGCCTTCCAAAACCACTCCTCCTGCCTCCAAATTCATTAAGCCCTTTGCAAACCTACTAACACTTTGAGCTGGGTGATGCCAACTGACTTTGGTGGCACGTGCCTTGGTACTTTGCTGAACTGGGATCCCCACTTGGCAGGACTTTATGTAAAAAATGCCTCGATCTTGTGGAGCTCTGTATGAAAATCTTCTCTTTTTTTTTTTTTTTGTTTTTTGTTTTAAAATGGTTTGTTTGCTAGTAGATTCACAGTATGGCTGAGGTAGCACATTTGTGTTGTTAGGTACAAAGATAATGGAGGATTAAAATGCTGACAAGTGTGTAGAGAGGAAAATGATTTGGTCACCTCTTAGCGATGCGGCAGCAGCTGGAGTGAGCCCCGCATCTGCGGCTGCTTCCAAGCAATTACTGCTTCCCTCCCAGTGCTTCTGACAAATGCTTCTGCTCTCCTGCCTTGAATTGTCAAATGCAAAAGTTGCCATGAAAAGTGGTTTCCCTCCTTTGGCCTTTCTTTTACCTTTTCTGTGATCCGTCTGGAGTATTTCCACAGGGAAAAAATCCGAGTATTTTCATGGCGTGTAATTCCCCTGGGGCTCCTAGTGGGCAGGAGGGTAAGAGGGGTCTCATAAAACAGGGTTTCTCATAAAATACCCCAAATGACTTTAATAATATCTTTAATTCAAGGGTTTCACACGTTTGGGGTCAGGTCTGGTTTAGCGTGGTTTTACCGGTATTCCCCCTGGCTGTGCCAAGAGCCCATTACGCAGGGTGAATGAGCTCCCCTTCGGGCCGACCATCGCCTTCCTTCTGCCACCTCCAACTCTTGTCAAAACAAACACGGGCTCCCTAAGTGCAATTAGCATCTGAGGAATGCCAAGAGAGGGGGATTAATCATTCATAAACTAAACAAATACTGTTCTGATCCCATTAGCCAACAGACAGCGTCTCCCGTTAATTTACTTCTGTTTGAGGTATACCTATTAACCCCTTTTAATCAGCTATTATTCTAGTTAAACTCTTAGCTGGGCTTGGTTATCAGAGGAAGGTACCCTTCTGACATGCGATCAAATTAAGATTACGGAAAACTCGTCAGGAATGAAGAGCCTTGCATTCGTAATTGAGTTATAACCTAATTTAAAAAAATGAAATATGCTTCAGGGGAGGGCCCCGCCAGCGCTGCTTCTCCTGAGCATCCTCTTCCCTCCACTGAGATCTCTCTGTTGAATTTTGTCAGCCTAAACTCAACCAGACAGGTGTCATCATTGGCTGCCTTAATGTGCTCACCCCCTGACATGTGCAGCTTTTCCCTGGGTCTTCTTTTGTACCTACGACAGAGTCAAAAATCTAATTTTTTTTAAAACTGTCAGGGAGGCACATAAAGTTAATATACTTACCAGTTTGCAGCCCTCCACTTAAAGTCAATTACTGGCCGTGGATATGTATGCCCTGGCAGCGCGGCTGCCTGCCGCGGGACGCGCTCGCATTGCCTCCTCATTTAGGGAGCATGCTGTCTAGGGAAAATTTAATATTTTAGACTGCTGGTAGCAGTGTATTAGATCTCCAGGTTTCTGAGGTCATCTTCAGTGAGTAGCTCGTTTCTGCCCACACCCCTGAGCAGGAGGCAGCCGGGGAGCTGAGAGAAGTGTGTGCCTTGAAGATGCTGGTGGCATCCAGCATCATGCCACTGGGTCATAGCACTGACGCCAGGTCAGGCGGAGTAGCCAAGCTGAGTAGGACAGGAGAAGATGCTCTCCTGCCTTGTGATCACTGCATCATGGCAGGCGTTTCTACCCAGCACCCAAATTTTCAACTTCTGGGTGCACAGCTGCTGCCAAAGCAGAGGTCACCTTGTCTCTGTTGACAGCCCCAAAGGGGCTTGGTGCTGGGGCTGAGCCCCTGGGAGAGGGTAGCCCTGAACCCCCGGGGGCAGGAAAGCTGCATTTTGACCAACTTTTTTACTTCCTATCTTAAAAACCAGAACAGCTCAAATGCATTTTTTTTTTCTCCAATTCAGACCAGAATTTTAAGGAAAGTTCGCAATTTAAGCCTGAAAATCTTGGTGCCAAACATATCCATTTTCATCCCAGTGTTTCCACACTGGGGATCATTTCCACGATGGCTCCACGCAATGACTCAAATAAAGGAAAAAGAGGAAAGTCTCACCTCAGCTGCCCAGCTCCCAGTTAGCAAAAGGTAAATAACTCTTATTTTCTCTCTCTTGCTTCTTGGGCTGCGGTGGCTGATGAGACTTGTGAGATGAGAGCCCTCCCTCCTTGCTTCAGTGCATAAACACTGCCTCTTCGGGGATTCGCTTTGGTTAATTTAGGAGCTGCTTGAACTTTGCTTAAAGGCGCCTGCGTGTTGCTATCCCTTGGAGTCACCCAGCGTGTTTGTCATAGCTGAACCTGCAGTTCATTAGAGGTACAGAGTCAGCTAATTATTCCCAGAAAATGTAGTATAATTTTATGAATTATGCATAAAATATTAACTAATTGTGAAGTTCCCAGACATATATGTAAACTGCAGGGCAAATGCTTCCCCACTTGAGGGCTATATACAAACATGAAACAAATAACGCACATATTTAATCCAGCATTGCAGGCAGGGTGACTGCACCAAGGACACGAGCACCTTGGGGGAAGCGTTCTCGGGGGAGATGTGGGGTCCTCTCCTGTGCTCAGTCTGCGGAGGGGACTGCTAGCCACAGCACTGCCCCAGGCTGGAGTTTGCAGTGAAGACCCCATCGATGGAGCCCTGAACTCTAAACCAAGCTCATTTGAGAAGGTCCCTGCTGAATTTCGTGGATATTGGCCAAAACACTGCCTTTTTCCAGCAGAGAGGTTGTAGCGCAGCTCTCCCCACCAGATCCGTAGGTACATCGTTCTCTCAACCCGGATGCGGAGCATGGAGCAAGGTGCAGGAAGGACAAACCCCCTCTACACTCTTAGCCTGCAGCCCCTGCAAACCCCCCGGGAAGGTGCTGGGGAAGCCCTCCCCTCCCAGAGACACGGCAGCGATGGCGTCCTAGGACTTGATCCATGGATAGTCACTTCAAAGATGCAGATCAGCAGCAGCGGTCTTCCTCCCCTGACAGATATTCATTTCAGAGTTCGCCAGCATGCTTTGGAGACATAAAAATCAATACAACAGAGGGAACAATAAAGTTTCATTGTTCGGTAATGAGGTAGACAGCATCCATCACAAACTCCCAAAGTGCTGCTCACTGCAGGATTCTTCTCTACTGTCTCCTCCTGGCTGGAGATAAAGAGCCTCCGGCACTGGAGCTGGACCTCAGCTAAATAAGAGATGGGAGCAATCTGAATTCTGGAAGATGAGTGTCCCTCCATCGCCAGACGTCATTGCTTCTTATTCTTGCGTGCAACACAGTAGCAGCATCCCAATACTTTCAACTCAAGGTCTTGAGATGGTTCCCAAATCTTGACCTCCAAAGGGTCCAGGAGTTCAGGCCATCTTTAGATCTATTCCCACCACAAGGATGTCTCCATCGTCATTCCAGTGGGCAGCATGGCAGCCTCTCTGCACATCTGGTGCCAAGCAACGGGCAGCGGTGAGAAACCGTGGTGCTTTGGGGAGAAGTGAGGACATTGGAGGAGCCATCTCGAATCCTTCGGCTCCAAGGATGCTACTGCAAGTTATTAAATTTTTAAAAACTTTTGAGAAACAAGAGATGGGAGAAAAGGGTGATATTTTGAGTGGTTATAGAGGGATGGCTGGAGACTGGGAGGATCAGAAAGGAAGAAAAGCCTAAGACAGGTCAGTGGTGGAGCTGGATCAGCTGCCTGCAAAGGGGTGGTGGAGGAAACACGGAGATAACGAACAGACCCAAGACTGACAGCAGGAACCGAGTTTAACCTGAGGTGCAAAACCGTGGGTGCTGATACAGAGGACTCTGTTCTACAGTATCGGGGGGCCCATGAGACACCTGGGTGGTGTTTTGGGGCACGGTGCAGGGCTGGGGACAGCAATGCAGGCTTGGGCTCCCAGCTCCAACCCCTGTGGGTCCCCAGCTTCCCTCTCATCTTCACCCAGAAAAGCATTTCTTCCCTACATCCGCAGCATCTTTTGAAAAAACGAGCCGTGCTTCATTTAGTATTATTTTAACATAACTTTAAATCATCTGCCTTTTTTTTCTTTTTCTTTTTTTTTTTTTTTGCTTTTTCTGCTGAAGAAGGGGAAACAAGCTGCTGGCTGCATGAAATAATTTATGCTTTATCCAGAAAAACCTTTAAAACCTGAGACAAGGCACATGCTGCAGCGTCCAGGGGAACACAGGCTTGTCTCTTCCCAGCGCCCAGCTCCCTTGTACTGTCACGCTAGCAGGAAGAAATACGCAGTCACCCTTGCTGCATATTCTGGCAGGGTTATTGTCAACTTATTATTTTTTGACTCAAAGCCAAAAATGAAGGGCATTTGCATCTTGCAATTTTGCTGTTTGCTTGTCTTGCTTATGTTGCTTGAAATGACCTACAAGGAGTCACCAGCAGGCTGTTAGGAAATATGGAAGTGGAAAAGAGCTGGAAAGTTCACGTCTCACCCTAAAACATCCTACAGTGTTTAGTCAGTGGGAAAGGAGTAATTAAAAAACATATGGATGATTCCTCTGTAGATTTATTCCAAATTTGCAGGGGTTTGTGTCATAAGAGAGCACAAATGGGATTTGGATTTCTCCCTGACTAAAAAAAAAAAATCTACAATTAAAATAAATATAGCAACCAGATGCTAGACCTGCACATGGAGATGACTCTCATTAACATCCGTGCAGTCAATGCAGAGGAAGGAACCACCTTGCTTGCATTTTTCTATCTTACACCTTAACTTAACAACATTATTTTGCATCTTAAAGTCTGAGGACACTTTACTGGAGGGCAGCAGAATTTCCATAAACGTGATAATGAAACTGCACAGCTATAATTTACTCTAAGTGGCACAGAATTATATGACAAAGAAAAGGTGAAGATCTTTGTGAAATACTGCCTCTCACCAGAAAAAAAATAAAAAGTCCCGAGAAGAATATCTTCTTAAAGACAGTTTTGCATAATTGCTCTGTACATCTGACAGGGCTGGAATATACTTTTTCTTTTCGGTGTCAAAGACATAGCATCGACGGAAAGAGCGGTGCACTCTGCAGTCTTTGGTGCAATGCCTGGTGCATTACGCTCACGTTGCGAGACGCCTCCTCTTTGCTTACGAAATGGTTAATTTTCCAAGATAAGAAGAATTGCTGTACAGCAATCAAATGGAAACTAATGCACACCTAAGACTGCAGGCAGCAGCTCTCTGAGCTGCTGGCATCACCTGAAGAGTGGAAAAAAAGAAATAAAAGAAACTTCAATTTCAGCTATGGGAAGAAAATATTTTCTGTCCACACACCTCTCTGCTCTGATGACAATAAAACTTTAAAAACACGTCTGTGTCGGGCCGTGCTCTTCCAGCCTGGTCGTAGGCAGCGGAGGAACTACAAAAGAAAGAGGAAAAAAGCTTTGCAAGAGAGGGTCCTATCTCCCCTGCCTCCCTCACGGGAATAATCTTGTCAAAGTCCCGGGAGTTATTTTCCTGCATGCAGGCAGCAGGACTTGATGGAGGAGGAGAGCAATAGGGACAGGCAGCCTGCAAATAACGTGGGTGCAGGACGTATCAAGACCCAGCCCTGACTCACTGCATGATTTGGATGCAGCGAGCTGCCGATACGGATGCAGAACACCTATAACTTCATTTACTTCCTCGGCTTCAGATGCGCTGGTGAAAGTAAAATCAGAATCCAAGTGTTGCAAACACCCAAACCCCCTTTACCAGCCAATCTCTCCTTGAAATGTCTTATCTCATCAAAGATTCATTTCCAGGTTGCTAAGGAGGTCCCCTCATGCCACGACCCTATCGCCAAAGCCAGTGATTTCTTGGTGACCTGTCTCTCAAGGTCGCAGTTTTGTGAACTCGGCAAATGTATTTCTTATTCCTCTTCTTTTAAACACACTTCTAGGTGAAACCCCCGGAAGAAAGCCTTACACTGCACCTGTCTTTTGGGTTTAATCTGGAGGATTTTTCAGGTTGGATCGCTTTTCTCAGGGTACAGCGTCCTTGCTGGGGCTCATCTTTCTGGGTTGCACCATTTCAAGGCAGGTCCCATCCCCTCTTCCAGGTATGAAAACACTGGGAGCAGATTGGAGTGAGAGGCTGCTGAAGAAGGCTCTCACACTTAATTATCATCAGGAAAAATAAAATAAAAGATAAATATTCATGTAGTTAGCAATTACTGGGCGCAACATTCAGAGAGCTGCTTGGGCAGATCCCTCGGCTGGCGTGGAGACTCCGTAGGAGACACAAAGTCCTCTCAATTCCCTTCTTCTGCAAACGGCTCTCTCTATCCTCCACTGCGTGATTATTTATTTCTGAGGTGAGTAATTATCAACTGTAGAGAGAAAGCTGCTGCAGTGTGAAGTGCAGCGAGGCTTCGGTGGGCGGGAGGGATGCCGTTCACCGGCTGCATGCACGAACGTACCCTTGCCAATGTCAACCAATGCCACCTGCAGCCAAAATGGTTCCTCTAAAGACAGGCGAGCCCCAAAAGGGGACGCAAGTGAGGGAGTGCAGTGTGTTTCTCTCTTTTAGAGCCAATGGTAGGCTAAAACGGCTTCTCCAGTCAAGGCACAGGATGCTGCAGCATCCCAAAGGACTTTCCCTGCCCTTGAGCGCGGTGGGAAGGCTGGAGCTGGTCTACACTCGCTGCACACAGCCGCAGCTTCCCCCAAAGGTGTCCTGCCCCCCGGCTGATGGCAGCATGGTCACCCACAGGTCACTTTAAAACACAGCCTCTGTGAGTGCCCCTGCCGAGAATGCTGAGGAGGGACAGGACGAGGTGCCGTATCTGCCGGCGGTTCTGCTCAGGAGAGAAGTCCCTGGGTGGCTCCGTGGGGAAGGGGAACTGGAACCAGATTTGCAGGCAGCCCCTGGATACCCATCACTGACTCAGCAATTTCAGGCAGCAAAAAAAAAAAATGATTCCAGGAGGTTAAATTGATTGCCAAGGAGGTCCTACAAACCTGACAGCCTCCGAGGGGCTCAACTTCATTTAAGTTATTTCAAGGCAATTCCAGGAGGGCAAAGAGGAGAGCGGCACAGGGAGCCACCAGCCACCAATCTGCTCTTAAAGAGCACAGTTGCATTTTCCCAGGTCGTTTTCTTTTCTGCTTCCTCAAGGGATACAATTTCTTGCAGATCGTAACCTTTTATTTTTTTTTTTTTCCCTCTTTAATGCGTGAGTGGCTGCAGAGCGGGGCAGGAGCTGGCCCACAGTCCGAGCTCTGCATTGGCGAGGCAGGAGCATCGCTGAACGACAGTGTTTCGGGAGGCTACGGCAGAGCCCCACACGCACTACGATTAACTATTGCACTGTTGGATACCAAACAAATTACCTGAGTGGCTGCTCCGAGGCACTTGGGCTGTGGAGGAAGCAGATGATGTACTACTTGCCAGATATTTTCATAAGCAGGGGATAAGAGAGGCTGGAGGAGAGTGAATCAATGCCTTTTTCAGATCTATGGTGCTTGAGGCATCTGTCAATGCTGGCGAGTAAATATTTACTTTTCAACATAAAGTCCATATAATCACTTTTCTATCAGTCACTTACTGCTTCTAAGTGTTTCTCACAGCACTGTTGATATTTACATTAGCTACTCACATCGCTGTAAGATTCATACAGTTGTCAACCGCGTTTAGACTTCAGCTGAAAATCCCCGGGTCCTGCACCACAGCTGCTGCGATTGCTAATGGCAATTGAAAAGAGGAAGCTGAGATATTTCCCACAGCACATAGCAGGCAGAGATAAAGATGGAGCTACGGCGTGAAGGTTATAATAATAGGCTCTCTTGCGCTCGTTAGATTAAGAGTCCCTTCGGATCCCCAGCGTGCAGGTGCGGGCAAGAGACAGAAAGCTAGCCGTGGTGAGAAAAAGTTAAATTTGGAGAAAGGAAGTGGTATGAAGCCCATTTTATTGATGGGGGAACTGAGGCATAGAAGGAGAAAGTGACCTTGCTCAAGGTCAGATGGAGAATTTTCTCAGAGGAGCTGGTCCTGGATCTGGAAACTGGGTGCTCCATAAAACGCCGCAGAATCGTTTCTGCTCCTTGCATGCTCAGAACAGGCAGGAAACCACCCATGTGAATGTGTTCAGGTAGACAGAGAGAAGCAGCAACGTTGTTTGACCTGAGCAATACCCAGGGCTGAACGCAGCTCTGGTGTGGATGGGGAGGAAGGAGCCACATCCAGCGTTGGGCGCGGCTGGGAGCAGACACTGCTGCGCCCGCGTGTCACTACTCAAAGATACCAAATGTCTCAAGTGAAAAGCTTCAAAAATGACCACAAATATAATGGAAAAAGTTGTTCTTCAAGAGCAACTACCATCGCAACCGTCAGGAGTGGCTCCCAAGTCTTTGCAAGTGGAGGTAGGGGCAGCCAGAGGCAGGTGGAGCGGTGAGGTGGCACGCATGTCCAGCCAGGGCACCCCATCCATGTGACATCAGCTTTGCACTTCTGCAGGGTTTGTTCCCAGCGTTTGGAACAGGTTGAGTCACCTGAAGGGTCTGGTGTGTTTTTGGGACACAGTGTTGCTCCGGCAGAGCGGCAGCATTTGCACCAGCTATGTAAGTCTCCAGTGCAAGACGCGTGAGGCCCCGTGCCTCAAGGGTTTTCTCCTCATTTTTTACAGCACAGAGGGGAGGTGGAGGTTTGGGCTGAAGCGTGGGTGCCGATGGAGAAGCCTCAATACGGCTCTGCCTTGCCCACTGTCACCTCACAGGGTTCAGTGTCCAGGGAGTTCCCCTAGCATCACCCAAACAGTGGGACTGGGAAAGACCATCCCTGCCCGTGTTAATGGGCAAGATTAATTCTCGAACTTGTGAAAAAAAAAAACAAAAACCCCAGCCGAACAAACAAACATGGTTTATGGCTTAAGGAGGCCCGAACAATAAGCTTTCCTGGGACATTAATCTCAGCCTGCGTCTTTCCTGGCCGTGTTCCTGTGTAGGAAACGCTATGGGCCGGATTCTGGCAGAGTTATTCCTGCTCACTCCCACCTTGCTTTACAAGCACTAATTCAACTTGATGGAGCTCTTCGTACGAAAAGCTGCTTCTCAGCGTGCGGGTGGCAGGACGCGGCCAGCAGATCAGCATTTCGAGCCTGCCCGCTGCTTTCCCCCTTCTCTTCCCTCTCTTGCCCCATCCTTCCCGCAGCGAGTGGTCAGCGTTCTCGCCGCCCCGGCGTGTTGACATGCCTGAAATATCTCTGTTTCGCTGCCTGTGCTCTTGGAAGTATTTTGCTGCTCTCTCACCCCTCCATGAGAGAGACACATTCATCTGTCAGCTTATCGGAGGAATTTCCAACAATCTGTGGCAACGTTACAAGTCTCAATCTTGCTGTAAGTACCTAAAGCCAATTAGCATACATGATGTTTCCCTCTCACATAGTGCACCCGTGGCCTTGGGGCTTTTTTTTCTGTATATCATCTTTTTTTTTATTTCTTTTTTTTTTCTTTCTTCTTTCTTTTTTCTTTTTTTTTTCTTTCTTTTTTTTTTTTTTTTCCTCGAGGACTGATAGCAAATAGAAGCACACAGCAGCATCCTCCCAGAATAGAAGGGGTATGCGAGAGGATCCATAAGGATCGGGTAGGATTCATCTTGTAACAAATTCCTCAGTCTCTGCCCGGGGATGGAGGGATGCAGGGGGCCGGGATTGGAGGGATTCAGGGGGCCGGAGGGATCCCGTTGCTCAGAACCGGAGCAGCTGGAGCTGCTGTTTCCCACGAGTGCCCTCTCCTGGAAAAGGCTCCTCTCCACGCGTGCCCCCTCCGCGCCTCTCGCCGGACGACGATATCCAACACTCGGGTTTAGTAGCGGCGATGTTTCGGGTACCATCCCCTCCCCGTTTCCTCTGGCCTGTGAGTGCGGCTCGGTGCCAGACATCCCCAGGGTGGTACTTTTCTCTGGCCGTACCCTTACATTTATTTGGGGGTGCAATCCATCCTTTTGGCACTCCGCCTTCCTCCTGCCAATCGAGCCCAGGTGCTGTTTCGGCAGAGTTCTCCTTGTCCATGTCAGCTGGACCGACAAACCTCATCCTTGTTATCGCACATCCAGCACGCCCTGTGTATCCTAAAGGAAAAGGCACACTTACCTTCCACATACCCAAGTGTTTTATTTGGGGTACATCCATGCATTTTCCAAAGATTGGATTTAAGGACTGAAAGCTGCTACAGCAAAGCTGGCCCATAGCCCCCCGGGGTGCTCCTCATCCCCCTGAGGATGTTTCTCATCTTCATCCAAAAATGAAGTTCTGACACGGATTGTTGCTCCTGGAGTTGGTTTCATACGGATGGGGGACTGCTCGAACCGCAGATTCACAGGGGCAGATAGGACACATCTCTGCACCTCTTCCTGCAGGAATCCCTCCCTTCCCACCTGTGCCACCAGTCAGAGCACTCCAGGCCAGCGAACGCTTCAAAAAAACCCACTTTGCTTTGAAAGTGGGACAGAAGCAGCTTTACTGTCACCCTAGCAATTGTTATCCTTACAAGCAATTAGAACACCCAGCAAACCGATGGCTGGCCAGAAGGCAAAGGTCCTTCCCACCATGAGATCCCAGCAGATGAGCCAGTTAGGAGGAACTCAGGCCAATTTATTTCTTGATAGATAATGATGGGAGCTCTCACCAGGGATCTGTAATTTTCTGTTGATGAAAACCTGCCTTTTCTGATTTGTAGGGTTATCCATCTTTCTCAACTTCAGGGCTCTTGCCAAACTCGCAGGCAGCCCTGTGAAAGTGCCGCGTCCCACAAGAGCCATGTATTTTAATATGAAGTAGTTTTCTTTGCCCTGGAACCAGGAGCGGTTCTCCATGCTGACAATCCATAAAAGACCTAATGACCCATCTGAGGAACATTAACTGGCGCGGTGGCCATTCCAGGCAGAGCGTTTGTTTGGTTTTTTGCCCCCTCCTGCTTGGGAGTCTAATTTCTGGAGAGGATCTTTGGGGACGAGTTGGATCTTCAGAGACCTTCTGGTGCTGAATAATTAAAAATCAGGCTGAAGGGTGGCTTGGCCTTCTTTAAAAGCCTGATTTGTTAAGCCAAGCTTTGTTAAAGAGCTGCAGCACGCTCCGGCAGGGCCAGCAGCCTGTGACAGATTCCTCGTACCCCAGAAAGTGGATTTTTCAAGCAAAAACCCATTATTGCTTTCAGCAAGAGCTTGCAAAAGTGACTGCTAATTTGAAGGAACTTTTGTCTTCTAACTTAATTGGCTCTGTTTACAATTTAGTGCCATATAAAAGAAAACTATTTACGCCCCACTGTATTTTCATGATCTATAGTTAACGTTTGTATTTAGCTGGGAATTACGATCCGGCTTCATTCACTCCCTGATAAACGGTTGGAAATATTTAAATGCAAAAATAATCTTTCGAGATCACAGCCTTTCTGTGCTGCTGGGGATGCAAACGGCACGGGGCGGATCTCCACCACCACCACTACCACTGCAAGGGGAGGACTGGGTTTGCAGGTGGGGGCCTGATCCTGCCCGCCGCACCACACAGCCAAGGTGGTTTCTGGGCACGTATTTCCTTCCAAATGATCTCTCTCGGCTCCCAGAGGGGTTTGCTATCAAAATGGTTTCCCACCGGCAGCCAAAAGCAAACAGATCAGAGGTGGTCAGGGTGCCAAAGCAACGGTTGTCCCAGCTGAGAACTGAGGAGGTCATCTCATGTGTGATCAGCATCCCAGAGCTCTCAGCATTTTGCAGCCAGCACCAAGATAAAAGGTTTTTGCATCAATCCCCCAAAATCTTCCCTTGTTGCCTCTGAAAAGGTCTTAAAATTTGTTTGTTCAGGGGCTTGTGTGTTCTCCAGCCTCCAAGAGTCCTGTTATGAAGATGGTCTCTTTTTTTCTTTTTTTTTTTCCCGTCTTTTTTTTTTTTTTTTTTTTTTACCCTTGGAGTGCCCTAATTATACAGAGCATTGATTTTACAATGCATTCATGGATTGATTGTACTGCCACGCTCCTCCCACAGGAAACAGCTTGCACACGAGCACTTTTTGATCTCTCCAAAGTATTCCCTGAGGTGAATCAATGGCTCTTGCATCTTGTCTCTTGCTTTAGTCGAGGGGAAGCTGATGATGTCTTGCCACTGAAATGAGCTTCAAGAAAAATACCGGAAGGGAGAAAAAGAGAAGGAAAATGATTCGCTTCTTCCCCCACCTCCCTCCACCAAAAAGATTGCCTCATGTACAGCAAAATATGTTCTTGTTAACATAATGTTCTCGTCCAGCTCAGCCAACTGCAATCTTGGAGACAGCACGGGAACTATCGTATAATTATGTTTAATAAACTGGCCAAGATGGAAGTAATGATATCTTAAGAAACAGAGTGCAGAATAAAATATGTATCTATATAAAAGCATGAAACGACATGCTAAAATGAGGAGAAAGAGGCAATTTACATATTTTATGGCTTTGGCACCTCTGTAAGAGAAGCCTTGAATACAGCGCTGTTAACCAGAACAAACTTTTTTGAACAGCCCGTCACTTTTAGTCTAACTGGTGGGAATTAACTCCAGCTCCCAGCGATACCAGTGAAGGGGGAAATGGATTAGACTCAGATTCAGGCTGAAGGCTTTGATCCCCGTCTCTTAAGGATGGTCACGCTGCTGGCCCCAGCCGCAGCCTTGCTCCACCACGGCCTGATCCCACCACCCCGATGCCACGGGGACCCCCAGTAACATCCAGCCCTTTCTGCATCCAATGCAACCAGATTCAGGGAAAAAAAAAAAAAAAAAAAAGCCTCGACCTTGAGGAAATCTTCCCAAATTATGGGTTAATTCAGAGTTAGCACTAAGATGCTCACTGGGTGTTAAAAGGGCGATTCGTGCTGCCAAGAGCTTTGTCTAAAGGGTTGGATTTCCTCCTAGGTTAATACCGGCGAACGCACTTCTGCCCGTTAGGTTGCTCAGTATTAATTTCGATCTGCACAGGGTTCATATCATCGTGCTCTGCTGAGAGCTCTGCTGATTGCGGCGGTTAATTACCAGCCAGGCGTCCCCTCTTTAGCGGCGTGCGAGCCTCCAAGAAATCCCAAGCCCCAAGTGGGGGTCCGCACACTGCCCACCCATCCCAGGACTCTGGCCTCTGCCGAAACCCAGCGGAAGTGTTATGCTTCCCTTTACTCAGCAGTTTCCAGAGGAAAAAGCTGGTAGGATGGAGAGGAGAAGGCAGATCCATCTTGTTGGGCACCTCACCGGGACGCAGCCCAGCGCCGGGGGATGCCAAATAGCAATTTTTAATCTGGGTCTGCCCAAGGTTACGATGCTCCATCCTCCCCTCCCTGCCACGCTGCCTCTAAGCTCTGCATTGCAGCACGAGGTTGGGTTTCTCCATCAGCTTTCAGGTGCACGAACACCCACCCCCGGAGCACGGCTGTGCAGGTGCGTAGGTGCATGCAGAACGTGCTGCTATTTGTAATACAGATTTGCATATGAAGTATAAAAGCAGATTATTTCTTACCTGGCGAGCTGAAGGCTCTGATTGCTGGCTTATATGAAATATTTAGACCATGCACGAGATAACTCATAAGATATAATGTCGATGTACGATGGGAAGCTAGTCTTTATTATCACAGGTGTAAATTTTCACACCTCTGTTATCAATTTTGCAATTATAACTGGGTTTCCCGGTAAAGTAATTTACTACTCACTACCATATAGGATGAAGAAAATGATCATTTATCCGCCTTCAACTCAATTAAATATTCATCATTCCCCAAAAAAGGGAGAGAGAGGATGTAAATCACTTCCAAACTGTTCTCCAGCATTTTTTTTTTAAGGAGAAAGAAGTCTACCTTGTAAAAAGCAAAGATTTGATGCAAAAAAAAGAGACAATAAGAGCGTAATACATTCAGGGATGCGGCACAGATTTGGCTCATCAGTCATTTGTGTTGTGGGACTCCAAAACAGCAATAAAATCAACACAAATCCAGCTTTAGCATGAGAAGAGAGGGCTGATTCTCAAGTCAGATGAAAGCTTTGATTAAAGCAAGCAGGTTGTGCTCGGAGAGAGGGGACCAGAACAAAGTTCGTTCTGGCTCATGGTTTTCAGCACGGATGCAGCTGTTTTGCTGAGCAAACACCGACCTTCCCTTGGGTTTGCCTCCTTTGGGCAGTTATAATATTTTGTGCAAGAAATTTGGAATTTCTTTGTCTGCAAGCAGGGAATTTTGGCGTTGGTTTGGTTTTGGCTTGGATTTCACTTATTTTTCTTAATATGAGCCTGTGCTGGACTCCAGGAGAGTTGCCTCCTCCTTCCCACGGGAGATGGGTTTGTCTGTGGGAGCTCGATGCTGAGCATCTCAGCTCCACTCCGGCACTGGCAGACAGCTCATTTTTAAGGCTAAGGATAAATCTCAGATACTTTCCCAGCGCTGCTCCTGGATGCTGTGGAAGAAGCCAAATTCGCAACCGCAAAAGAAAAACCTCAACATCCCAGTCAGTGTTAATTCCTCAGGAGCTTAACTCTCAGCACCTTTCTCCTTCTCTCCTGCTTTTCTCCTGTCCTGCCTCTGCTCTGTCAAGCCCTCCATCATTAAATTTGTGATGTCTCACGGCTCCAAACAGCGCTCCGGTTGTTGGCTAACTCCCAGCAAGACTTTTATTCCACGGGCTTCTCCAACAGCCTGATTATATAATAACAGCTTGCTCATTACCCCAAATATAAATAGTTGAAGTATCCCTCGAGAATGGACACAGCTGGTGGAACTTCCCATATTAGCACCGCATTAATATTTATGGCAGCGCTGCGTAAGTATGCAAAATATTGGCATCCCTCCATGCAAAAGTTTACACATCTGTCATTGCTGACTCTGCCCCAACATCACAGGTTAGGAAGCGAGAGAGGGGAGCCTGTGTCCCCGCTGAAATCATGCTGAGACAGCTCCAGAGCTCGTCCAACACTGTTTTCTCCATAGCCAAGTCACCCGTTAAGATTCGGGAGGGATGGCAGTCCCCTCGCCCTGCCGCTGCCCCCGCGCTCCGTAACGCCGCCGGCATCTGGCTGATTTACGGGGGTTTGTTTTGGCTTATGAAGTGAAATATTAAAGGACGTGATGAGAACCAGCTAATTGTACGTATAACCTTTAAGATGTCTCGGACAGGATTCCAGCCTTCACGTCGGGTTATAAAGAGAAAGTAATGGGGCCATAAAAACACATTTAAGTATGCCTTTAAAGTTTAAGGAGAGTTTAATTGCGGGCGCTGAGGTGCCTGGGAGGAGAGCCACTCACAGGTAGCATTTCCCCAGGAGAGGCTCAGCCAGGGCCAGGCTCAGCATCCAGCTCCCAGGCTTTGCCTGCCCCAGGAGGAATTGGTTTGTGCTAATAAACGTCCCAGCTGCAGGTCAGATTGTAAATGAAAGTGATATTTAATGGCCCAGATCCTCCGCTGGTGTAAACCAGCCCCCTCCAGTGCTCATGCTGGGCTCTGGCTTGGTTTAAATCCAGGTGTTGCTGAGCTGCGTCTGTGACTTTGGGAAGATCTTGCGAGCCTGATGCCGGTTTATCAGGCGCCCAAGGATGGAGCAGTTGCAATGAGACAGTCCTGGCAGGTTTGCGGCAGCCTGAGCAGATGCACGAGCATCCCCCTGCCGTCATCCCACCCAGGTGGGACCTGCTGCCCTGCAGCACCCAGCACCGCTGGGAAAAGGAAGATGGAAGAGGGGAAAGGGAAGGGTGTTTTTTAACTCGTGGTGACATTCTGGTCAAGCTGCAGATTTAATCTGCTGAGCTGGTTTAGTGCCCCAGGAGAGCTGTGCCAGGCAGCAGCCGTGCCAGGGGTGACAGCGGGGATGGCACAGGCAGCAGCAAGCCCAGAGCAGGCAGGAGACCCAGCCCCAGCATCCCTAACAGCGGGGTGAGATTCAGTGGCACAGGAGCTGAGCAGGCTCTGTGACAGCAGCACATGTGTGAAGGTGCAGAGCAGAGATCAAACAAGCCACTGGTTTATTATTTTTCTTCTAATAGAAAAAGCTGTTATTGAGGGGAAGTAGAGGAACAGAAGGCAGAACAAACTTCAGAGCCTTTCTAACACTTACATGTCCATGAACCCCCTCAGGCTCCAACTTTCACAGCCTGTGTTGGCAGGCTTGGGTGCAAGGAACTCCCACATGACAAATTGTCTGATGGACCTTGAGGGACAGATAGCGCTGGATAACGCCTAAAAGGGGACACACAGACTTTAACACCACGCCTAACAGAGATGCAGCGGGTACGCCACTGGCCCCGTCACTCTCTCAGAGGCAACGGCGCGGTGGCAGGAGGGCAGCACTACGGTTGTGTTCCCAAGGGGATATCCTGCAAGGATGCTGTAACACCAGGAATGCAGCTTCAAGCTCAGTGTTGCTGCTCTGCTATTGCTTGGGTACTGATGGGGTTTGCTGTGCAGCGGGAAGCACCAAAACCTTCAATATTTGCACTTTTCAGAAGAATCGGTACCAACCGTACGGGAAGTGGAGGCCAGCCCGCGGTCAGCTCCTCTCGGGTCTCTGCTGGCTTGGGCCTGCGAAGTGTCAAGGGAAGAGACGTGCACTAGCCGCTCTGCTTCTCCATCAATCCGTCAACCCCGCATTCCCCTCGGAGCCGGCGTTGGCGGAGCATCGCACAGTCTGCCGGCAGTGCTATTGATAGCGCAGGGGTTCTCCATCGCAGAAACGTGGCCGGTGAGACACCTATGGAACAGCGAACGCTTCGGGAGGGCAGAGAACGTTTTGGGGGTTTAGTCTTCCCCAGGATCCCTCAAAGCTGAGCGGGATGCAGAAGCGCGGGCAAAGGGGTGGCGATGGGACCCGCGCCGCTCCCGGGCAGCCCCTGCGCGCACCGGGGAGGGGAGGGTCAGGCACCCGGCTCCGGGAACCCCCGTCCTCCCCCAAGCTCGGGGTAAAACTAATTGATAAAATATAATCGCTGTATCAATGCCTTTTTAGAAAAGATAAAGTACGTTTCAAAGCTAATTTAGACCTGCAGACAAATGGCTTAAAGAAGAGCTACTGTACTGAAAAATGTCCGTGTCATTTTTTCCCCAAATCATAGTTTCAATGCACACAGCCTCAGCCTGACACTCTGAATTATGGCTTTTATTAAACATTAGTAATAGAGTGCACTTAAATCATGGTTTCCCTGTAAAAGAGAGATGTGTTCAACTCAGATCTGCACATTTTAATGCCATATTTCTTCCTTTTACTCTCCCCGCAAGATAAATTTACTTACTCCACAAAAATGTTTTGCTCAAAAGAATAATTCATCCTTCAGTGTCCATCTAATGTACCTTGTGAGTAATGTGAAACGATGCAAAAATTACAATGCACCGGCCATGTCTGGAATGCTTAGATGCCTCCGAGTTAGAGGTTATACACACACAGTATTGAAATTAGATTTAACAACTATCATCTTTTACAATGTTGCCTTGATGATTTTTTTTTTTCCCCTTTTATAGCTTTGATCAGATGCCTCCTGAATACATTGCCGGTTACAAACCGCAGAATCTGCTGCTCTGCAAGCCCTGCTCAGCTGCGAGTCAGGTTGCCAACAGCTGCATTTTATTGTATTTTATTTTTTAGTGAGAATATTTGTAGCCACAATTTGCTCTAGCAGGCAAAATTCAGATTTTTTTTTTTTTCTCTGTGAGTAGATCGAAAAAATGGTTGTGACGTAACCAGACAGCTATGGAAACAGCATCCTCTAGGTACCAGTTTTTGCTCTGCTGAGCCGCTGGGTGCGGAGGGCGTCCCTATGCCCTATGGCCAGTTACCCTGGGAGAGCTCGGCATCCCCAGTGTGGAGTGAATGGGCCAAGGGCTCCATCCCAGTGCCTGTCCCCATGCCGGTGCCTGTCCCCACCCCTGGCACTAACGCAGGGCACACCAGCTCGCTCTCCCGCAGACTCCCAGTCCACCCTTCCCCTCCAGGTACCACACACCGGAGCAGAGCCAGCCCCTGCGACGTGACCTTTATTTAAAGGACGGCAACCGTGGCGTTGAATCAATGTGCCTCTGCCGGGAGCTCTGCGTCGGAGCCGCATTGCAGTGTCAGCATGGGGGCTGATCCCGCTGCGGCTCTTACCCCAGCCCCTCACGACCCACCGACCCGCACGCCGGCGTACCGCTGGCAGATCCGCACTGGTGCTTGGAGGGACGGTGGGGTTTGGTGGTGTAAAGCAGCTACAGATACCGGGGCTGGTGGATTTGCTGAAAATCCCGACGCTGTTAACTCAGCGTGGAGTTTGATTAACAGGGAAAAGACCGGTATGTAGTAAGCACTGCGAATATTTTACTTTACATGTTGGCAGCCTGGTACAGACATTAACTAATTGGTCCCCCACGACTCCTCCAACGTTGATAAAAGAAGCAGCATCCCTCTCTTTTGCCAGCTCCAGGTCCCTGGGGGGTAGGAGCAAGCAGCATCCCCAGCAGCGCTCCCCTGGGATCCTCCAGCCCCAGAACTCACACTGAGGCACTGCAGGAATATTTTTGATTTATAGGGTATTTTTGCGTTGTACCTGGGAGTCCCAGCAGGGTTATGATCCCATTATAGAAAGCCTACAGGAAAACCAGTCTTGTAGATTGTTTGCAAGAGAGCTATAAAAATGTGACTGAGAGAAGCAACTTCATCTGTACCACACAGCAGTTTAGCAACGTGAAATTTCCAACGGCATCTTTATCGGCTCCGGTGACCATTCAGAGGCTGGCAGAAAAAGGGTTGTTTGAGTTTGCTGCTCTGCAGAGTCCCCAAAGAGCATGTAAGAGGCTCCTCGATTTGACCCGCTGAACCGAAGCCCGGCGGGTTGTTATTAAGACCCAGAATTATTGCTGTGCTTTTGCTGTTTGGTGGCTGACAACAGGAAAATCACTGGACAACAGACGTTGGCAGTGACTTTATCGATACCTGGGTGGCTTTGGCTGCCTTCCCACGGTCCCTTCCAGTGAACTTCAGTTCCATTCAAATGTCCTCCTGAAGAGCATAAATGCTTCCAAAATGAGGTGGAAAAACCTTCAGCACATTAGCTAATAGCACATCAGAGGAAGTGCCTGGCTGCGACTGTAACCTCAGTAGGCATCTTCACATGGGAGGACGTAAACTGTCTCTGAATTATTTATTGAACCAAAGACATCAAATTGGACAATTAACCTTGAAAACTTAATTTAAGCACCATAAAAGAAACATCTCCTGAAAAACGTGTCCTTAATAAAAGTCAGAATAAACTGTAGCAGGTTTTGCTATGGTCCGTTGCAGGAACACGGAGCTTCTGCAGGTTTGTCCCTGCGGAGGGATTAGCACTGGAGGTGGTTTGGCAGCAAGGCAGCAATTTGGAGAGTAGCACAAGCATCCCCAGAGCCCTCTGCGTGCTCCTGCAAAGGATGCTGCTCCTTGGCCCTGGCTGCAGAGGGAGCCCGGGCAGCCGCAGGCTCTGACTGCCCTTCTCAGCCCAAAACTCCACCGCAGTTTCCCAGTACCTCAGTTTCCCCGTAGGGATGGAGGGAGGTAACACAGGCGTGCTGGAAAGGTAACATAGCTGGAGGCTGTGAGGTGTCTTCATGCCCTTCTCTGAAAGCATCAGGTCAATGGAGCTGTTCAGAAGGGTTTTACCAGACCCAGCATTTTACTCCGCCTGGAAACTCCTCATGTTCCAGTTCGGCAGCAAAAGGCAGGTTTTCCCCTCGCTTCCCCCTGCTGTGGATGAGCTCCCGCTCCCCCTCGGTGTCTGCCCTGCTTTCCAACACCGCTAAACGGTGGAAGCTGCAGAAGGCTTCAGCAATTTATTCTGTTTAATTTGCTCCACAAAGGTGTTTTATCCTCACTAATAAAAAGAGTGGAACTTGATCATTTCTAAAATATTGTTCCTTCTAAATCTTTATGGCTCAAAGTGGACTGAGATCATTAGAAGTTACTTTATGTGCAGCTCAATCAGCTCCAAAGGGCTATCTCAGTCACTCCGTGCTCGCTGAGAGCAGAACCCATTTCCCAGAGGCAAAAGGACAATACTTAATCACTTCCTCGCTTGTTAGGTGTTTTAACAAGTTGTATTAAGCTTCATCAGTTGGAGCTTTCATGCCAGATTAAAAATGATAGTTCACTTCTTCGTTATTATAGGACATCATTTGTTTTCTTTTATTTTGCTGGGCACTTGCATGCCACTGTAATTTCACATGAAAATATATGACTGATGTCACCCAGAAGTAATTAGGTTTTAAAAGCCTTGATTGCAATAGACACGAACGTTACGGCTTTACGGTGCCAGTGCATTGCCATCCATTTTATAGCTGTTGATTCTGCAAGTATTTCATAGATCTGTCAATAGGAATAAGTTAGCTGATGTTGACTGGAACTATTAATCAGAAGGAAGGAGAATACATATTCTCATTTCTGTGCTCAGACCTGATAGCGCAGTAAAAGCCTCCCTACCCAACTTTGCAACACTCCAGGGCTGCTTCATCACTGAAATCCAAGAGCTGTGGGGAAATCCCGGGCTCCTTCTGGGTTATTAACAAATTGCTTTAACACACCATGATAAAGAAGTTTGTTCTTTGCCACTCATTGGCATCCTGGCCATTCGATGTGGATGTTGTACTTCAATGCATGGGGAAGACCACATTTGATTGTTTCAGCCTTCAAACATTATTTTTATAGGGATTCATCACATTCCAGTAAGAAAGGGATGTTACCTTCCCGGTGTGCTCTTTAGGCAGAAAGCAGGTCAGAGTCAAGAGTCCATGGTTTGCAGCCATTCATTTCAACTGGGCTGCATTTACATCTCAAATCTCAACTCTAGTTGCATGGAATTAGACCACTCTTGTGAAAAGTTGGTTGATCTTGGAGGTCTTTTCCAGACTTAAAGATTCTATGATTCTATGAAAATCCATTTCTGCAGTCATGAGAACTATGGAAACCTGGTGACCTGCAAAGAAAAAGAGAGAAATATGGGGAGGGGAGATCCTGGTCCCACCACATGTGAGTGCAAAGCATCCATTGATCTCAGCGGGACTGGGAATTTGCCCAGCCAGCTAAATGCTCATTTAGATCTCAGAAAGACTGCAGAGTTTGGGAAACAAGGTAGGATTATTTAGGAGAGTTTGTGCGCAGCCCTGCAATCTGAACCGTTTCACAGAGTGATTAAAACCCCTTGGGCTTTGGCCTGAGAACCGCAATAAAGAGAAGTTCGGCTGCTTTTTTCAACTGTGACTTCAAATTTCTCATTTTAAACAAGTTGGTCCCTTTCTACAAAGGCAGAAATGTTAGATATTTGCTTTTAAAGAGCATTTCTCCTGCCTCACCCTTTCTTCTGATGTCCCCTCACAACAAAGGTGCTCCCCCAGCCCCGATGAAGGTGCCCCTGGGTAAGGCAGCCCCAGACCCTTGCCATTGCTCGCTCAGCGAGCCATCCCCATGAAATGGATGTGCTGGGACCTATCCCAGTACACAAGAACTCATTTCTCCCTGGTTACAACAACCTTTTAATCAAATCTTGGGCGAATGTCCCAGGTAGCAAGAGTAGACTTGGTTGTGCCAAGAACAGAGAGTCCTGTCCAGAACCAGGGACCTTCTCCCACCCGGTTCACTCCAAAACACATTGGCTGCAGCTACAAAAACCTTTGAGTCCAGTAAAGTGTGGAGAAGAGGAGCTCTCCTCCAGAGCACCTTGCATCATTGCTTTCTCGATGCAGAAGCCGTACGCAGAGGGGTCTCGCCATGCCGTCCTCGGGAGGCCCAGCCAGCCCAGAGGCACCTGGAAAAAGTTCACAGGTGCTGGTGCCAACTTCTGTGCATTAAGGAAAGTAGCGAGGAAACTTCTGTCTGCTCGTTATTAGTGGAAAAAGAGCTTTTCCTGCACTACGGCTTTCACGAAGGGAGCTCTGACTTCCCTGTAATTTGGTGGTCCCAAGGGTTCCATCACACATCCCCTGGCTTTTTCACCCAGACTCCTGGGTCTGTCCTTCATACGCCGACAGCCCCCGGAGAATCTTTCTCTTGGCTCCTGATTAAAATACGGGCTGGTTTACACTTTCCTTTTTCTTCTTTCTTTTTTTTTCCTCCCCCAGAAGAAAATTCTAGACAGCAAACACAGGAAGAAAAAAGGTTGAATTGCCCGCAGATAAGCACAATTTCACTTGACCCCTGAGCTCTATCGGTCACTCCTAACAATGGGATGTACTCTTATCTCAGCACACCACTTAACACCCATTAATGCTTTGGGGAGTTAGCCCAGCTCTTTAGGATACCCATGTAAGGATTTATTTCAAACACTGAGATGAGGGGGATGACTGGCTTTAGCAGCTGCAATCTGAAGTGCTGGGCTGTTCTGGTCTGTACTCTGTTCACTGTAAAGCTTTAACCCAGTGGATTAAGGACCTGTAAAAAAAAAAAAATCACTTAAAGCAAGCTGGTTTGAATTGACAAAGCTCCTGCAGTGCCCACTGGTACCAGTTTCCTTAGTGGAGGGCATCGGTGTGGCTCCACAAAGGCAGAGAAATGAAGGTTTCAGCTCCTCGACGGGCAGGGTTCATCCAGGTTCACTGGCTGATGACCTGTGTAAGAGGAGGGTCTGCCACCTTACTGAGCCTGGAGACAGATCCTGACTTTGGGTACAAATTCTGGAAGTTTTTGAAGGGAATTTGAGGTTTCTTGGTGTTGTCTCAGTTTGTTTCATGCTGCTGGGATGGCATCAAAATTCAGGCTGCACTAAAAAGGAAACCTTCTAAAATATAACTGTCCTGGAACATCTTAAAACTGGATTAAATTAAGTGTTGCTTCAGAAATCCTGTGTTCAGGAAGCTCGAGGGGAATGCTTTGGGATATCTGAGACAGATGCACAGATTTTTCCACCCCTTATAAATTTGGTTCTCACTTCCAGGTGACATTTCAGAACTTCACTGCAAGTTTAATATGTTGACTCTGTAATCGAAACAAAACTTAAATAAAGAGATAAAATGAAGTAACCTTCCCATATCCCTGCCGACAGGGATTCTCACTGCGGTTTGGGCCAACACGGCTGCTTTCGACAGACCCTTCTCGGGGGAAGGCTGGCACCATCTGAGAGCTCCAGTGCTGTTAGAGAAGTGTTCCCAAACTGACAGCAAAATTTACCCTGTTCTTAGAGGAATGGCAGAAAAGTTGTCTAATACAACTGAAAAGGAAAAATCAAACTGTGAAAATAAAAATAATATTTTTTCTTATTGATTCTGCTGGAGAACAAGAGATTGAAAATTGCAGAAATGAGCTCATCCCTGGTCCATCGCCATCTGCCCCAGGTGACTTGGTCACAGTCACTGGTCCCAGCCAAAATTCGGAACAACCGGCTTGCCAGCACTGCGAACACTAACCCTCTTCGTATTTCCAACTGGTTTTAAGTTTCTCACGGATTTTGATTGAATGCAACATCTGACTTCAGCAAAGTGTGTTTTCTTTCTGAAACGCTTTTAGGCCTGATTCATAACTGGTAGGAAAAAATAATCTATGGAATGAAATACGCTGAGGGTTTTAAGCAAATATTTAGGCAAAAAGCAGCTGGTAAATCTCTAATGAATGGCTGTATGTAGAGCTAACACATAATTCACTGCATGCCAGCCAGAAGGGTTGGATCCACCTCCTCTGCTCCTAACTCCTCGTGACACCCCGGGAGCTGCGGCTGCATCAGAGGCGGGCGGCAGGAGAGGAGATGCATGCATCGGCCTTTGCCTGTCTCTCCTGGGCTCTGGAACAGGAAGGTTGGTGTTCGGGATTATTTTCTCTGGCTCAGCTTCTCCTGCCCTGGTTTTAAGGACAGGCTGTTGTATGGGGGCACTCAGGTGACACGGGTTTGAAGGGACAAACCGATCATCCTCAGCAGATGGCATCGCTGCTAGATACGCACGTGCACGCCCATTCCTCTCCACACACAAAAGCTTAATACAATCCCACATATCCTATAAAGGATCCCATTTTCCCCTTTACTTTAGTAACATTTAAAAATAATGGGACATTGATACTGCATTAGAAAGTGATTCTCTTGGATGGGTCCGTGGCATAGTCGTTATTAATATCAATGGGTTCATGGTGATTTATGTTATCATGGTGATTTTGCATCTTGTTTATTACCTTCCAGAGATCACATTGCAGTGATTTTTAAGGTGGCATGGAAATTACCATGTGAACTGTGTCTTCTAAATCAATGCAGTCTTTTCCTGCCTGATAATAAAGTTCTCTCATGGTTTTCAAGGAGCAGACATTAGCTAATGTTTAATTACTGTGGAGGGGCAGGTACTAAGCACAGGAGAGTCAATAGCATTAATAAAACTCTTAGAATAAAAATAAATCAGGAGGTACAATAAGGGGGATGTTAAGGAATGAAATGTTCACCTCTGGCATTGCCTCGAGGGGGACCAGGTTCTCAGTGTAAGATTTTAGGTGCTCTCGTGTGAGTACTCTGGAGACATCCATAGCTCCCTGCCTCCACTCTCACGGTCCAAAAGCTCCTGTGGAAGCCACCCCACGCTGCGTCACCCTTTGGTGTTTCGTGGCCACCTCTCTCCTGTGAAGCCGTTGTTGACCCAGCCCATGGCTGCCTGAGATCCCTCACTGCTCGCAGGGCCGACTCCACCGCAGGGCTGCCGGCTGGGATTCTCCTCAGTTCCTGACGCCGTTTCCCATTGATTTGCAAGGACTGAGCTGCAAGGACAAAACATGCAAGTTTTGAATAGATGCATCAGCAGTGACAAGCGGGGTGGGCTTCACTCTGGTGATGAGCCAGCAGCTGATGCTGACGCCAGTGAGGCTTGTGAGCACCTCTGGTACTGGTCAGGTCTTGGCCGTCCCGCGTGCGCAGCTCCCACCACCGCACCGGCAGCAGGAGGAGGAGGCTGCAGCGAGCTCAGCCAGGCAAGAGCTCTGCCTCTTCCTCCATCCCCTGTCAGCCTCCAAACCCTCTCCCCTCTGCAGAGACAACACCTTCTCCTCTGCCTCACTGCAGACTGGCGAATTATAGCCGCAATGCCCAGCATTAAGCAAATCATAAGCTGGTTCTTTCAGGAAACTCCCACCTACTTCAAAAGCAAAGCCTGCTGCTATCATCTTTCTCTCTGCTTTCTCATGAGGAGGCTTTAAAAAAGCACGTTTTCTAAATTTTCACTGATAATGTGGTGGTTAAAAAAATGTGCTTTAATGAGAATGGGGAAATGGCTTCTTCTGCCATCACAGGAGTTGTGGAAATGGTTTTCAGTGGGGGTTTGGGCACAGTGATGGCTGTGTGCAAAATATACTCAGGTGTGGGATGGCAAAACCTGCCTGCAGCTGGGTCCAGCCCAGAGTCTGAGGTACGGACTGGTTTTTGTGGACTCAGTAGCTGCATTCGGTCAGCAGAGCCAAGCCCCTGTGCCGCTGCAGCCCGAGCATCCTTTGGTATATCACACTTTGCAGCAACGCTTAACCAAAGCTGAATTACAACAGAAGCTTTGGGGATGGTTTACCAAAACATGCTGAACTCACAAAAATCCAGCACTAGCAATAAATACTCAGCATAATCTTAAAAATGGGATGCTTAAATGTGACCAATACTCAACAAAGAACGTGCTCTAACTCATGTCTGACACCCGTGTTACTTCCACTTCCGAGCAGGTTTATTCTTGTTCCCCAGAGGAGTTGCACATAAAATAGATAATTTCAGTGTTACTTCATCATACATTCTTATAACTGATACTGTGTAAATAAAACGAAACATTAATAAAAATGACTGGTGTCTACCTCTGGCTCTGATTTTGATACTTAAGGGGGGAAAAAAAAACAACCCTCTTGGAATTGATGCTAACAGACTTCACAAACAAGGCACTAAGAAAACGTGAGCACTCTAGGAGAAGGTAGCCACATGGCCAATAAATTGTTTTCTTTAAGCCAACTCGTTATTATCTATAACGTTCATAAAAGTCTTCACGAAGAAGACCCTTCTCAATGAAATAAGCCATCAATCTCCACCGCATTACTATTCATTTTCCCTGTACACTGAGAGCAAATGTCATTCAAGGCATTACAGTTCTCTCAAAATGTATTAAAATACATAGTCTGATGTTATATCTTTGCAAGCCTCTCTGTTCATAAATTGTGGCCGCTGATTGGAACATAAAACGTATTTTATAACACCATAAAGCCCCAGAAGATACAAGATCACTCATGTTTGTCTTTATGGCTCAATGTGTAGGACTTGGAGATGCGAAAGCATTGTGTATTTCATAACAGAAATGGCCAGGGCCCCGTGGAGAGGGAGTCTCAGACATTTCCATAAAACATTATTACTGTATTCCTTGATGACTGAAACACCGCTGTGCACAGAACCCTGAGCCCTTAACTTATGGACTGTAAACGGATGAGTTTTCCTAATAAATCAGCGTTGTTTAGGAGCAGAGTTATCCTACTCAATGCTCGGCTTTAAACGTTATCTCCAGGTGTCAACGTAATGATGACTCTTTTCCCTCCTCCATTTCTCTTTTCGTCCTGATATGCTTAAGAAAACTTCTTCCTAGGGATACATCCCCTGAGAAATTAATGAGATGTTTCAACATGTTAGGAAATTAGATTGGCATCTCAGTGATGCTCTGTGCCTCCATCAGACCTGCTATTTCTGGATCCTCTTTGGGGATCTGTGGCTATCACCTTCCAGCACTTTGAGATGCTTCCATGTGGAAGGAAAACTCCTGCCGCTGGTGCCTGCAACCCTCAGTCCTGCTCTGCCCTTATCTGCCCCCAAAACTTCAAGGCAGAAGAGCTTTTATACATTTCTTACTGCACTAGGGCAGTGCAAGGATGCTCCAGCACCAAGCCCTGTGCTATCAAGGTCACAGACCAGTCTCCACATTGCACAGGAGCCCCAGAGTAGGGGGAAAGGCTGGATTTGGAGCCTCCAATGCTGTGGACAGCACAGCTAAGGCAGCAAAAAAAGGCTCCCTGAATTTTCCCTAGCATCAATCAGCAAACGGCTCCTGGGAGCAGGAGGGCAGCAAAGCATGGCAGTTTACTCCAAGGTGGAACAGTTCATGCATCATCCCCTCACCCGAGCTGGGTCTTAGCAGAAGCAGCAGCAGCAACGTGCTGCAAATTGATGAGACTTCCAAAAAAACCACTGTGGAGGTGCATGGTGGCACCAAACGCCCGCAGCTCGCTCAGGAGATCTGGGCTAGAAACACAACTCTATGGCATGAGAGTTAGAAGTGCTCTGTCCATTTCGTTGCTGGTGCTTTGAGTGCTGAGGTGCCAGTCCCACACATCTGCAAGCAGCCCAGTGTCCTTCCATACAGGCACTGGTTGTGTGTTTTCTGTTTACCAAAGGACCGCTCAGCTCCCAGAAATCTCTGACAAATTTGGCCTTAAATACATGTTTTTCCTGGAGTCTCTTAATATTTCACATAATTAAATGTCACCTGCATTTTCCTGCCCCCTCCCAGTTGGTAGCACAGGCTGCCTGTGCCGGCTCACGGTCACCAGCATCCGTGCGACGCCGCACTCCTAACGACGGCGCTTGGTATGCACGCGGGCAGTGCACGTGCTCTCCACAGACTTTCTGCTCCCATTGAGCTTTAATTATTGGACACATAGACTAATACATTACTGGAAGTAGCTCCTGCTATATTTAGCCCAGTAATTTTATATTTTACTGTTCTCCAGTCTTCAGATGAAGGAGTCGGCGGGGGGGGGGGGGGGGGAACCAGGGAAAACTGGAAATCTCTAAGGTTGCTAGCTTGGCTAACCACCTGAGGAACCTGAGGTTTGTGCCAGCACCTGATGAAACCAGAGAGGACACTGCAGGAGGATGGGTGCCGTGTCTTGGGGGGACTGTCCGTCCCCAGAGCATGTGAGGGGTGGCATTTTGGGTGGAGAGAAAAGTAAGACCAGCAAAAGTAGGGATGGAGGCTGCCCAGATGGATGAATTTATCAGTGAGGTTGATAAACTCTTAAAGTCTCCAGAGAGTCAACCTCTGGATGCGACAGCAGGGACGTGGGCTCATTCTGCACTCAGGAAAAGGCCCAGGAGGTGATACCGGCCCAGATATTCCCAGCAACGGCTGCGCAAGGGTCCAGGCAGCCCTGGTGATGCAGAGCTCGGGAGGACATCCTCATCCCATGGCCACGTCACTAATGCCTTGGTATTCACGTGGTTTCCTCTCCACAGAAAGCCATGCAGTATTTCCACCCATTTAAAGGTCTGGAAGAGGTCTCATCAAAGCCAGGTATAGTTTATATTGCAGATGGCTGCTGACATGATATAATCCACACTAACAGGCAGGCTGTTAAAGGTCAGAGTCTCACTTCACTTCTGTTATTAGCTTTGATGTTGGGAAGATGCTGAATTCTCTCCGTGTCTTTTTCTTTTAGAGGGAGAAAAGACACTGTTTACTGTCAGACTCTTCATCAACATAATTGGTGCCTTCTCTGGAATCGCCCCTTTGCTTTAAAAAGCGCTGTAAATCAGCTGTAGGAAGCCTGGTCTTTGAAAAATCCTCCAGCGGAAGAGGAAAGTGAGCAGCAGTTTGCGGGATCGGCTCCATGTCTGTGCCAGATGTGTGCAGGAGGCAGGCAGGGCTGGAGCCCTTCTCGTCCTGCAACCCTACTCTGGCAGAGCTGGAGGTCACAGCTTTGAGACATGAGCATGTCAGAGCCTCGGCAACTTTGGGGAACCCCCCAGGAGTTGCTGGGGCTCTGAGTCTGGGTGGGACCTTCGGCCGCCTCCATCCGTGGAAGGGGAGCTGCTCCCAGCACGTGCACACCAGGTTGTAGGCTGGCTTCCAGCCCCAAGCAGGCAGCACCACATAACCCCTGTCTGCTTCAGAGCCTTGGAGAGCACGAGGATCTCCCCAGCCTGGCCATCCAGGCTGTACAGGCAGACCTGCAGCTCTGCTCCACACCAGTAAATACTGCCGGGAGCGGTCTGAGCAAAGTGAAGTGCAAGAGAGTGTCAGGGCTGCTGTCCCCAGAGCCCAGCTGCATCCTGCCCATCTCCTCATCCTGCCCATCTCCCCATCCTGCCTGTCTTCCTGTCCTGCCCCCATGATCCCACCCACCAGAATGGGGGAGGCAGCACAGTGGGAATTCCCACCCCTTTCTGCTACCCCCTTTCTAAACAGGACCCACAAGGGAGGTTTTGTAGGTGAATACCTTATTCAGAAAAATGCTGACATTACCCCAACCTCCAGCTCTCTAGGCTGGACCCCAGCAAGTGCCGAAGCCGTGACGGGAGGAGGTGCCACGCTCAGCTCTTTGATCCCAGCAATATTTAAGCTTTGCCTGAAGATGGCACTAAAGAATGGCTGGGGCGAGCGTGCGGCGTCCCGCCTGCGGCTGCACTCGCAGTGTGATTAATACATCACTGTCCGGCCGATAACCACGGCCTGTATTCCCCAGGAAAGACGCGCATCCATCCGCCTTCGTTCCTCCTGCTGCGTTGGGGTTTGCGGGGGAGAAGACGGCAGAGGTCAGTGTGTGCCTGGCGGAGTGCAAACCCCAAATCCCCGGGTAAAGTTCTCCCTCTCCCCTGCAAAACTTGGGCTTCCCAGTGTGAAACTGGCCTGCTGCATGTCGTGTCGATGCATTATTCCCCCCTCTTCCCCTTCCCCACCCCACGCTTGCAGCTCCATTAAAAACACCCCACAGCACGAAGGGGTTACCAAACTGCCGACCCCCACAGCGAATTGTGTCTCCCTCCCACAGTACCGGGCCATGAACTGCGGCTCCCAAAAAAACTTAAATTTAACATCAAGGCCAAAGATCCCCAAAGCACCGAGGCTGCCCGGGCAGAGATATTTCAAAAGCGCTTTCCTGAGGGCTTGCAGCGGACTCCACGGGCAGCCGGGGGAGAATTCCTGGGCCAAGGGCCAGGTTGCGCAGGGAGGGAATGGGGAAAAGTCAGAGATTAATTAATTGATCTACGCCCACGAGGGGCCCAGGGCAGGCCATCTGCCCAGGCATGGGGCAGCCATCCGGCCGGTGCCCCTCGGCTGGCGGAGGGCGAGAGCGGCTCCGTGTTATCGCTCGCCATCGGACAGGGTGTTGGCGTTGCTGGTACCGTGTCGCACCCTGCGCCTTTGTTTCAGCTGAGCGGAGATAAAGGGCTCTGCACAGGCAGCGGGTGGGGGCTGTGGACAGGGAAAGATGAGTCCCACTTAAATTAAAGCCAGGAAGCAGGTCTGCTGGAGATGGCCGGGAGGAGGACGGTTGTCCCCCTGCATCCGCACGTCGTCCGCAGGCAGGAGAAGCAGGCAGGAGGGCAACTTGCCGGGCTCAGCTCACCATCGCTTCACTGGAGAGCATGAGATCTGAACGGTCAGATACTTCTTATGCCTGCACCTGAATGTGAACCTGAGATGCCATCGCACATAAAATCCATCTAATTTTCGGTTATCAGCACTTCCCTGACCACTAGGAAGGGCTCAGGAGAATCTGAGTCCCAGCCCAGGACTCAGCAGCTCTCAAATCCACGCTGCAGCACGAGCACAGGCTCGCGTCTGGGGAGAGGGGTGCGTTGCCATTCCTCCCCTCTGCAGCCCGTGGAGTTTAACCAGACATTTCTGATACATTAGAAGAAAAAAAAAGGCATATTTACAACAGGAGTAATGAACCATGATGGAGTCTAACATCATTTCAAGCCTGTACACGTGGTCTTCCCAGTGAAAAGAGAATGTGAGGTATACCAGAGGGCTTCCCAAAGAGGATAAGATATGAAAGGAGAGGATAAACTGCGATGCCAAATATCCATATGGGAGCACAGTGTTTGTGTTGGAAACAGAGCCGAACAACAAAGTTCAAAGCCCCAGGCAGAGCTCCTCTGGAGTTCAAGGTCCCTCCAACTTGATGGGACAATTTTGTCCGACATAGCTGCAAACCATGACATGACGCTGGCACATGCTCAGCAAGGCTGGCCATCGCTTTCCGGTTTGACCCACAACCGAGCTGTAAAGTTCGTGTTTGAGCTGCTCCGGTGCTTTAGCTCATCACCTTTTCTATGTGAGACGTGGCCGAAGCTAAAGGCGTTAGGACATGGATTGGGTCCACCAGCCCACCTGGGTTTGAATTCCTGGCTTTCCCTAAATCATGTCATCTGCCTCAGCATCCTTCACCATCTTCCTAACATCTCCCATCCGTCTTGGCCATTGGAAACCCTTTGGATCTCCCTTTTGTTTACAATGAGTAATGGGCAGGAGTTAACAGAGGTTCCAGAGGAAAAGGTCAGTGTAGTTCACGCGGCATTAGGAAGACACTTTCAGGCCCGCTTTGATCTGCGGAGGATTTAAGCGGTCAATAAGGCAGCGCGGGGAGCAGCAGCGTTGCCCAGATGCCCCCTCTGCGGAGCCGCTCCGAGGGCCCCGGTCCCGGTCCTGGCCCCGCCAGGCCGCAATTCCTACCAGTCCCTCGGGGTTTATGGCCAGGGAGGGCGTGAGTCACCCAGGCCGGTGTCTGGCGGTGCCATGCACGGCTTGCCGGGCGGCCGCCCGCCGCCGCAGCCTCCTCGCGTGTTTGTAATTGCTGAGGCAGACTGTTTGCTTCTGCCACGTCCATGGCAATCCAGTAAAAGTTTACAAAGGGTTAGAGCTCAATTGTGAGCTTGTGAAAACACCGGTCCAGGCTCCCCGGCTCTGCGGTTCAAAGTCTGAAGTGTGCCTCGTCAATTTACGCATTTATTTATTTTACAGCTGCGCCATGGGATGGGAGCCATTTCGCAGAGATCGCCGTTCCAAGAACACAAGGTGAAAGCCCCTGAGCCAGAGGGAGTGGGTAGGACTTTTGCTTTTTAACCTTCAAACGCGTCGGGTTCATGGAGCCTGCCCAAGTATGGACAATTAATAGGACACAGGCAGGACGATCGGCCCAGGGCCGGGCTGGATGGAAGGCAGCTCCATTGCCCAGGATGCACACCGGGGCTGCAGGGCTCAGTGCCCGCTGGCGAGGGTAGCACTTGTTTCCAACAAAGATCTTTTCTCTGACACTGTCCCAACATAAACTCTGGGGTGAATTGAAAGATGCATTTATCATCTGAAATAACCCCAGGTGTGGATGCTCATTTTGTATTTATGATGGCCTTGTTATGGGTCTATCCTTTCAAAACAAAATCAGCCAAATTTAACAAAGGTGCTGTCATTGTAGTATAGCTCTTTCTGTACAACTTTTGCAGAAAAATTGCATGGGTCCACCCAGCAATAGCAGTCACGTTCGCTGCAGACAGGAGGCCTGGCCCCATGCATTGACAATTGCGATGGAAAAACCTCTTATCCCTCAACAATTCCCTCTCTATCCCTCTACCTCCCTGCCCGACGCCCACCTTCCTTCTGCTCCCTGCCTACCCACAGCCCCTGCCCTCAGCCACCGGTCCCTTTGCTGTCCTGACTTTCCCCTCTACATCTCATCCTTTTCTCCCCCCACCCTCTCTGATGAACATCTCTTCCCTGCACAGCCTCCTTCCCTTTTCTCTCCCTCCCTGCTCGACCATTGTCTCTAGCAGCAGGATGCATTAGGAAGATGGCTTTTACCAAATAAGCCATATAAATGAAGTTTCTCTGTATTGTACATGTCTCCTGCTGCTTCCCCAGAAGGTTTCCAGATTAGAAGGGAGTAAAAAAAAAAAGAAAAGAAATCAAAAGGAACCAGATGCTCAGGCGATTGATTATTCCTGCATGATCCTAGGGATAAATAAAGTGTTTGGAAAGTTCTTAAAACACATTGAGATGCTGGGGTCTAATTTATAAAAAGCAGAGGACAGGAATAGACACGGGTTCAGGTTTCCCAGCTGCCAGGAAATGATGTCAGGTTGGGTTTCTCTAGGGCCATAGCAGTGGAGGAGGTCCTGTGGGTGCCCACCACCCTCGGGCTGTGAGGTCTCCATGAGTGCCTCCAAGGTGAATTATTCTGGGGGCTTGTCCAGGACAGGAATAGACAGCAGCTCTTGCATTTCCTGTAGGGTCCCGTACAAAGGACAGATGCATTCTCCCCCAAGCCCGACGGAGCTCAGCAGAAACAGCCTCTTTATATCCTCTCTTAATCCTCTCACACCCTCCCGATCTGGTTTAAATAAGTAGGTGGGTTTCTCCCAAGCCCCAAGCAGGGATGCACATGCTCCTGGGTGCGGGGGAAGCTTTGGAAATGGGGTCATGAAAGGATATGTCTGGGAGAAGCTGCTCTGCAGCCAAAATCCAGCCCTGTGCGCCCGCCTGGGGCTCACATGGGATGCTCAGCGGGGGCAGCTGCCTGGTATGGCTTCTTCTCACTCTGCAGCGGCTCAGGGCCGGAGGGGAGTGAGGGGGTCCTGGGCAGCCCGCAGCCCTGGGGCCAGGGGGCAAACCCCAGTGTCAGATGATGCTCCGAGCCGGCAACGGGGACCAAACTGTGCCCATCCCCAGTGGGGCATCCCTGTCCCACCTACCCCCCACCATCCCACCAGCAAGGGCTGAGGGTCCCTGAGCAGGACCCAGCTGGGAGTGGCCACGAATGCAAACCCAGGAGAGGAATGAGAGTCCCCCCGCACGGCCAGGGCGGCACTGTCACCCTGCCCCAGCGCGGGCGCGGGGGTACAAAGGCAGGCGGAGCAGAGATCCAAGGACGCGGGGTTGCTGGAGGAGATAAGCACTGGAAAAGGTCGTTAGCCAGAGAGGCTGGTATTTATCTGGACATAAGACAAAACTATAGGGAAAACACTGTAAAGCGACAAGGTAAATATTTCAAGTGGTGTTTCCATTAACTGCAAATTCCCTTTTCAGTTTTTCCTGGGTTTTGCTCTCAGACTTGAAGTCGTTGTTGCCTTCAGTGACTTTTTTGGTTCTTATCTCAATTCTAAATGTTAAACTCCTTGAGTCAACTGATTCGAATATTTTAGAGTGTTGTTTCAGTGATTTATCAGAGCAATACAAGCCAAAATGAGGTGTTATTTGTAAAAGTTTGTTTGAAGCCCTTAAAAGAAAAAAAAAATATTTCTGAGAACATGAATGAGTTGGTTTTTTTAAATACCTGTATGGTAAAGGAGCTAGAATAAAAGAGTGCCATTTTTCTGAAGGAGTTTGACAATCAAAAATTCTGAAATTAATAACCTTATGGCCCCAAAACGGTATTCCTGTAAATTTTTCTATGCTACTAATAAGTGTTAGCGGTTCTGTTACATACAGTTGTGCAAAATGCATTTCTACCATCAGCACCTTCATTTATGTGAGCCTTTTCATCGTGCTTTCACTTTGTGATACATTTTCAAGTTATTTACTATTTTTTTTTATTTAAAATCACTTCTCTATTTTACCTTTATGTTTCTTGACTGCATTAAAAATACATATTTAAATAGTCTATGTCTCTAAGAGGAACGATCTTAATGATAAAACTTTCTGTGTTCACTCATCTCTCCCCTAGTGATTTCTTCTGCAGGTTTTATAACCTCTTTTTGCTTCCTCACCCTCGTTTGCAAAGGCTTTTTTTCCCCATTGTGTTTTTGCAGGGTATAAATACCACAGAGGAGATATTGATATTATTTGTTTTTAAGGCGCCTAACGCAGTTACAGCTAGGGTCCGCAGGTTGTCCCACAGTACAGCTGAGAGAAACGCCGGTTATTTTTAGTGTGAAATTCCCATATAGCTTTATAACAGAGATATTTCTGGTGTGCAATATTTGCTTTAATGATAACGATTCCAGCTCTGATGATAAAACCTTGAATCTTGCAACAAGTGTGGTTTCTTTTTTTCCTTTTCCACTACTCCTGCAGTTGTGTTATTGTGCAATTACGGCCGCTTTCATTTATTATAATTTTTTATACTTTCTGACTGCTGTTTGAAATGGCAAACCCTGATGTTTCAGACGTTCAAAGGTACGGAGAAGCGGGAGGTCCCATGGCAGGGCTCAAGCAGCTGAGCCATGGCACGGGGCCCTATTCTGAGATCAGAGGCAGGCGTTCGGGTTTTGCCACGACACAGAGGGCTCCTGCCCCCAAGCTGGGAAGGAACTGGCCATTGGGGTCCAGCCTCATGCCCACAGATGGGCTCTTGTCCCAGCCGTACCCGGAGGCGTAAGCAGCCCCTCAGCATGATGGAGCATCCATTCTGACATCCAAAATTAGTGAGTTCTGCCAGGATGCCATGATACAGAGACTTTTTTTTTTTTTCTCTAAAACACCCCCTCAGAGAGATGTGCTCCTGTTCCACCGTCCCCTCGGGTGCCAGCGCGGGGACCTGCCGTGCCCCGCCGTCTTTGCAGCCTGACCTGTCAAGAGCCGGGTCAGCCGCAGGTCAGCCCCAAAGAGAGAAAACAGCAATCGCCTCCCCGCTTATCAGGTCCTTCGGTGGGTGGAGGGACACCCGTGGGGCGGGCGCGGGGAAGGGGGCCACAAGGACAGCCCGGGGGGGTCACCTCCAGGTTACCGCCCGATAGCCGCTCCGATGAGGGAACAAGATTGCAGGGCAGATTTATCCCGTTTGGTGCCCACCTCCCGCGTCGTTACAGCATCGATATAAAGCCAACAGACAATACGCAAGGGCAAGTGCTTGTCCTGCTTAAAAAAAGGTGATTTTTTTTTGCCAGAATTATGCATATTTCCATGCCAGACCCAGGAGAAAGAGTGAAGCTTTGCTGATGCACAGGACCACCCTAAACAAGGCTCTGAATCCTGCTGGTATTTGTTCTCATGCACCTTGCAGCCTGCATCTATTTATATATTTAAGACTTAAAAGAATGAACCGTTTAATCATGCAATTAACGTCAAGGCCACCGGTAGTTCCTCTGACATTGATGAAATTATTCCCCTGCAGAGCACCGAGCACGTCACAGTCTGCTCGGCTGGGACCCCAGCAGAGCCCTCCCCAGACCCTGCTCAGGGATGTTTTGGGGAACTGGGCACAATTTTGGGAGAAGCAATCCCGTCATGCAAGGCTCTATGAGCAGCAAAATCTACCATAGCCAGGGAAACACAGAAAACTTCGTACGACCCGCAGCTGACATGACACAGGTGCCTCAAAACAACACCACACTCAGCATTTGGGAGGATTTCTCACTTTTCCTGCTTTCTGGTGTAATTTTCACATCTCGGACATCCTTCTGTTAATTCTCCAGGTCAATCAGCAAGCTGTCTCCACACCACTTGCCTCGGCAAGAGGGTATGCACCTCTAAACCTCCGCGTGTACGCGTGCCCCTCACGCGGCGAGGGCTGCGGCACTGGCGCTCGGGCTGTCTCTATTTTTCTTTAGCCTGAGCTGATCCAATCTGGGAATAAAAACAGAGGGAAACAGATGGTCCATTGTACGCTCCACTCCTGCGCGCACCCGCACTGGCTCCCGAGAACCTGGCGCTGGAGCCAGCTCCTGCCTCTGATTTTCCATGTTTCAGGTTAAATGCATGGGCTAAGAGGAACTTGTGCTCCCAAGGTGGGTCACTTCCTGCATCAGGATGGTTTTCCTGTTAGTCCTGAAGGAATTGGGTGCAGAAGATCCCTGGGGCAAGAACAGGTCTTGGAGCAAGGAGCCCCAGGGATGCCTGCAGGTGCCTTTTTTGCCATCCCCGTTAATTGCTGGGTGACAGCTCAGATGCTACATCAGTAGGAAAATTCTTAAATATGATACATTATTTTATACCAGTGGTTAATGTCTATCACAAAAAAAAAAGGGAGAATTTTTACACCTGCAAAGAAAGGCACCTCATGAAGATGTTTCCAAACTCTGTATTACCATCTTCCTTTTGGAATTTTGATTGCACTGTATAATAATTTATTGACACGACAGCAGTTTTGGTATCAAACTCTGTCCCCACTTAAACCAGCTCCAAGGAAGTTTCTGTTTCACTTCTGAATAGCAAGTGCTGGTTGTATCCAGCACAGTGAACACCTGATAGATGCAGCTGGTAGGTCCTAACCCTGCTCCCATTTTCCAGGCTTTCTACCCACCTTGGGAGACAAGGAAACGCAGAAGGCTGGCCCTAAGCATGTGATGAATTCCTGCTGAGCTTTTTCCCATTAACTCCAGTAAGGGCTTAATCCAGTGGTTTTCAGAAGCTGGGTGGCTGGTGGGGATTTTTGATGGAGGCAGGGGAGAGAAGACAGGGTGTTAACATGTATTTCTGATTAATTATAGTGTTCTCAAGAGTAAGTGAATAATAGTACTGGTCAGAGCCAGGCATCACACGGGTCTCAGCCCTGCAGGGTAAATGGTGTCTGAATGGTGAGTAATGTTGACCTGGCAGAGGCCAGATAAGATATGGATTTTTCACATCCAGGACTGGACAGAATTCCACATATTGATAACTAAATGCATCAAAATATAACCAGCGCTTAGCACGCAACTCTTCCTCACTCCCTGAAATTGTATTCAGCTGGGCTGGATAGCAGAAGTGCCGTGTAGGGCAGGTAATTGTGCATGCGAACGATTAGCTGGGAAGTTAAACGGCTTCAATAACTTCCAGCTTTGCTGCCTCTTCAGAACAAAGAGCATCTTTTCCTGCTAATCTGGGTGAGAGCCAGAGGCCAAATCCTGCAGCCTCCAAAAGGGATTTTTGTGGGGACCCTGAGAGCTACCAACCTGAATTACGCACCAGTGCCAGCAGATGAAATAACAATTAAACAAATGTTGGTGCTAAACTAACCTCACGACAGAGATCTGGAGAGGACGGCGTTGTTCCTGCACCCTGGGTGTCTTTGGTGGCTGAACGCCCACCATGCATGCTAAGCCAGCACCTTTCATAAATAGCTCCTACGTTTACCAACAGCTCTCAAAGCCATCACACTGTCCTACGTTAGAGCCGCCCAGAACAACTAAAAGTTCACACAATCATTCTGCAAAGCATAATAGTCTGCCTAAAATCACCTGTGCTTGTTCCTCAGCATCCTGAAAACATGGAGATACTCCACTGTTCTGAAAGTACGCAGGAGGAATGTAACAAAATTAATAGTTTGGGTTTCCTAGTTTTATTCTGGTATATATTTCATAGATATATATATCTCATATATATATTTAATATATATTTCTATTATTGATCTGTTCAGATGTGGAAAATTTTCAAAATCCAGTTAATGGGCCCTTCTTGGAGGGAAGGTGACTTTTTGACACAGATTTGGAAAGAAATATGGTTTGAATACTTCAAATTTCCTACAGAATGCCAACTCCGCTTTCCAGCCAGGTCTGGGCATAAGGGATAATTTTCCTCCTACTCCAGATTTTCTTATTTATTCAAAGAAAACGGATAAGTGTCATGATACATACTTGAGTCTTCTGCGTTTTTGCCAGGCTAACTGATGAAGAAATTGATTCACCCCTTCTGATGGCACTAGTGGAGATGCTGAGAAATGAGCCGTGTTTAACCACATCCTTATGTTAGGAATCTGCTAAAACTGGGACCAAATGCAAGTAAGCATTTCCCCGAGAACAACTCTTGGCACCCACAACATGGTGGGAAGCAGGTCCTACGCTGTCTCCTATTCACAGAAAGACGCACTCATGGGTGGGCAGAGTTATACCAACCTTCACTGTTTTAGCAAAGCACATTCAAGTGCCTTCTTACAAGATGCCAGAAAGAAACATTACTTATAAAAAGGGGATAGAAATACAAAACCAAACAGGAACTTGGAACCATCCCTCCTGTACAGCACTGCTCTGTGCTGAGCCTTGCGCATCCCCCAGTGCTGCTCCGACGTTCAAGGCACATCACCGCGGTGTCCATCTGTGCCAAATATGACCATCGTAGGAGTTTTCCTGTTACGTTAACAGCTTTTGCTGTTTGGTGTTGGATGAATGGGGCAGGTCACATCTCTCAGTTTCTTTTTAGACTTCGCAAAGTCAGGAAGGTTGCATCTGGTGTTAAATATTATCTCTTGCATTCATGACTTAGCAGCCTGTTTAGAAAATACATGGGCTTTCCAGCCCAGCACAGCAGCGATACGTGGACCCACATCAAATGCTGCTTTCATGAATCATGAAGTAAATGCCGTCTTGCTTATGAGTATGTGTAAACTGGGAGTTATGACTAAAACCAGCATTTGACCTCCTCTCATTTCCCGTTGGGCGCATCCTGACGTGCCTCATTGAAGATGCCCGTGCTCTGCGCTTTGCCTTGTCACTGGGAGATATGGCATACAGATGGAACGATCATATTGGCCTCTAAAGGAAAATATTTAACCCAGCCATGTCAATGGAATATAGAAATGATGGTTAAAATCCCAGAAGCCTGCCTTGTTTTTGTCTTTTTCCTTTCATCTAGCACTTTGGGTCATGCCATCACTTATACGCTTCAGCCCAAACAGGCAATTGCTGAGTTAAGAACCTGGAGTTCAAAGTGAACCATAAACCTTAGTCTATAAGATAAATCATACAAATTACTTTACAGAAATAAATAGAACATTTGGGAGAGAGGTTATCTTCTTGCCTTCAGTTTACATCTCTAATGACTGTAAGTTCACAAATGCATTCTGTCAAGAATATAAACATTGCTTTTATTATACCAAAGACAGATATTTATTACCAACTTTTACAGTATGGCCAGCCAGCTTAGAGGAAAACCTTGGAATCCGGGCAAGAATGTAGAAACTTTGTAATGATTGTTATTAAATTTGTGGGCACTTTTTTAAGCGCGATGAATGCTACTCGGAAAAGCCCCATCCCTTGGGTTAAATTGCAGAAATTAGGCTTTTAAACTTGTGAATGGAGCTGAGCGTTGCTGAATTTTTCTTGTGCGAGTGGTGCTGACATGCAGAAATAGGTGTTTCCACACACACACACCCAAGTGGGATTTTCCTAAAACTTTGAACTCATCTTTCCCGCAGCTCTCAGTGATTATATTATTGTAACCTTGCACGGGGTTGTGTTTTGGGGCATAGTCCTTACTCTCCTGCCCTCGCTGCCAGGAGTTTTGTTCAGATCAGTCTGTCACTCAATCCTTTTTTCTATGGCACAGTATAATAGAGGAAAAAAAAAGGTTATTGGATTAATAAAAAGGCTTTTCTGAAGCTATGAGTTACAGAGGTCGGGGAGACACAGTGCCGGCTCCACAGGGTACTTGACCCCAGGATCCCAGCTTGGAAGTTGATCCCAATTCCTTCCCTAAGGAGGCACTTCACCCTGCTCTGCCCAGACGAGCGCCCAGACCAGGCTACGGTCCCAATGAAATAAAACCTTTCTCATTGCTTGTTGAAATGCTCCTCCTGCAGAGCAGAGGACCAGCCCATGTAGGACCTAGCTCCAGTCGCTTGGCTGAGGCTCCCAGCACGCAGGAGATGGGGACGAATAACATTTTCCTTGCGTGAGTCTGGGAGCACGGAGGTGCCATGACGCTGAGAATCTGGCCTCTCGTCCTTGCTCTGATTTTAGGATAAGGCTGGCTGGGGGGAGGTGGGGACGTCGGGGACAGGAGGTCCTGCTCATGCCTCAGGAAGCTGTGACATCAAGTGTTTTCATTGCTTGATGGACTCAGGGTGCTTCTGGGGAAATGAGAGACCAGATCCGGGTCCAAATGGATAACAGAAAAACCTCCCTGGGCCCCAGAGGCCGCTACGCAGAGCAGGCAAGAGCCGTTTGGGCTCTGGTCCATCTCATCTCACTTACTCCTCCAACACAAGTCCCTCGGAGCCCAGGCTAAGGTTAATTAGCAAAGCAAATGTGGACACGTTTCCATTCTCAATGCCTGGGCTGTTTTACACAAAGCCCACGGGTATTTCTCGGCTTGGCCAAGTCAGCACCTCTCAGGAGCCCTCTCCTCTCCCAGCAAAAGCGCCTGTTTTGGAGAAAGAGAAGAGAAAAGACTTGCACCAAAAGCGTTATGCACTGCGTATCGCTGGGCTACATGTGTTCTGCGATTGCAACAGTCATGAATAAGGTATGAGAAATTGGACATGATATTGCATTTCCTGCTCACGCATCTGTCGGATAAGCTGTTTGGAGCCCGTCACTCCAGCCAGAGATTGTTTCTTTCCTACATCATGGTAGCCACAGTGTCTCTGGTCGGTTGGGCTACGTTATGTCTGGTAAAGGAAATAAATGAAAAAAAGGGGGCACGTTGAAGACAAAAGCATTTAAGCCCCAGACACATCTGTGAGCATGTGTGGGACACATTCGTGGGCTGGTTTGTCAGAAGAAGGGATGTAAAAGCTGTGCCCCCGGTTGTGCTCAGCAAATCAAAGGGTGGAAGAAAGAAGGAATTCCTCAGCTCTGGCTACGCCTGCAGATCTTGCCCAAATGTTGCTGGCGTGCCGCTTCCCCTCCCGGCAGCGGGGCTCGGGGCAGCGCGGGGAAATCTGGGGTGCAGACTAGCCCCTGCTGCAGATTTCACATCTCCAATGCCCCCCAGGTCTGCACTGTGGGAACCCAGAGTCGGCACTGTGCAGTGGGAGGGCGGGAGGGCTGCAGGTAGCTCCTCAATGCTGATGAGAATGAACTCATCACCGGTCAGGAGAGCTCCAGGCTTCTCTCCCCAGTACAGCGTCAGGCCAGGAGGCAGATGTTAGCGGAGGGGAGAGGAAGGACCATCAGGGTTTTGGCAAGGGTGAGTTTTGGGGCAATGCAAGGAGGCAGTGGGAGGCAGCAGGGCTCCATCGCCTGCAGCGGCAGCAAGCAGCGGCAGCCCCGATGTCCCCTGCATCCCCAACGCCACCTCACTCAGATCTCCTCCCAGCCCCATCAGGGCACGTTGGGGGGTGTCAGCGCCTTGCTATCTCCCTTTGCACGTTTTTACTTTGCATGCAGGGGCTGCAATAGAGAAGAGAATCTCACTTCTGTCATATAAACCCGGGGGAGCGTCTAAAAACCTTTCCCGACGGAGGGACGACTCTGCTCTCTCACGGCGAAGCACCGGAGGGTGTTTTGATAAACTGATCGTCTCCACAGCTCAAGTGGATGGGGGTTTCTGGAGAAAGTCCAGGGATTTTCTGCTCCATTTGACATCTCCCACACAGGCTCCTCCCTTTCTTTCCAAACAGAAGTGTTATTATTTTCCTCCTCTTTCCTTACCTTTTTTTTTTTTTTTCCAAAGGGAATCAAGATATGGGATAGGAAGGGACACAAACAAACAAATAAACAAAAAGCCAAGAGAAATTGCATTGAATCATGCAGAAGAAGGCCCACTCCTTTCAAATGGAACTGAAGAGCCAAGAAAATTCTGAGAAAAATGGAGTTTAACGGGAAAAGTGCATGGAACAAAATGGAGTTTTCTTCATTGGAGACTGTTTTGCAGGAATGCCTGTGAGTTCTCCAGCAGCCCTGCTCCTGTGCTGCCTGCCCAAGCACAGGGACCACGGGCATGGCCAGAGCCCAGTCCTCATCTCCATCCTCGAGAATCCCTTCGTGGAGAACTAACCATGTTCCCACTGTAAACCATGCATTAACCTTACACTGATACAGGGATTGATTAATATTTCATTTTAAGTGATGTCTCTGGGCTCTCTGTTACTTGACTGCTCAGTTGGAAGCACCAACAAATATTTTGTGTTTTAGCAAAGAACAGACAGCGGGAGCACGCTAATGACATCTCTGATGTGGTGTCGTGGTTCAATATTCCCTGTTTCCCGACCAACCCAGACATCTCCAGCTACTTCCCCCGCAGACCCCTCTTTCTGTTGCGCTGCAGCCATCTTCCCAAGGGCTCTTCTCCCAGTATGGACGTTCCAGAATGATAAATTAATTACAACTTGCATTAAAACCAGTGCATCTCAATATGAGCTCTGTCATAATCGCAGATAAATGAGGTATCTGGATGAACACAGTGAAAACTTCTCTTCGTTGAAGCCATTTATAAAGCACAAGTATGCCAGAATTAGGCCAGTCCTAATAAACAGGCCGGGACAACAGTGATTAGGCATGAAACTGAACGATGGTAAATGTTTTAATACAATAGTTTATACAAGTAGTATAAAAAAATATCTCACAAGCATGTTACCTGAACGATAAATTAAAACGGAGCCTCAAATAATGATAACAATGTAAAACAATTTGTGAAGCCTTTTCTAAGCAGCACCCTGGTTAGATTCCAAAGAAAATACATGCAAAAAATATTCAAAATCCCACATGTTACATTGACTTTGGCCAGCTCCCAGCTCTTGGGGATAAAACTTTCTCCCAAAGTTTTGCAAATAAAACAAGTTCTTTGAATGAGGGCCTGATCCTGCCAGCTGCTGAGCATCCTCTGTTCTTACTGAGGTCATTGATGTCTACAGTTTGTAGACTAGATCTAATGCATAGGTCAAAAAATATCATCCAATAATGAAATCTATCATATCAAACACACAAAAACCCAAAACTCTCAAGGTCCACCCCTCAGTTGTGTAATGTTTTTTTTTTTTAAATGAAAAACATCAGAGATTTGAATACTTAAGTCACTGCTGGAAGCTGTTCCTGCATGTGAAAGACTGGCCGTGAGGCCTGCCTAACGGGACGGCTCCTCTCAAGGTCGGGGCCAAACCCTCCTTGCTCCACTGGTGGGAGCAGCCTGATGCTTGGAAGCCACTTCTGGAAATGCTCCTGCGCACAAGCAGCCCGCTCGCCTCCGAGCACGGTGCAGGATTGGGCTCTGAGCCCTTAATCCCTGCGGTAAGATGTGGAACACTGCACACAAGATGTAGCAACAAAGCAGATTTAGTTCAAGGTTAGTCTCAAGAACCCTTATCTGATCACTGACAGTAATTTATCACGCAGAACCCATCATTAGTGTCAAGCTGTTTTATTACCCACTAACTTAACACTGTTTTACCAAGAGTCAAGTGTGATGTCACTCATGTTAAAGTAATTTACAGCTAATAGATATGAGGTAGGAGTCAACGTTGGCTTGCTGAAATCCTTTCATACTCCGTTTGCTCGCTCCTTTCATTTTGCCCAGTAGGCAAATGAGAGAGCAAGGAGAGGTGGCAATAAAGGGGAAACCATCCACATGCGTGTGTGTCCATGCACGCACAGGGGAGCTTTAAAATTTCCCAGCATCTTCTCACTTTAAATACAAAAATTAACCCATACCCATGAACTCTGATATTGCAGACTTGAAGTGGCCAGTAAGATTTAAGAGACAATAGCTAATAATCTGGTCTGTGAGATAAGAAACGTGTGATGCTTTGGTCATGTGGAAGCTCCAGCACATCAGCAGAGAGGAAATCCCTCCTGGAGTCGCATCATGTACCTCAAAAACCCGCGAAATCTACCTCACCTTGAAAGAGTAAGCTTGGGCTGATTTGTCGTTCCCTTTTCAGCAGTCTTAATTTTCAAGGAGAGTTCCCTTCACTTGGGCCACGAAGAGAAGTTACAGAAACCTCGATAACGGGTTTTGTTACAAAAAATGGAGACTTGCATATGAACGTTGCTTTCGTTCCCTGCCTTTCCCGTCTCTCCAGCCAATTCTGTTCAGTCATAAGGTCAACCCCAGTGCAGACTGTGTTTATAAGAGAATACATTTCCCATTTCCAAGCACTTGCCATCTCCTCTAATGAATCCTCCTGCTGACGTCTCCAGGATCCATATTGCTAGCCCGCTAGACTTTCAGAGATAATCCTGACTAATGTGTATATACTCAAAGAAGAGGTTTATTGTGGAGAATTGTACGTTTGGGATAAGGGAAAGGGCATCCTATATCAGTTCACCTCTCCAATTTTATACCCATTAAAAACATTTTAAATCACTCTATCTGCTCTTATTTCCCCTGGAAGTTCCTAAACTCTGGGCTATTTGCATGGCGACTTCAAAAGGAGGTGTGACCCTTTAAGACACTGCAGAAAAGCCAGAGAAGGTCTCCAGGGATTAAATTTTAACAGTTTTGGGGACCTCAGGCAAATATCTTGCTTTGACAACACACCTGGACTGTAAATCATTGGAACATCACTGTTGTCAGCCCTGTCAATAACTGTCCTGGTCTGTAAATTCTGTTTGATCAAACAACTCTTGGAAACACACGATTTCAATGGTGACCTCAGCTTCAACCCGCAGCGCCGATTGTATGCAGATTGGCCAACGTCCCCTGAAAGGAAGACCCCGATGTTTGGCTGCAGGAAGGGGCTGGCCGACCAGATGTGGGGCTAAAGGTTTGGAAAAGCTGGGCAACGGCTAAACTCTACCTAGAGATTGGCCTGGGTACAGTCAGATTCAGCTCATGATTTTCTTCCCTTCCATGGGGAGCTGAATGAAGCCTTGCCAGGACTTCTGCTTCTGCATATCTTTGCTCTCTTAAAATCGCTCCAGTGGTTCCTTGTAACACATGGCTTTGCTCAGCTTGTTTCTGCGAAATCTCAGGAGCGAGTGGGAGATTGCAAGTGGCCCGTTGCCATGTCCTTCCCTCAGGCGCTGCTTTGACCACAGGACTGGTGGGACCCCACTGGGTAGGACCAGCTGCAGCTCATACCTGGTGCAAAACTCAGGATCTGCCTTAACTTTGCATTTTCAACTCCAGAGAAACAGGAAAAAGCTCTCCCCTCCTTCTCCCCAGCTCCAGAGTATTTGACCATGAAAGCCACCACATCTCTTGGGCAGGTGGGGCGCCCAGAAAGCGAAAGAGATGCTCTGCTCCCCGCTTTGGCCAAACCAGCTGCCTCTCCACCTCTCCCTCCTCATACTGCCTTTCCAACTAATTGGAGCCATGTTTTCATGCCAAAGCAGATGAAAAATGCAGCCAGCGAGGGCTGAGAGGTTGCTGCGAAGGTGAAAAATGAGGCTAGGAGAGGTCAGAGATACAGCCAGAGAGATGGAGAGAAGTGGGAAGGGGAGTTTCGCGAGGTGGAGGAGAAGATTTGCTGACCCAAACCAGGGCAGTTCAGATGTGGCAGAGAAGCTATGAAAGGAAAGCACAGCCTGCAAATTCAGTGAGCAAAGGCAGGAAAAATATTCGGCATAGGGGTATTAAAATCAAGTGTAGCAAAGCGGTGCAGGGAACATTAAATTTAGTTCTAGTAGATAGGAAAGGCGGCATCATTCATTTGCCACATCCTTTCAGTACCTTGCTTACGAGAAGTCGTAGTGCCATTTCTCCCTCATGGAAGATTGTTTTTAGATGCATAAAATATGTGAGGAGAGAGGTGCAAAATGAAAATTAGCTCATAATGCAGATAGTGTCCCGAATTCCTCCCTAGGGCATCTGTGTTAACTTCAGTGGGAGACTTCCACCAGAGATTAATTCAGACCTGTGTTTGTAAGTGCCCGTCTGTGTAATGCCGGCATTTTGAGTCAATAACTCTGCACCAAGACTGCAATGGGATAAAGAAGTTCTTCTAGTTAGAAATGCCAACATTAAGCGGACAGCGAGCATTAATATCACAGCTGACTTTGGGCAGAAAATTCATAGGATGTGGAAGTCTGTCCCTGTTATTGCAGAGTTAAATAAAACGCCACTCAGTAAGATGAGAGGGAGGCATGTTTTTGGGACCATGCCGCCTTCTGGGCCTTCAGAATCAAATCCGTGCAGCCTCCTGATTAAAAAAACAGACTTCTGCAGCCCTTCAGACCTTGGAAGAAGAAACCATCTTTAAAGCAGCCAGATTCTCAAGCAGTTGGATTTACTAAGCACTTAACTTATTACTATTTATTTTTAAAATCCAAAATTTCTCACCTCCATCTACTCTGTACATACACCTAATGGTAAAAAAAAAATGAGGATCTGGGTTCAGAGCAGTTATAAAAACTTCAATAGATTTACCCCACTGCAACGCAGGTTCTTCTGGACTGAAGCTACCCACAGAAGAGGGCAGGCAGACACTTTCTGGCAGCTAGCAGACCTCCAAACCCTTCCATGCTTCCCTCTGAGCGAGCAAGCACAGAGAACCTGGAATGTCCCCAGATGGTGAGGGGGCTGCAGAAACCGTGAGGACGGTAACACAGGTCCAGCCTTACTGCAGGAAGGCTTGTGTAAACTCTCCAGGAAGATGTCTCTGTTCTTTGGGTAATTTGGGAAGACATACCTCCAAATGAGACCTGTCTTCAGAAGCCATAGACCATCCAAAAGCTATAAACCAAACATTAGGGTGAGTGAATGCTCTGTCATTTTCCAGATAGGGGTTTTAATGTTGTATTGAAAAAAAAAAAAAAAAAAAAAAAAGTCTTTCCACCAAGAAGACTGGTTGGAAGAATATCCAACTGGGAAGAAGGGGCAGAGCACCAGTCAAACAACAACTTCTTGGTCTCCCACTTTTCTCCCAGGTAGATGAAGTCAGTAATGACTCCTGAAAGTCATGGCACTCCTAAAGAGTAACAAATCTGAGGGTCTCCATATTTGCCAACTGGATTCTTCTTTTTTAATCCTTGAGATCTCCCCATTTCCAGTTTTTTTCTCAGCAGCCACGTAGTGAGGCTCTTTGTTTATGAGAACGCTGCTGTTGATATTAGATCTCATGACTCCAGAGTCTGAAGCTTTAAGGAAAAACACCCAGTATCACGGGACTTGAAACAAAAAAAAAATGAGCTCATACCCCAGAGATGTCCAGCTGGGAGATTCCACTTTATGGAAACGCTCAACAAAGTTCTCTGAGTGACTTGGGCACCAGTGTTCCATCTCCCAACATTTAGCAGTAATGTAATGGTCCCAATTTCCTTCCCTGGCACGGGAAGAGCAAGATCCCTTGCACGTTTCTCCCAACCAAGCAACAACCAGGTTACATCATGACTTTGGTGGCCGAAGCTCCTGGCTTTCCTCCCTCCCCCACCCCAGGAACAATGGCTAACTGTTCTTTTTCCATCTATAAATTTGTCTGAGTTAACAGTTCCCAAGATCTGGCAGCAAGCTGGAGCTGGGAGTGAGCTGAGAGATAGGAGAGTGACAGTCTGAAATGAAACACAGAGCTGCTGGGCCTGCAGCCGTCAGACAGGAGCCTGGCTCCCTCCCTTAAAGATTAGCGAGACTCCTTCGCTGGAGCCCTCCGCATTCCCCAAAATCCTAGCAACAAAGTGCTGTCTCTCAGCCGCCAATGAATCATGTGAATTTAACCTTTCACCTGGCCACAAGGAGGTTAATATACCAAAATAGCCGCGGTTTTTTTTTTTCTTTTCCCCATTTATTGCCCGCAATGGCAGCGGGGAGCGCGGTGGAAACCCAGTGTAGCTGAAAAGGCTCTGGACGCGGTTTTGTGTCAGAGCTCTTTGCTCACCAACCTCTGCCAGGACCAGGCTGGCGTCGCCAGCACCAGCCCAGCGCACAGGGGCTGGGGTTTCTTCAGGAAAATCGTTTCCGTTTCACCGTACGGAAGATTTTTGCCTCTCGTTGCCTGGCCGGTGGCTGGCTGTGCCCTCCGGCTTCGACCTCACGAGCATTGACACGCACAAGAAGTTGTGTACACAAGGCGGCCCCCAGCGTGCCCACACGGCCGGAGCCTGAGTCACTGGCTGCTGCCGCCTGCTCTGCCCGTGGCAAAACTCCTGGAGAAATTCCCAGGTAGGGTCAGATCCTCACCCCCTCCTGAGGCTGGATGTCCTTGTCCTCTGAGCTTGGGGCAAAGCTGGAGCCCGCAGAGTCCCCCCGATCAAATAAATCTGGAGACCACAGTTTGCCCATCTGCAAAAAAAAAAAATAAAAAGGCAATTTATGGCTCCTGGGGTACTCAGAGCAGGGGTGCTGCAGCCCTGGCCCGTGCTCACCGGCCCTGCCATCCTCAGCCCAAGGGTTTCACAACTGCTGTGAAATCTGGAGCTTTCTGTTAAAACAGCCTGGAAGGAAAATGGATTTTAAACAGTTGGGGCCAAAACCACACAAGCAAAAGTCACTTTCAGGAGACACATGCCATGTTACCCATTTTAGAGGGGCACACATCGCAGTCTGCGTTTTGTACCCTAAATATTGAAGAAGAGGGGTGGGTTTTGCAGCCATTGTTGGCTCGGGAGCGGCTGGAGGAATGGCTGAGGCTGAATGTCTACAACAGGTCAGTACAGCAGGCAACGCCAGCATTTCTGGACATCTTTTATTGTCCGTGCCACTGAAACCCTTATGGGCTAAGGAAGAAAATAAAATTTCAGAGTAAGAGGGGGAAAGATTTTAAATATTTCCCCCACTCGTTTCTCACAACCTCCCTTCCTAAGAGCCACTGCCACATGCATCTAACAGGAGATAAATATTTTTTTGGTGGAGCTCGCTGTTTATTTAACCCTTTTGAGACACAGCCTTCTGGCATCCCCTGACTCCTCCAGGTACAAAGCCCTGCCGTCCCTGCCTGCCTCAGTCCTTGCCCCCAGCCCCGCGCTGCCTAGGGCCTCCCCCAGCCCCGGCCGTGTCCGTCCCTTCTCTCTTCTCTCCAGCGCTGCCCCACGAATCAGCCCGGTCTTGGCCTCGGAAAGGACCTGAGCTCTGTCCCTGGGCAGAGGGCAACGCATCCCTTGGAGACTGGGTAGGAAGAGGCCGGAGGGAGGACGGAGGGAGGGATGTGGGCCGAGGGATGGGGACCACGGATGCGGGCTGGGGGATGTAAACCCCACTGGACCCCTCCAAAGGGGTCCCTGCAGTTTGCAAGCCACCGGGCCTGGCGAAGCAGCCCCCGAGGAGCTTGCTCTACTCCCGGGCAGCTCATCCTTCTTTTGGGAGCCGGGGAGCAGAGCCAGGAAGCAGAGCCGGGAAGCAGCCCAGTGCTGCCCTCGAGGCTGCAGGGACCAAATACTCGCTGGATTTCCCGTTGCAGAGGGATGCTCGAGGTGGACCCAGTACCGGCTGCCGGGCGGGTGGCCCCGGGGCTGAGCTCCGCCGCTGGGCACCGATTTGGGCTCGGCTCTAACGTCGGGGTTCACCGTCCCTGGCACCCCCGAGGGCGACTGGCTGCCAGGCGCCTCAGAGCCCCGGGAAAGGATGCTGCAGCCCGTGGGAGGCAGAGGGGGAAAAGAGGACATATTTAATCAATTTGTAACCTCCCGAGGTACCGAGGGGGAACGTGAACCCACGATTCCCCACTCAGGGTGCGCCCTGCCCCGCGCAGAAGCACCGAGTGCGTTTCTGCCCTCCTCTCTCCACTTTTCTTATTCTTCTCTCAGTTTTCGTTGGCGGGGAGGGGGAGCTAAAAGCCCCCCTCGGCGTCCTCGCAGGACGCTCCCACGCGTCCGCCCCCGAGCAGGACTCACAAATCAGCCGGAGCGGGATTAGGGCCGAGGGGCTGGGGCGCCGGGCAGTCTGTCCCGGCCCGGAGGAGCCTCACCTGGGGCGGTCAGGGCTCCCTGGGGAGCCGTGCCGAGCCGTGCCGAGCCCAAATCGGACCCAAGGTCTGCCTGGACGGGGGGAACAGGGAGAGGACACCTCTCCCTAACTCGGTCCCTGCTCCCCAAAAGCAGCCGTGTCCCGCTGGAAGAGCAGAGCCAGGTCGGACCCAGGCCGTCTAACGGACCGAGAGCCCGGCAACGGATGTGCAAAGCTGCCATCGGGGTGACACCGGGCTCTCCCGGAAGGCCTTCTCCTGCCCCAGGGCTTAGATTAGGGGGGTTTGTGTCCGTCTAAGCCTCGACGCGAGCTAGGTCCCGGGCACCCTGTGCCCGGCTGCCACGTCGGGGGTGCCCTCGGTGGGGCAGGGAGAGCCAGGGATTCCTCGCCCGTCCCCACAGGAAGGGACCCGCACAGCGCGGGCCCCCCGTGTCCCACACCCCGGCGTGATTTCCCCGGGCACACTGCAAGGGCATTGCCGCGGGCACCGGTGCCACGCTGGCACCTTTCCTCCTTGCTTCACCTAAAGCATCGCCCACGCCGGGCCTTCCTCACAGGAGGAGCCCCCACTCTCCCACTCATCGACCACAGTCCGAACTTCTACAGACACCCAAACAGCAGCGACAGGGATGCAGGTTGTGAGCACCGGGTGCTCCCAACGTGGGCAGCCCCACGCAGGGACAGGAATATGGGGCCAGTCCAACTGTGGCTGCTGTGAAAACCCACCCGGGTCAGAGCACCTGCATGTGGATCCCTACACGGTGGAACCCCTCCGTGGAACCCCCTCCCCGTGGAAATCCCCCCGTGGAAGCCGCCGCCCCTCACCGCGGCCTCTGGTCTCGGCTGCCCGGTGGGGCGACAGCCCAGCAACCTCGGCACCGCCGGGAGAGGATCCAGTGCTGCCGCGGGGAGAAAGTGTTTTGAAAATTTGATTAAAAAAAAAACCAAACAAACAAACAAAAAAAAAAAAAAGCAAAAAACAAAACAAGTGGATGGGTCTGAACACAGACACGCAACACGTCCACGGGTGGGTTTTCGCTTACGGCGGTTTCCTCTGGCGTGAACGTGCTCACGGGGTAAATCCCTCCGGATTTCACCAGCGCCTCGTTTCTTGCAACGTTTTCACGTTTATTCGAATGCCAGAAGAGATCTGAGCGGGCAGTTCACACGTGTTTAAAAAAAAAAAAAAGTAATAATAGAATAAATCACAGTTAAAGAACACCTCGAAATTGTAAAGCTTGGAAACCCACGCGTCCCCACGGCTTCACCCCGTTTTTAACAACCGAAACGAAACGAAGAAAGCTCCGGCTGCGGCTCAGCCGCAACTGCGGAGGGGTTGGGGCTGATTTTCCGCGGGGACGTTTCTGCCCGTGCCGAGCAGGAGCCTCCTCGGGTTGTTATTTCTTTTTCTATTGCTTTCCCCCCCTTTTTTTTCCTTTTTTAAATTTTTTTCCTTTTTTTTTCTTTCTTTTTTTTTTTTTTTTTTTTTTGCTTTTGCTCCGCGGACACAGGGATACCCTGCGAGCCGTAAACTTGCTTTTGCGAGCAAGTAAATACATCTCCAGCCAGTTGCGTTGCATTATTCCGAGGGAAATAGCTGGCATTCCTGCACCAGTTTATTTTGGAGCTGAAATTTCCCACCCTTCCCGCAGCGCTGGTCCCTGCGGAGCCGGGACTGGAAGGGCTCCCCCCGGGTGCCGGGACCCCACGGCCGGGCAGGGCTCAGGGGGGGTTACAGGAGGGCTCCTGGAGCCTGATCCTGTCCGGTAGGAAAGCACTGTCCACCCGTGGACAGAGCAAGCGGCGGGGCAGTTTGTGGTTTTTTCTCCTTTTTGCCGAGGAGGAGAGAGCCGGAGCGCGGGGCAAAGGCGCAAAAATTCTCCCGCACGTCCCGGAGGCAAAACCCGATAATGATGACATTATTTCCTCACTCCGGCGGCGGGTGGGGACCGGAGCGGAGTTAAACCCGCCAAATCACCCGGGCCGGGTGGGCGGCGGGGGGCTCCGCGCTCCTTCCCCTCCTGCCGCCCCTTCCCGGAGTCGCGCCGACGGGGAAAAGCAGGAAAAGGGCTTTTGTCCCCGTCGCCAAGGCCGAGGGGGGCTGCAGGGAGGGGGATCCCCTCCGCTGCCCTCTACTCTGGGGAATAGCAGAGCCCCTGGAAGCGGGGCGACCCCCGGCCCGGGCGCCCCGACAGGACGGTGAGAGGCCGGAGCGCTCTTTTCGGAACCGGGCCCGGCTGCCAACAGGCGGGGGAGTGGGGAGGCTGAGGGGGGCCATGCTGGTGAGACCCCCAGTGTCGGAGCGACCCCCAGAAACGCCGAGGAGGGAGCCACCCCTCCTCGGCGGGCGGGTGGACACCCCGGACACCCCCAACCTTGCTGGGAGGAGGAAGGAGCACCCATCGGGTCCGGGGCGGTGCGGGGCACCCTCGGGGGTCGCATCCCGCCCCGGCTCCGCCCGGTACCAGCCGCCCCGCTCCAGGGGCGACCCGACGGCCGCGCCCCCCCAACTCTGGGAGCGAAGCCACCGAGACTTCCCCCCCACCACCACCACCCCCGTGCCCCCCCCCCCGTGCCGGGAGGCGCCCAATCCCGGCCGGGCCCGGGGCTGCCCCGCCGGCCGTCACGTGGGCCGGGCGCACCGGGGCCGCCGTCAAGAGCCGCCGCCGCCGCCGCCGCCGCCACTGCCCCGCCGGGCGCAGCCGGGGACGCACCCACGGGGGAGCGGGGGAGGGGGGCACAGGGGAAGGGCAGCCCCTCTCTGGAGGGGGTCCCGGTTGAGTTTTGGTTGGTTTTTTTTTGTATTTTGGGGTTTCCCCCCCCCCCACATAAACTTTATTATATATTTTTATTATTATTTTTATTTTCCTGGGATTTCCCTGGATGGTCTGACCGCAGCTTCATGCCCACCCGGCCATGCCCGGCTCCGCTCCCGGCCCGCTGCCATGTGAGTACCGGTGCGGGAGAAGCTGCCCGGGATGGGGATGGATGCGGGGGGGAGACGGGATGCTTTTGCGGTTCTCTGCGCCTTTACCCTCCGTTCGCGCGGAGAGGCCTGCCCGAGGGCTATTTCGCTTTTTTAACAAGAAAGCAGCAGAGCTGGTGGATGTGGGACACTGGGGATGCTCCCGGTTCGGAGCCGCTGCCCAGGCCTGCCAGGACCCCGCTCCCACCCGGCCCGGCCGCCTCCCCCCCCGACAGCAAGGCCCCGAGGCATGCTCCAGGCCCGGGGCTCGGGAAAAAAAAAAGACTGGAAGGCAATTTTTTTTTTTTAGGGGGGGGGGGGAGAAAGGAAAAAAAGAAAAAAAAAAAAAAAAGGAAAAATATAAAAAAAAAAAAGAAAAAGAAAAAAGGGTGGAAAAGGAAAAAAAAAAAAAAATTGTTTTTTTTTTCCGGCCCCTGAAAGCGCCCAGGCGGGCGGTGGGAAGGTACCGGGAGCCGCTCCCCGTTCCACCGAGTTTATTTCTCGCCGTGGCTCGGCCGCTACTCCCGCCCGGCCCCGCGGGTTTCCCCCATGGGATGAGGTGACTAGAGGAAAGTTTAAAGGAAAAAAAAAAATTACAAATCGCAGCCCCTGCTTTGAGGCAGGGAAGAGGCGCTTTCGCGCAGGGCCCGGGCCGGGGTCTCCCGGGCTCTGCCGGGGTCTCAGCCCGCGGCTCTCGGCTCTCTCCCCCCAGGTCCCTCTGAGTGAGCCCCTCGGCGACGTCGGGGAGAAGCCGGCCGGGCCCTGAGCAGCCGCCGAGGACGGACCATGTATCAGGGGCTCGCCCTCGCCCCCAGCCATGGCCAGTCGGCTTATCCCCACGACTCCAGCAACTTCCTCCACTCGTCGGCCGGCTCGCCCGTCTACGTGCCCACCACCCGGGTCCCCTCCGTCCTCCAGACCTTGCCCTACCTACAAAGCTGCGAGCCGCATCAGAGTCACCTCGCCAACCCTCCGGGCTGGGGGCAAAGCGGCGGCGAGGCCGCCGCTTTCAACGCCGGCAGCCCTCACCCGCCGTCGGGTTTCTCCTACTCCCACAGCCCCCCGGGCAGCAGCCCCCCGGGCCGCGACGGCCCCTACCAGGGGTACGGTAACGCCTTGGTGCGCTCCGTTAACGGCTCCTACTCCAGCCCCTACCCCGCCTACGTGACCCCCGAGATATCGCCTTCCTGGACGGCCGGACATTTTGAGAGCAGCGTGCTTCACAGCTTGCAGACGAGGCAGGCGGCTTTGCCCGGCCGCAGGTCCACTTTCGGTAAGATCGCCGTCGCCTCGGGGCGTGGAGTGGTTTCCCGACTCTCGGTGCCGGCTCCGAGCCGTCCCCATTCCCCCTCCACCAACCCCGACGTGTTGGTGGCCCGGAGCCGGGGTGAGCTGCCATCCCCGACGGGGGGGACTTTATCCAGGGATGGAGAGACGGTCGGTGGGCACGGGGGGGGTGTGGGGCTGACCCCGGTGGGTGTGGGTGTGTGACATGAAGGGCAAAAACCGAAGGAGACCAAAGTTTGAAAGGAGAAGCAATTCCCCCGCAGGACAGAGGAGCAGAGGCCATTCAACTACCCCCCCCGCCCCCCCTCCCCCGATATCTCCTTCCCACAATATCGACTTTGTGCCTGTGCTTCAATACTTACCCTTGTGTTTAAATTAGCGGGGCAGATTTATAGCTCCCTCCCTTTTAAGTAATTTATTGTGGTAAATGAGTTTATATTTGAACAGACTCTCGGGCTCCTAAATCGCCTCCCCCCGAGCAGGTCCGCAGCTGCATCGCTCTGCGGCCTTTGCAGAGACGCCGAGACGCGCTCAGGCGTTGAACAATAAATTCAATTCGTTCGCATCCACACCGGCCGGTCCTTTTAAAGGCAGCAAATAAAGTTTGGGGGCTCGATTTAACAGGGCTCTCCCTGCGCGGGGTTTATAACCCCGGGGGTGTTTCACCGTGCTGGTTTGCAAAGTCCTTTAAAAGCCACTTCAGGATCTCCGCCGCGTTATCATCTTTACTGCGGTGAACCGAATTATCTTATCTTTACCCCAAGAACAAAGTTAAAACCAGGGAAGCATCCCCCCCCCACCTCCCCGGCTCCGTTTTTCCTCCCACGCCGGAGGGGCTCCGGAGCTGTTTTTTTTTCCAGGATTTTCTCTTTGTCTGGGAAAATCCGTTGCCTTGCGAGGGAAGGGATCGCCCCGGTCCTGCCGAGGGAGGTGATGGCGCAGAAATCTCTTCCGCGCTTTGAATTCGGTGGTTGGGGATCCGGAATAGTGGCCGCCGACCCCTCTGCCGTTTATTTTTACTCTTGAATAATGTAAACCGCTCTTAAGTAGGGTAAACTATTTTTTTTTTCATTTAATGAATTATTGCGACTTTTTTTCTCCTTTTTTTACTTTTTACATTTTTTTTGTTTTCCATTTTCCTCTTTTTAATTTTTTGTTCTTTTTCATTTTTGTTTCCGTTGGATCATTATTAATACGATCGAAGATTTAAAAAACAAATTAAAAGAGCGTATTTTTATTCGAAATAAAACAACATTCCAGGAGGATAAATTTATTTTTTTTTAAAAGAATAGAAAAGGAAAAAGCGGCAGGAGGAAAGAGACCGACTCTCAATCTCGGTTTTGTTCCGGGCTGCCTGGAGCCGCGGTCGGGACAGAGAGGGACCGGGGACGGTGCTCGGGGCGGGCGGCTCCGCGGCTTCTTCCCAGGGCTTTCCAGGGGAGAAAAAAGTGGGGAAGAGCCGGATTTCGGGGCCTGAAGCTCTCCGGGGAGCCCCGCGGCTGCCAGCCCGGCTGGCCCGGGTAGAGCGGAGCCGGAGCCAGGCGTTACAGCCCCGAGCCCTTCCCCAGCCGGGCCGTCCCCAGCGAGCAGCGAGCCTTGATGGAAATCAGGAAAATCTCCCTATTTTGCCTCTTTCATCATTAGTTATTTTTGCAGCCCGGGCTCCCTGCCCATTCGCATCCCAGTGAGACCCCAGCTGTGCACAGCACTTTGGGGTCTTTTGGTGTGGGGATGGGGGATATTCTGGTTTTGAACAAAGTATTAATTTGTGGAGGGAATAAAATGGTTTGGTCCACATTTTGTAGGGTGGAAGTAGATTCCCACCAGGCAGGGATTGTCCCTCACAGAGGGGTAACGGAGCAGGGTAGATTGGGGACCCTCTCCCACAGGGTCCCCATGGGTGGCCCGGTGCGGTGGGGCCAGCTCCTGACCCTCACCTCTTGGCTCTCTCTTCCAGAGTACCTGGAGGAGTTCCCCGGGGACGGCCGGGAGTGCGTGAACTGCGGGGCCATGTCCACCCCGCTCTGGAGGAAGGACGGCACCGGGCACTACCTGTGCAACGCCTGCGGGCTCTACCACAAAATGAACGGCATCAACCGGCCGCTCAAGCCGCAGAAGAGGCTGGTAAGAGGGGGATCCCCTGCTTTACCCGGGGGGTGGCTGGAGACAAGGAGCTGGGAGCCTGTTGGAGTCTCTGGACTTGGTTTAGGGCCTGTTTGACCCTTGGTCGTCCCCTAAATAAAATGCCATCAGCACCGGCAGGACCCCCGTGCTGCAGTGCGGAGCTGGCTGGGGTCAGGAGGAGCGGAGCGAAGCCGGAGCGATTGCTGCCCTTGGCACGGCTGGTGGGCAGCGCGGAAACAGGGCCGCAGGGACCGGAGGGGTCCTGGGGCTGCATGGAGGGGCTGCACCGCAGCCGAGCAGGGGCCGATCAGCCCTGCCTGTGGTCCGGGGCTCTGTGGGCTTCCCCTGGCTCCGTTCCCGCAGTGGGCGCGTTGCTTTTTATTCTACAGTAGTTATTATTATTTCCTAGTTCTTCACACACACGGTCTAGGCAGAGTGGTTGAACAGGGGACAGGGCTGATCCTGAGCTGGCCCAGGCAGATCTGTGGCTGCTCACAATGGGAGTAGAATGGGGCCCAGTTCCCCCACTGCCTTCACCCACCCGTCCCAAGGGGAGATTTGGGGTCTGCTAGTTCCCGGTTTCTCTGCAGGTTAAAGCATTATTCCCCCCCCGCCCCCGAGTGATATTGGGCTTCCTCCAATTGGGATCCCATCGTGAGAGAGGAAAGACGCCTCCTTTTTTTTTTTTTTTTTTTTTTGTTTCTAGAGTTGCTTTGGGATGTTTAAATTTGGTGGTAACAGTTTTGGTTTCAGAGCCTGTCATCAGAAGCCGTCATTACAAACAGGATGTTTGTCGGAGCCGTGCTGGGGAACAGCTGGGAGCTCCTTTTGCTTTAGCTTGCGGTGTGTTCCCGCAGTTATTTTTTTTTTTTCTGCCTTGCAAAAAAAATTATTAGCAATAACCCAACAGTGACAAGTCTCTGTGTAAGAGAACCATTTGAAAAAAGAAAAAAAAAAGTTGGTATTGAGCAAGATGTTTCAATCTGATTCCGATCCCAGAAATGTGGGTCTGGATTTGCAAAATGAAATGAGCAGCAGCTTCATGGAAAATGGCCCGGTTTTGTTCGTAATATCAAAATCGAGGCATTTCTGTGAAATATTTTGCATTATCTGACAGGATTTTCCTGTCTCACCAAAACCCTCCTCGTCTCCTTTAATGTAATGACATTAAATCCGCACCCCGGCAGCGGGCTGTGATCTCTGCTTGCTGCAAATCGCCGAGTTACGCTGCTGATTTCCTCAGAGCAAACACGATCGGTGCGTTGAGAGATCGGTGCAAACCAGTTTAAATCCAACTCCGCCTTTCAGACTGGCATCAAAACGTGGCGCTGGATGAATTTCCAGGGTTTTTTTGAATGGCTTTTCCCCAAAGGAATTGGAGAGGTCTCGCTGCTGTTCAGTATTTTATTTCGGCGCGCGGGAAGGGAGCCAGCCCAGCGTTGTCTGCACCCTACGCGCCCGGCGCAGGCAGCACACGGGGACCTCAAGCTCCAGGCAGCTCCTCTGTCATTGCTGGCAGAGCCCTGTATGTAGCACTCCTGAGGCATTTTTTCGGCAAAAATTTCAACAAAGTTTTCTGGTGTACGATGCTGGTTTGCAGAATTAAGACTGTTTCCCAGGGACAAGCAAATCTTGCTAGGCATTAAGTACTTCCGAAATTTTTTATTATTATTTTGGCTATCAGTACAATAATGATAAAGCTCAAATGAAAGAGCTGATTCTTATCCAGAGGAAACATTTCAGTAAGGTTGAAATACCTGAGGGGATTTTGGTTTATGGATTAGAAAAGGGGCTGCAATTTTGATTTTCCAACCTGACTTTGGAACAAAACATTTCAAAATCTTGGATTTTCCCGAGGGTTTGAAATGTCACGTTGCAACAAGTTCTGCCCCGTCGGAGGAAGGGGGATCCGCTGAGGATGTATGTGTGGGTGCCAGGCGCACTCTGCAAATCCATCTCCGAGGGAGCGACCTGCACCCTGTGGCTTGGGATGTTTCTTCCCCCAAATGGTTTCCGTGGCAGGGAATGTCTTCCCTGCTCATATCCTCACCCGCACGGGCTGGGAGCAGAGCGGTGAACGCAGCGACGCGCCGTTGCTCCAGGAAGGATGGAATCGGCTGTTTCACAACGCAGTGAAATTCAGACACGGGGAGGAAAAATGGTTGCTTTTGTCCTTTACGTTACGACCTTTGTTCTGTAAGTAGACGCCACACTGGGAGTTATTCTGACTTCTGTTTTCACAAAGCAAAGTCCCGCTGAAAGCCCTGGAGAACGCAACGTGGCCCGGATAACGCTGCGGGAACGACGTCCTGCGGCTTGGTAGCGCTCAGCCTGCTCGTGCGTGGGAGAGGGCGAGCAACGCTCGTGTAGTTTCCAGTTCAGTTTTTGTTTCTTTTCTTGAGATAAGGGTAAATTTTCTATACAGTAACGACAGCCGTTTTGCTAGAGCCCGTGTCCAGATTCAAAGTGCTGCGGCTTTGGGCAGAAAGGATTTATCTTAGGGGAGGATGGGAGCAGCACTTTATTTCGGGCAGCACCTTTTCTAGCCAAAGTTTCTTGGCACATTTCACAGGGTGATGCCTTAGACCCTGGCCTAAAAGCCACATCACTTTTACCATCCAGGAGCAGCCGGTGGAGGGGGATGGCTCCAGCCTTGCGCGTGCAATTCCCCTGTGTCAGGAGCAGAGCAGTTCCTGCTGCTCGCCCGTCCTCCGAGGTGTGGGTTTGCCCAGAGCCGTGGTAACAAAGGCAAACCTCAGAGGATGCTGCTGCCTTTGGCTTGGATCTGCCTGCTTTCAGGAGCTGATCTGCTCTCTCAGCATACTTTGCCGTGGCCTCTTTCCTATCGACACCTGGTCCCCTCCGTCCTGCTGGCAAGGGGGACAGAGATGCGGTGATTCCATCTGGGGGTTCAGAGACTTCTTTTTCTCCTGTGAAACCTTGTGGTTTCTTTTCCACTTCTGAAAAGCAAGTGAAGCAAAGTCTCCGGCATTGGGTTTCCTTGGAGGGACCTGCCCCACTGGCTCTGAATTTTTTTGGGTTCTCCAAGCAGCACCCACACACCATTGATTCGATGGGCCCCACTCACAGTTCCTTGAGCTTATCGGCAGCACTTGGCTGTCAAGCCCGGTCCCTGAAGAGTTTTTGTTTGAGTGTACGCTGCATTTGTATAAATAAACACTGGAGCACAATGTTGAAGTCAACAACTTCCTAGACAAGGTCAGAACGGTACAAAGGCAGCCGGGTGGAGGCAGGCAGAAATGCATTTTCTTTTAAGGGAGCTGCTGGGAAACCAGCAGTAATGTATTGTACCCCTGTCCTTCAGTGAGCAGTGCTAGCCTTGACTGTCTCTTTGTTGTGGTGCAGGCCCAGGTTCTCGCGGTATTTCTGGGGTTTAAATTGTAATATTTGGTCGTGGAGGATGGTTTCTGCTCTCCCTGGCTGTGTGAGGAGGCAGTAGCCCAGAGAATGATGTGCAGGAGATGCAGGAGGCATGTGCCGCTGCCCCAGCAGAAAGACTGCGAGCAGATCGCAACGCAGTGCGGGCAGAGTTCTGTCAGGGCTGTCATTGCTGTTGGGCCACCGGAACCACAGGTGTCATTGCCACCTTGGCTGCAAGCTGCAGACAAAATGTTGTATGAAATAGGGACAGTGTGTTGCTCCCTCCCAGGGGCCTGCGGTGACCCAGAAATTTTGGGGCTTTCCAACGGGCTTTGCGTTGGCTTTCCTCCATCTGCAGGTGATGACAGAGCTCACCAGCCCGCGCCAGGCACAGTTGCCCCAGGGCTGAGAGCCTCCAAATTCCCCTCCGCACCCACGGCAGGAGCTGGACCTCAGAGCCCTCGCACCCCTCGGGTGCCCAGCACCTCCCTCTGCTCCCGCGGGGCTGAAGTCCCTCACAGTCGCAGGGGTGAACAGCACAGCCCTGGCAGCTGAAAGGCTTTAAGGAAGCACTGTAGCTGCTCCAGGATCTTGCCATGATGCCATGTCCCATATTAGGGACAAGGATTGCTGTCCCCTCCTCTGTGCCAGGCTCGTCAGCTCACACCTCAGAGTATTGTTATCTTTGTACAGCTATTTCTTGAAAGCTAAATACTTTCCAAAGCAATCCCATTATTTGTAAATAGTTGCTGAGACCTCTTTGCTGAGCGAGTGAACCAAAGCTTGGGCACGTCACTTGTGTCTCTCAAAACTCAAAGCTGATCTTTATTTGACTGCTAACCTTGTAAAAACATTTCATTTTTTTATTCCTACTCTTCCCACCTCATTCATCACATTGCTGAGTCCTGATACCGAGCAATAATGGAAGCATAAGCAAACAGGGAGTTCTTTATTGCCTGCATCACCTCTCCTCTGCCTTTGAGAGGAACCGTGGAGGTTTTTCTTGAGGCTGAAGAACGCCTGAATGTGGAGACCCTGTGATACTAGTTACGTCACCAGTATCTTATACTCAGTGAAGTCTTTTACTAAAATAGTTTCAATACCTAGTGTTAGGAGACTTATAAATTAAATGCCCGTGATGCTGACAGCTCTGTATCTAGAGACTTGCTAATTTTCCAGTGGCTCAGAGTACAGTTGTCAGAAATGAGTTTGCTGCTCCTGCCAGAATATTTTCCTTCTCCATTTGGAAGTATTAACATTTCAGAGCCAGCAATCACTGCACTCACAAATTATGTCATTAATTAATGTTTGCGCGGTGTTTCTGCAGCCTGGAAGGGAACAGATTATCTGCGAGACGTGCAAACAATAACCTCCCTGGTCCCATCGTGAGCCAGTTCAGCTTGGTTCTGCCCAGTTCAGCCAGCTGATTCCAGTTGTCTTAAACCAGAGATGAATTGGGATGCTGTTAACTTTAGTAGTAGTCCTGAGTGCAGAAAAACAGAAGAAGAGTTCACTTAAAGCATGAGGAGTTTTCTTTGTGCGCTTAAAGCCTGGCTGGCATTTTCCGTCTCTTTCTCCGTCTGAGTGGATCTCCTGGAGGAAAGTTCTCTGTGCTCCGAGTCCCGATCACTTCCAGCAGATTTGCTGGGAGTTTGTGAAACGAGTTGCAAGGATATTTGCCAGGTTTCTCAAGCTCAAGAAAAAAAAGCACTTGCAAATTAGAGTGATCTCATTTGAATGTAATTTCTTTGATCTGAATTTGGCTATCATGTGTGGTTCACATTTTCCAGGAAATCGGTGTAATTGGATATTTTCTTTTTATATGAAAGGAAACTTCCCAGTTAATCATTCCTATGTGTGCATTCATGCATTTGTTTGCTTGTTTTTAAGTCTTCATCTAGACGTGCTGGCCTATGTTGCACTAACTGCCACACAACCAATACCACCCTCTGGAGAAGGAACGCCGAAGGGGAGCCCGTCTGCAATGCCTGCGGCTTGTACATGAAACTCCACGGGGTGAGGACCGCATCCGCGCTGGGAAGGACCCGTTGGGCACTGGCATCACCGCCCAGCAGGTCCAGGATATAATTTCTGAAGGGACCAGCCTCTAGACTGGACCCAGGAGAGCCGTAACCCAGTCCTGTCTCCTTGAACAGTTAAAAGCTCATTCTACTGAGGTTCTCCACAATAAGGCTAGTGGGTACTGGAACACTCTTCGGAGGTACTTGCGTAGAGGAGAGATTTCTGGCACTGAGTGGCTCTTAATTAGGTTGTTTGGCAAGTTACTCCCCAAAAAGAGAGCTTACCAGGCTCCAGTAGCTGGACACTGAAGCTTCGCAAACCCAAATAGAGATAAGGAGCATATTTCTTCTCGATGTGGGAATTAAGAATGGGTGAAGGATGCTAAGGAGTCCACACGGAGGCTGGCTGATAATATTTATCCACAGAGGATGAGAACTATTGGTCAAAGAGGGGACTTCATCCCTCCGTACCAGCCTCTTCAAACTTCTGCCATAAACGTTAAATTCCCTTTATCCCATGATGGTTCCCTCCGAACCATGTAGGCTCTGAGTCTGTCAGTGTAATTTAATAGGGCCTCGTCATAAAGGTCACTAATAAATCAGGAAAAGGAAAATAGGAAATAAAGGAAAAAACAAAATTTGTGGAAAAGCCTTAGCTGTTAGCCTTATACATCTTCCAGCCAAGGCCTGTTGCTGAGAAAAATAGCACTTAGTGAAGGACAAGGACTTTAGGTGCTTTGCACGGGCTACAGTACGTAAATAGGAGAGCAACACGTTTGTGGGAAGCAGCTAAGTAAAATGCAATATTAATGATTCCAAACTTTGTGACTATCAAGGTACCACGACCTCTGGCCATGAAAAAGGAAAGTATCCAGACGAGGAAAAGGAAGCCTAAAAATATTACCAAAGGCAAAACCTCAACAGGTACGGTGCTGCTGTCATCCATCACAGGAGCTTGGGGCACAGTTCACCTCAATGTCTTCTGCAAGAAATTACAACAATTAGAAAATAATATTGTGATTTTTTTTCCCTGATGATTCCTTTTAGGCTTGTATTTATGCCTAGCCCTCACATGGAAGGAGGATGCTGGGTGGGAAATCTCACTGCTGTCACATTCCCACAAGGTCCCTCCATGCTATGGGCACCCAGCTCCAGTCCAGCAGCGCTTGTGGTCAACCAGATCTGGGCTGAGCTGAGTAATGGGAAAAAGCAGAGTTGGGAATGGTGTGTTAAAGAGTTGAGGGGAAGGCATCATGACGCGTTCAACGTTACCCCATCTGGCCTGTACCAGGATCAGCACTGCCAGGCTATGAAAGGGTTCTCCTCCTCCTCCATCAGCACTTTGGAGCCAAATACAAAGCCTTAGCCTGACAGAGATGCAGTGCAGAAAGAGAACAGTAGAGTTGTGCCATGAGATGTGATGGAAGCCATTAAAGTATAAAGTTATTTAAGAGCAAATTTGCACTTATGTTGCTTCACCGTCCTGTACTGATTGTCTTCCAGGGTCTACGACTTCGGCCACTAACTCCCCTTCTTCCATTACGAACTCAGACAGCACGGTCACTTTAAAGTCAGAGCCCAGCGCGACCTCGCAGTATCCTGGACAAACCATCGTGTCGGTGTCCCAGGTAAGGCACAGGGCCTCACGGCCACTGCCTGCCGGGGCGGATGCTCCACAGGCCTCAGTAGACCTGAGGGTCCTTGATGAGGTTAAGTAATCTGTTGATTGCATTGGGGGCCACCAGCCTGATGGACTACCTCAGATTGAGGAAAGCAGGGAGTGTGAGCCAAGACATTGTAGACCAGGAAGGGTTCCAGCCTGTTGGCTCCCCATCAGCTCTTCCGTCTTGCAGCAGGGAACTGGGCAGTCCAAGCCCTGCTGCTGCAGATGCAGTCGGTGGGGAACTGGATTCAGTGTAGATCTGAGTTTAGTTCCCATCTCCTGCCATGAAATCCTGGGAGTTACAACCCTGTCGAGTTGGTGGGATCATTGCAGGGTGGAAACCTCCATAGCTCCCAAGAAAACACTCCCAGGACATATGTTATCTGCGCTTTATAGCCCTGAGGTGTATGGATTGCACCTCACAGAGCTGTAATGCTGTCAGAGACCCCACATTGCAAGGCTGTGCTTCTGCCCCGAGGATTTCTTTGGGATGGGTTGCTATTTTGTCTTGGCAGAGGAAAAAAATGGCTCTAAATCAACCCACACATAAACATTTTGTGACCCACTGCTATCTTTATGGTGGATCTAAGCCTTCCCAGCGCTGGACATGCACGTATGGAGGGGAAGCTCAGCTCCAGCACCCGAGCGCCTGGCACAGCACCAGCTGTGCCATATGGGAGAGAGGGGTTTTTTTGGCAGAAACTGATAAATCTGATTTGTGCTGTGCTCTTAAAAAATATGCAAGCACCTAGAGATCTCCAAACTGGACACGTTTAGTCAATAAATAAATGCAGATGGGCCCTGGGATGCTTCCTCCCTCTTGGTCCTTGTGTTTGCTGGGGATGGAGCACCGTTGCTGCCCAGCTCCGGGCTGCTCCGAAGGGCAGCACTAGCATCAGGATAACCCACCCTGTTCATAATCCGTCTTAGTCCTACCACTGCATTACGACGAGGGAGAGAGCGACCTGTTAGCTAATAATAGGCTTTCTAATGACTTTCTGCTTCCCTCCTCGGGGCAGGCACAGAGCCAGTCGGACGAGGCACTGGCCAGCGGCCACAGCGAGTTCAAATTTGAGCCCGAGGACTACACCTTCTCCCCTACCACCATGGCCCCACAGCCTGGGCTGAGTGCCCCACTCCGGCAGGACTCCTGGTGTGCCCTTGCACTCGCCTAGAAACCTCCAACCTCCAGCAAAAAGCCTCAGGACCAATATTTTTGGCTGGCCCTGCAAACGGCCGATGGGCAGGAGGGTGGGCTGCCTCAGCGCTTCGGGACTGCGGTGTGTGGAGCCACGGCCACAGGACAGATTTCTCTTGGAGGATGCACGTGGAAAACGTTGGCTGGACGGGGCCAGGATGGCCCCACTTTGGCACCGGCTCCCCAGAAACTCATCCTCATCCGGAGTGACCCAGGGTTGTCTCCTCAAGGCTGGACCCCCGGGGCCAGCTCCGTTTTCCCGGGGAAAGCCTTCCTCCTTTGAGATGAAACCAGCAAATAAATGCATCCCAGAATCTATGTTTATTCGCAGTGATTTCTCCCTCCTATGACTCCTCTGTGTGCAATTTATTCCACTTTCCAATAAAGACTGTAATAACATGGCACCAAATAACTTAATTTTATTAAAATGTAAACTGTGTGGCCTCCCTTACGTTTTATTGGCCACAACAGGAAGAAAAGAGGAAAAAAAAAAAGCAACGGTTGTTTTAAACATTTACTGTTTTATATTAAAAACGATCATCTCTATAGAGTGTTAGCTTATGAAGCGTTTAGCCTATCAACACATGAAATAAACACGCTGCTCTTCCCTTTCCATCTCCAAACAAAGATTTTTTTTATTATTATTTTAGGCAAACCACATGACAAAAATGGTCAAAACCTCCCAGTAATAAAACAATACTGAAATGCTGTTTTTCCTTTGTATTTCCTGGTTGTTCTTGATATTGCCAGCTCTGAGCATCAGCAAATCAGAAGTTAGTCCTCCAAAAGTTAATAGAAAGGTTTGAGGGATGGAAAAGTAACGTATGTGTTGGAGGTATATTTGTTTGCACCCAGTTTTGGGGATGTTTTCAATGGAGGATTTCCAGCTTTCAGCCATGCAAGGCACAGATTCCTTTTTAATTATTTTGATGAAAGCTGAGTAGAAAATAATTTCTTGGAGCTGAGCTGTAACAAAAGATCATGAGTGATGCAAAACCCACATCACACTTCCAAAAGCTGGCAACCGTATGTTTCTACAGCTTCTCGGAGCTGCCCCGGGCAGGTGGGCGATGGGGAGATATGGTCTGCTAGGGGCATGCCAGGGGACCCTGAAGCTCCCAGGGAGCCTGGGGGTGAGGAGAAGACCATACCAAGGAGGGGAGATGGATGGGAAATGAAGGGGGAGCAAGGTCATGAAGTTACTTCTATGGCCTGCTTTATTTGTTATTTCTAAATAAAATCTCCAGCCTGGCTGGATGGCTATTTATGGCCAGGAAGCCGTCAAGTAATAGTTCCTTAATATAGAAGTTGACCTGTCCAGGGCTTCCTGGAGCAACTTTTCCTCTTGTCAGAAGAGATGGATCACTTGATTTTTATTATAAACAACAGGCTAAAGATGATCAGGGAGAGTGAATCTGGCATCAAGTTGCAACTCAGCTGAGATGGAGGATGATGCTTTCCACTATGCAACCCTTGCTGGAGGAAAGGAGATGCTCCAGGCACTGGGCAGCATTGGTCTCCTCCAGTGCTGCTGTAGCTCAACGGCTGGTCCCTCAACACAGCCCCGTGCAGGCATGGGGGGTTCAACTCAACCTTTTATCAAAGCCCATGGATTAAAACTGTCTTTGTAGGAGTATTTCTTGTGCCTCTGGAGCTTCGTTAGCAGCTTGAATAATGCCAAGCTCCAGTGCTGGAGCACCGGCCATCACGGAGGGGCATCCTTCCAGCGCCAGGCTTCGCAGTGGCTCACTGTATTTGCATGGCCGGGCTCTCACCGCAGATCCACATCTCCACCATTTGTTTTTCCACTCCCTGGCTTGCCAACAGCCGTAGCAGAGCCAGGCACGGCCATGTAGCAGATAAGCTAGCAGCACAGGGCTGGCAGGGTGACACCGTCCCCAAATCCAGCCCAAACTGTGCCTCTGGAAGTCAGGAAAATGGGCGATGTGGCTTGGGCTCAGGCGACCTGTGGGTGCCTGAGGTGACGTGCTGGGACACGGGAGGGCAGGAGGGAACAGGAGCCCTGGGTGTAGCATGACTAACACTCCCGGGCAGCTCCCCAAACCCCAAGCTTTGCAAGCAAAAAAAAAAAAAGGCAGTGCAACACAAGTTGTGGCAAGATGATTTCTACAGATGGTGGCAGGGGGTCCTCACTTTTTCGTCTGCGTGACCCCGAGGGGGAGAGTTATTTTAAAGGCAAACAAGAAGACCCAAACAATGTCAAGATGTTGACACCAGTGGCTCCAGCGGTTTTATTTATTGCCTGTTGGTAACTGTCGACTGGGCGTCGCGATGCTCCGGGAGCTGGTGGCTGACGAAACGAGGCAGAGGGACAAGAAGTGAAACAACCGGGATGTGTGTAGTTTTTCCTTCCTGCTCTCTCCCTGCACTCGCTGGACGGCATCATCCACAATGCTGGTTTTTCATTTCTCAGCAGTGTCTTCCACTCTTTTACTTCTGTCTCATGGTCAGCCCTAAAGGGAGAGGCATCACCATCTGCACAGCCCTGTGAGAAAGGCAAGGCTTGCTTTCCTCCTGGTCCTTGCACCCCCAGAAGAGCCAGCACCCCGGAAGTAAGTCCCAACCTTGCAGCAGCTACATCCAGGGGGACCCATGCACCTTCCAACCATTACCTTCCCTAGGGGATCCACATCCCTTTGTACCCCTCATTACGTGCCGAAGAGGAGCATTAGATCAGTGTGAATAAAAGTGTGAATAAAAACTACGGGAAAGTTTGGGTCTTCCCAGCTCATGCTACATCCTCAATCCTGCTCCTACTACCTCTGAGCGCCTGCTTGCACAGCCCAGCTCAGCCCACGTCCTTGCAGGAGTTTGAGAGGTTGGGGTGGTAGCAATGGAGGAGGTTGGACCCAAAACCAACATCCAGGAGAACCAGACCCCTTAGCTGATCTGGAGGTTATGGGCTTCCTACACAGCGCCCGCTGTCCTGCCTCACCTAGGTCCAGCCCAGGCTGTGTGAACAGCCCCACCACCATCTTCTGTGACCAGGGTCACCCTTCCCTGCCACATTCCCAAACAAGGCTGATTCACAGACACACTGCAGAGATCAGCTTTTACTTCTCCTTCCCAAACCTTTCTCAATCCTCTTGGTCCTCTCTCCCCTTCCCAAGCATGGTGTATCTTTGCTGTCCTACAGGTCTGGTGGCTTGTGGACAGCAATTATCTTTACTGTTGTTGTACAGCTGCCTCAGAGCTATCAATTGCCTTTGTTCAAAGGTCACCTGGCCAGATGATTTTATAACATGACTACAATGATCTGTTCCATTTTGCACTTTACACTGATGCCACGGTGATTTTTACCAAGTCAGCGAGTGAGTAATGAAGCACTTGAGCCTATAAAAACATGTTGTTCTTGTTTATGATCATATTAATAGCACAATAAAATCATTGCTTACCCAAGCAGTTGCTTTCAAAAAAAAAAAAAAGTTTCTTTTTGATTTCTGCATGGAAAATGGGAAGTTGTGGTTTAGTTTCTGCTGGGATCCCTGGAGCTCCAAACTCTCTAATGGAGTGTCACTTTTATGTTGGGGCACAGAAAGCTGTAAATTTTTTTGTGTGTTGCACACAGAAGTCTCCAGCACAACTTGTGTGGCTACTCAGCTGCTGGTTTGGCTCTGCCTGAACTGCAAACACCACCCAGCTGGCAGATAGGCTTGACTCTTCCTTTGCACAGGCCTTGGAGACACACAACCCCCAGGTGAAACAGTGCACCAGTCACCGGTTAGGCTGATTTGTGCCACCTGAGGAACATGCCCATCATGGCTATAAGAAGATGGGGGCAGCATGCTTCTCTTTCTTGGTCCTAGAGGTTGGCAAGTCTATGAAGTACTGTGTGGATCCAAGAGGTTTTCCCTGGAATGAAAGTTGAAGCAAGGCTGTGAGCCAGGTACAGCAGTGCTTGAGGGGTGGAGGGTTTCTGTTGCTGGTTTTTGATTGCTCTGGAAGTGCTTGGTGGTTCAGAGAGGCAAATTCACTGTTCCTTCCCAGTCCTTGTCCACCATTTCCCTGTATCTCTCTAGCGCTTTTTATTGGTGAGTTGGTTGTGTACCAGTAGGGAAAAAACCTCCCGTTGTTTTCCAGGTCAATGTGCTGCAGTAAGCACATGTGTAGGCTATTTACTTGTGCAGCAGCTAAATCAGAGCTGAATATTCAGTCTCACCATTGTATGCAGAGAAAAAGAAAGCAAACAGCACTGCTCCTTTCATCACATCAGGTGGTCCTTCTTGGAGAAAGCTTTGTGGCCAGGGGTTGGTAGGAGGTGATGTCTCCAAGAACCTCTCCTGTTCACCATCAAATTTACATTGAATAACCCAAAAGACACTTAATGAGGAGCAATAACACCTCTTGCAAAGTGTTTTTATTTCAAAGAAGCTCCTCCTCAAGGGGAAGCTTGGTGAGAAGCAGCACATTCCAAGAAGGCTCTTAAAGGGATTTTATCCCCATCCTGTTGTCTTTTCTGAAAACCCCAGATCTTATGTTTCAGTAACATTTCTACTGAAGAGTACCACCCACCGGTAACATGTCATGGATACATGACATGGTGTGGAGAGGAAAGAAGGGGAGCAGTGTTGGGCTGTCTCTATGGTCCAACTTAGCAAAGAGCACCTTTACCTACAGTGTTTTAACGCCACGGGGACTGTTGGCGCTTACCAGCCTTGCTCCTGTTCTTGTAGGTTGTCTTTAAATGTCGTTAGCAAACGCATTAGTATTGGAATTTAAAGAAAGATTTTATAACAAGCATTTCCACACTGATGTTAAACATGGCCAAGAGCAGACCTTGACTATTGTGGTGTTTGAAAGTGTTGGCATCTGAGCTGCCTCTGGGGCCAATTCCTCAGCTGGCGCAAGGTAACACTGCTGAATCAGTCTCCTATATAAACATTTAACCTCATCGACAGGATGCTATTTATATTTCATGATGATCCAGAAGAAAACAGGAGAAAGTGGGAAAATTTTATCATTCAAGTAGAAGAGTTTGTCTTGCCTTGGGTGCGAAGCTAGCTGCTTCATGCCTTTGGGATCCCTCATCTCAGGGATGAGTGAAGATAAGAGCACACATAGGGGAAAGGATGGCTAGAACAAAATAAAGTGCTTTTTACTATTTTTTTCCTCCAAATCAAGCAAATGGCTTAACGTAAACACTGGTGGAAACTTCCAGCCCTTGTCCTGGTCTCACCTGTGCTCACATTTCCCCTGCTCTGGGGAAAGGCATGGGACTGACCCTCCTGCGGGAATGCCCGAAAGATTGAGTGGGAGGAAAGGAGAGGTGGGCACAGACAGGACGCTGAGCGGGGCCATAATGTTGCTGTTATTTCAGGTGTTGGTATCATTCTTCCCATCTGTTCGCTCCTTGCTTGTAATAAAGAAGAATAGCTCTGGCTCGTGAAATGAATGGAAATGACGGGCATTTAGCCGCAGAGCCCGCTGTAGCACCCGACTGGAGGAGTGCTTAAGCTGCTTTTAGTGATACCGCCTTAGCAAGCGGGGTAGGAAAATAGTGCTGGAGATGCCACCCCTCTGTGTGCGAGCAGGAGGACTAAGGTGAGTAGCAAGGCAGAATTGGCAGCGTTAATCATTCACCGCGAGTGCGACGGCGGCTATAATAGACGCTCTGTGTGAGTATAAGAGATCTGTAAGCATAAATGTCAAATGGGGAAGCTGCTGCTCAAAGGGCACCATAAAGTGGCCTTTTGGGGAGGCAGTTTATTCAGATCCACCTTTGTTTGCTTTGTGGGAGCACATTCCTGTGCTGTGGTGCTCTGCCACTGGCAGGGCCGTAGTGACGGGACTGCAAGGTGATTGTCGCTCCTGAGCCTGGCCTTGACATCTTTCCTCCCTGATTAACAGTGCCTCAGCACCCAACGGGAGCAGAGGACTTCCACTGAAGGTGTTGGCTAATGGTGAGTGTTCAGGAATAATGGTGGTGTTTGAGCCTCACTCCATGGGAGTTCCCTTGGAAGGCTGTAAGCTTGCTTTTCTGCTGTTCTACAGCATTTAAATCTTGTTGTGTCATCATGGATATAATATGTATATATTATTTCTATATTTAATAATACAGATTAATAACAAGGCAAGATTTGGATTGACTTGCTCAGATGGAGCTGGACATGTTGCCATCACCTTCCTTTGACCAGAACAAGCAATAAATACAGACTGTCATTCCTGCATAATCAAGTTAATCCCAGCCAACAGCACCCCAGACCTTATTGACTTTAGCTTGGGTTGCTGGCTGCAGTGGTGCTTCAGGCCATGCCCCAAAGCAGGCTTTCCCCAGGAGCAAATCCTTCTTTGCGTATTGAGGTGCCAGAAGGATGTTGCAGTTCTTCAAGAGTCTGCAGAAAGCTCATGATAAAAAGAAAGGGTAAAGGATGTTGTTCCTAGATGTATTTCTCTTGATACATCACAGAGCTTTCTCCTAAGTCCAGCCTTGTATCCACAGAAGAGGGTGTACGAGCATGAGCCTTGCGTGCCAGCTTGGCCCTGTTGCTCTGCATTCAGGGTTAATGTACCTGCAGTGTCTGTGGCTCCCAGGAAAGTCCCAAAGCGTGAAAGGCCACACAGCTTCTTTTGGAGGAGGCTGAGGACCTAGCAAAGCAAAGCTGCTCCAGAAGTATCTCTCCCTGCAGGAAAGTTGGTCTCATCAGTATTCATGCAGCAGGCTTTGCTACATGCCCAGGAGTGACTGGCAGCGGCTTGAGCTTTGCTTTTAAATCATGCAGCTTTGCCTTATATTAAAACATGATTAGAAAGGATTTAGCAATTTAAAATATTAATAATGGATAACTCATTTCTGAGCAGCAAGTCTTAATAACGGTGCTCCTTCTCGGACGGGCTCTGCTCTGAGGTTATTGACTTTGACATTGCTGCTTGCCCTTATTTTTAGACAAAGATGTAGAATCGTTCCTCGTGTTGCTCCCCTTTCCCTGCTGTATGGCGTGCCCTGGGCACCCCCATTCCGGAGCTGGCGTTACCTTTGCAGAGTTAATGGCCACAAACCTGGGGAGAGAAGAGCCACATCTGCCCCATCACCTTGAAGTCATGTGACTGGGAGATGATAAGCAGCACCCTGAGGTGCTCGTGAGCAAGGAGTACTTGGCCTGCTCTTCTGTTCTACCCCCGGAAATTTGTACCTGTGTCTAAAACTGTTCTGGACAGGAAAAGCACTGCCTCGTACAATTTTAGGGGATGACAGCTGGGGCAGACTGGTGACACCAATAGCTGGTTTGAGATGTTGGCACTCTTTCTCCTTGGGAGCTCCAGGTTTCAGAAGGTCTCTGTGCTTGCATGGAGTGTTTTTTCTTAAACTTTTTGAAGCCTATGGTTGCTCCAAAATGAAGATACCTCTTGACTTTTCCTTTTCTGGCTTGCTTTTCCTTTCTGGCTTCGTTTGTGCATCACCAATCATTTTAGTTACAGCAATGTCAATGGGGCTTGTAACATAACCACAAAACCAGTTACATCTGGAGCGTGCTGAGCAAGATCACCAGGGACGGAGTTTCTTTTGTTTTTTGAAGGCAGCCTGAATAAATGGCAAGCAAGCCCTCTCGCATTTGCAGGAGGCAAAAGCCAAAAATAAAACCACAATAGTATCCATGTTTTCCAGTTAAAATAGCTGTCTTCTACTCTTGTAGCTAAATTCAGGTTTGATTTTTTTCAAAGAAAAATAGGCTAGACATAAGTCCATAATTAGTAGGAAATGGGTTTGGATAGAATAAGAATCTACTTATCTCTTCATCAGAAACGCAATCTAAACAAAACCAGAATCTGATTTGATGCTTATAAGCTTTTGTAAGCAGTATTTGAGTGCTTCTGAATTTCCCACTGAGATCCAAAACTAGGAGTAAGAAAAAAGTTAGGGAGAAATCCCTAGGATTTCTCAGTCCTGCCCAGAATCAGGAAATTCGGGGACTTCCTTGGGAGGTTTCTTGGGGGCATGCTTTTTGTTATCACTGATTTTTTTTTTGAGGTTCACAATTGGGCTGCAGAAAACACCGCAAATGTTTAGGTTATTTTTCCGTACTGAGTCAGGCTGCCCAAATGTGTTAATTCATTAAGCATGCTGGGTTCCTGCTAATTGCCAGGCTGGGTCTAGGCTTCAGCCAGCTCGGAGTGTATCCTTGGAGTGGAGGCTTATCTTGTGAGCTTCCTGAGTCTGCAGAATTGAATGAAAGTCTCACCAGGAAAAGTGGTTTGTTTTGCTTTTAGTTTGTTTTGTAAGAAAGCTGAGAATTTCCCTTCCCAGCCAAGTCTCAATTGATTACAGAGATGCTCACAAGTTTCAATGCTTCAGATCCTCAGGCTCTCCAGACTTTAGAAGTGCTAAATTCTGGGTTTTAAAAAAAAAATAAAATAAATCTAGCTATGCGTCTTCCACTGTCCACTGAAATTGAGTATTAATTCAGTTCTAATTCGGAAAGAGGCTGTTAATGTGCTGTCCTGTTGTCAGTTGATCTCCTTCCCTTCCCCAGAGAGATTTTTTTTGGTAAAACATTGGTAAAATGTTTAACATCTGTCAGACCTTCAAGCTTGGTTCCCCACCATTAACCCTGTGGTAATGAGGGCACTTTCTGGTGTCATCGTCAGGTAAGAGGTCATCTGTCGCATCCACGCTTTGCCAGTGATGGAGCTGAGATGCAATGAGGCAAAGTGACGGCTGAAGGTCCAACAGGTCAGTGGCAGGAATGGCTCTGGTTTCTTATCTCTGGATTTTGTCACGAAATTGGAGTAAAAACAGTCTATACAGTAAAGTTTGGATTGTTTTGAGAAATACAACCACTGCTGGGGTCAGCCGGTGGGCATGGAATAGTCCTGCTGATGGACCTGAATCTGCAAACCTATCCTGGAGTGGAGTCAAGCTGCTTTGAGCAGCCTTGGCCATCCCTGCCAGCACAGTGCTCTTCTCCCCGGGGCTGGAGCATGGCTCCTGCCGGGCTTCCATGCTCCCAAAGCAACACGGGCCTTGTTCGCTACATGAAGGTCAGCAGGATATTTACACCACTAAGGTGATTCCCAAACCAAGACCTCATCTATATGAAAATGCTGTAAAGGCAGATGTGTAGGAAATAAACCACTCTCTAGTAGGTGGACTTCCAGTCCTCTGTACAGCAGTTTTCCTAAAAAAGATCGTTTCAGGCTGAAAGGCAACAAAGGTCCTCCTTTTGAGAACAAAAAGGGATTTTTTTAGGGGGGAAAAATAGACTAAATTTGGAAAACACTTAATAACAAAGTTGCCTTAATTTAACAACAGCTTTTATTAGATTGCACTTGTCCAACGAGATTAATGGATGTTTTCCTTTGAAACTCTGGGAGTCTTTCCTAGACACTGGGAATAAGTAGGCTCCTTCAAATGTTCTGCTTCCTACAGGATTTACTGGTGAAAGATTTAATACAATTCAGCACAAACATTTTAACCTTTCCATCTAAAATGCTGAATTCAACCGTTTCCTGAATGTGTATAATTTAAAGGCTTGTGTTTTCCTGTGTCATGCTCTCTGAAGCATTTTATGTCGCCTTGCTCCTATTGACTCTTTTAAGAAAACACTGCGTAAGTATACAGTCACTTTCAGATAACTCAGATGTTTACTTTATGAATGAAGGAGGAAATTGAATACTCAAATAAAGTTATGCATTTAAGTGCCAGAAGCTAACCGCCCTCTTAAATTCGCTTGTCTTCTTGAAAGAGCCTTTAAATGCAATTTATGACGTAGGGAGCCTTTCCGTAGTGCTGAGTAGGATCTCCACCGTCCCGGTCACAGACGGATGCTCTCAGCAGCCACGTGTGGCTCTTGCTGAGGTCTGGGGCAGGGACAAACGCTGTGCTTCCAGGAGCTCCTGTGCATCCCAGTGATCTGGTGTGGGGTGCGAATAAACTGGCTGCTGGTTTGGTGTCATTATCTAGTCCAGGCAGAAGTACCAGGGGTTGTAAAGCAAAATGAGGGTTTCTAGCACTATCTAACCACTGTCATGCTAAACTTTGATATCAGGCTTACATTTCACAACTGGGGGAAGCGGTACGAAGCTGCCTGGGTGAGCAGTGCCATTTGCTGTCCTTCTCCTGCCCTTGGTTTGGAAAAACTTGTCTAGTTTGGGTTTAGGGGTGTAACTCAGGTCAGTCCCTAGTTGTGCTTGTCTCTGTGTTGTTTTAACACCTGAGGTAATTGTTCTTTCCTTAAAATATTTGGCAAGCATGATTAAATTTGCCTTGAATTAAAAAAATAAAGCAATTCCCCAGCAAATTAAGCTTGCAGGCTCCCCAGCCTGTTTCTCCTCCCCTTTCCTGCAAGAGAGCTTCTCCCAGGATCTCATTCCACCGTGCTAATGAATTGCTACAGTAATGGGAACATGATTGACATGTTAGATGTCATTTCTTGAGCCAGAGAGATTATAGAGTGATAAATATGAGAAGACTCATGTGGCCAGTTTGGCTCCACCAGCTCCGGGCAGGGCTCTGCAGCAGACTTGGCCAGTGCCAGGGGGCCAGAAGGCCTGGCTGCAGCCCTCTCCACAGACCAGGTGTCTGTAATGCTCCTAAACTCCTCATTTGGCCCAGGGCATCTCAGGTTCACATCCAAGTATAACCCTTGGACATAGATTGCTTTATTTACAAGAAGAGGAAAGGTTTCAGAGTCCCTTTGGGTCCTGTTGGCTGGGGCTGGACTGAGGGATGAGGGAAGACGATTTACTCTCCCAGGTCCCAGTTGGGTGTGGAAGATCACTGGCCTTCAGCTCCATACTCCCCAGCAAAGCCATGCTGTTCTCAGAGGAGAGAGTGACCATGAGAAGCTGCCTGCTTCTGTCCAATATTTGTGTCCAGAAGCATGGCCTTGGGCCAAGAACTAGCTGTCACCTGCACCATGGAGCCCGGGCCGTGGGCAAGGGATGTGGGCATTACCCCTGAATAGATTATTCAGGGGGCAAAAAGCTTCTGCCATTGCAAATCCACTCTGGTTGTTCCATTTCAGTAGGTTCTTATGATTTCTTATTACCCTTGGAATGCTTGATTTTTTTTTTTCTTTAAAGATTCAGCTTCTGGTTTCATGCTATTACTTCTCAGCTTGTGCTTTAAAAAGCAGCCGGTTGTCTCCATGAATGAGAGAGGCACTTGGATTGCATGGGTCCACCAACTTGGGATGGAACCTCAGATGACTGCACCGCTGCTCTAGGACATTAGGTTTGGAGTGATAAATCCAGCTGAGGCTCAGAGCTGTCCTGGAGCAGGGTGAGTTCAGGAATGTGTCTGCTGGGGACAAAGTTGCCTGGCTCCTCACTTCACCTTCTGCACCCAAAAGGGGAGCAGTGGGGCTGATCTGTCCCCCCAGGGCCACTGCTGTGGTCTGGGGGAAATGGGTATTAACAGAATAAAGTGCAGGTAATAGAACTTTCACACCTCCTGTTCTTACTGTGTTAAAAAGGTGAGGTCCTTGAAAACTGGAGTAATGGAGCAAGTGTAAGATAAAGAGCAGGAATTTGAATGAGCTTGTGGCCTCCAGGGCAGAGGAAAGGGCCAGATTTGGAGGGCAGATGGATGGGGATGAGGTGCTGATTTGCATCCAACCTCCCCTTCAGCCCCACTGCGTCTTCCCAGCATAGAGATCTCCCTGTTTCCCATGGTCCTTCCTGTTGTAAGCTTGGGAAGCTTTTGGGGTAGGATGGAGACCCAGAAAGACTGGGATATTCCTGATGGCTGATTCCCCTCACGGACCACTTTGCAGAACGTCAATGGCCAAGGAGTAAGGGTCCCAGACCTTCCTTTCTCCTCCCAAAGTCAAAAATACCCATGGTGGAGCGGGGACGTGCTGGGGGTGATGTGGCAGGTGAAGGCAAACCTGCAAGCCAGGCAGAGGTCACCCACAAGGTCCAATCTCTCCCCCGGCACGGCCTGCACCACCAGCAGGATCCCTATCGCACGCTAATATTGGATTATGATCGTGAGACTCCACAATGTCACACTGATAAGGGCGAGGTTTTTCCCTGTACGAGCCTGTTTCATTTTAACACGTAGGTATGTCAAGTGAAGGGAATATTTTCCCTTCTGCATCAGACTCCAACTTCGCCGAGGTCGGTCACAGAGGCGTGTTTGTAAATGTCAGGGCTGGCGAGGAGAGCAGTTATGGGGTACAGAGTTTGTCAGAGGCTGTGGGGAAGGGGAGGTGCTGGGTGGGAAGCCCTGCTGGGAATGGGGTGCTGCAGGCCAAGTTGGGGTGAGGGAAAGGCTGGTGTTTGTGAGCTGTGCTGGCAGAGCTGCCTGGCTCTGCATTTCAGAGGTTACTCCAGTGTTGCAAGGACAATTAAATAATGAGAAGCTATCAGTTTTCCCAAGCTTATCCAGGTGGTATTTCTAGAGAAGGCTAGAGGAACACCTTCGCTCTTACTTGCTCAGGTCCTTCTGACACAAGCAAGAGCTTGGCACAGCCTGTGAGGGTATCTCACATCTCAATTTACATCTTCCGTATATGGCCAATGTAAGGAGCTTCAAAGGCAGAGATGGACCATGAGATCATGGTGGAAAGGGCTTACTTCCCCAAACGAATGAGAGTCCTTTTGCAATCCTAGATAAAAATTTCCACTACAAATTGATGTTGCTGAGACAAATACTCTGGGGACTGAAAAACTTAATGCTGCATCCACTTGAGCATGGCCTGCTTGCAAATTGTGCCCTCCAAACTTTGAGAAAAGAGAGGTGGAAGTCATATGAAGGAGAAAAATACAGTGGCAAAAAGCAAACATGCACTGGGAAAATCTATTGTCTGGGGCTGGTTCCCACACAGGCATTGCGATCACCTTCTCACTCCCTCCAAACCCAAGGGTCCCTGGGGGAGAAGATAAAGTGGCACTTGAGGAAGTGCACCAACTTCCTTTGGGCTGAGCTCTAATTAGTGAATTAAAATGCAGAAATGCATCACAGCTTGTGTTTCTTGGTCACTCCCTACTGAAAAACCCCTTCAAAACCTCTGCCAGATCCATGCGCATCCAAGTCAATACCGTACACCAAAATGTCAAAGTGGACAATAGCAACTAAAAATAGGCAAAGACAGGAATTTGCCTATAATATTTTTAAACTTGGAGGATGGTAAAGCTATCTATAGCCAAGACAGAAAAATGGGTTTTGTTGTGAAGTTAGGAAAACAAAGTGTGGCTGTTTAGCTGGATACCTGGTTGGATGTAGATTCAAAACAAATAACCCTCCTTGGGCACTGCACCTTTCTGCGCTTACTCGGGGGGTCTTGCCCAGTGTGTGGCCTTCCTAGGGGAGCAGAAGGGCAAGTAGGATCTTATTGTAAAGAAACAGGGGGGATTTTATCCCTTGCTGTTTAGCTGAGTGGGGGTAGAGGACAGGATGCTGATGGCAAAGGTTGGAAATGGGCTCATGCAGCAGCTGCTGCCTGGTGCTCTGGGCCACGGAGCAAAGCATAACGCAGCTCCTGACTTCACCTTTTGCTCTCCAGTTTGTGCTGGAAAACCGCTGTCCAGACTGCTCCTCAGAGGAACAAGGAGGTGTGAGCAAGCCAAGGCTGCTGCTCCCTCTGCCGACTCCGGCTGAGCAAGAGGCTCAGCCCAGGGCGAGCTCCTGTTAGACCCAGCTGGTACCTGCGCCCAACCCCACCGCGAGCATCTCCGAGGGTGGAGATCCCGATACCCGAGGAGCTGCTCTGGTAAATATTCAAAAGAGCAGTTTTGCCTTATATCCGAAGGAGATGAATTTTTTTTGTGTATGTATCTATATGGCAAACTATGTGATTTTTAAGAAATAATATCTTGGTGGCAAAACATTCAGTTAGGATCCAACCTTGAATCAAAGAAAACTTTGCCATTTAATTTAATGAAAACATGTTCAAGTATTTAATCTGCAACTAGAGCTCTTTGCTTTTTTTCCTGCAGATCCCTTTAATCCTTTAGCAACCGTGTGTATTTTCTAAAGAGGTTTTCTATATGTCCCGAGGGTATAAATCACAATGGGAAAGAAGTGTTGCTTATAAACTCTGAGCAATTGCACTCTGCCTCCAGCTCTGCTGGTAACACCCTGTGGATATTTGCTTCTCAGAGATTAGAGGAACAAAGCAAGAAGAGAGCAGCGTTCCATTATGGCAGAGCATATAATATTGTGATTATTACTCATGCCCCTCCGTCTAATTAATCATTTTGTGTGTTATTTGAAGACAAACAGGGCCTTTGGTTCATTATCGCTTATACACACATAGAACTGGAGTCACTTCAGTGCTGTCAGACTGGGTTAATCCCTGCCTGGGTTTTGTACATGTCTGGGTATCTGAATCATGGATATGGCAAATGATCTACTAATATGTTTGTTCCACCAGTTTGTTCATATGGAGCCAAATATATGAAAGCATTCAAACTCCGGAAAGTGCAGATATGGTCCTAATGGATTTGACAAAGGCACCTAATGTTAAAGGTTGTGAAAAAAGGAGTTGCTGATGAAATGCTTTTCTTTTTTTTTTTTGAGTATTTTGTTTTTCTTTTGTTATTTATATTTCATCCTGCTCAATGTTTTTGAACTGGAAGGCAGGAAAGGGGATCAGAAAAACTCTGAACTCTACGAAAACAGAATAGGGAGGCAAAAACGTCAATTTAATCCAAAGCGAAGGAAAAGTGATTGCTGAAGATTGTTTTGTGGTACTCAAAAACAGGAGCCAAACTATGAGCTGCAGCTCCTCCAGTTACCAGAGTTACTGTGATGCTGCGGTGGTGGAATAAATCACAGCAGCCACCTGGTTCTGTGGGTCACTGCGATGTGCAGTTATCGTCCACCTGCCCCCCTGGGGCAGCCGCCCCCATCCTGCCTCGCTGCACGGCAGCCTTTCTTACGCTGTCACCCTGAAAATCTGGGCCATGAACTTTAAAATTTTAAAGAAGCTTTGCATCCCTTTCTTCCGTGCTCATCTGCACCAGAACAGAGTCTGCTTTCAGGCTCCGCACTGGGAAAGCTTCACATTAAGACTGTAACATTTTGATTACAAGTGATATAAAATGCAATTTGCTTTATTTCCTAATTAATGACTCTACATAAGGCAACAGTAAACTCAATTGCTTCCAACAGCTTTTTATATTGACTCAGAGGCATTTTCAGAAATATAACTAGTGTACCCAGCAAAATCTTTCCTTGACCAGATGTAGAAGGAAAGTACTTTTATTGGCTCCATGATAATATCACTAAAGAGGAAACAAGCTATAAAAACAAATAAAAAAAAGCCCAACCACAGTGAATTTGAGAGTTGCTAAACTGAAAGATATAGAAACAAATACAGAGTAGATAATAAGGTCTTTTACTGATAGTGGTGTCCTGTGTAAATAATGCAGACACTGAGTAAGTCCCTCTGCAATGAGACTCATTAGAAGCACGTACGTTGGCCCAGAGTAATTACTTTGATTGTTCCCCGGCTGCTTTTCACAATGAATGTCCACAGACCCACCAAGCTTGCAGCCATTTTGCTCACCACACATCCTTGCTGATATATCGCTGTGCTGAAAACATAAATGCGATGTATTTCCCACTCAGGATCTTGGGCTCACTGCTTTATAGACCAGCTTTCAGGAGAAGTGCTAGCCCAGGACAGTAGATTAAACAAGCCTGTTCTGACAAGCAGAGAATGAAGCCCCCACTTCCATAAGGAACGAGTATAGCCAAGGAACACTGACCCATGGCTGTCTGGTACGTAGATATTGTCTTGGGTTTGCATCTGCAGAGGGGTGAGATGCTTCTGAATTGCAATGAAGTCCATGTAGACCTTGCCCCTTCCTAAATGTCAAACCTGTTCACAAATGAGTGTTTAATTCACATGTTTTTTTGCTTGACATTGAAGAGAATGGACTTCTTCACACATTGGCACTCCAAGAGCTCAATGGTAGGCTTTCAGAGATGGGAGATGTCTGCGTCTCCCTGGAGCATGGGGATGAAGGTGGGACCTCCATAGCCTGTTCTGGAGCTCCAGGTTGGAGAGTCACATGTGTCTGTAGGGTAACGTGGGTGTTGGGAGCTCAGCACCAAGGCAGGAAGCACCAAATAAGTGCAAAATTACACTGCATGCCACCCAGACACAACAGGAGGGGGAAAAGTCTTAGAGAGATTTCCCCACAACAGGGGAAATACAAGAGTTTAGACAAAAGACATACTGGTGGGTGGCTTAGATCCACCAGCTGTTGTTTATTGCTTAATATCAAGTCATAGCTGGGATGGTAACGAGCTAATAAACAACCAGAATTGTTTTGGGAGGTTGCGGCAGTGACAGTTGTAAGCTGTTGGATCGCTTTCAACAGCCTCTTCGATTGGCAGAGAGAAAATTTGCCATCAGCTAATCGGAGATATCAAAGATCTCCTCAGGTTATCTTACTGGAAAATAAGAGCTACAAGCTGTTACCAGGTGCAGAACAACAGGATGGGCGGCATGCCTCACTTAAATAAGAGGAGTATAAAAATTCAGGTGTTGGCCATGCAAATTACTTTATTAAAGGAAAATTGATATATTTTGAATTGTCATCCTTCTTAGACAAAAACTCACTGCCTTGCCTTGCAGAGATACAGCACTGCAAATCACTGTGGGAGCTGCAAGAAATCTAGAGAAGTGCTTGAAAGGCAGGAATGAAAGCTAAATTTCTGAAGGTAAGCTTTCTTTATTTTTTTCCCCTAGCTTTAAATATTTTGACTGGGGAAGGCCCAATGAAGGGACAAAATAAATGAGCGTGGGAGACTACGGCTTTTGACAGCGTGATAGAAGTGTAAGGTAGTAATAAAAGTAAGCTGAAAGCCAGTCAGAGAGCAAATACATACACTGCCTTTGTGTTTGTACTGTAGAGCAGTATTCTGAAGGTAAGGAGGTTGGAAAATGATACCAACAAGCAGGAAGACTAAAGCTGACTCGGAGCCGTAAAATTTCGTAGTAGCATGGGGAAAGACGAGCAGTGAGAGTCAAGACTGAGCAAGGCATCAAAGAGTTTTGTATATCACTGCTTCTACGTGACAATAACCTCCATGTCCCTCTTCTTGGTGTCCCCAGTTTCCTCTTCTCTGTTTACATTTTACAGAGGGGTTGGACAAGGCCAGTCCAAAGCCTTTCTCTAGCAGAAGCAGGGCAGTTGGTAAATGTCCATCTTCTGAAGGCAACTCCTGCTTTGTCATGACCATCCTGCTGTGGTAACGGGAAGGACGACATCTCCTTTGGCAAAGCTGGAAAGTGGGACCGCAGGAACAGGAAAGCATAAAAATAAATATGGAGAAAATTGAAGGGAAAGCAAAGAGCCATCTAGCATTTCCCAAGATCCCTTTCCTTTGCAACCGCGCAATTCTCGCAAATGAATTGGAACGCGTATTTGCTCAAAAGAGTTAATCTTTATTAACAGCCCTAGAATGCCCTTCAGCTGGTGTACAACCTGGTTCAAAGGTTTTCAAGAAAAACAACATACCATAAACCAAAGGGCGACGCTAATTAGAAGCAATGTAATTTCTCTGAAAACAGCAATACCTGTCTGTGGGTTAATAACCGGAAATTAAATTTAATGTATGTTAGCACAACCCATCATAAAGCACCAGGTGAATAAGGGGCACAGGCAATAAGGGCAAGGGTTCGGAGCACACACAGTCACTGTCCTACAGCAACCTCTATTCCCTAGTCAGAGACAGTATTCCCAAAGGATTTGTCTTCAGCCTTCATCCCCCCGGTTGAAGGAAACGGTTTCCACAACGCAGCTCCTGTTGTAGCTTGGGTGGTGGAATAAGGAGGGACATAAACCCAGCTGTCCCCAGAAGCAGCATGGCTTTGCTTGTGTCCTGGCACGTGGAGCTGGGGCATCAAACAAAGGGTTGCTGTGACTTGTCCCTCCGGTTTGATGTTCCCCCAGTCCAGTGCTCACAGGTCGCTGGTGCTTCGGATGATCTTGCCTTCTGTGCTGGATACACAAGTGAAAGATTAGTCTTTAAAAATGAATAGAGTTTCAATGTTAAAATGTCATGAAATGGAGAGTGGCTTCAAATGCATGCTGGGATTGAACTCGCTGATGATGACATTGCCTGAAATGGAAACTCAGCTAATATTTGGACTGCAGGGCGTGTGTCTCTTATAAGGAAATAGCTTAATCTGGAAAAGGAGGCAGAAACACAAGGTCAGATCCTCTCTCCTCTGCCCTCATTTCCTCTTCTAGCAGCACTAGCTGTCCAGATGCTGCAGAAGAGGAGTCAAGAGGCTGACGTCTCTGAGACTCATCCTTGGGATGTCTCTCACCAGGGATTCCTGCAGCGCGAATCCCCAACTCAGGGTGTACTGGCAGCTGTGAGGGATGGGCGCTGGGCAGGGATGCCAGAGGACCTCTAGTTCAGTGACATCTTGTAGGTATTATGGTCCTGAGGAGATGGATCATGCCCAGAAGTTGTCCTAACCCTGCACAATATAATGAAGTCGTCTGCCAGTCAAACCAGATTGATCACAACATTTAGTTGGAGATACTATTATGGACCATCTGCTTTCCTGGGAACTCAGTTGTGAATAAACAGATGTGGCCTCAAGCAATTACTGCATCTGCAAAGGCACTCCCTCCACGTGGAAAGCCCACACCTCTGCTTCTTCACACACTAGAGAAATGTTTGCTGTTATTTGCTTTATTTCCAGCTGATGATGGTTAAGCTGAAGGATGGGAAAGCCTGAAAGCCAATATACAAGCAAGAGAAAAAGCTCTCCATCTACAGCATGGGCTGCAGAAAGGATGGTGACAACCAGGTGTCCCCAAGGAGAGACAGCTCTTTGTGGCTGTGAACCATGAGCTCTGCTCATAGCAAGCTGCTGCTGGTCTGGGTCTATTTTATTTTTGCCTGTCACTGTGTTCACAAGACTTTTTTTCTGTAGGCCTCTCTCCCACAGAACCCATCCATCACCACTGCTGACAGAGGTTCCTGCTGCCCGAAACGGCCAGGAAGACTCGGTGGAGCCAGAACCTCAGGGGTCAAGTCCAGGTTGTCGTGTCTGAGTGAACACTGCTCAGGATACGCATGGACTGACGTTGTGTTTGGAAGGCAGCGGAGGACCGAGAGGGAGGAGAAGGAAGGATAGGATGTAATCTTTCATCCTGCAAGCAAGCATGCGGGATGGGAACACTTCTTGTTGCTGCTGCCAGGGGTCTGGCCCCGAGTGGGTGGAAGAAGGGAGTCCCCAGCCCAGGCAGAGAGCAGCCACTGTCCCCACAGCCCTGGCATTGCTCTCCTGAGAATCTGCTCACTATTTTTGGCTGCAGGAAAAAATAAAGGCAGAAAATGTCAGGGGCATTGTACTGAACTCGGTGGTGCTTCTTGTGCGCATGAAGAAATAGAAGATGTAAAGGCACAAATGTGCCATGGTCATGGTCCAGGGTGGATGTGCGAGCTGAGGAGGAAGGCTGTGTGCATGGCATCGAACCAATGGACACACACATGAGCTCAGGGTACTCCAGGGCAGGGCAGTTTTGTCCCAGTTCACCCCACAAAACAGGGGAGGGATGCACTGGGCTTCCTTCTTCTCCGGAATACCACTACCATCTTCCTCTTTGCTCTTACCAGCAACCCCACCAGCACCAGTACTGTAACTGCATAGCACGTGCAGCTGGTTTTACCCAGACCTATTGCCCAAAGCTCCCTGCACCACTTCTCCCAGTACTTCCAGTGCTGATGCTCAACTGGTCCAGGCTGGCAGCCCTTACTCACCTGTGTCGTAGTTCAGCACTGATCGGGATCAGACTATGCACCCACAAAATGTCACATCTCCCTCATGGGATGGGACCATTGTGACAAGCACCCAGCCCATGGCTGCTCCCATGTTCTACCCTAGCTGTGGTAGGTGGGGGACTGAGCTAACGGGGACTGTGGTGTGCCACAGCCCACCTTGGCACCCCCACTTTATATCAGGCAAACCCCATAAAGTGATCCTTACTTGCTCAACGTGCTGCGATGATGGCCCTAGAGATGGGTACCCACTGAGCTTCTCTCAAGTAGGCACTGGAGACCCCCTATTGAGCGGTGACAACAGGCACCCTGGTCATACCCTACTCCCAAATTGCACTTTATTTGGTCCAATCTTTCTGGAAGGATGCTTTAACCCTCGCCGTACCCTTCTCAGCAGCCACAGGGTTGCCTCCTGCCCCGAGAGCAGCCCCAGCCAGCGTGAGCAGTGGAGCAAGCACCCAGTCGCACTCACATTGTTTCAACACATTTACTTAATTAGTTTATCAAGAAATGTGTTTGGCCTCGTCTGATACTCGGGAAATGCTGTCTGTCATTTGCAGGCATCCTGCGGGGCCCCAGGGAGCTGACAGACCCCGGCTCCTTCCTATCTCTCCTTAACTCCATTTGCCGGGCCTATTTCCCATTATTTTTTTTTTCCATGTAGCACTCCTTCACCATTTTGGGATTAAAGTTACAGATAACAAAATTATGCGTAAAAGAAGACCATGACAGGTAGAGGAACAACATGAGTAAGGACTGGGAAAAGAATCTGGAAAAATGTTAAATCAATGAGAGTGTAGGAACTTGAAATATTTTTTATACCATTCCAGCTAAATTCTCTGCAGATTGGAGCCATTCATAGAAGTGACAATGAATGACAAATTACTAATTATGCATAAAATATCAATTCCACACTTCCCTACAAGGAGCAGAGGATGCTTCATCAGTGCTGTGTGGTCCAAACGAGAGGTGGGCACTACCCACATCCACCCCAACTGGAGACGTCCATCAGCCACTGCCCAAATCTCTCCTTTGCAATCATCTCCCTCTAACAAAGCCTGTTCAGTAAGGATGGGCGAAATCCAGATCGTGCCTCTTTAAGAGCAAGAAGGATGTCCCCCAGCCCCGGCTGGAGGGGTTGGGCTATATAAGGGAGGTTGTTTGGGTGCTGGGGTGTTGGTGGAGAGGAAGGCACTGCTGGTCCCAGGTGGGCTCAGGTAAGCAGAAGCCCTGGATGATGCAGCATTACCCCTGTGCGAGTACTTGGTGCTCTCTTGGTGTGCAGCAAACGAGGTTCAAAGTCCAAGCAAGCCCATGACAAGAAAGAGCTGTGGACCCGCTCCTGCCCTGGGCCCCTGTGACACCATCTGTGTTAAATTGTGTGTTGTCTCAGGGATCTGGCTTCGGAGTCTGAAGTAATCTTGGCTTCTGCCAGAGGTGCTTCATTCATCAGTGGAGAGGCTTGAAATCTCCCTCCTCCTGTGGGGCTGGGGTCTAAGACCTCTCTGCATTCCTCTTCCCAAACTGCTGATGAGGACGTGCTGCTTACAGGGTTTCTATGCTCAAGTTTGGCAGGACGTGGCCCAGGGGAGCCCACCTATTCCGCTTCACCTGCAGCCATTTATCTGTGTGTGGGATTACTGGGGTAATTCAGGCAGTCCTGGCTGCTTTACTAGCTAAAAAAAAAAAAAAAAAGAGCTTTGCTGTGGTAACAGCAGAGTGTTTTCAAAGGATTATTTCTAACCCTTCCCATGGCTCCTGAAAACAGTCTTGGGTATCTCATTTTGTTTCCTGTTGTTTTGTAATAATCTTCCATCACATTAAGTTCATTACATTGAGGGTTTTTTTTCTGGGTAAAACATAGTCACAGAGCTCTCATTGGTTCTCCTCTCACAGCTGTGTTAGTGGCAAGTGAGCAAACAGGGAGGAAGCCAGCACTTGTGGGTACTGACCTACTGCATCTGCTGCTCTGGTCTGGAACAGCCAGTTCCAGATTACTGGTTGGTAACCAACCAGTTACTGGTTGGTAAAATCCCATGGTGCCTTAATTGATGTTTCATGGGCTTAATGACTCTTTTTCCAACTCCACTCATGTCTCAGACCCCTTTGCCGGTGCAAAAGGGGTCTGAAGAGAGTGACTCCAAAACCAGTTCTCGACTTGGTGGGCTTGGTGCAGATATGTCTATTCTGAAATGAAGGCCTAAAGGTGAAATTTAACTTATGCAAGCTGCAGAAAAAAAAAGCAAGGCTATGACTTTTTCCTTCTGATAGTCATCCTTCTTTAAGTGAAACAAAAATAGCTCAGGTGGGGAAAGAAACTTATTCTGCTCGGTTCTGGAAGAGGAACATGGGAGGCATTTGCAGGCTAGTCCTCTCTTCCTAAAGAGTATTCCCCTAAAGGAGTCGAAGTTTACCTGTATAGGCACCCTATGCTATACCATCAGAGACCTGTCAGCCATCCCATAACCACTAACCATTCGGTCTCCATGCAGGCAGGTTGTTGCTCCTGCAAAGTTGGCTCCAGGGAAAGGCAGGAGAGCTCGGCACAGACCTACGGCTTCGACATGTGCACTCCAAACATTCCGTGAGTACTCCTGGCGATCCCAGATGGTTTCCTTATCTTCAATGCTATTATTGGAGCTCAGGTGTGTGGCTGAATCATATCACCTGAATAGCAGCAAGGGTCTGGGTGTGCTGTCAGCCCAATGTCAAACATCTGCCCATTTCTGGTGGGGTGGTTTAAAAAAAAAGTCTTTAACTGCTGCTGTTAAATTCTTGTTTGCACTGATGGGACCGCTGTGTGTAACTCAACCTGTAATGGCAGCTCCATTGTCTTCAGTGTGTCTAATCCACTCTGCTCGTGTTGAAAATTGTGCATCACGTTTGTGCAACCCTGCTCGCATCGGTGAGCTAGAGCTGTGGTTTATCCCTCTGTCCTAAATCAGAGAGGAGATGTTGTAACTCATCTGTCTGGAAAGTGATGTCTTTCTCTTCCCTTAAGATTGATGTAACTCCACTTTTCCTTGTTGGGATTAGGAGAAGCATGCTTGCAGGCTCCCATTATCGTAGCGGAGGCAACGTGGGATGGAGCAAGGGCGGGCAGTGTTGAGTGATCTTTGCCAGGTACCCAGCTGGTGTTGCCAAAGCATGCGGGGCTTTCCTATGAACGCTTCCACCGCAGGAGAAACATGTCTTCTGCTGCCAAGGATACGGGAATGTCACTTAACTTGGGGAAAGCACGCCATTGCAGTATGACAGCCACTTCACCTGTCAGTCCAGCAACGCTCTGTAAAAACAAAAGGTTGTGTGCTCCGTGCCAGAAGGATATCTTCACCCTCAGTGGAGTACATCAGATGTCTGGCAATTTCAGGGAGCCATTCTCAACAAAAACATGAGGAAACAGTCATGAGTTTCACGGCAATGTACTCTCTAGCTCGAGGCATGTTGGCTAAATACATGTCACATTCCAGCTCTTCTTAGGATAAATGTTGTACAAGCTACATCCAAAGTCTGCTTTCCTTCCCCACCAAAAGCCCCTTCCAGATCCAAAGATATCTGGGCCACTTACATCCTGGATTTCTTTTTTGGTTTTTTTTTTGGTTTTTTTCTTTGTTTGTTTGTTTTATTTTAGCAAATGAATAAAGGCGGGTGCTTGTTTCTCAGATGTCACTTAGAATATACCACTCCTTTGACCTACTTCTATGCTCTTCTCTTCCTATCACAGTATCCTTTAAAAAATATGACATAGGACAAGGGAATTTTGTCTTGGTTTCATCAGTAGAAAGCTTGTGTGTTCCTTGTGCAAACTTGCAAAATAAGTGTAGTGGAGGGGGGGGTGGGAATGGAGAGGCACTGAAGAAAGACTAGTTCTTGGTCACAGGTCTTTAGAAAAATAAGTTACTGGTTGGAGCAAGTTGACATTTCCACTGTCCCAAAAAAAAAGACAGAAAGTAACACGAAAGCATCATTAAACTTTCCTACAGATCTAAGACAGACATGTTAGCCCTCTGAGCAGCTGCATAGCTCTGAATAGAGCTCCTCTTTGTGTAGAGGTTCTGCATTCTCTCCAGAAGAAGTTCAGTACATATTGTCCGATCTCACTCCCACTGCAGTCTTTTCATTGAGTAAAATTTAGACCGCTCTAAGCACTACTTAAGCACTTGCTTAAATTCAGGACACAGTCTAACTCCCAGGGCTCTGCTGTGCTGTAAGCAATGTTTGAAGACTGAATGCTGGTGCCCTTGAAGGTGACCAGAGCTCTCTGCTTGGGCAATCGCAAGTCCTGAAGACCTCTGCACACTGTGCCCATGTTGCCAATTTCTTACTGACTGGTCATCGTCCCCTGCCCTAGAGGGATGGCTTTTAGATTTCTAAGCTCGATTCTGCCTGGAGCGGCCGGTAACATCACTCTTGTTGCTCTCTTGTTCCCACGGGCTGGGAGAATGCAGCTCTCACAGATGCATCCTAAGCTATATTTGAAGGAGTCCCTTCCTTTCCTGAAGGTCCATGCCTGCATCTCGATAACAATAGTGTGGTGTCCACAAGGCCACGTCGGCCTGCCAAACATCACACAAATACAGCATGGGTTGTTTGCCAGCACTAACGCTCGGTGTAAATACTCATTGGTGAAGAATAAATAACCCCTCTCCTTAGAAAGGGTCCTAAGCTTTGCTATGTGGCACGTGAGTGAAGAAAACAAAACCCTATCCCCAAGGCTGTGAATATGTGGTTAATTAAGTATGTAATTAAGTGACAGCATGCATATAACATATATATGACTTGGAAACATAAAGTTCTTACTTATCCCTTCCTGCGTTCCCTCCAAATGGGTCATGGAGACCACCTGGATGGCGTTACTTGCTGAAGTACTAGGAAGCACATAGGCATACATCAACCTCGTTCCCAACTCCGCTAAGCAAGTACATGAAGGACAGTTAATTAAAATACCTCCGAGAATCTAGTAATCCAGACTAGGATTAAGAAAGGAGCGTCAGTCTGCTGCCACCGCTGTGCAGGAAGACCTGTTTGTTGCTAACTATACTCCAGATTTCCCAGGGCTGTCATACCGTCAAATGCTGCCGTGATCTGTGAGCCTATTCCCAGATAAAGATGTGAACTCCCGGCTCTTGTCACAGATAACAGCACAAAGCATTACAATGACAATACAAAGACTTAAAACTCAGTTTCAAATACACAGCCATTTGTTACTGTCCTCAGTGCAGCTGCTGCAGGTTGTTCACAACTGGGAGAACTGAGCTGCAAGAACTCATCTCTATGTCCTCTGCTTCCGTACGGGTTTTTATCCTTCTGTGTTGCTGGGCCAGTGCCTCTGTACCTGCCATCAGCTGCTGTGGGGCTGCTAGAGCCTTGTTGTGAGGTGAGGATGCGTAGCCTTGAGGTTCTTCATGCCAAAAATGCCAAAATTTCTCAGCTGGGGCCCCAAGGGCATCCTTCCTGGCAGCAGGTACCTCATCACTGCCGTTCAACTCTTTAAGTTCTGGCACGGTGAGAGTGGGTGCACATCAGAAGCTTTGCGCTGCTATGACCAGGATCTGGCCCGTGGCTTTCTCTCCTGTTTTATTAAAGGTGAAGAGTTGAGATCTCATTTCCCTGTTGCAAGTGTCTGACCCAGCTCTGCTGGGAACCTGTAACGCTGGTTCACTTGCTACGTCATAGGAAAGTTCTCAAAAAAAAAAGTCAAATTTTATATGAAAACCTGTTCTGAAATAAGTTGTTCAATGAAGACACATCTGGAATCTTCTACTTACAATAGCAATTAGTGTAGAGTAAATGTAAATTAGCTTTATAGCAAGAGGTACATCTTCTGAAGGTGGTGTCATTTCTTCAAGCAGAGTTGCACCAACTCTGGGCTAATGTAGCTGATTTTGGGAGATTATTTTAATTATTGATGATGTGTTTTATTGCCTGCTTAGAGCTAGGAAAGCTCCTTGTACATCTGTCCCTGGTAGGAAACACTTTAAAGGGTAATTCTCTTCTCTACCGTGTTGCGAGTGACTTTTTCCATGGAGCTGGATGTTGGTTCTACGGTGGTCTCCAGCATCCTCCTTTCGCTCAGCCCGTGACCAGGCAGGGACCGGCAGTGCTTGCCCGAGGCAGGGCTGGAATTGGGATCCCCAGTGCGGGGCCGCGGCCTGGCTCCCATTGTTCCCGGCCTGCCAGACAAAGGGTTAAGTAAATGTTTGGAGAAGATAAGGTGCCCTGTTGACAAGCAGCAGGCTCCAGCGGTCTCAGCAGGATCTCTCCCAGCAGTGATAAATGGGGAGGTTTTCAAAGCGGGATCAGCAGACGCCATGGAGAGGGCGGTTGCTGATGCCGTGATTGGCAGCGGGGAAGGAATCTGAAGGTGTTTAATGATCCCACACTCTGCCGCAGCTTTTTTAAAGACTCTGTGTCTAGCCAGAGGAAAATCCTCTATCAGCCGTAGAGGCTCGCACTCCTGGCTCTTTTTTGTTGTTCCTTTTTTTTTTTCCACTAAAACATGGGAACATCCACTGAAAGGGATCTTGATAAAGACCCTCTGGGATTCCTCATCCTCTCACATCACTTTTGGCCCTTTTAATTTTCTCTTTGAAGTGTCCTGCATACAGTAGGTGGACTGTTTTGTTTGGCTAACTTTAGTCAGGAGCTGTGTTTTGGGGGAAACTGTGTGTTTTAAACTAATAAGTCAGTTTTTTTCTTCTCTGCATAGCTGTATTGGTCCAACTACTGAATTGCCATTCCTTTGCTATACTAAATACATAATCAGTGGCATGAGGAGGACTTGAACCCCTAATGTGACATTACTGGGTATGCAGACCACTACAGGGTTTTCCTCCTCCTGTAAATAGACCCCAAAAGCTGTTTGAAGGGCTGAACACAAAATACTTTTTTTCCCAGATAAGTGAAGTATTTTCCGTCCTCGTCTCCGGCTGAAAGCTGCCCTGGGTGCTAGGAAAAGCTGCAGTGGTGGTGTGGGAAGTAAAAGGGTAGAGCAGTGTCTGGGAGGATGAAGCTTTGCCGTGTGCGTTCATGGGCTGCCTCTCAAATCAGGAAAATCCACTTGTATCCCCTGCGGTGTGAAAATGGGTATAAGATTCTGCCTGGTCCAGTCTACACCTGATTTACACCAAGAGGAGTGAGCTGGGTGGGAAGGCTGCTGGATAACAGGGATCCAGGCACAGGAAACAGCTCACTCCTTGGGCCACCCTCATCCTGGAAGGACTGGGATGGGTGGACGAGTCTTTTTTTTCGGGAAGAAAGCAGCCTGGCCAGTGCTGCCACTGCTGAGCTGGGTGGGCTGGAGGGAACGAGGGATGGGAGGCCGCACCACCGGGCAAAGATGAAAGGAGCAGGGTAAAACCCAGCAAAGGGCCAAACGAGTCGGGACATGAAAAGCAGCGGAAAGTATCTGAAGAATGTAAACACCAAGGTGGAAGAGGAATTATTTAGCACGGAACTAGGTGCGAGGGGATGAAACAACAAGGAAAGCTCACCCGTGCTCACAGGGAAGCTTTGCAGGCAGTTAAGTCTGAAGGTGAAAGGGAAAGAAATTGTTTCAGTAGAGCAACTCTAGAAACAGTCCGGTGAGGGAGGAGCGCCGGTGGTGGGAAGGCTGCAAAGCTGCCGCTGCGCTGCTGCTTGTCTGGAGGTGGGAGGTTGCTGGGGCAGGGGGCAACTGGAGCCGCTCGCTTGCAGAGAGCATCTGCGCTCTCCATCGCCGCTCTCCCTCTCCATCGCCGCTCTCCCTCTCCATCGCCGCTCTCCCTCTCCATCGCCGCTCTCGATCTCCATCGCCGCCACGCTGGGCCCAGCCCAGGCAGCGAGCCAACGGGGGGTCACGCTGAGAACAAATAGGATTTAGTGATCGTAAGAGGGGAATGCAAAATACCCGAAGGAATTTTGATTGAAATTTTATAACTTAAAGAAAAATCTTTTGCAGATAAATCAGGAGGTGGTTTAATAAACAGTTTGAGAGATTAGTACTGAAACAAATCCCAGTTAAGTCTCAGCAGAGGGGTGGGTAAGGGAGGACCACTGCAGCTAAAGGACGTCAGGGTATTACAGGCACTAAACAGAAGGCTTTCCAAAAATATAAACAATCTGGGGAGGGGGCAGATTGGGAAACCTATAAAAATAAGCAGAACCACATTAAAAGGCTAAACAGTGGAGCAAAATCAAATACTGAACATGGGGTTGCGAGGGACCTTTCGGCTCACGGCGTTGGCCAGACTGGTCCAACCCGGGTGGGAGCCAAGGCCAGGTCCCCAGGGGTGCGCAGGGCTCGGGGGGCAGGGCCCAGGCCATGGCGGGGTCCCAGCGAGGCACGGCAGCCTGCGGCCGGAGCGACCAACATCCTCCTCCAGAAATCAGACGGGAGATAGCGGGGGGAAATAGCCCTTTAATAAGTGTCCTACATGCATTAGACACTGAGCAGATGTCTTCTGCCCAAGATTTCGTTATATCTGAAGTCATAGAAGGGACCTGCAGCTAAAAGACCACGTAGCAAAGCCCTGAAGATCTGCAGGACACAGGGATCCAAGAATAGCCAAAAGATGTGGCAGGGAGCGCCTGCAGGTGATTTGCATAGAGCAAAAGCTGGGCCAGCAAAGTCTCGCTGTGAGTAAAAGCTGCAAGAGCAGGAACGGGTCTGCAGCAATCTGACCCATCAGGGCAAAAACCAAACTCATTTCCACTGCAGGAATCCGTACATCGGTCAATAATGTTGCTAAGAAAAGGAGAGGTGGTGGAGGCAGGGATCTTTCATTTGTAAAATAATTTGAAGCCAGAATCTAAAATGAGCGTGTAATACGTCGTCAGCCCTGCGTTCTGCTTTCTCCAGGGTGCCTATGGAAGAGCGGGCACACTGCTCCCTGCCCAGGCTCCAGGTCTCTCGCCTGCCTGCAACGAAGCCGCAGTGATTCCCAGGTGGACACACCAGGAGCTTCAGCTCAGAGCCCTCCATTGGGCACATTTGACTCACCAGATACCCATTACCAGCATCACTTGTATCAGTGGGCAGCTCCTGTAATGACAGCTGCCACGAAAGAAGGTTTGTAAGGAGCTGGAGCCTTTCAGCCAGAGTGGAAGAGGGAGCTGGGCAGTGATGCTGAAGGTGATAGGCAGGTTTCCATGGGTGAGAAGGAGCAGGCTGTCCAGCTGGAGCTGGTGCCATCCTCAGGTATCACTGTTCCATCTGCCAGGACCCATCCAGATGACACAGTGTTGGTCCATCCAGCTCATCTTTTGAAAATCAACTTTGCAATGGTGCCACCTGAACTTAAGCAACCAGCTCTAGTCCAAAACGCTCAGCTTTGAAGGAAGATTTGGGTCATTCATGGTCCTTTGAAGGCAAGATGTACTTTGGCCACCAGCAGAAGGGAGATGTCCTGCTCTTGGGTGACGTGATCTCTGCCGAGGGTAAACTGAGGCACTGACAGGAAGGGGCTGCAGAGTGATGGAGCTGAAACCAGGAGGACATAGTGCCTCCACCCTGGTCCTCTGGCCGACGCTCCCCACCGGCAGCGCAGTGACAGACCCCGTAGGTGTTCAACGAGGGCCTATTTTTAATCACCTTTCCTCTGGCTTTTTGCAACGCCCTGTTCACACTTGCTCTGTGAAAAAGGATGTCAGAGCAGATTAACAGCTGGTTCCTGCCTGCTCCAACAGCTCTGACAATGCGTCCCTTCTTCTCAAGGTGACAGGAACATGCAGCTGCCTAATGGGTACAGAAGTGTCTATTCTTTCCCACTGACATTTATTGTGAAATATCTGAGTGGGACTGAGAGACATGCAAGGCTTTCCCTCCCTTATCAGGCGACCCTGGTCAGTGTCCTGCTGTCAAGGACTAAAGTAATTTATGTCAGAGCTGCAAATGTTTACTTATCTGCCCCAGCGCCCGGCTTGGCCGAAAGCAGCCAGACTGGCTCCGCTGGGGCTCACCAGCCTTTTCCTGCCGGTGGGAAGAACTGGGTGCCGGCCCCGTCCCAGCCAGCCAGGGCAGAAGAAGCGAAGTGAGGCAGCCGAAAACCTTCCCACAGCTCCGACGCGGGGAGAGGCAGGACCATGCTGACAAGGAGTGACGTCCCAGGGCAGAAGGGACCAAAGCAAAACCTGAGCAGTGGCACAGGGCATCTGCACAGACGGCACGGGAGCGATGAATTCAGAGAGGGTTTCCTGGATGGAGCCAAGCAGGAGGCTGTGGCAGGTCCCTGCTGTGGTTTTGCTCAGCATCACACCTGGGAGCCCACAGAAAATGTAAAAGAAGGATTGGAGATCTGCTCGACACCTTCGTGCTCTCCTGCTTTCTCATCTTATGGACCTCTGGGGTTTTATTGAGTGGGGATTCGTAAGGCCGAAGGGGCTCCAGGAAGGCAGAGCTGTCCAGAACGTGGGAGCAGCCCTATACTGGGGACCCCTGGCTCCGTAGCAACTTGGCACAAACATCCCAAACCCTCTTGGGAGGCTTTAAAGGACTTCTCCAGTGCTTCTGTCTTGTGTCATGACAAAAACCGGAGCTTTTAGTGCATCTGGCCCTGAGACTTTACAACTTTCCCTTCGATTTGGTTCCAAAACTCTCTAGTTTCATAAAGCAACATGGTTATCCCAGCAGTTATCCCTTCTCCCAGACCAGCCATCATTCGTCATCCCAAACAGCGGGACAATTTTCATCTCGTCTGGAATCGCACATCTTTTGCATCACAGGAGAGATGAGCATGGGCCTGATGGCTCTGCTCCCGCGGGTGACTCCTTCCTGACATATGTGCCCAGAGATAAATATTACGGGGTGGCAGTTTCCTCTCCAAAGCTCACAAGCTGTTGTTGTTGGGCCAGGAAACCTTTAACTAGTTGGGATGTCCCGAACAGCAGATTAAAGGAGACAGACTATCTCTTCCTAAATGAGCTGTTATTCTCAATTAGCTTCCTTTTTTTTTTTTTTTTTTTCCAATCCAGGGCACTCCTCAGAAAAATATATTCCACTGACATGATATTTCTCTTGACAAATATTTTTCTGAGCTGTCTCCTCTCCCCACCCAGCGGGATGTGATCAAAGGGCTGGTCCTGCTCTGGGGAGGAGCTGTGAACGCTTGGGGCGGCTGCAGGGCCCCGGTGCTGTGCCCCCATCCCTGCCGCTGGTACTGGCTTGAGCCCTGAGGGACCCTACGTGTCACCCCCGTGCTCTGACATTGCAGCAGGGCAAAATTCCCTGGGGATGCTCTCTGGGAGGGAGTTGTGTGGCCATCATGGTGCCATTGGTCCCCTACCCTGCTCCTGCTTGCAGACCCGTAAAGGCTTGGGAGAGATGGGTGCAGGAAGGAGGTTGCACACTTTGGGTCACCACTGCTTCCCATAAGCCAGCCTCATCGCATGGCTCCCCAAAGGCAGCTTCCCAACTCCAGGCTGCTGAATTTTGTGCCGGCATGGGGACCGGGCAGTGCTATGGGATGCACTCGCCTCGGGAGCAATGCCGGAGGGACAGCGGAGCGAGGGAGGCTGCATACCCCTCTGCAAGGTGCCTTTCACCTGGGAGGGAAAAGCACATCTGCAGCAGACAGAGCAGGAGCCTGACGCCACAGGCTTTTTTTTTTTCAAATACGGGGAGATTTCCAAAGTGCAATCTGACCCTATGAAGTGTAACACCTCCTATTTCTCAGTCAAAACCAAAAGCACGGCAGACAATAACACACAGCCCCAGTGCTCGTCCCTCCGCTCTCTGACAGAGGCTCGTATGCAAAAGTACAAAAGCCTCACTTAAAAAAAAAAAAAAATTAGATATTTATTATGCCTTTGATGTTCCACAAGAACAGTTGTGGCTTCTGCTTAGTCTCTGACATCCGATTGACGATTGTTTATTAGTTTTAAAATAGCTGAAATTCACGTCAAACATTCCGCATGTTAGAAAAATGTTTATGAAGTGTTATCATAGTTTATTTAACTGTGAATGTTTAGGAAACCAGCATAAAATATAATGGACCACACAAGGCTCCGAGCAGCCTAACGACAGTAGGCACGTCTTACGGACCACGGGGAAGAGAGATGCCACCAACAGCCTCGTAGAGAGTCCGGTTGCATAAAATGGTCTCTGGGTATGTTGTTACGGCATCGAGAGATCAAGAGAATAGGGCTTGGGTTTATTTTAGGGACGTTCCTCCTAAAAAGTTTACCAGAGCAGTAAATTGCAATATTTGCACAACTGGGTTGAGCGCAGGGTTTAAATGAAGGGAGGGAAGGATCTGTTCTTGTGAGCCATGAAGGTTTGCTGATGGGCATTGAGTGCCCTGAGGGAGATTTCGGATGCAGGGTGTTAATATTCATGCACCATGAATAGTTACACTGCACAAGCATAATATACTCTGCATTAATATTTATAGTGTCCAAGATACTACAGATTTGGCTTTATATTTGGGAAAAAGATGCCCTTCTAATAGGTCTGGATGAAATTTCAGTCCTCCTTTCTCCAGAGCTGTAATTTCCAGCCTGGGGGTGTGCTGACAGCTGGCTGTGCACCCAAACTCTCTGTGCGGTCATTCGTGTTCGGCTGGAGCTGGGCAGGCAGCATCCTCCAGATGTGAGTCACGAGACGCGATCTGTGCGAGCAGCGCCCGTCCTTGTCGGGCCCTACTGCTCTGCAGCAAGATCTCTTCACCTCGAAGGCGTCAGAGGAGGTGCAGGTAAGTATCCAGAAGACAAGTATTAAATCAGCAAATGATTGCAAGCTGGCTCCGGAGCAGCCCAGTGCTCTCATTCCCTTCAGGAACCCTGGATGTTAATGCCGGTGAAATATAGAGCAGAACCATCCCTGCAAGCGGTGACCGTCAACAGCTGCTTGTCATCGATGGCTGCATACAGGAGGTTAGATTTTAGAAATGCCCCATTTTTGCAAGTTTTCCCTTGAAACCTGTGGTTTTAGCAGTGGGACAGGGGAAGGAAATACGGTGTTGTTCTTCCCAGCAGCTCACAGAGAAGTGAAACAATAGGAAGGGATATTTTAGTCATTGGTTTGAAATGCTTTTTGCCCCTGATAAAAATGAACTCGGGGGTCTCTTGGTTATTCCTGAGCCCAGATGAACCCAGGAAGACTGGCCGCAGGCTGAGAGGTCTTCATTCTGTGGCTTTAAGCCATCAGTTCTGCAAAGATGCTCTGGTGCTGTGAGCTCTTCCTAGGACATTTCTCCAAGCCCAGAATCTAAAAGGAATGATCCACACCCAGATTAATTGCTTTTGTCTCCAACATTTTAATTTGCCAGCAAAGTGGTTTTTTCTTCATTGATTTTATGTTTGTCCATTGGCACGCAAGTGGGTCTGGTTGAAGTAGCTTTCCTTGCCTGTATTTTTACAAGAAGACATTACTTTGTGCCTGTATCTCTGACCTCTGGGGCCCAATTTTGTTCCCACTTAATAAAAAATCCCACTGGTTTCATGGATGCAGAATGAGTACAGGGAAGGGTTGGTGGGGACCGGGCTCAGCGTGGCAGGGTCGCTGCCCTCGGTCGCTGCCAGCACCACCAAAGGTACCAGCGCTTCACTTCAATGCTTTTGCTGTTCCCGTCACCTTCATCTGAACATTTGTTCCCCTGCAATCATAAAATTTCCACTTTTAATATTTTAAACTCTTATTTCTCATAAAACCCCCAAGTATGAAAATTTCTTTTAATAAAATACACCATTAATGTATCTTTATGATGTGCAGCTGATGCTCACAGCATGGGCTATGACTTTTTTATGTTCCCTACTTGTCCTTGAGACATTTTATTTTGACACCATATCCTTACGTTTTAAATTAAACCATATTTTTATTATCTGTTATGTACCAGCAGACAGCAGTGCCTTCAAGCTGTTGTACAGCTCCTCGTGTCCATCCCAGGGCACCTTCCCCTCTTCCTCCCCACTCCCCCCAGCCCTCCACCTCTCCAAAAAACCACGGATCGAGTTATCCCCACTGACAGCAATTTACAGTCCCCATTAACGGTCATATAAATTCCAGTGCATCAAGGGAGCTTGGAGTATATAATATTCAGGCAGAGCTAATAGCTCTGGGCTAATTGCCATCTCATGTTTCTGTGCTCTGAGCCCCACTGTTTATGTACAAGCAAGCGGGAAAAGAAGTTTCCAGGTTCCCGGAGTCACCCAAGGAGGACTGGGAGCTGCTGGCTCCAGTAGCAGGGGGAGGGCTGGAGGTGGCAGTCATTTCCCATATTTAATGCGAGCGGCTTCTGCCGGGCTCTCCCACTCCCGAGGTCGGTCCGATGGTCCTTCTGTAAGAGTTGTGTGGGAAAAAATAGAGCCAGCTTGGTGTTATTGCAGTTATCGTGATGATTTGAGGGAACAGCGAGGGGATGCTGCCTTCGGTTCACGCTGGGGAAGTCTATTAAATAATCTATAATTTTATTTTTGGAAATCATTAGCTTGAAAGCTTGATTAATAAGGATATTTATTGCGGAATCCTTGTTGGCTTGGAAAGCTGGATTAGGATATTTAGTGGGAAATGTTTGCTGATAAGTAAACACCCACATGTCAATGGTAAAGGAGTTTGGAAATTGGGACATTGCTCATGCCATGGGGGATTGGCGTGGTGGCAGCAGCAAGGAAAGCTGTCCTCCTTCTTCACCAGCTTATGGCAGAGCGTTTTTTTTTGTGTACAAACTGGAATTTACGTGCTCTGAGCACTCCAGAGCCCAAAGGAGCACATCTACATGCATCTCATCGCTGCGGCAGTGCTGGCGCTGGAGCCGCAGGTCCTGCCCAGGCAACCTGCACCAGCATTCCCGGTAGAACCATCCGAGTGGTGCTGGGTCGGGGTCAGCATCACCTCTCGGACTGCGTGGGCAATTTGCAAAGAGGCTTTCACACAGGAGTGTCAGGGTTCGGTTTTGTATAGAGGGAAATGTTCATCGGGAGGATCCTGAACCTCTGCAGGGAAAACAGCCCGAGTTTGGGGGAAAATTCAGGTCATTTTTCGTATGTCATTTTTCTCTTCCCAATGATGCCAATGAAAGGGGTGCAATGAATGCATTCAAGGGATGCAAAACTCAGCACCTTTATGACTTAAGTCCTGCTCACGTATTTAATTTCACCAGGATTTTTTTTTTTTTTGAGGGGGGAGTCTGCTTTGTTGGAAAATAAATCCAGCGCAAAGAAAAATTCAAGGGGCTCTGGATTTTCCTAGGTGAGACCAATATTGCTCTAACAGCTAACTTTTAATCAAATCTTTTTCATCCTGCTCACGCAGACAGCACCACAGCAAAGTCTTGGGAGCAGGATGCAATCCCTGGGAATGAGCTGCTCCACGGCTGGAAAAAGCCCAGTGCCTTAGGCAGGAGGCCTTGCCCCAGTCCCAGCGCGGCCGTGCATCACCGGTGGGTGCCCCCTCCAGCCGCCCCGTGAGGGGTGAAGGGTCCCCGGGTTCCTAAACACAACGTGTGATGCTCAGGGCATCACAGCACAGCTTGTCCTCCTGCATCCCTTCCTCCCTGATTCACCGCACCTTAATGCCTCTCCCCATCTCCTGTTTGCTCCCTTGCAAGCCAAGAAAACCTTTTTTATTATTATTATTTCTTAGGAAATGAAACTGAATCCTCTCTATCATGCGCATTTTTAATAAATTATTTGTGAGCTCATGCCTTTCATGTCGGTGGGGCCTGTCAGCGGTGTGCGCTCGCGATTGATTCATCCCGACCCATGCCGGGGAGGGATTGGATCACGGCACAATTAAGCTTGACAGGTTTATCAGATGACCTCTGGAAAAACTGCAAAGCACTTTCCATCCTTTGCCAGATAGATAGGTAAAGCTAGGGGCTGCTTTGGTGGAAGAGCTGAAAAATTCAGCTGAGGTGGGACTGCTGGAGGGGTGTCGAGGCCTAAGGGAAAGGGTAAAAGTCCAATGTGCGTCTGGAGGGGGTCGTGCCCACAGGGATGGCATCTCCTTCGCAGCGATTCGGGCTGCCTCATGGGTACCGTGCCTCTAGCACGAACGGAAGCAAAGTGTGCTAAGCTTTAAAAAAAAAAAATGCAGTGCAAAGGCTGTTCACACTGCGCGGTCCTAAACGGCTGAGGGATGCAGCTGTCCGCAGGATGGGGGTGTCACACCCCAAAATCGGGGAACCTCGCTCTCTTTTGGGTGGCACCAGCTCCCCTCCTTCCTACACACCTTGTTTTCATGTGTTTCTGACCACGTTTCAGCACGGAAAGCGGGCCAAATCTATTAATATTGGGTAAGAGGAGTTTCACCCTCCCACCCCAGACATGATCTCCGGAGCTGCACCTCTTCTTCCCAGAATTCGCTGTTATCCCCAGCTATTTGCTGACTTGCTCGGTTCGGCGTCTTTCATCCTCCTCATCACCCTGAAACATTTGATCTGACTATTTGTAGAGCTGACCTAACCCTCCTTCAATATTTTTCTTTTTTTTTTTTTCTTAATTGGGGGGAAAAAAAAATTCTGCTACAATTTTTTCCAGAAATTATCAGCAGAACTGAAATTCTCTTTATGCAAACTGTTTGCATTCACGGAGAAATGGGACAGTGCCAGGGGGAATGTGCTGGCTGGTGAAGGATTTGCAAAATGTTACTGTGGTGGCAGCCTGGCCACAGTTTTCTTCTGAGCCACTGCTAAGGGACAGCGAGCCTCAAAATCTTTGGCCAAACTCTTTGCACCGCTTTCCACTAGCTCTGTTAAAACATGCATGGATTTTAGCCTTAGAAACTCCAGAAATTGAAGTAGAGGAGTGGCTACATGGGATTCGTTTGTGGGTTGGGTTGCACTGAATGCTAGCCAGCCACCCTGAAGTGACTTCTATGCACCTACTTTTCATTTTTTAAATTATTTTGACCATTTGAATCACTATTACAATATCCTAATATTATTTTGAACATTATTTTGCACTTTCCTGTAGATAATGTAGTTCCACTACAATGAGGTTCACGTGAGGGTTTTCACACTCAGGCTGCAGCCCCTTTCCTCGGCCGTACCCAGCACCCCCATCCCAAACTGCGCTTCATGGCGGGGTCGTAAACGCCATCGAGAATCCTGACAGAGGAAAAGGGCCATTTCCTCTTTTATCCTGGGTTTGTTTTTTCAAGTTGGCCTCTTGGTCTCCTTCTCGGAGAGGTCCAGCGGAAGGAGCCCAGGTAGGCTCTCAGCAGCCGAGGGCTGCTCGGCTGCCGTGGGGAGAGGAGCCGTGGTGGGGAGGAGGCAGAGAGCGGAGCCATGCGGGATACGGCTTTCCCGGACATGGGAAGGGAGAAGCAGCGAAGCCACGGATGCCGAATGAATTCAGGTTTTCACTTTTGTGATTTTGCAGTAAACTCAAGTTCAGTAAATTGATTTTTGTAGTAATAAAAGCTGAACACTCATAACCCCCAAAGCGATAAACATTTTACTGCTGTTTAGAATTTATATTTTATTTCTAGTCTTTTCCTTGGATATGCCCTGAGGGGGAGCATTTTATGTGTAGATCTAGAAATGAACTGAGTGCAAATATTTTTATTTTCTGCTAAGCATCAAAATTTTGATGCATTCTCATGAGACCAAAGGCACTTCTTAAAAGTAGAGTGAGCCAGCGGAGAAACTTGGCTGGTTTTTTTCTGAAGAAGAAGTAATACTGATAAAAAAGCTGGGCACTAAGCACTGGAAAAACAGACTGGGTGCAAGTACCAATCTCTGATCTTGACTCTCTCATTTCTTGATGTTCAGATAGAATTAATGAGGTTATTTTCTGTTTATGAATCCCTGTAATTCCTACTGTAAGGGCTGGAGGAGAAGATATGGAAGTGGCTCAAGAAGAATCATTCATGTACCTCTGATTCTTGGATCAGTATTTCCCAGGCTAGAGCTTAGGGCCAGGTCTTCTGCTGGCGTACCACAGGAAGGCTTGGTGGCTTGGACTGGTGCTGGGCTGATTTCCACCCATGGAGAAGCTGGTCCACCTTCTTAATTGTAATTATTAATTTCTAAGAAGGTGTAGAGAGGACATGCAATGCTTACTTGGAGGCTTGGGAAGGCACAGGATGCTGAAGCTTAAAATAATAGCGCAGTGATGGATGAGGAAACTATTGCAGGTGCATTTTAGAGATTTCTGAAATGTCTGAGCTATAACTCTTCTCTCCTTACAAGTCCCGGGTGGCCGAATTCACGGAAAAAAAATACACCTGGCTTTTTATGCAAAGGGATAAAAGAAGCAATACATATAAATGATATTAATGCTCTCTAAAACATGCTGGAAATATTCCTTCTGTAAAATATATATGACAAGTATAGATGACATCTCATAAGGTGGCCCAGATGATTCAGCACTTGGCTGCACATGAGTAATGTGGCCATCTCTACCTCTACAGCAGTAACCTCTTTATGCCGTGTAATGCCATCCAGGAGAAGATGTACAGCAGTTTCTGCTTCTGTAAATGAAGGCTGGGGATCTGCATGCTGGATTTTGGCAAGCTCTCTTAACTGTTGCAAAGCCCCAGAAAACATGATGAGGGCAGGGAGCCTTGTTCACGCATTTGCTATGGCCAGTCGATGAGCTGCCAGGGGAAGAGCCTCTGCTCTTGCTTTTCCCCCTCAGAATTGCTCTGTTTATGCCCTTTTTTAATTTGCATTTCAGAAAAGCCACTTTTATCCTACATCAGCAAAACAAGGGCAGGATGGGACCCAGAGAAACTTCCTTCTGCGTGGCACCAGCTCCAAAATCCATGAAGCCATACAATGAGCTATGCTTAATGAATCAAAATGTTAATTAACACACACATAAATTCAGCAGCCCTGCCTGGATGATGACTGGCCCCCTCTACTACTAGGAATTCCTCCCTCTCATCATCATCACATTTTCTGGCTCTCTCCTTCATTAGTTTTTATTTGATGATTTAACACCACCATTAGCCAAAAAAATTATCAGTGCTAGCGTGCATGCACAGCAGCCTGCAAGTGAGCGATGTAAAACAGGAAGCAATTCTGTGAAGATGTCACAAAACTAAAGAAATATCTCCCTCATTTCCGCCAAGGACTGAACGAACGTAGAAACCTGAAAACCTGGGCAGCACCCATGGGTAGCACTTGACTCTTGTATGCAGAAAAGCGTGTGACAGCCAGGTAAAATGAAAGAAAAAGTAGCTTCTTCGCAATAACTGGGGATCCTGGCCAGAAGGAAGAGGAGCACCACCTCCTGGGGCTGGCGTTTTGGAGGGCGTGTTCTTCTTGTTGCATAGAGGGATGAGGTGCAGTGGGTCATGTATAAGCCACATTACATTTGAAGCATGAAAAGTGTAAAAATGGCTCCAGACAGTCTGTGTGCAGCCCTGCTGGCTTTTCCCATCAGGCCTGCCTCCGAGAACAGCCCGCTCGCCTCTGCAAACAGCGGGTATCATGTTCTCCTCATCAGCGTGGGTTTCGGGAAAGCCATGGTCATTTACTCCCTGGTCTACCGGTTTCCATCTATCCCACCACAGACACGCCGGTTCAGTGGTCGCAGTCAAATGCAGTGGTAAGAGAAGGGGTGGGAGCCCCGAATGCCAAAGCCCGTGGGCGCCTTTGCCTGAGCCCTGCCAGAAGAGCTGCCAGCACCAGGAGAGGAGCGGACCTTGACAGCTGGTGCGGCCAGCGGATGTTGCTGGTGGTTTGGCTGTTCAGCAGCGGGGCTGGGGTGGTGTTAAGATGAATTTTCCAGAAACGGAGCCACATCCAGCCCTTCCAGATACCTTGAGTATATCTTAGGCATCTCTCTGCCCCATAACCCAGCCAAAAGGGGTCATTAATTCCTAATTAGTTAACCCTTTGTGATGGTCCTTTGCTTTCCCGATATTGCATTCCAAGAGCAGCTATTGACCTGGCCACATAACCCGTGGGGGCACCGCTGTGTGGGATCTCCATCCAGCCAGAGCATCCCATGGGCACTGCCAGACTTGGGGAAAAGGCCAGGGTGCCTTAGGGATGCACCTCGCCCCTTCTCCCAAAGCTCCACCCCAAAGCAGTTCACCCACAGCCACAGATTAGTCTTGTTTTACGTGCAAAAATGATAGGGATGGTATTTTAACAAGTTTTCTTCTCATGAGTGGGCAGTGCCTGCAAGGATGATTGACTGCTCTGGTAGAAACCACTCACAGCCATGGGCCAAGCCCTGGGCTGGAAATAAAGCCCCAGGTTGACACATGCCCTCCAGAGTGCCTTCTCCTGCCCATCAGTATTCACTCAACGTGCTCCTATCAGTTTGAATTTTGGGGACCCAGCATTAATCACCTCAGGGAGAAGTGTTTGACACTGGAGCCTCTGGGTGGGCTCAGAGTAGTTGCTTTTCTTTGGTAATTAGGAAAGATTACACAAATGATTAAGCCTTTATTTACCATCAGTGACTTTGGTTTACCAAGCTGGGGCACTCGTCTGCCAGCCCCACACGCTGGGGATTCAACCCGAGCACCAGGAGCCAGAGGAGCCCTTGGGCAAGCACAGGATTGGCCTTCAAAGGGGACTTTTGGAAAAGGAGGGGGACTTACCACCCCACTGCCTCCAGCTCTCGAGCTGCTGATGGCGTGGCTGCAGCCGTTGCCTTTGCTGGGTTTGCCCTGGGACGCTGAGCAGAAGGGAATATGTTAAGTGTCCCAGGTACTGACAGCTAAACATACACACAGCCTAGATAGCTTGCACGCTAGATAAAGGAGAGAAAACATCTCCTTGAGAGAAAACACAGGGTTTCTCCCTCTGCTCCCTCTGCCATTCTTCATCTCTGTTGACTCCTGATTTCGATCTCCCAGCCCACCGAGCGGGTGGCTCCCGGCCGCCTTCCCCAGCTGCAGGGGTTGTGGAGCCACTTTCTGCAGGGTAGAGTCGCCTTCCCTGCAAACCGTATCATCAGCGAGGTTCCCCGGAGACCGTGCGGGTTTTACGGGGGAAAACTGGCTCCAACAGGACAAGAGCCTGGCGATGTGACACACGCTGGACCACCCCTCGCCTCCCTTTCTCTAAGCATCTTCCTGCAGTATGCAGCACAAAAAAAAAATTGCAAGTGCCTTTTCTTTGGCTTAGACAGAGGGAAATGTTTCTGGATCTAAACCAAATATTCGAACTCTTGCTTTCTGGCATCCAAAGAAATCCAGAGGGTTTTGTTTTGGGAGAAAGAAAGTGCTAGAGATATTGAAAAGTGGTCTGCAGAGGTTAAATACAGAGAAAGGTGCACGTGGGGGTTTGAAGAAAGCAGCTTACGAATAATGTCAATCATTTAAGACTAAGTGCACTGAACACTACGGCAGGAATTTTTGTCCATCAGACAGGAGTTTGAATCAATTTGTGCTCCACCATTGATTTCCACTCCTGGACCATGAGAGCTGCCAGGGGGTGTGTCAGTGAGTGGGGGCTGCAAGCTCTGCCAGAAAACTTCTGGTCTCATCTCCGCTCTTCACGCAGGAAAAAACTCAGAGGCTGTGCAGCCCCTCAGAGACCAGTCCTTCGCCTGGCTCCTATGTGTCATCTCTCGCTGGTGGTGGGCGTTGGGACCCCCAGCCAGATTCCCAATGCTGAGCTTCAGGAAAGCTGGTGAGTGTAAGTCAAGGATGGAATAGGCACAAAATCTTCCACTAATGGCCAAATCCTGCTCCTATCCCAGACAGCTAAAGGGCTGCGTGTGTGCCAGTGTGGCCAGACTTGCTTCCCAAAATAGCTTTTTGGGGTTGGTGCTCGCAAGGTTTCACATTTCCAAAGGTGTTGGTGTGATGCTTTGTTATGGCGTGCCGCGCTGGCCCGTTAAGCAGCGTGCCGTCTTCCCCGATAAGCACTGCAGGGACTAAACAGACTGCGGGGAAATTAATTGGGAATCTGCACCAGTCTCCTCCCAGACTCACCCGTGCGCGCGGTAAGGTCACCGCCTGCCCGGAGCGACAGCAGAGCGGAGCTCTCCTGTAGAAAAGCAGAGATGTCAGGGATTTCCTTCACTCCTGCTCCAGGCAGGGGGAAGTCTCTCTGGGTACGTGTTAGTGTGACTCATTTTCCTTTGACCAGAGCGCTGTGAAGGATGTAAATTCAGGATTTTGCAGACTGCTTCAGTCCTGCCTTTCTGATTTTCTCTGTTTCTTTAACATCCGTGAAAGACAAAACCGAAATGGGATATTTGTACCCCACAGCTCTGCAATCCCCACATGCCACAAATCTCTCCTAGCATTTTTGTAATGCTGAAATACCGTCACTGCAGTCCATCCTTTGGGACAGGGACTCATCACGACCCCGATCCGCCAACGGCAGAGGAAAAAGGCATCAACCACTTCCAAACCAGTGGGACCAGCATCACCAGTTGAACAAGAATTGCCCTTCATTATTTCTCTGCAGCCTTGCTTTTCAGTTCACCTTCAGCAGCAGTTGAAGCTTCAGGGACGGGGTCTCTGCACCAAACCGGAGCCTGTGCGGCCGCCGTGCTCCCGCTGGGATTTGCACCCGCGCCCGGGTGCCAGAGCAGCAAAGCAGCCGGCACTCAGGGATGGGAGGGGAGGAAGACTATTGAGAAAGGCAAGGGCTCTACTGCATCCAGATACAGATTAATAAGTGAGCCATTCATCTGATAGGGAGGCGAGGGAAGTCTGCAGGTATTCGGCCCCACCACTAGTCAGTAATACCACTTGGCTTTATCTCGTGCCCCAGTAACACAAACATTTATGGAATTACATTTTAAGGCTTTTAAAGGTGTATTTAGAACGTGTTTTCTTTGAAGTGTTATCTTTGCAAGCTCTCATACGCTGATAAAACCCGTGTTTAGCTGCCTCGCAAGGAGCGCTTGAAAACTGTCGGCTCAGAGGTATTTCACTCACTTTGGCCAGGGACGGGGCAGCCTCCACGGGGGCCGCGCTTCGCCCCGTGCCGCCAGTGTTTGCCACGGCCCTTTCCCAACAGAGCCACGGTGTTTGCAGGAAAGCAACGGTGGGAGGTGTGCCATGGTGGGACTGCTGTGGTGGGTTGATCTTTGGAGGTGGGTAACTTCCTCGGGACTGAGCAGCTCTCGCAGGGCTGTGAAGCTTTAACCCAAAGAAGCAAGAGCGCTGGGTTTTTGCAGACACCACCGCCTGCGAGCTCCGCTGGAGAAGGAAAACAGCACGGCAAAACAAATTACTGCACTCCAGGCTGGTTCCAGTTAGCATCCCTGTCCCTCCTTCCAGCCCTGCCCAGAGATGAAGACATTGTTCAACAGCTCATCACTCACCGGCAGGCTCCGAGCAGGCAGCCAACGCACATACCCCGAGCCTTGTCCCACAGGCAGAAGTTTTGACCTGAAGCTCCTTGAGATCCATGGAAAGGCTCCAGTGGATTTCTATGGGTCTTGGATCTCGGCAGATGTTGGCAAACTCCACCGAAGCTAATGGGAATGTTGCTGGCAGCGCAGGATGAAGGGTCAAGGAAAGGGAGACAATTAATACATCAACCAAGAGGATTTGTCTTCCCTTGAAGTTTCCAAGGAGTTTCTTAACGGGGAACTCATTAACATACCTTTGAGGGAGAAGAGATGCCTCTCTCCGTGCCATTTTAAATACCAACAGCTCCGGATTGGCAGCGGCCCTATTGCAGAGAGCTCGAGGGGGTGTAAATATCTCTCTCCATCCCCTTTGCCCCTTTTCTGGTCCTCCCCAGCTCCATGCAGGCTGTCTCGCTCCTGACCTCCACCCTTGCCTGAAGCTGAAATCTCGGCGCTGGATCCAGGCCATGCTTGCTCCAGCCTCGCTCGGCCGCCCTTTTGGAGTTGCTTTCATTCATTTTCTTCTCCCTAAACATCCCCCCCCTCCAAAATCACCAGGCACGACTTGTCTGAACGTATGCCCAACCTGATAAGCCTTTGGCAACCGCAAGAATAAATTGCTTTAATAAAAATGAAAACCATTTCGGGGTTGGGAGGCAGGGCAAGGAGGGAAGAGAAGCAAAAGCAAATGCGAAAATAATGTGCAGGCGAGGGCCCATGTGATCACCTGGCAGGAAGAGGCATTCGCAAATCGAAGCATAAATCACGGGGCCGGGAGCAGCCAAGCCAGGCGTGGAGGCAGGCGGTGAAGTCCTTCACCTTCGGGTTTTATTTGCACGTTCAGTGTTGCTTTTACCAGGCAATGGAGAGGAGCTGGCTAAAATACTTGCAGAAATTCACAGGAGCCGTTCCCCTGGCCACCATCATGTGTAGAGAACGCTCGGTCAACATCTTCCCACACCAAGGCAAGGGAGCAAGCCAGGAGAGGAGACCCTGCAAAGACCAAGGCTGGAAAGTCATGCTTTGGCCACAGCCCTTGGCGCAGGTCCCGGAGAAGCTGGCCCAAATAAATAACATTCCCCAAAGGAGCTCTCGCACTTGGAGAAGGAAAATTTGCTGAGATCCCTGCAAATGCATTGGATAACGTTGTCTTTTATTTGTCCTGGGGAGGAAGGGCCATATGTCACGGGCTCACGTAGCTCCGGCTGTGGCATTGCGCCGCCGCGTACACCGCTCTGCGAGCGTTACGCCATGCAAACGGCCGACCGGCAACGAGGCCCTAGGGCAAGCCTTACATTTCCAAAGGTTTTGGCCCCAGAAGGAGAATAAAACGTCTGTAGCACCAGCTTAGCAATTTGTCCACGTAAATGCAGTGTTTGTTTCAGTCCTTTTACTCACCTTCTGGGTCTGGAGGCTGGGGGAAACATCTGCTAGGGCTTTTTGCAGCGAACTTGGTGGAGAGCTATTTTTTTCTTGCTGGAGAGTTGATCAGCCACCACTGCAAACTGAAGAATGGGGGTTTCTGTGATTTTTCTAAAGAAAATCATTAGATACCAGGAGACCAGTGAGAAACCAGAGATGGGTTAGTGGCACTGGATGCTCCACAGCTGGTTTGTCATTCGCTCTTTCCACTCCAACTGGACTGAGGCAAATCATCTCTTCCTGCCTTTTATTGGGGTGTGACCACTTTGTTGCTGGTTTTTCATCATGGGGAAGAGGAAATGGAAACAAAGTGAGGAAAAAACCCCAACTTTGCTACTTTCAGGGTTTGTACTTTGGTTGTTCAGGTGCTGCCCCGCTGGAGATAACACATCGAGGAGAGCCAGGGAGAGGAGAGTAAGGAAGTATCTTTCATTCCAAGGATCTGTGCCAGAAATAAAGTTCAGAATAAGTTTTCTTATCTTTAAGACTGAGATATTATTGATGAATTAATTACAGAGGGATAAATGACATAGTTGTATGTTACGAGTACACCATTTAAAGCCTACCAAAAAAATAAAGAGCTGTCATCCTTCCCCAGCTCTTGAGAGCAGGAGCCTTTCCAATGAAAAGCTTTGCTAACAAAGCAGTTGTGAAAAATATTTACTGCCAGAGTTTTTTTGATTGACATTTGCATCTTCTGTAATTTGCCAAACTCTCTGTGCAATTGGAGCCGTTTCCATGGGACTATAATTTACAGGAAGAGTTTTTCCTTCACTTCTTGGTGTCTGCTTAAAAAAAAAAAACCAAAAGTGTCTTTGGCTCTGAAATTCACACTTAATTTTTTATTTCTTCTTGGCCAGAAGAGGAGGGAGGGGCAAGGAAAAATGGATATTGTAAAAGACAGAGGAAAGATGGAGAAGTAAGAGATAGGAAGGACTGTTAAGTGCAGAGTTTCTCAAACTATGGATCATGACTGCTTAAAGGAGAGCCAAGATATGTCAGAGGACAAGGGGGTCCTCCCCAGTTCAGCCAAGTGGGAGCCAGCTGAAAATGGACCTCGATCCCCTCTCCCCATGGAAAAAAAATATTAATTTTGGGCAAGATCAGCATCCTGGTCCAGCTTGGATGGGAACGTGTGCTGGAAGAGGGACTGCCCAGCCATCCTCCATCCCTGGGAGGCAGGAGCCAGCTGTGAACCCTGCCTGCACGTTTTTACATTAGTGAGAAAATTATTAAAAATCCCCTAATTGCAGATGGCTGAAAGGCAGAGGTGGAGGGGAGATGAACCCCAGCACATGCAACCTGTTCTCATTTCCCCAGCCTGGGCTGAGCCGCTGCCAGCCAAGGGGTCGTGTGAAGACGGATGAGCCAAAAAGAGGGCATTTTTGCAAAGTTTAAGAAATGCTCATTTCAACAGGCTGATCTGCTGAGAGAGAGGGGGACAACTTCTGGCACAGCCCGGACCTTGGCATCACGCACCAGTGCACCCTGCAAACCACCAAATGTGAGAAACAGGTGAATTCAGGTGGGATTGCGAAAACTAACAACGTGTCTCTGACTAGACGAGTTGTGCCAAAGCCTGACATCGACGGCCACGTTTCCATCATCCCTTTGTGCTTCACTGAGAGCAGCTGCCACCCAGTTTGCTGACGCCTTTGTACTCTCTCGCACGTTTGCAGCACCTTGGAAGGCAAGAGCTGCTCGCCTCCCGTGTTTGCAACCCAGATGGTGCACGTTCAAGAACGTGAAGGAAAACTGAGCCAGAGTGGAAAGGTCTCATTTGCTTCTCTTTCCAACGAGAGAAAAATTACAGCTGAAGGGCAAGGCAGCACTGGTGGGAGGAGGTCTGGTATGCACAACTGGCCGGCGTGTGTCCAGGGCCAGAGCTGGCAGCACTGGTCCAAAGAGAAGGAAAAGAGGGATTTTTGCAGGAAATTTCCCCACTTTCTGCATGAGTCTGGACAACATATTACAATTTTGAGAGGTAAAAGAATAAGAATTGGCCAGCTGCTTGATTTCTGAGCCACTCAAAGTTGTTCTGCTGGTTTTTTACAGTGTGTTTGCCAGTGCTGGCATCCCTGGAGCGATGCCGGCTGTGGGCTGGATACATCCTGGCTGCACGAAGGAGCCCACGGTGCCCTCCCACATGGCACCAGGTAATTTTTAGGGCCCTGAGCGAGCTCCATTACTTTGAACAAATCACTCTGATCTCTCAAATTGGCAGCTTCTGCATCTGCAAGGGGGATAATAATATTTACCCACTTCAGAGCAAAGAGCCAGGCGATCAGAGCTGCATAAGCACAACGCATTTATCTGCTATCACCGTTTGCTTGGAGTCTCCATGGCTGCATCAAATAATGCAGGCTGGGTCCTTCGCTTCAGGAAAGACCTGCCCAAAAAGCACCGATACCCTTACGCTGAACATCCCTTCCAGAAATAGTTTTTTCCCTGCCCACGGTGCTGCTGTGTTGGCATGAAGCTCTCAGGTCCGAGAAGTGATACCCTTTGCCTTTGTCTGAACGTTCAGAGATTTCCAAAAGTTCATCCTCTGCCTTGATACGCATTTTGCTCCAGTCCGCTGATTATGACAGGAGGCTTTCCAAGCTCCTGGCTTGGAAATCAGCAAGATGACTCAGAGAAGCCGAGTAACGCTCTGCAGGAGCAGATGGCAGGAGGAAAACCCACGAAAAAAATTGAATTTATTCTGTCTGTACCAACAGTACATTTGCAGTGGCCACCCTTTTATATTTTTTAGTGATGGGTGTTTAAGGCAGGTAATGCCTTAAAACAAAGCTTTTCCAAGCAGGTTTTGGAGGAAACCTGTGGGTGTCCCCCAGGGTTAAAGCAGCTCCCCCTCCCACCGCCTGCACCCTGTGTCACCCAGCACCACCCAACGCAAACCCAGGGTGAAACGGTGCAACTACAGCGCACAGAAGCGGGATGCCTTTGTTATTTAGTGCTATTTTAAATGCTTATAACACCTGTAGACAGCTGATTCAGCTTGATGTCTCCTTATCCCACTTCAGCGGGGCCTTTGCACCTTTGGAAGGCAAGAAAACCAACCAGCAACCTCTTCACCCCAATCTCCCAGGGGATGGTGAGTCCATCCCTCAGGTCCAGCACCCAGCGCTGCCCTGTGCCAGGATGATGCCTTCCAGGCCCGGGGATTCTGCCCCAGGCGATGCCCAGGGCCCAGTCCTGCGCAGAGGACGCAGGCAAGGGCGACGTTGGGCGTTCGCGAAGCCGGCGAGCAGCCTCTGGTGGATGCTGCCTGCTCTGCCTGCAGCTCTGCCTGCAGCTCTGCCACCACCCGCGGGCTGAGCGCTGCTCTTCCTATTTTTGCCTTTGTTTCTGCGCGTCCGCTGCACAGCAGCCTCCTCCCAAATTAAGCCCAGTGATGCTGCGCCCGTCTGCTTGCTCCTGCCAGGAGGAGCTCTGGGCACCGGTTGGTGGGTTTGCTTTTAGAGGGTTTTATGAAAAACCCAAAAGAATCAGGCTCTGAAGTGCCCTCAGGCTTATACCAAATGTCTGGTACTGACATCGGTCAGTCAGGGTCAGAAAGGAGGACACATCCACCTCAGGCTCATCCTCGTCACTACCTCGTACCCTAAAATTAGGCATTGTGCTCTGCGCCCAATTTGCCTGAATCCTCGTGTCTATGACTGATTGCTGATGATGTGGGGATGCTTTTGTCAGGGTCCTGAGGGCACTAATGGGCTTTAACAGCCCTGAGCAGCCTCACCTGCAGCCTCCACCCACACCCACCTCCCAGGAGTCTATTTCAGCCCAGCATGGGGCTGTTGGTCCCTGTCCCAGTGATGCTGCAGGATGCTGGTCTCCAGCTCTGGCTGTATCACCATAAACTCACCTGGAGACCTGGGTTCTTGGATGGATCTGCTTGTGGCCTCCAGCTCTGCCCAGCTCCTCGCTCAGGTACTGCAGCCCAGCCCGTGGGGAGGATTCCCCCTGGGTTCTTTAGACCCCTGCAGTGAGTCCTTCAGTGGGAACAAAAAGTTTGCTTTTTTTCCACAAAACAGGAATTTTTCCCATTCTATTGAAACCTGTGGAGTGAAGGATAATCTACATCCATAATAGATGTTGATTTTAGTGACCAGCTTTACCTGAACGCCTAACTCATGTTTATCCTCTGATTTTGAGTGGGGATCAGTGTGAATCAACCTGGGGGATGGGGTATTTCACCAGTAAAACAGTTTCCCTGTTACATATATTGAGCTGATGCTCTCAGACCAATTACCTTGCTCTTCTTTAATGTGTTACCAAGTGCTCTGGTACAAAAACGTGATGGGAAAACTACAAGGGTTGCTTTCTTCAGTAGCAGAAGGGGGAGTGTCCCATGTCCCCCCACCTCCTTTGGCTCCTGTTTAGATAGTTTTCAAAGCTACGGGTAACAAACGACCAGCTTTGGGAATAGCTAGGCTGCCTGTCTTTGGAGCGCAGGGCTCCCTCTGTGATTTCGGTCTTGTCCTTTCCGTCCAGCAAATAGCTTAAAACCTACCGAAGGTCCTTGCCTTGCACAGTAAAGGTAACAGCTGGAATCTGGCAGGGCAAGAAGTGTGCTTACAGAGGGAAAAAGGGATCTGAACCTACAGAAAGAATCGATTCAGATAATAATAATAATAATACATATAATAATATTACAGATAATAATAATAAAGAATGGATTCAGATAATACTGAATAATACAGATAATAATAATTCAGATAATACTGAATAATATAGATAATGCTGGAAAAAAAAAAAGCTATTACTTTTTTTAAAATATGCATTCAGTCGAATGCCTGGAGTCTGCTCTGGACACCCACCCTGGCAAATTCCCTCCTCCAGGTTTTTCACAGGTTCATGGCACTTTCCCAGCAGCACGTGCCCATAGTGCCTACGGAGGGGTTTCTGCCCTGAGTCCAGCTAGCGCTCGTCCTCTTCAATAGGTGATGCGCTTTGGCAGCTGCCTCCAACAGCTCTGGCTCTGAACACGATGGCTTTTTCCCAGGTGCAATTGTCTGACAGCCCTTCCTCCATGTCGCCCATCGCAGCCCCGGTGCTGCAGGGCCTCCCTGCCTGCCCGTGCAGTGATGCTCTCCTGTTTCGCTGGTTTTCCAGTTCCAGCCATCCGTCTCAGTGTTGACCGGATACCTCCAGACTGCACTAGAGGTTTTGTGTTTCTTTGCTTAGAAGTTGCTTGGTTTTGGTTTTTGGTGGGTTATTTTTTCCCTTCTAGAAATAGGGCTTGGATTTTTTTTTTAAATTTCTATTTAAGTTCCCAGTTGTAAAGAAACTGATGATCTGTCCAGACCTTCTGGCTTTTCAGCACAGAAATCTTTGATGTAATCATGGTTCCTGTGAGAGTCGTGGTTCCTGTGAGCAGTCTATGCTATCTCCAATAGACACCTGCAAGACAAGGTGGAGAGTGCACCATTTTCTGCTTTCCAGAAACATCCGTTCTGCCTTCCCATGCATCAGCACAACCCTTCCAGGCAGCTGCTCCTGCCTCGAGTCTCCTCACTCCCCACAAGCAGCTGCTAGCCTCAAGCCCTCCTTTCAGTGTTTCCCTTTCCCACACCCCTGTGGGAGATGCTGCAGACAGAGCAGTCATTGGAGGAAGGTGTGAGACCCATGGCTCATGCTGTGTGTCCCACCACCGCTGCTTGAGGTCTGGCTGCTGCTGGTTATCTCCCCGAGCTCCACACCTCCCTGTTATCCCACTGCCACTCCCATGATATCGCTGGGCTGGTCCGAGCAAGGATCTCTCTTCCATGTGGTTGCCATTAATTCCACCACCGCAAACATCAGCCTGAGGTACCAGACCGTATCAAGCAATCGATCTCTAATTGCCATATCCCTCAATAAAACATAAAGCCCAAAAGGAAAGGAAAAGGGAACAAAGAGGCCAAGAGGTTCCCTCTGCCCATTGCAGATGGCTCCTGAGAAGCCTTGGATGGAAAATAACCCCTCTTAGCCCCACGCTAGCTCCCTCTTGCAGAGGAACCAGCCAGGAATTTCATGCACGTAGAGCAACCACCAAACAGTCCCTACAGGTCTGCCCAGGACCACTGCTCACTGAGCGGCTGCTTGTTTACCCGCCGCCCATTTCCATCGCGTGGGTGTGCAGCCGCATTCCTGGGAGCCCTGGCTGCTCCCGCCTGCCCGACCTGTCCGCGCGCGGGGTGAGGAAGCGCAAAGCCACCATTTGGCAGCCGAGCTGCAGATGGGCGATGCGATTGCTGCGGGGAAGCGCTGCCAAGGATGCTCGCTGCCTTACTTCAGGAGCCAGCTCAGCAGCTGGGGCGTAAATCAGAGCGGTGATGTTGCTGCCGGCGAATGGATGCGACTTTACGCTGGCTGAGGGTCTGAGCTGTTGGCTGGGAACCGAGCTTCGGGGATGTGCAGCACGGCAGAGCTGCCTTCTTCACACAGGATGACTCGGAGGAGGAGCTGAGCCTCAATGCTCCGAATCCCATTCCGCAGGAGCTCTCCTTATCCACTGGCCCTGGAAATATCCCAGGGAAACCACCCTCCCCAGCTTACGTGTCCTGTTAGGCAACACTGACGCATCCCTCCCAAGCATGGAGCCAGCACAGCAAGACCCTACGCTGGCTGGGCAGCTCTCGGCCAAGCAGGACAGGTCACCTGGGTCTCGGATATGTAGGCAACAACTTTTTATTGCTTTTTCTTGGTGCCATGCTGATGGTGAGTGAAGGCATCTCTTGCTTTCACAGCCCCCACGTGCTGCTGCTGTCTGTGGCGATGCGGGGGAAGGAATCGGTGCCAGCATTTTCCCGGGGGGATGCTCAAAGGGCTGCACTTCAAAGGCTCAGGACCTGTCCACGTTGCCTTCGGCTCCGCCAGCCCACGGTTGGGGTGGAAGGTGCTTGTGTCAGCAGCTGGAGCTGGGAGGCAACCCCAGCTGAGCCAGGGTTGGGATCGGCACCCAAGACACCCTGCCTTTCCCCCCTGGTCCCCAAAGCATCCCCAGCCGCTGCAAGGTGCCCCCAAGAGATGGTCCAGGACCGTGGGCTCTCATCTCGTACTTGCAAGTAGCCATTTGTGCCAACTTGGGCACATTCCTTCCCCTCTCCCAAGCTATTTGGGCTGGGGGCTGTGGTGCTCTAGTTTAGTAGGATGCTGCTGCTGTCACATTTGATTTTTCTTTTTTCTCTTCCTCTCAGAAAGAACCAAGTTATATAAAATGAAAAAAAATTCTCATCTTAATGATGGATGAATTATTTAAATGGGTCTGTTTGCTAATGTGATTGACTTCAACCAACAGCACAGGTTGAGCTGTAATTATGGGAAAACAATCAAATCTCTATCTGGGTTCACACCATACTGGTCTTGCCGCTTTTTTTGTATTATGGCAGAACCTGTTGGGCAGCTTTAGTTAAGCTGAGCCTCCTTTCTGCTGCTGGGGCAAAGAAATGCAAACCAGTAGAGCCAGTCAGGCTGCAAAGAAAAATTATGGTTTATTGTCTGTGCAAGTTCACCCACACTGCTCGCTCCTGTCTCCTGTGTCCCAGATGACCACCTCTTGATCACAACCAAACTGAGCTGGAGGAGCGGAGGGAGAGACACGAAGACAGCCCCCTGATGTGAGTATTCTGCCTGCGCTGCTTTCTATCTGTCCCCGGGCGTTCTGGGTGATGTTACATAGCTGGGAAGGGAGCTGGCGTGAGCCACGCGTGGAGAATTTCCCCAAAACTGCACAGCAGCGCGCGGCAGAGAGCTGTCACTTGGCGCTGGTGGCCGGAGCCCGCTCCAGCTCCCATCTGTTGGGCAGAGGCTATCGTGTCACAGGTTTGCTTGCTTTTCTGGCTGCTCTCGGAGTTTCTGGAGGAAATTTGGAGTTTTCCAGCAGCTGGGGAGTTGATGGGTTGTTGCAAAGCGGTGGCTCTGCCTTTGCAGGCATGCAGGGTCAGCAGTGAGCAGAGCCGGGACCTCAGGGCTCTCCTCTCCTCTGACAAAAACTTCTCCTCTGGCGTTTCCCACTTGAGCTTGAAAGGTGATGAGATATCACTGGAATCTGAAATGCAAAGAAACAGCATTCAATCTCTAGGTCCGGCGAAGCAAAATAGCTGTACAAGGGTCAGAGCAGCTTGTGGGTGTCAGGGTTTACGTGAGTACCGGGGAGTCCAGTTGTGTTTGCATCTAGAGCGCAGGGAGTGGAGGCAGCGAACATCAAAGCTTTCTCTGAGCAAATATCCAGGGTGTGCGACAGCCGTGGTGTGAGCAGAGCCGGGTCCGTGGCCACGTCGGGATGGAGTGCGGGATCGCGTGGGCTGGCAGTGGTGCCCGTCCCGGGCAGGCAGCTCACCTGGGCGTTAGTGCCCGGCATTGGGGGCCATCACCCCATTTCACACCCGACCCACCTTCCATGCAGCATCTCACGCAGCGCTGGCCTGCACCAAATCACGCGCACGCTCAGCAGTAAATAACTTTCAATGCGGTCGTGGGGGTCCCTTCCCACCCCCGGTTTTCCACCCTAAATCAACCACGTCTCTGTTGCCAGGGCTAAGAAGAAATTTGCTCCCTTTTTCCCTCTGTGGCAGCCAGGAACTGGGTTGCAGTGACCCCTGCTAGCTGGGGGAGGTGACCCCCTCTGTCCCCCCGCCTTCAGACCCTCTGTCCCCAGTGCATTCCCCACGGGACATCCTGCTGGTGCCCTCAGAGGGTGGGCAGATGCGCTCCTGCGGGCAGGGCAATATTCAGCAGCACTGGAGGCATGAGGTGTGGTGCTACTGGGAGCTGTCATCCCTCTTCCCTACTTTAAATCCAGGTGGAAGGAAGCGATGGTGGGATTGCTGGGGGGGGGGACTGCACAGGAATTTTGCCACTGGGGGTTGGGCTGTCCCCATCGCCTGCTCCTCGTCCCCTCTGCTGGGACAGTCCTGTGTAGGGAATGCCCTGAAAGCACCTACAGGGGAGATGACTGCGGATCCTCCCTTAGCTTCGGTGGAGGACACAGGATGCTGATGTGTGGTATTGATTCAAAAGCCAGCTTGGGCAGCACAATGTCCCCAGCACCAATGTGTCACCAAGCATTTGGGACAAGCAGAGATGCCTCAGCCCATAAAAATGCCTGACTGTGGCCGTCCCACCTGTTGGACGGCACAATGTGGGGCTGAGCTGGTAAGAGAGGACCCATCCGTGATGCCGCAGCGGGGCTAAAGCCCAGGCAGAGCAGAGCTGCTCTGGAAAGGAGCAAGTCACCACTTGGTCTGGACCAGATGCAGGAGGAAGCCAGCAGAGATCTGCTCAGCAAGGTGGGGAAGCGTGGTCCCATGCGAGCCTGTTGAAGAAGCAGATATTTTCCAAACACGGCATCTCCCACTGAGCTTTGCCCTCCATCTGCTTGGGAGTAGTGACAGGGTGTGCATATCCCGGCTAGCCCGCAAATACATGGAGCGTTAGGGGCTGTGCTCGGGAAGAGTCTGGCTCTGCTTGGCAAAGTCACCTTCAGCTGGGTGGATGGATGTATGGCTGTGAGGAAGGCAAAGCCACGCTGGGTGGGTTTTTCTTCCAGATTAGAGGTGTTGGGCACTTTCCCTCTGCAGAGACAGGGAGATAAGTGGGACCTCCCATCTGTTTCCACACAAGCTGCAGGAACTCCTGAAGGATGGAGAATTGGTGGAATTAGTCCTCAGCATCTCTCATCAAAGCTTCTCTGGGGCTTTTGGAGGCAGATCATTTGTTCCAGCTGCCCAGCACCATGAGCATGTTCCCGTACCACCTCAGCAATGGGAACCTGGCTCCCTAACCTTGCCAGGACCAGCCCCAGCTGCACGATGCCTGAAACCCTGCCATTGCCCAAATTGCCCAGAAGAAGCCTTGAAAGCAGAAAAGCAGCATCTGGAGATTTGTTCTGTCACTGCCTTAGAAGAGCCACGTGGGATGTGCAGGGAAACCGGAGGCACGAGGTCTTGCCCAACATCAGAGCAGTGAGCGTTGTGAAGGAAAGGGCCCCTCAGAGCCTCCCCGACCTCCCATTGCTGCAAACCAGGCACCACCGTGGTCCCAGCAGCTGGCACCTACCGATGGCCAAGGCAAGAGTGTCCCGTGTGGTGTCCTGTGAGTGGGTGGAGAGCTGCTTCTGCAGAATAACAGCAAACACAGCGATGTTACCCTAGATCTTCAAAGCACGTAGACCCTTTCCTGCAGCTCCTGCTGTTATAAAAGGAAGTATTTACTGACCAGCCACCCCATTCAGGTTTTGGACCTGCACCACCAGTGGTTTTAAACTGCCCTGGCCATGGGGACAGGGCCAGATCCAGCACCCCAAGGCCGTGCAAGCTCCCATGGAGGAGAAGTGCCGTAGGCTGTCCCACCCCCATCCCGCTGACCTGGTTCAACCTGTGAGGCCAAAGCACTCAGGATGGTTTTACAGGACTGAATCTTCCCAGCACATAACCCCTCCTTTAAACAGTGCTGAAAAGAAAAGCTGATTCAGTTAAAGACTTCATCACCTGCACCATATCCAAGGAAGGGAGGTTTTCTCTTTCCATCTGCACACCATCAGAGGGACTCAGGATGCTTGCGCACACCCCAACACAGCAGGAGCAGAGATGCCAGTTTGCGAGCATGGGTACAATGGATCTTCATACCCTTGACTTTCACGTAAGACCTGCTTGCCCATGCAGGACCAGGGATGATGGATTCTCCATCCATCAGGAGCAGCGTGGGCTCTGAGGCACTGTTGTTGAGATCTTCTGCCATGAAGGTGGAGATAGCGGGACCAAGATGCTCTCCAGGCACTGTGCAAAGCATAACAGGACCACAAGCGAAGCGTGGGGTGATGCCGCCGTCGATCAAAGATTCCCAGGGTATTTACCACCCGCTTTCCCCAGCCAAGGGCTCTGGGGATGAGGGAGGCAGAGGCAGTGTGGTGGCTGGGCTGGGAGGAGGTGGCAGCCACGCGTCTCCTCTCCCGACAGGGCCTTAAGCTATTCCCTGAGCCTCACCGCTTCTCAATTAAAAACACTTGAAAAACGCGATAGTGCTTCGTTACCCACTTCCCAGAGCATTTTGAGGTGTTAATTAGGTAATGTTTGTAGAAGCTGTGGTTACCCCAAGACGCACAGGCAGATAAGTGGCTACTTTTAATCATCTTCCGAATCCTCGTGCGGGCATGCAGACCTGCCCACGGACCCGGCCAAAGCCCACCGCGCGCTGGGGAGCATCGCGGCATGGCCAGCGGGTCGGAATGCGAGTGTTCCCCTCGGAGCGGGACAAATATTTACTGCTGAACCTCAGTAAAGCAGTAGGGAGCTCTTTGTCAAAGGAACTGGGGAGCAGAACAGACCCTTAGCTGCTCACCCTGTCAAATAAAAGCCAAACTCTGGTTCCTGGATATATTCAGGGATTGCAGAGGACCAACTTCTCCCACTTTAGTGATGCTGCAAGCCCAGGGCAGCAAAGACTCTGCAGGGAGGAGAGATGTCCCTGGACACAGGGATACCCCCCAGCTAGGGGCTCTCAAGCAGAAAATAAGGTAATGGAAGAAAATCCCATTGCTTTGGTGATTTGCCACGGTGGCTAGAGATGCAGAAGCTGCCCTCAAAGGCGGCTGGGGAGAAACTGAGCTGCTGGTTTTTTTGATAGCCGGGGCTGCGCTGTATTGTGGTTTTATGGAGTTGAAGGAAATGGATGTGCAGGCTGGAGCTTCATGTTGGAGGATTCACTCCTGTTCTCTCCCTGCAATGGGGGGAGCCCTCAGAGGGCTACGGCCAGCGCCGGTCCCCAGCAAACCCAAAGGGCCATCGAGGCAGCTCGTAGCTCCACACTGCCCGCGCGGGATCCCCAGCCCAAGTCAGCACAGGCAACCCTGGGGCAGGGTCTCTGCAGCAAGGGCTCGCTGCAAACCGGCCCCAGGGCTGGCGGAGCAGCACAGAGCGGCCGCCCTGCTTCGGGGAAGATTTTCGGGTTGTGTGAGGCGGAGGAAGGCACCTTGTCCTTCTCTCCAGAGAGGCAAGAGCCAAAGCTGCTTCTCCTGTCTCACCTGTTAGAGGGTGATTTTGCAATCTGCAGTGGAAAGCAAATGCTGGGCTCCATTTTAGGACAGCCTGTGCCATGTTAAGTCATACAAATAAATGTCCAGCAAAAAAAAATCCCCAAAACACACAAAAAAACCATCCCCAATCTGCCAAGAGCACAGTACATCAGCTTCACGCTGGCCTGCAAAATACCCCTGGCACTGCAGATTTTCCATGAGCGACCAGGCAGCTTTTCTGGGTACAAATTCAATTTATAAGTCTAAAATTAGACCAGGAACATAATAGGGTAGCCAAGAAAAGAAAGTTTGGCTGGGGAAAGCAGCCCTGCCCGGCAATCACTCAGCGAAAGATATATTACACAAATCCAGCCCGAAGCAGAACAACTCCAGTGCTACTGATGGGGAAATCTCTGGTTGTAAATCCATTAAGCTTTGCTGGTCTGACAGTGTCAGAACTTCAGAGTCAGGCCATTTTTAATATATATATATATATTTTTTAACATCTTAAGCTCGTTTAGCTAATGAGCTGCTTTATTCTTCTGAAGAGAAACAGTGCTGAGGGTGAGGATGTGCTGTGGCTTGATGCAAGAGTGGCCGGCAGCACTGGGGATGGTGACGAGAGGCCAGGGACCGGGACCTGAGGGACCGCTGTGCTGTCAGAGCCGGCTATCCCAGTCCGTCCCTTCCCAAGCCCCGTGGTATGGGCTAGGACATAACCTCCCTGCCGCTTTTCCTTTCCCCAGCTGCAGCCAGGAGCATCCTGCCCCGAGAAGCGATGTCATTGGTACCCACGCGATGCCGGGGGCTTCCCCAGCCCCGTGCATGAGAGCTGAGCTACCAGGGACCCTGTGCCCCAACCTGGACCCCCATCCCACTCTGAGCGGAGCACCGGGGGACGAGGAGAGCAGGTGAGCAAAGCCACAGCGTCAGCAACCGCCCTGCACCGGAGGCTTGGACTTTCCACATATACCAGATTTAGGGGCTGGCTGAGGAGTTTGCCTTTGGTCCCCGACACTGGGGCTCTGTTTGCAGAGGGCACCCGTCACTTTGAAATACGCCTGGCCGGTGTGCCGACGGGCCGCTCCCGGCCCCTTCGCCGGGCTGCATCCGGCACGGCTGGGTGTATATTACAGTGACAGCTCGGGAAAGGGCGCAGGGCTGTAAATGAAATCCCTGTCTCTGGGAGCGAGCTCCACACTGAGGAACTCTGTGGTCTCGTCTTGCTCAGTAAATCTCCCTCAATAAATCCTTCCAAGCCGGGTGGAGGAACGGTGGGCTGCAGCTTCATGCCTTGGCCAGTCAACACTGGGTGAGAAGAGGGCAAAGCAACGTCGCTGTAATCGTGTGTGTGCACAGACCAGAGACCCAAAGTCCTTTCCAAGTTGGCCACAGAGTGTCAGTCCCATCTGCAGGCAGGGACAGAGGCTGCCGTCTCAAAAAGCACTTTTCTGAGAAAAGGAAAATAAGGAGTGAGCCCCGAGCCTGGTGGTATCACAGCCATGCATGGAAGGCAAAGCTGCCCATGCCCCAGCCCCAAATCCTGATCTGCCAGGCTCTGCCCGCAGCGCTGAGTCACAGCAACAGGGATCTGGATCCGGCGCTGAGCGCCTGGGCTGCCCCCGCGCCCTCCACCTCCGGCCACATCCCAGCCCTGCCTCCCCGAACCGCGGGCTGGCACGAGCCCCAGCTGGGATGTCACCTTCCCAGGATGTCCCAGCTGGAGCCCCATGGCCCAAAATGCCAGGTGCTGTTCAGCCCTCCGAGACGCCAACCTTGGGGCAGCACCGCAGTGGGCAGGGGCTGATCCGGCACGGGCGAGCATCGTAGGGAGCCCACGCGGCTGCCACCAGCTACGCTCCCAGTTGCGATCCCTTCCCAGTTCAGAGCACTGGGGAGTGTAATGGGAATCAGTGCCTGAGCACTTCAGAGCCTTCCCAGTTGGCATTCAGGGTTTCAACCCTGCGATGGCAGGACTGGGTCTCACAACCCCCCTTTAATCCTGAAGTGCAGAGCCGAATTTAGGACTCAGTGATCCCGGGAAGATCCTCCCCTTAACACCAGGAGTGTGAGTTTTTTCTTTTTTGGAGTAGAGGCGGGTGTTATTTCCCCGGCTTGTTGCTCAGCTATGGCTCATGGGGCTGAGCAGAGGGATAGGTTCCCAATCCCATTTCACGGCAGCCGATCCCAAGCTGCGCGAGCCGTGCCAAGCCGTGCCTCGCGTGGCTTTTCCTTGCTGGGAGAGATCGCCCAGCCCTGGGAAAGGGTGGGTTATGCCCAGGAAAGTGAGAGCAATGAATATTTTCTGCAATTGTTTCCCCAGAGAGTGGGATCTCTGCTCTGTTTGTACCAGATTCACTCAAAAGGCAAAGGAAGGGACTCCGAGAGGGTTTGTGTTCAGGCAGCCGTTTCGCTGCGAGAGCACACAAGCCCAGCTCGCTGCTTCTGCTCGCCGGCGCGTGCCTCATTTCTTTTGAAAATCAGATGCTTTAGGGGAAAGTTTCTTCTTCCAGCAATGCGTGCCCACATCTTGCATATGCAGGCGAGCCGGCACACCTCTGCTCTGCATGCAGATAAAGGCACGGGCTGGGAGCCGCGCAGGGAGCGTGCTGGAGCCTGGTGGAAAACTCCCCGTGCTGCCGTGGGGCTGCAAAACCTGGGTCCCAGCCCGGCCTTTCACCTTCCAACGAAGGAGAGGAGATTTTCTCCCTGGTCATCTCTGCATGGCTGAAGGCTGAGTGTCCAGGTGCTTTGTTGGGATTACTGGCTCTGACTCAGTAACCTGGCATGACTTTTAGGGGAGAGGCTCCCGTGGGGCGATGCTGAATGCTCTCAAGTGGAAGTCCCTCTCCTCCCAGCCTGGTTTTGGTGGTCCCAGAGGACACTCGGGGGCAGGCAGGGCTTTTCTGACCTGCTTGGGGGGACCAGAAGGTTGCACACCCCTCCTGCTCAGACCCTGAGGGACCCTCCATGATGTTCTGCAGGGATGCTCAGACACACGTCCTTCCCCAGTACCACCACAGTCCAGGAGGGACCTGGGCCCACAGCTGTTTTGGGGGATTCGAGACTCCTCAAAGCTTTGACTGATGGAAAGGAAAGAGTTTATCCCAACATCCACATCCCAGGGAGGAATGAGGTCATCACTGGCGTAATAAGCTTTCTCATCTCCAAGGTTTCTACTTTCCATTCCTGCTAGTAATTTCAAAATTTATGGGATTAGGGCAAAATTTTTAAAATTAAGGCAAAAACTATTTAAAAGTCTTAAAATTAGGGCAGCATTCTTAAAAAAAACAATTACTTTACTGTTGGGTTGTTTGCTTACCTCCTGCCTTTCCCACCTTACTAAGCTGGGGGTGTTGTGGGCTGCTCTCTACCTCTCCTGTTTTTTGGGGATGTTTTCAACCAAAAAAGGAAAAAGAAAGTTTTTTTAGAAAGCAGAGGACTTTATCTGTTCTCAGGGGTTATTGAACACTACTGCCAGCACTAAGTGATGGCACTCAGCATGATGGAGCATTAATAACCACATAAACTCAATGGGGAAACTGAGGCAGAGGGAGGTGGAGCAGAGATCTGAGCCCAGGGCAGAAGCTGCGACACCGCTCCCAGTATGGAGCAACTGGGGACAGCCAGTGCACCCCGGGGTGCCCCAGCTCACGTCCAGCCCCACGGGGACTGCGCCCTCGCCAGCTCTGCACCCACCAGGCTTCCTACGGGGCTTGGCTTTGCGCGTCACCTCCCCAGGTTTCTCTGGAAAATGGGGTGAATAACACTCAGTTTGGGGTCTCCAAGGGTTCGAGAGGCTGCAGCCAGCAAGGCCACCCCAGAGGGGCCTGCTGCTTTGCACATGTCTGTGGTTTAGTAAACGATTTCACTTTCCAGATTTGGGCTTTGCCCTGTTCCTAAGACTTTCCAGAACACCACATACACAAGACAGTTCTCCTTTATTGGACTTTTCTTTCTATTTTAGGCTGAAACCTGAATAATTTGAAAGAAAAGGAAACAGCCCTGCATTCGGCACAGCCCTGAACATGTCCACAGAGAGTTTTGGAGAGTTCCTGAATAAGCTCAAGGAAATACATGAGAAAGAGGTCCAAGGTAAGAAGGCAAAAGAAGTTTTATCAAAAAGTAGTGGAGGTCCGTTTCTTCGTGATACCACCTTGGTTTCTTGGTTTTGAAATAACCTGAAGGGAGGAGGAGGGGGGTGTGGATTAGGGACCTTTGGGAATTAGGGCTCAGCAAGCATCACCCACGGGGCTGGATGGGGACACAGGGTCACAGCCCGACCCTGAGGGGACCATGCCATCTGATGGCACCTTGGTATGGTTCATCCATCTCATCCCGATGGAGATTTACTGAGAAAATCAGTGACTTTTTGGACAATGAGGAGGAGCAGAAGACAGCAGGCATTTCTGCATCCAGTATCCCTGGACATAACCCACTTGCTCCAGGCATTGATCACAGGGGATTTGGCTCCTTCCCTGCTCCTGCTGCCGCGGTCTGTGATAAGGGTGAACCGGGAGGTTTGCAGAAGTGACACGCACACCCGTCAGGCATCTTCTCTGAGCGACACGGGTTGGAGTGTATTTGGATATTGACACCAAAGGGAAAGTGGAAAGATGCAATAATCTGTAGAACAGAAGCAGCAGGACTACGAGGCTTTGTCAAAGAAAACCTTAGAGTCAGGTTAGAGAGTTTATTCCTCCAGGAAATAAATTATTCCTCGGGTCGTATATTATTAAAATAAGAACCACTAGGTTAAGCAACCAAACGCCAAATCCAGTTGTTTTCCTATTACATTAATTCCCAGTATCAATATTATGAACAGAACAACAGCTCTTTTGGAGGATGCTGGCTTACGATTTCATTCTTCTCTTGTGTAATTTCAAGCCGTGTGAGAGTTAGAGGAAGCTGTTGAGCAATTTAAACCACATGTTTACATCTACTTTGCATAAAATGGTTTTGACAAGATGTAACATCTGCAGATCCATCAAGGAAAGCCGTTCCTGTTGAGCTGTAAATATTCTCCAAGACGCTTTGCAGCCCCAAGAGTTATCAAATACAGCCCACCTGGGAAATGCGTGCTGTGAAGAGAAATAACTAGGAAGAAAACTGAAACAGACTTTTTGGGAGTGGGAGGGAAATGCAGAGTCATTAAAGAGTGGAAATACAAAATGAGCTCACATTTTGTACAACTTTTCCCGCTACGTTAAACTATGATGTTGTTTAACACAGGCAATGTCTTGTTCCTTCTTGGGAAAAAGGTTTGTAAATGGATGAGGTTTCTGCAAAGCCAGGCACCCTCCTGAAGTTCCATCATTTTGTTTCCGAGTGCCAAAAAACTGGCAGTAAATCGCCACGTCTCCTCCTCTGTTAATTCTTGCAGGTCTGCAAAGCAAGCTGACGGAGCTGACGACGGAGAAGTGCCGGTGAGCAACGCCGTGTCTGCTCTTCCCACGCCGCGGCGGGACCGAGGGCGGAGGGGAGGTTACGCTGCTTCCTTTTCAGCCCTGCCGGGCACTCCTCCAAGGCTGCCTCCACGGTTTGCCTTTTTGGCTCTGCCAAACTTAAACCTTTAGGTGACTTTTGCCATGAAAGTCCCCAGCATAGACAGGGCCTGAGGTGATCCCAGCGCACCTCCAGTTTTCCTTCCCACTGGCAAGTGATGCTCGTGCCGACGGGTGCTTGCTCTCTCGGGAAGCGATAAAACGGGACGAAGCAAGCTGCTCACTCCAAGGGCGGGTGTCGCAAAGCGTCTGGACTTTAACACATTTGTTTCCCCTCCTGCCACACCAGCAAAAGCAATTCAGCCACACCAGTGCAACCACCATGGCGGACTGGGAGCACCCTTTCACAGGGCATTGTGGATCAGGGCACAGATTTGGGGTGACACCGAATGAACCCTCTTTTCTTTGTTCTGTTTCTTCAATTAGTGATGCTCAGAGAATTGAAGAGTTGTTTGCTAAAAATCACCAATTAAGGGAACAACAGAAGGTCCTCAAAGAAAATGTAAAGGTGTTAGAAAACAGGTAAGCTCTGCTTTTCAACAGGGAGCGAGCGCACCCTCCTAAGCAGAGAGTTTGGGGTTCGCTGTCTTCCCAGGAGCGGGATGTGGCACACAAATCTTTTTTGCTCATGCTTGGCTGCTGGGAGAGCTGGAGGAAACTGGGCGTCTGCTGGGGAGCTTTCCTAAGCTGATGGTGGCAGGTCTGGATCTGGGGGGGTGGAAGGGGGCTGGGCTGCAGGTGTGACAGCTCCTCTCACCAATTCTGGGTGACGGGCTGGGTGCTCACGCTTCTCCGTGGGCAGGGCAGGAGTTTATTTCCCCCGTGGGAAGCGTACGTTAACGAGCTGCCGGCCGGGGGCTTTCCCGCAGGCTGCGAGCGGGTCTCTGCGACAGATGCATGGTCACCCAGGAGCTGGCGAAAAAGAAGCAGAACGAGTACGAGACCTCCCATTTCCAGAGCCTCCAGCACATCTTCATCCTCAGTACGTACTGCGGGCTGCTGTAAGCTCGGCTTTGGCCAGTTAATGCCTCTCCCAGATATTTGCACGTGAGCCCTGCCAGTGACCGGGCATCCAGGAGGAGTTTGGGGATGGGGAGAAGGAAGGGAGATAATGCGAATGTGGGGGCCTTGAAAAATCGGATCTGACCAGGACTGCAGACGGCAGCTCCCCCCAGGCAGAGGTAACCCCTCGCGTGAAGCGGCAGAGCTGGGGGCTTGCAGCCCTCTACATCTCCAGAAAAATGGGAGATGATCGCACCGAGAGCAGCCCTGAGCTGGCCAGGCCGTGTCAGCCGCCCGGAAAAAAGATGCATTTGGCACCACAAAAGCAACACTCTGGCAAAGACAGGGGATTCACAGCAGCAGCTCAGCTTGGGTAAATGGAAATCAAGCAACACGTGTGATGGATCTTCTCCGAGCCTTTGGCAGAGCTCCCAGCATCGCTCAGGCTCAGGGTGTTTTTCTCCGGGTATCTGGCTGGCTCAGGGAGGGTCATGGGGGGTAAAGGAGATAGGGTGTTTTGGGAGGGATTGAGACATGCAAGCAGCCCTTGGTTTATCTCCCCTGTTTTGCCATTGCTCCCTGAGTGCTCCCCACATTCCAAGCAGGAGCAAGCTGAGGTGGCAGCCCACCCAGCCCGGGGAGCCTGCCTGCTCTCGCTCGCTGCCTTCTTGCTGTGGCTCCCAGCTGCTGGGTGCTCACAGCTCCCTCTGGCCTTTGTCCCACCCCCTACCAAGCCCCCAGCCCTCCCCCTAACTCAGCACCTGCTCATCAGAGGGAGCCATGGTGCTCGCGAGCAGGATGCTGGCCGTGTCCATCCCATCAGCCGTGTCCATCCCACCGTGCTGCAGCCACCGCCCCGTCTGGGTCACGCTTTCCCCTCGAGCTGGATGGGCTGCAAGCAGACCCTAATCCTGGCCAAACCCAAGTCAGAAAGTCACTCCCTTTTACCCCTTAGCCCCCAGTGTTTTCAGAGAAGGTAGGAAATTCGGCATCCCTCCAAAACCTGGTGCCGTTCCTTCCTCCTCCCTCATGATCCCCAGCAAGATGCAAGGAGCATCTCTCCTTGTGGCGCCTGAATCCACGGCACAACTTGTGTCCCTGCAGCTAACGAGACGAACCGCCTGAGGGAGGAGAACAAAACTCTCAAGGAAGAGCTGAAAAGGTTCCGGAGCCTGGAGTAAGTGCTCTCCTGGGATTCATTCATTATGAGGGGTTTTGGTAAGGACAGAGGCTTCCCGCGGCTGAGCAGGGCTATATGCAGACCGCAGCATCCTTGGGGATATTTTAGCATCTAATTCCTATGGATTCCTGTAGACGTTAGACATTGAAACATCTGCAGTGGTCTCTAAGTCCTTGTTGAGCTTTGCTCACTCCCCTGTTCATCCGCATCCAAGGATTCAATTTTTGGGGATCAAGGATATTCAGCACCCCCCCATGGGGGATTGCTCATGGGAAGCGAAGCCCATGACTTTTCCATGGCACCAGTTCCCCTCCTGTGGCAGCCAGAGAGGGTCTGCAGGAAGCAGGCTGCGTTTTGGGGGAAGGAGAGTGACACGCAAGGGACTGAGACGGGGTTAAGGGAGAGAAGCGATCTGCACCAACAGGTTCATAGCCCAGCAGAGCCCTGCAATGAAAGCCAAGTAACCTGCCAGGCTGGCCAATATACACAAATCAGCTCATTCCTTAAGGGCTTAAAGTCCCGAGGAATTAACACTGAGGGATTAGTTTAGAAATGTGTTTTCTTTGGAGCACAGAAGCACCCTCTGCTTAAAGAGAAACTCTCACTTTTACTCCCTGATGCTTCCCAAGGCCCGAGGAGTTTCAGAGCTGTAGGTTGGGCTGGGTTTGCTGAGCACTGAGAGTTCCTGCTCTGTTCTTCCCTGGGCTGCTGGATAGGAAGAATTCCAGCCAAACACCCACATCCTGACATCAGGGTCCAGCCAGGACTTTGTCCACAACATGGGGGTCTCTGAGACTCAGTGACTCCCTCATCCTGACCATGAGCATCAGCCCCACCAGCTCAATATGGTGAAGGGGAACAGCCACCACATCCCGGCGCTGAATCCACCCCTACACCAGCCTGAAAGGCCAGCCAGGGACGTACAGGTTCTCACAGAGCTTTTGCAATAGCCGCGGTTGGGTTTTGGCTTACCCAACGCCGCGGCTTCCTGCGACGTTACCCACAGCGAAGTGGGGAAATCAGATCTTGAGCTGTCATGCTGGCTCTGTCCCATGCTCCAGACTGCAGCTGAGCTAGCGATAAGCTGGAATGGAAGGAGATGAGTCTGAGGATTCAGTATATCCACATACATACATACACACACACACACACACATATATATAAAATACGTATGTATATTTATATATCAGGTTCTGTAACTCGGAACTCTCAGTACAGTGGCTCTCAAATCTTCCTTCTCCTGCCCCTTCTCATTAATTTGTGTCCTCCTTTCAACAGGGACAGGACAAAGCACCCAGGAGTCACCTCCAGAGAAAGCAGCTCCAACCCCAGCTCCCCCTTGGCTTTGCTGTCCCCAGCGAGCAGGAATGCCGGCACCGAGAAAGCAGCTCACAGGGGAGCAGAAGAAGCCCACCATGACGTGCCAGGCCTTGAGCTGGGAGAAGGTGGGTGCTGCTGGCTCCCACCACCCTTGAGGGACCTGGGGGTGGGAAGAGTGACTGAGCCATGAAGCAAAGCTGCTGTGGGAAAGGGTCTGGAGAGCAAAGTCAAGCTATTGGCAGCTCAGATGGACATTGCCATGGGCAGAACAGCTGCTGGGGAGGGAAATGCATGTCAAGGGAGAAACATGCTGTTCTGCTTTAGAGCAAAGGAGAACCTGGATGCCCTCGCTGTAAGACGAGTGCTGTGCAGGTGTGGACCTGCCACCCGTTCCATGCGTGTCTTCGCCTTGCTGCCACCCACACATGCAACACATGCAACGGAGGGTGCGTTCAATCAGATGCTGGCTTGAGCCAGACAGAAATTTTGGCTCAAAATCTTCAATAGGAGGTGGTTGGTGCCAGCCAGTGGCATCCTTGGGAGGCTGTGGGACTCTAGCATACTGCAGGGCAGGACAGCCTGCACCAGCTCTGCGGGACTGTCATGGTGGCTGGTTGTGTCTGTTTTGCAGAAAAGCCTGCAGGACAGAGAAGCTCTCCAAGCAGTAGGACTTCCCCAGGCACCATCCTCCAAGAAGTCAGCCTCGCAGAAATGGTGAGTTGCTGGAGGAAGCCTGGTGTCCTGAGGCTTTCCCATCACTGTGGTCATCCGAACTGGATCAAGAGAGGTAGACTGGGGTAGGGAAAGAGCAGGAGGCACTTAGGGGGTGAAACAATTAGCCAGACTTGGGCAGTTTGCCGTTGCCAGAGCCAAGGAAGGCACCTACCGAATGCCAGATGCATCCTCTCTGCAGAAATTGCCAATGACTGCAAGCAGAGCGTTTGGAGTTTGGCAGAGGCTTCTGTCCCGGCTGTGCGTATGCACGTCTGTCTTTGCTCCTGTGTTTATCCTCCATGACAACACCTCTAGCATCCTTGGGTCCTCTGCCCATCGCTCTGGTTCCTCTCTCAGATATCTTGCTGGGGAACACCCTGAGGAGCGACGGGCCTGGGGAGATGTGGCTGAGCCACATTTCAGGGAAGCTCATCCTGAGTTACAGAGTCAGCTCTCCATTATTCAGGCAAGCAAGAAACTGGAGCACTGAGTGTTGGAAAAGCCTGGAGAACATGTAAACTGTGGGAGTTGTGGGTACTGAGAACAAATACACGACAGCAGCCCGGCCCAGGAGCATCAAAGATGTCTCTTCATCCACAGCATGATGAATATTGGGGTTTTCAGAGGGCACTCAGCGGTTGCCATTTTGTGCATGGATGCAAGCCTGCCATGCCTTTAAAACACAGAGAGTATGTGTCAGCTGAGGGATGCTGAGTGATACGGTGATATTGGACACTGGGAGATGAGGCTGCAGAACCTGGAGGCCTGCTCCTGGCCGTGGGAACTCAAGCCCACACACACACCCACGTAGGTGCTTCTGTTTTGGCACAGGCTTTGCTTACCTGAACTCCACGGAAAACTTGAAAGAGCAGGTGAGAAGGGGTTTTGGTAAGGCTGCAGGCAGGCTGTGAGGATAATTAATAGGGATCGCAGGAAGGATGGTGACTTCTCCAGGTGGGCAGGGGAAAGTCAAGTCAGAACTTGTGATGAGCCTTTCATGACAGCAGATGGAGATGATGATGTCCTGGCCTCACAGCCAGGCACTCCACTGGAAATACACCCGTCAAATCAGCGCACACCAGCAGCTTGTGTGAATAGAGTCTGGTGGCCTGACGGGGGGTCAGGGGATTTACAGAATCTTGGTTAAGCCACTGAATCACGGCTTGACTTGAGAGGAGGCACAAGACCTCCTGGGCTACAAATCTGTTCAGCCAGAGAGTACTGTACATCCCGCTAGAAAACACGAAGGGGAAATTTCCTGGGAAAACCAATAAAAACACAATTGAGATGTTGACCGGAATTGTATCACACAGAGCACTTAGAAGCCGTCTGTCTTGCTCACGCTGGTGAGCAGCTGCGTCTCCGTTCAGCGAGGCTCCCGTAGCCACACGCTGCCCGGGGCGCGCAGCAGAACGGCTCATGTGGACTTTCTCCCCTCTGCCACAGGCATCCCAGAGGATTGCCAACCAGCTGCATGGAACTATTGCCCTGATGAGATCCTGCTCTAGACCCTGCCTCCTGGAGAAAAGTCCTTCGGGGGCAGCAGTGTCCCCACCGGCAAGGAAGATGGAGCGGGAGCACAGCCCCAGCCTTGAGGCGTGAGTTACCTGCTTGTGGGTCGCGGTGTGGGTCTGTGGGTCTCATTGCAGCTGTCCCACCAGGCAGACTGCAATGAGATGGCCGGTATTCACTCTATCTGCCCACCTTCTTCTCCAGACTTCTCCCACAGCCTTGGGAAGAGAAGGGGGGTGGTCTCCCAGTTTACACCAGCAAAAAATGACTGGAATCCAGTCCAACAAAAACAGCCTCTCGTTATGCCAGCTTTGTCAGACAGATCCAGAAAGCTAACCGAGTCCCCCCACTTCCAGCCGGGAGGAGAAGGACTTGCCTCATGGGAGGCAGCGATCCCTGCTCCTCCTTATCTATTCTCATGGGCTTTCTGCAGGGCTCAGCACTTCCCGCGCTTCTCCTCCCCGTTGATTTCAGAAGCGTGGAGGGCTGAGCAAAGCCACTGAGTTCAGCTGTAGAGGCAGCCAGTTTCCCAGAGTGGGAGTAGGTCTGCTGAGCATTCCCGGGAAAAGCTCATGCGCACGGAAGCTGCCAAATGCCCAGCAACAGCAGGGGCTCAGTTCGCAGGGCAGGTTCACGCACCACGCCAACCTTCTTAGCATGGCTGTGAAAACTCCCACTGAGTGAGATCAGGGGAGGGTGGGTTGCTCCTCCACCCTGGAGGTCTTCAGGCCCACCAAGGCACTAAGCAAGCCCAAGGGGGGGGTAGTTAGGACACTGCTGGCTGTAAGGCATGGTTTGACAAGTGACTTCTCAGCAGCAGCGCTGATGTGAGCGTCACTGCATCCCCCGACGCGCTCAGCCCCCTGCCTGGACCTGCCATGGCCCAGGAACAGGAGAGCGCTGCTGGATGGTGGGATGGTGACGGCTTCCTGCAGTGTGTGTGGTGTGAAGACCCACTGCCGGCTGCCTGGCTCCCACAGCCACTGGGACCCTCCTCCCCAGCACTGCACCCAACGGTGACCATGGTGCATGGGGCCAGGAGCTCCAACGGGCAGCGGGGCACGGAAAGAGCTGGAGAGACCATGGACATCACCCACAGGAGCAGGGAAATTACATGAAAATTATCTAATTATTGTGATTTTTTTTCCATGCTTCTTGTAGTTATTTAACAGCAAGCAAACCGGACTCCCCCAAGGGTGCTCCATCCTACGAAAATCTAAAACTGGCCGCCCGGAGAGAGCAGCTCTGCCTGCTCCACAAGCACCTTTCCCTGCACCAGCTCGGGCTGGCGAGCAACTGTGCCTCAGTAGAGCGGGACGGCGGCAGCTTCTCCAGCCATCTGCTCAAGGCCAAAGATGTGGATGGCAGGACACGGTCGCATGATGGCTGGGAAGATCGCGCAGCCTTGCTGAAGCTCCCTGCCGCCATGGCGTACGTGAGGGATCAGCAGCTGGAGGAGAAGCTGCAGCTCCTCAAGCAGAGGGAGCGGCTGCAGCATTTCCTCACGCAGCAGTGCCAGCCAGGCCAGAGGGCAGACGGAGACCCAAGGCCCGTGACCGAGGAGCGGCCCCTCTCCCCGTGGCCCGGCATCACGCTGGGATGCAAGGAGGAAAGGTCCTTCCTGGAGGATGCCATGGATGCGAAGGAGGAAAAGGAGCTTTGTCTCAGCCGGGACAGCTCCGAGCTCCGGACAAAGGCAGAGGCAGCGAAGGACGATGGTGCAGACGCACCGCTGGATCTGTCAGACTCCGGCCGCGGCAGGGAAACGGGCTGGCACAGTCGCCAGGAGCTGCGAGGGGCCGGTAGCCCACGGCCGAGCCCCAGGGAGATCCCAGCCGTGCCAGCAGCCGGCGGTCTCTGTGGGAGACACGGAGCAGAGCGGGACGACTTGCGCTTCCCCTACCGCTGGCCCAGTGCCGCCCGGGCACCGCCTGGTGCTGTCAAGGAGGAAGAGGAGGAGGAGGATGAAGCTGTGGTGAGTACAGCTCATGTTGGCATCAACCGTGGCCACCATTAACATCCCGTGGCCACCATTAACATCCCATGGCCACCATTAACATCCCGTGGGAGGCTTTGCTGCGCGTGAAGCCAGCGGGGATGTATTTGCACAGGGTAAAGCCGTGGCTGCTCAGCCCTGGCCCTCGTTCCCCACCTCCCCTCCTCTCCGGTGTCCATGGGGTTCCAGTCTGGGTCCAAGGGCCAGCATGGGGCAGCACCTGTGCCCAGTCCCTGTCACCGCAGGTCGGTGCAGGAGGGGTGCTGGGCTCTCCTGCCACATACCACAAATGCCAAGAAACCTCGCTGCGATGCTCGTCCCCATGGGTGTCGCAGTCATCACACAGGGACGGGAGACAGCTCCTTCCCCCTGCCTGGCGAAGGCAGCGTTTGTGCTCCCTGTCTTACAGCTTGCGCTCTCACGGGCACGTCCGACAAACGAGTCCACGCCGAGCGACCCAGAGACCCTTCCCGAGACCGGGGTGAGACTGGCTGTCGGTGCACAGAAGGAAGAACCAGGTAAAAAGCCCCAGGCAAACGTGGTGCTTGACAGGGCAAGAGCAAATGGTGCATTTTGGGGAAGGTGTCTTATGGCCAGGAGCTCCCTGTGCTGGGCTCTGCACCCACCTGCAATCCCCACCGACCGAAGCAGCAGCTAACCGGGACGGGACACCTTTCCAGAGACCCAGGTGCTCCTGGCTCCCAGCTCTTTTGGGCCATCGGGGGAACTTCGGGTTTCACATTTCCATCCTTGAGTTCTCAATTTTCACATTGGCAAAACCCACTCCACGGTGAGCCACAACCACAGGACAGCATTGCTGCCCAGTATCACCCACCTCTCTCAGGGATGCAGGAACTCAGAAGTGGCCCCAGAAAGGATGGGGAAAAGGCAAGAGGTTTGCAGGACTAGCACTGGGAAAACCATCCCTGTCTGTGCCCCCTTTGCTCCAAAGCGTGCCCTGTGCTGGGACAGCACGCAGGGCTGAGCACGGAGCGAGGGATGCTGGTCCCTACAACAAACAGGACAGGATGCTCTCCTCCCTTTCCCCGCTCCATCCCCTGTAAAAACCATTCCCATTCCCAAAGCCAGCAGCACCCTTAGTCTGGGGACACGCGGTGCTTTCTCCCTGCCCGACCGCCGTGGGACGTGGGCACCCGTTTTGCCCAGGCGAGTGGGAGACAGCAGCCATGGGGAGCGGAGCGGGAAGCACGTCTGCCGAGAGCTGCTCAGCACCAGCTGTACTGGCTGGGCCAGAAAGTTGAGCTCTCCTGGATTAGTTGGTCTGGGCGTGTCGGAGCGGTTTGGGAACACTATCCTGAGCAGGATTTTGCACGGTGGAAAAAAAAAAAAAAAAAAAAAAAAAGGGGAGTCCTCTGTGATTTGCATACTAAGGAGATAGCATCACAGCAGAAGAATTTCAGCTGATTACATTCTGGGTGTGGGAACACAGGACTTTCTTCAGTTCTCACCTTAAGCCCCGGGAACAATACACAAATACTTCTGCACCTTCTAGTGAACTTTAACCCGTGGAAGGATGAGTACGGGATCAGGCTACCGGGGCTCTGGGAATGCCTGCAAGCAGCACCCTCAGCTCCCCAACCCGGGAGGCTGCCCTGCCACGGTCCCACCCCAGCTAGACCTGGGTGTCAAGAGCAAGAAGGATTGAGGTCCTGGAATGCCCCCTGCCCCTGGGAAGAGGGCACAGCTCCATCCCCAGCCCTTTCCATCCCCAGCCCTTTCCACCCCTCCACAGCCCACACAGCTGTGCTGCTGCGGGTGCAGAGAGGGCAATGCCACCGCCGGCAAGGCTCGGTCCCCGGCCCGGGCAGCGTCGCTCTGTGCGAGCGTTGGGTGCGTGTCTGGTGCGTGCAGGTACGTACGTGTCTGGGGTTGCATAGCCTCAGGGCCTGTGTGCAGCAAAATCCTTTTGCTGGGTAGGGAAGCAGCTCCCCCGCCTTTCTTCCTCTGGTCGGGCACACGTTCCCTGCCGAGAGCCACCCACGCGCACCCGCAGCAAACTTGAGGATCATGCATTTTGGCCACATTACCCAGACGCACCTCTCCCCACCTGGGTCTCAAATGGGAGCCTTGATGGCTCTCAGAGCCTGGGCCAGTGGCTCTGCATCTGCTTGTGAGCTTGTCAGACCCCCCGCCAGCCAAAAAAACTCCTTCCTTTTGTGTTTCCTTAGATGACGAGGATGCTGAGTCTGGGAAGCAGGAGTCTGATGAGCCAGACACGACGGACAGCGAGGTGTGTTTCCTCTCCTCAGTCCATTAGCTTGGGTTCTCAGGTCTGGGAGATGTACGATGGGTTGTCCCTGCCCGAGCTCATGCCAGGAGGTGGTGGATCTTCCTAGACGACATGCCAAACCTCATTCCCACACTGTTCACCAACTTGTTGCTGAGGGAGAGAGATATCACTCCTTCCAGCTAGTCAAGAGGGTTTCTGGAAAACAGCATTTGTCACCCCTCTGTAGCAAATGTCACAAAGGTCCCTAGTGATGCCACCAGGCCATCACCTCCCTGGGAGAGCGAGGTACTTTGTAAACTGACTGTTCTTCTTGTTGGTGCAGGTGGCTGCCCCGTATGAAGATGACATCCTACAGGAAGCTCAGGCAGATGGGAAATATTATTGCACCAAAGACAAAGCTCATGTGCTGCAGAAGAAGAGGAAAAGAGGACAGGATCCTTGGACAAAAGGTAGGGAGGAGGAATTCCTTGTGGCATCAGCTTCCTGAGGGGCTCCTGCGAGAAATACCAGGGGACACCAGCCGCTTTCCCTGCGGCGGAGAGGACGATGCTCCTCTGCCAAGTGCATGCCACGCCACAAATTCATGTTTGCCCAGGGTGATACAGCAGAGTCTTTCGTTTCCCTGAGATAAGACACGCCGCACCGCATTTCGGCGACGGCTGTATCTCCAGGCTGAGGAGCCCTGCTAATGGTTAGCCGAGGGAGCGAGGGCAGGGTGGCCGGGGGAGCCCTCCCGAGCCCCTAAGCTGACAGGGTGAAGTCCCTGCTGTTTGCTTAGCCACTCAGGGAGGTGCTGGTTGGAGAAAGACAAATTCCCAGCAGTGAGTTATTGACACTGGGAGAAAGGTTTGGCCAACCCTGTTGATCTTCCAGCGCGGCTGTAGAGGATTTCCCTGCTGACAGAGGAATGTGTGGCATCCGTGTTTCCTACAGGTGAATAAGCGAAAAACCTGCTCCTGATAAGGGCAAGGATAACAGTGTGCCTGTCAAGCCTTAAAAAGTGCTCTGTCAGAAATACCCCGCTCCTAACCCCCTTCGCGCTGTCGGTAAGGACAGGGCAGTGTCGACTCGATTATGAACGTAGAAAGGGCTGTTTGAGCGTGAAAAGACCTTGTTCAACAGGCAAGAGCTGCCCCTTGCTCTGTGCCCAGCCTTCAGAGGAGCCTGCTCACCGCGGGCACACCAAGCGATGGGGAGGAACCTGCCCCAACCTCAGCGAGCCCGGCCCTCCGGGAGTGGATGGGGATGTCCCGAGCAAGGGCTGGATGCAGTCGTGGCAGGAACGGGGTGATGGAGAGGTGTAACTCCTCTCTCAGTGTGTAGTGGGTCCTGTGTACCACACTGGAAGCTGGAGAACTCAAAAAAAATTCATCCCGCTGGCCTGGTAACCTCTCAGGCATTCTCATGTACCAGGTTGGTTCTCTTGCCTGTTTCTGCTTCAGATGTTGTTTCTGTTTCCAGGGCCACAACAGCCTCCCCCAGGTACCCGTGCATCTCACATGTGAGAAGGGTTTCTCTTCATCTTTCCTTTGCTGAGCTTTGCTTCCTCCTGCGCTGTCACTGTTTTGGGATGAGGCCACGCTGACCTCATACGTGTGAATCCATTGCTTTGTGGTTAACTCCTGCGGTCATCTTGCTGTTAACAGGAGCTAAGAAGTCAATGAGAGGAAGAAAGAAAGTCAAAGCAGAGCAGATCTCAGCAGGGATCACAAAGGAACCGGAGAACTGTTCTGCTTCCCATGACCATACCTCCGAGGAGAGCTAACGGCCGGGCCAGGCCGGGTGAGAAGCGACACAGGCACTGCAGACCAAAGGAGAGGGCTGGGAGACCTCAGTATCTCACCTGCGCTGGGAGAAGGCAGTGGGGAGGTCCTAAGGACTCAGTAACGAGCAGAGCACCATGAAAACTCTCACTCGGTGCCCCTGGGAGAGGCGAGGCTGGGAAGAGCCGTGCAGGTGACACCTGGAGCAGCCAGGTCGCTGCTGGTGGAGCAGTGCATCCAGTGATGCCCAGCCCTGCGCCGGAGCAGACCTTCAGATGGGTGCTAGGAAGAGGAGACACCGTCTTTGCAGCACTCACCCTGGGTCAGGACCATGTTCTTCCCCAGGATTTTGTGCAAGGAGAACGGACACCCAGACCCAGATCCCCACGTATAACATCCCAATGGCTGGCCAAGGGGTGATGGCCCAGCTGAGCACCACAGGGTCCCATGCACAAACCTGCACTGATTAAACCCCTACCCAGCTTTCACACACGTGTGGCAGGAAATTTGTGTCTTGTTTGGCCTGGAGAAGCCCACGGTTTTCTTTTCTGGTTGAGTGAGGAGCGAGTGGGTGGGCAGGCAGGCGGGCAGGGAGAAGGGCACGGGCAGGGAGGGCTTGCGTGCTGCCCTCCCCAGGGTGCCTTGCCTGCCCAGGAAAGGCAGGTGTGCGAGAGCCTCAGCTCAGCACTTCACGCTGACCTTGGCAGGACTGCCGGGAGCTTGTTTTCACGTGGATAAACTGTTCTGAACCTGTTTTTTCTGATGTGTTAAGCACGGGCAAGTTTTCCCTCGGCGTCAAGTGACAGGGCTCTCTAGCTGGGGGTGGGGTAGGAAGGGCAGCAGTGAGCATCCCTGCAGCCCACGACATCCTACCGGGAGCCAGGCTGGGCTGTCCTCAGACACATCCAGAGAACAGGGCCGAAACGGACAGGGACCAGAGGAGAAGTGCCCGAGACGACACCCGCCCTGTCTGGTGCGCCGCCATTTCCGTTACCCGCAGTTATTTCTGTTTAAATGTGGGTGTGTTTGCCCAGAACAAAGTTTGTTTGCTGCTCAGCAGAATGGGATGTTACATCTCGTGCGGAGCACGTGGGTTAACACGCTCCTGCCTTCACCGTGCCCCAGGTGGGCTGCACCCCTTGGCCAGGGATCATGTCCCTTGCGATGGGTCTTTCCTCCACGCGTTGAATCACATCTCTCAGCAGCTTCTGCTTAACACCGGGCCAGACCCCGACAATCAGAGCGAGGTTTGGCAGGCTGGAGTTACAGCGGGACCTTGCACCTCGCTTGCGCTGCTGTGGCATTCACCTCACCCCAAAAAAAAACCCCGTGCAGTGGAGGCTGCCGACGTCTCCCCCTTTCCATCCCGGGCAGCCAGCTCTGCGTCTGTCGCAGGGGGCAGCAATACCCCGAGCAGCACTGAACACGCGTGGTGACCTGGATAAATCTGCCTTTTAAAAATATTCCATCCAGGAAAAAAAAAAAAAAAAACAAAAGTGGAAATGTAATCCTGTCAAGAGGCCCCTCGGACTGCAGGGAGGCAGCCCAGGATCGGGAGAACTGAAGGAGGGAGGGAAATTTTATGCAAGTATAAAATAATCCCCTCCCTGTGATGACCCCTTGATAAGCAAAATGTGCAGAAGTCCTGCCAAAAATAATGAACTTCTCAATTTCTATTTTTTTAAAGGAGATTTTTTTCCTCTCATTGCACAAGGCCACTGCAGATTTCACCTTCATTTACTGAACTTTTCTTTTCTTCTATATTGTTTCTTGCCTTTTCCCAGCAGGCATTTTCAGCAGATGCCCCGTATCCCCATGCAGCATGTGTGTGAGGGGCTGGCAGGAAGCTACGTTTCATAGTTAGAGCAATCCCACCACTATTTAAAAAAAAAATAGTTTTGTCAGCTCTGAGCAAAGCGCTCCTTTGAGGAAGCAGCTGAAGTGGAATCAAACTTTACATGCTGTACCTGGTCCAGCCCTGGAAACCTGTACTCGTCCAGCCCGGAGGGCTGATCCTGCCCTCCCTGAGAGCACGGCAGCCACTTCCCAGCTTCACTGGTCCTTGGCTAATGATGACTGCGAGGGACATCTGTGTACCATTTCCATTCAGCACAAGAAGAACCTTTTTACACAACAATCTCCAAAAAGTCACTGAAATTACCCTTAGAGTCACAACCCACAGAGCAATCAAGCAGAAGAGAAGCTGTCCCGTGAACAGAGCAGTGCTTCTGGGAGGCTGGCAGCTCCCGTTTGTTTTGTTCAGACAAATTGTAGCTCTGATGTCATCGGTGATGTAATGTAGGTAGGGACGCCTGGGCCAGTGAACTGGCTCCCCGGAGGAACGCGCTCTGAGCACAGCTTGGGTTTGGTCAGGGGCTGGATTTGAAATTGCACACAAATCTGGAAGAGCTACGCTATAAACATTTCTGTTCACTTTGAGTCCGTCCAAAATAGCAGCGACTGGCTCCCTTACTGCTCGTCATGCGAAACCGTTCCGACAACAGATCATTGCAACTCTTTTGCTTCCAGATCCTTAAGCATCTGTATGTGCTGAATCATCCTCACAGCGCAGATCGCTGCTCTCGGCTTGCAGACCCCCCATGCATCAGCCTCCCACTCAACTCTGCGGTAAACTGACATTTTGAGCCACTCTCTAGACTTGATTTGCAAAATTTCTAAGTTTGTGCCAGTCTAGCTGTGACTGGCAGGAAAAAAAAAATAAATAAATCACCACAGCACAAAGGTTCCTCTGTTCCCTGTGTAATGGAGATGGGGCTGCGCAGGGAAGTCCAACGAGCTCGAAGCAAACGGGAACTGCGCTGGTGGCACGGCTGGCTGCAGTGCGGGAACCAAAAGCACCAAAAATAGAGAAACGCACATCAGGTTCTTCCCCCTTACAATCTTATGTGGTGGTATTGCCTCTACAGCAGCAGATATTTTGAAGCTGGCTTAACTCATGCGCTTTGCCTGAAGCTGATCACCACCTTGTCCGCAGTGAACTCCTTTCGAAACAGAGCTGCTCCGTAAGCAACGCCCGTTTGCAGCGCTGGCTTTGGAAACACGGCTTCTCTCGTTGGTTCGCTGTAGGAAAGCTCGTTCCAGGCATTACTGAAGTCTTGCTTAAGTCCCATTTGGGAGATTTAAGGAGACTGTGCATTTTGTACGGGTCCTTCACAGGGTGAGACGCCCGCTGCGTGTGCGAAAGCGGCAGCATGCTCGCGTGCAGCTCAGCAGCCGGCAGCCCGGAGCTCGGAGGGGACGGGGATGGCTCAGGTGTGTTCAGAGCAGAGCGCGAGGGCGAGGCTTCACCCTTTGGAAAGGATGCTGTGAAGTCGTGGTTTAGCAAGTCCAGCGTGCAGTGGCTGTTCTTGGAAGGGAAGGATTTGGGGAGTTCCTTTGCTCCTTTATCTCGAGCAAAGTTTATTGTAGGAATTTTTGAGCCAAAGGGCACGTTCCCCCCGCATCCCTTGGGCATCACAGCGTTCTGCTCTGCCTCAAACATCGTCATCAACGCTTGAAGAGTTCCCCAGCCCCTGTTCTTTACCAAACTCGCTGCTAGATGTGCTGATCTCCAGTGGGACCTCTCCAGAAAACACATTTTACAAGATCCTCCCATGACAATTATTGATCTATTCATAACGGCACGTAGCGCAGCGCCACGTGGCGCAGGGGAGAGGGTTGGATTCAGTCATTCACAAATCCTCACATAAACACGACACACATTTTTCACGTCGTGGGCACACGGCCCTCCCGGGTGCAGAGCTATATGATTAAATCAATCAGCTCCCTGTTTCTTAAATACTTTGTGTCACGCAGGAGAGCCTGAGTCATTTCCAAGGAACAGTTATCAGTGCAGAGGCCCGTTGGCAACGTTTGCCTCCTGGGGCTCAGCGCGTTGTTGTGCTGTAACTGGAAATCTGCAGCGAGGGCAGAGGATTGCATCACCCGCCGCGGGTGAGCACCCGGGAATCCAGGGGACACGGCCACTCCACTCCGGTAGCGGCCAAAAGAAACCAGGGCTCCCAACTGGAACCGACCAGTGCCAGATTAAAACCAGTGCAGGTCATGGGGCCAACAGCTTGAGTCGAACTGGGCTCGCAGATTTGGGATGCAGGAGGACAGTGATGGAGATGGATGGGCTGGCAGAGAGCAGGAGTGGTCCAGCATGTGAGCACGGTTAGGAAGGGTTTCATCCTTTCTTACACGGATAACACAGGTAGGGAGTGGTGCCTCTGGGCATTTTCTGAGACATACTGAGTAGGACGGGGAAGATGATCTCAGGAGAATGCATAGTCCCAAAAACGTGGTGGCTGGTCTGCAGATGGATGTGGTGAGCATGAAGCTTACCTCCAAAGAGTGCTGGTGACCTTGGACATGCGGATTTAAGGAGAGGATTTAACAGGGGTGAACTGCGATAGGATCCTTGGGACAAGGTCCTTGAACTAGAGACTGTTCAGGAGAGAGGGGATGGCAAGCTCTGGGTGCATGTTGCACTCACTCATTGTTCTGCCAGGCTTCCAGAGAGCACCCTGGTCCCCTGTGAGGCCTCTTGGATTCCCGTCCACACCCCACTTCGGCTGGAAAAACATGTGCAGAAACTTCTGGTGCGTTATCTTAACGCTAGCAGTTCCTCCAACTGGAAGGCGGTTCTTCTGGTTCCCAGCCTAAATATATTCATGACCTGTTTATCTTTGCTTGATTTTGGGCCATGATTTTGCAAAAAAAAAATATAACACCCAGCCCACATATGTACTTTAAAATGCTGTCTCATATCAGATGCTTAGACCAAACCCTGCAGGAGCTCCAGGAGCAAAATGAGCCTGAGGTAAGCATTGGAGATCCACAGTGACACTTTACATTTGTGCAATAACGCTGCTGTAACTGCAAAACTACCTGCCTTCCCCTTTGTCTGGGGGTTTTGCAGAGGTTGGAGCGTGCTCCAGAACTTGAAGCTGCTGCGCAGCAACCCCCTGAGGAGTCCGGCTTTTCTCCAAACCAGCATCCCTGTGTGGGAGTTAGGAGCGTCTCCAGTCCAAACGGAGCTTTAGCTCTCTCCGTCCTCCCGCTGCAGCAATTCCCTGGTTGCGGGAAACAGGGAGCAAAGGTTGCCCGGGGTGGTACCCAGCCCCTGCCATTTGTGGAAATGATGCTGATGTGCCGCCCATCTGGTTTTGCGGCAGATTCCTTGAAACACAGCAACGTGCCCACTGAACTCACGCCCTGCGAGCTAGTTCACTTGTCAGATGCAGATGAAAGCTCCCCGGCATTAAAAGCAGCAACATTCAAACCACTAAATTCAGCTTTGAAGTTAGCAACCCACTAAGCTATGGAGGCTGGCTTCTTTCTGCTTCATCCTGTGCTGACTCAGTGGGACGATTTACATCCTACAGCTGGTTTTGCAAGGAAAAAATGAGAAAAAAAAATTTTTTTTAAAATCCAATCTTGGATTCTAGAGATTTTTTTTGCAGCAAGCCTAGTTAGGTTGCCAGGCCTATTTATCCCCTGGCTTATCTGATGAGCTTACCAGCAGGAAGGATTTTAATTCCTTTTTATCCCAAATTATTTTTTCCACAGCTGTGGTATGAAATGATTCTGCCAAATAATTTAGGCTCACAATCTGACCTATATTGAATAGCATAAGATGCTGAGGATGTTCTTGGGATTTTAAGTGGAGAGTTTGTATTTCACTGTAGGATTTTTAACGGAAGCCTACAAGAAAACACTGTCTTATGTTTCCTATCCAAATCCTACTACTATTATGAAATACTATTAATACTGTAAGACTGTTGATGTTTTTGTTTACAAAAAAAAAGGATCTAATGAAACAGCCATATGAAAAGACGTAGAACCTTGTGTCTATTTCACAGGACAGTTTCAAAATCTGTCTTTTATTCACTGCCCGTATTTCAGGTCATATCATCAGACATCAGCTTGGTTGCACATGTACACCGCGAGCAATGTTAAGAGTTGTCATGCGGCTTTTTTAAACATATTTGGCAAAAGCAGTTACCGTTCTAAGGGTCCAGTCTTACAAATACATTAATACTTGCTTAATTACAAACATCTCAATAATCCCTTGTTAATAGGAAACTTGGTCTGACACGTCCATGTCTATGGGCAAAATCCCGCTCAGGAGCACAAGCGGCTTTGGAGCATGTGAGGCTGGAAGCACAGGAGTCTGCAAGGGCCATTTCGGTATCAGAGGAGCACAGAGGCCACCAGCACCCACACCCTGCTGCCCACAGCACCGGAGGCTTCATCACGCCCAGCAAAGCTCCCAAACCTCCTCTGCCAGGCCCCGTGGCACGGACATCGTCAATGCACATCAACGTCCTCTGAGGACCGGGAAAGGGCAGAGCTTTCGCGCTTGGCAAGCGGTCAGAGCATCACTCTGGGATGGCAGGGATCGGTTCAAGTGCCTAAGGGGTATGTTTATTCTGTGCAGTATAAACACGCCAGTCCAGGAAGCGACATGCTGTGCAGAAATGCCTTGAGTCACTTTGTGGAGATAAATACTAAGTTTATGCTCTCCCAGATCCGGGTCTGCCTTGCCCATATACGGCCCACGATCAGCACTGCCCCAGCTTTGCTTCAGGGGCTGGGAGCTGCGGAGTTTCATCCCTTCCCGGGGTTTTGGGGGCTGCTGGTGAGTCTCAGGGCTGTGCACGGGAATCCACGCCACGCACCAGGATCCTCGTCCTCAGGGCCGGTGAGTTGGGGTTCACCCCAGCCCCACGAGCCAGAGGGCCGGGTCCCATGCTGGCGGGATGGAGCAAGAGGAGCAACCGCCTTCATCTGCTTCTGTAGGAGTAGTGTGATGTGCACAGCTGCCAGCCGAAGTTTTTAGGAGATGTTTTCTTTCTGCCAGCAGGAAGGCCAGGAGATTTTGGGAAAGGACAACCGCTGGAGTCACTGGGGGTTTGGGTGGGAAGATGGAGGGAGGGGAAGTTTTTTAAAAAAATCATAGAAAGGGACATGGCAGGTGTTTGCGTGGGATGTGGTGGGTGTTTGCATGGGGATGTGGTAGGTTTTTGCGTGGGGACGTGGTGGGTGTTTGCATGGGGACACGGTGAGTGTTTGCATGGGGACACGGTGGGCTTGTGGCTATGGGCAGGCGAGTACGTGCTCCCTGCGTGACGGCCCCGGGCAAAGGCCCAGGGAGGGGCCGTGCCGGGCCGGGGCAGGCGCTGCCCGCCGGGCGGGGGCACCACCGAGCTGCCGGGGCCCACGGAGCCGTTGCGTGCCGGCGCTAGGACCCGGCAGAGCCTCACCGGCCGGCGACTGGAGGGCGGGGCTACCCGTGCCGAGAAGCCGAACCAATCAGCGCGAGACCGCCGCCGGATTCATTTACATTCCGCCGCGCCGCAGCCAATCAGCGTGCGAGTTACCGGCCGCGCTGCGCTCCGCCGCCGCCGCCCCGCCCGGGCGGCCGAGGCGGTCGGGGCTCATTCGGAGAATGGCCGCGGCCACGGCGTGCGGCTCCCCGCCTCCCCGCTCGCCTCGCGAGCACCCGCCGCCGCCGCCGCCGCAGCAGCCGGCGCCGCGGAAGCGGGGCGATTCCCGGCGGCGGCAGGCCGCCCTCTTCTTCCTCAACAACATCTCCTTGGACGGCCGCCCGCCCTGCCCGCCCGCCGAGAAACCGCCGCCCGCCGGTCCGGGCGAGGGGGAGGAAGCGGCGGAACCGACCGGAGCGCCCCCCCGCCTGCTGTCCCCGCCGCCCGCCTGCCAACCGCCCGCCCTGCTGCTGCCGCCCGGCGTCCCCCCCCTCGCCGGGGCCAAGGGGGAGGCGGACCCTTCCCCCCGCGGGGGCATCTTCCTGCCGCAGCTGCTGCTGGGCGGCCCGCTCTGCCCGCCGCCCCCGGCGCCGCCCGCCCTGCCGGGGATGCTGGCGGCCGCCAAACCGGGCGCCCCGGGGTTGCTGAGCCCCACGCAGAGCGCGGCGGGAGGAGGCTTCGCGCTGGAGGCGCAGCGGCAGAGGTGAGTGAGGGGACGGGACGAGCCGGGCCAGCCCGCACCCGCCCCGCGTCACCCCCCCCCCCGACCCTGACCCCGCGGGGCGTGGGAAGCGGCGGGACCCCCCCCCGCTCCCGGACGAGCCGGACTTTCCCAGGGCCTTGGGCCGGCCGGGAGGGGGGGAGCATGGGAAACGGCCGCCCCCGGGGATGAGCGGCCGTGGGAGGCGGCCCCGCCCCCGGGAGGGAGCCCCTCTGCCGGGGGTGGGGGGGGCGGGAGGGGGCAGCTCGGCCGCTGAGATGTGCGGGTACCGGTACGGGGGGTGCCCCACCTTGTGGGAGTGGCTGGGGGCGATGTGTGTGTTTGGGGGGGGGGGGCGGGGGGGTTGCAGGGTTGTTTCACCACTTTGAGTCGCTGGCTGCAGTTCTGCCGTGTCCTGAACCCTGCCTCCTGCTTTTCCCCAGCCCGGTTTTCTCATTTTTCTGTCTCCAGATGAAGCCCGCGCAGTCATTGCTAGGTGGGACTCCCTCCGCGCAACGGCACGGCTGCTGATGCAGTGCCTGCTCCTAACCTCTGCTGCTCAGCCGTGCAGTAACTGAGCATTAATAACCGCCTGTACGCTGGGAGCTTTGAGTCCGCCGCAGGGGAGGATGTCCTGGCCTCCGGAGCGGGATTACCGTTGCGTTTCCAAGGGACTTCTGTCAGCCTGGAAGTGTTGGTTTTCTAATCGCCTGGAAAGCAGGCTCAGATCTTGGGGATTTGAGCTCTGAAGGAACTCTTTTTCAGGCTGTTTCTTGCATAAACAGCTTTGTAAAGTGAGCTGGCCCTGTGAGCCCGCAGATAGGCAAAGCGATATCAAAGGCTTTAAGTCTCCGTGGTCTTTTCAGCGGCTTCCAGAGCTTTGTTAGCGAGCTGAAATAGAGATGATGTCTGTGCTTTAAGGCTGGGGAGCTTTGCTAATGCAGTTGGTGGGTGATCCCCATCAGTGTGCAACTCACAGCAGAGGTGTCCCATGTATCTCCAGGGAACGGCTGCATGGAGGTTCAAGTGAATTTAAAGAGAAGTAGCTGCTTGAGAGGTGTGGGAGTCGTCTTGTGTGTCATCCCTCCTGAGTTGTTTTTTTTCCTTCCTGAACTGTCAGTTGCCACCCATTGCTTTCCTTCTTGTAATGGAAGGGACCTTTCTTTCCTTGCTTCTTGGAGAAACTGAAGCTGGACCTGCTAGATGGGTGCCCTGTGTGCACAGGTTGCAGTCTTGTATTGGTCTTATTGTGCAGGAAAGCCTGAAGTGAGGGTGTTGCTGTGGCACAGCTCCTTCCTACCACTCCTGGTCCGCAAAAGCCAGCGCACTAGGTGCTGTGCAGTTCGTTTCATTGCTTTAATATTGTAGGTCAAGCTCTTGAGGGCAAGTTTTGCATCAAGAGCTTTACAAGCACAGTTGGCTCTGTGGGTGTGACATTCGGTGTGCCTGTGCATATGGAGTTTTAGACTGATGGAGTTTGTGTAAATGAAACAGTCCTTCCCCTTCCCATGCCAAGAAAATATTCGTAGGATCTTCTCATTTGATGTCTTTCCTGCCTCTTTCCTTGGCCTCTGATTTTAGATGTTACGTTCCACTATAGTAATTCTAATCAATCCACCTGAAAAGAATGATGAATCAGAAATAAAAGGTAGAGAGAAGTGCAAGGAGGGAATGAAAGGGCTTCTGTCTGAGTAATGACAAAAGAGACCGTGATTTTTCAGCTTGGCAGGGATGGCTGAAAGGGTGTATTGTATTGCATTAATCATTTTGTACGCTGCTTACGAGGCTGATTTGGAGTGAGATTTCATCTATTTTTTTGTCTTTAAAGAAAAGAGTGAGCAGAGAAGATCCACTGAAACTATCAGGCAGAAGACCTGCATCTTTACATGGAGGTACACACATCTTCTGACAAAAGGACAGTTTTACGCTCCCTGTTGGGATGCGTTAGACCTGACGCATCTCCTCCCAGTCCGCTGGGCATGGAGTGGGTTAGATGGACTGTCCCTCTGTAATTACGATTTCACCTGCAGCTTGCAGGGTGGGGGACTTGGAGCACGTGGTTTTTCGCTGGACCGTTCCGTGGTTTGCTCTGCGACAGAGCATCCCCTCATCCCTGTGGAACGGCGGCATCTCCTCTTGTGAATACCCGAGGAGCGATTCGGGGACTTAACCACCACTTTCCTGCAGGAAGGCATGCTGCTTTCCCTTCTGTGTTAGGGGAGTTGTTTGCAAAATAAGATTTAGAAATCAGCAAACAATCACAAAGTGAGTTTCCCTTTACTGGGACGTGGGAATCTGGGTATTGTTTTGCCGTACAGTAAGGCTGCTACTCTAGATAGGTTAACTGTGTGCATCGGGGAAATATACAGGCGTATGAAGTCGTCAGAGGGAAGGGAGAGGCAGAATCCACTCTGCGACTCTGGATGTCTAATCTTTGGTGCCCACTTAAGGCAGCTGCTCTCCTCAGAGTCCTTTTTTAGTCACTGTCAAGAGCTGCTTTGAATCGCCCTTGGCGGAGCCTCCCTCAAACGCACCGGGAGCACAGGCTGAAGGATCTCCAGATTCGCTCCGTCCGTGTTCGGTGACCGGTGCCACTGCAGTCCCATGCTGTGCCCAGGGATTTCATCGTGCCGGGGCTTGCCCCAGCTCATGGAGATCACTTTAGAACTGGCAGTTTCATTGGGCAGACTTTTATTACAAAACTTTATCTTGTTTGACTTGATTGCAAAGTTGCAAGAAGCTGATGAGGGCGGCCGGCGGAGCTCAGGGCAGGTTGTGATGGCATCTCTGCCGAAGTCGTGCTTGTTGATTAGGAAGAGGCAGAATCTTGGGCAGAACCCAAGGCATCGGTGATCTGCTCAGCTGATGGAACGTGGAGTTCCACAGTTGCTCGGTAGCTGTCAGGTCCTTTAGGATGGAAACTTAGGCAGTGCACGCTCCCTCGGAGGCACCGTTCAATCTGGGCGCTTGGTCTCATTGCGCTGCTGGCTGTGCCTTATAAACTTAACGACTTTAACCTTCCACTTTTGTTTTCCTAAGGAATCTCCTGTTTATGGGATCTTGAATTACAGCTCTGTGTTACACCCGCTTGCTTAATCTGTTTGCCATCCCTCCTCCCTTCTCCTTTTCCATCTTGCTCTGTTCTTTTGTTCTTTCAAAGAACAAGCCTCACAAAAAGCAGTGAAGGGAGGCAGCAAGCGGCGAACAAATCGGCATTCACAGATTTGTAATGAATTTGTGCAGCTGGGTCTGAAGCTGGCAGGGCTTTCTGGGGAGACACAGATAACAGAGGGCCCTGAGAAGAGCCAGGTTGTGAAAGCTGGGATGGGAACAACAGCCCGGAATGTCAGTGCTTGTAGTGCTTCTGAGGTTTCGGTATAGCGCAATGTAAAGCAGCTGGATTTGCTGTACACTCGGTGCATTTTTCTGTCTAAGAATAAATACAGAGACAAAACTGTTTGCAGCCAGTGCTTTATGCCCTTGACGTTCAGTGGTCAGGGCGCCGAACTGAATGTTCGTGGTTGCTGATAAATCAGAAATGACTGAGCTAATATAGGTGGTTTTAAGGGTGGGAGTTTCGATGACAGTTGATAATGGCAGCGCTTTGGACCAGCTCTGCTTTTAAGTGTTAATTGGATGCTGGATTGCTGACATAGTTGTGATCAAATTGGTTCCTTGGGTGGAATGGCAGAAGTGCTTGGTCAGGCTTTTATGCTTGTGATGGTTAATGTGTTGTTTTGTCCTGCTGTCAGCTTAGCTGCTGTTTTCACTTCAAGAAATACAAATATTTAAAAAACAAACCCTCTGCTAATAAACAGATTTTGTTGAGATGGATGAAAGTGACTTGTATAGCTGCCTGTGGTATTTATTATCTGACGTTCCCAGCCAGGTATGTTAATCAGAAGTAGTAAGTTGTATGCCTAGCAGGAAACTTGGAGATCAGGAAATCCACATCCTTGTGTGCCTCTGTGAAGGGTTCTCGAGATTTCTGGTTCTGCGAACGGTTCTGGTGCCAGACACTTCGAACACCAAGGTTATTTTGACCTCTTTGATTAAAGGAGTCCAGAGGCTTTTAAAGTAACTGTCATCTCTGGACAGAAGGAGCCTGTTTACTGTACTTGCAGTTGATTTTGCACACAGATGGATTCTGTAGCTTTTCAAAGCGATTGCGCAGGAGCCCCGGCAGCGGGTTTTGGGATGCTGCGGGAAAGGGGATGGCCCTTACCATAACTTTGCTTAACCCCAAAGTCTCTCTTGGAAATTACAGAGACACGGGCTGCCAAAACTTGAATCTGCTTTGCCAACCAGCTGGACAGCCATCTTGCCTTGCTGTGGGTGAAGCTTCTTCGTCAGGGCTGTTGTGTGCTCTTGGCACCATGACCGAACCAGACCAGTTCAGGAAAGTTACTGGTGGTGGTTCTCAGTTTTCCGCAATTTACTGTAAGCTGTGGGATGAGGCAGGGAGGGAAGGATCTTTGCTTTCAGTTTTAAAGAGTAGTTCTGAGCTCTTCTGCTCTGGGTTTGGGTATGGTTGGTTTGGTTTAGGGGGGGAAAAAAAAAAAGGTGGAGGGAGGGGAAGTGACTCTCAGAAAATTCTTTTCTTTTTTTTTTTTTTTTTAATTTCCTACAGCATGTGGTTTTTAGTTACATTAAATCTTAAAGACCTAACTTCAGCTGTCCTGTATTCCTCCTTTTTCCATCTGTCAACCAGTTAAAGCTGTGAGGCTGTCAGGCTGAGTGAGCTTGAAGATGCTTCTGAGCCTTCTTTTGAAGATTGTTCTGAAGTCTTCTGGCTCTCTAGTTTGAATTTTAAAATGCACAGTCTGACGTGCACACAAATGTAATGAAATTGGGATTCTTCAGTGAGCACAAGGTACTGTTGATAAAGCAGGTGGGTGCAGATGGAGGGTGCTCAGGTAAAGTCGCTCTGTCACGCTAGCTCTTCAAACACAGAGCTCTAAACTCCTAACCTTTGGTTTATAGCTCTTGTGTGTATAATTGACTGTAAATTATTATAGTCCAGCCTCTGAAAAAGATGTTAAATGAAGAACCTTTAACTCATCTCGTCAGTGCAAGTGAAGCAGAAGTGTTTCGCGAGGGAGCCCTGTGATTTGTGAGATGTTGAGTCCTTCAAACAAAAACCTTGCTGCCAGCTGACCCTGCCGCCCGAGATCCTGGAAGCTCTGAAGGCCCTGGCCCTGTGCAGCCACCTTCTCCAGGAGAGCTCCTCTCCTGCCAGCTCTCGCTTGGCACGGTGGTGCTTGAGCTCAGCCTGGCCTGCAGACCGACCTCAGAGCTGGGTAGCCATTTCATTTGCTAGCCAGCCATGGCACGGACCCAACTGCTGCTGGTCAAAGCTACTTGCTTGACAGCGTGGACAGATTTGCACTTGCTCTGTTGTGGTCACTGCAATTTAAGCATGAAATTTTGCCTTGGTGAGGCTACAACCTCTTGATTGTGGGTTGGAGGAGATGACTGATGTTGCGGTGGGAAGAACCAAGTGCCCATAAAAACACTGGGAGAAATCTCTCAACTTCCTTTGACTGGGTTTCCTCCAGTCACCTGTTTGGAATTTTCTTCTTTCTGCTTCTATCTTTTCTTTTTTCTTTTTTTTTCTATTTTTTTTTTTTCTTTAACTTGGGAGTGTCATTGTGCCCAAGGCTCTCATTTTAGCAAGGCACATGACGAAATGACAGCATCATCTCTCAGGGAAGTGCGTGACTATTCCTAGCATAATGCCCACAGTGTTATCAAGGACACACTTTGCGTTTTGCTTGCCTGTTCTGGTCAGCGGTTCAGTGCTTAGCAAGGAGAGTGCAAAGCACAGAGGGAACCAGGTTGGTGAGTTAGGAACACCTTCAGAAACTGTAGAAATTTGGAGAAATACAGTTACTGGTTGTGTCCTGCCCAGCACATGTAGTCGTGAGAAGCAGCAGGGATTTGGGGAATGGGCTTTGAAGTGGGCTCGGCACAGCAACCCTGACATCTGGTTTGGTGGTTCTCGCGCAACAGATGTCTTTCGTAACGCTTACTGGAAGGCATCATTTTATCCTCGGATTGTCTAAACAGTCTTAGCACCAAAACAATGTCATTTATGAAGCGCAATGAACACAAAGCTCGTTTCCTAGTAGCGTTAGATCTTAATCCTATGTGGTTGTGAATCACCAGTGAAGCAGCAGCTGCTGTGCAGAGTATCTAATTTCTTTCCTCGTTAGTATTTAAAACTCCACAGGCTAAGTGAGCTTCCCACTTACTCTGCCTCCACCTTCATTCACATTACGCTTCATTTCTGTTCTTTCTTGCCCGTCCGTGGGCTGTGTGACACATTCTTTTCCTTGCGTGTGGCTTTACTGGTGTTGGAGGGGTGCAGGATTTTCTCCTGGCTGTTTGGGAGCAGCAGGAAAGCTCCTGGTGCCCCTCTGGTTTTGCAAACAAGCCTTGAATAAGAACACAAAGTTGAAGGAACTGGGCCTCTTCCCCCATCCCGAGGTCTCACGGAGGGCCCTGCTCTGAAGCATGAAAGTACTTTCCATGCTCATGTGGCTAATTGGGGTTTACTCTTTAAAATGAAGATTACTGGAGGAATAACTTACACTAGCCCTGCTGTGAGACTTGTATTTATTCTCTGGCAGCCTGATGCTTAAACAAATGTCAGAACGAGCTCCTGGGATGGTGGCCCGCTATCCAAACTGCACGTTTGTGGTGCTGTAAAACAGCGAGTAGCTGACTTTGTCAAGAAGGAGCACTTAGCTGTATGCTTAGTATTGGTTTTGCGGGGTGTCTTCTCTGCCCTGCTTCTCACTGAACATCAGAGCTGAAGCCATCTGTCCATGAACATAGCTTGCTCGCTGCTGGGCACTTCACAGTGTAGATTTTGCATTAAACTCATTTGTTTCACCGAATACGTGGTTCTGATTGTGATTCAGTGTTAATGTGCTCTCCGACTCCTTTTGGCTTTAATTACTGAGAACTTGTTGCTGCTGGTGAGCTGTACTCAATCTGCTTCTGAGCAGGAAACTCATTAATGTAAGCGCCAAGGTGGTAAGGCACGGGCACGGGAATAGGGATGCTCACACCCGCACGCTCTGAAAACAGTAAACATCTCCTGGGCTGTATCGGTAATGGCAGTTGCAAAAAAAAAAAAAGAAAAAAAAAAAAGGTCAGATTAAAAACTGGAACTGGTTTTCTTAATCCCTTGATGCAAGTATTTTACCTAGTCAAACCAAAGCACAGTTCACATCTGGCGGCTGGCTCGCCTGTAAGGAAGGAAAGCGATACAGCTTAATCTTTAAAATATGTCTTGGCAAAACAGATCCAACAGGTATGTCTTCCTATTGTAAACAGGATTCAGGATCTGGATTTCTTGTGCAAATTACCTTTGACAGTTGTTACTCAGCTAGTGCTTCCAAAAACCAGTAAATTATTCTTGTCCTTGTTACATTAATAACTCGGTCCCTTGCCAGCTGTGGTTACACTGAGGCATGTAAGGTCCCTTACAAAGGGACATCCACACTGAAATAAACTCTTTCAAGTGAGAAATAGGGGCTAATAGATTTGGTTTCCTAATTTTACACAGTAATTACAAATCCATGGCCTCCCCCCTTCCCCGTTCCACTCATTTATTAGCGGTACGTATGGCTAAAGAGCACCAGAGGATATAAGCCCTGCTGCTAATTTTAGCCCGGTGCCTGGGGGCTGTGTGCCTGCATGAGTGCATGCAGCGTGGCATCTTTCCCCCAGCAGACGGGCGATGGATGCGGCTCCATCTGACACGAATCCACCCTGCTGCTCCCTTTGGCTGGAGGAGGTCCCAAGTCAGGTTACTGTCCGGCTTTTGCAGCATCTTTGAACACTTGTGTCACAGGGAAGTGATCCAGGAAGCGGCGAGGATGAGAAGTTGGGGCAGAAGACGAGATCAGGGTGCTGCGTTGGTGAAAACAGCTGAATGCAAACCTGTCTGTGTGAGAGGTGGGGGTTAACTGGGATGGGAGGAGAATCCCAGTAAGATTTTAGAAACTTCTGACGTAACCCTTTGGGAAGGAGCGAGACTGGCCAGTACATCCATCTGCTGGAGCAGAAATGCAGGAACCAGGAGGGCAAAACAGAGAAAAAGCTTAAAAATGGCCAAACAGCAGCTGCACACAGTGGCTTCAGTAGGATCACTGGCCACTGCAATTTGAAGACCAATATTAGAAGTTAAAATGAGGTTCACGAGGGCTGTTGCAGAGCCTGGGGGTGCTGAGCAGGGACACAGGCGCAAAGGGCTGACCCTTCGGGGACACTGGCCCGGGAGCAGGCGTGGAAGAGGCTCGTGTGTGCCTGAAGCCACGTCTGGTAGCACAGGGTTAGTAAGTCTCTTGCATTCAACCATAGTATCTGCTAAAGAACGGCCATCTTAGACATTTCCAACTACCCTCAGACTTTACCCTTGTCCTCTTGGCTGTCTACAGGTGGCCCAGCCCGTGGTGGGAGGGGGAAAACACTCTTGGCAAGGCATTGGAAAGGCCGGTGTTCTCTAATCTGGAGCTGTGACTTAACCAGCTTTTTCCTGCCAGTTCATAAGACGGGACACGCAGGGATTACCGGTCCTATACATAGATTGCTCTTAGCTGTGTCCTCTTCCGTGGGGAACACTGAAGAGCCGTGTCAACCCTGGGCCCGGGGATCTGAGTGCTGTTTGTCCGTTGTTGTTCACCCTCTGCTGAGAGTTTCTCTGCCAGTGCTCAGTGGGACCCTGGCAAGGCCAGAAGAGGAAAGCTCTGAAGCTGGAAGCACTCAGAAGTCGGGTTTCCTCGGTGGGAAATCCATCAGGAAGGATAAAAGCATGGGCTGGCTACTGCTTCCCAGGATGGGAGTCAAAATGCAACTCTGAACTTAATTTGATGGGGTTTTATCTGAACACAAGGGTTTTTGTAGGGTTTTTTTAAGTGTGTGTTTAGTTCATCAGGGGTTTGGTGGCGGTGTTGGGTTGTGTGTCCCCATGTGTGCACATGGAGATAAGCTAAGGCGTAATCCAGAATTCCTCTGCTTGATAGCCCCTTATCTCTGAGCATGCGCTGCAAGTGTTCTCTCTCGGTGGGTCCCCTCGGAGATGCTGGCTGTGTAAACACAGTTGCTGGGTTTAATGGTGAGGTTCTGGGAGGGTCCTACTTTATTGGCTCCTAAAATAAGTTGGGGAAGCACCCAGAAGTGACCTCCTGGCCAAGGATGTACAAACAAGCAAACCCTCTATAGCTTGTCAGGGAAATAGCTGATGTCGGTGAACAGGCATGTTTGAGCTTTCCTGAGGATACTGTTGAAATTACAGCCTGCTCCACAGAACTCGTTAACATTTTAATATTGGATACCTCAGTTTCTAGTTGCGAGGTAGCACGTTGGTGGGGCTGCACGTAAGGTAACTTGCAGGGCACGTATGGATGTTGATTTTCTGTTGTAGCATTTTGGTTGCATTTGGTAACAAACATTCTGTGTAAACTGCTTAAAATCCTTCGAATTCCTGTGGATCAGACCATGAGCAAGAAGTGTCACCGTAGTTGAAACTGCTTAGCACAGGATATGTGACTCGACGTTTTTTTCCGTGGACGCTAGCAGCCACTGAAGCGATCCTGTGCTGCCTGTGGAGTGTGGATTGACTGCATGGGAAGAGCGCTCAAACTAAAGCAAAAATATATATACATATATGAAATAAGTGCAGACAACTCAAAAAGTGTTACATTTTGCCATGTACTTCCCTACCTAATAAATAACTTGTGCTGATTCTGTATTGAGGAGTCCAGCAGCTCTCTCCCGCACGGCAGCAAGGGAGCAAGCTGTGTCGCTGTGAAACGTTGGCTTCCGCACGCGAACCGTTTTGGGTGCTCTGACTGGATTAGTGAGACCTCTTTGTGTACCCCCTGGTGTAAGATTTGCAGGAGAGTATCTTGCTTAGCATCTTGAATTCTTCCAAGGTGACAGCTTCATTTCAGGACAGAAAATATTATTTACAAACGTAGCTAAAAATGGCGTTTCCTGTTGGCAGAGTGGGGATGAGTCACTGTGGTTTTGAGTCGAGGGGCAGGATCACTGCAGCAGGTTTTACTTCCAGATACGCTCTTACGAAGCATCTTGCCTCCTTTTTTTGTACTGATGCCTGTTGTGGTTGGCATCAGCTGTGTTTTCCCTTTGCTGACCGCACATGGCGTCGTTCTGTCTGCATCCAGCCGGGTCTCCCCCGGGAGGGGAGGAAGACTCTGGATGTTACCAACTGCATCCGTACCAGGAGGTTTGAGATTGGCCTCGACATTTCATGAAGGGTTTTTTTATTGCCAGTTAGATGCCAAAGTAGACTGGAGAACTATGTGTATGTCAATGTATTAAACTTTCTTGTGCAGTTCTCACTGAAAAAAAAAAAAAAAAAATTAAAAGTGAAGTGCTGATGAAGGACGTTGAAGCTGTGCCAGGAATGTTCTTCAGTAGCACCCTTAATAGCTGTTGGTTTGTAGGAGGCAGTCTCTAGCAATGCTGAAGGTGTTAGTCCTGTGGGAGGGTTTACCTCTCTTGGGTTTACAGAGAGGAGTGGTAATTTTTCATCCTCCTACCTGGTGGAGTCGTGGTCTTTTTCTCTTTTAAGAACGCCTGAGCAGCACTGCTGAGAACCTGAAAACAATTTCCTTCTAGGGGAAAAAATAAAGTTTTATATGGGAGTATGAATTATTACAAATTCACTGGAAAAGGGCAGCAACTGTATTTTATTAAGGAGATCGTAAGCAGAGTTTGAGAAAGAGAAAAATGTTCATTAGTTTGGCATTCATTCTCTGTACTTGAGAACACAGAGAAAATGGTGAATTTTTTCTCTTGAGCATATGGTGAGGAAGGAGGAACTAACCCGTTTCAGGAATACTCAGACTGAAGTGTCTTTTTGCAAATCCTCTGGATAAGCGTTGGTATCTCCAACTACAGCAATAACTTCAGAGACCTCATTGCAGAGGCTGGCCTGCAGATCAGCACTTCTGGGTACCATTTATGTCAACGTACAAGGAAGAATCCCAAACCACCCTCTTTTCTGAAGTTTGACATTTTTCCAAAAGTAGATCTTGTCAAACCAGCGTCCTGTAACTTTTCTGGTATGCTGCTTTGAAGTTGGATTCCATGGCAGTGTTGTCCATTAGTTGAGTTACTGTGTCACTTTGGAAGAAAACCTTGGACTTGAATGCATTTGGCTTGTGCTAAAAATGTTAGCACAATGTATGCTTAAACAAAAGCAGAAAATATGGAATCCAATAGTCGTTGTGTCAGTGTTTTGCTGGTGGCAGTTGAATCCGAGTGCATTGTTCCTGTGGAAATTGCAGGCATAGTTTCACAATTGATTTGTAAATCTCTACCAACAAAGAATGACTTGACTTTGACAATAGTAATGTATCTCACTTTGGCAAAGTCTATTTTTTCGCGTAACTGTAATGTCCTATTACTGTTACACTAACTCACACGATTCCTACTATTATTCTCCTTACGTCTTCCATTCTGGGATTTCAGATGGGTACCAAATACTCTTTGCTTCCTCTAATAGCCCTCTCTATTGTTTTCCGGAGAGATCCGTCAATTTTATTGAGCTCCCGTCATAGACTCTAAGCCTGCCGACTCCCACAGCTGGAGACGACTGTGTTCTGAATGGAGAATACGTGCAGATGTCCGGTCATCATACCTGTGTCTGTCCATAAATTAATATAAAATGACTTATTCCTTTGCCTTGATGACAGGGGCGCTTTTTGTGATGTTTCTTGTAAGATTTTTAATGAGTGTTTGGAAGCTTTTTAGGTGATTAACTTACAGGTAGATGTTCTTATGTGTTGAAGATGGTGTATGCTCTTGTTAATGAAGTTGGTATAAAAATGCATTTCAAGGGTCCTACAGGGGGAAACAAGTTCTTGGCCTTTTTAGGAACTTGAAACTCTTCGTTAAGCACTCTTCCATTTGTCCTAAGAGCTCATAGATCTGTTGCAGTTCATAAACTCAGAGGCCATGAACTAATACTGTTCACTCTCCGTGGTGTTGTACATTTTACAGAAGGCGTTTTATCTCCCAGCGCTGCTCTCTAGACTTTTTAGAAGACATAGTGGAATATGCCAGTGTACGAAGGTACTTTTTTCAAAAGCAGCATTAATCTCAACTTGTTGCATGCAGTCCTCTCCTCCCTCCACCCTCTTCCACGCCAAAATCTGAGGTCCTGCATGCTAGTGCTGCCATCTGATCATACAACTGGCACAACTTTTTTTTTTTTTTCAGAGCACTTAACAGGTTTTGGGTTTTTTTTTTTATATATAATTGCAGAACCAAGCATATATCTGGGTCTCCAAGACACAAAAGTTTGAAGAAGATGCACTTCATCAAAAACATGAGGCAGTATGACACGAAGAACAGCAGGTAACTTCTGGAGGTCAGGTGCCTCCTGTACTCAGGTGAAGTAGGATGTGCCCAGGCGTAGACTCTAGTTCAACGCAATTAGCAGTGTTGGTGGGAATAAGGTGATGTCCTTGGGGTCTTATTTGTTTTGTATATCTGTCAAAGGCAGTAGGTGCTCATATCTGCTACATCTGCAGCAATGTTCTGATGGTTCTGCCATCCTGCTCTGAGGAGGTTAAACCATTCTCTTCAAACACCCTCCTTATCTCTAGCACACAGAGAGCTTAGAGCTGAGAAGGATTTAAGGAGAATGGCTTGGTTTAGCCAAATTCTTGGCTTGTAGTTGCTGGGCAGAAGAGAAAAGGGAGGCTGTCTTCATATTTATTACTAATAGAGGTGTGAGACTTCATCTAAATGTGAAATGTTATCTACACCTTTTCACAAGATTGATGTAAAAATGATGTAAATGTAGATATATATTTAAAGACTAGGATTTCCTTGAGGAGCTCCCAAGGTGATGGCAGTTACTGAACGCTGAGCTGTGATACAGAGCTTGGCTCTAGGGACCTCCAGGGTCAGAATGAAACCTCTGCTCTTGTGCTGCTTTCTGAAAATGTGAAATCCATAGCAGTATCTGTGTAACTTACGGAGCAATTTAAGAGGAGTTGTGTGTTCATGTTCCATAAAAAGCTGCTTTGTAACTTCTGAATCTTAATTCTTGTCCTGATCTCTTCCCATCTGCTTACAGGATAGTGTTAATCTGTGCTAAACGAACACTGTGTGTGGCTTTTTCTATCCTACCTTACGGGGAGAGTTTACGGATCAGGTGAGTCATGTTTAACTGCTTTGTGAAATGTCTGGTCTGATGTTTGCAAAAGATGTTTTTAAATGAGTGTGGTCGGTGCACATCTCCTGGTTTGAAGCAGGTGAACTTACTTCACTCACCATTTTTGTGTAAGGACGAGAGCTTGCTGTCAGAGCAGTAAAATCAGACACTGCCACAGTGTCAAAGTGTTCATTCAACTCCAAGAGAAAAATGGTGGAAAAGGTAGACTTACCCTCAGGTGATTATTCACATTTCAAAGCACTCCAGTCCTGTGAAATCCCCGAAACCAACTCTGAACAGATGATGTGATTTGTTACTGTGCAAGATTTCCTATGCTCCTAAGGTGGTCAGAAATCAACCGTCTTTAGTACAACAAACACTTGTGTCAGAAAAAAAAGCACACAGAGCATAAGGGAAGGATGCTGCCACCTTCACTGGAAAGTTACATCTAAAAAAGTTTAAGGTGCTCTTCTGTTTTTCATCTCTGAGACATGAATGTCACTATTTGCAGTCTAAGAAAACCAGGAACAGTTTAGAATGATTGAAACTGCTTTTAGTGTTAGTACTACATTTTTGTTTAGAACTGTCAATATAATCACTTATGAGAAACAATACGTGCTAACTGGATTTCCCTGCAGCTTTGTTAAGTCCCTTGTGAAGTCTAAGTTGATTCTGTGAAGGTCTGTGATCTACAAGTCCACCACAGAAAATACAGATTTTATTCTAATCCGCTTTTGGCTAAACAATTGTGTTGTCAATTCTGTCCTGTACATGACTTATGGACAGAGGAAACGGATGTTTAGTGGTGGGAATTGCATTGTATGCAAATACACTTGCCGTAAAAATAGTTGATGGGAAAATAGTCTCTCAATAGAAAAGCAGCAAGGTCCCTGGAACTATTTTAGAGCAGTTCTGAGCACTGTCTCGTTCTTTAACTGCAGTTCTTTAACTGAAAGCTGCTTTTTCACATTGGAATACAGGTGACAAAGCTGCATGCTGCCATCACTGAAGCAGCCTTGATTCTTAATTCGAGCTTGTGTGCGCAGTGGTTGGAAAATTACAATTGAAAGGCAAGTTTATAATCCTGGAAAAGTAGTAATACAACTCATGTTTGCTGTTCAGTGTTTGAGTATTAGTGTGTTAACAAATTGTATGGTCTTCTGCAAAGAGATGATATTAAAAAGAAATTTAAATTTCCTAGGTGTATTGTTACAGATTTGAGTTAAAATGGTATGAAAGCTGATTCTTCACTTAATGAACATCTCTACCTTTTGGAAAGAGTACTGAAAAATTAATGCTTTCCTGGAGATGGGATTGAGGGGTTGCACTGTTCTCACACAGAGCTGTGACCTGGTGGTGCTGGCTGTAGCCAGTGGGTGCTGTTTACTGTAGAGGGAGCTGAGCTTACGCTGCGTTTTCCAATAGTGCGTTTTCTTATCTGCACTTAGTGATCTAAAAATGGAAGGCCAGAAGCAGCGACATCCTTCTGGGGGAGTTTCAGTCTCCACTGAGATGGTGCTTGGACTGGAAGGAGTAGAGCTGGGTGCTGACGGCAAGGTAAGGAATTTTTTTTTCCTTTCCTTTCCTTTTTTTTTTTTTTTTTTCCTTGATCTATAACGCCAATGACCAAGTCACTGACTGGAGCCAGGGACAGAAGGTGAATAAGCTGGTTCCTTTCACCCTGGGACCATTTCATGCTGGGACAAATCACGTTATGGATGGCAAAGCACTGCATAAATTAAATGAGGGGTGTAACTTCTCAGAGCAGTGGAAGTTTCTTCTGAGGAGGCTGTCGAAGCCCATGATCACTTCTGCCTCCGTTTCTGGAGAATAGATTTGATTCTGGTATCTCAGGCAACGTGTGAGTGATGTTTTGATAGAAACATGGACAAAATTTATACTCCTATAGTTAAATGTATATACTGCCAGAATATCACTGATGTGATTCTCACCTTTTCCTTGCCACCCCACCAAATATTCTACAACACTTCCATACTGAAGCTGTGGAAGCAAGGCATTCCTCATCCAACTTTTCCCTTTCCTCCTGTCCCACAGTTTCAAGGTCTCCACTCCCAAATACAGGCTCCAGGGGACTCTGAGTTGGAAAACCCTAGATGTCTGGAAATAAGCTTTTTAATAATTTTCCCCTATAACTGTTACAACTTTCTCTTCTTTAAGGTTGTGTCCTATGCAAAATTCTTGTATCCGACCAATGCCCTAGTTGTTCGCAAAGCTGACAGCCACAGCGCCGTTCCCTCCTGTCGAGCTAGTGCTTCACGGAGTCTTCCTGGATCCAGATATAAACCCGTCACAGCAAAAACGCTACCAGCAGGAACAGAGATCGGTAAGGACAGCCGCCAGATTTGTCACTACTTGTGCACACCTCAGAAAAACATAAAAGAAGTATATTTGTCTGAAACAATTGCAAGTGGTGAAGTGCATTATTAGGAAGGATGTGCTGTTTTTAGCACAGCCTAGCAAAGCAGGCTCCTTAATGAAGAACAAACAATGAGCCTTAAGACTGAGGCTTGCATGCGTGCCTTACATCCTCTGTGTATCTGGCCTGGTTCTGTTTATGCAATTCAGGGAGCGCGAAGCCATTTCCTTGGAAATGCAAAGTTTTATATTACTCAACAAGAAACGTCTGGTGTGCATGGATACAGGTGGTCCTCCTTGCTTCCTAGCACCGTAACAATGTGTAAGCCAAAGAGTTTGTGACAACAATCCCTTTGCTTGTAAAAGAGCAAACCTGACAACTCTGCTGTCTGTTAGGTACGAGAATGGGCAAAATAATTCAGTCTTGTGGAGTTGTTTGCTGTGCATATGTGTGGGTGACAAACTCTAGTTTGCACTAAGTTTAAAATGGCACGTCAGGCACGTGCTGAAGAAAGAGCTTGTGGGGTTTTTTAATAATTCTAATACCTGAGCAGTGCATTTATGAAATGCAAACAGATGACTGTAGCTGCAGTTTGCTTGTACTGTGGGATCTGCCAACATGTTTAATGTTTGCCATTTGAAAACTCTTTTTAAAGAGGAATCGGGGAATTTAAAGCTCTGTATCCTGTAGCCTAGTGTTGTGCTTTTCTCATTCCCTCAGGAAGTGAAGCTGGAGAAGCTGCAGAGTATGATCCAAATCTTCTGGATGATCCTCAGTGGCCCTGTGGAAAACATAAACGTGTTCTCATCTTCGCCTCCTACATGGTGAGTGGCTGGCATACCTGAACAGAGGAGTGAGTGCCTGCCTGGAAGATCCTCCTATAAAGAACTTCCTCTAGGAAGAAAAAGTTGTGGCTTTTTGAGAATTGATTAGGGAAAATACAAATAGTTGGGTTTGTACACTCAGCTTCTTGAGGACCAGCATGATTTATATCTCCATGTTGCTTCTTTTAACCATTTGCTTACGGGTTTTTTAAGACTCTGTGATTGAGATGCAACATTGTCTGTTACTTAAGACATTACAGAAATGTTAAATTGTGAATAATAAACTTCAGGTTTGCCTTTGCATTAGTGTCTTTGGAAGGCTTGTTTGGCTGTCTGTACTGTTCACACGATAAATGATTGCCTCTTCTGTTTCAGACTACAGTCATAGAATATGTGAAACCCTCGGACCTTAAGAAGGATATGAATGAAACCTTTAGAGAGAAGTTTCCTCATATCAAGTTGACACTGAGCAAAATTAGGAGGTAAGAAACAGCATTGAATCATGAGAATATCTTCTACGCTCTACAAGGCTGCTTTTATCTTCCACTTGTATGGAGCAAACACTCGATCTATTAATAGTATATATGATTAAACACTAATCTCTTGTTGCCAGTTGAGCTGACTGTAGGATGACAGCCCTGTACAGGAATGTTTAGGATGCTCAGAAAGGGTAACAGTTGCTTTTCGTAGTTCAAGGGTTTTGTTTCACCAACTGTGGTGTATTAATGCTCATAGCCAATTAACAGTGAAGCAGCATTACCCCTGAAACAAATACTTGTAACCTGATTGTCTGGCTGTAGTGAAGTCCCGCTCTAACTGGATTGTCTTTCTGGACCCTCTGGCTATTTTCGCCTTTCAATTACCAGACTCACTGATCACTTTGGACTCTAACAAGATTCTGGGATAAAAAATAAGAGTGTTAAATCTGGGCAGTCAGGGTAGAGAAAAGCATTTCGTGAAGGCAGGACTATGCTACACAGAATTCCTCGTCTTCCAGGAAATGCATCTGGCCACTCATCAGCGAGGTGCACGGTTGCGCCTTCTGAGAGCTGTAATCTTGCTGGTATTACGTAGCGGTTAATGTAATCAGGGCCTGCTGAAATAGCCAGCTTAAACGCGATTCTGCTGAATCACCAGGGCTATGTGTAACTCTCAGCTCCGAGTCGAAGGCTTGCTCAGGCAGAGCGTCTTCTGCCAGCGTCCTGCATGCTCCTCTTTGTAGCTGTTTCGAGTAGTGTGCTTGCACAAGATCTTGCAGGTGTAGCATGGATGGCAGCCACAAGAAGTGGCATCCACCATAAAGTCTGCCTGAATACCAAAGTGAATGTCCAGCCGTTGTGGGAAGGGTGTAAACCAGTCTGCCTTCCCCCTCAGACCTGATTCTTCCATGAGGCGCGCAGTAGACAGGTCTCCATGCAGCAGTTGCTGTGATCCGCACAGCTTTGATGTGGTATTCTGTAGATTCATATTCTACAATATGAATCACAAACCAGTTTGGGAGCCCAGAGGGACCCAGACAGCAACAGCCTGTGTGTCAGTGGGGCAGCTGAGCCCCTGGTGTTCATGGGCAGATGTGGAACTGTTCTTCCACAGCAGATGATGTCAGCCAGGTTAAATCAGTTTGTGCATCAGCTCCATCTTGCTGCCAGCTGGGCTTCTTCAGTCTAGGATAATTCTTGTTACAGTTTTCCAAATACAAGCCTTGCCCGTATGCTCTTCTCAGTTCCCCTGCTGCAGCGTTTCTAGAGCATGTCACAAAAGCTGTCATGTTTGAGAGGGTGTCTCTTTTTCCTAACCCCAGTTTAAAGAGAGAGATGCGGAACTTGAGTGAAGAGTGCAATCTGGAGCCGGTTACTGTCTCCATGGCGTATGTTTACTTTGAGAAGCTTGTCCTCCAAGGCAAACTCAACAAACAGAACCGCAAACTGTGTGCTGGTGCTTGCGTTCTGCTCGCAGCCAAGATCAGCAGTGATCTCAGGAAACACGAAGTTAAACACCTTATAGACGTAAGTACTGTGAGACTTGTTTCAGGTCTTGACAAAACTTTCTCTTTAGCTCATAGAACAAGATAAAGATTAAAGTCAAGATTTTCAGCAGTGTATGCTTTCATTTAAGATCAGCTCTTTCAGACTGTTTTATGTCTCATCAGGGCTCTTCCTTGATTTATTTTTTTTTTTTAGTTCATTAAAACTGCCTGGCTGGTGCAGTCAAATGTCCTGCTGATCCCATAGTGAGGTTATTTTTGCACGTACTGTTTCTCAGGCAAACATACGTAACTGTTGTGTGGGTGTCACAGCTGAGCTGATAAGCTGGTTTATTTGTCTGATCCCAGGCAACACTTTTGATTTTGTAGGTACAGCTGAGGCCATGCATCACTGACTCTTGTTTTATGCTGACTCAATCTAACAGTGTGTTGGTATCCTGTGGATTAACTGATTCTTTCTCCCCCTCTCTTTTTTCTTTTTTTTTAATTTTATTTTCTTTTCTTACTATCATAGAAACTAGAAGAGAGATTCAGATTCAACAGAAGAGATCTCATCGGTTTTGAATTCACCGTCCTTGTGGCTTTGGAACTGGCTCTCTATCTTCCTGAAAACCAAGTTTTACCTCATTACAGACGGCTCACCCAACAGTCGTAACCAAAGCTGCGCTCCAGCTGACGGCCGCTGGCGCTGGGGATGGCATCACTGAGCGCTGCTGGGGAAGCTGCCGTGGGCCTTTCCGTGCGGCTGTGCGCATCCTGCCGTGGCTCCAGCTAGTTTTGAAGTCTGCAGAGTGTTACTAAACTGTCGAGGTGTGCATGATGGACATGTATGCCAAGTCTGGGGGATGGTACGAGAAGAGTTTTTGAACTTTTATTTTCTTTTGGACATTTAAAGCACAAATATTCACCAGTCAACTGTCATGGCTGCTTATTCTTCCTTATTTATCTTTTTGGTTTTACTAAAACTGTTCTTCCCTATGAAGAATACTATGGTTTTTTGTTTGTTTGGTTGGGTTTTTTAAGCCTTTATTTTATTCCTTGAAACTAAAGGAAGCATCACTTCCATTCCAGTCCACCATAAAGTTCAGATGTTTTTAAGAATCTTCTCACATTTTTACATTAATGAAATGCATACTTTATTTTTTTAAAGATGTGCCTAAAACCGGCTGGTCTGGTACCAGTACTTTTTAAGTTAGTTATGTTATTTAGTGGAGAATCCTGAACTTGTATAGCCATTTATTCTTTACCTGCATTGGCCTTGCATATAAGGAAAACAATTCCAGTATATCTGCACTAACGATACACAGGGCATCTAGTCCGTACTATACTGTAGGTCTGTAAGTAGCAAGATTGAAGTACTCCGTTCCAATTGAGTTAACTGTTAATACCTGAAGAATAGACATTTATTTTAAAAGGAAAGATTGTTTGAAAATCTGTCCTGAAATACGACGTGTTTAACAAGGTAGCTGCAGCAAAGCGATTGCCATCCTGATTCACTCTTCAATGGAAGACTATTCCTTGACTAAGAGCAATTTGCTGTCAAATGTATAATTTTTTATTTTATTTGTTTGTGTTCCGTAGCCTGAAATAAGCACCTTTTAGTACGACTGTATTATATATGGTCTTATGTGCTCTGAGCAAATACTGAAGTCAGTAGAGCTACTGCTGCCAAACTAAGCCAATGAAACAGCGCATGCTCAGTGTCTGAAATGCCACTTTTTTACTGTGTTCTTCCAAGCGTTGCATCACTGTGATTGTCCTCATACAACTGGCACTTGTCGCACGTCTGAACAGCCACGTAACGGCTGGTGCCCAGCAGCGCTCTGATGCTTTCGCAGAGGTTAAAGAACTTCCCTGACCATTGGCTGCTCCTTCGTTTATTTTTTAAATATCCAGGTCGGGAATGAACTCTGGATTATATGTGGAACCTTCTGTGATATTGGCTCTTGGGTTTGTTTTCTGAAGCAATATTATGATAGAAGTATCCGTGTTCATTTGCAAGGAACAAAACTGATGCGTGGCTGTTACGACTGAGAAATTTGTGATTTAAGTTTGACTCCTAAATGAAATACTAGACCTCGGAGTGAAGCAAGGGACCTGCTGTGTAATATGTAAAGTAATGTAAATTCCTCTTCCTTGTATTAAATGTTGGTTGTAGCCAAAACCAAAGCTGAATCTTTGCGCTTCAGCCGTGTTTTGTCTGAAGCTAATTTTGGCTTCGTTAGAGTTGCAGCAAGTTTTACCGGAGCCCCTTCCTCTTTCAGCAGGGCTCAATGTATTTTTCATATAGAACAATTACAGTGACTGTCAAACCTTTCGTAACCGTGTTCAACTGTATGTAGCGTCAAGTTATTTGTGCAAAATTTAATGTGCTTGTGACTTCTCTTTAACACAGAAGGACTTTCCAGTCTCCGCAAGCGAGATGGTAGCTGCTAAGTTAGACAATAAGCTTGCCAGTTATCTTCCAAAAGATTTTAAAAATTGCCGACTAGTTAAACTTTCTACTGAATATAACTGTCCCTGCATGCAAGAAATAGCGATGTATTAAACACCTAGTGTATAACGAGCCTACAAATTAGCAATCAGTGGTGAAGACAACTGAAGTGGTCCACCACTTCCTAAAGTCATTAGGGGAGAGGACAGAGGTAGAACTGAGCAAAGAAATTTCTCACACAGTATCTCCAGAACGGGTAAACCACTTCGGTTAGAATGAATCAAATCAGAAAATGTCTTTCTCTGGGAACTTTGTTTAGTGTATAGACTTTTCTGTAACAAAATTAACTTCCTTTCTCACCATCTAAGGGAAAAAAACCGCGCTTCAGATTGGAACGTTTTACGGTCATTATTCAGTGGAAGTTTGTCTAGTTGCAGTGGGCATTTGGGCTGGAGTTACACTCCCAGAATCTTTGGTTTCACGTCATAAACCAGCGAGCTTTTGTTTTCTCTTTCAGAAGAACAAATTAGGATAAGGAGCATTAAATGACAGAATGCTGAATGTTGTCTAAAGGTTACTCAAAACATTGGCTGGGGCATGCGCAGTGTTGAGCTCACAAGCTGTTTGGAGCACAGGGCAATGCGAACGCTGCGCCGGTGTCCCTGGTAGAGCGTGGCGTTGGGGCCGATGCTGTTCCGAGGCGCGGGCTGCGGCTCGTACGTCGGTACCTCCGTTGCAGTATCTGTGCAGAAACGGGCCTTCTGCAGAGAGCCGCTGACTTGTCTATGTACGTGCGTTGATTTTTCTGTTCGTAGAGCGCAGCTTGCAGTCCTGTGTGGAAATATTTATCTTTTCACCTAAAAGCTGCCACCATGTGGCAAAGAACTATTACTACCATCCCAATTAATGCACCGAAGGCGGGACCCAGCAGCAATTCATGGCTCTGCCGGCTTCACCTTTTCACAGCCCAGCTCCTCTTGCTTTGCGGAGGGTTTACCGGAGGCGTGATCGGGCGCCGCGTCCCGTGGAAATTCTGCTGGGTGGACTCGGCACGGAGGCTGTACGTTTTTATCTAAACAGTATCGGTTTGGTTTTGTCTTACTCCATTATTTAAAAGTCTGAGTTGTCGCTTGTTCTTTTATTTTTTTCCTTTTCCCCCCTCTATGAACTTGTGAAATGAAGATGCTGTGAAATAAAAACGGTTTTGATATGTGTTTTGTAACCCAACGCCTGGTCTCGGAACGCTCTTTCACCTGCCGCGGGGGCTGCTCTGCGGGCGGCCCGTTCCCCTCGGCTTCGTGGCGCCCCGGCCTCCACTCAACGAACGGCGGGCCGGGGGGGTGAGGGGGGCGGTGCGGGCGGACCTGGGACCCCCGCCGCAGAGGGGAGGGCACCCCCCGCCCCGTGATCCCCTCTACAGCCGGCGGGGCGAAGGCCGAGGGGCGGCGGCGGCGCCGGTTCCCCTCTCCCGGAGAGGGCGTGGGGACGGCGGCGCCATCGCGACGGTTTAACGGCCGCGCTGGTGACGTCATGCCGCCAGGCCGGAAGCGCTCCCCTCCCTCGTGACGCGTTTCCGCTTCCGCCGCCGTCCCTTCCTTTCCGCCGCCGCGTCCGCGAGGTAGGAGCGGGAGCGTGGTGCTGCTGGGGGGGGGGGAGCGCCCGGGGCGGCCCGGCCCGCACCGCGCAGGCACGGCGGGGCGCAGGGGGCGGGGGGGGAGGCGGGGGGGTGCTCTTCCCGCGGCTCCCGAGCTGCCAGGAGGCCGGGGGAGGGGGCGGTGGCGGCGGCAGCGTGCCCCGGGCCGGGCCCGCTCCCCGCCGGGCTGGCGGGGACGGCCCGTGAACGCCGCCTCGCGCCTTCCAGGTGTTCCCGCTCGGTGCCCGCGCCTCAGCGGCAAGCCAGAGGAGATGCAGAACGACGCCGGGGAGTTTGTGGACCTCTACGTCCCGCGGAAATGGTGAGCGGTTCCCTCCAGCGGCGGGGGTGCCGGTGGGGATGGCCGGGCCCGGCCAGCTGGGCCCTCGGCAGTGAGCCGGGCCGGGCAGGAGCAGGGGGGTTTGCAATAGAGTCATAGAATCACAGAATGGTTAGGGTTGGAAGGGACCTTCAAAGCCCATCCAGTCCAACCCCCCTGCAAGGAGCAGGGACATCGCTGACTAGGTCAGGTTGCTCAGAGCCTCATCCAGCCTGGCCTTGAACATTTCCAGGGATGGGGCATCCACCACCTCTCTGGGCAACCTGTTCCAGTGTTCTGTAACTCGCATCGTAAAAAATTTTCTCCTAATTTCCAATCTAAATCTACCCCCCTCTATTTTAAAACCATTACCTCTCGTCCTATTGCAACAGGCCCTACTGAACAGCCTTTCCCCATCCTTCCTGTAGCCCCCTTGAGGTACTGGAAGACCACTATCAGGTCTCCCCGGAGCCTCCTCTTCTCCAGGCTGAACAGCCCCAACTCTCTCAGCCTCTCCTCATAAGAGAGGTGCTTCAGCCCTCTCATCATCTTCGTGGCCCTCCTCTGGACCCTCTCCACCTGGTCCATGTCCTTCTTGTGTTGGGGGCTCCAGAACTGGACACAGTACTCCAGGTGGGGTCTGACCAGGGCAGAGTAGAGGGGGAGGATCACCTCCCTCAACCTGCTGGCCGCGCTTCTCTTGATGCAGCCCAGGCAAACATCTGCGGAAAACAAACACAAATTTTCTTTCTGTTCCTGTATTTTTAAATATCCTGTGTAAGATATATGAAGCAGAGAGAATATTGCGCATGTTCTGTCGCGTGACTGACAGCCTTACAGGGGCAGTGACAGCTCACTTATGGTTCGTTTCAGAAGTAAATGAGCCTGTGTGTAACATGCTGGCAGGTCAGGGCTGCAGGCTCTCGCGGTGAACCTGTCAAGTAATCATTTGTGGCCTTGAGAGCGCATCTTAAGTACAATTTTGAGATTCTAGTAAACAGACAGTGGAAAGCTTTTTGTAAATGTGTTTATTAAAAAAAAAAACCACACTAAGTATCAACCATTTGTATCCATTTTATTAAGTGTAAATCAAATGGTTTTTACAATCTCTGATTTCTGAGAGTTTGCAACCTGAGTGTCTTTTGACAGCTGTAATGGCTCCCAATGAAAAAGGTATAGAAACTGCATTCTCGTGGATTATCTTGATTTCTTTAGGAAAGAAAAACTTGATATTCTCTGTGTTTTGAAGGCCTCTGCTGCTCTGTGCGCTGAACATATAAAAAACAAAGTGAAGGGATAGCTGGTGACTCGGCATGATGCTGCCAAGTGCAAGTCTCCTTGAAGTGTAGTTAAACCTGCGTTTTGATTTTCTGAGCACTGAAAGCTTAAACTGTTATTATCTAAACTTCTTGTGCAGCTATAATTTACATGTAGATTTTGCTTTAATAGTTGAGGTTTTTTCACTGTCGTTGTCCACTTCCTTTTGTTTAATATCGTCTTATTTTGTTCCTTAGCTCTGCTAGCAACCGAATAATTGGTGCTAAGGATCATGCTTCGATTCAGATAAATATTTCCGAGGTGAGTTTCGTAGAAGTATGTGATGAGGGCACTACACCTTTAAACTTTTGATAGAAGTTTAGGAATGTAACAATTTCTGATGGGTGTCCAGAGAATTCACTGGAGACCATATACATGTAGAGCTTGAGGGCTTTCAAACATACAAGTATGTTACTGAATTATTTTTCAGCCTATTGGAGAAAATTCAGTAGAGGGAATTTCATAAAGCTCTGTGCTGTCTGTTGCAGTGCTTAGCTGTTTGACTAAATACAACTTCCCAATGCCAGACATTTAGAGTAATAAATTAGGGAATTCGTTGTCCTGAAGCAAAAAAGAAGAAATGCTTTCTTACCCCTTTTACCTCCACCTGTTTGTAAGAAAGTACTGTTCTTCAGTCTGTCCTTGTGCACCCTGGTTTTAATTTTTTATTCTTGTTGATGTTTTGTGCTTTTTCTAGTTTGTCCAAACTTTAAGAAAGATCCAGTTTCCAGAGCAGAACCCTGTTTCTGTTCTACTTTGCTTAACTAAAACACTATCTTTAGTGTTTTGCTTGAATCATTTCTATTAATACTTGACACTGCTGCTCTTGGTAGGTGACAAATGAGATGGCTCGTGTGTTTTGTGTGCAGCGTTATAATTTCATTAACTCGGTGCTTGGGGTATTACATGCTTAGAATTTTTCCCGAGGCATGCTGGTTATTTGTATTGACTTGGTATTGTACAGTTAGTTTTCTTCTGTAACATAAGGAATTTGTTCTTGTCCAAGTTTAATTTCATGTTCTCAAGGTAGCGTTACTGTGAATCCCACCAAGCTTAACATATATGCTGAGAAAACTGCAGTAGACCTTGCCTCCTGCAGGATCCCAGTTAAGGCACATGGGCTCCGGTTAATTTTAACTCCGTTTAGCGTGCCTATTTTTTTTTCCTATTTGTTTACTGATCTTCACCTTGCAGGAATTCTGTGGACATGATGTTCCTGTAGCTTCTGAGCTGTGTAGCTTGATTTCTTGAATGGGAGACTGCAAGACTACATTCCCATATCTTTAAACAACTGAGTCTCTTGTGTTATGTGTCTGACTTAAAAAATAACTTTAAAAAATGCTCTCTTTGCAATTTTCTGAAAATGTTCGGGTGAATAGTTTTCTTGTTCACCGTGTTTCATCCCGTCAGTGATCCCTATTTCTTCTTTTCAAAGGATCAGAGTTTAGCGGAACTCAAAAACAAACCCACCCGATACAACAGGGTTCACTACACTGTTTAATTTCATGACTTATATTGTTTAGTCTTTTTTCCTGCTAAATTTCTCAGCAACTGGAGGAAGTGAGGCAATTTATCTCTCTCAACTTGGAGTTTTTTAACCTGTGTAACAAGACTGTCCCTCTCCCGCCTTCACTTCAATTTTCCATAATACTGACTTTAATTAAAAGAAACGTGAAAAAAATAGCAAAGGCAGTAAAATCCACAAGTGAACTTGACATTAAACTTTTCCGTTCTTTCAGAACTGAAGCATTTTCTTCTTTTAGCTACCATTTTCTATAATGTTCTTGTTACGCTGCCTGGTCCATTAAATTTTATAGTTGCACTATGTAATAAACTATAAATTTGTTGTGAAAAGATACTCTGGAGTTGTCTTTCTAACTTCAGTATTTGCCTTGGGTTTTTGTAGTTTGCAGGAAAAACAATTGCAGAATTTAACAAGTAATTTTTATCTTTTTGTGCTTGGCAAGTGTGATGTAAGAGTAAAATTGTGTAAGAATCTGGTTGGAGTAACTTGCTTGTAATTACAGGTTGACAAGGTAACGGGCAGAGTAAATGGCCAGTTCAAAACATATGCCATTTGTGGAGCAATTCGTAGAATGGTAAGTATTTTCTTGAGCTGCAAAATCACTGTGGGGTTTTTTAATATTGATCAGTAATTTTGTAAGATTTGTATTTGGCTCGGAAAACACAACGTGCTGTCAGCTCATTCTAGAGGAAGAGCTTTTGCGGGGATAATGAAGACAGGGTGAAGACAAATTCACTTGCAAGAATCAGTTTCTTCTGGTTTTTTTTTCCCAGTCCTTTGGTTTGTAGAATTATGTATGTTTATTTTTTTAAAAATCACTGAAGGATACAAGTGGATTTTTTTCTTTTAAGAATGTGCCAATATCTGGCTTTCATCTGTTGTTTGTGATTATTAGAGATGATGCTACCATAACGTAAATTTGTTAAACATGATGTGAAGCTTCTTAGAGTTCGTCAGAAGTCTGCTTAGCAAGAAATACATCTTGTCAGTGAAAGTGTATGTTTTGTCAAGTTAAAACTGTTTATTATCCTAAAGGATGACAACGAATTTAACAGCTTGTTTTGAAAACATAAATCTGTGCATGTAAAACATAGTGATCTGTGGAAGGCATTGTGCATTTCACTACCAGCATTAAATGCTGCAGCTGCCTCTCTTTTATTATTTAATATCTATTTAATTATTTGGTCACTTCAGAATAATCTTTCTTGGTTTTTTTAAAGGGTGAATCAGATGACTCCATTCTGCGTCTGGCAAAAAATGATGGAATTGTTTCCAAGTACGTATGTTTATCTTATCCTCTGACTCTTGCAGGCGTAACTTCCGTACAGAAATCCAGCTTTTACGATGAAAATGTATACACTGTATTTATAGAAAGGTTACACAGTTGGTCAAAAATATTTATCTGAGCTGTTGAAGCAAACTGAGTTGTAACAATGTTTGTTTCATTTTCTCTAGGAATTTCTAACTGAAGAACCTCCAGGATGGAACGTCTGATGTAAAATAAACAGTTCAAACCTATATTGTGCTGTGTCTTTTGTTCGAGTCATAAACATTGGTGGATTTATTAGAGCTAGTCTTAAAAGACTTAGAAATGTGTGTCTTCAAAAGGTTAGGATTATGAATTCTTAAAACAAATCAACTTGTAAAGCAATGCCGGAGTGGAAAATCAAGAATTTACACTTCACCCTTTGGTTCACTGTCATTTTTCTTTTCCAGATTTTATAAGTTTTGCAATTGTAACTCAACTCCTTTTTTTGATCTGTAATGGAACATTTCGCAATGAAGCAATCTAATTCAACTTGCTGCTTTTTCACTGGAAAAACCGAGGGGATTCTTTTGGTTATGATATCAAAGTTCAGTGGATTTGCTGCTGACTGAGGCTCACAATAGTCATCCTGCCATTGACACATTCTTTGAGCGAATTACTAAAATGAATTCATGGAAAACTCTTACCTGGAGCAAGCTCTTGGCATGCTAGCACATTGATTGCCATGGGAGAGAGACTCTTTGCTTTACCTTTCTACTTACATCAGACCTTGATCTTAAAAAGCAGACAAATAATTTAAGGAAAAATAACTGAATATTTGGCAATATTTTAATAAATTAACAGCTAGATAGACCTCCTACCTACTGATGTGATGTGGGGGTGGTTTTTTTATATATTTTTTTTTTTTTTTAGCTGTCTTACTAGCAGAACCAAGGGAGGATGCAAGCAGTTTGACACTACATCTGCTGACATTGCCTCTTTGATCTGTCAGGTCCTTGTGGCTAATTTCCATCACTTCTGGCCAAACACACAAGTTTTTATGATGTAATTTGAAACAATTGCTTCAGTACTTTACTTTTTTTAAGTCAGGTGTTTAGTTTTAGTGGTTATGGTTAATACTGGTTTTCTGATAATGGAAAGCTGCTGAAGCAGCTACTGTGAAAGAAAAAGGTTATTTGTTGGCTCAGACTACGCTGGTACTCAAACCACAAGCTTTGCTGAGCTGTCATCAGACATTAACTTTAGATCCTGGATTAGAAATAAGGTTGCTTTTTCTGCAGGGCTGAGGTGTACTGTCAAACTGAGATGTTTTAAATCTACAATCCTGACCTTGCAGTACTGTATTCTGACACCTCTGAGCTTGCTTCTGCTGCATGCACCAAAATACTCCAGAAATATGTTGTTTCGTGGCTTTTTTTTTTTTTTTATTTCTTTGATCAGCTTTTCATAGTCTACTTTGGTATTGCATTTGGAAAATGCTATGCTCACGGTGCTATAGCTGTGCTAATGAACATTGGGATCTCACGTGTCACTCTCTGGGCCACAGTGCTTTTCGCAGCATTACGACTTTGTTATGTCTTAATAGCGTTAAGTACCGTATTAAATCGCAAAAGCTCTTCACGATCTTTTTTCCTGTACTGTCTGCAAAAACTGAGAAACTGAATTGCGGTAAGTGCTAAGAGAGAAGCAACTGCTAGCGCTAAGGTATGAGTGAGAAAGGGGAAAGAATCGGTGTTCAAAGAGCAGAGCAGACAGTTTTGTGTCTTAAAATGTCTCGTTAAAATCATTAGTACCTCTATTGGGAAAAGATTTCTGATCTCCTCTGGCTGTAATTCCACAAGGACTTAAAAGCATAATGTCTTTTCTAGTGGTAGATTGTCTCAGGTTTTTGTTTGAGAGGAGGAATACAGGAAAAGTCTGTATCCTTTCTTCTGGGAGCTGCTTTTGCGTTGGTAAATTCTATTTGCAGACAAAGTTATTTGTCAGCTGGTGCTTATCGCTAAAATAGAATGTCATGCGTGGTTTTGTTAGTTTTAAAATATGCCAGCGTGATATGACTGGTATTGAAAACTTACCTGGTCAGCCGCTTTCTCCCAGTTTCATAATATCTACGACTACACACAGGCTGTCCTTCGGATTGTGTGTCCTGATTTGTGCGTTCTCCAGAACTACTGAGAGGTTATAGCCAGATCGTATTGTGTTCGCTCCTGTGTGATCATTTCTAGGATGATGTTTGCGGTTGTCCTTGCTCAAATCTCCGCATAGGCCTTCTCTCAAAGTTTTCTCAAGTGATAGAAGTTGTTTTGGTGATGTTTTCCTGTTTATGCTGTCGGCTGTCTCCATGTAGAGCTGGTTACCATGTGGCTTATTTCTGACTTGTTTGCAAGTTACTGTGGATGCATGTGGGTGTGGGAAGCTCAAGCCTCAGGCTTCTCAGGAACAGGGATGCTATCGCCTCTGAACTAAGGAGGAGGGTGGCTGAATTACCCAAGTGTCGTACCTTTCTCCTTATCTGTATTTTTCTTACTTCTCAGACATGTCAAAATGCAGCATATTTCTTTGGATGATCCTGTCTTGACACCATGGATATCTATTGAGTCTGAGCAGAGCAAATCAGGCTATGTCAATGCGTAGTTGCAGTGTGGTGTGGTTGTTTGTTTTTTAATTTGCATCAGGTTTTTTTAAATCATAAAGTGAATTAGGATTTCAAATGTAAGCCACTGCATGGATATAACAAACTATATAGCTAAACCTTTGTTTCAGGAGCAATTTCAGCAGAGAAGACCAAAATCCACAGGGTGTACCCCTTTTTAGCATAGCTATAAACCATCTTTGGTTGCACGTTCTGTCTTCCCACTGATAATACCTGAATTTACTAGTCCTCTTCCAAACTGATAGAGAACTAGTCCTCCTCCAAACTGATAGAGAACTTTTAAAGATAAACTCCTGAATGTTTCAAGTAAGGGGTAACTCGGATAAAAAGATCAAAAAAAGGTTTCATGTTGAACTTAATAATACAGAAAGCATGCATGAGAGGTACCTTTTAGATACCACAAGAAGAAAAGAAAAAAAAAAAAAAAAAACCCAGACTTTATTTTTGAGCTATTTTCTTCTGACATTTAAGTCAACCATGAAAGATGCATTAAAAAAAAAAAAAAAAGGAGGCACTGTTAGTTGTGATTCTCCTGGAAATAATTCATTTTTCCAGCAGATAAATCTCTGAAAACACTTTCTGGAAAGAAAAATACAGTCTCCAAACTGGAGAGATCTTGGCTTGGCTTATGTCCAATCCTCATTACTTTCCTTTTGTACACAGTAAAAGGAGATAAGTTTTAATTGGACTTGATGTTTCTTTCTGACATATCTTAAATTAGCTGCTTCTGCCTTGGCATTAGGGTAGAACTTTAAATAAGACCAGTAACTGTTTACTGCTGATAAATGCCTAGTTTACCAAAGAGTTTAAATATTGTTGACTTGCTTCTAATCCCCTGGGACTTTGTTCATCCATGTGGATTTCAGTGGAATTCCTTCGTAAGGCAAAGTGAACTGACAGCTTTAAAGTTCAAGATGAACTTGAGGTCTCTCAGATGTCATTTTAAGCAATAAAAGTCCATTAGCACACGGCTATTCCAAATTTACACTTCTGTGTTGGTTAACTATTTAAGAATTATGTTGTAATTTAAAACTTTCTTTGCTTTGTAATACTGACAGTTGCAATTTGTTTTTTTCAGAACTTTAAAAGATTGAAACAAATTACTTTTTCATTTATTTCTTGTCAAAATAAGCTTAGGAAATGTTATGGTGCCATGTCCTAAAGCCTAGTTCAATTGGAAATGGATCGGTGCTGTGCTAAAGGCTGCCTGAAGTTCTCGCCGCCTTCACCAGTGAGACTGCGTAGCACGTGAGGCCTCACAAAAATTTCTGCAGAATCCTCACAAGGGAGGATGTGTCCCTTTAAAAAATCAATTTTGAGTTGCATTTTCTGGTATTGTGATGTAAAAATGTTCTTTGTTTTCCTGGGACAGGAATAGTTCAGATCTCGTAGAGCCATGAAAGGGAATGAACTGTACTTGTACTGTACAAGATGGACAGAGTTGCCCTTACATGGTTACATTGCACCAAGTCGTGAAATTCTTTTCTGTTACTTATGAGGACTTGGCAGGGGCATCCTAAAGACATCTGATTTAACTGGGGCTATTTTAGTGTCTTTGGCCAAAATTTTGCTGCTCAGACAAGAGCCTATCTACTCCTTAAACACCTGTTTTTTTTAGTGGGAGCTTGTAGATGTCTCATACCGATTTTTCTTTTAAGACTTGACATTGTTTTAATGAACTACGTGATGTTGAAAAGCTGCTTTAGTCAATCTCAGCTGTAAGTGTGTTGTGATCCGAGGTCTGGGATGAGAATGCCGCTCCGTCTTCTGTCGCTGAGGGCACAGAATTAGCAGCTGTGATAACATCACCCTTGCTTGCAAGGTGCCAAACAGGCAAAACGCTGCCAGGACTGGGAAAGGAGGCAACGTGCTTCCCTGGCATCACTGGTGCTTCGCTGCAGAGGAGCGCGGTGACTCAGAAGAGGGATGAAAAGGGCCAAGAGTGTCTTTTGCCTTCGTGTGTATCCATGACTGCTGCTCTGCTTCCTGGCTCAAGCTGCCAAGGAGACCGTGGAGCAGAGGCTGTCCCGCTAGTGCTCCCTGCAGAAAGGAAGCTGGGACGGCTTGGAGCGATGCAGTTTATTTTCCTAAAGCGCAGTGATGCTGGAGGCTGCTGAAAGCCTACCTAGAGGGCTGAGCTAAGCTGTTACGCTGGATTTGGCAGCAATTTTGGTTTTCAGCTGTTTGTTAGGGAGAGCTGTCTATTCCCAGCTCCTTTTTGTTCAGTTGCTGTCATCCTTAGTGATACACAGAGATAAAAGCACCTCTGCTGCAAGCGTTGCTTTGAACAGGCTCTGGGAGGTTTTCATTTTAGTTAATTTATTGACGATCATTTGTGTTGAGCCATTCCAGGGGAGGCGGTTTCCCCATGTGTGTGTTGGACTAATCAGCTACAGGGAAAAAGAAGAAAACTAACTGGGCATTTTTTCCTGCTGGGAAATACACCATTGTTTAATATCAGGCAGGAGTTCTTCTTGGCTAATCCTCAAAAGGAACTGTAGGTACTGCGATTTTAAGAATTGAGAACAATTAATAAGGTCAATGTGGGGTTTTTTTTAATGCAGTATGATGAAAAAGGTATTATTTTAACATCTGTTCTCAGATAGCCAATAGTGAGTAAAGCAAATGTGAGGCCAGCGTATTATTCTGCAGCTTATGTGGCTGAGCTTTAGTCTGCTAATAAATCCTGTTCTGCGGTTTCTTTCTGCTGGGCTGGGACCAGGAAGAAAAGCAGATGCGGGACCCTCAGTGTGGGAGCAGAGCGTTAGCGGATTTTGGCAGTCCTGTGGTGGGCCGACCGTGCTCACTTGCTCCCCCACCTCACAGGACAGAAAATAAGATGGCAAAGCCCGTGGATGAAGGCAGGGAGATGACTTATTGATTACCATCACGGGGAAAACAGGAAAATTAATGTATTGCCTATTAAAATGGAGTTGGATGGTGAGGAACGAAGATTTAAACACCTTCCCCCCCGCACACACACCACGCTCTTGTCCCCCCCTCTGGCGCCTGGAACTCTCCATCTTCCTCCAGCCTTGGCTGTCTCTCACCATTTATTTTTTTTTCCCTCTTTTACCTCACCCATTTTGCCCATTCTTAGACATTTTCCCTGCCATGTCCCCAGCGTGGCTGAGGGGCTCAGCTCTGCCCTGCGGTGGGGCGGCTGGAACCGGCCGGAACCGGCCGTGTCCGGCTGAGGGCGGCCCCGCTCCTCCTCGGAGGGGCCCTCCTGCCGACGCCTGGGCGCCCGGCCCGGCTCAACTCTCGTCCTGGTCGAAAGGCAGTTAAAATAAAAACCTTTAGTGCTGCAATCGGTGACGGGCTTCAGCAATGCCTTGTGTCTGTGTTGCGCTTCTCCTGTGGCAGATCTCCACCAGCTTTATGGGGGTGTTTGTTTGTCTATCCAGGTTTCGCACCGGGGAAAGCCATGGCGCTCCGAAAGCGAGGTATGGCCATCCATCAGACATCTGACAGCGCCAGGATTAACACGCAGATCTTTGGAGCTGTTTGTGGTGGGTTAACAGGTAGTACACAGATGTTCTTCTGAGAAGACGGAGGACGATCCTCGTTCAGGTAGGCCAGGCTTGCTGGGCGCCAGTCGGGAATTATTGCAGGGATGGAGGTGAAAGCCAAACTTGGCATTTTGATGAGCTGATTGCAAGCTGCGTGCTAGGATACACCACATGCATCAAAATTCAGCTGTTGCATACCCAGGTCTCTCATCTAGCTTTAAATGCAATAATCTTTCACAGGGCACCCAAGTCCTGAGAACCCCCTTGATCTGTCACTGCGGAGCAGATGGCAACGTGCTGGCGTCCCGCTGTGGATCGGTTCCTCAGACCGCTGCCCACTCTTGTTTGTTGTAGTACCTGTCAGGTAAGTAAGGTTGAACAAAAATGCAAAGATACTGTGTGTTTTATTTCACAAAACAGCTTCTTCACAAAGCGTTTAGCACAACTCAGCATGGAATGCTTTTTGAGCCGGGAAATGTGATAGTTTGTGCTTTAGGCAGAGTGCTTCAAATGTCTGAGGCGGAATAAAAACAGCACCCCAAAATAAATTGGGTAGTGCACTGGGTGGGTGGCAGAGGTCATTACTTCAGCTCTTTCCCTGGTTCATTCAGTTCTTTCCTCTACAAGGGCTGGGAAGGCTGGGAATTTAATTCTGCCCCTGGCTAGTTTGATGCTAAAAGAAAGGGATTTAAACACACGATTTCTGTTCTGGCCAAGGGAGCCGTGCTCGCAGCAAACTCCCTCTGCGTTCCTGGGAAAATGGGATCACTTGTGCAGGATCAGTCAGCCAAGCGCAGGAGCCAGATCTGTGACCGTACAGCCCGCAAGCCGGTTGTGCTGAGGAAATAGCAATCTTAAAAAGTCGACGCTGCGGTTAAGTTCAGTGTCTGCTGATGGGTCACTTTTGCTGCTGTCTTGTGTCTGCCTGCTCTCAAGCGCCTGGAACCATCATCCTGGCATTCAGTACATTAGCTAGTAATCTCGAATTTGGAAGAGTTTCCAGGCAGGCTGACCAAAATCTGAGGATCTAAAACTGCCTGTACCCAAAAATAAGTAAATAAAAGGAAGTTAATCCCAGATGGTGCTTATTAAAAAATGAACTACAAAAGGCAAATTAAGGAAGCAGCTTTCAGGCTGCAAAGTATATTACCCAAGAGGGAGCTTGATCATTGTAGCGCAGAGCTCATATTTCTGGAAAGCCGGCACATCTTGACACAACGCTGCCTTTGGAGAGCCTGCATCCTACCACCAAGGGTAGCGTGGCCAAGCCTTTGGGTCTTTGGATTGCAGAGGGAATTGATGTCTCAGCAGCCAGCATGTTGGGCACAAACTTTTTCAGGGTACAGGGAGGCAATTTTCTATTTTCTGACCCTCTCCCAAATGCTGCACGTGTCTAGGGAACGGGAGGCTTTGCAGGAGTGGGAAAGGTGGCAGCGAACCTGCCGGCCAGTGGCACTGCGTTCATTTCTGATCTTGGCTACTGAACAGTTGATACCAGACCTGGTTTGGTCTTAAGGCCCCAGATGCAGATTTTTTTTTTTATTTATTTTCCAAAATGTACTGTTTATCACATATCCCTGTGAGTTTTCTTTTTCAAGCTGGTTTGAGACTATCCTAAGCAGAGTTAATCCTTGCCTCAGTTAGAACTAGTGCTGACTCACTGCCCTAAGTCTTAATTCCCTGAAAACTTTAAATATTCAGGAAATATACACATACATGTATAACAGCTTTCCATGTGGTTACGTAAAAATCTCAAACTATGTCACTACACCGGGAGCGTGGCTCTCATCTGTTCTGTTACTCAACCCTCATTGATTTCAGTGCCTTTAAAAAAAGAAAGAAAGGAGAAAAAAAAAAAAAAAGTGCTGCTGCTTTCTGCTGAGCAGAGAGCTGTTCCTGGCATGCTTCCCATGAAGTGTGCATCACAGGCATTCAGAAAAACTAGAGTCCTGGCGCCAAGGCTAAGAAGACCTAGTTTCTCCTTCTGACAGGGATGTTTCAGCAAGACCTGTCGACTGCTACATCCTATACTAGGATTTACTCATCTCTAAAATTAACATCATTAAAAAGGTAGGGAGCTTTGAATTGGTTCGAGGAGTGCTCAGAAAATGCAATATGAGGTGCCACAGTTACTTAAAAAGCTGTTATACAAGGAATATGTACTTTAAAAATCTGCAGTAAGCTTAGGAGAGTTGAGCCAGAGGCAGGTGTTCAAATTTATTATTTTAACCACTGGTTTTATCCTCTGTTCAGCAGGGAAATTTTACACCACCAATTTTCCAGACATGCAAATAAAATAATCCAAGTATCTTTTTTTTCCTCTTTTTGAATCCAGTACCATTTATGGGGGTAGGACTGTTTGAGCATTTTTTCTTCCTTTAGAGGGTGGGTAATGAGAGGGAGGGTCATATCAAAGTTGACTGCTGGAAGGAGTGACTCTGATTTACAGTGCTTTGCAGCTTGAGATAATGCCTCTGGTATTCAGAGACTTCAAAATGCAAAAAGCAATGCTCGTGGGGAGCCTGCTCTCAGTCACCCAGTTCTTGTGTCTGTAGCTGGGACCCAGGAGTCACGAATGGCACAAAGGACCAGTCGTCGTACACTCCACTGCTGCTCCATCTGCTTCACAGCTGTAGCTGCCATGCTTGCTCCTGCCGCTCTGCCCCAGTCTAAAGACTTCTTGGATCTCTGAGGTCAGTGGAGCCTTTAACGCAAACTCACAGGATACCCTTAGACTTAGATTGCCACCTTCATGAATTTGCGAAAGACAACGACAAAGCTACATCAAACGCTCTCCAGAAGTGCTCAGAGCTGGGAATAGAGCAGACCACGAGAAATTCCAGCAAAGGGGGTGGTAACTGATTCTGGCTCCAGATAACAGTCGTTATCAGAGAAGCTCATAAATCCACCCAATTTAAACAGTGTCAAGCAGCATCCCGTTCTGCATTGTGTGTCGCCTCAAGGGATCTACAGTTGCTTGTTCTGATCAACGACTTCCATTCTGTATTTCTGGTTCCCAAAAGTCCCTACTTCCTGGAAAATGTTTGTGGGGGTGCTAGTTCTGAGTGTCTGTGTGGCCTTAGGGAGAAGGAGCAGAACATGTTACTGTTCCAGTAAACAGCCCCACGTTACTGTTTGGCTGTCACTTGGGTGGCTGGGAAATGCGCTAATGAGTAAAACAACATATATTGGCAAAAACAGCAAGCCAGAAGTATGGAGGTTGTTTAAATGTTGGCTATGGGATCTGATTTTCTGTCTGTTAGGATATGAAAAGTCTCCATCAAGAAAGAGTGCCCATGTGTCTCCTGGGACTTGTAATGAGACACCTAATAGCCCCGTGCTCCTTGAAGCATGAACGCGCTGACAGCAGCATCTTCACTGCGTCACCGTCACCTTTTTGGTGTTATCGCTGCGGTTGCAGAGCTACCCTGCATCTTGGCAGATGAAGGTTACTTGAGGAGAAGGACATGAGACCACACCATGGTAATCTACGTATGTTAATTTTGCTTTTGCCTCAACCATTTGGTTTGAGGTACTATGGCTTAGTAAAAATGAAGCAGCCCTTTGGGAGAAAACTTACCTTTACTGTTTGGAAAAAAAAAACCACACAGCTTTGTTATGGAAAACAATGACTTTGCTGTTAAAGAATGATGTTGATGTGAGAAGATGAGCATCCTGGCAAGCAGTTGGTCCCAGGTACAGCGTTAGGCTGACTCTCATATGCTCTGAGAGATTTCTCAATAACTCCTTCCTGCTACATGAAAAAAAAAAAAATTGTATTGTGGTTAGCCATCTCTTTTAGGGATGTGCTGCAACAATTAAGAGTGAGAGGGAGTCGTGACCTTGCTATTATTCTAGCAACTCTGTTAGGGGAAATTTTGTGGATTCGTTGCAGCCACATTTTGTCTCTTCCCTTCCAGCAAACAGTTCTGTAGTTTCCACTACGCCAATAGGAGCATAAGGGGATTTTTGCCTCCACTGTCGTGACTTTTGAATTACCTTGCCAAACAAGGACTAGATGATGAAGTGACCTCATAAACTACTCTTAGGAAAACCCCATGTCATACACTGCTGGGATGAATTGTCCAGAACAGGATGCTGGGAATGACTCTGACGTTTTGAATGAACCTATAAAACAAGGCTGTGGACTCGCCCAACAAAGCGGAGAGAGCGGTATGAACCTGTGTGCCTTGCTGTCCATCAAGCAGATGGATCAAGTCTCTATGGCAGCCTGCAGCGTAAGCCGGGGTATGGAGAGGGAAGGTTGGTTCTTCTGCCATACAAAAAGGGTCAGTATCTTGGCTCTTCACAAGTGTGTGATACCAACTTCCTGACTTCTGTGGCGAAGAAACTCAGGTCACAAAAGCTGTGTCCTGTTATATACCCAGGTAACTTGTGAATAGGCTGCTTGTGCCTAGAACAGTAACTGTATGCTGAGACCCAGTGCTATGACAGCTCTGGCACCAGGGGTGACAGTGCAAACTGGTATTCCCAAAGAACAGCTCTGGGGAGCAGGGTTTAGGGAAAGAGAGTGGTAAAATGGGAAAATAGTGATACAATCATCTTTTTTTGCTGTTGTACAGCATCGTTGAAAGAAAGGAGCAGACGGAAATGTTCTGTGTTGTAGTGAAAGGTGAATACAGGTTGGGCAGCAAGCTCTTCTCACTGTCTTGAAAAGAGCTGCTGACCTGAACGCTGAGCCTGTGATCTTCCTTTAAGAACCATCCCAACACAGAGTCCCACACTATGGAAGAGACAGTACAGTGATGCGCATTTCTTCCTGCTCTGCTTTGAAATGTAATGTGCCACGTGCATGAGTTGTTTTACAGAAGATGCAACCCTCCCGCATGGCCAAGAAGGAAGGGCAAATGGACCAGACCAGAAAACAAGAGGTGAGATGTGAAGAGAGACAGAGTGGCTGGGTAGTTAGATAAAGAGCAGGGAAGCCACAAAACTGGAACTGGTGCCACCAGAAGGAGATCTGCTGAGCATCTGGAGTGGGTCTGTTGATTCCCCATGCCTGGCCTGCCCTGCTTGTAAGGAAGGATAAAGCAGGATGAACACAGGAGCAGTGGACGCGTTTGGGCAGGAGGAGGGGGTGAGGAAAGAGTGAGCAGCTGACAAGACTGAGAGGTGCTCAGTGGTCATGATTTGGGGGAAATTTCAAGGAAAGCCACGCTGGGATCTGGAGGGAGGTACTGCTGCCTGCTGGAAGGGAGTGGGAAGGGAGGGGGTTCGTGTAGTTCCACGCTATGTGGGCCCAGACATTCAGATCCCTGTGCAAGCACTGCCCTGCCATGTGTTCTTTGTAAACGCAATCCCAGCTAAATGTGTACTTTCTAACCAGCAGCGTTGCGTTCATCTGCACTGCCTGGCAGTGGTTAATCTTGGAAAGAAGTAGTGCTTCCCTGTCTGCTCGTTAGAAACGACCTGAGCAGCAACAGCGTAATCACTTGCACTAAACACATGGCTGGAATCCCTTTGATAATGTCCAGGACACAGGACAGCTTCCTACACACGCTTTCCTAACAGCCTGGCTGCCTCCAGGGCAGACCTGACCGTCTGATTCCCATTGTAGTGAAATTTCTGAAGCAATTTTATTTGTTCCGGTTGGCTTTAGTTGAACATCTGGGTTAATAACAGGGAGATTCCCACGGTTGGCATCAGAGTCGGGAAGGAAAAGGAGTCATTTTGGAGTCTTTGTTAGCTTCTTTGTTAGAAATGCCGGTGTTATTTAATTGACTGTTAAATCCCAACCACATGAGCACCCTCCCTGAGCGTAATCTCCTGTGATAAATTGCCCAGTACTCATGTCAGACGTGCATTCTGTTCTCCAGCCTGAATGTCCTGTGCGCACAGCTGACTTTTGGAGAGGCAGCAAGAGAGGAATGGATATTACTTCAGGCTAAATTGATTTAGAAAGACAATTGACTCCAGATTTGGATAAAGACACTGTTCTTGAGTCTGTTTGAGGTCTTCATAGGTGTAGCTATTTTTTCCATGCTTTTCAGCAAATGCTTACAGGGTCCAGGTCTTATCAGACAAAAGCAAGGTGGTTCAGCCAGCCCTTAGGGGGGAGCAACCAGACAATTGCTCAAGGTCTCATCTCATGGGCAGGAGGGAGGGAAGGAAACGGGCTAGGTTAGGGTTAGGTAGGAGCCAGTTATCTGTTGGAAGTGGCCTGTATGCAGTCAGATCTCCAGGATCAGGAAAGAGAACTTGAAGGTGGAAATGGTAACTAGATATGAAGAAGGAACTGAGCAGATAAGAGGAGGATGGAAAGGAAGACCTGTAAGTCTTCAAGAAAACCATTCTTGTCCTACAATCCTGTAATATTTCCCCATCTGACTCTACTCATTCTCCCCACTCAGAGATCTAACCCTATGTCTTGGGATATCTGAGAGCAATCAGAGCCAGAAGCACAGGACAGAGTCAGAGCAGGGTGCTGGCATCCCTGAGGAGTGCAGATGCTTGCACGGGGTGAGTGTGCAGGGGATGGTAAGTGGCTTCTGGTGTGCTCATGACTCCACTGGCGCTGCGTTCCCCAAACCTTGGGAATTAGGAAGGTGGCAGCATCTGTGAGCTGCACAGCAGAAAGGTCTCTGATCTCAGGCCTCCACACTTGGGCAGAATTTGTTGGCTCTCATACAGATTTCCATCCCACTGTGAAGCCATTTGCATTTATACCCAGCTGAGAGGGCAGGTTTAGCTTTGCTCAGTCTCCATTTAGAGATTCCTCACGTGATGTTTTCTTAACTCTCAGGGCAGCAGCAAAACAGCAAAGGACTCCGTGCCTGTGTCTGGGAAGGTGGTGGTGTGCAGCAGCCCAGAAGTTCACTGGGAGCAAAGCCAAGAAACCGACGTTCTGCGGCAGGAGAGGAGAAGCTCGGTGGGAAGCAGCTTGCAGCATGGACAGATCTAGGTAGGACAAGAAGTCTGGCCCAGACTGACTGCACAATGTGTGCCAGATGCCAGCAACTCCATCTGACAGAGTGGCTGCCTGTGGTGTCAGGCATCTGTGTCTCCCTTCTGGAACGCAGGGCTTGTGCTGAGCCCAGCTTGGTGGGTGCTATTTGCACTGTAATTTTAAAGCTATGGCACTAAGGGAAATGGCAGCGGTACCGTCATGGGCTCAGGAAGCGCAGCCCCAGCTGAGTCGCTGGACTGCGATGCAGCCTGTCTCGGATGCCTGTTCCCAGGCGTGTTGCCTGCGTCCGGCCCAGCAGCAGCCGTGACGGGGCCCGCTGTCCCACCACGCTCGCAGCACGTCCTTTGGCATGACCCTGCCGATAACAGCGTGTTCCTTCAGCTCATTGCAGCCACATCACAGCCACCTCACTTTATCCAAATACTCTTTCCCTCCACGGTCCTGAATCATCACCCGCTAATATCAGTGCCTGTGTGTCAGTACCAAAGGAATGCTTGGTAATATCCCTTTCTCTCCTCAGCTTTCTCTCAGCTCCCTTTAAATCCAAAATAATTTGTACTTCCTTGTGACCCCAAAGGCAGTACAAAACAAATGTATCAACATGAAAGTAAGCACTTTAATCAGTAAAATCCTTTTTTTTCTTTCTTTTCTTTTTTTTTTTTTTAAATAATAACAGGACCTTGAAGGGAGAGAGACTGAGAAAGGAAGAGAAAATAAAAAGAAATGCTGTGTATGTTCTGGCTAGGAGCCAAAGGCCCTCTAGGCCAGGTTTGGATAAAATGGGGCTTAATTTCTGGTGTGAGAAACTGCTAGAGTGAATCTGTAGCAAACAAAAGCCAATTCACAAAGGGCCACAGGCCGTGGATGGAGGAGAGGGCAGCCTGCCAGTTCTGCCAGCTCCTGTGATTTTATCATGTCTCGCAATATCAGATGTTTTACTTGCAGCTTCCTTTTCTGCTTGCATTTTTTTAAAAACTGCATTTCAGCTCATGAAGTCTGTAGGGAAAAACTTGAAGTACACCCCAAAGATGGTCCAGAAACCAAAAAGCAGATGAAAAAACACCAGAATTCATTAACTTAATGAAAATTAAATTGAGATTCTTAAACAAGACTCAGGGAGAGGAGGAGGTTTTTTTTTAATGTTTGGGCTGGGCAGTGTGAAATGCTTTCTTGGACCATGAACAACTGTTTACATTTCAAAAGAAATACTGTGTCAGCAGTCCTAGTGGGCTCATCGCTCAGTGACAGCATTATCTCCCTGGAGAGCTTCCAGGCTGAGATCCCCCAGAAATGGTAGGGCTCAGCACTGCCCTCTTCCAGACCACCAAAAACTCTCCTCTGCAGACCAGGGCGGGTCGGAGAGATGACATAAAGCCAACTATGGTAACAGGGCAGTACAAACCTACCAAGGGAATTCTCTCTGTAATGGGAATCTTGCCTGCTTCTTTAAAGGAGTTCAGTCCACTTTTTCCCTCGGGAGCATACCAAAGAGCATGTACCCAGACCGGTGCCATTTCCATCGCAGCCCACAGTACGGGTGGTACCGACGGGAATGAACCGCGCTCACGTCCAGTAATGTACTCTGATTCTTTCCAGTAAACGCAGCAGAGAAAATAGCTTGTTCTGAAAATCTAAATCTTTTCTATTAGTTTCATGCTGTGCTTAATACCCTTGATAATTAAACATTTGGCTGGTAGAAGATACTGTTAGGGGTTGTTTTTAGTTATGCAGATCTAGGCAGTGTGTTTGGGAGTCAGCTCTCAGCTGGGCAGCGTTTACTGCAGTTACAGAAACTAATGGCATTACGTGGAGTGAAGAGAGCTTTAGAGACGCTCTCAAGAAGGCTGGTGGGGACACAGAATTGCTTCCCCCAGGGGTCACCCCTGTGTTTTCCCATGATATTATCTGATTTTTGAGGCCAGTTGTGGACTCAGGAATTCTGCCTACGCGCATTTCTTCTGGCTGTTGTAGGTCCTGGGATGACTGTGGGTCAGCCCACGCAGGGCAGCCTGTGGCCATTTACCACCCAAAGCCAACATAAGCTTATTCTTAAATTTTGATTTTGAAAACACCACTACAGGAGTGTAGGGAACAGAACTTTTGGGTCACCATGTCCACCTTGGGCTTACGTCAGTCATTCATGACTTGGGCTTTCCATATAAGCTTTGCGGTTGAACAGAAGTGAGCATGAGTTGTGTCTGTGGAGTGTTTTTTGCTGGTTTGAGGTTCAGTCCCAACAGAGGCACTTCCAGAAACTGCTGCTTGAGCTGCTGCCACTCTAGCAGACCAAATCCATTAGGTTTTCAAGCAGAGATTGAGCAAAGGAGCTGAGATGTCATGATGCAGTTGGTTGAAAGGAGGTTGGTGGAATTTACATCAAATCCCACTTTATGCCATCAAAGCATTCAAGCCCAAAAGCAGGGAGGCTGTATATACAGTGGGAAGGTGAGGGATGAAATAACTTAATGAAATAACATGACAGCTTGTGGTAAGAATCTCAATTGCTCCATTTCCTCTGTGCTGGAGGGACGCTGCCGGGCACAGGCGGATACAAATTTTTGTACGCCCAAGGAACAAGCTTCAGTGACAGCCAGTCTCGTAGCATTGGTGACAGATGCATTAAGTCACCTTCCAAGAAAAATGTACTGGAAGTGACTGATGGGCCAGCAGCCTTCTCCTAGCCTCCTGATGCCATGCGCAGTGTCCCTTGCTGGGGAAGAGAGTCTGTAGCCACCATGAGCTCATCTACATGCCACTTCTTCCAGCCTGCCCGTGTCTGGAGACCAGCCCCAGCACTGGTAGGGACCCCTCTATCGGCACTGGCATGCGCAGTGCGTGGAGGTGGGCAGGTAGAGGTTTTCTGCTGTGTTACGTAGGCTGGATGTGACTAATGGAAGGAAAACAAGGAAAGTTTGACCCTCATTAGTGCCATAATTTCAAATGATGCCCACCCATTGCTTGAATAGTCTTCTACGCTTGCAGGGCTCTGACAAAGAGGGCTGTGTTCTTGCTGTATATGATTAACTAAATCCTCTGTTAGATGTCCCAGGCTGAATGGGGAGCCGAGGACGCTGTTTGCAAAGATAAAGGACGTGCAACCGTACTGGCACAGGCAGTGCCTCTGCAGCAGTGGGTTTTGAGTGGAGAGAGGGGCTGGGTCCTGTTTTTATCCTGTTTGTAGCCGTGGTATTTATAGTACACGAAATTTGAAAAATCCCTTTGTTTGGCCTCCCTCAGGCTTCCCACGTGGAAAAAGGGTGTGTGTGGATGGGAGCGCCTACAACTGTGAACACAGTGTGCTCTCTGCTGCTTGCTTCGCCCAGGCCGATCGGGGCAATGGTGAGGGAAGGAAAAGTCACTCACCTGCGTAACGGGAATTGTTCAGCTACCGCTGCCGTGGAGGAGAGCCCTGATGAAGGCTCTGCTCTTCATCAGGGAAGCCCCCTAGGATAAGGTTCTCCTGTACAAAAACTGTTCTCTTCCCTGCCTTCACCCCCATGTTTCCCACTATTTAGACTTAGACTTGCTCAGACGCCACCTTTTTCCTACTGTTTCCACTTGCCTCTGTTCTCCTGAACCAAGCCCACATATATCAAGATATTACCAGGATCTGCTTCTTGCCGGATGAGGAGATACAGATAAGTCCCCAAGATTTTACATGCTAACTCATTTCAGCATCACTTGTCTCCTCTGCTCATCATCTAACACTATTTTTATTACTCAGAGTTTTTCAAATGGAGTAAAGTAGCTTGGGTTGCTCAATTTGACTGCAAATGCTTTTGAAGATTGACAGGAACAACACTTAAATTGTCGCATTCCAGCGTAAGCATACCTTTCACTTCAGATACTGGGATAAAAATGATATATTGTGGTGGTGTCCCAGGTTTAATTTAACCTACAGCATCTGTATATTATATGACAGCAGCCATTAGAAATGAATTATGCCAAAACCAGACAGAGCCTGTGCTCTTAATTGTAGGGGCCATTTGCTCTGCTGATGACAGACAGCGACTGCCTGTGAACACTGACTTCACCCTATTCATGCGTTTCAAAGTTTTTGCTGCAGTGTTCGGTATGGAGGCAAGTGGGAATATCCCTTTTGTACCATCTGTGTTGTGGTTTTTTTCCCCAAATGTTCTGAAAGATTAGCTTGTGCTCAGACAAGTGTGATGTGTTTGAACCTAATGGAGAGGTGCCCACAGGAATTCATGCCAGCTTCAGGAACTGGTCTAGGGGACACCACTAGAGTCCAAAAGCTTCTCCACCTCATTCTGGTACGGCTGTGTCTTAGCTGCGATTGCTGCCCACAGCACAGCCCCTTCCAAGCACATTTGCTCAAGGGAGGAGCAAGCGTGGAGGCAAACGTGATGCAACCGCCTGTGCAATTTATTGCCCAAATGTGAGTCCTTTGCATTTAGAAGTAGCTCGCCACATCATAATGTGGTGTTCGTTAACGCACAGGGCATCATTTTTAATGGGTTTATGTTGGTGTAAATATTCAGCATAGGTTTGCGTGTCCGTGTACGCACATGGTGAGTCTCTTCTGTAATGAATCGTCACCTGCTTGGTGATTGCTGCAATGCAAATCACTGCTGCGTTTGGCATCTGGTGTCCTATGAACACCTTCACCTCTGGATATCACTTCGCTAATCCTAACCAAAGCCTGACAGCTCTAACTGTCCCCATTTATAAAAATGCATCTTCACACCCAATCCTCACCGCCACTGCCAGCCAGTTTCATTTTTAAAAAGATTAAACTATTATCCCATGCAAATACCAACCTCTAATTTTTAAATCTTAGGCTAGACTCTTCCGATGATGGAAAATGCCAGGATGCATGGGACATTGTGAAAAATAACTTACTGTCTCGTTCATCGTTTCTGTAGGTGAATTAGTGTCCCCTCCCCCAATTCCAAACTCAGCTGGTTTGCAACTCAGAAATGAAAGTGAAGCATCTTTTGCTTTGCTTTTAAAATATTTTTTAAATTCTGCTTGAGTCACAGGCTAAAATTATAGTTGATTTTGGACTATTTACAGCTCAAGGATTTTAATAGCAGGCATTCACTGAAAACTCAAAGAACAATCTCCAGACATGGACATTTAAACCCTTTGCTACTGTGTCTTGTACTAATACCAACTTTTTCCCATGGATCGGTATCAGACAGACATGATCTAACCGAGGTGCAGCTTGAGTCGGGTGCCTGCTCTCTGAGAAGAGCAGACGGCTTGGCTTACGTGTTTAGGAGGCTTTCATGAAAAGTCATTTGTACCTCATGGGGTTTTCAAGCATCTTTGGGTTTTATCAAGTCTGCTTTGAAAGGTGCGATTACACCCCAACATACGTTTTAAATTAAGCCATTTTGGCTGACGGGAGTCTAATGTAGAACAGATTTAAGTAGCTTGAGTTACAGTCGAAGATCCCCACGAGATTGGGGTTGGCCAGCTGAACACTTGCTAAAGGATGACTCATTTAATCTTTGTCAGCGTGGTAGATGGTGCATGTTAAACCGCACAAGCGGACGTATTTAACAGTAAACCTTTGTCCAGGCCAGCTCTTGGTGTGGGGCACTGCTGTGAAACAGCCCTACCGAAGCTCGCAGATGCCTGTTCTTGCGCGTGAGCGAAGGCAGCAGCAGCCGGAGCCGTGGGGGTGGTACGTCGGGCCAGCGCGTTCGCTCCTGTCACTTGCTGGAACTGCTGAGCTATTGCATGCGAGATCTGGAAAGTCAGCACGGTCTAGGGAAAGTGATTAAACAAAGATACAGGGGCCTAAGGAAATGCCCTGGTTAGCTGAGATTTATGAGCCATGGTCGGATATGTCACTTGAAACTGCCAAAACAGAGGGGGATGGGCCTTGGCCCTTCCTGGACGTGGCCGAGAGCTGCAGGCGGTCCTTTCCCATCCATTTGGTGTCCGTGCTGCAGTACAGCTGTCTGAGTGATGCCTGCAGCTCCAGGTGTCCAGGCTCTTCCTCGGTATTTCTTGCTCTATTTTTCTTTAGTAAAAAGTATTCAGAGGTCTCTCTTATTTTGCATCTTTAGTTAAAAAAAATATATATATACATGGACTTGGCTTTTTCTGCAAATTTTTTACTGAGCAGGGGAGCTGAGGTGAGGAACTGTGAGGCTGCATGATGGCGCTGTGCGGTACTTCTGTTGTGATGGCACTGCGCTACGCTCGGGGCAGGACCCAGCACTGATAGAGCTGCGGTGTGGGCTGAAGAACAGATCTCTGGGTTTGATCCGTAGCTGCTGATGTGGCTCGAGACTCTCCTGCCAACATTCGAGGGCCTCTGTCCATAGCAGAAAAAGACTCTGAAGGGTTATATTTTAATAAGGCAGCATCTCTTGGCTTTGCCTGAAGTAAGAGAATGACTGGAGTTAATGACTTGTGCTTTGATTTCTGCACCCCCTGGTTCTGGAAATGAAGGGTAGTCACCAGCCTCCAGAACAGCTCCTGAGGCTTCTTTTCAGAGCTAAAAAGAGACAGTGTCCAAGTTGGGAAGAAGACAAAGCAGATACCCAATAACTACAGTGTTCTGAAGAACCAGAAGTGACCTGGTTGTCACAGGTTGTGACGGGATGAGGATCTATCCTGTCTCTCCACATTGCACAGCTATGAAAGGAGTGAGAAGATGGTGCCAGGTTGCCAGTGGGAGTCATCCCATTTGCTACAGCCACCTCGTCGTGCCGGGAGGTGACTGGGAAAACCACCAGCCATGAAGCATGGAGATCCCTGGAGTGCCAACTGTCTTCATCTCAAGGAGAGGATCTTCTCCTGGTTCCTTTTATCTTTAAAATAGTTTATTAGGGGGGAAAAAAAGAGCTACAGGGGCTAGAAATGGCGGTCAGGCAGGGGAATGATTTCAGAGGAGAAAAATGCTCATGAACCTCTCTGCTCCTCCCAGGCAAAGAAGCTGCCAGCCTTGATGTGGCATGTCATTCGTCAAGCTGTCACCCCGGGGCCTGGGGATCGTTCTGCCGACGTGGGTTCACCCAGGAGGGAGCACGGGGCACACCTGTAACCTTTGCCTCCTAGAGCTGTCTGCGGTTGTCCCCAAGGCTTGGTTCTGACTGCAAATGCAACCGTAGGCTGCGGGGGAGGCGGGGATGGGCTGGGGATTTCAGTGGGTGCTCATACCTGCAGGGGTGGGAGCGGGGAGCGTGCGGAGGGTGCCCTGGAAAGCCTGGGCTCCTCTCTCGCAGGGGTGTGCCGTAGCTGAAGGGGCTACGTTACACCGTTACTGCCGTTACAGCGAGCGGCAGCGCGGCCCACCGCTGCCCTGGGAGTCCCGGCGTTAGCTGAACCCACACCCACGGAAGATTCATTTTTGAGAAGGGATCTCCAGTGCTGCATTCGCTCATGCTGAAGGTGGTTGAGAGCTGCTTCAGGGGATTGCTGGGCACCTTTCTGAGATGCAGAGCACCTCTCAGACCCGACTTAACTGCAAGCAGACAGCTCCTGTGTAAAGGCTGGGGCTGCCAGGTGTTGTTTTGAAGTAACTCTTCCTCTCCCCATCAGCTAAAGACCTGAACGTGAATATTCAGATTTTCTTTTTAATGCTACTTTCCAGATGTTAGAGCAGCGTAGCCTGTGTGGCTTATATTTACAGCAAAGCACAAAAGCAGAGTCCTGTGCCCACTTTAAGGCTGTGCACAGGCAGGACAGATGCTACCCAGCCCGTCTGGGGGCCGTGGGCTGTGCAGGCTCTGTGTTTGCTGAGGATGTGAGCTGCAATATGCTAGCAGAGACAATAGGCAGGAGATGAAAAACACACCTGGTAGGAAAAATGAGTGGATGCCAGCTTTTTTGAAGTAACATGCGAGTATCTGTATAGAGGGAGTGGTCTTTAAACCAGGGTAAAGGCCTATCGGGCCAGTAAGTCCCACTCTTCTTGGTTATTGTATAATTTATACAGTACTTCAAAGGGATCAGGGCACTCTGCGAGCAAATACTAGAGGGGAATCCACTCCCCAGAAAGTCTGCAATGTGACCTTACAAACATTAAATCCCTGACTCTCCCTTTTTGCCATAACCTGGAACACTTTCCTGCTCCAAAAAGCCTCCTGAGGTCCCTTTTCCTTCCCTTTATCAGTTGCTTTGTTCTCATTACATACAAGTTTCCAGATTAGAGCAAGCTCTGGTTTTGCTGATATTTAAGCAGATGCTGTTGTGCATCAAGGAATCCATTTCATTTCTTAGCCACTGAATGTTTACAGAGATTTTATTGCTTTTTTTTTTTTTTTTTAAGGTCTTGCTCTTTTTTTTTTTGTTTATTTTTTCTTTTAACCTTCTGGCTCAACAGGAAGTGGAAGTGAAGTGATACCACTTATTGCTTCCAAACAAAAGCTACAGTATTTCTGATATCAAGGCTGCAATGTTTGCTGAGGATCAAAGGAACCTTTTCAAACGTCATTGTTACCGTTAAGAAGAGGCAGCCACATCTTAAATGACCAGATGGGAGTTAGGCATCCAAGGAGTAGGCATTGGTGTTTGAGATACACCAAATCCAGCAGCGTGGGCTGGATTTCAGTTAGATTCTGGCCAATTTGGGCAGCCCAGTCCTTGTAGCTGAGCTTTGGCCCCCACGAGCCCCCAGGGGATGCTTTGACCTTTTAGTATGAATTTAGATCGGCACGGTGACTTTTCTAAATTATGCCTGCCAGAGGTCTTCAGGTCACAGCGCTCTATCGTCAGAGCGCTTCCAGCTCCCAGCGCGCTCCCGGCAGTGTGGGAGAAGGGATGTCATCACTGATATTCATTTCAAAAAAAAGCTGGATGTAAACTGGGCGTAAAAATGATGATCTGCTGCTTATTTGTGACTGCTATGTATTTAGAGAAGCTTCTGCTGATAAAAGTGGCACCACCTAAATTACTGGTGTGGGACAGCAAAGCAGCTTTGCACGTGTCCCAGATGGTAAGGTTTCTGCCACCGTACAAATGGTTAAAGTGGAAGAGCTGCTCTCTTTGCTTAGATAAACAGGGTCCCTGTGTGAATAGCTTGCAGCCCCTGGTCGTAATCCCTTTCTGATCTCTGGTTATAAAAATGATAGATGGAATGTAAACTCCATAAAGATTAGTAATCACCAAGAGAGTAGAAAAAAATATTGGGAAGAGTTGTAAGGTTTTTCTGCATTCCTGAGGAATTCTGCAGGGATTCCTTTTCTTTGGTGGAGCTTGTGCCATCCCCCAGCTCATCTTCTTTCAAACTTGCTGTCTGCAGACAGTGGAGATGTTTGTGGAGGATTTTCAACTATTTTTAAAGAAATCTGGCATGGATTCACTGTGACCTTGTGTAAATGACATGACCCTTGTTTGCCTTGATTTCTGCAGTTGTAAAGCAGGGTAACAGGATGCATGTACTTGTCAAAGAATTTGGGGATTTACTGCTGGCTTGGATGGTGCTGTGGTGTTCTCAGGGAGGGAGAAGAACCATGAAGCATCGTTGTTATATGGCAGAGCAGCAACCCTCTGTCATTCCATACATTGCAATGTATTCCTGTGGGATCTCTTTCTTCTAATCTTTTGCATGCAGAGCAGCACTTTTGAACACAGCTAATGATCTTGAGTGTCTGGTGTAGTGTGTCTGATTTTCAGAAGTTCATGGTTTACCTTAAAATGTAACTGGTTTACAGTGTACAAATTTGGATTCCAAGTCATATCTCCCTCAGAAAAAAAAAAACAAAAACAAAACCAAACTTGATCCTTTAGTACACCTTGTGAAATACACTGGGGTTAAAAAGTGTGAAGGTGGATCATCCCAAAAACTGAATAGATGGGAACTGGGTGATGATAGCTGCAGCCTTTGAAAAATCCAAACCATTGCACATATGGGGGATTTGCTGAATTCGAAGTCAGTTTCTGCAAACTGGTGATAGTAATGTAATTTGGAGGAGGGGAAATGCATTCAAATTTGTTTTTACCAACACTTGTGAGTTAGGGTATTGTTGGTCTTGAGATCCATCTGCAATAGTGTATTTGGAGGTTTGTGATGGATTGGAGGAGGCTCATGATTGATTGCTGATGCATGGCAGGCAGTGAAACAGAAGAGCTAAACCTCTGCCTGGCTCCTGCTTCCCGTTCCCGGGGTGTAAACCGCTGAGCTGGACGGGGGTCTGGCCCGGATCACCAGCAGCAGTTCACCAAGCCTGTCGTTTCACAGAGCTCTGCTCGGGGGGGCGGGGCTTTAGATGCAGTTCAACAACAGAGATGTCCCCGTCCTTTAGGATGGTGTAGGGTGAGGGGGTGAAGGTCCCAGGTCCAGCTGGTGCAGGCGGTTCAGCGGGGCAGAGATGATCTCCTGGGAACGAACCCATTGAGCAATTGTGGTGCAGTTAAACCACGGGTGCAGGAGCCATGCCTGGGCTGTAAGCTGAGGGATTTGGGGGAAATTAGGAGGTTGTTTCACCTGCACTTCTGCAGGGTTTTCTCATGTACCTCCCACCCTCTGCAGGGCCTTTGGACTGCGTTCAGAGCAGCTGTGTCAGGTTGAACAGTACGCTCCAGGGACAAAGTTGGGCTTTCATTTAGTAGGAAGGTGTTTGCGGTATGTTGCCAAGATGGTGTTTTATTGCAAATTACCAGTGCAAGCTGCATCAGGGACCACCCAGATCTCTCCCTGAGAACATGGCCATGCTTCAAAATTCCCATCAGGAGATCCCATTGCCATCTTGTCCCTGCAGTGGGTACAAGCTGCCTGTCCTCTGCTGATGCCATGTGAGTTTTTTTTTTCAGTCATCGTAGGAGAGTGTTACACCTCAGCATCTCGTGTCTCATCTGCTGTGTCTGCAGTGCGATTTTATCTGTCAACTGGGAAACTGGGGTGCAGGCAAGCAATTCTTCCGAGACCATATAGGAAACTCATGAAAATAAAGGACTCAATCCAGCATCCAGATAAGCATTTAAAATATTTTTTTCCTCTGTTGCTCCTGATTACTGCAGCTGATTTATCTTTCCTGACTAACTCTGCTATCCCTACTGCAAGTCAGGATTTGGCTGGAGACTACTTCAGCAAAACATTTTGGATTTTGCCCTAACAAGATCTGTAAGGGTAGCTGAAACAGCACAACTTATGGGTGTTCCAAGAACTAAAAACTCTACTCTAAGGGCATTGACCTGTCTTCCTTTCCTGCAAAATGGATGGATCCCTTTCAGTTCTGGCCTAGTGACACCCTACTTTGCTTTACATCATTGCTCTCAATATTAGGAATTGTTGTCTTAAACCAGCAAGAGCTGGATGTCCCTTTCAACAACTTCTAGTGCTTACCTGTGTTAACAGCCTCGTACAGAAATAGTTATGCTTCCAGATGTCTGACTTGTGCAGTTTCACAGAGAGGGCTATTTCTTAAATGGCTTAAGATAGCTTAAGAAAAATAAACTGTAAAAAAAATTGTTTACACCCCTTTTAATAGCTGGGTCAGTTCCCTCTTCTGGTTCACAGCCTCGTTCCACAAACGGTTCTGTTGGCACAACCAGACGGGGAAGGAGGGCAGAAACAGATGAGGTCAACACTGCTGCCAAAGACAACACGTTGTCAACCCATTGCCGCGGTCCCTCCTGTGTGGGTAGCGGGTCTCCTCCTTTCCCTCCAGCCCTAAACATCATCAACAAATAGCAAAAGAGCATCTGACGCTTCCTCTCCCAAAGGCAGCGAGTGCCTGTAATAACAAGGATTTGATAAACACCCCAAAGCACTTCATCTGCTTTTTCCGTGAGCTGCAGGCCAGGGAACAGCCAGAGAGACATTAAACAGCAAAAGCAGAATAGATTGTCATTAACTTTAAACCCTGTGAAATTCACACTGTTGTGTGTGGCTAGCTTACTCTGGAACAAAGCTGAGTTTAGTGCAAGTTCTAATCTTGGTATCGAGTCAGGGCTTGTCCAGAGAAAGTATATGTGCCTTTATTAGCATGCAAATCACATACCCTCTTTATTACACTGTCTCTGCATCCCTCCCTCTAGAGCAGTTTAATAGAGGCAGGCAAGAACTAATTAAATTCCTTTATTCATACCTCATACTTGAAGTGCAGAGCTCAAGGCAAGAATGCCAACGGGCACACGCCCATACCCTCTCCATTTCCAGGAGTGTGGCATGCCTGACCTTCCCCTCATTGGGGAAGGAATAAATCCCCTACCGTGAAGATGAGGATGTCAGGCACTGTATGTATAAATCACATAAGGAGTTTCCAAATGGCTTTCATCTTGAGAGTCCTTAAAAGTTCAGAGCTATGGATCAGTCAGGAGTCGATACCTTTCAGGAGTAATTTCATATCTAAAGCTCTTTACTAATGTGGCTCCTTTAAATAAAATTCTAAAAGCCCAAACTAGCTGAAATTGCAGTATACAATCAAGTTAATTACTTTAATTACTATAAAATTACCAGGCAGTGTATTTGTAATTTTAATCTCCTAATCTGCAAAATACCTTTTTCCCTTTAGTGTTCCTAAAGAAAGTAAAATAGCTTTTGGTTTCCTTGCCAGTTTTTCAAGGATCTTTGAAAACCGAGGAGAAACCTCCCACAAATAGCCCAGCTGTGGTTATGAGGTTTCTTTTTTCTTTATTTAAAATATTATCCTTGATATTAATGTGAAGTATTTAAAGGAGTAACAGGATCTATCCCAGCAAACCAGCCATCCTGAGTTTAAGATTTCTTTGGTTACCTGGATGGCTGTACAAAGGTTATGCACAATACAAACCTTTCTTAACGTGCTGAGGAAATTGGAGGTTATTGCAAGGGAGGAAAAGCTCGTGCTGAAAACCAGTCGTCAAAGAACGAGCCCAGGACTACTCTGTTATGTTTCCAGCTACGTTGTTTGAAGTGTTATGGCTGCAAAAACCGCACTCAAACTTCTGCATGTGAAGGATCCCCATGCAGATAAGCAAGGGTTTCTGACCTCCAGGGATGCAGCCGTTCTGGGCATCAGCTCGTCCTCTGGGATCAACCAAAATTCTCCAGCTTAGCAGGGCAGTTTGTGGAGAGGTTGCTGTAGCATCCTGCTGCAACTGCTTGAGCTCATTGCCTTGGAGAATCTCTCCAAGCTAGTGATGGCTTTTCCATTCACCAGCTCTTGGACCTGAGTTTAGGGGCTGCTGTGTTTCTGAATTGTGTAAATCCAGACAAGCCTGTCAGTTTCTGTGCTTGCTGTTTAATCTCCTGGAAGGCGAACAGGGGAGGTTGTGCAGAACTTTCACTGAAGTTTATTTGACCTACAAAATCAGGCGGGGGCGTAGCTGTTAAATCCATTTTTTACAAACTTAAAAATGCACCTACGCTTGATGGTTGAGCATCTCACAGCTTTTATTCTCATCATACCCCATGACTGCTGCTACGTTTCAATTGGAATTGATGAAGAGGGGCAAAGAGAAAGTTCAGCAGTGTGTCCAAGGTCATGCAGGAAACTAGGAGAGAAGGGATTTGATCCTCAGCCGTAGCCTAAGTTCTGTGGCTGTGGCACCATCTTTCTCTGTGCTGTTAGAAACAGGCTCATAGCTCTTCTGTTTTGGAGAAAGCACCTATTTTCCTATTTGCTATCTCTTCCTACTGGGGGGAATTATTTTTAAGCACAAAATAGCTAGCTGTTCCTGTTAAGCTACTGTAGGAGTAATCTGAATGGAAAAAACTTAGATGCTTTCCCAGAGAGGAAGTAATTTAGATTTCAGATTAAAGGCTGTGACAATGGAAATATGTAAAATCTTTTCCTGATATGGAGCCCAAACCATGACTAGTTTTTATTTATGGCGGACACAGGTGTGAAAACTCATTTGTGCTGCATGCAAGGGATAAACGCTAACGCAAGGCATAAATATCCCCGTTAGCGCAGCGCACCCGGACTGCGGTGTGCATTCAGAGGCTGTCAGCTGGTACTGGTGGATAGCTTAAGAGTGGGCAATAATACGTTTTCCTGTATCCCCTATAAATTGACTCGTAAAAGCTGGTTCACGTGCAACTTAGTGCAGCACAAAACCAAACAGCGAGTCCATATTGCCAGGAGAGATTGTGCTCCTGTAATTGTTTTTTCCTGATTGTTAAAGAAGCCTTTCTTCAGGAATAGGCTATGCTGATCGGAGTGGGATGGTGGCAGCCTGCCTGGGGACAGCAGGGCTGCAGGCTAGGGCTTTCTTTGCAGGGCCCTGCTCAAGCAGAAGAAAATCTCTCTTCTGTGCAAGCCGTAAGCTGTGCATGGTCAAGGGCACGTTCCCGAGAAATTCAAATTCCCCCCACAGAAGGGGAACAGTGTGCCCGCAGTGCCAAGGGGGCTTGCCGGGAGGGAAGTGGTGGGGGGAGAAGGCTTGTTCAGGTCAGGTGAGGATCTGTGTCCCGTGGTCCTGCTGGTTTTCTGTCGCACCAATGGTTTTGAGTTGCTGAAAATTGTGATTCGGATTTTGCAGCAGAGAGGCTGGAGTGCTTCTTGCTTTGTGTTGAATGAAGGCCCTCCACATTCCCCACGCGTTACGCTCGCCGATAAGGTTAACAGGATAGAGAAAATGTTACCAAATGCATTTTAACAGATGACTGCAATTTGCACTCAGCTGTTAGGCTGCTGTTTTTGCTGTCTTAAGGAAATGCAGAATGGGAAATCCTAGCAAGAGGGGCAAGATGAAAGCGAGGAGCTAATGATTGCAGAGTGAAGCTCTGCACATTTCTCTTGCACTCAGTCAAACTACAAAATAATCAGATTAAGCCATAACTGTATAAATGGGGCTTGAGTGTGTTTTCTCTGCTGACTTGGTCATGCACTCAGGACGCTCAGAGTGGTGTAACTACGGCCCAGGCGGTATTAGTCACGCTGGGAGAACTTCAGTGAATGTAAGAGGGCTTCATCTGGGCAGTTACCAAGGCAACTCTTGCTAATATTTCATTACAATGCTTTCGCCCTCTGCAAGTCCCACGGATTAGGACTGGGAATCTCAGAAAGAAGAGTTTATTGTCAATATTGTGCTTGGATTGAGTGTATCCCAGAGGGAAAAAAAAAAAAAAAAGAGAAAAAAGTAAAGCATTCCCCATAGGCAGAGCCCACAATGCACAGCTGGAGCTAAACTGTGTCTGTCATCCAGCACTGCCTTGTGCCCCGGGGAGAGCCTTGGGTAGTAACTCATCTCCCTCTTTCCAGCTGAGAAGTAAGTGGAAAATGTAGGTATGAACTCATCCTCATCTGTGCTGAGATGATGCTAAGATGCCCTGGAGCAGTGCTCTGAGTTCCACTCAGAGCGGCTGCAGCACAGCTTGCACCAGTACAAGCTGGTGCCCTCGGAGGGGCCAGCGTGCTCCAGATGGGCCAGCTTCACACGGAACTGCTGTGGCTGCGATCGGCGTGTTTGCTGGAATCGTGTCCCCAGTGCCAGCGTGTGGGGGTACGGCAAGCAGAGGCTGTCTGATCTTCCCCAGTTGTGGGGGCTGAGGCATTGCACACACATGTCTGTGGACTTTTTCCTTTGTGTTGCAGCCTCTGCCCTGGAAAGCAATGGGGTCTACTGGGCAGAGTTAATGGTACCACATTTATGTCTCCTAATGTACTTAAATAATGCAAACTGGAGGGTGTTTAATGTCGATGGTGCATACCTAGGATACCAGCTCCTTCTGTTTGTCCTCATGGATCTTTATTACTCCAGAGGAGTTATCCTCTCCTTCACCTTTTGTTGCCCTTGCCCTATCTGAAGTGAGAAGAAGACACAAAACCTGTGCGCTGAGATTGGTTTTTGCCTTGACAGTTTGTATTCAGGAGGTTCCAGTAATGGTCTTAGTCTACGATTCTGACAAGTGACACACAAGGCAGAGTGGCGGATGGCTGATCTTTGCTTCCCGTCTCGCAGCCAAAGCCCTGTGGCTGCCTGGTGACCCCAGCACAGCCAGCCTGCGTGGTGGAGTCCTTCTGGCAGTGGCCCCACGCACTCATTATACCAGTGCTGCTGGTATTGGCCATTCAGCTTCCTGGACATGGAGAATGAGGTTACTTCCCACATTCAAAAACTGGTTTGAAAGGGATGAGGGAAGAAACTCTTCATTTTGAACTTTTTTTGGGTTTTTTGTTGTTTGTTTTTTTTTTTTTTCCCAAACTTTGTATCTAACCTCTTTACCAGCTGGCATTCTTTATAAGACTTGCAGTTCTCATTTTGTCTGGGAAAACATGTGTAGCACAATTAGAAAAGCCGCTGGGGAGCGGCAAAAACTGGACCTTTTTGGTTGGAACGTGTCTCTGCTGCGTCGGTCGGTTTTGTGCATTTTAAAATATCGAGCTAAACGCAGATTGGAGGTAACAGTTAAATGTTCATTCTGTTAAGTTCAACAAGTCTGTTGGGTTGCTGGGCTGTGCACCTTCCTCTGTGTTCCTTGTGCCTGACACGGGAGCAGTTGCTGATCCCTTTGGGGAGCCACAGCCGCTGTGTATGGGACTGGACATCCCCTTCAGCTGGCAAAACACATGTGAAAACCAAAGGACATCTGCTGGTGTGGGATATTTGTTGAGGCATTTTTAATGTTGCTGGGGTCTGTTGCTGGTTCCTAATGACACTTTTCATTAATTGTGTATTATTTCTCATTAAAGAAAGAGGACTTCATAGGAAAATCCCAATACTACTGTCCTGAATGGCAGAAAAAAATAGACTGTCCTTGAAGTCCATGCACTAGAAATTGATAGTGGAGGAGCTTTAAGGTATGATTTAAGTTTCATGCATCCTGGGGAAACTGGCTCTGTATGAGATGATAGTGTAATTAGCCCTAACAGGAACCAATTACCTTCAGACTGGGTGTCCAGTGGAAGGCGTCCCTGCCCAGGGCGGTGGGGTTGGATTAGATGATCTTTAAGGTCCCTTCCAACCCAAACCATTCTGTGATTCTGTTTGAGTGTGTGCCCCTGCCATGTCATGACTCCAGTTAAATCTAGATTATAAGCAGAAAGATTTTCCATGCAAAACCAGAAGAGTAGTTTTGGATCAATCTGATTACAGGAAAAGGGAAGTCTGACCTTAAAGTCATTAAGTGTAGGTGACAAAAGTTGCTGACAAAAGCCCAGTTTGAAGGTAGATGTTGTTTTCACAGTAGGAGCTCTGTGCTTGCCTGGGGGCCAGGTATATCTGTCAGCGCCATGTTCCCTGCAGACGGCCGTGTTACCCATCACACACAGCACGCCAGCTCCGTTTGGCGCTGCTTTAGTAGCGCTAGTGAAATCAGAGCGTTTCCCTGATCTAAGCAAACCCGTAGCTTTCCAGCTGAACAGATGCGCCGCTAATGAAAACACAGTCACACGGGCAGGGTGGGCAGAGGCAAACTGCGCACTGGTCAGCTGATGTCTTGCCTTTCTGATCTGGATGAGATCTTCCTTTTGCCACGGCAGCTACTAACTTTCTCCAGGACCTATTGTTTCCAGAGTTATTTGTGACATCACCAGCTCTCAAGAACGGCACAGAGGAAAGAAAAGCCCTGAATGGAAATGCAGTGGATGATTTAAGCCAAGCAATGCTTTCTGGCATGAATCATTCCTTTCCTCTCTTTCAAAGAAACGTGTGTACATGCATTAGAAGTGCTAACTGTTCTTTCTCAAATCCCTGAAGTTCCTTGCCTCTAGTAATTTCCACCTAGATTTTGAAAAATTGGATGTGATCTGATGTTTGTGAAAGCTAGCAAGGCTCTGTCGTGACCCCGTGCCTGAAGCATATTTGTGCCCTGAGCCCCAGGGTACAGAAACAAACCGGGGTGAAGTAATCTGTGGGAGAACAAACTTCCCGGTATTCAGAGAAGTTATAATGACATAGTAGGAGAAATCCTAGTCTGAGTCAGGCTTGAGTCAGTCTCCCATTTGCAGTGCTGGATATGTCCCACCTTTCAGACGCCAAGTACAAGCATATCCTGTCTGTGTCTCTAGCTTGCCCCCACCGCTCTTTCACGCTCGAGCGGGTGCGTTAGCTCCCATCATTGCGCTGGTTTTCATCCCGAGCGCATTCGCTCATCCCCCTGCTTCCTCTGTGGCTTCATCTTGACGCAGCAGTCTTCGTCCTCCCGCAGCGCTGAGCAGCTACCATGTCTCACCCTAGAAGGAGCTGCACTTTTCTGGTGGGTGAACTGATCTCTGTTGACATGTCAGCTCGTTAAATCTACAGGGCCCTTCTGGCTGAAGGGAGAGCTGTGTGGCGTAAATTTAAAGCATGATTTACTTATTAACATAAAAGCAGCTGTGTTCCTGTTTGATTTGTGCAAAGAAAAACATGTAGCTAATGATGACCAAGCCTTGAAGCATGCCTAGGAGACAGCACATATGTACGTTTTCAGTGTGCCCCGGAATAATACGGAGGTTAGGCTTTAAAAGAAAGTATTTGGGTCCTTGCCAGGTAGACAGACAGTATGAATGAAACACCTGTTCTGGCTTTGGGAGGCTTTTGGAACCGTTTGATTACAGGGAAGGTACAGGCTGACCTTAAAGTGAATTGAATTCTCTGGTGTAGAGTAACATGTCCTGCTAGATTATGAAACTTCTTGATCTCTTCGTGAAAATGTCCACAGCAGACAAAACACAGATGCGTGCCTTCTTTTAACTAAAAGGTGCTGCCTGGACATGGCAAAATGACCAGCTGTGTATCAAAAGAGTCTTTTTCAGATTTGAATAAATGTTACAGTGATAACACTATAAAGGAAACAAAGGTAGGACATATTAAAGTAATTTTACAAAGGGGGGAAATAACTGTTAATTCCAGATGTCTCCTAATTCAGCTCTTGCAAATGCTCCTTTGACACTTGTCACTTTTAGGGTTTTGCATTTTCGCATAAGGTAATTCAATTCAGAAAAGAGGTAAAGGACGCTGTCTTTCCTAGCGCCGCTTCCTGTTGAATCGCCTTATCAGTCTGCTCTGGTTTGTCCCGTTTTAACTATTTCTGCTAACACTGCAAAACCAGCATCAGGACTATTTTAGTAAAAGCAGAGCTGTGCTGGGTATCAGGCTGTGGGGTAGAACTTTATGGCCTGTGGCAGATGAAGTAGTGTGATGGGTCCCATTGTCCCCTCTGGCCTTTGGCTTTATTCGTTCATAGGAACCAGCCTGAGAAAGTGAGGCAGATCCCGGTCAAATTCCTCATGCCTTCAACAGAACTCCTCAGTCATTTCCTACTGTAGATTCAAACTATGCCCTAGCTGCCCATATGCAGAAGGGCTTAAAAAGCTGTAATTGAGCTGTCAGTTTGAAGAACAAACAGGGGAAATGTACTTTGGGTCTCTGTGGGCTGTTTGCAGAAGTGTCTGTGTGTGCCTGTGTGCGGGGGTCTGTGTGAACAGGCGGGGAGCTGCTTTCTGTGCCTCTGTGAGCTCAGCAAACTCAATGCAAGCATCACTTGAAACCTATGAAGCCTGTAAAATTTTAAACTGGAGATGCGCTTGAAGGATGTAGATTGCTCTTCTGGCTCATGTTGTTTCAATTCCAGCTCATGTGGAATTAGTTCTTAGCTTCTAGTAGCTGTTCTTGACACGCTTGTGTCAAGAGACGACATGCTTCTGGAAATGGTGATCTTGGTATAATGTTCTCAGGTCATGACAAAGCAAAGCTCAGGGAGCAGGTTCCTTCACACTGCTTGCAGCAGAGTAGTAGAAAAGTACTTAAATCTTCTGTAAGATAACGTGTTCCTGACCCCATACGATACACGGTACAAGAACCATATGCTCGCTTATTTCTCTTGGCTCAGACACTGCTTTTACTGGTACCTTGCTAGGAAATGCTGCATGTGAAGGCAACAGTGCTTTTTCTACTGGCCATATGTTGGTTTTCCTGGAGTGTGTAGCATCTTCTTTCATTTATGTATGTAATAGACAATACAAAACCAGACAATTTATTTACAGCAAGCCGGATGTGTCAGCATTGCCACCAAATTACTCAGCAGACTCTTTCCCTGCAGTTCTGCAGTAGGTTAAAAGAGTCTGTGTAGGTAGAAAAACTCTTGCTTGTAATTTGCTGAGTCTTTGTTCAGACTTAGGAACTGGGTTCCCTCGTCAAGGTAAGCTGTTGGGAGCCCAAACACTGAATTTGTTCTTGGATACCTTTTAAGTTCTTCCTTTCCCTCCACCCTCCTAAAACCCTGCTGTCATTCTACAGCTCGCTTGAACAAAGAGCTTGCGGTTTCTGATGGCAACTTCTGGCAAGCTCCTCGTGGTCCTGCAGTTTTTAGGGAGGCAAAAGTAAAAACTTCAGATGCCTTTAACGGTTGCAGATGGAGAGCAGCACGGATGAAGTCATGTTGCTACATGTAGGTTCAGAGAAGACTGGAGTAGGATTGCCACAGGCTGGATTTTTTCCAGTTCTTTCTGCATTCACTGGTGGTGGACTGGATTTAAATGGAAGTCTCTTCTGCTTCAACACCTCCCATTTGAGAGTGTCACTATGGCCAGTAGCTTTGCGAAGCTGAGCCAAGAAGCACCATTGCTGAGCTCAATAAACCAGTAAAATTCAAAAAGAATCAGAGTAGATAATAAAATGAATTATAAATGTCCAGGGTTGTTGAAGTTAATACTTAAAAAAAAAAAAAATAAATGGAAGAAAGGCTTCAGTATTCAAGCTAATTGCTAGCTGTTACAGGTCAGGGAAAATCTTTTTTGGGAGCAGAGCATTCCTTGCTCACCTGTGGGGTTTTTTCACTTGAAATGTTTGCTTGCTGGTGACTCTCAGATGAGATGTTGGACTAGATGGGACTTGTGTCTGGTCCAGATTAGCAAATCTGTCTTGTTTTCCTGAGCGTGCCTGACCAGAGATGGCATCAGGTTCAAGCTGTTAACCTCAACTTTTTGGTTAGCCTCAAAATGCGTGCTTAGCTATGTTTAGCTATGTTATGCCCCTTTCTGTGCTGGAAAAAAAACTCAGAAACCATTTCCATTGTTTCTTGGAAAACTTAATCTCCCCTCAGTATCAGTAGCCTAAGTACATTTTCAGTCTTCAAACTGTCTTTGTGAAGTAGCTCTTGACTGGAGGCCAGTTCAGACTGCAGAACGGTGATTTTTTTTTTTTTTTCTGTGTGGTGCTGCTGAGTCTGTGCCACACACCCCACGTGCTAACTGTGATTTCACTCTGGATGGATTGTTCGCTTTCCTTAATTGCATTTTGGAGAGGTGATTAATTACGTGCCACAACGTTACCACTAGAGGGATTACGGATATTAGCCCGGCCCAAGTGTTTTGCCTTGTAACTCTCTTGTGGGAGTGGGAGAAAGTTATTTTCCTAATCTGTGCGCTGCTTTCCCTGTTAACTCTTTTTACATATTCACAGGTGCCATGGGGTGTAAGTAGCTAGTTAAATATGGCATTTGATAAAGTTTAAGGAAGATTTCATTCCTGTCCTGTGGAGTATTGGTCTCCCATACATAAACATGTTAGTTAACGATTACTGCAGAGCAGAGTATTTTCAAAGGTGGCTGTTCCACTTTCCCCAGAGCAAGCTACTCGTTTTCAAGCGCAGTTTAAAGGGCAAAGACTATTGTTTCTTTTTATAAGCATTTGTTTTAAAAGGTTCTATTTAGCTTTTAAAGGAAATATTCATCTGCTGAGTGATAACATCTTGCACTGAGTGGGGAAACCAAGGGGAAAAAAAAATCTCCGAAGAGTCGGAGAAGCAGGAAGGGGTTAAAAGATGTCTGAAAGCCCTTTAGGAAGTCTTTCTGGCTGAATGGGCTTGGCGGCTGTGCTCCAGTGCTTCCTCGCCATGTGGAACCAGGCACCTCTCACCACCCTGCCTGCACAAGCCCTGATGTCATGCTAATGTGATCTCTGCACCGCAGTGCCAGGAGAGAAGCAGCTGGCACTGGATGGCTCCCTGGTTCGTGATGGCATGTGGGTCTGCTGTTCTCCACCTCCTGATGTTGGGACCCACCAGCTTTCCCAGGCAGCTCCTGGGCGGAGGCTGCAGGTGTCCGACTGCCTGCAGCACAGGGCACTGCGGTGACCAGGGCTCCGCTCTCACCCTACGGTAAACTTGCGCTATATCGCTATATGGCAGGCCACATACAGCGCCTTAGCTACAGTAACAGGGATCTTTGGGATCTTTCAAAGGCCTCTGAAAATGCTGAGATGAGTGTAATTACACAGCCTGCCAGGTACGTGCTGTATGCGAGTGCAGCCCTTGGAGCTATGTATTTGAACTACACACATCACAATGGTTGGGGTTTGGTTTTTTTTTGTTTGTTTGTTTGGGGTTTTTTGTTTGTTTGTTTTTTAAGAGCTTTTCATATTTAAGACAGTAACTTTTCCAAGAGGGTTGGTTCCTGCTAGGCTGTCCACGAAAGTGAAACAAAGAGGATGATGTGAGGCAACCGGCAAATGCCCAGCAGCAGCCTGTGAAGACCTGGACATGCTTTAGAGCTTGTTTTGCTTCCTCTGGGGTTTGAATACCATAGCAATCCAACTGTATGGGGTCCAGAGCTGGTCTCTGTTGCTCTACTCTGTATCTTCTTAGTTTAAAGAAACGGTATTGGCCAGTTCAGGCATATTTTGTGTGTGTCGTTCAAGTGTTGGATTTTAAAAAGTCTGTCTGTGCTAGAAAATCAAAGCAGTGTTTTGGTGAGTTAGTTTTTGTATTGTTACATTCTTGTAATACATTCAGTTTCTTGTAATACATTCAGTTTCTTGTAATACATTCAGTTTCTTATCTGTAGAATGGCTTCCCCCAGTAGTACAGAAAGCCCTGACAGTGTGTCCTTGCAAGTCGCCCCACGGAGGGACTGTCCGTGGGTAGCGCAGGGATGGGACAAGGTTGGGTTAGCGTTGAGCTGCTGCTTTCTCCCTTAGGTGAGAAGGCAAAGCCTTTCCCTGAGAGCCAGCCATTCCGGGCAAAGAGGAAGCAAATTTTCACTCTCCATATTTAATGAAATCCAACAGCATATCCCGAAGAGGGAAAACTGGATTTTGTGGAGCCTTTTACTGGTTTGTTAATTAGTAATAGAGTTTTTCCTGGAGATAAACCGATCTATCGGTTAATGGAGTTTAACGCACTCAAATACCAGCGAGCGCGCCCGAGGCAGCGCAGTCCCGCGGATACAATGGGCACATTGTTTCCGTGAGGATCTACCCCCCCTTTCATTTGGGGGGGAATCACTTCACCCCATTTGGCCTCTCGTCCCGCGGGGCTGGGGGGGTTCCCAGGGCGAGGCCGGCCGGGGATTTTGGGAGGAGGTAGGGGGTTGCAGAGGACCCCGGCAGCGCCGAGGGAAAGGGTTAAGGGCGGCGGGGCCGCGCAGGGGGCGGGCGGCCCCTCCCCGCCGCCGGGGCTGAAGTAGCGCGTTCGCGGCGGCGCGGCGCGCAGTGCCGGCACGGCACCGGACGGGACCGGAGCGGGGAGGCGGGTGCCGCCGCCCGGGCAGCCTCGGTGAAGATGGCGAGGGCGGCGGAGCGGGGCGGTGCGCGGCTGGGGCTGCTGCTGCTACAGCTGCTTCTGCCCGCCGCAGCCCGGCCGCCCGCCTCCTTCCCCAGCGATGTGAACGGGCACAGCCTCCACCCGCCCTACTTCAACCTGGCCGAGGGCACCCGAATCTCCGCCACCGCCACCTGCGGCGAGGAGGCGGCGGGCGCCGGCAGCCGCCGGGCCGTGGAGGATCTCTACTGCAAGCTGGTCGGGGGGCCGGTGGCCGGGGGGGACCCCAACCAGACCATCCAGGTATGGCCGGCGGCGGGGGCACACCCGCACACGGGCAGCTTGCGGAGCCTGGCTGGGGGGGTGCGGCAAGGTCCCTTTGTGCTCCCTCGTCCCACCCCTGCTTTCCAGCCGTCGGTGCGAGAAGAGGCCGAGCTGGGTCTCGCCGGGGGTCGGGGGGGGGGGGGGGGCGCAGAGGCTGCAGCAAAGAGTGGGGCAGTTCAGAAGTGGGCGCGCGAGCGGCGTGCAGGGCCCCACGTCCCCCACGACCACTGGTGTTTTCCCACGCATCCCCGCTTGTCCGGCCACCGCAGCCGGACCTTGTGCAGAGCTGGTGTCCGCCAAGCCGGCTGGTGGGTTAGCGGTGGGGTGCTGTGGGGGGTGGGGGGTGGCACAGGGCACCCTCCCCTGCCCAGCCCCGTACCCCGGGCCGGGAGCCCACGTGAAGCCCCCAGCAGCAGCGGGGCGATGAGATCCACGTGCTTTTTCTCTCCCAGCCGTGCCCGAAGTTACACACGTGAAACGCGGCTTGCTGAGTTCCCATGGCGTTATTTTTAAAGTTATCAGTTCTTTATGTTGACAAAATCCTGGGCAAACCAGCTCTTAAATTCCTCTGCCAGGCAGAGAATCAATGTATGATAAACGTGATAATATTTACCTTTGTGGATTTTAACTCTGCCGTTCCCTCTGTGTTCAGTGGGGCGTTAGGATGAGCAGAGGAGAAAGTTTAGAAGGTGAATTTTACAAGCGAATGTCGGGTGACTTATCTCGGGGTCCCATTTTAAGCGTCCCAGGGGGAGCTTGCAGCTAGGAATGCAGATGGTAAAAACTGCTGGGCAGTTTAACAGCTATGGCTCTCTTGAAAAGAGGAAAGGACAGTTGTAAACGGCCTTGTAAAACACTAGTTTTAGTTGCAGGAACTCCAGATCCCCTGCCCCCCTCAGGGCAGCCCAAGCTGGGAAGAGCAGCTCTGATTTGAAATGCTCTGCAGCCTGAAGCCCGCCACGGAGCCGCCAGCTGCTGCTCGCCCGCATTTTCTGCTTGTCGCGTGTGAGGTTCGCAGTGCCAGTTCACCTGTCGCAGCGGAGCAAAGTGGTGTATGTAACAGTAAGGAAGAGCAGGGGAAAACTGTCAGTTTCTCGGATCGAGCCTTTCTTGGCCCTGTGGTAGGGGTGGCTGTGTTATGAGATGATCTCTGAAGCATTTTTCTCATTCTGGCCGCGTTCTCCCGAGTTAGTGCCGTACTAGGAATTTTCTGGCTATTGTGTGGTTATGACATGGAATTTTACTCCATATGTAGTGTAAATTGTTGGAGATGTTACTGGGTGGCAAAAAGCTGACGTAGCCTCCTCTGAGTTTTGCCACCTTTTAAAGTGATCCGTTTCACTTTGCTGCACTGTAAAATAACGTAACTTGAAGAAGCTTTGCTTTAAGTACGTGTAGCAGGAGACTTACAGGGACCTAGATGTAGTAAGTGTGCCTACAGTGAGGCAAAGGTAGTAAGGAAAGATAAAGAAGTAACTGCTGCTATGTGCCCTTGGAAACAAATATGAATGGTCTGCCAAGGAAAACTGGGAGAATAGGGCTGCTTGGAAAAGCTGGCAAATGGGAATATGCATTCATCGCCTGCATCTTGTTCCCCTGTGCTCTGGCCACACCGCTAGCTTGGCGTGACACGCTGCACTAAGGATGCTGGTGACTAAAATAAACCCGCCGGGCTGTACCAGCTCTGCGGGCAGTTGTAACTCATCCTTCAAGCACGGCCCTTTCCTGGCACCGCAGGGTGTGCACATCCTCCCGGCTTCCCCCCCCGCCACCAAACAGGGCTCCTCAGCCACGGATTTCTGCAGGGACCCGCTCCCTTCCCCTCTGCAGCTCTGGCACAGGATCGCTTTGATCTGAGCACCTCTCCCCAGGCCAGTGGTCTTTGGTCAGTCTGAAAGCTTTAGTAGCGGCTTTTGTAGCGGCTCCTCTCCATGACTACAGGCAACACCTAAAAGGGAGAGAAGGAAACAGGAGGCATCAGAGCAGAGGTCAGAGTTCCCAATTCATCCCCTTCAGGGGTTTTGGCACCACCCGGTGACTAAAGCAATGAGGGAGGTGGGAGGGAAGTGTTCAATTTGAGCAGACTGACACAACAATAATGAACTCCACATGCATGTCCTCGCTGCCCGTGTGTCCCACCAAACACAGTCTCTTCCCTTCTCCATGCTCAGTGCTGCTCGTGCATGGTGCAGCTGTGGTGTTAAGGGGGTTTTGGTCAGGAATTCTGGAAGAATGCCTCTTGGGACCCTCCAAGAGATTTCCACGTGCTGTAGTGGTGAAGGGATGTTTGCTTGACTAAAGACCTAGCGTAAACAATAATACAATGATCTAGTCAATGAGCGCAGTCAATTCTCTGTGTTCTTGTTTTCATTTGACACTGTAGATGACATTTCAGGAAAGGGAGTTCATTGACTTTAAAACGTGGTAGTCTTAAAACGTCGATAATTGTTAAGCTTTCTGAAATAATGCTGCCCTAAAGAAACTTGCAGTTTTTGGCACAGCTTGTGGGAAGGCTCTAAAACTTTTCAAGGAGTTTCCTTTGCTTTATTCAGGGCTTTTTGGCAGAAGACAGCATTTCTAACTGCAGGGGGCTTTTCAGCCTGTGAGGATGTGATGCACAGCAATGCTGAGGTGTGCTGAAAGGGACTCACCGTGGAGGTTTGCTTCCCTTGTCCCACTCACTAATTGGCACAGGCAATCCTACCTTAATGGTAATGTCTTGAAGATGTGGCAAAAGAGACATTATAGGTTTATTTTTCTGATCAAGCTTTACTGAAGATGCTTGTAGCTGTCTGCCAAGACAGAGACAACTCTGCAAAGGCATAGCTGTGTGCTCGTGTTCCCCATCCCACCCAGCTGCCTGGGGGCTGTTCCAGAGACCTGCCAAAGCCAGCAGGGATTGCCCGCTGCTCCGAGTGAGGCAGGGTTGTAGATGATTACTTTAGTTCAGGAGATTAGCTGTACAACAATAAGGGAAGTTACTAGCATTTAATTGAAGCAGTTGCAGACCTTAGAATATAAAAATGTGCAACGAACCTCACCGTTTTCAAATCAGTGCCGCTTTTGCTTTGTTTGCACGTTGAATTGCGGTGCTGAGCTACGCGTTGCCTGAGCAGCGCTGGCTCTTACCGGAGGTCTTGTCCCCTCTTGCTCTTCCAGGTGTTGGTAACAGATGAGATCTGAAGCTGTTTCATGCCTGAATGTCTCTGAATTAAGTGGCATTATGTTTTGATATCCTGCAGTCATCAGTGACAGTCTAGCCCGGTGTTGCTTTATCCCGTGGCGTCTCTTGTGTGTGGTGCTGTGTGGCAGGGGGAGCGGGCTCAGCCCAAGGCTCCCTGCGGCTTGGGTGGCAATGGGTGTTGCCCCTCTCTATGTGTCTCTCCTGTGTTTACGTATACGATAACCTTGACTTCAGTGGTTTAACTGCAGCTGAACATGTAGTTTTTAGAACAAATTGCTGTTTCCTGCAGAAAAGACACCTGGTGAGACAGCACCTGCCAAACTCTGTGTGAGCGGTTACTTGATCTGGGAGGACAGCCCCGGTAACAGCTTGCAAGCGTGCACTTTCCTTGTCTGAAATATTACTGTTTGCCCCCTATTTCCTGCCCTTCTTACCTCATCCCCACCAGCCTGGGCTGGGTCACGCTCCCTGTGGTTTTCCGATAAATGAGGTGAGGAGAGCTGAGGTTGGGTCGTGGTAGGGCCAGATAAACCGGGACAAAGCCATCTGCTTTCCCCAAGGCAAGCCGAGCCTGTGGGGTGCCCGGCTAGTCTTTATGCTCAGGGGAAACTTCAAAGTTCCCATTGACGTGAGCGGGAACAGGATCAGGCCTCGCAGGTCCCTGGAAGCTGCCCTCCATTCAAACCTCCTCCTTATCTCTCTCCCTTTACAGTTGGCTCTGATAGTGGCAGTTTTATGTTCCCTAAGCTGCCTTGCAACTTCTTGCCTTGCTGAAGTTTGTTCTTTGGCATACCTTGGTGACATCCACGTCCCTCCTGCTCTGGCAGCCTGCTGTCTCTGCGAAGCCTGTGGCTCACAATTGCTTTTTAATTAAAATGCTCTGCTGATGTCAGAACTTCCCTCTTCCCTGGAGAGACCTGACACGCTGTGCAGGAGCTGGAGTTGCTCTAAAATAGGAAAAGCTGGAAATGATTCTCATCAGGTTTTGGTCTGGCTTTAATGAAACAACTAACGAGCAACTGGTGCATCAGAGGGGCTAATCACGCTTTTTTGCAGCAAACTTGGTTCAGCTGTTGATGTGTTAGCAGCCCAGTGGCAGCTAACACGCGCAGGCTGCGCAGCGGTGGGGAGGGATAACAGCAGCGTTACAAATGTGGAGCAGCTGATCCTAATTTTTAGTCCCCTCTTACTGAACTTGAATTGACTGTCACCCATCAATGTGAACTTTGGGTTCAAAATGGTTTTCACATCTGTGGCAAGAATTTAAAGTATGAAAACACTTTATTTATCCACATTTTGTAACCTTGCCTTCACTTCTACCCCCACCTCAGTGTTGTGTATTGTGCAGCAGAAATTTCCACACAACCTGTTGCACCGGTTCCCGTTAAAGGCTTGCGCTGAAGAGCTGGGTCAGTTTTATCTGGTCTGCTCTCCACGCTCCGTGCGTGTTCAAACGAGCCTTGTCCTGGCCTCTCTGTGCAGCGGGAGCTCCCTGAACGGGCGCTGGGGTTACCTGGATGGTTCCAGCTGCCCTCTCCTGTGGCCTTGTGCTCGCCCGTCTGCTATTTTCCTATCTCTAGAGGAGTTAATTAAATGGTGTTCTTGTTCGGGACAATTTACATTGCCATAATTGCCCACAAATAACATAGCACATGGCTATGGGGAAGAGTGCTGTGAAATCTCAGTTTCCTTTGTGTTGCAATTCCTCCAGAGTTTGGGGTGTCTGGAAAATCACATACTCTGCGATGGCTCTGTCTTGCCTCAGCCCTTGTAGGGATGCAGATGGAGGAAGCGCAAAGGAGATTGCCTGTCTTGAAATCGTGTACCTGGTATAATATTTAAGCTGGCTGCAGCTGGGATAGGCAAGGGCAGCTTGCTTGCCTGAGGATAACTGTGCCTTTAAAAGGAAAACTGCCGGTTACAGAGTTCCCTTCTAGGCTGTTTGTATCAGCAATTTAAGCGACAGAACAGTGGCTCCACAAAACAAATAACTTGCCAATTTTCAGGGCTATTTGCAGGTTTCCTTAAGAGCGGGGTCAGATTCATTTGTGGGTTAAATGGGAAAGAAAGAATTGCCCCTAAGAGCTCGGGTCTTTGTCTGATCCTGCTCAGGAGGTGCTGTGAGGGTTGCAGAGCTGTTTTCTCCAGCAGCGTGTCCATGGAGCTGACAAAGCCACCCACACCACAAAAGCACGGCAGAAAAGTGATTGCAGCGAGGTCCCTGGCCGGCTGACAGCGGGGGCTGTCCCTTGCTGGCCTTGCATTGCAGCATCACCAGCAAAAGGAACTTGGCCACTAGACTATTAAGCTTGAAAACGTAGCTGAAAGGACTGTGCTCGTGAAATGAATAGGTTGACAAGAAACAGGCTGCAGGGAGCTGGGCAGAAGAACTGCCAGTCTGAGCCCGTAGGAATAACTGAATGGTCCAGGTCGGGATGTGTGGGTGTCAGTAGGGCTGTGAGCGGAGCCTCGGCAGAGGAGCTGCTGGCCGTAGAGCTTGAGCTCCCCATTGCAGTGCCGTTTCTCCTCTGCATCCTCTTCTGCGTCTGGCAACCAGTTCTTTGTGTCTGGGTCCCTTTGCCAACACTCAGCGCGTATCTGAAATACAGAAGGGAAGCTTCTTAGAGCAGCCTGTGTTCTATACTGGGTTGTTGTTGTGGGGGTTTTGAGCTTTTTTTTGTTCCTTTTTCCATCTGTGGTGCTAAATTGGTGCAAACAAGAAGTTTATTTATTGATTTGCATTAGCAGGCTTACACCTTATGTTTTCTGAATTGCTGTGATACCTGTCTTCTGCTTGGTGCCACGTTCTGTCTACAGTTAAACGTTACTTTTGTACTTTCCAACAGGGCCAGTACTGTGACATCTGCTCCTCCGCAAACAGCAACAAGGCCCACCCCATCACAAACGCCATTGACGGGACAGAGCGCTGGTGGCAGAGCCCCCCTCTTTCCCGGGGGCTGGAGTTCAACCAGGTCAACGTCACTTTGGACCTTGGACAGGTAACCCAAGTCCTGCTTGGTTATGTTGTAGACCGTGATGGCAAGGACGTGCCCCTCTGCTTCTGAAGTCCTTCATGGTCCTTGCTGGAAGGGTGAGACAAAACCTGCTCATTTAATGACAGGGTAGGAGACTCTGGTTAAAACTCGGCGGGGAAAACCTCTTGTCTGTCTGTAGTATTAACTGCAGCCTGTGCTGTTTGCTGTTGCTATTTAGGTTCTCCCTAAAAGTTGAGTCATGCACAGAATCCTACTGCACTATGCAGGTGCCATTCCTCTAAAGAGGGTACCTGCCTCCCAAAGCGGGACGCTTAGCAAGGCTGAACCCCAGAACACAAAAATACAACCCTGAGAAATTTAAGGTTGTGCCGTAAAACTTTAACGGGTATGTTAAAAAATTTAAAACCAGCAAGTTTGTGCTGAAAGTCTTCCTCTAAAACACGAAGGATGACAATGGATGTTTGGTCTCTAGTGCTGGCAAGTCAAAGAGAATTAACACTGTAATAGCGGCTGCCAGCCCACACTGCCTCCTCTGTGCTCCTATTCATCCACAAAACCATCCCTCTGGAAATGGGTTGTTCTCTCAGACTTTCCTCAGCTTAGAGGAAAGCAGCAGAAAAGACAACGTCCTGGCAGAAGCTGCAGCAAACCTGAAGGGCTGTGGGATGTTATAATTCAGGATTTGGGAGATTTGCTCTGTTGTCTGTGACAGTTTAGCATTTAATTACTGAAATGCCCCCATGAGCAGGTAAGGACGAGCTTTGACCTCCTCTGCTGCACTCTCCTGAGCTCTGCCACCAGCCCTGCAGCACCAAACAGCCAAGTTTGAGTTCTCCTTGGCTGGAAGGCTGCGAGATGGGGCAGTTGTGCAGCCAGGTTTTCTTGTGTAGAAAACCTGGCTGCTGTGATTGCTCACACAGACTTTTGGGGCTGAGTGCGCTGCCCCTCTACTATCAGTTTGCACTGATTGCAGTGGTTTGAAGCCTTGTCGGGCACTGAAGCTTTGTACTGACCTTGCAGGTGGCTTTTTCACCCTCTTGGATGGAGTAAAGGCTGATTTGTCATTGCTGTTTGTAAGGCATCTGACTCCAAATTTACAGCTATAAATACCTGGGACATATTGATGATGATGCCCTTCTGTTGGATGCCTCAAACACATGCTTTGGTCCCCAGGATTGTCTCTAATGCACTCCCTGCCTTGCTGTAGCACTTGCTTGGAGCCTCTCAAACACCCTCCACAAATTTGTTGTCTCCCGTAAATGCCAGCTATCTAAGGCTGTGCTATACACAGCACCAGCAAAATAGCCCCTACTGCCTGGGGCACATCATGCATGGCATAACAGCTGTGTGGGCAAAGCCTCCCGGGCCGCACACAGTGTGCTGATGCCCTTAGCCAACGTAGGTGGCATCTGCTGTGTGTTACAGAAACTTCCCAGCTGGCAGGGGTGGGCTGGGTGGGTGGATCGCTTGCACTCCCTCCTCTGACCAAGGGCCAGCCTGCAACGCAGCTTTCTGATTGCTCACTGCTCCTCTGGAAAGGGATTTTCAAAGCCCAACTTTTCCTTGAAAGCTTCTCCTCTTTGTCATCCTCTGTGGCAACTTTCTGGCTTGGAGTCAGAGCTAAGCCAGATGCTCTGTGTGCTTGCAAGCTGCTGTGCTTGGCTCACCTGGGGATTTGCAGCCTTCAGAGCTGCGGTGCTGGGAGCCAGAGACTGGAATAATTGGGGGGGGGGCTGCAGTACTGCTAGAACTGAGCTGGTATAAGTTTACCTTCTCTCTCCCGCCCTCCTCTGCCAAGCCTCTGTATTTGCTTTTGGTACCCTGAGGGGTGAGATTGCACCATCGTTTCTACAAGGTTAGAATGGAATCATAGAATAGAATGGTTTGGGTTGGAAGGGACCTTTCAAGCCCATCCAGTCCAACCCCCCTGCAAGGAGCAGGGACATCTCCAGACAGATCTGGTTGCTCAGAGCCTCATCCAACCTGGGCTGGAATGTTTTCAGGGATGGGACATCCACCGCCTCTCTGGGCAACCTGGGACAGTGTGCCACATTTTTTCCTGATGTCCAGTCTGAATCTGCTTCCTTCTGTTTTAAAACCATTACCCCTCATCCTATCACAGCAGGCCCTGCTAAGCAGTCTCTCCTCATCTTTCCTGTCAGCCCCCTTTAGGTACTGGACAGTGCTGGCTGCAGCTGCTTACACTGGGGAGATTCCTGGGGCTCACGGATCCTCTGCTTCCCTTTGCAAAGTAGGTGGTTGCCCAGCTGGTCTCAACAGGAGCACAAACCTAAAGCTTCAGCCCATTTTTTAGTGGCTTCCTCTTTATCCATGCCCTTATTGCATGTAATTGCTATAATAACGTGTTTATGCTCCTGGTGAGAGTCCGTTCTTTGCTTTTCCCTCCTTTGTTTTGGTAGGTCCGGCAACAGAAACACGATGCAATGTTACAGAATCGCTAATTTCCTCCTTTTGAAGTTAACGCTGGCTGAAAGGATGGAAGATAAAAAGAGGAATTCTTGACCCAGCAGGGTCTGCAGGGCGAGTGCAGGATCAGGCCGGTGTACCTGGCAGCCAGGCTTTGCAAATTCCTTGGATACCTGTGAAACAGCGCAGGTAACACCCTCAAAGGCACGGCTGAGAGCAGGGCTCTTTTTGGCTGGCAAACAAGGCCTCTTCTTGCTCCCTGTAACCCTCTAAGGGAGCTCTTGGACCAATTAAGATTTAATTTAAGGGACTGGCGGCCACTAAAGCTTTTGTCCCTTTGCGGGATGGTGAGTGCCTGAGCTGATGGCGTGGTGTTTCGGCAGGAGCTGGCTCTGGAGGTTATGGTGTCAGCCCCCTCCCTCTGCTGCTCTGCTTCCCTGCTGTCAGTCCCTCTTGAGCCGTGAGTGCTTAATTATCAGCTGGAATCAGGTTTCTCCAGCATTTGGCAAGGCTGTGGCAACTGGGAGAGGGGCAGTTAATTAAGCAGCCTGTTGGTCTTTGCTTTTGCTGTCTGTGAGCTTGCTCTCCTCACAGGGATGTTAAAATCCTATGGGAAGGAGAGAGGAAGGAATATTCACAGCCAGCAGATAAGTTAATGGACGGCTCAGGCTGGCCACCCAGCTGGCGTGAGTGTATTAAACGCTCGCATCATGTCGCCTTAGTGCCAGCATGGCCTAATCTTAACGGCTTCATCGGCGAGGCGGATCAGAGCTCCCACCGCAGCACGGGAGGAGGTTGTGACAATTATCTGCTGGCGGGTCGGATCTGAATTGCTCCCGCTGGTGCTGTGCCTCCTTCTTGGGAAGGAGTAATTTTTTTCCTTTTCAGAATTAGTGGGGGGAAGAGCTGGAAGAGCCATGTCAGACTCAGGTTTGAGCACGAGAAATGTGTCAGACAGCTCCAAGGAGGAAAGTTTAATGGATGTTAGGGGGAGGGGAGTATGAAGAGGGAATTTTTTTTTTCTTCCTTTTAATTGTGACCCTGTTCTTAAAGCTTTAGTGTATTTAGGATGAATGGCTGGGCCATTGTGTGGGTTTGCTGCAAAATACAACATCACAGCACCATGATGAAGCACAGTTCGGGTTTCGCAGGGTGGAAGAATTGAAGGGTGCTGTGTGCTGGGAGGACAGTGTTGTGTGTTGTGGTGGAGGCCCCTAAGCCTGCCCTACTGCTTCTTAGCTCCAAGCTCTTTCCTGTCCTGCCCGGAGCCTCCGGAGCAGCTGGAAGTGGGAAAGTGCCTCAGCTGCAATGGGGCTGTAGGGAGCAGAGGGACAGGAGACCATGACTCACTGCCACCATGGGAATTGTCCCCTGTGATCCTGCTGTGATTAAGTGCCACAGTGGGTGGAGGGGAGGAAAGGGTGTGATGGAAGATTCTTTACCCCCCGACCCCCGGCCCCAGAAGGTCATTTGAGTCAGAGCTGACAAAAATCGGGAGGTTTAAAGAAACATGAATGGCTGGCTTCCTGCCAGGGCCTGACATCTTCCTTGCGTGAAGGTGAACCCAGGCCAGCCCTTCCCAGCGATGTTTATGGATAGTTGGTGCTCTACGATAAACTCTGGAGAGGAATGCTTGCAGTCATGCAAGAGCAGGAGCTTCGTGCCAGTGCTTGCTTGAGGTTAATTACTGCAGTGAGAAGGTGGCTGGATAGCATCCCCCATCTCCCCCCATCCTCGGCGACACTAGAGAACAGCAGAATTTCAGACTGAAGCTTTGCAGGGAGTTTTGATTTACACCTCTAAAGGTATTTAATTCTCATTTTAGTCAGGAACGGGATTTATGTGTGAAAGCCTCTACTTAAGAGGTGAATTAGATCTGGCAGAGCAATGTCTTGAGGTGTCTGGAGCCTCTGCTCCAACCTTGCGGCACTGCTGCACAGGGGGCACGCAGCGGCCCCTACACACCGGTCACCGACCCCCAGCGAGGAGGGAAGAACCGCCTCCTCCCTTGGAGAGCCCCAGGCTGTTACTGCTTAAAATGCAATTCCCTTTAGGGTTAAAAAGAAAAAAACAGTTGCATTCATTGGTAACTCACAAAGACAGAAAGGAAATGAGGAGGATTGTGCGCTGAGCTCCCGGGCAGGCTGAAGGTGTGTTTTGTAGTTGCTGTGAGATGTGTCTAGGCAAGGGAGTAGATGGACAGCTTACTGGGTGCCTTAAGTACCTCGTGAGTTTTCTAATAATTGCAGTGGGATCTGCCAAAGTTCCCATTTTTTTCCTGCCTCTGTTGAACAGATTAACTTCTGCTTGCCAGGCTCTTCTAGTTCCATTGGCACAGTACTCACTAGATGCTCCAGCCCTCGGCCAACGGGCTGCTGTTCTTTCAATATGAAACTTCTCTCAAAAGGAGGTGGGTGTTTTTCCTGTGATGGATTTCCAGGGCATAAACCTACTTCCTTTCCCTCCTGCACTGCAAATGTGGCCCCTTGGGGCTGGCTTTGCACAACAATTAGGCGTGCAGGACGCTTGCAGGTTCTGGGTGTCGGGCTGAATGCCTGACTTGCAGGAACAAGTCAATCCTCTTCGTGTGAACTGATTTCCTGCTTGTCCTTGGTAGATCCGGGCTGGGTTCTGTGGGTGAAAATGCTACCTGGCCTACTGCTAAAGGAACACCACTGAACCATAGCATAGTACTTTGTGTGTCACAGTGCTCCCAAATCTTCTTTCACCTCAGTTTCTAACCCTCCAGTTATTTTCAATTAATTGAAATAGTAGTGGAAGCTGCTGGTGGAGGTCTTCAGGAGCCCTCTTTGAAAGGCAGCTGGAAGGAAAGCCTTGCAAAACGCTGGGCTGAGGCTTACTTCCCTGGCCCCAGCAAAAGCCTTCAGCACACAGATCAATCTGATGTTTATCCCCTGGTTTAATGAATTTTAAAAATCCTTCTTGATGAGAACTCACTAAATCCCAAGAGAAAGCTCATGGTTATTCTTGAATGGAGGTGTTCTGCTAGTGGCTGCTTTCCCTAAGCGTGGGGTGGGATGTGGGCAATGGTCATCTAAGAAGAATTTTCAGCTGAAAACCTCTCCCTTCTTTCACCTTCTTCCTTTTGCACCTTTGTTTCAGTTGTTGTGAGAGCTCTTAGCTGCTTCCAAGTGATGTAGCTGCTGCCTGTGTTTCCCTCCAAGGCATCCTGTTCATTCTTGCTATACACAGGAGGAGACATGAACAGTCTCTTCCCTTCCTTCGCCTCGGGGATGTCTTCTGCATCCTTTTCCCCAGTACACATCGCTGGGAAATGCATAGCTTTCATTTCTCTTGCCCTACAGGCTGCCTTTTCTGCCTGGCATGTATTTTTCATGGAGCATTGCAAGAATGAGTGAAGAGCTAGGATTTTTAAAATTTTTTTTAACATAGTTTTTACTTTGTAAAAATTTCTCTTACTGTAAGGGCTCCTTGGTCTTCATTGTGCTGGGGCATCACTGTGGGAAAGGGGTAGGAGGGCTTAGTGACATTTACTGTGAGCTTTTGCACCTTAAGTAAAGGGCTGGGGCGTAAAATCTCTAACAAAGACATTCTTTCTCCAAATTGTTCTCTGGCTCTTGGAGCAAAAGCAGTATTAAAGATAAAGCACGTTAAGCAGGCTGAGCAGAAATCCTTTTTTTCTTTCAGCAGCTGAGGCTGCTCTCTTCTCCTGTGTAGAGTCCTCTGCAGTCGCCATAAAATCCTCCAGAAGTGGATCAAGATTTATTCGTTCACAGGCTTCAGCATCCTGGTTCCCTGACCTGAAACGGCCGGTGGCTCCTCTTTAACTACGGAGCCTGGCCAGCGCTGCTGTGTCGTAACAGGGCTGTCGAGTGGAAGCGGGGCGCATATTTGTAATGCTTCTCTGGGACACGCAGAAAGGTGTGACTGTGAGAGAGCGCGCAGCGCTGGGAGCTGGCGCTGAGCCCCGGTGTGCGGATCTTCTCTCCCAGGATATTTTCCCCCTTATTGTTTGAAATAACTTAGCTTGCGAGGGCTGTTCTGTTTTCTTCAAAGTTGCAGTTCCCCTGACCCGGACCAGCAGCATTTTTTTTTTGTGTGTGTGTGCGCGCTTTTAAGGGGAGATTTTTGCCTTTGCTTGGCCCTTCTTGACCTTGCTGTGCTTTCTGCCAGCTCCCACTGGATTCCTGGCTCCAGCAGCTGTGCAGGAGCCGCTCAGGTGAGTGGGAAGGGAGTGCCTGGTTGTTGATCAAGTGGAGATCTGTCTCCTCCAGCAGCAAGAGCAGACCCATCCCCTCCTTTTCAAACAGCCTTGCCAAGTCGGATGCCAGGTTCCCCTCTCTGGGATCCAGAACAGTCACGGCTGAGATTTCTTTCCTCTTTGTTAGTGCTGGTGGTGGTTGCTGTAAGGGAAAAGATGTGCAGAGTATCACTTTAGGTAAATCATGGATGACATGGGAATTTTAATTGTATGTTGTGTTTGCTTATGTTATGAACCAGTACTGCTTAAAATCAGTTTTCTAGGGCTGCAATGAGCAGATGGTATTTCACTTGTAACATTTGATTCCCCAAAGACCTGCTGTGCCTCACGTCTTCCAGGCTGTAAGCATGGAGAAGGGAAGGCTCCCAGGGGAGCAGGAGGCTCTGGGCAAATCACTCAGCACTGCAGCACCTTTTTTGGCCTCCAAGGAGGATGTTTCTGCCTGTCCTTTGCATCTTGTACAAATGACCCTTGTGCTTCCACGGCTTAATCTTCCCAGAGGCTGCGCTTGCTCTGCCTAGACCTGAACCAGCTCCGGAGAATTCAGGTGTTAAAGTCAGCCTCGGCCTCCCCCCAGAACAGCTCCGGGTTACGACTGATGAAAGGATAATTGCTCTGTTTCTAAGAAGCATGTACAAGATTTCCACTGTAATTTCTCCCTGCGTATTGTTACCTATTTTTAATGTTGGTGTTATGAGAAATGAAGAGGCTGACGCTGAGGTCTCCTGCTGTGGAGCAGCCCCTCCCCACCCGGCCGCCTGCTCCTGCTGAGCTCCCTGGGATTCTTCAAAGACGAGGAGAAAGCCCGGGGCGAGCATGAGCTGGGGAGAGGTCAGGCGAGCTGCGAGCTGGCGTATGGGAGGCTTTAGTTTGTAATGAATAGCTGGAAGGCAAGCCTTGTAATTTCTTGCTGTTCTCCTGGAAAGTGTCTTACTTGGCTGGGCTGGCAAACAAGAGCGTGCCTTGAATCGGGTGTGAATGTGTGCAGATGCGCGTGCTCCACAGGTCAGCTTTGTCCGGCCTGTTTGTGGTTGTACCAGGCAAGTTAAAACAGACCCGAACCGTCTAGGTCAAGCCTCTGTTTACTGGAGAGTTGTGTTTTCCTACTTCAGCCTGTGTTTTGTGAAGGTCAGCTTACCCAGCGGAACTGGAGTGATTCACAGCTCTGACGTGGAGCATGCTGGCATCTGAGTAGGTGGGTTAGTGTCTTCTGGACTTTGGCTTGTCCCGTCTCCAAAAGGGGAACACTGCATTGATCTCCATCACTTTGTGTGCGCAGCCAGTTACCAAGCTGGGGCCTGCACAGCACCAGACCAACGAGGACAAAGTTGCTTGCAGAAGAGATGAGTTCTTGAGTCAAGCCCCCAGGACATCACTTGGCCCTGTGCAGCCCTTCTCTTCTGTCCATTGTCTTCCTCCGCCAAGTGACAGCATCCCTCACCGCTGCACAGAGTGCTTGGCTGCTGGTGAACTCCTGCCCTGACCACACCTGAGGGCACACTGCTGAAGCCGAGGGCTGTGAGCCCGGAGGTGCCACCAGCCCTGCTCTTTGTGTGACCCAGATGTGGGCTGGGAGACATGCTCATCCTGTGGCATTGCACAATTTGTTCAGTTCTCGATGCTCATCCTGATCATGATGAGAAGCCCCTCAAGTGGGTTGTTCCTGCTTCCCAGGGTGGGTTTCCAGGGGCTGTCCTTGCCCTCCACAGCTCCGGCACAACTATGTCCTGGCGCAGATCCTCCAGGCTGGCAGGGAGGATGCTAAACACACTTCTGATTATCTGCCTAGTCAGCTTCTCTGCTCTTTCAAGCCTGTTCTAGCCCCCTGCACCTTTCTTTTGATGCTTTACCAAGCCTGGCTCAGCCCTGCTTTCATCTCTGCCTTATCCTTTTATTACAGTCATAAATGTGGGCCTCCGGGCTGTGCCCAGCCTTGATCCTCAGCCGTTTCCTGTTTTCTGGATTCAGTGCTCTTCAAATTCCAGACCTCCCCTCCTATGTGTGATGCCAAGCAGTGCAATAAATAGTACATTGCTTCCCGTTTGGTAGAAAATAAAAAGGAGACCAGTAGCAAGACACGAGGTGAGAGGTGCACGCCCAGGGGGTTGGGATGGAAGAGTCTTCCTAAATGCCTTATGAGTAGACTCAAGATCAGTGGCAGCTAATTTGGGAAATGTGGCCTATTCACACAGACCTGATAACTGAGTTTTTGCTTCTGGAGGCATGCTGAGGGGATGGAGAGAAGGGATTGAAACCACCAGGGTTTGCCATACTGGGAGATCCAGGGAGAAGGACAAGGCCTTGAGAGTGGCACATGGATGACTGCACAAGGTGAGGATGGCGCAGTGGTTTGGGGCTACTTGGGTCACCAGAGACAAGGATGAGAGGAATGATGTTATGTTGTGCTCCACGGAAGGACTTGCCAAGCATGACTGTAAAAAAGGCCTTTGTTAACATGAGGTCACTGCTAATGGAAGGTGGGTCTGGATGGTGCCAGCTCCTGTTTGTGCAGCACAGGAAGCAACAGTGCCTGTTTCCTCCCAGTACCTCAACTTGGCCCCATGAACGTTGCTTTGGAAAGGCAGCCACTCAGAAACGGAGAGGAGAGAGGCTGTTGGTGCAGTTTAGAGACTCAGCATCCACTTCCATTCTCAGTCCTCTTTGGAGATGGTTCGTTACATTCTCGAGGTGGACTGGATGTCACCTACTTGATGTCAGCAAGGGTGTGTGGCAAACTCCCTGCCAGCGTGGTGGTACCACTGCTAGGACGTCAGGTGGCTCTGGAGCAGCGGGGATGGGGTCATGCGCCTTCCTGACAGGTCTGCTCGGAGGTGGCAGCCTCTGGCAGAGAGGATGAGCGGGTAACAGGGGCCAGCAGTTGCTGCTACAAGAAGACTTGCCGGGGCTTGTCAGTCAGAGTTCCTGGAGGATGGTGTTAGGATGGTAGTTTGACTGTCTTGTCCTTCCCTCTGTCAAATAACAAAAAGTTCACGGGAGATGTGAGTCTCCCGGATGTGATGGGAAGCTTCATACCTCCTGTTTCCAGCCACATCTACCTTGAGGAGCTGTGACTCTGCCGGCATAGTTCAATTAGCTGAGCTCCTGTTGCAGGGATATGTTTGTCTGTCTTGCATGGCTGTCTGGAAGTCAGAACAATTTCCCTTTGAATAAGTTGCCTTTGTCCTAGAAGATTTGCATGTCATTGATGGATTTTACTGTTGTACCCGTGCGTGCCGAAAGCTGCATCTTCAATGGAGCAGATTGTCAAAGCCTGTGCGTATAACTCGGCTCTAGTTGGTGTGCTCTGCCTGAGAATAACTTTGCATCCTCTCCTTGGCATCCTGAGTCTTCTCAGTGGTTGTTTGCATAACCCATGCAGTGGCGAGCAAACAGCCAAACTCTGAGCTGCTGCAATTTCTCACACGTGCGTTTAGTTGCTCTTTCCCGTTTCTTTCTTTGCTTGCTTTGATAGAGAGCTCTCCCTCGCACGCGCGCTCAGCTGAGCTCTATTTATGGATTCCTACAAGTTGCTGTCACTGTGGATCGGAGCGTGCCCTGTGACCAAAACCAGTTGGCATGCTGCTGTAGGCATCTCTTGGATCTGGTTAGATGCATGTGATGCCAAGCCCTGATGGGAAGGGGAAAAGAATGACTTTCTGGTATTTGCACATAGTTGCAAACTGTAAACACAGACTCATGACTGCAAACAGAAATCTGTGTCACTGGCTTCATTGTGACTTCACTGTTGTTGTCCTGACTCTTTACTAAAGCTGTAGCTTAATCCTTTTCCAGGCTTTTGCAAAGTCTGCATCTACCCAGACTTAGTGGGCATGAAGATTTTGGCTGGACCCAGGATTGGGTTTTGTGTTTTTCTTTCTTTACCAGTTGTTGCTTTCCGCCTTGGGGTAAGCGTACTTCAGGTCTCTATAAAAGGGACTGGAAACACAAGGAGGCTCTTGAGGGGACCACGAGTGCAAAACCTGCGTTCTTGTGAGCCTGAACAGCAGCGAGAACTGCCACGCAAGCGCTGTAGCTGCGGATCTCCGCTGGTGTTAGCGGCGGCATTGGGAACATTAATCCCGCTGTGGCCCTGGTATGCGCTGCCGTTGGGTCAGCTCACCCGGCTCTGAATGGCACTGTCATGGTGGGGAAACCTGCTGACAAATCCTAACCCAGTGCGTGGCTGTAACGCAGATTTTTAGAAGAATAAATCTGCTTGCACGTGTCGGGTTTGGCTTTGTTGAAATCTGCTAACAACTACAGCGTTAAACCCAGTGTTGTCAAGGCTTATGGGAGCCGTGCAGAAGAATTACAGAAAAGTGATGTTGCTGAAAAGTCTGAAAGCTTGGTTCAGTCGGGTTTGGTGCAGGGAGCTAATGCATGGTGCAAAGGGGACTTTTGTTGGAGCCAGGTCTCCCCCATACATGTGGGACCTGGAGCTATTGCTTGACGATGGTCCAGAAAGGGACCTTCCAAAACCACCGATTGGACCTGGGGAAGAACAAGGTGAAGAAAGACAGACAGGGAATGGAGAGCAGAAAGGAAATGGCATTTGCCACCTACTAGATCTGGGGTGAGAAGCAGACAGAAAATAAGATGTCAGAGCTGGAACATCCATATCCTCTTCCAAATCCAACGGAGGAAAGATTTAGGTACGCTGCTCTTGGGTGCTAGTGAGCTTGGGACTCCTCTGAGGTTTGTGTGGTCATTCATCTTTGGCACTTGGCCATTTAAAATGAAAAGCCTTTCAGCGGCTTTGGTGGCAAGCTGAGACCTCTCGCTTTGTGCCAATTTATAGCTAATTCATCCTCTTCCGTTTCCTTCCCCTCCTCACCCTTCCCATGCGCGCAGGTTTGTGACAGGATATCCACTCCATTCAAGGGAATGGGGGAAATATTTGCTTGTAGCGTGGCCGGTTGCCAATGTTGCTTTGTTCTCCTCGTCGCTGAAAGGACGGCCCAAGGAAACCCTTGGAGCTAAAGCTGGCATGTGACTTGGAGTGGATTTCCTGCGGCTCTGGAAGTGAAATGCATGACATTGGGATTTTTTTTTTTTAATTTTTTTTTTTTTTTTTTTTTTAATAATCATGCCAAAAACGCAAGGGAAGAGGAGAGCTGGGTGGGCTACAGACAGACTGGGCCTGAAATCCTCTCTTTGATGGGAGATTGCTGTGCCACAGCCATACAAGTTGTGCCTTGTCAAGGCTAAAATAGATCTTGGGTTTTTTTTAGATGAATTAAGAGCTGAGCTTGCAACAAGCCTGGATTTTCTAGGAGAATACATTGTGTGGTTAAGATGGTTGCCCCTGCACCATTCAGCATGTGGCTGGAGGGTCTTCTTGGTTTCACCCAAGCCCTGCCATGATTGCAGAAGGCCATTTTGTAGCAAATTGAGAGCTGTAATGATGGCGTCAAGAAAAGCAGTGACTTGCAGTGTCTGAGTTTTAACTCCTTGGCGTGGCCAAAGCAGTGGTGTCCAGGGCTCTGGGGTTGTGGGCTGTGTAGAGAGGTGAGACTGCTCTTCCTCGATGAAGCAGGTGGTGTGGCGGGGTGGTACCTGGGCTGATGCTCCAACACCTTGCTCTGCCCGCAAGACAGAAGATTTGACTTCTGTTTGTCATCATAGATCAGGTGGCATTTATCTGTGTGCATGCTGTGCTGTGGTGGGGTTGTTACGTGGCTGCTCTGGGAACTTCAGACATCTAATTCACTGTTGGCCACAAAAAGAGCAGGAGCTGTTGCAAGTCTCATCTACAGCCTAAAGCACAAAATCCTGTTTGTATCCTGTGGAAGGGGACTAGTTTCTTTTTTCAGTCTATGATTTGGCCAAGGGCTTCCTGAACAAACTTAGCAAATCAGCAAGGCTTTGTCATTACTGAAAAGGATCTTACTATAGTTCTTTTATAGTATTTTTTTTTTTTATTTTATCTTTAGTACTGCAGGGCCTAGAATGCCTGATGATGGAGCAGGTCCCAGATTTGTACAGCTCCTTGCACGCTCTGGAGAGCCCGTCCCAAGCAGCTCGTGGTCAGAGCTGCCGTAGCTGTACTTGTAAAACTCTGGGTGTAAACCATCCTGCAAGCTCTCTAAAGCAGACACAAGTATTCTTTTGTCTGGCTTCTCTGTTTCAATTGTAAACTGGCCCAGAAACTCCTAAAAATGTTTAAATTATCTTGCGCAGTGAACCTGTGTTGGCATTACTGTAACTTAAACAACACCCAGAACGTACAGTTGGGAACAGTTGTTTGCTCTGGATGGCAGGAATGTCCTCTTGAAAACGAGCTATGCTTTGCTAAGTATGAATAGAGGGTTTTTCCACCCCCCTCTCCAGGTTTTTGAAGGCCAAAGTCTTGAAACAGCTTAGAAAGGCTGCTATGCTATGCTGATAAGATAGGTACTTGAGAGCCTAACGTAGGAGCAGAAATGCCTAAGCTGTTTGCTTTCCCCTTAACAGTGTCAAAAATTAATGTGTCTCATTAAGGAGTCGGGGGAATTGTGTGCTCAGGGTAAGCATTATTGTAACTGAAACATTATTTCTGGCTTCCATTATCCCTGAGGCTGGCAGCTGAAATGGTTGGTTTGGATTTGCTGAACTGGAGCTGGTTTGGGCTCTGCAGAGCCCCAGTTGTTGCAGTTTCATTTCTAGCACCCTTCCTCTTGTCTCTCTGAGCTTGATGCAGAGATGGGATGGCCTCTTGGTACAGCAAGCCTGGTGTTGTTTGGAGATGTGATTTTTCTTTCTATCCAGTTAATTCCTTACTTTATTCTCCCACTACTTTGTCGTTAACTTGGCTCATTGGCTGAAGAAGGCTGTCTCAAGCAATTTTTGTAGTGGATCTTTGCAGAGGGATGCCTGGTAGAACTGGGTGCTTTGGTGAGTCTGGGTTCAGAATGCCATCAACATGAGCCGGAGGAGGATGCTGCTCCACACCCTCTGTTTTAAACCACCATTCTCCTCCCCTCGTCCAGTACCCAATCTCTACCACCGCATCTGTGACCCTGAGTGCAGCTTAAATTCGCACCACTAGCACAAGCACTGGGCAGTGTTCCCTGGAGGTGACTGGACTGCACAAAGAAATCGTGAGTCAGTTGTGTGTCGCCTTTAATGTGAGTAGAGGGCAGATCTGGACCTCCTGCACTGACAAACGCAGCTGGAAATCAGCCTTCTCCAGCACATACGTATTTCATCAGGCTGGCGATGCAGCTATTGCTTAAAAACTTGACATACCTGTGCTGTGCCCCCACCCTGGACACATGCCATTGCACATGCCCTCCCTTCTTTCAGCAGCGGTCGATCTTTCAGTGGTGTGTGCTTACACACCCAGACCTTTTATCTCCACTACATCACAGCTTTCTTAAGCCCCTGTGTTTTCTGTAGCGCTCCCCTTATCTCCGTTCCTTCCCAGGGCTGGGAGGTGGGAAGCAGGAGGGGCTGTAAGCCATAAATGCCTGTTTGCCCTGCAGTGATGCCGTATGGCTGTCAGCGACGGGCAAGGCGGAGAGCAGCAGGAGCACCTGTAGACAGTTGGGCTTTTCCAAGTTGTTGGGTAGTTGGCATTTCTGCAAAGCAATTATTTTTTTTCCTTTAATTTTTAATTTTTTTTAAGGGTCTGAGGGAGCAGGATTTGCAGCGTGTTGGTGCAGCCCAAAATTGCAGTTTTGCAGTTTCTCATGTGGGTGTCAGCTCATGGAAAGGGGCTGAAAACTGGCTTGAAGGTTGCATTCACATGCCTGTATGGTCTTGTCTCTGTCTGTCCCCTTGTCTCTGCCTTGTCCTTCTTTCCAGCCATCAGAACAAGGATATTGTGAAGTCCTGGGAAGTGCTTTCAGTACTTCCAGGCAGACTGTGGCACCAGTAAGCATCTGTGGGACCAGTAAGCATCTGCCCATTAGCAGTCTGGTGTGCTCTGGGTGCTGGGTCAGGGCTCTGCTGTCTGTGCAGTCAGTGGCTCAGCCAAGCTGGGGCTGGGCAGCCCCACACTGCTGTTCTTTTCGGTTGTGTGTAACACCGTCTGGAAGGACGGTGTGGCTGATGTCCACAGGCTGAGGGACCTTTCAAGCCCATCCAGTCCAACCCCCCTGCAAGGAGCAGGGACATCTCCAACCAGATCAGGTTGCTCACAGCCCTGTCCAACCTGGGCTGGAATGTTTGCAGGGATTGGGGCATCCACCACCTCTCTGGGCAACCTGTGCCAGTGTTCCACCACCCTCATGGTAAAAAGTTTTTTCCTTATGTCCAGTCTGAATCCACTTCTTTCTGTTTTAAAACTATTACCCCTCATCCTATCACAGCAGGCCCTGCTAAAGAGTCTCTCCTCATCTTTCTTGTAGGCCCCCTTGAGGTACTGGAAGACCGCTATAAGGTCTCCCCGCAGCCTTCTCTTCTCCAGGCTGAACAGCTCCAGCTCTCTCAGCCTGTCTTCATAAGAGAGGTGCTCCAGCCCTCTGATCATCTGCGCGGCCTCCTCTGGACTTGCTCCAACAGGGCTCCAGAGCTGGACGCAGTACTCCAGGTGTGGCCTCACCAGAGCAGAGTAGAGGGGGAGAATCACCTCCCTCGACCTGCTGGCCATGCTTTTTTTGATGCAGCCCAGGATGCGGCTGCTCCTTGCAAGGGCATCTTGCTTGTTGATCCTTTGAGCTGGAGAGCACAGAGTCTGAGCTCTGCTTCCCAACAGGTTTGTTTTCTCTGTGGGGATTTACTGTCCACAGTGAAGGGCACCAGCTCCACAACTTGCACCACCTTTGCCCTATCTGCCCTGTCAGCCAGAGCTGAAGGTTTGGGGCATGACACTGAGTTACATGTTCACGTGCTGTCTGGGGGGAAACCAGTGCAACATGGGTGTATCTGGATGAGGTATGATGCCTGCTGTGGCGCAGGCAGCTGTGTGGATGTGCGTATCTGTTGAATAATGTGCAAATAGTTGTACAGCACTGTCGGTTTTGCTCAGTTTAGGAGGCATCTGACCTTTCTTTTGCTAAGGCTTTCAACAAGGCAATTTACAGTCATGGAAGGGACCACCCAGAATCTGGTTTCATGACCAGCAGAGAGGGAAGGGAGGGAACTCTTCAAAGAGCAGAGGAGGTGAAATTACAACCGTGGCCCACATATTGATTTCATGAACCGTGAGGCTCAGAGTCAGATGCCAGTCTACTTTGCTGTGATCTTAGCAGAATGTGACCCCTGTCCCTCGGCAGCAGAGGCACGGAGGCGATCGTGTTTCCCCAGGCAGATCCGATTTCTGGAGGCTGTCAGGGCGGTGTACCCTGCGCCTGGGAACGGTGCTGGGAGGCATCGCAGGGGAGGCTTTGGCTGTGCCTGGCAGACACGCCATCTCGTATAAACATCCACCCCAACAGCTTTGGAGACGAGTGCCAAACAGGGTGGATTGCTTGTAGCTACCCTGTTTGTGTTGAATGGTTTTGCCTCCTGTCCTTTGAAAACGATGACTCTCTTTGAAAACAGGTCAAGAATCTGGTCTTAGACAAGTTGAAAGACACTATTTACAAATGTTTATCCTGGAAAATATTTATAAATCTCCCCTTGGGAGCAGAGCCGTACATACAGTGGCCTCCCTTGGACTGCCAAGTACAGCTATCTAACAGCTCGCGAGCCGGCCCCGCTCAGGTTAGCGTGCGTCCTGCTGAGGGACACCGCTTCGTCTCAGCAGCCGCTTATTAGTGACCCCACGGTGTTTATATCCCTGTTATACACAGTGCTGTGTTCAGTGATAAATTGCATGTGCACAGGCCTTGCCTCTAGAACTGCGGTTGTTCAGCAAAGGACAGCAGTGAAATGGTTGCTCCCTGCAGCTGCTCTAAAGGTGTTTGGGGATGTTCACCCCAGGTCGTTAACAGCTTCTCGTTAATCTCGTAGTAGCATGATATGCTACAACAACACTACTGTGGCTGCCAAAATACCAGCCTCGTCTCCTTCGTTCTGGCTCCGTGGCTCGGAGAAGCAGTACGGATGCGGGTGGTGATCGGTGGTAGCATACGCCTCCCCACGCGCGGTTGCGTGCTGTCCCTCTCGCCGTCCCTGCCTGAGCGGCAGAGCAAATCCTGGAGCCTGATGGGGATGAGCCGCCTGTGCCTGCGGTGCTGGTGGTCCCATGTCTCTCCAGCAAGGACACGTGGCGGGTGTTGAGGGCATGCTCAGTTTGTAATCCCATGCTTATGCCGTATCCATAACTAGTACTTGAATTGATGGTTTGTTTTGTTTTTTTTTTCCTCTCACATTGAGGGGTAGTAAATCCCCCTGGTGATGCCATTTTCTGGGCAGGGAGTTGGGGATAAGGGCTTGGATTTCTGCAGTGGTGGAACCAGTCGGTTCATGTACCTCCAGCACCGGGAAGGAGGAAAAGGGAGATGGCTGCTGCACAGACTGGGACGCTGTCTTTGGTGCCAGTGCTGGAAAGGCTTTGGGGTTTTATTTTCCCCACGTCTCGGTGTCTGCATCTCACGTCAGCAGTGAGACGTGGTGCGGTTCGGTGTTCCTGCCCTGCGTGCCTCAGCATCGCCAGGGCCGGGACAGGATGCGAGCACATTCGTGGCGTAGCTGCCCTGGGTCGGGTTGCTGAAAGGGAGAGGGGCGACAGGTGCATCGCCGGCAGCGCGGCCGGGCGCCGCGGCGCAGCTCCCCGCGAATAGAAACCGCCCGGATTTGAAACTAGGTCAGAAGCATGACCTGAAACACACTGCTGGGCTTGAGACGTTTTCAGCTGCGCCTCTTCCTCCGGTCCCTGGCTGCTGGGAACCGTGCGTGTCTCATCGGCCAGAAATTCGGTGTTAAAACTGTGAGCAGGTGGATTAGTGCTGCTTCTGGCTGGATGCTGTCTGAGCAGAAGTGCTTACAGGAGTAATGTCGTTAGTATTGGTCTCTTCTATGATTTCTCTGTGTATACCTTATCTGACCAGGATGGCTGGAGATGTGTTGAAAGCACCAGTGCTCAGCTAAGTGAAGCTGTTGCATTTGAGCTGGGCTGTCCGCAGTGAGGTACATCCGGGGCAGCCCTGGGGCAGACTAGAGAAAAGCAGGGCTCTACGGTGAGCAGAGCAAAGCAGCTGCAGACGTCTGAGCTGCGGGAACCATCGGGGCTCGAGACCAGAATGACCGCACGTGTCTGCAGCATGCTTCGTCTTAATGCATTGTTTATTTGATGTCCTGTTTGTTCTGGCAAAGCCTGATTGCCTGCGGAGATAGATAACTGAGTGCTGGAAACCAGCGGGAGCTAACTCTGCTTCTCATAAAGAGATGTCTTGCGTTTGCCAGAAGCAGCTTTTCTCCCAGGGGCTGGTACATGGCAGCCAGGGATCCAGTGAGGGAGGGAGGAGACGCTCTGCCTGTCCCGGAGAGGACACTTCATTTTGGAAGTGTCTCTGGTGTCCAGGGTCGATAAGCAGACCCAGACAAAGGCTTTGTGCTTATGTTACCCCACAGCTACAGGAGACAGAGTGAGTCGGATGGGGTGCATGGGAAGGTTTTGGCTCTGGATCCTGCTTTCCCTCTTCCCTTGAATCTGCTGCGGGCCCTTTGAGGGGTGTCCGATGCTTTCAGCAGTCCTCTGCTCCACAACCAGCAGTGACAGCCGGCGCGCAGGACACGCCGGTGCTGGGGACTGTCAGCAGCCTGCCCCAGAGGGACTGCCTTCTGTCCCACCGCAGGGCGAGCCATTAATTTCCTGTTATTAGTTACAATAACACAGAGCGTATTTAAAAACAACCCCCCGTTAGTCCTCCCTCCAAAAGAATTCGAACCTGTCATGAAACTTGGAGGAGAAACATTTTCCCAGACAGCTCATCCAAAGCAGAGCACTTCTGCTCTTGTCAGCTGCTCGTCCTTCTGGGAATAGCGCTCGGTGCCAGGCTGTCCTGGGGGTGTGGGGACAAGAAGCGCTGTCCTGGGGAGCACCCATCCGGCAGGACCTGCCGTAGCCTTCCCGGCAGAGCTGCCGAGAGCGGAGGAAGGCTTGGGTGGCCTGGCACCAGCTTTAAGTTGCCACGATTCAGACACGATGAAGGGCACAGATCTACGTTGGCAAATAATGCATAGCCCCGCTCTCTCTCGCTACCCCGTGACTTTTAATCAGTGACTGGCTCCAGAGCTTGGGGTGTGCTCAGGGTGCAGAGAGCGATGGTGTAACAGCAGAAGGAAAGGAGTAGAGGTTTCCTGGTCACTTGGAAGGGTCACATTGATGTTGACCTGGGCTGGAGGAGCTGGCCCCAGGGACAGCTTGAAGCTGAGGGGTGGAGAGGGGCTTGCTTGCCATCCCAGCGAGGCAGGAACATGTTAGCATCGCGCAGGGTGATGAACAGATGGGAGGTGGAGATTGAAGAATTCCCTGATATTTCAGTGGCTGATCGAAACCATACTGAAACTCTCTGCCTGGAGGAGTTGCTGCATTTCATTAAATAAAATCAGCCTCTCTTCATCCCACTGGAGTCGAGCTGCCAGGGGCAGACAGAAAACACATTGTTGATATCGCACTTATGGTACGATCTTATCAGCTCCTGCCTGTGAATTGTGACCAAGTTTAATTGACTCTTTCTCCCGTTTGGTTTGGGAGGGTTCTTCTTCCCCAGCAGACGAGTTTTCCAGATGCTTAACTTTAAAGGAAAAGAAAAAAACAAGTTAGGGATTTTCTTTGGCCACCTTTCCAGCTTCCAGCTGTTAAGTACTGGAAATGTGTTCTTCATTATGTCCAAGAGAGAAATGTTTCTTTCTTCCGATTGGGATGGCAATAAATATTTCAAAACATAATATGCTGCAGACAAGTGAGTTAGTAACATTTGTTTTCCGCACAGCAGCATGCAGCAAGCCGAGCCGGCTGCGGTGGGGAGCAAACACAGGCGTGATGAACGGGCTGGGAAGTTGCTGCGGTCTTGCCTTAATGCATCAGCTGTCCCCAGGACATGCACAGTCACTTTATTTGGGTATAGCGTCGATAACCGAATGGCTGGTTCTGCCTCCAGGCAGCTTTGCATTAATTAAAATCAAACGAAAAAAAAAACAACCCAAAAACCAAAGCAGAAATCCGGAGCGATCCTTAGCACCCCCTTTCCATTAACCTTCCAGTGCTGCCACTTCCAGCAAATGCACCGCTGCCTTCACAGCGCATCTCCAGCCTACGCCTCCTTTCTCCTTGTGTGACCCCAGAAGAGTTGCGTTCTGGAGGAAGCCCGATGAGCCAGCAATGGGGCTATTTTGGATTAAGAGGAGGAGTGGTGAATTCCAGCTTCATGGAGTGTTCCCTCCTCTGCCAACGTTGGCCTTGCTCAGAGCAAGGATGCTCCAGCTTGCATACTTCTAGTGATCACGGCCAAGGCACTTCCATAAACAGGAGGGTTGCAGCACTCCGCGTTGCACTTATTCCAGCTAATTTTGGGTGATCAAGTTGCCAAAGCTTGGCACATAGATTCCCTCTTTGGTCGAGAAGGTGCATGGAGTCAGAGGAGATAAATTTGGACATCTGCAGTAGTTGCTGTTGGTAGTCACGGCATCCAGCTGGAGCTCCCACAGAGGTGATGATGCCAGGGGGTCTTCTTGGAAAGATGGATCTTCTCGGAGAGATGGAGAGAGAGGGCTGTCATCAATGGTTAGCAGCAACCTGTGATCTAAATCAGCTCATGAAGTGGTGGTGTAATCAGAGTCCATCCCTGAATAAGCCCTTAGAGCAGAACAGCAGTGGCTGATGCTGTAGATGATAATTTGTGGTGTGAGAGGAAAAAAAAAAAAATATTGAAAATTTTGCTGTGGACTAATTGAAATGTGAAGGATTATGAGCCAGCATAAGTCCCAACAGGGAGATGAGGTGATTGAAAGAGAAGGAGCAGAGCTGGAAAATGAAACAGAAGTCTTTCTCGGACAGGAAAGGCAGGAGTAGCCCAGCAGGTCGGAAGGGGGTCGAGCCACAGAGCTGAGGTTTCTTCCAGGTTTCTGATGTGGTCCCTGTTCTGCAGCTGGGACGGTGGGCTCCTGTATGGTCTGTGTGTTGTTTGAGGACGTAAGGAGGCACACGGATACCCGCGCGGGAACGGACATGCATGCTGCCTGTGGACTGGGGCGAGTTACCAATGTTTAAAGATGTCTCTCCATCCTTTTTTTTCTCCCATTCTCTGCTGTAACAGCCCGAAGCTAATGGGAGAGGCAGGATGCGAAGGGACTTTTCAGACGTTCTAGAGCTTTATTCCCAATGTGGGAAATGTTTTAAAATATCTGTTTTGTCCACAAAGACTTGCAGCATCTTTTTTCCTTTAAAATAGTGTTTAATAAGAATATTTTAAGAAGAATTAAAATACTAATAGAAGCAAGAGGGCATAAGGCAAACATCAAGGAAAAACCCTTGAGGATAAAATGAGTCTGTGAGCAATTTGGTCTTGAACTCTGTGGGAACTGGACTAGATCCGTGAAGTTTTCCCGGATATCCCTACATAATTTGGAGCCCTAAAAATAACACAAAACTTGAATGGCCTGGACGACCTCGAAGCTGCTTTGCAAGAGACTTGCAGCGTAGCCAGAGTAGGTGAACACCCTGCAGCACATCTAGGTTTCAGAAAGCCCTGATGAGGCAGTTGGGGATTGCTAATTGGTTACTGGTCTTCATTAGCATCAGGCTTTGATGGATTGGGCTCCTGAGTTTACTTCTGCACTGAGCAAATAGCAATGGGGGACAGTGGCCTCTTTTGGAAATGTGAAGCGAGTCTAAAGGGTCCAATTAAGTCGGTCCCAGGGAGGGCTGCTTCACAGAAGACCGCTGCCGCCGGCTGCGCTGGCGGGGAGCCTGCTGCCGTGATTTATTCTTGGGCTCTGCTGCTGCTCGAGCCCCAGCACAGAGGAGCTGCAAGCCTTTGCAAAAAGGTACTTACAGCAGAGGTCTGGTTTGAAACAGAGCAGCCAATTTCCTTTCACCGCAGACAAGCCTTATCTCAGGAGATTACATTTGTCTCGAGTGGAGCCTCTGGTGTCATAACCGCGCTCTTCCTGGGCAGATAGGGGCTTGCGCAAAAATCCCGCAGTGACAGCCCAGGCTCTGCTTGTGGCTGTGACTCACGAGCCCTGACCCTTGTGGGGATGCTGGGACCAGGGAGTTTGGGGCTTTTTGGTTTGAGAGTTGTTTTTTTTATAAACCTGGCAGAGGAGAGGAACTACAGGGCTTGTTGTCCTGCGTGTTGCTAAGTGGGGTGACTCAGGTGCTTTTCAAGGCATCTTGGCAGCGTCTGCTGCGATGGGTCTGTATCCCCCCAGACATGTGCATCCTGCTGTGCTATCGAGGGAGAGGGCTGCCTGCCGCCTGGGATCCCTCTTGCCAGATTGACAGGCATCAGGTTCTTCTCTAGGACATCATCTGCTCAGCCAGAGAGAGAAGGTTGGTTTTTTTTTTTCAGCTCCTGGGAAACACTTTTCAGTGCACCCTCACAAATACAACTGCTGGAATCAACTGCTACACGGTTGTTGCCCTAAAAGGGTTCCAGCGTGGATTGCAGACAGGCTGCTGAACTAGTCCTAAGAGCAGACCGTGTTTTATGGTCCTGGCACAAACGTAGCTGAGATGTTTGCCTTTTCTCCTCCTCCCGTGAGCCCAGCGGATGCTGCTTACTTTGAGATTAGTGATGGGCTGCAGATTGGTCTGTCTGGTTGGACCAGTGCTTTACAAAGCTGCACTTAAGGCACTGGGGGCATTTTGTAGTTATCCTGTACCTCACCAGCCAGGGGAGATTGCTTCTCCTCATCTCTGCATGCAAAACTCCATCCCGCCTCTGCAAGTGTGCTGGAGAGCCAGGTTGCCAAAGAGTTTGGACTGGTGTGTGTATATATATATACACTTTTCTTAGCTCATTCATATTGTTCTGAGATGTTCAATGTTCTTTTTGAAGCTGGGATAGGAAGAGGCTGGAGATAAGACGACAATAAAAGGCTGGGGTAAACCCTGCATGCGGAGATATAATGCATTTCAAAGAATGCGGGTGAACTGGCAGACTGGAAGGTTCAAGGAAATCTAAACTTCTTGCTGGTCGGGATGCTTACTTTTCTCACCAGCTGCTCTGCACAGCCAGCTTGGCTTGTGATGTACCTGAAACAGCTTCTAGTTTAACTTGGACCAACTGTCAGATACGAGTTCGTTATGTTCAGAGCTGTATGACATCATCTATATTACTTCACTGAATTTTTTTTTTTTTTTTAAATCTGAGTCCATTTGAAGAATTTTGCTCTTATACCTGGCCTAAATCTCTTGTGTACCCTCCTCAGCCTTTCCTCCCCTGCATTCTTGTTCCATGAATCCATCTTGTGATGTCTGACACTTCTGCAAAGAGGGAAATTAATCACTGTGCATTTTGTCTTGATTTTCCAGTCTCCCATCCCAGCCTGTTGGGAGGTCAGTGTTCTATCATTGGGGATTTGTTAACCCAGTGGAGAGAAGTCTCCTGCGTGTCTGCATTGCAGGTTTCTTTCTCCAACTGCCTTGAGTTCGGGAGGTGTTGAAGGCAGAGTGACAACGGGGAGATACAATGAGCTACAGGAGCTGGTTGCAGGGTCACGCTGCCTCCAGGGAGTTTAAGACACTTTCAAACCAAAATCCTTTCTTGAAGGATGGTTTTGAAAATTGTGAGGTGTTACGTCTCATAGGAGCTTGAGAAGAGAGGCGCGGGGTGTCTACCTTCCTGCTCAGGTTGGACCCAAACTGAGAACCAGGCAGGCTCTGCTTTCTGACTGTGCCAGTTTCTTCTTCAGAGGTTCCACATTGGTAGGCACCCCATCTTTATTGGGGTGCAATTTAACCACAAACTATTTACTGAACGTAGACATCAGCGGTACAATGTAGGTGCCACACAACGATTTACTTCAACGCTCCCAAGCTCATCTTCAGTGGCCCACACCGTTTCCATACGGAAATTGTGCAAAACTTGATGGCTGTGCTCTGCTGCTGCTTTTTAATTGTGGAGCAGAAGAAATGAAGCGGTATGAAAGGTCAGACCAGATTTCTTAGTGAGGAGCTGTTTGCTGTTTGGAGGAAGTTAAGGAATTTTGGCCCAGTGCATGCTGAAATTCCTGCCTGGCTGTGTGGGAGCCCTCGGATCGGGGGAGGCAGCTCCACTCGCAAATCCATTGAGGCTTCGCCTTGGCTTTTATTTATAAGGACACAAAACACTTTGCGTCTTGCGAGCTGTATCGTGCCTGCCCAAACTGGTGGTGGCTTGCAAGAGTGGGAATCGGGGGAAGCCGTGCAGAAGAGCCCCTCTGCTCTCCTGAGCCTCCTCCCAGCAAGGTTCACGGGGAACGGGCTGCAGCATCAGCAGAGCCTGGAGGACCCCAGTACACCCAGGGCTCTGAGCTGTGCTGGACCGCGGACCTGCGCTTTCTCTCAGCCTTGCCCGCGCAGCTGGCTCTGGAATGTGCCATGTTTTAATGACTTTGCTTTCATCGCGATTGCTGCCAAAGTCACGGATTCCTTCTATATGTTTTAAAGGCAAACAATCCGTGACTGTGGACGCTTTATTCTCTACACCTCAGCACGCATGCAGCTGGGTGAACCGTTGACCAAATTAACTGAGAGCTGTTAAATTATACTCAGAAGAAATGACGAAGATTGGGAGCAGTGCTGAGCTCTGGCAAACTCTTGTTGAAATCCCCTCATGGTGATGATGTCCCTGGCTGGTAGAGGGTTGAACGTGGTCTTTAACGGGATCTTTTCTTCTCCTTGTGCCTCAAGGTCATGGTTTCTACCCTGTTAGGCTGCATGTTGATGAACAGGAGGTACCAGGCAGGGCCACCATTATCAAAAGTATTACAGCTCTTGAGCTCAAGCCCGTTCTTTGTGCTGGGAATGGATGCCTGGGGAGGCCTTACGGACTGTATTCACAGCCACTGAGACAGCCTGGCCGTGGGTAGGGCCTGGGCTGGGCTCTCCTCCCAGCCGTGCTAGTGCTATGTGTGCAGAGATGGTCAGTCACTGGGGAAGAAAGAAGGGACGGGTTTTTCTCTAAAGTTGGACCTTCTCCCCTGTGCACAGCCAGAAATAATGGATAGATGGGGTTTTTAGCTATGTAGGGAGAGGCAGCGGCAACGTACTGTGCCATCCTCTCCTCTCACGCGTACTGTCTGTTGTTTGAGTCTTCTTTCACAAAGCAACCAGTTGATGTTCTTGATATACCAGTGCAAGATTGCTCCCCAAGCAAAGGTGGTGTTGGGGTGAGCTGCTTGAGGGAGATTGTCAGTGTGGATGGAAGCATTGGAGAATCACCCAGATGGACGCAGAGTGACACGGACTTAAAAGGTTTATTTGCAGAGCAGTGCCATGCTGGAGCTCACTGTGAGGCACAGAATCCTTTGTCCTGGGCACGGGACGGGGACTGGCCATGTCCCTCCAGCTTGGGTATGTGCTCATTGTCTATAATTTGCCACAGTAGGGTGGAGCACTCTAAGGAGGACTTTTTTTAAAAAAAAAAAATTATTTTTTGGCCTTTTGAAGTCTAGCTGGCATTAAAAAATGGAGTCAGTTTTTTTTCCATTAGGAAAAATAAATCTCTGAGGCTTGAGGGGCATAAACATAACTGGACCTGCCCATTGGGTCCTCCATGGCTGCTCTTTGCTTGGATTATAAATTGGTTTTGCCTTCCAGCTGTTGCTATGACATAGAAGAAAAAGAGAAGGCTGGTTGTCTGTTAATAACCATTTTGAAGTAATAGCTCAAAAAGACTTTACCTCAGAGATCTGATGCGATAGCCTATTGTTTTCATTTATTTACTACTTCATACAATGCAAAATAGGTGCCCTGAATTCTGCTAGGTAACAGATGTTACGTGCAAGATGCTGTTTTAGAAATGTGCTGAAATTCATAACGAAAAATGTCAAAGAGTAACCTGGTAAAGAGAGAGGTTAGATTTTGCAGTGTTACAAAAAAATAGTTCTCTCCCTACGTGAGAACTGACAGCTTCGTGAAGAGGCTGCTGCTTCTTGCTGTCTCGAATAACTCCTGTCAGATTAAAACCCTCAGGTCATGCTTTTTCTTAGCAATTTCAGATTTAGGATGCAAGCACGCCAGTTAGTATTAGCAAGCAGGAACTTCCTGTTTTTTCTATTTATAGAAAAACACATTTTTCTGTGTTTTCAGATTAGTAGATTCTTTGCTAGTATAGTTTTCATTTTGCTAAAATTAGTTGTAAACTCCTGTTAGTTCAAGGCAGGAGAATTAAGGCCATGTACCAAGGGACACTGAACGTCGGCCCCAAGAGCAGTGTGGTATTTTTTTCTGAGCAAAGCCATCATCATGTAGGTGGCTGGATTTGTTTAGCTCTCTGGATTTGAGTGACTTCCAGTTAAATTCTACTACAATCCCACGTCCTTCTGGGGCATCTCCTCATTGCTCACCTAACTACATGAACGCTGTCCGCGTTGTGGTGGCAGGAGAGCCTGCTTAGCCCTTCCCTGAGGGCATGGTAGTTCAAGTTGGGGCTAGAAGACAAATATCCAAGTCTTGTCTCTAAGGGGTTACTTTACGTTTCTCCCAGCAACCCAGAAAGTGCAAAGGCCGGCTCAGCCAAGTGCAGGATGTCTCCTAATGCACAGTGAAAGCCTGGTGTGGGTGAAGTCCTTATCTGTAAGTGACTGAAGCCTCATCCCAAGGAATTCCAGCCATCCCCTGGTGTTCTGAACGTGTTTTGCTGTGATGCCTCTGGTTGCCTACGCCCACCTTGGGCACCTCTGACTGCAGTAAGTGACGCGTGGGTGGTTGTTGGGCAAACACAGAAAGGGCCGATCCTGAATTCGGAAGGGACTCCACTTGCTGGGGTTTCAGCACAAGCGTGTGCGTGTACAGGTTGATGTGTCAGCATCCCCTGAACGTTGCACATGTGGCTGCCCGGCATTTGCTATTTGCAGCTCCACGCAGGGATGGATTTCATGGGATTCTCCCCGAAGGTTGTGTCCTGGCCAGACCCCTCCGTGCCTCTGTCCTCCCTGGTGTCGGCCAGCTGAACCTGCTGCATATCAGGCATTTGCTGCTGCTGCTGGTGGTCGCTTCTGCAACTTGGTTGTCCAGATCTTCAGTTCAGCACCGTGCAGACTCACGGAGCCACAAGCGATGGCACTGCTCTGTCCTGGCTTGCGCCGAGTGCCGCAGATTTGGTCCCCCAAGGATTTTTGGCAGGAGGAGTGTATGGTGCTGGCTGGGGAGGGGCTGCTCACACAGGAGGATGCTATGAAGATAAAGCAGGGCTGTGTGTGAAATCAGTGAACAAGCCAAATCCTTCTCAAAAGTGGTGTTTAGAGAAAAGGTCCTTTGTGGAAAATGCTCCATCATCTGTTCACCTAAGCCAAGCAGCTTAAAAAGGGAACAGGCACTGTTTAGAAAATAACATCATAAAACATTGGGTTGCTGTTAGTTCTGACACTGAGCAGGTTTCACGTTGGCTGGTACTTCTGAGTCTTTGGTTTCCAGGAGAGTGTTTTCTTTGATCTCTCTCAATAAAACTCTTGAGTTTTGAGGAAAAAAAAATTGAAAACGGGATAGTGCAAAACTCAGTCCCTTCCCTCTCGCTGAGTCTCGGTGCTCGCCTCTCCCCAGCCCTGCAGAGATGTTTGACCAGCCACAGCTTCGCAGCTCAGCCCTCTCCTCCAGGTGCCTGGGGCTCGGGTCTGCGCGGGGCTCTGGCTCTCTGGTGCACGTCCTGCGCTGGGCAGGGGCTGGCTGTCACCTCCTGGAGCGGCTGCGGGCTCAGGGCTCTGCTGCCCACAAGCCTCTGCCTTGTCCCAGGCTTTCTGGAGAAAGCGAAGAGCTAAGCTACCTACCAGGGCAGGCAGCTCTGGTTTCTCTCTGAGAGGCATGGGGCACCCTGAAGGGTTTCTGAGCACGGGTGTGATGAGTTGCAACAAACTGCAGACAGTGAAAGGGGATGGGTGGTTGTTTCTAAAACCTGGCCATCAAAATCTTGGGATACAAGCATATGGGAACTTGTCATTCAGAACCGTGTAACCTTGCATGAATGATTTGGAAGAACATAATTTTTAGGAGAGAGAACTTGACACACAGACGCACAAGAATTAGGCAGGAGGTGCTGTGAGCAAAAGAGGGAAACAGGGGCAAAATGTCCTTGTGTTTCAGTACACACCCATCTTTCAAACACTGCCTTTTGTGCTTTTTGTGGGGGGTTTGTTTGGTCTCAGGGACTTGAGTATTTTATAAAAAATGGCTGGATAAAAAGCCACGCCTGCTTGGAGAGAAGGACCTTTTTTTTACTGCCTGGAAGGGCTGAAATAGTTCTTGTGTGACTGGAAACAAAAGGTGGGCACATACCTACCAGCAGCTAAATGTGAGAGATTTTAATAAAGGATTCTGATGTATGGGCTGGGAAGAAATAAAGCTGCTTGTAGGACAGCTGAAGCTCAGCAGGGGGACAGTGAGGCTGTTAATGAGTAAATCCATTGCTTCAATGAGAATAAATGATTACAGGCAAAAGATGCCAAGGGGGCAGATCACTGACCTAGAGAAATTCAAAGCAAGTCAGAAGCTTTCTGGCTTTCCGGGGCTTTTTCACCTTCTACACACTCATTTGTGGGGATAAAAGGTGCACGAAGAGGCTTGATCACGTATTAGCTTTAGCTTCTGCCACTGCCAGAAGGAGCAGATGCCGTGCCAGCACTGCCAAGCGTTTTGGTAGCTGGGCAGCTGCTTTCCTGATCGCTGGTGCGTGAGCTGCGGACAGAGGTGGTCTGTGCTCCCAGGGAGCTGCGATTTCCTGGGGCTGTGGACTGATAATCCCACCCGCGTTCTGGTCCCTGCCACATCGTCAGGTGGGCTCAGTGTTGGACCATGGAAGGCAGTGCCTGGGGGACAGGTGGACTTATACCCAGGAGGCCTCATGTGCCCCTGAAGAGCGGGATTTATTGCCCATGTGCTGCGCCGTCGAGCTGCACCTGCTCGCCTGGTCCATCCGATCCTCCCAGGAAATCCCAGGCAGGAATACGGCAGCGCTGGTAATGCTATCCACACGCGCGTTCCACGGGGATATTTAGCAGTGGTTAGGAAGAGATGAATTGCTTTGTTTTTGCATGGTGCTATTTTAATAAGTCAACACCAAAGGTAATAAATCTGTCCTACACAAAATTAGAGAGTGGTTTACTATGTACACTGCTCCTGGGCGCTCCGGGGCTGGGAGTAGAGCTGTGGACAGAGAACATACTGCTCCAAAAGCAGCTGAGTTTCTCTTGCACCTCTGGGTCCTGGTTTTCCTCTTCAGCTCTTTGCACTGTCACACTAAGCAGTAATCAGAATTATATTTTCATGGGATTTTGGTGCTGCATAAAGCTGCCCACCATCCAAACGTGCAAAGGGATGGAGTGAGTGGGAGATGGAGCAGATGCCCTCTTCTCCGTGTTCCTCTCCTGACTCTGGGACTCGCTCCATCCTTCCAGGCACTTGGGCAGCCACAAGTGATTGTTACTAAGGAAACATGCTTCAAAACCGCCAACAGCAACAGCAGCTAGAGGTAGGGATGTTACTATTTTCAAAGAAGGTTGGTTGCTAATTAAAATACTATCCGAATTTCCTGGCTGAAATCTCATTTCCTGAAATCCCAGGCGATGGTTGGGGGTTGAGTTGTACCTGGCACCCTTTCAGAGGTGGTGAGAGCAAGGGATCTGTCTGCTTGCCTGGAGACAAGCGCATGCATCAGATCTGGTGCTTCATCTCCTTTCTCCATGGAGAAGGGAAAAAAAAATTGTCTAAGAGGCTAGGAGCATAGAGGTTTTTATTCATCTGACTGATAATAGGAGCTAAATAAAGGCTTTGGAAAAAAGACAACCATTTCTCTTGCAATATTGGTTGGGCAGAACTGTACTGGAACTAAACATGGAATGAAAAGTCTGGCTTTTCTGCCAGCTCTATTTTTAGAGCTACTGCTCCGTCTTTGTATCTCTCTGAGTTTTCTCAGCATATGCACTTGAAGCAGGCAATCTGCCTTTATTTTTTCCGGCAGGCTGTGATATTCTGCAAGATAAGGATGTAGCTGGAGGGGCAGGGGACTCGCCAGATTTGACAAAAATCCCTCTGAATACCAGGATGCGGGTCCTGTTCTAGGATCGGGTTCACTGCGGTCACAGACTCCTGAATATTTTCTGTGCTCTGTGTAGGGATGACCCTAACCCTTACGTGCTGGAGGGAACTGGGTGTGCAATGTTGGCTGGCTCTTTTGTGTCCCAAAACTGCGGTCACGACTGGAATAAAACTCAGCAGCAGTCTAGCAGCACGCAGCAGTGCTAATGGTGGGTTTGGATATGGAGTGGAGAAATCGTGTTTGGCTTTGGGAGCGGGATAGGAATATCCGAACTGGGCTTCGGCTGAGATACTGTGGCTCATCCAGCAAGAACCCAAAGGTTCTTGTTCTTTCCTGTGAAAAGCGGCAATAAAAGATAAAAAGTTAGCGTGCTGGCCCTGACCTCGGACGTTTAACCCTGCTCATGGGGGCAGGACTGGCCTTTCAGGGAGCTCCCAGCAAGCAGGGACATAGTTCTCCCCAGTGCCCAGTGTGTGTACATGCACAAACCCACATCTCCCATGACTTAAAACGTACTGAAACCAGCTACGTCATCTTCTTTCGGCTAGAGAGGGCTCTTGCAGGTCATGAGCCTATGTGCTGCCCGACCCTGCCGCTCCCCTGTCCCAGGAGCGCTTACACCAGGGCTTGCAACCAGCAATGCTCGCTCTTTTTTTGGCTGTTTTCACTTTTTGTAAAGCACTGAGCCCTAGGCTTGGTTTTGTGTCAAGTTTCAGTGTTGGTGCAAAAAAACGACTCTTACCGTGCACCAGTTTGACAGGATCGTAACCCATGCTCTCCAGAGGCAGAGGACTTCTGGGAGCCTGAAGCCTGTGAGGGGTTCGGACTCGAGGATATTTAATTAAGACCATTTCTTTCCAGCATGAAACTGGACAGCAAGGAGGATCCCCCAGAAACTCCGTGGGATTTACTGACTATAAACTTGTGGCTGGCTTTGCAAGAAGATAAATGCAGAAGATAGGGATATGCCTTGTGTTTCTGGTTTTATGTTTGTGGTTGCTGTTCCTTCAGAGCAGAGGCTCTCCCAGTGCCGGAGACCATAACCCGTGCCGGTACACTGGAGCCACAGTGAGTTTTGTCCAGCTAAAGGCTGTGCCAGGTTCCATCAGGAGCATTAATTTCTTCTCCGTAGAATAAAGCCGGAGGAGGATTTGCAGCGGAGGGAAGGTGAAGCTTCAGTGGCTGGTACTCAGCCCTGTTCCCGTGCCAAGAGGCAGACGTTAAGCTGTGAGAACTGGTCCTGCAGAGAAAGCAGCTGCCTGAGCTGAAGCCTCTTGGGCTTCGCTAACAAATAACAGCTCCGCTGAGAGGGTAAGTGAGCAGAAAATGCTGCTTCTCCAAAAAAAACTTGGTCTCGTATGCCTTGGCAACACATAGGTTTGCAGAGGGGAATTAAGGCAGCATTTAGGTCTGGTTTTCCTCAGATTTTAGCAACTTGAAAAGGATGTCTGTTTCCCCATTGCTTGGGCTCACAAGTCTTTTGGCAGGGTGTCGGGTGACCAGTTTCATTTCTTCATTTTGGATGGCACCAGTCCTTACCAGTGCAAACCTTGAGAGTGATGACAAATCCCACCCTCCTGCCCATTCACAGCTGGACAATGGCCTCTGACTTGCTGTGCTTCAGGATCGTGCAGATTTCCCAGCTAGATCTAGTTCACTCCTCCCCGAGCATCTCTCTTGAGCCCCCTTAGCCTACACCCAGACGTAAGATCAGGTGCCACCAGCCTGCGGTGGGAACTACATAAATCCCTGGTAAGTGGAGGAGAAGCTGTCCTGGAGCCAGAGGAGGGTCTGGCAGGAGCTTGAGGAAGTTTCTGCCTGTGTGTCCTGCTGAGGAGGGGACTGAGCTGGTGCCAGTCTTCAGGGCTGCGCCCATCCTCTTGCCCCGTACCCACACAACAGTGCTCAGGCCCCCTCGGCTGAATGACCATAGCAAGACACGTACTTTATGGATTACTTGGTAGATTTAAATGCCTCTTCCTTGTCCCTTTATCCCCTTAAAACCTCTCCTATTGATTGTCAGGGCTATTTTGGAGGCATGTTATTATTAATACTCACCCTCTGGCTCGTCAACGTGTGTGGCTGGGGGAGGGCCGAGGTGCAGGCTGCTGTTCTGGCCGGGGCGGCGGGCTGAGACGGGCACGGAGCCGTCCTTCTCCTCCCCTTGGAGAAGCGTCCCTCTGGGCACCTGTTAGTCTTTGGTGCTCATACAGCACCAGCTTTGTATGAGGAGAGACTCCTGAGCTACAAATCTCTGCTTTTCAAGCACTAAACTCCCTTTTGGGTTGTTTTTGACGTTAGGAATTTTCTCTGATAAGAGAACTTTATTTGCCTTTAAATATCACTTTGTGACAGAATGATGGAGTGGGGATTCTTGGAGCGAGCTCGTGCCAGCCAGGGAGAGGAAACTCTGCTGGGGCTTTTGTTTCTCTCTAGCACTGACATTTTAGCTCTTTAAAAGAGTACGTTTATTTTATCCTTGGCAAGGGTGTGTGTGCACACGTCAGCATCCAGACAAATGGGAGCAGCCCAGTGTTGGAGCTGTGCTGAAGCCAAGCTTCTCCCCTCCCTGTGGCACCTGGGGAAGGGGAGCTGGGCTGGGGCTTTTCTGGAGCCAACTTAAAACCATGGGTTGTGTGCATGAAGCAGGGCTGCCACACAGAGGGCTTAAAAAAAAAAAAAGGATTGTGTACAAGGTGCAGTTGGATGTTCCCAGGCTGGCATATGTACAACAGTCCAGGGTGTCACCTGTTACCCCAAGAACAACCCAAAAGCCAAGTCCCCCAGAACAGCTCCGTAGCACTTGGTAGCTTTTCGTGATCACCTTGCAGACTTTGGTGGTGGGAGCCAAGCCTTTGCCTTGCCAAGCCAGGATGAGATTCCCTCAGGAGGGCTTTGGTAGGGCAGTGGCACTGGTTTGTAGTGCCGCCTGCTCGGGTCACGGTGAAGTCTAAGGTGTTGCCCAGCACAACCTCCCGAGTACAGCCCATCGCCACAAAGTCTGGGTTTTGTTTGCATTCGGACTGGTGGGAGCTGAGCTCCCTAATCTGTCTCTCTCCAGCAGCTGTGTGTTATCGCGATCCTTTTAGATACGGAGGATTTTGCTCCACAAGCTGCTTGTGAGCAGCAGGATCTGCAAAGTGCCAGCTCGTTTGTTTGGCTTGGATCCCACTACAGGCTTGGGGAAGAGTGGCTGGAAAGCTTCCTGGCGGAAAAGGACCTGGGGGGATTGGTCCACAGCCGGCTGAACGTGAGCCAGCAGTGTGCCCAGGTGGCCAAGAGGGCCAACAGCATCCTGGCTTGTACCAGCAATAGGGTGGCCAGCAGGAGTAGGGCAGTGATGGTCCCCCTGTCCTTGGCACTGGTGAGGCCGCACTTCGAATACTGTGTTCAGTTTTGGGCCCCTCACTACAAGAAAGACGTTGAGGTGCTGGAGCGTGTCCAAAGAAGAGCAACGAAGATGGTGAAGGGTCTGGAGCACAAGTCCTGTGAGGAACGGCTGAGGGAACTGGGGTTGGTCAGCCTGGAGAAAAGGAGGCTGAGACCTTGTCGCTCTGCACAACTCCCTGAAAGGAGGCTGTAGCAGGGCGGGTGTCGATCTCTTCTCCAAGGTAACAAGTCATAGGACAAGGGAAACAGCCTTAAGTTGCACCAGGGGAGGTTTGGACTGGATATTAGGAAAAATTTCTTCAACATAAAGATTGTCAGGCATTGGAACAGGCTGCCCAGGGACATGGTGGATTCTTCATCCCTGGAGGCATTTAAAAGACCTGTAGATGTGGAGCTTAGGGATGTGGTTTAGCTGTGGACTTGGCAGTGCTAGGTTAACAGTTGGACTTCATGATCTGAAAGGTCTTTTCCAACGTAAACGATTCTATGATTCTATAAGCTCTCCTTGGTTTTCATGATGCCTTGACCAGCTAACTAACTCTGTGTTCCTTCCTTTCAGCTCTTCCATGTGGCCTATGTCCTGATCAAATTTGCCAATTCCCCTCGTCCTGACCTCTGGGTGCTGGAGCGATCTACCGACTTCGGCCTTACCTACGAGCCCTGGCAGTATTTTGCCTGTAAGTATGCCAGTGTTACGAGAGAGCTGCAGCTTAGTGGCAGGTAGTGTGGCCATGGTGAAGACTGCTCTTTGTGCAAGTACAAGGTTGGGTTTGGAGTTGTTTCTGTGTCGTTACTGCGATGTGGTACGTGTCCTCTGTTTCTTCTGCCCAGTGAGGTTGCAAGAGTTCAAGCTCAGATCAGAGCAGCGGGGTGAAGTTGTGATGTTCCTCAGAGCAGGACTTTTTTTTCTCTCTGGGACTAAATGTAATTTTTTTTAAAGTATTCTCATTGGTGCCCACCCAAATCTCTGTGGATGGTTGGGCATTGCTGATCCAGGTCTGGAACGTGAGACTTCATCTCCTCCCTGCTCTCCTCTCCTCTCTCTGTCTGTCTGCCCCGTACCGTATCCGGACTGGCGTATTTCAGCTCCTCCAGGAGCAAACCGGCGGCTCGCTTTCAAGTGGCTGCTGTAACAGAAAAGTCTGGATGCAGAAACCAGTCCCCTTGCGCTTATCGGCACTGGCGATCAGATACAGCCTGTGCGGGCAGGAAGCCTCTGTCCTGCTGTGTGCAACGTGGGATCGGAGAGAAACAGCTGGAAGGGTGGCTGCAGAGATCCAGTCTTCTGTGCGTTTTGCTTCTCCATTCCCTGATTAGAACCTGATCCCTTTAGAAACAGCTGGTTCTACGAAACTCTCCTCCCAAGGGGTCTGGGGGGTAGCCAGATGCTGAGGAACTTGTTAACCACCGGCCCCTCCCAGGAGCAGCAGCGGTAACTGGGAGAAGATGTTAAGATCTAGAGCCAGAGTTTAAAATCTGGCAAGGAGCACTTGGAGGTTTTGCCCTGGGCTGCCCCCAGAGGCTCGTATTTCTGGCGTACCTGTCAGCCTGTGCTTTAGACTTGCTGACCTTTTCTGGTGCAGGAAAGAGCTGCAGACATTTTCCCCGCTGTGCTGCCTTTGCCTGGTAGCTCCTCTCCAGTGCGGATGTTTTCCCCTCTGCTGTGTGCTAGTAGGGAATGACTGCTGTCAAACTGCCTGCTTTGCTTTTTTCTGTCTTCTCTGATAACTCCTCTTCCAGCTCTGCAGCCTCTCCTGGAGCCCGTTGCGGTCACGTTATCGCACATCTGGGGCTGAGCGGGGAGCTCTTGCCCCGCTTGCTTGTCCCTGGGAGCAGTGGCAGTGCTGCGATGTCCGGAGCCCTCTTCCCTCCCGCAACATCAGGCTCTGTGACCATCCCCCTCGAGAAGCGACGCGCAGTGACACAGCCCAGTGGAAAATTCCCATGGAAATAAAGAGGTGGCTGCTCCAAAACCTGCCAGATTTGCTAGCACAAGAAGTCCTCTGCGGACGTTTATTTTTGGCATGGGGAATTCTGTAGGTGGTCTAATAAGAACACTGGGCAGTTCAGGAACGGGGTTAAAAGCAGCCAGCAGAAATGTAAGCGTTCTCCAGAGATACCAGCAAGCCTTGCCGTGGGTGACACCGTCCCCGTCGGCTCAGCGCTGCCCTGCTCATTGTGGGAGGTGTCCCTGTGCCCCCCAGCCAGGCTGCTGAAGTGCTTTTGGGCTTGGCTCTGTGGGAGGAGGGAAGAAATGACTGTTGTGGAAAGCATCTGCGGATGCAGCTGATGGGCCCTCACGGGGAGGGGGGCTGGAGGGACCGTGGCAATGCGAATCCTCCGTGCGTCGCAGCAGAGAGGCACCGTGCTTTCCTCGGCCACCAAAGGAGAAGCAGGAGCGCCCGGGAGAGATTTATCATGGTGTTTATCCACGTGAAGGGTTCCCCACGCAGCGTTTCAAATGGGGACAGGACGTGAAAGGTGCCCTGTCCCAACTCTCCGTCCAGGCCCGCAGTGCGTTGCCTGCCCCAGCTCAGCGTGTTGCGCAGGATCAGGGTGCAGGATTAGCCTGTTTCGCCGTTTCGTCTCGCTTTGCTGGGCAGCGCCACCGCGGAGGGGAAGGCAGCCGTCGCGCAGAGCAAGGCTCTGTCCTTTTCTCCGCTGAGGGCAGACTTCTGCAATCTACTGTTTCCTTAAAGCATTGCTGTGCTTTAAAGCTGATGGGTTACTGTGTTTCACCTCAGAGTGCCCAGCTTCTGGCTTGGATTTGCAATAACTGGAGGAGTTGTGTGGTTTTCCCAAGTAGCTGCTCTTGTTGAGCATCCTGTCTGCGTGCTCAGCCGTGGCAGTGCTCTGGACATCAATCACTCTGAGCCAGCAGTGACAGGCTCCTCTCCTGGGGCTTTGGAATAAATTGCCTTTAAAAAAGTACCTGGTGCAGCAAAGCTTGGTGGCCAAAGACCTGACATTAAATGTTTCCACACTATCTTCCTGTGGATGCAACTGAGCTCCTGCTGCTGCCAAATGGTGTTTCATGGAGTGAGGCCACGTTGCTGGAGACGAGATGTGGGTGGGTGGAAGCCAGAAGTAAAGGCAGGGGAGGCAGAAGCTCTCTCCTTCCTGTTCCTCCTGTCTGGTTTGGCCTACCAGAGCAGCACGTGGAGTGAGGGGCATGCCTCCTGGGGACACATTGCAACAGATTTTGGAGAATTTATTCCCATGAATTGAGGTTAAGGTTTCCCCATCAGCTCCCTGTGTGAGCTGAGCAGCGCTGGCGGGAGCAGCAGGTTGTGTTGGCTGTCGTCTCTTCCTTCTTCTCCCTGTGGAAACGCCCTCAGGAGCGCTGCTGCAACGTGTGCTTCAGCACGCACTGCTGAGAACTCCTGGTGCTGGTGAAACGGGAGCGGGAAGGAGCAGCAGCCTTTGTCCCAGGCCCTTCCCCAGGGGAACTGCCCCAAAAAGTGGCCTGAGAGTGGCGTTGTGTTGGTTTTTGCATGGGTAGATGTGGATGCTCACCACCCTGCACATCAGGACCTGAATTGTCCCAGCACATTCGCTGTGGTTTGGTTGGCTCTGCCAGCACGGGGCTGTCAGACATCCTGGCGAGGAGGGTGCTGGACTTGCTGGAGCAGCTGTGCAGGGAAGCCAGGACATTCCTACAGCTGCAAGGAGGCTCTTGGCGTGCAGCGTCCCCAGAGCAGGTTGCAGGGCCAGCAGTGTGATTGCCTAGCCATGCCTGTCCCCTGGCTTTAGCCAGCCTTGCATTGCCACTTAGTGGCAGGAGCCCTCGATTGCTGTCCCCAAGGGGTGGTCTTGGGTGGCTTTGGCATTTCTCTTTTGTAGCATGGGGTTAAGAGTGATTACAGAGTTCAGAGTAAGGTGGGAGAAGGAGACATCCTGCAGGCAGTCACTCTGCCTCTCCCAAACGCTGCAAATCCACTCTCCACACCTGCACATACACCTTGCCTTGTGTGCGATGTTGCAGCGGTGGCTGTGGCTTGTGGTTGCTCCCGTTGTGTGGTTCTGTGCTGGTGCACTCTTTGGGTGTTGCCCAAGAAGTTAAGGAGCCACATGAACATGATGGTACAAGGTCCTACATCAGGAGCAGAGCTCTCGCGGCAAACAGCCCTTCCTCAGTTCAGGGGAAGCAGCGTAGCAACTCCAGTCCCAGAAGGGCAGCAAATTCAGACCAGGGTTAGAGTTCAAGCTGCTTAAACTGTTAGCTTAATGCCAAAATTAAGGGGTGGGTTTCTCTGCAGGTAGGTAGAATAGCCATGGTCACATAGTCGAGGACGCGTATGTTAGCAATGATAGAGTTAACGGCACAAAGCAGTCCCTGTGTAGTAAATGCTTACCGAAGTGTACACCCATCTCTCCTGTCGGTCAGTGTGGGAAAATCAGTGCAGGGCTCCAAATTTTTCCTTTTCTCTTACTGCTCTCGTGTCTGGTTGATGAACAGCTTCCAAGAGGGACTGCATCGAGAAGTTTGGACTGCAGACCGTGGATCGTATCACCAGGGATGACCACGCCATCTGCACTACTGAGTACTCCCGGATCGTGCCTTTAGAAAACGGGGAGGTGAGCAGTTGCATGTTTTCATCCGCTGGAGTTTCCAGGGTTTCTCAGTGGCTGTAGGTGTTCTTATTACTTGGTTCCCTCTTGCCTTTCGGATGCCACTTAAACTGCTTGGTTAAATCAATTGAGACTGGCAGGGAGCTGACTCAGCTGTCCTGAACGAGGTAAAGATTGAGTCTGGCTGAGGGAGGGATTAATTTCCTCCCATCTCAGAGGATCACGCAGAGTTGTTTTCTCTCCTTGCCTTCACAGATTGTTGTCTCTCTGGTAAATGGGCGCCCAGGAGCCATGAACTTCTCCTACTCTCCTCTGCTGCGGAATTTCACAAAAGCCACCAACATCAGACTGCGCTTCCTGCAGACAAACACTCTGCTCGGGCACCTGATGGGCAAAGCTTTAAGGGACCCTACGGTGACAAGGAGGGTAAGGCAGGCCTTGATACCTCTTGCTGATGAGATGGAAGTGTTTTGAGGGCTGTGCGTGCTGGGGAGAAGGCGTCCCTGGATGCTGCCCATGGGGATTTTCTCTCTCTGCCATGGCTGGAGCTGGAGGCTGCTTGGGAAGAACTGTGCTTAGCACCAACAACGTGGAACTGGGAAACACCTCTTGGTGCCATATGTGGCTTTCTGGCTCTACTGGGAGACCTGATTTGTAGCTAATGGGCTCTGTTAGCGGTGATGGGTCTTAACAATAGGGAGATACTGCAGCCTACGAGGTCCAGCTTGTCACTGTAAGGGGAATAGCCCAACACATGATTTTACTGGATAAAGTCCTGCTGAATGCTGAGTAGGGCAGTTATGAAGCTTATTTGTAAAGATACTAATGGCCAACTTTTCTTGTGCTCTCCAGTATTACTACAGCATCAAAGATATCAGCATTGGAGGGCGCTGTGTCTGCCATGGCCACGCAGACGTCTGTGATGCCAAAGACCCTAGTGACCCTTACAGGTACATTTTTCAAAGTCCCGGTTCTCTGCAAAAGTGTTTGAATTGTTATGCTAAGAACGAAAGCTACCGGTGTGAGCTGTGACCTGTCCTGAGCTTGTAATTGTGCCGGTGCTGTTGTTCATGGCTCTGCCCTGGGAACGAATCAGAAACTGGTGCAGCCAAAGTAGCAGAAATGAAACGTTTTCTCAGGCTGCTTTTCAGCCAGATCAGCTCCCAGGTCTGGCTTACCTGCCCACAACTTTGCCATCTCCATGGGAACACAGGGGTGGAATGGGAGGGTGGGTGCACCAAGCCAATACTGTTATTGAACATGGAGGTTTCTTGTGAAAGCCCAGGGCTGGTTCCTGAACTTGTTCAGAGAAGTCTCTTGCTTCTTAAGAACTGGGGCAACGCTGTCATGGTGTCCCATGGTGTCCCAAGAAACCAGAGGCTCTACTGCCCATTTCTACTATTACAAACCATAAATTGGTTATGTACCTAGCTAAACAGCTACTCTGCCAAAGAACAAGAGCATGCAAAGCAGTTGCATTTTGGCTCATGGGACTCTTCCCATCTGCATTGGCAACTTGAAATGCCAAAGAGCTGCTTCAAACCATGGAAGTGTTGCTTCTTAGCCATCTGTTTGCAGCCTGAATGTTGCCTTTATGTAAGTGATGGGTAGGTTCAGCTGGACGAGGGAAGCTTGTATTTCTTTCTCATCAGGATCATGTAGAGCTTTTGGATCTTCTAAAATAAAATTCCAGTGAGTCCCAGCCAAGGTTAAAGCTGCTAAGTATTAAAACAAAGATGTATTGGTAAGCAAGTCTGCCTTAGTGTGCCAAACTCTGACAAAGGGGAGTTCATAAATATTTGAATGTACAGTTTCTTGGTTTTGTTTTAGACTTTGGTGTTGCTGGATGCACAGTACACCCGGATGCCAGGGCAAAAGGGCTTCGTGGTGCAAAGTGATTCTGTAACATAGAAACGCCATGACATTTCTTGGGTTTATTGATGGCTCGGGGCTGTCTGGGAAAGGAGGGAAAATTGAGGGAGGAGAGATGTGTTAGGATCCTTGTTCAGTGCCACTTCTGCTGATGACTATCTCTGCCTCCCGGAATTCCCCTCCTCCACTCTCATTTGGATGCGTTTGGCATCTTGGCTCTTGGCCCCAGACTGTGCTCTGATGTCGCAGTACATGTTCGCCAGCAGCTGTTGCGTTTCACCCAGAGCAGATCGCGCTTACTGGGAGGAGAAAACATTTCCTACTTGGGTGCTTTGTACAGTCAGCATGTAACATCTGTAAAGCCCTTTGGGATACATCAGGACCAAGATGCTGGGTAAATAGAAGAGCTCCTCATGGCATTGCTGTACCCTGTTAGCAAGCCCAGGAGCTCGAAGAAGTCAGCAGAAATATGATACTTCCAGTTGAGAAAATGAGTAATCGTGAAACGCTGCCATTCTCCAAGGCTCCAGCAGCAGCTGTGTCCAGCCCTTGCGCTGAAGTGGGCACTGCTCAGCGGTCATCCCAGTCCTCCTGCCCTGACGTAGCACGGAGCCAGCACGGTGGTACCTGCCGTAACGCGGCATGACCAGAGGCATTGCAGAGGCAGCTGGGGCTCGGACACACTGTCCCCTCATGGCGTGGGCCCCAGCTGTCAGAAAAATATCATTCCTTCAGAAATCTGTGCGACCTGTCTGAGTAGAAGGTGCAATGCGTCCCTCTGCACATGTCCTGCCTCTTCAGATGCTGGTGGGTGACAGGAGCAGGGCAAGGAAATGCAAACAGAGGGAGACAAGGAATGTGAGTTGACCTGACCATATTTAAAATCCCAGTTACGTCTCGGCCTGTCTGGGAAGCCTCTGCTTCTCATTTTAACTTCTCTCTTCTGCACATGCCTGTGTTTCTTGTGCCCATTGCCCAGAAAGGCAGGATGAGCACTTTGATAGAGGTGAGGTGAGCTAGAAATCTTGGCAAAGACTTTGGGACGTGATGGAACATGTTCCTGAGCTGAGTTCCTGGCCATAAATGATAATGTTTATCCAGCTTTGGAAAGTCTCTCTGAAGTGCCAAGTTATGGAGGCTGCCCATCCAGCTGTGTTTAGTTGGCAGCACATCTGGTCCCCGTGTGAGCGGGTACGTGCAAGCCTACAGCGTGCGGGCAGGTACGGCCTCCTCAAGGGTCCTTCCCACTCTTCCCAACTCTCTCTCTTTGCCCCAGGATTGAACACGCTGAATTAAGCAGAGGGAAGGAAAGTTCTCCTGGCTAAAGGTGAACACTGGCAGGATCAGGCACAAACCTTTCTCCTGGCAAACCCTGCGAGCAGTGCGATAAGCATCAGCGGGGACCTGGCACGTTGCAGCCAGAGCCCAGACAGGAATCATGTGTTAACGTGCGGCTGCTGTTGGTGTGAGGTCAGGAGGACCCTGCAAAGGCTCTGCATCTGTCTGATGAGAGCAACTGTTTCCATGGGTTCACTGCCTCATCACAGATGCCACAAGCAAGACAGGAGACAACCAGAGAGTCCAGCTGCTGCTTCTGTGCCTGATGCTGAAGATAACAGCAAGACAACAGCAGCCTGGCTGGTCAGACGCAGATCTGCAGGAGAAGATGAAGGATGCTTTCCAATGGCTTGATCCTGCATGCTGGCTTGCCCTTTCCCATTTTGGAAGGGAAAGCACTGCGTGTACTGGCAGATGTGTGCCATCTCCAAGTCCCTTTTGCAGGTGATTTTCACTCAGAGCAGTCAGAAGCAGTTAGAGGAAGGGGCTTTTTTTTTCTTGATTGTGCTACTCAGATATCCCGACCAAATCCGGATGCTGTAGCGCTTGTGTGCCGCTCTGCTCTGACACAGCTGCTTGCTGGAAACTGTTTATACTGTTTGTCATGGAGCGTCAGTTCCAGTGGGAAGACTGTGGTTTTATCTTTGACGGCAGGGTGACCAGAAAATATGTGCTATGTGAACACAGCCGCTCCCTCTTCTGCCTTGTATATATTCCATCAATGAAACATGTAAATATTGTAGCTGAGGCACATTTGTCCATAATTCATTAGCAGCACGGACTCAGCACAAGGTGCGGTAAAGCTGCCGTGATAGATGAGCTCTCTGAGAGGTCGTTGCTAGCTCTGGGCAGCAGAGACTAAATAAATAGCTCCTTCTCCATCTGAAATGTGCATCTTTACTCATTGAGTGCCATCTTTTTGCGTTCTGGGAACTGAACCAGTACTTTTCAAACATCTTGAACATTAAAGAACCAGGATGCGTGGCTGGAGCCACATCCTCCAGCCAGGGAGATTAACACTGCTCAGCAGGTTTATATGTTCCTTGACTCAGTGACTGTCTTTCTCAACATACGTGTAGATGGACAACAATCTTGATCTCCAGCTGCTGCCATGGAAAAAAGCATAAAGTTTTGTTTCCTTGGAAGTGCTGGGTGGTTGCCAGCCGGGTGAGAGATCTGCGAATGGTTTCATTACAGAGACAAGGCCAAGGTTTTCCTTGCATTGCATCTCCCTCTTGGGTCTGCAAAACACTCGCCAATCCTGGTGATTTCTGCTACTTAGGCTCCAGCCAGCCTCTCAGCGGAGCTGACCGCGGCCGAGCATTTCATGGCATCTGCGAGGGGAGGACAGCCAGCGGGGCTGGGAGAGGGTCAGGATCTCCTGCCTCTCAACCTCTCTGGCTGAAGCAAACATGCTGAGTGTGGATCCTGCCCTCGTTCCTCCAAACTTTCAGATCATCCCATATTTTGTTAAAAAGAGATCACTTGTCCTGTGCTGCTGCTTCTGTCTGGCTATTTGCTATACATACACTTGCAGGTCCCACATCTTAAAAATATATGTAGGCGGAAACCATGATGCTCTGCTCACTGCAGCCATGGAAGAGTGAGTCTGCACCCTGCATTTCAGCCAGAAAGACTGCTCCATTTGTTTCTAGTGTTTAAAAAAATTACATTTATTTTTAAACACTGTTTTTGAATGGAAAAGCATTGGAGGAGGGAGAGATGGGAGTGGCAGACCGACCCTGAGGGGAAATGAGTAATTACACAGATAAAAGCTGGAACATGCTGTATTATCCATAAGTCTAATACAACAGAAAGCGTTTGTGTTGGATGGGAATCGCCTTCTGCTAAGTGGAAGTTTTAGGGATGATGTCATTGATGTTAATGAATCACCGTTGCGGTCGAGCCGGGACGAGATCCGTCCGTTGACCGTCGAGATTTCTTGCCTGGTGCCTCCAGAGCCGCCTGTTTACCCAGCGCAGCCCTGCCTGTGCCGGCTGAGAAGAGCAGGAGGTGCATTTCACAGGGAGCGAGGGGCCAGCATCTGCTGAGAGGCTTAATTTGGATTTCCTAGCCTTCCTCTTCGCATGCGCAGGTATACCTGGAGGAGCAGATGGTGGCCCCTTCCCTCTCCGACTCTGGGCTGTCATTTATTCCTCTCGCACTGCCCCTGCACAGTGGTGGGGCCAGCTTTGTGCCCCTGCACCACGCAGTTCCCTCTCAAGTAATTTATTCCAGCTCAGGTTTCTACTCATGCCACCTCCAACCATTTCCCATTTTACTGTCAGCAGAGCTAGCTAGGCAGTGGCATAACGATTTTCCTCTAAGCCTTGTCTCCATGTGAAGAAAAGAGGAGTGATGGTGGAGGAGAAGGGAGGGAGAGAATAGCATTGGAAGAGCAAAATTTAGTGTTTGGCTCAGAAAAAAAAATAAATCAGCAATTCAAAAGTTAAAAACAAACCCCTGCCTTAGAAGTCTGTTTTCTAGAGTACTTGGATTAACAAATATCACTTCTTTGTGTATCTGACTAAGCACAGCAGGGTTACGTGGCGGCTCCCCATCCCACGCATCCCTGTCGTCACCACAGGCTTGGCCGTACCTCGTTCCTCTCCCTTGCAGGCTCCAGTGCGACTGCCAGCACAACACCTGCGGCGGGTCCTGCGATCGCTGCTGCCCGGGCTTCAACCAGTTCCCGTGGAAGCCCGCCACAGCCGACAGCGCCAACGAATGCCAGCGTAAGTTGGAGCTGGGTTTTTCCTTCCTTTTCCAACTGTTTTGCAAACCACAGATCGACCACATTTCTCCCCCCTTGATGGGACCGGTGTAGAGAAGTCATTCACCGAAATGGTGGCCTTTTTGGCGTGTGGCACGGGGAGAAGTGACCAGTGGCACTGCAGAGAGGGCAGTCTGCACTGCAGTTAACCGTGCTCAGCCGAGGCTCGCGCAGGGAGGCCCACGAGGTCCGTACGGCACTTTGACTCTGCTTGTGTTCCAGTTCCTCCTCCGTCTCCGCGGGTTCGTGCAGGCAGATCTCATTGCTCAATTCCGTCTCCAAGACAAATCACATTTGGATGTGTTTATATACAGGACATCTTTATTTGTCTAGAGAAACCTTTGGTAAATGCCGACAGCGGAATTTATGCTGCACTGGGAGTGCAGAGCGTGGAGCACGGCTACATCACACGATCCCTTATAAACACGGGGCGGCAGAGGACAGTGGGATCTTAATCCTGTGGGTTTATAGAGAGCACCCTCACCATGTGCTGAGCTTTACAGCTCACCTCCATCCCAGATGGGATAAAAGAGGCGAGAACGTTGCCCTCTAAACCAGGCCCCGAGGTTGGGCAATTTCTCTTTCTCGTCTCTACACGCCTGCACATATTTCACTTCTGGTTTTGTTCCTGCTGCATTTTTTTGGTTGCAGACTAGATTTTGTGTGAGAGTTGCTGCTTCTGTGCTTTTGATCTGGAAGACTTCTGGGAGCTTGGGTGATTGTGTAGTCCCCTAGATGCGTTTGAGCATCTTTCCTCGTCAAAACGTAACCTATCCAATGTCAAACTCACGAGGAAGAGTTCATATCTTGAGATCCAGCTGGTGACTGAAGGACCTCTGCGGCCTTGCAGCTCAGCTAACATCTCTTTGTGTTTCCAGCGTGCAATTGCAACGGCCATGCCTACGACTGCTACTATGACCCAGAGGTGGATCGCCACAAAGCCAGCAAAAGTCGGGAAGACAAGTTTGAAGGGGGAGGCGTTTGCATTGACTGTCAGGTAGGCCTGAAAGGCTGCCATGGAAAAGATGGTGGCAGATTCTTGTGTTCGTTTCCACTGTCACCCTGGAGTTCAGCCTGGCTGGCAGCTCTGCCAACCACCTCGCACATCCTCTGTTATCTTAATTAGGTTGCTTCCTGGAAATTTAGTCTCTTTGCCATAGATTAAAGGAGTGTGCACCAGTAGTGAAAACAGCACTTGGGTTCCTAGCTGTCCTCTGGGTAGCACCATTACGTTTCTGACGCTTTAGGGTTAGGTTTGCTACGGCACTGTGCATTGCGAGGGACGCATTGGTGCTGAGCACATCGGAAAGTCCTTGCCTAGTTCCAGTGCTGCCATCTCCCTGGATCTCTCTCTGACCACCAAAATGCCGCTCTCCTTAGCCTCTGAGCTTCCTAATGAAAGTGGGGAAGTGGCTCTTCCACTCCCAAGGTGACTTGAGCTGGTTAATTCATGCAGTGAAATGAAACTGGAGTGACTTTTAGCTGTGCTTTGTTGCTGGGAGGAGACAGATTGCTCCTGTCCTCCTAGCACAAAGTGGTCAGGACAATGGTCATTGCCATCTGAAGCAAGTGAAATGAGCTTGAGATCAGATATGAACCTGAAACTCAGACTGAACTTACAGGAGAATACGTAGTTTGCAGGAAAAGCTTTGTTCTATGTGGAATTTTGAGCAGATTGAGGTCTTCTGTGTGCTGACACTTCTGAGTTGCTCCCTCTGGACCCTGAAGCTGTGAGTAAATCTGGCAGGTGAACATGAATCCTGCAGGCAGAGGAACTGATGCCGCTCTAACCCTCTGTCTTCCAGCATCACACCACTGGCATTAACTGTGAGAGGTGCATCCCAGGATACTACCGGTCCCCTGACCACCCGATCGACTCTCCGTACATTTGCTATCGTAAGTGTGATTTCCTCTGCAGGCCGTAGATGCTTGCTTGGACTTGGTGATGCTGGGGAAGGTGATCTGAAGGACTGGGCTGAGAATTTTTTTCTGGTGTAGAGAGTCCAGCACCATAAGAAATGTAGCTATGTGGGCAGTTCCTGCTGCAACTGGCATTGCCAATTGCATGGAAATGTATGTGCACGTGCAGCCATCTGTACGTGCAAACAGTATGTGTGTCTGTAGGACCCATGAAATCAGAAGTGGTGGCACGTGTTAAGGCTGGAATGAGCTAAAAAAGTCTTGTCACCCCTGCTGTTGCCTGCAGGATAATCCTGCCTTAGCTGTTATCTCTGTGCCCTTTCAGCTGGCACTTGCAGACCGTTGCTCTCCATGCCCTAAGACGGGGATTTCTAGGCAGCAGTGGGTTACACCCATCGTGCTGGGGAGCCAAGCTCATTCTGGTAGCTGTGACACATCAGCTGTTCTGCACGGCATCCTCACAGCAGTGTGCCACCGCCACCTCTCTGGGGAAATTGGGATCTCCTGGAGAAGCACGTTGGGGCTGTGCTGCTTTACTTGGGAGCCTGCAGTGGAACAAGCAGAGTGGGAGCGGTTCCTCTAAGCCAGACCCCTTTTGAAGAGGCAAATTCACACTTTTTATTTTTGGAGAGAATTTACAGCAGATGGTGAGGTCTCTTCTAGGGGCTCTGAGTCGTAGTGATGCTTCTGTGGTGCTCTTGGCTGGCCAAGGGTCTTGGTGACAACCACTGCCAGCTCGTCCCTCTCTGCAGGCTGTAACTGTGAGTCTGACTTCACCGACGGCACCTGCGAAGACCTCACTGGCCGCTGCTACTGCAAGCCGAATTACACCGGGGAGCACTGCGATGCCTGTGCCGAGGGATATCTCGACTTCCCCCACTGCTACCGTAAGTCGGGGGTGTAGGTCCGTGGGGTGGCCGGGTCTGGGACTCCACAGACCCAGCGGGTGCAGGAAGGGCCAACAGCTCCAGTCAGGGCTGCTCTCCAGGTGCCTTTACCCCATGCCACACGGCACTCCTGGCCCAGGAAGAGTTTCTGCACGTGGGAACAAGCCCACACTTGGCTTCGGTGGAAGCTGGACCAGAGCTGAGCTGGGTTGAACCTAACTCTCTGGAGTTGATGGGAGCTTCCCACCTGGCTGGAGTCTCATCTCTCACTTTCTGTGAAAGACATCTTTCTGGAACGCAGGTTAAAAATGACTGAAATGGATCTTTGTTCAGTGGGATGTCTGCACTTTTTTCCATGTTCCACATTTTCATTCAGCCTATTCAGCTTTGGCACTGCCAACCCATTAATATCCCGACAGGATTTCTCTGAGCGTGTGTGATGACCTGTGCAATGTCTCTTTCTCCGTGTAGCCGTTCCAGCTTTCGCTCAGAACGATACTGGAGAACAAGTGCTCCCAGCAGGACAGATAATAAGTAAGCAGTGCGGTTTTCCTTGCTGCTTCGGTAATCGCCATCCTATTATTGCTGTTACATCTTACCACTTAATGCAAGATGAGGTCTTCAGCTCACTGGGCACACAGGTTGTAAGAGAGCCCTGCCACGGAGAGGTTCTGAGAGAGGAGGCAGCTGAGGGCTGGGGGAAAGGAAGTCTTGTGGTCCCCTTTTCATAGACAGGGCAACTCTAGCCTAGAGTGACCATGCGATTGTGCGCTTTATTCTGCGGTCCAGGCCACGTGGGTACATCCCTTCTGTCCTCCCTTTAAGGACCCCCCCAAGACCACAGAGGGGCTGTGGCTGAGCTGGAACCCGAGCTGGGTTCTCCCAAATCTCGGCCTCTGGGTTTGGATACAGTCCTGTCCTTCTGCCACGCCTGCATGCTCTGCGTTTTCCATGTGGTGGGACAGCACAGCGGGTCTGTGCCGATGGCCCACTCCGCACAAAGCTGTGGGTGCCTGGGAAGCACGCACAGGCGGCTGCTTGCTCGGTGTCGCTTTCTTTGTTGTTTTGAAAGCTCATCCGTGTCCTCATCCCTGCTTCGCTCCGCCTCCCTCCTCTGATGCTCACTCTTCTTGGTTCATCTCCTCCTTTGTGCTTTTTTTTAATCTCTTTTCCCACCGAGTCCTCCCTGTCTCATGCTCCCCAGTGTGCTCCAGATAACCTTTTCCTTCCTTCCGGCATTTTAAACTCTGTATATTCCAGGCAGGTTTTTCTTTCCTGAGCTGGAATTTCTCACTTCCCTTCTCATTTCCCCACCTCCCTCTCCCTCTGGTTGTTGGGTGGTTTTTGCCCCCTTCCCTCTCCCCACCCAGCACCCCACGCCGCTGCAGTCGGTGAAAGGAGAGCTGGCTGAGGGCCTCAGCGCTGCTGGCCTGGAGCACGTCCCGGGAGCACGAAGGTCTCAGATGTAGCAGGGCATGGAGGGACCAGAGAGAAAGCGCAAACCCCACCGTGGTTAGCTGAAGACTTTGATTATTGCTGCACAACTCTTGGGCAATGCTGCATCAAATCAGCCCTGTCAGGGCTTGTGCAAGCAGCGTTTGTCTGCTACCCATCCAGCGTTGCCTTGCTACCCATCCACCACCTTGCACGTGTGTGCAGTGATGGTGTCTCCCCACCACCCTGTGACCCCATGAGCCAGGCATAAGTGGTCGCCTGAGCTGGGTTTGGTTAAAACATTCGCATCTGGTAGGAATATTATTAGGAGGCAAATGCTTGAGCTGTTGCCTCTCATGGCAGCTCCGTTCCTGTCCTTATGGGACCTCTGCCCAGCAGCAGAGGTGGGTCAGCAGCCATGCGTGGTGTCGCTTGTTGTGTGTTCCCACTCCAGACTGCGATTGCTACGCCGGTGGGACAGAAGGCAACGCCTGTCGCAAAGACCCTCGGGTGGGGATGTGCGTCTGCAAACCCAACTTCCAGGGAACGCACTGCGACCAGTGCGCCCCAGGCCACTACGGACCCAGCTGCCAGCGTGAGTGACTCGGGGTTCGCGGCCCCTGCTCGCCTCCCTGCTCGGGAGGAGCGTGTCTCCCCGTCCTCTGCTCACACTGAGGAGGAGAGATTCTCCGGCCCCACTTCCAAGCGACAAATTCCCATGACTTCTGCTGGTATTTTCCACCCAGCCCTGACCCTCCAGCATCCTCCCAGCCTGGGGGAACTCTTGAGAAATTCCCTGTGGGTGTGAGCTGTGTGCGAGGCGTGCTTGCTGTCAGCTGTGTCCCCCATCGTTTCTCCAGCGACTGCGTTTCTACCCCAGAGGAACAGGCGCTCTTGTTCCTTTCCTAGGAAGGGGAAAGACTAAGAAGCTGTTTATTTACTGGTGCCATTGTTGCTTTCCAGCCTGCCAGTGCACCGGCCCTGGTCAATACGATGGCACCTGTGACAGCGAGACAGGGCAGTGTCTGTGTCGAACGGGATTTGAAGGGCACTCGTGTAACCAGTGCGCTCCCGGCTACTTCAACTACCCTCTGTGCCAGCGTGCGTATCTCTCCTCCGATGGACCTGGGTGGGCATGTGCAAAGCCAGAGCCTTCTGACCGGGGTTTGCAGGAGGACTGGGAGGTGGTTTTGTGATTGTTTTGGAGGAGATACGGAGTGGGCAGAGATCGACAGCTTCAATGCTTAGGGCGGCACCGAAATGCCTATCTGAGAGCCTCAGAAAAAAAAAAAAAAATCGTTTTGCCCCATGCTGGCAGCTCAGGGCAAACGGTTTCTCTCCGTTGCAGTGTGCGGCTGCAGCGCGGTCGGGACGCTGCCGGGAGGCTGCGACTCTGCCGGGAGGTGTTTCTGCAGACCCGAGTTTGCTGGGCCGCGGTGCGAGCAGTGCAGCCCTGGGCACCACTCCTACCCCCACTGCTCTGGTAAGGACCTTAACGTTCCGTTCCTGCTGGTCTGTCACCTTCTGAAAAACAGGCCTGGTTTTGCAAGACTTTGGTGTTTCTCAAAATCAAAGCCCACGTGGTTTGCACTGTGAGTTTGGCAGGCATGTTCTGGAGCTCGTGGATCGTGCCAAAGCCTGGAAGACAAAGCAGTTTTTATCGGTCACACTTCCTCGTCACAACCCTGCTGGGACCTGGTGTCCCCACTTACATCTTTTTTTGTCTTTTTAGTGCATTAAGCTACTAAACTGCTAAGGAACATTGAGTGGGCTGTAAAAAACCCTCAGTGGTATTTTCCTGGTATGACCATGACTGTAGCTGAAAACATTCCCTGTCTCTGCAGGGGATTAAGAAATTAATTTAGTTCGGATGGAAATGGCTAATTCCTGAGGGGCTGAATGACAATTCAGACCAGCAGTGCTTGGCCACAGATCACATTTCATCAGACTATTGAGAGTCCCGCTCTTACAGCTTGTTCCTGCGATTCCCGGGGTGCGGTGGACAACAACTGCAGCCCAGCTGGCCAGTGCCGATGCCACACGAATTTTGCGGGACACACCTGCAACCAGTGTGCCCTGGGCTTCTACGGCTACCCCAGCTGCACACGTGAGTAGCCACCATGGGATCTCAGGGAAGGGAAAGGAATGGCTGCCTCTACTGGCTTTGTAATGGTTTTCCTTTCCACAATCAGTGTCCAAGGGCTGTATATGAATATAGCTGGCTCTTGCAGCAGGATTCAGTTTTCCTGTGCTCAGTTCACCTGGCTATCTCGTCTGACAGGTGTGCTCTATAATGAGTAAAGGTCTCAGAGAAATGCTTCCCCAAGGCTGTGCCGTTTGTCTGCTCCAGCTCATTCTATGTCGCTAACAGCAGAAGCTGGTGTCTGCCTGCTCAGTTTGGAAATAAAACCCAGTCTGGACCTACGGCCTCTATTCCAGCGACCTGTTAAGGAACAGACCTACAGAGTATGACTTAGGGAGCAGCTGTGGTCCGGACTCTCTCTCCGGAAGCATTGTGTGCAGATGCACATAAAACGTGTGTTGAATTGCATCTGCCTGTCCTCAGGCTTGAGTGCCTGCAGCCGGAGAGCAGGGCTCTGAGTGGGGCGAGCACAGTCTCAGACCACACGTTCAGAGCGTACCCTGGCGCCGTGAGATGCTCGGGTGTGGCTCACCTGACACATCCAGGCTCTTCAGGGCTTTCTCCACCCCAGTTCATGCCAGTGCACAGGAGGAGCAACCGTGCTGAAACCAGAAGGAGTACGGTTGTACGAGGATCAGGATTTGGGATTTCATGTCAGCCCCAAGGTCAGGCTGTCTGCTGGCACGGTGAGAGCTTTGCATCCACTTCCCTGGGCACTGCGTTGCTCCCGGAGCAGAGCTGCTGGTGCCAGGGCTGAGCAATGCCTGTGGCAGGTGCCCGTGGCCGCAGATACTCCGAACAGCCCTCCCCAGCCCTGGGCAGAGCGTTCCCATCTCCCTCCCCGTCGGCAGTCCGACTGGAAGCCAGATGTACTCTTCTGTCTCCCAGCAAGAATTTACTGCTCATTAAAAAACAATCTGTGATACAATTTCCCTGAAGCAACAAAAGAGCATCATCGCCCTCTTGCACCGTACTAAATGTAGATGCCGGAGCCGCGGCCAGCTGGCAGAGCGCTGCTTGCAAATGCTGATGCCGGCAGTATGCCTTTGAAGAGGCTGGAGGCATGGATGAAACGGTCTCACAGAAGTTCAGTAGTCATTTCTATTTTTTTTTTTTTGTCTCATAAACCAGTGTCCAAGTTGCAGAGCTGCAGAGGAGTCAAAGCAAGGGAAGAAGAGGAGAACCTGATTTTATTTTTTTTTTAATCTGTTGGTTTATGAACAGCGTTTTACTGTTAGCCAGTCTGGGGGTTTCAGCCTAAAATGTCCCCTTTGGCAGGGATTTGAGGAGAGCTGGCTGGGCAAGGAGGGCATGGGCAGCTCCCTGGAGCTTGCTGACCTTTCATGCGATAGGGCAGCAGGATCTCGGCGTGTTCGCAGGAGGCAGGTCACGCAGGAAGCCGCAGAGCCGTTGCCCTGCCCTTGCTCTCGGCTGCTGGCAGTGCCAAGGCTGCATTGCTGGCCCAGCTGCTGCCCACGTACAACATCTACAGGGCAGATCCCGATGGCCAAAATCTGCTCTTAGGTGTTTGGGTGCAAATGGGCTTTTGTAGAGTCTGATCTGTCACCGGTTGCTGACCTTTTGGGGAGGAGATCACACGTTCACCCTTTCCTTAACCAGAACTTCGGCCCCACTCCCAAAATATGCCTAAATGTATGTGAATAAGTGTGATAAACATTGCAGCTCCTATTGTTTTTCTTAAAAGATGGGATGTTTTTTACTAAAGGCAAAGAATGAGTGTGTCTGTTATAAATAACCCGTGTTTCTGGCTGCTTTGATGGCGGTGAAGGTCAGGCAGACAAAAGAGGTTGCTGGTGGGAAGCCGTGAATGCAGGGCTCCCTGTGCCCCGCAGCTCCAGCAGTTGCTCTCCCCAATTTTGCAGCCTGCCAGTGCTCCCGGGAGGGCTCTCTGCACAGCACCTGCGACCAGGAGACGGGGCAGTGCAGCTGCCGGCCCAAAGTGACAGGACTGCGCTGCGATAGCTGCGTGCCGGGCGCCTATGGATTCCCGCACTGCGAAGGTAGCCCCCTTCTCCTCCCTGCCTTGGGACGTAGCCATGTGGTGCTGGTAAATCACAGAATCGCAGGATAGTTTGGGTTGGAATGGGCTTATCGTCCCCCAAGAGCTTTGCAAGGGAAGAAATATAACCCCCTTAGGAACAGCTGGGGTGTGAGCTGTCTCTATAAACCCCTCCTTGTGCCTCTCTCCTCTAGTGGGCTCCTGTAACCCAGCAGGGTTGGTGACTGCAGATCCCTCGCTGGCCCCGGTGAGTATCAAATGAAGCCACCAACCCCTGCAGGTCACTTTTGTGTGATCCCCTTTTGTTTACTTTGGACCAAGTCCTTCCTTAAGCACAGCCCGAAAGCAGCCGTTACCCATGCCAGAGTAGCAGTCACCACATTTGGCCACCGTGCTGCAAGTTCTTACCTGCTCTTCTCTCCCCCTCCCTTTCCCCAGGGCTCCTGCGCGTGTCGGGCGTACGTTGAAGGCCCAGCTTGTGACAGATGCAAGCCCTTGTACTGGAACCTGACTCCAGAGAACCCCTACGGCTGCACGAGTAAGGAAACAGCATTTGCATGACCCCAAGAAGTCCCCTCCATGCAGGTGGGGTAAAACCCAAACCCAAGCCATTGGGGACCCTCATTGCTGGATGGAAGGGGTATCCTTTCTTCCTTCTTCACCCTGAAGCGGCATGTCAAAGCTGGAGTGATCTGGGTAATCCCAGTTGGAGGGGGGAAAGGCTGGAGCCTGGAGCTTTTTGCTTGCATTGAAACACAAGGCTCATGCAATGAGTTGTGTCTTTCTCAGCCCTCCCTGCAGACCTGCACACTTAGTATTTCATGGACAGAAAAGGCAAATGTCTTTGGTAGTTGTGTCCTCGGCAGTAAGTGTCCAAAATGAAATGTAAGCCCTTGCGCAGCACTACCCTCTGCTTGACCAGTTCCCAGCTCCTCTTCTCCCAGCCAGTGTGGTGTGGTGGGTACTGTCCTCCATCAGATTTCTGCGCAGGGGCTGATTGATCTTCTTTCTTGTTCATCTCCCGCTCTCCAGGCTGCAAGTGTGATACCAAGGGCACCATCAGCGGAATCGCAGAGTGCCAGCAGGTGGGTTTGCTCCTCTCTGCTTCCAGGCACCTCCAAGCTTGTGCTATGTTGGGAATGTTTCCGCTCCATCTCTCCCAGCAGCTGCTGGAGAAGCCTGTCCTGACGTAGAGCTCTCAAAGTTTGCACCACAATCTGGGCTTGCATGAGAACATAGGATTAAGACCTGTCATAAATTAGGCACCTAAATATTTCTGGGTCTGGCCCAGGATGCTTGGATTTTTGTTTCCCTGCATTGTTGGGTAATAGAAATTATCTGGCTCTTATCTCGCCCACCCACGCGCAGGAAGCTGTGTAGAGCATGAAACTCAAAATGCTTCTCCAGCATCTCAGACTAGGACCCAAATAACTGAGAAACGGCTTAGCCATGACGAGCAATGGGAGGGACCGAGCTTCCATGCCTGTTTCTCTCCTAGGGCAACGGGCAGTGTTTCTGCAAATCCAACATCTGTGGCCAGTTCTGCTCAACATGCAAAGACGGCTACTTCAACATGGAGAACGCAAATTACTTTGGCTGCCAAGGTGAGCTCCCTTCGTGACATGTCGGGTGAAGGAGGAGGACAAGAGGACAAGAGCTGACCCAGGTGGCTCTGCATATACCAACTGGCTGTTGGTCTTGGAGAGAAGAGGCAGGAAATGTCCCACCTCTTGCTTTTGATCATGCCATGGCCCAGAGCAGGGACTGGGTCTTGCTGTGGATCTGGAGACCTGAGTTCATACTTTTGCCACCATTGGACCAGGACCATCAGGCTGGGGAATGAAAGGCCAGGAAAGATGCCCCCTTGGATATCATAAACTGGTGTGTTTTCTCCACGGCCATGTCCTTGCAGCTGTGTTTCTCCTGTTAGGAGCAGGTGGGCATGGACATGTGGGGTTGGCTGGTCTTTGTCATGCCCATGGGAAGAGGTAAAGGAGGAGGTCCTGCCGCTCTCAGCTGGTCCATGTGATCCTGGCAGGGCTGGGAAGAGGCAGCAAGGCTGCTGCTGGCAGCAGGGCTGCGGCACCCAGCCATGAGGGTTTGCAGACCTTGTTCCTCCCGCAGCCATCAGCCGTCTGGAAATAGCTCGGTGCTGAGGTGGAAGAGGAGCTGATCCAACTGGGGCTGGGGCCAATGTGAAAATGGATACAATGGAATAAAAATAGTGGCCCCAGCCTCCCAGCTCACTGGGGCGTGCCTTTGATTAGTGACCAGGAGCTCGTTAGTGTGGCGGGAATGTAAACAGGCGCTTCCTGCCCGCAGGCTGCCGGTGCGACGTCGGTGGGTCCCTGGGGCCATCCTGCGAGGAGCGGAGCGGAGCCTGTCGCTGCCGGCAAAGCACACGTGGCCCCACCTGCACCCAGTAAGCTGCTACCAGGAGGTGCACCTTGGAGTGCTCTGCCTCCCGTTCGCTCCCTTGGGGATGGTGTTCTCTCCCACCATGGGGATGGGGACGTCATCGTCTGGGCTGCTGCCACGTCAGCCGCATGCCTGGCGGAGGCGGCCTCTTGCCTCTCCCTCCAGGTAGCCCAGCAGGTAATGGTGCTCCCTCTCTTCCCCAGACCTGCAAGGGACCATTATTTCCCTGACCTTCACCACTTGAAATTCGAGCTGGAGGAAGGCACCACGCCAGCTGGCCGGGCTGTGCGCTTCGGCTACAACCCGCTGGAGTTTGAGGGCTTCAGCTGGCGAGGATACGCACAGATGTCCTCCATCCAGGTATGCCTGGTGTCTCCATCCCAGCCCAGCTCCCCCTGGGGAGGATGTGGCTGGTGGAGGACTGACGTGCTTTTTTGGCACACGTCTTCCACCCCAAGTGCTTCTCAAACCCCCAAAGTCACATGATGACCGACATAAACAGCAGAGGGTATATATAGCCTGTTTGCACAGATATTTCCTGTGGTGCTGGGGATGGCGTAGACTGATGAGGGGAAAGATCCTAAATTGGGAATCCCCTGACACCCTAATCCGTTTAGACGAAGGTGGTAGCTTGGTGATTACTTACAGGGATGTCTGTAAACACTGTCTCTGGGTTTCCCTGTGGCTCTTTCATCTGACTCTGCTCTTTCCTGCAACTCTGCATAACCTTCCCTCCCTTTTCCAAAAATAAATTAGCTCCTCCTTAGCTGCCATGTTCAGCTTGGACCTCTTGTTACCATTCTGCCTCTGCTCTTGCTGTTAGCTGTTTTGCTGTACCGATGGTTTACATTAATCTGGAGTTGTCTAAGCCCTAGAAGTGAAGCTGTTTCATCTGTTGACCCTTTTTTCTCCTCGGTGGATTCTTCTTCTGCATGGCTCTCGCAGAAGTGTCGCCTGTGTGTGTGTTTGGGGATATGGGGTGCAGGGCAGCGATGCTCTGACAGTCTTGTCCCATGTAAGATGTTCCTTATCCTGGTGCATGTACTTTCAGTTTTCTTCACTTTTTCGTGCTTAGGTAAAATAACAGAGAGTCCAAATGCGTTAGCCATTTCCTGTTGAATTTGTAGGTAGGAGGTAAGCAACAAGCTCCTGTAGACCCCCTTGAGGAAACCCCCGCCTTAAAGTTTAAGGATGGAGCTCATACTCAAGCTCGTGGCTTTTGTTTTGCATCCAGTGTTGATGTTTGAGATAGAAATAGGCCTTCATAGAAGGGCTAGCACATGGCTTTCTGCTGGCAGGTCTCAACTGTAGTTTACTCTCTGCGAGATCCTTCCAGTTTGCTCTCCACTGGAAAGATGGTGTGTAACTGGAGCTTTGGAGAGCACAGCACCCTCATTATGAGTCTCTCTGGGCAGACCTCAACTTTTCTCTGTAGGCAGGAGGGTATTTAAGCTGATGCTTAGGTCTCTTTGAAATGGATGGGACTTAAGCATCTCTTAACTCTGGGGTCTTGCCAAACCGTGGCCAGGCAGGCAGAGGGCTGACGCACCCATCCGCGGCACGCTCCGTTAGCACCACTAGTCCTGAGCACGGCGGGTTCCCCAGGACAAGGCGCCAGGTCCGTTTGCAGCCTCCTCTGTAGGCATCGGGGCAGAGCCCTGTAAGCACAAGGGCAGGCGCTTCAGCGCTGGCTGGTTACAGCACACCAAGCCCGAAAGCAAGAACTTCTTACAACCTTTCCTCTGGCGTGATGTATGCTCCAGGACAGCCGAACCACCCTGCTGTGCCAGAGCCTCTTCCAGAGCCTTTCCACCCCCTTCCCGCAGGCAGGTTGCTCCCTTGGTGGCCGGCCCCAGCAGGGACAGCGTCGCGAGGCGCCCGTGCCGTGGCTGTGCGGTAGGGCCAGTGTGCTTGTCTCTTCCTTGCGCTGTGGCATGTCGCTTTGGGAGCAGTGAGGCGAGCAGCTGCGCTTGGGCTGGTAGCTGTCGGCGGTGGAGGTAATTGAAGGTGTGCTCTGCTTCTCTCCCCTTTCTCTCTCCCACCAGCCCAAGGTAGTGGTGACTCTCAATGTGACCTCCCCCGACCTCTTCCGCCTCGTCTTCCGCTACGTCAGCCGGGGGCCCGCCACTGTGGAAGGGAGGGTCTCGGTCGTTGAGGAAGGAAAGTTTAATGTTTGTGGCAACTGTAAGTGCGTTTTTCACTTCTAGACTAACTCAGAGCATCCCACGCTGCGACACTGCTCCTCTGCCCCTTCTCCTGCCCCAGGTGTGCCCATCCCAGGTGTGCCCGTCCCCAGTGTGCCCATCTCAGGTGGCCGGCCAGCGCCGTGCCGTGGGATGGCGAGGGAGGGGGAAGAGAGGCAGGCAGGCAGGTAGGCAGGCAGGCGGGTGAGGCTCTCCTGCAGAGCGGGTGAGCGGCCAGGAGCTGGCCCCCCAGTGACATGTGCCCCGTGTGCTTTTTTGCTTTTTGCAGAATAAAATCAGAGTCACTGTAGACGTGAAGGAGGCAGAGCTCTATCTGTTCCATGTCATCCTGAGGTATATTAATTCAGGAGGGGCCACTGTGTATGGCAAAATTACAGCTTATCAGCCACGAAGGAGAGGTAAGGATCCCAGACTGCTCTGCTCCCCTGCACCATCGCCACCTCCTCCCCATCCCAGGCAACCTTCTGCATCATCCTTTCCAGAAGACGCTTCCGTATGGCTTTATCCCATTAGTCCTGCCCTTCCAACTCCCAGGCTGATTTGAGCCTGCAGACCCCTTATTTAACAGAGCGGCAGCCAGCGGGCCCCCAGTCCCAGGCTGCGTGCTGAGGACCGTTACCAGCCATGCTGGTGTGAGATACGGCTGCTGTACGATTAGGTAACAGCCTTTCCAGCACGGCACAGGATCACCCCAGTGCCCCAGGCAGAGCTCAGCTGAGTTTCCACAAAACCAGAGTGGGCCAAGTGCTGGGAACTGGATCCAAACTGGCAACTGGATGTGGTTTAATTTCTCATGTGTCCTGGTGTGGCAGGCCTGCCCTCGCCCTACGCTTGTCCCGAACCAGGCCGCTGGCTTCACACGTGATGTGGGGTTTGGAAGAGGCGTGGAATTGCACTTATGAAACAGGCGTTGCACTCTGATGCAGTGTCTTCTTGTCAAGACCTGAGCTGCTGGAGAAGAAGAGGAGCCACAAAAAGATGGTTGAACAAGACTGGAGACCTGGGTATCAAATATTCTGGGAATTAACGTGAGCAAGACTGCATGGGGACAGACCTGAGGCTGTGCAAGTGTCCTAGTGCACAGCTGGCTGATTTATTTTACCTATGGCTCTGATTTTACCCCTCTGACGCTGCAGCCACATCATCCTGCTGAAGCTCTCCCTCCAGACCATACGTGCACAACACAAGGCCGTTGACACCAGCTACCTGATTATCAGTGTGTGAAGTTCTCTCCTCTGTGTTGAATTGACATAGAAGGTGTTTTTCCATTGATGTGATGTGTGAGGCTTGAAATGCCAAGATATTATTTTTCTGCTTTTTTGAGGGGAAAAGTAGCCGATTATTTTTCTGGCTAGTCTTATTAAGCAGCAGAAAGACAAGAAAAGCATGAGCCACACTCATGCTGTAGGATCCCACCAAGGGTCAGGAAGTATTTAATTTCTCCTATCCAGCAGCAGAGCTCATTTGCCTCATAATGTGCTTCCCTCCTTGCTCAGAAGCAACATTTGATTTTTCTGGCGTTGAAGGCAGCTGCCAGACTGACGGTCCAGCAATGGGATGCGGGAGGGCGGCTTCTTTGATAGGCCAGATCGGCTCCAGAAGTGCTGAGCCACCTTCTTCCCAGGTGGAATGGGCTTCACATGGTAAAGGACAAGCAGCCTGGAAAGAAGATAAGTTGGAAGATGTGGTTTGCAAAAAGGGAAGCATTTTCAGAGTATATGATTTGTAGACTGGTTTCTCCCACACCGCCTCCAGAAGCCATCTCAGTTTGAGTTGTCTGTCATCTGAAATGAATGTGAAACTTCAGCTCTTCAAGAAACCTACCCCATGGCCTGTTCATGGAAATCTCTTCATCCCTTGCGTCCTCACCTCTGCTTCCCATCTGAGAAAGTGAGAGCTCAGCCTCAGCTGATGCCAGGCAGGTCACACAGCTAGCACACGTGGGAAGGGGCTGACCCACCCGAGGCCTTTGCTTTAGCTTCTGGCCCTCTGCATTGTGACTTGATGTCCATGTACCGCACAAGGATAGTCAGCGTGCCACATTCCCTACTTCCTTCTTCATCTCGTCTGCTCGCCGTGCAACTGTACTCGGGGAATCCCTCTCACCCGTGCTCTTCGAAACCCTCCTGAGGCTGCGGAACAGGCAGGCGGTCTGCTGCTAGGTGCTGTACTGTTATTGCATCCAACGGTGATGAATTCAAAGGCTGCAGGAATGTGTCAGCTGGGCCAAGGAGCTGTTCCAGGCCTTATCCTGCCAGTTCAAATTAATGTCTGAGTCTCAGGCACAGAACCTGTGACTGGCAGGAAAGGCAGGAGCACAGCTTGGGGGTCTGGGAGTTTGCCAGAAGACAGGTATCTTGCCTGTGGAGCTGGGGTCAGAATACCCCTAAAGAAGAACATATCTGGGTAATTATTTTTGTCTGTCTCAGAATAAATTCTTCACAGATGAGTTCCTTCCTTCCTAGCTGTCAAAACGCTCCTCGGCATGCAATACTCCATGCTTTGCAGTCCAGGATGCAGAACGCACTGAGAGCTGTGGATTAGCATTAAGGATTGCAGTGATTTTTTTTTTTTTTAATCTTGTTTTTTTCCTCCCATTGAGCTACTGAGCAGACGCAGAGTGGACGTCTCTGTTACGGGACAGTGTGAGATTGTGGTGCATCAGCTATGGCAGCACCGACAGCGCAGGAGCCTGGGACTCTCCGCTGCACTACAGAGCTGCTTCCCTGAGCGTAGCCTCCGATTTGCAGCCCCAGGTTTTCCATCCCAGTCACTTCATAGCCTCTCATCCCTCCCGCTCCAGGTACAGAGCAGACCAAGCAGATTGTCTTTGCTCCCAGCACGGAGCCAGCCTTTGTCACCGTCCCCCAGAACAGCTTTGGGGAGCCCTTCGTACTCAACCCCAACACCTGGTCTCTGGTTGTTGAAGCAGAGGGTGTGCTGCTGGTAAGGACCAGCCCCCGTGCTTCATCCACCGCAGGGGGCTTCAGCAGCTCCCTGGAGGCAAGTGTCCCAAACATAACCAACTCTCCCATCTCTCCTTCTAGGACTATCTGGTTTTGTTACCCAGCTCGTACTATGAAGCGCCAATACTGCAGCTGAAGGTCACGGAGCCATGTACCTACCAGCCAGCCCCTGAACAAGCCACCCAGAAGTAAGGATCTCTACGTCTTTGTGCTGTGTGGGGCCTACTCAGATCCTCTTGGTCTGGAGTTAAGAAATATATACAGTCCCCATTCTGGGAGAGTCTGCATGCAGTAAAGCTGCTTAGTGGAGCACTTTGCTGTGGTTGATAAAACTTGCTGAACCTGCACTTGCCCAGAAAGTCTCTTGCCCAGTGTGTTCTCATGGACACTGGAGGGCCAGTTCACCCAGTAAGACTGTAGCCCTCTCCTCTGCTAGGTTGGGTTCCAGGTTGTATGTGAGTCAACAGTCCTGGAAAATGGCTACAATGAGTTAGGTCGTGCTGGGCTGTTTAAAATGAATGGGCAGAGTCTGAGAGTGCTTGAACATCTCAGTGCTTCTGCTTGCTCTGTCCAGGACCTCTCTGTCTGTGTTGGCAAGAAGGCTGGCTGGGCTCTGGGCACCAGTTGTCCCTTCCACTATAGCGGTGGTTTCCAGGATAAAGCTCATTGCAAGGGGAGGAGCTTTTTGTTGCTACTGCCCTTGCTGGTCCTGTAACACATGGTCTCTTGCTCCACGCTAACCAGACATGCTGCTCAGGGCAGTGGAGCCCTCGTGTGAGACCAAAGCCTTTTGCAAATCTTGCTGGGATCAGGCTGCATGGGTGCACTTGACTCTTACAATCATGATGTAACAACTGTACTTTGCAATTTTTTTTTCTTAATGTTTTTAGCTGCCTCTTGTATAAGTACCTGTCTGTGGACGGCTTCCCCGCCGCATCAGGGGTGGATGCGGTGTGCAGGCTGGACAACCGGTTACCCAGAGCGTGTCCCGCAGAGCAGCTCACCCCCTCCCATCCCCGGATGGCGACGTGCAGCGGCAGTGATGTGAGTGCCACTTCTGTTTCATCCATCACGCGGGCACTGCGGCGCACATCCCTCCGCTCCCACCCTCTGGTGCTTTGCGCGCACCCGGGCAGGGTACCAGAAGGGCTCTGCGCCCGTGGACGCCCCACTGTTGCCCCCTCAGCCTTGCAGCTGTGTGCTTGCATGTCCTGCTGTTCAGGGCACCCAAAAGCAGTGTCTCACATGCAAAAGGTTTGCAAGGAGATGTTAAGAGTTCTCCCGTTGTCTCCTCAGCTGCAGAGGCTGGTTTGTAGCTTGGGCATCCTGCACATGCTCGCTGTGGGGAGTGGGACAGGAGACTCTCACTCAGTTGTGTCTCTGCCCCCCAGGTGGAAGTCCAGCTGTCCCTGCCTGTTGCCCAGCCCGGGAGATACGTGCTGGTGGTGGAGTATGCCAACACCAATGCTTTGCAGACGGTGGGCATTGCTGTGAGCTCACCACACTTAGCCATGCAGCAGGGCACGTTCATCTTCTACCCGTGTGTCTACAGGTATGGTCAGCTCTGAGATGGAGAAAGGATTCAGTCCTCCTCTGACATGGCAAGGACAGGCTCCCCAGTTGAGCTTTTTCTGCTTTATCGCATGAACAAAGCAGTGCTTTGGCATTCTACATCTAAGCTGAGTATGTCCAAACTCAGTCTGGCTGGACACGGATTTTAGTGACTGTCCATCCCTGGGAAATACATGGCGTCCTTGGCACACTGCCTGTGCCAACTTAGTCCTTTCATGCCTCTGCCGGGAGATAATCTATTGCTCCCGTTTACAACTGGGACATTGGTTGGGGCCCTGAGTTAGGGGCAGGTTTATTGAAGCTGTTGGTGCAGGTCAAACCCTGTCCCTTACTGTAAAAGCATCTGACTGCAGACTGCAACTTTCGCGATAGGAAACAAGTGTTTGGGGTGTCCTTGGGAAACGTCACTCTTATGACTTGCCAGAAAAGGCATCAAAAGATTTACAGGGACTTTGTGTAAATACCTCAGGACATATAGCTGGCAAAACAAGAAACAAGTCGTGACTCTGCTCAAGGCTGGCCTCAAAATCTGTGTTTCTCTTACAGTTTCCTTTGTCGAGGGATTGCTGTGGATTCCCAGAGCCGCATGGCAATTTTTGAACTTACCTCAGAGGCCACCATTCGGTTCACCTCTGATCTGGCTGACTTCTTCCTGGTAAGGCTCCCTGCGAGGGCAGCTCTGTTGGCAGGTTGCAAGGAGAGGCAGCAGTGGTACCTAGCCTGTAGAAGGATTTTCTAGTCCTGTTTGGACTGGATACTAGATCCTAGTCTGTGCCATGAACAGTCCGAGGCGGAGAACGTGGTCAGTGGTGTGTTTTGAAGTAGACCATGAGACTGGGATTTGGGAGAAGCAGCTGCTCTTTGCAGAGGGAGCTCTGCAGCAGTGCCTTTTCTTATTTTACCTTGAAGGCGTTCACAGTTACTTAGCTGAGGATGAAAGAATCCCATAAATACCTGGAGCTCCTAAATGCCTTAGGGCTTGTGCCAAGGAAGAAGGAGCAGTAAACACAGTGATCTGCCCTGCATTAGCTGTAGTGTCTGACAGGGAGGTGCTTAGTGTGGTCGGCCTCATTGCTGGTGGGCACAAAAACTGCCGTAGCCTCCCAGTGACAGAGGCTGTCGTGTAACTGGGTGTCTCTCTCTTTCCCACATGGCAGCACAAAGTGTACCTCGTACCCGCTGCACAGTTCACCATGGAGTTCGTTGAGCCGAAGGTGCATTGCATCAGCGTCCATGGCACATTCTCATCCAACAGGTAAGAGTCTCGGGTCCCTCAGGTTTTAGCATGAATGTGGCTCTCCCGCAGCAGGCATGCCTCATAATCTGCCAGGTGTTACAGGGCATGCTTCTGCTGCCACGACCCCCACAGCCTCCCTCTTTCCTTGTCAGAGATCTTTACATCCCATTTTCTCCTTGTCTTGCAGCAGCTCCTGTGTTCCCTCAAGGTTCCTCAAGCTTTCTCAGTCGATTGTTTTGAAGGGGGGCCAGGTACTGCCCATCTCTCCTGATGTCCCCCTGGCTCAGGCGGTCCATGTGGCTCCAGCCGGGGTCGTGGTGGAGCCTGCACCTCGGCCTCCCACAGCAGTGGACCCCGTTGCAGAGCTCATCCTCCTGCAGCCACCGCAGGTAGTGGCATGGGTGTGGGTTGGGCTGGTTTGCTGGTGCCGTGACACCAGACACCTGGGCACAGAGGAGTCTTCCTTCTCGGTTCAGTAGCTTTAGCAGTTAGCATTTTCAGAACTTATTCAGGACTTTAACCTTGTCCCTGAACTTGTAATTCCTGTGGACTCTCCTGTCTTAGCTCCATCCAACCCTGCCTGGTTCTCTGGGCTCCCAGGAAAGGCCTTGCAGGTGGCACCGTTAGAGAGGGGAGTGTGGAGATGGCAGGGATTGATTCACCTGACAGCTGTGCAATAAGAGCACAGATTTTGCACAATAATAAAAAGATATCCCAGCTGTGAGTGCAGCCATAAGATGTGGGGCTTTGTCTCTTTGTTCTCCTGTTCCGGGCCAGGCTGCTGTTGTGTTTAACAGCCGAATCCAGACCCTGGGACGCTATGCTTTCATCCTGCACTACTACCAGCCCAACCATCCCACCTTCCCCGTGGAAGTGTTGATCAACGGTGGGCGCATCTGGCAAGGTGAGAAGAGCGGGGACCTGAGGGAAGCTGCTGGTAGGCAGAAGCCCTGGAAAGGTTTTCATGCCAGAGGATTAACTGGGGATCTCTGAGGAGTGCAAAGATGAAGCAAGACTGACTTGTCTCTTCCAGACTGGGAGGGTGTGATGGGGACTGCAAGGGAAATGTGAGACCAATCCATTTGTTGTCTTTTCAGGTCAGACCAATGCTACTTTCTGCCCACACGGCTACGGGTGCCGGAGCCTGGTAGTTTCCGAGGACCAGATTATCCTGGATGTCACCGATAATGATCTGGCCGTGGTTGTTCGAGTGCCAGAGGGCAAGCAGCTGTGGCTGGTGAGCCGCTCTCTGGGAAGCTCCCCAGGCATGCTGGCGCAGGCTCCAGCAGGGCTGGAGTTTGTCCTTTGGGGATTTTTGTCACCGTGTGACCACAGGAATGTTTCCCACCATCACTCAATTTCTGAACTACCCTAGAAAGTTGCAATCTCCAACCTTAGTGGTGTAGAATTGAGGGCAGAATTCTCAGAGGCAGGCTCTGTAGATGACAGTTATTCTTCCCTGTGTGGTTTGGGTACCAAATCAAGGCAGAAGTTGAAGCTGTTGCTTGGCATACATAGCTTGTGATAACCCAGAATAAGCCTTATTCCTGCCCCAGCAATATTTTGCACCTGCATAGCATTGTTTGTCCAGGCAGGTCTCGTCATGGGAGCAGGTAGCCTTTGTTATCCTCAAGCAACAGTGAGCTACTTCTCACATGGAGCATTGGAGTAGATGGACTATGATGGACAGACCCCAGTGGAGAGGTGGTCCCTGGCCTTTCCAGTATTTGTGTGTTATGTTCTGTCCCAGCAAGGGACGAGCTGATGAGAAGTTGGTGCACTTGGACTTTTGAGGGAGCTCGTTTTGGACTTTGTCTGTCTGGCTCAGCTAAGAAGCCTGGCTCACCCAGCTTATCCTTTCTTTGCAGGATTACATCCTTGTGGTGCCTGAGGACAGCTACAGCTCTCAGTACCTGCAGGAGGAACCCCTGGACAAGTCCTATGATTTCATCAGCAGCTGTGGCATCAACAGCTTCTACATCAAGTGAGACCCTTGGCTTTGTGTGGCTGCTCTGCTGTCCATGGGCTGCACACTCCTCGGGGAGCACGAACCCCTTCTCTTCATGTGGGTTAAGGCTTTCCTTATCTAGTGACCAAACCTGTTGGTATTTGGGGCATCTCAGTCTCACAGGACTCTCCCTCCCGCTAATTCAGTACCCGTTGCTGCAGGAGATCCTACTGGTTTTGGGGTGATGGGGAGGCTGTGGTGTATGCAGCACAGTGATTCCTCCTGCCTCTCCCTGCAGCCCCAGCACGTCATCGAGATTCTGTCGCGACTCCGCCATCTCCCTCTCCCTCTTCTACAACAACGGGGCACAGCCCTGCCGGTGCCACGAGGCAGGGGCACGGGGCAGCCAGTGCGAGCCCTTCGGCGGGCAGTGTCCCTGCAAGTCCAACGTCATCGGGCGAGAGTGCTCCCGCTGCGCCACCGGCTACTGGGGCTTCCCCAACTGCAGACGTGAGTGGTCCCATCTCCCACTCTGCTTTCCCAGCGCTCGCTGGTGTCCCTCTTACAGGGCTGAGGCTGATTTGGGAAATGGCTCCACTTGCATGAAGACAGCCCAGCAGCATGCAGAGCTCTGCCTCCATTGCCTTGCATTTTCCTTGGGCTGCCTGGGTCTTGCTCCCTGAAACACAGCCCCTTCCTGCCCCTTCCAGCCTGCGACTGCGGGACGCGTCTCTGTGATGAAGTGACGGGGCAGTGCATCTGCCCTCCGCACACCCTGAAGCCGGAGTGCGTTGTCTGCGAGCCCCAGACCTTTGGCTGCCACCCCCTCATCGGCTGCGAGGACTGCAATTGCTCCCGGCCCGGCGTGCAGGAGCTGACGGAGCCGGGCTGCGACGTGGACAGCGGGCAGTGCAGGTGAGGGAGCCCTGTCCTGCTGCGGGGTGGGTATCTCTAGCAGCATCCCCGGTTCCTGCTGGAGTGATGAGACTTGTCAGCAGGATGCAGGGAGGAAACGTGCAGGATGGGGAAATCCTCGTCAGCACTGTGGCCCTGCCAGTGCAGGTGAAGCTCTGAAAGCCCAGCTGCTCCCCGCACGGCAGCACAAGGAGGAGGTTTCTCATGTTTGCATCCCATCCAGGTGCAAGCCCAATATCATCGGACGGCAGTGCGACCTCTGTGCCCCTGGCTACTACCACTACCCCAACTGCCGGCGGTGTGACTGCCACCAGGCTGGCACCGAGGCGAGCGTGTGCGACCCGGTCACGGGGCAGTGTCACTGCAAGGTGGGTCCTTTGATGCCTTCGCGCGGTGCTTTTCTCCTTGGCTCGGCTCTCCCGCTCGGAGTGTGGATGTGGGGTGCTGTGGGTGTCTGGGGTGCTGGGAGGGAACAGGGCTGGAGAAGGAGGGTGCCTGCGTGTGCCTGAGCTGCAGCCAGCCTGCCCCACGTGGAGGTGGGTTCAGAGCACCCTGAAAGACTCCTCCTCACTGTCTTTCCTGGCCATGAAAGCTTACTCTTCGGGCTGTCACTGGGGAGACGGGCAGTCTGGGTCCAACCCCATATCAGAGCCCATTGCAGGTAAACCAGTCAGTCCTGTTGACTCCTTCTGCTCCTGCATGACAGCAGAGTAACGCAGGCGGCTGCTCCATCCCCTTTGCAGGGCTCACTAGTGCTTTCTCCAGGTGAATTTAGTCTTTGATGGGTGGTGTGCAAGCAGACCTGTCCAGGGACTGCTTAATCGTTTTTCAGCATCGCATCATTGTGCTTTGATCACTCGTACAGCCCTCTCTGTCCTCCACTAAGGCCTTGTGAGAAGCTGCTGACGCTCTTGAGCTTTGCTTGTCTTCCAGGAAAACGTGGAGGGCCCAAGGTGTGATCAGTGCCGCCTGGGGACGTTTTCTTTGGATGCCAGCAACCCCAAGGGTTGCACCAAGTGTTTCTGCTTTGGTGCGACCGATCGCTGCCGCAGTGCTGAGAAGCACCGAGCTGAGGTGAGAGGGGATGGGGGCTGCCAGAGCCCGCGGTTCAGTTGCGTTCCCATCCGCCTGGCTCCCTGCTGCCCTCGGGTCTCTGTCTGGCATTAGTCCTACCCCTCTGGAAGACACGCTGTGAAGAGGGTTATCTTTGTCACTCTGTGCCCATCTCCCACTTTCAACCCATTTTCCTCATCTGTGGGGTCTCGTAGGGTGGAAAGTCATGGTGTGGGGGCACTGGGAGGTGAGAGTGGTGGTCAGTTACTTTCCAGTGGCTTCATCAGGATGCATGTGAGGCTGTGAGCCTGTTATTGTCCTTTCTGCTGCTCTGGGACCAGGGCTCTGAGGGCTCTCTGGGGTCACCTACGGTTGCTCTTCCCCCACAGTTTGTTGACATGAACGGGTGGCTCTTGCTGAGCAGTGACCGGCAGGAGGTGCCGACCACTCTGAGCCTGCGGGAGCAGCTCCTCCGTGCTGATCTCAAGAACCTCCTGGATGCCTACCAGGAGCTCTACTGGGTTGCACCCAGCTCCTACCTCGGGGACCGGGTAAGAGAAGAGTGGCAGCTAGACCAGCAGTCATCGCTCACCCCATCAACACGTGTGCCACCAGCGTGCCGCCTGGCATGCAGGCGTTGCTCACGCTCTGGTCGAACATGGGCGACTCTGACCAAGTTCAGTGGGGTGGACTTGCAGCAACATATGCAATTTGTCTCTCCCTTAGGTTTCCTCCTACGGTGGGCACCTGCGCTACGAGCTGCACTCTGACCCACGGAGGGGTGACGTGTTCATTCCCATGGAGTCCCGCCCGGATGTTATCCTGAAGGTACAGCCTGAGAAATTCCCTGGTGGGCCCTGCTAACATGTGAGCAGGATGAGGTGGTGACTGACGCCTTCCTTGCTTTTCCCAGGGAAATCAGATGAGCATCATGTTTCTGGAAGGCACTTACCCTTCCCCAGGGGATGTACACGAAGGGCAGCTGCAGCTGGTGGAGGTGAGTTTGCACACACAAGTGTACCAAGCAAAGCATTCAGATGCTACTGACTAGCACATAGACAGACGGGACAATGGCTTTGAGCTCGGTGTTTTAGGCATTGCCTGTTGCAGCAGAGCTGGCTGTGAAGATCCAGGGCTGTTTTACCCATGCAAAGGGGAGACATCCCAGCAGCAGGGGAGTGAAGGCTGGGCTGGATGTTCAGATGCCCATGCTCCCTGTCAGTAATGTCAGTTCTTCTCCCACTAGGGTAACTTCAGGCACACGGAGACGCACAACCCTGTGTCTAGAGAAGAGCTCATGATGGTGCTGGCAAACCTGGAACAGCTTCAGATCCGGGCGCTCTTCTCCCAGCTCTCTTCATCCGTGTCCCTGCGCCGGGTGGTCCTGGAGATGGCAACAGATACAGCTACAGGCATCCGCGCCAGCAACGTGGAGCTGTGCTTTTGCCCAGCTAACTACCAGGGAGACTCCTGCCAGGTAGGGGCGAAAGGGGACGAGCGGCTTCAGGCACAGGGGGGTCACACAGCTGCCGATCGGGGCCTCAGCCGCTTCTTGCACTTGGCGCGAGTGGCAGCCGCAGGGTTTGGATGTTTGTGCAAAGCCGTGGTGCCCGAGTACCAGCTTCCAAGCCGACCCTTGAGAGCTTCAGTGGTAATTACAGCTCAGGTTGTGCCTGAGGAAGGAACAATGTCTCCAAAGCCTCCCCCACACCAGCCTGCTCCCAGCTCCCCTCCTGGCACAACCCAGTGCACCTGGGAGAGCTGCCCTGCTGCCTCTGCCTTCTTCAAACTGATGGTGGGGAAATCGTTCAGGTGTTGCAGACCAAAGCCAAGCGCGTGCGGCGCCTTGGAACAGGCCCTCCTGTCTGCCAGTTGATGAAGAGCAGGAAGGAGTTGCACTGAAAAATCTTTGTTGTTGTTTTTAATTTCTTCTCCATCAGTACAACCCTGTGGGAATTCTGTCATGGAAACTAAATTAGTCTTTTTGCTTTGCCTGAATGCTTCTGGCTGGTTTTCCGATCTCTTTTTCTCTGTCCTCAGGAATGTGCCCCAGGTTACTACAGGGACACGAAGGGGCTCTTTCTGGGAAAATGCATCCCGTGTCATTGCAACGGCCACTCAGATCAGTGCCTGCCGGGCTCTGGTATATGCCTTGTAAGTAAACAGTAAAACAGCGTGATATTTTGGAGTTGTAAGGTCTGTAGTGTGCAATTAAAAAGCTCTTCACATACTAACTGAGCTGGCAGGACCATGCATGAGTTGGAGCATGAGCTGTGTGTGCCATTTCAGGGGCGGGTCCTGCCCAGGGTCAGCTTAGGTGCAAGACAGTTCTGGCAAAGGGGAAGGATTGAAGCATCCAGATATCTGGTGGGGAATTCTTTGTGCAACACCCCACAGCCTGCCCCGACTTGTGCTGAGCCCACAGCCTGCCTTTCCCTTGCAGAACTGCCAGCACAACACAGAGGGAGACCACTGCGAGCGATGCAAGGATGGCTATGTGGGCAGCCGCTCCGCCGAAGGACCCCTGCAGTGCGTTGGGTGTCCGTGCCCTCTTTCCATTGCCTCCAACAAGTAAGTAGCCTGGGATGGGATTGTCTGTTTGTCCCTCTGATTTACTGCTGGGAACTGCGCTGTGCCACGTCAGGGCACTGGCTTGGCTCTGGTGGGTGTCCTACTGCCAGCCTTGTCTGTGGCCCCAACCCCACTCTCTTACCCGGCAGCCCACGCTGAGTGAGCGGCTCCTCCGGCACCACGTCGGGGGTAACTGCACCTTCCTGTTCACCTCTCGTTTCAGTTTTGCTGTTGGCTGTGTCCACAAGGGCTCCAACACGCAGTGCCTCTGCAAGCCTGGCTACGCTGGACCGAACTGTGAGCGGTAAGGGTGACGGCACCCGCCTTTCCGGGGCCTCAGGCACTCTCGTCCCATGCAGCCTCTGCTGTGGCAGAGGTAAAGCTGTTGTAGTAGAGACTGCAGAGGAAACGTTTGACTCTGCCCCCAGTGTGCTTTGCTCTGGCAGGATTTTTTTCAGTCCTTTTCAGCCTGCCCATGCCCTGTTGCTGTCTCTGTTGATGAGGTATTGTGCTGCCGTGGGTGTATTACTTAGCTGTGCTTTGCCTTGACTTGCAGTCCATGATAAAGGCGCCTTTCTGGGTTATCCTGAGGCAAAACACAGAGTGCTTTGAGATCCCTGAGGGTTGCAGCACTTACAAGTGTTGGATGCTCACTCTTTTAGAATTGCACAAGACTCAGGCATGAGCTGCTGGGATCTCCCCGATGCCCTGACTGGGTTTTAACTTGCTGTGTTTCTCCAGCTGCGCCCCAGGGTACTACGGCAATCCCTTGGTGATCGGCAGCTCGTGCCAGCCCTGTGACTGCAGCGGGAACACGGATCCCAACATGCTGTTCAGCAGCTGCGACTCGCTGACGGGTGCCTGCACGGGGTGCATGCACCACACGGCCGGCACGCGGTGCGAGGTCTGCGCCCCTGGCTACTACGGGGACGCGGTGGCAGCCAAGAACTGCACACGTGAGTGGGGCAGGCAGCAGGCACTGGTGGGGGAAGGTAGACAGACTGAACGTGGAGCTGTTTAGCACCTTAGCCAGGCTGTGCGTTGCCCTGATGAGTCACACGCTTGGTTGCGTGCATTGCAGCCGTCCTCCAAAAAAATAACTCCAAAAATCTGCCCTCCAGCGTCACCACTCCATAATCCCCAATCCACTCCTAAATGTGCGCTGCCAAACCGCACCCAGGCTGAAGCGGTCTTGCCCCGAGCAGCTACTGGAGCGGCGTTACTGGCACTCCCCTGGGAGCGTGGGGTTGCACAGCCCACTCCCAGCACAGCTCATCTCCCTTTGAGGAACAGCAGCCGACTTCCAGCTCACAATAGGGGATCTACCCTGGGCAGGTATCATGGGACTAAGTTGTCGGGAGGAGCAAATCTGAGAGGAGAGAGGCTGGGTCTTTGCTCTGACTGTGAGAGATAAGGGGGAAACAGGATTCCCTGTTGCGAATAAGGTTTGTGAGTGGCTGAGCAGACTCCAGCGTATAACTGGGTGTATTTTTCCCTGGCAGAGTGCAGCTGTTCACCTTGTGGGACTGACTCGTGCCATCCACAAACCGGCCAGTGCTTCTGCAAGACTGGAGTGACCGGCCAGCACTGCGACCGCTGCGAGGTGAGGGCTGCCTGCGTACCGGCCTGGGGCCTGCGCTTGGCACGGGGGGTGAGGGGCGGCCCTGGTCTTGGGAGCAGAGCGGTGCTGGCAGCTGCAGTGGCAGCCGGGTGGTTAGGGTTGGGTTTGCGTGGTCTGCCTGTGCTGGCAAAAGCCCACTGAGGATCTGGCAGCACGCGATGGAGGCAGCGTTCAGCTGCAGCCTGGGCAGTAAGGTGGTTCCCTTTGGGAATCTGCAGTAAATGTCCAGCATGGACATTGCAGGGCAAGGGCGTTTTTCCAGGGCAGTGCTGTAGTGTGTCTGGACTCTTCTTGCAGCTCCATGTCTTTGCCATGTTGATATGAGTTTTGTGGTGGTCAAAACACTCCTAGAAAGCAAGGCTGGGGTCCCACCTCTGCTGTGAGGACTGGCTGAGAGAGCTGGGGCTTTTCAGCCTGGAGAAGAGGAGGCTCCAGAGAGATCTTGTAGCTGTCTTCCAGTACCTAAAGGGGGCTACAGGAAAGATGGGTAAAGACTTTTCAGTAGGGCCTGTTGTGACAGGACAAGGGCTAATGGCTTCAAAATAGAGGGAGATAGATTTAGGTTAGATATTAGGGAAAAAATGTTTTACACTGAGGGTGGTAGAACACTGGCCCAGGTTGCCCAGAGAGGCGGTGGATGCCCCATCCCTGGAAACATTCCAGGCCAGGTTGGTCAGGGCTCTGATCAACCTGATGTGGTTGAAGATGTCCTTGCTCCTTGCAGGGGGCTTGGAGCAGATGGCTTTGAAAGGTCCCGTCCAACCCTAACAGTTCTGTGATTCTGTGTCACCTCAGCCTGCCCCAGGAGGGAGGCACGCATGCCCTCCTGCTGAACAGTGCACTCACTGGCCTGCTTTTCCCTAGGAGGGATACTACGGCTTCGAGGGATGCTCCGGCTGCCGGAGGTGTGACTGCGATGTCGGCGCTGTGGGGAGCGGCTGCCACGCGCAGAGCGGCCAGTGCAGCTGCCTGCCCGGCGTCAGCGGCTCGCGCTGCCAGCAGTGCGCCCCGGGCTACTGGGGCTTCAGCGAGAGCGGCTGCACGAGTGAGTCCTGCTTCCCGGGTGCTGGGTCCTGCGTGCGGAGGAACGGGACAAGGCACTGGTGGCACGTGTGCTGGTTGAATTATTAAAGGTGGAAAACAGCTGGCTGCTATCTGAGGTCCTGTGCGTGTTGCTAGGTGGCACAGGGAAAGCCTCGTATAGATGAGCAAGAGATGCAATTGCACAGCTGGAATAAAACCACCCCTGCTCCTCTCTCCGGGGTGGCAACAGCACAAAACGACGCCGCGAGCGTTTCCCTGTTTTTAAACTCGGCAGAGTGCGAGTGCAGAGGGGGCTCCTGCGACCCGCGCACCGGGGAGTGCACCTGCTCCAACGGGCTGACGGGGAAGCAGTGCGACGTCTGCGTGCACGAGTACGAGATCCCCGTGGCAAACGGTCCAGACAGCATGAGGTGTGAAGGTCTGTATCCTGCAGTCCTGGGGAGGGAAGTGAGGGAAGCCCCGGGAAGGGGCCTGTGCTGACCTCTCTGTCTCCCTGGCAGTGTGTGACAGCTGTGTCCTGCTTCTGCTGGAGGATCTGCAGAGCATCGAGATGTCCTTCCCCTCCATCCGCAGCCAGCTGGTCAACCTCAACGCCAGCTCCATCGCCTGGGCTCGCCTCCATGGTCTCAACAGCTCTATGGCAACTGTCGCTGTACGTGGAAGGTTTCACATCCCTTTCTGCCCACATTTCCTGGCCTGTTGACCTGATTTTGGCTCTTTCTTTCCAGAACCAGTTGCGTGAGTACCAGAGGGCTATGAGCAGGGTCAGGCAAAGGGCTGACGAGCTGGAGGATGAGAATGTGGACCTCACGCAGGACCTGAATGCGCTGCAGCACAAAGTAGGGTATTTCTCCATCTTCTTTCCCTTGCCAGAGCTTTTATCTAAAATGAGAGCTTTGAAGGCTGTGAGGAGCCTGTTTCAGACAGGATGGATCTCCTGCCCGGCCAGCACTAGGCCTGGGGGTCAGGGTCTCTTACCTAGATGCACAAGGTAGATTACCTGCATTCCTCCCTTGGAGGGCTGTTAAACATCTTGGGATATTGACAGTTGTTTCTTGATTTATTACTTGCTTCTGAGGCAGCTCCAACTTCAACCAGTAAAAACAAATTTAATAAAATGTCATTTATAGAAGGAACATACAAGGAAGGAACATGAACATCTAGGTCCGTCCTGGATGTATCCATGCTGTGTCAGGGAGAGCCTGGGCCCTGCCAGCAAATAAATCGACCCTTTTTTATTGTGGTGGTCCTTGGAGATCTCAGTACAGCAACACCTTTTGTAGGATGCAATCTATGTACAGTCTAAAAAACACCAGTTCTTAGAGAACTTACAAACTGAGCAAGATTTGATTTGATTTATAAGCTGCCTGCTCCTAATCTGAGGGAGAGGAAGAAATCTCTACTTGATATCCCCGGGCAGCTGCACGGACAAACTGCCTCTGTGTATACATACGTCTACGTGCTGAGTGCCCAAACTGCAGAACTCTGTATCTCCTTGTGTCCTGGTCAGGACCCAGGTGGGCCTGGCTCCAGGCTCTAGGGCCTTTCCTGTGTTAAGAGCACAGGACGTAGCTGTCATCTGTGGTCTTAGGACTGCTTCAGGGTCCAGAGCCTGTTGCACTGGGAGCTGCCCTTGCTGCTTGTGCTTCTCTGAAGGTGGTAGATACGCCCATCACCGAATGCATTGCAGGCGAGCAGCACTGGGCAGGCTGTTGCAGGAAGCATCGCTTCCTTGGTTCCAGGGCTTCAAAAGCTACATGTTCCCAAGCCTCGTGTGCCTTTTGGGGCATCCGTCTTTCCCTCTGATGGATAACGTAAAACATGGTCTCCTACCTCAGCTAAGCCGGTGTTTTTGTTGTAGATGACAATGACTCACAGAGAGGCAAACCGGATTGAGCAGCACACGAGAGAGACTTACCAGAGGGGGGAGCAGCTCCTGCTAAATATCCAAAACATTCAGAAAGGCATTGCAGGTAGGTGAAGTGTCTCTGCTTGGTGGGTTTTTCCTGCTGGGCGTGCCAGGCTCTTGCTTCCAAACAGCACCGAGTGCTACATTGCCTAGAAAGAGCCATGGAGAAAACGGGAAATACATGAAATGTTCCCCCCATGAAATGGGGATCCCTGCAGAATTCTGGCTGTTCAGGTAGACCAGGCTTATTGTGAGTCCCAGCCATGTGGGTAAACACAATCTTTGGAAAAAACACACCAAACTTGCAGAAATGCTATTAAAATGTATAAAACCGGGGCAATCTGCACTGCTGCTTCAGGAGAGTTTTAGCAAAATGTAGTGACTGGATCTGGGAGAGGAGGCAAAACCACACAGAGAGGCTTGGGGTGTAGCGTGCATTGCTGTAACTGCCAAGGAGACGGATGTGGGGCAATAGCCCTGCGTGATCTCGAGCAATTCGGATGCCTGAGTACTGCGTGAAAGCTGGCTGCCGTTTGTTGAGGGTGCCATAAGAGAGGAAGGATCTCGGGGGGTTTTGAAGGACCTGGGTTGGTCAGTGCTAACAGGAGATCTGTATTTCTCTGCAGATTTGGTGCGGCAGATGGCCAGGATTGGGGCAGCAAATGCCAGTGCCACCTCCACAGAGGAGTTTCGACAGAAGATGGCCAAGGTGGAAAGAATGCTGAGGGAGATGAAGGAGCGGAGTCTGAGCAGCCAGGAAGAGCTGGCAAGGCGTGAGCATGAGGAGGCTCAGAAATGTGAGTCCAGCTCAGCAGCATGGGGACAGGGCTGAACAGACCCCTCTGGTGGCTTGAAGCCCAGGTGGATGCTGCGCATCATGGTCACCTTTGGAGAGTGCTGTTAATAAACGGGCACCCCCAACAAGTTTTACAGTAGTTTCGGAGTCCCCTGTGACACTCCTATGGGATCATTTGTGGTTCCTTTTCCCTTAAGGCAAATTTTAAAGCAGATTGTACTAACTGGGTAGTTCTCTTTGGTGACCAGAAATGTAGAACCAGGAGTTACCATTACTGTGTGATGAATGTGAGTAAGTCATTCCATGTTTCTTCATGTTCACTCTCCCAGAAAGGGGTTCAGAGTAACAACCAGGCATGCTGGCACTGCGGGAAGCAAGCGCGTGATTAACAACCAATGGCAAAACATATTTCAGCTGCTGAAAGCTGGAATTAGAAACTGGCTCTTACCGGTGGGAGTAACCAGGCACAAGAGTGGGCCTCAGGTGGGGTTTCTCCATCATCTGGAGCCTTTCAGGCATGGCTGGGTGTCTTTCTGAAAGAGATCCCATCCTTCTCACCAGCACTGGGGGTTTGGAGAAAATCTTGGACAAGATCCTATACTATCCAGGCTGAAAGAGGGAGGGAGGAAAACGTGGTCACTTCTGGCTCTGATACCTGCCGAGTGAGACCAGAACCAGGCTTTTCTACAGCCGAGCACAGAAAGAGCCCTTTAACACAGGATGATGAATTAGCAACAGTTCTCATCTCCTTCATCCTCAGTGCTGCACCGGGTGAAGGGTGAGCTGTACACCCGCTGGGAGTCCAACCAGCACCTGGTGAGCAGCATCCGGGACCGGCTGGCGCAGCACAGCTCCCAGCTGATGGATCTCCGCGACGCCCTCAACGAGGCTGTGAACAAAACCAGGCAGACGGAGGACTTGAACACCCTGAACCGCAACAACTTGGAGGAGAGTCAGGTAGACCTTCGCCGGGTGGTCCTGTACTGCCATGCGGTGAGGGGGGGCTACCCTGGCCCTGCTGGCGCCTAACCCTGCGTCTGTGTGTCCAGCAAAAGAGCCGTGAACTCCAAAACCAGTATGCGCTCGTGCAGGAGACCCTGAGGATGGCCAAGGACTCCCTGGCGCAGGTCTCCAACTTCCTACAGAAGATGGAGAGTGCAAAGGAGGTGAGTGCTGGAGGTGCTTCGGCGTGGGCCCAGCGCGGGGCGGGGGCAGCCCTCAGGAGTGACGTGTGTCCTTGCAGGCGTATGAGAAGCTGGCAGCCCTGCTAGATGGGGCGAAGCTGCCCCTGACCGAGCGGGTCAAAAAGTTCTCCCCAGCCAGCAGCAAGATCCCCATCGTGGAGCAGGCGGAGGAGCACGCACGGCTCCTGGACGAGCTCGCGAGGAACCTGTCCAGGTGAGGCACTGGTCCTGACACTTGCTAGTGAGGCCATCTCCTGCCAGAGTTGGGGTTGGGAAACTGCAGCCCTGCACCATGGCAGGGGAACAGCGGGTGCCATCTCCAAAGCTTTATCCTGGAGCACATGTTGTGATGAGGAGCCCAGAGGGGTTTGTCTGTCGGGGTATGGGCAAGAGCAGGTGCTGTGCGGTCTCTGTGGACTTGACGGCTTCATCTTCCAACACAGCATTATCCAGGGCACAAACCAGGATGGCTTTATCCAGCGGGCGATCGATGCCTCCAACGCCTACGCCAGCATCATCGAAGCTGTGAAAAAAGCCGAGCGAGCAGCCCACGACGCTGATGAGGCAGCCAGCAAGGCTTTGATGGTACGTGCTGTGGGGAGCCCTGGGAGAGAAGCAAAAGCCAAACTCCTTCAACAATCCTCCAGTTTTTCACACCCACGTGTAGGGTTCTGCTGCCCCTTCCCTCTGACCCTTGAGCACTTTGTTCTGTGCCTGAAGTCCAGCTGGGGCTGGACTCTGGGGATTTGGGTCTCCCCCTCGTACCCCAGCAGCACACCCCACTGCGGTTGTCTGAACGAGCGTTTTTGTGTGCAGTCAGGGCCAGAGACTTGAATTCCTCCTCGGAGTCCCAGGCAGCAGGTGTTTGTTTTACAGAACGTCATGTCAGAAAATCTCGGGGCCATCTCTAAAGAGCTGAAGAGGAACAGCAGCAACCTGGAGGAGGCTGTGAGGAGAGAACAGAGAAAACTCAACGGGGGTGAGAGGGGCTCCTTGCAGGGTGTGTTGTCCTTTGGGCTGGACTGAGAACCAGCACACAACATATGCATTTCTTTAATTGCAGCGATTAAAGGCACTCTGCAGACAGCAAAGGACAAGCTGGCTGACCTCCGAGCAAAGAAGGAGCAGCTCCTGAGCCAGCTCCAGTCTGTGCAGGACATGCTGGGCAGGGACCAAGGTTTGTCCTGGGATAGCTGGACTGGTTCTCTCTGCTCCCTTCCCCCTGTCCAGGCTTCCTCCTTGCTCCTGACCATTGCAGAGATTTTTCTCCTTTCTTTCCAGAGGACACAAAAGAGACGATCCAGAATGCCAAAGCGGCAGCTGCAGAGGCCAACGAAACAGCTGCGAGAGTGGAAGATACCCTGAGCTCCATGAAGAAGAATCTGGATGAGTGGAAGGACCAGTATGGAGACCTTCGAAATGAAGACCTGAACCAGGCAGTCCAGGATGCCAGGAAATCTGGTGAGTGCTGAGCCTGCTGGGCTACCCGGGCTGAGTCTGGCATGAGTAGGTGCATGGACAGATGCCTTTGGAGAGCTTGGTGCCTTTGGAAGCTGTGCTTTGCAGCTCCAGATCCAGAGTAGAGGGAGGTAGCGGCCAATACTGGGTGCTTTAAGCCCTGGCCCTTTATTTTTTAACTCTCCCTGTAATGTCTCTATCACCTGTACATTTACTGCAGGAGATGCATGCACTAGAGCATTTTCACAACCCCCCATCAAGGCTGGTGAACTTAGGGCATCGTTCTGTGACTCTGCTCCCAGCTGCCACTGCTTTGACTCGCATGTCTCAAAACTGCCCGAGCTTCACATCTCCCTTCCTCACTAACCTTCAAAACCCCTGGCTCGTCTCCACCCCCAGTGTCCAGCCTGGAAAGCACCATCCCGCTGCTGCTGGGGAAGCTGAGCAGCCTGGAGAACAGGAGGAACAAGAACGCCACCGTGTCGGAGAACATCGTGCGGATCCGGCAGCTCATCACGCAGGCGAGGAACGCTGCCAGCAAGGTAGGCTCACATGAGGGTGAAGGCCGTGCGCGGGGGCTTGGGGTGAATGAGGGGTTACCTGAGGGTAGTCTGCAAATGGGAGGGGTATCTAGAAGAGCTCTGGAGCCACCAGGTAGGGTCTCCTTCTCATGGGAAGACTCCAGAAAATGCTGTGACTTGGTAGAGCTGGCCGTGACGAGGCAGGCAGCAGTGGTTTCAGTGCTGTGGGACTGGATTTCTCGCCCTCCAGGTGAAAGTCCCCATGAAGTTCAACGGCAGCTCAGGTGTGCAGGTCCGGATGCCCAGCAACCTGCAGGATTTGGCAGCCTATACATCGCTCAAATTCTACATCCAAAACCCCGAGCCCAGGAGCCGGCAGCGACGGCAGGACGGGGCAGAGGAGGGGCGGTTCGTGTTGTACCTGGGCAGCCGAGAGGTGAGATGGAGCTGTGCGGGCAGGAGGGCAGCGGGGCCCGTGTTGGTAGCACAGTGCGAGTGGGGTGCTTGGTCAGCCCTGGAAGCATCAGGGAGAACATCGCTTGGTGCTCCTGCCTGTCCCGAATGCCAACACGTGGCCCTGTCTGTCCCTGCGTTCAGGCCACTGGAGACTACCTGGGCATCGTCCTCAAGGACCACAAAGTGCAGTGGGTCTACAAACTGGGCAATGAGGAGCCAGCCTCCGTAACAGTCGATGAGGATATTGGAGAGCAGTTTGCCACCATCAGCATCAACAGGTAGGACCCTGATCGGACACATCCCGAGGACGTTCAGCAGGAGACTGTCCCTGCAGTGGATGCAGGTAGTGCTATGCCCAAGCCCAGACAGGCCCTGAGCTTGCAGGGGTGCTGTGAACTCCATCATCTGGTCATCCCTAAATGGTCAATGCTGAGATACCTCAAAAAAAATAGCAGGGAGATGGTATCTTACCAGGTCATGGAGGGTCTTGGGGTTCCTGCAGGAGAAGAACGATGAAGCTCAGTCTTGGAGGGTCCATTCAGCCTTGTGGCAGTGCTGACTCCTTTCAGTGCACTGCTGCTGCGGGGCTCCCCAGTGGCTCCCCAGCCCTTTTTGGTAGGGCTGTGTGGGGAGGCCCTTTGCTCAGGGAGGGCAGGGTTTGCTCCTCTGTGGGGATGTCTCCTTGTCTTGACCATCCCTCCCTGCTGCAGGATCCTGCAGTATGGGCAGATGTCAGTGATCGTGGAGAGGCAGACGGTGCACGAGACCAAGGGAGACAGTGTGGCCAAGGGGGAGCAGGGGCTGCTCAACCTCGACCCGCGCAACGTGGTCTTCTACGTGGGTGGCTACCCTTCCAGCTTCACGGTGAGACAGGCAGCAGGGAGGGAGGCTTGGTTTTCTAGGAGGTATCGGCGATACCTTTGGGGCTTCTTGGGGAGGAAACCCCTTGATTTCATGGGCAAACCAGGATGAAATTTGCCCTGTTTGATTTCATTCCCAGCCTCCTCCCACTTTGCGCTATCCCAACTACCGTGGGTGTCTGGAGCTGGACACGCTGAATGAGGAGGTGGTGAGCTTGTACAATTTCCAACGCACCTTCCAGGTGGATACCACCGCTGAGAAGCCTTGTGCAAGGTAGGGCACCATGCCCAGGCTCTGGTCTGTAGTGCTTACCCTGGCCCTTGGCTGCCCCAGAGCCTGGCAGTTGGCTTTGGAGTGATGCCTTGGGCCTCTTCTTGCGTGGCTCAGGTCCAAGTCCACAGGAGACCCCTGGTTGACTGACGGCTCCTATTTTGATGGCACCGGTTACGCGGAGATCAAGTTTGAAAGCCAGTTTGGCACAACCAAGCGCTTTGAGCAGGAGATACGAGTGGTCTCCTACAATGGCATCCTCTTCTTCCTGGAGAATCAGGCAGGTGCTTGCTCCCCCGCGGAGCCTTCACCCCTCAACCCGTGGGCAAGGAGAATCCCAGCCCCACTTGCAGGCATTCCCAGTTCAGGGCCCCGGGTAGAAGAGGGCTTTGGAGATGTCAGTGCTACCTGGAGCAGCATTTCTGCACTATTGTTAAAAGCCACAAGAGGGCTGGACCCAGTCCTCACCGCAGAGGCAATCGCTCCTCTGGTGCTGGAGGGGCTGCAGGCTGGAGCCCAGGCTGTGGGGCTGAGTGTCCGTCCTGCCGCCCGCAGGGTCAGTTCCTCTGTCTGGCCGTCCGGGATGGGAAGCTGGTCCTTTACTATGACTTCAGCACTGGCCTGGAGATCGCAAAACCCAGCAGCAACTCCTCCTCCCTCACCATCAGCAGCACGACGAACAAAGCGGTAAGGGCTCACCTGGGGGGCTCCTTATCCAGAGGGGTGGCGGGGGGGCACCCAGACCCTTGGTTTGGTTGAGGGGAGAGCTGCAAGTTCTTTGACTAGAGCCATGAACAGACACCTTGTGTTCTTCTCTGTGAGGGACCTGATAGCCCCAGGCTGGCACGTCATTTTTCTCCTCTGTCTCCAGATCCAGATTTTCCTCCTCAAAATGAATAACAAGAAGCGCATCCTGGTACGGCTGGAGCGCCTCACCATCTTCATGGTGGAGCAGGAGAACTCCCTGGAGAACGCTGTCTCCTACTACCTGGGCGGTGTGCCCCCAGCTGTGCTGCCCCCCAGGTGGGTCCATCTCAAGGGAGAGACATGCCACATCTTCCCCTCTGGTGTCCCAGGGGTGGCCCTGGTCCTTTCTGATCCGCATCCTCGACTGCTGGGGCCCTGCTGAAGCTCTGGGGGGAGATTTTCTCTTCCTGTCGATTACTGTGAGCTTCTGAGGATGGGACATCTCCATCTCTGGTGGGGGATGAGGTGCTGGTGGTTGTCACTGAGTCCTCCATCGCCATGCTGGGTGCCTTGGAGCAGCCTTGTGCCTGAGGCACTGGAGAATATCCGTGGCCGTCGTGGGTCCTTCCTGGGCACTCTCTTTGAAGGGCTGCAGGGCCAGATCCTGCCTGGGGCTGGATCCTGCCTGGGGCTGTCCTCATAAGACTGCTTGCTTCTCCTGCAGCTTGAAAGCGCTCTTCCCCACGGGTGGGCCCATCCGGGGCTGCATGAAGGGCTTGAAGGCTCTCGGCAAATATGTCGACCTGAAGCGCATGAGCACCGTCGGCGTGAGCTATGGATGCACCTCGGACCTCCTGGTAAGGACAAAGCCCTGGTGGCATGCTGGAGAAAGGGTCTGTCAGGGGAAGGACCACGAGACCTGTCCAGCACAGGCCCGACCTCTCATTCACACAGAAACAAAGCATAAAACCTGCGGGTCCTCGGTGCAGGGAGGGTCATGACGAGGTGCTCTGTGTGGTTGATCATAGCACAGGCCAGATCTAGTGAGGATCTGAGCACCTCAGTCATCCTCTCAGCACCTCTGTAACACCATGGCCAGGCACTCACCTCGCTTCCACGGTGTCCCTCACAGGTAGCTCGCTCAGTCAGTGTCCACGGCCACGGCTACCTGACCCTGGCCCTGAAGGATGTGCCAGGGCTGAGGGACTTCTACAGCGGCTTCAGCTTCCGGACGAGCCAGCGCGAGGGGCTGCTGTACCGCCACGCCACCCAGGTGGGCACCCGCAGTCCCCCGTGTGTCCTGGGAGTGGGGCAGGAACGTTGGCTCCTGCTCTGGGGATGGTGCTGCTCCCCCTTGGGAAAGGGGGGATCGTGGTGGGGCCAGGGCATGAATCCACACAGAGATCTGCACCCTGAGCTCCTGGAGGGCAGTGGGCCCTTCCTTGGGGCTGAGCAGCAATGGGGTGATGCTTTCTGCAGGAGGGGCTGTGCCAGGTGTCCCTCCAGAGGGGCCAGCTGGCCTTGAACCTGCTGGAAACCGAAGTCACCACTGAGAACACCTACGCAGATGACAGGACCCACTACGTGGCCTTCTACAGCGATGCCCGTGGGTACGTGTCCTGGCGGTGCATGGGGGACGGGGTGCCAACAGCCACGGGGCCCTGCTCAGCCCGTGCTGCTCATCCCCTGCAGGGTCCGGCTCTACGTGGACGATGAGCTGCAGGACACTGCGGCCGGCACTGGGCCCCGCCGGCGGCAGCGACGACAGGACAGGCGGCCACTCTTCCAGCTCGGGGGCTCGCCAGAGCTGAGCGCCCTCAGCAACCTCACCGGCTGCATCGGGAATGTCTTCGTCAAGCGGTGAGCACCTCTGTGGCGCTTCCATAGAGCAGGGTTCAGCCCCTTCCCACCTCCCCACTGGCCCAGTGACAGGGATCTCCTCTCCCTGCTTGTAGGATGTCAGAGCCGCAGATGGTGGTGGACCTGCAGCAGAACGTGGAGAGCATCAACGTCACCATGAGCTGTCCCCGGGGTGAGCAGCCGCAGCAGCTCAGAGTCACGCCGAAGAAGGACAGGCGGAAACCCAAGGTACCAGCTGCAGCCCAAAATCCCCACATCCTCCTCCCTGTCCTCCTCAGATGCCACCGGTGCCCTGTGGCTGAGCACCTCTGCAGGGATGCTCCCCTCACTCCATTTCCTGGTGCATCTACCGTAGGTGTCGGGCAAGCCTGCCTCGAAGGACCGCCGCCACGACTGGGATGGGCTCTGCCGGCTGCACCCACAGCCCCGCGCAGCCGAGGGCACCTTCCACTTCGGGGGTGCCTCAAGCAGTCGCTGGGAGTTTGAGGAGATCCCAGCCTCCTTTGGCCGGAGGTGAGGCTCGCCCCCTGCACACCCCACACACAAGCTCAGCTCTGGGGACCATTGCTTGGAGAGCAAGTGTCCTTGCAGTTGTGGGAGAGTGGGTGCTCCCGTCACCCCTCTGTCCTTGCAGGTCCCATTTTTCCCTGGAGGTGAAGCTGAACTCCTCCAGCGGGCTGCTCTTCTACGTGGCGGGTGAGCGGGGCACCTTCATGGCTCTTTTCGTCTCCAACGGGCGCTTCGTCTTCCTGGTGGACGTCGGCAGGCGCCGGCTGCGCATCCGCAGCAAAGACAAGTACCGTGACGGGCGGTGGCACACGGTGAGCGCGGGGTCAGGGCTCCACAGGATACCCGTGGTCCCACGGATGCAAAGGGGACAGCCAAACCCCAGCCAGGGCTGGCTGGGCCTCCGAGCTGAGGTCCCCTTCCCTGGGCACAGCGCTGGGGCTCCTCGCGCCGCAGGAAGCCCCTGGCCCTGGCACTGACCGTTGGTCCTTGCAGGTCTTTTTCAGCAGAGACGGGAGCCGAGCCCAGCTGGTCATCGATGGGCTGCGAGCCCAGGATGCTGCAGTGGCCACCTCAGGGCTCTTTTTGGCCCGAAGCCCCTTGTATGTGGGGGGGATCCCGGCTGGAAAAGCCAAAGCTCACGTACCGGTAAGGGCTTGGTGGTCCCATGGCGTTGCCCCGTGCCTGCCCTTTTTTGGGCCCTCTGCACTCACTCTGGTGGCCTCTCTGTTCAGGCTGCGTCGATCTCCAGCTTCGATGGCTGCCTGAGGAACCCACAGCTGGATGGGAGGCCCCTGGGTCCGCCGTCACGCACCTTCGGGGTGACACCATGCTACGAGGGCGCACTGGAGAGAGGGGTCTTCTTCACTGCGGATGGCGGGTCCATTGTCCTAGGTACCCCACAGCTGGCTCCCACCGTCCTGGGACTGGGAGGGACACAGCTCATGGGAGGTCCCTTGTCCCCCTCCTCACCAGTGGCATTTCTGTTCCAGCTGATGCAGTGACAACTGAGCAGGACTTACGGGTGACACTGGAGGTCCGTCCCCGAAGTGCCTCTGGCCTCATCTTCCACGTCGGCACAAGAAGCAGCCACTATCTCCTGCTGTACATGGAGGAGACAAAGGTAGTGGGAGGGTGGCTTCCCCACAGGTTTTCAGAGGCAGCAGCCATCTCCTGCCCACCCCGTTCAGCTCACTGGGCTGTAACGGGTTTGTCTCACACACCAGGTCACTGTGAGAGCGAACGCTGGGGCTGACGAGTTCTCTGCATCGGTGACGTGCCCGTCTCTCTGTGACGGGCAGTGGCACACCATCGCAGGTGAGGTGACAGCCAGCACTTGGCTCTGGTGTGCTGCTCCACTCCTGTCCCTCAACCCCCATCTCCTGGGAGCAGCCTGGGCCCCTTCCGTGGGTATTTAAACCCCAGCTCCCACCTGTACACACTTGGTTTGGGAGATTGTAGCTGCCTTTGAGTCATCTCCTCGTTAAGAGTCCCTGCCTGATCTCGTCAGTGCTGTCAGCTGTGGTGGGCAGGAGAGAGGAGATGTTTCCCCAGGTCACATAGCTGCCAACGAGGCTGGGATGTCCCGGCTCCATCCAGGACTGTCATGTCCTGCTGACAGCGAGAGCCGGACTTGTGCTGCTGCAGGTCGTGTCCAAAGGGCTCAAAGCCCACAGCTGGGACCAGGATTAGCAAAACTCAGCCTTTAATTTATGTCATTGAGCAAGTGCTGAGGTTTCGCATCAAGTCCTTTCTGGCCGTGGGGGTCACAGCTACAGCCCCATCTCAGCACAGCTCTCTTTTAAACCTTCATCTTGCTCGACACAGCGCTGAGTGAGAGCCATCGTGTGCTCCTGGTGCATTTTCAGCTTTCAGGACCTCTCCCCATCCGTGGCCAGAGCCAGTCTGAGCTGATCTCCTGTCCCACCCCACGGGGAGGGAGCAGCCCTGTTCGTTAGAGCAGGACATGGTGCTTTATGGGTGGCTGCTGTGGCCAAAGGACAGGTTTTGGGGGAGGCGAGGCTCTCCAGACTCTGGGGGTTTCCCAAGAGCCAGGCCGGGCCCTGCCCTCTGACCTTCCCAGGAGTTTTGCTCTGCTCCAGCACGGATCTGGTCTGGGGGCGGAGGTGGACCTGCTCTCCAGGTAAGGAAGCAGCACTGACCATTGTTTTCTTTCCAAGTTACCAAATGGAAGAACGTAATCCAGGTTGATGTGGACACGGAAGGAAACTACACAGTGGGACCCAGCCAGCCTCCTGCTCCCAGTGCCAGGGCGACCGTCTGCGTGGGAGGGCTACCAGGTGAGTCGGGAAAGCTGCTCTGCAGAATGACCTACCCCAAAGCCGAGAGAGGTGACTGTTCCTGGTGCCAGTGAGAGATATTTGTCCCCTGCTGTGTCATTAGCCAGACCGATGATTGCTTTCACTTGTTCCTGCTGCAGAGCCAGACAAGGCCAGCACAGTGTCACCGTTACCTCCCCTCCCGCCGTACGTGGGCTGCCTAAGGAACCTGGTCATTAACCGAAGCCATGTGGACCTGCCGCAAGCCAGGACTGTCAGGGGCTCTGTTGGCCTTAAGGGGTGCCCCGTGCTGTGAGTAGGCACAGCCTGACCGACAGAAAGCTGCGCTGCTCCCCGGGCCCCAGGCATCCCCTACTCAACAGCATTAACCGTGGTCAGACGTACTTGATCTCCAGTGACTGCGGGTGTAAGTCTGGGGCCAAAACCAGAGAGGGGCCACGAATCCAAGGGGAAAGAGGGCAGGGGGAGGAGGGGGGCACTTCAGGGATGTCTTTCATAAATATAACCAAAAAGTTGGAGCAGGATGCAGAGAGAGGTCTGACTCCTTCCCCCGTGGGCAGGCGTCTGCAGCAGGACTTGGGCTGCCACACGGCTCGTGGTAAGAGCAGCTGTCCTCTCCAGAGCGTGGGCTGAGGCACGCAGCAGCTGCGCAGCACGGCCTCGCGCCCGTTCCCGTTCCCCCACACGTACAACGCACATAGAGTTAGGTCACGGAACACTTGAGGCTATTAACAGTCACAGACTGTCTCTGCTAAAGGCTGTAGGCAGTTTCTGGTTTATAATAAATGCAATTAGGACAAACTGGATTAATTCAGTCACTTTCGTGTTTTTATAAGCAAGGACGCATTTAACCTTCCCCCCAAGGGCAGTCTCAGTTCACCTGCCACCGCTACGCAAAAAGCTCTGCAAGGGGGAATTTGGACAAAATTCTGTTCACAGAATTAGCATCTTCCTATGAGATTAATTTATAAGTATCCGGAAAAAAAAAAAAAAGGAACAAAAAAAAAAAAGGCTGGGGAGAACTGCTGAGAGAAAGCAGAAAGGAACAAGTATCCCTCAGACTCTCTGCAGCCGCACTCAGTGCTGGTAGATGACACTGACAGAAGTCCTGTTGCGCGAAGCAAGAAACTGTTCTTTGAAGGGTAAGAAAGAAAGAAGGGTTACCGCCGAGCCTGGCTGGGTGCGAGAGGTCGCTTTCCCTCGCCCGCCCTGCCAGCAGCTGCCTTCTCCTGTCCAGCCTCGCTCGTGCCTGTTGCAGTCCAGTCTTCACTTGAAAACGTTTTCTCCCGAGACACCTACTTCACTTGTGCACTTACACGTCGTAGATACTTGTGTGTGTGTTTGTATCGCTCCAGCCACTTGGGGACAAAATCTTGCTTCTGAAATGGACTTATAACTTATATCATTATATTGTGGGGTTTTTTTATGAGGGGTAAATATTGTAAAATGGGTTTTTAACATGTTCATAGTAAACAAATGTAATTATGACCTGTTGTTATGTTGTAGTATTAAAGACGGTCTTTGTAAATCACTGGTACATACTTTGGAGTCAAATAAAGTTTTATGTTACTCCCTTTCACTTTACTGGTGAAAAGCAAGCATGAGACTGACGGAAGAGGAACAATCACCCCTGAAGGAAGTGGCACAGCAGGGCTGGTGCAGCTGTGTTCGCCAGGAGCAGCTCCCTCTCTGGCAGCGCAGTAATTCCTCAGTGGCAGCGCTCGGAGGGTGGGGAAGGTGAACCTCCTCCTGCTCAAGGTGAAGCTGTGCACCCGGGACAGGATGACCCCTGCAGCTGTACTGGGTGAGCTGGCAGCCCTGCCCAGCGCAGCCTCGTGGGCCCAAAAGTGGACGGCAGTCAGCAATGCGCCCTTGAGATGCTCAGTACTCGTATAATCGCGGGGCTCAACCCTTTTATCACAAGGAAACCAGAAGCATTAGCCGAGCCTGCTGTCAGAAGCATCACAATGGAGAGGAAGCAACCCCACTGAAAATAAAAAGCACTTTAAGTGCATGGTAAATAGACTGAGAAAAAAACAGTGTGGCAGATAAAGAAAATTCCTTTATTTGTAGATTTATATAAGCATAATATGAAGTTAGTAATCCTACTGCAGTCGCTTAAGTTAGTATCTAGGAATATCTGTAAGGAAGAGCAAATAACTTAATCTAAACTCATATCTTCCTCTTCGTCTTTCTTGTCCTTAGCGTCTCCTTCCTTTTGGTCTGACTTGACACTGTTCTGCATTGCTTTGGCAAAAGCTTCTACATCTAGAAATTAAACACACCAGTTATTTAACTTTGCGCTTTCTGGGACGGAGGTCATTGTCTACGCAAGGTTAAGCTTCGTTGCTGGGCAAGTCAACAGTTGCTTTACTAAGAATCTGTGACAGGGAAGAAAATTTTAACACTCATTCCATGCGACGCGCGTTTGGATCTCTCTGACACAGCCAGGAGTTTCTGCACTTTAACTGTGTGCACAGGCAGCCTAAGACCAGCATGGCTTCAGTAACGGGACAGATTGTAAAAGCTCATTAGAAAAAAAACCCTGATCCCCCTCCCCACAGCGCTAGGGACCCCTACTGCGTGCACTGAACGACTCCCACCAAACAAGGCATTCTCCTGAACAAGGTGGCTGTGACGGCTCCAGAGTCTTTTGCATCGCTATCAAGAAAACAATGCCAAGGCTGCTCAGCACACTGCTTTGCAGAACCCCAGCTTCTCTAAACACACATCTGCCATCCCCCTGTCTGCTGGGGAGCACCCGAGCCACTCGCCTGCTCGCTGTAGAAAGACCAGCGCAAGAGTCGGCTTCTGACAGTTACTCAGGAGCCAGTCATCACAGTCCACATTCAATGGCTGTGTGCAGTGCAAAAAAAAAAAAAAAACCACACAAACAACAACAACAACAAAAAAAAAACCCACCACCACCACACCATGTCATCATGTTCCCAACAGCACCAACACTTACCTCCTTTATTTGCTGCATCTACTGCCTCTGCGGGTAAGCCAAACTGACTCATTAGTGGGCCCAGCTGTCCTGAAGCTAAGGCAGCACTGAACATGCTCAATGCCTGTGAAGTGGAGTCAACAGCATCAAAAAAAAAAAAAAAGTTTGCATCCTGTTTCTCCAGCAGCAGGTGGCTACTGCGCAATCCTCGCATGGGAGAGCAGGCCTCTCAGGGCACGGTGACTGCAGGGCTGGCCTTTATAAACTACCGCACCACGGGCAGGCGCTACACCAGGCCCTGTGTGGGTTCCGCACTCGGGAACAATGTTTGCTCTTAACCAGCCTGGTGCCAGTAAGCACACGCTGCTAAGCCCTGCCAGCCTGAGCAGCACACCAAGCCGCAGCGGCATCACCCGTCAGTTTACTGCATGGACGTTTAAGTTTACTTACAAATTTTTATCTAATCTAGCTGCAGCTACTCTATCACATCACCAACTGAAACCATTCCTCGTTTCCAAGTCTTGTCTGCACAACAGGGTTGCCATAGTTTAAACTAAAAGCAGTTGTCTTTCTTAGCCACTGAAATTTTGCAAATTGACACATTTCAAGCCCATCAGTTTAGTTCGAATTGGCCTGTAATACACCAGCTTTCATCACAGAAACGACAGTTCTGGAAGCAAGTACTCCTGTTTCCAGAGGAACAAGGAATGTAGCGCTGTGAACACGAGCATCTCTTCCCTACGGGCACTTGAAAAGAAAGACCTTTAAAGAGACCGCTGACAAGGCGCTCTTTGACGGGGAATAACGAATGTGCTACTGCTTCTGTCATTTGCCAGAGAGCATTTACGATACAGAGAAAAGTAAAGCCCAGTTCCAAAAGAAAAAGTAAAAAACATTCTGATCTGCCCTTGAGTGACCGCAGGAAGGAAGAACTAGTGCTCCATTCAATCACATCCCTCCCCTTTCCACCTCTACTGAGCAATTTCCTACTCTGAACCGTGTCAGGAACCTGAAAAAGGGCAAGGCGAATCATGCCGCACGGGGGAGGAGGGAGGGAGAACCGCCGTGACAGCTCGGCACCTACCTGCTGAAACTGAGGCGATGTCAGGGTGTTCTGAATCTCTTCTGCAGTCTGAGGCAGAGACTCCCCTGAGGGAAGGTAAGGCATCAACCGTTCTTGAACTTCAGCATTGGCCAGGATGGGAGCCATTATCTCGGGAGTCAGAACAGTTGCCAGGTCAACTAGGAAGAAAATAAAAGGCATCCTGTTAGATCATGCACAAAATCCCGCGTTTTTGTCGTGCAAACCAAGTGATCTAGTCAGAGGAGTACTGAAACGTAGTTGGCACACCACTAGCATCCTTCCTCCCTCTCTGTTTTGGAGTGAGAATAAGACTCGAAGCAGCCAAGAACAGCACTCAAATGAAAAAAAGAACCAAACTGAGACCTTTCAAACCAATTTGGAACAGGACAGGACAGTAAAACAGCTCCCAAGGACTCCTGGATCCAACAGCTGTCTGGTCAGCACTGTTACCTTGCTGTCCTCCTGCTCCAGACGGCACATTCATAGTAGCTAAGATGTTCTGAAGGTCACTCAATTGAATGGGCTGGGTTGGGCTCGTGGCCGAGCTGGTTCCATTACCCGAACTCGGCACGGGGCTCGGACTGGTCACAGACGCAGCCGCAGGAACGGACGGGGCAGGCGTTACACGCGTAGAAGAAGTCGTGGAAGACGGCGTCACAGCAGCCGATTGGCTGCGAGAGCTGGAGGAGATAATTAGTACAATTAATTCCCTGCAAAAACAGCTTTGCCTCTTGTGTTTTGAAAAGCTTCCTGGCGAGCCCTTAGGATGTGAAGAGCTCCTACCCTCATTTTAAGGAGGTAATAAGCAGTCTTAATTCCCTCACATGTCCTGTCCAATAGGCCACTGTTCCTCCAACGGAAGTGGCAACTTTATGTTTCAAAAACACTACACACCCAGAGCAGAGGGGCGTCCTACCTTGACGATGAACTGCTGGTCGGGGGTCCCCCACTGCCAAGCAGACTGGCCAGCCCAGGACCTGTCAGCGCACCCAGCCCACCTTCCGTAAACATAAAAGAAAAACAGGTTTAGGAATTTGTTTCTTTGGGTTTTTTGCACCTCTCTGCTCTAGAGAGGTCACTCTTGTACCTGAAAGGCTTTATTTGCTAAAATAAAGGAGGAGGGGGTGAAAGAGCCCAGACCAACCCTCCCCACCCCATTCTGTAAATTAACAGCTCTCGTTTTCTGATCTTGCATCCCGATTAGAAAACTGCCTTAGAGAGTTCCATGTTTTAGAAATGACTCCATTTCTAGATGTACATAAGGACAAAATAACTTCAGTTTGTGCCATACATACATGATAATTGTAACACAGCCCTCTCCTCTTATCTACTGGTTCCCAAAAATCCAACTTTTCCCTACACTTTAAAGCCAAGGCCGTCAGCAGAAGATTGCAGAGACAGCCTTTGAGTCACCACCGTCGCCTCATACAGCTGAGTTTTGCAGCTTCAAACCTAACACAGAGATGCAGTGGCAGAAATTAGCCGAGTCCTTAAAACACTTCATAGGCAGAGCAAAGTACGGATAACCCCGCGCTCAAAGCGGAGCAGGGATCAGGAAATACAGCAGGAAACCAACACTGGGCCTTTGAGCCAGCTGCCACATGCACAGGAAATCAGAATGAGCCTCCTTCATCCACGCATCCCAACTACCAAGGGCTTATCGCAACGTCAAGAACGTCAGATGAGAAGAGCTGGGGAAAAGCCTGGCTTCTAGGTCCACTGGAGCCATCAGTGACCGACTGTCCCCCTGCAATTCCTTTGAGTGACACCAGCCAAACGCTCCGTTTACCACACGCTTCCCATCCAGCGGTTTCTTGTACCACATCTCACTAGATACATGTCCCTGCACCAGCACCTGCATTTATCACCCACCTTCTGGGAGCTATCTGCAAGCAGAGGACAGAATGACAGCGCTCCATCAGCAAACACGCGATTAACTGAAGCCGCAGAACGCCAGAGTTCAGAGCGAGCGCCAGCCAACAGCTCCTCCTCCCTGTAGGACCCACTCCTACGGAACCATGCCCCTAAAACTTACGCTCTTACCCAGGAGAAAGAAAGCTCCTTTGTTACAGGAGCTCTGCAACAAAGGCAGAGTCCTGAGAGATGCAAACCAGATGCAAAGGGACAAGACGCTACTGGGGGAAGAGATCCACAGAGATTCACCACAATCACTGTTTGCAGAGGCAAGCAGATGGTTTTCTTTACACGACTGTAGTGAGCTTCGTGTCAAGCTGTCTTATGGCTAGATGTAAAGGCAAAGAAAGAAGAGGTGCTGCGAAAAAGCGTTGAGAAGAGGAAGACAGTCTCAGGAGTCATGTGAAGCTTCAAGAAGGAAGATCTTTTCCAAACACATGCTAAAAAGCCAGAATCTTCCAAGACTAACATCAGATTTGCATCTGAACATCCCACCAACGTGAGATTTGCATCTGAAGCTAAAAAGACACAAGCTAGATCCATAAAAATGGACTTTCGAGCTTAACCAGAGAACCTCAGCCACTGCCACCTGCTAAGTGTTACTTTGTCTACTTCCATTCGAGGGTCTGACCTCTCAGGAAATGCTCCACTGGGATTGGAGCACGGACAGCGTTAAGGACAGACCACAGCGGGGACTCCAACGCACCTCTTACCCCCTCCAGGTAAACCTCGCGGTGATTCGAGCTCTCCCCAGCGTGGCCCAGGAGAGGAAGCCCTAACCTGAGCCCTACTCCTCTGACTAGAGAGTGCTGTGAGGTGGGGACGCTCCAGCCTTCCTCTTGAACACTTTCTACTTTGCACACAAATATTCACTGGATCAGAGACAACACGGGCAACTCCACAGCTCGGTAACTGGGACATTCACCAGGGATGAGTCCCTTGTTTCCAGTCCCTGCTCCAGTGAGTATTTAGGAGGAAGAGGAGGGGTGGAAAAAAGGAGGGGGAAAAAAAAAAAAAAAGCAGAAGATTCAGTGGAGCAAGGAGCAGAACTGACTTTCCTTGCAGATCAAGCCCTAAGTTCAGTGCTGTGTAGAGGTACCCTTCGTTTCCTGCATCTTTTTTTTTTTTTTTTTTGCCCCTTAGCTCATCTTTGAGGCAGGGCCTTGCTTTCTCACATGAAAGCAGCGCTATTCAACTCAATGGCACTACTTGAAAATATTGTCAGGTAAGATTTAACCTGGCAGGAGAAAATACCATTTTGGCATAAAGATATTAAAGCATTTTACCAAGTCCTCCTAAGCCCGTTGGTCCGATCAGCTGCATGAGCTGGTTATGGCTCATGTTTCCAAGAAGGCTTTGCAAGCCACCCTCACCTAAAAACAAAAACATTCTGAAACACAACATATTCACATAGGTTTTTTTTCACAGCACTCCGGCTCAAACAGCAGGAGATTAATTGGCATCACATTCTGTATGGAAAAAACAGTTCTCAAGTGTTTACTGATTCATGATGCTCATAAAAGATAAATGCAACTTGGCTTCATAAAGAGGTAAGACTCCAGAGAATCTACTGGAAACAAAGAGAGATCTCTTCTGGCAGTCTTAACTTTCAGCCTGCACCTACTGTAACAGCATAGCTTATTTTGCTAAAAGCAAGTTTACACTTCTGGTATTAACACTGTCCCCAGCTCACCCTCCACAGGTCTTTCTTCCTACGGAACTACAAGTGCTTATTCTAAAAATAAATTTTAAAAAAAGCCTCTCAGATGAAGGAGCAGAGAATGCACTGTACCTCCTAATGCCGAGAGCTCGTGGCCTCCACTTGCATTTCCACCCAAAGCACCAGGCATTGGTGGATTGTTGAGATACTCGTTCACTTTACGGCAGTGCTCTTCATCCTTGTCCGTCTTCGGCTCCTGCAAGAAAGTCACTCTTGGTACGAGTCAAACCAGAAGTATTTTGTGCCAAGACCTTTATTATTGACTTCCCACAAACCTGCATCCAGAAGAAGAGTCGTTTTGATCCTGCCTTGAACTTCAATACATACACACGGCCAGTAGTGCACTGAGGTACCCTCTTGAATTCACAGTCATCAGGAAAAATAATCAAATCCTGGAAAACGTGGTAGTAGGAACAAATGTTTGAGGAAATACATGAATATTCCTTTTAGCCTCTCAAAGACCTCTGCCCTCCTCCCCAAATCCTTCTTCCATCTGCTCCCCAGAGCAGAGAGGATTTGGAAGTGCAGGTCTCTCAGGCCACAGTGGCATTCTCGTCCTAATTTTTCTTGGAGACGCTCTTTCAGCCACGCCAGCGGAACAAGAACAAGACAGATCATAACTTAACGCCTCAGCACTGAAACACAAAGCCATACTCACATCTTCGACATTGCCCGAGGTCCTGTCCTTCCAGCAGAAGTGAATGAGGGAGTCATCAGTTTGCTGGATGTACACAAGGCCTTTTCTCTTGTCTGGGGTTACAGTGCTGCCTTTCAGGGACATCTTCCCTGCCCGAAATTCCACCAGGTATTTGCTTGAAGAGCCACGGGAGCCTGGGACCAGGCTCGGAAATAACGCACCTGAAGACATCCTGGAAAGGGAGAGAGCAGCAGATATGATGAGAAACCTTCCCATATTTGCTCTTCTCAATAACAAATTTCAATCTTTATCAAGTGAGTGCCACAACAGGAAACTGTCTCACTGCCTGCAGAATTTCAGGGTGACCCAGAAGAGCTAAAGCGGAACACAGGATGAAGTCAGGAGGCTCCACAGATCTCCACTAATAACCAGGAGCCTGTCTGCTAAGGTACCTGAAAACGAAACCACCGTCCCCCTGACGCTTCCTTCTTCGGTTCATGTCACGGTTGACAGGATCAGGGACGGTTTAATTGCAAGGAGCCCTACTGCAACGCTGATCTTCGGACTCCTGCTTCAGCATCCCAGCAGAGAACCGCAGGCCGCCCTCACAGCTCGGGGCCCCACCTCACCCACGGCAGCTTCCCGTCTCCCGAGGAAAGCGTTTCCCAGCCCGGCAGGTCGAGGCGTTCACGCCGGCGGGCCGGTCGGCCTGCATGACTTGGCAGTTGTTTCCAAGCTCGCAGGGCCGCTTACCCGCCCCCGCCCCCCGCGCCGGCCGATCCGAGCGCACCGCCGGCAGCGGCCGGTCAGACCCGGCACGGCCGCAGGGAGCCCGGCCCCAGCCCCTCGCACAGGCCTGAGGCGGAGCTGCCGGCCCGCTGGGCCAGCTCGACACCACAGCCCGGCCCAGGCCGCCCGCCCGCGACCGCTGCCGGCGCTCCCCGCCCCCGCGAAGGCCGCGATCTGCAGCCGGGCCCCCTGAGGCCGCCGCGCCGCGTCCCCCCAGGCCTTTCCCGGCAGGAGACGCCGCTCGCCCGCGCGGGCCGCAGCCGGCCCCGGGCCAGCTTCCAGCGACCGCTGAGGCAGGCGGTGGGCCGGGCCGGGCCGGGCCGGGCCGGGCCGGGGAGCCCGCACGGGAGCCAGCAGGGCCCGCCCGCCCCGCCGCCCTCGCTCCGGTGCCGGTACCGGTACCTGCCGCCGCCGCCCGCAGGCCCCGCACCGCTCCGCTCTTCCTGCCCCGCGCGCCGGAACCCCTCCCGCCGCGGGGCGGGGCATGGCAACACCGGCGCCCCTACGGCCCCGCGCGATTGGACGGCGCGGCCGTCAGTCAGGAGCGGCGGCCCCTGCTGTGTCACGGCGGCGGAAGATGGCGGCGCCCCGCCCGCCAAGCAGAGGCCGCAGACCGGCTCTTCTCCAAAACCACCTTTATTCCCATTTACAGCGTCACAGACCTGTACAGAGCACGGAGACGGGGGCGGCGGTTATTAAACATTACAAAAATAAATACATTTCACTGCAGCAACCAGGAGCCGGCGCAGGGCAGGAAGGGGCTTGGCCAAGGGGGCAGCAGGAGCACGCCGATCGCGGTGCAGGGCAGGTTACCGTCACAGAATATAAGTATTGCTTTATGGTGCGAACAGCCCAAATCTGGGGTGTTCCCAAGCCACCGGAGCTGCACCAGGTTCTTCCCAACAGCTGCCTCCCAGCACCACCCAACTGCAGAGAGGGGGGAAGAGCCTCGATGTCATTTTCTAAAAACATTTTTCGACAAAACAATTGACTGATAAATTAGTTTCAGTTATGAAATAGGAATAAATACTACTAATTAGTTCTGGCTTTTCTGAGTAATTCCTATCCTCATTAATCTGGGTACCCATAATTATATATAATTATATAAATGTCAGCTGTCTGAACAAGCTGCTCCCGATTTACAGTATGACACTGCCTCAAAGACACAAAGACAGAGGCTACACGGCAACCACAACGTCAATTTTTCACTTCCACTGCATTTTTTAGTAAAAGTCCACCCGCTCCCCTGCCCCAGCTCACACCCGGCCCCTCCGCCATCACGGCAGCGTGGGGCCCCGGCGCTGGGAGCACGGCGCCCGCAGCGCGTTCTCTCCCCCGCCGCCTCGCAGGCCGCCAACGCGACCGCCGCACCGCACGCCCTGGGCCTGCGCCGCCGTCACCCCACGCTTCCGACCCAGCGCGCCGCAGGGCAACGGGCTGCCAAGGAACCGAGTCCACCCACGGCTGGGAAAAAGCCTCGATGGCGAGGCCGGGCTGTTCAAAGCTCTGATTTAAATAATCTTCGTCTCATAAGCATCACGGTGAAAATTAAGAGCACAGCCCTGGAGCTGGCTGAACAAAGCCAGTCATCTCCAGCCATCCTCTTGCCCCACCAGCCAGCTGCCCTGGTACGAAAGTCTCACTTACAAAAATCTCTCTGTCACCACCTAGAGACCCACAGGGTATTAAGTATTTATTATAATTTCTTTCTAGATGGTTTCTCTACATAGCTGTATTAACATATACTAACACAGTTATCTTATATACAGTGTTTAATCGAGTTATAAAAGTGACATTCTTTCAAAAGGTGCAGTTATTAATGTCTTGACACGTAAACTAGTGAGGCGAGATCGGCATCGAAAATGAAAGTTCCAGAGCAACTGAAATGCAGCATTAGGAGTCCCATGGCTAGCCAAGCACAGACGTGTCAGCAGGGAGGGGAAACTATTTTGTAAGTGTTGTCAATGAAGAACAATAAATTAAAATAATGGATTTTCAACTAATCTGAAATTTTACTAAAAACTTTCCACTAAAGGAAGGGGAGAAGAGGGTAAAGACGTAACTAATGAAGTGTTCTTACTTTAGATATCTTCCCAGTTTCTTTTAAATCCCATGAAGATTCTATCCTGAAGTTTGGATTAAATATTGTTACAATTTTTTTCATGCTTTCACATAATGAGAAGAGTTTCAGTCTTTGAATTTAACTCATAACTCAGATGAGAGGGATGCTAACCCCGTACACTTCTTATAAACAAAGTATTTCTTTAGCAATTACCCTGCAGTTTTTCCATTCAGGCAATTTCTATTTATATGTATTGTTTTAAAAATACTACTCCAGCATTAAACATACCATTTAGCTTAAGCAAGTTTTGAACCCCCATGAGATGTTAAACTGGCTTAATACGCAAATCCTTTTACTCCTCACCTAACGACGGGTTCCCTACGCTGCTTGCAGCGAGTTTGGAAAAGGGGTCACAGTGCCTGGCACAGTTGTTTAAGTTCCCTTTTTCATAAAAAGTATCTTTATGCTGTCCCATATGGAGCAGCAGTGTCTTTTTAAAAGTCATGCGTCTATGCACCTTTTAGGAACAAATAAACCCTGCTGTCCGCACCGTATTACCAGCTCTGGCTTGTGAGTCCTAAAGACTTGCCATCAGCACGGAGTACGGCTTCTGGCAGCAGAACATGAGCAGTTTCAGATCAGGCCCTTACTTATTGCCTTGAATTTTTACAGCTTCTCTCATTTTTCCAAATTAGGACAACTGAATCTCCTAAAAAGTAACGTGAATCCAATCATTAGATGCTTGATTTGATACAAAAATATTTCTTCAACATATATGTTAATTTTCTTTTGCTTTTTAATCCTGTAGCTGGGAGAGCAGCACTTCAAAAGTCTCCTCTTTGGATGAAACCACGTACGTGTTTGGTTACCAATCAAGACCAGTTCATCCATGAATTCCTCAAGTTGCTGGTGTTTAACACTAGCAATTTCTGAATTACTGTAAGCTTCATGGCAGTGTAGCCACTCTCCATTTTTGCCTGGTTACTCAATTTAAAACTTTAATGAAAGAAGCAGCAATACTAGGATTACTTCTAATTACTGGACCTAATTTATCAAGCTTCTCTCCCCCCCTACGCCTGATGTATACTGCTTGAAATAAAATGAATGTGTCAATTCAGTAATTGATTATTTCCAGCATTATACGGCTTCGATGGTTTGATATGGAACAAATTCCCACTTTTTTGACAGCACGTGCTCACAGAAAACTTGTAATAGGTATAGCTCAGCCCTGCCAAAGCTTTAAATTGAATCTGCTTTTTCACAACATACAAAACAGACATGGCCTAATAATGAAAAACATGCAAACCAAAGCTTCCCCAAAATATGAACCTGTGTGGAAATACATACCAAAGTGCTTCCAAATAAAAGTTTAGTCTAGAAGCATACATAGTGCCAAAGCTGCCAAAGGTAGTGCAGAAGATTTACGCCTCCAAGTGGTAGCAAGCAATATATTGTACATTGTAACCACCTCTACATTCCTGCAGTTGCTTCCCAAGCTTCTCATCTTTTAAGAACAGCATTTGACTTCAGAAAAAGCACACTTTTTAATGCACCCTTCCCTTCTCCTATCATATGCTCTATGTAATTTTATCACAGGTACACAGTTTAATGCTCACAGTGTCCAAAGGTTGTGAAGACTCTGCAATAGACAACTACAGTTTGAGAAGCTCAGGTTGGTTTTTTGTTTCCTTGAGTCTCTGAATTATTGAGTCGTATTGAGAGAGGGGCCAGGAGCTCCAGCCCCACGTAGTGCTACATACCGTACGGAAGGTTCACATGCATCTCGTCATGGGGAGTATCAAGAGTACTAGATTTGATCCTGTTGGTACCATATTAGCTTTTCATCCCTGCTCAGAGTTCCAAAAACTTCAGATTCTTCACTATTGTACTAAGTAACAAGGATATTATCTCTATTTTATTTAAGTTACGTAGTTTTCAAGGATGTTATGTGCTCTATCAGATATAGCAGTATCTTCCTGACAAATAAACTAGGGGAAAAAAAATGAAGAACCAAAGGTCCCTTTGAAAATTAGTGAAAATATGATGATTTCAGGTGCAGTTTTATGGAAAGAATGCAACAGTACTTAAATATTTGGCAATCCAATGTTAGTGATAATTAAATCCTTGATTGTTGACCGATAGAATTTTTGTTAAAATTTACTTAGAAAAGCTGGTTTTTGCTATCAACAAAACCAGAGTAACTGGCTTGGAATGAAATCTAGTAACTAGATGTCCAGATGAGATGAGCAATTGGTTCCGTAATTTCAGTATATGTCTGGACAGTCTGAGAAATTTCTATCAAAATAGCCACCTGAGTACAGCCAATCTGAAGTCCCAGTGTATGGGTTAGTGCCTTGATGAAACCATCTGTAAAAAAAAAGAAAAAGGAAAGAAAGAATAAAATAAAAAAAGGAAACAAAGTGAACAGTTATTAATAGAGGGGGAAAAAAAGCAACTTTGCTTCTTTCACAAAACATTGTAAAAACACACTGGTATTTCTTGTCAAAAGAAAATTCACAGGAAATATTCTGAACATGAGAAATAATGCATTAAACTTCCTACACAGTTATCACCACCTTGCAAAGCATTTTTTTTAAATAAGAATTTTTATATCAAGTCAAGGAGAAGTATGAAATGGATTTTGAAGTTGCTGTCCTATTCCAAATAAAACAACCTTGATACTCTAGATTATATATTGACTATGTATATTAATTTTTCGTTTAAAAGAATGCGAAACCAGTTACACAATCCTTTTTGTGAACTTGTCCAAACAGAAAACAGTTTTGTTCTGTGGAGCTGGACTTTGCACAGAACATTAAAAGATGCTCACTTTTTAGTCACATTGACTGAAAACAATTTTCTGTTCTCTGGAAGAGGTTTTCAAAGGCATTAACTGGAATTAGTTTGTAGCTTCTCCTCCAGGCTTTGAAAATGCTTTCTCTTCTGAATTTAATGAAATCATGGGAGCATCCCAAGTTCTTGCCTTTGAAGGAAGCACCTGCAGTAACTGGCTGAGCATAGACTTGACTGCACAGCATTGTCATCTGTGAAAAGCAACCAGTGGGAGCAGGAGCCAAATCACACATTACTTCGCGATGCATTCTGTGACTGAGAAGTCACTTGAATACGCAAGGGAAAAAAACAGTTTCTGAAGTTTCCAAGCCAAGTCGTCCTAAGAGTGTGAGAACAAAAGTCCCTAGAGGGCCACAATGTCTTACTAAACTGCCAAAAGCTGGCCAGGAATTGGTTAATGGAGAGATGAGACTTAACATTCTATTTATCCTAACAAAAATAAGGTTTTAAAAAACAAAACAAAACAAATCCAACATTACCACAGTAGTTAATTATGACAGGTTTCAGCATTTAGTATTAGATAATTTCTCCAGGACAAAGTTATCAGCAATTTTGGCTTTCAGCTACATTATTTAATTGTTGACCCAGCAAATGCTTTATGTGACACTAGAAATTGTGCTGTCATGCAGGAAATCAAATACACACTGTCTTGAATAAAAAGCACACATTTCAAGCAGTCTACCAAACCATTCCGAGCATTAAACAAATGCCCAGCTTCTGTCCCCCTTACCGTGTGTGCCACTCCACTTCATCTTTTGCACGCTCCTTGCGAGCAGCTCTTTGTTTCTCTTCTAGTCTCTCTTTTTCTTTGCTAGCCACATCTAACAAACATTGCAAGAGAAATTGGTTAATTAGCAAAATAGCAACAAATGCAAAAAACCCACAGAAAAGACTGCAGAGAAATGAAATATAGTTCATTTAAGCGAGAGAAAGCATTTACTGTACACAATCTCACTGAACAATGAAAATCTCATGCAACAAAAAAAACTAAAACTGTCATTTCAGAAGAGCGGCTACTACACAGAGTCAAAACAGAAATTTTGGTGTTTTATCTATCAGAAACACAGAACTGAGACAGCAGGAAAGAACTTAGAGATGAGGCATAAGAGAGAGTGTGATTTTTTCACTATTTGGCCATGTGTTTTTTCTGACAAACACCAGAGCAATAGAGCATGTCTGTTCACCACACGTCTTTCAAAGTCCAGAGCAAGCGAGCACGTCTGCCAGTTCCCCCCAAGCTAACAAACATGCAAATACACTGTAACATAGGACAGCAGTCTTGGGATCCCCTTGGACACATCTGCTCTCCCAGACTTTTCTGAGAGAAAACAGACATCATACACAGTTCACAGCATGTTCATTGACACTGGATGACAAAGAGTTACAGCTGCTCTGGGAATGAGAAACTGAAGATGGTATTCCTGTATCAACCACCCTCCCTTCAGTCATCCTCAAAACTTACTAATGTGAAAATATTTCCTCCAGTAAACACATACCCATGTTTCCATTTTCCATATTTCTGATATCTGGACGTAGTCGACAGTCAGTGGGAGCTAATATTGCTTCCATGCCCTTTTCTAGCTCATTGAGACTCACAGCAAAACTGGTGAAATTGTACATCTTAAAAGCAAATTAAAGATAACATACAAGTTATTTTGGCAAAGTGGCACTGGGTACCCTATACTGAAAGGATACAATACAATTTCCAAGAAAAATTACCATGTCAAATCTTCTCCTACGGGCTACCCTGAAAGCAAGGTTAGGTTCATACAAAACTGTTTTTTTTGTTGGAGGGGAAGGACAAGGAAGGGTAGAAGGGGATGGAAATCACAGCTTTCATTTTTTAAGCAGTCTTTGCTTCAGAGAAATCAATAGATTTTTCCTCTATATCTGACATTTATCATCATATTTATGAAAAACCAAAAATAAAAAACCTCCACACCTAGAAGACCAAAAAGCCTTCTTGAAACTATTGAGGTTAATATCCAGCTGCCTAGTTACTGCATTCTTTTTGGAAGCCTGTCTTCCAACAGCAGGGTCAGCAGAAGGGAATGTGGATCCACACTTTAGCCCCTCCAAGTGTAGAGATCTCACATACAGGTTCACCTAAGGCACCAGATTCGCGCTGAAGCAGCTGCAGTCGAAGCATGCATCCTTCCTACCAACTTTGACACAGCAGTGATGCTCTCAGCACAGGAACGACGCAGAAGCTTGCTGTACTGTAATTTTACTGCTGCAGCAAGAACTGCCAGAGCTTGTCAATATGCATGCTAAGGACAGACACCCCAACAAGGTTTCACTTGAACATGACTCATGTTCCATTGGATAAGTCACTAGCAATAGCAATACACAAACTGATTGAAACAGTTACCTGTGATGAGTTTGGTGGCCTACAATTTATTCTCCAAAGCAATTTACTGCCTGGTATGAACTGCACCGTTTCTTGAACCTCTGGCATATCATCAGCCTCATCATTTTCGGATTTAATTACATCTTCACTCTGAAACAGAGGTAACATTTGGCAGGGGAGCAAAGGGAAATTAGACAGTTTCATCTAGAGTTCTACAGTGACTGTTGAAGAATCTGCTCAAATTTGAGATATTAAACACTCTCCTGTACTTCTGCCTCACCCCTCATGTTTGCTTTTCCTCACTCTGTATATCTAATTCAGATATATCAGGAGCAAAACATTATGATAAAAATGATTGTTTATCATTTTTATCATAACGTCTTGCTCCTGATATATCTGAATAGCCTCCCACCACCTATGTACAACTTGAATGTGCTTTAAAAAATTAACAATAGTAAGTTGATCTATTTCAGAAGTCTTTTCTCTAGCTTCCCTTCTATCACATGCCACAGCTTTATTTAACCTAACATGACTATTACTTCTTCAGGTTTAAATGAGCTAAAACTGCAATTTAAACTAGTTCCCTTAATGGCCTAAGAAAGATAAACAGGGCATGCCTGCTTCTGGATATTGCTTCATCATTTGCAAAAGATTTGCACGTGCAATTAAAAAAACAGATATGCCCTTGTTTCAGTCTGATTTCCTATGATCGAGATTCTAGTGACTATTATCACTCCCAATTTTCTCACTATGAAGACTGTGTACTTAACTTTATAAATACAGTGTCTTTCCTTCCAAGTTCCTGTCTTACCAGATGCACTGCTATTACACATATGTAAAATCAACTGCAGTATTCTTCAAGAGGCTGCTCTCAGAATGCGAGAGAATCTGACTGTTGTAGGACAGAGACAGCTACATTGTGGAATTTCAGAGGATTTCACCATGAGAAATCATTTAAAACCACAACCACCAGAAAGGAAGTTTGAGGCAATAACATTCTAGAGTGAGAGTATCACAGTTTTCCTCTCTCCCCTCGCTCCCACTCCCCCTTCTATTTTCTTTCTGCCCCCTCTGACATAGCTCATTTATTTTATTCAAAAATACCCTATTAAGTTAAACAGGGCCTGTTTTATATGCTAGGAAACAGCACCACATGGTTAAGAGTAATCTCAATCATTTGGTTTGAGTTTTCATTATTTTAAAAGACTCTTTTAGGCTACTTTCCATGTCAAGATCTGGTTTAATATTAGACAGTTCACCATCTAAATATAGATTCAACAGAAAGGAAGGAAAGAAAGTTGATGTTCATAAGATGAACAGAACTTTATTATGTTTAAAAAGAGAAGAAAAAAAAAAAAAACGTCAAAATATAAGCCTGTACCATGACAGAATGCAGAGCCAAAAGCAAGGCCAGTTGTTGCTCTAGGTTCTTGTGATGCGAATACTTTTAAATAAAAGTTTGAGCTTCTTAATGTTAAAAGTTATTAGCTTGTGTTTAAGTTATCATTTCAATGAGCAACCAGGTCTGCTAGTCCCTGTTGATATCAGGAAACCCAACAGTCTTCTGCTGCACCATACAACATCTTGCATTTTCCGTATAACACTGAGGCTTTGGCGGTAACTTCTGACAGTGCTTACATGTGATGAAAAAACGGCACGTTTCCAGACCCCTTTGTTGTCAAGACTGTCTACATCATAAATTCTAAAAGGTATAACTGACTTAAACATTTGGGTTTTGGGTTTTTGGGGGGTGTTTGTTTGTTTGTTGTTTTGGGGGGTTTGTTTTGTTTTGTTTTTTTTAAAGCCCAAAATTTTACACCTGGAGTTGGCAGCAGAGCCACTACTTTCCTCTTTCAAGGACTGGACAGCACCAGCTTGGGGGTTCATATTTGATAACTTCTCTTTGACAGATCTCTAGCAAACACCATTTCTACGAGCTCTCTTCAGTACCGGCAGCTCACGCTAAATTCTACGCAAGTTCAAAGTGCAATGCCTTCTCGTGGGACTAACACTGCCCACATCCGACCCCTACCAAAAGACAGACTGTTTTAACCTCCATTCACCACCACCTGACCATTTCTGTAAAGACGACGTTTTCCTTTCACTTCTTATATTTTTCAGTATCTTTTCTCCCTAAAAAATCCTTAACCTTACCGGCTTCAATTTCTTCTGCTCACCACCTCTCTTTTCATTCTTTTTGTACGTCTCATACGTAGTGGGATCAGTGCACCACAAGCATTCTGTCCACTTGCCATAGATCACGCACAGCTTCTTTCTGCTGCAGAGAAAGCAAAGGAGACTCAGCTTTTGCTTCTTATAAAGCCTTCTAAGCCAAGTCATGCAGATTCTGATCTATACTAAACACCCAGTTTCCTGCTTGGCTCTATTTTATGTTTCTTTGCAGATTTCTTAGAAGCTAGAGATTTGATAATTCAAAGAAATGATTCCAGCTTATTCCAGTCTTACTGGCATTCAGGCCAACAGAACACATCCTCATGACTCAGTCACATGCCTTTGCCACTGTTAAAACGAGCGTGGGTGCAATAAAGCCAGCAGTTTACAGTACAGAGACTCAGAGTTACAAAACAGGTTTGTGTTTGATTAACATTTTTCCTAATAACCATATGCTTATTATTTTAAACTGAAGACTGGAATTGTGACTGTACAACAGTGAAATCAGTTGCGACTACCCTGCATTTTGCCTGGATACCTTTATTTCCAAAGACTGGACTGGAGAATTTTTCTAACAATGCTCAAAATGATCCTCCTAGAATCAAGGGGTTTAATACTGACACAGAGAACAGAAATGGGTTACAATCTGCATTGCTAGCAACGTTGCAGTCCCATCAGTTGTGGTCACTATGCCAGCAAAAGAAATGCCACAGTGCTCAGAAGCAGAGAGACCAAGAGGGTTTTATCACTTACTTTTTGTCCTGAATGTATCCTTCTACTCTGTGAAGCTCTTTCCCAAACAGCCCACATGGTTTAAAATTAAGGACACATTTATCTCCAGTACTGTAGAGGAAATAAGTATATGCTTAAAGAAGTAAGCCCCTAAACACATTAGTAAGTTTACTTTTTTACCTTATTTAGCTTTTTCAATATAGTTACAGTTAGCTGGGGGTAGTTATTGATATATTTATTATTCTTTAACCACAGCTTATCGTCTGACCAGGACATTAAAAAAGGCACACAAATTTAAAAATTCCACAAAAAGGACAAAAAAAAACCCCAAAACAATGTGTACATGAAGACATCAGCCTGTGAAAGCCAACTGAAAACATGACCATACTTCTGAGGGTCATGTATATCTAAAATTTATCAAAAGTGCTAGGAATAAAACAGAATGCAGTGTTGCATGTTGCTTAACCATGAACACACTGCATTCCAGATCAATATCTATTTACAGCTAATTGTTATGAGAAATAACTTTTACCGATGTCCTACAAAAGAAAATCTAGTTAAGTGAATTCAAAAGTTCTCTAAACTGCATATCAAAAATTCTGAACTAAGTGTTTTACAAACATAAAGCAGCATTATATTTCAGCATCTTCCTCGCACCGAGATGTACACATATGTAAATAATCTCTCCCAGCGAGGTTTCAGGCCAAGTTCCTACGTCAAGCACAAAGCACAGAGAGACCATCCTGGGCCTCCTGTGCAAATAGAGGATACAGGATTGTAGATTTGATGCTATGAGAAGTATCAAAGCAGCAGCCCTGATGGATTAAAGCTCCTATTTATTGGCAGAAAAACATGGGCAGAAGTAATACAGCTTTCACAAAATTATCTCCCTCACCATTACAGGAAGCAATTTATTTTACATAAGGTAAAAAGTTTTTATATAGGCAGTTGGCAGAGCAATCAACATGCTCTAAGTTCACACTATCCTGCTCTGCAGTTGTTTTTCTGTGCTCTACTCTTAATTTAAGACATTCTCTCTCTATTTTCAAAACTGAAGAGTGCCAAATCACAATCAACATGATGGAGGTCCACTGCAAGCCTCCAACAACTATTCCATTTAATTGTTCTCGAGTTATTAATTTCTGTTCTCTGCCAACAGGGCTAAATTTGAACGGGTACCTCACAAATATGAAATCTTTGAATCCCCTAAGCCATCTAGCCTTGTGCCTTTTCAGTGATATTATTATGATACTAAGCCCAGCCCAACAAATAGTTTGCACTTGTCAGAGGAGGAAAAAAAAAAAAGCCACAAGATTTCAGACCTAAAAACCAAAGCTTCCTGTGTATCTGACAAAAATCAAAACTATCTGCTTGGCAACAACAGTGACGATGCAGCAGTCCCACAAGCCACCACTCAGTTTCATGACTGGCATTACCTGTGATTTACAATTTCTACCGTTCCGTATTGTTCTAACCACAGTTTACCAATAATTACATTATGTACACAACAGGTTGGATTTGTCCATGTGTAAGCTTCATTATGTCTGTAAAGAAAAACAGAGAAACAAAAAATTTTCTTGTGTTTAAGATGGAATGTAAGCCTGTTTCGAATTCTGTTCATGGCAGGGCAAAATATTTAGCACTCCTATGAACAGCCAGCAGTTAACTTCAAAACAGAAAAGAAACAGACTTTTCTTCATAGGCCAACAATGTGTTGTGCCTGAACATTAGTGCAATTAATAAAGTGATATCCCTTTTATTTTTCTTCCTCCTCACACAGCTGAAAGAGTAAGTTTTACAGTTGCTGTGCTTTTGATTACAAATTCCAGCCCAACATAAACAGCAGTCCAGGAATCCATCTTTTTCATTTGCACTTTTAAAGCTGTACGTGATAAAACATAACACTCACAGGAGAACCAGGCTGACAAACTAACATCTAATAGTGTCTTCTATGCAACTACTGCAGCAGCACTGCAAACTTCTTCCTAAAGCTCCTCTTGTAAATATCCATCATAATCTAGAAAGTACCTTTTTGTGATAAAAAAAAGCACTGAACATAAATATTTGAATCTTCTAGCAGAGAGCTTAGTCAGTACCAGTTCTGAAACAGGTCTGATATGAGGACACTCCTCCTTGAGGGCTGCTCAGACCAACCCACTTGAACAATTTTTCATTTTACAAACACTAAGCGGTAAAGACTTTTGAACCTGAAGAGCGTGACACGAGTCAGCAAACTGCATGAGTGGTTTGAACAAATATGCCCCAAGTTCCTACGTCAGTAGACGAGGCCTGCTCCAGTGTCACCGAAGGGAGTTTTGGCTGTGTGCGGTTTTGAGGGATTTTTGGTTGGGCATTTAACGCCAGCGGGACACGATAGCACTAGATTCAAGCTTTGTAAATGTGACGTTTTATAATCCAATTTATTACTCAATTCCATTATTTTCCTAAAGACTTATGAAGAAGGAAAAGTCCTAGAATTGAATAATCTTCTACTTAGTTACATTTTAGTTTTAATATTTTGTGAAAAGCTTTAAAGGGATTCTAAATCCTTAAAAGACATTATTCTGAAAGTGGTCAAAATGTTAAACAATCAGATTCCTATTATCACCAGGCTCAGCAGTGTCAAAGCCATCTGTTCTCACTTATCTTTCCGTCCTGTTAGAAGAAATGCTGAAGTTACCTGCTTGGCAATCAATCCATCTGAGGAAACCTTGCAAACTCTGTTTTAATATAAAAAAATACAGAAACAAGCAGCGTCCTCTTTGTAAGAAATGCCTTGTACTTTACTTCCAGTTAAGTATGGAGAGAACACTCCTATTTAATGTTTCCAACTGGTCTGTCATTTTCCAGTACAGAGAAAAAACCTGATTGAAGTCTGACTATTTTCCACGGCAAGTTGTCTCCAAGCATACTTTAGAACAATGACTACTCTTCAAGCGGGGAAAAAAAATACCAACCGCCCCCCAAATTCATCCTACCAGCCTTAGCACACATTTTTATTCACGAACTACTTGACACCAAAAGCTGTATAGCATAAAACAAAACACAAGACACTCATGGCCAGTGTGGAGAAACTGAAACACTTCTTTGTGCTGGAAAAGCGAGGAAGAAGTGTGTTTTCTGATGCATGTTTTGAAAACACAGTCATAGTTAACATAAACGCAGCACTTAACATCAACTTGCAATTTTGCTTCCCAAACAGTTACTTGTCCACTCAGACTACTCAAACCAACAGAATGGTACGAATCACAACACCGAGAGGCTCAAAATTTGATTTCAACTTCTGCTGCTAACTTGAAGCGATTATTGAAAACCAATTATTTTATCATTTATACTCCAGTTTAAATCTGTGCCCTGTAATTTGGTTAGGCAGAACAAGAATTTTAATATTCTTCTAAACAGTCGCTCTCTCTCCAACATCAAACTTTATTTTTCTCAAGTCTGCCTTCTACACTAACATTCATAGTGCTTTCTACATGTAGAAGAAATTTCCTCTATTTCCATCACCATTTATATCCAAAACCAGTTCATACTTTTATAAGCTTTGGAAGGTTAGATGCTGACAGCTCGACAAATAAACTATACTTCCAAAAGTAACTACAGGAAAAGTCAACGCTTGATATGGCAGGCAAGTTGACTGTTTATTGAAACCAAATGTCTAGAAGTTTCATAAGCAGATATTTCAAAACAATCTCAAAGTTAGGTCTGAGGAAAGCTTTTCTAAAAGCACCTTTAAGTGTTCAATTGCAAAAGGCTTTTTCTGCAACTATTATCTAGTGCATCCTTGTGTCCTACCTGGGAAGGCTCAAGAGTCCTTGTGCCACCAGGGCACAAACCAACTTACGGGAAGTCACGTAATGTATAGAGATATACACAATTAGAGACAAGCCTGGGAGTAATCTGGAGAGGCATTCTTGATTGTAATAGGAAGGAGATTGTACACAGGAAGTGTTAAACAGGTGACAGGACAATCCTGACAAGTCCCTCATGTTCCCTTGTCACACAGAACAGCTCTTCTGAAGATGCAGTTCATTCCACACAAACACATGCACACAAACAGCCAAAACTAACAACAATATTTAAAAGCAAGAGGAGTTTCAATAGCCCAGTAATAGAATTTTATCTCTCTATTTAAATTTTACATGCCTTCACAGAACTAGCTTTCAGTAGCATTCAGTAGTTTTTAAGAAATGCTGATTTTCGTAGTGGAAAAACCGGGTGAAATCACTACAGATATGCAAGTATGGCATAATTTAAAAAACAAAAAAAAAAACAAAAAAAACCCAAAAAAAAAAAAACCCAAAAAAAAAACCAGCCCTGAAATTAAGCAGTGAAAATTAACTTGTAAATAAACTCTTACAACCTCTTCAGCCAGAGATTTTTAGATAATCACCTATGAAAAGCCAATAGAATGATTACCACCTATCTTTTTATTCAAGTAAATGTTAAGTTGATAACATAAAAAAGGCATTTACTTCTCATACTCACTTCAGAAGCTCCAAAGTAATTGTTCCCCGAGGCTCCGCTTCTATACTCTTTCCCCAGAATTTTAGTTTGGGATAGATTGATCCATGAAAAATAAAGTCGTTATTGAGGCCTTCAGAATAAAATGCACTAATAGGCGGGTGGTGGCTGACTTGCTCAGATATAAATCTAAATCCTAAATCCTCCCTAGCAACAACAAAAAAGAGCATTAAACAATAAACTTTTTTTTAAAAAATGTTACAAGAGTTACTTGATACTTCAAAAAAGTTATAAGGATTTTTTAGATTAAACTGAGGGCAAGACTTCTCACTTTCTAGTCCCATGACACATTTACAATTAATGGAATGAAAGAAATTGCACTCTGAACACCTTCCCTTCATACCCAGAAACCCACATCCAAACACCTAAATGACTTTCTACCAGAAACACATTTGAAGAAGTTTCACTGAAATAACTTTTGAAAATACTGCAACTCTTTGGGCAGCATTAGAAGGTCTGACTGAAAATTCTTTTCTCCACCGCATACATATCACCCAGTTACTTCAGCAAGCTGGAAGTCCTTCAGACTACTCTATCTGACATGATCAGTGAACCACTATTTAAATTAATTAATAGTCTTTGGTTAGGAAATGTCTTTAGGGGAAGAACATAGACCATTTTTTCTCTGAATAATTCAAAGAATACTCTGCCAAAACTTAGAAATAAAATTATTAGCTTTATAACAGCTTCTCAAAAATTTTGAAATAGTTTGGGGAAAAGAATTTTGGCTAATACTCTGAAATATGTTTTAGTAGATTTGTATTTATTTCACTGAATAAACAACCAAGCTAGTATGAGAGTCTGCTAACTCAAGTACACAAATAGCCCCCGCTGCCAATTTGAAGTAATTATTACCTGGTTAATTCATAGGTTTCTCCTAACAGCGGGTTAAACGGCTTGCCAGTTCTCTCCCACTGAGAAGCTACAGCAGAAACTGCAAAGGCAGCTACAGCCTGTAAGTAAATTAAGAACATATTGTTATAAGAACAGTACATTAAAACTCTAGGTTGAATATATTTGCTGCACATTACAATATTTCATTATTCTTCCAAAAAGAAAGTGCTATATATTGCTTAAGGCCAAAACATTTGTAAGCCATAGGATAAGTGATATAGAAGTGAGGAAATATAAGGAGTTAATAAGAATCTCTTTTCCAAAAGGAATTATTTTCTGCAGTAAATTTTGTCAGGTTACACTCTGCTCCATGGCTCTTCCACCTACCTCCAAGAGGACAGCCTGTTTTTTTTAAATCTACTTTTCTCCTGTTTTGACTGTCCTCCACGCTCAGCTCACTGGGAACAGTCTTGCTTTTTCTCTTGTCAGGCAAGCATTACTTCTGACACAGAAGAGATTCCTTGAATTATACCAGCAGGTACAAAGGACACTTAAAAGGACCTGCCAGCTGATAAGCAGGGGTATGTACTATACAAACACATAATATACAAACACACAAGATATACATTCCAGTTTCACTTAAGTAAAAAAAGAGCTATGAGCAATACCAGCATAACCTAATGGACACAGGCCTGGTTTCACCATATTTAGTTCCTTTTTGTGAGACCAGCCAGGTACTATATTCTACTCCAAACAACAACCAGATTTAGAGTAAAGAGCGATAAAGCTTGTCTGTCACAACAGTTTTTCAACCAGTAACTTAAAAATCATGGAGAAACTCAACAAATCAGTTTAGGGTGACTTAAAGCCAAGGTCTCATCTTCACAACACATAAAACCACGAAAACAGTCACGGTTAAAGCAGTCCTGAAAAGGGTTGAGGTCCTTGGGCATTGGCAGTTGTGGTACTCCGCTGCACTAAACTTTTGGCTCAAACTCTGTGCACAGCACCAAGTGTGAAAGTGCCACAGATACCTGGTACAGCCACTATGAAACAAGAAACTTGTCTACATAGGCAAATATGGGCATTCTTATGAAGAGTTCTACCAGAAGGTGGTAGCTGTTATGTACCTGCATTCTTTCCAGGGGGTCTGCATGACTACAAGCCTTATTAATGAGGTATATATGTTCCATATATTCTGTTATCCGTTGAAGGAAACTCAATGGCTCGTTGAAGACAATAGGCATCGTAATCTTAGACAGCTCCTAGGTAACAAAAGGAGAAGTTAATTTCTTAGACACAACACTAAGTTAACAACTGACAACAGCAAGAATTTTGAGAATAAGTTGTGGGTTAGTTTATTCATAACATTCTTCAAAAGACATTTGGCAAGCCTCTAGTAGACCTCTAAGTGCTACAGCTGAATGGGGCTAGAGGCACTGCAGAACCCTACTAGCAATCTGAAAAAACAAACAGCTTCACAAATTCATCCAGCTAGTCTAGTAAATTCAAGAAAAAAATGTCACCTTCTGTTCTCTGGTCTACGTAAAACAGAAAAGGTTAAAATTTCCACAGATAGCAGCAATAATGTGCCAAGCAGCCCATTACTGATATTTAAGTACCATGCATCAAACAATTTTTACTATCTTTTTAATGGCTTTAGTCTAACTCTTAGAGGACAGCATCAGAAATGCCAATCCACATGCTCCAACAGCTAAAGTAAGTGAGGAAATAGTAGCATTTCTAAATGAATATTGAGATTTAGAGTGCTGCAGTTTAAGATTATATTCTCTACAGAAAAAAAATGCAAAATGCACCAGGTATTATTCTGTTTCTTAAGGCTTAAGCAATAAAATGAACCAGTTGAAGTCAGGAGATCTCACATCAGCATATTTCATCCAAGCTAACTTACCAGTCCAATGCATTTTTTTAAAATGCTCCACACACTAAAATCACTTCTAGAAAACATTGGGGCAGGTAATGATGTCCTGTAATTGGAAAAAAAAACACCGGTCATTATTAACCCCTTAAACAACACGACCTTTTCATTTGCAGGCACTGAAGTAATTTATAAAGCAAGCAAAGCATTAACCTAGAGTCGACACAGGAAGCAGGCAAGTGAAATGTCTTTTCAGTTCCAGAGAATTAACCTCTTCCAGTGAGAACAGTAATGCCCCAAAAGATGATAAGCCAGCACGTACTCACTGCTCATTTACTGCGTAGTACTATGTGTTTACCTGTGTCTCTTAATTCCATTTTCTTGGATCTCTGTCTCCCCATTATGCTTTCCAGTCCTATTGCTTTGGTGTGGATCTAGATCAAGCATTTCTGGAACTTTATGATTTGCTTCTGAAAAGTCTCCCGAAGAATTGTCAGAATCAAAGCCTATATAAAAACCATAAGGCAACAGTTTGCTTAGGAACCTTACTATGCCACGGAGCGCTACTCACATTTTGTAACTCTCACAGCATAAGTACACTCATACCAGGTTATTTTAAAGGATATCAGAGTGAAAACCCTTTATTAAGTGGCATAATTTCCAAGAGTATTCAGAGCTAAGTACTGCATTAGAATCAAGCATTCTCAACTAATTTTTCATGCTGCTGAATATAAAACCAATTTAGAATCTTAGAAGTTCTTCAGTAGCTCCTAATCAGATTAGTTTTAATGTCTCTTCTTCAGAGCTGCAGTGTGATTACAGTAATTTTGTTCAGTTACGTAGTTTTCCTCAAAGACCTTAAAAGAAAAATTAACTTAGCCTACGTATACTGCTAACAGACAAGGAAGAAAAGAAAAAAAAAAAAAAAAAAAAAAAAAAAAAAAAGAGAAAAGGGCCATTTCACAATCCAGTGGCAAACATCCAGACTACCAGAGTGCAGAGATGTAGGATATCTAACTTGGCATCCCTGTGTGCAAACCACGTGACACCTCCCCAGCGGTTACAGCCAGAACCTGCGGACACCAAGATGAATCATTCCCTGAGCTCTACGAACAACCCAAAGCATGACCTCTGTCATTAACTTTTTGAAAACAGAGTGTATCTATCATACGTAGCACTTCAACTTTGCTTTTTGTTAACAACTGCGAAAGGGTGCTTTATTTTATCAGAGCAATCCATGCAAGGCACACAGGCAGACACAAAAAGCTGCATTTTTTCAGGGATCAAGACCGTGACAATAACATTCAAAACTGCACACGGAAGTACCACCGATACGATCTCGTCTGGCGAACAGCAGGTGTAATGGGTGATGTCATGTATTAAAATATCTCCTACATTTTGATGTCACAAGCATGTAATTATACGGCAATAACCACGCCTTAGCAACGTTAGCACTTAACCGGAAAGTGCAATAGTCGTAAATATATGCAGGTCATTAAAATGAAGACAACCCTGAAACACCTGTCTTAAAAAAACAAACCACACATGCCTATCTTCAGTCAACCCACAACGAAATATTGATAATTTCAACGTGGCATTTCCAGCTACATATTAGCTTTTTTTGAAACCTGTTACAGTACAAGAACATGGAAAAGGCAAGTGTTGTAGGGCATAGCAAAATAACTTATTATTTTGACTGATGAAATTGGAAAAAACAGATGAGTTTTCAGGTACACGTGCTCTCGCTCAGATAGCTGACCAAGCACACGCAGCACAACGAACAGCATCACATTTAACGGACGCTTCAATGAGGTAAGCACACCTAAACGTGAAAGTAAAACTTCATAACAGGAATAGTCAACTGGCTTACAGGGGAATAGTTACGAAAAACGTTACTGGAATTATAGTCTTTACACTGTACCCGAGACCTTGCAAATCCTATCAAATGTTCATTGTTTTCATCCACACTAGTCCTTCTGTTTCTCCATGATTCAGAACTGTTTTGTCCTGCTCCTGTACAGCGCAATGGCAATTTAGATTCAGGTACATAGATTATTTATGGACAACAATATGTCATTGGTAAGTAAATAAATGCCAATTCAAACAGGTGTCTTGCATACAAACAAGAAAAATTAAAACCCTGCTCCAGAAAAATAAGATATATCAGAAGTGTAAAGTCTGCTTTGTTAGAGTGCACCTCCACCTAATTACTTTAAAAAACATAACAAAACCAACCAAAAAATCCTCACTGGGGTACGCAGCTAGGCTTTCAACTATACTTTCAACCTTAAGCATCAGCTGGCTTGTCTACTACAAGCCCATTGAGAAAGTTTTAAAAGCTCTTTCTCAATGAAGTTTGAAGTATTATAGCTCTGTGAAGAGAATGTTCTTCACAGAGGAAGTACTGATCTGAAATAAAAAGTTTCCTGAAATGATTTGTGGTAGTTTTTCTAAGTTCCGAAAAAGAGCCTTTCTCCAGCTGCCATTAAAGCCTTGAACTTGCAAAACTGACTAAGTTTTACTTACAGCACAGTTTTTATAGTGAAAAGCCACCTGGAGTGAGGATAAAAATGGAAATTTAAAAGTGGGACAGGGGACCACACACAGAAATAAAATGTCAAAAATTAGCTTAGTCAAAAGTCCCAACTTACGTGTGTTAAGGGTGAAACAAAAGCTTTTTAAAAGTCTTAAATTTTCCAAGTCAGATACATAAGTTGGGTGCCAACATTAATCTATTTCAAGAGCTTAACGAAAAGTGACTTGCCAGTAACTCTAGTTTTCTTAGCCGCCTTCTTCCACATGCTGCAAATGAAACAAGTCCACTCAGACTATGCTACAGATCCACCTACGAGGGAGCAGACAGGCACTCTCTTCTGTGAGTCACGTATGAATACACAGGACCGCCCCTTTCATAAAGTCAGCAACTTCCTTACACACTAATTAAGCCTTGTCACTCAAGACAGAAAAGGAATCAAAATAGCAGAGTACTGAGGACCTTCAGACCTAAAAAGGAAATAAGGAATAGGGATAAACAGGCTGGAAGCGTAGACAGCAAATGAAGCAAGAGGTATTTTTCGTTTGTCAGAAATTACCATTCTCCACTTCTCAGAACAAGTCCATCTTCACAACACCTACCCCTATCAATGCGGCTCTGGGAGGAGGCAGCCTGGCCTTTCACAAGACCTGCAATACTTCAACATTATCACAGAATCCGCTGATTTCGTTTGATCCAGATATTACGAAAAGACAAATTTGGCAGCAGATGCCTCACTTCCTCCTCCCCAGGTGAAAGCAATAGTTTACAGTGAACAACAGCCAAGCAATAGGAAACAGGAGGGTAACATCCTCACAAATATGCCAGGCTGGATTAACCTCATGGGCACAGGACGGATTTCCATGAAACTGCAGGTCAATATTAAAAAAAGCAAAATGAAACTATTCACGTTGATTAAAAATAAATGACCCTGGTAGCTAGCCAAGCATTTCCCTGTTCTGTGGCAATCTTTTCACAAAACACCTTGGCAGATAGATATCTCTCACAATTAACGAAGGATGCAGTTCTGACAGAGTAGAACCTGATGGCACACAGTCTTTAACAAGTCTGCAGTGAGATTAATAAACCCAGTGTGACAGAGGCTAAATGCAAGTGACCAAAGCTATATGCTCCCAGTCTCACATAACGTTTCAAAGAATCTGAAATTCATCAAAGGCTTTACCTGATCCAGTCTCAGAGAAGACTATCTCCTGTATTTGGAAAAAAAAAAAAAAAAAAAAAAGCAGATGCTTTGCTGTCAAGAATTAACTGAGATCACAGGTGACATTCCCCAGGGGAGTACTCGTTCATGAAATAAGGATGTCAAGCATCCAACTAATCAGCAATGCTAATAATCCCTGAATGCAAAGAAACTTCTCTCCATGGAAACTCTTTACCAGTCACTCCATTCATCACCTGTGTAACACAGTCCATCCTGCACACTTACAAGTGTAATCATCATCCAGTCAGGGTCAAACCATCTGCCAGGAGGATGATTCCCAACCACGCAGCATGCAATTCCATCACATGAGCATGTCTTTGGGATATGATGGGGACAGCATCAGAACCAGGAAACTTCTCAGCCAAATAGATGAAATTCACCGCAGCAAAAAAACAGAGGCCTCTTTAGGATAGACTCATGTTCTCAAAGTGGATGCCATAAATTAATAACTACAGAAAAGTTGTGTCTCCCTCAAGGCGTGAACTCATAATATCTTAAAGCAGGCAGCGTACTACTTGGGCTGCTGCTGAGACTGCTGCAGAATTCTAAAGCGTAACTTCCCTAGGAGTTCAAGTGCTCTACTAAGCCCGATTTGCTACGTATAGGACACAAACCACAGTACCTAGTTACTAAAGTCAGTGAACTGATGGGAACACATTGCAGCTCCCTCTGGGGAAACCAAGGCCCAGGACTCTAGGGGAGCAAGAGCAGGGAATAGTGTTCATGTTGTTTTCATCTCAAGATGGAGCTAAGACGCAGCTGGAGAACATGCTTGTTCCTAGTAGTCATGTCCCAATCCTAGACTTCGAGCAGAACACGCACATGTCTAAAGGTGGCTTCTACCCATCTACTGATCTGACCTAAAGGAAGGAAAGTATCCTTGGAAAGAAAAGACTGAGGAGTCTGCCAAGGGCATTTAATTTTATCAAAATTTGGAACCTCAAATCCTGCAGTTTTCACTGTGGAACTTGAAAGCTCACCTTGGCTCAGAACTTGATCTCCTGGGAGTACTAAGTCTACACCTACCATATCCAGACCACCCAAAAACTAAAAGATAGGCATGATCAGGACCCAGTAGAACCTAAAAAATTCTGCAAAGCCATGTCTGAAAGATACACAGTCCATGGGGCTAATAAGAGCAAAGAATTGCTACAGGCATCGGCAGTTGGAGAACATGAATGCAGAAAGATCTATTTACAGTTGTTCTTAGAATCACATTTATGTATAACATGGACAAGACACAGCTACAAAGACTTACGTCTGGACTTCACTAGGTTTGTGCAAGTAATCCATCAAACTGTCAGCATTTTCTAAAGCATCTAGCTGCAGAAAGAGATTGAGCACCTGTCTTTAAAGACAGTCCTGAGGGAGAAAGAATCTCAAACAAACTATTCCAAACTTAGCACTCCTCTTAAATCAAGTACTGGTGGGGCATGCTCCAGGGCAATGTGTAGAAGGGAAAAAAGTTCAAGCTCATTTACTTCCTCTATCAGAACACCCTCCATCAGAAGAGGACTGTGCTGAGAGCCTATAAAGACACCGGATCTTCTTTTGCTTAGAAAATTATCTCCTGCCATCACGTTCCTCCCTGTGGAAGAATAAGATTAGGACAGGACAAGGAGTGCTCACAGAACTGATGTACAACATCCCACTTCTGAGCAGAGCCAGCCAAGACTGCAAGGTACAAGAACATCTCATGCACAATAGTTCAGAAGTCATTATCACCTTGAGCACTTGCAGGGAGAATCAACCTTTTGAGGCTGAGGAGAGTGGAAAGAGAAGAAGAAAGGACAAAACCAGAGTGTTCAAATGGAGATGACGCAAACACTGAAGACTATTTCTGCAGCAAGAGACAAAGGAATGAACCAACATCAAACCTGCATGACACAGACCTCATGCTTAGAGGCACATTTCTGTTCACCTTTTTCAGTGGGGGGAAAAAGAAAAATAATCTAGTTAATTTACAGCTGTGGTCTTGAGCTCTTAGAATTGAAAGATTTCTAAAGACATACAGGAACAGTCCATTGTGTTTTCAATATTTTTACGATACAACAATTTGATTTTGCAGATTAATTTGGAGTACTAGCCCCTATGACTCCTAGTTAGCATGAATACAATCCAAATTCCTTTCTCTTCTCTGTGACATAGTTGTGACAAGTCCTGTACAGCCCACTGTCAGTCACACTACTTCACCCAGCCCCCTCTGTTTGCTCTTCATATGAATTTCCAACCGATCATCTCTAAGTCTACATTACCACTGGTATCTACCATGCTACTTCCATTCCTTCAGCTTTCGAGCTTCCCATTATTCTCTTTTCATTCCCGTGATTCTACATGAAGCACTCTAAACTCACCATTGCCAGTATTTCTCATTTCACCTATTACAGGATTTCTGAAGAGACATGTAAGTGGAAGACTTTGAAATTGTTTGAGATCTTTGAAAGGATTTTTTTTTTTATTAAAACACTTTAAGCATTTTATTTCACCACTAAAGCCATGTAAGGCTCTTAGAAATAACCATTCATCCTTATTAGTTAAAAAAAAAGTACTATTTGATGCACTGCTCAAGTGTGAAGTGATTAATGTTTGCTTTTCTAGAAACAACACTGGATTGCAAAGACTTTTGGCTCCCTGTCTTGAAAGCATACTTTTACAGTAATTTGCTTCTGTCTAGAAAAACATTTTCCACTTCAATTCTTCAGGATAAGTTTTCCATTAAAATAAATAAAGTAACAAGAAAAATAATCCACAAGAGATATTTTACCATTCAAAGGATGCTAAAAGCATTACTTGTCAAGCTGCTATTAAATTAGCTGCATTTTACAGAAAATGAAACCAAGGCTTTGCCACTAAAGGACTGTTATAGTGATAAAAGGATAGCCAGCATTAAGCTTTAACAAAAAAACCTCTCAATTCCAAGTCAGAACCTGAATTATAATTCTTCCTTTCTTCTTTTCAGAAGGTAGGACAAGTTTTACCAACAGTTACTTATTTCTTAACAGCAATATATTACTAGACCCTCAGCGCACACACAACGCAGTTAATAGCGGAGTTGGTTGGGGTTTTTTTTGGCACTGTGCCCATCACTCACCCGTAACGGCATCATAAAACTCTTCTTCACTATTCATCCTTCAGTGTGAAATCTCCGCACAGCCAATCCAGCTTCCTCTAACGCATCCTTGAACTTGATTTAGAGGTGAAATATCTGTGTGCTGTCAAAGTCTTCTTTTGCAAATACCCAGCTGCTTTAGATGATCTGTTTGGCAAGACAGGGAAACAGAATTAGCAGCTTCCACATTTCTTGTGCGCACAAACATGCACACCTAACAAACACTAATTTTCTTATTTCTTCCCACGGCAGAAGGTGGATTCTTGCATTCATAAGTAAACAGCCGCCTTTGATACCAAAGTCATTCTGCAGATGAATTCTACCTACCACAGGAAGAGCTGTTGTACTACGCCACAGCTCTCTCCATAGAAATACAGCATATCCAGTACTGTCAAATATACCTTATTTACTGCAAGTTAAATCCCAGCTGGAAGGAGCAGAGAACTGAAGGAAGAAAAAGAGAGCTGGCAAAACAAAAATTCTCCTCTTCAGCAAGAGGGTAAGTCTTACTGCATCCTTAACCAAGAACACTGGGAACAAGAAAGAGACCCTTGTATCCAAAATCTCACTGTTGTGTAAAAATGTTGGGCCTCACTTGTACTAGTATCTAGTGACTGTCAGAGAAGTTTTGTCAGGCTACTGCTATAAACTCTTGAAGAGGCAACTGGAGATTTTTCTCTCAAGAGAGAGTGTAAAGAAACAACAAACTTCTTCTCAGTAAAACTAAGCAAATTCCAAATAACTTACAGATTTCTGAAGCACTCCAGCTTTACTTATGGATAGACTAAAATAGATTTTTTCCAGATGGCTGGCAATGGTGTAACAAACATTTTTACTTCACCCAATTTTAGTCAAAGGAGAATAATGAGAAGACTTAGTTTGCACTCGTACAAACGTTCATCAGGTACCACTGACGAGCCAAGTACACAATGCTAAATGACAACACGGCAGTGCTATCGATATCTCCTCCAGAACAACCTCAATCTGTCAGTCTCAATTTTTTATGATCCTTGAAGATCCCACTGCTTTTGTGACAGTAGTTCTTCCAGAGTAATTATAACTTGCACAATTCCATTCCAATTAAGAGAAACAAAGCCAGAAGCACACTCTATTCCTAGTAAAAGAGCTTGCCACATTTGAAGCCCATTCCTTCTTTCTTCCTCTCTGAAGAAAAAAAATTAAAAAAAAATTAAAATTGAAACGGCATGATTTTGCCTGTATTTCTTTTTACCTGACTGCCCAGAGCAAAAGCTATTTGAATGTCTCACACACATACACAGTCCTTCCAATTCTCCATTCATAAGGACGAGCTCAAACAGCCTATTTTGGAACTCATCTAAGTTAATGAATGTAGCATTCGCCTTGAAGTGTTATGTCTGTCAAGGCCAGGTAGCTTAATTTGACACTTTTCCCTTAGGAACTCGCTATTTTGCTTGACACTACAGGATTATATATCAATCTCTGCATCATGGTGAGGATCCTAGCTTCCACATGATCTGTAGCAATTTTTATTTACAAGTCCTCACCTCCACAACTACATAGCTTTATGCAGCGGCTTCTCTTGACTGTTGCTACAGTGCGGTTGGAATTGCTCTCAGCTGGATAATTATTTCCTTCCCTTTCTCCTGTGCTGTTCTCCCATCACAGACCTTTAAACCTTCTTCAACTTTCTTTCTCATCAGCAACATTTTTCTGCCATACTTTTGTCAAAGTGCTGAATTCGGCTAGGCAAGGATCGAAACGTTAACGAGTCAGATGGGTGTATGTCTGAAGAGCTCCCGTGCAAGGCTATCAGCAAGCGCTCTGCTTGCAAAAGGCAAAGGAGCAGCAGCTTCACTTCAAAAAGATACAGGCAGTTCAGGCCACTAGCAACCATACTGACAGAGAATCAAGAGACAGAGAAACCCTCTTAACAATTGGTTCAAGAGTAGCAGCTAGCTCAGATTTCTGGGTGAACTAAGCAGCAGAAGTGATTACGTTGTTTTAAATCTGCACTGTAAGACAAGTCAGTGTCCTTATCCCTGTGTTATCTTGCCTAGCAGAAGCCAGTCCTTGATTCTGTAAAGAAAGAAAAAGGAAAAAAAACAAACAAACCCAACTTGTTCACACCAAAGCTGCTGTCAGTTTTACAGTTTCTCCAAGCTTTCCAGCCCACCAGCAATGCATCTGGAAGTATCTCTTCCAACGTCTCCAAATATGTCATACCTTTGTAAAAAATCTAGCCTTGAGGATGCAGCTACGCAAACCTTTCAACTCGGGCAGAAAGATGGAATTGAAAGAAAACTATTGCTACAGAAAACAGAAGCTCAACACCACGGGACGACTGTTCATCCCAGAAGCCATTAGCACCACTCTGGAACGACTCCACTAGTTTGCCAAAACAGAAGTTACATTAGAAGGCTGCCTTAATCCTATTGCTGCGTACAGCTCACACGGTGAGATTCTGTTCTGAAACAGCCTTTTATCTACCTGCAACACATAACGGGGGGGAATAATAAAAAAATAAAATAAAATAAAAAAAAGAGCTAGTTCAAAACCCATCCCCATTCAGTTCAAATACAAAGAGCACGCTTCCTCAGGGTCCCTGTCCAAACATAGCCACGTTAGATATCAGCTTGCAAGCTCCAGAGATGCTTCATAACAGCAAATTCAGTATGCTATAGTCTTGTATAGAAGGCATCAAGAAATAAAAGTTCTGACTTAAAAACCAGTCAGTTATCTTATCATTAAGAGCCTTGGAGTAAATAAGGTCATAAAGATGAATGCCAGTTTCTCCTCTCCCCACTCCTGCACAATCATTGCATTACCAAAGGACTTGTGAAGTGGAACTACGTCACACAGCATGCAGCTTCACCTCAGAGACAATGAAGCTTTCCTATAAAAACACTCACCGCGTACAAATGAAGTAAGTAGAATGAAAGACTTAACTGAAAGCAAGAGTTATGCTGTGTTCTCCTGATACATACCTCAGACCACACCTTAAGCTCACTGTTATCTGAAAGTGAAAGTTCAGTCATATCCGTGTAAGTTACATACAAGCTTTGCAACTATTACCCAGAGAACAAAACATCCACGGAAGTTACTTTAAATAATAGTTGCAAATTCCCCTAAGGTGCTAGGAGCATTTTTAAAAGGATAAAGTAAAATGTTTTGCATCAGAGTTACCCTAGGAATAACTTAACACTCCTATCACTTATTTTACATTCAGTTCTTTTACTCAGCAGAGAGTAACGTGAATTTGCGTGTAGCTGAACACACCGCGGTAACACCATGTAGCTTTCATGCGTCAAAAACCCAGGATTAAGTCATTTTACCTTACTGAAAGCAACAGCAAAAGGCTATTTTCAACAAGGCTGAAATGTCAGAAGACAAAAACATCCTGTTTAATTCATATTCAGCATTTGTAATTTGTGTGTCCTCCTCCATGTCCATCATGTACCTGAAAGAATTCACTTACACGCCAGCAACTGCAGCTAACAGCTTTTATCAAACTGGCCATGCAGGGGAGGGTGCAACACGCCCGCGTCAGACACGCCGTCAGGAGCCTAGCACCAACGGCTATCCTGGAAAACCTTTCATAAAGTATAAATATCGTAACACGTTCACATCTTTCAGTCTTACAGCGTAGAAGAAATACAAAGTATATTTAGATATTTTCTTACATACACTGTGATCGTTAGGAAAGCTACAAACAGTTTTCCGTACAGGACTTCACTCGCTCGGGGCTGTAGAAAACAGTATTTCAGCAATAAGGATGTGCAGGTTTATGGGTTAGAATTATCTCCGTTGGCTTCACTTTAACAGCCCATGCTAACGAGGCACGGACACCCAGAAAGGTGCTTCGGCCTGAGGATTGCAGCCCAGCTGCATTGCCACATTGCTGACCGAAGACAGACTGTATATAAATCATTTTATAAATAACAGGGAAAAGCTGCAAGTAGAGGCATCTTAAGAGAACTGGAAATCCATCATTTATGATGACAACACACCCCGACCACAAGCAGCCCAGATTTTGTGGTTTACAAGATAAGAGACAAAGCTCTTCTATTTCCTCATATTTTAATACTATGGATTGGTATATCCTAATTGGATTTACTATGCGATTTGTGTGCATGAATGAAACCTGACACATTTCTTTTTATTTTTGCAATAGATTGATTTCCCTACAGGAGAGATGCTATTTTTGAAGCTCAGACTGAAAGACAACAGAGAAAGACATAAAAAAAAAAAAGTATAATGCCCATCACAGCAGTAAACTTCATACTTGGCTGGTAAATCTGTACTACAGGCTGTATTATATTATATTTTGCTTTGAGAAATTCTCTGTACTAGATTGTCCAGAATATTCACAATATTATTTTACTCTTTGAAATTATATTTAGAGTGAGTACCAAAGCAATTAACAGAAAACAACGAAGCTTAACATAATTTAGTGAAGCAAGTCTTGAACAAGCTATTTGGGTAGAACCTAGTATTTCTAGTTATTTTGCTTATTTGCCTGTCAATGCCTACAACATACAAAACCAGACCAGCCAGAGTTAAGCTAAGGAGAGCATGTAAAGTCAAACACTTGTAAGAGCTTCTGGTATCTTCTAATCAAAGGACTACCACTGAGGTTCTTCTGAAATAAGCTTTGTACCTTGGTGATGTTGTAAAGCCATCCACAAACAGGTTAAACAAGATACGCTGTCCAATAACGCAATTTAGAAATGCAGATATCAGTGCTGAAATAAGAATGCTATGTAGGTCCCAAGCAAGTAACCCCAAAATCTGAACAGGTAAGAGACAGAACTATAAGCAACTACTAATCACGTGGGAGCAGTCTGTTTTGTACTTTTATTATTAAAATGTCTCATCGCTGCTGCACAACTAGTCATAAGCAGGATACTCATTAAAACTCCTTTAAATTCTCACAATTTATCAGGAAAAGTTCACACATTCCTGTACTACTGATGACCACGGACAGTGCTTTTCTTGAAGGACACGAGGATGTTTTGCAAAGGCAAAGGATGAAACAAAGCATGCAGTTGCAATAAATACTGCGGAAACACAAGAAAATACCTGCACCACATCCACAGCACACCTTGAAAGAGGTTCTACAGGAGGAGGGAATTACTAGGATTGAGGTACTGCTTTCCAGAAATACATCTGGCACAGAGAGAACAAACACAAAGGGCGGTTCCTAAACATGCATGGCACACCAGCGGTCACAAAGGGTACTAAGAGAGATCCCGAGAGGCTCGCTCTCAGGAGAAAACATGCTTATCCCTATGATCTTTACAGCCTGGATGCAGAGAATGTTACTATTCATACCACCTACGCTGCGGTGACAGCTACGGCCCCATGACGAGGGAAGGAATAAAGCCGTACCGTACGTGTCAATCAGCTGGTTATGAATAATGTCAAACAAAGTGTTCTGTCAAGGACAGAACTGTGCTGAACCTGTAACTCAACAGCAGCACGTACCAGGTGACCTGCCTTCCGGTAACACGCTTTGCTTTCAAAAGCTTCACTCTGCGCAGATCAGAGCGTCCGTACGAGCTCACAGTCCCTAGCAGTAGAAGGTACAGGGAGCTCTTTTTCCAGAGAAACAGTATCAGTAAGATCAGTCCCAGACTTTGCACAGTTCCCACCTATTTGAAACCATCCCCTCCCACTTGAATGTATTTTTAAAACCAGGACAACAGAAGTGCAAGACTTTGCAAATCACTTTATAAAGTACCTAACCTACTCAGTGCATTCTGTGACACACGTGTGAACATCTATGTGACAAGAGATGCACGCACTCCTTGGAAAGAGAGATTCCCCCTTCATAGCTTCTCTCTGAAACTAAAGGTGTGGAGACCCACTGCCTCCCGAGCGGTCGAAGGCTGCTCTCTGGCACCTGTACTCTCCCCAGCTACATGCCAGGCGAGGCTGTGGAGATGCTCTGTAATGGCTGTCCATAACATCACTTTGTTTGCTTACGGCTCTACCAAGTACTAAAAGTTGAAGTTTCCTAAGCCTTTTGTCTAGCTAGGTTAGCAGTCCTTCAAGCTTGTCATCATGTACAGAATCACAGAATCACATGTACGCTTGTTTCTTCTCAAATTCCATTCATTGATAGAAGAAAGAAAAAAGAAACAGCTTATGTCTGTGTTGCTAACATCCTGGGACCTCAGAACTTATACACCAGTTAAAAAAGTCAAAGACTAGTACTTGTTCGAAACAACCTGTAAGAGTTTAAACATGTGATTACTACGGACTTATTTAATTCAATGTAACCAGTAACTCCATACTAACTTGTTCTTCTGCCTTAATCCTCAACAAAGACCCAGCTGGTTAACCAAAAGTTACTCCTCCTTAAAGATATATTTACATTTCTATATAAAGGTAAGCATTTACAGCTGGTGGAGCTAATTTGACTGGAATGCAGTTCAGCAAGACCAGTTTTGAAGGCTGGCTGGCTGGCTACAGCTGCAGTCTCCTATTCCTCCAGACCCGAAGTTGAAATTTCACATCGTGCAGCAATTCTGGAAAGCAACTACTTTGCTGACACCATCCTGCTACCTTTACAAATCCTGGGGTTTTGTGTTCTAGCTCTACAAAACATATACAAAACACTAGATCATGTTCATTACACAGATGTTGAATCTATTTGTGAGATAAGGGAGCATTTAAATAAAACCAAGTGCGGAAACAGTAAGCGGTCCCGAAAGTAAACACAGACATTCACCAGCGTGAGCAGGTAGGGTGTTAGAAATTCAATACAGTGGAATTAGAGTGCCACCAAAGAATTACTGAACTAGCACATTCATCAGCTTTTTCCCATGCCTAACAAGGTTTTGTTGGACGTGCACTTCCACAGCAAATTTTAAAACAAAAATAAGTTTATTAACTTGGAAGGAGAATATTTACAAGCAAGGAAAAAAAAAAAAAAAAGAGGGGGAAAAAAAGTCACTTGTGGCCTTCCTCAGAGAGAAAAAAAAAAACAAAAAACTTCCTATCAAATCTCACATGATAAAAATATTGCACAAGTATTGCCAAGTGGAGGAAGAGAAGGGGTAAATCCCATGAACTCTGAAAAGACTCAGGTTTCAGATCTTTGCTTTTCTTTAATGGGTCAAAAGGGCACAAGCTCAATTTAATGGAAATAGTATCGACAGAATTTAAAATTAGCTCCATACAAAGGAAAATTAATTCCATGCTCCATTTAATTCACCTAACAGCACTTTTTCATTAGCTTGATATCCTGGGTTCAGAATGCACCTTCTGTCCAGAAAGAGACTCCCAAAGAGCCAGTAGAAAACCAAATACACATATTCTTCATATTAACACTAAAAATAATAAATGGGAAAAAAAAAAAAAAAAACCAGAACAAAAAACCTCAGCAGTCCTACAGCATGACTGGTGGAATAAGAGCCAACCTCATCTTCTCTTGAGTTGCCAGCTGAAATCAGACATAGCTGTAGTACTTCAAGGGACAGAAATAAATAGCTTGAACTAGAAGATAAATATTCATGTGGTTTTGCTTCATACATATATCCTGAAAGCATCAAACTGCAGTGTTTCATCTCTGAATGAAAGCTTCAGCAAGGATGAATCTTAATTGACTCATGAAATTAGGTTACCAACAACACTGGATCTAAAACATCTATAAAAATTATCCAAGAAGTCAATTTAATTGGCAATTTAGATACCTGCTGTAATTATTATGCACTTAAAATCTCTTCAACCAGAGAACACCTACACAGATGGCAGAATCCAGAAGAGGGTTTGATTTACCAAGTTAGATTTGTTTCTTACTCCAAAGTTTGAAGGTAATAGCATCTACCATCAAGAGGTCTTGGCAAGATGAAACACACTCCAAATTCTCAGTAAGAGAAGGGCAACTTCCCTCTCAAGTCTGTTAAACAAAGTGCAGAGAGGCTGAGGGAAGAGGATCGGCTGAAGCACTGGCCCACTGTCACTTTTCCATTTCTCTGAAGACCAGAGCTATCCCTGTTATAGGCCTTAATGTCGCTGGGAGTTATTAAATGCCCTGGGGACAGCTGAGGACCTGTACTGGGTCCTGCTGGGATGGAGTTAATCTCCTTTCTAGGGGCCTGCACGGTGCTGTGTTTCAGATTTGTGACCAAAGCGGTGTTGATAACACATCCGGGTTTTACTGCTGAAGAGTGCTCACACAGCATCATCAAGGCTCACTCCCATCAAAACTGTAAAGATGGAACCGGACAGAAAATATCCTGACAGGATAGAGCTCAGTCACCTACGGGAACCGATGGCTATCCCCACTTTCACCTCAGCCAAAAATTCTGTTCTCCTGCCAAAAATACTGCCTTACAGAACTTCTACCAAACAAACAAACAGATGCAGGAAACTTGATTCCAGCAGATTAATAATTTCCTGATGCAGAACACTTCACTGGAATTCCCATGGAATTCTGTAAATATTCTCTTTTTTAACACTACATCAGACATTTTTCCACCTGAGAGCATCTGGTACGGCACCCTTTGGACTTTGTAGCCTTCTCTTGGAAACTATTTCATTACCCACAATTGTAAAAGATCACAAAATTCTGTTTTACATGCCTTTTCTACTCATGATGAATAACGCTAGGTTTGATCATGACCAATAAACTAGCTCATTTCTAGCCTCACTGTAAAAAAAAAAAAAAAAAAAATCAGTAATGCAATACTGTATTGTAAAACTAGTCACTTCTCAGTAGTTTCCTGAGGAGTTGTTTTATCTGATTTGTAAGACACAAGGTGGGAAGTAATCAATAACTCAAAGCACAGTGGCTTTGGACATAAGTCAGCAGATATATAATTAATCATCTATGAACACTTCTCTTCGAACCAAAACTTATTTTGAAGGTAAAATTAAATATGCTTCAATATTTCTCCTCATAGCATCACCACTCCTACAAATTAATCACTGAAATTTAAGAATGTGAAGACAATTACATAACACCACTGGAGAAAACCTCTAGAACAGTAAAAATAGTTACAGGTTTAGTTTATAGATCTTCCTACTAAAAGGCACTTTTTAAGCTTTGTCTCTGCAGACCCATTCTCTCTGGGTAGGTGTAATTTTACATTTATTCTGCACAAGGTATCTTACAAATAATTTTCAAGGAGACTCTTAATATGATAGCAATCATATTGCAAATACAGCAGGACAACAGCTGACTAACCTAGTGCAAAGCCCTACAGCATAAGAAATCTTATTTTTAACTCCTCATACACTGAAATTCTGTGGCATGAGCTTTTGCACGTGGCTAGTGGACAATTTGCTAAGGATTTTTATGCCGATACTGCGATTTACAAAAGCTTTAGAAAGTCAGAGTTTCTCTTATGGCTGAATTTCCTTTAAAACTACATTTATAGTAGATACTTAATGGATTCTAGTATAAGGGTGTTACTATTTACTGTTGTCAAGATATTTTAAAAAAATAAACAAACTTGGACTTCTCAAGATGGACAAATATCTCTAAACACAGTTCAGTTTTAGTAGGAATCCAGCTAGCTGTCTGCTCAGTAACATGAACCCACTCGGATACTAAAATGGTTGCACAGCACTACACGTAATAGAACTACATGTAATACAAAATAAGGCCATGTAAATAAATTTCTTTGGATCTCTAAGTACAGATAGTATTTTTGCTTCGCTATTAAACAACTGTCCAACAGTTTCATTGACATTGTGCAAAACTCAAAGGAACACGTGTACAGGGGAGGAGTTCTGTTCTTCTAACAAAGTTCTCGTTTTGTCCAGTAAGCAAACATTGCTAAATGGACCATTAGAAACAGGCTGGCGAGCTAACTTCTCCGTAGCCTTAACATGTACGAGTTTTATAATTGAGTGTTGTAAAAGGATTCTCATTCTCACTTGATTGCACGAACACACTGTAGGGAACAGTCTAACTCAGTGGCCGGAGCAGGTTAAGTCTGAAGGGAGTGACGTGAAACAGAGACATTTCGGAATTCAAATGTTTACCATCTTCAAACTTTCCATATCATCATCACTTTTGAACTATCAGTAGAACCAAAACCCAGTGAGATATATTAACAGATTCTTTTGGGAACCCTAAAAAACCTGACTCTTCTGAGTGAAAACAAAGCTAGTAAAAATATAATGAAGTTATCCATCCATGAAAACACATTTCTTGACAAATATTGTAAGATTGCAAACTTCATAATAGCCCAGAGGTTCACAGTATCCCAGCAGCCACAAACCTTACCTCATCTACAACTCGGAACAGCAGAGCAAAGGAATCGAACTCAGGCAGGAATGCCACAGATCAAGGTTTCCATTCAATCTAATGCCGGCACAGACCTTACGTGTCCAACAGAGCGATATCCATTTTAAGTTTTGGACTGTAAAACCAAGAGGGCCCAGATTAAAAGGTCCAGATGTATTTCTGCAGCTGCAGGCACAATTCACCTTTTGTGCAGAGTCCCACCAGATTTACAAACAATCACAGGCAGACAACACTACCCAGCCTCCTGCATTTTCTGAATGGAAGGCTGCTGTAATTTACTAGAAATCTGTCTCATTAAATTACGTGCATAATAAAATATACTGGAATAACCTAAAGGAGCTGTCTAGACCAGCAAATGAATTCCCAATTGTAACTGTACTTTTTTTTAAATATCAAGTTTAAGTAAGCTGAGTCTATTCTTGTAACCTATTGATCCTGAAAATTAAGACATTATCTTTGTGCACTGAATCAACAACAAATTTTTGAAGAGTATAACCGAAAGTAATGGTAAGCCACATTTGACACATTCTAATTGCTCACTGCTCTCATGCAACTTGCTATTACAAGCCTTTAAATAATAAAGTAAAATAATTACATCACCAGACATTCTTCTGCAGAGGAATTATTAAGAATTCAAGGATTGAGATCATATATTCTTTCACTCCAAGTTCTATAGTGGTCTGTTCCATAAATTAATCAATATAATGCATACCCTACCTTTTTTTTTTTATTTTTTTGCAACAGGAAACATACCAAAGTCCCACATCTTCTGAAGTGGCAGATACAGGGTGATCATCTTTTTCATTGCTCTCATTTCCTAATTTATTCAGCTAGGTGCAGACGCCCCTGTCATCAGTTACATATTCAGACTCCGCAAAAACATTCAAAATGTTGAGCACTCCACGTTTAACGCATATTCCTTGCACACCTGATTTTGTGCATTTCTTTCAAAAAATGTACAAGAACTAAACATTTCAGTTATTTCACAGAGAACAGACTAAACACCAAGCATTTTAAAACATCATATTCCTGTCAAATACAGACATTTCGTATCAGGTATCTTCATGACTCAGCTGACAAAACCGATACTGAGTGAAGGACTAGAAAAAATGACAAATTGTAAATGGAAGGTCTAGTTATCAAGTAGCTTGATGTAACGTTGCATTGTTCAAGGACAAGTTACTTCAAATACCAAAGCTAATGAATCTTCTGCTTAGAAATTCAGCGTACTTGCATGTGAATCTTGCTTTCAAACAACAACAGAAAAAAAAAAAAAAAAAATCATCTGACTGGCACTACAAACAGTGATTTAAAAATACAGCCTTCTCAAAGCAGAAAAACTTGAGTGGTATGTTTTCCAGCTAACACTAAAATAACAGAAAGCTAAGCTTCCCACTTTTGTTCTAGGTCAGCATGTGTGAAGTTCACACAGTAGAATTCACAAGAAGAAAGACTGAAAGAAATACCAGCTTCAATTATGAGATCTGTCAGCTTAGGCAAGTACATATCATAGAAAGCAGTAACAGTATTAAAACTGATTTAAAGAAATCACCCAACAGTGAAAATTACCCTCCACGATCAGTTACCAAATCAAGTGCATTTGCATAAATGGTAGCAAACAAACAACACGTGCACCGCACTGTTTTTCAGCATTGCATCAGCTGAAACCTTTAACCTGCCTAGTCTTCAGCTACTCGCATGCATAGAGTTTGTTGTCTAATCATCATTTCCTATCTTGAACTTCTATTTTCTGTTTATAAGATTACAATGGCATGGCTGGAGAGCTAGTTTTGGAGAAAAATGGCATATTGATTCCCGGACAGCAGATGTCTCAGTGCTTCCTTTCAGGACTCCCTGAAGCTCCTAGTTCATTATGAGGTGCTGCTGGTTCAGGAAAGCAACATTAAGAATCAGTCCTAATCTTATCCTAGATTGCCCTCAACTTTCTGTCACATGGTCAAACATTTGTATGACTTGACAACTATTTTAAGAAAAGCTATGTTTACAGCAACTGAAAACCCAGGGGGTTACTTCGGGGAAAATGACTGCTTGGAGTTTCTTGCTTCCACACTAGTTTAGCCAGTTCTCCTACTTCCATCTCACGGCACAGTGCTTTATGTTTGGAAGTTACTCAAGACACTGCTTCCAGAAGTCGCCCTGAGGTTTTAGAAGTCCCAGAGCATACCGGCACAAAGTTTGTTAAGATGATATATATGTGGTTGCCCCCAGATGTCAATGCGAATGTGGAGTAACTGACCTTTGGAAGGTTAAGTTGGAAAGAAACAAATGTAATTTTTCTCGCAGGGATAAGCTTCAAAAAAGGAATCACTACGAGAAGAGCAGTAGAGCAATGCTAATTAATCCACGCTGCAGATCCGCATCTCCTTTCTACTTTTCCTTTTTGAAAGCTTAAAGGAAGTGTATGCAATTTAATTGAGAAAACTCCCATGAAAGCAGTATCTGCTTGCATTGAACATGCTTTGGCAGATACTTCTGAGGGGAACACAAGGCTACGGCAGACATAAAAACCAGAAGATGGATTTCCAACCTGCACCTGAAATTCTGGCCTGCAAGTGCTGCAGAGTAACAGACTGCTTCTGAAAGGAGTCCGGAATCCAAACATACAGGTAGCACAAACATGGTTAATATCCAAATTAAACAAATGGCAACATAATTTATACCTTTGTTACCATGCAGAACTTCTGGTGGCATGTTATTTAAAAAAAAGCCTTTTTTCCTGCTATTTTTCCCATCTTGCTTGTCTCCCTTTCAGGAGCTCTGTAAGAGAAACATTGAGTAGGTAACTGAAGGGGAAAAAAAAAAAATAAATAAAATAAAACCAACCCCAACTCAAATAAATCCTAACTGCTTGCTGTGCTTCAGCTGTGGCCTAAAAGGCCCCTCGAGGCTCCTGTATCGTGCTGAAGCTGAGCTCAACACATTCGTCTTGGCAACTGGGTGTCGCAGACTCCTTTGCTAAACTTCCCAGCTCCAAAAGCAACCGGAGGAAGGAAAAAAAAAAAAAAACAAAATAAAAAAAATCAGAACCCCGACACCGGGACGGGCAGAGCTGCAGTGACCCGCAGCCCGCGCTCTGCACAGCCACGTCCCGTCCCCGGAGAACGGCCTCACGCCTGCGAGCCGCCCCGCCACCCAGCCCGGGGCAGCCGCCTCCGCCGAAACCAGCGCCGGGGAACACCGCTTCAACCCGGCTGGGCTGCACGGGCCTGCGGCTCGCAGCGCCCCGGGAACACGACCGAGCGGGGCAAGGATCCCGCGTCCGCCGGGGAACGGAGCCCAGCGCTGGGGCGGCCGCGCTCCTCCGGCCCGGTGACCGCCAGCATCCGGCGGGGCCCTGCCTACGGCCAGACTGACCGGACGCCCCGCCGAGCGGACCCCCGCGCCGGGCTGGGCCGCGCCAGGCCCGGGCGGGGCTGGGGGAGGCGCTCCCGCCCTTCCCTCAGCGGGGCCGCCGCTGCGGCAGGTGGGGGGAGCCGAGCCCCCCTGAGGGGAGCGGCTCGGCGGGGAGAGGAGGGGAGGGCAGAGCGGGGCGGCGCCGGGCCCGGGGCAGGCTCGGCGGCATTACCTGGCACCGCGCTCCCGCGACGGCCCCGCCGCAACACGCAGCAACCCCCGACCCCGCGCCCGGCACCGCTGACACCGAGGCGGAAGTGCGGCCCTCACAGAGGTGGAGTGATGAGCCGGTTCACCAATCGTAGAGCGCGGCCTCGCCCCATTGTTGCCGAAGCGACGAACCGGCTTCCCCACTCACCCGCCCGAAGGCGGGGCGAATGCTAATCAGGCGCCGTGCCTCACAGCCCCGGGCCGCACCACCGCCGGGGAGACTGTTGGCCAATAGCGAGTCGGAGAGGCGGGATTATGCAGATGAGGGCGGCACCGGGATCCCCCGCTGCGCTGCACGGCCTCACCTGCGGCGTTTCGGAGGGGACGGTGCAGCCTCCGCTGCACAAAAGCACACGGTTGTGCTGTACCGACATCGTCTTTTGTGCTTTGTGGGACCTTTTCATCGTCAGCCAGCTGTGGAGTGCGAGTTTGGTTTCACCGTAACCTGTGTAGGACAAAACATCCTCCTTATCGAGTGGTGGAAGAGTGTGTCGGTTTACGTGGTGGTGTATCTCGTGTGTTGGGCTCCGTGTGCCCCAGTTTTTAAGCACAGTTGGGCGTTTCGGTGTTTTTGTGGGTGTTTCAGCAGTGAAGGTGGCTGTGCGATGTGCTGTGTCACCTGTAGGCCGTGGGGTGTGACATTTCACCCCAGTGAGCTCCAGCGCGGGACGCCCTCCATGTCCTGCCAGCCGGCCTGTGTCTTCTGAGCAGCCCGAGTTCCCCCCGACACCTGGAAACCCCGGAGCAATGATCAAGGAAGCCGGGGGCTGGTAGCTCAGAGGGCAGAGCTGTTCCCTGCCGGGACAGACCCTGCCAGCTGCCTCTGTTTCTTTCGCCCCGAACTTGGTACGCAGCGCGTGGCTGCAGGCAAGTTCATTAACAGTCCACTTCAGAGTAATTGCTGGCATGCTACAGCGATTTACACTATTTGTAGCTGTTGATGCAAGCATCAAAACTGTGAGTCAGGAGTTTAAGATTAATTTGGCTCCTAACATTTCTCTCAGATAACACCTCTTCTGCTTCTTGTTTCTGAGTCTACACGGTGTTTTCCTTTACATAGAGTTCTTCCATCGTCAGAAATTTGTCTTTGTTTTTCCACCAAAACATCTGTTTGCCCTCCACTTTTCACGCCTGAAAGCTAAGAATCGAATGACGTCTCATTGGACTTAGCAAGGCCGGCGGGGAAAGCCATCGCTGCGCCAGACCGCAGCCACCGAGACAACTCACCTGCGCGGGGCTGGGCAGGCGCGGGCCTGTCCCAGGTTTGGGCGTCGCACGAGGGCTCCTGAGCAGACCGGAGAGCGGCCGCAGACGTGGCCCCGTGGGCGGTTATCCGCTGTAGGCGCCGAGGACGCCTTGCAGGGAAGGGTGGTGGTCGGAGGTGGGAATGACGGCAGAGACCACGTGGTGGGATTTATTCCTCCACCTGCACTTGTGTAAATGGTGTTTTCAGAGGTGCTGACAATACACGAGACACGATTTAACTCCTTGCTCTGGCACAAATGTAAGGTTTTACATGACACCTCTGCTGAGAATTTCGCACACCCGTTGGGGTTGAGGAGCGTTTTGAGGGGCACAGCCAGCTCTGAGGACGTCTGTCAGTCTGTCCGGATCCGGTCTTGCTGCACCCACAGGTTGTTTCACCCTTGAATTCACCCGGGCAAAGTTTTAAGGCAGATGTTGTTGGACCCCTCTTTAGGGAATACAGATTTTTTGGAGTAGAGGATAATTTGTATCGTTCCAAATCTGGTTTTAATATTTTCTTGATTTACCCAGAAAAGTGATTTTTTTTTTTTTTTCCAGTAAGCTCTGATTCAGCAACCTGCTGCTGGATTGCTCAACATCGGAGGCTCAGCACTAAGCACAGAGATATTCCTGTCGCAACTTTTAAGCGGAGGCCCACAGACAGAAAGTAAGTGTCAATTTAAATTATTTTCTGACTGAGCAGGCCTTTGTCGTAAGTAAGCGGCTGATCTGGAAGAGTTCTCCGAAAGGGTTATGGAAAGAGAAATCCACTGATGAGATGACCGAGAAATATTGAATTTGTGTCGCTTTTGCAGGTTTTAATTGAAGGCATGTGCATTCTGAGCCTGCCACAAAAATCATTCTCCTGTGCATTTCGTGGGCATTTGAAGTAAGCAAGCGAAAACAAGGCTAATTGCCGATTTCTTGCTCTGTTAAATATTCAGGGAGTATTTTCTAGGAATCTCAAATCATAAAAGCCCCAAATTGGACAGGGAGAAGAATCTAGCTCCCTATTTGTCTCCCTCCTGCGTTGACAACGAGGGGAGAGAACAGTTGCCATTTAAAGGAGATGGCATGGAAAATTCTGCCTTGCTGGCAAAAGTTTTGCAACAATAAAAGTAATTAAAACGGGATTTTACAGTGGAAAGTGTTGAGCAACTGTCTCAGGCATAGGTGTGACCATCAGCTCCACCTGTAATAAACCCAGCTGTTCCCCTCCTGTGGAGCAACACAATCCGCTTCGAAAAGGGATCCGAGCAAACGCTGCCGCTGCAGCAGGTTTACAAAACCTAAATTACGACAGAACAAGGAAGGGCGAAGTGGAAGAAAAACAAAACGCATTGATCCTGTGATGTAGAGATAACGCAAGGACATGTGGCATGTTACAGCAAGAATAGCGACGGTCTGTCACCAGTGCTACATAGGCAGGGACAGGTGCCTCTTCTCTTCACTCCTCCAGATAAGCTGGTGGCCAGAGGCAGCCACTTCAGTCCCGACGTGCGTGAGCACGTGCTCACCTCTGCCACGAGAAGCTCTGTTCAAAAAACGACTCCTTGCCGGGGAACTTCGAAACCAAACCCGTTTGTTTAGCGAGCGCTCCAGCATCTTCTGCCTGACGTTGCGCTGGTCCCTCCAGCATCTTCTGCTTGATGTATCTCTGGTCCCCCCTCCGTGCCGTGCTCGTCTGCAGCGCGAGGCCGGGGTTCCCAGCACAACGTGCCTCCAGAGCTTGCCGAGCACCGCGAGAGGGAATGTCAAAGACACGGCGTTGTCCTTATGTGCTGAGTGTGCTTGGAAACACTCCCGCTCCTGTTCACCAACAGCTTCACCTCAGAGGAGCATGGGGCTCGTCGACACTGGAAAGCTAACTTGCATTAAGGGAGGGTGTGAATTAAAGGTACAGGAGCAATCCCAAAATATCTCTAGGCAGATAAGCCCCCTGATGTATCAAAACAATCGATTCACTAATTGCAAAATCAGTGGAGAAGGGAAAGAAGCATGCTAAAGAGAGAAGGTCACGCGTCCCGGCACCGTCAGGGACGGGGCAGGTTTGGGTTTACCCTCAGCCACCAGCCCCAGGGAGCCGTGGAGGTGGAAGCGGGACGTGGGGAGGGAGCAAACCCCGTAAGAGGGTGAGCAGGACCACAGCTCCCAGCTCAGCCCGCCGCGGGATTGCCCAGCGTGTGGTACTGGCTGTCGGGGCAGGACCAGCCGAGACGACCGTGCTGTGCCCAGGCGGAGACGGTGGTTTTCACATCCTGTTCTCTGCAGCTTTCTTGTTAAATATTAATTGTGGTCACTATAAATCGGCACACCCCTGTCATGCTGTGCCGGAGGCTGTGCAAACATGGAATAGAAAGAAACTTTCTGCCTTCGAGAGCTTGCAGTGGCAGAGTCTCCCTCTTCCCAAGTGAGAGGTGTCTGCATCCAGGTACAAAACACCCAGAGACGACTTTGCAAAATGGGAAACATCCAAATCCTCCCCGATCTGAATAATAAAGGTTTCCTCCTATAGCCTGTCTCATCTCAAAAGACAGACATTTTGAATTCTATTGATGGTGATGGTGTGTTTTGAGCTGCTAGAACTAAAAAAGGGAAGATACTGTGAAGGAGCTAGTGTCACATAAATTTATTTAATATAAAAAAGACATTAAAAAGCAGACGTTGGTAATGCTGATAAGGCTCTAGTGAAAAACACGGTAATGCTGAAACCACATGAATTTTAACCAGAATCTTGAAGAAAAGCAGTTGAAGAGGAAAAGAATCCATAAATAATGAGGAACATGGCAAAAGCTGAATAAGTAGAAATAGCCAGTCTGTTAAAAGGCTGAATAAGCAAGTTCTTTGTAACGGCATGGAAAGGAAAAGACACAACAGCCTGTATCCTCCGCTTCAGTGATAATTTCCCTGGGAGCTGCACCCGTTCAGCTGAGGGCGGCTCAGGGTCTGAGCCACTTCTCTTCAATATAAAATAAAGTTGTGAAAGTCTCTGTGGTCAAAGTTGTGAAAGCTTAAAAGCCGAATGCTGAGAGCACGAGGGGCTTTCCACAGTCAACCAGGAAGCTTCGTAAATTCCATGCTATCTCACAAAGTCTCAGTGGTACCCTCTGCTGAATCCTGAATTCTTCTGATTCCAGATGTGACTTCTGGCACTGGAAACTCCCGCTCCTGGAGCCGAGGAGAGATGAGCAGGAGGTTGTACTCGGGATAGAAACAGTTGGGCAAAACTAAGTCACTTCCACATCCCGTCTCACCCTCCCTGGGATGAAAGTCCGTGGTTTTGTTGCACCTCCATAGCAGGGAGGATGAGGATGGATCAGCATTGACTCACAGCGTCAATCCCCCCGCAGCTGTATAGGGTTTGGGAGGCACCATAGCAGGATACCAGAGCCCAGCTCTTAGACGCCCGCTCCCACCGGGTACCCACGAGCTTCGGCTGCCTCCGTTTCGGAGCAGATCTGAAGACGCTCTGTTTTCCCAGTGCCCATGCACCATCATGCTGCCGCCAGTTGATCTGCCGACAGTCAATGATGCTTTATATCCTAATAGAGGTTTATTTGTCAGACTTGGCCACAAGAGCGTCTTATTTAGACTTAATTACAATGTCTGGTTTTAGCTATGTGGACAGCAGCATGGCAAGTTACCCTTGTACTCTCTGGACCAAATTTCTGTCTATGGATGGCAGTACTTACCTCAGAGATTAATTCAGTGGCTTGTGTGATGCTTTCTTTCTGGAAATGCAGGTCAATAGAAGCTAATTATACTTATTGATGCAAGCTCAGAATTGACATGTGAGTAAAATTTAACCTGTCTGAGTGCTTCCTTGGTAACTTCTCTCTGTCTCCAGGATCTCACTCGTCACCAGCGCTGAGCAGGATGGGTGTGCAAGAGGCAGGGCAAATAGCTGCTTCTCACAGCCCACAGTACGAGGGGAATTTTCCTGTGGACACTCCCCGTGGCAAGTCAGAAAGTCGAACATTTCCACTGCCCAAGTAACATGGAAGTGTTGCTGAAGTGGGGTAAATTAATTTCATTAATTTATTTGCTGAATTAGATACTATTAATTGAGTAGCATGGTGTTTCCTCAAGTCAGCAGCAGTTCCCTCTCTGTTTTGCTGGCTTTGTGGACGGATGGACAGCAGAGGAATGTTTCCTGTGGCATGCACATGTATTTTTCAAGTGTTCCTGGTGACACATCTGCACTGTGCCCCACAGCATGGGGAAGAGCCACCGGGGCTGGCAGAGGTCACAGCACGAGGACAACTGCCCTGTCACCCAGGGCACCACCTCCTCAGGCAGAGCTCAGGCATCTGCCGACCCTGAGAATGGGCTCGGGCCAGTTCAGCCCTGCAATTCTGCAGAACATCCCTGGATTTTAACCCCACCACTTGTGGTTGCCAGCAACATCTCCAAAAAGGAAAAAAAAAAATCAACAGAGTATAAGCTATACACTGTAGACTGTTCTAAATCAATTCAGCCTGTAATTTTCTTTAGCTTTGTAAAATTAGCACCTTTGATCCAGCAAATATTTATATGTACGTATTATTTGCTGGGACAGGCTCCTGTATTGAATGTAACAAAGTCCTGTTCACTGGTCCCTAGGCAACCATTAGAACAAACTAATTAGTAACTACAAATTCACACATATCCATCAAAATGAGATCCAGATTATTTTTGTGTTGTCTCAGTATCTTCTGTGCTTGAAAATTAGCATCTAAGCTTTCCTGAAACGAATGATAGCTAATTTACAGATTGGTTTTTAAAATAAGTATTAAAAGGATATCATCATGAAATTCCACCAAAAAAAAAAAAGTAATAAAATAGATTGGATATTTGAGCATGAACAGAAAAAAAAAAACCAGATCCTGTCCCAGATCCTGTCCCAGATGGAGCTGGGAAGTTTGGCTCTGGATCTGACGTCTGCTATACAAGCAATCCCCGACAGGCAGACAAACCAATGTGCCTCCCTCATCGGCTTCTGTGTCAGCTACAGCTGACTCTCTTTGCTTTTAGCCCAGAGGAGGAACTGGGAGCAGAAGGGAAAAAAAAAGAAAAAAAGCCCTTCATTGATATTCACAATGATGTCTTACATGTCCAGCTTTATTTTTGTCCAAGGAAGCTCTTTCAGAAAGCGGGAGAAAACAAGTGACGAGGTGGAAGAATGGCCGTCAGAAGTGAAGAAAGGACCTTGTCGTGGAGGAGGGGGCTGTGTTACTCTGTGTATTAAAGTACCATGGATCATTGTGATTGCTGGGTGTGTATTTGGTAACAGAAAAGTAAGGTGGACTCAGTCTGGGCACTGTGAAAAATCAGAGTTTTTTACCTTAACTAAGCTAAACGCCAAGTTAGATGTCTCTAAGGATGAAGGCAGATTGGTTGAAATTGCAGCTGGCAAGTAGTTATTCCCTCACCCTGATGGTGAAAGAAGGATAAAATCCCTCCTTGTCCCCATTTCCACCCAAAATAACTGAAGTCCTGGACCCAAAGCACAACCCTGCTCCAACCCAAGGAGCTGTGCTGAGGGTAGGTGTTCACCACGGGTGAAAATCCAACCGCTGAGCTTTGTAAGGCGAGAGATCGTCCCCGGGCATCTGCCTGGCTGGGTTGGTGGCATCGGCGTTTCCCAAGCGCCGAGCACGAACACCCGCATCCCCGGCCATCCGGCCCCGCGGCCGCGGGCAGGCAGGAAGGAGCCCTGCCAGCTGGCTGCCTGCTAAGGGTTTCCAGCAGTGAGAAACGGCCCTGCCTGCATCGCTGCCCAGGGGCCCTTTCACATTTCCATTGATTCCTCGTCACCAGGGATGAGAACTCGGCTGGGAGGGGAGGAGGAGAAGCTGCTTTACCTGTGCTGAGCCGCTCTGGGTGCAAAGCACACTTGCATTTTTCAAGCCCTGTTATTTGGAAGCAGATTTTGCAGGTACTCTCGCCTCATTCACGCATAGAGAGGGTTTCTCCCTGGTTGACGGAGCTCAATTTTGGCATTTACACTGGCATGAATAACGTCCAAGAAGGCACAGCTCACAGGAAACTTCTAATTGACCAAGATGTGATTCATTAGTAGGCTTGCACTGTCTGAATTAAAAGAGCATTACAAAAAAAAAAAAAAAAAAAAAAATCACTGAAACCCCCAAGCTGTCTGGCAAGCAAGCGCCCCAATAACCCCGCCGTGCTGGTGGGGGCAGCCAGGACGTCTTGCAGGCTCCTGCAGTGCTGGAGCTGCTGCAGCCCCCCTGCGCATAGAGCTGGGGTCTGGCCATGCTGCGGCTCGAGCTGGGTCCAGCTGCACCATCCTCCTTCAATGGCTCTCCAGATGCAGCCACTTGTTTTTTGGCAGTGGCTTTGCACAGACCAGAAACAGCTCTTCTCTGGGAGTGTGGAGGCAGAGGGAGTTAAGATGAAGGCAGGAAGGAGTGGGGTGAGGAAGGAACAATGATCAATTAGCCACCAATTTCCTCAAATTAATGTTTCAGTTGTCGTAAACACAGAGCATCCACTCCAGAAGAGATCTGGGAGGATTTAAGGTGGCGAGAAGTATGGACCTTGAAGGGAACCCCAGCTCCTGCCTCCAAATTGAAGACTGGAGTGAGGCTTGTTGTGACTTATTGTCCTCTCTGCCTTGGCAAAACCCTCCGCTCCTCCAGGGCCTGCTGCAACGCGCATCGCTTTCCCAGTATATTCCCCTTTGCTTCTGTTCAACACAAATCCATGAATATGGGTGGATGGCCCCAGATTGTGGCCCCATGGATAGATATCCCACCACAGCTTCACTGGGCAGCACCGGAGGAGGGTCTCCTGCACACATCTACATGAGCACAGGCAACACCAAACACACAGAGGTGACTGGAGAGCCAGGCAAGCGACGGGGACAATCAAAATTTCAGCCCACCCAGCGTGAGCGCGGGAGCGGCCACCCACCCCTCACTTCAGTTGTGCCATACAGGGCCCACCTGATGATGCCCAGCAAGCTCAACCCTCCGTCTGGTTGTAGAGGGGAACAGATACCCTCCCAGGAGAGGGACACTGTGAACTCGGGCTTTCCAGGTTCGCAGGCACCGAGGTGACAAAATGCAATGGTTGGAAACCAGACAAACAGCCGTCCCTGGCAGCGCTGGGATCGGCGCCGGGTGTTTTCCTACCCCGGAGAGCGGCCCTATGCCAAGCGTCAGAGAGGAGTCACACAAGTGCCCTTTCAGCCACCGTGAACTTTGTCAGGTTCTCGGTAGGAAAAAAAAGATAATCTGCTCCCAACAGCAGCCTTGTGAAGCTGCACATGTTCTCACCGCTTCAGGCAAACAGAAGTAGAAGGGCTCTTTCCTGTCTTTTGTATGTGCAGCCACTATTTAATGTAAATGTACTTACCAGAAATTGAATAACTCCCACACGAGTAATTTTATACCCATCCAACATTTAAATTATGAATGCAATAATCTGCAGCACCACGAGTTACAAGGCAAGCCTAGAATTCCCGAGGCAAGAAAAGTCTATTTTTAGACCTTTCAAGCTGAGATTTTTACTAGATGTAGAAATATCCTTCCTTCTGCTGCCTCGGGTGTTAATTTGCATTAGAAGTTTCAGGGTTTTGTTTTTCAGAGTTTTGGGCGGTGCCTGGCCAAACACCAGCGGAGCAAACCGGCTGCTTTCTGCCACCCATCACTGGGGAAAGAGCGCAAGAAGGAACCCCCGCGCGTGGCTCCGCAGCTCTGCCTGGGCGATTGATTGCCTAATGAGGTTACTGTGAGACCACAGGGAAATGATGAAATTGGCTGTTTCCCCTGATGCCGTCCTCCTCCGGGTTGTAACCTGGCGCAGGAGTTGTCTGCCTCCTCCTCAGGCAGGGGCTGTGCTAACCCTTGCCAAATCATCCCAGTTTTAGTCCGCGTAGCTGGCAGCAGTTGTACAACGCTGCTGTCTATAGAGATTTCAGAAAAGATGCTCCTGACTCATACTTGCACATACCATTTAAATTTATGGATTATTTTCTTCTCTAGTTGGTTTTGTTTTGTTTTGGGTCTTTTCCTGAGGTTTTTTCATGTTACAGGGACTTGGTGTTTTTACCTGTTGCTCTTTTTCTGTGTGTGGTATCCAGGAGAGACCAAAACACGGTGCAAACCTCCTGTTACTCACTTGTGCATGGCAGTAGCAGAAAATAAATGAGACAGAAAATGATGAGATACACCACGATAAGAAGAAGCTCCTTTCTGCTGGGCCCCGCGAGGGGTCTGTGTCATGCAGAGCACGGAAGAAGCACCAGTCCGGGATGCGCAGCTCGGGGCTGGATCACCTTTTCCATCACATTAAAGGTGTTTATCAGCAGGGCTGATAACAACTGCTTGGTGAAATGTGATGCTTCTTCCAAATCAGGAGCAATGCCTTCCACGCCACACTCCGTCTGGGATTCCAGCGGGTCGAGAAATCCCAGCCCTGGAACTCTCTTCTCCAGAAAAATCACTCCATCACCATTTCTTAACCACACGCTGTCAAAATGGGAGTGCCGGTACCGACTCATCTGCCCAAACCCCGCTGTGTGGCAGCTCGGTGGCCATAGGTAAGCAGCCCTGTTTTGCCTCTGAATATCGGATATGGACCCTGTACAGAAACAGGTGCTAAATCTCTCTCGCAGCCCAGGTTTCCCGATACCCTGTGAAAGGCTCTAGCAGAGTCGATGGATCTTAATTTCCTCCCCTCTGCAGAGAGATGAACTGCTTTCTCTGATGTCATCAGGCTTCAGTTGTGCTTGGAAAAAAAAAAAAAAAGATTGTGGCAAATGGAGATGCAATTCCTTTAAAATGCTGTCTTTTTTGAGAAGTAGCAGCAAAAAAAAATATGCGAAGATCAAAGAGAAAGGAGGCTGTACTCAGGGACAGCTCAGAAATAATACGGGGCAGTTGCTGAGCAGCTCTCCAATGCGAAGTATTGCTATTTTCCGGTACCTCCCCTGTCGGTACAGGAGGGATGGTTTCTAGTATTAGTCAAAGAAAAAGTCCATGTGATTGCCGGAGTACAATTAGATCTAAGGTCTTTGCAAACAGCTCCTATCAATCAACCTCAAGCCATTGATCTTACATCTAAAGTACTCATTGGAAAATAAATTATGCTTTTTTGATCTAATCAACTATTAAGGGTTCTTCTCTTCTTTCTTTTTTTTTTTTTTTTTTGAGGCTGGGTAAATAAAATTCTTCCATCAGAAGCTGCTTAATAATTATTCTGGACACACAGTGGACCAAATCCTGAGTGCGAAGCGATGACTCAGAAACCAAAGGCTGATTTCTTTTTCTCTGGTCTTCTTTTTTTATTGGAATAGCTATTCTTCAACTGGGCATTCACACAATTTGGTGCACAATGCTGAACACACTCCCGTAATCAGGGTATTCTCTGTTATCTGCCTGGAGCTGCGAAGCACGTGTGCCACTGGGATCTGCCTGCTTCAGAGTGGTACCCAAGGATTTTACCTTTTTCCTCCCGCAGCTGGTTCGTCCCTGTCCTGCTTTTGTGCGGCTGCTCACGTACAGTTCCAGATGCAAAAGTGCTTTTGTCCTCCAAGGAAGGGCAGTGAGTATCCAGCCGTGGGGATCCTCCAGCATCAAGATTGCACTGACGCTATCAGACAGCGCGTGTCCTGGAGGGGCAGATGCCATGAGAACTCCATAGCAGGGCTGGGACCTGACTCAGGTTGTCACCATCCTTTGCCCTTGCTGGGGTCTCTGGGGAGAAGCTGTTTAGATCCCCAGTAGGCACGGAAATAGGTCCCTTCATCTTGTTTTGTCACAGAAGAGAATAAACTTGAGGCTCCAAAAAGTAAGGGACTGGGAAGACTGCCTCGGGGCTGATGCAGGCGAGCTGGGCAGGGAAGCAGGGCTGTGCGTTCAGCTCTCTGCCAACACGCATCTGGAGTACAAGGTCATGGCCCACCGCCTGCAACCCCTTGTTGCGCACGGAGCAACGCAGATGAAAAGCCCAGAGCTCTCCTGATCTCCACCCCAGCCCGCAGAAGTGCAGAGACCCCACTTTTCCATCACCCTCTCCAGCGGGGTGGGATGGCAATGGGACTCAACACCAGGTCCTGCACCCTGCTGGGAAGGGTCCCTGCGAGCATCCTGGGAGTGGGGTGGGCTCCGGGGCTGGGGACCGGCCGAGCCCCTGCACATCGCTTCTTCCCAGGGGATGGACCTGAGGCAGAACAGACGCTTGACCCATGCCAACACTGGCGCAGCAGGGATTGCCCTGCTATTTCCCTTTTTTAAAAAAAACCCACTCCTTTGGGAGCAGCACAGCCAGCTCAGCTCTGCCTCTTGGATGCTGGCAGGCTGCCACCCTGTAATTAAAGTCTGCTGTTATGTCTAACGCTGGTGGCAGCGTTTCAGGGTGGCAGCGCGGAGGCTGTGGGAATCGGCGCAGGAGATCAGGTGGCTGCGGAGCTGTGTGATCGCTTAGACATTCAGGCTAAAATGCCAGAGTCATAGCGTTGGTATTACCACCCTCGCCCATCAGGTCAGCTGGTGAGTGCAGATCCAGCCAGGCCGTGGAAAAATTCCTTTCCCTGCAGGGGAGGAGGCAGCCGGCAGCTGAGAGCATTGGCTTGAAACCCAGCTCCGCATTTCGTGGCACAAATCGTGGGGAAAAGTGCTGCTAGAGCCTTCTCTAAGGTCCCCTGGCACCGAGACGTCTGCCCACGGCATGAAGCCAGCGGCTCGAAGCCGCGCTCACCCACGGCCCGTGCACGTGGGCAACCTGGGTGTCAGGGGCTGCTGCTGGTCCGTGTCCGGCTGGACTGGGCCTGAGCTGAGCTTCCAGCCTGGGCAAAAGGAGCAGGGAGTGAGCAAAGGGCAGCTTTAGCATCTCTGCGCTGGAGAGCAGACTGCAGGTCAGGTCCGGGCAGTTTTTCCTCCCCTTCTGGTCTCTCTGCGTGCAGCAGCTCAGATTGACGCTGTATCACGCGCACACCGCTTAAATTAAACCAGCTGCATTTCATAGAATCATAGAATCACATGGTTGGATGGGACCTATAAGACCATCTAGTCCAACCGTCGCTGTTACAGAGCCTCTTTCTTGCAAGATGCAACTTTATTTTGCTGCTTTCTTCAACCTCGTTTCTCCTCGCACAGCCTCCTGGGAGGAGAGGTCTGCTCCTCTCTGTCCACCCAGCCGCTGCGGTTGTGCAACCCCGGGACTGCGTTTTTACACCAGTGCCTTTTTACACCAGTGCACGGGACACGGCGACGAGGCACGGCACGGCGTGCCCACCCGAAACCCAGATTTCTGGCAGCCACTGCGCGTCACCTCCCTGTCCCCACTGCCAAGCCGTGTCCTAGAGAGCGTGAAAGCTGAAGTGGGTGCTTGGGAAAATCAGCCTCACGCTGCAAAAAGCTTTGGGATCTTGGCTGGGATGTGGGACTCTGCCTCCACCAAGTGATCAGCAGAAAGAAGAGGAGGGAGCAGCGCTGGCGTAGTGGCAGACGGGCAGCACCCTGCGATTTGTACGCTGCCTCTCGGTCTCCATCAGCTGCACCCCGCTGCCCTGGAGAGGCTGATGGCTCCCTTGTCCCCACAAGGCAGGCTGATTTGATCTGCTCTGCCTGCAGATAATGCCATAGCTGGAGCGGTGTGGCAATTAAATATTTTCCCCGCTCTGTGCTAACGAGAAGCAGGAAGAGCCACCAGCATGCACAATGGCAGATAATTACAGGCGAGCAATTACAGACACAGTCCTCTCCTCCTTGTCCTCGCACTGCTTTCTCTGCTGCTCCTCACTTGCCGTGACCCCGGCACGGCGGCTGGAGCTGCGAAGATGACGAGCGCAGCGATAGCGAAGCTCTTTGAAGCGCATCCCCCCGAAGCCCCGTCAGCCCGATCACCTCTTCCCGGCGTGCGTCTGCAGGGCTGCACGGCCAGGGCAGAGGCGGGGAGGTTGACTTCAGCTGGTCTGAGCTGCTAAAATTAGTATATTTTTTAAATTCTTAATTGTGATAACTGAATTAAAGGAATATTGTGGAATATTTCCTGCTTGTTTTCAAGAATGCCTGTAGCTTGCTAAAACTTTTTGACATCTCGCTGCTGTACGTAGCAGCCCGTGTGCTTTCCCAATCGCTTTCGTTCTTGCTCAACACAGAGTATCTAGTTAGGAACTGTTTTTCAAAATACTGTGCACTTTGCACAACTACTTTGGATGTGAAAGCCTGCCAGTGTGTGCCAACGCTGAGGGAAGGCTGGGGGATCACACATGGAACAGCCACGTGTGCAAACAAATAAGCACGTTTTTCTACGTGCAAACTCGGGGAGGATTGCTTTGAAACTGGTGAGGTGTTTTGAAACAATGCCATAATGTTCTTAAACACCAAGTGTCACATGGAATGCTGTCCAGAATCACTTCCCTCTCATTCCCAACCTGCCTGCAACGCAAGCGGGATCCAGACAGCCCGGCTGTGGGTGCCGGGAAGAGCATCGGCTGCATGTGATGCTTCATTAACAAGTGGAATTATTAACAAGGGGAATTATTAACTCCATTTCAGAAAACTCTTCTGTGTGCAAAAAACTTTGGGCAATTCATCTTGCACCTGAGCGAATGCAGTTGATTTATACCGTGCCCTGTGATCCCTCCCTTTTTATCACGCCGTGTCATGCCATCAGGCAACGCTGGCCGACAGCAGAGAGCAAAGAGAAGGGGAAGTAGCATCGAGGTGACAGGTGGAGCCTTTCGCACAAACCACCTAACTCACAGAGGTAAAGCGGAGCAAGACAAGGGGAAATTAAAAGGGAAATTGCATCAGGGTCCGGGTCGGGAAGTGGCGGCAAGATGGCAGGACCAGTGAGAGGTGGGGAAGGTGACCATCCCAGCTCCTCACCTTCTGCCAAAGCTTTTAGGCACCAGGGAAATACTAAAGGCAACCAGCACCAGTTTGGTCCCCTCCTCCGTTCCCGGTTGCCCTGACCATGCTTTTCCACCCAGCCCCGGCACCAGTAGCAGCTCCGGGGAGCACCCCTCTGCCCACGGGGAATCCCTGGAGGTGTTCAAAAATGTGTAGACATGGCACTCCAGGATGCGGTTTGGTAGGCATGGTGGTGTTGGGTTGGTGGTTGGACTTGGTGATCGTAGAGGTCTCTTCTAACCTTAAGATTCTATGATTCTGTGATTCTCTCCATCAGCATCTGCTTGGGAAATAGGAAAACCACCCCTGCGTAGTGGCCAGAGAGATACCCACACCCCATGGGAGCTGTATAGTCGCGGAAAACCTCAGCACCCTCACTCCAGATGCAGGTCTGCGTCTCATTCCTATTTGTGCTGCTGTCCTCTGTTTTCCAAGCAAATTATTGAGGAATCCTGCACCCACCTCGCACCGACCCAGTCTTCATCAGCTAATACTACCCACAAAAATTGAACGATAAGAGTTTTGTCTCTGGTTGGCATTCATTTTCAAGCCTCCCAGTGCCTCGTAGGCCCTCTGAAAGAAAAGAAAGAAGAACAAAAGAGACAAGTGGGGAATTATTTCTCACTTCCCCTTCCCTGCTAACAGCGATGTTTCACAGCCTCCGCACGGCGGAGAGGAGTGGGAAGTGACAGGGTAAGAGAAGTGTGGCTGCTGCTTTTGGGATAAGCAGGCAGGGTTTATCATACGGGCTAAACGGAGACCTGGCTCCCGGTATCCCCCAAATTCTTATTGCACAGGGGAGGACTTTTGGTTTTCCTTTTTTTCCCCATTATTTGTTCCAGGATGTTCTCAACTCTACTAGGATCACAGTGGCTGTTACATTTGGTGGCAGCTGCGTAGCATTTGGAGTCCCCAGAGACGGCTTAGCTGAGCGGTTTCGCAAGAAGACGAGTATCGTAAATGCAGTCAGAAAAATGAGAATCCTGGTACAGCAGCAGCAGCAAACTCCCTCTCTTTACAGAGGAACAGCCCAGAAACCTCCGCAAACGCCAGGCTGGGTGGCGAGATGGATTTTGTTGCTAAAAAACTGTTTGCTGCGAGCCAGCCCAGTAAACAGCTGGGGGTTCCAGCTCCGCTCCGGACCCAGGAGAGCCCTGTTCTTTTGCCCTGAACTATTTCGTTCTGCACAAATTTGACTCGAAATGACTGGCTTGTCTAGAGGCCAAAACAGCTCCAGGAACAGAGATTTGGGCTTGGAAAGGGAGGACGGTAGCTAGCAGCACAGGCAAAAACATCCTGAGCATCGTTGTGGCTTCGCCTGCAGGGAGCTGGCGCTTCCTAAATGCTTTGTCTTCCTCCTGTCACCGTGTCCCTTTTAATCCCTCTTCCCCGTGCTGCTGTAGCTGGATGCCTGGCACACTCTCTATTAGTCTCTGCTGCCTTATAACCAACATCAAAAGGAAGCCTGAAAAGATGAGGAATCAGAGATCAGGGCCTAGAGCAGCAGCTAATAGAAGAGAATACATTAGGCACGCCGAGGCTCAACATGAAATACATTTGCCGTTTCCTCTGTTAGACAGATCTAAGGGCAGGCCTGGCGTTGTCACGAGCCGCCAGCGATGGGGTCGAGACGGGGGTTTTTATGAGAAAAGCCAGGAGTCAAGGAAAATCCTTGTACAGTTGAAGGTCTTTCTAAATCAGACTGATCTGGAGACTGGGCCCGAGCAGGGGTCGGGCTTTGGAGGGCGACGGGCAGGCGGGGGGAGCAGCACCCACCCCTCTGCTAGCGAGCTTGTAACTGGGGAGCTGAGCGGAATCCAGTGTCTTCAGACATGGAAAAGGAAGGTCACGGTGGCTGGGACAGGGAACCTGGCAGAGCTGATGAGGGCTGGAAGGACAGAGGGAGCTCTCTCCCCAGGAAGGGCACCTTCCTTCAGAGAAAATGCGTTTGATAACTGACCATGGAGCTGTTGGACCTTGCAGCCTCTCAGAGTGCCCTTGAAAGTGCTTTTAGAGACACAGCCACTTGAACTTCCTGCTAAGAGTGACAACAGCAGCATCTCTGGTAACTTTTGCCTGACCTTCACTGGTGGGATCCCTCGGGAGACAGACTTGCAGGTCAGCCCAGGGTGCCCGTCTGTCGAAGGTGCCAGTTGCAGCCCACAGCCATACAGCCACTTTTTTGAAGGCCGCTTTGGTTTAACCAAACCAGTTCCGCCTGCATCTCCGCTCGTACCTCCCCAGCATCTCCTCCCTGCCCTCCTGTGCAGCAGAGCAGAGTGGTCTTGTGCTCCTCTCTCGGTGACGACCCGCACGCTTGAGGTGAGGTCTCCAGCCAAGGTGGAGGTCACCGGTGAGAAGCTGCATACCCATCCCAGGGCCCTATGAGTGCGGTGTCGGGCCGTTCTCAGCGGCTGTGTGCAAACATGAGCCTCTTCTGTTTTTCATGGCTGGTTCAGACAAAATGTTCCCTACCCCAGAGAGGTGCAGCCTGGCCTGGAACATTGGAGATTGCCCTGTCTGCATGGGAGACGGGCTTCTCCTGGAGTGGGTGTCTTGGTGAATGATTGCTTTGGGTGTCTTGGTGAGTGATTGCTTTGGGTGTCTTGGTGAATGATTGCTGTTCATAGGACCTGGGTAGATGCCGCTGCATCATCTCACAGGAGAGGGAGAGAATAACAACAAGCTTCAATCCATCTTGACTAGACACTGCCCGGCAGCCTGGAAACACCAGGCTTCAATTATCCGGGGCTTTGCAGAAGTCAAATGGTCAAATAAACAAGTTAAAGCTAGCCAGACCGCTGGTTTTCCTAATCTTGGCAAAAAAGACCTTGTTTGCCTTCTGCTCTTCAGAGAAATACTTTTCCCTCTGTGTTGTGTTGCTTTTACAAGCCCATGTGCTTGGGGAATAAGTATCAGACAACGAAAGTAAGCTTTGACTTCTTACAGAAGAGTCGCTCAAATATTGAGCCTGAAAGAGCCTCCAGCTTGTAAGACACCGAGCACCTGATGGGAGGGTCTGGGGAGAGCTTCTGCTCTCAGCTACGCCGGCTTGGCTCTGGAGGAACTCTCTTGGTTCAGGCAAGTTGTGCAGAGATAAGAGCAAAGTTGTCTTTATATTTATTCTTGGAGATGACCTGGCAGAAGGAGGGCTGCGTCGTCCTGCCTGTTGCGCACAATGAATTCATGCGGTCGCATCTTTGAAAGGGAGAGGAGAATTGGGCCCATGTTGAGCGGTGGTAATGAATTAAACTGAATTAAATTTTGACATGTACTTGAAATATGTTAGTTACTATAGAAAGTAATGTATTTAATTAGCCCAGAAAGTTTGTTAAAAAATACATGAGGTTATTTAATGAGTTCCCCACCTCCAGGCCCCGTGGGCCAGCGGGAAGCGAGGGAGCTGACATTTGTAGGTCTTCTCCCATAAGAACCTGGTAGTAGCTCTGAAGAAAACCACGGAGTCCAGAAGTGCGCTTAAACTCTACCCCTCTCACTGCTCAGTGTCAGGAAGTTTTATGAAGTCTGATGAAACGTTAAGGAGCACACTGTGCTGCAGCTTGCACCAAAGCCCAGAGAAACCCAGCTCATTTCTCTACAGCTGCTCTGTTTTTCCATCTGCCTGGGAACAGCACTGGCTTCAATTAGAAATTGTTTAGCCCGTCTCAAATGTCCTCATCTCACTCCTAACCTGCACCGCTTATTGCCATTAAGAGTATTGGGAACGAAGCCCAGCCCTGCTTCGTATACGGGCCCCTGATGGAGTACCAATTTTGACAGATGCTTTTTCATCAGAGCTGTAACGTTTATTCCTCCACGCGGCAAAATGCTTCCCGTGTCGTTGGTAGCAGCTGTATGTGGAGATCATGTCTTGTTATTCAGACCCTGCTGTCTCTCTGAAAACGTCTTTTGGTCTTAACAGCCGCCGCCAACTCGGTCCAAGCTGACAGATGCAGGATGACTTTTGTTTTTATTCCCCTCATGTTCTGAAATTTTCATTTCAAAATGAAATATTGAATTTGCCTTGACAAGAACCAGGTGTTACTTCTGATCAGACGGTTACTTCATTGCTAACTGTATTACTCATCCTGCGCTGCCGCCTTTTCCTCCCCCGGAGCACCCAAACTCAGCATCTTCATGCTCGCAAAAGTGCGTTTGGTTTGCACAAGACCAGAAATGTGACTTTCTTTGATGACAAGGTGATCTGCAATTTTAAGAAGTTTGGTCCCAAGAAGCCAAAAACTGTCATGGCAGTTTGGGACAGGCCCAGCTACAGACTGCACTAAGGGATACATTTTTTGACACTTTGGGAATTTGGATTCGCAGGTTACAGCTACAGCTGTGAACAGAGAGAAAGAAGGAAGGAAGGAGAGGAAAGAAGAAAGGAAAAGAAGGAAGTACAAAGGTGTTGGACTTGTTTTGAGCACAGATGGACACATACCGTGCCCAGGTCCAGGGCGATTCTCCTCCAGCGTTCGCGGTCCTTCCCAGCGACGCAGTGGCTTTGCTGCCGTTGGTGCCGTGCAGTACAGCTCTCAGTGTGGGCTGCTTTGAGACTAGAGATCTTAGTGCTCTTCCCGCCTTTCTGAAAGCTGGTTCACAGGATATTTCTTAGCATTTTTGAGGACTATTCCTGTCATCATCATCTTTATCCAACATTAAACTTGCTCAATTAAGTCCCTTGCACTACGGCAAGGAAAAGGCCTTCTTCCACCAGCAGAAGCTGTTCTGACATCTGGCTGAGCAGCACGATGAAGGGCACCCAGCAAGTGACTTCGTGATGTCCCATCCCAGTTTGGATTACCGTGCTATTTTTCAGTTCTAATAACTCCTCAAGTTTGACAGACAAGTTGATGGTTGTGTTTTTAAAAGAGAAATATATATCAAAGAGTAGCATTTCGCTGGAAAGGCATCTCTAGAATGGGAAATGCTCCCCTGGCATTTTCTGTGTCCTATCCTCTGATGCTCCATGTAAAAAATTCATATTGGCGGTTGGCTTCCCTCTTTGTGCAGTCGCCTGATGGTCTGGCAGAGCAGGAGCTCAAGGGCTCCTCCACAGATTTCATCCCCAGCCGCCCTGGGATCTCTTTTCTCTGCCACGCTGCCCTTACCCTCACCCACGCGTGCTGGTAACTTGCGAGGGGATCTCAAAAAAGGGAATTTTACAAACTGAATAAATGTTTCCCATGATGAAAGGCAGAGGAAAAGGAAATAAAACAAAGGGATGGGTTTTGTAGTGATAGATATTTGTGTGAATGCCAGAGCGCTTTCAACTCTCAGCAGTAAAGACAGGAGCACAAAGAGGATTTTTAATCATCTCTGTCTTTAAAGTTTGTTTCACAGACAAGCTGGCTCCACGGGGCAGAAATGAGCAATGGAAAAACTGCAATTCACGCATAGCAAGAACAGCATCTCTCCTGGAGATCCGGAGCCTGCTCCGCTTCCAGCCCCGCACAGCCTCACTGCTCCCTGGAAGGGCAAAAGCCACGGTGTGGAAGCTCTGCCTCCGTGGAAATGCAGACGGACATACATCAAAGAGAACGTGCCAGGAAAGCTCTTATTTCCTCATTAGACATTACTGATACTTATGTGTCTTCTGATTTCCGTAGCTCTTGGTTTCGGGACACAGCTGTCGCCACCGTGTAATTGCTCCGATGTGGATCGAAACCTGTACCAAAGTGCCAGTTCCTCCGCGGGAGGGTGGGAGGGGGCTGGTCAGCATCCAGGGGACCTTACTTCTGTCCCTAGAGTGTGAATAGCACCTAATTTACTGGGTTTATTTGATTTATTCCAGGAGAAACAGGAGCTTCCATCTCTCCCCTTGGTGAAGAAGCAAGGACACACACGTGTGCCTGACGCAGCTGAGCTCACCCACGGATGGGACGGGGACGCTTTGCCCACACATCTGTGCTCCGCCACGGAGACGTTTCTGGTGATGTGGAAGCGCCATATGATTCCGGAGCTGGAGCCAAGCACATCAGTGCAAGCACTGAGTTATAGATGTGCCTGAGTAGAGGGGCAGCAAATTTTTGAACCTTTTCAGCCATCTGCTGCCTCATGGAGCCGAGGGTGTTTGTAGGCAGAATTTGGCTGTGACTGTCTCTTGGTTTGGACTGGGACATGTGTGAACGCCATTTCAGGTCATGTGTTCTCCGAGACAAACGGCAGGGAGACAGTCTGTATTAAGTATAAATTTGTTTTTGTTTTAATGACTTAGGCATGATTATCACTTTGTCATTTGTAGAAAATCGCAGCCTCTGAAGGTGGGGGATGCTGCCAGTTATGTCAGTGTTTAATCACCCAGCTAAAAAGGAACATCCTCCCAGCTCCGAGTTTACTGGATAGAAGAGCTACCTGTGGGCAAGATGGTGCTGTATTTAAGAAGTTCTTTAACGTACTCTTCAGAGCTAAAAAGACATTTCATGGAATAAAACTTAAGTGGATCAGATAAAAATAACAAAGCAAGCCAACAAAGTTATCTCATCACAGACTTGTTGACATGCCTCCCGGAGCGGGGAGCAATCCAGCTCCTTGCATCTGGACTTCTTGGTTCATTAGAAGGATAAAGAGCAGCTAACAAAATCTAAGAGCGTGAACAAGCATCTGACAAAATCTCAGCATCTCGACAGCACTCCTGAGAAGCTGAAAACAGGTTTTGTGGCATGGTTCTCCACATCCAGTGTTTTGGCGTATGTTGTCTTGAGATTTTAATGAATTGCAAATAAATGCATGCGGTAACCGCCTGCTGCGGGGGCAGTGGCAGCAGGGCTGCCCCCAGCCCGTCACCGTTCCGGGAGGCTTCTAGGGCTTGTGTGCTAGCGTCCTAGCCCAGGAGAGGACCCCATGGGCTGACTGCAGGGTGGTCAATACGCCCCGTATGAACATATCTAAGCACTTACGAACATCTGAGATACCTACATGTGTCATACGTACTGCGTAAGCCAGTTAGCTACCATACCATCTGCTTGCATGTCTGTATGTAATCTGCTTTAATTGCCCCTTCTAGGCTGGGGGATTTCCTTTGTTTTATTACCAAGATAGCATGTTTCCTGAAATACATTAAAAATACATCTGTCCTTCTGCTGAAGCAAGAGAGAAATATCAGGACCAGGAAAACTATAGTCTGCTCATCTTTGTCATCTCTTATTTATCTAATGCTCCTGGCAAATTACTCTGGATAAACAATAATTGAGATTTATCCACGTTACATTTTGCAAATCACTTTATAAATTACCTTAGGTACAAAGTACGGTTTCTGCTTTCTATCAGGACGGTGAAAACTCTAAATAATGAATGATCCCTGACAAACAAGTCCTCGTGATAATGCTGCAACATGCACACAATAATTTAGAATTTGTAAACCTTTCAATGAATACACGATTGTCTGAATAGCTAGAGATTACAAATAACACCAGGTCACAGGCAGTGACAGAATGAAAGTGGTCTGCGGGTTCATTAAGCAGGGGGGAGAAAGAAGCCCTTTCTCCATCACATCTGAAATCATACGCACAAAATTCAGGTCCTCTCCGCTGCGGCCATGCCGCAGCTGCACAGCCAGGCTGCTCGCCACCCCATTGGGAATTCAGTCAGGTGTGTGGTTAAATCCCATCTTCCTCAAAGCCGTGCTGAAGCCACGCACCAAGTTCCTCGAAGCCTCCCCAAGGGCGCACTGCACCCTCCAGCCTGTATCCCACCGACCTGGAGTTTCTCCCACACGCTGCATCCTTTGCTCTCCCACTCGCAGCTCCCCTGAGCCCACAGTGACATCCTCCATCGGGATTTGGCAGCGGCTGGGACCGAGTCCTCGACTTCGTGGAGTGGCTTGGGGACATTTGGCTCCCTGAGGAAGGGGACACGCGGCATCAGGCAGCTGCAGGCCTGCCCACGCTGCCCCTGCACAGCACCTGGGAAAAGAAAGATCTAAAAAAATAATGTCTAAACACTTGTTGTCTTGGTGCTGGGCAAGTTAAGGGACAGGATGAGGCTGGTCCTTGGTGGAGGCCACCAAAGGCCACCGCCGCGGGAGGGCTCGGCAGGGCCCGGCTCTGCCGGCTGCAGATGATTTACCGTGATTTAAAAGAGCCCTTTCAGCCTCTTCCCAGCAGGATCGGCGTTTGCTATCAAGACAGCAGACGTGGTGGTGGGTTTGAAGAGGAACTCTGCGAGGCTGTAACAGTCCTGATGTGAAAATAGCTTTTGGAGTAATCAGAAGGCGGCAAACCCCCTGGGCATTAGCTTCATGCATGTTTCTGCGTTTGCACAATTTTCTTGCTTTGCTTTTTTCATCGCTGTCCTTCAAAGACGTACACAATTTATCAGACTTCCCCAGAAAGAAAGGCGCTTGGCCAGGGTCTGCAGCCAGTATCCTTCTCTGGTTTCCAGTGCTGCTGCCCTGTGGGTCCCCGTGCCGTTCTCCAGAGGCGGTGATGGTAGTGAGCTGGTCCTGGCCACTGACACGACATCTGTGAAGACATTTCCACTCCTGTGGTCCGGAGCAGGCACTGCACGCGGGGGTTTTACAGTGGTAGGTAACTTCATCGCCAGCTGAAGAAAGTATTCAAACAAATATTACCCTCTTTAGCGAAGAAAAGCTAAACAAGGGGAGGGAGGAGGGAGCTGGAGCTGTGGGCAAGGGCTCTTTGGTTTGCACACCAAGCAGCGTGGTCGCTCGTGAAGACTTGCCCACGCGCAGACAGCTTTACCTCTTCCTCCTTGCTGCCAGTGAGGGGCATGGCCGAGGGCATCACCCTCTGTCCTCCGCCTGCCCGCAGAGCGCTGCTGGCTGACCCTGGTTAAAAGACAAGTCAAGCCTTGAGCTCTACTCCCCTCCACTGAGGCAGAGCCCCCGAGGCAGGAGCCACAAGCACTCCCCACGGCCTTTATCCTGGGAGGGGGATGCTTTGGGGAGATGCAGGGATGTTCATGGGAGAACACAAGGATACTCTGTGAGGATTCAAGGATGCTCTCTGGTTGAGAGGGAAGGAGGAATGTAGGCATGTTCTAGGGGGATGCAAGGATGCTCTGGGGTAATGCAGGGATGCTCTTGGGTTGAGAGGGGAAGGGGGAATGCAGGGATGCTCGGGGGAGATTCTAGGATGCTCTAGGGGATGCAGGATTGCTCTAGGAGGATGCAGGGATGCTTGGAGGGATTCAGGGGCTTTGAGGTTGCTCTGGGAGGACACAGGGATGTTTGGAGGTATCTGGGGTTGCTCCAGGAGGATATGGGGATGCTTGAAGAGATTTGGGGCTGCTCCTGGAGGATGCAGGGATGCTCGGAAGGATTCAGAGTTGCTTCGGGGAGATGCAGGGACGTTGAAGGCTGGAGCGCCGGTCCCGCCGTCCGCAGGGCAGCGGGGGGCTGCGGCCCCCGGAGGGGCGGGGAGGCGACGGGGCGGGCCGGGGCGGGGAGGGGGGCGGCAGCCCCGCGGCTGCAGCGCGGCGCGGGCCATGGAGAGCGGCGGGGCGGTGAACGGCTCCGCCGCCGCCGCCGGGCGGTTCGCGGCCGCGGGCACGGCGGCTCTGGGCGCGCTGATGGCCCTGCTGATCGCCGTCACCGTGGCCGGCAACGCGCTGGTGATGCTGGCCTTCGTGGCGGACTCCAGCCTGCGCACCCAGAACAACTTCTTCCTCCTCAACCTGGCCATCTCGGATTTCCTAGTAGGTAAAGTGCCGCCCTCCGCGGGGCTCCGCGCCCGCCCGGCCCGGCAGCGACTTCGCCGCGGGGAGCGGGCACCCGCGCTGCTTTGGGATGGGAGGGGGGGGTGTGTCCCCCTCCACCCCGCGGTCCTCTCCCGCAGCCCCCCGGCCGGGGTCCGCCACCCTGCAGACCCCCGCAGCTCAGCGCCAACGGACCCCTCCGGTTGCAGGTGCCTTCTGCATCCCGCTGTACGTGCCCTATGTGCTGACGGGGAGGTGGATCTTCGGGAGAAGCCTCTGCAAACTCTGGCTGGTGGTTGATTACCTGCTCTGCACCTCTTCGGTCTTCAACATCGTCCTGATTAGCTATGACAGGTTCCTCTCGGTGACAAGAGCGGTGAGTCCTGCCATGGCAGCTGAGAGGGGGAGAACTCTCCTCCTGTTTTATTCTCTGCAATAATTAAAAGCTCTTTGCATCCTCCAGAAATTATGAATCTTTCAGCCTGGTGATGGAAAGCAATAATTATCCACAAATACATAACGCAGCTGTGGTTTCAGACTAGTATTTCTGGTGTAATTAAATCATTTGAGGTTCAGACCCCGTTGTGCAGGTGTTCCCTTCCCGGATGACAGGACAGTAGCGCACGAGTGAGCCGGTGAGGTAAGCAGACCTGTTACTAACTTCCAGGGGCTCATTATCTCCAGGACAAACAAGCGGATTGCAGTCGGACTCCCAGCTTCTCCCAGGCTACCGCGGCAGCAGATTGCAGTACCAGCTTCTGCAGGGCACTGCCCTGAGGTCTCTGGGTATGGGATGAGACAAAAACGCTCATCCTTTCGCAGGAGGTACCGAGCAGCTCGCAGGCAGATCAGATCCATCGCTGTTCACTTGTTCCCTGACTGGATGCACTGCTGTGGGTTAGCTCCAAGGCTCGGAGCTAGACGCCAGCCTAACCCAGGAGTTCGAGGCAAGCCTCTCCTGCAGAGAGTCGCTGGGGATAACTCAGGCGAGCGGTGGGGTATGGCAGACTGGCGGGCTCCAACCAAGTCAGTACATTTCCACTAAACAGAAGCCGCACCTGGTTTTGGAGCTGCAAGGTGAGGGTGCTAAGTCTTCCCTGCAGGAGTGCGATTTATCTAGCAATTGCTCCTGTTGCCTATGGCATATGAATTTGTGACACTGCTGGGATATTGCCTAGCAACTTTATCAGGAAGGCTAACGGCTCATTTTGGGATGAGCCTCAGCCAGTTGGGGTGTGCGACCATACTTAAGAAAAGCTTTCCCCGTTGCAGGTCGCCTACAGAGCCCAGCAAGGCAACATCAGGCGAGCGGTGCTGAAGATGGTGATGGTGTGGGTATTGGCGTTCCTGCTTTACGGACCTGCCATTATCAGCTGGGAGTATATATCGGGCCAGAGTATCATACCCACTGGGGAATGCTACGCTGAATTTTTCTACAACTGGTATTTTCTCATGACAGCCTCTACGCTGGAGTTTTTCACCCCTTTCATCAGTGTGATGTTTTTCAACCTGAGCATTTACCTGAACATACAGAAGCGTACCAAAATACGCCTGGATATTTTCCACGAAGTGCACAACCAGTCCTTCACTGAAGAGATGGAAATGAGCCCAGAAGCAAAGCTTGCTTTGAAATGCTGTAAGTGGGAGCAGAAGGAGCCAGCTGAAACCCTCGACCTCTCTAAGAGCACAGCTCAAGCAGCAGCCTCCACTGCCAGCCTGGGTGCCAAAGACCTGCTGTCAACAAGCTCTGAAAGTTCCGGAAAACCCAAGTGTTGCAACAAGAAGAGCTGTAAAAATGCGGCATGCACTCTGTCCATAGAGAAACGGATGAAGATAGTGTCCCAGAGCATGACTCAACACTTCAGGCTCTCTAGAGACAAGAAAGTAGCCAAATCGCTGGCAATCATTGTGGGCATTTTTGGGATTTGCTGGGCACCATACACTCTCCTGATGATCATCCGCGCTGGCTGCCATGGCCGCTGCATCTCTGACTACTGGTATGAGATTTCCTTTTGGCTGCTGTGGATCAACTCGGCTGTCAACCCTGTCCTCTACCCTCTCTGCCACTACAGCTTCAGAAGAGCTTTTATTAAACTCCTCTGTCCCAAGAAGCTAAAGATTCAACCTCACGATCCCCTTCAGAACTGCTGGAAGTGAAGTGCGCGGATGAGATGTTTTAACACGTTACAAAAAAGTAGCTTGCTTCCTTGGAAGAACCTGGGAGCACTGGTCTGGAGCACGTGAAGAAGGCAGCGGTGAGACCACTATTCCTTTGTTCTAGTCCATCAACAACAAAATCACGCGGAATAGAGGGGTAAGGGTTTTTTTTTTTGCCATTAACCACAGGCAGTGGAATCTGTGTCCTCCGCTTGCAGGTGCCACTGAAGAGCTCTGCTGCCACCTAGTCAGCCAGAGCGGCACCAGCCCTCTGTTAAAATAAAAACTGAAAAATAACAGCTAACAAAAATAAATATCTAACCTAAACCCACTGGACTAAACTACATTTTACCTGTTTGCAGACCTGGTATTTCCCATGAATGGGAGGGTTTTTTCCTTACATTTAAGATATTTCATGTATGTGACGACAGACAGAAAAGAACAAGCCTCAGAAGGAAAAGACTTCATTTAGCGTTAGTGCTACGGTAGCTATGGTAGCTACAGCCATAGTCTGGACGCCCGTTGCCTGTGGTGCAATAGATGACCCTGCCACTCTCCAGGAAGGGACAAACCTCTGCCCTAAGGAGTTCGCAGTCAGACTCAGAGGCACCAAGCATCCTGAAGCACCCTGTTGGCATTCCCTGCTCCTTGCTTCAAAACCGATCCCGTTTCCTTTGCATCCAGCCACGCACCGACCAATGCTCCCACAGCACGTGGACATGGGAGCCCGGGTGGACCCGGAGAAGGGGGATGCTGTGCTTGTGTGAAAGGTGCCAGAAGGGTGTCAGCTTCTCCACGGTCTCCCTCATGATGACCCAAAGACACTTAAAAATCTCTTCTGCAGGATCTTAAAAATACTCTTTTGGCAGTGCGTTAGAGAAGGACAAACCCTGGGGGAAGTGAAGTTTGTGTTCCTTTTTTTTAAGTTTATTTCAGACCTCTTCATTTTAGCAAGTTCCAGAACTCGCGTGCTTCCTTTTAAAATACATAATTTGAATGGAGACCTGGGTCGAACTGATCCAGGCAACATAAGCATCAATTTATTTCTTTCTTTATTTATTGAGCAGTCAACAAATTCCACAGACGGAGCACCACGTTCAAGAGACGAGGGCTCTATCCTCAAGCTTAACATGAGGTCTTGGGCATTTTATCTCTGCTTCCCATCTCATGCTTCATCATACTTGCCCATTTAGTCTGTAAGCTCTTTGGGAACAGAGGTAGTATGGCCATAAAGAAAAAGACTTCAACAGCCCATCTCTGTTTGCACTGCTCAGTGAGACAGTAGTACAAATATGTAATTAGTTGCCATGGCAAACGCTCTTATTTAACAGTGTTGTACAGGGAAGCTCAGGATTGTATGTCCAAAAACTACATTTACAAATAGAAACTCAAATGCTGTAAAGTAGTACCCAAAAGCTTATGATGTTGTGATTGCCAATTACACTTCGCTGTTATAAGCAAACTGCTTTTGGCTGCTGCTAGGAAGAAAAGAAAATGCTATTCAACTTTATTCCAGTGACATTTGTTCAAGTAGATCAATATTGTCACCTGAAGTCAGGTTTTAAATGGTGTCTTGTTTTGTGTATATGGTATTTCAGTCTTGTGACATGTTCAGTCAGACCATTATATGTGGGTTCAAATAGATCCTCTAAAGTAAGTGTACTCAGAATTGACAGTGTGTACTGTTGAGCCTGCTTGTACCTTTCCTTGTGTCTGCTACCCTGTGAAAACCCCAATAAAGTATTTTTATACAAAGCTTGCCAAATATTTTATGGTAAACAGGATGTTGCTGAAAATGATAAAATCTACCTGAAGGCAAAATATCTATGGATTTGCCTGAGGAGACAGTTAACGCCTATAAATTTTGAAAAAAAATAGCTCCTGAAACAGCTAAGTTTCTCTTACTGCTGATTAGCAGGGACCTGACAGCACGCTAAGGGTGTGGGGTGGGCACACATCACCTTATTCTTTCCAACTCTGGTTCTGTTCCAGAGCACGTTACATGCAACTTAGATCTGAAAAGTTAACATTAGTCCTAACTCTTCCTGTGACTTAACAAAATCCACTGGCCTGCCTACAAAGACAAAGTCATAATGTGAACAAGGTACCAGTTTTCAACTGGTTCTCTTCTTTTGTTCATAAAGAGAGGTGGGACTACTAGACCATTCAGTGTGATAAAAATAAAAGCTAACAGCTGTGTTAAACCTTAAGAAACGAGTGGAGAAATTATTGTGTCTGGGGTTTTGGGGGGTTCTTTTTGGGATTTTTTTTTTTTTTAACCGGTATTAAATAGCGGTTACCTACTTCACATTCTCATCCTCTAGAAAAAAGATTTTGTTTTCTTCTTTTAAAGACTATCCTGTGTGATATTCACTGGATCAGTGGAAGGTCTTTGAAGTACAGTAGAGGGCAAGTAACTTAAAATTATATTAAACTGGTTGCAAAAGGGAAATAAACTCCATTTCATGTATTCCTCTATCATTTAAAGAGCCAGCTTTCTCCAGGAAGATTTTACCAGCGTCTGAAGTCGTACCCACACCACTTACTCCTGCACCACTTCTTTTGCCCCTCCATGACACAAAAGTCCATTTCTTGTACCTGTAGAGCACACACCCGTCTGACATCCTGATTTCTGCTCACCAGTCCTCAGCACGCTTGCAAATAAATGTTGATTCATGCCATCTGCTGCCACTGAAACAGGTACGATGGTACAGGTAACTGCTGAAAAGTCAAAACAGATACCAGTTATTTAACAAAACTGAGTAAGATTACAGCATAACAGACCTTGCTGGGTTCCTTCCCTTCTCCCTTTCCGAGGGGGTTGGTTTTTTTCACAGAAATACCTCCAAACGTAACTGAAACTCCAGGAATTTTATTAGCGCAGACGCTTCTAACATTTTAAGAGAGAGGAAACTTAACAGAAAAGACAGAAGTTCATCTAAGCAAGCTTTCACAGTTCTCTGTACTTAATAGCTGAATGTCTGGCAGACTAGACCTGAGAATTATCTTCCATCCTACGGTTTTGTTACTTCTGACGAAACAAAAAAATGAACAAGGAATTTATCAGTCTTTCTTATACGAGACATTTGCCTGAGCAGGGACTGGTAATTGGGCTTTCTAGTAGAATAAAATAGGAAGATGACAGAGAGAGGAGGTTTTGTTTTTCTTATTTCCTCCACATTCCAATACACGTCAAGAACATTAAAACACTATTATGCAAGAAGACCAGAGCTAAGCAACAGGGAGCATATACTGAGTTATTTTAGCAGGCTTTTTTCCCCCCTTTCTATAAATTTCCCCTTCTTAGAGCTTGAATTCATTTAATTAGATTTTTTTAAAACCCACACATTAACACTCCTAGCTCCAGAACTGGTTTTCCTGCACACAATGAACTGAGCAAGCAGCCATTTAAAAAGGGAGCTGCAACTGTTTAAATTCTGAACATGACTTTTTTTTTTTTCCAGATAGTCTAAGCCTCCGATCTCAAATTCTTAGCTTATGATTAAGTGTTTGTGTACCGAAGGCAAACAGCAGGTTTTCCCCTACAACGACCGGTAATAACCAATGCTTTCTCAGAGTCCCACTAGTGACGTCAATGTATTTCTGTATAACTTAAAGCCCTAACAATACTTTTCTCTGAGCTGTCAGAATGGGGAAAGTGCTTTTGGTCTCGAAGTCCTTTCCCAAAGAGTAAAGAAATGGACAGATTTCACCTGAGCCTTTTGCACAGTATTTTTATGGTCTCTGACCTCCATACGGGCAGAATTACCTGAAGTTAGCTGTGAAAATAATTTTATTCATTGGTGGATTTTGCAGGGAAGATATTTATATTTCTTCCTGAAATAAGAGCTCTTGCTTTGCCAAATAAAAAAGAAGAATAACTTCCTATGCTTGGACATGAGGTCACACCTCAGTCTAGGTTTCATACTGAAAACGCTATGAGCTGGTTTGAAGTTTCAGAGTACCTGATAACTAATTCAAATATGCTTAAAAGAGTATTTGAATTCTGCTGGTTTTTACTGTTCAGAATATAAACATCTATCTGCATTTGGAAGAAGCAGGGGCTAGGAAGCTTCTAGGCATAATCAAATACGAACTGTGAAAATGCATTACCATTCCACAAGGTAGGGCTTCCTGTCAACTAGCCTAGCAAAACACCTATATATAATCTTTTGTTACCATACCTGCTAAAAAACCTGCCCCGTTCATATTGTCTAGGCATAAACTGAGCAGGCAGGACTTGTTTTCAAAAACCTTCATGGTTTTTGAAGAAGACTTGCTGTAATTACAAATATGCATCAAATATTTGTGGAAGCACATAGGCTTCCACAGAGAAAAGAAACACAGCTGCTTCCAGAGAGAAGTATCCAATTCAGGCACGGAGTAAATCGTACCTAGAAGCTTGTCAAACACCCAGGCTGAGTGACTTCCCAAAGACCTGTGCAGAGGCAATGCCAGCGCCCTTCTCTCAGCACAAACCTACACTCCCTTAACTCCAGGACGTAAAGGCCACCAAAACAAGGGCTGTGGTCCTTCCGCAGAGCAGCGTCTGCATATCAATAAACCACCAAGAATATTTTTCATCACAGCTACTTTCTTTTTGGCTCTGCAGCGCTTCCTCTCTAATCACCGATAATGAGAGATCTCTTTACACAGAGAGAGGAACTTTGCTCCCACCGCCTCTCTTCAGCATCCTTCCTCAATTACCATTCCTTATTTGTTCTCTCCAACCTGTAGTTATATAAATTGCTCCATTGTTCCAGAGACATCTCTGAAGCTTCATTAGCTCAAGTAGGAGGATAGAGCAGAAGAGAGAATGCAAGAAGGATCTTTTGTTGAAAAACACCTGTCTGGGATAATTAATGAGATTTGTGGAGAGGGACAGGCTTTGAAATGGGGAAGATGTGATTATATTTTGATTTGAAAGAATACTAATGGTTTTCCTTCTGTGTTTGTAAGTGAACATTCATTCTCATAGCAGAACTAGGATGGAAAGACAGTAAGTTAGAATCGTTGCTAGAAAGAAGTTTAACATGATTTCTAGGAGGGAGGATTAATTTTTCAAAAGCCCAGCTCCCGTATAGTAACACCAGCACAATTTTGTAGTATAGACTCAGTCCTGAAAGAGACCTTCTCCGCTCTACAGAACTCATTCTGCAAATAGATGGGACACATTAAGGAGCATTATTATCTTTACTTCTGATGTAGGAATTGCAGACCAGGATAAAAACACTTAACTAGCCACCCTGGATGAGTGCCACAAAAGGGAAAAGCTCTCTCGATTTCTACCACCACAAACCCAGTGTTTTTCATGCAAGATTGCACAGATCTTCTTGTGGATAGTGGGGAACTGACAGCACTTCTGTGTTCCTTTAACCTTGACTTAAACCTCCTCCTTTCCTCCTTACCCTTGCCCAACATACTTTTCTGCTACTACAGTTGTAGTTGCAGAATTAATGAATTATGGAGTTTAGAAAAGCAACTAGGAATTCTGCAGGTGTTATCTAAAACCTGGTACCATAATTTTATTGAGATATGAAACTGTCACTGGCATTCACTTCAACAAACTTAACTGCTACCCCAGAGAGGAAGACTTGTACACACCTCAAAGGCAAGAAAACCCAGCTCTGTCCCTAAAACTCTTGTCGTGAGCTCAGGAATGCTGATGACTCATTAAATCAGCACCATTTTTATTGCTATAGTCCAGGATGCATGAGCATTACTTATTACTAGATGTTTACAAGCCCCACGTTTTTACTCCATAATTTACAAGCTGCTTGCACAGTCTGGGTACAAAAGGGAACTAATATTTAACCCACTTACCAAACATTATAGGTAGAGCTATGCATGCACATTTGTGAGGGAAGAACAAGACTATTATTTTTCCATTTGTAAAATTCTATAACCTGAATTAGTTTTTTTTAAATGACTCAGATGCACCAAGAAGGACTTTTTGTTGTGTTGTAAAGGCTTTTCTTATACATCAAATCCCTGTCAATAATTCCTAGGGCCCCCTGCCATAACATACAATGGTTACAAATTAGAGACGGCAAGGAAAAGCTATGAAAGTAGAGAGTTGCGGTGCATGTGTGTATAAACATCACAAGTGTCCCTCCTGCGCATGTAAATGCACAATTCATGGCAAAAATAGAGCTTTTATAGGCAGACTGTGCCTACAACTTAGGCATCTTTTAAGCACAAAAATGCATTTGTGATGCGATGCTGACTTTTGAATGATTTTAACACAATATCCTGGGATTTTGCAGCACAATTAGCACTGAAGGCAAACTGATTGCAAAGTAGTTAATCTCATTGAAGATATCTCTGAGCATTCACAAACAACAAGCTCTCTGCTAGAAGGGCAATGACAATTCTAGTAAATTTTTTAGCCGTTAAGTTACAGCTCACACACAGCTTTAGTCATTAGAAGCTGTGTATTGAACAAGAAACAATAATGGGAGTTGCATATATAATTCCTTGAACATGAGGTTGCACGTACACCCTGCAGTGTTGATGAATTGGTGACGGATTGACAAAGCAGAGCAATTACCCGCCATTATGAAAATAATTTACACTCTGAGAAGCACAAATTTAATAGACCATTACAGCTAAAGCACTGTTTAATATCTCTGGTAGAGCTTGTATTCAAAATATACAGGAGTAAAATAATACGTACAATACTTACATGAAGCCTGTGATGTTAAACGCTCTGAGAACTAGGAATTAAGCTGTTATTCAAGAGCTTTCATGAAAGTAACAAGTAAGAAGATCCTTTGTTGCTGCTGTTAATACTTTTCATCTGTATGAAGGGAGTAAAGTACTTTTAGGATGACACAGACAGGAGAATGCTGACTATAACTAATTCTAGAATAAGGGAAAGACTGAAGTCAAACATGCATGGATGACTGTCATTGCAAGTAAACAGCAACAGGATAAATTAAAACCTCAGCAAAGGACCAAAATGCCCAACACATCCTTTGTGAAATTCTCACTAGGAAGAACTCATGCAGACTGACAGATGCAGAACAGTTCATCTACTTCAGAAAGATAAAGAGCTGAAACCCCTTAGAAATTCCCCTTCAAAAATCCCACATGCTCCTGACTTGTTTCAAAGTGATGATTTCAGAAGTTGTTTCCGAGACCATGGGATTTACAGTAATTTCCTTTGAAAAACTAGAAATACAACATTCCTCCATTCAACTCTTGAGAGGTTGCCCCAGCTAAAGTACTGAATAGAAGACTAAAAACTGGGAAATCAACTATTTGAGGTTATTATGATCAACTCATCTTAATAACCATGTTTTCACCTCAGCAATTAATTCACTGAGTACCATCACTATGCTCCACTTCAGCAGAGTGCTGTTCAATCACAATTTGTAAATAGGAAGAATTTCTAATCAATATTAATCACTCCCAACTGTGGCACGATGAGTTATCAAAGCAGCAGGTAATACAACAGAAGACTTGCCTCCTCCACATCAAAGCACCACAAGATATGAACTTTAGTTGTACAACAATCTCTGAAGAGGTATTTGTGTGCCAACAGGATCTACCAAACTGCCTGCGAAAAACAGATCCTTCAACTGTCAAAGACAAGAACAAGCATAAAATATTTTCTGAGAAAATTTGAGCAAGTTCCTTCTTTGTTCAATTACGTTTGTGACCCCCTGCAATTATTTTCTCCTTTAATATATAAGCACTCAGGCTTTACTAGCATGAAAGTGGGAACAGAGCTATTTTTTACCTTGTATATTCACTAAAAGCAAATTTCCAACTGTGCACGCATTCATCAAGCGACCGGCTTAGTTAAATGTATTATTGGCTTTGTTCCAGACTAAATACATTAGGAAATTAACTTCCGTAGCACTAACTTAATTTAGCTTTAATAATTCTAGAGCTGTTCTGTGTTGATCAGTCTCACAAGCCACTTCAATACATTTAATAAGCATTTAAAAAATCGCTATCTTTAGAACATTTAATTAGTGATAATTTAAATGAATTAGTAGCAACAGCTAATAAGCTGTACATGTTTCACATGGCAATTTTTGTTATCCATCTACAAATCAAGTTTTATTTACTGTGAAAAAAATCCTGAATGCCTTCCAGAAAAAAAACAGGAGATATCTTGAGTTAGCTCACAGAAAGCTCCTAAACGCTAAACCAGACCGTAATACCGTGAAGAGGGTAAAATGGATACTGGAGACTTTTGGGGCAGGCAGATGTGAAGCAGCATGCTGAACCAGGCATCTCTTCAGTGAATCGTGTGTTTCTGTGCTTCTCTGCACACATTTAGGTGAAGTCCTTTGAAGCTACAAATGCAAATTTGAGATATATGGTTAGCTGTAAGTTATGCTTGTACAAGGCACCTAAAATAAAACTAGTAGTGTTACAGGACTAGCAGTCATTTTTTTCAAAATTCCAGGTCCTCTGCCTTGCCACAGAATTTCTATGCAACTGTGTGAGTCACTGGGGTCCAAATCCAGACAGATATTCAAATTCAAAATTTCTAAAATTCAGTGGGACGTAGGTTTTTCCTAGCCTGGCTACATTTGGACCTCAGCCTCCTGCGATTCAGTTTCTACCAGTGAAACAAGGTTAATAAATCACTCTCAAACATAAAGTATTATAATATTGAAAAAAAAAAAGTAAAACACATTAAATTTTCATCCCTCAGAGCCATTATTCTAATGGCGATAAATTAGTTAATGAAGCTAGAAAATTTCCATTGATAGAGAAACAGAGATGAGTTCGCTTACCAAAATAAAATACATTTTTTACATCTATAGTTCCAGGGCCCATAAGGACCTTGCACAGCCAGCATCAGACTTAACTCATCACATCAATGGGCAGGTTTACAACTTCCTGGCACTGAAGGTACTGAATGTCACCAGTTTTTGTTTTTCTAGACGGAGCTGACTGTCCCAGTAATTGTTGATTTGAACTACTGTTTTAAACTCCCATTAGATGTCTGGTGTGGGGGTGGGTGAATGAAGAAAATAAACATTTTCTAAAATAATGCAGTAAAAAAAAAAAAAATGTTGATTTAATACAGTGACCTTTTACCGGGTTATTTTTTAAATGTGATAAATGTGTGTCCTGTCTGGACAAAGCAAACTAGCTGCCCAAACTCATCTTCCTGATTTGTAACAGAGCAAAACAACAGGAAATGAATAGCCACAAAACAGTATGATTTCATGAATAAGATAATCAAAACATGGATTCTTCATCTGTAATATCACAGATGTCTTCTTGACAACCAGTGTTTTAGCAATTACATTGCCTCATGCAAATATTTTTCTTCATAAGCATTTTCTACTTTTAGTGGAAGATTAATTTATCTAGATTTAGACAGTGAATAGCTAACTTCTATCAATGGTTGATTAGTGCGTGTACAAAGGAAGCAGTGGGTGGGGATTCACGTGTCTTTGGAAAACAGTGATGTTCCAGTCTCAGTGGTAATTAAGCACTGAGGAACCAAATGTCAAAATTCAAATGAGAAATCTTTAAAACTATGTCCAAGCTTTTCTATACGCTGAAATTGATCCCAAACCAAAGAAGTTTTCTAAAATAGTGACTCTTACGTACACATTAATTGACTATGGATTTCTCCAGTTACAAAGACAAAAGGGCACACACTGGGGATTTGAATAACAAAGGATCATTCGCTCTGCAGTTATTTTTCATTCAGTTCTAGTAAGTCTGGATCTAAGTGCATTCCTAAAGCATGCACCTTAAAAGGTGATTTTGTCTGTGTAAAACATTTCCAGCATATGTGAATAAGCACAAGGCTCTTCATGTTTTGTTGTCTTATTTTACCCAATAACCATGACATAAAATAACAGCATTTGAGTATGCACTGAATGTTGCATTCAGGTTAAAAACCAAACAAACAAACAACCTAGTCCTAGGTCACCACTGCATTATGCCAGAGTGACTCCAATTAAAATTAATAGAATGTTACCAGAATAAACTGGATTGTAACAAAGTAACCAGCTGTACCCATTACCTCTTACTGAAATTGAGCATGCAGACATCCGTTAGTTATTAAACCATAATTGTATGGTTTAGTAGAACGGCTAGTCTTTCGTCTTCACTTATTCAGGAAATACATATATATAATAGACAAATACTTTCATCTTGGTGACATAGCAGTATAGCAATAGGCAAAGAATCGAGCCTAACCAAGGAATGCACACTTCAAGAAGTCAAAGCGATATTTCATATAAACAAGGGCAGAGGAAAAAAAAAAACAACCGCGGATAAGAAATCAGGTGCTGTTAAGGCCTCCTTGGACAATTCTATTTCAATCAGAAAAGAGGACATGAAAAATTACTCTCAGTGGGAAAATGAAGGACAAACACAATCTCAATATTAAAACAAGGTTGATAAAAATCTCCCTGCCTTTGTCCTACCAGCTATGTTTTATGTCTCAGAAAAATGGGCACATACCACGTAATAAATTGCAGAACTGCATAGCGAAGAATCGAGAGTGCAGCCTGAATGTAGCTTTGTTCTGTTATCAAGAGTTGCAAAATCATCCCTTATCATTACAGGCACACATATATAACCTCTCCTCCAAATATTAATAACTTCAGTCTTTCCAGACCTGTGTAGTGCCGGCACAATTAATCCCTATTTAACAAGACAGGAAAACTTGCTAATGGCAAACAGCATTGCAAACTGCATTACGGAAGACAAACAGAAGAAAACAAAGCTGTTCTTTAAAGGCCAGGCACACATCAATACAGAGATGAAGTTCAGCAATATCAGGATGAAGTTTTAATTTATATCAACCCCATTTTCACAATGGTGATGAACTTCGTTATTAACAGAAGTGGTCCAAAACAAAAATACAGCTTTCAGAGGAATAAAAGGGCTGTAGACCTATTGAAATGATGCTGAGCCTCAAATGTACCTACTCTCCCTACACACACTGTACAATATACTACCTCTCCCAAAAAGCCTCCTCTCATAACTTGTATGCAAGACAACAATCTCCAGATTATGGGCTACAGTGTCACCAAAAATAAGAGCTCCCAAGGTAAAGGTAATCTTGCTACAAGTGAAAATCCATTTTTACATAACAATGATATTCCTAAAAAGATTAAGCCAAAGCTTACATTCTTTTAGTTCGCATTGCAGAGGTGACAGTTCAAATAACACATTAGGATTCCAGCTGCCATCCATGCTCCCTATTTGTGTTCCTCCTGCCGTTCTATTAATAACTCATTAGGTTGCACACCTGCAACACACCGAATCTCTGGTCCCAATATTAACCCTACATTACAGGTGTCAGCCAGTGCGCCCAGTTAGCAATGTCCTGTGGAAGACAAGATGGCAAAGAAGTTAGATTGGTGTTCTGTACACAGTAGCTTGTACACACATGAAACTACGGCAAGGTCCTGTTCTACCAGCACTAGCATCTCTGGTTCACAGCCATTCCTGTAATTCTGTAATTTGAATCTAATGAATTTGAATTTAAAAACAGCAGGTTATGAGCTTTGAAACATGGTCAAGTCAGAGTACTTATTAACTTACCACAAATTTACTTAAAAATAAAAATCACTATGAGGAGGCTTACTAAATACACATACAATAGCGGAAGAAATTTTCCTTGCAATGGAAAAAGAAACCAAGTGAGATCTGACACTTCTGGCAGCCTTCATTTTTCATTGCGTCTAAGCACGCACGTTATCAGAACGAATACAGGCAGACAGCACACAGCACCCGGTGTCGTGTCCCACGCCTGCCCCGTGCTGAGACTCCAGGCAGCACTACCTGCACAGCCTCCCCAGCACTGGAAGGAGGGTGGTGGCAGGCATCGCTCTCCTCAGCAGGGAGTTCAGCGAGGGTCTCATTTTTGTCGCTGTTGGTTCAATTCATTGCAAACACATTCTGATTCACCTTAAAAACCACTATGCAATACCAAAAAAAAGTGCTTAACAAAACTGTACAATTAAAGCAGATTGCAAAATGCACCATGCTTAAACAGACTGATTCACACATTGTTTTATTTAATGTACTGCAATGACTCCTCAATATCCATATGTTTTAAAAGTGTGGTCCTTTTTAATGTTTGTTTTTATATTAATATTTGATTTTCTTTTTCTGTTCAATTGATACCACTTACACTTTCCAAGAATCTACAAAGGGGAAGAGAATTGCAAATAAGTATTAAAACAAAACACAATTAGCACCAAAATACTCTTGTGATCATGTACTAAAAAAATTGTTTTGAAAAGATGAGTACAAGAACAGTAAAGTGCTAAACAAAATTATGGCTCAAGCTTCTCAAGGAAACATAAAATAGACTGGACTTCAATACACATTAAAATAAGGCTTATTGTCAAATAAGAAATCCCAGCTCTTTCCTCTTGCCAACTTGAAAAGCAAGGACAACATCAAAGGTTTCAGCAGAGGAAAGCAAAAGCTCGTTAAGGAAATGCATGCAGAAGAAAGCTCCCCAAACCCCTACAAAATCTAAACCAAACCAAGCCCACACACCCCAACTCCAGCCAGAAAAAAAAAAAAAGTGGGAAGAAATCCCATAGCACATCATTCTTCTTTGAAACAATTAATCATTCTCCCTTCATTATTTTTTCTTCTCTGTTCCTAGACGTAAAACAAGTTTCCTTTGCAGATGCCTTATTTTCAGCACAACCAGAGGTTACTCCTCAGTTCTGTACCTCATAATTAGAATGGGACGCAAGAGATCTTAATGCAAAAACGGAATGAACACCACAGAGAAAGGTGACCCAAGCTATTAACTCTGTATTGTGCTGAGCAGCACACAGCCACTCCTTTTGTTTGGCGTGAACACAGGGACCTCTAGCATGAGGTTACTTCTTTTGGTACAGATGATGTATATTGGCTACAGTTAAATTCAAGCTCCTACAAACAGTTGTTCCAACACTAAAGCTGGAGGTATCGACACTTGATTGACAGATGAAGCAGTACACACTCCTGTAAAGCCTCTTTGAATCCTACAAGCATGTGGTTAGGAACTTGGTACTGCCCTCTCAGAACAGGTGGCTGAAATGTTAAGAACAAAGATACCAATTATACGATCAATAGGACATCCTGTTAAGCTATCTAGTGACCTGCTGTGCTTTCTGCACATCAGTATACAAAATAATTTCCACTCTAAGAACTGAGGTTGCACGCGCACTAGGGAGTAAGCGTGAAAGCTCCTGCGAGTACAGAGGCTTTTAAAACAGCCCCTGTCATCCTCAAAGACTGCCAAATACTAAAACACAGTCAGAGAGAGCGCAGAGTATTTGTAGGTATCAAACTTTCTGCACTGTAGCTGCACCAGCTTTTGTGTTCAGGCAATCTTCTGTTTTTATTAAGTGTGGCTGAAAAACATGTAGCAATAGAAGGAAAAACAACAGTGAAGTCTAAAATTGATGCACAAAATGAAGCAGAAGGACAAAACTGAATATTAACTTCTACCTAATACAGTATGGTAAATCCCAGGAATGAAGTGAGACCCGCTCTCATGAGACTCCACTTGGAGTACTGCGTCCCGCTCTGTAGCCCCCAGCATAAGGGCCTGTTGGAGCGGGTCCCAGAGGAGGCAATGAAGATGCTGAAGGTGCTGGAGCACCTCTCCTATGAAGACAGGCTGAGAAAGTTGGGGCTGGTCAGCCTGGAGAAGAGAAGGCTCCGGGAAGACCTTATAGCAGCCCTTCAATATCTAAAGGGGACTTACAAGAAAGATGGGGACAAGTTTTTTTTTGCAGGGCCTGTTGCAATAGGACAAGGGGTAATGGTTTTAAATTAAAAGGGGGTAGATTCAGACTAGATCTAAGGAGGAAAGTTTAAGAGAAGATGACTGATAGTGGTTATGGCATTAAAACAGATAAACGTGGGAGCACCTTATTTTTATTTTAGAATTTTTTGATCAGTGAAAATTGAAAAGTCACTTCACTGATTCAGAAAGCAAGCCAGCATCTCCTGCAGATCCTGAATTTCAGTAATTTCTACTAGAAAGCACTCTCTTCATTCCAAAATTAACCATCTAATGCCAAACAAGATACGGGTTTCAAATTCAACACCCATCATGATTACAATTTTCAAATTTTGCTGTAAAACACCTGAGCCACCTCAAAGGTACGCAAACAAGAAAATCTTTCCAGTGCAGCCATCCAGAACAAATCTAGATGCTGTGCCCCTTGCATTAAAAAACAAAAAACCCATGAAAAACCCAGAACCACACAGAAGCAATCTAATCAAATTATGATTTTTTTTTTTCCCTCCTTCCAGTACAGTTCACAGTAGTTCTGGTTCCTACCACTTCACTGGGCTTTGCCCTCGTGACTGTTCTGTCTTCACGTAAGTGTCATACAGCTCTCTCAAATGCAAGAACAGTTCCTCTAGGTTGTCTCCTGTCAACGCAGACAATGCAATGACCCGATCATCTATCTGTTCTTTAAGGAGTGGCAGATTGATTCTGGACTGAGCAAGGTCAATCTTATTCCCGATGACAACACAAGGCCTCTCAGACAATCCTTTTTTATATTGTTCCAGTTCATATTTTAAGTCTTGCAGCTGAATCCATGGCTGAGACACAGAGAGATCCACCACATACAAGAGAAAGCGGCAGCGTTCAATATGCCTTAGGAAGGCCATCCCGAGGCCTCTGTTTTGGTGAGCACCTTTTATCAGGCCAGGAATGTCAGCAACTACAATGAGAGAAATTTCACAGTGAACAACATATCCAACAAACCAAAAAAAAACCAGAACAGGTTTTTACTGGTCAAGACAAGTACTTTTAGAATTACATCTCAATGCATCAATATCAAAGCATACCTCATGTTAAGTTTGGCTGCTATTATCTTTTAAAACCCCTAAATTTAGATTATTCCAGTGAAGACCGCATACAGATTGCTAGTGTGATATTAAGCCTATATATAAGTGAATGTGAAATGGACTTTCACTGTTGTTTTGTTTGAAGTTCTTTAGAACTAGCAAGAATTCTACAGAACTGCTAAACTTACTTCTGCAGCATTTCAAAGAATAACCCAGGTGACACAAATTGCTACCAAGGTAGACACAACGTACTACAATTCTTACCGGCTACTTGTTCATAGTCTTGATAGCGGACAATGCCGACGTGGGGATTCAGGGTTGTGAACGGGTAGGCAGCCACTGCTGGCTTTGCGTTGGAGATCGCTCTCAAAAGCGATGATTTGCCAGCGTTGGGAAAGCCCACCTGGAAGAAAAACACTTATTAAAGCCACAGTTCTAGGTTAATCCTGACCAAAAAAAAGGGTAAGCTTTTTTTTTTTGCAGATGTGGCAAGGTTCTTCTAGCATGAATATAACAACATTAATTTTACATAGTCAGTTCTGAAAAGCACCTTGGTTTCCCTTTTTTGTTTCTCCTAAACCCTGTTTTATTTATATGTGTACTTTCTCATAAACATTAAACAGGTCAAACATAGAAGGGTCCCCTTAACTTTTTTTGTGCCATCTTAACTATTTACTTTCTTCAGAGCCAAAAGGGTATATACCATAAGAAGTCTCTTACCCTGAAATAATGTTATGACACTGTGCCCTGCACTTTCCATTTTATCTGTGTCTTCTAACTCTGATTTATTATATTCCAAAATAATTCAGAATTGGCTTTGTCCCTGATTCAATAATATAGTTTGGCCTATAAGGATCCAGAATGCCTACAAGTTTGGGATTTTCATCTACGGAATTAAACTGAAACTTGACCTTCTGGGGAGAAGGCAAGAATTTAAACAAAGCCATCCCAGAAATGAAGTTACTCTGGGATACCCTACAGTTGACATAGGGGTTATCTCAGCTACACAGATGGTCAATAATCCCTAGATGAAAACAGATCAAATCACAAAACTCTGCTGGACCAGACAGTTGTTCTGCAGTTGTTGAACTACATCAAGAACATTTTGCAGCAAAGCATAATTTTAACAGCTTCCCCAGCTGGTGTTAAAACATTTTCGTACTTAAAAACGAAAAAAGCTGAAGCTCTAAACTGACTTAGCATTCATGTCCAAATAACATTTTCATTTCAGGGGATACTAAACCTGGAACTCACAAAGTCAAATGTTTAACATCTGTAAAAAGAGAAATATAGGGATGAAATAGAAGATTATTTGAACTTTATCAATTTTATTTTTTAAAAAAAACCAAGAAAACAGAAACTAATCTAGAACTCCTCTCCATACCGTACTGTTCATCTGCAGAATCGGCAGACAAAGCCTGCTGCACATCATCAGTGAGTCTGTTAACCACTGGTGAATCTTGCCCACTGCTCTTCCATATACAGTTTTGATTTTAGTGAAAGTAGGATGACATCAAGTAGCAAGAGAGTCACAGCTCTACAAATCACTTTGGGCACCCTTCTACCAAGTAACAGCAAGAAAGCATCGAGTTGCATCTCTAAACAAGCGAGCCAAAAGGCTAACAAAAATGTTATCAAACATTATTTCTTCAGTCAGTCAAGTGTCAACCTACAACGACAAGGAAGTTGAGGAACAACAGCGAGACTCACCAGTCCTGCATGAGCTGTTGTCTTGAGTTCCAGATGGAGGACCCTTTCCTGACCTGGCTCTCCTGGAGTAAATAATGTTGGAGCTCTGTTTTCATTAGAAAGAAAAAAGGCATTGCCTTTCCCTCCAGCTCCTCCATAAGCTGCAACATACTCTTCACCATGTTGAGTGAGGTCAGCCACAACTTTCCCATCCTCCTTAACCAATGTACCTACAGGGACCTTAAAGTGAAGAGAGATGCAAGCATTACACTGAAACTCAAAGCAGAGCTGTCTTCAGCAGATAACTCTACCAGCCGGTTTCAGATTTGTTGAAAATCATTCCTTTATATGCTCAAGCTGGAGAATCCAAAAAGAGAAGTGTACTTCCAGAAGCTCACTTTCTGGACCCAAACAGCACTGTCAGAGATTTATACTTCATTAAAATGTTAACAGTACCATAACCCTCTTTCCCTCCTTTTATGCAAAGAAGCCTAAGCACAGTAGCGAGTAGGTGTGCACCAGAACAGACATGTTGAAGAAAAAAAAAAAGTGTGAAAGAAAAAAGTCTGCTCCTGTTTAAGAAGTTCTGAGTTGTGATTGCTCTAGACATATGACTCCTAGAAGTAAAGCAAATTACCATCATATTTGTCCTTCTAAAGAAGTCTAATTTTTATAAGCAATTTAAAGCAGGTTGATCTGCCTGTGTGCCGACCAGCCTCGTCTCAGCAGAGACAGCACACAAGGCTCCCTGCAAAAACACACATGAGATTTGCTCACAATAAGGCCATCCAGCTTGAAAATCATCAATGTTAGTACAAAGCTAACCCACTATCATGCATGCAACCTTAATTTACTTACTTTAACATACACATATGCACCATTAGCTCCGTAACAGTTTTTGCTCCCTCCTCTCTCTCCACGAAAACCCTGATAGAAGGGGAGGACTGAAGAAAGTGATTTCATTTGCTGGTCAGCTGTAAAGCAAAATAGACATATTTTAAACACATTGTTTTAGTAGAACAGGCACAGAAAAGCAACCTCTTGACTGTTCTTTCCCTTTCTGAATATTGCATTACTGCATATCCTATTTACTGTCTCAACAATAACGTATCAGGGAAGACCAACATTAACGTAAGCTGTGATTAAGTTTAACTGCCTTTACGTATCTGCTTAGGTTTATTAACCACGCACTTTATTAAGTGGTCATTCCAAAAATCAACCATTACAAAATACTCTGGAGAATTCATTCGCTAGATTAGAAGATTTTGCGGCACGGTGGTGGCAGAAGCAGCTTCATTCATAGAATCTTAAAGTTGGCCAGGACCTCCAAGATCATCAACAGTAGAATTTGATCAGATCTCAGCCTTATCATAACACAGCCAGGCACCAGCCACTAAAATGTCTGCCAAATATGTTGACTTTGAAAATGCTTTCTCAGGCTGTCAGTGTCATCCACGTCCCTGCCACCATAGGTCAGGACAAAGCTTAAAAAACAAAGATATCTTATACAGAAATAACGACTCTAACTTTTTGACATTCACATTTACCAGCTCCCACCATACAAACAGTGTGTTGTAGGGTTGTTTTTGCTAGGGAGGTGGGGTGTTAAGCGATAAAACAACATTGAACAAAACAGATTTAGTGAGTTTTACCTTTCAAAATGACATGACCTCCATCACCTCCATTTCCACCGTCAGGACCTCCAAACATTTTTCTGGGTTCACTGTAAAAAGAATGACCTCCTCCTCCTCCTTGTCCTCCAACCACACGCACTTTCCGGTGATCCACGAAACTGCGTGACTGTAACAAGGATGAGTTTGTACCCTTTAAATATCATTGAGCACAGTCATCTTCCAACAAGTTGATTGTTCTGCTAAACCTAGTAATATGCAGACCTGCTATGTCATGATGAGTTCCATTCAATAGCAAAAAAAATCAGAACTCTTCTGTCATTAAAAGATCAACTAAACACAGCACACTAAATATAATATTAAAGAAAAATATATCTAATTTATCTAATTTTTCAAGTACTCCCTTGAAAGTACATGGCTCAGGTTATGTCAATATAACCTAATGCAGCAGCGCAGATACCACACGTGCAAAAATCACGTTAAGGGAACTTATAACAGGAAAAGTATCCTTTTAATGCAGTTACATAAAGCTGACAGGAAGCTCAAGAGAGCTACCACACTATAAGCCAAAATCACTCAGTAACTGTGTGCCTACTCACAAAAACGAAAATGTAAAAAAAACCCAAACTTTTAACTTATTTAAATCAAACTGAAATTTGCAAAAAAGACACAGTGCGTGTGGGAGGGATATTCTCATATGGATTCACTGCTTTCTGTACCAGGTGACGAAATTAAGACAAACTTCAATCTTGTCACAACTAAAAAAAGTATTAAAGACAAAGAACAGAAAGTATTTGAAAGTATTTGCAAACAGAATAACCAGAGGAGATCTTAACACATGCCACAACCAGCTGCTCAAGGAGTAGGAAAAAAAAAAAAAAAAAGCGTAAAGAGAATTCCATATCTTGGCTCTATTTCTGACACTAACTTAATATTGACTTCTGGCAAACTAATTATGCTGCACTATGTTTCAGGGTTTTTTTTGTGAGCAAACAGGTTTGATGATATTGACCCATCTCTAGGAAGCAGGCTGAAATCTCCAAGGGAAAATATTAGAGAAGTACTTTCATATAGGTAGGTAAGATTGTTTACATATCGGCATGAAAAGAAAAAGCATTACCTTGATTGTGGTAACACTCAAATTCTGTCAATTACTAAAGGATTTCATAACGAGCAATATGGGTTACGTTAATGAACTAGCCCAAACAGTATGTGAGGGAGAAAAAGTCTTAAGTATTAACGATATGAAGATAAGCACCAGAAAAAAAACTCTAACTCTTGAGAATTAAAGTTATACTATGACCAGTCATTTCTTTAAAAACCTCTTTTAGAAAAGTATTTGGCACCACCCCACGGCGAGACAGGAATGTACTGCTTTAAATGGGATGGGATTTATTGATGATTAGAAAATGAGATTTTCTACAGACACGTAATTAAAAAAAAAATAATATGAAGAAGTTGATCGAGGACCCTGCAGTTTCTCTGACACAAAATACTGCCAGTTTGGCAGCTGATTACTATGTAAGACTATGAAAACAGTGAGAAACAAAACAATATTTCAGCCTTACAGCTGTGCAAGACTTCTTGCTTTCTCGACCTACGCACGCTTTCAGCCCAAGAGGTGCTGCGGCAAAAGGCACGCTTACCGCTACCACAGCCCCTCTGAACACCGGTGATGTCAGATGGCAGGGTTATTTCCTCACTGCTCACAAAGTTGATCAGATTTTAGAAGACAGTCCCTCACATCAAGGGCACGTACGTGATCACTGCGAGGAGAGAAGGGCAAGGCGCAGGTAAGCTTTGCTTTCTGACACCCGCCTGGGAGGTGGCCACTCAGCAAGGTAACTGCACTGCACGCTAACAGCTGATTTACTCTAGAACTTACCAATTTCCTTTCCGAAATGACTCTTTTTTGCCTCAGCCGCCTGTTTTTTGAGCACCTCACGCAGGTTGTGGAGAAAGGCAGCTGCCGGCCCCCCGCCGGCACGGGGCTGAGGAGGATGTAGGGGGCCGGCTTCCATGGGGCCCAGCCGCCGAGGGCGGCCCAGCCCCGCGGCAGCACGGCGCTAACAGCCGCCGGGACAGCCCGTCCGCCCAGCGCGACCCAGCCCCACGCCACCATGTTGGACGGCCCGGCCTCGGCGCAGCCGCAGCCCGCCCCGCCGCTGGGAGCCCGCCGTGCGCAGGCGCAGCTGCGCCGCTGTGGAGAAAGGGCGGGAAGGCGCTCGCGCCGGCCGCTGGCCGTTCCTCTCCCGCCTCCCCTCACGCACCGGAGGCCGCTGCGGGGACAGCGGCGGGCCACGCACAAAGGTCCGTGGTACTTGCTGTGTGCCAGCCTGGAGTCTCCTGGGTGCAGGTCGCTCCCGTGAGGGCTGAGTTAGTCCGTAAAAGAGCGGCCCGGCGCACCCCGCGGCTGAGCGGTGCGGACAGGCGGCGGGAAGGCTGCGAGGCCTGGTTTTGGGATTCCTTCCCCTCGGGGGTGCGCTGAGTGTCCTGCCCGTGGGGCTTGTGACGGACCCACGGGTGTCCCGGCCTCTTGAGGGGTCTGGGCCCCTTCAGCCCTCCTGCGCCTTCAGTCAGTGAGCTACATCCCCTCCTGCGTGCTGTGAGGTGAGCTGTTAATCACGTACATCTGCACACACACAGCATGTCGTCTTTGCAGATCAAAAAATTTGAAAGCTGAGACAAGCTTTCATCATATATAATTACGCATGAAGTGTGTTAGAGAAGTAGAGGAGAAGGGGCAACTCAATCTCCCTCGATCTGCTGTTTCCATTCAAAAGTCTGTGTCACAAGAAAAGTACCACGAACTTCATTTTCAGATCATTTTTAACCTAAACAATTTTCAAGCATTCTGTATTACAAAACAGAAAATGATACAATTAATGGAAGAAGTCAAAATGCTGGCATCACTTTGTTTACACAATACATAAAAATGGACAACACATTAAATAAACATTTTGTTATTAACAATTAGAAATATTAACACCAAAAATCATGTATAAATTAGGAAATAAATGTACAAACTATTTCCAAAGTGCTCTTTCAAATACATTATATACACAACATTCAAGAAGTTCTTAATGTAAGACATTTCAGATTGATGTGATGTTGCTGTTTCATTTTAAGTGTTGTTCATATTCTCTCAAAAGTATTTCAGGACTTTCAAAAACCACATAAAAGGCGTATTTCCGAGCTGGCAAAGAGCAATATTGCATTCTTCTGGCTACCTGTAATATTAATATATTGTAAAGAAAACAATCTTACTTCCTTTCTGTTCCTTGCTATTTGAGAGTACTTATTTGTATGAAAACACCAGCAGGAAAGATGAGAGAAATCAGGACTGACTGACTAAAAAAGTGTCTTCTATTTTATCAGTAATTAAAATTATTACTGTGGCAAGGGCAGTGCTTGGACAACATTTAATAGTAAATTCTTTAGCTGGCCACTTAAAGACTTTCCTCTACAGGAGAAAAAAAAGTAATTAATTGAGAGATCTTTTCTTTTCCTTGTGGTCTTGGTTTTTCAAAATATAAAGTACTATAACTCAAAATGCCATAAATACACCAGTTCAGACAAAGAACAGGACAAAATCCTACAGAGGGTGTATTTACATTGTAAATTTGCAATTAATCTCATTAAAAAATGCGCACTGAGTATAGTCAGCCTGTTGCCTCAGAGAAGTTTGAACATGGTATTTCATTCAGCACTTATACAAGCACTTTATAAGAGCTTGTTTCAACACTTTGTAAGAACATACAAAACTGAATAGAAGTGACTTACATTGTTCATACTGGCTTTTACATACCACTAGTTTTTATTTCTAAATCCTCCAGCTATAGGTATTCTCTCACTGGTTGACCCCATTAATAGTTCCTTTCTCTAGATGCATAATCTTGTTTCACAATTAAAGCTGAATTCAGTTGCTCATCTGCAATGAAGATGGATTTTTTTTCCTTTTACTTCTGAACTATCTCTGTCAAGCTACAACAGAAAAATAAAAAGTGATGATGAGCTGTAAGAGTAGTCAACCAGAAGATTTGACAATATTTATGATTATAATGCTTGCAAAGGCATCTGAGCAAGGGCAATGGAAGAATCAGACATAAAGAAGGATGCCAGCCACCTGCTTGCAAAATTTGTCATGAAAATGCATATGCGAGTTAGAAAATTTGGAGTAGCGTATTTAAGACTGGAGTTTTGCCAGATGTTTTTCTCAGCTAAGCGCAATAGGAAGCAATATTGATGTCTAGTGGGCTGACACTGCAGATCTCAGAGCTCCCTTCTCTTTTTCTTTCCATGATAGAAATACTTTAGTTCACATGGATATATAAAAGGTGCCTCTAGTGATTAACATTTCCTTGAATATAGGTATTGATCCTCTTTCTGTACCTTTTACAACAGAAACGTGGATGTATGCAGATTACTGAATTATAAGACTCGAGTAGTTAGCCCTGGTAGGTATTGCAGAAGTTGCAGTTAATTTTATTTTTAACATACAGCATAGAACTGTCTTCACGTAAGAAATGTATCCATACCCTTATTCTTAAGAAGTACAGTTAAGAGCCATGGATTTCAGAGGCTGGCAGGTAATCGTCAATGCATTCAGTTAACAAAAGATCAGTAACCTACCACAGGATACCTGCCTGGACTGGGATATGACTGAATGGCTTTGTATTGAGCCAGAATGCAGAATAACCTGGTTGCTTTCCAGAACAGGGCACAACTGTGATCAAATGATCCTAAAGCTATTTAGAAACATCAAGAATGGGGCGAGGAGGGGGGTAAATGAAAAACTTCTGGATTGTATCAACATACAGTACTATACACAGCACCAAATATCAAACCATTAAAGCATTGTCCTGTTACCAGTAGTGCACTGCTTCATATCCAGCATGAAATGAACACTGTTCACATACAGACGCTGCTTTGTGCTAAGGGGTAACCAACATATTACAATTAATCAAAACTGCCTGTACATCCAGTTCAAAAGACGGATATACTATTGAAAGGAATCTGACGCGGGATCGTATTCTTTTATTGCTGGTAGTTTCCATACTGTCCCTATAAAAAAAAAAGAGAAATAAAAATGTTGGAAAATAATATATCAATATGTTTACAACCAGTGAGTTAGACAATTTATTTTAGTCTATGAATTCTGAAAGACTCACTGAAGTATCATCAATACGCCTGCATCAAATTATCAGACAGATTTATATGCAGAGCTAACAGCCAAATCTGCTTTTTCATAGCAGAGATTTAGACAATTTACCTGCTCGTAGCCGTAAGGCCTCTGCTGCTGAGCGGATGGGCCTGTCTGAGAAGTTCTGTAACTTCCATATTGCTGCCCCTGTCCCTGTTGGTAGCTGGAATACTGTGAAGAGGCTCCTTGTGCAGGACCTGAGAAGAAAGTGAAATCTATTACTAAGGCTTGATTTGCTAGGGGGAGCTCTTACGGTTACCATAACGTAAACCATGATGGTAACAAACTAAGCTCTGCGAGCATGAACTGTGAGGAAATTTTGCCTGGACCTCCTGTCTAGCTTTACAGTAGAAAGTGTTAATACTAACAATGATCTAGCAGCAGGACTGTAAACTTCAGCTCAGGTTTTAAACTTTGCTCAGAAAATCTGATATACTTTTAAGTGAACTGCCTGTCTGAAATCTGTATCAGCACAGCTCAATTATTACCTATATGCAAGTTACCTGGCCCTTATTTTAGTAACAACTGCACATTTAACTTCCTACTTAATCTAGCTGTGCCACCAAAAGCACTGCTGACCAGCCAGAACCTAAGAAATCTCTTGCATATAGAGATACTTCTAAAAAACACGTAAATCAGATACACAACTGCACAGGGACATTGAGTTCCTTTTATTTGGGAGTGTATATTCTATGTATAGACTGCTATGTGCACTTTTTAGCATTGTTGGTGGTGGATTTTTATGAAGAAGAACCATTAAAAACAGGAGGCCAGATATTATCATTGTTAACTGAATTTTGAGTTTCATTTCACAGAATATGTCTGGTTTGAGTAGTCCAAACTATCTACCAGTACTACACAATCAGGTGTTAATAATTTAATTAATGTTTTAGGCATGTAGGTTCTATTTAACGAGATCTTACATTTCTAAAACGGATTCACTGTTTATATTAACATCAATTTATCAAGCTTGGTTGACACTGTCAATTCAAGGTCAAGTACCATCACATCCGGGAGATGCACCAGAAATCTCTTGCCTTGAAGCTAGGATTTAGATTATTTCAATCTCTCCGGCCCCTGTTGTTATACTAAATAACCTGAAATGGTTTCTTTCTCCCAAAGGCTGAGGATACATACAAGCAGCCTCCAATCAGTCAGAAAATTCAAAACCAGCCCTCAAACTCAGGTTCTTTTGATGGCAGCGAGGAGCTCTGCCACTGGTGACCTGAGGGGTTTGAAAGCCCTGCGCCAGTGTTAGCTGCATGCTCAAAGCACTTCCACTTTTTTTCCTTTCACCTCAGTCCCTCACCAAGGAATAAAACCCATATCATGTTGCAAAAAACCTACGCGAGGGAGTAGTGATTCTCTAGACTGTTGATGTTATTTTTTCATGTTAGTTACAGAACTACTGAATGCGTAGGAGGCCTGAGAATCCAGACAGTCACCTCCTACTGACACTTACCAGGAAGTCAACATGAGGCAAAAGTGTATTTTCTAACTTTATTTCAAAAGGGAGAGGATTCAGAATGCTAACATAACAATGTGGAATGCAGTGCTACACTAATGTATGTTACAGCCCAGAATCCCTTTTCATGCTTTTTGCTTTGGCTAGTTTTGGTATGTGGATGCCCAACGGTCAAAGTTAATCAAGGAAATAGTTTACAGCATATTTTAGCTTAGGAATGGTGGCATCAGGATGAAGTACTGCAAACGCTTGACCCATCAGTGACAGTTTTCTTACCGTATCCTTGCTGTTGTCCTGGGTAACTTTGTTGATTTGGGTATTGCTGCTGGGAATACGTTTGCTGCTGGGCAGCTCCCTGTTGGTATCCTGCCTGCTGCTGGCTGTACTGAGAATTTCCTAAAGAGGGAAAAATGGAAATAGTTTGGTTATAGATGAGGCAGGTATTTCACTGCGAATCATAAGGAAAACAAAGGTGTAAGGAGCCTTGGTCTGGAACTCGTAGACGAGTTTCAGAAACAGATGAATGCATTTTGCCAATCAGGATGTTTATTTCTGGAGTGATTTTTAATACTTTTGAACTAAGTTCTTTTTCTATGCAGATCACTAAACAAACAAACAAGCAACCTGTACCCAAAGGATTTTTTTTACCCCAGAAGCATTTCAGAAGAAAAACACAGAGTCACAAAGATAAGGGTGTCAGGGTAAACAGCCAGTTTCTCAAGAAGCCCTCCCATGGTATTTTCTTCTAGATAATGATGTTTATTCTTATATCCCAGAAAGACCACTTTGTTATTCTAACTGGTATGTTTTTAAATACCTGTGATGGAAATTCCATTTGCGGTATCCTGAAACAACAAAATGAACAGAGACTACACAGACAACATTTCTTTTCCTAAATGCCACCTTGCTGTATCATAATTAAGTTAATATTTTGCAGTTAATTTAAAGTTCAGATATCTTAATAGTATCAGAGAATGTACAGATGTTCTACTGTTGAGAGGTTTTCTAGTGGTAGAATTGCAAACTCATAGTATTGGTGATTTTCAAAGATAAGTTTCATTTAAGCCATTGTTTTTCACAATTTGTAAGGTGAATTAAGTAAGGTTTAAAAACTTTGGTCCTGGCATTAACCAGTAGGCTTTCTTACTTCAGAGAAATTTCCATTTATGGCTGCCATTTTTTCCAGCTCTGAACCCCATTTCTAACTGCAGGATGTTAGTTTACCTTTGTCAGCATAACCTTTTACTTTAATACAGCTGCTTTTATTTGCATTATATAAAATGTTTGTTAACCAGTTTTGTAGGAGTGGAGGATACTGGAAGTCTTTTCTCTTACTGAAAAAAAAGTTCAATATCCATAGCAATAATTCCACCTGGCTCAGCGACAGCCGAGGATCTTTTTTTCTAAGGAATATGAGGCTACGCACAAGTTGCAGGTGATCCCACAAGGCTGCACAGCACGCTGCCCCACAATACACGTGCTGCCGTGATACTGTGTGTACAGTCTGATTCAGTCTCCATATAAAAAATGCTATAGATGGCTAACTTCTATTTCCTGGACACTCCTTAAATAATGGCTAAGTAGCAGTTAGTGATGCAGAAACTGCAAGTCATATTTTATATTTCCATAAGCATTTCATTAATATTTTAGGGGATTAGGGCTTTGGGTTACAGAGATTGCCAATATATTTTCCTACCTCCTTCATAATAGTGCTGTGTTGAGTCGTCAAATGACCTGTCGTAGCTCTGCTCGGTATATGACGATTGCTGATAGGCATAATCACCATGTCCTACAAAGAATTGTAAAGATTTATCAGATACATTGTTGGATACATCTATTATGAAGCTGCTTATGCACAAAGATGAGGCTAAGAGGAAATACAGACCCATTAGATAGGAGGTCAAATACACGGCAAGGAAAGTCACACCTATGGATAAATCTCTTGCATTCACTTATCCAAACTTAGTTTTGTGCTCTTTTTGAAGCAGTTTGGATAGTAGGGTGCACTGATACCTATGCTTGTGTACCAGGCTCCCATGCCCTGGAATTAGAATTTTGTAGCATTTAAATTGGAAATGAATCATCACGGGTTTGCCATGTCCTCCGATGTGGCAGTCATGCTGGTCTACAGTTCAGCGGTATTACAGTGACTACAGCTCAGAGGAATTACCATCTGGGTAATATTGCTGATTCATAGGTTCTGATGAGCCTTGTCCATGACTGTACTGTTCACTGTAATATTCTTCCTGACCCATGTACTGCTGCGAGGAACCTGCAAGGCAAAGGCAAGAGAGAGCAAACTGAGCCCGCGGACTCCTAAGGGCTGGTTTTTTAAATGTAATTTATTTTTAAGAAAACAATGTTTACATCTGGATAAGTAAACAAGCAATGTATGTTGAGAGCAGTTTCAAAGACGTTTTGTTCACTAGAAAAAGGAAATAAATTTCTGTTCTCAGAAAAAGCTGGCTGAAATTGAATTTATGCAACTGTCAGTAACATGTCCTAAACCCATTCACTTCTGGGCAATACTGAGAGAAATGGCTACATTTCATCTACTGAGTTATTAGAAATCACAGGAATGTATTCCATGCTCCAGAACACAGTCGGAATTCAATATATTTTAATTAATGTATTAATTTGCTTCTTAGCAAAATTCAGTTCATACTAGAATCAGTCTAGCAGCTTTATTACCTCTGAGAACTTTTTCCAGAGAGGTCTTAGAGCATGGTAGTTATCCTCTGATGTTTTCCTTGCCTTGGCCTAATTTTTCATATTAATTGCTGGAAAAGTATATCTTCTTTAACAGAACTGTCTTCCTTGTTAACTGTGCCATGTTATGGCTGATCTAATACCATTTGAAAGAAGTTAAAAGACTCCCAGTGACTTGAGTGAGCTGTATATCAAGCCATCCATTGTTTCTTTAGAGATATATGATCCCTTTTAGATAGAATTATTTTTCTAACCACCTGAAATAATTAAATAGATAAATCTTGAAAATAGATTAAAGTTCATCTGATTGTCGTGATACTTCCACCATTCGAGGTATCTCGTGTTCCCAGATGGGATTCCCTGCTCCTAAGTGACTTGGAAATTTTGTTAACTTACCTACCCCACAGGACGGGCTGAGTATCATCAATCTAATAATAATTCTATCGATAATCTAATAATGGAGTTTACCTTGCTGTGAAGCTCTGTAAGGGCCCATTGGTCGCTGACCCATCATGCTGTTGCCTTGGTTGCTCTGGCTCATCATGGCAATGGAGGACTGCCCCTGGTAATGCTGGCTCCCTCCTTGTGCCGAGTTGTAATGTGATGTTGCTGCTTGCTGGTGCATCATGGAGACTACAATGTACATGGAAAATACTGTTTTCTAACAGGATGTGACAGTTCTCTCCCTAGTCTCTTCGGAAGCAAGTTAAACCTTCAACTAACATGCATCCTGATAATTCTGTGAATTTTCCATAGGGGGAGATGTTTTCCTACTGCATGTATTTAACTCTTCTGCACTGTAATCCAGAAAGGATGTTACTACATGGTCAGTCCTTGCCATTTGCTGCAGTAAAACATTTAAAACTACAACTAGCCTTGATTGTTATTATTTTATTTAAAATAATGTAATAATTATTACAGTAGGATTCAAGAAAGAAATAAGAACTGATGCTTGTTCTTCTCTACCTCCTGACTAATGCATTGCTGCATTTCATTTCTAGTCAACTCTTTCTTTTACTCCCATATTATATATCTGATGATTATACAGTTTAAGTAAACTGACATTCTAGGATTTATTTGATCCTGAAATTTCATATTGTCAGAAAAAAATTCTTAAGAATTGGACGTCCCATTCAATACTTAGTAGCAAACATTTTACAAATTAAGAACTTAATCTGAAGTTGATTGCTAGTCTCTCTATGCCCTGCAAGCAGTGTGAAGTATCAACAAAATAACAAAAATGGGGTAGTAATGTACAAACAGTAAATGTGTAATACTCTTTGGCAGGCTCTTTCAGCTAGGATAAAGGTGCTTCTCAGATCCCTCCCACGGTTGTGGGATTTGCTGCCAGGGGCAGATGGTGCTGCTGCACTTTTAGCTAACCCTCTTTTCCCCAACTCATAAGTTACAGCAAGTCTGAAACTGTTCTGACTTACACTGGTGCCTGACACCTTGAAATTCAGAGAAGTCTTAAAACTGCCTTTTCCTCTTGGATGTTTGTCACTGTCTACAGAAAATATTTACAGAACAAATTCATGTGTGGTAAACCTCTGAGGTCACCGAAAAGTCAACTTGGCCCAGAAGGAGGAAGAGGGAGTTTACCTGGATTAGACTGCATGTTGATGTTTGTTCGAGAGACATAATTGCCTATTGACCCCTGGCCTTGCATTGGCACATTCTGAGATGCAGGCACTGTATGGCTATAACCAGGCCCAGTTCCATGACTGCTGACAGTCATACTCAGAGAGGTCGTGGGCATAGTGTTCTGGCCTGACTGCTGCATAGACACGTGATTAGGACCTAGAAAAATTAAAGAGAGCAACAAGAAAATCTGTGCTATTATTGGCAATGTACAGTGAGCATTAAAGCCCTCGCGGCCTTTCTAAAATAGCTTCTGGTAAGGCAAAACAAAACAAAAAAATCCTCATTATTAAAACTCCCTGTTATCTACAGACAAATTAAAACTGCCTACTGCACACTTAGAGTGACCCTCCTCTTCCTGGCAGCCAAATCCAGGCCGTCCATAATTGAAGACAAGAAGAACAAAATCAGCAGCAATGCCCTACAACCAGTTCCTCGCAGGCGGCAGAATTAACAAATGCCAGTAATTTCAGATCCTTCAGAAAATACACGGACTCTGGAAACATCCTAGCATTCTGAAATTTGTCCTTTCCTTCCTGTCACCTTTTCATTGGCAGCAACAGGAAGGCTGAGAAACACTTTGCACATTGCTGTATCCATTCGGTTCCTGTACAGCCAACTACACTTCTTAGCTGGGGCTTAGGAAGCACCAAGGGACCCTCTCCTCAGATGACAAGTCTGTCTCTCCCTTTCCTAAGTTTGACTCAAAGGACCTCAGCCTTTCAGAAGATAAATTTCCCAAGTCACCACCACGGTCCCTGTGGTTACGGTACTCCCTTTCCAACACCACTATATGTAATTATCAGACTGCTCCCGTTATACCCTGAGTTTGAGTATCATCCTGCTCACCTGGCAGTATGCTTATTTTTTGAAATTCTACTCCTCTTGGGTAACTAAAACTGGGGAGAATGTGGTCCATAATTTTTGTTGTTTGTTGCCGTAAATGCTTTTATGAGTGAGTTTGGAAAGTTCTTTTCATTGTGTATTGTTACTGTCTAAATTGGGATAGTGTGTATTGTTGTCTATCTAAATTCAGCTGCGTTGTTATCAATCTAAATTAATTTAGGTAGAACGGAAGACATGCAGAATCCCTAGAAGAGATAGAATTATGTTGTAATCTTTAGATAATGATATTTTAATTCACGGTTATTAAGTGTATCTACAGCCTCTGCAAAATGTGTCTAATTCTCTTAGTACAAACCTCATTAATTATTCTTAATGGTTTTTATAGACATCAAAATGAGAAAATTTGCTGTAGATTATTATATTTTTCTCCGATGGAGAGATACAAGCAGCATTTTCAATGAAAGATGAAGAGAGCCAGCTCTACTGAAATCACTGGAGCCAGGTCAGAGATCTAGCCCTGTGCTTTGCTCCAGTTTTCGTACGTCTTGTAAAGCCGTACTTCTGCTTGTGCCTCACAAGACCACATGGTGTTTGAATGGAGCTAGCAGTTGCTTTGAGTGAGAGATGGAGTGAAGCAAGGGTTGGTAAACCTTGCCCTACTTGCATGGGAAAACTTAAGAGAATCTTGGCCTTGTTTAAAGCAAAAAAAAAAAAAGGGATTGGCTAAATTGTGATTTTAAGGGAAAATAGGAAAGCATGACCAAAAGTGTTTAAATGGAAACACTAAAACAATAAGATAAATACAAAGCACTGAACCTCCTTCATACTTCCATGAATCTAAGGCAGTTGGGTTTTTCTTTGAAAGGCCTCACTCATGATTTCTAAACAGTTCAAATTCTCAGTTGGGCCCAATTCTGTCCAGAGGCAGCTGAGTTGAGTTTGCCTGCAGGGCTATTGCGTGAAGAATCACTGACTTGTGGATGGTGGATTACTTGAAATCTCAGTAGGTTGTTTTTTAACTTGTCCCCATCAACAGAATTATCATTAAAATTGACCTAGCTTCCACTATGGAGAGTTATCCTGTATGCGGGGAATTACCTCGTTACTGTCCTGGAGACGTGATTTCTGTAAAGTCCTGACTGATGACAACAAAGAATAAGATGTAGTGGCTTCTATGCCTTCTTCTCTGTTCTTCCCTCTTTCACAATGCTGCACCTGTTCATCACAGACTTTCATCTCTATTGCCATGAGAAATTTTCACAAGTACCAGAGCCCATCCATCTGAATTGTTTGTGCACATTTACTCGTCATTTCCAAAAAATGCTGCCCAACAATTATTGACTGATGTGAAAGAATTTCTCAGTCTCAAAGCCCATCTGCACATCAAGACTGCTGTGTCATACAGCATCGTCGTGCTAACCTGATTCTAGCACAGAGACTGCAGCAGCAGAGACTGGCAACCGGGGGGGGGAGCGTCCCCGGGCCCAGGGGTGCGAGGGTCCCGTTCTCACGGCAGGCACTGGCAGCAGAGCACATGCCACCACTGCTGCTGTTAGCTAGGCTACTCAGAAGAGGCAAGCTACTGCATTCCCAGTCACACCTTCGTCCTCAGTCTGGTTTCCAGTGGACTGATATTTTCATGACACAATACCTGGCGCTACCCGGGTGACAGAGTCAAAGTGACTAGGCAGGGAGTGAACTACCCTGGGACCCCCACAGCTCAGGCCAGGTTTTAGTACCGGGCTGGGGCAACACGAGGTAAACTTGCACTGTCACTGCCCTGGCTGCTTCTGTTCTTCAGGACTGCCAGTCTGGTTCTTTCAATCAGCACTAAATTATGCTAAAAAAGGGGGCAAAGACGGGCAGCAAATAAGAAAAAACAGCAACAATAACACTGAAAATGTAGACTATTAGTAACACAAAACAATATTTTGACTGATTTATTATACTTATACTAGGTAATATATCTTTCAAAAAGAAGGCCCAGATAAATTTAATAAGTTCACTTTACAAGCTGTAACTGTTTAAAGTAGGTACCTCATCCATTAGTTTAAAAGGTACTATCAGCTTGACCACAAATAGATTTTTAAAAAGTCAGAAGTAATTTCATGGCTTGCATCTGCTCTTGAGTCCCCCTGCCAAGACCTGTGATTTTACAATCAGGTATTTCTATTTATAGAAACTATTTTCTGTCTCTGTCACTCTGGGAAAGACCCACCTGAGAACTGACCCACCAGTCAGAGAACTGACTAAATAACTATGAATTACAAAATAAATAAACAGATTATTCATGCTATAAAATGGACAGTGAAAAAAAAACAAAACATTTTTGTCTTTCATTTAGTTTCTTTTTAGTTGCACGAACAAAAGAAACAGATCGACAGTATATTATCTTATTCATATTAAATGTTTGTGCAAACTCTTTGGCTATGTACGACAATCTCTGCAAGCTTCTGTAGAAAATAAAGACTGATGCAACACCAAATTATTTTTAAGAAGGCATGTCTACTGGAAGGTCTTTGCAATCTAAAGGCTTGGTTGTGCAGTTAGTCATGCATGCAATTCCATTTTATCCTGGCCAACCCCATCACATTCAAGAGAAAAATACTATAATATATAATTTTTCACACTAAAAACCTGGATGCATTTTTACTTGGTTATTTTCATTATGCATTTTTTTTAAAAATGTTTTTAATTTCCCCTCTAGAAATACTAAGTAGACTGGAGTCCCTGCAGAAGCCAACATCCTTACTGATTGTAGCCATTTTGTGATGATTTCAGCATGTGCCTGAAAGGTGAGTTAGGAGGGGTCTTTTACAGCTCTGTAAGTATATTCTGCATTAATGATTTTGTTGCCAAGCAACAGCAAAGCAGCACAAAGGGGACCGAAGCTCACCATTGCTAATCTGGCTCTGCATGAGGGAGGAAGGAGGAAGGCCCGTCCCAATCGCGTCGCTGAGATTGCTCTGTGAATGGAGAGATTGGCTGGATGCACTCTGAGTCATTCCTCCTGGGCCCAAGTTTATGTTTTGCGTTGGTGGCTGCAAAAAACAAGGAGGAGAAGCAATTTTTTTTTGTTAGGTTTTAATTAGAAAAATAATAACCCCCAAATTAGCCTGAGTGATTAAAAACAGCCTCAACTCAATATCTGCTCCCTTCACTTTTTGGGCTTGCTTGCGTAAACCTTTCTTCGTTTGACCACTATGTGTGAATGGCATTCAGAATGATACAGAGAAGCCGGGAGGCAGCACGGTAAAGATCTTAAAATTGTGCTTATAATAAGAGCCTGGCCTCTGCGTCCATTCTTCCGTACTTACACTAATTTCATTTTGTGCTGGTCGGAACATAACTGCTTTGCATTAGCAAAAACACAGAAGTGTGTTGACAAACTGACCTGTGTCAGGCATACAGTTATGCTGTGTTTTGCCGTATGTGTGACACCTCCAAAACCAATCCATCTAGCAAGAATAACGCAATGTTTAAAGAGAAACCAATGCCCAAATGCTGAATTAGATTTTTCATACAAACTAATGGCATTTTTTTTCCTGCGTAAAGAATACAGTAAGAATGGGTAAAGAATAATGAATCTGGAACAAAAGGAGCCTGTTCAGATCTGCACCCCTGCACCATTTGTAGTATATAGTTGAGTTACAGAGACTGAGATTAATACAAACGTCCCGAAGAATATGTTTTAAACACAGTAGAAGTAGCTTTTTCTTTGCTTAGTGGTCCACTTGACCACTTCAAAACTTTTAGATGGAAAAATACTAAAAAATGGTTTATTGATACTGATCAGTAACAGAATCAAAGAACATTTCCCTCTGGCACGGTAAATGGATCTGATGGCAGCACTGGTACTTACAGCAGGAAGCAAGGACTGCATATTCTGGTTAGAATCTGCTATTGTTGCCAGGTAAACCAGGTTTCTGTGCAAGATTTGTTGGTATCTACAGAATAAGGAGTAAAGCTTATTTGGAAAGGGTTAACAATACAGAAAATTCCAAATATTTATATTTTTTTTTTTTTTTCTGTTTACAAATGAATAGTTAAATTACATTAGCCCACTTTTCATCTGTCATAATAGCAACGACCTATATCTGTGCTGTCATGCTTTTCATCAAGGATCAGTGTGTTCAACACCTCTTTTACAAATGGGTAAGCTTGGGGGAAGGGAGAGGTAAAAGACACTCTCCTTTGAAAGCACTTTGAGTGAACTGTGAAGCTGAGACTTCAGTCTTTGAGTACTGACACCCTGTCAGCTGCTCTAACAATTAGCCACTTTTTCTTCCTGTGCTTAACAAGGGTCCTAGTAGTAACGAAATTCCAGAACTCCCTGCCAGCAAATTGAAAAGAAGAAGATTTTTTTCAAGAGTGCTCTATCTGGAGTGTTTACTCAAGTAAGCACCACCAGAACCATTTATGCTTCTTCACAGTTCTCAATGAACTGGAAAAGCTTGTAATGCAGAACAGGAGGGCATCCAAAAGCAAACTTACAGCTGTGCCACTGAGCAAAATGAAGAGTCAAACTTTCGGAAACAGAGAGGGTTCCAAGAAGGCAAGAGAAAATGCTTTTTTAGCATGAGTTTTCTTCTGATAAGGGGAAAATCGCTGGGAAGTGGAAAAGTGGCAAAAATGAAGCCAGAATGGTGACATGACTTCTTTTAGCAAAGGTATCTTTTTTAAACTTTTTTTTTTTTTAAGTACATCTTGCTAGGTTTGGCCCCATAACTTGATCTTTCATGGGGCAGACTGGCTCTTCTTCCTGACTGAAGTTTATAAAAGCATTTTGCTTTCAAGATCAGGAAACAGTAAGCAGTGATACAAACCGGTATGTCTACGTGCGTGTTGTTTTAGCCATAGATAACCACATGGCTGATCCTTAACATTTAATTATTTTCTGATGGAAACGTGTTATTAACTTTGTACTTGAATCTACTTGTATTTAATGAATCTGCATAGAGCAAGTGGTCCAATAACCATAATCGGTTATAATTATTTTAATAAATAATCTGTTAAAAATATTGTAAATACTGAATACTCACGCACTTCAGAAAAAAAACTCTGTTCCAAGAATATAAATTTCTTAATACAAGTGAATCTAAAAAAACAATCTAAGTATTTTCTCAGTGATCAGTAACAGAACTGTTCATAGTACTGTTCCAGAGATAAAGCACACCAAAGATTTCTAACGTACTCCAAAACTCTTAATACTCACTGAGTACACTCCGCAGTTTTCCCCTTGCTCTGATAATCCATGATACATTGTATTAGGTGATGATTTTCATCTAGCATCTGCATGAAAGAAATATGATCAAAACACATTACTGTGAGAACTGATGAAAGTCCTGTGGTGGTGTGATACTCCACGTTCACCCTTCTTGGTAGCGGATGGTGTTTTGTGCAGTTTTGTTGCCTTTGGATATTACAAAGTACCTACATGTCACTTTACTGAGCCACAGGATTGTGCTTTTCAAATCGCTCATTTATGAACAGTTATTTTTAAAGGAGTTAGTTGAAATACCCAACACAGACGAACTAATAGACCTACCTTTTTTTCTCCTTAAATGGCAGATAGATTTTTATGCTAAAAAAAGAAAACACTTTCTGAAATACCTCTGCCTCATTCTAAAATATCACCCAACCCTTTCCAAAACTTCCGATTTTACTGACATGCCTACTTTCAAACAAGAAACATACTTTCAAGCAATTGAAACCTCCTACTTTTCCTGCACAGGACTAGCGTGTGCAGACTCCTGAACTTGACGAAGTACAAAATTTGCGTTACCAGATTTACTGAAACCACACTTAAGACAATTACATCCCAATATATCCTTTGGGGTAGTGCAGCTCTAGTACAGGGAGGACTTAAAATGAAAACACAGAGTAATTATGTATCAGTTAATTTATGTGTATCAGTGGCTGCTAGCTTAGCTTCATTCTGTAAATTCTAGTGACTGACTTGTTCCAAGAAAATCGGGGCTGGTGGACAAAATGACCACTGACCTTTATTTAATAATAATAACTTAATGAACTTTTAATATAATTAAGAGCTTAAAATATCCTTTGATTTTTAAAAAAATTTGAATACTTTGTCTCTTTCTGCCAGCTTTCTTGTAAATGCAGCAAGCTTTCTGCAGGTGAATAAATGGAAAAAAGAGCAACAGTATTTACAAATTTATATTTGCCTCTGGCAAAAAAAACCCTCACAACGTCATACAGTTTGTAGGTACCAATGCTATTAAGTGCCTGCAAGACTGGGCCTTTGAACCGCTGTGTCATCAGGATAGAAAAACTCGTGAGAAAAGAGTAACATTTTCCATGAGTTAAACGTGAATTAATCCGTGTATGTATGTGTTCTGATCAGAACAAATTCTTGACTCATTCAGATGCAAAGGGCTGGCTAACAGGAAAATGAGCAGAAGAGTCCTTTTGATGCATTTGCCATCTAGCTAGTCACTCCCTCAGAGAGCTCGGCTTCTCCTGCTTCTTGCTTGTAATTTGCAAGTCGGTCTTAACTTTGCGGGACACCCTTGTCCATCACAGACTCTGCTGGAACTTGCAGTGATCCCCTGCAGCTCACGTCAGCGAGGGTCTGAGGAGCAGAGGCGTCGCTGTGGCCTGCCACGGCAGGACGGCGGGCTGCTCCCTCGAACGCTGATGGGGAACGTCGGAACCGTGTCAGTCAAGAATCCATGTTCCTCCTGCACACATGCCGGTGCTTACATGGCAACCCGGGTGCAGCATGCAGTTTTAGGAGAAAATACTCCCGCCTGATGCACGGTGCAGCTCTTTGTTTCATGCTCTGTACTCATTGTTATACAGAATTTTCACCTGTGTCAGTGGAAATTCTGTATGTAGAATCAGCAAAGAATATAAACCCGTCCTTTTCAGTTTCCACAACAGAAATCACTGACAATATTTTCACATTCAGTTAAGATACATACTCAACAGCAAGAGTCCGAGCAATATTACAGATACCTTCATCAGAAAAGGGCTACGCTTCCGCAACTGGCTGAAGAACATTTTGCTTGCTGAAAAAGGAATCAGGAATAGCTCTTTTCCTGACTTACTAGGAAAAAAGAACTGAGTTCTGATCTCCATGACAGAGAAGAAACTGAAGTTTACTGCCCTGCAAATGCTATTTGATGAAGTATTTCAAAGCACCGCCATCACTGCTGTCTTGTCAAAAGTTCTAACTTCCTCCATGTGAAATATATTTTAGGAATGGAACCGGAATAATAACAGCTTTGAAAGACTATCAAAATTGAGTTAATAAATAAAAATAAGCTGCATATATATATTTCAAATACAAATAAGAGAAATATTTTTCAGTGAAATTGGAATTGTTTTCAAACGCTCACTTTAAGGAGGATTTTTTGAGTTCCTAGCCCTGCACCTGCTCCTCCTCTCACTGCCCCATTTCTATACTTGGCTATAAAACCCCTCTCGTTACTGTGCCCGCACGTCTCTTCCTCAGCATCACCACTCGTCAAAGACAAAACCAACATTGGTGAACAGTCCTGAGTAACACGCCAGCAAATGGACCTGAGAGGGGAAATGCTTTTACACGTTATTGATAAAGAAATACCATTTTGAAGCTTCCGTAAAGTTTATGAATATGCAAAAAAGGAAGGCTTGAAAATCAAACTGAAGATACTTTGGCTGCCCGTTGTCTGTGGATACAGTCATGGTTTTAAGTACAAACTATCTAAATTATGAAATTCTGTCCTAATCCCAGCCAACCTGGAGGTTAGACAAAAACTGAGTCTGAAATATTTTAGTATTTAAAATTAATTGGTTCACAATACCACATGTGCTGCAAGAGCTACACAATATGGGATTAGTTTCCAAGCAGTCCCCTGAGATTCAAGTCATCTCTTCAGTCTCCCCTGTGGCAGTTTGTTCTGCCTTAACCTCTGTTCTCACACAGTCTTCCACTGAGGTTTTTTTTCCCTAGAAGTCATAAATTGGCACCAGATGATGGTTTGGCTGCAGAACCCGCTGATGATCGGTTAATCGCTGTGTGAGCCACGGCGTTTCTTCGCTGGTCGCTACTACGGATGGACGGCGTGGAACACGCACGCCTCGCTTCCGCTGCACTACACAACTCCGCGTAAACAAAATACCTACGCGCTGGGGAACACGCAAAAATACCGCAGAAGTACAAATGCCAAATAGCGGTCACAGTAACACCATGCATGTTCTCCACCGACATTCCCAGCCTCGTCCTTGCTGACCGTTACCTGCTGCAGGAGGAAGGGGTGCCGGGCATGTGCGCGCAGTCCCTGCTGCCAGCCCTGCGAAAGGGGAAACAATAACTTCCCAACTGGGAACCCTCTGCTCTGGCCTCCACGAGACCCACGCGGAGATCTCCACTCCAGAGAAAACCTTTCAAAACCTTTGTCAGTAGACATCAATAAACACCTCACAAATAATAACAGCCTATGAAAAATACCAGTGATTGGTGCTCCCTCTGTCTTCTGAGAGATTAAAATTCTGCATCTCAATACAAAAGAAAACCCTTGCAAATTCAGTATTTTAATTGATTTTTGAGGTTGGATTTTTTGGGGGCCAGAAGCTGACATACCATCAGAAACGAATCACATATTTACAGATTCCATTGCAATTTCCCAGTGTCTTATTGGCAGCTTTTTTTTCCCCTTTGCGAGCAGCAGAGATAAGGTGCCATCCCGATTTTATTCCCTCAGTCCTTCTCTCCCTCTCTCTTCGCTGGGATCCGAACACCTTTGCTTTGTTCCACCTCCTCCTCCTCCTCCTTCCCCCACCTCTCTCTCCAGCTGTCCCTCTCTGCAGCCCTCGCCAATTCACGAGTTTTCCTGATCGCCCTAGAAATAAGCCTCCTTCCTCAGCTGCAGGAGCAGGGACGGAATAAATGTCTAAAATGGTCTGTAGAAAAGCATGCTTTTTTACCTTCTGGATAGTTTGCTGGGTGACCTCCCCTTTGCCTCTTGGGCGAGCAGAAGCAAAGGCGACCGACATGGTGGGGCTTTTTTACGTGTCTATAATATATCGGTCCCAGGCTCTAATAATATTGTTATTATCTGGCTGCTATTGCCGTGCGAAGATTCTCCGCAGTGCACGGGGAGGGGAGCCGGCGCAGATGGTACGATCTGCGCCCCGCAATCAGCCGCGGGCACCGCACCGCCCGCCGGCACGCACCGCCCTCGCCCCGCCGCCGGCGTTACCGGCTCGGGGCGGGGAGGCGGCGGCGGGGATTCGGGGAAGAGGGCGGGAGGCGGCCGCCGTCGCCCCCGCCGCCTCCTCCCCGCCCGCCGCACATGGTGCGTCCCTGCTGCCGGGCTTCCTGTCGCAGCCGAGCGGCATCTCCCTGCCTTCGCCGGCACCCGCTAGCTGCGCCAACTGCGTAGGGCGGCCGCCGCGTACGCCAACTGCGCCAGCGCGGGGAAGGGTAATGGTAAGGGGGAAGGTGGCCGCCTACGCCGGATGCGTAGCGCGGGCTCCGTACGCCAAGAGCGTAGATGGGGCCCCGCCTCCCGCCCTCTTCGCGCCGGGTGCAGCGTACGGAGTTGGCGCAGGGGGCGCCGTCGGCGTGCCGGCGGAATGGCGCGCGGCTCCGGAAGCGGCGGGCGGGGGGCGGGGGGATGAGTGTGCTGTTTTGAGGGAGGCGGCTGGATCCGGCCCGGCGGCAGCCATGAGCTATGACCGGGCCATCACCGTCTTCTCCCCGGACGGGCACCTCTTCCAGGTGGAGTACGCCCAGGAGGCGGTGAAGAAGGGCTCCACCGCGGTAAGTGAGGGGCGGCCGCGGGTGCGCCGGGCCGGCTCGCTGAGGGAAGGCCCGGAGCGGGGCCTGCTCCACGGCCTGCCGGGCCCACGGCACGCGTGGGGCTGCGCTTGCGGGGAACGGTGGCCCCTCACGGTGCGAGCTGCTGGAAGCGGGAGATACCCTGAGGCCGCGGCAGCGGCGTTGGGGCGAAATACCGGCTTTGGAGCCGCCTTAAAAATCACCATTTTCCTGAGAGCGGGTGGCGTGCCGTCTGCAACGCTCTGGCTCTGCCCCGGCCCGTGGCTGCGGGGTTTTGCGAGGGGGGGATTGGCGGAGTTCGTGTGCGTTGAGCCGCCGGGCGTGAGGCTCGGCAGGGGTGGGGGTCCCGCAGGCATTGCAGGGGCCGCTGCCCGGCCTGCAGCCCCGGGAAGGGGGAGCTGGCGGAGCTGCTGCGGGCCTGCAGCGGTTGTGATCCTCTGCCGCACCGCCCTGCGTGCGGGGGGAATGGTGGGACTTTATCCTTGATCCCAGTGGACTGGGATGCGGATTCCCAGTGGATTGGGAAACCTGTCAGTAAAGGCATGTGGAAGCAGTTCTTTGGTTCCTAGCTACCACTCGCCCCACGCTTTTGCCTAATGAAAAGTTTTTTCATTTAGGAGAAAGGAGAGGAAAACAAAAAGGATTAATTTCCAAATAACAAAATACCTGGAAGTATTTTACTGAATGTGGCATGGGAATAAATGTAACAAGGCTTAGTGCCAAATAGACTCTTTAAAAAAAAAATTCTATAAATGAAAAATAATGTAACAGTGGAGCTGACATGCAATATAACCTACCTCTGTCTTGTCTCTTGGTGAGTGGTGCGTTGAGTTTAATGTTTTTGGAAACATCTGTAACACACCAACAGCAGGGCCACCCTGTTAGAAAAAAAATTTATTCCCATCGCCCTGTGAGATGCAGTGGGATGAGTGTGAAGGTTCAACTTCCCCCCCCGCCCCCCCCCGATGCTGGAAAATGTCTATCCAAAGTGTGAATGAGGACGTTAAGGACGCGAGCGACTGACAGGCTGCTTGTAGATTTTCCTTGGTCTGATCTTCAGTGTGTTGGGCTCTGACTTGAGCAATAGGAGTGGACTGGTTACAGTGGTGGTTTTGTTGTTGATCCTGCTTCTGTGGCTGTGGAAGCAGCAATGCTGGTACTGGGGAGAGCTGGGGGAAGTACAGTGCGTAAGAGGAGTGGCAATACATCTCTCGGGAGCCACGGGAATTTAAATTAGCATGTGCTGATTATGAAACTGCACCCCAGAATCTAGTGCAATTTTTCTTACATCAGTCCTCTCTTCAAGTTGTGGCAATAGGAAATAAAATATTGACTTCAAGTTGAAAGAATGTTTACAGTGGGGGGAGTTTGTGCGTGTTTGGTTTTTTTTCTACCCAAGTCAGTAAAGTTTGCATCTACTAGGTGTTTTGGGCCTAGCTTAACTTTATTTTTCTTCTTCTTTTGATGCATTGAAGGTTGGAGTAAGAGGGAAGGACATTGTTGTTCTTGGTGTGGAAAAGAAGTCTGTGGCAAAACTTCAGGATGAAAGAACTGTACGGAAGATCTGTGCTCTCGATGACAACGTCTGCATGGCTTTTGCAGGTATATGATCCCTTCAGGGCTTTTGGCAGTACCTTAGAGTACGTCTATAGATCCTGAAAACATAAGATACTTGGCATAACTGACTGGGAACTGTGGAGAAGGAGTGTATTCCATGGTTTCTTATTCTTTTTTTTAAGAAGAAGTGGCCTACTGTATGGATAAATATATAGAGACAGACACATGATGCAAGGAGAGGGAATGTGTGCTAAAGTTACTAAAGTCCTCTAGGTGTAATGTGAGGATGCAGACTGAGAGCTGGTGTGTCACTGACGCAGACATATACTGTTTAAATATGTATATTTAAATTTGTATGTGTTATTTACCTAATATGCTTTATGTGTTTAAAATTAAGCATTTAAATTTTTATATATTATATATAAAATACATATTATTAATACATATTACAGGAGTTGTAAGAGACACTTGTCGGTTGCAGGGACCTTTTCCCACATGCATCAAGCCAAAAAAGCTAAATCTTGCAGTCTTGCGTAAAAGAAGGAAAAATCTCCTCTGTTCTAGTTCAAAAGGCTCCTCCTGAATAAACAGCTCTGGATTTGAAGCATCCAGATCCCGGTTCCACATTGTTCCTGTGCCAAAGGCCTTAATTTCCATCGTTCAAAGCTTAAACAGGAGGCGTAACAGTTAAAAACCTGATGTAAATGGAGACAAAATGTGTTTCAGGAGGCTTCTCCTCTCTTCAGGTAGTTTAGAACCTGGGTGTCAGTGTTAGAAATGTTTTAGAGGGAGATCTGTTTTAGCTGGCAAAACCAATGGATTTTAGATTTAGTGTGCTGCTTTGCTTCCTTAGCTAAGGGTTGTGATATGTGCAGGTGGGTTCATGAGCTTGAAGAAACCTCCTCTGACAGAAACAAGGCTGTAAATTGAAAATGGCATCATAAGAGAAAAAGTAAAATAAGAAATAAGTTTATTTTTTTAATGGGTCATATTCATTTTTTTGTCAACTAACGTTATGCTGCTGTAGCCTCATCAGCTAGAGAAGATTTGCTGTGCAGATAAACCTGGCTTGTAGTTAGGGAGACTGCATAAGAAACAAAACAAACGCGTGTGTGAGAATGGAGGTGGCTTTGCTCGCTCGCTGTTAGAGGGAATGCTGTCTGTCTGTCAGTGATGTTCCAGTTACCTGGTTCAGAACTGCACGTGTTGCCTAACTCAAACATGAACGCTGTAGACTGAATCCTCTGCTTATTTTAGTACAGTAGCTTTGTTCTAGTCCCTTAAAAATGCTCTTCTTGCTGAGCAAACCCAGGAAGTGTGATCTCTCACTTGCTTTTTTCATTGCTGTTGATGCTGACCTCGTGAGCCTTTTGGGACAAGACAAGTTGTTTTATTTGTGCATGCGGTACGAAGCGTGAATCTGAGAATACGCTGTCATTCCAGGGCTGACGGCTGATGCCAGAATAGTTATAAACAGAGCTCGTGTGGAGTGTCAGAGCCACAGGCTCACCGTGGAGGATCCTGTCACCGTGGAGTACATCACGCGGTACATTGCTAGTCTGAAACAGGTATGTGGGGCCGCACGGAGATGCTTAAAAATATGTCTTGACGAGCAGCGCGTCGCAGGGAGCGTGTAAAACGTCTGTACTGGCCTGGTAAAAATCAGCGTAACGAAACACATTGCGGGTGTTTACCTGGAAATAGGGGTGTAGCAATAGAAAAGGAGGATTGATTACTGTTTGGTTTTTTTTCCGAAGGTGAAGAAATTAATTAGTACTTGTAAGGACTGCATAACTACATTTGTGATATCATCAGGAACACTCTGCCAGTCTGCAGCTCTAACTCACTCCCATAACAAGGGTGCTGTGTTATTGTCAAAACATCTTTACGGCTCGTGGGTTTTTGCCTCCTACTAAGGCATTGCAGGGAGGGGCAAGAGGGGAGCAAGTCAGCGCAGTACTTAAATTCATGAATATCAAATGTAAATATATTTAAAATTAATTACAGGGTCAAAATGTGCCCAACTGCATTCCATGATAAGATTTATTAATGTGCCAGTGTATTAAACTGATCTTCAGCAATTAGTGGGGATTAGAATAACTCTAATTTACGTGTGCACAGAGGTGTGTTAGTATCACGATGGTGGTAACAGTGTAACTGGTAATAATCCCTGTCCTGCCAGAGCAGAAAACCACTTTCTGAAGTTTCACTTTATTCCCTTACAGTAATCTCATATTTGTGTCTTTCTTTCTGGCACATTGACAGTTTCTCTCGAACTGTTACAAACCATGAATCTCGCACAGCGTTCCTGCTGCGACAGAGCTGCTGGTGTCAGGCCTCCTGCTTCGCGGGCGCTTCTGGTGCGCGAGGTGGCAATGACCCGCTGTCGGCAGGAGGGCCGGAACACAGCTTTGCTCTAGCCTGCTTACTGCCACAGATGAGGCCGTGCTTTTTGATGGAATTGCTGCAGATCGTTGGTGAAAACTGACTTTGTTCAGGTGTCATCGTCCTCTTTCTTTGGCTTCCTAAGCGTGCTTGGCAAAGCAGAGCGTTACACCAGAGCTTGCGGACTTAGCTCTGTCTGCTTCACGCGCCCAGCCGAGGCAGATTCTCTCTGATAGCTGTAGCCAGGCAGCAACTTCAGCGGGTGTTAGGAGCAGGGGCTGAGCAATAACCACCGCCTGCCTTGCTTAGGGAGTTCTGTAACACACAGAATCATAGCTTTAGCAGATAGATCGGTAAGAGACCCCACTGGAAATATTTCTGGTGCCTCTTCTGGTTGTAGCTTCTACACTGTCTGCTTTCCACTCTAAAAATGTTTTTATAACCACTTCTGAAGTAAGTGTTTCTTTTTTCTAATCAGAGATACACGCAAAGCAACGGCCGCAGGCCGTTTGGGATCTCTGCTCTTATCGTGGGATTTGACTTCGATGGAACTCCCCGGCTGTACCAGACCGATCCCTCTGGTACATACCATGCTTGGAAGGTGAGTTGATTCTGTCTCTTGTGGAGAAGTAATCAAATATTTGTGAGTTAATGTCTCCTTTAAAGAGAGACTGGTGCAGAAAGGAGATCTCACTGGCCAGGTGGTGCTGGTTCACAGCTGCAAAAATCCTGAATGATCAGACTTGCTGGGAATGGCAGCCTGCAGCTCAGCTTTCCTTGGGAAATCTTGTCCTTTCCCAAAAAACCGCCTGTGCCTGACAACTGTCCTTTTTGTGTAACATTTGGGAGGTAGCTTGTTTGGTCTCCTGAAAAACACATGATGATCACAAAATGATTTCAGATTATGTAATTGCACAATTCATATTTCTTGCTTATTCTGTAAGTTAAGTCTTTTCTAAACTTCTGTTCATTATATCCTTTTGCTCAATGTTTCCAGGCTAATGCCATTGGCAGAGGAGCCAAATCTGTGCGTGAATTTCTGGAGAAGAACTACACTGATGAAGCCATCGAAACAGATGATCTAACTATTAAACTTGTCATCAAGGCTCTTCTTGAGGTGAGTCCGTTTCGGATCCCTTGTGTGACGTTTCACCGTATGTCTGGATTAACTTCTTAAATGTGAGTGCCTGCACTTCCCTGTGATGTGCACAAGGGTTTTCTACAAAAGGACATGGGAAAGCTGTTTGTTGTAGGCCATGCGTGCGGGATTAAACTCAGGGTTCAGAGTATTTTAGGTAACGGTTTCTGCAGCTTACGCAGAAGAACATCCTAGCTGTTCTCTGGCCCGGAAAACGGACTTCAGTTCTGGGCCGTAAAACAATTGCACCGGAGACGCGCTAAACCAGATGCAGAATGTTTTTGCCTTTTCACTGAAGTTTAAGATACAGAAAATATCCAAAGTCAGATGGTGGAAGTGAGGTGTTCTTCACCAGCCACTGAGTGCATTGATGCCAGAAGGAAGACTTATTTTTTGGGAGTCACACTGCTGCTGGAGTTGGGAGCTTAGGGCTAATGAGCGAAATACCCCCCCATCCTTATCTACGCCCCTTCTAAGAAGACCTGAAAGCGGGCCGTTAGAATTAATTAACGGACACCTCCCGATACCCGTGTCTGACTCTTTAAGGTTGTGCAGTCTGGTGGGAAGAACATCGAGCTGGCGGTTATGAGGCGAGAACAGCCACTGAAGGTAAGGTCTTTGTTTTGCTTTTCTCCCTTTGTGGCCGGTTTCTCTGGTGGTGGTGTTGATCTGCTGTTGACTTCCAGCCCGTAATCTCGCTTTCTGCCCGGGCAAATACTTCTGTTTGTTACTGGTGGCCAAGGAATGTTGTTGTGTCTGCATAAATACCAGTTAACTTTCCATATCAGAACTAGAACTGCTTCAACAAAATATTGAAGTTGTATCTGGAGGGTCACCTGTGTTTCTGTTTTAGATCCTAAACCCTGAAGAAATTGAGAAGTATGTTGCTGAAATTGAAAAAGAAAAGGAAGAAAATGAAAAGAAAAAACAGAAGAAAACATCATGATGAATGAAATTCAGCTGCTTCTTTTAATTCAAGTGATGGGTTATTCTGTATAGACAACATGTAGGCATTCCACTCGCTCATGCTGTGCCCCTCCTGAGACCTACAATAAACCTACTGATTTTTTTTTTAAAACTGTTATTTTAAAAAACTCTGTCTGTTCCTTGGATTTTAATCAGCTTTGTTTGCATTTTTTCCTCAGCCACTTCACTTTGTTTAGTGATTCTTTTCCACACTGTCTCAGTTATTGGGCTTTTTTTTTTTTTTTTTTTCTTTAAAGCATTTCTCTCAAGTGTTGTGTTATGGCCTCAACAGAATGTGACTAATACGGAATTACGCTTTTTTCTTCCCTAACCAGCATCTTCCACCGTAAATACCAAGCGTGCGGACCTGGGGCAGGCTGTGACAGCAGGCGTTGGGGTTACTCTGAGGGGTGATATGGGGCAGGGGGGTCAGGGTGTGGGAGGTCAGCTGAGAACTGACTGTGGCGGGGTGTCCTCCTGGGGGGGTGCGTGGCGTGGTGCTCACAGAGCGTGCATGATTCATCTGCCCCAGAATAAAGCGCTGCTGTTGTGATTGCCCACGAGGGGCTTTATAGACCAGTTGTGTCCTAATGCTAAAAATAACTACCAAGAATGTTACATGCAGTGAAACCGTAAACCTCCAGTCCCGTTTCTCTTTTTGTATTTGCCCTCGCCCTGCTTCTTCTGTGCATCTTGCCCTGGTTGTTCCCTGTCTCAGCGATGGCCTGAGCCAGTTCTCATCCCCTCAGCAGTGGGGGACGACAGCTGCTGTATGGGGTGCAGAGACTGCCTTTGTGCACTGCAGCCACACTGCTCTCAAGAGGCAGCATCTGCTCACTGCAGACATTGATGTGTATAAGGTAATAAACTCAGAAATACATAAATGCAAAGGTGGCAGGTGATAAGTGTTTACTTAAATGCTTTAAAACTAGCCCAAAGCGGATGTGACTGGGAACAGGGAGTTTTGTTTCAGCTGGGTAGTTGCATTGTGCACCTCCAGGCTCCAGCTCTGGTCACTGAAAAGCTCGCTCCAGCTGCTGTCACCATCTCTGCACTGTACAGGGGTGAACAGGATTCACACTAGCCCCTTCCTTCTCCATGTTAAAAACTGTATTTTTTTTTTTTTATTCCTGGAGCCTTGTTTATCTATCAGTACAACCTTTAAGCACAGTAAAAGGCTTCATCCATCCTGTCTGTACTCTGAGGACACCACTGCTTTCAGGGAAGGGGCAGGTTGCTCACTGCACAGGTGCTGAGAACATCCCTGTACCCCGCAGGAGGGAGCGCAGCCAAGCAGCCCCTGCCCCAGGCCCTCCCCCCCAGGGGCCCCTGGGCAGCTGCTCGGACGGCGCAGGACTGCTGCAGGCAGCAGATACAGAGCCGCAGTAACTCCCCACAGCTGAGCTGTTTACAGCTGAACTCTGCAAAGCAAAGCGTGGGCAGAGCGTCACACAGGAGTCAAGGCCAGGAAAGCTGCAGTGCTTCTTGCTCCTGCTCAGGAAAGTGTTAGACCACATCAGCTAGAGAAAGGGAGGTGCTGGAATACTGTGTGGTTTCATTTATCAGCCCTTGGGCCGAGTTTATGAGTTAGAAAAGCTGTGTTTGGTTTCTGCACAAATTACCAGTGTCATTCCTGGTGCTGGGAATCTTCCACCTGAAAGCTGACAGGGCTCATTCCTGGTGGCAGAGGGCTCCCAGTGAACTAGCCCAGGGCTGAGCCACAGCCTTCAGCCCCCTCACGACAGAACGAGCCAGGTGCAGAGCTCAGCTGGGACACAGCCATAGCACAGCAGCCTCAGCGGTGTCAGTAACAACTGTGCCCTGCCTATCGCATCTAGGGCTCCACTGCAGAAACAGGGGGCGTTACTGCCTTAAAAACAAATCAGAAGACATTACTCCACAGCAGCTAACAATGATTCCTCATTCTGCCGCAGCCACCTAGGACAGGTCAGTGGGCTCTGGCACTTCATGTCGCACTGGCTGTTTCACCGCAGAGAAACTAGAGGCTGGCAGCAGCCTCCAGGGAAGCTGTTCCAGCACACACCCCGTTTGGCCGGTACGAGCCCAGCTCCTGAAGGCATTTGGCTACTGAGCCAGCAGCACTGCCGCCCAGAACAGGCTCCGGCCAGGCACCACCAGCCCGGGAGAGGTGCGGGCTCAGGCGATGTGGGCAACAGCGACAGCTCAACAAGGGAGCTGGAACACAGGAACACAGGCATCGGCCAGGCTGTGGGGACTGATGTCACTGAGCTACATACAGAACAAAGGAGGAGGGAAACACCAAACATTTACATGTTTATTATAATTACAATTTACATTACTCCAAAGAGCAGCCCCACTGCTATGTTCTAACTCTTAGCAATAAAGTCCTACAAAAATAAATCCAAGCTTTTACAGTAACCTAGGTCAATGCATAACTAAAAAATTCTAGCTATGTAAGGGGTTCGGTCATCAAGGTGCTTTTTCAACAAAATCCCCTACCAACCAAAAAAGGGACACATGCCTACAGCAATTTAACCTACTTATTCATGCAAACAAATGTAACCCCCCTCCCAGCCCCTCTCCCCACATACAGATTTTTAAAAACAAAAAGAAAAAACAACTAAACTATTTACAGTATGGGGGTACAGAGGAAACAAATTAAACATGCCCATCTGTTAAGCTTCATTACAAGGACTCCCATCCCTAGTTTAATGAAAACATTCCATAGTGTTCCACCACAGTCTACTAGTGTACAGAGCACTGTTTGCGTTTGGTACTACCGATGAGCAAGATACACACCGAGGCAAGAAGTCAGAGCTTTGGATCTCCTTCCCAGACAGTCCACTACTGCCAAAAACTCTTCATTCTGAGCGCGCGAGCGGAGACGCTTGCCGCTCCTGTCCCGCCGAGGGCCCAGCGCGCTGCCCTGACGCAGCGTGGAGCTCCAAGCCTCTGAGGAACACCCAGCACCCTCCAGCTCGAGGGAGTCACGGTGCTGGGCAAACCTGCAGTACCAGGCGGCAAACAGTCGTACAGTCACTGACACTACCACATGATCAACAACCCAGTATTCCCAAGTGACAATATACATAACTCCTCAGCACCAGGAATCCATTCTTCCAGATACCAAGTACTTCACACTTGCTGCCGAGAACAGCGAGACCAGCAGCACCAAAGAATCCATTTGGTTCCTCAGAACAAACAAATCAGAGCTGGTTTATTTCAAGTGAGCTTTGGTTCCATGTTAAAATAGCATGATTTCTCTTCTTCAGGGTTCAGAAAAGGAGCCTGACTTTAAGCTTAGACTGTAGCAGCCTTTGAGAGACCCAGAAAGAAGAACCATTTAAGTAAATTAGTCTGCACTTAAAAAAACACAAACAAAAAAGACACCCTGAAGAAGGTACCCCTGAACACATTCCCTCTTCCAAAAAAATATTCCAGCTGACAGCTGCTGGTCCAAAATAAGTCCAGAATAGAAGCAGTAGTACATGAAGTTCTGTTGCTTGAGCTGAGACAGTAAACAATATGAACCATTTTCCCACATCAGTGCAGCAGTTGGTTGTTTTCTTTCTATATACAGTTTCATCCTCTCAGAGAGATGTCAGAACCTATTTAGAGAAAAAGGCAGAATTAGACTTGGTACCATGGGGATCTTTCCCCAGGAAAGAAAAAAGCAGGAAAGTTTACACTCAGGTATCAACTGAAACGCTCTGCTACAGCCTCAGCTCAAACAAGCAGCTCTAGCTTTCTCAGACAGAAGGCTGGCCCAAAAAATCAACAGAACAATCAGCATGTTACAAAACACGTTAAAACCACTCATATTGTACCACTTTGAAGGACCAGATACAAGAAGGAACAATCCTTGATATATCCGTGAGACTGGAGAGCAAAAGAGGCTGCACAGACAGTTCAGGCAAGGAGTAAGAGACAGGCCTGGCACAGAGACAGTATTTACTCTTGCTAAAAAACTCACCTCAAGTTACACTCTGCCAGTTCCAGCTCTGTGAGTGGTTTGGTTTCGCCTTGCTGCTCCGCTACCCCTTCCACCTCGAAATCCACCACGAAAGCTGCGGCCACGAAGGAACCGTCCGGACACTCCGAATGTCTCTGTATTGAGCTTCCTCTCTTCAGCCCATGTGGTACGCCTGGAACTGAACAAGACTGCATTCAGATCTATCATTAAATAAGCACCAACTCATTTAGCCAGGAAGCTTCCAGCACCCTATTTTGTTGAACTAAACTGTGGCAAGAACAAGCTGCAGCACACACACGCTCACCAACTCCATTCCTCTGCTAAGCGTGGATTAGAAAGTGGCAGCTGTTGGCTTTTGTAAGCCACTTTCCTATTGGAAAAATAAAGATGAGCCTAGAAAAGGGTTGAACATGGTTTCGCTAGGGCTTCAAACCCAGCCTTGTTTTCTTGAAAGCTACACTCGACTACTCTTGACTCCAGTGAAGCCTCTCCAAAAACCCAGGAAGCCCTGTCACAACTGAGGGCAGCTGCACAGCACCAGCGTGTTCCTTCCTCAGCAAACCCTGCCTAGTCCTGAACACCTTACCACAAGTGCTTGGAAGAAGCCTTTGCTAAAGGGAAGCAGAAACATTACCAAGGGAATTCCACATAATGACACTCAAGGGATGTTGAGCCTCACCAGGCAGTTGATAATACCAGTGTCAGCAGCAAATTAATATTGAAAACATTTAATTTAATGCATTTTCACAGACAGACCTGACCTCCTCTCCGCCCAAACTCCAGGCTTAGCTTGCTCCTGTCTGCAAGTTGCACCATCTTCAGCACAGCACGACCCTGATGTCTCCTCCCACAAATGAGATAAGAAATTTGTTTAAAAATCAGTGGGTTCAGAGTCAGTACTGGGAAACAGAACTGGAAATTCCTGTATCATGGTTTAGGCAAGTGTATCAGTATCAGCTGAAATCCTTGCTTTTCGTTTGATCCCACTGCACGAAGGTTGGTTACTATCACTCTGAGCCAAACGCACGGCATTTGCGCTCCCTTTTAAAGGCCGTTTTGCTGACTTTCTCGTACTCCAGGATTTTTAAAGAATCAAACTCTATGACAGAGATTAAGTCTAGGATTCTATGCCTAAAATTGCATTTTAAAAGTAAGTTTTTAGAAAATACTCACCTAGATTTCAGTTCTGAAGAAATGTTGTCAAAGAAAGACTTGGATTTATCATAGTAGCAGTTGGGTCCCAGAAGGTCCTCCTCTACATTACCGTCATTGTTTTGAGTTGCTACTCCAGGGTCCCCTTTTTCTTCCCCCATCTCTGCTTTCTCATCTGAAGATAATAAAACGTATTACACTTCCTTGACGCATACTGAAGAGCCATCTGTTCTCTTGCTCCCTCAAACGAGATTTGAGATGCTGCCACATGTAATCATGCAGTTTCTCAGAACGCGTTTGTCTATGCAGTGTTTACTACTAGCTCAGCAATTCACATTTAATGAAGTCACAAACCTTTAAAGTTTAGTTTCTTCTTGAACTCTTTATCAAGTTCCTCTTTGTTGAATTGTGCATTTGCACTTTCAAAGTCAAAGTCACCTTCAAACTTTATTGTATTTTCCTTCACAGTAGTTGGTCTGTTTTGTCCTCTAGAACGGTTTCTGGTTCTCCTGTTTCCTGAAAGCAGGAGAGTTTACACACTTGGTAACACGCAGGGAGGTTAAATGACTTGCTCAAGACCAGAAGAAACCAGGGTTAGAACTCAGGAGTTTCTGGCTTCCAGTCCTGTGGTTAGGCCACATCTCTCTGAAAGCAACTTCAGAACTCAGCTGCAGAAGACACATTACAGCAATACTTTAACTATCTGAAAAGCATTCCTGGATGTCAGTCTCACCATTGAGACAGAGAATACCCAACTTTCCTTCCAAAGAAAAGAAAAGCTGAAGCAAGTGGGGAAAAGTACCTTTTCTGTCTGCTATTCATCTGCAAGTACAGTACTGTAATTACTCTACAGACCTGTCATGATGGCAAAGAGAAGCAGGTCACTGGTTTCAGAAAATCCACCTAAGACTCATCTAGTCACAAAGGGAGCTTGTACTTTGTATAGCTTCTGGTTTCCAACTGAGAAGCTATCAACTCCTTTTTGGAAAAGCTATAACCCCTTCCACAGTGCTGCCCTCAGGCAAATTAATTTGAAGACCTGAGAGAGCCTGAAGTTTTGTTTCCTGTCTTTTCTCATTTTGCTTGGGCAGAAATATCTGTCTGAATTTCATTCCACTTTCTTTTGACCTGTGCTTAAACTGCAGTCTTGAGATAAGACCTCTGCTCTATGGAGGCGAGGGCTCCATAGTCCCTTTAAGTTAAGAGCTCTGGAAATTCTTAAACAGGCTGCCCTTCCCAGTAAAAATACTTCATGTTTCAGAGAAATCAAGTTTCTGCTGCCAACGAAGGGCCACAAAGATGATAAAAGGGCTGGAGCACCTCTCTTATGAGGACAGGCTGAGAGAGCTGGGGCTGTTCAGCCTGGAGAAGAGGAGGCTCTGAGGAGACCTGATAGCGGCCTTCCAGTACCTCAAGGGGGCTACAGGAAGGATGGGGAAAGGCTGTTCAGTAGGGCCTGTTGTGATAGGACGAGAGGTAATGGTTTTAAAATAGAGGGGGGTAGATTTAGATTAGAAATTAGGAAAAAATTTTTTATGATACGAGTTATAGAACACTGGAACAGGTTGCCCAGAAAGGTGGTGGAGGCCCCATCTCTGGAAACGTTCAAGGCCAGGCTGGATGAGGCTCTGAGCAACCTGACCTAGTCAGCGATGTCCCTGCTCCTTGCAGGGGGGTTGGACTAGATGACCTTTGATGGTCCCTTCCAACCCTAACCATTCTATGATTCTATCTCACAGCATCAATTTGTATAACATACTTCCAAGTTTCTAGATAAGACACTAGAATTCTGTCCCCGGAATGTTCTGAACTTCTGTGACCCCAGAACCTATTTTGTTAGGGAAGCATCTCTGGGTGCCCAAAGTCTTAGCAAGCTTTATTTTGCTCTTAATCTTCTGTCTGATAATCCTTCACTGAAGTTAACAATATTTGCATTTATTGATTGCTAATGCGACTGTTTCATGTCAGGTTAACCTACCTGATCTTCTCCTTTGAGGTCTTCTGTTCTCATCATTCACCTGGCCCTGGGTTTGCACAGGTGCTGCCTGAACTGTATCAACTGAACAAGAAGGATAAACTTAATCAAGGAGCACAAGAACAAAACTGAAACAGTTCAGTCTGGCTATGCACCTTTGATGGATGCTTCAAAACAGCACCTGGAAGATGAAGCGGTGCACACATACCATTTGTCTTACTGTTGCCCTGGGGAACCTGCCGTCCATTGCGCTGAACCCCTGGAGTTACTTTCACTGGGGGCGGCTTTTGTGAATTCATGTTGTCAACTGGGCCAGTCTGAACGGCCTGCTCTACCATGGGGCTTTTGCGGACTGGGTGAACAGAAGGAAAGCCAGCACCTGGAAAAAATCCCAATGACTAAGTGCCTCTCAGAAAATGTGCCAGCACTATTCAAACCCTACCCACTTCTAGGGAGAAACCATTTTGTCAAGAATTACTCAAAGCCTTGAGTGTTTCTCATTACACGGTATGTTTAAATCGTACATACACTAGGTAAGGCGCTACTGCCATGCAAGTCGTGGCTCTCAAATCCAGAGCCTTAAATCAGGAAATCTACCCATTTATTTTTTTTAAACCAAGTTAGACACATTAGATAGCAAGCCAGGTCAGTCTTAGACAGTTTATACCAAAATCTAGGTGCATCCTTGGTTATGCAGGATTTTACTTTACATGATATTTTAAATGTGAAGCAAAAATCCACCATTCTGAAACTGCTCAAGAAAGCTTCCCCACTTTGTCAAAAGTTTTGCAGCAAAAGCTTAACCACCTCAACTATATCCCATTTTGTAAGCTGCTTTTAGAAGTCCTTCAACTTCATTGCTTATTGTTAGCTTTCAGACAAAGAAAACCTGAAACCAGACCAGGATCTCAAAGTTACCCTTTTAAATTCCTTCTTGGTCAAGGCCAAAGTGTTACCAAGACTTCTGTTGCTCTTCCATCCAGGCTTATTTATTCACACTACAAAACATGTAAATACTTTTCATGGTTTGGTATACCTTACACCAATTATATTAAAAAGTGACAGTCTTCAGTACTCAGAAGAAACACCGCATTCTAGATTTAATTAGAAGTTTTGGAGTACTACAGGTTTATGTAGTTATGCGCAAGAACTGCTTGGAAGCGAACTTTAACTGAATATACTTTAAGAGCAAGAAAAGTGAAAAGCTGAAGAGTACACACAAACCAAGCCACTGACACTTCTGGGTCACCCAAGTCCACATGAGATATACCCAGTAGGTAACATCATGCAGGTTCTCAGTTAATGTACACCTGAAAAACTTGCAAGGAAGACAGACATATCCTAAGGATTATTCAGTAGGACAAAGCTGCTGTGCAAGTTTAACACGAGAAAGTTTCAAAGCTTAGCCAGAATACTGAGAAAGTAAGTACAGATAGATGGCCAGAACCAGAGTAAGTAAAAACAGTTTCATGCCAACACAAGCATTCATGCTTAAGTTAAAAACAGATGAAACTAATTACCATGTTTAAATGCAGGCTGCACCTGGTCTCTCTGCTCTGGGGATGGTCAGTCTAGTATCTCTACTCAACCTTCTTCAGAAATTTTACACACAGAAGCAAGCACCCAGAACTATGTTATCTCAGCTTACCACAACTCAGAAATCGCTTGCTGTTAGTCATGCTTTACTAACTGGGAGTCTTGACAAGGTACTATGCCCCATCATGCATGAAATCCATCCTGATAATTCCTCAATTACAGCAATACTCCTGAATTTTCTATAACCTGTGTCTGTAACAGCAAGGCCACCCACAGTTTAAGCAGCGTGCTTGTCTTTCCAAGAAAGACTAATTAATTCCTTGCCTAGTCTCTAAGGTGACACATGTTCCTGGACAAGATGCAGCACATCGACATCCCTAGATCTCCACCCTCTCCTGATACTTACACAAGAGGATCCGCTGTCCTGTACTTTTTCTTTCTCCTGTCTCTCTAACTGATACTTCTAGGACAGGAGGAATACTTCATGTAATGAAAGGCAAAAATAGCTGAGAACATACTAGTTCTACTAGCATTACCCATATAAGTACTATCGTTCTAGGAGGGGTTAACAAGAACAGAGTGTTTGCAAGTGCCATGCAGTTCTTCCAAATATTTGGAGTCCTCAAACTGCTGTTACCCTTGGAAGAGAGCTGATGGGGCTCTGAAGACATGTCAGGCTCTGAAACAGGTTGTGGAGACGGAGAAGAACTAGGGCTGGAAGCAGCTGCTGATGCTGGAGGGCTTACCAATTTCTCTAAAGAGATAGAGGGAAGAAGAGAAAGCAAAGATATATGGATAAGATACAAGGTAGTGAAACATCTGAAGGACTTGGAAAGAGATACAAGAATCTCTAGAACAGCATTAGAGCAGCTTATTTTCAGTCCTCTCTGGGAACATAAGTTCCTTTTACATGTGATGTATATATAAGGTACGTTAGGTTAGAAATGAGCTGGCCTCAACTGTTAGGTATTCACATTACTTGCAGAAAGAAACTTCAGCCGTTTAGTTTCTTTCTGTCATATGCATCTGTGTGTGTAAGTGAAATGCAGGCCTCCTTGCAATAAGATCATTGCACAAAGTTGTTAACTACTTGTTCACCGCTTGTTGCGGCCTGACACTTGGCAAGGGATTTGGTCCTAGTTACTGCTATTTGGTTTCACAGTAGCTGCACACAAGGACTGCACCTTTATTCTAGCAAGTAAAGTTTTTACTTACCTAAACCTAAGGAAGCTGCATACTGCTGGCTAAGTAAAGAGCTGGCAGCAAGCTGGCTGTAAGGTGGCATACCTCTAAACGGGCTGTAAGGCACATGTGGCTGAAAGGATGACGTAGAGGCAGAGCCCAGTGAAGACTGTAACAAGACAAAGTACATTTCCATTTACAGTGTCCAGACGTCAACTTGCTTTGGCAGTGATTCTCTACTTCATGTACAGCATTACTAAAGCTTAAGTAAATACTGAGCAGGGTTGATTTACCTCTGATTTTCCTGCATTCTTAGGTAAACTAGCTCTGCCTTTTGTTGACTCAAGCCTTTAATGCTGCTGCTACTTTAAACATTACAACAAAATTCAGGATGCTTCAATTTGAAGATTCCCGGAGACACTTACTGGCCTTCATTTTTATAAGTTTATACCAAAATCAAATCTTTCATCATCAATGTTTAATCACAGCTTTGTATCATCACTTCATGCTAACTTACTTGAACAATGGCAGGATCTTGTGGCAGAGTATGTTGAGCTTTTGGAGGTTCACAGACGGTGATATCTTTGATGTCACTTCCTCGAAAAATAATATACTCATAAATTTCTTCTCTCGGAGGAGCAGGTCTGTCCGTAGGCCGGTCTTCAGTACCAAAGGATCGCACTTTAGGATTAGAAAAATTACTATTAGTCCAGTATTAAACACTGCAGCATTGTGTAAGTTAATATTTATGCAAAAAAATACTCTTGCAATACTTGGGAAAAGTAACAAAATAAAGGCTACCTCCAGAACCCTGAATATCTTATCACACACATCTGTTTCCTCAGATGTCAAATTTTTCAGCAGCCTGTATAAACAGTTTTGTTTACATCAAGCTGTGAAAGTAAAGACCACAGACCAGCTGGAGAGAAGAATCCTACTCCAAAACTGAGGACCTCCTCACAGCGCTATACTGCCATATTCCCCTCCCCAGTGCCTGACCTACGTCAGCACCCAGCTTGAAATAACTGGCACTGCCACAGACCACAGGAGAGGCCCCTGAAGTAACAGGGGAACAACAACATCTTAGAAGGCTTTAGAGCTCAAATTTGCACCTTTGGTTTCATGTATTTACTATAGGGATAGAGGTAAAGTTCTATCAATGACAAAAACTCCCTATTAAAATTCTCTCTGCTCCATGCCACTGGTTTTATAATGAATATCCACTGAGTACAAAGCAAGCTTTTAGTGATAAATCTAAAACCTCAGTGCCTACCAAGGCTTCACCGAGTCCCAGCTATCGGAACGCTTGAGCGGGTACTAACCAGTGATGTTACACATCAGAGTGGAGAAAACAGGCTGCAGTGGACATGTGGCAGGTACCAGGTAGAAGCATAAATTAATTTTAGCTGTTAAAGAGGAAGAGGTCAGACTCAGACTTACTGGGTTGTTACTGCAAGAAAACAGGTAGCATAATTAAATCAGACACTGACATATGAAAGCTTGAAATTTCAGCCGCAAGTTACAGAAGCTCATCAAGTTTACTAGTCTAGTTGTTTTCTTTCTTTGTGAGGCTTTGCCACCTCAGATAAGCACCAGCACACACTGGTCTGGTGTGTGCTTTCTGCAAACAGAAGAATCCTGTACTGGAGCTGCATCAATTCCTTCTAACAGGTTACCACAGAAGCGCTCAGCCTCTCTGCCAGGACAAACCAGGACTCCTGCAGTACCTCTACAAACTACATCCTTAGCAGAGCTTTCATAGGCACCTGCCATGTCACAGTCTGCGTGACGGGCCAGCCAGCTGCCATTCCCAATGCACAGCTGGAATGGTGCAAGCACAGACAGCTCTGTCACAGGGATGATAGGCGACAGACGGGGGCACCACAGCTTCCCCAGAAAGAGGGCAGCAAAAAAGTAGATCCACTCAGCCCCGTGCTGAGCACCGCCAGTGTACTATACTGTTACTAACTTACGAGGAGCACTGATGGTTGTAGACAGGGCTACTCATCAAGAGTCCTGTTCTCAGAGACGAAAAGCTGTATCCAGGTGGTCCCCCCCCCAGCAGCAGTTAGTGCTGCAAGCAGTCTTCACCTCTGTTCAACACGCACGCGAGCTCACGAAGAGCAGTAAGCTCCACGTACAGCAGATCAATGCCAAACTTTGTTCCCATCACGTTCATGCTGTTCAGCACCTCAGGTTACACCTAACTGGAAGGGAATCTTAACTGGTGCAAGGACAACTTGTCAGTCCCTTCCTTTGAAGGACAGTCTTCCATTAGTTCCTAGGGTATATAACCTCTCCAAGTCACTTTAAATCTCCAGCTGTTTGATCGTATTACAGCTGTAACTTAGTCAACTAGAAAGATTATAAACTGAAGGTAATGCTTGTGGCCTTTTAGACGTGAACCGTACCGCCAATCTCTCTGCTCAAGATCAGATTATTACAGCACACAGCTCATGGCAAGACACGCTAAAACTACCCAGGGGCTACTGCAGAATCCCACAGCTAGCTTGGAAAGCAGCACATTTTCTCTGAGCACCGGGATCAGCCTGTCAGGTTCCACATGGAGAAACATATGACCCACAAAGGCCAAAGCTGTCCAGGTAGCCTCTCAGTGGAATAGTCTCAAGGTTTCTAACTAAAAAGGTGGAAAACTACATCCTCGTAGACAAAACAGCAGTAAAGGCATTTGAGAGGGCTCTAGCCCTGCGTTTGAAATGTTTAACGGTTTCTGGCACATCACAAGGTACACCTTTAAGTTTCTGTGGAGGTCTGAAGGGCTGTCTCCCATGAAGAGTTACAGTGACTATTGTTTACAGACGAACAGGAAATCAATCCCACGCTGCAGCTAGTGTTTTACAATACCGTTTGTACTACAACTAGCTCTGCTGAGCTGGACCTCTGAAAGATCAGGAAGCACAGCAAGAGCAACTGGATGTCTGGAAAGCAGAGCTTACGTGGATATTTCTTGGTCAAAAACTCCAGTTTCTTCACACTTCCACAGAAGGGGGATTAAGTTTCTGGCGTTCACTGCCAACAGGACAGTAACAGGCTTGAACTTCCTTTGTTAGCAATTTAAGTTTAGCATCTAACAAGACAGACAACTTTCTTGCAGTGCTTAATCAAGCACGTGAAATCTCCTTATCCAGTGTTGTAAGATATCTTGCATGTGTTGAGACTTAACAGGGGCCAAATACTCAAAGCAAGGCTAACTTCAGTTGATTTGTAAGAGGTCTCCTTCAACCAAAATTTTTCTTTATATCACTCAGATTATAGAAATCCAGAGACTAGCACTTATATTTTGAAGTTGTCTTAGCCTTAAACACCAGCATCTAGGGCTTAATAATAGTTTAGTAACTATCTGGACAACTTCAACTGCATATCAGTAATTCACAGATCTTCTAACCCTCCAGAGATCAAGTGTTTTAAACTGCTGTACCCGCTATGCACAGGGTTGATATTGCTGCCACCGACTTCAACATCACTGCTATGTTCATAATTCTGACACTAAATATTGTTAGAAAGTCTCTAAATTTAAAAAAACCTTCTGAGCTGAAATGGAAAGTAGGTTTGTACAGTAAAGTTTATAGAGTGGTACTTTAAGTGGGGGAAAAAGTGTTCTCCATCTATGGTAACAACTACTTCTTAGGTATTCCAGTTCATCAAAACCAAACGCTAAGAGATCAATAAATACAAGAACTGCCAGAAATTTTATACAGACCATGTACTTTCTCACACCACAAAGCGCTTTAATCACATATGCCTTTGAAACACACCTCTTAAGCTCTGAAGTAGCAAGGGCTATGTGAAAAACAGAACTACGTGAGAAAACATTTCTACTTGCTGCTGGGTAAAGGTGAAGACCTTCCTGCACACAGAGTACAGGAATTGCATCCTTCCTGCAACCTCTCGGTGACTCGGAGTGAAACACTTCCATAAATAATTTCATTTGTACATTTAAATCAACAGCTGCATCCCTAGAAAAGGAGTGAATTTGTGAAAACTCGCATTTTAAAACTTCAGAACACACACTAATAGGTGTCAAATACTTATGTCTGGCATCACATAAACATAATTATACTGAATAAAGACTGTGGCATGGGCTGCCTTGCGGATAGTTGAGAATCAGGGAAGCGTGCCAACAGACAGTCTTTCAAAACAAGAGATGTTTGGTTTCTGGACAATCCTGATGGGTTGCTGAAGGCAATGAAGAAGGTGTGAATTTCCCAGAACAGGGAAGGACAAAACTCAGGGAAAGGAAAAGCTGATGTACATTAGCTGGAGTAACCAAGCTAGACATTAAAAGCAGTACAGAAATAAGACCTTGTTTGAGAGACTAAACAAGACAGGACAGGTTCTTCTGAGAGTAAACACGGGAGTTCCCAGCGCAGATGACAACTGGATCCAAATGACACCACTGAAGCAGGAGATAAAGATCACTGTTTCTACAGGGAAACAAGATGCAAAGCCTTGCTGAGCAGCCTGCGCGGTAGGAAGAGTCAGACCCACGTGCAGACACCCCACGGTACAGACACACAGACGGTGTGGGAGCTCCCACCTTCTCCACCTGAGCTGAGCCCGGTTATTGATCACGGAAGGAACAAAGACACGTCAACACCAACTCCGCTTTCCCCAACCCGGGGCCCTGCTCCAGCCAAGCACCGAGATACCGCCGGGCATCCACGTACAGACAGGGGCCGGGAACCGAACCATGAACGGCCACGCAGACCATCACCTTCCTGGCTCTGACAACAGTAAGAGGAGCCAGCATCGCTGGCAGCTCTTCTTCCTCCTCAGGGACCGGCAACTTCCCATGAAAACCAAGGGCTCCTCAGCATCCCGGGCCCTGCCCGCCCCACCGGGGAGGCACAGCAAGCCCCCGCCACGGCCCCGCGTCGCGGAGCGGCCTCCCAAATGCTGACTCACGGAAAGCCAGCAGCGCCCAAGGCACCGGGCTCCAACCCCGCCGCCCCCCTCCCTCCCCCTGCTCCCCGCACCCCGGCCGCAACCGCCGCGGGGCCCCGCCGCAGCCCCTCAGCCCGGGCGGGCTCCAGCCGCCGCTCGCCCAGGCCGGGCTCATTGTTCAGGGGACGGAGGCGGCGGGCGAGGCGGGCGGGCCCCCCGCCTCCTCTCAGCCGGCGGCGCCAGAGCCAGCCTAGGCCCGACACCCCCCCCCCCTCCTCCGCCGTCCGCCGCGGGAGGGCCCCGCCGCGCCGCCTCACCCTTGGCCAGCGCCACGGTGGAGTTCTCGGTGTCGATGGTGTAGAGGATGCCCTCATAGCGGATCTGCGCCTTGGAGATCAGGCTGATCTTGCTACCGATGTAGGGGGTCCCCGAACTCATGGCGGCGGCACCGCCGCTGGGCCGGGCAGAGGGGAGGGAGGAGGCCGCGCGGGTCCCCGCACCACTGCGCGGAGCCTCCGCACCCGCCCACGCACACTGCGGAGCCGGGAACCCCGCCGCGCCCGCCTTATATAGGGCGGAGGGAGACGGGCCGGGGGGGGGGCGACGGTAGGGCGGGGGCGTGCTGCGGTCCTGCCGCGCATGCGCCGCCGCCGCCTGCTATTGACCAGACGGGAGACGGGGTCAGACGCGGAGGGAAGGGGCGGTGGAGGGTGGGGGGGGGAAAGCCCGCGTCACGTGACCGGCCTAGGCGCGGGTGCCACGTGCGCTGCGGGCGGGGCGGGGCGGAGCAGAGCGGGGCGGAGCAGAGCGGGGCGGGGCGAGAGCTCGCGCCCTTCCCGCGCTGCGGCTGGAGGCAGAGGCGGGCGGGGGGCGAGTGACGGCGGGGCCGGGCCGGGCCGGGCCGGGGTGCTGACACGGAGTGTCACTGCCCGCTCACCCGAGTGGCCGGGGTTTTGTCACTTACCGCGCAGTCGGCGGGGATCGCCTCCCTCCCTGCGCCCAGCCGGGCTCTGAGGGAGCTTTTCCCGCCCTGCGAGCCGCCTGCCGCCTCCCCGCAGCCCGCTCCCCACCAGGCCCCCCTGGGGTTCTGCCGCAGAAAGGCCGCTCCAAGGCTTCCCGCGGGCGCCTGCCGCCTCTCCGGCGGGAACGGGAATGGCTGCCTCCCGCCCGCGCCCCTGTCCTCCCTGCGGTGCCGTGGCCCTTGGAAGAGCCCGGTTTCGCGGTGGAAGAGCCCTCGGTGTACGGCGGGGGCCCGCCCGGGAGGCGCACACCGTGCCTTTGTTCGGCAGGCGAGGCGGGATGTCGCCGGTGCGCCCGTGTCACGTCGCGGCTGAGGGACCACAATGCCAGGCCGCAGCTGGGGAATGAATCTTTCAGTGCAGCGTCTCCGGGGATTTCTCTGGCTCCCCGGCCATCTGCGGGTCAATGAGAGACAACCGGTAGCAGCTGGCAGACATGGTCACGGGAGGTGAAGTCAGTAACCAACGTGAGGGTGGACGGGGAGCAGGCAGGGCACTTGCATTTGGGGCAGCAGGTCAGAGTGCACAAATCTGACTAATTTGTGTGACGCAAATGAATAAGATTCAAAACCAGCAGCTGGAGACAATGCAGCGGGAGCCATTGTCTACGTGTAAAAAGGTTTGCCGGAGCTGCGTGTGCCCATGCCTTGGTTACATGTCTTCCATCAGTGAGACAACAGCGACGCGGTAGTGTGCAGTCCACAGGTTTATCTTCATGTCACAGCGACCTGCTTCCTTGCGCGCCACGGCTCTGAGGGCTGTTCTCCAAATGCACCAAGCTGTCCGCCCTGTGACCTTACGTATTTTATGGTGCTACTCCTCATGCTGTTTATACAGCCTGGAGAGTGGATCTCCCTGCCTGAACAGGGAAGATGCCTTCCCACTCTCTCTTATGGACACATGTGTGCAGTCTTTTGTTAAATTTTCATCATTCTAGCATGGAGAGAGTTGCTAAAAAAATAGGTAAATTATCTTATATATATTAATTGGGCAAACAGTATTTTTGACTAAAAAGTCAGCCCTTAGAGTCAATCTTTTTGTATTTTTAGCTCAGCCTTAAGTATAACCTATACAGAACAAGAAAAGATGCCTTTTTTTAACTGCAGTAAACAGTGCCCTTCAGCGGGCAAATTACTGGTTAGAAACTTGCCTGGTGAAAAACTGAGCTATCTCCCCTGTATGAGGAGTGTCTACTTTAAGAATGTGGAAAAGTTCAAATGGAGAAAAAATAGGGCAAGAAATAATAACAATAAAAAGCTCTGTTTGTGGCAGTCACAGATAATTATTTTGAATGGGAAAAAATATGTCAGTATAGGCAATTCAGTCAAAGGTAGAGCAGCAGTACTGCTTCTTTTGGCTTTTACTCTCCACGATACGTTCCTTATTGCCACTCTTAAAATATTTTTTAGAAATGGTAAATGGGCCTCTGAATTTTTCATTTCAACTTGTTTTTTTCTTTATGCACACCAAAATGTCACTGATTCATAAGCAGCTCCAGTTCCAGTATTTTGTTCTGTATTCAGCAAAAGGTGTTATGATTGTTTTATCCTTTCACTTTTTTTACAAATACCAGGAAAGGGAACGAGACAATCACATGTTCCAATACAGTGATGTGGATCCTGCAGGAAAACTAATTAAAGCAATGTGGAAAAGGAAGAATACACCAAAGTGGCATGAACTATACACTAGTAAGGAGAGATATGCAAACACATAGAATTTAGTTATAATCATCGTGGCCATAAATCGACCTGCCTCTGGAAGATACTCTTGTTGTAATGAATTTCCTCAGTATCTTTTGTTGGACAACAGTCAGAGATAACGAGTGATCAGCAAGAAGAAATATGATGCCTGACATTTTAAATGCCCTGTTAGTGTTATTTATTCTGCTAAAAAATACAGATCTTCATCCATTAAGTGTTGAAAGGGGGAATGAAAGAGCATCTTTCACTGTGTAAATTCATGACAAGTGTGCCATCCTGGGCATCCCTCATATGAAGAGGGAATATTTGGCTTCACAGGAAGAAGGCAATTGCAGTTCATCATGGTACTAGGAAGAAACCCAGCAGAGTTGCACTGCATGATAGCAGCAGGCACAGCTTTCGCAGAACATCATTTTGGACCACTGGTAACTGTGGTCTTTGGAGACTGGAGGCAGGGTACAGAGCACGTAACTTCATAGCTAGTTCATTTACAGGGAAACCTGTGTTGCCAGAACTAAGGAGACTCCCATGGCAGTTGGAATGCAACTCGTGGCATTTGGGATGGTCACCACCGATATATCTAATGACATTTCATAGCAGTTAAAAGACAAACTTGTGACTTGCAGCCATGATGAGAATTTGTGGGGTGTATGATGGTGAGAGAGCACTGGCGTGGTGGCTGCTGGCCATGTCCATGGCAATGTGAGCTGAACTGACATCTGGCAGAGTTAATGACAGAGGGCAGCTGTTGAAAAGACATCTGTGTTACAGCTCCAACTGCTGTAAGAAGCAAGACTTCTCCTTTTGTACCTGGGAACAGTGGGCTATGTTTGCAGTTGGTGGCAAAGAAGAGGAGAGAAAAAGACACTAGCATGGAAAACGGAGGAGGTAAAAGTGGAACAGAGATTTGAATTTGGGTGTGGCAACCAAAACAAATGATACAAAGGAAGGGAGAAACATGTGAGCCCTAGAGGAAGAAAAGTTATAACAGTAGTTTCAAAGAAAAATGTGGTAGCTAGAGGGAAGGAGGGTAAGGTCACCAAGTAGAAAACACGATTCTATAGTGGTGCAGGGAATGGGTAGTAGAAAAGAGCCAAGAATGAAGGAGGGATTAGAAAAAGATGGAGAAACTGAAAAGATGCAGGAAAGATGAGAAGGAAAACAAATGATCCATCTCTGTTAGTGTTTTTATTCTAAATAAAGAAAAGCAGAGAAAGTAGAATAAAGAAAAAAACATGTAAAGGCAGCTGAATGAAACTAGAATAAAAGGGAAGAGAGAGGGAAGGAGCATGGAATAAGGAAAAAAAAAAAGAGGAGCAAGTAGGAAAAAATTGAAAACTTGGTAACTTTTATTTAGATAATGTATGCTTCATACAGTTAGTTTCTCCATTTCCCACAGTCTAAGAAAAAAAAGATACAATGCTGTAGGTAGGATATAGTCCTTCATTACATTAGTTTGTCTTCCGTCTCAGGAAAAGGAGTATCTCTTCTGAAAAAAAAATCATAAAAGCAATAGGTGTTGTTTTCTTTCTTATCACAGAAATTACAGAGATAGTAATACATGTAATACTGTTGTGTCCTCTCTCCTCTTTCTCTTTTTCTCAATTTCGAGTCTGTGCCTCAGACATTTCAATTTTGACATCTTTCATTCCACCCCCATATATCAAACTTAAAGTCAGTTTAACTCCTGGATTTAAATGAAATATTTTACAAAATGTCATAGTTTTAGGCTTGTGTGGGATGGGCTCTCTTCATTAGAACCTCGACTGCGTACTTAGTGGGACTGGCATAAATCTGCGTTGTTCCATTGCATTTCTCAGCAGTCCAAATGTGTTGCACAGTCAAGTCAAAAGATATTTTACCAGTAAGAATGCAATGGCAGAGAGCTTAAACTTCTTATCCAGACCCACAAAGTTTTGTGAGTGTCAAAGCAAGACCACAACTTGGACATTGCTGTTTATTTCAATGCTCTAACTGTATGGAATATAAATATAAGAGGAGGAAATGTTCCCGTTAGTTTGGCTGAAAACAAACTTACTGTTTTGTACAGAAACACAGTCTTTATAAGGTACGGTGTCAGTAGAGATTAAGAGATTTAAAAAGTAGCGGTTTGAATTACCTACGAGATTTAACAGGCTCTTAATCTATAGTTTTAACCACCTTTATTATAAATACACTTACATTAAAACAGTATATCTTTATTTTCTTGTTCCATGTGAGCTTCAATGCCACTTTTCATACTGTAGTCAGTTTGCTCTTTTCCCTGCTAAATCAATCATTTTCTACAGGGAAAGACAGTTCTTTGCTATAATGCAAAATGATAATTCCTTTTTGTATTTGTGAAAATCCAGTGGTAAAATTACAAAAAGATGCTGGAGATTTGTTCTGTTTGTATAGCACTTCCACGTGGAAGATTCAAATTGCCATGTGGGGATTCCGATTACCAGTCTGACTTCTAAACTTCTGAGTTTTCGAAGATAGATTCAATATATCCACTTAAATTTACGGGATAAGCCAGCAGTGCTGTTCTGACCTGCTCAGTCTCTGCTCTTTGTACCTCATTTGTACCTATTTACAAAAGTTGTGTTTGATTACCTGAACCTATAGAGGTCAGAAGTCATTGGGAGACTTTTGATGCAACAGAGTAAGGAGGGAACGTGTATTTACTTATTTTTATAAAACTGAAATAGCTTGAGTGTGCATAACATCTTTTGTTAGAAGGAATTCAAAGTGCTATTCCAGACTTCTTTCACACTTGCATCACTACACTACAGTGTCTACTTTACAAGCTGCGTGTCCTGGTTTTGGCTGGGATGGAGCTGTTTTTTTCTCAGTAGCTGCTGTGTTTTGGATTTAGTATGGGACTTGGTATGTGAAGAATGTTTGATAATACACTGATGTTATGGGTTGTTGCTAAAGAGACCAAGGACACTTTCCAGCTTCCCAGGTCTCTCTAATGTGCAGGTGCAGGAAGCTGGGAGGGGTACAACCAGTACAGTTGACCCAAACTGGCCAAATAAAGTATTCCATACCATAGACGTCATGCTCTGTATATAAGTGGGGGTTGGCCAGGGGCAGCTCTCTCTCTCTGTCACTCCTTTCCTTGCCACTCAGTTTTGTTTCCATGATCGCTGCTCAGGATGGGCTGTATCAGTCATTGGGACATTGGGTGGGGAGAAATTGTGCATCATTCGTTTTGTATATTTTAGTATCCCTATATTTCGTTATTGCTGTCATTTTCCTTTGCTATTCTAGTAAACTGTCTTCATCTCAACTCACAAGTTTTCCTTTCTTCCGGATTCTCTACCCCATCCCCTGGGGAGGGTGAGTGAGCAACTCTGTGTAGGTGACTAGGGCTAAACCACAACACTGAAAACGAGACTTTAAAACCACACTCAGTACTAGGCATAAGACCAAAAACACCACCCAAAATATTGTCTGCTGTTGTGATTTATTTCATTGTCGAAGCATGGGGGGATGGAGCAGTTAGAGAAGTGCAAATACCTTTTATACTGAGGCTTTCTGAATCACAAATGGCAAGATGAAGTTATCCTGACTAACGAGGCGGTGATTTTTGTCATGGATTGGAAGCTGGAGATAATTTTTAGAGACCCTGTCATGAAGACAGTTAAATGGAAAATGTATGGGAAACAAAAAAAAACCACAAACGTTGACAAAGCTGAAGTTTGCAGTTTGGTCACAAAAATTGAAGGATGAAGTCTTACAAGCCAGACCTAGATTCTAAAAAAGGTGTTTAGGCATGTGTCTCCCATTCAAATGAGTAAGAGGATTCAGACCTAAGTTTAGAAATAATTAGGGCATAAAGAGAGATAGTTGTCTATCTAGGACAGTGGGGAGCACTGAACATAGCCTAAAATACAAAATTCCGTTAGGAAAAATCTCTGACTTTTTCTTTTTTTTTTTTTTGGCTTGCATAAGCTGCTTTCTCTTGGGTAGCGTTGCTCTGTGTATCCTTCTCACAGATGCACTGATGTGAGGGGATGGGATTAAAGTGGTATTTCATAAAGTTTTTTCAGGCATGAAGTGAGCAAAAGGTGGAGTGAAGAGCATGCTGAAAGGTGACTAGGAAATAGTAAATGGAGAAAGGAGGCAAAAAATTGTCTTTGAGGGATGAAATGCTGCAGAGGGTTAGATTTTGTAGGGTTTCAGGTTTACGCATTAAATGGGAGAATAAGAATCTCTGTATTTAGCTTCATGCCCAACTTTCCAAGAGGTTCAAGAGCTGCAGTGATAACAAATGATCTAAATCCACTTTTAGGCTGAAAAGAGTCCAAGTTACAACTGGACTATCACAACTGACTTATTTGGTACACCTAACAGTAGCCTCAGTGGAGAGACTAAGGAGCAGACGGGAGTACAGCCTGATACATTGCTCTGTGCACAGTCTTTTCAGAACAAAATTGTATGTTTTGGAGAGTACAGTTTGTGTTGACTGCATACTTCAGACCTCTGGATGCTGCAGACTAACATTCCCTGACAGAAATCTATCTTTACTAATTGGGTTTGGCTAAAATTCCAGAAAGCTCCACAGCAGTGTTTCTTTAAGAGCGTCTCCTTCTCTCTCTGTACTTCTTTCTCTCCCTACAAATTATTGAACACATTCAGGCTGTAAGTACTGAGCACTATTTCATTGGCACTGAGGCTGGAATGGGGTTGAACCAAGAGCTGCTGCCGAGTTCTTGCTAATGCAAATCAAATCGTAGGACGACGTACATCACTGGGCTGCGAACACAGAGGAAGGAGCTCCTTCATTAGATGTTCCAGTTCAGAGACCTCATTTGCATTAATTCTCTATAGTGGACTCTGTTCTGGAGCCAAATAAATGAATCTCCCTCTCCTTACCTGTTTTACAAATGACTAGTAGATTCTGCTTCGTTCTGTTCAGCTAGGTAACGCATCACTTTACCTAGACTGGGCAGTATGCTGTTCTTCCCTCCGTAACACCTGCAGTTTTCATAGCTTGAATTGTTCTTGGACTTGTTTTAAAAAGCATGCTTCAGAAATGTCTTTGAGGATGTGAATTATTAGTCCTTGTTTTATCGGCTAGAGTGTTCTTCCTTTATGTTTGTTATTTTACTTTTAAAAATAAGACTAAACAGGCTTTGAAGTTTAAAGTTTATAGGTTTTAATACATGTTTAGGTCAAAGATACCAAGAATGGTAAAGTAATTCATGGCAGTAGGATTTTAGTGCAGTTTCAGAAAGTAATTTATTTTTGTATGACAATAAACTGGCATTTAATCTCCTTCACATTTTAGAAGCTAAACTGTAAATCAATCTTCACATAAGACAGCAGTGTGTCTCTGTCTGCTCAGTTCTAACTCACGCTTTTCCTTACTGTTGTAGTATTTGTGTACACACATTCCACTTACACCTGAAAATTCTGACATTTACTGTTCCAAAGCCTTTGCATTATTTGTATTTCATACCTCATTTCTCTAGTACTTGGTGTATGACTGGGGTTTTACTAGTTAGTGCACTTTTAAACCACACGTTTGTTCTGTAAAGTAACCCTAATAATAACATTTGAGACTTGGCATTTCAATTTTCTCACTTAATTCACATTAACATGCTTATTTTTTTTCCAGAGCGCCTCACAGTTTCCTGTTGGACTCTGCATTTTACAGCAGCATCCTCAACATTTACTCTGCCCCTGACATCACCTGTGAGAAACTTCTAAAGGCTACCTGGGACTTACAGCTGTTATTAAGATGTTTTGAAGGCAAAAGGTTTGTGCAAGTGTAACTCAGAGCATAAACTGGTCTGAAAAATCTTAATTGTTGTGATGAAGCAGAAAGAACCCCAAGTAAAGTTGAGGGTGAGTTTAAAAAAACCTCAACATCTTATTTTCTTCTAAACTGATGGAAATCTGATGTTTGCATCTGCAAGAGAATGAACTGTAACCCTAAAGTGACACAGTACAGAGTAACTTTTCAAATAGCTGTCTGGGCTGTAATAGGATAATAACGCACTCTGGTCTTTACAGGGCAAGTTAGTGATTCAGTCTCTGTGCGATGCAGGTGGCTCACTGCTCCACCCAGATATAAAAGAGGATGGTGTGGCTGATGTAGGAGAGATGATCCTGCTGAATTAGAAAGTTTTGAATTTAGAACACCTAAAAGCAGTCAAACTGCAAGAGAAAGTTTAAGGGTTCTGGTTTCTGCAAATCTCTTTTAATGACAGGAAGGGGCACAACTTGGCCCTGCACAGACCTTTTTTTTTCCTCTTTGAGTCAGTGGAAATGGCTGGTGCAGGGGTAAGAGCTAGCCCGTTGTATGATCATACCAACACATGTACCAGTATGCAACTTCACATAGCTTTTAAAGTCTCAAGGTTGTCACATTTGATGGGTTCTTGCTGGGGATGAGGGCGCAGCAGGGACGGCTTCAGGCTGCCAAGTGGTACTATTCTACTGAGATGGCTTCATGTCAAGGAATAGTAATGAATGAGTAAACTTACTGGCTCACTAAACTGCAGAGAGCAGCAAAACTAGCTCCCTCTTTTGCTCTGCTGAAAATAATTAAAAGAAACAAGTTTCATAGTTTCATAAAACAACTTGACTTTCTTATACAAGAACATACAAATTGTCTGTTGATTCCCTAACTAATAATCTTTCCTGAACAAGATGTTATATTTGTTGCCTGCCATTTTATCCAGTTGTTAATAAATGGTTAGTTACACAGATGGATAGGTTTACTGACCTAGCTACAAAGTTAAGTAATAGTGACAGCAATGTTGTTATCCTTCTGCGGTAATGAAAGAGTATTCCAGGTCACCCCATGCAGACAAAACTGACAATAAGTAACAGCTTAACAGAAAAAAAACTTGGCCCTCCATCTGGGTGTGTCATTTCTGTTGGGTTGGAAGTTTTCCCCATCTTTTATTTTGAGAGATAAAATATTTGTCTGACTTGCTTCAGAACACATACTAGTTTCTTCTGTCAACTGTGGGAACACATCCCATATTTAATTGAGTTATTGGATTTGTTTGGAGTTTCAAAAACGAGCAAAAGCTCATTAAAAGAATAGGGGCGAGTCCTTGAACTCTGTCTCTGATAGTGAGAATATATTTTAGGTAGTGTAAGAAAGTAATCCATAGTCTGGAATCATATTCCTAACTATTTTAGACTGCTGGAGAATTCAGAAAAAAAAAAAAAAAACCCTTGTATAATAGCCTTTTGTGCTGTGTTTTCATTAAGTCTGAGGCAGCTCAATAAAGACGCTACAGCATGATTTATTTTAATCAGTTATTTCAGAGAAGTCATTAGAAAAAACAACTTGGCAAAATCTTGCTTAAATAGTTCTTGCTATCCAAATCCACAAAATGTTTAGATACAATCTCATTTCGTTATAAGTAAAATAATCCTCCTTTACTAAATTTCTTTAATTTTTTTTTCTTTAAATGATGATGTTTCCATACCTCTTCTGTCTACATTGGCTTTCCAGTTCAGTGTCTTCTGTGTCTGTTTTCTTTATAATGTCACTACGATTAGTCAGGTTGTTCTCATAAGGCTTGGTAAGAGCATTTGGCAGACTATGAACTGAAGATGGACTAGGGAAAATGATTTAGCCATTTTTGTCATCTGAAGACGCTTTCAGCAATGCTTGTACATGTGATTATTCTTGCAGTGCAAGTCTACAAGAATCTGGATTCTGACCTACGTATTGTACGCACGCTGGAAGCTTTACCAACTCTTTGGCCTGTTAGTTTCATTTGACATTTCTCCTTGTGGAGCTAAAATGTGTATATTCAGGCAGACACACAATACTCTTTTTAAATAACTCTTCTGTTTTAAAAGAGGGGTGCCATGTGTCTATTGAATGATTTAGATAGGGACATAGGGACAAAGCATGTGTCCGGCTCTGTTCCTGTAACTTACAGTCTCTAGTTTTATCATTGTGATAAAACAAATGCCTATCAAATTCCGTAGGACAAATGTTCCCATCTACAGCAACTGCTGTTTCACGACTGACATAGCATTAACTGTATCTGTTCTTAGCACTGACCGAGAACAAACAAGATGAAGATATATTGTCAGTTTTTAAAATTTATTTTTATTTATGTATTTTTGAAAGTGAGTGGAGAGAAGCATATAAAAAAAGAGGGTAACACTGATTGCCGTAACTGGTCAATTGTTAAACAAGTGTCCAGTAAAAACTTCTTTAATGGCGCAAAAATGCAATGATCTAAGAATGCTGCGTCATGGTATTGACTGGAAAAAACCAAGCAGTCTTCAGTTCTTTACGGAGTTCCAGTTTTAAGAGCGCATGCTGCTCTGCTCTTGATACACAGACTAGAGAGTTTAATAGCATCACACCAACAAGGTTCCCATCTCCTCTGGCTCTTGGCTTCACCTAGTACACAGAAGAGTATTAGAGAGACGAAGAAGCAGTGCCCAGCCATGTGTACAGAAAAATCAGTGGCAGGAGGACAGGTGTATTGACACAGACAAGGAAATGTTCTGTGGCCTTTACAGCTCAGGTTAAGTCATTTTAACTACACCTCTGAAGAGTGACCTGAGTGACCAGTACTGCATGTCATGTATGAAACTGCACAGAGCTGCAAGCAGAACAGAAGCTCCTGACCGTAGCAGGCTACCGAGCTCGTGTCTTGAGGCAATGGACCGATTTGTCCATTGTTTTTTAAATTGCTGGGACATGGAAAATTGGAATCTAGAAGAGGAGCAAAGGAGGAAGAGGACCAGTGATCTGCACTGCTCAAAAAGTAAATAGTGAAGACTGGTGGAGAGAATGTTAGATATTGAATGATGCTGGAAAGCTCAGGAAAGAACTAGAAGAGCTTTGAATCAAGAGGGCACAAAAGAGTCCAGAACTGGAATATCCGTTGTGTTAGTATATGGTTTAGGTTGTCTGAGGGTATATTGTTGATGAAACATACCTGGCGGGGTAATACTTTGCTCACAAAGAACCTCAGAACAATTGAAGCAGAAACTGCCAAAGTCACCTCTCACTAAAACGAAATACTTCAAACATATTCCAACAAATCCTGACTGTAAAATGTGCGAATGGGATTTCCAGTAATGAGACCCATCAGTAGGCACGCCTTCTTGACATATTCTGTCAGAGTATCACTTGGAAACAGTGATTCAGTTTTCCAAAAGTTACTTTAATTTGCTTAGAGAGGAACGTATTTTCATTTTGCCCAGTCAGTTCTAATAGTTTGCTAAATTGAAAATATGTAAAATTATTGAAGCTAGCTGTAGTGACCAGAAGGACCACTAAGCTTGTAATAATTTTTTTTCTCATGAATCATGTAGACTTGCACAAGAAATTTTTCAGAACAGATAAAAGAAAAATCTTTGTTGGCATACCTGCTTCTTGTCTCTTCCACAGCCGTAATTCTGGACATTTGCTACTAATCTCTTTGAAGATTTGCTTTAAAAAGTATCTGCTGGCTGCTGGGGTCTGTAGTTGGAAACTTCCAACTTCTTACACAAGTGCTCCTTTTTCTTAGTAAAGCTCCCTCGCTCTTCCCTTACAGATGAGTCTGGATATTGATACTTCCTATCTTGGCAGGCAGTAACGAGCATGACGAGTTAGATTAAGAGCAGTTGGGAAGGAAAACCAATATTCCACAGCTCTTTTATACTGTAAAGCCTTGAAGGCCTTTAAACAATAATCCTTTATCCCACAGTATATTCTCTGGGCACAGGATGTTGAGTTGCATGGACTTTGGTATGCCTCAGTACAATCATATTTTAAAAATTCCCATGTGAATTGCATGTAGCATGTATTAGTGACACAGTCCTCTGTCTCACAAAAACTAGAGAAGATTGTCAAGGCAGTTGTGTGCTCAGCTAACTTTTCTTTTTGAAAATCAAGCTCAGAAGTAGTCTCTCTCTCTACATTTACATGGATAAAATACATTTTCTATGTATTTCCCAATTAATAACTAAGTATTGTTAAATACCTCAGTTTTTAAAAATATTATATCCCTTACGCTGTCACATAATATATTTATTCAATCATATCTCACTATAATTGAATATATTTTATGAAAAGAAGAATTGTTTTGTCTTCTGCTCCACTTCTGGAATCCCAGTGGATAAGTGGGTGGTTTTGCCATATCTCTTCCATAGCAGCATTATGCTAGGTGTTCTGTCCAGAACACTTCTACTCTTGGACAGCAGAGAAAATCCATACGTGCCTGTGATGTTCAAGGTCTTTTGGTGTTATTGCTGATGAGTGAAATACATAGCATTCACTGTATATCGACTCTGACTGTTTCTGCACCAACATTGGTAATTACCAGTAAGCCATGACTAGAATTCTTATGCAAGTTGCTTTTTCACACCATTTAAACCAGAAGGTGAGCAGTTCAGTACAGCTGCAATCCCAGTCCTGAAGAATCCAATCTAGAACGTTATTTCCAGTGCCAAACAAGAGGCAGAGAGTATGAAAAGATAAATTATTCACTTAGAATGCACAAGTTGTAATGATCTCAGTTGCTCTTGTAATTTTGTGAAGTTGTTTACCTAATATGGTAGATATGCCATATGGCACAGTAAAGGGAGCGTTAGAACAAGGACATGAAGATTTCTGGTTTTTTATTTCTAGTTTTGTAGGCAACTGTAAACTACATTCAAGTTATCCTAGAAAGCGAGCAGTAGAATATAGGCTGCTCTGACCCTTCATTCTGGCTACTACTGCCATTTGATAATTTCCTCCATCACTCCTCGGGCACCGTGGCCCAGCATTGGGCTGCGCCTCTGGTGAGATGCCGTGAAAGAAAGACTCGGAGCCGCTCTGAGTGGCTGTTTTAGCTTAAGTCTAGGGTTTTTTTACCCTTAATAAATCATTTGAGCAGCTGATGCAGATTAACTCTTCCACTGCTCAGGGAATGTGAACAGACTTCTATTCTAGATAGTTCTTTGGTATGCTGCTTATAGAATTTCACCATAGCTAAAACTAGCAACGAGCTTGATTGTGGCGGCAGCAAACTGGTTGGGACTACCCTGCTGTAAGGAGCATTCCTGCTGTGTAAGAAACAGGCAACATGACCTGCAAGGTTGTCTGTAAAATCACAGCTACTTTGCAGCATTGTAATTTGGCAAAAATTGATAAATTGAAGTTAAAAGTCTCAGAGAAGGAAAGCGCGTTTCATTTCTCTCCCTTGAGTTTCAAATTACGACTGAGAAAAGCTGCAGAGTACAAAACATTTGAGAACAAGAATAGAAGATTATTATAAAACTTCTCAGAGGAGCTAGGCAGGCCCTCCTAGTGATGCCACCTGGTGAAGTGATCAGAGCCTTAGGAAAGGCTCAGTGTTGTAATTTTTACTCAGCAGTCAAAGTCTCTGGCAGGTGAGAGGAGGACACGAGAAACTAGAACCATAAACTTTGAATTTCTAAGACTTTCATTTAAAGATATTTACTCACTCTATTATTGGAGGCCCGTACATTAAGAACAAATACCTATTGGTTTTTATGGTTCCCTTGCAAGCTTCTGGCAAACAGCTCTTCTCCCTTGTAGACACGTCTGTATATTTGCGGACAGGGTAAGGCATGAGCCAGTACTTCAGCACTGCTCCCATCACTCATGGGGCCAACTAGCAAGCAGAGCAATTTAATTCACGTTACAGTACTGGAAGTTAAGTGATCACCACAAATATGTAATGCAGGAGGCGTTGACACCCATGTTTGGGCAACCCTAAGTAGAGAATACTTTGTCTCTGACCTATTTAAAGCTTCTCATAGATATCTTCTCATAGATAACTCATAGCACTTATTCTTCTCCACCTTCACAGCCTTCAGTCAGCCACCAGGCCAGGCAGTTCTGGGCATCAGCAGGTGCTGAGTCGGGTCCACTGCAACACAGTTCCAGCCTCTAATTCCGCCCATTCCCAAAACGTAAGAGCAAAGGTTATTTTATAATACTGAAATAAGAGGTGCTATTTGAAGCTCGATACTCCTTAAAGCTTAGCATATGCTACGATTTATCTTTCAATTAATATTGTTCCAATAGTACCATTTTCTGGGGAAGCAGTGCCTGGCAAAAGAGAGCATTTATTAGAAGGCAGGTTGTATTTTTACTTTAACTATATTTACTTCCTTTATGATGGTTGCACAATGAGGTCAAAGTGCAGCTCTCTACTGTAAGGCCGCTGCTCCGTGCCCACCTGCAGCCAGCGCCTGCCTCAGCACCGCCGCGCCGTCCGGGCACGGCCGGGCCCCGAGCCCCGGCCCGGCGCAACGGCGACCCGGCCGCGGCTGGCAGCAGCCCCGGAGCAGGCGCAGGCTGCAGCGGCTGCCCGCCAACCGCCGTTTTGCAGAGGCACGGCTCTCCCCCCCAAGGGTTAAGCGGCAGCGGGGGTGTAACGCACGCCGACACACACGCGGGGATCGGCCCCAGCGCGGCGGGGCCCCCGCCTCGCCGTGCCGGGCTCGCAGTTGCGAGTGGCCCGTTCAAATTTGTCATCTCCCTCTCTTTTTTTTTTTTTTTTCTTTCACCCCCCTCCTCTTCCTTTTCCCTTCCCAGGGCTTAAATCGCCCTCCCTCCTCGGGCGCGCTTTCCCGGGGCTCGCCCGGGCCTGGCGTGCTGAGTCAGGGCCGCTCAGGCCGCGGAGGGAAGCCTGCGGAGACCGCGCCTGGCAGACGGCGACGGCGGCGCCCGCCCGCCCCCGCCGCCCGGACCGGCGGGGCTGCTACCGGCCGCGCCGAAGGGCTGCAACCCGCCTCTGCCAGCGGCGGAGGGAGGCGCGGGGGCCGGCCTGCTCCTCCTCGCCCCCTGCCCCCGCCCGGGGCTGGGCGTGGGGCCCGGCCGCCCGCCCTCAGTGTCCCCCCCCTCCCCGCGGCCGGTGGATCAGTTACACGCAGCTGGCACAGGTGTGGGGCGCCCTTCAGACTCGCGCCGGCGGGGGAGACCCGGACGCAGGGAGCAGCAGGGAAACATGCAGCCATTTTGGGCCGAGGCAGACAAAGAGCCGCGGCCACCCCCGCCGCTCCGCCAGCCGGCCCCTCGGCCTCGCCCGCAGCTACAGCCGCGGCCCGCCGCTTCGCGCCGCCCGCCCCCCTCGCCCGCCCCCGGCCGCCGCGGCACCGCCGGGCCGCTGCCGCCCGACTGCCAACTAAAGGATCGCAGCCATTTGCCCTGCCTTTTATAGGCGGCCGGGGGCCAATCAGCGGCGGGCGGAATCCCTCTCCGGCCGGTGATGTGAAGGCTGGGCGCGGGCGCCTGCGCAGTCGGGGGGGCCGAGTGTGTGTGTGGGGTGGGGGGAGGGAGGGAGGAGTGAAAGGGGAGGGGGGGAGGAGGGAGCAGCTCACAGGAACCCTCCAAAAAAAGATGGCGGCGGGCTCGGATCTGCTGGATGAGGTTTTCCTGAACACGGAGGTGGATGAGAAGGTGGTGAGCGACCTGGTGGGATCCCTGGAGTCCCAGCTGGCGGCCTCCGGCCACCACCACCAGCACCACAAGGCGCAGGAGCCCCTGAGGGCCGCTGGGGGGCTGCTGGGGAACCATGTTGTGAGCAGCAGCAGTAGCAGCAGCAGCCCTAGCCCTAGCCCTGGAGGAGTAGTAGTAGGAGGCAATGCTAATGCCCAAACAGAGAGCAGCAGCGGCAGCAAGATGGGACTGAGTGCCCCAGAGATCACAAAAGCAGGTAACGTGGGCAGGGGTGGGGGGCTCAAAGGGAGAGGGGCCCTCCCCTCCCCCCACTCCCCAGCTCCGGCTGCCTCCTTCCCTCACTGCTTTCCCCCCTTTTCCCTCTCTCCTCCTTCTCGTTGTGGCAGGAGCGGGAGTGCAAAGGGTGGTATCGATCATATAGGGGAGAGCCTCCCCTCATCATGCCCCCTCGGTGTGTATCCGCGCCTCTGCTCCCTCCCCTTTATTTTCCCTCCTCGCTTCTGCTTACTAGAGGGTGTTTTATCATGTGTGGGGGCAGCCTCCCCGCAGAATAAGCCGGCAGTGTCCGTCCGTGACTCTGCCGGTCCCCTCTTCTTTTCCTGCCCTTGTTGCTGGAGTGTAAAAGGGCTCTCCTAATCTCGGGGGCTGAGGGAGGCAGAGCCCACCCCCTTGGTGATGGCTGTGCCTCCCATGCCGTCTGTGACTGCTCCCCTTCCCTTTCCAGGGGTGGAGGTTATGGGGGGGATTCCCTCTTGATAACGCCGCCTTAGCTGTCTGTGTAAATGCTCCTTCCCCTCCCCCTTCTCTGTTGCTGAAGTGCAAGGGGGTGTTATTAATCATGACACCTATTTCCTGTAGAGGAGGAAGCGAGGGGGGATTTTAAGGGGAGGAAGTCCCTCAGAATGTTTCCCCCCCATATCTGCCTGCCTGCATATTCGTCCCCCACCCCTTCCCTTGTTCTAGGGGCTTGGAGGGGGCATTCAACACCTCTCATTCCTCCTCTGCCCTCAAGGGGGTGTTGTCACAACACCAGGTCCCAGGAAGGGGGGGAATTCAGGCCACAACACCCCACCTTGTACAATGTCTTCTCCCACCCACCCACCCCCAGTAGCTACCTGGGAATATTCCCTCTCTTCGTGTTGTGAAGACTGTAGGGGGATAGTGTGAAGGTTGGGACTAAGGGCTCGCTACATGAGAATGGAGGGAAGCTGTTTTTCAGGGGAATTAAAAAAATGTCTCCCCAGAATCTCTCTGCAATTCTTCCCCTCCCCCCTCTTTTTTTTTTTTTTTTTTTGGCTTGCTTTCTTGTTGCTGAAGTGTAAGAAGATATTACAGACCTTCTGTCACCATTAATGACGCTCTTCTAGGAGGATCTCCTTAACCCTTATAACATGCATCTCAGTATCTGTCTGTCACTATTCTTTTCCCATTTCTGTCTCCTTAGGGCCAGGACCTGGACTGTGTGTGATTGTGCTTGTGGTAACACCAGGCCTCATCAAGGGGCATGAGGATTGTTCAGGACAAGAAGCTACATCATCTTCTCCCTTCTCAAAACCAGCTTTGCTTTGTATTTATTTATTTTTAACTATCTCTGGCTGTGGGAACTTCAGATCCAGAAGAACAAATTCTGTAATAAAGTGGCGAGGTCTTCTGGTAACCTACTCCAGCCTTGCAATACTACTTATCTTGCCAGGCTAATGTGTGGGTTTTTTTTTTTTTTTTTTTTTTTTTACTTTTGCTTTTTTGTATTTTGCTGTTGTTGAGCCTCCTGATCTAACTGACTTACTCTGTAGGAGATGAAAGGATCAGAGGGTAACATGTGCTGGGCATAGGGAGTATGTCTTATTAATGTGTCTTCCATTGCTGTTTTTCCCTCCTTGCAGTTACAGTCCTGTTGCTAAACATGATACCAGGCTCTAGAACAGGGAAGAGGTCTAAGAAGATCTTACTCCTCCCTTCCCTTGGTTCATAGCAAATCTATTTTCCCTATTTTGTCTTTCTGTAGTGTTGAAAGCAGAGGTGTTACAATTAATATTGAATCTGTCAGTCTTGGGTGGGAAATAGAAGGCTTCAAGATAATGTCTTCAAAGCCATCTTCAGTTTGTACTCTGTGCTGTTTTCTTGGCTCCAGGCAGGCAGCCTGGGAGATGGAGAAGACTTGATGATGAGGGAGAACATTCTGTCTTCACTGGACTTCTCTTCTTGCTCATTCTCTGTGTTTAACCTTGTTGTTGTTTTGCAGGAACAGGAGGAGTGCAAGGGGGCGTTATTAATCATAACACCAGGTCCCAGACTTCAGCTCTGGATGGAGCCACCACAACGAGCACCAGCACCACCACTGCAGCAGCAGGAGGATCTGAAGTCACTGCTGCTCCAGGGACCCTCGGTCAGGGCAAATCGGTGGTTATCAGCACCATGGCAACGGCCTTGTCCACCAGGAATGGCAAGATTGGGACCACAACAGTGCAAACTTTGAATGGGAGTAATGTGGTGATGAACTCTCACCATACAGGAGGTGCTGCTTTCTCTGGGACTCCTGTGACTGCTAACCCCGCTTCTGCACCTGCTGTTGCCCCTCTCGTTAACAATGGACCTGGATCTGTGGGGAAAGGAAATACTGTTAATGCTGTTTTGCCATCAGCTCCCAACACTGTCATCCAGACTTCTTTCCTTAATACTGCTGTGTCCTCTGCATCTTCCTCCTCGCCCACAGTTATCTCCTCGCAGCCAGCACCGAGCATTGGAACTGGGGCACCTACAGTAACGCTCGTGAGGCCACCGATTCACACAGCAGGACCCACGGTAGCTGCAGCTGGTGCAGCCACTCAAAATGGGAGCAATACTGTGATAAATTCAACCATCAGTGTGGGGAGTTTTCCTGCTGTTGCTACAGCCACTGTGGGATCTGGAGTTTCCCTCCAGACATCGCTTGTGAACAGCCAGTCTGGTTCTACTGTGCCAGCAGCTCCCGCCACACAGGTCATCAAGTCTGAGTCTCCTAAAACTATAGTCCAGGCAGTATCCCAACAGCAGACGCTGGCTACTGGTGGCCAGCCCAGTACTACAGGGGGTAACATGATTATTGGGCAAACTATGCAAGCTGGGCTCTCCAATGTTGCTCCCAATCCTGGTGGGATACCTCCTGCAGCTCCCGGCACCCCCACAGGAATGGCTAAAGGCACTGCCAATACGGTGGCACAAAGTCTGCCAAGGACTCCAACAGCAACCACGAGTGGGATCAGAGCAACTTTGACTCCTACAGTTTTAGCACCTCGTTTGCCTCAGCCACCTCAGAATCCAACTAACATTCAGAATTTTCAGTTACCACCAGGTAAGTAAGAGGATTGAAGGGTTTTATTTTGGAAGTGTATTTCTTGCGGGAAGGCAGGCATCCAAATGAGATTTCTTGCTGTTTAATTGTGAATTGTGGAAAAGACATTACATTTAACAATGAGAATCATCTGGTTTTGAGTAGTAGAATAGTAGCATTCCACTACTTAGCGTATGATTTTGGGTGACCAGAAAGTCTCTTCAGCAGTAATAATTTGAAAATAATTCTGCCTGGTATCTTTGTTGCAAGTGAGTGTAGATGAAACTGCAAACTGCTAAAGCGTGACAATGGAACGTTATCAAATGAAATGTTGCTGCTTCGTTTTCATGAAAGGCATGTTGAGTTTTAAGGCGGTTTTGTCAGTAATTCGTATAACCTTCACGTGCTGTTGAGTTCCCGCTCTGTCCCTGCATGCCCTCAGTACCACAGAGCACTCGTGAACAGAGAAGCAGCAGATACAGCACAAGAAAACTACCTTGTTTTGCTTTAAATACCTTCAAAGTCTGACTTAAAAGTTCACAGATTTGAAGCTTATGATGATCTTTTTAGTCACTGAAGTTGTGATACAGAAGGCAGTCTTCGTATGTCCTTACCTCACCCTGTTGTGTCTAGGGTTGCAGCTTTTGTAGTAGCTAGTCTCATGCTTAGTGCTGAGCATCTCTGGACAAGGAATCTAGTCCTGAACTCAGTAGGTGAATAAAAAGCAGAATGAGAAGTGTTTCTTTTCTGAGAACTGTTCTGTCCCTCCTTAAATATCCTAGATTTGGAGATTTAAGGTTATATATTTGCTGTTATTTTGAATGAGGCTTCTACTTGTATCCAGTTTCATTTTTAGCTAAAGGTACTTGTGTGAACCCACACATAATTTCTTGTCTTTTTAATAGCTGTATTCTTGCTGTTCACTGTTTTCAGGGCAGTGTACAAAGAACAACTGATTGAATTTTACTACTAGTACTGAATGAAATCGGTGATGTTTGTGTATCCGCTGTTTCAATTGGTCTCAGTAAAAACACATCTGCTGAAACTCCTGACCAACCTTAAAGCAATGCACCTGTCACGCACTGTAGGTCTGAAACCACACTGTGTTACTACACACCGTCGTTCTGTGCGGTGTACTATTGATGGTACGTGATGCCATGCAGTTTGAGGAAGTCTGTCAAACGTTCTGTATATCTAAGTTCTAACTGGCGTACTTATTCCTATTTTTTTAGGGTGTAGAAAGTTATTCTCTATATGAGTAATTTGAATCGCACATGTTGCCAATTAAAAAAGTAGCAGTAAAACTCAGACATTGAAATCCCAGTGCTTGATTTGAAGCTTGCAAATTGATAGACTGGAAAACCCTTATTTATTTATTTATTGACACGGTATATCAAAGGGTTTTTCAGGTTTACAGTCTATTGCCGTGTATACCCACATTTTCACTAATACTGCATTGCAAACCTGATTATGGGAAAAAGGCTACTGTTGAGTCCAGTGGGACCTTTTTTCCAGGTAGCTGATGTTTTCAAACTGCCATAGTGTACTGAAATGTGTTACTTTTAGAAGCAGCGTTGCCAGTCCTTAAGCATATTTGGACCATAAATTGCTCTTTTGGCGGTCTTGATAGATCAAAGTGAAACAATATAGGTTCTAAACACTTGAGGTTTTTTATTAAGCACTTTTCTTGTCTGTCATACACTTTAAAAATATTTATAACTTCAAAAGAATAACATGAATCTTAAAATAAGCAAGTATATATGACTGAATGCACAGAAACTGGAAATTGGGTTCTTGCGTTGTAAGACTGACTTAATATTGGAAAGGATTTTTTTCAGTGGAACACCTTTTTTTTTTTTTTTTACGTTGCTTGGGTTTACATTTTTATACCTTGCGAAAGTAGCCAACTTTGAAAATGTTTTGCATAGAACATCTTACAGAACACTTAAGAACGGGTGATGTTGAGCTTTTACAAACATCTCGCAGGTGCAAGGGCTCAGCGCCTCCGAAAGTCTAGCCACATGCAACTGCTTTAATCTTTAGTAGAGAGCATATAGATTCATCCTGAAAGGGGAATAGATGACTGCGCTGTTGAAATTGTATTTCAAATTGCAGTGTCCTAGGGTGGATTTTTACAGGCAATTTGGTAGTCTGGAACTGCAACTGCAGTGCTTGTATGCTGTGCGTCTCTACTACACACATCATATTTGCATGCACAAGTTTGTTTTTAAAAGTTAGTAGTGTGTGCCAGTAAGAGTTTGTAAGACTTAGTGCATGAAATAGGTTGAGATCATACACTGCACATGTCGCTTTTTGCACCAAGATTTACACATAGAAAGAAAATTCTTACGGAAGGTTTGACCAATAAGCAGCACGTGTTTCATAGTTATTTCCTTACCCTGAATTACTATTTCTAGCTCTCCAAAATACAGTTACAGTTTCACACCTATGGAAAGCAGAATATAAAATGTCAGTAAGTGTTGTTAACCTGGGACTTGAAAATTAGAAGCCTTGAAAGGTTTTGAATTTTCTCTTAAAAAGAGCATGTGGAAAATAAGCTCCATCAACACTCTTTAAAATATATTACTTCTAGAATAACACTTTGTGTTGCATCAAGGCAATTGTGCAACAAACATCGGCTGACCAAATTAGAGATGTTTGAAGAGGTAATGGGCTGTAGTTGTTTTGACATTACTGGATTTTGGTATATTACTTCTCAAAGAAACTGGACTATTCAGAGCATCCGTGCATTAATAATGGTTTTCCAGTACTGACATCTTCAAGGAAGAGGACTATAGCTCTAGTCTTCAGGAGCCTGTGTTTGGAACTTTGTGGTCCAGTTGGACAGATGTGGGTAATAAAAGTCCAAAAATAACCTTATTCATAGCTTCTTAGCAAACAGATGAAAATATTGTCAGATAATTTTCTAGAAGTGGCAAGACAAGTTTCTCTTTATACAATGCCACTTTAAAGATGCAGCATCTTTTGAAACTGCCTGAAAATAAATTGTATGAAGTTCTTTGTTTTGGAGTACTTCAAGCAGTCATATGAAATGTGTTGCATACAATCATATGGTAAGAGGTAGCAAAACTAACGAGTTTGTTAAAGCATTAAGTCAGTGTTCTGCTGTTACAGAGGCTCGGAAAAGTCTACAGGAAAGTGTAACTGAGATTATGCCCTAAAATTAATCTTTTGCAATGTAAGAGTTCGTAAAGTGTTTCAAAGTGATCGCTGACATGTGGCAGAATCGTATTGTAAAATGACAACTCTTGTGTAGTTGAAAATCACTTTTCAAAATACTGTCTTCTCCAGCGATGCTGTAATACCATTTCAAAACCGCTGTCTGTGAGCGTGTGCTTGCTTTAGCGGTGGTGTCAACTTGAGGGTTCAAAGGTTCAATTTCTGTTCTTACAGATGCTTTATGTTGTTACTCTCTTCTGCTTTATTTTTATGTACGAGCATCTCCTAATAAGCTTCTAAGGTGCCTGCTTAAAGAAAGGAGCAGACTGGCAGGTGCTGTAGGTGTACAGTAAGAACAATATAGAGCTGGTAGGTCTGAGCAGTTTTCTCTGCTAGCTTAGATGAAACGGAAATCTAGAAACCTTCACTTCCCCGTCCGTTCCTATTTTCTTTTCTTTTACCTTCTGAATGAATGTTAGTACTTATGAAAACTTGCTAGCTTGATCCTGAAGACTGACTTCTTTTTTTTTTTTTTTTTTTTTCTGAATAAACAAGATTGTGACACACAGTCCTGTTTGAAGAGAACAGATAGGGTAGGTTGTCTTTACAGGTTATGTAATATTTTTGCTTCCGTGGTCATGACTAATATTCTCATTAGCAGTAATGCAGTTGTGCAGCTGTAGGAGAACTTCTATCACTGATTTGTTTTGCTTTGATTCTAATAACAGAACTTCTTTATTACTTTCACAAAACTCAGTTGGATCTGCCGGTAGCTGGTGATAGGAGATGAGACTAGGCTTCTTTTTGGAGGGCATCTCATGTGCCGTTTTGGTGGTGATTACAGGATTGGCCCTTTCCTGACTCTGGAACTGATGATGCTCCTTTAAAAACAGAACATTCCGGAGTGCTAAACGGTCCTAACAGTTGGCTTAAACTTACAGTTGGCACTTCCTGGAAGTGGAGAGTACCTGGAAGAAGATCTGCAGACCCTTGAGGATAGACTACAACTGTTTTAATGTTCAAAGTTTTCTTCGTGGCCTTAGACATTGGAAACTTCACTTGGTGATAAATGGAAGCTCAACTTTTGTAGAAACTGATGATTTTTGGCTTGTGTTAGCTATCCAAGAATGATTCTAACTTAGGCCTTGATTATAGTGACTTTAGGATGGGAAAACTACCTGAGCGCATACTTAATTTAAAGCATGAGTTCAGGACCTCTTGACTTGAGCAGTTGTAATTTTGGAGCTGGAGTCACTGAAAAATAACTTTCGCAGTAGTTCAGTTTCTTTCAGTAAGGAGTTGGGGTGCTAGGCTCTCTGACAAAAGAGGGTGGATAGAAAAAGGAGAAAAGCAGCAGGCTGAGAAGAATAAATAGATCTTTTGATTGTAACACAAATTGTTTTACTTCTTTGTGCTGAACGTGACATTCTTTGGGTTACTTTATACTTAAAACATATACCCTAGGAGTGCCTAAAGCAACTAGAAATATAAATAGATGAGTAAATCTATGGACTTCCATAATACAAAAAACATAGAAAGGAACAGAAGAAATACTATGAAGTAGTGGAATGTAGTTGTTTCTATTTCTCACTGATTAGCGAGTTCAAACATATCCTGATTATACTTTCTCTGTATGTTCCACGTGCTGCCAATGTTATGCCTGTTAACTGTGTTGGCATGGCTGTATTTTGTTAAAAATAATGTCTGTAATGCACAATGATAATAGGAGCTTCTTGTAGGACTTACAGCGTGTTTTACTTTCAAAGCATTTTACAAAACTTAATCCTTGCAACATGCCTGCGTGGTTGGTAAATAAAGTAGTATGAACTCAGCTTTAGAGCTAGGGGAAAGAGCAAGTTAGAGAAGTTCTGACTTGCCCAGGGCCATGAGGGAATCGATATTTTGCCAAGATTAGAGCTTGGGAGTCCTATACTTGGTGCATGAAGTGGTATCTCTCTTTCTGAAAGATAACCATGGATCTCTTCTGGGTGAGGAGTGCATTTGATGTTCAAATCATGCATCAGCAAAAGGAACATTCTGCTTTATTTGAAATCTGCTACATCGGATCTGCCATATGTTGCCAGACTGAAAGTTGTGTTTGTTCTTATTGCAACTTTCAAAATTGAGGAATTCTGCATGCTTAGTTTTGTACCCCAAAGAACTTAACTCAGCTGTGCGATAGGATTTTTTTGTTTTGTTTTGTTAGAGTGAGTGTTACAAGGCAAACTGATGCCTTGTTTTGCACGTCTGGTAAGGGTATCTCTTTGTGATGGGATCTAACGGGAACACAATTGTGATTCCGTTACGCTGTGAAAGCTATTAGTGTTGACTACATATTGTTCAGTTCCATTATGGAAAATACCATTGTTCCCAACACCCTTTGGAAGAGAATGTATGGATTTGTTTCATACGCCTATCTACGTTTCAGATTGTCTTTGTGGTTTCTGGGTATCACTGGGCTTATGATCAAGGTTGTTGGTTGATGAGCGGAAGTGAGTGATTTATTTCTTTTGAGCCACATTGCACTCTGATACTCTAAAGTTACATGGTATTTCTGTGTTCAGTGAGCTAAGCGAGTTTTCCATCTCTGGAAATCTGTGTGGGTTACTTCTAAAATGCAATGTCTTGGTTTGAGGATCACAAATTCGGATGCTGCCCAGGTCTTGAATCACTTACTAACACAGGGTGCTGCAGCAAAGTTAGCAATCTGAGATGGTAATGCAGCAGTTTTGTGCGCTGCTAAGACGTGAGTAGGTATCACAAACTCTTTTCAAATGAAGTGTTTTGGCATATGAAAACTCTTGCTATTGTGTGGCTTCTCTATTTTTGGGAAATGATGTGTAAAGAGAATCCTAAACCAGTGTATGAAGTGGTTCAGGAACACAACTGAAAATATCGATACTAGCCTGAGTGGGTTTTAGCAGAGAGAAGAGATCGGCTTGTGGAAAGCCTACTTTCTGTTCTCATAAAAACTGTGTGATCGAATACTAAGGGTCTGCTTGGTAGGAACTAGATATAGAAGTCACTTAAGAACACATTAAACATTTTTTTTTTTTGTTACCATATGTGATTTTTGTCAAAAATACTTGAAATCAACATTTTTACCTGAAAATGCCTACTTTTGTCAGAATTGTTGTCTGTGTTGAAACTTTATGAAAGTTTATAACTCCATTTATCTGTCTGATTCTGCTCCTTGAATTTGATGCCATTGCTTGATATTAAAAAAAAAAGGCTTTTGCCAGTTGGAAGACAGTAGGTGTTAGCAAGTTTAAGTTTTTATTAGGCATATTATCTCTTGTGAAAGAAGATTTGAAGAGATAGTGACATGAAAAAAACCCTGAAAATTGTTTCTTGCAGCTGAAGACAGTGATTCAAGAGAATTTTTAATGGTACTTAGTAGACAGTTATTTCAGTTGTATTATGAACTGTAAAGCTGTACGTGAAGGAAGGCAAACTCTAGAGTATGTAGCACTCATAAAGGACTTTTTCTGTAGCTGGCCAAAGGGATGTTCCTGTGTACAAATAGCCGTGTGATCTGCGACCGTTGCTGAAGTTTCCCTGGTGCGCTTCTGGGACCAAAGCCTCGGTACCTCTCTATCCCTTTGGCAGGTCGCACGCGGTTGTTCTACAGAGACAGTGGCTGTGGGGATATTTAGGCTTTGGTTTTGCGGTGTTATAAGATGTTAATGCATTAGCTTGAATTTATTTTTAAACTGATTAAGGTCTTGCCTGAATGCAAGAAGTTGTAGTGTATTTATACAGGTACAGGTTTCTTGTCTGGATACGGTTTTTGCTGTATAAGCCCTCTGGCATACTGCTTCCTCATAAGAGAAGGAAAATAGCTTGTACAGTAAGCATCTTTTACAACGGTGTGGTTGTGTCCACGCTGGAGATTGTACCACTAAATTATTGTAGCAAAATGGTCCCGTTTCCATCTCAAGTGTTTAGAGAAGCGTAAAAACTGTACACAGACGAGGCTGTAATTAAACAAATGTAAAGACTGTGTGCTCGCTCATATTTCAAATTAGATGAGGTTTTTTTTCATTGAGACCATGATATATGAGTAAAACCAATGTGTTGTGTTGTTTTTTTTTTTTTTTTAACCTTTTAAGACAGTCTTACATCAGCTTAATCTTGAAATTTTTACCCTGGTTCTATTCTGTGGTAATTTTCTTCCAGAAATGCTGGTTGTCCTCTGCAGGTAGGGTGTCTCAAGGAACTGAGAGCCAAGTTTTTACCACAAAGCCTCCTGTCTTGGAATAATTTTCTTAAAGTGTCTTTAGCGTAATACTTAACATAAACTGGAATAATTGTCCTTGAGGCCTTATTTATGTCTTTAAGGGTTTTTTGAACATGGAATATTCACTTATGAGACAAAATCTTGATTATCATCACTATATAATGGTATAGATTATCAATAATCAAGAAGGAGGTGATAATCATAAGGAATTGGTACAGCTGTGACCCGTTTCTGCGGTGAGATCTGTATAGGCAGAGTTCAGCACCTCAGTAGAGCTGTCTTAAGACATTGTACAAATGTAGATAATCTTTGGCTCTGTAACTGTTGTCAGGCTAGAAATAACATTTGAAAAAGATGAGTTTCTGTACTTGTATTACCAGTGATCAGAAAGTTACACTTCCAAAGTAAAAGGCTGATTGTCAGCAAAGTGCATAAATCGGTTATAAATCCTTTTACCCAAGGATGGTCCTTTTACTGTGTATTTGTACAGGATTTAGTGCAACATTTGACTCTGTTGCCAAGCTCTTTTTATGGGATTTGAAAAAGTATATTGATAAAACTTGACTAACTTCTTGTCAGTGTAGGACTGTTTTTATGAATTAGAATTGTAAATTTTGAACACCATGTATCTTTTAATTTTGATGCTTTTTTCCTTAAAATGCATTACTAAAATATATTTTTTTTTCAGTAACACACTGTAACCAGTAACTAGACAACTAGTAACATAAAACTTACATGTAGTATTATTCTACATGGCTAGCATGACTGTTGTAAGATTTGTATTGATGCAAGTAAGTCTCTCTAGTTAAAATGTTCTAACTTATTATAGCTTGATTAATAGATGCTTCTGAGAGTAGTTGAACTGTTAAAAGCCATCACAGTAGTTTTGTACAGAATAAAGCGCATGCTGGATAGACTCTGTACAGACAACCAGTGTAGATTCAGTTGAAAAATGTGTGCTCTAGATAGCGGAGTGTAAACAAAACTAAGCAATGAGGTGTGGTGCTGTTCTCTAGTCTTTCTTAAGTGGTTTGAGGGGCCAGCAAGGCTGTAGTAAGCTGTCTTCACACCTTCCTTCAGTTTATTAATCAAATATTTCTGTAAGGGAGGGTTAGATTTAGTGCCTCTCTCGGTACGTAATAGCAGCAGGTTCATTCAGCATGTGTGGTGGTGTGGCGAGTGGGACCAGTTGTACTCGCATGAGTCAGAAGTGCCAACTGCAAGGAGTAGTACTGAGGAATTGCAGCACCTGTGGCAAAGGGGTCAACAGAGGTGACCAGAAGAGTGTTTGAGGGATGAGTGGAGGAGGTCAGAAGAGGAGATCTGGAATAGGAAGTCTGAGAGTGGCTAAACTGTGCAGAAGTTTATAGAAAAGTACGGGGAGCTGTTAGTTTTTAAGAAACGTGCAGTTGTGTTTGCGCTAGTATTAAGGGTGGACTGGAAGAAGAGACAAGTGTTAATGCCATGAACTTCAACCTCTTATTTCCTTTCATTCTTCCTCTTTTCCAGTGTTTCATTTGGTTTTCTTTCCTTCCCTCGCCTCCATGGGGGAGGGGGGAAAGAAGGCACTAATTATTTATAAGTGTTAGTCATACCCAGTCATTACGCTTAGTCATTACTCAGGACTGTGCATTTGATGGTAGTAAAAATGAAAACCAGACTTGATTTTGTTTAAAAGCTTTCTGAATTCAAGCTTACAGGTGTGAAAATACTTTTATTTCTGTGTTCAGACTAAGTGAAAAAGCAGTGCTATTTAATAAATGTTGCTATCAGCCAAAGGACATGTAATACCACGTCCACATCGATAGTTTGTATTTGAACTCACAGGCATAGTGTTTGGCTTATTCTCAAAGCAGAATAACTTTTGTATTGGTGATGAGACAGTCACAGAATCGCAGGCTGCTTCTGCAGAGGATGATTTGAAGGGAAAGTTTCCGCTGAGGTTGCCCTGGGGAGCTGTCGGTGAAATTTTCTATCGTTGGTTCTCCACAGCTTTGAGTGAAGAGGTGGCATCAGCAGAGAGTTTTGTCACTGCTAAAGTTACAAAGGGTATATACCTAGAGTAGGGCATTCGCAGTGGGGACAAATTAAAGATAGGTGTTTTTTAATGGGTTTTTGTGTACTTAGTTTAGGATGTTGCTTTTTGAAAGAGGACAATGTGGATTTAGTGCATTACTCCTCAATAAGTATTTGTGTGCAGACTGTGGTAGATGTGAAGTAGCTTGCCCATTCCTGTTTCATCAGGTGCTTGAACAACACTAGTGTTGATATGCCTTGGTATAGACAAACTGTTTGCCAGAAATGAAGACTAGTTGAGTTTTAAAATCTCCTGTCTGGAATAATGACAAGATTAGTGATGCTTTGGTTTATGTCGTCTTTTCTCAAAAACAAATCCGATTTTTGTGTAAGTGCATTATTGTTTGATGTAAGTGTATTGAAATTACCGCAGAGCTAAATCTGAAACACTTTGGGATCAATAATTAAGGTAATTGGTTTAGTTCTTGATAGTGTTTTTCTTAGTTCTTTCTGCATCAGGCTAAAGACAGGTTTGTGTGATGATTGGGTTGCAGTTTGACAGAGCGCTCTGGTGTTTTGGCTTTGTATGCTTGACTAGAATGGAATGTTAACACACTTTCAAGGAATATAGCTTTCCAGAAAAGTCAAACTAGTTTCAAGTCGCATTCCTGTTGAAGCGTTTGTCAATTGTTGCTATATAAAATGACATATTTCCCAGAACAATTCTTACACACCTTTTCAACTGAGCAGGTAAGGTTTTTTTTTTCATATGGGATCACTGTGGCTTTTTGGCACTCCAGCATGGCATTATGCCTTTTAACTATATTCTTAAAAGACTTGTGACTCCATACTTCACAAATAATTCACTTCTTCACTTTTTAGACGGTACAGTTGAGTTCTGTAGTTTGAAACTGAATTCTTGCATTGTAAGAGTAAGCAAAAGCTTTTACTTTGAAGTTGAGTCTCTTTTTTGTATCTTGACTCTTTAGTAAGAAGAACCCCAAGCAGTTTTTCATGTGAACTTGTGTTCTTCTCTGTACAAAATACATTTCCTGTGCACTGCAGTCAATATTCGTGATGATTTTTGAGAATGTATGGCAATAGTTGTAAATCAGCTGTTGAAGAATTAGTATTGTGCAGATCATAACTGTTAGTTATGATCTGTGATCTGTGTGTGTAGATTGGGCATGTGGGGAGAGTGATGACAGGCGAATGAAATGGAGTGCTGTAGTAAACTAATGCTCTACTAAAACTTTTAGGCATTGTATCTGGGTGAAATTTGACTTTATTCCAGAGTGATACGTATTGAAAAGTGAAAGGCGTGATGTGCTTTTGTAGCTCTCTAGCAAGTTCTTGTCCAAAACTCTGTGCCATGCCAGTCTCACCGTGGTGTAGTGTTTAGTGCCTGTCAGGAGAGACTCCAAGCGGTTTGTGTTAGAGGTGCTCTGAAGCAACACCTGACAGTCTTGTTTTTTCATGCCAAGTTGTAGCTCACCTTAAGCACAACAGGTGCTGAACGTTTAACAGAAACCTTTAAGATGTGTTTGGCGTAGCGTACGCTGTGTGCCTCAATGCAATTGTGTGCAAAACCTCAGCATTCGTTGCTTTAGGGTGCCCATCATGCTGAAACAAGACGTGAGGGAATCTGGTGCAGGATCTCGGGTTGCTCCAGCGTGCTGGACAGCTCTATCGCCGCCTGGCAGTTTTATGGCTGGAGACCTGCGACTCAGCAGGGAACCTATCTGCTCGTGTTTGTATGGGCTGACCTCATCTGTGCGAGCGCCGCGCAAGCGCTTCTGGAGCAGGTAAAGTCACAGATAGTCATGGGTTCTTTTTCAGCTGGTTTGCAGGAGCTGATACCCACGCTATGTAGACTTCTCCGTAAGCCCTGTGGTTATCCTTGTGGAGCTAAGACACCTTTGTAGAAGTCACAAACCAACCATGTTTGTTCGTGAAACTCAAGAGCCTAGATCCCAGATGGTGTCAAAGACTTTGTCAAGAAAGTTCAAGTAAAAGTTTGTTTTTTTTTTTTTTCTGGATTTGCTGTGCAGCACAGATCACGTGAGCTTCTAAGCACCTAAACTAAGATAGTGCATTTAATGTGGTGGTGCTCATCTCTCATCACGTACAAAATAATACATCTTCAATAACAACTAATCCACAACTGTGCTGCCATTTAAAGTTTGTGCTATTCATCTTGGTTTGTAATCACTGTTTCTCATGAGTTAGTATGTTGATTGTCCTTCATGAGCTGCTACATGTCTACTGGTTTATTACAGATGCTCATTGATGTGTGTAAATAACTCTAAATCTGTTAGAAGTTGTCTTGTGTTAGGGAAGATTCCCTTAATTACTCAGATTTTCATGGAGCTGCAGTGGACTAGTAGACTTTGATAGATTCCTCCCTCTTTTCCTGGCCTTTCATTCCTGTAGAGTGAGAACTTTTCCAGGTTGGTCAGTTATCATAAGAGGAGGAATGGTGGATTGTTGGATATTGTTGATGTTGGTAGCAGGTTATCGTTTCCTTTTCTGCAGTGAGGAACCCTATCATATATATTGCTTCTGCTGAAAGTTCTTCTGCAGGTTTTATAGGCAGCTATCCTTTTCTCCAGCTGTCTCTCCAGTATTCTAGCTTTTTTGTATTGGGAAAATCTTAGAAACTTTGTCCTTTTATAAAGATTTTGTCGTTCCATGGTCTCTGTATAGCCTGGTCCAACCATCTACAAACCATTGACTCATCCCCTTTGCATTACATGGTTTTTGTGGTGTGATATCAACTTGCATAACTTTACAGACACCTGCTTTCCTTTTTGTTGCAGCAGAATCTCTTTTGACAGTACAGAAGGGATACTATGACAAAACTTTCTTCTGGTAATATGGCACAGCCTGCTTATGATTGCTGTCAGATTTTTTTTTTTTTTTTGCCATGTCAAATGTTTGCAGTATTTTGCTGCAAATGAGTATGTACTTGAGAGCTTAAGGCACAAACAGCTTTGACGTTAAGATAACCTCTTAGTGAACTTCCCTGGAAAATCTAGTTAGGATTTGAAGATTTGTCAGATGCTGGTGGGCTTTATCTTTAGAAAAGAGGGTTATTGATCATGTTTGTAAGGACTTTGATTCCCTACACCGCAAGCATCGATGCTGTAGTTATTCTTTTAGGCTGGGACATTATTTCTCAACATCAGCATGTGTGTGTATTACAGGTGATTCTTTGCTGCCTAACAGTTCTCCCTGACCCTAAATATTTGTTCTCTGGAGTTTAGTTGCTTTTTTACTTTAAGAAGAGAATTTCCTGAGGAGACTGGAAAGGGATATTCTCCATGCAATTTCAAGATCATACATCCATTAATTCTTCTTTCATGTCTCAGCCACTAAAAAAAAAAAGAACTTATTAAAAGTCTAAGTTCCTTAGTAATGGTTCTGAATTGATCTGGATTAGACCATGAGCTACATTGTGGGTAATGAGCAAAATCTGTAAGCTTGAACCTACCTGTTCTTCTCTTCAATATCTGCATCTGAAAGAGAGATGATGTCACTTGTGATCTGATAGGGTACTTTCTAGGTTTTATATCTCACAGATACAAAGTGGGCATGTGCATACCTTTTCATGGTGACAAGCATGGGCATACCTTTTCATGGTCCTCATGTTAGGCACTTGCTAACTGTAGATGAAGTCTTTCAGTATGTCACCTACAACATGAATCGAGTCCCTGAGAAATGGAGCATTTATTCTGAGGGTGACACCAAGGTGCACTGCTGTTTGAGTGGCTGCCTGCTAGGTATGGTTGTCAGAGGGTGGCGATTTGCCAGACTGTGTTTTTCCCCAGACAGTAGTCTGAAGATGTTTGCCGTATCTGAAGAAAGTTTTAGCTCTGTCATTGGCAGTCCAGCTCCTATAAAGATTATTAATCTTGGTTTACCAGCAAAAACTGGTAACAAAACAGAAAACTGTTTTGGTTTGGATTTTGTGGATGAAGAGGTTCTCAAGCAAGAAATGTGTGTCTCGGGAGTTACACAGATAATCAGAGTTGTCTGCAAATGCTACAAAATATTTTTTTATTCTTCTTTCTTTATTATTTGGATTTTTTTCCTTTAGTCTTTGGTAAGCCAAGCTATGTTTCAGAGAAAGAAGAAAGAAGGCATTAGAAAAGAATCTTGGTTTGTGCTTTTCTGACATGACATATGACCACTTCACCTGTGCATGATTTTACAAGTTTTATTAATTTAAAAAAACCAACGCCACCAGCTAAGCAACAACAACAACAAAAAAAACCCACCCAGACACAATACTTTTAAAAAGGAAATGCCATTAGCAAAAGACAAAGACAACACAGCGTAGAATCATGCAGCTACATCAAACAATAATGAACCTTGCCATCCAAACACTCTCAAAACCAGGCGAGATCTGGGAAGATCTCCACAAGAAGAACACATGAGATGACCATTGTACTAGTCAGGAGCACAAGTCTTTTCAGTACAAGGAGCAATCCAACTCAATTTTGTTAATCCTTCATTTGGAGCTGTGATCATTTGTTTAATTCAAACTAAAATATGAGCCTCATCCAGGATTCTCTTAAGCCTCCAACTTCTAACAAAAATGGGAATTAATTTAAATTTTAATTAGTTTTTTAATGAGAAACTTGGAAAGAATGCTTGAATGTTTGCATTTTTAATAGTGAATGTGATTGTACAATAAACATGATCAGAAAAAGAAGGCAGAGATTTAAAATGGCCAAGTTCTATTGTCACCTTTTTCTAATTGAAACTTTCCAGTGGTCTTTATTAGCTGTTTGATCTCAAATAGCAATTCATCCATTTGTGGGACAAAAACCTGAATGATAAACTTGAAACAGAAATATATTTTTCCTCCTTACTTTAATATGTTGCTGAATTTAATTAGAGAAGTGAGATGCCTTGGTGCAATTCTAGCTGTCTTCTAGTACCTGGTAGTAATTTCTGATCTGGTTCCTGTAGCGTTTGCACCTTTATGCGTTGGAGTCTGAGATTGTGAGACTTGTCTGTATTTAAATATTTAAGTTTTAGAGCACAAGAGAAATAAATGTTTGGTGATTGTTTGTTTGTTTTACACATGTGACTGTCAACCCCTCCTTTTTTTTGCATTGCAATGAATGAATCAACTGAGAGATAGTTAATGTGTGTATGGAGAGAGGGAGCTGTTACAGTCCTACATTGACTTTGTTTAGAAATGGGAAATAAATGAACTTTTTAATTCTTAATCAAGTTAGCTCCAATGAGCTTTCGGAACTTCACTGAAAATCCACTTAATGCCAGCCTGGGTATAGTTTTGGGTTAGTGAATTTCTTTTTTAGCTAATTGGATTGTAAAAGAGTCTGTAGTTGGGCTGGGAAAGAGAAGCTGAGAGAGCAGTTCCATCTCCCTTTTTAAGTAATTCTCAACGAGGCTGGAGAGGTGTCAAGTGTTCAGTCAAAAACTACTTACCTGAACATTGTATTGCTGGTGAATTTCTGCACAGAAATTTGAATAACAAAGTTCATCACGATCTGCGTTTTTACACCTTTTCTGAAATCACCCATATACTAACAAGATATAATTTCAGGCAGGTAAAGTGTCTTATATCATCATTCCACGGTTAAAGTTTATGCAAGACTAGTCTGATGTTTGAGTTTGTCTCTGTGTTTGTATACAGAGTAGAATCACAGGATGGTTTGGGTTGGAAGGCACCTTTCAAGCCCATCCAGTCCAACCCCCCTGCAGGGAGCAGGGACATCTCCAGCCAGATCAGGTTGCTCAGAGCCCCGGCCAACCTGGCCTGGAATGTTTCCGGGGATGGGCCATCCATCCCCCCTCTGGGCAACCTGGGCCAGCGGTTCATTTCCCAAGATACTATGTTGGCACGTTGGAAGAGGATGCCAAGTTCTGTTTGTGCATGAGTGAGCTTGATGTAGTAGTGCGTCACACTCTTAATCTTCAAAATACTGAATTTCTCTGGTTTTGTCAGTATACCCCTCCCTGTAGCATGAGGCTGAAGGTGAGAAAGTAGTGATGGTTCTAATAAGGAGCTGACAGGATCAAGCTCTGTATTCACTATTGAGCTTTTTTAATTTCTTGTAAGCTATGGTGGTGGTGTATGGCTTTGCTGTTTTAATGGAAGTGCCTTCACCCTACTTAAGTTACGGGAGAACAGACCTTTCTTTTTGGGATGGCTTGGAACATGATTTTTTTGACTTGACAGCTAAACTAAGAGTATTTATTTCTACAGTCTGCAAGTTTATAAGTAAGCTTTCCTTTCCTACAGAAAAACAGTTTGAGAATATTTGTTTCTAGATGCAGCTCTTGTCCTTAGCACGCTGTGGCCCTACCTTAACACTTCTAAATAAGTCGCAGTGGAAAGTCACCTTTCTGATGTAAACTAGTTTAGCATCTCTGTGTGACTCTGCTTTGTTAAAAGAGAGTTTGTGTAGAGAATGTAAGGAAAAAATTAGGGGCAAATCAATTAATGTAATTTGTTTTCTTCTGAACTAATTTCTGTAGAAGTCAGTATATGGATTTTCGCAGTTTAACACTGATTTTCAAACAGCTCAAGAAAACTGCTTAAGGTGTTGTCTATAAACATTTCATCACTTCATTTGAATGGAAAAGCAAATAAAAAGCTTCATTCTTTTTGAGTAGTCGTGCTCTGAGATGGCATAGACTACATCTCCTGATGTTGTTGGGGAGCGTGTATGGGCTTCTTATTCACTGAACAACACTTAAGAAAATCTTTGATTTCAGTGGTGCCTCTTGATTGTCATGGTGAAATTTCCTCCTGTAGTTTGTTGCTCAGAAAGACTAATTTTGAGTGCCCAGTTTGTTTCCTTAGGGCTTTTTCAGAGCTGATGAGGTCCTGAGGCTCTCATGGACTGACAGAGGCGCGCTGAATGAATGAGCTCTTGGAAAGCAGTTCATGTTGTCCAGATCTTGTTTGTGCCTTCGAGAGAGAGAGAGACTATCATCTGAAAATCTGCCTGTTAAAATCTGGTTCCCTATAGTTCCCAGTGGGGTTAAGTGTATTGATGTGAGTGACTGAGCAGGGAACGGCTGCCTCATTTCCCTCTCCATTTCATTTTTGTTTTGCGGTGTAACATGGCACTATGCAGTCTATTGCAGATGCACGTGAGAAAGATTATGATTTTATAGCCACTTTCATTACTAAATTTGTTATGGAAATTAATTTAGAACTTGGAGAATTGTATTCTTGTTGATGGTGAAGCCTATGTTTTGATTATATTTTCTTTTTTCCCCCTCTTAAAGAAAAACTAACAGGAATCTTGCCTAATGGCAAGATTTTCTTTTATTTGAAGTGTTTCATAAAACAAATCTCTTAATAAAAATCAGGTAGGATTTTTACATGATTGCTAATTTTAACCTCTAGTCACAGGGAAATTTTTGGTTGGGGCAAATACGACTCGTTGTGTGTTCTGATGCTCACCATACTGAGCGTTTTGATAGAGTATTTCTGTAATTAAGGTATTTTATACAAAATGTGATAGTAAAGCTGAGTATTTTGCTTTTATTCTCAACCATGTTTGTTAGCTGTGTAGTCCTTCAACAATACATTAATTCCATTTGTATCCAACTTGGACTAAAAAAAAAGAGAAAAAAATATGTTCTTTCATATTTGAAAAAGATGTACATTTTCTTGACCAATTTCTTTTTTAACAGGCATGGTCCTTGTGCGTAGTGAGAATGGGCAGTTGCTGATGATCCCTCAACAAGCCTTGGCGCAGATGCAAGCACAGGCACATGCGCAGTCTCAGCCCCAAAATACTATGACTCCTCGTCCTGCTACACCTACCAGTGCTCCAGTGCAGATATCAACAGTGCAGGTGAGTCCAGTAATTTGTAGTTACTGTTAAGATTTTCTTCCTGTGAAGAATACACCAGAAAGTAAGGTATGATTTTATTATGTTAGTGATATGAAGAAACCAGTAATCAAACTGGTGCTATCTATACAGGGTTTTCCACGTGGCATAGGCGTTGCGTTTTGCTCCTAATTCTGTTACAGGTTGGCTGTTACTCATCAAACATATTTTTACCTAGCTGAATTGTGTTAAGTTTAAAACTGTTTGATATAAAGAAGACCATTCAAGACCATATATGGTTAAGATGTACAACTTTTTTTTCCGAAGGGATCATTATTCTTTATAAGACTAAGAGAAAAAAGTGGATATGAGTGTATGTACACTGAGATCATCACAGTTGTTCAAGACTAGAAATCCTTCTCACAGCTTATAGTGGCCCAGATGCGTTCTTTTGTATATGTAATAATGACAACTATCCAGAGACAAAAAAAATAGATATGGTAGGTTATACTTAAATGTAGGAACTAATGTGCTTGGTTTTTTCCTTTTCCCCAGGCTCCAGGAACGCCTATTATTGCACGACAGGTGACACCAACGACTATTATCAAGCAAGTGTCTCAGGCTCAAACAACAGTGCAACCCACAACAACGCTACAGCGTCCTCCTGTTGTGCAAGTGAGTTTGTAGAAAAGTAATGCATACATGAGATACATCAGTTGTTAAGATCAGCTGAAAACCTGTTTGAGACTGCCAGAAATACAGGAAATATACAATGTAAGGACATGGACCTGTTGGAGTGGGTCCAGAGGAGGCCACGAAGATGATCAGAGGGCCGGAGCACCTCTTCTGTGAGCACAGGCTGAGAGAGTTGGGGCTGTTCATCCTGGAGGAGGGGAGGCTCTGGCGAGACCTTAGAGCGGCCTTCCGGTGCCTGAAGGAACCTACAAGAGAGCTGAACAGGGACTTCTGACAAGGGCCTGTAGTGATAGGACAAGGGGGTAATGGCTTTAAACTGGAAGAGGATAGATTGGATTGGACATAAGGAGGAAATTCTTTACTGTGAGGGTGGTGAGGCACTGGGACAGGGTTCCCAGAGAAGCTGTGGATGCCCCATCCCTGGCAGTGTTCAAGGCCAGGTTGGATGGGGCTTTGAGCGACCTGGTCTGGTTGGAGATGTCCTTGCCCAGGGCAGGGGGGTTGGAACTGGATGATCTTTAAAGTCCCTTCCAACCCAAACCATTCTGTGATTCTATGAAGTATAATTGCTAAGCACGTGGAAGAAATATCTTCTGGATTATCCTTTCTAAAACATTTGCAGATATCAATTTACTTTGTATTTTGGATGTATATGTATATTATTATTATGCCATATTATACCTATATGCATATATATTTAAAGCTATCCTATTACTAGTTTGTATAATCACAGAACTGACTAAAATAAAATACCTTTATGCTTTCTGCCTCAAGAAAGTGACACCAATTCCCTTTGGATTTGGAGCTGTGATGTTTATTCCTGTGATGGATCTGTAGTCCTCCACGTTCTGCAGCAAAATTTACAATTACAAAAAGGACTGCACTGGTAGCCTTCTCTTCCAGAAGCCTTTCCCCTTACACAAGTCTCTGCTTTGGTCTCTTTACTTAGGGAGATTCTCATAACTCAAGGATAAATGGTGGTGTCTTAGTCTGTGGGCTCTCTTCTAATAGCCTGGCCTGTATTAATGATAGGCTTTCTTGTAGGTTTTTTTTTTTTTTGAGGGATGGTGGTGTGAGTTTAAAACACAGTGCAAAAGTGTGAAATTCTCCACATGACTTCCAGACAACTGCGATACAATATGATTGCTGTCACCTAATCTGTTTCATTGTGCTTTCTTCATCCTTTGAGTAGACAGGATTAGAGAGTTTTAATTTAAAACATACAGGTTTTGCTATACATCCTGTTAACCTTTTTCCCCTCAGAAAGCCTTTGCCTATGCCAGTGATCTTTCCAGATCTAAGAGTTAATTTACCTTACTGACTCTCCTTAATTTGCACTGCTGTTATATTGGACAATAAAAATCATTCCATGTGCATATTTTTTCCTGTAATGAGCATACCATGAACTTCATTTATCCTGATTTCAGAAAATGAGATAAATTAAATCCTTGTCTCCTTTTCTGTCTCCCGAAATACCGATGAATGTTAACTTTGGCAACAATGGAGCTTCTTTTCTTGTGCATCTTTATATAAAGAGCAAGTTTATAAATTATTTGTTAAAATTCTGAGAGCTAGCTTTAGCTTGGTAAGAATTACTGTGTCGCTGATGGGGTTGTCGTTAGTAGTTAGACTGTGCTGGAAGTCCATGAATGAACTGTGTACGTGAAAAGTTCTTGTTTACAGCGTCAATTCTTTAGAAGTGGTATTCTGACTTTGAATTGCCAACTTGTCTACAAAACTAGAAAAACTATTTCTTCCACTGTTCATCAAAAAGACCTAGATAAGACCTGAGCTTTTGTGTCCATTGTGCGTTTTTAGAAATTCCTCCCTTTGAAAGTGTCATTTAAGGGAACAGGCAAAAAAAGCTATTACACTTACAGAAACTTAACATTCGTTTTAATTGTGTTTTGAAACCACAGTGTGTGAAGGTATGTTTATGGTATTATTTTTGTCATTTTATTCAGTAACCAAAAATCGTGCAATTCTTAACCAACTTTTAGGGTTTCAGTTTTGAATGTGTAGTGTGTTGTGCCATCTGGTGGCTCTTTCTTTCCACTGCAACAGATGACATCAGTGACTTAGCTAACTGTGAAAGATGTTCTGCTGTCCTGTGGCTCAGTTTGTTTGATGGTTCAGGAAAAGAAGTTTTGGTGTGTTCCAAGTAAAATAATCTTACGTTTTTATTCTCTGCAGCCTCAGATTGTTCTGGGTGGTACTGCCCAAACGACTACATTGGGGACAGCGACAGCTGTACAAACTGGAACTCCTCAGAGAACAGTGCAAGGAACAACGGCAACCTCCACTGCTGCCACAGTAAGACACTGACTACACTTAGAATCTTTTTGTGTTCATTCACATGCACATGTATGTATATACATACATATATGTATATAAACACAGATTGGAGTGGAGAGTAGTAAAGGTCCAAGAGTTCTGTGAACTACTGGTCTTAAAAAGGTAAACTTTGACTAGAACCATACAATTTACAAAATGTGAGCACATGTCACTTAAATTTTGATGGTTGTCAAAGTACTAATTTTGATTTCTCTAACAGTTTGTAAAGCACTCCTTTTTTAAAAACGTATTAGCTGTATCTTATAGAAAAGTGAATTGTTCAGCACTGCGGAGTGGAATCAGTATGAGAGGGGATAAGAAGTTGCCACAAACTCTTTCAGGATGCATATGTCCAGGTCTGCACAGCAAGAAGAATCTGTGCGCTATGCTGTGCACTAGGAAGGAGCTCTGTTGTTTGTTGTCCTGCTAAAATGCGTATTTTCCCGTACACAACGTACCATTCTTAAAATACTTGGTGTTTTCTAGCTTCATTAAGAATCATAATTTATTGAATTTTGATAACAAAAATGTACAATAAATATGTATATATGAAGTGAAATAGTCATTTCAGTCTGATTGTCTTAAGTGGTGAGGGACACAAGTCTATAAATAATATTCAGCGGTGATGAGGTAAAGGAGGACTTTATTTCTCGGAGTATACGGTCACATCCTGTGTTAAAAAGAGTTTATCTTCCCTTCTTTGACTGTTTCCCTTCTACTCCTCCTCCACCTGTAACAGGAAACTATGGAAAATGTGAAGAAATGCAAAAACTTTCTGTCCACATTAATAAAACTGGCATCATCTGGAAAACAGTCTTCAGAGACTGCGGCTAATGTGAAAGAGTTGGTACAGAACCTGCTGGTAAGAAGGGTTCATTAGAAGTTGTAAGAAACAGAATCTGGGCAAATTTGGACTCAAACCTGAGGGTTTATTTTTAGAGAGGAGGGAGGTTATAAAATCTGAGATAAATAAAATTTAAACTTTGTTTCTCTGAATTAAAATACATGCATAAATTTTCCTTTAAGCTTGTAAATGAGATATTACTGCTCATATCTGTAGCTAATGTAAAAGCTTGACACTTAATATTTATAGAATAAGTACTGGTATTGCTTATCCTAGCTGTTAGCAACCTTTAAGTTAAGGTAGAGCTGTGTATTCCAGATGTTACGTGATAACCAGAGGTTGCCACAAGACCAAAATTCGACATGTATCTTCCCATGAGGGATATACATTTAATTTTGTGAGAGGCATCTGCCTTTTGAGCATATGATGGGCACAACTTCAGTTATTTGAAGTGGAGGAACTGTAGTACCTTTGGAAAAGAGAACACCAGAGATGGGGCTGCCTGCCTGTTCTGAGCAATTGATAGGTAACTGCAGGTCATTCCTGTGGGTTCCACCTGGCTCTTTGATCTATAGATGTTTCCTAAAACTGACTGAAAGACAGGAAGAAGAAAAGGAAAGATGGGACTGTAGGTCTTACTAGTTGAAAAATGGAGTAAAATTAGTTACTACCGTAAAGCTATTGATATCTAAAAATAGCAAGGGATGATAAAACCACTTATTTTCAATAAATTGTTAAGTCTTAATTTTTTTCTTTGTGTTGAAAATCTGTAAAAGTTAATTTCTGCAAGTTTTTTAATTTGGATTTTCTGTTCTGAAGGATGGAAAAATTGAAGCAGAAGACTTTACCAGTAGGCTGTACAGAGAACTTAATTCTTCACCTCAACCTTACCTTGTGCCTTTCCTGAAGGTAATTTGTGTTCACTAGTCCTTATATATTTCTGTGCTTAGGTATTGTCACCAGTAAACACAAGCACATCTTTTACCAGTACACATGAAATTCCAAAATTGGATAAATGGAAGTTTTAAATGGTGCCTGGTCAGACTTTTGCTCCCTTAAAAAATATTTCTGTCTCTTGGTTCCAAGAGTTTGTTAGTATGATTAATTGGCACAGTCAATAATGTGATTTCTACCGTAGATTGCAGGTCTCTTGAGAAATCTGGAAAGTTTTCTTTCTGTGACTTATAAGCAGTTTCTTTCCGTAGCACTAAATTTATGAATACATTTATTATCCTTTTTTTAGTCTTGGAAAGAAAACAAGGGATTGAATGATACGGAAGACGGTACTTTCTGGAAAAAAAAACTCATGCTCCTTTGCCTGTGCTGTGTACCTGTTTGAATGGATAAACAGGAAGTTTGTCACTTCTCAATAATAAATTCCATTTGTCTAAAATTTGTAGTAATTGGACACATCTTAAAATAATGTTTATTCCAAAACATGTATCATCTGAAAGTCAGAGAAAGTACATCATCACTGTATGGTAAGAGTATAACTCTGCTTGACTAATGTATGATGAAGGGATATAGTTGTAGGTGTGTGGTGACGTTTCTGGGTTCTTAAGTGCCTGTTCAACTTTGAGCTCTTCATGACGCCAAAAATTGTTACCATAAGAAAACAACTGATATAAGAATCTGGTAAAACACTGGTCACTGAGCTGTTTTGAAATCTTCATAGCTTGGTCGATATGTAGGAATACAATTGAGGAAGGCAGCATGAGTTTGGATTGTTAAATACACACCAGGGGTTCCAGATAGGCTTGCGGAAGCTAGATGCTCATGTTATCCAAGCTTCCACAACTAAAGGTGGTGTCATTCTGTCTAGCTGTAAATGTGAAGTAGCATGGTATTTCTGTGTGCGCTGCTGTCGTGTTTTCTCAGGTACATGCAGACTGATACAATAGACTGAAATGAAATGCATTGCTTTTTACAATTAATGTTTTCTTGTGTGATTTCAATTAAGGATTAAAATACTCAGGCAAATTCTTTCCTTTCCTCTCTTCAGAGGAGTTTACCTGCCTTGAGACAGTTAACACCAGACTCTGCAGCTTTCATTCAACAAAGTCAACAGCAACAGCCAACAACGCAAGCAACGATAGCAACGATTCCATCTGCGGCGGTTCTTCTAAGCTCCTCAGTTCAGCGCACTGCAGGAAAGGCAACTGCAACTGTAACAAGTACTCTCCAACAACCTGTAATCAGCCTAACTCAGCCTACACAAGTTGGTGTTAGTAAACAAGGGCAGTCTACACCACTGGTATGTAAGCTGAAGCGCATAATCTGTTATTGCACAGGGTTTTTTGATAATACAGTGACTTTTCTTCTTCTTCTTACATTGGTGCTTTAGCTCAGAGATTTCTGACCTCTTTAGAGAAACTAGCTGCTAAGAAAAAAAAAATAAAATCCATTATTGATTAAAGTACTATATTATTTCCTATTTTAGCATGAAATATTGGCAGATTGTCTCAATTGCTGCATATCCATGAGAGAGCAGTATTCTGGAGAATCTTTCATTCCCCATGTCATAAGTCTAACAACAGATTACCCCAAAAGAGGAGAAAGAATAACTTCTCAGGCCTGCACATAAACCAAATAAGAACAATATAATGTGCAACACATTATTTTCCTCTTCTCACAGCAAAGCAGTGTCTGAGTATAAGTTGTTTTTTTTTTTTTCCTAGGATGTGTATTAATTAATATACATTATTAAATTACTAGGGGTTTTTTGCTACTTAGTACTTTAGTGTTCCCTGTAGAATGTTTGGCATTCATTTGAGCTGCTCTGCCCAGAAATTTTAGTAGAAAACAAAAAGCAGAGATCTTTTTGTCAATCCACAAAAAAATAGAAATAGGTTGCTGATTTCTATCTTATATCACGGAAAGTGGAATATTAGCTTTCCTGTAAAATATAATTATCTGAAGAAACACTTAAATACTTTAAAATGTGCGGATTCTAGGTCAATGAACAGGTGTGTTACGATCACAGCTTCCAAGTTGCTTGTTAGGGTTTGTTCTTTCCGCCTGATTCTTAGCCTTAGTTATTTCTCAGGTTGTTTACAGTTCTTTTTTTTTTTTTCTTATTATTTGCAGGTTATCCAACAGTCTCAAAAAGCAGGGGCATTGATAAGGCCTCCACAGGTAACATTGACACAAACACCAATGGTAGCGTTGCGGCAACCGCATAGTCGTATTATGCTCACTACTCCTCAAATTCAACTGAATCAACTTCAGACAGGTGAGAGAGCTCAAGATACTTGGTATATGCTGTATGTGATAGCCTTAACTGCAGTCTGGTTTATGAATGTCAGTTCCCAAGTGCCCTGCAGCTGTATAATGGCTGTTGTACTACTGCTAAAATCTTGCTGTGCGCAGTGCCGTAGTGGCTGGGGGTACACCTATGTCAGGGCAGCATTTACAGTCAGATTGTTTGGGTACTGGAATTGTGTGGGAGGGGCCTGTTAAGTTTACATGAGTGAAATGCTGACAGAAACTATTGAAGTAAAGTCTTTGCACCAGACCTGTTGCCATTACTCCCCATGACTGGCTTGTAATCAGAACTCTGATATCAATTTGATGGAGTACAAATCTTGTCTGTCGTCTTGCAGTACCTGTGGTAAAACCAGCAGTATTACCTGGAAACAAAGCTATCGCCACTGTTTCGACACAAGTAGCAGCTGCTCAGAAGAATAAACTGAAAGAACCTGGGGGAGGCTCTTTTAGGTGAGGAATCATATGCTTATTTGTGCTTCTGCTGTCTGGGCAGCCTGCTGAACTCAGTGGGACCCTGGCTGTGTACTGCAGTGGTGCTGAATCAGGCTGGGTTAACTCGCAAGAACTAGAGGTGGATTTTCTGTGGGCAGACTTGCTGCTTTAATAAAGACTTTAACAAACAGCCGTGTACATATGTGTGCCAGACTAGCTTTAGCATTTAATTGGCACTAAGAATAAATATCAAACCTCATAAACAATTCCTGCCTGGACAAGCAAATAGAATTAATTCCTTCGCTCCTCCCAACTCTGCTCGGGTTCTTTGGATGTACAGCCTGTCTTACTGAGGAGTGCGGTTTGTTATTGTTTTGTGGTAGTGATGTGACTGGCCGCTTGTTTCTCAAGGTGTTGAAACATTATATAAGAAAGGATCTTGAGAAAACAGTTAGGAAGTATAAAACTGAAAATACTTTTAGTGCTTCTTGAAATCAAATTATATTAGGTTTATTTTTTCATAGAATAAAAGCAAATAAAATGCAAAAACTAAAGTATTCAAGTTTACTGTGGAATTCGTTATATGCAGCTGTGGTATTGTAGCAGTGGGTGCAGATAAGCACTAAATATTGTTGTTGTAATGAATTTTCCTTTCTTAAGGGATGATGATGACATTAATGATGTTGCATCGATGGCTGGAGTCAACCTGTCGGAAGAAAGCGCTCGAATATTGGCAACAAACTCTGAGCTAGTGGGCACGTTAACAAGGTCCTGTAAAGATGAAACCTTCCTTTTCCCGGCACCTTTACAAAGAAGGATATTAGAAATAGGTGTGTTGATTTTTCTTGAACTTTAATAAACAAATTTCACTAGTCTTGGGTTTAATTGGAGGCATTTTCCATAGAAATTTTTTGTTTGCCATTTCCTGTTCCTTGTCTGAGAAATACCCGGAAGCCTTATTTTGCAAACGGCATTAAAATTTCCGTAACTGAAATTAGCCACATGTTTAGTGTATTGTAAAACCATTTTTTTTTACAACTGAATTCTGTCCTGTTCATAGGTAAAAAACATGGAATTACAGAAATCCATCCTGATGTAGTTAGCTACGTATCACATGCTACACAACAAAGACTACAAAACCTGGTGGAAAAATTATCAGAAACTGCTCAACAAAAGAATATTTCTTACAAGGTAACTGTATTTAATTGCACACATTCAGCTATCGTGTTGGCTGTAGTGCATGAGTTCAGGTGTTCCTCATTCTGTGAAGTTAGGTTGTTTATTCTCTTTGACTGATTCATCTTACATTAAGATATTAATAATACACATGGATGACTAGAACTCTTCAGATTGCACGTACAAGATGTTTTAAAAACAAATGCAGAGAAACTGTGCCCTCCCCTTTATTTATTATGTCAAATGTTCAGAGACTGAGTGGTTGTACAATCAGATAGGCAGATAAAAGCAATGCTTTGAATTCTCAAGAGACTGCTACCTGACAGATGTGTGTTCTTAATAGATGCAAATGCCTAAACAGCATTTTAAAAAAAAACACACAGCTTTGTGAAATATGTTCGTGAGGTTAAAGCTGTGATGGTATTAGTTTGGAAGTCAAAATCTGATGATTCATGGAATAGAACAAAATGCTTTTAAGAATTCTAGCTGGTTTGACTGGTGTAAATACACGCTTGCTATTTCTTTGAAAAGGACAAAGTGAACATTTGAGCTGTAAGTGAATGTTCTTCTACAGTATAAGCTAACAGCTTTGTTTTTAAGAAATGTAATGAGAAACATATTTGCCGTGTTTTCAGGATGATGAAAGATACGAACAAGCAAGTGACGTTCGGGCACAGCTCAAGTTCTTTGAACAACTTGATCAAATAGAAAAGCAGCGTAAAGATGAACAAGAAAGGGAAATTTTAATGCGTGCAGCAAAGGCAAGTGCTTGGATTTCACACGTTTGCAAAGTGTCATTTTTGACGTCAAAACTGTGGAGTTTCTTTTCATTCTAAAGCACTTTCAATGAGGGGGAAGACTAATCTTCAAAGATGGAGCTTGATGAATGTGTTCTTTAGCTAGAGCTCTGCTCCACTTTTCATGCTAAAGTATGTGAGACAGCTTCTTTGCTGGTCTCATTGCATGTTCCCAGGTTAAAGTAGGTATTAAAACTTAGTTTTTGCACGTTGCATTGTGAAGAAGATGGATTTTATAGCTTGGTGGAACTCTTAAATGGAATAGAGAGGTTGTAACTTTTGTAACTGAATTGGTTTTTCTTTCTTTTTCTCCAACCATTCCATGTTCGTCCTTTATCAACACAGTCTCGATCTCGACAAGAAGATCCAGAACAGCTTAGGTTGAAACAGAAGGCCAAGGAGGTAAGTGTTCAGCTTAACATGAACTTTTATGCTGGAAATGGAAAGAAAAATAATTAACTGTACTTGTTCTGGCAAATGCAGATGCAGCAACAAGAACTAGCACAGATGAGACAGAGGGATGCCAACTTGACTGCATTAGCTGCCATCGGTCCCAGAAAGAAAAGGAAAATAGATTCACCGGGATCTGGATCAGGGACAGAGGTACGGTGTAATTGTGATCTTTGGTTTTACTGTGTCAGCCTCTGTAAAAACCTTTCTGTTCAGAGCTCTTTCCTTGCTTTGTGGAAGCTTTGAGCGGCAAAAGTGTGTTTTGAGTTCAGGTTTGCTTGCTCCAAGGCCAGGATCAGTTTTTAGCATCTGTGAAGCAATGCAGGGAATAAAATTTGAGTTGTCATTCCCTGATTATGGAACTGGAGGAATGTTAGAAAAGCCTTTGCTGTTCTCTCAAGTCTCTGTTTTTTTGGACCTCTGTAGTTTTTGGAAGAGATTCTTGTGACTGTAGCCAGTCTAACTAAGAGCACAGAGTAACGCTGCTGAGGTGGGTGTTGTGGTAGAATTGAATGACTGCTAAATTTGACAGCAGGAGCTTCAGGTTTTAGGAACTTGCCTAATTTCTTTCTTCAGCTGTTGATTTGCCTTAATTTTGGTACCTCTACAGCAGATCAGTTTGACCAGTTCATTCTGATTATGATGCTCGAGCATATCCTATGTATATTCTACATATAATCTGACCTTTTATAATCTGACCTTTTAAAAATTTCTCTGCAGACTAAGTATGAATATGCTTAGTGTCTGATTAGTTTAATGCTAGTCTAGCAATCTACCTGAATTTAAATTATCTGCTGTATTTATAAACAAGTTAATAAACATGAAATGGTATAAAATTGCTCTCTGCATTGAAGACATTCAGTGTGGGATTTCTCTAGTGTTTAAAAATAATTTTTAAAAATTGTCTTGACACTTATTTACAGGGCTGAAAGCTCTCTCCATAATTTGAGGATTTTTCCCTGCAGAGTCTTGTATCTGATAGCAAGTGATAGGATAGTAATAGTTTTCCAAATTTTTGGTTCTAAAGCATATGTACTGTAAAAAATCCTCTTGTTTCAAAAGAATTTGCCTTGTATTATACTGAATTGCTAGAAGCAATAGTTTACATGTGCTTGATTTAAAGTGCTAGAGAACAATCTGAATACTAGTAAATGTTATTTTTATTGATTAAAAAAATTAAGCCTCTAGAGCATCTTTTAAAGTAATTTTGAGTTTGGTAATTTACTAAAATGCCTATTACTGATAACAAAACTTATTTTTCTAAAAGTTAACAAATTAAAGGTTTATAAACGTAGCTTAAGATTATAAAAATTGCAGAATGTGACACTTAAAGATAGATGTGTATATGAATGAAGTTGCCTCTGAGAAATATGCTGAAGGATCTCGTGCAGCGCCAGTTGTTGGCGTTGCTTGCTTACGCGTGCTCAACTGTGCAGTGTTACCAGTCTGTTAATGTCGCTTAGGCTGTGGAATGTATCTTACATCTACTGTGAACCCTTGTTTGTATTTCATCTAAATCTGACTAATTCCGTTATCCTAGATTAATTGCTTACTGGTTAACCAATTAACTACAGGTTCCCTGGAAATCTAATCTTTTTGTCTGTTTAATTAAGAACCAGCTGCTTTTGATCTGATAGATTCACAGCTGTGCTTCTGCTGCTGTGTCACTTGACATTTTTAAATGGAGCTCCTCTTGTCACTGTTTGTATGCAGTTTGTAGTTCAGGCGTATTACAAGGAGTGTGGAGAATAAGGTTTGTCATTTCTTAGACACGGATTGGTAAATGTAAGCTTTTGATGTCTAGGAATGATGAATCTTAATTACACGTAAAATCACTTTTACATAGTAATTGTACTGTTTTGTTTCGGAATGGAACAAAACAGGTTGCTGTCAGCTGTAGTTTTATGTCCGCATCGTTTTATTGAAAGTTACCAAAAAGCCTCTTAACTTATTCCAAGCCTACAGGTGTAACATAATTGTGTGGTTAAAGACTCCTGAAATTTTACCTTTGCATTTAAAGTATTATAGTCTACATAATAAAATCAGACTTGAGCTCCTAGTAAAGAATATTTAAAAACCAAAATTTAAAACCACTTCCAGCCATTCTTTCTATTGTCTTGTTAGTTGTTATGCGGGTGTATTTAACAAAATTTAGTTAACATCCAGGGCTCTCCTGCACCTTCTAGTTTCCATTGAAGTTGATGGAAATCAGGCAGCTAAGTTGTGCAAGTGCCTTAAAATATCCCTTTGAAATTTCAGCCTTTAAACTGTTCTAACTGCAGAATTTCAATGATTTGATGCTTGCTGCTTCAACAGGTAACTTGCTTAAGAAACTAAGTCTGACTTCACTGTCAGCGGTGTGAAGCAAGAACACCTGCACTGAACACAGTGTACTGCTAACCCAGAGATGGTAACTTCCAGTGCAAGCTTAGATTGGATTCTTAATCAATAATGTACACTGATCATAAATATACTACCTTTATGTGTAGAGAGGACTGTATTCGTGTGAGCCTTGGCAGCTTATTCACGTGGCTTTTGCACTACTCAAAACTTTGGCTTTTCTCAAGTCTGTGGTGTTCTTATTTAGAACAGTCTTTTAAAGTTCTCCGAACTCTCGGGCAGATAAATCTTTTATTCACTAGTGGAGTCTGTTTGGACATTCTGGTGTCACTAAGTATTGAAGTTTTATTAAAAAGGAGAAGAAAACATTATTATAGTAAATAATAGGAGGAGGAGTAAGGAATAGGAGGAAAAAAAGAATCCAGAGATAAGCCACAGAAGTATAACGTGTTCCAAATCCCTCAGAACGCCCCCATCATTTACATAAATAACATATATTAATATATATTAAAAAATAATAATACGAAGAGCAAGGTATAAGCAGCAGACAACTGCCGAAAACATTCCCAACTTTAAAATTTGAGGTGAAACCTGACTTTTTTGGTCTCTGCGTGCCATCTACTGGTGGCTGTGCCTTACTGCTGCACAGCGAGGAGGAGAAGGGAGGCTGCTTCACAGGGGCTGTGGTGGCTGCTGTTCTGAGCCGTGCCTCAAGCCAGACTGCACCCCTCTCACAACCGAAAAGGTGTTTCTGGAGCACGTGCACAGGATGTGATCAAATCCCAGTCTTCACTGGAAGAGGCACCTTTGTACTGGACAGTGTTCGTGCCAGTTCTGATGGCTGATGGCTTTGAAGCACTCCAGGGTTTCTCTGCTTGTATAAAGAGAAGCCTAAGAGTCACAGAACAGTTGCATTAATTGTATGTATCCTGTCAGAACTGTGTTTTCTGAAAGTGGAAACACGATGGAGTTAGCCCCAGCAGACTTGCTTTGTAACTCGCTTACCAGGCAGTGTACATCTCAACAGCTGAAGGATGTGGGTATCTCTAAAGATATCGAATGATTTTTTTTTTTGCCTAGGTTTTTTTTTTTTTTTTTGACATGACAAATATAATATACTACTTATTTATCTTGCCACTTTGTGTGGAAAACTACTAGTGTGAAGAGAGAGATGAGTGTTGCTGAACGATGGAGAAGAATTTAGAGATCATAGAATGTCTGACTGTGTCTAGGGCAGCTGCTTCTCAGTGTAGTCCCGAGCTCGATTGCAGCTGTTGTCACTGAAAAGGGAGAGCTCACGGCACCCTGCCATGACGATCAGGGGGGATTATTCGGGACCTCGTGGTTCAGGGGGATAGGACTGCTCCCCGGTTCAGGAGCTCCAGGGCTGCTCTGTATGCTGACCTTGTGAAGAACGCTGTCTCTTCTGTTTGTTTTGGTTGTTGGGAATGCCTATCGTTAGTGCCGTCCTGAAGATAAGAGCAGTGCTTTGGGGTTATTTTGTCTATGCTAAATGTCACTGAAAACTTGTTCAGCTGCTGTTTATAAGTAAGAATTAAAAGAAAATCTCAGATCTGGTAGCCTACAGCATACTGTTTGGTAGCTTCCTGTACACGGTCACTTAGTTCTTACCTCGCGTGTTTCTCTGAAAAGTTTTGGCATACCTGGGAGCGCTTACGTGTTCTGATTTATCTGTTCTTCTCACTTCCAGGGATCTGGTTCGAGTGCAGCAGTCCCAGGCAGCTCTGGAGTTGGAACAACCAGACAGTTTACGCGACAAAGGATAACGCGGGTGAACCTCAGGGACCTCATATTTTGTTTAGAAAATGAGCGAGAGACAAGCCATTCACTATTGCTATATAAAGCATTCCTTAAGTAAAATGGAAAAGATCAAGGTATTTTTGACGGAGAGACGCCTGAGGACATTTTTTATATATTTGCAAATTACGCCTTTTTGTAACAAGCAAATGGGATATTGTTTAAAAAACAACCACCTCTTTACATGGAACAGTTTTATATTCCTGTTTATAAATAAACTCTTCAGTATAAGAGAAATACATTTCTGTAACAGTGAGGATACTTACAAGGCCTGTGGATACTATAAAAGGACAATTAAATTTTAACTCATCTCTTGATTGAGTGGCCTTCTTGCCAAACAAGCCATATATAAAGACTGATGGAATCGTTTAGCAAATAACTAGCTACCCTTTGTCAGCCCTGTAGCAGTTTCGACATTAATTGTGCATTTTAGTTCAGTTTTATTCAACTAAATCGATTATATAGGCTTATGTCTACAGCAGATGACCTCATTTCATTTAGCTTTTTTTTTTTTAAACAGTCAGTTAGCAAAGCAAACTGATTTTTTTTTTAAGAATATTTATCTTTCCCCAAAATGTTCAAGATCTAGAGGGATATACAGTTAATTTTAAACATAACCTCAATTTTAATCACATTATTGCTTATTAGAGGCCCTGAAATCCCGTAAAGGAGGGTTCCTTCTGAATGTTTTAGCAGCATCTGTAAAAATGCATTTTATTTGCTATAGTTTGTAAAGCTGTAAAGTTAAAAAAGGAAAAAAAGGAAAAAAAGAGAAACCTTTTCAGCATAAATATATTTTACTTGCACTGTGTTTTTTAGCTAAAGTGAAAGCTTAGATTAAATAAAATCAGAGTTGAGAGGAATCATCAAAAGACTGTTTCTCAGTGTGAATCAAGTGTTGAAAATGGTTGGTGTATTTTGTCAGTAATTGTACATAATTTTTGGCACATAACATAAAAATGGCTATGTAAACTATAATTATTTTGCTAAAAGACTGTATGCAAGCTGTGGGCCTACTTTAAAGATGTCCAGAGCAAAGTCCCTTCTTTGTACCTATTTTTTTATTACAAATATACTAATTGGTTCTTTATATTTTCAGAGGTTATTGTATTAAATTGTCTATTGATAGTACTTTTATGACTGTAAATACTTTGGCTTTCTTTGTGTGAACTCTCATGGTAGAATTTAACTCTTGCGTGTAAACTGAATGCTGATCAGTATTTTTATCAACACCTGACAACTGTTACACCCCTTTTATTTTGTCTTTTAGGAAATCCTGTCTTTCCATTTTTTTTCATGTAAATTTTGCACAGTTACTTGTTCATATGTAAATATTTTACTTTCAAAAATGAAGTTTTTAATTGCTATTGTTTTATATAGGATTGAAAGAAAATTAACTCCTTTATTAAAAACAAATTTATCTGTATTTGCTAATGTATTTTTCTCTCTGAATCTTTTCTCCTGTTGGAATTATTTTTCTTGGTACAGTAAAAGATAAGTCTACCTGAGGGGATGCTGTTTCCTAAAGATGCACTTTGGGTTTTCTATATTGTTTTGTTTTGTCAGTGGTTTGGAGATATGTAACTTTATGAATCTCGAAATTTCATTGTTGTCTTAGGGGTCTTGGACAAAGATCAGTGGATAGTGGGTTTTGGTTTGTTTGGTTTTTTAAGCAGGGGAAGTTTCTGAAGAGATCTTAGAAGTATTTTGGTTTTGTCTAGCGAAGGTTTAATAAAACACTTTCTCCTTGAGGGCAGCCTGCTCCCTCAAACACAATTAACTGCGATGGTTTTTGGAAGAAGATGCGACATAAACCACAGGATCTGGAGCACAACTATCAAAGAATATAATCAAGGACACACTTTGGATTATTAATATGAAAATTTGAGAAGGTGTGTTTCTGATACTCTGTTCTGAATCTTACTTTTGTTTGTGTGTGTTGTTTTTGTTTTGTTTTTCTTTAAATTCACCCTCCAATTCACAACTTAAAAAAAAAAAATAAAGTCACAGTTGTGAGGGCCCAATCCTGCTATTAGGTTAACAGAAAATTAATTAGATAGGTTTGTCTGTATGCAAGCGATAATTATCTACAGGCTACTGCACCAAGCACATTGCTGTTGAACTGGTGCTTGGCCCAGCGCTGGCTTGGTCCACGTGAGGAGACCAGTTGTCTCTCTGAAAAAACAGATTAGTTCCTAAAGCGATGTACTCACCTAACGCTCTGTATGACACTTACCTGAAGATTTCAATTGTTTGTAAACTCCAGCCTGTCTTTCAAATTGTGTAATGTTATTAAGTGGAAAGAAACAACTTTGGCTTTTGGACAGAACGTTGTCATAGCCTTCCTTTAACTGCAACAAGCGCTGGCTGTAAGCGTGCATCACCGCTGGCCGGCCAGCGACCGAGCACAGTGTCCGCAGAGCTCTGGCAGGTAAGTTGGGAAGAATCTGACCTTCAGGTGTTGCTTCCAATAGCACGGTGAGGGTAAGACATGCTTGAAAAATTAAAGTTATTATGTTGTGTGCTCTACTTTGCACTCCCTCTTCAGTAGCGGTAGTAGCTTAGAAATACTCTGGAGAGGCCAGGGGAGTTGGCAGGGGGGAGAGAACTTATTTAAGACCACAGCTCTTGGTTTTGTTTTAAATAACACGTTTGTTAAGTGCCCAGTCAGCCATTCACTCCGTATAATTTTTCTCAGCTTTTAAAAGTTCCTGTTCTTTCAGTCTGAAAAGCTAGTAGTGCCCAAATCCTCCTGTAGGTCAAATCCCTGTAATTTTGGGGTGGGATATTGGCACTTGCTGCTGCCGGAGTGAACGCTGCCTCCTGTGGCCATTGGCATACTTCTGCGGAGGTGTTCTCATGGCTGATCAGTTGTTGACTTTGTGGGTTTTTTTTGTTTTTTGTTTTTTTTTTAATGATAAAAATGATAACCATTTCTGGAGCTGCTCAGAAGCTTCACGTTTCAGAGCAAAGTCACAGCTGAGGAGAAGTGGCATTTACAGGGCAACGCATGTGTACAGCAGCGTTAGTGACCTGTAAAGAAACTCTGATTCTTTCCTGGCCCCGAGCTTGCACAACTCCACCAAAGAGCAAGGGCTAGTGTGCAAGGGAATTTACTGTGCCTGTCCTTCGTCCTCTTCGTCCAGAGTGATGCAACTTCTTTGTAGCACCCTCAAAACCAGAGGTGCGTGCATTGGAGACTGCCGCAGCTGGGAGGCTCTCTGTGTGTGAGTCAGTGACTTTTTTTTTTTATTTTTTTATTATATGTTTTTTTTTTTATGACACTTTGAGCCCCACGTCAGCAATAGTTTGCTTCTCTTTTGCCTGTAAGTTTATCAGCATTTGTGTGTGTGTGACCTGGAGGTGGGCGCTCTGCCCTGTTTTACAGAAATCTTCGTGTGTCTCTGTTTTTTTAACAGCTTTCATTAGATCGTGCGCAGCTGTAACGTTCCTGAGCTGTTGATACTAGCACAAAATTCAGCAGAACCAATAGGTTATAATAAGGCACTCTGAATTCAGCCTGGTTTCCATATTTCACAGGTGTATAATTAAATAGATTTTCAGGGAACTTGTTGAAATGTATAGTGAGAGATGCAGGCATGAACGCTCTGATAAATGCCATCAAATTCACAGTAATTAAGATTTGATTGGAGATTTTAATCTGATCCAAGAAGTTTCCCCGTATTTCTGAGACTGTATAAATTACAAATAATGGTTTGAGAAGTTTAATGCAGTTATAACTCTAACCACTTTGTTATGTTTACAGTCACTTGTCTGCAGCGAGGAATCTTAACTTTTGGGGTAAGTCGGGTCGGACGGCAGCTTGGTTGGGTGCGCAGCTGTAGTGCCAGTTCCACTGGCGTGCGCGCGTAGACCCACGTGTCCGGGTAAGTGTGCAAACCCTTACCCTTGGGAGTTCGAGCCGGGAGGAGTCCCTTCTTTAAACACTTGCGGTATTTGTGCAAGGATTTGTACAGATCAGGGCTTTGGGCAAGTGCAGGTGAACCCACCGTGTTAAAATCCGGTATAAAGTGCAGAGAGGAAAAAAGTTTAGGTACTTCTGGGTGGATTGTAACCCTTAGATTTTTTTGGAAATGTCATGCAAGCAGCACCATGTATGAGACCGGCTTCTCAGTATTTTGGGGGATTTTTTTTTTTTTTTTTTTTTTTTTTTTTTTTAGCAAGTGACGCTTCCCTGTTTGTGAAAGTTGCTAAACTGACAAATTTGTGAGATAGTTGTTTGTTGAAGGGATAAATGGGGAGGGCGGCACATTAACCCCCGACCTGCCTTTAATTTGCCAAACACGTCACCTCTGTAGGTGAGTGTCTGAGTCCTCCCAGTTAGAACGTCCCGCAGGCTGACAGCTGGGACTGGTCATCAAATGCATTTTAATAGCCCAGCTCTGTCCTCCCCCTGCAAAGCTGCTATGGCCAAGACCTGCTCCCTCGACTCTCCCATCGCCGTCCTGGGCACGGTTTCACCAGGGACCCGGAGGGGCGAGCCAGGACCCCTTTATTTTGTGCGGTGGTGTTATTACCCAGTGCCATACCAAGCTGTGAGAAAGGGAATAAATTATTTGAAACATCTTTAAGGAACTCGGTCACGGTCCTGGCATTCCTGCGGCTCCTGAGAGAAACTCGCTCCGCGCCGCCGCCGTCGTGGGAGCGTGAGCCCAGCTCTGTGCGCGCCGGGGGGAGGCTTCGGCTTCGTGCTTCCTAACTGCTGCCTGATTTTACCTTTGTTCTGCTGCTTCAGAAACAGTGGTATTCCACTGCTTCCTCCTGAAACGTGGTATATTTTTCCTTTTGTTTTCCTGCTCGGCTTATTTTCGACAAGGAGCTGGGTTGCACCCTGTTGGGTTTCCTCCTGGGAGTTTCCCTGTTCCGAAGTCAATAGGCACGAGCAGCGTTTGGGCTGTGAGAGGTACCGCGCTGCTGTAAAAGTACCGCACAAATGCGTAACAAATCCCACTTCTACTGCACTGTTACAGTACTGTATGGTTTTACTCAAGCATTGATGTACTTTTCAATCCAATAACAAAATTAAGTTGCCAAAAAAAAAAGTTGTTTTAGGTGCTTTCCGGTTTACTGTGATGCATTACATTTCTAGCAAACTGTGATGGTTTAGCCCAAATCACCACACAGCTTCTCGCTCACTCTCCCCCTCCCCAGGGGATGGGGGAGAGAATTGGAAAGGAAGGAGAACTCGTGGGTTGAGATGAAGACAATTTACTAAAATAAAAGGGAAAACTACAATAATAACAGAATATAAGGATATTAAAAAATATACAAAGTGAACAATATATGTTTTCTCACCACCCGATGTCCCAATGACCAATACAGCCCGTCCCGAGCAGCGATCACGGAAACAAACCCGAGCAGCAAGCAAAGGAGCAAAAGGGAGCCAGCAAGGTAGGGGGAACGATGCCAGCAAAACGAGCAGGAAGGATGGATGCCAGGAAGGCAGATACCCACCCTGGCCTGCCCCCACTTATGTACTGAGCATGACGTTTATGGCATGGAATACTCTCTTTGGCCTGTTTAGATCAATTATGCTGTCTGTCTTTCTCCCAGCTTCCTGCATCTGCAAATTAGCGAGACTTGGAAAGCAGGACGGTGTCCTTGGTCTCATTCACAACAACTGGTATCATCAGGGTGTTTATGAACATTCTTCACACACAAAATCCAAAACATACCAGCTACTGAGAGGAAAAATTAACTCCATCCCTGCCAAAACCAGGACACAAACACATTGGAGCGTTGCCCAGCTGTTGCAGATTGGGCTTTGCAGAACAATATATCTCATTTCCCAGGAGACCAGCGTGGTGATGTTTAGATACAGCCTATATAAGAGAAAATGAAAATCCTAATGTCGTCTCTGGCATGTCATTGTTTAGCACCCGGGCTCCTTTACCCCACTTTCAGAGGGACGAGGGAAAAACCTGGGTAAGTTGTGGGTAAGGCCCTTCAGCTAGAGGTGGATTTGGTGGGGTGATCCTTTGTATTTGGGGAATAAGAGTTGTTCAGTGACTAAAAAACCCCCTAGATGTTCTCACTCTTTTAATGCTTGATGCACAGCAGTGGTGAGTGATTGGATGTTGAGGCTTTTTCCCTTCGTATAGTGGCTTTTCTTCCTCCTTCTTGAGTGGTGGGAGTATGTTTTGTGTGTGTATGCTTATTCTTAATGCAGAAATGTCAGGGTCCTGGTTTAGAGCTGTGTTGCAGAACTGAGAGTGTGGGTGGAGGTGAGCGCCATTCCCATCCAGCTGCTTTCCTCTCCTGAATCCCAGTGGAGTTCTGTCCCTCCTGTCCCTGCAAGGCTACTTGTGCTGCGACTGGAACCCAGCAAAACTCCTCAAAACTCCTCGGTTCCCTGAGCGCTTGTTGGCAGGAGTGAGAGCAGGAGCCTGATGGCTGGGGGGTAGGGAACGAGAGACCTTCCCCTCTCCCCGGCTTTGTACCCCCAGCAGCAGACTGGACAGCTGAGATGTGCCATGCGGCGCGTGGCAATGGGTGACCTGGAAGCTCTGGGCAGCTTCACCCCACAGGAACATGCCTGAAGCTGCCTGTAAACTTAAAAAACCCCAACTTTAAAACATAGTGAAACCAGGTACCTGGTACCCTATACAACACCAAGCAGGTCTGTGCAAGCATCCCCTGTCTCCCTGGCAACAGAGGCAGGCAGGGAGTGTGGGGAAGGGTTCTCCCCCAGTGCCAGCATCCCCTCCCTGGGACATGAACTGCTGTCTTGGGGACGTTGCAGGCCCAGACAGGTTCTTCAGTGAGTTTACGAAGTTGCTTTGCCAGCATGGAGGAAGGGCAGGAGATGCTGCGCGACCCGGCTCCTTACGGCATGGCCTGCACCCAGCCACTGCCCGCAGCCAGGCTTGCGGCTTCCCCCCGCTTTGTTTATGTACATATACACACACGCACAATTTGTCTGTGTATACGTTTATATATAAGTACATGTATACATATAAAGCAGACACTTTTATTAAAGTCTCTTCTGCAGAGGGAAGCTCCCTTCTCCCTGCAGCAGCACCAGCTCTGAGACCCAGCAGCTCTCCTGCATCTCTGGTGCTGCCTAAAGCTGATGTTGCAGAATCAGGGAGCTGTCACCCAAAGCTGTCACCCAAAGCTGCTTAGAGGTGTAAGAGGGAATAATTCTGTAACTGTGCAGCAAGGAGCCTCTCGGATGTTTCATCCTGTGCATGAAAGATGTGCAACAGGATGCTCGCTCTGAGGACTGGGGTGCTAACAGCTACTTCAGGAAAATCTACTGGGTTTTTTATAGGTAACCAGTGAACATTTCTGTTGTAGAGTATTTTGTGGCTGGTTTTGGAAGGGGGGAAAGGGGAAGTGTGAGAAGCTGAGAAGAAAAATCAAAGTGTTGGTGAAGTAGTTCAGCACTCAGCGTGAGTTTAATGGCAGAAAAACGTGGTCAGTGTGGAGTCAGGTGGGACGGAGTAGAGAGGTCAGCCCTGGGGTTTCAGTGCCCTGTGGCTGAGAGAGAAGAAAATAATGATTTCTGGAAAAAAAAGAAAAAAATTAAAAAAAGATGGGAGGGTCATGGAGGCAGCTGGTGTCGCCGCCCTGTGCCCTCACCTGTCAGAGGGGAATAACAGCGCGTCCCACCGCCGCCTCAGCTGAGCTCCTGCTGCGGGAGCACACGGCAGCCCTCGGCCGGAAAGCGCTCGTTAATCGCTGTTATTTCACTAATGAGGTGCCGCATCGCCTGTCCCGCGCAGGGGGCGGCCGGGCGGCAGGTGGTGCTCTGAGCCCGGCGATGCCGCACCGCCGCCTCCATCCTCCCGCAGCCCTCCCGCAGCCCTCCCGGGTGGAATACGGCCCTGCTGAAATCACAGGTGCTCCATGCAAAGTATAAATTATTCATTCCCTGAGGGCTAAATAACAGAAAGCGAGAAGGGGAGAAAGGGGGATGTAGCTTAGTTGATGTGGTAGGAAAAAAAAAAACAAAACCAAAACCAACCTTCAATTAAAAAACAAATAAAATAAAGAAATGAGGGCAGCCCTGTGTGCTTCAGCAGACTTTGGTCAGAACGAGTGCCCCAGACTATTTATTTATCTGTTTAAGCCTCTTTGGAGGGCACAGAGTGGAGCAGGTGTCTGAGCGTACCAGCGCCAAGGCCGGCGTGAGCCGGGGGAGCGAGCTGGGCCACGGAGGAGAGCGAGCTGCCGGTTAGAAACGTTGACAAACCAGGACACAGGTGTTCAAAGGGAGCCTCCGGTGATGGCAAGGTGTAAGAAAATCAGTCTCAAAATACATGGTACGCGCAGAATCAACGTTTTCACCACCGCCTCTTAATTTCCCCCCTTCTTTCTGCACTGTGGTTTCGACAGGGTACAAATCTAAAAGGCTTGATACCAGATGCTTTTGAAGAGGGGCGAGGCAAGCCGATGCCAGGAGCCGTGGCTGCTGGAGGTAGGAAATCCCAGACATCTCAGGAATGTGTTCTGGGACAGCTGGCGGGTGGTGAGAGCGGGGAGGGCACCGCTGCAGAGCAGGGGCTCTCTTGATTCTTGTCACGATTGGCTTCATCACTGCCCCTGCCTTTGCAGGACAAATTCTGTGCATGGGGGAGCGGCTGGTGTGGTGGGGTATTTTTTAGTGGTTTTTTTTTTTCCACACAGGACCAGGATGCAGGGACAGCCGCGGGGTGACCCCGCTTCCATCCCATCCCATCCACACCATCAGCAGCAAGCAGAGGGTCGAGCGTGCCCCTTTTCCCATCTCCCTGGGTGCTCAGCTCACTGCAGGCCTCCGAGCTGCTCCCAAAACCACGCTCCAACCCCATTCTGCAGCTCGAGGGCTGGCTCGGCCCCAGCTGCCAGCGCTGTCGTGCCCTGGCCCTGGCCCCCACATCGATTCCAAGTCAAACCGTCCCGTGGGCAGCGCCGTGTCAGGGAACCGCTGCGTCTTCTAGGTCGTTAACTCCTTTGCTCTTTAGCTCTTTGCCTCCCGAACACCCCCAAGCTGTGTTATAATCACCCCAAAACACAGCCACTAATTGTTTGGTGTCCCCGAGGGGGAGGAAGAGCAGAGTTGCAGTAAATCACAATAATCAGGACCTTCTGTAACAAATGAACTCAAATGCGCCTGACAGGAGGAAGCGGAGGTGCTGCCTCGCTCTCTGCGAAGGGCCGTGTTTAGTGGTGATCTTATTTGTAACCTAATCAATATGTTTACTGAAGGAGAGAATGGCATCAAGTGTTGCTCTAAGACACTTAGGGGCTGCGACACCGCTCACAGCGCGAATGTAAACGCGCTGGCTGGCTGCGTTTGCTAATAGGAAACGCACGCTACGCTTTAGCAGGGCTGGCAGCGGGGTTTATTTGGGGAGTGGGAGGGACATGTCTCGCTGCAGTGGGGACACCGCCTGGTTGGGACAGGGGGGATGGGCTACCTCATCTGAGCCCCTCCCAGTCCCACCATCTCCGACCCAGTGGCCCAGCCCTTTCCTGGGCTCGGGGACAGGCAATCACCTCCAGTCTGCTGTAGCTGATGCTGATGGCTGCCCTGAGCCAAGCCTGTGTCTCCTCCCTGTGAGGCTGGAGAGATTCATCTCATGAAGGTGGTGTCCAAAGAGTTTATTTTTTCATAGGAGCTCAAAGCATCATTATATACCCCAACCAGCACCTTCCAACAGGGAAAGACGTGATGGTGTCTTGCCTTCAGCCGATCTTCTGCTTTTTGTACTTGCTTTGCTTCATGCTGATGCTGGGAGAACCTCTTGACTTGGGTCAACACCAAAGGTCATGAACCAGGAGCATCGTGCTGTCTCCATCAGGGTCACCCCAAGCCAAGCAGATCCAGATCGGGCTGCGTTGGGCACGAGGCTGGGGAGAGCAAAGGTGGTGGGAGGAGGAGGGTGGGCAGGACCTGCCCCAGCACCCAGGGCAGCTGCTCAAGCAGGGCTACCCATGTCAGAGGATGAGGTTTAAAGGAATCGCCTCTCTGAAGGAAGAGGGTGCTCATCATCAGAGAGGAGGAAATGGTTTTTGGAAGTGCAAATAGTCCAAAGGGGAAAAAAAACCTGTTGGCTCGGTCAGATGCTGGAGAAGGAAAAGTTGGTAGCTTTCCCCTGGCCACAGGCAGGCAGAGGAGAGCAGGGCTTGTGCCCACGGGTGGGGATCCAGGGGTCCTGCTGGGATTGTGTCCCTCCCTAGAGGTCTCCGCAGAAGCCAAGATCTCCAGTCCAGAGACTCACTGGGGAGCTGAGACCCACTGAGATCCCAGCGCTGTGCCGTTGGCTGCGGGAGCTGCTCGTTTGCACCCTTGGCCATAATTGCCCACCATCAGCCTGGCTCAGCAGGCCACTGCGGGGGGCGGATCTTGGTGGTCAGCGATGGGTTCGAGGGCGCTGTCCCAGCCCAGTACCTGAGACGGCCACCAGTCCCCTCCACAGCGCACATTTCTCATCCATTGGATGCTGTTGGTAAGGAGGCGTCGCTAAAATAACCAGGATTTTCTGAGAATTTATTCTCTTCTTCTTCTCGGGCACTTGGAGCGGGTTATGGTGTGCTTGGGCCGGCGATGGAGGCTGATGAGGGATAAACGATAAAGGCAGCGGGGACTGCGCCAGCCCTGGTAGCTCAGGGACACGTGGTTGTGGGGACGAGCACAGAGATGATGATGAAGCTGTTGGAGATGGCTTTTCAGAGCCATGTCCCCCAGGCCGTGCCAGCTGAGACAGGAGTCAGAAGTACCAAAAGTCAAACTTTTTTGTCTGTTTAGGAAACTTTGGAGGTTTTAGTAAAAACTTAGAGGGCAACCCATAACATCCGTAACAAACAATTAGGCTCTAACGCACCCAGGGGAGGAGTTTCCCGCTCACCCCAGGCCGTTAGAAGGTGCCTTTTATCCTGAAACACGAGGGTGATAGGTGTAAAAGTGCATAATGCTTCCTTTATAAAACTTTTATCCTATCTAATGTATCCCAAAGCTCTTTAGAAGCTGAAAATACAAATTCCAGAGGTTTGGCTGCAGTTGGCAGGAGAAAGGGAGGGATGCTCAGTTCAACGTGGTCCCCGTGGACCGGCAGCGAGGGGGAACGCTGTGTCCTACCGGGGCAGGAATGCTGTCTGGGAGAGGTGGGATGGAGCCGTCCCGACAGGCCTTGGCCAGACGTGCCAAAATCCCAGAGCATCTTTGGGGTCCAGAGCCCACAGCATCGCTTGAGCGTGCACCCACCCTGCTGCTGCAAAGTCCCTTAAATCTGAGCTAAGCTGGCAAGGGAGCTGGTAGGAAAATAAAAACGACACACACACAAAAAAATGCTGCCTGTTTAATTATTTAAATTAAGACTTATTTGAAAGCTGTGTTTGCAGCAAACACCTCCTCCCCTTTATTTTTTAATGAGCTTCAGTGCATGAAAGGTGGGGGAAAAAAAGAAATCCAATAAAATCCCCCTTGTAGTTTCTTAACGTGTTTAATTAAACAGCTTCCACAACCCCCTCCGTCCGCTGCTCCCAGAACAGCCCTGTCAGCACTCCTTCCCCAGCAGGTACCTCCCACCCGTGGGGAAAGGCCCCGGGGGATTTCCAGTGGGACCGGGGGCTCCCTGCTATGGCCCAGGAGGGGGTCGGGGTGCAGAGCAGAGGGTCCAAACAGCTTCTCCCTGGGGAAACCAAGGCACCGGCAGCCCCGCTCGCGCGGAGGCTTTCCTGCGTCCCCAGCGCTGACGGTGCCGAGGAACGAGCTCATCCCTTGCCTAGACCAAAGGAGAAAATCACTGAGGGGAACGTATGTCATTTCTACCCTTCTTTTGTAATTTTAATTGAATTGTGTCGTATTGCTTTGCTCTGCTAAAAATTGTTAATTAGCAGCTCAGAGCAGTGGGCCAGAAGAAATGAGGAGGTCTTGTCTCACTGATGTTCATGGGGAAACGGCGGGGCTGAACCGGGGAGTCGAAGGAATAATCTTGGGGAATAACGAAACAGCTGGAGTTGCTGTGTTCGAGGAGGGGAGGAGGTCAGGTGTGTGAGTTAGAGCCAGGGCCGTTTGTGAGCTAATTATGGCCAGTTAATTATGTGAGCAGAGAGGTGGGTTTAGGCGGGCTTTGGAAGTTGTAACCCCGTTCCTCTGCGGTCCCAATGGTAGGACTAGCAGAAAGCAGCTGTGGGGACGTACTAGAAAAATTGTGATTTTTGCTTGTTTGTTCTTATCTTTGTCTTCCTACCTGGACCGTGCTGTGCCCTTGTTTGGGAAGGGCCCTCTCTCCCCGAAGGTACCTTGTGCGGTGAAGAACAGTCCTGGGGGAGCTGCCGTTCACTGCTGTGCTTCAAGGTGTTAGAAAGCTAAAAATCAAAGGAAACCCCTGTGCTTTATCTCAAATAGAGGAGAGCGGTGCAGGGGGAAAGGGGGACGATGGGGCTGTGTGATACGGATATTCTGTGTTGTGTCCAGGACAGCCTGCGCAGCGTGAAGGGGCTGGGAAAGCTGCGAAGAAATGATGTCTGCAACCCCAGCTCCGTCTGCGCTGCCTCCCAGTGTGCCCGATCCCTGCGGCAGCTGCCCGCTGGTCCTTCTTTCCATCGACACGTCTTGGAGAAGCCGGGTAAATATTTTAGCAGCTTGTCTTCCTGAGCACCCCGCTGCCGCGGCAGCTCCAGCCATCAGGAGCGAGCTCAGGAGGGTTGGTCCTTTAATTTAAGGGTCACCAGAGGGGAAAACGCAGGAGAGGTGTGATGTTTCAGGGATGTCTTTCCAGAGGATCTGCCAGAGACAGGTCACTCGTTCCTCCGTGCTGGCTCAGATACGTTCTTTCTTTCTCTGCTTGCCTCTCACCAAGCTTCCCCGTGCTGGTGTGACGGGGCCCTACCACCCCGAGGAGGCCGCAAGCAGCTGCTGCTCTCCCGTGCTCGGCAGCAGCACGGAGCTTGTCTTCCTCCTGCTTGCAAGCAGAGAGCAGTGTCCCCACGCTGGTTTCTCTGCGAACCTTTGGCTGGTGTGCAGTGACACTTCCACAGCCAGAAACATCGTCCCTGGACGCCCCGACCCAGTCCCTCTGTCCCTGCCTGTCCTTCCAGAGCAGATGCTCCTCTGCTCCCACACCCATCGGCCGGGAGGAGTCGGTCCAGGGCCAGCACATCTGGACCAGGCACTGCAGCTCTTCCTGGGCAGGGAGGGCTTTGCTTTAATTCTGTAATTATCAGACAAACTGAGTCACAGCAGGAGAAAGTGTGTATGCCTTAAAAAGATATATTTGGATGCTAACACAGCCAGTTGTCATCATGCTATGAAGAATGTTGTAGAGGTAGAAATAGAGAAAATATAATAGATACTTCAGATTTGCAGCCTTAATAGCTCTACAGCACATCCTAATTATTATATATCTATCACGTCAGTACAGTGCAGTACTCGTGGTATTTTTGTTTAGCTCCATCTGGTGTATGATAACACGCTTCTGATACCAAAACAGGCATGAATTGGAAAAAAATTTAATAAAAACCTCTGCAGAGAATTTCCTTAAAAAAAAAAGCAAGCACCTGTCATGTAAAAAGAATACGGTGATGCAGCCACAGAAAGCACTTCTGGGTGAAAAGGAGGGACAGGAGTGACGGCAAGCGCATGGAAGCGCTGGCGCAGGCTCCTCGCTGTGGCCTGCAGATCGGATGTCGACGAGGTGTTCGCCTTCGTCCCAGAGTTTTTGCCGGTCTGTCGGTGCTCAGCGCGGTACCCAACTGCAGCCTGGGGTACAGGATGATTTCAGGTTTTCTCTGGCTTTGCAGGAGATGCAGGAGTGGGAAGGACAGGCAAAGGGACACCAGAGAGAGAAACGAGATGGGAAGGGGCCAGCAAAACACCCTGTGGCCATGGGAGATGGGGAAGGGCTGGAATAAGAAATCCTGCTGGCTCCTTTGCCAAGAGTTTCTGACTTCCTCGGTTGTGTGGAGGAGAAAATGGCTTTACTTAAATGGTAAAAACAACAAAATAAATTCCCTGCTTGCTTCCCCAGCTCCCAGCCAATGTTCCCCTGGGACATGCATCCTCCCCGGCACGTGAGGGGCAGCGGCCTGCGGATGCTGCCAGCCACTGCGACACCAGTAAGCGTAAATGGGACAAAACTGGGGATTTGTGGGGGAAATCTGTTCCCAAGCTGTGTGGGATGAAGGAGACGATGCACATGCCTTGCTGCAAGCATCCCATGCTGGGGAAGCCGCCTGTGGAGCCCCAGGAATGTAGCAGTGCTGGAACCCTCTTTTCTCCTCTTTTACAAAGATTCACCTCCTCTCTTCTCCTCTCTTGCAGAGATTCACCTTTGTTCTCACAGCTGTGCCCTGGAAAACAGGAATGTAGTGAACGGCTCCAGTAACAAACTCCTGGCCACGCAGACAAGCAGTTTAGAGCCAGACCAGCAGTAAGCAAGCGTTAAATGCCTGGCTCCATCCAGCCCCGGGTGCCCTCGCGGCGTGTTGGCTCGGTGCGTGGACCCTCCAGGCTCGGAGGCCGCTTGAATCAAAGCGCTGAGAAAAGAGCGGCTGCGTTTCTGCCAGCGTGAAGTTCCGGGAGGCTGCTCCTAAGACAAGATGCAACACGTACGTGATACAGGTAGGTGAGCTAAGACCTCCCTCTTTTGACGTCCGCAAGTTCCAATGGGTTTTTCCAAGGAAACCTCTCTCTGCCTTGGTAGCAGGACACTGATGGCTGCACAGACCCAAGCTTTGAGGTCAGGAAGGACAGTTACATCCCAAGCTTCTGTACAAAACCGGGCTGTAGCTCCATGCAGCCGGTCCTGCATCGAGCACAGAGGCGTGCTTGACCGACCTGTGCTGCAGCAGGTGAGTGGGGGGCTGTGCTACGTTTACCTCTGGACTGCTTTTAATCACGTCTGTTCCTCCAAACAAAGCGCTGCCAGCTTCGCACTTAGAGATCAATGCCTTTTGTTCATCACCTCCAGGCAGGCGGCGTTTCCTGCTAGTGTTTTCCCCACTTTACAGTCTAATCAAGGTAATCTGACCAGCAGAATACTGCTGTGTTTTTTTAAACTATTACACCTATTTTTTATTTATTTTTTTTTTTAATTTTAAACCCTGTGTGAAGTAGCCTGTGTCAGACCAGCACGTCCCTGCTGCGGGCTGGGGGCTCAGCATCGGCTCCCTCCTGCTCCAGGGCAGGAGCCAGCACGCACAGGGACATTGCACATGGTTTCTTCTGATGTTTTTCTTTGTTTTAAGATCTGGGAGCTCAGAAAAAGCCCTGGAAGCTGCTCGATATCGACCCGGCCTTTTAGCATGAGCAGAAGCAGGGCACCTTGCCATGGACCGACCTCTGAGCGATGGGAACGTCGCGTCCGAGCCCGGTGGTCCAGAAACACCCTGGCAGTGGTGCAGCTTCTGCTTTGATGCCGTCTCCATGCTCTCAGCACCGGTGTCATTGAGCGTGGTTCAGTGGCACATCTGATTTCATCACAAATAACCTCAAAATCCTTTGAAGGGTATGGCTCCCCCTAAACACCTCCACCTACCTCTCGCTATGTTTAAATCAAACTTCTCTGCATATATTACACCGCAGAGCCATATGTTCGGTGCCACTTCCCTCGGTGTGGCGTGTGTTTCATCGGCTACAGGCTTCCTGAGATATATGGACATTGCCAAGAAAGGGAGCGGTGGATGAGCCCTCCTCCCGCTGCGGCGAGAAACACATTTGCAGATGGCTGAGGAGGAGGAGGTGAGGTGGGAGTGGGCTCGGTGGGCAACCGCTAAATGCCACGCATGAGCAAGTCCCCTAAATTTTGCTCAGTGGACCCCGTTCTGTGAATGCTGCCGGCACGACCCTTCGGCTGGCGCTGGCAGTTTTCCCTCTCGCAGGAAACCTCACAGCTTTCTGCATCTCTCACCACTCAGAGATTCATGGCCACACCGCAGAGGTGGTTTTTCCACCCCACCGAGGTGAGCGGGGGCCTCTGCCCGGTCCCCTGCTCCTGCCGCATCTGCTGGTACCCCAGGTTTGCTGGGTTTTTGAGTCCTGCTGTGCCCATCCCAGTTAATACCCAATGGCCTCAGTATAGCCCTGTCCCACTTGGTATTTTTAATGGTTTCCAGTCTGCATTTCCGTGTAACCCTTGGCTGCATAAGGAAATTGGAGTGTGTTGGGCAAAAGGCATCAAGGACATTGATAAGTTGCTGCTGCCATGGGGGCATGGCATGCTCCCTTCCCATCTGAGGAGAACGGGATCTGCTAAAGACTCACCAGGTTTTGTCTTCATTAATATTATTAGCAGTCTCTTGGTGGGAACATCAGGTCCCTGTCCCCGTGATGAGGACCACATCTCCTGCTCTTCTCCCATTGTCCCTACTCCAGGACGGGTCCCTCCCTGGTTCTATTTTGCAGCCGCCTTTTCCTCCTGCTTGTTTTCCCCCTTTGGCTGTAGGTACCCTGAGAGGGGCCGCCAGCCCCGCGGGTGATGCAGCCACCCTCCTTGGGGATGCTCGGGCGCGCTGGACCCCAGCGCTCGGCCGCGGGCTCTGCCTGGCTCCGCGCCCACCGGCGGCTCCAGCGCAGGCAGGGCGCTGCCAGACCCTGCTGAACGGGGGCCGTCGAGTGCAATTACGGCTCTGAGATGTGCTTTCCTGTGAATGCGTTCCAGTGCCGGCTAATATATGCTCTGATATTGGCACCGCTTTCGCTAATATTCCTGCCAGCCAATTCTCTGCTCTGCTTGAATATTCATGGGAAGCGAATGTGAAGAGAGGCACGAGCCTAAATGAGGTGAGTTCATTTAAAAATGCAGGCTCAAAATTCGTCGGCTATTTCTTGCAGCACTCACTCAAGCGTTAGCTCCCGCACTCTATTAATTTGAGTTTGTGTTTCAGACTTCTGAGCAAATTTTCTGTGTTTCTCCCTCACTGAATCCGCAAACTCTTCTTTCCTCAAGATCAGTAGCTTTGTATAAAACCAGCAACTCTCCGTGCTGAACTTTGCAGTCGAAGAATTTGTTTTCCCTGACTTTTATTTAAATTATTCTGCCTTCACCTCCCTGTGCATGGTTCAGAGCGCGTGGTGGTTCTGCGCTGGGACTGAAATGATTCTTTCTTAGGCAAACTCTCATTTGAACTTGTCAAAGGAGCGCAGCGTGTTTGTAATTAAATGCCTATCACACCTTCTTTAACCTCGCTTACGCGAAGCCAGAGCGCTCGAAAAGCCTGGGAGATGCAGGGAAGCCTCATTTGCACCTTGAAATGCCCATGTTCTCAGAGATCAATGCTGTCTGTATGGAACAAAACTATAAACAATGTTCAAGTGCTTTTTTTTTTTGTGTAGTGCCTCTTTTACATATTGGATTTATGTCTGATTTTGTAGTGAGTAAGGTGCGAGATCCCATGAAAGCAGCCGCTAGCGCGCTGAGTCCTTTCACGCTCTCTCCTGACCGTGATCACATTCCAACGGATGATGGAAACCAAACGCTACTGCGGCAAAGCCAAGCATAGGACGTTCAGACTGTATCAGAATTCGGGTAATCAGTGTTTGCATTAGGCTGTTTCTCAGCTGTACCACCATTTCCAGGCAGGGGAGGCAGGAAGGCCTGCTGCTCTCTCCTCTTCCTCCCCGTTGGTGCCATCAAGACAGGACGACCCGTGTCCTTGCCCTCTTGGTCCATGGCGGCTCGAACCATGCTGCATCCTTGAGCCCACGCTGAGCTGGGAGTCGAGCAAGGCCCAGCTTTGCCCAGCTGCAGCTCTGCCCACACTGCTGCTGGGGTCAGCTGGAAGCTGGCACCTCGGTAATCCTCCGTGAGCCACTCCTGAAAAGCCATGACATTTCCCACTAGCTTGGAAAAAGTGTAGATGATTCTCAGTCCAAACTGAATCGAGCACCCAAGCATGCTCTTCCCTCACCGCGGTGTTACATCCAGCACCGCCATCTCCCCTCGCGTCGTTTAGCATGGGACATTTTTCTTTTTAATTGGTAACAGACATTATCCTCATAGTTTAAACTTTGCTAGCAGATGGAAGGAAGGGGTTGTGGTCTTTATTTGATTTAAAGAAAGGCTTTGCTGTTGTGAGCATCTAACGCATAAGATTTTTTGGGGTTTTATGACTCCTCCCATGCCATGGCCATGGGTGCGGGTGGGAGAAGACTCCAGATGGGTGCCTTGGGGAGCTCCAAGGGCAATGCAGAGCTGACGAGGTGGGATCAACACGTAACCTTGGAGGCAGAGCCCTGTGATGGAGTTACAGGGCTTCTCAGCTCGGGGCTGAGCTTGCCGCTGCAGAAAGCTGGAGGAGGAGGTGGTGTAACCCTCCTTCGTCACCTCCTTCATTACCAGCCCCCTACCTCCAGCCAGGTGTCTCATTTGGTGGGATGGATTTGAATGTGCTACTTTGTCCAGTGATGCCCATGGAGGGACAGCGAGAGGCTGGAAAGGGCTGGAGGAAGGGGCTGGTGGCCTTTCCCATGCTTTCCCACTGCTCCAGTGGCTGCACACTGTGATTTTCCCATGTAATTCCATGGAAATTAGGATGATTGTGTGTGATTAACCGGATGGGTTTTGATGGCGAGCTTTGATCCTGTCAGAGGAGATAGGAGAGAGATGGAAAGAGAAGAGAGCGTGAGGAAGGGAGCGGGGAGGTGAAAAGCGCCGTCAAGATGCTGCCGGCAGACTGGGAGGAGGTGAAGGGTGCAGGGTGTCACCCACCGCTACTCAAACAGACAGAGGGAGGATGAGAGGTTGATTTCCTTCTCAGGGAGAGCTTTCTCTTAAACCGCAACCGTGATTTCCATTGGTGCTGTCAGACCAGCCTGCGAAACGCTGGCGGAAAGGGCAGTTTGACATCAATTACTGCAGTCCTGTCCCTCCCTGCTCTCGCTGCAGCCCGTGGAGTGCGTTCCGGAGACAGAGGCGTTTGACTTGCCAGACGTGAGGTAGAGCAGAATATTAGGTGGTGTGCTGGGTCTGGTGGTGCTCCAGGAGTTCGAGCAGGAACTGAGACGCTGCAACAGCTGGAAGCGACGGGCTCAGGGAGGGACGAGCTGCCCAGATGCTGTTCGTGGGGTAGTGGTCCACACAGCCATAGAGCCGTAATCAACATCATCTCTCCCTTCTGACCTCCCTCTCTTTGCAGGGGAGCGCTGGAGGCGGGGTCTCACCTGCATCTTCCTCTGGAGCAAAGCCCAGGGCTATCCCGCAGCTGCCGCTGTCCCGCCTCGCGCTCGGCTGCCCCGGCTGCCGTGCATCCCAGAGGATGAAGCAAAACTTGTCTGGATCAGATCTTCTTTGTAAATGGAGCCTCAACACCCCCACACTTTAATACAGCACTTCCAGCTCTCTGCTGGAGATTTTGTAGTGGAGGCTTCTAAAAAAAGGGGAATTTCTGGCACTATTTACAGTTAAAAAGATTGGGTTTGACACTTTTTATGATGGAGACAGTAAATATGACTTATGGCAAATCAATTTACTGCATTTGACTGCGACATCCGCGCTGCCAGGGATTTGATTGAGAATTGACAGGGCTATTTGCCGGCGGGCTGGGAGATGCTGTTGACGTTGGTTTTGTGTCCATCCGGGGTCCAGGCTGGGAAACCGTGACCCTGACAGCCTGCCGAGGGCTGAGCCCCCCCCAACTGGTCCCCATCCCCGTCGTGCCTCTCCTGCTCTTCCCAGCCCCCAGGTATCGCGAGCAGGGGCTGGGGTGAGATGGAGCTGAAGCAGTCGCTCTGTGCTGAGTTAGCATTTTCTCAGGTTTGCCAAACTTTTGGATCCCTTTTCCATCCCTCCCCCCTTTCCTTAGACCCCATTTGGATGTCTGAAAACAGAGATGTTGGAAACAGAATTTATGCCACAAAGCAAAGTGGTATAGATAAGGCGGGGCAAGGGGGGAGCTAGGAAAGCAGCTTTTTTTTTTTTTTTTTTTTAATAATTTTTTTTCGCTGATGGCAAGTGGTAAGCATGTTTTATTTATGTATTCAGAGATCCGCCGACGTTATGTTTTCCTCCTGACTGATGCAGTGGCTGCAATGACAGCTTACACTGAACCGGCTGAGCACGAGGCTTATTTACCCTCCGCAGACGCCTTCCCGAGATTGACAGCGAATTGTTCTGCACCTTGAACTGCTACTCAGTTAACGCAATGCAAATTTCCCCTCTTTATTAAAAAATGATTTCTTAAAAACATGCAGATTATTTTTTTCAATGAAAGGGGCTAGAGGCTTTTCCGAGATGGAAAAAGCAAGCCATCTTTGAAAAGTTTAGCAAACTCCATCTTCCTCCTGCCTTGCTTTTCCCTGACTGGAGGGGCAGTGGAATGCAGACGTCAGAAGGGAGCTGAAGGATGGAGTTGCCTTTCTCACTGCTGGATTTTCCAGAGCTAGCCCGTGCATTCCCAGTGCTCTCTTTCCTTTCCAGTTACACTGCAGAAAAGTAATTTGTCTGCCTCTCTCCAAATGCTTTTTTTGGGTCCCGGTGGTCAAAACCAGAGAGGAGCAAAGATGAAAGCGTAAAACCAGCGAGAAATGCCCTGGGATGCTCACGGGCAGCTGTCAGACTGGGGCTGTAGGAGATGCTCATCCTCCAGCTCGCGTGCCTGTATGTGTGCACACTCGTGTGTCAGGAGAAGCTTTCACCAGTACACAAGTTTATGTAAATGCCAGTTTGCTTGTGCCACACAGCATCCCCCGCCACCGTACGGCTTCGGTCCCGCTTCAAGCCCAGCTTGGGAACTACTTTGGCAGAATCATCGCTAAATGAGTTTTTTAGCAGTGTGTGGTATGGAAGGCATCCAGGGTTGCGGTTTTCCAAGGTAACAGCTGAAGGAAAAAAAAAAAAAAAAGAAAAAGAAAGGTAAGACTGAGCTTTTGTTAAGTAATTAAAGAATTCAGACTTACTGGAAAGCCCCAGGGCTGTGCTTCTGCGGCTGATGGGGAGGCTTTGTTTGCACGAGGCTGGTAAACAATTTGCAGTTCTTGGCAATAACCTGAATGATGTTGTACAAAAACAGAAGTCAGAAGCACTGGCTTTATATCGTTATTTCAGGGCAGGGAGAGGCACGAGGGAGGGAGTTCCTGATGGGGGATGATGTTCATGGAGGTTGGTGTGAAGATGCTCTTGCTTCTCTAGCTCTGTCCGTGAGATGCTTTTGGGTAAATAAATAAAGTTCAGCAGGAGAAGAGAGTCTGGGATTAACCCATGTCAGCACTCCTTCCCTCTGACTGGGTCTAGCCGCTGGTTTTTAAACAGCGGGGCTCGACACACCAACATTAGTATGCTCCGTACGCATCCTGGCTGCGTGCGCACAGCCCGGAGATTTGCATGCTAAATCTGCGCTCCCGGAGCCTCTACACCCACATCTGTAATTAAGCAATGCCCCCTGTTTCTGCTCTATAGGATCCGTGAATATATGCAACTCCAATGCACAGGAGATAATTTTGTAATGATTTTGCTGTTTGTTTAACTGAGGAGGAAGTTAACTTTGTGGGTTAGCCTTACCGCAGGCTACGCTTCTTTGGGAAAATATATAAATAAAGCGAGCTGCCGATTCCCAGCTGGCACTGGCTGCCAAGACGGTGCCATCACCAGTGCGCGGAGGAGAGGTGGGGTATCGGGGAGGCCACAGCGCTGCTCTCATCACCTTTTGGTAGGGTCAACGGCTGCCTGGCCAGAGTCAGCCCACATCCCGTGGTCTGCACTGGGGAACAGTCAGGGTAAGGGGAAGCGTGAAAATTGGAATAAAACAAAGAAACACACCTAAAATATACACTGCATTGCCTGCTCTCTGATGGTCTACTTTGGAGTGGAAGCTGGGGGTGTCCGTTGGTGCTCCAGCCCCGCAGTGCTGTGTCCCCACATCGTGGCCATGCCATCCCCTCGGAGTTCCCACCGGTGCCTGGCCTCCCACAGGGCTGCTGCCTCGGCTTGGGGATGGCAGGCAGCTGGACGCTCACTTAAATCCCCTTCAGTCCTGCAAATGGGTTCAGAAATCTTCATGGACACCTTTTAGGAGGACATGCTTCTAGGAAAGTCCCGTTTTTAAACACCAACACCTCTGCCCAACCTTGGGTCAAGTGGTGTTTGATAGCGTGGTGAAGGACACATACCCCATGGTCTTTGCAAAGCCACAGGAGAGGGTTTTTTTGATTAGACACAACCACTGAGACTTGAAAAAAACTTACGGAAAAGAGGCACCCTTCCTTGCCGCGCGGCAGAAAAGATCATCTGAATTAACATGAGCTACTTGGCTATTAAATGGAAATTTTAAATGGGAAGAAAATTCTGCAGAGACTGCTAAATCGTGTGTCAGCAGAAAGGCAGAAAAAGCAACGTGTGTCATTCCTATTATCATCTTGAAATCCATCTTCCCTCTACACGCCATGACGGTGGATAATCCCTGATACGATGCCTGCATCGCTAATATTTGCAGAGACAGAATTCTTACTTCGGAAGACTTCTACTCTGCATGTCTCACCCCCCACCTTGAAAATGCGGCTTGTGATTATCTGGAACACTGAACCCGCTGTTTCTGGGGGGTGAGTTTTGCCATCGGTGGCAGCAAACCAGCCTCTGAAGTCCAAGGTGTCAAGAGCTTGTTGGAACGGCGAGTCGGTGCCGACAATCACGGGGAAGGGCCCTTTGCGCCGAGGGTTGTGTGAGTTGTCGTGTCCTTACGTGCTGTGTGCCCAGCCGCGGGGTTAGACCTGCTGACAGGGGCACGGGACATTTTCCTGACGGAAAAGCGGGGCCAAGCTTGGTTGGGATGAGGGTGAAATAGTGAGTGTGTGTGCCCAGGGCTGCAGAGGAACATCTTCAAAAAGAAAAACAAAATCTGTGCTGCTTCTTTCTTGCCTGTGGACAAGCACAGAGATCAGACGGGAATGCCGGGGCATGATAAATTTTGCAGCACCTGCGTTTTCTTAACTCTCTGGTTGCAACAGATGTGATGGGATGCTTTGCTGCCATGGGTTTAGGTGTGAGAGGCAGGAAGGTGATGCAGGGGTCCTTGCTGCATCTCCCACAGCTCCTCCTCAGGGCGAGGACCCCTGGCTCTCCCCGGAGACGGTTTGTTGACGCTTTGGTGGGACAGCCCAGCTCCAGGATAGGCTCACCTCTCCGTAGGGTTTGTTGTGGTCATTAGCTGAGTGGCGCGGGGTGGGCAGCCTCACACTGGTGTGTATTTAAAGCAGGGCGTCGTAATTAAGTGGTAATGCACTATATGAGTCAATTTGCTAGCTCTGGGACTCACGGTCCACCACAAGTCTGCTCTCCAGCAGATGTCCTGCTGGGTTGAGGACAACCACGCACCCTTGGCTTCCAGCTCCCCCTGTCCAGTGGATGAGCACCCAGGGGTCAGCTCTTGGTCACTGCTTTGGCTTTCCAGGCCGAGCTTTGGTGTTCTCATGGTGAAATGGGGCCACGTGTGCCAGTTACTGTGCAGCGGGGAAGTTCTGGAGACTGGTGACTGTGCGTTGCTGCCCCTGCACCAACAGATGGGCAGTGGGAGAGGGAGCGGGGTGGCTTTGTTTGCAATCGAGGGGTCAAAACGTGGGAATGAATTGAGTGGTGGAGAACCAGACCTTGTGCCTGCACATCTTTGCATGTGGCACTGAAAAACTCGAGACTGACTCCCTGCTTCAGCAGAACAGTCTCAGCCCTAATAAATCTCCTCCCAGCTCCCCATCCTGCTCTGCTGATGGGTGGTAGGAGCACAAAAACGGCCAGGAGGAGAAAAGTGCAGAGGGGAGGCTGATACGGGGGAAAAAAACCCAATCTAATGATATAGATATTTGTGCAGAGGTTAAAAATGAAGCAATAAAACCTTTACACAAACTTCCAAATGCTTCTGCAGCTGCACACCACAGCTCAAAGCGGGGAATAAATAAGAGAAAGCGCAGCCGGTTGTGGGCAGGGGGAAGCTGACAAAGCCATCACTCCTCCCCAGCGCCACTTCGGCAGCAGCAGCATGAGAAATATGTCCCTGTGGTGTCCCTGTGGACCCCAAAACACATGGCTGCTGCTTCCCTTCCCTCCAGGCTGGATAAGCAGAGATTTGGGGTTTCCTAGTGCTTCCCCATGGGTTGGGGGACATCAGATGGGGAGCATGAGGGACGATGTGTGAGCAGAGTTTGCTGGGTCTCTGCGGCTCACAGCAGACTCCCTGGCCAGCACAGCGGTTTTATGTTCCCTGGCAGCAAGGGGTGGAATTACGGTTTGTCTGTGGCTTGGAGGATTTATCTTCCACCCTTTTGGAAAGCCTCTGGTAGAAGCTCTGTTGGGGGAGCCAGGCGGCGGGTGCTGGTGGGACACGTTCTGGTGGGATACGTTCTGGTGGGATTTGTGGAAAGATGGAAGGAAGGAGGAGGGACTTCTGGGATCTTATGACTTTTCTGCTGTGTTAATGCAAGGGAAGGGCTCATCTGTGGGCTAGGAGGCTGCAGAGGGCTCTGTGAAAGGGGTATTAGTGGCCCAGTCCACCCATTCTGTGTCCCCATGGGTGCAAACAGCCCCTGCCCCAGTGATGCGCAGGACAGTCAGCAGCTCCCCAGCTACAGGGAGGCTGGGTTCTTCTCTGGGGTCTTCCCTAGGATTTGGGGTGGGAAGAGACAAATTCAGCTTGTGTCCCCTCCACAGTGATGCAGGGCTCCATGCTCAAGGCCAAAGTGCTGGTCTTAAGGTTGGGCCAACACAAGGGGCTCTCCAAGGGTGTGTGCAGTACAGCAGAGTTTTGCACAGATCCAGCTCTTTTCCTCCTGGGCAGAGGGAAAAATGCGTATACTGTCGGGGGTAAAAGTCCCAGGATGAAACCACGCAGCACGTGTTCCTGGAATAAGGGTCAGTCAACGCGAGGCGGGATTCCCACCCACGCAGCAGCCGTCTGATGGGTAGGAACTGCCGTTATCTTTCAAATGCCTTTAAGTGGCTCGGTGTAATGGGACTGTTTTTATCCTTTTAGTCTTTGCCTAGGGGAGGTTTGAGCTTGAGAAATTTATGTAGCTAACTTTCTGTTCTTTGCCTGCCTTCAGGAGATGGTTTCCTTCATCTTTTCTTTCCCTGCCACCCTTTCACTGCGCTCTCCTGCCCCAAAGATCTTTGGTCACTGTTCTGATGGTGGAGAGCAATGATGAAAAATGATATTTTCTGAGCAGATACCTGTTACTAAGGCTGATGCATGGGGGATCCTTCAGCCCTGCCTTTGCTTTGGCTATGTCTGGAATGGGGATGCTGTAGCAATAAGCTAAACCTGGTTAAAGCCCCGAATTTCCCTGGTCCACAGCAGCTCTGCATCATGGACTCTACAAAGAGGTTATCCAGACACTGAGGAGAGCAGGGATCAACTCAGGTGAGCACAGGAATGACTCCACTTTCTATCTCCCAAGGCTTTCCTGCTGTTTGCATCCAGAAGAATGTTCTTAGCTGTGTCTCTGATTAGAGGTGCCAATGACATTGTTAATTCATCACTGAGTTTCCAAAGGCAGAGATCTGCTGCTGGGAATGCAGTCGGATCTCCCCGGCTCACCATGCATGCAGCCTCCCTCCTCCCGCCCTGCTGGAATTTTTTCGGATGAGCTGGTGGCACCAGGCATCCCCCTGTGTTACGGCAGCACGAGGCAACCTGGAGAAGGCAGAAAAAAAAAAAGCTTTTTATCCCAATAAGCTTTGATGTAGAGCCAGGGGGGCTCGCCGGTCCCTCCCGGCAACGCAGGCAGCTGGGCCGTCCTGCCCGCACCGCGCCGTGGCTCCCGACTGAGCCGAGCCCAGCCCCGCTCCCAACCTCCGCCTCGTGAACGAGTGTGCAAAAGGAATGTGAGCGTAACGCCGCTTTCCAGGAAGTTATTCTGCAGGCTCTGCGGATGAACTCACCATCTCCTTAGCTTAAGGCCTGGGTAAAGAACTAATTATTTGGACCTAAGCTTAAATCTGTTTCCACAAAGATGGATTTGTGACTCTTGCCAGCTTCCCCTCGAGGATTGCAACCTCATTTTGTTCCTCATGAACTTCTGCTGAGGTGTAAAATAACAACAATCTTGAGAGCTAAAATCGCTGAAGGATGGATTAAATTAGAATGCAATCAGTCCGAGAGGCCTTCTGTCTGCAAGCAGCGGCGTTAGGCTGTCCCGGGAGCGGGCAGCCACGGGCTGCCTGGCCAGGATTACCCAGCTCGCTCCGGCCACTTTGTCCTCACCAGAAAACTGCATTTCTTGTGCAGAGAGATTATATTATCAGCCGCCGAGTGTGTTCCTTGCGTGCCTTGGCATCACCCTGCCTAGGCCAGAGCTCACTCTGAGAAGAGCTCTATAAATCTACGACAAAAAGAAGACACAGACGGCAATGAATATTTCAAAGTCTGCAGCGCATTCCCGGGAAGGATTGCTTCCGACTTGCCGAATCTGCACGGACTTTAAATCACAACTCGAGAAGCAAGCCCTGTCTAGGGTCTGTTAATATGTGTTTGTATAGGATTTAGCATAGCAGGGCTCCAATCCCCACGGAGACTTTCCAGAATAAGCTCCCCTAAATAACTAGGACAGAGCCCATGGGACGATTTTCGGGCGTTTGAAATACCCTGGGCCCTGGCCTCGCAGCCCTCTCAGAGCGCGGGGAGCGGCTGGGAGAGCAGGAGCCGCCCAGCCGTGACCGACCCTGGTCCTGCCCTGCTCCCCATCCTGTGAGCCTGTCATCCCGGGGGTCCGACACGCTGCTCCTCGGGATACCCCGTGCCACCGCGTGTTGCTCACAGGGAAAACACAGCTTATTTCTCCGGCAGCACCCTGGGGCTCTGAGGTCCTGGTGGGATGCTGGACGGTAACGTCACACGAAATAAGTCCTTTCACAAGTGCCAGTGCAACACTGGGCTCCTCATGGTTCCTCGTAGCTGGCTACAGGTCCTCTTGGAGCTGCTGCCCCTGTTTGGGGCAGGTTTAAGGGCTCTTTGCATGGACACTCTTTTTTGCCTATACAAAATCTGTTCTAACGAAGCGTCCAAGCCGACAAAGCTCTGCTTTGGCCCCTTAAACTTCACAAAACGGTGCAGGGACTTAATTATTACCTTTCCAGCTCTATCCGATTTGGCTGCTCCTCATCAACGAATTCAATGATCTGCGCAGAGCAGAAGGGAAGCAAGGGAAGGGGAGGCAGGCAGAACAAGGCTGCTTTTTCTTAAGAAACTCTGCTAAAAAGCCATCTCCTTTCTGGACACAGCCCAGTGTTGCCCTCTGCCCCTGCTCAGCTCGCAAAGCAGCCTCAGCATTGTTCGGCTGTGCTTATTAGGACACTTTGAGCAAAGGGAGCCTTGAGGACCCTGCCCTCACTCCCACAAGAGGTAGGCTGAGCCTGGCCTTGGCCCTTTGGCTGCTCATCTGTCTTGTTCCTAGGCAATGAAATGGAGTGTTTCTCTTAAAAAAAAAAAACCACAACTCTCTTCTGCCTGGGATGAAGTCTGTAGGTTTACTGCAGCCACTTCTGAGAAGGAGGGAGCCCAGATGATGGGGACTGAACTTCCATCTGCAGAGGGGTGGCATGGCCAAGGGCTCCCCCAAAGGCTGGAGACAATTTCCAACTTATCTGAACATCTCATTTTTTTTGATTCTTTGCTAAGTCTGCTTGAAAATGTTTTCTTGTATGGTTGGTTTGGGTTTGTTTTTTTTTTTTTTTTTTTTTTTTGAGGAGGTTGCTGTGCTGAAATGCTGTTTTCTTTGCAGAATGGCAAGCCGAGTGGGTCCCCCATCCTGTTGCACCTGCAGTTGCCTTGGTGCCACCCAGGCCCTTCCACGGCTGCAGAAGTATAACAAACAGGAGTGACAAGCAGTGAATTGAAGCAGGACAAATGGAAAAGCAAGATGCTCGGTGAAATACTTAGCGAACCATTTTGAGCAAGGGAAAGATTGTTCCTCTTCTATTTATTATAAGCTTTGGAAGCGAGGAGCTGCCCTCTTGCAGAGGGCTGAGTACCTCCGGCAAAACCTTGCTTTCTATTTGCACATTTCCCTGCATTAAGGCAGGGAAGATGATAAAATGCTTTTGATCAAAACCACTTAAATAGCAGAAGTCCCCAGTACAAGCATGTTTTCCTGCTCCAGTGTACTTAGGAGCATGTCTCAGCCATGGCAATGACGGGTGGCAGGCGGCGGTGGTGGTGGCATCTCACCCTGGCAGAGCTGGGGTGGCCCCGCCTCGGGAGCAGAAGGTAATGCAGATTTCGTGTCAGCCTTGTCCCGGGTCCCCCGAGCCACCGCGCTGCAGCGATGTTTGGGTGTTCTGGGACGGATATTTGCTCTCGGCTGCGTGTCTTTTACAAGGGCACAAATGTAATGTCAAAAGAAACCACTTTCATAATGTACTCAAAAGTTAAATATTTTATACAGTACTGTGGTAATGTGATGTATTGCCTTCGTGACATACTTTGCTTTTTGTCCAAGGTCTGGGATTTAAGCCGTTTGTGAGCCTGGATTCCTACGTCCTCTCCTCTCCAGGGCCTCGAATGCCTTTTTGACAAAGCGCTGAATTTCTTTCTGTCGCTGCAGAATGGTAAGAGCAACTCAATAGCAGTTCCTGGAAACCTGTGAATTCTGATTATGCGATGGTTATTGTTTTAAGCTCTCAGGATCAATAGTGCTGTATTAAAGCAAAGCACCTGGTCCTTCTCGAGGTGCGATGTGAAAGCAGACTCATGATGATAAATGTGCAGCAGCCTGTGAGCTGGGGGACAGGTAGAAGGCACAGGGCAGGGAGTTTTCACACAGATGTATACAGCCTCACCCCCGCCTTGCCTGCGCCCCAAAGCTCGCTGATGGGACGTTAAACCCCTGATGCCAAGAGCTGGGTATTGCGTGTGGAGCAACGCGCGCTCGAAGAGCGTCTTTTGCAGAGGGCTACAAATGCTCCTTGCGTTACTGACCGGCTACGTTCCAATCAATATGGTTTTCACAGACCAGGATTAGTTATGTCACCTTTTGCACCCCAAGGTAACTCCAAGTACTTCACACAGGAATGAGTTTAGCTATAGATAGCGCAGGTTAATGGTGCAGCCATTGTGCGCTGGGTGATAAAGCTTCCACGCAGCCTTGGATATTATAAATCTGGATTATTAAGAATGGAAATATTGACAGAGACCCGATTCTGCCTTATTCCTTCTGCAGCCTCCCAGGGATATTTTTTTTTTTTGACAATCCACTTCTGGCAGCTTCCAGCACAGAGATTTTAATCTCTCAGAAGAAAACTGCTATTTGGGGGTAAGCGTTAACCCACTGATTTATATTTGCAAACATTTGCAACTGTTTGGAGGCTAAAACTGAGCCAGGCTAAGCATAAACCTGAGGGGCTGTGCTAATTCTCCAGACCAAGGAGGATTTGAGCTACTTTGAAATGACGCTGGCTGGACACGGCCATCCTGGCTCTCCATCTCGCCTCCCAGCCGGAGCACCACGCGGGGCTGCCCGACTTGTTTTAACAGCCGCTGAGCGTTAGCTGGTGATTCTTCCTTATTTTTATTGCTAGATCTAAAGGGAGATTTTAAAAGGTGTACATGACAAGCGAGCATCCAGCACCAAGGAAGGCCATGGCATTGGCTCTTGCTCACCAAGGAATATGTGCCGGGAGCATCCTCCACAGAGCTGTTTAATGACCAGAAATGCCCTCAAAAGAAGCTGCTGCTTTGAATTAAATTCCTGCAGGAGATGCAGGTGCTGCCGGGTGACGAGGCCTTTCAGCAGGCACCCCATCCTCTGAGCAGGAGGAGGCGAGGGTGTTTGGGAGGAGGAGAGGTTGTTTAGGAGGAGGTAGGAGCGCTTGCAGCCTCAGCCAGTGCCGGGGGCTGCGGGGAGCTGGGGGCTGCGGCAGCAGCTTGGGCAGCCTCCCGTTTCTCCTGTCAGGACAGATCCGGGGCTCTTCCCATGCTGATGGTTCCTGCTATTATTTGACTTTGTTGTCTTCAGAGAAAAATCCCCGGATGGATGTGACGCTCACTCCCCTGTGTCCGTTGAGCGGTGCTGGAGCCTGTTGGGCAGCACCCCACAGCCAGGGCCTGAGCCTGCACTGGCACCAAAACATCTCGTTAGGTCTTGCTAACTCCTTTCTCGCCTTTCCCACTACGAACCGCCTGTATCAAGTCCCCTCCCCAGTTTTACCCTCGGTTCCAGGGCAGGGATGCTGCCTGGTGTGGGGTTCACAGCCCCGTGAGCAGTGAGAGCCCGGCTCTGGCATGTGAATCCCCAATTAGCTGGGGAGGGAGAGCTCCCCTTTCACTGCAGGTGGAAATGACCCTTCCTAAAGCCAACAGGTCGATAATTAACACAGACCCACGGTATTACTTGAAGTGAGGTTTCCTGTTCCAACCCTGTCAACACAGTGCAACTCACCAAAGCCTCTGAGCATTTCAGAGAAGATTTGGGGTCATTTGGGTTAGGCCAGCTTAAAAACCACCTTCCTGAGGAGGTGGATGAAAGGTGTCAACGGAGGCAGCCCCCTTCCTGGTCCTCTTATCTCCATCAAGAGGGGGCTGGATGGTGGGCAACAGCAGGGTGGGCAAACCTGCCAGCAAGCCACGGCCTTACAGAAAAAATCCCAGGAGTAGCCAAGAGGTTGGATTAAACGTTTATTTCTCAGCCCTGCCCATTGCACGAGGCTGTTGTCACCGCTCTGGCAGGGTGCTGGATTGGAGCCTGGGCCTCACGCACCCGTCGCGGGGAGACCCTGCCATTACTCACAGCCACCCCCGCCACTGCCTCTCCACCGCAGAAAAGCGTTGCAGGGGGGAAAAAAAAAAAAAAATTTCTCATTAAGAAAAGAAAGTGGAGTGGGGGAGGGCATGGCAACGAGCAGGGGAGATGGATTGTGCCGTGGCGCCAGAGTGAGCGCGGAGAAGCTGTACATTAATCATCGCGGAGGGGAGGGGGGGCTCCTACAGCTCTATCAAGAGAAAACATTTGCTGCTGTGAGACGATGCTGCTGCAAAGGTTCTGGTGCGCCCGCGGCTCGTGCCCGGCTCAGGAGCTGGTCCATCCCACTGCCGGGCGGGGAATCCCAGCTCCCAGGCTCAGGGGTTCAGGCTGGGAGCACCCGACTCCCCGCAGCACCCAGTGCCCATTCTGCTCTGCACCGATGTACAGATCTTTAATGGCTCCTTAACTCTGTCCCCTCGTGCAGGATCTGCCCTGTGCGGGAAAGGAGGACGGCGTAAAAAATAACCTGAGCATCACTGCCACAATCTGAGCAGAAGGCAGCGCCGGTGTGAGTGCTCTGAATCCCATCCCCATGGGTACCCTCGCTTGTCCCCAGTGCCTTCCAGTTCACACTGGGATTGAAGGACGCTGCTGCTCTGGCTCATGAGCGTGCCTGGCGTGGTGCTGCCATCGCTGCGGCTGGCAGGAGAAGTGCCGGGGCTATTTTCCAGGTAACGATCAAAGGAGCTGCTCAGCTGGGTACACAGTTCAGCAGGTGTCTGTGTATCCCAGCGTCCCCATCTGTCCCACACACACCTGGTTCTCTGCAGCACCTCCGACCCTCCATGGAAGAGGGAGACGGATTGCTGTGGAATAGAGCTGATCACAGGGGCTTCTTTGCAACAAATTTTAATAATAATAATAATAATAATAATAATAATAATAATAATAATAATCATCATCATCATCATCATCATCATCCTCCTCCTCCTCTTCCTCCTCCTCCTCCTCCAGGATAAGAAGCTAAAGCTCAGTCTGAGGCTCCTGTACAGAAGGACGCTGAGGGATGAAGGTAAAAGTGCTCAGCTGAAGTGGGCTCCTGCTCACACACAGGAACTCATGGTGTCATTAGTTACACCCGAACAAGTTGGTTTTTTTTGTTTTTTTTTTTTTTTTTGGACATGGAGCTAATTTGGGGGGGTGGAGGGAGAAGGGACTTTGGGTTCTTTTATGGTTTTTTCCTCTCAATTTTTTTTGAGACAAGGAGACAGCTTGGCCAGTGGTTAATAAAAGCATTTGATCTCAATGTTTCCTCTACCCCCACTCAGGGGCTGTTTTGACAGTAGTGTAATATTGCATACAGAGTTTTGGTTGGTCTTTTAAAATTTTTTTTTCTTTTTTTTTTTTGTTACCTAGAACTGCTTAATGTGTCTGGGGAAACAAAGAAAAGTTCAGTTATTTCATTTATTTTTAAAAAAAAGCTTCAGTTTGACCTGAACCAAATTCTACTGAAAATTCTGGCATCTGCCTTTGACTTTTAGGAGAAAAAAAAAGCCCAACCCAAGAGCCCGTAAGAATAACTGCAATAATAGTTGTTATTATTTTTTAATTTCAGTACAAAAAGTCCATGGATTTGGAGAGGATGACTGTTTCCATCAGCTTAGTAAAACTATTCATATGGTCAAAGTTAAGCACGCAGCTAAATCATTTGAGGAACAAGACTTTCTGCAGGCAGATAAGAGCCTAATAACACCATGATGAGAGCCCAGACTTCCACAGATAGCAGAAACTAATATTTGTGATGCAACAGTCTTGCATTATTCAGTAGTTAAAGATAATTCTAAGAAACAGAACAGCTTGAGAATTAGCAAAACTAGCAATAAAATATTCTTAGTTGACTCCGGGGGAAGTAAATTGCCATGTACAGGATTTGCATTCATCTTAATGTTTATTAAAAATGAGACAGCTCTGCTTTCCGCGTGCTCGGCTGGAATGTCTCTGTGGTTTGCTGGAACGACGCATCCTTCCCGGCCCTTGCTCAGCTGCGGGTGAGGGTGGGACCTGCCGAGGCCTCTCGCTAACTCATGGCAGGTGTGGGTTGATGCTGGGATGAGGGTGACGGCAACCCAACCATCCGCTCAGGACCTGCGAAAGCCCCCGGGATGAGGCGAGCGTTTGCTGCCAGTGCTAATTGCAGGGGTGTCGTAGTTTAGCAGCGGCTGCTGCATCAGGACATCCAGCCCCTTTGCCTGGCCGCTGCCTGCCTGCCAGGGAACAGGAACGGTTCAAAAAGTCCTGGGAATGCCTGAGCACCCTGGACCTGCTGGCACCCCGCGGAGGAAGCTGCGCTTGCAGCTCCCAGAACAAGGGGTTACGGCTGTGCCAGCAAGTCAAGACCCCTGAATGTGCCTGAGTTACACTAAAGCACAAAGATCTTGTGTTGCAGGAATGAAATCACCACCCAACTGACCTGCACCAACAGTTTTGTGCAGCACAAACACGTTTGCATCGGGCTGCGGGAGGAACCCGCGCTGCCACCTCCTCGCTGCCCAAAACAACCACGTGGGCTGGGGGCGAGTTGCGCTTCTTGCTTTAATTCCTGCTTTAATTCTTGCTTTTGCAAATTTCCCACTGCCAGACCACTGCAGGAGCACCCAGGATCTCCAAAAACCCCACTGGCGCCTGCGTACGGGGCCCCACGCCTGCAGCCAGCCCACCGCTTACCGGCTCACTGCAAGGGTAAGTCTGTTAGCGGTGAACGAGCTGGGGCGTGCACGTGGGGAAGTAAAATGAAATTAAAAAAATATTTTTTTTTTTTCTAAAAAAAAAGCAAGTGAGACTATTCAAAAGGGGGACTTTATTTTTATTACACTGGAGCCAGGCGTCAGTGCGCCAGTTCAGCTTTGATACACAATAAATCAGCAAAGCTGTTACTCAGTTTGGAAACCAAGATTGCAGTGGCACTAAAAACACATTGAAAACATTTACTTTCTTCCTTTTTTTTTTTTCCTCTTTTGTTTTTGGTACAAAAATGGTACAAACAACAATACAAAATATTTGTGCTGTTGACGGTTACAAAAAAAGGTTTTTGAACTGGGTTAACGGATGCAAACTGCTTTTGCGCTTCAGCGTGAATACAGCAGAACAGCAGAAGTCTTCCTTGGGAACAACCACGGTCATGCGGGCTGCTACACAGCTTCTCCATCATAAAAGGAAACATGCAAAACCATAATTAAAATTAAAAAATAAAAGAAAGAGAAAGTGCTCCAATGATACATCTATAGGTTGTAGTTCTTTCCTCTATTTGATTGTAGCTTCAAGCAGTAACTACATTATGTACACGTTATGTGAGCAATTGTATATGAGGTTGGTGTGTACTGGAGAGAACTTTTTTATTATTTTCCCCATGAAACTGAGTTAACTTTGCGTGGGAGACATCTACATTGTCTAGCTGCTGTTTTAAACATACGCATTCATCGTTACACAGCATTCCCCCAACCCCCCATTTTTTCTTTTTACACTTACAATGAAGAGCTCCAAAAGACATCACAAATAAAATTCCCATATTTTACCTTTAATATATTTTTTTTGAGACTAAATAAAGTTGCAATCTTGGCATATTGTGTTGTACAGACCCTGCACTGACCATTTCCACTCTCCAACGCCCGAACACCCACCCTATGCGAAGCAGCGGCAGGCGATACAGCCATCCCCTAAGTCCCACGTGCTCCTGAAGATGGATTCAGACACCACTTTCCCCAAAACCCCTTGAAAGAGGCCCAAAGTGGCTCAACACAGGGGAGCAAATTCCCCACCAGTGCCTTACGACCACCAACAGCATCGCCTGGTCCAACAAAAAAGGGAAAGAAAAAAAAAAGGCAAAGAAAACACAAAACCAGAAGCAAAACTATGACTAGCACATAGGGCACCTAGAAGCGACTTCCTATTTACTGTCATTAATTACCTGCTCAATCTCCCCGTTGCCTTGCAAAGCATTTTCATGACTGATGCCTCTCCCTATTTACAGGCTCCACGACAAACAGGCTGGGGCTGCACCGAGGCCGTGGGGCCACGCTCTGTGGCGGTGGCTGTGGGGACAGCAGTGACGTGGGACCTGCATGGTCCCTGGGCCGGGGATGTGCAATCCTCGTGCCTTGGAGTAGGGAGGCCACAGGAGGTGTCTGGCATGCCTGGACGCTCTGGGACCTCATTGTCCCCGTCCCTTAGGCAGCATGGAGAGCTGCAGTGGGGTCCCCGGGCAGTGCTGTGGGGTACAGGGATAACGGGGTGTGATAATAGTATTTTGGAGATGGGCTCCCCTCCACCTGCCTGGAGGCATCTCCTTCCCCACTGCCTTGTGGTGTGCAAAAAATGGGGGCTCAGATGTGTGGCCACCACTTTAATTAGTTTAAGTTTAATGCTTTAGTTTAGATTAGTCACAGAAGAAGGATTCTGGTCTTAACGCATTAACCACTTCTGTGGCCTGTAAGGAAAAACGGTGACTGTTCAGCCAAAGCAGCCGTTTCCCTGCGCCGGCTCCTTGTGAGCCACCATCACCTGAAACTGCGAATGGCACCACCGTGTCACGTACACGAGGGTCAGAGTTGGGGTCAGCAATTGCACAGTCACCTTCTCCATGCAACCCCATGGGTTAATGGAAGCTTTCTTAGCTGGGTTGGGAACCATCAGTAATAGTCTGCGAGAAGTGATCTATTTTCATTGCTCAGTGTGCTCCTTGCTCACCTTCTGCCAGTCCCACTGCGAGGAAAGGGGCCTGGCGCTGCTGCGACTTGTGGGGCCGTAAAGCTCAGTGGTGGAGGATGCAGGGAGGAGGAAGAGGAGGAGGAGGAGGTGGTCCTGGAGGGAGACTGAGCAGAACTGGGTCAAAAGACGATAAACTAGTTGGCTTGATTTATAGGCTTACAGGGTTGCTGTGTCCGGACTGCAAATGCTGCAGAAAAAAATACCCGCTGATTCAAAAAAAGAAAAGTCTCCAGTGGAAACAGGTTGGTTTATTTTTAATCAAACAATTTTGTTTGACTTAGGTTGCATAAATGTTCTTAAAAACCTGAAATGTTCAGACAAGCTGAAGTCTGACAGCGTCTCCTTCACGGTCAAGTGGCTCCTCTCACCTACGGCACATCCCTTGGGCGACAGTGGCGCGATGCATGCTGCCAACCGGCCCTACAGCCTTCGGCCCTGGCCCCACGGAAGCCGTCCTGCACTGCTGCCATCCCCTTCCCTACCTGAAATCCATCACCCCAGCCAAAGCCACAGGAGATATCAAGCACCAAGCGCTCTGGATTTAGCTAGCACTCTTGAGTAAGTGGCGCTGGGTGGTTTGCATGGCTTACAGCGGAGACCCAGCCGGCCGGCATTGCAGGATCCGCACGGACATCCCAGGAGCTGCGCGGAGCTGGCAGGCAGCAGCAGCAACCCAACGGATGGAGAACCACCAGCATTGCCCCGGCCCTGGAGCCGCGTCCTTCTCCTGAGTTGGGGACGAGGTTATGGTGACGGATACAAAACACTGACGGGCAGTCATCAGCGAGAAACACTACGTGCGTTTTTATTATTCACTACTTTTGCTGTGCCGGGCATTGTCTGCAGAGGTGCAAAACCCAGATGGTGAAATATTCCAGCCCGTGGCTTTTCCGAAAGAGAAGGGGAAGAATGAAGAGTGTCCGTGGTAAAGAGTAGAGGCTACAGGGCAATGCAGGCCGCTTGCGCCAGGCCGCTGCAGGACAGGGGCTGCGACGGTTGCCCAGGGAGGCCAGGAGGAGGTGGATGGTACGTGGCAGAAGCAAACTGAGACTTTCATAGTGCCCACATGAGACAACCGAGTTCCCAGGTATGGAACAGGAATTTGGGAAGGCGTCAGGTGCCGGCAGTTTGCCAGGCACTGCGCTTCACCCTGGCCGAGGCACGTGCTGCCGGCCTGCGCCGTGCAGTAACGTCCTCACCTCACTGCTGCCATTGGACCTGTCCCTCTCCCAACATCTGAGCCATCGCCTCCTGGCTTCCTCAAGAAACCTGGGTGAGCTCTCCGAGCCATGAAAGGACAAACTGACCCACCGACTGACCGACCGACCGGCTAAGACAAAGAAGAAATATCACACCCGTGGTGCTTAATAACATACTGGTAACGCTGGAGTCCCCTCGGGCAGACTTTTACCACATTCCACTTCATACAGGACACATTTCAAATGCTCATTAATTTACAGAAATTGCATTTTATAGAAAATATGATACAATGAAATATAAAATGCACTAGGAGCATTTCAAAAATCTATAGAGACGATCTTGCAGCCTAGTATACCCTCTAAAACGATGTCCACTCATCACCGCAAGCTCTCACCCTCTCATTCTCCCGCTCTCTCGGTGCACGCGCTCGCTCCCCCCGCCCCCCTTTAACTCTTAGCATTCAACTTGAGAATTAATCGAGATATCAAAAAAAGCACGATTATCCCCTGGATAATCACCTTCCAATACTGTGCACTTTCTTGGATTTAAATGAAAATATATCTAAGCACTTTTACAAGTTTTAGCGAACCCACTGCAAAACCATCTGCAGAATATAAAACACAGGTAATCCAAGATTTCATAGCACATTAATTAAGTGGCTCATAATCCATTAAATGTGGTTTATATTACACATCCATGCAGTCTAAATCATTTTACAAACATTAGACATAAACCCACTAGTCCAAATCAGTAAAGGAAAAATGTAATAAAAAAGGCTAATAACTATTTGTTATTGGTTAAACTGACCCTACATATAAACTAGGTAGTATGCTACCATGTATAATACTGATGTTGAATTACGCCCGGATGCTGCAAAACCTCTTGCATACTTGGCAATGCTTGAGCATATTAACCACAAGATACTGAATAGGCCCTCGTTGCACTTCTTCTCCAAAAAAAAACAAACCATTTACTACAGATAGCAGCGCCTACCCATCAAAGAGAAAGGACACACATTAGCTGAGTCACACGATGTTGTTGAGCTTTGGCTACTAATGCTCCAAGGCATTAACACTGTACTAGACTAACTTCATACTTACGGATGGCAAAAGTGCTGATGAACCGTTCCTGCCCTTAGCACTGCCCCGGCCTCGCGCGGAGCCGCCACACAAACCCCTGCCTTACGCCAGGGAAACAGCACCGGCTTTCGTGCCAGCAGGCATCCTCGGAGATGCGGGACGCCACCACCTGAACCAGCTGGGATGCACATCGCTCAGGAGGTCGTGGGAGCCAAAACACGCCGATAGCATAAAAACAAACAAATGGGCCTTTGGTCATTTCACCATTTACTTTGTAGGGTTTACGCAAGGGCTGTCGGAGATTTCTGTCGCAATAACCAAAGGCTTTATCAATGCTATAGTTCTATGCAGCTACATTGAGTGTGACCAGGTGACGGCAGAGCCCCCGGTCAATATTTTGCATCTGATAACACTAAATTATATACAACATGATGACTAGTTCACCACCTGCTGAGGCTTAAAGATGGCTGTTAAGATTTCGACTCAAAACATCCTCCCCCCGACCCCAACCCCCAAACCTCTTCCACCCCAGAGTGAGTCACCCCCTTAAAAAAAAAAAAAGGCAAAAAAAAAAGAAACAATCTCCACAGTTCCTTTTTGTTAACTCCTTCCCAGCTAGAACTGGCTTAGGGTCACAGGGAGTGCTGCCCAGGATGGTTGTTATGTTTGTTTTCATCACTCCTGAGATTGAAGGGAATCTGATACATGCACCAAAAGGCACTTTCATATATATATATATATATATATATTTTAAAAACAGTGCTTCTGTTCTAAGAAATTCAAGTTAAGACAGAGTGCCTTTCACTCTCTTTAGTCATAAAGCAGATAAACGAGCAATATCCCAGCTGACATTAAAAAAAATCAAAACAAAATAACAAAAAAAAAAACCTGCAGCAGAGACAAGTGTTCATGCGAGACAGCTCAATATTCTAAAAAAAAAAAAAAGGAAAGGAAAAGAAAGGGAAAAAAAAAGAAACCTCCTATATCACCACTAAAAATAACAGTACAGTCAGCAGGGGATATTAATTAAAAAAGCTGCCACATCTGTACAGTTCCTGCTTCTGCATCGGCTCCTTTTGTTAATGTTGTCGTCTGTGGGCTTGGTTTTTTTTTTAATTGTTTTTTTTTCTACTTCTTCTTCTTTTTTTTTTTTTTTTTAAATAATGTGAGGTCAGTTTAATCTTCCTCGCCTCCCCCGTACATGTCCGCCAGTTTCTTGAACCTGGGCCCCCAGTCGTTAAGGTAGTCGTAGTCCTGGTCCCCGGAGCTGGAGGAGTTGAGGGAGCTGACGGAGCCGGCGGTGGAGCCACTGCCCTCGTAGTCGAAGACCAGGAGGGAATCGTAGGGGGGGGCCGTGGGGTCGTTGTCTGCTGCACGCAGGCCCTTGGGGGGGCAAACACACGGCGTTAATACCTGCCACGGGGTTTTACGGTGGTGGTTAATACCCGCCATGGGGTTTTACAGCAATGGTGCTAAGGAACGGTGTTTGGGGAAGGGTCTGGGCTGGTGGGGTGTTTGGGATCCCTGCAGCAAAGCTCAAAGAGGGTGGGGACAAAACGAGGGTCCAGCCTGGCCAAGGAAAGAATGAACAGCACCCTCTCCTACCACTAACCATGGATTTAATTTCAATGATTTTGATTCCTTGTGGGGGAAAAAAAAAACAAACAACAAACCCACTCCTAGCAAAATTCTGCAAATAGGAGAGACTTTGGGTGTGAAATCCTGGGCGGAGGGTTGGGAAGCACTGCCAACGTTGTGGGCAGCGGCGTAGGCTGGCCACAGAAATGGCTTCAGGATATGGAGAAAAAGAATTGCTTTGCTGCAGCCCAGTGTCGGGAAAGCCTGGTGGGACAGGTCTGCAATAAAACAAAATGTTCTGCATTCACACTTTCAGAAACCGCGGTCTCAGCGTGGGGAGATGGCGCAGGTTTTAGCGCAGCGAAGAGCGGCCGGAGGGTGTAAAAGCGAATCTTCACGTGCGTGGATGTGTGTGAGTGTCTGTGTGAAGGATGGGCAGGAACAAAGGGAGAAGGAATTTTAATGATGAAAATGAGAAAAAGCACAGCAGGAAATGGATATAATAGAATTAAATTGCTATAACATTTATTTTTTTGACTTAGGAAATGGATGGTGTGTTTTGTCTTGGAGGAAATAATGCATTGATTGGTTTGTAACCGCTCTATCACTCAAAACTAAAAATTAGATATGAAATACTAAATGGGAAGATATTTCTACAAGCAGATAAGGGAGCAGTAACTTAACATAAAATAAACACTCTCTGTTCTGAGCTGAATTTCTCTGTTCCACAAAGTCTTTGAGGTTTTAGACCAAATAGAGCTCACTAGGAAGGCCCAGACTGGTGAAACAATCACAAGTCCAGGAGCCAGAAACGGTGCCTTTGGCTTTAGGCAACCCACGCAGCTGCCTTGCCACCGCCTCCCCACGAGGACGACAGTCCTTTGTCCACCTCCAGACAATGGTTTTACTGACAGCAACTGTAATATTCACAGTAATCCAAGAGAGAGTGGGATCAGGTTACACTGCCTGGATGCTGAAAAGCATGGTGCTTGGGATATCCACAGAAATCTTGGGCTTTTTGTTTGCACTTTGGCTTTTTACAGACTCGGTGTCTTTCTTAGGCCAAGTCCTGTGCTCATGCCAATCATTCCCCTGGCTTCCCATGTGAGTAATAGCATCACTTGGTCCATGCAGCCAGGGAAACGCTGCACAGCTGATGTTAGCTGGCTGGTCAAGCTTGTAAGACGTGACACAGGACACCCTGCAGAACATACCTCATTAATAAAGTCACCAATATCCCCTGGATGTGGGATTACTGGTCTTATGGGATACTGCGGTTCAGCACCAATAGGTCTTTCATCCACCCTTCTGACTCCAGGTGTCTTGTTCAGCACATGATCCATGGTCTCCGGCTGCTGGAGCTGGCTTAAATCGTAATCCTGTGACAAATGGAAAGGCACGGTGTGAAACCAAGAGCTTTTCGTTCAGATCATCTACTCACCCAATGTACAAACAAGTCAAGGAGCTTAATCCTATTTCAGCTGAAACTCAATGTCAAATCTCATTCCTGGGTATGTAGCACCTCTAACTATCTAAATTACAGATGAACCTGACCTCTGAGTAGCTCATAAAATTGACCTCCTAAGAGTTTATCTTAAAACAGAAGTTAAACATTTAAATACTTTCTGAATATTTTACACGGTGTCTAAATCTTTGGGATAAAAAATTGACTTTTGTTTGCTTGTGCACAGGTATGTGCATAACTTTGTGATGAAATACATAATATAATGTAAAGACACACTGTTGGTAGACATATTATTGCAATTACATTTGTACAGAAGTAAAAACATTAAAATGTGTATTGCATTTATGCATGTAGGCCTTTCAAAGTAATTATGTTCTTTCCGCTTGTGAAAAATCCCAACAGAGTAGTTTCCATCAAGGAATGAGAACCAGGTAATATTTCATTAAAAATGTATTCATGTAGGTAATGGTGTTTTGCTGCTCTTCCTTTGCTGTTATTTTTAACGAATCCTTTCTAAAATATTAAAGCCTACAGTGTAGTTGCCTGAAACCAGACACTTCAGCTAGTTTGAATGCTTATAACAGTACTTTGTTCTACGGGTAAAACTATTCTTGTGCTCAGACAGGGATGACTGAACCTCCAGGAGCAATATTTATAAATAACTTGTCAGTGACAAGAAAAAAGAAATGCTAATTGCAAGGATTTTTCCATTGAATAAGAACTTCTCAAGTTTTGGGCAAAGTCCCTGCCTCAGCTGCCCGTGGTGGCTCTTCGTCAGGCTCGCCCGCTTGCCTTCGGATGCCACCGGGACCAAAGCTGCAGTGGCTTTGTCTCATCCTTAAGTACGAGCCCCAGTTATGGTCCTTAGGACTCAGTAACACCAACCATGGACACAGCAGCCTCTGCACAGACCCATGAACCATGCAGTTCATTCAAGCAAGCAAGAATAAAGCCATTATACGATGCAGAACCACGTAATTTGCGTGAACTTCATATTTTAGAGTGTCTTGAGCTCTTTACTTGTATTAGGAATAAAAAAAACTAGCAACCTAAACAGGAGTGAACAAATCTTGCTATTTTAGCTGAGGAAATACATCTGTAGTGGAAGGACAGCACATCCCAGGAGTGCAGGCCAGGGAAGTTTTCATGCAACATCAGCATCGGTGTCTGTAAGAAGAAGCCAGCGCAGAAAAGCTGACACATTCAGGCAGACTGTGGCTTAGGGCTTTGTCACCAAGTAGAGCTTTGCCACTGTATGCTTCGCAGTGAAAAAGAAAATCCTCAAATCTATTTAGACATTTCTCAGAAACTATGTCCAGAAATTAAAAGAAATTAAAGGCACATTAGAGATGAGTAAGTAAATGCAGGGAAAGCCCACAGAAGCTGTAGGCTCAAGCAAGCCAAGGGAAGTGCTTGCAGCCACGGGTCTGGGGGATGGTGGTAGCTGCTAGCTGCTGTTACCAAGATCTCTGACGGGGAATGGTAAAATACACAATTTGAATGATGGAAATAAAAGGTTTGAACATGAGTGTTGATGGATTGATTTACGGTCCCCCCCCAGGAAGCTGGTCTAGGGTAGCAAAATCCGTGTGGTATCGTCCTCCCGGCACGGTCCTGTTTGCACAGGAGAGTGTCCCAGTGACAGGCTGGACGTAAGCTGGCTCTCACCGATGTCCAAGATGCATCAGAGAAGCCAATAAAGCTGCCTGGGCATAAACAAGGGCAAACACAACCCCCTGCAACTACTTCAGTGAAAATAATGTGGTTTCTGCCTTTTTGAGAATACAGATTACACAGCTGCTCCTTGACCACAACCCGCGGACTCTTCTCACCTGGTCTTCCTCTCCACCTCCCTCTTCATCGTACTTCAGAATATTGTCCCTGACGTCATCCTCGGGGTCGATCAGGAGCTGCTTGGTGTGGCGCTCCTTCTCTCGGCGTTTCATCCACACCACAAACAGCAGAACCATGGCTGTAACGGAGAAGAAGCTGGGTGAGCTGGGACCCCACACGGTGCGAGGCGAAGCTGCGTGTGTCAGAGCATGGTGGCATGTCCTAATGCCTCACCTGCCCTTTTCCATATGGAAAACCTCACCGGCTGCTAGTAAGAGGAATACAATTTTATCCTATTGCATGCTCTAATTCATAAGGGAGAGATCATTGAGAGCTGCAAATACTGTGACAGGCCTCCAGTACAAACATTTCTTTAAGATTCATCACAAATGCTGATTGAGCTGATGTTTATCAGAAGTCAAACACACAATCAAAGGAAAAACAAACAGAAAGTGTGAAAACTGACACTTTCTGAAAATATTTGATCTAAATTCTGAATTTTCAGGATCAGATTTCCACCTTTGCTTTATTCAGGGCCATGAAATAAAGGTGGAGGAAAGAGAGCTGCAGAGGTGCTGAGAAGCAAACGGGTACAAACGACCAGCACCTTTGCGCGAGTGGCTGTTCCACCAGCGTGACAGAGATGTCCGTTCAGGCTGCAAGCCCTGGGCATGGCACTCATTCTGCTGTTGTCTGCAGTTTGCCAAACAAGACTGGTTTGGGGAAGGTGGGTAACACTCGGTCCTGTAATCCGATTTGGGCTCCCTCATACTTTTCTTTGGTAAGTGAGGGAGGCTTTCTAGACTTCCAAGATCACATTAGCCAGGATATTAGCATACGCATTTGGCCATTGACTTGCAAAGGAGATCTAAGATCATTTGAAATCCTTTCAGAGAGCAGGGCTAGCTCTGCAGAACAAGGGAGAGCAAATCTGGTAACACAGAGCCAACCTCCTCAGGCAGCAGCATTTATGTGCCAGGCCCTGGCTAATCTCTCAGTACAGTAACAGAGAGATAAACAGTTCTTGAATCATGCGAAATTTCTCCCCACTTAAAGTAACTTTACCCAAAGGGAATGCTGGCTCCCTGCTCCACAACCTCATCCTTCAAAGGGCCACCCACGTCCCAGAGGCTGTGCGCTCCCTGTGACTTACTGCACGGAAGCTGCTCTGGGAGCTTCAGTCTCCATTAACACGAGGCAACAAGACCTTGTCTGCTTCAAGAACCTGTTAATGTTTTAGTTTTCATTCTCATACTCAGTAGCTGCAAATAATGCCACCAAAAATGAAACTAAGCCTGTGCAGCTGATGCAGGTACACCTCCCAGTGTCTGCTTCTCCCTCTGTTCTTCACGTCAGCCACACACTAACTGTGATGGTGGCAATCGGAAAAGGGAGAGATGGATGGACAGGGGAGGTGGGGACATATGGCTCAGGTTCATTTCACTTAGGTCAGCCCTTCACTATGTCAAACCAATGTAGCCAACACAAGTGAACCCAGGAAGCATGTAAGGTCCCAAACTCTCTTTGTGTTTTTTAGCTGTGTTAGGAGAACAAGCAACTTCTGTTTCCCAGCGTTTCATACTTTGCAGGGTTTTCTTTCCCTTTGCCTCTTCATGGAGCCCTTGTGTCCCTTCACCGAGGGCAAGGACGGAGAACAGACCGGACCCTGTGGAGATGGGCGGGCAGCCCGCAGCCCCACTGCGTGGGGAGGTGGTTAGGAGCATCTGAGGCTTTCCTCCCAGCACCAAAGTGTTCATACCCAACAGGAATTCAGTGAAGTGAGCAGAAGAGGACCGGACAGCTAATTACTGCCATTGTGTGCCAATTGGCTGCCATCCTTGCCTGCCAGCTAACAGAATTGTTTTCAGATAGTTCAGCATTTCTTTAATGCTTATCCTACATCTATTCAAGACAGAAAAAAGAAAAGGAAAGAAAATGTAACTCTTATCTGCAATATAAAACCTCAGCTATTTAGGAGACTATTGAAGTCCTTTTCCCGTTGTTCCTTTTCAAGTCTCTCACAACAAGATACCTGCCTAGTCCACAAAGACAATATTATAATGGTTACCAGGGTTTATCTTTTTCTTTCCTTTTTTTTTTTTTTTAAATGCTACTTTTTCATGCACCTGTGGAAAAAACCTGTGCCATTAACGCCTTTACAGCTACCTTGAAAAAAAAAAAAAGACCTTCAAAGTGTCAATAGCGGATGTAGTGCACTCTCCTTCCTTTTATTCACTCTGCAGAATGGGAAGTGCTATTACTGCTGTTAGAACCATTTTCACTCTGCATGTAGTTTTCCTTGAAATCTATTGTCTTCACCCTTCACAATTTTTTATTGCATTGCTCTTCGGAATGTGTTATTCGTACAGCTAATACATCAGGTATCAGGAAGAAGAAAAAACCTTTGAGTGAAGGTAAAGCCAGAAACTTCCTTCACCTGAGCAACCTCAGATCTGTCCCGTTGCTGCTTCTTCCTTTTAAAGCCGTCAAACTTTGACCTGCTGACTCAAAAACGGACAAACAGCACAAAAAACCCCTGCATCTGCCTTTTCCCAGGCTATTGTTCAGAGGTGATGATATAAAACTGAAAGAAGGCAAAACACTGGAAGGATGTAACTGGGAAACTGCTCATTGCAAATTATATTTTTCATCACTGATACAGTGCTTTGCAGCTCTTGAAGATAAAAAAAAAGTCAATTAGAATTACAATGAATGTAAAAATAAGCTTTTGTAATAAAACCCATAATTTAAAATGGGATAATGTATCTGAAAATGAAAGGAAGAATCTCTTAAATCAAATGTCCTTCAGCTGAAGTTAATTTCAGTCAACAGGATTTTCAACTGTTTAAATCATATTTTAGCACTAGATTTATATGAGAGCAGCAAAAAGAAGGCTTGTGTTTTATCACCTCTGCGGCTTCCAGTGCAAACTTTTGGCCCACCGGCAGCAACACGTCTGCACACCCCAGCATACCGAACGTCGCAGGATGGACGAACACCATGTCTTCTGCCGCGTGTGCAAGGGCGGTGCATTCACAACAAATGCCCTTGCTGCAGGGAGCAGCCTAAACCATTTTGTTACTGGGACCCCACATTTAACGAAGGACAGAAATTGTGCATCGTGGCTACGCACGGGGATGCTTCCACCGCTTCGGATGGGCTGGATGAGGAGTGGGGACTGCGCTGCCACAAACACACGGTTTTCTCGCTCGCTCTCCAGCCTGATCTGGTGTATCAGTTATACAACGTATTCCCATCGCTGGCCCAGGACGGTGGATGTTTGCCCAGAGATGACCCATTTTCTTAATGTACCATATCACAGCCACATTAGGTGACATTTGCAGCATATGTCGCTCTGTCTGCTCTCTGTTTAAACACACTGGGGGTAAATATTAAGTGTGATTTAGCACCATAACTCCCATTAGCTTTAATGGGAGCCCCACGGTTTCATCCTGTGTTTCTTGATGAATATTTACCTCATTGTTCTTTTCAGCGCTCGTTTTTATCTATTCCTACTGTGCCAACTCCTGCTTGAAGTTATAATGACATCATTTTTATTTTTAAGTGTGTGCACACATGGTTATTGGTAATGCTCGTGAAAGCCTGGGACTACTAGCCTTGCTGGGCAAAAGGGATGGCTTTGCCTCGAGCAAAGGGATGGCCAGCCCTTCTCTGTGATGCACCCCCAGCACCCCAGCGCTCCTGACAAACTGGAGATCCTTCCTCTAAAAACACTCACAATCCACCACGGTTCTCCCATCTGTTGTCACTTTACAAGCAATGGGAATAACTATTATTCTTCTTTTCCTGTAAACAACCAGAAAACTACAGCTATGCACTGGCTCTGCCAGGGACTAGCCAGACTCTCATAACCAGTGCCTCTGGTACTGGGAGCCAGTATACATCCACAGCCAGCCAGGGACCTGAGAGCTATGGGGGAGTCTGCCACAGGATTTTGGATAAGTCCTTCAACTTTTCCCACAAAATGTGGAGAATCGTATTGCATTTGCTGCTTACAGGATGTTGTCAGGTGTAACGATGTTTGCAAAGCTACTGGAAGTCTGAGGAAGAAAAGGCCACCAATGCATGCAGAGAGCGCTCTAGCTCGTTTTGCTGACGCTGCAGTGAAGGAGATTCGAACGCAGATGTGTGAACCACCCCCCGCAGCCCAGAGCTCACAGCGCCGGCCTTTGCACGGAGCCTGCACGGCTCTTGAAAAATACCACGTATAGAAATGGGACACAAGGAACAGGATGGGAACTGTGACGTCTCCCAGCAGCGTCAGCCCCTGCGGTACTTACTCAGTAAAATGATGATGCAGATCAAGATGGCGATGATGGCACCCGTGCCCAGCCCCGCTGCGGCCACCGCCCCAATGGTGGTGCAGTCGCCGTTCTCGTCGCACGGGCACACCTTTACTTTGATGATGGATGTGTTGTACAAGGGGGGGTTTCCTGAGTCTGTCACGATGATCGGCACATCGTACACACCCGCTTCCAGGTACATGATTCGTAAACTAAGCTGGGCATAATCCCCTGGAGAGACCAAGACAGACAGAGAGGTGACAGGCAGTCTGGTAGAGCCTTGCAGTCACACTTGTACAGGCAGGGCTCCTCTGAGCAGTCTTCTGAGTCCTGAAGAAGAGGCTATCAACAACAACCTGGGCAGGACAGCTTTAGACTTCTGCCCTAACAGTTTGGTCAACAATCGGCCTGTGTTTTGCAAATTGTTGTGTGTTCTCGCCACAGCACTAACCTACCTCGATGCCATTTGCAAATCCAGTTGCATGTGTTCAAAATGGCATGAAATGCAAACCCTGAAGCACGGATGATGCTCCCCGGGTCTGGGCTGCCCCTGGCCACTGCGCAGGCTCTCTGCTTGCCCTGCCTCCCACCTCGGGATTTTTGGGAAACCCATTGATGACATGCTCAGCCAGGTAATCCTTCTCGTGTTCCCTCCTGCTGTGATACAAAAGCTGTGAGACCGTGCTGCAAGGGCACAAGCCACTGCCCCTGGCAGAGGGTGCCAGACCTCAGCGAGAGGGACCTGCTTTGAAGCCAAAACCAGCCCACGGCTCCATGATATTTCCCATCCTCTACTGAAACTACCAATAAGAGGAGCAATTAGGGCCATCTGTGGTGGCATGCTGCAATATAAAAATGCTTCACATACTGGTAATCTTCACACTTACCTAGCCCTCCTGGTTCCACGGTAAACAAAAAGGCTGCCTTTACACAATTACGGTCAGAGGAATGAACATTGATCCTGATTGTGGCTTATGACAACTACACTGGAACATAAGGAAGACTGATAATAGCTTTTTTCCCCTTGGCCATTATGGATGATTTATAATCTGTTCACTACTGATAACTGTTCATAATTATGAACTGCATTAAAAAAAGCCAAGTGCCAAGGCTCTTAGAGTTATGCTGCAGGTCTGATACAAATCATTTCTGATTAACTATCTTGTCTATAATGTCAGCCATAATGTGCTTTAAAAAATAAAAATCAGATAAAAAAGTAGGAAACTTTGGAAGTCTGAAACCGCACGTGGCCTCATTAGTGACTCAGAGTCCAAATGTCCTCAGGATTGCCTGCCCCATTTACCATTCAGCCGTGTTATGGTCCAGTTCTTCCTCACCGCAGATGGCACACTTGGCAGCTCGAAGACAAAGGGCCCAACGTTTGGATCAATGTCAGCATCCGCGGCTGTTATGTTGATGACATTCAGGTTTGGCTTTTCACAGATCTGTGCCTCCTTTGGCAGGAGCTCAGGAGCATTATCGTTGATGTCGATTAGGTAGATCTGCAGAGTGCCAGTGCCGCTCGCGGGGGGTATACCTGAACGGGAGAGGCAGAGCCAAACACGAACCGATGACCATCATTTGAGAAGTGGTGGGCACGACAACATTGCGGACCAGTCCCCTCTCTGCCCTCCAATTTCAATAAACCAGGATTTTCACCCTCCCTCCTTGGACCTTTTTAGGGACATACTGCACTTTCATGGTCTCTTGCTTTAAGATACATTAAAATTTGCCCAAGCCTCCTAATATTGCCATTTTCCACTCCTGCAGAATGTGGAGGTTGAGTTCTGCAGATCTGGAGCCTACAGCAATGTCCTCAGTCAAACTAAAAATACAAGGACGTGATGCCAAGCTGCTAGTGCAAATTTTGGTAACGACTGTTTTGAAGAGGAAAAGCCCTTAGAAAGATAGCTAACAAGAGGAAGAAGAGGATTTGGAGGGAAAAAAAAAAAAAAAGTAGTATAATCTGTTGGTCAACATTTACTGTAGCACTTGCTAACCAGTTTTTACATTTGCAGACTATTACACTGCTTCAGAAAAAGTCCAGCCCATCCCATGATCAGCCCTAGCTTTAGTGGTGAAAGGTCCTTGCTCAAAGCTTACGGTATGAGCTAACCATCACCAAGCACGTTGGGTGACGCTACTAACCCACGGCAGCAGCAGTATGTCCCAACATACGTTCTTCATCCTCCCTACATTTGTCCCAACCAGCAGGAATGCTGCAGTACAGGAATCTTGGTGCTCCAGACCCTTATTGATGAAGAGCCACATTTGTCTGACTAATGACCACTTACACAAAGTAAAACCTAACCTGGCAAAAGAGAACAGCCTTCCGAGAAATGGCACAGTCTTTTTAATTTCTCTCCCCAGAGTTCCGTGTTGGCCTGCCCACTGCCTCCCTTCTCAGGCAGTGTTACTTCAGTAATTCTCTTTTAACTTTATATTTTCAGTCTCGGCTCTTCCTCCCAGTGCTGGATACAAAGCTACACAAACCACTTCCCCACTAGACTTTCAAATGTTGCTTCTGCTTCCACTGGCTTTCCTTCCTACATTCCTTTCTCATTTCTTCTCCATTTTTCAAGGGAGCCTCAAAACTCTGAAGGAGCCCTGAAAAACCTTTCATGGTTCCTACAAAAGCTCTTCAATCATTGATCTCATCCTTTCATCTAGTAAGCATGGGGCAGGTCTCCCTCTAAAACAATGCCTTTGATCAGCACTGAAAATTTCTGGAGAGACAGACAGCCCATCAGGATACTGGAGCTGAAGATGAAAACTGACTTTTGGGACCAAGCAAAGTGATTTCACTGTTTTCACATTACTCAGAGTATCTTCTGGGATGAATGCAAGGCCCACACTCTTTGAGAGAGACTGAACACAAACTAGCAGTCTTGAGAGGCACCAACTGGCATGTAGCTGAAATAACCTGCAATTGCTGCACATACAAATGCAGTTTTGTAGAGCTATTGGGTATTGTTGGGCTCTGGTTCCTGGTATTTTTGGTTCTTTGTGCTCCTGAGTGCAGTTCTAGGGCAGTTTCAGGAGAAATGAAAAGTAAATAATTTTTTAAATGTCCAACTACTACAAACCATGGAACATGTCAAATTATTTCAGCTGTCCTATATAGAGAGACCAAGGATGTGGACAAAGAAGGTATTGATGTACTACAAAAGATCCTTGGACTTCATGCTCAAGAGATGAGGACTACCATAGCACCACTGACTCCAGTGGAGAAGTTGGTCCACTCCTCGAAATGCAGATTGAAATCCTAATGACAGTATTTCAAAATAAAGAGGAATATACAACTGCTACATCTACATTTAACCGTTGCATTCGCTGTCGTTGCCTTTTTCACAGCATCAGCACTCCTGGAGCAAGGCACAAGCCAACTGGCTTTCATGTTCAGCTGCAAGCAGAAGTCACTCTCACCCTGCTTGTGCAAAAATTTCTAAGGAACCTGGGCCACTGTCCTGATAAATCATGGCAGAAATGAAGTAAACTGCGCCTGTGGCTAAACTGGCATCTTCTTTGTCATTGTGTGCCTGCAAAAAAGCAGGACCTTGCATGCAGGGTCACAAATGCAGCCTGGATTCCTACAGAATTGGGCCCCAAAGGTGAGTTCCCACGGGGTGCTCTGCTATTGAAGAAGGGGGAGGATCCTGCTTCCTTCAGTTACAGAGTCTCTCTCCCCTACCCAGCTCCCTTTTTTATGAAACCTGTTGGAATACGATGTATGAGAGTTCTCAGCTTCCCTATGAGATTGGTTTAAATTGGCTGAAGTGTTCAAACACTGCCAGGCTCTGCGCTTGTGTAGACACAGTGTGGTCCAGGAGCCTCCTTCTCCCGGGGAACTAGGCTAAAAAGACGCTGTTTATTATAAGGAGTCTCCTTTCGACCCCTTATATTGCAGCCAAGACGTTTCTTACAGTGAATATCTCTGCAACGTAGAGGAGGGAGAGAAAGGGAGCATGTCCAAGGAGTATTTGGCCAAACAACTTCTTCATCATATACGGAAAACAGCAAACAGAACTTAAGGAAACAAGATGCTGCTGCTTCTTCAAGAAAGAAAGAAAAATCCCCACCAAAACCCCCAACGCAAAGCCTTTCCTTGATGAGTATGTGATGCTGAAGAACTTGGTACTTGGGAGAAATGTGGAAAGAATCTATTAGCCTAGATGAAACTTCAGCTGTTACCATAAGCACTCTAGACAGAATTTTAAATAACGTGTTGCTTTATGTGCATTTTAATGGCTGCAATATACTAGGGATAGATTAATTTTTCAGAATAAAGAAATTTATCTAGGTCCTCACTTTCTGAGCTGCTGAATGATGGATGTGGAGGCGCTGATGCACTGCGGCATCAGCACTGAAGCCAAGGAAAGGGGTTAACTCCAAATCACACTGTACTAAGTGTCCGGGATTTGCAAGGTCAGATGGTGAGGATTAGTTTGATGGGTTCAAGTCCTACCACTGCTTTTATGAATAGACTTAGCCAACTCATTTGACTTCTTTTGTCCTGTGGCTCTTGCAGATGAATGCTGCCAGATTCCCTATTTTGGATTTCACTGCCCTGGCTGTCTTCATAGAAGAGGGGAAGCATGGGATGGGGCTGTGGGACCACACCAGTCCTACCACTGATGGCATAAAGAAGGGGCAAAATTTGCTTCTTGGTACTGCTGCTCACCATGGAAACTCTTCCTCATGGAATTTACCTTGACCCTGTGACCCAGGATGCAATGACTGAAATGAAGCCTGAAAAACCAGAGGAACCAAGTTTTTGGTAGCAAAGCAAGCACCACTGTATCTGTACACAGCAGACATGTCACCCTTCAGCCTGAGGGTTGACAAGAACTAACATAGAAACTGTCCTGAAAGCTCCTATAGAGTATGAGTAACGTACTTTGGTGCTCATAGCCAAGCCTAGACTTAATTTTGATGCTGAAGCACAGCTCTGGTTTGCTGTGAGTGTTCAGCACTGCGTAGGGCGAAGGTGAGGGTGGGAGACGGGGAAGAAGGCCCCCTCCTTGCCCAGGGAAGCTTCTGAGCCCTCCACAGAGCCTTTTCCAACTGGAGAAACTAATGAATGAAATAACAGCGTGGCCACATCTAGGTATGGTCAGTAAAAGAGTCATCTACTTCTCCTAACCAGAACCAGGAAGAGAAATCCAGGGCAGCAGCAATGGACCGCTTGTCCTTCCGTGAAGCCAGCACTGAGGTTCACAGTGCTAATTTGACCAGTAGTGCTGTGTCATCTTTAATAAGCAGAGAAGAGCAAGCCTTAACAGGACTTCTCTGTGAGAAGATCTGAGCTGGCCTCAGGAACTTTGATAATAAAGTACACCACCATCCAGACGCTCTGATGATGGCTGGCCATTTCAGGAATGGCAGCAGACAGAGAGAGATTAGCTCCGACGACAGACAGACCCTCAGACCCTGTGGCTCAGGAAAGCCACAGTAGTTCAATGGACTGGCTTATTTTTAATGTCCTCCTGCCATCCCCTACAATTATTTCTGGTTTCCTGATGGGAGGCTTCCTGAATGTTCTGATCAGCACCTTTGGCATGATTACCAGGACCGGTGTGTTCGGTAGCCCTTGGAGAGCACATTCCTTTGATATTTTTTTAAGCTCAGGCTACACTGCTTCACTGAAGTCCCCAAATCGATTTTCCATTTGCCCTCCCTTTCCCTTAATAACACTCTCCGTATACTGTGCACATTTAATTTACTCCAGCAATTTCCCGTCCCACTTTCACATTTTTGACCATAAAAACCTGGGAAAAAGATAACTTATACTGACAACTCTGTCAGGGCATCATTTCTCTTAATGCATCACATTAGAGTCTTATTGAAGCATGAACAATGTGAAGCCTGGGCTCACCGTTGTCAGCCGCCAAGAATGTGGCCTCGTAGACATTATTCTTAATGTAGTCTGACTCTCGATCAAGGACAGCAGCAGTAGTGATCTGACCATTTGTGGCATTAATGTTCAGCCAGTTTGCAGGATCTGACAGCTTAGAGTATCTACAGAGAAAGGAAATAAATACATGGCAGTCTTTGCACTGACATATCCTTAATATTGCTTGAAACAAGGTTTTTCTGGACTCCTGACCCATGATTCAAAGGACCTCTGGATAACTGGTTTGTTGACAAACAAAACGCTAATTGACAATCTGGTTTTTGACCTCCACAATTATTCAGTTTTTCTATTTCTTTCGTTTTAAGGGTTTTTCTTTCCACTAAGTGCCACTTGCCTGCTTCCTGCTGCTGGGAGTAGACATAGCCTGAGGTCTCTGCAGCTGACAAGAAATGGGTCTGCACTGACCACTGCATTTCTATGCCTGAATTAGAGGACAGATTCCCACTTTCTCCTTCTCTTAACGTTGCCCTTCCTAAAACAACTCTTGCTCTAAAGCCATGGATATTCCTGTTTTCTGCCCATCACTAATAAACAACAGTTTGGGAAATACCACACAGGAAGAAGCGCAGTTTTTAAGTCACTCTTCTGTATCAGAATCGTATCTCCAGCAGCAATTGCCTCGGGGCACTGTGATGGGAACTCACAGCTGTATTAAGCCATGGACCCAAGGGTGAAGCAGTTTCAGGTTCGCTTTCCTGAAACATTTTTATATGTTCCTGAAATAGCAGGTAAGATGATCCTATACATGGGGGAGGTTCAAAGTGCGCAGCGACAACAGGGTCGACTTGGCAGCCCCCAGCGTGCCCTGGGCTGGAAGGACCCCACGGCGGACACATCTCCCAACTGCTCAGTCAACTCATAGCCCGAGTCTGTTCGTGTCCTACACAGCCAGCTACAAACATGGTTTGTTTTGAGCAAACTTCTTCCACGTTCTCCAGATCAACATGCTCTGTTTACCTGTCTCATTTGCTTGTTTTCTTGGTTTTATTTTATGCATTGCTTTTGATTTCTACCTCACAGTTTTGTAGAGTTTGAGTTGCAATGGACCCTTATTGCCTAAACTGGAAGCTAATAAATGGCCAAACTACACATTACTGAAATAAGCCACGAAAAGTTGAGCTTATTTCACTGGTAACTCAGACCTCCTCAGTTTTATAATTTTTTTTTTTTTTGTAGTTAGATATGCAGGTGGGAGAACTTCTGGCTTCTTGGGCTGTTGGAAGCTGAAACTCTAACTGAAACTTGAGCTGCATCAACCCATGCGAGCAGGAAAGCAACAACACACAGCTGCACAAGCCTCTGCCAAAGGAAAGAATTACATTTCATGGAGCGAGGCTCTCTGGGATGTTTTCATTTCTTTTTAATATCACTGCTGTGAGTGTCCTGCCCTTTCTCTGCTAAATGACCAGGGATCCTGTTTCAAAGCTGGCTTTGTGAATGTGTCTGTGGCTAATGAGGATAACTTGAGGTGTGACATTGACCGTGCCAAGCTGTGCCTTACTGGAGATGCTCCTGCTTCCTTATCTTTTACTTGTAAAAACTCTATTTCATCAAAGACTATTCAGAGAGAGACTGAAAACTGTACACAAGGCTCTAGCAGCTGGATCGGCTCTCTGTGAAGTGCTTCTCATGGATCTGTAGGTTTAGCTTTTTGGGTATCTGTTTTCCTAACTCACCAACGCCAACTGTGAAGAAAAAAACCAAAATATCCTTTGCACAGCTCACAGCAACAGGACCCCGACAACACTCCACTGCTTGTTGCAAAGCCTTGGCATTGGGCTGTCCTGATGAAAAGGGGTTAACAGAGGTTGCACTTGGGTTTGGAAATAAAGTGCCTGTTCATATACAAAATATGTGTCCTGGGAGCCCTAGGGAAAAAACCAGCTCAAGTAACTTGCTGTTCATATTCACATACAGTCTTACAAGACCCTGCACACGCACTGTGCAATGACAGAAATGGCTCAGCAGAGCTGGTCCTTCTCCCAGAAAGGGCAGATGTTCTCTTGGATTGCAGACCATCCACCTCTGGTTAGAGGGAGCATTCAGTCAGAAATGAGCTGTCCTCTCCTCTGAAAACCAGCCTGGCTACAGATGTCAGGGAAATAAAGACCCTTCAAAGGCCAATACTTCAAAAAGAATGTAAGAAAAAGTGTCTTGTTAGTTAGGATGGTCTCTCTCCTCAAAAGTCACAATACCTGTCTAAAGACAACAAGATGAGGCAGTGAATAAACTATCGTTTTCTAGATCAGACAGCTCTGTGCCAGGTGAAGTATTTCAAACTCTTCCTGACACGAAATGTCACAACTGATGTAAGTTTAAGTGGACTCAGCTGTGGTCATGTCGTATGCTCGCATTTCACCAAAAATACTGTGGTCCTTACAGGCTGGGAGTAAAAAAGAAACAAGCTTCTGTGGATGCAAAAGTATCTAAGAGCAGGAAATGCATTTCTTGTTTGCACAGACCGAGGCTGAAATAGTTGTGAAAGGTGTCACAAGGACTCTCATTTTCACACACACTTTTCTGCCAACCTGTTTCCCGGCAAGTGAGTCGAGGTCCTGGACCGTGGATTCAGTCCCCAGTCTGCCCAGGTAGGATGAAACACAGCGAGCAACATGCTCCTGGTGGCAACATGGACTAAATCTGATCTTAAAGTGCTAAGACCAAGCATCTGACTTTTAGAAGGCTAATATTTTGTTAGCTGAATCTCATTCACAGGGAAAGCAGTTAGCAGGGCGGTTAGGTTTGGCAGTTGGTCTGGAGGGAAAGGGAAGGCCAGACGAAATCTGGCAAGGGCTGCTGGGGTGCTTCACATGGACTGGCATTAGTCAGATAAAAAACAAGTGCCAGTGACATGTGAATGGGCGTTAGACTGCTCAAGCAATATTTAGACATAAGACATCTTAAAAGCATGGTCAGCAGCTGTTTGTAACCGTGCTCTCGATGGGCTGATGGCTCCTCTTGCACTGTGTTTTTTACGCCAGGTTGAACCTTAAATCGTCAGGAATCAACATAAGACATTAAAAATCCCAGTCATTCCCTTTGGAAATCTAGCCCTAGCCCTTTCTGTATCTCAGTTTCCCCCCTGTAAAATAGAAATAACACAGCTGCGTTTTTCTAAACCTCTGTGTTTATAAAGTGTATGAACAACATAGGTCAAAGCGTCCTTGACAAAGAACAGACAACACACTTAGTACAATGCAGCCCTGACCTGCCTTTGTAACAACGAAGGAACCCCTTGCTATTGGCTGCCTGCATTTGAAGCTGTGAACTGCACCTCTGCAAGCCCGTAACGTGGGATCCAGCTCTGTCAGCCCTCCCGGACCCAGCCCCTCAGAGTCTGGCTTACCTGGAGCGGGGAGGATTGAGAGTTTACATGCTTGCAGGATACTCTGCAAGAACTCGGCTGAGGGTGCCAGTCCCTGCCAAGCATTTTACTCATATCACATCAGTTAGTTTGTGAACTAGCTTTCAGCTGCTTTGCTCCCCCCCACAAACCTCCGCAGCTGAAATGCCCCTCCTGTACATGAGGTCACTTGGCTGCCCGGTCTCCCACCTTACTGCCTGCTGCATGAAGCGATCAGGATCCACCGCGGAAAATGTTGTCAGGACTGTCCCGGTTGGCACCCCTTCCTCCAGCCTGATTAACTTGTGGTTCGTTGGGAAATACGGTGCTTCGTTGACATCTGTGACTGAGATGGTGACTCCTGCGGTCGACTGGAAGGACATCTGGATGCCACTGGCCAGGGGAGCTTGGTTTGATACCATCACTGTCAGCATGAAAGCTCTGTTCATCTCGTAATCCACTGCCTAAAACAAACAAACAAACAAGTATAGAGCCAAGCACAGAATAAATTCTACCTTCTGGCTGAAAGCTGCAAGATTTAGAAAGCAGATGATATCAAAATCATTGCCTCATCTCTTTTCCTCCTGAGCTCAGTTCTTTTGAAGGAGTAAATCCAGACCAGCTTCAATCCAGTGGAGGATTTGGCCTTCCAGTATTTGAAGGGTCAAATCATTAAAAAAACCTCCACAAAGTAAAAATTGCAGACAGCAGGGAGGATGTTCTCTGTGTTTTGTTCCAATGCTAAGGGGTTTCCAAAAAAGAACTTGCCAGTGGTAGTTGAGCATTGAATGAGCAAATCCACCAAGAACTCTAAAGGCGAGGGACGGAGCCTGTTACCAGGGACTGGCCAGGTACTTAACAGTGCTTATTAGCATTTAAAGCTGCTGACCAAGTAACCAGGACAGTCTGTGTGGACTCATGAGCCTCAAGTGCTCCTCTTAAGTGAGTTTACAAGCAAAGGTGGAGCTGCAAGTAACAACATCTGGTCCGGTTAATCAGGTGGTCCTTCCAGTGGGACCTCTCATTCTCTTGCAAGACACCTCGTCACCTCCTGGCGTTGCCCGCACACTCCTACAGATACATTTTGCTGTTGGGTGGTCACAGATCTCTCTTCAACACGCACATAAAGAGATGGGTCTTAAGAGGCAGGAGAAGTGAAAAGCCTTTGCTGGCACAACTGACTGAACCGCAGTATAATAACAATTTCTAAACCATCCCACTAATTATTATGAGGGAAGTCACTAATCATCTGCCAGGGAGGCTTGTGTTATGCAGGATCACACCTCTGCTTGTTAAAAAATGCTTTGCCGTAATTTATAAATTTAGAAGCGTAACCGTTCTCCCTAATACCTTCTCCAGTGCTGAGTCTGCACAGCGTACTACCACGGTGTAAAGCACCACAGTTACATTGACTTCGGTGGAGCTGCGCTGATTTACATCAGCAAGACCTTGGCTTCCATGTTCTGTTTAAAACCCAGTATTGTCAGGAGAGAGACATCAAATCATAGGAGGCTACATGAGAGAAACAAATTTCAGGGGCAAAAGGTAAAACAGTGGAATCTGTATTCGATTGAAGTGCAAATGTTCCGATTGCTAAATGGTTTCCTGACAGGCAGGGCCAACATTTAATAAAAAAAAGGAAGCATAAAGATTCCCAGTACACCCACCAGCACTGACTCATGGACTTGTACTGCATTCAAAAGAGATGCATGGCAGAAGTTCCCATTTAAACACTGTTCAAGGCCTTGAAACAATTTGACTAATGCATTTCCTCAATTTCTTTTCAAACCCCTCTAATCTATATTCCTCCAGTCATCTTTTCTTTTTTTTTTTCCTTTTCCACTGGCCTGTTTGCTAATGTTGCCCACAGCCAGTCTGCACCTCCCTCCCCATGACGGCTCAGATGGAGCTGGGGGCTGATCTGAGCAGCTCCAGGGGACACTGATGCTGAAAATCACTGAGCTCCCTGCCTGATGATGCACAGGACGCACTGGCCATACATGTATCTGCTAGGATGTGGCCTGATGCAAGGGAGTGGTTTTTTTCCCCCCTAAAATGTATAGCTGCTCATTCAGCTTCTTTATCTCTCCTCTGGGAGCAACAAAACCAGTGCTGCAGAAAAGCAGTGCAGGGAGCAGGGCTGGACCAGGATCACCCAGTAACGCCCAATCTCAGGCTGTCCTGGAGACATCAGTGCTTCAGACTGCAAGAAAGAGTCATCTGCCTCCTCTTCTGTGCTCATCTGACTTCCATTTCACAATTTTTGTTGAAAAAAAAAAAAAAAGCTAAAATCAAGAGCCTGTATCTTCACAGCAGTGTTCGTGCTATTGTCCCCAGCAAGACAGGAGCCCCGTGCAGACAGATACTGTCTAGCCAAAAGCAGAACTTTCACATCATAATAAGCAATTTCTACCAGGACAGCTCATGCTTCTGCTCCCTAAAACTGCCTCCCTCTGAGGATAACGATGCACAGAGCACACCACATTCTTCACACTGTGCTAACCCCTTCCATCTCCATGCATCTCACTCAAACCCTGCATCTTGATCAAGGTAACAGCAGGAGCAAATCACACGGAGCCGCTACATCTGGGAGAAGGAGGTGCTGGACTGTCACCCACTTTTTAATTTCATGTTCAAGAAGCACATGAAATGAAAAGTAGTAAAAGTAGCACCTTTGCAGATACCCCTTGTTGGATGTTCAGTGTCTGATGTGGTACAAGTGGCTCTGAAACACCCCCCTGGAGACGCTGCACACCCCCCTGGAGATGCTCCTCCTTCACTAGCCTCTCCGGTCTGGATGCAGCAGAGTGGAGCCGAGGGCTTGCCACGTGTCCTCCTTTTCTCCAGGTACTTTGAACTGAAGAGAACAAATTCGTCTACTGTCATTGTTGAGGCAAATAATAACAGAAGCTTCGGAAGCATCTCCATTATAAATTCACGGCTCTGATCCATGCAGAGTTTATAATAACATTTTACTTAGCCAGCTGCCACGGGGCAGTCACCGCTGCTCTTGGAGATTGTCTCCAGTCTCTGCGGTGTCTCATCTGAGTGGGAAGTTTCTCCCTCCCCTTGATCAAGGCTTTCTTTGAAGATTATGGTCTTGCACAGTTATGGAAATGGTTTGGAAAGGCATGAACAGAAAAAGGAAATGTTACACTTTCGGAGATCGGACTGGAGCTGCAGATGGGGTTTTGCTGCAAACACCCCCCATGAGCATCCATGGGAATTCCAAAGGGCTTCTTTCTGGCCCTCCACTTCTGGCCCCCAAACTGCTGGTGGATGGGGGGGAGATTCTTCAGGGAATGCCCTTCTCTGCGCCGTTTCTGCGACTGCCATAGCCCAGATACAAACCCCTTTGCCTGCAGCAGCAGGGAGCTATGTATACGCGGCTTCAAAGAGCCACATGAAAATCCAGCCATGTAGGGTCTGTAAATAAAAGGTTCATTACTTTACTTGATTTTTCACCTGTGTTTTCAACCTACATCAGCGATCAAACCAGCAAGGGACTGCTCCCACACCACAAAGAACAAGCTCTGACTGGCCACCCAGTTTGACCTGCATACATTCCCCAAATCTTTAAGCATATTCACTTATTAACAGAGAACAAAATATTTCAAAGACGAAGGTGGAATCCTAAGAGTCCTCCCTTCTTCGCCATGAAAATTTAATCACAAGCTATTTCACTCATTCTCCTTGCTGAAAATACACCAAAAAGCCTCCCGGCTCGAGAAGGGCAGGAAACTCTGGGTGCCCAGGAGGATCAGGTGAGGTTATATAGTGAAGATATTCAATGCAATTTCAAGCTTTGAGCTCAGCTTGATGAGATAGGATTTTCATGTGGTTCTTTGCATTGTGATCACTGTGGGTTACACAGCAGTGGGAAGTCAACACCACCATCAATGGTGTCTTAACAAATCTGCCCTGCTTTTCGCCTGCAAGTTCTGAATAAGGGAGGGTTCATTATGCAGAAGTCCTTGTGTAGCAGGGATGATGATGTAAATCCCCAGTTGTTCACTCTGATGTGCCTTTAAACTACAGGCGTGACACTGGGCTAAGAACAAGAGGTCCTCTGCTGCTCTCAGTGAAATCGTTGGCATTTCAATTTCAGACTGGCTGCTGATGTCAACGGAAATTAAATTGCTGTGGTTAGTTCACTGAATGTTTTCTGTTTAAGCCCAAAAATACATACATATAGATACGTGTTTACTTACACACATGTATGCATCCATACTTGAAGAGGTTTTGTAACACTGCACCACGTAAGGCTGTCAACCACCGTTACGGTGCAATAAAGAGTGATAAACAAAAGTACCCTGCTGAAATACCATCTAGCAGGTAAGATGATGTCTCCCTTGGAGTTTCAGTGAAGTGGCATCTGCAGACACACACACACAGCCTAAGGGTCCGAGAACAGGACAAGCTCACACGTTCCTACCAGCGTAACCTCACTGGCATTTCACTGATGTCATTTTCCCTAATGCCCACACTGTAAGTATTAAGAATGACTGCAACTTATTAGCTACAAGGGAGTGGGGCTCCTTTTATCAACACACTCTTAAATCACATTGCCCTTTAAACATTAGTGTTTCAGCCTAAGTTCTTGATTAAAACTTTCTGTGAGAGAAGACCGGACTTATCAAAAGATGCAGGCTTTGTCCATCACAGCAGGTATTATCCTTTCCAGGCGCAATGCACAGTGCGGCTCATGTGAGCACCTACACATCCCAGGAGCCTATTCGTGACACCTTCGCTTTTTTTGGTAGACAGAGGGAGAATCCATAGGCATCTTATCTGGGAAGAGATTCAGGGAAAGCTGAATGGATCTGGTTATGCTCTGACTGTGTGTAATGACTGCAGAAGCATTCACTGCCTGGGCTGCTGGCCTCAGCAGCTGAACGCTCAAACAAAAATAAAGTCATGTTCTTTAGAAGCATGAAGGGAAACAGAATTTAGTACCTGCAGATACCTTGAGTGTTCCAGCTCTCCTAATTCTGAAGGTATTGCATGGAGGAAAGAAGGGATGGTGGATATTTACAGTCTTATTTCCCAGAGTCTTTGGAAAAGATCATCTATTGATCTAACCCAGGGAGTGGCTTTTGCTGGAGTGGAGCTATTCTGAGTTGAGGATTTGGCCCACACTGTGTGTTTATTGCTTGACACTATGAAAAGGAAAATTTCTCCAACTTTTTTTTTCTGCCAAGCAAGTCAATCCAAAGAAAGTATCTCCTTTACTTCTGTAACCAGGAAATTCACTCCTCCTGAAATCTCTCCTGCACTCCCTGCTTTTGCAGAAGATCACTTGACTGATGCCCTGCAGCAAAATGCTACCACCAAATCACAGCTAATGGGGAGTTTTCTGGCCCAAAAAGGAGCAGGTGCAGCCTTTTCCCCAAACCTGCTGGGCAGGGCTGCACAGCCCAGGCACCATTCCCTTTTACAGCGCTCAAAAAGCCAAGGAGGAGCAGGACGCGGAGGCCAGGCTCGGATGCTGGGAGGTGCCTTTGCCATCTGAGAATTTATGAGAGTTCACAGTGGGCTGGGCCGAGCTGGGAAACCCAGAAGCAGCGGCATACGCTTGCAGTAAAAATGTTCAGGACATCCGCACAGAGAGAGGGGAAACAACACATTCGAGCACTTGTCTTCAGAGGTAGAGAAGGCATGAAGTAACTGCAGACTTCTGTCTCCTGGCAATCCCTTAGCTAGCTGAAAGGGTGACAAGTATGGATTTGCTTTAGCTTCCCCCTTACCTTCACGACGGTTACCATGCCTTCGTTGGTGACGGGGTCTGTCCGGATGGTGAAATGGCCAGAGGGGTCTCCGCTGATAATGCGGTAGATGGCATTCCAATTGGGAGAGTGAGGCTGGTCCCGGTCCATCACCGTCAGATTTGCCACCACAACCTCTACTCTGTTCTCAGGAACTTCTCCAGAATACTGCAAATAAAAGACAGGAGCGGTCATGGTGGGACCTTTCTGTTGGTCCTCATGCCTACCTCCCCCCTCCCTACATCAGCACACCGACTGGGAAATCATCCCATGAAAAGGACCGTGGGCTTGTATGTTATGAGTGACACATCTCTTTCTCACCTCTGATTTTCCCTTTTTTTTTTCAATTTGAATATTTTTCCAAACCTTTCGAAGGCCAGTCTCACCTCTCACCCCAAAGAAGAGCAAGCCTGCTATCACCCAGTCACTGCCCAAATTTCAGCAAATGCTCAAAGTAAATGAACAAAAAGTGTTTTTTATATTCTCACTCAGTTACAGCAATCAGAGAGTTAATTGTCAACAGCAGGCTAAAATGGTAGACTCTGCAGTTTTTAGGATGACTGTGTCCCTTTAACCTGAGGTATTTCGCCTCACTCGGATTTTAGTGATGGCATTTTATTGCTTCTTCAGTGATTTTACTTCATTTTCTTTCTTTCTTGCCCTGGATTTGATTTTGTCTCATTATTTAAAGTGTTCCTTCTGATTTCGCCACAACCTTTCTTGGTGCTTAATTCTCTCATTTAGCACTGATTTTCATGGCGCATGTCCAGTTCGGGCATATCCTGACGCATTAGCTGCATTCTTTTCTGCTCTCCAGTCCTTGATTTATCATACGGCTGATCAGGGATCCTGGCCTGTGAGTGCTTCCAGTGTTTGGGGCTCAAAAGCTGCCAGTAAGACACATTCCCGAATTTTCAACTGTCCTCATCTCTCAGCATCACCTATTAGCAGCACTTGCAAATCAACACTCTGATTGACAGATGGTAAATTAAACACTGGGGAAACGATAGGAGTGTCTGGCTCTGAGTCTGCAACCTAAATCCTGGCCCCAAACTGCAGGAGCAGAGCACTTCCGAAAATCTGGCCTTTGGTGTGCAGAAATGCCAGGTTATGTAAATGACAATAAATCATCCCTCTGTTAGCACAAGAGTCCCCTTCCGCTCCTAACCCAGCCCATCCATTGGACTCTTTCAGTTATCTCGGCTTACATTTGCTATATATTATTCCACCACTGACAGTAAAAATATTCAATCTGCCTTATGTTAAAGTAAATTTAGATTTGCCCTTTAGTGGTATCCTGAATGGCGTTTTGCCCTCTTTTCTGTTATGCACCTGTCCTAAACAAGTTTTCATTAGCGAATGCAGATGGCATCTCCTTCCAGCCATGCTGAGTGGTGGGAAAGAACAGTGGGAAGCTGCAGGGTAATTCTAATTCCAGTACAGGCTACAGCTCTTCTTTTCTCTTTACTTCCCATGATTTCACTTGTTCTTTACCCATTCTCTTGCCCAATTTGGAATCTCTGTGGCACACAGCTTAAGCAGGAGATATACCACATGGAAATTTATCAAAAGCCTCCTGAAAAATCCATTAGATTATGTCATACGTACATTCCTACTATCAACCTTGTCTGAAACCCACTCCAAAGAACTGAAGGTCATCAGTTAAGCAAGATTGTCTTTTACTAAATCCACACTAGCTTTTGCCCATTACATTAATGTTGTATGGCATGCCAGCAATGCCGTACAACAACGCTGATGAGCCCCCAGCCTCTTCTAGGAGGTGGCTGCACTGCTAACATCAAGGTATCATATCATCATTTCAAAGGAACTGAGCACTTTGTGCAACCACCTCAAATCTTTGACCTAGGACCTAGTCCACTGCTACCAGGCTTACGCCTTGCAGAACCAAACAGAATTAGCTCATCAGGAGCACACTATCAGTTGTATGTAAGGTATTTAAGAGGACCAGTCCTGCAAGCTGCTGAACACCTTCAGCAGATCGTATCCCCGGTGCTGCCAATGAGTTTGAGTTACATGGAAAACTCCCACACAATCGCCAACAGATTTTACAGCAGCTTCTGTAAAAGCTACCGCTTTTCAGCCCAAAGCGATAAAGTTTACTACAAGACCTAGTTTAAAAATATGAGGTATACTTAAAATTATAAATACACAAGCACATCTCAATATAAAGCCTGGAGATCGCAGCAGTTTACAAAGCCTTTCCATTAGGGTAAAAACCACCACAGTGCTTGGCATATACTGAGCAACCCAGGAGCTCATCCAGTTGTTGCTGATACCTACGAGGTACAGTTAGGGTCCTACCTAATGCTGAGGGTGGATATTGTCTATTATGCTTATAAAGCCAAATATTTTTCCTGATGAGACCAGAGCAGCTGCACTGGAATCAAAGGAACCATCCAAAGCTATTGAGGTTAAGAACCAAATCTTGGAGAGACGCACCATGAAGAACAGAACAATTTTCATCCGCTACAGATCAGCAGCTACTGGGAATCCAAACCGGAGCCTGTCTCTACTCATTCCAACACTCCCCCGCTATCATTATCATAAGTAAATGCTGTAATGTGTATTGTCCACAATTGTCTTTACCTTTAATAAAATTAAATAATGACATTAAATTACATCTCCTAAAGGAAGGATGGCAGCTCAAAGCTACCCACACTTCTTTAATGTCATTTCCTCCCTACCCTGGAGTAATTTAGGATAATGAACAATGCCATCTTTCACTGTGCTGCTTTCCCGCGTTCCCTGTGCTGTAAGTTCTCTTTCATAAGATTACAATTGATTTTCAAATAAAGAGAAGCATATCTGTTCAAACACGGTAAAACAATGGGCAACGGAGGAGCTGCTGGAGTAAACACAAGATTGATAAAGCAGTGCTTGACCTATGCTTGTAGCATTTACTCATATTCCTCTGTATTTCATTTAGCTTCACTTTCAATTGTTGCATTTGAAGTCCTTAATTTCCAGAGTGCTTTTTTAGAGACCATTCACAAGGATTTCTATGGCCGATTGTTACACACTTCGCTTCCCTTCTCAGATAAGGATTTCTTCTGAACCTGGCACGTTCTTAAATCCTCAAATTCTGTAGGGTCTTTTTTCTTCCCCTCCCATAAAAGTCTGTGCTGGTGAAAGTCCTTCTCTCACTCCTCTGGAGCTGGCCTGTCTGAAGCCATGTCTTGCTGAAAAGGCAATAATTCATTATGATTTTCAGGTTGCATCAGATTATACAAAAACTGGTTAACCCCAGAGTCTTGCTTGGCACCCGACAGCATACAAACACGCAGACAAATATCACTCTGGAGGAGAAAGGGATTGATGTGGGGGGACAACTGATGAGTTCATGCAATGACTTGACTTTTTGCCATAAGACTGGAGTCTGGGCGGTGAAGCCACGCACAGCAGAGTAAAACCAATTAGCTTACTGCAGCCACTCCTAGGGAGGTGTCCAATGGAGATGGATGAATACAAAGATTATTATTCAGGCTTCCTTCTATTCTAATTCTTTTTTTTCCCCAATGTTTTTGCTTTTTTTTTTCTAGCTGGTTTTCCTAAAAAGCTGTGAAAGCAAAGACTTGTTCACCTTAATGTCTGCAGGAAAGATTTTTCTGTTGTCTCCAACATTTGCTAATGATGACCCAACATTTGTTACAAGCAGAAGTAGTTAATGAAGGCTGAATTGTCTAGAGAAAGAGTGTTTGATGACCTATAGCTATGGATTTAACACAGAAGACCAAGGGCACCTCAGTCCTCTTATTAGACTCTGAGCCCTTCCCCTAACAGCTATGGCTGCTACAAAGTGCTGCATCTCCTCTCGGTACCCTACGCCAAGAGAAGCTGAAATGAGAGCGAGTGAGCATGTCTACCCGTATGGTGTGGAGCGTCCCGTCTCTCTCCGCTTGCTGTTAGGCAGTGAGCTCTGGGTAAGAGATGACGTGCAGCCGAGGAACCAGCACACAGAGGGTTGCGTTTGCCAGTGCAAACTGTGTGAGCAGGCACCCGGCCTGAACACCAACCCACAGCTCCTCCAAGCTTAAGGGCACGCTCCCAAGCCAAGCGCTGGCACGCAAGCCAACTGTTCACCTTTTCCGCACGATATTTAACAAAGATGCTTGAATAGCAGGCAAATTAGTAAACAATTGCGGTCTGGTTGCAGCAATCTGTGTAAAATGGGGAAAAAAAAAAAGACTAAAATCTCCTAATAAATCATTAATTGTGATGTGCCTGCCCAGCTGCAGCACGGAAACAAGCAAATGCCATCCTAATTGATTGCTTCTTATTCCATCTTTATAGGCCTGCGTTTTTTATTGTGGGGGCTGAGTAAGCCCAGAAGTGTAAAAAACCTCTAGATTGTACTCTGTGTATCTGCCAACTTGATATTTAGATCAATAATTCTCTTTTTTTTTTTTTTTTTTACCCCTACTCCCATTACCAGTAATTTAGTTTTTCTTCCTAGCAGCCTAATTGCTGTTTTCTTAAGCCTTGCTATCAATTCTCTGACCTTTAATTTCCAATAGTTTGCTGTATGGATGACTGTACTAGGTCTGCATGTTATCCTACCCCCTCCTTGCCATACGGGCCACACTCGGCTATCAGCTTCTGTGGCAGTCAAACAGTGGCCCCCAGGTTCTCGCTCCACCGCTGCTGTTGTGCAGCTGAGACCACAAGCTCACTCTGATCTCCACAAAATCTCCATAAAGCCAATTGCATTTTGTGTGCAAAGGAGATTTTGAGATGCTCATTTCTTCATCACATTTTATCCAAGAACTACTCACTTTGGTGTGTTCCCAAATGGTGATCACCCTCTAAGTACCGATGTCCTCACTTTTTTCCGAGGCAGCCCACAGCACCCCTGCTCTGCATTGCACTGGCCGGTAGCCCCGACGTAAGCCGCCTTGCCGTTGGCTTTTCAGGCTCATGCCCACAACATCCCCTACACTGCAACGCCCCTGCTTCAACTTCACTTGCTTCTATTCCACAGTCCACCCATGCATGCATATCGTGCTTCAGACTAGTTATGTGCCATGTGGCAAATGCTTCCCAAAACGTTATCTATAAAGCCCAACGCACTCTTGCCAGCTCACAGTTTTGCTCCGCTGGTACGAGGCCCAGCTGTCAGGGTTCTCATTCAGAAATGAATTGCTTGGGCTGCGAAAACCTGCTCGTCGCGGTGGGGCAGGAGTCGGCCTTGCCCAGCCGAGCGGAGGGAAGTGCATGACAATCAACTCACCAACTTTCAAAGGATGCTTTGGAAGTTCTGCCTTTATCTTCAGCAGTTTGTGCTACTGAAATGCCTCACCTCCCTGTAAAGAAGCTTGCGCAGCTCTGCGCACGGTGTGGTGGAGCCAGACCTTCCGCTTATTTATTGGGAGTTTCTACGAGGAACAATGAACAACTTCAGTGCAGTCTCAGCGTGCTGGTTTCATGTCTGCTGCATGAGTTTGAAAAACAAAAGCAAGCCCTAAACTTTGACACTTCTGAAGCCGGCCTTACGACGGGGTGCAGACAACATCCAACATGTTCCTGCAGCTGACGGCAGCCACTGGCTTTATACTTTGTCTTTACTGGTCTGAGATTTAAAAAATCTCAAGCAATGACTAGTTTTGGATTAAATTACAAGATTCACTCCTTGAATACAAAGATAAAGCAGAACAGAGGAGAAGAAAGCAATACCCTTTCTTTCAGAAGCAGCAGAAGAAAACCCTCGAATTTCAGACTCTCTGGTGTGAGGAAGGAATGTGCAGGTTTCACCTTGGTTCAAAGACTCTCAGAGTACTTGCCAGGAGTTCAGAGACAAGAGCACATAATAGTAAAAGGATATTAAAAAAAGAAGTTTGCATGTCTGACAATGAGCACTAATTTTTTTTTCATTATCAGATGTTACATTCTTGTGACAGTATGAGAAGATGCCACAGAAATGATGACACAAGACACTATTGGGCTGCAAGATAACCATTTCCAGACAAATATATCTTATGAAACGAGGTTCGAAGTTTGCATAGAAATTTAGATATTTTATAAAAATGCATTACAACACAAAGGAGCTTTTTACAATTTACATATGAGAGGTTTAAAAAGAGATTAGAATTATGTCCTTGGAAAGGCATATAGCCTTGTGAAGGAAAAAAAATTCTACATTAACCCCGTGTAGGAAAGTTGTACTTTATCTGTATTTCAAAGGCTATAAAGAACCACTTAATCAACCTACTTGACTTTGGGGACTTGCATGTCTCACTGAAACTCATGAAATCTGGCATAGTGTGGTTTCCAGAACACAAAAGCCTTTAATCTGTAACCCAGTACTCTTGTACATTCAAATCCTGATACTATCTCCTTGTTAGGAAGAAAAATTGTGAATTTATCCAAAATGGGGATCTCATCTCGTCTAAATGATGTAGCCTTTGCCACAGTGACCTTTAACAACGGTTATACTCAACAATAAAAGATTTTATCTCAGGAGCCAGTGGAAACAGTACATGTTAAAATTCTCATCTGATAGCACAGCCTTTTATTTTTCAGTTTTAGACAAGAATCCTTTGAACATTTCATTTGCTCTCTCTTGTCTAACATACCTTTGTTTCTTGCCTACAGAATGAACAGCAGGAAAAGGCAGCTGATACCTTTCTGCAGACGATTTGATTGTCAGGTGTAATTAGTAATGCTATCTTTTAAATAGAGGCATACATTTTAAAACAGCTGGAACTGCCTACAGAGCTTCATTCTTAAAAAAACACATACATTTATATAATAAAACATTTTTGCACAGACGCATCATTGCTTTACCGGGGTTGACAGCCCTATGCTCCCCTTCAGCCACAGAACTACACGGTAAGTGACTTGCCCCCATCTCCCAAGGCAGCTGCAGAACTGGGGCTGGACCGTGTCCTGCCCTCCGCTGCCTGTGTCGGGGCAGGATCCTGCTAAAATCACTAATTCATGTATTACTTGATAAATCCATGAGGTCAGCCCAGATTAGTCTATTGATCTCCCCAGTGCATTGCCATGTAGCCCTGTGATCCACGTTGAGCTACCGACACGGAAGGCTGGCAGAGAACTGGGCGCTGGGGATGCGAGGCACCTGAACATATTTGTACAGCTGGGACAAAAGAGGTCAAAAGAACAACCAGTTCTAAAGCTCCACCATCTTGAAGGCCAACAGTGGTTCAAAACGCTGACCTTCCTGCATTGCTGAAGCATCACCCAGCATGGCACGCCGAGAGCGTTCCAACGTGCAGGCTGTGCCGCTCGCCCTTACTCTGCAAAAACCCCATCTTCCTAAAAGTGAGTGAACCTAAGTCATGTGTTGGAATGTCAAGCCTCCAACTTCTTTCTCTTTATTCACTCTGCAAAGTAGCAAATAACTGCGCTGTTCCAAACAAAACTTCGAAAACCTATTTTTCCTGACTTCCACGTAAACCAGACTGACAAAAACTGGGTGACAGAGTTCAGCTCCTAAGTGAACAGAACATCCTCCACAGGTCTGACTCTGTATTTCTTGGTGAGATGTGTACAGGAGAGGCTACTCCAACTCAGGCACCCATATAAAGTTTCATAAAGAAGGGCCTTAACCCGATAAATCTGGTTTAGGATTTTCTTATTAACTGCCCACTTCACATAATGAGCTTTTAATTTAATTTTTTTTTTTCAGACTTTAAGTAATATAAAAGCTCCTCATGTACCTTTGGGATCTGAAGACAGGTACTTGGGAAACGGAGAATTTTAAGAGCACTGAAACTGAATTATTTTATGTGCGCTGTAATCCTGCTACAGAGATTTTTAACAAGTTTCCCGTGCAGCACAGCTCAGCCAGCCTGTACGCTGACTCCTGCTCAAACCTCCTCTGCACTGCAATTGAAATCTCTATTGTTTCCAGATTAGTCTCAGAATTCGTATGCAGGGGGATTTTTTTATTTTTACGCCTAGGTTTGAACACCACAATCAGGCACTGGAAAACCCACAAGGTCTGGTCACAAACAGGGTTCCTGGCTGGACAGAGCGTCCTTGTAGGAGAAAGGCACTGATGCACGTGTTTTATTCTAAAAGTGCTGCTACTGTGGTTTAAAAATGTGATTTTCTGAGCTGGAATGAAGACTAAATTAAATGCTGTGTAATTCATCAGACTTGCCAAGAGAAAGAGGCTTCTCACCAAAAAACTGGACTTTGTTTATTATACAAAAGTCAAAGCGCATGTAGCAGAGAAGAGAAATGCCGTGATAAATGGGAGGATATTCAGTCAAAGAAATCAGGGAGTCACCATATACTTTAGGAAGGAAAAGATTATTTCATCTCCAATTTTTGGCAATTAAAACTTGTTACTGCACTAAGCTGAACAGTTTGAAAAACTCTATCATGTTAAAAAAACCTACATGAAACCTTTTAAGTGCCCTCTCTGATTTTAACTCTGGCTGTTCTCTGTGTTCCGACCCTTTCTTCTACAATTGGGAAGCATTAAGACATCCTGAACAGTTAGAAATATTTGATAAGAGAAAACTCTCAGCACTACCAAATCCTTTGCTAAATCTCCCCCCGCCCCTTCCCAGTATGTCACTAAAGATTTTATAAGTGAAATGTGCTTAATGAAATTCCAGATATATATCCCTCTTAAAATGACAGCCCTTGGAAGCAACTGTTTGTAAGGCAACAGAATATTGAATAATTAAAAACCTGCCGACCCAAGGAAGTTAGCCAGCTTCAGAAGGGGATTTATTTCAGCGCCTTGCAATAATGGAGTTACAAAATGTATTTAAATTTCTCAGCCCCGCATCAGTGCCTGAGATGTTGTGTACTTTTAACATAATGAAATAATCCACTACAAGTGGGTATTTGCCTGGGACATCTGGCAGATGTGGAGACGTCCCTGCCAGGGCCGCGTGGATGTCCTGCCTAACCAGGGATCTCCTGGATGGTGCTGGGTGTCTACGTTCAGGCAACTGAACAGTGCTCTCCAAGGCCAGGTCTGGGCCCAGGAGGAGAATTAGGTTATTTAATATGTACCCAAAAGCAGAAAGAGGCACATAATCCAGAAAAAAGTCATTCAAATTTGAGAAAAACACATCAGACAGATAAAATCTGGAAAATAAATGCTGATGTGGGTAGATATTTGAGATACGAGAGCATTACCGTCTGATTTCTCCTTGAAATTTTAGCTTGACTGACACACCAGAGACTATGGGAATGCTGTCTAACCCACACACAGGTACCAGGCAGTAGAGCCCACGGTGATTTCCATCACAGCACATGACAGAGTAGGAAGGGTTATTTCTCTGTAGGTGTTTCCTTAGACTACAGAGATTTTGTCAACACCACCCATCTGTGTCACACCACGTTGCACACACATTGCTCACACGTGTTCTAGCACCTTTTCCCACTAGACAATTCCTCCACGCCACTATGGAAGGCACGGTCTGGGGATGTGGTCTACAGCTTCTCCCTGCAGATCCCGTACATGTTGCACATGGAAGGAGAAGGAGAAGAGAGCTCCCTGCTAAATGAGACATCGCACCAGGAGATACAGCCCTGCCAGACGTTGCAAGTGAACGGCTCATGACAAACGGGTTACGGCAAGCGGTAGCTGATAGGTGCTGTCGTACCGCACGGGTTGGTGTGGTCTTGCCAGAGCGCAGATACCATGTGTGCCTCGATAACATCAACCTCACTGCATAAACCAGCAGGTTAGAAAATCAAACGTTGAAACAAGACACTATGCATCTCCGCGATGCTGATGATGGACATGCACGTGCCACTCAACACCAGTAACGACAGCGACCTACAGGCACTGTAAAGGAAGGAGAGCATCGCACTGCACGTTACACGTGAGCATACACGCGTGAGGTGTGCAGGCACAGACACTGTGCTGATACTCTGGGATTTCAACCACTTTGGTGGTGAGAAGCAGGGCACGCGCGGCATCGTGCACTTCACCTCCCGTGCGGCGCTGTGGCTCTAATTGGCTGAGATTGCGCTCTCTAGCATCCAGAGAGGAGGTTATATTATTCTTGACTTTACACCAAGCGGTACATGTGTCCAATTTGAGAGAGACCAACAGAGTATTTTTTAATATTCCCCTTCCTCTTTTTTTTTTTTTGGTGTCAGAAAATTGAAATCTGAAATAAAACTATTGTTCCCATTTTTTAAATCACTGGTCTTTGGCAATTTTAAACTCTGAGGTCTGAAAAATTCATTACTACTAACTTCCATCAAGGGTGTTCCTGAAACCAAAATTACTTAATCAACTCAATTTAGCTTCTTGTGTAGACCTAATTCAGAAAAACTTTATCTTCTTGAATTGTTATTGCAATTAATTTCCCCCCTTCTTTTTCTGCAGCAGACGACGTTCCAGTAATTAGATATTTTATAAAAATGAGTTATTCATTCAGGGTAGCTTCACTTTTATATTTGATTAATCATATTACCACTGAGGTCTGGGTTTTGTCTGCATAGAAAGTTTAATGACCTCATTTTAATCCTTCTTTTAACCACCAGGCAGGTATCAATGAAGAGAAATAAAATTATCTTCTTTCTTCTTTTTCTCTCATATTTTTTTTTTCCAATCTCAAGATTACATTTGATGTTTTCTCTGTGTGACTGACCCATTTACAAGGAAGAATCTAGCTGATTCCAATTAGGTTTAGGACAGAATCAGGCTAAACAGAGCCTTGAACTGTGCCTAAGTAACTGATGCTCAGCATAACGGAGAAGAGCCAGGCCTGTTTCGCCAAACGGCAGCTGGTTTAAAGCACTGCACGTGATTAATTTGGTGATAATTCTAAAATGAATGTACTGAAAGGAAATAAACAAAATAAAAGCCACTGTAAATTTATGTTTTGATTAATGGGGTAAGAGATTTCTATCAGAGACCACATTTTTTTAATATCAACACATATATACCCACACAATGTAATGGAATAATTCACATAAACCACAATTTATTTGGGAGCAGACACTTAGAAATTATCAATAACTGCCTTATATCAGTAACTACCTGTGCTTCGAATCTAGCTGTATGTATATCTGTATTTTTGTATTTGTACATATACATCTATCTATCCATCTATCTTGTAGACTACACTAAGCGGTCTCGAAGGTATTTAATCCTTTCTGTCACACGCTGCACCGGTGTAAAGACTTAACAGAAATCACAGAAGGGACTGATGCTCTTTCATTAAGACATGGGGAATTACTGTTTTCTCATAAACTGAGAAATATCTTTCATTTTAGATGAAAGAGGTGATAAAATAAAGAGTAAAAGCTGAGTATCCACAAAAGAGTACGAAGCGTGTCTTGTTTTCCATGGCATTGCATTGAAAGGGCCTCCAGGCACTTAAAGACGCCGTGCCTGGGATTTTTTCACAAAAAAATCTCCACCTTGAGTCGGGGATCTCACGCATTCCTTATTGGAATCAAAACTGTGCAAGCACCACATCTCCAAAGGTCTGCTGGACAGGCTCTGCATTTAGGTCGGGATCCATACCCAAAGATGAGTTTGACTCAAAAGGCAGGTCAAGATGTAAAGAATTCCTACAAAGACATAAATAATTTCTTAGCCACAGCTAACCTGCATGGCTGCAGCAGCAAAGCTCCTGGCATTAGTGCGGCGAGTCCTGAGAAGGCTGAGACAGGATGGGAACAAAGAATACTGTTTCTGCTTGTTCTCTCACCATTTTCTACCTTGATCTAACATCCTCAGTCTAACTCACTGCTCACGACAAAGCTTTTCATCATGACCTGCAACCTAATGAGAGGCAGAAAGCCCACTTCAATTTTATAAACATTGAATTCTTATTTAGAAAAACTAAACTGATTTGTAGTTTTTAGACTTCACCAACTATATATTTAACTGAAACGCACACAGAATTAGGTAGATGCTCATGTACCCAAACACTACTGGGCATATTCAATTCACTCCAATATAATAACTTATTTCAGTTAGACGATGACAACTCTATAACAGCCCAAGCTTCACTGCGTAGTTCAGCTGAGCTTCATTTTGATTGGAAAATTGCAAGCGAACACAGTCAGCCGGGATTTTCCATGAAAGCACAATTGATTTTTAACAATAAATCCTGTCTGCAGGACTGTACAGAACTCCTGGGTTTGTTTTCCAGCTGTAAAACAACGCAGTCGTGTAAATTTTCTCATCATAGTATTAGGTCTTTCCCCTTGCCAGCTCTGACCTGCGCTGTTCACCTTGATTTCTGCCTCTTGTGAGAATTACCTCTGAGTTACGCCATGGGCATAATTTTGAGGATTTTAAAAAACTGTAGCATTCAGGCTCATCTATATTCAAATGCCATTGTGGACTTTCCGAATGTAACGATGGGGACGGTGAGATCTGAATGGGCAACGACATACGCAGCTTTAATCTATACGCTGGGAAACTGGGTACACGGTGCTCGCGATTTAAGCCCTTGATCATGTCTAGATCTGTACACGGGCCCAGGCCCTTGGAGATAGTTAGCTACTCACTTCCACTGGTTTTACCTGGATCAGTTGGGGCAAGATCTCCTTCTAGGATAGGCCTTGGTAAGCACCCTGGTCCATTTTTCTGTCTGTGGGCAATCCCACTGAAATCACGTTCCTGCAGAGCTCTCCCTTCACAGCCTAAGATTAATTAGTAAAACATGAGCATGCATGTAAAAGGGATTTTTCATAACGCTGACATGTCCTGAACGTGTCCGGATACATCTGGTTATAAATGTGCTTAGGAAACCCCCAACTACTGGCAGGCTGACTTGGTTTCCAATTTTGGTTTCCTACCACCATTAAATATTGTTCCTCTAAACTGGACCTACTTACATCTTTGCATCAGAGTCCTTTGGAAGTCAGCATCTTTCAGGCTGAAGGAAAAACTGAGGGTTTTCTTTGCTATTTGTTATTTCTGAACTCTCTGTTGAAAACAGAGTGCAGTAGGATTCAACTCGAGGGGCTGGAGACCAGTTGAAGCATTCACCCTAAGCTTTGCCACTTCCACTTACAGCTCACATCAGCTATTTCTGCAACTCTGGACAGTGTTGCTCCTGCATTGGATGACGCACAGCTATATTTTGTCCTCAAACAGCATTAACATGAGAACAAATGCACACAGAACAAGGAATAGAATTTTGGCTTACACTTGTTTGCTTTTCCAGAATTTTGGCAAGTTCATAGAGCAGGAGGACTGAGGGAGCACGATGCCATGGCTGTGAAAAAGGCAAATTTGATCCTAGGAAATATTAGTGCTCTGAATAGTGCTCTGTTCAGAGACAGTGAAAAATCCCATCTGGATTACTAGATATCATCTGGCCAAAAGAAAGAAATCTGAGCAGAGCCGGGTGCGCAGCAGACAGCAAGATAACCAGGGGAACGGAAAGCTGTAACGTAAGAAGGGGTTGGAGTAGACTGGCTTATTTAGCTTCACAAAATGATGTGCATTACTACATCAGGGTGGAAATGGGAGAAAAAATGGGAAGGAAACATCAAAAAGGGAGAAGGAAGAACTATTTATGGTAGAGGCAATGCTAGCATGGCAGTGATGCACCGAGAGCCTGCTTCACTTTCAAATTTCAAAGCACGTTTCAGAGTGGGCTCATTAGCATTTCCCATTGCACTCGGAGGAGCCAGAATACCTGCACAGACAAAGGTCAGACATTTTTGGCAGTGCAGTGCCAAAAACAAAAAGCCTTTTTAAGTTGGGTCTCTCTCTCCAGGTCATTTTGCTCGTGCGCCGAGCTCTTCACTCTGCAGATCCCACCGCTGACCGATTCAGCCCCGTACCAGCCAGGTTACAAACTTAGTGTTACCACAGTAGCCAGAGATGAGTCTGATCTGACACTATTAATTAAACAGCCCAGGTCAAAACTGGCAAGAACTGCTTTTTCCCATGTAGTTGCAACAAGTACTTGCTCCTCCACCAGCCAAATCCACTTTGTAACTAGATTAGCCTCACCCAGCAACACCTCCCCTTCTGCTGGAACACGAGCATCCCTCTGTGCACGTTATCCCACACCAGCTATTCTGCTTGGAGCTCACCGCCAGCCTTTGGGCAGACTGCCCTTCCCAGGGCAGCAAGAGTCCACCCATGCCCGACAGTCCAGTTCTAAATCTTTAGAGCTGCTCCTAATGGGAGTTAGCGTGGAGATGAGCCAGCAAGGCAGCGCAGTGGGGAAGGGGACGCAGTCCTAGAGCTGCCTCTTTAAAAGATGCTCCATGGGATTCAGCCTCAGAAGAGGAGATTCTCAAAGCAGTGCCAAAGGGCAAATTTGAAAAGTAGCTTTAAATAAGACCTCCTAAGGCTTGGGAGCTTAAAGAACTTGAATAGCCCAGTTTCTTTTTTTTCCTTTTTTTTTTTTTTTTTTTTTAAAGGCGAGGTTGATTGCCATGCAGGTTTTCCCAAGAATCCACAAGCTCAACTAATCACGAGCACTTCAGCCCTGTGAAATAGTATTTCCCTTACACGGGCTACTATAAAAACAAGTTCTGCACAGTAGGCAAATTTAAAATAACTTTTAATTAACATTTAAGACACAGAAGTCTGATCATGCAAATTCATCTGCATCTCCTCTCTGTGCCTGATTGTTCCTGATTGAATACGATAAAAATAGACTTTGTATGAGTCAAGTGTAGGCATGGATTTCTTTAACTTCTCCTCCCCTCTGATTATGCATTTCCTTAGATGAAGTGGAAATCCTTGGATGGCTGTTAATGGTATCATGGGTCAGACTGGAAAGGGCATCTGCTTGATAAGAGTTAAAGACTTCACTGGAATTAAAGGCATTCCTTCTGTGAGAAAAAAAGATGCCTCCACCTTGCATAAAATCTCACCCGAGCCTATCCAGCATCGTTCTGTCTCAGCTGACTTTTAATCTCTGGAATACCAACGCTAATTTCATTGCACCTTCACTGTACCTGAGGTGAGCATCTGGCCAGAGGCTCAGCTACGAATCTGTATTAATAGAGAAAAAATGCAACTCGTCTGCACACAAGAGAAATATTTGAAGGGAGGCTGAGGAATTTACACATAATTAAGACATGTCAGAAGACACGACCCTGTTATGAGTAGTAGAGACTCTGGATAACAGAGGGCACACTGATACCAACACCTTTATCTTGTAGCAGTTATGGAGCCAGTCTCCCAGAAAAAAACCTAACTACAAGGCCCAGAACTCGTCCCTCTGCTCTTTGGCAGAGGAAAGCATTGTCTCTCTCCATTATTTGTGCAAGCAACAATGTCGCATGAAGAAGAACACAAAGAGCAGGCTGAAGTCCCCCAGCTAGCCAGAGGAGCATTCCCTGCACTAAATCATCAAAATTGCCCAAAATAGCCGCCTATGATGTTTACAGCGTTTCACAGGATGCTCCACTCCTCTGGCGCAGATCTGATTGCTTCCCGCTCTGGGGCAGGCTCTCATGAGACATTTCCTCACTGTTAGCTGCTCTCCGATGCTTGTCAGCATGGCCAGATAGCATTGCAGATCAAGAAAACATTCACCATCACAAAAAAACAGAGCTGGAAAGGACTAGAGGAGGTCACCTTGTCCTCACTGTGCCCCAGTGCCTCGTAGTTTGATGCAGGTAGTCCTGGTCCTGACTATCAGGACTCTTGCTGATGGAGACTGGACTTAAGAGTTAACAGCAGGCTTTAGTTCAAAATTGTTTCGTCTAGAGACTGTGATTTACAGCCCCCCTGCCCCCCATAATTTCAGGATCCTTTGTATGAGAAGGTGGGGCTGCTTCTTCCCCTGCTATTGTACAAGACCTTCACCCAGCCTTTCTGGTGATGGATGTACTAAAGGGTATGAAAACCACACTGATCGGCTTTCATGTAAGCAAGCAATCACTCTGGAGTTTTATCAGAGTATCTTCAAGTTGTACATTTAAGGATCTGCCGTGTGATTTTATTGCTGCTTTTCCACTTCTCATCTAGCACTGCATTTTGATCACAGCCCATCTAGTACTTTGGATGTCTGCTAACCACCACACCTCTGCGGGTCATCCACGCCCGCGGATGTGTGATTTTGGCTCTCGTATGTCTGCGTCTGAAATTCCGCATGGTCCACACACACGGTCTCTTCACCCCTGACTATGGACGTGACCTGACTTTCCTGACCATTGCAGTGGCTGTTTTCTTCTCTCCTGTCCCGTTGTGAAGTTTTACACAGGAACATGAATTCCTGCTGCTGAATACATGAGCTGTGACACCAGCATGGTGCAGTGTCCTCCTGAGCTACATTCTTATCCAGAAGCGATTAAGTTTAAAACCACCCTGGCTGAATGACAGGTAATTTAGGAGTGCTCTATAGGGTGGGCTTTTGTATGTGTCTATGCTGAATACAGTTGCCTGAGTTCCTTTTGTCTGGCAGCTTTCCAAGAGTGAACCACAATTTCAGTTATTCCGTCTATTTCGGTTTTACAGCAGCATCTCAATACAGAAGCATTTTAAATAAAAATACACTGTATCTCTCCGAACAGTCCCCAGTCTTAAAAGAGACCACGGGCTCCTCTGAGGAGCTGTAGATTTCCTGCAAAGAGGTTTTTTGCTACTTTTTAGAGGTGTTAAAATGCAGATCAGACTATTTGAGGAGAGCAACGAGATTCAGCTCAGGTTTAAAGAGACTGATCAGCCTGACACTGTTCTCTCTTCCACTCAGGGAAAAAAAAATATTATACTTTCATACTCACATGAAATTCATCCAGGCTACACCTGGGAGTATATCAGAGGTATTTGTTTCCATAGAATCAGAAAATATTACTGGAAAACATCCTTGGTTTTTAAGTCTTTATGAAGTCCCATGTGGTACAATGCAGAGCCCTTTAGCCCTTGCAAAACTCTTTCTTCAACGACAGAAAATAGAGAAATAATGGTGCACATCAACCCTGCTTAGAGGAAGAGTAGCATTTTCTAATCCATTTAACACAATCCTATGGGTAATTCGCTTGATGGTTTTTATTCTTTCTAGGTCTAACACACACCAAGATACTAAATCCTCAGAATTCACTTGAAAGCAAATTTCCATTATCTTCCATCAGATTCAGCTTTAGGAAGTGTTTTGGAAAGACATTAAAATTCACCACATTTGGAGGGATGCTGCCCTCCAGAAAGCACTGATGAGTGAGTGTGACTAACCCTGAGATAGCTCATCCCGCGACCCGAAACATCCCCTCCTAACTTGGGTTTGGAGACATGGACCAGGCAACCTGGGTCATCTGGAACAATCTGTGCTTAAATGATGTGGCCACTAGATGTCATTCCTTTTTCACCCAAATGAAGGTTAAAGAAGTATTTACCTGGCAGAATGAGGTCCCCCCAAAACACTAGCAAGCTGGGGCACGTGTGAAAAGTCCTGTGGCCTGGGAGTCAAAAAACTCTAAGATCGGCTGCTATAACATTTTCCAGAGAGAACCAATCCCATGCTGTCAGGAGAAAGGACCACACAGCCTGACTTGTACCTGATTTTTATGGCTCTCCATGACTCTATGTATCATACTCAAGGAGATATTTAATGATAACTTTGCCATACAAAGCTCAGTGTATTCGCTCTGGCAGATAGGAAGCACATGCATTGCCGTTTGACGCTCAGACCTGAAAAGATATTGGGTGCTCATTTTTCTCTGATTCAGGAGGAATCTAGTGCCTTCCTTTTTCTGAGAATCGAGGTCCAAGTCACTTTGTCAGAAAATGCTGGCACTGCTCGGGAGCTGAGCACATCACATCCGTGAGCCCAGGTCCCGATGGCGATGGGAGAGAAGGGCCCAGACTCCACAGCTGTGATGGAGCTGATCTGGCTCCATGGTGCCTTAAACTGGGCTGCAGGACTTCCTTGAGTTCTGCTGCATATTTGTAGTTTGTAAGGGTATAACTAAGGGGAAACTTTGGTACTACATTAACAAGTATTTGCAGACCCTTTAAGATGGAATGAAAATTCAGAATAATAGAAATAATAACAAAAATTCCTCACAGGATGTTTGGTGACTTGACCGCAATGCAGTTAGACTTTCTGTATTTTTTCAATATTTGCTATCAGTTTAAGATATATCATTTACTGCTCCTTGTTGACCCTCATATGAATGCAGACAGTGGACAGACAATGATTTCTCAGTTGTTAGCACGTAGACCTCTAAACTCCTCTGTGGTTTCTAAAATTGCTGTGCACATTTCAGAATGCGTTATGCAGGCTGGAAAGAACAAGACTATATCATTTCACCTTCCAACTCTTCATTTTTACTTTAACCAGCTCCAAAAATTTGTCATTTTAATGTCTTTATTTTCTCTCTTTGTCCCCCAGTAATAGCAGCACAGAGCACGTGAGAACAGAATAGAGAAATACTATACTAATATAAGAAAGATTTAACTGACTAAGACCAGATGTACTGAAGAATGTCTACACGTTTACTCCTGGCACACACAAACACATCTGTTAGAGCTATCAGTGAAATACAAATTTTACCAGATACCGGTTACCATTTAGAGTATTTACTGCTTCCTTGAAATCATACCCGAGCTACTAAACCCAAAATACCTCTCACTGCTCAGGATTTCACTCATAAGCAATAACAACTCTGATACGTCCACAGCCAATTGCCGTGAAACAACTGTATCCTCTTCGGTGCAATCAGACATAGTCTGTTTGCCACATTATTCCAGCTCCTTTAGTACCTCAGCAAAATTGGTCGCCAAACAGTTTTGCTCGTTCATGAATCATTCTTTTCCTTTTTCCTTTTTTTGCTCCTTTTCTCCCCCTGAAAGTCTTCATCCCACGGCTATCTATCAAGTTCCTCCTATCTGCCAAGCCAGCTGAGAGAGACAACGGATATAAACACCCATGAATTACAAACACGTTGTGTGTCCATGCATCACTGTGCTGATGTACGGATACTTACAGTGCTGGTGGTGAATTCGGGTGGGTTGTCATTCACATCTGTCACCGTAATGATCGCTGTTGCCGTGTTTGAGAGACCATAGTTAAGGTTTCCTTCCATATCTGTGGCTTGAACAATGACTACATACTGCTGAACTTTCTGGAAAAAAAAAAAAAAACAAAAGAAAAGATGAGAAACAAAAATGCAGCATGTAAAATTCCCTGGTTTATTTTCCATGCACAAGTGCAATCTTTAAGCAGACTAAGAAGTTAATTGGATTCAATATGTTAGTAAAAAAAGACATAAAATTTTCTATCATGTTTTTGAAGGGATTTTTGCATAGGTTGGTGGATATCATCTGTTTTATGGGGAAAATAAAAATCTTATGGCAAAAATCCTTGGTTGAAATAGACATTTTTGTTAATTTTCAAGCATTTTTGGCAACGTTAGTGTTTGTCTTCTGAAAACCAGTACAAATTTTGCTAATGTGTTTTCACTGAAAACATCCCCAAGAACATTATAACCCCAAAGCTGACAGCAACGTTGCCTGGTAGCCTACCAGCTTGTTCTGCTCACACAGTTTGATGCTCGCAAAGCATTTGGATACTTAAAACACTCTCCATGTTTCAGTCCTTAACACAATCTTGCTAAATGAGAAGAATTTAAGTCCAGTATTAAAAAAAAATATATATATATATTCAATGCAACATAGAGAAGTACAGCAGAACTGATTTAAATTCCTGAGCACTCCAAACAACATGGCTCTCAAAGAAAAAGCCAGAGACAGTCATAAAAACCACACAATTTTTGTTCTAAAAGATGTCATATGTCAGCGCAACTGGAAAATAAACCTGAATAAAACAGAAGAGGGCATCTGGTCTTGCAGGTGTGTACATCTCCCCGGGATGTCTCTTTACTCAGGAATATCTGCCCGCACCGGGAAAAGCCTCCTAATCTTTAAAACTGGCCTCAACAATAAATTTTCATTTAGATCTGCAGAATTTACTATTGTTGTCTGTATGTGCCATGCTCAGCATACACGGTGCATTTTATAGGTAGATATGAAAGCAAAGTTGCACTCCTGAAATACAGGCAAAGCGATGGGCCGAGGACCAGGGAGGGAACCAGCTAAAATCGGTGTGACTCAGGGCAAAACTAAACATTATGTCCTATTCCTTAAGATTTAAGGTGTATTTACAGACGTGAGCTGGGACACAATGACGAAGTGGCTCTGATGGCACATCAGAGAGCCTGAAGGGTGTGAAAACCGGACGGAGGCACGATGTTCTGCAGGAAAAGCTCTGTGCAAAGCCAGGTGGAGGGATGTCACAGGGGAAAAACGACCTGCCACGTGCTGGGCTGCTCCCACTCTTGGAACACAGCTTCATCACTCGAGGGCTGCTCCCTTCGTGCGCCGATGTTACAAGCGCATGTAAAATGTCAAACATCCTTTGACATTTCAAAGGGCAAGAATTAGGACAATTAGGTCTCTCCACTCCTATATAAGCATTCTCGAAGTGCTGCAACTGACTTAATTCTTTAATTCTTCTGCGTTGCTAGAATAACAGAAATCTGAATTTTCACTCTATCTTGATTCCAGGACTTTTAATTGACAGATACAAACCTGCTAAACTGACAAGATATCGCACACAGGGATCCATCAACACCTTGCAAGTGGAATAGATTACGGAATTGCACTTTCATTATCTCTTGCTACCTTGTATAATAAAACATGAGGGAGAAACTATTGTCAGCCCTTGTTTTTCCTCACACAAAAAGTTGCCGTTGACAACTCCATTTGTAAAGCACTGGTAATTTTAAGGCTGAAATGTCCTTATTAGGGAATATAACTTCCACTTCATATTTAGCTTTTCCTTCCTTATTCTCCTTGTAGACAAGGTGACGGAAGTATTCCCTAACAGGTCAAATACTTGTGAGCCAAATTAGGTTTAAATCATAGAAGGAGGGGAAGATATTTAAAAAACACACCAGTAATCAGATTCCACAAAAATTAGAAACACAGGTTGGAGGCCCACATGAGAGACTCCATTTCAATCGTGTATTTAAACGGCAAAGCCACCTCTAATGTTCCTCACCGCAGTGAGACAGAGACAGGAAATTTCCGATCTGATGGCGTAGCTGTCGCACGTTATTGTAAAAGCTGCAGTGCTTGTGCTTCAGCAGCGATCGCAGGAAAAAAAAAATAACGTTTCTTTCTTCCCATCAGCCGAGAGGGCGATGAAACGGCCTTCTCTTTCTTAACTCGGCGTTTTGCTATTTTACTGTGTCTCGGAGCGGACACCGTTACGCAAACTTTAATCTGAACTCCGAGAAGGAACGGCACACCTTGGGTAAGGTCACGCTCAGTCTGCGCCGCACGTATTCATACCGAGATCTGGCCTGCAAACCTCCCACCGCCTTCACCTCCTCTCTAGCTTGCTTTATTCACTTCTTAACCAAAGCTTCTCCTGGAAAAAGGAATCCTCTTGTACAAGAGGGGGTAAGGGACTAGAAAGTCTGATTTAAAAGTTTTGTTAACTTAACAATTTTACTGCTTACTAAGTTACACGTAATCTGATGACACACGCGCACGTCTGTGTACTCACAGACTCTGTCTTATTAATCTCAGATTCACAATGAAGTTTTTTTACTTAACAAAGTGCCCTTCAGAGCTTCATAGCACAGTGTTAATAAAAAAAATCCCACAAATTCAGAACACTAAACTAAATAAATTTAAAAGAAAGATTATATCAATCAGATAATACAAAGTAAAAAATGAAAATGCCCAGAATTTAGCAACACACAAACGTACCAGCCACAAAGAGCTGCTGGATAAGGATGGGAAGAGGGGAAGGCAGGCCAAGGAATGCTGCACGTGCACTAGAAAGCACATAGAGTCTAAGCCTAGTGAGAAAATACGAGGAATTACAGCAGATCTCAAATGGATGGAGTGATCAGGTAGGATCGTTATGGGAATGGACCCGTTTGAGATGGGTGCTGTAACCTGGGATACCAGAGGCAGCTGCAGCAATCAGGGACACGCAAGAGGTGAGCTGCTGGTGGAAACTTCAGAGATACCACCAAAGTTGCACTGATTTCCATCAGCTAAAGGTATAACCATTGCATTTAGAATAAAAGTGCAATATGACATAGAGAATGGTCTTGGCTGGTACGTAAAGTCACATAAAACAAAAACATGTAAATGGAAGTAGTCTGAGATTTGTCAAACCTTTAAGCACTGGGGGACCATCCATGTTCAGCTCCATCCAAAAGGCTCCAGTGTGGGCATACAAGGGTGGTGCTCTAAGTACATAGCTTTAGTTCATAATTAATTCAATCTTCAGCGAGATTGGCCCCAGTAGATAAAAAAAAAAAATCACTGATTTTTTTTTGTTTTTCTGTAGCTAACCTTTTTGCTTTTGTGCATTAAGCTGACTTTATTGAACTATTAAATCAATTTTAATTTCAACATGTCCTTCCAATTTGTCACATCATCTCCAGGGGCATCTTGGTTTGTGGTCCTAGTATTATTATTATGACTATTAAAAAAAATAAAAATTTAAGGCAGCCCCATGCCTCCAGGCACAAGAGGCATTTTAATCACACAGAATACTTCTAATATTCTCTTTTTTTTTTTTCACAAAAATGACATTTTAAATAGCATAGGGCAGAAACTACAGCATAGAGCTAACACAAAATAGTCCTAAGAGAGATAAATGAAACAATTACTATGCGTTTGCTCTGATGGTGATGCTGTGGAACTGAAGAAATGAGTCTCCGCCCCAAGGGTGTCTAGACTAAAAATCCAGCCCCAGTGAAGTCCCTGGGAGGTCCAGTGGCCAGAATTTTTAATAAATCTAACAAATCTTCACACTAGAGCAAAGTAAATGTGCTGCTTCTACTTAAGCCAAGGAAAAAAATACCTCGTCTTGATAAGTGCAGAGCTTTTAGTCTGACCTAAAAACTAAGAAGGGTTTTTGAAGGAAAAAATTATAAAGGAAAGAATAATTAAAGGAACTGTGGCAGATCTAATCTGTCTGCTCTTCTGTCAACCATCTGATACAGTGCGGCAAAGAAATACATCAGCTAAATTCCAGAAGATGGGAATTACTTGAAGAAATTGGTTAAGCTGGTTAATGGGAAGTTGGGCTTGGCTTGGCTGAAAACATATGAGTGCCTTGTACAGAAAGAAGTAACAGTTTGAAAGAAGGGTAACCTGAGAATTAAATAACAGAAACAAGAGGCAATTTAATACTACAAAATACAAGATAATGCAGCAAGGGACCAATAACAAAACTTTTCTGGAAGCTGGTTTATTGGAGCAAGAAGGACTGGCACCACGTCCCATCAGCTCCCTGCCGCTGAGCAAGACACAAACGCTGCCAGCAAACACATCGTGTGCGGTACTAGCATTGCGGATACGGCAGTACTCATTCCTGGTGCCAGGCACCGAGGGCTCATCGGGATGCCGTGCACGACCCAGCTCCCTTGTATTCACTGCCGAGCAACCCGGATCCGACCAGGTGCCGGCAGTGAAGAGCCCATCACCGGAGAAGAGCCTAGAAGAGCTTGGCTTGTTTAGTCTAGCAAAATGAAGGCTGATAGCAGATATGATTGCTGTCTATAAATACATCAGGAGGATAAACACTAGGAAGGCAAAGGAGCAATTTAAACTAAAGGACAATGTTGACACAAGAACAAATGGGTATAAACTGGCCATGAATAAATTTAGGCTGGAAATTAGTAGGTCCTTCACTGCTACAGGAGTGAGATGCTGGAGCAGTCTGATATAGTGTCCACAGAACAAAAATATTCAAAAGAATGTATTAAATAAGGGATAAAATCCTTTTGGTCTAGGCAGAAATGATGACAAATTGAGCTAAAGCAGAAGTCAGATCTCTCAGCATTCTACATGTACAAACTTTTCAGGAACAAAAAGAATAAAATCTCTTTCAGTTCAAATACCACAATATGTTTCTGTGATAATGGTTTAAGACTTAACATCAATCGATATCACTGAACGAGCCCATTCCATCGGCACACACAAAGCAATGGGTGCCCGAACAAAATTACAGTTATTGCAAGTGGCTCTGCCCATCAAGACATAGGCTGGCACAAAAGACACCATCTCAAATCCCTGACCAAGCTGAGCATGGTCTTGCCAAGAGTTTATTAATTTAAAAATGTATTTATTTAATATATATTAAAAGATATTTAATATATTTAATATTTAATACAGATTAAACCTTAAAGATATTTAAATAAAGATATTTAATATATTAAACCGAAATAATATTCGGAGAGAAAGTCTAAAATAACAAAGCATTTTAAAATAAAATCCTAGTAATGAAGTGCTACCTGTGATCTGAACTTTCAAAAGCGCATGCACGGTATTTTTAGGAATACGGCTATTCCTGGTTTACACATCCAATTACTATAAATCACACACGAGCTGGGTAACTGTGTATGCCGAAGTCCAGAAATGCAGTAATTATGTGATTAAATTAATCTGCATTATGGACAAAGGGTTTGCAAATTTAGGACCTACATTTTCAAAGCTCTGTACAAATATTGTTCAATTAATTACCACTTCCTGAGAAATGTATGCCTAGCTAATTTTAGCATCATGTCTGGTAAAGCAAATAAGGTTACCAGGATGCTGCTGTAGGACGTAGCGAGTAGGAACGCATTGGTGAAGGAGCTAGAAAACCCAAATTCTATTTCCCCACATGGCTTTCCTTGTGTCTTTAAACTTACGTGTTTTTCCATCTCGTCTTACTTCTGCAATACCAATGAGAAGAACATGGGATGTTCCTCTGGGTTTTTTTTTTTTTTCCCCCCCTAAATAATTTCTTCACATACTAGAGAAGTTTTGAGGTTCACTTTTTTGGTGCAAGATAGCTGATGATGAACACTCTAGTAATAAATACCAGAGGCATGAAAGCCCATCTGAAAACAAATAAACTGCCCCCAAACATCCACTTGACTCTAGCAGAAATACTTTTCCCCCAAAAAATCTCACTAGCCATCATTTAAGCAAAGCTCACAGGCAGAACCTTTAAAGCATTTATCCATGAATACTCCCTACTTAGCCACAATTAAATACGAACACGGATTTCCAGAAGAAAACCCTATTCTGGGAGCTCGCTGAAGGAAGCGGCTTTCACAGAGCACCCGATGCCTTTCCTGGTTTCTCCCCAGAGACGGTGATGGTGGAGAGCGAGCTTCATCTGTGTGCTGGCACCGAGCAGAGCCTTTGACAGAGCTTGACCTTTTCATTGCTTACCTGCAACGCAGCATCATGTCACGCACGCAGCACCCTCGGCAGACATTGAACCCATGAATCTTAAGGCACAAGCTGCTGCCTGAGCTACAAAGCTGCAGTTTTGTTCCCCCTCAACCTTGCTATGCAGGCCCAGCTCCTGCCAGAGGTGTTTCCTGCTTGCTAGGACGGGGTTGTAACACTGGATGGGATGCCATTTCTAAAGTTACCTGGGCTACCTGGTGCTGCACAACCACAAACAGTGAAGTAGACAGGTTTATTTTCTCCATTTGGCTGAGGTTATATTGGCTTTTCTTCCAGCATGGCATGGTGCTCCCCATCTGCAAGCATCTGGGCGTATTTGCTTTTAGCGACTGCAGAGCTCTTGAGCAGGGACAGTGCGTTGCTCTAACTCTACCTCGCAATCCGCAGTTGACTCTCCTGCAAATGGCGGTGTGTTAATTAACCTGGCTTTCTTCTTTAACAAAGGTGGCAATGTGAAACATCCTGGTCTGTAACACGCAGGTCAGACTCCATGAATTCCTGCAGCTAACCGAACTCAATCTGTCATGCAGATATTGATAAACGCCTCCAGCTCAGGAAAAGCCTCAGTCCCACCACCCACAGCTCTCTGAATCGCACTGCGTAGCGCACTCCCACCTCTCCCACGCCATTAAAACCAGGGCTGCAGTGCTGCCCGGCCGCTCATACCATCACATTTGGGCCTGGTAGCACTGCACGGAGAGCTGGAGGGTGGGAAAGCCGGCTCACGGCGAGCAGACGCCTGGGGAGGTTTTCCCCTGCTGTTCTCAAGGGGTGAAGCACCCCGGGTGCTAAGGGCCATCCCTGGCTCACACACCGCTCCCGTCCCACGCACACCATACTTAACTGGAGTGGATGGGGGAGACAGGGAGAGGACAACTTCTCATGCTCACCTTTTGCACGGCAGAGGGTTTCTGCCAGCACGCTGAACGTACGTGACTCAAAGAAGGAAAATATTTATTCAGGAGTCGTTCTGATGAGCATTTGTAGTGTTTGCTCTGACTCACCAGCCAAAGCCCCGGTGGTTTTCACCCACACCACCAGGCCAGAAGAACCATTCCAAAAAACTTCAGAAATCAGCCTTACACATGTCAATTTTTTTTTCTGAGACAAATAAAGGCCCAAAGGCCAGAAGCTTACCTCAGCATTGCCATTTGGCACTGACCATTGGCCTTTAATAATTAGCTTTCACCTGGCAGCCTGATTAACAACCAGCAATTAAACTTCAACTCCTTCCCTCGCAGCACCTGAGACCTGTAACCTGGGGATCTCACACCTTACACTACTTATCTTTTTTTCTCTTAAGTTACTGCACTTTAAGGTAGTTACAACCTAGACATTTTAACCCATTTTAACCCATTTAGAACCAGCAGACACGCAATCAATTCTCCCAGCTTCTCCCAGGGTGGGCACTGAACCTCCCACACAGGTGTAAATGTGACCTGCTCCAGCTCAGCAGCTATTTTCTCTTCTGTGCGGTGGCTTCTGAAAGCAAAACAGCTTTTGGGAGTGGGTACAACACCCAGCAATAGCTAACTGAGCTTTCATATGAAAGCATGAAGAAGTGCTTTAAAAGTCACCTGAAAGGAAGGGAATATGATCTTTTTATCACACAGAGGTTATGAAATCAAAGAACACTGGAAAGCCTTTCAGGAGTCTACTGTGTTTGGCCTCTGAGTAGCGTGAGACCAAACGGTTCAGTGGCTGTTGCCCCTGGCTGCCTTTTTTTTGTGTTGTTCAGACAGTGAAAGTGGTGAAAGCGGAAACCGTTCCAAAGGACGCAGTAGGTACAGAGAAGACCCTAACAGTCACATCGAAAGCCATCCAGCATCCCGGCTGTATCTCTCCGTAGCCTCCAGGAAAGAAGATGTGTGAACCAAACTGAATTGCTCATCCGCCTAATTTCACTGTGAGAGCCGGGATTTTGCTGAACAGCCAGCTCCGGGAGCGGTGTTATCGACTGAGAATCTCATCTCGGAAAGCGATCCGCTAGTTGTCAGGGATACAAAGGGAAGCTTAGAAATATAAACTCCAAACACTACAAAGCCCCAAAACAAAACCAGAAAAAAAAACTCCAGCAGGCAAATAACTGAAAACGTAACATAGACTGGGGATCCTGGTGGATAATTTTCATTATTTCTTAATGCCTGGTGCTAGCTATTCTGTGCATAGGGAGGGGTGTATTAAACAGGAACAGAGATGCTTCTGATTGCAATATGCTGCAACTGCATCCATCTGATATATATTTTTGAGTGAGTTTTATTCCTGAGGGATCAGACACTGAGCCTATCAAGGTTTTGAAAAAAACACCCAAGCTGAAACCCCACTGCTGTAGAACACATGAGGAATACCAATGCAGCAACTTCTGCGCAAGAAAAGGGACCTACTGGAAAATACATCCACCGAAACACTCAACTGACCCAACCGCAGCGCGCAGAGGGTTTGCCATGTTCTGACCCCAGCTGGCCACAATGTAAGGCGACAGTATGTTTTGAAGTGTGCTGTATACAAGGTTAATAGCAAGGTAGGGTCCGTTTAACCTGACACTTGTTCTAGATTTCGAGTTGCAGAGAGTGGGGATTAGAGGTCACAATTTTTTATCTGATATTTGAGCACAGACATTTGTCAAAACTTGAATGTAGTCGCTTAAAAAAACTTCAAAGCCCAAAGTATTTTTTTTCCACATCTGAAACAGTGCTTTAAAATTGTCCTCATTCTTTAAAGTTCACCCAAAGCGTACACAGTACCTCTGTATTGGAGAGCGTGACAGTATTTTCCAGTTTTGGGAAGTTTTATAATAGGAACATAACATTTGTTGGGGTTTCTTTGACTGAGCCTCGGCAAGTAAGACACTAAGCCTGGAGGAAACAGAAAATAAGGACTGGGCTGTTTTCAGAAGATAAATATGAAAAGAAAAACACCAAAAAAGAGACCAGTGTTCTGTAGCATTTCTCTTCTAGTCTAAAAACGTTTTACGTACTGATGCTGTCCCTGAGGGACCTAACAGATTTCTGCGCCCCAAGGAGTCCCATAACGGCACTCGGGTTGTGCACAGTCTATTGAAGCTATTCAGGCACTATCAACTGACCTCAAAATTATTATCAGAATTATTATCAAAATCATCATCAGAAACTGTTGTATCTCTGCCCTTGGACAGTATTGACTTTCCTGTTTAGAAAGACCGTCAGTTAATGAGCTGCTTGTATGGTTCTCTCACTTAATGCCAAAATTAGAATCACGGAATCATTAGAAATGGGTTACATCTCATTCTTCAGCAATCCAAGCTACAGACCAGACATAAGTCCAAAAGAAAGAAGGAGAGAAATAAGGAAAATGAATTACATGCTTCTGATTGTCACCACTGACAGTCATGCAAGGGGGTGGCAGGGAGCTGGTATGAGCTACAAATAAATTTCATTAAAAAAAAAGAGATATGATGAATATCTGGGACGATGTATTTTGATTCTGACTACAGCCACTGAGTTGGTGACAAAACAGAGTAGGGTTGTGATTAAGGCTGCAGGCTGCAGCTTGGAAGACCTGGATTTCTTTTGCATTTTCCCAAACACTCCCCAAGTGACCTTTAGTAGGTCATTTAATTTTTCCGTGCCTCAAAGAAATTGAAAATAACACTTCAAAATGAAATGAAAACACTTTCTTATCTATCAGCTATATCATGAGAATAAAATCCATTAGTTTGCTGAAGCACCCAGCCACTCTGACAAGGAGGGCTGCAGAAGTACCCATCTCCAGCACCCTTCCCTCCGGTGCAACCGCACTGCGTACCGGCGCAGAAGTTGGCATTCTTCTGCATCTCGGCAGAAACAAGAAAAAACTTGGCCCCAGGAGATGCTGCTTTCAATTCCCATCAATATTTTGCAGGCTTTATGTCCCAGAGGTGGTAGGTCATCTTGCAAAGCACTTAAAAGGAGACCTGAGGAATAAGCCTTCTAGCTTTTGGCTGAGGCAATTTTTGTAAAACTACGAAATTACGTTCGGCTTTTCTTGGACAGGAAGAGATGAGCAATAGTTCAACATCTAGGTGGCCGCACAGCAACCACTGCTGCTGAGAGGTGCCCTTTGGTAAGGATGCCAGCATTAAATTGATGCTGCTTCCAGGTTATGCCTGCCACTTCCAGACAAAAGGAGCGAGCGCTGAGAGACGGAAAAAATCCAAAAACCCCAGGCGGACCAAAGAGAAGGGAAAGTAAACAACCATCTGAGAAACATTTTTTAAAAATAAAAAATGACCTTCTTTGGACTTGTGCAAACAACATTCCTCCTATAGTGCGTAACTTCTTGGTGATTACCCAAAGGCAAGGCTTTAGGATAAAAAAAACATCCTAGTTATGTCCATTGCACTTTTATAATCCACAAAACCTTTGCTGTCAAATGCTGCCAGAGCAATTTAATAAACAGGGAGAATGCCTTAATGTATTCTGAAACCTGAAAACCACCCATCATTAGCCCCACATGCTGTTTTCCTACTTTCTCTGCTTTAAGCCATTTAGCTGTTACAGCTGTTTTTCTTGTAAGTTGTCTTCTGTTTTTATCAGCCTGATTTGTTTTCTGGTATATCTCGCTTGATTAAAAAGAGGAAGAAAAACCTTTCACATCTCAGGTAAAACTGCCTTCTTCTTTAAGCTCTGTCAGGGTGGAAGCTTGAAAAAGATTATCAAGAAGATCAGTGTAGGTGAATAAATTAATAATATTGCTCATTATTTATACTTGGTCTCATTTTTGCAGATAGGCTTGAAATTCCATGCTCATGACAGCACAGCTACAGTCAGACCTTTTCATTCTTAGGAGCATGAGGTTTTCTAAATCCTACCAATGCAGCAATTACAAAAATAAAATCAATGTAATATATTCAACATAAGATATTAGTTTCCTCTAATACATGGTACAACACAAGGATCCTGGACTGTAAAATTAATGGCAGTCAGGAGCACAACACAAATCTTGTGAAATCTCTACTGTGTTGACTCTGTATGGTTTGGATAAAATAAACTAATTTGGTGTCACAGGTTATTCATTGCTGAGAATTATTTTAAGAAAATAACTTGGCTAAGTCCTTGCTAGCTGCATCTCACATGTGCCTTCACCATTATGAATTGAAGGGAACATCCAAACAGTGAAGGAACAGGTTATAGTTGGAAAAGCAGCTGATTTAATTAAATTTGGCAGAATGAAAGGTTAGTGGAAAACAGTCAAATAACTGAGAAGAGATTAATGTGAGATGCTCCCCATTGTATTTCCCTTAAGAGCAGTTTTCCTCAGTATGGGTAGGGTCATGTTGCGTCAATTTGCTGAGAGAGGATGTGATTGACAGAATTACTGGAAAAGAAACTCAGTTTGGTTGTGAAGTTGGAAACACTAATGTGGGCTTCTGTGAAGACTAGCTCTGACTGCAGATGGCTTTGTTTCCCTGGCTTTTAAGAGGGCTCTGCTCTTCCAGGTGCTGTAGACAAATACTCCAGACATGGTCAACTGGGCAGGTTAAGTCAATGTAGACTCAGCTGGAAGACCCTGGAAGACCCCCCATTTAAAAGCCACCATGGGTACTATGCCTTCTGTGCATCACTAATGTTCGGTCTACTGGATCAGCGCCGGGGATCAAGCAACATGGGGCATACAGCAAAAAGTCCGGCCTGCCTCCTCCACTGCTCTCCTCCGCAAACTCTGACCCCCAAAGCCGCCAAAGTTTGCTAATCGTTTTGTCACGTTTTGTCAGCAGCAACTGCAGAGTTGTTTTGCATGGCACCAACCCAGCCCCTGCGCTGACTGCCGTGGGGATACCGGAGCTAACCTGCAAGCCCTGCTGATTATGGAAAAGTCAATTTTTATGCAAAAACAGGTGCAAAAGAAAAGATCTTCAGTGCTGTGGGAAAAGAACCCAAAAGCTCATCCTGTGAGTGAAGGATTTTGAGCTGGCTGTAAATTCTGACCCATGACGTGAAACAAAGACACTTGAACAACAACGAGATCTGATCTTGTTCATTTTGTTTGTATTAATAAAGCCAAAGATGTAACACACAAGAACTAAAAATACGCAGTTGATTCAACACCGGGTTGTTGTACCATGTTTTGGTGTAGAAGAGGGATGGATATAATTCAGACTGAATCTGACAGCAAAAACATGCAAGTCCAGAGCAAAACGTGGTAATAAAAGTTGTGATAACTTACCAGTGCGACACAGCTACAACCACGTCGATGGCACAAATCACTCACTGAACAAGATCTAGGATTGATGGAGGATAAAATGCTATACTGCTGAGGCATCTCAGCTGTTTTTCAGAAGGTAATGATCCTAACGTTTATATGTAGATGTATTTCATTAATATAAAAGAAAGATTTTTTTATTAAGCATTGTATTAATGGATTTGAGTGAAGCCATGAATGGATTATTATGTGTACTCTTACAAAAGGAATGCCACCAAAACAAAGAAATTTGCAGAGAGCAGTCTTAATAGCACAGAGCTTCCCGTGGAGCTTGTGGATGTTCTAGGCACTCGCTGCTCTCTTGGGTTCAACATTTGGGAAACGAGAAACAGAGAGAACCCAGGGAAACATTGATTGCTATACTGGGCAATCACAGGTTTGCAATAGAAAGTGGCTGCAGGGCGTTTGAACAAACTTAGTTTTGGTGATGATGTCTGCATCTTTTGGGTTCAGTTGTGCCCAAAGACTCAGCAGAGAAGTACTGCAGTGAGATGTGAAAGCCAGTGTCTGACGACTCAGACACCTTTTGAAGGATGCGATGCCAGCTCTGGGGGAGCCCAGCTCAGCGGGACGTCACTGCCATCCAGAGTATGTGTTTTCTGCTTTGGAGAGTCAAGATCTGTACAGCTCAATACACTGCCTGCGCAGAAGGTTTCAGACAAGAGATAAAAGTGGGGAAGTGAGAAACAGGAATGAACGGCTTCATGATAAACCGAAAAACTGCTGATAAACTAAATGACTGAGAAGCCCGGCTGGCAGAGTGCCACTGCGAGAATTCGCTGTGATGAGCAGGGATGTTTTCCTTCCCATATTGGGCCTGTCAGACTTAATCAGATCTCCGTTAGCAGACTCACTGTATGTCCAGGTGAGACTACAAAGAGAGCAATCATTGCCATCCAGGAAACAAACTGCTCAACGTCAACAGCAGGAAGAGGAGGTCTGGTCAGAACAGTTTTTTAGAAAAGGCTCCAGAAGTGTACTGCTATATAAAGCATGAAATTGAAATGCTGTGTTTATTAATTTGAAAGAGGAAGGAGTAGACCAAGAAGGATTTTCAACAATCCTACAATGTCCCAGCTGTACAGGGGGACCTTTGGCAGGGTAACCTGGGCCCTTTCTTGTGACCGTACGTAAAATGAGGATTGAGCAGTAGCCACAAGCCATTTCAATAATTGAAGGCAGAATTTAATTTTCTCAGATCAGGGCCTTAATCAAGCAGCATTTAATTTCTATGCTTTTTGTCATCTAAGGGATGCAGGATCTTCGCAAGAGTCAAAGGCCTTTAAGTGACCAAGAGCAGGTTCCATCTTAGCAGGGGAAATTTTCCAAAGGAATCAGCACTGCAGAGGTCCCCTTGACAACCTTCCAGGTTCTTGTAACATGGAATTAACTTCACATTGCCACAAGGTACGAAAGAGGAACTTGCCAACCATCTTTACATGATGAAATGTAATTCTTGCGGTTATAAAATTGGAGGAATGTAGAAGTTTCTTGGCTATTAGCTGCAAGAGGGTGTGTCAGCATTTCAGTTCTCTCCAATTCTGGCTACGTTTCCTCTTAAAAAACATTTATGTATGGGAGAGTTGAATTTCATACGAGAAGCAAAATGACCCTGGATTTAGTAGCCTGCATTATAAAATACTCAAAAGTAACAGACTGAAAGGAAAAATCGCAAAGCATAATTCTGCCAAGATAATTAATCCTTGTTAACCCATGACCTGATTGTGGAGCGCGCTGCTCTGACTGGCTTACTGAAATGCTATAAATAATGCCGACATACTTTATTTTCTTTGTAGGCATAAATATTGACAAATTCATACTCATTAAACTTCTGTGAGCTGGGAATTATCCCCATTTCTCAAACGGGGAACAGGCACAGGAGTTCAGACCATTTTTTCAGAGGCATTCAGTTTGGGGAGTCCAGCTAGAGATGCTGAATTCAGTTTTAAGCCTCCTTTATGCACACAAGTAAAGCTATACCGATCGAATGCACACTGGCAACCTTACCTCCTTTCTCCCCACCCTCAGCTGACACCACTTCTACGTGGGAGGAAGTCTTTTTGCTGAGATTGCACTGCTTTCCTGAGCAGAATTACAGCAGAAAGAAACTTTTCGCCACTGTAACTAGACTGACTGTAAGTTCTGGGCAGCAACTCATCATTTTATACTCGGTGCCTAGAAAAACCTAACGGCAGACTACGGATACAGGTATATAAAAAAACTACTCCAAGACAAGCTGGAGTATGGATTTACAGTGCCTTAGCCCCTCCGCAGGATCCGTATCCGTGCTCCCCTTCACCCGCAGTAAGCCTGGGGTACCTTATCCCACCTCAGGCTTCCCTGCGCTCGCCTTCGCTTGTTCAGGCTAGTCGCAAACAATAGTCCTCATTCTAGCACTGATACTTTTTGACAATTAGAAAGGAAAAGGTATACTGTGCTCTGAAGAATCCCTCAAAACAAAGTATTTTTGCTTTGGCTGTGTTGTTGAACTCAAATGAAACCATCTCCGCTGTCGGTGGCCCCGTGCTCTATAATCTCAGCTCCCTGTACGACGCAAGGGAAACATCCTCACATCTTCACCTGTATTTTCTTCAGAATTCAGTTTAACATCTTACCCCGTAGCAGATTTAGAAGGGGCTGATGAGATTCTAAGTTTAACACTCTCCTAAATACTGGTGAGACTGGTACTTTTGAAAAGAAAATAAGTATTTATGCTACTCCTACAGCAGTATATAATGTCAATCTTCTACAGAGCTTCTCACCTCAGGTTCTGGAGGTGGTATACAAACTCACACTAAGTAAATGTTATATGTGTGTTGCTTTCCTTCACTTCTCAGACAAAAATGTGCTGTGAAAGTAGAAGGAGTAGAAGCTGATGTACCCCATTTCAAGCAAGAAGCAAGGCTGTGAGACCAGGCTCCATGTGGACCTGGTGGGACCATACTCTTCAGACAGGATTGTGAAGGGATTTGGGACTCTGGTCCTTGGTCTCTCCTAGGAAGAAGCTGGAGGCTGTGCTAAGTATGTGTCAAGATTTTTGTGAGATGGATTAACTCCCTGTGGGGAATAAGGTCAGATCATGAAATATATTTAATTTTATCATAAGTTGCACTCACATTTGTGCACCAGAGGTGAAAAGGTTTTATCTCATCCCACTAACTGCAGAGTTTACCTCACTCTCGGTTAATGGGAGCTGCACGGATTGTTCATTTCTTTTTTCTCGTAGCAAATGTCAGAACAGTCCAAGTTTAGAAACGTATTATCTGAGAGCAGAAACAAAGTGCTAACTCAAGCCAGCGGTTACAGGTTCTTATTTTGAGTCTTTAAGGTCTTTAACTCAACAATTAGCCCATGGAGTTACCAATGTAGAGGACAGACCTTGCCCCACACAAAGTCAGCCCTGTCACTTTGAAGGGGTAGCAGTGGAAAACACAATGTACATCACAGAGATCCCATTTTCACCGCTCCATTTGAAACAGAACAGATGGTCCTGGGCTGGCACCTTCCTCCGGTCTGAACACTGGAAGGTGTGCATCTGAGAGAGGGGGAGTTATCCAGGTATCCCTGCATTGCCTACAGGAGATGACGTGAGCCCGCTCCGGGGGCCTGGCACAGGCACGAAGGGGGTCAGACGGATGCAGGAGCATCTCCTCAGGCAGTTCTCCATTTGCTTTATTGCACACATGAAAAGGAGCCCGCTGTCCTCAGCTGCGCGGGGGCCTGGTTTAGCACAGCAGATGAACAGGGAATACCTGTTGTAAGAAATCCTCTCTATCCTGGAAAGCTGTGGTGGCTAAACAAGCCCCTGGCTACGCTCCCGGGGCACGAGGCAGGTGTGGATTCAGCGTTTTACGGCTTTGCCTCTGGAGCAGCAGGTGGGGTTTGCGAGGGTCTGTACACTTGCCTGATGTTATTTTCCAGATTCTTTTTCAAGTGGAAGGGGATGTTCAACCTCACGTGCCCGGTGCTGCTCCCTGGGGCTGTGTGTGCAGCATGCGGCAGAATTGGGCCTCACTATTTTTATAAAAGGGAAAAAAGCAAACAAACAAAATCAACAGATGGAAATCCTCAGATGGAAGGGGACATACTGGTTATTTATTTAAAGAGCTGCTAAGGTCTAATGGAAATTTTCAAGAAGTATTCCATTTAGAACTAGCAGAGGTTTATTTAGCCCATATTTTCTGTTTGTTTTCAATCATTTTTCATAGCAAAGAACATTTGCTACCAGTGCTCATTCCTAGCATCTTCAATTGTGTACTCCCCAGCAGTACCCTGGTTGCTACGGAGACCACTGAGATGCTACAAACAACAGCAAAGCTCTTCTGGTGCAAAAGCAGCGTACCAAGAAGAGAAATATCCCTCGGAAATGTGAGATCTTCCAGCCCAGGTGTGAGATCTTCCCAAATGGGTGAGATCTGGAGAACATATAATTTGCTGGACCTTGCATCCAAAGTGTCGCTTCCCTGTTGCCAGCTGTGTTTCCAGCAGCACAAAAGCCACGAACCCTATTACTCTAGACTTGATGTAAAAGAACATTTTCTACCTGGATTTGAATAATGTGAATATATTAATTAAAGTTGATAATGGCTGCTAATGATTTCCATCAGCAGTAGAATGATGCTATATTTATCATTATCTATGAGATTCTCGTACCCAACTGCAATTTATACAGAGAAGACTTGAAGTGACGTGACTTGCCATCTTAACAACTTTTCTGGTAACACCTTTAAAGTCACAGAACGTTTTCTCAGACGACGAGTCCTTTTCTCAGTAGGTGAAGGAATGCAAAAAGAGGAGATCAAGACCCCCAGGTTTTGCTTTGAACAGCTTACCCTGGAAAAGGCGTTGATTTTGAGACTTGGCCACAGCACTACCAAAAATCTGAGAACGATTTGGCATTTGTATTTATTATGGACATTGCTTTCCAGAACTCTGACACGGTTTGCAGACAGAAGTAGGGCTTAATGTAAAGGGAGATGGGGAGAGAAAGAACAGAAACTCTGTGCCTCGGTCCCTTCTGAAATCCAACAGGAGATACCTCTGAGGCTGGGGACACTGCACACCAGTTCCTCTGGCCTGAGCAGCACTGGCCCCAGCGGTTTGGGGTTGGCAGGCCTCACAGCTCCCCCTTGGACCTCAGGGAAAGAGCATCCCTCCTTTGGTTGTACTCCCTTCGAAATGGGAGCTTTGGCAGCAAGAAGTAAGAAACACATCGCAAAAGTCAGAGAGGATGCTGTAGGAAGAAGGCTGGAACGTATGTTCTGCAACCCAGCTCTCAGGCTGGGAGGGTGGGCAAGGACCGGACCTTCCCGTAAGGGGAAAAAGAGGGGACAATCAGATCCCACTAAGGAAGCATCCACATCTTCACACAGTGGTGGATTACAAAAGCCTCCAACCCAGTGGGAGAGAATTCATGGGACTGCCCTGGTATTGTCGTGGTCTGGATGTGGGAATCATTTCTCCTGTCGCCACTGTGCCCAGGCTCAGTGGGGCTCCTGGAAGCAGAGCCCCTTCAAGAGGAAAAATCAGAGAGTCAGACACTGAACATCAGCCAGTAGCCATGCTTTCATGGCAATACAACTTAAAACCAAACTATCTCTGACTTTAAAAATTCTTTTTTATACCAAGTCACCGGATATAGACATGTAACTGAAAATTCTGGGGAAAAAAAATCAAAATAAGCATTTCCTACAAAATAGGTCACACAAAATTAATAAAATATGAACTAATGAAATATACAAAACAGATTCACTTTTAGCTAGTATGGACAAAACTCAGAAACATCAGTTACTGAAAAACACAGGTCAAAACAGTTTGCAAAATGAAATGGCAAAAAGTCATCCTGGAACCTCCAAATCTCTGAAAGTTGATAACATAACTGCTCTTGGTTTCAGCAGACATAGACTCAAAGAGAGAACAACAACAGGAATCTTCTTAAATATTAGTTGTTAAGGCAAATCTAAAATGATTGTCTAGCACAATGTTAATTATATTGCACAGCAATCAAAACAGAGATGCTGAGTCTAATGAATCCCTGCTCTCACCTTTGGAACAGAACTGGAGTGTCTTGTTCACCTCCTTATTAGCCCATAAATATTCTAATTAGGAAGCAACTCCAGATGAATAGGATTAGCAATAAGGACATTTTAGACTAGGTACACAAGAGATACTCAAAACTCTCATGTCTTATCTAAGGCTCTCCTGACATTTATAATCATGTAGAAACGCTAAATTTACATAGCTCTGCCTAATTAGACATGGTTGCAATTATGTTTGTGGGCTTCCTTTTTTTCCTGCCCAAGGATAACTTACACTGTCAAAACAGGAAGCAGGAAGTGAATAGAAGCTCAGCAAGAAAGAAAAGTATTTTCTGCTCTTTATTTTTTGCTGGTTTTAATTTGAAATTCATATTTTAAAGCAATTTGTTTTTAGATTTCAGGCAAGAACTGGCTAGTAGGTGTCCAAGTCCAGATCACTGCTGCTTCAGATATATAAATGTGCTTTTTTACATCAGCAGTATCAAGAGCAGGCACTAAACCAGGCCAAATCCTGCAAAAGGTGATACATGCTCTGCCTGTAGTCGGTGGGTCGCTCCTGTTCTTGATGAGAGCAGGAAACAAAAACTCGTTTCCTTTGAGGACTGTAAGCTCCTGGAAATTCTCACTCTGCCTATGGATTTTGCTGACTGCCCTGTGGTTTTTGGTTTCAGTCCCTCTCCCCAGCTTGAAAGAGCCTGAGTGACATTTCTGAAGTAATTCTCTGTTTGCCTTCCCTGGCCTTCAGAAAGATGGTGAGAAGCAGGTAATCCATCAAGCTATATTTTCCGTGCAGCAGATGCAGGCATTGTTGGGCAGAGGTTTGATAAATGATGTGTACATTACAATAACTGAATTTCAATATATTGTCTTTGTTGTCTGTAATCACAGATAGAGTTCTTTCACCTTAGCTCAAACATAAATCAAAGTAAGTGATACGCACTCAATTCAACATGCTCACAAATTTCTGTTTCGGAACTAAACCATAATCACGAAAACTCATCTGCATCGGCAGGCTCCCCGGGCGCAGAGCTCAGGCTGCAGTCAAGGCCACACATAGATATAAACGCTCGGGACTGGGGTATTACGAAACTCCCAGGGCAAACAGCCACAAATCCATTTTATTGACCACTTAAAGTCTAATTCTCTCTACTCCTAAATACTGTGTTTATTAGAAAGCCGGCATCTTATTTGACTCCAGTGTCACCTTTGAAGCTTCACACAAATGACGCCAGCAGAGTTACAGGGCCCCTGGAAGCCAGGCTTCCTGGTGGCAAAGGTCAGTGGCTCTGGGCACAGCAGTACTAAAGGATATCTTCTTACAAAGACTCATGAGGAATGAGAGAACAACCAAAGAACAGTACTGAAAACCTCCCGTTTACAGCTTCGCTGCTTGGAACGTTGGAGAGGTGGAGAAACAACAGTTCTGCTCGTGCAGGTTTGTAAAAGCCAAAATAAATCAATTAAGAAACCAAGCATGTTCCTTCTAACAAAGTGGGGTCGTGCACAAACCAACTCGCGTGAGCACTCAAGACTGTTCAATGCACAGCCCAGACCAGTAACATCCACCTAGTCAAGGGTCAACCCAAAACCGGCCAACACCCAAAGGCTGCTGGAGCCCAAATGCAGCCTTCCAGGGAATTTTACACTCAGGCTCCACTGGGCTATAAAGAGCTGGCTCGTTTCTGAATATCTGCGTGAAATAAGTTAACTGCCCATTTCTAACAGGACGTAACCAGCATGTTTTCTTTGGCTAGGACATCAGCCTCAAGCCTTATCAAGCTTCCTGATCAGGAGTTGTATCAGTCAAGACTGTCAGACCTGAAAGCTTACAGCGACAGCCCAAGGAGCTGCAACAAAATCAATAACCATACCAACGCCACTCCCATCCTCAGCTCTGCTATATTTAAGATCAATCAATATGCATAAACGACTAGTGCCAGGCACATCTGCACTAGTCTAGCACATAATCAACTTTGTCTTGTCTCAGCTTAATATAATTTTCCACCATATTAGCAGTCTTCATGATATCCTGTCTGTTCAAATAGACATAATTCAGAATCACCACACAGTTCAATTGAATTATTCGAGTCGCACACAGACCCACACACGTACACAACTCCGCTCTTCAGTGACGGCCCCTCCTTGCTCCACTGCGGTTGGGATACAGCCACGTTTAAAGTGTTCGCAAGGAGGAGACATTCGAGGCCACAGCCGGCTTTTACCGATACCTCTGGCAGAAAAATTTATGTGTGCGTGTATACGTAGACTTAACAGACTGGGAAAAGAAATGAACAAACTTATCAAATGCCACACGGAAGCATCCATTAAAAATTGCACACTTTTAATGACTTGGGTGAGGGTTGCTGTTGCATAAATTTATTTAACGTTAATGTCCCCTGTTTGCTGTAAATTTCACACTGTGAAATTACCAGGGCAATTCTAATGGAGCTGAAACCTCCAGCTGCACTCTATGATAAAGGAGGAAATAATTATGAATTCCTTTGGGAAGCCAAAGAAAGTCAAAGATCTCCTTCAAAACTGCTCCCAGATGAGCCGCTCAACAGCAAGCTCAGGAGGTGCAGGACCGCTCTCCAGAGCCGGGGGAAGCAGAACGAGCAGGATGCTCGTGCTGACGACTCCACCATCAACTGACATTTAATTTGAAAGGATTGAAAGCTGGCGTCTGCAACAGCTTCTGCCAAGAAATATATGAACAGTCAAGACAGAGCATGGAAGTCGTTCTACATTCCAAGTTAGGAAGATACTGTGTAATTTTAAATCTAATGACCTAGCGTGAGACATCACCACACACAGACAGCTCCAAGAGCTCATGCCTGCAGCTCTGACAGATGTCCCTATCATGAGAGGATGCTGAGCTAAGTGGGTTGTCCCATCTAGAACGGCATTTTCTACATCCCTTTGAACCCAGAACTTATAATCTTTGCCAGAGTTCACATGAAGAGTGGAAAAAGGATAAAAAAAATAGAAACCGCAGAAACTCGTCTCATGATGCACAAAAGAGAAAGAGCTTCAACTGCTTCCTTCAGCTGCAAAGTCCCAACCCTTCATCGTTACTTAACACCTCTCCAAACAGTCGTGAGTATTCACACTTTTCATGGGATCTCAGTTTTCTTCCTCCAACATAAAGACATCCTACACTACCAGCACCATTCATTTATTAACCAATCTGGTACTTGTCAAGGCTGCTTATGTCCAGTCATCGCAGACAGTAAATGCTAGGTTTAGCTAGCATCTGCTAAGCCTGATCAGGCTTTGCTACCAACCCCTTCATGCCAACCTCCTTAACCTTCCACCTCTGCAAATGTCTCCTCCTCCTCTTTCTACCTCCACCTTTGTCCTCCCTTGTATCTTCCCATTCCTGGAGAGGCAGAAGGGTGCAGGACAGATATTTTTTCCTTCTTCTCCCTTTCTCCACGTCATTCTGGGATGGCCTGGCTGATGGCGCTCTCCCTGCAGCCAAGCGGACACGCTGTGAAGCAAGCCTGCCTCGGCGGCAGCGAGCAGATCGGGGCAGAGCCGAAGAGCCCAGCCCCTGCCTCCTCCCCACCACCATGCTCCCCGCCCAGCAGTCAGCATCCTCCCTTCCGTCAGCTTCGAATTCAGACCCAGGAACAAGTGACCTGATAAATGGTCAGAGTGCACCTCTGAAATAATAAAATCAATCATTCCTGGTATGGAAAGCAGAAAGAAGAAACAAAATCACCTAATGCAACAGACAGGCAGTATTTATTCAGTCGCTCCCCGTGTGCCGCTCACAATAACGTGCTGCAGTGTACTTCAGGCTTGTTTCCCAAGAACAAATATAATTCTTATTTATAATGCAACAAAGGATAAAGCGGGTTTCCTGATTCTGATAAGTGACTCTGTGATTACTTCTTCAATAAAAACCGTTGTGTCTTTCAGATTATTCTTTCATGTTTTATTCTGGTTTGGAACAGAGAAGTCACAGATGCGCATCTCTGTGCCTTGAGTCACTTCATTTATTTTCCCATTTATAAAACCTGGGGACCCGCTAGAGAACACTTCAATGGTACTTAAGGACTTCTGAACACCGGATTGAACTTTGTGGACTGGGCTTGCACTGGTGTATAACCAACGCACGGCTACGGAGAGCGTCGTCGTTTATCAGGTAATTGCATCCTGTGAGATGATAATGCAGCGGCAGTGGGCTGGCAGCGTTATCACCGCAGATCATGACACAGCGCTCTCCTGGAATAGCAATCACCTGGCCTTCCGAATAAGCAGCAAACCAATATGCTGCTGGGAAGCCCGTCAGCAAAACGCCTGGACAGTGCCTCAGCATGCTCCAGACGTTGGCTGGCTGTACCAAAACGGGGTGAAAATGTTAAATGAAATGTAAACACCCGCTTGGACTTTCTACTCACATTCAAATTTCTCTAGCAATAAATATACCATGTTATTTACTGTGTCTTCTGCTAAGGTAGCTGTCACCGTGCGGTTTAGAAACACAAAACATGCTAAGAATGGGATTTTCTGTGTCAAAGTGTCCCATTGAAATTCAGACACCTCCTTCTCACAGTCTGTGCAGCACTGCGAAGCAAACAGGGCCTGGACCTCACTGCAAAAAACCCCCAAACAAATTCTGTGTTTATGTAATGATGTATTTATTTAGGGCCACTCCAAACAGATACAGCTGGTTAGACTCGAAAATAACTGCCTGTGAAAACGCAAACAATAATTTATGTAACTTTAAATGAGTTTTTGCAAGACGTTTTGATGTGTTTTCCCTGAATGCTCCCCTGCACATCTGGTTGTTAAGTACGTAATTTCGCCCACCTTGTTTTTCCTGTGGACGTCGAAAGAAAAAACACCATGCCTGTGCTTCTCTCTACACCCGCCCTGCTACAGCACGGGGGTCCGCACAATAACACAAAATCCGTTCCTCAAATCTGTCAGTCAGCCTTTGAAGATGCGAATACTGCAGACAACGGTCACTCTGAGTTACATTAATAGACTCCTGCTGTGAACAGAGGAATTAGCTTTCAGGAGAACATCCCTAAATACCCATTTGGATATGGTAGGATGACAGGAGTGGCACAGACCATACAGAGAGCTGATGGGGCCCGAGGATGAAAACTGGTGGAGAATATTATGACAAAGTGGTTTTTCATCAGAAAACGATAAGAGTGAAACTGCTCCCAAGGAAGGGCATTCAAAACCTCCCGCTCACTTGGAATTTATTTTTACTTCGCTAAACAGCCCTTTTAAAATGGTTTTAATAGTTTGAGATAACTTTGACAAAAATTGATCTTTTAAAATGTCAAGCATCATTTTAGAAGACCAATATCACCGTAACATTTTTGCAGCAATGAAAATAAAAATGTTGATTCTCTCCAGATTTTTTTTTCTGATTGATAGTTACAATTTAAAAAATTCATTATTTTGTCCAGATCTAGGGGTGGGAAACTCTTGTGGGGCATTTCCCGCCTAATCAGGATCACCTACATAAATGATTGCTGATGCTTCAATGTTTACTCGCATGGATATAGCTGAGAGAATCTCCAGCTCTCTGGTTTGTGGGTTCACAGAAATGTTGCCATGGCAAAAGGAGCTGCAGGTGGGCCACCTACCCAAAATCCAACCAATATCCTACACGTCTCCCTGGTCTTTAAGCTATTTTACTAGCACCAGTGAAGCTTGCTCACGGAAAGCCAGTTTAGATATCTCCATATGCACCATGGTCAGGGCAGCGACTGCTTTTCAAACAGTGGATACGTTGGAGTCGTGCAGTCTCTCTGATGAAAGCCGCCGCTGCTTCTCATCTGTAGGGCAGATTTTATGATAGTGAGGAGCGCTGGTAACCCTTTCAGATTTTCTCTTTATGCTCAAATATGCATTCATTCACATCACATCTAGCTGCTGATTTACAAGCAAATACTGTTCATTACCTTTTCTGTCGAACATCGTGTCTTCTGATATCAAACATCAAGGAGGGGAAAATGCACATCATTTACAAATCTAATAACGCATTTCCCATCACAACTCTCTGCATTGCCATGGCCACAAGAAGATGGAATTGGCCCAGATGAAAGCATTTTCAGGGCTGAAGTTTAATGGCTAAAATAATTGCAGAAACATACATATCTGCAAAACAAACCACTTCCAGAATGAATAATGCGTGGAGTATCCTCTCGTCTACTACTTCACCTCAGCACAAGCTCCCTTGTGAGCAAAACAGATGCAACAGAGTGTGGGATATTTCAAACCCTGCAGATCTCTACGGCTGGGCCAGCTCCACGCCGCTGCAAGCAAATCACAGGGTTTGCACAGAGTTAAGAGAGAAGGATGCTGCTCTTCTTATCTGAAATTCACCTTCAGAAGGTGAAAACAACGCTTCCTAAGTAGGCATTTTATTTGGCATATGCTTGCTCGAGCAGCATCAAACCCTCCTGTTAAAAAAGCAGGTATCTAAAAAAAAAAGCTTTACCAGTTCTACATGACTCCCTTGCTGTTGATTTATCAACCCTGCCTCCCATCCTCAGGAAACAGAAATCAGGTCGGCCAGTTTACCCTCGTTTGAGCATCGACCCAAACCTTTAACCATTAAAACAAGATTCTTCCTTATAAACTGAGACGAATTCCATGTTGGTATGAATGTGAAACCGCAATCTATTTATTTTTCAGAGAGCCATATAAATTAAGGATGGAAAGGCCAACTTATTGAATGTCTGGATAGTATGAGTCACCGCATTTTTATCCAATTAGTTCCCCTTCTAAATTTTAGCCATCAGACTTGAGGTCACGCAGTATGTGACCTGTTTACTTTAACTGAAAACTACATTAATTTTTCTAGAAAAGCATTGGGAACAGAAAGCTTTTTAAGTGCAAAAAATGAATAGCCAGAATAAGACATCATTGTACTGACACATAGTCTTCTTAATGAGGATTTCTTGCACTAAGTCCCCACAATTTTGGAATATTAGAATAACAGAACAACAATGAAAGGAAAATATTTAGCCTAAAAATTAGGAGAAAAAATGGGGCGTGATGAAAGAACAAACCCCCTTGCTGCTCCGCTACCACAAGCTCCTAGATGGTTTGATGTGCACTCTAGGAAAAATAACACATGGCTCCCTCCTGCTGGCACACGACATCTTGCTGGCCTTATCCAAGAGACCCTCTCTCAACGTGTAGCAAATGGAGAATATCCCAAACCTCGGTACCGGACGCTGTGATTATTTATAGCCAGCCTAGTGATGCCTGGAAGTATGTAACGTGAAGAGTTCTCCCCTTCAAGGAGCCACCTTCTGCCACCTTTCTGGATACCAATTAGTGCGGAACTCTAGGAATTAGATAGTATTCATGGCGTAGAATAGCAAACTCCCACATTTTTGTCCCCGTGCATGCATTTCTGTCTTTCTGGAAGTATTACACCCCCACCAACTCCATACTCCATGAGCCTGACACCGTTCCAAAGCTCTGATGAGATGCACCATAAAGGTTCTAGATCTACTGCCATTTAAAATATATTTTACCAAGCACATAATAGTCTCTCCACTGTTTACACTGATGACTCTCCATTTTAAGATTACTTTCAGAATACAAGACTCTATCTGGTCTTCTGACAGTTGCACTCCTCTGCATTTAAGCTGCCTTTTTCTTACGCTCTGTTAAGAGAAGTAGCTGCTGCAGACTGAAACATCCTGTAAACTCATTCAGGCTCTGGCAAATGTGTCGATGATATCTTAGTAAGAAAAGCAGCCACAGACGCCCATAGGAATGGGCTGTGTTATTAAAAACCCCCGACTAGGTCTATGAAGAAAGAGTTAACAAAGTCTCTCTTTAAAATGCTAATAACAGACAATGGTCTGTGGATAAGTTAATTAGTGGAGCCAGCTTGTGTTTAATTATTTCACTTGACCTGGTGCAGATTCAGACAATAATCCCTTTAGAGAGGGGAAGGGGCTGTTGGAAAGTACGTGATGTACCAAAAGAAAAACTTTAAATCTGCCTGAGCTGAGCAGGTAGTCTTCCATCTAAAATTGGAATGATACACTCTTCTCCACTGTAAGACAAGCTCAAATGGAAAAAGAAATGCAGGACTGAACCAGAGAGATTATGCTAAGGACCTGGTGAGCTTTCCACTCCGACACTTAACTTTTTTTTCCCATTGCCCTATTCATCTGGGATTTTGCTACTGAATAATGTATAATCCAGCCCACTGTAGTCAGAGGTGGGATTTCATGAGCAACTTGAAACAAGTGCAACCAGACTGCACCAGAACTCTCAGGACATACTAAAACGTGTGTGAAGGAAGAAAAGGGTCTATAGACTATTAGTTTACGTGGAATTTTCTTACAGGAGAGGCTCTGAAGATTTCCACATTTAAAAAAAGAGAACTGATTAGGTCGAGTATCAGGCCTATTCTTGCTCAGACTCTATAACCAAGTCCAATTAATCTCAAAGGTTTGTTTCATCTCAGTAAGTCAACCTCAAATCACGTAGCTCTGCAACGTGGTGACATCTCTTCAGTAGCTTGCCCAAATACGAGTAAGAACTCATTACAGTTCAAGACGGGAATCAGTACATCTCCTCCAGAGGCTATTGCATCTGAATGCTAGCAATACTTAAGGAAGTCAGGTGTACAAAAGAGTCTAAGCCAAGAGGAAAAAAAAAAAAAGAATTAAAAAAACAAATTGGGAGCTACTCTGGCAGGCAGTAAGTAGTGTCATATGCACTGTAGGAGTGGGAGGAAATTCTTCATTTCAGCCAAAGGGTAGACTCATTTTTGGTAAAATCAGCTCCACGGGAGATGTAAACTGGCTGTATGTTTACTTTTATACATTGGTTTTCTCTGCTCTGTGGTTAAAGCATCCTTCTGCGTGCATCTTCAGAAAGGACACACAATGCACAGAGACTCAAACTGAAAACCTTCACAGAACAACTAGACTGATAAAAGCAGCACCATTGCTCTATTTGATCCTCTTTATTAAAAAAAAAAAATTGATGGAGGGCGATATGCTCTCAGACAGGAGCAGGGCCAAGACAAACGCGAGCTGCACGCGGCAGATCACCCTGTCAGATATTTATTGCAGAAGCGCTGCGGTGCCAAGGTGGGCTCCCCATCAGCTCCTCTGACAGCTACATTTCATGGGGATTGTCAGCCTCCTCAGGAAAGATGAAGCCTCCTCAGCAACTGGTCTGCAAATGTGAAACTAACATCTCAAGATGATCGGCACGGCCACAAAATCATGGGTCCTTCTCATCCTTAACAAACAGCTCTGATGCTCTCCTCCTTCAAGGGCAAGAGGAGGGGCAAAAAAACCACTGCATGTCCCAGTTGCGAATAAGGTACAGCAAGGCAAAGAATTACTGATGACAAGCTCAAAATTAGCATTAAAAAAACTGGTAGGACTGATTATCCTGGCGACGGGTTGACCATGATTTTCTGAATCCCAAACAGTTTGTGACACATAGACTGAAATAACGGGAAAAGCACGATAAGGTTTCACGGAAACTATCAGGCTCAGCAGCTTGCTTAACCAAACGGGCTCTGCTCTGCCATGTTCTTCCAGAGCGTGCAAAGTGCTCCTTCCCCAAAAGCAGAGGTGTCAAGGATTAAATGACACACACCTATCGGTCAAGGATTAGCAATACAGGCGGCCATAAAGCGTGCTCCGCCTGTCCCAGCAGTATGATTAAATATGTGTTTGTTGTGCTGTCTCCCCTCCTTCATTAGTGTTTCTCTTTGCTTGTCAATGTTATTAACTTCCTAAGCCCCCCAGTAATGACAGGGCCATTAGTGTCTAAGCACAGGGAGGATAATGAGTGAATGTGTGCAGAGGAAACCACAGCTAGGCTGAGCTTACACAAACTCACATTCAAACAGTGCCAACACATCATCACAATTTGTAAAACCAGCTGGTTTCCAGCCCATAACATTTGCGTCCTGATCATCTTGCTGGTGAATTTTTTTTTGAGGTAAATACCATGGCTCTCTTCCTATCTACTCACTGGACTCCCACAGTTTCCAAGCTATTTACCAGGCTCTTTTTTTTTTTTTTTGAAAGCTCTTTTGTTCTTTAAAAGTTTTCTCCTATCATCTCCAAAGACTCCATTTTTTTTTTTCAGTGAAAAACATACTCACGCTATTGTCTTCCAAGGCCCATGGCTCAGAGCCCTTCCTCTATCAGTATAATATTCTACCTGCCTACCAGGTTTTTATAAAGGAAAAATAATTTAAAAAAATGTTTCCATACACACAAGCTCTAAAAATTCACTTTTAGTGAGTTAAAGCAATCATGCAGAAGACTGAAAGGTACAGATAATTCTGGAGACACCCACTAGAAAAACGCAGAGCCACTGCTCCTCGAGTAAAGCAAATGGAGAGAAATATTCTTTCCAGGTACTGTAACAAGGCTTCAGAACCACTGACATAATTCCCTTCTTAATTAAAACAAATGGCATTATTTCTGTGAGGAGCCTTCGCTCCCATCTTTCCCATCCTGCAACGAGTGCTACCGAGGAATCCATTAAGCAGTGCTGGACCAACAGCGCTCGGAGCAGATGCAAGCCCTCCCCATCTGCTAAATTCGGTATCTCAAATTACTACGAGTGGCCCTCCATTGGGTGCACAAGGCATTTCCAAAGGCACTAAATGGGGTTAATAAATGAACCTTCTTCACTCACGAGTGGTAGTGCTCCTCACCATAATTTGCTGAAAAAGGTCATTCTTCTCTGTAATGAGAAAATGAAATGCACGCTGGAATGATGGAGCAAGCTCAAATCAGTCCCACGTACAATGTGGAAACATAAACCAGAATCAAGCATAAATCTACTGGCTAAATTCAGCTTATGGCTAATCAGCTCTTCCTTTGACAGGATATGCTGCTGTGGAAATGGGATAATTTTATAACTGAATAATTTAACCAGTTTTATCTTTAAGTAATGATTTCAGGCTTATTAATACAGCTAAAGCTTCAGTATTTACATTTTTGTTACACAGACATGAAAAATTACAAGGAATCAGGAATAACGTGGTACACAGTGATAAATGACATTTAGAGAGTGGTTTTCATCCCCTAGAGTGACTTTGTGCTCCACAAATCCCCGAGACGGCACGCGGCAGCCGGGCAGCCAGCGAGGGCAGAGCCCGCTGTGCCCGGCTGGGGCAAACTGCTGTTCAACAGCAAAGGGAAACCGTTGGAAACACGGAGGCCAGGGCTAGCAGGGATAATTAAAACCCACAGCCTGACCCGCTGTACAGAGGATGCTGCAGTATTTTACCTGCTTCCTTCTGTTAAGACTCCAGTAGTTTATGTCTGGCCTGAAGACACGTTCCACAAGGACTTCCAATCTTTACTTGAATGCTGCGAGAAGCAGAAAAGCTGCTTACCCTTGGAAGTCTGGTACAGTCCTTCATCATCCCAGTCACTGGAAAGCATTTTGGGAGTCTGGAAGCTAAATACAGGGCTTGTGGTCCAAATTAATAAAAACGGATATACCTCACGGGCAAAATAATTGCTAATCTCTCACTCTGGTTCTCCTCTTGCGAGTTCAGCTGCAGATGCATTTTTCTGCACGTTTTAATGCAGTGATATAGCAAGTTCATCTTTAAAAGCAAGACACTTGTGGCTCAGCAGAACCTAACAACCTTGGTTTAGTTCTTCACAGAAAAAATAATGGAGAGAACATGAAAACCAGAATCTCCCTCACTTTAAAGAACTCCTGGAATAGATACAAATAGCAAAGAGGGTGGATGCTAGATTGTGCCTGTCAGAAGGTGACATCCTCTCACCAATTTTGCATTAGTCCTCGCTACTCCTTGGAGATGGCCAATTTGAATGAGGAAAATGGGAAACAGAAACTCTGAGGATGCAGTCAAGCCACGTAGATGTCACTTTCCCTCATTATTTGTATTTTGTCAGTACACATACATGACTGATAATCTGCACAGACTCACTCATACATCACTCCTATCGGGTCGAGATCCTTCAGCCTCACGCTGCAGCAGATGTTCCTCCAACCCTGCTCAGAGGAGGAGGCGCAGCGCTGCAGAACATCGCATTGATATGCAGTGAGGGGAAATAATTAACACAGGCAATCATAATTCAGAACAGAATAAAATCCTTTTGCTATATTCCAGGGCGGAAAAAGGACTGAAAGCTGCTGGACTCTCCAGTCAGAGGAAAATTTTGTGGTACAGAAAGCAAGGCTCAGCCTGCGTTACCCGTCGGCTATGCTTAGAGTATCGGCTGGCTGGAATTGCCCAGCCCAGATTAAAAAAACTGTATTTGGGTAATCTCGAATTAGGAGATTGCTGTCTGTGGGACTATTTCACAAAGGATGAATTACAGCAGTCCCAGTGGACAAACTAATTCCTATCACAAATGCAATGCTACTGCAATGACCTGGAGAAAAATGCACCTAAAATAGTTACTACAGATGGTAAAAACCAGTCCCCACTCAGTTTTTGGAGGAGCAGAGTACTGCTTTTTTTTTTCAACATAACATTTCACAATTCTGCTCTATCAGAAATGTCTAGTTGCACCAAAACTAGAGTGCTGGAAAAGAAATCAGTTGTCTCTGCCAATAAGAACAACTTTTCCTCTTCCCCACAAAAATCCTGCCATTTCATTCATAAATAAAATAAGCCACTAACTCAGTTGTTGGCAGGCTCTCCCTTTTATCTTTCACTCACTTGAGAAAGACTAGCAACATCGTGTTTTCTGAAAGCCAAGTGTAGTAATCATAGAATCGGATTTCATGTATTTTTAAAAGCATTTGCAGCAGCAGAGCTCCAATCACTTTTAAAGGAAATATAAACATAGAGAAATTCGGAAGAAGCAACTTGGAGCTCCTGACTTTCTTCATTTCTTCACCACAAGATGAATGTGCTGGGAAGGGACTCCTTTCTAAAGGAGATCTCAAAAAGTTAGCAACATTACACTACAAGCACCACAGAGCCGAAATACTTATTATCTCAAATAAGCCCGGATGACATTTGAGATGTCTCGACATTTATTGGCCTGCCAGCAGTGTGAGATCAACCAGCTCCTTATCTCTCACTTCTTCCTTTTTTCCCCCTTGCTTGCTCAAAGTCAGTGTTCATAAAATATTTAGCAGAAGCTCTTCAGAGGATGATATTGCCTATACTATAGCCCCAGCGCAGGTTTAGTGTGCTACTGAGACAGATACTCTGCCACCAGAGGAATCGAAAGAGCCGATGAGGTTGAACCGCCGTACCAGGAGCTCACCGTCAGACTGACAGCCTGGGCTCCGTCACTGCCTAGGACGCCAGCACGAGCCGCAGCGGACAAAAACGAGTGACGTGCAAGAACAGATCTGGTCCCTTTTGCATGGTTAAGGAGAAATGTTCCTTTTCAGAATAGAAAATAGAAATATGAATGTCCTGCCTGCTTCTGAGCCCCATGCGGGGACAGCTGACCCTCCTGAAATCTGGAATTCAGATGCACTGCTACCTTAAGCTATCAGTTGGGCAGCAGCTCTGAGCAGTACCACCCATTTCTGCAGCAACGTGCCCTAAATTAAATAAGCTAGCGTGGTCCCCCCCCACCCCCTGAACTTCGTTACAACCTGGCCGTCTCACGTGTCCACAGCCTTCCCCATTAATCCACACGTTTCGTGCTCCCATCACTATTTGATCTTTCCCTCCCAGTTTCATTAAACCAGCTACAGATTCCCTGCATCCCCCTGACGTTTTCCTGTATTAGAGCAAGTATCTGCTTCTAACCTTTTCATCTAATCTGCCTGAGTGCACCTTTGAACCTCTGGCACACTCCAAATCCCTATCATTTTCCCTATTAATTCAAGGGATAGATGTTCCTTTGTTCCACCTCTGGCATTTCTCACCCTTAGGCATCAAGGCGCTTAAATCAGGCTGGTGCTAAACCGTCCTCCTTTAATAATTTTTATGAAGTGCAGTCCAATTATCTTTATCTTCCTTGGGGATCCATTCAATTAAGCGCATTCGTAATGAATGAATGGACACAGAGCATTGTAGCCATATTTACATCCAGATTAAGGGGAACCAGGTAAGATAACTTTAAAGTCATCAGTATTTTAATACCCTGGCTTTTCATTTGTCTGTCTTCAGTGTCAGGCACATTTAGAGAGACCAGCACAATTTGAGAGGCTGAGTTTTTAATTTCCTCCTTGGTTTGTGGAAATGAGGGTTTAGAAACAGCCACAAACCACGTGAATTTGTCTTAAAATATGTTTCTTGCAGGTTAACCAAAACACTCCTCACGACACAAAGCAAGCTGGAACGCTTCGTCCAGTTTCTTGGACATTTCATGAACTGGAGGTAACACAAGAAACCAGTAAAAAAACAATATTTAAGTGGAGGTGCTGGGAGCATTGTGAAGTCTCATTTAATGAGCATGCAACCAAAACGCTGAGCTAGGAACACCAGTTCTGAAGTGACTTTTCTCCCTTCTGAAAGACAAATACTGGATCTGGAACACAGACATCTCCCAGGTATGGAATAGCTTTGACAGTTTTTTTGCACCTGCTTTGAGGCGCCTTTGCATTGCAGGAGCAAGGTAGAAGGGTCCAACGGAGACTGAAAACCTGGTTCTGTTTCAACACAGCTGAACATAACAGACACTGATAAATGTGTCAATAAGCATTTGGAGAAATAACCGGTATCCAGGGAATCTATCTTGGTTGTGGTAGTTTCAGCTGAATAGGTCAGATTTGTTAACATTTTCATTTACACAAATCTGCATTCCAAATACTGCTCTTCGGCTCCTTTTCCTACCAACAAGAAAATGTCAGCAGCAAACTCAAATTTACTCCTTTAATAGACTTCTCAAGATTTTAGGAAAAACAAACAAAAACAAAAAAACAATCTGTGGTACAGTTATGAGAGTGCTTAAACATATTTTTCAATTTAGAGCTAATACAATTTTATGTTAATAAAGCAGAAACTTTTGCCAATTCCAGATGTAATGCTGAAAGGTGGCAGAGAGCACTGGGGATACGCGTGTCCCGCAGCTTCAGGGCAGCCGCAGGACCGTGCCCCGGGGTGGTTTATCTGCCTCCATCCAAGCACCCCTTGCCCAACCTGGTACCCAGCTGTGGGACACTCAGCACCGCGTTTCCCAAGTGCCAGCCTGCCTGGATTTCCCAGACGCAGTGCAACAGGGCAACTAATGTGAAGTACATGGCTCCTCTGCAAGTTTTAAAAATATTTCAGATGCAATGAGATAAAGCTGAAAAAAGACGACCATCCTGCCTTACCCTTTCCCCCTAATTATCACCTGCCTCTTTTCTCAGCTGATTTGCTGAGATTAAAACCTCTCTCCCACCAAGTTATCCCAATTTATGTCTCTGAAATTAACATAAAACGACAACCTTTCTCTACCTGTAAAGCCCTACATTAACACGCTGGCCCCCACTGATGTCAAGGAGGCAAGAATAGTTCTGTCATTTCCATAAAATCAGCATTTTCCTGCCAGAATTCAGATCCCTCCTCCGAGCGCTCTGCCACTGTCCCCGAGGGCTAACAGGGACCTCTACAGCACTTGTTTCTCCTCTTCGACTGCAAGCACGCTGCAGGCTTCAGCATCGTCTAGGATAACCCTCCTGCTTGGGATTCAGCTAACTTTCTGGTTCTCTAAATAAAAAGAGCAGGGAAAGGTCAAACCTGCCCCAGGTCGCGCCTGCGAAGCCAGCTGTGTCAGGTGGGGAGGAGCAGGCTCTGGTGCTCCTCCTGCTCTCTCTGCTCTGCTTCACGTCTTCACACCTGGAAAGCTCTCCACTCACCCGACCTTCTCCTTGGAAAGCTGTTTCACACAGCGTCTTCCCCCAGGCCAGCACGCCCTGAAACCATGCCCTGGGCAAGCCCCAAATCTGTGCCGCTCCCAGCCGGCAGCCCCAGTCCCTGTACTGGTCCCGCTGGCTGCCCAGGGGCGCTCCACTTGCTGCCGAGCTGCTGCTGGTGCTTTTATCCGCCCTCAGCAAAAGCTCTGTGGCCATGGTTGGGATTCATCCCAAAGCTGCCAGGCAGCTCTGAAACAAAAAAGTGGCCCCAGGCAAGTAAACGAAACGGGCACAAACCCTGGCAGAGCAACGTCCGTCAGCTGGCGCGCGGCAGAGTGCTCTGCAGCCGGGCCAAAAAAGCGCTGCTGGGGCCGACATGGAAGGGAAAATAAAACCTCTGAAGTGCTGGAGGTTTTCACTCCTCTGAGTTTGGTGTCCCAGGCAGGAAGCTCATGCATCAGCCAGCACGTGGGGCCTGCCTCTGTCCCTACCATTGGTCCCAGGGGAGGAAAGGAAGAACAAAACCAGGTTCCGGCGCCTTCTCTCAGAAATACAGCACGTTGGGCTCTCTCAAAATGGATTTCACTGGACTTGTTATCTCTGGATAACAAGTCTGAACTTAAACATCTGAGCCTAAGACTATGTAAGTCCTTACTTTCTTATTTCCTGCCATCTGTGGCCGGCTGCTCAATGAACAAACAATCCTTCCCATCATTTGCAAGTTGCTCAAGACCTCCTCAATTGCACTGGACAGGAGACACTCCACGAACTGCACAGCAAAATGAGGAAAAAATCCCAGAACTTAAGTTCCCCCTCTCCCTTCACACGCCCTCCCTGCCCGCTCCCTCCACAGTCACTCCAACCCACCACTGACGCTACATGGATTTTTGTTTATTGCGTGAGGTATAAATGCTTTCTCCTTGAGCTATATTCACAAGTAGAGAAGGCAGAGCTCTGAGAATCACACTACATAGCTCACACTGGCAGAGCATGCTTCTGTATTTTGAAAAGCTATATGCTGTGAAACACCAGAAAGAACAGATATTAAAGGCAGAGCCTCACACAAAACCAAACTCACCGGAATACATTTTTCTAGTTCGGAAATAACACAAGGATGCCATCATGAAACATGCAAAGGGTGTGGAGCACAGGCTGTGCAACTGCTTCCAAAGGCAGCATGCAGAGAACTAAGACAGACAGGTCCAGGAAGGGCTAGAGATCTATGGCATTTATTTGTCCCCTGACAGGAGGAGGACAAATGCCACTTTATTCATCCCCCTGGTCCTTCTGGAATACTTTCTACATCTTTGAGTTGTACAAGTGTACGCAAGGAAAATATCAGCTTCAGGAGTTTGAAGATTCTCCTAGGGCTTCATCGACTGACATGGATTAAGACAAAAATATTTCATCAAAGCCACAACGTCCCGCAGTTGCTGCAGAAGGAAAGACCACGATCTCCACGCCACAACTCAGGCTTTCAGAGGCTTCGTATCTGAGACAGGATTTGGACTTTGCAAGTTAACAACCCTCAGCAATGGGAAACCTGGTATGATGGCTTTTAAACTCACCTCTCTGTCAAGGCCAGCAGCCACAGTGACAATGTCTCCCGTCTCGCTGTTAATCGTAAACATATTTTGCGATGGGCTCTGCGGGGTCTGAGTCACGATTCGGTATCTCACCATCCCATTCGCTGTAGTGCTGTCATCTGCATCGTTTGCCGTCACTGTCATCACGTAGGTACCTTGGAACAAAAGAAGATGAAATATAAGGACTATCTCATTGCAGAGCAGATTGCAGTCCCATTGACTCGGGGTCACACATTTCACTCAGAAATCCTAATGGGTAGACATCCCATTTCTATCCAGCCAGCTAGGCAAGGATTATGAAAATAGCAACACTGCTGAGACTAGATGATCCGTAAGGATACTGATTACACATAACTGGTATACAGCGAGAAGTCATAGGAGGCTACCTATGATTAACTTTAATTCTTTCAGTGATTATAAGTTTTAGGGCAGCATTTTTTGTCCTGCAATTTCATACAGATTTTCAGGAAATTATTATCCATCCCATCACTGCATTCACGTGCATTCAGAAGTAGAGTTTAACAGTGGAAAGCCCATCAGACTCCTCAGCAGCTTCAGAAGGACCCCATCAACATGCTTCTGTGCAGGAAGCAACTGCCTGCTGCCTCCAGTTCTTGGACAAAAGTCCACCTTTCTGGCCCCTTCTGGAGGAAAAAAAAAACATTTTTGCAGAGCAAACGGAACAGCTGCTGCCCAGCAGGACAGAAAACCAATGATTTGGTATGTGTGGCCAGCGATGTATTGAATCATTGGTTTGTTTCTTGCTCATCATCAGTGTCTTCATTCGCCTTGCAGAAAAACAATCCCTACTTTCTAGATACTGTTGGGAGTGCACTGAGGCACTGACAGGCTCATTATCACTGGAGTTTGGCAGCGGGGTGTTTTGCTAAAGTGGGAAATTATCATTATGAGGGTAAAAGACGTTACTTGATTGGATGGACTCCTGCAGCTGCATGGTCCTGTGAACCCCCAGAGCTCGTAGGGCCCAGCTTTATGCTTGTTACATTGGTAGGAGAGAACGTCTAAAAGGGCAGACACGCCACTTACAAAAAGCAATCTGCAACAGTGGATGAATCTAATGATATGAGACCTGAAAGGAGGAGTGGGAGGCAAAGAGAGACAGCGCAATCAGACACAACCTTGTTTAGCGATCATCAAAACCCAACAGCATCAATGGAAAGATGGAAGGTACTGCTTGAACACTGCTCATCTGCGAACTCTGAACAGGATGAACCAGCTCGTGAGCCTGCTGTGCTGGAGGAGATGCAAAGTGGTTCCACCAAGAACCTGAGTGGTTATATGTGAGCCACTGGCTGGAGGGTATGTGGCTACACCTGCACTGCATCATGTCTCCCCTAACAAGCCCAGACCCCCAGCTTGGTCACAAAGCTACCAACCTTCCAGTTCAGAGAAAGCTGAGAACTGGCGAGCCTGCATCTGTTTGCAAGAGAGTTTAAAAACATACCCCATGCTCTAGATGGGCACATCCACCAATGGCTGCATCATGCCCAAATTCTGCACCCCAGCCGAAAGTCTTTAAGCCACTCAGCACATTGGCAATCCCTCCAGTATCTTCCCCAACTTTCGGAAAACAACATTTCCTGGTATAACCAAGAAGTGGCAGATAAACTTGTATTTTTGCACTGTGAAAAGTGCTTTGCTGATCTCCTTCCATCTGGCTCAATCAGGCTCTTTTTGTTCTCTGCGGTGATACATATCCCTGTGAGCTTTTTTAATTCAATAAGAATTATAGATTAAAAAATAAATGAATGTGTAAAGTAAATTCTAATGACGAATACATTCCTATCTTTCTGCAGTAATCCTGATTCACATTTGTGAAATGAAAACAAACTATTCAACAGCTTTAACATTTTTTCCGATCAATAAACTTCAGGAGAGGGAAGGAACACTGAACTGAAACAAGTGAATGAATCTTCTCCTTTCTCTTCAAGCATTCTTTTTCTGCTCTTTTGCAAAACCATTTATCACGAGACAACCGATACAAATAAAGAAGCCAACCCTTAGATAAGTCCAGGGGAAATTTACAGGAGAAATTTAAATAGGAAATGTGCTGAATGAGACGTTTGATTTGGAATTTATGTTATCTTAATGCATTCTATACTGAAAGTATCTCTGAACAGAATGTCAAAACCTGGGGCTAATGAAAACAGAAGTGGAAGACGTAAACAGAATCTATTTTAGGACATGTGCAGTCTTAGGACATGTTCCATAAAACAGGTGGTATTTCGTGATTCACTTCTAAGTGCAAGAAACAACTCAGAAAGGAAAGTTACGGGGGATACTAAGTTCAGACGTGAGCATCCTGCAGTTCTGGTCCTTCCTCACCTGGGATCTCTCAGACTGCACTGTGGTTTCCAAAATAAACCAGGACACGTGGGAGATGGTGGGTTCCCAACTCGGCAGGGGAACCCAACAGGCTGCTGCTTCGGTGGGCACTGGGCGAGCTGACAGCAGTTATACTGTGGATGGAGTGTACTGGAGGGCTCCTTCACTCTTTCCCTGACCTTTTTTGCTTCTTTTCCACAGTGTAGGGTTGGACTGAACACATCTGCTCTAGAAAAAATGACTGTTTCAACAGCGTTTGACCTACATCCCCATAAAGGGAGATGGGACTGGACAAATGTCTCTGAAGTCATGAACTGAGCACCAGGGAGCCGTATTTCAAGAGGCAATCTGCTCCCTATCTCACATCTTTAATTTCGATTATGAAACCCAACCACTGAGAAAATAAAGAGAGGAACTTGGCATTAATTACTAACTTGTAACTTAATAAAGCATCCTCTGCAAAGGGCCCTGTGTGGCTGCAGCGCTCTGCAGCGCACGACAGAATTGCAGCAGCCGCTCCCTTCCCCGGCTCTCCGCTCCTCCCCGGGGCTGCCTGTCTGACCACAGTCTGCTCTAAACCAGCTGCAAATTACTTTTTCCCCTCTGCAGTCTGGCTGGTGGCTGATACGTCCGTTCCCCTTCCTGTGCAGGCGCATTTCCCACCTGGCAATGTTGACCCAAGAGCAGGATGGCATCTCCTGTTACCTGTGCTGAGGGTACACCTCACAGGGGATCTGCTACACCCACCAGCCATGTCCTGCTCAGTTTTCTGTCCATTTAATCTGTCATTAAGCAGACATATCCTCTAGATACCTGTGTGCTGCCGTGAATGACATAAATGTAAATCTGTGCACAAGAATACTCATCAGAGCAATGTGGATATACGCTGACACAGTGTCTAACGTCTTCTGGGTGCTATCTGAAGTCTTTCTCTGCACTAAGATGGTTGGTGATTACTTACCTGCTACAAAAGTAAATAAAGTCATATTTCTATGTCTTATGCATGGGGATGTATCTTCAGACACTTTATACTAAAATAAAGGAAATACATCCCCATATTCAGCCCTTATTACCGTATGAATTAGGCAAATATACAGTGGCAGACCGCACAGTTCTTAAACGCTTGAGGACTGAAGCTGGTATTGAAAAGGTTTAAGTGAGAAAGTACAGACTGTCCAACCTGGCCTGCGGGACTTGTGTATGGGTTTTGTGGAAATCAAAGTACTAACCACACCATCTTTAAATCCCTGTACGCTGCCCAAGCAGAGACTGTTCAGTTATTACAGACCAGAAACACTGGGAAAGCTCTTCCAAGTCCTGCTCAAGCCCCCCATGCCGTACTCTCCCATTTTCGGGTCAGACCCCGCCAGTGGTGATAGAGCTACAAGAGAGGTGTATAAATGGGGCAAGAGGGACTTTATGCTTTCAGTGTGGGACAGAAGCAGTAGCTTTATTATTCTGCTTTGAAGAAAGCCCACTAACAAGATTAAATGAGTGCATGAAGTGCCGAAACGCAGGGATCTGCCCCAGTCTGCGCAGTGCATCACATAACGAATAGCCAGTCCAGACGGTGTTTGATCTAATTGCGTCAGACTACACACCTGGCCTACTAACTCAGGTAGATAACCTGTTGAAAGACAAACATTTCTCATCAAATCAGGGACATGTTACGTTAAATAAAACACCTAACCTAGTACATCATGTCAACATTAAATCAAATTTGTTGCGTGTTGAACAGCTCTTCCAAGAAGCAGATTGAATTATCATGCACAGCTAGTGATGACAAGATTACTGCGCATTAACTTTCATTAACTAATGTGCCAAGTTCATACATCACCTGAGTTAAAATTGATGTACGGCACGACGAAGGAGATCTATCAATAAAAGGCAAGACCCCAAGAATCTGCAACTTCACAATGCATTCTCTTTTATTTCCCAGAGACTGCAATCTCCTAGATGTTATTTTGTCAAATTAGGTACTTTTGTTTCAATCTAAGAATGGACAAGACACACGAGAGAGATGCTTGAAAGCCCCTCTTACGGAAAATACTCCCATTAGATTAATTAAGCTTTGTACAGGATAGGCAAAATAAAACCTTACAGAATCTGGGAGGACAGAAGCAAAGGAAGATAATTTTTACCTGTATAGTCAGTTTTGTTTATCAATTTTGAAATTAATTGCATCCGCTTGGAAAAGACTGCAAAAAGATTTTGTTAGGTTCACCATATCTCATTCGATCTGTACACGTTGAGTGAAAAAAGAGGCAAAACAAGAAAGATAGTGGCCCTGTGTATGTATAAGCAGATAAGCACACAGCTGTAAACAAATGTTTCCCCGGAATCACTCTGAAATCTGAGAATCAGCTCAATTCTTTCGAGCTCAGATGTCCCAAAGCACGCCAAGGACTGCTAATTCACCTCACGTTGTCTGCAATCTCGGCTCTCCCATCTACGCAACTTCATTTCTCCGTAAAGACTGAGCTTTCACGGCTTTAAGGCATACAAACAATATCTTAGCACAGTTGTGCTCCCAAAGTCTTTGTTACAATAGCTTTATAATTACCATTTTTCTAAGCTGCTTTGATATCCATTAGTTAGATTTAATGCATGTTAAAAGAAGGAGCTAATGGGCACTTATCAGGAATCCCAATAAGATAAAAAACCCTTTACTTTGCCCTTTCTACCACATATCACTATAAAAATAGACAATCCTCTCCCTCTACTCATGTGATATAAAGAGAAAAAGCTAAAACTTCATCCAGTTTTTACTGATAACGCTGATTCTCCATTCAGCTTTATCTTACAGTTTATGTTTTTTAATGGCTGGTAAATGGCTGCAGAATCATTAAAGGTTGGTTAACCTTCTCAGTCTAATTTTGACCTACAAGATACTTAATTTAATCATTTCCCCATAGAAAAGGATTGAATCATTATGTGCAGACATGTGGTGATGGCCGTATTACATTAGATCTTCATTAACCCAAGTTAATAATGGCTTTGTACTAATGGAAACCTCCCCTTCCTCCTATTTTTTTTGTTTTTTTTCCAAATTGAAAAACTCACTTAGTGAACACTATGCATCCTATGCTAGATAGAGAGAAGACAGTAATTGTTGATGGGAAGATTAAATACCAAAAAGCAGCGTAAAACTTACATTTCCTTAAAATAAAATTTTCAATCCAGAAGAGTTTCCTGGTATTAGTTTTCTTGCCCGTAGAGGATGGAAATCTCATGCCCCTATTCACAACAGGAACACTTCACCCTTTAAGTGATTTCATTCATTACAACAAGGTCTCAGGAACTCAAAGCACGCTAGAAAAGCAAAGATGTCAAAACCAAGCAACAATTTAACTGCATTCTACATGCTTTAGATAGAAAACTAAATAGAAACCAGCACTTTCCTTCTGAATGATATTCCTTCAGTCACAACTGATATCTACCGTCATTCCCTTTCACCATTATTTTTGTAATCATTGGCAAATTTTGACCTTTCAAGCAGCTAACCTAATTCACAAAGGATGCCACTTCCTAATTAGCAGAGAGATTAGATTCTCAGCCCCAAACGAGGCAAGAGCCAACCTAATGAAAGCAAGTGGGTCTGGAGAGATGACCAAGCATGCTGTCACGTGGAACTGAAACACCACCTTCTTATTGTGAAAAATGAAGTAAATATTTCCAGAGAGAACATGAACAGATGCACTGACTGCAGCATACATGTGGGCACAGCCAGATCTGAAGATAACTCCTGTACAGGAAAAAGTGCGACTTAGGAGAAGATATCCTGAACACCACCACCAAACCGTGCTTAGAAGTGTGGCTAGGACTCATTTTAGCTGGAGGCACAAGCAACTAGCGACATCATGGGGACTGGGCTGCCAGAAGCTGAGACTTCACGATTGGATTCCAAGGCTGGAATCCAGTCCTTCAACCCTTGAATTCTGGCAATATAATATAGAATAATACAATGTAATATAATACATTATATAAAACAAATATTATAATATAATGCTAGTATATTATTTGTAACTGGTTTAAAGGAGAATTAGTGGATTATTGCAGTGTTGTAATTCCCTTCTTCAGTGGTCTCAGAACATGATTTCCACATTTTTTTCTTTATATCATCCTGGCCATTTTTCCAGAGGAAAACCATCAGCCTGGGGATTTGCATTTTTTCTCACCTACAGTCCTATAATTCACTTCCTTGCTCTTGGGACTGGATGCTTCTGAAAAGGAAATTAAGAGCATAGGTTTCATAACCACTCACCTCGAAACAAAATGGAAAGCACTACCACATCTATCTGCCGAAAAACAATTTCTTAAAATTGTGCTTGGCCGAGCAAAAGAACTTAAAAAAGAATATTGTGTATCCTAAGTTTGTCTGTAATGTGTGAGAGAATTGAGTCAGGCTGGACAAAGCCATTTTTAACAGCACATAAAGTGCAAAGCCAAGAGTAGCACCTACCCAAGCTGCAGAAGATGGCACTGCATTGATGCATGTATGTATGATGCTTATGAGGAGCTCAGAAGCAATGCACCCAACATGTGAAGAGCTCTGGGACGACTGGGAGAATCTGCTGAGACCCACGCTGGCTCTTGAAGATTTTACCTTTCCGTGATCTCTCTGAAATACATGGCATTTGCATTATTTCTAGCTTCGAGTGCTACCAGTGGCAACGGGCAGCTGGCGCGCACACTGGCCTCCCCGGGCCACGTCGCCGCCTGCGGCCGAGTCAGCCTGGGTCCCCAAACCTACCCAGGTGCTCTGTTGAATTAGGACGTTCCTAAATAAAGAGTACTAAAATCAGTCTCCCTCCAAGGTGGTAAAATAATATCAAACATCCTAATTATAAGCAGCACTATGCGTTTTTGGAATGGTTCGTAGTGGAAAAAAGAGTTTTCACTTGGTGTCCCATTCCTTTTAAAAAGTGAAGCATCCTCTCTTCAGATCTCAGGTGTCGCTGCTTTCGTTTCCTCCCCTGCCACCCAGAGACACCCGCCCTGTTCCTTCACTGAAAGAACAACCTGCAGGACACCACCCATCTCTTTATGAGCTCTACTGTCAGGATGGAGAAGAGGAAGGAGCCAGAAATGCAGAATCCAAATTCTCCAGGTGAATATATATACACACACACACAAATGCAACTACATGCCTTAAAAGATTAATTTCACAAGCCTTAAATTGCAGTTTAATTTCAAAACTAATTCAGCCTCATAATTGGCTTTCCGTTCAAATCACTGAGGCTAAAGATTTAAATTCTTAATATTCAGATGACTTTCAAGTTTCTGGCCCCATCTGTGCATTAGTCCATGGTGTTAATCTCTGAGGGAATCTCTGCTGGCACAGAAATAAAATAAACAAACTGGGACACTAGTAGAATAATCGGCTTTTTAAATCCTTAGTTTTTTATATACTGCTTATTTTTATGAGATTCCTTGTACTCAATTTGCCACATCTAGACTTGGCTCCAAGCGATTTCATTTTTCACATGGCACGCTATCAACAATTATTGTATCAGAGTTCCATGAAATCAGGAGGAGATGGGGAAATTTTAAATTACATTTCTCATGTAAGAAATACTAAATATTCCTTTATTTTGGAGGAGTGTCCATACTTCGCACTCTTTCACACCACTCCCAAGAAGGGTGGCAGGAGTAAACTACCCTACCCAACCCCACGAGAAAGAAGGAGCTGGATGAAACTCCAGTCTGAAAGAAGACACTTGGACTTTTGCTATTGACTTGAAAGGGACCAAGATGTATCTAGAGAGTTAGTGAAGTGGAAAGGATGAATGAGAATGGAAAAGGCCAGTCTGACAGGAACAAATTGTTTTGGAAAGATGTGTTAATTTTTGACAATCTTTCAGTTAAAACAAAATAGATACAACCTAGAGCAAAGCACTCGAGTCACTGCGGAGCATTTCACGTTGACCTTTTCAGAACTGAACACTTCAGTTAAGTAAGACATCCACCGCCTACCGTAAGGTACATTTTGTGGTGGTTATATCAAAACTAAGCTTCTGCAGTGACCAAAATAATCTTTCTCCATCACATTTTGGTTCTGTGATTAAATTCCCTTTTTTCTTTCACATTTAAGCATCTTAATTCTATCTTATCGAACAATTTTTTTTTTGTGGAAACTGTAGAACTTCTTTTGAAACAGCACTCCCCAAGGACACCCCGGGATGCTGCACGCCTCGCGGGACAAGGGCAGGATGGTAACTGGTGCAGTAACTGGGGAAAAGCCCACCCCAAACCCCAGCTCCTTTCTGCCGTGGGGCGGTGGAGCCGGCACGCTGCGGCTCGCAGATGCGGGCTCTGAAAGGGCAGCAGAACCCTTGCAGGGCAGGCGGCAGCGGGCAGTGAAGCTGTGCAACCCGTCCCGCTTTACCGGTGCTTGAAAGGCAACTCCCGCAGCTCTGGGAGAACTTTGCTGATTAAGGCTGCCAGAGGGACCAGGGGAATTTCAGCTCGAGCTTGCAGCTGCATTTTTTAAACTTGGCTGTGTTCTTCATATAGAGGCAAAGTTCAAAGAGGCAGAACATCGTTCAATACGAGTAAAACATGGTCTTCTAAGATCCACTTTCAAACAGTGGCATGTTAAATCAAAACAGCTCGTGGAGGGGGAGAGAAAGGAAGAAAGATGGAACAGAAAATCCTGCGTCACTAGTCCTGTTCTGCATTTTCGGAATGGCCTATATTTACACGTTTAAATTGTCCAGTTGCATGACCTTAGGCAAGTTAAACTAAAAATGCTTTAAAATGTTTTCCAGAGAGCATCAGAAAAGGAAAAAGAAATGGAATTCAGTTTAAGAGCCAGCACACCTTTGAGGACGTGAAGGGGCCAGGCTGTGACACATGTGCTCACACTACAGAGGACTTTACTCCACAGGAACAAGCTCCTGATTTCAAGAACACTACGCTGCAGTGTGAGACACTATTCCAATTAAGTTATTATAATCTTAACCAGCAACAACAACCTATTATAATTAATAATACTTGACGATTTCTTTCTATTCCTGTCAAGGGTTGCTGCAAGGTGACTTGCAGGCTGCAGCGAGCAGGCTCCTCGGAAAACCCGGCAGCCTGAGTGCTCTGCCGTCTGGGAAGTCCCTTCACTTAAACCCCATCAGACTGTCTCTAATGAGTCTCTTCACGTTCCTGCCAGTTCTTCCAGCTCTTGGACAATCCCGTTTGGAGGATATTTGTATTTTAGGGTAAAGGAAACTTGCTTCTTCTGTGGGAGGCTAAGTGCCTGGCAGTATCACATCGTGCTGCAGGCTGGAGTATGCATCCTTCCTGCATTCCCATTTTCTTGGTTCACTCTACCTCCTTTAGGCTCATTCATGGCAGAGTCAGTACGTCACGTCTTACTTGGCCACCCTCCATCCCCTGCCACGGCCAGGCACAATTTGCAGCTGTCCTACAGGGTCAGAGATGAGCCATGGCACTCTCTTCCAGCTGCCTGCATCCCGGCACGAAGGGTGGACCACACTGTGCTCTGAGACGTGGCATCCTCCCAAGGCACAGCCCTGCCCGCAGCCTGGACGCATTTGTGTTGCCCCGCACCCCGGGGTGTGCTGCGTCAGCGCCGCAGAGCCCTTTCCGGTTCACTGGGAATGGGATCCGCTCTACCGATCCTCCTAAAGCCTTACAGGAGCGTTCCCTGCAGCTCAAGGTCACCGTGCCCTGCTCAGCCCGTGCTCAACAGCGTATTTTTGACGGTCGTGCTCTGCAAAATTTCCATGGGTAGAGCTTTAGCTCCATATGTCCCTTTTTTCTTTGTTTTGTTTTTTTTTTCTTTTTTTTTTTTTTTAAATCTGGGCAAAATTCCTACTGACAGTCATTGGCTGCTCATACTAGGTGCCCTCACAGTCAGGATTTATCTGGGATGCTCTAATACTCCAGTTACTTTTCTCATAAGAGGTGCGCAGAATTATTAAGAACATTGCAGATACTGTGCTAATTGAGTAATACTGCATTTTTAATGGCAGCCATTATAAATGGGCATATGGAAGATGTGAGAAATAACAATTGCACAGGATATCCAGGGAAGCATTTTCAGTCCTCAGGCAGAGTTCAAACAGCAACAAACAGCAACCCCAACTCCTGTAACATATAGTAAGATTTCCTAGTTTGCTTGAAGCAAACCTGTACTTCATACATGGATATAAACACATATGCATATATATATTTAGAGAGGCATATACATATAAAATTTACTGTTGAATCAATACTGACCTCTAAGAACCCGAAAGGTCTTTCATTTGTCAACCATTGCCACAAATGTAATGAATTCTGCCCATTTATTTTTTCTCCTCAAAAGGCTGGTGTGGTGCCTCCTTAGTTATTGTAATAGCCTGAAGCGTCTTGAACTATAAAAAGTTTCTAAATCTCTGCAAAATCTACATTTTGCTAAATACATTGTCTAGACTTCTCTCTGCAGAAAACAGGGAAACAGAACCTGAAGCCAAAGGAGGAGCACACAGACATCCACAGCAACTCTGTGACGTCTCTATCACTTTCCCAAAGACACAACATCATGTTTATTGCCAAGAACACGGAATAAGGGCCTCAGATACCCAAATTCCCAGGAGGTTTTACAAAAGCAAAGAACAGAAATTCCATACTAATATAAACCTTTAAAAGAATACTGATTAAATACGAAAAGGGGGGAAAAAAGTCCCAAATACATCAAAGACAAATGTAATTGCTTTTGAACAAAACCAGATTGCTTTCTACCTACTTGCCTTAAAGGCAAGCACTCCAACCTGGGATACAGAATACAAAAAAATCACTGGTAGCAGCAGAGGTACAAGTATTTTGTAGGCAAAGTTATCCTATCCTGATTTAATAGCTCAAAGGCTTATCTGGATTTCAGACAAGAAGAGGATGCAATTTACTGCTTCTTTCACATAAAGGAGCAGAGCTAGTTAAAACATGCGGGAACACTTTGAATATTGATCTGTCCTCAAATAAGATGTAAGAAATTTGATCTGCTGTGCAAATGTTGTATCAATCGTCAAACCCTGATATGCCCCAAAGTGGCCTTCAAATGAAAGCCAGAAAATCCTCTGGGAAGATGTCATTTGAGCCATCAGCTCAGGGACTTCTCGTGTCACCTCTGCCGAGGCAGGTGTGTCACCACCCAAAGCATGTCAGGAACAGAGCTGTACCTATTCCTTCCTCAAAAATAATGTCACGTTCTTCCCCACTACATGTCACCACAGCAGCCCATTTCTCACAATGCCGAAAGACAATCAATCACGGCTGCGAATCACCTTGTTAAAAATAGTGGCCACCGGAGACGTTCCTATGACACCCCAGGCGGCAGAGAAGCCGTGATAGATGTTTGCTGACACAAAACAAAGTCACGCGGTATTTAACCCCCTTAGCTGGCTAACAACCGAGGATAAAAGTTGTCTTGGAAAATCTCCCTCTGATTTCAGGAGACTTACAAATGTAGTGGGGACAGTATTCACAGTATAATCTCTGTTTAAAGAACGAATACATGAATATCAGTCATGCTCAGCAATAAGCTAAACCAGCCCTGCTGCCACATTGGAATCTGCAGGGTTACACCGCACTTAAATAACAAACCAACAATACAGCTGAAAATAAAACATTAAGGACCCTTCTAACTGTATTTTTCCAAGCATATAAACATGTTCATGTAAAAATCTTCACTTGTGTTCCACGTACAGCTTACACCCTCACTAATTTTCCAGCCATAAATTTTCTGAAATTCCGCTTTGGGTTTTTCCCCATCCCGCTCTCTGTAAGAAAAGTCCACAGGGACGGAGGATGAGTGAGCAATTTCTGTGGGATATTCCCACTTCATTGTGCTTGCACTGGGCACCAAATAAGAAAGTATTTTCCTCACACTTTGGGACACAGACCTATGTGGAGTCTGACTGGGTGCCAGATATTGAGTTTGCAAATGACTGGGTTAAACAGCAAGAAGGAAGATACCGAGCATTTCAGGCACAGGGTCAGTGAAACGCCCCTGCCAGGCTGGCTTTCAGTACTCTGTAGAGTTAGAACAACAGTCCTGTACACGTGTAACGAGCATATGAGAACGGCAATACAGAGAATTACTCTACAAAACCACTACGTTTGCAAATTCCACATCTAGGAAGGGACCACCAGGATCCAGGTTCCCCCTAACCCAAGTCTGCACTTTCTCTGCAGAGAAAGAGACACCAGCTAGAACTTTCTCATCTCCATAAGTCTCCACAAAGAGCCAGCAACAACAAACCTCTCCTACGTTCCCTCTATTTCAAGAGGAAGCCAAACCACCATGTCAGATTAATGTTTGAAAGCTGGTGATAACTTTAAGACTTTTTTTCAACTGTACCTGGTTTAGAGCCTTCATCAACAGAGCCATTATAGACTTGGTTTATAAACTCCGGTCTGTTGTCATTCATATCAATCACATAGATGTAAAGGTCAATAGGATTCTCCACCTTGTTTCCATTCATATCCACCGCATGAGCCCGGAGCTGGGAATAAGCACAATGAAAGCACAATATCAGCAATTGGATTTGTTGCAGAATGAGAGACCATGTTTTGTAGGAATTGACTTCACCTCATAAATACTTTCTCAAAATTGAGCTGAGCTGGTATCCAATTCCAATCAAAAGCAGCAAGATGGTTTCCATCTAGACTCCACATACAGACAGTTTTTCAAGGCTTAACATAATAATGAAATAATATTTTAAAATAGCAATTGTCAGTGGAAACACTTTAACTCTGGTGTAGTGATGCTATCTCCTTCACTGCTAATAGACCACTACATCTTAATTTTTAAGTCATGATGAAGCTTGTCTGACAATCTGAAAAGCAAATTTTCCTCAGTTCCAAACACAGCAAGGAAATGAGTTTGACTTGAGAGGTTTCTTACGGGAACCTGCAGCCTTTATACCCACAAGAACAGGGATTAATAAGTGAAGAGAGTTCAGAATGGCATCAGTATTGTTTATTCTTTGTTTAATCACGGTCTCCAGGAACAGAAACAGCTACCGACCCCATTGCTCTACGCACCGAAAGACATAAAAGAAGTCCCTTTCCCTTCAGATGACAGGAGCCCTGGTGGCACTAAGAATGAAATATTTTTCTCAGGCTTAACTCAGATACCCAGTGATGACGCATTACAATAAACAGAGCCACAGTGTTAAGTCCTCAGTTAAACTGGAACTGCGGCTTTATCTTATTAGCAATAACCATCAGTAATAATGCTCGAAAACAAGAGCATCTGTTTTCTGAACAAAAGGGACAGATACAGCATGTCAAAATGAGTAATTAATAAAACAAAGCAATCAACAATAGTCTGGAACAATCAGTAGTCAGGTGAAAAAAATGGATAGCTTTCTCATTAAAGGGAACAGATGGCTACTCTAAACGGTGTGTGTGCTGAACGGAGCTGCTGATGTTGGCCTGGGGGGAAAAAAAAAAAAAAGACACGCGAGAAAAGGGCTGCACGGCCCCTGACGATGGCTGGGCAGCGGAGAGGCATCGCCTGGGTGCGGACATTGCAGATTTTGTCACCCTTCCTCACTTCAGCACCAGTGAGCACCACTGAACCTCCACACCGCCACGAAATCTGGGGACAGCGTTCAGGTCGTCTGTGAGACACCCAGCAAGGCTGGCGGGATGAAGAACGAAGGCTTCAGGGGATGTCAGCCTGGTGCAAGGGCTGGCTGGAAGAGCTGGGCTGAGAGACAGGACCTCCCCACCGCCCCGCGGGGAGCTTTTTTTTTTAAGATACAAGCCCTGTGAGCATGCCGACACGCACCAGCCCATGCCTTCAGAGGGACTGAGGCCTCTGGTCCCTCCTGGCAGCTCCCCGGGCCATGGGGCTGCTGCCGGGAGTCGGAGCTCCTGTGCCAAGGAGGTCTCCAGCTCCTCTGATGCGTGACAAATAAATGTGCTAATTGCATTAGCACTGGTTTCCGTCTTTCGCTCTCGCTGTGCTGTGATTGATGTAACTTTCTCCTTCATGTATGGTGTTCAGAAGTCCAGAGCTTAACAAAAGAATCTGCACGCTATTAGGATGGGCTGGATTAACATTTAATCAAGCAAAGAGAACAAACTGCCATGTGAAATGAGCTGGGAGAAAAACATTTTTTTTTTTTAACGGAAGTTAAGCAGCACTTTTTCTTTAAAGACTGAAGAAGTTTGGCTTCATTTTCAATACAAGATGTACCATTTGTATTTCACGACTTGTAATGCTCTTAATATCTGCATTCCTTGCCTGCATACAAACTGCTCTGCCTCCCACCTGTTGAGCCATCCTTCATCCCGTTAGATGTAGTAATTCAATAACTTTACCAGTCAGAGGTCAGACTGCCTTTGAAAAAAAGTAATTCGGAGCTAAAATTAAAGTTATTATCTTCAAACCGAGGCAGCACCGGGCTCTCTCTTGCCGCACTTCCAGCAGCGGAAATGGTTCCATTCAGAGATAAAGCAGAGAGCAAAGCTGGTATCTCACCCCTCAGATCTGACTCTCTCCCTGCAAATTTTTAATTATATTTGACAGCTTTTGTTTGAAATCTCCAGAAGTAAGGGATTTCTCAGCAATGCGTGTCTATCTGCTTGTTGCCCTCACTAAGCACATGTATCCACAAACGCGTTACTGCCTGCACTCAAGGAAAAAAAGATTCAATAAGCCTGACTGCAGGCACCTCACTGTGACATGCACCAGTGCCACCTCTGCCCCGAGCCCAGCACCAGTCCCCGGGCTGAGTTACGGGAGGGAGGACGGTGCCTGGGGACATAGGCACTGGCACCCTGACGGCTTTTGGGCAACTGGGAGGATGGTACCCGTTCCCCAGACCCGGCACCTTTATGCCCCGGATTGTGCCGGTATCCGGGTGTCTGTAGCTGCTGCTCTTTGCTGTCCAGCGCAGTTGTTACCGCTGCCATTTCTGCGCACGCCCCTTCTCTCTCCTGCTCCTTTTTCGCCTGACTCCAATGAACTTTCCCTCTTGTAATTGCTTGTCTGAATTTTCTCTATTCGTATTCTTTGGACAATTCCCATGTGCTAACGCCTCCGTATCCTTCCACACTGCGCGGCTCCCCTGAGGTCAGTGCCAACCGCAGCGGAGGCAGGAGAGAGGCTTGAGCCAGAGGGCTGAATCTCAACTCAGCTCAACGGGAGCTCTTCCTCATTAGAGACCATTCCTCGTTAGAGACCATTCCTCGTTAGAGACCATTCCCAGCGGAGAGAGCAAAGGAAGGAGGGACTCCAGTGGGGCAATCTGTCTACTGGGAAACTACTTGTATCTCCAAGGCAGATCAGATACCACATTTCTCTTCCTTAATTCGTCTTCTCCCTTGTTCTCCTGCCCTACTAAAGAGTATTAATGAGGCATCCTTCAGCTGGACAACACGCTTTGTTCTGGAGTCGTTCTCCAGATGTCGAGACAGGGCTCATTTGTGCGAGGCACGGTTTGAGTCTAGTGTGGTGCCATCTGCTCCCACCTGTGACCATGCGGGTGTTCTGGTGACAGAATGATGGATGGGATGAAAAGCCGATGTGTGCGAGTGCTTTGTGGCGCTGGGCAAGGCACAAAAGGTGATGGCTGTGCTTCGTCAGACAAATACGTCATTTAGAGCTGGAGAAACCACCAGAGCAAAGACCAGTGAGCACAACCTGGGCCACAGGACACATGCCAGACACACGTCATGCACGAGTATTCAGAGGGAAGCTGGTGGCTAGCTGGAGACACAGTTAAGAAACATTTATAAAGTTAGTTTGAAATATCTGAAACATTGTCCCCAAGAGGGAGAACATGACAGGAGCAGAGAAGGAATAAATAATATCAAATGAAATACCTTGCAGAGGATTCTGAAAAGTTAATACAGGTAACAGGCTAATCTCTAGCTGGCGTACCGCTCCGCTGTATGCCAGCCAAGGAGCTGGCTCAATAGTCTCTAACGAATATTGTTTAGAAGTACGACAATCATTGCTATCATATTCAGCAGCAGCTACCACAGGTCTCTGAGGTTTTTCTACTGACAGCTTCCTGTGTAAATGTAGCTGCTGGCATACAAATGATTCAGTACCACGATTATTGATTACACTGGAGGCTGGTGGTATCTGCAGGTAGTTAGTCAAAGTCAACACAGTGAATTGTGTTAAATACGAATATTACTTATGCACTAATACCACTAATACAAATACACATTATCAATCAGTGACAGAGCCTTTGAGCAATAAGCATACAATGTCACGCCTAATTTGTATGCTCTTAATTGTGATTAAAAGTTCAAATTAGAGTACTGTGACGCAAATGGCTAGCATTACTCACTAGAATTTGGTTCACAATACTGGAATTATCTCCTGTATTCCTTGATGTCCAGTAAACTTTTCTGTTTCTTTGCACTTCAACTAACTCCTCCTCAACTATAACCCACCTGCTCCAGCCCTTTCTGAGACAGCATTTCATCAGCCTGATGCTGAAGGCACACACGTATCTGGGACTGGATTAGGCCTTGCTTCAAAGCTTCCCCATAATGCACATTATCTGAGCATCATAAGCAATGACTACTTACTGACACGTTTGTGTTGATGTCTTCTGAAAACAGAGCTTGAAAAATGCCTTGGAAAACTAACCTGTCAATTTACCATCCCTTGTACTTGCAAGGCTTAACTGTGGCTTGATAGGAAATTGGTGTCTGGATCAGAAAAGACATTCAGAGTCACTAATTCTGTCAGCTGTACAAACGGGACTTGGGGAACACGGTTAAACAAGACCAAGAGAACTCACGCATATTAAATATTACTACCTGCTGAAACTCATTTGGCACGCAACAAACATGAAGGGCTGACGAGAAGGGGAGATGCCACCACACACGCCTGTCGCAGTGCGATGGCAGCAAGATGGAGGAGGCGAGCTCGTGCTGGCGCTGGGAGCGTGCCCCACGGCTGCGGCCCCAGATGTGGACACTAAGGATGCTGGAGCAGCTCCGGCAGCATCACTCAGCGCAACACGTGCGTTTCTGCATCGCCACGCGGCGTTGGTTAAGTGGCCGCAAAGCCCTTCTCATTTTTTTCTGCTCATATTTGCAGCTGACTCGGCGTCTGGGATGTCTGCAAGGTCCCTGGAGAGCGTGTACTCTGCAGCGCAGACGAGAAAACAGATGAGGCCAAAATACAGCTTACTACCACTCCAGTTGTGCTGGGGGGTTAACGCAGGAATGCCAGCACACGCTGCGGCGGGGCAGACGCTGCGGGTCCCAGCGGCACATACCTCGGCCTTGGAAACATCCTCCCTGAACGTTCATAAATGATCTTGAAAACAGGGGAAGTTCTGCTGCAGAACTCCCCATCTAATTAGAAAAAATCTGTTTCACCTTAGGGAAAAAGGTAGGTTTCATCAGACAAACGGCTTGCTAAATGCAGGGAGAGGTAAAACACTAGTATGTTAAAAATGGTAGTCCTGAAGCAATGCAGAAAATTATGCATAAGAGAATATGTGTTGAAAATGTGGGAGTTAATGAAACAGAACTCTTCATATGTAGCCTCGCAAACACTTGCAAATTATATTTTTTTTTTATAATTAGCTTTTAGATTACCTGGGAATGAAAGTAGCAAGGACAACACTCGACAGTGACAGAGATGCTGAGCAGACTTGTTTCTGTTCAGGATTGCAGAAAACCTGCAGCTGTATGAACGCACCCACCTTCAGCTGGAGCAGCAAGCCTGCGTCGGACGAGAAGTTCACATCCTACCGGGTAACAAAGCCCAGAGACCGAGGGCAGTGCCCTGCAGCTCCGCTGACATCCTCTACACCAGCTGAGGAGTTAAGCTACTAATCTGAGCTAAAGAAAACTCTACAGCAGACGTCAAACTGGTTTAAAGATGGCCAAGCTCTACAGCTCTGATCCAAGCCTGCACCTCAGTCACAGCTTTTCCAGTACTCGGTATAAGCCTGGCTCCAGATCTGCCTTTCCTTTCAATTACAGCCTCAGCTATACGAAGTGGCATAAATTCACTGACTTCTCTGAAACTTGCAAACAGCCCAGACTTTGGATGGTATCTTTTTCTGGAAGCTGGCATAATTTTTTCCAGTTTCTAGGATTGTCCATTCCTACTGTAAGCTTCTGCACCGCTGTGTGGGTAAGTTTGGTAAACGGTATATTTATAAATGCTCCGTAAAGGGTTATTAAATGAACAATTGATGGTCCAATAAATCATCAATCCCTTGCTATTGAGGATGAAGGATCTAAACCTTGTTTACAGGCATGACTTAAAATGTTCTCCATCACCTTCTACTGCTCTGCTAACAAAGGTTTTCTGTCACTCACTACTCCTGCCTGTGAGGTCTCACAGCACACTTACCAGTTATTCACTCCCTATAAACCACATCTTCCTGTCACCCTCAGGGTGTGAATATGCTCATTTACATGTGGGTGTCACCAGTTCAAGGTTTCTATACGGAGCAGAAAAGGCTGGAAATCCTGCTGTGCGTACAACGCAGACCCATTCAGTCCCCTTTGCCAAGGCGAGAATTCTGCTTACTGAATTAACTGTTTTTGACTGAGAACCTCTGATCGTAGACATCACAGTGGCTCCATCAAAAGTGTTAACTTGTGTGCTGTATTATTGACTACACTGTGATAATAACCTGGCACTGCTGAGGCAATATCAATAACGCAGAGATGACACACACTGTATTTCAAATACTCCTTTTCAAAACAATCTCTCTTCATATTTTCCTAGGCACAGCAAACAAAATAATTGTTCTTGTTCACAGAGGATAAAATAACTTTCCTTTAGATCTTCTTTTTTTCCCAGGGGAAATCTCTTTTTCCACCCAACTGAAGAGGTAATCTATTTTCTTTATCCTTCCACCTCAGTCCAGAAGCTGTGTCAACATGGTTAACTGGATACCTGATACAACTGACAGAACGCATCTCCGACGGCACAGTCAGGAATACGGTGTCGGTGGAAGTGACCCATACCATCTCACTGACATTACAGCATCTCTACGAACAGCTGTTATGATGCCGATAGATGTGGCCAATGCCGATACAGAGCAACCCATGGAACAGCCTTTCACAACCACTCCAGCAGAGAACGTAAATGTAGACGCAGAAAGTGTTTGAGATTTTGCAGGGCTATCATGCAAGGTGCAACACATTTTTTTAGCAATCTGTGGACTCTATCTGCTGTACAATTACATTGTGCAATATAGGGGCTAGGATTTACATCAAAACATAATGGCCAATTACACTCTAAGTATTCTACAGGTAGAGCATTTTATGTACTAGGAGAGCATGAGGCACCATTTTTCAGTATAATTATCTTAATTAATTTCCTCATATTTAATATTCATCTAACTGCATATTTAAAAACCTATCTGACACACCCCCATCATACTGCCTGAACATCTCCTTGTGATTTAAAATGAAAAATGACTATATTAGTTATTGCATGTTTAGCTGCAGTAATGATTCTTAAATTAGTAATTTCCCAAGACATGCTAATGTAGCAATTGGTTTCTCATGGTTTTGGGGGGTTTGGTCCACACATAAATTTGCATGGATTTAATACGCAGCGTGAAGTTGAACCACTTTAAATAAATAACTCTGACTTTGTGTCCTAAAAGGACATCAGTTTAATGCTGCTTTGCATTGGTTTGGCTGATTTAGCAAGGTCAGGTTACACTAAAGGAAAGCAGAATCAAAGCCAGCATCCTAGAGACCGGTGACAAGTGGTGTTCCTCTGGGGTTGGTATTGGGCCCGGGCCTGTTCAACATTTCTGTTGGTGACATGGACAGTGGGATTGAGCACACCCTCAGCAAGTTTGCCGATTACATCAAGCTGTGTGGTGCCGTCAACACAGGATGCCATCCGGAGGGACCTTGACAGGCTGGAGAGGTGGGCCCTTGTGAACCTCATGAAGTTCAACAAGGCCAAGTGCAAGGTCCTGCACATGGGTTGCGGCAATCCCAGGCACAAACATGGGCTGGGTGAAGAATGGATTGAGTGCAGCCTTGAGGAGAAGAACTTGGGGGTGCTGGTTGATGAGAAGCTCAACACGACCCGACAATGTGTGCTTGCAGCCCAGAAAAACTACATCCTGGGCTGCATCAAAAGAAGCGTGGTCAGCAGATCAAGAGAGGTGATTCTGCCCCTCTACTCTGCTCTCACAAGACCCCACTTGGAGTACTGTATCCAGCTCTGGAGCCACCAGTGTAAGAAGAATGTCAACCTGCTGGAGCGAGTCCAGAGGAGGCCACAAAGATGAGTAGAGGGCCAGAGCACCTCTCCTGTGAGGACAGGCTGACAGAGTTGGGGCTGTTCAGCCTGGAGGAGGGGAGGCTCCAGGGAGACCTTTTAGCAGCCTTCCGGTACCTAAAGAGGGCCTACAGAAGAGCTGGACAGGGACTTTTGACAAGGGCCTATAGCGACAGGACAAGGGGTAATGGCTTTAAACTGGAAGAGGGCAGGTTTGGATTAGACATAAGGAAGAAATTCTTTACTGTGAGGGTGGAGAGGCACTGCAACAGGGTTCCCAGAGAAGCTGTGGATGCCCCATCCCTGGAAGCGTTCAAGGCCAGGTTGGATGGGGCTTTGAGCGACCTGGTCTTGTGGAAGGTGTCCCTGCTGATGTCAGGGGAGTTGGAATGACATGATCTTTAAGGTCCCTTCCAACCCAAACCATTCAATGAGTCTATGATGTCCACACACACACACAATTGCTCTGGCAGAGCGAGAGTGAAACTCACACTGTCAGTTAAACCCAGCCACCCCTGTACAATCAGCTTCTCGGGTCTCTGCTGACACAGAGAGCCAGTCCAAACTGTGAACTGCGCTCTGATTTTGAACAAAACCCCCTGGTCTTCTCAAAGCTGCATGTCCTTTCTTGAAGCCAGCAATTCTAGTCGTGTTTTGCTTTGAGCTTGTGAATCGAGATAAAACTCTAGATGTTTTATGCTTACGTGGTAGGAAGCTCTTTCTTCTCTGTCCATCGGGCGAGTCACATACATCCTGCCAGACACAGGGTCAATGCTGAAGACCTCCATCGGCGGCTGGTCAGCTCCCACTCCAGTGATGCTGTATCTGATATGGATCTCTTTGTCCTTATCGGAACGAATCTGGATGAAATAACAAAGACAGCAATTGCTAAGTTTTGGACAAAAGCCATATGGATGTTTAAAGAAATTTAAAGATCTGAGCCTGAAAGCTGCATAAATGTAATACTGCTGTCAATTTTGACAAGGGAGTTGTATGCCAAAGGTTTGGGGAAAAGCCAGGAAAAGTGTATTCCACATATTTTCAGCTATTTTTCTCCTCTTTTATTCATGACGATTCTCTAGGAATCATTGAAATTCTGACTTTTTGCCTTCGACGCCAAAGAATCTCTATGCACAAAAAATGTTGTTTACATGTTACTGAAACCCTTGGCTCCTTAAAGTGTCCAAATTCTTCAGCTATACCTGGAGACTCCCAGCCATTAATCACTTCTGAAAACGCTATCTGCAAGCTCCCACATCATGTTCCCAGTCCCTGTGACTGTGCACACAAATGATCCCATGAAATTCGAAGAACAGGGCTGCTTGCTCCCTTCCTCCACGCTGTTGGCTCAACATTGGCCAGGAATGTCCGGTGGGGTGTCACCATTTCATTTGACTGATTGTTGAGGAAAAGTATGTTTGGCACATTGCTTTTTAAAGCCCTTCCCTCCCATACCTGGAGAACAACACCACAAACTGAATACAACATGAGAAATCACATGAACCTTGGATGCAGAGCCAAGAAACTAAAAAGGAGAGGAGGTTAATGTGTTGTCCTAGCAACCCTGACTATCTCTTTAAACCCAAATTTAATTCTCTGATCAAATGCTGAAAGAAGTTCTTGCAACAGCATGACTATTCCTGAAAGAGAGTGCAAGGTACAAATAAATTACCACCCCCCGCACCATCACAAACTGTCTTGGCAGTGTAAAAGCGACGTGCATAAATTTTTCCCTAACAGGTCTATGAATACAACAAAGTAGTGGGAAGATAACAGAAATCTTGTAGCTGAGCACATGTTAGCATCTCTGCTACGGCAGCTGCGTGCTCGGAGGAGCCTGAGCGGGCTCACTGGGATGCAGGAGGCCTCTGCGCATCCATAAACAGCCCCAGTTTGGGGAGCAAAGGTCGCTTCCCAAAGGAAAAGGAGGCTTTGCTGGTCAGGGAAAGGAACTGGGATGGGGCCATGGGGCCGCTCTCACGCTCCTTCCACACGTGACCTACCGCTACTTCTTCCTCTCCTGACACGGGAGGCTGACAAGATGCTGAGCGTGTCGGTGCGGAAAAATATCAGATTCCCCGGCTCCAAGGATCTCCTTTGATACCTTTGTCCAGATCATTACCAAGTTTGTACACTGTTTCTTTGTACTGCCTCCACCAAACAGCCTGCTCCCGTTAACGGCTAATAATGTCAGTTATTGCTAGACACTGCCAGGATTGATTCGTGCTGCACCTTCACTTCTGGAGCTGAAGGTCAGGGAAGAGAGACAGTTTCATCTGTCTTTTCTCTCCAGGATTCACTGCTTGTTAGGCTATTAGGACCGAGGAAAACCGATTGGACTTACACTGGTATAATCACTTAAAAGAGGTACCGGGGACACTGTAACAGTGCCCTCATGCCGCACACAACGGGTTGTACAGGTTTTTGTGGGGCCAGTGCATATTTGTGATAGGGACCCAAGGAGACAGGCATGAATCCAATTTTCACTAGCAAATCTGTGGGTGAAAAAGAGTACATCAAAATCAAGCTCTGCTGGCACAACTGTGGTTTTAATGCCGGCAACCGACTCACTAGTTCAATAACTGAAGACCACAGTCCCCATTTTTAGAAAGTCAGCTTTCACTCTGCCAGGCGGAAAGGGCTGAGAATTGAATTTATGTGTATCCCAAAAGGGTAACGCGGGACGCACGGTTCCGCGTCTGTCTCCAAAGGACCTGTAATGTGTCAGGATAAAACCAGCCCTTCATCTTCAACAAAGTTTTTCCTTAACAAAGGTGAAAGGGAAAAAAACCCACCCAAACCCAAGGTATCTGCACTTTTCCTGCCTTTTTGCTCACTGAAGCACGGGAGCCGGGAGGGTGTCCCCAGCCCCAGCCTGGCTCAACTGTGGCTGTAACCTGAGTACTACAACCAACTGGCAAAGCACTTTCCCTTCAAGGAACGAAAATTTTAGCAATTTTAACCTGAATCATGGAAAAGGAGAGTCTGTTAGTTCTTCGCGGACATTTTTCTGCTCTATTTCCTGTTGCACATAGCACCCAGACCCCATTGTGATAGAAGCATTAGAAATGCACAGAGAGAGACAGAAACAGGGAAAAGGAGGCTGGATTTAAATATTCATCCCTAAAGGCACTATATTTTATTTTCAGGAAATGCAGATAAACAGACGCTCTCTAAGAAAGCGATGTAGGGTTTAATAAAGCGTATGCTATAGGATGTCCTTGCCGCACTTTTAATAGCATTAATAGGGTCTAAGCTGTCTGTAGGTAAATCATTGCAGATCTAGGAGATGAAACGGATCGTAAGACCCACACAACTTACCCTGTTACACTAAGAAAAATCCGTGAGCTAATTATACTGCATTGAGCAAACAAAGATGGGGAAATATGTTGCAAATATTCAGCAATGACTCATTATTTGTTGTTAATTGCCATCATACTACGATGGTTTGCCTGTCACCTGTACTTAATTACATTTCCAGTAAGAGTACAAGGATGTGAAGTGTTCAGAAAAAAAAAAATCACCTAAGAAGTAGCACTTGTCACAGAAAGTTGCAAAGACCACTGACAATGCAGCATAGTCTGCATTACTACCAGGGAGATATTCATCGCACAAAGGCACATGCTTTTTATATTGGAACATGTAATTTCAGCACTCTTAATGAGATTTTTAAAAAAATAAATTTTTTTTTACTTTTTTTTTTTTTACAGTAATCCTGTAACATTTTGACCAAAGGTTTCATTTGCATAATTCCCAGGGTGCAATTTAGTAAATCTTGTTGAGAAGTTAAGAACATTATCTGAATACAATGTAAGGTTTATTTCTTTTCTTGAAATCGTTCCTGGAGCAGTTTACAATAATAATAATAATAATGATGAAAAAACCTCTATCTCAAGGAACTCACTAGATCATAAGAAAAAATTACCAGTTGGGGGAATTTACTGGCTCAGGAGAGAGTTGCTTTTTCATTCATTTATGCCTGGGAAGTGAGGAGATGGTAACATATCCCCATGATGATCTTCTGACTGGAGAACTTAACCATGATTTTTTTTTCATTTATCTTTTCTTTTATAACGCAGTCAAGAGTTATGCAGGGTTCTGGATTACAGAGCAGATGGCAGAAGGACAGTTTTCCTGAGCTGCGTTTATACATTTTTTTACTTGGAGAACCCTCGGAGCTTCTCCAGCGCCAGGCACGGTACAACCCTGTGTATGATGACGTGAGCAAGACGAATGATGATGGCTGATGACTGTCATAAGAGGAATTTGCTTGTAAAGCAGCTTTTACTCTCAAAACCCTCTCAGAGATGGAGCTTACATTGGATTGTTACGTCGGTGAAGGAAAACACCCCAGACAGAAAGGCAATTTATGGTGGAAGATGTGATTCCCTGATCCTACCCTACCTCACGAACACAAGTGAAATTTTCCACGCAGGAATCCTGGGATGCTGAGTATCCTCACCTATGCTGACAGATACAAATGGACTGTCTGGGAGCTCTGGGATCAGCACTAAATCCACAGAGGGAACACGCAGTGGAGCCAGGCACCGAACTTGCATTGCCAGACCTCCGCTTGGCTATGGCAAGCGAGGACACAGCAGCCCCACACCCAACGGGAAAGCAGGGTGCTGCGGGGGGGTCCAGGCATGAAGCATTGATGCACCACCCCAAACGGAGCACAAGGCTTGCAGTCAACGTTTGCAATTCAGAACCAGACCACCAAGAGCCTGACTCAGCTCTCGTTTCTATAGAGTAATCCCGTGAACAGAAAAAATCAGCGCAATTTCACAGATGAGTATTTTCCACTGTGGGTTCTGATATAATAACTAAACGGTGTGAAAATTAACATTGCAACTCTTGAGATCATACAGGGCTAAGCCCTTCAGAGCTGGCTCTCTCCTGTGTAGCAATGGCACATTTAGAGGGGCTTGAAAAGCAGCCTGTGGCTGTGACACAGGACCGCATCCTGCTTTTACAGATCAAACCTCTGGGTTCATGCATCTCCATCAGGAGGAACTGGGTACCTAAACTGTTCCTGCAAGTTTTACTGATAAGCAAAATATCAACTGATGAGCTCCTCTGAGGTACCAGATTTTATCACTCTGTTTTGCTCCTGTTGATCCATATCCTTCTCGTGCTCTTAGCACTTCCATTTCTCACCATGGGCTTTCAAATTTACAAGCCCTCCCGTCCTAGCAGATGACAAGAAGAATCACAGATCCCTGTAACTCTCCCGTGCCAGGAGCAGAGGCAATGCAGACTGTGGAAGGCTGTCTGGTCAGTAGATTGGTGGACACCTGTGAGTCCATAAATCACCCAGTTTTTGGAGCACGACGTTGCTAGAAAATAGTGGCCCAATGGAGATTGTTTAGATCTTGATAAAGCAAATGCCTGGAAGCCTAGGAAACTGGTTGTGCAAGGAAAGGCTGAACAAACAAGGACAAGTGAGTCTACAGAAGAGAAGACGGGACTGGAACGAGAGTATTCCTGTACCTAAAAAACTGTGTTATAGAGGATTTCACTGAGCTGTACACAGCCTGGCTTCTGCCCATCGCTGTGTAAGTGCCTGGGAATGTATCTTGAGAAAGCAAAGAGGCCATGTATACTCTATTGCATTTTCTATCCACAGAGCAAACTAGAAAATAAATTTATTTTTAAGTTCTCCAACTTGTTCTGTAACAGTATGGAGGTAAGAATGCCCTTCAAAAAATACTTAATTTCCCAAATCTCCCATAAAACACTAGGCAACATTTGCACTAACACAACCTGGGGTGACTTCAGATTTTTTTTTTGTTTTGTAAAACCCATTATGATTATTAATGAACAGATAAAATAATGTAAATGATAAGCAGTAAGTGTCTTTTATTATTAAGCTCTTAGCTATTTTGCCCATTAAGAAAACCAAATTAAAATAATTGAAGACTACAATCTGTCATGCATTCAAAATGCTCCATAGAAATTCAGACAGGCAAACATATTCAAAGTCTTTAAATGAGCGCACTTAAGAGTCAGTCTAAGCATTCCAGGATTGGCTCATTAATTTTAGTGGAAATATTTTAATTCAGCTACTCTTACTGCTTATTGAAATCCCTGCTAAGGACTTATTTATTTTTAACTGAATCTGCAATATGTTTAAGAGTCATTTGTTCTTAACTCTTATTTCACAGTTGTTTTACACGCCAGTAAAGAGACATCTCTAGCCCTGTATTTCCAAACAAATTACTGTATGCTGCTTAAAGAATCACATATGGTTTCAGTAAATAGATGCAAAAGTCAAATGGACAGAGAAAAATTAAGACAGATTTGGAGACCCAACCAGGTTAAGGTGATATTTATTAATTTCTGCCCTCTTTTATCACACTTGCCAATGATCCCAAGCTATTTCCCAGAAAGAAAGAAAAAAAGAAAACAAAAAGATCCTCTAAAACACTCCAGAGAAAACCATCTATTCCGCACTTTGCTAGGATGATGCTTTGACATGGCAAGGGCAGCTATCATGTTTGAATAAAAGGAACATTTGAATAAAAAGAATATTTGAATAAAAAGAATATTTCCACTAACTACAACACTGGCCTTAGCAGCAGCCTGCAATTCTTTATCTACTGCCGGATAAAACGACCACCACTTGAGCTAAGTCTGCCATGGCAGCAGTATTTGCAAACAAGGGTAAGTAGGAAAAGATCTCTATTGGCAAAGAAAGAAAGGACGGAAACGCTATGTACCCTTGTAATTGTGGATTTCTTTCTTCCTCCAGCTGGGACTGGTTTCATATCACATGTAACCTTCTAAAAACTTCATATCTGGTCTAAGATAGCCAAATAAGCAGAAGACAAACAAGCCTTTCCAGACTGAAATCCATCCTCCTGTCTTGGAACACCTAAGTCCACATCAAATCTCCTGGAAGAAGCGGTTTTCTCTTTCCATATACTGCAGGGAGTGAACCAAGGACTACGCTTAGACCAGACGCCTTATTTTCACACAGCATATTCAGATTCACCGCACTGAACACCACTTTTCCTGTGGTTACAAACAGCATTTAGCTATTCCTACGTAAGAGCTTAAGTTTCTTCCTCTTCTTTCAAATCCAAATCCAAACTGTAAAGGTGTTCCCTTTGACCGAATGGCTGGATGTCTCTTATGTCAAGGTTGAAACTTCCTCTGCTCCAGTGGAAATCTGTGCATGTATAATGTATTTATTTTGATGATGAAACAGAGTAAGACGAGTATGTTAGAGAGATTAAAGCTGCCATTTAGGCTATTGATGCAACAGATGATGCAGCCTGCCTTAGAGAAAGAAATGAAACTATAAAATGTTCGAACCCAAAAGAGAAGACCCTCTCACGCGTTCCCGGCTTGGGCTCTGCCGCTTGCAGTTCACCACCCAGCTCGCCTGCTTCTCACCAGGAGGAGTTTGCTTCCCCTGCACTGACCCTGCGAGCGCTTGGCTGAGGCTCTTCACCAAATGTTCAGCTGCTGACAGCTTCCAGCGTTTCACAGGTCCTTTGGCTTCCACGCGGCTCCCTCTGTCCAAGAGCTGTTCTCCAACACAGCGGCTCCCTTCAGGCCAATTACGTCCATGCAGATACGCTTCTCTGGAGCTTTCCCTATGCCCATCAGTAGCTTTGATAGTCTTCACCCCCCCTCTCCCTTCCAGGTTTTTTGGAATTGTTTACCACGGTTTTTCTCTTCTACCTGGACAAAGATGTAACATTGAGCAGATGGAGAACAGGAGAATATAAATCAGGCTCAATAAGGAGACTGTAATGCAGCGGGAGAGAAGAATTTCTGCCTGTGTTTCTGGCCAATAACTGTGTGTGACTCCATGCATAAGTACAGGATGGAAATGAACTTGTCAGACTCACGGCCCAATTCAAAACTGCCATTCTTCTACTAAGGGTAAGAGCAAAATAACAACCCCTTTGCCTAGGAAACCGAATTTCTTACATGACCAGATGAGATGCTACAAGCCCAGAACACCTGAGGTGCAGCAGTGCTATCAGGCTCAGGATCTGCTGCTTTTTAACTCTGCCTTCCTACCTGCCGAAACAGCCAAGAATTTATCTTTTAGTGTGAGTTCTCTGGACGCAAGACGACCCAGGTCTGCAGGGGCCGGTCTGCTCCCTCTGTAACTCTCCAGCTGGGCCAAGGCTTCTGCCTGGAGACTTGAGACTGACGGCAGCGAATATGATGCCAGCCCTGCCAGGTCTCTGTCCTTACCAGTGAAAATTCAGTAAACTGCAATTTGTTGCATGGTCTTCATGATTAAATAATTAAGCAATTTTCATTACTCACTATTATGAAGGTCAAGAAGCTAATGTGCCTGTATCAGGAACTGGCCAATGCTAATGGATCTTCCACATCTCATGGTAATTGATACGGCAGAGCAATTTCTAAAGCAACATGTGCCTTTTTCCAGGCCTTTTGCCGCTGGTTCCGTTTCTAAGCACTCCACTGTGGAAATGCTTCAGACTGTCGCAAGGTGAGTAAGAAGGAGGAGAGCAATTCTGATGGGAAGGAAAGATTATTACAGATCAGCAGAATACCACCACATGACCAACGTCTTATCTTTGCCAGAACATTGATAGCAGAAGCAACAAAACTCATTCTTACTACTCTCTCTCTTATCTCTCTTACAAGAGAGCAGATTCTTCAGTGCAGTGACTGAAGGCATCCCAATGGAGTTGTATGTGCTGCTATCGGGTGAATTTTGGCCCCAAAGAACCGAGGCTGGTTCACGCTGTGCAAGATGCAAGTGGCTGATATTAGGTAACTGGGATTTGAACCAGATGCACAAGCCCTCCTCTGCTGTAGAGGATGCTCCATGACAAAAGGTCATGGAAATACCTCCAAGAGTTCAAAACACGCTGTTCTTACTACTGTGATGGAGGAGTTGTGACAGGCAAGAGATCATCATCCTTCATAATCTATTTATAAAGGGCTGTATGATGTTATCCTTAAACAGGGCACCATCCTGCAGTGCCTTCTTGCAGCTGACCCTACTGCTATCTGCTACTGCTATGCCTCCATGAAGACTAAGTCAAGAAAAATAAATCGCTATAGCAGTACCTTGTCCTCATTTCTGTCTGTCCCAAAGTCTTACACTGCGTCTGCCATAGAGCCAGCCCAGCAAAGAGGATCCAGCACCTTTCTGGGTAAAACTGGGCAGGAAACCCAAGTGCTCAGTGCAGAAGATAACCAAGGGTAGCAAATACTGACCTACGCAGGAGTAACCTGATAACTGCAACTAATGATTGAAGCCCTCAGCTAGTATAAGCCAGCGTAGACTCACTGGTGTCAAACAGAGGCATGCTAATTTATTTCAGCTGAAAATCTGGTCCATAGCTTTTAAAAATCAAGCCACAGAGCAGAAGAACAAGGGAAGAATGGTCTTTGTACGACATGCAGCAATTTAATACAAGCAGCATCCCCTTCACAGGATAGTGAGCTCGGACACAGGGAAAAAGTATTCAGTGGGGAACAAACACACCGTGTCCTTGTGAAGGGAGTTTTTCCCAGATTCAGGGGATGTAATTGGTCTTAGCATGATCTTTGCTTTTGTAACGAGCTCTGGCTTTCCCAATCACACACAGCCATGCATTGAATTCACATTTTGCTGGACACCTACAGACATTACTGACCACGGCGAAGTGGTGCTGTGGCATGATTGCGAATGCTAGTCTCAGCATAAAATTAAGGACCTGTCTGCAAATAGCTATCAGTGGGAAACAACAATAAAATCCTACAGTGTGTATGTTTTGGAGAACAAAATCTGTTGGGGCTTATGTTTAATATGCTACTTTGGGGTGCCTGCAGAGCAGGATTTAAAGCTCTGCAGTTCTCAAAGTCTCTCTAATAATTTTAATTATAGGAAAAGCAAACCCATTTGTTTGTTCTGCAGGGCACATTACATGGCATAGTGCATACAGAAGTTATTTCAATGGTCAGTAAAGGGAACCACCAACGGTGAGGAGGCAGAAAATGAAGTTCTCCCTATGCACTCGTGGAGCAATGCTAAGAGAAATCAGTGCAGGTTTAGCCTTTACCATTTATTCTCCACTGAACAGAGCCAGTGTGAGATGGTTTTGGTCTTAAGACTCTTCCTCATATGCTATGCAACTCTCAGATAAAATATTAGATCTTCTAGAACTTTCTCCTGATGGCCAAATCCTGCCCATGGATGGATATGTATACTTCCTTCTGCAATAGGCAACCGCAGCTAAGCAGGACATCACAGAGCTGCATCTTTCCTTCAAGCAACTGCCGAGTGAGGCCCGGCGAGCACTCTGCAGCCAGGAAAATCTGGCACGGTAACAGCAAACGGGCAGAAGTCAGGCACGCACACCTCAGCCCACCCGTGGGTCCAGCACTGCGCCCACACGTATGCGCTCGGTGTGCACGCGTAGGGCTACATGCACTGTACGCCAGCTGCCCGTGCCGCGACGCTACAGACCAGTGACATGCACATGTTGCCACGCGCCTGCCAGGCGTCCCCCCAGCAGCCACAGCTCCCACACGCAGCCCCACTTCTCAAAGGTCCCCTTCCCTCCGGCGTGGGTGCCCCCAGGCTCAAACACCCATCACCTCTGCAAATCCTCTCTGTGCAGTAGGGATGGGAGATTGCCTTCTAGGAAACTTCAAACCAAGCTGAACTCTGCTCATTTGGAATGAATTCGCAGGGCTGAATTTTTGGCAAGTTTTTCTCTTTCATTAACTGTACTTCTGCGCGGGTTAGATCTGAGACCCCTGCTTACTTTGACTTGAAGTCACGTTAGACCCGTTCCTATGACTTATTGATGTGCTTCCTGTCCACACGCTTTTAACACACAAGGCAGACAGGACATGGCGCCATACATTTAGGAAAAAAAAAAAAGCAAAAAAAAAAAAGCAGTAATTTCTGACACGTTTTAGAGCCTTTTTACATCTCGCTTCTATTTATGGCACATTCTCTGTTTGAATTTAACCCCCCAAAGCCACTAACAGTCCTCAAAAGGCACAAGCACAGGCACAACCACAAGCTTCCCACCCTCCAAAACCCTGATGATGACGACGACTGTGTTCATGCAGGCAGCTCTGCTTGCAGAGGGCGCAAAGCACAGATGCCTGAGCAAGCGGCTCAGCGGCCACACTTCTGAACCGGTATTTGCAGCTGGACTCGCGCAAGTACAGCCAAATATCGCAGCGGCGGTTAGAGGCGCTCACGGCGCTGGTGCACTGCAGCTACAACGCACCGCGAGGTGGCCCGGAATCCAGTCTGATCCAGGATGCTAATGCTCAACTGCCTTTTTAACTGCATATACTGAGAGACATACTCAATTTCTTGTTTATTTCTTTTTGCAGTATTATTAATTGATAATTTAATTTCCGATCTGGTGAATTACATGCAATTCCTTCACCATCAGTTAAACGACAAGTTTAAAGCAGAATAGTTTAGGTAAGCAGATTGTCAGTGCTTATGGCTGCAAGACATAATTATGTACAGCCAACTGTGTAACGCGCTTGAAAAAATTATAAGCCTAGGCACAGAAATTAAAATTATTTCAAGATGAAGTTATACAAATACAGCTGCAAAAAGCTGCAAAATCCTATTAATTCATCGCAGCTGTAGTGGGTAGTGTAGCGGGGTCCCAGCCCCTGCCGCCCTGCGAAAGAAAGTTTAACACACAACGCATTGGAGGCTGGATGTTTAAATCTAAACATGGCTCCAGAAAACTATTTCAGCCATTATTTATGGACTCATAAACTTCTGGGCATCAGCTGGTAGCTTGGCACGATGAATCCTCAACGCGTGGGGGCAAACATTAAACGCTGCATTACCATATGTCAGCTTTGGGTAGTTAATAATTCTACCACATCTTGGACAACTTGAAGGCTTTTCTGAAGCTGCTGTCAAATCGAATCTTTCCTTCGATCAATAAAGCAGCACAATGAAATACGCTATTTGCGGTGTCTGAAAGAATAGATTAGCAAAATACTGTAAATGCAACTGGCAGGGTCTAACTCCGTTCCTGAACCGGAGATGCCCAATACACATATCAATACCTTCAACAAGGAACCGGCACGTGGAAACGGCATGTGTCTGCACCTCACCGATCTGTTTCTCTGTTACGTGCCATTCTGGTTTGCCACCGATCCCCCCTCTGCAGCCACAGAGCCGCGCGTTACCTGCAGATCTAACAGGCAGCAGTTAATTACGGGAGCGATGTTTGTTCCACACCGCTGGGTCTATCAACCGCAGCCAGAGGAGGAAAACAGAGAAAGGCTGCAAGCACAGAGAACCTGTCCGACCTTCTGCTTGTTTTCCAAGCTGTGTAACAGAGATATCTCTGGCAGTACGGAGAATAAGGACCAGCAGCAATCTGTGGGAACAGCCAAATAAGGTAGGAAATGCAGAAATCCGCATGCCGGGCTTTATTTAAAGAGGTTCTCCCAACCCCAAACTGCACTTCTGCTGCCACTTTTACTCTCGGTCAAGTATGGCTACAACTAACACGTGCTAACACAGAAGTAAAACGAACTCGGAGGAAACGTTGCTTCTTCTGCGCATTTGACAGCATCAATGACACTCTTCAAGATATTCAACACCAGCAGATCGGGGCCAGGTCGTCACTGCCATTGTGTTCCTGCCAAAGCACCCAAAATGTAAGTCAAATTATTTCTGGGGCCTGCTTCACATCTTACTACGAACACGAGGAAAATCTGGCCATGGCTTCCTGTAGTACAGCCACAGGTCATTTGCAGCCTCTACACGAGCCCTGGAAGAGAGTTTTACTTCACACAAACTGAAAGTGATGGTGTTACGTGGCAGACGACTTCACCGTGCAGCACCCTGCCTGGTCCTCGCTCCCGCCAGCAGCCCTCCAGGAACAAAGCTGGGAAACCCTGCTCTAGCTTCTGCTTTCGAAGCACAAACAACATCTGAGCTTTTACAACATTTCTGTGTTTTCTCGTGCTCTTTGGTCTGTTCACTATCTCAACTGCTGTGCTGGATTTTATAGTTCAATGGGAAGTCAGAAATACGCCCTCCAGGTCTCACAGTTCCACCCCATCCTGTACCTGTGTCTTCCTAAAGCCTCGCTGGAGGCTGGTACAGCAGGAGCGGATCTGAAACACTGTGGTCCCCAACAACCTTTAAAATCATTGGCAGAGAGTAAAAGAAAACCATTTCCTATAGAACGTTTGTGAGCATTTTGTTTTTCTGTAATTCAGGTCACTCCAACCGACTCTCCATCGCTGATAAATTCAGTCGTAGTGGTTGTTCTCAGGCTGCAAAGCCCTTAGAAAGTGATGTGAAAGTCGGTGATGGAAGGAAATTGCCTTCATAATACTTTCAGTTTTAAAAAGTTGATGGTGACGCAGGGAATAGGTCCCGGAGGGACCCACAGGGTTGGAAATAATCCATCAGTGAAAGAATTGTGAACCGTTGACTTTCGGCATTTAATTGGGATGGAATTACAGGTCATCTTCCTCTGTCAATCCCATACGTACTCAAAAGGTGATAGCAAAAAAAGAAACAGATGATTATTATTTCATACCATATCTTTTTCTATCAGAGGAAATTAATAGAAAACAGTCTGTCACATACCAAAGTCACGTGGCTGTTTCATGAGCCATGCCTTGCTCTCCACGCTAGTGTAAATCAGCACGGCTTCTTTTAGTTCGTTGCCTTTACACCGACTTCCACTGCCTGACAAGCTGACCCAGTATTTTTGTGGTGATTACAGTGGGATATCGCTTCATGTTTATTTCCAGGAAAGCTCAAAGTTAGCTCCCTTGCCTTTGAGAAGCTGGATGTATGCGGGGGAATGATGTTTCTTCAAACTCTAAATCTTCAGGGCTTTTTTTTTTTTTCTTTCTCTTTTTAATAAGAAGCAGGAGGAAGATTTCCTGACCCTCTGAACTATCCCTGGTTTTGAATATGCTACATGGTATGCCTGTAAACAGAAGAAGAAACCTCTTATGTGAAACTTCTTAAACTGCAGAGGATGACGGACAGCAAATGGGATGCAAGCCAAGGAACATGACAATTAGCACAGAGAAAGTTTTCAGGGTTTATTCCATCAGTCAGCACTTAAGGAGGCTTTGAAGGGGAAAAAGCATCCTTTTATATATTAATCCACTACTTCTGCACTTTCCCCCTATTCCATGGATTTAGTGCTTAGCTGCTAAATATCTATATGCAGAGCTTTATTAAGAGGAGTTGGTTTACTTTTTGAGAGATTCCACATCCATTAGTTTATAGAGAGAAAAAAGGAGAAATCATTTTGCCTGCTTCAATACCCAGAGTTTAAACGGCAATTTACTCTTCCCCAGCTTCTAGTACTTAAAGATGAGGATGAGGGCAGAGCTAGGATTTCTGGCATTCTGGTCATCACCCTACTAAGGAGTCAGGTGATGATAAACAGATACAGATGATAAAGGAACTCGGTGAAAGTGAAGGGAAAATCCCCCACATTTCACCCCGTTTCTGTTCTGTCTTGGCAGACTTCCCATCTGAAGAGGCACCTTACTGCTCCAAGATAAAACATTTTCTTTTTCATTTAAAAAGAAAAAGTTCTCTCAAATAAGAAGTTGGGCAACAGCAGGGGACAATGCCATGCCAGTATTAATTAGCAAATTCCAAATGAATCATAGTTTGTGCTTAGCAGGGTATGCCTGAAAGCCATGTGAACTTTTAAAATGCTGTGTTGAGCATAATAGTTGCAGCTTATTTTTATATTTTTTTTTCATAAGACTAACAAAGAAGGAGTTGCCTTGGAAGGGCATCTTATTCATTCCCTCCATGGCCCTGTTCCCAGGCATTTGTGCTCTTGCTCATCTCTTTGTTTGGAGGATGACAACCCCCTCAGTTCATCCATTTTGGTTTGCGGCCACTCCTGGGGCACAGCATTTTTCCTCTAATTAAGAGCTGGCACATGTGGTTGTCCACACCGCACCGTGAATCACCTAGCAGGAGGTGCGCTGTGACACACCACACCTGTCATTTCCGCGGCTCTCTGATCCCGAGTCCCCAGGACTCCAAAATTCACCTTCCCCACAGAGGAGCGACGCTCCTGCTGCCAGGGCCGCCTCTCTGCCAGAGCTCCCCCTGCTCCGCAGGTCGGGGCCTTCGGGCACCCAGCTCCCTGCCTCGGCACGGGAGGTAGAACCGGGCTGCGGCTACACACGGCAGCAACCACAGCAACAGACTCTGATCTTAATTTCAGGATTGCTGGGTTGTGATTGAGCCCGGGCACCTGCCTGTGCAATGCTCATCAATTCTCTTTGATTTGAAAGACTCTGTGCATCTGCGTCAGACTGCGAACTCCTATTCCAACGCGGAGCTTCACTGCTGTTTTTCCTCTCTTTCACTTCTATATTGAGTTTAAAAGAGTTGAGAAGTACCGGTACAGGTACAGATGAGTACCGGTACAGGTGAGTACCGGTACAGCACCGGTACAGGGTGAGCAGCAATGGGAGGTTGTGAGCATTCACTCAGGCAGCATGCAAGGAGAAAAAGACGCCCTTGGCGACAGAAGAAACACCAGCATTCCAGCTCCTGACTTCAGGGTGGTGGCGAATAAACAACAGACCAGGCCCAGCATATCTCTGGCCACCTGATCCGGGTTCCCCCAAAGGCTTGGGAAGTCCATATACAGAGGTTTCACCAGCTACACCTCAGCACGCGGCAGAAAGACAGCACAGTATCCAGGACCAAGCTGTGGCCGACCGGGACACAGTGCTGGCGACTCAGCTTCCGAGGGGAGGACGGATGAGACACCCTGGGTGTCCTTTCTGCCACAGGAGACCAACACCACCTTCCAAGGGAGAAGCTCCTTCAAGGCGAGTAGAGGCAAGGAAAGACACTGCCATTTTCAAAGGACTGTGGTCTAAATACAAAGAATGTTCCAGAGCAATAAGAAAACTCATTCAATGGAACATTATGATTTTTTTCCTAGGCCTGTGTATTTCTTGAACCAGCTGAAGGAAGAGCAATCCCAGGAAACTGTTACAAACCCTGTCTGCCTCTTGGCTGGGAGGAGGAAGAAAAAAGGGAAAAGAAAGAAAATACAATCCCCTCCCCATTCTCTACCAGGATAACACTGCTGCTTGCAGAAAGCAGGCTGTGGAAGGATCCAGCCACTCAAATCCACATCGCACAGCGTGGGTTTAACTTAACTCAAACCTGTCCACCACGATTCAGCAAGAACAGCGATAACTGTGAGATTCACGTCTCCTCACGCTTTTCCTTACCCCGGCAAACAGAACTGACCATACGCAGAAAAGCTGGAGGCTATTGCAACCTAAAGAACAACCGCAATGTTCACTGGGATTCAGAACATTCAGAGCTATTTTAATCAAATTACTATTGATTAGGGACAAACTAGAGTTTATTGAAGCTAATGGACAGATTTCCATCAACTTCAAAGGGCTCTGGAACAGCCTGTAACACAGAAAACAGGCAAGAATCAAAATGAGAAAAAGCATTTCCGCCTAACCCTAATTGCACGAGATGAAAGAACCACTCCAGCTGAAACTTTTGGAAACTATTCTGCCCGAGACAAACATCAAACAGCTCAAATGGTCAAAACCCAGTAAAGCTACAGGCAAATAAGGAAACAGCCTGGTAACAGCAAGCACAGCCAGCTACGGGTACCACAGACCGACAAACAGTTATATTGGCTCTACCGACTGCCAGAGAAGGCCTTTAATAACTTCGGTAGGGAAAAAACTTCACAATTTTGTGCATGTATACAGATACACACTAATTTAGTTTTACTCTCTACTCAAATTTATTTTCTCTAAGAAAGAGGAGATTTTTTTTTTCTCCCTTTTCCCTAGAAAAATGTTACTGGTTAATTCCTCACTACAAATATATCATTTGTCCTTTTGTCTTCAGAGGACCTAATAATCTTCTCTGAGGTATGAATACAAGCAATTTCTTTAAGCCAGACTCTCTTACTGCCTAAACATTCCATTGTCTTTAAAGCTACGTACTTACATGACAGCCAGACACCCATTAAAAACCACAAATCTTAAGGCCTAAGACGTGTAAAAGGGATTTCTTCTTTTGAATTTTATAAGGGAAAAATCAGGCCTGAACAGTGGGAATTCATGCCCTTACTGACATTCACAACATTAGGTTCTTCCCAGAGCTGGGATAATGAAGTATTGAGCCTGGGGAAGAAATAAGGTTTTTTACTATTAAAGAAGCTAAACTGAGAGATCATTTACATAGCTTGTAGGGACCAGCAGCACCATATTGTTCTCAATTCCAGCACTACACTTCCCCAGCTTTCACTCATTTCAGAGGCTGAGCAGGTAAACAGATAAATCCCACCTGAAGTCACTTGTGCCGTGCTCAAATGGCAGCAGAGGCTGTACTGGCTTTCTTGATCACACAATAGCTGAGAAAATTTGAGGCAGTAGTTAGAGGAAGCAAGATTTTGGGTTTAAATGTTCCACCCGGTCTAGTTCCCTCTTCCATCAACATTTAATGGGGTGTTTTGCTCAAAGTGTATCAGAAGAAGTACCAGGATCTGCCTCTCTCTCTGTTTTTTGGTTTTTTTTTTTTTTTTTAATGGATGGATGAAGATCCCAGCACCACCATTACCACCAGGAGAAGAACGCAAACACCAAACAAACATCTAGCTACCAGAGCCCTGATCGCCAGGTCTTTTGGTAGAAAAGAAACCAGAACATTGTCCACCAAAGGCTCCAGGTCCGAGGCTTCCCAGACAACCCTTCCTTCATAAAAACTCTTTGAGAATTACAAAGGCAAAGCCCAGCAGTAGTTGCTGGGTGCTCTTTCTCCAGCCATGCTGCCATTTTAAACCACAGCGCTCAACCAGGGAGATGCTGTTTATCACTTCCCTTTGAATTGCTCCCAGTTAAGTGCCACCCCAGTGCTCATCTCCGAGTGCGCGACTGGATCACTGGTCAAAGAGCACGTACCTCCACGTGGCTTCAGATAACCACGACTGGGACTGAAAGGTATCACTCAAGCATCTCTTAATGTCCTGTTATCTGTGGATCACTGACAGTGTTGATTATGACTGTCTGACAGGACTCCAGAGGAGCTGTTATGGTCTGTTGTATCAATATGTACCCAGGGAGCCTTTAATCCACAGAGGCATGTGTAATAACAGCATACTAAAACCACAGTGGGTTTTTTTTGAGTTGTTTTTTTTTTTCTTTCTTAAAAGTTGCTACTGTTAAAGCAATAAAAAGAAGCAAAAGTAATGCTCATTGCAAAAATAAAAGCTCTGTCATTTTTCACATGACAAGAGCACAAAAAAAGTCTGAAACCCAAGATTTTTCCCCTTTCAGCTGTAATATAAAAATGATCCAAAATGTTTACGCCAGAAGACAATTTGGAATGACTTGTTTTCCTGCTGAGCTATAATCTTGGTCAGCAGGAATGCTACTGATGTGTCTCAAACTGTACCACTGCTGTACTGTGAAGGCAAGAAGGGGTGAACTGTCATAATTCTTAAATTAGCAGAAACATTTTTTTTTTTGTGTGTATGATGTGTGAAAGTATGAAAATAAGCATGGAGGGAAAACTGTTTGTTTCCCTTGGAAACGGGTAGATGGAAAAAGAAAAGTCTACTTCCATGTTAGGTTCTCACGAGCTCCCTGGATACCGCAGAGAGGTGCGGTGTGAAGGCACACGTACAACGACACTGGTTTAGCAACAGAATTGAAACAATACATAAACCACACAATTATCACTTATGAAGTCAGAGGCTCTTGCTTTTTTTCAGAGCAGATTCCTTCAAAACGCTTACTGGTTCTGTGAGGTCTATGAGACGCCATAAACCCAGAGTACAGAGGCATTCAAATTTGTTTTCCTAGAAAATGCTATTAAAAATTATTTGCTTCTGTTTACAAGAAAAGAGTTGGAAGATGCTTTGAGAACATGTGATTGCTCATTCTTTAAGCACTACCTTTTTGCAGATACGATGTAGGTTTCAAAAAAAGCGTGTAAGGTACGCAAACACCCAGGATCTCTGATGAGAACGCCAACTGTTCAATCCTATTCCCATTCAGTCCCAGCACACACACATCCACGAGAAGTTTTGCAAGAGGATAAACATCCATTCTGCTAGCAATTAAATCCTTACTTGTACAAAGGTCTTAATGTTTCCACTGACAGTTGCGACACCTGAGAAATTTAATAAAAAAATTCTTGAATGTAGAACTGCACTTGTGTGATTTGGCACACTTCAGTCCCCAGGCCTTCAGGGGGAAAAAACAGGCTGGGTAACAAACCCCATACGATAAACAAACAAGTTATTAATCTGTTCAAGTTATTAATGCCTTTAATATGGATTCTCACCTCCTCTTCTCTTTTTATTACTTTGTGTGTCTTTCTGGTTATTTAAAGAGTTGTGAAAAGAGCTGGTCAGCACTTCGGAGCTCCCACTGCTCATCAGCGACAGATGGGGACCATAAAGTTAAAGCCAATACAAAAAAAAAACCAAAAACAAACCACAAAACCCAACTCAGAAGCCTTTTTCCTTCTCTCAGGGGAGGGAAGGCAAATGCATCCATTCCTCCCTGTCCGGCTTCTCCCAGCCTCCTACCAGACAGCAACACCGAGCCAGCACTGAGCTTGTCGGCTTGTTTTAACCAAGAATAGGGGAGCATGAGCTCTTTGCAGCTCCTAAGCACTGTATTACCTGGACCAAATCTGCTGTCCCATCAGTTCCCGGAGGAGCGTTAGAGAAGTCCAGGAGAACATCTTGCATCCTCAAAAGAAGAATCTGCAGGTGCCTGAGCAGCGTCTGCGCCCTCCCCTCGTACTGTGCTGCCCTTTCCTTGGGGTAACAGCTGGCTTTGACAGCCTGCATGTTTGATGGCGTGGATACCACACACATGGGAAAAGGGTCACGGTTTCCAAATCATCTGGTGGAGTAATGGGAGGAGACAGCTCCCCAGCAGCAAGAGCCAGAACATCTCTGTGCTTTGACATCACGTCAAGATATCAGGACAGTCAAAAGAACAGCAGAGATCTCCCGTGCCCTGAAACATCTGGTCATCTGCATCAGACCAGAGCTGGTGTCAGATCGCACCAAACGCATCTGGGCTTCTTTCTTGTTTGCTTCGTCTTCCGCACCTCCAATCTGAACTGGTTCCAGGCACGGATCAGCTGGTGAATTTTTAGTGATCATGAACGCTGGGCCTGTTAAACCCAGGCAGAACAGGACAGATACAGTCCAAAGGTAAAAAACTTCAGTCTATTGCCTAATACACCTACCAGCGTAGTCCCAGGCTCTCTCAGTAATGGATTCCTATCCTGACATGCTGAATGTAACATTTTTCACATTAACAACACAGCAAGGAAATAAAGAGCCAGACAGTTCCCATTCACCAGTAAACTCTGTATACAAGAAGAGTAAGAGACCTCATCCATTTGGAGTCTGAAGTCAGATCTCCAGGGATGCTTTAGATTATTGTCCTACAGGATGCCTAGAGCTTTTCTTTAACTTAATAGTTTTTCTAACACGAAAATGCTACTAATGAATAGCATGGCTGGATAAAAAACTTTTATAAAGTCAATTGCAACTGGATTAAGTGTATCAAGATGTTTTCTTTGATATTGTCTTGTCAGTTAGTATCAAGTGACTCTTCCATGCTTTCATGTCAGGTAATTCCCAAGAAATTCATGGCTACAATCTAAAATAAACGTGTGACTTTCAAATTGGTGAGAGCTGAATGATAGGAATTTTAAATTGCTGGGATAAAACTGCTAGCTACTTCATAACACTCACGCTGCTTCCAGATTTAATACCTGCTTTTTCAAACACTATCAATTCACTTAATATGTCAGCAGGGAATAACATTATTTTATTTTCCTTCACAAGGATCATGAACCATTTTCTCCTACAGAAATGTACCAATTACCCACATGCCAATTGTCCCAGCCACACTCTGATCTTACAGCGTGGACATTCAGATCAGACACACACAAAGCTTTCTGATGCTACAAAAGAACCACTACGGGCTAAATTCGGGACTGATGTAAGCAGGCAAATTTCTGCTGACATCAATGGAACCGCACTCTCCAATGCAGGTTCTGAGTTTTGCCCTCTGCCCCAAGAATCTGACAAATGCTGATAGAAGTCAGAAAGAAACCTTTCATGTGAAAACCACCTAATTTAAGGAATTAGCAGAGCAAAGCCGTAAGAAAAGAGGCTAGAAATAAGAGACTACATAGTTCCACTTACGCTGGGATAGGTAACTGGTGTCTCACTCCGCCAGCTGGGACATTTGAGGATGGGGAATACGGCTGGGATAAGGCAAGAGGTGTTTGTACCGCTGCCTGCCCTCGCGGGATTGCTTGGCATGAGGAGGGCAACAGGAAAGGTTGCGTTCAAGGAAATATTGAGGGGTCAGGTACACGCGGTGACACAGCTTGGCCACTCTGCAGCACTAGATGACATGTCTACAGGGCACAGCCAGTCAGGCCAGAACTGGAAGCTGTGTGTCCAAGCCAGCCCTCGCTAATTGGTCCTGCTGAGAATTCGGGTGTATTGGCCAGGGCAGAGTGCCACACTAATGAAGCCGTACTGCTGCTGGGACCAGGGCTGGTAGCTCTTCAGGGCACTACCCCGCTCTAGACAGGCTCTCCAGGCTGCTCACGGCCATCTCCACCTGCCGCCGCGCCGTGCCGCGTTGATGTACCCTGCAACCGCGCTGCGGGGAGCTCTGCTTCCTGCAAGCACTGACAGTAAAACAAGCTCTGACTGGATAAAGGAGCTTCATCCTTCTGAAGCGGCGGTCACTGCGTACACCCCAGAGCTATCAGCTTGCTTTACCTTTCGCAGGCTCCCGCAGAGGAGATGGGGCACTCCGCTTTGATCCTGGGAGAGCTGGCAATGCTGGGCACCCCGCAGCAGGTCCCTGCCAATTTATTTCTGGTAATGAATTGTCCCACTGTTTCAGCGTTGTTTACAGTGATTTATTCACAGTATATCTGCATATACATTATACATGCAGCTCTCTCCAAGGCTCGGTAGACCCTGCTCTGCATTGATTAGGATGTGCTGGGAGATACGCCAAACATAGTTAGCAGAGAGCATCACATTGTTCTTGGAAGCATTTACCTTGAACTTACCAATGCCTTTCAGCAAGGAACACTCGCCTGTCCTGCTCTTTTGAGAACTACTAATAAAGCTCCAGTTCAGGACTTTGCCTGTTACACCATTGAAGCTAAGGCAGGTTACAGACACAAACACCATTCTCAACAACTGAGGAGCTAACTGTGATAGAATCACAGAATCTTTAAGGTTGCAAAAGACCTCCAAGATCATAAAGTCCAACTGTGATATCCTAAGCACTGGGAGATATCAGCCCAAATAAACACTGGGTTTTTTTTAGATCTAGGTAACACATTAAGAAGTGAACTGTAAAAACTAGGATTTCAAAATTTAAATTGCTTTGCTGCTGGGAACTGCGCATTGCATGATATTCCTCAAAGATAAGAAATGACAGGATCCTCAGACTGAAGTCATCACTGCCAAAGCTTTGAGCTCACATTGTGCTCTTCACCCCAGCAAGGTGTCCTCCAACTGGCAGTCCATTTTTATTGATATCTGTAAGAAATGCTGCTACTCTGTAAGATTTGCTTCAATCAACTGAATGGTTAAAAACATCTTAACTTGTTTTTGGGCCAAAAACAACTTAAGAAACAGGGCTAAAACCAAATCAAACTAAAATTATTCCTCTGATTTCCAGGTGTTCAGATGCCTCACGCTGCCCAGCCCAACTGAGCTGATGGTGAGCTTGTGAACACCTCTCCAAAACCCCACATTACCAACCATGCTCTCGCTCTCGAGTTGATCTGACTTCCATTTGTAAGGCTGGTATAACATCACTATGGAGCACGGAGCAAAACCGTAACGGCAGTCCAACACTGAACCACACTATGCATTTGTGCGATACGTGGCAGGGAAAAATTAGGAAGAAGAGATGGGAAAGGAATCAGTCATTGCTGCATGATAAAGGAGAAAGATTTCACTGCATCTGTAGACTGTAGTGTAAAACCTCTAAGAGACAGTAGAAAAGATATTAATGGGCATCAGACAAATCTAATAGGAGGTACCAAAAGCAGATACCAAGCAGGATGCAAATAATGAAGAAGAGAAAAATGCGCAGGAAGAGAATAATGATACTAAAAATGGTGTTTTGTATCTCCTGGATCACAAGTAACAATTTAATTTGCACTGACCTTCAAGAAGCAGTCACAAATTTGATTTTAAATAAGCAGGCTGCAGCGCTAGCGCTCATTCGCAGAACAGAATCCTGCTCACCTCCTCTTAGCGGCAGCGGGAGATGAGGGATCAAGGGGACAACCCCCTCTGGAATTTTACAGCCATTCTTGGCAGACCCAGGGCCAAATGACAAACCCCACAGATCTGCCGGAGCCAAGGGCGCATTACGGCTGGCTTGTTCTGCCACAACCCAGTCGTTTCATGGCATATTCCTCCTTTTAACAGGTTGCTCTAGTATCGATTCAAACCGGTGAGAGATGTATTGCTCCCCCAAAGGGCTTGAGTGTTACACAGGAAGAACACTTCAAAAGACCTGATCCTCCTTATTTTTCACACTTATTCCCAATGACGCAACAGGAGACAGCTTGAGGCTTCCTCAGTATTCCTCTGTTTTACTGCTATACCTTAAAGGCATTTCAAGAAGTTATCCCTGGTTGGCAGCAGCATGTTGGGCAGCCAAATTTCTCCGTGTAAGATCAGCTGGCGGCCTCTCCGCGTGGCTTCCTTGGACGCCGGCCCTGCACGCCGGCTGGCAGCCCCCACGGCCCGCAGCCAACCTCCCAGGGCTGCTGCTTGGACAGGGCCCTTTTTGTTTTATTGGTCTTCATTTCGTTTTCATTTTAATGTGACGGTAAAAATTTTATCTGATAATCTAAACAAGGTAATAATTTTGCACTATAAAAGTGCCTGTCTTCCGTTGCTACTGCCACCGTCATATACTGGGGAGTAGTATTTGCAACATTATACAAAATTGTTATTCTATTAAAATGATAAAATAGCAGTGATTTTATTACATGAGTGATTTTCCAGGCACTGAGATGCCCTTTACTGCAGACAGGAATAATAAACACATTATTCACCAACACATTAGGGAACAATCCCGTGATTTTGGAAACCAGTTGTAACAAACAAGTAAGTTATTACAGTGACAGACTCGGGATGCGAGCGCAGCCCCACATCTCATCTCCTGTAACTAAACACCGCTAACAGCCAGCGACGCTGCCGGCTTTGCACTTCAGCAGTTTGCTCCCGAGAAGTTGGCAAGTCATAAGAGAGACACTGAGAATCGCTCACGCACTTTTTACAATCCCATCTAATCCAGGCCTTGGGATTTTAACCCTTTATTCCTACTGAAGTCTTAAGGATTTGCCATCTGCTGCAGCAGAATCCGCAAGGATGAAGAAGGGGAGAGGATTAAATTAATTAACAAATTTAATCCTAAAACGGTGTTGGCGATGTTAGGGCTCTTTGAATTCTAATGAGGATTTAAAGTAATGCTGACTACTTCTCCATTCAAAATGAGGGAAATAACGTCACATTATCGCATCCCCAGCACCTGTCCACCCCGCACAGTGCTCGCGGAGTGTTTCATCTAACGGGTCTGTTCAGGGATCGCTCGGGTACCTGAGGCACCTTCCCAGCCACACCCACAACCAGCAGCACAAACCCATCCGCGCGGGTCAGAGCTGTACCAGGCTGTTCCCTGAACACACTACCAAGGTTATATATATTACTGTATATCCTCTCAGTTTTTTACAAGGTAATCCTAACTCAGGTAATAAAACCCGATATATCTGAATTGCAAACAGACTTCGGATTTTATTCCCTCCTCTTCACTAACTCAAATGGACCTACATCCATTGCCACCCAGAAGTGGCCAACAGTTTGTGCCTGCAGGAAATCAGTAGGAAGGTCAAAACGACATAAACACGCATGTTTGAGATGTCTCAGGTCACCAGTGACTCCAGTTTAACACCAGACATGGGAAGGCAAAGCAAAGCAGAAGGGAAAACATGGCACTCCTCTCCTAACAAGTTTTGCTCTTGTCACAAAAATAAAGCATGGGATGAAAATCAGACCATCGCTTGCACTTAAAATGATGTCTCCCTATGTGCAATCCAGTGATGCACAACATGCCCTCTCTGCAGCAAGCGATGTGGAACAGAACAGCAGTTCACAGACCCACACGCCATTAAAAGCACTAGACTTCTTGGGGAAAAGTGCAGATTTAAGCCGTGTTGGGATGAGAATTTCACTGGGGGACCCAGTCCCTTTGTGCTGGGAAGCAACTTTAGATTTTCTGACATTGCTGTGAATTTGGAAAGGAAACATATGGAAACCAGATGACACACTTCACAACCTGCCAAGCAGATTTTGCGTGGTTTTAGAGAACACGTACTCCAGGGAGTGTCCACAGCAACTTGATGGTCTTGATGGCTAACATTTGTTTTGCATCTTCATGCAGAAGAATCGAGATGCGATCATTCATCTGTCTTGTGCTTCCATACAGGTGCACGCTTCCCAGCTGTGCTAGAAGGACAGATGTTGCTAGCAAATGCCTTCTAAAGGAAGGAAAATAATGGGAGGGATGGGGAGAGACCACTCAAGCGGATCAGAGGTTTGGACCGCTCACTCACCTGGAGAGCCCCTACAGGCAACGCAGCCGGGCTGGCTGCAGCGACCGCTCCTCGGAGCGCAGGGTCTTTATGGAAACCCTGCACTACACCACAAATGAAACCTGGTTTGTTATTAGTCTCCATAGGGGAATAATAAACTACAGAATTCATAATATCTAGAGACCAGTGGCTACATTTTGATTTTCAAGCTTTTGAAACCTCAGTGCGCAAACAAACTCTTCAAAACAAATGCAAATCTGGCAGTTTATGCAACAGCGAAAGCCACTCGGGAGGAATTACAGGCTGAGGTACTACCAGCTGAGAAAATGAGTAACCCTGAAACACAGAACTCCAGCACTTGTGTATTGATCCTCTACAAACTAGTACTGCTACTAGGTTCTGAAGGACACCAATTCCTTCGTTTTTAAGCCTTTTTTTTTTTTTTTTAAGGTAGGAGATTTGACTGCTTACATATTGTGAATCCCACTTTCACAAGCAGACCCTGGGTTTCAGAAGCACAGCCTGCAGCACACAAGCTCCAGATCATGTTATTAATATGTACTGATACCAAATCTACCGCAGCCAACGGAAGGTCCTGTCAAAAATGAAGCCTGTAGTATTTTATTTACATTTTCATGCTTTAGAGGAATGATTCACTGCACAATGTGATGCATTTGCAGATATTCCTCCACCTCTGTGCCCTGCAAAAGGTAATGGGTGATGAAGTTGTCTGAATCCCGACCAGAGTATTTGTTCTTCTCTAAGGATGGCACACCTGCTCATCAGGATGAGAACACATAGCTGCCAGCGAGCATAAAAACATCATTTCAGAAACTAACGAAAAACTTAAGCAACAGAAACCTGAATCCCACTCAAATTAGCCTGTCTCCTTCGAGACATACTGCTAGCCCAGCAAGAATAAAAAACAACTTTCCCTTCTGTACATTGTGCTTCAAAATACTGTTATCTTTAAGACATTTCGTTCACTTCTTGAGAAAGTCTTATCAGGGAGGCACAGTTCATTACAAAGACTCAGTAGCCATGCACCCAAGATGTGTGTGTATGCGTGTGTGTGCACATCCACCGGCAGAACTAAAATAGATGTAAAAATGCTTCCACATAGCCAAACAAAGCGGGACGATGGGCTGGTAACTATATGTGCATTCCAAGTAGACTACACACAGTGGGGGGTTTAAAGCATTCATATAAATTATACCAATCAGCACAGAAAGGAGGAAAAGAAACACCGAGGACATCAAATATGACACTTCTCTATAACTGATACACACGAGTGCTAAATCATGGTGAAACAGTGCCTTAGAAAATAGGGACTAAAATGTCATCCTAAAATGAGTTCCATCTACAGCTTTGCTGCCTCTGAAAACGCACATAATCATCTTAATGATGTATTTTGAGGAGACATGATAAATCACAGAGTTAAAAGACCCCATGGAATGTGAATACACATGGAGATTTTCTTCGGGAGAAAAAACAGTGTGATGCAAATGAGCTGGAGTATTGCATATTGTGCAGATTTTTAAAATTGTGTGGTTAAACATAGAGGTTCAACATCTTCTGTGGTGTGATAAAAAAATGGGTTTGTTAAACTCCACGCAACCAGCACATGGGACACGGTGGCTCTGGAGTGCCCGACCCATGTGCCAGGGAAGCCACCACCACCACGTTCTGCTAGGAAATCTCCAGTCATTGTGCCCCGGGACAAGGGAATTAGAAAAAGAATTAGGATAATCTTTCCAGGCAGAAGATTTAAAGTCTGCTACAGTTATTCTCAATCGATCCCCAAAACATTGCCAAGAAGTGTGTATCTTAAAACTGCTGCTAATTAGGAGGTTTTAAGACACTGTTATAAAACACCTTCTGCTTGGCTTGTAAGGGAAACCATTTAGACTAGTAGTACAGAGAACAAAACAGTCATAAAACATTATTTGTAGCTTCTATTATATTACCATTACACTATATTATCACCAGCATAGTTACGTACCCAACATAAAACCATTTAATGAAATGTTTGAACTTTCAGGAGACCTACTGGTAACCTTCCTATTTTTAGCAATGGGGATGACATTTGTTGTTTGCTGCAATACAAACAATAATAATTACACATTAGCTAATGGGGATGAAAACTAATATTTAGTGCTGCTGTCTGTTCACGAACATACAGAATCCAGGATTAGTCATTTAAGAGGTTTTTTGCTTTAGGAGTTTTATTTGTTTGCTGTACGGGATGCTTTTTAAGTTTACATTAGAAACAGTGACAGACAAGCGAGCATGCTCCTTAAATGCATGCACATGGACAGACTCAATTCTGCCAACTGGAGAACTCGATGTTCTTTCCATTCCTGGAAGAACGGAACAACCTTTAAAAAGTTTTCATGATCAATTTGCACTCTATGCATTATGGATGTTTTAAAACATGCATTTGGAACACACTGCATCTAAATACAAGCCATGATGTCGTCTGAACAGTGATTTTTTTTTTTAACCTATAAAGATGGCTAATCTTGCCTGGTCAAATTGCATGACCTTTAACTATGCTTTAAAGAGGAGCTAGCAAAAGTTTCTCCCAGACAATTACTTGAGATGTCAATATGAATGGTGAAAAAATAATAAAAATGTTCCCCAATTTTTTTCATGCTTTTGCTCTCCTTTTGTGTTATTTGCACTTTCCTCCTTGCTGCTTGCTCACCTGGATTTCATTAGTGAGCCATAGGCTTCTGCTTCTCAACTTCGGAATCAAAACTTAAATTTTGTGGGATGGTTATAGTCTTTGGTATTCATGCTATGTAAAATACACTTACAACGACCAGATGTGAGAAAATATTCAGAAATAATATAGGTTGCCCCAAGAATTCATTTGTGTGGGGCTTTTGTAGATTATTTATTCTACTTTCTATTTGTTTTCTTGCAATGGCTCACAGAAATAGCTTTCTTAAGACTTCTAAAAATGGAAAAAAAATGCAGGTTTAGGCAAACAGAATTACGCCTGATCACAATGCAATTACCATGTCCCATTTCTAACAAGCGAAGAGGGTGCAGACAGCAGGTCTGACTTGACTTTCCATTTGAAAGCTCAGCTACTCTGATGTCTTTATGTCTCTTTTTTACATGTTTCCTCATGATAATTTAGGATTAGCAGCTTTGAGAATCAAAACCAAGAACAAAGTTTCTTGAGCTCAAATTTAATTCTGGCTTGATTCTGATCCAACGCCTTTGTACGTTTGCCAACTGTGCCATAAAACATCACTGAGTGATCTTTCAGGTCTTGCAGTTTTTTTTTTTCTTGTTGAAAAATGAAAAAAGATTAAGAATTATGTGGCCTCAGTGCATTTCAAAATATTTGACTAGGAGTTTAATATTACAGGATTTATCTCTTCTCAGATCCACTAAAGCGATTGTGTTTTAATATTGAATCACTGACATCACCTGGTTTATAAGAGGGACCGGGTCAACTCTTAGTCATGAAAAAGCAGGAAGATTGACAAGCACTATTATGGCATGCCAGTGACTTACAGGTGTGCTGCCTTGGCTTTAGAGACCACTGGAGTACAAAGAGAAAAGGAAAAAGCCCATAAAACACACACACGCAAAAAAAAATTGCACACAGATGTACAATATATTAGTCAACTCCAACGTAATGATTTACTGATCACCTGGACCTTAGCCAGAAACTCCGAGGCAAACCTCTCCTCCACCTCGATCCAGAACACCGGTGTGTCCCGACTCCCTCCTGCTTCGCAGCTCCTTCCCGCTGCCTCTCCCAGGGGTGGGATTAGCATCAGAAACGTCACTGTGGGCAACAGCTTATTCCGCTTTCACTGTGAAATACTCCTCACAAAGCGTCTGTGTGCAAATAACGAGGGTGCAGTAAATTCCCACACACTCCCATTTGATCTGTGTTAAGGCTTTAGTCACAATATGGGAAATAAATACTCAGAACAGCCATTCCCTCCCCTTCAAGAAATGACCAACCCGCTCCAAGGCATGGATGCTGCTCCCTCTGCAGCCTTCCTAGATGTTCACCTGTACTAATGCCTCCGTACACCAAGAGCATCACCCTCTGCCTCCAAGCACACTGGAGCCCTGCGGTGCTACGCATGAGCTGGGGATGGGTTACGACAAACACGAGACAACTTCATCTTGGGGCAGCTGGAGATAGGAGGGAGGCTAAAGCAGGATCTGGAAGCCTATCTGGAGGAACCTATTTCAAGTTGGATCAAGGCTAACCCCATTCCCAGCGGTCGTGCACAGCAGCTCATACAGTAGTACAGAGGAAGGGAAAAATGCAGAGCCTGCTGGATCTGCCAGCAGGAGACACTGCTCTGTATTAGGGGGAGGCCATAGGAGAAAAATGGTGAAATTCAGAGAGAACACCAGCTTTCTCTGAAAAGGATTAATGCAAGAAAGCCATGGGTTTAAAATAGCCTAATTGACCCAAGGATAATGCAGTTCACAGTCACATGGTGGAAGTCAGGCAGTGTTTGAATGCCTCCTCATCATTTAATATAACATTTCTGGTAATAGAATATTTAAATTCTATTTTATCAAAATCTCATCACTCAAGTGCAGGAGCCTTTTCCATTGCTGGAGCATACAGTGTTATAAATTCATGAAGGTCGTAATTATGAGCAGCTTCAACACTGCAAATGTGTTTGGCAAAGATATTATGCCCTTTCTAAACAAGATTTGAGCGACTACAGCACACATTCAGAGTTACAAGGCTTTGCTTTTCATGCGCCTTGCAAGCAGCAGACTGTTCCCTTTTCCCTGAGATTGCCACTTGGACAGCAATGTCCTGTGGCCAAGACGTCATCCCAAAGCCACCACGGCCACTTACCCCAACGAGCAGATGTGGAGGAACACTCTGCCTTTCTCATGAAACTGGAAAAGCAGCACGTTCAAATCCTTATTTAATTTAGCCATTTCACATCCCAATAATTAGGGAAGAGATTGTTTCCCAGGATACAAGGGCTGATCACCTGTAAGTGCGACTCAGGCTTCCCCAGACCAGCGCTGTAGGAAACTTGGCCACAGCACAGCCCCAGCAAGCTTTCCTCTCTCTCAGGAGATAACACTTTTTTTTTTTTTTTCTTTTAACTTTTCTATGGCCAGATCTAAAATGAGGATATCCCTCCAGAGCCATCCCTGAGCTCTCAATGTTTTCAGGCGGAGCTCAGATCCGAGCCAGCCTCAGGGCTCCTGGGTCTTTCCCCGCAGTGACTATTTACCTCAACCCTTCTTCATGGTGTCGGGATCGTGCAACGCTCTGCCTGAAGTGGGACACCTGAGCGCTACCTAAAACACTGCAAAACGCAACGCTTGCTTCAGATCCCACAGCGACCAGGTTCGCTCGCACGCCAGAACTGATGGAAATGTCAAGTTTGTGTAACGGGCGATGGTTTTCACTCTAACACCTGGGTGATCTAAAAAAGATGCAGTTTGGCAGTTGAGCTGCTCTGCATTTACAGTATAGTAAAGGAGACAAAACTCTTGCGACAGTTTTATACAGGGCTGGCTCTGAGCAGAAGGCTGCTGTGTGGCCAAGATGCTTGGTGAAGCTGTGACAAAAACAGCTCTGCTCCCTCTGGCCTCATTTAGCTATTTCTAAATTTCTAACTCCTGGAAAAGAAAACCAGGCTGACTGCTGCCACTGCTACCACAAAAGAAAAATAAAATAAAAATTGTGTAATAGTAGAGCCAAAGCCCAGGGCAACCATTTCCATGCACATCCATCTTTCCCTGCAGGAACACCGCTCAGCATCTCCCAGGCTCTGCATCCTCGTCCCAGTCGGCTGCAGCAGCAACCAGTCACTGCAACGGACCCAAAGCGCTGGGAAGCCTTGAGCTGCCTCTGGTTTAGTATCCTCCCTAAAGGAAGTAGCAGATATTCGTTTGGGAAGGAAAAAAAATTATCCAAAGCTAAAATTATTTTCAAATAGGATGAATTGTCCTTCCACGAGGAAAACTGACCAAGAGATTGAAGCCATCTGCACAAAATTCCAAGGCAAGTCAGTGGCGGAGTCGAGATTACATTCACAGAGACTAAGATTATACGTCTTTTGCAGCCTTGTGCTTTGTGCACTTGAACCTGTGCATGAATAATAAGCAGCCATGTGATTTTCCATGCTCCCCATTTGTTCTCCACCATCCAGGTCAGGTGAGCCAGCCAGCCGCTCTTTCACAAAATATTCCCTCAGGGAACGTCGCTTCGGAGCATCTCAGAGCTGCTCTGTAACAAACTCCAGTGCAAACAATAAATTCCTGCCCTTCACCTGGCAAGTAAAGCTCTCGCTCTCTGCGCGCTGCGTTCTGCTGGGCGATTTGCACACTACGGCACACCTTGGTACCAGTTCTCACCAATTCAGAACGTACCCTCAGCTGTACCGAGGCATATCACAAACAACAATCCTTCATTTCACGCTCAGGCAACCAGTTTCACCCACCGGTTACACACTTAAAACAGCTCCTGGATTTGGAAGCACACAAGAACAAAAAATACAAGTCCGCACATTAACTGAGAAGTTCACGTCTACTATTTAGCATTACACAGCATGGCACATTAGACACATCTTCATAAACTATTTATTTTACCAAGTTCCCTCATGTTCAATAAGAACACAGTTTTTATACGACCCTAATGGCAAACTCCAACAATTTTCCAATTCTACAACTGCTCTAAGACCACTGAAATCAGTGGCAATTCTCAAATGAGCAAACTGGATCCTAACTGGGTACTTATTAAATACAAACTGTCTCACGATTATCGGAAAGAACTGTCTTTATTTGAAAAGGCTCATTTCTAAATAAACCAGATGTGGTAGGATGTGACTGATTTTCCTAATAACGTACCTAGTAAGCTTGATAGGGTACAGGGTCAGAGGCGACCACCCTTTCCATTCAGATCTTAACTTTTGCACACAAGTGTCAGGTATATAACATTTCTATTTCTACCATCAGTGGTAAAATCTGTCCTGAAACACAATGAGAAATCACATTTAAGATAAGAAGATGTGCAGAAGTAAAAGGCAGCACACATAAAAGCTACTGTACTAGGTTTTTTTCTTTGTGGTCATGACTTCTAGGTTGCTCTCCAGCAGGATATATTCCTTAAAAGATTTTTGTTCACATTCTTTATTCTCTTCTTACTTGCAAACATTTAACAAGAATCAAAGCCAACCAGCCACACAAAGAACACAGCCGAAGCGCTCAGATGCAAATAAGGTCTGAGATACGTATTTCTTAATAATCAAAGCAAGCCTCTCAGGTCCAAAGAACAAAATTATAGAGAAAAAGAAAAAAAACAAACCTAAACCTTTGGTATCTAGCTATAACTGTTGGCAAGGGGACATAGGCTGACAAGTAAATATTGAATTATACAGAGCCCTTGGTTAATATTTATGTTCACGCTCTAGATAGTCTAATATAATTGATCGGATCTGCGCTTTAAGATACAATTATGAACATGCTTTTCACAATTGGTCTCTCCGCTGAAAGATGAGGTTGTGTGAAATGAAAATATTCCACAGTTACAGCATTTTGCTTACAGAGAACTGTTCGCAGATAATGAGCTCTTTGGTCACTTCTCACCAGAGAGAGAAGAAAATTCGATCTAACAAAAAAAAAAATACGCAAAAACATGATCTTGTTGATTAAAAAAAAGGGAATGCTTTCATCCAGCTCGCCTTCCCCAAAGTAAAGATGTCTAAAGTGTTTTATTTTCTCCACATTACAAAACAAACAAATTCAGAAGCTTGGGAAACTCTTGCTGCGGTGGAATCAAGGAGGCGGAGATGCAGTCAGACCCTGTGAGGAACCCGGTCCTGGGGACAGGCCGCGGCACCGTCACCTGGTGCAGCGCGCGAGGAACTGGTTTAGCGTTCAGACGGGGCCGCGCACGCCGGGCACGGCACGGCCCTGGGCCACTTCTGAGCCATTTGTGCTGGGACTGGCGTGCGCTGGCATGCGCGTTGGACAAGTGCACTCCCAAAGATGGGAAAACGGCATGGTGGGATGAAATTATTCAGGAGGGACAAGGAAAGGCGGAGAAGTCTTCATTTAACCGTCTCTTTGTAAACTACTACCTCCAGCCAGCACTAAGCACAACCACTGCAATTTTATTATATTATTAAAGTTTCTTTTGGAAGGCTTTTATATTTATAAACTTACCAGAAGAAAATTCCAAAGAAGGAAGTGCAAGTTGTTATACTAACAAGACAAAAACCAACATAACCCACTGAGCTTTAGAAGCCGAAATCAATCAAAGCCTTTCCATTTACTTCAGTGAGAGCTGGATCAGGATTTAAAGAGATTACAATTCTGAAGTTCATCTCTGTCGCAGTTCAGAATTTTTCTTTTGTTTCACATCACATTAAAGATTCAGCATTTCTTTTTCTAATGCTCTGAAATATAGTATGATCTATAAGAGAACAGAAAACAGAACTAAAGGGGAAAAAAAATCCCTCCTACACCTCATTAAGATCTAAAGTTTGTCCTTAATGTGCCTATGAACCCAAAATGAGTGTCTAAATGGAGACATTTTTTTCTGCTACAGGGTAAAGTGATTATAAATGTCTCTTTGTGCAAAAGCTTAGTGGTATTTTATGCAGCTGGCACTGCAGAGTTTGAAACGAATCCAAGAAAACAGATTGTATCTTTAAGGTTAGAAATCAAACTTTCCATTGCTGGAGTGCACATTTCCTGGTAACGGGCGAAGCTCCGACACGAGAAGCTATGCAAACGGGATCTCTGCTGCTACGTTAAGTGAAGTGTATTGCTGTCTTTATTCCCTATGGCCTTTTTATCTATTCATTGCGGTCCCAAGCCGTCATTAAATGGACATTACAAAGTCATTTTCTGTAGCTTTCAGTGTTGTATATTTCTTATTTTCTAGCGCCCATTCAGAAGTCTGCTAGGCATCTCTTCCCGTAAGCCTTTTAGCCTACACTTTCCTACAGACCCGCAAACGGCACAGATGCCTTTGTCAACCAGCAAAAGCAGCAGCTTCAGTTTACAGGTAGAAATATCCCATGCTGCTCAATTTCAGCTACAATAAACCTCATGCAGGAATAGAGAAAACCTGCATCACATATCACCATTCTTTCCAGGCTTTGGAAGCACTTCAATGCCAAGCACACATTTTGTATATGTTCTTCCTAGCCGATAGAATTGACTCTCAAAAGCTTAAGAAATCCCGTATTGCCATGGAATGAAATCCCAACTTGCCTTCACTTCTCAATCCTGCTCTCACCCAGGGCTGGTGAGAGAGGACTGGGCTGCAGGGCCCCTGGGAGGGGACCCCGGCCGGGCACGGTGGAAGCAGGCAGGGGATGGAGCAGCCCCGGGAACAAGGAGCTCACTTGTCGCTCCTCAAGCAATCAGTTTTGTGATGTGTAGGTTAAAAACAGCCTCTTGAGGTTCATTTGACTACCACACAGTCATGGAAGCCACAAAGTGGTCTGCTCTCCACGTAAGGAACTACCCAACGACCGGCAGCTGGGTTCTAATTTGAGTTCCTGACTAGTCCTAATGAATAACCTCACGTACAGCACGGGCTGCAAAGAAAGGATTGGTCTCCTGTTCCTAGCTAGAGGCAGATGAGGAAAAATCCTATTTTTGGCTACAATTGCTGTTTGATCTTCCACAAGCAGCCCTGCTTCTAATAAAACTCCACACTCAATTGCGCTCAGTGGGGACACCGCAGCGAAGAGCGGAGGGCATGGAAGATGCCGGCTTGGAGAATGGGAAATGAGTCTGTGAACCAGCTGGATTTACGACCCACAGTTTGATCCAAAGTGGTTTGTGGCCAGTAATTCCTGCCGGTACTGTACAGTACTGGCTTTTAGCTCGCTCCGTGCTACTCCTGCAGATGAGGGGAATCTATTCTTTCCAAGATCTGTGATTGCTGCTGAGAAACTTTGTCTGTGCTGCCATCTCACCTCTAGAACTTGCTCAGGTGTATCCGGCACGGGTATAAAGCACATCCTCCGCTCAGGCACAGATAGCAGTGAGATTATACTCCTGCAGCAGACTGCTATTAGAATTCTCTACGTATTTGTAAACGTCGAGGTTCACAGAGTATGTCAGGTTAATACACAGCTCTGTGACTAATATCACTGGAGCCAACGGGAGCAGCTCTGGAATTACGGTCTGGCTCGGCGCAGGTACCAGAGCTGCTGCACAGCCCCAGCCCAGACCTGCAGGAGCATCCGTGCGGGATACTGATCTCAGCACATCATATCCCCTAACTTAAAGCCAGCTCCATAGACTCAAATTTCCCTGGAAAGCACTGAGGGGAAAAACAAGCGGATTATGCTGAAAGTTTACCCACTTGGCCTACGACACGGGAAAGGCAAGCGCAAACATACTGTATCTCCCTCTTGGCATAATTCAGAACTGCAGCCTCTTGTCACAGATACCTGCTCAAACGCGACCTTCACTCAGTACCTGGCAGCCGCGTGCCACTAATAACCGAGAGACAAACAGGCATGTTAGCTTTACATTTAGCTTTCTCCTTACCTCCGTTGCACAGGCTAATGCCGCAGAACCAGGCTCCCCGGTTAGTTCTGCTGACTGCTGTGACCCGGTGGCCCTCGTAAAAAAAAAGCATTCTGAGAAACTGTATCCATCCCATTTTCTATCATCAGTCATTTGTGAAAGTTGGATTGAAAGCACCTTGGTGGTAAATCTACCTCTCCCAGAGGTAAAATGCAAAGAGCAAAGAGCGATGCTCACCAGCGGAGAGAGGAAGTGATTAAAGGACAGAGAGAGAGAGAGAACAGAGGATGAAATGTTGCCTTTAAGAAGAGGTGCTGGGGATAAATATTGAATTTCTTCATTTTCAAAGACGTGTCTTCGTTTTGTTTTCTGCTTCAAGGAAATCAACAGCCGCTACTCCCGAAAGCCACGGCATGAATTAGCCTGTTATCATTTGGCAATCAGAGACAGCACCCTACTTACCGCAAGTGGGAACTTCACTGATCCTACTAATATATTTCAAATATCTAGATCTTCCTGCCATATTTACTATTTGCATAAAGTGATATTCTCCTCTAAAAAAAAAAAAAAAAAATGGGAAAGAGAGAGTTCTGGGGGGTAGGGAAGATTAAAGGCAGGCTGTCAGTCTGACTGCCTGGTTTGTGTTTTCACTCCCGCGAGTGGAGCGTGTATAAATAACGCCTTTGATTGCTTCAAAGATGGGGCTGGTGTCACCACGGCGTTTGAAACGCGGCACTCTCTCTTTGTATCGCTTCTGTCAGTCAGGAACAATATAGAACTTTTTTTTTTTTGTTAAAGAAGCCTTTAATTTCACATAGTAATTACCTATTTGATCAGACAAAAGGTGCCGTGAATGAAAGTCATTTACTTGTTTGATGTGACTGAGAATGAGTGTCACTACAGCTGCGAGACTGTCAGAGAAAACACCGGTGCCTGATGAGATAAGCAGTCCTGTGCAGAAAAATAGGGTGAAAATGGATGAGGGGAAAAAAAGTCAAGTTCTACCTGATTCAAATACAAGGCAAATTCAAAATCCCTCAGAATATAATTAATGTAATTATCAGAAGATGCAACTTCTATAAAGCTTCATTGAGGTCAACTTCCCAGCCACCGGGTGAAATGCTCTCCTCTCTTCCTCCACTTCAGCAGACAAGGCCGATTTACAAAGCAACTGATGATCTGCTTGAAACTTGCTGAACACCTGCTGCTGTGCCACACGCTCATTCACACAGCAATAGAAATCACGCCACAAGGACATGCAGAAGTATCATCTGCTTAAGGCAATCTACCACTATTCAGATAGAAGTTTTGTGTTTGAAATCAGAGATGTCTCCTTGCCAAAAAGAGCTTTTTGATACCTTCTGGGTCACAGCAGTAAGTTCCAGGACACAGTGGAAATACTTCAGTTTGTGGAGTCTTGCTGGCCTCCTCCAACGAACTACATTAAAAATGTGGAAGCCTGTGAGGCTTAGCTGGACTTCTGACTCTCTCACACTTAAGCCCTGAAAACCTCCCTCCCCGTTTCAGTTTTGGCTCCAGCACAGATGCTGGCGCAGATGGGAGAGGGACTCAGATCTTGCCTTCAGATCCAACACCCTACTCCAAACACAATCGTTTGCCTCCCAGTATCCAGGCTGGACCCATCTCTCATCTCTCTGTATGACGATTGGGATTTTAGGGAAGGAAGGACCTTGTGGATGGGAAACTAATGAACTACAACCTGCAAGATGAATTCACTCTTCTGATCATCTTGACTTCATCCCAACAAAACCTTTACTCCATGGCCGCGGCATCATCTCTCTCCCTTTTGTACATGCACAAAGCAGGGGGCTGGCGGCTTCAGCTCCCAAAAAGCTTTCCCTTCCCTCTGCTTTCCTCTCCCCATCCTCCACAAAAGCAGTGAAGAGGGGACTGCAATTTCCAGCGGTTCGTGACTGATGAGCACGAAGCAGGAGCAGCCTGGGATGCAGGCCGTCTCATGGCCTCTCTGCACTCGCTGGTTAGTGCTGCACATGTTTAAAACATTAACCGGAAATATTTTATTCCGTTGGATAACGTATCAAACAACACAGCAATGAAACTTTCAAGGGCTTGGGTACTGTGCCTGGAGGTACTTGAGAGGTCTTGCGGGCTCCTTCAGCAGCACGCTGCCGGAGTGCTGCAGCACGGCCCAGGAAAGCCCAGGATGGTGGGGTTTTTTTATACTCTCAAACAAGGCAGAAGGCAGAAGAAAAGGAAAGCCCTCGGCCAGCTGATAGTTTAATACTGTTTAGTGCATCCCAGATATAGAAGGTTACCGGTGTGACACACGTAGCGCTGCGTGAAGGCTGGAGCCCCTGTGGAAGAGTCCTTGTAGGCTCAGCTAGCAGGAGGGCATGTCCTCAGCTCCACTCATGGGGAGGGGAGAATCGGTGCCCGCTCCCCGCCCTGCCTCTGGCTGGCAGTGCTCAAAGCATCCATCTTATGCGATCCAAGGAGTCCCAGTGCCTTGGCCCCATCCCAGGCAGTGGCTCCGCTGAACGAAGATGCCCCTGCCCCTGAGTGTCTCCTCAGACCGCAGGCTTGCTGTCCCCAACCTCAGCTGGGAACGGCTTTTGAGGAGCTGCTGGTATGTCACCTCCCAACGCCACCTCCCAAAGAACCGCTCTAGAGCTACAGACCCTCTCACAAAGGCAAAGCCAGCAACACCGGAGCAACAGTTCTCTAAAAAAACCAAACAGACCTCTTATTTCTCTTTAAAGCCTGCACTCAAAATCTAATTTCACAGCATGATCAGTTACTGTGTTGGAATTACTTGCTTTCTTATTTGAATAGCATAAAAATGAACATATTAACAAATACCACTCATAAAATTCACTGGACAACACAATGTAAAAAATTACACTGCATGAAGAACTAGGCTACTGAAGTTCCATCACCATTTGAATCAGATGTAATATGCATCAACCCTGAGAGCCTGTATATAGAATTAAAGAAATCATTTAATTTTAAAGTAATATTTTATTCAATGCATCCCTCAGTGCATGTAACCGCTAAATGAAATGCACTGCATGCTCTACAAACACATCATCACCTTGTAAATTAAATACCCACGATATTAAAACTGATATAACATTTATTAAAACCATTATGCAAGGAACAAGGCTGGATACTTGAGCTGCTGAAGGCAAGCGCCAGTTCTGGCCTCTCAGACGTGCACGTGCTTGTGACTCTGAAACAATGAAGGGAGAAGTCTTTTCTAAAGGTGAGAGCGCGTTCAGCTGGAGAGAAATCTGCCTCTCCATCCCCGGGAGGAGGATGGAAAAGCGCGGGACCATCGCGCAGAGCCGTGCGGGAGCAGAGGTGCCGCGGGCTCCACGAGAAGCGTTCCTGCCCCGGCGCAGGGCACCAAGGCACCCGCTTTGTTCCACTTGAGGTCACTGTAAGAGCACGGTAAATCCTCCGCAAAGCCGGGCCGTTCGGTTTGATATTGTTTCTTCCCTCTAGACTAACAGTAAAGTTTAATAGGAACGTGTTTGACGATCAGGCCGTGACCTGTTTTCTCAGGAAGGCAGAAGCTGGAGTGCAGGGAGGATTCGGTCTCTCTCCCTTACAGATCTGCTGCGGTGGCCAAGGGATACTGCAATCCTCAGATGGAAAGTAAAGGAATCGTTTATTTGAGAGCCCCACAGTGGATAAAAAGGCCTGAGCAGGGGCTGCGTGCCGCAGGGAACATGGTGCTGAACCCCAAAGGGTGATGGCACCTTCTCCGGGGCGAGCACACAGCGGAGGGATTTGTGCGGCTCTGGACCACCCTCTGTTTCCTTACTCAGCAGTCTTGCTGGTTATTCTTTCTGTGTATTTTCAAGACATTTGACAAGTTTTTTCAAGTGCAGCCACCTTCACCATCTTCCCCTTTTCAAAATCAAGCATTGTACTACTAATTAATCTGTAGGGGATAGGTCTGACTGCTTTAAAAGCACAGCTCTATTGTGAATGCCTAAAGCGTATTTTTAAAGGAAAATCTCAGAATTTTACTTTATGCTATCACTTCATTCTAGCAGATGACATTTTTAGGTTTGCACAAAGGATGCCTCTCTGCAGAACGCTAGCAGTTCAGCTGAGTTACACATTATAAAACCCTTCTATTTGTCACTGCCTTCCAGCTTCTTCAAAACAAGTTCTGGTTAGGATACGTGAATGTAAAATGCTCGTTTCCTAATGAAGCGCTTTGAAATGCACTGTAGGAGAAGCTTGATTTTGCCCTTCCACAGACACAAAGAGGAGTTCTTGCTTTTAAATGTTCTATCCTGAAAGATGAATTCACACAAACCACATAGAGCTGAGGCTGCCAAAAAAGGAAACACAAACTCTCTTCCCCATCCCTTTCAACAAATTTCAGTCTAGAACAGAAGGAAATGAAGCATACATTCAGCAAAAAGGGATTAAAGGAAAGATGAGGGGAAAATCCTTTTAAATACTAATATCCAGTGAAATTAATCTCCAATCACATCACAACAGAGTCAGGTCCTTGACAAAAAGAAAGAAAAAAAACCGCACCTAAATATACTCTGTGCTGCCAGCCCTACATCCTTCCCCAGAGTCACAGAAATTTACATGTACCTACATAAAACTTATTGCCACAACGCCAGCACAAGCTGTGATTTTGTTGCGCAGGTACCATATGCCGTGCTCCACTTCTGAGGATGTCAGTACTCAGTTATTACAAAAAAAGACAAAGTAGATGCAAACCCTGTCACGGTCACTCTTAAAGTCAATGTAAAGCTGGCTTCTCTAGATTTATTATAAACTGGTTAGGGATTTAATGAGGCTAAACAGTTCGGAGAGACTTCACACTGGGATTTGCACCAGTTTACGTACGCAGCTGGCAGCGGCTGAAGTGGAAAGCTGTACGTCCTGTGATGAAGCCTGCTTGCTGCGCAGCTCCTGTCTGAAAAACTGAACTGCCTGGCTGGCATGCTATCATACACTGGATCTGCACTACTCTGCCAGGGAGCTGCCAAAATTTTACACATGTTGGTGCCAACTTCATCTCAACTTCGTACAACCCCACACAGGACCGGTCTCCCGGCATCAGCGTGCTCCAGCTAAGCAGGACAGCCCAACGCCCGACACCGCTCATCCCCAGCGACCCTGACTTGTAATCAAATGATAGTTTTCCATTTCAAACCAAAACCGAGCAACTGAATTAAAACATCTCATTTGAGAACACAAGGTTAAATTTAAACCCTTCATGCATAGAGGTATGAAATTTTTTGACTATCAAATACTTGAGCATTGGGAAATTACACCGTAGAAAACGTGCCTGGACTGATTTTTTCAATAGCACCATCGTTAACCGCTCGCTCTCATGAGTCACGCGCAATGCCCTGAAAAGCTGGAGACTTTCTGGTCAGACATTCCTCATCTGATCAAGAGAACACTGTGACATTTCATATGGCAACACACTGATAAAAGCTCTCCCACACTTGATTATGTAAACAGGTAGAGCTGCTAATTAATGAATTAAAGTGGAGAAGGAAACTGTTGGCAAGACTGGAAACTTGGCCCAAAGTCTCCCCTGAGTAATGTTCAGTCGAGTGAACCAAGCCCTGTTAGTACTTGCTGCCAGGCGCCCGCCGAAGAAAGTGGATTTTCTGCAATATTCACATTTTTCCTTCCCGTTTCACAGTTACTAAGAATCTTGAAAGTAATTTTGCTTTACTAGCACACAGCTGATATCATTACATATGTATAACGGCACTCCACATCAGGCACGAAAACAAGGAGCTAAGGGTCAAACAGCACCTCTCCGAAGACGGCACGGATCCGAGCGGTGCCATCTTCTCCTAACCTCCTGCCACCCAAACACGGCAACATGTTCAAAACACAGCGAAGCCGTGAACGCAGCAAGCTGTTCAAATACGGCTTGGCTGCAGATAAATCTTTAGGAAAGTAAAGGCTGTTTGGATTCAAGCGGAGTTTTCACTGTTTCCGTGCAGGAGGGAGCGGGACAAAGTTAGGAGACTGTATGGAAATCTTTGGATGGTGGTAGGGAATACATGCTTCTACAGAAGCGATAAAGTGTTGAAAAGCTAAGTATAAAACCTGATACCATGCTGGTTGGAATAAGGAAAAATAACTGCCTCTTATTCATACTCCAGGTTGCCTCGTTTTTGTGCGATGATACTCCTGTTTAGTTTAGCAGTACTATTTCACATATGATGAGGATTTCAGAAGTGCAATTAAAGCTCTATCATCACCAAAACCAGCAGTTTGCCCAGTAAAGACTTTAAAAATAGCAAGTACTCTCTCACCAAAAGGAAAGTGGCTATAGCTTCAGTACCTGTAGTTTGGAAACCTGAGGTTGAACGAACGCGAGAATTAACAATTAATATTTCAGGAGTACAATCCAACTGTATTCCAAATAAAAGCTACTCAGAAAGCAGGCTTTTTCTTTATCTGCAGAAAATTAACAAAAACCAAAACGTATATAAAAATTAGAATCCTAGTGATTTTCAGCCAAAATACAGTCAAGATTTTGAACACTAGGGCCTTTGTTACGAGAAGTACAATGCTGCTGATAGTATGGAACGTGAACACTCAAAATAAGTTTCAGTTTGGCTGCATTTTATTTTTAAAACTAAATTTCATAGAAATATCTGTCAGCTCTGCTTTCAAGTTACCACCAGCAACACCTTAACAACTCCAGAGCAAATGCAAAAGAGGTAAAGTTGGGAGATTACACGGGGGGATTGGGAGACTGTTCTGTTCTCAAATATGCCCTGGATTTCCTCTCTGACTTCTGCCAAGTCATTTTGCCTCTCTCAGCACCAAAAGCAATTGTGCCCACGATTCAGTTGTGAGCTGAAGTCTGAGACCACGTACTACCAAACATCCAAGAGCAGAAGCCAGGCAGCTAAAGCTATGGATCCAGCCACAATTCCATCTGCAAGCGAGAAAACCGGAGCCACTGGAAGGGAGGCTGGACTTCAGCCTTGCTGGGGAATTTACTGCTTAATACCTATCCGTTCCCCATTTCAGATTTTGCCTGGTGTCAGCCATAATTCAGCTGCAATTGGTTTTGTGTACTTGTATTATGAATATGCTATGCACCGTTTACTACTCAGAAGCGGTAACAGCAACTTGGATTTATACAACATTTCAGCATACCCAGCGCTTCAAAGAGCTTAACAAAAGGAGATAACTCACCAGGACGGCAAGCCAACCTACCCATTACAAAATAAATAAATCAGTTTTAAGTTCAGACTTCAAAAGGGAAACGGTAGATGCTCCATGAAAATTTCTGTAGGCAGGGGCTTCCACAGAGCAAGAGCTGAGCAGCTGCCGCAGCAGCAGCCCTGGGTGACACACCATGGTCCTTGCCCAGTGTAGATTAATGAACAGCGGGAATGAAAATGCTAATAATTAAGAAAAGGTTAAAACATTCACACTGTGTGAGAACGATGCATAAAAGGATACAACTGCTAAAAAAAAAAAGAAAAAAAAAATAAACCACTGCAGCAATGCAGAATTTTTTCAGAAAGTAAATTCCAACTGGGAATATATTAAGAACAAGAAGAAAGAAATCTCCTTATGAGTACAAAACCAATGCAAAACAGCTAGTGGAAACCAGTCAGCTCCATGGCATGGAGGCACTATATACCACACAAACTAAAGCTCTACTCCAGACTAAAAGCCATTTGAAAAACAAATTCAGAGAAACATCCAGACCTGACAAATTCTGAAGTTACTTTTTGAAAATTATTTGGGGAAAAAAAAAAAAAATCAGACTTTTTTCCATATGAACAGTTTGTGTTCAAAGCAGCATTTGCTCCCTAAAACTCTAATACAGCTCTAATTCAGACTAAGAAATAGGGCCAAATTTTCAAGGCATGCATTCTGTACAACCAGTTATTCCAGCATCACAAACGCTGAAGTGATCTGCTCTGCATCAATCCAACTGGTCATTTGCATGTTCACTGGCTGTGCTTCCCTACTCATCTTGCAGCCTTTGTGCAAAGCTCACACACGAATTTTCACAAGAGTTTGCACGCAAAAATTGCAAAATTTGGTCTCTGGTGTCCCTATTCCTTTTAAATTCCTTCCTTGCCCTCCTCCCCCCAAAAGAAAAGAGCGTTTATTATTCACTAACTGCATGCTGAGGAAACTAAAACATGTAAAGAAGAATTATTTCCAGGCGTCTGCAAGGGTGTTAGTACTCTGGAGGTTTCTCTTGCACGGGTTAAGGGCAGCCAACTCCTGCATTTATGACAGGCTGGGAAATAATTTTTTGGTTCACTTTAAAGTACATTTGAAAACAGACAGAAGACAAAATTACCCAATACTGATATCCTCTAAGCTGCCAGGTCAAAGCCTCAGCTTCGATCTCCCTCAGCGGGTCAAAACCTTTTAGCTACAGGAAAAAGAACGAAGTCATGGATCCTCAGACAGCCCATGTGTCACTCCTCCGCATCCCAGAGATTCCTCCTGAGGATCTGGACTGGTGGACCAGTCCCCATCCCCTCTGGGCTCACCAGGACTGACAGTTACAGCTTAGGATGGTCCCACACAGCCACGTGCCAACACAGTCTCCTCACTCACCATGGCTGTCTCCAAATATATGATTTACACAAATGACTGCTTCAAATCCATGCTCGTTCATACCTATATTTAAAAGTGGGCTTTGCTGTATCTCCAGAATTCACTATACACTGACTATTAACAAACCAAGAGAGAGAACGACCTGTGAATTGTACCAGACTTCCCATCTTCACGTTACTTCATCCTCCAAAATTCGTCAGTCATATTCTGCTACCCATGAAATGCTTTTAGCAACGCAATGTAAGGAAGGAACTTCTATCATTAGTAGAAAAGTAATATAAGGAATAGAGAAGGTCCTTCTTAAGACAAGTACATTGAGATTTTGTTCTTATTTTAATATATTGTCTGAGATTACATGCTTATCCTAAAATTTTATTTTGTCCACATACAAAGAGTTAATTTCCACATGCATAACAATTATTATTATTTGCACACCACTAGGCCTGAACATAGAAACCATTATATAAAGATTTTTCCTCAAAGATAACATTAGCGTTGTATCAGAGAACACCTACAAAGACAGCAGGGTCTGCAGAATATGCGCTGTCCCCACCCCGTCCAAGGGATTCTGTCAGCAACTGGTTTCCTAACCACCACAAATTCATTTTCCATTTGCTTGCTGCAATTATGCTATTGAAACCTGCAGGTCTGGGGTTTTTATTCTCCTTCCCTTACTCTAAATGGAATTCATTTTTAATGTCTACTGCAGAAGGCCAATATGATACAAAAACCCCAAACATTTCACTACTCATGCACTCTTATTCATAATATCACATCAAATTGCTGAAGTAGTACCATATGGCGCTTGAGCACCAAGCCAGAACAAGTTGTTCAGCTTGTCATAATCTCAAAAGCTGCATGAAACTTAAATGATTTCTCTATGAAGTGGAAGATCTTTGGGTTTAATATAACTCATCAGAAATTGATTCGGCATTTTCCTCCTATTATTTCCCACGTTTTCTCTGATTCACATTCCATTTTCCAGCGTGAGCTATCAGTATAAGTGGCTACAACTACGGGGCTGAAAGGCTCTAAAAGCATCCTGTCCATACTTTCTTCTTGATCATTCATCATCAAATTGAATGGATAAACATCTTTCTCAATCAGATAGATATATAATTATAAATAAAAAAAGCTCAACCAGAAAGATTGAATGAAAAAGATTAATGAAGTCTCCCACACTTTGATTAAACCCTTGAAGCAATACCCTCAGCTGTGAAATGTCCACACTTCTGCCCACGCTGTTCCCTAAGAAAACACAGAAGCCTTTCAAGAAAACTGGTGCGGTGTCATTTAATCGGTACGTAAGCCCAAGGAGAGACAACGGTGGGAATTCTCAAGGTTTCACCACAGATTACTCTGTATTTACATTCTCAATTTCTGGAGTCACTGCAAGTCTACTTTTTTTTTTACATTTTCATTTTTTTAACATTTCTTACTCGCATGTCTGAGAAGAAAAGCTTGGAGTGACATAGAATGAGAGACTGAAAGTGGAAGAACTAGAGACAGCCAAGACTTCAGCCAACCTCTGTTTTCAGGGACTGTGGCCAACTCCTGATTTCAAACGGCTGAGCAGCAGCGTGGGTACCACAGGTACCATCAGAGATGGAGAAAGCACGCGGGGAGATTCTCCTGGGAACGCACAATGGCAAAAGTTAAAATGCGAAGGCAGAAGTAGGTAAGACTGCAAAACGGAGGGACAGGAGACAAGTTTAAGGAGAGCACGAGGAATGCCAAGACATGAGGCAGGCGGGTATGTAGGCTACAGATTGCTCTGGAGGGGAGAGAAGGGCATTACAGAACTCCTCAAAGGGAAGGCTTATTTGGGCAGCTGCTTAACCAATTGAAACGGACAGCACCAAATCAAGCAGAATTTCCCAGTCCTTCTTAGCATATATGTTCAAGCCTGGTCCACGTATGTGATTAGGACAGGCAAGAACTGGGGCTGAGAAGCGTAGGCTGGCACAGGCAGTGCAGAGACAACCGCTACACAGTCTTTTGCTTAAAAATAAAATCGAACTGGGACGTCTTCTGGAGCTAGCTGTATTGGGAGCTTCCAGAAAAACATTTCTATAATGGTTATATATGTGATTGTTCTTTTTTTCCTAGCTATATGGAGAAAAAGTGACTTGTCACCAACCCAAAGGGAAAAGCACTTGGCTGCATGGGGGAAGACAGGACTCGTTACATCTGTGGCTTCACAGAAGGAAAGAAGCAGCTCTTTGGAAAAGGCAAGAAGCACAGAGAATATCTAGGATAAATAAGTGAAAGGAATCAGTCCTCACTCCTGATGAAAAGATGACGTGAAAATATCAAAACCTTCCATGGTTGCACATGCGGTAAGAGCTAAAAAGGGGTGGCAGCAGCCTGGTGCCCCCGCCATGGAGCTACGAAAGCCAGGGCAAAATTGCAAAATCTTTTGAAGTCAGACCGGTGAGAAGATGGGAGAGCACTGACAGCACTCACCCCCTTGCACCACTGCTCTCCACACGCCCGTGTGCGTGTTTGGCCACTTCCAGCAGCTTTGCTGAGAGATTCTGTTCTCTCGATCGGTCCCAAGCAGGCTGGAGGACTGGAGGGCATTATCCTTGTCCACACACCTCGTTACTACCGAAGTCTGTGTCTAGTGGTTTCCCTTACTCTGCGTTACTGGGAGGAACTGGGAGGGCACTGAAATGGCTCCGCAGCCCCAAGTCCAAGGTTCACTTCTGCCCTGCCGATGTTCCCACACTGCTACGCCCTTTCTCTCAAGGGCTTCGACCTTTAAAGATCTGAAACAGCAAAAAAAGTCAAGGAGGGCCATTCCTACTCTGTTTTTCTTTATCCTAAGGGCCTATCTCCTGACACAGCAGAGAATAAACGGAAAATGGCCCTAAGCTACAAAGATCCACGCTTTAAAGGCACGTGGGCACAAGGCAGGATTTGCTAAGGCACCCAGGTATCTAACTCTGGTCGGCCCATGTGGGAATCTAAAACAACAAGGATTAATTCTTCGCCATGCCTGATCCTCCCCTGCACACTGCCCGAGGTAGAGAGACAGCGTCCATCATGGCGCTGCTCCGACACAAAGAAACGCAGAAACGTGTTTGCCCTCACAAATCCCCCCAAGGCACGCAGGCCTCTCACCCCACCTTTGGGCAATGCAGTCGGCTGTGACTGAAGGCAGGCAGGCCAGGCTCGGTATTTCAGAGGGGCGATGGAGGGGGAAAGCCAGTGAACTATAGGAGAAGGGGTCCAGCCTTCCTCTGTCCCTGGCCCCAGCAGCTCCCATTGTGGCTCTTAATAAATACAGCATCTCCAAAAACTTTTACAATCTGGACAGGGTAAAAAGGAGACAGCAGAACACAATATTTACCGTGGGCTGCTCCGACATGCCTTGGTGCAGGTCTGCTATCAGCACAGCCTCAAGGAGTATTACAAGCAGTCCACAGAAACAGGGAGCCAGCCTCGACGGCTCGCTTACAGCAGGCTTACTGGCAGCAAGAGCTCCAACAACACAACATTTTGGGTTATTTTACATGCTATGTTGAAAGTACCTCATCCCAGAGAAGAAAAAAGGAAATGAAAAAGCTGTTGTGTGTAATTAGCAGCTCCCTTTGATGAATCCTTTCCAATGCTACCACCTTTTTGCAAATACTTTGCTGCTTGTGGAATGGTTTTGATGGAGCCAACATGGGCAGAACTTCAGAACAGGATTGCAAGAAGGAAGATGAATTGTGAGTGACAGCACCCATTAACCTGGGCCAGAAAACTCTCCCCAGTCTGCATTAACTCCTCAAATGCCTGATGCACACCGTAAAGACTGATGCAATGGGAAACTCAAGTTTTCCTTACTTTAAGATCACACCATTCAGTATTTCTTCTCTTCTTTCAACAATATACACACTCAGTGCTCAGTACTTACCAACAACATCTATCCAATTAACACCCCATTAAGCCGCACACCTGCAGTGACTTTATCCTCAGACCACTCTACGGTACCTTTTAACTCCATCATACCCCGGCATTATTACCATATTAGACGACAAGGGATTGATCCAAAGCTCAGGGAGGATAATGAGGGCTCATTAAACTTTGAATTAGGCTCTAACTGCTCGGCAAACACCAAGCGAAGTGAAACAGTGTCAGATAAGATGACAGAGGGCGTAGTAAAGTTTAAGGCGAAATATTGAACGCTGATCATGACAAAGGCAGGCAATAACGGGGGAATGCGTGTGGAAAGCAGCTGTGGGAGAGAATTATGATTTCCTTACAGCCGCTATCAAGCGGGATAGACCTGTGCCTATATAAACAGATATTGCCTGGTCTTGACTCCGATGTGATTTTGTCATCATACAGTTCGATATAGCCTAATATTGACATCACGGCTTTCCTTTAGATTTCAGTTCTGAGTTTCAGCTGGAGAGTATGATACTAGAGACTTGAAATCAGTATGACTCCTTCTCTAATTAATGATTAATCAAGAGCTAAGGTTGCTTACACAAAGAGTCATGGGGAGAAGGAGGAAGTCTCATTAAGAACAAGAGGTTAAAAAAAAAAAAAAAAGGAGTGGGACATTTTACAACTGGATAGACACAAAAAGAGAATAAAGAGAGTTGATTTCCTAATAGCATGTTATACCTGGATGTTAAATTTTGTACTCATGTCTAATCAAAAAATTATAAGAAAATGTTTTAATACTTGCAGATACCATGGGTTATGGTTCAAAAGGAATAAGAGAAAGTTTTTTTTTCTTTTAATGACTTCAGAAATACATATATGTTGTGTCATTCTGTCCCTTAGGTGCTTAAAAGACACAGCAGCTGTTTCATAAATTTTGAATTGCCTTTTCCTTTAGCATACAAAAATATGCGCCATAAACATAACACTGTCTGAAAAATATTCGGTAAACCCAGACAGTTGTTGGAAATGCTTCCTCCGATATCTAAATTCCTCTCTTAACAGGAGTTTCCCTGCAAAAACAGATGCTAGCGAATAGTGTTTTTGCCATCAAGCTGAATGTGAATGCTTTGGTGCAGCATTTTCTTTTTTCCACGGAGACATTAGAGGGTGCATTTCCCACCACTGAAAGAAAACTGCCACCTTGCTTCTCCATTCTTTACTTTCAAATAATAAATAACTGTTATAATCTTCCATAAAAGATTTATGCTTTGATGATGTCTGGTTTTTCTACTCTAATTTCTTTTTGTTAGATGCAGTTGAATGCCATTTACTGGTAAGTAAACTGTGTCATCACTCCACTGCAAACCACACCATTGAAAATGTAAGCTGACCAAACATTTATTTTTGTTTTTCAACTCAGAGAAATCCTTCAGAGGACTGTGGATTAACTAGCAATAGTTTTTTAGTGCAGATCCTTAATCTTAATTTTTTGCCCTCTCTCTACTCACACGTCCCCTTCCAGTGATGCTACTTTAGAAATAACTCTGAATACCCTACAGCACTGTCGGAAACACTGCCTTTTAGCTGCCACACTTCCCACAGCGATGCAGAAGTAGAGCAAACTGGCCACCTCCACAGACTTTTTCCTAGTCCGGTAGTAACACGAGCACTGCAGCTCGACTTCTGTCCCGACAGGAGTTTTAGCAGAGGGGCTGCTGGAGGACCATGGAACCAGTTCCTCTAAAGGGGCAAACACAACGTATGCCCTTCATGTTTTAGACAGAAACAAGCAGCTCACATGGCCTTTCTCCTTCCTTAAACTACCCCACTTTTTACATCAATAAAATTAGCTTATTTACTTAAATAAATATTACATCTTACAAAACTATGAAGCACAAATCCATCAAGTCAACTGCAAAACAACCTGAAAGGACTGTAAAGCCACACACAGATGCAAATACCTCCCCAGGTCATGTAACATTTTGATTAAAACAAGTGGAACCATGAGTGAAAAAAAGTGTGAGGAAGGGGAACTGTCCCAGTGACACCTACCAGCACTACGGCATTTAAGGGCCTGTTAATACTTCCACTAGAACGCTTTGGTTTTAGGGGTTTACAACTTGAGTCATAGAGGCTTAGTCCTGGTCTCCAAAACTTGATCCCCAAAGCAGAATTACTCAGGTGAAGCTTTGCAAGGGGAGGGCATGCCCGGGGTGGGTCGTTATGACAGGGCTGTATACTCTGCAGGACTTTTTTTCCAGCTTTCTCTCTTATATTTACATATATATATACACACACACGCATCTCAGAAACCATGTACAGACCTAAGGCAGGGAAGAGACTCTTTATACACACTACGTAAAGTTTTCTAAAACACCGTCTCACTGGGACACTGGGCCACGTTGACTCCTCAGCCCCCATCCACTATCCCCCCGCTTGCCTGTTGACCTCCAGAACAAATGAGCGACAAAAGCACAGCCCCACGGCGCGCAGGGCCTCACCAGGGCTGTGCAAGGCTGCGCGCACACTCAGCACCTCTCCATCACTATGAAACCACACCACAAGCCACATCACACCCTCATTTTCACTCTTTTGCTAGCTCGCTCTCTTTTCCACAGGACACTTGAGCGTTGGTCAGAACAACTTCCCTTACCTTCCCCTCCAGCTGTTGCTGGCTGAGCCCTCCACCACGCTCCAGAAAGTCACTCATCTTGAAGTCCTTCGCCAGCACGTCTCCCTCATCCTTAATGAAGCACAAACAACCCCTGCTCTTCCCAGAGGCTTTTTCCACAGAGCACGCCTGGGCAGGGTCAGCTGCAGGCTAACACACCTCATTTTGCCACGGAGGAGAAGACAAAACCTCCCACAGCTGTGGCCAAACCCAGTCCCTCTTAAAGGGTGAGCTCACCCTGCTGCAGGGGCGTGTAGGGGATGCATGAGTTCCTGTTGGCTCATAGATGGAAAAGAAATTCATTTCTCCTTACCTAGTACCCAAAATACAAACCCAAGGTCTACTGGCTAGTTTCTGGCCTGGTGTCTGTTAGAAAAAAAGAAACATGTTCGCATGGCATATGTGAAAACTTGTGCACAGCTGGAAGTGCGGCCTCTGTATGCTCGCAGTGCACGCAGAGAAATGTAAATAACATCAGAAATGCAAGAAAAACCATGAGCGTGGCCAAAGAGCGTGGCCATTGCGTAACACTGAATGCTTGGTCTTAATCCAGCAAGGCACTGCTCGTGTCCTTGGTGTGCAGACACTGAAGAGACTCAGAACAGCCACCGGAGCTACTTTGAGCTACAGGCTCAAATTTCGGCACGTACTTAAAATCTCTGCTGAACAGGGGCCAAAACGTTCAGTACCATCTGCAGATACCCAAACTGCCTTGGGCAAAATGTTTTCCTTAATATAATCCAAGGTTTTGTTTGTTTGCTTCTAAGTTGTCTAACTGTTGGGATTGGAGGAAAACGTCCTTTAATTTAAGGAAATTAGCAACAAATACAAATGTTATTAGAAATAGGGTAATTATTAAAAATATGGTAAGAGCTACGAGAAAGAACAAACTGCAAAGAAATGGGAACTGTGACAAACTGCTGCACATCCACTCTTTGCTGCCCCGTACTCTAACCACGGCGTGCACCTCCCATCAGTCTGCATTAGAGACAACTGAGACAGGATTCAGATGGTGACACCTTTCTCACTGACAACCTCAGCTGTCATAAATAAACAATTAGCTGCAGCAGTGAAAGCTTAAAATTAGCCCAAGAGTAAATTCTCTAGAATCTTAAAAGCTGACATCTAAAGTTCCAGGGTGCTGAATTTAATTCTCCAGCAGCGCAGACTAGCAAGAACACATGCGATAGTAAGGAAAGAAAAAGCGTGGATGGGTTTTTTGCTTCCGATCTCATTCCAGTCTGATACAGTGAATTTCAGCAACAGCCTCCCTGTCAAGGTTATATCTGCACCATCGCTCTGCACATCCAAACTCGCACCCACACAACACCACTATGTCTCCAGGACTCCATTTCAACTTGTCAAGGAAGCCAAGTCCCACAGTAACCTATTACTAATGCGGGTGACGAGTGTTAAATAATGAACTACCGCAGCAAAGAGGCGGATTGCAAGTTCTTTGTCTCTGTTCATGTCTCAGCTTTTTTCATTATTACTGTTTTTCTTTGGAAAAAGCATGAGCAAAACCAAAGCTTTATTTTTTTTCCCTTAGCAAATTAACCCACTGTTTTTGTGTACACTCCGTTTTCACAGATTTTCAATAGCTTTCATGAGCCGTGTACATTAGCTGTGACTATGCCTTCCTGTCTTTGCCTCCACACATAATGACAGCCATACTGCGCGGCTATTACAGTTATCTCACTCGCTGGAGAGGATGGGGACGTAATGATATGTTGCAATATGTGCAATGGGGTATTACAGCTAAATACTCTTTGGAGTGATTGATGAACTATTTTGCCGTATGCCTGGTACGACAGTTCAAGGCGAGGGGTACTTATCCTTCTGTGCTTCCTACATCTCCTGCTCCCGAGGTGAACGCGGAGCGGGAGCTGAAAGGTGAGGGCTGGATGGGAGTGGTGGTGGAGGAGTCGACTGAGACCCCGGCAGAGAAAGGGAGCTGCCGCGTAGTCCCTGGATCACAGTGGACAAGCACCTTTGAGCCGCTGTAAAAACAAGCCTGTACGTTAGCAGACCTGACGCACAGATGTGCTGAACTCAGACATGAAATGCAGCGACTGAATATAACCATCAACACAAGCTTTCTGAATACTCGATAAAATCTGAGTCCATTATGAGATTCTTCAAATCACCCAAAGGACAGCCCCAGATGCCAATAACCGGAGAGTGCTGCTCATGGCCATGGCAACAGCGCTGTGGTCTTGAACAAAGCCGCTCATCTCTGCCTCAGTTTCTTACTTGTGAAGAAAGACAACCCTCACTTACACAAAGAGGCTGAAAAGATCAGATCCTGTACAGAAAAATACCCAAGCAAGGACTGTACAGATCTAACTGACAATTGTTAGGTAGTTATTTTTAACAAGTAGCCGTTGGTGGTAGGATCACAAATACTTGGTATATCCAACCTCACTGCCTCATGGGGATGCTGAGTGACCGCAGAACAGTTTAAAACGCTGCACACGAGGTCAGACCAAGGTCTGTTACCCCAGTACCCTCTTGGTTTGACTCACTGCATCCCAGATTCTTGCTATCCTTCAGATTTTCACTGACCTTCGTTCTTCAGAACTTTTCCATTTTTCATGCTTGCAAAACTGATAGCTACATGATGCCTTTTCTTCCTAGGAATGCGTTAGCACAATTCTGACCAGGATTGGTACCGCGTGGATGCAAGTTTTAAGACACCAAACGCCAAGCACAAACACTGATCCTGTAATGATGGCACTTGGATCTCGACCTGACTTTAATCCATATTATAAACAACCAACCAAAAAAGTAACATCCCGAGATTCTGCTTAAACCTGAAGAAAATCAGAAATATTCTCAATGAATTTTGAGACTTCTGAAATTTCATGCTGATTCTTCCTGATCAGAGCAGGAACAGAGTCTCATTGCTATGAAGGGCTTCTGAGAATCTCAGTTTTTATCTTGTGTAGGAAACTGTTTCAATTTCTTCCATGCAACTGGTACTATATTTGATGGAAATTTATCACTTCAAATCACATGGCGTTTTATGATTTAGTGTTTTTTTTTTCTGATTTAATGGATTTTTTTTTCCCACTTACGTTTCTGTTCCCAAAGCATCCTGGAAAATGGCAAAATCACAAGGGCAGTATTTTTAGCTGAAGTGGGCAATGGGAGTCCTTGATATTTGTCTGCAAAGTGTCAATCACCTGAAAATCCCAACCTCGCTTACCACGGTTCTCCTTGAGTAAGTAGCAACGCTGGGCTGGCAAAATGAAATCCTTCAGTAATACACCGACAAACTCAGAACCACAAGGCACCAAATTCCCCCTCAGTCTGGATTGGAATGCATAAATAAATAAGACTTGCATTTATTTCTGCTAGAAGATTGTATTATTCCATTCTGCAATTATGGAAGAACGCAGAGCACAGGCAGGATTTAGTGTCTGGGTTTTTGCTGCAAGACTTATGTCAGTACAGAGGCATTTGTGCTCTTGGGAATCAAAGTGAGATTCACCCATTTGTGGCAGGTGTTTTAAGCACTCAGCCTAACAATCCACCCACGCACAGCACTACAGCAATTCAACGACTAAATTAAATCTCTGAATATTAAATTAATGATGGAAATCTAAAATATTAATATATTCTAATTGAATATTCTCCGATAAATTATCTAGGCATTCTCAGCAATTTGATTTTACTTTCATTTCTTAAGGAACTTTCAGCTGCATAAATACAGCTATTAAAGCAATTCAAAAAGGGAACATTTTCTGCTCAGACAAGAGAACTCTAAACACAAAGAATCTAAAAATTTCTTTCATATGATTGATTAAATCATAGAGCCCAAGACAGCTGAATCATTAAATGACTGCTTTCCTTCAGTCCCTCTGGCTTTAGCAAGGACAATATGAATTCCCCACGGGTCTGAATACAAGGAAATACAATATGTATAATTACAGTATAGTCTTGAATGCTGTTGTAAGAGAATTTCAAATGGAGCATTTATGCTGTAGCTGCATTTTCAATCCATAGCACTGTGTGCACGCCTGCATGTAAAGCCCACAAAGCACTGGGCATCTGCTTTCCTTGACCCAGATTCCCAACTGGTACACGCTGGCGTAGCCCCACCAGCTTTGGCAGAGACGCGTGAATTTGCATCAGGATCTGGCTTTCTATTTCTGTGAAATGCTGGAGATGGAGACCGACACCTTCACATGCCCAGAAGAAGGCAAACAAAGGAGCATAGACTGAGGATTACTTGTAGCATGGCGTATGTTTAGGAACCTGCTTTAAACTGCATGTTTGCCAGAAATTTCAAATGGACACGTCAAGAAAGTAGCAACGTGCTGTGTTTCCCTTTCTCCACTCATTCCAAGGGTGCTGAGTCCCGGTTGGTAACACACACACAGAGGAGAGATCAATACCAGAGCCAAGACCATGGCAACACAGATGCTTAATGAACGATTTTCCTGCCAATCTTTCTCTCTCCAGCGTCAGGTTGGTTTGTGGCGTGAAATCACAGTTGAGAGCCAAGAGCTGCTGCAATCTACCATCCTTTAACCAGCTTCCAAAGGAAAGCCGTGCCTCTACAGAGCAACCAAACACGGACAATGTCCGATCTCCCCTCCACTCTCTGGGCCTGCTCTTTCTCATCTCCATCTGACCATCACAATAAAGACCAAATCGCCTAATTTCTGAATTTCAGCTGGCCATGCTCACAGGGTACCAAAGATGAGATGTACTGACAGCAAGAACCAGCAAATTTTTCTTTCTTTTTTTTTTTGTGGTTGTTGAGGCAAAAGAAACACCTGCTCTGGTGAAGAACAAGGAAGATCTAGGCCTATTTGTAATCAAGGCTGTCTGCATCTCTCTCAGGAAAAGTAAGGTCTGATGTCCTTTGGGAAGCATTTGCAAGGCTTTTTCTCAACAAACCTCCTCTCACCACAGACAGATGCCATCTGCCTTGCAGCTGGGAACTAATGGATTCTGAACTGCCAATTTCACAGCAGTAAGCAACGTGGTTGATAGAGGAGTCATGAGAGATTTCCTACAATAAAACTATTTAAAACAGTGCAAAGGTGCGTGCTGAAATAGCCATGATAAGCAAAGGAAATGGCAATATTGAGGGCTGACGGTCGAAGTCGGCATGGATTTTGCAGCTCAGTGTATCTTGTGTATCTCCAACAACGGGATTTTAGACTTAGGGAGAACTGTCTCGCTACACCTAATTCCTGCTCCAGGATGGGCTACAGCACACAAACAGGCTGTGGAGCTCTTGAGTGAGCTACCAACTTTTTTCATATCAAGTATCCAGTTTCACCATATAGCTTAACATATGCTAAACCCACCCGTGAGTCCACCACAGGGATTTCTGGTGTGCTAGAAGGAGCTCTCGCTCCATTAACATGCACTGTGCCACACGAAACCCAACCGATCAACAACACCTCTGCTAAGAAGCAACGAAAGAGTCTTCAGGTATATTATATTCCGTCAACTTTCCAAACCACTTCAGGACTTTCTGATTAAATTTACATAAAATGCATCCTTCCTTCTTATTCCCTGTTATACACATTAGATTATTTCTAGTATTCTTGTATCTGACATTACCAGTGCTCGGATATGAGAGAACATGCTGTGTCTGTAGCATGCAATCAAGGCAGTTTATAAGAGCACTGAGATCCTGTCTCGGTCATCCTCTGTGGATTTTGATGCCAGTGTAATGAGAATGAACAAATTATTTACTGTAAGAGATCTTACAGGCAAACACCGCATTTTTCAGTTCCAAGATTAATAAAGGCAAACTGGAAAAACTGGGGTCTGTGCAGATCAAGTCAGAGACAGGGGGCTCAGGAGAGCTCTAGAAAGGTCCTGTAGACAAAGTTGGAAGTTTGGAGTGTTGGTAAGGGTTGCAGTCCCTGACAGAGGAGCCTGGTACCTAAGTGTGCCATCACCAAAGGCCATTTCTGCACAGGACTGTTGGTCTTTCAAAGGAATGCTCTTCATGCAGTCCCAGCGAGATGGGCCAAGACGTCAGCCTTGAAAACTGACTCAATATTCCCGTAAGAAGGTTAGAGACTTGCATGTGGATCCAAAACTGAGATACTTTTTGAAGTTCAAAAGAGGATGAAATACAAGATTAGCTAATAGATAATCAGATAATAGATAATTAAGAATTAGCTACACATGTAGCTAAAAAGGATGAGTCAGTAAGAAAATAGATGGTACTCATCAGGGATGCAACCATTTAATACAGGATCTTAGTTGATCAGTGTGCCTGCATGAGTCATTTGCTTGGGGAAGGAGGGGGATTTCATATTGTTTCTGTATTTTTAATAGGCATTTTTATGGACCTCATAGTTATAATAATCACAGTATCTGACAATTAGTAATGAAATTATCCCTACTACAGTAAAATATTTCACATCATGTAAAATATTCCTAATACAGAGGTGGAAGTGAAGCATAAGGAAATTAAACCCAAGATTTTAATAAGTGTTTGCAAAATAAATAAGTATACATCAATAAAATTTGATAACTGTTTGCTCAGCTCAAAGACAAAACCAAAATTTCCAAAACATTTTTATACTAAAACCCCCTATTTTTAGCTTATACCTGTCAGATGTTTATTTGAACTCTTTGAAGAATAAGTAAATTTTTTTTCTGCAGCCAAAACTAATCAGAAATCCCTATTATTATTTTTTACATATTATTTTTCTGAAATGCATTTCTAGTTAGTGTGGCTGATGCACATGAACAGACACGGATGTTCCTTTGAAAGAAAAAGCCCTGTAATTAACAGAGGGGTTTTTTGGCAGCAATAATGTTGTAAAACGTCTTCCTTTTTTCTTAAAACTTTTTCATTTAATGTATTTTATCAGAATGAAATGGTTTAATGAGCAGAGAATTATAGTTGATCCCAGCTGAACCAGATAGGGCTGCATTTCGAGGTATGTGGCTCCCATCAAGCTGCATTCACCTTTGCCATGATTTAAACTTCATTCAGGCACAGCCTTGCTAAAAATACTGACAAGTAACTAATCAACTTCCATAAAATGGAATTTTTCCCTTCACAATAGGAAGCAGGAGTAGGAGGGAACCCAAAAGATTTGCCTATGCATTTCAAATTAGTCTGACCTATAAAAACGCAAACAGCAAGTGGTACTATGAAAATGTACTTCTGGTAGGGCTTTCTGGTTTTTTTAACGTTCAGATTTTTCATGCCGTCCCTTCCTCTCCTTGGAGAAAACCAGCATCAAAGATACCATAACGGAGGGACTGGTTTCCATTAGTTATACCTATGACATGTAAGCTCGAGCAGGGCTCTCCAGACCAAAACAAGTTCAGTGTCCAGGAACTTGCATTAGGTTTGAACGCTTTATATAAAGGAGCAAAGAAAACTGTGACAGACTTCGTTCTGTACAAATGGGATCTGAGCTGCAACTTCACATGTGCACTTCTAGCTCCAGTTTGTGAGCAGATGGACACAAAAATATTCAGCACCCAGTGAGCCAAAGCATGGGAAATCAGATCAAAATTGTTACCTAGATCTAGGAGACAGCAGAATGCTCCAGGGCAATCTGAAGATTATGTGGATGGAAATAATCGGATAGCGCTGGTCTTTGAAGATGTTGATTTGTCCTATTCTGGATAATTAAAGAACAAAGTCTAACAGAGGAAGCTGTAACTCCTGCTAGGAATCACCCAAGCTTCTCGTGCCAGCAAACAGAGCAGATGCTGCAGATGAGCAGAAACTCAACCCAAGCCTGAAACATCAGGGGCCTCACACTTAATCAAGTTGGCTCTTTGTATGATATTCCCTGTCACTACGATACTTTCTGTATATCAGGTGAAAGGGAAAGGAGCCCTTTGCAAGCTGGTTTTTTTCTTTTCCATCCCATTTTTTACTTCGTTCTCAGTGTTTCCTCTAGCATCTGTATTTCAAAACTGCAATGGAACATATTGCTGACAATCTGGGAGCTCTGCCTTTCCATCAGCTGGGTTATCTTTCCAAGGTTACTGGTAGTTTAAGTGATGAATATAAATTCTTCTGTAACTATACAAAATTTATTATTTGTCACTTTCATGAATACTGTAGTTTTGCATTCCTGAGTCTTTCTTTTTCATCTCCAGACTATAGGGGGAAAAAGTGCCACAGAGATTTCCGTCCTTATAAATCAACAAGCTTGCTGTGGTAAGGTGGTGCCAAGTTGTCCTCTCGCTGTCTAGTCAGAGCTCAAAAGAAATCAGCAGGCAGTGGGACAGGGCATAAGTTCATTTTGCAAGTACTCCACTTATTTTTCACAGGAATCCAGGAATTAATCTAAATTATTTATCTGATTTAGGAAGATATGTCTGACACATCAGGTTATTCTCCTCTTCAGACATTTCTTCTACTTAGTAGCACAACACGTTAATGGGTCACACCATACCCAACACCACTGACCACATGAAGACTCCTTGGATTCCCTCCCCATTTTTGCAGGATAGATATAAAAACATTTCCACCTGGTACTTTTTAAATTCCTTCCTGTCCCTAAATGGACACAGAAATTACACCAGCAATTCAAGTGCACCCAATACTTGGTCAAGTCAGTCATTGCATGAGTCATTGCAAGGTTCACCCGAACTTCTAAAGGACTTGGCAAGCTCCTCTCTTCCTCCCAGACAAGAGTCATGCAGAAGAGTATCAGATAATCACTGTCACACAGGTAACGATGACAGCTCATTTAAATCCAGGCACTGTTTCAGGCAACCAGGTGAACTTCCTGAGAAGGGATGCCAATGACATACCACTGTTGCTCAAAATAAATCCTGAAATTTTATAGTTGTCACCATTTTCTTCCAAAGGAAGAGTTGTAAAAGTCTGCCAGGGAATTCTTTTTTTTTACAGCTAATCTTTCTGCCTTGCCAAAAAATGAAACCAGCACCCGCAAGAGGAATAGCAACATGTATTTATATTTTGCTAACACTTATCAACAGCAATAATGTATCAACCAAATGTGTCTGTCAAAGGCCCCTTTTCCCTTCTTTCTCTTTTCCTGTCATCCAACAATCATCACAGAAAAGCACGTGGGTAAACTTCATCTCAGAGATCATCCTTGTAAAGAAAGAAAGTAGGAACATGCAGAGGCTGAGGGATCCATCTGCAGCAGCGGCAGGCAGCCAACCTCCTCGAGCCCCGCCACGCATCTGTCCTCCGCCTCTGCGAAGGAAGGGAAGGATGCAGCACCCCCTCGTCGCTGGGTGTCACCAAGCCTGGCTTTACACCTGCAGCCGTTTTCTGGATGAGAGCATGGGCAGAGTGCCACCTTGGCAGCAACGCCGGCGTCTCTGGAGGGACTGGCTGGAAGGAGGCGATTAGGCTCCCGTTCAGCTGGGGGAGGGAAAACTGGGGCAAGTCGCTCTGGAAAAGAAACGTTTCGGCAGCATATAAAAGGCAACTTTTCTTACACCAAGTAGGGAGAGCAGAGAGCCGGCGCTTCAAGCCAGACTTCCCATGCCATGAGCTTGGACCACACCACTAGCCCAACTGTGAGATCACCATCATTATTATTATTATTTCTGTTTCTTTTTTTCACTTACCCGAACCAGCTGCTGCGGAAAGGGTCCTCTGGAGTTTTCCGGCACGTTGATGGGCGGGATGACCCAGTCTCGCTTTTGCCGCCGCAGCCCGTTAGCACTCTGATGCTGGCGCCACGGGAGCAGAGTGTCGCTTTGCTGCTGTGCCAGCTCTCCGGGCACACTCTTCCTTCCTTTTGGCTGTTTTGGAAACAAGAAAGCAAAACCAGTTAGTTTCCTCCTCGCTTTTTAGGACTTCTCCTAGCAGCAGCTCTTCCCTGCGTGCAAACGGTCACACATAACTGCGAAAATTATTGTTATTAACATGATATATTTCTGCATCACAGCAACACAATATGCTTTACTCCACTGCCACTTCATTTTTCACAAATATATGGAGCTGTCACTCTCAAATCAAGATGCCTCCCAGAATATATCGTCTTCATTACACCAGCTGCAGGGAGCTTCAGCAGCACATTGTGGTAGAGAAGTTTCTGCAAATTTCTATTAAATGCAACCTACCAGAACACACACAAAAAAGGAGAAAATTCCTTGGCAGCCTATGTCATGGGCCTGGTGTTAGAGCATGAAGTTACCCTGCTCCTTGGCATTAACGGTGCTACGGTGACCTGCAGCCTGTGGATCTGCAGATGCGTCCTGCCAAACCCAACAAACCACAGCCAGAGGGAGAGCCGGCTCCATGGCTGCAAAGGTGAATTAATTCAACTCCTTAGTGCTTCATGAGGAATGACCTTTTTATAAAAGCTGGTTTTGAACACAAATCCCAAATACACATCTCCCCAGACAGCCTGGGAAGCATAGCACATCTCAGTCAGTAAACAATTTTAATTATTTGGGGTGCTTTTGAATCCTTCTTTGTGATTTATTTTTTTTTTTAAACTACAGATTCTGCCCAGGGGAAACTTTGGTTTTGGTCACATTAACAACGCTGTGGCTTGAAAATGGAAACAGTGAAACCATGTTTTGGACTTAAAGAGTCTTGTTCATCATTAGAAAATTTCTCCTTACAGAATGATGAATCAATGGAATGTAGATTTGGAGAGGCTCTTCAGAGGTTATCCAGTCTAGAAAAGATAATTAACAAAGACAAGCTTTTTTTACCATATGGTGACCTGCATTTCCGACAGAAAATGTTTAAACTTCCATAAATTAGAAAGATGGTAAGCCACATTCTTTTAAATTGAGTTAAGAACCAGTGGGAACACCGTTCCCTGAATTTTACAATTCTCAGCTATTTTTCTCAAAAAAAACCCACCTAAAAACCCACGCCCCAAAACCCAAGAACACTGTAGGAAATCCCAGCAAAGCATTTTTTGAGGTTCCTGCAATTTTAAGCCACATTCATTTTAGTCCTACTTCAAATGTACAAACTCAAACATCTTACAAAGGTTTCCAAGTGTTTATCTGCAGGCACTGTTCTCAGTGGGGACCATCACTTCGGGGTTTATCATTCGATGTAAATCCACCTATTAGCACATTTCAATTCTTGATTTGGTAGTGCAACGAAACAGGCAGCCACCTCAAAATTATACAGTATATGAAATTTAAACAGAATAATAGAACTGAGTGGTGGCTCCATTGCTGTGTGGACCTTCTGGATGTCTAGAGTTGGACACAACAGCAAGGAGGCCGCTCTCACAGCTTGATCGTGGCTCTGATCTGTGCTACCCATGGAGGGCAGACATCCACTGACTGCAACTGTCAGAAGCACTCGTGCAAAAAATGCAGCTATTTTTAAATGAGCCAGTTCCAGAGCTGATTTTTTTTGCAGAACAGACAAATGTGGCCTTTTTCAGTCACACTCATAGGCACATTTCTCAAATCCTCTCTCATGCTAACTCATGCCACCAAGGTGACTGCTGTTTTGTGTTCACCTCAGTGCTGTTTTATACACCTTCAACAAGCATCGGCACTAAGCTGCCGCAAGATCACTACACCGCTGTTCAATATTTAGATGTTGTTCTAAAAATACTCAAGTGAGTATGCAATGAACAAAGAAACAGCATCATGATGTGGCAGTGCGAGACTTTCTTGGGATATTCAGCATGTTGGTAGGTACAGTTGAGCTCATCCTTCCTATGGGATGTAATATACTACATTCAAAATTATATCATCTAAAAAGCGTTTTATCACCAGAAAGGTACCTTTTCCGAACACTGATGAAGACAATGTTATCTAAAGAAGATAATACCCAGAAATGAATGTCACCACGAAACAGGATGACTAGACACAAGCCACAGAAAAGCGGATATCTCCTTTTTTATTTTTTTAATTGGCTCGTGATTCCCAAATGGGGACCCTTTGAGAGCAGGTATTTGGATCAGTTTATATAATTGGCAAGTGAGCGTGGGGACAGATTATGAAAGGATGGTCAAATAATTTGTGCTCTGCTGAGTTTACACAGTGGAATAAGTCTGAACTAAAGACAGACTTGAGAATTAACGTGAATCCCAAAGCTCCATGTATACTGACATAATTAGTGTCAGCTCAGCAAGGCAGCACCAGCCTTTTTAGTCTTTATGAAATATTTGCTGGCAGGTGACTAGACAGTGACTAGCTTGCTTGTCACTCTTGATGATGTTTTCCTACATTAGAATAAATCATCAACATGACTCTGAATTTGGTATGTAAAATTTCAAAAGCGTCTTGCAACGACTTTTTTTTTTTTTTAAAAACAACAGCTCTTTTTTATCTTCATTTGTTGACAATGCATTCTCATGACCTTAATTTCTCTGGTGTTGTTTAAATACGTTGTACATGTTTTCTGCTGTTTAAAAGCTGTGAGACAAATGCAGTAACAAAGTCTGGAGAGTACAAATGCCAGAACTATTCAGATCTCTTACTGAAACATCCAAGAGCATTCCTGGAATAACAGCAACGACTAACCGCGAGCCCCAGAAAACTCTCCTGTACTTTTGAGTTTGCAAAGATTTGAAGTTCAATTCCAAAGGAGAATGTGACACCCAGTTAAATTAATTATAAAATACAGCTTCCAATTCTGTTTTTGCTGAATAACAGTTTTTACTGAGATAACAACTGCTTCTTCTCTCATGGCCTTACTGGCCATATGCTTTCCAGAATCTTAGGCAGAGATGTTCAAAAGACAAAATATTCCTCTACCTCTCGTAGCATCATCAGAGCACAATCTGTCCATAGTCCTCCTCACAATCAAATCGAGCACCTCCACTGCTCCTGCTTTATGGTCCCTTCCCTCCCGTTGCTTTCGTGAGGTGCCATCACCCTCTTACATACGGCAAAAGGACAACAGGCGTTTGGAGCAAAACAGAGAAGACAGTCTGTGAAACACGTGCCCAGTGGAAAATAAAATCCACTCTCTGTTCTGAAAACTACATGGTGACATTTGTAATTGGTTACAACAGGATCAAACGCCAAGCACGAGACATGTGAGCATCGTCTTTGGCAATAGACTGACAATTAAACGAGGATATAAAATAGTCAGATAATTTAGTAATTAACCTGTCTCGTACTTTAGGACACTGACAAGCTAGAGGAATACAGCTGGGGAGAAAACTGATTGCAAACTATAGGACGAAGAAAAAAAGCAGCAGAAAAGACCACGCTGGGATGTAGATTTCTTATGAATTTGGATTCAGTACGATCTAATGCCTTAGCATTCATATGAGGGCAGAATTTTTTAGAGCTTGCTAATGAAGTGATGTAGAGCATGCCGTGCTAGCTGTATTATTTAAAGCCTACATTCTGCAAACCTGGATCAACGCTTTGAGTTGTCCAGTGTCTCTTCCCAGGGGCTTGTGGCCCATAACATACGTATGCACACCACCAACGGGGGCAAACTGTAATGCAGCCATTGCGTCTTCTGCTAATTGAATGCTTATTCTCTGAAAAGTGCAACCACAGTTTTCACTGTGAGCAGTTGTAGGACAGGGGAAGAGTCTCTCGGGGACCGTCCTCTCTGAGTATGATCAAGAAGTCACACTGATGAGCTGAGCATTAACTGCAGTAGAGTGCAGCAGAATCTACCTGTTCTGGTAGATTCCCCTTGCCACTCTTTCAGGATTTTTTGGGGGCTAATTAAAGTAAATAAAAAACACACTGAAGTCAACCAGAAACCTTTCATGGAGATGACAAATCAAGCTCTCAGAAAGCAATGTGAGGTTGAAGGAGGTGCAGTCTCAACTGTAAGGACTGTGCAAAGATCTTTCATCTCAAAGGTTGCTCCACAGAAGGCATGTCCATGTCAGCGACTTCAATGGCATCTTACAGGAGTAATTTCCAATCCCTTTTCAGTCTAGCATTGCATTTAATGATGGTGAACACAACTTGCATTTAGAAGAGGACATGTAGTTAAACTAAGACTCTAAAACCAGATTTTGGAAACCTTATTCCAAACTGGTGAGGCTGCATGGTGCTCCAACTCCATTTACGCCATGGCGCTGAGAGCTCAGGGAAATTCCTGGCCTGCATTTAGCTCTGGCAATAAAAGCCAAGACAGAATAGCTGTCTAGCTAGCGGCTGTCTATGAGCTCCTGCCTCCGTTAGCCCGTGGCTTATCAGTCTTCCACTTGTTGAGAGAACCGGGCTAAACTCAACCCCTACTCACAAAGGAGGTCCAAAAATAATTAACTGAAAGAACAGGACAGGTGGGACAGCTACAGCCCCCAAGCCCCATTTCTGCTCGTGAAAAAAAAAGGCTGCGAGCCACTGACCTTTGACTAGTCCACAAACAAAACCAGTGAGTGTGAAGAAACACCAGCTTCCACCTTCCGCTACACTTAGCAGTAGGCAGCCTCGCCAGCTGGCACGTCTCCCCTCCCAGCCAACCTGCCTCCGATATCCGTCAGCCGCTGGCTACGGAGACATCTGGAAGTTATTATCCAGCAGAGCGTATCACAAACCCATTTACATAATATAATATCATATTTTGTGTTCCTGCTTAGCTGAACATTTTGGATCACTAATGTTTGGGTAAATAAGCCACCATTCCCTGCATATAAATAAGGGTGCGTCTTCGGGTACGTTTGCTGGAGATTATTAATTTTATAGGGCGCAACCCACAAAACGAAATGCTCTAGATTCAGCACTAACATACATTATTCTTGCACTCGGAATAAAAAGTGCCTGCAATCGGAGGAGAGGTAATAAGGCTTTTATTCCCCAAGTATCAAAATTATTTACGATTTAACCTGGGCTTTATTTATACACCAGTCGTCTTATTTTTATAGGATCTTTAACACTTCACACTAGACATTTTTCTGAAAAGAAATAATACTTGGCTTGTTTTCTTTCTAGTGTCACTCCTAGGGTTTAACTGAAGCAATGTGTTTTTAATATACTTTTATTAATACAAAGGGATACAAAGCCACCTTTAGTCCACTGCTCAAACACATCTCCCTTCATCTCCTACATCAATACCCATTTTGAAAACTGGTACCATTTTCTACTAAGGAAAAAAAAATCTATTTAAAAATATTTAATTTGAAGCATTTTTGTTTGTTTCCATGGTAGCTGCGGAAAGGACAGGAGAAAATGATATTTACCAAACAGAAAATAAGACAATGAAAATATAGCTTAGTTCTTTAACAAAGGGAACATGAGCGCGCTGCAAAATAAACATTTGCATGAATTCTGTTCTAAGGAGACAACATTTTGCTGACATCGGGGATGGCAGTGGAGGACGAATAAGTCCTTTTTTTTTCCCAAAATGCACCGTTTCCCTTGGTTTTGATCTTTTAGCAGAGAGAGAGATTTCATTTTATGTTCTCATACAGTATAATGAAAGGGTTGCAGAACAAACAGCAAATTTATTTATTTTAGGGTAATTGATTCTTTCTTATGTAGGTCATTGCAAATTTGCCGAAGTTGGAGACAGGAAAAAAAGTAGTTTTAAGAAGATCTGGCTTTTTCTTTTAGACTTTCATTTATTACAGTCATTTTACGTGAAGGTATCCTCCAAGAACTGCACAGTTAAGGAACCCATAATCTGTTCTTCTCCTTATCCACCTTCTAGAAATCTGTCATGACTATCTATATTAGCTCTATTTACTAATAGTTGTAAGCCGTGGTAAATTTAATCAAAGATAGCTTCGTGTCACGTCCCATGACCATCACAGCATAAACTGCTATTCATGAACAATTTGTGTCAAAGTGCTCTGAAAACCAGTGTTTTTAGCAGCAAGATGTTCCAACGTGCACAGTTCTTCCGCAGGAGCATTAAATTAACGTGTTTGCAGAGAAGCCGCTAATTGACAACGAGACGTGATTTTGGCAGCAGACTTCCACTTTAAAGATAATGAACAGTGTTCAGATACAGAGAAGAACCCCCTCTGCTCCTAAAACCATACTAATAATTTCTGGTGTAAACAGGAATAGAGGGAACCAATCCTGACAGGATATTTCAAGTGCCAAATCAAGCTGTTTGATCATCACGACTCACGAAAGCAAACAGCGGAATCTCAGCATTTGTGACCTTTATCAGATCTGGCTACGTACAGTCAGGGATGTTATGTTTGGTTAGGAACTCATTAAACAAAATTACCTCTCCATTTATAGAAACCATACAATTACAGTATAAAAAATTTTAATTAAATCAGCTAGTTAAGCAAAAATTCATTACTTTCTTTTTTTTTATCAGCTAGCAGAGGGGTTGCATAGACCAGTTCGCATTAGAGTCAATTAGTAAGAAAAATTGTCAGATTTGGCAACTGCATGAGCTTCCAGAACACATCGGCTGATGGGGAAGAAAAAGTTTTACTAAAATCTACCAGAGTTACTGTCTCCAGAGGATGCGAACGAGCCACGTAAAATGCACACACATGCATTGGCCATGCCAAACGCCCCTCTCCCAAGGAGTCTGTGTCAAAGCTGAGCAACCGCCGGCACGGGCACTGCTCCTCGATAGCTGAAAAATGAGGCATGCAGGCAAATTTGAGGTTGTTAAGTATCTGGCTGGCTCTGCAGACTTTGGAAAATTATATCCAACATAACTAAGAAAACGCAATCAGTGTGACTGAGGAATCAAAATGTTCCTTAGTGTTGTAGGGCTGCAAAGGAAGAAAAAAATTGAAGAAGAGTAAGAGGTAAAAGCAGGAAATTTTTAAATAGGGGAACACAATACTCTGGCTTGCCAGTCGGGCAGAAGATCTTTTCTTTACAAAAGACACAGCAGGGCCTTTAGTGGGAAAAGGGAATTAAACGCCAAGTGAAGTCTGGACTCCAGACGAAAGAGACACCCAGTAGCTCTCGGCAAAATCCCAAAGGTTGTCGTCAAAGACTCTTACTCAAAACAACAAATATAGTTTAGGATCTTTGATCAGAAAACCTCCACACAGATAAGGACCATGTGGAGATGGGCTGCAGCTGACACGCAAGCTCATGCCTGGCTTTTCAGGTGGTTGCTGACCAGGTGAGCCCCACTGGGACAGAAGACTTCCCAGGATAATTTAACTGAAATTCAGAGATCATCTGAACTCTCGCACACCTTTACCTTTGGTGAATTTAAGGCTGCAATCTGCTAAGTCACTGGAGCACTTTGCCATATGCTTTGCTTTTGTACTAGGAGAATAAGGATACCGGCAGGCAACACACGCATAAGTTCATTACCGAGATGACATGAAATGCGAAAGGGATCTCTAGGGCGAGGGAGGTTTCGGCTGGGGTGGAGAGGCAGAGCCGTGTTGAAACTTATTCTGCGGCACCACACCATGCTGATGATTAGAGATACCTCCTGGACTGCCCACTGCCTTCAAGATTTCAAACGATCCTCTTCCATTCCCTGGAAGAAACCCACACCAAAGCAGGTACATATCCATCTGCCTTTGCTGGAATCTTCTATGGCTCTCGCAGGTTCCAAGCACATGCGATACTCTTCTTGTCATTGTCAGGCTCAGAATATTGCAAGAGCGAAGAAGATGACATCATCTACAAAACACTGCTCTTGATGTACTTTTCTTTCTCTTTTTAAGGCTTGAACATCTTATCCCAACATGAAAAGTTCTGATGAGGCTGTTTCCTTGTAAAGCTCCCCACATCAACTTGACCTTTTCACATTCCCTTTGTAAGATCTAATCTTGCAGTGCTTCTTAGGTAGGGTTGTTTAAGAAACATCTAAATTATTGTTGTACTCTACCTTCTAGTGTTTACAAAAAGACACTTCTATCTTCAAGTTAATGTCATCCTCATAATTGGAAGAAGCCATACACAATAGCTTCAGAACTACAAGTACTGCTCAAGAGCACGGCTATTAAATTACAGAACACTACGTACTTGTCACCTGTTCAGATACCTACAGGACAGGAATAAAAGTGGTAGATCTCATCATACACTACACAGTAAAAGCTGCTGTTGCACCCTGATATTAGGTCTCTTGTTCCGCACATATCTTGTCAAGAAAAAAGTATGAGATATCTGGGCTAGCAAGCCAAGCTCTTCTACTCAGATAAAACTTGTAACAAATAATTTGAAAAATTGTTCCAAAATACATTTCTTTTGCTTCTAGAACTCATCCCACTACAACTGCTCTTCATCACAGAAAGAAGCAGGAGCAAATCTACCCCTTAAGAAGCCTGTGAAAAATTTTAATCTCATTTCATTTTTCTAAAGCTGTGAGGCTCAAAAGATACTTGAATTAAAATAATAATAATGAATTAAATGTAACAATATTCCTTCTCTTCATAATGTTTGCAAGTAAAAAGATCACAAGAGATGTAAGAGATCACAAGCACCACTGCTACTTTGGCAGAAAGCAAAGCAATTCATTCCGGTACTTCTCCCAGCGCCAGCGTGCGAGCTTGCCCTTTCAAGTTATCCTTTGGTTATTTCAAGAGGCTCTCAAGAAAAGGCTGTTCCTCTTTTATTCCCCAATTCTGGAGTGCACCTAAGCAAACGCTTAAATTTGAACACGCGAACACATCCAATTTATCTCCATTTGCATGAGGAAATGTAAGCGTGTGTTGGATGGGGACAGCATTTGAAACCCTGCTCCTCAGTGGCGGTAAGGTTAGCTCGCTGAGCCCACCCTGCCACGCTGGACACCCACGCCCGGCCGCCTCTCCTCACTCCTCTGGCCAGCAGTGCCGAGGGGGCAGAACGGGACGCAGCTGCGCTATCGGGAACCGCATCCATCACCAAGGACACGGCCTCCAGAAGCTGGAGGAACCAAAGCCCTTCTTTACACTGAGCCTGTAACTACCAAGCTGAGCCGAAGAAAACATAGGTAGACACTCACAGCCCCTAAAAAAGGTTTATTTTAATGGATGTGCCTGCATGAAGCAATTTTTGTCTTTACTCAAACTCATGTTTACACGGAACCGCCAATGGATTACCACAGCAATGATGGTTTTTTTTTTAGAAGATTCAGCCCAAAGTATTTTTTTGGAAGTGGCAGTCAGACTTCAGTAGTTAACGACAAAGAACGTGAAAGCGGAGGTCAAAGGCTTTGATCTGGCAAAGGCAAGGCACACATCACAGGCAGGCAGTACGCAGCAGTCCAAGGGTTTTGTTTTATCAGAAAAAACTTGTATCCGTGTAGGCAGTTCAATCCTTAGGACTTTTTTTTTGTCTGATGGAAGACAGATCCGCAGTGAATTTCACTTACGGATGATCTTTCTAGTATGGCTTTGAGCCTGACCCTTGGTAAGATGCTGACTATTTAAGAACTAAATGCAGCAAGTGCAGAACTCGGAAACTTCCCATAGTGGGCTGATTTTCCAAGGCAATGAGCACCTGTATGTCATATCTTATCTTGGTTACAGCGCAAGGCAATGCGATTCAACACACCTGAAAATCAGGCCAAGTAAGTTCACATGTTTTCACAAACAGCCCTTTCATCTCCTGCAATGATTAAACGCTAGATGTTCAAATTCACCTAAGCATGAGGTCAGACAAGGGCACCTGACATGTCTTCATTAGACTTCCACAATTAACATGAGCAGTTTGACTGGTAACAATTACATGACATTAATTTATCAGTCATCCGCTTTTTCATCTTTTCCACTGATCTGATCTGTTAAAACCCCAAACAATGTCTCCCAAGTTACCTAAAGAAAAAAGAGAAATCTCTGTATGTACCCTCACTGACCGTGATCAGTTGAGGCCGTGTTTCATTGACAAGGATACAGAAATAAAAAAGATACTGGTTGCTGTTTTATTGGACTCAGTTACTGCCCTGGATCCCCCACAGAGGCAGTCAAACTGGACAGCCCCAGTGCAACGACCTAGTACTTAAACTGGGCATAAATATGGCCAGAAAAAGGCAGGGTGACAAATACAGTCCCGTTTCTTCAGCCCCTCTCTAGGGATAACACAGTTCGATGGGATAAACTCCATCACCTGGATGCCATATGTAATATCTCATCCCAACGCAAGGGAAGGAAGGACAGGGAACACATGGGGCACCTCTTTCCCATTTCTTCCGGGTGCACTCACTTGAGAGCGTCAAGACGACCAGGAGCACTGGAAGCACAGCTCCCACCTATGCTGTCATTTTCTTCCATCATGGGAAGGCTACATCTCCATTGCTCCCAGGCCCCGTGCCAGCATCCTGGCCAGCACAGTAACCGAGGGCATAAACAAGATCAGTGCTGAATAAGCCTTTCCTTACCCAGAGACCTTTGTATTTGTGATCAGCAATAAAAGGCTATACTGGGATTTAAAATCTCAGCCAGGTAAAATGCCAGAGATGATTATTTAAAGGCTTTAAATAAATAAAAAAAAATCTGGCTGTAAGAATCAGCTTTTCACATTCATATTGTATGGCTGTGGACCTATACCTGGGTTATGAAAGAAGCGCAAAATAAGATGAGCCATAATAAAACACAAGCTGGGCTTAAGCCAGGATTGTTTTCTGACAGTAGTTCTCTATGTTTTAAATACTAGCTGCATACCCATGCAGTTGTAAGATTTTAATTGCACAGTCCCCAGTGATTTAACATTGCAAAAATTTACATACTTCCATGCTCAGAATTTGAGAAGCTAAGGCAATGAAAAACTTAAGTTGACATAAACAAGACTCAAAGAAAACAACACTTTTTTTTTCCTAAAATAAGTCAATGGCAGCAGACGATTGGCATTCTACATGTACTGAACGTATCCTGTATCTCCAAGCTCTTTTGCTGTGAATTCCTTTCTATGCTGTATTTCTATGATCCTGATTTTAACTCAAGAGGTGAAAACTACAGAAAAATACAAAAACTACTAAAGCAGAAAATGTGCCAGACATGCCTTAACATGCTTAGAACACATACAAGCACTGAAAATTAAAGAGAAGATCAACAGGACAGAGTGGGGGCACAAATTCAGATGGGAAAAGCCAACACGGGGAATGGAGGACGCTGATTCACAAGGAGTGACAAGGAAAAGCTCGGCTGCATGGACTCAGGGTAGAGCGGGATGTGGTGGACAAATGGCACATATCCATCCATCTACTTGGGAAGACTTGAGTTTCTGCAAGTAAGAAACAGAGGACACTCTGAAGACTGAAGTCTTCAGCAATGTCACTGTTCACAGACATAATCTTCATTTTTAGACTTCCAGTTAAATCCATACCCAATTGTTAGAAATAATAGGATGCACCCTTACAAAAGAAGACATTGCATTGCTAATTCCAGATAAATAAAGTCTGGCTTTACTTTGTTTTCTTCTAGAGCATTATCCCACTTAAGTTTATCTTTCATAAACGCTGACACAAGCTACAAGAACTTTTTATTATTTCATAAAAAACTTTTTTTCTTTTCTTTCGTTCTTTCTCTTTCACTTTCCAAATTATACCCACAGGTCCGATTGATAGTTTCAATTGCAACAACAAGCAGCTAGACAAGAACAGTTCAGGAAACTTTATCTTAAGTATTTATTGTTATGCTAGAATATCACTCAGTTTCCTCTGGGGTAATTCAGCACTCCTGTGGGAAATACGTGACCCCATTTGCATTTTCTAATTGAATTGCTATCAGGTTTCCTGCAAGACTGAACAAAAGTTCCTAGAATTACTAACATCACTTTTTTTTAACCAGAAAACAGTTTACATTTAAGTGTTTGCTGGGGAGGAGGGAAAAAAAGGTATGCTTCATGTATCATAAAATACATTTTAAAAATATTTACCTTCTTTGCTATAATTTCATCCCACTAGCATTAAACTTTAATGTAGTAGTTAGCATTCTTTCACTGCAGTGGTTACTGGGGAAAATTTGCAGATTTGCCCAGGTTATTCAGTCATCTAAATCAGCACATTTCTAAGACCACCACTGTGAAGGAGGGGAAACTGTCATTGTACGGGGTCACTCACCATGAAAATGCCAGCTTAGACCAAGAGTAACGACACAGCTGCGGGATGTGAGGCACAGGTATTGGCACCAAAACCTCTGATTTTGCAATGAAAGCACACAAGGGCACAACTGTCCCAACAGGAGTAATTCTGAACAAATCTGCCAATCTGGAAGCACACTGGCCACCACCAAAGCTCTTCCAGCCCCTTAGGCAGACTTACATATTGTGACCATGTATTGCAGCGTTTATCCTCTGTGCCCTCCTGGGAAGGAAACCACTGTCTCCATTCTGCAGGCAGGCTACAGAAGAGTGGGTTTGCTCCCCCCAGAAATTTGCAGCAGAGCAGGGACCTCGCTTCTGGTCCCCCACGACCTCAGCCAACAGTATCCCAACAACGGTGCCTTCTCCTATAACATTTATTCTGTATCAACCTCCACAATAAACAAAATGTCTAACAACAGCCGTACCAGGAGGGCTAATCACGTTTTCAGGAAGCTTTAATCCATGGATAATTGTGAACTAAATTCTGATTTATCCTTTGAGAGGTGATTCAGAGGGGCAGCAAGCTCCCCGTCACGCAGTGGGGCTGTCCCAGTTGAGGGCCACCAGTCATGGAGAAGCCTACAGAAACACGGAGGACGGGTGAGCAAGGCAGAGGGACCGATTTGTGCTGCAGGTGCCAGCAAACAGAGATCAGTAGGTGCGGGAAGACAAATTTTCATGCCAATTATTTTTAATGTCTGGGAACTGTTCAGCATTTTCACAAAATCAGTCACAAATCTACAAAGTAAAATGGAAATGGATGTATGTGCCAGAACAGAGAGCTGGTCTCTCTCCCTCTCTCACGTCACCTCCTCCTTTCCCTCCCGTATTCGCTGCCTCCATATCCTGAATACAACACAACAGCCTGAAATGTCTTTTAAAAAAATTATGTGGTTCTGCTTGAGTCATATTATATTATACAAAACCAAATGTGAAACCTGTTTCTAGTAAAAGCCATGAAATGCAGTATATTAGGGTCACGGCCTGAAATACATTGAACTGGATATTGTTAGGTTTTGGGTTTTTTTTTTAGCATAAACACTATTATTTTTTAAAATAATCTCATAATCACATTTATTTCTTTAGTAAACAAAGCATTATTTTGCTTGCAAAAAGCATAAGCATTTAAATAAAACGTAAGTCAGATGCCTGGTATAGGGACCCACAATAAAACTGCTTATGACCTTGTCATTAGTCTTGTTTTCCATATTTTTCCAGCCTCAAACTACACACTAATAAGGCTTTTAGAAATAAGGGATATGAATTTTAAAAAGCTTAGCTCTCCCTGTTTTGAACCAGAGTTCAGCTTACATTAGCATTAGATGAATTTCCAACCAAATATTTTACTAAAGCAGAAACGTGTGCTTATTCAGTTTTCTTCCAGCTACACTGAGAAGAACTTTAAGGCAGTATATAACACACCTTACTTTGTTCCTTCAACATTTAATTACTTTTAGAAGGAATGAGTATTTCTTTGGTTAGAAAGTGGCAAATACAGTTGACATAACATACAGGGCTTAATTATATCTTGCACGAGCCAGAGCCTTACTGAAGAACAGCAGAATTGTATTGTCATGACTTTCAGCCCTGCATAATCTCAGGGGTCAGCCCATCGGGCACCCGCTAGATTTACGTCTCCCCAAGTCCTCTCCTCCTGTCTCACATGCACACACTCACACGGTGGCATTCCGACAACACGGCACAGAAAGTCTCTCCCTTTTCTCCCCCTCCTCCTCTGTCCCAGTACTGCAGGGAAGAGGAAAGGAGAGGCCAGTCTTGCTATTTTTACTAATCTTGCTATTTTTATTAATCTGAACTACAGCCATAGCCAAGCGACCGTGCCTGTCCTCGAGCTAGCCGTGACTGCTCCCCAGGACACACACCTTCAGCCTTTTGCTCTGTGGGTCTTCAAGATCCAGCAATAAATTGGGCCCTTCAGCCAATTTCCTGCCAAATCCTGCTTAACTGTAACCGCCCAACCATTACAGAACTGGGTTTTCTGAGTAGGCGCCAGACAATGTAACTGCGTTTACTCAGCGTAGTGCAGGATCCTCAGTCCAGACTAACACTGAAAAGGAAGGAGGAGAAAATGAAAAGGTGAACTGCTGCTGCCAAAGATGATATGGAAGAGGTGGGACAGAGACAGCTACTCAAGGAGCAGACCAGAAGAAATATATTTTCATGGTGCAGTCCCCAGTTACAGTGGCACTGTGCAGCCCACCACGGCATTTAACTGAAGCAAAACTGCTCTCAGATTGTTGGGCAGGGACAGATCCTTCCTGCTTTTCAACTAAGTATATGAAACTAGAAAAGAACTAAAGCATCTGTAACCTTCTGTCTGAATTACTGAGCTGAAATACTTTTCACTCTTCAGCTGTGGGGAAGGGAAGATGCTGGCACTGAGCACAGGGGACGTTTGCCACTGTGGTGCCACGTTGTGCCTCACTGCCGCACTGGCCCATGCTGCGTGTGAGCGTACGTCCCTTGTCAGGCAGCAGCAATGCTCCCTGTCCTCGCTGCATTGGAATGGAATGAGCCCAGATCTCCCCTCACGTAGGGGGGCTCACGTGAGCCCCTCACGTAGCTGCAGGTCCATGCAGACGGCTCGCAGAGAGAAGGGAATCACCGTGAAAACCAGGGAGACGTCTTAGCAGCACGGCAGCAGCAGCCAATGCATGACTCCAGGTTTACGCTGTCACAGAAGAAATCTGAACTTCATATTTCTCAGGAAGATGGTTGATTTGGACTCTGGAGAGAGGGAGGCACCCTTCATTTGCAGGTTTTATTTGAAGTCAAGTGAGAGTATTAGCAATGAGATGCAAACACAAGGTATAGAATCATAGAATGGTTTGGGTTGGAAGGGGCCTTTCAAGGCCATCCAGTTCAACCCCCTGCCAGAAGCAGGGACATCTCCAATTGGATCAGGTTGCTCAGAGCCCCGGCCAACCTGGCCTGGAATGTTTCCAGGGATGGGGCATCCACCACCTCTCTGGGCAAACTGCGGCAGTGTTCCACCACCCTCACTGTAAAAATTTTTTTCCTAATATCTAATCTAAATCTACCTCCCTCTATTTTGAAACCATTACCCCTTGTCCCATCACAACAGGCCCTGCTGAAGAGTTTTTCCCCCTAATATAACCTGTGGTATATAACAGGGCCAAGTGGTCACTTAAGAATACGAAAGTATGAACTTAGAGAATGCTTCATTCACTGGTGACCCTAAATAACTTCTGTCAGAGAGGTTCAAGGACCATTTTCAAAAAATTTGATGCTGCTTGTGGTATCTTCTACCAGGACACTTCCTTTGGAAGCACAGACCAGGCAACACAAACAATTTGACACCGCATGTAACTTTTAGAGGCTTGGGGAACACAAGCAAAGGAAGCCTGAAATAAGAAAAAGAACTTTGAAAATTTCTTACCTTGTGTCCATTGTGTTGTGACTTCTCTGCCACCAGAAACCGGATGATCGCCTCCCATCTGCCCAGGGTCTGGGGATCCCACGCCGTCACCATCAGGACCAGCTGCTTTGAGGGCAGCTGCACCGGGTGCGCAGCATACATGGTCCCATCCGCTCTCACCTTGAAGTCCAGGCTGTTGGTTTCATACCGAACTCCCTTGTTACCGGCACAGTTATTAAATTTTACTAGAACAGAGAGAAGGAGATGGAAGAAACGTGTGAGATCGGCGTGATAAGGAAAGCAATCAAATACAAGTTTCAGACATTTAATTTTCACTGATGTCTTCTATATCTCTAATAACCATCAAGGAAATGATTTAACTGTTTCTTCGACCTTTCAGGAATGCTCTTGTGCTTTATCTCCGTTCCCCAGGGAAGAAGTCGTAAGCCATTTTTAAAGTATTTGATACAGTTTCATTAGATCTCAAACACAGCTGTTCCCCATTTCTACAAGCGGATTTCTCCCTTGTCGCCATTATCTTTTAAATTCGACTGGAGTCTATTACCCACACTGTGGGTATTTTTTTGCACGAAATGTTCTCCATTTCCCTAACCCTTCAATAACCTACTTACCAGATAGCCTATTTGCACATCCTTAACTGAAATTCAAAAGCCCATAACAATTCCATTATCAGAAATATAAAAACAAAAAACTTAAACAAAGAAGAAAAATTAAAACCGTTCTGCAGATTGCATCCGCCGCGGGAACCGGACCCCTCCCAGCCAGAGCTGCGATCCCACCCTGGCCAACCTCTCTGAACGTTACAGTGACAGCAAAAAACTGTAAAACTTCGCTTCACAAACCACAACTTGTCATTTAAAAGTCTACACTGTTAGATCAAAGCTCCCCAGTTGCTGATATTTTTATTTTCAGCGGTTTTCAGTCAAATTCTTTTACAGTCTAGTTTGAAAACTATTTTTATTGGCATCATGAAACATGTCACATACATTAGGCTGGAAAAAACCCAAACTATTATATGACAAAATTGACAAATCTGATAGAAATTGAACCTGCAGCTAATCACAGAGGAAACAAAACGCTTTCTGCCATTTGAGTGATCCATGGGGCGGAACACACATGTGGTGAAGGAAAACATAGTCTAGCCGTAAAAACATCTCGAGTGAGCGAGAATGGATGTACAGCTCTCGAGCTGGGATCATTACAGGCATTCTCATGCTGTGGCTTTTGAGTGCTTCGCAGCGATGCCCCTGGCCTGCCCCGCGATAAGGAAAACCTGCTCGTGCGAGGCTCATGCAGCTTCAGCAGGCACTGCAATTTTTTGCAGAAGAAAAGCTGGGCCAGAGGAGTCCTGCCTAGGCTGGCTGTGGCAGGAGAAGCGACGCAGCAGCAATCCAGGCGAGAAGAGCTGCTGGGGTCAGTCTTACCCAGCCATCTCCTTCCCCCCATACCAGAGCTGACTGCTTCGAACTGAATCAGGGATCGATCTGGATTTAAATAAAAATATTTGAGGGATGGCAGTGGGGAAAGAAACTGCTCAACCAGTCCCATGCCAAAGCCCCCCCGTACCATCACAGCACAGAGAAATGAGGCACAGACTGTAGCAGAGGAAGGGAAAAATCCATCCCCTCCTTCACCAAACCGCACCTCTCACAATAACCGGGTGCTGTGACCATCTCACAACCGTACATCTTACCGAGGCTTTCCATGCTACGCGCTTATTTAGACCATATTCACACATTTTTGTGTGTAGTGGGAACTGTTACCTAATGCTGCAGTAATTACTGGGCACAAACAGCAAATGTCACACATCAATTCACAAAAAAAAAAGAACGTGAATAAGGTATTCTGGTATATAAATAAAAAGCAGGTAATGCTTTTAAGCAATTTCATTGTAATAGGCTACAGCACTGAATTATCATTTAATCTGGAATCCATGGGAAAAAATGCCCCCCAGTTTTGTCTCAGAAAGGAGGGTTTGCCTGTCTTTACTCTTCGCTGTACCTCCGGCCGCAGCAAATAACTTCCACGCCTATCTCATCTGAAATGCTTTAGTCAAGACATTTGGCCAGTTATCTCTGCTTTCCATCTCCAGAAGCTCAGCAAATCTTTTTCCATGTAATAGGAAGTAGCACCTCCTGCACTACCCAAAGTTTAAATGAGACTTTGGTTACCATTTTTTTTAAGGGGCATGATATTACTTAATTGCTACTTCAGCCACTCTGAAGCTCCTGGCACCCTTGCTTTCAGTCACTGCGTGTCAGAGCACAGCGCAGATATGCAGCAGCCTGGAGGAGGGGATTTCTGTCTTACAAAGTTGAGGCTTCCATCCAGTTAAATAAAGACTGACTACAAGATTGAGTCCTCCATGGTTTCCAGAAAAGCTAGGAATTATCTCAAACCTCAAAGCCCAGGTGTACAAGTTGGAAGCAAAACTTTTAAAAAAATACATGACTTTGTGTTGAGTCTTCAGACTTCATCAGATCTGGAACCTGGGCCTTTCTTCAGATGCCATGTGCCATGCAGCGCATGGGCCATCCCACCCAAACCCAACCGGTGCCAAGGGCTTCAAGTCCCCACTAGCAAGTCAACGCTCCAGCCTTGAAGTCAACCAGCACGCAACAGCTCACCTCCCAGATGAGGTTTCACTTCTGAATGGCCTACTGGAGACAACACATGGTCAACACTATCTCCAAAACTCTGTGGTGCCACCATTGATCTGACCATATGGACAATCCCAGGTCAGTTCTCAGACCCATGCCAGGCCCTGCTTGCTTTAACAGTGAAGGCACAGCTTTTAGACTAGACTGAAAAATAAAAAGGATTGAGTGAGGTTAAACACACACACTGTTTGGTGGCACCTACAAAAACCAATGGTGCACACCTGGAGAAGCTGGGGTGGCCTCAGAGACCCGTGAGGTGGCTGGTGCTGCCAGGGGAGATCCGCCACTCCCCTGAGGACCACCCTGCTGCGAGATCTCCATCTCTCAGGAATTTCTGCAAATCTCAGCTATAACAAGTATGTGCAAACACATCAAGTGCTTTGGTGTTATTAATTTTCAGCTCCATGCCATCAGCGTTAGAAACGAGGTCCATTAGGCGTGTTATTGCACTCCTCTGCTACATAACGGCAACACAAAAAGCGAGTTCCACCTACACCAACTGAAGTACCCACACATCGTATACAAAAAGGCATTTGAAGAAGAGAGTAAAGAGTGATAATGACTGCACATTAAAAACAATTCAGAGCTTACTTTGATTTTATTGAGATTAAAAGAAAGCCCTATAGTGTAGTAGTAGTCTGAGAGAGAAAAAAAAAAAAATCCCTTCCTATACGTGTAGGTTGTGACTTCAGTATTCAAAGTACTTAAACATCTGCTTAAGACACAGCGCATGGCTCCAGCATGCTGCTCTGGTGTCATATGTCACCGTGTCGACTTTCATGCTCCATTATCTAAAAATGGCTACCTCTTAGTCCCTCTGTGACTTGCTAATTACTTCCATTAGTTTAAAACAAACTTGACTAGAGACAGAGAAAATCCTGAGAGAAATTAAGTCTAATTTTTTAAACAAGCAATGTCTGTGCTCCGCATCGCTCTTCTCAGGTGGCACAGGTAGGTGGATGCTTAGCGATGAATTCACACAGCCAGCGCCTCTCCTCAGAGTCCTTACGGGCTGCCAACACAGAAAGACTTCAAGGACCTATGGATTCCATAATGCTCAGTCCCCACGAGGGACATCACCCACACAGGGCAGACAACTCAGAAACCCATCCAGGCCGGAATGCGAGGGACTGCCATGCTCAGCGGTTGTCGGGCAGAGCTGTGCTGTGATTCTAGGCACTGCTCACACGAAGCGTAGAAAACACATCTGTGGGACAGCACAAACTGCTCGCGCGCTCACCACGTGGCTGCAAGGACTCTCAGAAATCCCAGGCTCATCCTCCTCGCTGCCCTGTGAAAATGATCCCTCAGGATGTTACAGAACTACTGAGATGCACTGTTAAATAAATATACACACTCACATATACATCATATATATATATATTATATTTTTTCCAAATATATATGTACAGGTTTGAAAAAAAAAATAAATCAAACTCCTGTTCTATAATAAATACCATAGCTCAGGGAAAGGAGATCTCATCCATATTTTCAAATTCCACCTCTTACCTCTACTCTTTGCTCTTATGGAAACAGAAATTAAAATTTCATTCAATGGCAAAAAAAACCATGCTTTTTTTTTTTTCCTCCTTTAGAAAGCTCTAACTTTATGCAAATTGCAGTTGATGCAACTCTTGACTTTAAAATAATTTAATAAATAAATAAACAAACATTGGCTCTGTTTACTAGACTCGGATCTCTCTGTGGACACAAATCCATCTTTCTCTGACCAGTTTGAAGTCTGAAGAACACTGCATGAATTTAACATTCCAAAGCTGCAGCATCAGTAATTAGGATTTCAGATAAACAGCGGAGCCACACATCTATCATTTTTACAGGACGGTAAAAAAAGAAAACTTTTTTTTAATATACTCTGGAAAAATGTTCAGCGATGCTTATCGAAAGCTTATGCTGAAAACAGCATCAAATTCCTGATGAAAAGAAAACCAAGAAGGCACCCTCATTAGCAGGCTTTTAGGTTTAACCCTTTACCCTCATCATTTTTAATTGCTTCTCTGTGAAAGGAGGGAAGTACAACTATTGGATATGCTGAAACAGGTACTGAGTGATGGGCAGAGAAGCCGCAGGAGTTTGCAGCAAACTGCTGGGCATCTGAGAAAAAAAAAATGGTATGCCTCTTCAAAAAAGTCACAGGGTGAAAAAAAATTCAATGAGTTTTGCATTGTTCGCTTTTATTATTTAGCTTGTTAAGCTGGCTGGACAGAGTCAAATGATCAAGCGAGGATCTTGAAAGATGTACGAATACACTGAACTTCCTTGCCCCGCAAATGTCTGAGAAACACATTGAATTTAATAGGACTATAAATGGTATAAACCAGAGAATTCACTTGAAACCTTATCCTTCTGGATTCTCCTTTAGGTTCTCTGGCTCCATTAAAAAGTGCTCCCTCTGGCAAGCCGCACAGGGCTGCAGGAGCAGGAGGATAATGCTTCTTCATTAGGATACACCCCCCGGCAGGACTCCATCCCACAGTTCAGGACACAGGTCCCATCAGGAGGCTGTTTTTCACCATGGTTTTGAGGATTATCGCTGTGAAGATGTTCCTTTCCTGAGGAACTTCAAAGCAGCAAACGTACACCACTGTTTACAGCAGGATCCTATCTGCCTTCCAAGCCATGTCCCTTTGCACCCAGCGTGACCGTGATAAACCTAAGCCGCCAAATCCGCCCCTCGCACTGCTTCCACGAACACCATTAAGATGGGGACAGCTTAACTGTAACTTTTGAAAATCTCATGTTCGAGTAACCCGCAGAATCTTGGGCATGTACAGAAACGTCCCTTTTGTGTGATCTTTAGCAAATCTCTTGTGTTCCTGCCCCGGTACTTCTGGCCCAATGCTCCCATACGTCTACACTCACCCATCTCTCTGCAGCGGGGGGCAGTCCTGGCCAGCAATCCCCTCTATGTCACCACTTCAGAAATTAAAAACAAACCCAGCTTCTTAGTGGATAGGAACCTGTTGTCTAAGAGCAGGCACGAAACCACCCAGGTAACCAAAACCTGTATGTACTCCTGGGCACCTTATGAGTGCACGACGACATCCTCACAAACTGATTTCTCCATTAAGAGCTAACGTGAAAGAGCACGCTGTGCCTCACTGGAAAGCTTAATTTATTTCAGAAAGTAAGAACGTAGTATGAACTTATACGTGGTCACATTCTGGAGGCATCTTTCTTTATGTTCATGCAATCCCTCTGTGATTCTGTGAGAAAACTGTTTTACAGCAGTGAGAGCAAACTGCAGTCAAGTGAATTCCCCATGGCCATGCTGGAAATCCCCAGGAAAGCTGGGAGCTGAATCCCGACATTCGGGCTCCCCGTTTCTCATTCGAACTGTCAGATCGCGCTGCTTCCATCGCCCACGCGCAGGTTAACCAAATACCAGATCCAAATCCTAAACGGGGAAACGAACTTTTACAGCCACTTCAAAAAGCAAACAGGAGCAGATTCTTACTCCTACAAACCACTGGCGTAGTTCCAAATTAGCACTGGGTTAGAAATTTAAGAAATGTCACACAACTTATTTTTGCAATTGTTTTGTAAAATGGAGTCCTGTGAACAACTGTAAATACGTGGTGGAGTTCTGGGACTACAACATCTTGTCTACAAAAGGCTAATGCTGAAAGGAAGGCAAGAGGACTTTGTTTCTCTTGTACTAAAGGATGAACGTATCCAGGTACCGCAGCCTTTCTGACCACGGTGAAAGGACCCAGAGACGCTGCCTTTTTGGTGTTTTGTGGAAACAAAAACCAACTTGAGCCATTACACATCTGTGCGATGCTACATGTAAGTCTGGAGTCTGATTTTGGTCCCATTCCTGCTTACAGTAAATCCCATACGATCATACAACACACAACCAGATCTGCTTCTTGCAGTTGATAAAACACTCGGAGCCCTTCTCCTTCTGCACAAGAGAAACAAGGCATAAATAGGAAGAAATGATGGCTGTAAAACCTGATAGAAACCATGCATAATTTTCACCCTCCCATTACTAATTTTATAGGTTACATTTTCAACCACGGCCCCATAAAAAATATTACACTAATAAACTCTTAGTGTCTTTATTTAATATTTATTGCACTGTGGAAGAACCAAAGTCTACTGGTAAAAGGTAAAAACAGCAATTCAAACAGCCACCTCAGAGTCTAATAAACATATCCCTAGTGAGCGAGGTTAAGAGTATACAGCTTAAGAAAATGCTTTGATACAAAAAAAATTTTGAGATAAATGGATGTACGCTGGCTGGTAGATGAATGTGTATAAAAATGTGCAAGCCCACACCCTAGGCGTCACAAAGTATTGATTATTCATCGAGTGTTCTCAGAGTAAAAACCAGAAATAATGAATGAGTGAGGAGAATTAATGAACAGCCCCACAGTCTATCATCTGCTGAAAATATTTAGCATGATTTAGCATGTTTTTAATGTTATTTTCTTGTAATTAATGGTACAGAAATCTGCTGCCATTTTACCCATTTTCTGTATCTCAGGTCAATGGGAAACATTGCATTCAATTTTCCAGTGCATTATTTATGATCTCTGAGCTATGACTGCTAATATTTGCCTTACTGGAATAATAATAAATTACCATAACAATTTACCATATGTAATTATGTTAAACAAAATCTATCTTTATTTATCTTCTTGTAATCTTCAGTTACAGTGAATCCTCCCATATGGGATATGCAATAATAGGACATTCACGACATTCCCAACCTATTTCATGCTTGTTAGAAACGACTCCATGTGCTCGTCAACTGGTGATGCCTCTGAATCAGTAAACGAGCAGCGATCTCCAGAAGCAAGCGAGATAGATTTTAAATGGCACATAAAAGTATTTTACATTTAAAAATACATTTTGAATTTCCCCACTTCAAATTCCAAAGCTCAACCCCCTCCATAATCAAATTAGCCACGCAGGTTTTAGGCACAAACTATTAAACTCCTAACTACCTCACGTTCATTTGCAGGCTGGTTTGCTTTCCCAAAGACAGGATTGCCTACAACAGGTTTTACAGTGGAAATAGCAAGGCTTGCTCACGCACAAGTCATTTATTAAAAAAAAAAAATATATAGATATATTTCTATGGGCAGAACTACATGGAAATTCATCTTTTCATTTCCAGAGCCACCTAAATGCTTTCAACACCTTTTCCAGCTTTATATTAACTTTTAACAGCTCTTGCTTACACAGGGTTTCTGTTTCCATGGCCAGATGAAAAGCAAAGGAACAATACACTTCAACACACTGAAACCAGGATCCTTTAGCAAGTCATTCTGTCACCTCTACAGTCAGGCAGTAGCAATGAGGAGTTGAGAGTACATTAAAAAAAGATCTAAATCCCATTCAAACAAAACCAAACCAGCCCTACAGTAAACAAAACCCAATTCCCAGACACTGCCTGCCTCCTTCATATTCCCACCAGTGTTATTCTTCATTTACTGGAAGCCAATCCAAGTAAAATACATGGTGGGTTTTTTTTTTGGTTTTTTTTTAAATATAGAGTGTATTTCATTTTTGGTATTGGAATTGGAGGGGAGTACAGACCCCTGGAGAGGAGGACTGTAGAACATGATAGAAAAGATGAATCACTCTGGCAGCAGCCAACCAGCCATTAATTTTCAGCGAGCCAGGAGTTGGTCCAATTAAACCAGGCTCCTTTCTCTACATTAACATGCTTTACTCAGATTTTTCCGAAGCTAAAACATCAGCTCGAGACCCCAAAGGCTTTTCTGTTTAGGATCAATCAATCTACCTTGCTGCACTGTAAAACATACACTGCCAGCTCTGAGGCGAGCTCAAAAAAAGAGCAACACTGGAAAAATTTGATAAATCGACATGTTCTGGCAGTTGGTAGAGGGATTCTTCCTACACTGTCACTTATTTTTATCTGATTAGAAACAACTATTAGTAAAGGGAATATGCCCCTCTATTCTATTCCTGGTATTTCGCATTGGGTTAAGAGGAGCCTTTTTCATCCCCAATCTTCTAAACCCAAGCCAGAAGCTTCCTACCGCAAAGGCAGAGATGCTACCCAGATTTCAAAGGGCAGTGAGTTTGAATTGGATTTGCATGATGTGGAACTCACATTCAAGCCTTTTCTCCAGCACAGGAACATGAACCTGCGTCTTTTAGTGCCCCATATTAAAGACATTTTTCACTGCTCTCCACATTTTTATGCTCAGGGCTTTACCGTGGGTGTGCAACCTCTCCTCTGGGTTTCCGGCACCCGCTTTGGCAATGACTGCTTTATTCGGGATTTCACTGCCCATCTGAGATCCCGTCACTTCCCCTCTATCCTACTGAGACATTTCAGAAACTGCTAACTAATAAATGAGCCAGGGCTGGTAAGAAGGACATTTACATGGTCTGAAGCCCCTGCAAAGCAGCACCCAGAGCTGGGATGGCTGACCTTTTTCCTTGGTGAACACCACAGTAACTATGCTGTTGGCTTCCATTCTCATTCTCAATAGACATCTTTAGCCTTGAATAAAAAACCTTTCAGAGTAGTTTCAGTATGACAGTCCTCCTCTGCTCTCAGCAGCACGGTAGAGCACAAGTCACTGGGATGTGCAGCTGATGTTTCAGCTTCGGATTTTAAGGCTGATAAAGATAAGCTTGGTTTAGGTAACCTTGCCCGTAACAGCTACACCATACTTTCCAGCAAGTGTCGAGTTTTTACGGGCAACCATTTTTGTTCTTTGCTCTTCTTTAAATTCCATGGAGTTGTAGGATTGTACTGAGATTCACTATGGCACTAATGAGATCATTTTGCAATTAAAGGCTAAGCAGAAACAAACCTCTTGCCACTCTACAGGAGAGTCTGGGTTCTCTGATTAAGCAGCAGTAAATAAACTTGTTTCACTCCTGGTCCTGGTGCAGAGGCTTTTATGAGTAACTCTCCAAACAAAATGGACTGATTGACCCCATGGATTAATCAATGAGTTTCTCAGCTTCAGAGCAAAGCGCAAGTTGTGGGAGTTACCTGCAGTAGGATGTGTTTTAATTATGATTACTACAGCATGGAGAAAATAAATCCCAGGGCACTTTATTTGCAGGTTTTTACCCTTAGCACTAATGATTTTCACAACGCTCTCATGTTTGTCAAATTACCTACATGGGAAAAGATTTTAAACACCACTAGGCATTTCTTGAGGAAAAAACCCACAGATTTCACGATAATTTAATGTGATAATTATAAAGGGAGGAGCCTACATAATTGTAAGGTAATCACTAGGTTACCACAGCTGCTGGAGCATCCTACCTGTTGGCAGGAGCATCCCTGGGAGATGCTACAGGGTTCCTGGGGCTGTATTTGAGAGAAACCCTGGGCGTGCTGCACCGAGCACCTTCTCCCGGGGACAGCAGAGAGCCTGGAGCTGCTGGCACCCAGAACATCCCAACTTTTGGACCAGCGATGGGAAGCAGGCAAGCAGACACAACTCCTGCACAACTGCCGCTATCCCCCGCCCTCCCCACTGACAGCAACCTGGCGGCCCTGGGGTTTTTTCTCCTCTCTCTCACAGATCTCTTTTCAACTTGCCAGAACTGTATTTGAAAGACATGGAGAGCTGCAGGAAGATTTTAGGGAGAGAAAAAAAAAAAAGTGAACGCAGGCCATTTGCAGCCTAGGAAAAGAAGTTGAAAGAGATGCTCCAACCCTAGCCGTGTCTGATAGCCTCAGGCTCCTCTCTCCTCACACTCTTCAAAACAAACAAACTCTCAACACCTAGAAACAGAGGCCGCACATGTCAGGGGAAAAAAAATAAAAAATCAGACACACCAGTAAAGATACTGAACTCCTCACAGACTTGACTTGCATGTAAACACTGACAACTTTGGGCTCAACTGTTCTCGTCTTCCTCAGCCTGGCTCAGGAGTGAACACGCACTGACCCACGGAGTCAAATTGTAATGCAGTAAATGAATAAATGTTTCAGGCAAGGATATTAGAAATGGAAAATTTTGCTATCTGTAAGAATCAAGGCAAGGTAGCTATACTTAACTTGCAGCTGCTGAGCACCTCTGCTCGTCTGCCTGCACAAAAAGCAGCTGCAGTCCCTACCTTCAGCTGCGGCCTACACAAGTCTGTAGGGTTCAAGAGAAATTAATATCATGTGGAATAAAATACTGTTTGGTACCTGGCGGGCTCAACTGCTTTGACATTTGGACAAATTCAGAGAGCTCTATTTATGGATGGAGGCTCTGGGTCCTGTTTCAGGCACTCGGTCAGAGGAAGCAGGACAAGGAAACGTGGCCCCGACGCCACAGCCGCACTGGAGTGGGTGACAAATACCGGGCAAGCTGAGTGATGGCAAGGCTGCGCTGCCGCCGAGGGCCACGGCGTCTCGCCCCGAGGCTCCAGTGTACACCGAATTCACAGGAAATTCACCCATGGAGCAGGAAATCAACTGGAAAAGCAAAACCCCAACAAAACACAGCTCCACACTCTCTGGTGTTGGTAATCACTGAATAAAAACAAAGCTCCTGGCTTCCACAGCCACCCTTGAACAGGCCCTGACATCCGCATCCCCGCGGTCACGGCCCTCGGCTGCTGATGCTTCCAATGGAGATGCAGGAATGAGGTTTGCCGTGATTCTCCCTTTCCTCCTTCACGTTTACCCCCTCTGCCCCTCCTCACTGCAGTGGTTTCTACTGAAAGGCAGCACTCCCCTCGCTGAGGAATGACCGCAGGATTCAACCAGCAACCTTAAATTTAACAGAGTGCTTTTGGCAGAGCTCAGTACCATCAATTAAAACAGAGAGAGTAAAGCCAGTAAATTAGAGAACGTGACAAATGCGGCACAAAGCACTGACGATCCCAGAAGGTATCAAATTTAGAGTTAAAGCAAAGAAACAATAGGGAAGTCCAAGACATTTCAGAGTGTAGTGAATCAAATTAAATTGCCTGAAATTCCACATGGAATACGTTTGACAAATTTCTTTCCCCCTCTTCAGCTTTCTGTTTGAGATGAACTGTCGTCTGGCAGCTTCAAACGTCTGGCACAGCTTCAGCTTCAGTTTGCTGGGGCTGAATCCAAACACGAACCTGAACTTTACCAGTTCTGCTCTTTTTGTAAACATACTTGCTGTGGCTGCCAAATGCTTTCCAAAAGCACACAAAACCCAGAATCCAAAAGGAAAACATTGTCTCGCTGCAATAAAATTTGCATTTTACCACCTATGGGTAGCAGCCCGTGCGCAGGGCCGCTGGTCGGAGCCCACCTCACCCTCTATTTCCCCACACATTTTGAAGGGGGACTGGAGAGCAGGGAGGTCCCACGGGAGGGATGTGTCTCCCACGCACTCGGTCACCCGTCCGAGTCCAGCCGGCAGCCCCGGTGTCACTTCTTCCCCCAGGGCTGTGTAGGCAGCTAATACCACAACAATTAGCAGTACGACTCCTCAGACTGGGTAAGACAAGCAGTAAAATGTCATTATACACGTGCCACTGATAGCAAAGACCAGTTTAGATTACCCCAGTGAGCTGTCTCAGGAACAAATTCATTTTAAGGTAGGGTACTTCAGGCAGAAGAAGAGACAGATACAAAGAGGGTTATGATCAAATTGCTCCCGAGCACTGATAGCATCAGCCTTCATGTATCAGATTTTTTTTTTCACTTTGCTTTTAAAACAGAGCTGTTTTTGCAAAACACTTACAACAATGGCACATTTCTTTGAAGCAGGATGCGACTCTTCCCCAGCAGCATCCCACTACCTGTGCGGATCTCTCTTAGAGAAACTAAAGTCTTTCCTCCTCCATTTTAAAGCTTTTTAGAACTACCACACTCCACAAAATACCCAACTGCAGAAGGCTAAAACAAGGACACCTTTAGGCTGAAGAGCAGCAAATGAGAGGTGTGTGAATTCTGGCACAAGCCAGGCAAGCGAGCAGATGCTGTTAGCAAACGTATTTGCTGTCCGCAAAGCATCGGCCTCATCTCCAAGAGTCACATGGAGTTTCACCACTACCCAAAATAGACAACATCTGGTTCATATAAACTCTGATTTACTGCATGTCTTCCCTCCCCTTGGATTTTAATTATGAGGAGATCATGTAACTATTATACTTGTATTTTTTTTTATTCATCTAGATGTTTTTCTATGTTTTTAACTACAAACTGAAAGCTCTTTCTAAAAATAGTATAAAAAATGCTTAAAAATATGCATATGGCTTTCATTAAGGAAATTCCTCTACTGAATTTCTAGATGAAGTAGAAATACCACTGAAACCACTGATTAGTAAGCAAGCCTTTAACTTGATTTTCTCAATAGGATGAGAAATTCCCTTTTATTACAGTAAAACCCCAAAGAAAATAAGAGTACAAAACTGACTACTGCTCCTAATGTTAACCAGCGTTGTAAGGAATAAAAATCACTCATTATTGCACCACTCGGACTGCTCCCAGGGCCATTTGGGGGGTGCTGAGCCAGTTTCCGTGGTCAGGTTACAACTTTTTAAAGAACCTCTGTGAGGTGGCACTTTCTCAGCAGACGAGACAGATCCAGAGTGTGCCTGAAGAATAAAACATTCCTTCTCCCCTGGGTAAGCGCAATACCATCAGGAATGCAATAGCTGGAAGCCTTCATAACGGAGAAGTTTTTTTGCCTTTGGTTTTTGTTTTTTTTTTTTCTGATGAAACTCTTGATCTTTCTGGGAATAAGTTGATTTAGAAGTGACTTTTTAATTTGTATGGTTGAATAACTACTGCCATAAAAGAACATACAGTGCAATAAATAAATATCGCTTGCAAACTTCAGAACTCTCTGCTACCGCTTCATCCATCAAAACTAATTCTGTAAAAAACAAAGGATGTGTCAAACCCAACCAACCTTTCCCCCCATCTTACAAAAAGACCGAACTCTATTTCTGGAGATGTCGTAACGTTTCTACTAAATGAGCGAGTCTCCCGACAACGTGTGGCGGTCCTCCACAAACACCCTTCACCAGGACCAGCAGCCCTCATCTCTGCAAGCCCAACACACTGACTGGGCAGCTCAGGTGCAAGCACTTGTGCAGAAATTCTGTCCCACTCACGGCACAGAACTTCTGGAAATACGATGGAAAACAAGGACTGCCACAGGTGTCTGAATTGCTGAAACTGGAAAGCAAAAAGGGTCAATAGCCGAGTTTCCCTCAGCCCAGTGTCAGCACGCAGCATGACCCGTGTGCTGAACCCTCCTCTGCACACCAATAAACCCTCAAGGTAGAGCAACACCAAAGTAAGAAATATCTTGGCTCTGTATCTGTTTTTTAATTTAAAAAAGTTTTGCACGTAAACAGATATGTTCTCTTCTTCCAAATCCAGACTGACATTCACTACTTACCATTCTGAAGTGGCTGCTAGAGGAAAGATGATGAAAAATATCAAATTCTGTGGAAGTTTTCTTAGTACTGCCCATCACTGTGCTCTCTGGTTTCCTTTCACATCAGCTCAATTGTGAGAGTTTGAAGCTGACATCAAAAAGTCAGGCCATGCGAGCTGAATAAAAGTCAGCTATGAGGTTGTCATTTATTTATTTATTGATTGGTTGGTTGAAAAAGAAACATCGACTGGCTGATATATTTTAAAGGTTAAACGAGCGTGATGAACGATATCAAAGGCAGCCCTACCCAACCTTGATCCACACTTCTCTTACAAACTACACAAACATCAACAGCCCAAAAACACAACGACCCCAGTTTCCCGCTTGGTACCACAGAGCGATGAAGACACTTCAGCTGGAGCTGCATCCGTCTCTTGCAGATGTGAAGGGAGCAGCTGGCACCGGCCCCAGGAGGACGCTGCCTTGGCGCTCACGTCCTGTTACCAACACGGGTAGCAGCACTTCAACACTTTCCAGTCACACATTTGCAGTTTTTTTCAAACCCAGGCCTGAGTAAGGACTGTCAGCTACCACTGTCAGCAACGTCTAGCTCAATGTAAACACTTTGTTAGTAACGTGATGAAATTACACCGTCAGGTTTATCCTAACTACTAAAATAAATCTTTTCACAGAACATGTATGTGTTCATTTACACTGCACTGCTATGACCACAAGTTTAATTTTTACCATTTAATTATGCATCATGGATCAGGTCTCAATTTAAGCTAACATGCAAAGATGAGGAAGCATAGGCACTTGTTTATCTCAGTTTTTTCCAATTAATTCAGGTTGTTCATTAATCACATTACTTTTCTACTATGTGATAAGAAAGAAAGAAAAAAAACCAGCAATCATCCAAATAACAAATAAAGACTCCTTTTATGGAAAAAGCAGGACATTCTACAAAATTTACTTGCATGAATAGACTCCATTAAGCCAATTACAGTATTCATGTATAAGGATGGCTCATATTATTGACTCAGCCTACAAGGGAAATTTTTCATCTTTTTTTTTATCTTTAATGTCTACAATATTATGAGAGAACTGACTCAATAACAGATTATACTATGGAGACTGGTGCAGGTTTCATGAAGAATTTTGCCTGGAAATATGAAACTGTTCTACATTTCCCTCCTGTTCCATACCTGCAGTGACCAAGAACGGTACATCAACCAGCAATTTCATGTCTATTAACGGCTGCTATACTTGAATTAACCAAGCCCAGAACTTCCAGCCCCCCAACATGTCTACTAAAACTAACCAGCTTCTACCTTTGCTTAATAAAAAACTTGGACAAAGGTGAAATAAGAAACATGAAAAATACTAATTCAATCCATAGTTCATACAGTTTTAATGACATTTATGACCTTTAAAACAAGTACGAACAACTCATACAGACCACTGGGCAAACAGAAAAAGTAACAAGAAAAGCCAGCAAAGGAAAGAGGAACTAACCACGAGGAATTTTCTGCAGCTCCCATATGAGAGCTTTTCTACTTCATAAAAATAAAATGCCACCAAAGCTTCACCAGCCACTGCCCTTGCTTTGTCTGAAGAGACTTCCTATTGCTCACCCAGCTGTTCCTTCGATTACTCTGATGTCCAGAAGTCTCTGATAAGTAGTCTTGTAGTAATGACATTTCACTGTTTGAGATGTGATTGTCAAACACGTTTCTTTCCTTGCACGTAAATACCAGCAAGAGCCCACACACTGCCGTCTGAAGTAGTTACTGAAAACTGTCCAAAAGTGGATACGAACTTCAGCAAGCCCTTCTGATTCATGCACTGAGGTATCAACAACTTTATCTCGTCTGTATGAAATATCAGGGTCCTGGGCTTTTAAAGATATCCTCGTACCTCACTACTGAAATACACGGCCTTGATTATTTTTGTGCTCAGGCACAGGCATCAGTGGATGCTCAGTCACTACACTTACATACACAAGGTAATTACGCTGCTAATTATTCTACTTCGTCATTTGCCATCGCTCACCTGACTCGAGTGTTCGCTTGGCACGGTGAGCTCACCCCACAACCAGGTCACTACATGGAGGATGGGGCAGACGTTTAGCTGCGCTCAACCCCAACCAGCCACACTGCCAGCCCCTAACGAGGATGATTCCCATCTGAACGGTTAACCTTAATGCTTTCCTGAACATTTATATAAAAAAAAACAAAGCTGAACAATTTTTTTTGTTGAGCCTGGCTGCCACGGGCAGGTCCTTCTTTGCAGGACTCTCCCCTGTGAACGCACCGCCCAGAACCATCACCTCACGTGGTGAAAATGAGCTCACGGAGCGGCACTAGAAGACCCCACCACCGCGCATGGACAGGATGTGCAATGGGACAGGCAACACCGGAGCGCTCTCCTCTGCGCGCAAGCAGCCAGGACACCTGCGCAGCGCCCGCCTGCAGCACGCTTGGCTCAATAGCTGCTTATTTCCTTGGGCACCAAAGGGATTGAAGCTGTAAAATGAAAAGGTAGTGGGGAGGAATATAACTACCTGGGGAAGATCCTCTCAACTAGTAGTTTCAGAAAGAAAAATACAGGTTGTTTTGTTTAAAGCCGCTGTCATGTGTTTACGCAGCTCTCCTCCTTGGGTATTTGCGCTACACAACACCCCCACAGAACGGTGATATTATACGTTAGCTCTCTAACCTGTTATTTCTGGCTGCTTAAGCAGCAAAGGACCAATATCCCGTTCAGCTATGCTCAGCTGGTGCAAGAGAAATCAGGGAGATATCGCTCTGCAGCTCGCTCCACACACCTCTCGTCCCTGTGTGGCACTGCTTGTTTCTGACAATGATTGACGACTCGAACCAGGCTCCTGCGTTCGCTATTACTGGGAACCAAATGGATATTTCTTCATGAGCTAACCCTTATCTTGCAAACTCTATAAGCTTTGAGGGTAGAAAGCTTATCCTCTGGAACAGTCTTTCACTTCTAAAACACCTCCTCCTTTCTCCTGTGATTTACTGTTCATTTATCTTTACTGGAAAGCTGGTATTTCTGAGCTACAAACTAGAGACATCTCAGTCTCCAGTTTATGGAAAAGCCAGCTGCGGTCTCCCAAGAAATGAAAAGCCAATGCTCCCACCAGCATATTAGCTGATTTTAGACCACAGTTAATGAGTTGTCAATCATACATAATTTTAGATTAAATTTCACTTACATCTAAGTCACAGTGGACTGAGCAGTGGTGTACATACTCATCAACCAATTTCCAGTGACCATCAATAATTAACAGCCTCTGTTCACCCTATAATCTTGTTTCCCAAGTCCAGATTGACATCTACTAGGTAGACTGGCTCTCAAGATAGCACTTCCCCAAAAAGTAATTCACATCTGAAACACAAAGCAGACACACAACCATTGTTTTAGGGATGGTTTACTTCCTTTCCAAAAGTCACCTCTATTTCTGGGTACAGGAAAAGCACTCCGGTCATTTTGATTTAAAAGGGATCTTCAGACTGAGCAGTGCCAAATACCTGAGACAAGGCAGGAAACCAACTAAAGGATTAATGGATTTTATTCACCTACTACTCAACATCCCACAGAAGAGGCACAGAAGGTGTTTGTGCCTTCTCCAACCTCCCACCCCAATGCGTGGTGGTGACAGTCTTGAAAATCTTGGCTCCATTTGGCATTATATCTGTTATTGTCTGACTTTCAAGTTGATAGCGGAAGGGAAGACTGAAGGACGAAGGTCCTCAGCTGGGCCAAACCGTACTCTATTTGACAAGTTACATCATTTGACAAACAAATACCATCATGTCACCTTTTGAAACCCTACCTGGTCTACCAAAGAACAAAGAAGAGCCAACTCAGACCTAGCAGGGTTAGAGCCACTCTAAAGGACTGGTAGGTAACTACATTGCAACCTCCTGACCAGGGTTTTTCTCCATCCATTGTGAAGTCCAGCAGTCTTCTGACACTGTTTTAAGTAGCAAATGAGGGCCAAAAGATGACCAAGTCTCCAAAGAATACACTAGGATAAGCAAAGAAAAAAGCAGTAGCTCGCATTCTATTGTTACATCCTGCTAGCTCCAAGCCATAATACTTAAGCTAAATAGTATTTAGTGATTTATTACACTCAGCTCTAGATAGATACAATATGAAAATCTTCTCTTCCACCTTAGCACTAAGGCAGGGTATGGGAAGACGAGGTGAAATCATGTCTGTTCATGTCACCTTTCAATTTAGCTGATTTGGGCTGAAACGATTACATTAGAGACTAATTTAAAACAAGGAATTAAAAAAACCCAAAATCTCAAGAGCTTAAAGCCTCCTAATACATGCAACTATTTTGCTGTGATTCAGCCCTGGAAAAAAAAAATACTGAAGCTACAAAACTCTGTTCCTTCTAGTAATGAACAGCAAAAGCTTATCTGAGAGGGAAAAATAGTGGTTAGATTGTGACCCTGTGTTACTTCCAAATGTAAAGCCATTTTGCTTAAGACAATATTAAGATGCTAGGATGCAAGGTTTGATCATTAATTTTGGCTAGCACCACACATTAATGTTGCTGCCGTCTTAGATGTTTTTTCCTCTCCCCCGGTTTTAGACAGCCTTAATCATGCTTACAGCCGATTCTAATTGCTGAATCGTATCACTCTCCACCTTCCCTAAAACGCTTGGGGCCAAAGAAATAGTGAAGATTAATGACAGACGTGTAATTAGAAGAAAATGTAAAAATCTTGTGTTAATCATTCAGAAATAATTTGATAAATACAAAATTCTGAAGAGCTCTCAGAATAAAAGATGATAAAATGAGTACTGTAGCACAAAGCTAAGCAAATTTATATGTACCACACTCCTTGCAACAAGAAAGAAGAGCTCACATGAGCACGCACGTGGGTATGCAAGGGAGGCTTTATTAACATAATGGCATTCAGCATGGAAGACCATCTGTTTTAATTGAGCGAGCTTATTCGTACAATGCTTTGCTCCACCAATCTTGTTTAGATTAATGTTAATGTTCTATTAAAAGGTAGTTTATCATCCCACAATACTGAGTTAAAGCGATCACACCCATAGTAATATCCTCAGCCCTTACGGAGGCAGAGAGCTCGCTCATTACCAGGCTATTGATCATCTTACAGCGCACCTATTAAGGCTGGAAACCTTGGTTAGAAATAATCAGAGGTCTTTTTTCCAGTAACAGTAAAGGGACAGATAAACAAGTTCTATTTCATTAATTTAAAATACAAAAGAAAACAATCCGCAAAATTATTCTCAATTATGCCTTTAGATAACTACAGGAATGATGCTTTAGCTATTAATACCTTTCAGGTTGTAACAGAGGGAATAAGTATCAAACTGGGGTGGGTTTCTCTGGATTGCTATTTTTCCTTTTCTTCCTGTGACTCATCTTCTCACCATAACACCTGATCTCTCCTTAGCCTTTGTTTTTAATGAGAAAGCGAGAAGTTGAGTGCTAGTTGGAAGCACGCCTATCGTTAAAAACAGAGACACAGGGCAAGTACAAAAATTATAGCAAAGCACATTTTGTATATGGATCTAAAATCCCCAAATTGTAGGGGGCACCAGTATATCCTGAAGGTTTATCTTTTTTTTTTTTTTGTAAATATGGCAGAATCTGAAAATGAACTCTTACATTCTTCATGGCTGGAGAACACTGTACCTAAATGGTCTGGTTATTATTTTTAGAAGGTTGTATTTTTATAACAAAACTATGTGAGAGACATGAAATGGATCATTCCATCATTTGTTATGGAGGGTGGTGTTGGGTTAGCAAAACGGACCACAACCAATTTACAACAAAAATAGGAGTATAATCAGAAAAATAAATCCTACACTCATCTGCACTGGGTCATATTCAGTGACAGAGCAGGTTTTATTCCTTCAAACACCTAACACTGCTTGTAGAGCTTCAGCCCTTCTTCCCCCTCCTTTCATCGTCACAAATGCCACTTTGATCTGCTCAAGCCCAGCTCCAAGGCCCCAGTGAGGATCGCACCTCCCGGCTGTCCCTTCCACCACACTGTTTTGTTTCATTGCCGGTCCCAGGGTCCCCTTTCTCCATCGCACCAAGCAGCAGTTCAGCATCCAACCCCTCAAACACTTCTCCCCGCTCTCCCATGCCACCAGAGCCCTGGCATTTGCTCCTCTTGTCCTCAACCAAGCCGCTTCGCCCTTTCTCCCTTGCTGCTCCATCACTTCGGAAGAGCTCTTGGTGAGCCAGCCACAGAGGTACCTTCACATTTCCCTCTTTAAAATCCGTCCTTTGCCAGGGCAGATACAAAATACCTTGACAGCGACTAGGCAGCTGGCGTGCTGGACGACTGCCTCTTGCGCGGAAATTGTTCTTTGTTCTGAGGACTCGCCCCATCTGTTCATCTCAATTCATCAAACGTGTCCTGTCTTACACTGAAAAGGCAAACCCACAAGGGCAAGGATCAAGTTTTTTTTTGTGTTTATTTTCTAGAGCTCCCAGTACAATGGTGCCTACAACTGCAGCTGCGGAATACCACTACAGTACAAATAAAGTAACAAAAGAAGCAACAAAAGTAGTACTCACTCCTCAAATTTCAAGCATGGCTTGAAAGAGTCCATGTAGAATTTTTATTTCCTAAGGGAACATTTTATAATTACATTTTGGACATACGGATAAGGAAGATGAAGGATACCATGAGAAGATGAAGTATATATGAAAAAATTATTCACATGCCATTCTAAAAACAATAATCTCACAAAGCAATAATTCAAGTGGGATTTCTTCCCCGAATACCAAAACATGCCAGCCATTAATTAAAATTCAGAAAAGCTTCTTTGTGATACAAAAGCATCACCATTCCCCCTCTGCAAAACCGAGAACCTGAGAAGGAGAAAAGTTTCCTTCATCCAAGGAAACCCAGCTGACAGCTGCCAAACTGCAAAACACTCCAAGCAACATCAGACACTTGTTCTCACATCGGCTATGGGGATGTCGAAAGCTCCCCATTTTAGCCTTGGGTAGGTTTTAAATTTCTGAATAAAACTAAACCTGAGAGTAGCCCATGCACTGAGCTTTCGAAAATCCCATCTGAGCTGACTCCAAAATACACTAATTATGTGGATTATGTAGGACACAAAGGCATCTTCTCATTAAAGAACCACACTCCGAGATGAAATCCTCTCCCAAATTGGTGTACTCTAGTGAGAACGAGACCGGCTGTGGCGCCTGTGTACGAGCCACAATTTTTCATGGGAATGTTGGAAGAGACTGAAATGAACCCCTTAATTTGCAGAGTGGAATAGTTAATGCTCGCCTCGGAAAGACAAGACACATTTCTACCTCTAACGAGCGATATACATCTATAGCTAACAAGCCATACAACCTCTGAGCGAACGCTGACAACTGCGGGAGACGGGCAAGTCGGAGATGACACTGGAAAAGCTGATAGCGATCAGGGCTACAAATCACCGATTTCCTGAGTATTTGTCAAGCAAATTTGTTAAGCACCAGTGCAAGGCTCCAATCTGTGTCCAACACGCTGAAATTACAAGTGACAAAATAAAATTAAAATACACAGACATCTCTGCCCCCATCTCTTTTCACCGTTTGTTGCCCGTGCGGAGCGCTATCTCCCTGCCGCTGTACGTCGCCCAGCTGTCCAGCCCACCAGCCATCCCTTTCGCAGAGCAACTCCGGATGAGGGATGCAGGGGCTTGCCTCACTGGCTGCTTGTTTTGTGGGACGTTTGCCACATTTTGGGGACAGTAACCCTGGCACAGAATGGCGAGCAGCGGGGATCTGGATGGCACGAGGTCCAGCATGAAGTTACAAGGCTGCCTGCCTTCAAGCACTTTGCCTCTTTGCGCTGAACCCAAGAGAAGCGGGATAGGCAGCTGGGGAGGGTGAAAAGCTGGGGCTGCCTGAAATTGCATCTGAAAGGACAACACTCCTAAAGAATCACAGCAGAATATTAACTTTCACACACTTTTTTATCCCGTCATCAGCTGCATTCAAGATTAACTGTTCCAATCACGTTTTTCTTTAGGCTGAAGCTCGGCTGTGCAGCACTTTTTCAGCGAGGTGTGCAGGTCCCTGCCTTTCCTGCGGGGCTCATTACGGGAGAGGAGAAATCACATAACCTAAGATGTAAATCTACCTTTGCACCTTCCCTTAGATTTCCAGGCTAATCCTACATTTCCCCGTACGGAGGGGAGAAGAAGCTGCTCCGGAGCATCCTTTGGGGTCACTCCCTCAGCGACACCACCAAATGGGGTGCCTGCAGCTGAACCAGGTGAATGCAGGTACACAGGCACAACTATTGTTCGGTCAATAATACCACACAGAACACGACTGGCATTTTTTTCCTCTCAAGACAGATAAGAAATGCATTCAGGAACCCATGACTAAGCTGCATGGGCTATCAGCCAACGCACGGTATCTACACATGACAAATTATGCATTCATCCATTGTTTGAAAGTTTTGAATTCACCGTTGGTGGTAAACTTTTTACTAGAACACACAGATGGTCCTGCCTGATCTTGTTAATGAAAAACTCTCACACAGCTACAAAAACAGACGTGATCATCTGTTTTTCAACATTCTGAAAAAAATCTACAGAGGTGTAAGGTGCTATACAAATGAGAATAATTAGCTTGTGCCATCTGTGGACATTAAAAAAGGAGAGTATCTGTATTCCTGTGTTTTATAATGATAAGCATTATGTCTCCAGCAAAGTATGCACTTAATAACTTTTCAATTTATTGTGACCTTCTGCTCCAATTTACTTAAGGAACTATAATACTAGCTGTGCCTCACACCTTTTTCACCTTATAATTAGCAAGTAATAAAAAATGCTATTAAAAAGTAATAAGTCTGAAGCTCTCTGACAATTCACTGATTAATTCTGAAGATTTTAAAGCACATTGGAACGTACTTGGCTAAAACATCAATTTTATCCAGTTCTCAGTACTGCTAATGAGTGTTGGTGCACGATGAAGTCTCACAGCTCACCTACAGATAACGGCAGCAGGAATTGCGCCCTGCAATGTTAGGTGGCTTGATGACAGGATAACGCCTCCCAGGGCTTTCCAATCCAAGTTTTGTGGTGAGCTCTATTCTGTCCTCACACAGAATGCTGCGTGCCTGGGGTCTTCAGGCAGGAAGGGCACAACACTGCAGTAGGCTGGGAATGGATGCCCTTAGCATCTGATGAGGAATAGCTGATATTGATGAGTGCATTAGAGGAACATCAATAAAAACAATCAGCATCCAGGATGAGTTTTCACCCAATTTCGTGTAACATCCCCTGGAGACATTTAAAGAGACTAGGGGTGCAGAATTCATACTCCTCAGCCTCCAAAAAACAGGGAGTGACCAGGAAGGCTGGTCTTGCAGGCCGTACCAGCTTGGTTCTCACTAGCACTTCAATGGCAACAGGGGAGAGATTATCGCTGCAAAAGGAGAAGGTCATCTGGACCAAAAAATGAACAGCATGTTGCACAGCACTGTACAAGCTCACACTGGCTGCCCCCAAGCTGGAAACACGGATAAGAAAGAGGAAACCCAGTGCGGAGGGCTGAGAGCAGAGTCTGCGTTACACAGACGTTTTCTGGATACCAGCACCGGGAACACTCGGAGACGCTGCTCCTCCCGTCCACTCCCAGCCTCTGTGTTCACAGGGGGCACTGGTGTGAAATACATCCCTCCACGTGCCATTCAGCTCCTCTCTCTGAAATGTGTCCTGAAACACATTATATTAATGGTTGCCATTCTGGATTAGGTTAAAACAAACAATGTGCAGCGGGCAGATGCCAATTCCATGCAATGCTGAGAGCTGGAACGCCCTTGCCTTAAAGCCACGCCGATTACGTGTTGCTACCACCGCCACTCCCAGCGCTCTTCCACTCATGAACCGCTCTGTCATTCACACAGAGAAAAACGCAAACAGCTCTCAGCCTCCAAACTGCTATCGAAACCCAGTACTTTTGTCAACAGCGTTTTCTGTTGGAGCAGAGCTCCAAAACCGACCGTAAGCCCCGAGCACAAAGTCAACGAATGCTAAGCTTGACTTATTATTTCGTGGTTTTTTTTTACTTATTATTTTCTTAGTATTTTTTTAGATGCTGGCAGCAGACTCCGGGTGAACAATGCAAGATCCAGACCATAATCGCCATGCCCCAAACAGCTCGTCACCTAGAGAAGATTAAAATACGTAACACATCCTGTGTGCACCTTGTAATCCTAGCATGAACACCCATACCTGCAAATACAAAGACACACAGTCCTTAATCTCCTATCTGCTGCATGTTTTAGTACCAGCAAAGGCCTCTCTCTATTCATATTTGACCTGAAGCCAGGACAACTGGGTGAAGAAACAGGCAGAAGACACTGAAAGCATTTTTTGATTGAGTAGTACCCCAATCCCAGCACCATTTTGTGGTCTCATTCATTTAAAAAAACATTCTGTACTTTCTGATTTCAGCTACTGTTATACGGACTCACCTACTGTCTTTTGAAAACGTTCACAGATTTACCTATTATAGATGGTTAAGGTTAAAAGTATGAATAGGCCAGGGCCAACTTGTAACAGCAACTCTTCCTCATCCATTTTCTAACTTTCTTAGGGACACACGTGAGGCTGGTCAGTCTTTGCTGCCAGTCCAAGGACTTGGCATTGTTTCACCTTACAAACTTTGTTCCCATTTCTGTTCCTGATATGGTTCCTATTTTCCCTCCTCTGATTGCATTTATTTGTGAGATACAAACGCGTGGCCCTATTGGTTGAACGTCTGAGAGTACTTGCCTTTATTATTACCGCGATGCTCATTTAAGCTGCAGCATCTCCTAATTAATTTATTTTAAAACGTTTTTTTTTCCAGACTCTCACTGGATAGAAAGCAGCACACCTTTACTCTGCAATGCCTTCGAAACGCCTGCGTGCATTGCTGTCTCCGGAGCGCATTCTGAAGTCAAATCAATTCACAACGCCATGTTCACAAAATGGGAAATGATAAGAAAAGAATGAGTTCTGTTCTACAAACTACCAGCAATTCAGTGTGGTGCTTTAATGTCATTCATGTTCAAGGATGTCACTGAATGCACCAGGCAAGCAAAATGCCCATATGAAATTAAGACACTAAAAGTAAATGTTTGTTCCCATGTTGTAAAGAACCTCATAAACATCAGAGGTTTTTATTTCAAGCACACCACAGCTTGAAGAGACACCAGGAAACACTTGGTTCTAATGGGAAACTCATGTTCACTTCAGCGCCGTGCGGCCCATCAGCATCGCCGAGCAACGCTCCCCTGCGAGCCCGGGCAGCCGGACGCGCCAGCCGGCCAGGGCAGTACAGAAACCCCACATAGCTTCTGCGTTGTCGTGAGCGCCAAAGCGACGAGCAATTAGTGTACTGCTCAAAAACACTGTGCGGAAAGTCTTGTGTCCTTTAACACAGGCAAGCAGAGGAAATTCTCATTTTAAGTAACTGGTAGTGCTAAAGTTTTGCGTCGCTCCCTTTTCTACCCTCAGTATCTACGACAGGGTAAAGTGGGTGACTGCAAGTGGTATCTAAGGTATACGCAACCTGAGATGACACATATTTCCACTAATTCCTAGCATTTTGGGGTGTATGAGTATCCTAGGGTGTACTAATTGCATGAAGAGCTTGGCTGAATACTGTTACCCCGCATTATGACTTAAGCTGGATACCCCCACTGTAACAAGGGACCTAGGCATATCATGTTTATCTTGTTTTTTCAGTATCTCCTGGGATCAAGCAATGCTGTAAAAGCCCAGTGGAAACACACAAGGCCAGAGAGACTAGCATCCCCAGCAGCTTCTGCTGAAACACAGGTAACAAATAACAAAAGGCACTGTATTGGAGATGCTCCGCTCCCACCACAGCACATTGCAACAGATGGTCAGCCCCCGGTGACTCAAACCCTGCTGTAAGCCTGGTAACTTCATTAGGTGCTTCAAAGAAGGCTCCAATCCTTAAAAATCTGGTTGGAGCCATGGGAAGGGAATATCTGAGCATCTGACCCCAGCCGCCTTTGGAAAGAGAGGTTGAGCCCTTCTCACAATCCAGGTACTATCCCGGGGAGGAAACGTCCAGGCAGCTCAGCCTGCTCAAAGGCAGACTCCCCTTCGGAAGAGGAAAACACACACTCAAGCGATAGGTTTTGTTTTTCAGTCCTGGAAATGTTAACAAGATTTTTGTGTTTGATTTTTGGCTTTAAATTAGTCAAATCAAAATTAAGGGATTTCCATGTGTGATACTGAACACACACACACACATTTTTGCATAAGGGATTTGTGTTTTGTAAATTATACCCTTTAGCCATATCACTACTCATTAACCTAATTTAAATTTCAATAAGGAGATTCTCCATTTTTATCACTAAAATTAACTAGCTCCTCACTGGGAAGACACAATCAGGAGGGTGAGGTGAAAGGATATCACCAAGTAAGTCTGATTAAATCCACTTTTTATTCAGCAGCCCCTTGTACTCCCCTGCAGCGATACAAAAGCAATTCCCAAGTGACTTCTCCTCTCTGACGGATACCGTGTCAGTGTCCCTTTTGCGGCGTCTCAAAGGCCACTCGCTGCCTGCTGCTCCCGCTAACTGCTGTCTGTCACGTACGGCTAACATTTATAAAGACACCGCTGCGATCATCTCGCAAGTGCCTTTCTACAGCGTGTTCAAACGCAGAAGGTCATTCCCGGAATTACCCGTGCAAGCAGCAAAGGTAATCCTCGGGAACAAACCTGTTCGCTCCCTGTGCCAGTCTGGCGGACGTCTGTAGTCGTGAAGTTATGAGATCATCACAAGTTTGCGATCAGAGCACGCAATGACCCCCTCAACCACTCACTGCTCACCGGGGTGCTGGGGGATGTGGCTGAAGTCAGGCAAAGGAGAAGGGAAAAGCTTTATCTACCAGGAGCCAACGGGACAGGTTTTATTGTTAAAAAAAAATTATATGTATATATAATACATAAAGAGATGCTGCCAGATCCAGAAACCATCAGGAACAGGAAAACCTACACGTGTGGGGAGGCAGAGCTTGGATGGAAGAGGTGTCCTCAGGGCTTGGTGGCACTGGGCCGACGCAGAGCCCTCCAGCTCAAGCAGAGGTGTGGGCCCATGGGGACGTGCTGCCGTTTAGGGAGAAATTAGCAGACAGGTGCTGCCAGGGTGCCAAGCAGCAAATGCGCTCCTCTAGCCGAAAGTGGGAACATTGGGCAACGAAATCCCAGCCGTGCTGTTTAACAGCATTTCAAGTATTCATCTGAGAGAATAATGATTTCCTGAGTGAAATGAGCAGGTAAAGTACAGGCATTTAGATTTAATAAACTTTATCTAACCAAATTCTAGCAAAAAAGGCACCAGGAGCACAACAAATCAAGGCAGAGAGAAGTCCAGCTTCTCTGTCATCTTGTGTCCTGCATTTCTAGCCCAGCGGGAAAAAGCCACAGGACTTTCAAGGCTGCTCTGCCTTGGAGCAAGTTCTTCTGAAACTTTTTCCTTCTGGAAGTAGCTCTAGAGCCAGGGATCAGCAACGAAAGCCAGCAAAGACAAACAAAGTGAGTGTTCAGAGCAAATACAAGGATATGACTCTTCTAGGGCTTCATCTAGAAAAAACTTCCCCTCTACAAAAGGACATCACAGAACTAACTGAAGTGCCTCAGATTTTATGGGTCCTGATGATGTAGTAGAAAATTTAATAGGATTGTGTATTTCACAGAAACAGGTAAGAAAAGACGCTGAAAAGAGATGTTATTTTAATTGGATTTCTTTGTTCTCTCGTTATCTTCAGCACCTCAACAATGCCTGCAGTACTCAAAAATCTTCCGGGACTTAAGAAAGCTCCATTGCTTTGATTCCACTCTCATTTGAAACTTATATGAGAAATATTATTGGTACGTAAGAAAAACCATTCGTACAAAAGTATGTAAAGGACACACCACGCCGACTGTCGTAGGGCAAACCAGCTCCGCACAACCCGCACAGATGTAACCCAAGAACTCTAAATTCCAATCAAATGAATCTGAAGATTAATTGCAAAACCCATCAAAGTACTTTGGAGAAAAATGGTAAACTGTACATAAGCATTCAGGGACTTTTGCAAATTCCCGTAGCCTATAATCAGATTTACTGAACGCTATCAAATCCGAGGCTCCAGTGCAAATACAGACAGTTTTTGTTGTTTTAAGATGCGTACACAGAGACATGAAATGTGTCTCATTACCCACAGTTGTTTTGTTTCCCTGTTTAATTTCAACAGCACAAATCCACTCAGCGTAAGAGTTTCATGTACACTGGAATAATTAACTGCAAAATCTGAATGTCTACAAAGTTAAAAAGTAAAATAAAAAAATGGAAAATAGCCGTAAGTGCTTGATGAAGCCGTTTTGCCAGCAAACTCGGGGTAGGGATGGTGGTGTCTACACCTCTTGAACAATTTATATCCAGATTCATTAAATTCTCATCTTTACTTTTCTCATTACAGAGAAATACAAACGAAAACCCTTAATCCTGCAGTTTCACCCAGGTGAAGAGAACAGTTTGCATGAACGCTTATGGGTTTAGCTAGACTCTGCGCCTGCAACAGCTCTCTGAAGTCTGCAGAACCAAAACTGGTCCTTTCTAGTTACAGCATCTTTGGAAAGTGTCATCAGTTTCCCCCAAAATCCCCAATCCTCTTTTTTTTCAGGAGGAGTTTTAACAAAGATTTTGGAAAGGAAAATCACTTTCCCATATGCGCCCACGTTACAGATACAGGTTGCCTAAATGACAAGGAGAGAATAGGGATGCTGCAGTGCAGCTCATACTCTGTGCTCCACTATCTCTGTGCTTTCCTACCACAGGAATTTAACTTCTCAGCATTTTTCCCTGCAAAACAGATGTCGAATCTACATCCAGAGCTCAAACAACGCAAGACTCGCTGTCTCTCATATGCAGCCCACATCTGCATCCATGTGTTGGAATAAATACATTAGTATTTTTAGTACACGCACAATTACATATCATTTTAAGACTAAAGTCACAGGATGTTTAAATAGACACACGCCCGAGAGACAGTTTAGGAACAAAATTATAGATTATATTCCTCAGTCTTAACTGTTCTACGCAAAATATTTCCCAAACTTGAAGAAAAACTGTACTAATCTGTTTGCTAGCTGAAGTAATTTTAGAATTAACCAGAACACTTTTTATTATTATTGGTACTTGCATGCTTAATTTTAGAAGTGCAAATCATGTAATTAAAGCTTTGACACAAGAAGTGATTATGTTCAACTGCATCTCTCCGTGCTACGAGAAAATATAGAGGGATGATTCCAGACTTGTGTATTCAAAAAAAAATCCACACATTTTAGAAACACACTACAGAATGTTGTATTAAACACTGTTTTTCTGCAGGTGCACTGGAATAAACCAGTAGGCATCATCTTCATATACCTGGCTGAGCATTTTGGCTTTCAGCGACGCTGTCAGCATCAGCAGGACTTTCCCGGTGCAGACAGTTCCCAAACACGCACTGAGGCCTCCCGCCTCCCACCTCCGGCACTGGAACTGGACAGGGCTGTCAGACTGGGTTTGGACAGCTGGACAAATTAATGACAGCACAACAAAAAGGTCCCGGGGCCATATAACGTAGGCTGAGGGGCTCTCCAGCCCCCAGAGCAACCCAGGACTATGAGAAACTACAAACTACTTTTAGCCACTACAGCCATAATAAACTTCTTCCATACAAGACCTCTTAGGATGACTAAGTCTCCCCTCTGTTGCCAAACTGGTTTAACTACCAGGCAATTTTTGCTGCTTTCTTTCGCTTGTTTTCTCCCCTTATTGAAGAGAATCAGCATTGCCGAATTGAAGCAAACTGATAGCTACTCAAGATAATTTTTAATAAAACATTTATAATTTCATATTGCATTAATAGGCTTAAGATAATCTCTTAGACTTTGTTGGAAATTAGACCCTAAGGGAATTAGAAGCCTAACTCACCTTGACTTTCCATTGTCTAATTGGCTTAGCATCTTTTGAAAATTCTAGCTTTAATTATTTGTTACGTTAGTTCTTAAAGCTACAGCTGAGTAAGAGAAGTGAATAAAAAGCTGCTTATCCCACTTCCTAGGCAGGGTAACAACCTCGCATGCCCATCAGCTGAACCTCTTCTGGAGCAGCACTTCAGCCTCTCCAGGTTCCAGGAAGGCAAATGCTCAGGGCATCCTGAAACCCAACAAGTCGAAGAGCAGACCAGTGAAGTTAACCTGTACTCCACAAGCTCAGTTTGAAAAACTGGCAAATTGGGGTATTCCCTAACCTCTGTAACATGGAGATGATTTTGTAAGTAATCTGTTCAATTTGCAGACCTGTTCAATAAGCATGGACTTCACTGGCATCATTCCCAAATTACATTCCAGTAAACTGTACCATCTCCATTCCCTGCTCCTCCCAGGAGCGGCACTCCCACAGCTCCAGAAATCCCCACAGAGGCTACGTTTCTTGGTCAGTCCTGCCTCCAACACCGGGAAAAGGGATGCTCGCCTGGAGCACAGGCTATGATCCGCTGGTATCGCTGCCCCTGGGCAGCGCTACTTCTACAGAGAGGAGGGGAAAGAACACAGTCCCTAAAGCTGGCAATTTAAAGCAGTCTCTCTGATGATAGATAGGCTACCTTTTTGTACAAGCAGTGCTACAAGATCAAGGTGAAGCACATTTCTGGAACGCTTTAGAATTACCCCTGGTAGAAAGCACCTCTCTGTATAAATTATTGCCATTATTATTAACCTCCGAAGTAGGTTTCATCCTGCAGAGATGCTACCTTAATAAATCTGAAGATGATTCTAAAACGTAAACAGTTTGTTGGAATATTCAGCATTCAAACTCTTCCTCCAACTGCTGGAAAGATGTGAGTCCAGGAGAAAAGCAGAATAAATCTTTAAGTTGCAATGAAAGCAAGTTAACTTCACACCTCTTCCCACTCTTACTGCTATCCACGGCACAACGACTAACTCGAGGGGCTAGACTGGTTTCCATTACAACATGTATTACTGCATGAGGACACCAGGCTTTGAATGCTCTACACATTTTCTGAATGACAGCGACGGGCTGCCCTGCGCTGAGCTTATCAGTATTCTCTTATTTGTTTGGCTGGACCACGCGCTTCTCTGTTTGCAGCCTGCGTAACCTTTACGGAACAGTCAGGCGGTTAACATACAAAATACTGAGAAGGTCAAAGTGTCTCCTAAATGACCACATTTCACAATAAAATTCAAATGCATTGCTGTTATCATGCATTATAACGAGAACATGCAACAGTGTTCTGTGAACACAGAACAGTGCTTCTGTGACAAAGGTATAACACAATCATTTTCCAATATTCTGTGAGATGTGACATCTTCCAGCCATACTTTCAGAATATGACATTTTAAAGAGCAATCCTACTTCCAGAGGCATCTGATTTCCACACTCACCAAAATGATGCCTTTTACATTTGCCTTTTCTATTGGGAATATTCCCACTGGGTGCTTCTGTCACCAGCTTGCAGACAAAAAGGGAATGTTACATGTTTAACTTGTTCTGGGTAACGTTTTAGGGAGTTAAAACAAATACTTGAAAATGTGTGTCAGAGACTTTTCCTTAAATTGCATGCCAGAAACAAACAATATCTTTTGTACCACTATCACGCCATACAAAATTAAGAGACCAGACTGCAGATGGGAAGGGAGAGATGAGTAAAGGAGGAAGCTTGACTAAGGGGATATATTTGATCAGTATGATTTTTTTTCTTAATTCTTATGAAAGGACGTTTAGAAAGTGCTTTTTTCCTTCTTAAAATCCACATTTTCATGTTGTCTATACTATCATCGCATATTTATGTACTGGTTTCCACATCTGCCAGCTTACTTTGCCTGTAAACTCACAATAGCTCAGATTTCCTGAGAGAATAAATTTCATTGATCCTAATATATACAATTATTAATAGAGTTTTTAGCGATACTGGCATCAGAGAATATCTGTTTACTTTCAGTTAATCAAGATTAATATTTTATCTTCTGTCTGGCTAAAACACCCACCTATACGAAGCATTTTGCTTCAGCTGTAAAGATGAAATCTTTAAGCAATGCAATATTAAGCACATACTGGATTTTTGACGGGGTTGTATCAGGGTAATATATGATTAGGGCTGACTGTTCTGCTTCACCGTCAATCCCATCTCAACATCCCGAAATAACCCAGCAGTATATGATACACGTCGCCGTACAGCAGTGTGCTTACACAGGCAGCTCAGCCCGGCACCGTGGACACCTTCCCGTGATGTAAAGAAAAAGTTGAGCCATACTTGGAACCTTCCTCCAACTCTTTAACAATGACAAGGTAAATGAGGGCAGACTGGGAACTCTTGCGGCCTCACTGACCTGTATTCTCTCCAGTGGGCATTGCTAGGCGTATGGAGAACACCATTAACTCCTCCGAGCAGGTACCCATCGTTAATATGGCCAATCTGGCTGTAGGATTTCAAAGCCCTGGATTCCTGCTCTCGGAAAACACGTCTGTTCTGATCTTTCAATGCAGCCAATCAGTAAAAATGTTGCACATATTTTCTGCACCTATCCAAAGAAATTTATCTTTCACACCCTACTTCATGCCATATGTTGGAAGCTGAAAGAATGAAGGATTTCGCTGTCAGTCTCTGAAGGCAGCGCAGGCCCTCTTCCAACTGCACACGGCGTCAGATCTGAAAGTATGACATTTCACTTTAGCTTCTGTCAGCACTATCTGCAGTGTATCGCTGGTGTGCTGTGGAAAATATTCTTGATAGGCAGCTCATATGTGCTGGATAAAGTGCTCATTAATCTTGCCTTTAAAGTACTGAGGAGTTGGGTGGTAAAATTCTTAAGTGAACGCGCTCGGCTCCGGCACAGAACGGATGTTCCCACTGTATTTTCCAGCCAACAAAGGGAGTCTTCAAAAAGCTGCCTGAGAAGTGACTTCAGCTGTTTGTTTGCTTTAGGCACGCTGTTTTTCCTTACAGAAAATCTCCTTCCTCCCAGTCGGTTTTGTGCTGGCAGCGGGGCACAGCCAGTGACGCTGCACGGCAAAGCCCCAGTTGGGTACCAGCTGGGGATGGGTTCTGCCGCTCCCGGATCCCTCTGCGGCGCACCCACGGCTGATCATGGGCCGGCTTACAACCCAGGCTTGCAAGAAACAGAACTAACCCTCTCACCGGCACATTTTGAAAGAATGCTTCTGAACTCCCTCAAGAAATAAACGCACAGCGTGTTTTTTACAACCGCTCTTCCCCACATGCCGGAATATTTTGGTATTTAGCAGGAATAGTTGTCTGCAAGAACCTGGTTCTCTGACAAATATTTTTAAAATGCTTCCACAAAACAAGGACATTTCATGAAACATTTAATGAAAATATGGATTTTTGCTTGTTTTTAATCCCTTCCCTATTAATAAAAGATTGGGTTTTTAAAGATCCACTACTTATTTTTCTCCCTCTGCAACCTAATATGGTAGAAACAGATAGTAAGTTAGGCATTTGCCAACAGCAACAAGGAAACAATAAAATGAAACAGAATAATATTTTTTAGACACCTCCCCCCCTCTGCACCTAGAACTCCCTAGGCAGAAAACGTATGATATTAAATTCATTTTGACAAGGGATTAATCAATCACTTCTGGTGACGATCCTCCAATTTGTGACTACTGTTAAACTAATTTACACTTATATCAGCATTCATGTAGAGAACCTGGCTTTACAGCAGAACACACTAAATACCTCATAATAGCTCAAATGCTGCATTTCATAATAATGCCAAACCCATGTTTTGAGTGGAGTCTTCCAGTGTAATTGTATTAGGAATAAAAAGCCAAAGAAGAAAACAAAATCTCAAAGAGACTAACCACTCTCTTTCAAGATAGACTTACACTGTAAACAATACCCATAATAAAGTCATTGAATGCCATTTATCTTACCTTTATTAATCTTTCTAGCCTGCAAATGTTCCTACACTAGGTAGATACGCTGGTTAAATCCTGACATATCCACTTACCCAGCACCACACTAGACGATGACACTAACCTGCAATGATCAGCTACAGTAGAGCTTGCTGAAGCCTCAAAACTTCTTAATTCCAAACCAAGGTGGTGTGAAAGTGGCTGCACCAACCCCATATCAACCTGAGGTCCTGAAGGAGAGCTGCAGAAAGATGTTCTTCAATTCACTCCCATGAAAGTATGAATGAATTAAAGAACTTACCCAGAAATGTTCCTCAGACTCCATTCATCTTTTCAAAGCAACCATGCGCTCACCATCCCACCCTCACTAATGCCCATGCCTTATTTTGCCATGGTAAAGCGAGTTTTGGTCTGCAATCTGACTGTCCACATTTATTACCATGTAAGAATGTCTACACCATGATTTCAGATGCATGTAAACTCCCAAAATACATACACTTTACTAGGGGGGCTCTCTCAGTAACAACAGTCAGCCACAAACTCTAACAGCTGAGTGCTAACTACCCTCTGCCAATATCTTAACATACATATCCTTCACAGCCCATCTGCTTTGGAAATATTTGGCAGAGAAGATCTGGCAGTGCCTATGAGCTATGCCCTGGGGCACACGGAGAATACGAGGAATAAACTACGGACAGCAAGTTCTCCAACAAAAATGTCCTGTTCCCCCATGCAAGCTGACTGGCAGCTCAAGCCCTGTAGCTGGGCTGTGGCTGTACCAGGAGAAAAACAATCTCCAAGTCTTTGCTGAAAAACATCCTGTCCTCATTCCTATCTTCCCTTAAGAATTTTGGGGTCCCAAGACCATATGGCAAGAATAACCAGTGGGCCACTAACGCTGATGAAATTGCATTAGTAAAAGGGGAAGCATGCGTGCTAGAAACATGCCTGCCTCAAGAATCCCACTATAGGAAATTTGGAAATGAGCCACAGAGACCTCGAATTTATTGCTCACCACTAGTTTGAGAAAGGAGACACGTGAGGTCTGAACGCAACCACCTGCTCAGTGAAGTTCCTGAAGATGGAGCTTTGCCTTACTTCTCAGCCATCTGGGATCACGGGGAAGGAAGCATGGCATTTCAGGAATGCCAACCAGACAGGACCACACTGGTCAGAAAGAACACTTTAAGCAACAGAAAACATCTGCTAAGTCAATGCCTAATTATCACCCAAATGGCAACACCTACATTTTCTGCTGTGCCCTGTGATGCAAGAGGCTCAGATCAAGCCACAGGTGTGTACAAGGGAAGCAAAGAGTGAGACCTCGCAGTACATCTGTCTCCTGCTATCATGTCCATAAAATGTCCAGAATTGGAGTTTTGAACAAATAAGGCTTGACTCAGCCCCAGTGAAAGTAATAAGAAACTTGTACTAAATGCCTTTAAAGTAAAAACCATTGAAGTTTTAGACCTCCATATTAAGTCTTCAAACACTCCATGTTACGAAGGTCAAGCACGCAAACGAGAACTTGACTGATGTACAAATTTAAGGACAGATGCTTGCACAGACTCAGGGTGCACATGCCAGAACGGCTGCTCCCTGCATCAAACTGCCACTCGCACAAAGACATTCCCCAAAACGATCCCAGGCTATAGATACACAGCTCTGCAGGGATTTCCACCTGGAAATCTGCACACAGACCGTATCAAAAAGCAGAGCTTAAATAAACGTGCTCAGCAGATAATGCTTTGCCCATGGCATCTCGTTTTGGTTCTACCCAAGTAACAGACTAAACAGAGAGGAGGGTAACAAGACAGATCCTGCCTCCAAAGGACAAAACAGCAGGAGATCATTGAGGACTTCTTTAGAAAAGCACCTATATGGTATGGATGTATCTGATGGGTCTAACTTGCCTGAGACAATTTAATCGTAGCACACAAAATAAACAGCTCTCTGCCATGTCAGAGCGTGTAGCTTCACTTATCAGCACCTAAGCCACTTGCGGTGAAGCAGAACTGAAGTGTTTATGTGAAAGCTGCTTATGTGGCCAGCCACTTGAGAGTTCTCACTTTAAAGTACCATGAAATAGGCACACTATTAAGGGAATTAGGGACATTTCTCAACAGAGGGCCAGCTGGCAATCACAGGGAGACTCAGCTTCATCTCAAATGTGATTGACTTTGCACATCTTGCCCTGAGCCACCGCGCATCTGGATAAACCCAGAGCATGTGGAAGGTTTACCTCCAGAGGTACACCATCTTTGCTGGAGCCACGAATCGGCAACCGCGTGACAAGAGGAGGAGAAACTCTCCTCTGTGAAGAGCGTAAGATTCCCTGCAGTGCCTTTGAAGGCGAGAGCCCCAGAGGCAGGGATGCTGGAGCCATCCTGGGATGCTGGGGAATGTTTTATGGAGCTGTACTTCACACTGTCTTATGTTTTTGATTCACCATTTTACTTAGCAGACACTTTTGGAAGCGTTAAGAGTTTCCTCTGTGAAATTTAACTTACAGAGAAGGCTCTCTTCTGACACATTACAAATTTCAATCAAAAAGTTATAACTTGCTGGAAGTGCTACGTACAGTTTCCTATTAACCTTCCGGTGGCTAGCCTCACAATATCTTATATAGGAGCTCCAGTTACATTTATTTCCCTGAGGAAGTATTCATACTACCACAACAGGTAAAGCTAGCTTGAAAAATTCTGAAAGAATTTGAAGTATAAATGTCCTGTGATAAAGTTGCCATGAAGCATTTTGACTTCATTGCAACGAAACCTTACAGAAGGAATATTTAAGTATTTCCAGTTGAAATTTTTCAGACACAACTGCAAGAGAAATTTCCATTCCTTTTTTTTTTTGCAAGTGAAATTCTGAAATTTCTCCCATAAAGGATACTTCCAATTTCACTGTGCTCTGGCCTGAGGTTTAGTCTGCCATCAATTCTGTGGAAATACTCAAATCCCATATTTTCATGTTAAGAAATCTGTATCCATGTTAGAAAATGTGTACCAGCAAAGGTAATTTCTACCTTGGTATAAACCTGACAAAGGACAGTTTCCCAGGCCCCTCCGCTCCCTCGGCTACACAGCCCATGAGTAAATGAGGAAAAATCTCAGCATCATTTTCATCTGAAGACTACAATTTCAGGCAATTAAGCGTTCCACCATCGCTGGGAAACAATTTATTGTCACGCTCATCTAACAGGCTGAGGATGGGGCAAACGCGCTGACTAGAAGAGAAACTGGAAATGGGACGTTAGGAGTTACTGCACAGGACCTCCCAGCACCCTGCACCACACCCGGGCCAGAGGAAGAGAAAGGGGAAGACAGTGGGAAAACCGGGTAAGCCATCCTGACCCCGAGAAGTGCTGAGAGCTCAATGCCAAGCAGCTTCAAGCTGTTTGTTTTTTATCAAGCATGGTATTTCAAAGCTGTGAATGCTTCCCAGCCATCTAAATGCCATATTTCCCGCTGAAGATCCTCAGTAAATTCTTAGTGTCAGTGACATCTTGTGGCAATGAACTCTGTGCTACAGCACATGGGAAGCGCCGGCATGAGAGGGACAGAAGAAATCCTGACTGTTGGCCCCTCATCTCCTTGTTTGGCCCAGCACAAAGCTAAACCCCGAGCAGTCATCTTATAACCCCTTCTCGGGCTGTAACACAAAGTGCTACCCAAGTGAAAATCTACAGGGTTATACCAAACCCAGAAACTACATGTGATTTTTCAAATTTCTTGTCCTTTGTACCGCTTGAACGCTTGGGCTTCTGAAGCCCATATGAATCATCCTAAGAGCTTCCCAGCTCAGTATGCAAATTTGGCATAAAACACATTTAAACAAATTGTTTGAGTTCACAAGGATTCGAATAATTTTGTTTTTCCTTTCTCTCTTTCTTTTGTAGAATAAAAAGGGATTAGTGCACGTCCAGCTATCTAAATGGAACCTTTTTAGGAAAAAATGTTGACAAAGGAGAACGTATATTTTTATAGCTCTGAAATCCATGCAGAAAATAAGTATTTCTAAGATAAATACCGCAACTTCATAACTTCAAAAAGTATTTGATGAAACAAAATCAATTTTCTTTAGCTGCATTTCATTTCCTTCTGTTCTAATACTTTCTTTTTAAAACTTCTTTCTGTCACTTCATGTTGTTGCTCTAGTAAGTATAAAAAAAAAACAAACAAAACCCACCAAAAAGTGTATGGCTTGACATACAGTCTGCTTAAGCAAATGGGAATCTTCTTTACTCTCAGCAAATCTGAGGTCAAGCCCTTTGATAGCCTTAAACAGAAGGGTATTTTTGCATTACGGTCATTTCTCAAACACTTGCAATATTCAGCTTATTTACACATCTTTGCACATCTCAGCACTTGCTGTCAGTGGGAATTCTGTATCTCAGCACTGTTATTAAGCTAACTTCCATACAGGCTTACTTGCACGGGATTTTAAATTTGGGAGAAAAAAAGGATTGTGGAAGAAGAGAAGCCAAGGAAGCACAACAAACTAGAACTGGGTATTCGGTACGTTCAGATTGCTAAAAGGCCCCAACACACGACACACATCTAGAATACGTAGGCGTTTTCATCTTTCCGAATGCAGAGCCTTGTGTCGTGAAGTACAAAAGACACACAACAACCAGCCTTTTACAGCCCAAGGAGAAAACACCTTGGAAAGGCAGAAATTTTAACCGGCAAATGGCAAGGTGTTAGGCAATTCCAAGTTCCTCTCAGTCTCTTTTAGTCTGGAAAACTGGCAGAATGGTCCACTTAGTACCTAAAACAGATTTCAGGCACTGGAAATACCAGTCCTGTATGCTACAGCAAGACATTTAAAGACGTTCATTTCTCACTGCAGTCCTGTCTCAAAGCAAACAGGGAATGTTCTAGAAAAAACACTGGACAAAATAAAAAATTCTTGTCAATTGCTATTTAAACCTTTGTTCAGACTCCTACCTGCTCTCCCGATAATTGTTTCCCATTTAGACAAGTAATTAAAAAGCAATTGTGTATTTTACGTGTGTTACCATCAATTTACTTTTCCTCTGCGTATCTGAAAAAAAGCAAAATGAAAGCACTTGAGCCTGGATTTAGACAGTCTAAATTCCACTTGAGTTCCTGCACCTCATGCTTCCAATTAGCGAGGTGTCTCTGCAGACCCAGCAACCAGGAATTGGGAGGCAAAAAGCCTGAAGCCCTCTGAATCTGGGACTTTGTGCAAGCACCTTGGTGCAAAATCACACCCTTATCTGTGAGGGCTGGTATTACCTGAAAGGTTTCTGAGCTGGGGCGTTGCTTTCAAGCACTGTTTCAGTCAAGGTCAGTTGGTTGACTGGATTTAAAGGCAGGTTATTGATATTGATGACTTGTCATAAACAGGAGTAGCAACAAATGATGAGTAGTAATAAATGAATATACAAATATCCACAACCTGATCCAGAACTTCCCTGTGGCATTCATGTAAAGCTCAGTCCCTCAACTGACTCAAAGGCTACTCTAAACAGTTGTAAAATATGGGTTTAGTTAAGGACTCGTTGAGGAAAACCTTAAGAATCTGATTCTTCCTACAAGGAACAGGTATCTGAAGCATATAAGGAAGGGTTTCTGTGTACTGAGGGAAGCGTCTGATCTGTACTTACAGCAAACATGAAGGAATAATCTGTCCCCTGAAGGGTTCCTCCTTCACCACAGGCTGAACATGAAATGCTGGTAACAGAAATATGGATGTCCCCTGCCTTCAGAAAGCAAAACTCTGTAGATGTTTGTCACTAAGAACTGGATTCGTTCCCATTCCAGATTACTTCTGCTCTGCATGTGTTTGTTCTTAAATAATATGGCACCAACTGTAAAACCCACATACCTCCACAGCTGGGTGACAGACAGCCCTCCGTATCTGCGTGATCCAGGGTTACTATAAAAAGATGGGCTGCTGGCATCTGTGGCCTTTGGAAATGTGTTTTGGAATATCAGCACGGACAGAACGTAAGCAAGAAGTTAATGTGTCTGCAAACAGCATGAACCAGAGCAACTGAGGAATGAGCAAGAGCAAGGAGCCTGTGTATGCACGGGCTGCTGGGGGAACACTAGGAATACTTTAACTCCATTTTTTTTTAACCCATTTTGATCAAGACCGACACAGCAAGGATGGCATTTCGTTTCCTCATAGACAATAGTCAAGATTCGACCACTGCACCAACGCCAAAGACAAACACAAAGTACGTATGTAACAGAGAGAAGAGCAGTGTAATCTCCTGAAGATCGCTGAATCCCATGAGGTCACCTGCAAAGCCTTCCAGGAACAACTCAGTCTCCACAGTCAATGCACTGTTGGATTGGCTCGCTCATCTTCACAAAGGCAAATCACCGTAATTCCTTTTCAAGGCAAAACAATTTCAAACCCACTTTCTGAAAGTTAGGCACCTAAGCACAAGTGGCCTTATTTCCAACAGCAGCAAGCACTGAGGCTCTCGAAAACATGAATGGAAGCTGTGATTGCTCACCACTGCTGACAATCAGGTGGCTTGTGGTTAAGTGTCTACATCTGCAGAAGAAAAAAGCTGGCTCAAAGGCTTCCTTTTCACTGCAAGTGCAAGCTGGGGTATTTGAGTGCAGCCAACAATCTGAACGCCTTCCTTGCAAAGTCTTGCAACCTCCAGCAAAAAATACTAAAAGCACAGCATGGGTAATGCTCCTGTTCACAATTTGCATTGTACCTTCCTAAATATTTTAAAAGTTTGACATCAGATGTAGGCATAGGTACCCAAGAAACGTGTGCCTTCTGCACCGTGGGCTCCCACGGGATCCCAGCACCAGGCAACTCTGTACTTACGCTGAAGGGAATACTGCTGACTGAGACCCATTTGCTGTGAAGGATGGACAAGAAACTAAAAAATTTCTTTAAATAAATTCTTTTAAGCTGGACCCATTAGGCTGGAGCTCACTTCGGCTGTATATTCTTGCTGTATGTGGGGTGGGGCTGTGACTTGTCAGATATGCTCAATAAATCTTTCCCCCATTTAGTTCATTTATTTTAAAAATCAACTGCTCAGTAAAACAGAAAGAAGGATCACTTCTTCACCAGGAAAACAGAATCAGCATTCCTTGCTCCGAGATCCTGTCCTTCATGCACAGAAGAGTGTCCATAAATCCAGAATGGTGGATCTGTAAAGCTGAAATAGGATTTATTTGGATGCCTTCCACACACTGCAGCTATATTTCATAACCACTTACAGCGCTCACTAAATTTTTATATGGCTGCTCTTGAAAACACACACTTCTCATGGCGGGGGGATAATTAACCGCACACCTTCTACCCAGAAGTACCAGACTGACTACGCTACAAGCAAGATCTGAGAACTGTTGCTACTGCACTGCAACTCTTCTTGAAAAGGTGTTTAAAGTCCTAAGCATGACGACAACTCAGAAATATTTAAAACCACAACCTGGACTCCTCCTTCGCATTCTCACTGGGATCTGTTACCATGTTACCTCCGTGTTCACTGACAAATTTCCTGCTTCTACACAATTAGAGTAAGGAATCATTATTCTGCGAATAAGGAATGTTCTGACACCTAAACCAAGTAAAAGAAGGAGGGAACAAAAATTTCTCTTTTAAACATCTTTTTCTGGGGGGTGGGGAGTTAAAAAAAAAAAAATCATTTCATCTCCTACAGCACAATATGGTTCAAAGCCTGACCTCAAGGAAAGGAAGAAAGAAGAAAGTGAATATGTAGAAAGGTGTCAGCTACTATACCTAGGAGAGAAGGAATTAAATTAATGAAGAGAAATTAAAGCTGAATATTAAGAAAGGAGAATTTCATCATAGAGAGGTTTCTTTCTCTTAATGCAGCACAAAACCTCAATGCATGCTTTTTACCTTATGGAAAGATTTACAATCTCTGAATGTGTGTATTAGGTGCTTGACTTCCTATGGCTTCCAAAAAGAATCAGATGCCCTAACTGTCCTCTACGCTTCTGGAAGTTTTCTCCTCAGACCCTAACTAATCCTTATTCATTTCACTTGGTCCATTTCCAGGCTGAAAATTAAGCACTCAAGTGCTTTGCATAAGATTATGGGATGACGTTGCGGAAGCAAGGCTGAAGTCCCACCATGTGGAACGTTTCAAAGGACCAGCAGCCTGATAAACGCACGAGAGTGGCCAACCAATCTCGCTCTGCAGGGCTGGCTGGCAAGGGCGATCCAACACCTCTTCTCCACTTCTGTTCCTTCTAACCAGAAGTTCAGTTATGAAATGACAAATTGGAAGTTTCAAAACAGAGCTGCAGCTTCTGTGCAAACTGAAGTTTTTCCTGAAGGGAGTCTTTTTATGCTCCACGTACAATAGATACTCATGTAGCTATGAACCACCATGTTAATTTTGATTTTTGCCTCATCAAGTACTTACTGAGCAGAAGGTACTACCTGTGATAAATGCTACCTGTCAAGGCTTTACTTTGATCATGCTTCAAGAAGGAAGGATTTCCAAATCATTTGCTTGGAAATTTTTAATTCTTCAGTGGGTTGTTTGCTTGCCTCAAAGGAAGCACTAACCTATTTTACATTGTCAAAAATCTATTTTTAAACAAAGTTTTTCCTTTGTACTTTAAGCATTCCCTAAAAATACTTCATAGGTTCATTTTGTAAAATTAAAACGCAGTAGATGTTTAAACCATCATCTGACTCAGCAGCTCTGTCATCACGCTTACCCCCTGTCTATGGCAGGCTCACATCTGGCCAATGGCTCTGTTCACCTGAATTAGGGTGCTGAGTTAATACTGTCATTTGTCATGGCACCCAAGTCCCTCTAACCGTGTCAAATGACAAACAGTACAGATTCCTAGCTTTGCTTAAAATTCTTATAAAAGTCAAGCAGAGCACAAGTGTTACAGCCCTCTCCCCAGCCCTGCCCGTGCTTTATATTTAGTGTCAAAAATAAAAGTAGGAGGCTCGGTGTGGGAGGTGGTTTAAAAGGTCACCTCTATAGCTTATAGAAGGGATTTGCCTTGCTTCACTAAGCCCCAGACACTGTACTTCAATTTTACCAGCTAAATTTGACTGCGCAGGACTGGGCGAGAGGGGTGCAATTTATCCCGCGTGGTCAGCAGAATCCATGGCGCAATGCATCGCAGCCGAGCGATGGCAGGAGCCTCCCTGGGTTCGGCTCAGCGCGAGATAGCTTTGCAGGAGAAGAACCAAAGCAGCCTATTTTTCTTGTAAAATTAAAGATTTGGAAATACATTGATACTCTGAGCTGTCATGTGGTGAGTGGTAGCATTTTTATGGAAGAAGACAAAAGAATAGCCAGCATTCTGTTATAATTTAAATATCACCTATTAACCAAGGGATGCTAGCACTAATATTACCTATTTTAATCAACAGTAAAAGCAGTAGCAGGAGAATGATTCTCCTCATACCGGAGACTTTGCTTTCTGCATCTGGAGGATGCTCTGCATGTCACATCTGAGGGAATCATTCACAGGAAACACAGGAGCTAGACCTCTTTGTTTTGCACTTGCTGCTCTTAGACTCAAGAATGTCATTAAAATCCCTTCACCTTAAAAAAAATGAAAATCTTGGAGGAAGAGAAAAATAACCGCTTTTCCCCCCATTTTATTTACAGGCACTGCTAAGCCTCCTTAAGCTACTTTTTGACTTGTCTCATACTCCGACAAAGCAGATGTGAGGAAGGCAGATATATAACAGTACAGCACACACAGCAGGGCTGCCAACTGTCAATAAATTTATGAACAGTTTGTAGATCTACAGGAGTTTTGTGAAAATTCTTATTCTTTCAGTAAAAACTGGCAAGCTCTCCTGCATCTTGGCAAGAAAATATATAAAATTACAATTTGAGAACGTACTGGTCTACTTCCACCTAAAAAGAAAAAAAAAAAAACAAAAAAAAACCCAAAAAAAACCCCAAACCAACAACCCCAAAACATAGCCCTGATGCTGCTGGATCAGATAATTTCTGCACGGAGCTCTTTCTCTGATGTTGGAATGGATAATAGAGTTGCTGATGTTTAAAAGTAATTTGCAAATGAATTCTGCAGGATACTGAATATTGTGCAACAGAACGTGAACACAGTTTAGCTAACCACTAAAACAGAAACGCTTTGTTTCAAAAATAACTTACTGATACTGGAGTTTTAAAAATAACCACCTAGAATTACTTTTGTGACTGATCACATGGGATATCTCCCTTTCTGCCCCAAAGCTGGGTAGGTTGATATTCAAATGCTAATCTGCACAAACAGAGCTATGAGCTTTATTCTCACTGAGCAACTTGAATGTGCAAAATCTGTGCTTCCACATGTAAAGGCTGTACTGAACCTGTTTTGCATAACTGGCTTAATATGCATGAAATTATAGGGGCATCCTACAAATTACTCACTGCGTGCTTTGTACCTGCACCTGCTCCGGTATCTGTAACCTGCCATTTGTGGGTGCGGGTCCAGCAGCAAGCCCACACGCCTGACACCCAGCGCAACCCGCAGCGCACCACCTCTGCGGGCATCGTTACGGAGGGCAGCTTGCTCTGCACCCAAATACCTTTAAAACACCCTTTCGCCAAGCTCCTTTGCTCAACAGCTGAATCTTCAAGTCAGTTTTTGCCTCTCTCCAGTTGTACGGATTGCCAAGGTTTGTTTTAGAGGAGTGCAGCAACAGGACTATTGAAGAGAAGCCTTGCCTACGATTTTTTATTGTAACAGAGTTAAATTTGCTCCAGCTGGCTTTCTGCAACTGCAAAAAGGAGAGCCAAAGATTTTACATCCAAGATTAAGTGGCATTTTGAAAGCAGCAAGCATGTCTGGTGCCACAGCATCTCGTGAGGTTCCACAGCTCTTAGTGCAGTTGAAGAAATTACGAAGAAGCTACAAAATGTCCATTCTTCTCAGTAGCTTTCCTGGTCTACAGCTAGAAGTAACACATTTTTAGGGCTCATGCTATTTATCAGTCTTCATTTTGAATGCTTATTCCAACAACTAATGATCTGTTATCCATGCTAAGTTCCTATCAGCTACTTCTACCAGCACCAAGTGTTCAAAGCCAGGTTGGATTTGAGCACCCTGATCTGGTTGGAGATGTCCCTGCTCCTTACAGGGGGGTTGGACTGGGTGGCCTTTAAAGGTCCCTTCCAACCAAAACCATTCTGTGATTCTATCACGGACTTAATAAAATAAATGTAAGGGAACTGACACTGTGTCTTCACTTTTTTCCTTTTTTTTTTTTTTTTGGTTTGGGTAATGATAAACATGAGCCTTTCATAACAGTCTATTTGTATTATTTTTGAAAGCTATTTTAAATGTGTAAATTTTAACAGTACAAGTGAAATAAACTGTAATGTTTCTTAGCATCCCAAATGTCAGCAATGGTGTGTGTGCATACACAAACAGCCCACCCGAGCAGGGGAGGGGAGCAGAGCGAGAGCACACACATACCCAGACAATCATTCTGGTGGGAAGAAAAAAAAAAAAAAAAAAAGTTGCCTTACCTCAAACTGAGATTAAGTGAATTTCTGCCACTGGTGAATGACTTGGGAACTCTATTCACTTTCATGTACTATAAGCTGTCATTCCCATCTTTATACAAAGACACTGAGTTTCTCAAGAGCAGCTTGAAAAAGCAGTCAACATTTTCTGTACTTTCTATCTGTATTTTTCCCATTAAAATGATACCGCTGCACGTTAGCAGGAATAACACAGACCTCTTGCCTCCCCCGGGTTTTCTGTTTGTATAGATTATTTATGGGGAGGGCTGGCTCCAACACTTGCATTTAAGTTACCTAACACTTGCTATTGTAAAATTTTATTGTGACCTTTTTTGAGTTCTTAACATTGTCATTGTTTGCAGCTAGCCTTAGAAATTCAGAAAAAGCCCCGAGGGCTTTTCCTTGGTCCATGAAATTCGTTTCAGATTTGACGGGTAATGATTTGAAAATCTCCATTTTGTTCTCTCCCTTTGTCAGCAACGTTTTAGCGGTCTCCAGACAACATCTGGGCAGGCGGAAGCGCTGCACCCAAGGCAGCAGCAGTAAACACAGGGGCAGCAGCACACCGAACCAACCTGGTCACTGGGCGCACGGCTACAGGATGCCTCGGGACTGCTGAACCGGGTCTGCAGATACATCCCTGCGACCTCCTGACTTTCCAACACCATGTCTGTGCATCACGTATGATTTCACACAACGCACGTTAACAGAGATCCCGGGAGACCGGCATTAACCTTTCACCCATTTGTGCAACAGCAAGAACGGGCAGAGCATTAACAGCAGTTTCATGATACATGGTCCCGAGTCCCCAGACCATGCCCTACCACCCGGACACAGACCCAGCTCCTGCTCTTGGTGGATGGGAGATTGGGTCAAGAACAAGCAGCAGCTGTGGGCGCACCAGTCACTTACAGGAAGCAGCAGCACTGAAAGCCGGTGAGCGGCCGGTGCATCCCTACGACAGGAACGCTTTCAGCTCCAGCAATTCCTTCATACTACAGCAGGGACGAGATGACAAATCAGATTATATTAAAGTCCACTCTTTCACCCAGCTTGCCAAAATTTACAAGTTCACCGTATGCTTTAACGGAAGAACAACCTGCCTCTTTGTAGGTAACTATTGTTTCAGTTTCACGGGACTCAATCCCTTCACGCATGCGTTGCCGTGTACGCGGAGAAGTCAGCTCCTGTACAACCACGGGGAGACGGCCCTTTCGCCGGGACCTCGCGCTGGATGCCTGGCACCTGACAGATGGCAGTCAAGTAATGTTTGCAAAGCGGTCTTCTCCATTTAGGGGCAGTTGTACACAAATATTAAGAGATACTCAGGTGTCTATTTACTAATTCTGTCAAATTAACATTAGAAGAATATATATACCCATGTACAAATGCAGGGAGGACAGAAGATAGACAGACAGAGAAATTATCTAATGCATTTTGCATCTTACAATTTAACCTTATCGTACTGCATCAGAATTTTTTTTTTTTTTACATTTCAGAGAAGACACATTGTTCAGTTTGTCAGTGAGAGAAAATTCTCACTGAATTAGAGAATTCAGTGCTGCAAAGAGGAAGGTACTGCAAAGAGCTCCTTACTGGCACCGTATACAATTTGTAGGTAATTCACATGAAATTATATCTCCCATTCCACTGTGTATTACAGAACAAAAGATACGCCTGCCAGAATGACAATGTTACATCTGCATAGAGAGACTGTGATTATTATACAATAAGGCACATTCTTCCCATATACAGCTTGTGGAAATGTGGATGCTCTAAAAAACAGGCCACATTTTGATACCACTTATGTCAATAGGACATTGCCACCAAACAGGACAAAAGATAAATTTCCCTCCCAATTACACTGACTATAAAACCCCAAAATGCATTGGACAGAAAAGTGGTGGAGGTGCCTTTTTTCTTTTTCTTTCCTTTCTTGTTTTTTAGGAGGGTAAAATTACAGATCTAGTCTAATGTTTTTTTTTTTTCCTCCTGGTATGTGGGTGTCAGGATGTCACAGGTTCTTCTTCACCTCATGACATATGATTTTGCTAATGTTTCCCTCATGCTGTAACAAAAAGCCAAGTAGGCGGTATGTACTGGCTTCCAGAAGCGTGAAGCTTCCCATTATGTTTTGTAATAAATTCAAATGTGGTCTGCAGGAAAAGGAAGAGTTTCTTCTTGAGCAGGGATGAATTTTTACCTTCAGCATCAGCGTGCCCCTGTGTTTGCACACGCGCTAACACTGACCTGCGGAGGAACCCCAAAAGAGGCACAGACGGCAGCGGCAGTGTGTCGTACCAATCCAGGAGAAAATTCTGGGGCACGTAGGTGTGAGGCTATTTAAAGGGTTTCCAAAAATGTCAAAATGTTAGCAGATTTTTTTTTTTTTTTTTTTTTTTGCACCTGCAGAGTGCAGGTCTTCAGCACATGTGGAGGCAGTGCCAAGGCACAGGTAAACATGTAGAGCCTGGGTCAACGCTGAGTTTTTGTTCCCCTCCTTATATAACGAAGAAAAAAGCAGAATGGCAGCTTATCAGAAGGATCTTATAGAAACCCAAAGCACGGAAGACAACAGTAAAAATCCAGAGCAGTCTCTTGCATTTAGTGGAACAGCCCTTCCTGGTGCTAACAGCAGAACTGTGAGCCATTCCAGCAAATTCCCTCCTAGGAGCATCCAGTCTACGAGAGCACGCGAGAGACGTTCACCTCCAGGTGAGCGGCACCCACCCCATCAGATAGATGTTGGGGACTCCACTGCAAAGGGATTACTGGTTCTTCCTTTCTCCCTGGTGAGAAAGAAGAAGAAACAAGAATCCCACCGGGAACGCGAGGAGGAGCGCTGCTGTCGGCCCCGCTGCCGGCGCTTGCGGAAGCGTGACTGCACGCCTGTGAGATCTCGCCAGCGGCCACCGCTGTCCCCAGCCACGGTGGGACCTCCAGAAAAGCACTGTAAGCACCTACAGAGGAGCAATCACAGGAGAAGTGGAACATTTTTTGAGATGACTTTTTTCCTCACACTACTTTCATCAAATATATAACAGATCAAATGAAAACCCTAATTACAGTACGTGTATACATGCTAGCTCACACATAACTAATCCCTGGACTAATGAGTGCTGTATTTTAACATTTGAATTCTAAGGAATCAAGTTTTTGGAGAGCTTTTTAAAAACACCAAGCAGTTGGGGTGCCTGACATGCTTCCTCCTGAGATTTTATCACTTAGAAGATATATATATAAAAACGTTCCTTTCCAAAGCAAGGCCCAGATGAAATTTTTGCCCTGAACGCCATCCTTCATAATTTGCATGTAGTTAAATACTTTCCCTTTTCTGTCAATTTTAACATTATTTACAGTACAATGATGCCTAGTTTTAATTGAATATTTAAATAAATGCTTTCCAATATATGAATGCTCAGCATTTGCAACAGGAAAAGGCAACCTTGCTATGGATAATTATCTCCTACTTTGGTCTGGAGTTTACTTCAATCATAAAATAACCAAAGGAATGGGAACACCATTTCAGCTCCAATGGTATGTTTACTCATATATAATTAATAAGGCCGAGCGCAATTTGCATTCCAAACTCCTCAAATGAATCTGTCTAGGCATGAAATAACATGTGTAATTCGTGTAAACGGACAAGTTGCATCCTGACAAAAAAACCTTCCCTTTGTCTGACACAGCCCCTCTATCCTACCGCACCGCGTGTGTAACTTCTGCCAGGACACCGAGGAAAGGGGTCTTTCAGACGGAAAAAAGCTCAGTTCCTACACAGCAAACAAGAGGAGTAAATTCCCTTATGTTTGAATACTAATCACTTCTATGTGAATAATAAGTATGCATCATGAGTCTAAATTATCCACTCGTGTTTGTAAATGAGCTATCAAGAGAGATTACTCCCACATAAACTTCCGAAGATCCAATCTTACTGCTGCTGAAGTCCACAGTAACATCTCTATAAATGTCATTATGCTTGAAATTTGCCAGACCCATAATAAAATATGCCAGTCTTATTATGACAGGATAGCATTTCACAAACTTCAGACTCACTGTCAGCTTCTCTAAGCTATGGATACCCAATCCCACCCTTCCAGAAACCCCGATTTCATGAACCCCTTTCAAAACACACCCACGTGCACTCAGATACATGTTATTCAAACCAACTGATTTGGGGAGCTGCTCTATCCAAGCTAATACCCACTGCATACAACACCGACCCACACGGATACATTCTTAAAACAGCTACCAGTACGTAAGAGCATTTCCAAATTAATTACACGTAGTAGAATTCACAAAGGTGCCACCTTGCTGAATCACTGTTGCTGCCCGACACTAAAACGTAGATGGTGCCAGGTATCACCAGGTTCAGCACCGCTCCCCTTGCCGGAGCGGTGCAGATAATTAAGAGCCACTCAAAGTTACGTAAGAAGATTATTCCTTTAGGAAGCAGTGGATTGAGTTCCCTTCCACAGCACTTAGCTATTTGTTTTGTTTCTTAGAAATGTTTTATTTCAGTAACTGCAGTTTTATACGCATTCTGCTGCTTTAATGTAAAACACATGAATATGAATGTGCAGTATTTACAGATTCCCCCCCGCATTCTGCTCTATTTTGTCATATTGTCAGCAGCAGATATGTGATTTTTATTTTCCCTTTAGCAGTGAGGTAATTTGCCCATGATATTTGCTCTGTGGGCATCCTCATAACACATTCTGCACTTATTTCACGATGTCTCTTGAAAGCACTGTGAATCTAAGACATGCCGAATCAAACTAATGAAGTAACCCCTGCACTAACAACCCCTCCCTGTCTCAGCTCCGTTAGAAGCTGAAAGGCCATAAGACTGATAGACAAATATTAAAGATATAATTCTTTTGGACTTGGTCCACATGTTCACAAGATAATGAGACCTTAACAAAGACATAGATACTCATATGAAATATTAGATCTGACATTTCATTTGAGGTGAAAATTGCCAGTCCTCCTAATGACATCTTTTCTTACCAGGTACAGAGAAGAAAAAAAAAAAAAAAAAAAAAAAAAAGGACTGAACTGTATAAAAACTTGCTTTTTTTCACAGCATTGATTTTGATCTTACTGTGCCAATTTTCATTGAAGAATTTTAAAATGAATACAATGAAAAGCTGGAAAAAAAAAAAAAAGGCAAGCTGCTGGTGACTCACCAAGGGTTCCTTTACTTTTAACAGATCAACAGCATGAAACAACCTTGCTGATATCACCATTATTCCCTAATTCGTGGCTGGCTCAGGCCCCTCAGATTTAAAATGCTCTACAGGAAGCAGAGAGGCTGAATGTGAAGCAAGAATGTGCCTCCTCCAAGTTAACGCTTTTTTCCTGAAATACCGAGGGGGTTAAAACCAGTTTATATCAACTCAGATATTTGCATTCCTCAAGCCGCATCTTCAGCTCGGTTTGTGACCTTACAACGCAACGTGTCAAAAAGAAGAGGCATCTGAATCTTTTATTCCAGCTGTAGTACTGCGTCCTGCATACATTTATACATTTTGTTTATGCTCCGATGTCACATCCCATTCCACATTGGTCACTCAAACACAGCTGCCAAAAGTTATTTCCATTAAAGCCTTTCAATGTGTTGGTAGGGGAAGGAGGTCAGGGCTGAGATGCCTTCTTTTTTCTCTGCTTGCATTTTGCTGGGTTTTTTTTTACAAGAGAAGAGAAAATATCAAGAATACAGAAGAAAGGAAAAGCTTCCCAGACAATACAGCAGAACAAGTAAACGCCATGGCAGATATTCACTCCAGGAAGATAAAAGAGACACTAAAGCAAAAAGTTCCCTTTCACTTATTTATTCTTCAGGGCATGGCAAGAGTTGTAAAGCAATAGTTATAACTTCGCTAACTCTGTGGCTTTATCCCAGTAAAACCCAGAGTATCCGACAGTAAATGCTGTACAAAAAGGTGGTGAGAGATCCTCACAACCCGACCTTCTCCTGATCTACAGCCAGACTGCAGCAATTAGCCCTCAGGCTCTCCACAGAGATCCAGTGTAATTCTTGATTTCCGAATCACTGTGCACAATGGCCCAATCCAGATGGGATGCTAGCAATGTGCTTGGTCTTAGTTATTTAGCTAATATAACTGCAATTATTTGCCGTATTCTTCCTCTCTTCTCCTCCTTACCCTTTCAGGAAGATTTTGAAGCATGGGCAGGCTCATCCCTAAACAAGACAACACTTGTGCCAGCCCTTAACTCCAGGACCAGGCTGCCAACAGGACTCGATTATGTCACAGAGCTCGGACAAACATTGCCAAGCCTTCCCAAATGAAAACCCCTGTGTCAAAAGTTATGCAGTGCGTCCTGCAGATCCCTGCATTTTCTAAAGCCATGTCATTGAGCAAAAAGAACAACGCAACACGCACGAACCCCTTGCTGAAACCGCAGTAGCAGACCATCTCTTCAGGGTTGTGACTCCATTACACCCAATTGGGGGGCTAAAGTCACTTTTCTGTAATGACCACAACCTTGATAGGACTGCTTAGAGCACTCGTGCCTCATCACATTGCACCTCTGTCCACACCAGCTTCTCCATTAAAAAATAAAGCTCATTGCAAACTAGTATAATCTTGGAGGATTCAGAGTTGGGAGAAAAAAAAAATAAAAAGAAAAAAGAGATGGTGAAGGGGAAAAGGAAAAAATGACACATGACAAACTATGCCAGTTAAAACTGTAATCTTTGCAGAGAGCAACAGCGTGGCCTTAACACCGTACACTCAAAGGTCTCGGGCGTGTTTGATGTTAAATGCCTCCAGTGCATCACAACGCAACCTTGCTCTCCTTGGCTACACGTGCTCCGCCGAAGATGAATAAACATCAGCTGGTCGGCCATGGTGTGCGTGTGCCCAGAGTAATCTTGAGGTATTACTGTGAATCCTTCCAGACTGTCTAAGCCCCTACGAAGGGCATGTTATGAAAGGCATTCGTCATCTGCTAAGAAGCTACATCTGGGACACTGCAGCTCCTAGGTAGTCACTAAAACCATTTAACAGGGAGAAATGGCAATCAGCAGGATAATCAACTGCACCACCCAAGAAAGAAATCACCCAATCTTGCTTTTGAACATCCATGTCTTCTTTAAGGAGATTAAAATCTGGACTTGATTTTTAAGTAAAGCCACAGACAAAAGAGGGATAAAAATATTTTTTAATTCTTCCAGAATATTAAAACACAATCTGGAACGTTCAATATCAATAAGAACCCAAAGCAGTTTTACTGGTTATGAAAAACTAGACTGTTAAACGCTAAATCGGAGAGGCTAAAAAAACCAAAACCAATGCCTATTTATAGCATCGTTCCCTTGATAGCTGTAAACAGCATCACTTTAACGGTTATAAAACGCACTGGCACGCGCTCTGATTCATTCAGCGCAGGTCAGTAGTTGGATCCAGGACAGCAGAGAAGCACGTGCTGAAAAGAAAGGCGTTTCTAAATCCCACAAGGTGGCCACTACAAACAGCAACCTCAACAACGCTGCTACCTTAGTATCTGAACAGCATCCTCTACTTGAGAGGAGAATTCCTTCTGCCCAGATAAAACTATAAATACACAGTTCTCAACAACTGCTGGTGACAAATTATTTTTGTTGCTGTTAAGACGCTGGACGTATTCCACCGAATTTCATAGCCTATAATGGAAACACTGTTCATCCAAAATTATAAATTTTTGTTACAAACAGAAATATTGATCTAACAGCAAACAGCAATTTTATTTACTCAATATCCATAAGAGCAGGCTTACAGAAGTAATTTTAATTATTAAGTCTATGTTCAGCAATTACATGTTATGTACAAATTTCACTTCTTTTCTTAATTTTAATAAAAAGTCCATTCTGTGCCTGCTGTGTTCCTCTTCTACAAAGGCATTTAAAAGATTAGTCTTAATTATGGGTTTCAATATACAATGTGAGGAGAAAATAAAAAAACAACAAAACCACCAACAATGACGGATGGGTCGCATGGCTTTCTGCTAATTTCTCAGCAGGCACAAACCCTGTGGCATTAAAAATACAGAATGAAAATTACTTCTATAGTTACTGAGGGAAAAATATCATCAAAAAGCAAACTCCTATCTGTGTCACGCAGTGCATACAGCACAGGCTGAATCTTCGAAATTTCCTGTGTGCAATTAAGCAATATTTTAGATTATTTTGGGGGTCAGATTTCCAAAGAGCATTTTGCTGACCCAAAGATTCAGCCCAGAGCCTCGTAATGAGTGAATTACGTACTTGATCAAACTCATTTCACCATGTGGTAGGGAGCCATCTGGTTTTGGCATTTTGCAAATCCCACCAGGCACCTTCCTGCATCCTCAGGGACTGAATCCCTTTAGACAGCTGACGGAACGCTAAACGCGTCCACACGTCCGCGTAACTGCAGACAGGGAGGAACATACACGCGTGGATGCTGCAGGGTCAACACCTCTCTGGGTCTCACACATGTGAGGACATCAGCAATCAGCATCAGTGGATCTTTTCACTGAGCTGCACTCACGTAGCATTCCTGGATGCGCTCTGAGGGAGCACCATTTAGAAATAAACACTAATGAAAGAGATATGATGATGATGATGGGGCTACGTGAGCATTATCTGGTTTGAAAGGTTTTGCTGGTGCTACCATGTCCTTATCGCAGATAAGCCCCTGAAGCTGATGAACATGTGAACACACCAGCATCTTGGTGACAGCTCAGGAAAGCAGCTCTCAGTTTTCCATTTCCACCACTCTTGTCCTCGCCAGCCCAGTTCATTTATGGGGCCCAGATGGACTTTGCTCACTGAGAGATGGTACCTTATTCACTCCTCATGCCAAGTCCTCCCAAGCTCAGCAGCCATGCTGCTTAATTGACTTGAACGATTCATCAGCCCCTGTTTGTCCAAGATCTCATTCTTCTCTTCTCCTCTCAGCCCTTTTTCTCCAGTTCAGTTCAATCTGCATTGCTTTACAGTCTATCTTCCCAGTGTCTCGGTACGCTCACATTCATCCACATTAACTCTGAACGGCAAAGTCTCACTATCTGCTGGGAATGCTGACAACAGATTGTTTCACAATTAATTGAAAGGCAAAACCTGGACATTCTCAATAAATGCTGATGGGAATTACTTTGTCCAACTTCAGTAAATGGGTAGTGCATGGCACAGGGAAATCAACGCTCAAGTTAAACACTAGTTATTTCACTGTGAGCTAAATATACCCTTTAAAATTTGTGCTTATTTTAAGAAACCTTTTAAAAGCACTGCTTCAATGGTGAGTAGTGTAGACATCTGGGGGTAGATTATATCTGGTTAAATTAGCTAATATTTGCCTTCAAGACAAGATTACGTAATACTATAGCTTCCACTTTCAAAGTCAATGAGGATGTGCGACAAGGATCAGACATCCATGGTATAGAGCTATCCTAGCAGAACCATGGAAAAAGGGCTCAGCTTCTCACAGCACCCATAACAATTTCAAGATCAATCACACTTAACCACACTGGTGCCCAATGGCTATACCACATCTGTGATACAAAGGATGTGGCACAAAGTATTTTGCACACGTGGTCCTGTTCCACTGCGTATGGACTAGATTCTGGGGTTTTTTTTTTGTAAAATGGAAACAACTCTGTGTGAAGTTATTCTGTAGTAATGCTAATGCAGTTTGTATTTGAGGGCATCTTGTGAACCATAAGATGGAAATTGCCATTTGAGATGAGACCAATGGTCTAGAACCTCCTCCCCAGTTGCAGTCCGTCCCAGCGCTGCAGAGCCCATCTAACAACCTCCCAGCAGTCAGTTACGGATGATGCTATCAGCACAAAGATGTTGCTCATTACTCCCTTAATTAGAGCTTGCTCCAAAGAATGAAGGTTTATAGTCCTTACTAATCCAACTGTGGCCATCTTTCTTACCTAAGCAATCAGGGCTCTCGCAAATCTTATTGAGCTTTATGTCCCGTAAGATTTAATACACTGGATCAGATCGAAGGTCCTGCTAGGAATTGCTTCTTATCTTTGCCAACGGCCAGATACTAGATACTTCAGACATACAAAGCACAGGTACATAAACAAACATATATATATTTTTATATATATGCATATGTGTGCCAACGTGCACAACCAGAATGCATTTAATGCATATATATATATGTAAACTTTCTAATAATGAACAAGTTTAAATCCTTCAGCAATCCAACATGTACGACAAACGTCTGCAGGTGAAAACAATAGAAAGCAAAGGCTGAGCCAACAAAGAGCAATGTTTTGCAGGCTGTGAACAGCTCCTGCGTTACCCGAGTCTCGCGATAGCAACGTGCACAATGTGGTCTTTCCACCCTGCTTATGAACGGCCATGTTCCAGGGCCACATTTGCCGAGTGACAGCAAGTAAAAGACTGCAAGGGTTCAAAACAGAGGAAAGGAAAGGCCATGCCCTTTTTTAAATTTTTTTTTTTTTTTTCAGGAAGAAACTGAGAAGAAGGGATATGTTACACAAAGAAATTCAGCACATTTTTCTTATTCTGAGAAGCTGACAGAGGAGCTACGTTTTCAAAAGGAATCAGGTTTTTTTAAGGAATAGAGTACTGAAATATTTAACCATTTGCAAAGCCAAAGCTCCTTACAGCAGTTTTGCCACTTATGCTCCCACTTGACTGAACCACAGAAACAAAAGAAGGCATATTCTTTTAACACTGGGTCAAAACAAACCAACAGATTTCAACTAATACTTTTAAAATGCTCCCTTTATTCTGCTCAAGATACTTCATTAAAATACGAGTTCATCTCATACTATATATTATTGTACCTAGTGATCCTAGTAAAGGATCTGTCAGGCTTTCCATTACAAAACCCTATTCTAAGCCACAAAAAAAATCCCTCTGGGCTGAACCTTGGCACACAAGAACCTTGAAAGAAATCCATTTTGTGGTTTTTGAATTCTAAGTGCGCAAAGAAAATTGATTTAAAATGTTTAAGAGACCCTGACGTGCTCATGTATCTCCAAAACCAAAATCTGTGTTTCTAAACAAAATCTTGCTGGTTTATTAGTCTCTACCATAAGTCAAGTAGCTTTGCGTAAAAAAAAAAAGAAAAAAAGTACTCTCCCTCAAAATTAGAGATCTTCCATCCTTCCCAAACGTATTTTCTATATATGAGAACTTGTACAGTGCTACATAATATCCCACCAAACTCAGATGGGCATCTTCCAGGAAACGTCCTGGATACATCCAGAATGTGCTCAAATGGGTAGATACAAGTGATTTCAAAAAGAGATGAAAGAAAATAACAGAAAAGAAGGAATAATGATGACAACAACTCTGGAAGTTATATGAAAAGAGTCTGATTTCTGCCTTTGAAGGAAGAAGGGATATTTACAGCGTGAATGGCTGCCTCCTTGCTGCCCCGCCATCTTGGAGAAGGTCGACCATGACTTTTGAAGTGTCTATGCTGTGCAATATAGGGGTGCGGAGAGCGAAGCACTGCTTTACTCACTGCCAACACATGCACAACCCTCTCACAGCCTTTTTCCCTTCTACATATTGGATCTAGTCCAACACCAGCCAACCATCGTGCCTCTAACTGCAGCAACTACTTTGCCACTCTCCTCTGCTGACACACACAGATTACCCTTCTCCTCTAGGGACCAAGTGTCCTCCCCATCCCTTCCTCTGATTTGTCTCCTTTTAACTTCCTGTGGCCTGGAGACAGCACGACTCCTGCCCAACGATCTAACTCACCACAGAAACACTGGTTGTTTCTTCCCTGAAGTTTTTAAACCCTCGCTCGATGGGCAGATGAAAGGCAGCAGACATTGACTCCTGGCAGCGGACTGAGGGCTGGATCCTGACTCAGCCCTTGCACTGACTCGCTCCTGCTGAACTCAACGAGACTTAATCCGTAAAACGACCAGCTAGAAATTGAATCAGGATGTCAAAAGTCAGTTCTTTATCTTCACAATCTAAAATCTTTATTAAGTTCTCACTCAAACAAAACTTGGCAAAATCAATGGGGCAAATCTCAAAGTGCTTACTCAGTTTTTGTAGTGTTAGGACTAAAGCCTATCGACTCGAGCAGGACCTTATTTGAGACAGGACCCAAAACCCACTCAAAATTAGTTTGAGGGTTTTTTGCCAGTACCTTTTCTTCTCTAGGATGAGGAAAATGGGATATTCACATCCACGGAAAATATTCAGAGACACATTCCTGCCAAAAAGCTTTTGCAAAAACCTTAGTTTTTCTTCCAGCACCCTCTTTCCACCAGTGCTGCTGTTCACCCATATAACACCTTCTTTTCACCCCTTCCTACAGCATGAAGAAATATTCTTCACATCCCCTAACAGATTCTGGGGTAAGAGCAGAATGGCTGAGAAATTCCTTGTAAGGTAGTTCTGTAGCTGCGACTGAAGCTTGTTTCTTATTTTCATGTCAGATTAGCAAACCGTGCTCTCCCTCGTTTACCCTTTCTGCCTCTGAACTTTACTGTGCAGCCTGATAGCTTGAGGTTTCTGTTCAATTTCTTCCCCTGCTTCCTTCTGCCTTTCCTTCCCCTTTGCCGTCAGGTTAGGTTTTTGTCTTTGGCGATTGAGATTTTGGACTTTTAAACATTTTCTGTTTTCAAGCTTTTATCAGTAGAAAGTGCTCACGTGGCCAAACAAAATCCACTGGTACCAAAACTACTAAACTGCATGGCAGGGCCACCATGGAGTAGGGACACAAGTGCACCTCTGGATCCTGCAAAGCTGTGATCGGGCTCCCATGATTTTAAGTCCAGTCCCCAAGTCCTCCAGCACAGCATTTCTGCCTCACGGTCAGTGAGAAGGCATACATCAAATTATGAAACTTCGATATCACCTTGGCAAAGGTGCTGGTAGAAGATCAATTACAGATTCCCTTCTTGTTCAGTGTGTTTGCTCAAAGGACAACACTGCCTCTTCATCTTACAGCTTTATTTTACTGCTCTGAACAAGGCTGCAAAGTTTGGAGCCGCTGAAATGGAATCTGTCCTAAATAATCACAAAATGGGCCCTTTGCAATTTAATAATCTTACACAATAGGAGTCTTTGTGTACACCCACTGAAATAAAATGGGAGCACAATCATCCTCTGATATCATTACAGAGCTGATGGAAGTCATTCTTGAATCTAAAGAATATTTTATGCAGATAACTCTACCAAGTACATAGGAATTTAGGCACACAATATCAACAGTTTTCTGAGATGAGAGTTCATTCTGCAACGAAGCAGCTCATTTATCTCCCTCAGTAGTGCTCTTCGCACTATCCACTTTAATTTTCCAACAGAAAGGTGAATAATAGAATTATTCAGATAATCCTCTTCAACTCCTCCCCCAGTCCCAAAATCAATACAAACGTTGACTTGCCTTGAATTCCCTCCCTGAGGCACAACGAACACACAATCCAGACACTGGCAGGTACACACACTTCATACAATACACAGCATTAGCGCCTCACATCGCCTTTGATTTGGCATTCTTTGAGTAACGCAGGAGCTGCCTGCACGCTCTTTCCAAGGCAGGCAAGACAACAGGAGCTCCTACACCACCAACCTTCATTTGCGAGCTGATATTAAGAAACACTGAAAAGACAATCATTACTCTTTGTCTGGTTTCTAATTTATTCTGTGGCTGAAAGACTCATTCCAGCACAAAATTCTCCACGCAGTACAAACGCAAAGAACTACTTGCAGGTTAAGCAAGAAGGAAATGTTCTAATCTACGGATTGCTTAGCATTTATATATTTGTGCTCTGACAGATAATTGCTTTCTTTGATTAAAAAAACAAAGGAGAAAATGAGCTGCGTTATGGCACTATTCAGGTTATTAAAAACCAGGACCAGGCGAGGCAGTAAATTTCTCCCCATCCCAAGTTTCAGAATCTTGTATCATGATACAGAGCTATTCTCCTGGCTCACACTGTCAGCAAGACCAGATGGGTCTGATTAGTTCCAACCCAGAAATACAAATAGTTGACAGTCCGTATGAGAAAACAGGGAATGGAGAACTCAGCAAAGTGAAATGCTAGAAACCTCCACAACTGCACACAGATACCCGCTGCTCCTCAGTCTACAATAAAGGAGTTATCCAGTAACTGGATAAAACCAGAACAACGGCAATCCAGTTACTGCACAATTTCCTTGTCTAATACATCAGTTACTTAAATACAGTTTTAATGCTGAATCCTGATGCTATACAGACCAGCGATGGGAGGAGTCCCCCGATCAATGATACGGGCATAATGACATCCTCTGCTGTAGATGGAGCTGAAAGATCTTACGGTATAAGACATTTTTTTCATTTACTTATCTTAGTGATGAACAAAATCCGTAGAAAAGTGCACCTCGCATTTACAGAATCAGATAGGTATTAGAGAATTAAAAGATTAAGTCTGTAAAAACTGATACTAAGAGTATGGCATCCTTCAAACTGCTGCAGCTCCGCAGAGCTGCTGAAATCCTTCCCTATGATAGGCGGAATTATGAAAAGTAAACGATAAAATCTTAATAATTGTGGAATATATGTTTTGTTTCATAAGTTTAAATTACTTCTAGAGTCTTGCACAGGAGGGAAGGCCCATCTGCCTCTGAATACAGCCACATGAATATTACGAGACAGCAGTAACTGCAGTAGGCTGGATGCTTGCTTAGGATTCAGGATATCAGAGTAGGTCTCAATTCCCCACTCTTCCAATCAGTCATTTCCTCTCTGTGCCATCTATATTCCTGGAGATATACCAAAGATCAGTACTCAGTATTGGAGAACATGCATATACCTCAGAGAGAGAAATTTAATCATCTTTTAAAAAAAAAGAAAAAAAAAATCTGCCTGAAGGACAGCCTAGGTAAGCTCTGTCTACTTGATCGGGAAAATGCTTTAAAGACTCATTAGTACCGATGACTAGATATATGCATTCAAACCCCTGTAAGTACAGGAGGAAGGCAGCATCATGGATAAATACCTCCCTTTTTATTTTAATAGGGTTCCTACGGACCACTGATTACAGGATGTCTGGTTTCCTTCTGTGGTCGCCCACTTCCCGACAGCGGTGCACAAATGGACCAATCGTTTCATTTGCTCCTTCCTTGTAGAAATGGAAATCCAGTTAGAGGAATATAAGGGTAACACCGTTAAATGCCTCATCTTTTGCCTCAGAGCTCCAGAGCTCCCACTCTGGCCATCAGATGCCTATTCACAGGGACGCAAACACCACATCAAATTGTGCTGCACATTTGTAAATGTAATTCCCACTCAGTTGGCATGTTAACTCCAATAATATTCACCCTCTCCACCTGAAAAAAGTTTGCATCGACGGATTTGTCAGCTACAGAAACACAAAGAACCACTGGATATGTGGTTGCAACCTCCTCACTCAATACATCCAGACACTCCTGTTGACACAGCAGATGAGCGGGTGGATCGCTGGGGCCCGCGGAGGCATACAAACACCACCGCAGCACGTAGAATGACAGCCACGTACTGCTTTCTATTTTTCCCAGAAATTTTAATCTCCAGTAATTTCACATGGTTTTAAAATAATTCTTTTGTTAATCTATGGCAAATCATGAAACCTGGTATTTTTAACATGAGTAGTCCCTAAAATTTGTCAGCTCTACCCAGGAGACATAGGTGTTATACAAATCCTACCGAATTCAATGACAATATCTCTACCAACATCAGGGGCATGGGATACAGCTCAGCCTGTAAGCCTTGTGAAATTTTGTCAGCTTTTTGAGGGGCCTCAGGAAACATATGACATAATTTCATCATTCATTAAAAACAAAGAGTTTTTTAGTATTCCTCACTGTCAGGAAAACTTGAAAAAGTCACCTCTGAAAGCTCTAAAAACTAAGATACAAATACAAACAACATTAAATATGTCAGGTCCCTTCACATCACTCTGTTTTGGAGGTCTGATGCTTGTTTGGCATCGGCAATACTGCAATATGCTACCTCCCATGCAAAACTACATCAAAGTGGTAACTACAATATTCACCTACTTCACAGGGGTGTTGTGACAATGACTGCAAATGCTTCCACGGTGTTTTGAATATGTAAAGTATTATACGTTTTACATACTGTTCTTATTTGTATACGACAATCCAAACAAGCTGTATCCTGGATCTCAGTAAAAAAAAAAAAAAAAAAAAAAAAAAAGGCAAATAAAAACCCAAACTTCCATGAATGCACATGAAGGAAGCTCCACTGACAACAGGAATGGTAATCTAATCTCAGTGCTGCATCATGCTTCAAATGGTCAAGTAAGGTCTTCAAAAAGAATACATATAACTACCTGCATAGTCTGTATAATTATTGAAACGAACATTTGTTTTCAGAAAGTGCAGGGAATTTGTCACTCCAGCAACGCCAAACGCCCCACCTGAACACTTGTGCTTACACACAAACACAGCGGAACTCTGCCATTCATCACTGGAAAGACAACAATGATTTGAAGATCAAGGGCTTGCATCTAACACATCATTCACAGAAAAAATATTGTAGAAAAACCTTTTAAAATGCAGAAATGGTTCTTCTGGGTGACATTCTTCCTTCTTTAAACCATTACGAATGATTTTAAACGAGCTGCACTTTATTGGCTGGCACTACTGTGATTCCACCGAATGGAATGAGAAGCTGCTTAACCCTGCCACCCTGGAGGAAGAGGAGTTAAGTTCAGTTCTCAGAACAAATGAAAGGCAATCAGACATCAGAGGCCGGATGACATTCATAGATAAACAAAAGGCCCTACTCCTGCTTTGGAAGTGTGCTTCCCCACGTGCGGATACCTAAAGCCAAAAGGTTTTCCAAACCCTGCTATGTGAATATATGCGTATGCCAAAGGAAGAACTCTTTAAGAGAGTTGTTTTATACTTAAATCAAGATTAAAAAAAAATTTTAAAAATCAGATATGCAGATAAAGGCCACAGATTAACTAGAACCATGGCTGCAAACTTTAACACCTGGGTTGACGGTGCTTGATGCCCCATCCCTGGAAACATTCCAGGCCAGGTTGGATGAGGCTCTGAGCACCCTGATCTGGTTGGAGATGTCCCTGCTCCTTGCAGGGGGGTTGGACTGGGTGGCCTTGAAAGGTCCCTTCCAACCCAAACCATTCCGTGATTCTATGGTTGCCCTACATTTATGGGTGGCTTTTAACCGAAGCCCTGGTTTGGGTCCTGTCATGAATTACTCGAGACAGGAGCACTGTATAAATCTGAGCCTAACAAAGCCAAGGGGACCTCTCTGCTGTAACATCATTACTAACAGTGCAAGAGATGGGGGTTTTCAATAGAATACAAAGATGCAGACATGTCTGGAAGAAACCAATAATTATTAAAAAAGGTGCTAAAATCATCTGCAGGAGCACTTGCGGTGAAGGGCTGCGGTTGCAGAAAACGAAGCGCGCTGCCATAGCCAGCAGACCCGCTGAGTGCAGGAGTCCCAGTGACTTCAGAGGAGCAGGGCAAAGGCAGAGGATGGAGCAGATATCAGGGAGCAGCAGCGGGACAGCCTGGACTCCGGGCTGGGGGCGGTGCACACCAGTGCGGGGCTGCCCAGTCCAGGCTGTGGAGCCTGGGAAGATAAATCATCTCCTCAAACATTTCCGATTCATCTGTTTAAGGTAGTAAGTTTTCATCTGTGTTTCATTACTCTTCCTTCTTGAAGCAAGGGAGAGACATCACAGACTCGTGTCCTCACTCCTGCTGACCTCTGCTCACAGGAAGACAATGCAGGAAAATAAAAGCAGCCACATTTCACCCTGAAGTTGCAAAATCCTCCAGGCTACAAGACAGAGAACCACTTTGGCACCTGCCTTTACAGAGGTCCAGCAATGCTTGAACTCATTCATCCAGCACAGCTCCTCCTGGCTACCAGGATTTCCCGAGACACGCTCAGCCCGTGTTTCTGCCCCGGGCACATCTTCTAACACTCCTTCCCTCAGCTGGTACAACCAGGCCGTGGATGCTACCTCCAGGCTGCAGACGGATGTCTGCACACCAAACCCAAGGCACATTTTTCCTTGGTGCCGAGCAAGAGAAAAACAGAAGGGAGAAAGAAACACTTGTTCCAAGAAGCTACTTATAAAATAAGCACGGAACTGCACGCTGGAGAGAAAAAACCTGCCACCTGCATCTCTCTCCTGAAGCTTTATCCCGCAGAAGGGGACAGGAGGAGAAAGGATGAGGCAGAGGTAGGCAGTTTGGGAAGAAGCATCCTGGTACGCAGTAAAACTGCCGGGCTACACCTGCGTTATCACGTGGGCTCTGTCACCCATCGGGGAGTAGCTTCGTGCCCACTAACCTGTGCCCAACAGCAAACGTCATTCTGCAACACTCAGACAGAAAACCCTACACAAGAGTGCATACACAAAGCAAACCGATGTGCGGAGACTGACTTCTCTCGAACTACTGCTTGACCAGGGAAGGAGCAGAATCAGTAAGAACAGTTTCTGCTACTCAGGCTGAGGATTTTCTCTGCTAGGCAGTTTTTGCACATTTCCTTAACTGGTGAACACTTTGCTTTCCCCCTTAAAGTAAACTTATTTATGCAGGAAACAACAGCCAAAAATTCACCTTTGGAGAGAACAGATGTAACAGTCTGTATCTGGACGAAGCTAAATATTGTGTCCACATGTGCAGAAATACACCGTGTACAGAAGAGCTTCATCTTGAACCCTGCTGCTAACCATGAGCTCCCCTTGGTTGTGACAAACTCCAATCCACACCCACAGGTACGCAGGAAAGACAGATTTTGTGGCTGACCTCAACACGGTCACCCACAATTTAATACTTCTACCACGTGGACCTAGCTGCATTTAAACTGCAAAAAGAGAAAGATGGAATAATTAAATTTAATTCAGGAATCCAGAATGAGGAACAGAGGGATAAATCTTAACAGGAACATGGGATTAATATCTTAGCATAAATAATAGTCTCAGGAATCGCGTTCTGATGATTCAACAGTTCTGCTATAAATAATTCACATCAATAAAAGAGAGATAACATCAAATTGAGTTGGAACATTGGTTAATCTGAGCATAAAGTGAAGGACTTCACTCGAACTAAAGGACAGCTATAAGAATCTGCTCTACTGTCTGGGAATCGGCACTAGAGGACTTTCTGCACATTCACATGCATCACAAATTGCTTTCCAAGGTTACAAAAGAGTAGATAAGGGGTGAAGAAGGATAAAAAAGCTAGCAGTGGATGGAGCTTAACTGCCTACACTGTGCAACAGAAAATCAACACAGAACAAGCCAGTCTGCTGGGTGATCCCGCGTGTGCAACTGTGAGAGATACTTGATGGTTCCTAATTCAGAAAAATATTTACGTTCGCTTGTCAAGGGTAGTGACAAAAAGGGCCATGACAAGATGGGCAGCATAAACCTGAACCCACGTATCAGGACTTTCTGGCTGCCTGTTCCAGCCTGTCTTCATGGTTCCCACCTCAACAGCACAATGGGCTACCCACGCTAATAAAAAGACCTTGTTCTGAAGAGCAGACAAATATACGTTAAATAAGCTACGGAGCAAGGAAGTCCAAGGGGCAGGTGAGGCACCAAGGGACAGACGACTTGTCCAGTCTCACAAAGGAGGTTGGGGTGGAGCTTGGTGTCACACCCAGCTTCCCGAGTCCTAGGGTACAACACAGACTAAGATCAACCTTCCCCCCATCCCTGCCCCTGGTCTGGGACGTGATTGACAATGGGATCAATATTAATAATGTATTTGTAAGGCTTATTATTTTTCAATGGTGCTCTTCACCCCAGGGAGGGTTCCGAAGCACTTTAACGATTATTTATACATGAAAGTAATTTTTCCCAAAGAAATGCAGCCATCCTTGTGATACAACATGGCAGCTGGGCTGCTCTGCAAAGCAAGGGTAAAACCAGCCGAGGCCAGGAGCCGAGGAAAGAGACGGCGCCGAGCAGAAACCGCGGGAAGCGTTTAGGTAACAGACTGCAAGATCTAACTACATGAGTTGGAATCTGGCCAGCAGGCATGAACAAATGTTTGCAGTGTGTTCCGTTTAAATATTTTAATTTGCTTTAAAAATAAATGTTATTGCAAAAATAACAAAAAAAATGGAAGAGGATATGCACTGCTAGTGCATTCCCAGAAAGTGAAAAAGTTGATATTTTAATCTCCCAAAATACTGTAAAATAAATTTAAAAGTTCAACTACTATGAGGTTTCCTTGAAAAAAGGTACAGATGATTTACTGTGAAACACAAAGATCACCATCAACGGAAAAAGAGACACCCCATCACTGTCTGCAGTCATCAGTAATGATTTTAATTCTTCTTTCTTTAAACATAATTAAAACCTCCAGATTACCCTGACATCAGTAGATCATGGCTTAGACCCTATGTCCTTCGTTTATTCACTAACTTAACTTACAACTCCTTTTTTAATTCAAGTTCTTCCAATGCCATTTTGGTTTAATGAACTGACATTTAGCATGTCAGAGTACAACCTATCTGTCCTGACCCCACCTGACCGTGTCCCTTCACACAACATGTGCAAGCACAGCAAAGGTCACTAAGACACATTTGAGATCCCAATTAGCACTGCAGTGCCCTTCAGGCTAATCAGCCAATGCTCTGCTGTTCACCCCATCCCTGAAATTACCCACTCATCTCTCAGGCTTACGAAGATCTGAAAGACTGAATGTAGGAAGCTACATGATGGACCAAGGCACTCAACCATGCAAACCAACACCAACATAACATCACAACGCATTACCTTGGAAGTCCTTGATCAAATCTAGATACATTCTCTTTGACCAAAAGTTGTTTCCTGAGAGTGCTAGAATATGAGTAGCTTGGAAAGAGAGGTTTAGCTCTCTGTGGATCGGTATTAGGGCAACTAGAGATTACAGTGGAGATACTGGTAAGTTATATCAGCATGGAGACTGGAAATACATCACATTTGGTACGTTATGTCACAATGACAGATGAGGCTGGGATCAAACAATAAGATAAGCATGTATAGAACCCTTATCACTGAGTACATGCCGCATAATTATGCATAAATAACATACGTCATGAGCGACAGGTAACATTCCAACCCACTTACGAAAGACATACATTCTTCATCACATCCCATAAACGACACAAATCTTTTGTTTGCTATCAATTTTTCATTTCACACTTAGCAAACCACCTTGACAGTTGTCTGTCACTTCAGTCTCAAAGACCTGCTTTAGGAAAAGCCTTTTTGTGGTGAACTTCATTAGACATCAATGCAATTGTATCTCTTTACTGTTTTGAATATCTCGGGAACGGGCTTGCAAAAATGTGGCTCTCTGGATACACTGTTAACCACACATGCCACAGGATAATTTGATTTTGCTTGATATTGTACTATGTTCTATACTTTTTATTTTCTTGTGAAAACGCAAAGACAAAACCTCCATGAACATGACACCTACTGAAAAGTCAGTGTTTGAAGGCTAGGTATTTTTTTTTACCTTTTTTTTTAAAATATTTTCCCACAATTCATTTTATTATGGTCCATTATGTCTTGCTGTTCAGTGCTAAGACTGCACATAATTTTGATTAACACAAAAAATAAAAGTTGTTATAGAAATCAGAAATAAGGACCTACTTGTACAAGAAGCAACATGAAACATTTTGTTGTTGGTTCCTCAACAACAATATATGTCACATTTCCCATGGAAGTGGTGCTCAACTAACATACGCACATAATATCACAAAGCTAGCAGTCTTTTCAAACAAATCCACTGTTTAAAGTATAAACGGAGAGGATATCTGCCCAGGATCCCAATTTTCAGGATCTGTCACAGCTGAATGTCCTCATCTAACGTTTCTCATCTCTCCCGCTAGATGCATGGGAAAGACTTCTCTGCCAGAGGCATGCCCAGGCACTTCAATCAGTTCGGCTTCATGCTTGCCTTTTCAACTCAGCTTTAAGTCAGAAGGACAAGCCTGGATTTAGGTGATGTCAGCAGCACATAGAAAGGTTCAGTCAACAAGTCTAGCTGGGTGCCTTTCCCCACCCCCCTGCCCCGCTCTCTATTTGAGGAAATATACGTGGAAATTAAAAGTAAAGCATGGAAGAGGAACAGAGGAGTGGAAAGCAGAAAGACCGGAGGAGATGCTTGTCAGCTGGCGACAGCCATGTTAGCATTCATCTCCCACGTCAGCATTCATCTCAAGCGCCTCTTGTTTCTGCTGCCTGTCCTATCCTCATCTGTCTCAATTTTGCCCCAAAAGACCTAACAGAAGATATGGTGCATCTGATCCAACTTCCGCTTCAGTCAAAGGTGTTATTCCCTGGATGTCCTGCTTTTCTGGGTGCCACCCCATCCGTTGAGCTGAGGCAAACTGTACTCAGCCAGTGATGCAGTTCTTTGTCCACCTGGAAGTCAGGACAGGAATCACGACCAGGGTACCGTACCACAGGGCTCCCAGGCCTTGGTCCCACTTAAGTTCTGATTTGTACACGGCTCTGCTGCAAAAAACACATTGCTGGGACCACTTCTCATCTCCCTTCAAGTGGTTGTTTATTTCTGCTAATTCAGACCTGAACTATGAAATATTAAGAACATATTAGTTAGAATACAGAAAAGTCTCTGAAAATAGACTAGTCCTGTAGCCTTCACTGTTCTTCATACATTAATCAATAGCTCATATTTAATTAATTAGCACCAAGTTCACTTGGTGATGAAAGTACAATTTCCATGAATAGGAAAATAAATTAATGTGAAAAATCCAGCTACCAGACTGTTCTAAAGACTCTCTCCCACTGACTTACATGTGATAATGGATGTCCCTTCTTTATATTATTAGGCTTTTTGAGCTTTTTTAATTTTATGTTTTCAGAGGGAAAGAAAAGACAGCTTTTTTTCCAGCTGGGCAAAAAAAAAATCTTAAACTCTTATTGCAGAACAGCCACCTGCCTGGAATGGCAACACCACAGGCTGATGCAGTCAGAAGGTACCAGCAATCTACGTATTGACACTGACTGCAGAGCACGCTTGGGATGTATGCATCCCAACTTCTCAAGACAGCACTTGAGTCTGAAAGTACAGAACATTTACCAATTAGAAAGCCAACCCAAAGCATTTATCTACAACCAGAAATTCAATAAACTGCTTATATACTATAGAGTAAACACCTCTTCTGCTGCCGAGCAAAGTATGTTTAATATTCAGGATCTATCTGCAATGTTATCATGTCCTCTTCATTAGAGCATCAGTTTTGTTAATTAGCATTTACTCGTGTGAGTAGTCCCCTTGACTTTAATTGATCCATTTTCATGAATAAGTAGAACATAATTTTATAGTTAAAGAATTCAGTTCCTAGCGAATGCAACCAGCCGTCGTTCTCAAAGTTTAATTCTTAGCATAATAAGGACATAAAAATGAGTACAACACTTCTCATCAGATAGAAGAGAAACGTGTGTAAGGCAGCAGCAGGAACAAGAATGAGCCCAAGACAAGATACCTGGCTATCAAACTCATTTTGCTCGCTCCCTTGGCACAGCAAAAATGTGATGCTAACAAATACAAAATACTTGGCTAGAGATAAGGTAGTGTCTGTTACAATGGCAGCTCCTTCACTAGCAGTGCTTGTATTTTCTAAAGGGCCAAGAAGCACCTGCCCTTCCAATTTGGGGGAGTTAATAGACCGTAAGACGATCTGCTGAGAACTGAGGTTTGAGAAGAAAGAGAAACATCACAAGCTCCATCTGCTTCCCTGGGATTTGTTTGCGAGCTCTCACTTCTCCTGTCTGCTTTGTGCTTAAAACTGAATCTCCTTGTTTATACTCCTTTTTTAATTCTTCAAACTAAAAGCTTCAAGATGGACTATGGAATTTTTTTTTTTATTATGATCCTTAACAGTAGAACAGTTTAATAAAAGACTATGGTAGCTGAAATTTGGAGGCTTTCTTAAGGAGAGTAATTAAAGATGACATCCAGTGTTTTTCTTTCAAAACTCCTCATCACATTTCAAGAATATCAGATTACAGACTGAAACAGAGACGTGAGTAGGGGTCACTGTGAACTGCCAAGGCTGACAGAGCAGGCAGGGCATTACCTCCATTTCTAAAAATCCTTCACAGCTGCAGCTGGCAGTTGTTCGCATTTCATCATGGGCTTTGTGTCTTATTTTTACCCTTAATTCAGAGTCTAAGGACACAGAGTGTAAGATCACCAACAAATCTTTAACTTTATAAACCAAAAAGAAGTAACTTTAAATAATTCAGAAAGAATTAATACATTTCAAGAAGCAAGCCAATTTACTAAGCCAATTGCTGTGTATATTTTTTAGAGGCTATATTTGAAAAGGTGGCTTTTATCACCAGGTGCCTTTAGAGTTTTCTCATGTGACTGATGAGAGCCAGACATCTAATGGGCTCCAAAGCACGAACGAGAAATGCTGGTCTTTCAGATGCATTGCTCCCTCCTATTACTTTGCGACCTTGCCATTCCCTAATTTGAATACATAAGGTAATATTATTTTAACAACGTTAAATTTCTAAAGGGACAGAACTGAGTTTATTTGAAATTTAAAAATGGAGGCCTCTTCAGCCAGCACCTGCACCTCATTTCGTTAACCCCATAAAACGTCACCCATTTTTTTCCAGAAAGGCATTTGTTTCCGAAGAGACTGACATCAGCTTTGGTAGGAGAGCTGACCTAACAGCTGAAACAATATAAAGATTATGGTCAGAATATGAAGCCTTTTCCAAACACAACCGGATTCTATTTCAAATCTCAAAGAGAAGATAAGGAGAAAGGAGAAAGTAATCTAACATCTCTTTGAAGATTTACTACAAAGTTATTTCCTTTAGTTTGGTAAAGAGGTGAATAGCAGACCAAACCAAAAAACTGTTCTTTTCCTGTCATACCGATGGATGGCCTACCAGTTCTGTTTCAGACCACAGTATGCTTTGCCATATTAACATGTAACATAATATTTATAAGCTAGTGCTATAAATCACTTTGAAGATTAAAAGCCCCCCAAAACAGGTTTGGGTGGTTTTGAACACAATTAAAAAGATGTATTTTAAAAACATTATTTTCTCAAATGAAATCTATTTAAAAAGCCTGGCATCACAGGGGTTTTGGGAGGTGGATGTGCAGATGATGAAGGGCATGGAGTTAGCAAAGAACACTGTCCTTACCCACAGAAGGTTGGCAACAGTCTGCTGTCAACTTCACGGCAATGAGCACAGACAGCCTGATGTGCACGCTCCACCATCTCTTTAGCTAGCAAAGTCCCATCAGCCACCTCATGGAGAAAAGTGCTGTAGATGGGCACTTCTCCACTGCATGGGAGGCACAGCATCCCTTTGCCATGCAGGTATTTTGCAGGTTCTCAACTTGCAGCATAGGTAAGTTAGAAGACAGAGTACCTGGGTTTGCTCTGTGATCTTGGTAACTGCTGCATGTGTGAAATACAACTAGGATTATTATTTGTTAGTAAATTTATCATTATATGTTATGAAATAACATCCCATTCCTTGCCCTTCTAGACTTGATCACTTCCATTAACACATTCTTTTTCTTTCCCTATAGCACACTGGAAAGGCACAAAGTATTCACTAAGAGAGAGGAAAAAAAAAAATAAACCACAACAAATTACATACACAGCCAACGAAGGAAATCATTTAATTCAATGAGACATAAGATGTTAAATTACCGTGTGAGTTGATGTAGCCAGTGGTTATTACCAATAGCCCGTTGAGTAATTGCCGTTGCTACTGCTAGAGTAGGATGGCACAGAACGCACTTTATATAATTTAGACACTTTACAGTCTGGATCATAAACGTATTGATTACGTCAGGTAGGGTCAGGTAGACAGATAATAAATCATTGTTGATCTAGCATACTTAGTTCATTGCTTTTGATGAACTTCACGAATGGCTTCCAAATCTCACAGACTGCAGTATTTTTGCTTGCGTATGTGCTGCATGTACATATTTTTCTTCCTTACAGCAATATCCATTCTTGCTGGTTTCTTCTTTTTTTGCTTCACTATCAGTGGAGCCAGACGTGACGGTGTCATCGATGTGGAGGGGGAATGAGGGGGGTGCAGATGCTGCAATCAACTTTACGCTGATGATGATTTCCTTATCAGAAAGTCTGAGAAACTGCTTTGGTAGGTAGTAAAGTGGATGACCAAAGACAGCGTGAAATTCGGATTACAACTCAATATACAAAAGGAAGTGGCAGCTGCAGTAGGGAAAGTAGCAATTCAGTTAGCTGAAGAATGGGAAAGGGAAAAGTTGAGCTTGCAAAAGTGGTTCTCCTACTGGGATACTGAAGACAGATCCAGTGGCAATGTGAAGACCTCCTGGAATATTCAGCCCTTACAGAACAGAGCTTTGGGTTGCTGTTTTCTTCCCAGTCTCAGGAGGAGATGTATTGTTTCAATGAAAGAAAGATGACATGTTCTCTATCTGTGATGCCCAAGCACGGAAGCCATTCAGAAAGTCACCAATGACTGCAGAGGTACCTAGTGAGCCATGGGTACTCACTGACAAGTCGGTGAGTACCATTACTGGGCAACCAAAGCTCATCTGCAGCCCTCCAATGCTCTCTGTTCCCTGAATCCACACTATTCTCCTCCTCTGGATGATTTTTATTGCCCATGTCTCATTGTTGCAGCACAATTATTTAGCACATTTTAACCCACGTTGGTCCGCTGTGTCTAGCCCTGCATGCAGAGACAATCTCTGCCCCCACAGCCCCAGATGAACGCCTAGCCCTTCCTTTTCTTGAGTTTTATCAATGACAGCATGACTCAAGGAAGAAAATACTTTCTGCTACTTTGGCAAAGTTTTCAATGCACTCACGTTCTATTTCAGCTTCTCCAGGAAACATTTTATTAGCTGGAGAACTCATTGTTTGAAGTAGAGGATAATCAGTTTAAAAGGAAGGGACGCAGACAGATGCCAAACTATGTATGGAGAATCTGAAATATCTATTAGACCTGGCAACCAAAAAATGAAATGCTGAATCATCCTATTTATATTGGAGACAAGCTACCATAAGAATGGGGGGAAAAAGTGAGAAGAGTGGCAATTAATGCAACTTCTGCTGTATTAGAGACTAACATTAATCAGTAACAATAAGAAATGATGGGTTTTTAAGCGCCCACTGCTATCTCACAGAATGGTAGTTAATATAGGAAATACAGAGCAGAGTGATTTGTTTCTGCTTTTCTCCTTCACTACTTTCCACCATTTCCTTTTGCATTATAAAAAACATTTGCAGGGAAAACATCTGCTTTTTGCCCCTAGGTAAGATAGTTACAGCAGAATGTTATAATATGATTCTAAGAAGAGCTGGCAATTGATATTAATTGAATAGGTTGGTTTTTTTTTCCCCTGAATAATATTTTAATGGGCAGAATACATTACTCAATAAAAACAACTGATCAGTCATTTAATAATTTGGCAAGCTGTAGCACAGGTAACAGAGGTATCAGAAAAAAGAAACATCTTAACTGATCCAAGCAGCCATAAAAGGCAAAATGAAAAGCTACTCACAAAATACATGGTCATGCTAGAAGCCTGCATGCTACATGGCTTCTTGCTGCTTGCCAAACGCCCCAGTAATGTTGCCAGCAGCGATGATACCAGCAACGGAGGTGCCAGAGGAAAGTCACCGGGAGGGGCTGACAGCACGCAGCAAGGAAGATGCAGCTTCAACAGCTGAACAGGTAAAAAAGGCAAAAATGACCACTTTCATGAAAAAAAATCCCAGAGAAACTAAAGATGAAGTTAACTTGATAGTGCCTGTGCATGTCCACACGAGCAAGCAGAAGTAAATACAGAAGTATACCTGGTGGTGCGAAATCCAATATTATATCTATACCAGTAACTGCTAGAGGAGGTTCAGAAGGCTGCGGAATACAGCAATCATGGACAAGCTCACAGATACACTGCAATGTCCTATTCTGAATTAAATAGGTTAGCTGCTGTTCTGAGAGTCAGCATTAAAAACAAACAAAACTCTCCTTTGGATTCCTACCCTGATGATATTAATACATTTATGAGCTTCAGCATCACATTTTTTTTTTCCCTCCAATTCTGGGATTAGAATTCCCTTTCTCACGCAGAGAGTTTTCATTTTTTTCTCCTTTATATTTTCATATTTTTTTTTACTGTTTTCCTTAATCACTGCTGAAGACAGACAAAACTGTAAAACAGAAATGAAAAGAAACGCATGTGAGAGAGTACAGAAAAGGAGAGCTGTTACTGGACTCTCTTATTCTGGTTTTGCTGGCATTCATGAAAGATAAAATGCTTTTAAAAAGATCCTCTCTCACAATCACAAGGAGTGAACAGATAAAAGAGCTCAGAGTGCAGGGCTGGGCTGCATCCACCGCTCTGGCAGTGGGTTACTGACTCACCTTGCACACACCTTTCTGCCTCAGTTTCTCTGAGTGTAACACGACTGCAGTGATACTGACTTCCTGAAATGCCTCATTGCCTCAGTACCTACTCATGAAGGATACTATTAGAAGAGCTAAGCATAATTATTATCAGTTTCTGAGCCGTCTGCTGTGAGCTGGTGAGATGAATCAGCTGATTCAGGGATGAAAAGTCACTTTTCCTCCTCAAGGTGTTACATGAAATTGTCATCTGAAAGACTCAGGACTTGACCTTCAAAAGAATTTAGCTCCCTGGAGTTCCAACTCCTGGCACATTTTTAGACATTCAGAAATGACTGCTTTTCCAGCGAGCCTCTCCCACAACAGATCCCATCATTTGCAGAAAGGCTGTAAAAGTCCCACAACTCTGCTGAGCTGCTGGAAACGGGAACTCGGCTTCCCCTGAGAATCCCTCCATCCCTCGTTAATACCACAGGGCAGATTTCAGCATCTGAACCTATGTACTTTCACATGGAAGAAAGATAGCACATGCCAAATTTCTCACTCTTGCTCTAGAAAAACGTCTGACTGCACGGATAAATGAGCATGGAGATTTCTTCCATCCTCCTCCTCTACCTGTTCAATCTCACAGGCAGCTCCGATTAGGGAAAGCTGCAACAACAAAAATTAATTGTCACAAAAAGACTCAATGAAGACCTCAGGGCAAAATAGCTTTTTTTTTTTTTTACCCGCAGTGTCTGCAGAGTCTTATTTCAGTAAGAAAGTGTTTTTATCCTGGAAGAGAAATGTAGTCTGAGGAAGGAAACCAGCGTTTAGCCACTGTCTCGCTGTACAGGATGCATGCGCGCCCATGCAAATGCGTAAATCTGATGCTGCCAGCAAACCTTGCTGTCTTCTGACAGACACCCTGTGCAGCCTTCAAAACTCCTCCAGTCAATCCTCTCACCTGTCAGCCTGAAAGATAAACCTGGACTGGTCTCTCCTTCTTCCTTTTTCTCGATGAAAAGAACAGAAGAGCTACGGTTCTGTCGTTTGGCAACAGGAAGATGCTGGGGTTCTCCAGCACAGTCTCTCTCTGAGGGTTTATTTTAAACATTTTTATCTTCCAGCTCACTTAAAACTGTAACAAATAAAACTAAATGATGGTGTTAATTTTGTCTGCTGCTCTGTGCACTGCTGCAGTCTTCAGTCTTCTGCCGTGGCCCACCCTCCAGCGGCGCGGCAGCAGTAGGCCTTAGCTGCCTTTACACGATGCCTCGGCTAATAACAATCTGTCAGTTCATCTTCCTCCACTCTTCCCTACTGCTTTCCACAGGGGGTAACAAAAAATGTTCCCAAAGCTTTTTTTTTTCCTGCCCTGCATATGTGTCTATATAATTATCAAAGCATCACTTAATGTTCACTAAGACAGATCACGTCACTGAACAATTCATTTTCTGACACCACAGCCTGGTATGACTGGGCCTTTTGGCAGTAATTGAATCCAGTCTACTGCTGTCAAAACAGAGAATTTATGAATAATAAATTGATTGTAGCCAGCAAAGCTACATCTGAGAGATAGCAGGTTATGTCAAGGAATGAAAAGAAATTTAAAAACACAATAAAGATTAATTTAGAATCAAACCTGCAATGCTTCCACAGCGGACAATAAAAGCAAATAAAACTGTCATTCTCATATGACATAATCTATAGTGCCACAAAGGGCACAAGCTCACAGACCAAAATAAGTGAGGCAAAAACACAGGCATACCTGAAATGTTAGTGCAGGTATGAGATTCAACATACAAATTCAACACAGTGACGTGTCGTCAAAGCCCTAATGGCTTTCAGGTTAGGTTACCACCGTTTACAGGCAGAGATAATATGTTTTATTAGACCAACTGATACACAGGAATAAAGCAGGCAAGCTTTTGGCGTGTATTTGTGAGATCTTTGCACCTGCAACAATCACATTTCAAGGTTTCTGTAAAACCGAAAGGCAAAAATACACATACAAAGGAACTCCACCCAACAAAGAAATATCAAGAATTAATGGCCACAGACTGAAAGCAGAAAATAAGCTGTAGGGTGCAACCTTCTTTACAGCAAAGGCACTTACGAGGTGGAACAAAGGGTCAAAAGGAGGGGCATGTTCCACATCTCACTGCTTTCAACTCATGACTAGCTGCCTGTCTGGAAAGAGCAGTTTAACTGCACAGAAGTTACAGGAGCAACAGAGTCACTCGGTACAATCCTACAGCTTGTGATCTGCAGAAAGTCACCGGGTGCCCTACCACGTTAACCTCTGCCTGTCCTGAGGTCCACCCAGGGCTTTGCAAGTCCAGACTCCACGCTGCAGTTCATCTGCTACAAGGAGCTAATTAAGACAGCATGGTTGGTTCAGAGAGCATACTCTAGCAATTTCTAATATATCTCCTGATATTCCTGTTGTTGCAGTCCCACACCTGTCCAAACCTCCAGCTTCTGACTGTCCCTTTGCACAGGCTGGCCAGACTCCCCACACATCACCCACAGGTCAAACCACAGGAACGGCACGCATGGACTAACAGCAGCAGATGGTCTTCTAGCTTAATGGTTCCCAGGGAGCCGACGGACTTGATAAAGTAATCATTAGCAACACATTGTGTTGGCTTCATGAGAAATTGTCCTCCAGGAACGTAAAGTTAACACAGGATCAAGACCTCTCTTCAAAAGTTGGCCATTAACAGCTGGCCAATTATTCTACTTCTAAATGAAATGAGTAATCACAACTGAACTAAATTTATACAAACCACATAGAAAATTTCGTAACTGCCTCCAATTCACTCTTCATTTAAAACAAAAAGTTCAAATAATCTAAACAAGAAAAAAACGGTATGATCTGGAGCTGCCTTTCACACAGTGAATTGGAAGTAACCACTTCCAGCTCAGTGGATTTATGACGATGGGTGCTAGAACAAGGAGAAAACACTGTTGGGATGAGGTCTTCTCTGACCACAGTTTGACTTCAACATTACTTAGCTTTTAGTTGAGGCATGTCCTAATACCTGGCATCCAGATTTCCAGAACCCAGCCTAGCACAGCAGTCACATCTGCAAAGCTTTACAGAAACCCACCACTCCCATAAAGCTCTACTTTGAAGGTGTGAATTTGAAAAAAAACAAAAACAAACAAACAAAAAACCCCTAACCCCATCTGCCAGCAAATGAAGCCACAGGTTTCACTGGTAAGATTTTAAATAAGGAAATAGTTCTCGGGACAAGACTGATTCCAATCACAAGATACGGTAATTGGGGCAAATGAGGGTAAACTTTCAGAACTATATCATATTGACTACCTGCCCCAAAACATCTGTGGATTCTGAGATACTCAGGTCAATTCCAAGGGCAAAAGTCACAATTTGAGGAAAATGAAAATTGTAGAGGCTTTCTGCAAACCTCTGTTGGCTATGCCAAAAACACTAAAAAAAATGCAGAGAGAGAAAAATCTATCTATACATTTGTATGGATGTCTGTATTCAGAAGAAAATTCTCTGTGCCCTGACCTCTTATCATAGTTGATCTTACGACATTCTTTTTAGATGGTATTGAGTGGTTCTATCATTATTAATACGACATGTTGATATGACATTAATAAGATGAATTAAGTTCTCCCTCACAGCCTGACAGAATACAGAGTAGTTGATAGGTTTGTGTTCTTGCAAAATTGATGGACTTTTCCTACTGCCCAAGTCTTCCTTCACAACTGCTCTCCCTCCTCATCTAAGAGGCCTGGAGAGACGCAGGACAGCACGGATCGGGGATGGAATCAAGTGTTCCACAAATTTATCTTTACCCAGCTTGTCCTCTCTTCCCTTCAACCCACTGTCAAACATCAGGATGAGGCAGCGTCCAGGGACTCCGTATCCCACAGATGAGCTGTGTAACACTCTCCTCTTCAGTAGAGTCTCTCTCTAACACACATATGTCCGACTTCACTGAAGAAGCTGCCAGGGAACCCAGCCATGATGGAAAAGTACATGCGTTCAGAAGAAGGAAAGACGCTTTTTCAAAGAAGGACCAAAATAGTATTAACGCTGGGTTCACTTCCACCGTCTTATAGAAGAGGATCTTAAAGTGCTTTGCAAATTAACAGTCTGCAACATTTCTCTTAGTTTATTAAGTATTGCTGATTTGCAAGGTCAAGCCTCACACTGTATCACAGAGATTAAAAGCTACAAATGGTCAAGAAACCCTCCCCCATGCAGAAGATTGTGATTTTTTTTTTGTCCTTTCTTTCTTTTCTGATCCTGTCTTCGGTGAACCTCAGACATCTCACAGACTTTCACTAAAAATGCACTGTACTTCCAAAAGTCTAACTGTCCATGCTCACTTGCGAGGGATGGGACATACAGGCTCCTGGCCCTTCCCTGTTGGTCTCTCACAGGCCTGGTGGATATCCAGCCACTGATGCTACCTGTGTCGGTATGTGCAGAAATTCACTGTCGCTTTTCAACAACAACAACAAAAAAAACCCCAAACAAATAAACAAAGATACTTTTACTCATGAAAGCTTCCTCAAAAGTTATATAATCCTACGAAAAGTTTCAGTATTCATTATCTGGTACAGAACGACAAAACCCTTCTCCCTCAACACAGCACTCTCCAACCTGCACGCCAGCTGGCTGTCGTCCCACCGCACAGCTAAAAGAGATGGAGACGGGGTAGGGAGCTCGGCAAATCGGCTCTGCACCTGCGGGAAAGAGCAGCTTCCTCGGCTTGGTGGTGAGGAGGAGGAGGAGCAGAGCAATGGGAAACGCTACCTTCTATTTTCAGGAAAAAAAATAGACCCAAACAAAAAATAGGGTAGTCTTCCCTCCTCTTCAAACTCTGTCTCACTTCTGCTCACAGGCTCCACGTATTTACCATTACTGCAACTTGGTCTCAGCGTGCTAGCACCACACCCTGTAACAGAGGCCTTACAGTCTCTTGCATCCTTCCAAAGTGGCTGTACCATGTACCGATACGGCTAGATACTGGGTGAAATCTACTTCTGTTTAAGGGAAGCTGCTTCTGCCTGGCACGAAGGCAACATTCCATTCCTGTTTAACAGATTCCTATCCCATCCTTGCTGACATGTATTCCAAACACACATGTGCTTTTAAGATGGGCTATAAATTTCATCAGCTCTACCACATTCCTTCTGCACAGAATCTGTCATATATTTATTAAAAATAAACAAACCTTCACTACCCCCGCATGAATCAGTGCCCCACACCAAAAGACAGAGAAGATCCAATTCCAGTTACTGCACATATGGGGGTAGCATATCACATATTACGTCAAATAAATTGGGAATTTTACCCCTTTACAGCCATAATTAAGTTTTCAGAGAACCTAAATTTTGCAGCAGAATGCAGGTGTCCCCACAAACAAGGATGTGCATACAAGACTGTCTTCTACTCAGTTAGCAGCTTGCAGAGGTACACGTGTATTTACACATGTATTTATCAACAGTAAAAAGGCATTTTCAAGGAATCATTTGAAGGAAGCTCTATTCTCCTTAAAATCAGTGAAAAGGCACAGATAACCTATTTTTGGATACTGTAATGCTCATCACATCTCATCCCTTTTAAAGGTCTGCGGCTCTGGATGTTACTGGTCAAATTTTCCTCTCTCTCACACTACAGTGAATCTAGGCTAAATCCACTGATTTAGCTGGAATTACTCGAGTTTTGAGCTCATTTCCTAAAGCATGAAAAATGTTATTTGTAGGAAAATGAAGTTATTGTATTTTTCTCTCAATTAACATTGATGTCTTTCATATAACAAACACTGGATGCAGTTACTGTATGCACCACCGACGATGAGCAAAATGCAGCAGAAGATTGGAACCTAATTGTTAAATGATCTTTGTGATTGTCAGAAAATTAATGGCACACTGTGGGCCATGTAGTGCATGCCTTGGAAATCTCAGTGCAAGTTCTCAACTCATTTAAATAATTTCAGTTTATACATTTAATTTGCTTCTAATGCAGACATTTAATTTGGTTTTGTTTTGTTTTTAAAGGAAAGCACCACGTATTAGGAATCTTTATGCACGCACATGTACATGCACATTTTCAAAGAAAGTGCTATTTTCCAGCAAATTATATGAAATGTAAAATTAACAAAATGCAAATAATATAAACAATCTAAATTAAATATTAAAACAATGCTATATCTGAATGACTGAATTTTATTTTCATAAGAAGCTAAACTATAAACCATTCTTACCAATGCAACACCCAGCTGTTTGGTGTTTAGCATCCGAATAACATTATTCTAGTGCAGCTGCTGTTATTGTTTGCTGTATTTCTGCCAGCTCGTGGAAGACAGAGATGTTCGTCTAGCAAAGAGGGACAGCTCTGATGCAAGCTCCAGTTTGACAGATGCTCCCATCAACAACTTTGTTACTCTGATTGACTACATGGTATTTTAGGCAAATTAACCTGTCCAAAAAATTTCTTTATTGCTGTACTTGTGGCACAGATGGAAATATGAACTTGACAATTCTGGGTACTCGCTTAGCAATTAACTGAGATGTTTCAATAGACTAATGAACTTTCATTCAAAGCATGCTCTCCATCAGGAGAAGAGACAGGCTGTTGTTTGAGAAGGTGTTATAGAATGTCAAATAGATCTCGACAGCGATGCTACTATGAAATCTGAAATATTAGAAAGATACAGAAAGAAAGCCATTTAACACCTTTATAATCTCAGAAGAGCTGAGATGAATCTTGATTATCTAAGTCTGAAATTCTACCACATTTTACAGTCCTTTTGCTGTAATTCACACCCTGCACAGTAACAGTTCTCCAGTCACTGAGGCTGTTCAGTTTGTAATGGTCACCCTTTATTGGGGAGGGGGTGGGTTCAAGCCATCATTCCCCTATTTCATGAAGATATTAACACCCCAAAATAAAATTATCTGAATCTAAGAAACTATACAAGAAAACTAAATTATCTGAAATAGTAAGGTAAAAAGAGAACCACGCATAATTATTATATATAAATAAATATCTATAATATTCATATTATTATATATTATTATTAATTAACTAATATTTATCTATATTACATATAGATAAATTAATATTAAAATAATAATAATATATTAATATTTATTTTTAAAAAAGGATTAATTTGTTTGTGGATAAATGAATGTAAGGTTCTAGGGTAGCCTGAAGAAAACACACAGAAATGACTTAAAGAGCTTCTCACTGGTGTATGAATTCAGGCTACTCCTGAGCAGCAGCCTTACCCCTCTCCAGATTTACACTCGTTACCAGGGACGGGGCCAAGCAGAGCAGGACAGAAAGCAGTGTTTTGCTTAATCAGAACTGAGAATCCGCCTGTTCTCCTGCGAATATTATTCAATGCATTTTATTCAACATAGGCAATATATTATTTAATTTTTAATAATCATATATTTCTTTTGTTGGGGAGGAGCTAAACCTGTCCCATTACAGTCGTGTACCTAACCTTGAGTGAAAACCTGCACTGTGACAAAATATAATCCATTTTTCCTATGTACCTTGTCAACAGCTTCACTCTCAGCATCAACTACTAAAGCCTAATATTGCAGTTGGTTCCTTCTCAGTCTCAAGACCTGGAGCATCCCCAAGCACATCAAACGTGCATTGGAAACGCTACATTTTTGAAGCAAGGCAACACATTAACTGACATACTGTAATATTTAGTCTAAAAACATACGAACAGTTTTAAAAAGTTTTTAAACCATTAACTACTTGATGACTTAATAGTGCTAAAATGACCATTAAAATTTAAAGAGGGCTTTCTAAGAATTAGTCAATAAATAAAAGAACATGAAAATACTGCACTGCTGCTATATTTAACCCTACGACGAGCAAATGGCTTCTCCTACATAAGCTAACTGCAATATTCCCACTAGTTTCAAAGTAATTCCACATATTAGCTTGTAACTTGGCCAACTGCCATACCACAGCGGTTCTTCGAGCTGACGAATTAATAAACCGGGCAAGATGGGCAAACAGCCCTGCCCGGTGTCTTCATCTCACTTTCCAGCTACACCAAGGGCAGGGTCGGAATTCCAGTGGCCAGGCACTCGCTGCTCCAGCCCTGCGAGGGCAGAGCGAAGCCCAGTCCCTCGTCGATACAAACCCCTGCATAAAACATTTACCTCGATTCCTTTCTCAAACTGTTACACGGTGCTTACTTCTGTTCCTCTTCAAATCACGCTCATAGCCATAGGTAGCATAATTAATTGCACAGATTATCATTGCACACGGCATACCTATTTCTTACACTTAACCATCAGAGCAAGCTGTTTAGCAATGACAAACGGGAATACATGTTTCCAGTGTTGTTCTACTTGTCAGGAACAGAATCCCAGAAAACAGGCTATTTTTGCTGAGCAGAATCTTATAGGAATGTGTTCTACCCACCATCTCAAGGCAGGTTCCTCCCAACATTCCCTGATTCACATAATTTCCCAACATCAGCTTATCCAAATGTCTTAACCTCTTGAGATACCATACAAAACCTGAGGCAGCCAGAAGAAAAACATCCATTTAAGCATCTTTAGGCAGCGATACGTGATATTCACCAACACATTCCTCACTTAAACCGCTTGCCCTGATGCCACTGGATCAAATTATGAGCGTCACAGTTCAGAGCTAAGGGGGACAATTCAAAGCAAACAGGGTTTGGGAAAGAGACTCTGTGAGGAATTACTCCAGCCGGAACGGTGAAGGTAGGTTGAGTCCCTAGAGAAACAGCAGTCTTGTTAGCAGCAAGTTGAAGGTGAACGGATACCTTCGTGAGCAGATGAAAAATAATGGGGATCTCTTTGTTTAAAGGTGGCATTAGAGCAAAAAGCTCTGAGAAGCACTGAAACAGGACCTCTGGCATATCAACGCATCGTGCTGAGATCAGTACGGTATTTCTGTCTCAACATATTTGTTTTATATTCTCTATCACACAGGCCTGGGAGCATGGTGTTACGCTGAGGCTCACCAGAACTGCTTTGTCTGCATAGGCTTTGTCGTTGAACAAGGAGAAATGGGCAGACGACCTATTGACTACACAGATCGATGCCTTTTGTTATCCTGGCCCATGAAACTCTGCCAAATTTCAGCACCAGTAAAATCATCTGAAATTCCCTTTTAACTTGAGGATGAGGTTTCCAGCTCTTTAAAACAGGCTGCTCTGAGAGCAGGTAATGGATAGATACTGCTGAAAGAAACACTGCAGTGAAAGGCCAAGAAAAGTCCTGTTTGCAGGAAAGTAGAGTTAAAAGGCTTCTCTTGGTAACTGTAATCTAACAGCCAGATTAAACGCAGTGACTGGATTTCCTAAAGTCCACAGAAATTCTCAGGAAGGCCCCGCTCACACCCTAAGCAGACAATGAGTCAATGACTGCTTTTACTGTTTGGAAAATCTTCCCTATTTCACCTTCCATTTTATTCGTATTAGACTGACGACGAAAGATTCTGCGACTGTCACGTGTCTGGCATCTCCTGCAGCACAGGGTGCATCAGGATGCAAGGAAAATGAGCTCCATAACACAGGAGGAAAACAAAGCTGGAAGGACTGGTGAGGTACTGCCAACATAGGAGGGCAATGGTGGAGAATTGAGGCCCATCTCAAGTAAGTACCGGGACTAACCTTGCGTGAGGACACATCTTGGATGTATTTAATGACGCTTAGAACTGACGGAAAGAGGAGGAGAAGCAGCCATCATTTGAATGAGGAATATATCTACAGATATATATACGCACAAAATACATACATCAAAATATTTACAACTGTAAGCTTTTGTAAATCACTGCACTGCCTTGAGTCTGCAAAACATTTCTGGTGATTTCAACAGCTAATTAACTGGAATTTTTTCCCCTCATTCTCCTAGTTCTTTATTCACCATAAAAATGACAGTTGTAACTCCTATAAAATGTTGATTCGATTCAAGACACTTAGTAAATTTACCACCAACGCTTCCAAAGCGAGATTAAGGAACGCCCTGCCAACCTGTTCCTAGTTTATAAATAAACTGTACTTCCTGATGCAGGAATTAAATGTGTTGTTTGGGTAAGGTGCTGAACTGCAGCCAGACTTACATTTTATGTAAATCCATGACAAACAGGCTAATAAGCATTCTTTATTTGTATTATGTTTTTGAAGATATCTCACCAATTTCACCTTTGCATTTGCTAATTCACTATATTTCCTAAGTTCTATTTTCTCTATGAACAATATACTACAAAGAAGAATATTCTGGGCTTTCCTTTGCAGATAAATCTGATATACACATCCTGATCAAAAAGAACTCAGCTAATTCTTAAAACCAAACCTTAAATGACCTTTCTCTTCCATTTTTCACAGCAAAGTTTTTTACTGCCCGAGACAATAAATTGACAACTACAGTCCCATTTTGGTTGAAATGGTAAATACTGCTTCAGTGCTTGCTTCTGTCCATGCACGCCTATGGGTGAATCGGGAGCTGGAGTGTGCATCCTGCCCATCATATTTAATTATTACCATAAGGTCACCCGCTCCTCTTGCCTATTACAATGATGGATCGTACCTCATACTGCATTTGTAAGTTTTTCATGTGGGCACCATTTTCTTATTATGGTTTGCACTGTGCTTAGCACCGTAGGACTCTATCCCTATGTGGTGGCATAAAACAGTAGGCATAAAATACTAGTAGTAATTATCAGTAGAAAATAATTAGATGAACAAGACTGTGACCTCCCAGTGACAAATCACAATAACATGCTGATCCATAAAGCATTCAGGATTTTTAAAAGCATCAGCACCAGCAGAAGCTGTGCTGGTGACAGAGACAAGGCAAGAAGCCACAGACGGAAATACTGTAATGCACTCCGGGAGCATTTCCGTCCGCTGCAGACATCTGTCTGTGCTCCTCTACAAAGGAGGAAGACAATCTCACCTGGAAGTTGGTGAATCATCCACAGAAGGAGCATCACTGTCTGCACAGACTAGACAGGACACCTGGGGAGAAGGGGCTGCTGAGAGTCACCTCATTTGGAGACTGACACTAAGGAGTTTAAGCACCCCCCTCTGATAAACGGGGCACGGAGTGAGTGACAGCAGCTTCATTAAGAAAGATGTGCCTTATGACACCAACCCTGTAATGTTTTGCTCTGAACTTACCTCTGTTAGATTATTAGTATTATCAGAGAGGTTTTTTCAGTGATTCAGAAGATGACACATCAGGAAGTAGTGTGCACCTTGCAAAGCACTTAATCCTAAAAATCACAGACATTCAGAAACAGCGGCTTTCCAGAGAGTCGATGATCGGCCCCAGCAGCCACCCAGAGTTCTGCCCAGATTCGCCACTGATGTCAATCAACACAGCTCCACTGATTACAATCACAGTTAAATATTCAGCTTGAGCTGAGAATCCATCTCATGGCTTCTTTTGTTCAGAGGTCTCTATATTCTTATTTCTCATTTTTCAGTCAGGCAACATGAGAACACTAATAGAAGAGAAGCATCCCCACTAAGGTGATAATGAGATGGTAAATCTAGCAATTCTCCTGGTGTTTCTGTAAGCAACAAAAACGGAGCCGTTTGAAGTAGAGGTCCCCATCGGAAACACAGAGGGTAATCTTTTAAATACTGCATTTATTCAATAAAAATATTTTACTGAAGTTGCATAGGCTACACTCTTGCAAGGGATCCTCTCAAATCCTTTGGGTAATCAGTCCACAGTCACAGCCAGGAATTTCAGAATCACGCTGCATCTGTTCTCCAGACAGAAGGTGCAGGAGGTTTGGCTCCAGCACTTCACATCTCTGGGGCTGAGGGCCTACGTGGCTGTGCCACTGCAAACCAGCTACCTCCATCTCCACTGTCCTGGCTTTTTTAGCACTTTCTCTCTCCCCTGCAATACGTAGAAATGACCTATTTCTTTGATGTGCAGCTCAGTGCCGTAACAACTTTGCCTTTGCCATTATTGATAGTATTTGCATCCTAACTAATGCTTGGAATGGGGAATTATCAAAAACACCATTAAAAATATTAATGATTCTGTCACTAAATGGCACGTTTTTAATGGCCCCAACTGTATTAAACCCAGCATGCTGTGAGCAAAATGGATATTTATTGAAAAGTATGTTTAGTTTGCAATGCTTGCGTGTTGTGCAGCACGACTGGCTGCATGCGTTACGCAAATCCCTGTCCATAGATTACAACATAATTTCCTCTCATTAGTGTAAAGTGAATGACATTTTGTGGGAAGACATATTTCAAGAAACAAGAGAAGCTGGTGTCTGGAAGCTAACAGCCAGGTCATTACTGCAGCATTGCTGCGCGATAACTCAATAGCAGCTATGAACAGCGACCTACAAGAGCATCCAGGAGAATGGCTCCTTCCCTCACAACACAACCTAAAAAACATACTAGGTAACTTGGTAGACAGAAGCTGTTAACCAGTTACACACTCTCATGGACATACTTTGCTATCCCATTGAAGACAGAGAAGGTGGTAATAAACCTCTCTCCAGAGGTAGAAACAAATATCTCCCTTTACCTGCTCACGTCCTGATGATGAGGAAGAGATGGATTTGCACTCGCCTGAGGCTGCCTAAGTCTGTGGGCTCTGCTTTCGGTAGCAGCAGCTGGCTTGCTCACTCCCAGTGCCTTGGAGGCATCATTTCCTTCATCAGCTGGAAGGGGGAAAGATCTTTCTCTCCTTACTCCCTTCTTTGAAAAAACTCATCCACACAGTGATATGTGGGAAGGATTGCTGGTACTCCACTGCTTCCCCACAGCCCCTGAGCTGCTGTAACTCAGCTGAGCACCATTTACTGAAACAATCGTTTGTTTATAACTAAATCTTACTTCAAACGTGATAATGGTATCATTTTATATTTATACAGTGCTATTCATCCCAGAGGATCCCCAAATGTTTCAGCTACTTATGGGCAGCAGCTGTTTAACCGAGGATGGTACGACTGCACAGCAGTGCAGGGCAGAAGCAGAGAAGTGCTCTGCATCCAACAGAAACTACAGGGGAATTCAGGCAGGTGAAACGGAATTACCCAAATTGCAATTTAGCCAAGACGCCTGGGGCTAACATCTCTCTGCTCACAAAATGTTGCCCTTAACAATTCAGAGGGCATTCATCTGTTGACAAATAGAGAGAAATGTCTTTGGGTATTCATGCAGCTTGCTCAACTCAAAAGCAAATTGAAAATTGTAATAAAACCTGTTCCACATTCTTCATTCATTAAAACTGTGTTTGTGCCACATTATTTCTGGGCACATTAGCATCTGCTGGGAAGAGTTCATTAAATGACCATTAGCCTGGTCTCCTCTCCTTCCAAGACAGTGCAGAAGCTGAGTCTGTCCTTCCTTCCTGGCACCACACATGTAAATGGCAACAAAACAGAATTTCATTTTGGCAAGAAAGATGACAGAGAAAGTTTTTTTTTGTTGCAAACAACTGCAAAATACAAGGAAGAAAACCCAGGAAAAAAAAAAAACAACGTTGCTGAATAGCAAGCTCAAGAAGTTGTTCTGCCATAATCACTGAGGAATGACTGCTGTCACCCACAAAAGCAGCAAGGACAACCTTGGTCATTGATCTGTAGAGACTTGCCTCACATTCATGGAGTCCATCAAGAAGTCAAAACCAGTGTTGGAATGGCTCTTAGAGCAAGGGTGCTACAAGAAACACTGCATAGCCCCAGAGCTTTCCCCCAGACTTTGGTAACCAGAACCACATCTGTAGCAAACTGGAAGCAGCTGCAGAACTGACATGCAAAGCCTGCACTCCAGTACAGGAGGAGAAAAAGTTGTGGGAACAGTTAAGCTGAGGAGAGAATGAGAAAGAATCAGATTTGACATGGAAAGCACCAAAACTCAAAGCAATTCTCAAGTTCTCATGGTTTCTACACTATAGATCAGCTCTTAGACAACCTAGGGATGACACATTTACACTGCATTTCTTTTTAAAACACATAACTTCTCACTTCTACCAGCAGATCACAAAACATGAGAGCTGGAGTTAACAGTCAAAAAAGTAACATTGCAACTAGAAAAATTAAAAGATGGGAAGAACCCTGCACTCCAAAAAGTAAAGGAAAAAAAGTTGAGGGCTAGCAATTGTATTTGGGAATTTTTGTTTTATGGAAGGCTTTTCCAGTGGAGAGAGTGTATCAACGCACTGTTTTTATGGCTTATGTAAACATCACTGCCTCATGTCTTCTCCTTCTTGCTCCCTTACCCACTCTACTTTTGTATTTACCAGGAATATTTATTAATAAGGAGCAACATAAATTGTCATACAGGATCAGGGCACTACAGTAATCGCCCTCGGTATCATGTCTGCGACATTCTTTCAAAACCCGAACACGGTTCAAAATAGTTAGTTGTTGGCAGTCATGGATAATCTAGCAAATGTCCTCATGACCACTAAGTAAAATCCATTTTACCAGACCAGGAGATTATGTCTTTCCCTGGAGATATGACTATTTCATGCTTTAGCCTCATTTCTCAAAGAAACAATATTTAAGAATCTCTGCATTTATGTGCCACCCATACTCACTCCCCTCCAGGTAACTTCAGAAGCTTTTAGCTGACTTCAGACACATTTGCCAGAAAGACAGAGATCTCAAGAACTTCATTTTCCAACAAGTTCCAGAAAAACTGGACAGCTGGGGAGAAACTGTATTAGTAACTCCACTGAGGAAAGCTGTAGTCTGAGCTCAGCTCCTACCGTATTCGGAGCAATCCCCCGGGACAGAGTCTCCACAAACGCTCAGCCACAGCCAGTGCAGCCGCTGGAGCACAGGCTCTGGAGAAGGCACCTCCAACAGATGTCCCAGCAGGAAACCCAACTTCAGCAATTCACCTGCTTAAAAAGGTTTGCTAATATTCCCTGTCGCAACTTCTCTGGCCAAATAGGTTTTGGAAACTTCCCAACAATGCTGTGTGTCAGCGAGCTCATTGACTAATTAGACACTACAGAAAAGCTTTTCCTTCAGGGTGCCTTCAGTTTCACTGTCTATCCCCCCTTCCTTGCAACCCAGAAGGAATTACATAGTCTACATCTCAGACAGTAATTACTATCACCTTCTCCTCTTAATTGATCTGGCTCCAGTGAGCAATAAGAAATTAAAATAATTAGCAGATACGTCTAGTGTTCCTAAAGCCCCACCTACACATTGTAGTCTATTTACTCTGGAACCAGCTGGGTCCAGCGCTTTGATGGTAATGCTGCACCGTTCTGGCTCACCGAGCCGTTCCACCAGCCAAGTCTGAAGAAGTTTCCCAACCAATACACAAAGCCCAGCTGTAGCTGTTGCAATCAGCAAATAACGGACCACCAGCACTGGAACTCCTGTGAAATAGCTCTTTCTGAAGCACATTTGGAAAGAAACTGAGGCTTGCTGCTGTCCTGTTCCCTGGAGAGACAGAGGATTACGAGGAGTTCCTCACGCTGCCAACATTTACACGTTTGCTCCACTTTCACTGGAGACAGAAAAACACATACGTGCAAGTTGGGAAGAGAGGCTAAAGTCTCGGAATAAAAATAGCGTATTTAAGGGATTAATTTCATTTTTGTTCCTAGTGATTTCGGCATTGCATTAATTAACGTTCCATCTTGACTGCTGAGCATGGACAGATTTATTTTTTTTTTTTAATAGGAAGAGAGAGCTTTGAGCACCATGTGGTTTTTCCCAAGCACTTGCTCCTCTGGTAGCTAAATGTGGAGATATCACTTAAAGCAAATTGTGCCCTCTCTCTGCTCTTAGCAAATACTGATTTTTTAAAAAGTTTTTCCTTCTATGCACAAATAATCTGCATCTATTGCCCTCCTTTCAAAAAACAGAGAAAATCCAGATCCCAGTAAAGTTCAGTCTTTCCCCCACTGCACTCTGTAAATTTAGTCAACAATATAAATCCACATCGAACAATTCTGCAGAGTACAACAACAAGCTGGTTACACAGACAGGGATGCATTTGGAATTTAAATGAGTTCCTGTTATTCTTATTCTCTTGAAGCCTGCACAGTGCTGAAGAAGCCTGTCTAATGTCTCTTAAACAGTGAAAAAAAAAATCAATTGAAAATATTTTTAACTATTCTGCTAGTACTATTGTCTGTACTCCTGAAGGAGAGAGTTTCTTGATTTGCCCCCCCACCCCAATTAAGGCAGTCATCAAAGATACACATTACTCTGGTTGTCTTGACAATGCTTTATGATTAAAAGACTCAAATACCTTCAGCTTATCGTGCATTTAAAAATATAATGAAAATAAAGAATAATTTACCATTCTGCAAGTTTGTTGTCTCTTGATTCCTTCTACTTTAAAATTCTTTTATTAACATGATTTATTATTTCTATTGCAATACTACTGATGATGGCAGCTCATACAGTCATTGTGCTAGAAGCTGTACAAACAACAAAAATAATGATAGTGTATGCTACTTATTTAACGTGCATTCATACAGTGTATTCGCCCACCCTCAACTCAAAAATCTTGTCTAATGGTTGGGCTAATGCTTATCGGGGAAATGGTGGATATTTTTGCCTATTTATTTAAGTTGAATCAGGTCATAGCCTGTTCTTCCTGCACAACATCCACTGAATGAAAACACATTATTCCCTTGTTTCCTTTTCTCCAGCACATCAAGGGATTATTCAAATAGAGACAAGAAAATCTTGGCTACCTTTCAAGTTGGCTCATTTGTCCGTTCGCATTCTCTTGAACAGCACCAGGTTGCATAAGTTAATGTGGACCCTACTCTGCTCCTCCTCACTTCAAAGCATCCCTTCCACCACGGTGCTCATCAGGGAACTCTCCAACCCACCACCAACCACCTCTACTCCCTGCCCTCTTCCATTGCTGAATACAATCTAAAGTTCCAGCCTGCTGTCTCCAACATTCAGGGAAGCCTTTTTACCGATCCATACGAACAGTACGCATGAACACGTGTGCCACTGGACAAGCAGAAGTGCTCAGAGCCTGCAGATTCCCTTTCACGGTGTCAATAACAGCAATAAAGGCTAAGACTGAAATAAAAGTTTGAATACTGACTGTATAATACTAACCAGCTCTCAGGCTGAAGATACATTCCACCATTAGAGTCCCTTGCCTTAGACAAAACTCCAGTTAAACTCTGGCCCTATACCACTGTACCCCAAAACAAAAACCCTAACATAACTTAGAGCGGACATTTTCACAGCAAAAGCTGAGGACTCTTTGTATGCTGAATTGACCATGACAGAAGAAGGCATTTGTTTTCCAAGGCCTAAATATTAAGTAATATTTTCTCCAAAATCTTTGCTTGGGAAAAAATCCCTTGCTCTCAGCTGAGCTAAAAATTTGCTTGGTCTTCTCTCCTGGGCTCTTAGAGCTCCTTTATGCATTTTACTGTAAAGAAAGAAGGAATAATTATGGTAATTTAATGTTTGTTCTTCTTTGTGAACCACTCTTGGCTCTTCTGTATAAATAACTGAATGTTCTTATTAGACCTAACACACTGAGAAATACATTCTACTCGAGACTGTCTCAGTGTGAAATCTATGGAAAATCAACTTCTGTCTCTTACCCTTATTTTTCCAACAAGAGTTTGATATTTGCCTTGTGTTCCTTCTCACCTGCTGTTCCAACAGCAGCACCCCTCCAGGTATCAAGAACGGAGGAGGACTGTGCTCTTACTGAGACAGCAAATTTCTATTTTACGATCAGACTATCCAGCCCTGACATTTATTTTAACAGCATGTGTCTCTCAGCACAGAGAACCTGCTCTGCAGGCTCCAGCGGGCTGGGGTGCACACCAAAACGACCAGCAGCGCCAGGCGCACTGGTGCCACTGTTCCCAGGGAGTACTGCTAGAGGTGCTCCCGGGACAAACCATCATGCATGGGAAGACCTTGCCACAGCCCTGGGATGCTCACAATCACATGGCCATACCTGTGCCAGTGGGGCAGCCAGGATGAGGAGTACCACACATTCCTCTTTTTCAATTGAAATTAAGTCTAGGGTTTCCACGCACTTCAGGCCAAAACACTTAGAAGAGCAGAGGAACACACAGTTTGCTCGTGAAGTCAAGGAAGGGAAAAACGGCAGTTAAGATTTTGAACGCGTTGAACTGCCCGGTGGAAACATCTCTCACTTCTCACTAACGAGGTAGAAAGCTGAGAAGCAACTGTGCTCCTCACTCAAGTGAAAGAGAACATGAAAATTAAGTACAGCATCTGCTTTAGAGAACTCGGCAAAGAGGAACAGAGATCAAGCCACCCTGAATTTCAGCACTGGATCTGAATGTGCCTTTGCCTTGGGGAAACTGCAGCTCCTCTGCTGCCATTTTTTCTTTTGCCATCTGTAAAATGACTATGATAATATTAATTACTTACCTGACACAGTTATGCCGAGGTACAGATTTTATACCCACACTATGGCACATTTCTGTCAAACTATAAAAGCAGAAATGTTTGAGCTTTTATGATATTTTCCACACTACAGCTGTATTTGTAAGCACCCAGAGCTCAGACTGGGAAGTATTTGTTCTTTATTCTCATATTGATTTCAATAGGACTTCTGAGCACAGAACATTTTCAGGAGCAGTTTACATGCACACGTCTGGGAGCACCACATCATCAGTGAACAGCAATAAATACACGGTAAAAAATAACAGCTGCAAAACGCAGGGGGATATTCTACGTCAGAAGCAAAACTCCACAGCCTCAACAGAAGAAAACAGTTTAGAAAAACTTGGGTTTTTTTTCTATGAACTATGGAGATTAGCAGACATTAAACACAAATACATATTATTATACATGTATCTCTATAAACACATAATTTTCTGTCTTTATAAAACCGTACAAAATGGTAAGACTACACAAGTGACTTGTTGATTGCACTGTGAATCTCACAACTCTCTAATTATTGCTGCCATCTACTCATAATTTCAGAAGCTAAGTTGTTTTAAAAAATAAAGTCAAATCCTGACACTAATAACTGGATCTTTCAAGTTATTCTTCCCCTTTCAGTACAGCAACTGCTTCTGTGTGTTAACATTCATTTTCTATTTCTTTTTTAATAGTTTTACAAACAAATGAAAACATCGATGATGCACACTCTAAGAAAAGAAATCATTTTTCAGCAAAGGACATAAACATCAGGAAAATAAAAGGGAAATCCTGTGCTCAGGTGAAAACGCAGTGAAGTCTCGGCACGTGCAAGAAATTTTCCATGCATTTGAGGTGGGGAGGTTGTGCAAAGACTCTCCCACTGTTTGCTGAGGACAGCCAAGCACCACACTGCTGCACGCTTGCGTCTAATCCTGGGCCATCTGAACCTTGGAGCTGCTCAGCTCTAAGCTCTCCTGCCAGCACACCTGTTTATGAGAGACCCCTCCTGGCTCAATGGCCTGGGCCAACAGAGAACGTAACGTCAACCGTGGCCACAGTTCCTGCAAGGCCAACAGCCAGCAGAGAGAAGTCTCCCTCACACGAACTACAGCCCCTCTGCCTTTGGAGCATGCAGGTACTTTGGGAAGGCAAGGCACTGTTCAGCATTAGTGGGAATGCAGGGATAATGATGAATACTCACTGTTTGTCAGGCAAAGGGTTATTTAATATATGCCAGGTGACAGCAGTAAAGAACACCCACCTTACTTCCTCAGCCAACGAAAGATGTTCCTTTTCTTCCTAGCAAATCAGTTCTCAATAGGAAATTTGCACAAAGAAAGGTGGCAGCATTTTTCCTTCCCATGTTAAAGAGAATAAGTGCTGAATTCTCCTTTTGCATGGTATCTTCCTGTAGAGACATGACTGCAATAAATTTTTTTAAGGGGACATCATTCTGCATAGTACAGGGAGGGGAATTTGTACTGATGTTTACAAGAAGGTGCTACAGAAAAACTTCCTATAACTGGGCTTCTGTCCAACAAAGTTGAATGCTCGATTCTTATAAAGAAGGCAGTTCCTCAAGAACGTTGTTGAGGCTAGAGTAAGAGTGAACGCCATGAGCTCCTAGTCTTCATGCTGATCAAAATGCAACTTGTGCAGAAGGGGCTGAATGAACCTCAATTGCACAGCTGCTTGTTTTACAGTTTTATTTTTTACATTCTTAAAAGTTTATGTGATCTAATTAGCCATTTTATTTCACAAAAATACATTTTGGCACTGTTGGACTTGGAACGACTCAAATGCAAGGAGTTTGCCTAGGAGGGAGGCAGATGAGTGCATGGAAAATAAGCATTATGCCTCCGTTTCAGAGACATTACGATGAGGAAGCAGAGCTAAGCTACACTTGCATGGAGATTGCTTCACTGATTTTAAGCTTTTACATACTATGTACTTGTTTAAATCTAACTTGGAAAAAAAGGTGGCAATGTCTAGAAGAAGTACCTAAGTATTATTCAATCTTAATGAAAAGGCTAAGAAAGCAAGAGGCAGGAAAAACACTGTGTGTTCACCTACATGCCCCCCCAGTTATCTGCACCGCTGACCCCCCAGCCCCACAGCAACCGAGCAGCAGCACAGATGAGACCAGAGGACTTCATCACAGAGCCATCTTGCTCCCCAAAGCCCTCTACCTTCTCATCACACACAGCCTGCCCTTTCCCATAGTAGCTCCTCTGCCTCTCATTTTATCCGGTTACCCGAGAATGCGGATTATGTGACTACCCATTTCCAAACACCAGCACCGTTAAAGGGGTTATCTGAGGTGTGGGTTTCGTCAGGGAAAAAAACAGCAATTAGGTTCCTGTATCTGCAGTTATTCGGCAGCACAGATACCCCAGGGAAGGCATCCTGGCCATTAATATATCCAAGATATCCGGGTAAACAAAAACATATCATCTCCAGAGCCAAATGTCAACTATCCACTTTTAAAGCATCGAGATAAAATATCTACTTGTGCTTAGAGAGCTGACACCAGCCTACATACTACTTGACCCAAGACAGCACTGCAGCAGGACCTAAGATGCATGCTGCTCCCACACAACTCTCTTCTGAGAAAAACTTTTTTTTCATGGCCAGTGGACAACACTATGCCCTTCCTCCCCTGCCTCACAGTTGTATCATAAAGGAAAACCACCCAAATTAAAATGCCTGAACTGAGACATTACTGGGAGATTCAGAACACCAGAGTCTCATCTTACTCCCTGTGTTCACACCACTGTTTGTGATGAAAGCATAAATTAGTAACAGTCACATACTTAAAACATACAGTCTACTTGAATTTAACTCCCAGGGTCCTTCCCCATAACCTGAAGTCCTAGATTGTGCTAGTTTTATTTAGTGGGGGGGAGCTACTAACAAATAGATTGAACATGATTGGGTAAACAAGTAACGGGGAAGGGGTGAACCTTCACAGTTGTCTTCGTTCAGAATCAAACACCCTGAAAACCAACAGGCCAGCTACCTTCTGGCTGTGAAACCCCACCAGGGATACAGGATAACCGTGCTCACCGCTATCACTTCACTGCGTTAAAACTGTAATTTGCGTAACCTGAGGCAAGCCATTACACTACAGAACATCTTGAAAGCGTTAGAGCAATAAGCACTTTGTTTAAAGGATTTGAGAATGCAAATATGTCTAATCTACAAGCTCAGGAAGAAAACCTCAACCTCTTTCTGCTTGTCCTTGCTCTAATCCAACTCACAGGAAATGTCATCTAGCTCCAGTCGAGAGTGATTGACAATAAGGATAAAATACCTTCTTACTTCAAATGCCCCTCTATCGCTATTTAGAATACAAGTGTCCCTTGATGATGCATGAAGGTGCATTTCCTTCTTTTAAACTGTTGATGGATTCATCTCTTCTCATTAAAAGAATAAATCTTATTGTGCATCTTATTGTTTGCAGCAGTATGACTGTATCCCAACTCGAATCAATCCCAACATGTTTGATAATGTCTAAGTACTTGATGAAAACCAACCCTTATGAAACAATGACCAAAAAACCAAACCAGCACAGATAATAGATGACGAAGCTGTCAGGAAAATCAAAACCTATGGACTTGAATACGCAGATGAGGAAAGGGATCAGATCTTTTCCCATCATTTGAGTAGCTTTTACAAGATGCTTGCCCAAAGTTACATCAGTGTGCTGGCTCCTAAGTCTTGGCTTCCTTGGAAACCACATCAAACGCACATTCATCAGGCATCTTCTTCCATAACCAAACACTTCTCATCACTAATTTACATATTAACTATTTATGCAGGAGTAACTCAAAAAAGCATAATGGCACACGAATGCTGGTGTATAGTAGCGTACATGCAATATACATGGTCTCTCTGCATTTATTATGAGATGTGACATGCTAAAATGGTTTTCACACTGTTATTTGTTCTGCTCTAAAACTTCTCTAGACCAAGGAGGTCCTAGTTTTCCTGTGCCATTAAATCCCAGAGAATTTTCATGCTTTAAAAGGTTAACCATAAATTCACATTTCCTTGCTCCCTTTTCTAGCTCATTTTTTTTGACAAAACTTTCAGAGACAAGTATGTCTGAAGAGATCAAGGATACTTAAAGTGTCAAATAACCAAAAATATTTTGAGTGAAGATCAGGAGGATTACACAGGCCGGTGAAACTTCTGCTGAAATCATTATGTTCTTCAGACAGGCACCGTGAGTGGTGACGGGTTAACTCATACTCCTCACATGACGGACTGCTGGAAAGTAACTGTACAATGCGGCCAGCTTCCTGGCAGAGACAGGACATTAAACATGCAATTAATGGCATGGGATGATGTGCCAGAAGTTCGACAGTCAGTTCTGGCCCATACCAGTTCCAGCTACTAGCTGGACTCTTGCCCTGTTATCTGGTAAGGACAATTTCCTGCAGTGAGTCCCATACACCCTCCTTATGCAGCAGGATGTATCTAAACTGAAGGACGCAGCAATGCACACTCAATCCATAAACACATTATCAGTGACACCATATGAAGATCTGCTCTGTTATAATTTAGGATAGATGCTTAATCAACTGCCTTGATTTACTAAGCTTTAGTATTTTCTAAATGAGTAGCAATATGTAACACAATTTTCAGCTCAGTTTTAGAAACCTTGATCAGTTACCCCTTAAATCAGAAGGAGAAACACAGGCTGCTAGCGGGAGCACATTCTATTTCTTATATGCAATTCCATGACAGCAAAACACACCATAAAAATGCATTTGCTGTTTCAGTTGACATACAACACAATATTCTGAAAGAAAATATTAGCCTTCCCACTGCTACAGCTAGTGATATGTCCCCTCGAATTTAGTACATGCAATAGGCTAGAGGATAAAAACATCCCAAAGATACCAGAAGAATTTATAAGTCAATGATCTGCTTATGCGGAAGGCAGACTGCTGATGCAAGCTGCAGTCTTACTGATAAAAATATGGATTTCCCACAGCATTGCCGATAGCACTGGGAACTAATTGGCCTGGGTTTACTCCTGCTGACTGCCCTGTGTTCATTTTGGCTTGCTCTGGAGGACCCAATCAATCACAAGCCCAAGCTGCAGTTGACCCGTAGGCAGCCACAATTAAAACTCAGTTTCTACTTACTTAAAGGTGGGAAGTGAATTTAATCTGATCTAAGTAAGAGAGAGAAGGCTTGAAACGACCTGCAGTCCCTAAGCTCTTATATCACTTTAGACAACCTTTTTCCTTTTAGGCGGTGACTGTCATTGCCCACACCTTTAGGAATGCTCACACACCATTTTCACAGAGGGTTCCTCTCCCAGATGCAAGGTAGACATGGCAGGATGCTACAGCAGCTCAGGATCCTGAGGACCAGGCCCGCAGTTCCTTGCTTTAACAAATGCTCTACCTAAAACTAATTATGTGCTTGCGCTCACAGCACTTTCCCAGGCATTTAACAATTTATTTGCTTATGTGCTACAGAAAAGCAATCCACAAGAAAAATCCTCTTGGAATAAGCCAGAGGTTGCAATACATTTAGGAGCAGGTCTTACACATCCTTGGAAACACAGACACAAGCACACTTGGCTTGTCAACCTGTTTCTACCCAGCTGCTTCTTGAAGAAACAAGTTTTATGGAGCTTTATGAAGATAGGGATAGGGAGGTGGCAGACAAAGAGGCAATCCCAGCAACACGGGTAGCACTTCATCCAGGACAAAACTGGGAATATAAACTTTCAGCTATTGCAGAGCTTTCACATCTGTGCTTCCAAGGGCTTCTTCTGGGATGCAACGACTACGGCTGCATATCATGTCATGCTACAGGGCAAGCCTATCCTGCCCTTGCACCTCATCCTCTTCCAGCCGAGAAACCAGCATCTGTTTACCGCACTAAGTCACAATCTAAAACTCATTTTTCTCATACAGTGCATTTTCACTTTTAGGAATTTACAGTGAGGTTAAGCTTGGATCAGTGGTTTCTAAATATACAGTCTGTACATGAGGCAGGAACCGAACTGCTTCAGTACCATTACTGCCTCCAGATAAAAGCTGTGCTTAAACTGCAGGTCATAGGGAAGTCAAAAGCAGTTACAGAGCAAAAAAACACCATTAACAAACAAACAATCTCATAATGGTTTGTATTTACTAGCTCTGTATTTTCAGAAGTCTCATTTTTTTTAAAACATAAAATAAATTATTTTCAATAGATGCTGAATTTCAAACTTTGTCCACTATATACTCTAATACATTTTTTTTCAGACTGTGCAGTTTTATTATTCAGAGAGCAGCACTTTTTCTCAAAAGGAATGACTTAAGTGACAAACAAGTCCTATTTCAAACCGATCACATTTTTGGCCAACTTCAAATCTCTTTATATGTTCTTGCCCGAATCCTCTTCTCCACATGTAGCAAGAAACACACGTCTGGTCAGGTTAAAGGAAACAACCAAGCAGTCAAATAAATGGAAAACTGCCTCCCAGAAACATCAGGAACTCGCTCTGGATGGTTACACTTTAACACATTTCTTTGACTTAAACAACTGATCATGGAAAACACTCTAACAGAATTTAGGAAAACAGAAATTGGTATTTAACTGTCAAACTAAAAAGATGCTAAAACGCTGGGAATACTGGCCTCTTCTCTAGCTAATAATATGCATTTTCTCAGCACTGAAGTATCTTCTCCTTTGTAACTGTCTACAGTAATATTGTTTGCTGTAAACCGTAACAGTTTTTTTAGCATCATATGCGTGTCCACTTTTTAGATCCGTTTCAGAAACATACAGCATTTCCTACTCCAAAAGTTCCATGAAGGAAGTAATTACCGTTCAGATAAAACAGGACAGGATGACAACAATTCAAGTGTTGCCCAAATCCTAAGTTTTTCAATTCAATCAAGCATTCATTCTCTGGTTTTGGTGACAGCTACTGCTGGGGAGAAAGCTGCGGTTAATTGGGAAACAACTACAAACCAACCACCCTTTTTAAAAAGCAGAATTCTTGCAGAGTCAAGCTTCTGGGCTCTGTTACGTTCTCCGCAGAGTGAACGTCTACACAGTGCAAACTCTGGAAAACATGTGAAACACCAAATGCTGAAAAAGACAAACCATTTCCATTTCTCAGTGCTGTATTTCAATCGCTATCTGGAACGCAGAGAGTAAACATCATTTAGACTCTAGTTCCTTTGGAAAGAAAGAGAGAGCATATACTTGAAAGACTGCTAAAACACATCAAATGAAATAAACTTTGCCTGTTCTACACAGACCAAGAGGCATGCCTTGCCAGATGCCACACTTTCAACACGAATTCTGCACAGCACAGCTCTAAGCACTGTTCCTTCCCCTCTTCTCTTCTCTGTGAGCTGCTAGCTACTGAGTCCAACCTCATCGTTAAGCTGTAGTAAGCCCTGTTCAGCAGCTCAGGCCTGATTTTACAATTGCCAGGCCCTTCAGGTCAGAGCCACCACCCTGCCATCAGGAGACACGTGAGCGATGAGGGCAAACCTAAAAGCTTATCAAAAACAATGCTCCACTTTTCCAGCCCCGTTGCCCTTTCCATTAACGGGATTTCTGCTTTATTCCACTGATCTTCGTGCTTAAATCCTTTGGGCTCCTCAGGCGGTGACTGCTAAATTATAAAATGATTCTGAGAAGTTTGGTTAGACGTACCATCTTGTTAGATGACAGTTTTTTTTATAGGTATCATACGGGGAACGCCAGTCCCTGCGGGTGCCACTCTCCCGGTCCCTACCCTTGGCTCTTTCAGACCGCAGGATTTTAAGCAGTACTTGCCCAGAAAAAAATGGCTTGCTTTCTTCTTCCTCTTGTTTTAAGTTTATTAATACTGTCACATCAAATCTCAATGCAAAGTGATGTGAAATGTCGTAGACTAAAAATAATGTGTTGGAAATGGGTCAGTACTGAAATATTTGCACTGTCTACAAACCAGTTTATTACTTCCTCCAGTCTCAAGCTCTTTTAAACCAATTCTCAAGTATACCAACACAACAGGGAGTTAAATTGATGAATTTTAGGAGAAATATAGACAGAACAGTATTTAGGTCACTGCTAGTGAAGTTATTTTGAGGGAATTTCATAACTTTTGTGTAAAATAATGAAAACGCTCGCTTTTGACTTCACTGTTCCAGTGCTTGTAGTTCCACACAAGCTGCTAAGGTGCCCACGAGGTACTGGCAGCGAGAAGAGAGGGAGGAAGAGCACGAGCGAAAGATCACTATCAAAGAATTTAGGTTGGAAGGGACCTCGGGAGGTCATCTGGCTCAACCCTCTACCTAAACCAGAGAAAAAAGGGTGAAGAAAAAAGGAGAAAGATGGCTTGTAAGTTTTAAGAGATAAAGAGAAAGGGAGATGGCAAAGATGGCTTGAGAGATAGCGAGGAGAACTGTTCAAAGCTTTACCAGGTAAGTAATCAGCTAACAGAAAGGATGCGAAGATAAGGAGGGATGAAGTTCTCACTGCCTTTACATGGTGGACAGACATACACAATAAACTGGCTGTGGGGGGATGATCAAACAAGCAGATACATGGCGGGCAGTTCACCTTGTTAATACAACCACGTACTTCTGCAATGCACTGAGATGCAGTAATGGGAAAGCACCTGTGCTATAACAGACGTGCAATTTACCAAAATCAAGACAATCACACTCAATGTCCAAATAGCCGTCATCTTTTCGGTAAATAATCAGCACGAAGATGGAGTATGACTCTGGGAAGTAGCTGGCTTCGGTTGTGCTGAGTATTGAACAATGACGTCCCCAGTCCTTCACAGCAAGGACAAACGCCCATTCCAAGTTATTTACTCCTTTACGCCACACACACACATCCTTCGAGGAATGGCTCCCATCCACCTGGCACCCAGAAACGTAGGAAACAGTGTCATAACATTTTAGAGTTTAAAGTGCAGGCACAATGTGCCAAATTGAGGTAACAGATGGGGATCCAAACATTGCTAAGTGCTACCTAGCAATGCAACATATGCAGTGCCTGGAAATCCTGACATCATCAAATGAATGAAGCAGCCTTGCACCAACATTCAAATTGCATACTTAATCAAGACAAAAACTGGAGAGCAGCAAGGAACAATAGTACCAAAGGTGAGAAAAACAACAGAGCCAGGACAAGAAAAGATAGCCATCCTGGTATCTCTGAGTGACAGTAGCAGTGTGGATTCTTTGCAGTTCTCATCTTTTCCCCTTTCTGCTTCAACAGTTTTTGGCAGGCGGAGAGAGACAACCTGTGAGATAGTTGTGTGTTGAGAGTTTTGGAAGGGTAGGCTTGTATCCAAGAATTTAAGATAAAAAGCTAAGTGGACTTGCAGAATACACCCATCTCCTGGAAGCTAAATATGTACTACATAATTTGAGGGTCATCAGTTGGATTTTTTTTTTTTAATTGTTAAGCATGTACCAAATTTATGCAATCTTTTATTTATATTATTTGGGGGGATTATGATGAAGACAACAAAAATTTGTACAGAATGCTTAACACCCAGCTTGAAAATTCTGGCCTTCAGTAAGGAGATGAAAACACTTTTTACTGATTCAACTTTCATTCTAAACTCATGTAATTTAATCAGATATGTTCACAGCTAGAATTGCTGCATGCTGGAAATCCTTCCCGGCAATACAGAAGCTACCACTTTACCACTCCACAGATAATTTTCTCATTACATTATATACTACGGTTAGAAAAAGCTTAGTTATATTTACAAGGGTACAGTACAATCAGTGATTGTAAAACTATGCATAATGCATAGCTGGCTTGCCCAAGTAATTAATGTGATTATGCATGCAAAGCAGGTAAGTGCAATAATTGGGTTGCTATGCAAGCTGTGCAAGCGCATGCACAATTCTGCACACCCAATGTTTTGGGAGGTTCGCCCACTCAGGGAGATTCTGAAGTTCTGTTTTTGCAATCCCAGCCTAGAAAATAAAAATAATCTTATTTCCTGTGCCATAAACTGACCTAAGCACCAATGCTATTTTCCCAATATAATTGTTAATAGCAAATGTTAAAAGCCTTTAATTAAAGAATATAAATCAGAGTGAATCATTTCAGACCAAAGCAGCCTTACAATACAGGATGCATTTGTTGCTGAAAGTCTGCACGAGAACAAAGCCATAAAAATGCCATTCACCCCTTTTCTCTGGTACATTTGAGTATTCCTTTTATTGCTCTGCCAAACCAGCAATGGTACCGCTTTCCTTCCAAAAACGCTTTCAGACCCTCTGAACTTCAGTCCAAGTGAATGACAAACGATGGCCTCTGCTCCCCTGAGCTCCCACCCTGCACACAGGGAAACCCGAAACACCTGAAGCATACCTGAGGTTCGAACTTAATTTTCTTTGACACTGTATTTCCTCCCATCCCGAGCTCCCACATAGGGATTTTTATTTGTTTATGTATTTATTTTTGGGATAGAAAATACTACTGGTTCCCTTGACACGGTTGTGTTATTACACACCGTGATCACAGGCGAAGGAAGCGTCGTGGATTGAAAGAGGGAAAAGGAGCTGAACTTCTGTCTGCTGAGGGGCAGGGTAATCGCTGCCTCCCGCCTTCTTCTTCCCACTCCATGCTCTGAACTGCTGTCATGCTCCTGTCAGCAATGTGATGGGTATCCATATATTGTTGGCCTAAGAATACATTTATGGATTGCGAACACAGAAAACGACAGCGGGGTAAACACAATCAGATTTAAAATAAAGTCAAGGCTTCTGTAAATTTGGATTACAATAGAAATTAGAGGGAGATGGAAGTTGGGGAAAAAGCCTTCTTGAATTTGAAAGTCAAGATTCAGATTCAGCTCAACGATATTTAAAAAGCTTTTGTTACCGCTTTCTACAAACATGCAAGCATTCAGGTTTTGTAGCTAACACTGAGGAATAAGACAGCAACAGATTTCGAGCTTGTAAATAATTTCCAACTGTGTATTCAATTCTACACTTCAGTTTACACTGTGCTGGGTAATTGCGTAACAGTTGAATACAGAAAAGGTAGCAGAAGCATGGGATAACACAGAAATCAAGTACCACAAAAACTGGCAATCATCACAACCTAAAGAGAAAGCAAAACCTCAGAACGATGTATCAAAGACTTTCACAAATAACTGCAAATACGGAACCACTCTAAGGACTTTGTGGTCAGATCTTTAACAAAGAATTCCTCAAAGGAAAATACCTGAATTATTTACTCAGCCCTGATCAAGTCAATACAGAATGAAGTAGATGAAAATAAGTAATCAGAAATACTTCTTTTATGTTGGCATTCTAATAGTAGACCATTAAAATATCCCCATAACTGTTACGCATGCATAAACAAGCATGCCAGCTCTCCCTCCATCCCTGCAAGCACAATATGGGTTTACATCTGGTCTCAAGAAGCACCGGGCAGATCTCAAACAGTTTGGCTGTTCAGTTCAGATAAGCGCCCAGAAGCGCGGGTTCTTATCCAAAGCTTACTCAACCTACCTGAACCTTTTGGGCCAGCAAAACGAAGCTGGCAGTCTAATCAGAACAGGCGTCTGCCTAACATTTCTGGCACTGACCGCTTCCAGTTGGGCTAGAGATACTGCAGGAATAATCCTTCTCTTTTGACATTTCATATTGTCATAGTGGCAGGAAGCTGGAAGCGTGGAGACGCACAACATGCAGAATGAAAGAGAAAAACATTTAAACAATCTGAAGCAGAGTCTGCAGTGAAAGCCTGGTAGCCAGGAGCTGCATTCTGCTCTTTGTCATCCATCCATGCCATTACAATCACATAACCAAATATTTATATTTTTTTTAGCCGTTTTAATCCTTAGGAGGTTATCACATCAACGCGTTGCTCCACAGCATGAAATCTGAGGGCCAAACAGTGCCTCTCTCACTCCAGTGCTTGAGGGGTGCACCCCATCGTCCTCGAACTGCGCTGCCTGAGGCATTCGACACAAGCGTGGGGCAGACCCTCACCTAGCTCAGAGTTACAGCACCTCGCTAGCCGAGACCTCGCAGAACACACCGCTGGAGCAGCGCTGAAGAGGCTGCACCTTGGCTTTCCTTCACACACTGCAGCTGATGCAGGGGTCCTGGTTCCCTGGGCATCCACACTGACGACACTGAGGCGGGGTGAGAATGCTGGCTGGGAGAACCTCCAGGGTCTCTATGCAAAGCGGTGGATGGAAGGGGCCTGCTACACTCTGGGGTCTCACTGTGCTATGGAGAGATGTGGTGTGATTGGGCCGGGGAGAGCATTGTGCATCAGCTGACAGAGCCTCCCCTGCAACAGCAGAGGAGGAGCACATCTCTGGAGCAAGTCAGGAACTCAACTGGTGAAAAACGCAACTGCCGGTAACAGGGAGAGCACAAAGTATCTCTGAAAAAATCAGCTTCTTGTGCAAGACCAGTATTTGTGCCAATATCTCCTAGAATGACGCCAGTGCACCACCCACCATGCGCAAAGCACCTGTTTAGTGACCATAAAGTAAATAAAAAGAACCGCTCCTCAGCTAGCCTGTGATTTCACATTAACGGCATGATGCAGAGGAGGCTTTCAAATAGCATGTGAACAATGAAAGCTACTCCACACCTATGGACTTCCCAGGTAGCGCATGAACGACAAAGTATGCTTCATGGTCAGCTGGGCGATCCTGGGAGGACTGGGGGAATCATCCGAGAAGCTGAAGTAGCAGTTAAAACTAAACCAATAAAGGAAGAAACCAAACCCAAACATTCAATGATTTGATTGTGCTGAGACGATGACAGATTTTCCCCTGGAGATGAGAGACAAGATTTTCTGGCTGGCAGAGCTCGGATGCAAGCAGCATGCATGACCAAACCGGTCGGCTGGGCACACGGTCCAGCTGACCGCGGGAGCCACTGCGAGCCAAGAACTCGCAAGCTCTAATCCGAAATCTGTCACCATTCGCTGCACAGCCTTGGGCGAGTTACTTAACCTCCTTGTGTCTCAGTTTCACCATCTGTAGGACTGGGCTATCTCTAGCTTGGCTAGCAGATAGGGGTATTCAGAGGCTTAATTAAGGATAGCTGGAGTGATTAAGTTCCAGCTGCTCAGTCTGTGGCTGCAGCATCTCACTGCCCAGTGTCGCATCCCAGCACCACGGCGCTCAGGCCAGCCGCAGTGCCCTCGGAGGAGGGCAGGGAAGGAGCTGCTGCAGCACAATATATGGGTCAGCATCTTTCAACCCCAGCAGCCAGTGTGCTGACTTGGCATCGCCCTCCTCCGAGCCCTTGGCTAATGCACAACCAGAGAAAGCCCGTCACTCCCAGCCCGTTGGAGCTGGGAGCAGAGCCAGGTCGTGCCTCCAGGCAAAGCCTCAGTGAGAAGGGAGTGGATTGCCCCTCCACGTTTGGGAAACTGGAGCCAGGTACACCACGCTCTGACTGTGCGCTACAAGCCGCGATGGAAACGCAAAGGCCTGAGAGTTGTGCTCCATCTGCCCTTCTGAAGCACTGCCGACCGGCATCCAAGTGCCTCTGGCCACAAGCCCAGGCGAGATCCAAGCACAGTCTTGGCTCAGGCTGGCTGAGACTTCCTGAGGGAGCCGCTTGGTCAGTACCACCCGGGAGCTGAATCACAGACTGGAGCTACCAGACAGCACCAGAACTGAAAAACTGAGGCCTCTTGCACAAAAACCTTTGCCAGCTCCAGTTTAGTTGTTGCTTATCCCACCACATACTCCTGTAACGCCTGAACTCTCTCACAGAAGTCTCCGCACTTCTGCTAACTGCATCCCTCTCTCTTCATCGTTTTGACTCTGTAACCCTATCTCTGCACCTCCCTCTTCCCATACATTCCCTCACTTTTCAGATAGCTTACTGTAAATATTTAGTGGTCATCAAATAACCAGAAAATCTTTCAGCTGTTCTCCTGAGAGAGTCAATTTGAAATAGGTGTTCATGCCCTTTTCAGTATTTATAGGACGATTCAGGCTAAAAAGGACCCATATATATATATATATATATATAAAATAGGTATTAATTGCATCTTGGAATAAATATCAAGTACAAGGGATTGCACAAGTTCCAAGGAGACTCTAGCAGGAAAGAGAAACTATTTCACATGCTATCAGTAATCATAGCATTACTAAAGAATGAAAATAGGAGCATACAGTAAAATGGCATGGTTTTAAGCCAATCCCTGTAAATCCATGAGCCTACTTCACTTCAAAGATCCACGCCTAGAATTAGATGACAGAAAATAAATTCCTTTATCTATATACCATTTATTTCTTAAACCTCCTTGCCGGTGCTCCAATTCCTTTCTGTGACCTTTTCAGTGTGACAAATCCATTTGCATTTTCCAAAAACTGAACGTGGTCAGAAAAGCACTCCTATCCAGGACTCATCCGTAAGAGCCGGAGTGCTTTGATTTAGGAAAGACTTGCCCACTGCTCCCAACACATTCAGCCTAGGAATACGCATCAGTATTCGAACCTTTCACATCACCGATATTAAAGCCTATTCCTGCACAGCCTTTCCCCCGGGAAAAAAAAAAATCTCCCAGTCATGGCACACTGAACAGAAGAAGCTCCTGCACAAAAATCTTTGTCACTTTGCTTTTATTTTTTTAAATCCTTTAATATCCTATTAACCTGTCACATACGCTACCTGATTTCTGCAACGCAGAGCAGTGTCAGACCAACACACACAGGGCAGCAGAGAGAGTCAGGGAGACCACAATGTGTTGGTGCAGGATCATGATACTCTATGATGGGTGCCAACAGATTGTCATCAGCCCTTCCCACACGAGGCCAAATACTGTGTTCCTGACTGTGAACCCCAGCAGGAGCCAGCCAGAATGTTACCGGAGCAAACACCAAGAGAGGATTGCAGTATTTGGCTCTGAGTTTTCACAAATAACTTTATTTCTCTCTGTGTCCTGTGACCTAGGTAATGAAATAACATTTAAAACTCAATTAGGGCATTTAAAATACAGATCTCTGTTTTAACATGCAGACATTTGTGGTACCAGAGATTTAATATGATAATTACTGAACAGATGTTTAGGTAATTGTGGACACTGGCTGATGCTGACTGACATGGGATTTGCATTTTAGGTATTTGGCTTCCATGGGTTTATGTATGTCACAGCCAAAAATCATAGAATCACAGAATGGTTTGGGTGGGAAAGGACCTTCAAAGCCCATCCAGTCCAACCCCTCTGCAAGGAGCAGGGACATCTCCAACCAGATCAGCGTGCTCAGAGCCTCATCCAACCTGGCCTTGGATGTTTCCAGGGATGGGGCATCCACCACCTCTCTGGGCAACAAAAACCTCTGTTTCCTGCTCAAAGATAAGTAACTATAAAAGCCTCTGTGTTTCTACTCCACAGTAAATTAAACAGTTGTACAAGTCAAAAGTAAATCTCTGCTCCGCATACAATGATTTCCAACAGCCCAACTTCTTTGCCTGTTTGCACCACAGTGAAACCACCGCACAACCTTTCACTCTGAAGAACTAACTCCAGACTTGCATGAAAACTGAGATCAGAGCCCAGTCCAAGTACAGCAAAAAAACCACACAAGCTGTTTTTAAAACACCACATCCTGTAACACTTTCCTACAGAGTGATGTATACCACTGGATTACAGGAGACTATTCCCATTAGGAAGCATGATTCAATACAACAAAAGGTGGCAAAACTGAGCCCGAATTGATCAAGAAGATTTAACTCCAAATTGACAATATTGCTGAGCAGCGAGGCAGGGAGCGCAGGCATAATTTGGTTTCCTGCAGCACCACAGTAAATGAAGGCTATCAGTATTCCAATCAGTGGCTGATAGCTTTACTTCCCCCATGAGTTCCTCCAGGTCATCCCTGAGAGTTAGAAAAGTGCTTACTCGTTTGGGTTGCATCGAGCAGATGGTTACTGATCAGAGATTAGTACCGGAGCCCAGGGTCAGCGGGCTGCCAAACAAACTCTTCCAAGGGCTGTCTACCACCGTCACCCCCGGGACAGCAGCCTGCTGACCGCTGTAGACAGGTGACTGGCCAGGCAATGTTACTGTTCATGTTCAGACCTCTCTATAGTATAGCCAGAGCTCGCCTGATCTATAATTTATATCCCTGCGATTTCACTGCCTGCTGCTACAAAATCACTTTTGGCTTTGGGTCACTCAGTATAGACTTTTGAAGGAAATGGAGAACACGCAGAGGTGGTAGAAGAGAATGATTAAAAACCAGACCATCCCAGCTCTGCAAGAGTGGAGGCCCCACAAATGTATTTAAGCCAACTCATATTTTTCAAATCTCAGATCAACCTGAGAACAGCCATCTCTTCTCATAGGTTTATTATTGTTCGAACAGAAAAAAAAAAAAAAAAAAAAAAAAAAGAGAATGGCAAGACTAAAAACACAAAAGAGCTGGTGGAATTGCAGAACACAAGCTGGTTTTTCAGAACCAGCGTATTGTGGCTACTGCTGTGCACAGAGATATTTATTTTCTTTCTCCTGATGTGGTTTGGAAGTTGAGCTTTTGCATCAACCTGACTATCATGGAATGTATGTGCATATAAACCAGAAAGGAGCCCTATCTTTACAGGTCTGGACTCTCTGAATGGTGCTTATTTTTACTGAAACATGAGGATTGGCTCTTTCTAAGCAATGTGTCTGTATTCCTTTTGATTTGAGATTTTCCTATTTTCAGCAGGGTTTTGCTGCCATAGGAGGACGACAACGATAATGGTACGCCACAAGATCCTAGGCCAAAACCACTTTTTACTGGTAAAGCTGATGAAGGAACAAAGCTGAGCTTTGCTCTAGTACAACAGTAACTTTGAATCCCATTTCTCATACCACTCCAGTACAGCAAGAACCATTCTGAGGACAAGAGCCCAGTGTATGGTACATACAATGCAAACCAACCACAGGAAGCCATGCCCTCCAAAACTGTGTCTGTATACAGCAGAAGAAAAGAAGAGGAGGGGGGGGAAAAAAAAAAAAAAAAAAAAAGTAAATGGAAGTTGCTGAAGATAACCTGGAAAGTCACTAGCAGAGCCAGAAGGACAGTCTCATGATCCCTGCCTTTGTGTCTTCAAAACCACCTGCACCTTAATAGCAATCAACAGTTTGCAGCCACCTTGTTTCAGGGAGTTGAAAAATAAAGGAAAACGTATCAAGCCATTTTACGCTTTCATAGAAGTGAATCTTATTTCCTCCAATTACAATATCCTATAAAGAATGAGTATGTGTTGCTTGGATACTGTACTACATATACAAAAATAGGTTCCTAACTAACTTCAATTAAGAATTACACAACAGTATTAGTTTGGGGACACTTTTAAGTCTTGCTTACTCAATTCCGTTTTAATATAGTTTCTCATATGTGCTTTAATTTGTACATGCATTTAATTATGCACTTCTGTGACACAGTATTAAGTCAGATCCCAATCCTACAAACACTTCCACGCACAGTTAACTTAATGTACATGCAGCCTCACTGCGAATTTATGGGTGTCAAATCGGAATGATCAGGGTTTCATTGTTTCCCATTTATAGTGATATCTGCCTCGTCCATTCCTATTATTCTTTGATATTCTTTTATTTATTTTGACATTCATGCATTTATTTCCAAGCCAATATATCACTTGAATTCAAAAGACAAAACTCTTCAGGAATTTAACGCAATGAAAAATGAAACATCTGGACTTCAGAAAGAGGAAAATCAGGAAGTTATTCTCACGTCAGAGAAGCACATTTAAAAAAACATAATAATCACATCTAAACTGCCTTGAGAACTATTTTATGGTCACAGTTTGAAATTTTTCGCAGCATTGTTTCTGTATGGCTAATAGATCTCTGGGACTCAGTTTCTGAACCCAGTCTTCTTAATCACCCAAGTATGGATATCGTTCATCAACTCCACTATGTAAATATATTCAGGAATGTTCAGAAAACTAGAAAAAAAAATAAGGTTATACACCACAGACAAACTATATTTTAATATTAGAACCTACAATATTACCACAGCAGCAGTTGGTTTGGATTCTGAGCCCACGATAAAACTCACTGCTTCTGAGTCCCAAACAAAACAGAGCATCTGCTGAGAAACAGCGTCCCCACGTCTAGCAACCTCTGCGCAAACTCTTGTCCACCGCAAGCAGACATCTCTAACTACATTTAGGACTCAAAATGTTTTCAAGTATTTTGACGGTGGCTTGAAGCAATTGTACAGTACAATCTACAGCAACCGGTCAGCAGGATTTCTTTGAAAAAATACCAATGAACTTCAATAAACAGACAGCATGCTGCAATAGCAGGGTGTCGTAGTTCAGCCCCAACGGGGACCAGACTACGCAGTCTCTCTCTCTCCCCTCACCCTCCAGTGGGACAGAAGGGAGAACTGGTAAAAAAAAAGGCAGTAAAACCACATAAGTTGAGATGAAACAAAAATAAATTTAAGAGAGATAACAGAAGAAAACAAAACAGTGATGGATAATAAATACAGTACAACGGCTTACAACAAACCTCAAAGCCCAGGTTCAGCAAGAGACTCCCCTCAGCACCCTCCTCACTGATACACTGAGCATGGTGCCACATGGGATGGACCAGCCCTGGGGCTAATTTGGGTAAACTTACCCCAGCTGTTGGCTAATCACTAACCTATCCCAGCTGGGTGACACTCCAGCTCCAGTTCTCCTCCCAACTCAGGTGAATATTAACTCTATCCTAGCCAGAAGCAGGACACAGGGGAAGCACACATGAGGTCTGAAGGCTTGAGAATAAGCATAGTTCTCAAGTATATTTTCAGTTTAGGCTTGGTCTGTACAAATGTCTTCTTCCCTGCATTCTTGGTGATACTGGAAACCTTCCACATTTACTTTGGGCTTTCACTTCTTTTTGCATCAGTTATTAAATAACCCTCATCCTCCTCAACACATGGGCAATGCCTCCTGCACACCAATTCTGCTTCCACCCACCCACCCTTGGTACAGGTGACGCAGACCAGCTGTCACATCACAAGGCAATAGCTAGTGTCATGGTTTATACCAGTAATTACCCAGAAACTTCCACTACTTCAGCAGCAACAACAAATAACCAAAAACGCAGCTCCGGCCTGAGGGCTGCTGCGCAGTAAAGCTGCCATATTTCTGTGCAGGTTTTCCCAAAAATAAACACGTACGCAAGCACTGCACAGGGAGCAACAGCCCCACTACGCACGTTCAAACGAACCGTTTCACACACAAGCCCCTAAGGATGACTTTTCTGGAATAAACTGATAAAGCATTGGAGAAGGCTGGATGGATTTCAGATGGTAGGTCTGCTCACACCTACTGCGCAGGAGCTCCTACCAAGTGCTAGAGGTATGGAAAATTTGGAAATGACTGGGGGGACACAAAAAAAAAAAAAAAAAAAACCAAACCCAAATGACAAGACAAGAGAAATAAAAAACCTTCTCAGACAAACACTGAGGTAGTAAAAGAAGGTATGTGTGCTGAAACTGAGAGAAATGAAAGCCCAGTGTGGCGGGCTAACTGGAGTATCACTGTGCTGCTTTCTCAGAGTTAGGAGAACATTCCAGGAATTATTTCTCTTTGGTTCATCAAACAGACAGCCCCAAGCAGTGACTTTGCTTTGCAGAGGAAACTCCAAACGGTGCCTTTCCACACATCCAGAAAACTTCTTGCAATAACCAGCACCACTAACTGCAAACTGGGTGGACAAAAGCCACTCTTGCCAGGTTCTGCAGCTTTTCACAACATTACTGTGCTGCCTCTTCTTGCTGTGGCTTACCCAGCCCGGACACGGCGAGCAGCACGGATGGTTCAGCTCCATCATCAGGCTCCTGAACGAGAACCCACAAACCAGAAAGACACAACTTTTACCTCCAGTTCCTGCAGTAATGGAAAAATGAATCGTTACAGATTTCTCTTTCAGACTGTGAAGGTAAGTTTTGAAGCACAACCACAGCACTATTTGCATGTCAGGACGGGGGGGCTTAGCACAGCTAATAAAAACAGATTCTGAAGCACAAGCTGCAGCGCAAAGAAAAAAGCGTATGCCCATGCACTACCAAATATCAGCCAGAGCTGCCAATATATACTCCTTCCCATAATTACTACTTTGAGTATAGAATGTTTATACTTTGAATTATGCGTTGGTAACCTTTTGAAGTAGAATTTGCTTCTCTTCCCTAATCTCCAAAAGAGATTTCAACGTGATCAAATTCTACTGATGCCAAACGCTCCAGTGTATTTTGCTTGAGTATTTACAAATATTTTTCTTAGTCATGAACCATCTTGTAAGCAGGAACTTGTTTGAACAAGTATTCCTGGAAAATAAAAAATAAGTTACAAATATGATCATGCATTAGTCCATTTTCATATGCAATATCCAAAGGGTTCTTTCAAAGGTGTTTTGAAAACGAGTTCATTCATTTGTACAGGGCTGCAAAGGTCTAACGCTGCTGTCCAAGTGTTCGGTGTAATTACACTACCAGGGTCTAAGTGTGCTCATGGCCCCCCCTGCAAACATTCATGCTTGCACATCTGAAAGGAGAAGGCCAAAGCAGGCGGAGACAAGACAGCTAAAAATCTGTGCAGTGTATTTTTTTCACCCAAATATCGCTTTTAATGTATAATCAATCTTTATGGTCTGTTGCTGCAGGGAAGGTGCAGCAGAATCAAGTTTTCATACAATTGCAAGTTGTACAAATCTTTCAAAAACAGGATTACAGCATTCTTCATTCCAAATCGATATTGATTATTCCTTAAGTTACATAGAAATTCCTTTTAGTCTGAGACACTTCATGTCATACGAATCCACTTCATAATGGGAAATATCCCTTCCAGCACACTAACAACGCCATCCTACTCGCTGGGCTCATTTAATGAGAAAGAGTATTCCTTTTCTTTTCTCATATATTATTTCAATATGTGTATCCCATTTCACTCTTGTTACAGTTGATCTGTGCAGAACTTTCCAAGAATAAAGTCTTTTGTGACACACAACTTCGGTCCTGACCAAAAGACCTGCCGGTATTGCCTCACTTAAGGACTGAGCCCGTTCTGGAGACACGCTACTCAAACTCTCCCAGTAAGAAGCAGAATTCCAATTATTTACACCAAGGGAAGAGTCACAAATCATGCAGAAAACAAGACAGAGGAGGCTGTCCAACACTGTAAACACCACATAGGTGTTTGGCCAGCTAATTTCTACTAACGGCCCTGGAAATTCACGCATGGGTTGAAAACATGAAGGTAAGAGAAATCTCTGTTCTGTTTCATCTTTCTGCTGTTTTCTCTCTAGTTCCAAAACATACTTTAAATAAATAAATAAATAACCCACAACAGTGAAATTTACGTTCTCAATAGATGGGAGATAAGTCATAGGGCAAAGAGCATGAGAAGCAGCTGGTCACTTGGGTGAAAATTAGGAACTCAGCGGTTTGCTCCTTGGTTGGCTACTCAGCCAGAGTGGAGCAGTTCGCTGTCTCTGATCCCGTAATTCTGCCACCGTAGCTTTTTATGTGGCCAATGAAGAGTCTGATCATCAGTTACTAGAGCATATTTCTGCAAAAGGAAATACAAAGTTCCCTTTGCAATAAAACGCTTTGTATTATCTTTCATGGTTTTAAACCACAAAATACTCCTTACATTTTATCTCAGCATTGACTGCTTTTTAAGTTTACATTTGAGTTGTGATGATTAACTTTAAGAAACAAAGCAAACTGCATGTGCTTTTTTAGCCCCTAAGGACAGTTATTGCTTAGAATATAACCGCAAAGATATTTTTACATTGTAGGAAACTGAGTATAATGTATATTACAGCTCATTTTCCAACACTGGATTGCATCGTAAATATGCTTTAAGCTGCCAGTGTTAAAATGATAGCGGAAAATTAAAACAAGCATAATCCACATTATTTAAGATGAATTTTATAGCCAAGTCAGAACCAAAATGAAATAAAAACACAGCATTTGCATCCAAGAAAATTTGGTAGAAATAATAAAAAAAAAAAAACTGGTAAGGATAAAACCTACTTAGCAAAAAAAAAAAGTCGATGAAAACATTTGCCATCTGTTGAGAACATGGAACTGGTTTCCCTATTACAAGCACTAATCTTAAAGCCAGGGATTAACATCTGTAGTAGCAAGTCCATGCAGAAAGGCTCAGAGCTCTGGTCATCTGCAGCAGCCCCCAGCACCTCGCGGAGCCCGGCAGGCTAGCTCCGCACCAGAACAAGCCGTTCTCCAGGAATCAGGCCTGGCCACAGATGTTTCTTCATGTTCTCGCATGGGCTGGGGAGCAGAGCCTGCTCATCAAGAGGTGGAGACTCAAATGTCAACAAGTCTCTCTAGCTCACCCGGGATTGAAAAAAGAAGAAATTGGCTGGAAATGGCTTGGTTTTGGAGTTTGTTCTGGTTTGCTTGGGTTTTTTTGTTTGTTTTGTTTTGTTTTTCTCCTTAACACATGAGAACACTAATCCACCTCCAGCCCAAATCAGTTGTTGTGCCCGAAACTCCTACCAGACAATGCGGTGAACCATGAGGAGTATGTCTTTTAAAACACTGATGCATATTTGATCAATGTTATACTCTTCTTTTCACATATATACAGATATACTTAAAAGATTTACAAAAATCCTTATACTAATTACTGCCTATAATTAGAGATCCTTCTTGGGTTTAACAGTGCACGAGCGCATCACACAGCACAGCACTGCTTCGTGCCATTTTTGACCATAGGAGAGAACAGAACATCAAAGCCACTACACACCAACTTCTAGCCTTCTTGGCATTTTTTGGGCATTTATGCAGATTCTCAGCTAACAGTTGTTATAATCACAGTGAAAGTAAACACAAAAGCAGCATGTAACACCAGTTTCTTGTCAGAGGTGCAAACGACCCAAGCAGAGACATTAAAATCAGTAGCGAGACATTAGTAATTAATTCAGAATTCACTGTAACAATACTAATTATGGCACGTCATGCAGCATTATTGAGAACATGTGTGCTTCTACAGGAAATCAATTGTAATTCACCAGTTAATGTGGTGTTTTTACCACTACCAGTGGAATTTAAAAGCCTGACTTAAATCTTCACCTTGGTGACACGTTTTCTGAAGGCAGAAAGAGTTTAGACAGATGTGATGGTAGTTTTATCTACACAAGATACAGGGCTGAGTTTCTCAGCCAGGTAGCCTACAGGGAGAGGGACCAGAGTTTTGTTGAGTATTTCAGAGACCGTATGCAATTCTTCTCCAAGGCTTATCTCTCATCTCCCAGCTAGACCGGAGGATCTAAGGAATCCCTCTCATTCAAATCAAATATCAATCCAGCTCCTACTGTTCCTTTCCTTATTGGAGATGCAATCCCCTTGATAAAGAAGGATGCCCGGTGCTTCTGTAAGCGCTTATCAATACTGCACCCGCACAGACAGCGGGCTTGTTCAAGGCTATCCATCTCTGAGCAGCACAGACTGACAGAGGCTAGAAAGCCTGCACTTATGAAAAACAAAATATTACCGCAAGGCCATGGGTAGATTTTAGTTACACTTTCAGGCCACAAAGTCAAACGCAAAGGCTTATCTGTGCCAGGAGTCTCATATCCCTGCCACACGAACGCATACGAAGAGCAAATATCCTGTAGCAGGGGCAGAGATTTGATCAGGTTGCAAAACCGAAGGAGAAAAACCTCTCAGGAAACATGAGCAAAACACTTCCATGCTCATTTACAACCCTAAATATTGCTGGTGTTCACCAGGGTGTTTCGAGACCCTGACTCTCCGACGTCTGTTCCCTCTGGACAGCATCTTCAGGACACCGCAGGCCTGAGCAGTTCCCAGCTCTGCATTATGGCAAGGCAGGCAGCAGTCCTGTTTCCAGACAACTGCACTGAACGGTATCACCTCAAAAGGTGCAAACGCACAAGCTGATTATCCAGTCATTCAGGGGAACATTAATACAAAATCACTTATACCTGGAGGCCTATGCAGATAACAGGTCAAAGAAAAAACCTCAGAGAAATGGACAGGTGATTCCCCCCCTGCGGTGTCTTCTCCCACCGGCAGAAGAGGTGGAGAATTCAAGGGCACAAAGGAACTGCCCAGCGCACAAAGAGAGACTGACCCGGGTCACTATGGCAGAACCACCCTAACTCACATATCAGCCTTTAAAAAGAGTGTTTAATAGGATACCTTCATAAAATTGTGGCTTTATTAAGCCTGCTCTTTCCTTCTAAAATCCCATCCCTAATTCTCTTTTCAACCGCTCATATGTCGGGATCAAAGAAAAGATGGATTTTAGTGTATTTTAAAAAATGCTGAGCTTGGAAACTGTTCCTAAAAATTACTAATTGTGTCTAGTTAAAAAGCCGAATCACATTTTTATTTAACTGGGAAACAGCTCTCTTTCCTGGCCCTAGAAATAGCAGGGATGAGGAAAAAGTCCCATCTCCAAACTTCAACCAGAGCAAAGCCTGCACAACGAACAGACGTTGTTTCTGTTATTCACTTCTTCATGTCCACGGACAGATTTGTCAAAATAAAACCACAGCATTTTACCTCAGATTACAGGCCTGCCGAACGCGGCCTGGCTCCCCCGCCCTCTCCTCAGCAATGCTGACCCTCTGCCTTCTGCCAAACCACTCCTGCCCACCCCAGATGACATTCCTGCCTTTTTTTCAGGCCATCGCACCATTTTCCCACCACTGCCTCACGCGAACAAGGCGGCCGAGTGCCCAAAGAGAGAACCTTGCAGGATGACACTGACAGCGGATGCTGCACCTCAAGGAGGGACCTTAAGGAGAGAAGAAAACCGGCTTTTTTCCCTCAGCATTGCTGAGGGGAAGGACACCCCAAAACACATCCGTTGATAAAGGACGTGAGTACGAGGAAGGTCTTACAACAGGGACAGAGCAGGGTTCTTCCTTCCCCAGAAACCGATGAACCGAGTCATACAAGATGCACTCAACTGGCCCTGTGGCCTAAGAACTGTGACAAGGGAGCCATAGTTCAGCCTTGATCCTTTGGCAGGCCTCAGTTTCCTCACCATAAAATGAGTTTAAAAGCCCCTTAACACTGCACAGAGCCGTTAGATGAACGGAGGTGTCCCCAGCTCTGAGGCAGTCAGAGGGGACGTTCAGCCCCGTGCAGCAGCAGGAGATGCCAGGTCCCTGCAGCCAGGGCAGCTCCAGCCCTGCCATCGCCACCTCGGGAAAATGATATGGATGTGGCAAAGGCAGCTGCTTCCCAAAATAGCCTGTAGGGACAATACACTGCCCTCGAGCCAGCCACACTCAACGTTCATTTTTATCAACAAACTTTCTCAACACCCTCTGCTCACAGAAGAGTTGCCTCACCACCTTTTTTTTTTTTTTGAGAATTTTCCTTTTCCGCTCCATCTTTCAGACAGGCCCACTTATCATATTCAGGGCCAGCCCTGCAAGCAGGATGTAAATCACTTCACCAGCTCAGCTGCCATGTATTTAATAACTTACTCACAGCTGCAAGAAGGGAAAAAGGTTAAATTATATGAGGGGGGAGACAAAGAGGGAATGTAACTTCCGAGAGTTACACAGGACTATCCAGAAATACTTTGTCACTTTGAGGGAAGCCCCTCCATCACATTGCAGGGGCTAAACGGGCAGTCCGAGTTAAAATTATCTTGGTGGTGTTGGATGCTCCTTGTGCACAGGAGGGAATAGCTGCTTGTAAGCAAGAGAAGGAAAAGTCAGTTTGCTGAAAAAAGGAGAAAAAAAAAAAAGAAAAAAAAAAAAGGTTTTGTTTGTCAGACAGAGCTGTACTATTGTCTGCAAATGCCAAGGAGGGCAAAACTCTCCCAAGACACGTCAAGCCCCTGATCCAGCTGTCAATTGTTCTCGTAGGCAGAAAATGAAGGATGACATGTGAAATGAATTCGTACAGCGCTCGCGCGGTGGAAGCCCTCCTCGCCCTCCCCAGCCAGCCGTGCCGCAGCGGGCCGGGAAGGGAAGCGCGACGCAGATTTCGCTATTAGCATGATTGACCTAATATTGGATGACTCTGTACCCAAGCGCTTATGCGAAATAATAAGCCTGGCTACTGAGCAATTATTAAATACAAGGAATTGTTAAATCCTTGCATTGTACATATTCTAAAGGAAATTAATCATTTTGAACTCTGGAGAATACAGTTTTATAAGAAGAGAAGAAATAGCAAATACACAATAGGGTATTTAAATGCTAATACAGTCAAACAGTTTAAAGCATAGCATACATTTTAATATTGGTTTACTGAATACTAATTATGCTCTGCTAAGTAGCAGTAAGTAGCATTTATTATGATTTGTTGAAAGTATTGATCCAGATACTGACAAGTACAATTTCCCTTTCTGTATATATCCTTAAAAATAAATATTATCAGATTACCAAGTCTTCTTAAAACATGGGGTTTTTTTCAATATTCTGTTGCAACTATCAGTGGCAGCTTGATATCTTAAAGCCCGGTATTATTTCAGCTCAATGGTGCGAGGCAAAGAGAGACTATTATCTGTGATCTAAAATTTACTCAGCCTTCGCTACTCAAGGCTGGTAACTTGGCGTGATTTTGCATCTGGTCACACCCTAGACTACATGGGATGGAGAAGAGTGTTAAATAGCCATTCTCCAGAAGCGTTTGGCGTGGGGAGCTGCACAGGGGGCTGACGGCACTGCTGGGTGATTTCCATCACCGAGGGTCCCCACGCGTGGGTAAGGCAGACAGCGGGCGTCCAGCCTGACGCGTGACCAACCCGGCGCACAGAAGTTCCCTATATCGTGACTACAGAGAGGGAAGCACTTCCACAGCCTAAATACACACCTTGTGCCCATGCCCGTTCTGAGAAGCACCAGCCTGTGAAAAACCCATTGATTTTAATTAAAAGAAACTCTGCTAAACATAAAATTAGCAAAATTCAACCACATTGCTACTAAATCAAAGAAAGTTGGCTGGGATAGAAGCTAGTACAGAATTTGTCCCTTGGCCTGTACTATATGGCCATTCTAAATACACCAGGCAACAAATGCCACAAACACAAGCAATTCACCATTAATAAATAATTTTTAATAGTAACCTTCAATTTGATTGACATACAATACCTGCTGCATTAAATGCAAATTAAATATGTAGTTAGGAAATTCAATTTAAAGCTTTTCTGTTTTCTTTTATCTGTTACATCAAAGATATCAAAAAAGTAGTGGCTTTATTTTTTCATGTGCTTCGGAAATATAACGTGAATAGAACTGACTTAACGGGAACATGAATGCAGAAGTAGATTCAACTCTATTAACTTTTACAATTTTGCTCCAGAAATTGTTTCTCTTGATATTTTAATTTCAACTTTGCTGATCGCAGAAAGAAGCAAGGTCAAAACCTCTGCTGATGCTCCTCAGAATGCACAGGATCACTTAGCATAATTCAAGCAGCTGTAAAAAATGAATACTGCATGCTACAATAAATGGGTTTGTGTTTGTGTCTCTAATGTAACAGGATTAGAGTAAAAGAAAGCACCATTTCTGTAGTTCAGCTGAAATAAACATTACAAAAGGCCAATTTACACTTCCAAGATTACTTGTAATCACACAATGTTTAGGAAATTATTTCAGTCTAGCATTATTCTGCCATATAGCTGTAAGTAGGCCATTCACTACAATATCTTAGCTGTTTTTCTTAGACACAACAAATGACAGACGTTTTACAATTTATTTTTATTACTAAAATTAAAAAGAATAGTATTGTGTTTACGCTGTCATAAGGGTAATGTATCCTGGCTGTGAAAGTAACAAAAGAACCTGGCACTGATGAAATTAGCATCATCCTCACCTGTCAAAACGTACTGCTAGGAACTTTACAATCAGAAAAACCAGCCATTTTTATATCAGTCAACTTGATACTAAAAATGACCCCAAAGATATTATAAATAATTCTCCAATAATTTGCTGATTCTGATGAGCAGGTGAAAATTCACACATCTTCCCCTTTTGTTCTTCCCCCTTGACAGGCTTTCAGTTTGAAACCACTTTTTCAACTGTAAAGATATTCGGGTATACACAATTATCAAGTTACTTTGTGCAAGCAAAACAGTCAAATCCTCTTCCTACACTCCCGCTTTCTTTTTGGAAGAGGAGTTAGTCATAGCAGGTGATGTGCAGAGACAAAATGGCTTTCAAGAGATTGGCAAAATGCTTTGAACTGAGTATCCTGTTTGTTTGATTACCACTATACGCAACTGGAAGTTGGTGCGATAACGCGAAAGCCACTCAATTCCAGCACAACTGGAACACTGCCAAAGCAATTAAGGTTGCGGACTTGGCCATGACGCTGAAAATATATAGAATAATTTTACACCCCATCATGTTGCAGTAATGGGTACTTGCACCCATAGATGGGGGAGAAGTAACTACACAGCATGGATTAAATTAACTTCTAGAATATTTACCAAGAGTAAATGGCTTTCAAATGAGAGGTAAAGCCCCCTGCCACCAGTCCACTCCACAAACTGGGAAGGAGCGTGGGTCCTGTTGGACTCATCACTACGGGCACCTTACGCAAAAGAGACTCTCCTTCCACGGGCTGCCAGCACAGGGCAGGCACCTGCCGGACCCTGCTCTCCCCGGGCGCAGAGGCTGGACCCCGGGAGTGCGACCAGCCCCAGTTTCTGAACATGAGATGTGACTGAGAGCCGTGGCTGGAACGCACTGCACATCACTTGGACCATAAAGTCTAGGGTGCAGTTACATTTTGGGTTTTTTTTTTGTTAGCTTGTATTTAAAAAAAAACAAAACAAAAACAAAAACCCAAACAGACAGACAATAATAAATGAAACACTGAAAAAGGTCTCAGATGCACAACAGATTGTCCTAGAAGTTCCAGTGAAAGACAAGTTCTTCTCTGACAGATGCTACTTCTGCTTACAGTCCAGCACTCATACGTGGTGCTGGGATGCGCTGCTGAGCAGGTGCCAACATCCTCAAGTCAGAAAGTTTGCTTTCTGGTCCAGAGCGGGATGGGAGGATGGTGGCTCGTTTGCCTTGTTTACCTTTAACATCTTCCAATGGAAAGGGAAGCAGAGGGAGCAGGCACTAAGCTACATCTCTGAGGCACAGCCTTACAAATCCGGTGACGCTGATGTAGAAACTTACACTCAGCTTACACATCTTCCAACTCAGTTCCAGTTTTCTTAGATTCCCACTTGAACTTGACGTGCTGCCCCTGGCACTGATCCCCATCAACGCTGTGTAAGATTCATCAGCCCAGCAGACCGAGAAGGGGTATGAAGGTACACCTCCAAGAACACCTCCGAACACAACACTCTCAGTCTTCGACCGAGCACAGAAGAGAAATCAGCAGGCACTGTGGCAACCTTTGGGAAGGGCTACATACACACAATGATTGTACCGTTTAATACTGCTTTGGGCTACACAACCAGCCAGTCCACACTGTGACGAGAGGGCAGCAGAGCACACCTGCAAACACAGGAAGGGATGCATTTTCCCAGTGAAGGACATCGACCACACGGCAGCTCCAGGACAGCAATACAGCTCCGCACCAGCAGCCTTTACATGCTGCTTAATATAATTATCAATATATGAAAAAAAGCAAGTAAATGAGGAGTTGTCATAGCAACCGCTACCTCCTAGGAATACGAAAGATATGGGACCACCCTCACTGAGGGAATGTTTTATTTATTGTTTCATATTTTGAATGTTCAAAGTTATGCTGCTGGACACTGCTGTGCATGTTGGCGACCTTCGCTTGGTAGCACTCGCATTCTGTTGGCTAGCTCTGCCTCAGGAGAGGACCCTCATTTCCAGTGCTGAGAAGCAAGACTAAAGGCAAACTCTCCGATCAGCATGGTAACATCTGCTCGTAATTCAAGTGCCTGCTGATGGTCAGCACTTCCCCTGCTCAATTACAACATGCTCCCAATTTATAAACCATCTCAGTAATAACCGAAAGCAGAAAGACAGAGGAATTGATTTCAGTCTTTGCAATGATAAACATATAAGGACCCATGAGTTTTTCTACTTGTTTGTGGTTTTTTAAACATGCACTGCTTTTGCCTAAATCACCCATTTCACTGATACCTGGACTTTCATGCATTCAAAGCATTTTGAACCATATGCCTAAAACCCATCCGTATTAATGGGACAAAAGCACACGTCAAAACACTTAGCTGTATAGGAATGGTGCTAAGTACATGATTAAATTTAAGTATAAGCTTAAGCTTTGAGGAACTGCAGCCTTACGCTGTCAAATTTAGGCACGTGAGCATGTAACATCATTACTGCTGTAGAGAGCTGAAAAATTTAGATTTGAGGCAAGAGGACAATATTACTACTTCAAGATTCTGATCAGTTTCCAGGACACACAAAAGCACAACACAAATAAATACATGGCTTACACAGCAGCTTCATTAAGATCATGAAAATACTGGAGGTCATCTTCAGAGGACATGACATTTTATAGATGCTCTATTTTTATGAATGGACAAGAGAAAGGAAGTGAAGCTGAGGGTAAAAAGTAGGATTTAATAGTAGCAAGAGTAGTAGAAGCAGCAATAATAAAATAAACTTTTTAAAAAACAACCTAAATTCCATGTAGCTGCCTCTACAAACCTAGATTATGTTCATGAACTCAGAAAATGATTTAATTTCTCCTCTTTGTTGAGGCTAAGCTTTGTCACTCCGACATCAGCAGACTAGTCCCTTTCTTCTCCATTTTTGACTGCATTTTATCTCCTGTACAGCTTGTGCATTTCTCTTTTTGTTCCTGCTGCAGTGTTCTTTAGAGAGGCACTGCTAAATCAGCCAGCAGAGACAACAGGATGTTCATTCCCGCTACCTATCATTTCCTTGAATAACAATCTAAATAATATTTCTAATCCACAGAGTAATATTACATTAGCACAGTGCAAATACACTTGCATGTAATATGAAATATAATCCTCTCCTAAAAAGAAATCAATATTGCCAGCTGAAAGTAGAAGCAGGATGATAATTCTGAAATAAAAAATAAAACAATAATCTAAAAAAAAAAAAAAATCAAACAGGAAAAAACAACAGCCTTCACTCTCTTGTGCATTTCTCACTCTGAAGCAGACTGGATTTAAATCAATCTAGGTCTACACTGAGTTTTAAAAAAAGAAAAAACTCAAGCTTACTCTGAATTTTGGAAGCAGAGAAAGAGAATTCAAATCATTCTTCTAAAAAATTCTCATTTTAAAAGTGTCATGTATTGAGCAGAGGTATCTGAACAGCTGACAGTGGCAGTGTAATATTCACTTGGTTGGGTTATGAAAGAAAGAAATCCACTCTATTTTTCTACCTTGAAAAATGGAGATTTTTTTCCCGCCCCGCGAGATGTCTACTCAATAATGTAACAGAACGAGACAGAAATTACACGTGTGTGGAAGGGCGCGAACAGCAGAGCCACGACAGCAACTGTTTTGCCACCAACTATGTTGTTCTTAAAGAAAGAGGGAGAGACACGAAGCAGAAGTGTGAGGTAAGAGGGTGGGAGTGAGCAAGAGGATTTCTGCGGGGGGCATGCGTTACAGGACAGGCACACAACGCACTCTTCCCTCCAGGCAAGAGAGTCGGCGAGGAGCAATAACAGCTTCGACTGCGGCAGCAGCTGGAGTAGCAGGAGCTGCAGCCTTAAAAAAGACACGTTCCTGTTTTCTCTTTTCCTACTATTTCCTTTCCTAACTTTCCAGCTTGCTTTGTTGCCAAGGCTAAAATAACATCGCTCTGTGCATCACAGCTTTTTACAGAGAACCGTTAACTCCTGCGCTCTCCTGCCAGACGGGAGATGTGAGTCTGAGTATGTCGCTAGTGCAACATATTCGGGGAGGGATGCGGGGGGAAGTTGTTGGGTTTGGTTTTTTTTTTTTTTTTTTTTCATTTCAGATGAGGAGAAAAAGAGATGGGGAGGAAAAAAAAAAAGAATCTTTAAAAGCATGTCAATCCAAACAGAGATATATTTCTGCTTTGGTTGCCAACTTGGAAAATCAATTATTCATGCAGTCAAATTTGCAGGCAGACTGAATTTCCTGATGGGACACCACAAATGCCGCACCGGCCCGTAAACCTGTTAGCAAAGACTGCCACACCGTTTACTGATCCCCACTCCAGGCTCCATCACGGATGGCTTCCAGCCACGTCCAGGTCTGCCATCTCTACAGACGGGCACTAGAAACCCTGCCCTGATGGACTCGCACCTCAGAAGCGCTGCCATACGACAAACAGCCACGAAATCGCTCAGGAAGGGAACGAGGGCACATCCACTTCACCCTACCTTTATTTCAGAATGGGGCAGAGCTCCAAGCAACTGCAAGGCAACACAACTGCAGCAGCATCAAGACTTTTCAGCACTGATAGAGCCATGAGGTCTTTTTGATGTCAAGCACACAGAGCGACTGGTGATGGCACAGGCGAGTGTGGGGAGAAGTTGTCAGGATTTGATTGTTTAAGTGAAAGATACTTCAAGGGAAAAGAAGATGTTCAAATTATAGAAAGGTCTATTTCACTTATGCACTTTAAAATTGCAATAACCCATTTGATGCGAAAAAGAAGAAAGAAAAAAAAAAGAATCAAAGAACAATAAAAGATACTCTGCTTGTAATTTTACTCCATTCTCTGCAAATTCTGTAGCCCTTTCCCTTCCTGCTCTATCATGACTCTTCCACAGCGGTAAAAGCCCTCAAGCTACAGCCAGGCTTCAGTCTAGTAACAGTGTCTGTGGCTCTTCACAGCTGAAGACCCCTGACGAAGGACTGAAATATCCTCAAGTTTGCACACTTGAACAACACTAGAGATAAGAACAAACTTTAAAATCCCAGATAATCCTCACTTTACTAATAAGCAATTTTATCTAAATCTTCCTTTAAAAAAATCATGCTTCCCTGAGTGATGCTAGGGGAAGTAAGTTACCACGTCCAATTTCCAGCTCTATTCAGCGACTATTAACCTCAGCCCCTGCCAAGTCACAGAGGCTCTTCCGTCCTCGTCATCTCAGCTGCCAGGAGTTTCATCCTCATCCTCTCTCCTGACAGTTGAGGTTCAGCCCTCCCCAGACTCCATCCGCACGGTGCCGAGCATCCCGCTGCCACCGGCCACCCCGCTGCCACCGGCCACACTAACGCTCGCTCCTGTCTCACAGTCAGTCTGCAGTATTACAAAACATTTATTCTCTCAACACCCTCGGGAGGTAAAGAAGTGCAATTATGCTTTTACGGCCCTGAAGCTGCAGCAAAGGAAGATGAAGAGATAGATTTGCAAAGGCACTTACATTCTGGGGCCCTGAGCACTGACTAAACAATTCCCAGCTTCAGGTATCCGGAGCAGAACCCGCAATATTCACTGAAAACCTGAGACTCCCTCGTAACTCTTTCAAGGAAAGAGGCTTCCTTCTCACACGAGGTGTTGGGGCTAACACACTCGCTCCAGGTGAGAACTGATCAGAATTCTTGGAGGAAGCAAAGTTTCATCCAAAATATGACAACTGATTAATCAGCATGTTCCAAACCCTTTGCTGAATGCAGAACACTTCCCAAATGGCCCTCCAGCAAGTATCGCCCCACAACAGGACACACACAGACGACACCTTTTGTCTTTATCTATACCCAAAAAAGTCTTGTGAGAGGCTTGCTCCATGGTAGGATCCCCAGGAAACTACAGTGACCTGCACACACTCACACAAAACCTGTAACAGCCTGTCATCAAACTCTGAGTCAGTGATGCATTTTTCTACGAGGAAGAGCCGGGGCTGGTCTGGAAAATGGAGCCTACATCCAGAGTACTAAATTCAAATAACATAATGCACAAGTTATTATTCAAGAAATGAGCACAAGCAGCGGCTAACTAGAGATCTGCCTCTTACTGATCCAAATTTGTACGTGCGGTCACAGTGACAGCGCAGGGCAGCCACACTTGCACATCTAACATTAAATCTTAACAGCACCATAGGGAGCTCTTCTGAGGGAAATGGGGGAAAAACGGGCACCACACAGGTTGTCCTTTACAGGAAAGTGAAGAGGGGCCTTTCTACGGTAAGTCAGGAGAGCTATGAAAATATTATATTGACTTTACGTAAGCTCTAGAGGCATGTATTGACCTGCAGTAGCCTTCAGTGTGCAGCTGCAGTTACAACACAGTTGTTCAAAGGTTAGCTGGAGCACAATCACAGCTTGAAAACGCTCTCGCTGTGGAAACTCTACCTGGCTTCAATTTTCACTTTGTGCCCTGTTTAGAAGATTAACTGTGAACCACAGTATTGTATTCCAGCTGGCTCTGCCCTGAAGAAGCCAATCCAACAGCAACGTAGGACTTGTGAGCTCACCAGGATCTCCTAGCAGCGTGCTGTGCTTCCCCACGGCTCGCAGAGCCACGGCCCTGAGGACAACCACGCAGATCGAGTCACTGCCCGTGCAAACGCGGCTGGCAGGTGTGCGGTGTGGAGCACGGCGCTGCAGTTACGTATGCAAACCTTTGCCTGGCTACTTCGCTAGCAGGTTTGGGCAACAGGAAAACAGGAAGCTGTAACTGTAATAGATAGGATGAAAGACAATAATTTGTACCGAAAACAAACTGAGTACAGTTAAACGATCTCCTTGCTGCAATGTTCAGTTAAAAAAAAAGAAATGAGTGAATAATTCCTTTCCTCCTTAGAGAATAAGGGAAACCAGATCTTCAGAAATAGGGAGTATAAACAGTGACACAAGATCTATTTCTGAACAAATTCATTTATAAAGGAAATATATTAATTTTTTTTCCATTAAAACATATTTGTTTCTCAGCTTATGAACCAATCAGAGCAAATTGCACATACATTTGAAATTCTGCATTAAAAATGTGTACAAACATTTCCAGTAATGAAGATGACTGTGACATGCTTGTGCCAAGTACTTCAATAGCTCTTCTTTATTTGAGGATGGTTCATCTCCATCACACGGTATTGGTTCCAGACCCAGTGTTTCAGCCTGAAGTACTCAAACGTGATGAGTCAGCTCTCCTCAAAATCATTTCAGTGACTTACAATGAGCCACAATACCTACAGCTTCTCGGGTTCTTGCTAAACTGCCTTTTATCTTACCGGTATCTGTATCACTTATTTTCAAGCTGCTTTTTTCTAACACAAAGAAGTTAAGAAATATACTACAAAAAAAAAAAATTAATACATTAAGTGTGAAGAAGGCCATTTTGTCACACTCGCGCTGTTTGAGGAACCGGAGGGTTAAACCCCCATTTATCACAAGGTCAGCTGGCTGCTCCCTGACCGTGAAGGTGAGCTGAAGCCTCCCTGAACCCCACGTACACTCAACCTATTAGATTGCAGGGGGGTGAAAGTTAGCAGAGCGGTGTCACTGCGGGATGACGCTGGCAGTGGCACTGCACGGGACACTCTTCAACTTAAGTAATCGAGCTGCCAAGTAAATAATGTCCCCGGTGGGGGGAGCAGATCCCTGGCATGTGGCATGTCAGGGCACAAATGTACCTGGGAAACCTCCCGTTTCTGCTTAATCTGGGTTATGCCTCTGCGTCGATTTCTCTTTTTAAGATTCTAACTTGTTACTTTTGTTTATGGCATTTTCTCAGCAGCCATCACCACCCCATCTTGTGTCCAGCCTTGCCAGGCTGCGGCAACTCCAGATTGCCAGGGACAGCCACTCTGCCTAAACATATCAAACAGCAGAACTGTGACATTTCAGCCTAAAAGAAGGTTTCACAAGCTGAAAAAACCCTCAACAACCCACACCCCCAAAACAACACAAAACCTCACCAACCCTCCAAATGAAATGAAAAAGAAAGTGCCAAGAGCTCATCGTGCATATGAAGTAAGGGGATGCAGAGTTCTGCAGGGATTTTATTTATTTTTAAAGTCAAATGCTCCCTATCTCCTTGATGGGCAGAACCTGTGGCTCTATCCTTCCAAATATTGGCATAAACAACATGAAAAGCTACCCAGATTTTTTTCTTAATCTGAGCCTTAAGACAGCCTCATGTCAGTTTGGCTAGTTTAAAGCCAGAGAAGCTCCGGATAAAAATATTCCGGCAAAGTAACCATTCTGCAGCCTGTTGGACAGTAATATTAAAAAAAAAAAAAAAGAAAAAATAAAAAGAAAAAAATTCCACCCTTATACTCTCCAGTGTCCGTAGAGGAGTGTTGCACAGAATTGTCACAATAAGTTAATATGACAGAACAAAAGCCAATACTCACCCTGGGATTATACAATAAATAGACTCCATTAAACTACTCTGTAAACTCTCCTGTGAGAAATTTCTCTTTGATCCAGAACTTAATAGGAATTATTTAATCATAATGAGATGGTAATAAAACAGCATCACCTGAATAAGCTATTTTATTACCTGTTTTATAATTAGTTCTTTTTCATTATAATTCTTTCAGATATTTCAAGCTAACAATGAAAAGGGCACGTACAGAAGTATCTGGAGGAGATTTGTATTTGTACTAAGGAATCCTTTATTGAGCATCTAGTACATTTTGATATTTATAAAGTTTATGACTGCCCTCAGGGGGACTCCCTAAAGCAATCTCGTCACACAGACGACAGAGAAAGGACAGTGTCCCTCCACACAGACCATGCAGCAGAGAGCAGGAAGGGTGACCTGTTTTTCTTCCTACCTAAATTTTGGCTTTTACTGGAAGGGGCAGGCTCCACCTCCTCTCTCACTCTCCCCTCCAGCCCTTCATTCCTTCCTCTCCCTTCAGCAGGCACTAGGGACTCAAACCTAACACGGTCTGGGTTTGGGGCTTTTGCTGGGTTAATTTCAGTACCACAGCTACACAAGCCCTTCCGTTGGCACCAAAGAAGTGGCAGCAAAATCCAAGAAAGGCAAGACCTATCCTGTCTGGTGTTTACAACTGAATCCATGGTTTAACCCATCTCTACTGACTATTTTCACACTTTTTTTTTTTTTCAAGGACTAAGAAAATCTGGGTGCAACTTCTGTAAGAAATTGTACATCCTTTGCCTTCTCCAACCTTGCACCAGATGTCAAGTTCCCGCACCAAAGTAGTGTCACGCAAAACCTTAAAAACTACAAATACGTGACACAAGCTTGGAAAAATGTGATGGCTTTTCACCAAAGCACGTTGTTGAGTATGACTGGACAGCCGTTACTGAAGCTTTCCAAAAAGCACCTGGCACAGACAGGCACACATCAGGCAAAATACTGACAGGAATGATTTATTTTCACTTGCCAAAGTTACAGGGAACTGAAAAAAAGTCTTACAAGGGAAAGCCTCAAGAATCCTCAACTGAAAACAGGGGCATAGCATGTGCATACACTGAGCTATTTAAAAAGTAATGTGACATAATTAGATTCTAAATTTCGGGAAAGGGCTTTTGATCACACAGATGTACAACCAGAAGCCCTTACAGAGCATCCTACAATTTTTAATGTTCATGCACCCTGTACAGCTGCACATCTCTTAAACAAGGCTGTAAAAAGGAGTGTTTCGCTCTTATTTCCCTCTCCTCTAAAACTTTATTTAAAGATATGAAATCTTGCCACTGCTATGAATTTTTTGCCTCTGGCCACGTATTCCTCCTAAGTATTTTCAAAAAAATGTCGCAAAAGTTAAGAGTATTAGAATAACTTTGTAGCACTTCCATATGGCTAATAATTTCCTTTAGTGCAATATTAAATCCATCATACTCTGCTTGCTCTTTGGGCTCTGAGACCTCAAAAAAGTATTAACAGATAACTTGACACGCCTTTAAACACTGGTGAGCTCGTAACAAAAAATTCATGCCAGAAACCAAAGCCCTGGCTGTATACACCCAAAGTGTTCGGCAAGTTTCACTCTAGTAAGAATGTAATTGGATTAAAACACATCATTGGGTAATTTTGCAGTTAGTCACCGAAATAAGCACGTAAGTAATTTCAATTTTGCAGAAAACTAGTCATCTTAGCACAGTTGTGCAATTTGGTAGAAAATTATTTTTAGGAAATTTTGAAAGACTGCACTATTTAAAACCATGTCAAAGATGTAACTTTAAAAAAAAAAAAAAACCATGGTACATAGTTCTGTCAATATCTCAATTTGTGAATTGCCCAGCTCTTGATATTCAACTCTACTAGAGTGATTATGGGCTAGGGCCAAGAAGGGGCATGTGTGATAAATATCTCTCTTTGATGCTTACATAAAATGCTCTTATAACATGAATTAAAAAAAAAAAGCAGATAAACAATCTGTGATGATAAATTAGCATTTAAAATTTGTAAGCTATCTAACCTCCTCTGCACGTACTCTGAACAAACACTAATAAAGTGTTCAGCACTACAACGTAGCTGTTTTGGTGGCTAAATAGTAATGGAGCAGATGCTTAATATCAGCCTTTAAGCCTCAAAATGTACAAATACAATTAATTGCCAACCCAATTTTGGAGGCTGGGTTGTTGAAAAAAGAAGGATCTTCTAAATTCTGACCGTAGGCAGAATTTTTCTTTCTGGGGAGAGAGGTGTGTTATTTTTAATATAATTAAAATCTTCTTTGTATTGCAAGTATCACCTTCACTGGTGTTCCTCCCACCCTCATCCACAGATACCGAATTCGTCTTATTACATTCTTGTTGTTACACGGAGAAAGTCAAAGTCTGAGCAACCCCTGATAGTCTTTTTTAAATGGACAATTGCACTATTCAGCTCTTAACAATGTAAGTAATTTGAGGTTATCAGTCTGTTTGCTTGTGTTTTCACTGTGCTCAGCACAATGAAACCCTGATCTTAATTACTGGCTATCATCATAAAAACGCCACCATTCCTACCACCAGCACTGAGTCAGAAGCGTTGTCTTATACGCCATTACTAGAAGGTGAACCTCTCCAGTCTCGCTTCCCTGATCAAGCTGAGGGAAGTAATGCCGAAAATAAAACAGCCTTTTAAAATAAAATCAGATTTCATAGTCTAAAGTGCTGCTGGAAATAGGACAATGTAAGCTATTCATTCCCGACACTGGTTCTGCGAGTACAATCTATGCTTTATAATTAACAGATACACAATACTTTTCCCTTGCTACTCCTTTTTTAAGCTCTCCTACATTTATGACTGCGCTAATTCCCAGTGGAAGCGCCTACACCGCAACGCTGCTGAAACTCCCCTTGTAGCCGAGCCCTGCTAACACCAGGCATTGATTCCGCAGCAATTACTACCAGGGTAGTGGAAAAGTTACACTAATTCCCTGCCTTTTATTTTTCCCCCTGTGCTGCAGGGTATCTGTTTCTCAGGCTGCGAGACGTGCACAGCGCCCGCTGCTACCATTGCCGCGCTCCCCAGAAATGAGGGCGAGCCTCGCCGCGGGGCAGGGGGGGCACCGCAGGGAGCGGGAGGGGCCGGGGCTCTGCCCCATTTTCCCCTCTGTGACCCAGACTTGGGGCCGAGGCCAGGCCTGCATCTAACCCAAGGCAGGGGGCATCTCCGACAGGCCAGTGGCCTTTGGTAACTCAATGCATTACTGACGCACTCGGATCCTGACTGTTTCTTTCCCCTTATGACGCCTACTGAAGAGGTGATGCTGCTGAAGCCCGCAGCAGGTGAAGGAGGACTGAAGGAGGATTTCCACATCCACACCTCTTTAGGAGTCTGCATATTACAGAAATTGAATCAACCTGAACCGGCTGAAGAGGACTTTCTCTCCCTTGCCACATTACTTAGTATTTGCTCCACAAGAAAAAAAAAAAAAAGATCAGCAGAGTTTACAGAATCATAGAATAGCTTGGTTTGCAAGGGACCTTTAAAGGCCATCCAGTCCAAGCCCCTGTAAGAAGCAGGGAGATCTCCAACCAAATCAGGTTGCTCAAAGTCCCATCCAACCTGGCCTGGAATGCTTCCAGGGATGGGGATTCAACCACCTCTCTGGGCAACCTGGGACAGTGTTTCACCATCCTCACAGTAAAGAATGTCTTCCTTACGTCTAATCCAAACCCACTTTCTTCCAGTTTAAAGCCATTACCCCTTGTCCTATCACTACATACCCTTGTCAGAAGTCCTCTAGCTTTCCTATCAGCCCCCTTTAAGTACTGGAAGGCTGCTGTAAGGTCTCCCCAGAGCCTTCTCCAGGCTGAACAGCCCCAGCTCTCTCAGCCTGTCCTCATAGGAGAGGTGCTCCAGCCCGCTGATCATCTTCGTGGCCTCCTCTGGACCCTCTCTAACTGGTCCACGTCCTTGTGTTTAGGGAGTTCAGGCAGATCTGTTTCATACCACTGCCCAGTCACACCTCTCAAGAGAGAAGAGGGGAAAAAACCCAACCAATCTACCCAGGAAGGGCTGAATTATGCTGTCTCATACATCACTCTGGACTCTATCAATTTCTTCTACTTCTTCTGTAAAATGAAGAGCCAAGTACACACCTTAATTTTGCTGACACGACCCCTGCTCAGTAAATAAGCATTCTGTATCAATATTTACTTCCCTCTGCACAAGGCAATAAACCATTGTTGAAATTCAAACCTTCCTCACTCCCTTTCAGGAGTCTCAGCTACCCCGAAAAAATCAATCAGCTGTAGCAGTCACTCCTGAATGGTTTATAATAGCTCAGCTCAGGCACTGGGCAAACTTGAAGATTATCATCCAAAAGCTAGTTCCCTGTGAATGCAGCCCAGTCCTACAAATTCTTCTTACATTTATCACCAGCTATTTTGAACAGGCTCCGGTTCCTGCGCAGCATATTTAGCAAGGCTCAGGGAAACACCCAGACACAAGAGGCTCAGGCAAAGGCACCTCTGTACAAACCTCTTGGAGCTCGCACGGCCGTGCTCAGGCCAGAGCATCCTTCCAGCTGGTGGCTTTTCAAGAGCCATCTCAGAACACGCTTGAAGGGAAGTCAGTGTTTTGAGAGCCCCAACACACAGCGGGTTGGGAGTTACCTGTTCTTCACCTAGAGAGAAGGTGAGAGCAGTCACCCAGACAGACAATTAAAGCAGCTACTGCAGACAGCAGCAAGGAGAGCAGTGGAAGACACGGAAAAGTCCTGACCTTCAGGTCTACCAGTGCTTTGGGGTTTTTATTTGGTTTTCTCCCCTCAAATACAATCACCAAGTGAAGCTTTGCCCCTGACAGAGGGAGGAGCGAGAGCGATTCAATTAATAAAAATAAATTACCTTTTACCAAGTTAAATAAAAGCTAATAAAAATGAAATACCAATGCACATGGCAGATTTATGCTAACCACTTCATTGCAAGACAGAAACACCTGGGTATGATATTAAAAAAAGATCAAATTAAACTTTACTGACTGCAACAGCAGGTGACAGAGCAGCACCTTCCCCTACAACATCTTCTGACTGCAAAGTATACACTGCCCGATTCTGCCCGAATCAACTCTTCATCAGCCCTTCTTGAGAAAACTAAATACTACTTCCCGCACTTCTCCGTGTCGTTGCACATATCTGTGGAGAAGGGGAAGAGGGCTGACACCAATACCAGCCCCCAAATGCTGAACTGCTTTACAGGAGCACTTCTGACCAGATTCCAGAGTTTCTAAATAACGGAAAGACTTTGTCTTTGCAAAGTACCACGCTGCTGCAGCTGAAGTTGCGCTGTAATAATATATATACATAATGAAAACACAAAGCCATGCAAGGAGCCTTTTGTTTAGACACTATGAACAGTTTGACATCTTTCATCAGAGCCAGCACAATGCCAGAATTCTTTTATTAGAAAAGTCACAAAGATGTAGAAAACAGTCAGATCGCATATTATGTAAATGGTAACTGGGAACAAACAGCTTAATGTCTCACAACATCCGCAGGCGCTGTAAATTTAGCTGCTTGGGGTGAAGGGTGTTTTGCTTATTTCTGCGAAGTCATTATTACTTCAACCTTATTTACACGCACACATAACACATACAGCTGAATGCATCATATTCTTGTTAGTGCTAGGCAGAAAACCCTTCTCCCTCATTCCCTGGAAATGAGATTTCCCACTCTGTACCACAACACGAGCACAGTCTTCAAAGACAAAATCCCAATAGAATCATAGAATGGTTTGGGTTGGAAGGGACCTTTCAAGGCCACTCAGTCCAACCCCCCTGCCAGGAGCAGGGACATCTCCAACCAGATCACGGTGCTCAGTGCCCTGTCCAACCTGGCCTAGAATGTTTCCAGGGATGGGGCATCCACCACCTCTCTGTGCCAGTGTTCCACCACCCTCCGTGTAAAAAAAAGATGGAGAAAACCAACCAAAGGCTGCAGGTCTGGGACTCTGGAGCGCAGACAATCACCTCCTGGATGTGGAAGTTGCTGAATTTTTAGCAACCTCTCCTCTTAAGAGTCACTGTCAAACGTACATCAACTCCTACAGCGTGTCTGCACACGCGTTCACCGACTTCCCTGAGTGTTTAGTACAAGAGTGGTGCCTCTGCATCAACGAAAGAACCATTTTCCCCACCACCTTGATTTTGCAAAACATCTAAAATTCAGTTGGTAATGCTTTCTCTTCTACAGCCTATGCAGTTGATTTCACACTGTGACAAATGCAGCTTAGCTTTGAATTTCAGCAGTAAAAGTTGACTGCCCAAATGCGTGCAGAAAGCAAAAAGCAAAGCGATGCAATCACGGCCAAGGTGAATTAATTTAAATTTTAAATGAACACTTGTAAAGCAGTTTCTTAACACTATTCACCTTGCTTTCCTCCCTCCAGAAAGAAGCACCATTTTCAGCCATTAGAAAATCCTAAATTTCAGGTTTATAGTTATGCATACAACTTGTTCTTTTTTATATCATCACATCATGGAGAATATTAGAGATTTGAATTTAATAGGGGAACCAAGGAAAACACCTTTAAGTGTGTATTTATCCTTAAGCACAGTAGTAGGACTGTTAATTCTGAGATAAGATGTCCAAGACGACAAGCCAAGGATGAACAGTCCTTTGGCACGTCGGGTACTTTAACATGCAAATGTTCAAATAACTTCATGAACAGTACTGCAAAATTATCATCATTGCTGCATTTTTTTTTTAATTGGTGACAGAAGAAAGCAATTCAGTGACCTGTAGCAGCCAGGTAGTCTTAGTTGGCTCTGAAGCAGTCAAATCGTTGCAGATGTGTCCGTGAAATTTCAGTGCCAGTGACATCTCTAACTAAAGCATACAGCTCAATTATACCTGCATGACAACTATCTAAAGTTCAAGAAAATACTACCAACAACTGGCATCTGCAGACAAATGGGCTATGAAGGCAGAAATTACAGCGATCGCTATTCATTGATATGTGGTACGGTTGGTTAGGTTCGGGGGTTTCTGGCTGACAGAAAAACTGCAACTTGAGTTAACTGATCAGGACTTCAACTTCAAAAAACACCTTGAAGCTGAGAAAGAAGTAGGCTACACAGGTATTACCGCATATCGAGATAATGGTGTTCTGCTGTTATGAATCATCATGTATTTACCTCTGCTTCCAATGCTTTGCTGTGTTATTGCAACACAGAGTCTGATGGCAAGACTTTGCCTTAAGATTCATCTGCAAAACCACACTGACTTCAATAGGAGTCTTTTATCCGTGAGAAATTTTTTGTGAAATGACGTCTGTAGGTAGAGTGGAGGCAGTCAGCGAGGAGCAAACAGAGGGAAAGACTGGTAGCCTAAAAAATAAATCAGTGTCATCTCACTGCACTGTTCCTCCGCACCATCGCGGCATGTCGAACCTCGCTGCGCAGCCTTTGCCTGTGACCACCACTGCAACCCGTGGGGTGAATCAGAGACCAGTATTCTGCTTCTGACTGTAGAGAACCATTAACTTGATATAAGCAAAGGGATTTATGAAGTAAGGGGTGAATATATTTCGTTCTATAGCATTCTCCCCCCTCATGATGAATTTGCAACCAACACCACGGTGTCAGGGCACCAGCCAGACCAGGCTCAGAGCAGCTCCAGGGACAGGCACTCTTCCTGCCCACCCAGGTAAGTGGGGGCAGAGAGAAGTGATGCAGCTCGGGGCCAGACCAGGAACACGGTCCCAGCGCTGCCTTGACCTTTTGAAACTGTCCTGCTGCTCACGCAGGCAACTACAAACAAGTTCTTGTAGGCCATACTTGGAACTTCGCAATGTTTCTCCATTTACCCTTTTATCTGAAACTTGGTATTAAAAAGGCTCTTTTGAAAATTACTTTTGTCTATTTAATTAATCTTCTGCCCATATAAAAATCTTAAAATGATTATGAACACATTCAATTTTACTTCCATTGATTTATCTCCATCTGATGGCCTATTTTATCTTTTATAAGGCTCACAATAGCAGAACTGGGTCATAATGTAAGTAATACAGCAGTAATGTACATTTTAGTGAACCCTGTTATTAAACTTCTCATTCCTCTCTGCTCTGCTCAGAACAAAGCCTATTACAGCAATTGGACTTGTACTGCTTGGACAAAGCTCTGTCAATTGAACTGACTCAACCTCATTTTTACAGTCCTAATCCTGACATTCTGCACACCAAAACCAGGGGAGTCCTCACACAGTGCTTCTGCGTGACGGCAGGCGCTGTCACCACGGCCACAGCAGTGTGGCGGGAGATTTATAAGAAACACGGAGAAAACGAGAGGGGAAAAAAGTCACCTGCACTCATTCTGGGGAACAGTCAGAATTCACGCGCTCTGAAATAACTTCAGCTGGATGCTGTTTTCAGCTGAAAGTCCAAGGAACCGATTCCACCACCTAACAGCCTTCCCCACCAGCAACAAGCGCCCTTGCAAAGCTCCGCAGCACAAGAACAGTTTGGGATCATCCAACTTGGGACTGGAGACAAAGCCCAAGAAAGTCATTGCCTGTGAAGGGCGTTATTTGGTTTGCTGCTAAGTTTCCCAGTCCCAGAAGTCAAGTGCTGCAGTCTGAAATCAAGATAAAACAAGCTGTAACTACTTTGCTGCAGGCTGCTTATCAGCAGCACGGAGACATCCCAGAGACTCATTATATACAATATACATGAGAGATGTGGAAACAGTTCCTTCCAATTTATTGTAGTATCAATGTCCTTAGGTGATAGATTCTGTCTTTGTGAATATGATTAAGAAAATCGGCAGATAGCTCTTCTGAAGACTTTATTTTCCAGGTGAGATCCACCTCAATTAACCCAGTGAGTACAGGGGAGATGAAGTACAGAGGCTGCTATTCAGAAGTTGCTTGAATTTCATTTCAAATGGAAATTCATCATCATGGGTGAATTCACCCACTTTAGAGGGCTAATAAGAAAGAACTGACCGCGCTTTGCCATCCTCCCACAATGAGACCTTTAAGTGAAGTTGACGTTTTGCAACCAACTTGATGCCTCACTGGGAGACGGCCATTCTCCAGCGTCTGTCAGTTTTTATTTTTTGCACTTTCAAAATATTTATGAATGCATTCATCAGTTAATAAGAACTTAAAGGGCAATATTTGAAAGTTAACTTTAGAATTAATATCCTCTCCCAGTTTACATGAATTAGATGTACCATTGCTGCTGCAGTACCACTGCATTTGATATTTAACTTTATGCAACGGCGATAAATGGATAATCATGGCATTGAAAATGGGATTCCTTTCTTCTCCAGACCTTCTAGCCACAGCTCACTTTATGAGAAGGAAATATAGCACTTTTACAGTAACCACCAGTCTGTCTCTTCTTGCTTTACAGAGCAGAAACCCAAGGAAGTCTTGTTAAGCACACATACTGAGAAATACAGTTTTCTCAGCACGTGGCCACCACAGACTGCGGCGCTGCCCTGGCTGGACAAGGCAGCATGTGTGGAGGAACGGCGTGGGGTTTTGTTTGTATGAGCTTCCCCATCTCTCCTGAAAACAGCACCAAAATAGGTTTTAATCCATCCCTCTCTGTCCCCACACTTTCTTGCTCTCAATCCTACGGCTGCACCTCCAGACCACTCCCCAATGGCTCCATCATCACCCAGGGACTGGCACAGCCTCTTCCCTGAATCCAAGAACACTGTCCCTCTGCCCCTGCTTCTCGTGTCTATTGTATCACAGAGAGAAAGGGAAAAGTACTCATCCCTACTTGATTAAAATTAATGTTACCTCTGAACATCACACAGAGGTATTATTACTTAACCTAGTCTTCAAGGAAAGACAAAATCCCATCAGCTTTATTTTGTCAATCTTTGCAAAAGTCTGTAATTCTTATTAATACCTTCTGCCCGTGGTACTTCTGGAAACTGTTAAAACTGGAACAGGTCCCCAAGTAGCACGGAATAGCCACAGTCACAGAAGATATTCTGAGAACATGAAAATACTGCCTGTCCTCGTTTTATCTCTAATTTATGAAACAGCTTCAAGAGCCCCTCTCTAGAACTCAGTCAAGTGAACAGGGAAAAAAAACTTTCCATTCACTATGACTTAAAACACCCGAGAGATTCAGTGAGAAGGGTTTTTCATTGTTTTTTCTTATTTAAAATACAATTTATATATATATATTTACACTAATATGTGCACATTAGTATACAATATGTATACATTAGTATATTTTTATATGTATAGTAGGTAGGCAAAATGAATTCCAGCCCAGGACTTTAGCAATCCACTTCATCTGTATCAACCCATTTGCAGGATAAAAACGTACAGCTTTTCCGTGGCAAAACAAAGATAACCATTCTCACCGCAGTAATCACCAATTAACAAAATTACCTTTTCACAATTACCTGCTGCCTTGTGTACCTTTCACATCCTTAGTAGCTGTTGCATTGTCAGACATATAATAAAAATGAATGCTACAGGTGTTCCTTAAAAACTAGTAATAATAATGCATCACTCAGGATGCAGCAGTTTAAGAAATAATGATGCCACAAGGGTTTGCAGCAGAGTAGGAATCGCGTATGATCAATTCTAATCTACTACAGGTGTGACTGTCTCACTTATTTAGTAAAAGCAAGGCAGGTGTGAGACAGCAAGTATGCTTTCCATCAGGATGGGAAATAGAAACTGGCATTTTATGCTAGGCCATGTTTTGAGGCAGACACACAAGTCTTCATCAGCTGGAACCCTCATGAAACCCAACCAATATTGTCATGCTGACAGCAAACATCACAGACTTTTTCACAGACATAAGAAAGAAAAGCGAACAATTATATTTAATTTTCATAAAAATTAATTTTCATTTAATTTTCATACTGGATATCTGCTGTCATTGTCAACTCACATCAGGTCATCAGAGTGCTTTTTTGCACAATATACATAATCAAAAGAGGTGTTCTTAGCATCCAAAGGTTTACCTCACGACTCATGCATGTGGTACCTTTCAGATATGTTATAACTTGATCTGTATTAAATCCTTCTTTTGGAAAATCCTGTTTCTCAGCTGGTTTTGACCAAAGGATGAGCTGGGCTGGCCAGGATGTGTCTTTCCAATTCTCTGCCCCAGGTTGAAAGCTCCAGCTGAAACAGGTTCTCTTGGATTCATGATAAGGGTGAATAAAATGTTCATATGCATTAAAACAATCTTGTATTTGAAAAGACAAAGTATCTGCATAGTTTTGAGGAATGACTTTGAACATGAGCTAGGCCATTTTCTAGTCCTGTGAAAACTGGAATCTCAGTCCCCGCACAAAACGAGCAAAAACCTATCTGTATTTCACCGTTCAATATTTCAGACATAACAGGTCAGGGCTCCAGGGGAAAACAGAGATGGCTGACATGAAAGACGGGCAAGGGCAAGGCAAGGAGTCAGGCAAAGAAAGGCTGCAGGGGCGTCAGAGGTGGGGAGGACAGGACTGTGATGAGGGGCATAGGCTGGGGAGGGAAAAGGATGATCACAGGGAGAGGCGGAAAGATGAAATGTGCAGGGAGTTGACATTAAAGACTCCAGAGCCCGATCAAACGGTCTCCAGCACATACTTAATTAAGGAGCCCTTGCCAATGCAGCCCTTCCTCACCTTCATCAGTGCCAGGCTGCATGGAGGAGCGCAATCCTTCCACTGCTGTCTGTGATTTCATTATCTTAAGTGCAGGGGCTAAATATTCACAGCTGCAAATGGACTCAGTGGGAGCTGCAATTTGGCTGCGCAAAGTGCTGTACATTGCTAAGTAGGCTGAAAAAAAAACAGGTCCACAGCATCTCAGATCGGACACCTGAAATTAATGGCCAGTTTTGACCTTAATCCCTTGTTGCTCAATTCAATCCTACAATGTGGGGAAAAACTGGAACTCCCTTACCTCACAAGGAGTTTTAATTCAAGAAAAGAAACTCCCAATGCTTATGAACCACTCAAATACTAAAATGATGAGCACTACAGAGAAGCCCAAAAGGAAATCAGTAATTCTGTCTTCAGAACATGGTTTGAATTGCCAGCAGAAATAAGGCATAGGGGACGCATTGATTAATGAAAGGAAAACAAAATATTGAGTAGCCTCTCTAACCGAGCATCCTACGCTGTGTGCACTGAATGAGGCCAAGGTCCTGTGTAAAAACAGCAAGAGGCCACATAAAGGCTTTGTGGTAATGCAGATGCACACAAGATGCAAATAAAGGTTGCACAGACAATCTTAATTTGAGGATTCCTTAAGGTTTGTGTGCTCTGTTTAGCATCCTTTCCAACAGCCTCTAATGCAGGTACTTTTGTGTGCAACAATTTCCAGAGAAACTTATTCTGTGAGCGCTGAAAGGGCTGGGTATTTCCACCGGATAAATCAATTGCCTAACGTCACGAGCACTGGTGTGACTGCAAAGTGTATTTGACACATGATTTATACAGATGCAACACTTCAAATATCCAAGCACACTCCCAGTGCTTTCTGATTAGCTAATTCAAATAACTCTACCTATATAAAAGCTCTCTTGAATTGACACACGCGTCAGGGCAATATTTTTACATTATATGGAAAACAACAGCGTCTATTCAATTAGGAGGAGATGAATGTTTAAAGCACATTTTGCAAAAAGTGGCAGCACAGTGTTATATGTGCCATTAAAGATATTCCGCACCAATGACTTCTGAACTTGGTAATTTTCCTCTTAGTATGGTCACAGTATTATACTTTTAAAATGGAAATACATTTCAAAGGAATAGCTCAGAGGTTATGGAATATATCACTAAGCTAATCACAGCAAAGCAATATCATAGGCAGTATTAAAACCCCAGTGATAATTGCCCCAGGTATTTAAAGTAACAGCATTTCTGTACCGCAATCAGAGCAAGACAGCCAGTGCTCTGAGACAGAAGTCATACCACGCATTTCCTCTCCTGACTTAAGGACTTTTTACTGAAATACGCTGACAGCCTCTCTTCATCTAACTTAATATAGTAACTGAATATACACGCACCCATTAACTTCCAACTGCTTCCACTTTCTTAATGGTATTTCCCATAGCACATGCTCTCAAAGAGCAAAGCAAGACAACGGGTATCTGACAGGACCAAGATCAAAGCAAGGTGGTGCCTGCAAAGTCTCTGAGGATAAAGTTCTGTGGTTACTCACGCAACAGCGGTCTGTCCACCTCAACCCCCGCACCCCAAAATGATATGCATCAACATGCATCAGGCCCACCTGGACATCATTTTTCTTTCTGTCAAGGTGAGAGGCCAGATGAGTTTCACTACAATGATTTTTTGTCTCTTCTGAGATTCAGACACACCTGAACCAGAAATGTAGTTACGAAACCTTCTGTATTACACCAGCCTGCTGCCGGTCCTCACAGTCTGCATGTGATGCTTGAACTGGGCATCCCAGGAACTACGGAAATGGGCCCCTCAAATCTGAGCTGAAGAGACTCACTTTTACTTCTAGGAGCTGTAAAATGTCATACGCGGGTCAGTCCAGTGTTCATACAACAGGGGCTTACAGGCTCGATGCAGTCGAACCACACTGAGCCAAGCCCTGGTAGCGCATAAAATCATGAGCACCCTTACCAGCAGCAGGGCCTGAAACGAGTACAAGCAGAGGCAAGACACACAAATTTGTAACATTCCCAAATGTCCAAGGAAGGAGCAATCGCAGCTTTGAACAATTCTGCAAGTACCCTCAGAAAACTGCAGAAATCCTGAAGTGCTCCTCAACCGCGTACAGAATCACAGAAATAGTGCGTAGCGCAGGATGTGTCCTCCAGATAAACAGCAACGAAAGATCTCAGGGAGCATCTGTGCCTAGAGAGCACAGGATGCCCTTCTGGACTAATACACACCTACAAAATTTAGTCCTCTGGACTAAGACACACCTAGCCCAACGTACCACCCAGCCTGCTAAAACCAAAAATGTCCATTTTTCTGGAGGTGATGGGTCTTCCCAGGCTCCCTTTTCCTGACAGCGTTAGTTACGCATAACTTCTGCCCCAAAGCCATCTGACACTTTCTAAAAGCATCAGCTGAAACTAAAAGAGGAGATTGGGTGGCATTTCTTTGTTATAGTCAAAAGCATAAGCCACTTTCATTTGGCTTCTGCCAGGAATTGAAAATAAAGCAAATCTACTTACAAAACAACTGTAAAGTGCTAATGTAAGGCTGTATTATCTGAAAGATGGTTATTATAATCAAGCCAGCTCTGCTTTACTCTGCAATCTCCTAATGAGACACACTGGCAAAAGCTATCCCAGCTCTTGTGAGGGGAAAAAAAACCCTTTCATTATTTCCTACCTCTTTATGTATAAACCAGATTACACAGGAACCTCACACAAACACCAGCTTTATGGGCTCTGCTTCTTAAAAGCACCTCTTGCACAGGGGAGATGTTAAAAATATTTTCATACGATGCCATTACCGGTATTTTTCTTGTTGAGATTGAAAACTGTCTTGACTTACTGCTTCAAGAGCGATACACAAAACTGTTCTGTGTTCAAGCAGTCAGAAGCATTTATCTCCTTAAACAAGACATTATAATCATTCCCTTTGTAGCCTACTAAAATAAGATTCCAGAAAAACTCCTCTCTAAATAAGGATAAACAACTCGATGGCTTGATCACAGCACACTGCCAGAACAATCAGACTTGTAATCTTAGCACCGACAGCATATTTAGCAATCTCAGTTACAATTACTTTGGTCTCATTTCACAATATCCTCAGGATGATGATTCTGAGGGTGTTAAGAGAGAAATCAGGAACTGTTTCCAGAGATACGACCACAACTCAGCAGCGCAGACTGAACAACAAGAAAAGTCAACAGAAGTAATTTAAAGGGAACAATATTCTTGATAAATATCTACTTTTTCTTTTTAAAAATGCTTATTTGCGAACATTTTTTCTTGCTATCTACCTGGAAGACTATTAAGTAGAAGTTGGAGGGGTTTCTACAGAATTTCTGTAAGGAAGCCATGAGGCTACGTTCAAAGCAGTATTATCGACCTATTATGTTTAGTTCTTACTTTTATGACGTATATATTTGCCACTAGTAAAAACTGCGGTGTCCAAAGTTCCGGTGTCTGTAATTTCTGCCCTTTTAAATAAAAGCTCTTTCCGGTCCGGTAACCTGATGGGAAGTTTGGAGCATGATTTGTTACGTCAGATCAGCACAATAGCTCCTACTTCAGTAATAGTAATCTCCGAGATCAATGAAAGTAGAGACACTTTTCAAAATAATTTAAAATGTGAAAATAGCCTGGCATGGTATTTTTCTTAAGTAAAGTATTAAAATATAAACAATGAAGTCTGAGGAACGTAATCAAAAGGAAACACCTTCTTTTACATTAGAAATGCTCTGAACTGCTGTGTTGTTTCATCATTTTTTTTCCATTAAATCAGACACTTCTAAATCAAGCCCTTGGGGAGTAAGAGACAAAAGTGATGAGAATGCAATGTGTGAATATAAAAGTGGAGCATGTGTTTTATAACTAACTCTGTTCAGAGATCAAGGGAAATGTCACTGTTTATAGCCATCAGTAAAGAATCAATGTAATTACATTTGTAGTATCAATTCAGGTCATTATTCTAATGCACACTCCGTAAAGCCACAATTACAATTCACATCGGCACTGAACAGTGCATTTACCTCTTAACCTCATGTAAAAAAACAAAACAAAACAAAACAAAACAAAACCAACTTCTTTTCTTCCCCCCAGCCCCACATCCTCATTATTTCAATCTTGAAGCAAGATGCAGTTCAGCCACTCAAAACAAGTCAGAAAATAACACAGTGCAACTGGATTTGCTCTGAAACCTTGGAGTTCTGGGTTCAGGAGGGAAACCAGAGCACCAGGCATTTAAGCCTTTGACACCTGGATGCAGTAAAAACCTTCATCTCAGGGGAGAGAGAAGAATTCCCAGACATGGAACAATTCCTGCTTCAAGAAAAAATAAGAATAATTTTTTCCCCTTGCTAACCCAGCCACCGCCAGCTCATTACTTTCTGGGAGGGCTGAATTTCAGGGGAAGCGAGATGTGCTTTTCTGGTGCACCCTTCAAAAAACAATCTCTGCCACCAACACCAAAATAAAGTGCTCTGCAAACCACACTATGTACAAGAAAAATAGTTTGATAGCCCCTAATCCTTCCTCCATGGCTCAAAAAAAAAAACCTGTGAAGGTTAAAATTATAGATATTTACACTATATTTTTGTGGCATCGTCAAGGATCCATTGGGATGAACAAGCACTGGATTGTTTCAGCCTGTCTGCACACTCACACACAATTTAACAGTTAATGTGGCTTCGTAGACAGCTTCACAACGGTGTAAGCTGGTGTCTCAACTTAACAAAAAAATAAGTATTAAAACCCCACACGTTGCAGCAGGGGACCTCCTGCTGGGAGGTGATTCTCAGTTTTACTCCATTCAGGCTTTACCTATAGTCAACCTCAAATTTGAATCTAAATTAAAAATTTACTTAGCACATGAGCCTAGCTCCTCCTTCAAGAGCCCAACACCCATTAGGCATGCACAAAAATCAGGAGATAAAAACATTCTTGCAAACTTAGAAAGTACCACAGATCTGTGGCAGATTTTACCAATTGAAGGGAGCTTTACTTGTTCGAGAGGCATCCAAATTTTTGGCATTCAGAGAACTTTCCTGCAGTTTCAGAATGGAGACACTTACCTAGAGGAGAAAAAAGAATAAATACAGACAGACATTAGGTAGAGTGAAAACTTCTGGGAAAGTTTTGCTTTTTAAAGGATGAAATTGCATTGGACAAATTTTCATTACAGATTATAATTACATATCATAAATACTTTATTATAATAAGGTTTCATTGATAAACAGATATCAAGTATTAATACACCATTAATGCATATTTTTCAGAATGGCTAACCAATTTTAAAAAGTTCAACAAAACTGGAAATTGCTGATGCTTATCACAACGTTCAGCAGCGATTTGTTAACACTCCCAATTTAGGTTTAATCAACCCCTTCTTCACCAGCTGGTAAAGCAAGCCCCAAGTCAGACTTTTACAAACGCACATACACTAGGCAAGCTGATACCAAAGTAAAACCTAACTATTGAAGTTCAAACTCAGAATGTAACCCAATTCAGTCATTTCAAACCTCCAGCTCCACCTCTGGAAGCCTGGCCCCAGCAACGGAGATCAGCGCGCTCAGAAACAGCACCCGGAGCAAAGGCTGAGCGTAATGAGGTGGAGCAGAGAACATGAAAGAAAACTCACTGCAAAGAGGAATGGGGAAGAATCTCGTGGGCAGAAAATACATAAAACAGTTTTAATTATCTGCCAAATCTGTTTATTTTTGCTATTGCCTGGAAAGAGCTTCCCTGTAACACCAGTTAGCGTGGACATTTCACGTGCGCAAAGTATCTTGTGATTAGAGCTGGTAGAAATCTGGGAGAGGAGCTCAGCATTTGTGGCTTCCACTCGTTAATCCTCCTATTCCAGGCAGAATTTTAGCACAGACTTAAGTCCCAACAACTCAATCGGACTTAAGTAGATATGTAAAGCCAAACATCAGCTTAAGGGCTACCTGGAAAGGAAGACTAATGGCTTACATCACTCTCATGCATTTCTCCTCCAAACAAGCTAATATGTCTAAGTTAAAGAAAAAAAAAAAGGAAAAAAGAAAAAATCTGCAATACTATTTTTATCCTTCTAAGCCTTCGGGACAAATGCTTTACAGACCTTCTAGTCTTACAGAGTGCAATTTATAAAGATTAAAGATTAACATTTATAGAAAAATGCCTTTCCCTAATACTGTAGAGATGCCATAAAAAGTAATACTTTTCATTATAATATCACTTTATGGTACATGAGAGCTTTAGTAGCCCACAGGTCTTTTCCTTCTCAGTATCTAGAGGGGGAAAAACACTGATTGCAAAAAGTAGATGCTTCTTTCTTTCTTTTTCCAGCTCAGCAAATATATATCATTACTTCAGACCCTTCAAGGTGAGCTTTGTTGTGAAGAGAGATAAGGCGCAAAGCAGAGGCAAGGTTTGAACAAAATTAGTTATTGCATATGCGTTTTTATCCGTTCTGACAATGTAGAATTTTAATGAAGGAATGCTACAAGGATTCTGCTCTGAAACAAGCAGTTTAATTCTCTCTGTAATTCAGAAAGCAAGTTTAAGTAATGACTTTGTAATTTTTAATTATCACGGAAGAATCTTTTTTATGTTCTCTCTTTCTTTATTACTCCAGTATATCGTATCACAAATTTCATTTTCAACTTCGGCAATAATATTTTTCATTATTTGGCAAATAAAAAACATTACAGTGAACAAATTAGAGAGGGGCACATGCACGAAACGGCATCATCTAGAGAATATTTGTTTCAGTTCTGCATCCAAGTAACTTGTAAAATCCTGCAGTGGCTGTAACCAGGGTGTTTGAGCCTTTCTTCTCTCAGGGTGACAACTGCCTGGACAGCCACCTCCAGGCCCATCCACACCTTCACTGGTTTTCACACTGCACTACAAGGGATTCAGAACCACTGTACCCACTCCGTCCCTCAGTGCAAACAAAGCAAAGATCATTCAGAGCGTGCTGGGGGTGGCTGACTGGGCTTAGGAAGAGCATAGAAGTGACAGGACGGGTTTACAGCCGGGTCAGCGGGATCAATATTTGCAAAAATCTCTTCTCATTTTGGCTACAAGAGTTGTTGGGTGCCCAGTACAACCCTACCCTGATGCTGAAGGCAGCTGGCGTTGGGCAGATTTGCTTTCAAAAACTGGCTCAGATTTTCTCTATTCTGCATCTCCACTCTTGATAAATCCTGTCAACTTTGACAATTTGTACCCACTTGGGTGAAACTCCCGTAAACAATCTACAGCGAACATCTCTTCATCTCTGCCCATGTAGAAGTTAGAGTTTAGTACAATAAAAAAAATCCCCCCCAAAATCTCGGAACTAATTATCTGCAATATGTATTCTTATTTTTATATAATTTTGAAGCTTCCCATCAAAATACTATGCTCATAAAAAATAGATTTGCCTCCTGTACAGATGATCTATTACTACCACAGCTCGTGTTATTTCCTCAGAAGAAAATGAAAAGCTCCATTTGAAACTCACTTAGCAGCTGGTTATTCTGCATTTCATACGGAAAGCAACACCCGTAAAGGTGAAAATGAATAATGATACATTTGTGAACAAGTCACAAAAATTCAAATGCAAGATTTATCCAGAGCTTTGATACTCCAATTCTCTTAGAGAGTTTATAAAATAATGCTCTGTGCAGAGTGAAAAAAAAATAATAAAATCATTGCACCCACTGTATGAAACCAAAGGAAATTCACCTTCTAAAACAAAAACAAATTAAACAGAAACTAGGAGGCCTTGTAGGACAAGGCTTCATTAGGAGCAGCCCTTAGGTCCCTGGGAAACAGGCTCACACACTCGGCAGAGCCAGGAAATGTGCAGTTAGAGGGAACAGGGACTGGAATGAGATGAAAATTCACAAATCCAGAGAATGGTTCTCTTCTGTTTAATTCACTTCAACACTTCAGTTGGCTTTAGCAGTTGTCTCCTCCCTTGTTCTGCACCCAGCCATTTCCCCTGCTCCAACCTCCTCATCAGACCAAGCCCCCCGTTGCTGCACCGCCTGTTTTCATCTCCAGGGCTGCCAGCCGCCCTCGCCTCCACACCAGCCACCACCGCCTCCTGCGCGGCCCCATCCAGGCCTTGCCCACCACCACCCCACCCCAAGCAGGGAAAACCACAGCTCTCATCTTCTCACGACCACCAGCACCCGAGCACCCTTGCAGAGCCAGGCCATGCCCCCAGGCCGTTTCGCTGGTGCCCTGGCCACATGCAGCTGTGAGGGGTCTGGCCCAGGCTGACAACAGCAAGGACGGAGGGCAGCAGACGCTGCCCCATCAGCCCTGCTCTACCTGCCTGACCTACCCTGACCTGCGGTGGCTCCGTTTGACACCAGGTCCAATTTTCCTGGACCCCATTTCTGGCATTTTTGTGGTGCTTTGTGGTCCTACCACACCACAGAGAAGGAGCTCCAACATCTGTGTCTCTAACACAGAAAGCCAAAACACGCTACTCCGCATTGCAATGAAGAGAAAAAAAAAGAAAAAGGCAGAGAGAACCTGGTCTTCTCTCTGAACAGACCTCAAAGCATTCTGTGAATGATGGCCAACATGGTCTTCACCGATCTGGCTCCCTGCAAAAATGACTCAGGGTGTTAGAAGTGAGACAAGATATCAGAGTAACGGTAAAAGGGCAAGAGTGTCAAAAGCAAGTGCAAGCTGTTGTGTTTTGTAGAAAAATTCTTGACTAGTATTTTGCCCCATCTTTACAGTTTTATAAAAAGGACTCAGGTGCCACATTCGAAGCTTTTTCTTCTTCAACAGAGCTTGACCACAGACTCAGAAGCGAAAAAACAAACACATCCTTGTCCAGCAGAGAAGCTGCTATGCGTGAAATTTTATTGAGCCAAACCCCATCAGGAAAAGAAGTTGTGTGGAACACAGTGGGCTTGGTCTGAAAACGCCAGCGATAAACATCTGAGCTGAGTTTACAGTCCAACAGCAAGACAAATGGTGCTGAACACCTCTCGGAAATATGTCTGGTCTGACTCAAGCTCGTCAGACTAAAAACTTGCGTAAGGATTTGTGTGCAGCATCCAAGATTACCCACGAGATGACAGGCGCACTCAGTTTGGGGGGGGGATTGGTAAAACGGTAAGGCAAGGTCTAACAGGCAGGGACGGGAAAGCCTTTGGAGACTAGACGCACAAATCAGCTGCGTATGAAAGGCACGATCCCCTAGCAAAGGCTCATATCACTTTTTTTTTTATGTATGTACAATATAGAAAACACTAGCTGCATTTTAAATTTTTAATGCATTCCATGTTGACAGAACTTCTTATTTTTGCTAAAAGGTAGCTTCTAGGCAATGTTCCTGCCCATACACCTTGAAACACACAATCTCTTTTTTAACAACTGCAATGAATGGAATGATGCATGTTGAAGTCAGACTGCTTCTAGCTGCTGGGATAAAACAGGTCAGGAGAGCAGAATACAAGGAGAATAACTCCCACTGCCTGGAGTAACATCTAAAACCATTGTTTGCACCCCGTATTTTTCAAGCTGTCCTTCCATTAAAGCACCCAGCTCAGACAAGAAGTACAAACTGCATGTGACACCGCTATAGAGGTGTTCCGGCATCTGAAACTGGTGATAAAAGCACTGGGGGAAGGCAAAGCTCTCGGGCACCTCATTCTCAGCCAAACGGGAATCTTCCTCTGAAATGAAATGAATTGATGGCGACAAACATGGTCGGGGTCAGCAATCCATGTGAACTGCTCCCACGTCTGAAATGGCGTGGAGCACAATCCAAACGGCGAGGGCATACAGAGATGTATGGATTATATCGAAAATATGTTCCTTCCAGGAAGCAAAGCACAAACTAATCCATTCTCTGAACCTACAGTGACTTGAGGGAAAACAAACAGATCTTAAACCAATCTTGTTCTAACTCCTTAAATTCCTGGTTTGTAACAGAAAAGGCTCAGCAACCATTAAGAAAAAAGCACTCGGGATTTGTGTCTGTCCTGAAAGATCCCCAATTCCCAAAGTACAACCTGTTCCAAGGCAGGGTAAAGTCTAAAAAAGAGCCCCATCTGAGCAGCGACGCACTGGCGTCTCCTGCGGAAGATAACAAACAAGCTCAGGAGAATTTCACTACTTTGTAAGAACTGACATTTCATATGTAATGCCTGATTAATTCATCCCTGAATCGGATAAAGACTTCTGGTCAGAAATGGGTCAGGCTGACCAGAATTAGCAGTTAGGAAGAGAAGCAGGGAGAGGAGGGAGGAGTGAAAAACTGCAGCATCATTGTGTCTCAGTGCCATGCACTGCATACTCCTCCAGAGAATAATAAACTACTTGACAGTTACAACACCACGATTTTCTACTTAACCTACAAAAAAAAAAAAATCTTTTTGCCTAAGGAATTATTAATTTTCAACATCCTATTAAAAAAGAAAAAAAAAAAGAGGGGGAAAAGGAAAAAAACACCTGTCAGTCACAAAACCCACAGCAGTCTTTACCACTACACCTTGGAAGACATCCTCCCAACGAACGCGCACGCATAACAGATCCCTTCGTAACACCACACCGACATTCTGCAAGAGCTACTCCCACTGATCCCCCAGAGATGAACGCTACAAAAACGAGATGAATTGTAATGGGACTCTGTAGAGCAGGAAACGTAACATACAATTACCGTAACCTTGTATTTCACAGGGAGATGATAAAAAAAAAATAGCCCACATTTAAGTATTTAACAGTTTTTCTTAAGAGGAGAAAAAGAAGAGGCTCCTGGTCCTTCCAAAGCCAACAGTATTGAGCTGAATTCATCAGAGGGAAATGGAATGATGGATCCCCTTTGTGAAGGACAGGTTTGTCAGGCAGATGTTAGACGTCGCAATATGCTATTGATATCAGCTGGTCGAGACTTGGCGTCCCATTTCCTGACACATGGGGAAATCGCTGCTGCCCAGGTGGCTGGAAAGACCAGGCAGAGCTTCCAGAACTGGGTCTGCTAAGAATTAAGTTTCTGCTGCGACAGAAAATCTTGTAGGACACAAGTATTGACACAGATGAATCTCTTAATAAAAATCTAATTTACGTGTTTCTCCTAAGAGCTGTGAATGCCTGTTCCCACCCAAATACGAAATGCTTATTTATTAAGCTCAACTGGCTAATTCTCCGTTGATACTTACTTTAGACTTGTTCAATAACATCCCCAACATCACCTGAACAGTTGAGCAACCAACCATGAGAATGGCATTACTCTTAGGTATTGCTTAAGCAAAACACAGTGTTTATCTTCTTTTTTTTTTTTTTTTTTTAAATTGGTAAAAAGGAACTTATCTCTACGGATAAAGATCATCCTGTCTAGACAGCCATCATAAAGTCTCTGCTATATACCACTTTGCTTCATTACACACACAGATGCATAAAAGCCTTTTTTGAGACTATCAGACAGATACACTACAATACTTTGTTCACGTCTATCAGAGATTAACGCCAAGCGAGGCTCTGCAGCACACAGCCAAAGCCACAGCTCTGTGTCCAAAGCAGTAAGTGCCTGGGTTGACTGGGATTACAACAATCCATCCAGTTTTACTAATGCCTCACTGGGACCTTTTGAACTTTGGTTCCTGGAGCACACATACAAATGAATGTATTCAGGGTTCCTCCCAATCCAGTCAATATCGTGTAGAAAAATGGCATCAAGAGCAGCAAGGCAAGCAATTAAATGCTTACACTGATGATCAAGCCATCATCAGCTGTCAAGTCAAAATGCTTGGGGAGGATACGCCAATTCATTTGGAAACTACACCACTATTAGAAAAGTCAGAATTAGCTTTGGTGACCATGACACAAACTCGCCCGCAGACCCTTGTGATTGTTATCGATGCTGCAATTCAAAAGTGAACCCAAGAAGTGCACATCTGTGCATGTCAGCCAAACCAAACAGCATGAAATATAATTAAAATTATCTTCAGTTACGCCCCATTTTTCAGGGAGGAGAAGGAGAAACAAATTTGTGTTGCTGAGATATCTGTCCCCTGAGTCCAGAGGTGCTCACTTCACCACTAAAGAATAAAACTCTTGACAAAGTTATCATATTAAAAATGAATCTTGCCAGTTTATGCTCTATTATTGAGCTGCTCTTTGGGAGACAGCTATAACTGCCAAGAAACAGTTTGTGAAAAAAGCATTTGCAAACATGGTAGTTTTAGCATAGATATCTGCTACCATTTCTTAAAATCCTTATTATTTCTACTGCACAGATGGCCCCCAGAGAGAAGCATAAAAAAAAAAAAATCTTTTATCCTTAAAGATGTGAAGATGAAGAATGGAAAGCTCTGTGATACCTAGTAATGCAGCACCACCCTCCTCAAGAGCTATTTTATGTAGAAACAAGTTTTGATGCAGGAGGAATTAAAAGGACAATATTAAACAGAAAAATTAGATACTATTTCATCTCATTGTCTCAAATGGTGCCATTAGCAGCACTTAAAATAATGATAACTCAAGATTATTTTAATTATGTTTCATGCTATTTCAGGGTATGCTGATGGAGGACAGTGATAAAGGAGAAGTTCACTGTGGTGGGCACCATCAGTACTGCCCAACACCCCATACCTGAGCTGCAGACCTGATCTTCTCCCACTCTGCTATCAATTCCCCGTTGACACCTTTAACTCAAGGGCTGTCAACTCCTAGCGTCTTGGTCAAATTCTAACTGGATAATTAGATTGTGCCTCATGTGCTTATTTATTTCTGGAGCCTTAATTGGATAAATATATATATATTTTCTTTTCTGGATAGTCATGACTGTTGTGGAGTGCTCTGCAGTACCTTCAGATGGTTTACTCCGCAGTTGACTCATGCTGCTCTGGGTCAAACCAATTCCATCCTGTTCTCATTCTACGCTGGCTAATCGTCCACAGATTTCTATCAACAGAAACAGTACAACTAAAAAGAATAAGGGATTTCATTCTCCTTCAAAATTAGACCATAAAGCACTCACAAATCAAATTTTTCCCTCTATGTTTATTATTAATTTTGAAACAGCTCTATCCTCAAACCTAGCAGCAAATTAACTCTTAGCGTACCCCCTGCAAATTTCCTGTGAAATCCCATTATAACATAGCCAGCAGTTTTATAAAACAGACTGCCATATATCAAATATTTTCAGATTTAACTATCATGCTGTAGAACAGTGTTTATTTTATCTCCAACCATCAGCTAAAATGCTATTATTAGTCATTTATATTTCCATATGGACACAAAGACTGACGAGACGGCTTTAGAGGCACAGGAGAGCATTCACACCTTTTTGTGGGCTGTGAAGTTTAGAGGCGTAGACAGGAACCCTAGCTTCCACTTAACGACTGCAGTCTCCAAACGATGAGTCAGAGTCCTCTGGAAACTTTATGGACTATCTAAAGAACTTAGGTTCCCAATAGACTCCTAAATTAGATGTCTGTTTTGAGATGGTGTCAGTATCTCATGGCTTCTATTGGATTAATTAGAAAATGTGTCTAAAGCTGCTAGATCTCTTACGGGGGGTGGGGGGGAACCAAACCAAACAAAACTATAATTCTCTACTATTAAATTCCACTGGTTCACATTTTCTTATGTGATCAGACAACTAAAACACTAGTTTCTGCATAAATATTTTCATAACTTTGACAATTACTTTAAAATAGGAAATAAAATGTTCAACTTGACTGCAGGCTTATTTTCCTATTCATGAAACATCCTTTCACTAAATACCTCAGGAAATCAAAAATTGATCCTTTGTGCAGCCACAGATTCATACTCACAATTAAACAGCAGATTTTGATATACAGTAAGCGCATCAGACAGGCAATTAATTGCCTTTATAGCCCAGACTACTCTGTTATAAATGTCTGTACCAAGAAAACTGAAGATACCATTTCTACTGAGCATTACTAAACCTATCAGAAATACAACACAGCAGAGCATTTCACTGTTCCTCTCTACCTCCTAATACCCTGCTGAGAATATATTTAGCCTGCTCTGGATAAAAACCATAAATGTTGAATCATCACCACAATCTGGATGATCTTCTTTTCACCTAATCGGCCTAAACTGGGAAGAGCACTGCTGGAATGTGTATGTTCATGTAGTGGAGGCATCATCATGCGCATCAGGTCCAGCAGATAAAGGGGCTCTGAGGCACATCATTCTACAAGAAATGAAGCGTCAGTAATGAACATCGGTTTCTCATTTTAAATATTAAAACAGGACACGGGACTTTGCCCTTTCTAACTGAGGCTGAAGAGACAATTTGAAAGGTTAATTAAATGACGGGCATGTAAGGGGGACATGGCGCAGTATCTGTAGAGTAAGGTTTGTCCGTGGGAAGATGGGGTGTTACGTCTGTGGGCAGCATCTAGACCAGGACCAAAGGCCACATCAACAGAAGGACATTCAGGAAAGTTTAGGAAACCAGCTACTGGTGTGCAGTCAACACGCAGAAGTCGCAGTACATTAAACCCCAGTATGAACGCTCCCATGAGAGAGCACGGTCACCCTCCCGAGTTTTAGCTTTAAAGCTGTTTTTCTCCTGAATGTCAACATCCACACATCATTTAATGTGCTGTAACTTGTGCTTCACGCCCACTGCAGAAAAATTTTCGGGAACTTCTTGAAGCGAACAAGGCTGGTGGTTTTACAGCCTACATTTCACAACTGTTGTTTTTGTTTACTCCACATTTAAGCTTCTGCTTACAAAAGACTATTTCGTTGTAAAGGTATTGCTGGGCATATAGATGTGATGGAAAGTAATTCAGCCCCATCAATTCTGTCCTGAGAGGTCTCTGCTGCCCAGTCTTCACAGGCACTAGTTTAAGAAATTAAATAAAATATAGCAGGATTTGTGTGTTTTACCTGACTTGGATACAAGAGTGGTGGACAACAGGATATCTGAAGTCACAAACTCTGACCAGACTTCTTTGTATCTGCAGCTTTGTCCCCATAAAATTCAAAAGGAACCTTACCACGGACTTCAAAAGCCCCAGCCCGTGCAGCACTTGCCGACGAACATCCCCACTTCAGCAGGATGAGGAACGGCATGTGTACGCGGGTCACTCATTCCCATCACAATTTGTAGAAGTGTAATTGAATTTTAAAAATGAGGCATTTTTGATACTCAGAACTTAAATTTTACATAGAATTCCCTTAATGTATCTCCCTCTATATTACTGACTGATGTATAAACACCCACATGATTTTTTGTTAAATTTCTGCCTCAGATGCTTTTGTATCACTTATTAAAACAAGTATCAAATTGTATAAGATTCAGTCTACTGTCTCCCAGAAGCTTCTCTCTCTCCCTTTTCTCTGTTTTTTTTTCCACTTTATTTAAAGCAAGCTAGTCAAGAAACTGAAATCTACATGGAAAAGATCCAAGATTTTTCATCCCAGTCATTCAGTTGGGAAAAAGAAAACCATACATTTATTGCAAGCTTAGATTCCTACTACAACATCCTGAAGTGCTCAATAATTCAAAAAAAAAAAAAAAAAAACCAACTTTGCAAGTGAGCAATATCATCTGCCATACAGCTACTAAGACTTTCCTCTATTGTAACACAGGCTACCAGAGCCGTTCTTTGAAACAGTAAACAAAAAATGCTCAAGGCATTAAAAAATAGTATTTTGAAAAAGGAAAAAAAAAAAAGAATTAAATGTTGGAAACAATCATAATTATGTTTTAAAGAGAGGTTTTGATTGCTTAACCTAAGTTACCTAGGGCATAATGATTACAAAATTCATAACTCTTCCCCATCAGAGAGCAAACAGAAGTCTTAATAACGTAAAAAATATTGCAGTATCTTTCTCTGTTCGGAGTGAATCAATGATATTTATAGCCCTGGAGGAATCGAATTTCTTTTGTATCAAAGAACACCAATAATAATGTACAATTCCATTATGGAAGTGCATCTCAAAAAAGTGAGCACTGTCTAAGATTACCAAAAAGGAGACAGTCAAATCCCCAAAAACATGCCTATCTTCTCCTATCAGATGGAACAATCAATTTCAGGTGTTTGTAGCTCACCATATAAAAATTGGATGAAAAATGGAGACTAGTAAATATCAAGACATTTTATGCAGTTTGACAGGAAAACTTTACAGGCTAAACCCACGAAAATATTCTGAGTAAATCAGACTTGCTCTAAAATATATATATATATATATATATTCTATATAGACATAAAATAAATTAACAGAAGGCAGCAGAGAGTTTGCATTGATTCTGAAATCTGAAGTAATTCAGAGATACAATCATTACCTACGAGCAGAATGAGGAAGTATGATTGGCAAATAAAGAGGAAAGTGTCTGGCCTCATAACTCCATAGACCTTCAGTAAAACAATTTTTTGCCTGCCAGCAGAGTAGTTCATTCTCTGGTTGCTCCCTGGCTTTATTCTCCCACCTACGAAGAGTGTCCTCAGGCATCATCCAGCAGTTACAGAGGGGACCTATGGGAGTCATTAAAGTAATTAGAACTGCTTGAATGTCAGCAGCAGATGATGCCGTGGAGGACAACACATCCCCACTCTACTGTTAATATGAGATGTTAATTTTCTGAAATCTTTTGTGTTTTGCTTTCTACATTAACGATATAAAGCAGAGCCCAAGAGAAAAGACCTACAAAGATCTCAGCAAGCAAGATATCAAAATGAGCTTGGTTACCTTGACATTGGGAATCAAGGGTTTGTAACTTTAAACTACTCAGTATCTTCTTTCACAGGACTTTTAAAAACTTTGTAAGGCAGTCAATTGACTCAGATAATGGGAATTTAAAGACGTTAGAAGTTAGACTTAGCTTGCTCCTTTTAAAAAACCAGCATCTAACTTTATTTCTGTTTTCAAGGATGAAAATCCCACCCGAGATGAACGCTATCACAGGAACAATGCAAATTCCAGATGCTGCTAAAATCAAGCTCAGTACCTGAGCCCAACCCCAGCCCGGACTGGGAGCTGCCCTCCATCCTGGGGCAGCACGTCACAGAGTCCACCACAGATGCTACTGATTCTGCAAAAAACCAAGACAAGAGTCTTCTCAAGAGCTTCATTAAAAGAAATTTCTTATTTAGATGAACAATAGATACTTGGGCACAGCGAAGCAAAACGTACTGCTTATCCTACCAATAATAATTTTTAAAAAGTGCCCAGACCACTCCAGGACAGCGGCAGTATTCTTGCTCCAAATTTTCTGGGACAAAGCGTAACATAAGCATACGAAAGGGAAATGAACATAACAAATCAGAACTTCATGAGCTGTAAGTAGTATTGCTGGCCTTCTAGAATAATAATTGACTATTTTGAAATTGTGAGAAGTCATTACACTGTCAAGGAAAAAAGATTCTGGTTATTACAAAGGGCTAACACTTAAATCTATATGCAATATGAATTCATTTTGTTCTCTTTATACTTTGCTAGTCTCAGAAGATAACGGCTTCATGAGACCTGATTTATTGTCCGTATGTATCAAAATAGGAATGTGCTCTTACGCTTCAAGGTATCAAATGAGATTTACTCCACAGTAACTTCATTCTAACTTACTGAAGCAGGATTTTCCATGCCCTGCTCTTCTGCCACAATAGAAAATCTTCTCCAAGAAATGCAGAGCTTAGTGAAAAAGTTACTATTAGCAATGTCTTGATATCCAATATTGACAGCCCGGGTCATCAAACATAACTAGTCTATGACTATATGACTAGAACTGTCAGGAGAAAATAATGGATTAAAGAAGTGGAACCAGCAAAGTAGAGCTGAAAAGATGCCAGTGTGGTCCTCAGTACTCTTGAGGACTCTCAGCATCCCAAGCGGCACCACGATGGTCCCTGCAGTCAAGGCTACTCCCCGCCCCGTGACAGGGCAGGAGGTGATGGGCACAAACTGAAATACAGGAAATTCCATTGAAACATAAGAAGAAACTACACAATCTCCACACATGACTTCCAGCCTCAACTACTCCCCAGTTCTGTGACCTCCAACACATTTGCTGTTCATGCATGTAAGTATCACTAGCACAATATTTAATAAATATTTCCTTAGCTATGTATAGATTTTGAATCTAATCTAAGAGGATGATAAAACATCCTAGATTTTAATAGGTCATCACAGTGACAGTCTGGTCGATGAAATTCCTGATTCATTAATCATCTTGCATTCTTCTGTTCTCATAAAATAAATCATGCCAAAACAACATGAAGTGTTTCATACCTTTTTAGCTGCTGTATTAAAAAAAAAAGTTATTTCACAATATTTCTGTGAAAGAAAGAACATATTTCCTGTATTACAAAAATCGGAGATGGCTTATAAAGTGATTCTCCCAAGGCCAGGACTAACTGATGCCACATTCATGAAGAAACCTAAACCAGCAACAACAGGAAATCCTCTAGACCACACACATTCACAAAGTACCTTACCAGCTTTGGCCACTCTTCCAACAAGTTATTGGCAGCTAAGGGGAAATTCAGATTCAAATTTTTGAACATACCTACAGACCGGACCCTGTGAGTGCCAGGTGCTGCTCAGTAGCTACTCACTACATGTTTCACTGCTCCATCAAGTTCTGCAATATTAAATTACATGCACACAGCTTTAAAATTATGCAGCTGAAATCAGAAAACAGCTGTGCCCATCACTTCAAATACACAGTCATGAAGAGATGTTGCTCCATGCAAGCACCATTTTTGTTCTGACTTCCAGCCTTTCTAGAGAACTCAGGGATGGGCCAGTCCCTACTGCAAGATGCTCACAATGACAGTTGAAAATACTGATCCTGTACTGCTTATGATCAAAGCTTCCTTTTCTCCAAATCCCAACTCTGACATCTGCACGTTTCACCTGTTACAACAGCATCTAACAATGTTTGACTTCAATTAACTTTAAGAAAAAGTTTTCTTAAACTGCTTTTTCTTAGCAATATTATTTTAAAGTGTTTATATAATAATGAATGGACTATTCATCACGTGCTCCACAATGGCTCACACAGCCTCCCGCAGTGGGGTTATCACTCCCATTTGACAAGTCTAATGGGAATCTATAACATTCCCCTGAACGGTCACCGAAGAACAGGTTGTGAGAGAATGAAGTCTTCCCGAGAAGCATATTATAAAGGCAGCTTTTATGATATACACTAATGGAGGTCAGAGGCAAGGCTACTGTTCTCATTTATGAAGGGAAAACACTAGATCATAATGATGGCATGAGAACGGTGAAAATCATAAAGTCATTCCCCTGGTTCAGGCCAGATTAGCACATTTTGCCCAGTTAAGTCCTTTTCGCTATAAAAGTAGTGCCTAAAGGTGCCTTCAAGTATAGATTTGCAGACAGTGTAGAACCAGGCGCGTGTATCACATCAATGGCAGAAGGTGACTTTTCGCCTAAAAGTTACTAGGAACAGATACCCCTTCTCAGAGCAGAAAATCCATTCAATGCTCATGGCACTTCTTGATTGAGAAGACATGGCTCTTCACATTAGAGCAAACAAACTACAAAAGTAGATCAAAGCCTAAATAAGAGTAAATTTTAATTCCTGGCTTATATTTTGAAATTTGATGTCGTACTCACATGCACAGTGACAATTCAAGTTTCTTTTGGAGCTTGTAGATACAAGCACTGACCCGTGCCTTTGAGGTTGTGTTAAGCACTGTTAAGTGCATACTTGTTACTCATATAATTCTTTTCTAAATTGCTTTAAGATAAAAGAAGCAAAGAAATAGCCACGTAGAATCAAACATGATTGCTTTTTATTAAATGGCTGTCAGTTCCACCAGATCTGCACCAACCTTGGATCAAAGGCAGTCACACTTGGACACTTCTCCTTTAATAGCAGCACTCATGCCTGGGCAGCGCTGGAAATCTACAGCTTTGTTCCGATGCAATTTCAGCACTTGAATGAGTACTGCATATTGTACGTAGCACCTCTGGCTTCATACCTTCATTCAGTTTTGAATGAATGCTTCTGTTGGTAGAGTAGTGCAAGTATCTCAGTGAAGAACAGCTACTCCCTACATCGCAAGCCCAAACTTCTTGACATTTCAGTTTGGGAGGAAAGGATAGAGATACACAATACCTAAAAAGCCTCTTGTAAAAATTCACTGCTTTCCGTGAACAGCCCACAGAGGTCTATTCCCAATCCTACCTTAGCTCACAAATCCCATTTGAAACCAGCCAGAAGAGCCATTAGAAGAATCAGGTCTTAAATTCAGAGCAAGGCAACCAGCTACGGCAGCAGCTTAAAGCTGCATTATACTGTGAGGTTTAAGCGCTATGGTAAAACAGGTCAAAATCACTGCCTTAACCTACAGCAGTGCAGCTAGCAATGAGCAGCTGAAAACTCTTCCTGAAGAAAAAGGAGCATTATTGTCCTAATTTAAAAGGGTCCTCAACCCAGCACAGGTATCTGCCAGCACTCTGATCTCAGACGTACCAGGTAAGTGGACAGAAGAGCACCCCAGCCCATTCCGTACATACACACTACTAACTTTTACATAAAGGTATTAAAACTTGGAGGATAGTATGCTGGGTTTTCCCATTTAAACAAGACAGAAGAAAGCCTGTCCCCTGAAGATTCTTCTTGGGCATTAATTTCTGTGCTCCGCGAGAGAACGCCCACTCTGCTCCCTCAGCAAACGTCCCTGCCAACGTTCAGTGTCTATGATCAAAGCTTCTCTTGGCTTTCAGAGGGGATCTGGAAGCACAACCTTTAGATTTAAAGGAATGTTAAAGAAAAAAAAAAAAAAACACTGACACCAAACCCCTCGTGTTTTGAAGACCTACAGTAACTCCAAAGACTTGCCTAATACATGCACCAAATTCTACATCTCCAGGCTTTAGCTTATTAAAGAGAGAAAATGTAAAAATGCATGACCTGGATGAAAGTATTCTTTTCCGCCGTGTTCCCAAGTTCTTGAAGTTGAGGACTTTGTTATTAGCAAACGTACTCTGGTAACAACTTTTTCCCCAGTGGATGAAAATCCATGTCATGAAGCTACCTGACCTAGTTTGGTTCCACTGTCCAGTTCTGCTCTAAAGAGATCCCTGATCAATGTCAGGAGTTATTCCTTACTTCTTTTGATGGCTGAGGCATTCAAATTAGCTAGTAGATCCTCAGCAATGTTGGTATGAACATCTTGCAGCTCTTCATCTAACTCAGACCGGTAGATGGAACTGTAGTAGGACTGTAGTTTCTAGTGTTGCACAAACCAATTAACCTTTGCCAGTGTTACGCACTACAGAGAAATAAATACAAGAAAACATTTTAAAAGCATTGTTTAACTTACACTAACCGTAGTTTCTCAGAGGTAATTGTGAACTGATACACGCTAAATCACAGAACTTTGTTTTCTTCTTCTATGTCACTCTATAAGGTTCAAATTGTACCCCCTCAGCTCCAAAAACCTGTATCCAAACCCTGGCACTTGTTTAGATGCATTTGAAACATTATGCACTTTGTGGTTAACAAAATACGTGTATCTTTAGCCTTTCAGACACTGGAAAGATAGGGAAGATGCGTGTTTTACACACAGTGTCCCCAATTTCTGAGTAATGTCAGCACACAACCTAGAAGAGATCTGCCAAGAAGAGATTACCTCATCTCCCACCTTTAATAAGGAAACTGGTCTAAATCACAGTGTGTCCTGGTTTCAGCAGGGATGGAGTTAATTTTCTTCTCAGTAGCTGGTGTGTTTTGGATTTTGTGTGTGAAGAATGTTGATAAAAACATTCTGATGATACGAGTTGTTGTGAATGAGACCAAGGACACTGTCTGGCTTTCCAAGTCTCGTTAACGTGCAGATGCGGGAAGCTGGGCAAAAGACAGACAGAATAATTGATCCAAACTGGCCAAAGAGAGTATTCCATGCCATAAACGTCATGCTCAGTATATAAGTGGGGGTTGCCCATGGGAGGGGGCATCATTTTCAGTTATTCCTTTTCTTGTCGGGTATCCGTTTGGGCACCCTTGGCATCCTTTTCTTCTCTCTTGCTTGCTGGCATCGTTCCCTCTACCTTGCTAGCTTGCTCTCCCCCTTTGCTTGCTGCTCGGTGTTGTTCCTGTGATCGCTGCTCAGGACAGGCTGCGTCGGTCATTCGGACATTGGGTGGTGAGAAGTTGTACATTGTTCATTTTGTATATTTTGTATATATTAATATCCTTATATCCTGTTAGCTTTGTAGTTTTTAGTATTTTCAGTAAACTGTTTTTATCTCAACCCACGAGTTTTCCTTTCTTCCCAATTTCTCTCCCCTGTCCCACTAGGTAGGGGAGGGTGAATAAGAAACTGTGTGGTGATCCGGGCTAAACCACCACACAGTGATATTTCAGTGTCATGCTGAAGGCCTATTAACCATGTCACTGGTCTTAACAAAAAATGGTTTTCATCATGCTTCTCCTCTGAGTGAAAACTCGAAAGCACTATATGTATGAATTCAGTACTGAATTGCAGAAAGCCGATTTGAATTTTAAGATTTGATCCAAACTATCTGCTGCATGTACGGAGCTACACGTGGTGCTACCTACCATCAATTCCACGGACACAGAACGTCTTGTGGAGAAATACCCAGTGCGTAAGTGGCACTTTTGGGTAGGTACGTTTTTTTCAAATCAGCCTTTTAATTGTCAAAGGGATTATCTTGTTACAACAGCCTGTTCTGTTTGTTTCCTTAGTGCTTATGAGCTGCAAAGTCAAATTCCAACAATCAAGCCTACTCAGCTTCCCGGCCGCTCCTCACCCCACCCTTCCCCCCTAAAAAATGGAGGCGGGGGTGCAAGAGGCTTCCAGCTGACCACCCAGGAGTATCTAATGTAACGGGAAAAGGTGAATCCTGTATGACATGCACTTTTTGGTCGGGTTGATGGGAAGCCTGAGGGTGCCAGGAAGGCAGACCGAAATCCGTAACAAACCTATAAAGTGAAAAAACCCAGCATCTGCGCACGGAAAGACAGGAAAAGCAGGGTCTAATACAGACTGACACATCATAACTACTGTTTATGTATACTGCCAAAACCATTGCCCTCTGAAATTTCTAAGTAAATTTCAGATTTCATCTCTTAATTACTTCAGCATCCCACTCTTGTCCAAATGTCTTGTCAAAAGGCATCACCATGACTTAAAAACTTTAAGTTCAGGGGAACGCTGGAGAAACTCAAACAATGTCTATGAAACACAGCACTTCTCATCTTAATTTTAAAATAGATTCCGCTTTCATGATATGAGGCACTATGTTCTGTGCCCTCAAAATTTACGCCACCTCCCAGGGCCAGAATAAGAAAGCATGTTGAATAATTCCTCTCTTATCACTTACTACTGAAGTGTAAAGTAAATCTGCTGCTGTTCAATAAAATTCTTCCTTGAAATCGCAAGTCTCTCAGTTACTCTTTCTGTCTCGGTGGCATTGAGTATTCCAGGTCACTGCACAGGTTAAGTGAACAACCTCACAAATGCAGAAATAACACAAACTGAGATTGTTCCAATTTCCCCACAGTAGCACTTTAGAAAGTAAAATAATCAGATCTACCACCTCCTTCCAGATCCGCACCCCCTGCCTTTTATTTATTTAAGATTTTGGTACTTATGGCCTCCCCGATACGACTGGCTCTCCCTCGAGTGCTCCTTTCATAGTCAACTGTTCTCATCCGCAGCATCGCCGCTCTTTCCGAGCACTCCTGTTGGAAACTGCCTTCTCTCGCAGCCAGCCTGACCTCATCAGTTTTTGGTTAAAGCTCCGATAACAGCTTGGTTGAGTTCTGACACTCAATACATTTTTAGGTTTGGGGTTTTCCTCTCTCCCACTTCCCCCCCACCCCCGCCCCACTCCGTACTCTAGGTAGTTCATTAACCCTGCATAACTGCCAATTAAGAGATTTTTCTCCTCAAGAAGGAACACTCTGAAACACATTTAATTACAGAAGAATGCATAGCTTATATATAACAACCTCCTCTCCTGTTAATTCAGCCGTGGTGAATTTTGAACGCTATATTTTATCCTCTGGTTACAACATAAAGGAATGCTGGAAAGCACTTTTTTTTTTTTTTAACTGGGTTTTTTTTTTGTTTGTTTGGTTGGTTTTTTTAATTATTTAGGAGTTCCTGCAAGTTGGGTAAATCCTGACGGTTTCACTTCTTTGGGGATTATTCCCACAGAGATCAGAAAGCACAACTTTGGGAACCGCCACAGGTGTTTGTCCTAAGAGCATCTGTTGGTCCTACGACTGTACTAGCTGAATGCTCACAAACACTTCGCCTTTTTCTCCTAGACACATTTTTGTGGAAAAATAAGTTATCTTCCACTTCCAGGATCATTGTGAAACGAAGCTATTTGCCCAGGCTGATACAGGACATATATGAAAAGGTACAGGGCCTAAATGCATCTCATCCCCTTACAGGAGACCAACACTTTGGTACCCTGTCACCAAACTCCTAAAGAGACACAGGCCCATCATCCCAAAGACTTCTCCTGTGGATGAGCAGATCTTCAAGGGACCAAGCAGAAGAGAGACAGAAAATAAAGAGATTCACTTATCAAAAAGGGTATAAAAAGTTATCACTATGTTTCAGACAGCTTCACCTATTTGGTGTAATTTGACCAGATGCAATGGCAGAAAGGTGTTGGTTTTTCTCGTTTAACAAGCAAAGCTACTTTGGTCCTAAGAGCAAGTTCACAATACTAAAAAAGGTGCCGAATTTTCAGGCTTGCTTTCCAAGTCTGATTCTCAGCTGGTATAAATTGGTAATGTTGCTCTGATGTGGTTCTTTTTATGTCTGCTCCACTCTCTGTAGAGCGTTCTCAGCTTCAAGCATGGCGACCGTGGGCTTTTCTACATGAAGAGTGAGCATCCGATTGATAATGTAAGATAAGCAGAGTAATTAAAACTGGTATTCAGAGCTATGAACTCTGGAAATAAATGTATGCAGATCAACAGTTATCAAAAGTACAGCCTCTAATGAAAAAAAGATGATACAATTTGAATGCATTTATTCATAGGCAGTGTTCGTTACCGTTCCCTTTCACTGTATGGAGAAACACAAGGGACAGACAACAGAAACCATACAGCAGTTTCATAAACAGTGTTAGACACAATAACCTTCCTGCTAGGTAATACATGAAAAATACACGTCCCGCTACTGCACTGGCTGTTCATTTCCATAATTTCCCAGCTTCCAGCATCCATCTGCTGTGAGCAGTTTCTTGTGCAATGACTCCTCCTCACTGCCGCTACATCTGCCAGCAGGTAAGGAAAATTCAAAGCGCCACTTGGTCAGCATGACCCCAATCGGAGACGAAGCAAATGAGCTGAACATACCTGCCCGGTGCGTTCCCTGTCAGATGGAGCCCTAAAGGAGCTCCTCAACTCGCATCTCCTACGGAGCAATGCAACACACAAATCACCAGGTGGCTCCATTATGTAGCAGTCATTACCAGAGAAATCCCAGCCTTACATAAGCCCTGACTTTCATCTAGTGGAACGCTGGGTGATTATTTGAATAAAAATGTCCCGTTTCCCATGGAGACAGCTCCCCGTGGCTTACACCTTGTTGGGGACAAAAGAAATGATCTGGAGATGTTGTTAACCTCTGGAAAAAAGTGAGAAAGGCTCAGCTGAAGACAGAAAAGTGAATGGTGGCAATGACTAATTGTTCAGTACAGAATTCATCATGGTTACCGCCATATATACTCTGCCTTCAGGAAATTCCTTTTGAGGCGTTTTCAGAGCCTACAGTGGGATAACTGACATGAGAAATGACCCTTTATACAACTCAAAGGAGGGCATCCTGCACTAAAACAAAACCATCAGATGTACAGTGCCTTCCCAGTCATTTTATTGGCAATTGAAGCAATTTGTTTCATGTTTTGTAATCAGATTTTAGCTCAATACATGTGCATAAAGACAACAATTCTCACAGTATATTACAAGTTTAACTACCCTGCTCTTGGAGCTTCTACAAAATTATAGATGCACATAAAAAAAAGTTCATGTTCTTACTTCCCAATTAAAAAAAGAACATATTTTCAAGTACATTATGTCTCTCTTGCGGACTCAAGTCACTAAAATTTGCAAGCAAAAGCAATTGGATTTACAGCCCCAGACTACTTAGGGGATGAACAGGGAAGTACAAATGCAAGCTCCAAAGGACTCCAAAACCGGCACTGATGCAAACTTTTTATACTGTTCTTTTACCCATGCAAGTCAATGTGAAGACTGTCAGTGCATAAAGCTGAACATCTGCACAAGTCCCTACTTGGTCAGGAAACCTCCAAGGGCCAGAGATTAAACTCTATTTGCCTTAGGTCAAAAGATCTACCTTAGTCCCTCATGAGTGCTTGTGTATATCACACAGCCGTTGCACAATTCAGCAAAACCAGCAGCCAGAGGAGAAGTCTTCAACGCTAGAATACCAGAGGGATTACAATTCAGAAGGGAGATGCTTTAGCTCAACCACATTAAGCAAGCTTCTTCCTCATCTGCATCTGCTTGTAGCCAGATTGTACAACCCTGACGCATTACACGGGCATCCAGGAACTGCACCAACGCCTACCAAGAAAACACCAAAACATGAGTCTATCGTTCTGTCCTCTTTCAAGTCAAAGGGTCCTTATCAGAGCAACACAGGAGATGCATTTCACTGGATGATGAGTGAACTTCTTGGATTACCACCCAAGTCAGACTCTTGCCCTAGATGTATAAGATATAAATCAGTAATATTCTCTCATGTTAAAGTGACATTTTAATTGCATTCCATATTTTAATATACTTCATTTGATTTTTAGCTAAGGTGACTGTACTACTTGATTTCTTTGTGGTATTTAGTCATTTATTATAAATTGACACGGTTAATTCTCAAAATTTCATTTGCATATCTTCATTTCCTTGCCTAATGCAGGCTCAGAAATTGATGGATATTTGCAGATATATAGACATTTCCATACACCAAAGACAGAACTTGAACACCCAACGCAGGTGTACTAACACAAGAACTACCACTCACAGCAGCGAAACAAAACCAAAACAACACTCGGAAGAAAATCACCATCTTAAAGTCTGCGCCAGCACTGCCCAGACAAGATCCAACCCCTGCAGGTTTATGGGTATTAAACAATTCAGAACATGTGTTCTGACCGAACTCTTCATTTTTGTATGCAAGTGTTTCCACCAGAAAAATGCATCTGTATGTAAGAAGCGGATGTCAGTTTTGATACACACGCTTTGCAAGAACATAAAATGAAAATGCACTGTGCTTGCTCTGCCCTGTAACACCTGTTACTGCTCCCATCTCAGCAGTTACAAAAATCAAGCCCAGTGAAATAACCAACGATTTCCAGACCTTCACTAGAATAGGAAACAGCATTTCTTTAATTTTATGCAGTAGTTTCTTGGATTTTTTTCTTTAACAAAATGAAAAGAATGACGATCCTACCAATGAAGAGCCCTTGTAATAACTAACCTTTACACTTCACAAAGCATCTCATGTTCACACTGACATTTAATCATCATCAGAAGCTGCTCATGGCCACATATGTTATCCCTCTAAGAGCACTGTTCTTTACATAATTTTTATTTGTATGCAAAGATATGACAAGAAACCAGAATCTACTTGAAGACATGATGACCAGGATTAGCACAAATATCAACAGTCCATGAACCCACAAAATCCACTTGCTCATTTATTAATTGCCACTCCACTGTTTCAGGCCCCTCTCAAACTAAATCACACCCTCAATCGCCTACGCTGAAAATGGGCTAGAGTCTCTGGTAGGGATTTGATCATGGGTTTCCGTTAGCCATCTATGCTGCACCTTTCATTTAGACACTTAGCTGGAAATGTTTAAACATCAGCTAAACTCCAAACATTTTCTTCTGGTCCACCTTGACTTTATGCTTGCAAACCTCCCAATGTTAATTTTTAAGAAAAGGATCCCTAAGATCTGCTCATACTTTGCTCTCTCTGTAGCATCCCATGAAAACCATCTCAGTCCACGTTACGTTGTCTCTTCACATTATCACCTTAAACATTGCTGGTTCTCTCCTGTATCTGTTTGTGTCAGCTCAAGATGACATGCTTTCTCACGCACTACTGCACAGAGAGTCCTGATGAGTGCTGCTGCGGCCAACGACGTCAAACTGAACTGGGAACTTCCAAAGCCAACACCACAGGCTACAGCTTGACCATGCGCACTGACAAGTACGCATCAACAAGGTTGGATGCTTCAGCTAGATCAAGAAATGGGGTCAACATCTCCATTTGTAACAATACCAGCATGCCTCCTCTTGCATTTAGCCCTAGCAGAGTCTTTACCAGTTGCCTCTTACTGTCAAGGCAGCGTTCCTTTCCTTAGGAATCCCACCCATGGGGGAGCAAGGTGGGGCTTTTGGCATTTTAAAAAAAAAAAAAAAAAAAAAAAAAAGGCAGCCTGAAATTAGGATTTACAAACACAATTCACACTGCCTAGTCTGGGAAAACAAAGCTTAGGTCAAGTAATTTAAAAGCAAACAATATGGGACAGCACAGTTTTTGCAGAAAGAGCTGTTCATGTTCCACAACTCTGTTAACAAAGAAGGGAAGCACAGAACGGTCCTTGTCCAAGCGCAGCTCATCCTGTATAAGGAGGCTAAAGTGGAAACTTGTATAACGGGATATCAAAAGCTTTAATTATTTCCTTTCTCACAGCCCGATGGCATGTAGCTGTAGCCATCAAACATGACCTTTGTTAAATCCACCCTTCCCTCTCCTCGCCACACATCTGCTTCTCGAAGAGCCGCTGCGCAGCAGCGCACACCGGCACCACTGACGTCAAGGCCGTTCACTCTTACAGCACTGTAAGCCACGAACACTACACTGTAATAAAATAATCCATCAGCACCACAGCTCCCACCCCCAAACTTCTCCAGTCTTCTTTAATAAGCCATTAGAGACAATGACTCCATGTGTCTTATTCACAGCAAAAAGCAAACTACCAGGGATCAGGATATTTCTACTTGAACTCTGTGGTTTCTAAGAAAAGTCATTCTCTCTCCTCTCCCCTGCACTTAACTAAACTAATATCAGTCTGGAAGTTTGTGTTTCCTAATAATTTTATCATATGAATCACGGTGCAGGAAAGCTGCTTCAGAAGCTCCATTCTTCTTATACAAACTATTCCCATACAAAAATATCTTCCTCCTACTACCTGTTTTGTTCTTGGGCTTTTTTTGTTTGGTTGTTGTTTCTTTTTAAGTTTTGTCATTTGTTCTCAGGACAGGCATATTCTTTTGAATAACAACCTAAAAAATGAAAATCTCCTGTTAAGAGCAGCAATCACAGCACATTCCACTAAGAAAAGCCTTTAACAATACCTGTCATTAAATCAATTTGGTTTGCCCTTTTAAAAAATACTTCTGGAACTCCCCGAAAACATATTGCATATATTTATTTCCAAACCAATGTAGCGAATACAAATGAAAATAAAATTGCATTATATATTTCAGGAGATTAGAGTGAAAGAGGCATATGTAATTACCTGTACCTAGCTGGACAGTAAATGGCAAATAACTTCATCCTGCCTTTGTGCGTAGAACCCTTGATGTTCTATTTTGTGTATTCTCTCATAAAAAATAAGAGAATATCCATGAAAAATAAATAACATCGCTGCTGTGCCAGAACCCAGGATTGCCTACTGAAACCTCTCCTAATAAAATAATTTAAAAGCATCTATTTAATCCACCCAGGAAAGACAAAATATTTTGGACAATGGCTAACTGGTAGGTTTTTAAGTCTGAAAAGTAAATTCTTTAGCTGTGGCTTAAAAGCCAGTAAATGAGTTAAACGGACACTAAGCCAAAACAATTCTACTAAAAATTTTCTCAAAGCAATCCATTTAAAGAACCATTATCTTAACTTACACCACAAATCTCATTCATTTGCCCGTGGGACTCAGCCATGCTGGCAGCGACAGAGGATTGCAAAGTCACTTAAACAACTGTGACATGAAAAGCACGGCACGCGTCCGCGTGCTCCAGAGCAGGCAGGGAAGGAGACGGACATCCCCACGCCAGAGCCGTGACAGCACAGAGGAGCGGAGGCGGCAAAAATGGAGAGGAAAAGTAAAGGAGGCAAAACTGTGAACAGGAGAATTAAAAGGAGAAAAGCGAAAAAAAAACTGTTTACTTTACGAATACGCTGTATTTCCCTCCCATACATCCACTATTTTTCCTTTTCTCCCAAAAAAACGAGTTTATGAAACCATTCAAACATACGCTTACATTTCGTGAGACTTGGACTTGCTCTTTAGTTTTCTGTTGAGTATTAGTGACTTCCGAGAAGGAAGAAAGCAGCATCATCTCTCTAACAAAACTTAGCTATGCAACTTTGCTCTTTTCCGACTATTTTGATAATTATTCCTCAGTTACAAGCCCAATGCTGGAAGTGTAGAGTGATTCAAGTGATACAAAAATGCTGGTAATCACCAAGATACACCTTCAGAAAGGCCAGCAGAAAGGCCTTAATATATTTTTAACCAAAACAGTTAATATTTTCAGGCTTTCTTTAATGTTTCATATTTAAGGTTGAGTTCGGTAACTACTGCACAGAATCAAGACCAGCACGCAGAGTGTGGAGATACCTGAGATTTCATGACTACTTAAGATTACTACATATAGTAGAGCAGTAATACATTTATCTTGCTGACAAAAATTATTCAGGAAAGAGAAATTACTAACACACTACCAACTATTCTGAATATTGCTCCTCAACCTGATGGAACGGGATCAGACAGATATGACTGTAGGCATCTCCACAAGACACCCAAAAAAATCCAGTCACCTCAACTGCCAAGACACATTACAGCAGATCTTTGTTATAAATCAAATGAATTTGAGTCTTCAGATATTTTTATTTTAATAACTGTGCCAGCAGTGTCTTCTTTTGAAATTAATACATCTGCTCTAGCGGTTTTCCGTTTTTCCTGTACAATAATGACAGCTAATAGGAAAGCGCTGTCATGTATTCTGACTAAAGGTAATGTATATGTGACAGCTGTGTGATCATCAGTGGGAAAGTATTTCCACAAGACAAAAGGAATAATTAAAATGAGCCTGCAGTCCTAGCTTTGGATTTAAATGTTTAAATGTTTTAATTTGAAAGAACAATGGCTCCTTGAAGCTCCTTCACAACCAGTACTGACAGCCTGTCATTCCTTAACTGGTGTTAAATAACCGAGTCTGAGCACCGAACAGCAGATGATGCCTCGTGATCCTTACACAGCACCAACGCTTCCAAGAGAGCATCAGAGGTGAAGAGAGCTTTGCAATCTTTTGAAGAATTTCCTCCAGTAACAAAGCGTCTTTGGAACCGAAGCTAAGGAGACAAACGCAGTGAGCCTGGACCGTGCTTATTTAACTCTTGCCCACGTACAGGTACCTCGTGCCACCGCGCAGCAAGCCCCTGAGGTCAGAGCCTCTTCCGCTGACCTCTGTTTTCCAAGCAGAATGTGAATCCCGGAGTACACCCGGGCTCTGAGCGATGGGGAAGGCATCGGAATGCGCCTTTAAGCACCATGAAGTCAGGTGGCAAAAAATTCGCAGCTACATCCAGACAAATGTTTTCACTAAAATACAAGGCTACATTTTAGAAGCTTTTGATACTTCTTGAAAGTTTGATTTTTCCATAAAAAAAAAAAGCTGAGTTGTCCTTTTTGTCTAAGATTCTGCCTGAAAATAATCTAGGTTAACAAAATATTTTAATGAAAAGGACTTTCTTTTTCCCCAAACAGCTCCAGGACAAGGTGTAAAGGAAAAAAGGTCCCTTTTTCCAGTGAGCTGCTTCAAACACAATGCAGCATCCCCTGCGGTCTCCTCTTCTCCCTATCAAGAGAGGATCATCCTCCCACTGGAGCTAGTCACTTCAGAGCCACGCAGGCAGGAATATGCTTCAGATTAAGAGATTCTGCATTTTCTCTCCCTCTCTTTTTGAGAGAGGCATATAATGAAACAGTAGTAGAATGGTAATTATTTGCATTAAAGCAGAAACTACAAGTCCCCATCAAAAAATAAAAATGTGTGCACGTCCGGAGTGTTTTTCACACAACTACAAAACAGAAGTCAACACACATAGGACCGGTACCCATCCACAGGCAGGTGCTGATGGACCACACTGCCCCACGCGAAAGACTGAATGAATAACATGGAAGATAGACTGATTGCATTTCAGTGACATTAGTGTCACTGGAAGAGTTGTGACTCCAAATGTTTCCAGATCCTGCTTCCCCTTCTCCTCCGCTTGCATCCTTTTATGATAATGAAAGGGAAAACAACACAGGTTTTTAATACGGCAGACGTTTATTAGAAAAAGGTCAAGCATTCAAAGAAAGACAGAACCTCCAGACAGCAAGGCAACGCATCACCCAGCTTAAACAAAATAAAACCTTCTAACATCACTGAACTACCTTTAACCACCCAGCTAAAAGGATTTTTTTTTCCATTTTCGATTACATGATTCCTAAAAGAAAACACTGCTGTAAATATTTCCTCTAAATAATCACTTTTTGATTTGACAGATTTACTGGTGACTAAAATAAACCCATCACGGCAAAGTAAGAAGAGGAAATACCAATCAAAGTATTTTCCTGTGATTTGGGATTTTGGCTTCATTTAGCTGTTTTAATTTTCCTGGTGTCTGAATTAATAATATCTTTTCCCCTTCAAGGCATGCACATCATGTTTCAAAACAGTAATAACAGTAAAATCAATGGGTTTTTTTTGTTGTTTCTTATTCAAATAAATGAGAACTAGAGTCAGACCTTGTATAGCCTGGAAGATTGTACTAAAGTGGCAGAGACCAAGCTGCCCACCGTGAAGAAGAGGAGGTGCGTCTGTCTCTCCAGAGCCTGTTTGCTATTTTTCTCTTGTATTTTCCAAGCACGAAAAAGAGAGAATTCCCAAGCCAGAAACATCCCTCCCTTGTAGTTTGCTGCATGCTCAAGGTTTCTTTCTAAAGATCTGCTCTGTCACGCTGCAAGATCTCGGAAGGGACCTTAGACTGACGCACTGCCGTTGTACCAGCATCTGACGACCTGGTTGTGCTCATAAACCACAAAAATATCATCATCTCAGAGCTCAACAGCAAAACTCTCAGTTACATCAGAGTGGGTTAAGATTTCACCCAGAATATTTTTTCAGTAACTGATTTTATTTCTCTAGTTTTCCATATCTATTGATCAATTCTCAGGCAACTATTTGCCTTCGCTTACTGCAGAGGATAGCTCACACAATAAATATTCTCTAAGATGTTACTGAAATACAGATACTCAGGTCTGCCATAAATTTTGCATAGGAGGTGATATACAGTAATCAGAAAATAGCATCAATGGAAAGCCAAGTTACTCTTACTCCAAGGGTGCCACTTTGCAACTTTCAAGTATTCAATAAAATATAAAAGTCTTCCAAAGAGTACTCTGCACATATAACGTTTTCCTTCCACAGTAAAATGCATCTTATTGATTTATAATGTACTTTCAAGGAGAACAAAACACAGTCTATAAAACTAAAATTTAGGAGAAAGCATGACTGTCTGTTGTAAAGGAAACTCCACACCATTAGCGAGGGGGACACATTCTCATAATTTCTGATAGATTATGTTCTACCGTGGTTTACTTCACATCAATAGGAAATGAAAGGCAAAAAATGCCACTATAAAAGTAAAAAATAATCAGTACCTCTAATGTAATTTAAACAAAGTTTGTTATTTGAGACACTGAAAGCTGCTAAAGGGCATTTTTTACAAGTGCTAGAGAACAGGATCTGAGCCTTAAACACGCATGAGGAAAACAAGTTGTTTGCTCTTCAGTGAAAACTGAAATTCTTTAATAATTTACCAGCTTTTCATAGGACTGTAACCAACCCCTGAGCATGTTCAGAACAGCACTGCTGCTGTTGTTCTTCTCTTAACTTAACATGAACTTCTATTTCAATACGCTTTTGTTTACAAAGTATTTCATCAAGATAAAATGCAAGAAGTCACTCACAGCTGGGTATGGGGAAAATCTTTTTGGTTCTTATTATTCCATTAAAGCAATGGTTACGTTTGTGCAAAGCAACAAAAACCATCTCTACCTTGGCAAGCTGAGATCTATGTTGATGTTACTCAAGCCTACACGGTAACCACATTTGTTCTCAAGATAACAGAAAAAAAATCTGCTACCACGTTTAGGAAATCAGTACAGCAGAAAGGGCTTTTGGAGTAAAACATCCTAGAGCAAAGCCAAAGACAGTCTGGAGACAAAATAGCTGTTATTCATTTGCTAATGAAAGTTTACTTAAGCTTACAACTCTAGTGTGAAGAACTAGCAACAAAATAATTCCAAGTGAGAGACAGTCACGCTTTGCGGCTCACAGATGTTAAACAGTTCACCCGTAAAAGTCTCACCCTGTTACTGCTGTAGGAACAGATCTCACAACAGAGACTGTGGGAAGTTTTTAGCCAGTACACTTCAAGATGTGAAAGGTGTAATTCCTGAATTTGAAGAGATCTTGGCAGATCCTGATTGGAAGTGCTTTTAATACATAATATTAATATACTTTGTATTACCGGTCCGTTTATTCTTCATTTATTTAAGAAGTTATATATCCCAGAAGATGCATGAGAATTCTGGAAAAGCTGCTGTCCAAGTTACCCCTGCTGTCCTTCAGAAATTGCACAGCCTCTGCCATGGACCACAACGCACACTTACAGAGGACTTCTTCGGTTTCAAAAAGTTACAGGTCAAAAACACATCAACCCAGCAGCACTGCTCAACAGGTCAGACTAAGAACACAAACAGCATCATCTTGTATTTGCTGGACCAGTAGTTTGCTAAATACAGTTGGAAAATGTTGCCAAAATTGGAAGCCTTTGAGTCTACGAGATAAGAGGAAAGCTGGTTCATCTGCATCCTCTAACAGGAAAGAGAAATTAAATTAATTGGGAGCCTCTACTAAGGTTCACAAACATTCCAGGATGCTTGGCAAACCTCTCGCCCATCTCACGCCCTCCAGTAAGATTCTCAGCTCACATCCACAGGATTGGTCTTTACTGAAATTTGCCTTTTTCTAAAGGAGGCTAGCCTTGGTAGGGATCAGAAAGATACAGATGAGTGACAAAGAAAACTTTTGAAATCCAGAGTAAGCCCAGAACGCTGCATGTAACATGGAGAGCAACCTTTAAGGACAGGATTTTAGTAGATCACACCAACTTTCAAGTAGATAGGGCCAACAGACCTCCCCTCTAAAATCACCTCTGACACACTTTCACAAGTAACTCTTGCAATTTAAAAAAAAAAAAAAAAAATTAAATTTTTAAAACCCAAAAAACAACCTACAACCAAAAAAAAACCCCAACTCAAAAATGATGAATGGGAATGAATTCCACTCTGCCTTCAGATTTTTTTTCCATTTAAAACATACATTTGTACAAATTCCCCATAAACAGCATGAATTTCATAGTTGATAACATCTGTAATTAGACTTTGACTTTCACACTGCTGTTAGTTGTCCTACATGGCACAAGTTTTGCCTGAAAACAGAATTTAAGCTGTTTCCTTTTTCTCAAACTATCAAATTTGAAAGCCTATTAGATAGGATGAATTTTTCTTGAAGAACAAAACTAAATCAAGTTTATTTGAAAGATCAAACTGTAAGGACAACATGGAAACAAATGTTTGGTTGTAACAAATGGCCGCTACATAAATCAAGCTCAGAGAGTACACAAACAAAGAACACACACAAAAAAAAAGCAAACATCAGTTCTGCAGATTCAACTGAAGAAAATTAAAACCATAAGAAAGAACCCATATGACTAAAAGGAAAGTAGCTGCAAGAGAGCTGAGAAAGCATCAGGTAAAACATGGGTTTCCTTAGTCAAAATGTGGACCATGCAACTCTGCAAATGAGGGATGTCTCCCCTGCAAACTTCAGTCATAAAACCATATTTACCACAGAGCAATTTAAGTTTGACCTAAAGACAGGCCGAGAGACTTGATGCATCTTTGTCTTCGATGTTCTCTGAGGGCTGCGTAAATCTGCACAAGCTGTGCCACCCCCCAACACAAGCCAGAAATCTGTTCCCTCCATTCAAAGGACATTACGATGTTGGTGCTTTGGGTGCAAAAGAGATGCAGCGCTATTTATCTTTCATCCAGGATTTGCCTTTGTGACAGTCAAGTTTTGCTACTTCTCCAGCACAGTTTGCCACGTTTCTAATGATTTCTTCTGCCTTTTGGCCAGCTCTTCCATGGATCCTGATATTCCATTAATGTTCTGTTCGCTGAGTAAACTTCCAGGGATCTTTTATAGCCCACTGCATTGTGCTTCAAAGTGGAAGAGAAATAAATGTAGACCCTAACTCTTACTTATAAATAATTATTTTACATTCCAAATGAATTTTCACTGCCAGTTCTTCCCTGTGTAAGTAGCTTGGCGATACAGGGATACTGCATTGCAAGCATTATGTATTTTAGAGCCTACGGGTGGACAACCTGTGCTGGTCCAAGAGTTAATTCCAACAGCAGGTACTACACACAAAACAATACAGCAGTAAATTATTTACAGCGCATTTTTCTATACAGTGCAATGCACAGTGGAAGAAATGCTCTATTTGAATAATTAAAATCCCTTTTCGTTTCCTGCCCTGCAAGGCTTGATCCCAAGTTCTCAGCCTGGACCCCTGCTTCTCCTCCGTGCAGTATGTTCAGTTTCCATTTATTTTTTGAGTGCTAATAGCGGCTCATAACTTCCAAGTACTGCTATTCAGAGTCAGTGCATTTTCCCTGATTAATCACTATGGAGAGACGATACCTCTGGGAATCAGATACATGGTGTGCTTAACTCCAAAATAGACAGCTCTTGTCAATAGCATATCCAAGCAGCTTAAAACTTCAATAGTCTGGTTTCTTATATACTGTAAGTGGTGCTGAATATTCAGTTTTATTTCTCTGTTTCCCTGCCAGTAGGAAATAAAGAACACACTTTTAGCTAAATGAGAACTGAAGTGCATTGGAAGAGTGCTATAAATTATATGCAGGCCACCAAATAAAATTCAATTTTCAGGTAATGTGAAGGTGTAACGCGTCTGGAGAAGCTGTTTTGCATATCACACAAGACAGCAGGCAATAAGGAGCAGGGAATGACTAAAACCCGATCTGTCACATGCAACTCTCTGATTGTTCCCCCTACTTTGCCTCCTCTAATCACACTGTTGCAGTGTTGATTCAGAACACGGCGGCCCATGAAAAATGTCACCGTTCTGTCGATGTTGCGGATCCGCTGGCAATTTCAGCAAGCACTGGATGCACATAAAGGGTGATAAGGCACTACATCCTGCCATGCTCAGCAGGTTTTCCATTTCCTCCTGCAATTACACATCAAACTGTTTTAGCTTCACAAGCTCCGGCACTATAAATGGCCTCGAGGCAGAAGTCTGCTTCACACGCTGATGAGTCTATCTTCAAAGCAGAGTGCAAACTCAGGTTTTGGGGAAAGATTTTTTTTTTTTTAAATACCCTTTTTCCAGAGCTTTTAAGAGTTTACTTAGAGATTATTCCTACCATTATCTCCATGTACTCCAATTAACAGGCAGTTTTATATCAACATTAACTGGAGCTGCCTCTAAGAGCAGATGAAAGCCACGCTCACGCTAGGAACAAGCCACCGTCTGCGCAAGAAGCCTGCTCGCAGCATTACACCTTTACATACTGGGCTTCTTCTTTTGTTTCATTTTTGTCATCGTTTTGTTTTTCCTACAAGGCTACCTGGAATCCCAGACTGATAACAGGCAGAAGAGTCTGGTTTTCAAATATTCAAAACCTTGCCTTACACTACTGCAGTGCTACCAAAATTGTATCTTCCTCCCATTGTTCTAAGTAAATTCATGCATTCTGGTACAGATATTTGAAACAGCTTAATTTCACAGATGTAATAGCCCTTCCCCGTCTCCCACACGACAGGAGGAGAGGCAGCTTCTCGCCCACCCCGCGCAGAGTCGGCTTCTGCTCTCTCCTCACCAGTTCCATCTTTTTTGCACGCAGACCCAACGAGATACACATCACCTAGCTCTCGCCCTCCTGATCAGCTGAGATCTTCACAACTGGCAAAACATTTGTAGCATAGGAATTTCCAACACGCAAGGTGAAGGCTGGGATTGATGCTAGGATGAAAACAAGGCAACGTTAAATGAAGTTACTGCTCTCCACATTTGAATACACCGGCACTGTGACTTGCTCAAACACAGCTATCTCTCTCTACATAAAAACAATGAATCCCAGGGTCAGCCAGACACAACCGCGGTGGCATCTATGGGCCCAGGCAGAGGATGAGTCCAACCCAGAAATTACAGCTTTCACCTACTTGCACTTTTCACGCTGGCCATGAGAAGGGAGATGGGATACAGCAGAAGCCATCACCCCCATCACTGGCCACAACTAAAACCTCCATCCACCTCCGAGCATCAGAGCCCTCAGGAGGACTCCACCAAACTCAACACCACAACAGCTGTTTCAACATCTGCAGCTCCCGTGATGCATATAGTCACTCACACGGGGTTCTCAATAGCAACAAAAAATGCACAGAACTGCTACAGGAGCTGCCACCTGCCAGACACACTTGCAGTTTCTCCCGCTGCCCACCTCCAAGAGAGGTGGTGGGACCAAAAGAAACCACCATTGCTGCAGCACACACAGATCTTCTCTACCTGTCCCCTCACAGACAGAGGCGCAGCAGGGATCCGAGCAGCCCAAACTACAGCCTTTGCCAAACAACAGTGACAGAAACGTGAGAAACAAGCCCTAGGACCGGTCTGAAATAATAGATGGTTTGTGTCCGCTCCACCTCTGCCAGACAGGATGACAAAAGGACTGTCAGAGAAAACGTGAAGCAGCAGCAGCATTTAGCCACTGAAAATGAACAGAACAAACAGCTCCTCACACGCCGCCACTGACAGCTTGTTCCCGTGCCTCCCCAATGACCGTGTCCGTGAGGAACATGGACCTTTATTAATACACCCCAGGGTGTGTTAGTATTCATTCCCAACCTTCGACAAGCTCAGCTGTCATTGCTGCCTGAAATGGGCTTCGAGTTCTTTTTGGTTTTTTTTTAAAAAACACAAAATATTCTGACTAATTATGTTTAACATATACCTAATTTTCTGATTAAAACAATTACCAAAGCACATGCGTGTCTGCCAGCCCTCCCAACCAGGACAGCTCTGTATCCATCCTAAAACACATTTTAAACTTCCCGAGCAGCACAGACCTTTCAGGAGGGAGTCAGCAGCTTCAGGCAGCACACTCGACATAACAGAATGGTTACTCAATCTGACTACAACTACAAGCTGTCCACGTTTACGTACAGGGAGCACCGCACACACGCAGGGCTCCAAAACTATTGGCACCGCCAAGCTGACCGGTCCCACCGCCGGGAAGCAGGGAGATGCCAGCAAGGGAGGCAGAAGAGGGCATTCGGTATCTTAATAAAACTCTTAAAAAGCTTTGAATATTAGCGTGTTGGTAAGTAAAACACAGGACCAGTGAAAGAAGTCGGTCATGTGTCCGAATGCCAGAGAAACTGCTGGCATTGCAGGAAATTTAAGTAAATATAGGGAACATTTGTCTACCTCTGATCGCAATCTGTGCCTGGGCGAGAACTGCACCTGCCCTGAGTGTTCATCACCATTCCTACCTGCAGCTTTGGCTCCACCTTTTCCATCCCATGACAAGGTACTTTCCAATCCTTGTACATATGGTAAACTCAGACATGCCTGGCATCGCCTTCTACTCTTAGTCACAATAAAATGACTATTTCCTTCTTTCCTGGCATCTTCTCTTAGGTGGCATTGTTACAACACTTTCTGTAATTCTCAAGTGCCACTCCAGATTGAAATCTCATGAGGGATAAGAAAAACCTCTTCAAAATTCCAAAAATAAGCAACTATTGAAGTATGGCTGGGCGGGTTCTTCTAGTGAGTTTTGTTGCTGTTGTTTTTAAACCTGGAGATATTGGCTGGTTCTTCTATTCAGAACTACAGAGAAGATAATGAGAAAAATGGGTGAAAAGATGTGAGAAGGCAGGTGCAGACAGAGGACAGCAATCTGAAAGACAGACCATGCTGTCACCAACAAAAGGAGAAAGTCCAACAAATTTCATATATAATAACAACTGTGCTTCTGCATTAAGTCCATTTGCAAAGCAGCAAACCAGGACTCACTGTACTAAATACCTCATTAAATGTTGTTTACCACTGATTCCTCTAACCAGTGCCAAAACCAAACCAGACCCCACCAGAACCAGAGCACCCTGTATTCATCTTTTGCATGTGAGGTGGGTCCAACCTTGCAAAGAAGATTTCTCACAGGTGAGGTTTGGTGATTAAGGAGAAAGATTAAGCCCTGAAAGTCTTCTTTATGAACAGGAGTGTACAAAATGTGGTCAGAATTTACATGGCCTCTACTAAATTTAGTTTCTATCATCTCTGAATAACTCTTTCCCCACCACGGATAGTAACATTGAGAAGCAGTTAACTGCTGCTGTAAGCTGTTTTATGTGCAGATGCTGGTCAAGCTGGTATTAACCAGCATAAAGCAAGAACATCCTTCCATCTTCAGTTTCTCAGAAACTGTATTTCAAAAAGTCTTTAATGGACTTTTAAATACTACTAAGGAAAACTTAACCATGCCTTCTTACTTAAGCAAGAAATTACAAGCATTTTCAAGCAAATCACTTACCACATCAGTAAGTGATTTTTGTGAGTGTCTTTGTTCACTTTATTCTTATGTGAGCTTTCCACAACCCATCTGCAGTACATTTTGCCCAAACATTGCCTGAATGTCAAACACACAGAAACAAAGCTGGCAGGAGGGAGGGGGAAAGAGACGGCATGCCACACCAGCCAAACAGGACACAGAATAACGGTAACGGCACCTATGGAAACCGCAGGGACTAATGACTAACTAGCAAAGGTTCTGCAAAATAAAATTACGTTTCTCAAATATATTAGAATTCCTTGAAATTCAAGTATGTTTACAGAATAGTTCAGCTCCTTCAACACATAAATTGCAAGAGATGATGTTCAAGTCATTTCTATTACCCTGACACAGTTGACAAATGCACCACTGAATGATTTTATCTCTACACAAACTCGTCATAACCATCAACACACCACCACTGGTAATGAAAAGCACTTTATAAAATGCCCTGTGTGAAATTTAAAATTTGATATGCCTTCTATCTGACAGCTGTCATAGATTAAACTCACCTTTTTACTATAGTTAATGCCAGGTGAGTACCCAAGTAGCCTTGGATACCTGTACCAACAATAGCTACGCAGATGGAGTTCAGAGAAGCTAAATAACAACAATATTAACAGCACCTAAGTTCATTCAGCGTATTTCCTCCAAGTACAAAACATTACCTCCAGATGCAACATCAGCCATTTATATGAATCCTGACAGGCAGTGAAGATCCATGTGCGGCGACAGCTGAAAACTAAAATGAATGCAGGTGGTTTTCCTGTTTGAACGTATGTTTTGCAGGAAAGATACACAGCTCTTAATCCTGCTGAAGCGTGGTGCACAGTAACGCTAAGAAATTATGAGTACACAGACAGCTTTACGTTTTGCCTACTTGGCAATCTATATTTTCTGTACACAGATTTATTTGTAAGTGATCCATATGCATACCATTCCCAGAGTTTGTATAAAGGCATACTCCAATAGCAAACAAAATAAAATAAAATCACTCGGGGTGTGGTGAAGGGCAAAAAACGGAAGGTTGGCACAAGGTATAATTCAGACAAAGAGCTCAAACTGCATCTAAACAGCAAGAAACAATGGAATTTGCTCCAAAATCAAACAGAACACTGATACTCAAAAAGTGATGAGGTTTTTTTTTCATTAGGATTTTTTAAATTATTATTGTTACTTGCTTGTTTCCAAAAAAACCTTTGGGTACTTTGTGATGCTTAAGAGAAATCATGGCGATGACACCAGCAAAGTCTGCATGTCTCCAGACTTGGCAGTACTGCACAGCTCCAGCTGCTCAGACCGTGCTGCTCCCCTTCAGGACTCCATCACCTCCGCGTGAAACAACTTCTCTGTGTATAAAAACATCTAATCCACCTCAAGGCTATAAATCATGAAACAAGGAATCAAAATTCAGGTACCGCTGGATGAGCCCGGCAGTGGATCCAATTTGCATCATGCAAGCAAACAAAACTTCTGCAAACCGAAGCCTGGAGAAACAACGATACCTCCAACGCGCACATTTCTTGCTGTTTAATCAAAATTGTTTTCTTTTATATTTTTATGTATGTTTGATGCAATTACTGGAAAAGTTTTTAGCTTGTTATGCAGGTTGTCAGCACAGATGATCTAACAGTGCCTTCTGGTCTTAAAATGTATGAATCTTTGATATATTTCTCAGGAGCTGGTAGAATATTACTATTACTTTTAAAATGCCTAGGCACACACTTCCCTGGCAATCTACAAGTTATTACTCACATCTCATTTACTTGATGCTCTACCTTCCCAACAATTTGAATTAAACTTTCTACGGGGGAGGCATGTCAGGGTACGCTCCCTAGTATTTCTTTGCAATTAAATTCTAATTGCAGTGTATTATCGGCATTGAACTGAACATTTTAAAGTGGAATACCTAAAAAGCTAAACGGTCTTGCTGAGCTGAACCCACCTGAAGTGTGTGTTACCAGACCTGCTTCTGTCCATCTCAGCCTGGCCCTGCCAGGGGAATCCGCTGCTATCAGGAGCCAACCCACTCTCCGACCCCGTTCTCACAACCGGCGCAAACAGAAAAGTCTGCGGGACATGCGGCTTCACACAAAAGCACTTTCCTTCTGCCCAGATACAGCACGGATGCAAAGCCAGGTTGGGATCGGCAGTTAAATAAAGACTGATTTATGGAGGAGAGGTGGGAAGACAAGTGTGTTGTGAAGATAGCCTGAAGCATCCATCTACTGAAGAAAAAGCTGATTTATAATGCAGTGTCCAGCCCCCTTCTCACTACACTTGCAAGTTCGTAAGTTAAAATACATTTCTAGTGCACTGAAAACATAGGAAAGCCACATATGTTCAAACCACTTCCTCTCCATGCCAGCTCACTGCTGTACCTAGAGTATTTCATGGGCTTATTCACACTGCAGCTGCACGGAATTACTCTAACCCGTGCCCAGGCTGAAGCGATGTGTAAGGGGGTCAGTTTGTCAAACTACCAAGGAACAGCGTTACTAACAGCTGAACTGGAGATGGCCTGAATCCTTCCCTGCCGGCAGCAAGACTCTGCCTTATTAACTATTGACTTTGTTCCAGAGCTGTCCAGCAAAACTGCATATTTAAACCTAATCTGCATCAACCAGAGCTATCCGCAAGCACAATAATTTTCTGTATGCAGCACTGGAAGTAATGGAAATACTTCCTCCATAATCAAAATTATACTTTTCTCTTGAAAGCTAAGCTGCTTTCTGTGATCAGCAGCTCCTTTGTGGTACTAACCATGATTTCTTTTTATACTACACAAAACCAAAACATACTGCTTCTGCGTATCTTATTTTAATAGCAATATGCTATAAAGATCAACCTCTGAAACATTTAAGTTCAAGTTTGAGATTCATTTCAAGCGTACCCAATGGCCAACCGGAGGTCTGTGAGACATTTCCAGCTTACCCTTAGGATTTAACATTTGTAAATCCAGCGTTATAATCTCTCCCGCGTTTGTCCAGTACTCATAGCCCATAAAAAGCAGCAGTCAATGGCAGAAGCAGGATGACACCACTAAAATATCTCCTAAAAGCTCTGCTGTGTTCCTACCAAAGTGAACCGGACTGCAGAATTTTCCTCCTCACTTAGAAGACCACAGTTTTGTAAAGACGCAATTTCTCATATGTTTTAACTAGTCGGTCTTCCACTTGCAGTCTACCAATTGGGTAAACTGCTTAATTTTAACCTTTTTTATTATGACTATATTTTGCTTTGAATAGTTCCTCTTCCATGTTTTCAGTTTGGGGAGGTACTTCCAAGCTGAATGATTGTGATGTCTTTTGACCACAATGTAGCTTTGAAAAATCTTCCCTGGAAGAAAACGAGGAAGAAAATAAGAATAGAGAGAAGCAAAAGATGGAAATGAGTTGGCTTTTAAATGGCATGAGAAATAAAAAGATCTGCCAAACTGGGGACAAAGTTGAAGTTCTCCCTTACTAACATGAACATCCACATAACAGCATTGGTTTTAATGCAAAGGCTCAGACAAAGCGTGATAAATCCAACACCCCCATTACGGTTCCTTCCCCATAAAAGAATATCCTTCCTAAAAGAGATGATCCAGATTGTGGGAAATGCTACACTTTTTTTTTCAATAGATCTTTCTCTTTTCATCATGAAAGCGAGCTCCAGCAGCTCTCCCATGGAATTCACTGTGAAATAAAATTTGCAACCTGGCAGCGGAGGCTGATTAGCAATATACAATCCTTCCTGAAAGGCCCAGGAGGATTCTATTGTTTTGAGGCTTAATTTTCAATTTGCATCTTAAAAAAGGTATGATTTAATCCAAATTCACTGGTCTGCTCATTTATATTTATCTGTAAGAGACCACATTTCAGTTCCTTTGAAAAGAAACAGTAAAAAAATTTATGTTCGAAATGACTCTAAGAGCACTACTCATATTTCTTGTTTTATTGCAATCTGCTTGGACAGAGATGTGACTAATTTGTTTGTGAAGGGCCTGATTCTGCAGGCACTCGACAGTCAGTAATCTCTTTGTGTCCTGCATGTCAAGTGGCAAAAAAGAGGAGGTCAAGTGGCAGAAATCGGTACAGTTTCATTGCAGTCAATGGCTTTAGGCTGATTTACACCAACTGAGGATGAAATCCTGTATGTCAGAATGAAAAACAGGGAGATACTTCGCCCCATACTAAACAATGACAAGCTGAAAACTAACTGCAACTGGAATAGATTAAAATTTAATGCAAAGCACTTAGTACCTTGCTTCAAACCAAACCAGAAGTTGTGCCTCGCAGCTTACAGTGTCTGGGGAATGTTCAAGCCAGCTCCCTTCAGAAACGGCTCTTGACTGTTGTATCTCTAATGAACAACTTAAGAACTGCAAATGCAACGTTAACTAGTGGTAAAACCTTCAGGATACACAGTGATTTTGGAAGAGAGCAATTAAATGGTTAGTTATTTTGAACCCGTGTCCCCATTTACACTATTTTCCTTGTAGTCCATCTGCCAGAGAGCCTTTAAGGCAGACAGGAAAATGCAATACCCATCACAGAAAGCGTCTATTACACCAACATTTCCAAAAGACCCACAATGCTGACTATCATGAGTCTCATTAAGAAAGTGCAAGTTCCTCCACCGTCCTTAAATATATTAGCTCCATGGGCATTGTGTACAGAAACCAGACCAAGCTCTTAAAACAAATGCAACCAAGAGCAGCATCATGCTGTCGCCCCTGCTGCTCTCACACGTCTGGAGATAAAGTCAGGGTCCTGCTAATGTAAGTCCGGTCCCATCTTGGCTATTTGGTACTTTTTTTTTTCCACAGAAACTACTGAATTTAAACAAAACACGGAAGGGAGGATAGGGGGAGCTTTCACAGTTCTCTCAGCAGGAATGAGAAGTTTCTATCTTGCTCACAACTACCAGATGGCAAAACTAATTCCATGAGGAAGATGAATTTTAGAGTGGATATTTTTACTACATGCATTCAATAAAGTAAATAAAGAATGTGAAGAAATTTATTTAACTCAAAGGAGATTTTCTCAGTATGCAAAAATTCAGGAATGAATTTAATGGCCTTACCTGAAGAAAGAGGAAATACTACTAAGGAAAATCTGTTCTCCTACACCACATTCATTTTATTCACCATACCACGAATATCAGGTTGTATCAGCTATTTGCATCGAAGCTCAAAACACACTAGTAGCAGTCCTAGTAGAAATCCTTACCTACTGGAAGCAATGGGAATGTGATAACTTTGGTCTAGGCAGGATTACAACATATGGATTTGACGTGCTTACAAAGATGGATGAATGTGATTCCAGACTGATTTCCATTTGGAAGCCTTCCCACCTTACCTTTCTCATTTCCTCTACAACATTCTTCCCAATACCTTCATTGGAAATCCCTCTCTGAAGGCAAAGAGAATTAAAAGGTCAAAAACTTAATATGTACAAGTAACACGCACGACTAAAAATTTACTGCTAACTTTGACACTCCAGTAACTGATTACTCCACTTTGAAAGCAGAAAAACAAACAACCAAGACCACAGATAATTCACCTTGCGGTTATGAGAATCGCTCTTACCAGTGACATCAAAAGTCCTGCAACATTTTTTTCTTCTTCCAAATTCTGTAAATGAGAGGTTACTGGAAAAGTCTTCCTTTAAAACCAACATACAGAAACCTTTGTGAGGTGCAATACAAAAATTAGAAAACATGATATTACTCTGTATCTGAAGTCCTTGAAACCAAGGAACAAATAAAGAGCTTTAAAACACAACTGAGAACTCCTTCTGCCAGTCTCACAAACATCTGGAGACTGACTCATGAGGTTTTTTTTTTCTGGTTTTTGGTTTTTTGGGTTTTTTTTTTGTTTTTTTTTTTTTTTTATTTTGAGGTTGGCACAACTTTGATGTAGTACGTTATGATTTGGGCAAATTAATCCTTTAGCGTAAAAGATACTGAAGAGAATAAAACAGATTAGAAAAATTCTATTTTTATATATTTCACTGACTTTTCCAGTCAATGTTGTATTTGTGAGACATTCCACACTGCGACCTTCAAGTAGATCTCTAATGTAATAGCATTAAGTAAGTGAGAATTGAACCCGCAGAGCTGAAGTGTTCAGCAAAACCTATCACTGAGGCTGCTCCATCTGCTTTTACTTATTTAGGAAACAGCAGGTTTCACATATTTGAGATGAAACGAATGAGAAAACATTACAGCAACATAACTTCCTTCAACTGAAAATATCCACTTAACAGATTTTAAAACAGATTTCTAATACATGGAGGAAGGGTTCCCTGATTTTTTTTTAATTGGCTCAGTAAAGTACAAAGATGTTTCATTTCTCACAGGTTTACTTCTGTAACACTTATTTGTTTAACAGTTTTGCAGCGGAAATGGTGCTGTCAGCTCATGCTGCCTCTTCCTACATAATGTTGCTAGAATCCATCCTTTTAAAAAAAAAAAAAAAAAAAAAAAAGTAGGCCTCGATGGTGGGGGCCTCAAAGTGTTTATACAGGTGCTTAATCTTACCCATAAGCAATGCCAAGGAGCAATTCCTCAGGCTCATCTTGTTCCCTGGCTTCCACAGCACCCTCACACCTCTGATCTCTGTGCATCCATCCATATGCCACTTGCCCACATCTCCAGCTACACGTGAGCTTCACTACTATCAAATTTTGGATTCTCCAGCCTGGCACACCCTGCCCACAGCACCCTCCTCACCTCCCAGCCCTCTCCCACATGCTGTGGGTTGGGGATGCGTTGCTCCCCCAAAGCCTGCCGCACATCTTCAGCCTCAAAGACAGCACCTTTTTTAGGAAAACCATTCTTGACGCTGTAACGTTATTTCTGCCCTCCAAACCTCTCATAAAACTCTCTTCTATCAATTGTTTTTCCAAACACTACTGCTTCTGCTCTGCTCCATTCAGTTTATGCCTGGGTGGCTTCATCAGCCAAACCACTCAGTCAGTGCGTCTGGGCTTCAAAGGATTCTCTTCAACAGGATGATCTGATGATAAAAGCCAAAGATACCATCAGTTCTGTGCTTTCATAAGATAATCATTCCCTTAGTACCATATATACATATAGAATATGTACACACACACATATCTCAATGTAGAGAGCTACGCACCCACTTGAGTTGAACTGGGACTTTGACTTCAACTCAGCATAAACCAAATATCCAAGTCCCCCACTCAAAGAAATCTCACATATCCATGATATACTGCACACTACGGACTTTCTGAAACACTGCAATCTCTTACTACACCTGCAGGTTTATCTCTTAAATATACTGTATACACTTAAGGCACTAGAGATATAATAAATTAACAGTGAAACGACAAAACTGGAGGAAAAACATAAAGCAGCAAACTTTCCTTCAAGCCATGCCACACCTGACAGCGTTATCATTTCCCTGTGTAATCATAATCAAGAATCATCATGTAGGTTTTTTTTGCAACCATCATAATTATAATTAAGTTTCAAAGAATTACCTCCAAGCCAGGTGCTATATACAGCTTTAATGTCACTGGTCATTTCTGAAATGCTAAGAAGCATAAAATTTTTCTGATGTTTAATGTGACAGCAACCCACCGTTGTGACAGAGTGTGCTAACTGTGAAAATTAAATAAATTAGCTCACTCTTCAAAAGATGGCATTGTTAAGGATGCTCAGCAACTGGAATGTTATTGCCTTGGGGGGGGGGGGGGAGAAAACCTCACTTTTGAAAGTAAAATGGAATTCTCTCATTCTTACTTCTGCACAGAAAATTGAGTCAAATGCAATCAGGCAAAAGAGTGAAAGAGCAAATATTTTCTCATTTTCAGGCCGCCAATTTAAAATAGCTTGGTATTTGTCACAATTCTGTAATCTTTATGGTTAATAAGCGAAAGTATCATAAATCCCTATCACTTCAATTTACAATGGTTGCCTGTCATTTATATATTTCAAGAAAATAATTAAAACAATGCATGAAGATCATATTTTCTAAAGATTACCTACTGTAAGTTTCAAATTTTACGTAAAGAGCTAAACCAATAGCTGAGATCATGTAAGCTTTACTTAAGCAAAGAGAAGCACTGTACAATGAGGGGAAAATAATCCAAAAATCGTATCCACAAACTCAAATACAAAAATTCCCTTCTTTGTAAGGTAACTTATTTAGTACATTAATAAGAGAGCTGATTACATCACGTTTGTCCATGTTAACATACTTGTAGCAAAAAGACAGTACAGGAAAACAAATCAGAGCCTGAAAAAACAGTTATAGATGTCTGAACCCGTAGTCTTGCATTCAATTTTAAGCCAGTCTTTCCACTTCCAATACGGGGGCTCCGCCTATCTGAACCTAAAATTGCCAGGAGTGTAACCACAGCTCCTTAACGCTAGAGTTGACATGAGCAAGATTAATTAAAAAAAGCAAGCAGAAATAACTTGCTTACTTAACACATCAAAACCAATTGAAAAGTTGAGTATTTAATCCGTATGTAGATCATTATTTCAGAAGTCATCACACATTATGAGGAGTTATTTGCGAAAACAAATTATCACCTGAAAGGTTATGTGGTAGAGTTTTCATTTAACATTTTAAATCCTAGAACAAAAAGCATAAAACAGTGGTTTGTTTCAAAAGGGTTCCAATCTCATATTTTGATCAGATTGAAACAAACACCTCAGTATTTTGCAATGAGCATGCCATCAAATTTGATTTTTCCACAGCAGAATTTACTACTGAATTTAACTGATCTTTTGACCACTTCCACAAAGCTATCTGGTTGTAACATAAGCTCGTAATAAAAAAGCCGGCAGTGAAACCAAACAACTTTCCTACCTTGATAAAAGCCTCAGCTTCCCCATGCTTCAAAGTATAAATTGTCTCTCAATCATTTCCAAGGAAAAACGTTTGCCACTAGATAAAACTGCACTGCACACCAGAAGTGACCATCGAGTACAACTGACCTTGACTCTGGCACAGCATACTCAAATGCTGACCCACGCTCCAGGCTCTACACAGTCAAAATCCAACAAAACAGCAATTTGTTATCCAGCGTTCTACAAATCACAATGCAAATTACTGGCAGCACATCCACGGTGCACACGGTCATGGTCAACGTCTAATGCTGCTCCTGATATCGATGAGGACTCCTCCAGCACCAGCCACCCCATGGTACTACACATGGGAGCATAAGGACAGCAGCCTGGACACGCTGCTGGGAAGTGGGATGAGCCTCCAACTACGCCTGTGCTGAGGTTCAAGCTTCAGCAGCCAAGTGAAATGCTTCATTTTCAACAAATGATCGTCTGCTTGCAGGTCTCCCAGATTCTCTGCAAGCCATTTAAGGCCTGCGAGGTGCACAAGAGTTCAAAAAATCAAATGGTCAAACATCAGCTTTTATTAGCTGGCCATAAAAGAGCTACGTCTCTCAGCCCTCCTGCATATATAAAGGCAATAGAACATCATCTGGTTTTGTTTTGTCATTTTTCTGCATAACTTAAGTTAAACATGTATTTATCTCCCTCTTGAAACATCTCACTAAAGGCTAAAGCTCCTTTTTATTCGCGCAGACAGGAGACATCTCACCACAACTGACAAACATGTTTGAAGTTCAAATAAATGCACTAGTCACAAGAAAAGGGCAATTAGTTGATAAATGGAAAATTCCACCTAACTCCTTTAATTGCTAAATACATTCTGCTCAGAGGAGGTGGCATCAAATGGATATAATGGGAAAAGATGAACTGTACATTATTTTTTCTGCCCTGTAGAGTGGCAAAGTCCATGATTCTAAAGAAAACTTCAGCCACTGTTTTAGTAAACAAAGGGCTGTAAATCGAAGTCCATGTGGCTTCTTTGATGGTATGGATCACTACCCTGAGTGAAGAGACCGATTCCTTCAACAATCCTCATTACATGATAAACTAGGTTCTTGTCAAATCTCCTTCAAAATATTTGTGTGTCCAAATCAGCACAGGGGTGGAAGGTCCAGCACAGTCTGTCTTTTACCTAATGACCTTAATTTTTTTTTTTTTTTTTTTTTTTTAAGAAGAGAACAGGAAAACAAACTCCCAATAGCCATAACGTAATGCAATGCCCTTCTCCAAACTCCCCATCCTCTCTCCTGTCCATTCTGTCCCACTCATCACCACACGAACAATGAAAGGATAGGAGAAGTAGCTTCATGGCCCCACAAACAAAACTAAGAAACAACAAGAGCAACAGCTAAAAATGGCCTTTCTACCTCAAAAATAGAAGAAGATTTAGGGGACTTTTCCAACAGCTGTGTAAGGGAGTGAGCTACAAAATCCATCTGAACCATGAAAGAAAAGTCACATAGGCCTGATCAGTGTCTGCCAAGAAGGAGGTACAGCCTCACATGCAGATCCCAGCGGAGGCCCACGGTCTCTGCATCACTGAGTCATGGACTCAAAGAAATACCAGAGAAATGTCCAAAAAACAAAGGAGAAGGTGATACATCCAAGCACTAAAGGTCCCAGCACATCAACTGCCAGAACCTGGTACAGCCACAGAGCATATCTATCAGTAATACTAGAATCAAACTTAGCATTTGTCTCAGCAGTGACATATCTCAGGAAGATCTGTAGTCAAACGTATTAAAAAAAAGTTTACTTCCATCAAGGATCTTCAATTCAGCAAAATAAAAATGAGGCACATACAAAGCATTACTGCAAACATACAGAAGAAAATCCCGGGTGGAAATACGTCATGGTATTCCCAGTCCATTTTGAGTTTCACAGGACGTAACAGTTCTTACTTTACCACTGAAACATGGTTACAGAAGTTTATCAGCCTGAGAGAGTCACTCATGAAGAAGAGGAGTCTTTTTTAATTGAAGTAGTAATACTGAAGAGATGCACAACATCTGACCCACGGGCTTGGCTGCACAACTCCAGTATACTGTACAACTCCTATGCACACCACCTCGTTCAGGACTTTTTTCTGACGCAGCCAGCTTGTCCCAAGATACAAAACATGATTAGACAGAACAGTAATAGCTTAAATTTCATAATGAAGCCTAGAGCAAATTGAGTAACAAATCTAGACTACAAATTTAACAGCAGATGCTGCTACTGATGCTAATGCACAACTATTTGATTTGGTAACAAAAAGGGAAAATATGGGCAAAGGAAAGCCACAAACAGTCCAAAGGCAACTATTCTTGCAAGACAAACAACAGTTTAATTTACTGCCCATGGTGAGTTCTGCAGTGAAACAAACTGCAATCTAATTACTTGCTGCAAAACAAGAGCTTGATTTGATTTTTGGAGAGGTTCTAATTCCCTGTTATTGTTTTGTCACTGTAAACTCAGATTTTGCTACAGGGCCAGCGAGTTTAATTTTCTAATCAATCCCTGATTTACACACACGTCGTGACTGGCGTCCACATGTAATGTGTAAACAGGACGTCCCCAGGCACAACCATTATACAAACAGAATGGGAAGAGGATCTGCCTACCTCATTTCTACACATGTGGATCTTCAGGTTTTAAAATAATAATTACGCAAAGCCCTCATCTACTCACATAAGGAGAAAGCAGCACTGAAAACTGAAGAGCCCAGAATAAATAAAGCATCTGGCACAGACAACGTACACCAGTAAATAAGCAAATCTTAGATGCAAGCTGTCTAGAATATCTATAACGCCAGGTATCCACAGGTGTGTGTTAGAAAGAAGAGTCATTTCTCATAAGCTACAGAACGTCTAGCAACACTTAACACTTAAATCACTTTACACAGTTGCCCCATGCACTTTCAGCTTGAGAATCCGAAATACACACCATCTGAAAGCCTCAAAGATGTATTCTTAGAGAACACTGTAAAGGCAGCAGGAAAGCCTTTGGAAGCTGGCTCAGGATGCTCGAAGGAAAGCCAGGCTCATCCCTGGGCTTGGGCTCTCCTGGCTGGTGCGGAGCTCGGCTGGTGTCTGCACATTGCACGCACCAGGTGAGCGTGGCACGGGCAGCATCGGATCACGTCTGCGAGCATTGCGGGCTCCGTGTCCAACACAACCGACCGCCTCTCACGATGAGCGAAGGGAGCTCTATGAACGGGAACTGCAGCAGAGAACTCACCTTCACCGTTTTACTTCGACCAGCGGCATAGGACAGCCTCGCATGTTTAAACGGCAAGGAAAGGTCGCACACACATCACCACCTGCAGGTTATCACCAAAGGGTTCAAAACATACTCTTTATTTGACCATTTAGAAAGTTTTAAAATAATACTCTGCATGAATTTTGAATCACTAAGGATGACAACCACCATGAGAGAGAACTGCCTCAATCCAACACTAAATGCACCAGCAGTGAATCCAACATCTGCCGTGCTCAATAAGTTACAACCAGAGGAACACAACTAAACCACAGCCTGGAGATGCAACCTCTCTCTGTGTCTGAAATGAATTATTATTTTCTCTCTCTCCTCCTCAGTCAAGCTCCGGCAGTGATAAGGCAACAAAAGCAAGAGCAGCTTTAGACACAGAAAGCCCGAATGAGCAGGTACACAATAGCAAAAGAATCTAAAAGCCCATGAGCTCACAAGCAAACAAGCAAGATTCAGTGAAATGCTGCTAAGAAAAATCACAATGGCACAACAAAATTTCATTTAAGCTGTACTTGAAAGAATGACAGCAGAGCTCAGAAACATGAACAGTTCAGATTTTGTGCTGGGTAAACCAGTGGAACTTAACATTTTTTCTCAGAAGCATTTTTCTCGCCTGTTCCCCCACACACAAGTAATCTTTTGTCAGAACATAAAAAGTTATGTCTGTATCAATCACGTATTAAAAAAAAAATAATTCTAGCACTGTTGCTGACATCACAAATGATGATAAATATGAATTAAATGAAGATGCCCCTGCTTATTAAATTAACCAATAAAGAGGCTTTTCCTATGGAGATTCTGTGGGAAACCACAAGCAAAACAAACGGCAGGCACCATCACCTCATGACGTCAGCAAGCGTTGCGGAGATTTTCTTATAACATTGTTTTTATTAATGCTTTCAACAGAATAAAACCAGCTAGTTTTGTTATCAAAGCTCTGTTTTGATAACAGTAACAGCACTAATTCTACATTTATTCTCTGACCCTATGCCTGGAGATGTGCTCCTGGCAAACAATCGGATCACGGTAAGCAGGGAGACACAGTAAAATGATAGCTGGGTGACGGCTGCGCCCAGCACGGCTGACATTTCAGAAGGACGGTCTGTTGAAGTCGCTCTCTCCCTTCGCCTTTCTGAAAGGAACATGAAATAAGGAGTTTCTGGTGAATGCGGAGACAGTCCGAGATTCTTTGAAAATGTCAAATTTAACAGCACGAGGAAATGTCTTTTGAATCAGAAGATGAGAACTCAGGGGAGTTAAATTAACAACATAGCACAACATTTTACCAAGTAATAGCACTATATTTTTTCTTTTATGGAGCACTGCTCGGGGCAATATTTAATCTCTTGAATTTAATGAACTTTTAAAACTACTCAATAAATACTCAAGGCCATGACAAGTACAATCATAAGATAAATTTAGCCCTACTCCAGCAGACTATATCACTTTTTGTTATTAAAAAATGTTAATTTTAATATACTAGGGGACTTCATTTTTATAAAATAAGGTGTCAGGGTTTCTGAATTCATATCACAATGGTTAGTTTTCATTAAAGATGTTAAGTACGTTGTCATTTTTAATAAAAATACATGGTGAGCCCTTCTTTCAGGCTAATAATAGAACTTTGGATAAATAGTGCTATCTATAAAATGTTCCAGCTCTCAGCAAGGCTTCCTTAGTCACTATGGAGGTCAAGATCTCAGGAAATTACTTAATGAATTGAATTGACACGGCTAAAGAATTTGTGATGAACCTCAAAGTTGAGACCTAGCTAATTATTGGATGTTACGTATTATGTATATAAAATGACACAGCCAGAATAAACAAATAGATGCTACACGTATGGAAATACTAAAATAAAAAAGACATTTTAAAATGCATATAATTTACATTTCAAATGTGAACAAATCCAAAAACTGAACTGGATCCTGGCACGTGTATCCCGAATGCACTGATTTATTTCATAGCTCTGGATGAAGAGTCCAGGACATGGGCACAGTCATCACCACAGTGAAGGCTAGAGGAATCTGACACTGTTTTCAGTGGGACCACATCCCTCTTCTGTTGACATTTATGCTAACAGAGCCACTCTCACAGTAATATCACTCACAAATAATACCTGTAAGTTGTTATACCTGCTGGCATGCACCCAAAATAAATATATTAAAAGAACATAAAAATTGTAACGTCAATTATTCAAAAGTAAGAGGCACTAAAACTGAGGTTATGAATGTAGGCTCTCAATTATCTCCGATTTCAAAGCATTTTTAGTTAGCCTTATAGTGTCTCCCTGTAGTTGCTCAAGAGTAGCTCACAATTCTCTGTCTACACCATCTCCTGGTATCAAGATGGCGTATTAGAAAAAAACAGAATCAAAGCATGGTCAGTAGCACAAGAATATGAAAGAAACAGAATCCAATGCAGACAGGTCATCACACTGCCACACACACATCTCCCCTGTTTAAGACAGTACATCCAAGGATGCTGTCCATGTGGCCTTCATACATAAATACATTGCTCCATAAATGCCTTCAAAATTAGCTACAGATTCATATATACGCTGAGTTACCAGACATGAAGAACTAAGTAGTCTTCCCATTTATTTTTCATTACCTCCCTGAAAAAAAAAAAAAAATTGAGAAAATCAACTGCTGCAATTCTTTCTGAATACATTTCTGAAAATCTGTATATTGATTTAACCTCTTTCATGCCACATTTCTTTCAATTCCCAGAAGCATGCTTAGTGAAACATCCCTATTAGCTTCAAATAGCAGCCGGGATACAAGGATTCTTCTCACGAGAAGTATCTAGCTCCACAGACACTAAATAACCTTCTGCTCGCTTTAGCTTCATGTGTGTAAGAAACCATTGTATTTCATCTTTCCCTAAAATCAAACTTCCTAGGCTCACTTCAAAAAAGAAAAAAATCGTTTAAAGCCAGCGTGATTTTTTCTTATATAAAACATCTGCATGAGATTTAGCTATAGAAATACGCTGCCTTGCATTCACAAAGTTACATACGGCGTCTCTCAAGCCGTACAGACAATTTGCACTGAAAGCATCCATGAAAAGGGTTACAGAGAACTCATTTCGCTGCTTCCTAGTTTTTTTTTCCTCAGTCTGATAAAAGGGTTTAACCGTTTTTATGGGACACAGGAGGTTGTCATTCTGGTCCACTACAGGGAGTGACAGAAGTGCCGTGCCTAATCAGTCACCACCGAAAACTGTTGTTATTCCCAGCAGCGCTCTGTCAACAAGCCAGTGGGGCCACGCGCCTGCACCTGGGCCTTCTTCATCAGCTGCTGTTGCCAGATTTAATGTGTTCCGCAGGTACCAAAGCAAAGCACTTACACTTTCCATTTTCCCTTTAATAAACCTTCTCTGCGCCTTCTCCCACTTTAAATGTTGGTTCTTGTCTGTTTGCGCGAGCGGCTCCACCAGAAACACTTCCCTTGCAAACTGCCGAGTCTGGTCAAGGTACGGCACGCATCTTTACAGCTCTTCTGGGATGTTCACCTTACTGTCGGGTAATACACAGCTCAACCAGTTTATAAGATATAAAACCACACAAATTTAAAGTGACACTTTACTGACATGAACCTAGCTGAACACTCAACCCATCTCCTGGATGATCTCAAATCAGGAGAGCCACTTACTTAGCGTTCTCCCTCATCCATACCTGCTTTGGCAAGAGGAGGTGGACCAAACTCAGTATCACCAATGCGAGTGCTTCAGCAGGAGTGCTCCTCAAGGGCTTTAAAATAGGTTTTGGCCAACAGCTTCTTAAAGGATGTTGACTGAAGCTGCATGTGAGATGGGATGGGGTATGAGGTGCGTTCAGCTCCTACGCTGCCCAGTCTACACTATGGGTGTCCCAATCACAGCTCTTCCAGAAACCCAACTGCGAGTGGGCTCCTCAACTTCTGCCTGTTCCAGGAGAGACCAAAGAGGACCTCACACCCATCAGTTCTCCCCCTTCACCACACCATTTTTCAGGGGCAGATGCATGAGGAAGCATTCAAACTGGAGCCACTACAGCTGCACAGACTAGGCTTGTCCTCCTCAGGGAAAGAAAGGCACAAATCAGATATTTAATGAATTAGGCACAATTGCGGAGATGGTTTAGTCTTGCCTTTCTTCTGCACTCACACTCTTCAATTAGATCACTGGTGTTAAGGAAATCAGGATCAGTCCCTGGAACATAACAACTGGACAAAATGAGACAATTAAAATTACAGGAAAAACTTATGTTTCCCTCTGAATAAGGAGAGTAAAGAACTCTCAAAGGCTGTGATCTCATATACTCATGAAGTTTAGTAAAAAGTTCGCAGGGAGAGGAAAATTACCACAAGTCAGGACTTTTTTAGCTCTCCATAATTACTGCATCTCAGAATTTATCGTAAGACCCCCTCTTCTAATTAACCTCTCTCTGTTATTTCCAGTGGATAGACAATTCCAATGTTTATACAGAGTCTTTAATACCATTCTTCATAAAGAATTGTTCTTATAAGCATCTCTACAGAATGAGCTTGCCTTCAGCTCAGCTACTCCAGACAGTCACTATACACACTGTTCCCACCAGACACAAGCAGGTAAGCATCATGATCAGTGTTACCGGTCACATTCTGCCACCCTTGCCACTCAGCACTAGGAAATATGAACAAACGAAGTTAAAAAAATGGTTCTTACACATAACTAGTTAAATCATATGTTTTCTTCTGATGTCTGGAATCGCCTTCCCAGTTTTATGAAGACATTTTAGGGCTGGAAAAGAGAAATAGGTTGGTTTCTCCAAAGCCACGGGACCAAGAGTCTTTGACCCAGCCTATTCCCTCTTCTTCAGCCCCATTACTCAGTGGACAGAGCTGCCGATACGAAAGCTTAAACACTAAATACATTTACTGTATTAGCCATACTGCACTAGCTATTTCACATATAGCTGAAGAGATGCACTTTCAAACTTGCCAATTATCTTTGCTGAACATAACGCTACCCAAAATAATTGTGTACATTCAGTGCAGTTTTCCTAAGGATTTTCTTCTCTTAAATTACATGAGGAAGGCTGCTGATCGTAGCTGATGATACAGCTTTGTCAAAATGGAGCCAAGGCCATCAAAAGTAAAGCACAAAAGGCAAGACGACCTTTCTGCTGGATATGTAGCAACAGACCGAAATGAAACAAATTAGACTGAAAAGGAGACTAAAAAAAGGAACCCACTATTATTACAGCCACGCAACTATGTAGAAAATTTACACAGGGAAACTGTATTTGCAATTCCCCTTCAAACACAGGCCCAATCAACCAGATAACACCTTCAGCATTTTGCATCTCCTCAGTTGAGCTAAACAAATCTCTGTTTGTGCAAGGTTGATTCTTTGGGACATTCATCAATGAGAAAAAAAAAAACAGCTTCATTTAGATTTGATCAGTCAGGCCCAACCTACATGCTGGCTCACACCTGAGCCACCTTAAAGAGTGATTTTGAACAAAAATCTGTCTGTACCACGTAAAATCCATTTCTTCCCATTTCTAATGGAGGTCTCCAGTCTCACAGGAGTAATGGGACACAACCACTGACATTATAATTCAATAAAGGGAAAAGAAATCATATCTGTCAGTCCATCTCTAGATCACAGGGCCTCCTTCTTGTTCCTCCTAGCCGACCTCTGCAACAAAGCTGTCAGCTTGGAAGAGCTTAATATCTTGAGAAGCTTAATATCTTGAGAAGCTTTAAATTTTCCTTTAAATTTCTTCCCTGGCTCACTGACATTCTGTCAGCTAGGAGAAAACCTGGCCCAAATTTGGGATTGCTGGGAATTCTTTCAGCTTGCTCAGTAGCATGCCAATGTGTGCGTCTGCCCAGGGTGAACTCCCAAAGAGCCTGATCCTGTGAACTGTCAGGAGTCCAAGAACTTCACTAATGCCTTAGTAGCACATTGCCTATAAATTAGGAGAAATCTGTGCACAGAGGAGGTTTAGTTGTATTTGGTCTTTTAAATGCATAGTAACATAATGTTAGAATACAAATACACGGATCTCGGCCCACCTACATCTCTCTGTCCCCAAACTTCATTGACGTAATGACAAGGACAGAAATTCCACTGTTCTTTCCCAGTTGGAAGAATCCTTTGATCTCCTTGACCAAAACAGGATACTCCACCACAGAGATGGACCTGACTTCATCCCGACCATGCTGGGCACCACCTGCACCCTCATACATGCTAGGAAATTAGACTTCAACTAGGGACCCTCTCGCTCCCCCTTACTGTAACGTAGAGGTGGGTCATGCGGTGTTTCTTGGCACGAACATTTAAAAAAAAAAAAAGTATAAGGCATTTATACAAGGGTGGTGGTAACCATTGGAGATCATTGGTCGCCAGACAAAACCAGCATTTGCGTCTTGCACAGCTATCAAATATGATGCCACACATTCAACGTATGCATTTCATTTTTGTTTTCTAATGACATGAAACAATAACTGAAGAAAAATATTCATTATTCTTATATTGTTATAATACACAGGTATTATCTCAAGTTAAGCAATTCATTTAAAGCTAAAAGCCAGCACTGCTAATTCTAAACATTGTAAGAGAACTCAGGATTTTGGGTAATTAACATTTGGGCAGTCAATCCAGCTACCAACCAAGATGCTGCTTTGCTTTTCGTTTCCTGATTTTGCCGGATTTTTTAAGAAGTAAGTCTTTGCCATCAAAATCATTCACAGCCTTCGGACTAGAATCAGTCTTTCATTATTTGAAGCCTATTTAACCAAATTTTCCACAATCATTTTTCAGTAAAATACAGCTTTTAACATTTTTTTCCCCCCTCAGCTGAACAATTTCCAATCACCTTTTACATGGTTGCAATTTCAAACACCGAGTGGATGATAAAGAACCAGGAGCAAAAAAAAACTCCAGGGAAGAATGTGACAATCAATTGAAAAGATGTTATTTATTAAACGATATTAAGTGAACATACATAATTTGCAAGTTCAGGAGTAACAGCTGACATCTGCCCTTTGCTATGTTAACAGTGAGGTGACAAACCTGTATCAGCCACCCTAATATTGGCACTTTCCAATTAGCATGTTTTTAAAAATGCATCTAACAGGCAAACCCAATCAGATTTATTGTAGGAGCGGAAGAATTTTAATTTGAATTGCTTGCTGTTGGTGCCATGGAGTATTACTGCCTGCCTTTGCTGTGCACAGAAAACAACGTGAGGGATTTTGGAGAAGTTAGCAGGGGCTGAAGGGTGCACACATTTTTTTACCATAAAATTCAATGTATGTCAAACAAAGTACAGGGAAGTGCCACACATTTTGTGGATCTAAGGACACTTGAGTAACGTGATTACCAGCCTCTGACGTTAGGCTTCACATACAGAGATGCCTACATTATTACATCTCTATTAAGAATATACAGCAATATAAACTTCAGCAAAAGAGTGGGATGAAGCAGAGACAACAATGATTAATGTTTGAACAGCGTCCACTCAACCATTGACGCAGTAATAAAGGTATTAATTTGGCTGCAAACATTAAAATATGTACAGTAAGATGGATTTTTGAACAGTGCAGTGTGGCATAACCTTAATACAGTACATTAAAATCATTCATTACAATGAATAAATAGCTTAATGAGATTTGAAACATCTAGCACTCGGTGTAACCGGGTGATGAAGTGAAGCCTGATACTGGCATCACTGAACATAAATTATGCAAAAGTAATACTTTTCATGTCATCTATTCACTGGCATTGTTGCTTTTGTTAAATATTCAAAAGTGTACATCTTTCTAGGACAATATCAAATTAGTCTGTAGGAGAGTTTACAACAAATTCACCTACCATTGCCTGATTTGCATAAAAGTAAATAAAATTAAAATATGCACACATAGTGTGATTTCCTTTCATTGATTTATTTTTGTGAGGAAGAGATATACATCTTATCAGGGGTTTAATACCTTTTTTGGGTTTGGTTTTTTTTTTAGTGTATTACTTCCAAAAGTTGATTTGTCACATCAAACACAGTACTCTATGTTAAACAGCAGCAGTACGTAAAACACCACGTTAAACTGCAGGGGTGTAAGACGAACTGCTGGAGCACTTCCCCCCCCCCCCCCCCCCATTAATTTAAACAACTTACTTATTAACAAATCAAGCCACTTTATTTAAATTACGCACCTAACCATGTAGTTAGTTAAGTAAAACCACTTAAAGCACATTTTTCTTCCCATTTTAAGCTGTGATGTTGGAGCCGTTACATGCTAAAGCAGAAAGAAAAGCAATTACTCTAACAATGACTTTTTAAAAAGGCTGGTACACAAGTTCTGCGCAGCACAGACAAGGCTGTGGATTTTGTTTAATGATCACTTATTTCTTTGCTGTGTACAGACACAGCTCTGAGTTTTGGATTAATTTCAATAAATACAGAAATCTTTATTCTAACTGTTCCAAAGCACTTGTTATTTATATTTGGAAGTGCAGGATTACTCATGCATGGCTGCCTGTCAATTAATCCAATATCACCCTGTGGATTTTCCCATTTGTAACTGGAAAATAGAGCTTTTCTGGTTCTCTGCAGAAACAGCAGCCATTTAACTACAGGTGGTACTTGCAAGTGGCAATGCACACATTCATCCGGTGTCTATATATAAAATAAAAACCCTATCCAGAGATAGTAAAAGCATTTTTGGAGGTTATTTTGCTGCCTCTGGTATTAAACCGAACTTTTATAAATGACAGAAGTTAGAACAGCAGCAACCGGTGAAAGAAATTAACAATCTTAACAGCATCAATGCAACTTCTTGAAATAGAGCAAAACACACTCGAGAATATTAAAAAGGGATTTCAGGATTACTTTGCAGTTTTATCAAGGATGCAGTATTTTACTTTGTCATTTACATGCTCCTGTACTCCTTTCTCTTAAAAGCACTCAATCGTTCCCTCAACTTGTAAAAAATAAAGTGTTTGGGAGAGCACTTAAGGGACTGACCACCACCCCGCGCTTGCTGTCGATAGCCTGTTACCCAAACAGGGTATTTATTAGGGTGTTTGGGATTCCCGGCAGGTCACTGGCCCCTCAGGGCCCTGGGCCATGACGTCCAGCAGCGCAGACAGGAATCCAGCCTCCGGCTCTCCAGTTTCCACCCTGAAATGACCCCACAGGCAACATCTCCTTCCCTGGGGCGCGAGTGCGGCCTCTCCGCGGGAGCCGAACAACGGCCAGCAACTGGGAGCAGTAACCCCAAGACGATAAACAGCGGTATCAGGCTGAACACAGCCTGGAAAGAAACTGCTCAACTGCAATGTATCCTTAAATGCAAGCTTACCTTCATACCAATGCACATTGGTAGCAACTCTTTTTTTTTTTTTTTTCCCAGAGGACCAAATCCTGCCTCAACGCCTGAGAAAACAGATTGGACTTTTGGCTAAACCCCAGAAAAAGCTACATTTTGCACTGCCAGCCCCAATAAGTGTACTTCAGTGGCTTTCCTACTAAGCCATTATCAATAGCGCATGCGAATTGCCGATCCCTTCTGCTTGCTCCCCACAAGCACCGGAAGCAGAGGGGAAGCGGCCCAAATGAGTGCTCGGCCACGACACCCCATGGGAGATGGTGACACTGGGATCGGCCAACACACACAGCCAGGCTGCATGAAATCAAACAGAAAAGCTGATGGATTACTTTGAACACTGGCTCACAGAACTCCTACATAGTCAATGCAAAAACAAACAAATAAAATAAAAAAAGAAGATATAAAATAAAGATTAACCAAGCACACATCCCCTACAGTGTCCCTGAAAACGTGGTATTTTACCAAGCTCAAAGTCCAGCAAGTTTTACCATACGGCACCTATTCATCAGCTATGAAGTGACATGAAAAAAAGTTATCAGCGTGCCCTTCTTGTTCCCCGTGCTTACTCTCCCAAATCTCTCAGATACGTAAGGTATTTACACACAATTCTTTCATAGAACGGTTTGGGTTGGAAGGGACCATAAAGATCTACTTCCAACCCTCTTTTACATCCCTTAAGTTACTTCCTACAAAGGATTCATACAAACGTTTTAATCACTGGATATTTCTACGGAGACATTCATTTTTACCGGATGCCATTACATTGTCCTGTCACAGTGCTACAAGGGTCATGGTACAAGTCATTGTCCCAGTTTGAAGGGTTTGGACTCCAGAGGATGCTGTAGGGCAGCATGTGGATGCTCAGGATACCAAGAGGCTGAGAGAAGAGCCAATGCTTCTGTTCTCATCCAAGGAACTGAACTGAGCCGTCAAGCATCCCAGGTTCGTTATGAGAGGGCAGAAAAGGAAAAAAGCGAAAATACAGACTTGGGTGCCATCAGGGACTCTGTCAAAGTCCCATTTCCAGACTTCACAGAAAACACAACAGCTCTGACACGGTGACCTTACCAGAGAGCAGTTGTTGACCAGCAGCAGGTGGGGGAGCACTTACTCTGAAAGCACACACAGCAATACATGTTGCGTGCTCCAATAAGCCAAATACTATTTGTACAATCTAATGTACAAATTCAAATGAAGAAAAAAAAAACCCTCAGAAAATGTGACTTAGCACTAGTAATTTCATTCCAAAAAGTAATTTTGGGGGAGATAAAACCACAGAGCTCAACTCCGCTGCAGTATAAAAGCAAACACCTTCATTCAAAGGCAGAACTCACACTGGAAGAGTCACCTCAACCACCACAATAGCATTAACACCACCTAATTACTCATCAAATGCAAAAGTGAAGCTTGCTGACCCTATCAAACATCTTTTTTTCCTCAGTACTTTGTCCATATCTCTGCAACACATGGCAAAACACAAAGGTTGTACAGCAGCTGTCGCAACAGGGGCTGCAGACTTGTGTTTGCCGAATACATCCCAGCCCGATTACACGCTTCAGCAGCTATCACGTTTCAAAATTCAATAGAAATTAATTCCTTAACAATAAGGGCAATTAAGAGGTCTGCATACAATAAAGTAAGAATACCTGCTGACACACCAACATGTGTTTTCCAGCAATGCCAACAGAGCCGTAAACAAAGCTGAAATCCAATGATATTAAAAGAAAGACATTAAACTTCCATGCCCCGATTATGGGACCGTTAATACAGTTAATTAAACAGTTATTAGTATAATACAGTATTAACTCCAGCACAGCTTGCTAAACAGTAAGTTACCTGTAGTAACTAAATTTTGTCCCCTAATTAAAGGGCTTAACCTGAAGTAAGAAAGCAAGCTTTCATTGTATTTGTGGCAAAACATCACTGTTAAGAGCTCAAAACAATCAATGCAAATTAGCAGTTCTGGAGCTTATTTGTTGTCTTGTTTTTACCATTCAATACTAGCTGCTTCAACAGTCAACCATGTTTGAAATCTGAAAAAACCACAAAACAAAAAGGCCCATGGAACTGCTTTTTTTGCCCAGGGAAAGGCGGCTTCCCACTCCCTCGGCACTCAAACATGACTGCAACCTTGAAACAGGTCTGCAAATCCCCTCCTAATACAAAGAGCGTGAAAAGCCTTCCCTTCAGCCAACTGTCCAAATTAAACAGTTACCTTTTTAGACCTAAGCAGCCCAATTAACTCGGGAAGCAAAAGAAAGGAAAGAGCAATTTTGCCGGAGTGGGCTGGCTTACCCGCTCCTCTGGCACAGCTCCTGGGTGACCGCCAGAACAGACTTCTTGTAAAACACTTTGGCCAACATAAATTCCTACAACGTGGCCTTTTTCTTCAGTGACAGAAATCCCTTGTGCCCTAATCACAGACGCAATCAAAAGTCTTATTTAAAACAAAGCAGCAGTGCCTGTGTTATTGTAACCACTCCAGCTAACGTACAGGCAATCACAATACCTGTATCTAAGTAAAGAGCACACAGCAATCCCCACAAAAGCAATGTATTTTTCCCTTCCTTGAGAACCATCCCAAACTCCTAAGCATTCACGCTGAACATCTTTTGGTTTTGCTGTATCTTCTCAGTAGCTGCCTCAGACCCCTGAAGAAAGCTCCCACGGTAATACGACAAAAATAAAAGTACTATGACAAAGCGCCATTCCTTATCCCAACAGCTGGCTTTAACTAATTTTCAGTTACAGAACAAGCTAGCGCAGGTGTGGAACGTTTGCAGGAAACTTGGTGGTGAGCAGATAAATGAGAATCCCAGCTTCCTGCAGCTAACAATCACGCGGAACGGCATACGCGCCGGCTGCCACCGCTACCGTCAAAACAGAAACAGCAGGGCGTCATCAGAATTCAGGTGGCGTACGCATGGTGGCTTTCCTTTCCATAATCATTTTATTAAGCAGTTTTCAAGACACCTAAGCTGCTGCTTTAACAGCCCACAGACTGTATTGTCTTTAGCCACGCATTCTAGCATTAAATCACATCGTCTGTCAGAGCCATGTCAGATTCAAGTTGTTATTTGGGGGGAAATAATCACATCGAGGTTTCTCCTCAAGAACAGAGTAGCGAATTGCGTTGCCTTTGCTGAGCTCGGGCAGGTTACTGAGTGGCTTGTCACGTCTGACCCGCAGTCTTGATGCCACCACCGCTCAACTTGTCTTTTACCTTTTAGTGGGGCTAAACCGCAAGTCAATAATGATATTACAGCAGAGGAAGAGAACTCCAGCGGTCATAAGTGAGAAACTATCAGAGTCAAAGATTACTCTGGGAAGCTTCATGAAGTATGAAGCATAAAATTCGTAAGTGTTTTCGTAAATAGTTCTTCAAGTTATGTAAGAAATTAGACCTCTAACATTGACCTTGTTGCTAAGTGTCATACACTCTGAATATGCAAATATGTAAACTGCAGTCTGGCTAGGAAAAATTATCAGTCACACAACGCAAAACAGCATCTAGCAATTTCAGTATCTAATTTGGAAAAGACAATACAGTGATCCACAGAACTGTTTGGAATGTCATTTCGTTCTCACATACAGAAGAGAAAATCTCTCTGAATCTAGGCTAAACAGGCAAATGCAGATTTTACTTGCCAAAGATGACTACAATTAAAGAGGCAATCTTTTCTCAGAAGCCAACTTCAAATTTACACTCTCTTTAATTTGGTTAAGTTCAGAATTGAAGCAGATTTTTCCACTCACTAGTACCAACATGTGCTTCAAAAATCTCTAATCAGGAGAAGTTATGCATCAGGGACAGATGCCAGCTCTGTTTGCCAACTGGCCCGTGTCTGCTAGCCACCCGGCCCCAAGATCTGCTGAGTCCTCTCTCCTCACCATTATCATCAGGTACTCCTGAGATACATGATCCTTTTTTCACTAGGTCTTCCTCTATGAACGCACGCATCACAAATAATTAGGCTTGCAAGTCCTCATGCTCAGACTTGTAGCCTTTTTCAGTTTGAATGAAAAACCAATTTTCAAAACCCCTTTTGTGACTAACTCAAAGATCTCGGGGAATGCTGAAGACCTCAGTAAACAGGACTTTTCCCTAACAATTTGTAAGAAAAATGGAAAATCTGAAGAAACAAAGTGGACGGGAATGACAGAATCCTCAGAATAATGAGCTGATTGTCAGCTGACAGCAATCATTATTCTATTCCAGGAAAACTCCTTTACAGTTTAAATACTGTGACACCTCTCTGCCTGCAAAAGACATTCCACACCTGCTTTTTCTGTCTATTTAATTCATCACCTTTTTTTTTTTTTTTTTCGCTGAAATACGGTGACAACTAATGAAGTGCAACATCACAATGAAGGAATGGGCAGGACAAAAAGTCTACCTCAATATTCCCTTACAGACAAAGATCTCTTTAGGTGATCAAATTCTGTGAAAACTTGAGAGAGAACTCCATACTGCAATGTCATTACAGGACTAGAGGGCAGCCTCAAGGGAAGATTCAGCTGCTGGTAAAACCACAGCATTGCTGTGACAAGACCAAACACTGAACTTCGTAGTTTCCATATTTTGCATGGCAGAACCTATATATGAAGTGCCAAAAATATTATTTTTAACATGCGTTACAACAAAATGTTTTCTCAAGTCAGGGAAACACTTTCATCTTTGTTGAAGAACTAAAAGACAAACGGCACTTGTTCATGCACTGAGAGAACAAGGCACACAGGAGGTCTGGGGATCACATCCCAGCATACACATTAAACTCTGGGCAATCCCCTTAGCAGCATATTTTCCTCACTACTAGTGACACAAGTAGAGCTGGAAACACCAGCACGAACAAGGCCTGGCTTTCCCATGGTTAACGGCAAGCTTAGATAAGAGTTTCCCGCAGCTGAGGCAGTTATAAGGTTTTGTCTGCTGCCTAGATGCTCCGGTGTCAAATAAGGTATAAAGACACATTGCAGATTTTTCCCTTTGGTAGAAGATCTTTCCTCTTATGACCACCTATAATCCTTGAAGGAACTTTATCTTTGACACTTATACTTCTTGCCAGCAAAATCTGGAATGGGGTAGTGGAGTTGGCCAACTGGCTGAGAACTTACTGAGAAGTCAACACAGGAGACAGAGGAGGGGCATTCCAGCTCTGCTGCCTTAGAACAGGCTGAAAAGCTCCGGGCGCAACACTGCTTTTTTAGAACTGCCAGAATACCAAGATAAGAAAACTTAAATTATTTTACAGAATATTTCTAGACTAGACAATGAATATGAGCTTTAAAATAATTTCCTTTTGATGTTCAGTGTTGACCAATCCCATCGGTGTACGAATTTATCCAAAGTTCCCTCCCCCAAGACACATCTTCACCTAAGCTGCCTTAGCCTAGGCAACATGGCAGGAGCGGAGCTGAATCCATTTGACCTTTAATTTTTAATTAAATTTCCCTTATTTCTGCCATTCTTTCTTCTCAATGGGATATAGACAAACCCATTTTTTCCTGCTGGTTATTTCCTAAGTCTGACTAGATGTCTCAAAAAAAAACACACAAGCCGGTTTGGTTCTTGGAGCAGGGGTGGGACAGCAGCATGCTGTTTACTTTTACTTAGCATTTGTAAGGCAAAACCAAAAAAAACCCCATAAAAACAACCTGAAGAATAGATGTGTCCACTTCATTTGCAAGCACAAATGCTTAAATTGCACCCACAGCCCAGCCATACTTACCTGCACATTTTCACAAACTCAATTAAATGCTCCAGTGCTTTTCAATATTTTCCTGCTTGTCAATATAACGAGATGCACGCATACAGAACCTCTGCCTTTCAATCAGCCTTTTTATCTAGTCCCATTACTGCAGTGATAGCGCTGCGTTCTGCGACATCACAACGCAGGGCTGCATAAATGGCCACGGTGAGCCAGACTGCACATTCCAGTATTCTAGATAAAGTTTGGTTTAGATTTGAATCTTACAGGTTTTCACCAAATCCACAACAGGGGAAGTTCCCTTTGCGGGCTTTTCATCTTTAAGATTTTTCCAAGAGGCTAATAATGTATGAAAATTATAAAATCTCCAATCCAAAATTTAGTTTAGACTAAGCAACGTGTTAATATTTTTCATTACTTAACAGAACTAGTTCACTAATTCCAAGTGAGTCTTCAGGTCTCTGAGATTTCCCCCTATTTTTCTCTGTTAAAAGAAATAATCCTGAAAGATCTCTTATGACAGTAATTTTTTTCCTCCTTTTGTTCTTTTTTTTAAAAAAAAAAATTCTGAATTATTAAGTAAGTTTCTGCTATGGGCCCCATTTTATGCTTCATTCAAATAAAGCTACTGGCACATTGCACAAAAGCCCCTTTTTCAGAAATGAGAAATCTAAACCGGAAAGGAGCTAGGTCTGTACTATGAGATTATTAAAGAAACATTTGTCTTTAAACCACCTCAATTCCCAGTTCGCTGCTGTACTGTAACACTAGGCTCATTGCCTTCTCTCTGCCTCCAGCGCAATAGGTTGTGCGAGTACCAAGGGGACTGAAGTAAATTCTTTGTTATGTCTACACAAAGTAGTAAATGAAGCATGCAGCTCAAACCTCTCCTGCAGTGGCCAGATCCTCAGTGCTTTTCCTTTCGGAGTGGGAGACTTAATGCTATTTTCTTTCCCATATGCTTCATCTTTCAGCTTGAGCATAAAAAGGAAAGGCAGAAAATCTAAAGGTTTCGTTTTGCACTAACTGCTCCCCTCAGATTCCAAGGCATGTCTTGATGAAAGCTCAGTTGTGATGGAGCAAAATCAAAAGAGGAAGAAATTTCACCCCGTGAGATAATACTTAAAAGGAGGGGGGAAAAAGGCCTTGGAAAAAAAAAGTTCTTTATCAAGTAATTAGCCATAATCTTAGATAAGACAACAGATCAAACAAGTCCTCTTAAAAGAGTTGCTGCGGGAAAGAGAGAGAGGCTTTCTGGGAGAGTTTACAAATAATGCTAAAAAAAATTAAAAGCAGAAACACCGGCTAACTATTTCTTCAAAATTAAAACAAATCACACAGTTGCGTCTCTGCTCCATTTCAGCGTGTGAAATGGGTCTGGGAGAACTCCAGAGGGAAAAAGCTCCCTCCCCAAACACAGAGGGCAAGGAGGTTTCTGTTTCACAAGTATTTCTTGCTATTTTCTCTGGGGCTGCGTGTCCAAGATGGACCTTTGTGCGCCTGCAATCCCGCTGCCCTAAGACTGGGCCCACCTACAGCCCAGTCTATGTCCACGAGTGCCAGCTGCAAACAACCAGGGTGGTGGGCTCCCATGGACACCTGTGTCTATCAACTTTAAACAAACTCTGGAAAAGCAGCCGGACAGGCTGGTTTCTAAACTTGTTGGTCTAAATAAAGCCTTAAGAAAAACCACATCCTAAATTTGCCATCCTCATTTTAGCCACATCCCTCCTTGGACACATCCATACTACATCTCAATAACTTCCCAATCCCAGAATAGTCACTCTCAATTCATGAGCTAACGCTCACCAACTTGCCAGATGCTTTACCTCAGATGACAAATTTTGGTTTAGATATGTGATGAAGACTCAAATCAGAAACCAACTATAAATATTTTAATGAGAGACTTCTTGTCACGTTGTGAAAACCTAATTAAAGGCCTCGTTACAAGTGAGAGTAAGCACTGTCTAAATAAAGCTGGTGTCTTCTTGCCCAGTCCTTGTTACAAACCCAAGCTAGAGAATCCACCCCTGCGCCCAGCCCACACGCAGCTCGCTGTCCCCTCGCAAAGGCTGGGTTGGGGACTCTGATGGGCCCGCGCACAGCAGAAGGGCTCGCAAAACAGTGATGAATCAAGCAAAATCAGCTCAGTGCGGCCTTTTTTCCTCCAACCAAACTATCTGTGCTTTCAAGCCAAATATACTGCAGATCGTTCTAACCCTTTGCAGCCTTTTTGTGCTGTCACTTTGTTTTATTATCTAAAAAAAACCCAAACAAGAAAGAAATAAACATACACTCACTTAGATGGCAGTTTGTTTCTTCCTAAAATAAACATTTCTAAAAAGATACTTTCCTCAAGTGATGAAAACAAAACATGAAACAAAAACCTGCAACTGTAATTTGTTTGTTGCTTTTTTTATAGAACAGCCTTTTAAATCCTAACTTCAAAAAGACTACAAGCAAAACGTTTATGTTTGAGTTTAATTGCATGCCTGACCTCCTTTATATAGACTTTGCCCCTTCCAGGCAGGGTACTATCAAGTTTCCAGAGGTGCTTTGGAGTTCAGGGCCAGGAGTCACTGCCCGACCTCCTGTGCCTCTGTTCAGACTCATTCACCAGCCATCACATCCCCGCGTGCCCTCCTCTCATACAGAACCGCCGTGACACTGAGCAAGCAGTGACCCAGGCCACGGATCCATCCGCAGTCACAAGAATCAAACCAGAACAGGTGAATTCTGGAATATTTTTCCTTCAGCTACATCTTTACACTTTTATACTCTGCAGGTTTGTGACATGACTAGTTTCAGCTGTTATTTAAATGCTTCTACCTCCAGAATATTTCACATCAACACTGCTTGTCCTTCAGAGCCAATTAATTATCCAAAAGTTAAAAATAGGGAATACAATGCAAGTTACTAAACAAGAATTCTTCTATGTGATTAAATGGAATTAGGAATCCTAGGTCTGCTGCCTTACTCTAAACGCTGAAGTACTCAAAAACAATGAGGTACACCATGGATCGGTGGGACCAACGCAGCCTTTGTGTCATTCGTTAATGATGTAGCACATCTTGGTAAATGCAAGACAGGATTGTGCCAGTGTCTGAATGCATGAAGTATAAAACCAGAAATACACGTGCACAGAGAAGTTGGAATAAAACTGGCGCTGCACTCTAGGGATAAAACTTCACATTTTTGTAAGGTTTGATCTTGCAGGTGGTTTCACTGAAAGAGGAGACGCTAGGCAGAGCACAGGGACGATCACTTCACGTGTCTTGTCTTTTTTAATGCACTATGCCAAACTTGGAGTTTAGACTTGCCAAGCTAAAAGGATTCACAGCAAAAAGAATCTGGCCAGTTGGAGATGCAAATATTTTTGCAGAATATCTTATACCTATAGTAACTGACACAGAACACATTTCTGTTTCTAGTTCCATCCTTGGGAGACATCAGCCAGTGTTTGTTTACAACAGTATTTTATATTATTTACAATCAATACACGTTCATTTAAATGTAAAGCTGTAGCACGTTGCTCTTTGCCTTCTCTCCTCAGATAGGTTACAAGTACTTAAAAGGCAAAACGCTCTTTAAGGGAGCTGACACTGTATGGATCTACAAAGGCACAAAAAAAATCAATATGTGAATGAAAAGCACCTGATCTAAGTTCAGCCCAGAACAGAGGCTGAACAGGGTAGGAGAAGAGAGCTACCACAGAAAAGAACTTTTCCCTAAAAATCATAGAGATAATTAATAAGATCAGAACTCTCTTTTACCCCCTATTTTTGGGGTTGACACCATTAAAGTCAATACAGTCATATAAATAAAAATATTCTACAGAAACAGACTTCAGCTGGTATTTTGTTAATAGAAAACTACATACGGAAAACCACTACATTTACCTATTTGCCTTTAATTTTAATAACAACTCCATTTTGATTTGAGCATTTATTTTCTGTCAACTTACTTTTCTTCAAAGTGCCTATTTTCCAGGAGAATGTTAAGAGAAAGAGAAGAAATTGTTCCACTCAAAAATATTTGGGGGAATACAACTATTTCAATCAGTGACAGAGACAGCCATTACTGTAACACATTGATGCATTAGTTAAACACAGTTATTAGACTTTATACAGGAATAAACGGGTGACACTCCTTGATGTGCTACAAAGGTAGTCAGACAAAAACCCCCACAATCTAGTTGACCCTTTTGACCCTAATATCCATGAATCCATAAACTTTATTTCACATTCACCTGACTCGTTAGCTTCGCCCACATTTATGGGATAAGTAGCAAACTATGCAGCAAGGTCTTCATCACTTCAAGGTTGGACAACTCTCAAACAATCAGTGCACCTCCAGCTGGTTACAATTCAGCCAGAACAGCTGACACTAGCACTCATCACATTCGGTATTAACCACAGAAACTAAAGCCTACTCAGAACTCCCTGCTTGCTCTCCTATGAGCTGAGCTCAAAGCTCTAATGTAAAAGATGCTCCATTGGCCCAGGAACAAAGAAATTCTGTCCTCTCTGTGTACCAACAGGGCCAGAACTGGGCAGCCCCCAGCCAGACTGGATGATGTACAGGGAGACATTTCTGGTCATCAGATCCAGAATCTGTTCCAACAGACCAGACAGAATCAAAGCTGAGTAGGCCCCAATGAAATCACAGATGTTTAAAGAAGATAGCCCCAAATTTAATGATCTTGGAAATATACGGCAGAAAAGCCGCACTTGCACACTCTTCTAGTCTAATTTATGCAACACAAATATCCAGGTGCCACACAAGATTAGGTAATTGCTATTCGTTAGCAATCGGCAGTGAGCTGACTGCACCATCCAGCCGTGCGTGTCCTACCCTAAACACTGCAGTTTGGTTTGCACTTCTGTTGTTTTGTACACTTCGCATCCAAGCTGTGCATTTCTTCCAAGGGACGCACTAATAACATTATTGCTCTTCAATGGCATTTGTGATTGTATAATTATGCCAGAAGCCTCACAGACATGGAAAAATATATGTGCACTGGCATTTAATTGCTTTATCATCATGACTATAATCACAAATGAGGACCTTCCAGAACTGAACCAACTGAGGCTTTTACTCATTTCATTCTACCTGTCACCATAACAAACACTCCTTGGAAATCTCCTATGTGCTCTGCTGTATTATGAAGCACTACGTATCAGAGTTTCATTTACACATTCTGAGTGGGCGGTTGCTTCGGCACAAAGCCGCTTCCATTCCTCGTGATGAAGTACACTATGCAACGGAATGAAGGAATGCAGATGTAGGTATTCCCAATGTTGTGGTTTTGTTTAGTGAGGGGGGGCCTCAACACCCACACAACTACTTATGGTACACGCTTTCAGGCAAGCTGGCCATCCCATGCTCAGGGTGCAGGTGGAATTGCGTTACTCATGCCATGGCGTGTGCTTGTGCACCTTCACACCTGCAGATGAGCTTGCCTAAGTAATGCTGTGTGCTGGGTGGCTGGAGCCAGCCTGGTCTCATCCAGCTGCTCATGCTCAGCTTGGCAAGTGGTTCCCCATATTCTCCTTATGTTTCAACACGCCCCAATCCATTGTGAGCACAGGTATGAGGAGCAAGTCCACGCCTGGTGATGACACAGAGCCAGAGGATGTTACTGGAGCACCCCTCCTATGAGGAATGGCTGAGAGAGTTGGGGCTGTTCAGCCTGGAGAAGAGAAGGCTGCAGAGAGACCTTATAGCGGCCTTCCAGTACCTCAAGGGGGCTACAGGAAAGATGAGGAGAAACTCTTCAGTAGGGCCTGCTGCAATAGGACAAGGGGTAATGGTTTCAAAATAGAGTGAGGTAGATTCAGATTAGATATTAGAAAAAAAATTTTTACACCGAGGGTGGTGGAACACTGGCACAGGTCGCCCAGAGAGGTGGTAGATGCCCCATCCCTGGAAACATTCCAGGCCAGGTGGGACTGGGCACTGAGCAACCGGATCTGGTTGGAGATGTCCGTGCTCCTTGCCGGGAGGTTGGACTGGATGGCATTTAAAGGTCCCTTCCAACCCAAACTATTCCATGATTCTACTATTTCAGTAAAAGTCTTCCATGTAGAGCCCCCAAAAGACCAGACACAGTATTGTTTTTTTTTTAAAGGAATTTCCATAGTAAAAACAAAGCCTCTCAAAAAAAAAAAAAAAAACAAAACAAAACAATCTGCACTGAAACAGAGAGGATTATCTTTAAATTAAGTATGGTTTTAATTAATTATGGCCTACTTAAATAGTAGAAAAACTATTTAAGTTCAAAATCCAGAATTTTAATGAGTCCTTGAAGTTAGATCCTGTTTCATGGAGTTGTAAGTGAATATCAACTTTATCTAGATGAAGAAACTGGAAGAACTCTTCTCAAGGCTATTTGAAGGTAAGAATTATTTTGCATGAAAGGAACAATTAATTAGCACTCAGCAAGGTTCCCTCTACTCTATGCTGTGAAGTAAAAAGCAGGTCACTTCTGCAGCCCCTCACACCTGTTACGGGTCACAGATCCTTACCTGAACACAGTATCTTCATTGCCATTTCAGCACCTCAAGGTTAAAGCCTATTTTCCTTCCAAAAATAACAGCAAGTAAATTTTGGGTTTTGAGTATAACCATAAAGAAGGGATGGAATCAGAGATGCTTCTGTTAGAGCAGAAAAATTCAATCACTAATACAAAATTCATAGTTTTTTTTATAACTAACTATTTCTTTTAAGTCACACTGCTACAGTCCAGACCCCAAGGCTGGCGCAAGTCAGCACAGTTTTTTTTTAGGCTGGAGACAGAGCCTGCTTGCTCCTCTTCGTATCCTTTTTCTTAGAAGGACACCTTTAATGGAGGGGCCACCACATTCACTCTCCATGCTGCTCTCGCTTAAAGATGAATTCTTCTCTGTCTTTACTGACTGAGACAGGGGGCAATTTCCATTTGATTAGCTAAGAAGGCTGGCTGGCAGATTTAAATTATTTGTATATTAGTATTGATGCTGCTCCACATTTAGTGTAAATGTAATTATCATTAGGGCACTCAGAGCCATCAAACAGGAGTACTTTGAGGAATGTCAATGTCTAAGTAGAAATAAATGCCTGTGCACACACACAGGTGGACTCAGAATAAATTCTTGGGCTCTTTTCGCCCCCCTCCCTTCCCCATCAAATTTCTCCTCTCTGTACCTCTGCTCTCATTTTCTCACACTTCTTACAGCAAAAGCTAGCTGGGAAAAGCAATCACATCCATGTTAGACAGGCTTAAAATCTCACCCACTGCCCTCCCTGGAGCTGTGATAGCTTTCAGAAGGTTAAAAGCCTGCTCTGCTGAAATGTCAGGAAAGGCTCCAGTCCCGTTCCCATCAACTTCCAGGAACCTTGGCTTTACATCCAGAAAGGAACTCAGTCTAATTAATCTCCCCAAACACATGCTCCCAATGACATAATTACTTTGCACAGGTCTTGCAAGGCTGCTGGGTCAAAAGGCTTGGAAGTGGCTTCATGCGAAACCTGGAACACAGAGAAATTTCCAGGAAAAATGCAGGAAGACAAGGGAGAATTTGAACTTCTTTGAATTGAGTTTGGAACTTTTGTATTGAACTTTTGAAATGAATTTGAACTTTTTACCCCTCAAGGAAGATTTAGTGACAGGATTGCTCAATGGTCATACCCCTCCCCAGCTCAGTCAATAGCAGAATGAGGACATCAGATCATGATATACTAAAAAAAATATAGTGTAGGATGCTGGTGTACCAGGAGTTTCCTATGTGACTTTGTGCAAGTCTTGATTGAGACTCATCTCACTTAACCCGAGCTTAGAATACACAATCTAAATCAGTCCCCATCACCAACAGCAGTGGACATGTTCAAAAAAGTATTTAGACCACGCTACTAGGAGAGGACAAACAATGGCTGGGACATTTCTCCCTCTCCCTGCGGAGTAAGGGGGTGGTTCACAAAACCAGCACTGGCTGCAGGCCTGACTCCTCACGGCTAATGCCAGAGGAGACAAACCCCTCAGTCAGGAAAACGGGGGCAACAGCAGTGCCTGCTACCCAACAGCGCTGGGAGGCCAAGTGACCTGAGACGGACGGTCTGCAGCATCGGCAGATGGATCCCTAGGAGAGGTCAGCGGGCCAGGTCTCCACGACGCACAAAGGTAACGCCACGCTGTCTTCTCAAGATGCGATTTCTTCCCAAGAAATTGACCCGCAAAGACTGAAACTGGAGCCCACAAGCCGGATTCACCCTACTCGACTAACTTGCATGAAAACAAACACAACCACCACCAAAGCAAGCTAACCAAGCCAAAACAAAGACACTAAGCTTCCTTGCCCTACTCTAACGCTTCACTGAGGGAAATGACTGCAAGCTGCAAACAGAAGATGATTTCCAGCTATAAAGAAAAAAAAATTACCCTGAAAAGCAAGAATTTAATAAAGCCACTAGAGCTTTTTTCATTGCACTATTAGTTAAGATTTTTGAATACATAAATGAGAATTACTTGACTGACAGCCCCTTTATCAATAGTATAATCAGCTTTCTATTGTTGAAATAAGTCATTTATTTCAACAGTAGAAACATTTATTTTAGCTGTAAAAATATAACCCTATTTATTTCCAATCTGCAAAAGCAACCCTTGGTAGTATAAACGAATTTAAAGAGAAAGGCGATTTCTTATCTGCAGAAAGCAGCAACACCACTAGCAAAGGACAACGGTCTACATTTTTTATTAAAGCAAACACTAGCCTCCTATTTCCACACTTGAATTTCTAGCCTCAGAACAATATTAATGTCTACAACAGAACTAAATTTATGGTAATCTAATTTTATCATACATTATTTAAGTATCAGGACATTTATCTATTAATCTATCCTTTTACCTCCTTAGTGTTAATATTCTCAGCCTGCTTACAACTTCCAAGGGCAAGGCTGCTTCATCACCAGCTGTCATCATTAAAAAAGTATTTCTTGTATCTATAAAGAAAATGTAAATTAGTAAGCTATGTCACAAAAGCTAGACAGAGAACAAACTTTTGCATACACTCATGTGCTGATTCCTACTTGACTGAATATGATAATATTTTTAGGTACTATAATTAATAGCTAACAGCTTCAAAAGTCTCACTAAATATTCATCATTAGAAGGAAAATTGAAAAGGCCTAACCCATTTTAAATGTCTCTGACAACTGTCATTAAAGCATCCTTGTGCAATTTGTCACAGATATTTATATTTAGTCAGCACAGAGATGGATCGTAGGTGTCCACATTCTGTGGTGTTCTTCCTCTTTGTTAAGTATGAGGGGAAGACGTGTCAGATATGCTATAAAAACACCTCACACCTCTCCAAATACCCATCTCTGTATTTGCATTCAGCAATGGGGGGTGTGCCTTCTGCCAGTGAAGGACACCATGCCAACCTCCAAGGCTGTAGCATACATCCTTCTAACGCTGCCCACCGGGCCACAGGACGCGTGGAACAGCAACACAGGAACACGGAGCCATCGCTTCATCTGCTGCTGCCTTCCCTCAGCTCGTGCAAAGCCAGCTGCACCACAAGCTCGAAGCTGCTCTTCTTTCCTGGCCAGACCAATTCTCCTAAAAATCTAAGAAGATGCTGCAAATGTCAATCCTGCCCCTAAACAATAAAGCCCATGCTTGCATTTTCATAACAATTAATACTGTTTCCCTGTGGCTTGATACAGAATTCAAAAGCCAAGGGTTTTAAAGTTCATTTTACAATTGATTGAGATTCTGTTTGCCCCTAGCAATAAGCTTTGCCTGGCCTTGAAACTGCCCACTTTCAAGTCTGGTGGAAATCCACTGTACATAAGCAACATCTTTTCGGTATATATTCTCCAACGGTTTTACAATTCAGTTTTATTCCTTTTCTGACAAAATCACTTGCAACTTATGATGCAAACCTCAAGTGACACACGTAGCTACTGTGAACTGAGGAGGCCCGGGGTGCCTGGCAGCAGCAGTTTAAGTGCTCTGGACTGCTCTTAGAATCAGCGTGCTCTCAGAAAGCTAAAACTCAATTTTTCAGACTGAAGTGTATGACTGGCAGTAATCCATAATCCTGACACAGTGTCATGGGTGCCAAAGGGCCTCCAGTGAGTGCTGCCTTCGCATTTTTAAAAATGTTTTATGAGCTCAAGACCCTAGAATTAAGTATCTTTACTCTGCAAGCAACCTGCCATCTACTAATGCTATAGGAAAACCAAGCCAAACAAAAAAACCAGCCAGGCACAGAACAAAGGCTCTCTAACCCATAAGTAAAGTCTCTTTATCCCCAAATCCTCCACTTCAAGGGCTTGAGTGTTAAAAGCTAAGAGCTCTCAGCTTCAAGCCCATTACCATTCACTTTTCTATCTGTACCAAGTTGATTTTGTTGCAAATTAACATTAAAAAAAAGAAAATAAGACAAACAGATGAGTCTACCACATGTACAGTTGATTTCTTACAAATGACCAGGTTTCCTATTAACGATATTGCAGAATTAAGCAGTAAGGAGATATTTACAGGCCTGGAAAAAGATGGACTACGTTATAGTGAATTAGAGCCCCAATCAATTTCCTAATTGCCAGACCGCAGTGTTTACTAACCTGATTCCAGAATTACTTCATTCCCTGCTCTAAATAAAAACATGAAACAGCCTATCGGTTATTCAACCAAGAAAGCTGCTGATACAGCTCCATTTAGCACAAGGCTCTGATTTTTTTGTTTATTGCCAGAGAATATGGTGGCATGGAGCTCCTGACATACAGCTATCATCCCCACTGCACTTCAGCCAGCAAAGCAAAGAGGAAAGCAGAAGACCAAGCCTGGAGCACCCTAATCAGCATCCTTCTTCCCTGAATGCGATCAGGAAAATCAAACATTAGTTTTTAAGGAGAGTTACTGCTGTGATCCTGAACGGAGAAATACAGAGCGGGTCACAGCCAGTATTTCATTAACATTTCACAAGAAACTGTGCTCTGGAACAATTTCTCCAGGTAAATCCTGTAGATGTTTTTTCTTAAACAAGGTTATGGATTAAAAAAAAAAAAAAAAAAAAAAAAATAAATAAAAAAAAGAGAGAGAAAGGTGGTAGCACTATATCAAGTATTCTCCCAGACAGAAAATTTTCAAAGTGGTAGGTACATAGACACCTTACACATCTTTTTCAAGCTTTGCAGCCTTAATATTTCTTTAAAAGGGATTAAAATCTCTTCACATTAGCTACGCAAGACTGAATTAGATCAGTAGTTCATCCAAAACCACCTTGAGTGCCTCTCCTGAGGAGAAATCAATGTCATAACTCGTACCAGGAGGGCTGGTTCAAGCAGGACCAGCATGGCGTGGCAGGCTTCAGTGAGCAATCCCACCACGGTGGTGGCCTTCACCGAGCACAGGCCGCATGCCTGCACTGCTGACCCTGGAGCGGTCACACAATAGCTCTAAGTCCACACACCACTTGTAGAAAAGCTGGTAGGAGTCCACTCAAAGCCCTTGGACACCTTTGCACCAACGGAGAGGCTCTAGAGAGGAATTTAGTAAAACCTGCAGAGACAGGAACATGGTTTTGTTGCTAACAGTAAGCAGAAAGGACAGATTTATGAAGCAAAGGTCAATACTACACCGTGGAAGGCTGGTGTCCCACCACAACTCAGCCACCAGTGGACTCTTATTACTACACCAGCCAAGGCGTATTCTGACCCTCCTTCTCCAACCCAGGTTCCACTCTTTCAGATGAGACAAAGTGTTCAGCTTCCTGCGCTCATACAAAACTTCAGGAGCTTTTCACAACAGCACCAACATTCATTGTTATCCCATTCCTTTTCAGAAGCGGTGCACATAAAAGATGCGTACAGTCTGTGTCTGCAATCCACATTCTTACCGTGTGCATTAACAACAGATCTGAACCTCACAGACAACCTAGAAGCAACACAAAAATGGTGCATGTGGAAGAGCAGGAGAGCATGTTTTATCCAATTAGGAAACTCTACTGCAACTATGCCAACGCTGTAGAACAGTTTTAGTTTAGCCACCATCTGTATTATCGAGCAGGCGTGCTATGAGATGACCTCTCGAGGTTCCATAAAGCGTTAATTACTCTACGATCCCAGTCTCAGTAGAATTGCAGATCCTTGTAAAATGACTGCAGTTTCTCAGTGCTCCTCTGGGACTTTTTTTCCCCCCACCTCTACTTTATTTTTCCAGACCTTCCAAAGCAAAACACAGCATGAAAGAAATTGGAACACAAAGAAAGCTGGAAGTCATGACAAATCCATTCTTTTAAGTGTTCTCTCACAACTCTAGGTTTCAAAACCTCAAAGAAACCCATGTTTGGTGAATCCATAGCTTCTCGGGTAACAGCAAAAAGGATGGAATCCTACTGTAAAGCGACTCTATCAATTATCTATCCATATTTAAAAATGAAAACCTAACAACACAAATTTATTCATTCCAGCTTTGGCTTCTTTTCTTATGTCTTCCATCCGTTGGTATCCACATGACATCTCACAGCTGGACTTGTGCTTCTTTAGTCCAGAGACCCTACATCTTTTGGGGGTTTATTATACACTCAACAACAAGGCTCTGAAGCACTATTTCAACACAAAATTATATGAATTATCATTACTTAAGACAATAACAACATACTAAACCTAAAGGAAACTTATTAAAATTCTGCACGTGTTACTGTCATTAAACCATCACTACCACCGATTCCTCCCATTGAGGTCAAATGTCTGTCCTTCTCTACCTCAGGTTTCTTCTAACATCCCATAATGACTCAGACTGGAACATCACACAGCATGTTAATTTGGAAAAAGTGAGAAACATTTAGAAACAAGAATCACAAAGAATTTTTTAAAATAATGAATAAAATCTAAGATGAGTGAAAAGTATTGGTCCCAGAGTAGAATTTACGAGTAGTCTAGCAGCTGGCATGTGAAGTTTCTGCCCATTATGATTTTTAATGTCCTAGCTATGATAAAACTAGATAATAAATTAGAGGTAGGCAAGAATAATTAGACCAAATAATCCATCCCCCACCAATACAGGATGGATACAAACTGGTCAAGAAAAAGAGCGTCCCAGTACACACTGGCAGTACCCTTTACCCTGACCTGGAAGTCCAGTTTTGTGAAAATCTAACTTCTCAGTATTGTAAGGCACAATTAATATTATGTAAGAAATACTCACAGAAAGACACATGATGAAGAATTTCAACTGTTGTCTCTGTTCAGGGATATATAATCAGATGAACTTTAAATATGAAGAATGCTTAAAATTTTTGAAGTAACTGATAATTCCACCAGCCAGAAAAAGACTGAGTCATGCATGGCAAAATTCCATTTTAAACAACTACATTTTTACACGAACTACCACAAATTTATTGATCATAAACTGAGATGGCTACATGGGAACGTTGGTCTGCCCTGTCCTCCAATGTAGCTGTAAGAACCATTCTTGAAGAACAAGCTTAGACACAAGTTTAAGGACATGACAGTTCCACTGCAGAATAATCTAAGTGCTCAAAGGCTTAACCATCCCCCTGGAACTGAGACTTCCTAACAAATTCCCATTAAGTGACAAGAAGTTGTGGATGTTTACCTTACACAATGCCTGTTTATCACTCATCTTGAACGTCTGACAACCTTTTCGCAGCCCTTTCATCAGACCAGTGGGTTTGACCCCAAACGAGTTAACACATTTAAATTAACATGTAAATCATACACTCAGATCACCTGGAAGCTGCCTTTGAGGGGCAGAAATTGTTTGACAAGCTTTATGAAGACATATCAAGAACAATGCAGCTGCTTGTAACAGGGCATTTAAGACGAGAGAAAGCAGCACTTAGCTACACAGTCATCCTGCTTGTCTTGATGTCTGCCTAAAACCTCATCATGGGGGAACAAAAGCAGATTTTTAATATCCAACTCCTAATCATTATCACCTGCTAGAACAAAAAGTTCCAGGTGAAAATTATATTGTTAATTCCAACAGCTGGCTTTGAAAATTTCAGTAGCACCTCTAGCTGCAGAGATAATGGAACACCCTCCTGGAAGACTCTCAGAAAGTAGGATTTTAACAATGGAAGCTCAAACGCCTTTTTCCACAGGTGCCTCTCAGATGGTTCCCCCAGAGATCCAGATAGGCAAAAGGCACTAGAATTCTGGGAGAAAGTGTGATACAAACTGCCAGAAAAAAAATAGCATATTGGAAGAGCTGACAGAGGCAAACATACCACGCAGACATCTCTAGCAGGTATTTGAATATACGGCGACCCCTCTCCAAAACACTTCTGGAGTCAGCAGCGTGCAATGCGACATCAGGGCTTCCAGGTCAACAGGGAGTGGGATGCCTGGCTGAAAACAGTAATTTTTGTTTCTTTGTCGATTGTCACCACACCAGAGCTCGACATTCTGCGATCAGCACCAAGAGAAATGCTCCCTCAACACAACCGACATCATACCGCACCGCAAGAGAAAAGCGGAGGACACAGCTTAGGGCACTGGGGTCCACACAAGCTTCATAACTTTTAAAACATGTATTGTATCAGATCACTGGATGTGCTAGAAGTGGTCTGGATATTTTACCTTGATAGTAAGAAACTTCTGAACACAAACACGAAGAAGATGATTGAGGTTGATATTAAGAATTATCTAACTTCCCTTTTTAAAGCACAGATCATGCTTCACCATTCAAGCAAATGTGCATGGTCTAAACGCTGTGGGAGAGCCACACAGCCTTCCAAACACTAACACACAACAGTAACGAGGGCACAACTACCAGGTTGATGGACAAACAGCAACATTTCTCAAGAGTTTGTACACTAGAGGAGAAAAATACAGTCGCCCTGTCTCCACTGAAGTTGTCCCTTTTTTTCAAGCTTATCTAATTAAATCAATGCAAATGCCCACAAAGCTAGAGTTATTTCAGTCAAAGATGCAGTTAAATTTATCTTAAATCAACTGGAAAAAAAAACAACTGTCAAATAGATTAGATATATGTATTCCTCCAGTTAAATTAAACTTCAGTTAAACTGATGGAATAATTCATCTTAAATGCCAAGAAAATAATAGGAAATGTCTCATATTTACATACAAAAACCAAGTTCTGCCAAGTCCTAAACTAAGAATTTCTGCCGAACATCTGGCTTCACATATGGTTAAATTTCACAGTTACTAACAATTTTAAATTCAAAATTTTCAAAGAATTTATTGTTTTGCATAATTAAAAAAAAAGTATTACTTATGGCACCCTAGGGTAGACACAGTGATCCACAGACAATCAGACTTTTAGGAGATTATGGGTTCCAGCTGTTTGCCTTGCCTAGTAATCTCCCTAAGGTGCTGTTTCCTCACGATACCAGTAATCACTTTTCATGGGTTTACATAAAAGGTGCTGTATATCATCAAATCAAAAGAAGGTTATTGCCCTCTTCTTTTTATGCTGAATATGTGGCTTAATCCTAAAACCAGAAAGTCGAAATAAAATGTGCATTTCTACTTTACAATTGACCTGTTCATTTTAATTCAGTATATACAACCAAGTGTTGAAGTTGCCCATTAACAAATTGGCTTCAACGTTACATCTCAAATCATGTAAATATATTCCTATTTTCAAAAGTCGTACTTGTCCAGGAGTGCTGACTTTTCAAGTTATACTCAGGCTGAACAACACAAAGCCATGACTTGTCAACATACTTCATCTTATTAGTCTCACTCAGCAACAATCTCAGTCATCATGTTTATTAAAATACAGATTGTTCTTGTATCCTGTTGAAAACTACGGGAGATTTGCCATGGCAAAAATTCCCGCTGCCTTGTAAGCTCTTTTGAAGTCAGAGTGAAAACTCAAGCTTTTCCTCTCTCTTTTCTGCATCTGACAGAAATAAACCTTGCATCACTCTTCTGAGGCACCAGAAAGAGTCCACAGCTAAGTTCGTACAGTCATTAAAATAGCAGAAACCAAGAGATTGTACGGGACAGTTCACTCCTCTGTGCTGTCAGCAGCTTCTCTGGCTGCAGCATCTGAACCACTGCCAGTTCACAAGAACTACGTGACCTTCCCAGAATCTGCAGCTAAGGACTCCCTGAGTCTCCACAAGCCAAAAATCAACCATTCTGAGCCATTTCCCATTTTTTCCAGCTGGACAGCTGAATTTCGATGAAGTTACGTTGATTTACAGTACAAAGGAAACTGAATAACAGGAAGCCCCACCATCTACCCTCGGGGTGATGCCCATGCAATGAAAATTGTTCTGGGCAGCAAGATCTAAATTAAAAACACCAGGCAGTACTCTGCAAAAGCAAAATCCACAGCAAACCATATCTCCCTCCAACACGAAAGCTGCACATGCAATATCGGTGGGCCAGGCTTGATGAAAGGGCTACTGTTAATTCCTCAAGCCGAGACAAAGACCCATCTGCACACTGAACTCCTGCTGTTCATCAGGAATCTCTGGCAGGTGTGCAGCCACTGCACTGAGCTGATCTAGAGCCCCATCACCAGGTCCTTTTTATACCAATTTTCGCTAATAAGTAGATGTAACAGACACATCAGAAGGATTATCTCTGTCTTAGAGAGCTGCAGCCCAAGCTGGGGAGCAGGAGAGCTGTTAGCTGCCCCATCCGAAGCGGAGGAGCCGAGCCCACCAGCTCATCCCCGAAGTGACGAAATGCAAAAGGGATTCAGTACCACGCACACATCCTCTCACCCATCCAACTTCACAGCAGCACAAATAAGGGCATTTTAGCCTTATACACCATACTTTCACACCATATTTCCCCCAATAGCCTAGACCAGAAGCTTTAGGCACATTCATACAGGTCTACAAACTTTTTATTCTGCTACATGTCCCGCGAAATACCAACCTGCGACCAGCCAGCCCCTTTAACTTACCGTGCTGCACCAAGGAGCACACACTGCTGGCATGAACCAGTCACAGGGGCAGGTCTCTCCATAAAATAACTTCTTTTTCAATTATTTTTCTGCAGCAACATTTTTCCCCTCGTTTTAACCAATCTATATCGCATTTTGACACTGCAGAAAGCATCTCCTAATTAATACAGAGACCTTATTTGTGGAATAGTTTACTGCTACTGCTCCATTAGTCCACAGCTTATGGGAAATAACGTATTGCTTCTACTCAGAACTTTAATATCATCATTCAGGACATGTTATGATTGCAGCTTTGCTTATTGCAAGGTTTCCCTTCTAATTTTTTTTTTTGGAGGATCTCAACAATCTGGTATTTTAAAAGATCTTTAAAATAGAAAACCTGCAATCTAATATAGACACTGTCTTAAGGAGAGAGATGGTCAAAACCAGATTTTGGATATAAAACTCATGAAATTCTGCAGTCTAAGTAGACTTTCACTGATGAGATTAACACTGAATACACAGTTAGACAGTGTGCAGAACCTATGCTTCCAAAAAACATAATAGAGACATTTCATGAAAACACAGTTATTTACAAGGAAGATCTATTAGCGTCTAGAGTTTAACAATTCAAACCACAGCTATTACTCCCCAGTAAATCCACTTTCAAAGCAACCCTTGAAAAACCACCTTTACAGCATGTATATAGGCCTTTTCCAGTATCTGAACAATCTTCTATTAAGCCTACAATTACGATAAGGATCATCATTAATGTCTCTGAACACTGATAATATTAACGAAGGTACTGGAAGCACTGATCATTTGGTATGCGTGAGCGAGGTGTTAAAGAAAAACTCTCCAGCAGCAGCTCTTCAGAGGGGCATCACGTGTGGACGCCTTCATTAAGGTTAAGCTACACGTGCCAAAATACAGATTTAATTGTTCCAGTGCTTTCCCCAGTCATGGGTATTTATTAAGAACCAGCTATACTCCTTATTGACAAAGGCAGCACAAAAAATTCTGGAGTGACTTGAGAACTCATATAACAAAATCAGCTGTCTTAAATTGACAGATTACAATAATGTTATCACATAAGCGTCTTCCGTGACAGTCACACGGGCCACATCCATCAGCGGCTGCTGGGAGCGCAGCGGAACCTCGGGAAGCCTACGGACCTGCCCAAGGACAGCTAGTGGGAATCACGGAGGATGCACACCAAGAGCATCAGTTCTAAATCCTGAACAACCCTGACTCCTCAGATCTACCATTCCTCCCTTCACTCCCCTGCTAAAACAAGGACAAGAAGTTTGTGACCATCAGGCACATTACAGCATTTTTTATAAGATACTCTGAAAGCAGCAGGGGAAAATAAATAAATAAATAAATTTTAAAAGACAAACAAATAAAATCACTCGCCATATTTGGTGTCAGTCTTTACTGTCAGTGCAACTAAAACTCTTCAAAATAATGAAAGCTCCACAAATGTCATTAGCAAAAAATTCACACTTTTAAATGGATATTTACAGTTTGAAGCAATCTTTTAATTACTTTTGCTATTTGCATCTGACGGTTTTGGGAAACGTTGAATTCAGATATTAGGCTATCAAGGACCACTGGCTGCAGTCCAATAAGAAACTGAGATCAGACCAGTTAAATTAGCCATCTGTCCTAAATAAACACAAATCAGAACTACTTTTTAATATTCTTTCAATCCAATCTTAAGCAAAACAAAAACTTTATAAAAGGCAGCAAGTGTGATAAGATAGACTCTAAGGAAGTCTACATCCATTTGTTTTATAAGGGATCTCAGTCTGAACACTCCAACTCTGCACCTACAAAAAACGTCCTACATCTGGCATAAGAAGGCCACACGATAACAACCAGATTTCAGTCTTGAAATTGTCATAAAAATGAATTAATGAATTACATTTGTACCAGTTACTGTTCTAGTTAAATTATTACCAGGAGAGTGGATTTATAATGTGCTGGTTCCTGTTCTCATTACAATCCATTCTCACGAGAACTTATAATCAGAATTCTAATACCTCGTTCGTTCTCTGAAAGATAGCTGTAAAAATATATTAATTTGACCTTTTCAAAATTTTGTTATTTGATTTGGTTCCTATTCCTATTTGCTCCTACCTACAGCTCCTACATTTGCTCACCTCTATAAATTACTAGAAGATGGAGGTACATTGGTAAGTCAGAAGACTTCTCCGCTCATTTTTTCCACCCAGGGCAAGGAGTACAATCTGAGGACGCTCCTTCAATACCATATGCAGGCCAAAGTCACTGCCTTAAGCAATCGTTACACTTTGAGTAACGTTTCATCAAAGGTAAAGGAACAGTGACATCCCAAAGGTATAGAGAAATAAAATAAAACTCATTCACGTGGACGCAGCAAATGAGCCTTTCAAAGAGACATTCCCCAGAGCATGACCCAAGCTGGACACCTACCTGGAGCCAACATGAACCCCTCTGGAGACTCCCCGCTCTCTGTACCCACTACAACAGGAGCCTTGGAAACCAACTTAGATTACAACATAAAGGTGGTTATAATCCCCGTAATTGTCTTTGCCTGTGAAAATATGCCAAGAAGCTGAGCTGCCAGGGACGTGGTATTAACCTGATACACTTTTGTGCCGAGACAGACCCAACCACCTGTGCCTGAGGAGCCGGTGGGAAGCAAGTAGCAAATGCACAAAAAAGACATTACAGCACTAAAAGGAGTACTTGATCACCTGCCAGCAGCCCACGGGGACCACTCCCTCTCATGAACTATGCACAGGCTTGGCATCGTTACACCAACCCTCTGCCCACCAAAATATTCCTTGGTGACTTCATCTGAATTAATCCTAATTTCACAGCACATAAGAAGGTTAACAGAAAGCAGATTCCATATACAGCAGAACCTGACTTTTATATCATAACCAATACAGTCAATCTTGACGCTTTCTCTCTAAATTTGCTTTGTGGTACCACTGACAAGCTGAGGACCACCACCCCAGAAAGACAGCACTCAGATGCTAACTTTCAAGCAAACTGATAATCTGCATTTACAAGTTTTGGGTGCTTTATGCTACACTAGATTCTAGGTTTTTTTTATTTTCTCTGGGGTCATAATATTGAACAAAATAGTACGTCACCTTGAAATCACCGATGTTTTAAACATTCCTTAGGGTTCCACTCAGCCAACGTGCTATTAAAATCACACCTGGCTGATTATACATGTTCTGTCCAGGAAACTCGCTATAAAATCCAGCTGCTGTTCTATAGCACATACCGCAAACTAAGAGACCATACATTTTTTCAGCATCACATCAGACTGGACCACCAGTCCATTCAGGACTCTGAAGTAAGCCTCCTGCAAGATCAATACCGTCCCCTCTGGGAGAAAAAAAAATGAAACACACAACATCAGGTAATGCTTTTGTTCCTCGTCTGGTGGAGTCTTCAGATTCTACTGATCCCGCACAACTCAACCCTTCTGTTCTCATGGCAGCCTCAGTTATGATTTCCCCCTTTTATCTTTCTTGTGAGCAAAGGCTTCCCCTGTACAGCTATTTATAATTATAGATAAACGCACACAAAAGGCATTTGGGTAGCAATACACATATATACACCCACTTCTCTAGGTCCTTGATTCAATTTGAAAGGAAGCCAGGCACAAACCAAAACGCTGACAGAGTAACACTTTAAGGAGTCAGTGATGTGGGAACCCGAACTTCAGTGATTACACCATTGATGGATTTCGGTTCCTGAACTGCTCAGCTACTTCTGAAAATTACACCCACACCACCTACCTCATCGTTACACGAATAAACGTTGTTCGAGCCAAACCTGACGGCATTTTCCATATATCCATCACACGGCTGACAACGACAACAACATTCAACCCCAAACAAGGACAGTAGGTGAGACAGATACCTCCCTGTCTCCAGTGATTTGTTGCTCAGAGGGTTTCAGAGCCGTAAGTCACATTTTTTACACAACACTGCTCAGTAATCCAGCTCCTCTGGGTACGAGTTTGAGTAACAATCTACACACGCCAGTTAAGAGAATTTGTGAACTTCCTTCTCTATGGCAAAGTCACCTCTAAGAAGTTTTCTGCCCATGTCCCAATCACTTACTGGGATGTATGTTTAACTTGCTCATTTGAGACTGAATTCATGTGTCCTACTTCTAAAGACACATCAGCATGGTCTGGTGTCTTTTATGTAATTAATGAAAAAAACTCAAAGGTGAAGTCGCACAGTGCAGAGATGATGTTCCTGCTATCACATCACTGATCCAATGAAGGTAATAGCACGCAGTGTTGTTATAGAGAAGCGGTTGTGACCTTGAAGTGTTAATTCCCAGAGACACAAGGGATTGGAGATGTCAGCGTGGCAATGTTTTTGGCTGCCACAGGGGACGGAGCACGTTCGCAGCTCTGCTCTTACAGCAACCCCTACAGTTTAGATCATGGAGTGGAACTGATGCCTGTCTCCATAGAGACCTCCTGTCCTGCTTCTGAAAATGGAAAGAAAATGGGAACTATGACAACAGACAAACCTGTGGGATGAGAAGGCGTAAACAAGTCAGCAGGAAGCCCACAGCAGTACGCTGGGGCCAAGCCTGGTGTTTTCGGTGTTATATGTGATATTAACATAAACAGATAACTAGAAGTACTGGGGAACCAAGTAGTTTGCATAACCAGCACCAGCAGAGCCACACCATCACGGGGATGAGCCACAAGACAGCGGCTCAACACACGTTTGGAGGCTGGGTATTCAGACTGATGAGAAAATATCTCAATTTCCCTCCCATAAAACCGCAGTCCCGGTCCACCAGTGCTCCTGCTGCTGTCTTGCCATCACACAGAGGCTGAGACAAAAGTTTGAGACACTACTAGGTGTATCACAACATCTTTACCCAAGATCATTTCAGACAGAGGAATGAAGGCGATGTAATTTGTCAATGAAGACAAAAAAAAAAACAAACCCCAAACCAAAAAAATCCTACACTTAATTTACTGTGCCGCCTTTGAAACAACCTAAATCAATCTGATGACACTTCTTCTGAACAGACCCAGACACAAAACACCTCTGCCTTCTCTGTATGAGCTATTCCTATATACTTCACTGAATTAAGAAAACTTTTCCACTTAAGGGTAGAAAAATATTCAAGACTTTTTAATAGAAAACTTCCCTATCTAAAGAGCACTCTTGGTATTTGTAAAGCAGTTTTCAAAAGTAATTTGCTTTAAGAATGATAAAGTCAGCTCTTCATTGTTTTATTAGAAAGCATCCAGAAGGTCATTACCTCCAGCACCCAGGGATCCATCTCCTGGGCAGCAAGAGCGATGGCAACAGGCAGCTGTTCGACAAGTCCTGGAAGAATAAGAGCTTGTAATCAACTCCTGGTCATTTTTTTGTAGACACAGCCTGAATGCGTGGGCTCTAAAACATGGTGCTATATCAGTCTCAACCTCATTTCCTAAGTGTCAGTATAATAAGATTTTTTTTTTTTTTTAATATGTGCAGTATTTGTTCAGTGACTCCTGACTTGTCCCTTTCCTACAGAGGGAACACCAGAGCACCATCACTGAGGTTCTCAGGGTACAGCAGCTGTCTAAAATAAAACTGTCCGTATAATAATAAATAAATAAATAAATAAATAAAAAGAAGAAAAAGCTTTACTGGAAGCACAGGGCTTCTCAGAGACTAAGAGTTTCCCTGTCCTCTGTACTATCTCTACATAAATACCAGTACTTGGTATTTGCTCTTTAGATGTTTAGCCATTTCACTGACTTCACTCAACAAATTCGTTAGCATTTCATCGGCTTTTCCATAACACACACTCATCCTCAGTTTAGGGGATTACCATCTAACTCTTCCCAGCGTAATGTTGCAAAAATCAAGTTGCATGGTTTTGAAGCAGCGCATTGTCCAGAACTGTGCGTGCAGAAACATTTTGTACTCATTCCATTGTCAGTAATTAAATTTGCTGTTCCCATCTGGGGCACAATCTTCCCCGAGTTTGCAACAGAATCTCTTTGTCTGATTGCACTGATAGATTGAGATGATGTTCTCCTCATTATTATACACTTCAGATAAAAACAGAGATAGAAAGGAACCGCAGCCAATGAGGTCTGACTTTCATATAATAAACAACAGATTGCCTCAATATAGACTCATCCAGTCGCATCCTCGCATGCCCTTTGTAGGTACACGCTACAGTGCAAGTAGTATTTTACAGATTTATGGATGGGACCTTCATCAACTGGTAAAATAAATACCGTAATTAATCTACTTTTGTTCTTTTTACTAGTAAAAAGAACAAAGTTGGAGAACCTGCTATAAAGATCCAAATTTTCTAATTTTAAAGGGAATCATTCAAATTTTTATTTTTGTTTTTAAACCACAGGTGTTCAGGTGAAGATGTCTAAGAACTGTTTCCGAATGCTTTTACTGAACAGACCTTCACAGAGAGAAACGTGGAACGAGTTAAACCCCAAGATGAACACTTCCAGACTCGTTTAACAGCAGCAGCACCAGCAAGCAGGTTATTTGATGGTTGCCCCACAGAGCCACGTATGAATTTATATACAAAAAGCCACAATGAGATAAGGAAGCTTTATCATCTCTGCCACATATGGAAAACCTGCACAAAGAACCTCCTGAAGTCGTACATGTAATTTACAGACCTGCGAAAAGGGGGTGCTCCGGGCCAGCGCAAGACCCCCACACAACGAGAGCCTGCGCGGAGGTAACAGCGCGCAGCCAGGGAGAGATACCATAAAGGAGGAACTCATCAAATCAGATCTAAGCCACATTCCAAAATGGAATGGAAATCAAAACGCAAATGGTAGATGATCCATGACACAAGACTCATTTCTCATGGGTTCACTGATAAGGAGCTATTGAGGAAGACAAAGCACAGCAAGAAAATTTGTATTTTTTGAAAGTGCTTCTGCTCTTGCATGTATTAGCAAGGGAGGCAGGGCACTTCAGACCAAGCAGCTCCCCCTACCCCATCTCTTTTGTTTATTATTAAAGGTCATGTTTATAGACAGCTGAAGTGTTTGAAAACCATACAATCACCTGTAAGCACACTTCATTGTAAATAAACTCAACCCAAAAGCTGTAAGCAGTTTTAATCCTGTTCCAATGTCCATCAGAATCCGACTCCCATGGACCACAATGGGCATTTGATCAAACCTGGGAAAACACTGAACTTACAGTCTCATATTTAGTTTTATTTGTTAACAAGTTTATTTACTATCAAATATTGGAATCCATCAATGACATAACTAGCCTGCTAAACCATCATCCCCAGCCAGAGGCAGCCTGCTCTACCTTTAGCAAGCATCGTGACTTATTTTCTCAAAAGATGCACCATTTTTCAATGCAAAAAGGGAACTCTTGCAAAAAAAAAAGAAAAATCTAACAGCTGAGAAGCTGATGAGTTTATCCTTCCTCTTTCTGCCCTTCTCTCTACCATGTACCAGCCAAAGATTTATTCAGTATCACTGAAAATTTTAAGAAGTGTTGTGTCACCACTGTCTCTTGAGGAGAACTACCCAGCAGACTTGAGTACAACTGGACTGATTTCCTGCCAAACCATCCCAACTGTTTGGAAAAGAAAAGGAAAAAAAAAAAAAAAAAAATCAGAAGAGCATCAGCAATTGACAAGTTTGACACAATCTGCATGAAGTTTTTGCTAAGGTTGGGCTCATGCCACTCCAAGGGTCAGGTATTATCACTCCAAGAAAGGTAGAATCTCTCTCAATTTAAGCTTCTCATCTCACCACTTTTTAATATACCTACGTGCAGACCAAGTGTGTTCCTGAATAACTGGTGATACACATTTTGACAGGAATTTTCAGGCAAATCAGGAGCTAAGAAACCTAAAATTACTTCTCTAATTCACATGGGCAAGGGAATTTTCACTCCATAGTACATCTAACAATATTGAAAGGCATCACAGGCCAACGCGAGCACTGTGAACATCTTAAGGGAAGCAAGACTTAGGTGTGCCACGGAGGAACAAGAATGATGCAATTGCTTTTGTTCATGAACGGCCCATCTCTTAACAGACATTTCTCCTATGTGATTTATGCCTGTCAATCAGCAATTAACTGCCACTACCACAGCAAGATTTACTGCACTTCATATTATAATTGGAAGTAAATTGACTGCTTATAATGAAAAAAAATCTGAAAAAAATCTGTAATAGAGTATGGTATAGACTGCGTTTCCTCAGAGCTTTTGTGAACAACATGCATTTGTCTCATCAGTCACAGAACTGCGTTTTCATGTCAATCAATCACCACATTAATGGGCTACTCCATTTTCCACTGTGAACATGTATTTACTTTATAGAGATGCTTACAGAAGGTGGGAACCAGCACTTACCTCTCAGAGGGTGCAAAGCCATTATTTATCTAACGAGGGGTAAAAAACCTCTGATGCACACGTTCTCTTTAGGAGGGAGAAGGAACAACCAGCAGCTGTTTTGATGGCTTGGCTCCCACTGCCATGTCCCTCGTGCACAAAAGGACTTCAGTCAGGAGTACCATTACTTTAATCTAGTGTTTTCACAAGCTGGTGTACATCAGAAACGCCCTCAATCTACTCAAGATGGGTAATTCTGTGTTACCATCCTTCATATCCAATTTTCTTTATAGTCAACTTTGCTTCAGGTTGTAGGTTCACACCACATGGCATCTCAATACCTCTCCCCACTCCTCTACGTTCAAAATACTTACACGCCAAAGAAGTCTACAACAAGCTTATGTGAGCCAACGGTGGAAAGCCTAATTGCCTTAAAAAAAGCCGAGACGACTATTTATAATTACCAGAAAACACATACACGCAGTGGGTAACCGACAACTCTTCATCTACTGGAAATCAAAGTGCAGTGCCAAGAGCTGAATATCTAGAATAAATAAATACATTTTATGAAGTTTATACAAAAGAACCTTAGGACACACGTTTTTATGTAAATGCAAAATGTGTTGTTTTATCCTTATTTTCATTCTCTGCAGACAAGACCTCTTATGTAAAAGAGAAACAGCGGATACTAAGGGGCAGAACACTCGCACAAGATGACTGCTAATACTCAAACGCAGCAAATCCCCAAACAAAATCGGAATAACAGATAGGAAACCAACAACAATAGCCTGTGTGTGCAGGCAGTCCTAGGGCAGCTCTAGTTAACATCTCGGCAAGTTACACAGGTTTTACATGACTATTTACTTTCCAGTTCAATAAACCTTGAATACTTGAAGGACAGCAACAGCTCCTTCACCACATGCCACCTATGCCTCACCCCTGAGACACAGACCACTTCCTCTGAGTGAAGCAATTTTTTGTGTGCTTCATCATGGTGGAAGCAGCAGCAATATGTTCACATTTGCAGTATCATCTGCCTGGTACCACTGCTGTTGTGGTAAGTGCTGCTTCAAGCGAGAATACACCCATGGCAGCATTGCCCACACAGCTGAAAGCACACCATCTTCACCAAAAGAACAGCACGGCCCCTTGCAAATTGCTTGAAAAACGTTAGCTTGCACAGCTGAAATATTCCACATAAGTCACACACAGCAGGCTAGGAACAGCTAAAGCTGAATTTTAGGTGCCAGGTCTCTGGGAGGGAAACCAAAGCCACATGCCAGGCACCTCGCGGAAAAGCATAGCTAAAAATAAGACAAGGCAGCACGCTGAGCACCTCCCCATTAAGAAATATCAAAGAACTGGGCAAAAATCAGAATTCTGAGCATCTTATGCAAGTCCTCACCTACTTGGGAGTCACAGCCCCGGCCAGGCGTGCAGGCTGGTTCCTCAGCTTTGCACAGCAAGCACCCCTTCCCAGCACCCACTGGCCTCCTTAGAAACAGGCCAGCACCCAGGCAACCAATGCAGGGGCAGCCACCTCCCAACCCCACAGCTGCCCCAGATTTCTGAGATGAGGGCAGCTCCAGGTGTGTATCAGCTTCAGCCTCAGAGCAGAGGTTTGTTGCTCCTCTGTACCCACCCAAAGGTCAGCAGAGTTCAGAGCATCAGCTCCCTCTCAGTTCCTCAGCCAATTTCTATCCCCTGCTGACTAGAGAGGATGCTGGGAGGAATCAGGGTCTAAAAACCTCAGGAATTTTAGAGTTAATTAAAAATTTCCTTGAGGAGGGAAGAGGTGTCTACTATAATTTTTGAATTTACACTATTAAATGCTAACCCTCTAGTTTATTTAGGCACCTAACCGTTACATACCAGGTCAGAATCACTCCAAATGCTTAGATAAACCGTACATTTTAACCTTTCAGTAGTGTGTTCTTCTGTTCGTATAGAACAGAAATATGAAACATGGCTTAATTTAGGGGAATAGAAAGATCATTCACGTGGGATGCATCAGTATCTTGTTATAATGGGCTTTTAATTAAGCAGACATTGCACAGTGCTTGGTATGATGAAGTAAATGCTGTTAATGTTCCCCCTACTATTGCCCGTATCCTACGAAGCAAAATGCAATCACAAAAATCAACTGAGAAAATAACAACTTTATTGAATTTTCAGGTTTATGAACAATAACAGACCCCAAAGCTGTTACATGCCAGCAGATGGCAATCTTCAGATATAGTAAAAATGTGTCATTAGCAAATGCAAAATTTGAAATTAGAACTATGTGAGAAAAAAAAAAATCCATTCAAAGAGTGAAGTTGCTCAGAAGTTTTTCACAATCACTCAAGTTTTGTTTTACAAAAGAGAAAAAGAGGATAGATAATGAATTTTTATTGGTTTGGTTTTATTTTTCATCCTAAAAATTTAATTTTTTTTTTTTTTAAAACAAATTTTAAGAAGAGCAGCATGGAGACACACATTAACCTGAAAACTGAATCTTTTTTTTCGTGGACAAGTGATGCATTTGAGGTTTTCACTAAAATTTCTGTTTCTGTTTCCCTTGAGAGTCCCTCACACGTCCAAAGCATGGCCAGTTTTACTTGGCCTACAGCCCACAGTAGTGCACCCCACCTTATTGGGCAAGAGGAGTTAGCGAGGACTACACTGATGGACATGAGAGAATTTTGAATATTTAATTGCTATTAGGAAATGAAACTGTGTACTTAAATTTACTGGTTTAAAATTCAACTGCATCTCCATCTCATAACATGTGGTCAATACATCATCAGACACACAAAAGAGTACACTGGTCTATATTTAATTTCAGTTCTTCAGAAAAGCTGCACTTCAAATTCTGCTTACTGTTGACTCTTGATTTTTTAAGACCTCAGGACATCATAAAATGTGATCACACTTATAACAGCAGAAGAAACCCAATAACACTTTCAATATCCATGCTGATCTTAGCTCACCGTGCAACCATGGCAGTGCTGGTAAATACACGACACTCTGCTGTGTCCATTGATAGAACACATCAAATTTTTAAATTAAAAATATATGCAAGTTAAAAAAATTTAAGCATCGCTTATATTAACAATTTTAAACACAAACATTTGCATGAGATTTATTCCAAGACAACTCCTCTGACATTCACACGAAAGTACTTAGTCAACTCACTCGAGTTCATTTTTTTATTTTTTTTATTTTTTTTATATTTCCTCTTCTCCTGAAAGCAGCCCCATTCTATTCAGACATGGAATTCTACTCTCATTCAGGAGCACTGCATCTTTTATATTCATTCAGGTGAGATCAGAATCAAGCCTAGTATAATACTAACACAGCTCTCAGGAACAGCCTTATTGACCGCCGGGTCTCTCTGATGGCCTCTTTGCTTAACTCTGCAAAGGCTCTGCCTTCTTTGAGAAGTCCAGTAGCCATCACCACCTTACCACGAGGAGAACCATCATGCACTACGTTAGCTCTTAGCAGCTCCCGCTCCGCCAAAGGGAATACATCCAAATGAAAATGGGTTCTCACTGTCAGATCATACCGTGAGGTGGAATTACATCCAAAATTGTATTTGTAAAAGAAGTTGCAAATTCACTGCCTGTGATCTTCTTCGGGAAAAAAAAAAAAAAAAAAAAATCATCTCAGCATAGCTCAGACACAAAAACCCTCCAACCTGCCACCAGAACTCTCCAAAGGAAACTCAGCCTCCAGAGAACAGAAGTGGGACAGTTTATCAGCTTTCAAGAGAATGACAGAAATGGAAGCTGAAACAAAATCCATAACAGCTGGAGCAATTTTCTTGGAATTAAAATTAAAAAGCCTGACAGTGTCATAAAAATAAAAGATCTCAGAAAAAAATGATGCAAAGAATGTTATTAAAGTAAGTTTATGAAGTTTGAGAATAATTACAGATAATGTGTATTTATTACTCCTATAGGATCAATCTGTGGCACAGATTTTCAAATCTGAAGCCAAACGTACAGATACTTATCATATCTGCAGTTATCTTTGCTCTCAACTCCCACTCATCTCCCTAGTGACACATTTACTGTTTCCATTTGTGATAAATCAATATTCTCCATTTTATTTATTTCACTGTTCTCTTTGTAAGAAAAAAAAAAAAGAAGGAAGCTTATTTTAATCTTTGATAACAACACCTACATTTCTGAAAGGACCTAAATCCAGGGAGTAAAAAGCCTGTGTCCAGATTGTCATACTGGGCTACCTACTGCTCCTAATGGCTGATCCATTTTAAGATCAGAGACTAAAACTCTAAAGAAATACCTCCAAATACTCGATGTATTCAGCAGTCAGAGGAAAGAGCACTTTTTCTGCTCTTTTGAGGATACCTATCCCAGCACACAGTAGGGCAAATTAAGATCTCTAAAGTTGAAATAGTATCTACCTTACTGGGCTCAGCATCCCTATGTGAGAAAGGTTCTAGCTAGATTTTAGTTTATTCAGGTCATGGGATGAGCTCCAGACAAAGAAGACTCAGCCCTGCTCCCGCTGATGGCTTGAGGACCGACACCCGGCAGTGGGCACGGTTTGAAACCTTCCATATCCCAACTGCACCTACCCAGCAGGGACACCGAGTCAGCTCTGCTCCTGGCAGAGGGCTGCCATAAGGCTCTCAAGACCTCTCCAAACAGAAGTGAATGCTGTTCTTCTGTCTTCTCCCTCCCTCTCCCCCAACGTGACACTGTTGTTCCCCAACTCTCACTCAAAATGCAGTCATCCTACTTCTCCGCGCCCCGGTGATGGCACCAAGCAGCAGGGCTCAGGCTTGCTGCAAGTTTGCCATGTGAGACCACGCCATAGAAGCACATCACGACCGCTCCAGCGGTCCAGCCAGCCACGAGAGGTTACTCTATGTGACCAAAATTTCCCATATGTGTGGTAACACCTTCCAGCATTGCTGCTGGGTCCTCCATTTTCTCCCGCCTCCCAGAGCTCTAGTCCCAGCAATTGTGTATGGGGAAACAATCCGGGAGACTCCTCTTGCTGTGTAAGTATGTAGCCCTATACAGACAGAATAGATTTTTCAAGAGTACTTAACTCTTGCAGTCTAGACATCTTTACTTCAGTTCTTTAACGACAATGCAAAAGGTCCATTTTTAATTCTGAAACTAGTTTACCTTACTAAATAATACAGAAGGCATCATTATTCAAAAGCCAAAATCCAAACGTGTGGGGAGAAAGAAAACCACCACATACATATTTCTTTAAATACATTTCCCCTCATTATGACAAATACACAACTTCATGATACTTCCTTATTAAAAAACAAACAAACAAAACCCACACAAACACCTTACTTTCAGAGGATATCTACATCCTTTTTTCCCCAGTTTCTAGGACAGAACGCAGGAGGTATACTCTTGGCCAAAGTACGCTTAAGTCAAAATTCACTTTTCTTTCTTGCATTTTCCACTTCTCTTCAGCAACCCAGTCACGCCTGTTTCCATTAAAAAGCATGACAGATGTGGGGAAGGGGGGAAAAGTAAAAAAAAATTTAAAAAAGGCATTTCAGTTTTGAAAGTTATATATGCCAGTTATCCTACACCCTGGTCTTGCTTTGCAAACACAACTTATTTAAAAAAAAAAAAAAAAAAAAAGAAAAAAAAAAGAAAAAAAAAAAGACCAAGTAGCCAGGCAGATAAAAATCTCCCTGTTTTCTTTTGCTAAGAATACCATCTTAATTTCCTACGACAAAATTTAACACCATCTCCCCAAATGTGTTAAGAAATTTCACTACTGAACGATTTATTTTCATCATTATATCATTTTAAAAGTTAACTTGATCAAAACACACCATTTAAACACGTCCAGGCTGTCTCTAAGTCTTGTACCAATTATCCCACAGTCCTACACCTTTTCAACATTTCCAAGAGAAACATCACCACCTTAAACACTTTCACTAGTTCTGAAAATATTCTTGTCTCCACATCCTACAGTGGCACCTAGGATCATTAGAACTGAATAATTAAAGAGAAAGAAATCCATTCCGGTTTGAAACTTTGAAAATTTAAACCAGCGAAGAACTTGACCCAGAGCTTAACTAGCAGATCCCACCGCGCCGCCCCCGACCCCGTGAAACCCTGCCCGGCAGCACGCCTGCCAGCACCCTGCGCTCTTTGGAAATACCGCCAGTGTGACATCCGCTCCGTTAGAGAGGAAAGAAAAAAGTCCCTGTTCTTGTACACCATCAAATAATCAAATCCTCAGCCTTTCCAATGACTTCCTCAAAATACAGGGATGTTCTGCTAAGTGCTAACACATTTTATTTTGCTTCTGTAAATCAGCAGGTATGCCAATGATGGTGAAATCCGTCATGGAAAATAGAAGAAAAACAATGGAGAAGGGAAAAGAAAAATAATGAAGTCCTTTTCTACTTCTGAAAAACTTTGAGAAGAATTATTCTTGAGGAATTAATGGAAAGAAACTATTTTTTATACACAGTATTAAGTGATTAAAAGCTTGTTCATCACTTTGCTTAGTTTAATTTTAGAAAGGCCTACTTGCAGATTCTTTGAAGTGCATAATTAATTGATAGCAGCGTGGTTACATCAGTACAGAAGTGAACGATAGATGTGAAGTGGTTTTTCCACAAGAAAAATACCAGTACAGGGCATAATTATAATATCCAATTCACCCTGCCCTCCAAGGAAGCCGCTCGATCTGCAGATCCGATTGCAGAATCACCCATAAATATCACTTGCATCAAAACTCTTACTGGTTTGCAACTCATTTCAACCTGTGCAAGATTTTTTTTTTTTTTTGTCAATTGGATCTGACAGAAAAATTAAAATAATCCTCTTTTACCTCTGCATTATCCTTTAAGTACTTAAGTTTTAATTATATCTCAAGTCTACCTGAAGACATTTTGGGCAACTTCCAATAATGTGCATAAGCAGTTGACTACAGTGTAAAAGTGCATGTAATTTCCAAGTCCCCAGTTGTTAATGAAATCCCAAACATTCAGATTTTAATTGAACTAGATAAAGATTAAGAAGCTTAACAGCAGCTGGCATTGCGAATTAGTTCTCAGCAGATTTTTATGTTGTACTCTAAATCATTGCTTTTGTAATCTTCCTAAATTGTCCTTTATCTTGCTAATGCAGATATGATTCTCAGAAAGCATTAGGCTTTCACTGTTCCCATTGCCTGTAAAATCTTGAACTGCAAAATCTTAATAGTCTTTCTTAATAAGTATTATGATCTATATGTATCATGTGCATTCAATAAAATCTTACTGTAATTAGAAGAAAAGTTTTTAGCTTTTTTTTACGTGACCTGTTTTCCAGATTAGATTTATTAAACCGCGTAAACTGCTGGAGCCGCGTGAAGACCTCTTCAGAGCCGCATGGCATCGGCAGTGCTACAGGCTCGGCTCTCCGCGACGTTCCTGAGGATGTGTCCTTCTCCTCCTGGTCCAGAGAGCTTGGCATCAACAGACTTACGCCACTTAAACGCCCAACAACGTATCATCGGCCATGATCAACTAATATTTTGCTTGTAGGACTTTTCCATGAGTCGGAGAAAGTATCCCATTAACACCAGCATCAGTCGGTTGTTCCCCCTCGCTCCGTCCTCTCCCTCCACCCGCGCCCGGCGCTGACAGGCCCCACATGCACAGGTCCCTTCTGCGGAGCCCTGATGATGAACTCCGGAGTGAAGGTCTGGATTTAAAATAACCGTGACAAATGCTTGCTCAGGACTTGTTCATGCATTGTAACAGTTCTTAAGATAAGAGTTCCACATGCAATTATTACCTGCATACTAAAAGGGGTTATATTTATGCCTCTCAGTTGAGGATGCACTTTTCTTACTCACACTAATGTAAATAAAATTGGAGTTCCTGTCTTTATGAGGAAAGTGGGGAGGAGGAGAGAGAAAAAAAGATAAAGAACACTACTACAATTATCAAAAAACAAGAAAACACTTCAGTCTGATTTTTCTCCATCATAAAAAATTCTAGTTATTTTCCCAGCTGAATGGTATCGGTCTTTCAAGTCTGTTGGCAAATGACCAACTAATGCAGTGATGTATGCACTGAAGACGAAAATTATTAAGAGATAATACAGGCAACTGGCATTAAGGGTTTGAACAGAACAGGATTCTAAAAGTTCCACTAAGGTCTTCTAATATTAAGAATCTTGGTTGCCCCCGTTTTCTTCTTAATAAAGGAAATGTTTGGCAGAGTAACAAATATGACTGTCAAAAGAGAGAAAATATCTTCACCTGCACTTCTTGATTTTTTTATTTTTTATTTTTTATTTAATTAAAAGCATGGTCAAATCCAGACTTAACTGCTGTCATTTCAGTGCATTCTCCTTCCCCTGCCTCTCCCCAGCTGCATTTTTCCTCTCTACCTCCTGGATGGAACTAGAAGGTAGCATCGACGGCTGCTGCCAAACACCCAGCGTGCTCCAGCGCAGAGACGGCTGCATTTCAGTGATGGGTAAAGTGATCATTAGTCTATAACCCTCTTCAAAGAATTATGTTTGGTTCAGCAAGCTTTGAGATCTTTGAATGAAAGATGCTCTAAGTAGTGCAAAGCAATTTTCTCTCCCTCAAACTAAAATGAAGCTCCTAGCTTTTCATGTCTCTTCAGGCCCCTCATTACTTGCCATTTCCCCTTAGCAATCTTCTCATTCCAAATACTGACATTCTGGCAGCCCAGCTATTTTCAGAAACTATTACCTAAGTTTGAGATTGTGAATTTTTTGCTAGCTGTTTTTTTCCAAGCAAGTATTTTGCTACCGAAACTTCAGTGAACTTACAAGTAAACTCAGATACACAACTTGACTTACCTTTTTTCTTTTTCCACAAAAACAGGGAGTTAACTTCACAATGTTGACTTCTCATTTAAGCCATTTTCTGAAGTACAGCTCTAGTTCCAAGAGTGACTTCGGTAGTTTAGCCTCAATTTTCTCAGCTTTTTATAAAAGCTTGAAAATTTTTTTTCCTAAGATTAAATAACACATTCTTTGGATGTTCCAAGTTCATGCAGGGTTTTTAGATGTCTGCAGCTGATTCCAGGGCACCCTAAATTGAGCATTCATTGAAAAGCTTGTTAAGAATTTTGTCCTTCAAATTCTCCTGTAAGAGCAACCGAAGTCAGCTCCTAAATCGCTTCCACAGCTGGAGGGTTTCCCTTGCTTCAAGATAATCCATAAATAAGAACTTTGATCCAGTTTTTTTAAATGCAAAATAAATTATGCAAAAGCAATTGACAAGGAATTTTGTTATGGACTTGATTGGGAACATACTCAGTTCTGACCCTGAGAGTCAATCATCCCCTCTGTGGCCTTATCCTCAAGTTTCCTCAACATTTACCAACATACTGCCAGAACAAGAATAGCGAAATTGAAAATATTTAACTTAGAACAGAACTGAAACATTTGGTTTTCCTAACCATACAAAAAGGCACACACAAGATCAATCATTACACAAAATATTTGTCTTCCTGCATGAAAACAGGCAGGGTGGGAACTGCAAACAAATTGTAATTATTTGGACTCTTGTTAAACAGACTAGTGAGCCTTATAATTAGTAACATAATCACTTTAAGACAAATATACTAAATAAAATAATGCATCTTCAGCACCGCTCCACACAATTATGCTAACAATTTCTGCTTTACTAATGAGCTTGTTGCTTTATCAAAGTTTGGGATTCTGAACCTCAGAACGTTGCCCTTTCCGTTAACTGGAGGAGTCATTCCTGATTCAAGAGACATGCAAGAGCAGAAAAGAACTTCCACTGAGTTCTCACATGCTTTAAGATCTGCTTGTGGAGATGCTGATTGTACAGGACAATTGATCAATAAAATTCATGTATTTCAATCTCTTCCTTCTAACACACCCTCACTAGCCCAAATTGATTTCTCTGCTGGCTCATGACCTATCCAGACGCTCGCTGACTTGAAAACCACTGACCAGCACTAAGAGGTGTTGTGGCTATGTCTAATGGATAAAAATGATTGAAAAGAGTTAAAAGTTATTTTTCTGATACATAATCACAGATGCAACTACTTCTATTACTCAAATCATAAGGCAAAGAATGCTTCATCAACTGACTACCGGAGTTACTGGAATTATCCGTTCAAGTGCTGCTTGCAAGAGTTAACAATTCTTCACAAAATTTCCCATTGAGGTGTGTTAATGTGTTTTCTTGCATGGGCTGGGGGAGAGTAAGGACCTGACACCACAACGTAGACAAGGAATGCCTGCAATGTAGACAGGAATGTGAAGGGAAGGCAGAAGTGGGTCAGATCCGCGGCAGCCCGAGCAGCTCAGAAAGGAGCTTGGGCAGCAGGGACAGGCTGACGTGGAGAAGCTGCTCCATTAATCATCAACGTGCAAACCAGTAAAGATACTCCAGGATCAAAACTCACCATGTACCAGGGTTGCTTCAGAGAGCAGATAAAAGGTCCAGTGACGATCTCACATTAGAGGTCTGTAACCCCATCAGAGGAATTTACTAATGAAAATTATTTTATCCAAAGTGCTCTCTTTAAGTCTAAGTAGAAATCACAGGTTTCAGTGAGTCTCCATAGAGAAGCAGAAAATTACATTTTAACACAGTGCATGAGGTTGAAGGATTTATAAGCAATACGGGGCCCCTTAATGCGAGGTCTCACATGCTCAGAGGCCATACCACATGATAGCAGGGACGTGCAGAACTGGGCTCTGGAAAAGGCTCGGTATCATTCAGGAAAGTTTTTCTGAAGGAAGAGCAGGTTATTACAGCCTTTGATTGAACTGAAAGGCATTAGAAGTGTTTGTGCCTTTTCCATAGTATCACAGAATAGCCAAGGTTGCAAGGGATGTTGAAAGATCACCCGGTCCAACCTCAAAATTTGTATTTATTCACTGCTCAGTAAATTGGTCAACAACTTCAGTTAAAAACACAAGATCTCACTTGCATCCAGAGTTACAGTTTTTGTTGGCAGAATGATTTCAGGAATGCAGATCTCAAACACAACATTCCACCTGCCATTCAGACTACAAAAAACAGGTGTTCACTGGATGCACACAAAGGGTTGTGCTTTTTAAAATATTAAATAAATAAAAAAAATAAAAACAACACTCCTGTTTTGCTCTCCCTTCTATTACACAAAAACAATTTACATGCTTTCGGACTCCAACTACAATTACTTTGTTTTCCCTTCATCTAAATGCAATGAATAACCGTGGTCACGGCTACTGAGACAAAAGCTAAGGGAATTCATTTGTCATCCCACGCAGCCACGAGACGCTGGTGACACCTGTAACGTCAGGAATGCAACTGCATGCTGCAAGTACAATCTGCTTCATCCATGGCCCCTAACACACCAGCCTCCAAACCCACTTTATTCATTTTTCTAATAATCGCACCAGTTTTCTGGACAAAAATGTCATAAGAACAGATCTATACTGACAACCAAGGCCAACTGTATAATGCTTGTCTAAGTGGCAATAAGATTCATTAATTAGGTTGCTGCTTTAGAGTGTTGTTCCCCTGCAGCTATGTTCTGCTCAAGGGTATTTTCAATAGTATTGAATAGATGAAGCAATTACCAAGCAAAATCCACTAACTGATGGCCAGTGTCAGATTCCTCAGGCCATACTTTCAAAGGGTGTACATATATTTACTCCAATGAGTGATTGAATTTAGAGGGAAAAAAAAAGCAAAGCAAACAAAAATCCCCAGCGAGACAGCTTACGTGTTCTTCACTTTTAGGGGTGTGATCTTTAAAACAAAGCTTCCCATCCTGCAGACACAATGAAGATGCAGACGGCAGCCACAGGATGCCCAGCTGCCCGACTGCACACGCAGATTAGACTGTTTGCGATCTAAAGGCTCATACTTACCTCACAACTAATGGCAGGCAAAGAGCTTTATTTACAGTTATTTGTCCTCTTTACTGACAGCAGTATAAGCAACTTGTAAAAATAATAATAGCCTGAGTCCAGCTAAGTGTTTCCTGCTCTGGTATCTGACTTACATGCTACTTACTGGTTTATTCCAGAAACGTCATTTTTATAAGATGACATATCCCTGACCATTTAAGTTAAATAAACACAGCACAAATATTTTTTGATTTAGTGTAAACATGTGGAAAGATTTTCTTCTTGTGAATTGTTGGCTTGGCTTTTCTCCCCTTTTTGCTGCCTCAGATACTGTGATGTTTAGACTCTGCCTCATTAAAGTTGGGAGCAAAAGTAAACCAGTTTTCAGGTGGGAACACTATTTTGAAAGTTTAGGATATCTGTAATTCTAACTGATCTTCCACCTGGCATTAAATCTTCAAAGAATGTCAAAAAGTATCTTAAAAATTTCAGATGTCTGACTGTATACAGAGCAGGAACAGATGCACCTCTATAATTTGCCCATAAATAAGTAAAAATGAATCCATCAGCTATTCAGTGATATTTCCTTGCAACCAGGCCAACACATCCTTTTTCCCTTTTCTGTTTGTTTTTTACAGTTTTTAAACATCTTCTGAACCAGACCTCACAGAACACTTAAAAAAAGCTTTAAACACTGATGTGTTTGTTTTTAGAAACTTACTATGCAGAAGTGCCATCTCGTAACTCTCATCCTTAAATAAAACCGTTAGCCACTGCCCTTGGCCTGCAAATTCAGTGGGATCCATATACGGCAGCATGCACAAAATGCACAATTTCTTCTCCCAGAAATACAGAAAGCTCAGTCTGCAGGAGCTTCCTTTGAGGTCACAGCAAGTCAACGGCTGAAAAGAAGTTAACATCATAAATTAAACTATTCCTGAAAATCAGCAGACACTTAACTGAGCTCCCGTAGATTTCTCCCCCCACCACCTTTTGGTCTGTGGCTTTAGGCATGCCTTCGAGCAGAAGCGCGTACCCTGCTCTAAGCACGCACGCAGCTGAGCAAAGAAGGGAAAGAGGAGAAAATCTGTTAGTCTGAATGACATTTAACAAAGTTTTTAATAGAGACAAGTTTCAAAAGACAGATCTAAAAATCAAGTTTTGGCCAGCCCAACAGCACTTAGAGTGACCAAATTTCCTCTGAAATTTCCTTTTATTCTTTACAGATCAACAAACCCATTCCTAAATACTTATTTCGGACACTGGGCCCGCTCCCTCTTCCAACTGATCCATTTATCTAAAAAGTAAACATGACCACTGAGACAGCAGGAGAAGCGGACTAAAATGAATTTTTTAAAAAATCCCTCAAAGTCTCCTGTGCAGAAACGGCACACAATTTGTGACATGCGAATTCAAGATAACTCAGCTACAGAAACACAGGTGAGGAATTCAGGTAGCAGGAAATCCTTCAGTCCCAAGCCTGATAAAAGCGTGTCTGGGTGGGTGATCAGATGGGGTATCACGCTGATGCTTTGTTCTTTTTAGTAGGCCGTGCTGGTTTCTGTAATGAGCCAGAACATCAACATTTGAATTACACGTCTACGAAATAATCCTTTCATTCCCTTATCTAGAAGGAGCAGAATGAAAAGAAACAAAGACATCAGCTGGTTTCTGACTAAAGATTTCCAGTGCAAATTATAAAGCCAAGAATGGAGTAAGATGTACATCAGCGGCTGACAACACACGAGCTCCTGCACTGTGCTATATCATTTCCCAGTTATCTTGTGTCACAATTATGGCAGACTTCTTTCCATTCGCCTTGGCATTTTCTAGTCCTCCTTCAAGACTGCACAATGAGACACCGACAACGTGCAGCACTACGGTAGGAGCCACGCTGACCTCTGCAACGCCGCGGAGTCAGCTCAGGTTGCCCGTCCCAGTCTAAAGGCCAGTGTGTGATCGCTGCCTCACCTCAGTCCAGATGTGTGTGCGCTTCCATTGCTCTTTTATTACTTTCTCCCATTCACACATGATCAACCCTGAAGAGCCCTCTTTCCCAGGCACTCAAATCTAGCAACTGTCCCTCTTCTGCCTCACAGCCCTCTCCCAACAAACATGTCCTTAAAGACAACAACAACAAACCCCACTAGAAAAACCCAAAATAAAACAAACAGCAAAACAAACAAACAAAAAAAACCCAATGCACTAAGAATTTCTAGACAGATTTCCTTATCAATCTGCCCTAAAACAACATCTGAGCAGGAGATTGAACAGCTACCCCCCAAGGCACAGCCTATTTGTTTCGTTAATCATTCACTACAAGATATAAGCTAGGACACCCCATACATGGCCAGAGCCTGCTATGCTAAATGCTTTATCAACTCAGGTCAGGAAAACTGTCATCTCCATCCCAAAGATTATTTGCAATCTAAGAAGAGACAAAGGGGTAGATACTGAGCAAGACAGGGACACTGAACCAGTACTAGTCAGTATGTAAGAACATAAACAATACAATTTTATTTTTGAGTTGTTTGGTTTGGGGTTTTTTAAATTAATTTTTGGCACATCCTAAGAAGCTAATACTAAGTCATCACATGTAAATCTGGAAGACATTCATCACACTGTGCCACCACCTAGGTTATACAAAAGTCCTCATGCTACAATAGAGAATGTATCTCAAATCTGTATTTGAGGAAATATTTAGAAGCAGTATTCCCCTCCTTCTACAAGCTTTGATCAAGGAGACTTAAGAAATATGTTCGAACACACTTTGATTTCACTTGAGGTTTTGTTGTTGTTTAAAGTAGTGAATAAAGATGACAGGCAAATAGTCTAATTAGCACAAATATCTTGTTTCTTGATACTTCCGTCAATTTTTTGAACATCAATTGCTTATTATTACAATATTCTCCATTACCAACCCCAAGCTAACGTGGACCTTTCTTCTGCCACAAGGACAGTTTTCTCTTCCATCCATACAAGCAACCAAGGTGTTCACGCCTGCACCATCCCTGCCCCCTCACGTGAAACACCCCCAGTGCTCCCAGAGCCAAAGGGCAGCGGGACTCCTGGATGCTCCCGCCGGCCGCCCACATTCCACAGGGTCGATGGATTATATTTGGCTAAAGCACATCTGTTGGCAGTCACTCAATTCCCGTTTGCAAAGCCCAAGGGTCAAAGCGTATTTCGTTTCACTTGGTCACTCCCGCCAATGCCAAGTCCTCCACCTGTCAGAAAATAACATCAGGGCTCTTACTGAAATTCAAGTATTTTGATTCTCCACCAAATGATCACCACAGCAAACAACCCCTGTGGATCTGCAGGACTTTATGACAAAAAGTTTCTTACATTTGCCTAAGCGTACGTCAAAACGAATCACGGCAAACTTTATTAACGTATAAAAGACTTCGCCGCTGGAATGCCATCAGCCTGAAGCGTAAGGTGACAGAGCCCCACAGTGTCAAGCACTCATGACAACTGAAGTCTGAAAATATTTCACAGACAGTCGAAATAACAATTTATATTTAAGGAATATATTGAATTACCACAGATCACAAAAAGGGTGACTAGAGCAACACTTACGTATTTTTTTGTTGGACTTTTAGCTTAGCGTTTGATGAAAGGCTATCTAGTTTTAACCCAGACAAGTTGGAAAGATTATTCATCTAATGTCTTCTCTGGAAGACTGCAGCTCCAGTGCTAATAAGGGAATTTAATTAGATGGACAAACCTTGACAGCAATCCTTTTCCAATACACTTAGTATTGAAATAGGTCTAGATGTTCCAAGATTTATAGAAGAAATTCAGTATTTGAGTGAACACGGAAAAATACCTGAAAGTTTTGACTACCCAAGACGTAGGCTTCATTTGCGGTACACATCACATTACAAACAATTACATCGACTGCACAGATGAAACATCTGTTCCAAATGTATATGCTACAAGATTCAAGGAGAATTGATTTTGCCCATGGCGTCAGCGAATCTCCCAGATTCCCTGGAAACTGGCCCAGGACAAGAGAGCACTCAGCAGCGCCTCCGAGCAGGATGCCCACCGCTGCTCCTTCCCACAGCCGCACCCAGAGCCCCAGGACGGAGGAGAGCTGCTGCGCACGAGAGCATGGCACAAACACGGAACACAATCTCTTTCAGTGTATTCACAATAGAAAAAAAAAAAAAAACCACAAAAACATGCACACAGATGAAATACACAGAAAAAACCACACAAAGGCCAGTACTTTCTAAAATTGCAGAGGGAACAGCCTGCCAGCGGGCTGATGAAACACTTGAGATGAAGTAGCATAATCAATAACAATGCTGCACCTTTAAAAACCAGCAAGTACAACGCGATCAATTCATATCTCGGTGAAGTAGCGTAATAAAAATCTGCAACTACAATAAGCTAATTTAATGATACTTTATCAAGCGCTCACATTTTCAACTACTGTTGTTCATGGCAGAATGAAGCCTGTGTAAAAATATGTCATGAGTCAATATGGCATTCTACTGAAGAGAAAAGACCCACACCATTAAAATCTTAAGTAAGCCTTCATTAAATAAAATACATGAAATTAGCTCTTTCAAAAGAATTTAATTAGTCAACACATGCAGGTTAAACTCCCAATCTGCCATTGTGGTTTTTTAAGCCATTCATTTTCTTAAAGCTTTGTTGTAAGAAGGATTTTTTTAATTGTTGGTATTTTTATAATATGGTTAGAAACCACAGTTCCTTCATGAAGAGGACAAAGTATCCCTTGCGAACAGCAAGGGACATTTTCATTGCTACAGTATATAGAGTGCTGCCTTGTTAAGGCAATTTCAATCATTTCACGCATCTTCATTAAGGCAGAGATACGGCTCAGCTTTTCACAGAGAGAAACCTCAGCAGCTGCAGAGAAAAGGAGGGACAACAGATTCTTAAACAGAAAAGAGGAATTACCAGTTATCTAGCTTGAAATGAAACCTCTGGGAAGCCCCATCTGCAGTCTCAGTCATTACAAATCACAATAATTACGGGAGCTCTCAGCCCACAGATAAAATTTCAATACCTATGAAGAGCTGCAATGCTGCAACGTCCACGCCACAAAAAACACTGCCAGCTCATTTTGCCAAGCTTCAGGCTACTTGTAACACGGAGAGGAGATGAATCAATAAAATGTTATCAGTAAAACAGTTTGATTCCTGCACAGTTAAGCGCATGGCCACTTCTATATTTCAATCCCCTCGGGTCAATATAATTTTACACAGTTACCCAATTCTCAGCAGTGAAATGATACTGGTGGATGTTTCAGATATTCTAAAGCACTTATTTCTACATGGGGGATTAAAAGAAAAAAAAAAAAAAAAAGAAGAAAAATGACTTGTTTCCTATCTGGTTCAAAACCCTGGATCTTTTGCACAGTCTTAAATGCTAGCAGCTTTTTACTCCAGCTCCTGTAAATTAAGTTTCTCTGAACAGTTCACTCGGCAAAATCCTACGTGTCCTATTCACCCAGCGCTTAAATAGGAGTTTGGGAAGAAAAGCAAGTCAAATCTGGATTTGGTCTTTCATTTAAAGTAAATAAGAGACATGAAATAAGATATAATTTCTGCCTACTCAAGATAATCAACCCATTTGAGCAAATTGAACTATTCGCCAATAAATTCTGCTAGGTTACTCACCCCAAGGACTGGTGAAACTGTAAATGCCACTGACAAAGACTAACTGCATAGTTAATACAACACTTCACCCCATATCCAGGTAATTCTTCATACACACTCTTAATTTCCAGCTTCCCACCTGGGCATACAAGAAAATAATGCCTCAAGTTAATCACATACTCCAGAGAGCTGCATTTTTTCTTTGCATAAATAAGAGCAACAAGTAGACCTCCAAACTCAAGGAAGTAATAATCACCATCTCTAACAAACTGCAGCGCTCCAGACACAGGAACATTCAGAAGAAAGCCCTTTTTAGACACATGTCCACTTCCCTTGATTTAGTTTGACAACGTCCTAATGAAACAGTATAAATCCATTACTGGACCAGCCATGGGCACCATGAAGTCAAAGGCAACTGAAGCCAGCAAGATAGGATTGTAGCCCCAAAAAGGAAAAAATGCCTCAATTTATTTTCATTTTGCTACCAATTGCTTCTTATCCATCTCCTTCATTGTTTAACTCCCACACTATAAACAACACATGAAGAAATACAGCCAAGTCAAAAAGTACTTTTTGGTTTTTATTGTAATACAATACTGCTCATTCCCATAGTCACATTATAGAAAAAGTAAGGAATATTTTATTAACCAAAACGTCCATCTGCTTTCCTGCCACAGCTCTTTTAAAAGTTTTCATTTCATAGAATCATAGAATGGTTAGGGTTGGAAGGGACCTTCAAAGGTCATCTAGACCAACCCCCCTGCAAGGAGCAGGGACATCCCCAACTAGATCAGGTTTCCTTAAATACTTAAAGGATGTTGAAATAAGTGGGCCAAAGCCCCCCAGTATATATGGTGCCATTCCTTTGCCACATTTCTCCTCTTGAGAAATGACATTAACACATTTCTAGCACTAAATTTTACTAATTTAAAAAATAACAGAAAGGGCCTAATCACTAAGAAATAAAGCATACATTTACGAAAAGAAAAAGCTGCACTAACGCTTTTTTGTTTTTTGTTATATCACCAAAACTGTTCTCACAACTTTCTTCTGAACAACTTTTATAATTCCAACCCTAACCATTCTATGATTCTATCTTATAAAACCACCACGGATACGTACAGGAGGAAGAAGCCTGTCTATTTTACTAGAAGGCTGAGCTCATGAAAATCCAACTGCATCAATCCTTTTTTATTATTCTTTCAAACTTCCCAAATTAAATAACTTCCTTGAGCTTGGCTAGAGCCTTCCAAATAGAAATTCCACTGGGAAAAGAAGTTTTAGACTAACAGAACAATACATTCAAAAATCAATAGATAAACCCAGTGCTTGCCAGCACTACCCAACACTGCGAGACTGGACACAGATCTCAAAAACCAGAACAAACTGCTCAGAAACAGTTTTCCTAATCTGCCCACTTTTGGTTTGGCACTGAAACCAGTAACATGAACGCCACCCTTTGTATCACACTCAGGGAATTATTGTTTGAAAAATGTTCTGCTTCAATAATACTTTTTAATTGTAAAAATACTTCTATCTTTCTATTAAAACCAGGGGGCTTTGTTTGGTGGTGCTTTTTTTTTTTTTTAACTACAGAGATAAAGCTGAAAAGCAGTAAGGCCACTCAAAGATAAGCACACGCACAGGGCGCCCGTCCTTCTGATACTTTGCAAGCCCCTTAACGTGAGAAAACAATGTGATCAGACGCTCAGGAGAGGAAGAAATGGAGTGAAATCTCTAAACTTATTGTGAAAAATTCTTTAAGCCTGGTCTCAACTTCACTTGAACATCTGGCTTAAGACAGGATCAGCTTCGATTGTTCTCTACGCTGGAAGCAGGATGGCTTTCACTTTTTGATCTGTTTGACCTTTTCTCCCCTCATTAACAGTGCTGCTCTCTCCATCCACCAGCATCCCCTTGGGACAGGTCACGAGCACTGGAGGGGAGAGGGCAAATCAGAGCAACGTCCGCACTCGGCCAAGGAAAGCCAGACCAATTCTGCTATGAGCTGCAACCATGAAGCCCAACTGGAAAGCACAGCAGAGCCAGCTATGCTTTTTAAATACACAAAGCCAGCAGTTGTCAGTGAAGAGAAAACACGTTTTTTCCTCTACCCATGTGCCCGTTATAGCAGCCACAGACATCCCACGTCTCAGCTCCGTAGGACGTGAACAAGACACAGCTCACCACTAAGTGCATCCCACTGCTTCACCCCCTTGGTTCAACTCCAAACCTCCTCAAAGCAGACAAGAAATGTCCACGTACTGAGACACAAAAGGAAACGCATTTCCCAAAATTCTGGTAAGTGACTTGAACAGCTCTAACGGCACAACTCCCCGAACTCAGGCAGGACACCTCGCTGGTGCTACTGTTGTGTTATAATCATTAAAAACTTACACTCGCTATTTATTATCCTGTAATTCTGTAAGGCAAATCTAAAGATACGTTGCCATGACAAACACACACAGCAGAGTTTTCATGCTAACCTGATCCCTATGATATCCCTTTCCTTCAATTAACAGAACCCCATTTTATTATATCTCAACCAGACAATCAAAATATTTCCAGTTCAGCTGGCGTGAGCCTTACAAAGAGACAGATCGCCAAGGCTAAAAATCCTCTGCAGCGAAGCAGAGGAGCTGCTCGCACAGCCAGACCTCGCAGATGCCATGGGCTAGGATACCATGTTATAAGGCTGTAAAACTATGGCCTGTGGCTCCAGTCCAGCCTGCAGAGTAATTTAATCTAGCTCACAAAGAAATGAGGAAAATGGCCTCTGCTGTGCTGAATCAGCAGTGCTGGAAGCCGTGCCACCCTCTATCAGCTAGTAAGAGAGCGCTTTGTCTGCCGTGCCAACTCCGTGTAGAGCGACTATTGGGCAAAAGAAAAGACCAGCAGGAATATTATGTGCCAGATTTCCAATAGATGTAAGTCAGAACAGTTCCAATGACTTCGGGAGTTGCACTGATTTACATCATTTCAGGATTATAAGGATTTACATTCATTGGAAGTTTCACTTCTTTTTCCTCTTTTAATTAAAAGAATGGTATAGACTTGGCAGCAGTATGAGTCTTCAACAGACTAAAATTTGGGCAGGATCTTGAAAAGTTTTGTAAAGCTCAGAGAAAGGCAATAAACCATTTTTAGTTTAAAAAGATACAGTGGCTAAATTAAAATTCACAAGATGCAGATGAATTCTGATCTATACATGAGTAATATACACAAGTATCTACTTTCCCTCTTCACACTGGAGCTCCCTAAATATAACAATAGCAAAAGAACAGCAATAATTGAAAACTTTGTTCATTCAATCTGGTTATGTATCATGAAAAACTATCAGCACAGATGTTATCCCTATTTATGAGTCATGGCTTGGGCCAAAACAAATGCCATGTATTACTTCATTTTATTTTTTTCTCTCCTAAGCGCCAAAAAAATGACTGCCATTGGGATTAGAAAAAAAAAAAACCACATGACTGGAAAAAACAGGGGGTACTGCTCGTCAGGAAACAAGCCAACCAGGGCAAAGTTTGGTTTGGTCTGATTTCCAAATAAACTTGTAACTACTACATCATGTCTCAGCGACCTCAGAGCAGTTTCTGTTGCTTGTCTGCTCACCTCTCAAAGAAAGCACCACAATAAAATAAAAAAAGCTTGTCACCCAAGACAGCGTTCCTAATACTGCCCTCAGAAATGCGCACGTATCTCAACTGTTTCCCATAGGTGACCATGATGGGGAAAGAACAGAAGGAAAGTGAGAATCTTTCTGGTGCTTGAGATCCTTACATGGGCAACAGATTTCTGTTTTAAGACTGAAAGTCTTTAAGAACTTGTTGGCATAGTAATGTGAAAAAACACGTGTAGTTGCTCTTCACGTTCTGTGGCACAGTGACCCGCTCCCAAGCCAGCTGACCCTTCAGAAACACTTCAAGTTAGGCTCATAAATAAACAGGACACTGTTTACTAGTGCAATTGAGCTGATGTGTTACACAAGAACTTAAAAATAAACTGTTTCAAAACCCACCTAATGAAAGAAAAGTTTAAGCCAAAATGACTCTGTACTCGAGAAATGTAGTTTCACCTCATCATATTTTTTTCAGTGCTCACCTCTGAACAAGTCAGTGTTAAATCTCCTGCTTCCAATGAATCTGATTTAAAAGCGTTCTTCAAAGGCTTCTGCAATTTTAGGAGTACTAAATTTTATACCTCCTAAGCTATTTATTACCTGGGGAAGTACTTAATTGACATTCACCAGATACTAACTTTTTTGAGCATGTGTTACTGGGTTTGGTATATAACCTTGAGCTTTTTTTCCTCCCTCCCTCCTTTCATTTTCTTTTTTTGTTTTCAGGACAGCTCTCCTAGTAACAGCATGTTTCTCAGTCTGCAGGTTCCCTACAAATTTCTCTTGGAGGTGCAGACACATGCACTGCAATCAGAGACTGCTCACAAGGGACTCCAATGCAGATGAAAGGTTGAAACATCAGTTAGACTGTTAATAAACTGTTGCAGAATTTTTGTCTCCTCTTTAGATCTCCACAACACGCATCACTTCTGGAGTTGCCCAGACCCAACACAAAGCATGGCCCAGCAGTTCTGCAGGGTACCCAAGCCTCCAAGCACTCAGCATGCAACATTGCTTCTTCCCATCCATCTCCATTTTAATTTTCTATTTTTTTTTTTTTATTCCAGGAGCAGCCCCACTCCACAGATGTTGAACTCTCCCTCTTACAGTTGCATTGCCAAAGGACACTACTGCTGCATTAACTTTGCTTTGTCATCACCTCTTCCCAGGCAACGAAAGTTGCTGTATTACTATAAAGGTAAAACCAGCTGTGCCACTCAGTTCTGCTGCTATTTAACAGGATACAGCCAACATTATGCTTCAACTCACAGTAGAAAGGGAAAATAAAACTTTGTTTTATTGAAAATACTAGGAAAAATCATTCCAGTAAAATGCATTGCCTGCACTGAGCTTTCCCAAAACACCAGTTCATTCACCGCTTGCAGAAATTCCTGCAAAGACTCATGCAATGGGCATTCAGCGATCAGCATGAGATTAAAACCTATTACATGGTTTAGTGGTGGACTTGGCAGTGTTCGGTTAATGGTTGGACTTGATCTTAAAGGTCTCCTTCAACTTAAACCATTCTATAATTCTATAACTCATGACTAACACAAACTCCAACATTTCTAACTGCCACTGCCTCACACAACCACTCTACGCGGGTTTCTTCTAGTCAGGAGGTATCAAAACCATCCGGTACGATTAGAGTAGCTTGCTTGTTATCAGGTGTAGCAAACTGCCTTTTAACTTCCAATTCCTCTTATGTCTCAAACTCCAGGCAAACAACAACAAAAAAAATCTCTTTCAGTAAACTTTGCACAGAGAGAATCAATCTACTATTCAGTTATTTGAACAAGGATCTGCAGCTTAGCGATCTAGAGGTCATTAAACTTCTCCTGGTGAGAGTCTCTTCTTGTAGTTTGAACACAGTACAGGGAAATCTTTGGGTGCAATCTAAACATTTTGGACAGCTTCCATCCTTGAAGAAGATTTCATCACACCAAATCTTATCATGAAACCGTACACATACCTTTCCCACAACCTGTCTCTTCTCTCCCCAAGAATGGAAAAACCCAAACAACAACAACAACAAAGTTTGTTTTGTTTTTTTCTTTTTTTAAATGCCATTTACCCACATTTCTTTATCATCTACAGAGGGTCAAAAGGCAAAAAAGGACATGGAATCAACTGAAAAACGTTCATAAGCCCATGAAAAATAAATAAATGAAAGAGTAACACACTCAAATAAGTCAGGCACAAAATAAAAATATTTAAAGCTTCTGGTGTAATTGTGTAAACCTTCTGTTTTCAAGGGAGCTAAGCAATCAGCCAGCAACAATTTGGCTCCTGAAAGACAAGTAGCAGGGCATAAAGGACCTGAAACCATGACTTTTTTCATGGTTTCACTTTCACTAGGAAAGTGAGAAATCCACTAGCCCTATTCTCTCTTCCTCCCTGAAGTGGGATGCTCCAGAATCAGATCGTATCAGCAGAGGGAGTCTCTTCGTCTAACACAGAGATCAGCATGCATCTGGCTTTCTTCAGTTACCAAAAACACACAGCCATGACGGGCAAAATTAAACAGAGACACCACACAGAAAAATATTTGAGTGTGGGCTGGGCCTTCTAATAAGCTTTACGAATATTACAAATATAATAAAACCAGGCAGTGCAACACCCAGAACAAACACCTTGCCCTCAGCACAAGACACAGCAAAATCCATCAGCACAGTGAAGACACAGACTAGAGCAGAGAGCCCATCCATACTCCACATCCAGGTACGACACTCCCATACACTACTGTAGGTTTAATTTTATCCCGTTCTTTCAGTTCATGTTGGGATTAGAAACAGCTCCTTCAATAAAAGTGTTCTCTGCCGAGCAGACCTCCCCAGGGTCTTGGGGGCGGCCAGCCTGAAAAGCATCTCCTGAGCCTGGAAACAGGCCTCGTGCTAGCCAGCAGTGGAGCTGAGGAATTTAAAACCTACGAATGCAGGGTATCCTATACTGGATAGAGAACTGAAGTAGTCCTTCCCCTCCAACAGCAACAGCATCGTATTTAACTTGCATGAATTCATCCTAGGCTTTTAACCTGGAATGTTTCTAGATGGGGAAAATGTAAAGATCCCAATGCTTGCAACTCTCCCAAAAGCCACAAAAAGTACTGACAAACAGAGACATTTGGATTTGTGTTCATATGGATTTGTGTTCCTTTCAGTTATTTCAGTAACTTTACCCAGAGCACAAGTTCTAACGGTTGATGGTCAGAGCAGAAGGCGCTATCACATGGGCTCCACCACAGTCTGTTCTGAACTGGTTTTGTTCAACGCTTTTATTAACAGAAATGGAATGCAGCATATGTTTGTTACATCTGCAAACGATACGAAAGCAGGATGCAACTGCAACTCTGTTGGAGGTCAAGATTAGAACTCAAAACAATTCTAACAAGTCAGATCAGGCCAATAAAAAAAAATATATATATTTTTATATATCTATATATATATAAAATTCAATAGTAGAGGAGCAAGGTAACCCAAATTCAGCAGAACTGATCAACCACACAGAGAAGATGACTGGGTAGGTAGCAGTTCTTAAAAAAAAAAAAAAAAAAAAAATGATGTGGGAGACTATACTGGATCACAAGCTGAATATGAGTCAAGTATCATACTGTTAAAAAAAAAAAGCAATCATCACATTAGATAAATCAACTGGAGTATTGCCTGCAAAACAGGCAAAGTAATCCTCCTTGTCTGCTCAGCACCGCAAGACTTGGCTGGCACAGTCAGATCAACTTGGGGCATCCAGCTAGTAGCAAGGAGAAGGGCTCAGAGAAGGGAGCCCCAGCACAAGATGTGAAAGGGAACAAATGAGTGGTTCAGCCTACAGAAGCTGAAAAAAAATATATTTTTCAAGTCTGCTGGGAGGAGGGGTAGGAAAAAAGCAACAGCTGTTCTCAGTGTTTGATGAATAAGACAAAATAGCAACAGGTTTAAATTGCATCAAGAGAGCTTCAGCTTAAACGTGAAGGGAAGCAATATAAGATATTGGCTGTGGTCCCTACGACTGCATCGTCAAGACCGCACCAGGGACAAACCTATTACAGAGGCGCTGCTCCTGCCTTCAGGTAGAAGCGTGCGTTAGACATCCTCTTCAGCTCCTCCAGCCCGGCTTTCCTGAGAGTCTGTGAAACACCAACCAACAGATTGTAACGAGCAGGTCCAGGTAACACCACAAACAGCTCTCCGTGAAATCAGTGAGACTCCTCGAAAAAAAAAAAATTGTATGGCCAGAAGCAACAACAGGGCAAACACCAAACACCCGGGATTGATTTACAGTTATCTATTAATCACCACTTTGACTGTATTGCTAGCAAACAGGTTATTAAATTTTATGTTTTAAGCTAGTCCTGATTTGCATTTTTTCAGGTGCAATTATTTCTTTATTTTCTAATACCTTCACAACCTTGTTTACTGATGGTTTTACTTCATATACCAACCATCTCAATGTGCTTTTCCTGCTGCACTGTGAAGTAACAAAGGTTTGTTTCACTGACCTGCCTCTTACGATTCTCTAGACACGAACTGACAGAGCGGGCTGATACGCAGCTTCGTATGGAACAATTTTTGTAATCTTGACTATTTATCTCTGGATAATTGCTATATTCATAATTATTTAAAAGACAATTTTGTTTAATAAGGACTGGAATTGCTACTAGAGAAATTCAGTATGAGAAAATTTTAGACTAAAAGTAATTTTTGTGCCTAATCTATGAACTGCTACAAAATGGTGATTTATAATAGGCGCAGTAATAGCCTTAATGATTGCAGCGCTTCCGGCTACCAGCGAAACACACAGATTGGCTCGTTTCAAAGCAGAATGGGCTTTTTTTCCTTCCCCCCCCCTCCTTCATGGGTGGCCTATCCATATCTCCAGGGTCCTTGGAGGAGCTTCCAACATCCCCACCGTGTGTTCCACATATTGGTTGCTATTACCATGCTAATATTAATAGGCTGCAGCTTAGGTGACCCCTCCAAGCAGCAGCTCTCGCACAGCACAACTAGCAGAGCGCTGAATTACTGCCACTGGCTCTCTATTACAAAATGCTGGCAAGCGGTGAGGAGCAGTGGCAGGGAAGTAGTGAGGGCAAAGCAAAAAAAAAAAAAAAAAATTACAATTTTGTATTGGAAGGGAGCAGAAAGCAGGAATCTAAACAGGCTGGCAAAGAGAGATGCTGGAGCCCGGGGTCATGAGGCACAGGGCAGCGGGAGCAGCTGAAAGTCGCTATTTCCAATGACACTGCAGCCCATATGCCAGAACATTTGCCACTTCTCTCCCTCTGTGCAACTGCAATTCAAAATTAATAAATAAACTGGGGACAATGAATATAAGCAAGAAGAATTATAACGCCTGTGGCAAAAAGAAATCTTGTTCAACCCAACTGTTTTTTATATCGCAGAAAATTCGCTCGGGAAAGAGTCTACTGAAAGAAGTGAAGCAGCCAGTACTAATGACAAATATTTTGGGAAAACAGAAAGTCCATATGTTCTTCTTTTATTCTACTAAAAATAAAGAGGAAACCAAGAGCTTTTTGAATTTAAGTGTAACATTTCCTTATGCCAGGAGACAAACTATGCCTAAGTTAAGTCTGGACATTAATGGAAGCAAACAGCAGAATGCTGGTCCCTGGTGTTTCAATTATTCTCTCTTTAGAGGTTATGCTTCCAAGAAGTTACAGGAACACAATTTCCCTGTAAGGATCATTCTTTTCAGGCTGTTGCAATGTTTTTATTTAAAGCTATTTGATCTGTATTTGCAGAAGAGCTCAATTTATCATTCTACCTTTTCACACATCCCCCCGTAAAGTATTTCGGAGGATCAGAGCACAGTGGGGACAGGAGGCACCTCTGCAGCAAGCTGTGTTCACGTCCTGCTCAGCACAGGCTCAGCTGGAGCAGGCAACTGGGACAGCATCTATTTGCAGCTGTGAATCTCCAGGAATGGAGACTCCACGACCTCTCTGAGCAACCTCTTGCGGTGTTTGGTAACCTTCACGCTGAAAGTTCCTTCCCACGTTCAAGCACGGTTTCCTGCATTCCAGTTTGTGCCCATCTCCACTTGCCCTTTCTCTGTGCACCACTGAGAAGAGCCCGGCTCCACTGTCTCCTCACCCTCCCATGAGATATTTATCCACGATGATAAAGCCTTCCCCTGAGACTTTGCTTCTCCAGACTAAACAATTCCAGCTCTCAGCCTCTCCTTTCAGAAAAACTAATCAATAAATATTTAAACAAAATATCAAAACCAATATATCACAGTATACCGAGCAGTAAGATGGCACGGCTGGCCAAGGACACTTCTGAGCTCTACCTGAAAAAACAACACTGTGGGAGGAGGTCAAACTTCCTTTTCAATTCAAAAGGAAAACTCAAGGTGAAGCAAAAACACTCTTCAGAACCCTTGGCCAGTGCATAAAGGGTTTACATACACAAAAAAAAAAAATGGATACAGATACAGTCCATCAAGACAGCATAAATTCCTACTGCAGTGCTCAGGATCAGGCTCCCAGAGAAATCGGACGCTAGTCACTGGCACAGGCTCATCTCAAAACCCTCGTCAAAACATTGAAACCGGAGTTCCCAGATGTAAGTACTGGTCTTTATTTTTCAAGCATCACTTTCTGTCTTAATTCTTACTGTTTCCATTTGCCTACAAATAAAAAAGTAGGGTTTACACAGGAACGGCACTAACTCTGAATATACCAGTACCCTCAAATCAAACAAACACCCTTCGTTCCCTATGTTACTCAAATTCATGCTATTACATGAAAAAATATTAAGAAGTAGATTTCCAATGAAATCTTATCCTCTGTAGTTTTAATCTCTTCTTGCCCTTCAAATAAGACTTTTAAGTATTATCTATATTGCTAAAATATTCTATGACTATGCACATGGCCCTTGCTACTGCCGAACTAAGTACTCCACCAGCTTTAGTGGGCAACAAAATAAGCTACCTCTGGAAAAACATTACGCTAATTTCCAGGGTAGAAATTAAGGCAGAAGGAGGCTTGCACATAAATATCAATGAAATGAGGCATTAGGTCAATGAAAATTAAGCAAGAAAAACATTTCACTGCTAGAATAAATAATTTTCATTTACTACGTGCAAAAAAAAAAAAAAAAAAAAAAAAAAAAAAAAAGAATTTCCAGAATGCTTTCAGCATCTGCTCTGTGAGATCAGAGCTCATGAGCTGTCAGCAACAGTCAGTTTCCAAACAGAGAAGTGACTCTAAAATTAACATTTTCTAACCTTAAATGACCTAACATTATCGGTTTAGAGTTCAAAATGAGGTATTTCACAATAAATAACAAATTGATGCTGTTCCAGACATGGCTTATTTCCTAAAAGCCTAAGCATAAATAAAAAAAAAAATGAATAAATTATTCAGTAGAAATGGTTGTTTCATTTTCTTCTTTAATACTTTTTTTTTTTAAGTAGCACATTTCTTTAACAGACAAATTCCTGGTTAAAAAAAAAAGTAACAAAACCACAGAAACTTTAAGTCTGTTGTTAGAGAAGCAGATTTATTCAGATAAAAATCAGTTAGCTTCCCAGAAAGCAGAAAAAAAAAGTAATTTTACTTGGGTTTGAGGAATTTGGTTCAAAGCTCTGATCTAGAAAGCAATATATACAGTTATTAAACAGTGTAAGGGGATTAACTCTACAGAGTGTTATTGACTACTCTGGTCTCATTAACTGCAATTTTATTTAGATTAAAATGTCATCTTAAACATCATTTTTGTGTCTGAAGTTAGATCTGAAGAATAACACTAGAAATAAATATGCATCAGCAGTTCCCCAATCTGTGGCAGCTTTCTGGGGTCTCCCCTAGAACTCACGATTGAAATTATGGTTTTGATCTGCAATGTGCCCATCAAGAGAAACTGCTTTGAAAAGAAGTTGTCCTGCGGAATGGGAGAAGTGTTTTCTGAGAGGCAGCTTCACTAGAGCATGTACAAGCTCCACACAGAAAGCTGATGTCTGTCTGCCTCTTTTTCTTCCAAGAAAGGAATGAAGAAAGGTTATGGAAAGAGTTCTGGGTTCCTGGTGGACTTTCACCTACTTTCAGATTTTATTAGGGATCTGGGAAGCTAATTATGTGTACGACAACCTCAGCAACTGCTTTTCAAGCAGAATCACAGACCACAACACAAGGAAAGCATGAATGGAACAGCCTCTGTCTTCTAAACTCAGCCGTGCAGAGAAGGCACTGGGTATTTCAGCAGGCCGCAGCACAGCTTCGCACTGCTACAAGGACCAAGAAACCCTCAGGAGGCACTCAAGAACCCCACCAAACACCAGAACAAAGCCCAACGCTCCTCATGGTCTTTGCTTCGAAAACATAACCCGTAGGACACGCCGCAGGGCGCTTGGGAGATGGAGGCACAGCTGGGTGCCAGGCCAGGGATGTAGCATCCTCCCAAGCACGCTTCAGAGGAGACCTGGACCTGCAGACACCTTTAGGAACCAAGCTCCTACCAAAACTGACAGCAGCCAAGTACCCACGTCCTTTTGGACTCTAGACCCAGGAAAGGCAAGAAGCCAGGCGCACAGACAGGCAGAATGTCCCCGCGAGCCAATTCGCCTGTGGGGCCACCCAACACCACAGACGCAGGCCTGCTTGCTGGGTTACCGTCTGTCACCACGGGGTAACGCTCCTTCTCTCCAGGCACTAAGCAAAGCTATCAGCATTCCTCCTGAAAGCCTTGTGCTTTTGCAGGGGCCAGAGTTCATGTACGCAGTAGTATTTTGGGGCTATATGATTATTTTCAAGTAGAGCTGTTTGTACATTTTAAAAACACACTCCACATTCAATTTCCTCTATTTCCTTAACCACAAGAGTACAGTACATTTACCTCCAAAAGGAAGTACAGTACACATCTCTATATATTCCTAAGTTTTACTATTGGAGGTGACGACGTCTCAGCAAGATGGAGGTTTTGAAACTTCAGTGGGAAGAACAAAAAGCTTTGACCATAAAGAACATCCCTCCTCTAAAAAAATTAGGAGAGACGGCCTCTATACTGAGTTCTTAGGAAAAAACAAGTATTTCAGTAAAGTTTTAATGTATCTTATTTCTTTATTTTTAACAAAAACATAACACTAGTAAAAATCCTAGTACGGAAGCAATTCCATTTTTACACATTTGCATGAAGCTTGGCTACTTTTGGTTTCATACACTTGCTTAAGGCAGAACAAGCTGGCACAGTTTATTCATCTCCCCGTTTGAAAATAAACTGTGCTTCCACGCGCTCTTACCCAAACGTAACTGCCTACACAAGTGAAGTTATCCTGCTACATCAGTACAGGCACTATTTAGGATGGCCAACAGAAACATGGATCGCTGCAGATGAAGAGAGGTACAGGAAAACAAAAAAAAAAAAAAAAAAGAAAAGAAAAGAGGGCTGTACATCTCAACTGCTTACATTGTCTCTGATTGTGGGGAAGCTATGAGTTGTTTTGTTTAGCTGTATTTCTGAGAGGTGACCTGCTATAACTGTGATGGTACTACGCTGGAAAAATAACGCATTTAATGTCATTCCACCCACTATCAGTTGCCACAATCTCACAGCATGCCAATAAAACTTGAATTTTTAATTTTGAAAAATGTCTTTTTATTTATTACAATCTTCAAAAACATTACAAAAATGGAAAAGGGCATAAAATCAGTATCAAGAGTACCAGTCTCCCTTGGATACTATTGCACATCACCTTCAGTATCCTATTCCTTATTTCTCTCCTTCCCCAAGAGGCCATTTGTCACCATTATTCCCACACACCTGAGTTAATACTCTGGGATCAGATCCCCTGAGCCAGTCCTGAACTGTCTCCCGTGCAGTACTGCATGTCATTGCTCCCCACCCCTCAAGGCCAATGTCCTCACCATTTTAAGTCAACATTAATAATTAACCAAGATAAAAAGATACCCATGCCATAATAGTCCTCTGCCACCCTGCAGGCTTTGAGATTTTTCCTTAGGCTAAAGGAGAAAATAGTTAAAGATGCTATTTTAAACATTATCATGCTTCAGTGATCAAGACTAAGTTTATTATCCCGCAAACAAAAACAAAGACCAAAAAATGTAACAGACTACACCCCAGTAACTTTTATTAAGAGATGCAGTGACAGCATTTCTACGGAAGGCACCGGCTCAACAAATCAGCTCCGCTAACACCCCATCATCAGGCTACAGACTGGCACTGACATGCAATATGTGGTATTTGTGGCACTACTGGGGAAAACTATTTTAAGTCTAATTAACATAAAATTTTTAGAATGCAGATGCTTTTCATTTATACATAAAACAAAATGCCACGACATTTCTCCCATCCATTTATCATAAACAAGTTAATTACTGTGTAACAAATAGCTCCTGCTAGAATCTGTATGTTTTGAGGATGTTAGAGAGCTGACTCAAGCAAATAAGATGAACCACAAAGCAGTAGTTAATAGCTTATGGCATACTTATAATAAAACAATGACTCTGTAAAAGCTCTTGTTGTCAAATTAAGGCTAAGCTACTTCCATTGGAATAAGTCAATTATAAGCAGTCATTATCTGTTTAACTCGATTCAAACCTAGAATACTATAAGCACTTTCATTTTGATACATTCATAACGCTGCATACATTTGAGAGCTGGATATCACAAAGCCTAAAAGGGAAACGCTGAGTTTATTGCCACACAGCTTATCCCCGAACGACATAACATCTAAACTTCCCAATGTCGGCTGAAGTTCACCACTCTGCTGAGGTCTACACGCTACCTGATTCCTGATGAACAAACCCTCAGGCAGTATAAACCATCCCAGGCCTCCCCACATCTCCTTCCTATGGACAAAGTCAGGACTGTGCAGCATAAGGACTCTGCCCACTAGAATCCCCGAGAGCCATTTCAATCACACACACAACTTTCCCCGCCCCTAGTTCCATGAAAGCACGGACAGGTGAATTCCTACCTACTTTTTTTCAGGCAAGCAGTCCCATTTGGCCTAAAGATGAATTACTGAATGCTGATGAATAAGATGGTGGTAGCTGGCAGCAAAGCTCTGCGTGGTAAGATGGTGTGAAACAGTACATATGTCAATCTATCAAACACGATAATGTAAGCAATCTGAACCCATTTTTGGTCTGAACTATTGTACAATACTTCACCCAGATGGAAGAAAGAGAAACATTTCATGCTTCAGACATATCAAGTGTTAGGAAGCAAAATTAAACCTAAACTGGAAAACTACCAATTTTACATGCTAGAGTATATATAAAGAACAACACAAGCATGAAGAAGAATTTTATGCAGCAGATTTTTCTCCCCCATTATTGTACAAATTAATTAGATACATTTGTTTCCCATGGTAAACAGCAGCATGTATTTGACTGTAGATTAAAAGGTGTAAAGATGACAGTTTACTTACTAGCAAACACAGCATTTGCACTTTTTTTTTTTTCCTTTCTCCCTCAGTTGACAAAATACTTACAAATTGCATAATTCGTGACAATGTTATCAGGACACGAATCTTACAAGTGGTGCACGCACACATCATAACCTGAGGGCCCGTTCAGCCCTAAATCAGATGCGGGTTTGCCATGACTAATGTACAACTACAACTGGACCCTAAAGGATAAAATTAAATAGAAATATACTTTCATTCAAATCAACATGACAGCCTATCTAAATGTAACTTCACGTTTAAAAGTTATCAGCTGCAACTGAAATGACAGCCACTAGGCAGTCCTCACAGTCTCTGCAGCTCAGCCCTCCAAACAGACCTCCTGCTCCATCCCGATCGTCCACCTACGTACACCGGCAGCACAACTCCTCAAGCACTGAGCTGCAAAAAACACTCCTCTGAGCAACTGCATTAACAACATGATTTCCTAGTAGTTGAAGGACATTGTTTATCAAATAACTTCCAAAGCTACAAAGCATGAAATCTACTCAGTTTACAAACTGACCTGTGAAGACTCACATTGTTTGGGAATAACTGCTGCTAAATACACAAACAATTGGTACTTGGTCTTTTCACGTGTTGCTATATTCTTGTGTTTGTCTATGTCAAATCCTTGTTTGGTTATCTTTCAAACTAAAAATAAACAATCCTTGTTTGGTTGTCTTTCAAACTAAAAATAAACTCCCCAACGTCTACTAATTGACGCCAGGCCAGTCAATAGAATTCCTTAACAGCAAAACTAAGACAACTGGGCTCAGAAACAAAACTGATTGCCAACTCACGTAGAGAAAAAATGTCCAGTCCCAGATTCTGCTGAAGCCAGAAAGAATACTGACAACTCTCCCTCTCTTTTGAGAAAAATCAAAGCAACGGAGCAGGTGTTTGCTCTGGAGGAAGACAGAAATCCCAGCTTTCTGGCAGAGACATATGCATGCGAGTAAATGTACTTAGGAGGAAGTAGCAAAGGGCTTATAAAATCCTGAGTAGAGCATCAAGTCCTGATGTGCTCACCACCTTCCACAATTCACACAACTGTTCGTGATTTATCTCAAGGGGGGGGGGGGGGGCTAGTGGATGGAGCGCAGATTTTGATCTTCAAAAATTCTCTTGGAGTAAAACAATGATTTCCTACATCATGCAAATACAAAGTTTAATTATTTGTAACTTGAAAGCGAGACAGATCAATACCCAGGATAATCTATTGTTATTTGGATTACGAAGATGTCTTAGAGTTTACAATCACAAAAGTGGTTATAATCCTGCAATTACTATAAAGCTAATTGGTAGTTTCTTTTCGCCTGTGTTTTCATGTTGTCAGTGGGGCAGTAATGATAATGAATGCCACACTTGTGAACAGAATGTCTGTAGGCTTGTTTACCACATTTCCAACAACAACGTCTGCTTTATCACGCATTTCAAAGCGGAGATAATTTAAGGATCTTTGAATTTCATACATAAAAATACCTTCTAAAATATCAAATGGAGAGTTCCTTCAGACAGGGTGGGAGTGGGAGACTTAAAAGTGAAGTGATGACCTCACATACTATAGGCAAACAATCCACCTGAAGCAGACAGCACACGGACTTCAAATGATTCATCTGTATTCAAAACCGCGCTCAGGTAAACCACTTAGTGTTTCATCCTCCTACAAACATAATTCTGCAGACAATTTCACCATCAAAACCAGCATCTTTAAGCCTCCTTTCACCTCCTGAAAATACAGTCATTGCAGAACCTATTAAGCTTTTTATTCCACTTACCTTTGAGTAACTTCTGCCCTTCCATTATGTTTTGGGAGACAAACGCTGTGTAGTCTTCTTCTGAAAAGCCAGGCTTGCATGTGGGTCTAACTGTAAGATCCCCATTGTGTGCCTGCAAAAACAGAACAAGGAGAAGACACACCATGACTTTTGTCATTTAGGAAAATGAAATGCACCCAACGACTGGGTGCTTAGGCACGGGCAAACCTGAACAGTAAAGCAGCGTGCAAGTAGAAACCGCTCGAGCTAAAGTGCCTATCTGCTGGAGCAGATCCATACTGTAGCTGCAAAAATAAAATGGGTCAGAAAATAGTTGCCTGACTACAACAGAGAGCATTGTTTGTAGGAAGGCTGGGATACTGGGCACTGTCAGAAGAGGGGAGGAAACAAAGAGCAGCAATTCATCAAGGCGAGCTGTGCTCGCACTGGAGCCACGCAAAGGCCTGATGTTGCAACATCCAATTCCCTGAGTTTTGCTGCTGAGAAGCTGGGCAAGCCCCGTGACTGAAGGAGGAGAAACACCCTGGCTCATAGCAGTCTCAGGAGCTCACGGCCAGCTGAAGTCCCCTTCCTCCCTTTGGGAAGCTCCGGGGCTCTGCCTGCTGCCACCTCTGTGACCCTCCCAGCTCGGCACCTGCCCCAGCAGTTGGGGGGATGGAGGGGACGCAGGGGATGCCCAATCAAAAAAATTAACAGTGCCATTGAATAGCACAGCCCCTCGCACAACCTGCCACGATCCAGGGTTAAGCATCCAGCTACACACTCAGCTGCTCTGCTGCAACTTGGGACTGCACAGCGGGGAACCAGCCCCTGCCCCAGGGACAGGTTAGCCTGGTCGCAGTAGTCCAGGCTCCTTGGGATGGGGTAAGCATTCCCCAGCAAAGAGGCTCCCAGATCCCAACTCCAACCAACTCACTGAAAGCACATCAGCCAGTGATTTATGCCTAACGAGCGCCAGGTGATTTATGCACAAACAAGTGCTGGTGGCAAGGGATTTCTAACACTCCCAGGCTGTCGCCAGAGCCAGGCAAAGCATCCCTTAGGGATGCAGGCTGTGCCTCCGATGCCTCCAGCCCCAGCAGTGAAGCCAGGGAACTGTGAGATTCACTTCCCCGAGAAAGTGGAACTCCAGGCATGCACCTGCCTCCGCGGGAGAGGAGCGCAGCTCCCCAGGCTTCCCGAAACACGCTGGGGCACAGGCGACGCTGCATTATGGAGAGAGACAGGAGGGTAGAGGAGTGAAGGCTCCTTTCAGATGAGCTTAGTAAGCAGAAAGCAAGCCAACGTACTCTGCTAAAAAATCACACTCGGGAGACGGCTCCCAGCTACTGCACGGGGAGCGCAAGGAAGCGGTGGCTCTGCGGACCCTGACCGTCGCTGGCAAGATGTTGCCGTGAGGAAACATTTCGAAGGGTCTGACTGGAGGTACGAGGCTTGGAATCGGAAACCAACCAGTTACTCCAACGGCGCTCGCTAGACGAGAGCGCATGAGGGCTGCCCCTGCGCGCCCGCCAGCCTCCCGGGGGCTGGGACGCGGGACATCCTCACAGATCCAACTTGGCACGGGGGCATCCAGGCGGAAAAACCAGCGGCGCTCGCTCCTGCAGGCAGCCCAACGCGCACCGCAGCAGCCGCCCCGCACCGTAACACCGCAGCCCCGCGTTTAGGCGGTTCTTGACGTTCTGCGGAAATCCCTTTATTTGGGGAGGGGGGGACTCCCAAAATCCCGAACTTTTCAGATCATTCGCCCCCAGCACGGTTCGGGCCCTTCGGTGGTCACGGGTTTGTAACAACAAAAGTTAAAGGCACCGCCACGGCCACGGTGAATGGCGGGGGGTGACGGTGCTCGCAGGGAGCGAACAGCGCTGCGCGACCGCGCAGGGGCGCGGAGGCTCCGCCGGGGAGCGCAGGGCTCTGCGGGCGGGACGCACCGCTACCCCCGAAGTTTATCCGGCCAGGCGCGGCTCGGAGGGCAAGTTTCGCCGGAGCGGCTGAGGCGCTACGTTCAAGGCGAACAATCGCGTAAAATAAATAAATAAATAAATAAATAAATAAATAAATAAATAAATTAAATAACAAATACATTAAGAACTGAGAGGATTATTTGAAAAGGGGTGAAAGCAGCAGGGAGTCGCTCATACTCGCCCGCCCCCGTGGCGCGGACCGGCTCCGCGCCCCGAAGTTGCCGCCGCGTTCAGAGGCAGCGGAGCGTCGGCGCAACCTCCGCGGCGCCCGGGGGTGCTCTCCGCCCGACCGCCCCCGCGGGACGCCCCACTTACCGCCGCCGAGCCCCAGACGGGCAGGAGCAGCACCAGCAGCACCCGCGAGCCGGTCCTCATCGCCCCGGCGGCGCCCGCCGGGCTGTGGCGGTGCGGCTGCCCGCCGCGCTCCGCAGTGCCAGTGCCGGGGCCAGGGGGTCGCTGCTGCTGCCGCCTCCCCGCTCCCGCCGCCGCTCAGCGCCCGCTCTGGGCTGCAGGTGAAGCGCCCGCCCGCGCGCCGCCGCCAAGCCCCGCCCCCGCGGCGCGCGGGCACGCGCCGCCTTAAAGAGACAGGCACCGCCCCGGCGCGGGGAGGCGCGGAGGGGGGGCGGGTGTTGGAGGTGTCGCTGTCATTTCGGCCGGCCCCCTGAGGAAGGGGGGGAATCCCCGGAGCTGGAGGTCGCCTGTCCGGTGACCAAACTGACCCGTCCAAAGACGAAAAACTAACGTGTTCAGGGAAAAAAAACAGCGTGTCCAGGGGAGGGACGTGTCCACTGAGGAAAAAAGTAGCATATTTAGGGAAAAACTAATATATCCAGCGGAAAGATGTACCCCGTGGGGAAAAAACTGACATGTCCAAGTGAAAAGCAAGCGTATCCGATGAGGGAAAACTGGCTTGTCCAGAGGAAAACAGGCGTGTCAGGCCCAGTCCATGCTCACATCAGTAGCAGGTAGAGCCAACTCCACTGAACTAGAGGTTTTCCAGTGGAAAAATAAAGGCAGATCAAAACAGGGCCAGAAAGCGAAACTTAAGTCAGTTTAGTTTTCACAGAAAGCTGGAACTGGAAAGCAGCGGTTTCAAGTGCCAAGTACGGCTCCTGCTATTTTCCTCCAGCGTGACCCCGGCGTCCAAATGCGATCTTTTTCCTTTCTGGATGCAGCTCAGCCCCACAAACAGGAGGTCTCTGGCCTGTGTATTTTGTGCATATAAATCCAACACCGATTTGCATAAAGAGATGCATACTATCGGATGTACGTGCAAAATCAGACACTGCAGCTGAAAAATCTGGCCATTAAACTATTCTGTTATTTTCACACATTTCCAAAGGAATGAGACACATAAATCCACTGACTGCATCTTTTGCCATTGAGTAGATTGAATAGCATTGTGTTAACACCTAGAGATGTTAGTGAAGAACTAAGACCTCATTGTATTAAGCTCTGTAGACACGAATAATGAAAAGATTGTTCCTATCCCACCAATTTACAGTCTTAGTGGATTATGGGGTTTATTTTGCTTTTAAACAAGTATTTCTGAGTTTGTTATATAACATCAAATAAATCCCATCATTGTATTAAATTTCATGTATACCCTTTTTTATGGAGTACTTTCACAAAAGCAGAAATAATCAAGCAACACCATCAAAGCAAAATTAAATCCTTATATGTAAATATAAGATCTAAATTTGTTCCTTTTATTTTTAGCCTAAATTCCAAAGTTTGGCGTAGATTGTTCCAGGTTGAAGGGCAGCTGCCGTTGTTGCTATTTTAATAAAGCTGCAAGTTCTCTGGAGACTTCTGGGGATATTTTTGATTTGTGCAACTCCAGTGTGGATATTTCCGTGTGAATACCTGTGGCCAGCTATTTTGGCTCTCGCTGGACTGCAGCTGTTGCAATGCATGTGCTCGCTCGGTTTGATAACTTTGTTAATATGACAAGTTCTACAAGTATTGTCAAAATAAGTCTGACACCACAACAGATTGTGAAGAAAAGGCAGAGCAGTAGTGAAAAAAAAATAGAATTCTTCAACATGTTTACAGTTGATTTCTAATCTGATGGCAAATTGATTTTTTTCCCAAACCGGTTTGCCATCCCTCTTTTCTAAGCTGTGCTAACTGGCTCTGTACTTGGGGAGCAACTCTGCAAATGGAGTGAGCGTGCTTTCCAGCTACGTCTCTCATTAAACACTAGCCCGTGTGAGACACCGGGTACCTTCCCAGACTGAGGTGTTTCCAGAAGGATCAGAGGAGAATACAAATCCAGTGCTCAGACAGTGGAAATCACTGGTTTACACACATGGTTGTTTTCACTCTACCGTTTTCCTTCAATTCTTGACACTCCAATTAATTTTGGAAGGAATTAAAGTTTTGCTAACTGATTAGCTACTATTTCAACTACCTCCTTGTTTAGAAGCACTTAACATGAAGTGCTCATAGAATATCTTCCTTCAGATCTTTAAGGAAAATTAAAATATGCCTTTTACATTTTTGTACTTATTGGATTTTTCACAAAGTATTGCATTTCAGCATACAGGTCTGAGCTGGGCCTGAACATATGCTATTTGGGAGGGTTAGCTTCAGACTCTTGCTTCACTTTGAGTCTGCTGGGAGACTGGTTATGAGTTGATTTTCTTGCATAAAAAAAGGAAATAGGAAGCTCTACCGTCTAACATATGAACGCTGCAAGATGTGGATTTGGCTGGATGAAGACATTTAAGAGCGTACACATGCACAGTAAATCAACTTGCTAAACACCTCCAGAGCAAAACTGCTGATCCTTAGAGCCAACTTGCTACACTGCACAACGCTCAAGAGAATAAAAGGCTCATAGATGAGACATCTACAGAACTGCCTGTGCCAAGATAATGAGGAGCGTGGCGCACACAAGGGATGTTTCTCCCCTTGATGCACACGTGTAATTCCTGTTGACAGCGGTGGGAGTTACACGTACACACCAAGGGGACAATAGAACCCTTAGTGGTGGAGATGAGTATCAGATGTGAGTTGTGTTACCACGGACAGAAAATGAGAGAGGGAGGTGTGATCACTGAGGGACCGTACAACATACAATAAAATTGTCAAGCAGCCATCAAATATGTGAAAGCATGGGAATAACAAATTAAATGGACAGGAGGTGAGAAAGCAAAGTCTCAAGGGACTTTTGCCTTCCTAGCTTAGGGCTGGTATCTGAGTTCCGTATTTGGGAAATATTCCTGCAGGCTTAACCCATTTAATTCTCTGATAAGTAAACGTTTTTCTGAACTCGCGTAAACAGTTACGGCCTAGCTGCTAAGGATAAGAAGTGCTTTTGTTAAAAAATCTGACAAACAAGGAGAAATGAAATCAATACAGTGTGCAGACCACACCTTAGGGTTCTTCTGTATGGTCTGATGATTTTTGCTTCTTCTAGGAAACGTCTAGCTGCCTAGTGATTTTGAAAGTCATTATTATTAATTCTGGTTTGTGTCAAAAGTAGTAACAAAGGCAGGCATATATACAGAACCAGGTAAAAAATGATGAGTCTGGATTGACAGATAACGGCTAATTATGAGTTTATGTCAGCAGTTCAAAACTGAAGTGAATGAGAAATGCCTTCAGATTTACTCCACATTTGGGATCTTTTTAGAGGATATGTAGGGAAGGTGGGAACTGAACAGCAAAGTGAAAGGTAAATCAAAGCTGAGAAAATAATGATCAGGAAAAGACATAAGCACCTACCAGATCTAGACAGAATCCGACATAAAAAAAAAAAAAGATGCTACTGGGAAGGAAGAACACAACCACAGAGGGAAAATAAAAAATAGTAAAAGCCAGACTTTGGTACATTTATGTAATTTTTTTTAAAGCAACTGCAAATCACTGAAGCTCCACGAATGGTTGGGCGCAGCCCAAAATTCTGGATTACTTATGATCTGGCGCTGGTACAAAATCTAAAGACGAAATGACGAGTCACAGAGGAGAAAGTGACTTAAAGAAAGAATCCACAGGAAAATGCAGCACCAAAGAGGAACGGAACATGCCCTGATCTAAGCTGATTCTGCGTCACTCTGCATGTGCTACCTGTGTGCTGGGATGGTGAGAAAGATACAAGTATCGTCCTGGTTAAACAGATCTTTTGAAGTCACGTTTTCAGTCCTGCCAGACACGCTGCAATGGCAAGGAATGTGAACTTTCTCTTTTTTACGCTATCTGCTCATCAGTACATTGTGGCTCCTATCGATTCTCCTTCTGGGTTGGTAATGCGAATGGCAACGAGAAAAACACAACTTCAGAGGCCCTCCACAAAACCTTCCTGCTCTGTTAATTACACCGACCAAGGGAGGCAACTTTCGTGTAGTCTGACCTCCAATTATGAGACACGCTGTGGTCTCCTCACTGAACTGTGCAGGCATTAATGGCAGCATGCCAGAAATGGCTATATTAAAATCAATTTTAAAATCCCAGTTCTATGTCTCTCTCACCTTAGGTGAGGTAACACACCTTATATTAATGTAACTCTTATTAAAATAGTGTAAAACAAAATTGACCTATGCAAAATGGTCTGCTTTTAAAAATTAATTTATTGTATTCTTGCAAAAACAAAGAAAAAAGGCAAAAGTAGACTGAGAGAAGTTTCATAGGTCTGTATCATTATAGTGGAGTGCAGTTTAAAGCAGTGGTATTAAAAAAAAAAAGGCAGAATTAGGTTTGTTTTCAGAAGATACAGTCTATGCCTGTTTATGTCAATATGCCCCTTGTAACAGCTTCAGAAAGGTGACCTCTCTGCTTCAGGGCAAACCTGTGTGTCCCCAACACAGACAGTCACCAAGGAGGACATATTGCCCAGGCTGCTCTGTGAGGCAGTGCCTCCTATTCACAGAAACAATGAAAATTCCCCACATTTTGTTTAAAAAAAAAAAAAAAAAAGATTAATAGCCATTGTGCCATTTGATAAGTGGGAGGAAGGCCACAGATTCCAGGTTTCCCAAAAGCCTCCCCAGACTCACTGATTTCAAGGCACTCTTCATACAAGCACGTATTTAAGCACGATTGTGCCATCACCTCAGAAACGAAGAGTTACCTAAAGCAGTCATCATCTAAAACGGTTGCATTCACAGTAGGCTGTACACTGTAACAGCAATCTGAGAAGAACCTTATTGCAGTAAGATAAACAGAGTTATTTCCTCCCACCCTCCTCGGCAGCTGGGCAGGAGATGCTCTTTCTAACCAGTCCTGGTCCTGTGGTCTGCCACGCCACTGGGTACCTCACGCTTACGGGTTCAGCAAGGGGTCGGGGGAAGGGGCAGGATCTAACCTAGGAAGCCCTGAAGTTCTGTAGTATTTACTCATCACACCCCAGAAAACTCCAAATGAATATCAACATAATTAAATTTTTTGTCTCTAGTTTCTTACAGGGACTGCCAAAGCAGAATGAGGATTGTTCAGACTTGCAGCTTTTGCTGGTTTTATTGTTTATAGCATCAATTCTCCTCATCACTTCACCATTGCCTTTCTTTCTCCTCCAATTTTGGTGGACATGGCTCTATCTACCTTGTAGTGTTAACACTAATGTAACTTATTCCAGTCCAGGTCTCAAAGTTAATTACACTGGTACAAGCAGCAGTATTAATAAATAAACATTCTTCTATCTAGCAAAAACCTGAGGTCCAGATCAGGCTTTTTTATGTCACTAACGATACATACTTTTCTTCTTTATCAGGAAAAAAAAAAAATATTTTATTCTGCACAGATTGGGAAAGCACAAACAGAAGTTATATTCTGAGCGCTCTCTGCCTTTTGCAGCACCCAGCTTGTTTCTCCAGGATATATCCACCAGTTTTAGCACCACAGCAGATACGCTACACAGGGGGTGTGTGTGCATGCTAAATGCTGAGGCAGAACTCCTCAGAGAAAGCCCCATTTACCTTTTTAATATGAAGTCATTTTTTGGAGCTGTCAGCATTTTTGGTCTAAAACCACCTGGAAGACAAAGCACTTTACAAGAGACAGCTTTGACAGCCTATGGATTTGAATAGTATAACTGAAAAGATAAGGAAGCTTGGAGAGAGGGGAGGGAGGGGAAGAGATGTGCTCTTGTAAGAGATGACAAAATGTCACAGCAAGAGGTTCAGCGTATTTCCAATTAAAAGGGTAGTGAGAAATTACACTGTTTGTCTCTGTACAACTTCAGTGAAGTTAAAGATGTATATGAAACTTATTTGAATATCTGAATCATTGATTTAGCTATAAATGAGGAGAATAATACGATGTGGAGGAGTTCTACTACTACTATTACATGACTAAGTGAAATAAACCCTAGAGAGAAAAGAAAGGGAACTATTTAGGAACATTATATGCATGGTCAGCTGAGTAATGTGGACTGGCTGTAGGCCAAGAATAATAAAAACAAAGTCCTCCATATGCACATAAGCAGAAAGGAAGAGAAAGACTAGAGTCACACATGTTAAAAATTTGGTTGCTATCATGGGTAGTTATCGCTGACCCCACTGATCAGCTGATAGATGCTGGGTTTTGATGTTGGTGCGGTTCTTGCATGAGCCCAGGGAGTTCTGTATACACAGTAACTGCTGCCTTTTGCCAGTGCCTAGAAATACCTGGATTCCAAAGATTAATTTTTCAGGTTCATGCATTCATCTAATGAGATTATCCGTGGATATCCTGTTAACTCTGACCCACAGATCCTGTGGTCTCACATCACCTAATCTGTTCCCAGCTGCACACATGCTCCCAGGTTAGACTGTCCCAGTGTCGAGGACACACGTATAGTGTATAGGCACTGGAAATACTGGGACACCCAAGAGTGGGTAACCCCCAGATAAAAAGTCACTCTGCTAGACAGTGGATGAGTGTGTGTTTTCTATCTCTTTGAGAGAGAAATACTATGGAAGATATTCCTGCACCATCTTCCGTTATGAGCTACAGGCAGGCTTGTGGTTTAATAAAGCTTATTGTAAGTGGCATTACTTCAGTGATTCTGATCGTGCTAATCCATCAGTAGAAAATGGCAAAATCAAGTAACAAGTTTTTATTGTAGCTTAGGAAGAGGCGTAGGATTTAGATGAGACATTTTTATTATAAGATTTTAACAACAAATACAAATTATATCTGGTGCAAGTTACGGGCTGAATCAGGTAAGCTGTACTTGACCTATCCAGATATTTCAACAGAATGGTCATTTACCCGGCTGATCCTTAATTATTTTATGAGAGATTAATCTAATAACCTTTCTGTGAAAACCTCAGCAGGATGCGGACACTGTAACAATCCATACGCAAGCTACCACGCTGTATTGTATGCTATCAGACAACTCAATTATTTTCTTCCAGATCTAACATAAGCCTCTGTTTAGTAAACACGATGAGAGTCAAACTTTTACATATATATATAAAGTGCTTAATTTGCATGCAAAATTGCCGTAAGTATGTATGCAAATAGGAAATCTCATGCACAGATGACTAATTAAGTGCATTTATGTGAGAAATTACCCAATGCACGCATGGAATCTCAGTAATTGTACACACAACTCAGATGTGCGATTGCATATGCATTTTGGACACATAACTGATTGAAAAAAATTGTTTTTCAGTACTGTGTTGGAATAACTGATGCATTAGCAGACGATCAGAAATGCGGCAGCTGATAGGGCTTTTGAAAGAGACTGCAAGAGCTTGTGAGGAGCTTTACAGTAAGAATAGAATTTACCATCTCTACTATTACTGTTTTACAATTCACTTGTAACTACAGCGCGCAGGTCTGCGGCTTGAAAAGAGCCATTTCTGTAAGTATTGTAAAGAAACACTCAGCAAAATAAAATTAGTGTGGTGGCACAAGACGTGTCATTAAACTTAAACCTGAAGTTTGTAGCCTGCTGCTGTTGCCTGTCCGGTCTGCATTTTGGAAATAATGTGAAATTTTACTTCGCGTGTCTTGATCAGGCACCCTTTCTTCTCATCCGAGCAGGGTTTGTGCTATGACAGCACAGTATTCCTTTGGAAGGTTCAGTAAGTTTTAGTGAAGAAAGAGCATAAATATGCTTTCATTTTCCAAGGTTACTATATGTTTCTTCATCCCTAAACACTGATTAGTTCTCTTTATATCCCCAAAGTTAGAAAGTTCATGCTAACATTGTTAAAATTTAATACAGTAAACAAATTCTTTCAATATGATACAATAAACATCCCTGACATCAATGGCCTGCAAAGAAAAATACCCATCCTTATTGTTTTGATACTGGCTACTGAAAGCTGAGATACAGCCTCAGTCTGCTTTGGGATGTTTTCCTATTTTCTTTTCAGTTCATTGTGTTTATAACCAAGTTTAACAGCAGTTAGGGTAGCACCTTTTTATTTACATATGACATATAACTTAAGGTCAAATGTTTCAGTCAGCCACTAACTCAGGCAAAAGATACCTGCCCGCCTTCGTGGGCACAGTCAGATGAGGAACGCGCACAGGGAAGCGGGAGAAAAGAGCCTGGGAAGGGAGAAAAGAGCCTGGGAAGGGATGTGCTGTGATTGTGATTCAGAGCCAAAGTGCTGTTGTGCTGGAGAGACAGACCCACAGCAGCGCCGTGAGGCTCTGAACATGAAAAGTTAAGGAGGAGGGAAACGGGACAAACGGTTTTGGGTTGGTTTGACTCGGAACAAAGTTCCTCAGATTGCCTTTCAGAAGGCAGCACCTGAAGCAGGCTTTCTGCCACTGAGTGGTGCTGCACACAGCACAGCATCTTCGTGGTACCGCGGCTTACCAGGAGGAATAAACCAGAACACTGTCAAGCTGATTAGACTGATGTAGACACTTAACAAGTGTCCACTGCGCTGATTTAATCCTTCTGCGGCACTGGGTAAATCAGGAGGAAGAACAGGCCAATCCAAATGCTTAAAGAAATCCGAAGATTGAGCTCTGGCATACAGCATCTGAAGTGGAGGATTACAGAAAGCAATTCTAATTTTTTAAAAGCTTTGTGTGGTTTAATTTTGTTCCTTTTTAATTATTAGTATTGTTTTCCCCAAGTTTATGAGTGTTAGAACCTGAAATACTTACCAAACAAAACTGAAGAAAAAAACCCTGGTTTTAATTAATCCGTGCAATTATTCCAGAACCGGTAATCTTATTTTTAAAACAGATGCCCTATTTTATATCAACTGACAAAAAAAAAGTAGAACATGTTCTTTCTGGAGTACATATCTATGTGTAGATTTACTCCCTCCCACCCTCCAAAAAAGACGCAATTTAAAAATAGGATGTAAATTTGGAAGGAGAATGCAAGCTTGCAACTTCTGCTGTTCTCGGTCCCAGGAGAAGTGTAAATACAGCAGGCAGCGGAGCTGGTTTGACATTTTGACACTGATGCGAGCTCTTGCCCCAAGCAACCATACATACGTGTTGCCGCTGTGTCACGGCTGCAGCGATACGCCCCGGGTAGGGATCAGCGAACAAAACTGCGCTACCCCAGGAGTGGAGAGACCGAGTTCAGGAATCCCAATGCCTTCCTCCTGTTTTATTGAAGGAGGAGGAATTTGTTTAACCGCAGCCCGTGAGGCAGCGTACGCCTTTTCTCTGCCCCTGGTCCGTGGACGAAGAAAGGATGGGGAGAAAGGAGGAAACAATGAACACTCAGTCCCATTCCAGGATCCCACCCAGTCTACTGGTGCATTTCTCAGCTCATGATGGAGCCAGCCCAGTGCTTTGTATGTAGACAGACATGTAGATGGCGTGTGTGTCTGCAGCCAGGCCCAGGAACCATCGGGGAACAGGCATTTTTTTATCAAATCAAAAGGCCCTAAAGCATTGCCTCACGCTGAAACCCACCGAATATCTGCCTGTGTGAGTTGCTCTGCTGAGCAAAATGCCTTTAAAAGAAAAGGTGGAACTTCTGGGGAGAGAATCAGTGCCTTCTCCTGGCTGTGTTTGTGTGCAGGGTGCCGGTTTAGTCACCATACTCCCAGAGAAGTGATTTAAATCAAGAGTCAAAAGCCAAAAGGGTATCAAAGCTGTACAGAACTGATTGCTACTATAAATTTTGCTGAAACAAGCTGATGCTTTGCTGAATCTTTGGTCTTTTTCTGGTAAAAATATTCAGAAGATGCCAGTGTTAACTCACAACATTGACTTCTCTGTATTTTTCATTTTTGTTCTATGATTATTTTTAGCTGCTATGCATCAGCTCTGCTTCTGAAAAATATTGATAGGTAGAGGCTGCAGGTTCTTCTTGAAAATAACAAATGATTTATTGACAGAAGCGCAATGACACAAATATATCCATAAAATTAATGTTACCCCCCCCCCGCTCTTTTTGAATGAAGTTAGAGACAGATGCTACAAACAGATGTGAATTTCTCAGGAGAGGAAAAAATATCACAGGTAAATCAGCTTTATACCAGAAAATCTGATAAAAATGAGGGTAACAGCTGAAAAATAAGTAAACATTTAACAAAAGAAGGAACGCTTTTCATTTTTAGAGGAAATGGCAACACCCAAAGTAACTGTATATGAGTTATTTATACTACATGATAATTTCTGAGTCCCAAACAATCGCTAGACGCAAGCACTTAATAAGAAACTGTAGCTGTCCAAAAGTCCTCTGGAGAGAGCAGCAGAAATGCAAAACTAAAGTGTCACAAACAGGGTCAGCTGCAGATCCAGAAACAGTGTGATTCTTCTGACATTTGCTTCCTTTCTGTGCACCACCAAATATATTAGCAAATCAGAAATTTGCATAAAGCAACAATCTAACAGGTATTAGATGATCCTACAAATTATTCTCCATTCATACTGAGCTTTTGACATGTTAAAGTAATAAGCTATCATAAACAAGGAAAAATGTGAAAACTCAAAAAAATTTCCTGAATAAACATATGAATTAGTTAAAATATTATTTTTTTAAAAAATGTTTCATTTACATTTTTAGACATCCATTTACATATTTAAAAATAAATCTGCAATGATCCAAAATTCCTCTGGGAAGTTTTTGACTTTATCAGTGGCTTCACCATCACAAACATAGAGCAGATCCTCTGCCTTCATCATCAGATTTCCCCAAATTTAACCAATGTATTTCATCATTAACGTCTTCCTTGTGAAGCAGACTGTTACAGGATTTTCCAGGTGCCAGAACTCATTTTCCCGAGGCCCGCACTGCATTGTGGCATCAGTCTGGCTTGCTTGTCTCTGTGCCTTTCCTGCTGTTCATGTATTTCTCTCTTTTTCCTTAACAGGCTTTTTGATTGGAATAAATCCAACAGTAAGCAAACTTTCTGAGCTGATGAAGCCTTAGTGTTCTATCTCTAAGCAGATACTACAAATTCAGTAGCAGCAGCCTCAGTTCTTCAGCTGGGTTTGAAATTGTTATTGACATCCTGGTGTTAATTTTCTTTACATTCTGCTGCCTGTAAATTTGGTCTCGGATCTTGCTACATACAATTAACGCTGGTTTCTGACATAACCATCCCTGAATATGTTAAATTCAAGGACTGACAACGTTCAATCTGTGGCTTCTGGAGCTTTGTCCTGGCAATGCGCAGCCTGGGGCAGGCACTGCTCCCACTCCCCGCAGAGGAAACACGGAGATGGTCCAGAAGGACAGTCCCACCTGTCCAGCTGCCTTGCACTGGAAAATTAATCTAAAATTATTTCCACCTTGTTCCTGGCTGGACCCATGAGGAGGTTCAGGTTATCGTATGAATCTCTTCATTTAGGAGACACAATTCGCACATCAGTGCATTAGACAGTGGACACTTTCATGATCTGTTTTATCTTTGGTAATTACTTGAAAAAAACCAAATATATCTACTTATATTTCAAGAACAATCAAGGGAAAATTCTGGAAACATAGCTCTGTATTACTTAGAGACTACGATATTAATTCTCAGTGTTAGTCTCACTCACTAAAACTTGTTTAAATATTAGACATAATTCCTACAGTGGTACAAGTGGATAAGGAACTTGAAAGCTCCAGTTTAAATTTGCAAGAAGCTTTTTGCTAAGAAAAATAAGAATCATAGGTTTGGAATATAAATGAAGCGCTGGGTAGGTTTTCCCACTGGAGTACGTGTACATCGTATATGTACATTAATCTGCAAACTGCAGACCAAATATTGATTAAAATTTGAAATAAAATATAAAATGCCACTTACGCCAAGTGTCATAAACAACCCAATATCCTTTCATCTCTCAGTTTATGAAGAGAGACAATAGCATTCCCTCACAGAAACTATAAAGAAGTTAAAAAGTAGAGTCAATATTGTAAGAGGAACTTCTCGATGCACATATTTACCTGAATTCCTAGCAATAGAAAAGGGAAATGTTTCTCTTGAGCTCACTGCCTAGGGCTGTAAAATGCTGTATACTATCATGCAGTAAATTACCTAATTTAGACATTTTTATGGTCATCAGACAAGTGGGGACCTGGAGAGAAATCCCTAATTAAGATTTTGGAGTTTGATAAGAAGCTGTTACTGCATGGTGACAAAATATTATTTTTGTCTTATCTTATGAATGTGTCAGGGCAGATTATGTTAAATACTACCTACATGCATAATCAGATGACATATCCCTGGCAAGGCCCACAGATAACAGTCTGCAAATGCACATTTATTATTTTACAGTTCAGAGCGTTAAAAAGAGAACAAAACTCGTAGATCCAGAACTACAGCGAATTCACCTCGGCTGTGCCTGGTGCATCACACCACCAGTATTTTCCTTGGGACCCGGGGACAAAGCGTTTGGGCTGCGAAGACAGTTACAACAGCTGGAAGCCTGCTCCTGGTCACAGCGCCTGGAACCATTGTCTTGGCTCAGTATTGCTGTACGCTCCAGGCGTTCCCTTTCTGCTCCCTGACATGCTTCCTATGCAATAAACCATTGGTATGTGGATTAAAGCCATCAGAAATTCAATTATATGAAAGGAATGCTTCTCTGATACCTGACTGCTCACGTTAACCTTCATGACCTTTACAAAGAGAGGAGAACAGGGCAGGGAACCGGCCATTCGGCTTTCAAACCTCCACATTTCATTTCATTCACATTACAATCCACATTTTTTTGGCATTATGAGTTTGTTGTGAATGGTGAATATGTAAAGCAAAAATATCAGCTCTGAAGATTTTTTTCTTGACAAGCTTTCTCGAAAAGTCAGAGCTGCTATATTTTTTGCATGCAGCTTTCCCATTCTTCTTCTCAACTGCAGGATTGACTTGAACAGTAGTGTTCACGTAAAGATCTCTTTCCTCATTAGATGCTTTGCTCAAGGAAGATGGCCAGCTCTCCCACCAAAGCAAAAAAAAAGTCATTTCAGGGAACAAAGCACACGTGACAGTTATGTTTTATTTTATCCTCTTGGCATGATCCAACACTGTTGATATTAATGGCAAAACTCCTGCTGTATCTTCCAGTATTGGAGCTTAGCTATTACTGGAAAAGGAAATGTTTATGATGGTTTTTAAAAATATATATATGTTTATATAAATACAGATACAAAAATATAAATAATATATAGATATACATATATACACACACATAAATTTAACACTGCAATTATCATTTGGGATTATTCAAAGCTCACATTGTAAAACTTCCATGACCTTCTACCTGGATAATACCTTTTTTCATTTTCTGTTATTTACAAGTATGCGTAATACAAACTGACAAGTGCTATAGCTGAGGAGAAGAGGCGAGAACCAAGGACCAAAGGTCCTTGCTAAGTAGCAGGATGAAAGACGGCTTAGTGTAATTTTGCAGGAGGGATTCAGTTTCACAGATTTCCACACAAGAAATGTGGATATTAATGGGGGTTTGCAACCAGTAAACTCAGTAACACTCTACTCAGTTAAAAGAACATAAAGTATTAACGTGTTGTACCCCAGTTCATGTTTAAGGGGCTGTAGAGACTGATGTCTCCATCACAGGAAAAAAGCCCATTGAGCTACTCCTATGCTCAAACCCCCGTCCGGACGTGTAGATCCATTACCAAACAGCACTTCATTAATATGCAAAATGTTTCTATGTATTTCCCAAATCGCTGATTAGGTTCAAGCAAGAGATTTAGGAAATTTGAGTTTAACCAGTCACTTTATCCCAGAAGGCCAGAGAAATCTCAGATCTGTCCTCTCAGCTCAGTCGTTTCGCTTCTCCGTGTGCAAACAGGGATTGAAGTGCTGTGAGGCAGCATCAGGATAAATCCATCAGATTCTGAAGGGCTGGGTGCTGCCATAATGAGGATCAGCGAGGATCACAGCTACCGATGTGTACGAGGTACACAGCTCTGTGCCTTGAGAGCTTGGTGAAAATGGAAGGTTAATTGGAAGTGTAACAGAAGAGCAACTGTTCAAAAGATACAGATGCCTGGTTGAAGTATAAGTTGTTAACTTCCACAGTGTGATGGCTGGAGCATGAGAAAGACCTGGCCACAACAACTGAAAAAAGGTAAAATAGTATTTGTATCTAATTTCCAGACTTAAGAAAAAAACAAAACCAAAAAAAACCCAGAAACTTGTGAAAACTTTATAACCCCTCTGCAGCTTCTTTAACCTGGTCACTACATCTCTGCAGAAACAGGCGATGGAATGAGCATGACCCAACAAAGCTGATGGGTTTGATTAATGGCATGCCCCAAAGTAAAACAGTCATGCTGAAAATCTGGAGAGAAATGCAAACTTTTAATAACATTTTCAAATTATTTAATCATACAATCAGGCCAGTCCTTGTTCAATATGAAACTTCATTACAGCCTGGGATGTTAATATAGAGTTCTGAATGCATCATAAATTACTGGTTTCTTCAATGATGCATGGGCCTGTCCTGCTGTGGCCAACTGCAATTTTAATATTTTCTTTAGAAATGAAGAAATGAAGAATTAGCAAATAATGGCATGGTCCTGCAATTACTGTTCTAGGGATCACAGTTTATTAATTGGCTAAAAAGGATAAAGACATTACTCACTTCCCACAGATAAATGATGCAGCTTGTCTCTTTTATTTTGTGGAAACAAACCCTAAATGCTTGTTTTTCACTCAATTCATTAATAACCAATTCAACTGACCTACCTTTCTGCAACATGATAGGCCTGACAGTCAATGAAGGAATTACTACATGTAACTGGCAATTTTACCATCAGAAGCATTATTTTGTACACAGCTAAACAGCTAGGACTAAAAATGGTATTCACTCTTTGAAAAGGGTAAAATAAAAAAAAACATTGTAATATGGACTGATAGAGATCCTTATTTGGAGCTTACTGTTTAATAACAAAAGAAGCAAAGTGAGTGGACTATTTAAATGGCTGGGAAACCGAGAGGCCACTGTACTATGGGTTTAACAACACATTTTGTGAACAATCTGCAGTAGCCACACATTTTTTTGGCATTAAGGACAGAGTATTGCTAGAAGTTTGATGATCTTCAGGAATAGTCCAGTCCAATCATCCAGTTCAGTAGTTCAGTTTAATGGATGATTTCCGTTGATTTCAGTATGATTGGGTTGAAATATAATTTTCTTTGCTTAATTGCTTATCAAAGCATCATTAAAAACCTGCACAGCAGTTCTGCTGTGGATGAGATGCTGGCCTAGGAAAGATTTCACTTTGTGTATTAACATGCCTGTCTTCACGGAGGTCTGCAGGTCCATGTTGTGCATCGTATGTCAAAGATGAACTGTTTGATTTCAGCACTGAATAATAATGGGGCAGTTCTGGAAATAAAGCTAATAAAACATTTTGCAGCAATTAAAAAAATAATTGCATTTTGTCGTATAATTTTCATATAATGAAAAGCATGAAAATGTGGAGATTCAAGCAGATTGAATACTCATTTAATAAACATTTCAAGATAAGTTTAATTATCATTATGAACAGCACAATAAACCTTTCTCACTCTCCCCTTATTTTTCTAGATCTCTCTGTAACCTCTTCTGCAGTCTTTTGAATCTGTGCCAGATTCATTCTAAAAGCATTTAATGTAAATAAAACACACACGAGACAGTTCAGCTTTTTTCTAGGATAGCTATCCAAAGTTTTGCTTGCCAAGAGGCAACAATACTGAGCAATATTGTGCGGAAGTCTATAATTTGCTCTATAATAACCTCAGTTTGCTTATTTTTTTTATTTGTTCTGGCCATGAGACATGTCGGGAGTTTTCATGGGCAACCCATTGCCCAGAACTAATTGGTTTAAAATCACAGTAAGGGAAGAGTTTCATTGTTTTCAACCATAATATTAAACAACTATTTAGCAAAGAATAATTATTAATTGAAGAAAACATTCAGAACACATGAAACGTGGTGAAACAAACTATTAGGTCCCATTATGCCACTTCTGTGAACATTGTTATGCTGTCTTTGGTGAACTCACATTTGAAAGCTCAATTTTCTGTTGGGCAATGGTTCAAAACCCAGAGACACAGCAGCAGAGTGCTAGACGGTCGCTGACTGACAGCGCTTCCCACAGCAATCTGGGTTTACCTTCCAGAGCTCCCACCCAGCTCAGCTCCAAATCAGACTGCGTCTGACTAAGGAAATCCAGCAAGGTCACAACGCAAGAGAGCCTGCCCGCAGACACCAGCCATCCTTTAGTCTATTACACAATCACACAGATGAGATTTTAAGAACAGAAATGCCAGGTACCTTCTGTAGCAACAACCGTATCAGACAGAATCACCACAAAATCCAAAATGTTGAATTTGCAACTACTAAACCATGAGATCGTCTGTTTGTGAAGACTGCCGCTTGAAAATGCGACTACGAGCTTACATTTAACTTAGTGCAAAAATATAACTGGAAGAGCTAATATAACCAAGAATATAGCTGGACAGTGCACGGTGTCCACTACAGAGCTGAGAATTAAAGCTGTGGAGAGAAAAAAACATGTTTTGGTGAGAAAGTTATCTCCAGAGTTACAATTAAGATGAAATTTATTGCCTCTGCTTAACATCTGTTTTATATTTATTCCTTCTGATAAAAAATTATATCCTGGATCCAAAGCTTCAGCTTCCAAAGTTACAGAATAAATGTTAATTAAATATTTGATATAAAGTCTTTTAAAAACCCAAAAAATTATTCACTTTACTTAAAATAGGACCCAGCAAAATACAAAGGGCAGTATGAGGTTCCATAATGAAGTCTTTCAGTTCCCTTGAACTCTTTGCATTTAATGTGAAATACAAAGGACTAACTTTTATATTTGTTTCCCTCTGGTATAAACAGAACGCGTAATGAGCCGCTGTGTGATACGAACTGAATGTCACTCAGAAGGCAACGCATTCGCAGCTCACCGATGGCTTTACCCCTCTTCACCTTATATCCGAGATGTTCTTTCCCTCTTTCATGAATGCTCGTTATGTATCTGTTACTCATTCACTTTGCTCTGTTCTAATAAGTATGGACTTCTAGCTATGACATAATCTACCCAGAAAAACTAGAGAAGTGAACGTTATTTGCTGAAAAGCCTCGTGCTCCTGAGTGGCTTGTCAGTCTGCTCGCTCCTCAGAGGTCTGTTTCCCCATTAGTGCACATTTCCCCAGTTGAAGATTTAAGGATTTCTTCCCACTGTCACGACAAAAAAAAAGAGGAAAAGGAAGCAGGTGGTGTCATTTCTAAAGTCCAAGTGTTTTTAATGATCATTCTGTATTTCTTCAAGTGCAGAAATTTCAATTCCCATTAAAATGGAAAAATGACAAGCCATTTACAGGCAGGCCTCCGCTCCCCAAACGTTCCGCTCTGAATACACAATATGTTTTCCTATATAATACGTGCACCATATTTCAATATTAATTATATGCAGGTCTCTTTTGGGTCACATGCTAATTATATCTATTTAGAATTTATCATGCTCCTTCCAATAATGTGCTGTCATTGTGTCCTGTTGTTTTTCCTTGCCTGAGGCAGAAGGAAGCTACAATAAACCTGAAAATATTGGCAAGAAACGTTCATTTTAAAACATATGGGGAAAAGCTGCACTAAGGGCCCTGTCCAGCGCTCACTGAAATCAACAGGAATCGTTATATTAACCTCAAGGGAGAATGGTTTGAACCTCTTACATGTCTGCAGTTCTATATGCCGAGCTCTCACAATGTAATGAAATGGTGATGGTGTAATAATCAAGGAAGCATTCAGCATTATGCCAGAGAGGATATGCAAAGGGGGATTTGAGCTTTTCTGCTTCTGAGATGGGTAGACTGGCACTGAATAGCCACAAGGTAAAGAAGAATCCAACCCTCTCCTCCCAGCCATCTCCAGTGTAGCTGTTTCATATGTCAACGTGTGGCATTTTGTGCTCGCTGGATCTGTGCATCGGGCAAAAACACTGGGGTTTTTTGTGATTAACTACTGGATTCAGATATGTCACATTTTTATTTTGCTGTATTACATGCACTAAAGATATAAGCACATTTGCCAAATGTATTGACAGTGTTTACAATTTCCTTTTATAATGACTGGTAGAGGTCGGTCTGCATTTACCAACCCAAGGTATCTTCTCCATATGAGGAATACTTAACGTTTTCTGCACAAGTCACAACCAAAGTTAAACGGTGCTTCCTTCCTGCCACCAGCTTATGAACACAGAGCCAAATTTTCAGCAGAGAACATCACTGCAGACACACAGTTATTACTGCTGAAGATTTGCATCTGCTTTCAAATAATAGGTGCCTGCAGGACTAAACAGATAACGCACAGAAAAAAAGCAGGCACTGAAGATAAGCATCTTGGACAAAATTATGCCCCTCAAGTTTCCTAGCCTTCTGAATTGTTAGTGCTATATTGCTGATCAGCAATGACACAAATCAGAGAGCGTCAGTGACTTAAGTCCAATATGCAGGAGATTCCCTCATCCAAATTTCCATGCATCCTTTTAACCCATCTATCGCTGCTGTCAGTCCCTTTACACTCTGCACCTTTCTGGCTCACGGACCCATCAGGTCTATTCTGAACACACCACTCCTCTCATTATTTTGGTGGTACCTGTAAGTAGCCTGACCCCTAGAAATAAAACTCACAAGATACAAACATGAAATGGCATTTACATGTCTGTATCTCATTGTGATTTTTTTTTATCTATAATGAGATGTTTTCAGAATAAGAAGAAAAATGTTAACATTTAGCCCAATAAGGGTGTTTTTTTTTTTTTTTTTGCTTCTGACAGGTCTTAGCAGAGAGCAGACTGATATTCAGGTACAGAAAATGAATTATTGGAAGCCAAATGTAATTTTATTTTGGTGGGCCAACAATCAATAGAGCAAATGCACAGTCACTTCAGTAATTGCCACAGCTTCATGACAAATACTTACTAGAAACTCCTGGCTAGGTAATCTCAGTATGCCGTATTACAAAGGTGCTCAGGACAAGCAGCAGTCTGCATCTTTAATGTATGTTAGCTCAAATGTTCAGACACACATGCAAATTAAGCAAGGATGTATACAATTTATTTTTTTTTAAAAAAAAACCTTATAGTGGAAAAAGAAGCTCAAGTCACTTTACTTACCTACAGAAGAGGTAGTAGGGCCCATTCAGTTGGTAAAACCACACAGGAGAACCTGAAGACATACTCCCAAGACCTGAAGGCACGAGAGCACCTTCTCATATGGAGCTTATTGCCTCCATTTCTGCAAGACATCATTGTTGTAGGATCCCTACTGCAATTAGTGCTGCGTCATGAAACCGCAGTAGCAGCAGTACATCCTGCTTTGATAACCGCTGAGCTTAAGAGGGTTCCCCTCCAAGGCCTTTCTGCTTCTTTCATACCTTGTGGTCTCCTGCTTAGCCCAGGGGACTTTGTTCAGCACAGAACACCGGGAGAGCAGATGTAGCATTCTCACCTGCAAACAAAGGAAGAGCTGGTGTTATTACAATAATGATCTAGAATCAGACTGCCAAATACCTCATCCATAACTGATCTTTCCCAAGAATAGGTGGTCTGGGCTGTGCTCTGCGGGAGCGGCTCAGGGTGATTCAAGGTGGTGTATAGAGATTCCCATCGACTGACGAGGTGAGGAAGAATTCAGACTCAGAAATGATGCAGGAGAGATGAAATGCCAGCAATTCTGGCAATTACCAGCAATGCCAGCTTCACAATTCTGAAGACTAAAAGTTGCATCCCTAATATGACCAATGTGGCTATTTTAATATGAAATTATAATTAGTTTTAACTATGGTTTACCATAGCGTTTGGACCCTTTTGGAAGACTGAATACTTGGGGAAATTCTTGGCCTTTGTAGAGCCTTTTGAAGCTTATGTAAGACCTGATGCTGGTCTATTTTAAAAAAATGTTTTACGAAACAAAGAGCAGTGCAATCAGCAATTGTGAGGAGGATTACAGAGGAAAAAAGTAAAAAGCATATTTTTCAAATGTATATGACTTAGTAATCCACTTTCTCCTAATTTGCCACAGGAGGTGAAATCCTGTTTCACTTAGATACTTCTGTATTTTTTACCAATACCCATTTGTTTCAGAGTTTTCAGTTATGCAGATCAGACACTTGGGAAACTGAGAATGTCTTCATTTCCTTTTTTGTTCTGAAACAAGAAATATTCTTTATAGTATCTGAGGGCACCTCCAAAGTACGAGAGACTTTAGATGTAATTTTTCCTTCGAAGGAAAGCTATTCTTTTATATAAAGCAAAAAAAAAAAACCCCAACCATTTGAAGAGTGTTCAATCAAAACAAACTTAGCCTTGAGTGTTGTTGAAAGAATAGAAATTTCTTCCGTCAGATATCTTTCCTAAAGGTAATGCCATCTTTAAGCATCCTTCTTCAAATGTAACAGAAAGAAAAGAGTAAGGCCTTTACTTGTAGTATAATTAGCAAAGCTTGTAAGAAAAAAGGGAATAAAATATTATACACATGTTTTTGCAGCATAGGAAATGGAAAGAGGAGGATAATTCTGGTTGAAAAGAACTCAGCCGAGTCATAATGGTACATTAAAGAAACATTGTCGTGTACCTGTACAGGAACAACATGACTGCAGTTGGTCAGACCCAAAGACAGACCCACAGATCAGTCATTTGAAATGAGAGTGAGAGTGCCTACAAAAAGCACAAAGATGACTTCAAGCAGTGACTGATGGCAACATTTGGAAATTGTTTCCAACCCTCCCACAGTGAACAAGTAAGTTTAGAGTTGCTGACGATCCCTAACGCCTAGAAGAGCAGCATTGTTAGCTTGGGTCAAAGTGTCCATGTGTAAATGCAGCCGGTACACTCGGTTTGCTCACAGTTTTGTCAATCTGGAGCTAAGTTAGTTCAGTTAGAAGAGACTAGACCCAAAACATTTATGGTAAAATCTACCTGTAATCTTACAGCATGGTATCTTCAATGAAGCAGATCCTCTTCTGCACCCAGGTTATGCTGCACTCAGCAGCAAGAGGGAGATTTTGGAATCTCTCCAGCTCATGTCCCTGCCTAGCCGCAAGTTAATGGTGTATTTTAGTATGAGCATCATGGTGTCATCTGTGCCATCCTTTTCACACTGCCTGATCTTCCTGCTCTTAATGCTGGTGGATCTTCAACACTACAGGCCGTGAGAAGGAAAGCCGGCTAGACTGGGTCCATACTTGTAAGGGTTTGCACCCCATCTGAGATAATCCCTAAGGACAGTTTATGCCTCTTCTGTTACATCTGACCACAGAAGAGACAGAATATTTGTCCCATTAACTGATGATTAAGTCCTGAATATAATCTCAAGCTTCCTCTGCCCACAAGCAATATAAGACTGGACATGGTTGTTCAGGGCACCCAGGTACGCACACTCCTGGCTTCCACATTTACTTATTCTGGCCACATACACAAAACTGATAAGAAAATGCACAAAGTCTCAGAGTAGACTTATGCCTGCAACTCTCCAGACCTGCATGTGTGGCTGCAATAACTGTGTATACAACTGAAACACAGCTCTGTTCGGAAAAATGCTAGCTTTACACATTGTTTTCCTAACCCATTCTTAACTGAAATTCATTTTACATTGTAAGCACACACTACATTTGCTCTTTTTAATTAAACAGCATAACTAAAATGTATACTGCAAATATAATAATCTGACTGTTCTTTCCTGAAATGTTTTTTCCTGTGTATGAAGGAATTTTAAATTTTAAAAAAAAAATCCAATCTAGTTGTATTTGGCCACATGTAGCCACAATAACTTTAAAAAAAAAATAAGAAAAAAAATTAATGACTTATTAACACTTGTGTTTCCAAAATTTTTGTCATCTTCCATTTTTCTGCTGCCATGCTACTGAGTTTGAACTGCTTCCCTATAAGCTTGCACATAGCAAAATATAAGTAAACATTTTCAGAATACATCTCTCACCCTGAGGATCCACACTTGATTTCGATATAAAATGTTATTAACTTTGGCTCTTAGTACAAAAGGTCTTGATCAATAATTGTTTCTACCTGTCTATCTTATTTCTGTGTATAAGACAGTTCTGGGCTGCTGCCAATACATTTTGGTTTGTAAGCACATAATAGCGTATCACACACCTCAAACCTGTGTGGGTTTATCTTATCTTTTCATTAGGTAGAAGACGGTGTTTTCTATCTACATAGATTAGATTAGTTTAAGGTCACCCTGAGAAAAGAAAAAAAAGGAAAGGGGGCAATCCCAAGCACAAATACAGGCTGGGTGGAGAATGGATCGAGAGCAGCCCTGAGGAGAAGGACTTGGGAGTGCTGGTGGACGAGAAGCTCAACATGAGCCGGCAATGAGCGCTTGCAGCCCGGAAGGCCAACCACATCCTGGGCTGCATCAAGAGGAGCGTGGCCAGCAGGTCAAGGGAGGTGATTCTCCCCCTCTATTCTCTTCTGGTGAGACCCCACCTGCAGTACTGCGTCCAGCTCTGGAGCCCCCAACATAAGAAGGACATGGAGAGGGATTGTAAAACCAGCAAAAGTTGAATTAGCATTCTGGTGTCTTGGCAATCATCAGTGGCTCCCTATCTCATCCATTCATTCAACTCAAACTTACAAATAAAACTTCCTTGCTGCATTCCTTTACTTGTTAAGAGTCCTGAACTCAACATATTTTCACCACCTATGGTGGATTACATTAGTGACAACATGTCACTGATAGCTATGATAAGAAAAATAGAACTTTCTGCAACACTATTGTGAGTATATTTACAAACAGCTCTCCGTTGGTACTGGAGGAAGAGTTGTGAGCAAGCTGTCCACAGGCAAAGAAAGCAGGAGCCATTCTGCCACCTGCCTACCTTTAAACTTTTATCTTGAAATGACTGAGCAGGAACTCCAAAACAGAATAAATCGCACACAGCAGATCAAACATTTTTAAATTCATTAAATCTATTTCCTGGTACATTATAATTTGCCATTCATCTGGATTAATTATATTCTCCTAGTGATCTGCATTCAGAACTTCAGTAAAACATTAAAAATTCTTCAGGGTAAAATAAAAATCAAAGGAGTTTTTCAATGTTTGGAGAACAGTACAGAAAAAGAGGGAGTGGTGAAGAAGAAGAAGAACATGCCTGAGGGTAGCAGGAGAGGCAACTCTTCTCTCTATTCTGGTTGATAAGGGAACACTCAATTTCAGCGTTCATTCTACGCTTTTAATGTTGGAGGCAACTTTCTGAGACAAAACATAACATGAGTCTTTGAAGTCTTCATTGTTGAGAGCTAGTCTCTACCTCACCAGAAAGGGCAAAGAGCTTCCTCATAAAAATGTTGTTACCAAGACACAAATATCATCAGTTGGCTAATTGGGTGGGAGAGGTTAAGGGAGCAGGGCTCACACAGAAATCCTGCTGCATCGCAAGAGCTGGCATTTCTTGTATGTGGTGCCTTAACCACAGATTAGACCACGTTTGTTCAAAGAGATGAAATCCACTTCTGTAGTGAGAGTCATTCAAGTCCTGTATGAATCTTCCACCTGTAACCTCTAACTCAAGCGTCAATGGATTTAATTGGAACACAGCCCTAAAAAATCATCTAGCATTGATATGTTTTTAAGACCATATATTTAAGATCGCTATGCTTAACACATTATATTTAAAAGAAGTTCTGCAAAGTACATGATTTATGTTAGATTCTCTCTTTCTCATACCCTATATTGTTTCACAAGATCTGTGCTAAAGATGGAATTTTGGAGGCAGAGCGAGTGGGAGGCTGTGAATAGTTTATTCAAAAAAAGTTAATTAGAACTGAAATTATTCATCATTTTGAGTCAGATTTGGCCAAAAATTTTGGTTGATTAAAAAAAAAAAAAGTGAGACTTAGGTGACCATTCACAAAACTAGCAAGGCAGAGAAGGCTGTGTGCCTACCATCTCTCGGTAACGATGACATTCATCTCAACACAGGGGCATGTGGGTTCAGGTCTTTACTCTGCTTGGTGCAGAGCATGATTTTGGGAAGTGCAGTCTCCTGTGTTCCAGGTGAATGCCTAACCTCTGGTCTCTGAGTAACATCAGCAGCAACAAAGATTCACAGCTCTTATTAAAAGAAAGAAAAAAAATTGGTGATATTTTGAGTCGAAATACTCAACTGATCTGAAACAAATGAAAGATCCCAATTTTTGGTTTGGTTTGTTTCTTTTCAAGTGAGACAATTTCACTCTCTCCTTTCCCTTAAACCTATACCTTACAAGGCATTTACCTTTCTTGCCAGAGTGAGCCTCCTAATTGCAACAACTGGCCTTCTCATTTATGGTCTTAAGTGGGATTCATCTCACCTACCTTCAGATCCCTATAATGGAGAAAATATCTTTGAATGTAATCCTCCTGAGATCACTTTTATGGAGTCATTCATCTAAGCTTTTCCATATATCTGCTGTCTAAAAATTTGGCCCACATGTAGGTGGCCTACTTTCTCCGGTAGACTATCAGGGGTGATGAACAATGGGTGCATTTCCATTGTAGTTATCTGTATTTGGTGACATGAATCCCATCCTTGATGGGACCCTTTTCCCCCACCTAAGACTGATATTAAAAGCAAACATAAAACCCTTCTGTAATCTTGTAGCTTTGCTCTGATACCAAGACACTTTAGAAAACAGACAAATTGGTAACTAGTTATTCTATTCCTCCTTTTGATTTCATAAATGCAAATTAAAAATACTTATCTGCTGTATAAAGACTTGGCATGTTTAAATAACTATTATCCCTTAAATATATTCCAGTGATGTAGGAATCATTATTCTAACAGATAGAATAGGCATTAAATCCACAGGGGAGTCATTAAAAGATGGCTATTTCTCTCTGTTTGACCAAAGCAGCAGTTGTAATGTATTTATTCAGGATTTAGCAAATGGAATTCAATTAGAACTGAAATGGTGTTAAATTGAGTAATTCCTATTGCATTCGTCTGACAGACAGGAGTGGCATGACCTGAAAAGTTAAAAGGAGCAGTATTCAGCCAGGATCTCTGTGTTCTGTAGCACTTGTTGACAGAATGTCACTGAACAGGTGTATATGCTCCTTAACTTCTTAATCACCTGCTTAACACCTGCAGTAGAAAATAAGGACCAAACAACATTTATTGACATTATGCGATAAAGTCATACCTTAATAGAAATAATGTCCTTTGCTCACATTGGCTGAAATAGAGCTTAAAATTCATTGTATTATGGCCATGTTTGAATCAAGTGTTCTGATAAAATTCCATTTATGCAACAAGGAAGAATCAAGTACTATACAATATGTTGTTTTTCTGGAGCAGTTTTTATGCAGGGACAATGAGATTCTAAGGTCTGCAGCAAAATATTGTATTTTCTTTTTAACATACTATGAAGGCATGAGTATTTAACACATCCACATACACAAAGACATGTGGAATGCATATGGCATGAAGAAGGTCAAACATTGAATCTCCTGTATCTAAAGCAAGACATTGCATATGGTGTGGTATAGGCGAGTATCATAAAACAAGGCAGGTACGTTCCTTCCCTATTTTCGTAAAACCTCTTCACCGTGAACAGATGGGGCTGGGGTGGCATTCCTGTGATTATCTGTGGGGAGTGCAGCCTGATGCCATTGAACACCAGACGCTGCTGCTCATCAATAAAGTTGCATCCGTTAATGCATTTGCTTGGCTGTCCTAAAAATCAGTCTGGAAATGACATCTGGCACATGTTGAATGTAGAGGAAAACAAAGAAAAATGATGTGGGAATGGTTGAGTAAATTTATGAGCATTGTTAAGGAAATAGCCATACTAACAATCCACCCACATACTTCAGCCCTGCCTCAGACAGAGAAATCCGTCATTAAAGCAGCAATCATAGTAAAGGACTTTATACAACAGGGATATAAATAATTTTTTTTAATAGTGGCAAGTGAAGCAGTCATCATGTTTTGGTTCTACAACACAGAATGTGACCTCAGGTGAGGGAAATAATTATATTTTACTTCTCTATTATGTCTACGGTTCAGATCTTTCTAGCCTTAAGCACCTATATGATTTCACTCTCATTCGCATTCCCACTAGTTGCCAAATCTCTAATTCAACAAAATACTAAAGCTCATGCTTAAACTTGAGGATGTGCTTCACATGCTGAATGGCACTGTGATGTCAGTTGGACTTAGAGGAAATAAAATGTCAGTAGAATCCTCACCCGAACCCCGTCGTGATCCAGACGAAAGGGTTTCATTTTAATTAGCATGCAAGTAACGAATTTTCACAGGAACAGAAGTTGCTCAATCAGGTCAATAGAATTCACAGTTGAATAAAGCTAGATTTTGTTTGTTCTTTTCAAAATGTAGATGCGATTGGTGATACTAGAAGGCATTTCTGAGAGCATTTTTGTGAGCAATTTTTAGGGGACCAAATCCAAAGTTCCCATGTCAGAAAATTGGTCTGTTGTTTGCCTAATTTAGTATATTTGCAATGACTCTGCACCAAAAATCGCTTTTGATGAGTATACACAAAATATCCATTACTAAATATGGAAGTATAACATGTATAAGAAGCATTTTACAACTTTAACCTGAATTTGGTGAAAATACTTCCACGTGATTTTAATATAGAAACAAGTATACTATATAGGAGGAAGAATTATGCATTTAGCTGCTCTCTGAAATATTCAGATGTTCAGAAAAGGAGGTAAACATATGATAAAAATCCCGCTGGACACCACAGTCCCCTTTGGAGCACTGGAAAGCAGATGGTGTCTTTAAAAAACAAGACAAGATCAGTCTTACCAAAAAACAGATGCTATCCATTTTCCAGGGAAGATTACTGACAACTAATAAGTTCACACAATAAACTTCTGCTAACTCCAGAAGCATTAAACAGTCTAGAATAAAGAAAATTATCTAGAATATTTCAGGGGAGAAATAACCTGAGGGCCAATAAAATTCCTTTTTTCATAGCTATTATCATCTTCTCATCAAGCCAGAGCTATTTCCAAGATAACATTTGAAACAATAAAAGCTCTACAAGGTGAAAACATAAACTAGAAATTTAGGAAAAGAAAACAATAGTGTTCTAAAATTAAAGACAAATCTGAAAGTATAAAAGGCAAAAAAAAGGTCAAAGCATTAAAAGATGCAATTTTAGATACATAAAATAGACATTAGTTACTTCTGAGTCCATAGGTTTAAGAACACAGAGGAGTTTCCAGGATAGTTGCTGAACACTGTACATGACAATCATTTTCCTGTTAGTAAAATTTCATGTATCGCTCCACATAGAAAGCAACAGAACTGCTATTATATTGTATGTATAGAGGCAGCATAGCATCTCTTTTTTTCCAATATATAGTAAAAAATTAAAACCACTTTTTTTTTTTTTTAATATATCAGTCTGTGGACTTAACTAAAGCAGGAAAAAGCTCATGAAGTCAAATTCTATAATTGGATTTTATATGAGAGAGTAAAGTACAAGAGACTATATAATGTAAATTTTAAAGACACTGAAGACATTTCTACTTACACATTCAAAAGGGGAGAAACCGTAACTGTGAAAGTCATCTGATCACAGCAGGAATGAATTTTCATTTGTTGTTTCCATATGCAGCACTGGGTAATTGGCCAGTTGCATTATTGCAGGGGATGAATATTCCTTGAAAATGAGAGATATGGACGTAATACAGAAAATCTGATGTGCACTGGTGCAGTTCCATTAATTCTGATACAGTAATTGCAGCATATATAATTTAAAAAATAATCCAAGTTCTTACTTCTAAACACCAAAATGTGCTGACATGTCATGAGTGGGATTGTCCTTCTCTTTGTGTCTGTCACTGAAAAGCAGACAACATTTGAAAACAACGTACCAAATGTCAAAACAAGATGCAACACCTGTGAGAAGCATGTAGGGGTAGGAGGTAGGGAGTACTACGTACTGCTGAGTACTTAAAACAAGATTTAATGAGACAAATAAGCTTGTGCTGTTAAAGACAGAACACTGGTCACTGAAAAAGGTGGCATGGATTTTTGTATGCCCCAAAGCCTCATTTTAAGTCTTGATCTGAATCCTATGTTTGTACCTAGACATGCCTTCTTTCCCCACTTCAGGGAGCCTCAGAGCTAAAAACCATGAACTTCTTTCCCATCTTTGAGTAACAGGGCTCTTCTTCTGCCCTAGGTCCAACTACTCTGTTAGGCTGCCGTATGCTGCTATTAATGGAATAACTCTCAAATCTAGGTACCATTTTTTTTGAGTTCTGTAGATAGATATCCTCAAATAGATATCTATCATAGGCACACAAGGAAAAGAACGGCCTGTGACAAAAATCTGATTCCCAGTTCTTCTAAGGTGACCTTGAGGAACTTGTATCTGTACTATAAGGATAATAATAACAGTATAATGTTTACAGAGGGTTTATAACAGATAAATTCTTAATGTGTGTGAAGTCTTCAGATACGCCAGGAACAGATACATAGGGATGGACATTTAAGACAGGTATTATTCAGCCTGGGCCATAGACAATTCATACAAATGCAAACCAACAAAGGAAAAAAAGGTAGAAGAAAAAAATGGACTTTTCACAGAAGCTTTCTGACTGCCACATTCCAGTCCTGTGAAAGTAATTCAAACTGAAAAGCATTTCCATTCTGAACCTTCCACAGGCCTTTCACATGGGGCTCATTTTAGCTTCTTTCATTACAATTCCGCATTTGGCTCACCTTCCCCTCCCTTCTTTCTTTTAAATCACAGTCAAACTTAGATAATAAAAGTTGAAAATAGAGAGATAAAGACTTTCTGGTACATTTCTCTTATTCAGGTTAGAAGATAATTCTGTTTACTCCGTTCAGGTAATATTCCAGTTGTACTGCAAGCTGCCGCAGAGGAACGAAAAATTGATTTTCTTCTTGTAAAGTATAGTGTACACGAACACCTATAATCTTTATACATTTACAGAGATTTTTAAAAAGGCCACATAGCACATAAGCATGTTAAAACTGTAAAATATTCTACAGGCCATACTGTCTTCAGGCTCCTTTAAGCTGAGGCTGTAATATCTGCAGATGCAAAAACAAAACACAAGTTTATCCGTATGGATTGGGTGCTGCTCCACCTGCCTGCATCCACTGAAACTGCTTACAAGGGCACCCTGCATCTGTGCAGCTGCATTCTTGGGTACTCACTGCAAATTGCAGCACAATTTCGCTAGGAGGTCCAGAATATATAGAAACATGTACATGTACACGTAGAAAGTGTAACTGTTCTCATTTATCATTGCTGTAGTCTGTGTCAGTGCTTTTCTCAAAAGCAGGGGACCGGGTGGGCAGACACAAAGATGTTTCTCTTGACCCACTGCTGAGCATTGAATGAGCTCAGACCTTCAGATCGGAGAATAATTCTTCCTTTCCTAGACAGCAAGTGATTTTCAGATCTGTTAATTTAGTCTTTTTCACCTGTTAGAGCTGAATTTTCCTATTTATAGTGTTAATCTGTGTTCATCAGAATGTGGTTTCAGAGATTCATGGCCAGGTATATGAGAAGCCTGGGAAAGAAGTGCTAGATCTTTCCTTTTGCCTCATTCCTTCCCAGTCAACCGGGTTTCAATTTCGGCTTATCAAAACTTGAGTCATGAAAATTACTGACTCCTGGAAACACAAAGCTTTGAGTTAATTTGGCATTCAAATGTCACCAAGATACTATTTATCAACTTAATTAAGGTGTAGAGAACAACAGACTTATTTTTCTTCCTAGCAAGCATGTTAAAGAATGTTAAAAATTATATTATCATAACTGGAAAATATGCCATCATAAAATACGGCAATGGGAGGGGGTGTTTTGTGTACTAGAAAACTGAACACATTTAAAGGATATTTATTATGTGGGCCCGCCATTTTACGGTGTGATGTGTTACAGCCTGAACAAAACCATGGTTCATCACCTGTCTTTGCCTCCTTTTGTAGCATCGATACAACGACAGCCTTCGTTTCGCTGGGCAGAGCCTGGTGCCAAGGAAGCAGGGCGGGTGTGTGGCAAACAGAGTAGCAAACGCTTTCGGGCTTCTCTGAATGGGTGGGTAACCACACCAGTATAATTACACCAGTATAATTACGAGACTGGAGTTAGAGCCGTGTGGAGAATCTTATTCTGCAATCAGAGTGCCTTTTCTTTGTTTGGCTTATGTTGCTTTGAAAGGTATAATTATACCAATATAGTTACATTGATGAATTTCTCCATGTAGACAAGGCCTTACATAATGCCAGCCTCGTTTATTTCCCAATCAAATATTACAACTTTAAAAGCTATCATTGTTTCATTTACTTGTTTGGCATTTACCTTCTTTTTGATGTTGATATTGCTTGACATATTATTCAATCAATTGTTAGATAGAACAATTATTCCCCTTAACTGCTATTAGAAATGCCATCTATTTTCTTTTGTTAATTTCTCTGTGTCAAAATTATTAACTATCCAATCAACTAATGTTGTAACTACTACACATTTCACTGCTGAATGATATATACTTGCACCAAACACAAAAGACAAATCCTGATTCTCTTTCTCAGACACCAATCCTTCTTCCTGCTGGTTAGTATTCTTTGCATCTCTTTGTTATTCTATGCCCACAACTAAATGAATTTAAATAATTTGCTAAAGATATATATATTATATTATCAGAGAGTCTGTTATTTTTCTTTCATATACCATCAAGCATGGATCCAAATGCAGGATAAAAACCCTCAAACTATGTAGAAACAATTTTGAAGAATTTGCCTATAAACTATCCATGAAGATGCTCATTGCGACTGGTGACATAGATTGCCTGTAGCAGTAGCTTCCTTTAGTTCCCATTTGTTTCAGCAAATAAAGATGGTAATATAAAAATCAGAGCTCGAATCTGTGCTCTCCAAGCCTTTGTAAGCCATTTTATGTTTAGGTCACTACAGTATTTTGAATGTTGTAAATGGCAGATTGTTGCAGAAGGTGTGAGGGGGACTGAACAGTCTGCACATTTTAAATACAAGGTGAATATCCTGTGAACTAAACCAAAAATAATAAAAAAAAAAAGAAATCCACGTTTATGAAATAAATCAAAATAAATGAATCAATCTTACCCAGCTGGAACAAGGTAAGGGCATTTCCCCACCTTAACCGAAGTGTTGGTAACATAGATGTGTGCTAACCAGTAATTAGTCCATATATGCTAGTTGATTTGACTAATCTGAAATATTCTTAGCAAAGTCACGTAAGTATCTTAAGCTAAGCTTAAATGTCTGATGTCCAACAAAAACAAGTAATGCTAAAATGCGTCCTTAACTGTCTTCAACAACAGGACAGACAGATCAGTCAAGTGAATGGTCAATGAAATAAAAACAGCAACACTTTTCCCAGCAGAAAAGTTGAACACGTTTTATAGTCATGGGTCACATATCTGTATCTCCCTTTTACAGGTAGTGAAAGTAAGGTGCAAAGGGTCATTACTCTGATAGGAATATTCATAGAAAAGGCAACCTAGTACGACCAAGGTCTCCTAAATATTCTAGCTGCTTTTCTAATGTTAAATATCCAAAAGATAAGGGGAAAAAGAGTAGACAGGTGGGGAAGAGAGGAGGTGAAGATGGCAAAGACAGAAAAAAAAAACAAATAAAGGAAGAAGTCAGTAAAGAAAGAAGGAAGGCAAGAATATAAAATGGTTGTGTTTCTTTAAAATCTGTTTAAGGTCACAGTCTGATTTATTTATTGGTCAGACACAAATTAAGCAACAAAAGTAAAAATTAAAAACTTCGGCTGGAGAAATAGTGAACCCTATTCAAGAACCCACCTCCTAATAAAAACCTGTCCATCACTTCCTTTCCAAGTGTGACAGTTTCTCCAGCTACTGCAAGCTTATTTGTCCCTAACATTTTGTTCCTCTCTCTTCTGTACACTAAATTTGGCCTTTACACTTAAACCCACTCCAGTTTGGCCAAACATAATAAGTACAGCTTTGCTATTTACCAGTTCTCAGGACTTCAGGGAGTGCAGAGTTCCCCAGAAGAAAAGCAGTTTCATTTAGAAGCAACCGACGGCAAAGACTGCTCTTTCCTAGGCTGGGAGGCAAAGAGGCCAAGACACGTTGTGCTCAAATATTCCCCTTCACGCTGACTAAAATGTGCTGGGCAGCCTCCTTAAAAGTGGCTGCTGCCTAAGATTTGCCTGTCAAATCTTACAGCAAGATGAGGTAACAGAAAGGAGCACAGGAACAGAAAAAACCCATATATGCCCAAACCCTGAAGTGTTCCCCAAATGTAATTTCATGGGATTTCCCATGGACCGCCTAGCCAGTTCTGCACTGCGAGCCTGACCTGCCATAAGAGCAGTACAAAAACCTCTAATAACAGAAGCGGCAATACAATCTCCTTTTTAAAAATCAGATGTCAAGAGGAAACTTCATCATGACAATGCAAAGAGACTGTGATGGACAGCCAAGTAGTTACTGATTTTCACTGCAAAAACTTTGTTCTCAGTGTCTCAAAAGGTGTCTCGGTTACCCCAGAGAGGTAATTCTAGCTTTTGGGAAACCCAGCTCTGTCTGACCTGACCTTGCCCATCCCTAATTGGATCTTTCAATATAAAGAAATGTTATATCCATTTTACAACTTCAGCAAGGTGAGAAGTAACATCTTATGATTTACTGTCTTCCTTACCAGTGTAGCATAACACAAGCACCATCCATCTCTGGCATACATACTGTAATATTTGCCCCAGCTTGGATATGAATTCATGACCTTCTCTATACATTAAATATCAGAAGTTCTTCAGTGTTGCTGCACTTTGTCAAAATAAAATCATCTCCTCTAAAGGGACATCATAAGTGAATATGAAAATAAAACTGCTCAGCAACTTTCACGAACTAGGATACGGTGACCAAAAGACTGTTTCTTACAAGGACAGCAAAGCAAAATAATAGCCCCTTTGCATTCAAAGCACCAGTGGAATTCAAACAATAACTGCTGCTATTAACGTGACTTGTCAGGTGTTCTTCCAAAGCTTATCAGAAAACCTGTGACAGGTTTTGTTGTGACTTTAGTTAACACCCTAGTCAGTCTGTCATGATTTGCTTCTTACTTGTTACTGTAGATGCTCCAGCCTCTTGCAGCTTGATGTTTCACAAACTTTGCAAGCAATGTATTGGATTTGTCAAACAATTCTAAACTTGCCAAGTTTCTGACCGCAACATAAACGTACTTTTCCTCCCTCAAAAGCAAAAAACCAAGGAAACAGAAAAAACCAAGAAGCCCAAATCCAACACCATCTCTGAAATTCCCAGTGAATCCTGGGTAGCTTACCTAAGTTAACTGCAGTTTGTTTAAGCATGCATCATCCGGGATGAATTCGGTGCATGCTCAGCGCTCCCCACCAGCTCTCCATGTGGACATTCCTGGGCACAGGCTGAAAGCTGCACAGCAGGCATCGAGCCAGTGGAAAACAGCTACATCACTCCATGTTCACACCCTGATACTTGACACCAGGGTGGTTTGTGAAAAAGAAAGCAGAGGGAGGATTTAGTGTTACATAAGTATTGATCTCTTCCTCTCGTTTCTTCCCCTCTACATTCATGCTACATTCAACTAGAAATTAGTTTTGCCTTTTCCCAACCAGACCACTGTTTGCCCAGAGCAGGCTGGGAAGTGCAAATGTTCCTTCAAAACCTTGAAGTGCCTCTATCACCAGTCCAAACAGCAAACAAAGCCACTGCTCTGTTCTGCAGTGATTGCTCCAACCTTCTCCAGCCTTCAGTAGCCCACAGGAGATGGAACATCCTTCCTGCTGAGCTGCTTTGTACTCAGATGTTCAATCACAAATGAAGCCCCTTTCATATTTTCAATCTAATAATTTTCATTTAAACATACAACTCGCTAATCAGTTATATAATTTGAATTACTCATATTCCTGATGGGGTTAAGAGGCTAGATGGGGTGGTGATGAAACCACTTTGGATTGACGGTGGATTTGAGCATGGCTTACTTCCAGCCCTGTGTTTGAAGGAGAATATGGCAATTGCCTGAAGCAGAAAGATCTCTAGGAACGTGATCTAAAGGTCAGAGTTATATAGGGAAACACCAACTGACCGTATTGAGCCCTGGATCCAGCAGTAGATCCTTTTCTTCATAGAACAGTACACCATTGAAACTCACTGCTGCTCTTGGTGCAGATTTTTTTTTTCTGTTTACTCTGCTTTAACTTGCACGTGCCCTTTGAAAGCCATCTTGAGCGCTGGATTTCAGAGCAAACAGCTCTCACATCTGACAGACCCATAGAATGATTTACGCAGCTTTCAATGGCGATATACAATGATGATATTTATAGCCAGCCAGGGCCAACAAAGATACAAACACAGAGCAGGGCTTAACAGCCCTGACTAATAGCAAATATCATTAAAGAAGGCCGGACAGTGACATTAGTAGCCAGTTAATTACAATACAAACTATCTTTAGGGAAAACATGAGGTTAGGAATTATTTGAAAGAAATTTGTCTAATTTCTATCTGCACAGCTTTCTGTGCATTATTTTGCAAACCACAGTCAGCTGGACAGCCTAAACTTAAGTCAGATGTAGGCAACTAGAGACTAATTTAAAGGTATATAAACTTGCTAATTTAGAGATATGGGCCAGTTTAGAGGTGGCAGTGTGTAATTCGGTGCGAGTGAACTTTCCAGGTAATAACTGCACAGTTGTGACTGCAGGGTATGCAGACCCTGCGGTGACCTACTGTGCCTCTGCAGGCATAGGTAGAAAAAAACCTTGAATTTCCAGGGTTCAGACAAAACTCCTAGCAACCAGAACTGACTTTTTTTTTTTCTTTTTAAAGAATCAGCTTCCAGTCAGATATCTGCAGAAGGGCCATCTTCCTGTAAAGACCTGCTTATCCACATACGGCTGAGTTATCAAAACCTTAGCAGCTATACAGCCCTTCTGAAAATTCAAGCTCTTCTTTGGTGCCTGAGCAGAGATGTAAAAGTAATCTTTGATAAATGCATCTCCTCTGTCTTCCCTCACAATGTACTTCAGCGCATTTAAACAAAAAAATTTCCCATGCTAACTCTTAGTCATCAGAAGCATACAATACCAGGAAATAATCAGGGTTAACTGGAAAGGTGGAGAAGTTCTAGAATACACTAAAGTCATGTTAGACTTGGCACTTTCTGAGTGTCATGAACTGGTCCATATTTGGGGGAGAACAAGGTACACTAAAAATGTTCAACAGACCACATCCTGCACTTCAAATGTAATGAAAAAAAGAGAAAGTAGAAAAGTAATTTGGCATTTCTTCTCATGCAGAGGGCACTTGGCCCGGGACTCAGCATTGGTAGGAATCCCACAGCATACAGATTACACCGCTCAGCTTTTCCTTCTGAATACTATTTCACAAATGTCTTTGTGTTAAACAGAGTAATTAGTGTATTGGGAGCCCCAGCACACAGGCATTTACTGTACTGTGGGACAAGTGCCTCTCTTCGTGTATCATATCTGCTAAAATCCAATAGCATCTACTGCTGGTGCCAACAGCTCTAGTCAGAGACCTTTCTCTTGAGGAGCTTTTCCTATTCCTTTCTTCTTGTCCAATAAAGGTATTACTTCTTAGGTACTAATTATGCATCAGTGAGATCTAAATTATCTTCTTTTTTCTGCAAATGACACAGAAAACTGGACTCTGCACCCCATAATCCTGTAGGCTAATTTCCAGACAATATTGCATATTTTCTATGCAGCTTTTTTTTTTTTTTTTCAGGTGCTTCAGTACTGAAGTGTTGCAACACTGTAAATTACAGTTTGCAAATTAACAATGGGGATTTGCATAGTGATTTATAAAACAAAGACCCCTCTTATCCTGTGGAGAGAGGAAAGACCGAACAGAGAAGGAAGGCTGAAGGCCGCATGAGGATGTAGTAACTAGAGAGGCTAAATCATCAGCGGGAGTTACCGATTTTGTGTACTAAGGCACATGTAGGTTTAATATCATTGAAGTAAGGTGGTATAAAAAGTGCCCAATAAATGGAGCTCCACGAAAAATACGTCTCCTGTTTTGTTCATGTTCTTCAAATGTATTTTATAAAGAACAGGGAATGTGTCAACAATTTCTGCCCCCGTATGGAACCGGAAACTTGAAATAAAATCAGGACCCTGGCCAGCGCCACCCCGTTGAGCACAGCGGCGCGGCGGGCGAGGCGATGGCTCCTGTTTATGACGATTTACGTGACATGAGAACCACAGAGGAGGCAGAAGGAAGCACCGCATACAGCTCTGAAGAACTGGCAGGCTCAGAAAACCTTAATGAGCAATTTGGGGCCAATTAATATCTGGAAACAGCCAGGAGTGATAAGCAAAAGAACTTTCCAGTGGTGATCACGAACGCTGCATGTTCTGTGGGGGGAAAAAAAAAAAAAGAAAAAAAAAAAAAACAGCATCAACATTATCTGCATTCATCTATTTTTCTTGCTAAATGAAATAATCTGAAGCATTCTGAATCTTGATTAATCATTTAGGTCAAGCAAAGACCAGTATCTGTACAACACACCTCCATTTTTATATATGATCGCTGTGCCAGACCAAACCAGATATTTATGGCATGAATTATGTATAAATATACACACATACATATGCATACATACATGTATACAGGACTATGATTTATTCATTATTCTTAGACATTCCGGATGAAACAAGTGGAAACCAGTAGTGGAGGATACGCATTTACTCTGACAGAGTAAAAACTGATGCACATTATTTATGAGGCCTGTTCTGTCAAAGTATGTTGGTTTTGATGATCCTATTCGAGTGAATGCCACCCTTATCTGTCAAGTAAGACACACACCAACTTACTACTTCTCTGAGGGAGAAAAAGGTGCTACTGAAAAATGCACACCTTCTTATTATAAACATGTATCAAGGCACGGTCATTTAAAAACATAAGCCTTGATATGTGTATGTTTTTAATTGGCACCACAGGAAAAATGTACCCAGCATGTGTGTGCACAATTGCATCGCCACAGAAAAGTATTTGCAGTTTTAAAATCAAGGTTTATACTTTCATTTCTGCTGGTGCTGAAGAAGGCAGAGAAATAACTGTCAGAAAACTGGAAAGCAGCAAAGGCAAAAGCAAAGATATTCTTCTTATTTGTCAGAAAATAAGAAGTTCAGATGCATCTTGTCATCGAAACAGTTTTGTTCCTAATGCTTCATTTTTCCTCCTTGTAGTTGAAGACTATTATAGAAACTAATAGAGGTGGGCAGCAATCTTATTTTCTGTTGTATGTGTCATTCTGTGATTTTGACAGGCTTTAGGTTGTTATAATGAAACAAAACAAAACCAGAAAAGAAGTTTATTGGGAAAGAGAATCTGATTTGTGGGTAGTTGAAATGTGTCATTCAGGTTCCAGAGATTTACATTTTATAACAAGATAATCCGTTTTCAGTTTTTCACAAAGAGAATGATCAGAGCTTGTGTTTCTGTGAAACATGTTATTTTGATTAATGAGAAAAAAATGGAAAAACATTTCACTGAAATATTTTTGTTGTCTAGAATTTAAATTTTACTTTATGCAGGGACTCTGGCTCAGAGCACTGATATACAGCACTACAAAAATGAAGGAGGCTCCATGACAGCATTAAGTTAATTCTGGATTTACTCCAAAACTGCTAAGAGCAATATTTACTTCTGTATTTTTTATAGGAAAAATGTGCACAAGGTACAAAATATCCTCAGAATGACTAATGAGAAGGAAGAACAAATAGAAAAAAGGACTGAAAAATATTGCAGAAAGGAAAGGACCTATACATGACCCAATATTTCAGATTTTGCATGGAGTTTAATGAAGCAAGCACTGGAGATTTTAAGAGATGACAGCAAACATCCATTTTCTTTATTTGTACTACTACAGTTTCTAAAGAATCTAGTTGGAGATTGAAGCCTTCTTGACTGGAAAAATGTTTGACTATTACAGCAGGAAATGTGGTTATTTTTCCCCTCAAATTTGCAGGCATTCTTTAAAAAATGAATATTTTTCTTTTTTTTTTATCAATCACAATCATCCCCGTAGCCCCCCAGAGAAAGTGTTCTTGAGGGTGGGCGGTGAAAATCCAAATATTATCTGTTTTCAGTCAAAATAATTAATTGTTAGCCAAAATTTCACTTCCAAGTTGCACTGGCTCAAATCAGAGCAATCCTGCTAACCTAGGAAAGCACAAAATCTGCTCTCCCTCTCAAATCCATAACTATAGTTGAAATAAAATGCTGCGCTTCACTCTTCAACACTACGTAGTTAATCTTGAATCTCCATCTGCTTAAAGCCATTTCACATCAACTTTTACAATTTCTGCATGCAGCTTTCTAGCAACAATTCAAAACTAAATTTTACTCTGAAACATCAGATTAGATCTGCTTGTGCCAGTTTTACAATGACAAAATTTCAACAGGCTATATGGACACGTGATGAGAATCAACAACATTAATCAGGACCAAAATGTCTGCATGGATTAAATAACTCCAAATTCTTACTCCATTATTCCCACCAGCCAAAGATGGACAATAATTTGTAGGTCATCCAGACTTCATGCAGCAAGTGGTGAAAGCTCTACAGCAATATAATACAGAAGTTCACTAATGATAAGATGACATTTTTGAGCTAGGATTGAAAATAAGTGCTATGTGGGTGTTGAAAACAACAGGGTGAGATATGGCTTCCTTAATTACTCATTGTATTGAAAACCATTTGCAAACAAACACACTTGCATAAATTATCTCTCTTTGGTTGGTAATGTCCTGGTCTAAGTCCTTTCAATAATAGAAACAAACAGTTTTTCTAGTGATTCATGTTGCAGATGTGTTGTAAGTGAAGCCAGATCTTATTAGCGCAACTCTTTTCCTTTTTTTTTTTTCTGGCAGACTTTGAGCTCAGTAGGTCATTTTGTGCTACAGCTAATATTTGTTCTGCAGTATTCAATTTAATAAATATGATTCAATAAATATAAAGAAAATGAAAATTCATTTTTAAATAAGCTGAAAGTGAAGATTAGTGAGTGTGGAAGCAGTGAGGTTCGCTTTATCTTTTAAAGCTGGCATTGTAAAAAAATGTTAAAAAACCCCCATAGTGTAAAGATCTCATCTATTTTTATAGCTATGAATGCGCTGTCACCTCATGATACACAGGTTCCTGCAGTGGAGAGCTTCAGTGACTGGCGGCTCAGATCACTGCTCCTGTCCCCTTGGATCTTGGACTCTGAAATTTCGTCCACTTGTGCTTTCATTAATGAATAGAGGGGAAAAAACACCCAACTCTTAAAATACCTCTTTCCATCAAAGGAAAATTTTATTAATGGGTTTCAATAACAAAAATACTTAATATGGTTATTGGGACCAAATGTAGCCTTCATTTTAGAAATACAAAAATGAGCGGAGACTATGTCTGATGAAACTGGAGAAGCTGAGCAAGGATGTCAGTGGTCTACATGTCTAAGAAAAGAAAACTTATCATCTAGTGCCAGCTGTGAACAAAACAAAGCAATTATCACCTCTGTATTTAATAAACAGAGAAAGGAAAGCAAAAAAATAACAGTGGATCTGTTCTTCCTGCCATTTTGTTAACAACAACAATCCCCTGAAGTAGTTGCCATGTATTTAGGAAACATTTTCAACCTTCACTGTAATAGTTGCAATAATATTTTTAAATTTAAGCATAAGCATAATGTTAAATTTCACAAACAGCAATTAGTACTTTCCAATGGCATCCTCTCTATTTATAGCATTTTCCAGAGAGTATGTAGACTCAGAGAGGAAGCCAGCAAGACTTAGAAAAATTTCACCATGTGAGAAAAAAATGTTAGGGAACAAGTGTAAAGCATGAAGAAAAACGAATGTAAATGTCTTTATAAAATACACCAAAGCTGTTAATTTTACTGTGGTCAAGAGTACTTGCTAATGACCAGAGGGACAAGGTTTCTGAAAAATTAAGAGTTTGCTCAGAACAATGAAAACAATTGTCAATCACATTTTTTTTTTCATAAGAAAATGTCTTGTATGGCTAAAATACAGCTACAATGTGGAAAGGCAGTGCTGGGTGCTACGGGTTATGAGAATATGCTGCATACATCAAGCAAAGCCAATAAAATGTGCCTGAACTGAACTCAGTTATGCTTAACAAAATGTCATCAAATTGCACTGAAGTCAATACTGTCACCTCAGACCCATATTAACACAGCGAAGACCGGAATCTGTTCTCATGTTCTAACATCTCAGTCAATAATATATACATTTTTATTTCACATGTCTGGTTTTAGATCACATACGCTGCAGAACAAACAGAGGCAGTGACATTATTGGCTATGAACTGTGTACCATATATTATTGTAACTGCTATTATCGTGTGACAGTACTGAAAATGCTGTTACAGTGAATAGCTGAGCAAATAAAAACAGCCAATAGGTGGAAAATTGGAATGGGACCACAGAGGATTTGCTGGAAATGTCGTATACAGGAGCAGACTATGAAGGCAACTCTTCACTGCCAGACAGGTTGCCTTGCGGCTTGCACTAGCCTTGGGACATTTAACAAGCGTTTCTTATGCTTAAGAGTTATATTTGTATTTTATTTGTTTAAGAAAAGTTGTTTTATTTTATTTTATTTTTTGTAAATACTTACTTATGCCGTCTATATCTTGTTTTATTGGGAAGAGCTTTTAAATTCAATGAGACTGCTTGGGCAGTGCTGTGTAGCACTAAATATGTTTGACTTACTACAAATAAGAACTTTGATCAAATGTCCCATTTCTCCCAGCTATCCCATCCAGTCTGTCAGTAGTCGTCTAAGCACTCAGTATTTTTTAAAAAGCTACATTAAAACTAGCAACTCTTCATACACTGTCAGTAATCAGATTGGACTTTTATACAGCTGTCTTGACAGAACCTTGAATTATGCATTCAGGTAAAAATCTCATAAAAGTTTACAGGCCAGATCACCATTGGTTTTGCACAGGAAACTGAGTAACTTGGGGAGTCCACACCACTTTCACCAGGCTGACAGCAAAGCATGGTCTGCTGTCAGCAGACAAATTCAGAATTTGTGCCCCTGTTTTGTATACACCTCAGTGCCTTGGAAAGCAATACTTTTCCCCTTAACTTTGTCCTTTTTATTTGGAGAATATTGATCTTTACCTGCTTTCTGTTTTTCATGGAGTGCAGCAAACACCATAACATTTTATTTATCTCCTTGCTTCTAAGTTATGTTTTTCTCCCAGAGTGGTCAATAAAGGACTTGGTTATCATTCTCTGAACTTTATCCGAACCCCTAATTGACCTCACCGGGTTACCCAGTTCCATTCCGTTGTGGGCTACCTTCATCCATAATAGCTGTTGTTTCAACTCTGTATTCTCTAATCATATACAGGACTGCAGTGCCTTTACCAGGAAAATATAAATCTTGTTCCCAACCCCATTAGAATAAACAGGAGAAAAATCCTATTCAGAAAAATGGGTTCTGATTCAAGTCCATAATAGATGCCTTTGAGTGAGGGAAATCAGCTCAAAAAAGGATGGTAGAAGGATGTGGGAGGGAAGAATTTCCTTTTTTTTTTTTTTTATTTTATGCGATGCAGAAAAAAGCCCAAGGGATTACACTCTAAATAGAATAGTAGCTCCTCTTTCTGAAAGTGAAGGAGCTGATGGAGTAATGAGGTTCAAGGACATGGACCAGTTGGAGAAGGTCCAGAGGAGGGCCACGAAGATGATCAAAGGGCTGGAGCACCTCTCTTATGAGGACAGGCTGAGAGAGTTGGGGCTGTTCAGCCTGGAGAAGAGGAGGCTCCGGGGAGACCTGAGAGCGGTCTTCCAGTACCTCAAGGGGGCCTACAAGAAAGATGGGGAGAGGCTGTTTAGTAGGGCCTGTTGTGATAGGATGAGAGGTAATGGTTTTAAAATAGAGGGGGGGTAGATTTAGATTGGAAATTAGGAAAAATTTTTTACGATGCGAGTTATAGAACACTGGAACAGGTTGCCCAGAAAGGTGGTGGAGGCCCCATCTCTGGAAGCGTTCAAGGCCAGGCTGGATGAGGCTCTGAGCAACCTGACCTAGTCAGCGATGTCCCTGCTCCTTGCAGGGGGGTTGGACTAGATGACCTTTGAAGGTCCCTTCCAACCCTAACCATTCTATGATTCTATGATTCTATGATGACCACTACTGAGCCTGCAGGTAGGGGTGACTCCACATACACAGGTTGGAATGCTATGGCAATGGAAGTATTGGTTGCCACAAAATAACATAAATTCTATAGATTTCTTTAAAAAATAAGTGAAGAATAAAGATTAAAAAAAAGGAAAACTTTTAGAATACAGATTTAAAGTCACACGTAACAAACCTATGTTCAATAACAGCAGCCTCTACACATGCACTCTAGATCAAGTCACGTTGAGTTGGTGGCTGTTTTCAGTAGAGGTCAGTAAGTTCATATTTTCTCATGTGCTGTTCTGTGGCTTGATACTACTTCACACTGGTTTTATACCAGATAAGCAAAAATGTCAAGTTCTGGTCAGTGAAGAATTAGGCCTTGTGGCTTCCAACTGTAGACAGGATTGGGACAACCTCCTCATCTAAGCCAAACAGATCTACTCTAGCAGGTAACAAAGTCAGAATAAGAGCACAATGTAATACTGAATTTCATTCCATCATAGCATCTTTTCATACTGCATAACATTTTATCAATTCTACTTGCCTTTTCACTATTGAAAGGATTTTTTTCCCCCCTTTCTTTCTTTCCTGATGCCAATGATAACTGCATTTGGCTTTTTTTATCCCGGCATGATAATTTTGCAGTAATCTTCCATAAATCTCAGCATGTTCTCAGAAAGTAAATGATGGCATAATTTATCACTATTGAAAATGCATTTTGTGCCATGACAGTATAATTAGACATTCTTTTCAGGAGATGTATTAAGTATATACCAATGTATTAAAGCTGCTGTGCTGCAGATCCATTTAGTTGATTTATTCCTTGTCTCTGGCTACCTTGCCTTATCATGATACCCACACAATCATGCATTCTCATTGCAAGGAAAAATAAAAGCTCAGGCAAGGAAGCAACACATTGTAAGAAACAGGATCTGTATGTTAACTAATTCAAGTGGGAACAGGATGCAATTTGGCTGCACTTTTGTACCAATTCAGAACACATTAATTATGCAGTGATCAAAATAATTTCACATGCATAATGCTGACCTCATTCACTAGAGGGCAACAAAACCCCAGTTTAAAAAGCCTCCACCTTCTACTTTCGATGACAGAGCACTTTTAATAAGATGCTGCTTGGATTTCATAATGAATAACCCTATTAATTTTACATAAGTGCAAAGTTACTTCTGAAAAGCCAGTTAGGCTGTTGAATATCCATGACCTAGCCTCCCAACAGGTGCCAAGAAGACATTGTTTGAGTCATAGCCCCCCCAGCACCAGATCAGTGGGTGTGTTCGTTTGTTTGACTCAGGTTACCCTACCGAGCTCCATTTCATAAAGCCCCCTTGAACGTTAGACTGTTTTTGTAGATCAAAGCACGTGGGCTTATCTAGAGATCATAAAGCTGCCAATGTTCAAGCTACTTAAGCTAGTAACGAACATCTCTTATCCATCTGACTGGGCTTTGCTTTTGATCAGCATGGTTTTGGGGGCTATTTTCTCTGTTCCTTAGCTGCTTCTTACGATATTACCTTCTCATTTTGACTAAAAAGGATGCATCTTTTCATGCTTAAATGCAATAGAAAACCTTTGCTTGTAATTTTTAAGGATGTTTGTTGGGAATTCTGAAAGAGTGGATACTATCTCTGCCAACAGTCCAACTAATTAGTTTACTATGGGCGACCACGTTAGCTCTGCTAATTTAATTTTGAAAAGTTCAGTCTGCACAGTGAAATCTGGTTGCTGGATCTTCTCCTCGAGTTGTAAATAAGAAATAGCTATTATCGTTATGGTCTATTGAGAAAGGGCTTCATATACTGTGAAAAAATGATTACACAGACACAGACCCAACCAATTGAAAAATAATTATGTGAATTTGTCTTTTGTCCTTAGATGCAAATAATGGCTAATGCAAATAAACTGCCAGAGAAGTATTTTTATGGGCTTTTTATAGCATGAATAAGAATATATTTAACCCATTTTTGATGAATAGCTGAATATTTTTTTTTCACTGGCTTTGTTATAGAAGATGATTATTAGGACCAGATGCAAACATCCATCTTTTAAAGCAATTGCTCCCAGAAACACATCCTTGGCCTCTCCTTTAAAGAGGTTCATCCCAAGAGGTGACCAGATATATACAAATGCATTCTTCTGTTTCAGAGGCAGTGCAAAGATTAGGAAGGAGGAGGAGGGCTCAGAAGGGGAGAGATGTACAAATACATTTTTCTATTACACAGTTGACAGCCCCTTGGGAAAACAAGTCTAAGAAATGTGCAACCTTGAAATGTGTGCATGCTGCAAGGGATATTTTCAATGTGAACCCTGTGTTCTGATTTTCAAAGTCCTTAATCATCTGGCTATGCTGTGGAAGAGGGGTGTACTGAAGCTCCTAAAACAAACAGAAAGGTTTGATTTTGTTTCCTTCTCCTTGCAGAAAGGCAGAGTGTACCTGCTGCACCATCTTGGCAGTGCACTACAGCCTACCCGTTGCCTGCCTAGTTAGCAATATTCTCCTCTCCAAACAGTACAGCATGACATGTCCCCCTTCCCACCAAAGTATTTAACAATTTCCTTTGAAATGCAACTCATTATACAAAAGCAGAACTAAATAAAAAATACTCCAGAGAGAGAACAGATTGCTAGATATAGATTAGATGTGCAGTCTAATCCTTCACAAGCATTAAATATTTAACATAATCACACCACAGGTGACAGGAAGATGTCTGCATTGTTTAATTAGACTTAATTAAACATAAGGAAAATCTAATACTAATTCAAGTCTAGCTTTTAAATTGATTACAAACCTCCCTTTTTAAAGTACTTTTGCATGGGGAGAAATGTATTCTTTCTTTCATTAGCTGGGGAATCCTTGCCATGCAATGTTCAAAACCCATGAAGAGACGATCTGTTGTGTTCAGAAGCCCACGGATGATGCTAACTTTACTGGGTTAAGGACAAAGCCAAAGGACTTGGCACTTCCAGCACGCTGTAGTGCTGTGATCTTTTGGCCATATTTTGTATAAACCATTACACTTGGGACATCACTTTTTTTCTATTACCTCTTTTATGGTCTTGATGTTTACAAGAAAATAGATAGAGCATTTAATTATGAGATGGACTTAATGTTCTATAACAACTCCTGTATGCAATACATTGCCTCTGGAACTCTGCTCACAACTCACATTAATGTGACAAATGAAAAAAAATCAAAACAAGACAATGTAACAGAGAAGATGTTTTGCAGGAGGAGGGCAATATCTAATGCTATGAATCATTCCCCGATAATATTTCCACGTCTCCCAGTTAAAGTTGTGGTTCAGAACTGTATTCGAGCACGGATGAATACAATGTGTATTGCCAAAGAACCAGAGACTATTTATGACATATTACTTTGTTTCCCAATCATTATCTTTATTGACATTAAGTGGAATAGCCTGATAAGGATCCAGCCTAAAAGAAGTATCCTCATGGTTGGATTAGAATCTAAACTATTATTTCCTCTACAAACTAAAAGTTAGAAAGGATTAAAGAAATTAAGCCATAACCTTCCAAGAAAAAAAAAAAAAAAAATCAGTTTAATGACCCTCACCTCTGCTAGGCAGCCGGTCACTTCACGATCAAAGTCAGTTGCAAAGATTTCCAGACTCATCGCTTTATGTTCTTGTTGTGCTATTGTATATCATTGGTGACTCTTCGATGAAATCATGTATTGATGCAATGTTATAACTGAAGTACTACAGCTCTAAACTTTTTTTAAACACTCTTTGGTTTACCTGATGCCATGCCTTCTTTCCTTCTCCCCTCTGGTTTCTGGGTCACAACAACTAATTTTTGTGGGGGGACATAACTTGTGGAAATGTGCAAAGTTTTGGTTTCCAGTTGCATATTCTCAGAACACGAATGCTGGAGCTTCTCAGTCATTCAGCCTCACTGTGCATCTACTTAGGATGTGCACATCTCACGTACCTGAAGGAGTCTTTTTAACTATGCATATGCACGTACATAGGTTTTTTTAACCTGGATCTATAGGACAGAATTTTAAGCCTCTTTAAAAAAAAACAAAAACAACAAAAAAAAGCCCATATTGAAGTGCTGCTATAAGTTTGGAAGAGAGAGGACATCTCACTCAACAGCAAAACACCCATTAAAACATTACAAGAAATACATATAATGCAGGTGAGTAACACACAAACTCTTGCTCTGGTCACACACAGCAAAGGACTATTTTTTTTGCACATCTCTGGCAGAAGAAGGTTAAGGCTTTTTACTTTTTTCTAGGCTAACCTCTGTCATCTGGTGGTGGTGAATCACACTCTACTTATCGTTCTGAGCCCTTAGTACTTACAGTTGTCTGTCATGTTTCTGTCTGCTTTGTTAGATAACCCAGCTGATGAAAGCAATAACCATATTCATGGTGTGGTATCTTATTCACTATTGTCTCAGTCAAATTGGGGTTTATCTACAGAGAATAATTGGATAGGCTCTGGAAATTGCCACACAACAGATAATAGATAGTAAGCTTACAGGAAATAAATTTTAAATGATGGGCAGAAATCAAGTGCAATTTCTATTTTAGGCAGTTTTTTTCCAGGAACAGGATAAAAATAATGGCACCAAAATTCTATAAACAGAAAGATAAAAATAAAGAATGTCAATCGGTGGTAAAAATCAGAGGGAGGTATGGTAATAGGAAGACACTAACAGAACGATTTAAAATGAATGAGCAGCACAATCTTTCCATATAGAAATTATCAGCTATTTTAATCCTAGACACAGGAGACACAATTTTGTGAGTTGAGAACTTTTTACTCATAGTAAACTCAGTAGAAATTGGGAGCATTAGCACTTAGCAGAAGGAATTCAGCACCTTGGAGACCATGGAGGTGATTAATTCCCAGTTACACAAACGCGGCTCAAGGTTGATGCAGTATATATATTTTAGGGCTCTGCTCTATAGAAGGTACACTGATAAACTAGAGACACTACTGAAGAGGGCAATAAAAATGATAAAGTGGACACATTGCTTGTTCTAGGTAGTCAGGTTGAATGAAATGGATATGTCCTGTATGGAAAAGCAGTGACAAAAAAGGGACAGGTTACCAGCATATAAATAACTGAAGGTTAGTAACTGATGCTCCAGCAAGAGATTAGTGTATTTTAAGGAGTTGGGATACAAATTTGAGAAGACTGTGATTCAGTAATAGCAGTCTTTAAGGGTCCTCAGACCATCCCACAAAAATTCAAAAGGTAAGATAATTGATAAATATATCACTGAATTTTTTTTCCCGTGTGTCCTCTTGCCTGAAGAGAAAGGAGAGGCTGTGATCCTCACCAGGAGGAAATCCTGATTAATCTTCTCCTACAAGCCATACCTTACATGACAACCTTGTATGACAAGACAGTAGGGGAGCGACCTGCCCATCTGACCCAGCCCCATGAAAACACATTCACTGGGCACCTCTGGTTCTACCGCCACACGCCTGAAACGCCAAGTGATGTCCACAAGTGGATACAGGCAGGCTAGAAATTCTACTCACAGTTTGGGCTCAGTTTTAAGCCAGCAAAGGGAAAATGTCCATACAATAATGGGAAAACAACTTTTTGTGAATTTCCCTGTTACCGGTCCAGCAAGAGAAGAGAACAAATGGTAGAAATGACCGAGCAGGAGCACTGCACAGACATTACGTGTACCACGAGCAGTGCTGAAAATTCAGGTGCATGTTCTCATTCATGGCTGAAGTCCCAAATATCTTTGATAATGTCCTGTTAGATAAGCTTATGTTACAAAACGTACATCATCAACACATTAATACAATGATTCAACTTTCTGTTTCAGAATATGTCACGATGTTTGGCATATTCTACCTTTTAGAAATAGCTTCCAGCATGAAAGTATCAGTGTAGAGCAAGCTACAGAGAAACATTAAGAGATCTTACACATTCTTTCATAGGTTGGTCTCCACCAGTGTGTGGGTTTCAGGTCTACCACAGCCCCTCCCTGGAGGACACCTGGAATCCACAGCTTTGTGCCACAGTTTCAATAGGGTGATATTAATGTTTAAACTATAAAGGATCTGGTTTAATCTGATTTCATAAACATTTTATTAACAGCTATGTCTAGGCAGTCATTTTAATCATTTCAGTATATTTCATGGCGGGCGTGGGAGGGTTTAAGCAATTCAGGGGAAATGACAATTCAAAGTCACAGAATCATAGAATGGTTTGGGTTAGGAAGGACCTTTAAAGGTCATCTAGTCCAGCCTCCCTGCAAGGAGCAGGGACATCTTCAAGTCGATTCAATCCTGCAGTTTTTGTCAAGCAAAAGTCATATACAATTAAAGTTAAAGTGAGTTGACCATTACCAGGACACAGCATGCGCTGTATAAATGTCTTCTGACAGCATACATTCTTGCTGAATGTAAAACCCATGAAGAATGACATATGCTGGGTCTGTGCTAAGTCCCACTGGCATATAACCAAATTAATATTTATAATACAACCCCACAGCCTTTCAGACTTTTGAGTTGTCAATAAAGACATTTTGAGGTAAAACCCTCAATGCACTAGCATTTATCACAAAACTCTTACTAACATGAAAAGGTATTTCATCCATTGGTGAACTCTGAACTGCTGAACTTTGTGTTGGCAGCAAAATCAGATACAGATTCTTCTAATCACTGAATCAGACATCTAAACACTTGAAAAAGACCCTTTAGGTTTTGGCTGCAGTTCTGAGACAGCTGTGATGCCCTGATGCCTTCCAGTAGAAGGCAGCGATGTGCAAACACACCAGACAGTCTACTGCAGAGAAGCTGCTTCTTGCTGGCATAAGATGCCAACTTTAGCAGCTGCTTTTTTAACTACTACGATGTGATGCACGGTCCCGAGTAGAAGAGGAGAAAATCAGCAATGTTTCACTTCTTTGGGTGCAATCCAGCTACTTATTAGGTATATAATTTGCAAAAGAATGATAGATTTTATCAACTTCATCATGGCAAATAAAATCCAATCCCAAATCCTCTAAAACACAACTTTGTTCAATACTTCTTCATACTTCTTAAACATCTTCCAGTTACTCTGAAGCTCCTAAGCTTTCAGCATTTCACAATACAATCATTTCTGTATGACAGAGAGAAAAATTTGTACATACAATACAGCACTGTAACAGATTCTGACATTTTTAACAGCTAAAGGGCTTGAGAAACAACTCTCTTGCCCTCCCTCCAAAGACAGCAACACACAATCAGAACTATAAAATAAAATTAAATACAGTTTATCTCCTTCATGACATACCTAATGTATATACCAAATTGGAAGAAGTTTACAATAATAACTTTCCCTCTGTAACACGATCGTTATTTCAAGCACTTGAAAACAGAACATAGCTCAGAACATTCTTGCTCCCAGCCCAAGTCCTCGTTCCTTTTTAAATTTCAGCCTTAGTCACAATTCGTATCCTGGTTTATTTAAGAACAAGCACTCCATCTTCCACATAAATTCTTCTGGATTTCCAAGAAACATAGACGCCAGCTGAATATGACAGTAATAAGTAAACTGTGGGTTCAGTGAGAGGTTTTTGATACCACAGTGACTTAGTTTAAGACTTAAATTGCAGAGCAATAAGCTAAACTTACGAAACACAGGCATCTCTGAAGCCTTCTATTTAAGCATTTGTTCAGGTAAACCTAACCAAAGTGATACTTCGATTTTTGTACTTACGAGAACAGATTTTTCCAGTTCTCCAGTTGCTTATAAATCAGAACAGAAATTCCAAAGAGCCAAGTGCTCCTTGTAGACACATCAGTGCTCAAATCTATTCAGCACATCTCCTGTAAATGATTTACTGAGGACTGCAAACAGAGTCAGAGGACTCGAAGTCAAGTGATTGTGACCCACGTCCACCCGGTGAGTTGGAGTTGTTGCTGCTGCATTGTTCTTATTAAGCCTAATGCAGCTTTGCTGCTCAACACACCTTCTAACAAGTACCACCGCATATTAGCGGGAAGTTGCTAACACTGCGCACTGTCAAATTAATGCTGTTAAACACAAGGTCTTTGTTTACAGTGCGAAAATAAGCTGTTGTTGAATAAACGAGGAGGTAAATATTTACAAAGCTGGAGAAAGGATTGCATCCCTAAAGCTGGGCTGAGAGTGGTGCATTCCTGTCTCCTTTAAGAAAAACCAGCACAGAATTATTCCAATGCAGTCACTTAAAGTAGAGTGACTTTTCATGGTTACTTTTCTTCACGGCACTAAGTGAACTTGAGTAAAGTGCCAGAAGGAGCACTGCTTTCTGAAAATATTTAACTTGAAAGCAAAGACGCTTTCAGGAAAGATAATGGGCTCATTGCACAAACATCCAGATAACACATTTACACGAGGACTGGAGTGCATATAGTACAGCAAAAAGAAGAGACAGCACATCGTTACCCTTAGAAGAAAGGTTTGGCTCCTTAACATCTCTGCGCACCTCCACGTCAAATCTGCAGCAAGGGTGCTCTCTGATACCACCAAGACAAGAAAGGAAAGCCTCACCTCACATCCCCAACAGGTATCAAAACCCTCCAAAGCAACCAGATGCAAAGGGATTGAAAGGCACCACCACAAGCATGCTGACTCAGATAGAGATAAGAGTAAGGAAAATGGTAGGAAGCTTTGTGTAGTCCCATTTTTCAGCACGTCTTTGGGAGCAGCTTAGGTCTTTCTCAAAGCAGTAGTTTTTATCAGGGTCTTATTCAAAGCAGTTTTCTATTGTGACCTCATTTAAGTCAACGGGACAGAAAGGAGCAAAGTAAAACAAATATGTAGGAGCTGTATTTTTAGCAGGCTGAACTCAGACCTCCTTTAGCCAACACAATTTTGGAATTCAAGTTCATCCCCATGAGAGACTGTCCATGTGAGGATATTATTTCAAGGAAGGAAAAGGATCCTGCACTGCTTGTCATGTCCTGAGCTTACCGCACTGACAAAATGTATCCTGCCACAGACTGCCTCTGGAATCAGAAGTAATTATAAAACTGGTGAAAACCCAGAAATACACAGACTTAATATAAAGCTTCATAGACCAACAGCAAAACGTGCCGTTTATCCCCCCCGTACCACTAAAATTGGATTAAATTTAGTGCCAGTCTTATTCCTGTCTTCTAGTTTCTTCTACAACTGACTGACATTGACAAACATCCCATCACATTTTAGAAAAGCAAAGGCTGATACTGCTGTACTGTGCTTTCTGCCACGAGCAGTGCGTAAAGCATTTAGCATACCCTAGTGCACTAATTCTCACGAACGCGGCATTGACAGCCCACATACATGAAGGTATTTTGTTCTGTACAGATCAAATGCAGGAAAAATGAGCATCAAGCTATTTGCATTGACTAAATCAATCACCTCAGCTACACCAGAGCAGAGACTTTCTCACTGCATTCAGAGAACTGAATATGGCCACATCGGGCACCAGAGCTGCCTTTTTGGCTGAGAAGGCAAGCTACTGAGACATAGCAAATCCATGGGACTAATCCATGATCATAGAACATGTTGCTCCTCTTACCCACTGCAATAATAATCCGCATTTACAACGGATTCTCTGAGCAAGAAGGAAACATTGAGGTGCTCCTTCCACTTCAGGGCCCTGGCCTGCTTAAGGACCATGGCCCAGCTGATGATGAGCTGGCCATTCTTTAAGACAACCGTATTCCTCATTTCTTCCAGCTTCTCTGTGTGCAATAGACAGCAGGGTTTGCCCATTAAACCATAAAGGAAAATTAGAGAAAAACCTCCACCTTCAGAAAATGAACTTTCACAGACTTTTCATTGCTCTCATCACTTCGATGTTGCCATTTTGTTCCGTGCACTCTCTCAAAGGCCAGCCTGGCTTCTGTCAACTGATTTGTTTGCTGTTTTCTGTTCATGTATCCTAAAAAAGCCCACAGCCAACAGCCCTGCACTCCTTGGATGTATAAATCGGCAGGCCCAGACAGACTGGTGCGTGCAGAGTCAGTGGCGCACTCAGCGAGAAGCGCGGTTACCCAAACTCTGTATATTTACTCTGGCACACAGATACAGTAAAAGGTTTTTCATACAGTTGACAGATACATATGGAAATCCAGGCAGGGTAATTGAGAAAAGCATCTGGAAAGCACAAATACAAAGTTGGTACATGGAGGTAAATTTCAGGAATCAAAAGGTTTGGACTACGACATCCAATTTATTTATAGACAATGACTAACAGATATTTGTGTGTATGGAATACCATTAATATAAATCAGCTCATAATATTTTGGTAGCGATATCAGCCTAATTTGAATTTTATATTGCACAGTAGTATTGAGTGCTAGACTTGATTTTTTAAAAGTAATTAATGAGCTAAGCTACCTGAGAGAAAAACAAAATGATGATTATAATTAGAAGTGTTCCATGGCTGCTACCGACTGTTTAGACGTACTTACAGGTAGCATTTCTAATTAAAACCCTCCTGATGCTTAGACATCTCTCTGTTCATTCGTTATTAAAAAAGTGGGATTTTTTTTTTTGCATTAAGGAATTCCTTAATAGAAAAATAATAGAAAAAGTTACTTGTAATTACATTTTCTGTGCTATTTGTGGTGAGCAGTTCCTTTGAGAAAATGAGCTGCAGGTGTGTAAGTCTAAGATGTGCTAGCATTGATTTCACTTGTTTGGAGAACTCCACCTGGAAAGAACTTTGACTTTAGGCCAGGATTTTCAAAGGAGCCTGAAGGGTTTAGGGGGGTTTCGGGGAAAAGGGAGGGTCTAACTCCCTGGAGGCCCTCTGAAAATTGCATTATTTGGGGAAGAGAGGAAGGAAAATGTATCACCCGAAGTTATTCTGCTCAGAACTGCGTAAAATCCCAGTAAGTTGCAAGCACAGCCCAGGATTTCTTAAAATGAGCCTGGATCACCTGATGTCTGACAAAGACGGGCTTGCAGTGAATAAGGTTTATCAACGTTTTCCCAGTCAAAATACATTTCGAGCCACTGCTTTCAAACAAAAATTTCAGTCATTCATGAAAACGGAATCTGTAATGCTGCAGCAGTGTTCAGTTAGATTAGTTACCAGCCAAAAGACTCCACTATGCAAATTTCCAGATGAAGCTTAAATAATCTATGTACAGAGAGAAGAAAACCCAAAACCCCCAAACCCAGTTGTAACCAAATTTGCCAAATTTCAGGGCTGGCAGTGAAAGTTTCAGTTATACCAAGGAGATTTCTTTCTACTAATGCCTTAACAAGACTGCATGTCTTCTCCCATGCCGAGGTCTGCGTCAGCCAGATACGGATGGTTGTCACTGATGCTCATGTTACTGATGCAGTTGTGTTTATGATTCTGAAGCTCATTAACTTCCCATCATAAAGTGGACTAATGGAGTAGCCCTTCTGCAGATGCAAACTCATACCTTTACCGACGTCACTGAATTAATGCTGGTTTATATCACATGAGAGTCTCATGCCATAATTTGCATTGCTATCCTTTGTGAGCAATAGCAGTAATGTTAATAAGTCCTAGCAGTAGTAAATTCTGTCTCCCATTTTACATCAATGCCAAAAGGTGAAGAGGAAACTGAAATAAGGTATAATTAAGTCCAGAACTGCGTATTTGAAAGAGCAATAGCAGCTTCAGATGATCTGAGGAGCTGGGAGATAATCCGTTTCCTCACCAAAATCCCTTTCCTGGCTCAGAATTTGGCTCTAAGTACAAAGAACACAAAACCAGCCTTCTCTCTTTCTCCAGACTGTACTTTTATAAGACAGGGAATCTGTACACATTTGCTGTGTTCAATCACTTCATGATCATTAGGTACGAAGTTTTCTTAAAAAAAAAAATAAAAATTGAGGAAATATCTTAAAAGGCTCTGGGAACAACAGACGAGACTTTGAAGATGAGTCATGGAGTGCAGGATGCGTGCTGCTGTCTCCCAAACCACCGGGAACTTTGGAGCCAGGAAAAAGCAATACCACAGTGTGAAGTGAGGAAACCTGTCTGCTTTGATAATAGATGCCTTGCTGTCCACAGTGTGCACATCGGAGAGTGTTGGGACAGAATCACATGTACTGGAGTGCCAGAAAAGTCAAAGTTAGAGAGAAGGGTAGGAAAAAAAGGAAAAGAAATGGGTGAAAAAAACTCCACAATATTGCTTGCTTTGAAGGGACAGGCTTGTGGAAAAGAACAAGGAGTGAATAAAGCCACCCTACTAAGTTTAAAGTGCTCTTTTGATATCAAGTATGCCAGTTTCTTCTGATGGAAGAATGAGAAAAGACACAGCTCTGATGACTTCTTACTGATTTAGAGGGGTGGGGTTTGCAGCTTAATTATAATTAGTTTTGTTTTCCTTCATAAGTTACAGCATGTCAAAACTGTTCTCAGGCACAATCACGAATTAAGGAGTTTGGCTGCTTTGACCCAGGTCAGCATAACCCAGAACTACCTAGACTAGAATTTTTGTTAATTCTTCTGAAATGTTATGCTTTCTGCTACAGCAGACAGGCACTTAGATTTATGTTCTTACTGACCATTTTTACTTGGATTTGGCTAGTGGAATTGCAATATTCATAATGTGAAGCTCTTGGCCTGATTTCTGAGATTCTCTTTCTTTTCACTCACATGCAATACTCTTCCTTATTATTCTGGATCACAGTGATGCTCAGTTTGCAAACAGAGCAGTAAGCTTCTAAGTGGTGGCATGGTTGGGCACACGGAACAGGGCACTCACTCTCTTCTGCACAGGTATCTAAGGATACCTGACTCTCCTCTGCAATATGTGAAAAGCTGGAGTTAAAAATCAAGTTAATAAGGAAAGATATTTATTGTGCATATCTTAAATCAAAGGAGGTGAAAAAACTTCAAGTTGTTTCATTTTAAATAAACTGTTGTGCAAAATGCAATATGGTCTCTCTGTCATTTACATACTATGCAATACATGCCCTTTAGAGAAATTAATTAGCCATGCATGACATTTATCTACTGATGTGCATATCATAACATCATGATGGAGGTAAGATAACTTCTCACCAAACAGAACTAAAATCTCATGCACAGCTGGTGCGCAATGAAACAGGTACCCATGATGTACTGCTGTTTGACACCCATCAGCTTCCCGCTATGAATCAGCCATGCGGCATCTTACAGCAGTCTACACAGCCATATTAAAGTGCTGCACTGTGTGTAACAACGGAACTGATCTTTAATCTATACGCGCTCCTTCAACCACTCTTCTGTCTCAAGTTGATGGCTTAAAAAAACAGGAGCCATGAAGGTAATTTAACATGTTCGAAAAAGCAAGAAACATCTTTAGGCTGCAGTGGTGTAATTGAATCTTTTGCAAATCCCAAGATTATGTTATATACCCGTCAGGAACTGACTGCAGGTTCAGTATTAGAAGGGAGACTTAGTAAAAAGAAAATGCCTGCTTCTGGGTCTGATGAGGATAGGAAGAGAAACCTTCCTGTTTCACTCATGCCAAGGAAAACTTCACAAACATCTACATGTACCAGAGATAAATGTGGGGTAATCATCTGCTACAGCTTTTTATATTCTGTTCTTTCCCTGCTTACTGATAAAATTAAAAATTTTAAAAAGAGGGAAGGAGATCTGAGCCACAAAGTGAGAGTTCAGATCCAAAGCTTCCTCAAGCACAAGGATTCGGCCTGGCTTATTACACAGGCTAAATGTCGTGAAATCTGAATGGACTTTCCAAGGTTAAAAGATGTTAGGTTTCAAGCCAATCTTTAGTCAAAAAAGTTTCAAAGGCATAGAGGGAGGTTACGGAATAGCAGGCAGTGGGTGAAGGAGCAGCTATTGTATTATGTGCTATGCTGTTGCCAGTCCCTCTCTATCTCACTCTGCTTTTCCTCTTGAAGAACCTCAATACCCAAGGCTGCGTGCGAGCAGTGGCAAAGGGCACAACAGCCGCTGCGACTGCGAGTGCCAAGGAACTACCAGAATTTCACTCCTCACTTCACAGGGTGCACTGGACTACTCACGCATAGAAGTCGCTGTGAAATTGAATTCTGTTCTGAAATTCACTACATGAAAAGGAGATTTGTTCCTCAGTCCTCCACCTCACAGTCCTATCTCCATTGTGCATGCAATCCAGGAGAGCACACTGCCTGATTCGGACCAAAATGACAGCAAATTATGCGTGTGCTATCATTGGGATAGCCATACCGATACTAACAAATAGTCCTAGCCTAGTTCTAGGACTAGAGATAGGGAACAGTTTGCACTTCAGCCTGAATTTCCAAACTACCTTTGTGAACACCTTCAAGTTTAGTCGTACAAAAGAAGGCATAAATCTAGAGTTATTAAAAATATGCCATAGAAATACAATTCTCTAGAGTATGTAATTCAGTTTAACAATGAAAAAATTAAATTCTGGAGAAAAGATACCCATAATTGAAACTAGTAAAGCAAGGTTATTATTCTGATAACCTGAGTCCAAGGCCGAGGTAAAAGCCATTTCATTTATTTTCTGTTCTGAGCCAGCTGAAATTCAGTCCTGATTTTTACAAGCAGACCCAAAGAAGTCAGCTAGAGGAATGTCCCTTTGAAATTATTTTTCATCTGAGGCAGCACTGAATTATACCTTCCCCGACACCACACTGCCGTGTTAATGACAGAATTCAGCGTAAGCTCCCTACACTGCTCATTTCCTGGAGAGCTGCTTTTGGTGAGTATCAAGGCCCGAGCAGCAACAAAAAAGGAGCATAAGCTTCTTTTGTATTGCAGCTAATGAAACCTAGAAACTATGCACCACCATCTTAAGAGGATTTCTAAGACATATTGTAAAGTTCTTGGAGAGTAAGTGAGGCATACACCAGTCAGCCACGATGACAATACCCACCAGAACAGATATCACAGCTGGCCATTAAACTCTTAGAGACACAACTTGAAAGACAAAGCATTCATACGACATTTTTGTAGAGAAGGTGGAGTGGGATTTAAAATAGTTAAATAGTCAGTAATGAAGCAAAGCATTTGTTTGTCATCTACCGCGTGACAGCTGCTGTCACGGGCATTAGTGAGCTGTGCCAGAAATTCCCAGAGTCCTGCAGTGAGGCAGGACTCTCCTGGGAAGAGTTTTCAGTGGGAAAAGTTTTCCTTCATTTGTTGATGTTTGCCTAATGTTGTCCACAAAATTAATAACAGGCAAAAAAAAATTCACAGTGTGTGTACATGTAACTACGAGATATGCACACTCAATCAAGGAGTTATAGATCCCAGAGTTCCTCGTATGCAGAAATGAAAACGTGAACAACTTCCCCAGAGAAGAACATCACAGGTAGTACTGTAGTCAGACAAGCCTTATTGCCAGAAGTAATGCTCCTTTATTAGATTAAATGTGAGAAATTAGGAGCGAGAGGGGAGATGTTTCTGGGATATTCCTTCCTCAACTTAGATTCACAGGCCTTAATATATGTCTTTTTTTTTTTTTTTCTGAATACTCTTTGAACTAATACAGGTATTACCACTGCCTCCAAGAACAGGAATATATTTTCCAAATCTGCTCATATTCTCCCCTAAAATCTCAGTTTATACCTGACCAATAATAACTTGATAATTTTGGCACCTAAAATCGCTGATAGTTCATTCTGCCCTGGCTTTGCTCAATGCAGCAAGATGCTAAGGACTTCCCCTCTTTCCATGTCCTGGCTGCCAGGGACCACAGCAGTACTAAATATTAAACTGGAGAGAAAAAGTCCCTCTGGCAGAGCTTGAGCGGCACAGAGAGAAGGAGGAAACAGCCTCAGTGGAATTCTCAGGGACAGGGAACAGAGAGAGATTAGTACCCCAGGGGAAAAGGAGAGGTTCTGATGTTGATTCCACTGAATAATTGTTCCATAGGCCTCTGTAAGCCACTTGGAAACAGGACCTAAATATAAAATGATATGGCAGAGTCTGGAACCAAGGAATATGGTTTCAAAGAGCATTTGTTACCACACTGGAGTAGATATTTTCCATGACAGAATGCAGCACAGATCCGCTATATATGGGTGCTCTGGGTGAGATAAGTAACATTTCCAAAGGATCCAGTAAGACTTTCATGAATGCCATTTTATCGCTATCATCATCTGTATTAGTTCCCAAAAGCTGCAGCCATAGATCACAGTCCCGAAGTGCAAAGCCTTGCACAAAAGGCCCGTGACAAACCTGTGTCTCTGCCTCACACAGCTTACAACCTCACTGGCAGATAAACTCCTTTTCTCAGCTCTAATCTGTTTGGCAGGCATTTTCACAGGACCATGACAAAGAGATACAAGGAACTTTCTGCAACAATACTGGGAGTTATGCTGGCGTGGTCCACTGACACTGAAAAAGGTTCAGATTATGACCTGATCGCACAATGCAGCAAACGCAAAAACCAGAGAAGCTGCAGAGGGGGCAGGTTATACCCAGCGCATCCATCAGCAGCAGAAGCCAGGACAAGCAGATTACCAGCGACAGCAGCATATATTGTAACATATCTCGCCTTTTTTGTCACTAAGCCATATGAAGTGCTTGCTGTAGAATTCTTCTTACATCTCTTCTGTTGATAAGCTACTTAGCAAGGTAGAGTTGAAGCTAATCTGAGTGCTGTATGAGAAATGTGATGTGCTATTTCCCCGTGCCACCGTGTGATATTTGGTCGCCTCTTTCCAGGCGCTTTTTGTGAATTGCAGCTGCTATCTCAAGGCTAAATCCTTTGGCCCATACACAGGTCATAAAAAGGCCCTGAATGCAGAAGCATCTCCTGAAAAGAAGGAGGATAACACATTTTCTCTTAGTTTGCATCTGAGAGCAAGGTAAGGAATTTGGTATCTTTAAACAAATTCCTTCTGAACTGCACAATGAAGCAATAAGATTCTGCGATGCTCAAGTTTGATAAATGACTTATTAATACAATTGACTCCCCTACATTAAATCTATTTCTGAAGAAGAAAGTTCATGTAAATATATCAGGCACCGTTCCGGTGGCCGTATGACACATAATCCACAGTGCAGCCAGTATCTTGCAATTATTTTCCGCTGTAAATCTTCTGACAGTCTAAAATAACTCAATCAGAGGTTTTCAACTGCTAAGTTTATAATTTCAAGGTTTTCCCCTCCTCTAATCAGCAGTTTTATAACCTACTGATCTTCCCTCAAAAAGAGCTGGTGATGATCAGTGTTTATTCCAAAGCATTTAAGAAGGCAGCTGTTTATTAAAGTGCCAACAGCTATGATTGATTTCTGATGCTCATGAGTGCATCTGTTTTCTAGTTAATGACATCATTGCAAGCAAACAGATATTGCAAGCTGTGGCTCTAATGGAGAACTAAAGCAGCCATGCCTTCTCTATAAAACATAAATCTATTCCACTCAGAAAAAAAAATCTATTAATATGTCAAATGTTCAAGTTATATTCCTGCCAGTTGGCATTCTTATACGCAACTGGCATTTCCTCAAAAAGAATCTGTGGGTTAACAGCGTTTATATTAAAATCTCTAAAGAGGACATCTGTTAGTTGAAATTCCAAAAGTGGTGACTGATTTATGATCTAGTAAATCACATCTGTACAGGGAAAAAAAAGAACTGAACTACAGTGAAACTAGCATCTGTCATCAGGCAAACACAGACCACGATGGTGAATGAAAAACTGAAGTATTTTAGGTTGGGAGGGTTCCCCTTAATTCTACACTTTTTCTGCCGTTTGAGATAAGGAATAAAAATAAGTATGCTCCAAGCTCTACTGAAACTTGCAAAAGTAACAGCATTTTAAACCTCATTTCTTAGGACCAAATTCCCATCTGATTTAAACTAGCTCACTTTTTACTGGCTTTACCTTCTCCTGCCTTCTCAAGAATGCACTGCAGACCATAGAGTTGTCAAGAAAGCACTGATGTTATCCCCTTTTAAAAGTCTCTTTTTAATATAACTTTATTTTTGTTGAAGTATAAAAAGAATACGTAAGCATTTCCTTTGCAAGTCCATGTAGGCATCAAACGGGGGTATGGAGCTAAGAGCACTGCTGCCTACCTGCCTGCTCCTGGAAATCTCTAGGAAATGTCTTATGTTTTATGGGTTTGACGTGCTTGGAGAAGGTGGCCATGAGTTAGGAACCCCCAACTGTGAAGCGCCTACCCTGACCAGATCTTCAGCTGTGTCATTGTGAAGGTGGCCGAGAGCCAGAACGCTGAGCTCACCTTTGGGAAAGTTCTGCCTCCGGCTGCCACGTGCCTTCATCTTGGCCCAGCTCAATCTCCTGGCATTTCCTTCAGAAGTCCCTAAGTGTCTGTCTCTTCACTATATGCTTCGTTTGGTGTGCACGCATTTTGCCTGACTCTGCGATGCTGCATATTGGTGAGAGAGAATTGAATGAGAGGCACTAGACCTTAAAAACCAGCCATTTAAAATTCTGCACACTGGAAAAAAAAGTTCTAACAAAATACCTGAAATAGTGAAATCACAGTTTGAGGCCTGAAATAAAAGCCTTCAAATTTCTTGGCTTTTGAGTCCTTTTCTCCTCTTCCCTGGCTCTTGACCTGAGTAACAGTAGCTTCTGAAATTTGGAAACATTATTCTATAGCGATGCCTGCTTTCTCCCTGTTATTTCATTGTCTATGCTTTTCTTTCCACCAGCATTCTTCCACAGGAGCACCAGGGAACATCACTTTTCTTTTACAGAAAAAAGAGATGACCTATTCAAAGCCTAATGAGTCTCCTCATTCAGGTTTAAATCTTTAGCTTTGAGACTAAACATAACCCTACCCAGCCAGTTTTCATCCTTTTTTATTTTCTAACTTTTCTCTCTTATAATAACTCTGCATCTCATATCCTTTCCTCGCTTCGCTCATAAATTCAATCCAAGTACAAATAAAGTGTGTCATTCCCTTTATCTTCTTCCAATGTGAAATAATTAGCAAAGCATATTAGAAAGAGCAGACAGCACTGGCAAGTCACTTGACTGCAATAATCTATCCACGGCAAAGTGTGTCGATGTTAGCTCTTTGGTTGATACTGTAAATCTCCTCATCTTAACCTCAAGAGGCTTCCTACAGCAGAATTTGATCCAAAGCTGGCTGAAGCACCACATACTCATGAGCATCAGAGAGCCTGGAATCAGGTCTCACTACTGCTCTATGTAACAGTTTAAAATCTGTGAACACCTTAACTTGTTTCATCAATGGCTCCACACAATCATTTGCCATCAATAGAGGGATAGTAAAACTCCGTTCGTTTCAGAGACAGAGGCTTTCACGTGGTCCAGAGACCTGGCATTTGTAAGCCTGACTACTTATTTTAGTTTTCAATTAGGGAAATAACCTAAGGAATTGCCTGAGAAATCTCACCCTATGTCTTCAGGGAATTTTGAGACATTAAATATCCTTTCCTGTGATTACAGTGGAAATATTTAAAATGGAGGGGAAATAATTATTTTACAGTAGGTTTTGATAATTTAAACTTACTATAAATTATCAGTGCACTCATTTTGCAATGTTTGATACTGTTTCATTTTATTAATTAGATAACATTCAATAATGAAAACAAGCTTCTTACAGTGTTGAATAAGCAAAAAATTAGGGTTGCTTTCCCATGATTTATCTTTTTTTAGTTATTTTAAATTTGTTCTTATGAAATTTACAGGAGAAATTCTAAAGCTCGACCTTTTCTCCAACAGCTTAGTACATTATGCTGCCCTTACTCCATGGGTAAGTGCTTTTCTAAGCATCCCTGATGCTGAATTTGATATCCTAAACATTTTCATTAAACTCATTTTTTTTGGGCATGCATTATCACTTCAGGTAGCCAAGCAGCAAGTGAGCTTCCCGCTGTGATTATACACAGCAAGCCATCCAATGTATTCAGGAGACACGCAGCAATTATGCAAACCGAGCCGTGTCGAGGCGCACCCTTCTTAAAGGTAGTTTGGAGGAACATATTGAACAAGTCACAACTGGGGAATTATCTAGAAGCAGAAACAGCAACAGGACTAAAGCTGATTAGATCATCTGAGGAATTATATCAAGTTTTTAAACCGTGTAATTTCACTGCCATCTTTTCCCAATCAACCTAAGATCTGATTTACGGATAATGTAGACACAAACAGGTTGCCACAGAGTGAGAAGTTACTACAGGTAAGTGCATCTGCAGAGGAAGCTTTCTCAGAGCAGATGACAAACATCACCTTTACACATGGGTTTGCCCAATGGTAGTCAACAGACTTAAAATACCAGAGGGACAGAAATGACTTGAGGGGACTGCAGGGGACTAAACTATAGGAAATCACATCCCATGAATGCTGCTGCTCTGAGAACAATTTAGAGTTTTCATTTATTTTTTTTGTCTCATTCTCAGATGACATATGGCTATGCTTTCTAAATATAGCCTGCATTTAAACATTGACTGTATAAAGAGAAAACACTCCCATTATTTCAAAGCTTTAGGGAGGATAATTTTGCTGCCCAGTTTCCTCCGATTGTGAGGTGGGGAATCGCCAACTGTCCTTAAGCAGCTGACCAGGGTATCCAAACAGCTGCATTCTGCATTAGCACATTATACGCTTTCAACACTGTGACTTGAATAAGAGAATAAGGAGGAATATATTAATTCTGCAGCCATCAAAACAACAAGCTATTACTGATTTATTTTTGTTTTGGGTTTGTTGGTTTTTTTTTTTAATTCCTAGTAAGGAGAACATACAAGTTCAAGATGAGAAGAAAAACGTACACCAAGGTAAGTGTATTAGTCTGATCCCTAAAGCGCCCAGCACCATATGCACATGTTTGTGAGGGATTCTGCTTCAGTGAACAACTCGAACAACACATAATTTCTCTGATCCTCTTTGATCCCTGGAGAAACACTTGCAGGTCACTGTTTAAATGAGGAGAAAATTGGTTATAAATCAACTTAATTTTCAAATGTATTAATCCAAAGAGAACGCAATTTTGTGTGAAATGCTAGCATTTAGAAAGGACTATAAGGAAATCTCAGACAGAAAAACCCTTGACTTTAATCTTAGCTAGCATACAAATTTTAAACTAAAATGATACCATCTCTCTCATGTCTCAAATTATTTACATTTTTTTGTAAACACAAGTATGATGGAATATTTTAACTAGCAAGAATAAATGTTTGAATTTAATGACATGCCACATTTTTTCTTTCTCTTCTGCCATTTACCCACTGAATGAAAAACAAACTTGCAATTGTGTCCTGCCCCTGTACGCAGGAGTACTCACACCCTACTCCTCTCCCCAAGGAGCCTGGTAACAGTTACAGCTCTAAAAGGCTTCTGCTTCCATCACAAAACTACCACACAACTCATCACAATCAAGCTGTGTTCAAAAGAAAACGAGCTGCTTTGATACATCTTCAGAGCTTCTCCCTTCGCTTCCTTTCCATGGCTTAAGTGGAGAAGTAGTAGAAAAAGTTTTCTGACTAAGATTCTACATTTGTGCATTGAGTTATTGACAGAATTTCTCACAAGAAGAATTCACTGAGGGGGCTAATCCTGCAAAGCGCTGGCTCTAGTGAAGTGGAGAGAGCTTGCCAGAGATGCTCAGCATCTCACAGACTATACTCCAACTGACAGCGCAAGAACAAAATGGCTTCAAGGTCAGAGAAAGGCAGAGAACTTAAATCTCTGCATGCTCCAGACTATCAGCTGTGCGGAGTGCCTATATTTCACATCAGAAGTTGCCACATCATTTTTGTAACAATTTTTGGAAAACATAGAAAAACTATCAGCAAAAATACAAAGCAAATCAGCTTCAAAGGCAAAAAACTTAAGATTCCAGTAAGTATATACTAAATTTTAGACAATTTTGACTATACAGCTTTCTCATTAGCTGGAGGACAAATTCTCCTCTCTTGTGCTGATACAGCTGTTACAAAGTTAATGACTAAGGTCTGGTCCAACTGGCTTACTGAAGCCAGCATTTTTTTATATCAATATGTAGCATGCTGATACTTAGCAATGTGCTTTTATCTCTAAAGATAACAGCATCTTAAAAACATCCATAGACCAACCAACCCACCCACATGAAAAATCCAAACCAGTATCGTAGTTATGCACGTCTGAACCCATCAGTAATCTTGTCTTCCCAGAGGCAGAAGGTCCAGTGATTAAAGCACACAAATAGGGCTAAAAATCTCATCTCATCTCACCAGTGATTTACTGTGTGACCCTCCCCACCTCCTTTCAAGTAAATTATGTAGTTCCTGTCACATTTTTTGACCACATGGTCAAGAAAGTACTATTCCCATGTTTCCCTAGCTCATACAAATTGTGAGAACCAATTACCATTTCTGAAATGCTTTGAATACATATTATCTGAGCACAACTAAGGAAAAAGAATGGTAATTATTCATAGCTTTCATTTTCCGGCACATTTAGAACAATTTTCTGTGCCTCAGCTAAAGCGATCACACCCAAACCTGATCTCCCTCAAACCCCTGCTCTCAACATGCAAACATTATAGTGCAAATGTGTAAAACAGACAAGTCTGAGAGTCTTTAGTAAATATGCTGCCTGTTAGATAAGATGAATTACAAAGTTATTTTCTTGAGCATTTGCATTTACAACACTTTCATCTAATTCAAGCCTTTCAAATACAGCTTGTCTACTGTCCTTCGGATAATGATGTCTACCAAAATATGCTAAATGCTTGAAAAGGCAGGATCTTCCTTCCTGAAGGAGAGAAAAATGTATATACATATATATTTATAGATACATATCCATAAAACACACACAGATATTTGTATGTATATAAAAACATGAGTGTTACAGGGAAATCAGGTATCTATAGTAATGGGATGCCGGGATTCTAATGTCACCGTACTTCCTCATAATGGGACCATTCATGAAATAGTTTTTTGATGTTCCATCGCATATAATGATAGCTCTTTGTGCCACAACTAGACAGCTATACAGATGTGTGCAGATACATTGTTATTGTCAAAAAAAACCTCAGCAGGGCCGTTAGAAAAAAAAAACCATCATTCTAGTCTCGCTTTCTTTGAATTAGAGTTAAAATATTTCCAATGCACATTCAATATCAAAAATACCTACGATTTTAAGAATGCTATGGTTTCTCATATGATGCAATGTAAATACATATATACATATATATATATATATATTAAAGTGATGCCAAGAGTTCATTTGAAATACAGAATGAGAATTTTCAGGTGAGGATGGTGACATTATATCGCATTCACATTCTAGGACCCACCATGCAAACTTGCTGATCGTGGAATTCTCTCTCATTTTCTGTGAAACTTGTACTTCACTGGCATAAAATTATTTGCATGATTTTTTTTTTAATCAGATAATGAGATAAAGTGTAGTTTTGGGTAAGGATTATTCACTACAATTAAAAAAAAAAAATCATTAAAATTGCTCTTGCTACTTCTTCCTATGCCACCACTGCTTTATTCTTCAGCAGATAAAGCAAAATCCATTCACATTTGGACAAATGTCCTTGGCTGATCAAACTGTCTCGTCCTTGACTGGCAGGAATTTACAGGTTGCAACACAAAGATCTTCCTCTTTTTCTTTTGGTTGTAAAAAAAAGTTCTAAAACTTCAGATGTGAAGGTGGAATAAGGTTCTCTGCGCCTCATTTGTACCAACACACATTAACAAAGTGTTTAAGGATGGGCTGATTTTCACTTTTCTACACTCCAAGGCCTAATGCTGTAATTTTTCAAAGAGAAGGAGCTTCCTGCTGCTCTCGAGCCCTACCGCTGAGGAACAGACCAGCTCATTAGGTATTACGACAGCTATTCTGACATGTAAAACACGGCAGCATCCTCTCCTTCTCATCAGCTGGACTTAGAACTTCTGTGACAGGCAGTAACTTGTTTGAAAATATTATTACAATCATTTTAGGTCTGTTCTAAAGAACTGAGAGTTTGGAAAAGGTGTTTACTGCAGATGGTGAATTATAAGGGGTCGTGCACATGATATAATAAACTGCCTTTAACAAGCAACTGATTTGTGTACTGTTTTCCAAATACATTTATAAGGAAAGTTTCACTCTGTCGCTGAAATTTCACTTTGATTTTTAAAATAATACTTTCTCAGCAAGACTAAAGCTTCCAAAAAATATAACAGCGTCTTAAAAACAAAAGCCGACACATTCAGACATCCGTGCAAAGATATAAACAAACATCTTGGAGACTGAAAATCAGTACGTAGCATTCATACAAATGTATTCCAAGGAAAATGACATTTAAGTGAAGTACAGTGTGTATGCTGTCCCTCTCAGTCTCAAACTAGTACGTCCTCAGAAATGCCACACTTCTGCCCGTTATCCCTATGTATTGCTGCTCCTCACCCACGCTAGAACTGCAAGCAGACATTTCAGTTTTGGGGTTGGACTAGATGACCTTTGAAGGTCCCTTCCAATGCTAACCATTCCATAATTCTATGATTCAGTAATACGGTGCTTTAATTTAGGATGCTGAATAGACTGATCAGCTCTTCCAGCAATGCAGAGCACTACATCTTCTCCAGCTACACATAATGATCTAAAAACAAAAGGAATCCAGACCACATCCAAGCAGATGAAGCAGCCTACCCGATGATGCCAGAAGACAGAAGAGTTTCACGTCGCAACAGTTGGCAGGAGGGGGCAACCAAAGGGGCCACCCAGCCTCAGAGCATTTCTCTGATAGCGCTTAGGGATTAACATCTGCAACACATTCTGGATATTTCATGGGTGGCTGTCTTCTGTTAATTGTATGAAATCTGTTCCCCTCCATTTCATACTTGCTCCATCAAGGTTGCACTAAGAGCCGCGTCACGCAACCCAGAAGCGTACATCATATCAACCAGTGCTGGGCACAGCAGCTGCGGTTCCTCATGACTATCCTCATAAACCCTTCTTATTCTGTATATTTTGCACAGGAGTTACTCTATTGTATTTTTATTGGCTAGAAAATTAATTATGGAAGAGTGTTACAGATACTGAAATTAATGCTCATTAATTTTTTTTTAGGAGGACACGCTTTTTATTCAATATTCTACTGCACATATGTGTAAATATTTCTGCGGGAAAAAAGGTAGTGACCATGTCGCTAAAGTAAAAATATATGCAGAGCTTTTATAATTAAACAAAAGATGGATGTCTTACTATGAAAAACACATCCTTACTAAGGACATTTTCACCTTGAATCCCATCACTTTCCGACGAATTCCGTTATTGTTTGCGTGCACTCAAACAGCAAAGGATGTTCTACACAGCTTCAGTTTTATAACCATGTGCCCTTGGCCTAGGCCCACTGGAATAAGCAGAACTAGTAAACATCCTGCACAAACACTGCATTTCTTTTGTTATCTGAATTTAAGATGTAATGAGTCAATTTTTTTTTTCTGAGTAATCACAAAGCATTCTAACTTTTCAAACCTTTATGACATACGGCAAAATACGACTTACAGCATAGAAATAATAATAAAAGCTCTCTAAAAATTTACAGCTTCCTGCATGTTGTAAAAATTCCTCACACATTTTTTAGATCTCCCAATAGAAAATTATTTCCACAGTATGCTTTAATGAATCTGGATATGGTTTCAACAGCTAGATTGTTGAGAAGCAAAATCCTTATTTTTCCTGTTGACAGATTGAGGCAACTTGTAAGCTTTCATCCATTTAGTAGCTGGAACATTTTCAGACACAAAGCTAAATACTACCCTTTCCTTATAAAAAGGGAAAATTAAATACATTTTTTGTACACTCATTGCTAAATTTTGGTTGCTCAAATATGGCAATTTTTTTTTTAAAAAAGGGAGGGTGTTGATGAGGAAAAGTCACATACTATCCAGAGCACTGAGTTACTGAATTTGGAATGTAGAGTTAATTTCAAATAGGGAACCTAAAGAATCACTATTGATTTAGCCCAACTTAACACATCTTTATAATAACTTGGATAGATAGCATTAAATAATATTTTGCCCACAACCCTGAAAACCACAGCATCGGGTCAATAGTCAATAACAATTCAAATTCACTTATCTAAAATCTTATTTATCCAGGCACAGATATTTTTCCCATCTCTAGGTACAAGGAGAGGTACCTCTGTCCAAAGCAGAGCCTTTGGATGTCCTTGCAGAGCAAAGAACGATGCAGTGCAGAAGTTGGTCATGCGTAAGTTGTGCGGGTCTCAGTACGCTGTGAGTGGTTGAGTCACTGAATAACCAGCTGCTGCTCTTACTGAGCTGAAATGGAAGAAGAAGAAAGTCAGAGTGACTGAATTAACTTTCCAGTGCACCAGTCTGTCTAACTGGTCACAGTAAGGGCGTTTCCTGAGCAGCAGCCCGTTCTATCAGGCTGCGTCTTTCATGCTCTCCAGAACGTGAGTCCGCGCTCACATGAGGTTGCAGCAGTGTCTACGCTATTCCATACAGATGGAATGATGGTTACAGTCAGGATCACACCTAAAGGACACAGGGCATTCTAACACCTGGGATAATATTGTAGTTAGATAAAAAGTGACAAAACCACATTGAAATATTTTGTTGATTTTTAGTTCCATTTGCAATAGTTTTCCATTATGCTTATGCATTATAAAAACATAAATTAAGATTCCCAAAGGGTAACAACTCCTATGTTACATTTTTGCTGCATAATGAAGAATTCCAGATTAATAACTTTTCACCAGCATTAAGTTCAGTTTATTTCCTTACACATTTTCCTAAAACTCTAAACACAGCAAATAGGTATTACAAGTATCTCTGTGGAGATTAATTGTTATTAAGGTTTTACTCAGTTCTGTCATTAAATGTAAAGATTTTCTTTGAGCTAAACCACAAATAAATCACAAGCATTACATTTGATGTAATTTCAATCAAGTTTTTGTGACACCTCTGAATTGCATGGGGGATATGAAAGTGAAATGTTGTCTGACAGTAATTTATTGCTGTGAGGCTCCTGTTTGCATCTTTGTTTTCTGCTTCCAAACTATTTTTTTTTCCCTTGTGATATCAAGAACGCTGCAGTCCAGCTTTTCAAACAGGGCTGTTTCTGGGCCCATGCACATTCTTCTGCATGTCTGGTCTAAACTGGACAACACTTCTTGCCCTTTTCCCCAACGTGCTTGCATAATTCAGATCCCGTGTCCACATCAAGACTTATTTGCAGATCAAAGCCAGGTGTGCTCTAATTAGGCGTGTCTTCTCTGAATATCCATAGCTCACAGAAAGCAACAAAGGGCTAAGCTCCTGGCAAGGGAACTAGTAGTAGCCTGTGCTCCCAAGGCTATCATCTCAAACAAATGATATTTCTCCCCACCAACATTAGTAAAGCCTTTGTGTCCTCTGATCTATTTATCACTGTCTGTCTTCTTTTTCTTATACAATACATCTTGATCTAACCAAATCCTTAACATTAGCATCTCTCATGAGGCAGTGGTTACAGCCTTCCTGTCTTTTCCAGCTATACACACATAATTAATAATAATAATAATAAATAACTGTGTGCAGCTGGTTGAATTATTCATAAATGAATATACCATACTGCTTGACATTATCTTCATCTTCACATATATCCAAGAAAGATGACGATGTATCTTTCAAAGTAATTTTGCTATGAGATGGAAGAGTAAGGTTTTTGATGTGTGCACAGTAGGTACAGTCAAGTGAGAACAATGCAAAGCAAAACTTATCCAAACCCCACACAATTTTTGCCAGACCAGGCAGCTGACTACGCAAACAGAAGCCTTTGCACATCCTACCAAAGCAGTTGTGCATGTCTGTTGCCCACAAATAGAGATTAATTGGTAAAGCTAAGCAGATATGCCCACTTTCATTTCTTCTTCCCTGTATGGTACTTTGCCTGACAATTTATGATTGTTTTTATACATAACTACTCACTTCCCTCCTTTCTACAATTTTGGAAACTGCCTAAGTGAGTGCTTTTTTTTTTTTCCCCTGTTTCCATTATACTGGGATCATTTTAACAGAGTAGAAGAAAATGCCACATAATACATTCTTCTTTATTGTGTCTTACACTTTAAAATACAATTATAGTCAAAACGGGAATCTAAAATGAGCTCATGGGACCAAAGTCTCAGACACCGTAAACTGGCACAGATTCATTCTCTTCAGCAGAACTATAGTCTACAGCTGGGAATTTGGCACAGAAGCTTTGTATCAATGAATTCACTTAAAACTGCAATAGTTTCCAAGGAAAACATTTTCCTGCTTACCAGTCTGATAAACAAACTTAGTATCAGTGTCCTTGATATTGTGTAAGCAGCTATAAATAATCTTATAATCAAAACACAATTAACAAATCTATTACTGAGGTATGAGCCAGAGTCAAAGGAGACATCCCCTGTCCCGTCCATGCTAAATCTGCCTGCCGTGTTTGCAGGACCTTGCTTGGTACAGTCAACCATGCAAACACAACATGAATTCAGACAGAAATTTACACTGGTGCACCAGAACATTTATCACTAATGTTATGGACTTGACTCCAGAGCATAACTGCATTTGTGAGTTTTTAACCCTAATTTCTCTGGACTTAAAGAAGCATTTATTTCTGTCCTGCAGACCTCCCACAATATTTATGCTTGTCCTCCAGGAAAGACAGCGAGAAAAACATAGCTCCCATAGTGAGTGGCCATGACCACCCAAAGAGCAGTGCTAAAGCTGGTGGTAGAGAAAACAAAGACAGAGACTACACTGTGGGATATTCTCCTAAAAAGTAAAGTAAGTCCTTGGTTAGATCTGCTAGACAAGTGGATAAAGCAGTCTGGCCGCCAAAATGAGCAACTCGATGGAGAATAAAAGATAGCTCAAGATTCTGAAGGAGCCGTGGCTTGAACCACACCTCTGAGCAAATCAAGTACTTCTCTCTAGTTCTGGCTTTTAAGCAAGATGTGTGCCAATACCTGGTAACTTGGACACACACCTGTGTTTAATAAATGTTTCGGACTTTCACAGATAGTTAACTATTAAGTTTCTAACTATCTTCACAGTTGTAGGAATGTGAAGAGCAATTTATATTAAATAAAGCAAACTCTGAAAATAGTCACGTACATTTTTACGTATTTCTCATTTCCACAAAATAAGATCTACTTAGAGCTCTAATACCTCTAGACTTCTAATAACAGACTTCTAATATCAATACTCAGTAAAAATAGGTGGATTTATCTAGGTAAAATTATTTTCCAATGTATTTAAAACATGCTAGTGATATCTTTAGGTGATGTAAACTGGCGTAGCTCCACTGATGGCAATGGTTCTAAAGGAAGATGAGGGCTGTACAACACTGTCTGCTAACAGGCTAGAGGATATGTTACCATTTGGAAACCTAACTGGATAACTTGGAGAGCAACTGTACTCTTTTAGCATTGCTTTTTATTTCAGAGGCTCTCCTAACATGACGTACCAGATCAAAGTGCTCTGTTTAAGAATTACCCTTTATTACTATAGAAACAAGCAAAACAAACAGAAATTGCCTATACTTTTCCATTGCTGAAGTTCAGATGCATGATTGTGGCACTAAAGCAAATCCCTAGGAATATTTGAAAAATTATATAATTATCTCCAAAATGTGCTAATAGCCCTAAACCAAATGGCTTTTTATTGCATTTGTTACTTGTGACCTCTTAGCGCAATAATTCAGGAGAAGGTGACTGCAACCACTTTCAATCTAATGGAAGGGGTAAATGCTGTTTGATTTGTGGTTATGGTTATTTCTGGCAATCTCAAATAATTATTTCTCTAAAACAAAGAAAGTGATACTGAATAGAAAGATTCATAGCCGAAATATTGTGTAGCCACAGGAAAATATGAGGTTATTGCTTTGCTACAAAGCAAAGAGACACTAGCAAGGAGGGACAGTTCAGTGTGAAAAAGGAATTTTGCAAATTCTTCAAAAAGAAAAAAGACTGTGCCAAAGCAATACTTGGCTTGTTAATAATTGATAATCAATTTTAAGCGATGACTGATAATCCACAATTAATTGATTTTTCTAATGGAAAGGATTCAGAGAGGGCCAAATCCCCTACTTCCCAACTTACTTTTAATAACAGGCACCATCACAGAAATGTGACGTTTTAAGCCTTGCCCAACACAGAGAACATTCTCCATGTCCACTGACTGAAGATATCTACTAGTCCGCAGTTTTCACCTACAGAAGAGATTGTCTAAATGAGATTCTGGCTCAGCAATTGGACATTCTTCCTCTCATACGCTATTGCTACCACAGTTCTGGCATCACAGACTTTACCCAGTAACCCTGTCTGGTTTTACTTGAACATCAACAAACCCACGTGCGACATTTTTCTTTCTGAGGAGAGGCAAACCAGCATCATTACCAAACAGAGGCTCAGCTCTCTTCTTGCTGAAACATGTAGTTATGGGAAATGAAAATTCTACAAATAGAAAACATGGACTCTGCTGCAAAAGCAAAACTCACTAGTAATGAGAATATGTGCACAACCAGTATGAATTTATATATATATATCTATATGCTATCGTACACAAATATGCACCTATGTGTATATTACAGAAGAGATAAAGCTCTCTGTTTGCCGATTCCTTTAGAATATACTTGCTAGCCTACTTATTCATGTTGTACTGTCACCTTTGCTATGTCTCACAGTTCAAAAACTTCAAAGCAGTTTAGTTCAGCTTTCATTACAAAGACTGCTTTTCCTCCTCCTGCAAATTTATGCTTCTATAAACTCCATCAAATGATATGGCTATTTTGGGTTTCAGTTTGTGTTTAAAAAAAAAAAGAGATTGTGGTAATGGAGACCCCAGCAGACATCTTCCTTTGTAACGTGTTTCGTCTGCCCTCAGATCTCTTCATTAAACGGTTCATTGTCTGATGGGGGGAGAATAAGACAGGGAAGAAATTGATTTTAGAATTCATGGTTAAATGTCCTTGGGTTTTTCCCCTCCTCTGTTTCTCTAATAAGAGTATGGCATTGTCTGTGGACGGAATCAAAGACAGAACTTCAGAGAAGTCAGATCATTCGAGGGTTGGTGTCTATATGTATGTTTTAATGCTTGAAACTATTACATACGGTATTTTCTGGGAACTCTAAACGAAACCTGATTTTCCAGTGCACAAAAATACCCACACATTCACACACATACAAAAAAAAAGGGATTTTTCATTAAGTGCTCTTGAAGCGTGTGGGCTGGGATGGCCTTTTCATCTCTACTGGCTGGCAGGTCAGCCGCCGTACTGCAGCACTGCGGTGGACTCCTAAAAGCGTTTTCAGCTTTATGAACAAACTGATATAACACATGCTAAGTCTGACCCCGCAATTATGTTACATTGAGCAGGATCAGCACAGCTATTGCCTCTTGCAATCTTGCCTTTGTCAGTTCAAATGCAAAGAGTGCTGATAAACATTAACGGCAACCCAGTAATAGTTAAGCCTGTACATTCGTTTTTAACCTATTTCAGTAAATAAGTCCAAGGTCTGCCATTTAAAGATAATGAGACAGCTGTCAATGGCATGCATGTGTTATAATCACTCAAAACTACAGGGAGGATGGAGGAATGGCCAGAATGTCTAAGCTAATTTTATAAAGATCCCAGTATCCTTAATTATGTTAAAAAACTCTCGTGGGAAGCACTCGCTTTTCCATTTTGCCTAATGCAGTATCATCCCAGCGGCTGAGCGGCAATCGAATGACACCTAGAAGGTTACTTACCAACAGAAGTAACACCACAGCTCCAGTGCCACCAAAGCTGGTGTTTATTCTGCAGAGAATATGTAGCAATTAGTGGGAGCCTGTCAAACTATGCATGGCAAATTACACGCATCATGAATTTTGGGTTGTTTTACTCCTTTTTCTAAATCATTAAGAACTAGTCCTGATCTCCCAACAATTTATTTTAAAATTGAAACACTGGCATATAATTTCTGGTTTGTTTATGAGCAAATCACTTCAGATACCTTAGCTATAAATTTTATGATTAATATTACGATAGTACTCAAATTACCTCTGCAAACATGGTAAAATGCATTGGGTGTCACCTGAGCCCCCCCTAAAGCACAGTATTTCTCTGATTGTCACTTCTGGTTTTATATCACATCTGCAGTTTCTATGGCTCCTCTCTAGATCTGTGGACTGATCTGCAGATTTGCATGGAACAGAAATTTCAGGACTTCAGTGTGGAGTAATTGCTCAAAGTTATCACAATTTTACCTCATTTTCATGAGCGTTTTGTCCGCAATCATCCTGACATTTTCTCTAGAAGCCACTTAATACAATGTTTTTTAACTGAAAGCATACGCTTTGGGAAATTGCTTCTCAAAGCATTACACCCGTCATCTCCCATATCCTGTGATTCAAAGGTACAACGTTCCTCAGCTACAAAGATTTGCATCACGTGCACGTAACATTACCAGCCGTCACACCTATCAGGATCATTGTGTTTGCAAATTTAAAGCAATAATTTCACTTATATTAAGGTGTTTATTACATAGTTTAAAGACTTCATTAGCAAGATTCAAAAAGGCCATTAAACACCATTTTTCAGTTATGATGAATCGAAAACCTAACAGAGACCAAAACTAACAAAGACCTTAAAGCTGGTTGTAAAATTAGAAAAATCTCCTGTGGCTGCTGACACATAGTGATAATTCTTGTAATTTTAAAATCAGTTATTATTGTAGGTTTGTCTGCTGGGAAATGTGATTTTTTGGCACTGCACACAGTTACTGATGTGAGTCCTATTTTGCCTTCCTGAGCTTTTTTTTTTAAGGTAATTCCCATTTGAAACCCTACCAGAAACAAAAGGGTGAGAAAGATCCAGGACATGAGGTTCTCATTCACAAAACTTCTAGAGACACGTGACAGAAGCTGGACTGACTAAAACCTACTCTTAGAAGAGCCACTGGTCACTCAAATCCAAATCTATTCCTCAGCTGTTTCCACAATCTTTTTTAATATATCTATTTTTTTCTATTTATAACTAGCTCACAGTTTGGAGGTGAAGGGGACTGCTGTTGCACAAAACCTCAGCATCTCAGTTCTGTTACTTTACAGCTCAGCTCTTGTACCGCGGGAAGCCCATTCAAGCCATAATGAAACGCTAACTGCGAAGGAAGGACCATTTGTATATTTGGTTTCTAAAATGAAAGCTGGGGCCTGCCTCTCCTGTAATTGGCATCAGGTTGGAGCTATCCTCCTTTCAGAGTGCTTTCCATTGCAGCTGGGAGAAAATGTAACCAAGCAACAGCCAGTTCCCCGTCCTGAGCCTTTGCCCGTGACTGACAGGAGGACTTTCCAGCTGGAGCCTGCTGCCATCACTGCCTATACAACGGGCAGAGCGATGCCCTGCTGATGAGGAGCGCGTGCTATTGCTGCCTCGGTGAGCGAGCCCTCCCAACATGAATATCGAGGCTTAAAAGCTCCTGCACTGCTGGCTGCGAGGTGACTGCCTGACAGCCCAAGCGTTCGTTCTTCAGCAGAGTGGCTGCGCGCATGCCAATGTGGGATACGAGGACTGCAGAGGAGAGCCGAACAGTGGAGCAGTAGCGGACAAAGGAATCATAGTTTTGCCACTTAAACCAGTGTGACTCCAGCACAAACAAGACCACTCCATGGCGGGTACATCAGTACGCTGCCACTTATTCATCATTTCTGTGAGACAAAATGCCCCGATCCACTTCCCCATAATGATAAGGAGACAGGGCTGTGTCCCTGTGTACCGCTTACGACCATGCACTAAATATCTCTAAGCCCCAAGGGATCACTTACCTTCTTTGTCCTGTGTCTTCAAGCCTGAATGCTAACACAAAGGCTTTAAGTTTTAGTTTACACAAACCCTAATCAGAAAGGCTACTTCTCAGAGAACTTTTCAAGCTAAACAGGTATAAAGGAATTTAAATCATTTCTATGGTGTAACTTGAGAGCTTGGAGTTATAATATTCTGTCTTATATGCTGTATCTGGTTTTTTCCATCTGTGTCAAAGAAAAGACGCAACTCTAGCCAACAACTCTAGCTATAACTGGGAGTTGTAGGTACAAATAAAAAACAGTTTTTCTCTTTAGTATATACAACATATGGAGCAGTACTGTAGGTCAGGAGAATTATTTCTCAGCGTTCTGTGGGTAGGTTTCTGATTGTGGTTTTATTTTTTGGTGTTGCAAGCTCTGAAAGAGTTATGACATTACTGTTTCTTTCTAGATTGCCTTGATTGAGATCAAAGTTCAGGGGTTGTATTATGTTACCCAAAGATTGCTTTGCTTCTATTCTTTTTACACGGATCTGTGCTGAGCTGCTTAAGAAGCAGTAAGCCTTGACTTCATTCTTGCTAGTATTAATGAAAATCAGGAGTAGAACAGTGAAACACAATTAAGCTCATGTAAAAGAGAAGAGACTCCAGCCCACACAATTTTTCATTTTTTTTCCCCGCTTTGTTATTTACAAAGTGCCTAAAAAGAAGTTACCAAAAAGATGCAACTTGTTTCAAACTGTTTTCATTGTTATATCATCTTTCACTGCTCCTGCTTTTCAGGCCAAAGACTTTCAGGGTAATTCCGACTTCAATGCCCTTTATACTTATCATATAACTCCACAAGGGAGTTATTATATGCAGCGGATAATTAAGCATCTTTGCTGATGGTAGTCTTTGACTATGGCAAGATTCTTACAGTACCAGTCCTATTTTCTGAACAACTTTGTCATTTGCTAATTAGAGTCTGGCCTTAAGGTCTTTCAGAAACATTTTCCTGAATTCATCTCATTATCCAAAACTTTTCTGTGCATTTTCCTAGCCATCGTATAGCAGCTAATTGCTAATGTATATATTAACTTACCAACAGAGGCTTTCTCCCAAGAGAGCAGCCCTCTCCTACTGCTGTCTTCTCCTGCAGTGAAAAGTTGAAGCCTGTTGCACTGAGGAGGACAGACAACTGATTTGCTGTCAAAGAGAACAGTATTCTATTGCTGTTTTAGCGTTTGTAACCTTTATTCTGAGGATGCTCTATGTGAATGTCCTGAAATCTCCTAGCTAGGAACCATCTGAAGCTGAGGGTTATGCAGAGTTGAGAAGGTAAGTGCTATGAAATACAAGATCATTCCAAGGTGGAATCATGTCTTGGAAGCCACGGAGCAAAATTCAGGGAAATGGAGCAAGATTTAGAGATCAATTGTGTGAAGACACTATTCTGTTTTATTTTACACACATGGATTTTCCCTATAAAGCTAAAACACTACTTGAATATTTAAAATTAAGTACACAATTAAATGCTTTTCTGGATTCTAGCTAGACTAGTCAGCAACTTGCTGTATGACGCCTCTGGAGAGCAGTTAGTTTGTCTTTTGAAAGCCAATTTGTCCACCCTTAATGAATCACTTCTTGCCTCTGTCCTGTATTTTACTTCATTGGTTTTTACATACACTTTTACGAGACAAAACAACCATCCTGCCACCCTTCCAACACTTCTGACAACTCAAATAATTCAGCCCAGGGTAGCACTGCATCCAAATTCATGGCATCAAGATCCATAATGTTACCTCAGGAGTACAAAGTGTGAAGTGCATAATCGCACTGTCTTTGCCAAACTTGAACAAAAAAATGAAAACAGAAAATTGCAGTTCAGGAGGATGAAAAGGGAAGTGAGTCAGCCACCATTCCAACTTTATCACAATACAATGTTTCTGTTCTGCTCTACAAAAATACAAAACACAAGAGAATACGAAGAAAAACCATCACTAGCAGGCTTATATACTTCATAAACACATACCTAAGAGAACTGCAGCTCTGCAAACAATCTGCCTATGACTGACAAAACATTTATTAAATCAAACAAGATGCTCTTGGCACTTGAAAACAATTGAAATGAGAGGAGAAAGGATGAAGTAAGGCAGTTGGGCCTAATGAAACTATCTGAGGCAAAGGTATCAGAAATACACAAGTCACAGGGCCCTCTAAACGTTATTTTTCCTCATTGTCTAGCAATTCATTTTGCTTTAACATAGGCATAAAAATTTATGACAGCCTAGGTCTCTTACCCACTAATTATTTCTCATTATAAAATACAGACTGTATAGTTCTTACTTCACCCCTTCCCATCCTCATGACGGTACAACTAAAATGTTTGATAATTACAAGAGACACCAATGCATTCCCAGGAAGAAAAAGAAAAGTTCAAACTGCAAAGCCTTTGCAACAAGCAACTGCCTATAACTCAACCTATCAAGAACTCAGCCAAGCCTCTCAAATGCCAAAGAACTGTATAAAAGTGTTCAAGACACCTGTCCCACCGTAGCAGCAAAAATTTAGCTCTTCCTTTCCATGTCACTAGCTACACCCTTGGCTGCAGAGATGGCATCGGAGCTGTTTGCAATTGCGTGTCCCATCCAACCAGAGACATGGCAGAGCCCTGAGCCTCCCAAAAGGCTCTCGTGGAAGTTATGGGAAGAATAAAGAGGAATCAGGGTGTGGGTGAGATATTTTAACAGCTAAACCAGTCCCCCTATCTGATTTAAAATGAGGCTTGTAATACAGCTGTTTGCTTTTACATCTCCAGTTCCCCTATCTGATTGTTATCAGAATGATAAAGCTGATGAGAAGCACTCATCTGGGTTTACCCAGAGATTAGGAGCAGCGTAGCTCAGGCAAACTGGTAAATGAATGACGACACTCTTCCATATCTTTTAGCTTGTTAAAAATTGCTGCTTGGCTTTCAATGAAGTAATTCCACCACATGGTATCTTTTTCAGGAAAGGCATGTTAAATCTATAGTAGCGCTGTGCATTCTGTCAAAACAAGGAAGCATTTTGGTTGCATTACAGTAAGGAAACAACTCGCTGAAACACCATCTGAAACAGAAGGCTCCAGCTCATCAAACCTACTGTGTATTCATTATATGCATGAATACCCCTCCTAACAACAAAAATCAGCCCGTGGCTATGAAGAAGGTGTATGATAGATGAAAGAAAGATGGCAAGGCAGATTTTATCCTTTTACTTACTACCTGACTTGTGGTGGAAAGACAAAGTATCTGCTGGAAGGACCATACAAGACCATACGCCATGCCTACAGTCTAGAAGAACTGAGCACGTGGATGCAGATGGAGTACGATGTCTCTCCCCGTTGGATAAATTTGGTCACCTGCAAGAGTTTTATTTCTGATAGTCTTTGGAATTAGCTGTTCTAGGAAAGCAGCTCTGGGAAGTTCTAGGAGCGTCCATAGCTGAAATGGATACTGTAATACTGAATGATGTTTTATATTTTTGGCACAAAAAATGGCACTTAGTTATTTTAAGCTATCACATTTCACCATGCAATGGCAGAAGGAGCCAAGATGATAAAACACCAGCTACAAATTCTAAGGTCTATTCTTCCCATCTATTTTTAGGTATGCAGGTTGCTATCAGCTCTTATACCATCACTAGGAGAAATAACATGACAGACCAACAATTCAGTGGAGGGACTTAGAGCAGCCTGTCAAGCTCAGGCTGTCAGAAAGACCCAGTTTGTTGGTATTCAAATTACTGGCAAGCTAGGTGACCTGACTATAGCTCACAAAAAAAAAAAAACAAAACAAAAAACCAACCAAACCAGAAATCACCTACCTTAATAACCAAAGGAAAGCCACTGCGAGAGAGGTTTGTAGGAAAACAAACACTGATGTACGTATCATCCTCTCTCTACTATCTTCAGTTACCAAAAGAAAATCAAAGTAACATCCAGGTTATTGAATTCCAACAAGATATCAATCTGTACAGACTTCCCTCAGATGAAGACTAAATAGCTAAAAAGTGACTCTAGAATGCTATTTCTGAAGTTTCTAAAATCAGAAATTTCATAATTGGATTTCCAGTACCTGTGATCAGCTACGACACTTGCAGTGAATTCTAAAAACACACACATTTTTGAGGGAACAAGAAGAAAACTTTTTCAGAGGTTAGCAATAAAATAAAAGGAAGGAAACGGCTCTCAACCTACCTCAAAAATTGTAACTATTTAAAAGTTCTGGCTATAGCTCAGCACAAGTACACATAGCCTTTAATAACTTCATCGTTAAGATTTGTCAGTTAAGAAAGTGCTATTATCTGCTTTTTAGAGACAGGGAACAGTATACAGAGAGCATGACTGACTTGTTCAGTGTCATAAAGGGATCAAGTAGTAGAGCTGAGAATTAAACTTTGTTCTCATGGCTCTCAAATAAATGCCATTGTTCATGAGTTCTTTAAATAACATTTAACAGGGAAAAAGAGAAGGCAGGGGAAGAGGAGTATTTTGTCATTAGAGATAAAGAATTGGAAATGCTAGAAGGAACAAAACTCAATGCAATTTAATGTAGGAAAGTACTATAAGGGGCTTTTAATAAATAAATTATTCTGACCACCAAAAAACTAAGCGGGAGGAATATTTTTAATTCTATATTTAAATGGAAAAGCAGATTAGATTCCTAATATGAAATAGAAAATCAAACATCATACATTCCCAAATAAAGCTGGAAGTGGTATCAGAATGTATCATAAAGACTTCATAGCATTTAAAGGAGAAGAGTTCTTATTCAAACTCCTTATCCATTCTACAATGTTCAAAAAGATCAGCAAATCCCACCCTATCTACATGCATTTGCTGTATTATCATTTAAATAATGATAAAAGCTAATCAGTTAGAAGCTGCTCTGTGAGAAGGCAAGGTTGAAGAGAGTGTTTTTCAACTTGAAATAATCAATAATTTAGTTGTGATCAATTCTAATTTCTGTGCAAATCAATTCTGTAATCCTGGTCCAGCTATTAACTGAAGCCCACACTGAATAAACTAGATCACACAAGTAGTCTAAATTAAATTCAGGCCTGTAACTTGATATTAAAGTGCAAAATCACCCGTGATGGTCACAGGCTGATAAGCTGCTCAGCCACTTAGATGCCAGGAGTCTGGCCCACTGATAGCATTAGAAATACTGAGATCTTAAGTGTGCCTCCCATATCCAAGAAGAAACTACGCTGCACAGTGGGTGATGTGCTTTTGATAAGTTGAACATTTTTTTAAAGATATTCTCTGGAATATGGTAATTTCCTTGAGAATACTGTTACACAGTATTTATTTATGCACACCACATATTCATGCCTGTCAGGAAATGTCTGCATGAAGATTTATTTCATGGATATACCATAGTATCCCTCCAAATGATACCTCTTTTGCTGGTGTTGAAACACAAACTGCATAACTTCTGATGCTTTTAAATGATCGCCATTAGCACAACCTTCTTAAGCAGGTAATTCCTGCTGTTGGATATATTTGTAGCATGGCTGGTACATGGCTTAAGGAAAAAATATTATAGAAACCTGCAATCTGGCCTGTCTCCAGTTTTCCCCTCCAGCACATATTTTCTGTTTGCTTCCTCGTTATTCTTCAGTTATATCCTCTGCTGTAACATAATTCACATAAAAATGGTTTATGTTCGTTATCATCTTGGATGAGTACAATTAAAATCTTTCACCGCTACTAAACGTTGCCATTGTTGTGTGTTCACTAAACAAGCGCTGTAAATAAACCAAGAGGAAGGAAGCACATACACACACGTACAGAAGAGAAAATAACACGAAGAAATCCTATGCACTTTCCTCCTTAAATCACAATACAGATCATAAAATCCCCACAAAAGCAAGGGAATAATCCTGAATAGCTAGGAGCTTACACTGACAAATGGATGAAATCTTCCTTCTGGTGCTTCCTTCCTCTCCCTTAATTTAGTTGTAAACTAGCTTGGAAGACATTCTGGATTCTCCAAATATGCATTAAAAATGAGTATGACATAGGGAAAAAATCTGCTTAGAAATAATCTCCATGTAAGGCTGCATTGTTCAAAGAGGAATTTTTCTGAGCAGTACTCTGACTACACATCCCCATGAGAGAGACTCCGTTCATCATCTAAATGGCTGTAATTAATTGGGAAAAAAATAACTGAAGGCGATTACTGGGAAACACATGGGAGGTGAGACAGACTATTAAATTTATTTCCAAGAGGAGATGTGGAAAGTATTACATTTCCCTGTCCAAATAACCTTAGTTAATATACATTGATCAGCTACCGCTTCATATGTGTGCATGGCTTATCAGTTTATCAACATCTCAAGGTTTTGTGTCAATTGTTCTGACATATTCCTAATAAATATAATAATAGCAAAAGGACAAAAAATAAATGGGGAGATCCATCTTTCAGTGACTACTGCCACCTCAGTAGATCAATACATGTCATAAAGTTCTTATCATTTGGGAAACAGAAATCTTTTTATGGCAATAAAGCTTTAGTATTTTAGTTATTAATTTAGATCAGTTGTGACAGACCCAGCAAATTTCTAATTCACACAGGAAAACCAGAAAATTCATCCAAAATAATTGTGAAAAAATATTGTGATCTCAAGTGAAAATTTCCCCGTTATGTGCCTCCTGTTTAAAGAGGCAGACTCAAATTTTACTGTACAACGGAATTTTGTAAAATAAGTAAAATAAAGCCATTAATGTGCTGCTTTATATTACTGTCATTGAGAAAATAACCAAATCCCACTTTCTGGAATTGAAACATGAGAACTGTCACACCAAATATTATAACACTACCCGATATAGGCTAGAACACAGTTACTGTAAGCAGTGGGCAATAGTAGGTGCTACAACAGAAGGCGTTGAAGTTTTTGTAGGTTTTTCTATATTTGGGAATCCCAAATTCTGCTTTCTCAAAGGCAAAGAAAACTAGTTGCTATAAGTGGGAGGGCTGATACTGCTGGTAGTTTTAAATTGATCTAGTGGAACTGGATATGATTATTATGCCTACAGCTATTGATTTTTTTGAAAGCTGTCAGTTCCAATTATGACTGTATCTATATGGTAATTTTTATTTGGAAGTCTCCAAGAAATTAACAATTATTAATTTTTCCAACTTGAGTAAGAAATAAGTTGTTAAACACTTTTGGCATATATACAAACCAAGAAACATAAGGGTTAGATAAGATTCCCAAAATAAAATCTAGGTCATCTTGACTTTTAATACTGCAGCTCACTCAGCATTTTTATAGAGTGATAAATGAAAGATAAATTTAGCTCATTTTCCTGATTAGAATAAAAATTGATAGCTACTGTTGGGTTGTGCCAAAGAGTGATACAGGCATTCCTGTCATTATTTGTCAATTAACACAGAATATCAACCAGGTTTTGAAAACTAAATATGTATAATTCACTTTGAGCCTATGAACTGCTGCTTAGACTGCGAAGGCTGGAACGAAGCTCAGATATAAAAAGTACGTATAGATGGTGTACGTTCATGAAAAAAAGATGGTATCAAACAGTCAACTTTCCTCTCACCAAAGGACTGGAATTTATATAGGGCATATTTCAGGAAAAGACTGTGGTTGTATTTTATATTTGGCAGTGCTATGACGGCAGTAATACTAATCTTTGGCACAAGGGAAAACTGTCATGTTAGACAAACTCCAGCTGTCCATTCCGCCTGTCACTTCCTTCATCTTCTGGAAGTTTGAAGCAGAGGGATGGAGGGGTCTGTGAGCATGTTAGCGAGGACTCGGCGGCGGGGACCCGAGGGAGAGGAGGAGGGCAGAAGTTGGCTGAGCAGGGAGGAGGGAATGGGGAGAACGGGACAAGCAAATTAGAAATTACAGAAGTGTTAAGAGAGGGTAGGATGGGCAGAAAGTAAAAGCCTGGACAGGGAATGGAAAGGAAACAAGAGGATAAAGAGTAAAAAGCCACTGGATATCCCTTAGGGATATTTGCTTTTTGGAGAGAAGAAGTTGATACACATTTATTTTTAAATGTCCTCAGCGTGCAGGTTCTTTTAAGGTAAATCTAGATGGCTCTCGGCGGGCTGCCATGTCACTCTAAAAAGATTCCCCCCCCAGAGTAATGACATCAAGGCATGCATGATGGACTCCACCTGATGTCATTGTCTGTGGCTTTCAGCCAGGTCGCTCTTGAGAAGAGCAAAGCTAAAATTTGTGGAAGGCTATTCAGAGAGAACAGCAGATAGAGTTTCAGAAAGAGATATTTATCTCCTGAATGAGAGATGTTATCTCCTTTGACCTCTAAGTACACACATCTCAAGGTGAACAAAACCTTACAAATCAACACACACAGGTGTTCTGGCTTCTTTAACATACAGAATAACACTAACAAACAAGAATTTTAGGTGCAGGTTCACCTGTAGAGCCTTGGTACCAAGTTTATGAAAAGTCTGGTTTCTCCAATCAGATAGCATAACCATGAATTGCTGAACAGAAAGAAAATGGTCTGAGCAGAGAGATGAAGGCACAGTTAAATAACAAATCCTCTGCACTACCTTATTATGACCTTGTTCTTGTTTGCCTGCAATGAACACTGGAAGGGAATCAAGAACAAGTAATTGATGTCAAAACATATGATGCATTGAACACGGTGAGGGCTAGCGCATAAAAACCACTACCTAATGGCAAGGTATCTAACACCGGAAAGCACTGGGCCTCAGTGCTGATCGCCTTGCTCACCTCAGCAAGGAAGGAAATCTGGCACACTTTCTGGTAGCATAGCCACGAGGAATAGCAGAGATACGGCAATATCCATTTCCAATGTGTGGAGAATGACTTGTAGCATTTTCATACTCTGTAGGTGAGTTTCTATGGTTGAGGAAGCTGGAAGAGATTTTTGAGATGGTTGATCCCACACTTCATTACGGGGGTAAACATCAGTCCTCCCTCAAAGAAATTACTTCTTTGTTAGAGGATTAAAAAAAAAAGAAAGTCATTTGAAAATGCATGTTCACTCATTATTCAGTCTAAAATATTTCTGAAAAGTATTTTCCCTATGTTCAGATAGAGATGGATAGAACATCCATCCACAATCGAGGGCATCTTCATCCAGAGATAGTGGACAAGTAGCCCAAAGGCAGTCTTTCCCCTTCACTTCTTATCAGTGGTCCTGCAGCTGGTCTTGAGAAAAAAAAAAAATTACTTGGCTTTGAGTATTAAACCACCGAACATTCTTTGCGGCTTTATACTTAGTCTAGTACTTTCTATTTCTCTCAGTTTGATAAAACTTTGGTCTATAATTAAGCACCCCACAGCTTCATCCCAGTTTTCAGAGGTCTGGAATATGCTGGCATATGCCCTTTTGGGAAATTTTAAATGGCTTTCCAATCTTCTGTCATAAGTAGTATGTCCTATATCTCTGAAAAGATTTTTCTTTTCAGTATAAAAGATTATTTCTTAGAAAATAGTACCACCTATAATGTCATTTAATTTTCTTTCAAGAAGGGTCCTCCCTTTCAGTTTATCTTTTTTTTTTTTTAGCTTCTCAGAACTGCACTTTAAGCTTTTCAGATTTGCAGATGTGCAATTTTCAAAGGCTGGCTCTTTCATTTTTTTTTTCCCCAATTATTTCATCAACTGATCATACAATGACATGTACTGAAACACAAATTCCAAGGAACAAATGACATCAACATATAAAAAATATGAGAATGACAATCAAGAGCCAAATAAATCTTAAACCTACTTTTCAGTTCAAAAGACAGCAGTATGTTGTGCTTTTATAATATTTTTGTATTTCTGTTCTCTTTGCCAACAGACAGGACATTAATCTTGAATGAGCTAATGACCAACCTCTACAGGCTGTTCTATGAAGTGGCACAATGGGCTGAATAATACTTGGAAAAAAAGCCACAAACGCAACCCAGAACTGAATCTGTCTCATTCAGAATAGCTAATGCAGACTACAGGAAAGTGTTACAATCACACATTTTTGCAGAAATAATGGCAAGCAACTCAATATTTTTTTCATTCCTCTCAGAATTTGTGTTCACAGTTACTTTTCAGTAGTTCCATAAAATCCAGAAATAACTGACACCTTTCACTGGTGTTTTAATTAAAATATCAGGATCATATACAGAATATTTTAACTAATTTTAGGACATGTGCACAGTGCTTTTATGGGATTTCATTAAAACTCACTGCAGGTGCATTAAAACTTTGCAATTTTATTTTTGTCTATTTGTTTTCTGTGAATGATGTTTCAAGGGCATATCAGAAACATACTAAATCGTGAAAGACTCTATTCAGCAAAATTAAGCTTTTCCAGTGCTGAGTAATTAAAGCTCTGCAGGCTTCCATGGCTCTGTACAGAGCTTAATCCTCACTGAAATTTTTAAGTAAGCTAAAAAAAAAATATATATATGTTTACCACCATTACAAAAGGTCTTCATTAGCTATGTATTCTTGACCCTGTTCCCAAGAAGTCGTTAGAAATCTGCATCCAGCTACACAGTGGGCGAAGATAGGCTTGTAGTCAGAGTGCTGCCCAGCGTTCAGGAGATAATGCCCCAGCTTCAAGGGGCAGCCACATACCTTGTGGTTGACCTTTCCTCCCTATATATCCTAGCTCCTAGTTGTCAAAATAAGAATGATAATATATTGCTAAGGCATAGGAGTTACAGAATGCCAAAAGACCTGTACCCCCTTTGAAAAAAAAAGAAAAAAAAAAACCCATGGCTTTAATATATATTTATGGTATATATCTAAAAAAAGAGGAGTTAGTACCTTGAGGAACTGAGTTCTAGTCTGTCAAAATAAAGACATGCCAAAGAATACAAAAAGTTAATCATTGTCCTGGGAAACTGGATGTGGTAAGGTGACTGCATTTATTATCAAGCATGTTTTATGTCTTTCTATAGCTTCGGTGTTGCCAATTCCACAAAATGAATCTGTAGGCTAAGCAAAAGTCATTGCATAAAGTTAATATAGTTTAGTGTCTTGCAATAGATGAAAAAATCCACAAATTTTCTTTCATGGTTTTTCATTTCTCCAAGCCTAAATTAAACTTCCAGCATCATACACTGCATAGAGCCTGGAGCTTCCACTAGTATACCTGTTTCCACAAGAAGAAGCAATTGTTTCTGAAGAAATGACTGTGAAGCCAACAGAAAGAGAGTGGTGATTAATTTGGTGAGGACGGTCAAAGTCGACCTCAGCCATTTTTGCAGCCTGTACCCTGCTTTGCATTCTTGGGTCATATAAAATGTTCATAACGCACATATGTTGCCAAAAATATAAAACTACAACAAAAGAAAAAAAATTCTTTGTTTCTCACACGTATAGTAGGTCTTTGTAAAACTCAAATCAAGTGATGAGCTGCCACTTGCAATCATTTCCACCATAGCAGTCAAAGCTATCTGTTCTACGAATGCTCGCAAACCAAGCTACAGCTGCTTCCCTGGTAGTGTCCGAAGTTCTCAGAAGCTACCATGTTTCAACAGAGGACACTCATTAACAGCATACATCATTGCCCCTGATTGCCTGCCAAGGACGTTCAGATAGCCGTTTCAGGCTCGCCTACGCTGACTGTCTGCAGACTGATGTCAGCAAGCTGGGAAGCAGGACCTCTGACAGCACTGGAGGTGAGAACCCTGATGATATAGTGCAGAACTGACGAGGCACAAGTTGTTTGGGAAAGCAGTGATGTAATACGGATAGAAAGGACAACAGCACCCAACCACTGGGGAGGGACAACAAGAATCACTGGAAACCAGCAACCTCTCCTCCCCTTGAGCTTCCATAGCCAGTACTGTTGGAACAGCATGCCAAATGTGATGGGAATGGACAAACAAGGCTCTGCAGATTAGAGTAAATTTCACCCAGCAATGAATGGGAATGCAAGTATGTGACAGTAAAAATAAGCATTATTAAACTTGCCATGGAAATCTTGCTAATTCAATGGTGATAAACACTGGCTATAGAAAAGGCTGGGTAAACAAAGTGTTAAAAGATATTTTGCTTAAATTCAGTCCAACAGAGAAGGGAAGAGAGTGCCCAGACAATAAAGGAATATATGGATTAGTCTCACACTTTGTTCATGCGATGCCTCTGTTCAGTTAAACTTGCCCTTCCTGACCTGCCTTCAAGATGTGTTATCATATTTTCTCTGAATATTATTTTGGAAAAAAAACCAAAACAAGCAATTCTTTTTTTATTGATTTCTTCTGCCAGGTTTCTTGATGCAGAAGTACATTTTATGATCAAACTTCAGTCTTTACTTTTATGGGTGTAAACAATATATGGTGTACCTTTTTTTTTTTTTTTTTTTTTTAAAGAAGAGTATGTGCATATGTGATTGAGGAGGTAGAGAGTTGTTTCAAATCATTCAAAGTTCATTCTCTATATATTTCTTCTTCTGCTACTTCAACCTAGTTTACAATAACCATCACTGGGGGTTAACAGTCTAGTAATGCCCAGAAGGTAAAAAAAGTGGAAATCAACTTCTTCAAAACTTCCTAATTGCCAATTAAATATTAATTCTTACTTAATATGTATATCTGCATTGCAGCTAAAGACAACCAGAGCACGAGTCACAGCTGGCTCTGATGACTCGCTAATGAAGCCACCACTATATAAGCATGCAAACACATGCATGTAAAATTTTACAGCTACTGAAATTAATTCATAGCACATTTTTCCCCTTATAGATAAATTGCAAATAAGCTTCCTATCCTACCCTGTAAGACATCTGCAGACATTACTGTATCTCTAATACAAAATGAGTGTTACGCCTCTGTGTGACGATTTTACAGGAGAAGATCACGTGGTTTCTTGCACAACTCTGAAAGAAAAGGACTGGCTAAAATCCAGAAAGATGTAGCACGTATGTGCACTGCTACCTCTAACTAGAGAGAGTTTGGATGTTTCCCAGAAGAATATTCAAGAAAGTTATTTAAGAAACAAAAAGAGAAATCTGCTCTTCCTTTAGGATCATATGTACTGTAAAGGAGTTGAAAATAATTAATATCTACTACACATATTCATAAAATGAAGCTAAAAGAGAGGGGTTGTACTGAAACCCAATCTTGTCTTTTGTCAGAGAACAGGCAAGGATGGAAGAAAGGATCATATGCAGCACCTGGCTGCTACAGAATGCGGAATCACAGCATTCATCTATAATTTACGAGTTACTGCAACTGTTCACATATGGTTAGATCATATAGTTTTCACCCCAGTAGTCAGCCTAACTCTGACAGAAGGCTTTCTATCCCTCACAAAATGATGATGATCGTTAGGTATATTTCTGGAAATTCTTAAAAGAAATACGCAACCCTAAGGATTTTTATAATCAGCGTTGACTGACAGAATTACTTCAAGACCACTGAATTCTGTACAACTGTACATGGTGGTGGGGGGGGAAGCAAAGAACTTGTTCAGACTGAAAAGGGGAGAAATTACTAAGCAAGAAATAAAAGCACATTTTTTCTATATACAAATCTAATAAAAATGCACGAAATCATAATTTTATCTAAGTTGGAATTGTTTTTCAAAGAGAATTCCGGATACCATTTTAGGGGAAATGTGAACTAAATTATGAGTTATTAAAATGCTGGATTCTTTACTTGACAGCAACTATGGAGTGTCTAGAAAGAAAATACCACACCGCTCAGCCACCCAGTGCTGGTTGCACATCGTATCATTCGGAAGACACATAGCAGTGAGGTCTGAGTTTAATTTTTTTCATTGTAAATGGAAAACCATAGATTTTCTTTAACAAATACCTTGGGAAAAGATGCTTCTTGTGTCAAACATTGAGTAACTTAATCAATATGCAGCACTGAGGAAAGTAGAAGCACTCTAAAATACCATTACCTCAGCAGGCATGAAGAGTAAGAGTTCAACCTTAAAGTTTTTGCAGTGAGGGTGGTGTGGCGGGTTTATTTTTTCTTTTCAGGAAAAAGGCTATCACATTAATAACTGGCCTCAGCAGAAGCTCTTAGATACATAACATTGAGGAAATAATGTCAAATACTTACTTAAATATCTAAAATCTGACTTGGAAAGTCTTCTCTTTCCTAGCTTAAAGAAAAAACAGCCCTGTATTTCATATAGAAAATAATATGCCTCAATATTTTCATGGCTTAGGAATGTTTATAAAATTTGTAAATATGTTACCAAGACTGAGAAAAAAAATGTTTGTTTATGATACTTTGCTAGCTTGAAATATGCATTTAATGCCCTTTAAATAATGCAGAAGGAAATAGAGATGTCAGTTTTCATAGTTTTCTATTTTTAAATACCCATAGAATAATATAAACACCATGTTTTCTCTGGTTTCTCCACCACAGGTGCAGTATATGCCCATTTCTTAAACCCAACCACAAGTATTTCCATGACAGGTGCTTTGTTGACTCTTCTGTTCAATTCTGCTTTCAGAATGTTTTTATCTTGAATGTTTATATATATACACAAACACTTTTTCTAGATCAAGGATCTTTTTCTCAGTAACTGAGCCCTTGCCAAGAAGCAGCAATCCTGCAGATAGTAAGACAAAATCTGTTCCTGCTGCTCAAACTCCCAATTTCAGGACGCAGAGTGGACAAGGGAGATGTGAAGAAGACCGATCATTCACATCTGCCAAGTTATCGCAGAGGTGCGGTCACTTCAGCATGCCAACTTGAAGGAACAACATTCCCAATTGCTCTGAGATTTCCAATAAAATTCAGAGAGTTCACAACAGTCTTTTCCTTGGATAGCTCTCTTTGAGAGAGGACTAGACTCGGCTCTTCTGCTATGCTGGTAGTACATCCGCAGCACATTACTTCATTAGGATTGAGCAAGCATCCTTCCTGCCCCTGGATTCTGCTGTTAAATGGCATTGCACAGCTTAATTTTGGTTTGGATTTTGGTCCTTCTCCAAGTATTTGCATAGTAAGAAGATTCTTCCAAGTACATGCTTTGCACCCTCCCTAGCTGATCAACAAGACCAAACATGTGTGTGTGCTTTGGGTAAGTGCTGTTCCTCTCCCCTGTGTGCAAGCACGCAGACAGAACTCAGCATGCACCAGATCATAGAACTTTTTCCATAAGACTCATCTGTAGATAGAATTAACAACAAATTATTGAACAGTAGCAGTGACTACAGAGAGAAGATGAAGGGATGGTGATGTCTCCCAATGTCTTGCACAACGAGCCACTTCCCCAGCAACTGCCCTTATACTTGTTGCGAAGAAGTGCAACGTCTCTGCCAGACACAGCACAGTTCTGAGCTCAGGATATCTCTCTGAAACAATATTTCAGTGTTCCTCAGAGTCATAAAGCATGGCAGATGAAGTATACGGTGCTACAGCTCAAGCTAACCTGGAAGCCAATTTTTACCAGTGCTGCAGGTGCCATCCCAGTACCTGGAGTCTGCTGCCTGACTTCCCTGCCGCTTAGCTAAGGTCCCGATGGACCCGTTTGTCAACAGATGCATATGGTGTATTTTCAAAGTCAATTTTAAGTTAGCTTGGAGGCCACTTGACCTGCCCTCCAACCAAATTATTTGTTGGTGAAAATTAAGATCCAGATCACTGGAGACTGCCAAATGGAAGGTACAGCTCCCCACGCATCATTTTTTAAAGGCAGAAAACAAGCCAAATGCAAACTGAGGCTAATGCAATATATACAAGAAAGAGAAATAAGATTAGATGTGATGTATGTGCCAAGAGGCCTTCTGCAGGCAAGGGAAAATAGAGAATAAGGTTAACATCCTCAATTTTTCCACTCCCCCTCCATAAGAGCTGAGAGGAGTCTTCACAGCAGCAAGGTCAATTCTAATCTTATTTCCTTATTTCTCAAAGTTATTTCATTACCTTCATTCCCATTTTTTTAAATTCACAGAAAAAAATATTTTTTTCCAGAACTCTCTGCAATTCAGGATCAGTTAGATATCAAAGCAGCTAATTTTAAATAGTTAACATGAAGCATACAAAGAAAAAAACCTCTTTAAACAATAGCCACCTGCAACAAATATCCTAAGGAAATGCATCCTTTTCTTCTTCTGAATGGTTGCTGGTTCTGATGAAAACATTAACATTTTGCATACAAAAAATGATGTAATTAGCAGGAACTTTCTCTATTTCTGTTCTCATTATTGCTGATTACCAGAAATTATCAGGCAAATAATGGCTGCTTTCTCTTTTTATGATCAATTTATTTACCCTCCGTCTGATTTCTTTGGTGATGAACTGAAATTTAGGCTCTTGTGTCTATGGCACTTTGTAAGAGAGAGAGAAAACGCGGTGAGGGAGAGAAATTAAACAGCAAGTATGTGTAAAGTGTCAGAAAGCATTTAAATTATCCATGCCAACTTGTAATTTTACTTCAAGCCCTGTAATATTTTTTACATTTTTGTTAAGATCACAGCTCCTAGAATCATTTGATTAGTCCAGACTTCATTTATTAATTATAACAATAAAAACAGCTTCTCACATAGCAAAAAGATTGAAAGCATGTTTTTGAAATAATCTTGAAATGACAGACAAGCTTAAAAGCTCCAAACAAACAAAGCCATCCCCCAAAAATCTTTGAAGAGACATCCCAAATCTCATCATTTCACTCTCATAATTTTGGGGTGATAATACTAATTTTCCAATAGTAGGGCAAGACTCTGTTACCATGGCAGCTGGCAAGAGATGGAGATTGCTTCCACTTAAATACCAAAGCACAGCCAAGTTTTAGCAGTTGCACTGTTGGAAAGAAAAACAAAAACAAAAACCACCCAAAAAACTGCGCTGAGTTCTACATCACCAGAGCTGTGCTGCTACTACGATGTACCTACCTAATTTAAATCTATTTGGCACACATCTTTGCAAGCTGCAGTCAATCTTTAGCCTACTGCACAGACACCCCTTTATTTTTTAGGAGGGTTAGGAAAAATTTCCCTTGCTTGAACCACTTATTACGCTGTTGCTCAGGGTACAGATGAGCAGGTTCATCTTCTGCCTGGGAGGATGCTCCCCCCTCCAGCTCCTCTCCAGGAAGCTCTTCCCTGGAGGCGCAACTGCACTTCCCATACTTAAGACCAGGCAAAACGATTTGCTTTTCAAAATGGAGAAAAAAAAAATACTATTCTCAGCCTGAGACTTTGCATTTTAAGCTTTAGCCTGGAGCAAATTATTAAGGCAGAGTTACTGTCTAAATCCCTGAAAATAGGGGTTTATAGTGAAAATACTGACAGATCCATAACTACAGCCATGCAAATAGAGCAGATAAAAATATGTATAAATGATAATGTAATTTAATGGCTTAAAATTTTTTTGCTGGGGAGGAGGGTAATGTCTGCTTTATTTTGACAGTGTAAAATGTCAGAGCAGAATCGAAGGATGTAGCAGAGTCATACTCTATACTTCTTGGAGATTATTTGACAAGAACAATTTCAGTGTTCTATTTAATGCACTTACGACAAATTTAAGTGATGAATTGATGCCTGAGAGACAGTGTGGCTAGAATTAGGAGAACAAATTTTCTTGTTATGGGAGCAGCTACAGGCCAGTTCAGTGCTGACAGGCATACTAAAATTTAGGTAAAGGAAATCTGAAAAGAGTATTCTGTCAGTGACAGTGAACGTGGAAAGCTATATATTTATTAAACCATAATGTCACTAGGTTAGACTTTGAAGTACCTCAAAGGCACTGACTCCTCAAAGTCTGTGGATACAAGAAAAGGATCAGAGCCTTTTTGGAAAAGTCGGTTTGCTAAGAAAAGCAAACATTACTGTACAACTCCAGATGTCACTTCTAGTCAAATATCATATTATTTCATTGATCTCCTTCTAATACGGAGTAGAACTGAACAAACCATTCTGTAAAAATGAACCTTCACTTAATAACAGTGGAATGAAGTCAGGCATCATTTAGAGGTCTCATTTCTATATCATTTTCCTTGCTCAGTAAATAGTTACAGCCGTGTCGAAATCTGGAGTTACTGGAGGTCTAATCCCGCCAGTGTTCCAGACACAGTATTTCAGGCAGAGACATACGTCCATAAAGGATATTGTACTGGACATGTATAAAGCATAATGGCAGAGAACAGCCATATGCAAGAAACATTTTTTAGAACAACTTAAAAACTAATCATGCCAGCTTCCAAAATTTTCTGGACAGAAATCTTCTGACTCAGACTTCATCAACATTACCAAAAGCATGAAGACATCTCCCACTGGTTTTCAGCAGAGGTGAACTGGTGACCTGCTTCTAGAGAATCACGAGCTTCAGCTGAGAAACTGCATTTGTTTTGTAGGAAATAAAGGCATCTCAGTAAATCAGCCAGCAGTGATGAACCTGCATCTCGGTTTATAGGACTTGTAGAATGATTAGAATTTGTATAACTATGTATTTTGAATGAACTATTTTAAATTATTTTCCACTGAAAATGAAGCATTCTTACTCATAGCACTGAAGTAGGCATGTACAGCAACAGCTTACTTCGGTGTGTTCCATCCTTGAGACTCACCATAGAACTGGCATCAGCAGAGGTTTAAATTGGGATAGAGTCCAACGTGGAGAGAGAACAGAGGTGGTCTCTTCCAGGTCTTTCAAAGAAGGAAGAAAGGAGTTCCAATAGGACACTATTGGAACAGCGTCTTGGGTGTTAATCTGCAGCAGATTTCATCATTAACGGCTTGGAATTCAAAGAACAAAAGGAAAAGCTGGACTGCTGAGCTTGTACCATACTTATTTATTGGGACTGAAGACGTGGGGCTGAAATAGAGGTGTAACTCTTGCCTCTCACTTGAGATTTGATGAATGGGATTCGTGGAATTAGATAGAAAACTTATCATGTTTACTCTGAAGACTGATCCTCACCCTACGCACAGGAAGCACCAGTACCTTATTACACACTGATTACAGCTATTGCCTGTTGCCCTGTACATCATGGTAACATAATTTGTGCAATTACCACCTCAGGCAGATTGTGTAGCACACCCTCGGGAGTGACGATTTAGAGAGATGAGACACGTGGCTGGTAAGTACTAAAGGTAGAGCAATCTAAAAAGCAGGGGTTGTAAAGTGCTGCCTGATCTATATGCTCAAAATAGTCCACATTTGCAGAAAGCTGTTGGAAAGGAGGACAGCCACTTGGTGAAGGAGCAGGGCTCAGAAGATCTGGGTTCAGTTCTTTGATCTGTCAACATGTGCCCTTAAGCAATGTAATATGTTGCACTTTTTTTGTCCATTTGTAAAACAGAAATTATCTTTCCCTCCCAGAGTTTTGAGAAATATGCAAATACAAGAGACCATTTACTCTGCACAGGCATACCTCAGTTCAGGATCTGCAGGCATAAATAGTTAGGTGCTGACATCCTCAAGAACACTGCATGTGTAAATTAGGGATGAAGCCTGGAGTGCAGATTCAGGCTGAGAATCAGACTAAAAGTAGTTCAAGGTGAACATGGCAGAACCTGCTGCTGTTACCGCTTCTTCGAGGCTTCATGCATGAATGGCATTAGAAGATACATCCATAGCAAATCTAGAGCATAATAAAGTCATCCCGGACCAAATCCTTCTCCTTTTAATAGTCCACTAACTTTATGGTCACTTACCCAGCTTTGATGAATTTAAGAGAAAAAAAAAAAAAAGGACATTATTTATTCATTTCTCCCTACCCCTCTAACAGCTATACATTTAACTTCACCCACTAACATTGTAGTCAGTATTTTTATGGTTTGAAAAAAAAAACAGAGAAAATGTCTAGCAATTTAAAATAAAAGTCAAAACAGGAATTTTCCCAAACCATGTTAATAGCTAAGGATTCCAAGTCAATAATTAAAGCAAGAAAAATTACCATTACTATATTTTTTAGTTCCTGCATTACTCTATTTTATCAGAAGCCATGCACTAAGTGATCAAATTAATCTGAGGCATTTAGAGCAGGGACCATGTGATAGCTTGCAAAGCATTGGTTGTTCACAATAATTTGGACATGGCCAGTAGCCAAAGGACAGCTCACAAACATATGGTTATTTATTTTCACTAATCAGGCACTAATACAGCCTGTTTGCTACATTACTTGGTAAATACAGCAAGCTTGAAAAAGAAAAGGACCACAAGTGCACAAAACAATTAATGAAAACATCCCAAAACAGCATATGGAATCACCAACATCCCAAATCCCAGAGTGACTTGCTAAATTCTTTTTCACTATCACTCAACAAATCCCCAAAGACTGCCTCAAGCTTAATTTACTGTAGCATGTTTGACTCCTTCGTTTAATCACATCTGAAATGGCATCTTCTAGAGTTAGTTTAACTGTTCTGAAAACAGCATCAATCTATGTTTTATTATAAAGGCTGTAACAGGTGTTTTTCTGTGAAAAGAAAAAGGTGAGGGACTGAAGTCCATATAAGTGTCATAAAGAACTAGGTAAATGTATTTTAATGAGAAATAAATTCTCTTAAATATGTATTTCATTGTCCTAACTGTTTCCATGAAGTTGGATTCTTTACTCTTTGCCAAGTGCCCCAAAAGAAATACTTCGTGCCCCATGAAATGCTTGAGGCCAAACAAAATGATCATTTTTGAATGAAAATTATATCAGCAAAAGATATTTTTTTAAACTCTGAGTATGGTTTTTCCTGGTTATCCAAATCACACAGCCTTTGTTCACAGTTCCTGAAGCAATCCTGCCGCTGCTACTGCCCAGAGTCAGCCAGAGCTCTGAGGTGGATCCATCCAGATCTTTTCCCTATTGTCAGCAAAACAAAGCCTGTTTGTTTTGAGAATGCAAGCTGGGATGATCGCCCTTCCTAAACAGAGAAAACTACAAAGTCAACCTCTCTCCCTACCAACTGTGTCCTCATAGGGAAACTCTTGCTTCAAGCCCTGGATTCAGGAAACTGTGCTTGGCCCCATCAAGTCTCTAGGAAGCTTCTCCTTCCATCACCATGAATACTGGTGCTGTAACTTCTCTGAGCAGTCCTGGCTTGAGCCAACCCTCCCCTTCCTCCACTGCCTTCAGGCTGAGCCATCCATGACTCCCAGAGTATCTCCTGCTTCCAAAATGGAATGCTTGATCGAGTCATAGGTTTCTCAATGGAGGGTAACAGATGTGCTGAGAGCAAACAGAAGATATGCTTTTTGTCATATGTTCCAATACCTTTGAAGGTAAACCCCAAGAAATTAAACACATTTTATGGTGTGGTTTTCCTAAGACAACTGTGTAATCAAAGATGGGAGAGCAGGAACCTAATGCTCTGCTGGGAAACAGCAGGCTTCTGGACCACCAGGACACATCTTCATTCTTTTTTGAACAGACAAATCTTAGATGAGAAGAGAGTGTTGAATTACCATCTTAAATAAAAGTAATTCCCTCTGATGGGATCTCACTAGGGATCCTCAATAGCTCATCTGAAACCACTGCTGCACAAATCATTGTCATCAGAAGATCTGTTGTATGCTAATGAAGAACATTGACTTCACTGCTCAGTTATTCAAGATTAAATGACATGATTTACAATAGGAAAATGCAGCTAGAGGTTCCAGATTCTGAGGCTGCCAGAATGATGCAACAGCAACAGACTAACGTTTAGATTTGACATTCAGCGAGCATAAATGTTTAAGGAAAAACACTGTGAATAGCTTACAGAATATTTTCTCTGTATATATCATAACTGTATAGTCTGCAATGTCACAATCATTTACTCCTTCAGTCTTTTGCAATATACTAATAGCTGTTAAAAATAATGGCCCAATACTTTCTTTTTAATAGGAACAGATATTTTTCTGTTAGAGAAACGAAAAAAGTCATCATGATAAATTGGTAAGCAAAATATTCTTTTACCCTCTTCTAATGAAAAATAACTTAATGTCTTTTAAATAAAATTTTATGAAGTATTCAGCCCTTGCCTGAATGTATAGTGCCAGAGCTTCATCATAAATTGATCTGTTTCCTGGGGTTTAGCTCCAGAAAAAGAGTTTACTGGATAAGAGGAGAGCTGACAAAACCTTACACATAGCTGCACAAATAATACTAATTAATAATACTAAAAGACAGGCTGTCATTTCAGAATCTGCATATACAGTAGGCTTATTAGTAGTGATTACTAATTTTCATTTATCAGGCATTCCCTTAAGAATTTCCATGTCTTTTGGAAATCAGGAAATGAAGGTAAAAGGAAGGAGAGGCAGGATATCAAATTCCCAGCCCTGAGCAAGGAGCAACACAACTTTGGCAGCAGCACTTAAATCTTCAGAAACACGCAGGTTTCTGAAGGGATTTTATCACCCAGCAGTGGAAATACCTGGGTAACATCTGTAATTGTCGGGCAGTGGACATGTGCCAAACTTTCACAAAAGCATGAGGCTCCACGGAGAGGGAGAGAGATGAAAAAGACAAATGTACACTGCCAAAGTGCCAATGATGTTTGTAAACTAAAGCTGGTGTAGCAGCCAGCAGGACCACAGAGGAAATTCAAGACAACAGTCAGAACAGTCGGTCACCTTCCTAAATTATTCAAAATGTGTCATTCTTCTGCAGTCTGAAAACTTACTTGAAACTCACAATCAAGATTTGAATCCCACTTCTGGTTTTGGATAAATAAAATCTATTTCTCCATGACCCATTGAGCTTAATTTGAATCCTGCTATGGAACTTTCCTAATTAACCCATTGGGTATTGTCTTCCACTTCAAACCACTATTGACGTTTGCTTTAGTGCATCCACACATGGGAGCACCAAACAGACTCTGCTTTGCTTCTATAACATGCCAGATTTAAGCAACAGCCAAACAACAAAATAAATCTGATTTCAGCAAAACATTTTTTTCCCTTGGGAAGGATATATCTCAAGTTGACCTGCTGAAAATCCCAGCAATTCAATTTACTATCTTAAAGCTACAGAAATGGAAATGCTAAAGATCAAAAGAAACTGGGACATGCAAAAGTAAAGATGTTCTGTCCGTAGTTAAATAGTGTTGGGTATAAAGATCTATACACCTAATATGAAAAGCAAGGTCAGTTGTAGGATATGGTTAATACCGCTCTTTTTGACACACCCTGGTATAGAGTCAGGCATGGAAGCTAGTCTGTACTTACATTCCTCCTTCCTTAAATCCAGGTGGCTTTTAGCTACTTCGATGACCCTTGGAAGGCACTGTCACTCAGGGGAATGGGTGGCAGAAAGAAGGCTGTCCTGAGTCTACATAGCATAGAGTTAATTTTCACCTGAGCTGGGAGAGGAACTGGAGCTGGTGGCACCTGTGGCTGGGGACACAGCAGGGATAAGTTACTGATGAGCCAACAAGTGGGACAGTTTACCCAAATTAGCCCCAGGGCTGTTCCATACCTTGTGTACTTCAGTGTATCAGTGAGGAGGGAGCTGAGGGGAGGTTCCTGCTGAAGCTGGGCACCAGGATCCACTATGAGCTGTGGTACTGTAAATTACATGCTTCAGTATTTTCTGTTATTGGAGTTTTTTTTTCTTTGTTTGTTTGTTTTCCAGCTCTGTTTCCTCTTAAACTTTTTTTTTTTTTTTTTTAATCTCAACCCAGAAGTTTTGCCTTCTTTTCTTTACCAATTCTCCTCTTCATCCTGGTGATGGGGGAGTGAGCAACTGTGTGGTATTTTAGCTGCTGAGTAGGGCTAAACCATGACACAGGCTCAGATTTATAGAACTCAAAAGACAACTTGTGTTGATGGCTTGCCACCTGCTCTCCAAGATCTCCAAAACATCAGGACCATATCTTACTGAAAAAAAAAAACAAACAAACAGTTGTGACAGATCATTATGCATTAGTACCTCTGAGTCTAGTTAGGGCTCTCAATAATTCAATTTTTTCAAAATTCCAAATAATTTCATTGTATCAAAAAATGTGACTCATCAATGTTGCTCACAGTAATACTGAGTTACAGCAGGCTGTTTTCTACTTTAACCAAAGGCTGTTTGCCCTAAGCTCCTTGAGTTCTTTCAGGCAGAAATTCTTCTGAGGACAAGGAGACTTCACCTAAGAAAAGGCTTAGTAGTTGATTTTGATGACAAACTGCCCTAAATTTGAGGTGCACTCTTTCCAGTAAGATAGTACATCGGTTAGCATAATGCCTCCCTTTCTTTTACAATGATGGGCTCAAACTATTTCCCCACAATAAAGTGTCCTCAAACCTTCGGCTATTAAAGAATCATAATTCTACTTTATCACCACCATGTATTTGTACTTACATTCAATTCAGTACTACTGGAACCTGTGACTGGAAAATATTGCAAATAATGTAGACTTTTTTTTTCTCTCTGACGTTTGTCAATTTATACCTTTTTTTTTTTACTAATTATCAACCACTAGCACCTTCATAAATGTATTTTACTGAGCTACACATCTAACTTTCAAAACACAAATGCTGCATCAAACACGTACAGAATTTTATCACACGTCAAGTTATAAGACAATTTGTTACCATTTCATTCTTTTAGACGAACTCTAAAATTCAATCCAAGATTTCTTTGCCTTAAAAGGCACGATTAGTTTAAATTTCTGGAAGTGGGCTTTTTTCCATTATTCATATTTAAATTAAGTTCCCTAGAGATAGAAGAAAAGCAAGGAATTTTTATCAAGAGACTAATAATATAACCAGTGAAAAATCTGAGCAGTTTTATATTGAATTTATAAATCATGCTAGCAGTAACCAAACTGTTTAAATAATATATAGAGTTTAACTATAACATACTTATTGGCATAAGTAATTTTAGTGCTTTTTAATGTAACAAATCACTCAGAAAATGTTCTCAGTTAATCATTAGCATACTCAAGCCGAGAGAGAGGTATATGTATTGTTCACTTTATAATTTGGTAGGAATGACTGAGTCATAAAACCTCATATTGTGTGCCAATTGATTTACGATTTCCTAAAGATGTTTGGGTACCCTGACAAAGTATCAATTTATCTCTACATTATAAGCCACTACCTGCACGTAATTAAACTCAGGAGCAGAAATTAATTGAAACATACATGTGAGAGTGCAGAGCCATGTTTGTGCTTATTATAGAAACAGTAAAAAATACCCACTAGCACAGATACAAGTGAAATTAGCCTCTTCCATATCACCAGTATTTGCTACCATATTTATCACAAATCCAGAGCACAAAAGCTTCACAGTAGTGACTGCATGAAGATACTGGGGACAGGGGGTATAATTTTGGGTTGTGACCAGGCAGCAATGCTGAACAGATTTCATGGTCTCATTCTACACACAACGGTTCATTCTGAACATAAGCCACCATCTGCCTCCACCTACCCCGAACTGCAAAATCTGTAGGTCCTTACGAAGCAGCAGCTTGGCGATATTTAGAAGGCTTGGATCTTGTCTTTGTAGCTTCCCGTGTTACCTCCTACAACGGAGCCACAAGAATGGTTGCACAGTGTATAATTCAGACATATTTTCTGAACAATTAGGTGGAATCCAGTTAAAGTATTCAGTGAGAGAAGGGACCAGAGCTCAGAGTTCAAACCAGACATACTCTATTGTCAGCCTCAGTTACGTGACATGACATTTTAATTAGAAGGGGTTAAAGCTGAGAAATTTGTGTCAAGACCCAGATCTGAACTTTCCCAGATTACTATCATAGTAAAAAGTTGACTTGGGTGTTGTTTTTCAGTCCTGACTCTTATTTTCATGTTGGAAATAACTTCTCTATTTGCATTACTATCAATATTCACCCCATAACTTTAAGGAGTTTTCCTTAAAATTTCAGATATTGTCTCTATTCTTCTTGCTCCTTCAGTGACAAATTCCTGTTCAACTGATGTAGTTATTGTGCTAGAAAAGCATAGTTCTTTGTGAAAATCATTATCAGAAGTCCAAATATTCCGAGATAAATACATTTTAGGTGTTTTGATTTTGTAAATTTGCTTCTTTGTTGAGTGCCAAGTCATTTACTTATAGCATTTTAAGCCAAAGAAATAACTACAGTGGAAACACTGGAGGCCTCAGGTTTATCAAGACCAAGACACCAATTCATGTGCAAGTTTTTAGCAGTAGCAAATACCTTAATTTAACATATTGTGTAGTTTTTATGCTACTGTATAAAATTGAGTTACTCTGTATTCTATGATTCTCCGTGACGTCTTCTGTAATTAAGAGATTTGAGATTACATAGTGGGTATGAAAAAGCTTAAAACTGCCTGCTAGCTTCAGTTTGTTTTTTTAGGCCCAAACTACTTAGATTATCAATTAGCACGAAAAGACTACTACTTCTTCAGATTTTTAAGTATTAAAAAGGGCAAAGTCCACAAAAAGTATAGATTAAAGCCAAAACGAATGTCTTTCATATAAATATGAAAAAAATTTTGAACAGCCGTTACAAAAATAACATAACATAATTCATGTGTAACAATTGCTTGAGATTATTTAACCTTTGTACAATAGTCTTTGCACGTTAACCACACATTTGAGTTCAGGAGAAAAGCAAGAGTAGTTCCATCAAAGTCTTTTGCTTAGAGCAGTGCTTCCACTGCCTTGTATCTGTAAATAAAAATATCTACAGAGAAGCAGGCCAGAACACTTGGGAAGCAAAATGATTGCATCTCACACAGGAGTATGCTAAGATAGAGTCCTTATACAGTTAAGCAAGCTGCAAAATCAGTTCAAGAAGCAGTATTTCTCCAATATTTTAGTATTTCTAGTGTATGATGGCTCCTTCAAATATTCCTTTGTAATCTGCTGAAAGGGAACCCTGGTGCTCTTCAGAAAATGTCACATGTAAGAAGAAACTCACCCAAATACACGGATGTTTCATAGGAAATTTTATCTGATTGACTCCAGGCTAATCATAATCTGAAAACTGGGCGTTCTTTGCATTACACTCATCTATAACTTTCGTGCTCCCTAACATCTAGCACATCTGCCTGCATATAAAATGACCACCTCTCCATATTGTGCTAAACTTTCCACTATGATTGCCTTCATCTGTTACTGAAAAAATATAATTAATTTACATTATAAGTTCTAGTGAGCAAGAATGTTTGTCTTGATTTTCTTTTAAAGCAGAGACACATGCGATGAATTACCAATAAACAATATTATTACCTTAATTTTTCATGGTCAATAGCACTAAGGTAACTGGAGGCAAAATAAGGGCATTAGTTGAATTATTCTGATCCTTTCATCTCACCCAACTGACACACCAATATTTTTATTAAAATGATATGTCATGCTTATGAAGACAAATCTTTCAACTGTCATCTTTTCTCCTTGGCTAGAAAAACTCATTCATACCAACTGTGAATTTCCCAATCCCTCAAGTGACATCTATGGCTCCAGCAAGCCCAGTCACTTTGTCCAAGTTGATCATCAGCCATCTATTAATTTCAGTGTGGTTGGAGGATACACTCAAACTATCTCAAGGGACTCTCATGACCTTGTTATATTAGCCCTTCAAATGGATATAAATTTTATTCCATGGTTCAGCAGATATGGGTTCTATTCTTGGTTCTGTGATGTGAATCTGGGAAAAATAACAAAAACACTCTGAGGGCTGTGATATTCAAAACCAGAAGTGTTAAGGAAGACTTTTAATCTCTGTGTGCACTCCTGAAAAAGTTGTTGGCAAACAGTCCTCATATCTTCCTACCATCAATCAGAACTGCAAGAGAATACAAGAGGCACATACTCTTGGACCATCTACACTACTAAATGAAATGGACTCCAAACAGCCCCCAGGCAAAACCGGCCGCGCTGACGCATCTCTTGCCTGTGGAAGCGTGCTGAGTTGTGTGTGGGATGAGCCCTGTCGTACCCCATAGCGTTCAATCTTGCATGTGAAAGGCCCTGGCACTCTGGGCCACTGTTAGCCGTCTCATCTGGCTTTGTTGGAATGATAGCTGCATAAGGAGAAAACTACTGATTTTTACAGGTAACTGCACTTAATAAATATTTTTTGCTTGTCTTTGGTAGGTAAGTCATATGAAGCGTGTATTCTGGAGGGATGAAGCATCCACGACACAACTCTCTGAAGTCAATAGTCCAGCTAAATGCACATCAAGAAATGAAATTCTAAGCGAGATTTCTAAAAGATTTGGTTTCAGTTTAACTCAATATCCACTGAATTCAACAATAAAAATCCTAGTCTTAGAGGGAGCAGTTTTAGGTTAACACCATTCCGTTTCTTTCTGCATGCTTTTCAAAAACATGTACAAACCTTCCTCCAAGCACATTTATAGATTTCTGTCTCCAGGGCTGCATCTTAATATCAGGGAAATTTTCTGTTTAAAAGTGAATGGAAAGGATAGGATAGATATTCTAAAGTCTTTCCTCTTCTGCTGCCTTGTCTGCAAATACACGGATCCTGGGGACAAAGGATTTATTACGAGCTAAAGAGGAACATTTTTGTGGATGCCCTTTGACAAAAGCTACCAGCACTGCACTACACAGGGACAAAATAATACAATTTAGCCTATTGTATTCTTGCAAAGGAAAAGGTTAAAGTGGAGACTGAGATTTTATGGCTCAGCTCAGAGGACGCATTAGCTAGGAAAGGTGGTTGATACCCACTGAACAATACCTACAGTTGCCATTTGTGCTGTATTAATTTTCAGCAATAGAACAGCACCCAGGAGAATTATAAAAGGACAGCTGAACCCCCAAATGCCTGACACCTCTATAAGATCCAGAAGATTACCTACCAGGGATCACAGACATGCATTAAACATCTTCTAGGATAAAATCCTTCCTGAATCTGACCAGTTGCAGCAACTTTTGCCCTGTCTAGGACCATCAAACAGACCCAGACAGCTAGATACATATCTTAAAAAAAAAACTATTTAAGAGCTCCTGCTGACCAAAGGATGTGCTCCGAGAACTCAGCTCAAACTTCTGATGGGGCTTCTGTAGGCATTTTAAAATGCGAAAGGCAGATATGCTTCAAGGATGTGCTCTACTGAGGCCCTTGGATCTTACAAAAGATAGAAATTGCTAATTTTTAATTAAAAAAAAAAATAAACGCCAGATAATCACGGACTTTCAAATGTATTGACTTTGGTAATGCAGAGGTACTGTTACATTACCTGAGCCTGGAAAAGATTACAGCAAATTAGATAGCGCACAGCTGATATTTCACAAGAAACAAGAATAAACCAAAGGGACACTAACAGGCCATTTTTTAAGTTAGTGAGGAAATATGCATGCTGCACGCCATCTCTGACCAGATTTCAAAGTTTCCATAAGAAAGGCAAGAAATCTTGCACCAAACATCACATGCTTAGGAAGGCTTTGTCTTTCAGTCTGTTATTTTGAGCCTGTAAATTCCAGCTCTGAAAGCCTGGTTTGGGAAATTTCAGAAGCACTCGAGTTTTTTAGAGAACGTGAGACAGAAAAAATTGGAAGAGAGAGGAAGATGGGGAGGAAGGGCACATGAAAGTTCCCACAGGTATGATCTGGCAATAAACTTCAGAGATCTGCTCTCTGACATCGGAATATATTTTGAATAGGTCCTGTAGAAAGATAAAGTAGAAGAGAAAAGTAGCTGAAGACAAACCCATAGCCATCACATATGGTCCAATCTTTTTTTTTTTTTTTTTAAATCAGTTTCTTGAGATTTCTCAGCTTGAAAACACAACCAGTGGGCACAGCCCAAATTTCTACTGATTCTCAAAAATCATAGCCCAAGAATACCAGAAGGGAAATGTAGCAAGATAGTTAATAAGCTTAAGAAGCATACTTGTTTGTGCATTTATCTTGTTTCAAGAAATTAAATTTTTAAAATATCTGCTGTTGGCCATACAGTATTTTGCCTCCTCTGCTTCAGAAATTTAATTTAGTCCCATTTTGAAATGTTTAGCATGCATGATGGTTTATTTCCTAATCTACCATGAAAGAAACTCAGGAAATGTTTATATTTATCTTTTTCATAAGAAAAGAGGTAATCACAGCATTGTCTCTAATGTAGTGCCATGCTTTCCTTACAGGCATTATTAGATTAATCTGATAGCTCTTAAACAAATTTTGCCACTAGTGATGATCCAAAGACATTTTCAATTATAACCTTCCAGTATTATGCATATTATGATTATGACTTAGTAGACAGAAGAACTGTGCAGTAAAAGCCTTCATTGGGGAAGCTTTCTCATATCAATGTTGAACACATTTTCACAAAAACTGATTCAAAGCAGAAATTTGTCTATCAACTTGCATCCTTAGTCTTGCTATTGTCACTACATGAAAATGTCTTTTTTTTGCTGTTACTTTTTCTTTTCCCTGTCAAGAAAACAATATGTAATTCTTTAGAAGTACGTGGGTAATATCAAACAGATTATGCCACATTGGTCTATTTGGATCTATAAGGATCCAACCTCAATGCCTTTGCCATTGCAAAATAACAACTCAAAGTGTTCTGTGGTTGTTTTTCTTGCTGCTGCAGGTTCTTTGCAGTGTTAAATTAACTGAATAGGTTTTGTGAACAAAATCAGTATAACAAGTTGTATTTTTCCTGCCAGCATGTTGGCCTTATTACTTGTGGAGCCTAAAAAAGCTTGTGCTCAGGCTTTCTTTTTTTTATCTTCGACCAGACACAGGCTGATACCATGGTTGTTATCCCGTTTATTCCCACCTTTCTCCTTGAAAGGCTTGAGCTGTATGTTAGTAAGCAGCTCTGCCTGATGGATTCTCATTAAGCTGCAGCTTTTGTGAAGGTTTCACTGCAACTGCCATTTATCGCACACCTGAAAGGATACGCTTCTTGTAAGACAGGTGGATTTTAAGCATCCTTTTTCTGCCTCTAGTGCTTTCACCCACTTGCTAAAAACTTGTAGCAGATACTCTAAGTTATTAGGAGCAGCCATCAAACAGAGGGATATACTGGGGACTGGAAAGAGTCTTTAAAATCTAGGGTTGGATACAGGAAGGTGCAGGGAGATCTAAACTCTGTTTGGTGTCAACAGAATTTGAGGGCACTTGGTGCATCCCGGAATCTGGCTCCTAATGCAGCTCAGGCTGAAAACAAGTTACTGTTCATCCCAGAACAGATGGAAACAAATCCCTTGCCTGGCTTGTATGGCTTCAGTCTGTATTTTAGGGAAAAAGCAGAAACGAATGATTTTCTTCAGAACTGTAAAACCACAGAGAAATAGCAAGGCAAGCCAGTGTTCCTTGTTTGGAGCCCAGTGACATCCTGTAAGAAAGCAGACTTGATCTGCAAAGCCTTATTTTTTTTTTCTTTATTTCCCCCCATCTTTATAAATCTCACAAGTAAGGAAGGAAAAATAATGGGAGAAAATTTAAGCAACAAATTGACCTTTGAATTTTAGCTTATGAATTGAAAGCGCAGTGCCAACGTCATCTGCAGCTCTTTGACTTTTTTTTTTTTTTTGCAACATACTTTAAAAAGTGTAGCTGGTCCTCTGACTTTAAGTGTTTGAGGAACACAGATGTCAACTGTTATGCATGGAAATATAATGATCCCAGAGAATTCAAGCAGCCTTTATGTATTTGTCAGCTGTAACTACAGCCCCGCTGCTTTCTCACAGGATGCTGAGGGCACATTGTTTGAAAGGTGTTACGGGCATCTTCAGGACTCCATGTTTCAAATACAGGTAGTTTCCCAGAAGGTGGCAAAATCTATCTCCCTCCCAATTGTTAAATGCAGTCACTGCAGCATAAACCTAAACAATCCCCCATCCTTTCTTTATCAACTTATTTAATACAACAGGATTCTGAAGCTTTACACAAACTACGGAAGCCTGCGCACACAGCTGTAAGTACACACATGGGTATGTGACTGATTATGAACATTTTGTACCAGCGTCCATCTGATCCAAAACCCAAATGCTGAAGCTCTCTGCAGGTACAATACAGCTGTGGGATTGAGTGCAATTCAACAGCCATTATCTGTGGCAGGGTTAAGATGACAATGTCAAACCCCTGACAATCTGTCATCTTTCTGATGGGATAGCACATCATTCCTGATGTTTACAAGGAGCCCTGGAATAACTACTATTATATTACAAATGCACTGATAGAGAACTGCCAGCAGAGTTGTTTGTAACACAAATAAGACACCTAATAAATTCATGGCAAATAATTTGGGAAATATAGAAGACAAATACACCAGACTATGAACAGCGACCCAGCTGAAACTGGAAATCATCTCGGGGATCAAGACCACAAATTTGCAGAGGTTTATGCATATGCCTTACTTTAGAAAATGCTAGTATTTCCCTTTGGCTGCACTGGAAATATTCACTGTATGAAATCACACAGATGCCTAAATCTGTGCTGGATGTGTTCCCAAAAGCTGAACAAAGAAGCCAAGAAGATGGACTAATTGCATAGTCCAGAACAGACAATTCTAAAAGTCAGAGGATCATTTTGTATGAAAATGCTCCAAAGCTTCATCCAGAATTTGAGCACGAACAGCATCTAACCACATTAATACTCTGCAAAATTATAGGTTCTCACCTTGTTCACCTAAACCTGTTTGCTGCAGCATTCAGAACTGATGTAAAAAATTTGCAGTGCCCTCCCCCTGTTTTTCCTCCTTTTCCTTGTACATGACCAGTGATAGATGGGATAGGGTAAAGAATAATTGCTTGCATTTAAAATGCACATTTTCAAATGCTAGGCTTTATTTTTGGGGTACGATTCATACCTTCATCTGCACATGAATTGCTGGTGCAAATATTAACATTTGAATGGAAAATGACCTGATTTTATGAGTATGTGCCAGGTTGCTAGCTATGCAAGCATGAAATCCATATCCCTAATTCCATGGGTAGGCAAATTCACTGAAGCTGTGTCTCAGTCAGGATAGAAACATGTTCCTTAAATATCCGTAACCATTGATGGTGGGGTGGGACTCCAAAAGGCTAGAGATGGCTTATTCTAAAGTAGAAATAAGAGGTATGGTGCACAGATATGTTATAAACAATGTTTGGTAGTGGTTTTACTTTTTTATTTCTAGGAAGAAAGAAAATTAGATAAAAAAGGCAGGTTCAGAAATATAGGCATCCTCCATTGCAGAAAAAGCATATAGAGTGCCCTCTTATTGTAATGTAGCTCAATTGCAACTGACTTGCCTTCATTTTTAATCTGTCATTTACAACTCCACTTTCTACAGCTCACAAACTTTGTATTTACATCAAGTCTTTAATCTCAAAAGTTCAGAGAACTTCACTAGTAAATAATCAGACTCTTTGTGATACAGTCAGACTACACATAAATGAAAAACTAAGGCGCAATGTGGATAAGCAAATTCTCTGTAGAGCTTCTATGGGTAGGTTTCAGTATTTCTATTTTTGTTTTCCAGTCTGCTCCCTGATTTTGGATTGAGAAACTTTAAGTATGCCAGATATTTGCTCCTACAATTGAAAAAAAAATATATTTACCAGGAAGTACAAATATTATCCAGAGGTCAAGGAGGCTGAGGCAATGACATCTAAGTTCCATCATTCATAAAAGACAGAAAACTTTTGCTAGCTCTCCTGAAGTCACTGAGCAAGGGTGAGAGTCTAGTGAAATGAAATAAGAAGGATGAAATGTGACACTAAGCCTGTAAAAAATTAAACCAATTGCACAGCAGCAGAAAGATACATAAAGAAGAGTATGTCTCTGAAGAGAGAAATGTAAGAAAGCACATTGATGTATCAGCAGATCAAGAAGTTCCTGAGACCTCTATGTGCACAGAAATAAAAAAAAAATAATAAAAAAAAAAACACAAAAAAACCCCCAACCATATTTGATGTTTTAGGTTTTTGGTTTTAGTCAAAAATATTCTTGCAGTCACTTCTGGATGCCCACACAGAATTATCTATATGCAATAGCTGCTAACATGAATATCGTGATAACCAGTAAAACTCAATATCCCAACAAAACTCTCCAGACTGCCGCTCAACAAGACTCAGCAGTTTAGACAGTCCAAAGGAACCCACTTCACAGCTTTGGTTGAAGGAAGCCTAGGAAGGAGCGTCAGTTCCAGCAGCCCTCAGGACAGAGCAGCAACCTTCCTCGAAACAGCAGCAATGGGGAAAGAAATCTCTCATCAGGATACTGAAGAGTTGTTGCGAATATTCAAAATTACCAAGGAAAGAACACAACTGTTATTCAGACTTCTACTATCACAGGCAGAGAGTGAGTATTATCTCTTTCATAAACCCCTTTCTAATTAAACTTTAAAAAAATTATAAGCCCATTTATCCAAACTTAAGATTATGTATATATATTTGGTTTAAACATTACATTATGAATGTTGACAGTTTTCCAATTAAGAAATAAGAAGCCTGCTAATAAAAACAAGCAAAGGGAAACAAACAAGAAGATTATGAGAAATAGTTTCCATAGCACTTGAACACCTTTTAGAAGAGAATAAAGGCTATTATTGAACAACCAAGCTGCCCTGACCCAGAGCAACAAAAAAGGGATGCACATCTCTTTTCTACTGGTTTGATATTCCCAGTGTATTTTGGAGCTTCTTTTCTTTTTTGACAAACTATTTAACCTTGGCAGAACACATCAAGAACACAAAGGCTGAGAGACAGAATTATTTCACTGCGCATAAGTTTAGTAAGGGATGATGCTTGTTTCCAGTTTTCATCAGTTCAACTTTTTAAGAGTCATCTGGTGCACATTATTACTAGTTGTTAGAAGGAATATATTCACCCCAAGCCCATGTAACCCTAAAACAAATAATCAGTATCCTGCTTATACAGAGACAGATCTAAAATTCAAAATCCCATGGATGTTGAAACATGCTCATGGAATCATCAAGGGAAGCAGAGAGGAAACTTCCCTCCTGTTGAAGCAGGAAAGCATTGCTTAACCAGTCAAATACATCTAACAGAATGATCTAACAGAATGTCAGGTGCTCCACAAACAAGACAATATTTCTCTTACATAGGGGAGTGGCAAGTCATCTCCCGAATATGTTGGAGGGAGGGGGCTTTAAGTCTGACTGGACCCCTGACAGTGTTCCAAAAGGAGACAGTGAGAAAGCTCTGTTCAGAAAGGTTTTGCTCTGATGAATGCAACCCAACATGTACAGAGATGCAGGAAGACACAATCTCCAGTGATGTGTGTGGCAGCAGCTGGAGACAGGGAGAGACTTTCAGATCTAGGTATTAGCAGATTAAACATGGTTTCCTCATCCTTTCCTCACCTGTGTCTTTAGTTGTATTGCCTTTTAAGGATGTTGCATGTACTTCATTTGCATTTTATACAGAGTTAAGAATATTTTTGAAGAGACTCACTAATTACCAAGCATTCTTCATCTGTGAGTACTGGAAATTTGTAAAGCAGAGCATTGAGGCACATAAATTCATCGTGCTTCTGCTCCTCAACACGTGTTTTTGGGGGTGGTTATTTTTTTTTGTTGCTGTTGTTGCTTGGGGTTTTTTTTTGTTTTTTTTTTTGTTGCTGTTGTTTGGGGTTTTTGGGGGTTTTTTGTTTTTTTTTTTTTCTGAGATATGCACAAGGTAAAAATGTGCTTTTCATTCAGAAGCCAGTACTACAGAGATCAGGAAAAGAAGAAGTGAGCAGTAACAACTTGGAAGTTCTCATGCACCAAGATACTTGGAAATACAACTTGCAATACTTAATGTATAGATTGACTCAGGACAGGAAAGTGTTAATTTTTGGTTTTATCTTTTATCTGAACAAGTACATTAAGATACAGTAAACTGAAACCTTAAAAAGGTAAATTCATATATTTCCTCATATTTGTAAGAAAATATGCAGATTTACACTGACACCTGACAGCTATAAATTTAAAAGAATAGTAAACTTGTGTTAAATGAACTACAGCACTCATGAAAGTAATACTACCTACAAAATTCACCAGTCACACAGAGTAGGCATAGCTCTGACATGCCAAGATAAGATTTCCTCCACCACTGCTGATGCAGTTCTCCATCGATGGTAGAGAACTCTGCCATAGACTGGCAGATTATTTAATTGCTCCAAATTGACTACTGAAAACATCTTTTTTTTTTCTGTCAATTTGGTTCTTGGTTTCTCTGCTGAGGATATCAACTCACTGGGCAAATATTCTCAATTATGCCACTGTGATATTCTGCACTTATTACTTCCCCAACTTCTAGCAACTCATTTCACTGCAGGCCATCAAAAGCTGTAAGATTATCCAGTAGAAGGAAAGCAGATCTTATTTAACATGATCCATATCACCCAATCCAAGCATGAAATAAATCTACAAATACAGTTAAAATGATATAAAGCACAAGATGAAAATATTCTTGGAGAAAAAGAGGCTGAGGAGCGACCTCATTGCTCTCTACAGCTTCCTGAGGAGGGGAAGTGAAGAGGGAGGTGCTGATCTCTTGTCCTTGCTATCCAGTGATAAGACGTTTGGGAATGGTTCAAAGCTGTGGCGGGGAAGGTTTAGAAGGGACATGAGAGGGTGGTCAAACACTGGAGCAGGCTTCCTAGAGAAGTGGTCAACACCCGATGCCTATCGGTGTTTAAGAGACATTTGGACAATGCCCTTAATAACATGCTTTAACTTTTGGCCAGCCCTGAATTGATCCTGCAGTTGGACTAGATGATCGTTGTAGTTTGCTTCCAACTGAAACTGCTCTGTTCTATTCATGTGGTACTTCACATGCTTGACCTGAATCTCACTAAACATGAGTAGATACAGCCAGGTAGTATCTCAGGGGACTCTCAAGGTATCACTCATACTACCAAATAATGTAGGCGGATTTATCAAATCAGCTGAATACCACCACAGCTAGATCGCTGCCGCCATCCTGATAATCAACAACTTATTCTTGGAGATTTTGGCAGCCTCACCTGGTTACATCAACGAATCTCACTGAATAGCTGCTTGATTTGTTATTGATTTCCCAGAGAGTATATTTCAAGCAGCAATTTTAGTGATATATCTTCGGAGTGGAAATGCAGGGCAAAGAAAAAAGCTTTCCTTATAAAGAGGGACTCGAGTGGTCACACTCTAATAAGCTGAATTCAGGGAATTTTTTCAACTGAGGCAAGAAAATCTTTGCAGAAAATCCGTAGTTTTGGGGAAAATGCAAATAGTTTCAAACACATTATCTGCTTTATTACAAATCTGATGTACTTCAAATTCCAATATCTGACTGTTAGCAGATCTGAAAATAGGTCTCTTATCTTAAACCTAGCATATTTGTGACAATTGTGGTATTTGCTGACATACCAGAGATTGAACTGTGGAGTTGTTGAAGAAAAAAAAAAAAAAAAATGAAGACTGATATAGCCTGGGCTAAATATCCCTAGACTGGGCTGCAAGCAGATTTTTTTCTAAGTTAGCCATAAAGCAAGTTATGCATTCAGTTTTTAATACCAGGTACAGCATTATGATATTATCTACAGGAGAATAAAACAGTTAACATTCAAGTAACTTCAATGAAAAAATTCAATGTACTCACACTTGTGGAGCATCAGAGAGTACGACTGACAGAGATGGTTGCTAACTAAACTGTGCTTTAAGATTGAGCATAGTCTCTTAATCTGACTTCAGAAGAACAGGAAGCATGGAGAGTAATCAAAATTTCATATACAGGGAAAAGAATTGTCATAGCAGAAACTGGCAATGGATGAGACGCAGAGACAGACACAAGAAAAAGGATCCTAAACCACACACACAAAGAAAAATCCGCCCTTTTAAAGGCTTCACCCACAGTGTCTTTTCTATATGTAAAACCATAATGTTTATTATGGCTGCAAACAGATTGTATTTTAAATATCAAAATATTAACGGAAAATGCATTGTCTCTATAATGACCCAAAGTACAGACTTAAACTGCGACAACCACTCTAAAACTCCCTGAAATCAAGGACTTCTTCCCCTATAAAAGCCCAAATACACAGATTCTTAATACCACAATTGAATTAGTAATGCCTATTTTACAAATGCACTTCTAAGAGCATTTTAAGAACACTACAAATTTCTAGTGCAAAAATCACACGTATCTGTCATCTGCCAACTGCCTTTGTACACAAAGTCAGTGAAAACCTAATTCAGTAGAAACACAAGAGATCTTTGCCAAGGCACATGTGCAACCCCACTTTCTCAAATTGACCAAAGTTGTTTGTCCAAATAGGATTGAGATCAAATATCACCTCAAATCACTCCCCTGGTAATGGAGTTCCCAGATGCCTCATACACAAAGACTATTTGGAATTTCTACAATGTAGTTTGCTCTGATTTCTGTTGCTATACCAGGCTTCTTGCTCACTGATTTATGAACCAGGACGCTTACTTTGCTCTTATCCCTTTGTGGTACTGACTGCACTTTTATAAAGGTAGCAGGCATAATGAAGAGACAAGAATAAGGTTCACAGGAGGGCTTTTTGGTCAAAACAGCAAGTCATGCATACCTACTTAAAAAGTTAATTGATGTATTATAACACCACCCAAATATTTCTGTTCTTTTATTTCTCCTCATGCAAAGAGTTCCTTTGTGTCCTCCCTCCACCTAAACCCATAATTTCTCCAATTATAAAACTCAACTGAAGCAAAATTCAAAGTTTATATATTAGCACAGACTGTGATTCCATTGCAGGTAGGTGTAACGGGCATCAGGTCAAATATTGAGATGAATTGTGCTTGACATCTTTCAGGGACATTCTTGCACGTCTGAATTGCAGAATGTGCTCTGTGCCAACTTAATTCAATTGATAATAGAGGCTTCATACTGACCACGACACGTTTCACATGTACAATCATAGAAGCACAATAGGATTTTCTTCATAGAACATTTCTGGAAACATAATGACTTAGAGATTATATTAAGAGTATGACACAATATAAGGTTAAAAATCTAAGTGTTATCTTTAGCTTTTGTGGGAAAAGAGCGATTCTAATGCATTTTATCAGGTCTTTTAGAATAATTCTTAAAACAGTAGTTATCTCCACGCTGCTGAGACACTAAATGTATTTAGTAAGAGGTAGAATTTGCCAGATGTTTACAGATATGTACTCTATATGTGGAAATACAGAAAACAACTATTTTCTATAATCTATCTAGACTCAGTGGAAAATGTCCTACATCGTGTCTAGAAATACTACTTGCTATTAGCACCTCAAATGCCAGCCATAATCTACACATCTGTAATTAGCCAATCAATACTTAGTTTTCATTAGAAAAATAAGATAAGAAACCATTTTCCATATATCATCTAAAAATGAAAGCATTTAATTCTACAGAATGATATGCCTTTTAAATTGCTATCCCTAACTTTACTCCCACCTATAAATCAAAAACTAGAAAATGTACCAATATTTTATGCATTGCACCGTAAAAATTTAAAATCAGATTAGAAAACACAGTTGCCATGGCACCTGAGAACTACAGTTTCATGCAAAGCAATTTAACAGATGCAAGAGAATTGAACCTTACAGCAGGCATGGTATAATTTTTAGATAAACTTAAGAAGCTGTAAGGATATTTCCAGCTCAGCCTGATGGCTGGATGGCTTCTTGTTCTGTATTTCAGAAAGCTGCATCTCTACGTCTGTAACTGCTTCAAACTCTCTCTAAGGGCTGAAATGTTCCTAAGGTGACATCTTGATGTTATTCAAGTCAATGGGGGGTTTTGCCACTGACTTCAAACAAGACAAGGTTTCCCCTTGGCTCTTTGAAGATGGATGGCAAAAAGAAACATTTAGGAAGAACAGCAGTCTCAAGCCAAGAAGGTCAGGCTAAACTGCAGCATGGCGTTACATCTTCACTCATAGAAAATGTTCATGCAGCCTGTTTTTACAGAAGCTGCTTCTCTGGATCCTCTAAATTAGATTTAAGGGGAAAAGTTCACAGATAAATTACGTTAATTTCGATTTCATGGTATGATTTTAGGTGTTGCACACCTTACTTTCTTTGCCCAGGGGCATCACTAAGGAGAGAGAAGAACGAAGAAAGAAACATCAGGAATACTCTGGCAAATAAGTCAGTTTTACATGCAACTTTGTGCCAAAAAAAAATAGCATGTTTTTCTATTTTTCTTGCAGGAACATTGCATTGAAGAGCTCCCTCTCTTGACATCATTGATATTTGATTCACAGAGACATCGAAATTGCCCAAGAAAAATCCACTCCATTGACAACTAAGAACTACCTTGACAGACTATTAAATTACTCTTCAGAAGTCTGGGCTAGGCTTTCAAATTGTTTAACACCTACTATTTTCTCTTCTGGCAGCTGAATTAGTGGTCAGGAGAGCAGGCTGGTCATTTTTCCAGATTTTTTTTTTTTAACCTGGTCAAAAGACCATAAGTTCAATGCTTTTTAAAACTTTGTCATTTCAGCATGACTAAATATTAGAGAAGTTGTTTTAAAAAAATCTGTTCCCAGCTGTTTGCTCTGTGCAATTTATGTATCTTGGCCTGTGAGCACATTATAGCAAGAGCTGAATCTGAACATGAAAAGCAGCCTCCTGTTTTGCCGTGCCACCGAGAGGCAGTGCTCTGCCTCCCACGGCACTTCTTCATTATGTGAATTCTGTGCGCATCCAGGAGGAATAGACGCGGCCAACACGCAGCTAGAAAAAAAGGAAAATGGCAATAGCTTCCTTCGATGCTTCAGTGAGATTATTTACTCTAGAAGACACACTCCTAAACAGACTTGTGATCACATCAGGTACCACAGGAGAGTTTCGTACCCCAAAAGGATTTCAGAAAAAAGCAAGCCAACAAACAAGGAATCTGCCCCAGACAGGTGACTTGATTGCCATAGTTCTGCAGCCTGACGGGATTGCTGAGCAAGAGAAAAGATAAAGAAGCCCTTTGTAGATACTTGCAATGACACAGCACACGTGTATGCACATCGTGTAGCACCTTTCACTTCTTTATCCTTTGCTATTAGGGTTTGGTTTTGAAAGAATTCTCACTTCATAACACAGAGGATTACCAGTGGTTTAAGTAAGGCTTTTAGTAGCTATACCTCCCTTTAAAAATAGCATTGTAACAGACAAAAAACAAACAAACAAACAAACAAAAAAACCCAAACAACAAAAAAAAAACCCACCAAACCCACAAGAGTCACATTCCCTTAATGAATAATTTAATTTTGCCAAGAAAAATTAGGTATTGTATTGGAACAGCAATAAAAAAAAAAATTGCATCAAGTTGTGAACTTCTCAGATAACATCCAGATACCAAACTTGAAGGGCCACATTCTTTCCTGCTCAGATGTTTCCCCGCCTCTCCGCACAGCTGGATCCCACAGAGCTCACCACTCCCTTCTCCATCATGGGGGCAGAAGGCGAGGAACAGGGATGGCCACCCACAGCAACCAGCCACTGCAGTACCTTGGGGTTCGTTAGAGCACACTTGCACAGAAAATCACCCTCATTTTAAATATTGCTGGCTAGGACTAGAACATGCACTCTTCAAGAAAACGTAACTCACAAAGATGACAATGCCTTGCACACCTGTCTATCAGATGGAAAGAGCTAAGATATACTCCCGATGCAGACAACACACGCAGACTTCGGATTTTAAATTTGTTTCCAGGTTGCAAGGAAAGGAGAGTGCCCATCGCCACCTGGTGTCTGTCCCTGCAAATTCAGGGAGGGGACACGGGAGGGGAATCCAATGAGCGGCTGCTCAGGCAGAGCCCTTTCCTCTCTGACCATTTTCTGGCACTTCTTTCCCCTGCTATCCTCCAACCCGTTTGCTGCGTCTGCACCTCTGCCAGCCAGGACCCAAGGTCCCGGGCCAGTTCTCTCTTGGCAATGCAGTGTTGAGGGGCTGCTCCAGTTTCTATGCAGAACTAGTGCGGATGGAACAAGAGGAGATGGGGTTGTGACAGGTATCTGCTGCAGACTCTCATTTGCAGCAGGACAGGTGAAGTGATTGGAGGTTTTTAAGGCATTATAAGAATATTCCATCTCCCACAGGAGGAAAAAAAGGGTTATTAAAGGTTGACTAGGAATTGAACTGGAGATAAAACAAAGTTTCTTGACTGCACCAGAACAGTTGAGATGCCACTGAGACTGTTTTTGAAGGGATCACTTATTTTGATATCTGTTATTTTTACAGTTTTTCATATCTGCTTTTTCTGGAAAATTAAATCGTTTGGGAGAACGGAACTACAATAATATCAAAGAATTTTCTTTACCAACCATCAGTGCCCTGATTTTGGCAGTACACAACTTCTACTTTTAGCAGTCAGGGAGAGTAAATGGGGTAAGGTACCACAATGAACTGATCCCTGTCAGCAGTTCATGCATTCTCTTTGTATCTACCTGTGCATTTAACTCAAGCCTCTACTGCTTGTGTAGATGATAACAAGGCTCAGCCTTACATTTCTGGTCCTAATTAATAAGGCTATAACACAGAGATACTTGATTTTTAGGGGGAGGCAACAAACATTTCTATTTCTACTCTTCTTTTCTTTTCCTTGCTACCACTCAGCCTACTCATAAAAGTTACATAAGGTTCAAACTGTTTAATTCCATTTTGAAGAATGCATTCAAAAGCACTTAAAAAGTGATACCATTAGCTATTCATTTTATCCAATACATTTCTTATTAACAATAATCTATCATAGCGCATAATGATTATTAAAATCTAAGCAATAGAAGCTTTAGAGTAAATGAACTGGCACACTTGACTAACCTTGAAACCTGCTTTATAGATTAAAAATGCTTTTTTTTTGCCGTGAACACTTCAGTCACTTCACTTTCCTTATATTCTTCATACTTGAATTGTATTTCTTACGTTCCCCTCATACTCTTGATTCTATTCAAACAAGCCAAATCATTCTGAAGGCATTGAACGTACATCCGATTACCGTTTTCCTACTTAGGTAATCAACAATGGGCTCGTACTTGCACTGAGGTTCTCAAAGCTTCACCAGTGAACAAAGCAAACCTATGCTCATCCAGACATTGAGAAAGCTGCAACATGTTTATCTAGGTGGTACATTTTAAATTTTAGTCTAAAGAAATTTACTGCTCATTTGCTTAACCCCAATTTTAATGCTGACCTCTAAGCTTAAAACTGAATACAGTATTTATATTAAGGTATAGGTATAGAATATTGTGCTTAGTAACTACGGTATAGTGTGAACTGTGACAACAGGGTAGAACAAAAATTACTCAAACAAAAAATAGTCTTCTATTCAAAGAAAGGGAAAATAAAAGGGAAAAAAACCCCAACTAACCAGGAAAAAACTTGCTTATCATTTAGAGGGCACAGGAGAGAGGTATTAAAATGAAGATAAAATTAATAGAAACCTGTAACAAAGGGATAAAAGAAAAGAAGAGGAGGGAAATGTAACAGAACTGAAAATAAACACACACATATGTGATTTGTGTACACACAAAACTGATAGGTAAGCAACGAAAATTACACGACAAATCAACATAAAAAAGGGCATTTGAAACAAAATAACAATCAAAATCAACGTAAAGCCACTTTAAGTCCAAACAGAAATGGAAAGGAATAAACCAAAAATCAATAATATTTCAAGGATTAAAACTAATAGGCCATGTATATTACATTTCCCTTTTTTTTTTTTTTTTTTGGTTAGATTGACTTTAACATCTAGAGCAAACAATACAGGTCACAGTGCTGCAGGTGGCTGCACAGCAATTTTTTCCTACAAGGCTGACTTTCAGATTTGTTAATTTATCTCATTAGAAAAACAAACCGTTTTATCAGAGATGAGCACAAAAGCCTTTGACATTCTGAACCTGCATCGAATGCACTGGTGTTCAGTGGCCAGTATATAGATTTGCAGTTCACAAGCAGGCTTGGTGTGTTTGTCAGGAGATAACTGTTATACTACATGCAGACAGAAAAAGGACCAAAAATTCCTTCCTGCATGGAGCTGCAATTGTCATGTCTGCAGGGGGAAGAGACCATTCGTATCCACAGATGACTGCGTTCTTACAAATGCAGTTGGCTTTCCTTGCAAAGCATTGGGATAGTTAAAAGTGATACATCCAGGTAGACATAGAGCTATCATTTTTTCTCATTGTTGCTCTTCCATCTTCTCTGGCTGCTACTTCCAAGCTCTGATGTGTAAAAGAAATGCATAAAGCACAAAGTGTACAACACAACACTCCTGTCCCCTCTCTTCCACGCAGCAGCAGCATATCTGGGTCCAGTAGAAGTCAGGGCCTTTGGCCGTTACAAGAGGGTATAGGATGAGAATGGGTATTTTGACAAGAAAAGGGGGAAAGAAATCACAGGAGGAAGGGTCAGGGCTCATATTTAAAAGCTACAGTTCCTCACATATTCTTATCTTAGAGGATAAAATTATTCCCTCATGTTCAGCGATCCACATTCTGCCCTGGAAATAAATTCCTCTTTCATTTTATGCTAAGTCTCAGCTTATTTGCAAGTCCATGTAGACAGCTGATTCCTGGCACTATCTGGCCAAACAATGACTAATTGTTACTGACTTCCCAGATGGTCATTCTAATAACTGGAGAAGGGCAACCAACCCAGCAATCAGGTTTCATTTAGCTGAAGACAGCACAACAGCTGTCTTTTTCTTTCCTACACACTCAAGCAGAGCTTTCTGTTGTTCCAGTACTCTCTTGAGCACGCAGCAAATAGAGCTCCAATGAGCTGGAAAGTCCTGCTTTAGATGATGCTGTACCGAGTTTTCCCTTCCCCTCCTTCCACATTACTCTGCATTTGTGTTCACTACCGTTGCGCAGGAACTTTCTGTGAGGGAAGTGGCTTAAATACATGTGTTATATCCAGCCTATGTGAAGTATTTGAGTTCAGAGGCAAACATCTTATGAGAGTATCCAAAAATCACAGAAACCTGTAACGGAGTCTCCGCAAACTGGCAGCTCAGCTCGGTTAGCTCTCACCCAGCTCGGGATGAGCTGGTTCACCCCCAAAACTGACAGCAGCCTGCCAGCACAAGGCCTTGGTGTGTAATGAGTAACAAAGTCAAGATTCAAGTTTTATCAGGTTCATAGAAGTTGGGATACCACGTATGGACGTAAGGGCATTTTTAAGTAAGCGTGGATTGCAGTGGATTCTTCTAAGCTATATCCGTCGGGGCCAGAAAAACTCAAAACCAATTTGCTGGCCTCTATCACAACACGTTTACAGACACCATAGGGGCATTGAGTTTGTTCCCACAGCTCCTGCTATAATTCTGCAAGAAAGGCACAGATAGCTCAAATGGATAGGCTTTTCCTGCAGAATATTATAGCAATGACAAAACACAGATCAAACCTTTTCCTGGTACAGTGTTCTGGGTTAAAGGCCAAGTAAATCAGAGGAACCTTTGAGGCAGAGACAGCCCGGCACGTGCTCTGGTATAAACACTGAAAACTGGGATGATGTTCCCCTGAACCGCTTTGGCCACAGCAGAATCAAAACTCTTTCAACTGTGTGTTTGCACTTATGCAGAAAATCATTTATATCCTAAATATGTCTTCTGAATGTGTTATGGTCCCTGACTTCAGGAAAGTGCTCATCTCAAAGTTATCCGCTACGGAGTCTACCGTTATCTTAGGAGAAAAATCTGATCTCCACCATGGAGTTTGAATTTGTCACCTTTCTTTCCTTGGCTTTCCAGTCTAGCCTTTCAGACAACGCACTTCGGTCCCATCTCAGCTCAGGAGCAGCAGGCTTCATAGACCACATGCAGCAGACACGAGATACACACCTCGGGCAACTGAGGGAAGAGGAGCTTGTTCACAGGTACGAAGGCTTGCCGGTGACCCCAGTCATCATCACAATGCACCGCTTTAACTGAAGAGCCAGTTCCTAGTGGTGCTGGCAACAAAAGCCCACGCTGGCTGGCTTCCTCTCATGGCTAGGATTTGGATTACCCTGCAATTCCTGTAACAGCAGAGTTCCTCTACTAATCACATAATGCAGCTCTACCACTGGAAACCATTCCCCGTAACAAGTCTCAGGTGACCTAACCTACATTAGCCATTTGCAGAACAATTACAATGGTAAATGCTACAAATAGCTAATCCCAGCACAGTTTCCTCTTTGTTTCTTTTCCTCCCTAAAAATGTCAGATCAGTGAAGTCAGGACTTGTAACACAACAAAATTTCACAGTCCTTCTTTCCTCCTAGTTTTTAATTACAATCATGTTGGAAATACGAAAATGGCACTACAAATTGTTTCCAAAATCCTTTTATTGTGAAATACTATTATCTAAATACCAAGAGATTAATTTACAAATAATGGAAAAAGTTGCCTGTATATCTGAACAAGTTGCAGGCTTTTTTTTTTGGCTAGTAAATCACTTTCCAGCTAGACAATTTCTGCAAATGTGCCATATCAGATGGTCTGAGTAATTAATTTTCAACTGCTTTTTTATAAGCTGCACAGCTTTTATACGTATTACTTTTCATGTATAGCATTTCCTATGAAACCACATAGGTTAAACGCTTGCTTACCAGAATTGTGACATCCTAAAATATCTGAAATTCTGGGATTCAGAGATCATTCCACACTTTTCCAGCAATTATCCAGAATTAGGAACAGCCTTAGTATGACTCAGTGACTCTCAGTTCAGCTAGAATATATTCACTAATCAGTGCTTTCCTTTCAAATCGGCGTCTTTATACAAATATCCTTGGTGCTGAAGTTTCTGAAATTGGGTCTGAGGAGTGTTTCAGTCACGTGCACCCCAGGTAGGAGAGCACAACCCAAAGGTATATGGATTTTCATCATGACTGGAACTGAATGTGAAATCTTCAACTTAGAAAATGAACTCTACCAACAGGAGTTTAAACTATTAGCATGGGAATGCAAAGATTCAGCCCCTCTGTAGCCTGGGCACAGAAAGGGCACTTAACACACTATAGTAAATAGCTGTGCTTAGGGAGACTCTTAATGCCCAATAAATATTTATTTCTTTAAAAACATCTCCAAGTAGGAGCCTAACACAAGCCAAACATATCTGGATCTGAATATGAACATAACCTAATAAAGTGTTCTTATTTTTAAATTATACATTGCATTCAGGATTTTAGAATACATCAAAAATTCTCTTTGTTAGCTTGGATTAATATTTTAAAGCTGGAAGTATGACAAGGAGACAAAAGAAGTATTGTAGTAGGTTAAACTAAAAACACCCTTGCCACATTAAAATAGCTTTTAGAAATAAAGGGACAGCTGTTCACAGGATGAAAAGAAGTTAGAATAAATGAAACAACTACATGATGTCTTGATAGCCTGATGTATACACTCCAGTGCCACAGATCTCTCTTTGTACAATATTTATATTTGTTTCTCAGTAAGATTAACTGTGTTCTTATTATTCATTTGCATTTATGACTCAGCTTCAGAACAGCTCTCAGACCCCCTCCACATCTGAGTCTTGCCTCTACGTGAGATACGAGAAGAAAAACAACACCTGTGCCCTGCAAAAGAACAGTGTTCTTGCAGAATATATACTAATGAGAGGTCAGGCCACTTTTTTCTTTTTTTTTTTTTTCTCTCTTCTTTTCTTTGAGTAACAGTCTGAGCACTGGTATATTTTCTAGTTTTTCTTCCACAACAACAACAACAAAAGTTAAGATTTTCTGCAAGCTCCTTTGGATAAGTAAAATAGTAAATATTCTACCGTGTGACCATATCCAATTGCCCAAGGGAATCCTATAAACAGCGGCACTCAAGCTAAGGATAGCTCATGGCACAGAGGCCACAACTCTATTAAAAGCTAGCACACAGACAAGTGTGACTGCAAGCCATAGAGGAAAATTAACATATTTTCTGAAATGTAGTTAGGTCAAACATGAAACACTTCTTTTTCCCAGCTGGTTAGATAACTGGTTTGATTTGAGAGCTAGCTTCCTCAAAATAGGTATCTTTACTTTAAATCCTATGCATGTCATATGTGGGTGAGGCAAAGACAATTCTTATTGTCACAGGAAGAAAACCTGAGAAGACCTTAGCTGCTTTCCCCAGCTCCATGGGAACAGCAAGCACAGGGAAGATGCTTTCCTAAAAGTGCTCTGTGACTCCACAGAACCTGGAAATGGCCCTGATATCCATCGTGCAAAACATCCAAGAAACAGCCGCCACAGATTCACAGGAGACAGACGCTTACCTCCGCAATCACTGCATCTCAGTCATCAAGTATTTCTGCACAGCAGAGTCCTAACACCACAGGGCTGACAGCGTTACTGCTAAGCCTCCTCAGCACATGGAATTACTGTTCCTCTAGTACAGTTCTCAGGGGATTTTCCCATAGGAAGAAGGGAATTGCCTATTCTCTGTCAGTCCTGGGGACTGCTCCTGTCCTAGCAGCTGCCTGACAGTGGGGAGGTGAGGATGATGGCGCCACATCTTCCTTCCATTTCCTGCAAAGAGAAAGGGGCACAGCTTGTAGAGGGGAGGGGATCCTCTTTAGCACAGCACTAGGGTGAATATTGTCTGGCTGTGAAGTACTACAGGTACCACTGGATCTCAACCACCATCCCTTGTGCACCCACGCTGAGCTGGTCGCACCCTCTCCCAGTCCTGGGGTGCCTGGGAGGGCGTCTGCACCACCTCTGCAAAACATTTTGCATAAAAGAAAAGCATGAAAAGACATGAATAATTTTAACATTTGAAAATAGTAAGGGCTTCAGTTGTGCCTCTAGCTGTACAGTAAGACATGACATTGTTTACAATCCTTCATTTTTTTTATCTGTTCCCAGCGATCCATATTTTATTCAAGCAATACAGGTGTATCAGCCCATATCCTCTAATTCATGGTAAAAGGGAACCTCTTCTGTCTCTGCTAACATTTCTTCAGTTTACCCTTCAGAAACATACCGTTTTGTCTGCTTGCAGAAGTACTACTTAGAATATTGATCCATGCAGGCAGTGTTTTCCTCTGAACTTATTCATTAGAAAAGGATTAAGGTGAGCAACAGAAAAAAAAAAAACCCACCACACTCTGGAGTCTATAAGCAGTGTGTTAGAAATTAAGCACCACAAATGTGAGTCATAGGGTGGAACAGATCGATGGCAAAATTCAAATGAATGCACTCGCAGCTAGCAAGTGATCCAGAGATGCTGGTTCTCACTGCAGGGCAAGTGCTATGTTATAAAGAAAACAAAACAAAAATGAATTTATCATTACTGTTCTTCACTTGAAGCAAAGTGTGAATACTTGATAAGAAAAATGTATGAAGTTGAAAAACAAGATTAATGTAAAACAATTTTGCTTTGCTTTTTGTCCTCCTGCCGACAGTGAAGCAATGCTCTACAAGTTACTAGCCCACCATAAAACAAGAACAGTTTCAAGAGGAGTCTCTAGAGAAGTCTTGGAGGAAGAATTGGTAAAAAAAAAACAAACCCACACAAACCTGATTTCCTGCCTTGTACCTTGCTGGGCCCAGCACTGCCTGCACATATCCTGCCTCAGACAATACCTAGCAGGAGCTGCACTTCATTATTGCCTCCATGAGTGGGAAATGTGCCTATGCACTAGTAAGCGACCTTTGTGTTATCGCTACCTGAAGCTCCTGAAAACAAAGGATGGATCTGAACGTACATTCACACAGAGGCAGAAGCTGCTCCCAGAAGCCAAATCTCAGGACAGGCATGGCACAAAAGAAAACCTGCAGAAGAATCTTGTCATATGATATTCCACATCCAAATCAGCAGAATCCCGAACCATGATCTTTCATTTAAAACAAACAAATGAACCAACCCAGGCAGAAGAACAGGGGAGTATTACACAATCACGTGCACAACGGCTGAGGTTGGAAGGCACCTCTGGAGACCAGCTAGTCTCACTCCCCACTCGAGCAAGGGCATCTAGGGTAGGTCGTCTAGGACCATGTCTGGTCAGGGTTTGAGTATATCCAAGCGTGGAGACTCTGCAGCCTTCCCGGGCAACCCGTTCCCTGTTATCAGGACATATGAACAGTTGAGAATCAGTCACATCAGGCTTGTGCTAAAACCCTCATGGTCTACAGCTCAGAAGGACCTTTCAGGGAACTCTCTGGCATACTGCTAAGCTTAGACTATCCTTGATGTAGGTGGTGCAGATCAGAGCAGCCACAAGGCTGGGTTATGTTATACCACAGGATAAACAGGCTACCAGCTGTCCCAAGGCCTGGGAGTCATAAAGGTGGTTTAGAGCTATTAGTTTTTTAAAATATATTTTTATACTACCTTACAGGTGAGGACTGGCTCCATTATTGAATATACTGTAGGACAATTTGGATGCATCTTTTTGAACATTGATATTAATGTTTGGAACTATTTTTGCTCAAAATCTCTCAGCACATGTGTGCCAAAAGCAAGAACTATTAAATAACTGGCTAAAGCCGCCTGTTTACCTGAGAAATTACCTCATGGCAGACACAGACTCTAAAAGCCTGGCGTTTTTCTGAAAATGTATGTAATAGTTAATGTGTGTTTTAAGGCAAAAATTTATACACTAGCATAGTATGATGTGTGAATTGTCTTTTCCTCATCGTTTCATGTACGTGTGACACACACATTATACCACGCCTGGCACATGACTCGCACTGATTCAGTGCCTGCATGAGTAAGGAACACATGACAAACATGTCAGGTTTCTGAACATATTTTCTAAACAGGATTGACAGAGTTGTCCTTTGTTAAGATTAAGCTCTTTTTCTTCAACTATGTTAGAAACAATAAGCAGAGACAAAATTAACCCCAGACTTTTCTGACTGTATCCGCTTCCTTCCACTGAATGATGACAATTCATTGCTTCCTTTAGGGTCTTATTCTGCCTTGATGGTTTCCGGTAATACGCTTCAAGTAACTTCTAGAGTTGTCTGAAAATCGTTCAAAAGGACTTCCACAAAACTCAAAACAAGCTGAGCTATTTCTAAGTGCAGTTTGCTAAAAATGTAACAAAAACCAATTTGATTTGACTATCTTGTTGGCAATTACACAAAACAGCTCTAATATGTAAATAAAGCTACATAAATTATTTGCAAACTCTGTACTACAGATATGAAGTAAAAATAAATACTGCTATAAAACACTAGCTGGAGGTTACAGCTAAGAGAGGGACCATTTTGACTGTCCATGCTTTAAGTCCGCGAAGTCAAGCGTTATTCCCACATCATGTCCCTACCTCGATTTAATTTGCACATGCTTCATTGCAACATAAAGAATCTGTAGCATCTTTAGGTACTTTGGAACCTGCATCATCAAGTCATCAACTAATTGTGGGTCATCACATCTAATCCTAATCAGCAAACAAATTATATCACCCCTTTCAGAACTGTATTTCATTGCTTAAAAAATATATTTACTTCTAACCAGAATTTTTTTAGAGCCAGGTGTCATTTGTTAGATCATGTTCTTTCCTATCACAACTGAAGAATATTTTTATTATCAAAAATTATTTTCCCAGTGTTTTTTTTCCTGAGGTAGATGTTTTCTTATTTAATGGTCAGTGATTGATGTAGATTATAGACCATTCGTACAATCATACATAATATAATAAACAGCTGAAGTATGAATATTAGTATGAAACAAAATGCTAGGTGCAAGCGTCTCCAAAGTTTATATGGTTCAAAAGTCTGGGGACACATTATAAACACTCTGTTGGCTATTATTAAACTATATTAATTTCCTTTCAGGCAGAATACCTTAACTGCAGTAATTGAGCAAGAGACACTTAAGGGAAGGAGAATAAGAAACTAAATGAGCAGGCTTGATAAGCACATGCACTATAACACACAAGAAAAAAACAATTCAGCTAAAGCCGAAGGGAAACCATAACAATGCTGTTACACAATATTTGTGTCCCCTGATTTTCTGCGTGACTGGGATTGTCCGATATTGGACATGTCCTGGAATACCGTACCCTGATTATCCCCAATTTTTAACGGTTAATTTACTTGTGAACGGGCACAAACAAACCCAGTGTAAACCAACAGATTTTAAACAAGACCATAGTTTGTCCATATAAACAACCTATGCCTATATGTATTTTTAAAGCTGAAAATAATATAGTAAACACATTAAAGAAAATCTAACCAAAGTTCAGATTTCCTCTCGGCATCATGATGTAAACACACTTGTTCTGCATCACAAATAATACATTCGATCAATGCTCAGCTTTTGAAAATCCTTTAACAAAGTTTCTTTCGGAATGATCAGAGGCAATCACACTGTGGGTTGCTGCTTAAAAGCTTTTACAAGTGTGTTCACGCCAGGCTTCATGTGGCTTGAATACCTCCTATGGTCACCTTCGAAATTCAGTGGTGTTGCTGGAGATGTCCCACAGATGTTTTGGCAGCTGAAGCTGGCTATTTACGGAGAACAGGCCAGCTTTGTGGACTGACGCTAGAATGCCACTTAGCAAGAAAATTTTTGTAGGAATTAAACAGCAGCACTAGGCTAACCAATTATGAAAGAAAAGCCAACATCTAGTAAGAGAAATCTAGAGATCTAGATTTCCAAATTCCAAAAATACAGATCCAAGTGTTATGCTGACAGTACAGTAAAATCTGCAAATGATCAACCCCCTAATTGTAGCAATATCGTATGAACGACATACACATTATAGAGCCACTTACCGAGCCCCCAGTCAGGAAGATCAGAGTTTTCTGACAAATATATTTGATTTCTTTTGACACGATATATACACAAATACAAATACCAACGTAGCACTTCCACAGCAAGCCTTGAATCTAGCCCTAAAGTAACTTCTGTTCCAAGATAATAATAAAATACTCCTTCAGAGACCAAAAGTGCTGTCTTTTGAAGAATGCATGGTCTAACCCTGCATTTACTAGAAAATGTGGCCACTCATCCTGCAGCCTGCTACTGGGATTTGCCAGACTAAGTTGACTTCAAGTAAGCATGATCAGCACTCACTCACTTTATGCTCATATAAAAGCAGAATTTAGCCCTGTGATATTGCTGCAGTTGGGTCCGACTGTAGTGCATAAAAATTATTGATCAATTTGCAGAACACTTGGAGAGACAGACTGAAGAACTGAGCATGAAACACCCACAGAAAACATGACAATTCCACAGACATTTTATAAGTGCACAGAAAGATAAATAACCTTTGCATAATATCAGCCAATGATTTAATAATATCTATAATTAATTAACAAAGATAGAACTCTGGTATAGAGAAATTTCTTTATAAAGGGCTGGATGTGTTCCTGGAAGACAGTTGTCCTCAAAATTGCTATTAATTCAGCTACAAAAATCTTTTTGCTTTTAAGAACAGCTATAGCAATGCTAGTCCCTTTTGACTTTAAACTACTAAAACAGGAAGAACAACATTCATAAATTTAAAATGTCAAAACCAAAATCTTGACAGTAAATAGCAGCAACACTAAATACTCCCTGGAAGTTCGTTTGGCCTTGCTGGTTTGTTCATGATAACCAGACGCTATGGGAACAATTACAGAGTCCGCAATACAAAGACACAGTTATACAGAAAGATGACATATTTCATTCATTCTCTCGGAAACTCAACTTTATATAGCATCAGTTATCCTAAGCATTCACCCATCACAGAAGCGGCAGTCACCTCCACAAGAGAGCAAGCACTTCACATTATAAAACAATTAACAACTTTTCTGCACAAGGAAACTTTTGCTGAATGTCACTGACCCAAGCTGGAAGTTTGGCAGCACGCTGGGTTAGTAGCTGCTTCTCTAACAAAAAAAAAAAGCTTCCATGGGAATTTTCATGACTGGAGGTGGCCAGGGCTTTGGTTTTATACTTTGCATCTTAAAGCTGGCACTGCCAGCCACTCTGTTTTCTGTAATGATGTTGTGGGTCTCAGAAGCACTGGCAGGAGACTGAACTCTATGTCCTACTCATAGACATATCATGAAGGTTATAGTTACGGCTCCTTTGTTAAAGACTGAGCCACGAGGTCCCAAGAGTATTTTGACACCCCTTAGTGCCTTATGTTGGGATTTACTTAGACGGCTACACCACTTCTTGAAATATCTGAACCATACTGAGATATCACAAATGATAGCAAAGAGTAATTAAAATCTGTTTCTTTGACAATATCACAATTGGAACAGAAAACAGTTTTGGTGACCTCTCCATGTCTGCATTGCCCAGTAAGTAGAAAAGGCTGCTCCATCTACCCATGAATTGCTCCTTCCAGTATGACTGTACTTATTGAAGTAGTTCATAACAATACAATAAATGCTGCAACTGTATGGCACTGCATGCTTATAATGTCTGTTACACTGTAAACTGCAACATAAAACCTGCTTATATAGCAGATTCTCTAGTAACAGCCAAAAATACTCTGTGCTTGCTTGAATAAACCTCCTTAGGTATTTTATTCTGCAAGTCCTAAAAACCTTCAATTCACGAAGTTATATTTATTGGTTAAATCATCAATAATCCAGCACTAAACCCAGCAATTCTTCTCTTCAATCAATACAGTACTTGTCTAAAATATCTTCTTCTTTTACTTCTGTCTATAATGTCGTAATTGTTTTTTGTACATCAACTCTTCTAAATAAGAGGTACAGACTGTGGAAGGTTTTTAGTGTTATGATGATTTAATTGTTAATTATTATGTAATTTTCAATTGCTAGAAAATTTTAAAAAGCCACAAATTGTTGACTTATTATTCTTCCAGTTACTCTAAACCATCAGTCAAATGCACTAGTCATGTGCTTGTAAGTTGCAGTGATATGTTTTGAATATTAGGACAGACATCAAAGATGACAGACCCCCTCCCTCCCTCTCCCCAACGATCTGGAAATCCCCCCACCCCACTGATCTGCTTTGGGCTTTGCCTGTCAGTCATGAGAGCCTCCTCTAAAATACCAGGTTTCTTGACTCTCTTCCTCACCAGCCCTCTCCTACAGCTTCCTTCTACCAAAAGGTATCAGGTAGGGCAAAGTGCCTCTGTCCTCCCTTCTCTTTTGGCAGTTCAATGGAGAACAGTGCATGAAGGAGAACAACAGCAAAGTACAAAAAAGTACTCGATTATCTTCTTTTAAGTACAAGCTACACTCAGAATAATGAAAAGCAAGGAAAGACTCCTTTCTGATTTTAATACAATATAAAAATGAGCAAGTAATAAAATAACAGTTCAAAGTGAAAGTTTACAGAAGAAACTGTAGCTCATGTATCATCCTGTCGTAGTTCAGGCCCCCCTCCTCACTTAACAAAACGAGAACACATCCCTTTGCGGTTGCTGTCATGGTGCCCATGATGCACTCTGTGCTGTAGATGATAAATGGCCTAAAACTGACCTCTCCCAGGAGCCGGCTACCACAGCACCTCCAAATGCTGCTCTAAGAAAATGCTGTCTGCTTAATTTTCCCACCAACTGCCATAAGTAATTTTTGGAGTACGACAATTTTTCTTCTTTACAGAAGCCACCCCAAGTGCTAAGCAATTTTGCTATTAACCAGGTAACAGAAGAGAATGAATCTCACTTACAACCCCATTCCTTTTCTTAAGGTGTTTCAAGCCATAGCTCCTCAAAGGAGGTAAATACCTTACTACGTAACTTCAAAAAAACATCAAAGCTAGAAAATTTCATCAGTAGATTTATTAGTAGGACCTACAGGTTCCTAATGCAGTGGTCTCCAGGTTTCTTTGGAGGTATGTCTCACTTGCTGCCCCTTCTTGCTACTCCCATCTAGATCACTGCTTTCCCTGAATTGCCCCGCTTCAGTGTTTTGACTCCTGGCACTTTCTCCTCTGATCTACACTGCCATAGCCTGCTGCTGTCACCGCTCTCTTGGACCACTCCTCAGCATCCCTGCTACTGTCATCTTAAACTGTCTCAGCTCTTGCCTCATGTTTCTTCACCTCTGGAGAGCTTGTTATCTTGGACTAATTTCAAATGTGGGCTCACCTGGTGATGGTCAGACACTCCAAAATCAATGTCATTCTTGTTTGAACCTCTTTCCTTACCCAGGAAGTTCTGCAAGAATTTCACAATTCCAGGATATATTAAGCAAGATTAGGATCTTTGGACTGCTTTAACAGTGTTCCAGCAAGTCCTTGTACACAGAAAAGAAGTTTGCCACATTTTGCAGGTAACAGTGAGGTATGAAAGGCTAAGATTTTTTTTTTTTTAAACAAGTAGTCAGATATGATTAGGCCAGGTTTTCTGAAGTGTTTACCCCTTTGCAATCCTGACAACACATCACATTGCAGATTCTTCTCTGAATTACATACTGTCCTTACTTTAAGGCAAGAAGCAAGTGCTCTACCCGACTTACATGGCTTTTGTTCAATAGAGAAGACTGTGAAACTTTGTGATCCTGAATCCTAATTCCATTTGAATGTCAGGCAGAAATACTGCAGAAGGCAGGCACAGTGCCTCGATACTATGAGCAGGTCACTTTCCTAGTGTAGATTCTACCTATGAATGTCTGAAGATCAGAGTAAAAGTTCATAGATACTCATTTTCATAGACAGGAGTTTATAAGAATGGTCAGTATTCAATATTTAACATCTTCCCCCCTCCAAATTTGCACTTAGGTTGAAGGAGTGCTTTAAATAAAACATTTATGTACACAATGTCAGAACCACCTGCCCAGTGGAAGGGAATAGAAAATTAAAAAAAAATATACTGAGATGTTGAGCCTTAAACACATCATTATTTCTTGTTGGCTTCTTTTATGTCTCAAGTTTTGTTCTCTAGGATACCCATAGGCTGTAACCTCTTTGTATAATATGCTGCTACTTTCAGAATTTTGTTCCATTGATTTTGGAGAAAAGCAAGTTTTAATGATTTCCTCCCCCCCCGGACAATTTTTTTTTTTCCCCCCTATTTTCAATTAAGCATTCTCAAGATCCAAACTGTCTCTTTAATGTGCTTATTTACTTCCTTGTTCCATCATGGAGAAATTGTAATCAGTTAAATCATTCCTAATTTCCTCTTCATCCATCAACCCAAAAGAATTTAGAAAAACAAACAAACCGCTTTTTCTCACCCTTTATACAATAGCCTTCATGTCTTTGAAAAAAAGCGTTTGGCAGACCTCACCTAATGAAGTCTTGCTGTTAATGGTTACAGTTGAAACGTTAGAAAAGCCTCACTTATCAAATGCAATATGAAATAAATATCAACAGTCTACATATAATACCAAAGACAGACTTGGCTTGAGGCTGCAATTAAACCCATCATAGATTACTCACAGCAGATCTGATTCTTTTTGGTGAATAGGAAAAAAAAAAAAAAAAAAAGTAGCTTGAGAGGAGAGCAAGACAGACAACAGAAAAAACATTTTCATTCAGGCACATGTTTATGTTTCCCTCTTTTTTTTTTTCCTTCTCTTCCTTTTTTTTCAGGGGTGAAGGGGGCTCCCTATATTTCTCAACCTTTGCTTTCCTACTCACACTTTCAAAGGTGAGCACAACTTTCAGCTGGGTGACAAAAGCCCAGGTGTCTGAGAAAATTGTGTCACATCATGGAGGACAGGGGTCAGAGAAAAAGAGACATTGCTGACAATATTTCACAGGTCATAGCTACCACATCAAACTTTTAAATGCCTAAGCAAATTCGATAAACACATTTAACTTTGAACTGAAAGCGGGGCAATTATAAAACCCTGAAGTTTTGAAACTAAGGCAAAGTAATCTCCCTAGCTGCAAATGCTTAATATTAAACACGAAGACCTGCGTTAAGTATTAGCAAGGTGAGGATCAAACGCTCTCCGCTGATTGTATAAGCAGAATATAGAACACAGTGACACGAGAGTTACCGTCAGTGATTAGGGATGAACTTCTATAACCTACTGAAGCTGTGCTTTTGCTTTGTCATTTATGCATGCTAAGGTTATTTCTATTCTGCTTTAAAATAAATTATAACAAAGAACTTAAAATGCTTGAATACCTATAATTTTCTGGATATAACCTATAACATTATAAAAGAAGTAATGTGCGAGTTGAATAGGTAAAAGAGAAAAAAAAATAAAATAAATTGGTCTAGCAACATTTAAATGATAGCAAATGTAAGTTTAATATAAAACCATATTAGAACAATTGAGAACCATGAGAGGCTGATTTATTATTTATATAGCACACTAAAAGTTATCTGTAAAGGAAATTCTGTAATATGCAGTAAATTAGACAAAGCTGCACTATAAATTGGGATTAAATCTTAAACTGGTTTTAATATTTAATATGCTATCATGACTCACATTTTCAATAACGGTTGTTCAAAGTTCAGGAAGAAGCTTGAAAGCAGACAGAGGAGGACGAGTTGCAAAACCTTGCCTCCTGATAATAAAAATTCAAATCAGATAATCTCTTAATTGCCAAAACTAGACAAAACTAGCACATCTCCTCTGTTGAGGACTCAGTCCAAAACCCAGCAAAGAGACTGGAAAAACTCCCATTAAACTCAACAGATTTGAGATCACAGTAACTGCAAGTTACATAACTACTATGGCTAGATAAATTATATTACACAGGAATAAAATAATTACAAATTCATTTGGTTTATTTTTAATGATCATCCCAATGGAACACTGGCAAAATTCATCCTTTGATGGGAGCAAAAACGGCATGTTAAAAAAATAATTATCCCAGAGGAGCGTTCGGAATTACGCTGTTTGACTTGAAAAGAGTCAGAGCTGAAGTTCAAGCGCCCATTTGGATTTCAAACTATAGACTTCAGTAGGCAACATCTGGGCATGAAGGGACACGATTATATTTTTTTTTGTAAACGTGCAGGGTGCAAGAAGAGGGGTTCTTATATGTACTAGAATGCACTTCACAAGTTAAAACTAGTATATTTATGGAGTTTTACTTACCATTACATGGAACATTGATTTGAAAGGTTTTGATCTGCATGGCTTAATCCTGCCTCAGACATTTATTATTTCCACTGCTGTGAAAAAAACCAATTGTCTCACTTATGGTCTATGGCCTTAACACACTGCGCAAAGAAAATAAATCAAAGTCCTTGACTGAAAAGGTTTATAACTGAAGATGTCAAACAGCAGACAAACAAAACCAGGGACAGTTCAAGGAAACCATGACACAGCTTTGGTCAGCAATTTAGTCAGTGGTCTCAGCACATTGGCAGCCTAACTCCTGTCAGGAGAGCTTTAAAGAAGAAAATGGTTTTGTTTCATTGAGGGTTAGAGAGAGTGTCAAGGGCAACACTGAAAAGCCACCACAATTCTGCAAGTAGTCTATGGGGGAAGTTGTCGGGCTGGGGAGAGAAGTCAAGCTACTACTGCTTCCTAGAAGATTACAGGAAAAGCGGGATATGGCTTTACAGAAGGGAAAAAAAAAAATATTTGATTCAGTGGAGCAGGAGGAGACAACCACATAGTCTAGGGTGTGATTTCAGTAGCAATAGTCTGAATGGAAGTGAATGGGTGATGTTAATGTTGGTCAGCACAAGAAAAGGATGTTGCACTAATAATCAAGACATGAAATGATGCATTATCTGCACTTAACTTGTGGATTACTGAGAAAAGTAATATCATAGGGATGCTTAATTTTAAAAAACTGCAAAATATAAATATATTTATGTCGAAGTGTAAGAATAAGGAAAAGTCAGGGTAAAAATACCACAGACTTCAACTCTTCTCTAACATATTAAAACATCAGATGTCTAAATGTATCTGTGGTTCAACATGCTGAATCACAATTCAACCAGTCTGGCTGTCAGCAGCATAGCTGGATGGTTCCACACTAAACCAGTTCTCTATTCCTTTTTTTCCAGACAGACCCTTGGGAGGTTTGTTTGGGTGCCTCAGCCGCAATGTAACGCCTCTGCACTACTCTGCTCGATGCAGCATCACTCCCCTAAAACCCATCAGAACTGTGAATAGAGCAGGTTTAAAAAGAAATGTTGTAATTTGCAGCTTAGACTTCACTAATCTTTTTAAGGTTAAAGTGTTCTGCACAGGAAATCATATTTAGTTGTCTGGAATGCTTTGAGCTGCTTGAAAAGCCTAATTGTCATTTTGATGAATGTAAAATGGGCACACAGCAGATAGATTTGGTCCACAGTGAATTGGCATTACAAATGATGGTACTTTCTAGCACTGCCACTGTAAGAAACATCGATTTTAATTAACACTTTACTTCAAAACACATTGTTTTGCACATGACACATTAGAAAAGGTCTCCTTATCTTAGTGAACTTTAAACTGCTGTGCTAAGCAGTGTGGCTAGAGTCTTTTTTATGCACGGAGGAGAGCCTCCATTAGCAACTCTCACGGGGACACTGCCGTTCATTCTGTGGTTACCTGGCTCTAGGACAGACCTGCTCTATTAAAAGATCGCTGCCTCCTCGAGCCACTTCAGCTCTTGTAGTTTATTTCTTCATTACCTCTAAAACTAGCTAGTTATGATTTTAGTCAAATGTGAAACAAATCAGAAATGATGGCATATTAATGGAATATACTGTTACTTATCTGTCTTCTGTCAAGACCGATTAAGTTAGCAGACTGACTGTACACTATTAGCGCAATATCTGGGCCTAAACAACAAGAAAGATGATGTTATCAAGAAAGACGAATACATAGAACAACAACAAAAAAAACCCCCTGAATTCATGTATTTTGAAAACCAGTAGGATTATTTTTCCTCCGACTTCAGTAAGATTTTTAGACATTACACTGAATTTTTTTCTCATTTATAACAGTCACTCTCATTAAAACTCCACAATAATACAGCGTTTAGATCGAATTTGTATCTCTGAATGCTCCCCTCTCAGCTTTTATTTATTTCCGTCTTCGTTAAAAATATCTGAAAGCCAGCAACAGTGTTTTGGAGTTGGCTTCCTGTAAATACATGGCCTGACTAGGCTTCTTTTTATTATCTAGCAAAACTGGTAAAGATATGAGGATATCTTTAATTCCCAAAGCTATCTAGTTACTTTATCTGTTGTTGAAAGGAAAGTGACAAATTCTTGGTTCTTAAGGGAAAGGCAGATTAGGAAGTAAAGATCTCCATGAAAAGTACACCATTCTCTTTCTGCCTTATTACAACCCATGTTTATCATCTGCTATTTATCTTTATATTTTCCCAAACAATCTTGTAACTAAAGGTTTATTGATTTCTGGAAAGTACAGGCTTCATTGCAGACTATGAAAAAACTTGCTGTATTTCTTTTACTCAAAGACATCTGATGTTCAGAATGTAAAGGTTTATAAATGAAAATTCCAGACATTTTCTGCACCTGCTGACTCTAGACTCCATCCCAGGACAACAACGAATTGAAGCCATACCTAACAGTATGAGTGTGACAGCAATGGGGATGAGACCCACTTGTCACACAACAACTCCCTCCATAATTAACCATTTTAAAGGATATTCCTGCACAACAGGATTCCTATGGGGCACGTAACCAAGTGCGCGGGGCAACTGGACAAGGCTTGTCGGAGCTCAACATTTCAACAACTGCTTGATTTCAACATTTTACTAGACGAATCAGACAGGTTGGAAATCAGGATGTAACTCCACATCTCTCATGCTACGTTTAATGCACAAGAATAATAACGTAACCTCTCCTATGGGAGAGGAAACCCTGGGAGTGCTTCTGTGTTTGTTTGTTCCCCAGGCCAACATCTGTAAATCCCTCTCGCTACTGATCAAAGATGATGGAATAGACAAATAGTCCATTAAAATATTTTCAGGTGTGTCTCTATACATTATTACAGCTTTATTGAGAAGATATAGCTCAGATAAATGTAAGCCAGCCTCCTTGTGGGAGAATACACTCTGAAATATATTTCCAGTGCTGATTATAAATACTAAAGATAATTTATTTTAAAAAATTTCTCAGCAAGGACATATCCAATCTTTACCATGATATGAAAAAAAACATGATTTCCAGCCTGGTATCATTTTTATGAGTTCCATTCTTTCTCAATAGAAACTTGAATAAAAATTGGTCTGGCCAGACCTCGTTATTTTATTTCTTTTATTGTAACCATTAAATCAGCTTTCATTTCATTACTCTAATTGTGCCTGGGAGCAGCAACTGCCACCTTAAGGCACATAACCTAATTTGAAATGCTCAGAGCTCATTCCACCTTAAAATATATTGCAGCACTTAAGATCAGCACAGCAGGTCAAGCTATACAACAGCACTGTTGTGATCAGAGGACTTTTTGGCAGTTAAATCAGGAGAAAGACTGAGGCAACGTAAGAAAAGTAACATTTCTCTTGCTTAAAAGATACACAGTAGTTGACATAACCATTTTTTATTTGTACCTTAAGTGTCTCCAGAGCATTCTTATTTAGGTAGAAATTTCTTGGCACAGCACACAAGCATCTAATTTACTAGGATGATTTTTACTACAGGGATTATACATGTAAAGAGCCACCTTGCTGGGCTGTGAGGGAAAAATCCATAATGATGATATATATATCTGTTTGTGCTACTTGTGTGGGCCCCTTCTCCCATTGTTTCTGACTATCTCTCAATCTTTATCTCTTCTAAGCCTCCCTGTAAATTGCATATTACCTCCATTTTACTGATGGGGAATTGAGAGATGCAAAAATTAAGCAACTACCCTACATTACAAAGGGGTGCAAAGACAGAGCTGGGATTTAAATTCAGGTCTCCCGAGTCCCAGGTGAGTGCTCTATATAAAAGGTGCGGTTGTACCTACTTCTCCTTTCCTTTCTCATTATACAGTTAACAGCCTTACCTAAATTTCTACATCCCCTACAGCATTGTTTTTAAAAGACTTCCCTGTGGCTAAATGATTCCAGCTCCTGTAAACAAGACCATAAGCTAAATACTCTGCCTGGAGAGACTAGGGGCAGATCTTCATTAGCAAAAAGTGCAATTACAAACCTAAGTCTTGTTGCAACGTTGAATAAAGAAGCAAGCCAACAATTATGAGAAGACCAGAAACACATCCTACCTACTTCACATTTGTTCACTGAAATCCCTGCCTACAAGGCTTTGTAGCCCAGTGCATCAGACCAAAGATAAGGAAGCCAGGGATGCCAGGAAGGAGACAAATCCAGGAGGGAAACCAGGATTTGCGATAAGCAAGATCTAAGGGAATTCAGTACAAACAACTGATAAATATCTGCTACCTGACTGTATGCCTTGGAGATAAGTGGGATATTTTCCTTTGTCTTGCAGTGGATCAGCTCGATAGGAAATAACTCACTACCACTCCTTGGAAGGCACCAGGTAAGCAGCTGCTCACTTCACTGGCTGAACACATACTAATTGCATCTCAAAGCCAGAGGCTGTGACGAGGACCAAGCAGTCATTGGACTGTACAATGAGTAGATCCATTCCACTTACACTGCTGTTTTGGATGTAAGAAAGCAAGAGACGCATCAGTGGATCTTGATCCCACAAAAAGAAATAATCCTACTTTGGACATGTCCTACGGTGTAACATCTGTAACAGATGCATAAACATATATATATACATACACGTTTCTAAATACACACACGCATCTATAAAATAGATTCTCAGGAAACGTACTCAAACTTCTGTTCAAATATGTGTTCAAAAAAGGCAACATATAAATTTCAAAATTTCTTCAAACCTTTTAGCAGATATTTTTAAACATTTTTTCCCTTCTAACAAACTGGCATATTTTTAAAGATTCTTCAGTTGGAGTGTCATTGATGAAACACTCCAGGCTCAGGAACTTTACTATGTGATAAGAACGACTTGGCTGTTAGCTCAGGCATTCCAAAATGACAGTTTTCAGAAAATCCTGATGCTGTTTTCATAATGTAAATCGAATGATTGAGTGGCATATGGTTATCCTGTTGTTATGACATAGTGTGTGTATCTTTATTTTCTCTGCATCAATAAAATTAGAATTTGAAGGCAGCACTAATTTAAATTGGAACATGAAAAAAGTACTGATTTAAACACATCATACATACAATGTGCAGGAGTACATGCATACACATAAGCTTGGTACATATTGCATCTGACATAACTTTAACTTGCTTCAGAGGTAAGGAGGCAATAGGTCACTGTAGACCCAACTGCTAAATGCTTCCAGCGTCAGGTCATGGACTTCACATTTTCTTTAGTGTAAGAAGAGGCTACCTTTCAGAATATGGCATGTATTTATTTGAATTTCTGGTTATTAAGGGCCTGATTCTCAATTGTTGGTTTTACACTTCGAATTGTTATCCACAATGTGCCAAACATGGTGAAAATACTTCGTCTAAATTTTCAGTGGTCTCCCTAAAAAAGCTTTTCCTTCACATCCCTTGATGAATATTTTATTATTTTTACAAAGTGCAACAGCCCAGGCAATGAAGACACTACCCAGTTGCCTCCATAGGTACTTCAGGGGCAAAGGTTCAAAAAGCTGCTACAACTCTTCCACATGTCCACATGGCTGCTGTAATCTTGCTGTCCAGCAGTGGGACACTGGCATCTTCTCCCTCCTATTTGACTCTGTCCTATGTGTGCTCAATACATGTAATTTCAACAGGGAATCTTCAGCAATAAAACCAGTGGATCACTAATTTTGAGTATCTTCCCTATATCTTTTCTCTGAGCAGCTCTGGAGAGCAGCTGGAACACAAATATCTAATCCAGGAGGATTATTTTTTTACCATAGAGATTATACATGGCAAAATGTGTCATGTAAAATCTTTGTGATGCCCTGGTGAGATCAGGGTGTGGGTGAGAACGCTTATTTTGAGAGTGATGTTGGAATGTAAGTGGAAGATACCGTTACCTGAAGAGGCAGATGAACCTGTGAGCATCAAGGCTTTTAGCCTATATTCAGGCAGAACTGGCAATCATCTCAGTAACTGCCTGATGGTTTCTGTGATGCAGTAACTTTTTTTTTGTGCATATTGGCAGCTTGCTTCTAAACTAAACTTTGTAACCCAAGTCTCTAGCATGTTTAGAATTGCAGATGTGTGTTCTGAGAATTTGCAGTGTTTGCCAGAAAGACACTATATGATATTAGCACAGTCGGTTCTGAATTTTAAACCCAAATCTGATGTGCTATGACTCACAGCCTCAGGAAAGAATTAGATGAATAGCTCATAAGGGGAGAGACATTGCCTGAATATCTTTATAGAGCAGATATGCTGAATAATAACCATTATCTCCATACCGCAAGCTACCATTCTATTTAGGATATAGTGTGCTGCTATACGAGCAGAGAGTGCCACATAGATAGTCATATCTGCATTACCTTTAATATACCTACAGAACCAGAAATCAAGGAAACAACAACAGTACAGACTTCACTTATGGCTTGCCCTTTCGGCTCATGTCTAGGATGCCTCACTGACACCTTGGACAGTCCATTCTGAACTCCATGCTGTCACAGCAACTCCATAGCTCTAGATAAAAGCTAGCCCAGGTATGCCTCCTTGTGATGTAAGCACACTTCTCACTGCAGCATGAGCATTATTTCAAATTAGGTACGATACAATGAACCAGAGTTTCTAATATCGAGGGTATTTGCAACTCTCTCTCAAGCTAGTCGGCCTTTAATCTAAATAACGGGCATTTAATTTACATGTACATCTTTTTGTAGCAAAAGTCCCTCACATTATCTAAAAAAAAAAAACAAAAAAAAAAACCACCAACAAAAAAAAGATAGGTACGGCATGAATCTGGTCCCAAGCAGATCTGGGAGGAATTTCTGTAAATAAAAATATTTCATTTATATGGTTCTGAAAAGTCTGGGTCATCTCACAGACTCTGGTTGTTACTAAACCTAGAGTGACCTTATTTTCAGGGTGTCCAGATTCCATCATGCATTCAGTATTCCTCTCGCTTCTAGGGCTCAGAAGCATGATAGTTGGCTTCAAGAACTTCAGGTAAACTGTCTCCAAAGAATTATAATACAGAAGTGAACAACAGCTTGTGGCATTGTAAACCTTGTGGTCCCATGCAAGTCAATCTGCTCCAAGCATCACTGTTATAATTCTTTTTGAAAGACCCAATAAACATTTGCATAAGTTGATGATAAATCACAAACCTTTTAATGACTTACAAGAGGACTCTCTTTTACACAGGGAGGGGGTGCACTTTCATTTGGCTAACTTTACTACCCAACTATCCTCACATCTGGAACACCAGGATTTATGGCACATTCTTAGCCATAATCCTGTGAAAGTAACATGGAAAAAGTTCCATTCATTTTGCATTTCTAGAAGCTGCCCACACCAAACATATAAATAGTAGCTGGCTGCTCCTCTCCGACTTATAATTTATTTTGTGTTTCTTTTTTACAGTGAGAGACCTCATGATGTTATTCTCAAATGTCCTGGAATTCGGTAGTAAAACCTAACGGAGAATATCAATATTCAAGTAACGTATTATTTGCTATATTTAGCACACAAGCACCTAAAATTCCTACCAGAAATTGAAGCCCCGCTGTACCCCAGTGCTACAAAAATACACAATTTAAGGTTCTGGGGAGTTGTATGCTAAGCAGTCTGAAAGGACAGACAGAGCTTGGAAGGGAGAAGGTGGGTTAATTTGTGTATTGCAGCCTTTTAGGAATGGTGTGGTGTTTCAGTTTCTGCTTACCTCTTTTTCTTCCTCCCTCACATTTCTTTTATCCCATTGTCTTACTGGATTCACAGTCAGCCTCTGACTCAATTTTTGTGCATAGGAGAAGGACAATACTGAAACATTCATTGATTTGCCTTTCAATTGCACAATTATTATGAGAAGACAGGGAGCTGCAATAGAAATAGGTATGTTTTAACAAATATCTGGCACTATTTCTGGCTCTGTACTTTTAAATTCCTGTTAATGTTTCCAGACTATACCCAAGATGTGTTTGTGTGCTAATGCTTGCAGACTTGGCTTGTGAAAAATGTCTCCATAAATAGAATTTATCCTTCAAACATCAGTCACTCTGCTTCCCTGCTGTGGAGCATGTTTCATTTTTCACAAGGTGCAAAAAGAACCTACTGATGATAATGTCCTTTTGCTCCTCTAGAAAAGGAAACTCTTAAGCCCCTCCAGCAAAATATGTCCCTGTTTAACATGTAACTGAATAAATGCAAACTCCATGGGGCTTTGCTTAATGGGGCAAGCAAGTGCTTCTGTTCAAAGCTGAAGAAATCATGGATGCTAACTTAGAAATACTCCTTTCTCCTGAAGCTCAGCTCCACACATTAACAAGGAAATAAACTCAGCTGAAAAAAAGTTTTGAAAAAAAAAATTCTCCATATTTCTGATTTTTTTTTATCCCTTATGTCCCTATGCTCTCTTTTTAAAAGACTATATACATACAATAAAGTGGACAATATCCATATTTTGTTTTTATTTTCTTTTTCCTCCACTTTTTCTTTTGTGGTGCTGAAAATTCTAGCTTTTCTTTAATTCTTGCAAAGGTACAGGATGGAAAATGGAAAAATAAAGAAATGGGAACCAGAAGGAATAAAGCAGCAGGGAAGGAATCCCAGCATCTGAGTAGCAGGAGGCAAATGAAACCAAAGGTCTTAGTAACAAACTAAATACCCTAAAAATACTTTGGTGTATGTACATAAAGTAATTTTTCACTAGAAAATGACTTCCATCAAAAAATAGGCTGGATTGAAAAAACTTGACTGACCCCACAACTACAGTAGTGCTAATAAGGCATACCTTGCAGGTTTTGCCAGTCCCATATAAACTACAGCAAAGCTTTCATGACTTAAATACCAAACTATTAAAAAAAAAAAAAAGTTTTTTTCCATGCTGCTCACTTGAACAGAATGATTAGTAAACATCTGCACAGGCACTTCTTGTTTCCCTTTACAGCCCTCCTTAAAATCTCCAGTGCCATAATGGACGTACAAAAACAATGACAGCTTGAATGGGACAGCTTGAATATTGACACTTCTCTATTGCAGCTTAAGACATATTGTCTCCTGGGTTATTCAAGCTGCTTCATAAGCATCTGTGGTCTTGTTGTTCTCCTGAGAATGCAAGATTTAGGGAGAAAAAAAATTGGAATTTTTTTTACTACAGTTCTTAAGTACAAAGCACCTGAAAAATGAAAACAGCAGCAGCAACACCTCAAACTCTCATTTCTTACTGAACTGTCACATCTCAGAAGTTTTAATGAGTTTCCCTCCTGCATACAGAAGGACAACCCTGAGAGCACAGACAACACCCATGGTCTACAATGGCTGCCAAATGGCAATGTTCCAAACCACTTCCTTTCAGCATCATCTGTTGTCGTTAAGGATGTCTTGGATCATGCCAGAAGTTGCAGGGTCCAGAGAATATACAATGTGTAGCAATGTAATAGACAGCTCTCCAGAAAAGTATGGTTTCTGGAGCAAGACGAAAATATTAATCTAAACATTTCTAAGGGAAAAAATTAACAGTGATAAAGGAGTAACAAGATTTAGTTGGATAGAACTATTATTCATGTTAGGAGATATAAGCAAGGGCTTGCTTTGGCATTAAGTGCACCTACTGAAAGTAGGAAAGAGTAATAAGCCCAAATATGTGCTTGCTTAAGGGAAGGACTTCAGAAATTATATATATGGAAGTAATTAGACTAGAGAGAAAGTTAGAATGGAAAAATGGCACCAAGTCACTTGGAGACAACAGTATAAAAAAATGTAGTCACATACACAGTGGACTAAACCTCCTATTTTCTGTTGAGTCTTGCTTTATCACAATGGCATTTATTTTCTAGTCATGAATGACTGGATTCAATTAAAATATAAGCTCATCTGTCAATTACATGAAAATAGAAATTCTCGTGACATTCAGAAGTAAACATTAAAGATCACCAGTTAGTACCAGAGGCTGCTACACTTAAAACTCCTCATACACAGGAATAGAATATATTCCGTTACTGGATTAATGTGAAATGTGTTGTCTCTATTACCCTGCTGGGGGTTAATTTAAAGAAAGAGAAAAATGATAGCCCTGTCAAAGGTCTAAAGTTTTTCTTAAATTGGGGTGGGTTTTTTTGCTTCCAGCAGCAGATATTACAATAGTAGCACAACATAGATACACAAGGGTATTGTAAATTATAGGGTGACTTAATAAGGCAATAGTACTTTGCATCTACACTTAAAATCTGTCAGTTCTTCAGTGGCTTTATTTACTTAAACTGCTATTTCATCCAGTGTAGTCAAGCTTTGCTGACATCTCAACTTCAATTTAGCTTACCTAAATGGAACTTTATAACATTTAAATATATGCATTCTTAATTTCAGGCTGATGCCTAGCTTATTCCACACTGCTAAAAATAAAGATATTTGTTGATATATATATATACTCTGAGTACAATATTTCCTTATGAATTTGATCTTAAAGTTGTACTATAACACCTTTTTAATCTCCTCTGAAGGAAATAAATATTAACATTTCATCTCCTGTAATTCCTAGGATCCACAGAGAATACAATACCTAGAGTGCCAATTCCCAAAGGGAGACTCCGGGTTACGGAGGTTACGTGCTGCAGCTTCAGGCAGTCCCTACCTTTCAGTCCCCTGTTGCATCCTGCAGCTGTGAAGGACCTATGCCCATGACATGCTGATGCTTTTTTGTGGCCTGATCTATTTATCCTGCCCCTGCAGAAGAGATGCTCTTGCTCACTCTGCTACCAAGAGAGACTTCCCTTTAATGGCAGCGGGGATGGAGAGGGACATACCAAGGGAAGCTGGTCTCTCATTGGAAACTTCACTCCTCAAACAGTATGAGGTTATTACAACTTTACTAGGATTTCTCAACTGTCAGGAAGCAGAGCTACGATTTCCTTGTTAAGAATAACTGCTAACATATACACGATGGTCTTGGAAATCAGTGTGATGTTAAACTGCTTGGAGTTTGTTATTGTTGGGCTTTGATATTTTGGTTTTTTAATTATATTTTTTTTGTGACTTTTTTTTTTAAAAAAAACCAGGCAACCAAAAAGGTCACTTCACACCTCTCTGTTTTTCTTTAGTTTTGCATTTAGTAAGATTATTCTTTATTCCTTCCATTCCTCTACTGATCTGAGGGGAGAGGAGGCACAGAGGGAAAATGACAAATAGGCTGCATTTGTCCCTTCCCTTCTGTCATTTGTTTCACGGGTGAGTAGAAATGAAGACAGCATGTTCCATGCCAAATACTGAGAGCATCAAATATGGCCTCTAGCTAAAGCACAGATAATTTCTATGCATGATGAATCCTTTCAATAACAAGAGTCCTGCTAATGTGGGATCAAATCACAGTCATTAGCTCTTGGCACTGCTCTTAAAAAGACGATACAGAAATCCAAACAGCATCCAGCCATAGTTCAGTATCACACACGCTAGCCAGTATTTCAGCTGGTAATTTACTTTTCTCATCAATGTGCTGGTATAATTAGGAAAAAAGCCATCTGATAGGATAAACCTCTCTAAAAGCAATAGCCTGCTTAAGAAAATGATGGATCACTGAAATAAGGGGCTGTGGTATAATTCTATTGATGGATGAATTGAATCTGGGACTGTATCAAGACCTGTAGCCCTATATGACGAGTGATTTCCTATGGCAGATAACAAACTTCTGAAATAAAACATGATTTTCCTATGTTTTTTAATATCCTAATTCTATAATACATAATATCAATATGTAGCATGTACATTACTGAAAGCTTTACCAGTTAAACAAGTAGATTCACTAATGTGAATCTTTGTTTGCAGACTCTTCTTGCAGCCACAATTAGCTATTTCCTTGCTTCTGAAGGAGTAAAACCATGCTTACATGGGCAAAGGCCCTTACATTATTTGAACTGCATGACTTCTATGATAATTCTCATTAAATGACAGAATCAAGAACAGAAAAGCCAACTTTCCTATTGAAGGAGAACAAGAACTTTTGATCTGCTTTAATCCGCACACCCCCCACCCCACCCCTCCTGTCCCCCGGGAGCGGGGCTAAACTACGGCATTGTCTTATTTTGTCTTTATACTACATCTTATACAGTGCTGTTAGAGTTACAAGTAACCACAGGACAGCATATTATTTAGAAGCCCATCAGGAGTAGACTTGGTACCTCAAAGCAAGAGGAATGGACACCTTCTGCAAGAGACCCTGCTGTGAACCAAGTTCCAAACGTAGAAAATTGTCTCATCACCAAAGCTTCTTTGAAGTCACTGCAGAACTGACACTACGCACCAGTTATTCTAGCCCTTCTTATTTTCAGTCAACAGTGCCTTTTGAAACCATGGTAGTCATAGGAGTCACACTTACTGCAGCAAAAATACTTTTAAACTGAGTTCAGGCTCTTTGACCATGATTCAGAAGCTTTACATAGTCATTCAGAAACACTTCTCTCTGCCTCAAGCCATCTTTTTCCTTTTTTTAACATTTTTTTTTTATATCATTATTTTCACATAGTTAGCAGTTATCTTCCCATTTTAATTCATGGTTCTCTTATTCAGTATTCTATCTATTGAAAAGTTTTGCTGTTAACATCCTGCAATGTGTGAATTATATATTCTCTTAACATCCCCAAACAATTACTTTTCCTCAGTTTAAGCACACATGGTATTTTATTTTTGAACAGTACTTTCTTTCGGGGAATTTTTGGTTTTTATTTTTACTTTCCTTCAGTAACTGTGCATCCGTAAAGATATATTACATTTCATTCTTAATGGATTTTTCCATGAAAAGAAAACTAGTAATTAGTACAGAGCTCTAATTAGATGGCTGCTTCTGTATTCTCCATGCTACTGTTCTTTAGGGAACAGCGTACGGTAAAACAGATACTACTATTTTATAAACGAGGTTCCACAGAAAATTAAACTTCAGCCTGCTTCACACTCTCTCAGTCCAGATAAGGGATGTCCCTCATGTATATATTTTTTTTGCCAGTAAATGCACTAGAATAAGTACTGCTTTCATAAATTGTCCCACTGCTATTGATACACCACTAACATCCCACGTCTGTTCAGAGTCTGTAAGATAGAAATGGACTCCATTTATGACCCAGTTAGGCTGTGGAAAAACGCCAGTTAATAAATTCTCTTTAAGCGCCAGCTGAAGATTAAGCACGTGGCCGCGTTGCCCACCCGTGCATGTGGGGAGCTCCCTGATATCATGTTTGCAACCTTTACTGACATCAGTAGTTCTCATTCTACTTAAATCAAAGACAACCTAATAATAAAGACTGGCCTTCTAGGCTGTGACAAAAAACCTGCTGACTAACTAATTCAAAAAATCCTGGATGCTTAGCTAACTCCAGAAGAGTCAATAACACAAAAAAATAATCAAATACTTGAGCAAAGAAGGAGACACTACAACTGATCCACTCTGATTTAGTGTTTTACTTCAACACAGAACACACTGCTTTTTAGATCTAGAAAACAACCCAAGATGCTCAGATTTGACTTGCCCAGACTAAGACACAGATTATACCCTCCCAGGCCAATATCCAGTCACCTAACAGAAGAGACAAATGGGTGGTGTGATGGCTAGCTGATACCTTTCCCTGTTGTTCTCTAAATTACATAGAAACAGAGTCCTGAAGCAGTCTGCATTAAACTGAGCCAAAGAAGAGGATCAAGTGGGATAACATTTCAAAGTCAAATCAATACACACTTATTTTGAAAACAACTTTTTATGATGCTGCCGTATGAACTCTTCTAGAAGAGGATACATGTTCTGTTTCAAACCTCTTTTGCTAACTTTCTAGGCAAGCTTGGTTAAAAATAGAAGATTTATTTGGAAGTAAATTCCCACTTGTTTTTATATTTGAAAAGAGAACAATTTTTTTTTTTCAAATGCCTTCACTTTTTCCTCATTAAAAAAAAATAAATCAACTTTTCCTTAAAAGCTTAAGAGTTATGAACCACAAAGTATTCCACTGAAGTAAAATAGAAAATTATAGACAAACATCTAGGACAGAAGATTCTTGTTTTAATCTCTTCATACAGAGGAGAGACACCATTCATATCTGAGTAATTCAGTTCGAGATTTTTGAACTGTGACACTACTTTTGATCTGTGTAACAAATAACTGAACCACTGTTTCCCTCAAGCTCAGGCACCGCTCCGCAGTGCTCTCGCCCATCCTCACCTGCCAGCGCTACCCACAGCCATACCCGGCCCTGTTCTGACAGAAACACCAGCAGCAACCATTGCAGCTGGCAGGACTCAGGAATTTTTGTCTCTGTTAGATGACAACCATTGAATACACGCGTGCTTTTTCTGCTGTAGTTCTACTACAGAAAGTGTCAATACAAGAGGATTCCAACCAACAGAAGGGAAATACAGCGCCTCTAGACAGCCGATTGCAGGCTTGTGTCTAATGACATAGCATTTAGAGAAATACAACTACTTATTAATTTAGGAGCATGGGGCACTGTTCTGGAAAACATCTTAGCTATCATTGTATCTAGCTCTCTTCTGTTGCAAGCTACCAGATTTTATATGTTCCCTCTTAAAAACTAGTATTAATTTGCTATAATATAATATGAAGAACAAATTAGAATAATATTTTAATCTCCTACTCAGTCTCACCTGAAAGAAAAGTCACAGCTTGAGCTGTGTAATTTCAGCAAAAGGTAAATCTCAGTTTATTATTACCAAGACTTCTTAGTAAGTCACCTGGCTGAGTTAAGCTCACTTTCCTTTTTTTTGTGACAACTCATGTCATGACATTAAAGGTCATGTTCCTTCATTTCTGTCACTTTAAATTATGCTATCAATATCATGAAGTGATTCAACAGTGAATTTAATAAATGCTACAAAATTATTAAAATCATACTAGGTGGCTGCTTTTCACATATTCATGCAGTTCCTGCTATGATTTCAGCTAACACTTTACATTCTTAACAGGAAAAAAACAGGTGCCTTGAATATAATAGGAAATAAGCCGAGGATGCAAGTCTGGGGAGGAGTAGTAACTCAAATTCCAGTCACGACATGCCCATAATCATAGCAATAGCACCACGCATGCATTCATTAAGGAAACATTCAGTTACCCACTTTGCAATCAGGTTTAAAATTATTTAGCTCAACACTCTATCCCCAAAAGCATACATCTGTACTAAAATAAGAAATAAATAATTTAAAGGTATAAATGTTTATTGAAAACATTTGCATCTGACTCAATCAAGTGCTTAGTTGTATATGTTTCAGTATGACTATTTTACTTCCATGTTTTTCTTTAGTTTTTAAATGAGAAATTCAGGTTCCATTTTTCAAAAAAAGCACCTTTCTGTTTCCACCACCTTCTGGCAGATAGTCCCAATCTAGTTGCTAGAATATGACTTGGAGTTCCCCACTGGAAACACAAATTGAAGGTATAATCCAACTGTAAACACACCTTTTATGTTAATAGTTGTGAAAAAACAACCTGGAGAATTAACTGCCACACAGTAGCACGAGGTGTGTGCCTCCCTTGTCTGAGAAAGCAGCAAGTACTCTGGGAAAAGGAAATAAAATCATATTTTAATGTGGTTGCAGATTAAGATACAGCTCTTTTCACAGTTTTAACTATTATGGTGTCAGGGATTCCCATTTTGTAATTTCTCTTCCTTAAATGATTCATATTTTTATTTTTGAGTCGAAATTCTGTATCCAACTACACGCATTACATGTCCTGGGAAGCAGAAACAAAGTCATTCAAAGAACAACTGGCCAGCTGAATGCTCACTGTGACCTGGATAGAGCTGAATCACGCATAGGATAGGATAGAACTTTTATTAAAATCCTAAAATCAAACATGGGGAATAAACTTCATATGACACTGGCAACATCTGCATGGAATAGCCTTTTCAAAGCAAGCCTGACTCATCCAGCAGAGATGGTACCTACTGTCATGGAGACCAGAAAATCTCCGTCAGATTGTAACAGATTTCAGCAACAAGTTTGGGTCAAAGTAGATCGCTTTGAATAGGAGACCTCTCAAAGCTAACACTATCCAGTCTTTCTTCATATAAGAAATTGGCACAAGCACTCCTCATCTCTCCTTGTTTCTCTTGTGTCACAACGTCGCCCATCTCAGGACTCTGCACAGATTGGAACTGTTGTAGCATCATGCATCAGCAGTTCCGGTTCACTTGTAACACGTTTCATTTAAGTCCAGAACAATACAAGAGCATGGAAATACTTTCTATTACTCTGATCTGTGTGTTAATAGCATCTCTAATAGCTGTCAGGGGAAGTGCAAAAATGTTTTTCTTGACTTTGCTACTCAAGGTGTAATAGTTTTCTGAATATTTCCAAGCTGCTTAGAAATCTTGTTATTAAGGTACTGAGTAAGCCTTAACTCCTCCAAGGAGATCCCACCTAAAGAACTAGATAACTTGTTCCAAAGACAGCTAAGGCTGCTGGCATTTTCACCATTCACCAATTTTCAGCATTATTTAGTAAGTGAGCAACAAGAAATGCAATCCACATCCCAGCAAGTTTCCCAAGGAGGGAGCAGACATGGAGGCAGCAATAGAATCAAACTCCATCACCATTAAGTCCAGGGAATACATTCATAAATACACTTTCTGTTTTGACCTTTTCCTAACCATTTAAGTGACAGATACAGTGCACAATTCATATTTCCTTTGTTGATTAAATATTTAGTCTATCAACTTGATCTTCTATTTTTTTTTCCTGCAGTCTAAACTCCACCTAAGGTGAAACAGTTAAACTCAACGTTCCAATCTGAAATAGTTCATGTGTACTAAGATAGCTTCAGCGTTAATTTTTAATGGTTTAACAAGTTCTAAAAAATTTAACTTTTTCTTTCCTACAGCATGTTTTCTTTCAATGTATCACACACAGCTCTAATAATGCCACTGCACTATGCCTTAGAAAGCCAGGTGCCCAGTTCAGTGATCAACAATCAGTTACTAGTTTCTATTTTTATTATGAATATGATATCCAAGGACTAGAACCCATTTTACTAGACAATGTGCAAACATATAGTAAGATGTAGTCTATACACTAACATGCATAATAAAGTTATTGTGATTAATTCTTTCTTTACTTGAAACATTACATTAGCCACTATCATGAACATATTCTGTTAAATGCTGCACATACATATTATATCCATTCTAAACGTTTATAGAAAAAACAGAAGAAGAGATAGTAAATGGGTAAACAGCCCTACAATTAATTCTGCCTCATCAATAAGGAGGCATGGAGAGATTAAATGACTTCATTCAAGGACACGCACACACAGAGACAGCAAGTGGCAAGGTTGGGAACTGAACTTAATTTTCTGACTCCTACCTCAGTACCTTAACTACAAAACCATCCATCCCCTTCAGCCTACCTGTTTTTATTTAGATTAATTTGTTCAACACCCAATCACAGAAAAGCTATAATAAAAGTGCTTAACAAAAAGCTATTGAGTACAGCAAAGGGGGAGAAAAGGAGTCTCCAGAGTAAGTTACAGATTTAACTGTGTGTAAAATTAAATGTTTTAAATCTTTTAGTTGTTTAAATAATATTAAATATACATACAAGCTTGTGGGGAGTAGGAATATCAAGGGAGAAGAATATTTCAATACTGCCGGAGTTGGAAAGGAAAGAGGAAAAAAAAAAAAAAGAACTGAATGTAGAGTACAGCAGTTAAAAGAGGGATGTGAGGAGGGGAAAGGGAAGATTGTGGCAGCAGGACAGTGAATGAAAGGCTGCCTGAGTAATCTGTAAGAAAAAAAAAAAAAAAAAAAAAAAGATTTCACACAGATGTAACACCTGCAGCCCACCTTGGCCAAGGGACACTGCTTATACTTTTCAGGTAAGTGAGGTCTGATGGTCCTTCCTCCTGCCTCTCCCACCTGGAATTATATTTTTTTGTCACTGTGGCTGCCAATAAGATTTCTATAATGTACTGAAACACTTCTTTTAACCACCACTTTTTTGTACAGGAAGAATAGATCTTTACACCTTACTTTTTCTCTCTTCCCAGAGTCATCTTAGGGGATGGACACATTCAGTGCTGCTGATCACTTACTGCAGGCTTTTTAGCTGAACATAGAGAAGGAAAGGAACAGCGCAAGAAAACTTCTCACTGCCTCTTAGCAGGGACATCCAGTATCTCTAGGGAAACAGGGTTTAACCTCAGACACTTTTCTACCTAAGCTAGTTGAAGATGACTGAGTCACACCATGGGATCTGCAACTCTGTGCTTGCCTAAACTGTCTGTCAAACAAAATTTAGTCTGTCGATGGGAAAATTTGCTGTTGCCAAGATTTGAGTGTAGTCAGCACAACTCCTCCTATGAAAGGCATTAAGGATGCTTAAATACAGTCAACTTCACAAAATAAAAGTCTAGATTCAGCACAAAACAAACAGGCAGAAGCATCTCTGTAACCATTTGGATTGAAGCTATGAAGTCACCCTTTTTTTAAGACATGAGTTATAGCCCTTGCAAAGATTTTTCACACTGGTCAGGAAAATATTCAAACTAATTTTTTTTTTTTTTTCCAGATCACTCACACTTCAAGGCTTCATTATTAGTTAGATTTATTAGATGTTGAAAAAGATCTTGAGATACTAGAGAGGAAGAATCTACTACTGTACATAAATATAATTTTCAGAATCATTGGTTGTCAGATCTTATATTGTTCAGATCTTATTTGTTAAAACTGTTACAGAGCACAAAATTGCTTGCTCTGAGCTCACACCTAGCAGCTTGGCATACAGCTATTTGATTCAGTAGTAAAAAAATCCCACAAAGGAAATTCACACATATTAAGGAAAACTTTGCTGCATTTATTCTAAATTGGATTCTTAAATATCTCTGAGCATCCAACTTCAAATCTAATTGTCTGAAGGACAAATTAGAATAGCTATATAGGATTAATGTTTCATTATGAAATGCGAATATTCTAAAATATTATTATAGAGAGGATTGTTTATTTGTTCCTGATGAAAAAGGAAGATAGAATATTTTTAAACATAACTTCAAATTCCATTATTTTGCATGCAGAACATTCCAGTAACTACCATTCCTTTTTAGCACATGCTATACTTTTTTTTTTTTTGTTCACTCTATGATCTTTTCAAAATCATACAGTCAAATCATTGTGAGCTATGTATTTTGTTTCTGAAGTGGATAAGAAAAAAGTAAACCAGATATTTTCCTGCCTAGGAAGCAATGACCATTAAACTACTTGCTTGTCTAATTACAGGCAACACCACTTTAGAAAATTAGAAATAAACAGCACAAGGCCCTTCCTTCTCTCCCAGCCAAGACTCACCTCCGGAAAAAGCAAGACAGATCCTACAAACCCTTTTGTATATGTATCACCTGTATTCATGCAAATCTCAACAAAGTCACTATTTCAATTATAAACCCAACAACTACTTACATATAAAGCTTTACGGTACTGAACCTACTAAAAAAATGACAACGATGCAGAACCATCAAGCTTTATGTATAAGAGGCTTATATCTCAAAATCTTTTTAATTCATTAGCTCAGCAATAAGGCTTCCACTGCATGATAATCATCCATCCAATGCACCTTTCTTGAGAGAAAGGACCTAGTCAAACATGTTCCTTTCAATTTTTTCTTAAAAGGAACATATATTATATACGTGAACTACATACAGTTTTGGACCTCAAGAAACAATCAGGAGTAGCTCATTGGGCAGCGATATTCTGCAGGGAATCTTACACAATGAAGAGACAAAACTGAATAATACACACTAAAATCTGCTTGATTTACAACCTTCTGTTCTACCACTGTGCAAGACAGTGTATGGGAATGAATCCTCACCGTAAATCTACTTTCAACAAAAGAAAAAGTTATAAGCTCCAATGACTGGACAGGACAAATAACCCTGATAGCCAGATACCTAAATCCCAGAGTCTCCAGGAAAGAAAACAAAGACAGAGCTCTTACAACAGCCTTTTTGAACACTACAGACCGGTGTCCCCATCTGAGTTATCACAATGCTGTAACAGGTCTGTGCCCCAGTGTGTCTGCTGCTGTGCAAATACAGAACAAGGACTCCCAGGCCAAGGATTTTGCAATCAAAGTACAAAACAGAAGTAGGAAAAAGAAGAAAAAAAAAAAAAAAGATAGATGTAAATGAACACTAGAGTCCAAGGGAAGAAAACCACAGCATCAGCGATGGCAGGAGACTCAGCAATGCAGCAAGCCTTGCTATTGTTAAATTTTGTGTAGCAAAGGAGAGTTTGAAGCCAAGGAGGAAGAAAGGAAGGCATCTTTCCAGATGTTTACAAGGAGCCTTTGTCAAGCACAAGAGCAGCACAGAAGAAAGCACAGGGACACTCAGCTACATCACCTCATGCTGAGCCTGTGGATGCCAGTGTCACTGGCCACTGTTTGAAACCCTGTAAGTGAAATTTTCCACCAGTCCCCAAGGCAAATGCTTAGACTCTTACACAGGCAAAAGTACCACTGAACAAGTTAAATGCTTGCCAGAAGACAGAATGAGCAAAAGCTGAGCAGGACCCTGAGGTGTTGCAGCCTAACTTTCAGAAAAAAAAAAAATCCTTTTTAAGGAATCTGTGGACATGTAAAGCAAATTTGGCTCTGGAAAAAAAAAAAAAAAAAAAAAAAAAAAAAACAAAAAACAAAAAACAAAAACCACCACCCCAAAAAAAAAAACCAACAAAAAAAACCCACACAACCAAAAACCAAAACAGACCACCTCAGTTTAGGCTTTTAAAATCCTACTATTTAGCAGGAGATGAATTCTTGAATATTCATTATCTTTGTGAATTGGAATGAGTGTTGGAAAATGAAAAATCAGGAGATGTCAGAAACAGGGAAAACAGCCAGACTTCCTCTGTGTGAAACATATGTGCGAGATTTGTTGAAAAATGAGGAGAAAGAAGCTCTTTAGATTACAGCACATCAGTAAGCTATTTACAAATACAAAACTCATACTGAGATCTTTGCCTTTCCTGCAGTCTATTCTTTGAGTTCAGCTCAGGTATTAATTACATAAATGACCCTGCCGCTAACAGCCATGTGCGGAACACAGGGTGCAGAGATCATCGTCCATTTGGGAAGAGAGGAATTTGGCCTTCAGGAAGCTTCTGACTGCAGTCAGCTATTGATGTTGGTGACGGCTGGATGTATGCATCAGTTATTTACACTGCAGAAGTGTTAAAAGAAGATATCTGCTATTTATGGGGATGAACAATAGAGACAATAGCCATGAACACCGGAAAGTTGTTTGTTATACCTGAAGAGGCAGCTTTCTGAAAGTGTTTTATAGCCTGCGAGATTGGAAAGGTCGGACCTTCCATTCAATAGGAGGCTCAGAACTACTGGTGTGGGGTTTTTTTTTTTAAATGTATCCTACAAACCAAATTCTTAAGAATCAACTGCCAAGGACCAGCTTAGAAAAGAATGTTTATTAAATTTCTTCTTCAAACACAAAGGCATAAAAGACAAATAAAGTGAATTGTTGAAGGGAAGGAATGCAGCAGGTGGTGCTGATGAGAATGCTGAGAACCAAGACAACCACAACTTTCCTCAAAGGTGAATTTGGCTTGTATGCAAGGTTTGAACATCCAAGTGTGGCTTCTACGCAGTGTTTACTCTCAAGGTACAGCACTTCTGGAGTCTATTCATAATTACTTTGGAAAGACTCAGTAACATCTCCTTCAAACAAAGCAATATATAGAAAGTGAAAAACTTAAAAAGTATTTGATGCCAACTAGCAAAGACAAATCAGATCCAAGAGGTCTAATCAAAAACAACCCAAAATAAGTGGAAATTTCTCTTTACTTGAGCATGATCTGAATGATCCAAATAATTTTTCAAAGGCTTATATTTAGGGGAATAGGGAAAAATGCAACTTCATTGTAAAGTCAAGTTGTATAGGACATTTCTGAGTGCTTTTCCAGCTAGGTAGGTTTTGTTACAAAAGTTGCTCTGAGGAGTAATGGTTCTTTCTCTCCAGTCTGTTGTTTTTACTTCATGCAGTAATAGGTAGCAGTGTCAATACTTCTGTGCATCTGATTGCCTGTATATGCACATGTGCATCTCTCCCAATTCCTTTGCCCCTAATATGGGGGAAGGACAAATCAAACTTAAAATTACCAATATTTTAACCAAATTTAAACACATTCTTTTTCACCTTCAAAACTTTAACATTCTGCATACAACTAGGGTCAAATACATGTTTCTCCCTTAGTTTGGCTTCCGTCAAACACTATAGTTCAAGTTTGGATTCACACAGAAAGGTCATAAAAGATAGGAAAAGTCAGAGTTCATATAAGTAGAAATTAGGTATAACCCTCAAAATTAGGCTTGCTTATCTTGTTTTTTTTTTTTTTGTTTTGTTTTGTTTTTTTGTTTTGTTTTTTTTTCTGAAATGAATGGCTCATGACAGAGAGCCCAAAAGTCAAGAAGTGTAATGACTGCAGGGAGATTGGACATAATTTGCTTCTTCATTTGACAGAAAGTAAACCAAACCAAACCAGCAAACACCACCCAAAACAAATCAAACCCACAAAACATCAGCCCCTGAAACCAAAACCAAAAAATACTCAAGGTATAGATTTTTTTGTCTTTTTAAGAACTTTTTTTTTTGAGATCTGTTACTAGAAAGCTGCATCCAAATACTGGATATTGTCATTAATAAGGATACAGCAAGGGTCTTACATTTGTTGTTACACTGCTTTTCAAAGGAATAGGCAGTTCCTAGATTTAAGATATGCTGATATTTTTCATACATACTTACATACTAACAAATTTTATTTAAGATCACTGATGAATGAAACAAGTATCTCCTGTGATATATTCTGCACAGACAGTATTGCTTATGTAAAGACAGACAGACAAACTGAGAATAATCTAAACTTCTTTATCAGAATTGTAGGTGCACAGGACTGGAGGCATTCAGACATGGCCTTCATATTCGAAAAGTGCATAATACTTACAGTGTTTAAGGTATTGCATGATTTTGAATTACAGTTTTAAATGAGAGAGAAAAGACTGGCATTCCAAATTTCTTATGAAATTAATTAGTTTATGAATTATAATTATTCTGATTTAGGGACTGAGTTCTGGAATAGCCTCTCTCCCTTCCCTGGGCATTGTGATTATCTGTAGGAAAAAGGACATGGGTGTTTTAAAGGAGATATGTTTAGGTTCTGCTAGAATACCATGACAACCTTCAGAATTATTCACTTTCAAAGCTTTTCCAGAATAATCTGTAAAGAAACATCAAATATTTCATACTATTATAGCACAATATGAAAAGTGTTCCATTTCATGCTTAATTTATTTTGTAATTATAAATCTTTTGGTAAACAGTACCATAATAGGCTTTGCTTTGTGCCTGTTTATGCTTTTGAACTATTTCAGTTTTAATATGTTTTCAACACAAACAACATGATAATAACTGTTCCTGGAAATGAGTGTCTAGATGGGTTCATCCCAAAGTAAATTTTAGCATTCATCACATACACCTGCTAGTAAGGGCCATTTTTACAAGAGACAGAAGGCAGTCTGGCAATTATTAAGCGCAGAACAGAAGTAATTGTTTATAACTAGAAACAATTTAATATTAATTGTAGCATAACAATAGTCTTTACAGAAAAATCAGGAAGACAGTTTTCAATTAAAAGCACTTCTTGTATAGAAATGTTAAACTCGCATATGGGTGACATCTCACAAAGCCACATTCTCATATTTTACTACATGCTCTCTGATGTACTGCTGAAAATCAGAGTTTTAGCTTTCTCCTGACATGTGAGTACTTTGGCTTTTTCTTGCTTTTTGGAGCTTCACAACCACTTAAGACAGTGGTAGCGGGTATTTAAACATTTGTGTTACCACAACGAATGACTGAGTTCCTGGACAGCCTATACTGTATTTCAGAAGAGTGCCTTTCATTCTGCGTCATCGCGGCAGTACATTCTTCTCCTCAGAGCAGGAGTAAGCACTGTTCGTACAACTATACACAAGCCACTTATGAAAAGAGCCTTCTTCCTACTCATATATGCAAAATACATGTATAATTAGAAATACATTTTGAAAAATAGTCTCTCTTCTATGAGTCTTTGCTCATGCCTGCATTCTGTCTTTATTGATCAAAGTATCATCACATCCTCTAATGTTTGTAGTACAGAGCAGTACTCTAATTTCACATTTGCAGAGTTGTTAACAACTTCACCCCCAGCCCCCACAACGGCTTTGCATTTGCAGAACAGACAGATATTAGAACTTCTGTGCCAGCAGAAACAAGCATAAATATTTGCAAGAGTCCATAGTTCAGTGAGAAGCACTAGGAAAAACAGAGGTTTGTATGTAAGATAAGTAGTTCAGTTTATGTGGCCTTACATAAATATTCACCTAGTTTGATATTTCAGTTTGAGTGAATAAGAAAGTTCAAGTAGCTAACTCCTTTCTACCATTAAATAATTTATCAGCACAACTGCACAACAGACTTCAACGCTCTTCCATCACCGTACTCTGAATAAAAAAAGAAAGCCTACTATGTTGTATTTAAGTAGAGTGGTTATCCTCTCTGAGAAAGCGATTCTGTTATGAATACAAATTTAAAGACCAGACCAGGTAGGTGTTTATGGAGCCGAGTGAGCACTGGGGCAATTTCTCACTGAAGTCTACCAAGATGGCGTAACACCAAAGATAGGCTTTTAAGAAGGGAAAAAGCAAGCTAGTTGTCACTTGGGTAAATCAGAACATCAGCTGCACAGAGCAAATAGTAACCACAGATGGGAACTCCCTTATAGCCCCTTCCCCTCCCAGCAAATCTGCTCCTAAAAACAGTCAGAAAGTGACTGTGTAATTTTATAATGAAATATATGAAGTAGTCTGTAATAGCAAGTAAAGAGTGCATAGGTACATCAATAAAGAACCTGAAGTCAAGATTCAAGTGGGAAGCTAAAGGTACTTTTTACACAAACATACAGCGCACAAGTTTAAAAAAGTCTTACAAATATTATCCTTGATTTTTAACAAAATATTTTATAGAAAATAATTTAACAATTAATCTTGCCAGGTTTACTTCTTTCTCTAATCACTGTAGGGGTAAATGCCTTTATCATATATTCGTACTTTTCAAAACACAAACATCTGGCTTTATTTTTCAATTTCCAGTACCTATTCTCTACCTTTCGTCAAGTTTTAAAATGGGTTAAGAGAATGGTTTAGTTCTTATTTTGTTTGTTTGTTTGTGTTTGGTTTTTTTTTTGGAAGCATTATTATACCTTTGATGCCATGACTATGACAAAGTTGAAAACTATTTTAAGCAACTAGGTGCTGTTATCTAGACTAAGGAAAAACCCAGCTATTTATAAGATCAAAAGTGTATATTTTTCATGTCATAGTTGTGCAATGTGGTAAAAGACTGAAGTTTGAGAACTTAATTGTTATTCTAGGATATGATTAAATACAGTTTATGAACATACTTATAGTATTAATCAACATATCCATTTATAACAACAGAAATAAAAAAAATGAAGTTGCATAATTGCAAAAATTATTCATGAGCACATTGTTGTATCAAATAATCCTACTATTTTAGATGAAGCCAACATTACTTTGACTTTCCTCATGAAGTTCAAAAATTTTCATCATCAACTCCATAAGTTTTCCTTACTAAGAAGTGATTTCTCATTATTCATAATTTATTATTCACCTAAAAAAAAAAAAAGGAAGCCACAAAAAATGGAACTGTAATAACTGTAATTCAGGCAGAAGCCTTAAGTGATTGATTATGGAAGCAATAGTAGAATGCAAAAAGGAAAGGTTTTGAAAGCATAATGGGCAAGTCAGTGCTGAAAGCCAGCTACAGTGGAGCTTTTCTTTCCTTTTATATTGAATCCCACCCTTCCATGAACTGCAAACAGAACGGTTCTTAGAACCATTGATAGCACAATTTGCCTGCAGAAATAACGAGCACATTTTGTAGTTATTCCTGTATGTATTTATCTGCATATGTCTATATAAACAATAGCAATTAAAGGAACAAGGCTATTTTACTGGATAATTTATTTGCAACAAATCATTTCACTAACTCCTTAAAAGGTTATTAAAGCTATTCTAAACTACCTATTAATAAAATATGCGAAGAACACACACGTTTTCTTCTGTGTTTACATAGAACTTCGTACACAGGGATCCTGATGCAGGACTAACAGCTTTGACTTGTCTTCTTTTTTCCTTTGCTTTCTTCTTAAGGATAGATTTACTTATAAAAATCTTAATGGAACTACCACTGCACTATGGAATTAGCATTAACAAAGTCTTTCTATACAGTTATAAGGAAAATTGCTTAGTATACTATGTTTACTACAGTCTTTTCAAGAAAGGAACCAAACCTTTATTCAGTGGAAATGCTGGGAATGATTCCAACAGAGAGGAAAAAAAACATCTAAATAATGGCAAATTATACCAGACCACAGGGTTATGATGGACAAATAACAAGTTGAAGACAACAGCAGTAGATTAGGTACTGCAAACCTGAAAGCATTCTTCCCCTGGAAATGGGAAAATCACGCATCAATCAAATTTGTTTTAATATCAGTGTAACACATCTTAAAATCAAATTTCAGAAATAAATGATCTGTGTGGGTCTACTTAACTACACAGTTAATATTTCAAAGTTTCCTGACTTCACAGGTATAGTCTGGGAATTTAATTGCCAGCTTGGGGCTCACACTGGAGCTATGGAGACTCCATAATATCTGGAATCTCTATAGATGTCACAAGAGCAAGATGAATACACTGCTGCTTCCAGGCCTGGCACACACTGAGTAGTTGGCACATGCTCAGAAGATTGTTTGAAATTATGGAACTAAAAATTGTCAACTTATAAATTGTAAAAATATCTGGATCAGTAAACAAAAAGCCTACTGTGCCTTTGAAAATCCTGAGATTTCTAAAATATAGACTTGCAATCTTGATCCCTCAGTCAGGACACTTAAACTGAAACACTAAATTTGATATGCACAAGAATCTTGATGCTTAATTTTATCATGAAACAAAATGTAAATTATGAATTTCACATGTCTTTGGGCAATCCAAAACCCACAAATTGTACTTCACTACAGGACTTTAGGGTCAAAATGGAGACAATAATTCAATTGGATTGACTGAGAAAGGCTCTAAGTTTATTTTCCCGTATCATCCAAGTAGAAGGTAATTTTAAAATCCTTTAGGCTGTTCATTTTGAATATTTTGTTACAAAAAATTAATTTACAGGATTACCGATTTTGCAGAAATTATAGATTTCTAAAGACTTTTTGAGCAGTGAATAATGAACTTTGTCAGCCTCCTCAGCACTCTGAATTGTTTTGTTTCCTGAAGAAGCGAGCCAAGTGGTCATCTTATCCCTACAGTGAGGTCAAACGACTTCTGATTGGAAGCAGCAAAATTAAAAAGACAAAAACTTCCACTTTCTAACACATAAGAATACAGTGTAAGACCACATCATTGATTCTTGTACAAGAGCACAGGTTGATTTTAAGGTCTTCAGCAGTAACTCTTGGGAATTATAAACAGGAAACCTTTGCTAAAATCTGGCAATGCAAAGTAAGAGGTTTATTTCCTCTCCACACTGAAGAATTATGTTTGAGATCTAAAGTGCGCTAATTTTCTTCATATGTTGAAGCAATCTCAAATTCAAGTTTTCCGTTTTTAAAAGAGAACCTCATCTTTAACACTGAAGACTTCATATGTAAATGCTGTAAAGACAATCATTTGGGGATACTTTTTTTTTTCATTTCATCATTCCTGCATTAAATGTTCTGCATTAATGCAAAGCAAATAAAATATAATTTATATGTCTCTGACATAGAGGAACACTTCAGGGAATTTGATAGTCATAATAAGAAGTAAATCCATGGCATAGGCTTAAGCTCCCCTGAACAGCTTTGATTGTCCAGAGGTGTTAGCCTAAATCAAAATCAGCACACAGCATGACAGAGGCTAACATCTGTCCATATGTATATTTATACCTTTCTCAGAATTTTGCTTTTTCCATTTCCCACTTTACAGCTCTCAAGGTCCCCTGTTCAGTATGTTACACTCTATCCATGTTGCCCCAGTACCATCATGCATTATAAATTCCATGATTCTTTAGAATACATGAATTGATAACCTCACTTTTGTCCCAGAACAGCTATGTTTTGATGAATGAGATCTCAGACTAGATAGGTAAATAGAAAAAGGGTGAAGGATGTAAGCTTGCCATGTAAAATTTATTATAGGCACCACAAAACACCAGTGCTGAGAGAAAACAAATTATTGGCCTCTCATGCAGTGACCATGAGAAAGTGATAAATATTTCATTATACAGTACTCATCAGACATTTGAATAGCTCATCTGTCCTATTTATGCCAGCTAAAATGAATTCAACCTATCAGCGGCAAATGCATTTTTAATGTTTCTCTTTACCTTCTGTGGAAGAGGCAGCTAAAAAGTCCATTTTCCACAAGAATTACATTATTTAATTACATACTGTAAACTGTTTATTCTTGAATAGGCTTTTCTTGTTAAAACCAGCCCTTTACATCTCAAGGAAATTTCATCTCCAATGCTCATTCTAGTAACCAGGAAGCAGAAATTACCACAGTTAAGCTACAAAAACATGGTATTTTGATGGGAGAAGTCTCATACTAAACTTTAAAAGCATTTGGAGAGATCCATGGGGACTTGCTCCTTCGGGAAAGAAAAGCCAAGCTGGATAATACCATTTAAACTTCTTAAATGCTTCCTTAAATGGGAAAATTACATCACGTTTTTGTGCAACATGGCATCAGTCCTCATACTAAATATTTCAAGTTGTCACATCTATATAATATCATAATTTGTTAAACTGTGCCAATTGAACCATCAAGAAATAAGATATGAGCAATCTGTGATACTGATGTACCTCAGCATCTTAGGCTTTGAATGGCATCACAATAAGACAACCACCCTTCTCCTATTGACTATAACAGAATTCCACGAGGTCCCCAAAACTCCGGAACAGTTCTTTATTAAGTGGCCATGTAATCAGCAGTCAGTTGATTTTAATTTTTAACGTTCTGCTACTTCTTAGAAACCCTACCTTGAAAATATATCCTCCATAGAAACTATGCCTTTGAGGAAGGTTCTAAGTGAAAGCAGTCATGTTTTTAAAACGTTGAAGTGTTAGCCTTTCAACTTCGTGGCATTCAGTTCAGGATGGATATAAAAAGATAAGAGAGAAAATGAACTAGCACCTGTTAACAGCAGAGCTTACAGCGTGAGTACAATATACTGGAAGAGTCCCCATATCCAGTAACATGAGTAAGCTTTATGCAGCAGCTGAAGACAGACAACGTACAGGCACACACATGCGCTCTCTTCCATGCATGTATTTCTATGGGAAGCTTGATGTTCACCACTGTGTTCAATGTGAAGTAGGTTTGCAGGATTTTTAACATACTTCTCTTGCCAGCATTAATGTGAAACTGGCTATAGGATACTACTGGGATTCTGAAAAGAAGGTTGAAAGCCTATGTGCAAAACTTTTGACTTAAAATTCGGCTCTAATAGCATATGAGGAATAGCAACCTCCAGATATGTAACTTTGCCACTGGTTTTAAAACACAAACTCAGACAGGGAATAGGTGGTAGCTCCAAGGGGCTTTTCATAAGAAATACAAGCTTGAAAATCAACTGGCTCATGCCAGTTTAATTTGTACCCGTTAATTCTCAAGACGTTTATTTTCCAATTGAGAACAGAACTTTCAAAGACATTCAGGAAGTCCAATAGGTGCATGAAGTTATAAGAACCTCTTACAACTCCCTCATAGGTAATTGGAAGCCATTATTACCAAACCTCAGTTAAGCTCTTTACAATACAACAAATACTGTCAACATTCACTTGATGTTGTCCTTGCTATTCTTGACTCCAAGTGCTATGAGCTTAAGGCCTTATTATAATTCAAAAAATAAGATCAAGAAATTTGAAACTTCTGCTTCTAGGTATCAGTTTACTTACCAGAATTTACCTCTTATTGCCATCTTTCAGGCAATGTTAGCCATACTGTTCCTTATCCTAAATATAAACCTAGCTTTAACATGGCCTTCAGATGCCACTACAAATCAGAAACCAAGACTAAATAATTCAAAAGACATTTGTGGAATGGGCAGGGAAACATGAAGCATTCAGAGTCCTGAAAATATGACAACCAACAGCTATTTCAAGGTTCTCTTTTGGGTTCAGAAATAGGGAATTCCTTTCATTTCTATACATCTCTGATATCCTTTAACTTGCATTATTTATAATCATCCCTCTGTTGCCATGGTGCGTCCCAGGCTTGCAGTGGAGAGGCTCACTGTCTCTGCACTGACAGTAACAAAGAACGCAGATGGCCATTGCTATTATTTCCACTCCCTCAGTGTGTCCTTGTGCACTTGATGGGGTCTGGAAAACATCTGTGTTACTCCACCCATGTAGCACTGACCACATAAAAGCTGTTGGAGCAGCAATAACAAGACTGAGCAGAAAGTGTAAAAAATTTCTGCCTCCAAGTAATAAAAACATACGAACACTTACATGAGAGAGAAGGTGCCATCAAGAATATTGAAATGAAAAAAATAGGAAAAATATGCTTTGATAACAAACACGTGCTTAGATGAAGCAAACTCAGAGTTTGCTCAGTTCTCTTGTCCTTATTTAATTAAGACTGTCATTGAGACCATGAGTAGGTTAGCATAAAAGAAAATAGATAGCATTGTGCCAAGAATCATCAGCTGCTAAATGAGCCGATTCACCAAAATACAGCAAAGAATCCTTCGTCTTTTCATGCTCCCCAAATCCCAATGAAACTTTCTATCTTTCCGAGACTTTTCAAAGGCATTCTGTCTTATGTGTATCTGGAAATAGGTTTCTCTGGTGGAAGCGGAGTATTTTGGACACCAGTAACAAAGCTCGTCTATCAAGCCTGAAGGATAAGGTTAATAAATAATTATTGTCAATCAAGCAACTTTGAGCTGTCAAAATATTCCTGTGGATGACCAAATATTTAAATATCAGAACAGCTTAATGTTAAAAACCAATTTAGATATGATGTAGAATTCTTACCTTACTATTTTGTGTTTCAGCACTCTAGTTCTGCTCCTCTGCATTTTCCCACAGACCCTAGCATTAGCACTGTTTCTTCCTCTTACGTGCTGTATTTTGTGGATGAAAGCACAGGTGTTTCAGCTTCCAATGAAGCTTGTATTAACTTCAATGCCAGTAAAATCAATTATCAAAGCTCAATTTAAAAGTTCTCTTCAAACACTACAAAATGAGTTTCCATGTGCCTTTGGCGTAAATACAACATTTTTCAGGACAAGTCAAATTCCAAGGCTGCTTTAAAAAAAAGGATTGAACCAGGACTTTATAATGACATCTACCAGCAGCTGTAATTATATAGAGGCCTGTCTTTCTCCTGTGGAATCCCTCACTTTTGAGGAGCTGTACTAGCAACATACTAGCCTTCTGAGAGCTTTGTTCAGTAGGTACCTTTATGTTTAAGAAATCTAATGATGCTTTTACTATTAAATTAAGCTACATCAAGACTGGACCAACAATTTCTCTTGAAATTATCCAAATGTGTTGATTCTTGTTTCTGATTGACAACAGAAGAAAGCAGAAGAGGTAAACAGTCTGAAGTTTTCTTTAATATGTGAAACAGAGACATTATATCCACGATTTGCAATAGAATTTATGATAGACAAAAGTGGTTTTGAAAGTTATTTTCCTTAAAGAATTGATTTTGCTTCTGATGCTCCATTGCTTTGCATTTATTAGCAAGTGATTTATGAAGAGAAGCAGTTAAATATTAGAAGTTCTGTATTTTTATAGTTCATTTTTTTCCTCAACAATTCCATATATGCTTTTGCTCTGTTATGAATTCTGAGCTCTGTATTCAGTAATCATTCTTTATGACAACCTAAATATGAGCTGCATTATTTGTGAATTAGAGAGCAATTTATTTAGGAATCTCAGAAAATTACTTTTCTTCTAGGCGCTATTTTACAAACTATCCATTTTCTTTTATCTACGATTGCCTCTTCTATGTCACACGAGCCTTAAGAGATATTTCATACAGATGTGAATTGCAGGATTAAAAAAAAGTTTCAAAGGAAAGATCCACCTTTGATTGTTGCCAGAAAGAAAATAAAAGCTCTTTGAATACTAGGCAATAGCTAAGTAACAAAACAGGACTTTGCAGAGGGCCACTGTTAGAAATTATTTAAAAATATAAATATATACACACAAAAAAAAAAAAAAAAAAAAAAAGCTGCCTGCAGTCACACAAGTCTGAATCTGACAATCAATCCAAAGTTCCTACTTCAATATGATTCAGGATTGCTCCAGCATCCTCCTAAAACATCTTCCAGGAATTTCCACACTGAGAGATCCTTTCCTATTAATTAGAAGACTTCATCTAACCCCCAAAGTATTCTTTCAGTTGGATTTTGTGAAAGCTGTTCCTCACATATTGAAGTTAAGTGCGCAATAAAGGCTCAGTTCAAAACTCACATTTCCACTGGAGACACCTGGTGCATAAAGTTTAAATAAAATATGGCTACAAAAAGAAAATTCACATTACGCAACAAGAAACACTTGGCAAGCTACATCATACACACACAGCAGCTAAAGACAAAAATATTTTTACTAGACATTCAATGTGCTAATGTGAAGCAAAGTAAGTAATTAACACTTAGAGCTGAGATAATGATTTAGCAGTTCTTTTTCATGTGGCACCCAGGTGCCAAAAAGGCCACTTGAGTTTCTACTGCCTTCTCCTACCTCATTCTAATGAACACTGCATACGATGGGAAAGAAAACAACGGCTTTTGTAGCTCCTCATTAAGAAACAAGGTGAATGTTAGCATTTCAGGAGTCTGTACCAAGATCTTGGACAGAAGGCATTATTAACCTGGAAATAAGGTTAACTTCATCATTTTCCTCCATTCCCAATCTGCAAATTTTAGACCACATTTTATGTAAAAAGTACAGAAATGCAACATATGCAGAAGAAAACCCACTGGAAGGAGTAAAGACGTCTATCCAGCCGGTCTTGTGCTAAAAACTAACCCATCTGAAAACTAGGACCACTGTACTCATCCTGGCTGCTAGCCAGACAAATGCCCTGCCCTCAGCAATTTTCATCCCCTTTGCCACATCCCATCCACTGGCTGAAAGCTGGTTTTGCACAGCTCCTCAGCGCTTCCCCTCCACAGGCAGACTCCTCAGCTGGCCTCTTATAACACTTCCCAGCTTCTTCAAGCTCTTCCAGGAGCCTAAAGAGCCAGGACAAGGTCTTTTGTCTCTACTTTTAACAGAAGTTCAGTGTGCACCAGGTCAGAGATTAATAAGGCTTCAAATGTTCTTCAGAGTCACATAAACTTCCTGTGACCATGAGACACAATGACTGTGGATCTAATTTATTGATAGTAACTTATTTACAATTCAGCTATAGGAAAGAGCTGATTGTAGACTTGGAATAACAGGTTTAACTTAACTCAGCAGTAATATAAAATGACAGACTGAATTAAATGATAGTCCAAAGCATGAAAGCAGGTGCATCAAATTAACATCCAGCAGAAAAAGAGAGTGAAGGCAATTAACACATGGAGATGCAGTGGGGAGGCAGATCATAGATGGACAAACTGACAGAAAATTGCAAAATCCAAGTTGCACTGCATTATATTCCCTCTGGATTATGAGAATCTAGGGCACAACAACCACATACTGAATATTATCCTCAGCTCAAGCAACTCAATGAGTAAACTTTTCTCCCACAAAATACTCGTTTAGTAGGGAGGGTGTGTTTGCTGCTATAAAGATGCTACAAAGGCCTTAAACACCCTTAAAGACTGGTATGTATAAACTGTACTGGAACCTATTGAATAGATCAGGAATCTGGCTTTGGAAATTTATAACCAAGTTAAAACCACATTCACCAGAAAGTCTGGTCTGTGACTCCTGTCTGTGTTTTTGGAGCCAAACCTTTTCACAGGCTCCTCGGTGACATTTAATTGGAAGGCTGGGTGGTACATTCAGCCTCATGTCAGCAAAATGCCTTGGGTAAACAGCAATAAGCAAACTTCAATGGGTTTATTTACCACACAGTTAATAACTTGGGTGAACTATTTGTCTTGGGTCTAATATTTATTTTGGCAGAAAACTTGGTACACGTGCTTTATTCTTTTTGACTCTTATATGTACGTAAATTTTAGAAATATCCGTTGACAAATAGCAAAGTTCAGAACCTTCTCCTGAAAATAAACACTGCTCTATTGCTTTTGTATCAAAATGTTACTAAGCACTGAATTCACTCAAGGTTCTTTTACTGTCTCATGCTTGCATCCTTCACTTCTTTTAAACAAATACTAACACTCTCAAGAGAACATGTAGCACACTGAATTACTTTATTTTCAATAAAATGCAGCAGTGGTACTACAGTAACTGTCTTCACCATGATTAATGCAGGAAACATTTGGAAAGCATGTTATTATTACTCTAAATTACATTCTGCTTGAATTAATTTTTATGCATGATTGGTAAGATATAGAGAGTTCTGAACTGCTAATTGTAACATTCATACTTGTGAGATAAGATGAGATTTGAGGAACAAGTACATGTTGCTGAAAGATTTTTAGTTTGAGAATTTGCAAACGAAAAGAAAGGGTGCAACACACTGTAAAAGTCAGCCTACAGGCTATCAAACCAAAAGATTATCATGCCAATTATGTCTTTAAAGATTTCTGTTAAACTCCAAGGCTGAATGCTGTAACAGAAAACAATTTTGTTCTGTGCTTATATGCTGTTTTCCCTCTTATCACTATTGTTAAATCTTCTCTTTTCATCCAACCATATTATCTGGTTCCCAGGCAAGGTAATGCACTTACTCATGAAATTGTGATAGATTAAGATGTGCTGGCATTATTCATCAGATAACACAGAGGGACCTGTGCAGCAATTCCCGCTGTAGATTCTGCAGATTGCTTTAATGACACCTTTGGAAACCCTTCTCTTCAGCCCATACGTTCCCCAGTAAACATATGTGTTGCATATACAAAGAAGTATACAGATGTGACTGAAAAAGAATATGGAAAAACATTAGACTTCCTCTTCTGTACTTTCCACACCTGTAAACAATTGATCCTACAGGAGACAGACCCGGAGATGGAAGGAAACAAAACTACGGGCATATCAAGGACCAGCTCTCTCCTTCTCTAGTGAGCGAGGAAGCACACAGGCAGGCACAGAAAATTTCATAAACAGAAAGGCACATTTGCCCCAGTCTTTCCTAGTAACAGCCAGACGAAAGTAGTGAGAAGAAATAACTTTCCTTTTGTAAACAGCTATAACACAATTACAATTTCCGTGCAAGGATTAAAGCTTGAGATAATTGAGAGAGACTCAATTCTAATAAAACAATGGATGTTGCATCTGAACTTCATATTGCTGCACAAAATTTCCTCTCAATAACAGTCAATTAATTTTCTGACTACTTGGCCGACAATGGTCCTAAAATCCTAAATATCAATATTGGGAATCTGAACTGCAGAGTCAAACACCTTTGAATTCCGGTAACTAGCATTACCACAGTCGTGAAGTGTATATACAAAAAATAGTTTATAAGTGTTTCAGAATACAAAATGAATTAAGTGTGGGATATCTATAGATAAATCAGGGAAAGAAAAAAAAATTATTTAACCCTAAAAAACATTCAGTTGCTGCAAATAGTCCTTTCTCTGTAGGTACAACTCCACATTCTCAAACTTGCACTCTAATTATTCCATGCTTCAATATCCCAAAGGCAATTATGCATTTTTCACAAGTTATTGGATAGTAACCAGTACTTTCAACAAGACTTCCAAGACAAAGCCTACCCAATGCCTTATTTATTAATAATGGCACATACTTTGATTTATATTGTATGCATTCAGCAAAGAAACAGACTGTCTCTTGTGGAAAGCAAGCTCCCTCATTTAGCAGATGAAGATGTTTCACCTTCAACCTAGACAGAGTTACTGCGAGGTCATCAACAGTCAAAGAAAAGTGGTTATAGCCTTGTAGAGAAAAAAAAAAAAACAAACAACAGATGAATCATGAAAAGAGGAAGCTGAGAAGAGGGAGTGTGTATGGATTGCTCAGAAACGTACAAAGTTGCTAGTACCATGGTGCAGTTATGCGCACAATAGTAGAAGCAGCACTGTCACCCCATCGAGAGCTAGTTCTACTTGCACCTCACTTCTCTACCCCTTGATTTCAGTGAGTACTGATCCAAATTCACCACTTGCCATTCTCTCAAAGCAATTGTCCCTTTTCCTTATTGCGGCTCTCCTGTGCGGTTGAGAGAACAAGGAAACTCACAATTACCTCCTCCATCTGCTAATAATTTTGCTATATAAGATTCTTCCAAGACTGTGCTTTCTATAGCCTAGAGTTTTTCTTTCCTGCCAGTTCAGGCTTCTGTCTACACTCAGAAAATATTCTTTCATAAACTGCAATGAGACTTTAGCTTGAGGAAAAAGAGGATTTAAAGACCACAAGGAAACTGAAATTCATGTTGCTTTTTATGAAAAGTGGATTGGTCATTTTGCCTGCTTTAGAAACCACTCAAATATAGTCAATTTGTGTAGTTACAGAAGAAACCATAAAATTATTTAAAAGGAAAGTAAGAGTGTTGCAAAGGGAGAAAGAAGAAGAAAAAAAACCCAACAAATTTAAAAATACATTACTGGTATCCATCCGATGATACCTAACATTGGAAACCTTTTTAGGCTTAATACACACCACTGATTTCTTTTTAGGCTGAAATACTCTGTACACTTGAAACACTTATCTTCAAATCTCCATTTACAGAATATGGCAGCACAAAATAATTTGAGGAAAACCTGGAAGATATCTTACCTTGTTAGTCTACTAAAAATCTTTTTTATTAAAAAACCCCCAAAACCAGCACCTTTTTGGCTTAGGGTGCTTATACTGCTTTATACTACTGGAATACATTAATGGGTAGCTACCTTGAAAAAAAAAACCAACATTGATCCAGCTTGGATCCTCAAAATATTACAAAAGCATTTACCCAAACAGCACATTCAGAATGAGAAAAACCTCAAGTTCTGCATTGTTCATTGAAGACTTACCTAAACAGTTACTGGGCTGAATTCATACATCAGAAGGATGTATGAGATGTTACCATGAGGTCAGGGACAAGACTCAAGAATACAAAGAAGTTAACTCTAAAATGCTCTAGGTATTACCTGGAAGCCAAGTCATTGATATTGACTTCGAAAACTAAAAAACATATAGACACAAGTTGGAATAAGGTCAAGTTGGATGGGGCTCTGAGCAATCTGATCTGGTTGAAGATGTCCTTGCTCGTTGCAAGGCAGTTGGACTAGACAACTTTTCAGCGCCCCTTCCAAGTCAAACTATTCTATAATTCTACGAATCCTCCCCTTACAAAAATGAAGGCTGAGATGGAACATGATTGTATTTTATAAAATACACAGATGCAAGCTAGAGGCCAGTTTTAGCACTGACATTTTCAGATTTCAATTGAAAGAATATTAATCCTCGGAGATAGTAAAAACTTGATGGACAAGGCCCTGAGCAGCCTGATCTCATCTGGCCCTGCTCCAAGTGGGAACTTAACCAGATGACCTATGGGGATTCCTTCCAGTTAACTATTCTAGAATTCTATTTTAAGGTTTCCAAGTATTAAAGTCAATGATTTTTAGAATAACCTTTTAGAGGACGCAATGAGGATGAGAACTTCACTGCATCAAAACAGTATGGTAAATTCAGGAAAGGGACTGTAGATGACAATGCCATCAATAGCAACAAGTACGACTCAATAGCCAAGAAAGTCTCTTCCAGTCTTGTATTCCTAAAAAATATGTTGAAAAACCAGTTCCAGAACAGCAGATATTATTATCCAATAGACTTACACATTTCACTGCCATCTGGCCTAAATTTCTTTCGATTCCATTGAATTACTTGCATTAGTAACTGGCATTTCAAAGGGAGACTTTCCACACTAATGCTCTATGTCACTATGATTAGTTTAGCTTTTACACTTTAAAAAGTCTGCTTTTTGTCTGGAAAAATGTAAATGCTAACTTAACAGCTAATACCTGTAAGGCAAGGAAAAATAGTAAATGGTAAGATATTAGTGTCTGGACAGATGCTATTGAGGAGTTCATCTTAAATCACTGCAAGGCCAATATATTTTATGCCTATAATTGCTGCTCAAAGTTCACGGTGGCATTTTGCTGATGTGCCTAAAATAGTCTTCATGGGCGCTGTTAGAGTTGATTTGACTGTAGTTAAGGTATAAGGAGCAATGATCCAGCTGAACGCCTGTCCGAATCATTTTGATAAGTGTACAGTCTGTGCAGAAGCTTCTTAATTGCTCCAATATTCTTCAGTTGTTCTTGAGATTCTCAAAGAGTTGTATTCATAGAGTCTATAAAAAAGGTCATCAGTCATGAGGTATAAGAAATTTATGTTTTGCTTGCTTAACAAAATACATTTTAAAGAAAGTAAAATCAGTTAATAAGAATTTAAGGAGGTTATGATGTTCCCTTTCCTAATAGCAAATTTGGAATGTGAATCATCTAGTACCTGTATTACAAAGGAGTCAGTTAGTTAGTGCCAAACCTTGCTCTTACCTTATTCTTGCTTTGCAACAGAAATCTTATTTAGATGTGATAATAGTAGTAAATAGAGCCACAGTAATTAAAACTTGTAATTATCTGGTTAAGCATGAAACAGGATGTCAGAAAATCCCATATGCTGGTCCTGGATTTGCCACTGACTCAAGCAGATTTGGACAAGTCATTTAGTAGTTTTAAGGTTTTGACTAGCCATTAAAGAACACAGCGTGTGTATAGCAGTATGCAGTACATCTATAGAGGTCTGAAAACAGAGCAACTTCATGGCATTAAGGATGCTCTCATCACCACCACATGACCAAGGTAAAACTAGCTCTTAATCTGGGGGCACAAAGAAAGATAAGCCTAGGTTCATGTCACTTTGTCCTAGCTACAATCCAAATGTAGCTGTGAAGACAGTGACAAAAAAAGCCAGAGGGCTGACTTTGTTTCACTGGTCAGTTCTTTTGCTTTGAAATAATCTTAATGCATAAGGCAGCACTTTCATCCCATGAGAGGTACCAGGTCTTAATTTGACCCTTTGTATCTAATACTGTATACATTTCAGATCATATCAAGGTTGCCATAGTAACAAGATTTGTACTGAATGACAGAAAATTCAGAAAATACAATGTATGAATCCTGCATAATTTGTTGACACTAAATATTCGTTGCCTGAGGCCTATATCACTTAAAAATTACACATTTTTACAAAGAAAAAAAATTGAAACCTTGATAAAACACTTAAAATTTTAGAGAATGTTCACATTTTTTTCCCACTTGCTGCTCTTGGAAATACTTATTTTTTTAATACCATCTCCAGTTAGGGAGCTGTCCCTGGTCCTGCCAGTGGGAATTTTAAACAGAGAGAAATTTGTAATTTATGTAAAAAAAATAGATTAACCTCTACCGTCCCACTTCCCCTTTATATTTGCTTTTCCAGTCCACTGTTGCATTTTAAGAACTTCTGAGATGTTATCTCCAGAGACTCTGGTTTTAGCATTATTCTATTCATGAACATTAAGTAGACCTAAAGTTAAAACTTTTATTATATTTCCATTGTTACAAATATTTTCATATGTGCAGTTACAATGTTTCAACCTCAATGCCTTTCCTTACAAACCAAAAACATACCAATAAGTTATTTCCCCCAGTCTTTATTTGATATAGTAACAGATGGAGCCCAAACTGTGGAAAGACACCCACTGACTTCAAATCTGTAAAGTTTTAAAGTGCATCTGTAATGTGCCAATCCCCACTGCTTTCCACATTCCCATGGAAAATTATAAAGGAGAGGATTTTAGGTCCCTGATATAAGCATCCTGAAAAATCTCCCTTTCAGCTGTAGCATTTCTTCTCTAAAATGAGAGAGAAGAGGTACCTGCCCATTTCCACTTCTCCAGCTGCCACCCGCGGTTATGAAAACAGAGATTGTGTGAGTAGGTGAAACCCTGACCTGATGGCACTGCACCTCCGCTGCATTATTCCTCACCAACACAACAATCTGCCCCATTAAAGACCTTATATTCTCCCTCCCCATTTGCTTCTCCATCAGCATGTGGCACCATGAGAAAACCAACAGCACTACACATGGAAATTCCTGTAACTCAAAAGAGCAACTGCTTGGATTTTGGGAAAGGAACTCTTATCTCATGTTTGAATATGAATACAGGAAAAGCTTCAGCATCACAGGTGATTAACATTGTGGCTTATACGTGGAAAACTGGAGTATGTCCCTTAATACCTGCATACGTTTACCAGTAGTTGTTCTTATGTGCGTTTCAGACACTGACTCGTCTGAAAACATTGACGCTGTAAGAGGATAACCAACACTTCCAGAATGTATACTGCATTTCCACAACTACGGGATCACATTTACTATATGACAAACTATGGAACAGTCTCAAGTAGTTTTATGACAGGAGGAACATGAAAGTCTCTCCCACTCCACAAACAGTTCTAATTAATTAGTAACATTTCATGTCTCCTTGCGCTGCAGATGTAACAGGCTATGTGTTTTTCTATTAAACTTAGCAAATATCTACAGAGTTTTCCTCAAAAGACACTAATTTTTTTCATTTTCAGGACAGGAGCTATTTTTTGAAGAAGTATCCTCAAAGTCACTCTTAGAACTGGTTTTATTGTTCTTTAGACTTGAAATCTCCTCAGAAGCATTGTGAAATAGCACAAGAGAGACATTTTCTTATCTATAAAGAAATTCTACTGAATAGGACCTTTGGTGCATTTTTGTTCCTCTGAACACACTAAGAAACAGAATTCTGTAACTGGAACAGATTCAAAGCAGTTTTCTTTATACAGAGACTAGATAAAAATTATGCTTATCTGGAATGTCTGCTGCAACAATTGTTTCGGCAATTAAGGAGTTGAAGAATTTGCTGTAGTCATTGACAGCTAGGAATAACAGACACACAACATGCCTTCCCGTTCCTCACAGCTGTTATCACATATCACTGGGTGACAGCAGCTCCACTACTTGCTGTGATTCAGGATTATCATATTGCTGGCATGTGCAAGCACAGTTTTTCAAATTCTACTCTGTTACAAGTCTTTGATAAGTTTTGCAAAAATTTTGATTTTCCTGCACATTTTTATAATAATAATGTACTGAAGTCCTATTTCTACTTGGAAATATTATATTAGTAAGATAAATTATATTGAGATGAACATCCAGACATTTGCCATGCAAGGCTAAGAATTAATTATTAAAATGATGGAAGTCAAGATCACACCTAGGGTACACTCTTGCTTCTTCATGAGTTAATTTTAAAGACTGCAAGTGGGAATTTTTGATGACCTGTGCTCCAGCTGACTGATATTTCTCTTAGATGAGTTATTTCCACTCTATTCTAGATACCAAGTAGTCCTCAAAGTACTTCTCCCAGCAATATTAAAGAAGCGTTCACATATCCACCACGATAAAGCTGATGGAAACAAGGACCACAGATACAGGGAGTTCAGTTTTGGTTCCATGACAGGGCAAAATATTCTAGAGTATCAGAATATCTCCCAGTTTTCAAGTGAGGACACCTTTCCTTCTCAGCTGTGCAGGAACACAGAAATAAGCTATTCTGATATTTTATTGAAGTTGAGCATCCCTTTCACTAGCAAGCATTTCTGCTTAAGAGCATTTTCGTATCTTGGCCTATGCTGTTCACAGGAGGCACTATTTTTAACTTTACAAACAAATAATTACATTTTTTTATAAGCTCTTTAAAATATTATACTAGATATAAATGGGTTGAACTTTGCCTCTTGGCTGATCGAGAATGTCACCTAATTAAGCAGTTTTGTGTTACTGCCACAGGCTTGGCAAGAAATGAAATGAACAAATACCAAGCAATTGTATTTCTATAAATTGCATGACACTGTTGACTTCCCTGCTTTTAAAGAAAGAAGTCATTGCTCAAAGGAGAGGCAGAAAAAATTTTCTTTGGATGAATGAAATTTCACATTCCGCACCAGAAGTAGTAATGTCAGGCTTAGTTGGTAGAAGGTGATCTGTGTATAGAGGTGTGTGAAGCCACATTCTGAGGGAGATAGAAAAATTCTGTCAATTAATATTTTTAACTTTTCTACGTAGACAGCAGTTTAACTCAGGGATTGGTGCCAAATAATTTCAATATATTGCAGGAAAACGTGAATAGATGAAGAGTGGAGAACAGCAGCAGCAAAAAATAGAAATGACTCCCACTATCTACGAAAAAGCCAAAACAGTTGAGAACAGAGAAATCTAATTCATTGATGTTCTCTTAACCTGGATAGTGCATGGTGAGAAGAAAAAAAAAAAAACAAATCATCCATTGCTAGACATGCTGAAAAGCTTACTCGCAGAGGAAACACCCAGAGAATTCAAAGGGCTATGTCAGTGTCGTAGTTCAGCCCCCGATCAGCTATATGTCTATGGACATCTACACATCAGTTTCAATCTCCAATTAGCCACACCAGCTTTTTGAATGCTCTATACCTACAGGGACTTGCCCACAACCTCGTGCAATATTGAGACAGTATCTCATACTGCTCTTTTTTATATCACATCTACATATGCAGCATATGGTGTTTCTAATCTAGTTTTTGAATTTTCAAAACATCGAGGCTTACTCCCCTAAGAATGATCCAAATTAGTCTTCACTTACGCTCTTAATTCTTATGACAACAGAAAGACATAACTAAACAAACCTCTAATGCGTGTTCTATCTGTGTTTAAAATAACAATATATACTTTTTTCCTTTCGTTAACGGCATCACACAAATGCTTTGAAAACTTGAATGGCATGTTTTTATGTATTCTTACCATAGTACTTCAAAAGAAACATTCAAGTTCTCAGCATTGTTAAGATGGTATCTTGTATTTAAAAGTTGTAATTGGGGAGAGACATTTGGCATAAAGATATATCTGCCCCCAAATAAAATATTACACACTGCGTTAACAAGAAAAACTATAGCACTGGATATCTGGCTTTTACCAATCCGCTGCAAATAGTAGCTTAGCTTGTCAAAATCATAAATATGTATTGTGTTCCAGAAGCAACTTCAAAAATTCTTATTCTAGTAAAAAAAACCACTTCACAATCAATGCACATTGAGCTGCATTGTTTCCTAAGGCTGAACATTTCAACAAATGCTCCCCACGTGAAGGCAGCAGCCTCATATGTTCTAGGAGACAAAAAGGAAAAGCCAAGCCAATAGAACCCACGAAAATGCTCTCTGCACTTACGGTTTGTAAACAAACACCAACGCATTCCTTTGGTCTGAATGCTTGATCAAACAACGCTAACACCTGAATTGCTGTCCTGTTGGAGATGTATGCATCTGAAGCACAGCTAGAGGAGGAAAAAAAAAATGTGAATTAACTCTTTCAACTCTGCAGTCATTTCAGTGCTAGCAAAGTTTCCTGCCTTTGCGAGATTGCCCTGTCTACTTAACACGAGATCTGTGTGTAGCTTGATACACTCAAGTAATCTCAACACCGCTGCAGCAGCCCTGGCAGCGAAGTGCCAACAGAACTCAGGTGTCAGACGCTACTGCGCCTGCATCTCACCTGAAATCTTCCCTCCTGTTATGGAGAATCCCCTGCAGAGGTGCATTCTGCAGGGATAACGTCCTGCTGCAAAGCCCAGCCAGCCTTGGCTTCCCCTCCTCAGCCCACCCTTCCTGTCCTCCCCCGTGCATCGGTACCACATATCCCCAAGGGAAGGGCTGGGATAAAACACTTCAGATATACAGAAACAAACGCAGTAGTGGCCAAGCTTATTGGCAATGTTAGGATGTTTATTTTCTCAACACCAAGCATTTTAAACAATGTTATAATATTATGTTATGTTAATATTATTATTATTATTGCTTTAGTTAATTCCCTAGTTAACTCATGCTTCAGTCAAGCCAAAATTTTACTTCATAATTAGAGTCTTCTATTCTGCCTATTAACCTCTTAACATTTCTACAATTAGTTAAATACAAATAATCTATTTTTTCTTCATAATCAGGAGGAAGTTTCATTTCAGGTCCAACCTGGACGAGCAGGGGGACTCAACAGACCTTCAGAGGTTTGTTGGCAGGGAATTTCAGTCTCACATTGAGAGAAGTGGAAGTAGCTTCACATGGAACAGCCTGCTGCTCCAGTGCAGCAGTAAAGTCTCATGACAGATCTTTTGCAAAAACACCAGTAAGTTATCTCAGTATTTACCAACACTCAGAAAAATGTGTTTTTTACATGAAGGAGTCAGCAAATGAAGTTATTTGTCACTATTAACTACGAAGGTCACAGAACATTGCAGAGGTTTACAGGCACTACAGATTGAACTTCCATCGTGCTGGCTGCAGAGAAGACAAGGGATTTCCCAAAAAAACCCCTTTATCAGATGCCTCACTGAGAAGTACATCAAATAATAAAATCATTCCTCTTACTTGCACTGGATAAGTAATCTGAGAGAAGAAACTATATTACATGATCAATCATTACCAATCACCATTTGCAGCAAACCCCTTCCACAATCAACAGAATTAGAACAAAATAAACTGCAAACTTCGTTGAGTAAATTATACTACCAAATGAAATCATTTTGATCTTTTTGTGGACATCCTAGAAATGGAAAATAATTTATTCCCTAATGTCCTTGAATGATGAATATTTGGATTTATTTCAGAAGGAATCAAAAGAGTCAGAGAGTCTGTGAATGTAATGAATTTTGTTGCTGATACTGGCTAGCAGTGCAAATGGATCTATCGTATTCTTGCCCATTAATGCTAATGCATGTGCATTGAAAAGAGAATGTAATCCATAATATATGCACAAAATCTGCATTATTGTTGGTACAAGAGTTATGCTTGTCCTTGGGCTTCAGAAATATTCACTGCTGGTGCTCTTTTGTTTAATAAAAGCTTTATTATTTTTCCTTTTAATTGAATATTTATACTTCAGAGCAGCATTAGTAAGACCATTTTCAACTGAATTTTTGCTGTAACTCAATCATCCTCCTGTTTATATCTCTTTAGGGATGAGTGAATCTGCCTCCAAAACTTGATAGGAGCCAAATATGACTGCCTTTGAAGGCTCAAAAAAGCTGAAAAACTTCTCTTATGAAATAATTTTCTAATTTCTTCACTTCCTCAGCCTTGCATAAAAAATACAAATATCTTGCCAAAGGAACTGATTTTCAAGAATACCCCTTTCCAGCACAGCAAAACTCACTGACATCAGCTGGATCAAGATCCTACTCCTTAGAATTTTCCTTAAAACAGATTACAAACCATTAATTTAAAAACAAAAAAAAGAAGAGATTTACAAACTATGTTTCAAGCTTGAGGATTAGATAGATAGTGCACTACACATTCAGGTGTTTCCTTCATTATTTTTTATGTCACCTGTTGTACGTACTATATCATTTTTCATTGGTGCAGCTGTCACAAGGGTTGCCAGTTTAAGGTTTAGTAGGATTGTTTTCTCTGCAGAATTAGGCTGCATTTGCTAAAGTTAATCCTTCTGTGGGAGATACTACATTCACATCTGTCTGTTGTAGCTGCACAGGTGCAGTTACTCCGATTAAACAGAGAAGCAGAGTTTCTGGAAGAACTGAGCCATTATAGAAACACGAATATCCACGCTATCAGTTTCAAACCTGCAGCAATAAAGCTATAGCCCTAGTTGTTGCCTCACAGATATAAAAATGACAGACATATGCATTCAACAAGCACATTTCTAGCTTGTCCTATTCCTGCTGCAGCCACCAGAGCTCCACCTTCAACTGCAAACTACAGTGCTCTGTCACGGTATCCAGACAGGACTTGTACCAGAGTCAAACTTGCTCTTCCAGGAATGCTTAGCCAGGATTAACAGAACCAGTAAGCTTTGCTTAAAAAAAAAAAAAAAAAAAAAAAAAATTAAAAAAAAAACAAACAAAAATTCAAGAATAACAGCTGGGATAAAAAGGGAGAGACCATTTTAAAGAGCTGAAAATATGGAAAATATCAAGTCTTATTACACACTTGAAGCTTTCCTCTGCCACCAATATACTATTATTTAGTAATTAGGGCTGAATTTCTTACCCGATTCAATGACTCCAGGAACCGGAGCATTAAAAACTACTGGTCCTCTAAATGCTGGTTTTTTTCTGCACACGTACTCCCATGTGTTGGCACAAGCAACATTGAGATGTTCTCCAGCACACCCCTGCCTTGCTCAGAGCAAACCCAACGCCGTGAATATAGTATTAGCCATGGCCTTTGCTGCTCCTGTTTTACACAGAGAAAATGAGCAGCTATTTCTAGTACCCGAATGGAGACTCTGCACTAAACTGGAAATGCCACAGAAATGAGGCGTTAGTCTCAAGAAAAATAATTTAAACAAAAATACTCCCTCACTATTGGCAATTTATAGAAAGAAAGCAAAAATCTGTGTTTGTTCTTCCTGCTTTGTCAGACCTACTAATTACAAATGGGATCTCGACAGCCCACAGCAACCTTTCCATTCTATCATAGCCTCCACGCTAAGGTGGGAATGCGTTTTGGCTTGTTAGTCTCATTTTCCATTCCTTATTCTTTTGCAAGAACAAAGTAAAATGTTTCTGACTCTACAGGGGGGAAAAAAAAAAACAAAAACAAAAACAAAAAACCACAAACAATAGATCTAAACGATTCATGGGCAGAGTACGCCACCCAGGAAAAGTGTTTCTAAAAGCAACAGTGGTTGATAAATTCAGGTAAATTACTACGCAGCTTCCCCAAACAATTTTACATGTTTCCAGCTGAGGTACCCAAAGCGGAAATGTCTGCATTTGGTAACAAATAAGTATAGCAAGCAGCATTTTCACCAATTTCCCTATACAGGTTTCCGTTACACATATCCTATAGCAGCCATTATTTAACAATTCAGACGATGACAGGCAGTCTTCCAAGCCCAGCACCTCCCATCTCCTGAGCTTTTCCAACTTTCCAGCTTCTAAGACCTGGATGGGTACATTTCATTGAAATACTTCTCTAACACACCTGCACAATTCAATTGCTTTGGTTTCTCTCCTTGGATGGATTTGGAAACAAAGAAACAAACAACTCCCCACTACACACCCCAAACTTTTCCAATTGTAGGGGAAGGCTGAGGCTAATGGTGCAACCGAAAGGGAAAACGGGATAAAAGAAAAAAAAAAAGAAAAAAAAAAAGAAAAAGAAAAAGAAAAAAAAAAGAAAAAAAAAAGAAAAAAAAAAAAGAAAAAAAAAAGAAAAAAAAAAAAGAAAAAAAACCCCCACCTCCAAAAAACTCCTTAAAAACTAAATTATTTTCAAGCCACTTAGGTATTGCTTCCTACTCCATCATAATGCTGGGTTAGGAAAGGACTCTGTCCATGATTGTGTCTTGTGAGATTAATTCAATTTTCTCTCCAGGTCCCATAATGGAAATGACCCTAATTCATATTCTCTAGAGAAGATGTTTGCGCCTTTCCATCATCTTAAATTTAATCTAAGAGAACATTAAAAAAAATAATGTTAAGAGGTGTAGATCACATTTTTGTGTTTACTTTACTAATATGACTCATGTGAGGGAATGCTGGAGAAATAAAGAGCAAAGGGAGCCCTTAAAATGTTTTATTCCTGTTAAAATAAGATATCAGTAATAGCCAACTTTCCTGAAAATGAGACTTTAGGAAATAATGGCCAGTATACAAATGAATGGGATAGTTAGATCCTTGCAGTTTAATGGGTAAGGACTCCAAGATTTGATTCCTCACTCTGCCAGTATAAAACCAAACTTAATAGACAAGAATAGTGGGGTTTTTTTTTCTTAAAAAAAAAAATAATAAAACCATCCTAGGAAAACACAAGTAAAAGCCAGCTGTCTGACATAAGTGGAGAATCACAGGTAGCAGTTATGTGCTTCATCATAAACATCCTGTTCTCACTGTTTTCTTCCATCATATTCCGCAGACACAGCCCCAGCATGGCTTTCCTTCCTTCAGGCCTCAAGAGGTTGTACAAAAATTTTACATGAGTAGAAATTTTACCACCAGAGAATCATGACACTTTTCACCAGGCTGGTGCAACAGCAAGCAGATCAGTAATGTTAATAAACTGACCTCAAAGCTTGAAGGGCTAGTTATCGTTATTTCAGTTACTCAGCATATGAAAGTCTGAGGCACATTTTTGCATGGTTATGAATTGCAAAGTTGTACAAAAGCTTGTGAAATTCTTCTTGTGCACGTCATAGAGAGAGCACATACATGTGCAAGGGCACAAATATGCTCTTATCAGTCAGGTGAAACAATTTAGTTGTTTGGGTCTACTCCTTACTTGAAGACATTTTTCAGCCACTAAAAAGACGTTAGGTGGTTGATCGATCTGCTAGGCATTTGAGATACAAAACAAAACTGGATTGCCTCAAATATCTCCAATTTAGCAGCTCTGTGTTTAGGAGTGTGTACCTGCCTAAGTTACAAGAACAATTGGTTTAGTAAGTGAAAACAATAAAATCTATGTGAGTACAAACATCAGAAGGGCAGTTAAGTGTTTTAGTAGGTATTAATCCCTAAATCAGTAGAACCAATGTTACATTTGCATACACCTAGAATCTGATTGCCAACAGCTTCAGCATTGTGTCTCAAATTGTGACATTATTAAAAACAGGAGAACAGTCTTGAAATCTGCATTTAGATGAATAAATACATTTTGAGTAGTTGCACTCAAGGGAATTATTTTGGGAGACCTCTGCTCTGTTTTTTTTTTTTTCACGACAAGTTCCAGTTCTTATACTGGAGTTTAGCAAAAGTGCACTGAAAGGATGCCAACAAACACACAATTAGAGATGATGGGAGTAATCAAGTAACAAGTTTCTATTCCATATTTTTCCACCTTAGAGTAATACAAATGAAAAATCATTCTGATATCCTGCTTCCAAAATAAAGAGAATAAAATCTCTTTCCACAAGCTTCTTGTCAGTAATAAGCATTCTGCGCCCAGATGTAGAGCACAGTAACACAATTTATTCTATTTAAATGTAAAAAATATGTACAAAATGCAGCTATTACCTACATTGCTGAAAGATATTTTCTCCCCATTCAAAAACCCTTAAAGACATTTGAGAGCAATTAGTCAACAAGTAAGTTCTGATTTTCAGATTTCTGTGAACGCAGGCGGCATTTTAGAAAGTAAAATAGGAACATTAAGGCCCTTCAGCATAGGTGTGATTTCAGGGAAGCTGGATGGCTTTTCTTTTCCATATTCCTGCTGGAGTCTCACCAAAAGGGGAGAGAAAGAGGCATGAGAATAAATTTGTTTCTTTCCCCTGCAGCATGGGGTCTGCCCATGCTGCTTAAACCCCCTCTTGCTGATGAATTTGACAGCTTTACTTGGAGGCTCAAGCCATGTTTGAGGTCTCCTGTCAGCCAGCTGTGTTCCCATCATGCCAGACAGGAGCCAAATCGCCAGAGTGGCTTTGCAGTAGCTCTACAAGCCTGCCATTTATTTATGGTATACTAACAGCTAAATTATTTGTAAAAGGTGGCCCCTCATGGAACACGATCTTTATTGATGGGAAGATCAAGTTGACTTGCCAATACTGAAGTAAGTGTATTGTGTTCAATACACTTGGGACAGAAAACACACTTCCAGGATATATTGTGATTAGTCTTGTAACCTGCTAAATGACAGTAATATATTTAACTCTGGTCAAATAGGGGTGGGGTGGAGTGACAGTATTTATACTGTTATTATATACTGTTATATAATGTCACATTATATATCACAAGTATTTTAAGTGAATATATCCCTTTAGAAGGAGCGGAGTTATTTTAACCTCTTTTCCCACTACTGCTCCTCTTGGTTTGAGGCAGCCCTTGTGCCGTTTTGGTGGGTGGCAGAAGCACAGTGTCTACTGTGAATACAAGTAACACCAGTTCAGCATGAAGTTCAGTGCAGATATATACGGACATCATTTACTGTGAAAGTTGATAAACCCTCATGAATTTGTCTCCCAAGTACGAATTGAGATCAAATCTTTCAACACATCTCAGAAGCTTGGCTACTGATACTTTCAATTTAAAAAAAAAAAAAAAAAAAGGAGAACTTAGATATTCCACATAGACAGTTCTCATAGACTGCTGTTTCAATGCACAAGGAAAACAAAATACAAATGAAAAAACATATTTGTACCTCAATAGTGCAGAATAAAATAATAAATTGCATCAGACAGTATAGAAGTTACTGTCTCTTTCTATTAGCAGCAGTTGTAGGCAGACCCAATGTTACGGAATGCCTCATTCTGCAGTTTTCCTTTAGGTGTCACATAAATTAGCCAGAAAAAAAATATTTAACTTTCCTCAGGAACAAGCTGTCTTTGTCACTTTGTCTTGACTTCATCTGTGTTCATTAGACTCTGCCTTAAGAGTTCTTGAAGGCTCCTCAACATCAGAAACAGAAGCTTCTCAGTTTAAATCATAGTAACAGCAGTGCCCAACTTAGCTGGCCAAACAGAAGGAAAACTGTCTCAACTGCAACATTCCCGAGGTCTACACTACGAAATCCTGGTCACATTAAAAGTAGGAGCATTTTTCCACTCTCCTATTCTAACTGAAGGCGACTAAAGAACAGAAATTTTTCAGTGACTTTTTCTTAAATAAAAAATATCAATTTGCCTAGAAGTATTTACAGAAATGCAATGATGTCTGTGAAGTGTTTTGGGGAATACAATTTGCAACAACTTAAGTTTTTCTTATATAAAAGTTCTTGAATGTCTTTCTTTGTAGCACCCACAAAATATAGGTAATTCTGACTCAGCAAGACATCTTCAAGCACACTGGCTTTACAAAACTAACCATCCATCAAAAGAAGAGAAATTTTTGGGAATGGATTTGCAGAGCAGGGTGTGTGGTGGGTGGAGGAATGCTCATGTTGATGTTACACCATCAAAATGTGTTATTTATCATGTGATGTGTTACCATCACAATGTGTTATTTTAGTTGTAGTATAATGCTTCCTCTTACAAAAGTGTCAAATACAAGATTTTTCTTGCTATTATAGTCTGTTTCTGATAGATGAAAGGGATTTGTCTTAACAAGGAGTTTGCAAAAGGAATAATAGTCTCCAAAGATTAGTGTATGTGCTTGCATATGTCTGTATAGAAACGCAAGTGGAAAAAAAAAAACCTATCTGAACATTGCCTCCTTAATAATACCATATCAAACAAAAATATTTCAAACTGTATGTACCTCTATGAGCAAAGAGATGGCAAAATGCACTATTTACATGAGCACATTTCAAAAAGGACTTTGAGGGAAAAAAACCCCAAACAACTACACCAACTACACGCTTGTAGTTTCTTCACACTACTTAAACATTCATTGAGTCAGAACCTGAAAGACTCCTCACTGGTAACACACATTTCCGACAAAGAAGACCCAAGTTAAAATCTCTGCTATGTATATGATGAAATAAACTTTGGAGGCAGCCGCCCACAGCCTGGTCAGTGCACTGCACACCAGAACCTTTCTTCTGCTCCCTCTCCCTCTTGTCTTCCCCACCCCACAGCAGAACTGAGCGTTCAAACCCAGTACAAAAGCTTAGGCTTCTCTGCAAAAACACTTATGTCATTCCATCTGCTGTGACAGATGCACCATCATCCTGGCAGTTAGCGAAATATGGCAGCTACAGACAAGGCCAGAAAGACACCAACATGAACTACGTAACCTTCCCCTGTCCAACGTGCCAGAGCATGGCACTGCCTCCTCCAAGTCCCAACAAATTGCACTGCAAATTCAAACCTCATAGCCACTTAGGCTACACGTTTTAAGTGTTGAAACAGGATACATTCATGGGACATACTGAAGATTATACAACGCTAACAGCCTATCATACAACAACAGGCATGAAATTTTACACTTGCTGTTTTAATGCCACCTGTTAACACGTCAACTTTTTACTGTACGCTGAACTGAGAGAAGCAATAGTGACCAAAATCTAGTGTAGGTGGATATACTGCATTAGGGTATTTCCATTTCATTGATCTGGGTTGCAGTAGGTGTCTAACAGGTACAGAGGTTCATAGCAAACAGTGCGTGCGTGCGAGTAACGGGGCTGGGAAGAACACTCCCGGCATCTCACCCCTCCACACCACCACTGCTGGGAGCGGCTTGCTGTGGGCTGCTGTTCTGTTTGGAGGCGTCAGCAGCCAAAAAATTGCCCTCTCCACTTAACTGCTCGCATCAACACTGTTAGCTCCTTTTACGGCTGGGATTTGGGATATACAGATCCCAAATAATTAAATACAGAGGACCTACTGCATTTGAGTGAACGACTTTTTGTGTGCGACACTGTACGGGTTAGATGCACTGTTCAAAAAATCGCACATAACTGCGGTATACAGGAGGCTTATTTCAGCTGAAGCTGTTTTACAAGAAGCCTTTTTTTTCCCCTGATTGTTCTCCATTTCAACAGTCCATACATAATTTAAAAAACAATATATTTTCAATTATTTTGAGTTCTCTAAACAAGAGAATTTTTTAATGAATGTTAAATATAACCAGATAATCATTAAATGTTGCTTGCGTTGCAATTTTTTTGCAGTTCAAAAGGAATGTTAAAATTTCTTAGTAGTAAATGAGACCTCTAGGGAGGAATGCTTAGAAAGAGGTTTAATCAGATTTTTCAAAAGGAAGAAGAGGAAAAAATCCAGCAAAAGAGCCTTCAGTTTTCCTACTCTTCGGAATCTAACTCAAACCCAACAATCCATCCATACTAAAGTTATTCCAACAGCAGTACGTTCCTAATTTCATGAAAAAGCCCTGTCCAGGTGAAGTTAACTGCACGACCAGAAGTGTTTGGGCTGCATTGTCCAAAATGTTCGGGTCTGTAGTTTGACATGACCTCATTATTACAAAACTATATCAGAGCCTTGTAGGATGTTTTGAAATGCCTGCCAGAAGTTACTGAACTGACAGCCTAGTAAATCATATCCCAGTGACACCTTAGTAAGAAGTCAAAATAAATCACCTTTATCTTCCTAGATTAATAGTTCAGTGTTCAAACCACTTGTGGGCTACAAATGTTGTGCATGCAAATACAGCATTTATCAAAGATGGACAGACCCATTGAGTTTCATAGTTTTCTTGTAGGTATAACTGATTTCTCCTTAAATTCCCATATTCACATTTAGCATTTCTTGCAAGTTAATTGTTTTTTACTACAAGGGAAGAAATTGTGCGTCATGTATTCAAATTATCTGCTGCTCCAATTCCGAACTACCAAGTTTTCTCTTCACAGCTCCTTTTTACATTTCCCGGGGTAGTATTTTCAAAATCACTGAAGTAGTGAACATTCCTTGCTTGTTTAAGTACTTTTGAAAAGGCTTCTTTTTCAATCAAATAGCATTGATGCACTACAAAAAAAAGCTTGAGATAAGCTACCAGTTTTCATAGCACACTTTGAGGCTGGTAGATCTCCAGTCTTGTGAACGAGTTTTATTTGCTCATAGGAACCCCTGTGACTACAGAGCATTATTTAAATAGACGCAACACATTCAAGAATTTTTCTAGCTTTAGAGCCTATGCAAGTTTTTATATCTCCACTTTACGCATGGGTATATCAAAAGCAGATATGTTAAATAGGATGTCTTCAAAAGACTGACTCAGAGAATCCCTTACCTCTTGGTACTATTAGAGACATAAAAAATGCACAGCTATTTTCTTATCCACAGCATGAATGGTGAACTCCAGGCCTTTGTTGTCAAGCAACTTGATGTAGTCAACCAATACTTGAAAGCAAAATACACTTTTAAATAAATAAAAAAAAAAAAAAAAAAAAAGAAGAGAAGTTACATGAATACATGCCAAAACACCTCCTTGCTGTCTCAGCATGTTTAAGACGACAGCTTTTACCTGCTCTCTTCAGAAATCCTTAGGGAGGAATTAGGAATACTTATCTCAAGGCACATAGTTACATGGAACATAAATTACATTTTACGCTTTCAGGGTTAAGCTAAACACAGGGGGAACAAGAAGCGGAATCCACACTTCCAGAGACGTTCCTAAAAATCCTAGTCTTTCTGCAAGGATTGTGCTTTGAGTTTTGTTTCATTCTCCTCCACTGAACTTCAAAGAAAACAACTTAACAGCATCTTGATTTTGTAAAGTTATTCAAACTGCAATTGTAGGTACCAGCCAACACTATCATACAGTCACAGGGCTTTGCATCTATCCTGTGCTTTCTTGACACTTAAAAGCAAGTGTATAGGAGTATTTGGTCAAATTTTACAGATTGTATTACAACAAAACACTAAAGACAAGACCAGCAACATTAAACAAATGCAGATACATCAGCAATGCCCTTTTAGCATGGAAATCTCAAGTTCTGTCACCAGAAAGGAAGAAGACAAGATGACTGTCAGGTTGCTCAGAAGATGAGTGTTTACTGTCAAAATAAATTAAACTGTCTAGAGAGTGTCTATTAATTTGTTTCTTGTACACTGAAGGAATTAGATCCGAGAGGCATTCAAAAGAAGCAACCTGATCAACAATGTTAATTTTTGTGTGTAAATAGCTTGAGGATAAACAGTGATAATCTCCAGAGTCAGCAGGATGGCTTTATTTATGTACTGAAGAAAACAGCATATAGTTGCATAAAACCTATTTGTGGTAAATTAATTTACTCTTAATGAAGCACATATGGACTTATCACTTTCAGTGCTCACTGCTATCAAGTTACACAGTTTTTAACCACACCACCACACCCCTTTGAGGGGAACAAACCAGAAGTGGCAGACTTCAAGCTACCACTGGAACTCAGACCCTTTTTGTAGCATTTGCCATTTTATGGGTGTATTCCCAAGGTGAATTGTGTAAGAGGACTCAGTTTGCTGCCTTCTCTTTGAACAAATTATTTCTAACCAAAAAGTCTGCCAAATTTGAGGGAAAGAGTAAACATTTTATTTGATGCTATCCAAAACTTGCGCAGATATTTTCACATCGTTTTAATGTTTAAGCAGTATACTAGCACTAATTATCATCACAGAAGTTGACAGCCAAATTCTCTGCTGCCATAAACAGCGGCATTGGCTTCTGAGCTACATTACTTCTGCTGCTGTCCAAGCAGGGATGATAGAACCAAAAAAAAAATCAATCCAAAAATACATCCAAAGTCTAGGTTATTTAATAGTTTTAGTTTTGCTTATCATATCCATGAAAGATATTGATGAACCCTATCAATTACAGTCAGGAAGTCACCTTCTTTTTCAATTATTTCCAGACAGAAAATTTTCCAGATAAAGAAGTCTTCATGTAAGCACACTTTTCTATAACTATGTACTGTCTGAAACAGTAAGAACTCTTTCCCCTACGGAAAATTTATGCCACCATTTGACTGAAGACATTAATCTGCTAGTAGGATGGTCAAACTTCTCCAAGCATATTATAAACATCTGACAAAACTAGGAGTTAAAATTCTTCCTTTTTTTTTAGACTGCTCTACAGTGCTTTCCCCTGTTGAACACAGGGATGACAGCAGACATTTACTCCGTTACATTAGCTGTTGCCTTCCTCCGTGAACATTGCACATGGTAAATTTAGTGAACCTGAAATGCTCTGGTAAAGATTCCCAGAAGTGACACTTGGCATTGGGATTTGCTGATCAGCTTTACTACACACACTCAGTTTTAAGACTGGATCTTATGAAATTAGCTGGAGACATGCTCGGCAGTTTCATGCAGGTTTATTAATTTTTTTTTTTTAAAAAAGCCTAACATACAGTTCTGAAAAGTAATAGTCAGCATGCCAACTTCTTACTCAACAAATCTCTTCTCTGTGTGGATTCAATCAGTTCTGCTAACTTGCCAAAATCAAGTTTTGCTGACCTAGTGTTCCAAGTCCCAAGAGTATGCCTGCAACAAGCCAAGCTAAGACTAGACACATTTCACACTGAAGACAACAGAAATCTCAATTAATTGAAAGGTTGAATAGAAAGATTAGGACATCAGGATAGAAAAAGAGTATTTAGCAAGGAACTGTGAGCAGTAGAAAGAGAATGGTGAATCAGGACCTGGTTAAAACCCAGAGTGAAGACATTAGAAAGAGAATAACAAATTTGGATGCATAATTTAAAGGAAAAGAAAAAAAAGAAAAAAAAACAGAAGAGAAAAACAAAGAAACATTTTATCACATTCTTAAAAGTAGTGACAAAGAAAAGTTTTTAAATATATATGTGTCTAGCACAGAAGAAACAGGAGAACTAGAAAGAGGAAAAACCCACGCCAATGGTCTGTAAATTATTTTGTAAGGTATGGTGTTATTTCCCAGGAAATTGAGTGCTAGGATGTCACAATAAATAACCCGATAAATATTAACATTATTATATGGAATAGAACAAGCTGGGACTGGAACATATCCTGAAGTTCACGGAGGGTAAGGAAATGCCTAAAGCAGGGCTGGTGCTGTGCACCATTTTGGGGAGAGATAAAGAGAGCCAGAAAGCCTGGCTTCGGTATTGTAAATGACATGAGTTTCTAAAATATGCATCAAACGCAACACCAGAGAGATGAAACAAGGCTCCTGTTCAGCAGTAAACTCTAACCTTGCTGCTGAGACAGAATGCTGGGAAACAGCTACACACGGGCAGCTGACTGCAGAGCTGCCTCCCCTGCTTTGCCTTGAGGGATGCTTCCCTCTCTATGAGCACCATTTATTTTTCATCCAGCCTCAACAAGCAGAAAGTGATATCCTAAAGAGGCAGTATAATTTGTTCCACTAAGACACAGAAGATTTGTTCCATGAGTACTCAGGATTAAACTCCTAAATTACTTGATTTAATTTTTATTTTACCAAAAATCAGACATCCCAGTGGAAATAAGGCAGTAAATGTTAAGACTCTTGAACATCTCGGGAAAAGTTTTTTCAGGCTGAGAACCTGAAAGGACCTGTACAGTTACAACTGGTGAAACACCACAGTATTTCTTACTATTAGCATGGAACTCCTGTATTTTATTTAACACCACTTAGGACTCTCTAATCCTTATTTCTGAATATTAGAACAGCAGTTAGATCTCTCTCCTATTAATAGAAAATAAATGCTTCCCACACTTACACAAGAGTATAACCTAGATAAACATTTTTCTAGGAGCTGCTACTAGAAGGCATTGTGTCCTGTATGTTATGCACCATGCTACACTGGGTTTTATGGTATTATGTGCAATTTGAACTTAAAAACACAGAAAAAAAATAATCCAAAGCAAGGAAGTCATGTGAGTTGGTCTTCAAAGCTCATTTTCCAAAAGCAAGCTGGCCAATAGTAGATTCTGTAAACAAGCCATGAGCCAAATGGTTCTAACATACTTGGCAAAAGCCTGTAATCATAGAGTTTATTAAAAGAACTCAAAATCATTAAAGTGCATGTATAGATGTGTGCACATGGACTGTACCTAAAATCCACCCAAAAGTAGTGGCTGGATTGAGACATTTTGCCTTTTTAAACAAACACTAATAAGTCATTAGAAGATATGTAAATGGTTATGTGTGTGTGTGTGTATATATATATATAAATTAACTCATGCTTCATGAAACAAGCCCAAAGTTGTAACTCATGTCTTTTTTAAACTTTCTAATTTGTTTTGTAATTTTTGTAATCTCTTTTCTCAGAATCACAAAAATTTCTCAGAATTATTGTAATCTGTTTTCTGCAGAATTCTCCGCAGGAAAAAAAAAAAAGTAGATATGCATAAAGAACAACGAACCTAAAATAATTCATATCAAGTCTCTGCTTAAAGATAACAATTCAAAACTCATTTTGAGAAACGTGGATGTGTTGCCCAAGTTTTACCTTGTATGTCAAGCTGATTCGATATTTAACATTCAAAGTAAACCAAACAGTGCAAACAAGCTTCCTTTAGAACTGGAGATGAAAAGTAGATAGAAGCTTATTGATTCAATGAAACTACCATTTTAGTACAAAGTTCAGCTTTAAACTTGAACTAGAATGACTGCAACAGAAAAAGGTTATTTATTTATAACATACACGAGTGAGTACATAGCGGGGTACAGGGGGATGAGGATGAGGCGGCAGATATGAATGGTGAATTCTGGTTTTATTAAAAAGAAAAGTAAGTGGGGGGAAAAAAAATCCCAAACACCAAACACTGGAAAGTGTCTTTTCTGTAAGAGTCTTTTCTTCCATTTACTTGACATATCTAGACCAAATTTGTTTGGACACGTTTTGTATAACAAGCAAGCCTTTGAATGTTTAGCAGCTCACCTTGAGCTACTTCCTCCAAACTACCTGAAGAGCTTTGCTTCTTGAAGGCAAGGAAACAAATGCTATGAACTTGCTAAAATTTTAAGTTTCCAAGGTGAGAATGGTAGGCAAGAGAAGGAGGTTAGTCCATAATACTATGATTCTAGCAAGATTTTGAAGTCCACTGCTACCAGCTTTACATCCAATAGCCAGAAAACAAAAAAAAAAAAAACCCTAACTATAAGGCCTTCCAAAGATATCAGCACTCAAAGTTATTGCAGTGAATAGATTGCTCTGCTGAATACAAAAATGACAAGTAATTTAGTGTTATGAATCTGTAAGTACTCTCCACATAGGAATTATTATTTTAATCAAATCTCCTAAGTTGGTTATGTAAATACCCAGCTACAGAACCACCTGAACAGGATAGAGACGTAAGCAGACAATCCGATCATCACCACAGCACTTTAAGTCTTATTTCTGGGCATGGATTATATAGGCATGGAAGTGCTCGCTCTCACACAAGAAATTTCAGATGAAAACTGTGGAATGCATAAAGAAAATCCAGTCACCCACAGATTATTTCAGATTCAAGCTATGTGTTCCAAACTGATTCACTCTGTTTTTCAATTTTAAAGCAATATATTGTTTATTTTAAAAGAGAAAAGTCACTGTATGCATATCTATATATACACATCCTGTTTTTAAAATCTGGCTCAGAAAAAGAAATTGAACACAACTTAAGCATTACTAAATTTCTTGTCTTTTCTGCTTAAAAGTGACATAAGTGAGAGTCACTGAGCACTTGAGCAACTTGACAGATACTCGCTCTAGGCTTAGTGTCTGACAAAAATCTCACAGCCCTCCCTCTCAGATATTCTTTAAGTTGAGACAAATGTCCATGACCATAGAGTTCACTAAAACTGAAGCAACAAGGACTGGAATAGTCTCTCCTGACACAGGTCGTTGTTTCACAGAGCTCACAGCCCAGGCTTTCCAATGGATGGCCAGCAAATCTTGCATTTCAAGAGTTTTACTTCATATTTAGATAGCAAGTTTTCTTCCGATTCACACTGTCCTCTTTATGGGTTTGTACACAGCAGAACACACTATTAGGAGTTGAAAGCTATTGTATCAAAAATTACTGATACATAAGAGCATACATGGAATATCACACCTGGAAAATGCTATTAAGCTATGAATTGTATCAGAAAAAGTAAATCAGTTTATGCATAAGCTGGAGAAGATTCTAGCAGTTTTTCCTGTATACAGTTTTGGAAAAAGCAACAGGAGGAAAATGACTGGTTCATTACCAAGTCTTTCAGCTTCCCACAATACTCCACAGTATTTCTCAAGAATCTGGTACGCCCTGTCAGTGCTCCCCAAACTGACAGCTGTATTTCTGATGTGCAGTTGCCAACTCTGAGGTAGAGCATTGCAAAGTTGAAGAAAGCTAGAGGTACTCATCAGTCCTCAAGAACAAGTTTTAATACCAATTTGCACACAAAAGCCATGATATATCCTCTTAAATAATGAAGTCTGTACAAGAATAAGTGCTTTGACAACATATTTATTATTAAAAAAAGGTAACAGAAGGGACAAATTTTTTTGGCAACTAGAACAATGGGAAAGCATTTTGAGAATCAGCGTCTGTTTTAGAAAGAACATAACCTGTAATGCAACCAAATTCAGTGAGGAAAGGGCTGATCTACTGAGTAGGCATTAACAGAGCAATTGAAAGCTGATACAAGGCTGGTTCTCGTAAATTCTATACCCACTTTACCTCAGACCAAAAAAATTTGTGTGTGCGCGCTATATTTACTGCTCTTGCCACTCACTTAGGCTCTTTTTCTTTTCATACAAGGTATATATTCTAGACAGAACAACATTTCTTCCATTTAAAAAAAACCAGAACAGCTAGGCATTCCAATCATATTACATAGAAACCTGAGATATGGACAGTTAATAATATTTTCAAATCTATAAATCAAGGTTATGTATTTAGCTCCTGTTTCAGGAAGATGGGATAGCTTTCTTCACTACTTCTCTTAGTGCTTCCAAGATTAAAAACAGGGAACTTGTTTCCTGAGCTGTACTGCAGGAGAAAAAAAAAAAAAATCTTTTAAAGGTATTGCCATACAGAAAGGGCATGCCTGATTAAGTGGTAGGTTTTGTCACTAAAAATTTGAAGTGATTGCAAAACTCAGCAATGCTGGTAAGCAGAGTCCATTACATAAGTCAGTTCAGATCATGCCAAATGATCTTACCAGGCTACAAAGCCCCAGTGAAGCAGAGAGAAACAAGAACTCAAAATGCAGAACCAACTTGTTGATGAAAAGCTCTTGGTTGACCTAAAAAGCCGTCAAGACACCTACAAGGGAGGACTGCCTGTGTAAGTTCAGATCACATGCTTAACCTTTAATCATTTGCTCACAGTCTTAAATTAGCTTTTTCAGTATTTTACTGGGATTGATGCCAGACTACTCCCTAGATCCCTGGACACTCACCATTTAAGGATATTAATACTTAACCTTTAAGGATTTGAAGGCTTCCCCAATCCCTACCCCTATTGCCCTCCTCCATGGGTGTTTTACCGGTTTTAAATAACAAGTGATACTGATCCTAAGAGCTTTCAGCTTACTCCCAGAACTAATCTGAGCCTGCTGATTTGAACATGTTTATGTTTAAATTGTAGATTGTTTTGGGGTTTTTTTTTAATAGGTCTATGCTTTAGTCTTTCCTTTCCTAGATGCTGCTTCGTTTTAGAATAAAAGGTGCCTAAATCAAGTACCCAGAAAAAAAATTCATTCCATAAAGCTTACCCCAAAATAATATCACAGATTAATCAGAGCAACATTACAGACTGATTATAGCCATTGTTGTAGAAGATTTTGCATTTTCCAGTGAGCATCTGCTCCAGCAAAGGCTACAAACCAAGGTCAGCCAGAGAAAAAGGATGGCCTAGTAAAATACCTCAACAATAGGTAGATAAAATACGTAAAAATAGATTGTAACCAGCATATAAGAAAATCTTAAATGTCATTGGGTGTTCTTGCTTATTAAGTGAAAGGAATAAGAGCCCATCTGCTATTGAAATACATGCCTATTTTTTCTGATTAAAGTGGACTAATTTGGGGGGGATAAGAAGAGAGAAAATTTTGAATGAGCCACAGAAGACATTTTGAACCACAAGAAATAAAACAGATGTAGCCAATAATGAGATTGGGTTGTACTATAACATTACTGCTGAACTTTCCTAAGAGACTACTGTGCTTACACTGCTTACCATTAATATCACTAGAAGAAAATCTTATGTTAAAAATCAGACAATTAAAAAGAGAAGGCACATGCAAGGAATAAACACACTCCTTTTCCTTTTAGAGCTCAATTGCTAATCAAGAAAGATTTTCCTGACACCTACACCTGAATTACCTCTGCAAATTTTCTGCACACTTAGAACCTATCTGACCACATGATAAATCTTGCACTACCCACAATGTCATGGACAGTCAGCAATGTCTGTGGACACAAATTATTATTTTATGTTCACATTGTAAGAAAGCACCTTTACATCCTGGTAAGGACAAAATCTTTTCCAGGAAAGTTCCTTCAAATCCTAGCAGCCCTTTCGAGGTTTTGGAAAAACTTGTCTCCTAATCTGGGAGCGGGGAGCAGGAATAGAGTGTGGCCAAGTAAGATACTGCATGTTCTGAAATAAAGATTAATATTTTCCTTATCATTCAGAAATTGCTTGCATTTTTTAATGAACTGGTTTTCTGATTAAGCTCTCCTCCACTAGAAGAAACAAGTTCAAACAAGTCAATGTGGAGCATCTCCATACTGTATTTTGCTTCCTTTTTGAGGCACCTAACTACAATGATTAGATGCAAATGAGCAGCCACATTCAATGAAGAGGAATCTCTAACTGAAAATTCTACTTACAGCATCTTAATAAGTAACTTCACCGCTTTCAGAACTGAGTACCTGCACATATAAAGGTTAAGTCCAAGACCAAGTATTTCTTTAACCCATGGTGTGTTACGATTTTACCTTCTCACCTGGATGATTGCTTCATTTAGAAAGCTTGGTACTCTCACATTTTTAGGTGTGCAGACATTTTTTCCTCACTCAAAATGGTGCCTATACAGAAGCTCAGACTGCTCGGAACCACCTTCCCTTGCCCAAAGCATGGCATATAATTAATAGTTTATCAAGTGTTACAAACCCGCTTGATCCATTCCAAAGTGAATGATGCTATATTGCAGTTTGGATGACTTGCATGCAAGGGCTTAACCACTCCTAGATGTTATGTTGACAATAAATTTTGGCAAGTCAATTCGCTTCTTCCTTCACTGAAGACTCAAATACTGTCACAGCTTGCAAATATAAATATATATTTAAATTATAAATACAGTTATAAAATGTGAAGTGCTTATGGACTGTGCTTGGGAGAAAAAAAGGCATAAAAATCCCTCAGATAATTTGGATTTTATCACTTGATACCTAAAAAAACCCAGATACAACAAAAATGGAAGAATCCTAACCTTTGCAGTCAGCCAGAGAAGTACGTTGCTGTTCACCTGACAGCAAGGCTAGGGTGCCATGCACTGAACAGCAGTGACCATTAAACAGCCATTGTTGAGATTGTCTGAATGCCACCAGAAACATGACCATGCTTTCATTTGATCTGACAATCTATCACCTGCGGGTATCATCATATCTCTCAAAACAAATCTCAGACAAGTTTGGGTTATGAATCACTCTTATAACTAGATAAATACTGTCCTGGATATATCTAACAGATACAATGCACCATATTAAGAAATGTGTGGGTTTAAGGACTGGTTGGCTTCGAAATAAGGTGTATTTTCAAATTAGAAGATGTACTCATTGTTAAGAATCTTTTTATTTTAAGGTATTACAATTTTCAATTATTTTAAAAATTTACATGAATGGGAAAGAGATTCTCAAAAGTAATCCGTTAATCTCTCTTGTAGATCATACTGTCCATACACATTTAAAACACCATGTAAAAAAAAAATATAAACACCTTATAAGCCAAATCACTAAAATTACAGTAAGCTCAGCAAGATGTCTCTCAGATTCCATAGTCAAAAACATAGTTCAATTCTACATAAATACTTGAGTTGGGAATCTATGTGTTTGACCCAAAACTAGTTTAAGATTCACTCAAAGTTCTTCAAAACCATGTAAGAAGTAAGACAGTCAGCTTCTAACACCATGGACTTTTACATAATTTGAACATTCAGAAGAGAACAACATGTTGAGCTCCTTATGTAGACCTAAACAGCTCTGTGTGGAAACCTATATGGTTAGAATGATGTAGATAATATTTTAATGTATCCCTCAGAGTCCTCCTGTATTTGGTCCACTGATATGAAAAATGCATTTCTGTTTATGTGCTCAGCTCACTCCCTCCTCTTAAGGGTCTCAAGGAATATTCTGTATGAGCAGATCTAAGATCTTCATGCCATGGTACCTCTTAGAAGTTTCCGTCTTCTCTATAAGAGCATGAGGGGTTTTTTGGTACCAATATTTACACACAGTAATTTTAGCTCCAGTGGTAAAACTGTCAGAAAATGCACACATGACACAGACCAAAAAAAAAAAAAAAAAAGTCAGGAAATTCTGGAGTTACTGCCTGGGCCATTTGCAATTTGTGCTGAAGCAAGATGAAAAAAAGAGAAGAGATCATTGTGGTTTAGTTACTCAAGTCTTGCAGTTCTGCTGCCACAAGTTATTTCCTTAATTATACAGAAAATAATTTACCCTGAGCATTAACAGGTTTGGGGGTTTTGGGGTTTGTTTTTTTTTTTTTGCGAATGGTAATTTATGTAAAAAGCCTTTGGGCATAATGAATTATGTAACATATGTTTTCCTTCACTAGGACTGGAGACCACTTGTGGAAATATCATAAATATAGGAAATTATTATAATAAGAACTTAGGGAAGTCAGGTTAGAAAAGTGTCTGCTCTGCTGCCTTTTTAAAAAAAAAAAAAAATTCTTCCTCCTTGTTAAATAAACCTATTCCACAAAACAAAAATAGTACAGCAAATCCAGTATGGCTTTTTGATCACACTGGGAAGAAGAGTACACATCTGTAATAGCACATTGATGTATTCACATATTTTCAAGGATCATACTGCACTTCCTGCAAGTCTAAACTGGACAATATGTGAGATTGAGATGCACATATGGGGAGAAATAAATCCAGAGAAGGAAGCAAAACAAATGTCAATCCTCATCTTGCAATTAAATCCCCTTGTCAATATATCTCCAAAAACTTCTTAAGAGCACAGTTCCTCACAAACTTTGAGTCTGGAACCATTCTTTATTTAAAAGGAAAGCTTATAGTTCCGCATTCGCATTAAATTATAAGAGCTAGGGACTTTGAGAGAACTATAGATAAAATTACAGGAGACAGAAAATCAACACTTGTGTCTTGATAAAAAAAAAAAATCTGTACTTAAATGCTACTGTTATAAGCATAGATTATACAGTTTTCTGGATTTTCTACCAAAAATAGAAATACAGCTTTCTGACTAATCATCAAAACAGAGTTAACATCAAATGCCTCATGTTCTTTTTCTGCTCTATAGTATCCCACCTTCATTTCCCAGGAGGTGGAACATGTCACAAAGGGAGGCACAGTCAGGGCAGAGGCACCTGCCAGTAAGGACAGTCACTTCAACAGCCAAAACTCCAACTCCCACCTACACCTTTACACTGTCGTAGCACCAGCATATTTCAGGTGTTATGTGAAGCTCTTCAGATTTTGATTTCCAGTGAAAAGGCAGATTTTTAAACAGTTCTCTCCGCAGCTGACAATAAGGGTAATTAGTGGAACTTTTCGTATTATCTCATTGAGTAGAAACAACAACATACTCCTTCTCTCAAGGAGACAGAAAATACATGCACGTTCAAAACGTACAAAGGCCTGAAGTGTCAGTTTTCAAATCCGATTGTGACAGTATCAGGCAACTGCAGGCATTGGGTTGAATGCTACTCACTGATGGAATTACAGAATGAAAAGAATTTATGTGTATTGGCCACAGATAGTGAACTTTCACTAGTCCTCCCTTCCTTCAGTACTAGGAATAACTACAGGTGGATATGCACATTAGCTTAGTACACTATGATTTAATAAAAAAAGTTTTCTGTTCTCACTGAGATTTTATTACTGCTGGAGTAGTAAATTGGTAGACAAAGGCACAGGAACAGAAAATGTTCAGTTTCCTTTAACCTAAGGTGCTTCTGTTTTTATAATTTAAAAAATCTGTGGTATTTAAATAGTCTAGAAAATAGCCAAAATGACTGATGAAATGTAGTAAACAAATTGCTATTTAAAAAGCAAGCTATTTCAGGTGTATCAAGTTCAGCAAGATTACACTTTCTCCATGAGCAATTCACCATGGGTGTGGAGAAAGTACCACCAAGTAGGTGTCAAGTGTTGCCAACAAGAAATAAAAACAAACAAGACCAGGAAGGGAAAAGGAAACATTGTAGCAACTGACACCGAGTGGCTGGTTTGTTTTGGTTTTTCCCAGTTGCTTCTTACCATCGCTCTGAAGACAAAAGCGGTCTCAGCACAAGACCGCCTCAGTAACTGGTACCCACTGGAGAGTTGGTACGTTTCCCTTCTTAGCACTATTCCTGTTATACATCTTTCTTAACTCCACACATATAGAATAGCTATAATATTTAAGACTGGTAACAGCCACTTTAAGTACATAACTCCTTTAAAAAAAGGCAAGGGACCATGTTTTTCTCTCTGGAAAACAGAATTGATTGGTGTTATGGTAAGCACCAGTCACCTCATTTTTCTTTCTAATCTCCAAGGACCTTGATGATGTACTTATAACCTATCCCTGCTCCTCACGAGCCATACATTTTAAAGCCTAAGAATATTTGGTTGTGCCTTTAGAGAATATGCGAAAAAAAATAAAAAATAAAAAAACCAAAAAAACCTGCTTAATTTGCAAGTGTCATGAGGTTCACATTGTCACTTTGCTTCACTTCAATATTCTTAGTCTTGCACTTGTTCATCCTACTGCACTAATTATATCAACACTCAAAAATAGCTGTGCAAATTCAGCTGCCTATGGGAGCAGAGAAAAGAAAAACTGGCAGAATATCAGCAAAAACACATGAAATAAATAATACAGTGCTTTTTTGTGTTCTCTCACAGTAACTGGACACCAATACTTTAATCCGTTTTCACAAAATCTCCACAAAGTCTGATTTTACAGCTCTGTACAGTCACTCTCATTTCCAGAAATCCTCTCTTGTCCCCACTCCCCCGGAAGAGCAATGGCCTATGAGCTGGATTATCATAAATTCAGCAATCAAATTTACGCAGCTCTGGAGATGCAAGTAAAAGGACTATTGTATCTTAATTTCCTTTGTGGCACTTTATCAACCTCTTCCTCTGCTGATGGTAGAAGTCAATAAAATCCTATTAACACTAAGATCTTGTATGAAGTTTGACAGTTTACAAATTGCAGAGGTTTTCATTTCAAATATGAGCAGCTTCAGATACTCTGGAGTTTCACTGTATAAGATCGTTAAAGTTTGAATAAAGTTGATAAAATAATTTGGGTGTATTTTTTCTTTTCCTTTTAAAGTAGGCAGCAGAAGCAATTCAAACAAAAAAAAACAAAACCCCTCTAATCCTTCCTGAGAGATTTACATCAGTCTAACTAGGAAGATCAGAAGAATCATAACAGATCTATATTTAGAGCAAAACATTCACCTGATCTCTCCATGGGCCAATCCAACCGCTATTTGAAATCAACACAATCCTTCCTACCAACTCCGTGGACTTTGCACCAGGCTCTGTTGCTCTCTATAATCACAAGTAACCACTTGTGCAAAATAAGTAACACATCCTAAGAGAAAAAGGCTTAAAGCAACTGAACCTTCAAATAGGTAAATAAATCGAGATACCTGCAGCAGGGATGGAGTTGGCACCTGCAGAAATAGCAATCAAGGGTATGGCTGACCAGCTAGTAAATGAATTAGGAATTATGCCAGAACAAACCTGGGGACAAATCTAAAGCTATTCCTGCAATTGGGCAAATTGCCATAATTTCTGCACTTATCCACCTGGTGATTTAAATTCCTGTTAAATATTATTTGAAGACAGCACACACCAGTCCCAGCTGGTGCCATTCTTCCAGTACTAACTTCCTTATCACAGAACGTCCTCTCAGAGCGGAACACAGTATGAGAAGGCATTTAAGCAAGATCTGTAAAGCTCTTCTAAACAAAAAATTTAAATCCAAAGGTGACCGGAAATACGAAAAAAAAAGGGAGAAGGGAAAAAAGGACCAAATTTGGCCCGATTTCAGGAAAGCATGCAAGAATGGGCAATAAACATCTCAGTTATTTCCTGAACAGACTTCAAGGTACAAGTGCTAACAAAACAAAAGAGGGAATTGGAAAGGGAGAACATAGAACTAGAGGGAAACACAGAAGGAAGTGGAAAGAGAAAAATGAAATAACAGCAAAATAAGAAAGTGGGGTGCGGGACAGTGATAAGAGTCAGCAGAGAACAAGGCTAAGCAGAGAAGAAATCAGTGAAGCAGTGGCTTAGAGGGCAGCTTCCCTTCACACTGGTGCTTTAGCCTCTTTTAAAAAAGTGCTTGGCCTCACTTGTCATGGACTGGGAGTTGTGGACGAGTTGCTATTAGAATGAACAGTAAGCAGGGTTTACACAGCTCTAGCTTAGATTCTGATACTCTTTTCAAAACCTTCCCCAAACCTACAGTACCATTTCAGAACAAGCCTGAAACATTCTTTATTCCAGGTGAAAAACAGTGCAGAATTTTTTTTTTTTTTGATAAAGAATTCCCAAATATTCACCCCTCCATGCTTCAGTGTCATCATTGCTTTGAACAGGCTTTGAAATTCAGGGAGAATCCTCATTCTTAAATTTCATTTTTAATTGTCTTTACTCTTGCTATTCTGCTTAATGAAGGAGAGCTGTGCAAAGCTTTTTTTTTTTGTTGTTTTTTTTTTTTTTAAATACACTTTCCTTTTAAGTATACAATCTCAAAGCTTGTCAAAAAGTCAGTACCTACTGGACACCAGAAGTATATGGATTCTTCCAACTCTTAATTCACTTATGGAATCAGAACAGCAACACTCAAATAGACGATCCAATCAGAATTTTTTTTTTTTGTATGAACACTTTTCAACATCAATAATTCAAAATATCACATAGAGCTTGTGGCTATACACAGATTCCTCAGATCACCACTCTCACTGCATAAGGCAGTCTTGGACTGCTCACAAGACGGAGTGGGAGGCTTTATTTTGAAGCAAGCATTGCCTGTAGTAAGGATGTTTGCACACAGCAATAACTTGCCAGTGTTTAAGGCCAGAAGCATTCCCAACACCCACTTATGCATATTCAAATATATCTTTTTTGCCTAGAAACTATATTTTATGACAGAAAACTTCTTCTGCTTAGAGTAATTATGTCCAGATATGATACCAGGTAGATCAAATTGAGCCATCCATCCATCAGAGTGACTATATACATACTCACATCCACTAACAGCACATCACATCCACAGACACTCTAAAGTTGCTGCCCTGACACCAGATGCTGTCTGCTCTCCTTTTGCTGTGCTTGAGCTCAGGGGACAGGGACAGAGTGGCAGAATTACATGAATTCAGCACCACAGTTAATTTATGGGCACTATGACTTTCTCATTTTAATTGGTTAGAAGTACAATGCTGCAGGCTAAATTTCCCCCTAAACAGTAAAAAATAAAGATGCCTTTCTACGGCACTTACAGAAAATAATCTGCTTGTGCAGGCAGAATTTTAGGGGTAAGAACTGAACAATATATGTATTTTATTTATTTGCAATGGATTATCTAGTCAATTAAAGCTTAGAGTAGGCCAAGTGAAAACCTTTATACAACCGATCTACACTCCAATACCAACCACAGTTAATGTCAGTATTTGAAAATAAAAATCACAAACCCAGGAAAACAAAAGCATCTGAAAGCGATTCTTCACGAAACATTGGTTGAGATTTGCGGTATTGTTACCTGATCAAAGCTTTGCATTCTAAGCTACGCAGTCAACATGTAAGATCTGGTGAGCCACATTCCTTTTCTTCAGGTACAGTGTATTTTTGAGCAACTGGTGCATACTGAGAATAGGTTGTGTTAAGTGCCTGAATCTCTGAAAAAAGGAATAGATCTTAATATCGTTCCCCAACCTGAACTGAAATAACTGTATGCTGTCAAGTCAGCAGTGAAATAGAAATACAGTGCACAGGACTAACCTTCTCTCTGCCTTCTTGTGATATCGTTATGAGTGATGCATTTTTAGCTTTATATCAGGAGACGACATCTCAACATCCTTTGGTATTTTACTGCTGTGCTGACTAACAAAATGCAGCATGTGACCCCTTTCATTTTCTGGTTCATCAGTTTTATGTTCTTATTTACTTGCCATATGTTTTAAATCTGATGGTACCCAACACAGGCAGCTCAGAATATGTTGTATTTAAGAGATACCAGTTGATAGTGTCTTTGGTTTCATAAAAGTTTATTTTCAAAAAATTAGTTGTGTACGTGTGTATGTTTTTAATGCATAACATAATCAAACAAAGGAGAGGCAATGAAGATAGAATGACAGATTCTTCTGCATTTTCCCACTTGGGGAAACACCCCATTGTGCCCTTGCAAAAGTTTATTTTGTATACTCTGCTGGAACAGCCATGGACTTTTGTTTCCTTGCTGCAAAACTTGACAACGCAATGGCCTCACAGAGAGGGCCAGATGCTCAGCTAGCACAGAATGACAGAAGCCCATCGATCTTCACATGCAAATGTGTGTGTATCTAATGGCACTCCTAGGTTCTACCAAGGAGAGACAGTCTCCAGCATGTTCCACTGTTCCAAACTCTGCTTTTGCTCATCCTGTGATTTCAAATTACACTAGGAAGCCTTAACTGCTCTATTGCTTTGCAGTAAATGACAAATAATAATCTTTTTCAGTTTGCCACTATCATAACTTGAATAATTTTAATTCATATACCAGAGAAATTGTCATATCAACTGCTAGACTTTTTACTGCTTAGCAGAGTCCTTCTGTGAGCGGCTGACAACATGCTATTAAGTTCCCAAAGAGGTAAGTGACTCATGTCTTCAAAGGGGAAATAACAGTATCTAGTAACTGGGCTTTGTTCTTCTCACTGAAATAGTTAACATGTTGCAAATACACTAAAATAATGAAGTTGAACCCAAACGACTGTTTCCTGCCATTAGTCATTTGGACCTGGGAATAACTACCACACCAGTCAGAAAAATCTGCTACCTGTAGATAAGCTGTAAATTTTTGAAGTATTGGGGTTTTATTTAATAATTAAAAAAAAAATAAATAAAAAATTAAATAAAAGCTATAACTGTACTTCAAAATTGTGGAGTTTTTTTTAATTAAAGATTTTATTCTTTCTTCATGGTTAGGCTTCTTTTTCTATATAACATTTTCCAGAATGTAAGAGAAAAGTGTATATTCAAACAATCACCATCCTGTCTAGATTAGCTGATTAACTGAAAGCCTTTGTTCCACATGAATCTAATAAGTTGGAATTGTTTACTTTATCTCCTCTATATAACAAAGTGGTGCTTTGCTGCTCCTGAGCAGCCCAATTACCACTTGGATTGCCTCAAAATTCGGTTCTTCGTACAAATGGCTCAGCTGCCCTCTCAAGATTATTTTCATGCTCAAATAGTGGCTCTTAAACAAGGGGTGGTGTATGACGTATCTAAAGCAAATTTAACCTGTCTTTCTCTTTCCATCTTCCTAAGCTTACAACTACGTAGAGTAACAGCCTGGGAAACAGAGGCAAACAGGAGCAAAGATGTGAGAAGCTGACACACAGAGAAGACAAAGCCACTACTAGAGAAAGTAAGAGACACCAGGGCAGCTCCAAAACAGGTGAGAATCACTGTGGTAGAACTGTACTGCAGTACAGGTCAATCTTGTCCAGATCAGCAGTGAGGGCCACTGTAGCTCAATACATTTCTTCTCACTGTCGCTTTTCCCTCCCCGTATTCATATTGTCAGCACAGCCAACACTCACTAGACACAGCTCCACTGCCCCCAGATGCTTTCCAGCAGTAACCCTAAAAGCATTCAGAGAAGGACTTGACCCCTACTCTGATCATCCTGTGACAGACAACACCTTAAGCCAAACAGAGCTTGTCCCATGCTGTCATAGAAAAAGCTGTTCTGGCCTCTAGTCAATATAGTACAAACAATGGCAAACTTTTCTAAATATGGGATTATTTTAAAATATATTTTCTCCACTTAAAAAAAAAAAACAACTACTTTAACCAGAATCAGTTTTTAGAGACAGCTGATGATCTCAATAGCATTCTTCAAGCAAACACTAAGTATAACTCAAACCTTATTTATGAACAGAACGTGCAGAAGACAAACACTCACAAATATCTCAGCAGTCCCGGGTTACCTGTAGCACTGCTTCTTTTAAGCAAGTTTCATCAGATAAAGAGGAACAGTTTACTGCTGGAATTGGATAAAATGTTAAGGCATCTAGTTTAATAAAGTGTTTAAGTTCTTGATCAAAAATATTGTATTAAAGCTGTGGTCAGGTTAAACTGAATGCTTTAAAAGAATAATGAAAGATATTTGGCCACAGTACTGAGAAAAATTATTTCATAATAAACCAAAGGACAGAGAATGTATCTAAGGTAATGCTAGGAATCAGTAAATTCCTGTGATTCTCCCTTTAAGAAATACAATTTGCTATTACACTAATCTTTTCATTTTCTTTATGAATTAAATTATCTGCTCTTCAGAAGCTCAAGTTCTATAAGACTTTTCTCTAAGCATTAAGCAGCCATAACATTTCCTCATAAAAACATTGTCTTTTCAATCTGAAGAGATTTTAGCCTAATTTGAGTAATTCACAAAGACAAGCCCAAGGATACTTGCCCTAATTTTCTCTAAAACAATCAAGAAAACCAGCCACGACAACTATGGGGTCACTGGTGTTACAGAATCTGCTAATCTGAATATCAAGACAAAAATCAAACACACAAAAAAATCCCTGTAAGTTTGCTTTTAGATATTTACTATATTTGTTTTTTGATATCATGCTGGGACAGGCTATGTAAACCCTGTCTGTGAGCTCAAAATCAAAACCTCTGTCTCTGTCTTAACTATAAAACAGTAAAACTCTGCCCTCAGAAGCCTTTTTTTTTTTTTTTTTTAGATCTCTAACCATCACAAAAGAATTGGAGATTAATATTATGAAACACTCAAATACTTATTTCCGGTTCCGTTCTTAATCAGACATTTCATTTTAATAACTTCAAGTATAGAGCTCATTTCACATCCAATGATGTTATTTAATAGTCACTTCCTTTTGTCAAGTAATTTAACTCTCTGATACAGTTATTTTGCATCCCCTCAGTGACTCCTTATTTTTAAGAAAGTGTGAAGTGCATAAAAGTCATGTTACATAAATAAATACCAAGAAATTAATCAATTATCTAGAATAAAAGCAAACTCTCGTTTCTGCAAACTACACATTCGGTTTCTCATATAGAAATATTTTTCTCTTATTCACAGCAGCAAGAAGGAGCTAGAAAAATCTGCAAAACAAAAAATTCATAGAAAAACCAATACTTACATAAAATAACTTAATAATTTAATACAAAGTTGCAAACATTAAGAGCTTCATTCTCTTACTAAACTCAGTGGAAGTTTTGCTACTTCCACTCCCCCCTCCCCTAACTGGGAGCAGGAACAGAACAAAACCCCGTACACAGGAGCACTTATAAAGCCAGTTTGGATATTTGTAAAACAAAGTTTTAACAAAAAAAACAACTCAGGGCTTTTACTATGTCCATTTAGGAATCCACGTCTATTTAGCAGTGTACTTTGAGAGAATTTAACATAACAATACTACGTAATACTATGCATCCTGGGCTGCATCAAGAGGAGCGTGGCCAGCAGGTCGAGGGAGGTGATTCTGCCCCTCTGCTCTGCCCTGGTGAGACCCCACCTGGAGTACCGTGTCCAGTTCTGGAGACCCCAACACAAGAAGGACATGGACCAGCTGGAGAAGGTCCAGAGGAGGGCCATGAAGATCATGAGAAGGCTGGAGCACCTCTCTTATGAGGACAGGCTGACAGGCTCTGAGCAACCTGATCTAGTCGGGGATGTCCCTGCTCCTTGCAGGGGGGTTGGACTAGATGACCTTTGAAGGTCCCTTCTAACTCTAACCATTCTATGATTCTATGATTCTAAAATGTGCAGCAAATATGCTGCTTAATAGAGTCACCAGCGACAGCTTACCAACAGCTGTCTGACAGCACTGACCAGGATTTAAAAGGCAGCTCCTGTTAGAAAACAACATCCCTGCTTTCAACCTCTATTCCCATATGTTTACACTACCAGTTCAAAGACCCATTAGATCTCAACTCTTTGATATATGAACGGCTACTTCTGCACAGCTTTTTGTTAACAGAAATCTCAACCCTCGAGGGAAAAGGACAAATCAGTTCTTTTATCAAATGCTTTCAGTATCAGTTTACTATGAAAAGGCACCTTCTTTACTTTGTTTTTCAGTGCTCCAGTACATCAGGGGTTTAGAAGGACAAGGGAAGAAGAATAGAATTCAACTCTTTAATACATTTTTACATGTATTATTTATAAGTAATATAAATATAAATGATTTTATTTCTGAATAAAGATTCCAGTGAAAAGTTCTGGGCATACGTGTTGCATACGGTTACTTATTTCTCCCAACAAACACCACTCCTGAAGTGAACATCAGTCTGTTGGGACCTGTTCATATTGAGGTAACCTCTGCAATCAGATCCTCCTTATGCCAAATACTTTATTTTAAGAACTGAGAAACAAGCTTCTGATTTAGTTCAGACATTACCATTTATACACGGAATGAGAGGCACATTAAGTCAGGAATTAGTAAATAAGAAATATCAAGCAAATCTTCATTCATCGCTTGAATGAAAAGAGATAGCTTCTGTTCCAAAACCTAGGAACTCATGAATTTTGGTGTGACTATGCTTTAATGTCTCTACAGTATCCCAGAGACAGCATAGAACAACAATAAACTGCTACATTTCAAAACAAAAACACACATAAACCCAAATCACCACCAAAACAAAAAACCTCAAACCACACAATCCCCAAACTCTCATTCCAAAGCCTTATTTCAAAATGAAAACAGTAATCTTTCAGCTCAAAGGCAAAAATAGACTCAGGGTCTATGCAGAGCTGAGAAGCGGGTCTTAACTATACATACACACACAGTGTTAACTACCGGTCACTGACAGCGTTAAAAACAAAGCCAGACACTGACCAAAGAATTCTTCAGTCTATTTAAATTCAAAATACTTTAATGTTAAATTTGGATTTTTTTTTATTATTATTTTTTTTTAACAAGAGGGAGTTCTGAAAGCAAGCAGGGCACTTAATACAAATCGCTCATCTTGCCAATAGCCCTGAACTGCATTCACAAAACAGCATTTAAAACCTGGATTATTTCTTCAGGAAAGGGGTCCTCACACAGATCTCTACCCCTCAGCTCTGAATTTTAATGGAGTGGAGTTCTGCAACTAACTAAATTATGCATGAATGTGTATAGATTCAAAGTTCTGTTTCTTCAATCAAAAATCCAGAAGGCACTGCCAAAGTAGGCCTAGGGATAGGGAGGAGAAAAAAGAAAAAAATAGCATCTGCTAATATTAAACTCAAACTTCGCCACTCCAAACAGAATTACAAAACCTCATCTAATGACAGAATAATTAGGCATACATAAAGCAATCATTGGCACATCATCAGAAATAGACTCTTTAGAAAAAATTAAAAAGACATAAATATCAGCACTTTCACTAGCATTCACTAAGTCTCCAGCTTCTGCTTCCCCTGACTAAATCCAATCAATGAGTCAACTGCAGCAGGTCGAAAGCAACTGTGATAAAATGCCACCTTATGAAGTAACTGCCTTCATAGATCTTGCCAAATGAGTCATAAAACTATTCATCAATATCACACCTTGTGCAGTACAGCAGTTATGAGGCAAGCTTGGGGAGTTCTCTGATCAGAAAAGCTTACTCTGTTATTCCATTCGCAGGCTATAAATCACAATTTCTTACATTCGGTACTACCATTAAGTAAGGAATGAAAACCTCCATTATCATTAGTCGACAGCTAACAAGGCATTAACATTTTCATTAACAGTGTTGACAAATTCAAATCGATTTTAAAAGCTCATTTGCATCATATCCTAAAAATGTGAAATAGAAGGGAACAGCCTGACAACTTGATTATATGCTATAGCTTAAATTTTTGTTTTTCTACTTATGTCTAGTTGTGAAGTATACATCACATCTGGTTATGTTCTAGTGCCCTCAGCTTTTTAGTTCGCAACTGCTGTATTAAACTTATAAACTTAAATCCAGAGCTATGTGATGTTCCATTTTCAACTTGCTTAAATAAATACTTACCATCAATCATAAAAGACTGTACATGGTACATATAAAGATGGCACATATAAAGGAAACACCAAAGATATCCATATTTTTTAACCCAAGCAACAGAGAAAAAAGGGGAGAAGATGGAAAAAGATGACAGTATAGTTCTTGGATAATAGTATCAGAAACAGAAAACTACAGTTATTTCAAAATTTAAAAATCCCATTTCATTCCAGCTTGGAGTGTCCCTTATACTACTACATTACCCCTGGTAACAATGACTGTTCTCCATTTCTGCTACCAAACTTGAGATTATGTAGAAATTCTACATCAGAAAGGGTACAATGAGGAATACTGCAAGTGCAGAGATGAATGCTCTTGTGCACAGAGACCTGATATACCAAGGGTGACAGCCTTTGAATATATCCAGTTTGAGAGATCCCAGTTTGAGCTCTCTTTTCACCTGTACTGGACCAGAGACAGGAACTAGTTCCTCCTGCACTTTGTATCCTGGGTTTTTTTTTTTTTTGATGGGTAGAACCTTTCTCACAGAATTAGGAAGCTATTGTCCAGGGTCAGCCCTAAAAAAGACTAAACAGAGATCCAAAAATGAAAGTCTACAGTACACACTACACACTGCTGAAATTTTATTTCTGAGTTCCAATAAAATATCTAGTACTGCTTTTAAATTTTATACAAAACCCTTCACCCAAATTAAGCACTGCTACAGAGAGCAAAAAAAAGTAATTCCACAATTAAATAATAGCCTCTAAAATGGGCTAATTAAATCACCTTTCAATAGTCTAAATTTGGTACATAAACACAATTAATCTTATTTCCTTTTTGCAAAAACACTTCTGATATGATAGATAGCAAGCAATTCTGAGAAACTGATTCATAGGCGAGTATTCAGGAAAAGCATTATGCAATTTCAAATTTATAGATACCTTAACAGCAAAACATATAGCACTTATTGTGGTCATTAGGGAAAATTCATTTTTCAGTTATACAGTGTTTGGCTTCAGTGAGAGACATGCATCTGGCAACATGATCTTTTAATTCTAAGTAACAGGAAGCTATTACAGTCACAAAGAAAACTACAAGATAAAATTCATTTTAGAACCAGCCCCTAGGAGACTATGGTGCGGCAGCTTTACTGTCAGTCATGGTGCTGCAGAACTGACCCCAAGACCTGCACTGCTATCCACTCAAAATCCTAGACTGCCCATGTTCAGCACAAACTTGTATTGTTCAAATCGAGTGTGCTGTGCACAGTCTCCATCAGTTGCTTTCACTTGTCTCTCTAGAGGAACACACAAACAGGGATCAGCAGTGAATTTACTGTCTCCCATTTCCATCTGCAGCCATCAGGTTCAAAAATGAAATAAAAACTGCTACTAATTAAATGGGCTTTGAATTAGTCACAGCTTGCCCAAAACAACTGCTTCATAATTAACTTCCTATAAATTAATCGGTACAGTCAAAGCTAATATGCTTTGCTATTTTAGCAGTAGGAAGCTGAAGATAATCCAGTGCATGATGTGGAAGTTGGTATCTTCCCCTCACTAGTAAATAATCACTCAAATGGACCTCTCCTTCTGGCTCCACTAACAGGAACAAGCAAAGGCTCAGATGTGCTGGCCTGCAAAGCACACATAATGCTTTAACACCGGACCTATATCATGTGTTCTCTTACGTAGAGTGCAAGGCAATTAAAAAAAAAAAAACAACCCCAAAAAACAACAAAACAAAATAAAACCCCAGAAAAATATATTTAAAAATACCAGCAGCAAAACATACTGTTTGAACATATTTTAGAAGATTTATGCCAACAGCAATGTTCTTGATAAATAATAAGCATTCATTTAAAGTTTCTGATATTTTAATGTTCTGAAGTGTCACACTAGGAAATCTCTTTCAAGATACAGACAGTTCTACCAGAACTGACCAGTTCTGAAGTGTTTGTTATTTGACACTGGTTTCCTAATTGCTTAAATTTACAAGTCGTCGTCCCCCCCGAGTAGTCTTTCAAAAATATACTTTTTTAAAAAAACACTTCAGAAATTGTAATTTTCTCTTTGCCAGTGCTTCTGCACCATACAATCTTATATATGTTAATATTTTAATAACTTAGGTAAGTCAGCATGTGCCTTTCCTTACATTTCTGCAATTAAAATTAATAGGAACTTTGCTAAAACTAGTTTTCTGAAACTGCAAGAGATAAGAAACTGTTTGCCTTCCCAAATTATTTAAGTTAGCTGTCCATGTAATCAGACAAATTTCAAAAACTACACCTTTCCTTTTCTTACTGTATCCTTAGGTGGCAATATGCCTTCCTCCCAACCCCAACTTCCTCTAGTCTCAATAGAATACACAATGCAATAGAAATATCCAAGTTGTTTCTCACTTTTTGCTTGGGATTTAGAAGGAAGACTAATACAGAGTAAAGAAGAGTGGGAACACACTAGACCCCATCCTGGGCAGGTTTCCCAAAGGAACTCTTACTGAATTAGCCAATACAACTCAGATTAAGATACCCGAGACTGTTGAGATACTGCCAGCTGGAGCTGAACTTGTAAAACAGCAAACGTGTCTGGTTTTAGGCATCCAGTTGTCTTTTAAAGAGTTGGCCCACAGCTCTGAATAATTTTTTTTTTTAATTATTTGAACTGTCACATTTTTGAAGATTTTGGAAGAACTTCAGCTATAAAGTTTACATAACAATATTTTTCTAATCACAGTGAAGACAAAAAGGAAGAAAAGTAGCACAAAAACATGAAGATAAAACTTTGCTTAAAGAATAGAGTATTTTTTCAGTTAGCTTTAATACTGATTTTGTTATTTTTAACTACCTGTCTTACCTGGTTTATCATACAATCTGACATGTCTTAATGCCAGATGACAAAGAAAGTCTAACTAGTCAGTTATTTCATATATATATATACATACACACACACAAACACATACACGCATTATTTCTCTACGTAAGGAAATGTTGCCTTGTTGCCTCAAAAAGTAAAAGATCATGTTTACTGAAATAATTTATTATGAGAAAAAAAATTGACAGATTTTCCAGAAAAATTAACACAAACTACCAATTTTTTTTAAGAAGCCATTTTCTGTAAAAGGCATGAGATTATTAAATAGTAATGTAAATGTATGAGACACACAGTTAATTCTGATCAGAACCTCTGAGCTCATGATCAGTTTAATACCAGGAGCCCCAAAATGTTTTCCGCAACTTGCAGCACATCATTCTTCCTAACAACTCCTACATAAAAAACAAGTACAGGTGCACACACAAAAAAAAATTGTACTGAAGACACAATCAGTTTGGGTGCAAAAAAAAGGAATAGTTATGAATTACTTTCTCCGCAGTAAATCCAAGGTCTACCTCAATTCACATCATTTAACATTGAAGAGAATCAACATTTTCCCATATCCTACTTGCCATAAAATGGAAATATCTAATAAAACTGCAAGAATTACATGTTCAACTAGTTAGGGAAATACAGAGCTTCTATATTGGCAGATTTCCAGCAATCTGAGACAAATAACATAATTTGTTAAATAAAGACTTAGCAATCTGGGATTTTTTTAATACCTAAACATTGTAGGAAAGCTGCTGCTAATACTGGTTCCACAGGCATTAAATCGCCTGAGGTACTGTCAGCCTCTGCACATGCTCCATGGTCAGATTTACTTAGGCTCTAATCAATACGTTCCATGCATCTTGTCTATATTGGAGCTCTTCTTATTACATGCTCAATTGATTCACAGAACAACAGCAAGCTGTAAAAGGCTGTACTCCCATGGATAAAGCAGATATTGTTCTGACCTCCACCCACTGGCTCAGCCAGCTAGTTTTCTGTCTGCCTTCAGTAAAGAAAAATATCCCAGCTACACATCTTGCCCTTGAACAATCAATATTACATTCATTATACAGAAGTTCTTGCTAACTTTCCCCTCATTTTACTTAAAAAACCCAAACACCTACACAAACACCCACCGTGAAAATCATAGTAAACTACTTATTCCTAAGAGTTTCAGAGAAATATCTTCTATTTTGAAAAATCTAAAAATTTTGAAGACATGCACACCAAATTCTAGATGGCAACACTAAAGTAAAACAGTGAGTCAGTTTTCTGAAACGACTGTAAGATATAGATTAACACATAAATGCCATCATGTTACAAATGCCATGGAATAATATCAACCCACGAAAGGTTCTGTTACTTCAATTAATTGTTATCTTTAAAATTCAACCAGCATGAAAAGTAGAAATAAAATCTACCAAACAATAAATGAAAATTGGAAAAAAAAAAAAAAAAAAAAAAGCCCCCACAAAAAATAACCCCTTCCTGGGAGAACAATGGAATCCGTTAAGAAAAACGGAAAAAAAGAAAAAATCAAGCAGGAGGTCCAAAAAGGATCCTAGAGATAGCAGTGATAAAGGAAATGGAGATATGAAGGGAGAATTGTGATCTAAAAGGATGGGATATTGCTTTTGAGAATATCTGATATAAGGAAGACCAAGTTGAGATATTTATATATCAAATATTTTTTATATTTAGAAGACTATTTAATAGGTCAACTTGAATACTGGGAAAGCTGAGGGGCAGACATAAAACATTAAGATCTCCCAATGTACACATAGGAAGTGAAAGAGCTTTTAAGAACACTACTGTGAAACATTAATGCCTGTTTCTGCACTACAAGGATCACTGCTAGCATCTTTGAGTCACAGACAAAACAGATCTAGGAGAAAAAAAAGTTTACTAAGAAAACAATACACAAAAGAGCAAAATACATGTAATTACGTAGCCCTATTATCACAGGATTTAGTAAAAAACCTACAAAAAATGGATAACCTTTTATTACCTTAAAGAATATGTGTTCTGTTTGCACCAAGACATTTCTCTCCCAGTCAAAATGCTGCTAGCTAAATGCCCAGCAACCACCCCAATCTGTCTGCTGCTTCAACCACAGCAAACCACCCCAGAGACAAAAAGCACTCACCATTTCACTTAAACAGGACACCTGTGAACTTAAGGACTTTATAAAAAGCTCAGCTGTTATTATTAGTAAAGTATTTCACACAATTCTTTACCAGATCAGGGTTTAATTCAGAACAGATTTCTCTTACCATGTTTGAAGAATTTAGAGTATCAGGTGGTTTTTGTGCTAAAACCAAACAGAAATGTTTGGTTAGTGGCCTTTCTCAACTCACGAACATGACCCAGGTATTTAATTCTATTTATTCAGTATTAAGGCTTAAGCTTGTTTCTAGTGAAGTCAATGGACTCGTTTCTGTAAATATGCATTTCAGGCCCTTGCTTCTCATTTAAAAAAAAAAAAAAAAAAAAAAGAAAAGCATTTGATAGAGACAAAATCAGAAAAAAAAAATCATCAAGATTTTTCACCCTTAGTATGTATTGACAGCATATTCCTTTCTCGTGTGTTTTGATCTATCTTCTACCAGATCCCACCATGTCTTCACCCTTCCAGCTTCTAGAGTATCCAATATAAAGCACCAGAGTACTTTCTCCTGGTGTCTCTGCAAGGCAGGAGTCCACCTGTGAAGGTTCTGACCCTTGTTACTCATACCCTGGAGGGACAGGAGAAAAGAAAAACTTCAAAGCTGAGTTCCTGGAGAATTTTTTACAGATTAACCCAGACAGCTTCTAGAATATTTCTGACAGCAAATAAACCAAGGAAAATCTCATGGACAACCTGATTGGCAGAAAGCAAAAATCCGGGCTTTAAACTGTACACTCCTTAAGGTACCATCCACGTACACACATATTTATAGAGAAGCTGGGGAGGGGAAGAAGATGTTTCTCCTCTCCCTTCTCTTTATGTTAGTGAAGACCTGCTGAATCAATTCAGAAACAATGTCCAGTCAAGATTTTAGTACACACTTTGCTATTAGAATGGTTTTTAAAAGTAAATTTTAAAGCAAAGCCCTTAAATTTTTTGTGATTGAAGAAATTTTTGTTTTTAAATTAAAGCAGCTCACAATAGCTATGCAGAAGCAGCTTCATTTGTAATCCTGCCGGGGCTAGTATTAAAAATGTATGGTGATTAGAGTATTCCCCTTTGTCTGGTAGTCTAAATTTCATCTTTTTCCCCTCCCACTTGTACAACAGTCTAGCACTACGAAAGCCAATGGAACAGGAAACATTATTTTAGGATCAACGTGTCCCACCAGAAATTAGTAAATGGTAAAATACAACTGCCTTTCTCTGATTAATACCATACTTAATTGGGTCTTTTGTTTTGTTTTTTTTTTCCTGGACAGCTACAGTACTTTCATCTAGTCCTTAGCTATTGCATTATCAGCAAAAGAAAATGAAAAAACCTGCTGCAATTACTTGTCACCTCTTCCATTTTTCAATGCTAGTACGTAGTTTTGTGATTCACTCAAGTGGGCTGTAGCTTAGATCAGGATGTGAAAAATAGACTTGTCTTAAGCTTAAGAAAATTCTTGTGTTTATAAGTAACAAAATCCAGGTTCCATCTCTGGAACACACATGTTACTTATTAAATTTGAAAAAGAATGTCTACAATTTCATTATGTTCCCTCTATGAGTGTAGGTGTAGATGATCTCATTAACTCCTGTGGAGGATTGGAGAAAAAAAAAAAATACAAAAGAAAAATGTGTAACTGAGGACACTGCAGAAGTGATAGGTATTACTTGTGCCGCCAGATGGAATGTTTGTCACTTTTTGCCTCGTTTCATGTCACTACAAAAATAAAGGCATTTTTCCCCTACACAAAACATCTGGAGCATTCGTGTTTGCTAAGGACCAAATGAATTTTGGTTTAATAAAACTAAAAGAGTTGAAAAATGAGTGAAAAAATCTTCATTCTTTACATGTTCTTAATCTCTTGCACTTGCATTAAGCAAGGAAAAAAAAACCCAAACAAAACAGAGAAAGCTGGGTCCAAGGGGATGTTAAAACATCTCTTGCTATACTCTGTGGATATAAAGTGCTGTAAAAGTTATGTCTGATACTACTTGCAAATCATGTTCCCTAAGCTTTACCAGAGTGGGCTTCAGAAAGAGCATGAGAATTGTTAGTAGTTTGAAAGTACGGCAGATGAAGAAATGAACCCAAGGAAGTAGCCAGGGCCTGGATTAGAAGGAAGGAGAGGTTGATTAGAAGATAAAATCCCTAAATACACTAGTGTCTGCTTTTGCTTTGCATTTGGACACACCCTCTGTGATCTTATTTAAAAGGTTATTATTTACACATAAGCCATGAGAAGAATGATTTCCCTTTTATAAAATATTACGAATATTGCCATCAAGTTGCTACAGTTATGTAGTATATTTCATATATATTCTCTAGACTTTAAACGGCATTAACTGATGAGTCCCCCATGATTTTTTTTTTCCCCCCAAAGGACAAATAGCTTTTTCCAGCTGGGGGTCAGGAAGGGGAAATGTTCCTTTTTAGTGCAAAGGGAGAAAGAACTCCCAGATAATTACTTATTATTCTCTTGTCAAGTGCTATCATTGTCCTGCCTACAAAGTGAGACGAGAAACAGCACTGAACTAGCATTTTACTATAAAATAATAACTAAAATAATAATTGATACAGGGTGGGATGTATTCGTGAACTTTGTTACAAGATCCAGAAATCCAGGGTCTCTACTTCAAACCTTTAATCGTTTTTGAAAAGAAGTCAGTATATGCTTAATTATCAGGAAATTAGTAATGAAAAACAGTTCTTCTCTATTTAAACTTTTTAAGTTAAAGGATGCACTAAGCAAAAGAGAGATCATACATAATTTAATGTAATTGAGGAAGGGAATTAAAATATAATTTTCCCTCTTCTATCTAATAACACTCCTCTTTCAAGCTCTGGGGATGTTGTTTAAGCCAAAGGTGGTGGTTTCCTTGACAATTCTAGGTAAGAACAGATACCCTTAAAAGAAATGAATAGAATAAGAGGGCATGAATAAGCAGCATTTACTAAATTGAGGGTTAAGGAAATTATGAAAGATCCCTGAAGAAGTCTAACATTGCAGATATAATATTAGAATGAAGAATAAAATGAAGGTTAATCTTGATAATGAAGGACTTGAACCCAGAGAAAATGTCATTATCAACATGCTAACATGTGCAGAGTTGGGGTGAGATTTGGGTGGCCTGAGACAGCCAACAATATATGTAATTTTTAATCTGCCGCTCATTAAGACTAATGTAAAACTGTTTGTAGAGAGTGGCTGCTTGAGAGAGAGCACCTTTGTGAAGGTGGCAGGCTATTCCAGCAAAACAGGTATAGTAGAGTTTAACAGGCCAACCAATGGCTCCCTTACAGTGCCCTGGGGGACAGGTATACTTTTGGGTGAAAGCTGTTATTAATTTTTCAGTTATTAAAAGCCCTGACCTCTAATCTAATGTAAATATTAGCATGTTACCCTGCAATGCAGCCCAAGCTTGAGAAGACAAATACTGACTATTTTAACAACAGCGAAACACCACAGGCCCTAACAGATACCTGACTAAAAAGCCCTAGATAATGACATTTCACATACACACCCACTGTGTGCAATCATGAGACAGCATGAAATACTGTTTAATTCTGCCAATAAACAGCAACATTGGTCTTAACTGTTCTCAACTGTTACCTTTGAGCTGGAGTTCAAGGATTTATTGAAAGCAGGTGTTATCAGTTTGAAATTTGTTGTTGTTGTTTTCCTGCAAATGTCCAAGTGAAATCCTCATTGGATCCAAGTGGATCCTCATTTTTGGAAGTGTCCAGTGACTTACATTCAATTTCTTATTATTTTTTATTTTGTTCTCCATTTACTGAATTCACAACTCTTACTCAGGGAAGCACCTGATAAGCAAATATGAAAAAGGCAAGGCAAATGAGTCTTGGAATAATCGCACCTTCTGTATTTCATTTTAGGCTTTCTATTTTGGAAATTCAGATATTTATTAATAAAAGCTGAGGTTTTGTTAAAAAATGGCTGAGAACCTGTAAGGTTCATTTTGTGCAGGAAGACACAGAACAACCTTACTGTTGTCATGACTGTGGGGCAAAAATTCACAGTAAAAGGATGAAGGAAATGAGAGGATTCTACTTAAATTTAAAAAAAAAAAAAAAAAAGAAAAATGACGGATATTGTTGTTTGAACAAAACGTCACCAAAATTATGTATGAAATTAAATTTAAAATTTAAAAAATGCCTGATCAAATAAAGATTAAGCCTGAATTATTAAGATGCAGCAACAGAGGAAGAAAACAAAAATGTTAGATTTTCAAGACTGGTAAAATCCAATAGGTGTATGCAGTAAGATCTTGGATAACAGAAAATAGCAACTGATGAGTGAAATTGCCTATTGATTGCTTGTTTGCTGTTCCGTGCACTAGAATTGTAAAATTTTTGTCTTTAAAACTCAAGGTTGTTTCTTACCTTCCTTTTCTTAAGATTTTCATTGCATTTTAAAATATTTGTGGTACTGTGCCATAGTTCCAGTAAATTGAAGCCAACCAATTGGCTTCTTCTCAGAAGAATTTGAAAATAATATTTTTTTCTGGCCTTCCTCGGTAAAAATGTGGTTATTTTGGTCTGCCACGTTTATAAACACATTGCAATATTTTGCCATTTTGAGACAGACCTAAGGTAACAATAAATGTAAAGTCTCTGTGCCAATAATGGTTTTGACTTTGATGTGCAACGCAACACACATTTTTGGCCACTTGAGTAAAACCACTGATTCTTTTTCACCCTATGGTGTTAAAAAAAAATAAAATGCAGTCTTGCATTTCAGTAATGCCCTCCCTAAAAAGCGCCTTCAGATACAGCGTGGGGATCATTTGTGTGATCAGTAAGAGATATAAGATTAGGACTGTGAGGAAAAAAGGGACATTCATAATTTTCCCAATAAGCCTATGAACTATGCATATATTATACTGAAAAGTAAAAGTGGTGAATAAACATATCTTTGGTTTCTACCAGTGCAGTGTTCCTACTTCTCATGATGAAAAATTAGAAAAAGGAGAAGATTCCTTTAACCTGCATTCCTGCAGAGAATAGGGCTCCTGGCTTTTGCCCTGTAAACAGTACACTTGTCCCAACTATCAATGTTCCCCTTCATTTCTTTGTTAAACCCTTCAGAATCTGTATTTTTATTTTTTTCTTTTCTGGACTTGTTAATTAATATTAGAAATAGTTCAAATTGAGAGAGAATATATAAAATAATTTATAATTTCTAGTGCACTCTTCATTACCACCTAGTGAGTGCTCCTGAAATTTATCAAAGGAAAACATACAGAACCTTAATCATTTGTAGAAATATCTGTATAGCCCCTTAAGCACCTTTGCGACTTGGTGATGGACTCTTCAAAAAAAGTAAAAAGACAACCATATTAAAGCAGTGATGCTTTTTCAGTTTTAATTTGGCAACAATACCACAATTCTACTAAAAATCCTTTTGAATGGAAAGTTCTGCCACCTTCTGTTGAATAGTACCTGAATTCACAAAGAGACTGATTTGAAATGTAAGGATGAGAAAACTCAGAAGTTTTCTAGGTTTTATTTGAGGCCTTCTGCAAGGATGAATATATCCCTGCTGTTGCTTCATAGTATTAGACCAAGGACACACAGCATAGGCTACTTACAAAAGTGGAGTTCATTAATATACATCTCATAGAACCTACACAACATTTTCTGTTCACATTTATAAAAATGTTATTTAAAACACAGACACAGAAAAATAACAATACTGGCAATATCAGAGAAGTATCATAATACACTGGCATTGCTAAGACAGTGAGGACAGGAGGTAGGACACCAAGAAGTCTTCAGAAGGTTGAAATTATTGTCATGATAAAGTACTTGTAAAGCTATTGGCAACCCCAGGGGAAAAAAAAAGGAAAAAGAAAAAAAAAAAATCAAGGCTGTCTCAATTGATTAAGTTTTGATCATTGCTAGCCATTAAAACAGATAAAACCTTTCTATTTCAAGAACCGGCAACAGCAAAACCCTAACCTTTCAAATAATTTTATCCAAAAAAAAAGCATTTTGTCAGGACCTTGACTGCGCTAATTAGGTCTTAATGGCCTCCAATTACACCCCTGCCCATGCGCCCAAGGTCATCAGTCCTTGTCTCAGTACACCACAGGGGTGCTGGTCTCAAGCTTAGCCACAGCTAGGCCATCCCTAGCCATCAGCCTCGCTGAGCCAGGCTTGACCAGTGGGCTGATGTCCCAGCCTGGCCTCACCCCCACAAACCTGCCTGGTAACCTGGGCTTTTGGTTGAACTCAGCTAACATATTTGACTTGCCCTGGCAGCCTCATTATCTCCCTCAACGCCCTGTTCCTTTTGAGTAGCCAGCTCCCACTGTGCCCTGACATATTAATTAGTTTTCAGTTTTAAATATTTTGAAAAATTATGTTTTCATTGTTATTTGCAAAACTTAATGGTAATTTCTATTTTTTCATAAGATCACTGAAATAAACTGGGGGGACTTGCCTAGGCTTCAGATAAGTGAGAAAAGGAGTTCATAATGGAAAGACCTCTGTCTTATTGTACTTAGGGCCAAGAATATATTTCTTAACACAAAATAGTACTCTGAAATTCAGAGTAACATCCTAACAAGATAGACCAATTTTCACCTTCACTCCTAATGCTGTTTTTCATAAACCAGATGCTCCACAACAAGGACTATAAAATAACAACCCAATTACATACTATATTTAACTGTGGGCTAGAAGATTCTTTAAGGACAACATTATGGGTCAAAAATCTTAAAGTTTAATACCGCAAGCTTTCTAAACATGGTAGTTATTCTGGGTGGAGTCTTAAATGGTATAAAGTGAAGCATAGCTTGGCTTGTTATGAATGACGTGGCATCTTAGGGAACCTATGTAACTCAAACAGTTGACAACCAGAAAGATAAAAAACTTAATTATATAACTGCCTTCTAATAATCAAGAGTGTTGCTGTGAATCAGACTATACCTTCATATCCTACGTTGAACTTTCTACTGATCTCACTAGGGAGCTCTACTCAAAAAGGTTTGTGAAATATCCTGGCCAACAGCAAATTAAGATGCTATATGACTTAATTCTATACTGGCATCTTAAGATAAGTCATATCCTCCTTAAAAAAATTGTAAAACAGTATGAATTCCGCTCTTATTTGTGTCTGCCTTTTATTTTTTGATATTTTGTATTTTTCTGTTTCTTCATATCTGAGAATGGCAAAGCATCACTGTGATCCACTGTGACCATCTGGTGTTTTTAGCAAGACAAAAGACACGTGAAAGGAGACTTTCATCTGAAACAAAGGCGGAGTCTAAATTATTGATACATGTTCTTCATCAGTGACATGAGAAACAGCAAATAATGTGATAATTCCAAGCGTAAATCATTAAGACAGCAGCATTCTGTGATTAAAATATTTATAAATTGCACTGTAATGTTTTTGAAATTAATAAACTGCATGGATGTAATTAAATACTTAAAACTGAGGAATTTGCAAACATTACTGTCCCTACAGGTTTTTCAAGTGCATGACTCTATAGAAGTGGAAGCAAATCCAGTCATTTCAAATCATGTATGTTCTACTTTGTCTATAGCATAATGCATAAAGGTAACATATGAACTAGGCTTTTTTAAAAAAGAAACACACAACAGGATATGAGTATAAGAGTTGTACAATTAATAGGGGGGGATTTATTCCACTGAACAGTGGCAAAGGAGAAAGAATTAAATATCCATTTGGAAAAAAAGTGAACATATTTTTTCCTCCAGAATATGTGGTTAATGAACAGAATTGATTTGAAATCCAAGGACAATTTTAATTCTCTGAAATAGATCATGTTCCTTAGTCATTCTTAATAAAAATACATTAAAAATAGGACACCTACAGAATAATATTTTAAAAATTCATTCAGATGTAAACTGCTTATGTTCAAACACCACTTCCCAAATCAGATCAGCGATGCAAACTTCAGGTACTCAACAAGTACCTTGATCAGAGTGGTCTCTAAACAAAATATATGTGGTTCATTTCAGGACAAATACAGACAGATCTTTCCCAAGTTCTCCTGTATCATGCAACCACAGTCAAACTCAAGATAACTGCGATTGACTGAAGTATATAACTGATGATGAGTTCTTTATCCAATAACCAAGTGAGTAAGAAGATTCAGTTCCTCATCCTCTTCCTGGTTTATTTCCTCATTTTCTTGAGATATTTAGTACATGCATTTTGATGTTTTTATTTCATTTTCTAACACTTTTCTTCAAATAAATAATCAAGTGGGTTTTCCAAATACCAAGCGACAATATGTTATCACAGAAGGATTTGATGTAGGAAGAATTTCATAATTTATTTCAAATGTCGCTTTCATTTAGATTTGAGGAGAAAAACACATCTGACTTCCATAAAACAAAACCTGGTCATGTTTTCCAAGTGTACTGACAACGGTAATCATCCATTTTCTTGCTATAGTGAAATTTGAATGGTTTAACAGTCAAAACATTTTAAGACATAGAAGATTTACGTCAACCATAATTACTGAAAAAGATCTCCTGAAAACCAAATTCACAAAAGTGGTCTTGTATTGTGTTAAGTAAAGTCTATGTACTTATTTCCATTGAAGTCTCAAGGAAGCCATTCCTTTTTCTTTATAGAGGAATAAAATTCCTTAGAACAAACAGGTTTTTCAAGTTATGTTTTTGCTGTGAGATAAAATATGTCTTGTGTTAAACAACAATCTTTTGTTTAATCTGTCTCCCCTCACTCCCACACTTATTTGTAAATCTGCCTATCACTTCTGGAAATTTGCTACAATTTATCTTTTACTCTTCCTTTGGTTTGTAGAGTTCTCTTATTTTCTTCTGTTAATTACTGCTTGCCCAAATCTCTGTTATCTAGTTATCAGTCAATGGCAGGTCTTTTATGCATTGCTTCCAACCTCAATGACTCTGCATCACCCATTTAGATGTAACGAGCTCCTACTAACTTATGTTCTCAGCACAGAGAACTGCACACAGCTCTTCAGAACAGGGACAGATGTCTTGCTTCTGCTGCCTCATCTCTTTAGATTCCTCTCCCCCTGCCTCTCTGGTAATTTATTTCCTTTGACTTGAAACATGTTTTCTCATAGAGTAAGCAATTAACTTGTATTGAACACTCCAAAAGAGATGCTTCCTTTTAAGTATTATTTGACCTGCAACTGCACAAGAAAAATTTTCAACTGTGTTTTCTGCACAGTTAGTATGATGACTTACGCACACAAATTGGGTAACTATGTAAATTCAGTATCTTAAATATATTACTACTGTAATATTTTGTCTTCTACTGCACATTTTACTCTTATTGGTAAGCTTTAAATTGTAAAATATGCAAAATATATCCAGAAGTTTGAAACCCTGCCTACCTACTGCTGCCAGCATTTTTAGTTTCCTTTTACCCTACACACAAATCAAGCTATTGATAAAGTGAGAAATTAGGCTACTATTTTGGTTTTAAAAAAAAACAAAACAAAACAAAAACAAAAACTCTGTAATCAATGTATTCCTAGTTGTTATGAAAATCTTGGAAGTATTAACTGATACACCTGAAGTTTCAAAAAGCAAAAGGAAAATAGAAATTTTTTTTTAAAGACTAAGTTTTGAAAATCCAATCTTTTACTTCTGAACATGAGGCTTACAATACTGCACAATGTCAACTCTAATCCTCAGGAAGAAAGTCAAAACCAAGAAATTCCTCTCTCCAAAACAATCACTGATAAAGCATCTTTCAGCTTATAAAAATGAGTGAATTTTCAGGCTATGCAGAATGCTGCTAAAAGCCATTAATATGGGAAAAGCTACTCTGATCTTCCTCTTAAAGTCAGGTATTTTGAGTCCCCATCCTGAAACACCTGCTACTGTATTGCAGGGGACGAAGCAGTAGTTTGTGGGTTGTGTGTTTTTGGTTTGTTTGTTTATTTTTTTTAATTTTAAAGATTCCTTCAATCCATCCAAAACCCAAATGACAACCCTTGTAGCTGAACCATCAATTTATTGATTTTTTTTTTCCCTGTGTTGTATTTTGCCTATATCATCACAACTAATTTGTTTTAAAGTCATACCCTTGGGTATTTCAGATAGTCTGTTAGTGCAGGTAGGTTTTAGTGTTTTCCTGCACTCTTATTTGCCTTTCCTCTCAGAAATATGCAGAGCAGAGCTAAGAACAATTGCTGTATATTTCTCAGCAATGTTGATAACACAATAGATAATATTTGGGCTTGAGGAATAGGAGGAAAAGGGGGAGCTCTGCAAAACATTTCTTATGTTGAAGAAGTCTGTAGAGTTCATCAGGGATAAGAAAATATTCCTCAAATTGTAAGTGAAAATAATTTGTCATTCAAGTGTGTGACAAATGAGCAAGTCATTACAGGTTACTCTTCTTTAGATTAATCTTAGGAAACAACTTTTTACACTGACCTGTCAGCTATCAATAACTGCTTTACTAGATGGTATTTAGCCAGGTAATTTTGAGCTCCGAGCAATGTCTCCACCAACACAAACACGACTTCCAGTTCTTCAACAAATATCTGAAGTCTTCAGCAGCTGACAATTATTGATTTCTCTCTCTCGTTAAAAAAAAAAAATCAATGCAAATGTACAGTTAAGACTCTCAGAACACTGGAAACAGTGAGCAAGTGCAATGTCTTTCACTTTATCAGCCATTCCACCAGGGAAATCTTCACAAGTGTTGGATAAAAGTTTCCTGCCATATAATACAGCAGTGCTCAATAGATAAGAAATCTACCTTATGCAGTATGACAAATGTCCTTCTTTGCTCCATTTAGGAAAGGCTAGGGTCTCCTGTTGGTCTGAAGTTCATATCAGTTTTATTCATCATCATGAATGGTTTTAAGTTGATGATGTTTAATGAGATCTACATCATTCAGATAGCTTTCAAGCTGTGACTCAGCAAGACTTCACCAATTCAGTCTTTCCAAACATACCTTTACCTTCCTTTCTGTGCCTACTTCATGACAGATAAATTAATGTTTCATTGAGCTAATTGGATCCTTGCAGCTCTTAATTTTTTCAGGTATACTGTTTTGAAAATAAACCATGAAGCTTCATCTTTGAATATGAAAGCGAATGTTAATTGACGTTCATTCTATTTATCTGCTAAAGGTAATGTGAAACTACATTTCTACCATGTGATAGAAGGTAGAAGCTCTGTACTTTCTGATAACGAACCAAGAATATCCAGATTGGAGTAATTCATATATTTGTTAATCAGTATAAACAGGCAAACCCAAACCCATGCAAACAATTTACTGGGCTCAGAAAATGAATGCAGGCAAATTTAAGTACTTTGCTGCCAAACCTTGCACTTTCATACAGAACCATCACATACAACGTCCCGGTTCACACGACTTCATGTTTCTTCCCCTCCCCCTGCCCACAGCTGTGAAAGATATTTCTATCTGATATAATTTATGCTTGTAAACAGAGCTACCATTCAAGAAAGGGAACAGAAAATTCTGTACTTCAAGGGTGCCTCAGCTCCCTGCATCTCCACAGGAACAAAGAAAAGTTAGCAAAAACTTTTTCATGTCCCAAACAGTTTCTGCTGAATAGCTGTATATAGAAATGTTAGGTCTCCAACGTTTTGAAGAGAGCACTCAGCATGATGCAGTGCAGCAGGAGAACATTTAGAACACCACTATTCTGAAATCCTTCCTGTGCTATACTGAAATACTTCAGATGTTACGCACAACAGTATAGCTTAGGAGCAAAAATGTTTTGCTGAGCTAGCAGAAATAACATTCAATAATCAAGAGATCATATTGAATAAGTAACAACCTCACATAAAATTTGGAATTCATTTTAGTCACTGTAAAATCTGAGAAGCAACACTTCTTTCTTCAAGTTGCCAATTTGGTGCATTTTGACACAAAAACGCTTAATGGCATACTTCCCCTTCACCCCCGAGTAAAAATGTACCAATTTAATGAAAGCAATAGACTGTTTTCTGAGCTAAAACTGGCTGAACTAATAGTTTACCAGAGTGTTATAGAACCATGATAGAAATTACCATTTCACTATATTTCTGAATAGACCAAACCTAATGCATAGAAAATGCATGACAGAAATAATAAGTTCGTAATTTGACAGTATTCTGTTAAACCGTATGTTCCTTGGCATATTTGCAGGAGACTTTCATACTCCCATTCCACGTTCTTCCCAATTCTTTAGAAATGTTTCCTTTAGAAATGTTTCAGATAAGCCTTCAGCTGTCCAAAACCTTTGTATATTGAACCTTTCTCTTCCGGAGTATTTAAAACATACAATGAAATTATCTAGTGAGAGACTAGGGGTTTCTTATCTTATTTTTATTGGACAGATGATTGCATCCCTTAAGCTTGGATTATATTGCTCCCAAAAAGCTGTTTAAATGTGAAGGCAATAAACTGATAATAATTCTTAGGATATGTGCCCTGCACATGCAACAGTACTACAAATATAAAAAATAAAGGTAGGTTTTCAGGTTTCTGTTTTAATTGCTACGCTAAGGCTCTATGCACGTTTTTCTTACTCTATCAGTTGGAGAAATTACTGTATTTAACTTTTCCAGGTGTCTTTAAAATGTAATGCCTTTCAGAGCAGCAAAATTCATTGACAACTTTGTAGTACATCCCCAACTATCCAGCCGTTAAGACAGATACACACACATATACACTGGTGATTATAAACATGATTTCACTGTCATCACAGTCAAATGAAGAACATGTTCCTAGTGCAGGATGACATAATGTCTGCTTTCTTCTCAGACACTATAACCTTAAAGGTACTAACAAAAAGCCTGTCAAATTTTTTAAGCATCTTTTGACCTTCAACACTCCCATTATGACATCAATTATCTTTGACGGCAATTTAGCTTTTGTATGTTCTAAATAATGCAAAACACTAACAGAACTCTCTCAGCAGGGAAATTGCTTTGGGTTTGGTTTTTTTTTTTTTTGCCTTTGAGCATCTCTGTACCTTAGAAGTACTTATTTCCATTTCAGTGCTGAAAGTCATTCGCTGTTGTTTCAGTGAAAAATTAATATCCTAAAGATGCAACAGCAATCCTTTAAGGGAGCAGGGAAGAATACACACATATACTAAAAGCCACTATATACTTGCCATCTTCAAAAACTGCAATGCATGAGGGACTGGCATCTTTTCCTTAGCACCGTACCATCTTATTAAACAGATATGTCCAGCGAGTTTTCATATTAAATACTCAACCTTTAGGATCTGAAGGTATTTTCATTTTTTATGAGTCACACTTCAAACCAGTATCTTGAAACGTATGTAGAGTACTTTTGTAATACTGTCAGCACTGTTCCCCACCCCACCCCTGCCAAACTACCAAATTTTATGGTTTTAGTAACACAGAAGAGAAACAGGTAGCCATTGTGAAGCTACTGAAAGAGAATTAACAGAGAAGCAGAAAAGGCTACTCACTGATATGTCTCATGAAACTACAGCTGTTTAAACATATACAGTAGACCAAGTCACAACTTCTAGCTCCTTGGTAACAATAACACATACAAACTTGGGCATCTTTCCATATGGTTAGGGAGTATCAGCAGAGCTGTGTCCTTTGAAACCTGCTTCTGAATTTGATACGTGAATCCAAAGTTTTTGTAAGTCTAATAGAAGAAACACTGAACTGAGGTGTTTCTTTTCATGGTTTTATCAGCTGTACTGTCCTTCCACAGAATTCAGTGGTGTGATTTTTTTACCATAATTTTCAAACCACTTGAGGTAGTACAGTAACATTTCTAAGCTAAAATATTTCAAACGTCACTATTCAAACCATTATACAAATTAAACATTATGTATGGAAATCTTACATTAAAAACTATTTATGTTCTTTTCATTCTGACCACTTAGTCAGACCCAATAAGATGCAGTTAACAGTAGAAGGTGACATTACTTAAACAAGCATTGCAGAATCACACTCATATTTTTATTTTCCTTTATAAGCTACAGAAAGGAGCTATTTTATTGAGGTTTTTTTTTTAAAGAGTCTCCATTGTACAAATACCGCTGTGATAGCTACCATCTCATCAACTTGAGAGCTGTTCTTCAGACAATTCAAATGTTCGTAGCGTAAACCATCTCTTCCCACATCTACCTGCCCGATGACTCAAAGTCTGAACATATTGCTGAAGGTCTGGCTGACCCAGGTATTACGACTAACACTTGTATTTACGCCTGAATGCTTGCATGGGAAGAGTGCAGTCTAGTGTTCTCTACACACTTTGACACAGTATCAGATGTACTGCTGTGTTGCATTACTGTATCAAAAGGTGTCTATCAAAATATTTTGTTATAGGAATGTTTTGAAAGCTCTGATTGACTTGTGATCCAGTGTATCATGGCAAACCAGATCTTCAAATGTATATCGTTTTCCTACAATATACAACATTACTTTGACTATTTTAATATTATTAGTTTTTAAAAAATCTCATACATTTACACTTTAGATTGTTAGAACAGTCTGACATGAGTATTCAGAGGTTTGTTAAAATTATTTTTAAAAAATCATAATGCAAATCATTAGCAGTTTTCAGTTGCATTAAAACATACCATAGACACTGTTCAGCCTTCTCTTGCCAGATCTGCTAATGGTTTTCTTTGACAGATCTTAAAATAGCAGGTTTTCTTTTTGGACATGATTAACACTTGCACTGAATTAAATTCATGTGAATGCAACATTTTCAGAATAAGATATATGACCTCTATTTTGGAGTTTCGAAACTTCTTTAAATGACAGGAATATACCAGTAACAATTTGCTAGAGCTCCCTAAGAAAAGGCAGAGCTAGCACAGGCAAACCAAGGAATATCCTTTTTATGAGGCACTCTCCTAGACAAGGAGACAGATACAATACGTTCCTCTGCTCCAGGCAGTCACCTTTTCCGTCAATGTAGCAGATGTAACATGTCGAACAAAGATACAGACTCCCGCTTACATTTGAATGATTGGTGACACTTGAGCTTTAACCAACGGTGGGTACCAATTCAGCCTGTTTACTGAAATTCGCATAATCAAAGCATCAAAATATTCAACTACAGCAATCAGACATCCTCTATGCATTATTTGCAGCATAAGCGACATGATACAAGAATATTTTGCAGGACTACATCTGCATTCTGGAATAATTAATGAATCAATAAAATCTAACAAAACCTAATTTTAGGGCCTGTACTACCAAAAATTATGTTCACAATGAAAAAAAACTGAAATAACTAGCTTAGTGCAGTATTCCACTTAGCTATAACTCTACAGTCAGTATTTTTTAATTATACAATTAATGAACATAAATAAGTTTCATAGTTTATTTTGACTACCAAATGTATTTACTTATTTAAATTTCTGGTTTAAAAAATGCAAACAAATACACAAACATGCAATTCAACTCACATATTACTAAAATTACATTTGTGATCTACGTGTTGGGAATTTCTTAATTGTTAAACAATTACTTCCACATTTTAAGATGCTGCTGATGTTACTGGTGATTTTTTTCCCCCCACAAAACAGTTATGAGTTTTACATGTACACACATCCCTCCACAAATTGAAATCATTCTAACAAGAAATCCTGAACTATTACAATATTAATTTCTTCCCCCTTCAGTTTGTTTGCCATCCACTGGAGGTTTTGTTTGTTTTGATTTGGGTTTCTGCTTTTATTTACTTCCGGAAAACAGGAACCTTAACTTCACCTGCATTGATGTACCCTGGTTATCTTACACTCTTCATAACACAATATGCAATTCAAATTCAGCTCTGCAATGCACTGTATGAACAGCACTACCTAAATTATTATTTAGGGCCACATTAGCTTCACAACTCTTCTGCCATTAATCACCTTCCTTCTTTACTTAATGTTTCCCCACATCCTATTGCTCTGAGGAGAGCTCTGAAAATAGCTGGCTTTTCTGCTGTGAATCACTGGGTGTCCAGCCCTTTCTGTGTGTATAGATCTAAAGACCAGATTTTTTTTTTCCCCTCTATATACACATATAATGTACTGATCCAGCTATACAGAACTCTTAAAATAGAATTAAGTTGCATATAAAACAGCTAGAAGGACTTCTTTATTTTCCCAATAAGTTAAAGCAACTTAATGTAAATATAAATTAATCTTTTAAACACATTATAAAATACATACTGTGGATATTTATTCAGCACATGGCACTTCTAAGACTTATTTGTGCCCTGATTTTATTTTTAATTAGAGTGCAGCTAAGAAGTATGCATTATAATCTCAACTGTAACTTCAGTCCTTTGGTTTTCCTAGGGAGACACCATGACCCATGAATCCGCACATAGAATCTGGCTGATGTCCACACTTCCCAGAGCTAGCACATTCTGGACAGTCTGGCCACATCCACATCACACAGGATTTGGCCAGATTCTCCCTCAATCTCAGATGCTGCTCTGAGACAATTTTTGTGTGGGTTTCAGCTCATAGTGCTTGCAGATTACCAATTCAAGAGGTTTCTTGTCAACTGTGCCATGCATAGGTTCAATTGAGAGAGAATTAATTGATCAGGAAGTCTAGAAATAAATTAGCAGCAGACTGATGTCTGGGAGTAAAGTGAGAGTCAAATTTACAGCCTAGCTACATTTATACAGTACAGTTTTGAAAAACTCAGGGAGCAGACAATCAAAGAAAACACTGGCAGTCTGGGATCCTGATACTAAAGAAAAGTCTTCAAAGAGCAGTGCCACTCTGCATATCCTTCCTGGATCCTCCAAATTAGACACTGATTATTTACGAAGCAGACAAAGTAGGCCTTTAAAAATAAAAATTAAAAAAAAAAATTGTCTGAGATGACCTGAACAAGGGTCTCTACTCTTAAAAGTACATCCGAATTTTCTAACTATATCAGATGTTCCATTCAAAGATACTTTCTCTTGTCCTGTCAATGACCTATAAATTACAACATGCAAAGCAAAATACCACTGGAATGATTCAGTTCATCACAGTAGACCAGTATTCTATCTCCAATCTCTCTGTTTAGGTGACAAGAGGGGGGTTAGGGGGTACTGTTCATTATAGCCTTCACTTTAACCTTTTTTCTCTATTAGGTGTCATCTGAAAACAGTGCTCTTTCCATGTTCATCATGCTGTTTTGTATTGTGTTAGTCCCAGGAAAATACTTCTATACCACACTCAGTGGTTATGTCTGTTCCCAGACTATACATCTGCCAACAGCACGCACTAAGGAAGTGATGATGAAAAGGTGAAGGAAAACCAGGAAGACTTGAAGGTATGAAAATAGCATTGCCCTTGGGGAACAGGTAAGTCACAGGAATTTTAAACACAGTAAGACAAAACCACAGAATTAAAAGGATTGCAGTTTAAAGGTATTTTTCAAGTACATAAGGAACACAATGCTGACAACAGAAGGAATAATGCCTCTGAAGGACAGCAAGAGATATTTACTGCTGAAGTAAATACATTTTAAAGTTTTAAGAAAGGAAGATGTGCAACAGATACAGAGCAACCGCATTTAGTCAAGTTTAGATTATGTGAACATCAAGAGTTCCAAGCCCTTTAACGCTTTTCAATGCCTCCAACACAAGATCCCTTGCTAATAGTGGGATGCAGCAGCATCCCATCAGAATGCAGATTACTCATTTAGTACATCCCCAACTATCCAGCCGTTAAGACATGAGTTAAAATCTGCTATGTTCATCAGCATACAAATACAAGCACTATTACTAAATACCATGCTCAGAAAACAAGTAGAACCTGAAAAAACAAGATATGTTGAATTTCCACAGTTCTTAAAACTTCTTCCTTTTATCTTTCTTCTTCACCTGTTTTTAAGGGTTTGGTTGGCTGTTTTTTCTTAACCTCAAGGTATGCCTGGGTTCGTGCTTCATGCTTTTCTCTGCAGCCGTGACAGCCAGATACTTACCTGGAAAGGAAACTACGATTCATAGTCATTTAATGATTGCTGAAGGTAAGCCTTTAGGAATATCACCAATTATTCCAAGACAAAAGCTAGGAGCCTACAGTAGTAAACATGTATTTCTACACTTACTAGCTCATACAACAGATCAAATTCTTCCATTTTCTTTCCTCTGAGAAATGCTGTTTGCTTTGTGGTATGGGAGTTGCTACACAGGTAAGTCAGAACAGATAATGTAAAATACTTGTTTAAAATTTTAAACATTCACTTCATTTGTGTTCCTGACTCTAGTATTCATTTCCTAGAAAGACTCTAGTGAACAGATATGGGAGAAGTATTTTTGGATGTACTAGGTAGTGTTTAAACTGTAAATATGGAGTTGCTTTTCTGAAAATTTAACACTGTTACCCTACTTCTAATTGGAATAAAAATAGAACATGTGACAGAAATGACCAATCTAGTTAAATATTCCCAACTCACTTTCAAAAATACATTATGAACCAATAATTGTTGATACTGAAATACATGAAAAATACTGCAAGCCATTATTGTGAACAGAAATGGAATGAATAAAGATAGCTACTCGTCAGGAATTACTTTTCCACAGATACTAGCATGTATTTTAAAAATCCCCTACCTGCTGTGCAGCAGCTGGAGAGTGAAAGGAGAAAGAGGTTAAAGACGGCCTTGGAGCATCTTTTGTAAAAGATGGCTAAAAAAGCCTAAAGCAAAATACAGAGATTTTTTCCTCAGGGTGTAAGAATTCAGCTGAAGAGGGTTTTCTGAGGTTGGAGCTGGGCCTTTATAATCTTAGACAGAAACTCAGGATAAATTTAAAGTGAATTGTGGTAAAAAAGTAAAATGTTGTCATAGAAGCAAGCAAGGGAAAAAAAGACTTCCAATACAGGGAAATTTCATCGGTGTTAAAATAGATACAGTACAAAGCATGCAAATACTTGTCATCTTGTGTATGTTGGTGTATTGCTTAAGTTTGTTTTCTGTTTGAAAACTTGGAAGAAGGGAAATTAACAGCAGGTCTAGCACTGTACCTTTCACTAACCGATTTTTTTTTCCCTTCAGCCCTATCAATGCAATAAAATATTTAAAAGCAAATTGGAGAAACCATCTATTTCTACAAGACCTTGCTATTACACTATCACAGTTTCACAGAGAATTATGGGCTTCTGGAACATCTGTGCCTGCTGAAGGCAGCCATTGCTGACTACAAAACTCTGTTAATTGAGCTGAGCACTCTCTTCAGTTTATTTGCAGGACTCTGTACAGTTCTGGCAAATCTATTGCAGTTCAGTACCAGTGCCACTAACCACACTTCCAAAAAAGCACTCAATTTCTTCAGCTTACTCTCAACAAAAAGTTTGTATGATCAGCAGCACCGCAGCTATAGGATGACCATTTAAAATGCAACATTGCAATGTTTCTTCAAGGAGCTCATCCTTGTGAAGAGAAGCATATGAAGTTATTAAAGTTTTGTTTTAACATTCCAAAGGTAGGAGATAGTTTAAGTAAAGCCTTAGTCAAATCTAAGCAAAAAGGACCATGAACTTTAGGTGAGCAAGATCTGGTCATGTAAATAAATTTCCTTGAACTAGTATTTTGTTAAACTTGCCATTATTTTCTATATGGATGCGGTGCAATTACTAAAGACCACACAAGACTAAAAACTTGTAAGACTGAGAAAAAATAGAAGTCAGGTATTGGTGAACAGTAGTTATCCTTAATAATGAATTGTACACCGGTTAAGAAAATACATAATTTGTCTCCCTAACAGTACTCACAGTTGCCTCATTACAGTTAACAAGAGTTTCTTCTCACAACCCCTTTTTTCTTCTTTAATGAGAAAGAGGAACAATCTCAAAACACCTAAAAACTCCTCTGTCAATAACTCTTCAAAGTTCCACCCAGTATGCATTGCTTCTCCAGTGAAGTGAAAGCAAGATGATCTAGGGATCACTTGACATGAAGCACATGAACACAGCTAAGCAATGAAGGACTGCAGTTAGCTAAACTAAAATTGTGTGTTTCTCTTATTACTCAGTCTGAACATCCTACTTCAATCTTGATAATACACCAGCATTCTCAGCCTTGATATTTAATGTAATCATATGCAATCACTATGACTGACAACCATAATTGTCTACCTTAACCTAGTGTCCTTCTACAGCCAGTAAAACCAATTTAGAACCATCTTTCCTCTTGCCTTTCAACGGTTTGTTTACTTTCCTCAGAACTTGAATATGCTTGATCTTAAACTTTCTCATTATCTTACATTAAATTTATCCTAGAAGGTCTTTTAAGACTGCTGAACAAAAATATCATGCTATCAAAAACCAGAGAGAATCATGGATGCTAAAGAAACTTGTACCATGCACATCTGTCTTTCAAAAACATCCAAAGTCTCCAGAAGCACCTGAATGACAAAAACAGGCTATCAACAGCTATATATAAACACAGTTCTCATTACTTTAACTGTTATGCCTGTTCACACTTGAAGATTAAAAACATAAAAAGAAAGTACATCTTCAGTTACTCTAAAATTCATATAAGTTTTATTTGGTCAACATTTTCTCTCTTTTTTTTTTTTTTAAGGAGAAAGCTTACACTCCTGAACTCCTAAGTAATGTGTAAACATTTCAAAGTGAAAGAGAACTTAAGAACTAGACTGAGTCTCAGGTCTATTTTAATCTCAGATCAAATTACAACTCTAAAAATATGTAACCAAGCTACTGAGACTCAAGATACATGAAATTTTAACACTAGTAAAGAGCAGTGAATTAGGACAGTGAGAAATTAGTTAATGTTGTACATCTCTTCCTTTCTAGTTGTCCTGTCATGGAGGAGCAACGTCTTTTAACTTTCAAATGTTATGAAATTTCTACATATTTATATTTTGGCTTTCATCTCATAGTAGCAGCAAAAATACCACGTAATTGTGCTCAGGTATATAGCATCTAGCCAGCAGTTGTCCACAAAGGTTTCAAAACACTTCCTTTGGTACAAAATTATCCCTATCTCTAAGTCAACTAGGAATCAAAGCATTGCAGTCCATCAAAAGGAAAATTTTCTTCCAATTAGCTTAATTTTTGTCAGGACATGTAAGTTCAGCAGAAGTATGGGGTGTTACATCACCTAAGAATTAGGTACCTGAAAATGACACATCTTTTAACAAAAGACAAAGTTTTTATTATTTGTACGTTATTTTTGATGCCCCCACCATTAAGATAATTCCTTTAAAGCTCTGGCCTCAATGAGACTGTTCACTGGAGGTCTAAGTGACAGAAGTACAATTTCTGCTGCGTTTTTTTGCCTGATGTGATATGACATACTTCCATTCTTTTACCAAGGGCCATGTTATTTCAGAGCCTGAGATACAATGTGGATATCGTATCTGAAAAACATTAAGAATACACAGATATTAAAGGAAACAAGCTTGGAAGGAAGGCTTAGAAGTAAAAACTTAAATCTGTCTGAATCAATACTTTTCCAAAGACAACTTGCATCTTTATGTTAAATACATACTGCAAGTGATGATAAATTAAAATTGCTCTTAAAAGTTCCACTGTATTCTGTTTCTTATTGAAAGCTCATAAATATAACTTCTGAAAAATATGGTATATATGAGCTATAGGATTTAGTTTCAGACTGTTTATATTACATTTCTAGATCATAATTTTCTTTTTCCAGCAGCTTTCCTCAAATTTATACAACCTTACAATATACATAGATGATATGTTCTAATTTAAAATACTCTAAATAAGTTTCAACTTTACACTCATGGCCATATTGGATATGAGCATGCCTTAACTCCTGATAGTGTTTGTTACGTGTAAAAAAAGATATGAGACCATTTTGGTATAGTCTTTTTCTAGACTATTAGTCTCAAAGAATGTGACATTTTTGCCAGCTCCCCAGCAGCAAAAAGCACATGGCAATATCTGCTTTTTTTCTAGTATTCAACCATCAAAAAATTAGAAGAAAAGTTAATTTTCTTTGAACTATGAAGATGCAAGGACAAATCTTCACAGAGTATCTTAACTTTGACATTGATGCCTCCCGTTGTTCCCTTCCAAGCATGAAGTTTGTCCATAACTATCTCCTATAATGGATAATATACCTAGAAAAAGGTTTGGTCAAATCTTTAAGCTTTTCAAAACAAATGCTTAGACCATTAGATCTCTACTTCATAAATGCACAAGATACTTTAACTGAGCAATCTGATCTAGTTGAAGATGTCCCTGCTCCTTGCAGGGGGGTTAATTAGATGACCTTTAAAGGTCCCTTCCAACCCAAACGGTTCTATGATTCTAGGATTTTGAGAAACATCCTTTATTCCATAGTTATTTTGCCAGGCTTTTTAATTTGTTCTCCAGCTCTCATGACATTTTCTTAAGAAACAGCAGTTACTTCAGAGTTTTGAATTTCACACTTAACATATCTAGAGCAGAGGGAGAGGAGGGTTGGGTTTTTTTACCCTTATAGAATGATATGCAGCATTGATATTCTTCTTAGCAGTTATCAATTTGACCTCCAATAAATAGAACAGATTTAAGGGAAACTCATTCAGGAGTCAGGTTATGACTTCAGTGATTCATACTGGCTGATAATTAACTGCATATACTGAACAATTTATGAGAGCTCTAAAAATTGAACTTCTGCACTGTAAACTATAGTATACTACAGAGACAAGATGGTTTGGGTAGTATTTACTGTAAGCTGTTCACAGGAACAACAGGAGAAAGATGTGGTCAGTCTCATTTCCCAGAAAGGTTTGTTTTCCCCAAGTACTCTTTTTTCAGTTACTACAAAAATGCATAGTAAATGACAACCAGTACCTAAGTATCAAACTTGCAGGTTCAATATAACTACTAATTTTATTTAGTAATTGCTCTATAAATATTACAGTAAACAACTCTAATTATATTTCAAATACTTTAGCTAAAGAAACATCTGGAATTCTGGTTAACTATCTGCTAAAGCATAAAGTGGTGGTTAGCTTCTTTCTCTGTTCATGTTTGTCGTGGTTTTGTTAGTGAGGGGGGGCCTAAGGTGGTAGCTTCTGTAGGAAACTGCTAGAAGTCGCTCCCCTTTGTTCAGTGGACTCGGCCGGGCCTAGGGCGGACCTGCTGCTGGCCAAGGCCGAGCCAATTGGTAGCAGAATGTCCCGTGATAACGCCTCTGCGATAACGTATTTAAGAATGGGAAAACAGAAAAAAAGAGAGAGAGAAGAGAAGATGTGAAGAAGCTGAGCAGGGGCAGAGGCGCAGAGGGGGAGGCGCAGGCCTCATGGGCCTTGCAGGCCTCACCCTCTGGCCTCCCGCCAGGCGGCCGACTGGGCCCAACTCGGTCCAGCCCGGCTGCAAGAAGTGGAGAGGAGATGAGAAGTGAATGAGATGTAAAAAGGATCCTGAGAGACATCTACCAGCCTGTTGTGAGGAACGGCTGCAGACGCCAAGGTCAGTTCTGAAGGAGGGGGAGGAGTAATGCGGCTCCTGGCCAAGATTCCTCTGCAGCCTGTGGTGACGACCATGGTGGAGCAGGTTGTCCCCCTGCAGCCCATGGAGGTCCACGGAGGAGCAGAGATCCACTTGGAGCCCGTGAAGGACCCCATATCGGGGGAGGTGGATGCCTGAAGGCAGCTGTGGCCCGTGGAGGGCCCGCTGGGACAGCTGTTCTGGAGAGACTGCACCCGTGGAAGAGATGACCCACGCCGGAGCAGTCCCACAGAGGACTGTGGCCCGTGGGAGGGACCCCACGCTGGAGCAGGGGAGGAATGTGAGGAGTTCTTCCCCCGACCATGAAGCAGCGGCGTAAAACAACATATGATGAACTGACTGCAACCCCCATTCCCTCTTTCCCCCTGTGCCGCTCGGGGGGGGAAGGTAGTAGAGATAATGTTAAGCTTGGGAAGAGGGAGGGGTGGATGGAGGTTGTCTTGTTCCCTGTCTCATTACCCTGCTGTTTGTAGTAATAAATGAATAGTTTTCCCCAAGTCGAGTCTGTTTTGCCCGTGACGGTAACTTTAAGGATTTCTCCCTGTCCTTATCTCAAACCTCGAGCCATTTTTCCTTATATTTTCTCTCCCTGTTCTCTCAGAAGGTGGGGGGAGTGAGAGAGAGACTGCGTAGTCTGGTCTGATCGGGGCTGAACTACGACAATGTTGCAGATTAATGCATGCACACAGTGTGACTGCTTTCTATACTCTCCTCTACCTAAGTTTCTTGTGACAATAAACCAAACTGTCACTTGTGTTTTCTTCAGATATATATTCTTCATATATATCCTTGTACTGACTTCAGCTGGGATGGAGCTAACTTTCTTCTCAGTAGCTGCTGTGTTTTGGATTTAGTATGGGATTTGGTATGTGAAGAATGTTGATAACACTGATGCTAGTTGTTGTAAAAATATATCTACTTTTAGCAATGCAAATACAGAATTATTAGCATCCCATGTGGCAGAAATGCACATGTTACAAGACAGGCTTAAAGAAAACTTCAGTTTTCACTGAAAATTGATCAATTGAACACTACAAATTACACAAGCACTACTACCAGACTGAAAATATACTACTGTCCTTTTCTAATAAGATGTTTAAAGCGTATTATTCATAATTTCCCACTAGGGCGAAGTATGATGGTTAAAAAATTGAAGTGTTATTTATTATTGCTGTAGAAACAAAAATGGTACTTTCTGGAGGATGTGGCCTCACTGAAATCAGAGAAACCAACTTCTATAAACTTTTATATTAACTACTTTCATTTTCTTACAGAGAACCACCTGGATAGATCCAGTGACAGACTTGGGCTCTTACTCTGTGCTACTGCTAAGTCTTGTAAAAATGAAAAACCTGGCTTTATTCATGTGAACAATCTCATTGATGTCTCACATGCATAAAGCTAAAAGCCTGATTGATTTTTTTTTCCCAAGCAAGATTAAAACTAATGCTAATTCACTCCTGTATTATTCCAGTTCCCGTTATAAAAAAAATAAATATACTAGCTTGCATTTTTTTCCAATTGTGAACTACAGAAATAGTTATTTATGACAACACTTTACAAGCAGAAGAAAATAAAAGTTTTCTCCAAATTGCACAGCCAAGTTAGATTTGATCATCTTGCAGGAGCAATTTTTCTTCAGAACAGAATAGCAAGATACGCACACAAAAAAGTGTGTAACACATCAATAAGGAAAAATTATTCCAAGGGCTAATCAGGGGAAGGAAAGAGTCAATTAACATGAACTGAGTAAACCTATCTTTCAATGGTTTCTATTGTTTTTACTTCAGAGTGAAACAGTGGAAAGGCATTCAAGATTACTGATTACCTGTGTATTTGTTGTCCTTTTTTCTGTTTGAAACACAGACTGACTCCTGTATTCATGTTTTCTTGAGAAGAGCTACAGATCTAATGAACTAGTCTACTTTTATTTCATTTTTGTGTTAACATTCTTGGACATGAACAGCTTTTTTAAAAGATAAGTTTAATTTCCATTGTTGGAAAATGTGACAATTACACTATGTAGACAACTACAGCTGGATTCAGAGCAAAGTTACTTTGAATATTCTTTATATTCTGAATTCCTTACTTCATTGCATACTAAAACTGCTGTGGGAAGATAACTGCAGTTGGATCCAAAGTCCAATTTGAGACCCAATGTAAAGCGTCTTTCTAGGAATGCATAATTAAGCAGCATTTGTTAGAGTGAATTTGAGTTCATAAATTATTGAACATGAGTTAATTTTGGTTGGCTTAAAAGCACCACCTGTTCACTCCTATAAAAAACTACCATAACTTCTGTTTCAGTGAAGTATTTAATTCTTATATATTTGGTTTCATCCTTTCATTATGCAGTTGGTTTATTAATATCTTCCAGTACTGAGAGAGTTAACACGTGCCCCATTTCTTTGCCCTTCACACACCTGGGAGTGAAGCACTACAATTCCAAGTGTGTTTTCCAGGTAGGGAAAGCAATATAGATGAGAGTAGCTCAGAGACATGTACCACTGTGTGTAAAGGCTTAAAAGCTGCAAGGCAAACTGCTGTTCATCAATGAAGTTCAGAGCAGCAGCGGTAGTTACCACCTTATATAGCAGCTCTTGAGATGGAAGACTTAATGACTGCTAGAAAACAGCTACTTACCAAAGCCTTTCATAGCAGTTGCAGCATTCTGCTCCTCTCAATAGCTGTTATGTACCAGACTGCTGTGGAAAACGCTCCTTTTGCCTTCTCATGTGGAATTGTTTCCAAATGACAAGCTTAAAAATGGTTTTACAACTGTGAAGTTTAAGAAGTGGCTCAATAGATTGCAGTGAGTCACAAGCAATCACTATGAAGGTTTTAATGCAAATCTTTTTCCACTGAATCTTTCATCTCTGATGGTAGGATGAACCCTTGACTTGCTTGGCATCTGATGAGAAGACAAAAATTCACAATTTCGGATGAAAAATAGAAGATTACAAGTCACCTAAAAATCTATGTGGATCCTCAGGACATGGATCCCGTGGTACTTTACCTCCATTGATTTTGTAAGCAAAGATTCACAGTTGTGCCTTAAAAAACAGACCTGTCATACTCTGTTCTATCATTTCTATCTTTAATTAGTGCAGAGTGTCTATCCTACATAGTCTTGTAACCCGAAAGATGCTGTTTTATCAAGGTACAGGGTTAGAAGTTTTTATAAGGTAACATTTGTTGAAATAAGCTGTTCAAGGAAAATATTCATAAGATTTAGTTTGGAAAAAACCAAACGAGTGGAAGAATTTACCCCATAAGCTCTCCTTTTTAAAGTATTCTAGGGACACTGTCAGCTCTTAGAACAAGATAAAGTGAGTCGCAGATACTACAAAAGCATTACTGTCAGCAGCAGCATGAGATGCTCAAAGGAGAGATGCATTTAAACCCTTTCAGTGTAGGGGGCACTGTGGGAATTCTGTGGAGGCTGGGATCAGAGACACCCACTCTCCTCTTCTTCTCTCTGTTGAATTTTAAACCCCTAGTGATCCATTTCATCAGCAGATATATTGAAAAAGGACCCATGAAAATAAGCAGAATAAAACCAAGGCTGAAATACATGAACATAGTGGCAAGGTAGCAACAAGATTTAAATTATTACTTTCCTTTTCTGAGCAACATTTTAAGTTCGCAACATAATGGAGCAAGGGCACAAGAGACCATGCATGTGTAGGAGAACTCAGTCACTGGCAAGGCACTCCATCTTCCTCCTGCTTCTGTTTATTCCTCTATCTTTATATCAAAGGTTAATTCTACACTTTGAGTGTTTAACTGGCAGAGATGTGCAAAGTAAAGGCTTCATGAAGCATGTGTACGATAGGAGAAGTAACAGGGACATAAATGCAATGAGAACTAAATTTTGAACAAAAGCGAGTTACTCAGTTTTTCTTTGCAGGAGTTTAGGCTCTCATGCTTAAATGTATTACTGCAGGTAACTTTATTGCCATGAGCTTAAATGTATTATTACAGCTCTGACACCTCAGTCTGAATTCAATAAACCGGTATGTAAAGTACTGGTCTCAAATCCAGAAGTCTTGCCAGAATTACATATCCTTAGTCATAAAAACTCTTATCCCATGGAATTCACATCAAGTCATTAACTTCCAGAAACATACTCAGCTGAAAAAAGAATACAGACCTTTCTTACAGTATGTGGTGGAGACTGGCACTAAACATTAAAGACATGTCACTCTGATCTCATCCTGTAGTTGTTCATGCAAAAAATTGTTTTTCTCTTTCACTTCCCTCAGATCCAGACCTTTTGATTTTGGTTTGATGTGTGGATTCAAAAACATAGCTGTGAAATAGACTCTGTTTCACCTGGCTTGAAGTCAAAACTAGTCAGCTTTATGCACTTCCCACAGCACTCAGAACCCTGTACAGGCCAGCCAATCTTTTTCTTTATGATCTTCATGCAAATTTCTAACTTGGTACTGAATGGGAAGCAAACGTCCCTGATGTAGGAGGTCTACACAGCCTCGCGCTACTCCAAGTCTCATTTACCTAATCAGCACTACAGCTTACAAGCTCCAGAATTTGTAAAGCATTTACCACCTAGTTAAAAACAGTATAGTATGTTTGTTAAGAATATTTTTATTTCTGCATACTACCAGGAGAATATTTTAGCATTTTTCTTTTGATGTCAAGTGCTATCTACCAAACAAATGCACACTTTTTTTTTTTAATTCAAGAGAATGCAAAATAGGTGGAGAGACTGCATTTGTAGGTCTACGATTCTTATTTAAGTAGCTGCTTCCATAAATCCTCAGGTATGTAAGATTAATTATTTGCTTTCTAATCTCTGTTCAAAAGAACGCATCTGCTTTTATGTTTAAATCACATTTTAGCATCCTTTTTAAAGGATTTGACAAATTAAAAATGCAGGCACCTGTACATTCAAAAGAATTCTTGTAATGCTATTGATAATCATCTGCTACTTAGCACGCCTTTGCAAAAACCGTGATGAGCTGTCACACATTATCTGTTTGCTATGATATTTGCCTTGGAGTTAAGAATATTTTCCACAAAGGTTTACGATCATGGATATCACAGTGGAGACAGATCTTTGATATTAGGCTAAAAACTTGGATATTAGGGAAAAAACTAAATCTATGGAACATACTGCAAGTTTAACCATTATGTTTAGAGAATCACCTAACCAGCCAGCCTGACAGTTGCATTTGGAGTAAATAACCCTTGTCTATAAGTAGGTTTGCCTTGTCAAGTCTATAAGATGAACAGTAAAGACCTTCCTGAAAATACTTACGTCCACTATCCTACAAACAAAGATCAAGAGCAAGAAACTACTAGCTTAAAAACACATCCAAATTTCCAACCCATGCAAACCATTCTGTTGATTTCTCTTAGCCATGACCTTCCTGAGTTTGCTCAGGTTTACATGCATTTCTAATCTCTGTAATCCTAAAACAATGGCTGCTCCAGCCTCAGAACTGCTTCTGCAAAGACCAGCAAGCTACCTTCTGATTTAGGTCTGCCCTGAGCAGGAAGACATTTTCAAGTAAAGCTGAGAGAGCATCCATGGACTCTTTTTAAAAGGGATCCTAGATAAAGTTATCTAAAGGGATTTAAGTATTCCCTCATACCATTTATTTTAGGGGAGTTATCTTTGGCCTGAACCAAAACATCAGGTCTAGAATTAAATCCTTTTCAAAAGTCTTCCTATTTGAGCTTTGAGACTGACTACAGAACCTCAGTTATTCATTAAGTGCCCCAAAAGCCTGCTCCCTTGGAAAGGTAGTTCCCTTGTCTTGTACTCGGATGAGACAAAGCTGAACCTCACCTTTTTCACAGCAGAATGCTTGAACCAGAAACGAACTGTCTATTGTGAAGTGCTGCAGTCATATCATGCAGAAGGTAATTTTCCACTGTTTGCAGTCAAACCACATGCTAGGCCAGAGTAAGACAAGCAAGGTGCTGTGATGCAGCTCCTAAAGCAGAAAAGTACATTTACTAGCCATTTTATCAGGTGAGTTACCTTTCAGGGGACATTTATCACTCTGCTTCTTCCACTCAAATGCATGCTGGATGTTGATGTGAATGTTGTAATCCAACAACCCAGAAGTGTAAAAAAGAAATGGATAAGGACCTAGAAACACCATCTAACCATCTCATATCCCAAGGCAGAATGAACTGTGTCTAAATTGAAACTCTATACCCGAAACATTGTTTGTATCAATACTTCCTAGCTTCTGCCTAAATTGGGACCATTCACACTAGATTTGGGTCATGAAGTTTTCCTTAGTACTTAATTACTCCACATTTTATTGTGCTTTGTTATCTGAAATAAATGTAATACTTGTCGAACCGTTAAGTCTCTTCATGGCACATGTAATACAAAGGCCTGTTACATCAAACTCACTGCCAGCAGTAACTCAACTATTTTCCATTCAATTACAGAATACACTGATTTTTCCTGCTGAGTCACCTCAAATTCAATTTCTCATTGAGAATTCAACTAAATTACTCACCCATGAATTAACAATGCTGATGCTAACACAGACATTGAATTATATTACATTTTGTGACTAGAAGATGTAATTGCAGCTGACAAGCTCCGCTTCATTTTTTTTTTCTTTTCTAATTTTGACTTATTGATCCTGCCTTTTAAATACAATCCTCTGTGGCCAAAAAAACCATCCAGAATTATTTAGGATTTAGGATGTATCCTAGCAGATCACACAAACAATGCTTCTATTTCAGGTACTGAATATGGTTCAGACATCTTCTCCAGAGTAGTTTAATGGACTGTAGACAAAACAGTGTTAACTGTTCCTGGTTCTACTCACTGATAAGACCCATTATCCTGAAACCACATTTCAGTGCATGAAGTATTATTTGGTTAGCACAGTCACCTGCTGGCAAGTAAAGAAAACAGATGCAACCCATGTAAGAGCAGACAAAATTATCTTGCTGCTTCCTAGAAGAATGAGCATATTATCATCCATATCCTTTTTCTTTAATCTTGAGTGCTTCAGCTCATGTAATAAAAGCCAAAATCCAAATAAAATTGAAAATCCAATCCAAATTACAGTGTAACTTCCAAGTGCCACCTAGTTAAGCAGACATAATTACCCATAATCCTGGATATTCATAGTATCTAACCAAACCTGATGAGCTATGAAAATTGAGCTGTAATTCGTTAGAACAGTATTTCTGCCGAAATGGAAATAACACAAGATTGTTATCTGCTGTAGTATTTTGAATATACTTACAGTAAATCAACTCAAGATGCACACAATTGAATGCAATTAATACCCAGAAATTTCAAAACAGCAAGATGTTAGATTTAGGGGTTTGATTTTGTTTTTATTTAATAAAAATTGACTACTTAAAGCAAATTCTGTGTTTACCTCATACTGGAAGAGAAAAAGATTTTACAGCTGCATGCATATTTCAGAAGAGTTGAACCTGTGGTGGCCTATCTTGCAGGAGATTTTCTTCCCAAGAAACCAGGAGAACAAGCACAGAAAGCACAACCGTGTAGATTAGAGAGGCTCCAGTGAGACTGATAGGAGCTAAGACTACGGAGTACAGTTGATTAAGTCTGGTAGGAATTTTTCAATTGCTGTCTCTTTTACACTGGTGTCATTGGTACATAGTACTGATAATTACTTGAATAACAGTAAAATAATACACAGGTATGGAGAGCTTGAATAACAATAAGATAATATACTGGTATTGAGAGCTTAAAACATACCTGCCCATTAGTATCAGCTGCTTTCTTTGGTAATGTCAAATTCGGGCACAAATATATGGATTTTGCATTTAGTGGGCAATTCCAACAAAATACTTTGCAACAGCACTTGCTGTGTCATCAAAAGTCAAACATTTTTGCAGAGTAGCTCAGTTTCAAGCAGAACAAAACCCACCTGGCTTCCTGGCAGGTAGCCCAGTTACACAGTACCGGTACAATTGCCCAGAAATTGTGGACTCTAGAGTATTTGCAAAGAATTTCATGTTTTAGTAGCTCCAAGAATCAAGGAAAATTTCAGAATACTGAAATCTGAGACAGGGATACGTACTGTACACAAGGTTAGCCACAGTAAATCATTCAAACAGGAATTTTCACACACCATTACTAAGTAGATACAGTCACACATGCATAATGGCTAAACTACTATATTTAATGACATTTAGCAATACATGTCAAGACATGTTACTTGCTGACTATGACACTTTTTTGTACATTTCCTGGTTTTGTTTTCCTTATGGTTTTACTCCTTAATATTAATAGAGAATTTACTAATTAAGGATTTACTATTTAATTATTTAATTTAAATTTACTATTTAATTTACTATTTAAAGATAGGAAAGTCCAATCTAATTTTATTGGGTTTTCAATTTTAATGGGGATCTGCAATTTTAATAGTTTAAGTACATTCTTCCATTCCTAGCTCTAGTTACACCAGCTTTGCTTCTAAGAGATATCTTCCAGTACCAATAAGTTATTGATACAATTCCCCAGGATGAAGTTAAACTACAGTTGCAAGCTGGGTTATAGCAAGAGACTCCAGAAGCCATTCAAGCTACATTATAAAATGCATCTTTTAAGGGCCTGCTGTTGATTCCAGAAATCAACTTAAATACTGTCTGCATGGGTAGCTGCTACTAATGGGCTGAACTGGCAACTGTCTCTGTTCCTACCCTGCTGCAATAGCATTGGCGGAGGTTCCCAGAGCAATTGATCTTGGAGATCTCCAGAAAACCGATCAAATAATCGACAAATACATGAGCAAAACGCTGTTAACGCTACCGGCCAAACATGGATGTGTGCCTAACAGAATGTCAGCTAAAACTGCATAAGTCTTAAGCCACAAGGTAGAAAAGTAACTTTCTATCAAGATATGTCTTCTTGTGGTCTTTCTATATTCAAGCACGACAAGCTTGTGAATTATTACAAATGCTGGTATTTGAGGACTGACTAAGCTTGTGGGAACAATGTACTCCTCTAGATGATTATCAACCATTCACCTGGCTAATGCGAGGCCAGACCTGGCCTGACTGCCTTGCTGAAGGGAATATAATTAACTCCACAGTCAGGTTGCCTTTGCAAAGTAGGATGAGCCCCAGGAGGTGCGCGCGTAGGAGAGAGCGCCATTGCTGCCACCCAGCGTGCAGAAACGGGCTGGCAGTGGAAGCACGACAGCCTTGTTTCCTATCAAAAGTATCTGCGTATCAAACACCCCCCTCATGGTAACCAATAAAAAAAAATAGAAATATACTTAAATGGATTTTTCAAATTTCCCTACATCTTAGACCAGCTGGAAAATGATTCCTTACATTCTTCCACCAGAACACCCCCACCAGAAAGGGGTGACCTTAGAAAAGCATGTTTGGAAACAGCTAAGTACATTTAAGTATTATTGATTGCACAAGTAATAGCGCCAAAAGTGATTACACAGTGTGGTACTTACAAATATAATTACACTTCAGAAAATCAAAATTAATTTGTACACTTCTGCTACACTTTTAAAGTTGTTGACATTTCATTGTAGTGCTCCTAATGAAATGAAAATTATTAATAATTGTTTCTACTTCAGTGTGACAAATGTCATTTAGGTTAGGATATGAATTTGTTAGTACCTCATCAGATCACTAAGTTGACTTTTGGCTGATGTTAGTATTTGAAAGTGGGGGTTATTCGGATCTATCAGATGCAAGTTTACACAGGCCAATCATATTCTGATCTATATATATGGTGATGAAGCATGTGAAGCATCTTGTGTGGTGTAGTCCTCTTTTCTTAGAAATCAGTCTGAAATGGTGTAAAAAAAAATGGAAAATTAAGCTGCCTGGACAAAAGATCAAAATTTTTCTTCTTCAGATCACTTCAACAGTGAAATAGTATAAAATAAACTGGTGCAATTAGCGTAACACCAGGGCCATTGCCTGAAGTATCATTTCCTTTTTATTCCCCTACCAAGCAAATTTAATCTTATTTTGACATATAGTGAATCACAGTGTTCAAGTATGGAAAATTATCAAATGAATAGCAAAAGTGCTGAGTACAAAAAAGAAAAATCTACTGTGCAAAATAAAAGTTAAATTACATTATGTCTCAATGTTTATCTCAGACAACATATCATTCCTATAAAGAGTTATATAATTAGCACTAATAAAATAATTAAGCTTTTAAAATACTGCAATAAAAAGACCAAACACTCTTAGAGTACTTGAAAATAATTAAATAATTAAAATTCACACAAACAATATCTGAAGACCCTTACTGTTCTAATTTTATAGTCAGGTGAACTGACAACCAGATCATTTGTCTCAGCAATTACAGCAAACCAACCAAAAAGCTGCAAACAGAATTTTGGAAGACGTCTCTCCAAGCTGCTCAGACAGTTCTCATCTACTGCCCTCAACTTCGACAGGAACCCTTGCCTCAGGACATCCTATCAAGATTCATGTTACTTTCCAATAGCTGATCTAAAAGTGCATAGAATAAAACATCTGTGTTTTGATTTAAGAAAATCCATGATAAGAATATACAACTTTCATTATTTAGAAAACCCCTTACATTTTGCATCATTGCTGTTAATGGTCCAACAAAAGTGGATAATTTCTATACAAAGATCAACACAACTGTTTTGTCTAACTGCTGTTTGAGCAGTACTTTCAGTCATATAAAAACAATTACGTTAGGCTAAGATAACTGCCCTGGATATGCGGCAGTTTCCTCAGAAAGAAGTATTATCAAAAGCCAGTTTTGTAAAATCAAAGCCTCATACAATGATGGCTGTATTAATATTTTAAAAGTTTTCTCATTTATCCAGAACTTATTTCACCAGCTCTGACTGATGATAAAATCTCAGCTGTAGATGCCACACAGAATATAGGAGCCTCCTAGAGATCTGCTCTGTCTGTACTCGGGAAATGGATACTCCTGCTTTCCCAGTTGTGCCCATAAATCCAAGTGGCATATTGACAAGTTTGAAAGAACAGCTTGTATAAAGCCACCTGTTCAGTAAACATATCTTTGTTTACAAAAAAACCCAACAAAACTCAAAAAAAAAGTAACAGCATATCAATTTTAACAACATTCTCCTAGATCTGGGTAGAATTTTTATTCCTCTGTTAACGTTGCAGGCACATCATCAGCATGATATGCTTTGATCTGATTTCCACTATACTTTGCTTGCAATTAGAGACAGCAAAGAAAAGGCTATTTAAGGGACTTGTTTTCTCAGAGATACAAGCAGATATCCAACATGATGTCAAAAACTGTTTAAGTGGTCAAACTACAGTAGCAAGTAAGCAGCCAAATAGTCTGGCACAGACAGACATAATTTGATTTTAAGCTGTATTTTGATTAAAAGAATGACCCACTTCTCACCCACTCTGATAATAAGCTGTTTCACTTTCAGTAGATAAGCACAAACCTCCCCAAATAAAATGCTTGCCTCAGTTCTCCCTTTACATTCTCATCAGTAGCTTCCCACTTCGACTTTTTAGCTGATCAAAAAGTTAAAAAGAAAAATTAAATAGCCTAGAAAGTTATATTTTTATTTTCATCTTATGCTTTCTTCTTTTATCCCATCACCTATAAATCTCTGGTTTATCCCCATTCAGTTTTACCACACTCATGATATTTAGATTGGTAATGTTTATTTCTCCTACAGTTTCAGTTTTCAGGCTCTTAAGATTATTTGAGAATCCCAACTTCAATTTAAAAATCCTTATATTGCTAGCACTCAGGTTCTGGAGAACAGTGTGAAAGTATGACTCAAGTGTACTCTAAAAGCTCTAAATAAAAGCAAAGAAAAGGTTTATGCCGAACAAAACAAAAAACAGAGAACACATTCTTAATGTATTCTCAGAATTGCTTGTCAGTGATTTTTTTTAATTGCTACATTTCATGAAGCAATTATGCTTAAGTGCTTATTCTGATCAAAAAGATGTATTTTACACAAATGTCACAAACCTGGTGCAGTGTATAACAGGCTAAGTATTTCTGAGGAGCACTGTCAGGATGAGCAGAGGGATGATATTAAATAGCCAGTAAAATCATCTCACTTATATCACTTTCTCATAACAGTGATGCATAAAAGCTAGTAACACAGCCTGCTTGCTCACACTTTGCAACCTGGCAATGCCATTCACATACAGCATCCTCCACCAAAATTGCCCTTGAATTTTCATTTTGTCCTTACGGTGATTTAGTACACCCTTACCCCTCAGGAGGCCAGCAAACACCCCACAAAAAAAAAAATATTCCACGCAATTCCCATTGCAGAAAAATAACTGCCAGGGCAGCACCTGCCCAGCCCTAGCTGTACCAAGCCTACTTGACAGTACTGCCTTTACTATAACATAGCCCTGCTGAAAAATACTCTTATGTAAGGGTTTTTTAGCAATAAAATCTAAACCCTCACCTGAACTTTTGCTTAATCAATGCACTCTAAGCAGAACCTTGACTGAAATGCCAGCAAGCCAACAGCCTCTGCCTCCCCTGAAGAGAGCCACACTCAAACTTACCTCAGCCAGCTGCTCTCACTTTCAGGGCAAGAATGGGCCTGGTCTCTCCCTGAAGGATTCATAGCTGCAGAGACACGGGAAATAGGACATAAAAGCGCAGGAAGACAAACCCCAAAGAGCCTTAAGGAAACAGTAGGGGTTGCCTGTGCTTGTAGCCTTTGCTGTGCTGGGTGGGAAGGGGAGCTGGCTGGGGCCTGTGAGGAAGTGCTGACTGCATTCCCTCCAGGTGCAGCTCCAGCTTGGATGAGCACCAGCTGTCTCTAATTTGAGGGAAAGTATAGGTTGTTTTTTTGTTTTTTTTTTTTCAGAACAGTTGCTGCTGTTTACCCCATTACCTCACAGTCTGTGAGAAGGTAATAAAGCTAAGATGGTCTCTGTTCCTGGGGGTTGGTGGGTTTTTTTTTTTCTGGTGCTAGACTAGCTCAACTAAGCCAGGCCTTGCTGAGCCTTAGCCTGCCATGGCTTGGTTGTTCAGCCTTTAGCCACACCTGTGAGGTGTGGATCCAGGTGACTCCATTTTCAAGCCTTGTAGGCTGTGGGCGTGCTGTTACTGGCTGATGTGTGGCTATGGTGTGCATGGGGAGGGTGTGCTGCTGTGGGGATGTTGGTGGTGGGGCTACACCCTGTTGTAAGGGAGAGGTAGGCAGCCAGAGCCCTGAGAAGTTACATCAGGTAGCTGTCTGACTTTTGGTAGGCAATGGGAGTTGGTTTGTGAATCCCTGGCTGTAGTCTCTGGAGTCTGGAGCAAAAAAATGAGTTTGGATTTTGACCTAAAAGGCCTGGTTTCACAGACTGCTTGAGAAATAATATAGATGGTGGTGGCATGTCCAGTCCTATTGTGGTTTGTAATGCTTTCAGGTGAGTCTAACTCTCAGGTACTCCTTAAAGAAGGTATTCGTCCTTGTCTCAGTCTGCATCTGAAGGAGCTGAGGTGTGGGGGAAGCTCCTCTTGCTTGTAGTAGTGTTCAAGGGGATATGTATCTGGTTTATTCTGCTGAGTGTAGAATGTGAAATAAAAAGAAATGTATGATTGATTATGGCTGAACTACGACAAATTTTATTTCAAGAACTGAGCTATGTGAGAAATTTGAAAGTACAAATACCTGTACTATGTCTACCTAAAAGCTGTGGCCTGGTAAGCAAAAGGAGAGGGGGGAGCTCCACATTACTACAAATGGGAGACGGGTAGGTGGGCGCTGTATGTAGTAATACTGTTTCTCTGGTTCAAAAATTGCGTTATTTTCTTGGGGTTGTTGTTCCAAAGCTTGCAAAAAAGCCTGGAGTTCTACAAAAATGCCTGTGTTTGGAGCACTTACCAGCTGGTCCCCTAATTACAGAACAGGGGAGAAAGGTTGCAGTTAGAAAGTGACAACATAGGCAGGTCTGCAAACCTTAATTGTACTTAGCTTTATTCTGTTCAGGCTACAGTTGGGATATCATTTTGAGGTTAGTGTATTGCTTAGAGATATGAATAAAAATCCTTAATTAACACAATAGCAAAGAACTTTGGTTTCTTATTTGGTCTGAAATAAAAAGAAAAGCTGGTTAGCTGAATAATGATATATTCCCCTGAAGTGAAAAATTAGCACCTTACTAATATTTCTCTCAAAACCTCTTGATTTTAAATTAAGAGTAGTAGTTTTGTGATTAAATCCCTGGGTAGAAATTCAGTAGATTTGAGTTCCATTCTCAGATCTGAGCCAGACTCATTATGTGACCCTGGGTTATGTGTTAGTTACCAGGGCTAGCTTTTCAGCACCCATCTGCTTTTAATTATGAGTACAGTGCAGCTGAGAAATTGCCAGTGGGACTAGCAGGACTTTTTGCATTAGCTGCAGTTGACTTTGGATCAGACCCTTTTATCTGTCTGTTTCCTAAATGTGTATGTATGCAGAACCAGGCTCTCTACTTAACTGGGATATTGGAAGGGTGTATTAATTAGCTTTGTGCACTGGTGAGATATTACAGAGAAGGGAATTGTGTAAGTAGCTATGTAGAGAAATACATTTATTACAATAAATTAGCATAATATTAATATTACTGTCCTGTTTAAGTCAATTTGTTAGGGTAACAATTTTGCAACTTTCTAAAGTTGTTTTTAAAGTATGAGACACCATCTCTTACTTCTAAAATATCTAATTTTTTATGTCATTATGAGAAGACAATAAAAAGTATACAAATATCCAGGAGTGAAGGATTTACAGAGACCTTAAGTATTTTGTAAGTGGAAAAAAAGTAATTTTGAGTTAAAAGTACAGAAATATAATTCTAGGAGGCATCTTCCTATTGTTTAGGACAGGATCTGTTTTCTGCTGTACAAGATGATACTTTAGAGTTTCTGGGGTTTACAGCTTTTTTTTTTCTTTTTTTTTTTTTTTCCCAAACTTGGGGTATCTATATATGAAGAAACTCATTACGTGACTACTGCAAGAGGAGAGAGTGCAGACAGCAAATTATAACAATTCCGAGGTGATGAAGGTTTCAAGAAACTCCAGAGGTCAAATTTTTACCACCTGCTGAAAGGTAAAGTTCAGTTAATTGTTGTTGACAAATATTTGATACTGCTAACTGCATGTAATAGCTCTGGTTCCTTGCATGAAGTGATTCAATGAAAAAAAACCTTAAGTTTAAACTTTGCAAACTACTGTTGTCATATTTTACCTGAAGGAAAAAATATTTGATGCTACAACAGTTCTGTTAAAGTGTGGGAATTTAATTTCGTTCTTCAAGCTGCACATTTGACTAGATGGAATATGGTGAGATGTGTCTGAGCTGAAATTTAGTTAGGTAGCAAAGGTGCTTATAATGATTGGTAATACATGGGCATTGAGCAAGCATGCTTTCTAAGTTCTGAACAGTTCTCTGGCTTTTCTTGCCATCCCCTTGAGAAAAAGACTACATCAATTAGCTTTCTAAATTAGATGGCTCTGTTTTGAGCCAGATTGGCCATAGTGACACACCTGCAGTGACTTAAGCAGGCAGTTTAATTTGTATGCCAACATCAGGTTGGCACCTTCTAGGCTATCTGTTTTTCCTGAATGCTCTGATGAAAAGAAAAAAAAAAAACAAAACAGTAAGGTAAAGACTATGAATTTGACATTTGTTTCAGGCTGAGTTGAAAAACACTAGTTAATGAACAAAACTGAAATTATTTTATAGTATTTTAATGATCTTGAGTATTAATACTCTTACTACTTAATTTGCTGTTGCTTCTTACTGTTTACTGTGTATTGTTTTGTACATGGTAGGTATTCCAATGTAGTATGGTTAACTGGTACTAATAGATTCATGCTAGAGGAAGCAAGCGTGAATATCACTGTGTGAAGTGATGAGCAACTTGCAGGCTGCTATCCAGTTCCTCCTATGTATAAAGTCCCATCAGTCTGGGTTGAATGGCGAGAGATAAAGTAGATTAAGTAATGACTAGAGGAAAAAATGTTTTATTTTCGCATTTATATCCGGATCATTATAAGCAGAAACTCAGGAGCCATTATTTTAAGCATTAGTGCATAATGCAGTACATTACATTAAGTTTTATGTGCAGCACTTGGAACCTCAAGATGACTACTGTAAACTTTCCGTCACTGCTAGTTTTTACAATGACCTTTTATCTTCATTAGACAGTACTCTGAAATTTCTCTAAGTATACCACTATGGATTCTTTGGTAGCGTAAACTAGAATATATATTGATGTTAATGGAGCCATTCACATTTATTAGTATAAATTAGTTTTAGTATTCTTTCACATCATAAGTCATAATGGACATCAGGAAAGTCATTTGGCAGCACTGATGGGAAAACAGTGAAAATTGGAAAGCCATTAACTCCATTATTCAAATTTTAGCAGCAGAAATGTGTGTATTTATGTGTATATGTATTTCCCAAACTTCACCTTTATCTGATATACATCAATGAATGGGCAGGAACAGGACCGGGGGAAGAATGATTTTCATCACAAGAATAGGACAGTGTTCACCACTGTCTGACCCTTCAGTCTGAAGTCTTTCTGGTTCTTGCATTTGTCCTGTGTGTAAAAGTTAGACATAATGACACTAATCACCTATGCATGCATGTAGTTTAGTTTTGTCTATAAAGTACTGATAGCTTGCTGTCTATATTGATAAAGAAATTAGTGAACTATGTTGCAAGGTCACTTCTGGCTGCAAAATCATGACATCTGCTCAATAGATAAGTTCAACAATAATCCTATAACAATATGATATCCATTACGTGGATTATTTGAGAAGTAAAATTATGTTTAGGTTTTTAGGCTGTGATTCTAATAGAGAAAGTAGTTAGATAGGAAAGGATATCCCAAGTCTAAATCTAAAGCCCCTATTATTACTGACAACTACATTAAATAGTTTGAATTTTTGAGGTTTTACTGTAAAACAAATGCATAATACAAATAATAATTAATGAGTAAATGACAGTTAGTCAAGCAAGCCTGAATATCTGTTTTATAGTGAATGAACATTGAACACTTCTGGCATGTAATGCTCTATTTTTACCCCCCAAAAATCCATACAATATTTAAACCCTTTTCATGCTGCATTTTGATGACTCATTTTTCCATATTGATATCGTACAAAGCTGTGATTTCCTTATGTATTAAAAAAAGACTTGCTGTGTTTATTTGTCGAGGGAATTCATAAGGAAAACTTATACAGACTATAGAAATTGTGAGATAGCAGAAAGTATTTAATCATGGCGATGGCTTTTTCAAGTGATTTTTCTTTGTGACAAACCAAATATGTATTGTATTATTTGTAGATCACTATATCTAATGTCAGCACACATTTCTGTTTATTGACTCATTTTATCATACTGAACTGTCACAAGCTTCTTATTAATCTGTCTCTGAAGGATCAAAATGCTTTAATAAATATGTTTGTTCCTTTAGATCTTAGGCTGAAATGAAACTGTTAGTTAAATGTACTGTGACTTTGAGTGAAGATATCTTTAGAGTGACTTAAAATGGGAGCACGTTCTATAAATCTGAGACTGACAAAGGAGAAGGCATCTTTGTCTTAATGGCCAATTAGGACTCAAATAAAAACAAAGTAAAAAGCCCTTTTCCCACACAGTGTGACACTTCTGTGTTATGTGGTGTGATTGATTTGTCAAAGGGATAATTAATTTTGCAGTTTCATAGGGAAAACTCATTGCTTGTGTGGGCTATTCATTTACATGAACAGATTGATGTGCTTTAAAGTCAGTCCATGTAATGTGTGCGTGCATGATGCAAGGGCTCAGGAAGGTGTCCCTCTTTCATTGCTGTACAGACACATCTAGTTGGATTTTTACTTTGTTCAAGGATATGAACATGCATACTCCTTTCTTCAGCTGGCAGGGACAAAAAGGAGGGGACCTGAAGGAAAAGCAGACTCTAAAAGGAATGTAAGACCTTATGCACTTCTGCAGAGGAAATTGAGTGGACTTGACTAATAGCAGAAAGCTAATTTTTGCATAGTCAAAATAAGTGTGCTGTTCTGAGCAAAGAGCAGTAAATGCTTGGCTTCTAGTGAGGGATCAAAATCTCATGCAAGATGCAGGAGTGCCTAATCCATGCCATGTCAAAGGGGAAAGGCATTTGAAGAACAGCATCAGATTTAAGAAAAAAAAAATTAATATCATCCATGTAATATTGTTGTTGGTCATTGTAATACAGCTTCAAGTTCCTTGGTAGCTCTCACTACATAAACCTACAAACCTTTGAGCATGAGCCCGCTGCAGTATAAGCAAATCTTGTATCTGTGTACTGAGTTAACAGGTATTCTTGAATATACATTTTGCCATTTAAAAGCATTATACCTTAGATCCTTCCTCTTGTTGGTCAAACTTTTTTGCTTCATTTTAGCATCAAGAGGTTTTTTTTATTTTATACATAGGTTTGGAAAGTAAACACCCATCTTTATTGGAAATGCCTGAATCTTTCTATATATCCTGCTTACTTTAAGAGTTTACCTGTCTTGAGTTTAACAGGTAAATATTTTTATTGTATGTAATGTTGGTTAATTCAGCTGCCTTCTGGAAATAGCCCACAAGTATCAAAGCTTGGTTTTTTTTGTAATAAACTTGTGTTTAATATACTCGCATTGAAATGTTGGTAGCAGTTAGCAAGTCAGATAATTTTAGATGAACATGCAAATGTGGAAACAGTATTTTATTGATGTGTACACTTGTGAACATATTGCAGATGATCATGTGTGAATAGCTATGCCTGTAAAACTCTCCAGTATCACTCTTGAAAAGCAAGTCTCCAATGGCTGAAATTAATTTGTTTTCAAGTGCAATTGTGCGTGTTTGTGCAGCTGCAGAAGAGTGCATATTGTAGCTGCTAGGGGCTAGTTTGCACAGACCACCCACCTATCAGTGTGCTTCCTTAAAAATGTGAACAGTTTGGTACTGCTTTCTTTCCCTTATATCTTAGCATCAATCCATGATATTGTTATAGTACACTACATGACTTTTCCTCTGTGTCATTGTGTACTGCCATTGGGAAATGAAGCCTAAAAAGGCTGCCATTAGAGCACATCATTAAATAAGACTGCATGAATTCCGACTGTCGAACAATTGATCAGTTCCATTTTGAGCCAAAGAGATGTTTTATCCCTATTTGAGGTCATTTAGCACAAAAAAAAAAAAAAAATCAATGTTTTAGTGGTGCCTTTAATTTGCTTTAATTTTCTTTTAGAAATTGTGCACTATAATATCAACCCCTATCTTGTAAAGGAAAAGATCAAAGCATGCCAGAACTTATGTGCATGTGCTAAATGTGAGAAAGTTAGAAATTAACTCCAAAGTGCTGTAGTTTTCTGAACTGTTGAAAAGTAATTCGTGCTGAGGGGTTGTTTTAAGATGCCCTCTTTTAGTTGGATGCAGAGCAGTGAGAATTGTTCAATTAACTGCAGCAAGAAAGACTGGATATACCTTCCACAGCAGTTTTTGGTTGTACTGAAGTTGTTCAGTTATTATATTCAGTTTTCTAGTTCACTCATTTTGAAGCTTTGGCGCTTTGCAGTGGTGTATTTGACATTCTTCAACTGTTTTTCTGGTATTTTTATTGTCAAAAATTCCAGCACATACTTAATGTTATCCACCTGTCTCTTGGTGCTCAGAATGAGCTTATCATAGTAATTGGTCAAAAAGTGCACACCAGTTCATTTAGTAAAGTGAATAAGGTTATAGAGCTGCTGCTGCTCTCAGATACCACTGTATCTTTAAAATATCCTTTGTATGCCTCTAAAATGATACCTTATTCCAGTAATAACACATGAATCAATGATGTCAAATCAATGAAAAGACAATGGAACCAGATGTTTTACTGTCTGCTGATCTATTCTGCAGCATTTTAGTGCTTGTGATGCTATTTATGCCTGTAGATGTCAAGAGGACCTGCCCGTTTTGTCAGACTGTAGGAGAGGGTATTGTTAATGTATCATGTGAGGCTTTTGCCCTTATCTTCATTTTGATAAAAAGTTCTGTGAATGCTCTGAAGCTGGCATGTAATACTACCCAAAGAACATTATTCTTTATGTGGAATGTTACATTTATTAATGTTTGTCCCATAAGCAATACAAGTTATTGAGGCACAAAATTCATGTGTGTGAAAGTGCTCATTGCTATGAGATTGAGGCAAAAGGGATATATTCTGAATTCAGTGATGCAACACTATTGTGACTACTGCCTTTGTTAGAAGAACAAGTATTAGCAGACGTTAAAGGGAAAAGAGTAATTCAACCACATCGACAATGTATGCGAGATATTTAAATTGAATCTTTATTTTCTCTGAACATTTTGATCTTTTGGCATATGAAGAGTAACTGCCATATTTTTTACTGTGTGGAAAGTTCCCCTTTAGAGTTGAGAAGGAAGCTGCAGGAGGAAAAAAAAGATGATCCATTGTTAAATCTTCAAAGAAAAAGATTCAGGGATGAAAGCACAATTGAGATACAAAAGGTGTTTTAAGGTATTTAATGTTTCAAAATGTAGTTCTGGCTCCTTCCTACTGGCCAGTTTCAAATTTACTGTCTTAAGAACTGGAATTTCAAAGGTGATTTGGAAATGCTTTTTTTCTGTATTAACTAATGTGAGGGCATATGGCCCTTGAGTCTGAACATGTGGCACTAAAAATGTGTGTGGAGTGCTTTGTTTCAGAGTCACATTTTTCCTTTCAATTGTTTCTGAAATCAAAGTTTTTGTGTTCTTGAAAAGACTGAGCCTGTGTAATGTCATGCTTTGAAATCCTGTTCTCTTGACATTATAAAACTATGAAAGGTAGAACTTTGACTAACTGTATTATTCCTTCACCTTAAAGAGACATTGTCAGGTTTGCTAGGCTCTAAATATGACCCACCTAGTTTTATTTCCTTTACTTCTTATTCAACTATAAAGCTTTTGATTCTTTTCTATATAACAGTGCTCCGAAGTGTGCTTTTTGTCGTAAAATTAAACAAACATAAGTCCAGAAACTTAAGTTACTTCTGCATAATTCAGATCAATGTATCAGGTGATAGCGGTGTGCAAACTTCACTTCAACTGACTAGTGCTTATCAAACAACGAGCAAAAGTGATTTAGAACTAGGTATGTCTTTTGATGTGTGGATAGAGTGCTGATCAAAGTCAGTGATAGCCATTCATGCAAATCCCAGGACAGGCTTTGTCCCCATTAAAAGTATATTGCATTACAATAATTATCAGTCAATCCCCCTCGTTTTTAGGTAAAAATAATTTTAATTTGACCCCTTTAAATCACAAATAAAAAAAAAAAATGAAACTCATACTTCTGTTTTAAAACTTAGTGCTTCCATCCAGCAGAACTAAATCCCTAATGGTTTAATTACCTATAATCATCTCCTTCACAAATATTCTGTTTATTACCGCCCAGGAAATGGTCTTATTGAAAACCGTGCATGACCTTTGGGCATAAAAAAGTCAGTATGAGATCTATAAACTCTGTTGCTCAATAGAGTCTGCAACTGTGACAGGCACTTTATTTTTAACTGATGCCATTGTCATCTTTATCTGAATATCTAACAAAAAGTGCAGTTTAAATCTTGGTACTGACCTGAGTTTACTTAAGTAGCTGTATACAGCTGACAAATTGTTTTTTACTGCTCAGAAAGTTGTAAAAGCTCTCTTTTGTTCATGCTTTCCATATGTTGAAAATGAATTTTTGAAATGTAATGTGATAAGAAAACTCCTGACCTCAGTAAAAACCATTTTCTGCCTAATAGAAACTGGAAACACCCAAGGCTTCACTTTGAAGTCCCTGAAACCCAAAGATCTGAATGAGTCTGAAATATCCAGAGTCCCATGGAACTACAATTGGATACCTTGGTGTCTGTGGTAGGCTTAAGTTCCTTGCTGAAAATGTATTAGATCAATGCTTAGAGAATGCTATGCATTTCAAAAAATGTGCAAATGGACCAATCCATGGAATATTGCTTTCCCATTGCCCTCTTGAATAGACAACCAATAGAGAACTCGAGTGTTATTTGCCTCAATGTGGAAGTGCATGAATATTGTGTTTGATGGAGGAGCTCCATGGTTTCCCAGGTCTTTAAAAATACGATTCTTACCAGAGGGATGTGGAATAGGAAGTTATAATAGATAGGCAGGCAATTAATAAATCACAGATTTATTCCCAGATTGGAGTAAGCCTTACCACAAAATTTGATGATAAATGAGGAAAGAGTAGAAACGCTATTTGGTTCTGCTATCTAAAATAAAATTGAAGAGACACTTTTCAAATGAGAATATATTGTCTGCTTCTTTGTCTGGTTCTTTCATTTCAGCTTTGTTAGATCTTTTGTTTCTTTGATGCTCAGAATATTGCACCATTTGGCTCTAAAACCTACATTAGAAGAGCATTAATTAAAGGCAGACACAGTGCAATGGAGACACTGTTAAAATTATGCTTGAAGGTACAATGTAATTAATTTTGTACAAGTGAAACATAAAAGAGAGAATGAAACCAGAGGAAATAGCAGCATATCTTCACAAAATGATGATGAGAAATACAATTGCAAATCAGACAAAATATGAAAGGACATATGGAATAATTAGACTTCAAGAAAGAAATCAAAACAAAGGGTAACCTACTAAGTGCTCATAAAAATTAAGTGAAGAATATATAACTGATGTTCAAGGTTCTTGGGGTTTGTTTTGGAGTGCTTTTCAGTGGAGTGTAAGATTTATATTAAATACCTGCCAGTAATATGAAGATGTAAATTTTACATCGTAATTTCCTGACAGGTATGTAAAGAATTGAGAATATAACTTCACTTAAGAGCAAGTTCTGTGTTAGAAGCTCTGGAGGAAGATAATGGGTTGGGTTCTAGGTTATGGTTCATAGGTTGAAAATAAGGGCACATGACACTGTTACAGTTAATTATGTCTTTATAGTAGAAGAAAAAGTCTTTAGGAAACTGCTTTATTTTAATTAGTGATTTTAAGTAACAATTAAACTTTTCCAATTCTTTTTAAGAACCCTTATGGTTCGCTTTGAGTTGTGACTGCTCTTCAGGAAAGCAGTTTAAAAGGTACAAAAATGTGTCTTGAACATTCATCCTGTTCTCCAGAGTTTAACTGAAGCCAGGGGTTTCCAAAGGTCTGTGATGGCAGTTTTTAAGTTTAGCATAAATGAACACAGAATCACAGAATAGTTTGGGTAGGAAAGAACCTTTAAAGGTCATCTAGTCCAACCCCTCTGCAAGGAGTATAAAACAGAATGAAATATTATCATATGTTTAAAGATCTCTGTTGCATGTCATGAACTTTTTTTGATTGCTGGGATTGTAAAATTGTTGGTCTGCCTGCAGAGATTTCATTCTAATTGTATGGAAACTGTTGGTACGCTGGGATGACCGTTATGGTGCCAGCTCTGGAAGGGTGGTACCACTTGTACATTAGTGGGACTGGATTACAGATAGTTATTAATGCCTTCATTTTCCTTTGCTTTAGATTTAAACAAAAAAATATGTTAGAGCATTGTTCCACACACACATATGCACACTTGTTTATGCGGTAACACAGCTTAGCTCTGTTAAAATTTGTGCAACATATGGGCTTCTGTCATCTGGGAGAAAGCAGTGTCACTAGAAATTCTACTTCGGTGTTTCTGTTGCTGATGAGCAAGCATAAATGTTTATGATGATTGATGGAAAAACCCTGAAACTTCTTTTAAAACATTGTATGGATTTATAGGACATTATCTTCCTGAAGACTCTATGGGTTATAACTTCTTGCCAATTTCAAAACTTTGCAAAAAAAGAGTACCTACCAATCTGGATTCTAACAGTTGGGTGTTTTTTTTTTTTTTTAAGTTGAGGTTCCTCTTTATTGTTGTCTGGATAAGTCACTTGATTACTGGCCTCCAATAGGTTCATCAGAGCCAAAATGAAAAATGGCCATTAGCAGCCAGTGGGAAGGACTCCTGGGTGAGGATTAGCCAAAGTGTTGTGCAGTCCTCCAGCTGTGGGTTAGATAGGTGGACACCATTTTCTCCAAAATGGCGGTTGAGTAACAGCATTCCCAGGTGATCTAGAAGGCTTCTTGGAAGAGTGAAATTGTTAATTGCCTACAACTTAAAACTATGCACAAAAAAAGCAAAATTGGTCCCTTAACATCCTCTGCAGTGTTACTGGCCTTTCTACATTTCTAAAGCTTACTTAATTAGTCACAAACTCCTTAGCTTGAAAGCAAAGTAATTTACAGTGTAATAGTTCATTCTCTGTTGTATGCAGTTTGTAATTTATTGGAATTTTAAGGAGTCTTACATAAATCCAAATCTATCATTACCCTTTTTAGTGTTATATAGCACAGTGCAATAAGCTCATGCAAAATGTTACTTAAAGATCTGTTTTGCAGCTATGTAAAGGACAAAACAGGCTTCAAAACAGAGTATGTTTTAAAGCAAACCACATTTAACTGTTTTCAGCGTGTGTAATCATATTAACCAGTCCATACTTTTTCTCCCTGAGATGTCAAATCACACAATTTCAAAATCAACCTAAAGGAAAAACGCAGTGTATTTTTTTGGCCTCTCTGGCAAAACTCTTAACCGCTACAATGTAAAGTTGCTCCTTGCAGGGAGGTTGGGCTAGGTGACCTTTGAAGGTCCCTTCTAACTCAAACTATTCTATGATTAAAATATTTAATTAAGAGGAGGGCTTTATGGACTGTGGTATACAGTAGAAAATCTGACAATCCCTGATCTCATAAGTTGTCTATTCTGTCACAATTTGCACAAAATTGTAGGAAGACAGGAACTTCAGAAGGGTAGAGAATGTTCACCCATTAATTTTTATAACAACTTCAGAGACAACTCATTTAACTGAAGTTTAATCTTAATTCCAGTGTCAAGACTTTTAAAATTGTCTATTATAAGAATTATCAGTGTGTTGCTAGGCAGTTATGTTTCTTAAATATCTTTCAAAGTTGATTATTACACTCATAAAAATTGTCCAACTAAGTAGTATAACCCTCCAAGATAATATATTCTTTACAGCTTCTTTCTACAAATGTGCTCCTGTTGTTTGGATTAAAACATATGTAGGGAATTGATTTTCTGATTCACTTCAGTTTACAGGATATTTAAGAGCAAATTTTGTCTCTACCAATTAATCTTTGCAATTTTTTTCTCTGCTACATGAATGCGCACAGAATTTTGATAACAAGTAGCCCTAATTCATTGCTTCATGAAAGGGCCTTTTAATCTGTTATGTTTTACACTATTTCCCTGAAGAAAGCTACTGAATTTCAAAGGAGTTATGTTTTAATGCCATACAGCTGATGTTTTGAAGGGTAAATATATTTTGCTACTATTAGTGATGAGGGAATATCTCTTCCTAATAAAAATGCTGCTCTTAATGTTGTACTAAGATTTACAGATGGGTTGTGGAAAGTTATGTGAAACTCTGATCTTCTGCAAGTGTAATGAGGCTGGATTGCAGGGGAACATATCTTCACCCACCTCTCCGTTCCAGCCACGTTTGAGATAGATTTTGCATAGCCTGTTGGATTATACAATACAGGCAGTTAGCTGTAAAATTACACCTTTCTTCTTTGCCTCTAACCTCCTGAACATCCCAGTATATTACAAAGCTGAAGCTGAGAAATATGAAAGACCTCTCATGACTTCGGAGCCCCTTTTGCATAGCAGTGTGTTAAATTGTGGCCCTCTGAATATTTGAGTAATGCATGTAGTAGCAAATGATTCTTTTTGTCTTCATTGTGATTAAGCTCAGAAATGGTGTATACTAATTCTAAAGAATATAGCTGCATATAAAATCCCCAGGTATATCCTTACATAACAAACCTATAATATTTCAAAAGCCTCATCTACTGTGAAACTTTGGAGTAGATAAGCAATTTTTGTTGCATCTTGTAATTTTTAGCTACTACCTCATGTAATTAATCTTTTCCTGTTTTGGCAATCTTACATTTATTGTAACACTTTACTAAAGAAGGATTTCCAAAGTAGAGTACTTTTAAAAAGTAACCGCACAAAAAGTGTTTTTATTATTTCTCATTAAAGTGGATGCTTGTGGTTTTTCCTATCCAGTAAGGAAAATCCAGTGTGTCCAGTGATGAAGGGCATGGCAATGAAAGCCACACCATTGTAACTGATGCTGTTGTGTTTATCCTAATTTAGTTTCTCAAAAGCCCATGCCCAGTTGCTAATACAACTGTGTGATGTCTTGTAGAAGTCTTATAATGACAGTTTTCATGAGTGCTAAACACGCAGCAATATTATGGCTGCAGTTGAATAATATACTCACTGAATCAGCTGTTAAAGGCAGTATTGATGGGGAAGGTATATTGGGCACAGTACTCAAAATTTACTCTAGTCTCTGAATTTCTCACTTCAAAGAAATATGCTTCACAGAATTCAGTGTTGTGTCTTCAGCAAACATTGCAGCTTGTTTCAAATTAGGTTGTGGTTGTGGTCACCTGTCATTACACTGCCAGCTACTATTAAACCATCAAAGCAGTATTTTAGTTGCTTTGATGTAGACTGGAATTGTATCTACTGCTGAATGACGATTAGATTAAATATTACAAATGTATCCAAAGGGAATAGAAGCACTAGTCTACTCCTAATGCACCACAACTTAATTGTGTTTCCTTATGTTTCTATTATTGCTGATGCATTCCTTTGTATTTATACATACTAGTATAGCAGAAACAGCCTCTTGGAATATCATTTAAAAACTGCCATTAACATTAAGTCTGTCTTATTAATGTGGTGCTTTGTACATCATGACTTCCAGAAATAGATGAGTAGATAAAATTAAATGTAATTATTGGTTTTTTAAAATTCCTGGAATGATTAGCTAAATTAGAAAGCACTAGAAAATGGATAGCGGAAATGTCATTTCCCCCTTCTGAAATGAAGGTCCATTTTTAATACATACAGAAAAAGCACAGAAGTAAAATGAAGTTCTTTTGTTCAAGTTTGGTAGAGAAGTCTAGCTCCAACTTGAGACTTACAGGCTATATTCATGCCATACCTGCTTGGTGAGTTAATATTTGAGTATGGTATTTAGGCTTGGCCCCAGGCATCCATTTTATCCTTTCACAGTCTGAGTGCCCTCTTGCCCATAAGTCAGCTTATCTCAGATTCCTTTTGAGGATACTAGGGCATTCACAAGAATTGTGGACCAATAGTTCCTAGAAAGGGCAGGTGGAGTAGCTGGCAGCTCAGACTCTCTGCAGCACAGATAAGCATAGCTGAAAAAAAATGGACCAAATGTCAGATGTACCTCAGTTTTCCTCTACAGGATATCTACAGCATAGCCCTAGAACCACCTTCCAGTGCTCCTACACATGAGTAATGGTATTCTGTCTGAGACAGCCTTGGAGGACAGCACTTCGTAGTGTACAATGGCTAGATCTAATCTCACTCCAGTGTCTTCATCAAGACACTGATTTCATGCCTTTGGAGTTACTAAATTTACCAGGAAAGTCCTTACTAAACTTCCTGGGTAAGGTTCCCAGAAGAAGGTTCAGGTTTCAGGGAATGCTGGAAGGGAAGATCTACTTGCAAAGTGTAAAACAAGACAATAGAACAGGATACAGGAACAATACAATCCTAATTAACATAATAAGCATTGTAATGTAAGCATGTGATTGGCCTGAACAAGATAAATATTTTTAGGCAGTAAGTCTTGGTCAACGTTTTATATTCAGATTTTTACAATAATTGTGGATTCATGTAGTTATTAAGGCAAGTTTTCCCCTAAATCAGTGTATACAAATACTTTGGTTTCAGATATTGATAACCGTTCAGTCAGGAATTTAAAGATCACTGAAATTAGAGTTGGCTGTACTGTTTTGCTGCCAGCCACTTCAGTACTAATGACAGACTTCCTGTACATATGTAAATAACTCTTGATTCACTTTGTATAGATTTTGAGTACTATCCAGTAACTCAGACTGTCAGCGGAATCTTTCTGAAAAGTGGAGCTTATGTAAAATCCATTGAAATTATGGCAACTGTATCATTTACCTGCAGAATTGTATGGTGCCTTCTTGACAGTATATTCATACAAGATCCCTTAACATGCCTAGTGTAATGTTGGTAGCAGCCAAAATGGTAATACTTGGACCATTCTTAAGCGAAGCAGAAGTGCTGAGAAGAGCGTTGGTACATTTCAGCAGAAAACATCTTTTCCCTCATTGTGTAAAAGTTTCCCATTTTTAGGGCAAAGAAAATGGTCTTTGAAAATTTTGTGGCTACATGAAGAACTAACTTTTATGAGATATAGACAAGAAATCTGAGTACAAGGAATAGGTTCAGACAGAGATTTGAACCTTTATCTTATAAGCATCTGATAAGCTTCTCTATTCCAGACTAAATAGTAAGAAAAACTTGAGTAGGAGACACTGAAAGAAATGCACTTTAAATCCTAGTGGTGAGCCTCATACACAAGTGTAGACCACAAAAACATTGCAGGAGAGAATTGTTCCAAATCTGAATCATTTTAACTGCACCTCCAAACCACTACAGAAATGGAAAAACTGTTTTTACAAATTAGCTTTCATACTAATAAGATAATTAAACTAACCAATTCACAGAAGCAGCCTTTTAGCTGTTCCACAATTGGTCTGTAAACAAAAAAAAAAAACCCACCGAAATCTTATCTGGATATGTCTTTGGTATTTATTTGAGCATGTGTCTAGACACTGACCATGGTCTAGTGGTTCATATCTTTCTAGAAAATATCATTCAAACCTGGATACTGTCAGCTCCTTCTTCTGGGAGTGCTACCTGTATCTGGGTTAATGGAAGGAAGACAGCCATTAGTAGCTAATGCTGGACTCGATGCTTTTAGCGGAAAATCAGTCTGAGATCAGAGGCTGCAAACATCTGGCTTTTTGCTTGAGGAGGAATTAATGTTAGATAATTACAGAAGGGCAAAGATCCAAAGAGAAAAAGAGAGAAGAAAAATATTACTATAATGAAATGTCTGATGCTGCATGATGCATTTCCTTTTAGATAAGCAAGAACATTTTTAAGCTCAATTTCATGTTTCAATGTTTCTGATTTTCAGCAAACTGCACTAATACAAAAAGGTTAAGTATAGGCTTCAAATGAAGGCTGGTTTTGTGATTGGAGTATAGAAAAGACAAATGTTTCTCTTGTTTTTCTGGTTGATTGCAATAAAATGTAGACACAGAGCTATTTCTATTTAGACATTTTGATTTTATTTTCTACAGCAAGATTCAAGAGTACTTCAAATCACCCTTCCAAGTAGAACATCTACACGATGTTCAGCAAGTGGCAGCATTTTAATTGTGGTAGGTCATGGAAATCTTTCAAAACAATATGTGAATAGGGCTCTGCAGTTCATGCTGTGATTTGTCTAAGTGAATTTCTCTCAATTGAAAATGAGTTGATTTAAATTGTGAAAAATTAAGAATTGTTATTGACATAAGTGCAGCTTCAACCGAAGTGTTCCTAATTCAGTACAGTCCAAAACAGTGTGGACATGATATTTAGGGCTAGATGAACTAGATAACACTAAAACCTGTGAAAGTCTTGTCATTGACTTCAAAAGGATTTGGAATGGTTGTATTGTAGTGAAGCACATAGTTATATATCTCAAACATGCTGAAGTAAAGATGTGATTTTACACAGATCTTTGTGTAAGCAGCCTGCAGTGGGGTGCATCATTTGTGAAGGTTTTCAGTGCCTAATTCATGTGTGAGAGGAGCCTTTGAGAAGCCCTATCATTTTGTTTTGTAGAACTACATGGGAACTGAAACTGTGAAGTTATATTTGATTGCGAAGAAGAAATAAACAAGTTAAAATATGTATTGTACTGAAAAAAAAGCATGGCAAAGCCTCATCACAATTAAGTATTTAAAAGGAATAGGTGTTAGTTTAACATAGTTAAAAGACTGGAAATTTTTAAAACAAATTATCTCAGATTTTCTTAAGGTCTACCTAAGATTGCCATCAAATATTTTTCTTTACAATGGGAAGAGATAAGTAAATTCCATCTGCAAAACTTACCCTGTTTGCATTATCCTAAGGTTACAACAAATCTCAAATGATAAATGGTAAGTTTTCCTGCAAAGCTTTAAAGATAAATGATAACTGCTGCTACTGTCTTTTCTACATAGTGAGAAGCTTTAGTCAGTTACTTATGCAAAGGATAGTGATGGTCCATCCCATAATTCCCCAGGGCAGATTTGAATAGTGCACTGGATGACTGATCTTGTGCAGGAATATAAAAATCCAAGGTCTGAAAACATCACCATCACTCTAACATTGAAATGAATAAAAAATAAGTTCTGTTTGTCCTTAAATTTAAGTGAAAGGATACCTTTCTCCAGACAGATTAGGCTTACTAGACCTGCTGCTGGCAGTTGTGCTATGTGCATGTGAAGCTAATGAGCAGTAGTAGGAAAACATAAAGGACCTACTAGTGACCAGCTCTTTCCATAGAGACCTGTGGAAGGCAAGCAAGGGTATATGAAGTTTCTCATGTATTCCAGTGTAACAATCGGGCTTCTGTTTGGAGAAAGCATCTAGTTCAGCCAGTGGTGGCAGGTGGTAAAGATATTTTATATATATATTTTTTTTTTTCTTTAATATGGCTCTCTTCTGCTAGGTGCTATATTTTAACAATGTAGATTTTTATCTGTGTATTCAAAATAAGTAAATAGATAAGACAATGAACAGTTAGTCTAAGTAGCCCTAATCAAATGGGATTTTAGTATTTCTGTAATTTGTAGGAGGAAAAAAAAAAGTTCACTATATTACACAGGAAAAATGTCTTATTAATGAGAATTTAGATAAGCATTTGTCTCCTCATTGGATTTACTTTCCTTGTATAAGTCTGGTATCTATGCCTCAACCACTACTGAAAATAAGGGTATATGATACCTGTATTTTAAAGTAAGACAAATTCATTGCTTGCTCCTCCTCATTTCTCCTTTACAAGAGAAAGGGGTTTTGAGTTTCTTTTCACAAATTTGATGCCATAATAATGTCTCTTCGGATAGCTCCAGTGTATTATATCCTTCACTTTAACAGTCAAATCTCAACCTTGAACAGTTTGTTTATTGCCTATTACTAAAGCTTATACAAGTGTTGAACTGAAGTGGATGTATTTTCTCGCACTATGGAAATCTTTTGCTGTACTCGTCACTATTTAAAGGATGTAAACACACCTTGGTGTGCTAAGACCTTCGCCTGAATGACTCTTTTCTACCGTAAGCAGTGAAGGTATGGTATCCTTGAAGTAATGATATTTAAAGGCCAGAATATTAGCTGCCGTGAAGGCAATGGAAGGAGAGTGCCCTGGTTAAATTAGATGTTAGCATAAGAAAGATGGTTCAGAACAATGGAAGTGTTAGGAGATTCACATTTCTGCTTGCTTCATGATGTAAGGATTCCTTCTTACATATCATAAGAATGAGTTCTGATTGTCAAAAGAAAATGTGTTGCTTAGTAGCTATGGGACAGTTGTTCATGAGTTCTGTCTGAGCTCAGCTATTGAGCTTTCTTACACTTTTCTGGGATAATGTGGGTTCCTCAACTCGATGTGATCTCTGCTATGAAGTATTTCTGATTTTCTCTTTGGATGAGTAAGACATTTGAAAAGAAAAGGTCCAAGTAGCTGGACTTTATTAGTGGGTCTATCATACTGAGTTCATCATACTTTACCAAAGCTAAAAATACTAAGAATAGTCTGCTAAAACTAGGGAATTTCAAGCTATTAGTCAATAGTGAGAGGAAACAAAGACTTATTATCAAAAAACAATAGAAATGTGGGTAGACTAGGCATTTAAAAAAAAAAAAGGATTTCTGATAGCTGAGAATAAAAATCCAATGGGTCATCAATTTTAAAGAATGATAATGAACAGAGAAGTGACTGTAAAAATGACGGCTTAGTGTCTTGTATTTATTCGCAGTCAGTAACTTCCATATCAGATTTATAGCATTTACAAGCCATCATTTTTGTGACAGTTGTACAAACTGAAATATACTTCTAAAAATTAAGATATGTTCTTCCTGCTTTGTATTTGGATTGATGGGGTGAAGTGAAAAGTGCTTTGTGTTAGTTTTCCAGTTTGCTGTGATAGAAAAGACTGGTTTTTTTTTTTTGTGTGTGTGTGTTTTGGTTTTTTGTAACCAGGAGATCAGAACAGACGATAAACCTAGAAGGTTTTTGTAATCACTAAAACTGGAAGTCAGAATAGTCTAACAACCAGGACGAGTGGACCAGAACATGTACTTCAATTGTGTCACAAGAGCAAAACACCAAGCAAATCTCCAGTTGATATAACCAGTTCTATTTACATCTGTGTCTGATTAAATCTGCGAAGACTTTAGGTTTTTGTTTTGGGAGATCACCCATAAAATATTAAAAAAAAAAAAAAAGTCAGGAAATTCAAGGATTAGGTGTTAGGAGATTTGGAGACTCAACTCCTAAGGGTTCTGGTGCCTGCTTCTTCAGGAGATCTGAAGTCTGAAAGTCTCCAGCTACATTGTAATCATCTTCAAATCAGTAGTGCTTTCCTCCTCTGTGTTGTTCTAGACATTTTTCCCATCTTGCATATTATAAACTATTCATTTTTGTTCACAGAAGTCTTAGATTATAAATAGCAATACTCAGCACTTTTACTTGGGAGTAAATTGTTGGGGAAGAAAGATTCATAGCAATTTTAATCATATTGTCAAAACTAGAATAAGCTAATGTATCAAGTTGAGAGTTTTTTCCAGTTATATGACTTAATTACTTGTGTATTAGGTCCACAACAGAAATAATAGCTCTGCAGTAGCAGTGTTTTTAAAACTTTATTAGTACTGTTTGGCCTAAGATAAAATGAGTAATTACCAGCCCATTAAAAACTGACAGGTAACCAGTTACAAGGAAGACGTTGTCAAGTTATTTCAGCTAAATAAAATCAATCTTTCACTGTTAGTCTTAATTAAGGTAATTCCAGCTTGGCTCTTACGTAAAGCTCATTTGGAATTCAGAGAAAAAAAGCCTTGGAAAAGAAACAATACTGCTATAGTATACAGCATTTTTCAACTGAATAGTTACTGGTTTGTGACCATTCGTAAGATGTAAGGCATCAGTTGATAAACATTTCTGAAAATCTTCTGATTTTATTTAGGCACTATGTATAAGCTTGATTTTTAGAAGAGCTGGCTGCACGAGTAGACAGAGTGAGGTCTGCCAAATTCTAAAACTTTAAAATCTGGTGTTTGTGTGGGTGGGTTTCTTTGATTCTGAAAGAACTAGAGACTGGAAACAAGCTGTGACTGACATGTAACATATCATCAGTGCCTTCAGTCTAAATTTGTGAAAGTACTCACTAATTCTGCTTCCAGCTTTGATGCTACTGGACATCTTTTGTCATTAAAATAATGTGACTCCAGAATTCACTATGAATGCATAATGCACATGCCTTAATGTCTCATTTTCAGCACTTACCACATCTGTAAACTACTTTAAAATGGAGCTAAATTAATTCCTAGCTAAGTTGTAAGTGTGAGGATACTGTCTGTGTCTCTTCCAGTGAAAGTTTATGCTTTAATTCTTGCCCTGAGTTTGTTCCATTGTTCCATCTTTGAGATGTGTTTTCGAGTGTCTAGAATAATGAACAAGTAAACAATACCTCATTTATTACATGCTGGAAAATTTTTTAAAAACTTAATGATTTTTATGTAAACAAACTGTTGCCTGCCCTTGTGTGGAAGGGCCAGACATTTCATTGGATGGAGGGATGAATTATTTAGTGCAATGCTTGGGTAACTGTTTCAACACTCCACAGCCTGCAGAGCGCAGTCAGAAGAGAGGTCTGCCAGAGAATTGTGGCACAACAGTTGAATCAAATTTGGAGCTTACTCCGGGTTGTCAATGAATATTGCAGTGTCATGGATGCAAAAAGCATTACCTGCTCTGGTATGCAGAGATTTCACAACTTGTTGGAATAAGTACAAGAGCTACATATGCAAACTCAAAGATTATTTTACTTTTTTTCTCATGGAAAGAAAGTAGTTACACTAGTGGACTCTAGACTGTAGTGGGAGACTTGGTGAATAGGTAGATGTTGATATAACCAGAGCTGTTTTTTGTAGGACAGCAAAGCGATAATGTACATGTAAAAGGTTTATGCTTGAGGGAATTAATGATCTTTTTTAATAAAAGGTCAGTGATTCTCTTTCACAATATACTAGGTGTACAGACAAAAGCATTTCAGTACTTTGGGTTTTGGCAACCAGTTTGAGACTTTTCAATCAATATGCTGCTATATTATTACATTGTATGTTAACTAATGCAATTAGTATAATGCACAGTCCATGATCTTCACATCAGCTAATTACAAATTTTGGGATTATATGGAAAAGTGTAACTTACTTAATCTTTTTTTTCTCCCCCACCCTTTGCAATGCTGTTTGCTTGTTGCAGCATGCTCTTCAGCACTTGTCTTTATTCTGTTGTTTTACACAGCACCACCTTCAGTGACTCTACCAGGTCTTCTATGATGTAATATGTATGACTGCTGGGAAGTTTTCTCTTCAAAAATAATTATATTCATGGGTGATTGATTATTTTCAGACTGTTCCATATTGTGTGTACTCGCCCCCAATTTAATTTTATTTTGATGGACTAGAATATCAGCCATGCTGTTCTCATGTCTGAAGTTAATATATTCATTAGTTATAATTGCTTCCAATGTGTCCTCACCAATCTTAGTCTTCTGGTTACTTAATGATTCTGATTGGATGTTCCAACACTTTTATCTGGGTTAATTTTCTATTCATAGTACAATGATGGATTATTCATTTTGTTACCCAGCTTACAACTGTAAATGGCGTTATACATCATCAAGGAGAGCACCACAGAATCATTTAGTTAAAAAATACCTTCTAGTTATCTTGAAGCAGCAAAGATAGTCACATAAAAACTTTGTCACTGGTAGTGCTTCCTGCCCAAAGATGGCTGAATTCATTAGCGTACTATGAATTGCCATAAAATTCTGTAAATGCTACTTTTAAACAGTTTTATGTGCCTATTTGTACACATGTGTGTACAAATAATATTGAGGGAAAATTAACAAAATGTAAAACTAAGTGAATGGTAGTTGGTAGTTTATAAAGGGCAGTGGATTAGAGCTCGAACTGTTCAATACTTTGGTGAATTTAAGGAGGTGAAAAAAGAATTATAAAACTTTTAGATTAGAGAGACAGAAGGAAAGATGCCTCAAGTCTAGAATCTCTCGTTATTAATATACCAAGTCCTTTAGCTATAGTAGTGCTGACAACTGATCTATTAGAGATGTATTATGCTTATTCTGGACTTTTCTGAATTGGGTTTCAAAGTAATATATGAGCACCTTTGAGTGATGTAACAATTACTTTGCAAGTATATTTTGGCATTTGTTGCTATCAGAAAAATCAGAGTTCTGTATTTACTGCTGAAGATGGGGAAATTGTGAATTTTTTTTATCTTCATGAATGATTTTTTTTTTTTTGAGATTAAGATTTTATAGATTGAAGAAAGAAGCTAGCTGATTGCAGGATCAGGCTCAAATAAATGCAGCCCAGGTAGTTTGAATCCATTTTAGCCTCTGTGAATTCTACAGATTAGAGTCAAGTGAGTAGTGGCAGGAAAAAACAGTGAGAGATGCTAAGCTAGTGGATAAATTCTTGTTCATGCTGCACTGGGAGCACTGTTGAACTGCAGCCTTCCAAGAAGTTGGAATATACAAAAGAGGGCAAAGCATATTAATTATAATGTAAAAAAAAAAAAATCAAAATTTTAGTGAGAAGACGCTAAACAAAAGAGCTCATCTCATAGGGTGTGATTGACATTTCAAAGTATTTTACAGGCCTTCTGCACTTCCAAAATTATGTAAAATGTGCTTATTGGAGGCCTTAGATTTTGAAAATAGCTTTCATTTAACCCAAGCCTTTCCATGGGATGTCTGTAGCCTACCTGTGTCACTACATTCATTTTTCTGCTGTTGCTGTTTGAGATGAGATTCGTAATAAGATTCTAATCTGTTTCCAGGGATGGGATATCTACCGTCTCTCTGGGCAACCTGTTCCAGTGTTCCACTACCCTCATTGTAAAAAGTTTTTCCTTGTATCTAGTCTGAATCTACCCTCTTTTAATTTAAAACCATTACCCCTTGTCTGGTCACTACAGGCACCCGGGCGACTACAGGCCGGTCAGCCTCACCTCTGTACCTGGCAAGGTCATGGAGCAGATTCTGCTGGAAACCATGCTAAGGCACATGGAGAGCAAGGAGGTGGCTGGTGACAGCCAACATGGCTTCACCAAGGGCAGATCGTGCCTGACCAATTTGGTGGCACTCCAGCAGCCCTGTGTCAAAGTTAGCTTGATGAGGGAGGGAATATTTCTAAATTAAATTTAGGTGAAGCAGCCAAACCAGAAGAATAGTTGTCTATGCACTATAAATGAGCTACTCTCCCTTTGGGGAGTAATTATTATCGCAGAATGAAGTTCACTAAATTTTAACTGAAGTAAATGTTCTACTCTGTATTTCCTCAGTTTTAACTGAAGAAAAATAATTATCTTTGGGAAAGAATTATTATCAAGAATCAACAGACAGACTTTTTTTTCCCCAGCTAATGACCCAAAGGAAATTCAGGGCAGCCAGTGTGATGTCTAGACATTATTTTATGTAGTGTGCAAACTTAGTAAGCATTTCAAGGCCAACAGGTTACTTGTCATGATTTGTCAAATAATTACCAACAAGAGTGAGAACTTCTGCTAAAGGTTGAATTTATAAATGGATAGTTGAAATAAAATTTAACTCCCTATGGCTTTTTTTGGTAAGAAACTGTCATTAAGTTCAAATGAAATGAATGTTATCTGATAGGATGTTTAAATATGCCAAAAGACATAATTTAAATACACAAGATACAGGAACTTTCAATACACCTGTTATGATACATGTATCAAATAAAAATACTGGATAATCATTGTAATTAGGAAAACGTGTCAAAGAAGAAGAATGTTCAGTCATTAAAAACAACGTTCACTCATCCATCATAAAATACACGTAAGTTATTTTGGCTGAAGAAGTATGGGGAAATTTGAGTGACTAAAGATGGAGTTACAAAAAACTTAGGGAACTTTTCAAAATCAGGAAATCAGCACAAAGAAGGAAAAGATCTGTGCCAATCAATATTTCCTGGTTTCAAGCTCTTGTACATGAAGTATTGATTATATGCATTTCCCCTAAAAACAAGGGCTAGAAAATGGAAAAACTAAGCTAGTATATTTCAATATCCAACATCAAAAATCGTGGGACAAAGGAGCTCCTAGGGAAACAATCTTTTAATTAATAATTCTGAATAAATAATTATGTTTTAATTGGAGGTTCATTGCATCACCAGTCTATTAAAAAAAAAAATATATATATAGATAGATTCTTCCAAATAATTCTTAAATGTTATCAGGAAAACACTACTCAGAAAACTAGTATTTTCATGTAATGAATACTGAACCCCACAACTGCTGTTGTGTACATAGGTATCAGATTTTGTGGATTCCAGCATTCTGTAAATATCTGAGCACTCTCCTTGTGGAACAGAAGCATTTCCTCCTACTGACTCAGATCAATCCAGATGATCACGATGGTTCCTTTGCTCGTAAGACCAATGACAGTATGAACTAAGAATTGGTAGAAACATCACTGAAGAATTAAGAAGTTTTTAAAAGCTTTTCCAAAGTTGCATAAATTTAGCACTGAACAGATGTTTTAAAAATTCAAAAATACTCTCATTAATCCCTAATTTTTAATGTCCTCTTTCATGCTTGCAAGAGTTCATGAGTTTAATTTCTTCTCCAATGTCATCAATTTTCTTCAAAGATGCATTTCTTTAATTAAAATGGTTATTATAGCTGTCACTGATGGAACATCATCTTTAAGTTCCTCTTGGGTAGCATTCACAGCTGAGCATTCATTGGAAGTATGACTGTTGTCAGTTTGGCATTTGAAATCTTGTGGCGTTCTGGGACCATTTCAGTGCCTTCGCAACTGAGCCTAGGAAAAAAAAACAAATGCGTAAAGGAAGTCTTTCATTGCTATGCTTCCTATTAAGTGTTGCAGTTTTACCTGATAGTTGGTGAGTGGAAACAATAATTTGATAAATGTGTGGAGACATGGTAGAAGGCAATGGAGGAAAGCAGCAGCAGAGCTAAGGAGGACGCAGAACTTCTAAATGTTCTACTCTGACATGATTTTAGTAACAAAATAGACTAATGGGACTTTTAAAATTGAATTTCAAGCTTGTGGGATCTGATTCCTTTCTTGTGATGTAAATTAGGAATTAATACTGTGGTAGCCACAAATAAAGTAAGCTAATGGCTGCATCATTGGGTCACACCGGCATTTTGTTCTCTGAATCCAGTGGTCAAAGGTGTTTGTTACTGAGAACTGGATTGGGGCTGAATCACCATAATTCATAAAAAAAATCTGAAAGGCCAAAGAATTGAACCAGCCACTAAGGGAAAGCAAGTGTGGTGTAGAATATCTTTTCCCATCTCTGGAGACTATTTTGAAAGAGGATGTGGAAAAATTCTCACAAAAATCTCTAGCAAGCTAGAATTTAATCAAAATCAAGGAGGAATATAAAAGTAAGAAAAAGTCAGAAATAACATATAAAAGAATAGTGGTAAATTCTGAAATGAATCTTGGAAAACTAGAGGAGTTTGATGCCAGTAGTTATTAGTCTGGAAGACAGAACATGTCAAAATAGAGTGTTGTGCAAGAAGAATCAGTGCGGTGTGAGTACTTCCTTGGATTTTGCAAACCTAAGTGGATTTATGGTAAATGATGGACCAACTTACCTTTAGTTGCCTTTTTTTTTTTTTTCAGTTCTCCCAATACTATTTTAAACTGTCAGATTCTGAAGTCCTGTATTGAGTCATATTCCTCTCAATTTCAAGAGATCTGGTGGAAAAAGAAAACTAAATTAAATGGGATCAGAGTTCTTACTCTATATAGGAAGCAATAGAAGAGCTGCCTTTGTAATTATGCGTGCTTCACTTTTAGTGCTCACAAGGAAAGCATTCATGTTGATTGCAGATGCACCCTGCTTGGAATATAACTGGCTTGGTAGAATGTAACAGGCAGAGAGATGAAGAAAAAGCACGTGCAGAACTTTCAACAAATACCTTCATTGTCTTTTGCATTCAACCTGCTGTGTGTTTGGCAAAGCCCAGGGGATAGTCTCTGATCACTGAGTTGTGCCTGAGGCATGGCTGTGTACGAGGACTTTTTACCTGTCTGCTATATGATGTGCTAGCAGCCAAGCTGGCATAGGTTTTTGGTGTTTGGTTGTTTTTTTTTTTCTTTAGCTTCTAACCTTAGGGGTAGTGAGTTTTGGTTCAGAAAGAAGCAGTAATCTCAGACTGATTAGTGACTTAGAGGGGACATAATTTTACAAGGATGTAAAGGATATCAAGTCTTGTGGATTTGAAGATCCTGATCCTTTTCTAAAACGTGCCTGAATAGCACCAAAATACAACAGTTTTCAGTTTTATCAATATCTCTTTCATTCTGAGATCAATCCATTTTGTGAGAGCCACAGGGTTATTTGAGATGCTCCAAATTGTCTCCCAGACATGTTCCATGCAAGTTCTTATCACAATTGTATTAGTAAGGGTTTGAATGTCTTTCATCAAGCACAATTTTACTCAAATATGTGAATTATATATGCTTATGGATTTTCAAGATGAGAGCCCAGATAGTAGAGTTCTGCCAGCACAGTAGCTACTAACTTTCTTAGTAATCTGTGGTGTCAAAAAGGAACACTCATACTCTGGTTTGGCTAATAACGTTTTTAAAATTTCTAAAACTTAATTAAAAATATTTGACAACCTTAAAAAACACCACCTGATTAATTGATGAGGAAATAAACAGCAGCTCATGACAATCTTTTAAAAGATTTGGAAACATTTATACTCAAAGTACATGTCAACAATATACCACCTGTAGTCTTTCTTCTCCTTATCTGACACAAATGCATTTTGGTTTTGTACTGTGAACTCCCTGTAACTCTAATGTTTCATAGGCTACATAACAAAACATGAACTGGGATTACAATTACAGTCTTACTAAGCAAGCCTCTATATAGCATTCCTGTTTCTTTGAACGGAAACTTTATTGATGTAATTATTTACCTGATGAAATATGCGATGTTCTATTCAGTTTTTAATTTGATCCATGAAATACTTTTTTTTTAGCGTAAGGGATCCCATTAATGGATACATCATCAAAGAGCTAGAATGAGACCCAGAATTTCTGATAACTTTTCATATTGCCTCTTTCCCTAATTGGATTATCTTATTAATAACAAAAAGAATATTAAGAAGCTATACAGTATTGTTCAGCCATATATGCATTTAAGAGAAAGCTGGAGATCACTTTTAATACTTACATTCCAAAGGTTTGTAATCAAAGCAGAGGTATTAGAAAATATTTTTGAATATTTTATTTATTATCAGGCAAATTATTGTATATTCAATCTGTCTGCCTTGATATGAGATAGGGCACAAGCAAGCATGTTAAAATGGAATCTGCTTTCATATAAATGTGGTTTATCAGAATTCAAAACTGTGATATATAACCAGTTCTACTTCAAGTAAGAATTTTCCTTGAACCTTTTTGTGGACTTTCAGCTGTGGAATAAAATTAAAATTTTCTCATTAACAGTAAATTAATTTTCCTATTTTAATTAGATAATCCTCAAGTTTTTGGATTGAAAAAAACAGAGGGAAATAGAAATTCCTCAGATATTTGAACACACATCGAAACCTTGCGTTTTCCTTGTAATTTTTAATATAAAAGACTGTTGAATACTGTAGAATCTCTTCTCCATAACATTGTTGTAGCTATGAGTAAACATAACATTTATCACTTTCATTTACATTCCTTACACTTTCATTACCTTATACTTTTTCTTACTTAATTACCATACGCATCCATTACTCTGCTCCTGGTTTGCTTCTCTGAACTGATGCTGACCGTCAGCAGTATGCCAGAAGTCAATACTTTCCCATCAGAACTCAAGAAACACCAAAAACTTTAGGAATAATTTAAAGACCTCCAAAGGTGCAGCCACCTGTGTTCCTTCTTTGTTCACATAGCAACAGTTGACTCTCAGAAGAACATGACCTAGATCTGAAATTGAGAGAGGTCCTTCCCCTTTCCCCTCATTTGCATCTAGTATAAAATATTTGTATATGAAATTTAATTCAATGCAAAGGTAAACCTGGAAAAGGTGGTTACTGTCTCAGATGCCCTTTCCCTCTTTTTTTTTTTTTTTTTTTTTAATGCTGGAAAGGGATCCAAGAGCTCCTTATCTCCCTGGATGTTGCTTTTTTCTCCCTTATGTGGCCAGTACAAAGAGAATTGTTTATGCTTTTCTGATTGAATGCCAAGAAAAAAAAGAACCAGAAAACAAAGACAAAACCCTTCTTGAATTTGCTACTTTAATTTTCTGACAGTCTGTCACACAGAAGCATAAAAATCCTAAAAATTCAGTTTATATATTTTCTTTAAAACTATTTGGAAAACGAAGTGTGCACTAGTCTTTGAAGAGACTGTAATCTAGGTTGAAAGCATAAGAGGAGGCATATTGGAAACTTTTTTCTTCCTTTTGTTTTCTCTTAGAAATTGAATGGGACGAATCATCACAGTACTGTTCTCTCAAATGCAATTGAACATCTGCCACAGGATAAAGGCTGTCAGGCTTTATGCCTCTGTCTGTAGAACTTTCACACAATAATCTCTACTTTTCCCTGACAGTTACTATTTATGTTACCTCAGGTTCCCCTCATTCTTTTTTTGTCCATCTCCTATCTTCCAGCCTTCCTAGCTTCTTTCCAACTTCTGTCTTTTGTAGATCCTAGCTTTTTCAAGACCTTTTGTTTTCACCATTTTGATAACAAAAGTGGAATTCTCCCAGATTTCTATTTATATTTTTAGTTTCTTCCAATGTTACCTTTATTTTGGGGGGTCTTTTCCTTTTGCTTTCACAAGGAAATTAGGCTTATAACTGACTTACAGTCCAGTTACCTGTCTCTATCTGTCGGGTTTCCTTGTCAGAACCTCTGAGCCATTTGCTAGATTTGCTAGTTACAACCAGAGGAGGTGAACAGGTTTTGTAAAAACAAACTTAAGTTCATGCTTTCATTTTGGCTGGCGAATACGTGCGTGTTGTTTGGCCAATGACCATGCCTGTAGCTCAGAACTATGCATTACATATAATATTAGCTGTATAAATATAAATGTATGTATGTTGGTTTATGTAGTTTTATGGTACAGGCACATGCCACGTTATAGTGATACATCAAGTATTATAAACGGATAGTCAAATAATAAGAGTATCCATAGCAAAAGTTATGCAAACTAGATGTTCTAAGTGTAGTGAGTGCTGTTCAGCCAAGCAGCCGTTGCTTAATCACATGCTGAGCAGACCAAGGTACAGTGGCTAAAAAACTTGGCAAAAAAAAAAAAAAAAACTTGGTGTTACGTACGACAACATTCCCCAAAAGATTACTACTGAAAATGCTGCTTCCTGGAAAAAAAATTGCAATAAGGCAGGTAATTTAGATATCTAGAACAAGCCTGCTACAGATACAAGGTACAAATATTAAAGTACTCTGCTGTTTCTGTGTTTAATCAAAACACATTAATTTAAAATATTCACTTCAATCTCAGTCATTTCATATTGTATATATATGTACTGGTAAAATAAATATAGGTCTAGTATTGTTTAATAAAAGAATAACAAAATGATTCCTGACATAATCACCTTTAAGCTTACCCCTGACCTCATATATTTTAATTATGTATAAGAGCTAGCAGATCTCCTGTGCAACAAGGAGCCCTTCATTACCTGTAATTCCTATTTTATAACTTTTTTGTTTGATCTGTTCCAGGATTCATTCTGAAGAAATTTGACAGAATAAATTATCATTCTCCCCAACCATTTTACTGTAACTTTGAATATATAATGTATCCACCCATGTATATTATTTATGAAAGATTGATTATTCTTTCATCTCAATATCCCTTTTATGCCAAGAGAATTTCAGATTTAACGCTTTCCTTCCTAGACACAAAGATTAGCTGTCCAGGTGTGTGACTGCACCCCATGTGGGCATATCAAAGCTAGCTGAAAGCTCATCTGGATATGTCGTTGAGTTGCAGTTACGCTTTTGGCTCATTGTGGGCTACTGAAGATAATTCAAGGGACAGGAACATGAATAGGTGAATGGACTTTGTTCTAATCTGTGCCCTGATTGATGAAAAGTGGGCTTTTAAAGCTGGATCAACACAGAATTTTAAATTAAACCTCTGTCTCTGATTTACTGCTTTGCTGCACCAGTTTTAAACCAGTAAGTGGACTAGTACTGAGCTGAAACTCTTAAGGAAATCAAGGAAAATGGAGACAAACATGAACTGAAGGTATATAGTTGGAAGACATTTGGGTTTCCCTGCATTTGCTGTTTCTTTAAATAGAATGAAAATAAAGAAAACAGAATATTTGAATTGGGAAATTTCTGCATTTACTTTTACCTCCAGGTTTTGGTAAACCTGAGAGATCTCTGTTTCTGAAGGACAGATGGCTTAATTGCCGCTTGTGCTGCACTGCTGTCACTTGACAAGTTTCATACTGGACAGAGTAAAATGGTATCTCCTTGTCAAACAACGGTGAGGACTTCTGTCTTGTGAATGCATTGTCTTTAGCTTGTTCTCAGGATGGTCTCACAGGAAAGGGTAAATTAAATAAGCTTTCTGTTGGTACAGCTTTTCAAACATGCGTGCTCATGCACAGTTCTCAGCAGCTCAGATCAGATGTAATTTTGGTTCCTTTCTTAGAGTACTGCACCAGTTACTGATTGTGCATGGATATAAGGAATGACAATTTAGGATGACTGAGAAGTTCAGGAGCACTCTTTAGCTGTGAATTAAATTGCTCCATCAACCAGAAAAATCTTCATAGTGGCTGTAAAGTGGACTTTTCAAAGTCCTTTCTTCTATCCACTCTGTAGCCTTTGTCCAGTTTGGATTCAGCCTGAGCTATTTTTTTTTATGTAGAAGCAGATTGTTTTTAAAAACCAACTTAATGACAGTGAGGTGGATTACATGAAGATTATGGGTTCTTATGTGGGTTGTCTAATGCCCTGTGGTGTATGCTTAGTTGTGACGGTTGGATTTTGTTATAGGTACGCTTCGTGGTTTTCTTCCTGTTTGTTCATTTTTTTCAGAAACGACATTTTGCCTCTAAGCTGTCAAGCTTGACTGGAAAATGGATGGTGAAGGAATAGTTAATCTTGTAATTCAAAGGTTAATGTCAAAGGTATAAATCAGAACACTGCTGCTTTTTAAAATACGTCTATTAATCTTGTTAGGTATGCCTTCATAGGTGTTCTGTCAAATGATGAAATTTGCAAAACATGCAACTGTTTTAATTTTTGTTACTTTTCTAATGGTCACTTTTTTCATTCCATCTTTTTATTTTCTTTTCAGTAAAATTATAATTATTTATTAATACTGTTTGTGGAAAGTCTGTTTCCAGTTGCTGGTCCAAATACTTGGATTTTTTTTTTTTTTTTATCTAAACCCAATGTGAAAACAACAAAAAATATTTTTCAGGTCAAATGAAAGATTGGTTTCCTAAAATATTATTTTTTAAATATAAATCATATAAATGCCATAAGGAAACATATTTTGCAAATGGTGGATTAAAACTATGACTTTACAATATGGAGTAAAAATATTTTCATATTCTACTTTTTTAGGAGAGAGGAGTTTTTTTCTCAAAATAACTCTTGACAGAAAGCTGAAAGGCTACTGCAGGTTTTGGTTAAAAATGAAACAAAAAGTTTCACCTAAACTTGGTTTTGCATTTTATGATAAAAACGTTGTCAGGTTGTCCAATAAGGTTATCTTTTGAAATGTGTTGCCTAAGTAATAAGTAGAATAGAAATTATTCAGTCATCACCCTGTCAAGGACTGTCTGATTCCCACTGGCATTTTGGAAGATGACACGTGCAAACCAAACCCCTAATTCTGTAAAGAGATCACATTCTCAAGTTTATACACAAAACTAAGCCACAGTAATTTCCATGGGATGATACTGGAAATAAATTGCTTAGTAGCTGCTTTCCTGCAAGGTGTTGGAGTAAAACTCATTCCCATAAAAGTTCTCTGTGTTTTAATTCCTGCTGATTCTTAAAGCCGTATTCTTATCAATAAAAGAGGTAGGAATACAGTACAGTTTGGTAGTCTTTGTGCTCACTTGGAGCTCAAAGAAACAGGATTTCTTTCCAAACCTACAAAGTATTTGTTGGTTGACCTTAGTAAGTGAATTCAGCTCACTGTGCCTCGGTTTCTTCCTCTTTAAAACTAATCTTAACACCTCCTGCACACAACTACAGAGAGCACCATCAGCAATGAGTATAGATCTTTCATTGCTTTTCAACAGTAAATAGTTCAAGAACATCTGTAACATTAATAGCTGCTGTCACAGAGAATACAACTGTATTACACTGCCAGAGTATGCATTTACCTTTCATATTTAAGTTGCACCAGAATATGTATGTTCCTGGTGAATATATCATCCACTAATAAGATTGGTTTGGATCTAACTTGCTATAGCTCTTGCAGCAAAAACCTTTCAATGCTTTTTATTGTTGATATTTTGTGTCCCTTGGTTTCCTTATTCTGTCAGTCTACAAAGCTTTTCCCCATTCCAGTCATCTCATTTTCTTTGCTTGTTTTGGTTTTTCACTTGGGGGGGGGGGGTTAGGATAGGAGGGGGCGGAGAGGAAGAAATATTTTGAGTATTTTAACATTTCTGTCCCATTGAAATTCTTACAGCTTTTTCCAGGAACAAGAAAATTCCTTTCTTTTTTCTCCATACAATGCAGTTCTGCACTCATATAAAGAAAAGGTTTCTGTGTGAGGTTTACAGTGTAAGCCAAAGGAAGGCAGTCCCTTCATCAGTAATATCTCTGCATGACTTAATCTGTTTCACCAGAGTTAGACTTGGCTGAAGTGGTTTGTGGCTAGAGGCTATTATTCCTCCATCACAGAGATTCTGAAATGCAGTATTTGACACTGCTGGCTGGAGATCTTGTCTTCAGCAAACACAGTTGATGCTCAGGCATAGGCTTTTGGCTGGCTCTACTGTTCCCATCTGTTTCCATGGCATTGCTCCTGCTCACAAGATGATATGCCAGTTGTAATAGGGCAGAAGCGCCAAATATAGATTACTTTGGATAGGTGTATTCATTTATGCTATAAAAGCCCCGTGTCATGCAAGAATTAGCCCCTCTAGAACCTTAATGTCATGCATGCGCTGTCCTTTTTTTCCATTTGTTCTTGCTAGTTTCTCTGAGCAGTGCCTTTCCCTCCTAAAGGCTGCTCTCAAACACTCTGAAGTTAAGGATGCCCATAGGCATTAGTCTGCACACCCGACTGAACTGGAAATGGTGTCTAATTCGGCTGAATTATTCCATTTGGTTTAAGAACTACCCAAGAATGCTGTGATTCTGATATCAAATCCTATTAGTTCTTAGTGTATCACACTACTTCTCTTACTGCGTGGTCATTATCCTAAGTCAATATTGCACTACCGTATGTTTAGTTATTCAAAGAGTAACTTTGTCAGTAACTCTGTAAGTAAAGGTCTGTCTTTTCATTTTTATAATTAAATTGATGTCATTGTTCTAAGGTCTTGAGCCATTCTAATTGATCCTGAAGTTCTTAAGGTTAAAAGTTCCCTACTTTCTAAAGATATCCACTTTAATAATTTATCTGTTACTCTTTTAATATACACTTCTTTTTGAACTTGTCTTGTCTGTCGGGGAAAAGATAGTTAATGAGAAAAAAAAAAGTATTTGCAGTTTTAGGCTCCTTTGTTTTTTCTGAAGTACTTTCTATTCTATTCTACCCATTCTTTTGGCAAAGCCTGAAGAATTCAGCATTTTGGGTCCACTTCAGCTAAAGTTTGTCAGCATGGTATTAGATAGCCGTGCTAAAGATGTGTAGCTCAAATCTCTGGGGGGGTCTGCTCTGTGTCTAGACATATTCTGAAGCTGCTTGGAAGATCTCCTACCATTGTGGTAGCACTGGTGCAGCCTTCATTTGTGCTTTAACTGTGGTCATGAGACAGAAAAATCAGTGGGGATAGAGTTAGTTTATAAAAGGAAAGAAAAAAATGTTGGCTAGAGAAATTGTTGTAAACAAACTGTAGCACTTATTGCAGAAGGGAAACGAACTTGCTTTATGGAAAATGAACTATATACCTGTAGACCAAGGAGGGAGACTAGACAGTTGCTGAGGATATATTAGTTTGCAGTAAGTCAGTGATGTCTCTGTCTCTTAATTTTATTCTTTTATAGAGATTTTTAATTACCTTTCCTTTATCCTCACCATTCAAAATTAATGACTAAATAATTATTAATTTTAAATTAGTATGCCTGAGGATGAAGAGACCAGCACTAACATATCTCAGGACTGAAGTAAACCCAAGGCTTTATCACTTCCCCACAGCATTCCTGGAGATGTCCAGTTTTCAGCAAGGAGAAATGCAGACTGTGTACCCTTTAAAAACCCAATCTCTGTTAGACTTTTTGTGCACATGGAGAAAATAAGCTTTCTCCCAAGATACCATGTGGGCTTCAAGGGTTACAGAGATGATGAGACAAGACCAGGAGCAGACTCCAGTGTTCCTTTCCAGCTTTACTCTGCAGATAAAGCTAGACCAGCAAACTGTTAGTCTCAATAAGATGTTTTTGCTTAGTCCTTATTTATACATCATGGGATTAGCTAATCAGCCCATAACAAACCATGTTAGCCGACTAATTTACAAAATTGCAGAGTGCATTGTTCTTTTATGGACCTTTATGGATTGAAAAGACAATGGCTATTCAGCCATGGCTACTTTTGAAAATTTGAAGAAGATGTTGGCCCTGAGTTTGGTAGGTAATTTTTAGTTTTATAACCTTTCTCAGGAGCACTGAGAAAGTGGGACTCAGCTGAAATAAATGGGCAGAATGGATTTGCTGGTTTTCTCAGACACATAGGAAATGGCAGATCTCAGTTCTATAGCTCTTCTGGCTTTTATTTTTTTGCACAATATTCTGTGTGCAGTGTACAATAGTCTGAACCAATATTTGGTGAGTTGCAAAGCCAGATGAAGACCAAAAGGAGCCTATTTAACTTCAAATATCTAAACTTCTAAAGCTAAGTGTCAATTAACAATAGGTAGGAATAAGTAATGAATTGAGAAGTTCTGAGAAGCTCTGCTGCACACAGATTTCTTCTGAGCTATGCAGAGCTGGCTGACAGGTATCTCCTCTGCTGAGTTTTGTTGTCAGATGTCATGCAAGAATTTGCTGATATGTTGTATACACACTTATAAATAACTAATATGCTTACTGGGAGCAATTGTGAATGATCAACAGAACACAGAATGTCAAGTATTGCATTTCTTTAATAAAACTCCTGATATGCCTCATAGCACAGTATCGAGTGCCTAAAGAAGTCCTACTGCTTTTTCAGAAACAGAAGAAATTGCTCATGTCATTTGCTGTTAATTTTTATGCAAAATGTGACATTACAGCATTTTTTGATACTAAGTTTTTTTCTTTGATTTATATTATAATACTTTATTATAATTTAATAAATTATTGGAATTGTTAATTGTGGTAAGGAGGCAATAACTCAGAAAATACCATCTGAGCACTGCATTTGCAGTAGAGTGTAATAAATAAGTTTTTAAACATGTACTTCAGATAGTTTTTATATAAAATGTGCAATTCGCATCACCTTATATTTGCATATTATCCTTTAAATAATACCAAATTAAGAAATTTCAATTAGTAGCTCTTGCACAATGCATCTCAATCACTTTTTGTTGAGGTCATTTGGCCAGCTTAAATACCTGGCAAACAGAGATAGAAATGAAGAAACAGTTGACAAGCCAACTGATGTAGCAGCAGGAAATTATTTTTAAATGGCACATCCTGCATTTAAAACTGTAGAAAATTCAGGTTAAATGCAGGAAAAAAAAAATCCAATATATTGCCATTCATGGAGAAATAAGTTCCAAATAGGTTTGATTATTTTACTCCAGCTATCAAAATGTAGAGTTCCTATACCAGCAGGAATACTGGGATAGCCTTTCATTTCCCTAAGTGATGAAACTGGCAAACTCAATACTTAAAAGAGCCTATGTTGGAAATGTTATTTATTATATAGAATTTTATGCTGGTGGATAACAATTACGTGACAATGTGTTAGCCTTAACAGAAACTTCAGTACATGTGTTTGGGATGACTATGTTAATGTAGTGAAAAATGCAAATGCAGTGTTCTGTCAGCCGTCACAAATGACTTTATTAAGCAATAATAAATGAAAACCAGAATGAATACCTGAAATTCTTCTGAGTCAAGCTGATGATTGTAGTATGTATATTCACTGAAATACTTCACCCTGGGTAGTAGGATGTCAAAAGTCTAGCTGCAGAACAGCAGAGCACTTAGAGCATAGAATATCTGAAGTTGGAATTCTAAAAATAGATGGATCAAAGATCTCTAGCAATTTCAAGCGAAGAGTACAGAATGGGCCATGCTTTAGCCCCTATGTATGTCTCCTGTGATCCTTCCCAGTGTCCTTTGTAGCATAGTTTTAATAGCATATTCCATCCTTCTAAAGCATTTGGAGATCTTTCAAGGAAAGAAATTAATTATAGTTTATTAACACTTACAGCCCTAAGTACCTAGTTCGAAATGGTATGGATACTAAACTTTAGTTTTCAAATGTCTATCAGACTATTTGGAATATCTATAGAATATCAGCAAATCTAGAATATCATTCCCTTCTTCTAATGACATTTGTGCTGTATATGTGAATCAAAAAGTCAAATAACATATTTCATTTTCATCACAACATGATTTTGCTGTCTGACATTACTACAAGGTCAAATAAACATTGCATGGGAAGGAAATAAATCCAAATTTGAAGTCTGAAAGGGCAGTCATATTTCTTGAATGTTCTGAATGTCAGCTTTTTGATAGAAAACTAATACAATAGCAAGAAGTGTGTACATACGCCAGCTCGAGTTGTCTTTTGTATTCATATCAAAGTTTAATTTCTTTGAATCCTTTGTGTTTCCCATTCAGCAGTATCTTATGGCATTTATAATGTTTCTTTTAAACTGCCGCAAATGAAAGACTTTGAAAGGTCAGACATTCTTTACAATTTAAAATAAAATAAAGCTAAGTTAATAGATATTATTTAATAAAATAGAACATGATGTTTCACATACATGTGCTTTTGAAGATGAACTTTCCTTAGAGTTTTTGTACCATGTAGTGTCTCATAGATTTCAAGTTCTTCTGACGAAATATTAGACTGAGTGTCCTAATAATAAATAAGATTTATTTTTTTTTTTTAAATGGGCTCCATTGTGCCCTCTGACTATAATGGTAAAGTTATCATTCAGAGGCAGTCAGATTATTACAGTCATCCTGTGACCTACATGTACTGGAAAATGAAATCTAATGTCAAAAATAAGAATAGTAAATTAATATTTCATTAAATAGCTGAGAATAGGCAATATTCTCTCACTTACTTTGTAATGTTAGACTTTTGTTTGATTTTATTTAGTAGGTATGGTAATAATAAGTAAACACGAACTTCAGTATGAGTCCCCAAAAGATTTTAGGTTATGTTTTTCTCAAGGATGTCCACAGCTATTTCTGAGAAGAATCTAAGGCTGCCACTTTTCCTTACCAAAATGGGTGATAATATTCAGCAACTTTAGCTGGTGTTCTGTATAGGTTTATGTTATAATGGCCTGAATTTTCCATACCTAGTGATGAACTGTAATGAGACTGTAAAAAAAAAAACTTGTATAGGAAGAAATTGCATTTGAGATTTTTTTTTTCCCTAATTATACATTCAACACTTTTAATTGTTTTCATTGTTCTGAAAACAGAGAAACAACTATGAGTGGAAAGAAAATCTTCTCAATCCCTAGTTATTTCTTTAAATAAAGACCTAGATAGAAGGGATTTAATCTCATCCTCTTTCATTATTGCCTGTGAAATGAGGTGAGAATATATAATCCTCCTACTTCTAGCAGTGGCTCAGTCAGGACACTGTGCAAGAATCAATTGTTATAGTAATTGAATTTCAGCAAAATTTATGAATACTCTTCAATAACATCAAGTTTATTGAAATCTAAAAATAAAGAAACAGAATACTATTTTGAATTATGATTTAAGAAAGAATTGTAATATATATTTGGAGCACCATTATTAATAAAGAAAACATACTGTACTTCACAGGAAATTAGTTTTCTAAATATTTGTGCTATTGTGAAATGTTAATGCATGTAATCATTTGTAAGGAATATTTTCCAAAATTTGTCTTCAGTGCCTTATCCAAAACACAAAATAAAGACCATAGCATCATGATGGCAGTGAACAAGGGAAAATGAAGATAAAACATTAAAACCTTTCTATCATAATCATCATCTGGTGAGGGCTTGGACAGTTGCTTGTGCTTGTGTACAACACAAAATGTGAACACCCTGAAGAAATATACTGTGGTTTATATACAGCTTATTATTATTATTATTATTATTATTATTATTATTACCTATTGTGTGTGGATTTGCAGTGTTGGAAGAAGGAAAGAGAGATAGAAGGCTATAATAACATGTAGAATCAGCTGATGGCATGGATGATTTTGAAGATGGGGTGACTAGAAAGTAGTACTTCATGGTGAACAGGGTAGACAAGGAATCTCTGCATTCTCCCTGCACTCATTTTACTTGGCTATCCTCTTGTCTACATATTGTACTTCTCTCTTTCTACCTTCTCTTCCTTACACCCTGTTTCTCCGTGCCACCTTTCTAAGTTAAAGTCTAGGATTTGGCATCTGTATCTCTTCAATGTTTTTAAGAAATGCAATTTTCTTTCAGTACAGTGTCAATTGTGATGGAACTTCAGGTGGTCAAATTGATTCTTTCCTTAAAGTATTAAGTGGATTTCTTCGAGAATGGAAAACTGGGTTGTAGCTCAGGAATTTAAAAAAGACTGTTAAAACAATGGTAGAATAATCAGAGTAGGAGGAAGGAAAACAGAATAAAAGAAATTTCAAACCAAGAGAACCAGGGCTATGGCTGAGGCAATAGTGCAGGGCTTTATCCCAGCAGCCTGGTCCTCTTTGGAGCAAGAGGGATTGTTGATAACTTCCTCATGTTCCAATTCTCCTGTAAATAGTCAGTGATAAAGAATGTAAGGAGATTTTTCTTCCATTCAGGGGCAGAAGCAGCTGTTTGACACTGTTTCTGGAGGCTCTTTTCCAGATTTGGAAAGTCACTCTCTCATAGACTTCTTAGTTTTAACATCATCATAGAGCTGAGCTGCACTCCCATTTCACAATACTTATGAAGCCTGCCAGTTTGTTTTGTAATTGATACAGACTAACAGGTAGTATTACCAAGCTGATTCCAAAGGGAAATGAATTTCTAGTTTTGATCTTCTTGGCTGAAGACTCAATAAGATAGTATTGTGCTTGTTTACATCTAGATTTGCAATGAGGTAGGCTATAAAACATGCTCTTCATCAAACCTGAAGTTCAGGGGTTTTTGGAGACCACTGAAAAACCTGATAGCCCTGTGAAGTCCACACAGTTTGCGTTCATTCATAAATTTACTTCAGTCAAGAGTAGTACTCCGTCTTGGATGGAAAAGTGGATCCACAAGCTTGAATTTTAACATTAAGATATAATCAATTCTTACAAGACGATACTGAAAAGTCTAAATCAAGTAATGAGGATGGGTAGAAATAGAAATAGAGTTTGGGTTTTTGTTTAAGCCAACAAATATTGGAAAGAGAAAATGAGAAAATGTTCATTATAGCATGGTAATCAATGTATTCTCAGTCATTGCTTGCAGCAGAACTCAACTAGAAACAGGATCATTATTATTTCATCTGATTGATTACCTATCCTGTTATACTGTAACAATTAACTATGAAATAATTGACCTTTTTCAGCAGAACAACATTGTCATGTCAATAAAATGCAGCATATCAAGTCTAATTTTGTTTCTAGACTACCATCTTTAGTATATTTAGTGCTTAAATTTATGTTAGAAGATAATTACAAGAATGTGATAGAAATGGCCAGGACTATCTTTAAACTACCCCAGTATAATTGCAGCAGTGGGCTTTTCAAAAATAGGCACCACTGAACACGTGACTATTTGATTTATCAAGGACCTTATACAGCTCAGTAAAGAACTACCTGTTGATTTGGGGGTGTTTAGAAGAAATGTCAGCAGAAATGTATCTTCAGAACATTTAACATTAGTCACCTACTCTCAGCTGTACCAGAGAAACTGACAATCAGGTTGTGAGGACTCAGAGGATTTTGTTTGTTATACCTATATTTTCAGTGGGCTGAACTGATACCTTCTATTCCAAGATTGAATTACAATGCTGAGCATTTGCACTTCAACATTCTGTTTAGCCAGAGGGTCTGATAGAAAGTCCATCAGTCTTTCTGCAGTGGATCCAGACCATAAGAGACATAAAGCCAAGCCGTATTGGAAGATGGCTGTTACAGTTAAGTCCATCTCAAGTTAAAGTCCTCGTCCAAAAGCCTGATTCATTTGTGAACTGCTTAGATTCAAGTTGCTAATACAAAAATCTAAATGCTCTTTTGTGCATATTGTGCCTGGAGGACAGAGCACATTCCCATTAATATAGCGGTGTCACCTACGATTGGATTGATGGAAATTATTTACAGAGGATTAGGAAATCTTGTTCTGTTTTACCAATAAACAGTGTTACATTATCACATTTCAATAGCTAATTCTATTGCTGTGCCTTTTCTCTTGAAAATTAACATGATTTTCAGAAGGAAAATAATTACATGTCATTCATAATCCATTAACTAGATAAAAAATAAAATTAGGTGCTTATTTTCTGAAGGAGAAGTCTAGAGTATCTACACTTCCCTCATGTGGAATGTTAGTGTAAAGGCTTCTAGTAACCCTATTAATCGTATGCAATTTGGAGGCTCATATTCCTCTTATTTGAACAGAATTATTTAGGAGCATCAGAAATAGACTTTAAGAAAAGGAGCTTTATTTGAAGACTCCTGCCAATATTAATGCTGTTGAGTACTGAGTTACTGTGATTTGGCAAGAAAAGCAAGTTGGACCACATAAACAAGGACACTGGTTTTTTTTGTTGTTTGGGTTTTTTTTTGTGCAATGCAAGCAGATAAACGCTAAAAAATACAAGCAAACCCACTAATGTTTGCCCCTTACACAGAGATTTTAATCAGCAAATCTCAGGAGTGGTTTTCACAGAAAATATTATCAGTCCCATTTCACAGATGACGAGAAAGGCAAGATTGGCTTGTATGTGGACTGCTTTGAGATCTCAATGCCAGTTTGTTCCCTAACTAATCAACTTTGCTGTCACTGTAGTAATATAGGTTACAACTAAGGAGTCTATGCTAGTTACTGGGTATTTTTTGTAAGGGACAATTTTCTTTCTTCCTTTCTTTTTTTCGTGGTTTATTTTCAGCTCACAAACATTTTAGGTGACAATAGCTTTTTTTACTTTTTTTTTTTTAAACTCTAAACTGGGCAGGCAAATTTAATGTTTTTTCAAATGCATTTGTTGTTTTTAAATAGCACTTGCTAAAGAACCATTAGAGCTATGATTAATTCCTTCTGTCACAGAAAAAAATGAAAATAAGCTGTGAAAAAACTGCAAGGCTTTTAAGTATGAATAATTTGCTGATGGTCTAGGAAGGATTACAGTGCTGAATACACATCTCTATAAATATTAAAACTGATTTTTTTTTTAACAAAACTACACTTCAGGACATGCTTACAACAGCTAAAATAGCTGTAGAATTGTGTTTTATTCCTATCCTCTGTCAACTTTCAAGAAACTGATGTTTCAGAAGAGCCATCATGCCAAGATATTTAAATCAATCTAACCTACTTTAATTTTAATCTTCAGAAATCAGCTAGACTTCAGTTGGTTTCTGACTTCATGTTGGAAAGTTTACATAATTCTAGATTGTTATTCTGTGCTTCATTTCAACTGAAGTACTGAATATGTTGGAGATCTGACTACTGCTCTGCATGTGCCTCTTTCTCCACTGTTCATAGAGGAGTGCTGTCTTCTAATTTGAGTATATCACTGAATATTTTTCTTTTCCTCTGTGGAGGCCTGACCCACTAAACTTGGTGCAAGTATTATCATTGTTAGCAACCTTCCAGGCTTATGCCATGTAGTAATATTTACAGTCATATGGTAAATATAGGGGTATAGAAGCAACAATAGGAATTTCGCAGGATTTTCTTTCAAAGAGATGGAATCTGTGATAGCAGGCATGCAAGAGTTACAAAGTAGGTGCAAAACAGTCACTATTGGTGTTTAGGTGATGGTGAAGCAGAACAAATGTCTGAGTATGTACTGTGGGCAGGTGTTAGCTTCCACCACATAATATCAATTTACAGCATGCGTTTTGATTTGAAACGGACAGATGCAGTGGGGATATTTTTCTCTAATACTTGAAATGCTTTGCTTCCATTATGTATGTTGCCAATACTTTACTTCTGTCCTTCAGAACTGAGACTTATGCCTTTAAAATAGTGCAAGAATTCATGCGTGAATAGTTCGTGCTTTGGAGTTTGGCTAAGGCTGTGAATATGTGTGAGATCTGAAACAGAAAGGCAGATGATCTGCCGTTATTGCTGGAATTGTGCTGCTGTTCTGATTTCTCACCACCGAAATAAGTTGTTGGCTCTTGCAGCTAGCTTTGAGGTCTGTTAAGTACATAAGCAAATTTTAACTACTAAAGCTGGTTTTGTGATAGCTATTGTTTCTAGACCACATGACAAACACTTTTAAAATAATTTACTCGTTTTTTTCGCCTGTCTCCCTTGGAAATCAGTTTTCTTTTCAAGTAAAGTTATTGGTAAAAATAGGATATTTTATACCACTTGATAAAAGTAGGTTTATTTAAGAGATAAATTGTAATAGTTCGTTATGGAGAGGAAAGAAACATTAATGTGACAGTATCTGATGCAACATCCCATTTCACTGCAAGTCACAAACTGAATACGTCAATATGACTGCAAAGTTCATCTTCTGGTAACTTATAGACTACAGCAGTCTGGAATGCATCCTGCTGTAAGGGGAGTGGAATTTGCACTAATGCAAATGCAGCCGTTGGCAAGAGATTGCCATGCAGATTCCCAGTATCCAGCATCCCTTCAATTTCTTGGCCATTTTCACTCTTTTTAGTGTCTTTCCAGTATCTCTAATGCTGCTATTTTGTGGGCTTTTCCTAATAGAGACTATACGCTTGTCTAATCAGCATGGGGGTTATTTTGTGTTATTTCTTTCATCTTGGTTCTCCAGGCTCCCCAGCTTTCACTTGTTGTTCTGGGTCCTAGCTAACATTAGGCTGGAAAGCTCACATAAACCCAGTACCAGTATGATACCGGTACCAAAACACTTCCTTTATAATTGTAGTCATCCACTTTAACTGGTTAAGAAATGAAGCTTGGCTACTTAAAGTAGAGCATGCAGAATAATCTGTTAATTTGGGCTGTTTAATAGGAATGATCCGGTATCTGCAAGAATAGTATGTAGTTACTAGCATATTGCTATAACCAGCCATTGAGATAAAATCATGGGAAGCAGGTCAACATTTTCATTTTCTTAAAAGTATTAAAAAATACAAAATCATAGATGTTTGCCCTAAAAATTTCACCTACATTTTAAATAGAATGTAAGTCTGATCTTAAGTGCGCTGAATTTAATAGAGTGGTCCCATGAATTTTGATGGCACCTCAGTTGAGTTCTACCTGTGTATTGTACGGTCAGTAACCAACAACTTGGAGCTACATTTTTTCACTGTATGCTGAAAGCTCCATGCATGAGTGCATAACAACTGCAAATGCATCTCTCCCCTACCCAGTGAATATTCTTAGGTAACTCTTCAAATTAACAGAAAAAAAAAGTTTGGCAGAAGCTTTCTGAGGCTTTCAGCTAAAATTGTAGGAGTGAAAGACTCAGAATAAATTACTCACATATTTAATTCATGTTCAAAATACAGCTTGTTCATTCCATCTCCACCCTCTGTATACAATCTCAGTACATAATACATAGTGCCTTTTAAAAGTGGAAAATTGACTTGATAAACAGGTGTACCACAGATGAAGTCTGTTATGTGTCTGCAATTTTGTGTGTTAAATGTCTTAATCATGATTCATGACACTTGATAACCTATAGTTAGGTATTATCATAATCAGGTATGATTTTATCATAGATCTATGTACAAATTATGTTAAATAATTGTTTTGAAATCGCATCTAATCACAAGAAACAGCATCCTGGATAATACTTCAAGCACAGTTCAGGTACAGTCCTTGCAGCTCTCTGATAACTAGAATTTCCTGCATCTAAATAAATTTTTTCACCTGAAAACATGAAGGCCACACAGGCCTGGTGGACTTGCAGCTTATCAACCCAAAAAAAAAAGTAATTAATCTGTAAACAGGAGAGATTATTTTATTTTATCTTTTCAGCTGTAGTATTTTTTTTAATGAAGCAGTCGCTGAAATCAGGGAAAGCACAGTGGCTCTACAGTGCAGATCGGACTGCTGGGCTGGGGCTTGTGTTAAAAAATGACAATGTGTAAGCTCAGCAAAAGGCAGCAGAAATGAATAAAAGGTCCTACCATGCAAATACCCCAGTGGTTTTAATGAGTCAGTGTTTCTGAATAATTTAGAAAATAAATTTAACCTCTTTTTCCTGCATTCAGAATAGTATCAAAAGGAACCCTATTTTGTTCACATTTATCTATTATTCATAAGTAAATGCCCCCCTGAGATTGATCACTGTTTGTTCTTTGAAATGTTTGCTATAATTTTTCCATTGAGTGATATTATGTTTGCACTGGTTTGGATGAGTGCTCAAGAAGCCCTGTGGTGTGTATTCAGATATAACATTTCTCTTAAAGAACCGCGTCCATCTGTACATGGGCTCTTCAGGTATCCTTCCATCTTTTGATTTTCCATCTCAAATTAGAGTGTTACAAAATTATATACCACTCCATAGTACAATATTCTACTTTAATTCTGCAACTTTGAAACTTTACCCTAAGGCTAGCTTTTGGAAATCCTCAGTATCAACCAACTTTAGCAGTTCAAACATTGCACCTTTGGTTGTATTTCCAAATGCAGTATTGATAAGGAAATGACTACAAATATAAAGTTGATCTTTTGAGAGATGTAACTAAAATATCACTTGTTTGCGTAATAGATTAGAAGTCATTTGGACCTTGAATTTAAGAACAAAATAAGTATGGGCATTTAACATGGTCTAAGGAAGATTACGTTGTCTTTATTAATAAAGTAATAAGCTACTGAGAACTGTAATAGAAAAAAAACATGCCAGAGTTAGTATACAGCATTAACATGTTAGTCTTGAGTTTGTTTATTTTGGTGGGTTTTTTTGGTTTTTTCTTGTGGGGTTTTTTGTTGTTTTGGTTTTTTTAAAGAGAGCATAATAATTTTCTACCATTACACTTCTTTATATTCAACAACATTGTATGTCTGGCAGCTTTATGGAAATAATGTAAATGTTGCATATGTTAACAAATAAAATACTCCAACTGGAGTGTATTAAGTAGCCATTTGATATGGTTTACAAATGGATTTATAGTGCTTATATAAATTAGATGTTTCAGGGAGAAGAACAGGATGTTTGAAAGCTAAGTTAGATCTCTGATAAAAGATTTCTGGTATCTGTAGTTCAACAGTTCCTGCTGTAGTCCTGTGGATCCTATAGATCTTCAGTTCTTGTTTCTACTAAGCCAAAGGGATTGTGAATACGATAACAGACTGTTAAGGTTGTGTCTTAGAATACCGATGAGATAAACAGACTTTGTTGCTTTCTAATCCAAGTGTATGACTCTTCAGACAGCTCAGGCATAAAAGATATATTCATGTGTAAAGGTAAATAAAGTGTAGGAGTAGATAAAAATTCCAATTTGAATTTTGTACAATTTCAGTAAAAAAAAAATGAATTACGAAAAGGTCTGATTACTTCCCCTTCTGTTTTTGAGGGAATTTTCCATTAAATCCAATGTAAGAATATCTGACTTTATAGAAGAAAAATCTTGCCAAAATCTCTATTTAGTCATTGGTTTTATGTTACTGAGTTCAACTTTCTAGAACAAAAACCACAGTGTCAATTCCTTCTTTAAATTTTCTAATCAATCTATACATTTTGTTGTTGTTGTTTGGAGAACAGTATTTCAGCTATCAGAAATTATCTTTATTCAGCAGGGCAAGCCATGGTAACTAGGACACTGGACTGGTGAACCTGAATTGCTTTGTTTGTGAGACTTTGTATTCTGCTGTTACCACATTACACCTGTTGTTGAGTTTCTAATGCAAAAAGCCATGGTTACGTTAGCAGTTATTTTAAATACAGAAGAAAATGCTTAGAACCAGTTTGGGAAGATGAGTAGCAGGGGAATGTGGAGAAGTGTTAATGGAAAGACAAAAAGTTACAAGATTAACACACTTCCTTTTTTTTCTTTTGTTGGGTGTGAAAATATATACATCTATTTCCCTATCCTTTCTCAGGTTATCAAGCTGTTATTAAAGACAGCTTTTTAAACTTACATCTCCAATAAGTAATTTTCCCTGCACGGCAAGAATACAAAGAGAGCAGTGGGGCAAGCCTTCTTCATTCTCAGACTATTAAAAAAAATAAACCGAACTCATAGAAAAGGCTCTTTGATTACCAGCTGTGAAATTCCATTGGAAAACTTAGAATTAAACAGAAAGATGGAATCTCTCTGTCTTTTTGTAAATACAGTTTTAAGTTTTGGTTCCATATATCCTATGAAAATAAACAGGAGTATCTGTGATGTGTGAACCTGAACTCCCCTTTATTTCACAGTGTAAAGAAAATCTCAATGAAGGTTCAAATATAAATATTTTGCAGAGCCAAGTGTTTTCATAATTATATTCTCGAGCTATTTTCTGTCTTTTCTGAAGTGTTTGGCACTGACTATCCCTCAGAAACAGATACAAGGTCTTGGCTGCATGTACTCCAGTTTTCACATGCCAGTTCCACTGGTTTATTTCCACTGGCTTAAATGAGAGATTTAGTCATGCAAGGAATGCACATTAAAAAGAAAGAACATAGAAGTTTGGTTAATGTCTGGTTGTAGGGGCTTTTCGTCTCAGTGCTGATGAGGTGATGAGTTTTGTCACACGTTATCAAGAAAACACTTAAAATCCATTTTAGGCATTTTAGATTTTCTTTTAAAAGTTGATAACAGTAACAAAATAACTAATATTGCATGTTGCTGCCATTGCCACTACAATTAATTCACTGAATCAATTAAGAAGGTAACATCAAAATTGAGGTGAAATTTTTGCCGAAGGCAATTTCTTAAATTCCACTTGCTGTGAAGAATGATAAATGGATTCCCTGGCCTTTTCAATATTGTTCTTCTCTTTCCTTCCCTGAAAAAAATGTTTTAGAGGTACCAGCTCTCAGCCCCTGGTTTACAGATGAAATTTGTAGTGATTATTTGTAAGGTGGGAAATGTGCAGTCATTTCATTTCTGAAAACTCGAAAAGGATGCCTTGCTCAGGAGCATTGCACACAAACGCAGAGCAGTTCTGCTGATTCATCCTGGCAGCCTAGCATCACAGGATAAAAGGAGGTCATTTCTAAGTAAAGATTATGACTTCTTTCCACTCAATATATTTTTGTTAATCACATAAAATATAGTTCTTCATTCTTAATGGAAATTTTCCAAAAAGATTTATCTATAGTTCCAGCTGTCTCTCTTAATGTTCCTATATTTGAGTGCAAGGAAAAGGTTAGAAGAAGCTAGGCCAATAGATCTTTCCTGAAAAAATTTGAAGCAACCAACTCAGGAGGATATTGAAATATAAGTTGTAATTTTAAAGTGAAAAATAAAGGAAGCTGAAATTTCAACATTAGCCCAGGAAAGCTGTGCTATATTCAAAGCCGGTTCAAATCTTTTTTCATGTGGTGGGATCGTTCACATCACCAGAGTGCTGCAGTGGATGTATAAAATTCCATTCAAACAGTAATTTTTTTTTTTTTTTTTTTTTTCAATGGAGGTAGTCAAACACTGAAACAGGTTTCCCAGAGAGGTCATAGAGTCTCTGTGCTGGGATATATTTGAAACCAAACTGGATACAACTGCAGTGTAATCTTTCTTTGATTAGGGAGATTGGACTAGACAATCACCAGATTATCTGTTCCTTGAAGGCTCAGTGAGTCTGTGATTCTGTAATATGCATCATTTCCTAAAGTGGCAAAAAAATTATTGGGATCATTTCTGAGTTCCAGATACATTTGAGGTAACATTGAATTTTAATATATTTTGTGATTGGTTTTCTTATTTTCTACATCTGCATATTGTAGTTTGTTTTTTTTTTCCTTGTTATCTTTACTTCCACTCTAGAACAGAGTGTAATTTAAACAGGTTTATTTCATGACTACAAAACTGTGATTTGGGGACATCCCATAAACCATTTTTAAACAAATCCCAATTATGATTCACATTCTAACCTACTACCTACTTTTTCTTGTGATCCCTTTTTCTTTGTCTTCTTTTAAAAGGTTAGTTGTCTACACATAGAAGCTTTCTGATAAGAACATGAGCTTTTAAAAAAAATTTTAATCATTTTTTAATTGGAAGGTGCTTTTTCACAAGCAAAATAGATTTGTTTTAAGGGATTTTTATAGAGCAATTACTATTGGAAGGGGCTTTCATTGTGCAAGTAAGACAAATGTTCTGCCACATTCGTTAATTACTGGAACACTGAAAACACCAAACAAAACAAAGCAATCCATCTTTAAAATAATTGAAGAATCACTTAAGCTAGAGCACCCTGCACTGGAAAATATAAGGTACTAACAAGCAGGCTGAACATCTGTTATCTATATTATTTCCTTCTTCTCTAACAGAACATGTCAAAAAGAAGATGTTAGAGGTGCTTCCTACATCCAGGCAGTAGGATGTATACGTCCTGCTTCTGAAAAAGGCTACTTCTCAGTAAAAATTAATGAGGTTTGTAATCAAGACTATCATTGCAAGATGTAGTTTCTGTGATGAGGTCGATTAGAGAGAGGCATCAGATATATGGACCTTTCTTCCACATACTTCAAATTTATCCCAAAGCTGGTGACCTAGTACTCTTACTGAGTCCAGCCTCAGTCTTCTAATCTCAAATGAGACTTGGCACCTTCATTTGCCTCAACAAAAGCCACAACCTAGAAACGTGAGTTGCCTCTCCCCACTCCAGCGATTATTGTGATGCCATGAAAAGTTTATGAAACTTATGAACTGCCAAATTTCAAGTTCCTAAAGTTGACAGTAATTTCTGACTGTTATATATTCTAGTTTTCACACAAGTAAAGTGGAGATTATCAAATCTACAGTAACCATCAAATCAGCTTACCTCACAGGATTGCTGTGACAGTTCTCAGTCTTTATGCCATCTTTTGTCCATGGAGCTCATCACAGTGCCTGTGCACCGCTCGATGTTTAATGTATTTACCATCACAAATCCCTAGTGAGGTAGGGAAGCGGTGATAAACCCAGTACAGAGGAGGTAACTGAAGTATAAGGGATCTGCAATGGAACAAAGACTGATTTTTTTGGTGTCTGAAATCTATCACTCCAACAACTGGATCAACCATAATCTGCAGATTCTGAGGCTCTGACCAGGCTGTATAACCGCTATGTGAGATTTCAATCATAAAAACTATTTTAGTTAATAGGAAGCTGGGCTTCTTTCTCAGGTTTCAGACAGGAGAAATAGTGAAAAGGTATTTTTTTGTGAGCAGTAATCCCTTACAAGCTTTTCTCTCTACCGTTTTGCTTTTCTCCTTGCTCCTCATTAGCTGCATTAGGCATCGTAATCCCATTATGGAAATGAGTCGATGAGCTAGGAGACATCCTCCCCAAACAGCATCTTCTCTAGAGACTTAAAGAAGAGGGGAAGACATCATCTTAAACCTATTCCCAGCCAATTGGAATGGAAATGTGAGCAATCAGTGACCAAAGCCCTTTTATAATAAGGGAATTAGAACTGAAACCATAGTGTTCAGAAAATCCGTTTTCAAGATTTGGGAATAATTCTTCCCTGATGACTCCAGTTTTCAAGGCTTGTTTGTCTGATAACAATGAGAAAATTCACTCCAGTGCTGCATAATGGAGTGCCAAAGTATACAGCACATCCAAAAAAATTCAGTACTGAAATCATCTGTCAAATGCCATAATATCTATCTTACACAGCTGAACAAATTTGCCAATCTTTTAGTAGAATATGTTAATGCTGATGAATGCATTGACAAGATGACATGTGCTCCGGCAGCAAGCAATATTTCAGAGAGGGATTTTCTTTCTAAAACAAAGTAAGAGATCACAATCAACCCTGTGGATAAGTTGTTGCATAGAAATCGAGGAAGATTCTTTATGATCCTCTGTCAAACATCCTTCACCATGTAACAGTTAATCCTGTGGCAAACATCCTGACTGAGCAGCTGTGTATTTTTGTGTCTGCTATGGACCAAGACTGCCCTAATGAAGTTTTTATTGTAGACAGGATTATATTGTGGCACTTGAAATCAGGGATTTTCTGTTCCTACTGGACTGAAATTTTTAAAAGTGCAGATGGAAGACTTGCCTATTGGAAAGTGGTAATGTTTTCTCTTTCAAGCAAAATAAACCAGAGTGTTGCAATCTTACCTAATTTCTTACAGAAAACATCCCATTGTGGCTTGTCCTATGTAGCCTGCGTGTGTTCCTGTCATGCGTGTATTTGGTGTTACCAGGCACCAACTGCTGGTCTTTATGAACAAGGAATGGGTAGAGCACTGGTCCCATTGCAGAATTTAGTGACCTTCAGTGACAAGCTAATTTGGAGACAGCAAAAGAAAACAGTAAGTTACTTGCTGCTAAAACAAGGAGATTAAAACATTGGCATGGCCTGAGCGACTTCCTTCCCTAGTCTATTCTAGGGTCCTCAGAATTTGTGCTCCAAGATAAGTCATTGTTTAACCCTTAAAGTTGATTTTATCTCTCTGAAAATGCCTCCTCCTCAAAGTAGGGCATAGGCTTTGATATATGGGAATAAACTGGGATGGGATTTTGAAGTATACTGATAGAATTGATTCTGCAGCTGCCTTACATTGGGGATCTCTAATGAGATGAATTTAATTCCAACCAAGAAAGTGTGAGATCTGTTTAGTGTAAGGATCTAAACCTCTCAAGTTTAGTTACCATTTCATTATCATAAAATCTTTACTTAAAAAGGAGAAATTGAATCAACAGTTTTATCACAGATGATACCACCTAGACATCTTAATAGAGTAGGTTGTTTTATTAAGTTTTTCTGTCAATCCATAATTTTGTATAGTGGGAACTACTCATTTGTGCATCATTGAAATAAGTGACTGTTAGACAAGAGACAATTTGAGACTCACTTTCATTTGCATTTAGCAAGCCGAGCTGTTGTGTTTCCCGTGATTTATTAAATGAGTTTCAGAAAGATACACACATTTTGATATCCCAGGAAAATACTTGTGATTCATCTCCTATGTCTGTTCTCACAGATTCCATAGGAAAAATCCTTCATGTTGCCTTTATAAAAATCCATCACTAAAGACTGAGAGGAGAGCTCTGTAAATTATTTGCATAGCAGCTTGTCTGTGGGCTAAATGATGTGAAAGTAGCCCTGCTTCAGGTTTTATTACATGCTTGAAATTCTTTGCAAAATATTAATCAAAAGGCTTGTTAAAGAAAATGCATTTTAAAATAGACATTGGACATCTTGTGGCTCAAATCAAAGGCTGAAAGATTATTTCAGTTGCTGACCTGAACAGAAGAGTAGATAGCACTAGGCAGTGGAGGCAGTGAAAATAAATCTCCCCATGAAACACACTCTCCATCTGTCTTTTTCCCTTGCTCTAGGGAAAGAGGGAGAACCCTACGGTCTTCCCTCTGCAGCAGCTGGGCCCTATTTGCAGCTCTGTCCACACTTCAGCTCTCCTGTAGATGATAGCGCTTATTTATTCTGGCCAGTTTAGAACTAGAAATTATTATTTGCTTGTGGTGAGTAATAGCTAGAAAACAGTGCCTCAGTGTAGAAAGCACTGCTATGAATATGGAACAGAGCGCTCGACGACCGTGCAGCCTATTTACAAGCTCCTAGCAGACCCTGGAAGACAAACCACGCAGTGAGCGCACAAGGCAACAAGGAGATAGTTTTGGTTCTGATGTTAAGCATCAGTCACAGGTAAACTATATGTAAGGACTGAGAAGATATCATAGTCAAGTTATATGGACCCACAAAAGGTGAATTTGGCTCCTGCAAATGAAAGAGCTTTTTCCTGCAGTTCTGCAGTGGTTTCCTCTCTCTGCTGCACAGCATCAACCAGATTTGCCCACAGTTTCATAGAATGAGGGAGACAGTTTCAGACAGGCAAGCTGTAAATTGACATGTTCAGAGAGCATTTTCTACATCATATTTATAATAGCACAGATATTTATAGAATAAATAGCATTGGAAGACTATTAATAGTAGTAGGGAAGAAACAGTTTCCCCAGAATAGGCACTACGTGTAGAAGTCTGTTAGGAAAACCAAGGGTATGGATAAATGTGGTGTGTGAGGTAAAAACCCTAACACTTTACGTGCTAATGATGTCTGTTGCATCTATTCAGCAACAGAAGTGGTTGGTATGCAAAGGAGTTAAGAACAGAAAAGTTGATAAAGCTATTTTGGTAAATATGATTTAGAATTAACTTCCAAATGCAAAATAGGAATTTGCCAGGGAAAGCTCAGTTTCTGGCAATTTGGAAATACATGCTTCCGATTTGTTACTAGTCTTTTAGAAAACAAAACAATTTGATGACTTTTGTCTGTTCTTTGAAACAAAGGAAATAGTAATGAAGCATTTTATTCTTGCTCTGTGGTAACATAAATCCTTGGGGAATTAAAAAAAAGAAATGACACCTAATGGCAAACTTATTAAGCAATCTAATTGTACAAACTACTTCTGAAGTTTTATCCTTTTTGCTTAAATAGTTAATTCACGTCCATCAAAAGCTTTTAATGAGATGGATTTCATCTCTGAACGCCATTTCATGCTTCATTATACTACACTGATGGGGACCTGGGGGTACTCATTACTCTTTTTTTTTTTTTTTTAAAGGAATGAAAATACTTTAATAAATCCAGAGGGTGGAATTTTTTTTTTTTCTTCCTCATTCCAGAAATATACTTCCAGGGAGCTTAACACATCAAATACTTAAAGAGTGTACAACAGCTGGCTTGTGCTGTGTCTTGTGAAGGTTGTTCTTGCCTGGCTCATCATAGCCATTGTGAAACACTGAATTTTGGGGGAGGCTCCAGGCCTGGATTCTCACAGTCTCTCATGTCCCAGCTCTGGTGTTTAGGAGCATCGGCAGAGTTAGAGAGGAAATAGGGAACCTGGTTTAGGTGTATGTATGCCTCTGTCCTCCCCTGGATGGAATTAGGACTCTTTGATTATGTACCTATTTTTTCAGACAGCCATATGAGGCTGTATTTCTAGAGTAAAAAGGTTGAAATTTTTGCTTTGGTGATACGGTAAAACTAGATTGTATAGCTGCTTCCTACATGGTACCCAGTCCCAAGAGCAGTCCCACAGAAACATACAGAACTCCTGCGTAAACAATTGCTTTTAAAGAGCTTCTATAACTTGGACTACAGGAAGGTTTGATCATCATTACCATATGTGCAAAGCAGAGATGACCAAGTGGTAATTAACTTGTTATTGATTCTTAGTAGAGTTGTCTCTTTGTTAAAAATAGGGTCATGTAAGGAAGATAGCTTATGCCTCCTGACAGACTGCTGGAGAGGTGTACTCAGCCTGCTCACCCTAAGGTACCTTTCCATGCAGCCTTGCTGGAAAATTATTTCCAATTTTTATTTATTTCCTTAGATCTCTCCAAGAACATTCTCACCTCCTAAAAGCCTTTCACCTATGAACCACTCTCCAAAGTTTACGTCTATACAAGTCAGCATAAATCTGCCAAAATTGTTTAAATCAGTAGTAGCCCTGTCTGTACTTAGAATTACCCAGAGTTCTATATCTGTAAATCATGAAGATGAAATATGTGCACTGAGGCAGTAAGAAATGTATCCTCAGTGTAGATCACTTTTTTTATAGTTAATATCTTTGAGTCACTTGCTAATTCTTCTGGTTAACTGAAAGTTACTTTTGTGGTCTTTCTCCCTCTACGGAGAGTACTTACTGAGTTTTAACTAGTGCCTGTAGTCTCTGGAGATATTGTATCCAGGGTTTAAAAAATTCCCTATGCATAAGATGAGAATGAATTGTTTTCTCTGTTAACAATTGTGGTGTTGAACACCAGAGTCTGAGCAACATGAGGGTGGACACCAGAGGTGTATCATAAGAGAGAAGGTGTTTTGTTCTTCTGCCTCTTCTCATTAGAACCCAGAGGCAGGATAATATAACCCTGAAGGAAACGGCTTCCCGTCACAGTCACTGCGATTGTGGCTGCTGGAGCATGTAATTACATGGGGGGGGGGGGAGGGGGAAGGGAGGGGAGGGAGAGGGGAAGAGCCTGTAATGAAAGATTGTCAAAAGCCTCAGGACTGCTAATGTCTCTGTTGTTGGGAAGTAAAGCTCTCTGTGGCAGAATATGTTTGGGTAATTGGAAATGGGACACCTACTGCTTTCATTAGCCTGACTGTACCTATGCTAAATAAATGTATATTGATAGTATTTTCCTAATCCCCCAAAAGTTCTTCTCTCCAGAGAAAGGGAAAACAGAGGCAATATTGTATAATTTGTACCACATTCTTAAAACTATTGATTTAATAATGGTGTAACTGAGAATGAAAGCAGTGCATTATATTCACTATAGCTGGGCAATGCTTCTTTGAAGTTCAAGAGAGGATAAGTGATGATGGGGGAAAGGTGAAAAAAACAGCAGTGGAATAATGTTAGTATGTCCTGATTTCTCTTTATCGGCTTCGTTGTTTTTTATAGAGAGAAAGCTAAAGAGAAAACTTCGTCTATCATTGTGTTGGGCAAACAAGAATGTTTTGGAAAACCAAGAATAAAGCAAGAGTTTGTATGTTAATTCCTTTGTCACTAAGTTCCCCAACCTTCAAACCAACAGAGTAATTAAGAAAAAATTCAGATTTTTTTAGTGTGTTTCGGATATATAGCGAGTAGTATTCTAGATACCCAAGATACCAAAGGTTAAACTGGGATGTTTGATTCTGCCCTGAGAATGGAGATGGAATATATGAAACTCAGTGAACAGAAAGTCTCTGTTGTCAGTGAGTTCAGCTGTCATTTATAAAGTCACAGTGCCCTTGCACTGTCATGCCCAAAGCAATGTGCCCTTGTGGCAAAGAATGCTAATGGTATCCTGGGCTGCATTAACCAAAATATTGGCAACAATTCTAGGGAGGTGATCTTTTCCCTCTATTCAGCACTGGTGAGGCCGAAAGTTGATGAATATTATGTCCAGTTCTGGGCTCCTCAGTACAAGAGAAACATGGACATACTGGAGAGAAGGGTTGCAGAGATGATGAAGGAACAGAGCATCTCTCACATGAGGAAAAGCTAAGAGAGCTGGAACTGTTTAGCGTAAAGAGACAGCTCAGGTCAGAGGGATCTTATTAATGCATATAAATACCCAAAAGCAGAGTGCAAAGAGAACAGAGCCAGGCTCTTTTCAGTGGTGCCCAATGGCAGGACCAGAGGGACTGGGCACAAACTGAAACACAGGAAGTTCCATTTGTGCATCCTGAAACACTTTTACTGTGAGGGTGACTGAGCACTGGAATAAATTGCCCAGCGAGCTTGTGGAGTCTCCATCCTTGGAGACATTCAAAAGCAGCGTGGACACAGTCCTGGGAAACTGGCTCTAGGAGGCCCTGCTTGAGCAGGGAGATTGGACCAGGTGACGTCTAGAGGTCATTTCCAACCCCAACCATTATATGATTCCATGATTCTGTGAAGTCTCTAGTTTGTTGTAGCAGGAGAAATAAGCTCTGCCGGTAACTCATTTAGTGTTACTTACTACTCTATCAGAGATGGCTACCGTTTTGGGGAGGATGGCTAGTAAAACTCTACAATCTGCTCCCTTTCTTAAACATTATCTCATCATGCACCCTTTACTAACCAATACAGCAGTACCACAGGGTTCAGGATCTGGCTTTAAAGCAACAAAGAGGGGAAAACTCGAGCTTCTCCTCCTCTCCTCCTTTAGTGATGGGAAATGATGCAGTTTGACACCACTGCTTATTTTTGATGCACCCAGAAAAGGGGAAAAGAGGCACAGTTTAGATATGTCAAACTCTTTCTTAAAAATAAAACTGTAAGATATGGTTCAGCCCACATACTATGCAGGAGTATAAATGGACACAAAACATGTTTTACCCACTCCTACAAAATACCTTTTTATAAATACTAGATCAATGTTTTCTCAAATACTCAATCACAGCCTTCCCAAGTCTCTAAAAGGGGTCATAAAATGTTACTCAGCAGAGTCAGCAGCAGCGCAGCTCCTACAGGGCAGAAGAGTGTGAACAGGCTGTAATTATTGGCTTCAAGTGTTCTCAGTAGTCAGAGACCTATTAGCTGTCGTTAATTGGTGGCAACAATTCAGGAAGTTGTACAAGGACATATGTGCTGGAAGGACAATGTAGGTTCCAAAAGTCGATGAATCGCAGCATCAGAGCAATGGACCTACTCGTGCAAATTGCAAATGTACCCCAAATTCTCCCAAGGACACTACCACTTGTTACAAATTTGATTGCAGTGGAGGCACGCGTTATTGCCATTAAATGAGTGCTGTATAATGTTGCCAGCTGCACTGCATTTCCATGTTGCACTTGAGCAGTGTTAAGGAGACCTCATGAGCACTGAGCAAATAGTGGCCCAGAAAGGATGGATTTTGTATACGTTGCATTAAATAAGCACTGGCACAGCTATTGCAGAGCATCTGAAATATACAGCTGCTTAAAGAAACAAGATAAACCACAAATTGTTTGAGTCAAGTCAGCCTTTTTTTAAAGGAAAGATGCCAAGACAATAAACCGTGTGTTCTCTTGTTCACTGTGTTCCCAGTTCATTTGTTTCCTAGCTGGCCCCAAACTAGGAAGTCTCTTTACTGAGAAGTGGAATCCCATGGTCAGTGTCACAGAGACACACTCCATCAGAACACGCTCAGACAAGTATTGATGCTGAGTTTCCTAGTATTGTCACCCATTAAACCACTGGCTTCTGAGGACAATAGGACAGGCGCTGAACTTTCAGTCACTGAAGAATGTAGGACCCTAGCTGATGTGTTAACTGGGAGATGGATAAGACCCTGCATTGAAGTTTTACAAGGGCGTTACCACAGCTAATTGCTATTACATATCTTTTTACACCTTTTCTTCCTCACTGGTTTTACTAGACCTTTTTCCTAAACAGACAGAATATTCTGCTTTCCCATTTAACTAACTTAAACTATTTGACAGTGTCAATTCTCAGTGCAGAGTTAAGATTAATTATAAAGTTACAGGTAATTAATGACACGGAAGTATAAATGATAGAAGACTCACCTGCATTTTTGTCCTATTTCTTTATTTTAAATGTTTGTTAAATATATTTAACATTAAATGCTTGTTAAATATATTGTTTATTGTTAATTTACTATAATTTTTTTAAGATTTTACAGTCATTGGCAAGATTCTCTAAAGACACATACTATATCCATGATGAGTAGAAGCTCCCACTAATGTCAGTGCGAGCTCTGGATCAATAGCAAAATATAGCCACAGGGTCTCAAATATGCTGTAATAATCACAGTGTCTCCTTCATGGGGGTTGGAGGGCTGAAGGATTGAGCTGCTGTGAGTAGACAGAAGTAATGTAGTCAGATCCTGTTTCAGGCTGGTCAACATCTGACCTCAGGTCTCATAGAGACAGAAAAAATATCTTCTAGAATGAATATTAGCCGAGATTTTAACACTGAACGTTATGGGCACCATAGAGCTTGGATTTTCTAAGCCATGTAACTTCTTAAACTGTCTTTCAGACTATCCTTCGGATCTGTCCTTCATACAGACCTGTGATCCGCATGCCTCATGTTCTCTTTTCTTCTTGCAGATATTTTTTGAAGTGTTCTGGCTTCCAAGAATTCTTTTTTTTTCCTTTTTTTTTTTTTTTTTTTAAAGAAAGGAATTTCTCTTTCTAAAATGCTGTCTCATGCTTTGGCTTTTATGTCTCTAACTGGGCATGAAATCATTAGAGCTTTGCCATTTACTTCACTTGGGCAAAGAACTGAGGTACTTGAATGATCTCTTTGGAGGAGGACTATATATTAATCTAGGTGTTGCATAGCTCTTTATATATTTATGGGGATATTTAATGGATTATTAATAAAGTCTATTCAGATCTTACAACTGTTATCACATTCTCCCTCTGTTTCACCAATGATGCTAGCTTTAAGGGATTTTTAGTAGAATGTCCCACAAACATCTTGTTTCTTTGCATGCCTGGAATGTGATACCTGTGAAAGCATATGAAGTTTCTACAGTGCCCTCCTCTAACTCTTCCTTGTAACTTAAATTTACTATGATTCTGTGTAAAGAGCTTGACAATGCTGTCATTCTTGTTGCTCTTACTAAACCATCGTTATTCTACTTTGTGCAAAGACCATCCTTTTTATTATATAAGTGTACAGTACCTCAGGGACTGTGTGGTTTCAGTCTGAAAAGAGCACCATTATATATTACCAAAATTGTGATCAGTGCTGATTTTAGCTGTCAAATTAATAGTATGTCATAGTTTATTAAATTAATCATCATTGTGCTATTCAATATCTTATAACAGTTTTAAAAGAGTTACTAGTGTACTATGTTTATAGACACATGTATTTTTAGGAGGCCCAAATGAGTTCTAACAGATGTCTTTTTTCAGCTTTCACCAAAAACTTCATTGTTAATAATTTTTGAGTCAGCTGATAGAACATCCTACACAGCTGTGCACCTAAAAGCAATGGAAATGCTTCATTTCTGTTGCTCTCCCTGGAACACAGCGAAATAAGAGAATACAGTATAAGCAAACGGATGTTCCACTTTCAAGTAGATACACACACACACAAAAATAGTCCTGTCATCTTTTGGAAAGAGGCAGGTCATGTCCTTACCCTCATTAACAGTGGGAAAGCTACAAGTGCTCAAATTGGCAAAATAAGCCAAGATCATGAATGCCATCGTTGTGTTCATATGCAGCAGAATTTGAGGACAGCAAGACCACTTACTCAGGCTTATTCATTCGCTGCAGGCTTAGCCCTAATAAAAATGACAGTCCTTTATTGATTAACCCATAGGTCATTGCTCAGGTAAAATTGCTGTAAAATGCCTTTCTTAGCTGCTTGCTACAAGTAAAGGCCATGATTTGTCTTAGCCTCATGTCCCATTGAGAACAGAGAAACATATCACAAACATCTGTGAATTTCTGAAACTCTCATCTGATTTTTATCTGGCCTTTTCTAGAAACATTATCACACAAATATATTTTTCCAGTCAGACTTTGGTTCTAAATGGATAAAAGGACCAGAGAGAAAATAGGATGTTTCATTTTGTTGCTTGTTTGGGATTTTATATATATAAACCCCCAGTAAATAAATCTCTGAATGAAAAAAATGATGGAGGTTTTCTTTTTTTTTTTACCTTTCTCCCCTTATCTGAAATGCACTGAGCCTTATCTCGCTGAATATATTCACTGATCTTGGCTATTCATTAAAAGTAATAGAACAGCTAAATAACTTTGGTACACAGCAGCTCCGACATCCTTTGTTTAGTTTCTTCAATAAATCATATTGTCAGAGGTTACTTTATTTTACTATTGTGTCACTGAAAAGAATGAACTATATTTTGAAAATTTCCATCCCTGTTGCTTAAGCTCTGCTCTGCTAAGTTTAATACCCTGACAATTCCAGCCATAATTTACTCCTTGGAACAGGTCATTAAGTACGCATTGCTGCTTCAGACTTCTTCTTTGATCCATTGCCTTTTATAAAACATGGAAACAGCCTAAATAGTCTCCATAGAAAGAATTTTCTTTTAGGTTGGTGTTTAACTATGAATCACAATACATAATTCACCCACCCATCCAGAAAATTTCTTACACCATACAGACATGTTGCTTTCATTCTCAGAAAGCCAGATGGTGCTTCATCATTTGCCACAGTGGACTGATTCAGAAATAATAAGGTTAATCATATTACCATAGCTAAGTGAGCAGATACGCAGTAAAGCAGGTAGGATCTTCTGTGTTACCTGAAGATAACACAATTGCTCTGTGGCATTCTGCCAGAGATTGTCAGAGTCACTTGCGGGAATTTGATGTGATCTGGTGTGCAAAACTATCAGAGTAGCTTGGTTGGGGATGCGTGATGGTGTTGTAAGCTTCTCCCATGGGCAGATCAAAGCAGTTAACACATCAGGGAAGGGTCACTGTGATGATACAGTTAATCTCTAAGGAGGAAATTTCATCTTTTTCCTCCAGAGAATTGTATTTGTCTTTAGGGTCAGAGAGTGTTTGAGAGGTTTTTTAGAAAGATCAGTGTTGTCTATAAATACTTATGTGATAACTGCATAGGTCATTTCATCCTCCTAATGTATAGATAAATTTTTGCTATCCATCTTCTAAATAGTCCATGAATCTTCACTCAACACTTCTAGTTTATCCATTTTTCATATTTATTTTTTCATAGATATTAATCATTTAAGTCTATTTATAAAGGTAATATATTTACATGTCTAGACATCTGAATATTCAAGCTCAATTTCTCATTCTATGCAGAAAAAATTGATTAGCCGTAACTAGAGAAAATTTGTCAGAGAGTAACTGCCAGTATTAACATCTGCCAGCCAATCTTCTTTATAATCAGCAGCAAAAAAAAAAAGTGATTTTGCCTCTTGGGAGAGCTTTCAAAGTTTCCTGTCTCAATTTGCAGTTTGTATCTCTCAGGGGTGTGAATATGAATAATATTACAATTCTCCATAGCTTCGTCTATCAGATGTGTAAACTGATGACAGGATCCTAGTAACAAAATACTGAGACAATGACATTGCCTAGGCTGCTCTATTAAGAGAAAAAACAGAGTCAGCTTAAAACACTTGTGGTCTGAAATGAATTCTTGGGGTAGAATTGACCCAAGGTGTGCAGAGTGAGAAAAAAAGAAAAGATCAGTGCCAATACAGAAACAGTTATGTCTTAGTGAAAACAATGTTAGATCTTAGCAGCAGCATGCAGCTCAAGGTACGTGCACTTCAAACAAGCCAACAAACAAACAGAATGTTAGAGCTGAGACATCAAAACCACAGAGACTTGGTAGATGCCAATTCCTATTAATTTTAATGGGCATATAGCATCCAGATTCCTTGGGATTGTTTGAAATTCAGCACAAAGCATTAGTAAATGCTTGTATTTCCCTCATCTTTCTTAGTCACATCAGCAGTGACTCTTAATGTGGAAACTAAAACCACAATGTAGCCAAAGGGAAGGTAGTAAGGGTGTAGTAGAGGTATGATGATGCCTTCTCAGGCTATGGGCGACTTGGGTAGTTTAGTCATAGCATCATTCCTTTCCCTGCTCTCAGAACAGGGATTGAGTAAAAGGTGACCCCCTTTTGCTGGAGCGCTACAGCAGTCCTTGGTCTGCTGAAGAGTGGCCTGGGGAGTTCAGAGGCAGGTCCTTGTGAGCAAAGATTGTTGGTGTGGGAAGCCACCATCAACCGTATGCCTGTCACTAGCAGGCCTGAATACTTCCAGTAGTTCCCACACGCTCACAGACAGCATGCAAGGACACATGTAACCGCACCCAGGAAGGTTATGGAGCCTAGCATGTCTATTGTTATACCATCTTTGCCCTTCTATAAGCCTGAATATTATGAGTACTGGACTATTCATTGGAGAATTTGAACTGTATATGAAAAGGTTATTTCAGAATATGTATTGATGTCTCAAATGGCACTTCAAAACTGCTGGAATATTCTGGTCTTTAATGATGACCTATTTAAAGATTGCATCTGCAGTGCTTAAAGCAACTAGCCTTAAAATCTTTTACAAGAGGAATATTAGAATTGTTTCATTTCTTGTATTAATTTTCTGCTGTACCATTCAATAAAAGAGGAAGAACCTTGAGGCAAACTAGAGTTAATGGTCATATACAGTATTTAATAAGAAAATGTGTTGAGAGACAAATTTATATTCCTTAGTTATTTTGAGTTGCCTGAAAATAATTTCTCATCATACTTGAATTCAGATTATAAAAACTAATCAATGAATCACAAGTGAGAGCGTATTCCTTCTCTGTAAAGTATATTTGCTACCAGTGTAATACACACTAATAAGAAAGGTAGAAAACAAGTGAAATAACTGAACCCTCTATAAAAGATAATTGCTTGTAGACTAGTCATCACAATGAGAAAGTAACTGAACAAAACATATGTTCACAAATAGTGGTCAATTAACATAGCCTCATTGACCTCCGTGCAGCCAGACTGATTTACAGCAGCACCTGTCCCCTTGTACTTACAGACTAAGCAACTATTTTATTCATAAGTGGTTTTTTTCTCAGAGATAAAAGGCTATCTTTCTACTTGCCCTCCACTTATTTTTTTTTAAAGAGGCTGTTGGTGTATTATTTGAAAAGCCAACAACTGACCGAGCTATGCTCAATATAATGTCATCATTTATATTTCGACTTGGAAACACGTGTGCCGAGATTGAAGTTATTTTACTCCCACAGGGATAACACTCTATTTTAAGTGCCCATTAACTAATCCTAAACAGCAGTGAAAAATCAGTGGAAATACATGTGACATCTACATGAATACCAAGTGAATTCATGAAGATTACTGCTGAATACAAAATTATTCAACTATAGAAGGGATACTTGAAAGAAAAAGTTGCTGAAATAAGGAGCTAGTCATAAAAAATGTGTGTCCTTCAGTCATAGTTCTTTTATATTATATAGTTCTATTCATGGCAGTTAGCCTGCATTTCTATTATAAATCCCAGCTTTCAGGGGCTTAAAGCTTGCCTATTAGAACTTAGTCTGTGACTTGGTAGTAACACATATGTGTCTGGGATTAAATTTTGTTAAAATAAAAAAAATATAACAGCCACTTATTAAAGTTGAGTAAAATGTTAAGGCATTCCAATGCTGTTTAGCATTGTTAACATCTTGCTTTTGAAATAAAATTGTATAGATATTTTTATATATACTTGTTACTGATTGGTCCCACTAAAACAGTTACGAGGAGAATTTCAGTAAATGTCTGATTCTGCTGACATGTCAGTGGCTGCTTGAATTTATCTTGATGCTGACAGAAGGGTATGAGATATAGAGTGTTAGTAGCAACATGAGAGGCAAAAACCTAGCTATTTATTTAGCTCTAAGCATCTAGGTGATTGTTGGTAGACCTCAATTTCTAGTGGGTTACCAGTATTTAGACTCTTAATCTGTATGTAGGAAGCTTGACTTGGATTTTAGAAGTGCTGAGTTCTTCCAGTGCCCATTGAGGTTAAACTGGGCTAACAAAGCCTGGTGAATATCAACATAAGTGCCTAATTTTACGTTCTAAGGTTTGAATATACAGTCCTAGTTAATGGGAATAGTTGGTGCTTTTCTAGCTAGATCTGGTGCTGAGTAGAGCTTTAACCCACAACGTTAGCGCTATCAGCAATAAGTGGGAAGAAAGGAAAGAACAGATTTGCCCGCTAACTCCCTTGGACAGAGTTCATAGGGTGATTCAATTTTGAATGCAGAATCCAGAATACAATATGCAACATGGAAAAATGCAGATTTATAATTATAGTGAAACCAGAGTTGCTGTAATCTAGACATGTTCAGAATGATGAAACACATTTAAAATCTGCATTGTTATTATCCGCTAACCCAATTTACTACACAAGTTGATTTTCCAGTCAATTTCTCTGAGTTAAAATTACTAGGATGGGGTACGCAAGACATTCACTCACGTTTATTCCAGTATTTGTATGCAAAGGCAAAGTTTTCATCTCTAATGTTCAAAGATCTCTCTCCCACACACTCATTCTTTTCTATTCCCCGCCCCCCCCCAGCATAGCCTTTCTACACAAACATTTTCCCAAAACATTAGCTGATATATTGATGTCATTTCCCCATTCTGGGCACCCTGAGATGATCGTTCTTGAGAGAATAAGCAATGCTGAAGCTCATAAAATGACAGGAAAGGAGCTTCTCTTAAAGGTTAATTTATGCTGGCATGATTTGGGGTAAAGACAGTCTTTTTTTGCAGTGTCTGCACACTACATAGCAAAGCGAGGTCCCAATTCAAGACCAGGAAACAACATGTTACCACAATATAATACCAATGATCTTGAAAGTCATATTAAGAACTAAACAGAAAGCAGCTGAAGTGCTTTCCCTTCTGACTATTTCTGCAAAACAAAATAAAATCTCCAGAAGGAAAAAAAAAAAAGATGAAGTTCACTGATCTTAGGAAAAAATGGGTTATTTTGATAAGAAATACCTCAGATTTGGTAGCCAAATCACACATTGATTTTGGATGGTTAGGTTCCTTGGTTAACACACCCTGCTTTGATTCTCAAAACCCTCCTAGATGATGTTGATTATTTTATGCTCATTTACTGTGATTTGTAAGTAAATCCCAGACATAATTTATTTTTTAAAAATGGAAGTAGATGTAGGCATATAGAGAATTAAAGTTAGATCGAAAGGAAACTGAAGGGAAACTCTCGTGACAGCCCAATTTAAGAGGAGGTTTAGAACTGTTTCTAGCAGTCTGTGTGTCTACATTTCTTTTATAGTAACTACTTACTGCTTTAACCATAATGGTATGAAGATGTTGGAGCTATACCTAACCTAATATTAAATTGGAGCTCCATTTACAAAACTGGTTTAGTATGTTGACAAGAAGCAAAGGTGAAGCAAAACTTACTTCTCTGACGAGGGTCTCATATTCTTTGTTAAACAAAAGGAAACAGTTGGAAGAAAAAGTACCCATCAAACAATGTGAGGGTAACACATCAAACCAGTTAGGTTCTTACCATTTATTCACTTAAATAGGAACATTTAAACAGGTACCTAATACAATTAACTTCATATTCCCAATTTCATGAAAGCTTATCTACTTTATCCACTTTCTTAATTGACTTTCCTCAAAACCTTTCATAAATCTGTCCACTTCCTTCAGACTTATGAAAAACTTTACAGAATCTGAATAGCAGGTGTGTTGTGACGCCACATTTTCCATGTTGACCAGTACTGCTACCTTGTTTCCTGTGAACTCTCCCTGTCCATTTTTTATATTTCCATCAGTTACCATTTCTGTTGTACTTCAAGAACAAGATTCTGGAGTCAGATCCTGAGGTATTTGTTCTTTTTATAGAGTACATTCCTCAAGAAGGTGGTGGGAGAGGAATATGATGTGCAGCTGTTACTATAATACACTCAATGGCACTTTAAATATTTTAAAGTATGTGATTTTGAATTTTTTATAAACATTGTGCTAGAAATCTATATGTCACTCGTTATTCCTGTGTATGAAATACTTAAAGTGAAGCGTGTGTTCAGGTTTTTAGCTATAAATACCAGAGGTAAATTTTTTCCTCTTAAACTTTTACCTTGAGTTGAATCTTGTTGCCTGTGCATCCTGTTGCCAGAGCAACCTGTACTGGCACTGGTACAGTGGCAAAGATCAGCTACTGCTTTCAGAACAGACATCACAACATAAATGTGTGCATTAGGTCTGATTTTTTTCAGCAGTCATAACAACATTATTTAATACTATTTTCCTTATTTTGTAAAATGATGGAGGTTTGTTTTTTTTTTCACATCTGCAATTAGTAGGGAACAGTGAATAGAATTCCTTAGTAAGTAACATCCAATGTTATAGCTTTTGCTAGTTGTTTCGTAATGAAGATTATTACCTGAAATACGGAGGGAGAGGAAACGTAATGGTATCAATCTGATGTCCGCAGTGATAGTAGATGCAAAATTGTAACAGATATAGCTTGTAATGATGGAAGACTTGAAGGAAAATTTGCAGAAAGCTTTTTTGATTCAGCCTTTGATCCTCAGCTATACTCAGATCACAGGTCCTACATGCGTAACTTCCTAGGTTTAACTATCCCTGAAAAGATAAAGGAAGCTCAAAGCATACAAGATAGGTAATTCCCATCTGAACAGAATTCAGGCAGTACATTTCTACTTTTGCAGCTGAATTTCCTCACACATATGCACTCCAGTGCCTAGTCAATTAGATGCTTAGTTAGAATTTTACTTTTCATGTTTTCATCTGCTGTTGTAGAAAAAAGAATTAATAAAATTCTACCTAACTGAATGTCTGCCTCTGTTGTTTTTTGTTCAGTACTTTTGTAATAAAAATAGCAAGTAGTAAAAAATTGGCAGTCTTAAACAATTACTGTACCACAGAGAACAAAAAAAAAAAACACACATAAACAAATACTGAAGGATTATCTTCCCTTAAAATATCATGCAGATTATAGTATAATGTATACAAGATTTTAGTGTTCAATACAACTCTGTCTTTTGCTGTGCTATAAACTTTACTGAATATGCTGGTGAAAAATAACACAAAAACTTGTCAACTTTGCATGCTTTTTTTCTGGGTGTAGCTGCATAAATTAGAATGCATTTTGTTTCTTTACAGACAGTAAAAAGAAGGATCAATGTGGAAATCATTTCAAGTGAAAGTTTCTATCAAGAATATAGAAAACACAGTGCGACTTTAACCAAATAATCTGAAGAACCCCTTGGCTTTTGACATTATTAGAAATAGTATGGTCTTTCTTTTAAGGACCTCTGACACAATTTTTGTATACTATTTACAATATTTTTCTAACATACTTCTATTTGATTCAGAGCAATCAGTGAAGACAGTGATCTCTGTTTTGTAATGCTAGAGATACCAGTTGGTATTCTTATCATTTTAAATGCAAATTGTGTATATCTTTACTCATGGACAGTTTCATCAGAACAGCTTTTCAGTCTGGAAGTGTATCTGTTTCCTCTCCTTAGGGCTAATCCTATTTCACACCTTTATGATGAGGCAAAAGATCTGCAAAAGAGAAAAAGGCCTTTACAGAAGCTGTGCAGAATTGATTGTCTTTGAAGTTAGGGTCATGTCTGATCTGGACCTGTTGTTACTGCAGTACTGCATTTAGACCAGGTGTTCTTTACTAGCCATGTAACAGTTCAGCAAATACCTGAGCACTTTGCCTGGGTACACTAGGGTTTAAACACATTTCTGAGCCCAAATTGTGAGTAACATTCACGTGCAACGTTGTTAATTGTGATGCATGAGCATGTGTTATCTCAATCTAATGTCAGATATTTAGAAACAAAACCATGCACCCATCAGTAGTATTATCCGTTTCTCCTGAATCACAACCATTTATTTACTTTGCTCAATTTTTTATCTGCACATTTTCATATTCTACTGGGAAATTTACAATCACATAGTCTCTTAGAGTCCACTTTGTTCAATATTTAATATTTGTCAGCTTATTGGGTCTGAGATATGCTTTCTTCCCTGCAGGATGGTACCAGGCAGCAGTAACGAGAGGCTACTCTTTATGCTGATAAGTAAAAAATATAAATATTCTCCCATGTCATCACTACAGAGCAATCCATTATGATGAAAACATAAAATAAAAGCTATATTTTCCCATTGTACATTCTGCAATGCAAGAGAGTTCAGGATTTATCCAAATTGGTGAAAATGTTCATAGTTACAGACAAAACAGAAAATTTACTTCATAGTATAGAATCATAGAATGGTTTGAGTCGGAATGGATCTTAAAGATCATCTCATTCGAATCCCCCTGCCATGGGCAGGGACACCTTGCACCAGACCAGGTCGCTCAATGCCCCATCCAACCTGGCCTTGAACACTGCCAGGGATGGGGCATCCCCAGCTTCTCTGGGAACCCTGTCCCAGTGCCTCACCACCGTCACAGTAAAGAATTTCTTCCTTACATCTAATCCAAACCTGCCCTCTTCCAGTTTAAAGCCATTACCCCTTGTCCTGTCGCTACATGCCCTTGTCAAAAGTCCCTCCCCAGCCTGTAGGCTCCCTTTAGGTACTGGAAGGTTGCTGTAAGGCCTCCCCCAAACCTAACCTAAATAACCTAAACAAAAGTAAATCTTTCAAGATTATTTATTTCCAGTTTTCTAGGGTTTATTGCTTCTTCTGTCTTTATTCACTCATTAAATACAAAACCAGCAAATAGCTCGTTTCACTACAGCTTACTGACAGCTCTTAGGTGTATCACAGTCTTTGCTCTTAGCAGGGCTTACAGCACTGGGCCATGAGTTTAGCAGAATTATTCCTGGAAATAAGCCCGATTCAGACTACGGCCTGCAGTGTAAAGTCCTAAGTGTGTTTGCTAAGAACTAAGATTAATACTAGCCTGGTTTCTGATTCTCAGCTTCCTACATCATGCCTTCTTCCATGGATGTTTTGAAAACTACATTAAAGGTCAGGTGAAAAAACAGCTGCAAGTGTACCTCTAAGTCTGAATGGTTCTATAGATTCCTGTAAGAACTTGCCTAATATTATTCACCATTTTAAGCACAGTTGCTGAGGTTAATTAGATTTCTGACCCCTAAAAATTTTAAGTGTCTCTGATGACTTACTTTCCAACAGATAATTTTGTGTGAGAAACAGAAAAAGAATAACAAATAGACTATGAATAAATAAACTCTTCATATTCATTCACATGAGGACAGAGAATATGTTTCTGACATTTAATTAAATATCCAGACGTCCACAAGATCTATAATAAACCACTTTGCAAGAGGTCTAAATGTCAGAGAAAAACACATTTTACATGAAATGTTTTTCTACCACTGAAACTGTGAAGAAGATACAGCATTTAAAAAAAAAAAAAAAAAAAAAAAACCAGAAACAACAAGCACATATTTTATCTTGAAAGTACTTTTTCAAAGGCTTCTGAACAGCTAGTTGTTTGCAGTATGACGAGTGGAATTACTTTAATTTATCACACAGGAGTTTAAACATTAGTTTTACAGATATGCCAGGCTGTTCTAATATAATTCAAGTCCTGAGATTTACGCTAGTCAATGCATAGCAAAACACTGAAAACATTGAGTTGATTTCTAGCACATTTCACTGGGATACAAAGATTTTTACCTGTATTTAAATGCTGCAGAAAACCTGTTCCCCACATACACATTATTTCTTCCTTCCTTTTTTGTCAAAATCTTGACAGCATCCTCTGACCTGCTGAAGGGACATATGGCTGTGATCTGGTCAGTGTGGTTGCGGAGAAATGTAGCAGTGTCCTATATTGGCCTTTCACAAGGAAAAACTGCAACATTCATCCGCATATGGTAGCCTATTGTTAGAATGTTGGCTTGCCAAGGTGACAAGTGTTGCCAAGTTTTGGCTTGCCTCTCTGCTTTTTAAAGATAAATAAAATACAGGAGCAGTTTGTACAAAAGGTGCTGAAGTTACGGTCGGAATGAGATTCACATGCAAGTCTCTTTGATAGCGACATTCGTTGCTTCTGAAATCCTAGGAGGTTTTCCTTTTCTTGCATCAGGAAGATCAAGGTGTATTATGGTCATAGATTAAATGAAGGATCTGCAAGGTGGCCCAAACAGCAACTATAGAAGAAAAAAAATACGTGTCATCATTTTCAGAATGAACTGCAAGGGAAGAGACCAATGAAGAAAGGTCGTACTGGCATTATCTGGAAGAGCACTCAGGCTCTCAGTATATTTCTGTGGAGTAGTTGCTTCTGTGCAAGCATATACTTTTGCACTGTATTCCCTTGCATGAGGTATTAAACATAGAGTTAAGCTACTCAAAAATTATGTATTTTCCACTTGACTCCAATATACATAACCAGTATTTCCATCAGTTTAGAAGTGGCATTCTGGCCACCTGTTTGGAGGCAGTGGCTGCTACTTTTGACCCATTGGTAAATCCCTGCAAAATATAGTACTATCTCCTTGAAACTAGCAGGTACAGCATGACAGCATCGTATGGACTTAGTTCATCTCCAGTGGTGTCGTCCTGCCTGACCTGTCATAACATCGTGCGTATTGACATAATGCAACATCTTTGTCACTTTGCATCACCAGCCTGGCTGCTTAGGTGCTACTTCCTTCCAAGGGCAGCTATTGTAAATGTCATTGCCTTTGCACACCGTGTCAAAGCAAATAACAATTGTGTTCGCGCGTCAGTCACCACTGCGTGTCTGCTGTTACCTGTAGTGTAAATGGATAGTTAATTAAATTGCCTTCGTAGAGCTTTGTAAAAAATCTATTAAACAAAGAATCACTGCTATAAACAAACAAACCTGGGTCACCATTTCAGCTCTTTGACCTTTTTGGTAGATTTTCTGTTTTTATCAGGACAGCTTCTTTACATTTTTTCCTGATGTGGCACCAGTACTTTAAAACAGGGTGGCTTGGGGTTTTTTTAGGGAAAAAAGAAGAAAAAAGAAGGATAAGATTTGGCACTGATTATTGTTAGTCTGTTCAGAATACAGGAGGAAGGTTAATTAGCTTTTCTGACCTGAAGAGTCTAGGATGGTATCCCTGGTGACTCACTAATTGCTGCTCAATGCATAATAGTGTCTGTGAAACAAAGTGCATGAAGCTAGACACTGATAATAATGTTACTTTGATTTAAAATTCTATACCTGCAAGGACATAATGCTGTTTCAGTACAGCATGCACTCCACTGATAGATCTAAATATTCCCCAACTATTCATTTATTTTATTGGTAATGCTGGTCACTAATCTTAATTTGAATTTATACCAAGAACAACTGTGTTTCTCAGTTTGAAAGTAGAATGCTTTTCAGAGTATCATTAAAGCATATTCTGAAAGTATTTTCTCATGCATGATAAACATATTTTCCGTTAAGACTGGTATATGTGCTAGAGCTGACTTATCACTTAGCTACGCTGATATGTCACACAAAGAATATATCATTTTAATAAATAAAAATAAAGAATTAGTGCATGTTAGGAAAAATGGCTCTAAAACATGAGAGACAGAGACATTGTGTTATCTTTAATAATGGTGTGACACCAATATAGCATACAGAATTTTAGGAAACATGGAATCAAGCTCACAGAGTATTAGAGAATTGTTCAGTGTATATGTCCTTCCTTTTGATATCTATCAATTGACATATAACAATGAGGATTTTAACAGGCAGCATAGATCTGTACTATTAGTTCAGTTAATCAGTAGCTGTCAGGTCTGGCTTTTAAATTCCAGAAGAGAACAAAATACAGATTTGCTCTTCTTAGAAGGTCCTATAGTGTTTTTCTCTTGAATAGCTGTTTGTTTAGAATAATTTCCTTTGTTTAGTAACTATAACACTTTTTTAATGTAAGATTTCTCTCTGGTGCTAGTGATGCAGCTTTCTTTGAACAGGTATTCTACAGATGCTCATTGAATCAGTTGTAAAACATTTCTTCAGCAATCTGTGCTCCCATAATAGATTCCTACATGAACCTCCAAATCTCATTTGCATTAAGTGCATTACTTCCAGTTTTCTGGTCAGTGTTGGAAGAGTGTGGCATTCACAGTTTTGACTACATACAATTTTCTAAATCAACAAGCTGCATTCATTCAGTGACAAACTATGGGCTTAACTGACAAATTTCTAATACATAATCCTGGAGTTCTAGATCAATGAAAAAAATAGTTTCTGATATATTTTCCCTCTCAGCAGTTTATACCATAGTTTAAGGGAATTTTTGTAGTTAGCCTGATCCATCTACCATTTTTTATTCTCTACCTTCCTTCCTTGCATCTATTCTGCCCTGAGCCAAGTAATAAAATTGAGCCAGACCTACACATTAGGAGGATGCTGAACCAACAGGAAAACCTCAGGTACCCTTGCCAACACCTCTCCATATAGGCAGCTGGCAGTAGTGACATAGCCTGGAGATGAAGCAGTAGAAAGGAGAGAATGTAAATGTTCAGACATTTCTTCTGTTAAAGTTGGCATATTCTTTATTAATGTTCTACTTCTGAGCTATAAATGATACATGTTTGAATGAGACATCTGCCCTGCCAATTTCTTTGTTAGGATAGCTTGCCAGTATTTCAGGCAGTAAGAGATTAATGGATTATTAGCTTCCCTAGAAGCTCCATCTCAGTCACAAAACAACATACCAGTTCTAGGAAGGTTTCTGCTTTCTCTGGGCAGACTGTGGGCCTTCTGCTGCATGGGCATGCAAGGACATCCCACCCTTAATATTCCTGTTCTTCAAGCAGCATCATTCAGTGCTGTGTGAGGGAATTGGATATCTAGGAATTGTTGGGAGAAAAGGGGAGGAAACAGCTGGTCAGATCTCCTTTTCTTTCTGTTCCCCTGCTCATAGAAATGGTGCAAATGCCACCATCTAGAATCCTTCATACCTTGGTTCCAGACACAGTCCCTGATGCTGTCTGTCTCTTGGCTCAGTACAGCAACAGGAAGAACACAGGCTTTCCTCTGTGTTTTGTCAGACTTAACCTACGGTTCCTGGGGACACTAGTGACTTTGCCTTAGCAATCTGTAGGATGATATTTACTAGATCAACATTATGGAAACCATATCTTTGTCCTACACTCTTCCATGTCATTTCTAATTCAGCTCAGATATCCAGTAGCTTGATAAGACGTTGCCGAATCACAAAAGACCTTACCTATATTTTGAATTTCCTGACTTACCTTATTAGCTACAATCTGTTCCACAGAATCACACAATAGATGTGTTACAATGTAACCTGACATAATAAGTTACTCCCGCAACAAAAGCCAGAGACGTGCAAAAAGTGACTTTTTTTCTTATCAGTTAAGCAGCTCTCAGAGCAAACAGGAGATCAAGTCAGTTGAATCCAGTATGTATTTAATTTAACAAAAATTAAAGGAGATGACTATTAATGTATGGGATATTATTTTTAGGCTTTTTCTCAAAAGTATTCGATCTGTAATATGACCCTTTATTGATTATATTCTCTTACTGCTCATTGACTTTGAATTATTTTAATTGCCTAAAATGAAATCCTGAGTTCTTGTTCAGGGCCAGGTTTTCTTACCTCTTTTCACCTCTTAATTATTTTGCATGAGTTGGCCACAGCATGACTCACCTGCCCCTCCACGTAGGAGATTTATGTCTCTGTTTTTGGTGTTTCAGATTAGGAAACTAGTAGCCTAGCTCACTGTTCATTTTGTTTATTACTGGGATAGTGAAGATTTGCTCAGTTTCTAGGCCTCTGTGCTGTACAGTTATAAATTTCTGCTAAGTCTAGCAAGATTATTTATCACCACATTGAAGCTTTGTTCCATGCACAGATTTTGTAGTTTCCTCTGCAAACACTAAAGGATTGCTCCATGCAGTTACAACATGCCTGCAATGAACTAATAATCCCAGCCAGATTTCCCTTAGATCCTGAGCTTTACTTTGAATTAATATATATGTTCTCTTTTATCTGCATTCTGTTGATTTGGTTTATGACTCTTCTGTTTTCATTATCCTATTTTTAGGCCTTTCTTAGCAGCAACAAGAACTAGAAATGTCATTTAACTGATGCTTAGATTTCCATTGCATCCATGGTTTTGCTTTAAAAACAATATCAAATTACTTTCAATAAAATTACGTGATTTGGTACCATTGTGAGACAGTTTCTCTTTCAAACTTTCACTGTTGCTTACATTTATTTGCCCTTCTTATTGTCATTCCCTTCCATTAGCATTGTGTAATATAGTTGTAAAAGCATGCGTAACAAGGTGTGTTAGATGCTTTTAATTTTGTTTCCGAGCATGTAGTTGTTCAGTTCCCTGAACCTTGGGGGCAATTATAATATTTGTCGGTACTTTGAGAGTCACTGTTTAGATACTCAAGATTTACATGTAAGACTATAAACTGGCAAAATCCACTTTTCAAGCCTAAACGTGGGAATTTTAGTGTGGTTTATGCAGCATCTTGTGAGATGTAAGGAGAGGACACCAATGAGAGAGCCAAAAAAGGAAGAAAACGTCTTACAAATAGGGCACTCTGCGCAGGAACTTTAACTAAACAGTCCCATGTCTCTGTTCTTTATCTATACACTGTATTTCACTAAAGTTTCAACAGTTCACTAACTGCAACAACTGAATCAAGACTCAAACCACCAGGAAGAAAGCCGGTACTTTTTGTGAGATTTATTCCTGTAGGCTTTTCAAGTGAGAAGCATTTTGTTACTGAGCCTTCCTTTGCTGCTGCCAATTTGCCCAGTGCTGCTACGGAAATGCACAGTAAAAGGGTACATCTTAAAGAACAAAATAATGTCCTGAGACAGTCAGCATTCTCCGTGTTCAAAGGACTTACTCGCCAGTTCCACTATGCAAAAGTGCTGCCTTGATTCCTTGAGATGGAAAAAAAAAGATGGAAGGATGAGGAAGAAGCGTTCTGCACAGAGGCGAGGTGTTACAGTGCAGCTTAAGCTCACGTTGGTTCTGCATCACCCACATTGGCACGTGGTACAGCAAAGACAGCAAAAATAACAGGTTAGATGGAGGAAGAACAGGGAAAGCATCTCTTTCTTAATCCTTTTCTATATTTTGGTTTAGAGACAAACATCATGTCTTTTCTCCCACTCCTCTTCTAAATGTCCTTATGTGTGTGCCTTATTCTTGGAGCTGGTGTCTCTTGAGTGGAGAGATTATGAGTGTGATTCTACACACCTGCAGTTACCGAAGCCTTTGCTGTGAGCTTTACGGGGAGTGGAATCAAGCACTAAACTCTACAGAAACAAATCAAAGCTTCCTCCTCTCTCAGAGGCAGCCTGTGCTTGAGGCTGGACTTGCCTGTGCTTGAGGCTGGACTTAAAGAGCTGGTCCAGACCCACAGGAGCACTGGCCTTACTCAGGCAACACAGACTTCCATCAATGCAGGTAATGCCTAGCTGGGACACCTCCTTTCCCCAGGCAGCTCATGGGTTCAGCCAGTACTGGAGGACAAACAGCATGAAAAGATGCGACAAGAGAGCAGCTACCATTATAAACATCACTTCTTCAACTACTCCAGAGTGTGAGGGTGGGGTAGCAGGGAGGTTAAAATTGCTGGCAGGATACTCTAGGAAACCAGGGTCTTACCTAGGGGAAATTGCTAATTTTTATCTGTAGTTTATCTGAAATTTCTTTTGTTCTCAATACAGCATGCTTTGTTTTAAATCAGTAAAGCCAGAGCTTTCAGAAATATTACTTGTCAAGGGTACCTAGGGGAGGTAATTTAGTTCCCTCAGGTTTACTGGGTGGGTGCTCATGCCAGAGTTGTTTAATTTTTCCAGCTGGAGCCTCCTGGTAATTGAACCTGACAACACCTGGCAGAAGGGTTCCACTGAGTATCTTATTCATTGTGTAGAGGCATTTTTATGTCACCCCTCATCACAATGTCAGAGTAATGAGGACACATATCTTCTTTGGGGTTTCTTCTTTGTCTCCTATCTTCCCAAAACACTACCCTAATCCTGAGGTAACAACACAGCAGAGGCAAAAGATATGCACTAAAATGGGGTTCTTATCTGCAGTTTTATTATCCCATGCAATATTCTCACAGAAAATTACTTTCTGAAATGTGCTAAGCTGCTCCTTGGCTCTCCAGGGCTCTGTTCACAATTTTCTGTAAGTGATTTTTGTTTAATTTGTAGCAGTACAGGGATAGATATCTTTCACCCTGCCTGCCATCAACTTAATTGTAGCTATAGGAAGTGTAAAGGCTCTCTGACTGTTTTTATTACTGAGAGTAAAAGAATGGGGCATCGTTAGCTTTTCTGTTTTTTTACGGCACAGTGGCTAAAATGGTTCCTAAGTTCACGTAACTTTGTCCTAAATAAATGCTTCATTTTAGTATGAATTAATTTTTAGCTAGAGGAAGACCATGTTGCCTGCAGTCCTTGTTCTTAATTGTTAACCTGCTGCGTGTAACTCAGTCATTAGTAACCATTAGCATTAAACCAGTTACAGGTGTATGTATGTGAAGGCTGTCTTTTGCTGTTTTGCTGCTTCTTTAAGAAAAACTCTAGAGACAAAAAGTGCCCTAGCAATTAACAGAAGCAGACTAGCTTACCTTTCAGTTTGTTCATTTTGTGCACATTTGCACACTCAAGCAAAGCAAGGAGACTAAAGCAGGAAAACTATCTAGCTTCTCCTGAAAGGACAGGAGGACACAGACTTGGGCTGTTGCAATTCATATTAGATTTTGCATCAGGCTGAGGAACAACCTACATCTCTGCTGGTGGATTTCTGTAGGAGAGGAATGTAAGGACACTCAGTGCTGGCAAACCTCTGCCAGGTAAGAGCTGCACAGCAGTAAGACAAAGTAGAGGGGGAGGTCAGGCTGCCAGCAACCTTTAGGAGCAGGCAGGAGGGTAGGTCTGAGGTGTTGGAGCAGCAGTTTTGTCCAAGGGAGAAAAAGGGGTGGGGGGTTGAAATACAATCTGTAGGTTGCAGGGAGATCTGGATGGGCAAAGCTGCTAGTTTCTGTGGGGCACACTCTGTCATTGTGCTTCTAATGTGGCAGGCTCCTGTTTTGCTGCACAGAAATGCAGTCTTTACCCTTGTTTATGGCATCCTCAGCCTCTGTTTTCAGAAAGGAGAAAAATAAGTTGGTATGCTCCAATATGTGTTTAGAGGGAAAGCCCAACTGTTTTTAACATATTGATACTTGCAGCGCTTTCATAGGGTTTACTTTAATCGAGCCTCACCTGGGATAATACATCTAACTTGGCCACATCACTTCAAAATGTGGACAGGCCAGAAGGGAACAAGAATGGCCAAAAATGCACAGGAAAGACTGAAAGGTTTGGAATTATTTCGTCTAGGAAGTGAAGTTTTTATCCCTTTACATGCTGCAAAAAGGAGATAAATAAGCTGATTTCCACAGGCATGGTAAAAATGGCAAGAAATAATGGGTATAAATAACAACAAGGAACAGACATTAGGAAAAACTTTTTAAATGGTAGATAAGCAATGCCTTCCGTAGGAAGGTTACAAATTCTCTATCATAGGATCTGTTTTTAAAAACATACTGCACAAATGTCTCTTGGAAATGCTGTATGTACTGTTACTATTTTGCAGTTACTTCCCATTTTCTTGTCACTTCTCTTCATTTTTCTAGATGGAGAAAGTAGATATAGAGTAACTAGTTCCCTGACTGTCGCGCCAGTCTCCCTCCTTAAGAAATCTCTTGTAGAAGACCTGTTCTGAACAGAGGTACTTTTCAGGTTTGGGCTTGGCTAAGGAATACCTTAAAAGAAAACCTACTCAAGCATGGTCTGCCTGATGAGATTTTCCATTTCTTCTTGTGGAAACTTTTATTTTAGCAATCTGTGTAGGATCTGTCAGTTTTGTGCAAATGTGTACTGTGAATTTTAATGCTACAGGATGGTTCTGCAGAGGAAAGGGAAGATGCCTCACCTTTGCCATCTGTCTTATGTCTGTAGTATTTTTAGGTAAAATTTAACAACGTGTTTTAACCTCTTCTACTGTATAGGAGGTTGCTTCCCCCCTCACCTCCCCTCCTATTGTATCTTCAAGGGTAGATTCTTTGTCATATATTGCAGAGAAGTACAATCTTCCTGGCTTTTGGAAATTCTGTACAGTATTTCAAACTAAAATGCCTTCACACAAAGCTGTTGGCATGTTGCTTATTGCATCAACAAAAAAAAAAAAGTGCATCGTGATACTTTTTGGATGGATTTTTAAACAAACCTTGCTTGTAGCTTTGAAAACATTCCCCTGCATCCAATTAAAAGCTAAAAATATATATGAATAAGTTAACACCTGAAAATGTAGGTTTCTGCACATGGCTTACATAAACCGTAAAAGGAAATTTTTCACCATATTTGAATTTCATGCAGAAATCTCCTTGGGAAAAATTTCCATCCCAGTGACAGTGAGTTTTAGGCTAAAGTAAACATTTTTGTCTGAAAATGGCATATAAAAAACCCTAATTAAAAAATACTAGATCAATATCCCATCTCTTTTTTTTTTTTTTTTTTTTTTTTAGTCGCAGTTAATCCCTTAATTCATAACTAGACCACTACCACTGCCATTTGTTTGCTGGAAAGCAAACAAATTATGATTTTCTTTGTTTACTTTCATTGGCATTACTGACTCAATTGCTTTGAATAAACCAGTCTGATAGTGGTTGATGTAACAAATGATATTTTTCCCCCTCCTAGGTTTCTTAGTCAATCTTTGATTGATGATACCCAGAGTAAAAAATGAGCAAAATTATAGCTTCTTAAAAATGTATTTAAAAAAAAAATCCAAGCCCCACTGTAAATAAATAGATTATTTTTTTAATGCTTGTAGAATTACTTTACCAAAATGTAACCTAAACTAAACCATGTTTAGATATTCTCTGATTTTTCTCCATGGTGATTCATCATAATGTATTAATATATATCACCTTTTCATGCTATTAAGAGTCCATACTGTGACTAATCTGATTCGTTTTTACACTCCCTGAAGGAGCCATTACATTGTACTCTGCAAAAGAGCCTTTTATAAATGTCTCCACAGGGCAGATCGACACAATATACCCTAATGGCTACTTGGAAGGTTTCGTAGTGTGTCCGGTGGAAGATCTATTTAATAGCTTATTTATGCTATGGACTGAACTCACAAAATGTATTGTGCCAAGAGTCTGTGAAGTGGCATTTCAAGGGTACATCAGAGCCAGCTGAGCCATGATGTCCTTTGATGCAATAAAGCATCTATTTGGAAATTTCAGTGAAGTAGCTGTCCTGGCAAGTGACAGAAGTGTGCTTGGAGAGAAAAGGTGAAAAGAACTTCTGCATTCCGTCATTTATCTTACTTGGACAGTAATAAGCATAAGAGATATAAAATAGCGTAAGCTTCTCTGAATCCCCTGAGATTTGGTGTTACAGCCCACTCGAGGAGCTTTCTTAGTTCTCTGGATAAGAACAGCCTAAGTGGAGAGTTTGCTGAAAGAGCCATTTGGTTGGAATATGTCCTTCCGATAGACCTTCTGTGGCTTTCTACAACTGAACGCATTTTAGCATAGTTATGAGACTGCTTTGATTTATACCAGCAGAAAAGTTGGTTTGTTGGCAGAAAAGTTAATGTGAAATTAATAAAAGCTATCAAGCACCAGGAAATCATGAAACTGTTTCCTGTTTTCATATTTCTTGCAAATGACTCTAGCCAATTTAATTTATTACACTTTTCTTCAAAGTTCTGTCCTCAGCTCAGAAAAACAGCATTGTTAGCACCTGTCAAAACTATATTATTGCATTCTTTTTACACAAGGTCTTAGCATGCTCTTCTCCAGCCTGAATCATATACAAATATATATACATGCAGGGCTCAAACAGCAAAAGGAATTTTAAAAACCCTTACAAAGTTCACTAATGTAAATGTACTTCATCTGAATTATTTCCTTCTTTTAATTCTTCAACTTGTTTTTATAGATTTATTAAAAAAATCCAAGACTTAACTAAGCAAATTTGAGGAAGTGTCTAAGCCACTCCAAGATCACATCTTAATTTGATTCTGTTGATATAATGTCTGACCTTGCTAAAGCAGATGGCAGAGCATGTCACTTCTGGCATGCTGAAAATATAATTATTTCTCTGTTAACGTAGTGGCAAAAAAAAGCGCCAATGTATCAAACAGTGAAGTGTTACAAAATATAACAGGTGAACTTAGAAACTACCATACCTCACATGATAGTTTTGGGAGCAAATCATCAAAATCTTCAAAGCATAATCACATTTTTCTGAATACTCATATCTCATGGCATTCTCACAGTCATTTGCTGGAGTAAATGTTCTGTGCACATGTAGCACAGTCATTGTAGAACAAATATCTGAACAGTCGTTGGAAGCTCTTGGCTATGTTTACTGCTCTTCTGTGAAGCTCCTATTTTTTTCTTTATCAGTTTTAGGTTTTAAAAGTGTTTCTACAGAGTTTTAGGAAGTTAGTTTCAGTTTGAGCTTGAGTTTTCAACTCTCTTTAGGTCTTTATTCCAAGCCCCAATGAAACTCATAAGTAGTTACGTGTTATGCATGCGTTCATCTCATGTATACATATGTATGGAGTGAATCTAAACAAAAAAAAAAAAAATTAAAATGTGAAATATGAAGAATGACATTTATTGCTGGCTACAGCTGCCCAATGGGAGGATATAAAGAAGGTGCAACCAGACTCTTCTTTAAGTTCTGCTGAGTAATACCATCAGTCTAGTACTTCTTGCTGAAAGATAACAGATAACTTCTAATCACAGAACGTTATGGAAACTCTGCATCCATAACATAAGCTCGCTACATAAAGCTGTTCTGGTTACAATATAAACAGTTGTATGAATTCTCTCCAGCTCTATATAGTGTGCTGAAGCGCAGCTTTGCAGTGACCATGGTTGCTTCCAGAAAGAACAGGATGTGTAAATCTTGAGAAAGAGAAAAATGGCTTTAAAATGTATTCCTTGATCTAGTCCTCCATCACTAAATTAAACTTCAGTGACTTGCTAGGAAAATGTGTTCTTTTTATGTGCTCCCGTAAATTGTGCATTTCAATGCTGTATGGATCTTTTTTTATTATAGGGGAAGCAAAAAAAAAAAAATCAACATAGGCAATATTTTGGCTTCTGAAAACTAAGTCTTCCGAACACTTAGGCTGCCTCGGGTCTGAAAGTGGAATACTATTGTGACTCAGAGGTAAAACTCAAATCTTGTTAAAATTGTGCCTTTAACATTGGGTATGAGCACGTAATTAAGAGTACTGATTAAACTATGTTACATCACCTTGCAGAAACAAAGTGCTACAAGACAAATAAATGTCTGCCATGTGTGATTCTTCCTCCTAATTACTTATGATAATTTTGAATAATCTGCTGGGTTCCCTTGAAGTTACTCACTAACAGTATCAGTGGGTCAAAATTAGACAATTAGCTGGTTTTGTAAAACTCATATTTTTGTAACTAGCTTACATTCTTACTGTTTTTGCTTGCAGGAGTTGAGAAATGAGATACAGATCAAGTAGAAGTCACTGCTCCCGAGTGTACCCAGCAAGTCCTTTTTGCTCAACTAGCAGGATGCTTGTTTTGAACTTCAAGTGATCAACTTCTTCCTTCGTCATTTTGCTGCAGTACAGGTATGTAATATTCAGCACCAGGTATGTCTGTCTTGAAAATATCTTTACTAAGATAATGGTTAAAAGGCCATATTAGCAGGTCAGCAATGTGAGTGTAGGTATCTAGAGGCAGATGTTTGAAGTCGCTTTGTTAATTTAGGTACTTTGAAGTACAGAAGGCAGAAATCCACACAACATCCTGAAATTATTCGTCTAATGGCTTCGTATACAGAAATAACATGAGAACTAGGAGGTGACAGTCTCAAAAAGGTGGATGAAAGAACCGAACAGCATATTTGCTGAATGGAATTACTTGGTAACTGCACTGCTATTATAGTTTGAATGTAGGTTGAGATCTTGTTGCTTATTAAGGTCTTAAAACCTTGTGGACAGTTTTTCTGATGGATTCCTATAAATTCCTCTTCCTGTGGGAATTTAACAGAGGAATATAACCAGTAACAAGTTCTGAATACTTCAGATCTGAATCTCAGGGAAATACAGTTTGCTAGAAGTCTAATCTTTATGTAGATGGTGTGTTTTAGCAGTTCAGTTAGACAAGCCTCGAATGCACTGACCTCATGTTGATGTCCATGGTGCTATTACTTACTAAGCAGTCCCAAAAAATATGAATTGCATGTATAAAACTGCAATCTTTAATCTTAACTTTATTTAACTTGACAATTTTTTGTCCATAGCAGAACTGTATCAAGTGAAATGTATATCAAATATTGTAGACTTCTGCCAAAACTTTGGAGGCTTTTTTTCAACACATGATAAAAGATAGGCTTTCTTTTCTGTTTCTCACTGAAATTTCAGTTATTCAAGGTGAAAAATACCTTTCTCTTAACCAGCTCTGTCTTCACAATATTAAACAAAAGCATGCCTTTGACTTCTGTGAATAACATAAATTAATAGATTCTGGCAAGTGCAAACATTTCTGTGGATGCCTGTTCTGCTTCTGAAAACTGAGCTTTTAATAAGCAGCTATAAGTCTTTTTAATTATGGCAAATTATTGAAAAGAAAAAGATAAGAATACGACTTTCCCTTGCACAGACTTTTGCTGAAAATTATGTAGCAATCTTAAGTTTCATTGAAACTGACACTTTCTTCAGAACATTAACTAGGCTGACTAATATTCATTCTCTCTCTCTCTCTCTCTCTCTCTCCCTAGCCCCAAAATATAAATGCAAGTTAGAGATGAAGCGTAAAGCATCTTTTTGACATGTTGACTCTAAACAGTTTAGTAGAGCTGCCATAGTGCTGAAGAAATAGTGGGACCCAGAAACTTACATGGGAAAGAAAATAAGAAGTTACAATTATTTTCTTTGGGGAAGTGAAAGCTGGAGCATTTTTATTTTAATATTTCATATATATATTATACAACTTGTGTTTTAGAATTCCTGAGTCTCCCAGATCTGTGTAGGTGTACGTATTTTCTGATTATCTGATAGAATCTTACCTTTCTGTCTAAGATACGCCTAATTAGACTTGGAGGCCACATCCGCTTCATGCCTAGGGCATGATAACGCTTGTGGTTATTTAGGAATACAGATTACTATCTGACACTTAACCATTGCAGTCTGATTTAATTCAGTGAACGTTGCATTATCAGCTTTTACCCTAATTAGCAATGTCTTGTGATTTGTTTCCCTTACTCTCACATACTGTCAGAATTGCACCAAAAAACAGTATAGAATTTTCTGCATGCAGTGATTTGTTCTAGAAGACTATGTTCCTATGACAGGTTGTATCAGCCGAATACTTGCCGAAGCTCATTACCTTTTGGTGGCAAAACTATTAAACTTTGTTTTTTCCTTGTTGTTCTGTGGTTCTACTAATTATAATTAAACTATTAATTATGGTAGCTACTTAAGTGTGACAAATTAAGTTGACTGTATGGCAAAGTCACTCACAACCCTCGAGAAGTGCAGCCCTGGTTTACAGACACTGCACTGAAAATGGAATGTTTAACAACAAGTTCCATCCCCTGGTGAAACTGTGATTTAAAAAATGCTTGCTTCACAGAGCACAAGGCCTACACATAACCTCTTCTTCCTCTTTACTCCTCTCGCCTATCCTGTTCTGCATCTTGATCAAGATTTTGTAAGCCTTTCACACTAATGTCTTCCTACAGCTATTTTAAAGGGACAACCAAGAATCCTAATTTCAAAGATTAGTTTACAGAGGAGGAGACAGCCAGATGAAAATCAGCATTATTCCATGGAAGCAAGTTACAACAAAAAAATTCTTTTTCAAACATGAACAACTCTGGATTTTCATATTTGTTTTCTTTACCAATTTCCTGAAAATTTTGGCATATCTTTCCTGTATAAAGAGACCAAACTTGGTAAAACTGGCAGAATGGAATATGATTTGCTTTTAAAGAAAGGAAAATGTAAAAAGAAAATATGTTTATGTTCTTCTAGTTAGTTTTTTTTTCTCTTTGAATGCTAAGGAGACAACGGCTGTGCTTTAAAAATTACCAAAAAAAAAGCTGTTTTTCCAAAAAAAAAAAGGAATAGACATTTTTTAGTAATGTACAATTTCACTGTACTTTTTTCATGTCTACTTTTCAGAGGCCAGTAGAAGTCTGTGTTGCAGGTTTCTCCGTTTCTGTAGAGGAGTTAATAGCTTCAGTATTACTAGACAATGTGGTTTGCAGTAAAGATGTTTCCTGCAAACGTTGTGTTACTTGATGTGTCCCAAGCCTGATAAACAAACTCCACAGAATTTTAAAGGAAGGACAATTGTTTAAAATGCTGTTTGCTTGAAGCCCACATTCCACTTCTACTGACAGTTGGCATTTATCACTTTGGTTTGATGGCAGTCTCTGCACTAGATTCAACCTTGACTCTCAGGTCACTTCTGGAAAGGCACTGGACCAGGATTCAGTTCCAAAAATTCAATTCTATGTTTTAGTTCTGTTTTCTTTTGAGGTTCCAAGTATGGCTTTAAATCTCTCTGACTCAGTTCACTGTCAATAAAATTCGTTGGGGTTTTGGTTGCTTTTTTTTTGTTTTGCTTTTTTTTTTAAAAAGTCATCGCTTAGAGTTATCACATTTTTTAGATTTTTTTACCTTGAGTAAATGTTCTGATTTTATTTCTATTCTCTAAGTGTCTGCAATAGGAATTTAACATGAATGAGGAATGAAGAAATTGCTCTGTTTTAGAGAACAATTTTTAAAATGGTTCTGTTATTTCTGCCCCATTTGAAGTTCAATAAAGCTGTTGAGGTAATTTGATTTTCAGCTGAAGACAAGCTGAAGGCTCATACTTGGACAACAATATATCATTCAGTAATTGCTGCTCTATTGAAAATGCTGATTTTAAGGAAATATCTTACATGCTAAAGTCAGAGAGGAAAAAGTAATCATTTTACTTCATAAGTATGTAACAGGGCTCATAAATAAGGAAGTCTATTAGCTACAAAATATGTCACATTTCAAATGTCATCTCTCTCTAGAAAGCATCTAGTCCAACCACCCTGCTAAAACCGGGGTCAAGTAGAGCAGATTGCTCAGGACTGTGTCCATCCAGGGCTTGAATATCTCCAAGGATGGAGACTCCACAACCACGCTAGGTAAACTATTCCAGAGTTTGACTAACCTCACAGTAAAACAAAAAAAATAATTAAAAAAAAAAAAAGTTGGTTCTTATGTTTAAATGGAATTCCCTGCATTTCAGTTTGTGCTCTTGTCCTTGTCAAGGTGAGGCTGACTGGCCTGTAGTTCCTCAGGTCCTGCTCCTTACTCTTCTCGCTTTCTTCCTGTCCTCAGAAACCTCCCCTGATCTCTGCAGCCCCCTGTGTTTTCTCTTTAGAATCAGTAGCCAGCTTCTGTTTGAGATAATTTCTTCTAATAGGTTAAAAGCCATTCTGGTACTCCAGGTATTCATCCACTGTAATCATGCTACCTCTCAATCTTCACTTTGAAATCATGTTTTTGAATGTCAGGAAAATTCATGTCCTTGGGCGCAAAAAGGGATGGAGGAATCAATCCCAGAATGTTACTCTTCTGGTTTCATGCTGCCAAGCCAAGAAAAGCTCCCACTGACTTGAATGAAATGAAATTTTTTTCTTTATAGTTCCATTCTCTCGCTGAACAAGTTTGTCTGTCAGTGTCAGTCTAAATTTGGATTTCTTTCAGCAAAATGTGTTTTCTTCCCTCTTCCTTTTGGATGACATTTTTCTGAATCTAGAACTCATGAAGTTTTAAGGCTGGTTGCCTTAAGCCAAGCATTGTCATTAGAAGTGTAATAAATGATTCCTCATCCCCCAGAAACCTCTAATATAAACATCTCTCTGTTAATGAATTGTTTGGCTGAGTCACGAATTTATCAGGCAAGATGTGAATCCTTTTGTGGTTAGTTGAGTAATTAAGTTCTTTGTTCGCTGCACAACCCTTGCACAGCTTTTGTGTATCAGAAGCCTAAGCAGTGCCTTCAAGGAAATGACCTCTCAAAGAATGAGTAGCCTGGTATGATATGGCAGTGGGGTGGAACATGATATGGCATGTTGAACCATGCCTAATATTTACATAAAAAAAAGAAAACAAATAATTACAGAAAACATTTGCATATAAAGAAAGTGGAAAGAAAACCATTGGGATGAATCAGCTGACCGTACATGCTTGGGGGAGAGCCTGTGTGGATGAAGGGTGTAATCTGTTCTTTTTCTCCAGTATTTAAGACACTATGATGTGATATATGTTACAGCCAGCCTTAAGTAATTAAGTAAAGTTATTACATCATCTTTTTTAAACAGAGCTGTTAGGGCCCTTTCTTCGGTCAACTGTAAGAGTAGGGAGTTTTCCTTTATTTTTGGTAATAATGAGGATAGAATACTTTGTCTTGCTTTTAACAGAAAGATACCCAGAAATGGGCTTAGCCATCATGCTGACAATGAAATCAATGGACCAAACAGCCCTCAAAACCGATCAAACTATTGAGTATGTGATCTTCCATTCTTGAATGGCAAAGCCGAGGGGAGTGTATGGGTGGCGGGCTTCTTGGCTCTTTCAGTGTCTGCCAGTGGAATCACAATGTAGGAACTGACGGGCTAGAACCATATAATAATACATTCTGATATATGTTGGGAGGGAAAGCTGCAGTAGCGATGAAGCTCTGCTTCCTCACACTAATATCACAGTGAGTGATACTTTACTCATGTGGGTATCATTCACAAAAGCGGTGTGTTTGATTTACATGTTGTTTTCTGCTTGTACATTCGCTGAGCTGTTGCATGGCCAGGTTGTTTACCTATGCACAGTGCTTATGCTTCACCTTTTAGAAAATCTTTCTCTTAAGATATCAACACAATGTGCCATCCAAAATTGTAATCTTATTCAAACTTCTGTATTCATTTAGTTCTGTCAGATAAACTGGTGTTAAACTGAATTTACTTAAATTTGTGAAGTAAGTTATTTTAGACAGATACACAGTACTTACTTGCTCATCCATATAGTTCCATTGAAGAATATAGTGGATCAAATTCTCTTCTCAAAGAAGCAGTAGCAAATTAGAATAACTCCATTTAAAGCTTTGGAATAAATAAGTTTAGCATAAATAAATCCCCGGGCCAGAAATACATCTCTGAAACCTGAGCTCATTCTTTCTTTTTGTTGTTTAAGATAAAATTAAGCAAATGGTTGAATGCCTTCCTAAATCAGGCCAGAAGATTCAAGTCTGATCCGTTTAAGCTACTTCTTAAGCTGGGGTAGAAGTGAAATACATAGCTGCTTTTTCAAAGTGGTAAATCTATTATGAAAATGGAACAATTTTGTTGGTTTTTTTTCTTTACTTTCCATGCTTAATTCACTGTAGACATTTCTATATAACATATTTGTAGCATACGTATATGTACAGAAGGTAACGTTTGCATCTATGTAGTAAGAACAGGCTTTTATTCCTAATAATGAATTATCCTTGAGGGAATCTGACATCTTCTAGGAAACCTAACTGGCAAAAGTAATAAGTAGTAATAAAACAGAAGGAATCTTTGTAATCTCAAGATTAATGGATGAAATGTTTATGCTGAGAGTTTTCTTCATCAACAAACTGCTGTTTCCACCTATTTGCATTTTAATGGTTACCCTAGTTCTGAAGTTAAAATTACAGACTTTTCCCAGCTGCTCTTTAAATGCTGCATTATAATTTTGAGGAAGCATCATACGTAATTATATTTAATAGACACAAAATTGATTGAAACACTTAACAAAAACAAAAAGCCCAGACCTAATTTTGTAAACATGTTATTGTATAGTAACCCCCAATGAGTTTGTTCTTAAATCTCCTAATTAATTTTTAATTAAAAAGCTCAAAGATGCTATTATACTTCTTGTTGTAAATGGCAGCCTTAATGTACGCATAAACGATTTAGCTGCTCAGACAAATATCTTCCATTAAAATCCATGTTAATGAGAACTCCTGAACACAGTATTTCAGAGATTTAAACAGTGGCAGCACTAAAATAGTCTAAATATCACATGGGAGGTTGTTCTTTTTTATTCTTCCTTTCTTTTTTGTCCGAGAGATAGGTTTGTACCAAACGTAATAGGTTTGCACATGACAAGCTGTCTGAAATTCCACTTAGGCTCATCAATCCTCTCCTCATTGCTACTACCAGAATATATATAGCATTATCTAGCAAATGGTAGGGCTGATCCCACTAATCTCCACTTACGTGAGGGCAAATGGGCACCAGCTCAGTAAACTTTTATGCAGATTTGCTTCACTAAATAGGTGAACACTCCTCTTATTAATGAAACACTAACCTACTGAAGAAAAACACAGACCAGCCAATTTCCCAACCTCACATATAAAAGCCATCCAGCTTCCCGTGATTTTAGTCCATCTTCTCGTTAAAAACAGCCAGAGCATCTAAGCCAGTAGCTGAAACACAGTGTGTTGCTGTGGGGATGGGCTGATGTCGCAAATAGAGGGTTATTAATAGCATCAAAACAACAATTGCTCCTTTCAGAGGAGCATCTTTAATACCAGGGGGAAAACACTTGAGAGAAAATCTCATTTGCTATGTTTTTCTTACATTTTTAACCAAGAAGGGATGAAAGGTGGAAATGCAGGGATTTCTATGGTTTAATTATCTGTCTTCTGTGTGATTATTAACCCTGCACACAAAAGAAGCAGAATTTAGAAGGCTCTTCTAAAGGAAGTTGTAAGCTCAGTTTTGCAAAGCCGAAGTTTTCATTTTAAAACTTGTTAGAACAAGGGCTTAAAAATAGTGATGTTTCCTCTTAAAAGAAATTCGCAGTGGCTTCCTCCTCATAACTTTCCTTATCAGATTCTTGATAGTTTAGAAATGGAAGCTGGCAGAAAAATCACTTGGGCTATTTAGAAATAGATTTTTTTTGACTGTACAAGGAATAAATGACAATACATACCTTCCAAACCAGGAATACCCATCCAGTTATTACCCCATATAGTCAATTTTCATGGAAGATCTATCATTACAATTTTTGTTGTCTGGAAATAGACTGTTGAATCATCTTGTGGAAAGTATCACAAGGAGGTGAAAGCAAGGCGACAATAGCATCTGCAAGGCAAAGAGCCTTAGAAGGTGCTGGTCAACAAAATTATTGTTTATATGTATACAAAGTATATACCCAACACACATTTTACCTTTTTGCCCTGTTTCTAAAGAGAGAGTTTCTTTTTTATTAGATTATTTGTACTGATGCAGTAATCAGTCCAACTACTATACTGTGAAACCTATCACAGAGATAGTTGAACTACCTGATAAAACTTTTTTAAATGACTGCTTTATGAGTGATGGTTTTTGTCATTCTTGCTTCAGTAAAAAAAAGTTGTGAGACAATTGTGCTACTGAGTTTCTGTGTGCTATATACATTGTAATTTTGTGCTTGACTGAAATGTAGTTGTATTGGTGACTTGGTTCTTTTGAAAAATCTTGTTCAGAACAGTTTTCTGCTGAAATTAATTCTTCTCTGGTGTTGAAGGTAGCAGTTCCAAAACCAGTCAAATCTGTTTGAGTTCCCGGAATGCTCTAGCTACTCCAGTATAGCTCAGTCTTTAAGATGTGATACTATAAATCAAACGTGTTAAAGTAAATATTTCTGGTTGCTAATGGCAGGCTTTTGGAACCATGAATGATTTTGACTTTTTTTTTTTTTAAGATCTATAACTATTACAGATCATAAGTCTGAGATGTAAATGTTATTCAAATCACTTGTTCTCAAATTGCCCACAGGAGATGTTTGCCTTGAAGAGAGCTTGATTATGAGAGCGTATAGCTTGTTGCAGTCCAAAATAAAATTTGTCCTTTCCTTTTCAGAAGTTGCTGCAGCAAATGCAAGTAAACCAGTACTGGCAAACTGTGTGCTGTAGCTTGACTGTATTTTAGATCTTTATGAAATGAAATTGGGTTACCTACAGAAAAATAAATATTTTTATCACTTCTTATATTATCCTGGGCTCCAACAGTTCTGGAGACTTGTAATTCTCTTTGTAACAGACCTCAGACAAAACTTTTTTCTCTCTGCAGAGAGAAAGAGAGGTCTCTCAGGTGCCATGCTTTGTACTTTCCAAAGTCAGTGAAAACCCAGTTTCCCTCAACACTTCAGGACTTGTTTAGAGCCAGTTTCTCATAGTCCTGCTCTTTCCAGTCCATACATAACTCTCAAGAAAATAAAGAGATATCTCGGTGGTGTGTTTTGTTTTAACTGGGTTTTTTTTAGCTTTTCTCCTGTTTTTCCCAAAAGGCAGACACTTTTGTCATCACAATCATCAGGCTTTTGGAAAATCCTCAGCTTGCATGACAAACAACTATAAAGGCTTGTGTACAATTGTGTTTTAGATGGTGGCGACTATTTGCTGTTGTTTGCAGAAAATATGTTTAAGTGTCCCAAGGAAGGCTATTTTCCATTACACTTAACTTGTAACAATGCCTTTTGCTAAACTATGTAAGAAAGAAGTTCACCTTTCCTCTTTCCGTTCCAGAGGCCAGAAGATCTGGTGGGAATCCAGTAGAGTAGCAGCCAAAATACTTGAAATACTGTATGTGCACTTGAGTATCTCTTCTTTGCCAGTGCTTAGAATCTCCTGTAAGAACACCAGCTGTGCAACTTGTCCACCCAGCTGATAGCACTTCAAATCTGCTTAGCTTCAGAAATTACTTGCCTGTGTAATCTAATTTTACCCAATGTTCTGTTTAGAAATAAGTCCATTTACCACTCACAGATTGTTAGTTTCGTGATTTAATAGTGAAATGTTGAAGAAAAAGCAGTGTTTCTCCCTCATAACTCATGCTTTCATCCCACTTGTTCATACTCCAGTAATTGAAATTACAGTCTTATAATTGTGCAGACATTGATGATTTTGCAAATGGAGGATTATTAATAGCGTAAAAACAAGAAGGACCTCTTCTCAAAATGTTATTCCAGCAAAAAAGAACCAGAAAAATATGCTTGATTATTTCTTCTTTTTTTTTTTTTTGTGCATTCTTCACATTTTAATTAGGCAGAAAAAGTAGATAAGATTTTCTTTCATCAGCGTGAATATTAGTGAATCACAGCGGAAAAGAATCTTATGGAAGATATTACACATCATGAACTTAGATTTTTGTAAATTCTGTTTCCTTTAAGATTAAAAAAAAAAAAAACCTGTTTGAGAAAAGAAATACAAACTGGAACCAAATCTTCATTGGTCTTATAATTTTTTTCTGTACATTTAAGTAAAAATTATGTACTTTGTTTACTTGTATGGAAAAGAGAAAAAAATTGCAGGTATTTCTGTAGGTAGATGCTTTTATTGTTAGTTTGCCCAAGCTGACACTCCTATGTACTTTGCAGCAGCCAGGATCTTCTGGTAGGATCTTTTGGTCTTTTAGTGAACTACAGATGTCCAATCTATATGTATTTCCTAAGTATTTGAATATGTACTTTTGATTTAAGAGCTGGTCAGGAAAACTCTGCATCTTATTTTGCTGGGAGGCCTGGGGGCCAGAGAGCTTTGGAGTTCCCATTTTCCGGTGATGCCGCCACAGTGTCTTGCAGCTGGAGGTCTCAGCCAAGCATCTGCACTGGAGATGCTCCTGTGTACCTCCTCTTTCTCTGCCCCCCCCAGCAGCGTCGTTAGTCCCAAACCCTGAGCCACAAAGTGATTCAGAGGAGATAGTTTGTTAGAGTACAATGCCTTTACTACTAGTTAGGAGAAGGTGAATGAGGAACAATGAAAGAGCCAGGGGACAATGAAATCACCAGGATGCAGTTTTGACAAAAACTAAGGAAATATTTTTAACACGTTGCAGAACCGCACTGTGAATTAATGGAGGATACTTCCATGAGGATACAGTAATGGTATGGATGCACTTTGTGACTCAGGAAGTCCTAAAATTGCTGACGCAATTAAGAGAGAATACCATGGAAGTTACCACTTTTCATACTTGTCACATTTCTCATACTCTTTACCTGAGTATTTACTGTCTTGGATACCAAATACAGAGAGAAATGGAATTTTGGCCTAAGTAATTCCATTCTTAGGAATGCAATTTTACTTTTCCATTGTATTTGAGGTGGTTTTATCTTTGTTTTGTGCATTTATATTTAGCAAAATCTTTTCAAAATTGACCCTGCTATGCGCATCCCATTGCTAAGCAACAATGTATTCTTCCCTCCCACATGCCTTCTTGCTATTCTGTGAAAAATAAGTATAACAAATGTGTAAAGAGTAGGGTGCTTTCCTCTTGATGGAATAATCCATAGAGAGGCTTAGCACTGAGCAGTTCTGGTCACTTATTTCTGAGACGTACGACTGCTGCCATCTGGTTACAAGCTAAAGCCGTAAGGGTCTGTATCCTACTGCTGCATTCCTGCAAATTTTTCTTGACATCTCTGCTTGGGCATAAATTCTTCCACACAGAACACTTTTGTAGTTTGTATGTACTGGTGGCCATGTTCAGTTTGGGATGCTTTGAGATGACCTAATACTGTGTGATCCGCTGTACAGGAATGTGGGCCCTACTTCACTTGCGGAAGAGGAGGCTTGTGGAAGCTTTCTCCTTAGTGAACAGAGCTTGTAAATGCACGGACGTGCGGTGTGTTGTTTGGGGGCTCTCCTGGACTGTGACCATTAGCTTTGTTGTTTTCACATTGATCAGGAGACAGTGAAGTTGTGGTGGGCAGGGGAGGGGGAAGAAATGTGCTTTGTCAGCTAACGGCACTTCTGGAAAATGTTTGTCAAACCATCTGTTGTTTCAGTATCGTTTTGGAATTAAAGCAGTTTTAAAGCTCTACAGTTCAACAGCCTTAAAAGAGGTTTTTGCTTTTATATGGTGCTGCTTGTATTTCAGTGCTCTTATGAATGCCTTCAAAAGCAACCAGTGTATTCCATGAATTGTAATTTTACTTTGTAATATCAATGTTGTGTGAACACCACTGAAACTGCTGTGGCAAGGTCATTTTGTAGAACTAAATGCTGGGTAAGTGTTAAATACAATCATGCAGTTGTAGAACAGATTGAACTAGAAATTCTCCCTGGCTCACAGTTTGTGCCTGAGCTCCTGCTACACATCAGTTTAGGAAAGCTGTAGTAGCTGTGGTCAAGGGTCCCATAGCAAACAACAAAGTGAGCAAAATAGTTGCCATTTGATCACCATCTCCTTCAGAGTGCTTGGAGTGCAAATGGGTCTTTCTAACGTTTTGCTGAGAGTATTCTGTGCTAAGACACATGTAGCTACTTGAATTTTCAGTGGTATCCTCTTAAAGGCATCCTTAATTTCCTCTTTACCACAGAGACATGTAAAGGCTGTTTATTTACATAGATCCTAACTCTGTTACAGGATTGCCAGAATTCCTTTGTGAATTCTGCTTATCTATGTGAGAAAGCAGTTGTGAGATGAGCTCAGGTGTGAACTTGAACAAAATATTGGATGCTAAGACTTGATGTGGATGTCCTTACTCCTCCTTCAAGGAGGAGAGCCTTTAGGCTGTTGATTATTGTAGTGTGGGATGGCTGTTCCAAACCTGTCTTCATTTTGATTAGTCGTTATAACCTTAGCGTACAATGCAACAAACTTTTTAAGAGATGTTGGTACTTCCAAAGGTGGCAGCAGACTATTCTGCAGTTGAAATTACACACTTTGTAACCATCTACTTTGCTAGCTAGACATTCTGGTGGTAATATTAGTGTTGGAATACTAATCTTCCATAAGGTAATATAGACACCAATGGCAAAACACAGCAATCTTTTCATGTATTTGCTTGAAGATCAGGTTGATAAACTACCAAACACTTGCATACATGGAAAAAGATTGCAAAGACCATGCTGTACTCCTGTGTGTACTTTTTATTTACGGGTGGGTAAAGAGCAGGCAGGCAGTTAAACAGTGGAGAGTCATAGCTCCACCTGATTGCCAGGTAACAGCTGAGTTAGCACAGAATGGAAGTAGGTTGCAAAACAAAAGATACCTAATTCTCCTCGCCCTGGAGCAAGGGAGAAGCAGCAGCCACAGTATTGATCTCCTGTTCCAAATTTATTCTTCCGTTGTTTGTCTAGTGTAACAGCGTAATGCACTTTAATCAGAGCAAATAGTTAATATTCTGTTACCCTACAGCAAAGTAAAAAAAGTCGTGTACCAATGAGAATACAGTCCATAATACAGTTACCCATAATTCTTCTATCCACAGTCTTCTCATTCATTTTTAATGATCATTTTATGTTTTCCCCTTATTTCTTCTTCCTATATTATTATATACACGAGGGGGAAGAACGAACAAAGTTAAATTGTTTCTTAGGTTTTGCTGAGCTGCCTGGTGGGTAGATAAAAATAGCAAGCGCCAGTGGCAAAGTCTCCCAAAAAGTGCTAGCACGTTGTGAAAGTGCTAACACATTGTGCTATTGAATCAGCACTGAGAAATCAGATTTTTCTCACAACGCTTTCTTTTAACTTAAGGTGACCTTTAGGAATGCATTTGCATCAATGTAGAGAACCTTATTACTTTGTCATATTAAAGAATAAGTGCTGTCGTCCTGAAAAGAGTTCGGCTATGGGTCCTGAAAATTCTCTTCTTTTTCTCCTAGGTTTGATAGGACATTAGTGATTCTGGTACAAGAGTAAACAAACACCCAGTAGTGATTGGGTGAAGGTATTATTATACAGTAATTTATAGTTCAGTATTGCGGAAAGTTCCTATTTATGAAAGACTCCGTTTTATCGTTTCTGAAAACCTTTTCTATATACTTGATAATTCTGCCTGCTTGCCTGAAATTCCACAGAGCCTGAGGTTATCTGCAGCACAGACACTGATACAATTTTTAAACAGGGTTTGGGGCAGCAGAGCTAACAAGACCACAGAATATGACTGTGGTCTTGCATATCGATTACATAGAAAAGGTTTTACCTTACGGGGTCAAATTCTGAAGCTTTTACTTGTGGATCAGATTAACAGAGATTGAGAGCTGCTGTGCCACCTATTGATTTTGAAGCAAGCAAGAATTGCTCAGAACTTCTTAAAGTCAGGCCTGAATTGATCAAAGTTCTTATGGGTTGAAACTTATGAATTGCTAAATGACTTAAATTATTTTACACAATAGCCCTAATCCAAAGCTTACTGAACTTGAAGCAAATATTATCATATGCTTCCGTGGACTTTGGATGAAGGTTTATATTACAAGTTAGACTTGGAACAGGTCATGACCAGTAGAATTGGACAAATATTTAGAAACTTGTATGCTAAAAATGAGACTCTTGAGTCAAACACAATATCAAAGAATGAAATATTCACAGCAAGATAGAGGAGGCTGTAGATGGCCAGTGACTTTGAAAACAGTAAGACTTAAGTAGCTGCTTAAATGTTGAATTTAAAGAAGCTAGAAGAAAGCTGAAAAAGTGCATTTTTTTTTTAAGGCATTGTAACTGACTTGTATATGTTCTCTGCAGACTGAGGGCAGAAGGAATATAGTTTTCAAAAGGCAAAGACATATTTTGAGCGCAGCAGGTAGTGATTCAATCCCTGTTGTTACCCAAAATCTCCATTGCAATGTACATGTGCTTACAATATACAGTAAGAGGCACAATAGCATCAAAGATTAACATAGAAACAGCTATAGTGAGCTGGAATAAAATTATCTCTGACTTTTATGAGATTCCCCATGCAATATTCCTTTACTCAGATTTTTTATTAGTATATTTTGGTTTACTCCGTAGCAAAACTGGCCCTGAGAATTCACTATGGGGACTGTATATGCAGCAGTTACTGATCCTGTCTCAGTCTGATGTATTAGTTTGAATAACAAAATAATAGTTACAGAAGGTTAAAGCAAGTAGCATAAACATTTTATCCAATTTGTGACTAAGAGCCACTGCATTTTGTATTTATATTTAGAATGCAATAATACCATTACTGACATATAAGAAATATTGATGTCAACAAATCAGTATTTTTCCTTGTCAAGGCATTACTTTTACACTGATCGGGACCTCTTGGTTTCTTGTTTAGTGATATTCTCTCCTTTTTCTTTCTTGTAGTTTAATTCAGACATTTAAAAATGAATATATTGCAAATATATTGGTAAGTATTATTTTTCAGTATCTTCAGTTTATTCGGGAAATGGCAGAGATATTTAACAATTACTTAGCATTTATCTTTACAAAGCAAAAGGATTATTATAAATAACAGTGAAAAGGCTTATTGAAGGCAAAGGAGGTATGAGTACTGAACTATCTGATGATCAGAGCAGTTGATGAATAATTCATTATCCCTGCCTTTTCCAGGAGCCAAACTTATGAGCAGTGGCCACTGTAATTGCAGACACCAGGTGTCATGTTATTAAGCTATTAATTTGCTTATGCAGTGTCATGCCACGTTATATCACGTCAGCTCTCTGTGTGGCCCAGCATAATAGGGATTTTTGAGTGTTGTAACGTGGCACAGCGCAACAGGGACACAAATCAAAACCAGCAGCATTTCAATAGATCAGCTGTTCTGTAAAGTGTAGACAGGCTATCGCTGTGGACGTCCATCTGTAATGAAACCATTAAAACAGAAGTGGAATGGAGAGAGAGCTGTCTGCTAGGTGTATCCATTTAACTCGGGTACTTTGGCACATTCCTAATTAAAGACACTGAGACTTGAGGCCCAATTGACAAACCACTAGATCTCGACAACATACACTCAAGAGTGCTTGAAGGAGTAATAGAGATGTGAGGTGCTAGTCTAGATAATTTCACGGACTATTTCTAATTAGCTTATACTTGAGAGGTTAAGTTGCAAGTCTGATGGGAAACTAGCTGAAGAATAACGGAGTCTTCAGCACTGCAAGTGTTGCCCATATGACCTTACATGGATTTTTTGCTCCTGAAGAAGGGCAGCCTGCCATTTAAAGAAGGATATCTTTGCCTTCTCCCCTGGATTGATCAGGAACAGCCCCTCCCAGCGCAGCAGCCAAGCAAGCGGGTTGTGTAACTGGATGCTGTTAAAGAAGCAGCATAAGTAAAAAAAAAAAAAAAAAAAAATCCTAGTTCATTATTTAGTAGGGACAGTAAAGATCTTAGGATGTTATTGTGTTCTATTCTGTCACACTCTTAATGAAGCCATTGTCAACTAAAACAAATATTAGAATCTGTGACAAAGACTCTGCAATAAGCATACATAAGCAAAACATAACTGAGGAGCTGGCTTTAGCTTGTACAAGTGTGTATAACCAATAAGAATTGGAATCACATTGCCACACATGTAGTTGCCTCTAATCTAGTACAGGTATTCCAGTAACAGACCAGATATCATGTGTAAATCCTAGAACACGCTATGCTGAAAATAGGAATTTCACTCCCAGATCATACTTCTAGTGTAGAATTTTTATTTCTTTTCTACACTAAAGAAATAATGCCTCTTATGTAGAAATCTTTCAGATTAGAGTGAGAAAATAATAGGCTTGGAAAATTGCAAAAGTTGTGAGAAAAGTTTATTCATGTTAAGTTTATTGTCATGGGGGAATAAGACTTTATTAAAGATTTAAATTTAATAAAGTAATAACTCGAAGAAGAAATAAAAATCTTGATAAAGTTGATCCAAAAGAGCCTAACAGTAAGAGAACTTAATCTGAAGACTTAGAAAATCAGGAGTCAAATACAAATACTTGTTCTATATAGAGCAGGTTCATGTAGCAAGTAATGAGCATGCACACCTGCGTAACAATGTAAGAAGATATATTCAAGAAGCATCAGGATGTAGATGAAAGAATTAGATGAGATTCTTGACACCAGGGATTAAGGGTTATGGCACAAAAATAAGAAAAGGATCTGAATTGGTGAACATGTGATGTATCTTGAGCCGATGGCTTTCGCATTCTTAAGATTTTATTTGGTTTTTAGTATTTTCTTTCTTGAAGGTAAAACATCACTGTAGTTTGTCACCAGGGTTAGCCCACTGCCTCTTTTGCTGTCTGTCAGTCCATTTTCCTGATTTTTCTGGGGCTGAGTTCGCTATTCTGCATCACAAGATTTCTTATTCTTTCGAAGTTATCATTTAGGAAAATTGTCTCCATGTCTGAGCACGCTGGACCTGAAAATCAGGCACTTACTGCCTCCATATCCTGTAGGAGTCCAGCTTCATAGCTTCATCTGAAAACCAAGGTGCCAACAACCAGAGAGATCCAGTTTGAAATTGTTCACACTGAAAATGGCTATTATGCTGTGTATTGATTGAGATCCCGCAGTCTTTCCATTTCCCTCCTTGCATTTTTCTCTGCAGTCTTTACATTTACCATGGGACAGCTGAAGTGGTTTTGTGGCAAGGATAGGCCTCCATCCTTTTCTCTTCGTTCCTCTGGAAATGTTTACAGAAAACACTTGATGCTGAAGTATAAAGATGTAAAGGGAGTGGGTGAATATGATTTCCTTTGATTTAGATTTCAGTAAAATTTTCCTGACCCTTCTGATTCCTCTGTGTGGCTTTCCCAGCTGGGAAACACTGGTCTGCATGAGCCACCTGAGACACACACACTGCTAAATCAAGCCGCTCTGCAGGCGTAAGAAAGCACATTTAGAGCAGTTTGGATCAGGCATGGTTTTTACTGTGCTGAGTGAGGGCGAGAGTTAATTAAAGCTAGTCTTTCAATGGAAATTCTTTTAGTGCATTGCTGGTATCTGTGGAGATAGTGATTGATGAGGACACAAACAGACTGGTTTTACTGCAAGTTATTAACATTCCAGTCCTTGCTGCATCACCACTGATCCTGCTCAGCAGACACCACTCTCAAGTGATGTCACTGCTTATTTCTCTGCACAATCAAATCAATAGGTAAAGAGTATGACCATTGCAATTACTACTCTGGTTAGCCTGCATCGCTGCTTGAGGTAGTAAAAAATAGATGTTTCTTTTGCCTAGTGGCAAATCCTCATTGCCAGCCTGTCGGTAGCAAGGAAGCAATATTTATAGTTGTCTTTAGGGAGCTCTATCCCAACGTGCAGTTAATTATGATAAACTGTTTTCTTTGTAAAAGAGCTTAAAACTGCTTTGTAGTGTGGCAATTCATAGCTATAAAGGAGCTGCTTAACCAGGAGGACCAAACGAGAAAATTTCTACTGCAATATGACAGGAAAAACATCAAGATGTGTCTATTCTGAAAAATAAAGTTGTGATTGTAACATACTCTGATAATACACTTGTGTAATGACAACTGAAGATGAAGGCAGAGTTTTCAGTGTATCAGCACCGCTAACTGCACGGAGCAGGCTCAGGTTTTCTCAGCAGTGTGATCAAAATTGGATTATGACTCCTCGGAGGAGCTGAGGCCCTAACATGCCTATCACATGGCAGGTGAAGACATAGGCTTTCTCCTGATGGGATCATGCAGAGTGAGGCAGAGACCCGTGGAAAGCCAGATTGATAGTTTGTATGGAAATGGAAAGATTACTGGTGGTATGCACTGATGATGCTCAGCCCCCTCCCCGTGACAGCTGTTGTTTACACAGCGCAGTCCCTGTGGACCATGCCCAAAGCTGTTTGGGGTTTGCCTTGCTTGCCGGGGCTCTAACCCAAACAAGATAGGTAGCAGTGCCACAGAATATCATTGCCTCCCAACATCTGGCTTCTGCCTTAAGCCTAGGGATGTAAACCACATGTAAGCATGTTAGCTAGGCTGTGTGCATGGTCCAAGCAGAACTCACCTCTCCATTTCACCATAGATCCACTGTCGTTCCTTAGGCTCTGCACAAGCTCTGTGCAAGCAAACCCCTGAACTCACATAGAGTCCACAAACCTTCATGCAGAACCAGTTAACAAACGTGGGTTCTTGGTGGGATCCAGGCATTAAGGACTGCTACAGCAGCCTCTGAAATCAGTATGAGTCCTTATGTTGACTTCAGCATATCCCAAAATGTTCTGACATTTAGCATGAGCAAACAAACAGATAACTTCTGGATGTTATAATGGAAAGTGTAGATGAGGGAGCTTGCTGGAAACTTTTATTGGAGGAGATTCATTAGCATTTATACAGTAATAGTTGAAAAGCCCCAGTACTGCCTCTGCTGGCCCACATCAGTGTCTTTCATCATGACACTGCAGAAAGGAGGACTTGACAGGCCATCTAAATTAAGGCTATGTGAGCAAAAATATTCTTTATCTTGGGGAAAGAAAGAAATTATATTAATATATAATGCCCTACATTTAACATTCCCTCAGTACCCTCCCACTTCTGAGTTACTGTACTTGGAGATGTGATCATATATTAAACACTGTGAATTCAAGATCTTTTTATTTCTGGCGGTTTGTCTAGAGCTATTCTATAGAATGTGTTCAGCTTTTATATTCATCTCAAAACTGAAATTTATTGGAATGATAGATTGGTTAGTATGTCTGGGAATATCTGAAAATATTGTGCTTTTCTCTTTTTGTGTTTCATGTACGTGTCAGAGGAGCACGTGTATAGACATATGCACTTTCCTTTGCAGTCAATAATGAACTAATTAGAGCATAATTAGAGCAGCCATTGCTTTTCACTGCATAAAATCATAACATCTCAAAAGTGAGATACAGGCTGTCTGGTATAAGATGCGCGGATAGCTTGGCCTGTGCTTACTGGTAGTTTTCCTAAAGCTTTAATTAGGCTTCTTGCTGGCTCAGGATTTCAGAAACGGGAAAGTAGGGTTGTGGACAAAGGAAACTCTTTTCCTGGTCAGCTGCTAAATCAGGGGCAGAGCCACAAACAGGGCGGTGAACTCAAGGAGTACAGCTAAAGCCCAATTTCTTGGCCCTTTGGTTATAGGCAATTGCAAAATTAAGAAACTTTATGATGCTGCAAAGGAGTCCTTTTAAACATAAATATTTTAGTAGTATTTTCCAAATACTATTTACTTTAAAATACTGACACAAGTTGGTATGGACTCAAAAACATTTAGTAAAATATAAGAATTATAAGTTATCATTAATAATAATAATAATAATTATTATTATTAATTATCCTCTTTTTGTGAAGAAAGATGAGGTAGCTAAGACAATGAAAAGTTAGGGCTTTTTCATAAAACTGTCAGAGTTTAAGGCTGTCTGTCTGAGCGAGATGCAATTTAGGAGTATGTTACTGAGCTCTCTGTACAGAGCAGTATTTAAAAAAATCAACAGCAAGAACATATTTAGAGGACATGTTCCTTCAGGTTAAGATGCTAGTCTAGTTCATGATACAAAAGAAGTCAGCGCAAATTCAGGTTGGAGTAATCCAACCAATTTTTCACAACGCAACTACTTGCATGGCTGCAGTGATATAGAAAAAAAAACCATGCTGAGATAGTCCAATTAAAAATTGTCTTTTTTAGGAAAAAGCCCAAGTATAAATCCAACTCAAAAGAGGAAGTATAAAAAGAGAATTTTCTTTTTTTTTAGCTGCATGATACTTGAATGTGCTTTGATGGTCTCTGTGTGCACAGGCAAAGGAAAAAAATTAATCTTGCATAGCAATGAATATTTACAGTATTGGAAATTCCATGTAGGGTCCAGCTTTTTGTTTCCTGTGGAGACTGAAGCATAGTTTGCTGTAACAAAATAAACAGTTAAGCTGTTCTGGAGATGTATTTTCTTTCAGTTCAACTAGAAATTGTATCAGCGAGGGCATAAAGATGTAGCTTGTGATGAGTGGGAAAAGCCCCAATTTAGCAATCCACCACTGTGAACAGTCTGCTATTAAAATGACATAATGTATAAGCATGTTTCAATTCTTTACTCCGTAAAGATAGATGGAAGAATTTACTTAAATAACTAGCTGAATACCTGGGGTCTAGTCACTTGGAATCATCCTTTCATGCAGAAGAGGTGCTGTTTAAACACTTGGCTAACAGCGGCTGGGGTAGAATCTTAGTTTGTTCAGTACTCATTCCATGTTAAATATTAACATTTGGAAAATGGATTAACTTTACAGAAGGGTAAAATAGTTCCCTTTTATTAAACAGTGTACTAATGCATTTTTCCAGCAGATGCATGCTGGACTAAAACTTTTTAGATGAATTGAACACAAAAGAGTATGGCACTGAATTGTAAGAAATTCTGGTTTAATACTTGTACTCTATTAAAGAGCTGAGCAAACTGTATGTCTTAACCAAACATAGGTATTTCTCCATCCTTTTATATATCACTTGAATTTGGGACAATGAAAATGTAGTTGTAAAATCTGTCTTTTTAGTAAAAATATACATGAATTGCGCCAATTAATAGCCCATATGAACATGTTACTTTTTTAAAAGCAGTGTCTGTCATTCCTATGTCTTCTTTCTGGGCATGCCTTACCAACTTGATACCATTTCTATGAGTTGGATTTTATTATAGCTGATTTATGTAGGCTTGCACACAACTTGACATGCACAGGAAAATGACACACAAGGGAAAAGGTAGAAATACTTCTTTCTTTTTTTTTTTTTTTTTTTTTGGTACTAAGCACTGAGTGATGTTACCTTCTTCAAATAAAAAAATTTCTCGTTTTCTACCCTTTAGCTTCAAAATACGCTCTCACACCAAATATATATTCCCTAATTATGTGCAGAATCTGTTTAGTTGTTTATTAACTACTTTGAATCAGCATATTGGACCTTTTCACTGGAAAAAAAAAAAAGAGAATTTCCTATTTCTGAACATCTCAAAACTCTTCTCCATGAAGCTGATAAATCCTTCTGTAAGGATTTAATGCAATTTTTAGATTTAGTTCCAAGCTATCGCTATCAGGAATACCATTGCATTTACATGTTAGCATGTAGATCCTTAGAAATACGTATGTGAGATAAATTACAGGGTCATTTAATTAACATTATTGTCATATTGCCACAATTAAGAGCAATACTTTGAGCAAAGGTTAATACACAATAAAGTTGCCCAATGGAATTTTCTGATTTGTGAAACTATAAGCATGCACGGCTTTGCAAGTATTTTGTTTAAAACATAGAGCTATGATTTCTTCTTTCATTGTATTCACATTTTACATGCTTACCAGACCCTGCAATGCCCGGGATATTTACCACATTCTGGTAAATCCGGTTCCTTCTGTGTTTTAGGTTTGCTGCTATGCTATGCTATGTATGAACAGCCGTGCAGTTCATGGAATCTTTAGGTTCTTTTTGAGCCACTGAAAGTTCTGTTACAGCCACATAAACCTATGTGGTATACGCTTCCTTCTCGACCCACAATGATGAGACTTCGCAAAAATTAGCATTATTGTAATCCTTTCAGACTATAGAGAATAAGAAGTAATGCAAAGAGCTCAGCTGTCTGCATCATAAGGGATTCTCCATGTTCTGTTTTTAATTCATTTTCTCATATTTGTTGAAGTTGCTTATAAACCAGCATGAGTTATAAGTCTGCTCAGCTTCCACTGGGGAAGTAGCTGGAGCAAAGGGCAAGCCTTTGGAGATCTGTATCGTGCTGAAGCCTCCTTTGTAAATCCCTAATTCCCTTTACTCTTAGCAGTAGTGAAATCCAGTTGGAGATTATGATATTTAAATGTGAATGTCCTTTTCCTTTCCATCTTCTTCCAGAGGGATGGATCACGTGCTGGAAACTTTTCTAGAAGAGAAATAAGGATGACTTTGGAATTGGTGATGCAAAGATGTTTTATGGTAGCATACTGTAGTCAGCTGATGCCTCATTGTTTTCTCACTGCAAACTGTGTGCGTATTTCTCTCACAACTTGTTCTCTTCAAGTTTGTTGCATGTAATTTGTCAGAATCGTATGAAGACAGCTCAGAAGTTTAAATTGTCAGAAACTAAAGTTGGCACAGGCCAAAGTTAAAATCCACACACATCCAGTTGCACACTCGGTCATGTGGTGTCAGGACATGACTGATTTACAGGTACAGTTGTGACTGTCAGTGGTTACATTCAGAATGCAAATAAAATCCCATTTGTGAAATTTTGGAACATCAGTGCTCTAATTACATACATGAACATGAAATTAATTTGACGACAAACTAAATTGTACACGGGATGCACCTTAACTGAAGTCCTGAGACAGGCTTCCATTACAGTGATGGAAACTGAAAGGATGCTCCATGTTTTACAGAACTAGAAGATATATATAGATATATATATATATAGAGAGAGAGATATATATAAAATTGCCTTTATGAATAAGTATGTTTTTCTCCTAAACATTTGCATTGCTAACTATGAAATCTATGGAGAGCCAGAGCATTTATATATGTGTACGGTTTCTTCTTCTCACGATCAAAAGGCCCTTTCTTTTCTTTAAAATCAGGTAATCTTCACATCTTTCTCTCTTAAAGTAATGCATCACTATTCATGTTCAGAGTAATTCTGGAACTGTTTGGTCAGACTGGAGGGATGTGTGTGTGTGTATGCATAAACATGTATATACACACATATAAAAAATTCAATTTCAGGCATTAGGAGAATAAACACCAATTTGGACCACACGTTAATCTCTTCTTTTGGTATGCAGCAACTACTTCCACCTTCATAATCCTCAGCTTAACGTGTAAGTAAGATTTGCTCTGTTTTAGCAAACAATAAGCACAAAAGGACTCAGAAAGTAATAACAAAGATAAATAACTTTGCAATAAAATTTCAGCTCCAGTAATTTCCCATTTATATTTTCTCACTGAATCATGTAGTTCCAAGCAATGCACTTTTTTACGTCTGAACTGCATCATACAAAGTAATTTTATACCTAATAGTTCCCAATGTGTCCAAAATATGACATCACATGCACAATGCATGACAGGGAGGTCGATGAATTATACAGAGCCTTCAAATATTATCACTGTGAATGAGATTTCATAGGCTTTCGAAGGCAATCAATCTTACCATATTATGAGGAATGAATTGTCAGTCGAGGGGTTTTTTTATTCTGCCAGGAGGGTTTCAGAAGCTGTTACTTATTGTTGAAGGCTGCCTGCTGAATATGTTTTTACTGTGTGGAATTACTGATGTGTTCTGTGTCTTAACGTTTCGATCTGGGTTAGCATAGCGTTTTGCCAGAGTGCGTTACCTGAGGCTGTAGGGAATGTTAACAAGGGAAAGGAAGTGGAGGCGGAACTAGTAGGAGCAACAAAAGAAGAGATTTTGTATATGAAAAGCTTGTCTTTGTCTTATCTAAGTGTAAGTTCTCTTATCTTTCCTCTGTCTCACACATACTCCCACACGCTTATTTAAAATATGATTGGAAATGACAGCTTCGCCGTGTCTTCTGAGAGCAAACAGATGAAGCTGGACGGAAGCTCTTTTTTCCATGTGAGTGACTGGGATGTTTCTCCATATTGTTCTTAAAACAACTGCAGGAAAGAGAAATACCACACTGGCAGAGGGATGTGAATTAGTCTTAATCAGGTTTTTCATTGATATTGTTTGCAGTGTGATCCAAGTCAGTTTAATAACTGGTATGAGATACCTGTGTATTCCTGACACAGTCATGGAACCTTTTGGGCTTACAACTGCCTCATTTTCTTTAACAGAAGTTTTATTGTGGGTATTTTGAGCAGTTATAGCTGGGCTCAGGACTACTGATTCATTTCCTATAGACAGCTGAACAGATGGCTCTCTTCACTTAATTATTAATGTTATCTAGTGATCCAGTCCTGTTGCATCAATGAGCCAAACGTAGTAAGACAAACATGTCAGTCTTCAAATTTGGGACATTGATCATTTAAGTCACTTCTCTTCTCGTTCTATATCAGTTATTCACCTGGAAAGAGGTGAAGACTTTATTGACCTCCGAAAACCTGACAGTTTCACAGGGAACCGATCCACTCACTCCACTAGATTTCAAAATAAGAAGTAAAAAGTACTAAGGATGAACCAGACAGTTCTCCACCTTGTGCCATCCCCTGGAAGCTGAGGTTGAGGTTCTAATCTTCTTTTAGATTCTTTTCCTGAATTGAAAATTGATTAATTGAAAGGGGGAAAAAAATAGGATAGCACAAACTGTCAGAAAACTTTTTAATCAAGACTTTTTTTTTTCCCAGTGGGGCAAAATCTTCAGTTGGTTACAGCAAGCTCATGGATTACTGAGACAGAATCAGCCTGTGAGTGTGAAATTCTGCATAGTATTTACCTAGATGCTGTCATCTTATTCTTTCTCTAGAGACAAATGCAAATGTGAGCCACAGATTTTAAATATGCCATTAATTACTGAACACTACCTCCCTTGTACATAGCCAGTGAATTCCATAAATTGTCTTCAGTGTAAGGGATACAGAGAAATCATGCCAACGTTTTTCCATTTCCAACTTACTGTCACTCCTGGAACCAGCTTGTGACAGCAGATGTTCATTCTCTGCTCAGTAGAAAGCCTCAGCACTGGTAAGCAGCAAAGTTAGCAAGAACAGTTGTTGTAGTTCAGTGCAACCTTAATGTTTCCATAGACTTTTATATTCCCGCTCTATTCTACAGAGGAAAATTTAACTCTGTAAATGGAAAACCTGTTGCATCAGCACCAAAACCACAAAGCTAACCCTAATGCTGGCGAATGTCCAAAATTCATATGGATTCCAATAAACAGAAATTAATTTAAAAAAAAAAAAGCGGGCAAAGCCATTCACAGATTTAATTTATTAGATAAAAGCAGGACATGTTTCATATGAGTATTATACCACAATATTTATATGTAGTGTCTTTCAGAAATGCTTTCCCAGCTCTTTTTAATTCTATTCTAAAGGATTCCTCCTTACCTGCTTCCAAATGTTTGTCTCAAGCCCACAGCATAATACTGTTCAATCACCATGTTTTTCCTATTAATTACCAGAAGAATGAGCATTATAACATGAAGACATTACTTTTATCTTGCGTATTCTTTGTTGTCACTTTCCAAAACTGGAACATACCCCAGTGGTTTCAATTCTTGCACCATATATTTTGCTTCATTGAACTGCCCACTTGTGACAGTATAACATGTAATTTCAGATATATTTTACTTTTTCCTAGCCTCCCCAAAAATGACCTGTTTCACACTGCCAGGCCATGTCTCCGTTAGCCTGTCCGTTCCGAGCAGCAGTGCAGTTTGTAGATGAATTCTCCCATTGTCCTCACTTGCTGTGTGTTGGTTTAGTTGCAGAAGGGTTTTGGTGAAGTCCAAACTTGATTCTTTTCTGAGAAAAATAAATCAGCAGCTCTGCTACTGAAGTGGACCACATGCTGTCCAAGAGTCAGTGGGGCTGCTGATTCCAAACCAGCACTTGCTCCTTTAGGGAGCCTCTGTCTATGTGCGTGATGGGAGGGATCCAAGAGATAGGACTAAATTCAGTCCAAAGTGAAAGCCCAAATCACACGCAGTTTCAACAAAGGAACCCTTACGCTGATGACTCCATTCTGCTGATGCTTTCCTTTTGCACCCAATTATTTGTTGTATAGACAAAGCCCTTGTAAGCAAATAATTTTAGCGGTGGTAGAGGGGGAAAGGTGGGGAATTACTGGAGGTAACTCAGATAAACAGCTTGATCTGCACAGTTTTGCAACTGAAAAAATATGTCATCCTGCCGTGTATGCAATGCACTTTTTAATATAGTGTGATCTCTGACTCCAGAAGGACAAATGGGAGGAAAGTGACTTTTTTTTTTCAGTTGAGATGCAAATGTTACTCACTACAGTGCCTTTTTATGTATATATTGTAATATAAAAAACTATGTAATTATATAAAATTGGACGGTAAAATTGGACCTTATTTTTTTCTTTCTTCACATATTTTCTTTAATCTGATTTATGCAGTTTACTGAAAAGTACACATTTTCTTTGGAAAAATGACAAAGTAGTTCAGCAGGCTTATGTGTAAGATTCTCTGTTAAATATCCAATGTGACTGATGTTTTGCCTCTGAAAGAAGTGTGTTATTTTCTAATACTTAAGAATAGTACATTTTGTGCAAGAGGCTTCTGTTTGTGAAGCAAAGCCAAAAAAAAAAAAAAAAAAAAAAAAAAAGCCAGATTACTGTATACCTAGAATTAATTTCAGTTACTAGAAATCTGGACTTAGATTTTCTCCAAAAGCAAAAATACTTGTTCATCTCACACACAGTTATGCTGCAGACACAAATACCCAGTAAAACACACTATCTGTCATTTGATTTATTTTTCTGTCTCTTCTTGTTAAATGATCTTGCACACACTGAATTAATATTCGGCTGCTAGAACACAATGAGAAAATACTTAAATTATGGTCTAGTCTGAATTTGGCATACTCAAAAGTTTTAATCTTACACTGTGAATTTGTATTGGTTTTATAGGCTATATTTTTAAATGCTTAATCTTCTGTGAAGTTACCTATGTTATCACGCTTTCTTTAAGACTGATTCTAATGTTGGAATTTCCTTCATCTTTCTTTAAACATTTTGTGGTGATCTAACACATATTTAAATAATTTGCACTAATCACAGATACAAATGCACAGTCATGATGTAAGAAGTGTTACATAAACATCAAGATATTCCAACAGCCTACTTCATATTCTTATTATTGGAATAATATTTTCTTTACATAAATGAATCTGCACAATGTTTATTATATAATGTATTTTAAGATATTTTCATATGTACTATTTTCCTTGGTGTTAGACCTTGGACTTAGACTAAAAAAAAAAAAAAAGATATCTTTAAGAATTGCTAGTTTGAATATTTACTCATGTCTCTATTATCGGAAAGGCCTTTCAGGCTCAATCAAACTAGTTAATTTAAATTTGTTAACTAGAGTAAATATTTTAGTATTATTTATTTATAGTATGGCATCACTAATCCAAGATTATTGCCTTGCTGTGGTAAGGTCAAGGTACAATAAGAAACGCATCAGGCTCACAGCATCGTACAATCTAAACAGTCCAAAGAAGTAGAAGGCAGCTGCGTTCACTCATGGGCAAAGGCCAGTGATAGCTGAGCCCAAAGCAAATTTGCACTCTCCTCAATCTAAGGCCAGAGTTCTTTTTCATATTTATGTTGCCTCTCTTTTTTTTTTTTTTTTTTAATTTCTGCATTGCTACTCTTAACTGAAAATGGGAACACAGAAGCCACAACATTGCTATCCTTTTCGCCCAGCTGTAATCAAAAGTACTGGAAATGTCACAAGGAAGCACAGCTGCGCAGGGTATTGCCAGCCTAGGTTTGTGAACAAGAGTGGCTCAGTGCTGATAATTTCTGAAATGCAGCTTAACATTTTGTGACTCACACGGACAGAGCAGTAGCTCCAAACCTGCGATACTTCCTCGTTGCGCCTGCAAAATAAGGAATGGTAGCAAGATAGAAAATGAAACAATTAGAATATCGAGTCTAAAAAGCATCTTTAATATTAAACTTAAAAGTTTATATGCTGTCCCTCGCTGGAGTTTGGGATCTGTTTTGATATCACAAGGTAACTGGAGGTTCCTGGGCTACCCAGGAAGGTTGTTTCAGAAGAAGGTGAGGTCTGATTTTACAGCAGTTGATATTAAACTGATTGGACACTTCAGAGTGGACACACTCAATTTAATATAGGAATGTCTTTTTCAGTTTGGCATTTTTAATTAAAGAAACCGATTAACCAATAGTCATTTTTTCACTGGAAAAAAAAGGAGAGGAGACAATCCTCATACACACACAACTATAAATACAATAGTGGTTAATCTTTCTAAAACAGAGAATATCCAAGGGTCGGAGATCATTTATCACTTTAAGAAATTTTTTAAAGTATATTTTCAATTACCGTTCCTGGGAAGTTATTACAAATAAAACACTAGGTACCACTTTGCATAATGAAGTGGGGGTTTTGTATCTCTAGAGCATTCTCTAACATAGAGTTCAGGACATACAGACCAACACCCAGAGCTATCCCGTTTGTTCTTATTAGACCTCAGTGGTATTAGGATTCACTGATCACGCTGCGTGACCAGGTGGTTAAGAACACATGGGATACTTGGAGGTGTTTTAAAATAGTTATACCTAAGGACTGATTGTATCAGCCATCTTACTCTTTCACAAAAATTGTTCTTTCGTTCTTTTCAGCCATAAAAGACCGCACATTACTGAGCAAGCTGACACTCTATCAGATGCAACCCATTTTGCTGTAGCTGTTTGCCTGTCGGATTTATTTGTAGCAGTATCTCGTAGCAGACAGCTCATACAACTGCAGTTTCTTACAGGGACGTTTCAAGAGAGCATGATGAATCTTCATGGCAATTTATATGGATCCAGATGCTGGGTATTTGCACAGTATTAAAGACAAAGTATTTCTTCATGGGAACAGCTTTTAAGAGTACAAATTGTGTATTGTTTCACTGAAGGATTTGGGGTTTTTTTTCTGTCTATTGGCTATTTCAAATATGGTTTTTAATCATAAAGTTAGGGAATTCTTAGATTGGAATTATTTCAGGTTTCTAGATTTGAAACAATTTATTAGCAGAGGAGATATTATATGCTAAAATTGGTACAAATATCAATTTTAGAAAAGCATACTTCATGTCACTGGATTTTTAAAGTGTTGAGCACTGTTGAAAATCTGGGCCAAAGCACTTGCTACTAAAACACCTGCAGACTGCATTTCAAAAAGAACCCATTTATTAATTATTTCCAGTGTAATGTCCAATGTTTCATCCTTCACTTTAGCTAATCGAGAATACTTTATACATCTTTGTACATATGGAGAATTTTATCTTTATCACCAGTTTTTAGATATGAAGAGAGCTGAGTACGTGAAGTACATTGGATTTTGATTCTCATTCTGCAGTTTGTTATCTCAGAAATTATAGACTTTACCTTTCCTAGTCTACACGATACCTGCACTCACTGGGAGCTCGGTGTGACGGCAGGGAAGTTCTGTCCCTGCAGTGTTTGTCTGTACACTACTTAGATTGCTGAACAAACTCATGACAGTGGTTAACAGGAAAACTGAAGCAAACGCTTGTGTTCTCTGGATTCCTATCCCCAGAATTGTGTGGAACTGTTAAGTGTAGGACTTGTCTATACTGCGCAAAGCAGTTCTGTCTTACGGTTGTCCAAATTAGCTCGAAGACCAGAAGCGTGGTACTTGATTTGAAGCGTTGATGAGACACATGAGCCTGCTACTGACACTGTGCTGACTTAACCGTACTGCTTTTGCAGCTACATCATAATATTTTGCAAGGCATAGGTGTGTTCATAGTCCTCTCGGAATCAGGTAAGACTTCATGGGGTCTTGCACAAAATGGTGTTTTTAACTGTGTGCAGCATGTTATAATAAATCATCATTAGTTCAGCAACGGATCTACTTTCAGTTCAAATATACAGCACCAGCCCTGACCTCTGCCTTCATATTCCAGGATCGCTGGGACTGAACGACACAAGCTGTGCCCAAATCTGTGAGGATCAGTCAATTCTGACGAATGCTGCCCAGATAATTTATCAACAGTTTTTTGCCAGGTTGCGACAATGCAGATACTTTTGTCCTATTTTTTTTTCCGAACAAATACCATTCCAACCTGAATTTTGAATACAAAAAGTGCTGAAAATTATTCACATCCATTCTGTGCAATACCTTCTAAATAAGTAATCTCTAGATAGATGCTTGTAATGTGATTTTAACTCTGCCCAGCAATTCTACTAAGAGCAGGAAGGTACAAGAAGGAAACCAAATTAATTAAAATTATTTCAAACTAAAACAGGAGTGGGAAATAGATAAGGCATAATTATGACTAAGAGAATTGCTGTTTCCTACCCTGCAAGGAGTAGCAATGGAGATCATTAACATGAAGTGGCAGGACCTGTGCTTTGTGTTTTATATAATTTGCAATTTTTTCCTGGATACAGATGAGGCAAGAAGATACTGCGTAACCTGTTGTGGCATCATGATTTTCTTACTGGGCCTGTACCAATTCTAAAATCAGCTTGAAAACCTCCTCTGTTATTTTTCTTTTGCACTGCTTCTACAAAACACCCCTGGTATTCTCCATGAACTTGAGTACACACTGCGTTAAACTCCATGGAAACCGTATTGATAACAGCTGAAGTGCTGGGGCTTCTACCAAACTAGAATGGTTTATACTCTGTCCAAGCAAGGCAGTCAGGCCTTTGGCCATGAGGGGTTCTCAGTGAGTTATTTCCCAAACTTTACATTCACAGGTGACCTTACCACATTTTAATGAAGGTTCTGTTTTTACCACTTTCAAGAATCTCTGAAATATTAAGGAAAGGAAAAAAATTACATGGTCACTGTAGTCCATTGGATTTTACTCTAACATCACTCTTTATAAGACTGTAAAAAATTTTGTTCTTCCAGTAGCAGCCAATGGATGGTGTACAAAAAGTGCAGTTTGAGCACTTCAGTGGATTGCTGAAGGAGCAATTCTGACCTTTCTACCTGAAATTGGGTGTTTCTTCAGTAACAGATTTCTCCCCTGCTGTTCTGTTTGGTCTTTTTATCATAAAGGGAATTATTTGGTCACACTGGCAAACATTAGTTGCTATAGAAATGCGTAACTGTTTACAGGTGCGATATTGAATTGTGCTTGCTTCCTGGGACTGACAAGTTGGTTGTATTTATCTGTTATGGACAAAATAGCCTCAGCATTAAGGGGAATAGGGGACATACAGGTTAGAGGGGACAGAATGCCTTGAAGCCACTCATCTGCCTTTGTCTCTAAATATATTGTATTTTCAGCTGCGGTGTCTTACACAATTCGTTATGAAACATCAGCTATAGGCTCCCCTAAAATACAAGCATTGCATTCATTGATCTGTATATGTGAAGAAAAGAGCACAAACCTTTCTAATCAATATGTTTGCATGTGTTCCCTGTTCCACCCATAAGGAGAAGCACCATTTTTCATGGCGCATGGAATTGCTGTTCGTACAGGACCATGTTCTTCTATGTACTTCTGAGAGGACATGCTGTTCAGAAAGATCTTGCAAACATATTATTCCAAACTTTGTTATCAGGGAAGCATATCTTCTCCTTGATTTTCAAAACATATTTAATAACATGTTAAGGTTACATTTTAGAGCTCAACAATCTGTTTCAGAAACTTCAAGAGTCCATATTTGATGCTGCAATGCCGTTGCTTTCCAACATGAACACAAGATAAGGGGCACAGAAAAATCACCTGTTATTTCTATCTGCCAAAAAACACAGATTGCTTTCCCTATACCTGCCTACTCCTTGATACATTTCAGCTATAATGACAGTAGCCTGCTGTCATATAAAAATTTGTACTTTTTTATACAATCATTTTTCTAAGTTCTTTGGGCAAAAAAAACCCCTACTGCTTGGTTGGCAAAGCTATTGCTTTTAAAACAGTGTATATGTTGAATGTGTTGTTTATATGATAAAAATTATACAAACCAACCATGTATAATTCTAGAATAATGATTTTATCAGCAGATTTTTAATAACTTTAATTTGATAAAACTTTGAATTAATTTCTTTATTCCACAGGAGCTATTTTTTTTAAATGGTATGAAACTGAGGATCTGGTCCTGCAGAGCCGTTAATCGGGTATCTAATTTTTGAACACTAAGTTATAACAAAGAACTGCTACAAGCCTGTAAATGCCCCATTAAGTCATATTTAGGAAAAAAGAAAGCATAAGTGAGCAAGAAAAAGTGTGTCCTCCAAGGATTTCAGTACTCTTAACTGATTTATATGCTTCACTTGGCTGTACAAGGTCACCTCATCACTGAATTCCTTTTTAAATATAAGCCTACAATGGTACGTTTTATTTCAAGTGGTTGAAATAACTGTACCTGTGCAGACAGCTTGGCTGAGCTGAGTCAGTTGAGCTGATCAACTGCTGCCCGCAATACATCTCTCCTACTTGGCAAACACTCAGTCTTACCAAGGTGGCTAACAGACCACAGGGTCAGATGTTACTTTCCGGACAAGCAGACAAAAGCAAGATTTCACATCATCTGCTCAAGTTGTTTGCTGTGTCAGTTTTATTCATGCAAGCCAAGAGGTTTTGATCCTTCCTCTTTCTGAGAAATCAGCTTGGGTTTGGGGACTTCGCCCACCGTTTCTATTACCTACTGGTTTTAGCTCTGGCATGCTTCCTTGGCCTCGTTTATTAATCAGCCTCTTCCTGCCTGTGACACTTCCAAGGACGAGCTGGATGTACGAGCAGGGCACTCTGTGGGAATGCCTCTGTATGACCTCAGTTAGAGCAAGGACTTTGTAACCGGCTGAGTAGATGTCTACTTCCAAAAGGAGAGTTTCCCACTTTGGAAAACTGGGCAGCTCACAGAACAAGTATCTAAACTGTTAAGTTTGGGATTTATGGGTTTTTAGTTTTGATTCTGCATTGCTTTACATCTTGTTCTGTCAGACAACCAGGGTGGGAAGCTGAAGCTCCGGGGGTTCCTCAGTGTCTCAGATGTAGTCTGCTCAGTCAGTATTGCTCCCAGAATCTAACACTTACATGCCCACTCCCACACATGCATAAAAATAAAATGTAATGTCTAAAGCAGTAGAACAAATGTAACTAGAGTCTTGGTATTTAAATTCATCTTTCTAAGTTAGTTTTTTTTCATATAAAAATTAAACTTAAGATAATTATTTAAAGAAATTCATTTTCAAAGAGCAAATTTGTTACACAGTCAAATATCTTTTGCTTTTTTTCTTAGTTTAGGTAGAGCAACGAAGTTATCTGAGTTTGACAGGGGAAAAGGTGAGGGCATTTTGATCTTTAGGAGCAACTTAACATCAGAAATACTGTAACATGACAGTTGATGCATAGTTTAATTCCCTTTCCCCTCCGCCCCAAGTTAGGACTTTTCCATTACCAAATTACCAGTAATGACAGAAATGCAACAGTGCCATCTCTAGGACAGACTCAGCATCCCCTTCATCGCAAGATACCTCAGGGGAGTTCAGTGAAAGATGATGGAGGACACACGTGAATTCACCCTTAGACTTTTACAGAAAAGTAAGATGATTGCAAAAAAAAAAGGCTTGTGATTTTTTTTTCCCTACTTGTTCTGAAGTCTGATTAAAGTGTTCAAAGTTTCATCTGAGCTTATCTTCCCAGACCTCTTAGTCTTTGTGAGCCCTTTGCATTCCCTGGGTGTTTTCGATCAGTAAGAACAGACCTGCAGTTTTCAGAGCAAATCCTTCAAAGTGTTTCAGAATGCAGCCATGGATGACAGTGAATGGGAAGCCCTTTTTATTCTTCACATTCAGATACAGCTAAAACACCACAAATATTGTTGGACTGACATGATTATGCATCCTTCCCATCCCAACTCTGTTCTTTAATGGTTTCATTCCACACCAGCATTTTTGTTTGTTCAATCAGAAAAGCAAAATGTCTGCATTACAACACAAAAGTAACAGACCGTTTCTGTTCAAAATCCTTCAGTTAGTTTTCCTCTAGCATATTTTTAATTTTCCTTGCTAGTTGATAAACTGTAATAAAAAATAAATCTAATTTTAAAAAATAAAATTTAGAGTTATAATTTTTATTAAATATATATTTGCAAAGAGCTATAATTTGGAAATTGCACTAATTCTCTGTTAGGTTCAAATTTTCTGTTTTCTACAGTGTACACATTATTTCAGAACTTCTGACATAGATTTCTAAAAATTTTTATGCTAATTATCTATGTGTGTCCTCAAATATACTCTTGAAACGGCCCTCCATATGCTTCATTTAGAAGTGGAGTAGTTTTCTGATTCTAGGCAGCCACTCTCTTTAAATTCAATTGCCATCGTACTAAAGAGCACATTTGCTGTGGGAGCTACAAGAATGTAGGACAGTTACAGTGTCACCTGCATTGCACATAAAAAGGCTCGCTTGCTTGAAAATACAAATGCTCTATACAGGCCAAAAAAAAAGAAGAATTTGTACCTAGGAGACTTCCCACAGAGACAGTAGAGGATACAATTAACCTCTCATTTAATGTATTTGGGAAGAAACAAACTTTGAGCGAATTATATGTGAGAAAGATAATTTCTTACTTGCCTCTGTGTCTGAAGAAGTTGCACCTGGCAGCTTTGCAGACAGAATGTTGAGCCAAATGAGCTCCTCTTCTGGAATTCCTCTTCTTTTACCTGCTTTAATCTACATCTAAGAATAATACGTGTTCCTTACAGTACATCATATTGTCGTTTTTCTTTCAAGGAAGGGCATGAGAGAAAGATTAATGAAAGGAGTGTCATCTCAGAGACCATATAGAAAGAGTATATAGTAAGAAAATAAGAGTAAGAGTCAAAAGGTGAGACCAAACATCCATTTCCTAAGAAACAGTAAACTCTAAGTGTTGTATAAGACATCTTGCTATATTCTTAATATATACAGAAAGATGCTTCTGGATCACTACCATTTTCCTTTCAAATCTTGCCAAAGCAACATTTGCTGCTTCTCCTGTTTACAGAAAACTCTGCTAATTTGTTTGAACAGTAAATATTTCAAAAAAATTAAACAAATTTCCTATATAATATATGATGTTTTAAGCTTTTCTACAAATCTTGGAAAAATTGAGAGCCAAAAGCCTTCGTATTTGAAAGCAAATACTACTGTAGTCTGTCTGCCTTAATTTTAAACACTTAATTTTTAAAAAGAAAATATCTTGATCATCTCAGCTCATCAGTCCATCATAGTAATTCCCCAGTTAAACAGGGCACTCTACAGGGACTAGGGGACTTCTTGTAGCCTTTCTTTCCTTGGAAATAAGGAAAGAAGGATTTGTTTCTGCTTGATCTTTCTCCTGCCGTATGAAAACTAAAGCATATTGTTTTCTCCTCAAAACCTTCCATCATAGTAATTCCCCAGTTAAACAGGGCACTCTACAGGGACTTCTTGTAGCCTTTCTTTCCTTGGAAATAAGTAAAGAAGGATTTGTTTCTGCTTCATCTAACTTTCTCCTGCCCCATGAAAACTAAAGCATATTGTTTTCTCCTCAAAACCTTCCATTTTTCCTCCTTCCTTTTATTAACATGCTCTTCAGTGAAAAGACTTTTTGTTTTCTCCCATCAGGTGGACCAAGGAAGACTACTTTAGTCTTCATTTACTATCTTTTGTGTTGAGCCTTAGGGTCACAGTCCCTTCTCTTTTCTTTTTTTTTGCCATACAATACAAAGGAATACAATTTGTTCCTGGTCAATACCAGTAAAAGGTTATTGGATCAGAGAGTTAATTCATCTCTATGACACCACTCGTGTTCCATCTAGTTCTGCCCCTGTCTCACCAAGAGATGCCCCTCATTGACTCATCTCTTCTTTAAAAGCACCGTAAATGAAAGAAAAAGCAGAAGAATACAGTATTTAATCTTTTGTCTTCTGCCTGATCCTAAGGAGGCAGGAAAAGAACTTATACTGCCATCTTCCCTTTCTGAATAACACCAGCAGAATCCAGTCAGGGTTGTCATATTTTCTTCCCTTCCCCTGCTTTAATGTAGTATTATTTTGTTGTACAGAGTCCTGGTTTCTGGTGTGCAGACTTATGACCACAACTATATGTGGCAGCCTGAGACTACCCCAACACATTCTGTCTTATGCCTTTAGCCAAACCTTAATACAGGTCCTATAGTTTATTGTGGCTATAGAGAACTTGGAGGACTTCAGGTTATTAGAAAAGGACAATGCTGATTCCCTCAGTCTGAAGGATTACATTAATGTTTTCTGCCAGTAACAGATTAAAGTGTTGGGAACAGAGAAGTACAGTAATGAGCTCCATAAAATAGAATTATTCTATGCTTCCTTAATATATTGGAATCTCTGCTAACTACCATTTTAATGTTTCTCAGGCTATGTGCTGACAAGACTTCTCCACAAAATGAATGAGTTAATTTTTCCTTCTAATTGTTTTATTTCTGAACTGGAATTCCTTCCAGACTTCACCATTCTTTCATGACATTCAGTATGTTTCCAGCCACAGGATGCTGACCAACGTGTCTTTAGTACTCTCATGGTTGATCTCTGTCTATAATCTTTCTAAGCTGACAGTTCTGTTTCTACTGTGACACTTTGTCCATTTATTTAAAATGCTTCTGCACAACATCTGTCCCCTTATATTTTCTTCATCTTTTACTCCAAACTGTCTAAGTGCTCATTTGTCACTTGGTTACATACTGTATTTTCATATGCATCACAATGATTAGTAATGCATACAGGGGCATAAGCAGTCAAGTTGTATCGGAAGAAAAAAATTTGTATGTGTTATTGACAGTAAAATGTTATTTGGGCAGCTCTCCAAATACTTACATGCATACTTAATTGCCATGTGAATTTTATTTTTTCTGTCAGTTGCCATCAGTGGAGCTGTTCAGGGTAATGAAGTCACATGAGATTACAGGTTAGGAGCTAATGAAGTACCAGGCTCTGTGGCTACGCAGAGGGATTCAGGCAGCGAGCTCTGCGCAGTCTCCTCCTTCTCCCTGCCTGGAGCTCCGCTGAAGTGTCAGATTTGCCCATATGACAATCTGTGTGAAACCAGGGACTCAGACCACAGCAGAATAAATTCACTGCCTTCGCTGGGTATACCTGTCTTTACAAGTATTTGGTGGACAGGATGGTGTATGTTTTTCCTGGAACAGTTGCGATGGCTGGATCAATGAACAATGACTTTTAAATACTTCCAGCATCCACATGGTCTTGAACCTTTGGGAAAAGCAGGCACTGATAGTGATGTGTCTGAATAGCATCTATGGGATGTTCTTTTCAAAATTAGCATTTTCATTATCTTCCTCTTCTATGAGGGCTTTCAGGAATTAGTTTGAAGGACAGCATACCAATTTAAGCATCTAAATAATGTCATGAGTTAGTTAACTAAAAGTTAATTGTAAATGTTAAGGAGAAAATAGAGGAAATTTGGTGAACTCTGTTCAAATCTCCAAGAGTGATCCCAATTCTGTGAAAAAAAAACTCATCCTATTCCATTTTGTCCAGCACTTTGTACATCAGTACAAAATAAATACAGAGTGAGTGTAAAACTCTCGTACACCTGAGTAGCATTCATTTACATATGATTGGTTGTAATAAAAAAGCCACAACAGAACAATGAAGAAAATGGTCCCCAGCTTTTAAAGCATGCTGTAATTATTCCTCTTAAGTCATATGCAGTGTACATACTATGCAGTGCTCACTTGTGTGTGTGATCTTCTTCTAAGCCAATGTGGTGTTAAATGATGGGTCATAAAACTCCGAGGAAAGGTAACAAGCATACTCAAATCATCTCTCTGGTTTTAGTCTATCTAAGACCGTGTAATAGACGTGATTTACAACACTTTTTACAATCTGTGCAGATTAGGAAGAGGAATCTTCATAATTATATAGGCTTGCTGTTATTTAAATATTTACCAACATTAAACACCAAAGGGGCTGTGCAAATGATCCAGGGGATTCATATTGTTCTAAGCTAATATCCGTTGTACAATATTATGCAAATTGCGTAAACTTTATTTTGTTGCTTCTGCTCTGAGCAGTGTATCCCAAGGCAGCTATTCACTAACTTGAAACGGATAAAGTTTTAATAATAAATAGTGATGATGAATAAGTCAGAAAGTTTATGCAATGCTAATGTACTTGTTGGCCCCAGGGTAGTTTATTAGATAAACAAGTAACATTTTATAAGTTGCCTGCACATAAGTGGCTTTTGTTTTCCAGGAAATGTTTATATGATAAATTATTTCAAAACACTAGGTGTTAATGAACAAATTGTATTCACTTTCAATATGCCACAACTTTCCTGAGACTTAAGGTTTAAAGAGCAAAATTCTACATTTGTTTTGCGTTATCAAAATGACAGTAGCATGAGAAATGATCTTTGCTCTGGGATGAGGGACAAACTCGTTCTGCTCTTTAATGTAGAATTCTTAAGCCAAGAAATAGAGCTGCAGCTCATTTCATTAGTATTCAGGGCATTTTCAGGACTTAGGATCATAGGATCTTAGAGAGAGTAAAAATTAGATCAAATAGTCCAAGGAATACAGGAGTCCCAGCGTGCCCGTATTATGCTTTTGGCCACTTGACAGTATTGACCCACGGTAGATCAGCTGAAAGGCATTGGTATGATTGGGAAAGAAGCCCCGCTAAATTAAAAAGGAATGAAGCATAAACAAGCTTATTTAAGCAGCATGTTGTGATGAAAAAACAGCCAAATGTATTAATGGCTCTTTCTACTCTCTGCAGTACGTTCCTGACCCATACAGGGCTCTCTTTTTCTAAAGTACATTTTGAGCATCTGCATTCTAGTTATTTTGAAAATCCCCCTGGTGATGCATCAGTTCTTAATAAACACAAATCACCATCATTTGGATCTTTGCTGGATTTTTTTTTAATGTAAATAACAAAACAATTTTATATCCTTGCACAGAAAGAACAGATGGTGCACTGGTGAGAAGGGTCTCCATTGCATTTTCTTGAATTTTGCAGCAGTGGTCTGTAGTCTGTCGAGTTACTGCTGGACTGCTGTGAATCAGTGATGGAAACATTTATAACATGGGACATGGCCGCAAGATTTTTGGAAAAAGACTGTGTTTCTCTCTGTATTTGCTGTCTTAGTTGACAGCATCAGCCACAAATTCCCTTCATTTCTGCCATTCTTATGGCTGGATGGAATCTGAATCACTGAAAAATTATCAGGAATAGAAAGTCTACAAAATGAGTCAGAAAAACAAATGGATAGGCATGAGGTTTAATGATCAGAATTTTGCACTATAGGAGATAAGATTCCCATTTTTGCCTCTGCCAGTTTCTTACCACTAGTTAAGAGAAGTCATTTGAGTGTTAGTGGGTTCAAGGAGTTGTGGGGTATTTTTTTAAGAAATATGTAGCAGAAATCACATTTTAATTTTAAAGAAAATTATTTTAGCCTCATAGATGAGAAGTAACATAGAAAAATCCTTCTTTTGGCTGTACATCAGCACACCTGTGCTCAAATTTATTTCAGAATGAGATACAAAGATATGCAAAAAATAACGGATAAACATGGATTAATTTTTTAAAACCCAAAACCTGTTTGAACTTCATAGAGTTTGGGCATAGTTTTCATAACAGTGGGAAGGAGGGGGGAAATTTTAACTAGCTATCTGCCATCTATTTCCCAAAATTAATTTGATCATTGAGATATTTGGCTCATGCATGTATGGGATCCAACATGCAGCCTGCTCTCCCACTATGGGAAGCCTCTTTCACTCATGTCCCTGTTCTGCACTGAGGTGAAGTTCCTGGTGTTCAGATTCTTGCTGTACAAAGAGAGTGATGTTTGGCTTAAAATTTAGACATAACATTTCTATGAAAGTAGGAACTGAAATTGTTTTTTAATTTTTTTTTTTAACTTGAACAATTGAGGAATATCCGATGAGGTCTTCTAGAATATCACTTCAGTGCTTGTCAGGTGTGTTTTTTCTGTTTGAGTTTTCCACATTAATGGTCGTTGCTATGATACATCAAGCCCACTGGTAGCAGCATGCAACATGATTCATTTCATGGGCAGGAGATCCCATGACAAAGACTTATCAGAGCGGGAAATTAGAAAGATGCTGTTCCTGAAAGCTTATTAGCATAAGAATGCACCTAAATAGAATTTAAAATAATTTACCCCTAGAATAAAATAGAAACATTTAGGATAAAAGAAAAGTCTGGCAAAAATACATCTGACTTGCTGTACTTTTAATATGTGTTCTGGAAACCATGTTTTGCTACACTTGTGCCATAGATGAGCATTAAAAAATTATTTTGAAGATGTTACATACCCAAATTGTTTTAGTTCAGACCTTCTGGAAGCTAAGTATCTTCTCTGATGAAAACTGAAACTAATTATGCACTTCCCACAGTATTCTTTCAGCATTACTCTTTGTTGGTAAAAGACGTATCACTTTAATTCGTCCATCTTCCATATCTTCCTAACTACATTAAAATAGTCAATTACAGTCCTTTATTTCTAGAATGAAAGGTCCATTAGTTGGCAAATTTCTGCAGAACAGCTAGGCATGCTAACTTTTGTTTTGGCATTTGAGAAAAAGATGTTCTTCAGGAGATAATGAACCAGATCCTCAACAGATATATCTCAAAATAATTGTTTGGCATGAGTGGAAAAGAGATGGAGGGGATAACATAACTTGGGTGATAAAGTGAGGAAAACAGTATTTTTAATGAAATTGAAATGGAATTTAAAAGGTTAAACAGAAACTGAATAATGAGTTTGCACCTGTGGTGGTTTAGCCCGGATCACCACACAGTTTCTTATTTCCCCAGTGGGACAGGGGAGAGAAATTGGGAAGAAAGGAAAACTCGTGGGTTGAGATAAAAACAGTTTACTAAAAATACTAAAAACTACAAAGCTAACAGGATATAAGGTTATTAATATATACAAAATATACAAAATGAACAATGTACAATTTCTCACCACCTGATGTCCGAATGACCGACGCAGCCCGTCCTGAGCAGCGATCACAGGGACAACACCGAGCAGCAAGCAAAGCGGGGAGAGCAAGCTAGCAAGGTAGAGGGAACGATGCCAGCAAGCAAGAGAGAAGAAAAGAATGCCAAGGGTGCCCGAACGGATACCCGACAAGAATGTCCAAAAAGAAAAGAAATACCAGAAAATGATGCCCCCTCCCATGGGCAACCCCAACTTATATACTGAGCATGATGTTTATGGCATGGAATACTCTCTTTGGCCAGTTTGGATCAATTATTCTGTCTGTCTTTTGCCCAGCTTCCCGCATCTGCACGTTAATGAGACCTTAACGAGACTTGGAAAGCCAGACAGTGTCCTTGGTCTCATTAACAACAACTGGTATCATCAGAATGTTTTTATCAACATTCTTCACACACAAAATCCAAAACACACCGGCTACTGAGAAGAAAATTAACTCCATCCCTGCTGAAACCAGAACAGCACCAGAACTAGCAGAAGATGACTCAAGAAATGGCCATTCATAACATCGGAATGGATATAGACTAACCTAAATCTTCACCTCAAGATCGTAACATTTTCCAAAAATATTTGCAGATTTTAAAATATCGTCCTAACGCTTGATTTCTTGTTTGTGACCTTGATCCTCTTGTTAAATCACCAGTGACGCTGTGTGCATTGAATTTATCCAGAATTGCAGTTCTAGGAAAATGTGAGTTGGTTATGTCTAGCAAGGAGTTGATTTATTCCTAATTATATCCATAATACTTACGGTTTATCAAGGTTATAATTCTACAGAGAAATAATGTGATTATGTAAATGCTTATATAGGCTTAAATGTCCATAACCAGTGTGCTTATAGACACAAGATGCAGATAACAAAGAACTGCAGAGACACCTTTTTCACAGCACTCCTGTAACAGCTAATTAATTCCACTTCCTTCCTGCAAAGAACAAAGCTTTTTTAAAAAAAAATATATATATAATATTCCAGTCTCTCTGTGACCTCAGTGGTAAGAGGCTATTTAGACAAATTATCTGAGTGCCAGTTTTCACAAGGCTGTCGAACTCCAAGAAAAAAACAGCAGCTTACAATCTTCTCCAGAGGATTTCCTCAGCACTCCAGTGAAAGCAAACAAGATTTGGGATTAGAATTCACGTTGTTTTCACTACTGAGATGCACTCTTGAAATAGCTGATAAAATGTCAGTTGTGCTGTATTAAGTGTAGTATATAAATTGAATCAATCCCATACATAATTGCTCCCTTCTTTCAAACCAAACGAAACATGTACAACCCTCACCACCCCGATGCGTGCCTTAAGGCTCTGTTTCACAGCTTGCGTGTAATTTGCATTTAGCAAGCACCAGCTATGACAATCTTTCCATTTGGAAATACCACAAGACAAGTACACTGGAAAAAAGATTCAAGATAAATTAGCACATCTTACCAATGATACAGCAACAAAACCTGCATTATGTCACTAACCTACATATAGTACAAAATTTAAAGCTATTTTTTCAGCTGCTTTCAAGATAGATTCTTAACTTACTGGCCAAATTCTTGTTTCCTAGAGTATATATATATATATAACAAAAAGCAGAATCAGACAGAGTGACTGACTGACTACCAGATTTCAATGCACAAAACTGCCACAGACCTACTTTACGATCTTTATCATTTTAATTATCACAGCTACCTTGATAGAGTCCTTGCTGCAGAGAAAGGTGTTCTGCAGTTTTTGACTGGAATCGCTCTTAAAATACACTGGCCTCTCCAAACATGCCTGTAGGCTCATGACAGGAGAAGTTCAAAGGGCAGTGTTTTTTTAAAGAGAACCTACTGAACTTGTGTATGGAAATAATGAAGAAGAGGAAGAGATAAAAATTGTTTGGTAAATGTCAAAGTAACATAGTTTGAATTCTCACTTTGCTGCACATTCTTTTTGTTATGCTGGCAAACTGGAGAGGAAGAGATGGGCGTGCATCCTTAGAGATCCTTAATCCATGCATCACCCAATTCTTGCTCTCCTGCCCAGAACAGTCCACAGGCAAAGATGTAATGTTCAGAACTCTGCTTTTTATTTCTTGCCCAGTAACCCATCCTTCTGCTCTTACTCTTGAACTGTGACCCTCACCAGAGCTAGAAACTTAACTTTTTTGATTTGCAAAAAAAAAAAAGGAAAAAAAAAAAAGCCAAAACTTGTCAACTGCAAAACTCAGAGAAAGCATGCAAGTCTGTCATAGTCAGTTACTCCATGGCTAAAGAACTACTGAAGTTTTCGCTGACTTTTTTTCCTCTTAATTAATGTAAACATTAAATATAGGTAAATGTGTCCTTACAAAGAGTTCTTGTGTGTTAGCAATGATATCTTCTGCAACTAAGCTTAATTGCGTTCACTAGTTGCTGCAGTGTGCACCAGTGAAGTAGTGAGCAGCACAGTGCTGGTACTTGTCAGTGGCAGCAGCATCTCATGGTCTGTGTTACTCATACTCATCCTGGCTGAGTAGTAACTTTGGGGTTCACTTCTGCATATAAAGTTAATCAAGACAGCTCCACTGGTTTCAGCACATCCTGGATAGAATATTGCTCATATACTTTTTAAGTGTTTCATTACAGTTTCTTATCTTCAAATAATTCTGTTTCTTAAGAAGACCTTTATTTCCCTTGGGAAGCAAGATGGGAATTATTCCTCTGCCAGCATGGTTTGCATGAAAACAACAGTCTCAGTACTTGTAAAACGCTCTTGCGATAGCTCTAGAAAAGCCCAGAAGGGGCTGATAGTTATATTCACTACCAATAGATCATCTGTGAGTAGGTTAAGATGAAAATTAGTTCATTACAAAATTATAATGTCATGGTGAAAACAACATCCTTTTCTGCACAATAAACTTACAGCATATGTCTAATGTGGAAAATGCAGCCCACAGACAATCACTGGCAGGAATCTGTATTGCATATTAAACAACCAGAACTGCCTCCTTCTGGGCTATGTGTAAATAAATGATCACAGTATTAGGCTTCAAACAATCTGACTTTAGAGAAGAGAAAATAAAGGCAGTGTAATGCTGACACACAGACCTTACAAAAGGCTCTTGGCTCAACTCAGATGCAGCCTTTTTACTATTAAACCAAAATAACTAAAAAAAAAATCGTTAGTGGAGCGCTGTTCCCTGGTGGCTACAGCAAGGCTCATAGGGCTATGTGAATAATTGATTTTTTTTGGTTCAGCTGCCAAACTGAGGGAAAAATAAATTCTGCTTGGATTGACCCTAAATAAAACTTTTTTTTTTTGTTAGCATGGAGGATTGAAAAAAGAAAAGTTTTATTTCCATAGCAGTTTGTTATCTATATTAACTTACTAATGCTGCTGTGTTGGTCCTAGACCTGAGCTGGTACTGTGCTCTAACATGCCAGCCACCATGCTATTGCAATTGCCAAAAGCGATATTCTTTGGGCACTCAGAGCTGCATGCACTTCAGTATAACCTGGAGATGTCAGTGCAATGTTGGTGTGGAAAAGAGGCCTGCAATCAAGTTATGGATTGATTTGCTATATAATTTTGAAGCCAATTCTGAATAGAGTTTACTCAGTTCATTATCTTACATACAAACTGTGACAAGAGTATCAAATAGATTTAGATGTGATTGATTTCCCAAAATTCCCCTACAATCATACCAGGCAACCCATAACAATGGCAAACTGTTTTCTGAGGGTGTCTAAATAGCAGAAAGGATGGCATTAGCAGGTTATCTCCACTTACTGCAACTGCTTCATGATATAAAATTTGCTCCCGGACAGTTTCTTTTAGCCAGATGATCAGAAATTTGTGGCCTTTGGTGTAGATTGTGAAAATGGCAATAACCATAATCACCTCTATCAGAGGATTACATGTCCACAAGGCCGTATTCTGATTTTGATGATACTGGAACAAAGCAGCATTCAAGACAGAAAGTCCACCAGAGGGAGGTTAAAGTAGCATTGGTTTTGGGGCCAGCATGGGGAGGCTTTGATTGATCACACGCACATTGCAGCTTCTACCCGCAAGGCTCTTCTGTCCCCAGTAAAGAGAAAACCTCTTTATCCTTCAAAGTGTTACCCTTTTGAAAAAAAAAAGTGACTCTGTAGGGAAAACTCTTATCTTCTTGTTTGAGGAGTTCTGAATCTAGCTGAAAGGCAAAGCATATATGTCCTTCCTTTTTAATACCAGGTTTAAGAGAATACTAAAAGGCAAATTTCTGAGCCAGCAAATAGAGAAAAACAGATTATCAAGCTGGCCTGGTTTGATCTGAGCCATAAAAATGGCAGTTGAGAATGACTTATTGTTCATTGCCTTGCAGTGTTTACCTAATAATATTTGCGTATTTTTTGGAATTACGAATTAATATTGAGTCTATTATATAATTTTATAGTATTGTGCTTCCTTTCTACCTCTCTTTCTTCCACCCTTCCTCCCTCCTTACCTCCCACTGCTGACTCTCTTACAATCTTGATAGCTTCCAAGACACTCCTTCTCCCTCTAGATCAAAAAAGGATCCCCAATATTATTCCCAAACCTCACAGGGCACATCCTGTTGTGCGCATAGATGATTCATATCAGAAGTTTATATACGTCGTCTCCATGTTCCTATGCACTTGATGATATGCACATTTATTGCTTGCTGGGAAACGCTATCACGGTGTTTTTCACCTTTTAACAGCATCTCAAAACCACGTTAAGCCAGAGTGCTCTCGCCACTACCAAAAGGCTCTTTTCATGCTGTGACATTCATTCTCACGCCCTCTTGCACTGTGCGTCCCGTGGGGCTTGTCACCGCTTCACCTGCAGTGATTTGCCAGCACTGCCCCTTTTGTGCTGCTGTGATGGGAAGAAAGCATGAAGGTGAGGAGTTTCGTGTGCAAGACTGCATATTTGTGTTTTTTGATCTGGAGAAGCTGACAAAATCCTACTGATACTTACTTATTTTGGCAGAGAGGGAAGACATCTCAAGCTGTAAGAGTAAAAAAGGCCAAAAGATCTGCAGTTGTCTCATTACAGAGATGTCGATAACACTGTAAAGTTCCTTTTAGCCTCATCTGCAGTCTCGTGTTTTACAGAGCAGATGAGACTTTCCCAAGGGCGCATCTGTAGTGTTAAAGGGGAATCCTCACTCACCCAAGCAGTAAGTCACACTGATCACTTGCATGAATATTGCATGATGTTGCTTTTAATTAACCCCGAGTAATACTTAAAGATTATCTCCTAAACAGAACACTGCTGTTTCCCAACATGATGTTCTTTCTCACTTTCACCTTTCTCTTTTGTATAGAGAAACAAGTAAATAAGGAAAAACATAGCATTTAAGTGAGACTGAAACAAATAATTGTGCTTCGTTGGTTTATTCCAGATCCCTTACACAATGAAAGGACTTCTTAGAAGTTATATGTAAAACCATCACTTTTTTCTTCTTTTACAAGACTTGAGCAAATCTAGAACTAAATGTAACATAGAAAAGCAAATAATCTGGAGAAAAAGATGTATGCAAGAATGGAAATAGAAGCTGAAAATGTAGACCAGAGTCCCAGTTTGTAAACCACCATCTATTTATTCTGGCTAGCTTGAAGTAAATATTACAGTATTCACATGGCTGCCAAAGAAATGTAAATGTCAAGACAGAGTGAAGAGAAAGGAGATAAAAAGGCAAAAAGAGCCTTCCAGGGACTTCTGCCACAAGATCCTCTCCCACAATACATTCATACCACCAAAAAGGATTCAATCCTATGCATTTAGAGCTATTGTCTGGGAATTATTTTTTATTCTACTTCCATTTCCACAGTAACTTGCAGAGAAATTCCTCTAATAGTTTGGCAGGGATGGAACTGATTGATAATACAAACTATTTTAAAACAACAAGGTTTTAGAAAAAAATGAGTCTGCAATGCCTTCAGGATTTTTTGAACATTCTCCTCTCCAGAGTTCATGCCTTTCCTCCACAGACAACCCCTTCAAACCCCAGTGTTCAAATCTGTATGAGTACATCAGTGACGCTGCATTTGAGGTCTGTACTCAAGACTCATCTGTCACCTCTTGCCAGTCATAATGTATTGGCCCAGGACAAAACTACCTTGCTTGAAACTCAGTACTGTTACACTGGAATGCTTTAGAGCTCATCTGCACATATAATAAGAATTTAAACTGTAAGATAACAAACACATAGGTAGCCAGTAAGTATAGTTGTCTACTTTTCTTATTGAACCGCAATTTTAGGGTTTCCTTCAACTTTGCCATTTACTTATTTCTTTTATCCACTATTTAGATTGCAGACTCCTTGGACATACATGTTTTTTTCTACCCTTGTACAACAGCTAGTGTGATAATGTTGTAGTTCATGAAAGGGTCCCTACCCCAGCACAGCACAGATTGTTAAACAATATTGTCATCAAAAATTTTATCCCGGATGTGGATCTCTTTCAGTTTCCTTTAAACTCAGATTTTACTTTTCACTTCCCAGACTGCAACATCCACAGCAGGAATTGAGCATCAGTGAGTCCTAATTTCTAAATTTGCTTTTCATTCAACTGGTATAAAGTTTTGTGTGGTGGCCTTTCCATGTCATAAATATTAAATGTTAATGTGTAAGCTCCATCTGGAAGACTCTTCATTCTCGAATTCTCAGCTCTGTTTCTTCACATAACAACCAATAACAGAGATCATTAAATTAGAAGATTTTTATTTAGGAACACTGAGAATATAACCTAGAGTAGGCAACATATGCAAAAAAATGAAGGAGTAATGTTTTATTGACCGATTTGTCTTTATTGCTGCTTATCTATGAAGAAATGAGAAGATAAAATCATTAGAGTAGTAAAACAACTACCATACAAAGTATAGTGCTGCAACAAAATTTACTTTACTTTTTTTTGTGTGTACTTAAAGTGTAATAAGGAAAATACGCTTATAAACATTTGCTACTAACTTCTCCAGTGTTGCTTACTGTAATATGGAGCTTTCAATTTCTTGTGGTGCTATTTGACACTAATTATTCCCCTTAGAATGCTCCATTATGCTCAGTTTTCTTTGCATGTACATGTGCTTGCATGTATGAAAGAGATGTAAAGTCTGTTCACCGTAAATTTTATTCAAATTCAGCAGCACCAATTTATATTCACTTACATTTACAGGATGCCTTTCATTCTGGATGATCCAAATGTGCTTTTCAGGCTATTATATAAAGAAATGTAGAATGTAGCCAACTTTATGTGGATTGTTGTGCTATTTGATAGCATCCAGCAGTATTACACATGTAGGTTCAAACTGAAAATGAGTATCCAGTAGCAACGTCACTGGATGTTTGTAGGATGGACGTAGCACCTCATAATTTTCAAGAGAATGCCTTTCTAATAGAAGCACTAATAAGTCTATACATCAGGAGCAGAGAACTGCTAGACTGGCCTGGTTTTGTTGTCGGTCTGCCTGGAAGAGTACCTGCAGCAAGGTCTCCTTTTTAGCCCCTGCTTCAGAAATAGGACAGTCTTATCTGAAAATCACCAGAACGACTTCCTACAGCCCACTTGTCTTTTTCTCGTGAGCCCCCAGCAGGCAGATTGATTTTGCTCTCCTTTGGCTGTGAGATCTCCTATAAATGCACAGTGAATGGTGAAACAGCTGCGATGGGACCACACAATACGGGTTTTCAGAGTCCCCTACTTAGAACCACAGTGATCGGGATATCCCACTCCAAGCAATGCTAGTGCAGAATTCCAGTGCCAGATTGACCAAGGAAAAGGAATACACTTTATGGCCTATAAAATAGTAATATTTATGGCATTTTGGTTTCTCTTGTAAAATGATGATAGTTGTGCAAGGGAGCAAACTGTCAACCTGATGTAGATTTATCATTTATCTTTGTAAAAATTCAGTTCTATGCAAAATTCATGGGTTTCTAATAGCCACATGTAGCTGACAAGTTTTGCAAGCTCTTCCTAACACAAGATCAGGTACACAGAGCTCTGGAAATCAATGGAAATAATGATAAGACTAGTGGTAAAAGAGAATTTTTCTCAGCCCAAAAAGGCTGAGAACTGATCATATCCTGAACATTAACAGCACTTTTTTTTTTTGTTTCGGGAAGAGGCTCAGGAGATATTAAAAGCAATATTGTTTGCTTACTGTTTATAAAGCTGTTGTGTCTAGAACCCTAGAGGACTTCTCCAAGTCCTCTAGAACGTATGTTACATACAAGCATATAAATAGTTCTTTTGAAGACAATGGGGCTAAATACAGGCATGTCTTAGCTGTGGTAACTGTTTTGTTGTGGAATCTCATCCCACCATTGATTGTCTTTGTAATCCATATATTCCTCATCTACTATTAGTTGCATTTAGAAGAATTTATATATTTTTTTCCTGTTGTTTTAAGTCAATCTCTTTATTTTCACAGAAATAAAAGCAAATAGAAACTCCTGCTGGTTTTCCAGTGGATAGATTATGACTGGTTCACATTGTTTTTTTCTAAATATTTTCTGTAATTCCCTGGACCAGCTGTTAGTTTTAACGTACATCACAATTCCATTAAGCGTGACATGTAACTGTTGCAAACCACAGTGCACCCATAAAGCTGATGTTTACCTGAAAGCCTTTGAATAGATTTTGTCAAGATGAAAAGTAATTACTTTGTAAAGTTCATTTCCCACCCCGCATCTCTTTTCTGCTGAATAAATATTGCAAGAGGATGAAATATGGACAGGTCGTTTACATCCATCACTTTTAAATATTAGTGATAGGCTTATGCAGCTCATTGTTGTGTAAAAATCATTTGGATATATTATTCCAAGTTGAATAACAGAGTATTTCAGATAAAGAACTAAATGAAGGCTCTCTTTGTCATCTTGTATTGAATAAAGCAAAGGGAAGGGACTGTCTATTAATTTTATGTCTAACATATCTTCCCTCTAAATGGCTACACCTTGTAAACATTTTTCTTAACAAATATTATTAAAGTACATATCTGATTCAAACACCTATTATGCCTTATTAAAATAAATATACTAAATTAGCTACAAGGATACATAATACATAGTTTCATTCAAGTAAGAGATATTTTAATATTACATCCACTTTCTATTTAAAGGCTACTTGGGAATGTAACTTTCCTCCAATTTTTTTGAGTTATTTCATTCTAGAAGGCACATGAAGGCATCAATGAGCAGTAGTGGGTTGTCCTTTTTTTCTTCTCCCTAAGTTGGAATTCCTCTGGACATTGTTGTCTAAAGTAAAAATAAAAATGCCACTGGATGAGAACCAGGAAATTTTATGTATGGACTTGCTTCATAAACAGTTTCAGAGATACCTTCAAAAACCCCAAATCATGGAGGATTTTGTACATGTTCTGTCTTATAACAAAAGGTTCATCCATGACATTTGTTAATCTAGGTTGGTGTGACAAATTCGAAGTGTTTGAAAGTCTCTTAGGACAGTTCTTTAAAGTGTGTTTTGCTCTTTTTCGTTAAAGAACTAGGCTCATGTTTGAAGACGAATCCTCAGCTGGAACGTTGCTTTTAGTTTTAAATGGAGAATTGACAGATTTTCTTCAGTCAGGTTTTGGCTGCAATCCAACCTTGTCTATCAGCCCTTCCAGAACTCCAGTTTCCTCCTCCCTTATCCTTTTCTTTTTGAAGTCAAGGGGTTTAACTTAAGTAAAGAATGTGTAACATTCAGGAAAAGGTAGTCTAATGTAAATTTTACAGCAAAGGGGGAGAATTTTTAAATTGGAGAGTGAACAGTGCTGAGGAATGGTCTGCTACAGCAGTCTGTGCTTTCAGAGTCTAAATATCCTTAGGGAAATTAGGAGTCTTGCCATGTTTGATATCCATATCTAGAAATACAATTTTGTCTGCACAAGCGTTAATTAGCAGTTTTGGGGAATTCTTTCAACAAGGCTAGAGATCAATTGGAACACTGAATTTATCCATTCACATTAAGTTCTCTGGGGAAAGAAAACAATATATGCATACTTTTTACTAAGTTAGGCAGGAACAAAAAAAAAAAAATTATCGTCTTCAGTGGACCTCCAAGTCAAAGTAGGTTGGATCTGGTAGGTTGTGGTATGAATTTCCAATAAATTAGATTCTGAGTAACAACAGACTTCCAAATGCATAGGAATTCAGATTGAGCTCTAAATTGGTGTCTTAGTCTGTCATTTCTTGCAACTGAAGGTGTGGACACAACAGTTGTTAAATTGCCAGGAGAATCTGAGTCTGTCTTCAGCAAATTCTTTGTCCTTCATTGTCTTTCTCTCTTATGTACAGTAAGCACTTCTACAGAGATTGGGAGCAACACAAAGCTAAAACTGCTAACTCCATAGATTTTTCTCCTTTATTATTAAACAATTCTGGAGCTTCTTGGATTGTGCACTTTTGGCTGAAGCTCATTCAAAGTTCCTTGTCTCAGTTGCCTCACTGACTGTATATTCACCTGTTCCTTTTTCTGCTGACATATTCATCTGTCCAGCCTGAAGTAAAATGGTTTATCTTTACATGAATTCTTATGGCAATAACATTCAGAGGAGCCTTTTACTGGGAAATAAACTGTAGGCTAAAATGTCACAGAATTTTATTAGACAATCTAAACTTAATTGCAGATAAGTTGATGCACTCGTAAAAGATGATGCAATGTTTCTATTAACTCCAACATATGGTAACTATTCATGGGACGACAGCAAATGGAGATGTCGCTAAATGTTACTTTAAAAAATTAGGAAGCTGGTTATTTTTTAAAATAGAAACCTCTAATATATTAATTACTAGTAAGACTTTACCTAGCATTAAAAGTATTCAGAGGACATTGCTTATATAAAATTGGGATAGGAATTTGATTATTCCTGGGGAGGCACCAGGTTATTTAGAATATTTTCACATGATCTGTGATGGAAATTGGAAGAGAGCTCTGTTTCTCTGAAGAGCTGCAAGGCTTACTTAACACAATGATCCTTCAACCTCAGTAATAAACTACAGTGCAAACAAATAGAAGTACTTGCTTTGGCATTTCATCTTAGTCAATATTCAGCAGTGTTATACTGATAAATCTCAAAAACTGAATGCTCTATGTAGAATAAACTGGCCTTTGCTCATTGGAGTGGTAAGTTGAACTCGGAGCCATGGCTTTTGGCTTCTGCTCTCACTTTTGCCACCAAGCTCTCAGCTAATCACATCAACCATATAAGCTCCCTGTGTTTCAGTAAAGGTCTTGACCACATTTCCCTTCTTTCACTGAGGTTCATGTGAGGTTTAATTAATTAATTATTTTTACAGCGAATGATACTTGTAGGTAGAAGATATTGCAGATAGCATAGTTTAATTATTTGTGTCATTACTGTCCCTATATTTAGAAATTTCAGTGATAAGCCCTTACAATTAAATGAGCTACAGTAATTACAGTGCAAACTTTATTCCATCTCGTTCCCATGCTGATGAGTTCTGTACCATCCCACTTTGCTTTGATGTACAGTTTAAATGTACCATGGTGACAAGTTAACTTTAAAGCTGTTCTGAGTTAATCACATGCTGCTAGAGACCATTGCACGCAGACAAGTCCTCTGCTAGCAATTCTCACAAAGCATAGACAATTATATTTTGTGTTCTCCCGAGCTAAGATATCGACTGCATAAAGAGTAAGAACTAAAGCCAGCTCCAAATGCTGCAATCAGTAGATGGTTAAGTAATTTCAGTTTTTTTCTTTCATTGCCAAAAATCAAGATGGTTTCTGAAGACATTTAAAGTCTATAAAGACTTGGCTAAATTACAGTTGTTCTGCGGCAAGTGTAATATGTAAGGGAGGACTGGAAAGAATCCAAGGAGCTTGTTTTCACACCAAAGACCCTTTATAGGATATGAAATCATACTGGAAGGGCAGTGTGCCCTGGAGGATCAAACACCATGGTGTGAGTTCATGTCTGACTCTGTGATTAGTTTGACGCTGCATAATATTTACATAGCCACCTCTTTAGCACTTCTGATTAAAGCTCTGAAATTATATTGTAGATGTATTCAGCAGAGCTGAATATCCCCAGTCTGAACAGATTGTGACCATGACACGCTTCCAGTTTTCTCTTTGCTTACCCAAGGAGCCGAAGGACACCTTTAAAAGGTTTAATAGAGTACACCAGTAATGTCACTATGGAAACGTAATCTTTTAGAGACTGCCACTTTAACAGAGCACCATCTTCTCTCACCCAGTCAGGATTTACAAGTCTTGGCTGGAAATTCCCTGCAGTCTCAGTGAAAAGCAAAGGATTCAGGACTGTCAGAACCATGCAGAGCAGGACAAGCTCCAGAAACAGGACATCAATGAAAAAGAGTGCTGAAGAATGCTGTTACTAGCTGACTTACCAAATTGGTTTAAAAAAAAAAAAAAATTAGGTTGCCAGTGGTGTGGGGATTGTTGCAAAACAACAAGTTCAAAGGGCAAAAGAAAAAAAAATTACAAGTTAATGGATGGTCATATGTGATCTGGAATATAAAGCTGGGAGATGCTACTTCTATTCACGCGTGTTTCTTCTGCTGTCCTCTTTTACTTCCCTATTTAGTCTGTTTGATGCAGTCTGCCTCTTCATCCTCAAATGGGAGTTGTGCAAAGGGGCTGAAGACTTGCTGCGCTTGAATGCAGCTGGGCGAGGTCTGGTCTGCTGGATGCTTCTGTAAGCAGTGGAGAAGTTGAGCTTAATGTGGCTTTAGGTCATAATCTGTCTTAGGTCATAATCTGTCTTAGGACAATTGATGCAAGTCGACAACCCTTAGGCTCAGGCATGTTGTCTTTAGATGGGAACCAAGTAAGGAGCTATAGCTGAGTTATAATTTCAGTTAACTTAGCATTGGACACAAACTCTAGACAGGACACCTGTAAATAAAGCCCAGCAACAGTAAACTCATTTAGACAGGAGAGTCACTTGAGATTCGTCTGTATGAATAAAAAGCAGTTTTGTTTGTGGCAAAGCTGCATCTCTTCCAAGCAGGTTTTTGGGGTTTTTTTTAATCTTCTGTGCTCCTGCTGCATGCAACTGTGCATCACCGTTACTCAGAGCAGATCAGGTTATGTTGTTGCCCTGGATGCTCAATCGAGTACCTGTAAACATTTTGGTTGAAACAGGGAGTTCAACTGTTCAGGGAAAAAAAAAAAAAAAAAAAAAAAAAAAAAGACACATACACAACTTAGTGGCAAGTGATTAGAAATCAGTGAAGGAAAAAAAAAAAAAGAGCCAAGCCGTTAGTTATTATTTTGAAGTTACTTCAAAAAGAAGTTGCTAAAGCTCTATTGATACCTACCCAGGCTACAGGTGGTTGCTAAGTGCTCAATTAAGCATCTGCTTGTCAACTCAGTTTCTTATGATTTTAACTAAAAGAAATTCACTGCAATTGTGTAAAAACAACTTATATTTTAAATGTCCTGCCATATGTTTCTATACAGTAATACCTGACTGCACAGAATCTATGATGGGCGAATGTTTGTAGTTTTCAACTGGATTCTTTTCATAGTTGATCCATCATCGTAGCCCTGGGGAACGGTGAATCAGCAAACAGAATAATGGATCTCACTCTTCCCCTGTGAGACACAGGTCCCAGGCTGTCTCTGCTTAATACGCAAAATAGTCCCAGCAGGATGAACACCTAGAAAAGTGTCTCATTAATTTGAAAAGTATAATTAGAGTTGGTCAATTTATTTGGGAGGAAAAAAGGTTCGTTGTAGCAAAATTGTATTTTGCAGAAACATTTTTCGTCAGATGTTGAAATTAGCAAAATAATGCTTAGAAAAAACCCTCAGTTTACCAGTTGCCTTGTTTACCTACTTTTCCCTGAGAAAATGGGTAAGCAAACCTTTGGAAGCAACAATTTTCTTATCATTTTAACAAATAATGTAAAGTTTTAAACGAAACAAAACCATGATTGTTTAAAAGAAAATTACAGAGGAAAGAAATTTTGGAAGTTTTTCTCATCATTAGTGCAAGATTGCCTCTGAAATAAACCTTCTCTGATCTTGCTTTATATCCAAAGGGTAGAACACCCCAGGAGTCTTTGCTAGCTGAAGAACTGACAGAGTTTACTTTTTCCCCAGGAGAAAGAAAAGTGGAACAAATTATGACATAATTACAGTATTCTCCTTTTTCTTCTTGATAGTACCAGCTACCTGCTGACCTGCACTTCAGACTTTTTAGTGTGTATGCCACAGGAGCTGGCCAATGACTTCATAGATGCAGGGCCGCATCCTCCGTCCAAATTTAAAGATCATTCATAAAGGGAAAGAGGATCTCACTTAAATTGTAGTAGGATGTGAGGAGGAGGGAAGTGATAGTAAAAACAAGAGGAAAATGGAGGACAGGGAGTAGCAACTATTACATCTATAACAGTGCACCAAGATAGGAAATCGATGTCTACATGACTATTTAAAAATTCGCCAAGTAGAGATAAATTAAGATGCCAGAGCGAAGGGCAGTAGTGAGAGTCATTATTATTACTGTTATTGCACTACTTCTCAGTCCTGTCTGAGCCAAACGAACATTCAGGAGAGCAGCATGAGGCACAACCTGGTGTGGATAAATGAACAGACCTGAAATGAGCAGACGTGCACCTAGTGAGACTTCTCCATAAGTGTTTGTAAATGTTGCTAAGTAGTTGCATGTACTTGCCAAGTATACCTGCTTTTGCTTAATCCTGTTGTGTTCTTAAGATCCTGTTATGTCATTAAATTGACATTTCTTTTCTTTTAATTACAGGTAGAACATAACTGGTGTGATTATACTTGATCTGAGCAGATACTCTGTCATAGTTACTGCCTAAACATCACTTTTTTCCTCCTTCTTCCAGAGTAAGCACCAAGAAGTGATTATTTTGTCATGTTACTGAAGTTGCATGTTTAGTGAGGCATTCCTGAGGAAAGGCAGCCAAGGCAACCACATCATATCTCTTTGCAATATGCAAAGTTACCCCAGTAACTTTGAAGTCCATTGTCCAATTTCAGCAGAGTGTGACAGAGGAATAAGGTTGAGAATATTACTTGGTGGACTCTAAGATAATATACTGGGGAAGCATCTTGGTCTTGCCTTGTTCTTACCCTGTTCCTTGGCTGCCTATTATTGTTCACTGTGAGAAACAGAATACAGAGCTAATTGGGCTTGGGGCTGGACTGGACTGGTAGAGCTTGTACTGAAGAATCATTTGCAATTGCACTTCTCAGACTGTGAAGCAGTTGTCTGTAGAGCTTTGGAGTACTTTTAGCAATTTTTACCATCCTTTCTTTTACTCATCCATTTTTGCCCATGTCTTCATTGTGAACTGGGTATTTTCTACCTCAACTTAAAACACAGCTTCATATCCCAGTTGTGTACGCAAGCATGATGATCAAAGTGCAATTAAATGTATTTGAAAGTTTCGGGTAAGTGAATGTTTAGGAGGAGAAGGCGAGTTAGAGCCTTGAGGTCCTAGTGCTTTGTCATGTAACTCCACTGTGTGCCTCAGTTACCTCTCCTGTAAAATGAAGTGTCTTTCTTATCACCTTTTATTAAGGCTTTAGAGATCTATGCAATTTTTATTTGCTATTGCTCTTCAGCCCTTCACTTCTGTTATCTTTTCTTGTATTTTAACAGCAGAAACATTAGACTCATGCTACTCAAATAACTACAGCTTTTGAAGGGTTCTTCACTTGCTACTGATAATAAAAAGTGAAGCAGTGGATATTTTGATTCTGTTCTGTCTTGATAAGGTTGCTGTGATAGGTGAGTTAATAGGAAATAAGTAGAGCAGATGTAGTAATAAATTACTATCCTGACAAAATTGACGTGTCTCCACCCATGTACTGAAGACAAGTTGAGAGATGCGTGTATGATTAACGTTGCTTAAATGGGTGATGTCTGAATTAGCATATAGAGCTGTAGGCGCTTGGAAGCTTCTGTATTTTGTAGTACTCCTTAGCAATTAAATTGCACTTTACATCTTGAAAGTACTCAGAACATGAGAGATTATGTTCCATTAAAAAGTGATAGATTTTCCATACATGAGAGACAAAGAAAGTACACAATGCTGACCATGAGCCTTGTTAGTGGCAGACAGAGATGCTAGAAAGACACTGCAGTTCAATATTTTATAATAAGATATTTGTGATAGTGAAGATTTTTACACAAGAGTTGTCTGGCTGAGAACTTGCATGTGCTGTAGGAAGACCTTCTTATTCTTTCTAGCTTGAGGTCTAGATCCTGCAAACATTTGGGTATGTACCTAGCTTAACTTTAAGCAGAGGAGTACTTCCATATGATTTCCACAAATATGAACATGGATCAGGGAGAGAAAGAAATGTGGGTTTTCTTTGATATGTGCACTGAATGCAACACACGTAAGTAACCAATGTGCCCTAACAGAGACAGATAGTATGTTAATACTTTTTCCTTTCATATTAATTTTCTTTGGTGGCTTTTTTTTTTTTGTGAAAGTGTATATTTTTTATTAATTTCTGTCTGTGGTCTCAGTTTCTTGATTTATGAAAACAGGACCGCGAATGTACTGTCAGATTTTGTAGCAGCCATGTCTTGATGAGGAGGAACCATGGTTTGGTAAATTTAAATGGAATCCAATGGCAAACTGATAGACCAGGGAGGAGATAGTGAGCTGAAGAGGTGAAAACAAGAGTATAAAAGGCATTCCAGACATCTTGTCTACCCTTGGACTTTGTCTTTTTTAATGGTATGTACCTAGCTGAAAAATGATAAATAATGTGATGCTCTTTGTTTAAAATGGGGCTATACTTTGTGATACTATGGAGTGCACCTGCACAAGCAGAGCGAATCTGATTGCCAGTACAGCATAAACATGAGCCAGGCCAGACAGAGTGCTGTCAGAGGTACAAAGTCAGCTGACGGGCACGGTAGATAGTTTCCCCTTTTTCAGTTTCCTTTAGGGTAGATTATTGTTGGTAACCATAACAGAAATATTCTTGAAAGAAGAGCAAATTTAATAATTTCTGAAATATTTCACAGGGGCAAGCATCATTTCAAATAATATTGTGTGATATAACAAATGAATCAGTGGACAAACCTTGAGCTTGCTAAGAATCAGCAGCTCTCACTGCACACAGTAACACTGCAGGAGCTCAGCACTTCATTATGTTTGAGATCAACTGCCTTTAACCCAGACCTATTTCTAACACAGCTTTAATAGAATCAGTTACTCTCATAGATGAATGTATTGCATTCTTTTTTCGTTGCTATTGTTTCCTATTTTTTCTTCAAAGAAACTTTTTTTTTAGATTTACAAGAGAGGAACTGAAGTCCTTTGATCTCTACAATGTATGTACTATTTATACCAGAGATGGTGAAACTGCTTTTGTCTAATTATTTTTGACATCTTGCAAATATTTGCAAAATTCTTCACAGGGATTAAAAAGATCCACAGAGCTCAATCTCTCTGTGACAAAGAAACAGTGTTCTCAAAAGGCAAAACAATTGTTTGTTTGTTTTCTCTTAGAGACATCCTAGACATTTATCTTCCAACATGGCACATTTTATCTGAGAGAGCGAATGAACGCATCCCATTTTTAGAAGATCACTAAGCTGCCGTAAATAGAACTGTTCCTTACAAGATCAAAATAAAATAGTGCTAAAAATGGAGTGAATTTGGGAAGCATCAATTCCACCTTTTGAGAACGTTTGACTCCAGCTTTGTAGAAACTGTTCTTTGCAGAAGCTCCCATTTTAGGGTGCAGTATCTTTGAGCTTCTCTTAAGTTACACTTCCACTTCAAAAGAACAGCCAGGGTCACCAACTCTCACTATGACTGAGACTCATAATTTTGTTTCTGGGTCCCTTCTTCACAGTTTCAGAGTCTTGAAAATATGGTCCACAGGGTCATAAAAAAGGAAGCTTAAGTTCATTTTTTAAAGCTCATTATTTTTTGCTTCCTCATGGAATTTGTAACACTTGGGATAGGCAACAGTAATGAAGTCCACAGAAATCCCCTAAGACTAGGCAGGAGGTTTGGAGAGCGTAGGGAAGCTCTCAGATATGTGGTCTCAGTCAGGAAACACTGCTAAAGCCCGGCAGAATTACCAGTGGATTCTGTCTTGGTTAAGAGTGATTCAACAGAGTTGGAGACTTCTGGATACTTTCCCCAGTGAAAATGGATAATTTCTTATTTCAGCAAGGCTCTTTTCTCTGATGAATATTCTGAGAGTTTTTGTCCACTTATACAAGTGTGCACTGACAGATCGTGATAAAATAATAATATAAAGTTTCCCATTATTTGCCAAAATTGTACTTTTTAAACTATTCTACAAAGTGTGGAAAAATTGAATCAAAAAGTGGTTTTGCACTGCAGAGTAGATATTTTGCTACCTTCTTTAAAATTTCAGTATTTTGTACATGGAATTGAGAGAAGCTCTATAAAATTAAGATACGGCAGGTATTTAATAATATAGACTTTATTTCCTTAGTAAATCTTTTCAGTTTCTTAGAAAAGTTGTATTTCTTGAACCTGACATGAGTCATACAGTACGAGCACTGCGGTAAATTCTAGGCAATCTATTAAGAGTGTCACACTGTGTTCTTCATTTCATGTCCTTTCCAAGGTGAACAGAAGTGTCATCAGCAAGTGGTTTGTGAAGGTGTCTGTGAGTGTTGGCAGGTAAATAATTTTTTTAAACCAAAGTTAACAGTCCATGTAATCATGTGCATCAATCTGATTTCTGTAGAGGCAGCTGTTCTGCTTAGTCTGCTCTGGTAAGATGTCCAAAATGCGCAAGACGAATGGGAGCACAGGGCTAGCAAAGGAGCACAGTGAGAGCATCCAGTGAAGCGGGAAGGAGGTGTTATAAACCCTAAAAGTGTGAGATACAGAGGGGCTAGGCCAGATCTGTGCAAAAGGAATTAAAGATATCAGAGGCCTCACAGGTTTGTAGGTGACTGTTCAGATAGTTCTCCTGTGATTGTTGGAAGAGCTATAATGCTCCTTTCAGAGAGGAAAAAATCGCAAAATATCAAAGATGCCAAAACTGTGCACAAGAAATCTGTCTAGCATGCAAATGCCTTTCAGCCTTCTGATGTCTGCATCAGCTGGTTACTCTGAATCTGGCTAGGTGTTTGCTTAATGATAGTTGTGCAACTAGAGCCAAGTCCTGCAGAAGAACAGTCTCATCTATTTTGAAGGGTTCCTTTAGGCCCTGACTAACTTCTGTTCATGTAAGTCATTAAAGGGGGAAATTCCTCAGCATTAGGGGTCTATTCTGCTGCTTTGAAAAGGCTGGCATAAACTACACATCGTACCCTGAGATTTCTGTGCTGGTGAGATGCTTGAGTATGTACATCCAGGGAAACTCTACCCTTGAAGAGGCAGATAAACAAATACTGTGTCACATCTTTCTAACAAAGACCAGCTTGAAGAAACTTCCATTACTAAAGAAGAGGTTCCTTCAGCAACAGGCAAAGTGCTCAATGTTATATTCTGTGATCAGATAAGTCCTAATGGCAGCCTATCACTATGGATAGGTTCACTGGGTCTTCCAGTGCATTTTTACAACCGGTTGTATTAAAAAAAATACAATTTCATGTCTCCTCCTGAACCCTAATACATGGCACTAAAGACCATTCATATTTAATTCAGGTCCTTTTTTTCCTCTTCATATGCCACCTTTCAGTAGCGTTGTTCTCCTGTTATTAGGCCTAGCATCTCATGTCCTTGTGGTGTATTTAAACATCTCCCACACCTTCTACTGGCAGTCAACATGAAGACTTGAAAATCTTAATGCTGCTTTGAGAATCCATTTCTCTGTACTTCAAATGACATTTTGTGGCATTGCCTTCAGCAGAACTGCAGTGCTTCAATCTCCTCTTGCAGCCAGTCAGAGCTACAGTCTGTGTGGCTTTCACAAGTGAGTGATGGCCCAGTGCTGTCACTCTAAGGATGGATTACTCACTCAGGGTATTTACATCTTGAGCTGGACTGACAAGAAGATGAAAAAGAGGCTTGGTTGCTTGGCCAGCTTTTGTTTTATAATTTAAAAGACCCTTTGTATTTATGCATTACATCCCTTTTGCAGAGTGTCTCTATTTCATCCAGGAGCTGAAAAAATTTATAGCTCCCAGATCTCACATTGTCTTTAAAATACTGTGTAATCATCACAATCAGGACGCTGATAAAGAACAATTAAAAACCTATTTCTTCTTAACCATTTTTAGTTTAAAATTATGTATTTCAATAGTAGGATAAACTAGGCATATGGAAAATGTAAGATAAATTAGTTTTGCCACTTTAATTGCAAGCCATCCAGGTCAAATATTTCACATGATGTCAGAAGTTAGTAAAATTTTCCACAGATTTTTCTGTTTTCTGCTTGGACAATGGATGCCTAAAACCAGCCTAGGTTCATGCTCTGTGCAAACCCAGTGACTCTAGCTAGTGTTTGTAGTGTCTCCCACTTGTAAGCCATCAAGAGCCTCAAGATGGTTGAGGCCATTTGGAAAGGCATTAGTTTCATTTTAAGAGTCAGTGATGTTCTCAGTCATGACTTGTACTGCAGTAGCACGCCGAGGTTCGGCAGGTGCTCATGCTCCAGCATGCAGGGTGTGCTGTGAGTCCAGAGGAAAACGTGATCCCTGCAAAGAAAAGGCTGATGTAAATAAAATAACAAACATTTTCACTTTGTGGTATATCAGCAACTCGCACATTTTTTTTAACATTCCCCAAAAGTCCCCTTGGTGTACGCCAAACAAATGCAGAGAGCAGCAGACGGCACCCAGCATGTGTCTGCATGAAATGCTGCTCTTGAAGAGATTTCCAAAAGCAATTGCACTGCCTTTACCTTTGATCTTTTCCCCAACCAAAAGCATGGTGTGTTTTTGTTTTATTTTATTCCCTTTCTTACTATCTCATCCTCAGCAACAAATGCATTTTACAGAATTTCTGCCCTTCATGTTTTTCAGCTATGATGAGGTATTTGAAAACTGACTGGCAAGGCTAAATATCTTATTTCATTGTCTACATACCAATTATTTACAGGAATCTTTCATTCTTCAAGTCATATCGCACGGCTCTGAATATTCTCAGAAGACCACAAACACCTCATCAACCTTGCATTACCATGTAGCATAGCTAATTTTAATTTAAGCCTTAAAAACTTAGGTAGCCATTTGGAATTCAGAAATTTTGTCTCATGAATTCTTATAGATGCTGTGCCAGATTGTCAGCTGACCAATAGTCACATAAAGTTATTACTAACAAAAATAAATACACATTCATATGTACTGAAAATATTCAAGTACTTAAATAAAAGCATATATCTCGTGGTACGCTCTAGGTGTGCCATCTGTCCTGCTACCTTGTTAGCAAATACAAAGATGCAATATCTGCTGGAAAACATTTACTGTCTGAAGTGAATAAAGAAATTATGGTGGTAATGTGTGAGGAAACCTTGTCCACACAGAAGGAAAATCAGGTTGTGAGTACTGGAGAACAAGAATGTTTCTCCTGTGTCATACATCCCTTTCTTCCCACAGCGAGGGCAAACTGCCTGCCCATGTCTCTATAACGCATTGAGAGAGAATAACAGGGATCAGGCCTAGCATTTAGGTTTATGTTTAAAATGAGGTGGCACAGAGGTTTTCAAAGCCTTGCTCTTGATGATGGTATTATTTTACTTTGTGCATTCATATTTGTCATGGCAATGAAGAGTCCATTTTTAAACTGAAACAACTGGATTTTAAGAAGTACCTTCTTGGCTGCTTTTAAGAAGCTACTATAATTGCCAGAGGGATCTGAATAGTATCTTTCCAAGAGAAAGGGAAAATGCAGTCCATGCAGGGATAAAGAATGAAATAAGTGGTCCATCAAAAGGTTTTCTAATAAGAACTGAGCCATGATATGAAAAATGTGACAGCACCCAGGATGGAAAGGAAGGTAACATGTTCCGGATGACAGGGCATGCAAATAAGTCTCTCATGCTTTTAGGCACGAGAGTAATTCTCATTTTTTAATCCAGAAGGAATAGTCACATCATTTCCTTCCATGGCAAAGAGCTGACTTGCTAACATGAGCTTGTGCTACTGCTCAGGGTTACCAATTCACCTAGGCATTTCCTTCCTCTCTTGCTCAGCCCTTGCTCTTTCCCCATCAGCAGGGAGTCCAGGTCGCTTTACACGTCCCTTCACCTTTCCTGAAGACTGCCCGGCGAGCTGGTCTGCTGCTCCTGTTTCACCCAATTAGTGCCTCTCCATGCAGCATCTCCTGTCAATCATTGTCATGCCAGTGGTGTTGCTCCCAGCAGTGCCAGTTCAACAAAGAGGAGACAAACAGTCTAATGGTTGCCAGCAGCTGAAGCAAGGCTGAGGCAGAATAACTGTTTCAAGTATTTTAGGCATTTCTGAAATACCCACATGCACAAGAACAAATCGCTGTACATGTATACGGGTGGCAAAATGACATCTGAGTTTAGCTCTCTGGTACCAGCTGTAGTTCATTCCTGTTGCCAGCGGCAGGGATGTTCCCTAATTGAATGGAAAGCTTCAGGATTTGCTTGTGCATCCTCTCCTCCTTGGAAGCCAGAGTCAGTCAAGCACACTTCCATTGCACTGGCATCCAAAGCTTCTCAGCGCTTCGGACCGGGAGGAGTCACACTGCCAGTCTGGCCCACAGAGGCTGCAGGCCCCAAACTCTGCCATCTTGTCGTTAAAAAGAGGAGCAACAGCTGTTGTACATTTATGAGACAGAAATTACTCATTCTTGGAAGCAAAGAAAAACAAATGAGTCTCTGTACAGATCCACCTGCAAACACTACCAAGTGCTTCACACAGGTTCTTGTTCCAAGCAGGCTCTGGGCTGCGTGACATGCCAGGAAAGAGATGTCACCTCTCCGTTCCTGTGTTTCTGCAGCTCCATTGCACTATTTCACTTGTCCATTTATAGCTGCAGTACAAACTTTTGATTTAATCTTCTTAAAAGTTTCTTGTGAGAAAAACATGTCTCCTACCTTACCAAGACTGACTTTGACTTGCTAACCTGGTGTTTAAGGGCTGACACATTAATTTCTTCCTACATTGTTCAAAATTTCCTGATCATAGACTCTCTAACTAGAACATAAATTCTGAAGATAGGATGGTGGTGTCATACATTACATGCTGTTTAACACTGACGTGAAATCCTTCATCTTCAGGCATGCAAATTGCCTGCAGATATGTGATCTGGTTTGTGTGTGTGTGCACACTGAAAACACAGAAAATAGTTGAAGCAGTGCTCACAAAAATCCATTCAGAAGTTAAAGAAAAAAAAATCCCCACTGCTAGTTTCCTGTCCTAACAACAATTTCTGATTCCTAACATTTATTTAACCTGTGTTACAGTACTAGCAGTATGATGTCCACTACCAGTGAAAAGAAATCTTTGCACTAAAGGACATGAAAAACTCATCTTTGCTCAGGGATTCCGTATTTCCTTTAAGCCATTTGCAATGCCCTTGCAGATTACAGGCAACTAACAGTTTGGGTACCTGTTATCCAGCCCATTCTCCTCTTCTGATAATCAGGTATATTTTGACCATTCTTACCAGATGTGATTTAAATTATTCAAAGATAATGATTCCACTGTATCCTTAAGCAATCTGTTCCCATACTAACTTTAGAAAACTGACCCTCTTCATTTTCCCTTAAAGAAGGTGAAATTATGTACTTCTTGTCCTAGTATCCATAGGCAGGGAGAGCAATTCAGTGGCAACATATTTGAAAAATGTTGTCATCCTCAGCTTTCTTCTCTTCTCTTCAGCAAACCGGCCATTTTTGTTTCTCTCCTCTGGCTTCTCTTCATTTTATCAACAGCCTTCCCAAAGCATGAATTTCAGATCCAGAGATAATATACTTCAGCTGAAGCATTAGTACTGGTTGGAAATATATCATTATTACCTGTATTTTAACAAAGTTGTATTTATTTTCTGTAATAACGTGGTCTTATTGACTGGCACATAGTTTATGGTCCACTGTAACTCCCACAAACCTTCTGCATTATGATGCCTGTTACATACTATCCATTATGATGCCTGTTATATACTTTACTGACTACAATATTTAGCAATTATTTGATTGATTGTATTTCATTTTTATATTTGTCTTGTATCTGATTGGCCAATCATTCATGGAAAATCTCAGCCTCAAGCTGAAAAGCTTTATGATATATAATACCTCAAATGATCAAGTTTGCTAAGGGGAGGAAATGGGTACTGTAATGCTGCACCTGAAATCAAAGACTTTGGATTGGCGTTCCAGACCTCTTAATAATTTCCTATTAGAATAATTCTTAAAACAAAGAAAAATGTAAATATTAAATGCTAATAGGAAGTGTTACAACTTATTTGGTGGAATGTGGCTCACTGACCTGGTTTGTTTTATATCAGTGTCAATATATGTGGGATTTTTAAGCACCATTATATACTGTATTCCAGTTGATGCTTCTCCACTTATTGCTGTGGTAATACATTTGGCACAAGGGACATATATAATGCAAACATTTCTATGATATACATACCCAATAAAAGCTTTTTCAATTTCATTATTTTGACAGGCAGATTCCATTAATACATCCACAACAATCATGTTCCTTTTCTTCAGAATCTAAGAGAAGAGGATTATTAAAAATTACAGACAATACCCCCATACATTTAATCTCTCCAAATTCACTTTACAATTGCTGTCGACATCAATAATGTCAGACAGTATAATCAGGTTTGTATAAAACATCAGAACTTGGGTATTCTCCAAGGGGGAATTCTTTTCCCCACCCAACAATGCAACTGCTCTTTTTTTCCAGTCACAAAAAGATGCTCAAAAATGCCTGTGGAGAAGATATGTGCTGTATGATATCCAGGTTGCAGCTCCTTCATCTCATCTCATCTAATTCCATTCTCCATACTGTACCTTTAGTTCATCTTTCCACTTCAAAAACCGTGTCATAAATAATGAGAGGAGTAGGTCTTCCAATACTACAGCTGCTTTTCTTTAGGGGAGGAGAGAGGTTAGAGAATCCATGTCCCTTCTTCTTCATCTGGCATAGGTTGTACATGAGTAGCCAGAAGCACAAGGCTACTAGCCAGTGGATAAATTACTTACCAGTTTGGTGAGAGCTCATTTGTTTGCACTGCTGGTTTACTCTTCAATATAAGATGGAAGTTAAAATAATTTCTGTGGACAAATAATATGGCAGATTTTTTTTCTGGTTTTACTATGAATTTTAAAGAAGGCTTGTTGCACTATTATTAGGCTTTGTATTTATGGTGCATGAAAAACGTTCTCATCACTGACAAGTATGCTGCATGTCCAGCTGCTCTAGTCGCATTCTCAAACACAGTTACAGGTGGAAGAATTCTACTCTTACTGATTTGATATGTGGAGCAACTGAATCCTTCTGAAAATCCACATTTTCATTAAGACAGTTTGGGAAAAGAAAAACCAACGTATTATCTTCATGTATATTGCTTTCCGGTCAAACTCTACCTACTGATTTAATCTTTATTTTTTATTGATACTAGCTTTCCAATATCAGTATCAATTCTCATTCTGACCAACTCTGTATGCAACATTTGTAAAATTTATTTCTGTCATGACTTTGTACAAAACAGCTCTGTGCACCCACTTGCGTACCAGGCTTGTCAGTTAACCTGTCAAACAAAGTACAGTTTAGTTTTTCCATTAGGTTCCTAGAAAGTCAAACTAAGTGTGAGCAACTGGAGTTTGTTACTGGTCTCTGATATGTTCTTCCAACAATTCTATGAGTTGTCAGGCAAGGATTACTAAGACACAGAGGTATTTTATCTTAAATCACAAGTGATGCAAACTGGGAAGTGACCTATACCCTGCTAAATGTTGTCTGTACAGGTTTCCAAGTGTGGTGTTAAGTAATGGTTGTTTAACGGCACCCACTTTATATTGAACAAAGGGCTTTTATCCTTTTATATTCTGGTGTTGTCTAAATTTATCAGAAGTATCTCTGACAGGGGAGACGTAACAGAGAATGACTTTAATGTTTGAGCAGTACTACAACATCGATAGCATATATGTTTAATAAGTTTAACGTGAATGATGACCCCTAATCCCAGCACAGTCAGGGCTTCCGTCAGATAATCTGATTTCTCTTTGCTTAATGCCAGATTTCTAAGCTGTAAGATAGATACGTCAGATATATGCATACGGATATAGATCAGAAGGGTGACTGCACACGTTGACAGGACACTAATTAAATTGATCCACAGTTAGCGATTACCTATTCTGAGCTGTTAATTTTGCAAGTGATAAGATAGGCTGCCTTCTTTTTTCTAATTAAAGAGGCACTGATAGTGTCTGTCTCCTCAAGACAGCGAGTGCCACCTACTGTACGCTCACGGCCTCGGAACTGCCAGGAATTCATAACTTACCATGAGTACACCTGAACCGAGATAATACTCTGCAGTAATACAAAAAAAGGGCTTCTTCATGAGAGCCAGAGTCCTAGTTCCGACCTACAGTAAGTAAATCATCTCATAGAATAGAAAATAGACTGAAATTTCTATGCAAGTGTATGGAAATTTGGTAAGTAATGGTTCTTCCATCAGCTGTCCTACATGGTCACGCAAGCGTTTTAATAAATAAAGGGGAAGAGCTTCAGGGAATCTAAAAGCTGTGACTATGACACCTCCCAGTACCAAGGCACTGGGAGGTGCCTTTCTCTGAAGGCTCCATAGATATGCTGTGGTCAAACTTCGATTAAGATCAAAAAGTAAAAGTACTGAAGCAGTTGACAGTGTTGACATTTATAAAAATAAAACATGGTTATATTTCTAATAACCACCGCAGTGAATCAAAGCAGGGAAAAAAAGAGAATATAATGCACCTGTCAAAAATTCCTTACCAAAAAAAAAACTTCATGGGTAATTCTCTGAAAATGTGCTTTGTGGGAGTTCAGCAAGCCCTTAAATGACTGTGTGAAGACAAATACTAGAATACTGTTAGGAGAAGCTGGATTTAATAGTGTATTTAAGATTCTATAATATGCCAAACAGAGCTATCATTTTGCCTTCTTAGAAATAGCACTGCTGTCTCCAGAAATAATACTGAGAGGGTTTCTTGACAAACTGTTACCAAAGAGGTTATACACAGTGTTTTGCATGGAGTTCATTTTTCACCGCAAAATGGCATCTCCATGCCAAAAGGACATAGGCATGGCTTCTCTGGTGGATGGGACAGGACAGTGATTCACATCAAAAGGCAGAAATGCTGAAGTTTGACTAAAATAAAAACAAATTCAAGAAAGGAATTCTAGACAGTCCATTGTTTGAATTACACTCCTGTGGGAGATCAGAAGCTGAAAATGTATTTCAGATGACTACCAGAAAACTTTGCAACTCTTCTACAAGAGGGATTTGCCCCTAAGCAAAAAGATACAGGTGTGTATGTACCTCGCTTAGAGTCTGAGCCAATGACCATAGAATTAATAATACTATTTTTCTAATTTCAAAGAGCTTTGATTCAGATAGTTGACAATAAAAAAATGAAAAAAAAAAAGTTAAATATAAGAAGTAAAAAACAGTTCAAGGTCAAAAGATTTTACAAGTGATGAGCTAACACAATGGAGGTATGTATATTTAATACATATTGATCAGCATCTCATGAACAAAGGATTTAGGATGGATCCATACTTTATTGCAAACCTTTCTTTCAGTCTAATAGATTTTTGTGTTTATAGGCCAGATTTGTAATTTAAGGGAAGGATTTACAAGAGGAGCCTAAAGGATGTAAGCACTCAGCTGTTTATGAAGTTCAATGGCATTTGAGTATCTGACTCCCTCAGGCTCTATTATGAATTCTAACCGTAACTTATTGACAATAGTCTTTCAGTTCAGAAAGCACAAAATGTTTGCCCTTTACAACAGCAGAGTATTTGTTTTGTAGCCATAACAATAATCTAGTCTGCCTTCCAGGGGCAATTTTCTGGTCAAAATCAGGATAATTGACACAATTTGCCTCAATGGAAAATTCAGCTTTGTGTATGTAGGAATGCTCACTTTACTATAGATTTACAATCACAAGGTCCTACCTAAAAGGTGTTATCACCTGCTCCAGCTTCTCCAACCAGAAAACTTTTCCCTCTTCCCTGCCCCCTGACCACATCTACTCAGCAGACCTTCAGCCCAGATCAGAAATGCTTCCTCAGCATCTCTAACCTGGGCCTGATCCAAGGCCTCACAGACTTTATTCCCAGCTCTCTCTCTTTCCCCAGGAACTGGTCTGATTCCAGACTGGATGATGGACACTCCAGTCCATCATCTCACTGCTGCTGTCTGGCTCTAAGAGCCTGAATTACATGTTAGGACATAAAACCGAGTTAGGCATGATGGAGATGTATCTAGAGTGTTAGATAAAGATCCAGTTTGTCTTGTCTTTATAGGTAGATTTTGCAGGAGCAAGTTCTAACAAATATCCCCATGTGCACAAAAGGGACTTTCCCTCTGCAGCTGAGCTAGATTTGGTAGGAGGTCTGGAGAAAGGAGCAAATGGGGCTTAGAGACACGTTCTGCTGTCCTGAGCGTTGGGCTGGCCAAGGGCAGGGACAAATGACTGGTTTATAATTCTTCATGTTAGATAAAGGATACTAAACTTTATAGCTGTCATTGCATAACATTCCTTGACTACTAAGATGTCTGCTAAAAAGTGCAAAGAGACAGAGAGGAAATTGAGTGCCTTTGCCATAGGGCCAAAACACGGATGATGGTAGCTATTATGGGAATGCTTAATAAGTTCTCCAAGTTGCGCTAGCAGCTCAGCGTATCCTTTTGACACAATGCCTATAAACAGTGATTACTGCTTGACTGAGGGTGTGAGGAGGGGAATTCTGAGACAAAGTTAATTTACATCTTAAAGGAGCTTCCTCTTAAAAAATACACCATGGTAACAAAATTCCAGTATTGAAATGATTAATGTCACCACACTGTACTGACTCCACTGCCTCATAATTAAATAGAAGATATTCAGTTGTGTAGCACTTGAATATGATAATGGTTTATGTATTAACTCATTCACCTTGCAATTTCTTGACCTATTTTTCATTTTTAGAGGCACATAATGATGGAAGGTATGCAATAGCATAGACTCTGAGAGCAGTCTCTGAGCAGTCACAGGGGAAGGAGAGACGCTGTTGCTATTGGCTTTACATAAGCCTTCCTGATAAACTGAAATCAAAATCTGGAAGTGCATTTTCTGATTATTTTCTAAGTATTCCAATCTTAGTAGGGCACTGGATACTCACGTCCCAGAATATGGTTCTAAAAATTTTCCATGAACCACATGACAGCTGAAAAAGAAAACTGGGAACTATGCTGTTCCTTTTGTTGTGAATTGCCATGGGTTGATTGTAGGGATTGCCTTCATCTAGTAAAACAGAGCGGCAATTCACTTAAACTCCTGTTCAAACACACCTTTCCCCGGCCCAGTAATCCAGAAAGCACAGGGAATGTAGTCTGCATTCTGAGCGTTAGACAAAATTCCCAGTAATGATGTTTCTCTGCCATGTTAAAATCACCTACATTGAAAGAGCTTGGGATTTTAAGTCAGTGGATGTATTTGGGTTTTTTGCCTGTTTCTGTCAATAGCTCACACTGGGATGTTTGCCAGCTATCTTACATGAGCTATTTGAATGCCTGAAGTTAACCATCGAAGTTCAAGAGGGTGCTGAAATGAATCTGTTTTTCAGGGATGTTGAACTCCCACACTCTCTGTTTGAGTCAAGCACATGATTGTTTCACCCTTTCTATGGTCTTGTTAGCAAATATCCAGCAACTTCATATCAGGGCGCCAGTTTTCCTCCTCATTTCTGATGTAACTAACTTCTCCACATGAAAGCACAGACCAAAAATAGTATTGGATCTTTAGCTTAAAAAACGCATATCCTGGTGAATATTTATTCGGCACATTTAAAATATCATCCATGCCTTGCTTTCATTGGGCACGTAAACCTGAATATTGTGAAAAACTTTCTGTTTAGGATACTTCCATGTTTCGTTATTACTGTCCTGCCGAAACACTTCATGATCTTTGGAAGTCTTTCTTTGAGACAGGAAGGACGGTTCCCATTTCACAGCTGGAGAGGTGTAGTAGACAGATTTATTACATGAGAGGGATTTTGCAGTTTGAGTACTCCTACGTGTATGGAGCTGCTCTGGAGACACAGCACCTCTCCAGCACGCTTACAGCTGGGCGGGCATTGCACCCTTCGCGGTGCCGTGCCCTGCCTGCAGGCAATAGTCAGCCTTTTAGCTTTAGCATTGAGTCACTCCAGAATTCTTTATTCTTGTTCATTCCAGTTTGGATTTTAAGAGATACCATTTTATACTGTGATTTCTAGGAAGGTCTGAATAAGAAGTTGCCCAGATTCTATTCCAAGCTTTCTCAATGTCCTGGGTCTGGCTGGGACAGAGTTCATTTTCACCTGAGCTGGGAGGGGAGCTGGAGCTGGTGGCACCTGCGGCTGGGGACACAGCAGGGATAGGTTAGTGATTAGCCAACAGCTGGGGAAAGTTTACCCAAATTAGCCCCAGGGCTGGTCCATCCCATGTGACACCATGCTCAGTGTATGGAGCTGAGGGGAGGTTCCTGCTGCTTGGGAGGAAGCTGGGCACTGGGATCTACTGTGAGTTATGGTACTGTAAATTATGTGCTTAAGTATTTTCTGTTATTGGGTTTGTTTGTTTTTTTTCCATCTCTATTTTCTTTTCTTCTGTTCTCTTAAACTTTTTTTTAATCTCAACCCATGAGTTCTGCCTTCTTTTCTTTACCAATTCTCCTCCCTGTCTCACTGGAGGGTGGGGGGAGTGAGAGACTGCGTAGCTTGGTCCCCAGCAGGGCTAAATGGCGACACTCAACTTCTGACATCATTGGGAACGTTTAGCTTGTTTTCCCAAATTCCATAACTTTATCACTTTTTGAATATGTACTTTCCAAAATGTCCTCTCTTCAACAAGAGATATGGTTCCTTCTGTGTAATGCTGACATATGTAAACAGAATGTCCTGGTCACAGTCATGGATGCTGTGGCCGAGAAATGTGTGGGGCCTATCCTCTCCATTTGCTTCGTTTGATCACGCTGGCTTTACTAGCATCATTCCTGATTTGCCCTAGCAGAACGGAAAGAAGGATCAGGCACTGAAATGAGAAATTCTTTCCACCATAGATGGAAATAGGAACTCACTTGTCACTACTGCTTTCAAATGAATTCCTAAATGAAAATACCTTTTATACTGTCAGACATATAACATGGAGATGACAGGTTCTGTTGGTTTTCCATCAGTTACAGCCTGTGTCAGCAGCTTTTCAGGATCTGGACTATGCTCCAGTTTCTACACTAAAAGCCATTTCTTTATGTTGACTTTTTGCTAGGAAAAACTGTGAGTGCTAGTGCCTTGTAATACATTTGGTTTGGGTTTTTTTTTTTTTTCATAGAAAAATCTGTAATGTATTCTTTGGAAGTTTTGTTGGTACAGCTTCCACAATCACTTTCTATTCTTTTCCCTATTTCTTCTAAATGCAATTCAATTAAATAGGTTGATGATGCTTATATTAATCTAAGCAGCATTCTTGGCAACATGACAAGCTGAAATGGACTGAGTTTTTGTGTTTTTATGATAGTCCTGGCCATAGCTGATGTTTCTTAAGCTAAAAGTTTGAAAACAAAACCATGTTTTTTTAAAAAAATGTGAGATTCCTGTCTCTGGTTTTGCAGAAGCTGTTCTGGGCAGGAGGCAAATATTGCGGGATAAAAAATATACTCTCACAGATATCCCACAAAATATATTGGAAAAAAAATTCAAAAGCACAAATAGTAGAATCATCTTGGAGCCCTAATTAGGGACTAAAATATCTTGTTTCAGGCTCTGCCAAGGAATAAAAGATTACACCTGCCCATACAACACGTAGACTGAGATTCATTGATGTTAGATAGAGATCACGAAGGACAGCAAAATGATGGTCTACAGTTTTGAAAGAAATAGGCAAGTTTATTAGTTTTTCTTCTCTTTTATATTAGTATGCTCATCTCTTCTAATCCTAGACATTTTACCTTTAGCACTTCCTTGGAATTAATTCAGAACTTAGAAATGTGATGCTTGCCTTGCCGGCTGTTTATAAATCTCCCTACATAACTGAACTATCGCATCTCGGAGCTGATTTGCAACAACTCTACTAACTCAGCTCTTGGCCTTTCATAAGGGGAGGCTTTAACTGTGACACTGTGGCACTTTGCAAATGCCTAGGAAAAAAAAATGTGAATGCAGTCTATCAAGATCACTTTCAGCATCTGCGTAATCAGGATTTGACCCAAGGTCCAGGAAGGATTGCTTCTTTCATTGCTTTTCTCCATGGTTTCACTTCTGGACAACAACCTTAGTGTGAGAGACAGCAAATTTCATACCAATCCCAAGTACGCTTACATCGTCAAGAACTACATCTGATGTCTCCCTGAGCCATGATTTAGGCATTTAAAAACACTGAAGGAAGGCAGGGAGATTGATCTCTAATTTTTGTTTCTTCTTTGAAGTATCAATTACCAGAATGTGCAGAGCATCTTTTCTGTTTATGGGATTTCTAGGTTTGAATACTGAAAGTATCTATTGGAAAATGTAAATTGCTCATGTGGAAAGTTACATATTGAAGGCCACTCGCAAGCATAGATCCCCTTTTTGTGCTTGAAGTGTTCATTTGCTGGTGTAAATGCGTTCTCCCATATGCTCTATACTTAAGGTATTATTTGAGTAAAATCCTTTCAAAAAGCAAACAGAGTCAAATGAGCTACAGAGTACAGTACAGATACAGAAATACACAGGTACCTTTCTTATCAGTCATTGTTGTTGTCTCTTCATTGAAAGAAACAGTGGACAAATAGAAAGATTTCTATGTAATGGACATAGTCTAATGCAAAAAAAAAAAGAAACGTAAATATCTGCTAAAGATTTTTGTATTAGCCTCCTCAGATTCCTTTTTCTCAGTTCTGTTGTATAGCTGTTAAGTGGTATTTTCCTTGCATGATGATGAGGAGGAAAGGGCTATGTCTTAAGAAAGAAAATTCCTCTCCACTGACCATATCAAAATACACATTTTTACAAGCAGATTAGTTTTGAAATATAGTGTTAGTAAGCCTTCCTTAGTTTTACTTCTTGGTACTGGGAGGTCGGTAACTGGCCTACTTATGCCATCTTCTGGATAATTACAGAACTTCTTTACACGGCAAAAGCTTCTATCAAGAAGAATTAATAATAAGCAGTGCCTTGAAATAATTTGCTAATTGAATCCCTGAAGTAATTTTCTTTCTCATTTTATAGAAATTAGAACAAACCAAAACCTACTGAATTATTAATAACATATCATATTTAGCTATTATGAATAATCAGTAGATTGTACAAAAAAAGATCTTTGTAAATGTGGTCCCAACAATACTGAAATATTTAGTGAAGTTATGTTCTAAGAAAAAATACTTTTTTATACTGATATTTTACTAATGAGAGCCCCATTTTCTCAAAAGACTGGGCTTTCATCTCTCGAGGATAAGTGGAAAGAAGGAATACATATTAGTTATGTTGCATAATGTCATGTTACTGGAGATAACTGCGCTGTGTGGCACTCAGTTACTATTCTCATGCAAGTGGTAGAAGAACCTGCAAAGAGCAGATTATGTTGTATGAGCTTCTGGAATATTTAGCTTTGCTATTCTGTTTATTCATTTAATCACTCTTGCCAAATCTCACGTTGGGTTATTACATGGTCTCGGGGACACGGAAAAAGGCCTCCGCTGTCTTCTGTGTCTTCTCTGTTTGCTTTGTTAGTATAGAATGGTTGTCTTGCAAACTGGGGGTTACTGCAGCGTCCTCAGCGGGACGGAGGTGGTGCAGGCAGAGCAGAAGAAATGTAGGGACCTATCCTTCAAGTGTCTTCCATTTCTTGAGAAATGTAAGAGTCCCTAAGAAATGGGCATTCGGGATAGAATTAAGTATTTACAGTAGACATTGTGAGTGACATTGTGAGTTATGTTATTCTAGACATCAAGAAAGTATCCTGGTCAGATCCAGGTCAGTGTGCCGTGTTTCACAGGGTTAGCACAGGAGAGGAGAGGTTTCCATTTTGAAGACTTCTCGCTTTTGAAAAGTGTGAAATAAGGGAAGTGTGACGAGCATACACGGCCCAGGGAGGTGATGGTACAGCACCTGCCTGCCTGTGCTTTCCCCCACTTTTCCCCAATCACCAGCTTTCCCATGCAAGTGCAATTACAGGCTAAAATGGAAAGCCACATTGGAATGGCATAATTCTCTCAGTTATTCTCAGATTTCAGCATCAGTACATGTTAAAGAAAAAGCCCATTTTCAGTTTCTTTTGAAGGTGATAGCGGCTTTTGAACTAAGCTGAGAAACTTTGCTGCTGCCACAAGTGCTGCAACGTCTGTTCCCTGCTTGTCTCAGAAAACCTTGAGCAGAGTCCCAGCTTGGCCTAGAGGTTTGGGGTTTTTTTAAACACTAATCCAACACTCTCTTACTAAATGTTTAATTATTAGGACTGTGAAATACAACACCACTAAAGTATTAATAGAAGAAAGGAATTATAGCCCACTCAAGCACACGGTTTACCCTTCACTTATAAAATCTCTTGTCATTTATTTGCCCTTTAAATGACTCCTTGTCATACCTTAATCAGGACAAATGGATCCTTGAGAAGGGAGAAAATGACCCCAAACTGGCACAGAAAGATTTGATTAAAACTTATACCCCTTCTGTGGCAGCCTGAAGATCCCAGGGGATCTGCCATTGCTCGGCAGAGTGGAGGAAACAGCAGACGGGGGAAATGCTTTCTGTCTGAGACAAAAAGATTTTATTGCTAACGTGCTGACATCCACTCTCTGTAGGGCCTTCCTATGATCAGTCTGTCTTGTTTCCTTTAAAACTCAGTGTCAGAAGTTTGGTTCCAGTGTGATTAATTTCCCCTTTACTGATTGTGTGTCATTTACTTTTAAGTAAGATTGTTATAAACGAGGCAAAACAAAGACAGAGATGAAGACTGTGCAGAGATAAACATTTGTGCTGCTGGGACTCCCACTGACTCGGGCACAGCGGGGGCCAGAAGTAATGGGGATTCACAGGCACCGTGATTAGACGGCTGGCTGTGAACAGGTAATTGAAACACTACAGCCCATCACCAGCATTTAGAAAACAGCAAGCCATGAAGGTACTTAGTTTAAAGCAGACCCTGAACAAACCAGAGGCTTCACACACTCCCTCTGCCATTACATACGAGCAAAGCATAAGCTGAGGCCATCGATAGTACGTACTTGTGTGCTCATTCCTATTAAAAGGCACACAGTGACATTTAACATATTAGAACGATCATTCAAATGAACCAAACCCCTCATTATACACTTACATAGTACATACAGCTACCACAGTTAGATAAAAAGATCAACAAACAATGAGGTCACGAACAGGAGTTCAGGTGTCACATCACCAAATTTGTGATTGCAAATCCATAGTGAGAAAAAGGAACAATTTTTTTTTTTGTCCAGGTAGTTGCATAAATGACAGGGCTTGACAGGAATTATTAATATAATGATAATTCAATTGCAGTGCCAAAAGGGGATTCTGACAATCTAGATAAAGTCTGCAAATCTCTTTTTGACTTTATGATTTCTATGCATCAGTACCTTAACTGTAAAATAAAGATTTTAATTAGTTGTCACTTCCATCACTGTTTGCTCCAAGACTGTATATACTACAGATTTAGTGCTGTTTTGATATGACCAGAGCAGGGTGCGTATTCCTCAGGTCTGGTCAAAAGGAACGGCATAAAAAGCTGCTGCGACGGTCAACATTGAGATATACATGGAGCACAAGAGCTAAGTGCCATTCCTTAGTTTGCTGCAAGCTCTGTGTGACTGTGGTGAACCCAGGAGCTCTTTCAGCCTTAATTTCTGCTCTTTAACATGTAAGCACTACATCTTTACCTCACAATGGCCTTGGGAAGCTGTATTAGCTTAGTGTGCAAAAGTCTTCTAAATCCTTGAAGACGCTGAAATAATGAATGTTACTACCTGTACGGGCACATTGTATATGACTGTAAGTACGTGCAGTGAACGTTCTCAGTTGCTATACCATAGCTTTTCATTAAAGCAGTTCTTCTTTTTTTTTTTTTTCCATTAAAGAGACAGACAACTTTTTCTGGCATTAGCAACCGTCGGTCTGATCACATCTATGTTTTGGCGTTTGTAGGCATGGTGTGCTACAGCCTCAACACGAGTTTACATGAACGATAAACACACAAAATACTTTCATAATTATTTTTAATCTTGCATAATTTTCAAGAAAAAAAATAGCAAATCACAGCACAATTCTCATCTTACCAATATGGTTGTAATTTTCAATAAAAAAGTCATGGTGGTTATTAGCAGTGCTGCTAAATCACTGGCCTGATTTGAAGTCTTCCATCTGGAATTATTGGCTAAGGACACATATCAGAGTAGTGATTCATTGTGTAAACAGATCCTGCTGTGGCATTTAGGAAAACTTAGCTGCCTGCCATTCAGCCAAATTCTTTTATCACACTTGACTGAAGTTTCCAACCTTGAATTATTAGTTAATAACATCTGAGCAAAAGCATAATTTATTGTTTAAGTAAGCTTTGAAACAGAAGAACAGTGCCTTAGATACCAGATTTAGTGCTTGCCTTAGGCATTTTTCTTTTAGCACACAACTGTAATAGAAGAGAAGTCAGATTTGTGACTAATTCAATCTCTTGCCGCCCGTATAACTTACCTAATGGCAGAACACTATCTTCTGAGTTATTCCTTCCTCATTCAGGTACTGTAACACCAATAGCCATCACGCTATAACTGAGCATAGGTCAACTGCACACATTCAGACATGAACAAATCACAAAATTTAAAAGTAACACAGCTGTAGTTTCCATATAGGGAAACTTGATACCATCCTTTCTTAATCATGTCATCTGTTTTATCAATGGTGCTTGAGGAAACCTAGGAATTTCTCTATCATGGTCACTTGTAGCTAATTTGGAGAAGGTAGTTATTTGAATGAAAGGAATAACCATACCTTGTCCTCTGTCAATTTCTTAGCATTTATTTTTTACAGTGGTGTAATAATACTAACAGCCACCAGATGCCAGCATAAGCATGCAAGCACTAAATAAGTGCCTGGTTTATGCTAAAAAGCAAGGCTGGTGCAGACCTCTCATGTTATTTTGTGCTTACAGTCACACTAAGAGTAGAAGTTCACTTTCTCTGTTTCAGTGTCATATAGAAATAAAAGATTTGATCATCAAGTCAGATCTGCATGATACTATACTAAAGTTAATCTTGGATTTAAAGAGAGTGTTTACTGGAGAAAGGACTGTATTGCTGGCCTAGCTGGTAATTGCCTTCTCTGTTCAAAACTGGCTTATTTCCATATGGAACATTGACTGGAATTTCTAGCCTAGCAGATCTGTTTTTTTCCTTTGCATACTAAAAAGAGGATTCTTAATATCAGATCTTCTATTTGTGTAAGTCTGTACAGAATATGCCAAAAATCACTCCATCATCTCTGCAGAGCAACGTGGACCTTCCAGACGTGTCATGTTCTTGGCTGCAGGCATGCGAACAGCGTAGGCAGGAAGACTGAGAGGCCAGGTACTCATGGTGCAAACACACTGCAAGGCTTTCTAGCAGAGATAGTTCTTTTTTTCAGAATTTGTCAGTGCTTCTGCTAGAAGCCTTTGCAACACTATAAAGTAGTCACAGCCTTTTGAAATTAACTTAATGATGGAAATCACTTCTGACAGATTTCTTCCAGAGCAGAAAACTTTGGTCCCAGAGTGTTCAAAAAATCAACAGGCAACTCCTCACTGCCAATGGAGACGGAGCTGAAGGAGTTACTTCGCTGTAGTTCTCCTTCCTCGGCGTATCTGTGAGGTTCATATGTCCCCCTGTAATCTTCCAGGGTGTTTTGGTAATACAGTTTCTAAAGAAGAGAAGAAGCAATGCCCTTTTGGAAATTACAGGAATTCCTGGTATGCAAATTAGGCACGTAAGACAGGTGGTTACAAGGAAGAGTATGAGTCTTTCTCTGATAAGGAAAAGTTTTACCAAAACTCTCACCTGCGTAAGCACCAGAGCCTGAACTTCCCCTAGAGTACAAATGAGGCAGAAAAGAGCATTTCATCTGTCCTGGACTAGACAGCTATCAAGTAAACATGACTCTGTGGAGGCATGGCGGACAGGCCTGTGAACATGCAGTGGCCAGACAGGACACAGCAAGAGGAACTAGGATTTCCCTGATAGCACAGAAGTCTAAGAGCAGGCAACCAAACTTTAACCCTTCACAGCAACAGAAAACATATTAGCCCCACTTCCCCATCTTGAAGAATTTGTTACAGGTGACAGACCCCAGCCTCGCAGTAACTGCTGGGTGACCAGCCAGAGGCAGCAAGAAGTCTAGGAGACAAGGTATTTTCAGTGAGGAAGAGTCTTGAATGTTTCCCCATCAAATACATTCCTTGCTTTCCATTGTAATGCTTCTTAGATGTCGGCTGAGGGAGTAGCTGAAGCCATAGCAGATTTCCAGTTTTGCAAGCCTTTTCTCCTATTCTTACAAGCCAATTTGACAAAGGAGGAATTCCACATCCATTTCTTACCTGACCTAGTATTTTGTCCACTGTCTGTGTGATGCAATCAAGGTGTCTTACTTGCAATGTCTTGTAACTACTATACAGGGCATCCTAAAAGACAGACATAGTACCTCAGGTTTGACCAGCATAAAGTCACCTACTAACATTTCTTTCAGATACAAATAAATGCAACTATCTTTCTCTGTTACGTCCATTTCTCTTGTGCTATCTTCTCCAGTTACATTGCAGCTTTTTCTGTTCAGGAACAATTTCTTCTGAGTACATACACCAAGCATTCATGTAGTCAGCGACTGTCGGAATTCTTCATAATCTCCAGCAATTAAAAATGTTTCTTTGTCTAAATTTATTGGATTACTTTTCACTAATGGCACCAAACATGACCTCAGAACTTTGTCTATTCACACAGGTAATCCCTGCTCCTAACTATGGTTTTAAGGATTGTGGAATTAGGTTCTCACATATGTAAAAAAAAAACTATTTTACATTTTCTTTGCCTGCTGTAAGACAGATCTTAGAGTCTTTTGGTGATCACTACGTACTTATGAAGAGAACACGTCAGTCACCTACTGATGTAGACTATAATTTCCCTCAGGCCTTCTTTACAATAAAAATAGATATCTGTTAGAGAACACACAACAAAAATTCACAGAACAAACTCAAAAACCTTCAAACCCCCAAAGATATATCTTATAGTCATACAAATACTCATAAATCCTGTCCACACTTTTACAGTATGTTAAGTAGAAGACGTTGACCAGGAAGTGTTTGATATCTGAAGAATGATGGTTCCATTTCACTTATGCCAAGAACTGAATAAAATCTTGTGCGTATCAATTCAGGTACTGTGATAAGAATTTTGGAAGAAATTACACTTCCAAATACTTAGAACAATAATTAATGAAAAGAAGTGCCAGTCTCAAACTGAAAGCTGTTAGGAAAAAAAAAAGTTGTCAGCAGTATTTTAAATGGCAGTGGAATCTCCAACAAGTGACACTGATTTTTTTAATAAAACAACATTGCATTATTCTTCCCGCTGTTATTAATACCAAACCTTATTCTTGGGATTACCAATTTTTGTGGTATAAAAAGGGCATTTACACAAGGAAACAGGCAATTACCTCAACATTCATTTGTTTTCCAGCCTCCACTGACACAGATGATAGAGCAGCATGATCTGTACTATCCAGCTTAGCCTGCACACAGGGAGAGGGATGGCATTAATAAAAAACTGAACAGGGCTGTGAAGGACCACACTTTTTTGCAGACTACTCCCTTTTTCACTTTCATTTACTTCCTTCTTGAAAACACTAGTATGTGCAGTGTGACAAGGGATGATGTGCCTCCTCATCTGCTGGATTCATCAGTAGGATGACGCAGCTGGGAAGGTCCTGCTGATACTGACAAATGGCAGAAGTGATAACAGTCTGTCACAAGAGCAGCATTATTGAGTCCATCCAGAACACCACTCCCCAGATATGCTTAGTGACAGAAAGCTTTATTTTGCTCAATACCAAAACCAGAGGAAACATAATAGAAGAGACGATTAGTACCAGATTCAGCTACACAACACTGGTGGGGTAACGTGAATACATGCTTTTGCACTTACTTGAGACAAAGATGTTCTGCTCTCTTCATTATAGTTGATTAAAGTCTGTTCACCCTCTTGAGGTAGAACAATGGCTTTGCTTTTGCATCCTGGCACATAAAACCGGCAAAGTAGAATACTGGAAACTGTTGAAACAAGACAGGGTGTGGTGAAATGGGCGTTGTGAATAGATTTGTAAGACTCAATACAGTGAGCCGGTGAGGTACCCAGCCCAGTTCCAAATGAGCTATCTCAGAAACCTCCAGCAACGTAGCTGTGCAGATGCAATGCCTGGCCTGGAGTGGTCAGCCTGCTTTGGAAAGCCAAGCTGTTATCTCCACAGAGCGCTGCATTGAGGAGGCATACTAGATCACTCACAGGTAGCCAGAGGAATAGTGGTCAGATAATCTATTAATTTCTGTTTCAGATAAAGAATTGGTGGTTCATCTCTTCAGCAGTAACCAACATGAGCTGTTACAGAGGAAGCAGCTCTATAACAAGCAATTACTGAGCGGTGTCACCCTATGGAGACATTCATTACTTCCAGTTAGCCAGTACATGGTTAATGTCAAAAAGTAACATTCAATTTTATTCAGCGCAAGCAAGAATATTTACTTTGTTGTACTAGAGTTCAGCTGAACAACACATTTACATTTGCCAGTCATCTTCTAGCCACAATATAATAATGATTTTCACAAGTAACAAGCTGAAAAATTCCACCTGTTAACATTGCATTTGTTCTTTTCAGTTTAGATATTTTTTTCTTTCCTAGGTAACATATTGTATGTATTGTTGTTCATACAATAGTATTCTATGCATCTATGATATCTTCCCTTTTTCACTTCTCTATAATACAGAGTCTTCACCTTTTCACATCCCAACCCCGAGTGCAGATAAGTTTCCCTGATCTTTCTAGTGTCTTTTACCCTGTGCTGTCAGCCTTTCATACCACCTTCTTCTGCATTACACATCGTATCATAGTGCGTAGTAATTTGAAAATTTTCTTGGCTATCAAAAAAGATCTCTTTGGTTACTAGATGGAAATTGTAATGTCTTATGTTGGAAAACTAAGGTCTGCCTAAAATCTAAAGGGAGAACAGGTCGTGGACCAGGACACAAGGATGGAAGTGCCATGAAGAGTGCAAGTATTAACTGCTTGCACACTCTAAGGCAAATGTTCTTTCCTGTTAAGGCTGGTTGGTTTTAGCACGTGTTCATGAGCTGCAATTGCCATGAGACCCAATGGGCAGGTGACAGGTAACTTGCTGTGTAAGTTAGGAGGTTACTTACCCAATAGTAATAAGAAAGCTGTCAGTATTATTGCAATGGCACCACCTCCAAGACTCACTGCTGCTTGTGGAAGTGGTGAATCTTTACATGTACGTCCATCTGGGCAAAAGCAGAGCCTAACATGCTGATTCTGCCTTGTTGAAAATCCTTGCCTGTCCTGAATAATGACAGGCACCAAGTAGCTACCTTGTGGGAGGCTTCTCAACATTAAAAGTTCAACCGACTCCCCTAAAAAGAAGACAAGCAAATTATTTCAAGACTCATAGAAAGAAGTTGGAGGTTCTACAGTCCCCTCTGTTGATAATCAAAGAGCAACTCATTTGCACTCCAATTGCAAATAATTTTTCCAGCCTTAACGTACTGTCCTGGTTTCAGCAGGGATGGAGTTAATTTTCCTCTCAGTAGCTGATCTGTTTTGGATTTCGTATGTGAAGAATGTTGGTAAGCACACTAATCTTATGAGTTGTTGTTAATGAGACCAAGGACACTGTCTGGCTTTCCAAGTCTTGCTAATGCACAGATGCAGGAAGCTGGGAGGGATATAGCCAGAATAATTGGCCCAAACTGGCCAAAGAGAGTATTCCATGCCAGAAATGTCATGCTCAGTATATAAGTGGGGGTTGGCCAGGGGAAGGGAGTGCATATGTCTCTCTCCTTCTTGCTCCTTTGCTTGCTGCTTGGTTTCATTTCCGTGGTCGCTGCTCAGGACAGGCTGTACCAGTCATGGGGACATAAAGTGGTGAGAAATCATGGATTATTCATTCTGCATATTTTAGTATCTTTATATTATGTTGTTATTGTAATTTCCCTCTGTTATTCTAGTAAACTGTCTTAATCTCAACACATAAGTTTTCCTTTCTTCTCAATTCTCTCCCCGATCCTGCTGGGGAGGGGGAGGGTGAGCAAGAAACAGTGGTGACTCGGGCTAAACCACAACATGCACCATAGTAAACAGCACAAAATGACATCCCACTTTGTCACCTCACTGAGCCTTCTGGGCAAAGAGATCTGTCCCAGACTTGCTGCATTCTGGCATAGCTGCACTGAAAACCTCTAGAATTCATTAGGAAGTTGATCAAATGCAGAAGTGGTTCCTCAGCTGTCTTATCGCCCTTTCTGCAATTTGAGCACATCACTTCTGCCCCTGTCCTTAGCAGAGATGAAGAATAATGTAACTTTTTTTCAAATTGCAGTAACTTCATATTTTGAAAGCTGTTCTTCCATCTCCTTTCAGTCTCATTGAGACTAATCAGTAACAAACCATAGAGGTAAGACATAGTGATATAACTAGAGGGCACGTAAGTGACAATGAACTTCTCACGAAGGACATGAAAGAAACAACTCACCAAAGTTCCTTCCTAATTTCCAGTTACACGGCACATCTTCACAGTCCTCAGCCAGCTCAAATGTAAATGGCCCAGAATGTGAATGGACCAGAGCAGACTTAGCTTTTATAACGACAGGCATCCCTTCTTTTTTGTCACACACATCTAAAGAAGGAGCCACTAATGTTGGCATATGATCATTAATGTCAGACAAGTAAAGCAGGATGGTGCCAGTACCAGTCTGCGGTGGAATACCTAGATAGGAGCAAAAGAAACAGAAAAACATTCATAACTGGGTATGGACAAATGCCAGTCCATTGGCAGGATCTCTGGTTTATCCTACTAGTCACATATAACACAAGTTTTAAACATTCAGGTGTCCTGCATTACCATTCTCCACTTAGATCCTTAGTCTTGCTATCACCTCATATCTACCATGCACCTCATTTCAAGCAGTCCAAGTACTGCTTGAATATTTTTCTGACTGGCAACTTACCGTCATCAATAGCATGAATGATGACGGTGTACAGGCTGTTGTTCACATGAGGAGATTCTTGATCAAATTCTTTTGCCACAGTGAGAACTCCAGAATTCTCGTCCACGCTCAGCCAACCTTCTGGGTCATGGGCTAGTTCATACCTTAAAAGAAAGGAAAAAGTTACAAATGCCGTATTTTCTTCAATGGATCTTGAATAGAAAATTTCTACTGTATCTTTCTTTATCCTTTTGAGCTCTGTAGGTATTTTTACTTATTAGTGATGCTTACTTTTGTTAACCCTATGACAAGCTGTGTGTTTCAACACAGCCAACAAACAGTTCCCCATACCTTGTACAGGCCCATCAAAACTGCTCCTAGGGCTAAGAAAGGATCTATTTTCCACATCAGACTACCATTCTTACAGCCAAGCATATCTTAGTCCTTTCTGCAGCATCAAAATTTTGTCGTCAGAAGTAAAATATAAATAATGCAACCTGGTTTTAGGCAAAGCTATTTTGCAGACAACAGAAACACTGAGCAACCAAGAACTGGCTCTACCTTTAAATTGTATCTTACAGAACCAGCTATCTGGGTCTGCAGTATCATCAGTAGTAAACCTGCACCTCTAATGTGTATGTTTATACAACTGTAAATACAGATGGGTATGTATATTCATATATGTACCAAATTAAACTTGAAAACCTCTAAGCTATTTCTTATTCTGAGAGCCAAAAGCATCTCCACTTACTTTATCTTATTTGGCACATCATCTGGATACGTGGCAGGATACCTTCTAAATACTCTCCCAGGTTTCACTGAATCTTCTTTTTGGACAGTAAGTATAGGAGGATGAAACCTAGGTGCATGTTGTGACTGTAAGACCTTGATGTTCACAGTTGTATTCGTGGAATCTAGGCTTGAGATCATCACAATGCCATTTTTACACAAGAAGAAAGGTTCTTCATTTGCTACAGAAATAAAAAGTCTCATCTCAGAGTCATCTTCATAGCTGAGAGGCTGAAAACCACAGACAAAAGTCTGATTAGCAGTTAGGACCTTTGGTTTGGCAGTCATCTCTATATACCTGGAACTCAGATGTGAACTGAGCTCACCAAACTCAGCTAAGATGCTAAGCTATTGGTCTTGTAATCAAGTTGGCCACACTCCACGTTGCCATGCTGTAGCTCATCTATTACTGCTCCTTACCTCAGTAATACTCAAAATGCCTTCATTTGTGTCTGGATCTGTTTCAATGGTGAACTGTTCCTTCTCATTGCCTTTTGTTATTCTGTATTTTGCTCTCCAAGCTGGAGTGTTGGGAGAATCTTCATCTTCTACTTGGAGCCGTAATACAGCTGAATGTTCCTGACCTGCTGAAATTTGCAGCTGGTACTGGGAGGGGAAAGGAAAGAAATAAGGACTATTTCTGTGCCCCAAGAGGAGGAAGCTCGTTAGACTGTTCTGAGCCAGAGTTCCACCACCAGATCACATGGAGCTACTTTCTGCACACACTGTTGCTGTCTGTGGTGGTTCATGTGTCCCCACTCAGTGACGGAGAGCCCCTATACTTTCCTCCAACACATTCCCGCTGACTTCATAAAGACCTTAGTACTAAACCTGATCCTCATCTAAAACCAGGAGACTACTCATCTCTCCTACTATTGACTATAGCAGTAGGCCCATAAATGCCACTGAGGCTTTTCATCCAGGATTGTCTTCTGCCATGTAGAAGAGATTGGTGCATACCGGCTTAGGCTAGAACTAGTCTGCAGATGTTACACACCTGACCTTGTAGGAAGGAAGTTTGTGTGAGTTTTTAGGTAATTTCTTCAAAATGGTTTAAGTTTGCAAGTGCACTGTCGCCACCATTGCCAAACTAGTCCTCCAAAGACAGGCTAAGAAATGCCAATTAAATCACCTAAGGCAGAAACATGTCTTAAAAGACAAGACGATGATAAAATGTAATTTGGTTTTGTTTATTTTCTTGATATAAGTTGGTCACTGGTTGAGATCTGAAAACTCAGACTCTTGCCTTCTAGTATGTAAACAATGGTGTCCCTGCATCACAACTTTTTAAAATGCTGTAAAGAATAATACATTTACTCAGATAGAGGGAACAAATCACTCCTGTGAGAAGGGTGGGAATTTTACTAGGCTGGAGTTAATGATGATGAAGCACAGATTTTTGTATAAACCTGTTTTGGCAGATCATCTAACCCTATTCCCTCAGGTTTTCCAAACACCAGTTTGCAGGTAGGAGACCTACTATGGTAACACACCGGTGTGTTTGCTTTCGTAGGTGACCTTCTACCTGCTGTTATCTATTCCTACTGTTCCTGCAAGTATCTATTCCTACTGTTCACAACTTCAAATATTTACACATACTAGTGTCTGACATAACTGGGCCCTCTGGATGCATGTACTGGTTCTGGCTGGGATGGTTAATTTTCTTCCTAGTAGCTTGTATGGTGCTATGCTTTAGATTTGTGATGAAAACAGCGTTGATCACATAGGGATGTCCGAGTTATTGCTGAGCAGTGCTTACACGGACTCAAGGACTTTTCTGCTTCTTGAACTGCCCCGCCAGCGAGCGGGCTGGGGGTGCACAAGAAGTTGGGAGGAGACACAGCTGGGACAGCTGACCCCAACTGACCAAAGGGATATCCCATACCATATAGCGTTGTTCTCAGCATGTAAAGCTGAGGAAAGGAGGAGGAAGGGGAAGACGTTCGGAGTTACAGCATTTGTCTTGCCATGTAACCGTTACATGTGATGAAGCCCTGCTTTCCTGGATATGGCTAGCACCTGTCTGCCAATGGGAAGTGGCAAATGAATTCCTTATTTTGCTTTGCTTGCACCTGTGGCTTTTGCTTTACTTATTAATCTCCTTTATCTCAACCCACAAGTTTTTGCACTTTTACCTTTCCAATCCTCTCCCTATCACACTGCAGGGAGTCAGCAAGCAGCTGTGCGGTTTAGCTGCAAGCTGGGGTTAAATCACAACAATGTGTCAACATGCAAATTACAAAAACAGTCTTTATGGGCCCTGAGCTATTAATGGGACCGGAGCCTGAGTACACATAGCTCTTATCTAAATTGAAGTGTAACTTTTAACTCCGCAGAGCCCTCTTCCTGCCAGCAAGCTCAATTGCTCCCATTCATACAGCAAAAGCTCTGCAAGCACCCTCACCGAATACACCAGCAGAAGCACTGCTACCACACCTGACTGCCCCATTAGGATGTGCTGAGTTTGTAGATGGGCAGTCTACAAACTGTAGATAGGGAAAAGCCCTAGGATCTTTCCAGAGCAAGTTGTGATCCGCACCTTAGCTTCTCAGATGTTAGAACAAGCTAGTCTGACAGCACCCTTACACTAACAGCGAGACAAGAGCCTCCTAGTGCTGTACACAGAAAACTAACAAAGTTTATCACTGTCAACAGTAAAGCATTCTCTTACTGTCCACATTTTGAAGAGCTATTGCTTCTAACACATAAAGCTCATTCGCTAGTGTTTTGGCCTGATTCTGCAAGTGCCTGAGGGTTCCTATTTCCACTGCTGAGTGTATTCACCAGTTTGAAGGAATAAGCTCTATTTAGGCGGGCTCAGTAAAGTAATGTTTTTCCTTACATTATCACTAGTAAATACAGGGAGATGGTTGTTTGCATCTTCAACAGCTACATTCACGGTTGCAGTGGATGACAGCTGGGGAGTTCCATGGTCACTGGCTTTAATCAGAAGTTTGTAAGAGTTGGCAGTCTGAAAAACAGAAAAAAAAGGAATCATAGAATGGTTAGGGTTGGAAGGGACCTTCTAAGGTCATCTAGTCCAACTCTCCTGCAAGGAGCAGGGAAGCAGCTCCCGTGTTTTGCCAGTCACAGCTACAAAGCCGGATGTAAGACTCTCCCTCCCCTTCTACCTGGTTAATGTACAGTGGCCATTTATCATGCATTAAATGATAAGAAACTGCCATATGTACATCACCTTATAATCCAGGCATCCTGACAGAAGTATTGATCCTGTGGTAGGATCAATATTAAATGTGAATCCATCTGGAAGGGGTATTTGCATACTTAGAGAATAGGACACTCGAGAATTCACAGTGCCTTCTTCATCTTTGTCCAAAGCAGTAACTTGCAAAACTGGCTCATCTAGGATTAAGAATTGAGACATCAACAGAAGTGTTTAGTCTTGACACGGCCTATCGGCAGGCTCTTGGACACGTACAGTCCTAAGAACACCTGTAAGTTCTGTGGCTACAGTTATCTCTGCAAAGACTCTGGCCTCCAACTCACTCAGGCAGCAAATCTGCCTGATTTGTGCTGTTAGATAACGGAGTTATCGCACTCCTGAATTTACTTTATCAAAAACATTTACTAGTTATTTATGCCAGCTCCTCAGGAGCTGACACCATATGTCTACACACCCAGATTAAGTCTTTGTATTTCTAAAACTGTGTGTCTGACCATCTTCTGTGAAGCAGTGTGCAGCTTCCAGATCCACAGTCCAGATTAGTTTGCTAAAGTCTTGGCTTGTAGTCAAGAAGAAATATTTTAGAAGTTTTTCCAGAATGTCTCCAACGTTATGCTAATGTACATTGAGGTTAATCAGACAAGAAGTCAAGAGGTAGGAAACAATCCTTCACAGGATATAGTCCCTGAACCCATGAGCGTTTAAGTTAAACCTAGGAAGAGAACAGATTTAGTAAGAAAGGAAAAAGAAAGACAAAGGAATTACAAAGAGAGCTGTCGTACACAAACCAGTAGTATCCCTTGTTTGGATGGCACTTACCTTTACTGTGGTTCTCTCTTATTGTAACGCTATATTCCTCCTTGGGAAACTCAGGTGCATTGTCATTAATATCTTTAACTTTTAACTTGAAAAATAAAGGCTGGTCCATTGGCATACCAGTTTTTCTGTGCACAACATCAAAACGTATCTAAATGAGCAGCGACACAGATATCAGAATGGAATGAACGGTATCATTTAGATATCAGAATGGAACAAGAAACTGTCAATTTTGAAGCTGCTTCAGTCATATTTGGCTAGCATTTGGCTTTGAGTTGCATCACTAAGTTGTTATTTCACCTTTCAAAACCAGTAGTTTCATAATGGTCAATCCCGTGCATTAAATAGTACTTAAAAAAATATCAACACTTGGAGCTAGATCTGGGTTATTGGAAATGACTGCCTAATATAAAATGCATAAATATCCTTGGAGCCAGGCAAAATAATGCTTTCACGTGTGCTTCCCAATTCTGAAGTATTTATTTAAGTAGGTACATTCAGTTTTCTCTAGCTGCATTTCTATGACGTTTTCACTCTATATCCATGAATATTCAGGGGATTAAATTCTGAATGCTGACTTCTCCTTTGCTACACTTATTTCTGCTTTAAAACCAAGCCTAGATTGTCTGCCCTGGAACAGTCGTGTGTCCAGTGAGGGGGAATAGAAAGCTTGCCAAAATTTGTCTTTTCATTATGGAAGGCAAGACCTTGCACAGAAAGCCACATGGAACAGTGACTATCAATTGAGTACAGTTACTCCACAGAGATACAAATGGAAATCATCACAGAATAAACATAAGGAGATCATAACTGTAGTTTTTTTGCAAGAGGAAAACAAACCCACACTCACATACTTCATTCATACCCTCGTTATCACATTTCTTTCATTACACTTACTGCTTATGAACACTTCTCTGCTTTTTAAGGAGAAACATACGCTTACTCTTACATAAAGTTACAATAATACAGCTTTGCAGGTCCTCCAGTATTATCTATTTTTAAGTCATGCATAACTATTTGTTTCCATTCTCTTGATTAGGAGTTTTTGGGTTTACAACTCAGTATTCTGGCCACTGTAGCTGTAACACACTGACTTTCAGGACAACCTTTTCATTTTTTAGATTATGATCGAGTCATACCAAAAAAAAAAAAGATAGAAAAGAAGTAAGAAGTAAACAGATATTTGTGGAAGTCCAAACATGCCACAAAGGTTTATAAGTGATAGTGATATGGAAGTTATCTATTGGTCTCTGTTAAGACAATCATCTAACATTTATTTAGAGGTTCAAAATAAGAAAAGGAGATCATAAAAATACACACATAAAAAAAAATACTTAAAAACCACATAAAAAAAACCCCACACTTAAAATTCTTATAGGTGTGTCTCATTCTTGTGAAGCATTTAGCCATGAGAAAGCAAATAATATTTGCAAACAGTTTTAAGTATTTTTTTAAAGTGTTACCTGAAAAGTTGAGGTCTTTTCTCTGTCAATTGTACGATGTACATACACATGTCCATTTATATCATCTTCTATAGAAAACAATCCAACCTCTGGAGATTCATCTACCCCAGGTCCACTGATTAAATATTTTATTGATGCATTAAATGATTTGTTATTGAACAGCTTTTGAAAAGAGAAGTTGCACAATACAGTGTGAGTAGGAAAGGCAGAACAGCAATAAAAACACTTTAGACCAATTCTCTTCCTGCCTACCTTCTCTTTGCAGATATGAGGCCTTACTTGCAGACTTGGTCTCAGCCAACTCAACAGCTTTCCGGGCTGCAGCATCACTACTCACTGCACAACGTGTAGGTACACAGCTCTGTGCAATCCCTTCCTTACCTCTCCCGCTCTATAGTCTTCCTTCCCCTGAGTATGCCTGCAGCTTCCCATAGAAAGGGGCAATACACATCCCACACCATACCGTTCTACACAACTCTGTGTAAATGACTCTGAACAAGTAAGGTTTATTTTTAAAAAGGTGCTGTTTGGTGCACAGTTCTTGCCCTCTCCTACCTTTGGTATTTTATTACAGTCTCCAGCGATTAATACCTTACTGAGGTTCAAGAAGAGCTTTTACTAAAAGGTTGTTTGTACCTGTCCAGCATATTTTGGGAATGGTCCTCTGTCCTCCTCTTGAACATAAATGGTGGTGAAAACCCAGGTCCTTTTTGTACGCTGTAGAGGATGTAGACTGTCTAACTGATAAGGATCTATCCACTATTGGATAAAGAAGTGTATTTAGTGTCATAATTTACATATTAACAGTTGTGTATCTGTTATATGATATTAACTACGAACCTGAGCACTCTTCTTTCGGATGGCTTGTCTTAAACTGAAATTTTCAATTTCGTGAGAAAAACTGTTGGCAGCAGTAACCTTGTGGAAAAAAAAAGGCGATTGTGAGAAGTGTGGTTAACTAGAAACCATTGATATGTTGTCTAGGAGGAATTTGGCTTCACAGAAACCTTTATTCCTTTTTGACAGCATTGTATTAAATTGTCTCTAGCCCTGGAAACTCCACAAATATCATCCATCTCATTCCGAATGAACTGGCATGAGAGCTTGGATGCTAATTTCTCTGGTCAGGTGATGCCAGTCCTAGAAACACACAAACACTGCATCTCATAGTCCATGGTATTATCTCTATGGTTTTTCTCAAACCAAGTATCTCCAGTTTTTTAAATACTCACCTCTGTCTCTCTCTGTCTGATGGTCCTTTAGAAGTAGCCTGGTATTGACAGGACATAAACCCACTACTGGAAAACAGTTAAGTCTTGGGAGTATTTAAGATTCTCAGAGACTAAGTCGTGCAACTCTAAATGCCCCAAACGTAGCTGATTTATCAGAAGAGGAACACAGGACCAAAGTCTCTAGTCCACATGAGGAAAATTAATTCTTGAGAATGGTGACCGCACCCTAACTGGCAAGGTTTGCCCTTTTATAAGCACAAGCTTCCTGCACTGGCTGCAAACATTGCTTTTTTTCTTAAAATCTTTCACCATAAAGGAGTATGACAGTACTCAAATGACACTATTGCCATTAGCTCACAGGTAACTTGTACACCATCCTCCTGGTTCTCACAGCTTTCACTGGAAAGCTCGGGGTTTTATGACACATTCCATCAAATGTCTCCAGTGACATTTAAAAGATGACAGTGAGCCCTTCCTGCATAGCCTTGGGCAAAGGTCAGGCTTTTACCCTGTGATCTTTTTCTGAAGAAACAAAATACTTGTAAAATTGCCATGCTTATGAACTTGCCAAGCAATGGGGTTCACCAGTAATGCCTTGGAGCTATTCTGTAAAGCTGTTTTATGACCCAAGGAAACCTCTGTGATGTAAGAACAACAAGGAAGGCTTTAACTTGGCACTTGCATGTACCATTTATTAGCTTTGTTCCAGGTTCAGTTCTGCCAGTTCAGTTAAACTCTGTCTGTGCTGGACCCTCCAAACAAGCTGTCTTCCCCTTCGAGCATGTGTAGCCACTTTAATTATATTGCAAGCTTTAATTGTGTATTTTATGGCTTCCACACTCCTCCATGTGCACCAGCTGCACAGCAATCATAGAATGGTTCGGGTTGGAAGGGGCCTTAAAGATCATCTCATTCGAACCCCCCTGCAATGGGCAAGGACACCTTCCACCAGACCAGGTCGCTCAAAGCCCCATCCAGCCTGGCCTTGAACACTGCCAGGGATGGGGCATCCACAGCTTCTCTGGGAACCCTGGTCCAGTGCCTCACCACCCCCACAGTAAAGAATTTGTTCCTTATGTCTAATCCAAACCTACCCTCTTCCAGTTTAATGCCATTACCCCTTGTCCTGTCACTACAGGCCCTTGTCAAAAATCTATCTCCAGCTCTCTTGTAGGCCCCCTTTAGGTACCAGAAGGCTGCTATAAGGTCTCCCCAGAGCCTTCTCTTCTCCAGACTGAACAGCCCCAACTCTCTCAGCCTGTCCTCGCAGGAGAGGTGCTCCAGCCCGCTGATCATTTTTGTGGCTTCCTCTGGACCCACTCAAAGAGGTCCATGTCCTTCTTATGTTGGGAGCTCCAGAGCTGAACACAGTATGCTCTGGCCATTGCCCTATCAGTTCCACATCTTGTCACTGCTAGTACTGACCCAGCTCCGGCCCACGAACCCCACAGAGACACTCGTGGAAACAGCACTGAAGCACTGCGGGGGATCGTTAATCCCGCAGAGCCAGCGCTGCCGGGATCCCCCTCCCAGGAGCCCCGAGCCCGGTACCGCGGCCCGCGGGGCCTCCCCCGCGGGAAGGCAGCGCAGCGCCCGCCCCTACCTGCAGGAGAAGCACCGCGGCGAGCAGCTCCATGGGGCGCGGCAGCGGAGCGCGGCCGCGGAGCCCGGGAAGGGCCCGGCGCCGGCCGCGGAGCGGAGCGGCGGGAGGAGGAGCCGGGGCGGCGGCGGGGCCCCGCACCCCGGTCAGGCTGCGGCGCGGGGGGCTGTGCCCTGGGAGCTCGCACGGTGGCTGAGGGCAGCGGAGTGCTGTCGTTACCTGTGGTGTCACTGGCCTCTGGGCTGCCCCGGAGAACAAGGGAGTATTTCCACCTCTTCAGACAAAACTAAAAAGGAAAAAAAAAAACCCGACCTGTTGGTTCTGTAGAACTGAAATGACTGAAAGCAAAGCTCAGTCCTCCTCCGGCTTTTTCTTCAGTCCGTTGGCGATTGCCACTTCCAGCAGTACGCAGAACAAGTGTGCCATTACTGCACTGTTATGACCGTTATACAGCTCAAATAAAACATCTGGCTTTCCTGGGCAGTTACTTGGAAGTGCTATTTCCTGATAACTTCATAGTTGTTTGCAAAAATGCAAACAAACAACTTAAATATTTAGCAGGAGCTTTTTTTTTTTTATCTGCCACACCGAGGAGTGCCCCTTCTGTATGGCTTCAGACTTTGAACCAAGAACGAGTTCTGGAGAAGCTTACATGCAAGCCGATACCAACAACACTAGGCTGTCCTGTGCAACACAAAAGCCATCAAGCAAGCGTGGACTTGTATACCTGAAGCTGAAATTCCCACCTAGCTTGTAAAAAATACATTTTAAATAAAACTACATAAAGAAGTGGGAAATTAAAAATTAAGCCTTGTAAAACCATGTAAAAAGAAGAGTGAGTGGCAGAGAGTACAGGGAAGGTCCTGGCTTCTAATGAAAACAACTTTTACAGCATTTTCCATTCTCCTATATTGCTTTTATTGGGCACAAGGAGGTTTATGCTTTTTTTAGAACTGGAAAGATTATTAATTTAGTGTTCTGGAAGTTGCAAAAGGAAGACTTAGGAAAGAACTGATCTTCTGTTCAGGGGAGAAGCAATAGGTCACCTCAAATAGGCCACAATCTTTTAAATAACTGTGAGCAGGGGAGGAAGGCAGGCAGGCAGATAATCTTCCGAAATTTACTATTGACAGGATAAAAAGTAGCAGGCTTAAACAGCAGCACAGGATAGGATGGTTTAGACATCAGGAAAACCTCAAATAGCAAGAAAGTTCTGACTGTGAAACTCTTGTATGATATCTCACAGAGGAGTTTCACAATGCTTAAAGATCACAAAAATCGCAAAGCAAATAGGAAATGCCATATCTTACCCTTTGAGTCTCTCTCCCTTAATTTTCCTCTTGATTAGTCTCAGCTGAACATATGAACATGCAGTGTATTAAACATACTTATCTGTGTATACTAGCAACATGTGAATGTGGTTCTCTGCAAGCCTCTACCCATTTCTCTTTGCTGTTCTTTGGATGATGTTCTAAGTGTCCTGGAGATTATAACAGAGAATGTGAAACTCACCGATTAGTGCATTTAAAAAAAAAAAAAAAAGTATAAATATGATGAAGTAAGTTTTTCCTGTTATTTTCACCTATTATGATGCCTTAACACAGCCTTTACAGAAGTGACTGCCACGTGGAGTAGAAATAATTGTCCAGGTTTAAATACCTAGCTCGGCCATCAGCTGCGATATAGCTGAGATGGGCTGAGCGACAAGCTCTGCCCTACACTGCAGTAAAGAAATTCCCTAAGAGACAAATTCAGAGGTGCCACCTTGTGGATGATGAAAAAAACACAACTAAGTAACACATAGGCAGTATCTCACCTTTAATGTAGTAAATATACAGTAACTTTGAATTACAAGAACACTTTCCAATGAAATTACTAGCAAAAATATCCACAAAAAGTTCAAATAAATAAGAACACATGATTACCAACAGCAAAAGCTGGGCTGCAAATTCTCGGTTAATAGAGTTCCAGTCTTTCCAGATAGAGTGCTCTGTTTCATTATTTTTCAGAAGACCCACTATGTGAGCAACAAAGGCTCAATACCTTTAAAACAAGGCAAAAATTAGAACATTATAGGAAATTTCATACTGTAGAAATTTCAACTCTAATATCAGCTTCAAAAAAGCTATCACATACTGACTGAAAAAACTCTGTCAAAATACTCTCAAACCTCTAACAAGATCCTTTAAATAGCAAGTACAAGATAAAAGTTACCTCAAACAACAATAAATGAAACACAGAAAGGACATAAGCAGTAATGGGATATGGCATAATTAAGCAATCTGCAGTCAAACGAGAGTGTAGTGCAATGAAATAAGCAGAACCATCCTGCGCAGCGTTCTGGCCTGCTGGCTAGTTGGGCACTGGGAGCACACAGGCGGCAGGGCTGGGAGCCAAGGTCACAGCATCCTGGGAGAGGGGCATCGGTGGGAGATGACAGCTCCCTGCTTCTGGCAACCCATTTCCTCCAAACTCAACTTTCTCAAAACAAACAGCGCTGAGCCTTTTTGCGTCTGTGGGAAGCACTATTACCTCACAACCCTGAATTTGTACCAGCAAACGTAATCTCTCATTTGGAAAGAAAAATACAGTCCACGTTATCAGCCTTAACAAGCGTCCACTCCATGATTTAGGATACTGAACCAGCAGCAGAGATTGATTTGAGTATTCCTTGCAAGGCTCTGTCACTTGAGGGAGATGTGAAGCCCCTCTTCCCAGAATGGTATGCATTGCTCACACAATAACAACTCCTCTTTGGAGCATAAATTCTGAGTAGCTGCAGAAGCTTGACACCAGTACTGCTAACAGGATCTGGAGGCATGGTGTAGAACTGCTGTATGTAACTGAAAGCTACTACACGGTGGTAGGGCTGCAGGGGAGGTAAAACTTTAACTGACCACAGTATTTCACTGCAGAGATGCAAGTAACAGAGAGAAAAAAGAAACATGTCAAGAGAAAAACAACATTATTTTAAAATTCTTCATGTTATGCATTAAAAATACAGTTTGGCATTACTAAGGAAAACAGTTTATACATATTCGAGTAAAATTCTGTTTCTTCACATCTTTACAACAGGGTAATTTCACTGCAAACAACAGAGTTGTTCGAAGTTTATACTAGTGTAACTGGGGTAGAATCTGACTATTTCTTTAAAATGCAACCTGAGTGTATTTGTTCTGTAAGCAGAACATTAAATCTTTACATTATCTAGAAAATAAATAAATCACTCTGTTTAAATATCTCACATCACAGTAAACTTGTTCTCCAAGAAGCATTGTCAGTGCCAGGCTTAGACTCACATATGATCATATTGCTGAATATAGTGAAAAAAATTATAAGTAGCCACACAAACACCATGGTGTGGAAGTATTTTTAATTCCAGACTGAATGTATTTGGTGGAATAATATTTTCTGCTATATTCAGAAGGCCTTCTAAAGACAATATCCATCAATACAAAATAAAGGAAACTAACTATAGTCCTTTTCGTAAAAGGAGCTCTTTTTAGCTATGGGCCCAAAATATAGTCAAGTTAAAATGGAAGTAAAAGTGCTGCAGGATAAAATCCAGCCCCTGTAGGTCTGCTCACACTAAGAGCTGGTTGTTGAGGCAAACACAGAATTTCTGTTTCTGTATGTGAACAAAGACTGTGTAAGAAGAATCAAATCAATGAACAAAAATTAGACACGTGTGATTATCATGTGAGACAAACTTACTTGGCCAGATCGCAGCCAGAGCTTAATGATGAATAAGTACTCAGACTTATTTTAAGTGGCATCACCATCTTCACCTGCTTAACTTTTTAGTCTCCAACAACAGATTGGTGTCCATCAGATCACAAGCACTACATTAAAACAAAACTTCCCTGGGTCAGTGAGAAAAAACTTTTCTCGTGCCAATCACCTTTGCTCTGGTCAAAGCTGACTGAAACACTACATATTTATTCGTTAAGAAGCAATCATGCAAAATGTGCCTGTATCTACATGCCCTCCTTATAACCTAGGAAAGCATCAATATAGAGTAATATGTCAGAGGAAAATTTAGCATACAGTAATAATCAGTGCTATAATAGCATGCAGAATTAATTACTGCATCTAACAGGACTTGTTTAAAAACCCTACTATTCTGATTATTGACTTGATCCTGCTCACCTTGCTTTTGGTGCTTACAGTAGTGCAGTAGAACAGCGTACTGAAATCCTGCACTACAGTAGTGCTTATCGGCAAGAGCAGTCCTACTGACTTTCGCTACTGTTAATGTGAACCAGAAAACTTGACTAATGAAGGCTTGCAGAATTTAGCCAAAGCTTGAAATTCTAGCACTGGCTGCAAGAATCTTTTATCTAAAAAAAAAGCTGGAATACATGATGAGCCTGGAACAAAACAAAAGGAAGAAATAGCAATAGAATGTGCTGGTCCTCTGCAGTTGCTGGTGTTGAATGCCATCCTTTAAGTTTCACCACATCTCTGACACAGCCAATTCATTTGATCTTTGAGCATGTCAGATTAAGTTTTACTTTAATTGCATAGAGCAGAATGTACATGCAACTGTAATTCATTTTACCTGTAACTTCACAAATACTGAATATGGAAATATAATACTGTATATTAGATTTGTTTCCTTTATCAATTTAAAAGTTCACATTTGGTCTCCCATAGACTAGGAAAAAAACACTAAAAATATTTCTTAGACTATTCCTGAGCAATGTTTTTATGTACTGTAAAATACTCTAGTTTGTTACTACATTTATTAATATTCTCACATTTTAAATACATATAAATCCATGCTTTGAAATTCTACAAAGCTGAAGATCTGGTAGGCACAATGAAAGAAGAGAAACAGCCAAGCATCTTAAAACCAAGATGAGATTAACATGAGAAGTACAATTTAACTATATACATAATGTACTCTTCAGTATTTGCTACTTTTTCATTTTCTATCACAATGTGAAGGGTCCACTTGTAAAATCTGGTCCATCAGAGCTCAGCTCACGTCTCATAAACAGTTCACTGTGACTGGTGGCTGAGGATGAAGTTAATGCTGCTCGGTATTTCATTTTAAAATGTACAAAACATCCTCTAGAATTTCATCTTTAACAAGATCACGTCCCCAGCTGCTGTGATTGATTTGAAATTGTAACAGATGAACTGACACTGAAATACTCACTGAACTACCCTTCATATTCTCTTGTATCTCACAGACACAAGAGAAAACAGAGGGTCTGAGGACAGGACCCAGTCCTGCTTGTACGATTTCTTTCTGTAGGGTATTTCCCCATGTCACTTCACTAAACCCTGAACCAAGAAGCCAAGCTAACTGAAGTAGATGGACCATGGGATAAATAGTAGTCATCTCGGGTGACTGAAAATAGGTTATCTTTTGTATCAAAATATATCTTTACTTGAACTTACAATAGCCTTTAAATTCATCCCCTAAGAGTCTATTTTTTATGTTTTGAGAGGCTACTAGTTCTGCAAATTAGGCAACAGAGTCTCTAGTAATACCCTCATTTTGCATTAGTCATATGTACCCATGTGCAATTTGAAATTTGGTCACTTCCTATAAATGACAAAAAGCATCAAGGCTTACAAAATTAACTTCTAGGAAAGCTGTCTACAAACACAGTGAAGATTTCTGGGTATAAAAATATGATTTCCATTTTCCTATTCTGCCACTATTGAAGTTGTCTGCTCCCTAATAACTTTTTGCCTTAAAAATAATACTTTCTGCATTCAAATATTTCAAAACATTATCTCCATTCTTCTTCTTCTCAAAAAATATCTAATTCATCAAAAAAATCCAATTCATCATTTCCTGTGAAGAATTAGAGTTTGACCTTGCATAGATAAGCATGCTCCATTATTTTATAAAAACAGGTGAGCCCTTTTCCATCAGAAAACACCATCATCAAACCTCTCTCACCTCTCTTCTGTTCAAGAAAACCAGCATGGATCCTATTCTCTCAAGTACACCACAGACTTCAACTGGTGCAAATAGGAGGACATGTTATGATTATATATTTCTCTAAACTTTCATACTCTGTCATTGTAGTTTCACTGAGCAATTGTAAATATTTTTGAGGAAAGACCAATGGAAGACACTTGCCTTTAGGGAAAAGATTTCCTGCTGGCCTTGCTGGCTTAAGATCAAATGTATTGGAATGAACAGTGCTGATTTAGAACCATGCATCAAGAACATATTTTCTCAGGATCTTCCTATGAAGAAAACATGACCCTTCTGCATTGGCCAAATGCTTTCTAGCGGTCAAGAAGCATCCACATTTACTAATTAATTTTTCTTCACTTAAATTTGTGTGATGTTTGCTTCACGCCATCTATTTTCCTGTCCCCTGTTGGTTTTTTAGAAGGAACATAATTGTTTGTGTTGCCATTTTTCTTTGGATTTGAACATGCATATGTTTTTAAGCCTTTGATGGGAGCAGCTGAACCATGAAATACTGGGGTTTGCTTAGGGGGTCTGATATTACCAACACTTGGAATTTTAGAACTGTTCTCAGAGGGCTGCATATTGAGAAGCTGTTGCTTTGCAGCTGGTTTTTTTTTCAGTTCACTCCTTACTTCACCAGATTGTCTCTGAGAAGACACTGCACAACCTATTCTCTCAGAAGGTTTCACATGACCTGGATGAGAATATAACTGGCGACTTTCTTCGCAGTATGAATCTCCCCTGTGACTGGAGTAGCTTCTGGGCAGCTTTGTAATACCTTCTTGGGGAACCACTTGCTTGTTAGGCAAAGGGCTGAGCAATGCTTTGCCTTTGCCAGGGCTTTTTAGGGTACGGATGGAGCTGGGAGCAGTCTGTGGTCTGGCTTTGGCTGTCTTTCCTTTCTCGTTCTGTACAGTCTGCATTTGTAGCCACTCCAGCTGCAAGAGGCGATCAATGTATTTCTCCAGAAATCCTGTTGGCTTTGGTCGAAATTCAGTTTTACCCTCTACATTAACAAAGACGGCCAGCTGCTTCAAGTCCCATGAGTTGAAAGGGGGTGGGAGGAAGTCTGGGTAGTAATATTCTGATTCTTTAAAACCCGTATCAGGGACATGTTCCAAACAAACTGGATCAATTTCTTCAGCTCTGAGAATGAGTTCTGGTGGTGTGCAGGGTGATGGGGGAATGGGAATTCTTTCTGAATCAGAGAGATCACTGGCACTATCATCTTCAACATCTTCTTTAATAAATTGTACTGATTCAAAATCAAGAAACATTTCATGTACAGATGCTTCTTGCCATTTAGAAGAGCATGGACCAGCTTCAGCAACATGTTCTTCCTGAGTCTTTTCCAATTGTTCTTTTTTACTGCAATAAAAATGTTGCACTGGGACATCTTTAACCCTACAGAAGCTACCTTGTGTTCTGCCCTTTATGCTAGGAGGGATCTTGTGCGGAAAAGATTCATTTTGCCTTCTTTCCAGGAGACTCCTCTTTGGTCCTTGTGCTTTCTGCAGTGATGTGCAAACACTCGTGATCCTAAATAAAAAGAAAGATCGTATCCTGTTACAAGGAGTAATGTATTTGGAACAGGTCTTGCTACCCCCTTCATGGAGGGGACGTGGATCTACACGAATGAAGCTAAAATTGGCATGGAAACCTAGTAATGAGGTAAAACTAATATTTGCTGGCAGAGATAACACTGCCTCCGACTGATTTTGGTTCATTTTATTTTATTTTTATTTTGCCTGAGAACTTGCTAAGTAAGTTCCCATACTGATATTTCCAAACTTAAATTTGTTGTCCTCATAAATACTGAATTCTGGGACCAGTTAAGCCAAAGGCAAAACACAGAAACCATTATTTTATCACAAGCATTTTATATACTGGTTTGAAATGTCTACAATTAAACAGACAATCTTAAGATAAAATCACCTTTTTGGCTGAGTATTGTCATTCAGCTGGTCTCTTCCCTTCTTGAAAGCACTCGGTTGGTTACCAACTTGAGTGTCATGGGAAGTCTGAAAAGATATGAAAATATGTGATGTTATTCAGAAAGCTGATATAAACTAAGTACCCCTTTTCTGTAAACAAAAAAAAAAAATTGAATGATTTACCTTTTCAGTGGCACTTGATACATTTTTACCAGATCTTCCAGTAGAAGATTTCACATAAGAAATTGGTTTATTTAGTCCTTTGGTGCTCGGATGGCTTTTTCCATTACTGTAACTAGCAAGGATTAAACAAAATATCGCATATAAATACCAACATATATGATTATCAGAATAGAAATATAATAAAAGTTTAGAGTGCAATTCTCAAAAGAGAGAGAGTTGATTGCAACTATTCTTAAAGTTCATCAGAACTAAGGTCACTTCTTATTTTTTATACTACTAATGCACTACTATATTTTTAAGACTATGAATGCAAAAGTGAATAATTCAATCAGATGATATAAGAACAGGACGTGGCCCTTATACAGAATTCTCTATCAGAGGATCCCAAGGTTAGTTTGGGGATAATAAATACTAAATACTAGAGACTACATATTTAACTACTGATTTCTATAGTACCTGGTACATGGTCCTACTGCAGTTTAACAAAATTAACTGTTAACTAGAACATGAAGACCACTGCAAGCCAAATCTTGCTTGCCTTTCTTATCTGCATACTCTCAACAACATTTGAAAGATTATTCCTATGAAGCTAAGGAGTGCAAGTGGGCAGGGAGCACACAATCTATGCTGATGTTAATACAAACTATTTCACAACAAAGGCACAAACAAAATTCACCATTTCATGTTATACTGGGGTTGTGAAAATATTAGTAGGAGAAAAACTCATAGGCAAGCAACATAGCTTAAAATGGATAGCTTAAAACTAAAATACATATTTCCTCAATTAAATCAGATACATTTCTGCTTAAGCACACAGAATCATTAAATCAGTAAATTCGTAAGAATCAGAAAACCATCTTTGTTATACAAACAAAAAATATTACTAATTTTAAAAAGGAAAGCTTTAAAATGCCATTTTAGAACAGGAATAAGCAAACTGTGCCCTCTCGGTCTAATCTAGTTTGACTGCAGTTCAGCTAATTTGTCAGATTGTACATTTTGTTCACAGTTTTTATGTCAGTATAGTTGAATTTTGTTTTAAAAAACATGATTTGACCAATTCAAGAGCTTATAAAAGAATGAAAATATCTTGTGCCTCCAGCATTGATGCAGTCACCTCTGTCACTTTGTGACCTGCATGATCATGCAATCATTTCAGTTGCTGTGGATCAGATGGCAATCTGAGCAGTACAGCCATGCACTTATTAACTAATCTACAGTATTTAGAGATTTCTGTAACTAGAAGGAGAGAAAATAATTTCCTTACTTTACCATTCCTTTGTGGTTTTCATTGATTTGGCGTTCCTTTTTCTGCGTCTCTCTGTGCAGCAGTAAGGGATATTCTTGAATGCCTGGTCCCATTATTACTCTTTTTAAAGGGTAACTGCACCTTTATTTTTACATAATCTTCAAACGACTCCAGTCTTTCGGGTTCATAAGACTCAGCGTATCAAATGCAAACATCACCACGTCCTAGAGATGCAGTAAACAAACACCATGCGATTCCTTTCAACCTGATTTATTTTTAAAGCAGCAAGATAAACATAATCAGCTACCAAGCGGTACTGGAAAACACCGTCCCCTCCCCCAGCGCTCACTTAATGGGAACCAGCACCATTCGCCTTCCTGTTGCCGATCCATGCTGCAGCCACCGAGGGCAGCCCCTCAGGCAGCTCCAGCTCCGCACCGGGACTGGGGGAGACTGGGCCAGCCACCCTGCAAACCCCCCTCAGCTCTTTCCATGAGGTTTACAAGCCTGTCCCTGACAGATTGTTGGTAAAACACAGGAAAATACCTGAAGGTACAGCGACATCAGAAGAGATATTTTTTATTGTGAAATGTGCTCATCATCATTCTGTTCCTCCTGCGCAGCATTACATGTATTGACTGGAGCCACGTATCACAGCCAAACGGTGGTGGGTGTTTCTGCTCTTAATTTAACAAGAACAGATGATCAACCACCCGCGTTCTGAGCATGTTGAGTTGTCCTTTTTGTGCCAGAAAATGCGCTCTTCCTATATTCATATATGCAAATGTTGTATCAAATGCTGAAGTTTTTTTCTTCTTTCTCTCAGTACTCATAAATTACTAAATACTAAAAATACTCAGAGCAGAATTTGTAGCATTCTTTTATTTTCCAGAAACTGCATTCCCATACCAGGGGTGCACCGATACAACTGGCAGAAGGTGACAGATGACTCGCACCAAAACGCCTCTCCTCGCCCACCTTTAGTTTTGTTACCGTGCTATTTACCTGTTTATCTTTACATTCATATCTATTTATGGGATTTGATCCACCCCTATTTCTTCGAAGCCTCTCTTTTCTCTGTCTCTGGGTTTGTTCCCAGCCCGTGTCAGACCCCGGCTGCTCGGACCCCCGCACCCCGAGGCGGCAGCCCATCTGCAGGGCAGCAGCAGGGGCTGAAGGCCGCTCCATCGCCCCGAGCTCCCGCGGGCGCATTGTGCCCACCGGGCCGGACCGGACCGGGCCGGGCCGGGCCCCGCTCCGCTCCCTCCCGGGATGCGCCAGCGGTTCTCGCCGCTAAGTGCCAGTGCTCTCCGTCACGCCGCCCGGAGGGCGGCTCGGTAGTTAACGGACCGCCTCCTCGCCTTTTCTGCCCTTCCTCCCCCTCGCCGCAGCCGCCCCTCGGCCCCTACCCGGTACCTGCCTTTGCTTTCGCCGCCACCGGTAACTAAGGGCAAGCCGAGCGCAGCGACGTCAAGTCTTCAGTGCGCAGGCGCAGGACGGCGCCGCACACAGGCCGCTCGGTTCGATTGGCGCGGGGAAGGGGCAGGGAGGAGAAGTTCCGCGCATGCGCTGTCGGTGAGGGAGGGCGCGCCGCGGCGGTCGGCGTGGAGGGGCGGGCGGAGCGGCCGGGCTGGAGCCGGGGCTGCCGCCGCCGCTGCCGCCGCCGCCCCTGGCAGAGGGGCGCTGGGCAGCTGATGTGGGCTGTGGAATCCCCAAACGCGGGTCCCTCCCCCTCCGGCCACAGTACCGAGCCCGCCTCCACGGCCCCGCCCGACAGCCTCCGCCGGGACAGCCCCCGCGCACCCTCCAGCCTCTGCAGCAGCCCCGGCTCCGGCTCCCTCCCGCCCGACAGCCTCCAGGCCTTCCCCGGCCTCGGCAGCCCTTGCGACTCGCCCAGCATCCAGTGTGACAGCCTGGAGTGTCCCTGCTGCTGCTGCTGCTGCTGCGGGAGCGTGGGGTCGGTCGGCGTCTGCGAGGACAGCCTGCAGGCCCCTCTCGCCCTCGGTAACGGCCGAGGGCGCCTTGGGGCTCACCGCAGCAACCCCCAGGCATCCAGTGACCTCTCCGACAGCCTGGAGTCCGTCGGTGTCCAGCACGACAGCCTCCAGTCAGTCTCCAGCCTACGTGAGAGCTTCGGGTCCTCCAGCATCAAGGGTGATAGCCTTGAATCCCTTTCCAGCCTGAGCAACGGCTCCACCAGCCAGCACAGCGGCCTCGAGTTTAGCAGCCAGTGAGACTGCCTTCATTTCCCCATACAGTGCACTAGCCTCTGGTTCACTCCCAGCTACTGCGAGAGCTTCCAGGTTTCTGCCCTTCGTTCAGAAGGCTACATCGTTCCAGGTGATTCTTGCTGCATCCAGTGCAATAACCTCAACTACTGCCTGTGGCTGCCACTCCCAAGTTACGTGCCTCAGAGAGGCAGTGCTTATCACCTGCAGTGTTAACGCTAATTTTTTGTCCTCAGTTAATAATGGAGGTGCGTGGTCCTCGGAGGAATCCCAGCTACCTCTCTGATCTCTATCAGAACATGTTAAGGGCTGAAGAAGCACCAGGACGAGGGCAGCAGCAGCAGCCCCCAGCAGTTCATACAAGTAGCAACGTGACTCTTCAGAGCAGTACTCCAGCAAAGGGGGGTCCCCAGCCAAATAAGCCTCAGAGCTGCACTTCCTCCAACTGTGATCCGGCATTACGGCCCATCATACGCCGCCGGGCAAGATCTTTGCCTACTTCGCCCGAAAGAAGGAAGCAGGTAGCAGTGCAGTGTCAAGTTCCTGGATGCCAGTCTCGTATGAACAGGGTAAGATTTGCTGATGCTTTGGGGTTGGAGCTCACCGAAGTGAAAGTGTTCCAGGCTGGGGAGGATCCGTCGATCCCCTTGCATGTCCTTTCCAGGCTCTCCATAAACTCTGACCTCTGGTACAGCAGTTCAGACTTGGAGTTTACCATGCAGTGCTTGGTCCCTGACTTCCAGCAGCCTGCAGACTGTATGGATTTCTCCTCCCGGCTCCAGGAGCAGCAAGTGTGTCTCGAACGAGTGGCCAGCTCAGATTTGGGGCTCAGCGGCACCATTCAGGTTCGCAATGTCGCTTTTGAGAAGCGAGTATCCGTGCGATACACCTTCAACCAGTGGAAAAGCCTCCATGAAGTGTGTGCTCATTGGCACAATAGCATCCCTGAGAAAAACGGGCAGGACCAGGTTGATGTTTTCACTTTCTTTCTCCCTGTGCCTCCTTTCCTCCTTCAGGTGTGCTCTGTAGTCCAGTTTGCAGCAAGGTATCAAGTCAATGGCCAGGAGTATTGGGATAACAACAGAGGCAAAAACTACAGCCTTACCTGCCGGACTCACCCCCTTAAGATGCCTAGAGAATGTGAGGAGAGCTGGATCCACTTCATCTGAGCAAAGGGAGTGGATGCAGAGCAGCCTGTCAGTAGTCTTGGTGGCACTCTCTTCCTTGGCCTGGCTCTCTGCTCCTATGGCAACATAGGCTCCTTTTTCAAAACTGGCAAAGTGTTCCAGGGCAGGGAAGCAGCCAGTTATCTGTACAAACTGTTCCGAACCTCTCAGAAAGTAAAAAGGGCCAAAATGTGTATTGAGTTACATCCGTTGAAAGCCCATGTGATTTTTTTTGTAGTGTATGAATTGGTGCAGAATGGTTCCAGGGGATGCTGTCAAGCTACCAGAGCAGGAAATGAGACGCTCCATGTTGCTAGTAATATTCTAGGTTGCATAGAATATTTCTAACGGATCTGTTTCACCATTTTGTACTGTCTGTTTTCTAAATGGGCAGTGTGGCTTTACTGGTTTTGTTTCTAATTTTGTTTATATTATCTCACCAAGTCTGGGCACTATTCCATTTATGCATAATTTGGATGGCAGACACTCTAGGGAAGTACTTGTATTTATATAAATATATTATGAAGATTGTAACCATGTTGAATATTTCCATTAATATTTGGGTTGCAAGTTAAATGTTGTTATGAGCAAAACATACATGAAAATGTCCCATCAGCCCCTCTGTTTCCCTTAACAAAAGGCACCTATGATTTTTTTTATCTCCAGTATTTGCTGTAGGCAGCAGGAATGATTGTTACCAAAGTTTCTGTAAGGCAGATCTTGAGGTTCTCGTCTTTTTCAGGTGATGCACAAGAAGGCTTCTTCTCTAGGTACGCAAATTGTTGTTTCCTTGGGCACCTGTTTTAATAAGGGCAACAAGAGCAATTTTGCACTTGTGTTGTGGTTACAGTTGGAGATCTCAAAGCACTACATGCATGCTAATGATCTTACACTGTTACCTGAAACAGGTCAATCTATAAATCAAGAAACGGATGAGATATATATTTTAAAAAAAGACAATACAAGGACCTGGTTTCAGAGCCTTGGAGTAGTACACTAGAACCCTGAATTCTGGCTCCATGTTCCCCAGTGCCCCAGTACTACTGGAGTAGTGCCTTTGAATTCTTTATTCAGCTACTTCTGATTATAAACCAGTTGAACTCCAAGACTGCATCCTTTGCAGCACAGAACTTCAAAGCAAAATTACGATTTAACCTGTAAACGGATAATTACATAGACCCATAAACAGAATCCCTTGTACAGCAGGAAGAGCACAGCAGCACTTTTACATGCAGTCTTCCCATGCTTCTTGCTCTGCCACTTCCATTCTGTAGATTTAATGTGGTGTAAGATTGGCCACAGGCTCAAATGTAGTAAGTAAAAGATTGTCCATTATTTTTTTTTCATACATATTCATAACTGCATGGAAAGTTGAGCTTTGTATGTGTAGCATAAATTCTGAAAACTCTCTGGCTGGATGCATTAGAAGAGCTGCTTTTTAGGACTATACTATGAAAATCAGGCCACATATTCAGGCATCTTATTTTGGATTGCTGCTTATTCATCAAAATCACAAGTTGTTTTTAAAATCACCATTGTAAGCAACCCATGGCCAAATATATATTAGTCCAAAATGTAAGCTCTCTTAACGGTAAGGTTTTTTGCCTCCTATGGTGGGCTTCATATGACTAAATGACTTGACAATATAGGACATAACATACCTGAACTAGTCTGCCTATACTCTTTATAGTCAATGGAGATGTTTTCGCTGTAGTTAGCAGGCTACCTGTGCTGTGACAAACTGTGTCATCTTTGCTGAGTGCAGAGAGAACATTGCAGAGCTAGTTCTGCCATACTGAAATTCTCAGCATTAGTGCAGAGTGTGCCAAATTATGCCAGAATCTGCAGATGTCAAGGTAGATTAGCTGAAACACACCTTCAGTGACTGCAGAAGAATCTTTCTTGGTGTGAACTGAAATTGCGTAACCTTACTTTGGTGAAACTTGCTCACTTAAGGAATGCTATTAAAGTGTATCCAGTATTGTTAAAGTCCATAGAAGTGGCATTTTATGTGTTTGTCAGCAAAGTAAGAAGAAAACACACACATGCACAGAAGCACTTGTGCTAAATAAAAGGCACTATTTTAAAATTCCCCCTGCGACCCCCTTCCCTGTCTTTTTTCCCCTCCCAAATGACTATTTCTTTCATCAGCAAAACCACTGAATTGCCTCTTAGCACACCATTGAAAATCCCTGTCTTACGAGACTGGTATTTGACACCAGTTTACAACGGAAGGTGCTAGAGCCCAGTACAATACTTGGCTTACTGGCAGAGGGATGCTGTTGCCTTCTCCTGGGAGCAACTCCTTCATGTGCCAGCAAATGTCAAATCTGAGTGTTATTGTAGGTAGGGACGGATGATGTAAAACTGAGACTATCAGTTTAAAGGTTAATGTCATGTATACTGCAGTGTCAGAGAGGTGAGAAATTAATGTCCCAGGAATATGAGTTTGGCTTGTATTGTCTTCCTTCTGCAACCTCTCAGGGTATGTGCACGTGCAAAATCTTGAATACTAGAGTATTATTCCGAATTTGCCTTTTCTCTGCTTGTCTTGTGCTGCTGGAGAATAATTGACAGTAGCAGTTACTAAACCAGTTGTCTGGCATTGCTGACTGTGAGTTGAGCAGGCCTACCTTAGAACGGAGAGCATCTCTGGGTTAAGCTGTTAAACATTCACACATGGCTACTGGCACTTGTCACATGAAAGATGAAATTTGCACTTACGCTTTCCTGTCACATTCAGTAGTGAACATCAAAAAGATTCTAGTTGACAAGAAAGGGATTAAGCCATTAACTACTGGTAATACACATCTGTCGTGAAGGTAAACTTAAAACCACCTTTATAAATTCTCAGGACAACTTGACTGCTTGCACTGTGTTCAAATTGAGCACTTCCCTTATAATGACAGTTTTGTAAAAGTGAATTCTTCACAAGGGTTATTGCCATATAATGCACTTTTAAAAACCTGTATTTATTATAGTAATAAAATAAATTAATGTCTAGTAGTCCACAGTTTCAAGGTTCTTTCAAGCATGTTTTTTAAAGAGACATGGAATCCATGTAAATGAAAAGGAGTTGTCTTTCCTGATTAAACATCAGTAACAGTACATTGCAGAGTTTATCAACAAAGTGCATATGCTTAGACAAAAGGTAATTTTGGTTTAGTGGAGAGATGAACAATTGCAAAGTGCTTAATTAATTCTAAAATCTATAATAAAACTATGGCTGTTGTAATACAAAAGATTGTAATAAAAGCTTTTCACAACTTTATGTTGTTTTTGTCAATGGAACTCATGTTAACAGTTAAGAATTCATGAGGCAACTTACTGCTGAGTTGTCACTTACAGGGCAACATAATCTGGAAAGTAAGGTGGGTTCGAGTAGCTAAAAAATGAACAACACTTGATAAAAATGCAGTGATTAGTCCATATAGCTGCAAAAATGACCAGGCTGCCACTTCTTACATGGAATTTGCTGTCATTTCACCTCACAGTTCTGTGCATGCAGCATCTGCAGGATTAAGATTTAATGTTGGAAAAAGGCGCACTGCCAGCTGATTGTAATACGGTTTCATGGAAAAGAAGAGAAAGAGGTTTTCTTCTAATAGCACTTTCCAAAGCTGTGCTACACTGCACTTAACTCATTAGTTTTGAGCCTTACAGTTATGTTATTATTTCTTCCATTTGTTCTTTCAGTTTTCATTGCTGCTGACTTTCCTCTCCAACCATGTTCTTTTCACTCATTGGTTTCTTGAAAGCATATCTACACAGGGTATGTTCAGAGTGTCCATCTCTACAACTGATTTATCCTCTGTATGAAATGCATGTCCATCAGTGTCAAGCATTTACTTGATACAGGTCAAGATATGAATAATCTGTTGCCAGGTTTCTTCTAAAGTAAAATGGAGACATAATTAATAAAGACATATATTACTACTTTTTAGTCAGTGTTAATAACTTCAACACTGCATTGTCAAAGTTGCTTGGGGGAAAGGTGGTTCTTGCAAATCACAGTTTAAATACATGGCAACGTGTATATTATGCAAAGTTGTTTAAGAATGTCAGTGCCACTTTTTATTACCAAGTATACAGATTATGTGTTGATATGTATGTAGACGCATAAAGGAGGCTTCTTTTAGAAAGCATAGTATTATAATATCTTGTCCTTATAACTCCTGTTTTCCATTTTCCTATACTTCTGATCTGAATCAGAACTAGCAGTAATTGTCGGAACTTTACCCACTAAAATAGAGTATTAAGCATCACCTGGAAATAAACATGGCAACCACAGTGTAAACTAACCAGGAGACCAGCAAAGGATAAAGATAGTGGTCTTTGATTTTAACAAATCACTTTTGCAAACAAAGTGAATTTGTTTTATCGGGGGGGGGGGGGGGAGCAGAGAGTGGGATGTGTCTAGAGTATTTAAGAGAAGGACTGGCTTCTGCTGTGAACATCTAACCATCAGTTCTGTTACTGATGGTAGTTACTGTTCTTTCTAATGTAAGTGTTATTTTTACATTTAGTTTCAAAATCATAGTTTCTTTGTACTTATCTTACAAAGAAAAAAATAAATTCCAACTTATAGTAATATGCTAACGGTTAATTGTAACTGCAATACTTAAATTTAGTGTATCATCAGTGCTCAATACAATGTTATCTGTACTTCACAGCATTGCCTGGTAAAGACACAGAACGGCAACTCTAGATGATTAGTCATTTGTCAACATGAGTCTAATGTTAGTACTGACTTCTTTCCTGATTGGGCTTTCTCCTTATGATCTCAGATCTGCAACTATTTCAGCTGACATTTGGTATTAAAACTGTTGGCATCAACGCTTCTGACCCTTCTCAGTTCTACATACAACATCAGCTGTGCCAAAGATTGATTATATTGACCAGTATAATGTTTTCCAGTAACTGTAATGAAGGTAAATATTTCTGCTACTGTAGTGAAGAAAGGGTCCCAGCCCACAGTGCTACCTTACCCCAAGGACAGTTTTGCTTCCTTTTTCTCTGAAATTTTTAAGTGTAGCTGCCACATCTGTGGCCCAAAGAATTTCACTGCTTGTTCCAGACTGTTTAATGCATACCTTGATGAAAATTCTCCTTTCTGGTGACCTCCCTTCTGCTAAACCAAACAAAATAAACATTAGAGAATGAGAAACGAACATACAGTAGCCTCCATGTCACGTCTGTGTACCTACTGCAGGAGGGACAGCGTACGACCCACTTCTCCCATACTTTATGGCTCACTTTTCTTTTGCTCTAGAACGAGTGAGGCTGTTTCCTTACAGGAGCTGAAAAATCTGTGGATAGTCTAAGCCCGTGTGCATGCTAATGTGACTGGTAAGGAAAGCATAAAATGCAAATTAGCTTTTATTACTGCTGCTTCATATGATGAAAGTGGAATTCAGAATTCAGTTTTTATACAAAACTTCTGATGCTCCAAGTTCCTCAAGCAAAGTTTTATGCCTAGCAGGTTTCTCAGGAAGGCTGTACTTCTACAGCTCTGCTTCAGATCACCCACTGCCTTCTAATAAAATATCCCACCAGCGAATGCGACAGCAGTTACTGCTGCGGTTAATCCCTTAGCTGAACATGCCTCCTGCAAAATGCTCGGCACTCCTCAGTCCCATGGGATCAACTCCTCAGTGGAGATCCTCCAATTCTCATACTACTGGCCATTTTCTTGAATTACAGTGACATCTGGTGGTATTTTAAATACTTTCTGTACAGCTTTTTTGCCTTTTATAGCATTGATTTGGTTTCTTTCTTATTTTAGAAAATCAGTGGTGGTATTTTATTTACAACTGCTGGTTTATCTGCTCTGAAAGGTGATTTTTCTCCCAGACGCTCCACTATTGCTGCTTATTCTAGGGAAGAACAGAGATGCTTTCTGATACTCAACTGGAATATGTGAGATTCATGCTAAATTTTATCACCTGTATTTGTGATACAGGTGATAGATGCACCAGTACCACACTGGTACAGGTAAACCTCTTTGCTGGATTTCATTTAAACACATTACCCAGTTCCCTCTGTGTCATACAGACCACAAATGTCAGTAGAATCCTGTTATGGCCAACAGGTCTGTATCCGCGTTTCTCTACCTATTCGGCCCACTCGGGCACTTGCTGGTAGTAAAAATGTCTCTGAATTAAGCACACAAATTACACTGGTTTAGCCAACTCCTGCCGAGTAACTCTTGTCTACGCTATGCACTCAGTGTTCTAACCACCAGGTATCAACAAAGACAATTTACAGTATAAAACAAGTAGGACAGCAGAGGTTCTGTGGAAGCAGGCACAGTCTTTTGATAACACGACTGTGCACTCCACACCGGTAAAACCGCCCCACGGGCCCCTCCTTCCCCGGGGAAACACTCGGCAACCGCCCCGAGGGGGAGCCAAGGGCGGGGGGCCTGCAGCCCCGCTCGGCGGGAAGGTAGGCGACCGGCCCCGGCGGGGGGTTTTATAGCCGTTACTGCGGCTGCAGCGCCAGCCGCATCCCCACCCCGAACGGGGTCAGAAATCACGCAGGCGGGAAGCCAGAAGCAGCTTCCCGGCCCGAGGAGCGCGGAGGGACCAGCCTCGCCCGGCCCGCCCGCAGTGCCGCCTCCTGCGCGGCAACCGACCGCCTCCGCGAGCCCCGCTAAGTGCAACGGCAAGAGAAACCTCTGCACGAGGCCGCCTCACGGTCACACTCTCCTCCCGCCCCTCCGACCGCGATTGGTCCGCATGCCGCGCTTGTGGGCAGTGATTGGCTGGAGGCTGCAGCCGCTGGGAGTGATTGGCCGGCGGGAGGGGGCGCTTTTTTCCCGCTCCGGCGGTGAGGTGAGGGGCGCCATGCTGCTCTCCCGGCGGGGCGTGCCCCGCTGCTGAGGGCGCAGGGACAGTGCGGGGCGTTTTCTTCTCAGTAACCGAGCTGCTGGGGGAGATGCGAGGCACTACGGGTGTTTTGAGGGCGGAGGTCTCACTCCCTCGTCGAGAAGGAGGCACCTGGAAGGGGTTTACGTTTTCTTCTATGGTTTGTCTGACTAGGTGGGAAACAGGAGACCTGCGAGGTGGTAGCCAAGGCCTCAGTGTAGACTCTTGCACTCTTGTATTGGGGGGAAAAAAAAAACCCAACATTCTGTATTTGTTATTTTCTTTATTACTTAGGAGTACAGAAATGACTAGTGTGTGTTCCCAGTTGCTTGTTCTACAGAAGTCGTTCCCTGTTTCTAATCATTATTTCCCTTTGGTTTGTCTAATTCTATGTAATTTCAGGGATGGGGAGACCAAAGCTGCACATGATAGATCAGTCAATGTAGATTAATTTATACAAAGCATGGAAAAGTTTGTTGTTTTTTTACATGTTAACTCTCAAAGCAAAATAATTTTGACTTGAGTTGTGTGGCAATGTTTTCAGAAAATCATGATTTTGAGATCTTGCCTTTTAGTGGAGCCCATAACTCTACGTATAATTAAGAAAGCTTTTTCCCTGCATGCATTTATCACATTTTTTATAAAATGATCTATCATTTTATAATGAGACCCTTCTGGAGTTCTACTGTTGACTTAACTATTCTGAATAACCTGGCGTTGACAGTATAATTGGTCATCTTCCTGCTCTTCACTCGCTGAGTAGTATTGAGAGTCTGCTGTGCAGGACCCCTATTCCCCCATTGCCAAAGTTAATAGTTCCTTCCACTCTTTTACTTTGAGCAATTGTTTATTCATGTAAGGATGTTTCCTTATATTTCCAATTAGTTTAATTTCTTAAATAGTATTTATATTAGTGACAAATTTTTGAATTTATACTGTGTTTTGGCTCATTACTGATGTGTTTGCAAAGCCTACTTAGAGTCTATGTCAATGAATTGTGGTTTGGTCAAGTGATGATTGTTCCTTTCCTATGCAGCTGAGTAGATGAATTGTGACAATGGCAGCCAGGAATGAGATGCAGGTATGTGCTTATGGACCAGAATGTGAGTATTGATTGATTGAGTGACTAGCTTAAAGCACTTCTTCTGATATTTAATTACAAGTCAAATTTGCACTGTGGCAAAGAATATGGTAGGAATAAATTTTCCCTTGACATAGGTTAGAGCTAAGTAGCTGAGTAGAAAGCAAGAGGAATTGGAAACTGTTCTTGATGAAACTAAGTAAGTCATTTGCATTTGACATGCATTAATCAGTTGGGGTAGTATTTGGGATGAAAATGTTGAAATCTGGTTATAATTGATTTAGAAAGAGTAGAGTGGCAGAATAGTTGAGAATGGTAGTAGTCTTCAAATATGTTAATATCTTTTTATGTCACTAGTAGATACCTTAGAAATTCAAAATATTAAATGTACTAAGGAAGAGGATATTAACGCAATTGGCACTTATGTTAAGCGTTTATTTGTAATATTAGGAAAGAAAAAACATTCAGTTAAGGAAAATGGCAAATAATTAAAAATTCAGAGAATAAATAATTGCATGATTAGTGTATTAGATACGGTGTTCTCCACTTTAGCTTTTATATTTAATGATTTTGTGAATCAGAATATTTGCTTAGCATACAACAGATGATTGTGTAAAACCAATGTTAATGCTTGTTATGTCAGTATCGGTGTTAAGCATACATTAATATAGTTGCTCCATTTTCTTTTATTGTTGACAGCTGGAAAAGTTAATTGATGAAGCTACAAGAAAAAAAGATTTCCAAGTATTAGAACAATTTCTGGCAAGAGAAGACTGTGAAAATGTCTCTCACAAATGCAGCAAACAGTTTGTCAACAAATTAGACAAGCTTCTCTGTCGGGTAATGTAATCATTACATCAGAATCATCTATGCTGTCATTGTAATAGTCCAAAAAATATTTTTTTTTTCATTTCACTTTGTTTATACCAGCAGTTGATTTGAAAAACTGAAATAAAATTTGAGAATGAAATCTCTACTTCAAGGGTGCTTCTCTACTGCAATTAGGGTGGCTTTTGAGTACAAAAAGGTATCTGGTTAATTAAATACAGGTTTTTCTAGAACCATATACTAAAGCGTATGTTCTAATTTCAATTTCAGGAACTTGACAAACAAGATGTCAAAAGCATTTCCACTTTACTAAATTCTGTGCAGAAATGTGGGAAAAAAATCAGCATAGCAGGAGAAGATGGGCTCCCAGCAATGATAAAATATGGTCTTATTGGAAAGATAAGTAAAACCATAAAACATACGTGAACTTCTAAAAATATATTAAAAAATTAATAAAGCATACATAAGTAATGCTTCAGTGCTGAATAGCTTAGTATTTGATTTGGTTCTTGATTGTTTCTGAATTAAGAATTTCCCATCACTTTACAACAAACGTTACTCAGATTTAAATGTTCTTTGACAAGTGGCTCCTTATAAAGTGATGCTGTTCTACCACAGGGAAGGTCTTGCAGATTACGCAATACAAAATTAATTTAGATGTGCTTACGGCAATTCCAGCAAAATGACACCTTTTTATATGAGCTCGCTATATTGCTTTTGAGTCAGGAATTGGAATTTCCTGGTGCAATTTAATGATTTTTTTGTTAGTACTCACAATAGCAGTATTGTACCTGTTCTTTCAACAGATTATAGTGCTATTCTGGTTATTTTGTGTTCTTTCAGCCTGCATGTTAAATGTGTTAATAATTTGTAACTTAATATAATATATATACTGAAAAGTAGACACCACTTCCTTATTGCTTTCACCAGAGATTTCACTGAAGAAAGTTAATGATGATGTCAAACGAGTGTTACTCACTTAATTGCCTTCTCAGCTGCTTTAATAGAAAAAACCCCGAAAGTGTGGTAATAACTTAATGCTTATATTCATGCCTACAAGCATACTGTTTAATTCAACTAGTATTGGTAGAATCATAGAACAGTTTGGGCTGGAAGGGACCTTTAAAGCCCATCCAGTCCAACCCCCCTGCAACGAGCAGGGACATCTCCAACCAGATCAGGTTGCTTACAGCCCTGTCCAAGCTGGCCTTGAACATTTCCAGGGATGGGGCATCCACCACGTCTCTGGGCAAACTGTTCCAGTGTTCTACCACCCTCAGTGTAAAAAATTTTTTCCTGATATCCAGTCTGAATCTACCTCCCTCTATTTTGAAACCATTACCCCTCATCCTATCATTAATTTTCAGCTCTTTTGTAGATCTCTAGTTTTTGTGTTAGAAAGTCAGCTACAGAAAGTACTTAACATTAGTTTGAAACCACCTGCATTTGTTTAGTGTGAGTGAAAAATTTCAGCCTGGGGCTAAAGTACGCCCAGCAGACTGGTAGTGCTGCTGTTGTTTTAATCTTTGTGTAGTTTGTATAATTATACTTAAGTATAATACAAACTATTGTTCCTTTTCATGCTGTTAAAATGTATTTACTTCTATTTTCCCTTTACATGGTTGATTGGTTTGAAAAGGTAAAAGGAATTTTGGTCTTCAGAGGAAATGAAAGGAACGAAATGCTTGTAAATCTGGCTGAAGATTTCTTCAACATGTTGCTGGTAAAAATACATTGTGTGCATTTGTCAAAATGATTATTACTAGTTTAGCAACAAAAAGACGTTCAAATGTATTTCTATTTAATATCATTCTAAAGTTAATGTTACAATAATTTCTGAAATAGATTGTAAGTCTTTTGGGATTGAATAGTTTGCCTGTGTTCATACTCGGTTTCTGTTCGTGATTAGCATAATGAAATAAAGTTTAAAAAATGACAACGTAAATGTTCAATGAACAAAACAATTTCATCTTGGTCTAATTTTGGTTACATAAATTATTGATGTGCTAATCCTGGGGCCCCAAGTTTATAAGATCTGTGACTTTTTTTTCTGTTCATAAAAAACTTGTCATTGGAGAAATAATTTCTGGAAATTTAACTGAAATATAGTTCTGGGAAACCACACTTAGTATTAGAAGAAGTCTTTTCATATTCTTCATTAAGAATTTGCTTTAGGTGCATGTTACGTGATTTTTATGCTGCAATACTTAAAGTATCAATGTGATGTGTTTTGTTTTTTATTGTAGGCTATATATGATAGCAGATCTGAAGGTAAGCTTAAAAAAAGTGTACACTAGATATGATAGTTAAACTTTTCTGAAAGAGGCATTTTAAAGTTCTCAGTGTTAAAATAACACTTACTGCTTGTGGAGCCATCTTAAGCCAAGGTAGTTCTGAGAAGAACATGTGTCATGAGAATGGTACAAAGTTTCTTGATCTAATGTAAATATACCACCAAATCTGTGTGCTTCAGCTAATAAACTGTAACAGAAAAGAGCTTATCTTCAAGAGGGCTATTTTGTGCACAAAGCACTACATTTCTAATTCTCATGAAACAAAACTTGGAATGTCAACTGAAGTTGACAACTTCAGTAACAACTGGAACTTTGATTGTTTAACTTGATGTTTCGCTACTGACAAATTTCCTGGTAACTTGCTGATGTCAGTAATAAAAAAAGCAGGATGGTCTAGTCCACACAGAGATGGCAACCAAACTGAGTTTTTCTTAAAAAGAATGTTGTTTCTAAGCTCATGCCGTAGCTCATTGACCTTGTTATCATGAATATCACTCTGCTCTTACCTTTCAGTATAGCACTAGGTAGAAAATCACTATAGACCATTATGCTGTCACGATCAAAATGAAATATTATTTTCCTTGTCCCTGGGAAGATAAATTCCAGGGTCTGAATTATATCTCAGAGAACTAAGTTACAGAATTGATCTGATTATATTTTTAAAATAGTGATCTGATGCCCAGGGGACTTATGCAGTGATGCACAGGAATAGAAACATCATTAAGAGCCACATTTACTAGAAACTGGAGTAACTATTCTGTCTTGCATTTAACCATGAAGCTTAAGATGTTTATTTTTAAATATCAGTAGTCCTATAGGGAAAGGAGGGCATACTGTATTTTATTTCTAAATGGAAATATATCTTTTTCCAAATGCTGTTGAGGAGGCACCCTGATACACTCTTGATAACTTTTAATTATTTTTTTGCTGTTCACTAGGTAAAATACAAATACTAGAGAGCTTTGTTCTGAGAACGTGTACCCTCATCACTGATGTAAGAATTAGTATTTATGTTCAGCAGGAGGTAAACATTCTTCTTTCTAAGCAACACTTTCCTGGTTAGTGTTTTAACAGACTTTGTGAAGATAGTAATTTAGCTGTACAGATGCTACAAAAAAAAAAAAGATAATATAGTAGTGCTGTAGTATCGGATGACTTAATGTTTCTCTGGAAATGTTGTTGTTTATATGTTGGAGTTTTGGTTTTTTTTTATCAGGTTACTGACCTATAATTTTTGTTTTAGACAATAAATTACAAAACAGTGGTATTAAGATTTTGGTGAGAAGGCTGTAAATAGCATTAAGATTGTTGGTTGTAAATTCTTTAGATACTTGCAGGAAATTTGTATACTTTCTAGTATACTGCAAATTTCTCCTATTTGTTTTTTTAACATCAGGTTGTCAGGTTTTTTTTCCTTTCTAAAGAAAGGGAAAGTTACAAAAAAGTCTTCTGTAAAGTCAACATCCCCAAAGGAAAGGCTTTTCAATGTAAACTTAAGGTACACTTTAGCTGAGCAACCAACTGCAGATAGAGCTCTGGCCTTGAAAGTTTTGGGTTTTTTCCATATTTAAACCTGCAAATAAGAAACGTAACCCTTTAACAACTGATGTTCATGTTAAAGCTGATGTAATTTATTGAAACTGATGTAGTTATATTAAGATAAATACCATTTAAGGTCAGGTAGAAGTCATTGTCTTTTCCTGTTTTGCAAGTATTTAAGCACGTTATTTTCTTCAGTGGTATCAAATATATTATGAGGGCCCAAAATAAGAATAACGTTAAGTTTAACAACTAATTATGTATCTCTTACTTTTTTCCCTACTCTTCTTAGGTAGTAAGAAAACTTAATTTAATGCTTGACAATGCACCTCGAGATGCCAAGAAAAAGATATTTTCCACAAAGGAAATGTTGCTTGTCATGTAAATAATCTTCAGTATCATTTTTATATCGTTACATCATTTGCATAGCTGGGAAGGCAATTTTTACTAAGGCTGTTTATAATGCATGCAGATTGGTCCCTGTTTAACTCACTTTTGCATTTGCTGTTGAGTTGCCAGTGGTAGTGGCTGTTGGCAGGTATTCTCATGGGTTATTCTCCATTGCAGGCCTAAATTTATCTCTTTCTTGATCTGGGTTAGACTGCTTCTCGTCTTCATTTTCCTGAAATGATTAAACTCTTATTTATAAGAATGTATGTAAAGCACAGTGGATTGGTCACTAGAAAAACAAGCTGTTCACATTGGGAAATCTTTTTTTACAGCATTTCAAAAAATAAATATCATAAAGATTATATATGTATCAGGTGATTCATTCCCCAGTAGCATTTTCAGATGTATATCCTTGGCGTAACGGACCCCTTTGAAGTCTAATAGTTTAGTGGAATTGGAGTTTTGTCTCATGAATTTAAAGCTTGTAATTAAATAAACTTTTTCTCTATACTTTGTGTTGCTGTCATATTTTGATGAAACATTAATTTGTTTGGCAGGAGTGACATGGGGAGGAGAATTCTGGATGCTGGAGGTGAGCATGTGACTTAATAAACAATTTAGTATTAAGCTTCTTAAAAATTACGTGCAGATCCATAAGAAGTCCAGAGAAGAGATTTAGAAGCTGCAGAATGTTGCAATTACAGTCCTCTGAAAAAGACAAATACTGCATGAAAACAATCTGCAAAGTGGAATGTTTCACATGTGTGCAGTGTGTGACTAACTCTTTGAAGTTTTCAGTCCTTTTCTTCTCTATAATAGAAGTTTTAAAATAGCAGAAACTCATAAGGAAGTCAGGTTTTGAGGACAGTGAACTGCTACCTATGTTTAGAAGTACTATAACTTCTCTTGGTGATTGCTTTGGTATCCAATAATTTCCAAGCTCAGACAGGCAAAAGCTGAAGACTTCTTATTTCTTGCTTATACGCATAGAGTTTGACGTTTCTTGAAAGCTTGGTTGAAATTTCATTTTGAAACACAAAGTTTTAGTCATCCTTATTCCCTTAGTTCTTTATCTATATATCCTTTATGGGTTACGTATTGGGATATAATGTGATATGTAATACGGAATGTTCAGCACTGCTTATATCAGTTTCCTACATAATCATATTTTTTCACATCAGTAGTACCTTTAAAACTGTTATTCCTGTAACATGTATTGTGCTATAGACTATGACCTGCAGGTAGCCATTACGGAAGCCTTATGCAGAATGATATCAGAGAAACAAAGAGGAGAACTGGCATGCCAGTGGTTTTCCATGGAGTTTGTGGCCAATGCATTTAAAGGAATTAAAGATTCTGAGTTTGAAACAGTAAGTCATATGAAAAATATTTCCAGGGAGGTAAACTTCTATTTTACAATTCCTTAAGAAATTTCTGTGATTTTTTTAATAGGATTGCAGGAAATTTCTTAACCAAGTGAATGGCATGCTTGGAGACAAAAGAAGGTAAAACTGCATTTTCTTAAAGCTAATATATTTTTCTTTTTTTTGGATTTTATGGCTACTCATCGGGCATAACCTTTGTATCACAAAAACTGATTTTGGGAGACTGAAATAAAATAATACAAGCAAATAAAAATAATATTGCTGTGATACCAAGGAACCACACAAAGTTAAGATATTTTTAAAATATTAAATAGTAAAGAAATTGAGTAACACCATCTTTTGGCACATTGTCACTAATATTGTATTTTCTAGTAAGATGTTAATTTTATGTAATTGCCTATTTGGAAACAAGACAAACATAATGCAAGTTTCATGTTAATAGATAACAGCGTGAAGAAACTGTTCACTAAATAAAGAACATTCATTTGAAAATGTTCTTAAACAATATAAAGTGTATGCTATACTTCCTTTAATAAATGCTTATAAGGAGCTAGTTTTTGTATTCTGTTTAGTTTTGTTGCAAGATCCTGAGATGCTCCTTAATTCAATATCATCTAACAATAACTAGTAATCTGTTGGTCTATATTACTCTATTTTTGATTTTGGGTATTTACATTGAGGTGATGATAAATGAGAGTATCAGCTAGAGAAATAGGACATGAAAAGGAAGAGAAGATACGAGCTTTTTTCTTATCTGTATGGTCACATGTTCTGCATGTTACTTTTATATGTCATGACAGCAAAGAGATGTCTGGTATGTCTTTGTATCGGTGTATATTCCGTTTGAATACCATTCTTAAAATATCAGCAGATAAGCTGGAAGCATGAATGTAGCAAGAAGACTTCTGAGACCACTGCTTTAATTATGAGGATATATAAAATTTCATGTTACCTCCTTTCGGGAAGAAGTGCAGTCAAGTGACTGCTTTTTTTTATTGCTGTGATCTCTTAGACTTTAAAGCGCACAAATTTTGTGCTGAAAACACGATCTAGTTGTTGTGTTCAGATATGCAGAATTTATTTACAGCATTTTAGAATACTTGACAAAATATCCTTTTCTTACAGGGTTTTTACATATCCTTGTTTGTCAGCAGCTCTTGATAAATATGAGGTAAGTTGCAGGCGTAATCCTATATCCAGAGACTTTAATTTGTGCGGCTGAAGAGCTTTTTACCTTCTAGTTAAGAAAACAATAAGGATCAATGAAGAAACCTATTTTTTTTTTTCAGGCGTACACAGATGTGCATGTATTTGAAGTTTGTCAAACTGTAACACAAAGCCCGTTTGCTGGTATGAATCATTGCTCTCAGCTGTTACTCTTTTATCTTAATGTTTTTTATTTCAGCTACAAATACCATTGGATGAAAACCTAGAAGAATTTTGGATTGATTTCAATGTTGGTAGCAGAAGTATATCTTTCTATGTGGCAGCAGATGATGCAGTAAGCTAATTTTTGTCTGTCATACTAGATTGTTCTGAGGCAGTAGGTACATGTTCTTTCAAGTGTATTAAATTTGTTTCCCCACATCAACATGTGGAAGTTGTGTGCATCTATAGTGTGAAGGAAAAGAAAAAAATCTAGATTTGGTGTACATATTTAGATCGAACAATTTCAAAGTAGTGACTTTCTCATACTGTTTGCAAACAGTTTAATATATACACGTGAACAAGAAGCCATTTGCAAAATTACAGTTATAATTTTTGTAGGTGAGACTCAACTGTTTAGATTAATGTCTCTACATAAGCTCTTCTGAAACATTGTTCACTGTTACCAGTGAAGCATATGTTCATTGTCACTTCTTGTAACAGAGGATTTTAAAAGTTGAAAATTGTCCTCACTGAATAACTTCCTGTTCACTGCACTTAATTTAATTGTAATATGATGCTTTTCTAGCTTTAAAAATATGTATTTTTCATATAAGGATCATCACTGGGAAACAGTCATTATACCAGAAGATGAGGTAGCTCTGTACAACCTTGAAGGTATTGGTACTCAAAAATATGAACTTTTGTTACATGCTAACTTGGATTTTCAAATTGATTAACCCTAAATTGCTGACTCAAAGCAAAGTTCCCACTTAAAATATTATAGGTACTGTTTTTATCAGAGATAAAATTGCACTGCAGTGACATTTGCATTTTAGGCATGCAGGTGTGATTTTATTGAAATAATTTTAAAATAATGTTTTAGTTATTTCAGTGCAAAATAAGGCATAAGATAATGACATTTCGTAATGTTTCTCTTAAACTGGACTAGTTTTGTAAATATCTATAATTTGTTTGCAGCTACCTTAAAAGAAAATTCTACACCATAATATACAGAATAAGTATTTCTGAAAGATTGAATCGTTAATTGTTTCGCTAATAAAATTGATTATAGGTTAGAGTGAATTAAATAAAATATACATCTTAATAGCTGAAATGAAGAATACAAGTAAGTTTCATGTATTTACAAACTTCATATGAGATTGTGTTAAATTGTAATGGAACTACTTTTCAAATTTTGTTTTTGTCCAGCAAAAGATTCAAAGAAATTATTAACAATAGATCTAAAAAGCCCAATGAATGTGGGTAATCAAGAGGGAGATAAATTTTTTTTATATTTTGATTCTATCTTGGAAATCGAAGACGTAACCAGAAAGATTTACGGATTTAGTAAACGTAAGGTAAGATTTAAATACCTTTTTGAGTAGCTTTTAATTTATTCAAAATAGATGTCTCATTGCCATATAAATGTTGTTCAGCTGTGATTATTGGTATCTGTTTATACCGAGAGTTTCTGATTAACATCGCTGCTGCGGAACAGCTGTTCTCCCATAATAAGTTAAGCTTTGGTAAAGATGCCTGATAAGGATGAGAGTTGTGCCAGGGGAGGTTTAGATTGGACATTAGGAAAAATTTCTTCACTGAAGAGCTTGTCAAGTGCTGGAACAGGGCTGCCCAGGAAGTGGTGGAGTCACCATCCCTGGAGGTATTGAAATGACGTGTAGATGAGATGTTTAGAGACATGGTTTAGTGGTGGACTTGGCAGTGTTATGTTTATAGAATCATAGAATGTTTAGGGTTGGAAGGGACCTTTAAAAGTCATCTAGTCCAGCCCCACTGAAAGGAGCAGTGACATCTTCAACCAGATCAGGTTGCTCAGAGCCTTGTCCAACCTGGCCTTGAATGTTTCCAGGGATGGGGCATCCACCACCTCTCTGGGCGACCTGTGCCAGGGTTCCAGCATCCCCATTGTAAAAAATTTCTTCCCAATATCTAATCTAAATCTACGTCCCTCTATTTTGAAACCATTACCCCTTGTCCTGTCACAACAGGCCCTACTGAAGAGTCTTTCCCCATCTTTCTTGTAGGCCCCCTTGAGGTACTGGAAGACCGCTATAAGGTCTCCCCAGAGTCTTCTCTTCTCCAGGCTGAACAGCCCCAACTCTCTCAGCCCGTCCTCATAGGAGGGGTGCTCCAGCCCTCTTATAATCTTCGTGGCCTCATCTGGACCCTACCGAACTGGTCCATGTCCTTCTTAATGGTTGGACTCGATGATCTTAAAGGTCTTTTCCAACCTTAGATCCTGTGATTCTAAGATTTAAGATTAATTGCAGCAAAAATTAACTGGCTGGAAAGGGATCACCATAGCTTCATGTCAAGTTTTGGAAATATAATTTTCCAGAAACACAAGAACTGGATGCTTACAAATATGGAAGGCTTTCAGAAATAATTAATTAGCTATCCTGTTTTGCAGTATGCTTACCACTGTTACAAATTTACTCATTCAGTAAAAAATTTTTAGCAAACTATAGCTTACTCCTTACTCCTTGTAACAAACTACTTACTGAACTCTGACTGAGACACTCAGGAGGAATGGAACTGCTGTGAGCTTGTAGAATCTGTTTTCCCATCTAACCTGATATCAGACACTTAATATCTCTGACTTAAATATTTTCTTTCTGTTTCTTTTTTTTTTTTAAATGTGAGCAAAGTGTATATTTTACATAGATGGTTACTCACTTTGTAGGGCTTTAGTAAGAAGCAGTCTGCATCAGTTGCCAAAACAACTGTGCATGTCGTCTTCGATGAAAGCGGATCACAGGTATTCTACTTCAATATGCTGAGATGGTTGTTTTATGTTGATTGTATCTTTGGCGAGATAGTAATGTTAATGTCCAAATCATAGAATACTTCAGACAGATATACACAGGGGAAGCTCTTTTATGTGAATTCTGATTTGGTAACCCATCCTTGTTAGCAAAAATAACAGCTAGGCTGGATGCTTTCCAAAGTAAAAGTATATAAACTCTGAAGTTTATCAAAATCTACAGTGAGGAATATGTTACTTAGGGTAAATATGTTGTTATTGTTTGTGTGTATAAATATAAAGTATGAAACATAATAAAATACAAATACTGTATAAAAATTTTACAAATCCAAAATACTATGTAGGTTATGGTACCAGAAAGTCAGTTGTCACCACGTTTGGAAGAAAAATCTGAAGAAGAGGAGAAATCTGGTAGCTATAAAACCCAGCAACTTCCTGAAACTTCGAGGACTCTGAATAAAAATAACAATCAAGAAAAATGTAGAGCTGGTTCCTCCAAGGTAAGTAATAGTATCAAACAGAAAAAAGTACTTCAGAAATGCAAGTAAATTTAAATATTTATCATATTTTATAATATAAAAATCTTGTTATTTTACAGTTGGAATATAATTAATAGAGGTTTTGATTGTTTGCTTATTATTTGATGCTAAGCTATACAAGTCCCTTTGCTAAAAATCCTCATTATTTTGTGTTTTGAAACTATAATGATGTGGCAAAAATAAAAAAAAAATGTTAATATTCTTTAGACAATTATACTCTGAGAATTCTCTTTAAAGAGAAACGTTTGCAAGACATGCCTAGATCTCTGTGCAAAAGTCTAGTGTAGCCTCTGGAGACTTAGTAATGATCAGCAGTAGTAATGGCTGTAATTAGAGACAAGTCCTTTAGGCTTGGCAATCGCAAAGACTGATGATTACAAAAAAACACATGGTTGTCAAGATAAGTCCTGTATCCTGGTTATTCAAATCACAATTTCATGGGACTGCTCCCATGATTCTCTGATAGCTGATTCTTTGCTTTAAACTGAGAGGAGCCCAATGCATTCCACCTAGTGTTTCTTTTTCCCCACAATCACTCTGAAGTTGTAAATGTGATTATACTGGGACTAACTACAGATATGCTAGGGATGGGGGAACGGATGAAGCAGTGTCACCATGTCTTCACTGTGCAACAGACATGCAGTGCATGTCTTGCTAGCAGTAGTCTAGTAAACCTGTTCCTGAGGTTCTGCGGGTTATGTGATAGCTTCGCAGAAACTCCTGGGAATCATCTTGGTTACTTTTGATGGTTAGCAAGAGATAGGATTTGTCTGTTCTTTATTGATTTAATTTAGAAAACAATCACTGATCTCAGTTTAAAAACATTAGTTTTGAGTATTATATGATTCAAGTATTGTAGTGAACTTTCTCTAAAAAGAGAACTGCATAACAATCACATTACGTTGATGTGTGCAGCAACAGCAATTGACATTCCAATAATAGAAAGTGTCAAAAGACTCTTGGAAGTAGAATTTCTAAAATCTTGTGTTGATATCCTTAAATCTGTGTATTATGGTCATTTTTTTTTCTGTTCTTCAAGATAAATACATCTTGTAAAAGGAAAGTATCTGAAGCATCTGTACTTATTGCTGGAACTACAAGATTTTCCACAAGGAGTCCGCTGGTATTTGTTAGCACATGTAAGTTTACAAGTACTTTCAGTGCAAAAATACACTATAAATCACCCTTGAAACACAAACATGAGCTGTGATCCATTGCAGAGCTGGAAATGAAAAGTAGACCTTATAAAATCTGTCTAGCAGGTGCTTTAAATGTGACATTTTTAAACTAGGCCACTTGCTATTGGTCTGTAGACATGATGCAGGGTAGTAGCTCCATTCTAAACAGCTGAAGGCCACCTTATTGTTTTTACTGCTGCTGTCAGTCAGCTCTTTGTGCTGGAGCAAGCTGAGAAGTCAGCAGTCGATTAGAACACCTAAAACATAGGAATTTTTTTCTCTCTCTCATATGCTCTTGGTTTAAAGAATTCTCAGCAGTTAGTGCTCTTATAGTGGTTATGGTGGAAAATCAGCTTTCTCCCATGTGCACATCTATCACTTGCATTTTACTGTTATCTAAAAAAGGCATGTGTTTCTTCAAGGGGCAGTTGATTATATAGAATTGTAAAAGGTACATGTTAGTTTATGTAAATACTAACCGGCATTTTTTAAAGTTTTTGGAATAGATGTGATCATGGGCAAAACTCTTCATATTGATGTCACAGACAGCACAGAAATCATAACAGAAGAAATGGTAGAATTCTAACATGTGTCTCGTTTGTTTTCAGCAACTCCTTGTAAAGGGCGATTTAAATTACCTTTGGAAATGATGAGCTCTGCTGAAAGGCATGACAATAATGCAGTTAACAAGACTAGAACACAGAATTTCTATCAGGAACCTACTGGAGTATGGATGTCATCTGTAGCTAAGTTTTTTTTTTGTTTTTTTTTTACTTAGAATAACATTCACTTCTATTCTAATTTGTTCCTAAGTCATATTTTAAAGAGCTAGAGTTTTGCAGTTAGCAACTCACTTCAGCTGTAGTTGCAAAATGTTAATATCTTCAAGCTATAGTATTGATAGCATTGGTTTTAGTGCATTTTTGATTAGTCATTCACTAAAATCAAATGAAACTACATAGGTGTCACTGAACTGCAGTTTGACTACATATTTTTGCTTCTGTTTTAGTTGAACAAAGACTTAGAAGTAACATTTTTTGAAATTTTCTGGTTCTAAATGTCTTTCTGGGTCAGATTCAGGTCAAATCCTGGACTATGGGATTCTGAAGCATTTTTTGATACAGCCATGCTTTAGAAAAAGGCTTTAGTATATAGAATGTGTACTTTAGAATATTTCAAGTGTCACTTTTTACTTCCTTTGCTTTTATGGATTCTAATAGTCAGTATTATTTACTGTACTTTTTAGAGTGGGCAAAGATGTACACTAGACAACAAATTTAGCGAAACAGAACAGAAGGTCAAGAAGTCAAATAGCAGAAGTGAGGCAAAACTATCTGAAAAGGTACTGGAATCAGCACTTCTATGAAATAGTTTCATGTTTAATTAGGGAAAATACAAGTTTATGGGGTTGTACTCTTTATAGTCCTATGCTAATATTTTCTTTTGTGTTATCCCATTGTAGCAAATGTGTGCTGAAGAAGTTTTAGAAATGATAGAAGAGGCAAAAACTATGTCCACACAAAAGCAAACTTTAGGCAAGTAATTTTACAAGTGTTGATAGTACTTACTTTTAAAGTTATTTTAATTTTTGTACATTTCTTTTGTAATAATAATTGATGCCAAATTAATGTCTCACTTAGGTGAAGCATTAGATATTGTTCCTGATTCTCAGCCAGCAGGGAGAAGCAATAAACCTTTGTAAGTACTGGAGAAGAATACCAAGTCACTGTTGGCACTCACTTTGAAGGGAGTATTTTCAAGTTTTGCCGGAGTTGAAATTTTGTTGCATAGTTTCAGAAAATGCCAGAATTTAATTGCCTTGTCTTCCCTGAGAGTTGTATTAAGAACTGTTGGCTGTGTAAATCAGGTCACTTTTATTGTGTGGTTTTATTTCTTTTATTCTGAAATTCATGGCACCAAATCAGCACTCATATGTGTTTGCTAAGACTACTTCATGAACAATACTATTCTGTTGTCTTAATCAAATACTTTAAATTGGTGAATCTGTTTATGAAAGTACTACTCATTAACAAGGTCAGAGCAGGAATTTAAGTAAGCTTCAGTAGTAACAATGAGAACAATTCTTTCAGATTACATCAGCAGGTAAAATAGAAATGACATATGGGTTTACATACATGAACTGTGCCATAAAAAGTAGTAAATCTGACACAACACTGAGTTATCCAAGTTCAGGGTTTAATGATGGCCATAGGATATTGTTGTCTCTTTGAAGCTGACTTAAAAATGTATGTTGTTTCTGAAGGTTTGCCATTTTGTAATGCATTGGTTAATAGAGCAGTGGTGGCAGACTTAGGTACCAATGTCAAATGCATTGGTATCTACTAAGTATCACTGTTTTCCTATTTTGTGATGCATGTGTATTATAATTAAGACTCACTTTATGCATTTCACTGATAATAAGATGGTATTATCTTTGTTAGGCTGTCTGGTCTTTTGGAGAGTTCTTTTGATAAAACCAAAACATGGAAAAAAAGAGCATGCTCTGTTCCTGAGAAGAATATAACAACTAGTGACAAGGAAAGGCTAAATCCATCATTGACACATATGTCCCATCCAGGTTATGTTCACATTTTGTTAACTGTTAGTGTTAAAAATGTTTCAGATTAATTTTTAACCTACAGTTGTGCTTTTTTTTTCCTTCTTCCTTGTGTTAGTTTCTGTTGTTAGTGAGAAAGCTGTGAAAGAAAAAGCATTTATGCAGTTTTTTGCAGTACCTCTCCAGATAAATGAAGAAAGTAGAGAAGAAAACCAAAGAAATTGATTCCATGATACTTAGTGGACAGTCAGTGTGTTAATCATTTGGCACAGAAACTGTTAAGTACAGAAGGGAAAAGTATTTAAACTATTACTGAAACATGATTTAAAACATTTCTTTCAGCTAGAGTGTCCGAATCATCTTTGCATTCTGATTTTAGAAAAGAAGAACCTGATGTTCTCTTTAGAAAAGAGACTGAAAATCCAAAACAATCAAAGACGGTGAGAGTTTCTTACCTTCATTTCTTTGACTTGCAGTTAAGAGAATTGTCAAATTTTCAGTGTTTCAAAATTTGTATTTTAATTTAGTCACAAACTTATTTTTCATTGACTTTCTACTAATATAGAGTGAATTAAATAATGTCCACTTCACTGTTTACTTTTTCAGCATGACCTGTTTAAGATTAATTCACTCTTGAATCTGATCACTCAGATTCACTCTGATCTTTTAAAAGATCATCTTTTAAAAAAATAATTCTTAGATAAGCACCAGCTCCTTCATTCACTTTTGGATGTTGTAGTACACAAAACCACGACATATAAAAGAAAATAGCTGCTAAACTGATTTTTTGTTGCTCACTGTTTGGGCAATGCAAGGGAAAATGGTTTATAAAGGAATGTTATTTAGTACATCTAGAAGACATTTAATGAAGTTTAGGTGATTGTTGGGAACCTGTAATTCTGTTTGCAGCTTTGCCCTTCTGATGAATGGGTTCAAAGTTGAGTCTTAATCTCTATTTTTATAGAAAACAAAGTCTAAAGAAATGGCAGATGCAACAAAATCACTAATTAGTAAAATCAGTGACAGATATAAATTAAAAACTGATGAGAAAAGCAAAGCAAGAGACTCCTTGAGTTTTAAAAGGTATGATGTGAACTATTTACTTTTGTGCTTATTCTTTTTCTGCATGTGGCTTTGTCTGTGATCTACTCCTCTGTCAGTTTTTTCACATCCTGCTTTCATCTGAATAATTTCTTAACTTTTGATAAACCCTGTTGTACCAAAGAGTAGGAAACTACTAGTCAAATACTTCTGCTACTTGAAGTAACTACAAAGGCTGTTGGAAACTCTGTTCAGTGGTCTTTCACTCACAGCACACTGTGGAGAGAAATTAACTGGGATTATTCGTGGGCACTCCATATGCTGGGTGTCTCCATCCCATCATCATAGTTTGGGGTTCAAACTTGGTTTCAGTGAATTTTCTGATTTTCTAAAGTTCCTAGCTCTCTCTTCCTGAAAGAGTTGACTATTAGAGAGTTTAAATTTAATAAATTCTTAAATAAGAAAATCAGTCTTACCTTGCTGGAACTGATGCTTGGAGATACACTTTACATACAAATGCGTCCTCCCCATGTTTGGTTGTAACTCCATGATGGACTGGAAGAGCTAGGCTGCATCACCTTTCAACCTTTTGGATAGGGACTTGGAAGACATGCAGAATGTGCAGTATAGCTGTGTGATCTGCAGAAAAATGGAAGGGGCTGATCTCTTTTAATCCACTTGGGTTTGTATTTAAATACCTGAATAAATTTGTTGTGTTTGATAAGGCTTTTATTTATATAAGCATAATTCTAATGCATATGTTCTAATTAGCATTTAACAAAATGTATCCTTATTTTTTAGGCCATATCTAAATAAATCCTTTGTCTCTAAGGTAACATATTATTGTTTTATTGGAATTTTTTTTTCGTATCAGAGATCACAGATATGTATGTATATGGTGATACCTGGTAGATGTAAAGAGAAGATTCACAAATATCAATGAATGTTAAATATCTGTAGACATTAATGTTAATTATGCATTGACTGTATATACTCAAAATAGAAGGCAACTGTCAGCCAGTGAAACCCAAATTAATTTCTGTTTACATATTAAATAATTGAATCCGTTCCTTTTGAACATGGCAATGCTAAATATTTAGAATAGAAAATATTATAGTAAATGAGATTATCGAATACTTACATGGGATATAGCCAGGAGACACAAATTATTCTTAATGTTTGGGGGAATGGGAGAATTATGAGGTTTTGTGGATGTCCTTAAAGGATAAATTCTAAAAGATTTAGTTTCTACTAGCTCTTTTCCCCTTTTGCCATAGTGTACTGTTGCTAATCAAGTGGAAGTCTGAGCAGCTGCTGGGGTTTTTTTTCATATGTTCATGATGAAGAACTTGCTTTTTGAGATGACTGTGTATGAATCCACAGTCCAAATTTGACGTATGAATTAACTTTTTATTTATGTATAGGAAGAAGTTCAGGATAGAAACATGAAAACCACTACTTATCTTAATATAACTGCTATGTAAGTAGTTAAAACATTTTCAAACAAAATTACCCATTGGGTAATTCTAATTACCCATACCTAACTTTGTGAAATGTTCTTTAATTCAGTCACAAACCTGATCTCTGTGTCTGTTTGACAGAGATGATGTCTACAACTTCAACATCAGTGGGTTTGATGAGCCTACAATAAAGCTTGGCGTAAGAATATAACTGAAACTGATATGCTATGGATAGAATATAAAGGAGCTCAGTCAACTTAAATTACATCTACTGGAAGTATAGTTACCATCTAAAAATTCAAATTATATCACTGAATTAAGTAGGGGAAAAAAGATTGCCATGTAAATACCTCTGTCACTTTCAAATCTATAATGATACACGTTATCCTAAGGTTCTGGCCACTTAAAGCTACTGTTCCCCTGAATTAAGAATAAAACAGTTTATTAGGAGTATCATTACTTTTAAATTATCCTATTATCCTGAAAGTGTTATTGCCATCCTTCTAATCCCCATTGTAAAGATATCTTTGTCCAGATATTTGAATAAAAAGAAAATCTAGCTAAGATAAAAGGAAAAGACAACAAAAGATAGTTTTGCTTCTTACGGGTAAGAGGAGCCTGCTGAATTGGTGAAGGTAGTGAAGCAAGTGGATGGAAAATAATGTATTTGAGATATTGAAAGCTTCAGTAAGTTCCAGTTGGTTTTAACTATTGGTTCTGTTCTTAAGTAATTTCTAAGATAGAAATTAATCATTGGATGTTGATTGGGGCATATAAAATCTGAGGAAAAAAAAACCCTTAGCTGTTACTGTCTGATGGCCTGCTTAATTTTCTTTAAATTCTGTAACAAATTAAAGCCTTCATTTGTTTCTTATTTACTTAACATTTTTAGATCCCAGAATTGCATGTTACTGACCGGAGTGTTCATACCGATCCAAAGAGAAAAGGGTAGGGATGCTACATTGTGTCCTAGTCTGCTAGCTATCATCAGGCATTCCATTATGAATATCCAGGGAATGTATGCATCACAATAATATCCTGACTCTGTTGTGTTTTCAAGCAATACACATAGCTGCTGTGGTCTCCTAGGCTGTTTCATTATTTTTGTTTGAGAAGCTGATAAAAAGTAAAGAATGCATTTCATGAAGAAAACAGCTTTAGTTCTCTTCATGGAATACTACAGGGATATAAACTGAGGGGGGGAGGGGGAGATTTTGTTAATGGTCAACCTGCAAAAGGACATGTTGTTACTGTGTGTTCTTACTGATCATTAGCAAATAAGTACATCCTGTATGGTTTAAGGGGAACAGATATTCCCAAAATGGATGTGAAATAAAAACTAGGTACATTTGTTTGAATCTTTAATCTACATATCACATTAATAGTAGAGAGATTTAGAAGAAGTATCTTTAAATGTATCATTTAAGGTGCTTTTTCTTTTTCTAACTAAGGAACGCAGACAACAATAAAACTAGCACTGAAGCAAAAGGAAGAAAAAAAGTAAGGCTCAGATTTTTGTGGATCAGTACATCTTGTCTTCCTGCCTTTAAATAGCAGTTATGTAAGTGAAAGGTATATTAAAAGTAAATTAATAACCTGAGAACTTCTTTGGTTTTTGTAGACTAGAAACAATCAAAACAAGAAACATCTCTTTAGTGACACAGACACAGAATACAGAGGTGATGACAGCAAGACAGACATTAGTTGGCTACAAGAATCAAATAGAAAATCTAAAGCCCAGATAATTGATTACAGTAGAAATAAAAGCTTAGGGAAACCAATAAGCACAGACAAAAGTAAGCAACTTTTTTTTCGTATTTCTTAAGAATGCTGTAATAAGTTTGTCCATAGATATTTACTGCACAGCATGTAATGTGCTGTGTTGCAGATACAATGTGGTTTTGTTGTCTTATTCCCAAGTATAAGAAATTTTCAAATGAGTTCTAAAAATTTATAAAGGTTAATTCCCAAAAAGTCTGTGTTTTAGAGGATGGGACAGGCAGAGATTATCAACTAAAAAATCTTTGGCTTTTTAAAATAATGTGGTAAAAGCAGTTTACTGAATCAGTAAGTTTGTGAGCATAAAAGTGGTTCCATGATTTTACAGCTAAAACTCTAACTGTCAAACATTCACAAAGTTTGCTGTTTTTTCTAACTTTGTGTATTACAACAGCAGATAAATTCTCTGAACCTGCTTGCCACGTGGATAAACCTAAAGGCAAAAATGCAAATAAGAAAAAGGTAAATATAAATTTGCAACTAGATTAGTAATACATATTCAAAATGTCTTAACTCGCTACAGAAACTGTTTTTAACCAATTTTTCATAAATATGTGTCATTTCTCCGTGTTTATTTCAAGCGAACTTGTTAAGTACAGTTAGTTCTTTTCAGGTGGTACATGCTTTTTATGTAGTATTTCAAGCATAAACTAGCTATCAGTTAAAATTATTATTATACATTGATGCTTTTGTAAGTTTTATTACTTAGAATTATTGTATCTGCTGCTTAACAGCCATCTACTCCATTGAATATGCCATTAGCTTTTCAGCAAGGGTTTTCATGTGGTTAATGTGCCTAATTGAATTTTAATACCTTTGAGATTATAATTTCTTTAAATGAATATATGTAACATAGTGAAACTGCAAAATAAGTGTCATAGCTAAAGAAAGAATAATAATTGCAAAATATTGTAAGCATATTAAAGTTGGGAGTATAATAAATTATAAGCGATTATGAACATATTAATGAAAGGTGGTTGTAGATGTCTGTAAGCCAGAGTTTAAAAAACAAACAGACAAAACAGTAAACACCAAAAAAACCCCAAAACCTTCTGTCCACTCCAGACTACTCTTTGGTCTCAGACTGTACAATAATTATACAAATCTATTTAATATTTGTAGTTTAAAGCTACATACATGCACTCAGTGTAAATCATGTATATGAAACACCACATGTAGGTATTGATGGCGATTCCTAGTCCATGTAAATCAAGACTGAAGAGGGCTTCTGAACAGGGCTTCAAAACTGAGAAGAGTTTCAATTGCTCAATGTTGAATCAGTATACTTACTAAAATGTGTCCTTTTTTTTTTTTTTTTTTTTTGTAGCGAAATTCCCTAGACCTACCCAAGCAAGTTCAAAGTTCCTACTTTGAGGAGGTAGGGTTCCACTGCATAGATTTAGATGGAGAGCATCTGAATCATAGAATGATTTGGGTTGGAAGGGACCTTAAAGATCATCTCATTCCAACCCCACTGCCATGGGGAGGGACACTTTCCACCAGACCAGGTCGCTCAAAGCCCCATCCAACCTGGCCTTGAACACTTCCAGGGATGGGGCATCCACACATCACAGGGAAACCTGTCCCAGTGCCTCGCCACCCTCACAGTAAAGAATTTCTTCCTTATGTCTAATCCAAACCTACCCTCTTCCAGTTTAAAGCCATTACCCCTTGTCCTATCGCTACATGCCCTTGTCAAAAGTCTATCTCCAGCTCTCCTGTAGCCCCCTTGAGGTACTGGAAAACCGCTATCAGGTCTCCCTGGAGCCTCCTCTTCTCCAGGCTGAACAGCCCCAACTTTCTCAGCCTGTCCTCACAGGACAGGTGCTCCAGCCCTCTGATCATCTTCACGGCCTCCTCTGGACTCGCTCCAACAGGTCCATGTCCAAGCCCAGGAAGTCACTAATAGACTTGATCCTAGAGATGAGGAGGCTCAGAAAGCACACATTTTGCACAGAGCACTTTTCAGGACAGTAAGGAGGCAAGAATTCTAATCTCTCCTAGTCTGAGAGGCATTGCACTTAACATTTTACATCCCTTCTAATGTCAGGTCCCTCGGTTACTTTCAGTGAGAACATCCTTTGCCCTGTTGCTGAACACTGACTGCTGTGTAGAGAGTGGCAGTAGTTAGGACGCAGAAGGGGGACAGATAGAAAGGAATACTGATTCTAGTGTAGTGTTTAAGGTAATCGGTTCAGAGGTGATGATCAAGGATACTGGTTCCTGCTCACTATGCAGGCTTTTGGTTTTATTCTATTTCAAAGCAGTTACAGTCTAACTTAAATGAGCACATATTTCAGAGAGCAAGCTTTGGAAACCCACTTTGGCTTTGCTAAAGTTGAAAAGTGGCATTTATTTTGCCTCTTCACTTTTTTTGACTCTTACATTGTTGATCGCACTGTGCTTTTTGTGCAGTGGAAATTACCTTTCCCCAAATGCCTGCTAGACTAATGGCTTGACTCTCCGAGCTTTGGTAAAGTTAAACTTTTTTCGTTGTTTTGAAATAATGGATTTCAAGTCATATTAAACCCAGTTACCTGCCATTTATTTTCATATATTTATTTGTTAATCATTCTGATATAAATTGAAGATGTTTTTATTCTTCCAAAGACAAACAAATATAAAGAACAGAATTCAAGAACTGATGAAACAATAGAACAAACCACCAGACCAAAACTACCTCGAAGAGCAGCATTAGCAAAAAATTACAAAGAACCTTCCAGTTCAGAGTCAGAGAGTGAAAGGAAATCTCCAGCATGGGGGAAATCAAAAATACAGGTATGCAGTTGCACTTTATTCTTGAAAATCCACTTCTGCTATAATTTCAAAATAAACTCTGATCTACTTTGTACTTAGTACTCCTAAATTTTAAGTGCCAAACATGAGCAAGTTATACTGTATTTTATTTATTTATTGTTTCCAGTAGTGCCCTTTTAAAATTATGAATATTTATCTGCTAAGAAAATCAGCCCTAAAGAATCATCAGTTTCTATTTATGAAATTTATTCTGCTGCACAGAACAGCTGTGTCCTTTATTTTAAAAACTTACTGATATTTTGAAAGTGTCTATTAAATGGGAGGTTTTAGTGAGCCAAATTTTGTTCTTTTCAATAATGTGATTTTGATAACACTATATTATCCTGTTCTACTACAATAGAAAATGCTGACTTGAGAGTATCTCAATGCATTTGATGAATATCTAAATAGGATTTTTAGTAAATTAAGCAATGGTGTTGGGTGCTAAAACACTTTGATTCTTTTAATTTAACATTTCAGTGTATGTGGATAGGTCTGTAAACTTCACTGGTTAAATCTTGAAGCATTGGTAATTGCCTCCAGTAGTTAAGAAGTTCATAAGAATAAAAATTTTGGTGATGAATTAAACCAATTCAATGCATATTGATATTAGAACACTTGATATCCTTCCAAATTTAAGTACTTCCAATCATGTTCCTTTTTGGACCTTCTGCTTGTTCAATGATACATTAATACGCTTTTTACCTGCATATATATACCCTTCCATATGTTTACAAATAATGTTTATATAAACTTTGTTTTAATAGAAGCGTATGAATGGGGAAAACAAGGATAGTAATCAGCAAAAGGAACTCCAGAATATTGTGTCTATGGAGTCAAAGAGTGTAGCTAACTATGTCCATAAAGCATGTGTTAAATTAAAGAATTCTGCAGAACAAAAAGAAATTGAAATGCCGTCATCTGAGAGTCCGGCATCTGTTGAGACAATGAGATGTAGGTATTTTGACTTTTAATTTATAGCAATACTGTATTAAAAGTTGGATGTTAAAGAGGATTATCACAGCAGTAAAACTTTACATTTATTTCATGCTTTTAAAATAAGAAATATCCCTAATTCAGTGTGTACCACATAATATAAGGATGTATATTAATATGTCACTAACACTTTTATAAGTTGGTACAGTTACTTGACGTAGGCATAATACAGAAGTGCAATACGGAAGTGTCAGAATGAATCTGGTAACTGCTAAAATAGTGCAGAGAGTGCAAAAAGTGCAAGTGCAGCAAGTCATATCCCAGCACTTAAAGTAGAATTCCACTCAGCCAAGACTCGCGCATACCTGGAGTTGGAACAGTTGGCAATGTTGGGCTTTAACTTACCTTTTTTCCTTTCATTCCTCATGCTGACAGTTAAGTAACTGTTTTATAGGTGCTGAAAGAATATCAGAAGGAGATGTTACTCAAGAGCATACTTATAGTGAAAAATCACTGCCTCTTCAGGAGTCAACACTAGAAAAAAGGGAAATGTTAAACTTTGAGAAAGGAATCTCTCCCAGTAATAATTTCTGTCCACAAAAAAAGAGTGTTCAAAGTAGATATCTAAATCAATCCCCTGAGATGACTGTTAAAAAGTTAACATTTGGAAATAAAAGTTTCTCACCAATTTTAACTGAAGCATCTTTGGTAAGAATATTAAAGTTATTAATATTAAAGTTTTGTTCCATTCAGCTGCCAGCTGTTTTATGCTTTTGTACATCTCCTTTCAATTTTTTTTTTTGTTAATGTGTAGCTCAGCTTAACGACATATAAAACTGTCAGTGGAAAACATGCAAAGGGATCTTTATCTGAAACATACAATAATAATGAAGATTCAAGTTTCAGACATTGCTTTTCAGAAACCCTTTCTATTAAAGGAAGACTACAAGAAATCACTAAACCTATCACAAAAAGTAAAGAAGAGGTATGTTACTAAATCCTTTTCTCTTCAGAAGAGAGCTGCAGCTTTTTGTCTCTTTTATCCACTTTATAGATAGTGAATTTTAAGGGAAATGCATCTTTCATAATGTAAAACACTATATATAATGTTTACTTGTGACCTGTTTGGAAAATCCTACTAGTTAATTTTTAAATATTTGAGATAAATTAGGGAATTGTTTATCATATGGATACAAGGAAATAATTTTATCCCAACAAGATCAGTTATAATTAATATCTTAAATAATAAGAGGGAGTAAATATGTTCTTCTTGGCTTTAAATAAAATTATTTTTCACAAATTAAAGAATTGTGACATCTGCGTGGAAAAACCTCTCGAGGTGAAAAAGTGCTCTCTTAGTGTTAATGTACTACTGAATATAACAACTATTTGTAGCATTGGCAAATAAATAAAAACTGCTATAAACCTTTAAACCAGTTCTCATAAGTAATTTTTGTGTGTGTGTGTGAAAAGCACTAATGACTCCCTTAAGAAATTATTTTGTTTGTGCCCTCTTGCAAGAAAAAGTTAGACCTTACTCGTCATTTGACTTATTACTATCACTAATTATTAATGTGGTGAAGAATTTGTTTATTCTTTCATCTAGTGAGACCTAGTAGTAAGTCATGCAGTGATTTTTTTTTTATTATTGTTTTGCTTTTATTGTAATTGTGTTCATTTCCCTACTTTAACGAAAAGCAACATAGATATGGATTTCTGATGAAGACTTCTAAAAGTGCTTTAAATTGGAAGCTAATAAATCCATGACCTTTCTTTTAGGATTGTGTAGCACCATCTCCACTGTCTGTTTCCAGTGGAAGTAAAGTACAGCCTTGGAGTGAAGAACCTTATGGCCCCATGCATGAGTCAGGTACAAACATTTCATTTTAAGCAAAAGGCTTTCTACGCGTCTCGTAAAAGTTAAGAAAAATGTTTATTTGGCATAAAAATATTGTCCAAGTATTTATTTTAATCTTGTTTTCTTTCTTATACTTTCAGTATTATTCTGTTTTTACTCTTTTGCCCATTTTCTTTGCTGGTTTAATTACCCTAAAAAACCCTGGAAACTTGTCTCCAAAGTGCAGTTACGGTAAAGAGTTAGTTGCGCTCTTAAGAAATAATTAGAAGCATTCCAACTGATACTGGAAAAAAAGTGGGGATAACGGTATTATCAGGAAAAGAGGGCTCAGGGTGAATCTCTTTGAGTGAGTCTTGCATGAGTCGGAGTTCTGTGTTCCATTGAAATCCTGTTGTTCATGTACATCAAGTGCTCATATCTACTGAACATGCCCTCCATAAATGTAATGCTTATTAATTTTTATATAGCTCTTGAGCTTTAAAGACAAGACACACATACTTCTAGAATTTGGATCCAAGGGTCAATATACTCTTCTTTATCTTCCCATGTTGTTGTTCTAAATAACCCTAAAATTCAGCATTGTTTTCATGTTTATTAAAGGACCAACTACACACACATTTCTCAAACGAAGCTACCACAGTGATACAGAAAGCAATTCTGATGAAGCAGAAACGAGCAAAGAGGAGGAAAAGAAAGGAAACAGAAGAACAAAGTTACAGCCTAGAAAATTATTTAAAACAGATGATACTGTTTCTTACAGAGGTTAGTTACGGCGTGAAAGTTGACTATAGTTGGGCAAAAGTTTGAAATACGTAACAAAGTTTTAACAAGAAAAGATAATATCCATAAAAATGCATCTTACATATTTTAAAGACATAAAAATAAATGCTGTATATTTAGACTATATCCATTTTATATGTCAGAAAATTGGTATGAAAATCGAAACTGGTCTCATCCATCTAAGTGGTGAAATTAATATGTATATAAGAAAAGCTGTTCTAGGCCCTCTTGTAACTTCAGTTTTTCATACTGAATTGTGACTATCTCTTTTTATTTCTCTTCAGTATCTGAAAGCATATCTACTGTATCTGTAAATGATCTTTCTGTTTTGGATGGGGAAATCTGGGAACCTGGTTGTTCAACTATCAGTATATGTCAGCAGCTCCAAAAAGGATTTACTAAGAAAATTGAGGCAAGACATTTAATATATAATATTAGTTATCTATGTGGGTACACATGCATTTGAATGATAGCTTGTCTTACACCACAGAATTTGCTTAAAAGAACATGAGAATAGCTGTGTGCATAGGATTTCAAGAAATATCAGAATTCAAGGTTCCTTTTATGCGTTTTTCAATTCCTAATACCTAACTCTCCAATGATTGTCTTTCCCAGGTCTGTTTTACTTTTATCCTGTACATTGTTTCAAAACAAGCTTATGTATCTAAAGTAACAAGCATACTGCCTTTTGATTTTTTTTCAAATTATCAAATTCATTAATGAAATTTATTTGCAAAAAGGGAAACATGGGCCTGAATAATGCATTTGTTAATTTGTTCAAAGACAGCTGTAAGCACATGTTATTCATTCATGTATACTTTCTCTGTTTTGAGGAAATATATTTTTCAAATAATATACTTCTAATTAAGTTAGGTAGAATTTTATCAAAAACGTTTATTTACATTTCTTTAACAGAAAGCTTTTCCTGAAATGATAGGGAGATAATTAAAAAAAGAAAAAAAAAAAAAAGCTGTTTTGCTCAGTGTGATCTGTGATACTAAGCAATTACAGTACTAAACATACTAGAGTACTACAGTACTTTTTTTCCTAAAGTGAAAATAATCTGAATTTAATCTTAAAACATCCTCATAGAGCCGCTCACAGAAAATGGATCATTTTACTAAGCAATCATTAAGAGCTGCCCATCAGCATTTGACAACAATGAGTTACCAGCTTCATGAATGCAGGTCTGTAAGGAAAGATTTCTTTTAAAACACTCTTAAAATGCAATGAATACCTTCTAAAAGTAACTAATTTTGTTTTGGTAGGATCAGGCAGCTGGATAAATTTCATTTTGCTCTCCTTGAGGAACTTGAGAATTTTGAAAAAGATTCTCAGTCCCTGAAAAACATGGAAAAAGAATTCTCGGTTTGTATTTTAATTGCTTGATCATGGAGAAAATTAAATTCTTATGGAATCCATAGATTATTCATATTATCTTTAACTTCAGATCATTAATTCTGATTTTAATTAAAAAGTCTTTATCATTTTGCTTAAAGTTCGGTCACATTTCAAATAATGAATTTGAAGTGTTAGGATTGGCTAATGCTGTGCTCTTAGAATTTCTAGATCACCGCTATATGTTTTTCTTCCTAGAATAAACTATTACTACTTGTAATGGGCTGTTTGCCTCACTTCATGAGCCTTTTTTTTTCAGCTGGCCTGTATTTCAGGAGCATGTAGGCATTTGAACCTGATTTGCTGTGTGTTCTATGATGAGCCAGTTGACATCCTGGGTCTACTACTTGCTGTAATGTAAAAAGCAATGTACAAATATTCATATTAACACAAGACTGTATTAGCTTTTTTCTTTTACTCTGAAGGCATAGCTTAAATTATATGGAAAGTCTGATTAAAATGATACACACATTCTTTTTCATCATGTTGAAACTGTTATGCAGAACAGATTTTTGGTAAAACTGGTTCCGTAACAATAGAATTCTTGAAGTGCCTCATCCTGCCAGCTAAACTGATTGTTTTCTTTTCAAGCTTCTGTGGTGACTGTGTAACTCCTACCCATTCTGTGCTGAGTCTGTGGTTGTAGGTTATTTTACTCATACTAGATAGCTGTCAGTTTTAGTTCAGAAAATATTACTTCTTGCTGATTATCATCTATTAATATTTTTCCTTCCAGACCTTTTGGAAAAAACATACACATACTTTTAGTACATACATGAAAAATGAGCAACAGAGGTTAGTAGGCTTCTTCATTAATCCTGGGTGATAGTGTTCTGTTCATTCAAGGTATAAATTAGGTGAACTACTATTCTCTATGCAATTTCTCTCTTCCATAAAATAGAGATAGTAGATGAGATGAGAAAATGAGATTTAAATGTTACGTTACAGGAAAAAAAATTAATTAATCTAAATTTTTCTACATGCCTGCTAGACTATTCCAGTAGTAACAATGATGGTAATATTTATCCATGTTTTTAAGTACAAATATACTACAAATAGTGGGATCTGTTCATGCTGTGTGTGGAAAGTTCCTACATAGCAAAGCTATTTGAACTGCCTTTTATTTCTTTAGAATTCAGATTCTTAAAACTTCATTTGAAAAGAACATCTACCATACTGTTGACTATGAAGAACGTATTTTCACTTCAGAGGTATGATGAACTTTTGTTTCTTTCTTGTTTTTAATATTTTTAAATTCTTTCATTTTACCAACAGATATCAGTCTTGACTTTTTTCCAAATAAAGTATTTATCCTCAGTATTGTATTAATGCCACTTAAGTATTTTTGTAGCTTATTGTTTTCATAAAATATCCTTTAATGTAACAATATTCAGTGTTTTAGGGCTAGATTTCACCCAGTAGAAGGTTTGTGCAATTATCTGGAAAACTGCTGCAAGGTTTATTCTCTATAATGTGGCTTTGTTTACCAGTGTTAATCATCCAAGAAAGAACAAATTTATAACGCCCATCCCTTTCCCTAGGCAGGTGGATGCATATGCATCTGTATCTCTCAGTTATAAACCATTTAGGGATGTAATTGTCGTCTTGACAATGGGTTACAAATTGTGAGCAGAGAAGATGCATTCGGTATCTTTTTATAGATGCATCTGATGAAAGAAGACATAAAAGGACTCCAAGAGAAACTTCTTAAAGAAATGGTAAATGAAGTTATCTTGTCCTTATTTTTACTGTTTAAGTATAGCTGTTTGAACACTAGATTACTAAAAATTGTAATTTCTAATACCCTATCAAAAATAAAAATGAGTCAGAATCTGTGTATCACTGACATGTTATACTTCAAACCTTAGCGGGGTGATAAAAGCAGCAGGCAGATACGGATGTACTGGTTTAGTTTGCAGTCTTAATATGTTGAATGTTGATGTGGAAAAGAAAAATACAACATTTGATATGTTAAAAGCAGCATATCTATGCACCAGAATTATAATACTTCAAATAAAGTCTTCCTTTTGTTTTTTAAGTATTGATAAATGTCATGGTTTTTGCACAGCAAGAAGAGGAATTGTGTAATGTTCGCAGAGGATTGCAGACATTGTTTCAATCAGAAGATGAGAAGATCGAATTCTGAAGTAATATTTTCAGATACTTTCCTGAAATTCATTCTTTTATAACGAAAAATTTGACAATTTTTTTTTTTTAACTCTCAAGGAAACTATTGTAATGAAAGCATATTTTCCTTAATATTAAAATCTCTTAGATAAGACTTCTCCTTTTATGTGTGAGATTTGGAATTATTTTACTGAATCCACTAAAATGCAATATGTAAAATTTTTAGTTTTTAGCATGTGCTGTTTTTTAAGAAGTCTTTAACAATTTTAACAGGTTATTTAACTGACTTTCAGAGAGATCACTTCGAATTTCACTTTGAATTTATGTTTTGGGACTGTGTGTACAGCGTACCCCTCTAGTCTGATCCAGAATACAGTCAGAAATTATTCAGGGATAAAGTTGCCTGTTTTGATCTCAGTCCTATTTGTCTGTGATGTTCGACTTAATAGGAGTTTCTAAGAGAAGACAAAACTCTTCAGCACTTGTGGTTGAACTACGTTGCAAATAGTTTTATTAAATAGTTCACGAAAAATATATATTGTCTGTCTTTTTCTTTTTTTACAAGATGATGTTATTACTATTTTGCTTTATATCAGTAATGTGTATTCGCACGTCAGTCATAAAACTTGCTGCTGTGCAACTATTTTGTATCAGACAACAGATAGCAAGAGCTATTTCTGTAGCTCAGAAATATATGCTACATACTAATACAATCTATGCCATATACTTAGATTTCAGAATATTTCCGAAGAAAACGACCAGTGAGACATAATTTACACTTCTCCTTTGTTGCCATGTATCAACTAGAAGTTTTCTTCTGAATATTTATTATGAATATTAACTTCGAAGTTAATATTTTTCTTAATTTGCTTTTACATTAAACAAAAATCTACCTTCCATTTCATAGTTCCTTAGGAACCTTTTAATATTTTTTAACTTGAAATCCTGCATTTAAATACTGTAAACTTTTCAGGATCAGAACAATACCTTTAATAATTTTCATATCAGTTCTCTTTAAAAATGAGGATTGAAAACCTACAGCTGATCAAGAAGTAGCAGATGTAGAGAATAATTCATAGAATGTGCATGTCTTGGAGCTTGTCTGTATTACCACATGCAGAGCTGCCTCTTTACCATGGAGCCGACTCCAGGTTGACGCTGCCAGCATTGCGGGGGCCTGAGCTCACTGAGCGCCGCACTAACACAACTTCACAGCTTCTGGAGCAGGGCTGAAAGGGGTCTGTGCATCTCCGTAGCTGATGTTATGACCACAGAGGTCTCAAAAGAATATATTAGCCAGTTTGGGGGTAACAATTCTTAACAACTTCATCACTTTACAGCCATTATTTTACATTCCATGGTACCTCTTATTTTGCCCTTTGCTTGCCTTTGACATCGTACACGCTTCTCTGTCATTTCTTCCATTATTCTCTCTACCCTCTGAACTCTTCTGTTTTTCCTCAGTTTCCTTTCTACATTCCTGTTGCTGCTTTTATTATCAACAGACATTTACTTACTGTAGTGTTCTTTAATCTAATTTTTTCTCATCTGTTACTGAAACCATTTAGTCTGTAGCTCTTAAACTCTTATTTTTTTAGTCCAACTAGTTCTGAATGCAGCTATTACACTATATTGCTATTATTGTTGTTTAGTATTTTTTTAAGTCTAATAGATGGGCTTTCATCATTTTAAGTTGTTGGCTGTTATTTAGGTCTTACATTGATTTGACTTCCTTCAAACCCACCAATCATTTTCTGAAAATATTTATCCAGTAGAAGTTCCCTGCTGAACCTTACCACTATTGGCATCTTTGGTGATACTTAACCAGTTCAGTTTTATTAACTCTTTGTTGGTTTGCCCATGCAATCTGTCTGTCCTACAGTACTTCATATAGCTTTGGCTTATCCTTCACTACTTCTGAGAGTAACTGAACTAATAAACTCCTAAAGTTTATTTTCAGAGAGAAAAATGGCATTATTTAAAATTGAATTTTAAGTCAAGGTAGAATACTCTTTAACTGAAGTTCTCGGAGAAAATGGGAAATCTGTTTATTTCTAAATTACTACTGTATCTTTTTATTAATGTTGTATTTAAATTAAAGAAAAAACAAAAGTCCATACTCATAGATTGTAGCCTGAACTCAGCACTCACTGAGCAGCCTACTGTAATTTCAAAGTTTGCCTTGTTCGGAGCAAGGGAGTGGGACCAGTGACCTTGGGAAAGGACGTAGGTTTTTATCAACCTAAATTAGTCTATGACTTTATGAGAAAGATTGCTGTTATCATTATTGCAAATGTGATCTTTAAAAAACAACTTCTTAGATCAGAAATGGATGTGTTAGATTTCTATGCAATGTGCACTGAGAATAGAATGCAGAATAATTGGTGTTCTTAGACTTAATCGATGGGAAGTGGTTTGCTGTAAACAGAAATACTTGTAAATGAAATTTATTTCTTAATAATTAATTTTAAAAACACAAGGCTGCGTTGTCTCTGGAAATTATTATATTGAAACTGCTAGTAAATTATTTGGTCTACTCATCCCATCTATGTAAGTGTACTTAATGCTTTTCTAATTTTTCTGAGCCTCTGATTTTTGTTTGGGTGTTTGGTTTTTTGGGCTGTTTTTGGGGGGTTTTTTTGAGCCTGTGATCACTGTCATCTCCACTAGATGGAGCTCATGAGATAGTAAACTTTCTTTTTACTTGTGTAATTGAATTTTATCTGTATATGAAACGGTATTTTTCTCTTAACTGTACAAGGTTTTTAAAAGTGCACTGCAAAACTCAAATTCTTCTCTTTCAGTGAGTTCACATTGGAAAAATAATACAACTATTTATTTTAGTGAGGACTCATGATAAAGTAGAAGTGTGAAATTTTACTGGCCACTTACCAGTCTTTACCCTGCTCCCATTAACTTATAAAAACTGTGAGCAGGTACAATCAAATTTAACAAATGTAAAAATGTGCAGCATATCACAAAGGAGTATTCACAAAGGGAAGTTCGGCACAGGGAGAGTGCTCTTTTTTTTTTATTTAGTTTGTGAATGCGAAAGCCCAGGGGTCATTCATAGCAGACCTAAATAGGAAGTGTGCACTTTAGCCCCGTTTCTTTTTTTCCTTTGGGAAAAAGCGGCACAAGAACAGCCTCCCTAAGCTAAACGTGCCTTCAGTGGATGCCATCGTACGTTCCAGCAGTAACTGAGCGCAGTACACACAGTGAATGCCTGCAGTCTACAAACAGCTTGATAGACTTGCCCACCTGTAAGCTGTCAGTAGTTAGCTGACAGTGATCGTGTGCGGCTCTGCAGTAGTTAAAACTTTGTCTCTTACCAGACTGAAGCAGAAAAAAGGCTGGGATGCTCGTGATGGAAGGGCATCTGAGAATGGGGATAAGCAAAGCTGTTGCTAACTAACTGCAAGATGGTTAAGTCACATCAGTAATGCAGCTCACAGGCATTGTTTGAAATTTAAAAAGCTGGTTTATGTTACCCTTAAAATATTCTTCTGTTTATCATATTTTTTCAACATAATGTTTTATCCAACATTTTTATTATCAGTAAAAGTATGTGCCACTGCTAAACAGGAGTGTTACTTTCATGGACCATTAGCCAAGTTGGTAGTTGACAGTGGGTCATCTACTGTTCTCAAGCTAAAAATGGTTCTTCTGCTGAATAAACTTTTCTGTCCTTTCCATTTACCCTTTGTAGTATACTACACCTGGATTATCATCATATTGTTGTGTAGAATTAATAGTATTTTATTAATAAAAAATTAAAATTATTAATAAATAAAATTAATAGTATTTTTAAAGGCTACTTATGCTACATATTTCTGTGAAAAGCCAGCAAGTCATAAAATTGCCATAAATAGGAAAAAAAATCTCTGGATTATGTAATCAGGTAATTCAAGTCTTCAACTGGTAGTCACCTAAGTCAAACCTTAAAAACTTGTACGAAATTACAGCCAACTGCAACGAAGCTAGCAAGCGTCATTGGTCCTGGGCACCACACCTGCCGTGATTCATCCGTTTCTTCTAGCGTTGCCCTTACTGACGTATGTTTCAAGTGTTGCACTGTATGTTCTTACCTTCATTCTTAAATGCTAGCTTATCCAGAGAATAGCACTGTATTTATTTCGTCCCCACACTGAGCAGCAGAAGAGAACTGAAAGTGAGTCCATCCACTGTTTGCATTGATTGTATTCACCATCTTGCAGCAGTTCAGTAGTAGTCTATACAAACAATTTTACAAACTGTGTTTTTTTTTTATTGTTTTCACTCTTTATGGAGATCATCTCAATGAAGCTACAAGATTGAGAGAGCCTTTTTCAAATTTTTAACATTGAATGACTTCCTAAAAGGACAGCATTTAAGACTCTTGCAGAGAAATTTTTGTCTTGGTGAGCGTATGTGCCATTTTGTTGCTGTCTCATCAGGCATGCTTTCCAGTTATCAGTGTATTTTTTTTTTCCTAAGTTTTTTCTTGTAGTATTTTGAGTAGAATTCTCAGATGTTTCTAGATGTCCAGCATTACTAGAATGTCTGGCTTTACATTTTTCCCAACCAGTTCTATTTGCTTTGTTATTAGCATTTAGTAACTTTTTTCCTTCTACTGTCAAAGCATTAAAATAATTTGTTTGCTAAAGATCGCAGTACATTGCTGTCCTACACTACTTCAGCTTCTGGCCCTCTAAAGGGTGACAATTAAGTTGATTGTTATTCAAAATTATAAACTGGACAACAGTAGATAAAACTGTAACAATCATGTTACGCTGGTTAGGATCTGGTCCAAAACATGGATACTCCACAAGATGGAAAACCTTAGTTAAGATCATCCTTTTTGAAGACTCTGTATTGGTAAAGAAGCTATACAATCTGATGCATAATGATTGTAATCTCTTCCCTTCCCAACTATCCCTAGGGGAAAAAAAAAAGAGCTTTAGGGAACGTTCATTTCCTGCAATAAGTAGTCATTTAATTAAAGAACAAAAGTAACAGGAATCAAAAATGCTTGCAGCTGTGATTCTGTTAGACATTATATAAAAAAGAATGAAATTATAATACATTAAATTAGTTTTTAGAACATGAACTTAAGTGTTTTACAAACTAATCGTGGTAAGTTCCAAATGTCTTGTCAACGTAATACTGAATGACAGTGTGTCATGTCCGTTTATGTCAGAGGCCTTGGAATGGTAAAGCCTGTACATGCAGAACATCTCCTTTTCCAAGACAGACTGCAAAACAGTTTAAAACAAGTGTTAAAGGAGAGTAGTAGGTTCTTTCAAGTAGCTTTACTTCAGTCTTTTTCAGCAGATCGTCCCACTCCACAGGCCATCGCTCTTCTGACTTCAGAGCGGAGTACACCTCTGGTGTTCCTTTCTGTATGTAAGTGCTGTAGAGACTTCGTCTGCAGAGTCCTTCTTTCACATAAACATCAAGGTGTCCTGGACTGAACTTTAGGGAAAGACTTATGTATTCCCTGATGTGTGTTCAGCAGCATTATCAAAAAGTAAAGACAGATTCTTCTCAGAAGAAAATTTCTATGGCCTGTGAAATCTAGGAGAAATAAGAGAAATTTTTCAAACCACTTTGAAATAAAAAAAAAGACGTAGTTTTAAAAAATTCTATGTTAGATTAACAAAAATATATAACAAATAAAACCAGTATTCATTTGGTTTAAAAGTATAGTAACAATATTGAAGAATGTTAGCGACTTTAAGTTTTAATTTCCACCAACACATTTCCACACATTTGCCATGACTGTAGTGCAGTTACAGCCCTCAGGGCCCAGTCTAACCAGTTGATTTGGGAGTGCAAGTGCAAATAGAGGTGTGAGGTTGATTTTGTTGTTTTTTTTCTTTTAGGAAGTAAGCTACAGTTTGCCATTGGTAGAAGCACTCTTTGTTGTGCGGTGATCTTGTTATTTTTGTAACAGTTGCGCAATGTTGAGCTGATGCGTCAGAAACTAATGACGACATACTGTTGGTTTAACGTAGGATAGTCTTAAGATCTGTCTGGAATAAATATACTCTTGCTCTGTAGGCTTGTTCTTTTGGTTGAGATACGTAATTAAAGTCCCAATAATTTGTAATGCCTTAGCACTAATTGTAAATTGTAAGCCTATTTACTCCTAATATCCTGAACAAATTTCAAAATATATCATTATAATCTACTTAAATTCCCCAGGTAGCTTCAATTAGAGAAAGTATATCTCACTTTCAAACTTAAACTGCAGCCATCTTTTTTTTTTTTTTTCCCCCTCTGTATTTCATTCTGTCAACGCAGCAATGTCTGGCCATAAACATTGACTCTGAGTCCCGTAATGTTAGAAGAGCCCTAACAATCGCATGGACAGTCTAGAATTACATAAATACAGCCGTAAGATCAATGTACATTGCATTTACCACTCAAGTGTATTTGCCTAGACCATTTTTTCATTGAACATCCAAAGCTCAGTTAAGCTGGAATTCATTCCGAGTTCAGACATAAGCATGGAACTGGGGCCCAGGCGCTGCTGCAGGGAGCCCTCCCAAATGTGAGACTGCACACCAAGTTCCTTAGTACAGCGTGAGGCAACTTATTTTAGCAGCAAGCACACCTGAGGATGCTTACAGACAAGGCAAGAGTACACTGCGCTCCCAGCAACTCCTAAGATTGAGTTTTAAGAACAATTGGACTTGCTCAAGAGACCTAACAGAAATTGTAGGAAATAACCAAATGTTGTTGCAGATTTTCTCTAACAAACAAGGTCTTTTTGCAAGTAACAATGGCTGGGGAATCAACCACCCTCGCACTTTTTCCCACTTAGAGAAGGGAAATTATTTTTTTCATGCACATTTAAACATAGTACCTGTCCCCAGCGCTGGCACGTGAAGCAAGCTGGGCTGGACTAGGGTCACAGTGGCCCAGCCACTCAGAGTGACAAGCGTCCAGACCAGTTCTCTCTGCTGGACTGCCGTTGTGTGCTTGGAGGGGGCTGCACTCCTTCCCATAGCAACTGGACCGACATTCAAGTGATAGTGAAATCTACAGGCTGAATCCATCGGAACAAACGCGTTCCTTATGGGAGTCACGTATGTCTTGTTGCGGTATGTAGGATTTTATGTTTCTGAACAGGGAAGTTGCAATGTTTTGATAACAAGGCTGCACACTCAAGTACATTTAAAAACCATTACATACTGTATTAAGTCTACTTTAAAAAATTGTTGTGTTGGAGTTTTTTTGTTATACCCTACACTTAATTTTTTGTCATAGCTTTTAAATTTTTTGTGCAAAGAACGCAGAGTGATGTTCTGGAGAAGGTCTGCGGGCATCTCAGTATATTTTAATCAAAGAAAGAAAGAAAAAAAAAGAACACCTAACAAAAAAAAATCAAAAACACCACAAAAGTCAAATTCTGAACAGGAAGATAAATACTTCCATTTTCCTTTTCAAATAAAGCTTCTTTTGCACATTCTCCCATATGCAGCATGTAAGAGCAAAAGCTGGAAAACTGACCTTGTCAAATGTTTGCTTGATGCGTGTACTTCCATTTCATTACTCTTGTATTCGTTTAGCTCCTTCCGAATTGCTGCCTAGGAATTGAAAACAGAGGAAGGTTAACAAACAATTTTGGCTTTATAAGCATTGTAAAATACTGGACTTGCAGAGCAGAACAGGAGTTTTCTAAAGTAAAAATAATTGGCATTGGGTATAGCAAAGGATGCTATGCCAGTGGAGATGCTGAGTATTTAGGTTATGTGGATCGGGGATATGGTACTTCTTACCGTTCATTTCTGATTGCTACAGGGTCACTTCTCTCTAGAAGCAATTCTGACAGGGGAATCAAACCACAATGCTTAATGCCTCACATTTAATGAGATTCTAGGTAAAATTTATTAAAGATTAAGAGAAGTTGGCGAGAAATTGATCAACTGGTCAACTGACTTGTATGGAAGGTCAATGTGTGTCATTTGTTTAATAAAAATCAGACTGTTTGCTTTATCACAACTTGCAAATATCAGTCCAGGCTCTGTTATCACCTGGATCCGAAGGATTGCACAGTCATAAGTGAAGAAAAATGTTCACTTTTGGTGCTTAATATAATGAAATTAAAGACTATAAGAGTGAGACCATTCTTTTGTTTAAATGGCAACTGCAAGAGAACTGGAACATACTGGTGCTTTCATAGTTTCCTATATATTTGGTACTTCCTAGTTTAGCCACCTAAAATTTTGAGGGTTGTACCCATATTCATGTTTTATATCATAGATTTGGAAAAAAATTAGGAAAAATACGGTATTTGTGCTACTCTGAAAGAGAAGTTTTTCAATCACAAATGCAGTGGTCAAACTCCTGACTCTCAATTCCTGATGTGTGCCACCAGTATATGCAATGGAACTCTGTCACATTGTTTTAGCTTATAAACCTGCCTAGTTAGCAATGTGAAAACAGTAAAACTAGAAACATACCCAGTACAAACAAGGAAAATACAAAACCATTATTCTATTGATTAATATGTAGCTTGTTCACATTTCAGTGAGCTCAGAACGGCTACTGTAGTAGAAATGCACTGTTCCTTTTCTACAGGAGTCTTCTGAAACCATTTGTTACGCTTTGTGCTGAGGAGACGCTGGCATGGAGAATGAAGTGTATGATGCCCACATCTCAGAACAAAGCAGTAAGTAATGGTGTGGTCTTTGCCATTTTACCCAGTAATTATCTCAGCATCTCTAATTGCCCTGAAACTTCAAACCTTTCTCAGCAACTGGTCTCTCTGGACTCATGCTGTAGTAGTTTTCTTACTACTCAAGCACCTAAATGTGAAAGTTAAATTTGGATGTAAATCAGCTGTGTGGCAGGTATGTGACAACAGAGACGAGTGTTTGCTTATGTTTGTGAAAATGTGGGATCACGTCACTCCTGCAGCATCCATAGGGAACAGGAAAGGAAATATTTGCATGTTTAGAAACATAGCGGAGGATATTTGCATGTTTGGGACAAAACTTCCAGTCTGAGGATAAATGTTAATACTGCACTGGCTGGGAATGTTTTTGAGTTGCAGCCCGAAGGCATTAAGAGATACTTTATCCATCCTTTTTTTTTTTTTTTCCTTTCCCCCTATCAGTTCACGGGCTGGGCAGAAGCCTTTATAACACAAACCAGGCATTTTTGTAAATAGCATTTTTTGTGACAGTATGCATTGGTCAGTGTGGTTTCAGCGTAAAAAATAACGGTAAAGTTTACAGAGGTTAAATGTCCTGCAGGATCTGATGAATCATTATAGACAAAGCAAGCAGAAAGCAGTAACATGTCACTGTGATGATGTCAGTACCTTATCTGCTGCTGATAGTCTTGTCCACGGTTTATCTGCTCGCCTGTCGTAGTCCTGGGCTTTCGCCACTTCCACGTAATCACTGAATCGTATCAGGATTTTTCTGTCTCTTAGTTCATCAACTGTAGGTCTCTGGTTAAGCTGTATTAAATAGTTTTGTAAAATAAAAGCAGTATTAATAACAAACATATCAACAAAGCATGCAACATTTTCTGCTTCCCATCTTCGCTTCGTGCGCATTTACGTATACGGACAAAAAAGCCCAGCCCTCAGAGGATTATCAGGAGAGTAACAATGGTTTAAGCGGAGTTGTGGGCTACAGCACAGTGGCTTTATAATGGACAAAAGAGGTAAATATTTTAACCTGGTTATTGATAAAATACATTTACAATATGTAAAGGAATTATTATTATGGTCTGTGTATAATATCATATAACCTAGGGGTTTTCTGCTACGGGCAGCGGCAGATTGTCTGTGTAAGGTTTTCAGGACTGGACCACTGTAAGAATTTCAATTTGGCTTTAACAAGTTATCGGCATATTTGGCTTATAATTCCCCTCGGGATTCCTAGGAACAGAACAATAACAAAATGTAGTTCTGATTCTGAGAATACCTTAATGCAAAGAGAAATTTACTGGGGGAGCACACCTGGTGCTCAGCAGGGAGTCGGCTCTGCTGCTGAGTGCTACAGAGAAAGGAGCAGGCCTTTTCTAGCAAGGCAGTTGCAAAATAGGCAGCGTGCAAGCAAATATCCATTTTCTTATTTAAAGTTTATATGTAAATATACTGCTAAGTCTCATTGTAGCGGAGATGAGGTAGATATTTTTATAATTCATACTACTAGATACCGCTATCTCAGGCACCGCTGAGGAGGATGAATATTAAGGGAGGTTTTTGCATAATAATGACTTCTATGACTAGTCTATGTTATATTAGCTTTGCTAAATTTCTAAATACTAATAGAAGGTCTTGCAAGATTTTACCTTTCTTGTCAGTCTCTGTTTGATTTCCCTTCTTTCTTCCTGTTCTGTTTGATCATTTCGTTCTGCGGAGAATATATATATTAAAAAAAAAATTACTTTCCTCATGAGGAGGACTTGTAGCTTCCAAAGTTCCAGGCAACAAAAATTAGAGCATAGAAAACTTAGTAGCTGGTTCTTAGTTGTGTCTTTTGTTAGTTCAGTATGTGTCACTGGTTCTCTATTAGAACATACAGTTACCACGCCGTAAGGACATCATACTGGTGCTGATGTCAGCTTCTCCTGTGCTCTAAACTCCAGTTCCAAGGAGATTTAATAAAACAACATCACCGACACCAACTCTCCAACTGTATACACTTCAGAAGGTAAATCGAAGCTTTCCATGTTAATAATCCTTTTTTATTCTCCCTGTTGCCGGAGCAATTGCTGTTAGGTGCTGGGAAGACTCACTGCAGCAGCCTCAGGGGAAGTATATTCTTTCCCGTATAACCTTATTCTCAGGCTACATCTCTAGACGGTCACACTGCCACAGCAGTTATCTTTGACTCACGTGCTTTTTTTCTCTGCTATTCAAGATATGCCACTGGCACGAGAACCTCTTTATCCTCACGGGGTTTTCTTTTGTAGTGTTCCGTTCCAACCTAAGCCAGCTCGCTTTTGTGTGTTGTGCCTATTAGCATTCAAGCCGTGATAACTCCTACACGCTGGGTCTAAAAATAGACGAGAGTGCTGTAACGCTGTGTGAAATATATCCTTGGCCTTGGGAAACGAGTTAATGGCGTTTCTATTTCTAGTACTCTCTGTTACTAAATCAAGGCATGAGCCTGTGACCTGAACAAAGCTGAAGACCTAGAGAAAAATGTTTAACCATTCTGGGAATTCTCTAGATACTACTGTGAAGTGTATTATACCACTTGCATTAGGTATTTCCAGCGTTACAGCACACACGTGATTTTTAATGTGCCTCAAAAAGACACTAGCGCTGCAGATGAGTTTCCAAAGTGGTATTTTTAGTAGTGAAGTATTCTTCTCTGTTATTTTTATGCTCATTAGATTACACTGAAATGCAGTCATAAGTATCTGTTTAAATAACACAGTAGTGCATAGCCACAACTGGCTGTAGTAGAAATGTAAATCAAATGGCTCTAAAATGCTATAATGTGCTCTACTACAATTCAGTGGCAAGGCACAAAAATTTAAAAGAGAATAGGACAGCTAAATTTAGTGCTTAGTCAGGGAGGAACAGCTATTTAAGTCTGGAATGTTTAAAAAGAGAACAGGTTTTAAAAAATAAAGTGCATTCTAAGATGTAGAGATACCTCCAAGAAGTTACTAAGATGCTTCATTCAGTTTTAATTCACCCCTTTTCGAGTAGATATTCCTATCTATATATTTTTACTGAAAGAAGATAATTTTCTGTGGCATAGTGCCTTTTAAGACATGACTGTGATACGCACTGAGAGAATTCCTAAAGAAAAACCACAAATACACATTTCTGATCAGAAAATGCTCTTGCAAATATACTAAAAATGAATAGTGACCCCTTTCTATGAGACACTCGGGTTCAGTGCTTATTCCCAGCTTTAAGAAATAAAAGAAACAGTTCTTTTAGACAAAATAAAACAAGATGTGGTAGGAAATGCTAGCATCAACATCACTCTGCCTGCACTTAGATCCACTCATTAGTGAGGGCTGGTTTTATAAATCTCCGTAGAGAGACGCTCCCAATTAGGAAGTGGCGTGTGCAGCTCTGTCATTCATTTTGCTGCCTGTGCGTTCTTCAGGGAACTCTTAACTGCATGTGACACCAAAACAATTTCTAATGTTAAGAATGAACTGGGGGCTGTATAGTGTGACTTAAGTGATGCTGCCTTCTTGAATGTTCATGTCAGCTCTGGGTTGAATACAGGAAGAATACATGTACACCTGGGTTGTGATTTTAGTCCGTATGTTTTTCATACTTTGTGGTAAACCAGCAGTGTTTCTGTAGTTAAAGGACATAGAAGATCAACAACACTGTAAGAAAGTGTTGGCTTTAAGTTTGCTTTTTAAGTATTACTTTTATCTCAGAACATCTCCCTAAGGGAGATAAGGACTGAGATTTGCTTTAAAATAACACAGTAGTTGCACTTAGGCACTTGCAATATGCTTCTCATTTTGACAGAGTTGTAGAGATGTGATTTATTAGTCCTAAAACACCTCTGGGATAGCACTGCTTCCCTTAGCAGTACGTATTATGAGCATCAAAGATATTGGGAAACTTGGGATGCAACTGTACAAACCCTTGCAACGTGGAGGCAGTTTTAGTGATTGCTACAGCTTTGCATGTCAGACGCAGGCCAAGTGTTTTTAAAGTCCATAAAAACAAGAATCTCAATATCCCTATTAATAAATGGAGACTTTACTCATTTCCAAATTCATTCAAAACCGAGACTAGAGTTGTTGATCTGTCCAGCCCTTTAAGATTACAGCTGACACAGCTAAGTGATGCCCTTGGCGCTTTACAAGATACCTAGTGTTTTATATAATGGAAGAGGTAAATAAAATAGAAGTGGTTCTGATCTCAGCTGAACCTGTATAAAGCCTGAGCAACTGAACTGAAGTCAATAAATTTGCTCCATGCTGGGAGCTCTTTAAATGAGATACAAATCTAGACCAGTATGTTTAGCCGGCATTCAGGAAATATCTTTAATTCTGCTTTATCTTCTTTCTGCTTTATCTCTCTCTAAGCTCATTATATGAATGTATTGGAACTTTTTTATTACTAAAGCTGGTCAGTTTAACCCAGATTAAGGATGTAACCAGCACACTTCAAAAAGTAAACATAAAGAAACAGATATTTTCAGTAGAGATATTTTCAGCTCTTCCTTAGCCAGGAAAAAAAACCAAAGAAACAGATTTTCAGAGATCTTAGGTACTGACTCTTGAAAATTTTGCCCCACATATTTCAGAATCTTGAGTTACTGCTTTTTCTTGCCTCTTGTGGTAGATGACAGGTGAAGTTAGGCCAAGTTCATCCATTCACATTCACAAAGACTCTATCATTTTTCTCATTTAGCTATGCACGTGTTAGACACATCTAATTTTACCATGTGCTATGTATGCATTTACTGAAAATACTGATGACTATAAATTGACTGTGGAATTCCTTTGTGTTAAAACTGAAATGAAATCCCCAATAACTTCAATGGCAAGAACATAAGGTGTTTTCTATGAACTACTAAGAAAGTTCTGAGACATTAAATTTTAGGCAACAAAATGTAGATAACTTTTTCTTCTAGCAAATTACAATCATTTAATGATTAAATATGAATTAAAAAGCATAGGCAGCATTGCTTGAAAGACATAAACCTATGTGGCTTTGTTTTATGCTTGTTTAATGAGAACCAAACTGTTGTTCACATATTTCTGGTTTTGACCTTTCAACACTAAATAGACCACGAAAATAACAGAAGCAATATATTTTTCCTTCAGGCAGATGGCCTCTCCATTCTCTTGTCTGAGACCTATAATGGAGACAATTTCAGAGCCCTCTCTCACCTTCCCCTAACTTAGAGGATTCCCAGCGCTTATAAGGAAAAGGATTACGGTCATCACTTGTTCGATCCCCAGGTCAGAACACCAATCTGTGGGAAAAGAGTTGCCAGTTTCTGCCTTGTGTTTATCTGAGAGATGTTGAGAACATTCCCCTGTCGCAGCATCTGTAACGGCGCTGGAACTGTCCCTCTAATAACTCCGATATCTCAGAATGATCTTTCTTTGACTTGTTTTTGGGAAGATCTCTAATGATACGAACAAATGTACTTGTCAGGAGAATCACACCTCTGCAAGGGTGCTTTCTCCACTCCACTTTAGCCTGGGTGGTATCTGGTGTACAGTTTGCCATGACAGTCCACATCTTGAAAAATGTCAGTCCAATTCTCAGTGCACTGCGTGACACTAAGCCTGTATTCCCCTCGTAGACCTCCATAACAGTGTAATCAGAATGAAAATTATTTGAAAGCCTAAATTTTAACAACTCATTCTTTTCTGTACTAAATTGCATGCCTTTATTAAGTTGTAAATCCCGATTTCTGCAGTATTTGAAACACAGGACATGTGCAAAATCAAAACTTTTAGGTACAGAAAATAATCCCAGTGAATTAATGTGTCTATTTAAAAATAATATTTTATAGAAATGCAATCACTGATTTCAACAAACACATATAAAATACTTCAGGAAAAAAAATACTCACGTTTTAGTATATTTCTTCTTTCTAGCTCCTCAACAGCAGGTCTTTGGCTGAGTCGCCTGCGGAAAAACACCAGAATCACATTTTGTACCATGCCTGTTCTTTGGAAAGTCTGCAGTATTCTGAGTTCTGGATGGTGTTTTCCTCAGGGAGGGGACTACAAAATCCCTCTCCAGGACTCAGGAAGAAAAAAAAAATACAAGAATCACAGCACCAGAATGCTTTCTTATATTATTTTTCCCAGATATCAGCAATGCAGGTAGAAGTTATCCTCTAGTTTGCTCTGCTGTCAGTGAAACGCTTCCTCTGAACAAGCATCCTTTTCACCATACTTTTCAGGCAGTCCGTTGGAACCAGTGCTCTCCAACAGTTAAATTCAGTCTTGAGGAGGTATTTAAGGTGGTTATCAAATGAATTTCACAGTGATCCTCTGTAGCTATCACTGCCTCTATCTTTTAATCTCACGTAGCAGCGGGCTTCCTTTTCTCTAGTAACACCAGTGGTGCATCCTGACAAAATGCAGACTTGCCAGAAATAAAGCTTTCCTGTGGTTTCCCGACTACACATCTAACAGACCAATCCAGCAGCTCTCCTCCTGCCTGCTGAATAAAATTCATGTGCTGCTCACAGCCTCATGCTGTCTGAACGGAGTGTCTTATGCAGTTTCACCTCCCCTTTTCAGTAGTGCTGCTTCACGATTGAGTCTTCAAATCATATGATCAGTGCCATAGCGATTTTATTCTGCATACTAAATGAGACATCCCCAGGAGACACTGCTAATATCTGCAGAGAATCTCAGGTAATTGAACCCCTCCCCTAGGCAGACACACACACACGCTGTATTTGCTAGCTTTCAAGTAATAATCCAGCAAGCAGATCAGAAAGAGTTTATGATGCTTTCTGGCCTGTGTTCTGGCAACGTTACGGATTCTCATCGTCTCCTCTCCAGCAGATGTTGCCAAGCCAGAGATGAAGTTACAGAGACAAAGAAATACTCAGAGCAGGGACCACACTGCAAACCACTGCTGCAGTAGTTATCCCTCCACTGTGTATAGGAAATAAAGGAATGATTATAAAATGATGCTATATAACAAGATCTACATTTTAATCAAATATCCAAAAGATGAAAAAAATGAAGTAAATGTTAACAGACTGTAAAAGAACCAGTAAAAGTACCTGATGCTAATTTCTCTTTATTTTGTAAGCCTTACTAAATACACCTTCAAAATCAACCTTGTATTTATATATTATCAGACCAACAGCCCAAAATATGAATGCAACTCCTTATCCTTTTTTAATTAATTTCCCTGAGATCACTGGGAAAGTTCTCATCTTTGGCAATGGGAAGGCATCACAACTACTATACCAGATTCAAACCAACAGAAAAATTAAATTATGAGCTCTTGTGCTTAGAAACATCTACAGCCTAACTCTTGTTACCTAAACAACTACCTAGCACTTTGTATTACCTAAGGTTTTTTCCTGGTCTTTGGATTTCTCTTTGGAGCAATGAGTTGGATACTCCAGCAGTGGAAGTTGCAATAACCCAAACTGAAACAGGAATGATGCTGAAATGTCCTAGTAAACACTTTAAACATGTATTTTTAATCCCTTTTACCCTTGGACTCCTCCCTCATTTCCCTGCATGTCTCAGAAACGATACAACTCTGGCTAGGTTTTGTTTGAAAGAGATTAATGTGCATTTTATAATATAAATCAGGGAAGAATGACTTACTCAGAGAGCTTATCTGCAAATGAAAGGTCCACTCGACATGCTGCTCACATGCCTCTCTCTCGAGCCATTCTTAATTACAGCCCTTCCATGCGAGATTTATAGATTCTCTCAGAATCCATACATTAGATTTCAGAGGCCCCTTTTAAACTGGGGGATTAAAAGCCTAACAGAAATTAGTAAAGCAGTATGAAAATGCATATGTATACGAATTCTCTGTATATTTATATATATAGTTATAATATGTATGATGGTTAATTATTTAAAACTCTGTTTCTCTTCTGGCTTTGATAAATACATGGTATGTGCCCAGAGACAGAACATATTTCTGAGCACACCCCCATGTTTACCCACAACAGAAGGAAGAGGTGCAGATATACACAGGTACATATACACACGAGAGGGCATTGCATTTTTTTTCGTGAGTTTTTCAGAGATTTGGACCACACTTCCATGTTTTTTGTCATAGTCATGAAACTAGATGTGGACTTTTCTTCAAAATAAAATTATAACAGGATTTCAGGAAGCTGGGGATAGAGTGAAAACACTAAATACAGCAGGAATCATGATCAAATGATGAGAAGTGGCAACGCCACTGACACTGCTGCTGCCAAGGTGTAGGGACATTTTGTTTCTATTATTTTTTCTGTTCAGGAGAAGCTTCTCTCTGCCGAGAAACCCCTTTTGTTTGCTTTCTCCGCTGTGAGAGCTGTGCTGTGTGGTGGATGGGCTCCAGCGAAGGGGAAACGGCGTGAGTTGGTGAAGATTAAGGACTCCAGATGCCTCCACCAAGGGCTGCAGATTGTACGGAGAGGAAGCAGCCATGTGCACGGCCCAGCCGGGCTAGAGAGGGCCGGGGTGGAGGGGGCCACGCATATCTGCAGAGCTGCAGCTGGAGTAAAATCAGGACATGGGAGGCCCTTTCTGCAGCAGGGTCTTTCCTACGTCCGGAGAGGAGTGTGCCTGCTTCCAGAGCACACGGCCCTGCCTGATCGTCCATCATAGCAAGAAACAAGTTGCTGCTGCAGGTATTTACTGTGTGAACAGAGCCCACCCTGCCTGAGTCGCTCAGCTGCTTTGGGAGGATGGAGGAGGGTGCTTCAGCCCCCCACAGAGGGTATAAACAGCCCCAGCCATGTTTTGTTTCCTCAGAGGGTGACTAGCAGTCCCCCTTGATATGGCCGACTTCCCTCAAAACTCACCTGCAGCTGGGCCTGGAGCGAGATAAGGACAAAGAAATTTCTGAGGGCTTCTGTCAGGCCAGCAGCTCAGGGTAGCACAGGTGAGCTGCAGGTTACCCCTGTCAAAAATGCACGTCCCTCTTGAACAGAGCTTTTAAGTAAGAAACTGTTTCAGATGAGTTTGTGCCTCTGTTTGGGTGAGCTGTTCTCTGGGCACCGAGGGGCTCCAATGTGCTCTCTTGAGCAACAAGTGCTCTATTTTGGATATTTATTTTGTATTTTTCTCTGAAGCTGGTAAAATATGAAATCCTGCCCCTGACAGAACCAGAAAATGTCCCCTGTGCGTTGATCTCGGTGCATTTCCTGTGAAAGCAGCCATCCAACCCTGTGGAGAGGCAGAGCCGTGCCCTCAGAAATGCCGGCACACCTCAGGGAAACCTGGCGGGAGGAAATGGCGGCCGGCTCTCCTCACACCCTTGTCAGGGAGTGCAGGCCAGGAAGTGGGGACTGAGAGACTCAGGCTCTAGAGAGGGGATGCTCGAGTCTCCGATGTTTAAAGGAAACAAATTCCAGCTGAACAATGATTATCAGCAGACTGCATCACAGCTGGGGAGCTGGTGTGTGATCCCGGAGGAGGAAGCAGGCACCTGCCTTGAAGGAACATTTGTTAAGGCTAAAAACTGAACCCTCAGTGGGCTGTGGATGATCTCCATGTGCTTTGTACAGAGAAGATTTTGTATTACTCAACTGCAGGCCGTTTTGAAGCAGAGCAGAGTCCTGGCTCGTTTCCTATGGGTTCAGCAAAGTTCCCACACCTGAGTGTGGGTGGATGCAGGGCTCCACCCTGGGCGCCATGCTGCTCTGCAGCTCTGGTTGTAGCAGCCATGTGAAGGTCTGAGGTGGGCATGAGACTCCAGTACTGCTGCAATGTGGACGTGGATGTGAATGTGAACATGGACATGGACATGGCTGGGTGAGTCCTGTGCTTTCTGTTTATGTTGTTTTTTCACAGCCCCACGTGGGAGTCACCTTAGTGAGATGACTGAGCTCTGCTGGGAGCACAAACGTAGTGCACCACTTCTGTTGTGTCACAGTCATGGTTTCTTTTCAGTTGATTTAAAATGGAATATCTATTTCATGCTTTTGGGAAAAGCATCCAATTAATGCTGTTGTGTTCTTGTGTGATATTAAAATCTAGGTTTGTATATTTTTGCACTGTCTGCTGGGGCAGGAGTGCTCCCTCTGAGCACCTCTGCAGGGCCAGCCATTTTTGGCTCTTGAAACTTTCTTGAAAACTCTTGGGTAACTTGCAGGCAAATCCTGTCTCTGTCCAGATCCCCCATGGTGTAAATGCACGGGCTGTCACTGATATTGCTATAGTCTCATGTTAAGAGTATCTGCTCCAAGAATTTGCTTCCATGTTTGCTTAAACCAAGGGATGCCAAGAGCAGAAGTAAGCAGAGCTGAACTCGCAGCACCTCAGCTGAGGTGACTGCAGCTGCCTCAGGGAAACTGAGCAGAACTGGAGGCAATAATGTCACTTCCCTTTAAATGATGTTTGGATACAGTTCAGAGTATGCTATACATGTGTCAGTGATGCTTCAAGTTTGAATAGAGACCAAAATCTGAATATTTTGTCATAAAGCTAAAGCAGTCACCATAAGTTGGCAAGGGGGGGGGGCAGGAAGGACACAGCTGTTTTTTAAGTTTACAAAACGAACAAAGTTTGTTATTGTTCTGTGGAAAGCAAGCATAAACCTTCAAGCACCAGGTGTTCTTTAGCTGTTTGAAGTTTGTGGAGCATTCTGGGGATTACCTTTAGACTGTTTTCTCCAGTAATTTGAGCTCAGAAAGATAACTGGATAAACTTACGTATTTCCATCTCTCAGAAGCCAAAGACTTTGCCTACTCCTACGTCCTCTGCAGTTCCTCCTCAGGGTGAGAGTGGCAGGGCACTGCAGGGTAGTTCAGCTGCCTGTGGTTCACCCTGAGAACACCCTGCAGGTATGGCCATGTGCATTCTTGGTCTCAAAGTACCCTGGGTGCTGAGAGTCTGCACGTGTCCTCAAGATATTTGTTTTCTCCATGCACTGTACACATGGGAATCCTGTGATGTTCATGAGTGCTCCATACTGGCTCTGAGAGGGGCAATAGATCTATGCGTGTCTGGCTGTTTCCCTTGACGTACATGTGCGGCGTGTAATTGTAGCAAAACAGGCTGCCCAGGGAGATAACAAGTAGTGCCCCTACCAGTGCCATCAGTGGGGAGGTCTCTGTTGGCTGATCTGGTGGAGTGGGCTGCAGCCCTCTGCCACGGGTCTAGCTTGTGGTCCTGCTAACTAACACATGCGACACATGCGCAAGTGCAGATACTGGAGTTGGCTTCAAGGGGAAAACCACTAATTGCTTGTCCCCTCTGGAGCAAGGTCACATGTTCATGAGCCCAGCAACTCTCACATGTGCCTGTGACTGCTGATCAATAGATCAATAGTTACCTCACACAGTCAGATTGTCTCCTTCGCATTCAGGGGAATTAATGTCTTGGGACCAGCGTTACACCAAGGTTGATGGTACTGGACTGTTACAGGTGACTCTGAATCCTCAGTAGCCTGAGGATTTGCGTATCACTAGGATCCCAGGGTCTGCTGTCAGATGGGCAGTGCATCAATATGTCTTACAAGCAGGAGACGCTGCCAAGTTCTCTGTCCTTGTAGTTAACCTTAGCAGTGTCTGCTTTGTCCGTTGTAGGAACAGCATCTCAGCAAAGCCACAGCAAGCTCTGGGCTTGCCAGTGTGGGCACAGAATAGCTGATGAGAAACTGGGAACAGGTACAGCCCACCTTTATGCATATGGGGCTATGCTGACTTCCCACACCTCCCACAGTCCATCCTTTCTAGCTCCTCTTACTAGTCTGCAGTCTTAGCTGCCTGGCAGACCCCAACAAGCATTCAGCAGACTCTAGTGCAAAAAAAGCTCACATTCTTGGTTCATGAAGTTTCTTATCTGTCCCCAAAATGTGTTCCTTTGATTCCCAAATATATTTTTGCATAGAGTCTGTTGCACAGTATCTGTATGTATGATTGTCATAAAACAATTTCTTTTGGATACGTATCTGAAGTCAAAAGACATACTTTGGAATCCTTTTTCTGCTCTTCTTTAGTTAGATTCATGTGATTCTGATAATCTTCTGCAGAGGGAGGGGTAGATGGGTAGGCTTGGACACGTGCATGTGCCTGTGGACTCTGGACTGACAAGTGAGCAATCAATCCAGCCTTCAGTAAGTGAGCTGTAGCCAGCAATTGTATTGATTGTCCCTTGTGACAGGTAGTTTCGCAGATAGAGTTGGGGGGGTTGGGGGGGGGAAGGGAGGATCCCTTTCACAGGAGAGCTCCAGTCCCGGCAAAGGGAGGAGAAATGGGAGTGCCCTGTGCTGGCTTCTCATAAAGCAGCGTGTCTGCTGCCCATCAGGAGGCAAAGGCTCTGCCTCTTAAATTGTCATCCCTATTACCAGAACATCATGTTCGATTCAACAAGAAGTTTATTTTCATCCTTCCTATAAGTAGCTATGAAGAGGACATGTGCCAGGGCTTTGAGTCACCCGCACGCTGCACTGTGGCAGTGCGGTACTGCTTGCAATGTACAATTACGGGTAGTAGTAAATCCTTGGTAGGAGGGCCTTGCCTTTTACCGTCTGTACAGAATTAGAAGGCAGACACTGAAACACTAACTTGTTTTTTACCTCTGGAGCATGTGAAAAGTGGTAGCTGAGTGATGCGCCAGCATTTCCCGTAACAGGGTAAGAGTAGCTGCTGCAATTCTGTGGTAGTAGGAGGCTAAAGAGCAGCGTGAAAAGGGTGAGTTGGTGTGGTAGATTCTGCAAGTTGCATGCAAAACCTTTGCTGCTCTAAAATTGCCCAATATTTGTGTCTATGTTGTTTCATAAACTATTTTTTCCATCCAAATAAGAAAACTGCTTTTGGGTGTCCAGTAGAAGATACCAGATAAATGCAGAGGCCCTCTGTGTTGCCTTAATTACATATCTTATTGTTTGGCCTTTTGTTCTGTCTGGATTTTCAAGGCTGCAAATCAGCAGGAGTTCAGTTAATTATGTTGTCACTCATCTCCCAGGCAATTACAGTGATCCGTCATTATAATTTCTATGATATACGCCCTGCAATGAGGAGTTCAGATTTCAGTTGGAATAAAACTATGTACTTGCCCAGCGTGACCCTTGTATCATAACCCATTGTCCCTGAACGACCTACATCCTTGTGACAGGTTTGCTTTTGCATAGTGTTACTTAGTGATAAGCACTGTGTGGGCTGAAATACACCAGTGCCAGTATCTAATTATGTGTGAGGATTCCGATGGAGAAGGCTTTGCGATAATCACTGCTTTCACCACCTATGAAAGCCCTGCTGAATTTGACCTTTGGTTTCATAGTTGCCTCACTGTGTGAGGAAGAAAGGCCAGACACAGCTGGAGAGCAGAACCTGTCTCTCAGTTCACACAGGCTTGCCACAAAGTTCAGTGAAGATGCTGAGCATCCTTCCATCACCTTCAGGAGGCTTTTCCTTTCATACCTCTCTCAACATGCAGTTAAGGACTCCTGGAGGATGTTGTGGCAGATTCCAGGACCAACGTAACATAAGGATTTTCATTTTCAGTCAAGTTATTAGATAATATACAAGAACTAATGTGCCTACATTAGGGTGTAAATGTAATAGCTGCTTATTTCAGAACAGGAACTTTCTCCTCTCACTTCCATCTACTCCCTCACTCTGTGGCTTAACAGAGCTGCTAGTGGATCTGTCCTGTTTGTAACAGAATTACAATATTTAGTCATTAGTGTGACAAAAGTACAACTGATTATTCAGCCAAAGACATGCTCTGCCTCTGTAGTTCGACGAGTGTTTCTCTTGATAGCAACGTCAGCGTGAGCAGCACTCCCACTGCCTCTTGCTTCTGCTTTACCTTGCAGCTGGGCAAGGAACTGGTTTGGGGAATACATTCAAGCTAAAAATAGCTCAGCAAGAAAAACTACTGAAAGAACATGCTCTTCAAATAACAGTGCAAGTGGTGTAGACTCCCAGTGCAACTCCTCCACTGACGGCTGATGAGAGCTCAAGGCTGTGTATTAAAATGTATGTTGAAGGGTCTTCCAACTGAAACCACATGCTGGTCATGATCTGGGTCACACTGTGCAGGTCACTGAAAATGGTGAATAATGTTTCATTGCAAAGCAGTAGATTTTTCTTCTTTTTTTCTCTGAAGCAGGAGTAAAACTCTAGAGCCCTGTGTTCCCACGGCGGGGAGGGGTGGGGGGAAGCCATGTTACATATCTCAGATTTGGGCAAATTGAGAACATTGTGGATTTGATGCTTCAGGAATTGTATAAATCCCAGGGTTTTAGTTCTATCCCATTATGTACGTATTACCATTATATTATTTTAAATAAAGACATCTGCTACTGCTGAAGTGATACTAAAATCAACTCTGATAGCAACTGCTTGAGCAACAGCAGGGAGTCTGCGAGTCAATCACTAGTAGATCAGAAGCAAATCTTAGCTCAGTAGTGGGGACTGCCACTTCACTGAGACTTTCCAAAATTCCTCCTGGAACAGTTGCATACTCCTGGGTGCTTACTGGGTAATGATATGTACAAAAAGAAAAAAAAAATTAAAAAAAAAAGAAAAAAGAAGTTAGGTTTTAACTTCACTGTATAAACGATGCCTAATGCAAAGCTTGTGCTTGATCTCCTCCAGGGAGACTGAGGCTGGGTTGCCAGCTGCCCTAAGTGTCTGTAGGCTCATGATTCAGATTCCTGGGCAGCCAGGAATGCAATTTCAGCCTGCACACTCAGAGGTAACAGGGACAGGAGGACAGACAGACATGTCAGTTTGGACTGTAGCACTAGCTATGTTTCAGAGACCATCAAACAGAGATACTGTGCATGGATGGAAGTGTCCCAGAATGTCCTGAATTCAGCTAGGATGCTTGCTATTGCACAGCTAGCATTAAGATCCTGTAATACTGTCCACTTAACCTATAAACAGTTGCCCCTACCAACAGATGCCACTGCGATGTACAACTGTGGGATTTGGGTCACTGGAAGAAACCACAGCTGGATTTGCAGAGAGCAGATAAAGAAATATTGGTATGCATAGTTTGTCAGCCTGCCTCTACTGACTGTATGTAAATTTTCCTCCACCCCCTCATTTAATGCAAAATGATTTGAGAATGGCTATTCTTGCCATGGATACTGAGAAGCTGCTGAGAATTTCCCTGTGCAGCATGAGCTCTGGAGAATATACTTCTCTGTTCCGTGTGCCCTGTGTTTGCATACAAAGGACTCTTTGGCAACCTACAAAGTCTGTGAAGTGACAAATATACAGCTGCAGGTGTATTTGCCATTGCAAGGTGTTGCATAAAGCAACAGCAAGGATTTACCCCAGGGCTGGTGGTGTCAAGCTGCGTGAGCCTGCTAACCCAGCAGCTTCACACCCTGGCAGGAGAGGGCATGCCATTGCGCTTTGCAGACTGGTTGTAATGCCAGGCTTTATGCAGAGGGATAGCTTTCTTAATCACTAAAAGCAAGGAAAATGTAGTGCTCTCCTGGCTTTGTGTAATCCCTAAAGAAAAAAACTAAATGATAGTGATTCCTGAAGTTGCAAATGCTTCTGGGATAGACAGTCCCTGCTGGGACCGTATGTGTGACTGCACACCGGCTATGCAATTGCAGGGATCTCTCTGGGAACGCTCTCCCTGGCAACACAAGTACTTTCTAGTTCTCTCCTGTCACTCACCCACACAGCATCTCCAAGAGGATGGGATATCCCTGCACGTCACCATCTGTTGTGCTATTTTCCGTTTCTCTCACGCACACTATTGTTACCCCACCATTTTCCGGCACAGAGCTAGACCAACAGCTTGCCCTCATGCTGTCGTTGACCAAGGCTGACCAGAGCCACGCAGCCTTTGCCCGCAGCATTCCCTGAATCCTGCTTCTTTACTGTATTCCCATTTAATTTAATCTTTTGCTTTTTTTCAGAATTCCTCTTGAGGTTATCTCTTGATTTTCAATGCAGAGTGTTCCTGTTACCAGCATGCAGATTGAAATGAGAAATTCCATTGACAACACCAACGTGTGGCCCAAGCACTCTCTAGGAGCGTGAATCCTCTGGTCACAATGACAGGAATAATAATCTGTTTTGTAGTTATTTCACCGACGGATCTCATAGTGCTTTGCAGAGCTGGTCTACATGGTTACCTCTATTGTACAGAATAGGAAAATGTGGCAAACTGTCTTGTCTGGAAAACCAGACTTGCAGACCATCCAGGGATTTATTCACTTCCCCTGCAAATGGTATTTTAGTGATTCAGTTTTTCTTTGTTTTTAAATTGGGCTGTATGAGGGGTATGACTTGTCACTTGATGCCACAAAGCGTGACACAGCACATTACAGACAGGCTAACTTACATGAAAATGCAGAGAGCACTTGAATTTTAAAATGTTATCTTCATATTCTGTCTGCTCTTCCCCTAAGCTTTTTGGGACTCTCCTTATTTCCACTTAGGATTCTGTGTTTAGTTGTGGTGGTGTAAATGCAAATAGAGGTTGTAGCAAACTTCAGTCAGGACAGAAGATTCTCAGCTTTTGAAATTCGAGTTCCTCAATTGAATAAAATGTCAGAATTTAATTATGTAACATTTCCTATTGACCTGTGCATTTAGTTTTGACATTGCTGCTATGATTTGTTGTGGTACAACATACATTGACTCTTACTGTCAAAGTGCAAGGCTATGACAGAAAACTTGTCTCTGTTCTTGGGAAAGGATTCAGTTTTCCCATATCCGTGTTCCTTAGAGTTGCTTTGTCTGCTGAGGGACTGCTAGGACAGGGGTAAGCTAGGCGGAGCAACATAAGCTAGGCAGAACAGGCCTTGACTCTGCCAGTGACCTCCACCACACACTGGTTTTCTAGGCTTTTGTAGTATGGTTATTTTCATTGCAGCTGATGCCCAGCAAGTCACAGGTCATGCTGCATTGGAGTGCTGGGTCTCTAGTCCACCAGAAAGTCCCTGCTAACCCTGAGCTTCCTGCTGCGATCATCCTTGTAGGCCTAAGCTTGGTATTTCCACGTGTCTGATGTTCTCCGTTACCTTCTTCCTTTATGTTGTAAACAGACTGCAAAAAGATTTCTTTAAACTTAATTGCATGATGCCTATAAATACAACTTTCCTAACCCCATTAATACTGGCTTGTTTAACCTTTTCTTGAGAAGGAAGGAGGACTTTTCCCCAGTTGGGTAGGATTTGGAAATGCTGTAGCCACTCCCTGTGATAATTACAGTGATAAGGCTGCTGTGTAGCCTGGCCAGAACGTGGCTTTTGCAGACACCCTCAAATTAGCCAGATTTCTTTACAGTCAGCTGCTAGCTGGAGAGACTGTTGTGAGATCGTGGCTTTTAATTTTTTAAACATGATTTCTGAAAAACTAATGAATTATTAATTCATTCAGAATTTAATTTGCTTAATGAATATGATTATCTCAAGCAAATGACAATGGCTGTTTGTCTGTAAGCCATGTAGTCTTGATTTTGCAGGCTTTTTTTCACCAGTGAGGCACCCATGTTTTTATTCTGGTGTTTGTCTTTTGGCCGAATAGTATTTTGTACAGTTTTAAGACAACAACTATCAGCTTTGTATAGCAATGGACTAATTAGATTGAAATAACCAGTTTCTAATGGGATTTAAGACTCTGATTTTACCAACATGCTGGTTCTTCGAGCAGGTATGTTTCCTCATTGCCTTTATACGGTGCTCTGTGTAAGTGGACTTTCAACAGAAGGAGATGCTCAACCTGTAGAAGTGTTTGTTTCTTCATTTCACTGGATAAATACTTGAGCATGAATTGATAAATCTGGGAGTCCTTTTTTTTGTCTTTTGGTGTGTTACCTGCGACAGCTAAATAAAAAGATAGAAAAATCTTTCCCTTTGAAAGTAAGAGTGCTTTCCAGGGAAAAAAAAAACCACTCTAGAGTCTGGAGAGGTCAAAGTGTGCTGGCTACTTGGATGAGTTAATTATCCTGAAAAACAGATGCTGAGGGAAACTCACAATGCTCTGTTTGATCCGAGTAGCTCCCACGCTACAAAAATAAACAGGAACCCCCTGCCAAGATGTGATTATACAGCTGCAGCTTGCCAGGTGGGCACAGGCAAGGGAATCCAAAAGATATAGCTGCAACTACATTTTAATAATTGATATAACTGTACAATATTTATTAAGTAGTATTTGATTGAAAACAATGACCCTCTGTTCTGACCTGTTTTCTCTCCTTCCCCTACTCCTTATTTTCTAAATATTTATTTCCTTCATTTTTTCACTCCCCTCACCTTCTCTAAGGTTATTTCAAAAAGGTAGAAACTCTGCTAGACTGACCTAGTTTTTCTAGATGAAAGCAGCAAGCTCAAGCCTCTGATGCCTGGGAGGAATTAAGATCTTGAATGAACCAGGCTACAGAAGTTACGCTCCGAGCCGCGGGAGGATGAAACTGTAGTAACTCTGACAGTATTGGGAGGGCCAGCAACTGCACTGTATTAGTTGCAGTTTCCTTGGATCACATGTGGTAAGCCAGTTCTTGGAAGAGAGTCCAAAAACGTGCTTGAGTTCTTTGTGCAAAGGTGCAGATGACTCGCCTGACAGCACTGCCCCGTAGATCAGTAAATCAGTGGTAACGTGCTGCTGTGGTACCAGCCATGTGCCCTCCAGGTACGGTGTGTGCTACTGTGATACGGCACAGTAAGAAAGCTTTGTTTCTTTCCTTCCACAAACTAAAAGCCACAGTACAGATTTTGTGGTGAAGTGAATTCTGGCCACTTAGGTATTCTGCAGGCAATTCACAGCAACAGTTATGGTGAAACTCATTTATATCCAGTCTGCATATGAATTTGATTAAGTTTAAAAGCAGGACAGGGGGAAGAACCAACACAACACCAAAACTACACCCCCCCCTTTTCTTCTTGTATCCTTTCAAGTGACATGTCTGAAATTGTGTACGTTAAAACTGAAAAATATGCAGCCAAACCCCTTCCTTGCTGCAATTTTGCTTATATCAGTTCATAATCTTTCAGATACACACAGTTCATCCTGTTTTGCTTCTCTTCATCTACAGTGAAGTGCTTGGCTTTGTGTATAAAACATTTTTCCACAATTTCATGAACAGGTCTAAAACAAAAAACTAATCCTAAATAATCTCAGTAACACAGCGACCATCCCCACAAATGGTGAGGGCATCGTAAATGCCTGAATCCCTGCTCAGCCCCTGGTTTATCAGTAGCTCACAACAGCACTTTCTTCTGGTCAGGGTTTTGTCATAAAACAGCACAAATCGCTGTGACAACCAGAGCGGCTTACTTTGGTCCCTATCGATTAAGCTCTGCAAATTAAATTAAAGTAATTTCTTTCTGTAATTACTTGTGCTGCAGATCCAAACTAGCTTAAGGACCTGAATCATAATCCAGTGTAAGGTGAAGCATTACAGAGCATTATTGGCTTTCTGCAGATTTCCATTTTGTTTTATGACTGCTTGTCGCTTTACAGGTCTAGGGCCCCCATCTTCAGGCATGTGTGGATGCCTAATTTCTGAGAGATGATCAGAGCCTGAACACATGCTGCTATCTGTAGGCAGTGTGGCTGGGCAAAACCAGTGCCCTATTTTCTTCCCTAAAATGTTTTTTCTTTATTTAATTACACTTGCTGTAGCAGTTTTTCTGCAAGTTTATGTACATAATTATGCTCCCTTGTGATACATTACAGGATTCTGAACCCTGGTGGTTTTTATTTCTAGTTTCACATGTGCCAGTTACGCTAGACCTATTGGAGGAATTGACTCTGTGTCCCAGAAAAGGCCCTGGATATTCCTGTCTGTATTTACACCTGCTGCTCTGCTCTTCCCTTCCTTGCTGTGCACTGACCTGCTGCCCTTGCCGTCACTGTGCCGTGGTAAACATGTTTGATTATGAATTCCCGGCACTGAAGCCAGGGAAGTAGAACAGAGCAGTGAAAGGAGTTAGTGTCTTCCCAGAAGACAATCTCTCATCACCTGTGCCCCGGACATGTGAAACTTTTTTTTTTTGGTCCCTCGGCAGAAGTAACTGCCCTGTGCAATGACACTTCCCCATATTTGCATGAAGTAAATACCCAACATGTTCAACGGGAGGTGCACGCTGAATCCTTAGCAATACAAACCTGCACTGAGAGCAGCTTTGAGACTCTTCATGTTGTTCAAATCAAAAACTAACACACTAAGTCCTCTCTGTTGCAGTGCTTTATAAATGAATTAGTGTGTTCAAAAATTCTTGCTAAAGATGCTGTGGGCTGTTCTGAGACAGAAAATTGCTCTTTCTGGTTTAGCTGCAGATCATGGCTCTTGCCCAGAGCTGATAGGGTACTCCATAATTAATTGTGCATGCTTCGTTACTGAAGCAAGCAAGCACCTCTGGTTAAAGAGCTTGCTCCAGAGGGTCCGTTATGATCACACGCTCATGGCTGTGAAGTTTGTAACATGCTGACCAGGGATTCACAGTAGTGAAGTTCATTCTGGTTTTGCAAGTGTAATACCTGAACGAGAACAAAGGCTACCTTTCAAGAGCTCTTCAGTCTTTAAGAGAAAAGGATGGGGTAGCCAATGTATGGCATGTAGAGATGTACTCGAACCTCTTCTAGTTCATGTGTCTGAGCTGTACTGCAGCTCGCTTGGACCTGAAAGGCTCTGGAAAGGGGAGGCTAAACTTACTCATTACTTGGAGACGTTAACAAAACTTAAGCTTTCTTGCTTTCCTCCTAATTTTTATCCTTGAAGACTGTCTCAGAGTAACCCTGGCAGTAAACACCAAACCTCGGCCCGTTTGCTGACTGTCACTGGGTACATAACAGGGCTTCCAGCTGTGTGCCGCTGCCTGACACCAAGGAAGGGCATGGGGAATATTAATGCTTATGAGATCCATACATCTAAATCCTGGAGGCAGCTCCAAAAAATCTCAGCTATCACTTGCACCTCCCCCATTCTTTCAGTCCTCCCCCTCTGCCCCCTGCAACAGTTTTCTGTAGCCTGAAAAGCTGAGCCTGTAATGGAAAAGAGACAAAACATGAAAAAAATCCCAAATCCTCACACAGCATCAAGTTTAAAAAGCACTCGGGCACTGTGCAAGCTGTTAATAAAATACTGCGGCCACATGCAAATCTCCAACAGCAAACCCCCAGCCGGTCCCCGCTGCCAGCATCTCGTCTTGCTGTCTAGTGCAGAGCAAGGAGATCGGGAGACTCCCTCGGCTTACGCGCACGCCTACAGAATTAAATTGTAGCTCTATATATAGCTCCCGTCTCATGCGAGGAGCTGAAGCTTTCACAGACGCCCACGCTGTGCTCGCTGGGTTTATTTTTAGCGTCAGTGACAAGGTTACCTGGATGATTCCTGCCAAATAAGAACGAAGTGCATTAAATCGTACACAGCTAATTAGCAGTGACAGCTGTGCCTGCCCCTGCCTTTCTGCCTCTGAAATAAATCTGTGTCAAGTCTTCCCAGCCTTCTCAAACCAGGGCAATTCCCTGATTTCTAGTTCAGCAAGTGGGAGTTTGAGGACAGTCAGAGCTTCATCAAAAAACCTTGATAATCTCCAGCTGAATTTAGGCTCATCTCTAAACTGGGCTCAGTTCAGTATCTACTTAATACTGTTCTGCATTAGGGCTACCAGTAGTTTGTACACCACTAGCCCTGTTTTGGTCAAAATCAAATAAAATATTCCCCAAAGGTCTGTGGATTCAGCCCAGTTTCCCACTGAATCTCTCTGTCTGGAGGGTCGACGCCTTTCCAGTCAGCAAAGCTGCACTGGGCCACTTCTGTAAGGAAGCGGCACTGGACATGCCATTCCTGGGAAACGGGGCACAGCTTTTGTTTCATCAATAGGTAAAATTTTCCTTTATGATTGCTCTGTGTTGAACAGTCACGCTCTATGCTTTGAGGCTGCAAATCTGAAGTGCTGTTTGCTTGGTATTGTTCTGTCTCCAGCAGCACTGAGAACTTCACGCTCTGTTACGTGAGGCAGAGTTACAAACCAGGGTCTAATCTCGGTGTGCATTTAGCAATGTTGGCAGTTTCTGGGCAAGTCAACTCGAAAATGCCTTTCCAAGAACCTCAGAGGAGCATTAGAACTACAAATTTCCAGATGTGGTAAAATACTGAATAAAGATACGTCCTTTTCAATTTACATTGCCGAGAAACCTTGCCCCAGCATGATCCACTTACCCATGCCAAGATTTTCAATGTGGTAAAGATCAGTTTTAGGTGCTTAAGTTTTGGTTCTGCTCTGTGTCGACAAAGCCATCATTTTGCTGTCTGACTCCTTTTATGCTCACATTTCTGTATCTGAATTTCTGTCTCCATAATCTTTTAAGTGCTGCTTAATGCATCACGTCTACTTATGCAAATATCCAAGGAGGTGAAACATAATATGAAGTGAAAATTACAAGTATAATCTTTTCCAGGAATTCATGTTTTCATTGAAACATTAACTAATAATGGAGTGTCTTTAACTGTGGTTATACAAGGCATACTTGAGAAATACCAGCCACCCAGGCAGTTCAAACATTAACTTTCTGAACAGTCAGATATCAAATTTAATTAAACTGCCTTTTCCTGCGTCACTCTTCAGTCTAGCAATAATTTTACTCCTCCAGGTTTCATCTTAAATCCCTTCTAGAACAACGCGAGTCTGTAAGGCAGAAAGCAGTTATTGCAAATAATCGTACTTGCAAATGTCTTTTCTGCCTCTTGACACAAAGAGCTCTCAATTCACTGAATTCCACTGAGGGCTTATTATCTGCACTCCAAACACATGATAATGGGAACCAAGACCTGTTGGGAGCCCTCTTGCCTAATGCACAGTAGAATATTGCAAGTGCACACCGTGGCCTGAGGCACTGGGGATGCATGAATTAGTGAGAGAAAACACTGCTGGAAAGGGAAATCTGGGGAAAATGGAATACTGCCATTTTGGATGGAGGAGGAGGGAGACGTGCATGTTTCCACGGCAACAAGTGGTAGACTAAATTGGCTGGGAGCACGAAAGATGGGAAGAACACTTTTCAAAAGCAGCAGTGCACATAAATGAATACTTGAATCTGTGCTCACGCTACTGTCAGTCAATAATAAATCTGAAGCCAGTGGACTTGCACTGCTGGAAAAGTAGAATCTGGCCCAAAAGATATAACAGAATTCTTCAATCGCTCTTTTGAGATGGAATGAGTGGGAAAATGAAGAAAAATAGGGATTTTGGCTTTGCCTGCATAAACACTCATCAGCATGAAAGTAGGGAGTTGGTTTTCTCAGCAGGTTCACAACTACTGTTGAAATGTATTACAACCAGAACCATTTAAAAAATGAGGTGGTTTTAAGAAAATCGTATTATTGTCTCCTTATTTTTGAAGTTAGATGGACGTTATTATTCGGTGTATTTTGCAGATTATATATGTCAGCACAGCTTTCCCTCCAGAGCACAGAGCTAGGCTGCGTTAGCTGTGGGACTGAGGCAATTTGCTAGACAGCTATAGACTTTCAAATCCCTACAAATGTGCTGAAAAATATTGATCTTGAAAGCAACTGCCTGTTTACTTCCCATTCTTATGCAGACAGCCATCATATAACTACTCACTAATCCATCTGTACGTTATTCTTGTGTGCTAAACTACAGGTCTATAGCCTGACAGTACATGTGGATTCCTAACTGAGCCGGCGAGTCCCATTGCTGTTCCCGAAGTGTTACTAGTGCAGCAGCAACGTGCTCTTGTCTGCATAGGTAGTGGCAAAATCATACAAAGAACAGCCATTTCTATTGGATCCTATTTCCCAGTCAGTGCTTCGCACACGCCTTAGCAGTGCCTTCCTTAGCTATAAATTCCCAAGTTGTCATGAAGAGATTAGGCTGCACAAGTACCAGTAAAATAAATGACTTTAAAGACCTCAAAATTTCATGCAAGGTTTTCACTCTGCCCAGTGTGGTTACATTTCTACTGTTCTGAGTGAGGGCTCTGGGGTGGGCTGTGTTTAGTGGGGTGAGACCTAGTCAGAAACTCCACAGGGATATCTCTAGGGCTTTGGCTCTTTGGCCTGTACCAGTACCCATTTTTACCATTTTTTTTCCCCCTCCCTCCCCAGACACGTACTTGCTTTTCCTGCTGTAAATATTTTCCTGCATGCATCCACCATCTGAGCTGGTTTGCACGGTCATGTCCTATTCTGGTGGATGAGTTAAAAGCTGAGCTGAGCTCTGCCAGTGCACATATGTGCTGGAAGTTGTGTGGGAGATTGCTTCCAATCTGTTTTGCCGTTCCTGGCTATTCCGGCAATCTCTGCACCGTCTGTTCCCCGAGATGCACTGAATCTTTCACGTTCCAGGAAGAAGGAGCTAAATGAAAGCCTGTCTTCCAGCACTTGGAACAAAGATGGCTTTTAGCCATCCTTTAGATGTTACCAATGAGACTAATAGCTTGCACCACAGATTGCTCTGCAAAGACCAGAGCAGACAGTATGGAGGCTTCCTTCTCTGCATTCATCTGTGGACGGTACATTTCCTAGCTTCTAGTAGTGACCGGCCCCTTTCTTCACCAGTTGAGCAGTTTCCTTTTTAAGTCCTTGTACTGGCACTTAACTTTAGGTATGTCTCCTTTAAAATAATTCTTTAGACTTGTTATTAAGAAGCTAAATGGTAAATTAAAAAAAAAAAAAGGGATAAAGCCTGTAGTTATACCACCTGAAGCTGCAATTCCATTAGACCTTTGACACTAAAAGAAGGCAGGCTGTATTGAAGAGAGGTGTGACCTAGGCATTTCAGCAATGTGAGGTGTGGCTGGATATGAGAAAATCTTCTCAGTGACTACTCAGTGATGGTCCAACTTGATTTTAGGGATGGAGAGGGATGGAAACCATTTTTCGTGTATTTTAGAGCCATAAAATTAGGCTCCTGACTATTAGGACATTTCATGAGCAATTGATTGGCCAAAATAGAATTAAGAATATCAGAGTGCAGCTTGAAATATTTCCCTGAAATAAATACACAAGGCTTGCAAGGTCAAGATGATCAAGGCCATAGTCAAAATCCATGACACTTTCCTTCCTAAGATGATGGGTATTAGTGTGGCACATCTATGACTTGCTCTGCCTGTAACTCTTGGTGAATGTAAATTGTAATGTGATATTTTCTACTTATATGGGAGGTACATGTTTTTTGTGACAGGGACTGTCACAAACCTGTGCTAGTGACTGTTCTGTCTTGTGCAGTCACTGACACAATGCACTGTTCTCGTTTAGATGTAAAGTGCTACCACGCTAGAAATTAAAAAAACAGCAATCACTGAGACTAGGGGAAGGTAATTTTTTACATCTCCAACATTGCAGGGGCATCATGAAGTGCACCTGAAATCTCATCTGTGTTCATTCAGCAGCTCCTTTCTTAGCTGAGGGCAAGCGTGGTGACGGCAGAGATGTTTTCCTCCATAAACTCTGGTCCATTAGGACTTGTGCTCTGATCCATATGCGTGCTTCTCATTCCCTGTCCCTTGAGGTAAAGTTTAATCAAATGCACACACATGAATGAGCTAGCCTAAATACCAATAAATGTTTCTTTCAGGAGAGGCTTGAGATATTTAATATTTAATAAGCCTTGAAAATGAACTTCTGTTCATGTTTCTCAATTTGATTCAAGCATTTTGGCGGCGAGCAGTGCTTACTGTCCCAATGTGGGCAGGCGCAGCACAGACTATTTAACAATCCACTTTGTCGCATCTAAAATATTCATGTTTGCCGATATCCAAATGTAGCGCTTAAAAAAAACACACACAAAAACCAAATGGTGCAGTCTGAGCCTTGCAGTTACCTTAAATCTTTGCTTTAGGCTACACGCCGCGGTAATGCTATTTCTCTCATAGCTCTACCCTGTTGCCCTGGTTACTGATCAAAACCAGACCATCCCTGCCATCCCTGCAGCTGGGCTTACACAAACACCTTACCCGTGTGAGGGCAACGCTGCTGGAGCTGCTTCTTCCTTAAAGCAGAAATACAGCCACCAATTCACACAGCAGCTTTCCCTTGTTCAAGTAAATAGGCAGCTGTAACAATTGTCCTTATCCTCAAATTCAGCTAGCTCTGACAAAACAAAATCAGGTTGTTAAATCATTATACTATTATTTTTGTTAAAGCACTAACCTTTTTGGAGAACCTAAAAATTTTGATTACATCAGTGGAGCTGCAGGTAGATACGGCAGAATTTTTGTTTCCCACATTGACTTCTGTCTTGTTTTCTATTGAAATCAAGGGAATCCTGACTTAAGAGGGAGTTAGGGTTTTTTTTTCATGTGACTGATTGACAGCTGAAAATGTGCTATGTTAATAGTGTATGATTCACTGCAGGAAATGGACTTGGGGGTGGGTGACAGTATCTCGTCTGACAGTAGTCAGAGGACACCCCATTGTAAAGGGAGGTTCCTCCCTGTTCTTAGACTTACTTTGAGAGTTTCATTTCAATCTGCTGCCGGATTTCCTGTCTTTCCTCATCTGTCCTCCTTGGGAAAATATTCCTGTCTTCCAGCTCCTGCTTACTTGGTCTGTTTCGTAGTTTTACTGCCAGCAGTTCTTTCTTGCATTTTCTTGGCAAAGTACCTGGGACATGCATTGAAAAGAAAGCTATTAGAAAGACAGCTCCTGGAGATGAAACATGAACATACGAAGAGCAGGAAACCTACAGAGTGACAGTGATCAGTGTGTTGGTGTGCAATGAGCAGATGTACAAATTAATATAAGTAGCAGTGCAGTTGTGCAAGGCTCATACACAAAACTGCTTACAAGTGCAGAGGGGTCGCATTCCTCTATTATCTTTGTTATCCATAAGTAAGCAGTGCTCTCAGGTGACAATTATTTGCCACTGAGACATGATTCACATTACTAGTTTAGAAGTCAAAGGCTGTGCATCTTGCCTTAATCCTCTGAGCATCCCTGTAGCCCAGAGCATTCCCTATTTCCTGAACCATTTAGTGGTTCCTTTGTAGAAGGACTGGATTGCTCCGTGACAGGAGTGGCCGGGACATGCACACCTTCATCTCTGGGTCACCAGGCATAACCAGGAATAGATAATGGTAAGGGAAATAACTGAAGTTGTTGCTTGGCATGTGTGTATATACAGACATGCACACACACGTATATATAAAAAAATATATATATATATATATATATAAAATGTCATTCTGGTTTTCTGGCATTAGGAATTGGAAAATCAGAATTGTGATCAGACACTGTCTGTAACTCTAACACGAAATGAAAGCCATTATGTATGTCTACATCCTGTCCAGTGTGACAGTGTGTCATAAAAGAATTTCATTTAGCAATCAGGACTATACTGTTGACATTAGGCCTTTTCCTCTGAAGAGAGCAGGGGCAAATAGTCCACAGAATGAAAGAAAAGGTCAGGTTTTGTGACGATTTGCAAGATGCTGGCAACTTAGTTGGGCATTCGGGCAAAAAGACACACAAATACTTACTGTGATTGCATGACCTGTTGTGCTTATTGTAAAAATATAATAATACATATTTTCTATCAAACCAGACAACCTAAAACCTTGCCATTACAAAAGAAATGTTCGTAGGAGAACATGCAGCAACTGTTTTGAGTGGGAGTCTACTGCTCTTCAGTGTGCTGGATGTGGAGTCCTTGATGCTGCCCCTCTGATGACATTAGAAACATCCTTTCATTCTTACTGACGGGAACTGTGCTTAGCTTAAGTGTTGCTGTATCTCTGGTGTAACTCCTTAGACTTCAGCAGGCTAAACAAATTAAAATTGGACTCCTGAGCTTATTAAACCATTTTGCCGTGTGTTTTTAAATGTATGCGATAAAATGGCTGTAAACTTAAACTGCTTAGAAAGCATAAAGCCAGCTTTATTTTCAAGTGCAGATTGAAAGTCTGAGGTGCTGTCTGTATTTGATGAGGGGTAGATTGCCTGTGATGGGGGAAAAGAAGAGGGAAGTGCTATTGAAACCAGTGAGCCGCTGAGTCATACTGGTAGGAGTGCAGACTTGCAGGTTTCGGGTAGCTTGTAAGTGAATTTACACCAGATCCATGCATGCCTCTACTGTGCTGTACTGGCTCTTCTGGTGTCCAGTCCAGGGCTTCAGCAGAGTCTGAAAATTATTGTTGCAGAGTAGCACCAGTCAGATGGGGTTTAGAGTATTGTCAAGGTACGCAGGAAATACAGTTAAATCTTTGTATTTGCTTCATCTTGGGAGCATGGTGTGTAATAGCAGGTTATTTTGTTTTCGTTCCTTTTTACTTTCAGGGATATTTTTAATTCAATGTTTCACCTTTTCTAGAAAAGGTCACTTCATTTTTAAAGAAAATGACATTTAATTGGTATTTTTGTTTGGCATTTGAGATAGGATTAAAGTCTACTTTTTAAAGGATGCTCTGGAGGTTGGCAAGATACTAAATTCTAAATAGATCCTCATTCCCAAATATTGGAGTTTTATTTGCTAGGGATCTGTAGGCCTACGTTATTATTATAATCATTATTGATCTCGAATTTCTTTATGCCAAGGGGAGGCATCTATACCACATCTACATATACATGTTGAGAAGACTGGGGCAGAGAATAGTTATAGTCTCCCTGTGTGAGCAGGGACAAGTCTTTTGATAGTTGCAGTGATCTAAAATTAAACTTTTTAGAAACCATAATCAGCTCAAAACCCCACTTAGAGTCTAAAAGCTGGGCCCTTTTTTGGCACCTTCCTCCTAATGCTTTCAAAGTCTGCTGCAAACATTAATTTAATTAAATCATACAGCCCTCTGAAGTAGTAGGTATACATTTAACAGATGGGTAAAGAAGTTAAATTATTTGGCTGCTGCCACACAGAGTCGTCTGCTAACTGAATATATTACTCCATCAGAAACATTTGGCTCAGGAAGCCGCGGGCTTGGGACTCTGTCAAGGTTTTTCAAGCCTCCACCTCACTGGGAGTGGGTGTAGGGTGGGAGTTTGTAGTGCTCAATCCGTACAGCACACAAACCAACAGAACTCCTTCTGGAAACAATCTGAGGCACATTTGGGGCTAGCAAACTCCCGGGGTATCCCTGAACATGTTCTCATTTTCATCTGGAAATTTTAAACAGACCGTAAGAGGAATTTGGTTATGTCAGGAGATTGCTGCAGAGAGACTGCACGTGCACATTAAGCCTGATGTCTCCAGGAGATGATAGACGTACCGCCCGTGTGCTGGGCGTCTGCGTAGTGCGTTTGCAAGCAGTTCAGTGCATCTTGGGTGCACTGAACGCAATATAAATATACACACTGTATAGCACATGCATACATCTGTCCAGAACTGCTTTGAAGGAAACAAGGGAGCACTACACATGTAGTCAATGTTTTTTTTTCTTTTTTTTTTTGGAGATGCACCTTAAACTTAGGTATGAGCATGCAGGACTATCCCTCATCCCTTCAAGCTGTTATGAAACTACTTGCCATGCCATACTATACCTGAGCTTTAAATTCTGGGAGAACCAGGGCTAGAATCACAGTGATTATTTGCTCAGATGAGATCAGGACTCATTTTCTGCTGTCCCTCATCTCATTGAGGGCTAGCTGAAACCAATGCTTTGCAGGTAAAAGACTGGACGTTTTTGCAAGGAGTCAAGTTTTATGTGGAGACATCAGTTTAAGCTAGCTCAGTGTGTGCCCTAGAGGCTTACATTTTAAAGTCAGATGGAACAATGCAATATTTTGCTTGAAACAAAATAAAATGAAGCTGCTGTTCAGGGCCTTGACTACTCTCAGGCTGCTCTGCTGCACACTTAGAAAGTGTCTATTACTTTGTGAAATTAAAAACACAAATCATGTCTGAAAAATCTCAACTTTAACCCAAATCCTGCTGTTGTATTAGAGGCGTAGAGAATATATATCCCACTCAGGATAAGCTGCGCTCACTTCATCTAGATGTCTGGATTTCTAAAAGGCTTATGCTACAGCCACTCCCGTGGTCCATATGCACTGTGAACTGATTAATCTTTAGGGTATTTCACCAAATAAAAACACAAGAGATCTGGATTAAGCTGATCTGCTAGTCTAAGAAGTCATTCCCTATGCCTGACCAATTGGGTTATTTCCTGCAAAATAATACCTGCATGACAAAGTGAAAAGAGGGAGATGATGTTACCCCCTTCAGGAAGACATGCTGGGAAACACTGTGTTTTCATCTTGACTGGCCCACTGATGGCCCGTTCTGTTATTTTACCTCCTGCAGAAACCCATATCTGATGTTTCAGAATTAATAAACAAATAAACAAAACCAGAGAACAAAGAGGAAATAAAGCCCCAAACTAGTTTTCCCTACAACTGTTTTCAGAACCCTAAGGGAAATTCCTTCCTGATCACTATCTCAGTGGAAAGTAAACCTGCAAATACCCCTATTTAAGTATTTTCTTCCTAAGGGGTATTTTTCCTGGTCATTACGGCATGTTCAATACGTTCTGCCCCACGACTGAGCTATCTCAGGCAGGATCTTGGCTGCGGCTTGTTTCATGATTTATGGCAGCTCAGTTAGGTCAACAATAAATGCTTTGAAAATTCACACTCTTTTCATGCTTGGTCTGCAGGTTCCTGACAAAAGTTCCTGTTTTAAGTTGAATCATGACATTTAATTTCCTGTATGTTTACTGTTCTTTCTAGGAAGCAAAAGGCAAATCCTCATACTGATGGAAAGATCTTGCTTGCACTAGTTATCAGTTGCAGGCTACATGCTAGATATGTTGTTTTTTAAACTCATGCACTAGATTACTGTCTTGCCTTGTGGTTTTAGAGGTTTCAAAGTATGATTTATAGGGTAGGGTGCTATGGAAAGGCAAGGTACAGTTCTTCGTTTTTTCCAGAGTTGTCTGTGATGTGTACCAACCTCCCTGTAACCATGGGGCTGTTGCACTGATGCACTTGTTCTACGTCACAGTAGCAATGGCAAAACTGGTGACGTCCTAAGGCAGTACACTAATTGTAAAGTAATTTTGGATAGTTCACCTCCTGACTTGCAAACCAGCCCAGATATTTTAAACTAGAAATAATCTGGAGCTTTCCAGGGAATTTTTCTGGTGCTATCCCTGTCACTCTCGTTCCTCTCTGAAATGCAGGTGGGTGCATTTGAATGAATGCTGACACAAGCAGTGCCACCCAGTGTCAAGACCAGAAATGCCTTGCTTATGTCCCAGCTTGCACTGAGTAAATGGGCCCCTCTTACCTCCCCAAAGCTGCTCTCTCTTTGGGGGCTGAGGTTAGACCACCACACACCAGGACTTCTATGGTTTAAGCAGCCGTGTTGTTCAACTTGCCACGTACCCATCCAGCCTCCCTGGACATCAAACAGCTGAAACTTTGCATGGCCTGGGTTTTTGTTGTGCCCCTAAAACGTGCCTGTATTGGAACACTGCAGAGCAAGCACCAGGCTTGTATAAGGAATTAGGTCTTTGTAATGCACATGTACAACCTGCAAGGACAAGGCATCTTGCCTTGATCTTATACATAAAGTTCAAGTCTTATGATGACTTGGGTAAGTTTCAGGGATGTATGGAACGTGCTTCTTGGTGCAGAGACTGAAGTTTAGGTGTGAAAAGACTTGAATGCCAAAGAGTGAGGAAAATTAATTACGAGGAAGAAGGCTGTGTAGCTACAAAGAAATGAGAGAATGTTCTTTCTAAAAATACTTTTGTTGAAGTTGGAAAGTGTTTTGCATTGAAAAAGGGGTTCTATACATATCTGGGGCCTCTTTGTCAATTGATAAACTATCTTTCTTTGCTCGCTTTGCTTTCCTTAGTATACGTATGCAGGTAAATACTAATCTGCATACATCACTGCACTAACTAATCTCGTAAGAAACTTTAGAGGTTTCAGCCTTTCAGATAAGCATCTGTCTGTAAATATGCACTTCTGTTACTAGCGCACCATCCTGAGAATTGGGGAAGCAAGTTTGTATGTGGTTCTGGCCCTTGACGTTTTGAATTTTGGCCATTAATCCTATTCACTAAACCATTCAAGAATGTGTCAGCCCCACCTCATTATGTTCACCAATTAGTTCTATAAGCTTTTCCATACAGTTTTTACATCAGTTGATCTAATGTTGCCATATAATACTTGCTGTATTTAAACCATTTTAAAGCCATCATCAATACAGCAACACTTGCTCAACTGTAGTAAGTAGAAATACTTCAGAACTCTAACACTGATTGTGGAAAGCCAAGACCTGCTTCTAGATATCACTGAAATCTGTACAATAAGCAGTGTCCTTCTATCATCATAATTTCTGTCTTCACAGACAGTGAATATTTATTTGTTAAATATATAGAGTATTCATCTTCAACAGTAAAATATTCAGATTTGTTTTTACCAGTAGGGGATAACATACTTTTTGCCTGGCTGCCTCTAGCTCTTGGAATTTATATCAAAGGAGACCACTTTTAAAATCAGGAACAACATATAGTAAAAAAAAAAACCCAGAACTTAAAAGGTACTTTTTATTTTTTAAGTTATCCTTAAACACACAGCAGTTATGCAAGGGATTCTCTTTTCTTTTGCCTTACCTCGGAACTCTAGAACTAGGTGTCTTAAGACACAGGAGCAGAACTCACGTGTCCTATCTGCTGGCTTGTACTTTCTAATAGGCTTCTTTTAAAACTCATCCATCATCTGCTATAACAATTATTTTTTGATGTATTTTTCTCTGCCTGCCTTCTTTTAATGCCTTGATGAAGAGATTGAAGGATTCATTTCAGACTGAATCTTTGTCTTGCTAACAGGGAAAATATTAAAAGCTTGAATGAAAAATTAATTTTCTAATGAGATTATTTTGCCAAAGCCCACTTAGGATTATACAATGCATTCCCCATATGTCTCAAGAAAGGGTAAAATGGACCAAGTGGAGAAGTAACTTTATTTTTTAAGGTATCTTTTCTGGATGTTTGTCCTTCCTATATTCATTGGTCTCTTCCACTTTTCACTGTACCGACACTGCACTGGAATAGTAATCCTAAAATGGGATGTTTCCAAAACATCCAGAGCGTGGCACCAGGTATACAGAAAGCTTTGCCTACTGACAGTGAGATGTGTCTGCAAGTGCTGCCGTTCACGTATAGCAGTACAAAGTGTAAAGCACACTGATACATTGACTTATCAGCATAACTCTAAACATCATCATAGTATGCAGTACCTACCAAAACAAACATGATCACAATTACTATGAAAAATTTAACTTGGGTCTTTGAAAAACTTCATGTGACAATAGAGAAATTGATACTGCTCAACATTTTCTGTTGCATACTGCCTTGATTAGAGCATTCCGTTAGGCTACGATAGTGTATCTTTGTAATATAAGAAGTTACTTTCCTTACCAGAAATAATGGAGTCATTCAAAACTTCCTCATCCTGATAAAAAACAGAGTCTTCCTTGAGCTCTGAGTTCATGATCATATTTTCTTTGTTCTCATCCGACTCTTTAACTGAGTTCCGCTTATTTTCTGAATCACTGCTGTAACTCAGTGAATTCTCCTTTTCTTTGTTGCGCTCAATGCTAGATGTTCTGGATGGACGGACATCCACTCTTTTTTTTGGAGATCCTTTGCTTTCTCTTCCATGGAAGCTGTGGGTGGAAGGTGCACAGCCCAGTTTTTACAAAAGACTGTTTTGTTGCCACAATAGGAACTTATTGTTACATGAGAATATCCGGTAGCTCATAAAGGCCAGGGCAGAGGGTTCAACATGGGACAATACAGGATGGCATTCTCAAGACTGTGTTGAGAATGCCTAATGCAGATCTACTTTCCTACCTCTGTCATAAAAAATAAAGTATGGAAGGGTAGTGACTAATGTATTTCTTTGATACATCAGCTACATGCTATACTGTACTGATTAAAAAACCCCACGCAGCATATCCTTCTAATGTAAAACATACGTGTCATGCAATATTACCATTCTGATATTTTATGATCATGACAGAGGTTTAACAGGGCCTGGAAATAATATCTTCATTCCCCATTACAATAGCTGTTATGGAATTGAGAAATGTTACCAACTTAACTCCAAAGCTCTGTGATGGAAAAGGTTATCTCTGTCCTGCTCTAATACACAGGAGGGCTTATAATGAAAACCAGGTTAAGTATCCAATGTACTCTCACACAAGCATTTCTATTAAAAATGGCTACTGAATGTGCTCCTGTGTAAGCCAAGAGACATATACTGAAATAGTAGCATTTCTCATATGTAGAGTACTGATACTTAGAGCAGGATTTGCCTTAGGTACTCTAACTTGATATCTTGTGGGGAGACTTTCTTTTGCACTAGGTCAAGGATTATCAAATGATTGTACCTGTTTGAAAACCTACTTCCATGTCACGGTAGCCTCCTTATAAAGGAAGAACATGCTTTGAAGTAACTGCCAAATTAAGCCCTTTAACCAGGGATGGATGTTCAAAGAGGAGGGCAAACCTAAGCTGTAGGAGTAAATAAAATGCTAATAACAGGGTAGGAACATTTACCAAGAAAAATGATTTAGTGGAATGACTCTCCTCATGCACCCATATAGCCAAGAGGCTGTAGGTACCTGTCCTGCCGGTGTTTGGTGGCCAGAGCCCTGTGGAGTTCTTCAATGACTCTGCTGGGAGGTAAAGGTAGGTGGACGGCAGCCAGGTGAGGGGAACCGGTTGGCGTTGTTACCTGTCCTCTGACATGAGGATCTGAACTTTTCTGGCCAGAGGGATGGAAGAGGGCAGCTTGTCCTGAGATTTGGGAGGAACCAACAATGACATAGTTCTTCAGGATGGTGGAAGGAGGAGATTTCATGACTGGGTCATCTATTTCACTTCCTGCTGTCAAAACAGAAGAGGGTAAGAGGTTGTATAATGCATCTTATTTTTTTTACACACAGAGTCTGCACTGACATTCATTTGTTATGTTGAACATAGGAAGATGGTCATGTTTTGTTCTTGCTAGGAGGTTACTGCTTAAGCTGAGTAACTATCTGAATTCAAAAGGCTCATACTACGTGGATACCTCCCCCATTTCCCCTCTTTCCCACAGTATCAGGTGCTCCTTTTCTGAAGCCCACCAATGCATTCTTGATTGCCAGAACTGTTCCTCCTAACCACCAATGGCTTGTACTGCAGTGGCTTTCCAATCTAGCGCTTTCTTTGCTGGGTGCTGGCAGACTATTAAGATTTATGCAGTGTGGTTCCCAGTCAGGACAAAATGTACCAGTGTCTATTATCTGCTCCTCTGTGATTGCTGCACAGCTTAGACCTGTCTTTCATATGCCAGTTGAGCAAACGCCAAAATCGTTATAACATGAGGATAAAGTTTGTATAATGAAACTTGCCAAATGAAATCCAAGTGAAATATATGGTATTGAGCACTAAGAAAAGAAGAGTGGGGCAATCGAATCTTTTTTTACCCCCAGATTCAGATATTTTTCATGCCATGTAAGCATTTTATAGGAAATTAGACTTTGATATATACATTTCTCTAGCACCTGAGACCAAAGCACAGTGGACGTTTCTCTGGTTGTAAATTTTGTAGTTTCACACTCTTAAGATAACTGAACATCTGGCCTGAAAAAGATGCTGATAGGTTTTTCTGTTCTGCAGTTCTCTTTGCCTTTCCCCTTTCCCTTGTATCTCCATCTCAAGCCCCTGGCATCTGGCATTGTTTGCGCCAATAGCTCAGCCTGGGTGTAAAAAGCAATATGAGTGCCTCATACAGAAGAGTATTTATTTTCTCTTGTTGCCACCTAGCGTTCAGTTCATAGCAGAGAAAAACTTCTGCTCAGGCCAGGAGTATCCTGAAATACCCATGTAAGGAGGACTTGGTTTCTACTAGCAGGGTAACATACTAGAAAACCGGAGAGGACAGAAGTAGGTTTGAATATTAAAACTTCAGTTATTAAATATGTCTTCTGAGATCCAGCATCCTGCATAATGGTTACCAACTACATGCCTTTTCTTAAGTTCAGTCATGGAAATACGTACAGCTCTCTGCGAACAGAGCTGGGCATCTGCAGATTGGAGGGCAGAATTACTGGGGGCAACAGCAAAAGCACAAGTAGGAAGAACTCCTGTAGCCATAACTAAAATCAAACATTGACAATTTGAGAGTGACAACACTAAGCCTGGTCTCTTTTTCAAGTTTGGAGAGTGAGGAGAGCATCCTTCAATGAGGAGAGCTGCATCCACTGTAAAATCTTCTCTTTTATTCTAAGAAAAGTCTAACATTATTTTTTTTTTCTTTTTGGAAGGCATTTTTGCACATTTGTCTCCCTCTAACCCAGAACCCTAACCAATGGCCAGAGCTTCATTCATCTTTCTATGCATCCAGGAGAACAGGGGTCAAGCTAGTCTAAAAGTTACCCTATTTAAAATCTGAAATGTCTGAAAGCACAAGGGCATTTCTTCGTGTCTAGGTGCCCAGTGTCCAATGTCTTGGCAATGAGGCACCTTCCCATCCCACTGCAGAGCTCCTTCTGCACTGATCAGAGTGGTTGCTACAGCCAGGAGACAGCAAAGCTCTGCCATTTCGGCATGCAAGGGCGTTTTGATTGTGTGCTGCTGTGGAGATGCACAAAGGATATTTATGATCAATCATTGCCCATTGAATCATGGCCTGAAGGAATGCAAAAACCACCTCTTAAGTCACTTTATATTGCTGCATGGTGAGAGAGGGCATCCGTATTTTCAACCCCAGGCTCAGCTCAACCCTAAAGCAGGAAGGGAAGAGACTTTGTTTTGTCTTTATACCTGCCTGTTCCTGGAATAGGTCAAGGGCCAATTTTGTCCTCATTGCAGCTTGGGCCAGTACTGAGAGTTGAGAGTTTCCTTAGATCACACCTTATTTGTCTAATGACAGCTATTCAGTGAATAATCTTGCAAAGTGATGTCTTGGCACCTTGCCCTGTTTCCCCTCTCTCCGTGATTAATTGGTGCTTGGCTTATTCCTCACTGCTCTGCTAACAGCATCTCTAACATTGTTAAGGGGAAAAAAACTAAACACAAAAGAGCTTTTCATCCTCTTCATCTTCCTTTTCTTTCATAATCGCTCTTTATCTCTCCCCATTCATTTATATTCCCTTTCACTTATTGACAGTATTTGTTGAGTTTTAACTTACCACTGCCTCCACATCCACACAAAAACAAACAAGTGTATAATCACTGCTGAAAAGGGGTCTATAGCTGTTGGAGTCATTGAGAAAAATAAGAGCTGTTCTTTGTGGAAAATTTAGATGAGAATGAAATACCGAACGAAACTCAGAATATCTTAGATGTTACAGGAAATAGTTTGTTTAAGCAGCGAAATATCTAGACTCAAAATGCTGTGAAGTGCCTGGTGGAGCTGTAATCTCATTACCCTCGATGGGTCAAGTTTTCCAAATAGTGTCTGTCTCATGCAGAGCATGGCCTTATCAGCTGAGCAAAGTCAAAGGGGTATCCTCGTGCCTGTTCACGTTGCAAGGTGGAGGGGGCAGGCTGGAGCCTGACCCGCACCACAGAATGCTGAAGCAGTCTGAACAGGAGCTCCCAAGGAGCATTATGATGTAATTTCGAATCCAGCTCCCACTTCAACTCTTAAGTATGGACAAAATACTGATATTTTCTATGAGAAACAAGTACTTGTAATTTTCCTCAAAAAGACTGAAAACCTCTATTTTCCATGAACCTCACTGGTCAGATCACAATGCCCCTTTGGTATTTTTTTTTCCTGCTGAGTCTGAAAACCCTATTCATTGTGCCAGTAGATGAGTGTGGATGCAAATCAGGGCTGCGATAATGGCTGTCATTTAGAAGTCTAAATATCCAACAGGTCTGACATTTAGATGTCAGGACTTGATTCTAATTTGCAATAAGGCCCTTTTAACTGCTTTTACCATATGTATGGGGCCTTAAAATTGGAACAAACTAAAATCACATTTACTTGAACACCCTTTCTGCAGTGCCAGAATGTTGGAAAATGTAATAACATTGGCAATACATTAGTAAATCAGGCCCAGAGGAATTGCTCTTGAAACATTTGATGAAGTCTGGCACGGAGGACTGCTTTGTGGGAGCCAGGTGTATCACTTCTGTGTGTTCTGTGTAACTAGACCAGATTTCATAGCTCTAGTTTAGAACTGCCCTAGAGAGCAAACCCTTCTGATGGAAAACTCTACAGAACCTATTGACTTGAACTTGATTTTGGCTGTTGTACTGTTATTCAGCACGACTCTAGGTAATGAAAACATTTAAATCTTCCTTGTGTTTTATGGCATATCGATATGAGCATCTGATTCAGCAGATGTTTCCAGTTGGTTTGATTTGTTTTACATGTGTTTAGTGCAATAGACTCGCAATAAATAATCCCCTGAGAGATCCAGATAACTATGTGAAGTACAAAGATCAGTCTGTTATTATCAGGCAAACAGAGCTCTCAGTTCACGGAAATCATTAGCATTCTGTTCACTCAATATAAGTAGCCTGATTCACTGGTTTGTGGCAATAGACTTAAAAAAAGGATGTAAGAAAAAAATTATGTACTGTACTGTGTAGGTGAACAACACATAAGGCATGGAAAAGTCTTTACTGACCATTAATGACTGACCTGTTACACTCTTTGTGATTCTGGAGATTGCCTTAGGTGGTGGAGCAGGGAGCAACGGAGGGCTAGGAAGCTGTGCTGGGTTTCTTTCTGTCTGTTTCTGGGGGGAATCTGTGGATTCAGATACAAGTAAGGCTTGTGGATTGTCTTCAGATGCAGGCAGGCTGGCATCTTCTAATTCTTCCGTGGGTCCTGAAGGTTTCTTGGCTAATAAGAAGATGAGTAAAATTAATGGAACATGAAGTTAATGATAACGATAGGCCAGGGGACAATGCCAGGAACATTCAGAAAAACAACTCATAGCACACAGCTAGAAGCACTTATTTTCCATAGCGAAAATAATTATTGTGTGAAATAGCCAACCAGCCAAGGCAGGTAAAGAATAAAATATGAGGATCATAGAATCATAGAGTAATTTGGGTTGGAAGGGACCTTTTAAGGCCATCCAGTCCAACCCCCCTGCAAGGAGCAGGGACATCTCCAATTGGATCAGGTTGCTCAGAGCCCCGTCCAGCCTGGGCATCCACCACCTCTCTGGGCAACCTGTTCCAGTGTTTCACCACCCTCAGAAAGACTTTTTTCCTTATGTCCAGTCTGAATCTACCTCCTTCTATTATTAAAACCATTACCCCTTGTCCTATTGCAACAGGCCCTGCTGAAGATTTTCTCCCTGTCTTTTCTCATAAGTCCCCTTTACGTACTGGAAGGCCACTATAAGGTCTCCCTGGAGCCTTCTCTTCTCCAGGCTAAACAGCCCCAACTCTCTCAGCCTGTCCTTATAGGAGAGGTGCTCCAGCCCTCTGATCATCTTTGTGGTCTCCTCTGGACTCGCTCCAAGAGGTCCATGTCTTTCCTGTGCTGAGGACTCCAGAGCTGAATGCAGTACTCCAGGTGGGATCCCACCAGAGCAGAGCATGAGAGAGGTCCAAACTGCTTCGGCTGGATAAATGGCAAATCCCACTCCTTTGTCGCAAATCTTCTTGGCTGTTTTATGTCTTGTTTAGAATACAAACTCTGTGTATTAATGAACATTTAGCATCCTCATGTTCAGAGTGCATGGGGAGTCACCAAAGCACTTAGGCAGTTGGAAACTATAGCATTGGCAAGATAATAGCATTTAATTTGTTGACAAACAGATTAATGAGTATGCCTAGAAGAGGAGGAATGACTACTTATTCAAAAAAGACAGGAAAGTAGAATAAATATGCATTGTTAACAGGAGTTCTTCTGAAAATTGGCTTGATAGAAAAGCTGTTGTATGTGATAGTTGCCTGAATTATAGAAGGAAATAATTTTCTTTTAAATATATTAGCAGGGAAATGCTTTGTTCCAGGCTGACATCCCTTTGTATTTTTGTGCCTACTGCATAGAAGACAGAATGTGCAATAGTGGATGAGAAAAATAAAGTCACTAATGGGTTGCATTACAGAAAGATCAAGAGCTCTAGTAGATGTTAGTAGCTTGATAGGAAAATTAGTCAGATTTGAGTGCATTCCCCTGAGTCGAGCAATACTTTATTCCAGCAGTAACTTCACTGAAATCAGTAGATCTCCCTGCGACATGAAGAGCTGTTTGGGACAGATGTAGAAGAGCAGCCATAGTGGGACCTTTCCTATAGAGAATGGCGATCAGAAACACACTCAGCTTCAGTCAAACAGATCTTTTTGTTTCTGAACTCCATCCCATTCTGAAAGTGGTATCATGAAAAAAAAAATGGGCATTATGTTCTATTGTCTAAAGAGTGTCTATTTTACATTTACTGCAAAGAATGGTTTGCTTTTATGTTTTCCCTGTGGTTGTTTCTGGTGGCAGCACGTGTTTAACTCAGTCTGAAGGCAGACCTGAGTCTTGAGTACACAAACCTATTAACAGATTTCATACTGCAGAGTGAATATTATCCTGCTGAAAATATTCCAAGTGCTCAGCACAAGACTCCTTGCCAGAGCAGCTAATTATTCATGGAGTGCCACTTGTCAAAATGCCATCTCACTACTAAGTAGAAATCCTCCCCTTGGGACTGTGCCCAAGCCCATTGGCCAGGTTAGGTGAGAAAAAAAATGCCCTAATTCTGCCTGGGCCATTCTTTTTCTGTGTGTTAACCAAACATAAGTCTACAAATATTTCCTTTTGTTTCCTCCTCTTCCCCTCCCTGGCCTTCATCCCACATCCTCAGTGTGAAATAAGACATATTGGGTATAAAGCAAATACATTCATTTTGTTTCTAGCTGGTCAAATATGAATTTGTGGAAAGATATTGCGCTGGGCCTACATTGAGCTCAAGGACAAACGTTCTAATAAACTCAACATTACAATAAACTTAGCAACACACTCTGACAATTATGAAGAGCTTTCCCACCAAATGAATTCCTTAAGGTGGACTCACTAGAGACAGGAATGCTAGAATGCACAGACAAGGATAAATTAGTGCATAGACTAGGTTGACAACATCATTTTAAAAGCCAGAGACCACCGATGAAAGAGGTAGGAAGATTTCCAAGAAGTAGGAGTGGAGTCTTACAGCTCAGAGAGACAGGAGAAGGTAATCTCACTGTTATCTTTTTTGAACCTGGAAAAATGACACCACAAAAAATGGAGGGAAAAAAAATACAGAAGAGAGGAAAGGTTGTGCCAAGGAGACAATAAAAGGAACTGGGATTAGAGAAAGAGACATAAGAAATTGGGATGATTTTGAAAGTCTTAATACACAACTTTGAATGCAGTGTAAGGTGAATTTTAAATCATAGTACTAGGTTTTGCAGATCCATAATGTTAAATACGTGATACATTATTAGTGCCATCTTTGCAGGCTAGCCTGTCCCAATAATAAGAATTAGAACTTCAGAGATAAATTTCCTTGGTGATATGGAATGAAATGCTCTAAAGGGGGGGGGGGGGGGAAGACCTGAAGGATTCTGGTCAAGATCTTGATCTGGTTGTTCTAAGAACAGGGAGATGAATAGGTTTTGCCTCAATTCATTTTTAGGGTGATACAAAACCAAAAACAGCCATAAAGGACAGGTTTTGAAGAGAAAGGAAAATAGCATTAAGGGCACGTATTAATAGGGGCTGTCTATATCCTCTGTGTTTAGAGGTTAAATCTTTAGAAGCTCACATACACTGCTTTGGGATATTTCTTGATGAAATAGCACATGTAGTTGAAATGAAGAAGGTGATGGGTGACAGAAAGGTGTTGTTAAACTTACAAAAAAAAAATCCTTGTGATGAGCAAACATGTGGAGAGATACTTTTTGGGAGAGAAAAGAGTGGAGTGAAGCTACAAATGGGCCAGAAGAGCAATATTCTATAAAAGCAAAACTGCAAAAGGGAACGAATGAGTCATAGGGATGGAAAGGACAGGAGGAAAATGAAGGGGGAAAGGATAAAGTAAAGAAACTGAAAACACTTCAGAGAATGATTTCCATTCTGAGCTGCTGAAGCAGATTGATGGTGCAAGCAGGCAGCATGGCTCAGGACACCACGGCAGGTAGGAGTGAGCTTGGTGAAAGTGGCCGGGGGCTGGGACCCCAGAGAAAGCAAGGCATGAGGGGGTGGGATGGAGAACAAAAGGCAACCAGGGCAGATGGAGAAGGTGTAAAGATTGACCAGGGGGCAGGAAGATCTGTAATCACTGCATGGCACTCCTCACAAACTAGGATAAAGCATTATCTCTGCAGCTTTGCATTTCTTGGTTGTCAGGAAGTGAATGGAAACCATCCAGCTGCTGGGTTGTGCCTGGCTGCTCTGGTCCCAAGGAACTGCTGTCGCAGATGAGCTCTGCTGGAGCCCAGTTGCATGAAATGAGCTTGGTTTAGCTTATCTGTGCTCCTGTTGTTGAACTTCACTTGTATTTGCAGCATGTTGTAGACAGAGTGATGATATGGACAGCATGGGCTGTGTATTGACACTGTTCTCCTGAGCCAGGACAAACAATTTCAGGCTTGGCACAGAAGTTTAAGAGCTGTTTTTAAGAGAAGCTTGTTTCATCTTCACAGCAGTCACTGCTAATACCAAAGGGGCACCGTGCCAAGATGGGATCATCTCATAATCCAACTAATCCCATTATGCCAAGCTTCGTGTGGTCCCTCAGTTTGGTAGGAGTTTCAGAAATCATTGTTTTTAAGTACTGATTGCTAACCTGGTATGGGCTGAGCTGAACTGGGTGCTCTGACCCTTTAATGCACTGACATATTTAACTACTCATAAAGCAGCTTAGCAGAAATATTTTTTTTAACATTTTACAGTTTTTTGAAAACATTTCATGTCCAATACCTGCATCTTCCTTCAGCTCATCCAAATGCAGCTCCTCACCAAACGAGGTCACATTCGTTGTGGCTGCTGTTGTACTCTCTTGCTGCACCTCTTCTGAGGCAAGTGCCTGGCACACAGGAGCTGGAGGGTCGCTCTGCGTTGCTCTCGTGGCATCGTCACCAGTGCAGGCTTTGCCTTCAGTATCTAAAACACAAATCATTTGATCTTAACTAAGCCACGAGCAGTGACAGCTGAAACTCCCTGCTATCCTCTTGAGAAGCGCGAGTCTCAAAGCTGTTAGTGCACAGGGGACAGAGATTTTTCTTAGAGCAGCACCTGATCTCTAACAGTGTTAAGCATCTGTAACGCACCGCATGTGGAGACCAGCGCTTCTGGATAATAATATCCACCCAGTTTTCTCAGTGGGGCACCTTCTTCTGTGGGCATCCAGCAGCCTGGGAAAAAGGCCATTGTGCCTGTACAGGAAGGCCACTGTGCTCTGGAGGCACCTGCTGTGTGGGAGATGAGCACAAGCATGGGAAATCAGAGATCTCTGGGACAAGGCAATTCCTGGCATGAGCAGAGCTCATGGTGCAGCACGTGCACAGGTTGGTCTGAGTTGGTTCAGGCTCTGTGCACGACACGCTGCCATCCAGCTGCCCCAGCAGTAATGCCAGAGCCTTACCGAAGACAAGGCTGCTAATATTTCCTACTAAGCTGTAGGTTTTGAGCATAGTTTTAGTTACTCAGCTTTGAAAAGTGTGTCCTGTGTGCTTGAGCTGATCAGAAATTCAAATCCCTCTTCCTGCAGACCTAGAAACTGCTCCCTTTGCTTACTCTGAAAGATTTTTGTGCCAGTGATCCCTGCAGCTGTACGCATCTTGATGACTGAAGCTTTTCTAGCATTCTCCTATTCAGGCTGAGTCCTCAGAATACAAACTATCCTTTTACTTCACGACTCTCTCAGAATTTAGATCTACATCACTGTTGCAAACCAAAGCAAGCCATTACTTCCCACTCTTTCCAGTCCTGTGTGTTGATGGACATGTCTGCTGCCCACCCCGACCTCCTAACTCGTATTTCTCAGCCCTAGACACTCCTTTCTGGAAGCTGACAGGGCTATGTTTTCTTGCAATGATATCACAAGTTTCTTAAACATTGATTTAAAATAGCTGGCATTCACAGCTACCCCTTTTTAATACTACTTGGACAATCTGCAGAGTAATTTATTGTGCTTTTGGGTAAGGGTGTCAGATTTTGGCCCAGAGATGCTGCAGAAGGGATGCAGTATTTTTGTACGCTGAGCTCACTCAGTCTGCCTCATAATCACGTTTGGTGAAAAGTTACTGTTCTTAAAATAGCCCTTGCAGTAGCACAGTTGCTATGATACAGGGAAGGGGAGGGGGAAAAAGTTCATTGCCTACATTTCAGCTCATTGTGAAGGCAGCCTATACATAATCATTGGTGTATTAAGAGCTGCCTGCATTATTTGACAGGCAGCCCGTATCTCAGTGCCGTAACTACAGCTACATCTGATCAGTTTTGCCTTCACAATGGGGAGAAATGTCGGGGAAGCTCCCTAAATGTTTGCAAGGTAACTCTGCTTTGCGTGTTCCTTGCATCCTTTGGAAAGGCGAGCTGCTGCCAGCTGTGCCACAATGAAAATGCAGTCAGAGCCATGAGTTCCTTCACATCCCGGCCAATGGACGGGGTAATGACTAATGAAGTCATGACAAGCAGAAGACAGCTCTGTTTGAAGAATTTCTGCTGAGGAGCATCTGAAACTCACAACAGTGAGGTTCCTGGGCAGAAATGATCAGCTCCTCCTTAGATCAAAGTGAGTGTACTGCTTTGATTGGCAGTGGGTCCCCACACCGTATTTTAGAGATCATCTGGGGACAGGAGAAAACACAGACTTTAAATCCACTGGTAAGAAAAGCAGCAGAGTCTTGAGTATTGCAAAGTAATCAGGAGAAGTAGGGCTGCCATTTTGTTGGGAATGAATCCCACTTTGTGCCAGACTCTGCACATATATGCTCTTACAGAGTGCGAGTTGGTTCCCTGAAATGAAGCTGTATTTTAGGTTCAGGGGTTTTCAAGGGGCAGGTTGGCATTTGCCCCCTGTGAGCAGAGCTGGAGAGGAAAGAAGGACTGAAGGGGCCCAGGCTGTGCAATTGCGCAGTGTGTCTGGGCAGCTGGGTTTGGGGTTGCGTGAGGAGAAAGGGTGACATAACCTGTTAGGATGACTCATCACCAGAGCGAGGACGGTGCAATTTCACCCTGGGCTGCTCACAGATTGATGCAGATTCTGCGCTGGCTTTGTGGTTTGCTCTGAGCCAAACAGTCCGGTTCCAAATGCAGCTTGACAGACCTTGTGCTACGAAACCGGAGTGTGACACAGCTTTTGTAAGTGCCTGAAGTGGATCTGGAGATTCTTAGACTACAGCTTCATCCCAGTTTGGACTATTTATGAAAGTGAGCAGGAATCAGGTCCCTGGAAGTGGAGTAGAGCCTGATGAAATAGAGGGATTTTAGGATTTACTGTAGTCTTTTAGCATAGTATTGCTGCTTTGACAATTGCAACTTACTGCGTAAATGAGGTCTTAGCCTTGAAACTGCTGCCACTTCAGCTCAGTCCAAGTAGGGCACTAATCATTTACGGAGAATTATTTGGGTCAATTTTTTATTCCAGTTAATAAGCTGCTTTTACTAATAATATCGTAAAATAACCCTGGAGATTCACCACACTTTGTAAAGAAAAATAACTTGTAGGGCTGCAGTGTCCTTCAACTGACTGTTAGCTATTCTTTTTTTTCCTGAGCAGCAGGGTGGTACTGAAAATTTGTTTGATGTTTATAGGAGCTCTATGCAAGTTTATTGCAGACAGATAAGCAGTCTGTTTGCAGCTGCCTTTTCAAAAGCATAGCATCTCATCACTTCTTACTGGACTACACGTATTTATTTAAACTATTTTAATTTTGTTAAAATGATCTTTCAACTTAATACCATCAATTTTCCTCCCAAACAGTTCTTTATGCATGCAAGAGGTTTACTGGTTCATTATTATTATTATTATTATTATTATTACCTTTTAATGTGCTCTACAGAAGTTTTATTTTACTCTTCTTTTGCAAAGCTCTAGATATGCATGTCTTCAAATTCATGGATTATGGGAAACTTTCATACTCCTATCAGAAATGGGGTGTATTTTTCTATCCAGTAATGCTAATATGCTAATAGGGCAACTGATTATCTAGAATTACAGACACACAAAGAGTTCAATGGACAGGAATAAAAAAAAAATGAGCTTTCTAAAAACTTCAATTTTAGAATAAGCTGATGGTTTGATAGATTATTTTTTAACTTGAACATAAAACTCTATTAAAATATATCCAATATAATTAAAAAAAAAAAAACTATTTAAAAATCTCTTTTTCTAACTCTTCAGTTGCTCAGATAGGCTCCAGCATCATTATCAAAAGTGACAGGAGGGAGCTACTCAGCATCACTGAGTATTGTCCCACAGGCTATTTATAGGCATGGCATTTGTTTTATACAAAGAAACTCAATTATTAGTTTAAAAGAACATAATTTCTGTCTATCAGATTGGCCAAACTCAAAAGGCCAGTCTTTCTTCATGACAATACTTTCTGCTATAAAGTTTTCAAAGAAAAGATGGATTTATTTTTTTCATCTCTGTTTAGCTGGAAATGGCGATTGGGATGTTGTCCGTAACATTGATCTCACAGAACAGCCACCCAGATCTCTGTCACCTTTGAGCGTCTGCTGGGGCCTTGGAGCAGCAATGCGCAGAACCACAGGCCTTTGTGCGTGTTTCTGACGCTTTATCATCTTTCCTTCAGTGGCTTCTGCTGAACCTGGTTTGTGCTCAGGAAAGCTTTAAAATGACACTACCAAACGCTCCACTTTTCCATGTGAAATAAAAACAGACGGAATGGTAATATGTTTTGTCACAAACTTGGTTTACCGGGAAGACAGCTGAAAATGTCAGATTAGTATCGTTTTATGAGATTTGGATTCATGGATTGTACATGTTAGCTGAACGCATCTGTATGTCTAAGTTTATGTTTATACCTGCTTTACCTGACTTTCTTGGCAGTAGGATTTAGCTAGGTTTAGAGCAATTGCGTAAAATGTACGTACCAGCTCAGATGGCACCATGGACAAATCAGATGAAGATGGAGTTGCATTTAAGATGGTAAAACATCAAAAATTAAACTGCGTGAATTGATTGCAGCAGGGAGGCATTTGAAGAAATATATGCTTAATTCAGTTAGTGAATTTTCCTCTCTATTTGGATTGAAGGTTTTCCTTTTTATTAATTTGATTGTTTGGTTTCTTTTTTTTTTTTTTTGCAATTATATGTTTCCTGTAGTCCTGAAAAAGACTGATAAAAAAAAAGATGAAGAAATTTTACTTACCTTGTTCCATCATCTCCAGAAGGCCTTTCTTAATGAGTTCATCCCGACCTTGTCGTGCTGTCATCTTCTTCTCCAGCACTGCATGAAGTAGTAGCGTAACACAGCACCAGTTAACAACAGAGTATTCATGTAATGGAGTGAGAAAGATGCAATGTGCAAATTCCCTCCAGTCTCAACTGCTGTGGGCTTGGAAAGAACTGCAAGAGATTTGTTTTGGGGAGCATGGACCGGTCAGCTTGTTTGTGCCTTTTCCTTTGTTAAAGCAGCTGTAAAATCACCCACATGTAGAGCTGAGTCTCTAACCTACTGTCTGATCACCCTGAGTGCAGAGTAATGAGGACATTAGAGCCTTCATGCTGTTTAACATGACACGAAGCTGCTTCAGGAAGCGGTGTCCTTTACTGCCACACTCCACATGATATTGGGACAAGTGGAGGGAATTGCACCATCCTATCCTAGGAAAAGACAAGTGAGTTTATCTCCTTACTGCTCTCCTGGGACGTCCCTGGAGACTAGCGAGAGCATGCAGCGCTGTGTGCTGGGCTCCTTCACCGCGGAGACAGATGCTTGAGGGAAGGCATTTTACATGCTGTAGCTCCCTCCTGTCACTTTTGATAATGTTACTGTGACCTATATAATCTTCACCCCAAATAAAAGGGGTGGTGGTACTTGAGGCCATAAATGTAGTCTATTTTGGAGAAGGGACAGCCCATGAAAAGCAGTCTGCGTTGAGGCTTCTGCTTCACTCTCATATTTTGACCTTTTCTTCCAAATGTGCTATATTGTATTATATAGAAAGTCAGCCTATATGGGCTCTTTTCTAACCTTAAATATTATTAATCTCTAACATGCTGAAATCTCTGAATTAGGTTTAGATTACTGTTGACATTTCCTAAGTACTTATCAGACACATTACATAGATAAAAACTGACTGATTTTTATTTTTTTCAACGAGTTATGAGTTAAATGAGCAATATGCAGCTATGAACATATGTACGTTTCACCTAAGCTAAGCTTTGCTCTCTGCAGCATCACTCTCTTGTTCTCATCCTACCTGCAGATGTCTGCTTGAGCTTCTCATTTTTCTTTTTCCGCCACTTCCATGGTTTGAAGATCCTGCCCAGTGTTGCCAGTTTGCTGTTCCTCCTCACTGGCGGAGTTCGAATCCCTGAGACCAAGTAGTCAGAACGCATTGCAGGGGACTGCTCCATCTCATCTGAGAGGGGAAGAGAGAGGAAAAACAGCTGTTAGACAAAGCACTTCATCATAGACGTAAAAAGGGGAAGCAAAGGGAGGCTAACAAGCACTCAGTCTAGTCACCAAGATAAGCAGTGCAAGACTTTGAAAGAAAGTCTCTGCATTGCTGGAGCTGATGGCCAGGCTGAGGGATGCCAGCCGGAAGAATTCAACCTCACCGGGCCAGCCCGGTGCTTCCTACCAGCTGTTCTCCTGATGCTGGTCTTGCACAGTACCTGTCTGGATGCCAAATATTTTAGTACCTCTACTGCTGCTGTCCCTCATGGATTAAGCAGGGCTATTAGGGGCCCATAGAGAGGGGCATGTGCTGAATTTGTACACCCTGTGCTTTATTCCATCGCTTTCCTGCCTTTGTCCGTGCCTGGTACTCACCAAGTAATGGTGTTAGTCTCCCTCCCAAGGGCTGCATGTAACTGCATTACAGTCTTCTGAAATGTGGAGAGCTGAAAGCTCCCAATGGCTTTAATAGAAGCAGTAGAAATTTAACACATCTGTAAATCAGGCCCATGCGGCCTCCGGTTAATCACGTAAATGTAATGTTCATTTAGAAAAATTTAGACCTTTATGAAAAGCTGAGAGGAAGTGTGAGAAAGCTCAGGTCCCTCCTGAATTCCCAGCTTCCAGATCTGTTCTCAGGCCACAGGATATTACTGCCTTTTAAATGAACTCTTTTCACATAAGCTAACACAGAACACACTGCCTTCTGTGAGCTAATGCAAATCTTTTCTATAAGAACAGTTTGTTTGATATGTGCTACGTAAGTAAAAACTTAAACTATTGTGCAAATTTATTCCTTGAGGAAGCTAAGGGGGAAATTCTTTCCCTTTTGTCCAGCCAAGCCACAGGAACTCAGAGGTAATGCTTCAGCTGGAAAAGAAATTTAGGTATATTTTTAATATTTTGTCTTGAAAATTCACTAAGTTTTGCTTATAGGCAAGTCTTGCACGAAACAATACGTACTGACTATTCACAGTTGTGTGCTAGCCAGTACCATGGAAGTAAGTAGCACGGTTCCATAAATGGGGTTATTGATGTCTTTGCTGAGATTGTATTTGAGCACCAATTCAGCGATTGTTAAAAGAGAAGCTGCCATCAGTCATCAGACACATTACATGAATAAAAACTGACTGATTTTTATTTTTTTCAACGAGTTATGAGTTAGATGAGCAATATGCAGCTATGAACATATGTACATTTCCCAGTAATTTCTCTCTGAAACAACAATGTTTATCATAAATTGCTTTATGACTGCAAGATAAAAAACTATGTAAGGTCTTTTAGGCTTTGTTTTCAAGTTAACAAGGTGAAAATGCTTAAATCACAGCATGGAGGTGGGGATTTCCAAGTAAACAGGAAACAATTTTTGGAAGATTATTAAACACAGCAGGGGAATGAACACATTCCTCCTCTTCCATTTAATTTTGAAAATGCTGGTAATAGAGATGAATCATTCAGTGGAGACAAACTAAAAACTTGGCCATGTGAACGATCAGAGCAGAGAAAAGGCTGTAGCCATCCCCCCACACTGTGAGGGCCCAGTGAAATTGTCCTTCTATATACTGAAGTTAAGAGCATATTTTGTTTCATTCCACAGAGCTTATCTTGGGTTTTAATTTAGAAGAGATTTAAAATGTACATAAAAATATATTTTTGCCTTTGGAAGAATGATGTCTATCCAAGGTGATTGATGATTTACAGTTTGGAGGTCAATTTTAACTTGAGAGCAGAAACTAGCAATGAGCCTAGCAGAGAAGGAGGGCAGTAGCCTATATAGCGCAGCTGGAGTGCCAAGATATCCTGCTCCTTTCCTAATTGCGTGTTCAAAAATGAGAAGTATCGCAGAAATAAGCTTTGAAGAAGTAGAACTGCTCTTGATTACAGAGATGGCAATGAGAATGGAAAATGTCAGAGTAGATCTGCTATTAATTTGCCATTATGATTACTTTAAAGCTGTAATAGAAGCTTCAGAAAATAGCATTTGGCCATTTATTGTGACATCCCTTGAGTAGGAATGGAAACGTTCACAAAATTAGCTCATCTCAAAAGAGCTGTAGATCAGACTGTAAATCAGACCCTTGTCCCTGGAAGCTACAGTGGAGTAGGACAGCCTCAGCTTAGCCAGCCCTGGAGACCAGCGGGAACTGCTCTGGTGCTCACTTTCTATCATCCCAGGAACTTCTCAAGCATGCAAGTGAAGATTAACTAAGAAGCTGATTTAAAGCAGCACCTTGGCAAGTTACTGATCCTACTGCATTTCATTCAGGATGTAGGTGTCTGCAAAGTGGTTTAGGCATCATCCACGTGTTTAGTTTAATATGGGTAGCATGAGATAATTTTATGGTTTTTGCCAGATAGCAGGGGATGTAGACAGAACCAGGAAGTCATTCAAACCCAAATCTGTGTGTCTCTAGCAGTGTTTATTATCCCAGATATTCCCCTAAGAAAGAGAATGGGAAGATATTGCAAAGCCACTAAGAATTCCCTAAGTGCCATGCAGTGATCAGTGCTTCTTCAGTTTCTGCCAGCCCTGACAACTGGGTTTCTTCTATCCCCTTCTCCCCTCTTGGTTGTGGAAATGTAAGGATCTTATGCCTTAGACTTTGGTTACAGATGAAATACAGATAGAAAGAAAATATCAAAGAAGGAATAGTAGCTGAAACAAATGGTCCAGTGGGGGTTTTCGTGGGCTTTTTAACTTTATTAATGCTTCTCATATGGTACAGACAGTTCTTAAGCAAATGGTTTTATCACCTGGTACATTCTCGCCATATGCAGTTCCTACACTGTGCATTTGGAGAGATGGACAAAAATAAAAATAGATAGAGACACAGTAAGACAGATGTCCTGAAGTCATAAATAACAAGGGAATGGTCTTACTGGCAATAAGAATCACAAGAAAGCCCTTGGAGCTCCTCATTTCCAGTCAGTTCATTTTTTCTTGGTTGTGGGTTGGCTGCTTGGGAGATAAGAAGTTGACAGCACAAAAAGCAGTTCCCACGTACAGCAATGAATACTGAAGGAGAAGGCTACGCCTAAATATCAGCCTGTTCCTGCAGCCAACAAGCTGCCAAGACTTGCCAACCCTCCAACCGCTCTGTGAAATATTCAGCACATTTTTTTAATCTGCAGTCAATATTTTAATTGTGCTAACTGCTCTGTGGAATAATGTGGTTATTTTTCCAAGAGCCTGATAGCCTGGGGCCAGGCCATGAAATTACATAGAGGATGTCTGCAAAATGTAAACAGTCAAGAGCCAAATCGAGACTCCAAATCAGCAGAGAGAAATGAGCAACAGCTTAACTAGCTGTGTAATGTAGAAGGATGAGGGACAATCATTATACAGGGTCAAGCGAGCACAAGCTTAACCCACAGCACAGCAACCTAACCCTGCCCAACACAGGGAGGCCAGGCTCTGCTTGGCCATCACTGCTCAGACCAGTTGGTCCCACACTGTCCCACAAGGAGACAGTCGTCAGCCCTGTGGGGCCAGAGCATTTTGCTCTGGCTGAAATAATCAAAATTCCTTTCAAGTCTCTGCTGTACCCTATTGAGAGCAAAGGCTTCTATGCTGGAGCTCCAGATCCAAACCAAACCCCTCATACATCACACAGTTGTCATCTGGTCTGTGTGTGTCAGAGGGGTGGAAATGAACATGGCTGTGCCTCTGATGATGATGCAGGGCAAGTGATTCTTACAGTGCTGGTGTAATTTCTAGAGCTCCTAACGGTGGTCACGAGTGTGCACGGCTTGATGTGAGACATCAAGATCAGATGAGGGGAGAGATTGTAAGCTGACCGATATTGCTCTGCAGTACTGCTCTGGGCTGCAGAATAAACGAGGCAACGGAGAAGAAGGAAACCAAGCATAATATTCCTTACGTTTGGCTACAGGCTCTAACCTCTCAGAAAGTCTGAGCATCTGCAGCTTCTGTTTACATCACCAGCAGTTGTGGTTGATCAGTGTTTCTGAAAAATGCCTCATTGCTTTCTTCTTTAAAATACTGTGGTGACATAAATAGATGACTTTTCCTGTTAGTCCCTCCTCTACAGGAATTGTACATGGACCGTGCAGTTTTCCTGCACGTTGAAGCTTTCCCATTTACAGAAGTCAAGTCCTGACTCTATCCCATCCACCCTCCCACAGAAGTGGGGCAGGTTTGCTGAGAGTACTGTTAAGTTTGTGTCCTGGATGTGTGATGGAAGAGTGCCTTATGCCTGCACATAACCTTCACTTGTACAGCAGATGGTTTTGGTGCTGAGACGATCATTTCTGGCTGATAACAGTGTTGTGAAATTGAGCATTGGGTTCAGTCAGTTGCGTCTGTCTTCTTGGGTTTTTCATGATGAGACAAAGAGTCTGTAGCTTGATGCCTGGGTTGCTGATTATAGCAACTGCAGGCTGATGTATGGCAGTTGGAAACATCGGGAATCCAGAGCCAAGTTACACTGACCTTGCCACAGAGAGAGGCTGTGAGAGACTTGGGATGCCCTCCTGTGAATACGCAAATTGCAGCAAGAAGTTTATGGGAAGATGAAGGATGCTGAATTTTAATGTGCTGGGAATTTTGGTAACTTAAATTTATGGTAATGGAAGTTATGCCTTGCTAAATCCTCTGTGTCCGCTGTTAGGAGAAGGACCACTGAAAAATCTGCAACCTGCAGGCAGTTTAAAAATAACACGGCAGACAAGAGCTGCAGGCAAATTTGTAAGGCAGGCGTGCTCTGTTTTCTGATGAATGGGTTTGTAATGCAGCTCTGCATGTTCCCCCCTTTAATGTTATTGCATCTGTCTTTGCAACTCAGATACAGAGTTAAAAAAAGGCAAAAAGGGTCCCTTTGGTCCACTCTAAGGGTAGGGATGGTGAGTGGAATCAAAATGACCTTTTTGGCTTTTGGGATAGAGGTGCTTTTACCACTACTGACTTTCAATGCTGCCTAGAATTAGTGTCTACCTCTAAAAAGGGTGTTGAGGGGGATGTCACAGGGAGAGCTGAGCTTTTAAAGGGTTCATGTCTACACTGGTCAGTCATGCAAGCCAGACATTTGTGAGGCTAGCCAAGAAAAGCACTTCTCTACAAAGGGTGCTCTACAGAGAGGGTATTTTTTTTATCTAGCAAGAGAAACCTGCAGGGGCAAGAAGGCAGAAAGGTTGTCTTGGTTTTAGAGTAAGGAATATCCTGAGCTTTGGGAAAGAGAATGAGCAGCAGGAACAGGCGTTTTCCTCGGTTTAGCATCCTAAAAGAGGAAGAACTGGTCACAATGATTGAATCTGCAGGATAGGGGTAAATTGTTTGTGTCTAGGAGCCTTTGAACACTTCTGTGATGTTACAGAGAAGCAGAATTCAAACTGGAGAGCTTTTTTTTTATTGCAGTAGTTAGATGTTTCCTGTTCTAAAAATGTTTTGTCACCTGCATTTCTGCAGACATCTTCTCCTTCTTGGCTCCATTTGAAAGACAACTGCAGTGGAATGTTCCAGTTTGAAGTTTCCATTTCAGTTTTTTGAACATGTCATATTTTGATTTTTCCAATTTTGAATGATGGTTAGAAATTAGAAATTAAAATCAGAAATTAGAAAAAAGCTTTTGATGAACCTGACATTTATTTAATTTTTAAAGGACTTTTTATTTGGAGCTGTGAACGTTTCAATATTGTCTTGCATTGGTTTGGAAAAAAATACACAGAATCCTTTGTAAAACATAAAACCTACTTCCTAACAGTTTAGTTATTTAGAAAAGGCAAGGTTATTGTAGTACATTATTGAATGTAATCATAGGCTAATTTTGGATGCACAGCTGCTGACGTGACATAGATTGTTGCTCTAGCACATCATATTTGCTACATCAGAAAAATATTGAAACAAAGTAGGGAAAATTACAGGACTGAGGTGCAGATTCAGACATTTACCTATTAAATTTTTAGATTTTGTATGGTCACCAATGTACGTAAAAAATGGCTTGAATTCTTATCTCTCTGTTCTCAAAATTGTATTCCTTTATGTTCATGATTTCCCACCTTGGATTTCATTTCACCCAATATTGTAGTCCCATAAGGAAGCAGATGGATAGTGGGCCAGGTTCATCCACATAATAACTACGTCATTCATTGAGTACCTTGGGGGGAAAATCTGGCATAGTAAATTTGTGCAGACTTCAGACTCACGGAGATAAACACCAAGATAAATGGCAGAATGGCATAGGGGAATAGAGTCCTTCGGGCACCGTACCCAAAACAGCTCCAGGCTCAGCTTCCACTGAGTACAGGCTGTTCTTGGGCTGTATCACCTTTCTTTTAGCCAGGTGGTATGAATCCTGATTATGATTTTATACTTCCCTGCATGAAAATGCAAGTTATGGTGCTTTTTTTTTGTAGAAAGAAAAGAGTCTGAGCTTCCATTTTCACTTCATACTCAAATGTTTGCCATGTATCCTTGTTCTATAATTTCCACTGCTCCTTCGTATGTTAAATTATGATTTCACATTTTTCTTTTATTCAAGGAGGGGAAGAAAACCCAAACCCAAAACATTATTTGTGGGTGGTAGAAGGGGGCTGTGCTTGCCAAGGAAGTTTATTTCCATTCTGTCATGCTGAGCCTCCCATCAAAGTATTTGTATTTTAAAACAAGCTTTAGCTGAAATGAATGGGGAAACAGATTAAACTTATCAAAGGAAAGAGAGCAGGGAAGTGCAACTCCAGCTAAATCTCTTAGATAAAAATACGCTTTATATGCTTGAGATTTGTGATTTCTTCCAGAAAACATTTCTTCAGGAAGTTGACTTATCACCTAATGGCATTAGTGCCATATGAGCCAAGGTGCAAAGGAATTAATCAGGAATCTTTCATGCTTTTTGGATCATTGTGTCAAGTCCTAATAGCACTTCCTGTGATTTACAGTGCGCAGCGTGACATTAGCAATTCATTAACAAAACAAGTTTTTCAGTGTTTGCGTAAAAGAACCCAAACTGTGCTTTACCTGGATAAGGAAGAACTAAATAACAGTAAGTAAATGAGACTAATGAAGGATTGCTGTATAATCACAATTAATTCAGTTACCTGAGCCTGTATGATATCTTATTTTGAGAGGTGAAACTTGACATTTCCATGCCTTTCACCCCCTGACAGCTTGCTCAGGCAGCAGGTAGAGCAGCATCTCCTGAGAGTCACAAAAAATCTATTCAAATAAAGTCAAACGAGCACTGCCTCTGCAGAGGGCCAAGAGGCAGACTGTGCACCAAACCTTGTCCATCCTGCAAAGGGTTTTGTACTAGAGATGTGTTAGAAATTCCCAGGACTGGGCAGTTTCCCCAAGGCACTTGGAGAGATGCTGTTCTGCAGGACACAGGGAGGCCAAGCCCAGGAAGCACAGGAACGGCTTGAGTTAGGCTTTCCAAGCACTCGTACTAGGAAAGCTGTTGTCTGCACTGCAGGACCAGTGTTTTATCACCTGCATTTGTTTAATTAGCTGTAGCCTTGCTGCAAACCTGTTGAAAGGATGTTTTTTTATAGCTTCCACAGGGAGTCTGCAGACTGAAACACACCCTGTGCTGTCTCCAAGAGGAACCTTCACATCCATTTCACTGCAGTTTTTCCCTGAGCAGTTACGTTTAGAGGGACATGTAACACCCAGGGAAGTCATCAGTGTAAGAGCACCGTGCTTGCTAACAGGGAACTATGCATGGCTTTTTTTCTGGGATTCATGCCCCAGAATTGACCTGTTTAGAGTTTGTTCTGTTTATGGGAGTCTGTCTATGAGATATACAATCAGCTGTCACTTCATATCCATCCCAAAATTGTATATTAGAGAAATAATCAAATCCTCATGTCCTATGCACTTTTATGCCATTGTAATTTAATGTATAATTTCCTTCTTCTCTCGAACGCAGCACAGCTTTCTGTTGGTCATCTGTCACTGTACAATGCCACTACTGCAGATAGAAAACATTCTTTCTGCTTTATGAAACACAAGAGCATCTGCTTTTTGTTTGTTTTCTCCTTTATCACTACTCCTGCTTTGCACTTTCACTTTCCTTACCACCATTGGCAACAAATACACATTAGTCAACAGTCTTTCCTGCATGCTTCAGGCCTGCTATGCAGAATAGGACAGAGATTTGGAAGAAGAAATACTTAGACAACAAAAAATATGACATAAAGCAGAACAGAGAAAAGTAGATAGAAAACAGGCACAGTGACTGAATTAAACTTTTATCTAAAGGTTATGCTTCCAATTTGGCTCCTTGTGAAACTGTTACAAAGCTGCCAATGATTTCTACATTTGGTTCATATACAAATTGTGATGAAACCCTTCTTAGGAGGTCATATCACCTGAATGAATGGTTAAATAATTTCTAGAGATGGCTTGGTCTGCTGCACATAACATTCTGTAAATAGAAGACACATGTAGGAAATAGTTTGAGGGAAGGATCATTTTTAAAGATCAATTTATCCTACTGTCTACTGGTATTTTCCAAAGAGGCAATTATACTAAATAGTTGAAAGTCTTCAAAAGACAGCAAGGTACCCTAAACCCTCTGTTGTCCTCAGCATCTTTGAAAAGACAGGCACATAGAGTCAGACAGTATAAAGTTCCCATGGACAATGGCACTTCTAACCTGTTAAATCTTGTGTTAAAGTTAACATTATTTGCTCCTTACCATGGTACTACGTCAAGGCTCAGAAAAGGGCTTTAAAGCACTGATCTAACAAAACTGCAACATGCTTAACTCTAGAGATATGAGTATCTTTAAAAATTAATGAGTTCCTAGGAGGTCTATACTCTAAAAATTGAGATTCTGCTTCCAAATGGATGGGCTCTGGTTAACAATCTTTAAAGTGCTAATAGAGCAGTATGTGTTCTAAAATGAAGTTCTTTAATGGTCATGGGCCAAGAAAAATAATTGCTTATCCAGTTTACTGTAGTGATTATCACTGTTTGTCTGAAACAAGGCCACAGTCTATTCCTAATGGGAATGGTAGGATCTTCAGGACAAGGAACCAATCTGGAAATTACTCAAAATATATGGAGCTGTCTCCTCTGCAGCTCTTGGAATTACTCTATTCCAGATCATGTTCTTCTTGTATTATAGGAAAAATAAACTACTAAGTTGTAATCCTTGCCCTGTGTAAGAAATAGAATAGGGAGACAGTGTCCCACATGGCAACAACAAAATGAGAACCTGGCAGAAGAAATCTCTGTCCATTAACTCTATGTCGCCCAGTAGCCGAGCATGGACAACAACTATGAATGTAAATGCTATTCTTTTTGCTAATCTAATATATTGGCTGTGTCTACATTAGCAAGTAATGCAGCCCGTTAGAAGTGGGTCTGTGAGCAGCTGATGCTGAGAACTCAACATCTTCCGGTGTGCATTTGTTAAGTAGTGTGATCCTGTGACTAACTTGACAGAGAACAAGCTCTTTCCTTACAAAGTGCAAAGGAAAGATTGTTCTTTAAAACAAAAATTCTGACCAAACTAAACAACCAGTCTTCCAAAAATGAACTGAGAATTCCTGTACTTTCTTTCTAGAGGAAGGATAAAGATCATTATTTCTCTTACTAAATTACAAGATTCAAAAGCCCCTAAACACACATGCAAATTCCTATGAGTCGTGGTACCAAAAGTCAGTAACTTTCATCAAGACTTTGGCTCTCAAGCTTTTGGTAAAGTAAAAATTCCATTGAGTTGTGTTTTAGCCCGTATTACAGCTTATCTGAAATGTCCATAGACTACACTTGTCTGTTATACATCCCTATGTAGGAGGAAGGAGCTAGCATACAAATACATTCAAAGTAGGTACAAAGAATGCCATGAGCTGAACTAAAATCTAAATGATAACTGCTGAGAAATGGCTTTTTGGATATTTTTAAAGTCTACTATCAGAATTTGCATTTAAAAGTCTTATAGCAGCATTGGTAAAGGTTCCCCACATCTGCCTTTAAGTGCCTGGAAGTTTTCCAGAAGTGTCATCACATGGCTAATGCGTCAGGCATTGTCCTGCCCGCCCTAGATCAGCCTCAGATGAAACAGGAGAGGTTGTAGCAGCTCTGAGTTGCACAAGGTTTTCCTACTGATCAGTTTTCCTACAGCTTTGTCAAGGCAACTTAGTGGCTGAGGCCACCATGGTCGATGTGGAGCAGCTCAAATCTGCCTTGGTGTAACAAACCCTCTCTGTACTGTGTTTCACATACATGCAGAAATTGCTGGCCAAAATCCCCTTCTGCACATTTTGTCTGAGCAGGTAAGAGTGCCTCAGTTCTGCCTTTACAAGGTCTCATAAAGCTCAAATAACATCGAAGGAAAACCAGCTTGGAATATTTTTACCCTGTCTGACCTAAATTTATGTATTTTTTAGTTCTTAGAAATGGAATAACTACTCCCCCTTCTCAGTTTTTCAGCTTTCATATTTTAACTGTTTTCTCAGCTGCTTGCATGAGTTATGGAGAGCTGGAAACAAGACCCCCCCCCCCCCATATTGTAATAACTGCTTCCTCATGGGGAAGCCTGTGTGTGTTTTGGGGTATACCACTAAAAAGCCACAAAAATCTCCTGAAAGCTTCTTTGTGCCAGACACCTACATGGGAACTAATAGAGGAAGTTACAATATCTTAGCTGCAAAAACTGATTACTTAGGAGAGTAATGAAAACTAAGATACTGAAAGATTTCCATATCCCTCTGTCTTGAAATGTATGCCATTGTTCTTCAGCATTTGCAGAGATTTCAGACTGCTGTTGACTTTGTGGATTGTTTTGTGTAATTATGATATTGAATTTCACTGGTCTAGGCATAATTTGTATTTGATCCTGTGATGTTCCAAGAAATTCTGAAATCCACAGGCTTTTATGAGAACTAGAAGGGTGTTCAGCGCTTGCCAGGCTGATCCACGCTATTCCAAGCTAACATGTTCATCATGGCCTGTTCCTTCCTATGCAGTGCAGGTTATATCCAAACTAAATCTTTGTTCGAAGCTACCTATAACATTATGTCTAGAAACAACAGGGGAAATGCAAGGCAGAAAACCATTCTTCATTCTGAAATCCCATAACTTCCTTTTGAGTAAGGCAGATCCCTCATACTTTGGCTCATGTCTACACTGAGCAGAGTATATCAAAGCAGGTTAAGGATCTTGTGCAGTAAGAGACAAAAAAGAAAGAAAGGTCAACTTACTCAAGCATAAGCCAAATTCATTGGCAGGCCAAATGGATTTATATAGCAAACATATTTCACAACATTTTTAAACTGTTATGTTAACAGAGGATATCAGTATCACATATGCCTGTCAGCTCTACTGCATTCATAGGCATGTATTATTATGCCTTATACTGCCCTATTTCAGTCATGTTAGCTTGAGCTTATCTGCCTCTAGCATAGAGCTTCAGACCTAAATTCCTGAACATAAGGTCAGACAAGGAGTTTGTCACACTGGAATTACATCTCCCCATCAGAGGTTGTTCCCTTTCTCACTGGGCTACCCTTCCTCTTCTCTATACCCATTCTGCTTTTACACTCATTTTGCTATCATTTCAACATTTGTACAGATCTGAGTACTCCTGCAGGCAGCCTTCTCTTCCTGCTCAGTACAGTTTACTGATCCTCTGGACAATAACAGTCTGACTTTAATCACGACTATGCAGGAAAAGCCTTTCTTCTCAGAGAAAGCTTTTAGATGTTACAAGTATTCAGGATTGGTTTACCACATTGGGTAATGAAGCAGAGCTAAAAATACCACATGTTCCTTTGACATTGCCCATTCATTACAATAAATGACTGAAACTTCTGTGACTGCAGAACAAAACATGTTTTATGTTTTTGCTTTTAAGTGAAGCTGTGTATAAAGCTCTTTGCCACTTGGAATATCCTCTTAGTGTTTTACATAAGAGGATAGCGAAGTTTATTTGGAAAACGCAGAGAAGCCTGTGGCTTGTTTTCCTCTTATTTTCTTAAATGAATGAGGAGAGATCTTAGAATGTGAGATCACGGAAGTGAGATACACAGAAGTGTAACTGGCCAGATTTTCTCCATAATGAGAAAATATAGCGAGGAAATCTGTTGAGACTGCCCTACAGAACATCACCTCTTATTGGCAATTCACTGCACCGGATAAGCAGAAGTCCTTTCAATCATCTTGAAGCCTCCTATGCAATCTGTGTAAGTCTGTTTCAACAACTGAGATGAGATTATCAAAGCATGAGAAAGAACTGACACATAGGACCAGATTGTTTGAAGATGTTTATTTTAAGCCACTTCACATAGTCTCATTCTTTTTTTGTTTTGTTTTGTTTTAATTTGGAGAAAGAGAGAGAAATTCTTTTTCTCCAGTAATTAAAACTCTGAAGGCAGACGCTCTGGCCTGCACAATAGAAGAACTTACAATATTTTTTAAAATGTATTTTTTAAACCCATAAAAAACTCAACTAATTTCTTCCTTTCAAGTGCTGAAATGATCTAATGCTATTAATAGCAGATTCTTTGTGGAAAATTTATTCTTTTATTTAAAGCTACTGTGGTAAAGCTTGAAAGAACCAAAAATTATGATTCTGACATGTGGCTATTGGTATAGTCTTTGGATGATGAGTTCAGATAGTGGCTCTAATCTAAATATGTTTATTTGGAAATAAGGCAGAAAGATCAACAAGACACCCTTTCTCCACACAGTTGCATGCAGTGGCTGCATACTTGCTAGAAGCCCACTCAGCTTGTCCCTTAGGGCTGAGGGAAGCAAATTTGAGGATATCGGATGGGTAGCAGTGAAAAACATGCACAGAAATCAGCACAGCTAATGATGGAGCCTAACTTCCCCATGCTGCCGGTCAGTCAAGCCTGACCCTGACCTAAATGGCCCGTGAGCAGCAGAGCAGGTGTTAGTCTGTCCCTGTGATCTTCCCGCAGCGGTATGAAACGGATACTGGCTGGGATGACATTCCATGTGGCCACAGGACTAAGAATCCCTGTCACAATAAATCAGCAAACAGAATACCTCCCCAGGAGTGTAAAGAGGACATTTTATACTGAATAGCTCATATCCTGCTTCCAGGCACCCGATCCATTAGGCTTTCCTTCTTTGACGTGTGCTGGTGCTCGGTGATTTTGTTCACATGCTGACCGCACGGCCCAGGTTCTGTTCTAGCAATTTACTCTGGAGTTAGAGAGTTACATGTCTGGTGCATTCCTGGTGGATCGCTCAGAGATCATATTTTCAAAACCACATGGGTATGTTACCCAAAACATGTGATTCACAATAAAACCACCAAAACCAGAACAGAATGCTTAAAGCTGAAAATAAACCACATCTCATGATTTTGTTCTTTTGTTTAATAAGGAAATGGAAACAAGAGGTATTTGTAAAATGTACAGTGAAGCATTGTGCTAGAGATCTCCGAGTAACCCAAACAAGCCAGAGTGCTTAAATATCACTGCAGCGTTTGTACAGCTCTGAGCTCTAAACCGAAGAGCTAAGAAGCACAGTCGGCTAGCAGGGTGCTGGATGGTAGGAGCTGTGTATTTCCATGATCTATGCATGGCGTTGAATTAGATAGAGCAGCTCAGATTCCTTAACACAACTTTTCTTCCACAACCTAGAAGATATAGAAATAAACAAGTAGGCCTACCTTTACAAAGTCTTGGGCTGGCATCCAATAAATCTAGTTTTAGGGCATTTAGTATCAGATCAAAATGATCGTGGTCCCATTGATACAAAGTGCAGATCCAGTAGAAATTCTTTCTGCCATCATAAATGTGTTCAAAAAACGTTGGTCAGTCAACTTTGTTCCTGCAAGCTTTTTGCTGGATCAGGTATCATTTCTCTGCCCCACCTGCACTTTGTGCCATATCAACCGTTATCTGTCTTCCCACAGTTGGCATCAATCTGGCATGAAAGCACAGAGCTGGCATAAACTCTGTATCACAGCTCTGGCTGATTTGACAGAAATATGGTCATTTGCCCATGCCTGATCTGGATGAAACCTGTACTGCTGTTAAAAACAATCGTGCACAGATCTGGTGCTAACATCAGAGAATGTACAAGGGCATACAAGGGAATACAAGGGCAGCGCCTCTCTGTGCCAGAAAGTGATGTGAAACTAATGGAACTTCTCTGCCTGCTGCCCCAGCGCAGTGTTCTGGGTGGCAAGAAGCAAAATGAGACATCACGTGGTGGCTCTAGCTTCTGTACAGACCACTTCTGCTCAGAGACCTCAACTTTCAACAGCAGCTGCGTGCTACACAAACAGCAAGGAGAGTAATTTTGCAGGGCGTGAGCTGTGCAGCTGCATCGAGCAAGGCAGCAGGATGAGGCATACCAGCTCCGTTTTCAGAGCAATAGACCACCCTTTTCTGCATGTTTGTTTGGCTTTGGTTTGGGCTTTGGGCTTTTTGCTTATGTACTTTTTACATTTTACCATGGCAACTGTAAAGCCACTTGAGACATACAAGACTCTTCAGTAAAGTGATCCTCAGCATCTTGTTCTGCAAACTAATCTGGATACTCTGTGGTCATTAAAAATTATAAAAAGCCCACATGAAGTGTCTTAGTATGATGTATTAGTATCATGTTTTCCAATTGTTTTGTTAAGATAACATCTGAGTCTTACATAATACTTCTTTGTAAGTATATACACAAGTGCTTTACAAAGGAGGAAAGCTAAAACAAACACAGCGTGTAGTGTGCCCTGTCTCAGGTTGAACCAGTGCTGAAAAGAGACCCTTCACTCTGCCTTTTAGCTTCTTTAGCTAAATCCTGCAGCCCAGCAAATTCTGACTGCAGTCACAGGCCGAGGCAGTTCCACAGAGTTGCCCAGTAGCATGATATGTCTTATCTTGCTGTGAACACAAAATAATTCAGAAGCTGTGAGGCCAGCACTATCTGGAGTGAGCACAAGCCAAAGGTGCACAAATGGATAACGTACCTGTTTTTTTTTTAAATAGAGCTGAATGATGCGTAGGATGACTGCACTGACAGTCACAGAAAAATATTGTCAATGATGGTAGTGTGCAGCTGTACATGAAATATGTACGTCTTTAGACCTAATTTGATGTATAGTTGCCACAGCTGTATGTATGAATCATATAATGGCTATTTTCCTGGCCAGTTCTGACTACGTACATGTAACCACTCAGTTACACAAGCAAAACCAAAGATTGCCAAAATACGCCTTTTTGCAGACTCATTAAATCATCTCTCATTGACATTGTGGCCTTAGATTCAGTGCAAACAGAAGGACAACTTCACAGTTCTCGCAATTTGCAGAATGAGACCTTGCTATACAAGCATAATTTCTTGCCATGATTTTTCTCAAAATAGATTAATCTTTGTAGAAAACGAGAGCAGAGGCTAATGAGGGTTGAGGCACAGATGGGATAGCACCAGTAGTTACTTCATACAAACACAGCAAAGTAATAGTTTCTAGCATGACATTTAATAAAATCAAGCCCTGTTAGCATGCAGAGCTACAGGGGAATTTATTTTGAAGTAAAATATGATGCTGCCTGGCTGTCTTCAGTGAAAATGTATGACACATGGTCTATCTCATCTCACCTTCTTCCATTTAATCACGCTTTTAATGAGCAGAAATATAAAAACTAAACAGTTCCTTTCTGCTCTACAATAATACTAATTTTCCTTCTACACTGTTTACTTTGAATAACCAGGGTTTGTCTTTAGACCCTTGTTCAATATTTCATTCAAAGGACTTCACAAGCGTCTTCCAAATGCTATTTTGAAGCTTCAGCAATGTTCGTTTGTGTACTGGTAAGGAAAGCAAATCTCCTGGGATTTTCTCCCCTTTCAAACAGGGCTCTGTCTTTCAGGGCAGGGGGGAAGGGTTGTTTCTTGGTTTGCTTATGAATCCAGCTCCATTCCCAGTTGAAAGAAAAGTGAGAGCTACGTAGACCAGAATACAGTTGCACTGTGAGTAACGTATATATTAGCCCCTCATTTACGGATGGTCCCTAAAATCTAAATTTTATTCAGGGATTTGTTGCCTTCTGTTATGAATTCTGAATAATGAACTACACTGAAAAAAAAAGCCACCCAGTGGGAAAAGCATCAAACTGTGCTTTAGTAGTTATGGAATGACAGATATATGTTTGCATTTTTGATACATGTGCAAATAACAGTAACTGCCATTCATAATGGCATTTGGTAAGTTGCCATGCTATTGTATGCTTGGAAGAAAATAACATGGTGTGTCTTTTGGCATAAATTGCCTTCTGAATAATCACAGAAGTGCATATCCACAGTAAACATCTGTACTAAGGAAGGACAAAACTCAGTTTCTTCACCTCAAACTGTTTAAAATCATGAGTCAGAGATCCAGAATCACAGGACTGACTGATGGATGACTTTGGATTTTATTTTGCCTTCAAGGACTCTCTAGCTTAATGGCTGCCTCCCATTTCTTGTCTGTAGCCGGAAAGATATTAAAAAAAAATGTTCAGCTTTTTAGATGAAAACTGAAGATTCTTTGCAACTTCCTAATTCCAGAATTTTAGAACCTCACATTCCAAATGTAATACGCATTATAAAATTACACTAGTTGACAGCTCTGCAGATCCAAAGGCTTTTGACCTATGCCATCAGTTCATTGAAGACAGCAAAATCTAAAGCTGAAGAAAATATTCTGGATAAAATTTTTCAGTAATGCCTTTGAGTTTAAGAGTATCCTTACCTTCTACCATGAAAAACCCTCTGATTAATATCTTTGTTATAAAACTATTTGTTTTGCCTTCTTTCAGTTTATCAAAGTATGAAATGCTGAACATTTCCTTCAAATAGAAATTTTTAAAATACTTTTTCAGAACTGCCAGCATAGCAAACTATCAGTTTTTCACACAGCTCCAAGGATCTCTGGATTTGCAGATTGCTGCAGTTGCTGTATCATTATATTTATTATAATCAGGTTTCACTGTGCTAATCTCTCTGGAGTATAGCATTTATCACCTTCCAGATTATTGTTACATGCTGTACTGAAAGGGAATTATCACCTTATCAAATTTTCAAGGCTTATTCTTCAAAAGTAAAAATCAGAAACTTGCTTTCTTAAGTTTCTGATACTTGAATATATTTGTTCATCTTCCAAAGTGCTGCCTAGGTAGTATGGTGCTTGGTGATCATGCCTCGATAATCTTGCAGTAGACTGAGATCTACTTTTAGAGATAAATCTAGTGCTGCAAAAATAACATTAGGGTCTGGTAGTTCAGTTTTCTGTGAGTGACAGAGCTTATTTCTTCTTAAAGAATGTTAATAGATCTTGCAAAGAGAAAATAGAAATTAATTAATTTTCTGGCCTACATGGTTATTCAGAAGAGCTTGGTAAAATGAGTCATAAAGGCTTAAAAACCCATTATTTAATTTTAAAGTTACATGACTTCTAAGGAAATCTCAAGATTTTATGAGGGGGGAAGGTGAACTTTCTGTAGAAAGAATTAACAATCAGGGGAGGACTGGAGAAGTAAATCTGAAGGATTTGGTGCACAAAATCTGGAGAAAGCCGGCACAAGCGGCCTCAAGGGAAGATGGGATGGCAGTGACCCATGCTTCATATTTGAATCCTGTCCTTTGTTTTAGTTTTAAAGTAATACTTGGCAGCAAAGTTATAAATAAATAGATTAACCATAGCAGAAGACTGAGAGGGGGCTGGCTGCATTAAATATTACAAGTAACTGTTAGATGAGTCACATGTGGCATTTTCCACTTCAACCACTGCGTTACAGGTGAAGCTGAGCATTTGTTGTACCATTAACAACTCATGGGATATTTGAACAAATCGGAGCTTTCATCAGGTCAAGTTTCTACCATTTCATTACATTACTTTTGAAATTTACTCTGATTTTATATTGTAGGCCTATATATTCCCTGAAATACATTCCTCTGCGTATGTGGAGCATGAAAAATTAATTCCATTAACAGGTATTCTTTAACTAGGTCTCTAGAGTTCTGTGAGACTGAATTATGCTGCATTTTCCAGTATCTTTTTAATTTTGCATGTTCTAGATAAAAAAAAAGTTTCCCTTAAAAATCCTTGCCCTCTTCTCTGTAATGGCGACAAGAGGGGAAGAGGATATTGAAAAGTTCCTCATCAGCATAAATAAATTAAAATCCCAACTTCTTAGAAGCCAAGAGGAATGAAGCTGCTATTAAATGTTTCAAGAGGAAGCTAGAGGCAGAGATGACCAAAATGAAGCTCTCCGGTCTAAATATATTAGCAACACTCTCAACATTTATATTTTTAAATGTCAGCTAATCTATTAAAACTGAAACATCTTTGCAGGTAGTGTGGCTGGAGAAGGGATTGTGATACAATGCATTTAAGTAATGGGAGATCGCATTCGCAGAGCTTCTGTATTTGCAGGTTAAAATTCAGCTCTCTGTTAGCAAGGCCAGGCTCGTATTTCTAACACAACTGTCTACTCAGGCTCCTCCTCTCTTTGTCATCTCTTTCTGTACTTGCCTGATGATGCCTCATTTTGCAGGGATTTCAAAGGTTTGTGAAAATTTCACAGCAGTAATCCTGTGTCATCCAGCAAGGAAGATCTTTGTACACTATTTATAAACTCATACAGTTCCACTTGCTGCATAATAGCAAATTCATGTTTCACTAGATATTTTTGGTTTTTCATTATCCAGCTTGCACGCATAATTGTCATAACTGTGCCCATGGGGTAGATTCACAGCTGTATATATAAACTGGACTGAGGCATCTGCTTGCACAGCTTCTCTGTAAATCTGGAGCTGGATATGTAAGAGCAAGTACCTTACAGACAGCCTTGATATGTATAATAAAGCATCACGTGCACCTGCATTGCAGAATGGAGAGAAAGAATTCCTCTGCTGTGGGCCCGTTAGGACCAGAGTGGCACTGAGTAGGAGAACACCAGTGAGCACCCAGGGCAAAAGCAAAGAGGTGCTTCCAGGCGCTGCTGTGGCACAAGGTACGAGGACTCCCTTTCTCAGAGCTTAGTGGTTTTGCATTAAGAGGCAGAAAGAATGTGGTCAAATTGCCCCTGACCTTTCAGCAACTTCTCATCCTAGGAAATACCAGCAGTATGGCTCCCCTGACCTGGCTTCACAGTGACCGATGGGGAAATAGTTAGGTTGGGGAATGGCTACAGTGAAGTCTTCACAAGCAGTGTGCTTCCCCCAAGCAGCACGGCTACCCCACGAGCAGTGTTGCAAGCCAGAGAGATCTTGTGGGAAAAGACAAATCTGTAATGTGGGAACCAGACTGCACTGCCCTGCCCACTCGTCCTGCTGGTTGTTTTCAGCTGGTTGTGCAGAGCCTCCCCTTGGGCTTTCAGTCCACTAATATTTATGGTTCATTATTTTATTAGGGAATTAACAGTGGTTTCTCTGCTGGACACTGTTATACTGTCAGGTTTGTGTTGTTCCTTTGGCTTTTGATAAGCAAAAGCTCTCTGACAAAGTTAATCATCTTTCCAGCACATTCTGGACTGGAAGCGGCTCTGTTTACAACGGTCCCCGATGACAGCTTGCGGCACCCTCACCCAGGCTGCGTTGCCTGCTGACCAGGTGAAATAGTTCTAACAACTCCTCATTCACACTTCCCTGACTTGTCACTTCAATTATTTATTTGTAATGTGGCAACACAGTTGCTAAATGCTTAGCAAAAATAATGATGATGTTGCTATGACTGAGAGTGGTTCATGGCAGAACTAGCTTTGGTGGATGTATCAGGAAAAAATGTTGCTAAGGGGTAACTCACTTATTTTTTTGGTAAATCCTTATCAGGAAAGATTAATTTTTCTTCTAACACACCGAGTATTGCCAGCTCAGAATTCTACCCCAGGTTTTATGGTATTTGTGCTTCGGTGTAGGGTTTTTTTCAGACAATTATCCATATATCGGACATTGTTTACATTTCTTGCCTCGCTTGTCATAAAGCCTGTCTGTGTGCATGAGTCAAGATATTCCAAACCTGGGAGTACAGTTTATTTTTTTGCTAGTGCAGTCCTGCCACTGACCTCTCTGGTGGCCTGTTTCCTCCCTCTGGGCTTCATTTATCCTCTGAGTAAAAGGGATGCAAGTAATTTAATTTACTGCGAAAGGTATGACTATCACTTGCAATATCCATTGGATTCTTAAGATAATGGATGGATGTCCATTTAATAGAGAGGACATTCCTGGCAGTTGCTTTGGCAGGAGGATGCCTTCCCTGTGACAGGACCTGTGAGCACCATTTTAGGCAAAAAGAAATCTGATGGCTTTAGAGTCATGCAGTGCTAGTGAGGGGAAAATGAGAAAGATGCACAGAGTTTCTAAGGTGATCCTGTTCTCCTAGTTTGGGCAAACTTTAATTTTTGAATGCCAGCCTTTTCCCTACACTATCTCCTTAACTTTCCCATTGCCATTCATGGTATTTTAGGACAGCTTTATCCTGAGCTATGGACATATATTTCACCTGGGTTTCAAACACAGTATGTTTTTGTCAACTTAAAGGCAGCTTGTAAACATCTTGCTTTTTGGACTCTGCATTTTAGGGTTTTCTTTTTTTAGCTAATCACCTCATTTTTGTGTAATCTCTTTTCTATAAATGCAGTACCTGTATGCTGGATGCACTTGGCCACTTATCCCCTCACAGTTGTATTTTGGCTGTTACCCACTTAAACCCTTTTGAACTGAGTCCTGAGCACCACTCAAGATGAAATTCGGAATGGTATCTTTTTTTTTGTGGGTTTAAGATTAGCTGTTTGATGAAGCAGTCATTTACTCTGTCCAAAATTATTTATCCCTACATCTTCTCCTGAAGAGGCAGTGATGCAAGCTATATGAGGGGAGCTGAAATCTCCTGCTGTTGATGCTTGTCTGTAATTTACAGCTTTTTCTTAAAATTTCAGCTCCTGAAGTGTTCCAAGTTTTTTTTAATTGAAAACTGAAATTTACAGAGCCACATTTAAGTCTGTTTCATTCACTCAACATATTTTTTCACTGAGATGGTAATGCAAATATTAACAACCCCTGTAAACAAGAACAAACCACACAGGAGAAATGCCTCCTTAACCTGGTCCCTGAGGAGCCGTTTGGAACAAACGACTGTGTGCATAATACAGTTTTTTCTAATTAGCATCTGTGGCAATAATCCACTTGGGGATATCTGATATGCTTTTATCTTAAGATTAAATTTACATTTGCTGCTAGGTAGCTCTGACATCTTCATTCTTGTTTTAGAACTCTGTCATGACATGATTATTGTGTGATCAGTACTCACAGAAAAGCAGCCCCTATTTGTATACAGCTCAGGCTTATCTACAGTGATGGGCTCTACCACCATGCCAAATAAGGAGGTTTGGGTTTTTTTTTTTTAATGCAACTTGCCTCTTAGAATTCAAAAATTATTGTTGTGAAAGTTGCAGGGCAGGGTTGTTTTTTTTTTTATTTTGGAGCCATATAACGACTCCAAGATATAAGCTGTAAAAACAGCTAGTAAAAGAATTGATAAGTAAGTTTCTTTCTGAAGAGACTGAAATTTAAATATTTTTTTTAAAAAGGTTAGTCAAACTTCACAGTTTGAGTGAGGCACAGATTTTACTCATATTTCCAAAGTTTTGAAGAATTGGATATAGAACAGATCTTTTCTTTAGTCCAATATTCTAACCACAAAACTTTTTCCTACAACAGAGAACTAAGCACTTTAAAAAATATCTTTTTTTCCAGGGCAGAAACACAATCAGTGTTATAATGTGTTACAGCTTTTATGAAATCAGTTGATCTATTATTGATTATATCAACTGAGGATCTGGCACAGGACTCTCCAGTAATAGATTCAGAACTGACCTTGGCTTATCTCCTTGACAAGTAAAAAAATATATACATCAAATGAAAGTGCTTTCATAAACATGAGAAATACATAGTAGCAGGATTCCCTGTGCCATGAAAAATTCCATAATCTTAAAAATTTTATGTTAAAATATAACCTTTCTTTCAGTTCTTGGAAACAATGAGAAGATTTTCCCAGGTCACAGTAGGAACTGTTGTCCAAATAAGATTGGTCATCGATCTATTCAGTTAAAGCACTTTCACTATTATGTTCCTTACTAGCTGCTTTAATGAAAAATGACTATTCTAACAGTGCAAAAAAGGACAGAAAATGTCATACCATTGCAAAGTTACCTCTCATAGACATCGCTTTCAGAGATTAGAAATAGAAAAAGCAAACTGCAATAATATGATAAAGTGAGTGCTACATATCAAACACCAATCTGATTCAGTTCACCACATGGGCCTTTGGGATTTTCATATCTCATGTGCTTAATCAGATTTCAAATGATGTCCATTCATTAAGAAAAACATTTCTGTTTCCCCAGGTTAGTAGATTTCTTCCTCCAAACAGCTTTGCTCTCCACTCTCTCTTTACTGCAAGAGCCTGTTAAGTGTTTAGGGCAAAACCACAAAACACTAAAGCAAAACTGGAAATTTTTTACCTGCTCTCAGTTGAGATTTGTTCACCTCTCACATCAAATGGAGACTGAGGAAAAGTGTTCCAGTCACACAAGTCTGAAGTTGTATTGGGCAGTTATCACTGTGACAAGACCATGCTGAAGTAAATACCATGATGCTACCCATATGAGGTCTGCTACTCCTCCTTTTCAGCCCTCCGAAAACTATATAAATCACGTTCTGTTAACCCAAGGTTGTTTCATAATGGCAAAATTGTGCCGGATTTCCAGCAGAAACAAGGATTTGGTGGTGGACAAAATATTTCCACACATTTGAGATCTATAAATTAATCAAGTATAATTTATCAGATTGTGCTATCAATAATAATATAGCATTCATAGTATGCTCTTGTGTGTAACAGTCAATGTTACAGCATAGGCACTATAGATTATTACAAGTATGAAGACTGGTGCTATTAAGAATCACACGTGTTATAGATTCAATCTGTTGACCAACACTATAAATCCACTGGCAAAACCCATATTGTTCATTAAATTGAGATTAAAGTATTTTATCTAGGTTTACTTAAAAAATATGTTACCCCAAGAGCCACTGAAAGTCTCCTTAACCCTTTAATGTGTATAATTTAACTTCTTTTTTAAAGGGTGCTCTTAACTTGGATTATTTCCATGCTCCCAGCCTCAGAAACCATTCAGTGGGCAAAAATTAAGGACTGAGAAATCGTATGATAGCTTTGCTGCAAAAGTTGTGAATGGGTCAGGGAACTGTGGGGAAAGGTAGATGGAGAAGGCCTTGGAGAATGGGGTTCTCTCTCCTACCCCTGCCAGATTGCTCATGGGGGAAAGGAATAAGTTATTTAAATAGGGCACTCATCTTGAAACTATGGTTGACTGCAAATCTTCAGATAGGTAAGAATCCACAACAGAATTTAGTAGACATTATTTTCTAAGCATATAAAATGCTGCCTTATCTAATGGTTCTGGAAAATCATAGTATTCACGTCTCAAGGGAGGCAGTCAAAATTAGTGTTTTTAAATCTCTCTCAGATGCTCTGCACACTCCTCAACTATGTAAGGTGGACACAACAGCCCCACACTATTTAGAGCTTTTGTGGAACCATTACTGTGGTGATAGGCACTACAAAAGAGCTTCTGAATATATTAATACTTCTGCCTCCATAGATTACTGGAGAAAAATGTGTGTGATCATGCACTTAAAGGCTGCATCATCATGCATATGCACAAGGAACCAAATGAAGGTTGCATAGGCAACCATAATTCCAGCATTTCATAAGGTTTTAGTGCTTGCCTTTAAAATCTTAATAAAGTGCTCTTAATATAGTGGCTTTCCGGTATATAACATGTAATTATCTGAAACTACGTATGTGATGTTTTCTCAATATCTGGAGAACATTTTGTTTTGTGCTTTAAAAGGATCCTGAAGAATAATCGTTATTTAACTAAAACATCTTTGGCTTTCTTTTCACTTTGCTTTTGTGTGGAAGCCATAGAACAGCTTTTCACATGCCAGATGAATAATGTGTAGGAAGAGTGAGAGAGGAAGCGAATTGATGACTTTTTTTTTTAAGTATGTGAATTTAATTTCACCAGGCACTTTATTTCAATCATAATGCACATCCAAATTTATTTTAAAAAAGGATTTCCTCCTGAATGCTTCAATATGTTATTTTATACATTATTGGAAAAGTTAATCTTTTACAAAGTAATACATTTCTTTTCAACTGATTTTTTTCAATAGTAGGTTGAAAATGAAAATGAATGTCTTAAGTACTAGCATAAAAACATTCTGCATCTTTAAACTATACAGCAAAATGCAATCATAGGCATGCTGGACAACTGGCTAGATTTAAAGGTTTCATAGAAATAAACTTTCTTACACTCTTGGATTTTTTTTGAGAAACACTTTTTCTCATCAGTTCCAAGAGGAAAGAGACCAGCAATCCTACAGACGTCTAAACTAAAAAGCATTGTGACACTTGCAGTGGGAAAAATTCCCTGTTCCCTGCCCCCCCACCCAGCTTTTCTGCAACATAACTGTAGACGTAAGTCCCTCTCCCTACTGAAAAAGTGTAGATATCAATATTGAAATTAAGCATGTGTAATAGTTATGCAATTAATCTGCCAGCACCATCACTGATTCCTAGTTTTGCAGGAATACATTCATGGTCATGAATTGTATGATTTTTGGAGCAGAAAGTATGAAAGAACAATCCTACTTTTTCAGGTAAAAGATAGCCAATGGATTTTTTTTTTCTATATTCTTGATGATCACAGAAATAACACATTCTTGCATATTGTATCACAAGCAAAATGTCATAGGAGTCCTAATTCCTGAATGATAAAAGCTAGCTGCATCCCCTCAATATAGAATCTCAGAAATACTCTTTAAATGCCAAAAGCTTTAGGGTACATAATGTCCACTCACCTCAGTTAAAACTCCAAGTAAATATGATAGATCAATTTAACAAAAGAAGGCATCAGTAGCAGGAAGTATTTAGCCATTTTTCTATTCATTTCTTCTATTCCTTGCTACTTACCTCTGAGTGCTGCTGTTGCTTGGAGCACACAGAATGCAGCAACACAATCCGAGGCAGAAAACGGTTATTTCCTTTCACCCTCTGTTACTGTTCTCCCTTGAAACTCCTTTACTTTTTTTTCTTTCAAGTTGCACAGGAATACAAGCATGGACCCTTTAGGCTCTATCCAGGTCTGTTTATATTATGTAAAACAGATGAATGCTCTTCCTATTTTAACCATGAAAATCATCTCTTCTCTGACAGGCGCCTGGATCATTAATAGTATACCGTATGTGACTGTGAAAGCCCACATAATGCTCAGAATTGGGCTCAGTTTTCTAAATGAAGAACCAGATGAAAATCTGCAAATCGACTTCTCTTTGTTGCAAAATTTTCTCTTTTTCTCTCCTGTAGAAGAAGCTGGAAGTCACTGTTTAACCAATATGAGTTTTTCATTGGAAATGCTGGAGGAGACCTCTAGACTTGGTTTAACACCAGAGACAAACACATTGGAGATGTTTTGGTCATTAAAGTGCCTCTGACTCCAGTGTAACTTTCGGTCAGCTACCACATCAAACCTGTGATTCTTTTCTCCCAAGGCAATTTTGTCTTATAGCACTGTCAGCAAACTGCTTCAGCACTGTTTGAAAAGATTCCAGCCTAAATTACAGCAGCGAAAGCCTGTTCTGGGCTTTTCCCGTACTATTTTTTTCTAGAATATTTAAATTTCATATTATTCCCCACCCAGTCTTAACCATACTTCCCAGAATGCAGGAAAACAGTCTTTCCTTCCTGCAATCCTAAATGCCTTCAATAGGGAGAGGAGGCTTGAAGTGTTTTGGAAAGGCACATGCTCTGGATTTAAAAGAAACAAGAAGAGAGGACTCTCAGCTACATTGCTCTCAGCTTCAAGCGAGCCATGTCTCAGAATGGTTTTGTACGTTATTTTGTCACTGGGAACATATTATTACCATCTAAATTTAAAGACATTGGATTTCTTGCACGAAGGCAAAAGCAGACTTAAAACCACAATGACTGTTCTGTTCAAGAATTCTATGCCAAGGATGCAGAAAATAAGATCAAAGTGACAAACAGTTCTTGTCTGAGATCTTTGCTTGCAAAGTGTGTGTACAGAACTTGCCGAAAATACAGGTACAGGAATTCTTGTACACTTTCAAATACAATCACTATTCACAGGTTTTTTTTGTTGAAATTTCATTTTGCAGCTGCTTCAGCTCTTCTGTCTTGTCCCTACTGAGTGGTATTATTTTACATCTGTTAGTAGATTGAAATGTTGGATATTAAACCTATGTTCCAAAGTTACAATTTTTTCAGTTCTAAAGGAAAAATATTTTCAAAATAAATGGAGCACTGTCTGCTTATGTGGATACTAGGTCATGTAATTCTTGAAATAGTGTTCTGGCAAACTATTCCACTTCGGAACACTGAGCATACCTCTTGCTCTTAAAATGGCTAGTGAATTAGAAAATCCAGGGAGAAATTTAAACAAATTTTCAAAAAAATCTTATGAAATTATACTAAACCACAGTCTTTTTTTTTTTTTGCCCTGTGGAATATATATTAACAGGTTTTTCTCTTATTTAGTCTTCTTATGCATCTTCTGCAACCACTCACATTTATGTTATTTTTCCGGAATAGTTTAGTCAGGGACTGAATGATCCATTGCAACTCAGGTAAATTGCTTCTTCTGAAAAAAGTGCACTAATCATACGGATAATATAAGATTGATTTATTTTAATTCAATGAACATATGTAAAACAGAGGCATAGACTATCAATCATAAACAAGACTTCAATGGACAGCCTGTTACTTATTCCCTGAAGAATACTTTAAGGAAAAAGTTGAATGAAGTAGTGCTTAATGTCAATGGCATAACAGGTCAAAAATTTTGTATACATATATATACTATATATATATTCAAGCTAAGGACTTCCTTATATTTTCTGAGTATAATTTTTGCATTTCAGAAGTATCTGATTCTTTTCTAAGAGGGAGCCAGCCCAGAAATTTGGGAACTTTGTTTTTTGATAAATTTAATTTTCCTGACTGTTTTTATGTAATTACATCTGTAATGTGACAAGAGATTAAATATCTTTGAGAATCAAATGCAATGACAAGCTGAAAAAAAAAAAAAACCCTGATTTTTTTTTTTTTTTTTTTAGTATTTAGAACTTTGCTAGTGAGCATTATCCTGATCCATTAATTGGTATATGACCATTAATCTAATTGTTATTCAGTTAAGTTCTCCCTATTATAAACTCTCAGGCACATGCTGCAACATTTAACGATCTTTCTGTGTTGTATCACAAGAGAAAGAAGGATGTTGCATCATCTTGTAAATCTCTTCACCTTGTTGCTGGCAAGACTAGCTTTCCCTGAATGATTCTTGAATGGAGGAATGCTAACATTGGACAGGTAACTAAGGTAAAGTAGGGAAAAGAGTAAGACAAAGTCAATCAAGGAAAAGGACAAACATCCTTCTACCTAAAAGTGTACTTCCTTGCTTGTACTGAAGTCCGAAGTTAATTAAAAAAAAAAAAAAAAAAAAGGGACAATTACTATCTCACCATTCTGTGTACAGAATTCATCCCTTCTACTTACTGAAGTTATGGAAAAAGCTATGACAATCAAAGGGCTAACTTTAATGTGAATAAAAAATATTAAGCAAAATCTCTATTAAAGACTGACCCAGCAAAGTTCCCAAATGTACTTAGTCTTAACAAGGTTAATAGGATTCATCTGTCAGTGAGATGCCTTATGTGCAAACATGCTTCTTTGAGTTTTAAAACCACGTTTGCTAAGCATCTAAATACTTTAAACTTAGGCACACAAGTTTGAAAATCTGGCAAGAGCTTCTTAAATGTTTTGCTGGGGGAAAAAAAAAAAATCCAACAAAAAACTTTTATTGTTTAGAAGTTTTTATGAATCATTACTCTTTAGGCCAGCAGAACTGGTTGTTAAGCAATGGAGGAGTTGTGTCATGGCCACACACATGTTGTTGAAGGGCTACTGAGGCTGACTGCAGTGACCAAGGTCAGTTAAAACTTTTTTATGAAGGACTGAGCTAACAAATGAATATATTGAGAAAGTTGATGTTTTGTATTCTTGCCAATGGGCAAAAATGCCCAAAAGCTTGGAATGGCTTAACTTCAGATTCAGATTTTCCATTGCCATAAATAAAATAGAACTTTTCCTCCTTAACAGGACCCAGACTTTAATCTTGCCTTTTTGCATTTTTACACTTCCTTATATGAAGCACCTCTGGCAACTTACACTGCAGGAATAAATAATCTCTACAGTGAATTCATGCCTTTTAAAAATACCTCCTTAAGAGTCTGAACTCCCTTCATACACTTTGGTGTTCTCCCTATATTGGAGAACTAAGTTTTTTTTAAGCTTTTCATAATAAACATACTTCAAGTATGTGAATTTCGCATCCTAAATGTTTCATTTAAAACTGTGTGTATATGGTAATAGTTTTGGATATAATATTCCACATTTCAGCTGTATTTCTGTGCTAGAAGACTGTCCTGGTTCTGGCTGGGACAGAGTTAGTTTTCACCTGAGCTGGGAGAGGAACTGGAGCTGGTGGCACCTGTGGCTGGGGGACACAGCAGGGATAGGTTACTGATTAGCCAATAGGTGGGACAGTTTACCCAAATGAGCCCCAAGGCTGTTCCATCGCATGTGACCTCATGCTCAGTGTAGTAGTGAGGAGGGTGCTGAGGGCAGGTTCCTGCTACTTGGAGGAAGCTGGGTATCAAGATCCATGAGCTATGGTACTGTAAATTACATGCTTCAGTATTTTCTGTTATTGGGGTTTTTTGTTTGTTTGTTTGTTTTCCATCTCTGTTTTCTTTTCCTCTGTTATGCTCTTAAACTTGTTTTTTAATCTCAACCCACGAGTTTTACTTTTCTTTACCAATTCTTCTCCTCGTCCCACTGGAGGGTGGGGGGACTGAGTGAGAGACTGCATAGCTTGGTCCCAAGTGGGGCTAAATGACAACGAAGACATTAATTTCTTTATGAGATCATAGAACTTCTTTGGCTTATGACAAGTTATAAGAAGCTAAAATATAAGATATTCTTTGCTGGTATCAAATGGTGACCCCCTTCACTGAAGCTAGAAGCTACACAACATTCCATCTTCCAATGTTTTATTGTGCAGTTTGTTTAAAAGTCTTTAATAAATAGAGATTGAATTGTCAAAGTTACCGGGTAATGACTTGAGCAGTTGACGTAGCACAAACTTGGCATACAAAACCCTACGTGGATACTGAAAAGTTTGTTTCCCTGTTGAGGAAGGGCAAAGGGTGGAGGCAAATTGGTTAGGTTACCTCTTGAAAATTCAAGGTGTTTTGCTTCTGATTCCTATTTTTTCAAGAAAAAAATGATCATGTGAAAATGTGTCTGAGTTTCAGAATGCTGTGTGCTAATTTTAGAACTCTTTAAATAGTATCAGTAGACTCTCTGAAACACACTGAAGAAAAATTGGCATTTGAGGAATCCTTCTTAAGTGGGTTTTAAATTAGGTGAAATTAGGACTATAGCTTGTTCAGTATTTCTTAAATATTCATAAAGCATGTTTGGATTCAATTTTGAGACTTTCTTCTAAATCTATTAGATTTAAGGAATACCTATAGAAGAGGTATATTCTTAAAAATTGGAAACAGCTACTCTTTAAACCAGAAATATTGAGATTAGACTTAGAAGGACTGTAGAATGAAACATTTGTTCTCTTACTGTCATGAACCTGAAGAAATCCCTCTTCTTGTAAAGCCTTTTTCATTTGAATACACCTGTCACGGTTGGAGTACTTTGTTAATACTTCAATAATTAACATTTGTAACCTTGTCTGATTTGGAATTAATGTTATAGTTAGTAGAAAAAGAGACCAGCTGTTCCAATATATTCCCAGAAGTATCTTTAAAATGTCCTAAAAAGTATTTTCAAAAGCTACAAAATTCCCATACCACTATCCCTGTGCCTCTTGATCAGCCTTGATTAGGATATTCTTGTTTTTAAATGTGGCAATAAGTTCATTTTGTTTTTTTCAATAAGGCCTTTTGTCATTTTTTGTTTATTTTTATCATCTGTCATAAAAATTTGTTGCATGTGTAAGCAATTTAATGGTTCACTGAAAGGTTGTTATGCAATTGAATTGTATAAAATCCTGTCCAAGCCCAGAAAATACTGTAAAGGGAAAACAGCAAAATGGTGAAAAGCTGACAATTTAAATATGTTTCTGTTTGTATTTATATCTTTTATATATAATTTTGTATAGCTGCTCTCTTTGTTACGCTGTGAGTGTAAGAGGGAGGAGAAGATTAGGTACCTCATGTTGAGAGATCAAGAATAGATAGCTGCTTATTCCCAGCACAGTTAAGACTCTGGAGTCATAATTTAGCCAATAGGGAATGCGTAGTACCATATCTGTTTTACATAAGTCTGAAATTATTATTTCAACGGTATACCATTGCTAGCCCCATTTCATGGTTAGTTTTTTGAACAGAAGCCACTCAGTGTAATGCTGAGCTACTATTAAAATCATTAAACCTGGTCTTAGCAGTGTAGGTGAAGAAAGATAAATGCAGTAACCCAACTGCACTAATGTCAGAACTAAAGGGCTTTCTATCAATACTCATTATAATCCTGTAAATGAATACAGTGGATGGGAAACATCAAATGGTAACGCTGTTGCTGATACAGCTTATTAGCTACTGTGACAGTATATACAGCTATCCAGCGTGTGAGGAGCAGGGTGCAATTAATGCAAAGGGCAGATTCTGCCAGTACTACTCACTCGCGTAACTAAGTCATACGTATTTCTGTTGACCGTTGGTCAAAGCATTACTCTGTGAATGAAAGCTGGATGATTTTACTCTCAACTGATTATATGTAAGTACTACTCCAAGAGAAGTGAAAGACCTAACTGCATTTATTTCATTGGCACTGATTTCCACAGGAATAAGAGCTCATCTTAAGGTATTTAACAGAATAAAGTGTAACTGTGCTATACACTTGTTTCTGCAATCACAAGATATATCTTCATAACTCGGTTTTTTCCAACCATAGCATCCTCTGAGAAAATAGAAACTCCTCCTTGCAAAGAACCTTTGTATTGGACTAGATGATCTTCTGTGATCCCTACCAACCTGAATCACCCTACGTTCATATAATCTGTTTATGTAACCCTTACAAATACAATCCATGTCCACATCCATCAATTATTTACCTATATTTTTACAGATGTCCCAAATGTATGTGTTTGACCTTCAGGCAGAAACACTGAAGCACAACAGAAAATTCCACTTGACCAAAGTTGAAAAGCTTAGAAGCTTATAAATTATCCGCTCTTCTGGACTACTAGAGTAACTTTTGTAAAACAAGAAATAGTAAGTCAGGTCCATTTTGGCTCAGTACAAAAAATACAGCCAGCAGAAGTGAAACAATTTTTGATAACCAACAGCTGGTATTGTTTAACTTCTTGGGATGAATTTTTGCATTTGCAACTTAACTCGCTAGTTTTAGCTCCAAATAAATTTTTGAGGGAAGCTTTACAGATATTACCTAATATCACACACACTATATATTTCTCTTCTCATGTGTTAAAATAAGATCCTTGTAACTTTTAACATTCATCACCACTGAACGTGTCACTTGAAACATGGATGACCATTTTTTCACCAGCCTACATGAAAAAGAGTGAAAAGAGTGATGTCAAAAAGCAGTAATACTGAACTGTAATTCCCTGTGAGATTTTCTCCTGTCTCTTCTCACAATCATATGAGCCTTACTTCACAATCTCTCATGCCTTTTCATTTGAAATCATGATGATCTTTTAAGAGAATTATCAATGAGAAAGCAAACTGCACACTGTGTAAAAGTAGGTATTTTATTTGCAGTCAATTCTGAAAACGTGGACTTCTGTCCTCACTATACAGGATAAATCATTAAACAACTGAATATAAGCATACTGTACTTTGCACAGGCTATGGCCTCGAAACTGCATTTTCATTGCTTTGAGAACTGAAATTGGCTAATGTTTCTATGTATATACATAGATCCAAATCAGCACATCAATGGCTGATTTCTTGTCTAATAATGCTTTCATGCACTGATGTTGTGGGCCTCTCTTCATCAACTTCCTTCAAAAATTACTGTAAGAATTTGAGACTGGCTTTACATTAATCATCTAATAAGAGTAAGCCATACCAACATGATATATAGCTTCATAAATGTACATGTATCTCTAGCACTGGGAGTACCAGTGATTTATTAACGCGTACCAGAAAAGACCACTCCAATATTCAGCACCAAGGTCAGCTCAGGTCCACACACAACCTATGGAACAGGACCTTGATTCATTAAAAAGTCAAAGTTCTCATCAAAAATACAGAGCAATCCGTATTTTTCCAACACTTCTTGGAAATAAGCAATCAGAATAGAGAAGATTTTACAAAAAAAAAAAAATTGCTAAACCTTAAGTTTTATTCATTAACTATATTATTTATAGAACACTCTATGTGGAATATAATGCAAATGGTTAGATGTGACATAGAATTTGTAGTATTATTGGCTCTTAGTAATTCACAGTACAGCTACCTCTATGTGTGGTGGAAAAAAGGCCAGATGAATTGTGCACTGCACTTGCATCTATTTTTCTTTGAATTGCCAATGTACAAAATATGGGCTAAATCATGCCTTTAGGCACAGTCTTAAACAAAGATCATAAATTGCACAATCTCAGAAGACATGATATTGTAGCACAACTCCCTCTTTGATTCATGATAGGCCAGCCACAAATTAACTTTTTCAGAAGCAGTCTACAGCATGTCTGCAATGTCTCAGGTGCGCTCACTAACCAGGGCATTGCATTGTTACAACAAAAGGCTATTTCTCCTTCCATTTCTTCTTGTCTACTCCTCAGCTTTATCTTCCAGAGAAGAAAGATGTCATAGGTAACAGATTGCATGTATGCCCCCTCATATGAGACATACTGAGACAGACAGACATATATTTTCACTCCCTTAAACAAATATATGTAGTCTTTCACAAACCTAGAGATTCTTTTTGTGTAGGTTTAGCTGACTTATTTCCTTTGAGTGTGGACTTGAAACATGGAGATTCATTGGGTAGATTGAGATTGATCTATTTCTAACCTTAAATTGATCCAAATGCATGTGAAATGCAGAAGGCCTCTCTGTATTTTATACATGTAAAAAGGCAAATGAGGTCTTATTGGATTTATTATGTATCAAGCCAAAGAGTGCTTTAGTTTTTATAGAACAAATTGTTACAGGTTCTGAGCAAGACTTTGGCAATCCAGCAGTGACAGCAAAGCTACACTGACAGTATAAAACTTCTAAAACTTCAAAGTGGTTGTGTAGATTATTGTGTTGTGGTAGTAGACAGTTCTGGTACATAGTCCAAAAAGCAAAACTCCAGTAAGTTTAGAAAATATTCCCAATGCAGTCACCTTGAATATGTAGTATAACTAGAGAGAACATGGCAATAATACATATGGGAAATCCCAAAACAAAGAGAAAAGTCTATTGTGGTACCTTTACTTAAATAACCAGACTGATGCACTACTGCACACAAAGATATTTCAGCCTACATGTTGTCCTTTATGTGAATCTAAGGGCTTTTTTACAAAATCTAATTCCAGTTATCTAACTGTGTGTGCTTGGAGTAGCTTAATTAAACCACACTAAATTTGCATGAATACCCTCTCCTAGAATTAAAGTAATCTTAATTCAATTTAGGCTCATTTGCTTTGGAAAAGAATAAAGCTAAATTAAATTGAGCTCACTTTAATTCTTGACATGAGTGTCCACATAGATTTTAATAGTTATTTAATCCATTGTATTTTCATAAGTTAAAGTGCATGGATTTTCATAGTCTGTGTTTATGTAAACAAGCTCTAAACACACTCTTACATTATTTCAAGACTGTTCTATTTTCTATTACACTCCATATGGGCTAATTTAACAGTCGCTAGGAGGAGCCAAGTATTAGAGGATTGTTCTCAACTGAGGCTGTATTTTCTATCACTGCATATGAAAGACAATTTTTAATATATTTTCTGAATTACAGTTAATGTAGCCCTTTAGGCCTTAAAGTCTACTGATGATGAACAAAAGCTAGATATGATTCTTCAGGAAAAAAAAAAAGTAGATTTATTTAAATTCGAAGACAAAAAATGAGATGCTTAAAGATGTTCCTTTGCAAAATAGCTTATAGCATAAGAATTGGATTTGCTAGATAACAGATGCGCTAAAACCACAATTTGAAACAATTTTTGGACTGTGTCCCAGCACAAATCAATCTTATGGGTTCTGAAGATGCTAAGACAGATCTTGAAATGGTAATTAATTTGATGTCATCATTTTCATCAAAGAAGAAACTCTGATTTATACCTGTGAAGGTTCTAACTCAACAATTATAAACAATGTTTTCTTAAGTTTCACTGCTCCCAAACTTGTTAGGTCCCCTCATTAGTTTCAATTTTTAAAATGTTCTCCTGATCATAGGGTGAGAAACTCTATCTTTGGCTGCAACTCTCTTCAAATCACAGCTTGTTAGGCATGGTTCGTGTTAACTGTGATTTCAGTTGGCAGGGCACTAGATTAGCTGTTGACATCAAGCCAACATTTAATTTTGTTTTCTTGAGTCATCTGTTGCCAGTTCCCATGACAACTGATCTTCTTGCCTTCAGATTTACTAGACAAAACCATTAAAATGTCCAGGAGTACGTATAGGGATTCTTTGAAGTAGATGGAAGTTCAACTGTTTTCTTCAATGGAAACTAAAAGATCTTTTCAGCTTTTACTTTAGCAACACGTGACTTCTGTTCATGAAAACACAGATGTTCTTGTATTAAAAAAAAAGTTGACTTAATGGTAGTTTTTAACAAGAAATCTGTTTTAGCATCTTTTTACTACATCTACAGAATGAAAGTCTTTGTCTAAAATCACATGATGGAGAGAACAGGCAAATTTTTTTTTTCTATACTCACTTGCACAGCAGTAGTGAAAGATGAAATTTAAGATATGGATTCTTTTGATCTTCACTAGAGTCCCTGTACATTTCAATTTCTCATGCATGACTTAGGTAAAGGAAGTATCTCAGGAAGACATTATTAGTGCACTAAGTCAACCCAGAGGTTTTAACAGATCAGAGGAAAAGACCGATCAGACTGGTATGGGAGCTTCTTGAAGCAAAAATACGTTTGGCTAAAAATAGTAGTCAGTGTATATAAAATAAGTACAACCCATATACCCACAGGTTATGAAAGCATAAGAAAAAAATTAAATAGCGTATTGGATCACAAGCAGTCCTTCTAGTAGAATGCTAATATGCAGTGGTTATTTCTAAGACCACTTCCTGTTGAGTTTCACAGGACTCAGTGTAGAATTGGTTTCCAAAGTCTAAATTCCGCATTCCTCTTATACACTGTGTTCAAAACCTTGCAAAGCACTAAGCACCCCAAATCTCTTTGACATAAATGGAAGCACAAATATAATAGAAGAAGTTGCACAACTGGTTCAAGTACTGTTAGAGACTTCAGAAAATAAATTAAAAAAAAATTAAAAAAAAAAACCAACAGGCTGTCTTTTTTACCTCTTCAGTAGGTAAACATTTGCCTCCAGTATATAAGAAGAAAGTAAGCAGCTAGACAACTTTGTCATTTGATGTGGGTATTCCCCACTGCCCAGGAGATTGTACTAACAAGCACTGTTTGCAGGAGGGTGTCCTATTATCCCAGACCTCCACAGAAAGTGCAGCAGGCATTGCAATGATTGCAAAGCCAGGTGTGGACACAATACTCATAACTGCGTTCGAAGAACTAATGGCCCACTGCAAAGGCAATAGACTAGAGAATTTTATGCACCCCCTTCAGCTTATGTTTCATTATATGTACATATTTGGATGACTTTTCCAGGTTGGTTCTTCTGTCATCTCAATTAAAACAGAGAATAAGGCAATTACTCTGACAAGAAGCTACCATGCTTCTCTTCTCCTCCTCTCCCCAGTTTAAGCAGTTAATACATTTTAAAGATAATGGGGGTGTATGTGGGAGAAAGTGAAAGATAAGAAAAGAGAACACAGCCGTTCCTCAGCTTGAGTTAGCTATCCTGATCGCACTGCAGACAGCCATTTTCCACCATGGGCTGAAAATCCAGCCCATTGGAAATTGCAGGTAGCCAAGTATGTTTGGTACCAGTCCTACTGCATGTAACTAAGTGGCTTCCCCCTACAAAAACTTTCCCCCGTTTGAGTATAAAGCCACCTTTTGCACTAGACTGTTGTGACTGGTAAAAACTGGTGTAAAGTAATGACAAAATGAAGTGCTGTGGCCAGGATGTGTGATTGCCATCTTTCAGTACCACGGTGGAGGTTAAACCACCGCATACATGAACTGGCAGGTTTTGCTGTAATGGTTCAGGCAATGAATACAGGCTCTGTGTGATTGTTTTAGAATGCAGTTGGCTCATGAATGTCATTGATGCAGACACTGGCCTACATTCAAAATGCTATGTTTCATGTTTCGCTTTTATCTTTAAATATATTTGAGTAGGTTTTTCTCCCTTCTAAAACAGCTCACATAATAGGTAGAACTAAAAATGATCTAATAGCTTCAATGCCTTATGGCTACTGCCGTGCATGAAATTCAAACTGTGACTATAAAAAGAAGTAAGGAGAGCTTTCTCTCTAATTCTCATTTTTAGCTATTCCTGTATTTTTTGGGAATAATAGAACTTTCTTATGTTTCAAGTCAGCTTCAGTTAAATAAAATGCAATATGAAAGTTATTACAGGTCATTTGGGGAACTAGAGGCAAAAGTCTGGGTTTTTTACTGGTTGAGAAAGCAATAAGTTTAGGAAGATTAGAAGTTACTAATTAAGGTTATTGAGTGATGCAAATTTGTTTCTACAGCCCTTACAGTTTTAGTTAGATTCAACGATATCCATTATAGCTGAGCAAATAATTCCTGATGAGTAATATATTTGCACCTTCTTGCGTTCTATCTGCCTATTCCCTTTGATTGTATTACGGTTTTCCTGACACTATCATCAACTTGCACTTGCCTGATTATTTCTGCAGTGTTCAAAATGCGTATTGTATGAGTTCAGCAGCCAAACGCAAGTGGCATTGCTCAGTTCTAGTCCAATACCTTACGTCAGTTCACCCTATGACTGAGTGCAACTCTTAATTAAGTTTATTTGCATGTGTGCAAAACATATGCTTGGTTATTCAAACCTTGCTTTGTACAGATGTTGCCTAATTTTGTTAAGTGGGAGAGACTACTATAACTTTTAGGAGAAATTAGCCAAATTAGAATAGATTGAACCATTTGAGTGTGTTCCCAGACTAAACATGACCATTTGGTACCTTGCTTGTGGGAATTTAAATACTTCATCTATTTACAAATGCTCTGAAATAAGAATTTGTGCTTTTAATAAACATGGATTGTTACTCGGTTTTACTACATGCTTCATTCTGGCACAGGCTGACTCAGGGTGTTCTGAGAAATACGTACGTGAGACACAGCTGGAGGGTGTATATTGACACAATGCTGGAGACTGATTTTTAGGTTGAACCATAACCAGTATGAGCTGGGACAAGACCACTCAGGACGCACACTGGAGCGTGCGTTAGTTGTGTCATTGGAGCCTTGGGTCGTGCTGTAAAGAGGTGACTACGTTGTATCCTCTAAACCTTTTGTAAGGATTCAGGCATATTTAATCAGAGGCTGCTATGTTTATTATGAATAAAAGGAACAGGAGGCTACTAAGAATTTCTTCAGAGCAGCTTAATTGATAGTGCATTGGATAATGACTAATTAATAAAATGAAAGCAGAATATAATGGATTTGTACTTTGTTTGTACACAAAAGGCATCATTAGAACTCTTTAACCATCATCAGTGCTCTCTCTTCTGCAGTGAGCATTCTGCTTCCTGAAAAAGGTCTAGCTGCATTATAAAACTGCCAAACCATACAGTGAGATAGCTAAAATTTTCCGGACTGTCCTCCTATGTAAGCTCATTCTCTCAGTTTAGGAGATTTTTTCCATTTCATGGTCAAATGGGTTATCCAGATACATGAAGGCTAATCTCAGCAAAATTTTCCAAAAGTGAAGATATACAGAGAAAAACCTGTTTGGATTGGATCCCCTTCCCTTACCAAACAGTCACATCAGCTATGGTCTCTTGGAGGACTCTACCTGGCTTACCCTGGAAAGGAACTGTCTTAAGTGCAGAGAAACACAGAGTAAGTGAAAGTGGATAAGCCTAATGACAGCTCCTGTGTTTCTGGTTCATTTGGACAACGTGGGTGCCACTCAAAGTTGGCCCTTTGTAAATGGGAATAAGAAGACATTCTGCTTCTGAGGAGATGATCACACCCTAAAGGTACGCAGTTCCAGAATAAGCACTCCATAGGGTAATAATTTAGTAGCATGAATTATTCAGTCTTTAAAAAAAAAAAAAAAAAAAAAAAGCATTGACGTAATGAATCAAAACCAAAGGAAGAAAAGAAGCAGTCTAGCAAATTCTGGCCTCTGTGCTGTCAGCTCCTTAGTAAGTAGGTTCTTCCACAGGTAGATTCTCAAGAAAGGCCCCAAAGACCCATAAAGGGATTTTTCAAAGCTCAGTTATAAAACCATGTTTCTGAAATATGTATATTTCTAGTAAATAAGACAGTCCTTTATCTACAGAAGAACTAGATAAACACAAAACAATGTCTTTGATAAAAAAAAAAAAAAAAGTATTACTCATCCAATCTGGTTAAGCATTCAGTCAATTACAATCATTGCTTGAAATATGTATCAGTGGTAATTGTGTGCTTAAATGCTTTGAACGTTTAGTAGACTATATCGTGCAAAATGAAACAGGCATGGCAACAACATATAAAAGAAAGTTCTTTTACATACAATGAAGAAAATTTGTAAAATCAGATGCTGAAATATACAAATCATTTGTATGCACAAAAGTCCCATGAGTGCATATGCAAAGCACTTAATTATGCCTGTTAGTTATTGTAATTGCCATTAACATGTGCAATTACTTGCTCTGCATCACAATTCTAGGTAAATGGTTAAATCAGCTAAAAAATTTTGAATAGCTGAAAAATTCTGTTTCAGTCCCCAAGCCATTTCATTAAATCTCTTATTGTATAGTAAACAAAGTGCATATCATGAAACAACAAATTGCAAACTATATTTTTTCCTGCAGTATTCCCAGAACTGATCTGTTTACAGAACAAGAATTCCACATGCAATACCAGTGAAATTGTCCTTCCAGTCCTTCCCATCAGGCCTTAGTCACATCACCAGGATGGGTTACTTGGGCCCCTTCAAACCTTGGGTGTTCTCTTAGAGCTGTTATATACTTTTTTTTTTAATGCTGTCTAAGGTCCAAGTGTTTGAGCGCTTTCAGCATAAAACCATTAGCAATAACTTAGTTACTTTATAGACATAATTGCCTGGCTTTTCTCTTTTTTGGGGGCCAAACTTTGGTTGGGGTTGGGTTCTCTGGAATCCTTTTCAGGAAGGGAGGGTAAGAACATTCTGGAAATATAATGAGTATTATAACTGTAAATGTATTTTTTGGTGGAAAAAATTGGAATATGAGGATGACTTTGTAATATTTCTTAAGGACTATCAGACTAGATTTGCCCACGTACTTCTACAAGGTTGTTCCACAGCTAAATTCTCTTGAATGTAAAAGCTTTGTTCTCATCTCTTACGACAGCCAAATGGCTTCATCCTCGGCTCTACATTCCAAATTGTTTTAGAGCAACAGCTCTTAGAGTAGTACTTCATTGGCTGAAATTCAGTCCTAAATATAGCTGAAGTTTGAGCAACCTCTTATACATGGACATTAGGGCCAAAGTTGGTGCTCCAGGTTGGCCTCGCCTAAGCCCACTCAGAGCTAGTTTGAAGATGTGACTGCAGGCTTGATGGATTTATAGTGAAATGAGCCATGAAGAAAGGAAATGTAGGAAATCCAGACTACCCTTTGGGTTGTGCTTTTCACCTAATATGTTGAGAGGAAAACACACCAAAATACAAAAGTAAACAGGTAACAATTCCCGTTCCCTCCTTACCTCTCCTTTTCCCACCTCTTCCCACCCATAAAGGCTGCAATTTTTATTTTTTCAGCAGCAATGGTAAAACCTGAAAAATTATTAAAACCTGATGGCTACCCTCCCTTACTCTAGAGCTTCAGCATAGATGCAGTGCAGAAAAATCCAGCTGCATACTTTTAAAATTCAGATTCCAGCAACAACATCAACAAGAAAACCCCAAACCCAAACCCCTTCCTCTCCAGTCAGGACCTGGACTACATGTAGACTGTAATTACCAGAGCAATTACTGAGGAGAGACCATACAGAATGCAATTATGCCATTAGGAGAGGGTAATCAGAATAGCTTGTTTATTAGAGAAAACCATACACTTGTCCTATGCTGTTATTTTCACTTATATAAAATAGCCTTCTTATGAGATACTGCAATTAAACAGTGATTATGCACAGCAAATACGTTTTCAATGGATATGGTTTAAATGATAGCACAAGACCTGAGAGAGAATCACAGTTCAATGTCCGTGCATTTAAATAGTGCGAATAGTTTTGTAGTGACACGCTGGTTTAGCTGTGCAACTGTGAGTTTCCATTTTCCTCAAACAAACTGATGGACGGTGGTATCAAACACAGACATGTGCCCTTTAAAAATGTATGATTAGAACTGTTAAATTTCAGACAAAACTCTAGAAAGAAGAATGCAATTACTATTCAAACATCACTGTTATTGGAATTTGATGTTGAAGCCAATTTGAATTCACTGATTTGCAAATAAATGGATAAGACTAAACAAATACGCTGTGATACTTGTGATCCCAGAGCTGCCAACAATTCATGAAAATGATACTACGTAGATCTTTGGGAAACAATTGCTGTAAATAACCCATCTGTCACAAGAAATAATCCTAAATAACAAGGTTGTCACCTTAAGTAGGCTTAGATGGCAGTAGAATAGATGAACCCTTCTTCACATCTCAGAAGGTAGAATGTGTTACGGGCAGAACAACAATGAAATAAAGCAACTACTTAAAACCACTCCAGACATACTATTTCAGAGCAGTTGCTTTGAAGTCATAGATTCTGAAAGCTTTCCAAATGACAAGATGAGAGCAGGAGCACTGGGTCAGTCAGGCTTGTTGCAATGGTAAAAAGCCTACAAAGGAATCTCAGTGCTATTTCTGGAGGATACAAAACATCCGAGTTATCAATGACTTTGTTTTGTGCACAGATGTATGTTACATGGGAAATGAGAGAACAAAAAAAAAATAAATCAATTTTGAGATGGTATCATTACAAATTTCACAATAATAGTAATATTAAAGTTTGGAACATGGCTTGTATGTTTAATGAAGTGGTATGACTTCAGGATTTTAGTGGCCCCTCTGAAGATGGGATTACTGGTTTGTGGTATCAAGAGACCGAAAGATCTGACTTGGAAGCTGTAAGCCAGGAAATGCAGTACTACCATTAGCAACACATACAGGGCAAATTTTGCAGATTTCAGCACATAATATTACTCGCAGGGGAATCTTCTAGTACTAGTTTTCAGCCTCTTATACACAACTTTCTCTAGCCGTAAGATCTAAGCGTTCTTGAACTTTGGCCTTCTAGCACTTGTCCTTGGTCTAGGCTTGTCAAAGTCAGATAGGAGCTGGGAGACTCATAGCTCTCTGACTTTGGAAGGGGGGTGAGCCCATGGAGCAGTTACCCAACATTTTCATGACTCAGTACCAACACCTGTAGAGCTCATACAGGCTGCTTGGAAAAGTCATTGAGAGTTGTATAATAGAAGAGCAGGATTTGTGTGGTAAAACAGCTTCTAAAAAGTTGCCAACCACAGCAATGTGGAGAACGAAAGCAGCTACTTACTATAGCTATATAGACCTTGCCTAGTAGCTGCTCTTTCAACAACTTACATATGCAATTACACATCTATTCACCATCATTGCAGGTGCAAGCTGAGCAACAGTATGCGTATAAATGTGTGTGGGTGTGCAAAGGCTTCATTAAGGTGGTTTGTTAGCACAGTGAGTGAAGCTTTGTGTCCAATGAATGTGTAAATTAAGTGCTTAGCTTACTTCAGTGAAAAACAGTTCGCTTTGCCTCCTTAGCCCATCCCTCTCAACAGACATTGGAAAAGAAAGTAGTCAGATACTTTCGTTCCCTGCCGTCAAATTAGCAGCTTCCATCTAAAACCTAATCCTGCTTTCTTGTGCTGTCCTCAGGTTTCTAACAATGAAGAGAAGTGAATCTTGAGGAATTAGTTGTGTTGAATGATATCTTAATCATATGCATGATACGCTCTTATGTAGCGTTAGAATAAGAGGTGTCACATCTTGTGTTGTCATTTCTGGGACAGAAACTGGGACTGCTAGCTAGCTTTAAATAATTTCTGGCATTAACGAGATTCTGACCGGAGGCTCTCTTTCATGTTCAGGATATGCACTGCATTATTTCCTATTATATCACAATACGTTGCAAAGGAACAGATAAGTTACCAAGACTAATCCTTTAAGTCTTTCTTTCTTCACAATGTCAGACAAAATAAGACTATGCCATATTTCTGTAATCTCTCTTGTATTATGAGAATATCATAATCTACAACAACAACAAAATCCCTGCACTGCATGCATTCCCGTTGGCTCTGATATGCTTAGACTTGTCTCTTTCTATCAGAAAATATATTGCTAAGTCTGTACTTAGAAATATAACAGACACTATCGGGCTAAAAAACAGATCATTAATATAAAGCAGAAAAGTTTTCTGGTGTTTAAAAATCAGTATTTCTGAAAAAGGCATTATGTAATACCTGAAGTTCTCCTCTTTCTTCAAGAAACTACTTAAAATGAAAGTCAATTTTTGAAGATCTAGAGTACCTACTTCTGCTTTTTTTTCTACTTGAATATGTATATTTAGATTAATCTGTTCAAGAGTAGTTTTTGTTCTCAGACAAGTTTGCATCAGCTACCAAGGTCTAAAAATGATTTCTACAACGCTGTGGTGGCACTTTGCAGGGGAATTTCTTGAGGGAAGGTAGGAGGGGAATTTCAATTAAAAACTAATTAATTAAACCCACCAGAAGTAGCCTTACATTTCTTTTCTTGGGATAAGAAATATATATCTAAGAAATATATATACATATACCTATGTGTAAAGACGTATTCTCCTTCTGAGACCTGTCCCTTTGGATTGAGTGAAAACATCATCCCACACATACCAATTCAAGAACGTAGGGTGTATTTCTCTGCTGATATTTTGATGATGTCTAAGCTGCTAGAGCATATTCAGTAACTTAACTCTGTTAAAATCACTTCATTAGAGCAGCCAAACAAACCATGATCTCAAAATGCATAAGCTATTGGCAGTGTGTTTTCTGTTTGCGTTGGGGGATGGGGGTGGTGTTGGGGTTTTTTTTAATAAGTTAGTCCAAAATATGTCTAAAATGCTCAACAAGCAAAAAGAGGAATAGATAAATAGTAAATTCCAGGATGAGAAGTGGAATGAATTTTCTGCAGGTGCAGGACACGAGAGCTGATTATATAAAACATCATTTCCCAAGCAAGATAGATGAGCAATGCCCCAGGTCATAGTGCAGGTTTCTTCGAAGCGCTTAGTAGAACGAGAGACCTTTGATGTGTTGGACTAAAGCCTAAACGCATCCTAGAAGTAGAGTTATGAGAGCAAGAAAAATATAAATGGAACAGCAAGTTACTGAAAACAGCTTTTCTGTTTTTGTTCCCAGGTTCTTCTTTCAGAAACAAGAATTATTTAATTACTTTTCATCTCACGTTGCCCACAGTAACTTTGGAGCTTACTGGCAGCTGTCAACAAAGGATATAATTCATGAAAAAAAAAAAGACACTAGTGACCCTATTAAGCATTACCTGTAGGAAGAGCCTCAGTGTGAGGTCAGTTTTGCTTATGCACCAAAGCATCCACACAGGAGAGACACTGAGTGCCCTAAAGGAATATTTTTCAGTCAGACTGACAATTCATTAGACAATAGAGGATACAGTCTTAAGTCATAAATGAGATTTTTGAAAGTTTCAGATCAAATTGATGACTGAAAATGCTGAAACTATAGGAAAGCAGGTTTTGTTGGCTTCTCTGTTGTTACAGTAGTAACACCCATGCTATTGCCTGAAGAATAATTCAGGAAAAAGGCATCTGGAGCAGGGGGCTCCTGCATTTGCTAAGGCAGAAGAAAAGTGCTGGGTAACAGAACAAACTCAGGCTAGACAGCAGAAAAGTGAAAAAGACTGTAGATAAAATAGACTCAAAAGTTAAATTTAAAAGTTGCAGTCAGCTCTACTGGTTCGCTAGAGAACAAGAGAATGTAGGAAAGCACCAACTCAGTGAGACAGGAGGAATGCCAGTTTTCCAGATCAGCCTGTGTTGTCTTCAAAGATAATTTGAAATAAAGAAGAGAGATACAGGATATGTTTCTATTACTATTTTCTATTTCTATTATTCTTTGTACCTTTACTTTTTAAAATTATCTCTTTTACTTGGCTTCCTTTCAGCTTATTCTTCTGGTTGAATTACAGCAGAAAATGTACACCATAACACTAAGAAGTCTATTTGCTATCTATCTTGACAGCTGTTGGTCGCATACCCTATGTTTGCCTTAAGAAAATACGCATCTGATCATGTCATCTGTTAAGAAAGCCACTACTGCAAGGATTGAAGTAAACTAGCCTCGGGCAATGGCTGATAGTTGCTCCTATTACAGATCTGGCGGAGTCATGGTTTTAGTGAGGATGTAAATTGTTGTATCATGCCATTCAATTCTGTATTAGTATCAGCAGTTTACAGTAAAATAGTATGTTCTTCAGGATCTCTGTTTTGCTTCTAAATGTAGAGGATTCCCAGATGACAGTAAGTTCGCTTACGTTACTCACTTGCAGGACAGTGTATTATAGGTTGCTAGGTTCTCTAGAGTTAAGAATCTCATATAGGAAACCTGAAGTAAGATATGTAGTTTATTTCAGTTCTGATTTTTCCATTAATTTTCCTGAGTTACTCAAGAAACTAGGCATTTAAAACTCACGGCGAACAAATGGAGAATTTGTATGAGTGAAAGACTAGGCTCCATTTTCTGTTTTCTGGAGCTTTTTCTGCATAGTTAATATTCTGATATGAGTACTTACTCTCTGCTTCTAGGCCTTATAACACAGAGCAAATTCAAATGAGAAACTGTTTGTGGAAGGAAACATTTTAGCTGAAGTTAAGCTGAACTGCTCTATCTGAAAATAGGATGCTCTTCTCCTTCAAATCTCTGCAATCCCAGTCTGCATAGCTGCTATAATTCTAAAAAAATAAATAATTAAAAAACCCCACTAACATTTTTTTCCTTCTATCATAAATGCAGAGCTTACAAAATCATAGAGGTCCCATCTGCAAAGCATAAACCTCAGATAAACCCAATGAAGTCAGGGTTCCATACACTATCAAGTATTGTGAGCAACCCAAAAGGGGCTGAGGATTTAGGCAACTGGAGAGAAGGCAAGCGTACAGAACCAAGTTTGCCAAACAATCTCAACTGTCATTTCCAAAGCCTGACAGTGAAAGTCTGTGCAACTTTTCTCCCCTTTTCTGCAGCATTTCCTGAAATCCCCCCTTGCTCTGAGCCATCATTAGAGGCCTGGCACACTGTGGAGTGAGTGTGTTTTTTCACTTGTACTGTCCTGTTCTCTCTGCTGCCGAAACAATTCGGGATGGTCAAGATTTAAGGTTCTCAACCCACCTGCGTCACACTGCCATGCTCTTTCAAAATGCAGGGAACAAGTAATTGCAATGCTTACAGCAGCCCTGAGGAGAAGGACTTGGGAGTGCTGGTGGACGAGAAGCTCAACATGAGCCGGCAATGCGCCCTTGCGGCCCAGAAGGCCAATCGCATCCTGGGCTGCATCAAGAGGAGCGTGGCCAGCAGGTCGAGGGAGGTGATTCTCCCCCTCTACTCTGCCCTGGTGAGACCCCACCTGGAGTACTGTGTCCAGTTCTGGAGCCCCCAACACAAGAAGGACATGGACCAGTTGGAAAGGGTCCAGAGGAGGGCCACGAAGATGATCAGAGGGCTGGAGCACCTCTCTTATGAGGACAGGCTGAGAGAGTTGGGGCTGTTCAGCCTGGAGAAGAGGAGGCTCCGGGGAGACCTGATAGCGGTCTTCCAGTACCTCAAGGGGGCCTACAAGAAAGATGGGGAAAGGCTGTTTAGTAGGGCCTGTTGTGATAGGACGAGGGGTAATGGTTTTAAAATAGAGGGGGGTAGATTTAGATTGGATATTAGGAAAACATTTTTTACCATGAGGATTGTAGAACACTGTCCCAGGTTGCCCAGAGAGGTGGTGGATGCCTCATCCCTGGCAGTGTTCAAGGCCAGGCTGGATGAGGCTCTGAGCAACCTGATCTAGTTGGGGATGTCCCTGCTCCTTGCAGGGGGGTTGGACTAGAAGACCTTTGAAGGTCCCTTCCAACCATTCTATGATTAAGCTATTGACCTGCATCAAGTGATGTGCTCTAAGGCATGTATAAATTGTGTATACATTAGACCGCAAATCACGTTGAATTTCAAAGAAAAGCATGGGATTTAATGGACACAAAGATTCCGTTGCACTAGATATAAACTCTAACTACATTTAGAAGCATAATGAAGGTATCATATCTAGCTTTACTTACTCTTTGGTATATATAGATCTGGCCTGCTTGGAGAAGCCAAAGTAATTAATTTTATGTATTAAATTTAAAAAACACAAAGCCACAAATTTGGTTTAAAAATGCCATTAAAATAAATGGTGTAGCCCATTCATTACACATTACAAACTGGGTAGTCTTGAAACAGAGTTCCAAAATTAAAGATAGTGAAAAATAAATAGTTGTGTTTGCAGATAAACGTGACTCCAAGCATTCTATAACTCATTACTTTTTCACACTGTGGTGCGAACATTTAAAAGCCTGTAACATTAAAGAGAGAAAGGTAAGACAGGGTTTCAGTACTCCATTGAGTAGCTGATTGACTGAACCATTTCCATTCTGTTCACGTGCCCATTCTGCCTAACGTAGAAGAGGGATGCTTGTTTATCTTGTTTACTGATACCTTTTTTCATTTTTTTTTCTTTTCTTTCTTTAAATTCTATCCTTACTAGAACTGGTGTACATATATCTGCCCAAAGCTGGGTGGAAAACTGTGGACAAATACATCTTTTCTGATTTAACTGTTCTCTGTCAAGTTCCAAACTACCTCTACTTCATATCCAAAAAAGGTTATTGGAAGGTAAATTAATTGCAAAGAGGAAGGAGAAGTACTAAAAGGTAACTAGAAATCCCTGTCCATCTCTCTTTGAAAAGCCCATGGTTTGCCTTTTTTTTTTTCCTATTAGGTGAAACAATATTCAGCACAAAGACTGAATCTCTGAAGACTTTTAACAAATAAAAATTCTTGTCCTATATCTCCAAGTGAGAGACCAGCCTTGCCTGTGATTTTAAATGAACTGTCTCAGTGTAACATTATGCAAAGAGGAGCGTTTCAGAATTCTTTTCCTTAATTCATCAAATTTCCAAGATGTACTGGCCTAAACTGTTTTCTCTGTTATCAGTAATATGAAACACTGGAAGCCATAGAACAAGAAACTGCAGCTACATTTTTAAAAATACATCAATAAAAAACCAAAGTTCTCTAATGTTACAATAAGAACAGATTTCCTTTTCCATACAAAATGTATTTTCTTCTCTCTTCCAGTTTTTTCCATGAGTTGACAAGTAGTCTCTGAAACATCTAGACTAGCAGCATTTATCACAACAGTAGTACTGCAAAATTCAGACTCAACTTCCAGTGGTGCCCCTGGCTTCCTGCAGAAACTCTCAGAAGGCATTTAATTACAGCCCAATTCCTCATATGTAAAATATAAGAAACGCTTGGGTTTTTTTCAGTTTTCTGTCTTTTTCAAATAAGATTGCAAACTACTTAAAGTGGGAACAGTTTCTCTTTATATGCTGCACAGCAACTGGCACAATCATGCATTATTTCCAATATAGCCCATAGGTATTTCTCAGACAAGACATCTGTGTTTGAAGAATCTGAGCCTGAATCTTTTTTGTAATCTGTGATAGTTCTTTTATGATGCATGAAAACATCTGAAGAGTTAACTAGGGAAACAGAAATGCCCTTTGTAGAGAGTATATAAGAGACCTGCAATACTTGTGTGATGTATGAGATACTGCAACTCTGAAAAAAACCCTTTTTCACTTCTACAGCTTGCTTTGATGGTTGTATACTTAAGATGCAAAAATTTCTTCAATAAGATGCAAATGCATTATTTAGATATCAATACAAAAATAAAAAAAAAAATCAATCCTGCATTGTTTGCACAGTGTGCAATGTCATCCCTGCTGCTTTTAATGCCAGAGTTTAGTTGGTGCAACCATACGTGTGAAGAAAGAACTTGTGTGCATGTTACTAGATTCCTTCTGGTGCATGAGAAAGGATTCCAGGAACTAGGGGAAATACAGTAGTTAAGACATTCTAGAACTAATAAATTAATTCTGATTCAACGAGAGATAATAGAAACTGTTGGATCAGGTAACTAGTGAAAAAGCTTTTCACTGACATGTGACAAACTACCTGCTTTAACTCTGATACTCAAGTTTAGACCCAATCCTTTACGTGTCCCAAGGGGTTTGCTAGTAGCACTGAGAATAAGAGAACCAACAAGACCTGGAATATCAGAATAGCCGTGTGTTGGGTCTCCGTAATGTGGGAGCAGAGTGCACATTTGCCCTGTGTCGGTCCCTTGGGCTTCTGCATTTCAAAGTGAGATTCTGTCCAGTCTTTCTGCTCAGAAAACAATGATTGTAAAACTAGGAGCAAAACAGGACCCTCAGTTATTACTGAAGGATGCAGAAGTAACTATAGGTGCAAAAAAAGTTCGTAAAACACCACCAGGTATTTCTGATATGGTGACCTCACTCTCATAAATCCAGTCCAGGTTATGATGGTGTATAATCATTATTTCTACTTCTTGGATAAAGAGGTTTAAATAGTTTAAGTCTCTTTTCAGCAACATTCTAACTACCTGCCAACTTGGGATTTAGGAGAAAAGAGAATGGTAAAACACTCTTCCCCTCTACCCCCAAAGGTCTCTGTTTCATTTACGGAACTCTAATATTCGGCTAAATACAAATCTCCAAACACTGGGAACAGTTAAACCTTGGAAAAGCCTAAAACCAGCCCTCAACATGTACAGCATACTTATTAACTGATCTCATTTAACTGCTGCACAAGTAGCATTAAAACATAACTTCACTAAGCTCTCTTTTGAATCCTCAAAAATAAAATAAGTAGAGTTCCAGTAAGTAAAATACCCAGGCAACCAGCATAAAGCCCTTTGTGTTCAGCGTGCATCTTGTTGAGTAATATGCAACGTAATGATAGCACACCATTGCCACACATCTAAGTACGTGCAGTACTCAAATTACACATTTGGAGCAATAGAATCTACAGCTAGTAAGTCCCACCTATGCAGCTTGCTCAAGTGCACTGTGCCCATTCTGCTCTCCAGAAACTGAGAGATCACTCTCCCTCCTGGAAAATGGTGGAGAAGAAATGCCATGCGTATGAGTCACGCACAGGGAGGAGGGCTGCTGGGGTAGAAGACTCTCAACTGTGGGACAGAGGGGAAAAAAAGAAAGTTCTGTGCTTCTACTGAGGCTTCTCTGCATCACAGGGACTTGGGATCCAGTTAGATCAGACCAGCAAGGGATTGAGGATTTGATGAGAAAGAAGAAGACCTTCCCAAAAAGCACAATGGACCATTCATTAAATTATAACTCGCAATGCAGTACTGGGTGATACGGTGATGATTTTTTTCTGGTGTTATGGCTTAAAAAAACCTTTCTAACTCTACATTCCCACAAATAACAAGTATTTTGAGAAGCCTTACAGAACAGAAATTTAGATTTCAATGTAAAAGGATAATGGGATATTAAGTAAACTAGTATCATGTATGGGATATTAAGTAAACTAGTCCCTCCTGAGTATTCCTGAGTGTACTCCCCATTATGTGTGGAACAGTCGGTTTCTGCTGGGAACCCTTTGGTTGCATTTGAACAGAAACATTCTGACCTTGAGTGAGAGAACTTTAAATATCACAAAGCTTCATATATATGGTTTATGGCACCAAGGTATACTTACACAAATTAAAATGGATTATCCCAAAATTGGTGGGGGGGTGGGGAGGGAGTGTGACATTTTCACACATTGTCATGGTTGTCTGTATCTGCTCAAGTAATAACAGAGTTTTGACATGGTGTGCTCTTCTTCAGTCTGTTGAGCCCTATCTTTTATGACTACAAATCAAATGAGATTGTCAATCTTCTCTATGCCCTGTGACTGCTGGAAGGATATAATGAGAGCAATATTTTGGCTTCCTGCAACTGTCTTTCAAATAGATGTTGATACTGAAATCTGTTCTGAATTTCATACCCCTGCTCTCTTTAGACTCTCCTTTCTTGATTCTTACTGGGAAAGATGAAGGAGAGGAAAGAGAAAGGGGAAAGGAAAAAACTATGATCTCTATAACTAATGAAATCCTTCTTTACTTTATGTTTTCTTAAGTGATTGCTGTCTTTTGCCATCTAAATCATCTTTCGTCACCTTTTAATTTTTTAAATTAGAACTTAACTAGTATTTTGTAACTTTTACATTTTCTTAACTGCCTCAAAAAACTCCCCTTGATGTTATGGCAGCATGTGATATTTTCTAGAGTAGTTTTTCAGCTCAGAGCTAACCCTAGATCTACAATCAATTAAATTGTACCTTTATAGAAAAAATCTGATGCAACTGGTTATTCTGGCCTTCTCCCAAACTCAGTGAAAATAATGGGACTTTAAACAGATATCTTAATGGCAGCAGGGAAGGATGCTACTGGTTTTAGAAGTCTTTCCTATGAGGATTTCAGAATTCTCATTGTGGTGTTAATTGCGATTCTTCTGTGAATCTAGCATTAAGTCATGGCACAATAAGAAAAATGAAATTCACTTTTTTAACTATAGACTGTCTCTAGACTGTGCTGCTGTTAAGCAAGACATAAATATTTTGATGTGTGTTTCTCAAATTCAGGACATATTCCTTTCTAAGGCTTGGTGTGACAGTGTGCTTAAATAAAGACTGAGAGATGAAGTCCAGTGTTAACTGTACTGTAGTAGTTCTCATAAAATATTGCTCAGTGGCCATAAAATATTTCACTTAAATCACAGGCTGGAATGCATTATTTTGTCTTAAAGAGGAAAATAACTGATTCAATTAAACAAAGAAACATCAGTTCCTTCTTATCTTTCTTATACTATTTCCAGTACTCTCTACACTGCCAATAAGAACTATATGCACCATTAAATGCTGGAGGAAATGATCTATTTGTCAGTAGAGCCTGCAAAGATAACGGAAGTTCATATTTTCTTCTCAGAGGATGACTGTGATGTCTTAATAGATCACTGTGAGGAGCTGCTGTTTAATTAAAGTTGCAGGTGAAGGATCTAAATCAGTGGATTTGTATCTCTTTTAGAATAAATAGCTATTAACTGCCTCTAGTCTAGGTTACTGAACACCTTGTTTATCTTGTTTACTACAGGAACATTTAATGAGATCATGGGTTAATTTTTTAAGGTTTTTTTTTACATGTGATAAAATTCACTGTAGTCTGTAAAGATCACATCTGTTCTAGTAAATCAACGTTATAAAATAGTTTTTCATTCCTACAGTGAATATTTTGTGAAGAAAAGCACACTAGATAAGAAGCCTTATCATGAAGCCCTGATTGTTCAAGGCTTGGAGTAAATGCAGCTTCTATTAGCATCAGTCAGAATTGTGAGTGTCCAAAACTTCTCAAAAATCAACATCTAAGGCTATTTGAACCAGCCAGTTACTTAGTTATTCTGTGCTCTTGATGGAAGAAGAGAGAGTGCTCTTTAAAAACAAACAAACAAACAACAAAACCACATTCAAACAAACACAAACCCAAAACCCAAACTTCAGCTTTGTTCTTACATGGGAAGCTCCCTTTGGGATTTGACCTCAAGCAATAGTTCATAAAAAAAAAATGCAAATGAAAGCAACAGGAAGGTGAACCAGCACTTGCCATCTGCAGTCTGTTCATCTTGAGTTCCTTGAATCTGATGTTCACATTACTCAGTATCAGCTAAAAAGATGTTACATGGTCCAGTGATAGAAGATTCTGAACTTGTGCAAGACAGCCACCAAGTCTTGTAACCATGCTGTGTACAGTCAGTACTACTGTTAAGCTGGTGTTTCAAGAGAGAAAGGAAAATGAAGCATTGCATTTTTTTTTACCGAATAATTTTCTCAGGTAAATACATGAAAAGCTATATATGGTCGCCTCTACATGCTCAGCTACGTCACTGAAATTTCCTGTATGGGCTGAAAAAAAAAATACCGTAATTGTATAGGTCAAGAAGAGGAATATAAATTATGACTTTAAACAAATCCACATGAACACCAGAAAAACCTTTAGAATACAGGCTGTTACCACATTTTGTACCTCAATATACTTTCCTACAGTAGACATGGCCAAATGAATTGGTGCAGAATAATCCTTGACCACATCACACATTCAAGAAAATGTTGCAAAACAAGAGGGCATCTCCAGTAGGAATATAGTATCCTTCCAATGCCATATAAAAGTAGGAATGTTTTTGTAGTGATCCTTCAATTATATCCGTATTTTTAATTGGCTTATCTGTCTGTATAATTTAAATGCGTTACTTAAATATTAATGATAATTCATTTAATTTTTAAATTAACAGAGAATCTTACATGTTCAAACTTACTTCTCTACGTAGTTTGTCTGCGAGCAGGGTTGGGATGTAAACACAAACTTTGTATGTATTGTTTAGTGCTCCTAAGTCTTTCTTTTGACTTGGAGCCTATGGATGGTTAAGATAAATTACAATTATGTCATCTAGCTTACATTATTCTTACAATAGTATAGATTGTATTTCAGTTTTTTGAGTAGCCAATAGCATGCAGTTGCTCATAGTAAGTGATTACTTACGACACTGTAGGGTAAACTATTATTTAAATTAAGTCATTTATGTTCATTTTATTACCATTTTGAAGCATACAGATGTTCAATACTATTTGATAAACAAATTTTAAACCTGAAAAGCTTACCAAATGTGCTAACTCTACTACTAACTATTCCTATCTGGACAAAACACGTATGTATTTATCGCCTTTTGTTTCTCTCCACATATTGTACGAATAACACAATAGCATAGAAGACATCTTTTCTTGCATATCAGCATAGCTTCTGCCATGCAATGGGACACTGTCTTATCTGATGAAGTCTGTATTAGAGTAAAAAAAAAATGCTGCTTAGTATTGATAGTTCCTTCTCCTTACAAAAAGCATAGTAATGTTTATATCTTTGTCTGTTTGTCAGACATGTTGTCTACTTTCTTTGTTGTATATTTCACAAAGGCCAAAATAATTCAGTAGCAAAAAAATAATATAGAGGAATTAAAAGGGAGATTGCATATGCCCTCCTTTCATTAGTCACTTCTGCTTCCAGAAATCAAATGGCAGAAACATACATTCCTCTTTCAGTCAAGATTGCCCCTCTGGGAGTGAGTCAAGCAGTTCATGTTAGAAGAGTCCTTTGTTCCCTCACTTAGGGTATCGGAACAGTTGGGCATCAGAGATACATCATCTACTGCTTGCCTTAATTTAATTTGTATTTCACTCCAGAGCAAGGTGCTCAGAATTGCTTGATAAGACAAATAAATAGAAGAACTGAAAATAGTCATAAATATTAATATCCTCATTGGCTCTGAAGGAAGTGGTATAGCAGGTGTATGGAAAAAGCCTGGAATATTTTATTTACTCAGTAATCTGAAAAAGGTCAGAACTAAAGTTCAATCCAAAATTGCATCCAGCGGCTGTCTCTTCCAGGCTGATAGCGCCTAACCCAAACCCATCTAAGTTTAGAATTCAGTGTAATGGGCAGTGATGATCAACACCCCATTCATTGTCTTATGCTGTTCTGATTGCTGCTTTTCTCATAAAGAAACCTCCTCGTTCTTGCATGACTGTCTGTTCAGATAAACTGAGAGTAAACTGGCTCTCAGCCTTTGCTTCCAGCTTGTTGTGCCTTTCCGTGCAATCACATCACATCAAAGTGATGTAGCTATTTGTTTCTTTTTTTTTTCTAAAGGGGTCATCATTGCTTAAATTGTGACAACCTGAAATTACTGAAATTACACCACCAACAAACGTTTAGAATTATTCCTCAAAGTGAAGTTAAGCTGAAAACGCCATTAGCCATTGTTAAAGAAGAAAAATCTCTGATCACAACATTCTATTTATATACCAGCGATTGGGCCGTGTCCCCCAGCACCACCCGCTGTGCCTACACTTCGTAAGAAGATTACGCTTCTCCCCATGAAGTGAAAATTACCTTCTGGCGGGGAGAAAGCGTTTAATTGTGCCTCTGCTTCCCCTGGTCTCCATGGTGACCCCATGCAAACAGCCTGCTTTATCGGACTGGGCTCCCGCCGCCCCAGCTCCCCGTTTCCCCCAGGGCCGGGGGCGGCCCCGGGACCCCTCAAGGCTGCGATGGCAAAGCCGCGGGACGAGCACCGCATCATTTTAGCACTTACTGCAGAAAATCCGTTCCCAATGCCGGCCCGATACAGGCGCGCTGCAAATTGGCGGATGATCCCGGCGCGCCCCTGCCTTGCCCCCCCATAGCCCCGGGGAGAGCGGGGCTGTTACCTGGGTGCTCCCCGGCCCCGGAGCCCGCGGGGTCGGTGAGGATGCTGGGGTCACTCTGCGACCTGCCTCGGGGGAGAAAGCAGCCGGTCCCTTCTTCCGATGCAGCCATGAGGTGGAGGGCGGGAAGATTCAGAGGCGGGGGGAGGAGGAGGCGCTCATGGAGCCGGAGGCGGCCGGGGGACAATGGGGACGGGGGCGCGGCGGCGGCGGGGCCTCAGCCGGGCAGCACCAGCCGCGGCAGCATCTTCCCCGGCGCCGTGGGCAGGCTGCGGCGGGGCGCTCCGCCGGCACCGGGCGCTCAGGGGGCCGCTCCGAGCGCCCCAGGGGGGTGGGCCATGGCTGCCAGGCGGGGTGAGGTGGGGTGGGGAAGAGCCGGGGCGCGGGCCGCCCGCCCGGCCCCTCCCGGGTCGCTCCCCCCCGAGCGTCGCTCCCGGAGTCGCCTCAAGCCGCCGCGATGCTGAGCGCATCCGTTGGAAAACATTGGGATTCTCCCATGGTGCCCCGCGAGCGGCTGCGTGACGTCACGGCGGGGGGGGCGCTCGGGCGCTGCACCTGCACTGCACAAAGGCGGGGGCCGCCGCAGGTGCGCGTGGCCGGGGGGCTCCGCCCTGCCCCGCCCAGGAGCACGTGACGGGGGCGTGGAGAGCGCCCGTCCCGTCCCGTCCCGTCCCGGGGCTGGAGGAGGGGAGGGTGTTCGGAGGGCGTCGTCAGAAGGTGCCGCTTCCTCGGCGGCCGGACGCAGCCCGGCGGGAGGTTCCGCGGGGCCGGGGGTGAGCTCGCGGCAAAGGAGGTGTTGGGGGTGACGGAGGTGACCCCGGGGACACGGGGTGTTTAAGTCGTTTGGTTTGGGAACTTGTTTTAAGGGGATAACTTTTTACGGAATTTTTCCTTCAGCGAAAGGTGACTCCCCCATCTTGTGCTGCAGGCAGTGTCGTCTTGGTGGTTTGACCTGTGAGAACCAGGGATGCTTTACTCGCTCTCCGGGAAAAGCCCCAGAGAGTGCTCTGGTTAGCTTCCCCCCTCGTTTATCACAGCAGGGCACGGCTGAGGAGTGCGTGTTAAACATTGCTTTGGTCATTGTATGGAACGGCGTTAAGGAACGTGCGTAGCTACAAGTGGATTTCTTAGGCAGCCTTGGGAGGGGTGGTGATACGTGAAGCTGACTGAGTTCCGATCATAAGACAGGAATAAACTTGCCAAATTTTAGGGATGAAACTTAGTGTCAGAAAATTTTCCATAACACGGTCATTCATCCATATACGTTTTGGTTGTTGCAGAAATATATGGAAAACATTTTGTGTATCTTATATAAAGCAAATGTGGTTTAGCCATTTCTGAAAGCAGGAGCAAACAAAGCAGGTCTGTGAGGTTGTGTCTTTACATTTTGACAGGGTTTTAACCCAAAACTTGTCACATCTGTCACACTGGGAAGTGTATTTGCCTTTTTTCTTGAAGCGGGAGTTTCAAAGTTAACCACCTGCACACATCTCATTTGGGAGTCACCTTTAGGCTATGTATTCCCTGAAGTTTGGTCAGCTTAGGGACCTTTTGGAAAAAATAAATCCGTGGGCCTGCATTTAGTGTAGGAGTTGATAAGAAAATTCTTCAAAGGCTCCATCTGAGCAAGGCTGTTCTGGTCTTGTCTGCCCACGGCTGGGGTAAGCTGCTGCGTCGATCAGGGAGCTTGAATATTGTCACAAGAACAGAAATTGAACAAAGGGTTTAAAGCAAAATATTAAAGAGTTTCTCATTCAATGAGTACTGTCCCTTCTTGCTGTGTATAAGGTAGATCCTAAGGAAAAAGCAGCATGTGCATAATCTAAGCTGTATCATAACGCAAGGGAGTAAATTAAGGTAGTAAGGGCGTTCTGTAAATTGGGTTTTTTTGAGAGCTTAACATTGCGATCTTGACACATTTTCAGTGTCAGTTTTTGTAATTTCTTCTAAGCCTTCCCAGTCAAACAGCTCATCATAATTCCAAAAAGACAGCTAAATGAACCATTTTTATCATGCCATAAAACATTTATAGGGAAACAAACAAAGAAACAAATCCAAAATGCTGGTTCAAGGGATGCTTTAAAGAGATCCGGATGTATTTTGTACTCCTTTCCCCCCTGAGCCAAGCTGTTGAGTTGCCATGACTCAGCTTTGAAAGGGAGTCATGAACGCTAAAAATTACTTCTTATAGATTTTTTTTTTTTCTGTGCATACAGATAGCACTGTCTGACATAGATACTGGGCCCAGTTTTCAAGTAAGAAATCTCAGCTTTATAATGAAATAATAAGCAAAATCTATTTTTAGTCCTAAAAAAAAAAAAGAGGAAGTAGCAAGTTTAAATGATTTTTTTTCTCTATTTAGCTTTTAGGTCATGCTAGAAAATGCTGATGGTTTCTAGTGAATTCTTTGAAAGTCTGTTCATACTAATCAATATACCTGCTTCTGCAATGAAGAATGATAATGATTTCTTTTATAAAATATATAGTTGAAAAGTTCCATATCAGATTTAAGCATGTATACAAGACTGAATATATTAAAATATTTTCAACCCAAGAAAATATTTCCAAGATGGCTTTCGTACCCTACAGAAGCACTCAAGATGAGACTGATGTATTTCTAACCAACTCACATACCGATGGCCTCTATAGAGGATACTTTGTAGGGTTCCTTTGGACTCTAAAAAATTGTCTGATGGAAATCACTCAAACAGGGCTGGAATCGGCCTTGGTGCTTTAACTTAGTTAAAATATTTCATTTTCTTTCATTGCTGCCAAACCAAGCATCACGAGACTCAGTCTGGGAATAAATCCCAGGTGCTGTGCATGCCAGCTGAGCGAGCTGCCCCAGGCCACCTTGCTATTTCCGAATGAACCGTCATGTTTGGGGGAGGCAGTACAAGGGAAAAAAAAAGATGTTAAATTGTTTAAATCTATGCTGCTAAATAATGTCTTTCATGTAAAGAGCATGTTTATCCACATGCTTTTTACTTTCAGGTTTCTTATAGATACATCATCAGCATTATATCTGCACTTTCCATTTCCTTGCCTTAAAGCAGGCTCTGCATCCCTTCTAGGGGGAAAGCTTTTGACTGGAAAAATAAATGTGAGCCGAAGTCTTTCCTTCATGTTGAAGGACCAATGCCAAAAGGAATGGAGCGTTTTCACAGAAGTAAATAGAAGTTGATGGAGGCATGCACCAACCAATATATTGTAAGTATATTGATTTGTAAATCTCCCTGAAATTGGAAAGAAACTAAGCCTGGTTCTAGCTGTGGGTACTAAGCACCTTTGAGTTCCCTGTTAGAATTACTTGATATAATTCTATAAATGTCACAAACAGAAATATTTACAGGATCAGAATGGCTATTAGTAGAAATATGTTTCTCTTTTTATTTGGTTTATTTTCTCACTATAGCGGTCTTGTGGTAAAAAAATCTGCAGCATTTCCCAGAAAGTACAATGATCTGATATGCTTATTTCTCTCTCTGTGAATTTCTAGCCTTTGATATTTATGATTAAAAGTTATAACAAGGTTTTTCTAGCTTAGTGGCAGATATTTCTGCAATTGGCATCCATTCAGTTGCAGAAAAATGCTTCTTAAATATCCAGACAACCACACCAATGCATGGCCATTTGATATGCCTTCCCTTGATTTTTTTTTTTAATGTAACTATATAAATGGTATGCATTATTTGATTAATTTGCTTTCTGATTGATAGACAGCTAACTGTTTCATGATGTAGTTATATAAAGAGAAATCCTAACTTGTGTTAGAAAGAAATGACTCTCTGAGGAGAAAGAAAAGAGGTGAGTCATGTCAGTGCTGTTTTTCTCAAATCAGCAGAATATTAAACAACCTCATTTTCATTAATCTGAAGCCTACATGTGATTTCTGAGCATTTAGAAAAATGAGTTCAGGATACATTTGGATTGACAATACCAGCTTTCATGTTAAAATTATTTTGATGACCAAGAGACAAATAGCTTTGCTCAGAGCTGTTTTCTTAGATGCAGCAACAGAAACCGTTTTTTTCTGTTGCTTTTGAGTCTTAACCTAACCACCTTGTTGCAGCTCAGTATGCTTACAGTAACAATAAAGATGAGCATTCCCATGCTCAAAAGACCCTTGTCTCTATTTACTTTGTGTTTGTGGTTTTTTTTCCCCTTAGATGTTTTTCCTGGAGGACACGGGGCTTATTTTGAGCCTTTATTTGTCAAGAAGATAAATGCATGTCACTGAGAAGAGATAGAAGTATCATCCAGCAGTCACAACTTTGTAAGTACAAAGACTTGAAAGATGTCTTCTCCGAAGCATGATGATGTAGTTGCTACTATGGAAGGCAAATAAAAAATGAACAAGCATCAGGGACTTGTTTATTGGTGGCTTCGTGTACACATTCACATTTAACATCTGTGGTACTCAAGAGCTATTCTAGGAATCACCCATCTGATTTTCATGTTTGCTTTCTCTCGCAGCTCTAGTGCTCACTGTCATTTTATAAGTGAAGGAACAGGAGAGGAAGAGGCAGGGAAAAATGTAAAGGAAGACAGCTGAGCTGTCTGGCTCTTTGAAAGATGTCTGTTTGCCTAAGTCCTTTGAGGTAGTGGTACAGTGACAATGAGAAGAGGAACATCTACTTGTACATCAGTTATTCCAATTTATGCAGATTATAATAGTAACAGCAACGTATCAGTTTATGGGGAGGGAACTCGTATCTGTGACATGCCAAGGCCAACAGAGGGTTACAGGGATGTGATTACTGTGCATAATAATTGTGCATAAGAAGCAAGGAAAAGGCAGCTGCCTGTGGAAGACAGTGGAGGACTCCTGTGGCGCTGTCAAAGCCAGTGAGGCTAGAGGTGATGTGCCATGTAAGTATTGTTTGTGCCAATTTGAACTCTGAAGGGATGAATCTGATTTTCCTCTCCATTTTTTGTTCCACTTAGACTTCAATATGTCTGAGGAAAGGGGGCATATATGCAACTTCCATAGAAAGTCCAAATCTTCCTCCTTTCCGTGTCGCCCTTTGGGGAATGAACATTCTTATACACAGATCTTTCTCTTTTTTTGACAGGCACAGTGTTCTTAAAAAGACACATGGCTGGAAGTTTCTTATCGTTCTCACTTTCATCCTTGGAGTATTCCATGGTCTCAGATATCCAAAACAATGAAAAACTGCAGACATGAGAGGTCTGACAGCCGTGTCTAGTATAACTGAGACCCTGCAAGCTCTACTCATTAATACAGGAAAACCCAGTGAAGTATTTCTTGTTACATTTGTAACATAAGTGGTAGAGGCTTTAGACTTCAGGATAATAGAAATAGCTTAAAGAAATTAGTGTTTGTTGTAAATACAAAAAAAAAATTGAATGTAAGATGTCAGAAAAAGTTTACCACTGGAGTTAGGAAATTCCACTTTGAATCATTAAATTGTCCTTTCACATACTCAAGGGTGAGAAAATACCTGGTCGTGCCTGATCTGCATTTTAATTGGTGTAATCTGGCCTGACTCTCTAGGCCAAGAGGTGCCCTCACAGGTGAGATCTTGGCCCACCTGCGAGGGAAATTTTCCACTGACATCATTTTACTCTCAGCATCACTTTCCCTGCGGCATCCTTTTCCATACGTGCGCAACTTCCCCTGCATTAAAACGCTTTTCACCTGGGGAATGCTCCCAGTTCCCTGCGGCCGCAGTGGAGCCCGCTGAGCCGCCTCTACCTCCTCAGAGCCGTGGGGCCCTCGCAGCCTTCCCAGAGCTGGGGGCGCTCGGCACTGAGAGGAGGCTCCTTCAGAGGTACCTGCCCTACGGACAGGACTTCTTCCCTGCTTTCCCTTTAAGCTTTCACCAGGGTTTAGCAAAACCTGCTCAAGGGCTGGTGCTTTCCTTGGGGTTTGCCACAGGCATTCCCTTGGGTGGAGGCTGAGGAAAGACTTCACACAAGAATCCCTGCCCTGTGTGTAAACTCTGACAGGTTGAACCAGGGTTTATCTCAACTTGGGTACTTGACCCTGGAGTTTAACCTCAGCTCCGTAGAATCGGGAACCTCATTTTATGCAAACGTTTGAGGCCCATGTAATACTGAATAAATATCATTAGTTAAGTTTCATCATAGCAACTGTTTAAAGACTTTTTTTTCCCTCCTGATTTAATAAGGGGAGGAGGGAAGGCTGCTTTCCCAATGATTTTTGAGCAGCTGGGAACTATTTTATTTTGTTTAGCCCCCTGCTAACAATCCAGTGCTGAATAGCTGATTTCTCTCTTAATTTTGTAAAGATCTAGGGCTCTTCACAATAAATCTAGGCAACACATGCTCGTGAAGTGTTTGTAACAGTCTTAACTTGCCCGAATACTCTTAAATCCAGGCTTGGCAGTATTGGTGAAATGAGTGTCAGGAAGGCATTGTGGACAGTGTGTTAGTCACCTTCCTCTCCTGGTGTGTCCAGCAAAGAAGAAATATGGGAGGATTAATTTGCATCCAATTGAGACTTCATTAGGAAAACCACTGTTCTCCATTTCATGCTTCTAGGGATGTGATCCTGAAACTGTTATGGGCGTTAATAGGTGCTGTGTCAGATTTGCTGCTGGCTGGCTGTTCTGTTTAACTCCTTTCGTCGTTCTGCCTGGTTGCAGTATGTTCAGAAGCTTTTTTTTTCCTTTGCCAGTTTTCATCTTGCGTGCCATGCCTGAAGTACCTGAGCTCTTCACTACCCCTTTCATTGAGTAATTATATTTCTGTCAGCTTTTCTTATATATATTATTTTCATTATTTATATTTCAAAATCACTTGAACGTATTGAAGCAGAAAAAAAAAAAGGAAGCTATTTGACTTAGTGTACTATGTGGGGGAAGATCACAATTGGGTAAGACTTAGCATCTGCTAATGATTGCTCTTTGGATTATTAAAAAAACGTGACTGCTTGCCACTTGCTTATGAAAGTCTGATATCAGTAATTCTGATCAGTTTGTCCTGACAACAGGAGGGTACATGCTTGGGAAGGGATTGTGGTTTGGAAGGAAGAAGGTGGAAGGCTTCCTTATAACCTGTGTTGTGATCCCCTGTGCTGTTGGAGAATGCATGAAACTGTATTTAGATAGGTGCTAGAAATTAACACATCACTTAAGTTTATCCATAGTTGCAGTCTAGCCCTTTTGTTACATACGCTGTCTTTTCTCTGTTGTGGAACAGAGAGACTCTTTAGGATGCGTGGAACAATGAACAGCTGAGTAAATCATATTTGTACACACGTATTTAAAGTTTTAGTAATCACCATAACACCCCTACATTTAGTACATTATGTGACTTTTTGTTTATATTGGCATGTGTCAATAAGATCAACCTGTGTATGCAGGTTGCTGCCTCTCCTGTGCTTTCCATATGTCTCTCTCACATCACTGGATCTTGGGTTCCACCTCCCAGAGGGTAAGTGATACGGGACCGCAGTGCAAGGGAGGCAAATACATTGTAATTATGGTAGTGATGTTTGCTTTCTCCTCGCAAGTGGTAAATTGCTTAGAAAATAAGTAGACTTTTAAAATAACTTTTTAATAACTATTTTGAGCACTTAAATTCTATTAGGAAATAAAACATATAGGAAAAAATTAAAAAAAAAATGCTTTGCTTATGCTTTGCTGTTGGAAGAGTTTGTATTTTAGCAGCAACACAGCTCATTTTTTCAGGGATAAGTTTGGGTAACTTTTACCCTTATCAGATCTGTCCTTTCTTTTCATTATTTATTGTATTCAGACAGTACATTCTGATTCAGATCTCATCTTGCTGTTACCAAATCTAGAATAATTTTGACATATAATTTTTTCAAATTAATTCAAATAGCGAAGATCTTTCACTTGTCAGCAGAAGCGGAAAGGGAAAATTGCTGTTCTGTGCTAATTGGATGAGAGCTGAGGAATCTTTGGCATAGAGCTGCTGGACAAAATTCTGATTCCACTCTTGTTAGTATAAGTTTCAACGTTTATGCAATGGCATTTTGATGTCATCTGTATATCAGTTCCATTCTTGTGTAACACAGGAGTTTGGCTGGTATTTCACACACTGACCATGATACACAAGAATTTTGGCAGTTGGAAGGTTAAAATACTTTGGAGGCCAAGGATACATGAAACTAGTGACAGCTGCCTTCAGTAGATCAGTTGGTAGTTCTTGGGGACCTGAAATCTAGTGAAGACCCTAATAATTGGGATTTATAAGCATCTCACAGAAGACACAACCTCATATACTTGGGAGCTAACTTGGGCTTGTCTTCACAGGAGGAAATATAGGAAGTCTAGAGTTGATCAGCAGCTGCAGACAAGAGAATGAAAGATCAAATTGATTTGAACTCATAATAAGCAACGTCCAAGTTAGCAGCACAGTACCTGGGTTGAGATTGAAGTTGTGTATTACATGGCTCCCTAGAAGTCATAGCCACTCGTTCCAGTTCGGATATTCGGGCGCTATGTAGCGTAACCAAAGAGTCAGCAGAGCTGCAGTGTGCAGAACTGATTTAAGAAAATTAAGCTCGTTGTTTGAGCTTCCTTAGGCAGGAACACAGTGGTTACTCTATGGGTATGTGTTCTTACTTCTCTGAGTGGCTACTATGTGTTACCTAGTTTTATAGGTGCCTAGGATAGAGTAAATCTTGGGGTGGTTCCATCCATTCAACTTCCTGCTCACCAATTCCTGAGGCAAGACTTAAGAAGGGAAGAACAACAACTACAAATAATTTTGTAGTTTAATTTTTACTTTAATTTTAAGGAAAACTAGGACTGAATACCATTCCTACAGAGTAAAGTGACAGCTTACTAAGAGATGAAGTAAGGATTTATGTAGTGTTTCAGGCGCTCTTCATTTAGGCAAAATACGGATGTGCAGTAAGATTATTGCTGTGGAAGTTGTGCTTCTGCTCTTTTGCAGATGTAGTAAGTCTTTTTGAGAAATCATTCTTCAGCAAAAACTGAGCTAACTTTTTTTTTACTTTAAGTATCATTTTTTTTGACAGTTGTGTATGTTGCCATGACAGCAAGCAGTCTCAAAACAATCTGCTCATCTACTGTATTGCAGCTCAGTATGCTGGTTCTTAATGGTGCAGGTGCCATCTTGCTGCAAACTTTGGAAGGGCAGGCTTCTTAGCAATTTAAACACAGCTTCTTTGATGGACAGAGGTAGTGGTTGTTTTTCTAGGATCAGTTCTAAAAGTTTACTTTTAACCTGAAAAGTTAACCCAAGACAGAATTAGACAGATCTTCTGTTCCATGACTTCAAAGCTGGAGACTATGACATCATGAGCAAAGTCAGAACAACTTAATCACGGACACTTCTGTACCGCGGTTCTATTGTAAAATACACTTTGCCAGCCTGGATTCGAGACAGCAATAGATTGTAATCAGGTGAACACCTTCAGACTATGCAGCTTTGGTCTCATATATTTTGGAAACAAATCCCTTAACATCTTTATCCAACAAGTAAAATGCAGATCTTGCCTGTAATACTCTTCCAGTGAGGCTGAAATTCAGCTGGTGGTTACAAAGCCCCTTTCTAGGCCAAGTGCCACATTGGAATAAAAGTGGAAGCAGGATTTTACAAACATTATTTCTGGTAAACTTATTAAAGAGACAAATTCTGACCCAGAACTTGAGCATGTCAGAGTTCATTAATTAGTACTTTAAAGACAGATGTCTGTCTTTGCTAGGATTACTGTGTCTGTTTAAAACACAGGAATCTGAGAGTTACAGGTGCTTTCAAAGGTAATTTGGTTTCAGAAGTTCTACTTTGACCTGCTGCTTCTGTGCATTGTAGTTTGCTGTCTCCATCAGTTGTACCAATATAGCTGTGGGACTGTGAGATAAATGGAATCAATGAAAAGATGAAGGCTAAAAACCAATCCCATTTCTTTAGTGCTGCTTCTAACCTGGCTTACATCAGTGATGAGATTTTCTGTATGGTCAAAGGAAGAGTTACATCAGCACTGGGTTGCAAATTAGAAGGTCAGTAGGGTGTGTTCTGCAAGCGTGATTTATGGGGATTTTGTTGACAAAGTCCTCTTATAGTGTAATTACACCAAAAGTGACATTCTAACAAAGCAGTCTCATCACTCACCAACAAGGTTGGGAAACACTCTGAAATGCTGTAGTGCGGAGTGGATTTAAGGAAGTATTACATGTGTATTTGAAGGACATTGGATGTGGCTCTGAAATTGTACACTGCAAGGCCAACTGCCCCAGCTGCTTCCTGTGTTTCAAAGCCATTGGCGTAATCTAATATGAAGCCAGAGCACCAAGAAAATGCACATACTATCAAGACCCTTGTCTGACAGTCGTGTGTTTGTAAACATTGGAACATTTTAGTCTTTTGGCTTGCATACCACGTGCGTGAGTACTGTACAAGGCTACAGCAGTGTTAGGTAAATGGGAAAGCATGCCAATTTATACTGGAAGCAACACCAGGAATGGTACTAAAAACAGAGACATGGCCAAGCTGGAATATGGAATGGGCTTTAGACCTTGATCCAAACCCCTCTGAAGTCAATAGGAAGAGTCCATTGTTTTCACTTAGAGATTGTCCCTAAGATGTGCCTCTCGTTGTTATAAAAATGTATGCTTCTAGGGCTAGATATAAAAAAATTGCATTGGAAAATAATTACCAGGATTTATTTAATATCGTCTGTGAAGCACACAGATATTTTAGGCCTCTCGCCTAGAAATTAGTTCTGCAAGGCTATGTACTTCAAGTTGTAAGGTCTAGTTGAAGAACTAGATTTTTTTATTATTAACATGTAGTCTAAAAATATTTTATTCTACCACAAATTGAAATACAGAGATTTAGAACACAGTTTTTTTGCTAAATATGCAAATAATTGTGTATGTGAATGGCTTCTTAGAAATGTTGCTAGTCATTTGTAGGCATGTGTATTGGAGGTAAATGTCCATACAGCGAAGGATTGTATGACCCATAGTATTCAAAATTAGGTAGTTATACACTTACTTAGTGAACTAGCAAACGGGGGTTTTGTTGTGTTGGTGTGTGGGATTTCCCCCCCCCCCAAAAAAGAATAAAGTGGAAATATTTTGTATTTTATTTTAGAAAACTGCAAGACTAATCGGATCAGTCAGGGAAGATGCCAGTAGGTTTGCTTCTTCAAAAATCATTTAGATGTCATGAATTATTTTAACATTTTGTCTTCTCTCTGCCTTGGCTTTGTGGCTCTTACAAAAATTCTGTTTATTAATCCATTAAGAACTGAAGCTGTCAAAATGAATCTTTCTCTCCATTTGTAAAGATGTTATATATGTGCATCTGAACGATACAGTATGTACTTCTTAAATTTTCATGTGGGCCTCCTTCTGGATTTCCTGAACAGACCAGCTGACAACATAAGAATGTCACAGCTTGTGTATTCTGCCCAGTGCAAATGTCACATAAATATTGTTGACAGAGGTATTTCCAATTCTGTACAACACAGTTACTAGGACCAGGTTTGGGTCCATTTTATATTACTCTTGGGTTTTAACCTGCATTTTCCTATCCAGTGCAATGAGGAGCTCTGCTTAAGACCATAGGGAGCTCTATTTAATTATAACTGGCAGTCTGCAATCCTTTGTGCTGTCAAGGAAATCATGGAGCTAATGGATGATACTGCAAGCACTCGGAAGTGGTTTTATGCTCAGCAATTTGTGCTTTATTTGGTTGTATAAATATCTGATGGAGCGGGGAGAATACACTGATGAAACACTATTGTATAGAGGAAATTATTGGTGTGCCTACCAGGGAGCCATAGGAATTATGTAATTATTTGAAAGGTAGTTTTGTTATCTAGCCTTCATTTATGCATCTGAAGTAACAAATACCAGAGTATAATTTATGCTTAGTAAGACATTTTACATCAGCAGCGTTAACACACCAGTGGTTACAGAACCGTGTCAGTTACTGTGGGCAGAGCACCATAGCCTCCTGTCAGACTGTTACACACCAGGACTTCAGATGTCTTGAGAGTCATCTATGACAGAAGAATTCTCCCTTGTATTGGTATCCAGGGATTTCCCAAACTATTATGAGGTTATATTATTGTGACAATGGAGGTTGAGAAGTACTGGCAGACTTAACCAAATTTTTACTTTATCTAGGATTCTGAAGACATGGATGTTTTCTCCACCAGAATATCCCAAATTACCTAGGTATGTTTTGGATTAAAATTGTGATTTTTAAAAGCCTGAGAGCAATCTGTCTTCATCTGTAGGCATTCAAATGGGTTTAGAAACCTTCTACTCCTGTCCCAGATTATGCAAGAAGACTGCAGTGAAGTGCAACAGAAATTTCCTGAGATGGTGTTCTTACTCTGTAGTGTAACAGTGAGTGGAATCACCTGTTTTTACACTGGGCTATTTATAAGAAAAGCCCTGCTGAGGCAGAACAAAGACCTGCCTGCCCTAAGTGTCCTGCCACTACCAAATTAAGCAGATACCAAGGATGGGCATATATGATATTTCTACCTAATGTTTCTCCAACTGTTTTAAACTTCCCATGCTGCATGTGTACATCTCACTGTATATCCATCCTAAATTCTTTCCTGGCCTCCCTTTAAATCCCTGTAAATTCCCTGCATCCACAATATGCTTTGAGAAGGAGTTCTGTACGTTTGCCATCTGTTACACGAAGGACCACCACCTTGTGTTTGTTTTGAACGTGGTTTTTTTGCTAGTTTTGTTTACTATCTTCTAGCAGTTATTTTGTTTGAAAACATTTTGTTCTTGATCATCTTTGTTACTCTTTTGCATTTTTTTTCCCTCCACGTTTTTCCATTCCGTTTTTAGAGGAGAATGTCTAGCTGCACACCATATTCAGGGAGATGGTGAGTCACGAATATATGGAGTGGCAATATAATGTTGTCTGTTCCTTTTTTAGTAATTCCTGATTTATTTTTTTTAACCACTATCCACCACTGAGCTGACATTTTCCTAGTTACATATCAATCACAAGACATGTTCCTTTAGTGGCAATGTTTGCTCAGTGCCATCAGTTAGGATTTGTTTTTTCCTAGACATGTCACTTGACACTTATCTTCATTGCCTTTCATCTGCCATGTTATTGTGCAGTCACCTATTTCATATGGTTTCTCTGAAACTTTTCACAACTGGTCCTTGGTTTTGTTATCCTGAGTCATTTAGTATCTCATTAGTAAATTTTCTCACATCTTTGTTCACTCCTTTTCCAGGTTATTTATGAGTGGTTTGGGACAACAAAGATGTCATTTCATCATTTTGAAATTATTTACATCCTCCTGTAGGAATATGTACCCAATTTGGGAACACATGAGCAGGGGATTGAGCCCCCTTTTCAAACTAATACCATAACCACAGGTCTGCCTTCTTGAGAACTAGGTTTGAATGAAAATGTCTATGTTTATGCTAAATTAAGGTTGAATTCAGTAGGAATCAAATGGAAAGTCATTACAAGAAATGAGGGATAGGATCATAAAATATTGTAGAGACAACCTTTCATTTTCTTTTAGTATTGTAGAATGATACTGGGAGAGTTTTGGGTTTTTTTCTTTTAAGACTACCATTCCTTTGGATCAATCTAGAAAATTATTATTGGCGATATACCCATCTTCCCACTGCCCATTGTGAAAGAGCTATTATTTCCTGGGTTCAACAAAAGCACTTCAACACCTGCTTACCATTCCATTGATAGCAATGAATCTATTATCTCTTGATGCCTGGCAGCTGGATGGCTGTTACTACACAAAATAACAATTTCATCAAGTATTCTGGTTCTTGGGAGGATGTTGAAGGCTAGGGAGTGTAATCAGTAGTACTTAGTAGTGAGTGAAAGGTGTTGAAGCTGACAGCGCGAAAGGAAGTAGTACTACCAGGAGAAGAGGTATCTTTGCAATTATATGATGTACTTTGTGGATATATTGATAGGCTTTTTTTTTTTGTTGAGTGTTATTACTCAGTGTTCTGCAGCCATCACACAGTGTTTTCTTTTCATTGATCAATACCTTAAAAATAAATCCTAGGTCTGAAACTACTATAAAGGAGCTTTCTGATTTAAACTACTTGTGTAAGTCATAGCTGGTTATTATCCAACTGAACAGACAAGACAAATAGTTACACTGTAGGTTCAATGTTGTGAGATATTAAGGGCCTCCAGTTCCATAGACTTGTGGATACTCCAGGAACAATAGATTTAATTTTCTGTCTTCCTGCTGTGAGGTTAAGAAAAGTTTATCTGAAACACTGGAAGCGATACAGGTGGTTTGGAGGTCAGCGAACTGAACATTTCCAACTAAAAGCAAAAGGGACTGAAATGAAAAAGAGGTGCTAACTGTTAACGGGATATCTGGAACAGGCAGGAGAGGTGTGGTGCATGCAGATTTACAGAAGCAGCACGTGTAAGATACAGATATAGTAAGAAAGTACCGGAACTCAGCTAAATACGCATCCTGAGACGCTTTCATTCCAATTGCAGTGTCATGTTTATCCATACATAGCAATGCCATCGATACTGAAATCCATACTCGACTGATGAACTTCCTGCTGTGCTTTTGTGTCCTGTTTTTCAGGATTTTGCACTGTCCATGTGTAGATTCTGCTACAAAACTAATTCCTTTACTAGAGTCAACTCATGCCACTCTGACCTCATTGTTTTTATTTAATGAACACATACTCTTAAATTACTGTCTCCATGTTGACTTGTGTACCTTCAGTGAGACAGAGAATTAAGTTTCTTGTCCACTTTTCCTAAAAACTAAATAATAACAGCTGCCACATACTTATGCTAGCCCACAAAGAGGGGTGTCCTCATGCCTGTATCAGTGGTTCACATGTCTTATTACTGCAAAGGAAACAAAGGAAGGTAGAGATTAACCAGTTTTGCTTATTTTACTCTTTAAGGGAGTACAAAAGAACAGGGCTGAACTACAACACCAGGTCTTTTAATTAATTTTATTTGTTTGTTTGTTTTAATTCTGGATCACTAACAGTTATTAGACTGTTTTTAGGCCTTGATCCCACAGAAATGCTGTACTTAACGTAATGTGAATAGTTCTTCCCACTGCAGCTTGTGCTTTGTATTGGAATTTGTGGGGTTTTTCTTCGGGACTGATCCTTTGGTGCTATTCCAGCCAAGGATGCCATTCTTACCAATGTATTACAGACAACTCTGTGGTTTGTGGTTTCCCTTACAAAGTAGGTTTTGGTGGTTTGGTTTGTTTTGGTTTTGGTTTTTTTTTTTGTTGTTGTTTTTGGGTTTTTTTTCCCGCTCTGTCTCGCTTAGCAACTCTAAAACATTTGTGTAGCTGTCCACATCCTTTCCAGTCTTGGAATTTTCCAGATCACAAGAAGAACTGCAACTTTTAGTCCTAAATAAATCAGATGTTCAGTGTTGTTTTGAACACATATAATGATATCTAATGATTATGAGAAAGCCATTTCCTAAATAGGATCACCATGAAAATAATATCAAATCAAGTATCTTATCTGCAGTATTAACACCTTCATCATTAAAGTGATTTCCTATGGTTTTCTTCCATTTATCCTGTTTATATTTTTTAAAATAACATCATTCATCTTAATTAGATTGATCCATTTCAGCTTTTTTTTCTTGTCAGACTCATGATGTGAGGCTATTATTCTAAGAGTTGTTTGTTGGATAAATCTTTTAGGCTTACAGACACTTGTATGTCAACAACCAGAACTAATTTTCAGTTAAATCTTAAAATATTTAAAGAATATCTCTTCATATTGGATTTTTCACTTTTTTTTCCCTCATATTACAAATCCTACAGTGTGGGTAGAAAAGCAGAAATAAAGCTGTTGTTTAGTGAGGGGGGGCCTAAGGTGGTAGTTTAAAAAAAGCTGTAGAGAAAAGCTTTCTGAAAGGTTAAGAAAATAAAGTTCTATATATTAGATAAGGATCAAACTGGAATGCTCTTTGCTTTTCTTTTCTTCTTGGTCACAAAGTTAAGTTCAACACTGGTAGCAGCAGAAGTCCTGTGTTTTTATGTTTTAGTGTTTCACTACTCTAAAAATAATTCAGGGTGTGTGTATATATATAAAAAATAATTTTTTTTTTTTTTTTTTTTTTTGAGAACATTTCCCTGAACTCCCACTCTGACTTGGCACTGTAATGGAATGTGGGTTAGTTGTTGTCTGGGATGTTTCGTATTTCAACACTAAGGAATACTATGGTTGACTTGGATGCTCCCAGAACTTGCCTTTCACTTAGGATATTCTGACCTGTTGTACTTCTTGCACTCAAGAAATACACTGTTAAATTCTTAGAGACAAATAATTGTCCATTCAGTTTTGAAAATGTACCTAAATGTATTTTGTGAATCCCTATATAAAATAAAAATTCAAGTAAGCCATTTTAACAGTTACGTTTGTCTTGGTTTCGGCTGGGATGTGGTATGTGCAGATTCCAGACAGTTGCATTTGCTGGCTGTATGCTGAGCTGAACTTCCTAAAGAGCCAGCCCAGTGAACCAGAACTCTCCATATGCATCATCTCTGTCTTCAGCCTCACAGAACTCAAGATTTTCCCCGGGCTCTGCATTGTCTTCACATGAAGCTTCTACATGGAAAGCTCAGGGAGAGAGCGAAGACTGATGACCCCAGGCCTGTTTTATGACTTGTGTTTTAAATGCAGTAAGATTGTACAGTTTTAATAGCCAAAAATAGGCACCCATTTTGCAATGTGGTCATCTCAACTGAGAAGTCTAGACGGAGCAGAAGGGAATGGTTTTCCCCTCACGCTGCCATTTGTAGGATGAGAAAGAGATTTATCACAACTGGAGTTTGTGAAGAGTCAGGAGGTCCCCAGTTGTTTTGGTACCAGCTGGGAGATACCTAGTATACTAAAGCTTCATGAAATGTGCTAAATTTGTTCTGTATAATTCCAGACACATTAATATTTGGACTTCTGTTATGGCTTAGTGCAGAAGGCTGAAGCAAACACAAGTGCCTTCTCTCCGACAGTACTTGATAATTTCTTAATAGATAATTTTACAAACCCCGACCCCAGCTCTCTTCATATCCCCTGACCAGCTGGTGTATCTGGGTGAGGTTATAAAGTTTGCTGTTGAATCAGCTTCACAACAATCTAGTAAACATGCAGGAATGTGATCGCACCTCAGCAAGGGAAGAGAAGGAATGTAACGGTTACTCACCTTTTTCCCTGCATTATGTGTTACCTGAGTCTGCGCATCAAGTAATTATCTACTCCTCAGTGCGTTGTTAAAGATGTAAGATAACAATTGTGGAGACATACTAAAATGCCAAATTTATTCTTATTTAAACAGAAATTTTTTAACTTTCTGATTCACATTCAAAATGTCAGCTCTGATTAATTGTAACTAAAGGTGTTTCAAGCCCATATCTACGAGCTGTTGCAAACAGGCAGGGCTACCTGTGTGCTAGGTTTGAACCTCTTTGTCAGAAGCACTGTTCTTTCACTGAGTCGTGGCTGACTACAGGGGTAGGTGAATATTTTTATTATTTTGCGTGTGTTTAAACCTGGGGTTGAAGCCTGCAGAGGTTTTTTTTTGACTGACAGCCGCTAGAGAGCACTATGTGATTGCAGCTTTTCCAAGGCAGGGCGTGGTAGCCAACCAGAGAAATACAATGTGAAGTTAAATATGAAAAGCTTTTGTCACGACACTTCTGAACAATGTGTTTTGTACAAAATAGAGTATATGAAGCAAAGATTTTAGCACCTCTGGCATTTCGTTTTACACAATTATTACTCTTGGTGAAGGACTTCGTACATCAATGTTTAATTCTTGCTCAGTAGAGTTTCACAGGGATCTAATGTAGCCAGGAAAGGTCCACCGTAGTAATTAACAAATGGGCTGGTTTTATCATAAGGATGAATGATGATGCTTTGATGTATGCTGTATGGGTAACCTTTGGTGAATCTAGTTCCGTTTTAGCTTAGTTCTTAGGAAAACTTTTACCTCAAATCATTATGATTCAGTAAGACATGAATGGGGTGGATGCATGTAAAATACATAAGCAGACTCTTAGAACTGGTGATTTAAACAGAAAATGCTGCATGAATGAATCTGCTCCTTTCTTCCTGATCTTAGTACTTGATGTTTCCTTATCTGATCAACCCTGTATTTTTGTAGATCTCACATGGCCCATTTCCCATATTTCCCCAGAAAAGAAAACAGCATTATTCTTTTCTTTTGAAGTACCTGTGCCTTGAGGTGTTTTTTTTCCTCTCCTCTCTTTTCTCTTTCTCCTCTCTGTCTTCTGAAATCAGCTGCTAGAGACCTTAGTATGTTTATGCATTGTCCTTCTAAAGCTCTTTTAAGTTTTTGGGAGGACCTGCTCATTGAAGTCACGGGTATTGCATGCATAGAAGGTGGAAGGGCTGTAGCTTAAAACTTGGCAGTGGTCATAGAAGAAAGCATGTTCTCAGAAGATAAGGAGCAGCCCAGAAGTCCAAAGTTTTCATCATCAGGTCTGCAGTTTTATTTACAGCAAGTGACTGCTGCAACTGTGGTCAGCAAAGGGACTGTTGAAAAATGGTGTTTCCTTACTTAATAAATCGGTGCTGAGAGGCAGAACCACTTACTATATTGAAGTGAAATTTTACTCCTTCTGTCAGCATTATTGAGTCAGAGCAGCTGTAGAGGAGTAAACTGGAATCTGAAGAGATTAAATGTTAGAGCCAGCTGTGTCAATGGAACACATGGTGATGTGGAAGAACATACCCATGACAATGGTATTCATTACAGAAGAACCTAAATAGACCAGACTAAAGAAATACCTCGAGTTGCAGATGCCCAACTTAGTTTGCCAGCTTGTTTATGGCACTGTTAAACTGGAAAACTTAGCTAGCAGGTTTGAAGCACTTGGTGACAAAGCCCATGTTACTTCTATGACAGATGAACAAAAACATTTAAAAAAAAAATAAAATAAAATCACAGGTGTCCCTGTATATTTGTTCTGTTTTGTACTTGTTCTTCACCAGTTATGAAGAAACTTTATAAGAGAGACTACATACCAATTTACTTTTACAGTACCAGAATACCTAGCTGGGAAGTTGTTTAGCCATATGGAAAGCGTTGCTGGCTTTAAATCAAGTGATGGAATAGAAAAAGTTACTCAAACAATTTTCCCTAGTGATTTGCATGCAAATTAACAAAAGTTTGTATTTAACTTTTCGTTCTTTTTCTTCTGGCTTAGCTTCTGTAGGAAAAAGTCAAAAAAGTCAGTGCCTATGCACTTCACATTATTGCTTTTTGCTTGCACCATTTTTATGTTCAGAAGTAGCTGAAAATACTGAAATAGTGATCTATTTCAGAATTTATAATTAATGAATCTTTATGACTCTTAAAATACATAGGTGAAATTAATGGAGCTTTTTATGTTTTAAGGTGTGCAGGCATATATATGAAAAGTCATTAATACAAAAAAGGTTTAAAAAAAAAATTAAAATCTGGCCTTAATTTCCCAAGGAAGTAGCTGTCCAAATGATGTCTAATGGATTTTGTAGGTGATGCTCTGTCACTCAGAGAGCCAGGAAAGACCAGCTTCCCATCCTCTGAAAATTGCTGAGGACTCTGGAGGTTTCTTTGGTCAACCTGAATGATCTCCAAATCTTTAAAGTGTTTGTGGTGTGGGGTTAGGGGAAGAAAGGATGGCCAGTTGAAATATTTTTAAATTGCATTTAGATTACTTTCTATGAATATTCTCACCTGCTTTCTAGGACTTAGTACAGGTTCTTTCTAGGAATTTTCCTGACAGCTTTCTGAGAATTTTCCATGATGCCTTCTAGAGTTTCTCTAATGTGTTTTAGAAAAGCCTCCCCTCTTTTGAAATTCTGGAGTTTTATGGGCATTCCCTGGGGTGTTCCAGGGACTCTGATGTTTAGGTTATTCTAGAAATTCCTGCAACTGCCCTACTGTATGGAGAGCATTCCTGTGAATCCCTGTCACTTTGTAGACTTCTCCAGGACATTCTAGGAACTTGGAGGAAGAGAGTGTCTAGTATTTTGCTAAGAACTCCTGCAGTTTGCTAGAGGTTTTCACAAGCTTTCTCAGTAATTCAGGTTGAAAAGCCTTGTTAGAAATTCTGTGACTTTTGTAAGAATTTTCCTAGTTTTTTTCCTAGGAATTCTTGAAGGTTTTTTAGGAATTCTTCCAGCCTTTTTTAAATTCCGGAGTTTTTAAACTTTTTAGAAATATCTGGGGCTTTCTAGGAGTTTTCCTGGCCTTTCTACGACATCCTGGATCAAGAACCTTCCTGGGAATATCTAGATGGGGACCTATGCTGTGATTTACTGTACTGAGAAATTTTCAAAGAATTTCCTAGCACTTTCTTGGAATTAATTTATTCCTGAATGTATAAACTTTCTAAGAATTCCTGGACTGAGACCTTTTCTTTCTTGGAATTTTCTCACTTTTTATGGGGATTCCTGGATCTAGAACCTGAGGTACTCCCTATGCTGTTCTAGGAATTTCCCTTCCTAGGTTTAGAACCTTCCTAGGAATTTTTCCAGGTTTTCTAGGAAATCTTGGAACTAGACTTTTTCTAGGCGTTGCCTGCAAAAAATTCTTACAGGAACTGCAGTAGTTCCTCATGTCCCCACATGCCTTCATTTTGCTTCAAGGCCTGGAAATAGATTTTACCTTTTTTTTTTTTTTTTCTATTGGAGATAAGCATCTGTTGTATGCATAATTGAGTAGCTGTAGGCATTGTGAAAAAAAAAAAAAAACTCTGCTCAAAATGCTTCAATTCCTATTTTAAAATTAGTTACCACAAAAGTGACTTTTTTTTTTCTCTCTCTCTTCAAATTCACTACATTATACATTGCTCCCAGGAGTGATAATAAAACAGCTTCCTGATTGCAATCTGTATTTATTCCTTTCTCTGACTCTTGCGTCCCTCTCGCAAAGCCTTCTTCCTCACAAGCTCTTCAGAGCAGCATTTTTAACAGAATTTGGAAAGCATTTGATTGTAGCTGGCACCTCTTTAAACCTGTGTACTGTTAGCATTCCCCTTTCCTCCATAAACAAGCACATCAATCTGTTCTCTGAAAAACATTTCATTTGCCTGGCACCTTCCTTGCCTGCTTGAACCACAGAGTGGCTAGATGAGGAAAACCATCAACTTACCTAACTGTAAATCCTTCAGCCCTACCTTCTTCCACCAAAGAGCCACCCCCACCACTGAAGAACTAGCCATTCCTGCATAAAGGATATTATAAATACAGAGCACCCTTCAGCACTGTGGGACGTAAGACATCAGAAAATGTGTTGTGCCTATTCGCTGGGTGCAGCAGGAGAGGGTTTTCCTCTGGACCAGAGTGTGAAGGGCTGGAAGTTTCTCAAAAAGGGCATGAGCAGACAAGGAGAGAAAGCCAGGAGATAATTGCAGGATGCCATTCCTGTTGATCAGAGAACTACAGAAGTTCTGAGAAATGAACATCGCTGCTAATTTGGGCTGTCCTAGGTTTTTAATCTGTCCAGAGTGATCTAGATACACAGGAGTTCCAGAGGTATCACCAATGCAAGGAAGTGGCCAGCGTGCCCACTTGCAGCGTGGCCAGCAGGTCGAGGGAGGTGATTCTCCCCCTCTACTCTGCCCTGGTGAGACCCCACCTGGAGTACTGTGTCCAGTTCTGGAGACCCCAACATAAGAAGGACATGGACCAGCTGGAGAAGGTTGAGAGGAGGCCATGAAGATGATAAAAGGGCTGGAGCACCTCTCCTATGAGGACAGGCTGAGAGAGTTGGGGCTGTTCAGCCTGGAGAAGAGGACGCTCCAGGGAGACCTGATAGCGGTCTTCCATTACCTCAACGGGGCCTACAAGAAAGATGGGGAGAAGCTGTTCAGTAGGGCCTGTTGTGATAGGACGAGGGCTAATTGTTTTAAAATAGAGGGAGGTAGATTTAGATTGGATATTAGGAAAAATTTTTTTACCATGAGGGTTGTAGAACACTGGCCCAGGTTGCCCAGAAAGGTGGTGGATGCCTCATCCCTGGCAGAGTTCAAGGTCAGGCTGGATGAGGCTCTGAGCAACCTGATCTGGTTGGGGATGTCCCTGCTCCTTGCAGGGGGTTGGACTAGAAGACCTTTGAAGGTCCCTTCCAACCCAAACCATTCTATGATTTTATGATTCTATAAGTACAAAGCTGCCTAAAGAGACATCACATAAGTGACTGCAAGTTTCCACCGTCTTCAGTGAATGTTGGCACTCTGCGCTAACAGAAATACTCCCCTTACTGCAATGCAGTCACATCTGAGGAGGAGTACAGCAGTTAGACTGTAAATGGTGACATGACAGACAATTACTTTAGGACCTTGTGAGTCTGTCCCTCTGCCAGTGAGAGAAAGTTCTGCCACTGAGAAAATAGGAGCAGATATTTCAAGTTAACTAACAGGAAGAAAACTATAACACTGTTAAGTGTTAATGCATAATAATATAGATGTAATACATTCTTTGAGGTCAAGTGTCAGGATCAGGAAAGTATCAGCATGCCAAACTTACAGACTAGAAAATTACTCGTATGGACCTCATTAGTTAATATATGAACTCCTTCTCAGAGCATAATCCACGCAAAGGCAATTTAGAAAATGTTTACTCTTCTTCTGCCAAACACTTGGAGCCAAAACCTTAATTGCACTTGAAAAATATGTTTATGTATTTCCCTTTAGGGTGCTGGAGTTTTAAATTGGTGTATGATGTATGGCTGCTCTCCTCAATACTGAGTTAACTTTTGTGGTCCAAGTCCAGTCTTCCCAGAATGTTCTGCTGCAGAAGTGATTACATTTTTCTGAGAAGGAGAACGATGCTCAGGACATAGGGACAGTATGGTGTTGCCTGATCCATGGAATATGTCAGAGCTACCTGAAAATTTCTAGTCTTACTAGCTTTCTTTTAGCTCAAAAAAAAAAAAAGGGAAATGAGTTTGTCCATGTAATTCATAAATATGTGCATACTTTTGCGCATGTCTCTTACTGAGCAAGGTGTAATCTACAGATACATATGTTTTGCACCAGGAGGTGCTGATCCCTTATGATCCCACTAAGAAAGGCACTCAGCTGCTGCAAAGTATCACTTTAAATGCTATTTATTAGAGCTAACACTATAAAGAAAGATAGTACAGATAATCTTATGTCCCTGTAGATGGTAGCAACCCTGAGTGCTGTCGCATCTGCATGTTGTGCAGAACCCATCTATATAAGTTCTTTCAAGAAAACAACTCTATTCATCATTCCTACTGTCAAACCAAAAGGATTTTCACATGAGAACTTCTTGCTGCACTTTTAGATAAAGGCAAGGCCATGCAGGTGGTGTCATCACCGGTGCCAAGTGGGAGCTGCCTGCAGGCTCTGCTGTTACCATCCACTAGCTATGTTTATCCTGTGACCAGGGAATTTTTGCTGCACGGCACATCCCTGAAAGCCACACTGTACATGCAACACAGCACAGCCCAGGTCTGGTCCTCCTGAGGCCGACTGTCCTGTGGATCTCTAGCTCCTCGACGTACAACTTTTTTCCAGTCAGGATCACTACATATGTGTTCTTCCTACAGCCCAGCTGGAACATGGAAAACTCTGCCTCCCAAGTGAGATATGAACTGGGATTTGAAACTATGTGGACCATAATCATAAAGGCTCCAAAATCCATTTTAAGGCAGTTGCTACATTAACTACACATCTGTACTGCTGGTCTGTCCCATAAAGTATCTTTGGCATTTCAGTTGGTAGGTTTATATGCAAAATACAATTTTTAAAATTATATATTAATTAGGAATTTCAATTAAGGATAATCAGGCATATTCTGAAAATAATTATCTCTGATTGTATTAAGACTTATATCACAAAAATTCTCAGTCCTATGTGTATGAACCGTATTGACTAAGGCTAAAATTTTACAGCCTCTTGGCAACATTTCAGTGTGTGTAAAGTAAGAGATACATCTGTTAATGAAGGTGTAAAAATGCCCCTAGATAATGTCATAGCAAAATGGTCTGAGGTGTGATGATGAGAATTCCTGAAATGTCCTGAACTGAGTTTATAAAATTTCTTAAAAACAAATGGAATACAACTGGTGTTAGTTACATTATTTTCTGGGAAAGCTGTTAAAAAATAGCCTGGTAATAGTGATGAACTGTGTAAAATGCTTTTAAAGCTGTAATATTTGGCCCAGTGTAGTGAAGAATCATTCAGTTAAGGGCAGGGCACAGGGCACACGCACTGTTCTGTCTTGGCTTTGTCACTGAGCTTGGGCAAGTCTCTGATTAAGGACACATAAACAAGTTACTTCAGGGCAAACTGCTGTGTGAACTTGAAATGCATCAGCTTCTCGGCAGTACTGCCAAACAGACATTCTTAGCCCAGGCAAGAAGAGAATTCAACTGACATTTACCTCTTGAGGTAAGACAAGAATTTATCCCCTTTTGAAATAATTACTTTTTAGGATAAGGATGTGGATGTGTCTATTTCTCATGGAATAACTGGAGCTTTTCAAATTTATACCCTTGCTTGCCCTGCAGAAACTTCTTTGTGTATTCCTATCCTCTGCATCTTTCTTTGTGTGCATAAAAAAGAAATAATTTCTTTAATAGTTCTGTTAGGGTAGTAGTAGATCTCCAGATAAAAGTGGAATAGGTGTAATAACTCCTTTTTTACATATAAGAGATAAATTTTATGACAATGCATTGGGAATCAGAACAGAATACTATGCTGGTTTGTTTCTAGTCTTGGTTTGTTGTACCAAGGCTGTGGGAATAACTTTTTTTTCTGGTTCACCAGTTGAATTAAAAGATTAGAAATTAAAAGTACCTTGTTTCCAGTTTGCTCAATTTAAAGGCACTTATATTTTTTTTCCCATAAATTGCTATACTAATTAACTTCTGAAGGTAATTATTTTTAAAAAAATTATTTCAATAGCACTTTAAAAAATATTTTTCCCTTACAGAATTTCCTCAAATGAATGCAGATTCTTCAATAATTCAGTGAACCTAACTTTATTTTATTTAATTCAGTTCTATTTCATTTCATTTGTTTGTGCCCTGCATGAGAAAAAATATTTTGGATGAAAAATTTCACACTCAAAATGGTTGCACTTCAGCTTTTATGATAAAATTAAGCCATTTTAATAACCAGCAACCACTGAAGTGATCCTGATTCTGCTCTCACCCTTTTCCTTGTAGAAGTCAAGCTGGCTGTATGCTTAGTTCAGAGAAAGCAGGGGGGCTGCAGGGTTATTTTTCTGGTTTACCTCTCCTTACGCTATCTTGCTGTAGCCTAAGTAAGAGCCGTACCCCATCCAAGAGAAATGGCCAGAGTGCAGCTGGTGTGAGGTGAAGACTAGTTCTTTCGGCTGAAACTAGGTGTTCAGTTGACATACCAGTATCATGGAACTGCACCTTCCGTTTCTCCATTTGAGAGAAAAAAATGCATTATTTAGAATCTGAGATTCCTTTTATGAAGCATATTTGTAAACAAAATACTTTTGGCACATGCTAACCCAAGCATAGACGTTACTTACAAATAAGAGAGTACAGATGTAAACTATGACCTAAGCATTTGGGGTTCTAATTCAGTATGAAAAGTGAATATTAAACGCTTTGTATATAATTTGGTGACTAGTTCTCCAGCTGCTAAAATGCCAAGCTGGCTTTCAAAACTCTCTGTGAAAAATACCATGGTGCAGTTAATTGGTATAGCCACATACATCCAACTAGCTAGCTCTTTCTGTGTCTTTATTAGTATTTGCTTTATTTATGTTTTCAGAGAGCCTTTGTTGGTTTGGCGTTGCCGTTTGGTTGAATTGCCACAGAAAATTTTAATGAAAGATACTAGAGGTCATCCCCATTCATATCAAGGGGAAAGAACGGCTAGAATTCCTTGTCCTTCAGTGCCGCTGGCCTTGAACCTGGCACAGCTCTGCAGCCTTTAGCTGAGTGTTAACTGGAGTAGGACCAGTCGCATGTCTGATCCATGGCAATGAGTATGTCTTTTGAGCACAAATTCCGTGCCTGGCACTTTCAAATTTTGCTGTGAGGTTAAAATAGCCTTCTGCACTGAGTACACATTTTGCATTTATGGAACTGTAAGATAAACTGCAAAGTAAAATAACTTGGTAATCTTTGGATACCACTGAAATTTATGGGCTGCATAGTCCCACCAGAAGCATATTACCTTTTCCTCCCTGGGTGAAATAATGGGTTTAAGCTTCTAGCATGTCATTTTTAATCATTTCAGAGTCTGCATAGTAAAGGAGGAAAACAAGTTTTCAGTGTTCACCAACTCAGATTTCATGTTACACCTGACCACTGATCGCTTAGCAAGAGGGGCTTGCGTAATGTTGTAGCCTGCTGGGCCTTTTCTGCTTTCTCCCTCATTTTCCAGGGAGAAGAGGATTGTGTTGCTGAGGACACCAGTGGCAGAGCCTGGTCAGTATTCTGTGCTGATCTTGATTGGTTATTTTTTGCAAAAGAGAGAAGCCACAAAGCGGAAAACCAGTCAGTGGAAACTTCTGAGGCAGTGCTAAAAGCATAAATCTTTCTTGATTCCCTGGCTTGCTTTTAAAGAAATTTAAATTTTCACTGGTGTAGACTGATGCAGCTTACCCAGGGATCTTACAGAAAACCTAGTGCCTGAAGTTTCTTTTCTCTCAAGGTTTTTTTCTTCCTCATCCTATGTATGAAGTAGACTTAGTGGTATCTTTCAAAAGCATCATGGGCAAACAGTGGCTTTGTTGTTTGTGCTCATTCTACTGTAGTAGCAAGAAAACAATTTCAGCTGTGCAGGCAAAAGTGAATTTTGCAATCCAAAGCCTGAGGGCATAGCTAATTAGCCCTGGAGGGTGTGGCTTGCTTGGGTAACATGCGTAAATTGTGCCACTGAAAGAAAATGGAAGGAAAAAAAAAAAAAAAAGGACTACTTCTTTTTCTTCCTCCCTCCCATCCCCAGTCACTGTCACCCAGTACGATCTGACCCCTTCCCTTCCTCAGTGCAAAAGGTGCCATCCCGGTTCTCCAGGAATCTGGTACAGTGCGGCGGGACACAGTCCCTTCCAAGGCCTGTTCTCCTGTCAGCAGCCTGCTGTCGTAGGTGGGGATACTGCTCCTACACTGACAGCCGTTCCTGGGAGGAGGATTACATGTACATCGTAAGTGGTGAGGAGCTAGCAAACCTGTGGCAGAAAAACAAGTTGGCAGGGAGAGGTTTTGGTTGAGCCTGCCATGGCAGGGCTGCCTCTAGTTCTCAAGGCAGGGAGGGGGAGAACAAGCAGTTTCTTAATAATCCGGTCTTACAGCAGTGATTCCACACCAGGCTGGAAACTCTTTTCACAATAGAAAGGGTTTGGGGTGATTTTTGTGAAACCAGAAGTATGAATACCATAATAAATGCTTCACAAATGGTAAAAATTTTGAAATCTTAAATTTCAGGCAGGGTTGCAGTTATTTGTCAGTGTGATTTTAAGTGAGGATCCCGCTGGTTTTTAACTCCACTGTGAATGTGACCAGCTGTATTTCTTCTTGCAATCAGCTCTGATGGGGTTCCAGTGGCACCTGAATCCAGCAATTAAGTCTTCATTCCATGGCCCTGGACATCTGATACTTGTGTGGAGAGCAAAGAGGAGGAGAAGGAGGAAATGAAAATAGTGTCCTGCAAAGCAAACTTGAAAATATGTTGAAAACTCTGTAAAGATCTAGGGAAGAGCGTAAGAGAAGCGTGCTAACTGAGAAAGTGCCATGGCTGTGCTGACAGAAGATCCTGTCTAGAGCAGAGCCGTGCCTGGGGTGGCCTGTCACACGCCAAGAAGCGTTCCTTCTTCCAGCGAAGCTTCGGGGTGAGCTTATGTGAGGGCCAACTCAGCTGCGCACAAAGCCTGCAAAGGAATTTGAGGTATGGTAATTTTTTTTTAATACTTTTTGTCTTCATTGTGGTTGATGTTTTTGCTCTTGTCTTTTGATGATGTGCATGATTAAGCAGCTAAATGCGTGCTGTCTTTGTGGGGTTTGTGTTCCATTTATGTTTATTTAATGTTTGTTTGGGTTTGGTTTCTGTTTGGACCAAATGAAAATTCATAATTGTATCTTTGTAAATAACTTGGTTAAGATTTAAAATGAAAAAAGGAGGCTTTTTCTTTTGGTTTCTATGTATCCTGCTCCTTTAAGAAACCTCATTTTCATATTATAAATTCTCAGCACTTTCTTGTAATCTGGAAGCTTTAATATGGTTGACTGCCCAGAAATCAAACTATCTTTGCAGAAGCACAGTTTGGCAGAATCAGGTTTTTTTCCTATTATTGTTAAAAGGTGTATCTCTATAGAAATGTGAAACTGTGGTAATTTCTGTTAAATTTAGAAGAAAAATGGGCTGAACTGTGTACTTTGATTGTTTTAACCCAGCCTTATTGTACTTGTTCCTGTTTACATTTTCAAGTCTTCATTGCTATGACTGAAAGAGTAGAGGCAGCAGAAGTCATGCCTTAATTAGATTGTCTTTCTCCCTCAACTAATGATTAAATCTGCTGGGTTTTTCTAAGCTGACTTGTTGCAGCTAAACCCTGCTGTCAGTTTAGAATTACTTGGACTGTTCTGTTCGTCAGGTATTCATCCTCCCAAAGATAGAGCTTATTCTGTTTAGCTGGACTTTCTTACGAGTAAAATGACAGGCTATTTAAAACTTGTAGGATTATGTTTCTATTTCTCAAGGGATATTTTTAATATTGCCTACCAAATATTAGAGAACAGAAATAACTTTTTTTTTAGTTTTAATCAAATGTCAAGATACTTTTAAACTTTTTTTTTTTTTTTAAAGTATTTGGTGCCTTTGGAGAGAAATCTCAGGGAAGTGACTGTTGTGAACTATTATTGTTTTTCTGTGAGACTGAAAAAATTGTCATTTGCATTGTTCATGCACAGCAGTATTGTTTGTTTTCTGTAAGCGTGCCCCAATGTGAACCTGCTCCCTGATCTTATGAAAGGGGCAGTACCTGGGATCAAGATGATGATTCAGTGGTACTGGAGAACAGGTTACTGGAGTTTTAGGACTAAAATGAGGAAAAACTGAGAGTTTAACTTAGGAATTTGAGGATGAATCTTTTCAATTTCAGAAATAGCTGTGTGGTTTTGTACCTAGAAATGTGGGATAAGCCCATGAGTACATTAGGGTGCAGAATTAATGCTTTGGAGGTATTTGCATGTATTGTCTTGACAAATGCAAGATTTTCTCCTGAGTAACTACTGACCATTAGAATTTCATACTATATTTTTCAAACTAAGAGTCTTAAAAGAATAAGTTTGTTACTCTTATGCAGTCTTCCTGTTTATAAACGTTTTAAAATATGGTCTGTTATTGTCTAAAGTTAAGCTATTTGTCTTTTTTATTTTTTTAATTGTAGAGTGTCTTGAACTGTTGGTTGTGAGAGGGACTGCAACAGGAAATACAGAATCTGAATTTTCACTGCCATGAAGTGAAAATTGAATGTAGTTCAACTTGATTAAACAAGTTGCCCATATTCTACTTAGCTGCTTGTTGACTAGGGGAGGTTTATGAAATCCAGTGATAGTTCCTTTAGAGATTATCTTATTTGAAGGTTTTTATATGAAGATGACCTAATAATGCCATATAATTTATACTCGAAGAACTCTTTAAGGCCTTGGTTTATTTTGGTGGAGAGACAGTTTTTAGTAAATAGATAGCAGAAGCAAAATAGAAAAAAAAATACATATTACATCTCAACATTTCAAAATAATTATGTGTGGAGCTAGGTTTCTGAGACCATCTTTAGGTAACTAAATGTGTCCTGCTTTTCAAATATTCTGAACACTCTAGGCACCATACAGAAAAGTAATCTTTTAAAAATAATTTCTGGGAATAATTTTTGAGTTTACACAGAATTTTCAAATAATTTAGGTTAGAAGAGACCTTTGGAGGTCATGCAGTCCAAACACCCGCTCAAAGCTTTTGGAAGTTAGGTTCAACTTCAGAGTTAGCTTAGGTACCCCAGGGCCTTGTCCTGTCACATAGTCTTATCAAAACTGTTTCTGTTTTGACATAACGTGACACTTCTGTGAGCTTCCTGAGTACTTTTTTGTAGGCAGCTGTGTATAACAATTGCTGAGATCAAAAAGGGATTTAAAAGATTACTGTAATACTGTGGAAGTTGGATATTGTGTAGGGATCCATTGGTTTAAGGAAATTTTCAAGCTGTTCATTATAGGCTGACCTCTAAAAGTTATTTACTTCTTCAGAAGATAAAGCAAGTACTATTAATTGTTTTTCAAATGAGAATAGCATCTTATGGATACTTAATGTCCGTGTTTGAAATTTTTTTCAGTTTTGTGCTGATTGTTTTTCAGAAATTGGCTTTCCTGCTTTTTGCACATTCAGTGATGCCAGCATATTCTCGGCATTTAAAGCTAATGATATCTATAGAATGTCACATATTTTGTTTCCTTCCACTTTACAGTCAAGAGATTTGGGTTAGAAAGACTGTCAACCTGACTGCAAAGGAAAGGATTTCACTCAGAAATTCAGAGAAATCCTGAGACAATAACATAATTTCTTATTTGTTTCCTTTGTGGACAATGTCACTGGGGAGTGGGGAGCAGGAGAGCTATCGGAGAATTAAATTGCAGCCTGTGCTATTCATAGGCATCAGAAGTAGTTATTAGGTTTGAAATAAATATTTTCAGATACTTAACAAATTGGCATGTCTCAAATATAATTGAGATATTAACCAGCAAGATATTATTGTTTTAGTCAACATAGCTATGGCATTTCAGTTTATTTCACAAACTCTTTAAATAACTGTCAGAGGAAGGCTTCTGTTCATCATTTTTTAATTTGATTTTACCATAAGACAAAACTGGCATTTTAGATCTGTTTTTTGTAAATTGCTGTTGGCAAGGTTATGAACTTGGTCACCATCCTTATCTTAAAGATTTATTCTCAAAATATTTCTATCTATCAATGTTCTTCCTTCCCTCAGTGTCCGTAACAGTTTGATTCTGTCCTCTGATACATGTAGAATTTTTCCTTCTCTGTATTTTTCCCTTGAGTCATATCTTCTGGCTTGTTTCTTAAGATTTCCTTACTTGGCTGGTGTCTAGTTGTTGCAGTTCTCTTCTATCTGTATTTTTTCTTCTTAAAACAAAATTCTCACTGTGAAAAGTTTTCTATTTGAAGTGGGATGGCAGCATTTTTTTTTAATGTCTGTTCTCTATGTCCCAACACAGCTTGCCTCTGGCCTGAGTTCTTACATGTCTCTGAGGGTATTACTAATTCATTTTGGAAAAGAATGGAAATTCTGGTTTACAAAGGCTTTTAGTCTTTTAAACTGAGTTTGTTCCAAAATGAGTCCACCCCTTCCAAATTTGAATTCTTTTTTTGAAAGAAAATATTTTTTCTTCACTCTTATAAGAAAAAAAACCTACAAGTAAAAAAATCCATATCAAGGTACAGCAGTGAAGTTCTTAATTATTTTTGAATAAAAATAGATTTTTTTTAAGTTTTTTTTTTAATAGTATTGGAATTAGTAGGATTTGTTTGGGTTTTTTTTCCCATGTGGAAAAGAGAGATTAGAAAACTCAGTAACATTTTGTCCAGTACTTCAAATACAGCAAAATTACAGCAAATACTAAATAATTTATCCACGTGGGTTATTTAACCTTGGTCTGGTTACCTAACCCCCTTTTTTTTTTTTTCCCATTTATTATCTAGTTATATACTTGCAATGATATTCTACTTCCTTCCAACCCAGTCTAAGCCTATTGCATCTTTTTTTTCAAAGGATACAATTTTTCATGTGTGTTTCGGTATAACTGAAACTTCCAGCCTTTTTTTATTTGGTTGAGAAGTGCTCTTCTTTTCTGGCTATGAAAGCCTTAAAGATTGGATCTTAACCCTGAAGGAAAATATTCCAGATACTTCCTCCCAGGTATGCCTGTCATGGGTTCATCTGCTTTATCTTGGAAATAGATGCCTTGGAGGATAAAAAAAATGCACCAACGTAATTATTGAGTTGTGAAATTACAGTAAGCTGTGTTGGCTAATGATCTGTTTCTAAATGTGTTATATGAATCTGCCCTTTCTCTTTTCAACCTTGAAATATTAAACTCACTTTATTTTGGGGCAATTGATGCATGTTCTTTTTATTTAAGTGCACATACATATCAGTGCACTGACAAGAATTTATTTTTCATAATATCAATACTTCATTTTTCCAAAAAGAATGTTATGTTCCCGCTTCTCCTTTAAGTAGAGATCTTTTGTTTACAGTAACTGTCTATAGATTTGTTTTAATTACTTTCTGAAATTATTCCAGTGAATCATGGGAGATCGAGATTTTTGCAGACTCTGCACAGAGAGCAGAAGTGTTCAGACTGTGCTTTCCTGTTCCTTCCACTGAACAGGCAAGTGAGGGGGAGAGGGAATGTTAGATGCACATGTTCTTGGTTGTTCTTTGCTGTAGGGATTCTCATAATTTGGTCTGATGCTGGAGTGACTCATACTTCCATTATCTCCTCTACACATATAAGAAGGAAGTAGAGACTGCTGGAAGCAGAGCACAGAAATCCTGACCCTGCTGGAGTCAGTACCTAAAGTTCATCCTGATTTCAGTATGGCAAGGATTTCGCCATTGTCTGAAGGGAACACCTTGCATGTTACATACTGGTACATGTTCTGCAATGTTAGTTCTTTGTAGCTGAGCCTGGACGTATTGACTATCCCTCATTAAAGTAATCTAGGAAATCCAAGCAGCTGAGCTTAAAAGACTTGAATGTGTGTACTGTATGCGTACAATAAATCTCTTGTAATACTTAAATGTTTAGATAGGTGCCAAGAATGATGATGTCTGAAATTGCTTGAAGAACATATTTTCCTCTTAAGACCATGGACATTCTTTTTTTTTTTTTTTTTTTTTTTTTAAATTATTCTTTTGACCAAGTGGAAACTATTGCACATACTCTTCCATAAAGTAAACCTTTATCTCTTATAATTTCATTATCAGCTCCCAAGGGGAGTGACATAAGATTGCAGTCACTCTAAAGAGAATGACCGGCACGTGGGATAAAGAAAAATAACTGTTGCTTATCTTTTAGGAGAGAAAAAATACTTTTCTTTCTGTGAGACATGAAGGGACATGATAAATAGTAATAGTTCTGTCCTTTTGCCTTGAGTAGCAGAAGGTGATGGTGAAAGTATGGTTCCAGTGATAATGGATTTTAGCCCAAGAGGTAAAGAGGGCTTTGAGTAACATGCATGTTTTTTCAGGAGAAACATATAGAATATTGTTAGACAAATTTTTCTTCCTTATCTTCATTACCATATGTATTCCACAGAAAGTCGAGGAAAATGTCAAGTCTGTAGGTGGGAAGAAGTTAAAGTTGTATTTTATCTCTGTATGAAATTATATAATTTACCATTTTGCTTCAGTGTCGTTGTTTTAGGTGTTAGTCCTTTGAGACTGGATGGTAAATATTAAGGACTTCACTTTCATAGAGATTAAAAAGAAATGCAATGGTTTCCAGATAAGGATATTCACTAGCTAATATAAAGGCAGCCCAAGAACATAATGGAAATTTAATATTTAGGAAGTGTTCCCCTGAGTTGGTGGTGGGCCATGTGGTTTCAGTCACTTGTTCTTTCAGTTGCCATCCAAGAAATAGTGCTTGATGCATGCTGACATACTTTACCCTTGTAACCTTGTTGTGTGGGGAAGAAATAAATTTCTTGTTGAACTGCTCACGAGCAATGTTAATGTTGTTTAAACTCACTTATTTAAACTTATCCTCCTAATTATTCTCTTTAGTAGTGCCAGTAACCTTTAGTTTATTATATGTAATATTAACTCATTGAAACAAGCTGTAATACACATATAGCAGTAATAGAGCTACATCACTTGTTTATATTCTGTTTTAAATTGTGAGAGTTTAGGAGATTATTATTTCTTACCAAGGTAAATATGCAGAATGTAATGTTTGGTTCATGCTCTGGACTGGGAGTCAGGAGATTTGGATCCTATTCTGCAGCGTTCCACTGCACTTGCATAAACTTGGTTAAATGTTTTGCCTCCCTCAGTTTTGGCACCATTTGGCTGTACTGTTTGCTGTTGGAACCGTGGTTCAGAAGCATAGCTAATTCCTCACTTACCTGGTGCTACTCGCTGAGGTGCAGTGAGAAGCGGAAGAAGCTGCAGGTAGACAAGGCAGTGGAGCCAACATTGAAGCACTGGGAATTCCTCTGTGAAACTCCAAAGCTGCCCATCAGTGCTGCTGCACCCCAGTGAGACACAAATCCTTAGGAAGCCAAGCACCAGTATCACTACTGATCATAGCAACCCACTGTTTAACGTGGGGCTTGGCAATGCATTTATGTAGACACTTCAGTTTTTAAGGGGGAGATTAATTTCCATCTATTTAGAAAAAAAAAAGCTTAAGAATGTATTTTATCATGTTAGTATAGTTTCCAGGCAGGGTACATGCAGGTTGTTAACTGAGGTGATGTGTCCATTTGGTCTCAGAAGACTGAGACTCATCCTCCATCCAGTCTTCCCAACTGAATCAAGAACTTTCAGTAGGAGATAAAGGTCTGAAAGCCAGGTATGTCCTGGTTCTGTATGAAGCTTATGTTAGGTGTGGAAAACATGGCAAAGAACTGATGCTATTTCTTTTGCTAGCTTAGTGACTGTGAAAAATAACATAAAAATCTTTGGTTAAAAAAAAGGACGTTATAAAGACAGTAATAGCATTGTCTTTTTTCACTCTTGAATGTGTTGTGTTCTGTAGCACAGAAAGCAATTAATTTTGCATAACAGTGTGCAGGTGTCATCAAATGCAATAATTAAATCTCAGCAGAGCAGTTGAAACATGCTGTTACTGGTGTGACTAGTTAGTGCTGTGAATGATGGGGAAGAGAGTCTGATTAGGGAGCCCGTAGGCAACAGGATAAAAGACCAATGTCAGCAACATCTTAACCAGCTGAGAAAAGTCTTTATGCCCAACGTGCTGCTGCTTGTACTTTAATAACTAGTCATCACCTGATGCTTTTCCTTTGGACAACCAAATGTGTATAAAGGTGGTGGTAATGTGAACTGTGACCAACATACTTCAGTCACAATTTGGGAGGTTTCTTCCTCGTGTATTAAGAGACTGTTTATACAACAATAGCTAGACCACATGAGTTACAGAGGAACAGCATGGACCCCTTGTGCAAGAATGTTGGTTTTGTAAGACATAGTTTGACACACATTCCCCTCTTGTAGTGAGTATCCCAAAACAGTTATTCTAGAAAGCCAGGCAACCAACTCAAAAGATTAAAAACTCCAAGAGGACAGAGCTCAGCTGTATCAGAAGGTGTCTGATCTTAAAATCAGCGGCAACATACATCTGTATGAAGAGAGTATGTGTGAATGCTGGGGCATGATTCTTGACTTTTGATACAGGAGACAGGCAAAGGTAGTATCTGAGCACTTGAAGATTCAAATTGATACTGGATATCAGGGCCTCACCTTAAGAATTTCTCAACCATAAGTCCTAGAGATGAAGGACTGAACTCTATTCTTTAGAGACTTATTTAGTTCTATTTTTACTGTTTTACGCAGTCTTCCAAAATGACCTCTTAATTCAAGTTTTCAATTATTAATTTGGCTAGAGTGGTAAAATAAAAACAAACACTCCCAAAACAAAAAAATCTCAAAATTAAGTGGCTGCTGGGTAGAGGATGATAAACTGAAAAGTTATTGCTTCTACATTGGCAAGGGAATTTATATGTTATGCCAGGTATTTGTATCCTCTTTCCTGAGATGAGTCAAAGTTAGGAGAGAGACCATAGGATGGACTGGAATATGGAGAGCAAGGCAGCTGGGAATTTCAGAGTATTTCTGTTCAGGGTGGAAGGTGCTTTCTCTAAAATGCAAGTGAAGACTCACTTAACGAGGGAGGTAGCAAACACCTGGCAGAGCACAGCACTCTAAATGTGAAAAATCAGAAAACAAGTTCAAGGTAACCACTGGGAAACTCCTCTAAGCCTCTGCAGAACTGATGTTTTCTTTTGTGAGAAGATGCCATCTGTTTTGTGACAGTAGGAGAAAATACTTCCTGCATGTAAGTAACATTTGAATTTAGATTTTTAATGTGTGAATGTATCAGTGCTGTTTGTTTGGAAAATACCTGGGCCATTTGAGTTCTCGCTGGAAGTCTAGTTTAGTGAGAGCTGATATGAAACTGCAAAACTGTTTCTGTGGAAGAGCTGGAAACAAAGATACTTGCGATACAGCAAAACTGCGATTGTGATATTCAGAGTAGGTAGCTTGGAGACTTTAAAATCAAATAGTAGGATTTTATTTGAAAAATACTGGCTTAGTGAAGCAAATATACCTATTTCAACACACTTCTACTAATGATCAGACATCTATCTGTCAAAACTTGCCTGGTTATCTTACAGGGTACTAAAAATCAGGTTTTCAGTATTTGTGGCTGCTTGGCCAGAACACTGTAACTATTCTATAATCCTGTTTTCAAACTGGAATGGAAGTGCAAATAACCCTATGTAAGTGAAGGCTCATGGGACCTGCTGGTTCCCTGCCATGCATTTCAAGGACTGATAAGTTTGATAGGCTGGCACCTTTGGGCTGAAGTGGGGATGTTGGGATTTTATGCTTCCTGATAGCACTTGTCCTAACTTTAAGAGGACTTTGTAGAATGTCCTTATCTTCTCTGAAGCAGCTGAGGCTGTTTTCAGAATTAGGACCAGCACAAGTAGCTGCTTGGAGTTAGGGTAATTGGCTGTCTAGTTTTATTTAGGAAAAAAAAACCCCACACACCACTATTTAAAATATTTGGATTTTTTGGAAACTGTATTTCTCATGCTTTATTTTTTTGACCTGAAAATATATGTGTGTGCACATGTCGTATTCTGCCTGAGAGACAGGTTGTGCTGCTGACTCAGATTTCCTTCATAATGGAAGTTACAAATCTAACCAGCATTCCTGGCTACTAAGATAGTATTGTGTATCTAAAGCCAATAGGATTTCCTCAAGGCCCCAAACAACCAATGCCGCCTTCTAGTGCTGCTTATTCTCAAGACAAAATAAAAGAGAAAAAAAAACATTGATATTCTGTAATAATGTAAGGACAAGTGTAAAATATTGCTAAATATATCCTAGTAGCATGTGCTTTGGTTTATGTTATAGTAACCTAGCACGCTACTTGTGGTGATTACTAATGCTTCACAAGAACAGTGTGTGCTCCTACCCCCTCTTCTATTAATTGTGTAAGTTTCCAATTGCTGCTTTCGACTTGTCTAAAATATCTCCTCAATCATCTGCAACACTGCTCCCTTTTATAAAGTAACAAAACACTATGAGGCTTTCTTTTGATTCAATTTAGTTGTGTTATATGCATAGCTGAGAGGCTAATATCTCATCCTATGATACTTAAATAAACATCTTTTCCTTCCATCAGTTTCTCATAAATCCTATACTTACTTTGTATATCCACAGGAGTCCTTTTGAACTTTGCATTTGTTTTTGTAAAACGTAAGTACATGTTTTACTGGGGACAGTGATATCTTGGTAAATAATTTTGGCGTAACTGATTTTGTGCAACAGTCATGGGATCTAAATATGCAAACAGACAAGTTTTCTGGGTTCAAGTCCAATAGAACTGAAATACAGGAGGACAAACATTAGATCATGAGATTGAGCAACTGTTTTCCATTTATGTTGTTATATACTACTGAATTATAGGTTGTGAATTCAATGGCCTCTGGAAACATCACAGTAGAAAAGTCTTTTGGCTTGTGAGTTGCTATGCAAATGTAATTATGCAGGTGTAATGCACTGTGGGGTTTTTTTCCTAGTTCTTTAAATGAACGTCAGCCTGTGTTACAATTCGAGCTAGGTTGCTGGCTTTATATTTGTTCTTTCTTTCCTGTACAACAATATGTCATTCAGTATTTACTAAGGTTTTATGTGCTATGACATCTTCCCACAGTCTGAGCTTCATTTGTAGTAGTTGTTAAAGCCAAAATATAATTGTACAATAAACTAATTGTGACTTGATACCAAAATGCTGCTAGGAAAATATGCAAACATCTTCTGACCCCTTCAATGTCTCTTCTCTTTTAAGACTAAGACAGGAGGAAATAAAAAAGCTAAATTGTCCTCATGCCAGTTGCAGTACAAGATGACAAAATATTTAGACAGCTTGTTCCTAAGCAAATACATATGCTAGACAATCAGATGGATGTTTTGATGGATCTAATAATGAATACAAATTAAGACCACAAATTGCTGAAGGCGGCCAAACAATTGTCCTGCCAAATGAGTTGCAGCATAATTGGAGACAATGGACTGAACTTGCCTGGTATCTTTTTCCCAAACACACCTTTCAACAGTTCAGGCTGGCTGGGGCCACTTGTTCATTCCCTGTAAATCAGAGTTTTCTCTGTGTGTTGCCTGCTGTTACCTCTCAAGGCAAAGGAACTCTTATTGATTCTACCTTAATATTGCTTTGCCTTTTAGAGCTTTTACAGTTTTCTTAGAAACTGTAAGTGAAGGATGGCAGATGCACTCGTTGTGGTTATCTAATTCCACCTAGGATGAAAGCAAGCTACTAGGTGTAGCAGCTGAAGGCCTGATTTGTACAATTTACCTGAACACTTTGGAATTTGAACACATGTAAGTGTCTTGGTTTTGCGTAAATGCATTGATGGCAGAGCTACTTCTGATTTGTCTCAATCCAATGGAAAGAAGAATCCATCCCATGGCTAGTTTGCTGCGGCAGAACTGCACAATCCCTTGGGGAATGCCAAATAACATGCTGGGCTATGGATGTAAAAGGAAGGATCCTTCTGGGTTTGTTTCTTGTATTTTTTTCAATGCAGCCTCTTGGAAGTCTATTACCCTATCAATTAAGTTTTCAATTATATTATTTTTTTTTATGAAAGCATTTCTTGTTTTAGTTGAAAACCTGTAACATTTCAGTAATAGAAACTTTGACAACTAGAAATTTTCAAACTTTTTACCCCCTCAAAGTAATTTTTTTTTCTTTTGAAATATTCTTCCTTTGGGGTAAAATATCGGTGTTCAAAAAGAATCCTTTTTCCTGTGTAATGGGACTTTATTTAATACATACTTAACTAAAACATGACACAAAAATCTCTCTGCTCTTTAGTCACAGTGATTGTGGAGGAGGAAAAGTGATCAGTTACAGCAGATCTGTTGTCATAGCAGTGTATTTACCACGTTACAAGTTTTAGGATTTCCTTACTATAAGTATGAAATAGGATTTTGTTATGCATTTCACTTCCATCAAATGCTTAATCTCAAGTTTTTTAATTACATAATTTTCTACTTTTTCAGGAACCTTTCTAAAATACTCAGAAGCCTGCTCAGTGTTAGTATAATAAAATGGTCTTTACTTGCCATGGGCAGTCCAGCCAGAACGCTTAAGTTTCTTCCACAACTTCTACCTCTTTTTCTTTAGACACATCAGCAAAACTCACTACATCTGTTTTCTGCTCAGCATCACATACTAATTTCCTGGAAGATGCTAACTTTTCTTTTGTTCATGGATACTAGTGGGTATTGCAGTTTTCAGAATAGTGCATAACTCTTCAACCTGCAATACAGTCATATTCCTGTTAGGTTTTTTTTTTAAGACGCTTACTAACTAGAGATAAATATTATGCATGTTTCTTGTAAATTAAATTAGTTCTGCTGCTTCCTCAAATGTAATGAGTTATAACTGGTAACTAAGTGGTTTTAATTTTTGTATTTTTCTTACCCAGTATTTCTTTTTGTTTTAATTCTTGTTTTCTGCTCTGGTTGTGTAACCTTCCAACCTATGTAGCATATTCTGTTGCCAGTTTTTCCTTTCACAACGACAAAGTTGCTAATGTTTAGTAACTTTTGTGTTAATAGGTACAGTACAGCTTGTGGCTTTTGTGGTGATAATCTTGTTTGTTCCCATCTGACACAGAATGCAAGTTTGACTACGTGAGCGTTTGATGCTGTCTTTGCGCACAAATACACAGTTTTCTTTAAGTGGTAACCTAACATTAAAAATAGTTATCCAGAAGCTGATGCTATATAACATGTAATTCATACAATTAAATTACAGATCTATAATGATACAGCTGAAAGTGAAATTTGGTCCAAGTTTCTCATGGTTCAACTGAATCAGATTTGTTTCTGTATTTCATGAATCTTGCTGATAGGGTGCTGCACAAGAGCCACACTAGTAAGTACAGAAACCTTAGAAAGCTTTTCCATCTAGTTGACAGGACTTGGAATAAATCAGAAACTTGTAACTTGGTAATTGTGACACGTGATTCTTCCAAACGAGATGGTATTTTCTTTCCATAGGTCATGAGCTAGAGTCCTTCAAAGACCTTGCTGCCTTGTTATACATATATGAAAGCAGTAATTAATTTCAGTGGAAGACCTGAAGTGGTAAAAACATTTTGTAACTTGTGGAGTGGCTGTTACACCTTCAATTTAGAGTGGAAGTCTCTCAATAGTTTGTTCCCTTTTATCTTCTGCAGTTTGGGGTTTTTTCTGATCACGTCAGCAGCTTAATTTGTGTATTACTGCAGGATGCTTTCAGAGTGACTGCTGACTGTTTTAATCTCATAGTCCTGTGATTTACAGAGATACAGCCTAATTATTTTTCCTCCTCATCCCTGTTTTTTAAAATCTGGTTCCTTAATTAATTTAAGTCAGAAGAAATGTTGCTGGCGATTTCAGTGTGGAAAAGATGTAAACTATGCCACTTTTTTTTTTTTTTCAGTCTAGCAAAAGTACTTTCATTTCTAGGATTTATTTTTGCTTGGGCAGAAAGAAGAAAGAGTGTCTAAGAGTGTCATCAAGCCATATTTTTTTTTTCTTTCCAAAAACTTGAGTTTGGATGTAACTGGCATTGGCTGGAAAAGTCATTTTACTTTCTTTCTGCCTGTACATCATCTTCAGGCTTTCATTGTGCTCTTTTGTGTTCCTTTCTGCCCAACAATGATTCTTCACACTCAGGAAGTGGAGAATGCACTTGAAAGTACAGTAGATAACTTTACAAGGTAAATTCATGCCCTCTTTCTACTCTGAGATAGAAGTATCTGATACAGCTAAAGAGCGTTGTGTCTTTCAGTCCTATAAAGAAGACAACACTAAGTTTTAAGACCTGGGATCAAATACTTCAATTTATCATTTAACTTCAGTCTAATCAGACGCAGAATGCCGTGTTTATGAAGCACGGTAACTGAAGTTCATTCAGAAATGGTTGTTGCTTGTGACGTTCACCTTCATGGTTGGTGGCTCCATAACCAAAACTGTTTCTGCTTCTGGATTCTGGCTGTCTGATATAGCATGAGAACTGTTGTGGCATTTTGGAAGATTCTTACATTGTGGCTAATTCTTAAATCTTTGAATATTTAGTCTAGTCTTGATTCAGTTGCGAAGTTAATAGGGATTGTATTTTCAGTGTCAAAGCGAAAGAATGGCTGTATTAAACTCTCACAAAAGTGAACAAGCTGTCTCCGAAAGAAAGCATTGCTTTGCTTCTGAGTCTCTACTAGATGTTCCTTTTTCTGTGTCTGTTCATGAGTGGGGTAGTCCAGACTAGTTCAGTTGAGCTCAGCTGTTCTTTGTCACTTTAATTACTGTAATCAAATGGCTGAACTCCTTGTGTGTTTGAGAAGAGAAAAAGTTTTAATATCCTGTTTAACCTTTCACTGGTTTTAATATTTCCATGAATGGAAGTTAAGTGAAGGCATCTGGCATGTTTAGTCTCAGTAAATAATGGAACTTCTCTCTGACATATTAATTATACTGAAATCATGACTACTATAAAACTTAAAAAACTTCAGACCTGATCTTTGGAACTCAGGTGTGCACAAGTAACATTTCACTCCTTTGGAAATAAAACCTCACTTGTGAATTTTAGTTATCTGTTGAGCCCCAAAAAATATCAGCAACTTCCACAGCAGTAGGATATTTTTTTTTTATTCTTAATCTATTTTTTTCTTCTAAAAAGTTCTATAAGCCCAGAGTGGGTGGCACCGTGTGACACTCAGCTTATAAATCCAGCAAGATGTGTGTAACAAAGAGCTTACAGTCATTCTTCTAAGGTCCTGAAATCAAAACCTAGCAGCTTTCTTTGTGACTTTGGCAAATTTCATGGGATGTGCGTTTCCTTGGACAGGGTAGTACTGCGCTAGCACTGTGGTAGCTCCCTCTAAGCAAGTCAGTTACAGTGCATAGCACACTGCTAACGTGTCTACACTAGGTGTGCGGATAGTTTTCCTCACCTAGCTCAAGCATCTCTGAATGCATTGCTATTTAACCGCTCTCAAGGCGTAACTTCCCTGTAATCTACATTTCCTGCAATCTACGTTTTCATGTTCAATCCAGCAGTCTTCTAGAAGTCTAAGTACGCTCACTGTCTTAACAAGTTTTGGCCATATATGAGCAAATTGAGTAAAGGAGGACTGCAGAGAAGGCATGAAAAAAACCCCAAATCAGTCTCCAAGCAAATATCCTGGTTTTGCTGTGACTGATGTAGGTATTTTCTCTGCCAAGCTTACAAACAGTAATGTATTCTGAAAGCACAGACGATCAAGAAGATTGGGTTGCGTGAACCTACTCTTGAGTTTGCACTTTGTAGTGCAGTAAAGACAGTCTTTGTGTCTTAGTCCCTAATCTGCAGAATAGATGCAATCATAAATCTGTCCAAAGCTGATCACAAGCTAAATATTTTGATGGCCATGAGAGATGTTCAGAGAATACAGTTATGAAGACCACAGATGTATCTCTATGGGAAAAGAGATATCCTGGGAAGCTACTCATTAACACCATTAACTGTAGGATATACTTGTCATATATCCATTAAAAAAAAAAAAAAAAAAAAATTTGGTAAACTTTCCAAACTTTGTAACAGCAGCAATGTCCTTCTCGACTCAATATTTTCATGATACTTCTCCCTTTTATAAGAGGTAGGTGCTTGAGATATAGTTTTTATTTTTTTAATTTGTCATTTTAGATTTATTTTAATTGAATACATTTTTATTAGAAAAGTCGTAGTATGTTGCATTTATAACCTAAGAGTTTGTGTACATGACCTATTAATGGGACAGTCAATGCAAGGTACATTAAGTGTAAGTTTAAGCCATGTGGCTTGCTAGCCACTAGACATTTATCGCATTGAAAGATAGAATGATTACATGTGACAGCTTCTACCTTCATTATAGCTTCTACATCAGCATGATGTTAAACTTAAAATGATGCTAAAATGTACTGAAAGTTTCTAACCAATAAAAGATTTTCATGAAGGGGAACAAATACAGTGATAAATCCAAAATGGTCTTCTAGGCTCAGTGCACTGATTCTTTATTTGCACATTTGTCATGAGACTGAATCAGGTTTAACCCTGATTGATCTTTGTTATGTCACTTGAGAAAATGTAGTTCAAACAATCCTTATCATTAACATCTCCTAAAGTAGAGTAAGAACCTAACTACATCAAGCCAGACATGTTTTTTAGTTTAAAGGGTACGGTCCTGTGAACACGTCTATTCATTCCTCCTTCTAAGAGCTGATGCTTGCATGTACGAGTGTGTGCAGGTTGTGGCTCCAAAGGGAGTGGGGATGCTAGAAGTAGACTATGATGAGAGTTGGTGTTAGGTTTGCAATACTGTCAGGACCTTAATCTTTTCTTCAGTTTAAATTTTACTTTTCAAAGTTTTCTAGAGTGCTGCCGAGCTGAGAGCTGCATCTTGATTTGTTATATACATTTTAATTTTGACTAAACAGTGTTTTGCTCAAGAAATATGGTGTTTGCTAGGACATAGCTGTCACACAGAAGTGAAATATGGATGTACACTTGGAATATCTACTATATATCCAGAAGATATTGTCATTCTTCACTGCTATTGGCTTATAAAATGCTTGTGTTTCCTGCTGAGGAAGATATTGGTGCAAGCAGTTCTGGGGCCACTAGATGAGAACTTGGAAAAGAGTATTGGGGATTTTGACATGCATAAATATTGTCTGGATCAGTCCCTAAGCTGCGAGTTGTTGAGAGCTGGACTTGGGAGAGGACATATCAGTGTTTTTTCTTCCATATGTGTCTGTCGTGGTTTTGTTAGTGAGGGGGGGCCTAAGGTGGTAGCTTCTGTAGGAAACTGCTAGAAGTCGCTCCCCTTTGTTCAGTGGACTTGGCCAGGCCTAGGGCGGACCTGCTGCTAGCCAAGCAGGTCGATTGGTAGCAGAATGTTCCGTGATAAAGCCTCTGTGATAACGTATTTAAGAAGGGGAAAACAGAAAAAAAAAGAGAGGAGAGAAGATGTGAAGAAGCTGAGGGGGGGCAGAGGCGCAGAGGGGGAGGCGCAGGCCTCATGGGCCTTGCAGGCCTCACCCTCTGGCCTCTCACCAGGCAGCCAACTGGGACCGACTCAGTCCAGCCCGGCTGCAAGAAGTGGAAAGGAGATGAGAAGTGAATAAGATGTAAAAAAAGATCCTGAGAGACATCTACCAGCCTGTTGTGAGGAACGGCTGCAGACACCAAGGTCAGTTCAGAAGGAGGGGGAGGAGTAATGCGGCTCCTGGCCAAGATTCCCCTGCAGCCTGTGGTGACGACCATGGTGGAGCAGGTTGTCCCCCTGCAGCCCATGGAGGTCCACGGAGGAGCAGAGATCCACTTGGAGCCCGTGAAGGACCCCGTACCGGGGGAGGTGGATGCCTGAAGGCAGCTGTGGCCTGTGGAGGGCCCGCTGGGACAGCTGTTCTAGAGGGACTGCACCTGTGGAAGAGATGACCCACGCCGGAGCAGTTCCACGAAGGACTGTGGCGTAGGGGTGGGACCCCACAACGGAGCAGGGGAGGAATGTGAGGAGTTCTTCCCCCAACCATGAAGCAGCGGTGTGAAACAACGTATGATGAACTGACTGCAACCCCCATTCCCTCTTCCCCCCTGTGCCGCTCAGGAGGGGAAGGTAGTAGAGATAATGTTAAGCTTGGGAAGAGGGAGGGGTGGGGGGAGGTTATCTTGCTCTCTGTCTCATTATCCTGCTATTTGTAGTAATAAATGAATAGTTTTCCCCAAGTCAAGTCTGTTTTGCCCGTGACGGTAACTTTAAGGATTTCTCCCTGTCCTTATCTCAAACCTCGAGCTGTTTTTCCTTATATTTTCTCTCCCTGTTCTCTCGGAAGGTGGGGGGAGTGAGAGAGAGACTGCGTAGTCTGGTCCTGATCAGGGCTGAACTACGACAGTGTCCATACCTGTTGCTGCTGGAAATTAGTCCAGCCTGAACCAATATGACCATTCTTGAAAGAAAAACCTCTCCTTAAAAGAAAACCTTCTTTTTAAAAAAACCTGCTTGAAAATTTAGAATTTACAGAAGAAAAATAAGTTGGCCTTTACATAAAAGACAAATGTGAGTGACTTTTATGGGGAGTCTGAAACTTTGTGTAATACCTTGAATTGCTGTATTCTTTGACCAAGATGAATGTATTAAATATTTGAAGAATAGGCATAGTAATTTTCAAGACAAACATTTGGGTGAACTATCTAAATTGTTAATCTGAGAACATGCTCCATATGCTTTATTTCCCAATTTTGAGGAAAACAGTTGATTTATTGTCCTAGAGATTGTATTATGAAACCCATAAGTTTGGCTTTATTTACACAGGAAAACTGCTGGAATCTAGGAGAAATGGTCTCAAAGTATTTTATATGGCCAAAAGTCAGTAAATAATGTTTCTTACCTTCAAACTGCCAATCCAGTACTTTATTTATGAAGTTAAGTGAGTCAGTATCATCAAGATTTCCACCGCAATGAATCAAGAAACAAGTTCAGTCATATGCAATCACTTAAAGAAAAAGCAGTGCTATAATATAGTGGAGTCTTGAGATAGTTACCTGTCACAGTTTTGTAATTTCTTAGATTACTGATATCTTCAACAGCTTGAAAATATTTTGAAAGATTATGTGTATGACCAATTTACCCAACCTTGAGGCAGCGCTAAGAGTCCTTGTGGTCATTTGATGCCATCAGAACCCCCCTAACTAAACACGAAATGCCAACTTTGGTGAGTTGCCTTAGGCAGCAAATGAGGAAGTGGGGAAGCTCCCTCATGCCAGCTGTATTCTCCCATCTCCTTTTTGAGGAGAAAAGAAGCAACTAACTAGCTTTAGAAAGGAGGTTTGTCTATGTTGAATCTAATTTCATTGTTTTCATTACCATCAATGCAATGTAAGAATTTCTAAGTAAGCCCATTTTTTTCACTGGTAAAATGCAATTCAGTTTCCTTTTGAAGACAAAGATGAATTATAAAAGAGAATCAGAGGAGGTAGAGATGAGAAATAGGATTAAAAACAATAATGCAAGTGGGAATATGTTGCTAGAATTAGTTTGGGCTTAATGTTATGAGTCAGTCATAAAATATGAGTTGGCTATTGCCCTCCCTCTAGAACTGAGGACAGAGATCAAAGGAAGCCTCCCTGCATGTACACAGAAAAGCCCCAAGGGGTTGCAGAGCGTTACAAGGTGAATCCTCTAGGGAGTAATGAAATTGGAATTGCTTTAGCCACAGTTTAAAGGTCAATATTCTTGTGATGAATGATATGACAGCATATAAATTACACTCTGCTCAGTTCTCAGTGTTGGGTTTTTTTATTGTCTAAATTGGCCAACCAGCTGCTTGCCTTTTTTTTTTTTAAAAGATTTGTTTACTGGCATGATGAAATGCAGAACTGTCTGGATCTCTGTGGTCAATGCCTAGGCCAGGTTGTAGTGTGTTTAGGGTTTTTTTAACAAACAAACAACAACCCAACAACAACCCCAAACAACAACAACAACACCCAAATCAGAACTCAAATTACGAAACTGTGTGATGAAAAGCAGAAATATACTAATGTCTTCTATAAATTTGTAAGGCTAAGGTTTAGTTTACAGGACTATGCACAAGGTAAATGGTGTATTAAAGGGAGAACAGTTAAAGCTTACTTTGTAAAACTCGGAATTTATTTGCTTAAGTTGCATGCGAAGGAGATCTAGAAGACCTTCTTATCAGTCAGTGATCTTAATTTCTTTAGCAGATCTCCAGTTCTGTGTAGTAGACCTCCTGCCTGTAGAATTAATTTTCCCTGTTCTGTTGACACTTGTCCAGTTTGCTGTCCAGATCACAACAGGGTGAACATGAGCAGCTAAATCCTCTGAAAACAATGGAATTGCTGCAGTCTAATTTCTTGTAGAGTTTTGCTTCGTTTGTTTCCCTACTAGTTGTATTAACGGCGTTACCCAGCTCCCTGGCCTCTCATCATCAAATGCTTTTCACTTCAGTGACCAAACCACCTCTGTTTTCTTTGCTTACCCACAAAATATCCCCACTCTATCCCCAACTCCCTCTTGAATTCCTGCGCTAGCAGATGGGCAATAAGCACTTAGGGCTCCGGTTTGTTCCACGCTGGCTGTGTTCTGGCTGACCTACAGATCCTTAAGTGTTCCCCTTCACACAGAGACAGCACTAAATTCTGGCATCTATGACCAGAAACTGGTTTCTGTAAACCTCTAGAAACAAATAAATTTTTTTAAAATCTTTACCGTTTTATTGATTTTAGTGAAGTTGGCCAGAAAAATTGAAGATTGTATTAACTGATACAAGTGCTAACTTTTAGCATAAGTAGCTCACTGAAAGCATGAGACGTTTAGCCCTAAATGCTTATATATCCTGTAGAACAATAATCTGGAATAGTTTATCTACAAAGCTAAGTTAGAAGATTTTTGTAGGTGTTTTTCTTTACTTTAGTCTTTTTGTTGTCACAAATTATCCATATTATTGGAAACTTTCTGTATGTGGTACACTGTACTATTAAATTACCATGTTTACTTTCATGTCTCAGAATGAAGAAACATTTGTATTAGCAGTGATTCTTGGCACAGTAACCAGCCAAATCTTACTAATTTCCTGTGTTACATACCAGTAATAACCCTTTGAGTTCTGATTACCTAACCGCAGCTACTTACTTCGTGCTGGGAAAACATTGTTAGTTTAGGAACCAAAGTGTAATAAAAATAAACCTGTTAAACTAATGAGTTTTCTGTAGATCAGTCTCAGCAAGTCATTGACCTGATGAATGTAAACATTTTAAATGGACCGATGATGGAGATTTTGACTTTTAGACAAAGAAGGAATTTATGTAGAAAACAGAAACACATTAGCATGCTAATAAAAAAAAAATCCTCTAAATTTAGTGTTAGAAAGTAAACTTAAGTAATTTTTAATTATGAAGACGCCTAACACACTGATGGCTTCTGTGTTCATGTAGCACTTTTCCCTACTTACACATTGTGCCCTTTTGCCTTGACAACTCATAGGAAAGGGTAAAGAACAGAAATAAATGCTCTGCAGGTTTTCTATATGACAATCAAATTCTCCCATCATTACTGCAAAATAAAAATGGGAGAGTGAATCCACAAGACATTTTGCATCCCTGGTGTATGCACTAGCTCTGTCATTCTGGTGTAAGAAATGGAATATACCATTCTCTCCATGCCCAGATTATACAATAGCTTGCATATGGCCAAGAACCTCTGTGTTTGTCCATCCTGGCAGAATCTGTTGTGCTGAAGCAGTGTTCTTACCTGTATGCAGAACTGCAAGACCATCCTCCTTCACTAAAAAGACATTAAGCCAATGCTTTTAAAAAAATAGTAAGCATCAGTTCTGTAAAGGACAGGTTAAGAGGACAGTAGTTCCTGTCCCTTTGAAACCTAAGTGCGATGCCATCCCTCCTTGTTTTGTCATTAGGGGATTCCCAGTCAGCATTCCACCCAGCTGAGGTTTACTTTTGGTCCTGGTGTAACACTACTGAAGGTGACCCACTGAACTCCATCAGTTCTAGGGAGTTAAGCAACCAGATTGGCAAGCAAGTTCTTAACTGAATGTCATGATAGTTCTGCGTATTGAGTGTGTTCTGTTCTCATTTTATCTTATTTAGTGCTCAAAAGTTTTATTCCTTTATAAATTGTATGCTATCAATATGTATATCTACTGGGACATTCCACTAGAAAGAGATAGAATGAGTGCTCAGAAGGTGCTCTGCCATTTCTTATTCTTAAAATAGTTGAATACACAGTGTTCTGAAAGAATTTCAGTGATTATTTGCCTATAAAGAAGTATGCTTGGTCGTTCTAAGTTCACATACAATAAAGGGCTGTATGTTTTAATTGGCTCTTATTAATTCTGTGAGATGTAAAAGCAGCAAAGTTGTTTTTGCATTTCAAGGATCTCTTGTATATATATTTTTATTTAAATCTAATCCCTCTTTAGAAATCACAGAACCCTAAAAACATTTAGGCTGGAAGGGATTTGTGGAGGTTATCCAGGCCTTGAGCTTCCTGCTCAAAGCAGGGCAATTTTGTAAGTTAAATGAGGTTACTCGGGACCGTGTCCAGTCATGTTTTGAAAAAATCTCTAAGGATGGAGATTCCAGTCTCTCTGAGCAACTTGTTCCAGTGCTTAATCGATTTCATTCGGATTTTTTTTTCCATATACCCAATCAAACCCTTACTGCAACCTGTGATAGTTGTGTGTTTTCCTTTCATTGTGCACCTCTTAAAAAAAAAAAAAAAAAGTGAAGACTGCAGATTGCTCCTTGGCCTTCTGTTTGCTGACCAAAGCCACTTCCATCAGCCTTTGCACATCATGTGCTTCAGTCCCTAACTGTGTTAGTGGCCTCTGCTAGACTGGTTTGTCCATCTCTGTCTTGTAACGAGTGTTCCAAGACTGGACACAATATTCCAGATCCAGATGCAGCCTCACGTGTACCAAGTAAAGGGGAATAATAATTTCCTTTGACCTCCTGGCTATGGGTTTACTTACACGACAGCCTTTGCCACTGCGAGGGCTCACTGCTGACTCCTGTTCTGCTTGTCTTGCACCAGGATCCAAAAATCCTTCTCTGCAGAGCTGCTGCTTAGCCCATTCAGTTCTTAGCCAGTTCTTAACTCATTCTTGTAGTTGAGGCCTTGGTCCAAAATCCCGCCTTGGTTCCCTCTTGACGCTATTGCCTCTCAAATGGATCAGTTTTGTAGCAGCGCTAGTCAACCCTTCGGAGAAGGCTGCTTGAAAAAGATGTTGCCTGTTTGTTAATGAACATCAAATATTCAGTAAGCAGGTATTATCATTGGTGGTAAAGTAGCTAAATCGGCTTACATCACGTGTGGCTTTAGTCCATTTTGTTCCCTGCTGAGCTAGTGGATTTCGGCTTACGTTATGGTCTGTCTCATTACTTCCATATTTTCTTGGCAGAGCTTTTTAAATTTCAAGTCTCTGATTAATCAAAGTCATCCTTAGAGTTATGCCTTTCCTCGAACGTGGGCAAAGAGGCTGTTCCTGATTTGATGTGGGATTTGTGGGGTTTAAGTGCAAAGGACATATGGAATAGTATGAGTTTAATTGTCTTGTTTTTATGTGCTGTACTATAAATACAAAAGCACCAGTACTAATAGTAAAATAAAAGCAAATGTTATTAATATCCTATTAGCTTTAACAAAGGAAAACATGATCTTTTTACTAACAGATGGAGTCTAGACTCTGTACATTAAGTATTTTTAAAGTATTTCGACATTTGAACAGCAAATGGATCAAGTGGATCACTTAAAAAAAATACACAGAAGAAATGAGAGCTTAAAGAATAATCATCTTTTCTATGACAAATAGCTTTTCAGTCTGATACACAACTTGCCTTCAGTCCATCCTTAGTGAACTAATAAATAAAAGTACCCACTGATGAGGAGATATCTGTTCTACGTAGGTCTCAAAGCGTTCAATCATGTTGTCATATCAGCATCCCAATTTTTGCTGGAATAACTGTGGTCCAGTGATGCGAATAACTTTCCCAAGGTTGTCCCGCAGGCCAGTGGCAGAACAGTTTATTGCCACAAATCTGGACAATGTAGAGTTTGAGCTTCTGCAGTGCTATTAAATAATCATTCTGGAATATATAATACTGGGTGGTATTGTAATGTAGTTGATGCTAACTAGAAAAGATTGCTAGGTGTTAATTGGATTATTTCTTCATGTTTCTGGAAGTGAACATAAACAAATTTAATCTGAAGTAATTAATATCCTAAGGTAAGAACTCTCAAAATACTATAAAAATTTTTAGATTGTAAATACAAACCAGCAGAGTATTTATAGGAGCTGAAAAGTGGATTAAACCCTCTGTCCACATTCTTCACTACTAGGGAAAAAAAAAAAAAAAATAACAAAACCCCTCACATTTTTCCATTTAGTCCCAAAATGCAGTTCCAGTTCTCTGGTAAGAAGTTCAGTCTTCAGAAAAAATCCTTCGCTGATTTTGGACTGACTTTATTTATATTTGTTTATGCATGTTTATCCTTGGAGTGAGCCCATCAGTGATGAGAATTCCAGACTTTGTGGACCAAAATGCCAAGGAAGCATTTCAAAACTGAGGAAAGCAAGCCAGGAAGAGAAGGCGCTACTCGCATGCAATTTTAAGCACCCCAGTACACAGGCGTTCAAAGCCCCCATGATCTTTAATGTTTTTATAATCTTTAGTGTTAAATCCTCCATTTTGAGATCGTAGAGATGTGTATAACCACAGTGAGTGCATGGAGTAATCTGGGACACTTTACCAGTATGCGCTTACTGCCTAAAAGGAGAAATGAGTTTGGGTAGTCGTTAGCCAGTGTGAAACCCTTTCACTAGAATGATTTTGGTAAACTTTATATACATTTTATGCAGTTGTCACTGGTAAATCCTTTAGAATCAAAGATAACAATGAGAGTGAATGAACAGACTTTATTTTCGATGTAAATGACTGTACACTTAGGGGTGCCAGTAACGTTGTATTGCACGATTCCTACACCGCACAGCACATAAGCCATTCAGTTACCACATTTAGCCAAGTAGCAATCTATTTAGAAAAAAGGGGATGGTATTAAATTTTGGCTTAGTGTTTAAGGAGATTAAACATTTGAAATTGTGCAAATTAATTTGTAATAACGCCATACACATCTTGCATCATATGTTTGCATTTTGAAGTATTCTGAAAAGTCTATAGCCATTTTTTTTGAACTTAAATTGTGAGCAGCAGCTCTGCTTTTGAAGCTTGTAGAAATATGCAGCGTTAACAATTCAGTTCTGTTTTCAGTCTTCATTGCAGACAAAGTCTGTGTCCAATGACCATTGCACACAGAATGATTTAGACCTAAGATGTTGTTTTTTTCAGTGCAATTTGTGTAATTAGGACTTTAAATATATATATCTCAATTTAGGAATGAATGGAGTTAGCAACACTGTAATAATGAAGAAAGCACCTCATTTGTGAATTACTACTTAGAGTAAATTGTTGGAGACTGAAGAGGCTAGCTGAGATTCTGGATTTTCTTCCAATTTTTTCCCAATCTCTAGAGCAGAGTTAAGGTGAATCTAGAGCCATATGGTAAAACTCAAACGTTTGTAGGTTTTATGTATTTCTCTGTATTTTCTATTTGCTGTTGCAATGGCTGTATTATTGTTCCTACTGATGAGGTCTTGGTCTCTGTAGGTGTTTGCTGCTGCTGTCACTGCCAGCAGAGCTGGGGATAGGCGTGGAAGGTGTTAGTTCTCAGTAAAGGCAGCAGCAGTTGGTTTTATAAGAGGGGAAGACACTGTTGGGGTGGGGGATGCCCACACCCATATGCTTCCTGTGGTTTCTACCGATGCACAATGCCAGTCATGAGCAACTTCAGAATTAGTGTCAACAACCTGGAAAAACAAAGAAAGACTGGCCAGTGAAAGTAAAAGTTGGAAAATGGTATTTATTTTTTTTGCTCTGAGCTGCATATCATCCATGGCTAGTTATCATTGAAGCCTTCTGAAATGGAGTTGAGAGTTGTGAAAATACGTAGGACAAGTCTAACTCAAAGGCCAAACTTCTATGGCACTAGTGTAGCACAGTGCCTTCAGAAAGTGAAATGATGCATGAATAAGGTGCGGGAACCAAATCTTTAAAAACATACATGTAATTGAGTATAACGGTCTTCTGTTGTTACTGTCTGATACTTCCCCACCCCCAGTATAATGAAAAAGATGTAACTTGAATTAGCATTTTTTCTTGGGGAAAGAAAAAGTAAGTGACCTTGTGTTCCTGCAGAGCTGCTGATAACACAGTGGTGTGCTTTTTGTGTTAGACTACATGATAATTTTGTCATTTTGTATTAGACCTTTATTATGCCAAAAATAGAGCCTAGTCAGAAAACGGCATGTTTCAAATCTGGCTCTGTAATCTTGTTTACATTAACTTGTACGCTGAGTGTTCTCCCTGAAGTCAATGGTACAAATCCAGTCTTAATGAAACTATTTCTTGTTTATTTTTACTCATCTGGTAATTATACTTTGCTATCTGATTCTTTTGTGACCCTTCAAGCAAAAGACTGCAGAACAGAAATAAAATCATCTTTGCTTCTGCGCTGGAGCCAGTTCTAAAGAAACGAAAAGTTCTTGTACCTGTTCTTAAAAGCCTCACACAATCTGGCAAGGAGGAGTACTCATATGGTATTATGAAGGTTGCTTGTGTATTTCAGATTTTTAAATATAGATGAGACTATGTGTTAAAGCTATTTTTGATGAGAGACAATGATCTAATACTGTAACTAGTTGCATCTGCTAGTAAGCTTAAAACAATCTTTGATAAACTGAGTCATCACATGCACAAAAATACAGGATTGATAGGAGAACTCTAAGTTGTTATTGAAGTCTAGAAGTAAAGCATAATAATTCACATAGTTAATAGAAGACAATATAAATATATAATATTTATAATATATTTTACTTTTGCTACTCAAAAGCAATAAAACAACTTTAAAAAGAACTTCATCAACAGAAACACATTCAGGAGGCCTGCAAAAATTGCAAATTTTGAAGCATAGGTTTCCATTTTCCAAACTTGCTACTTCATATTTTGTACAAAATTCACAAAGGATTTACATGAATTTTATATGAGACACAAGAGTTGCTCTGCCCTCTCCCTCATCCCGCTGATATGACTGCGAATTTTACGCCATTTTCTGTTCTTTTGTGGCAGTGATCAGAAAACATCCATCCATTTTTCACACTCAGACTATTCATACTTATTTGTGCAAAGTATTTTCTCAAGGTGTTTCAAGAATTGAAGTCCAAACTCTCTTGAAACAACTCTGTGACATTAAATAATAATTTGCATGGTCCCTTTACTATGTGATTTGTTCATCTTGTTTAATATAAAATGCTTGCTGCTGATTAAAGCTTTAATTTTGGGAGAAAATACCCTGGAACATTCTAACAGATTCCTCCGTGCCCCTGCCTCCTTGATGGAAGGCGCGGGCGCGGTGATGTGAGCACAGATCTGGGCTACATGGGCTGGAGCTTTTGTTGCTGGCTTGGGTTTGGGTTGTGTTTGGTTTTTTTTTTTTTAATCTTTGCTGTGGAAGGCTTATGAGAGGTTTGGTCAGCTGTTGTCTCACAGACAAAGTAGTGCCTATTGTTTGTGCTATTAATCTGTGGCATTTGGAGTAGTTTATTTTTAAATGGCCTTAAACTGTGCAGTAGCACGATTTACTTTATTGCAGCCAATATAGAGAATGTAGAGTGTTGTTCACTACAATATGTTATATCAAAAGTCCAGAATTCTAAATTCTAATAAAAAGTAACAGATTAAAATTTAAAAAGAGAAAAATAAATTAAAAATAATCCCAAAGCACTGTGTACAGAGGAAAAAAGTGCATCCAGATAACTCCCTTACAATTAAGATGTGACACGTATCTCTTCCTGTTCCATGTTATGGTACTTTCTCAGTAGGATGAGACTGATGACTTTATCACATTGTGATTAATCATTAAAGTCTTTAGACCTTCTTTGAGAATCTCAAAGTGGAAATGATGATTTATTAAATGGAAGCGTTTCTGAAATGTTACAGTTTTGGTCATTTTTCACAAACCAAACCAAATATCAAGTGAAACAGATGTTTACAAGCAATGCAGGTTGACACCAACACTTTTCCCGTGGAGAATGTGATTTTCAGGTATATAAAGTCTTATTTGAAAATTCTATTTAAATGCTTTATTTTCTTTCCTGGTGGAAGACTACTACAAATGAAAACACAGTCAGATTTTGAATAATATTTAAGATTTTTAATTGTAAGTCTATTTTTTTTGAAGGAGAAGAGTAATTTCCAGATATCTTCAGAAAAGGAAGAGGAGAAGAAGATGAAGTCAAAGGACTGACAGTTTATGTAGTGTGCTCAGAAATTTGATAAGTAGAAACCCTGGATCATTAGAGAGTATTAATGGAGATACTTCTATCAACCCATTTAAGTTATATCTAATCAGCTATGAATTAGTTATCTCAAAGGAACTTGGTTGACAATGACCATGTGCAAAATAGTTTCTGTGAGGAATTTAGTATAAATTATTTCTATAACTATTGTTGGCTCAAAAACTACTGTGGAAAAGTATAATGTAAATGTACTTCTGGGAGAGAATTCTGGTTTCTGCTCCCACTCCAGGTTATTTCACCCTTCAGTATATCTAGGGTCCCACATTGTGTAATCGTTCCATCCTCTTGACGTTTAGAATCGGGGATCTTTTTGGGTCAGATTATTTATTTTTTTGACATGATTCAATTTTTTTCTCTCCTTTTCATTTCTTAAGCTGAAAGAAAGTTATTGTGCCACTTATGGGAACAGGCTGAGTAAAATAAGTGTCTGTACACATTAAAGAAGTCCTAGGGGAAATCTAGTAAAAATATAGAGGTGAAAGTAGTTTGGGTAACCACAGTCATCTCTAAGAACAGCCTAAACTACTTAACTGATTTTTAAAATGTCTCATTTCCTGTGCCAGTGATTCTAGTGGAGGAAATGAAGCTCAAATATTGTTTGGTTCTGAGAATTTTTTTCTTCCTTTGGAATTTTTTAACGCATATAACACATGCACTTTTATTCCCATTGTTAGAAAATAAAAAGGGAACAATTACTGATTTCCTGTTTTGCTACCAGCGGTTTTGGTTTGTTTTTTGGTTTTTGTTTTTTTTCTTTTTGTCCAGAAGCATATACTATTAATTATGTATACTGTTGGTACAGATTCATTTTTCTTGTACAGAAGGCTTCAATTCTTTTCCTTCCCTGGCTGTTAGGCATCTGGGACTTCTTTTAGGTAAAACGTGCAGTGAATATCCAAGTAATTAATCTTCAGCCTATACTTGGGATAAACCTTCTTACTCTAGTGGTATTTGAGAGTTCTTTCTTGGCTTTTTTTACAGAAAACTTTTTCTTTTTTTTTTTCATTTAGCCATACTTTTGCCTTTACTTGAGATAATAGTCATCTTCTGTTACGCAAAGGATGATGTGCTCTTAATGTGATTCTGAAGATGTGCACATGTGGTCAAGAGAAGGTAAAAAATTTATTGGAAGGTTCCATATGAGAATGAAGCAGACCTAAAGTAAAACCTCAGTCTAACTGTACTAGTCGGGATCTATCTTCAGTGTTATTGCTTGCTTATCTACCTCTCCTTGCAGAAGAAATTCTCTGGGTAACCACGTTTCCAAAGCTGCAAGGTACCGCTAGCGAGTGACAACATTCCTATTAATTCTGTTTCTATTAATAACATATGACTAGACTGAGAAATTTTGATAGTTTTAATCCATAGTGACTTCTCTCACACTGTTTTTAAATTACAACTATTTTGTATTTTAGAAAATAAATTAATTTTTGAAGCTTAATATTTTCCATCTTATTAGTTCTCAGTAAGTCTTGTTTCTAGGATAGCATGTGTAACTTGAGGTTTTTGTACTACACTATGCTGTAGTTGATATCATCCCTATTATGGATGTAGAAGAAAGTAAAGAGTTCACCACAGGCAGTGTATCAAATGTTCTTTTCTTGTGCGACACTCGGATCTCTGATGTGTTCACACAGCTCCAAACTGCTTCTGTGGGAACTGCGCGCTCGGATCTGAGGCTAGAGCTAGGTTTCCTTTATTCAGGGTAATTACCTCATGGAAATCGCTGATGTCCGTTTCCTGACTTTTTACTCTGTCAGCTCGGAAACCCCGAGGTTTGGCCGGTGTGTCCCCAGCTCCGGGGGGGCGGGCCCGGCAGGCCCGCTCTTCCCGGCCGCTAGGTGGCAGTGTTCGCTGGCCGTTACCGGGGGCTGGGCTGGGGTGGCGAGGGCCGGCTCGGTTCCCGCGCCTGCGGGTTCGTTGTCCTGCTTAATTACAGTTGTCTCTAAGTTGATTTTTTTTTTTTTTTTTTAATTTTTGCTGCTCCATTTCTGACAGCTTTCCATCTCTTCTTGAGGGGCAGCTTTCTTTTGCTAGGCCTGCTAAATTACCCCATGTGTTTTGATGACTTAGGTCCAGAAGAGCTGCTTTGTTGTTTGACATCATGTCACTTCAGAATTTAAAAGATTAATATTGTTAGACAGTAATTTATCTACATTAAAACAAATGCCAAAGCTTCTTAAAAATAAAATAAGGAATAGCATAGATCTAAAAAATACTGTGTGATAGTCTTATGTCTAATTTTTGTCTTGTGTTCTCCTTAAAAAAAAGTCTAATTAGTACAGATTATGTTTATTAGCACGTGCACTCGCATGTACTGCCCGTCACTCTCCAGTTGCAGGTCTCTGCAGGGTTGGGGCTGGCCACCATGGCAGTTCATTGTTACGTGAAGTTCCTTTAGGGGACGTTGCACAAGAACCAAGGAATATGTAAATCACAGCACGAGAGTACGAGTGGCTGAAATTATGCCGTTATTAAATCTTATTTGTTTGTATGGCAAGAATCAGTAAGAGGCATATGAATTGTTGTGTTTAACAAAGTACAAATTGTGATCTATGAATTGGAATCAGGTGCGTTGTTAGGACAACAGAGACACACAGAGTACAAAGAAATATCTTTCAGTGCTAATGTTGAAAATGGGAGAAAGGCAGCAAATCTCTGGCAGGAACTTTCTCTTCGGGATGCCTACCAGGGGGGTGGGGGGGAAGAGGAGCAGTGAGGAATCGGGATTTTAGGAAGCAGTTCTGTTTGTGCAAGGTGTTGGATTTTGAGTTTCTCAGTTCACAAAAATAAAGAAACAATGACGCTTTTTGATTGTAAAGAATACCAGAAATGCTAGAGGCACAGCAAGACTCCTTTATGATTTTTTTTTCTAAAATGTCTATTGTTGAAATTCAGGTGTATGCAGCAGGTTAGCAGGAAGCTATCTGGGACGAGTTATTTAACTCCCAACTCTCTACTTGGAGGATCTAGATCACGAATAAAACTTAAGTTGTGCCTCAGTTCAAACACTGACAATTTCGTTGTCTGTAAATTACATGATATAATCAATCTATAGATATATTTATTTCTTTAGAACTCTTTCTGGATTTGAAGATCTTAAAATAGCATTTGGCCATGTGTAATTTTTAACTTATAATCATGAATATATTTGGAAGAATTTGTCTATCACAGCTTGCCTTCATTACCTCTGAATCTCCCTGTTGAAACAGAAGAGCTCTTTGCTCTTCTTTGAACCCCAAAAGCTTTTCTACAGTAGCTTTCATGGAAAGCAGACCCCCACTGCACTGGCAGAAGTTTGTATTTCTGTAGGGCTGCCTCTAATTTAATTTAAACCAACAAATCCCGCAAATTGCTGCTTGTCCTCAAATCTCTTTCAGATGGTAAAAGATGTGTCTCTTGTGGACTTGTCTACTACTCAACCTAGAACAATCTCAGGTTTTGCACAACATTACTTGCAAAGTTACGTAGGAGTGTCTGAATGGTTTCCTGAGACGACTCCTTCCTGTCCGTGGTTCAGCCTGGTGGGTGGTCCGTCAGCTGCTGAAGTTGGTGGTGAAGAATTAGACAAAACAGTGCGAGAGTTCACACTGCACAGCGGCTGCAGAGCTCTTTAGTATGTAGTCGTACTGCTTACGGTATCTTTTCCTTCCTTTCTAGCCGTATAGCCTAGCGTGGCCTCCTGTTAGCAACATCACCTTAGATGTTTGCTACAATGATGGAACTTCTCCTGTGAAAGCAAAACAAGTCACACTTTAAAAGCTGTCCTGAATTGAGATGTAAATCCTGGTCTAAACTCTGGTGAAATCACCCATTGATTTAATTGGGTTTGGGCTAGTTCCCTAATCTTGTGGCAGCTATTAGGGCACGTGCTTTAAAATAAAATTTTTTAAAAATAATTAAAAAAAAAAAAACCACAAAAAACCTCTCTGAAAAATTAGACTTTGTATCACTTTACCACCCCTGAACACTTCCAGAATTTGCCTCCCATAAATTTTTGCATGCTAAAATAGAGAGTTGTTGCAGCATGTTCTCCCAGAAGGCTGTTTCCATTTTACATCTATTAAGAGGTTTTCCTTTTCTTTTCTTTGAACATGTCAACTTTGAGCAATATTGATTATGATAATAAAACTGAGAGAACTATTGCTGCAGGTGCATTTACATTTTCAATCACACTTCTGCCTCTGTGCACCTACTTGGCAAGGAGTAGCTCATTCTCCAGAGACACCCATGGCTCACCACCGAGTTCTTCCCACGGCCACAGAGCAGCAGTTGAAGATTGCTTTGTTTCAGAGCACTGGAGGTAATTGCTTGGTGACAGGCAGAGCTTAACATGTTTGGACAGCCTAAAGGGATGATCTGACTCTAAAGAAGTGCAAAAATTGCAAAACTCGGTAAGCAAACAGGGCCTGGCCCCACGCCTACATTTCAAAGAGGCTGTGTGACCTATCAGCTAGTGCTAGAATGCAGCATGGGAATCCCTGTGTTGTACAAAGGGACAGAACTAGGAAGGCACTTTCGCATCCAGTGAGGATACCCAGAGGGCACACATATTGCAGAAAGGGTATGTAATACGTCCTGAGAATATAGAAAAAAAAAAAAAACAAAAACCCAAGTGGTTGCTTTCCTGGATGCTTGGAAGCCAGATACGCAGAAAGATGGGCACTTCTCTAATGAACCATGTATTCTCTGTGTGTTGAAGTCCTACACACGCACCATGCGTGTGGTCAGTGCCCGTGTCTGTGTTGCACAGGTGCAGTGTTTGACCAGACCAGCACAGTGCATGTGAGGGTGATGCAAAGTCAACCGCCAGTTGCACGTTTTGTTTGCTGGGTGCCGCAGAGGCTGCTCCTCGGTACTTGGCATCCAGGCTTTGTGAACTGGCCACACTCATTCATTGTAGAAATCCAGCAGACTGAGAATACTAATATTTCCGGAAGGAATTGGGCCTGAAGAAAGTAAGCAAGAGGGCTTATCATTAAAATGAAGGGAGGAGGATTTAAAAATAAATGTCAGAATGCTCTGGAAACACGTTTCCCAGAGCAATGAGCTTTGTAGGCCAACTGACAGAAGCCCCTGCCCTCAGCTACTGTTTCTGTGGTGCATGCCCAGTCTTCTCTAGGGAGATTTCTCACAGCTATGGATTGCCAAAGGTATAACAGAGATAATATTCCCAGCACTGGCGTAACTCAGGGCATTTACTTTCAAAGAAAATATTTTATTCAGGTGTCAGAAATCTCCTGATCTGAGGGAAAGGTGGAGGGGGGGAAGAGGAGGAGGGGGAGCAATTCAGGCTAATTAGCTGTGAATATTTTATTACTGATGAAGCATTGTTCTTGTTATGACTTTTTAGAGAAAAAAAAAAAGTGAGGAAAAATCAGAATGTAAACATGAACGAAGATAATGCAATTAACAGACTTGGCCAAAAGAAGGCTGAATTAAAGATCTTAAGCATGTAGAAAATACCTTTTCCAGACCTACCCTACCACAAAAAAAAAGATAAATTTTCTCTAAAAGCCAAGTATGAGACCCAAGAATGGAGAAGCAACTGTTAGGACTTGGCTGGAATGATAGCTCATTTTGAAAAATTCTTATAATTACTATCCTTGCAAAAGATTGAAGCAAAGATTAAAAATAAATGAAGGTTGATTTAAGCTAAACACAACTAAAACCAACTGATTCCCCCTTCTCCCCCCCCCAGTCCTACTGGAGGATTGTTTGGGCAAGGCACTTTATCCAATTTCATGTTCTCAAAACCGAAGAATTTCATGGATTCTCCAGTTTTTGGATTGTGGTGCGGATGTTAGAGAAAACTCTGAAAGTTGTATAGCCATTACTATATTTCTGATTAAGGTGAGCTGAGTCTGTATCAAGGCTCCTCAGAGATGTTGACGAACTAATTGAATTATCTAGCACTGATTCTGAATTTTCAGTGTTAATGAAATTTCTCTGGAAGTTCTTTCTCCTTGAATCAGTATGGCAAACATTAGCCTGCGTTGTGTCCTTCATTCATAAATATTTCCACAGCATGAAACAAACCTATTTTGTTTAAATGCAAATAAGTCACTGGATTTTGTTGCGTAACAAATTTTGTTTAGGTGATGTGTAGTCTTTGAAAGTGACTGTAATGAATTCCAAGCTTTTAATATTCCTGTCTAGTATTTCTTTTTATTATTATACTCTTTTGTTTGTCTGAAGTGGAAGAGATTATCTGTACTCTAACGTAAGCCTTCAGAATATCCCACTATACAAAGGTTATGGTACTGAGCCTTATTTTTTCCACAGAATAAATAACTTTTTAACAAAGGGCTTCACTATGTTGTTAGTCAGATTCCATTACTTTCTTTGCACTGCCGTTAAGCTGAAATGGATAACGTTACCTTCAGAGAGAAGGCAGCAGGTTGAGATGTAGCCAAAAATATCAGAATTAAGAAAATAAGATATGTGCAGTTAGCCAAGGAAATTATTTTCCCATAGCAATGGGAACAGCACCTCTCACAGATAAACTAGTCCGAAAGCTTTGGCAAAATTGAGATTCTGAAAGCAGTTACGGAGCAGGCTCCAACAGCAACGTGACGCAGGAGTCCTGCAAGGATGGAAGGTGTGTTCAAATGTGGCAGCCTGATAACAGGACTCTTTGGTTTTGATCTCTCAAGGAGTTTATCACTAGATGTATTGAATGTTTGTTTAGGTCTGTCTGTAAAAATAACTTAACTGGGATGGAGTCTACAGTACAGCATTCTTTTTTTCTTGTTCTGTTATAATTCTCTGTCCCTAATTTCCTGCTTCCTCATTTGGCTTGAATTGGACCGGTTCATGAGAAAAGCCTTCTCCATAAGGCATTAATTTTGTGTGGGGGAGAATTCTTTGTAGATACTCTGTGAATTGGAATAATAAACTACTATGGATTTGAAAGCTACTTTGGACAATGGCAGAAAGTCTGGAACTTTTGTTTCATTAGTATCCATTTTTTCAGTTAATCCCACTGCAATTTGAGGTAATGTATTTGCTGGTTTTTTTTCCTTTGGCAAAAATGCAAAACCCTTCTTGTCCACCAAATGCATGCACGTACTACAGACTTGTGTTGCTGACATATCTGTACTTGGATTGAAACTCTAAATGAGTGTTTTTGAATAGCACACCATAAATATTTTTTGCAGAATATTTCATAACTGCATTTAGAAGTTGTAGTGATTTTTCCCAGGCTTGAATCGGTGACGTGAAGTGTGTTATGTTCTTCACATGAAAGACCTGGTGGTACTGAACTCGCTATAGCTCTTGTGTGGTTGCATCCGTGCAGGCTGTCACTGATATTGTTGGCCGTAGATGCTAACGTTCTGTAACATTTTATTCTGAGTCTTTGTATTTACTTTTGATTTTTTTCTTTTCTTACCAAGTCAGAGAGTTTGATATTTCTAATACAAGAGCATATTCTTTCCAAATAATTTTTTTTACGTTTATGATAAACTTTCTAAAATCCTTTGCAACATTAAAAAAATTTTCCATTTTCAACTTTGTTAAGGTTGTGACTAAATAACATAATTCAATAACGTTAAATTCTCTTTGAATGCTGATTTGAATCCCTTGTACACAAACCAGTAGTAATTGTATTGGGCAATATATGTCCACATTTTTTGACACTCCCAGTTAAATAAGCTGTGTTTATTGAGTGAACAGATATTGTATATATTAAAAAAAAAAAAAAAAAAGTCTTACTGCAGCTGCTTTTGTGACACAGCAGGTTTTTAAGTCTCCCTTCAAAGGTGCTGCCGGGGAAATTCTAGGCGCTGCTTTATTTATGATGCTAATGTTGTGGTAAAATTGGCTTCAGGGGAGGGACTTTTCAAAGCATCTCGCTGCTTAACAGCACAAGGAATTTGTGCTCCCAAGTCTCTTGGGTACTTTTGAAAATCACATTGCATGTATGAACCTACCTGTAAGGATAGCTACTTGCTTGGACCACCATTTGGATTAAATGGACCCCTTTAGTGCAGAAGAGGACAAAAAATAGATTTTTTTTTTTTTCTGGAATTAAATTAAAAACATTGACTAAGATCTGCAAATATGTGTGGGTGTCTCCACGGGAAAATCTTGGTGGATCTAGGTGAAGACTGCATATCAAAATAAGTAAAAATAGTTACTAAATGGTGTATTTTCTAGAAGAGAATAACAGTTTTGAGGTTCTGATCTGAAGCCTATTGAAATAAAAGGACTCTGCAGAGTGTAAGGCTTGGGATAGTTTTTGAGATCCTTCCTTTCATTGAATAGTACAAGGGGTCTCAGCGAAGTCTGTGAGATTAGTCATTTAGTGCCTCTAGGGATACAGTAGTGATTAGCAGTAAAAAAACATCCTGATAAAGTAAACTAAATAAAATAGTAATTGTATCTTGAAAAATTATATCCAGCTATACACTCTGTTAATCTTCTGGAGGGAATTTTCTGAAACATTGAGTGTTCGTGCAAAATTAGTCATAGCTAGTCAAAACATTTCAGTACCAAGTACCAGAAAATATATTTTATTTTGCATCCATCCACAGAAAGCAACTTTTCTCATGTGCTCACAATTGTTAGTGATTCTCAGTAGACCAATCTGAACAGATCATAAGTATGAAAGAGCAAGAGCTTGCATCCTTGCATTTTACATATTCTACAACATCAGGCACTGGAAGAGTAACGAAACACTTCTCAACAAACTTGTTCAATTGTTATATAAATCAGTATTTTTCATCATTACACTATATTACATCTAATCTTCTGTAAGTGTTCTTGCTTATTGCTTTTTTAATGAATGTGTTTCTCAGTTCTGAGTTACGGCTGGCCTTATGGTTTTAGGAGGGGCAGGTATTGTTACACATACAGATGGTTTTGGTTCATTTCCAAAGTAAAAATGATTAACTAAGTGTTGGCAGCTTCATCTACCATTTTATACATATATCTAAATATATTTTATGGTAAGAGTCGTTTGTTCTAGGTGTAAGGGTGGGAAATGCATCTATACCCTGTAACCTAATCAATCTTTCAGAGTTCACAGTGGCAATCAAGTCCTGGAAAGAACATTTTGATGAGAACAAAGCTGTTGAGGAATTCTTGTGAGTCCTGTTAGAATGATGGCTTGGAATTGATATAATGCCAATACCTGTGAGAAGTCTAAAACTCAAAAGAAGTCTTACTGATTCAGTTATTGTGCTTCATGGATTTTTCCCTAAAACTTCTTTTTGTAGGCCATGTTGGCAGATTGTGCAGGGCAGTCTCCTGTCATGCTTTGGCGCTGATGGCATGCTGATCGCAAGGCAGAAGAGTAGTTGTATTTTAGAGACTTTGAATTGCCAGTCTGGTGGTGAGTCTAGTCTACTCCCTGACAAACGCTGGTCAGTAGTGTGACAATTCCTAAATAAATTGTCTCACTGACCCTGCTCATGGTCTTGTTTAGGGAGCCCCATTTAAGCCTCCAGCCATCACCTTTCTTGGTGTAGAGTTCCATAGCACGCTCATTCCAATCTGAGGCCTTAGGCTCTAACCCTCTGTTGTTCATTGCGATCTCCTTCAGCAGGTCAGGTCAACACCTGCAGTTCCATTCTCTGCAGCGTTATAGTGTACATCTTGTTTCTGAAAAGCAATATGTTATTTAAAACGAAACACTTCACAGAAAGCAATTTTTAAAAGAGCAATCAGTCTGACATGTCTCCCCATACACTTTTCTCAGGTCAGTGTTCTCCCTCTGTAAATTTAAGTCCTGTGCTGTGTCAGGTGTTTTGAACAAAGTGAAATCCCTCCTTCAGCTCCCCTGATTGGGGCTGAAATACTGAGAGACTCATCTCCTCTTTTATTGTTATCACCATGCTTTAAACGTCTCAAATGTCTTCATTTCCTGAAGAATTCTTTCTTCAACTATTTGGAAAACCAATACAAATACAATACATGTTACTGTAATGTTCTTGGAAAGTTCTTGTCCCTGAGGAAGGGATGTGGCTTTAAGGTCTTCCTGTGCCCTCAGATTTTATTTAACTTTATGCAGATATCAAGAAGATACTTCTTCATTCAAGATGCAAATACTCTCATATGTTTAAGAAAAAATTTGAGAGAGAGAATTTAATTGCAAAAATATCGGTAGACTCCATGTCACTACTTTCGTTGAAGTTGTGTGGATTTTATCACTCTTTATCACAAATTTTGAATGGATGTCTTCCAATACGTAGAATTCAGCAGACAGTATGACCTGTTGATTGATTCTAAAATTGTCTTGACAAATTGCAATCTCATAAATATTTTCTGTTTAACTTGAAGCTTGTTCTGAACGCTGTTACTTCTGCTATTCCTTTTTAAAAGCTTGCATTTATTTTTTAAGGGATTCTTTGCTTTGTAATAAAGACATGTTACAGACCTGTTCATAACCGTCCTTTGTTATGCCTTTAAAAATTGACAAGAATGCTGTTGTGCGTTAATACACTTGACAATTCATCCTAATTAAAAAAAAAAAAGGGGGAAAGAAAGTCCCCATCTGACACTGAAAGTACAGTGTTTGCAAGGTTCTGTGTTTTTATGAAGTAGAATGCCAGAGTAAAACCCATAAAGAAAGTGCAATTGCATGGCAAATTGGAGACAGTTTCTTGGGGGGAAGGAGGAATTCCCCCACATGTGAAGAGATTCAGCTTTTGAATAGCTTAGCTCCACGCTTCTCCAATTTTTGTTGGTATAAAATTCATCTCAAACTTTCAACAGCTGGTTTTGCAGATGTAGTCTTGAATGATCGTGTGACTATGAAATATAGCGTAGAGATTATGAAATTAGGTTTAAATCCATCAGCTTGGTAACAGCAGGTTTAGGCAAGTGGTGTGTAACACCATGGAAGCAAATTCACTCTTTTTTTTTAAAAAAAAAGTAGTTTTATCTGTGTGTCTGTGCAAGGTAAATTGACTGACATGGATTTGCTGTGGCTAAACCACTTTCAGTACTTGAGCTAGTTAACTTTAAATTAATTTAAAGGTTAATTCATCCATCCCTAGGCTGAAGAGCAGACAGCATTGTAAGCAAACTGTAAGTACAGAACTTAGAGAACCAGAGACCAAATACTGAATAATTACATGTCTGCTTGCCAAGTAAAGAGAGTCTGCCCCACTGCTGCGTACTGGAAGTGATAATTGCCACACATCAGCCACCTGGGGCTGGAGTCATCTCTGGATCTTAGAGTCATAGAATGGTTTGCGTTGGAAGGGACCTTTAAAACCCACCCAGTCCAACCCCCCTGCAAGGAGCAGGGACATCCCCAACAAGATCAGGGTGCTCAGAGCCTCATCCAACCTGGCCTTGAATGTTTCCAGGGATGGGACATCCACCACCTCTCTGGCAACGTGTTTGCAACCTGGGCAATCTTCTTTGTGTGTTTCCTTAACTTGTTTTAGTTTCTGAAACATTTAATTTATTTTATTTCTGTGAAATCACTTGTGGTGATGCTTAGCCTTGTTCATAAATATGCTGTGTTAGCTCCTTGCTGCACTCAAGCCCTCCGTAGGTGCTTAGTAGATGCTATGATGTTTTCCTGGGAAATTTCTGTGGGCAGAACAAAAAGATGGCATGAGGCTTTCTCAAGTCCTTCTCTCAGTTCCAGCTGCCTATACTGTGGCATATTCTATAGAGCCAGAGATGATGAGAGTCCCTCCAGATGCATGACTGACTCAAGTTCCAGTGCTGGTAATATGTATTTAATTTTCAATAAAACCTAGCAATAGAGAAAGAAACTGCATGGTATAAGAGCAAATTGCCATCGCAGTAACTGGAGTTGTTTCTTTAAAAACAATTTGAAGTGCTTGTCACTTTAAGATCTTCATATACAGTTTTGGTGGGTTTTTTTCCTCAAAAGGTACCTGCTGATGCTTCTGAAAATAAGAAACCTTGCAGTGGCGTTAAAGCGAAAAAAAAAAAAAAGATTTACAAATATGTCCTTCAGCAGATTATAGTTATCAGCTTTCCAATCTCTTCTCAAGATGAAAGGTGAAACAGTCTGACTTGAAACAAAGAAATGAACCCTATCTTGTCTTTGAACTGTTTGCCAAGGAAGTAATGGGCTTATGGTATTTACCTGTGCAATGCTGAATTTTGCTGAGAACAGCAGCTTTTAATGAAGCATACAAAAATATTTGAAATTTAGATATATTTTTGTTTGAACAAACTGTAATTCTGAAATGCTTCTATGAATTGCTGTTTTCTACATATCTGTGTACATTCATGTGCTTCAGTTTCAACTGAGCCTTGTATTCTAGAAGTCATTGCTTAAATTTTGAAAATAAAAATAATTGTAATAGCCCTAAAATACAACTTTAATTTCTTCAAAGAGGCCATATATGGCTGTTAACTTCTTGCTTCTGGGCAGCTTGAATCTTTTTCAGCATTCATTTTCCAAAGACCCAGGCTGGTGCACAACTTCATATGTGAAGCTATTCCTATGGATTTCAGCTGGACTGTTCATATGAAGAGAGCATGTACATGGACATTTGTCAGATAATGAAAAACAAAACAGGAAGATAAATGTTATTACAACCAAGATCATCCAGCAGTTCTGTGCTGATGTATTTCTGTGCATTAATCCTATTAATGCATAGAAAGATTATTTACTAAAAAATATGTATTCAGAAAAGATAAGAGCTGTCCCAGATAATTCTGAAGTAGTATTTAAAAACACATGGTACTTGACTTTTAACAAAACATCTATACATACTATAGGAAACTGCACATGGCCATCGTACAGAAAGCCCCAAATAGTTACTTTGTGGGTTCTGCTGTCCTTGAACAATCAGATGACCGAAGAGTGTGCAGAATTAACATGACACAGCCAGAAACCTATGTGTGCTCTACCAAACAAGGCTCTTTTCAAGGGGAAAAACGAGCCTCCGAACATGGCATTTAGGATGCTTAAACCGTACTGAAAGCTCCTCTCTCCTGCCCTTCAGTGAGGTGCTGTTCTTTATTCTTGCAGGTGTTCTGCAAACGCATCATTTTATTACGTAGCAGATACGGACCCGTTGTTTCAGGTATTCCATTAGGCACCCTGTTTCTCCATTTCAGTCCCCGACAGTCGCGCTTGAGTCACTTCACAGCTGTGAAGTCTAGACAAAGGCTTTTTTAATCATGGCACTTCTAGTTAAGTTCTTCAGTTTACAATCAAATCTGCTTGCAAGAGGTAATTTTAGTACTCTGTGGCTCATTGCGAAGCCATCTTACTTTCTTTTTATGCAATGCTGTTAAGATTTCTTGAAAGTTCTAGTCTTGTAAATATTCCTAGACTAAGCTGCTTTGTGATTAACAAACATAGGTGATTAGCCAAAGCCTGAAATCTTTGTTCCCTTTCCATTTATAAACTCACAGGCTTCATACAGAGGGAAGCACAAGATGGATTTCTTCAGTTTCCCTAATAACTGTTAGAATTCTTGTGAATGAAAAATTGTTCGTAATCTCATGGGATGTGACAAGCATTGCAACATATGGTGGCCATGTTAGTTGTCCAAACCCAGAAGCAGCACAGAGTAAAGCTGTAGCAAAAAGAGTATTTTTTTAAAGCATCATTGCGGTTGTTGTCTTCGTTCTCCTAAGACTCATGTATCTTTTTTGCTTACTTGTTTATTGCCATCCAACTTTATGAGAAGAGAGAAGCTTTGAAATAATATTCAACATGGATAACATTATTTGTAATTTAAGATCATTCTAGCAGTCAACACAGAAAACAATTACTGCCTTTCTTTTTGCAGTAGCTTAAACATAGCTGAGGACTGTTTCCACATGCGTCCTCCCCTAATTGTCAGTTCTTTACACTAAACCAGCTTTGCCTGCCGACAGTTTGTGAAATAATTGTATAGACAATTTTTTTTTTTAAACCAGGTATGCACATATTCATATGTATGCAAGCAAAGCAGAGAGGAACAAACTGTTAATTAAACTTAAATTAATTCAAGCTTAATTAATTTAAGTTTTCCTAGGTCAGTCTAATTTTTTATTTGATCGAGAGTGGAGACTAGTACGGGAACATTGCATGATAAATCTAAGAAATTCTGCATAAGGATTAGATGATTCTTGGGCTGGAAAATGTGGAAAAGCACGGGCAGAACACCTCCAAATTTTCACTCTGCTCTCACAAGCGTGTTTGCAAAGATGTTTGACCATCTTCGTTGTTCCTCTGGGCTCTTTCTTTACTTGCTGAGCATTCTTTTTAGACAGAGTACTGCAGAAGAGGAAGGATTATTTCATGCATTTTTCAAGCAATGCTGTTATCCACATCTGCCAATGCTATTGGTGGTGTTTTGGTGCAAGTGTGATGTTGTCTGTCCCAGGTTCAGTTTGTCACCAGGTACAGTCCCAGACTCTCCATTGTAGTATGCCAACATGCCCAGTTATTTCCCATCTTATGAGTTGGTAGCAACACAAAGAACTGTAGAAATCCCTTGTATCTCTTCTACAGTGCTTTCATGTCTCCGGGGGAAAATCCAGTTCCTTTTGGGGAAGTGGGATTTGCGGTAAAGTGAAGACCAATGGTTCATTCTGACACGTTTTGATCAAAGTAGTTATAAAGTACTCTTTTGCTTTGAATCTTGTTCTGAGCTAAATGCATTCATGCAGATAAGCCCTAGGGCATGCAGGATTTGGCCCTAGTGAGGATCTGAATGAATGCTGGGTAAAGTCAGGAAAGATTCTGTTATTTTTCAATAAGTTTTGAATTAAGTCTCAGTGGAAACATATTCTAGGCATCCCTATGAATCTGAATGTTACTGCTCCTTCATATCTGCCAATGCAGCTGAAGGCTATCAGCATGCAGGAAGCTGCCAGAGGGCCAAGGAAGTGGTTATTCGCCTGTATTCACCACTTCTGAGATCGCACTTGGGGGTTTGAGTGGGATCCCAAGCTCCAGAAAGATACTGCTGAACTCCTACAGAGGGCCAGCTACTGCTTGAAGACCTCAAGTCCTTAACGTATAGGCAGAGCCTTAGAGCACTGATTTGTTCAGCCTAGACTGAGGCTGTGGCAGCTGCTTGATTGACCTCATGGGTGGCTAAGCAGAAAACATCCTCTGGTTCTTCTTGGAGGCACACAGATGACTAGCAACAGACACAAGTTACAGTAGGGGAAGTTCTGACTAGAGAGAAGGAGAAAATTCTTCCAAGTGAGGGTGTTCAAGTCACTGGAACAGAGCCTGAGAGAAGTTGTGGAAAATTAAAGATTTTCAAAATTGAACTGGACAAGGTCCTGAACAACCTGATCTCAACCTAAAATTTTCCCTAACTTTGAAGTTAGCTGTGAAATTGGATCTGATGGTCTTCAGAGGTTTCCTCTAAAATATGTATTATTTCATAATTCTAACATGAGCAATGCATGATAAAGCATCTTGAGAAAAGATTTTCCTTCTACCAGTCTGGTTCACCAATGGTCCCACAAATCTGCATAAGCACAGTTATAAGGGCAGTAAACTGTGACATGGAAAAAAAAAAAAAAGTCAGGATGGAAAGGGAGAAAAGCGGTAATCAGAGGAAGCCTCCTAGTTAGGCTCCAGTCCTGGATGCATTGAAAATGGGAATGTGTCACCAGGCACTCTGGTATTTGTCCTCAACTTCTGCTTTATTCCAAGAGCACCGCCACACCACTAACAGTTTGTGGATCACTTTCTTGATGGACACCATATGAGAACAAGAGATCAGACAAAGATCATCCTTTGCAGTACTAATTGCTTAAATCTGGATAGCATGTAAGGACTGAGAGCTCTACATGGAAAGTCAAGAATGGTGAGATAGATCAGTGCCATGTACAGAGGCCAGGTTAATCAGCATCAGAAGTCTACATCCCAGCTTTAGCACAAAAAAAAATTCGAATCTTAATCTTGGCTTTTGATAAATGTTTCCTTGTCATTATTTGATCAATCACGTCTTAATGGAAAGTGCAGCAATATGTAATCCTATAGCTCTGTATTTGAAAGACAGACAGAAAGAGAAAAAAATACTGCAGTAATCACATTTGAGATGGGAAGAAAGCACATATGGAATGCACATGTAGCTAAGTATGTAGGGAGGCTTATTGAGATTCTTGCAGAAATAAGGAAATAACTGAAAAAAAAACTGTTGTAACTACTAAACGCTAGCAATTCCCAATATGATTTTTTTTTTTTTTTTTTTTAAAGGTAGTAAATCAGAGTGTCTATTCAGCCCTGGACTTTAATAAGCTAGGGTTCCATGCAGAACATGTGGAGTCTTCTTGCACGTAACAATAGGACTCACTAAAAAGCTTAATCATAAAATCATAATTCTAAACTATTATATTCCAGATGTCTTTACTGGTTTGCCTGTGAAGACAGTCTGGGATAAACTGATGTCGGGATGTTGTCTGCCTGTGCTTTCGTCTGTTATGGTAACTAATGTTTGCATCTGGACAAAGGTCTGCTCTACTGCTGTAACTTAGGGAGGAAAGCAGAATTTCTCCTAGTTTGTGCCCTTACTTGGGAGAACTTACTTGAGATGAATAAAAAAAGCAGTCACACTGATGTCAGATCCTCATGGTGATGAAATGCTACAAAATTATTGCAACTAAATGCAGTGGCATGACAGCCGTCTTCAGGAGTCCGCTTCATGGCTATCCTTCCTCAGTGTAGAAGTGCATTCGTTTTAGCAGTTGGCACAAATGCAAGCTCAAAAACAGAGTTTTGATCATAAGTTTATTTTTAAATAAAATCATCATAGAAAAGAGATTCTCAGAGGTTTTTTTTTCAATGCAGTCCTATTAAAATCTGTGGAGTTATTTTAACTTTACAGGAAAATAAATTAAAATCCCTAGCATCATGCCATGGCTTTCTATTTTATGTTACCTTCAGTAGTAAATTGAATTGCTGTGATACCTAAAACCTCTGTTGCAAAGTTCATGCAATTGATCAGAAAAGAAAAAAAAGTTGTGAAATATTTTGTCATTATTACAAAACATAATTTTCCTGAATTGAAACAGTTCATAGTCATTAAGTGTCTGATTAATGTTGTTTTCATCCTTTTCCCCATTTTTCTCATCCCTCTCTCACTTTCACAGTTAAAGAAAGGCCAAAAAGAGAGAGTGGCTCAGAAGAGCACATTTTTCCAGTTAATGTCAGAGTTGTTTTTCTATGTAGACACATGTTTAAGCAGTTTTCTACTATTTATGCCAAGGTACCATGATTAACTATGTTAGTAGCATTTATAATTGTTAATAATTTAAATCAGTAACTACTTCTATGCCATTAGTGCATTGCTTTGAGCACTCTGAATACACCAATAGCCATTTTATTCCTCTTTTAGCAGAACGTAATTGAGTGCTGTATTTCAATTCAAAATCAGGACAAGGATTAGATTAAAATTGTCAAGGAGAACTTTCAATTTTCTTACCTAAGCAAAAGTTTGAATTTAACTCATTCTTGTTATTCAAGTATCACTCCATGTGTGCCTTGGTGTTTTTTTTTTAAGAAGAGATACTTTCTGTCTTTTTTTTTTGCTTAAGAATTGTTTTATGATTTAGAAATTGGTTTAGACAAGCCATCAAGAATCGACCAAAACTGCTAAAACCAATGTCTGAAAAGGGATATATACTAGTACAACTTCAGCTCAAAAGCTATCGATGTACATAACCATGAATTGCATAAACTCAGAATCCTCGGCAGAGTCTGTGGCTGAGGAGGAAAATCAATTCTAGCCTGATGAAGCACAGGTCCAGCCGTTTGATTACTCTTCTCTCAAGTTTCTTAAGTTAGAAACGTGACTCTTGCAGTTCATTCTTACCTTTTTGTGACAGCAGCACAATGTAAGAATTATAGATAATCTGTTCAAGTTTAGTGTAATTTTGGGATTTCAGAATCAAGCTCTGGTGACTAAAGATGGTTTAGAACAAATGAAACACATTTAGGAAATCGGAAAAGGACTTTTAAAACTGACCTTAAGTCTGAATTGTAAAATCCTTAATTATTGGGTCAGAGATCTCATTGCAGCTGTGAAATTATATTCAACTTCACATTCCTCCAGACTACACAACAGGAGCCTGTGCTACTGCAGTTCTTGAGTGGGATAGTACAATTATATCTTGTTTTTTTCCAAGATACAACTTTTAAAAATCCTTTGCAATATTGATGTGAAATAGAGCTCCCTTTCAGTTTAGTATTAAGTTTTCTTTCTAAAGCTTCTGTGCAAGACTGATGACTGTTTTGCTCATGTTGGCTCTTTCTCCTGAGCTCCTCCGTAATCCCAGTCCATGTGGAAGTGCTGAAGGTACCGTGCCACACTACTTGCATGTCTGATAAACATTTGCAGGCATAAAGTTCTGCTCTGGAAGCTAACAAAATTGTTCAGGACAGCTGCTTCCCTTTGCCTTCGCCCACTGCTTTTGCAGCTGAGTAATTACATGCTATTTTGTGAATGTGAATTCTGCAAGATATTAATAATAAAAATGGAAAGGTGGATCTGATCCCTAAAACACTGAGATAGCCTCGCAGATTGAGAGGTGAACAGTTTCATGGGAGAAGAGTTTTATTTCCAGTTGGTGAATTTGGGAAAGGCATTGGTGATTTTACAGCCTGAGTTTTTTGTTGGTGAAACAGAAATGAAGATACTGACTTCTGTGAATTGCTTTGAGAGCTGAGGATTAATTATGGCATGTAAGAGTGGGACAGGACTGTTCCCCCTAGCCAGCGTGGTAGAATCTCTGCAGTCCTCATGGGAGCTGGGTTGGTTCATTTCTAGCAACGTTTCAAAAGTAATCAGCCATTTCTGCTTTCCTCTGTGTACCTTCCCTAGCAAAGATAGTTAACGTTAGTACTGGAGCAGTGCCATTGTTTCCAGTGGATGTTATGATTGGCACTGAGCATTTTGAGGGTAAGGTGTGCTACAAAAACTAATGAGCGAAGTTTTAAGGGTTGGATAGACTATATGACTGTAATTGAAGATAATTGCCCTTAATAGAGAAATGGAATACAATCATCATCTTTGTCCTGTCTAAAGACTAATCTCAAATGGACCAAAAACTGTATGTTGAGAAAAACATTTTAATTAAATATTGATAATAAAGGTAACTTTAGTATTTAATATGTTTCATGCTCTTCAAATTTGCATTTAAAACTTCAAGAATTACTGCAAAAGTTAGCTTTACAAAAAAAAATTCACAAATTTTAAATTAATTTTCTTAGATGAAGAAGATACACGTGTGGAAGGAAATGCAGCTAGTAACTGTGGCGTACCAAAAGTTTGTTTATATAAAGTCAAGGCTTAAAAGTACTGAGAAGCTATTACCAGGCAGCTCAGACCACGACCTGCCTAGCTCAGGTATCATAGTCTTATATCTAACTAAATTTTTAGTATCTTCAGTGCTTTTCCTTTTCTTCTTTTTTTTTTTTTTAATATAAAAAATGTAACTGAATGTGTCAAGTAGTATGTAACAATATGTGAAAGTAACTCCCACAAGCACTTGGATTGTTGTGCAGATACTCTTGGACTAACCTCTAAACCAATTAAGTCCAGATCAGATCATTCATGACCGCAAATCGTTCCCATATGAGGACTTCTCCATGAGTACGATAAATAAAGTTCCATAATGAAAACCAGGACTGCCACTAGCCTGCAGTGGTGGTGTTGGAGGAAAGGGGACAATGGAGTACAGAAATGAAACTATATTAATGTGAATTGTTCTTCCAAATGAAACACTTAGGAACAACAAAGAGACCTTGCAACATCTCTGCTGTTGCTGCCACAGAGAAGAATGTTTGTTGTTAGTGAGGCACCTCTCACAGGAACATCATTTAACTGTGGTGGGGGACTTCACTTGGCTTGCTGTAAGGAAAACGCCAGTGTAGATGTTTTACTTGCAGGAAGGAGTAGAGTGAGAATGCCGAGGCACGGGCAGTCAGACAGGGAAAGTGGCGTGGTGTATTTATGGGCAATTACAAGAGTGACATCTCTGGGTGACTGCTGCTTCAATGGCATTACAGAAAAAACATCTATCTTGAAAAATATTTTTTGATGGTGTCTCTCAACCATAAACTTCCTTCTTTATGTTGACTGAGCTGCCACTTTACATAAAATTTTACCTGAAATAAAAAATTATTTTATTACAGTTTTAAGATGCATTACTATTTTTAGGAGGGAAGGACTGTATAAAAAAACTATTTTATTTTAATTTGGCACAATTCTAAAATTCCAAGCATTTTAGTTTACTTCCTATAGAAAGCAAACTTTTGCCTTTTAGATAAATCCTGTGGGTGTTTGAACCGCTCAGACTCTGCTTCTTACAACCACTTTTGACAGACAGCTGAATGGGTTAATAATCTTGGATATACTTAAATGCCTAGAAATTCAGTGTAAACAGGTCATCAGGCAACAAAGTTCATTCACAAGTTTGCCCTTAGCGACCCATCCACCAATGTTTGTAATCATTCAAGGCAGCCTGCCTGTTTCTACCAAAATCCTCTGAAGAATCAGGGTTTTTAGAGAGGAAAAGGACAAAGTTGTATAGATATGCAAGCAATTAACAGAAAAATTGTGTACAATTAAATTTTGAAGTTTATTTTTTTTAATGCAAATCCATAAGATGTCAGACTTCTTTTGATCTGTTTGCAGAGAGTTAATGGTTTAATGTTTAATTACTGTAATGCATAAACTTTGAGTGACTGCACTTAGGATTTCCTCCCCACCTTAATTATAGGTAAGGCATTTTTTTTAGTGATGTTTAGCCCGTATTTGAACAAAGACTCTTCTTTCCTGTATAGAGGCGGGCATGATACAGCAGTGGGGAGTTAGCAGAATTGGTTTTGTCTGTATAGTTTAGAAAAAGAATGTATTTGAGAAACTGGAACAATAACTGGTTTGCAATAGCATTCATATGATGCTAGTAACAGAAAACATGAACGAGTAATAAGAATAACGTCTTTCCACTGGCTCTGTGTCTGCAACAGTTGATTTCAACAGTACGTTTCAAGTGCTAACAACATATCAAGTGAGGTTCCTCAGCAGAGTAACTTTAATCATGAGGGACTAAGCGAATATGCATGCTGTATAAAATACGAAGCAGTGTGAGAAGGATGGTAAGGCTTTTTGAGGTAGAAACAAGATTTTAAGAAGAACCTTTGGAGGATGCACGCAGATTAGTAAATATGTGTGTCTGACAGAGAAAGGAAAAATTTCCAGAGGAATTTTTCGAGAAAGTGATGATGTGATGTTCTGTACAGCATGCAGTGTTCCTATGGCTTTTAAGTGAAAACCAAGCTGACGAACATCTTAGGGCTGTTTTCTGTAAGTGAAATGTGCAAGCAGTGGAATCCGCAGTAGCAGAAACAGATGAGGCACAAAAAGTAGTATGAGAACTCTTTTGTGTACAAGCAGAACAACACTTGAAAAATAAAAGTTGACTAACTTAGGAACTTTCTGGATGGCTAATGTTCCAATTCGTACTGTTAGATAACCCAGCTATAAAAGTGCTATTAAAGGAAAAAAAAAAAGTCATACCTTATTCAGGCCAGATGAGAATAAGCACACTTATCAAAAATGTTGGCAGTTGTGCAAAGAAAAAAAAAAAGTTGTTGAAAGATTGTACTGAACTTACTCTTGCTGCAGCAGAGGCAACAGATGCTGGAGGCCTCTCTGTTCAAGATACTGTAGCTGTGCCGTGTTCTTCACCAGCACTTCTGGAGAATTGGGAAAGGCGAGTTTGGAATTTATGTTTCTTCCAATAGACGGTGTTTGTTTTGAAATTGGTATTTTTTCACACAGTGAGGCAGGCCCAGTAGAAGCAGTTTGGAAACAGGCGCTGCCTTTTGAAAAAAAAAAAAAAATTACTGATAGTGCTGCATATGTGGAAATAAAGGCTTTGAGAACCATTTATGAAACAATGCATGTGACTGGCAAAACATGTTTACTCAGTTTGCTCTGTGATATTTGGGAGAAGACCTCTGCAACATCAGTGAATTAAATAATCGTTGCAGTAAAATGCCCTCCGCTGGAATCCTTTGCCTGGGTGCGTAGTTCCGTATCTCAAGGCAGAGGGCCTGGGGCCCACCTTGTCTTCTCCAGTAAAGACATGGTGGAACAGCTTGCCCGATGCTCACTGCATGCTGCCCTGACGATCATACAAAAAGTTGTACCTCAGGGGCTGGATGCGGGCAACTAGGATGTGCGTTTTGATATTACTGGTACTAGTAACAGACTTTCCAATATCGAGATGTTTCTGAGCATGTTGGCATAGCAAACGCTGTGTACATTAGTTTACTTTGTGTTTTCCACCAAGATTCTTACATGGGAAGTACACTGCTAGTAAATTGATAATCCCTCCTTCAGCTCTCCTGATTGGGGTTGAAATACTGAGAGACTCATCTCCTCTTTTATTGTTATCACCATGCTTTAAATGTCTCAAATGTCTTCATTTCCTGAAGAATTCCTTCTTTAACTATTTGGAAAACAAATACAGATACAATACATGTTGCTGTAACGTTCTCAGCAACTTCTTGTCCTTGAGGGAGGGACTCCTTTTTTCCTTTTTTTCTTTTCTGGTAGGCAACAGATGACCGATTCCTTGAAAATGTTCAAAGAGGTACAGTGACAGTTCCACCAAAAGACATGGATCCTTCACATGTTCTCTAACATAAAGTGAAACTGTTATTTGGAGAGAAACCTGGCTTAGCACTGGGCCCGTAGGGATCTTAACAAGGACCTTGGCCTTGCTCTTGTGTTAGTGTGTGCAATGAGAGCCCAAGTCATTTACCCCAGATCCCATGATGAGATAGCAGCAGAATCAGAATTATGATCCAGGGGTAACTGCAGGATTTCTTCTCCTTAAACTTTCTTTTTTATTCTGTGCTCCTGCAAATACAGAGTTAAATTATTCAATCTCTTTGGAACTCTGCTTAAAGAAAGAATGTTAATTTAAGACAAACCTCAGGATCTGGCACAGGTGTTTTGAATATTTTAATTCATGATCAGATTTGTATAAAGAAGGGTTTTACATTTAAGAATTCAAATGCTTAGGTTCAATCTGGTTCTTAATTGTAGTGTCTTTAAAAACATTGAGAACATGACCCTTAGCTGACCCATGACTATCCAAATTGGCACCAGAAGGAGCTGCAAACTGGCTTCACTGTGAAATTAATGGAATTCTCTTCTGTGATAGATATAGGGAAACAAAGTACAGGTTTAAAAAACATCTATTTGGAGAACTGCATCTTAATGGTATCAGAATTGCATAAACACGTGCATAGTTCCAGGAATCTTCTAAAAGAGCCTCTGTGCTTTGATTGTTACTTATGTTTTACTCTGGTTATGTAGTTCACCTAATCCACTAGCCATTCAATATATATTTTATATTGCTACCATAGTTTGCACTTTTTTTAATGACAAAACACTCCAACCTTCTTCCCATCTGCATTGAAAGTATTTGCATAGCTAAGGGCCCGCGCTGGTACGCGAAGGCAGCTCATCTGCTGAGCAATATAGTTTGCCAGGCCTGGAACACCAAAGAGAAACATAGTGAGACACTGAAGCATTTTTAAATTCAGTCAGTTCTTTGGGGCAGTAACTATAAAAACAAGACAGCTATATCAAAGTGAACTATGAAAATAAAAATGAAAATTATTCAACTAATTGCAATAGAACAAATAATTCCTGGACAAGTACAGCGAAATTACCATTCATTAAATCCATAAACACTCACTAGCTTGAGTGAGCTGTTTCACACTCTGAGGAACAGCTTAAACAGAAATTATTAGATAATAAATGTGATTTGTTGTCTAATGGAATATCCATTATAACCAGTAAAAAGGAAACTCTCATCTTCTCTAAGATTATTTCGTTGTTTAACAGACTGGCCTCTTAGTGTCTAAACTATCTTGTCCATACAGGATTTCAAAATACTCATAGGAAAAGTGAGTTTGGATGTCAAAGACTTCTGAGCAACTTATTGGTAAGGGGCTAGGACTTCAGCTCTTGCAAGTCAATACAATTCAGTTAATGCTAATAGAGACATCTGCAGGGAGTTTGAGTCAAGGTATCCATTTACTAATGCCCAAATGATAGCACATGGCTAGATGTGCTAAAGATGTTCAGATGCCTAAAGAAACACAGAGGTGCAGAAGGAGGTTTTTAAAATGGACTTATGTATCTACCCAGTTTCTAAAAGTGGTGCATACAGGAAATGACTGGCAACCTGGTCTGTTATAAAATGGATAAGGATCATACGGAACTAAAATGAGAGAACTAAGCTAGAAGACATAGATATGGGGGGGGATGTTCAATGTGGATACTGGTGTGACTCTAGGCTAAAACCCAGTAAGAGCCCAACGATTCAGTGAGGTGTTTCCCAAGGCACAACAGGAGCTGAGGCTTGAACCTCATCCCAAACCTCTGTTGAAGCTCCACTGTGCTACTGTCAGCATGGGTCACTCAGCTAGAGATACCTTTGGGGAGTGCAAATCAAGGCACGCCTGTCTTCCAAAGCACTTCCGAAAATCCTGGAAGTCAAAATACTTTTTAAAATGTGCTTTTAAACAAAGTTTGGCAAGACATTACTGCAAGGTAAACACAAAGTTCAATACGTGTTGTTTAACTTGCTTAATGTATTTGAAGTCTCTCACTCCTGACATTTCTTGGTAGCATAAAGCTCTCCAGATCAGCTTATAAGTATATCTCTTCCATTGTAAAACTCCAGTAGTGAAAACAAACATTGTTTCCAATCTCATCTGTTCACAATTTTGCTTGATTGCTATTCCAAAAGATTTCAAGCTGTGGATTTAAAGATTTAATATTCATATGGCTAGAATTTGTTCCTTTTCTAACAATTACTTTTAGCTACATTATTCAGTCTTACTTACATTAGCCTGCATTTTACTTGCATCAAGACACAGAATTTGTCTTCTTAAGTTACCTTGAACCAAACTGTCATGATTGTCCTCAGCAGTCTTTCACATCAGAGTTATTTTTGCCTAGCTGTTCTGAAAAAAAAAAAAAAACGACTCCTAAAGCAACATCTTGAGTATGTGTGGAAGATGCTAGACGCTGCCAATGGGAATGTCTTTCACGCTGGAGCACTAGGTATCTAGAAGTATTCAGGGTGGATCTGGTAAGAACACGTCCCAGAACTGTGGCCACCATTTAGTTTGGTCATTATAAAAAGTCTTACAGTCTGTGTAACATTTGCGTTCTTTTCTTGTAGCAAGAGAAATTCTGACAAGCTGGTTTTGCTCAGCTGTGTTTTGTGAGAGAGAAAGGGTATTAGATGTCAAAGTTGAGGATTTTAAAACCATCAAGGGCACCAAATTCAGTCTCTGCTGGCACATAATGCCAGCAGTTTCATGTTTTATTTTGCAGAAAAAACTATTCAGTTCTGATATATTCAACAAATAGTGGAGGGTATAGTAGGATACTATTTAGCACATTTTAAAGCAGATGAGGAATTACTTAAGTCATTGGAGTTTAGCCAAGGGAAAATTACTTCTGCCTGTATGACAAAATAATCCTAAAAATGTACCACCATCTCCTACTCATGTATCTGGGAGACTTCAGTGTGTTACAAAAAAAACCCTTAGTAAAGGTGAGGATAATTAAACAAATAAACCAAGGGTCTACTTTAGTTTGTGTAGATTTCTTTATAAAAATGAAACATCTTTCTCAGTGAAGTCAACTAAAAATCAATTTATTTTCCCCCTACATCCCTTATTTTGTCATCCCTACATGGAAATAATAGTAGAAGAATCTACAGAAGAACTTGACTCCCAGGTTTACAAGCATTTTATAATATACGGGAAGAACTAGAAGCCAAAGAACAGTATCCCCAAAAGCTAGCACAGCAAGCGAGGAGCCGTTCATTCCAACGGACAGGGGACGAGACGTGGGCTGTGCTCAGGAACAGTCACCCAGCTCTGTAGGCAGGTACGAGTGTCCTCTTTCACACCCACAGCTCTGGCCGCCGCCTTGGGCGCTGACATCAAAGCCTAGGCCTTTCACAAGGCCCCGCCAAGGAGCAAGAGGTGCAGGTGGTGATGGAGACCATTGTCTTCGTGGCACTTAACCATTCTTTCTGGGATGTTTACCTGAATGGCTTTGCTGTAATGTAAGCTCCCTCCTACTTGTACTTCCTTCTGGAAACACAAGGAACAGAATATTGCTTTCCTCTGTCACAGCCCTTTGCGTTTGACAACAGCACTTACATCTCCTCTCTTCCTTCTCTGTAGGCTAAAAACTGATCTTCCTCCAAGCCTCCCTTCTACGTTGTTTTCCAGACTTTTGATCATTTATTGTTCTATTGCTATTAATAACGGAAAACTGAATTAGAATGAGAGCTATGCAACTCTGAGAAAATTACAGCAGAGTTATATAAATGGTTTTACATGGAATAGAGTAAGAACTGGAACTAACTTGTTGTTACAAAAGTAAACACAAGTGTCCTCAAAATAATATCCCAGACCAAGAATAACTCTGCAAAACACCTAACTATGCTCATGTTACATGTTGAAAGAACATTTATTTCTAACTTCTGCAACTAAGCATTTTATGATTTAACATGTTTTAAGAGGTCTTTGTTAGTTTTAAACATTCATACATTGTATATAAAATTAATTTTATATATAATTTTTAAAGAATAGGATTTCAAATTAGCTTAACATCTAGTTACAATTTTAAAAATAGGTAAACTGAGTCCCTAAGGGCTGAGGAATATTAATGGTGACATTTTCTATGAACGTATTAAATGAGGTAAAAATTATCTTGTGGGTGTTAACTATTCCCAGATAGAACAATGGTAGTTCTGCTCCAGAACCCAGTACATATAATTTTCAGGTATATGCTGTGGTTTATAGATTTATTTGGAGTAAACTTCAGATTTTCCGTCTTCTGAGTTTGACATAACAGTGATTTCTCATTTTCTTTCTTTTGCTATATTCACGACGGACTGATTTTTACATTAACTGCTAGCAGTACGTTGGCACAATTTTTCAGCTACTGTGCAGAGTCCCAGAACTGAACTACTTGAAAGTGGAATTCATGTAGAAAAAAAAGTTGGGGTTTTCTTTCTTGAGGAAAAAGCACAACAATAACAGCCCGCAACTCAAGGGCTAAATCTACCTGCATGCCAAAGAACACAATTTGTTTGGTTTTTTTTTCTGGGAACATTTAAAATAGAGCGAAAGCATGCGGGACTGGTGAAGGTGTGAATCTGTCTTCAAATGCAACATTGAAATTGAATTCATGTGAGGGAAGACAGGAGTAATCCAAACATAGATTAAGAGTTTGTGTAAAAGCTGAATTGTGTCAGTCAAGGAGGCACTGACAGCCTTGTTAGCACTGAGATGTGTTTACAATTACAGGAAAAAGAAAAAAGAAAAAGAAGACTGAAGCTGAAGTCAGTGAACATTGTTCACAAAAAGAACTCACAGTCCAAATGACCATTGTCTTCTGGTTTGTCCCAGGATACAAATCAGACCAGATGAGGGTTAGATTTATAGCAAAAGGGGACACAAAATTGAAATGTAACTTTTTATGTGTCATTATTATAAAAGAATTTTTAATTATGTTTTCATACTCAGTTCTTCTAACAGCTTGAGAATTATCAATCTCTTGAAGAAGGTAAGTTGGGTTTTTTTTGTTGGTTTTTTTTTTTTTTTTATGACCTGGGTGTATGCATTTGGGGGGAAAAAAAAATGCAGTTTGTGGTTAAAAATGAGCATTAGGCATTCGTCATAACAAAGCTCAATTATTTTTTTAAAACCCCAAAACTACACAGTATCTCTTAAAAATTATGGGAAAATAGTATGTGAATTGTTTTTTATACAATAAATAATCTATTTTCTATAAATGTACAAAATCATTTGCACAGCAAGTAAGAAACTAATACAAATGCAATAACTGAAAGATATCATTACTTTTATAACTGTAATAATTTATTTATGAAATATATCCACATATATATAAAATATATCATATATATTTTGGCAAAGACCTCCCTTCTTGTTTCAAACCACTCTTTTAAGCCTATATAACCATTTTTTGTGTTTATTTCTTTTCATTTTTCTTTTGGTCGCCATCTTTCTTCTGATAAAATATAATTTAATGTCATTGGGTTACAGTTTAACCTATGTGCCCTGGGAAAAGTCTGCATGAAGGTAAGTCAAACCAAAAAAAATATCTGTAATGTCACAAGTAAGGGATTTCCTCTCTTTAAATAATATAGAACAGGATTTGCAAAAGTTACTTTTTTTTTCCCTAGCTTACTCTTGCATCCTCCTATAAAAAAAAAGTCCATAATTCCTGAAGAAATAATTTACACTGAAAAATGTCCAGGGTTGGATACAATCTGTATTGCCAAGTTTCCAAGTTATTCAGTGAGGATGTTTCAATGGAGAGATAAAAATTTTATTTATAGCACTAACAAAGACGAATGTATGTACTGTGGATGATAACGTATTTAAGGGGCTTAGAACAGCAAATGGTCTCGTACAGTAAGTCGTTCTGATTGTACAAAGTTTCATTTGAAATTCCACAGCCCTACCCTTTCATCTTTAGGAACTTCTTTGGGATGAATAATTGGAGTTCTGTTCATCAACTACAGTGCATCCTTAAATAATCACTGTAAACATTTTTGAATGGAACTTTGAAATGCGGGAATAATTTGTGCCTAAATTAGGTAATCTATTGAATACTCAGTGTATACTCTTAACTTGCTATAGTTTATAATAATATTTATATTAGGCATTCATATTTATTCTGCATAGATATTGTCATTTAAACATCTGCCGTGAAGTTACGATATGATGATTCAGGCTTGCATACATTAACAAGAGAAATATTTTGTATCTGTTTATTCTTAATGAGAACTCATGTATAGGCAATCTCTCTCTAACTCGCCACATTCTCCAGTTACAGTTGCCTGCATAAAGCTGTGGATGGATTCTTCAGACATCTAGCAAGCAGTAAGTGGAACAGGATGTTTCTATTGTACTTTTTAAAATCACAAAGAAAAATGTTTCCTGAAACTTTGTGTTGCTGAAGTTTGGATCTGCCTTTGACTTTTTCATCACTAGTGATACGTTCCCTGCCAGGTTACACGACAAAGATTATCCTTTACTGAGACTCTCACGGGGAGCATGGGAGAAAGCTTCTTCATACAGGTTCGCATGCCCTCGAAGTGGCATTGTTGAAATGTGTTGCGTACTGCTGAATTCTCCACTGGCATCAGACTGAAGCATCGAGTTTGTCCATCTCAAGGGAGAGCTCTAGTTTAAGTTCTTGCTTCTGAGCTTCAGCAGATAAACGTGAAAGCTTTTAAAAAAAAAACCAAAACAGAACAAAAAACCAAACTGCTTAATTGTTTAGAACTAATTTCCTATTACCTGATAGAACTATTGTTCATCTCCTTGATAAGGTGTACACAGAGTGAATGCTACTCAATTGTCTAATTAGCTCTGATGAAATAATCATAGCAATAAATTCAGCCTGGGGACTTCTAATCCAAGTGCTTCCCTTCATAGTGAAAAATTGTGGGTAATAGTGTGATTTTTTTAATTTTTTTTTTTTTTAAACTTTTCGAGTTCTAGTGGCTGCTTCGTTTTACCCAGAACTACAAGTATTTGCTTATCCTGACATTTTGCATTTCGTATGTAGCAAAAGCATTACGGGTGGATTTGGAACTGAAACTTCCTGCAGCTGGCTAGTAGGTCACAGTAACCTCTTTATATCTGAAATCTAAAGTAGCTTTATTTTTTCCTCCAAGTACTTTTCCCACAAAGTTTGTTCTGTTTCTTTACCTTGACAATTTAAGTTTTACTGAAGCACTGCATTGTGACATGTAGCTTAAGTTGTTGCAGCACTAAATGAGCAAAAAGATGATTGACAGGAACAGCCCTTGCCCCCCCCCAAAAAAAAGAGGGCACTCTTCCCAAGATATGTATTGGCTTATAGCCAAAGAATCCAACTTTTGAAGGAGCTCTATCAGCATGAGGAAGGTTGTAGTAGTTCTGTGTATACTAAAGGTTATTTTAAAAAACAAATTTAAAAAACTAAACAACTCTTGGGCCAAATTCTGCCCTTATTTAGCAAGAAGTTATAATATGCAGTTTAAAGAATTTACAGCTCTGCAAATACATGGAAAGTTAATCTTTCTTTTCAGCATTAAACATCTGTAGCATACCTGACTGTTCAGAATCCTACAAACTCTCTGTGCTACTGAATGAAAGTGTGTTCTTCTTCCCTGTAGTGGTCTTTCTCCTCTGTCTTTTTCATTGATCCGTGATTTCTGGGGAAGAGACATTTTTTAAGTTTGTCACTGTGTTCTCATCAACTGTCCTTACAGAGCCATTCATAAAATTACAATGTCATACTCTTAATTAGACTAGATAAAACATTCTAAAATAGTGCAATATTAAGCATGCCCCTAACTGGACAGGAGATCTGCTGTTTCAAAACCAGCACATATAAGAAGAAACAGCAAGAAGAAAATTCAAAGCAGTACTGTACTGGGTCCAGCCTCTTTCCTTCACCTGTTAAATTTTCTTGATCGGGAGTTTTCTTGCTGAAGGGGGAAGTGAACAAGCGGCTGTATAAGTGCTTGGCTGCTGGCCAGGGTTAACTCACCACAACTGGAGATGAGAATTTTACTTAAAATCAATATATTTGTTAATTGGTTTCATTTGATACATGCAACTTGATTAATTTATCTCCATTAAAAAGTCAAATCATGTAGACAGTTTGCTAGGCTAAGAAAAGATACTCACCTTCTTCTGTCTTGCATTCTTCTGCAAAACTGCATACACTGTTTGTCATGAGCATCCAAGCAAGAACACCGAAATGAAGACTGGAAAGTACTTTGAATCTGGCCTGTAGACCTTTTGCCTCTAAAACTGCCTCTGTAGTTAGATAGCCCATACGGCACAGTCCTCCTGTTGTGAGAATTATAAATATCGTATATTTTAAGAGCCAATTAAAATGATATTCCATATCTTTTCTGTTTTAGAAAACAGATCTATTGCTACAAAGCAATAAATAGGGGCACAAAATTCAAACGCTGTGCTTATGTAGGAAGTTCTCTCTGTAACAGACCACAACTTTTGCTCAATCAACTCAGGCTTTCACAAAGTTAAAAGCAGCAGAGAGTGCGCCCAACTGGCAGAATTAATTGACAACTACACTGGTTATCTAAAACAATTTTTATTACCTAACAGCTGACACAAATACATCCCCAGGTTATTGCTCATTTTACTGCTTATTCCTTTATTATGTTGGTTACCTCCCGCAAACGCACAACATTTATGTTCAGTGGCATAGCTGGTATGAAGTGACAAAGGCGCTGTGCTGATTTCCACTAGATAAGTAACATCATGTTGTTGTTGTTGTCATCTTCATGATTCAGAGCCTGCTTTGCCATTAATTTTGTCATTGAGAAATGGAGAAAACTGTCAGCGTGATTCATTTACTGCATCATGTTTGGAACATGACCACTTATAAATGTGAGAACTCACTTATAAATGTGAGAAACAGCTAGATAATCATCCTCATATGTATCTACTAGTACTCTTCTACAAGAGATCATATTCTGTACTGCAGCACACCAAGAAATACAAAGAGGTAGTTCTCTTTATTTCCCTGCAGTCTGGCATACTTTGTTCTTTAATAGGTCATAGTCAATACTACTGTCAGAAAAGGACATGCTTCATCACTGCCCGCTAACATCCATAAAAAGCGTTGGGTAGCTTAGACTGACGTCATAAGTTATTTTCCTACGAGTTGTTTAAGAATCTCAATCAATAGCAGGTGTACACCACATGGAACTTCTGGAGACCCATAAAAGTTCCTGTGTACTTGAGGGGTGGGCTAAGCAACCCACAAATCCACAAACTAAAAATCTGAAGAGATTCTCATGTTCAAAAGCAAGAAAGAGAAGGGGGGGGGGGGAAGCAGGGGAGAGGAAGCAAGAAAAGATTGAGAAGAGTTACAGAAATGTTACAGAACAAAGCCTGAATAATCAGTCTAGAGACACTAATTTCACATAGTTGTACTTCTTTAATTTGCTTTCATAAAAACATCATTAGGCTATTAATTGGAAGACTGCAAATTTTCCCACACTCGTGGTGGGCTGAAAGGTTCAGAAACGTTAGTTTCCCTATCTCTGCAATAATTTTTGATGTAACATCAGTACGTTTGATGCAAATGACTTATTCAAACCTCTGCACTTATAGCACATACGAGCTTGTAATAGAGCCTCTCATCTTCCGCAGCCTGAACCAGAGCACACTTATATATAGATTTATCATAAAATCACACGGAAAGAAAATCACAAGAAGTATTTTTGTGTGTCGGAGACCATGAGATGGTCTTTCTCCAGCAGATACTGGTCTGCCTTGCCTATATGCAGAAACTTGCATGTTTTCACTACTTCCTTCATTCTGTGGCTATGCCTAGACACTGGGAGAGACCAAGAATAGGGATACAAGTCTTAAAAGACTTTAGGACTTGCTTTTGGCATCCCTTCTCAGTCATTTTAAAACCTTTTTGTTGTCTTAAGGATTAGGGGTGATGTCCATTTTATAATTGAAGAATATTAGTAATTCTATACTGCCATCTGCTTTAATGAATGATAAATGGCTAATGCAGGTAACTTCTGACATAAATAATTGCTGTATGGTGATACTTTTTGATACGTTCATGCTTTTTATGAAGTAATGGCTGGTATTTAGAGACAGGAAGAGGAGGAAGTTCCTGTATTTTTAAGAGTGGCGAACCCTCTGTGAAAACTGTTTGGTAAAATTCTGTTGTTGAACTTCTTGCTCAGATTTAGGCTGAAATGAAAAGATGAATTTTGCTTGGTCTAGCCAAATGTGAAACCCCTATTTCATTGCAGATAGCTTGCCAGGGGATAAAGAAGCTTTTTACAGCTCTTGCAGGTGTCATCCCATATTGTGCTAACAAGACACGAAGTGCTGTAGTATGTTATTCTCCTTATTTAAAGTGGTTCCTTGTTAAAAAGTCCACACTTCCAAAATACAGTACTGTTTTTTCTTACTCTGATTCGCTAAATTGGTATCTCTGGGAGTCTGAGCTGTGGCTTGCCCTGTGTCAGAGGTTCTGCCTGAATAGCCAGAGAGGAAGAAGGGCAGGTGTTTTATTCCTTAGTTGCTGTAGTTTGCAAATCAGTGGACCAACTAGAATTGTCATCAACTTCAATTTTATCTTAATACATCAGTACGTGAACTACAGTGGTTGAGGAATAGGCCCATTACCAGTCTGCTGTCTTATTTCCTAAGAGACAGTAAATTCCAGCAAACAGGTAGGGATGGAGAATATATTATAATTACAAATGACGCGAACCATGAATCACAGCCCTAAGCAAAGGAGGAGAATGATATTTTAGATACTTCTTCTTTTCTATGAAACTTATAATGCTTCATAGCTTGGAAAATGTATTCAAGACCACTTCATTCTCAGTGTTCCAGAAATACATGCCAATGCAATGACATTTTAAAGTGCAAGGATTTTAACTAGAACACCCAAGCAAAAATTTTCATGTAAGCTAACGTGCAGATTTCCCAGAGGCAATAATAATTCTCCCAATATGTCTGGTTTTGATTTCTAATCCAAAAATTCAAACCCAAACCAGATAAACTTCAATAGCAACCCAGGGTCTTTCCAACAGTATGCAGAAAGCTAAAAAATACAGATGCCTTCTTGCCTGTCAGTTACTCTGATGCAACTCATAAATCACAACATTTAAGCAAATGTTAGTGTGTGTATGATTATCATTTCCGCAGCTGAAAATGTTAGTATTTCAAGTTAGTTCATGCCTCTTTCTCAGCACTTCAGAAGTGAGAGGAGATGCCAGAAAGATTTAGTTGAAAAAGTATCAGAAGCATTTGCCTAGCAGCATGCTTAATCTTAGATTGTTACATGTGATTAACAAATGCTGCTTTTTCTTAGTATTTATTATGATGATTTTTTTTTTTTTTGTGGTGCTGCAATGCTCAGGTTCAAAATGTAGTAAGTAGAATCACAATTTCTACATGGTGAATGGGAATAACTGTCAACAATTAATTGTCATCAAGCATTTGTGTTGCTAAGAAGTCTCTGCTTTCCATGTCAGGTGAGGCATCTTTTTTCTTTAGTCAAAGCTTGCTGACTTCAGTATACACAGGGCAGTTTGTGTCTCCACAGTGAAGATGAGGAATAGCTGAACTAGGCAGAGAGATCTGTTGGCTAGCCATCTGCTAGGCTCCTGGGGATCCTACACAACCAGTTCCCTTACTCTGTGTTCCTTGTGGTTATGACTGGGTCTCTGGCTAAGAGCCATGTACAAACTTTTGGGAAATTTCTATGCAAAATCCACAGACTTCTCAAAAATTTCTTAACATTTACATTTCACAAGAAATTTAGAATTTCTGACCTTTAACTCAGTATGCATCACTTCTTCCTTTAGGAGAACAAAATTCTCCTGAAGCAGTGAAATGGGTTTCCATGTATTGAAGAGCCAGTGTGTACTGTGTGTTCTTTATGCCTTTCTTCTCTACAAAGTGGAGAAAAAGGAAACCTATGCAATTCTGGATCAGCCTTTCCAAGGTACTGCCTTGAACTGGTATCTGTATGGCAACACAGAAACCTGAGATTTATGTGGAAGTGACCCTCTTCTGTAGCGTTCAGTTACCAGTGTGATTACTGCAGCCAGCAAGTGAATGCACGAAAGTCTGCATGCTCAGTTTTAAAGCACTTCCTAAATTACAGAAGGTCTGAGTTTGAGGAAATAATTTCTTCTTCAGTATAAGCTATTTGTTCTTTATTCTGTGTACAAAAAAGAAGATGCTAACACAACTCTCTGGTACCTGGAATTATTCCATATGATGAAATTATGATTAGTCAGTGCAACAGATCTGTTATCTGAAGATAATTCCATGTATAATACAGAGCAGCACAAAGCTGATCAAAGCACAGTGTGCTCTTGTCACTGGAAACATACTTGTGACTTCTGCAATGGAAGGAACAGCAATCTTTAGGTCAGCCAATGTATCTCCTAGAATTTTAAAAGGAGAAAAAAAAAAAAGTATAGATCTGCAGATTTGGATACTCAGATGCTGAAATAACCTAGATTATTTCTGTATTTTGTGTCCACAAAACACAATCATAAAAGCTCTCCCCCTAGAAGTCAGCTAGCTTTGGAAGCAAGTTTTTGCCATTAAATTAATGGAGATAGGCATTTGTTTATTGAAAAGGATGAGAATTACTGAGTAGTAGTGAAACCAGTGATATTGGTGAAAATTTCCCACAGAAAAAAAACCTGCCCATTGAATGACTACTGTATTCAAGTCTAACAGGGAAGTAAGATTTGCCAAAGTCCTGCTCTTCCTTATTTATACTATAGTGAACATTCAGAATTCAGGCAGACAAATCTAATGGGTTTATTTTAATTTTTATAACATGTGACTGAGTTTCTCATGCTATGTTATAATTGACCTATGAGCTACTATTATTTTCTACTTTCCCAGCCACTTAAACACAGTAGATACCTCCAGGGCACTTGAGAGTTTCAGCCAAAACAAAGCGATGAGGGGGTCGCAGCAATCATCTTAGATGCTGTGATTTAAGTATTCAGCAATATATTTTCTGGCATGCATCCAGGCCAGCAAGGCTCCCAACAGTCTCCAGTGTTTTCAGACAATCTTAAAATGTATGAGATCCCTGTAAGGACCACTGAGAACAAAGAACATGGAAAGGAAGCAAAGTTTAACCTTCTCCAAGTGAAACAAAATGTCTCCAGAATGAATTTGCTTGGGGGAAATAACAGATAATATAAAGCTACTGCAGTAATATTGTGTAGCTCTGTAGATGAAGAGATCATCGGCTGCTCTGAAAGTTGGCTCCAGCTCTTTCTCTAACAGGCATATTTTTTAACAGAGTAGTTCATAATAGGTGTGCCTCCCATATTATCCCTTCCTTATCATCATTTATGAAGTAAAACACCATCTTCAAAGACAGGCTTGACTTCTTGGTCTTCTGTCATCCTAACCACCCGCTCCATTCACAGAAGCTGTACTTTTTCTGAGTAGCTTTTTGCAGTTAGAATTATTTTCAGAGGAAGCAAACTCTTATCCTTTATAGCCACACCTTTATTGTCCACGTCCTCAATTTAGTAGTAGTTAGTGTTTCTAGATAGGCTACTCTTAACCAAAAAGATGTACCTCCATAAGCTTGCTAGATTTGGTTTAACTTTCACTTCTTGTTTCTCAGTCTTATTCTTTAAGTAATACTTGCTAATTTATGAGGATCCCAAATTAGTTACAGTTAATTAGTTATAGCTAACTTAAGTAATAAGCTAAGGATTGCACACATCTGCTGCATCATCCAGTTTCACTGACCACATGAGTTCTTTGATTTCCCTCCTACTGGGACTCCATGGTACCCAAGTTAAGTACTGTGAGAGAATCTGAAGGCTTTCTGTCACTAGTCATCCTCCACTTGTACCTGTCAAAAGGATGTTAAATGCTTTCTGTTTCAAATATTATCAGAAAAACATCTGAGTTGTTGAGTGAAAAGCTGGGGTACGTTTCTTGAGGTAAGCAATATGAAGAAAGCAGGGGAGCGGTATTTCTCCATTAACAATTAAGTTAATTCCATTATTCCTTTTTCTTTCTCTGACTGGCAGGGAGTATTATTAGTAAGTGGGCTGGTTCTAACGCGGATACACTGAGGTAAATCCCAAAAGGCAGAGCGGCTGGAAAATACGGATGAAAGGAATCAAAAGAAATGTCAAATGGTAGCTTTACCAAACTAGCATTCAGAGTATTTATTGCTACTTTTTGAAGCCACCACAGCAGTGCACACAGAGAACACACTCTCTGATGTGCATGTTTCTGCCACTCTCCGCAGTGTGTATGGTTCAAAACCCACTGCTGGTTTAAAAACAAATAAAAGAAAAACCTGGGGGAAAATAAACATATGTTAAAATTTAAGACCGATGAAAGTGACTGTGGTTTGACAGCTCTGGAGACTGTTTATCCTTAGAATCACACCAGCATGAGTGGCCACAGTGAAATTTCAAGGCACTAGCTACGAGCATCTCATCCCTGACCCCGTTTTCTGCAGGGCCAGCTCCTGCAGCAACATGGGATTTCAGTCTGCAAGGCCAAATCATTTGAAGTCTTCCTGAGGATACTGCGGTTAAAACATCAATACTGTGAGTACCATAAATAAGCTTTACATGAAGACTAAGAGGATATATTCTATTTTTAGACTGTGGAGGGCATGCAAGCTGTGCACGTTTCAGACAGTAAGACACCGAAAGCGTGAAGTCAGTACATGATTTAAGTAGGCAAGAAGACTAACTATGTTTGAATAACAGACCTAAAAACCAGATCAGTTTGTCCGTGATGAAACATAACAATAACAGCAGAAGACTGTTACTATGTTAAGTAAATGTTTTAAATACTCTCCATTTGATGTGAAGATTTGTGTAGCTTTTTAAGTCAAAGATCCTCCAATTTTTTTAGGATTAGAGATATTTAAAATCTGTTATTTAAATTTTGTGGAAATTTGTAACTAAAAAAAAAAAAAGGAAAAATTTAAAAGGGATTGACAGAGATAAGGAAGATTACCTGCTTTATACGTGGTATTTCTTATACCAGTGAGTATGACCATAGATTCTATAGCTTCAGTTATTTCATTGTCACTAGCTTGTTAAGATTTTCCTTTCTACCCTTCAACATTCAGGCCACCCTAGGACATACGGTGTATACACATAGTCTTATCTCGGTAGCATCCGCACATGTAAAACAAATAGATTTCGGTGAACATCTGGATAGTAAAATCTACAAAATGGAGGGCAAACTTCATTCAGAAAAAGAAAATCTGCTCGACAGAAGATTCATCACTTCATTTTTGGCACTTGGTTCTGATAGTTAACTATGCGCACTGCTTAACCAACAGATCAGCTTCCTCCTCTGAACTGCCTGGCTTGCAGCCACTGTTTTATCATCCTGCCTTTGGCTAGCAGATATTTTCAGTCTGATCTATTACGATTATAAGCACATGCTTGATTGTTTTGCTGAACAAGAGATCTTTAGCTGTGTACTTTTATTTCTAGTAATATTCAGGACGTGTCATCTATACTTATCTAATGATGAACTTAATTCTCAAAAAACGGGGTAATTGTAATACTTTATAATACCACTTAATATCCATAAAGATGAAAAGCATTTTAAATTATGTTATTGTCTTGTCTTCTCTTTTGTAACAGCATCCCAAGACATCTCTTCCTCTCTGTATATAAGCAAACTATGAGTGAAGCGGTGATAGGGTACAGACTGTTTCCATTCTGAGATTACTTTCTGATGGTGACCTAAGCCAGTAGTGAGCAAAGATAATTAACTTAAAACTGTGAGAGAGCTGATTGTATGTGGAATCAGCTGCTGTTGTCTGTTTAGCTTCTGACAAGTCCTGGAACCCTAACAATCCCGTTTGTCAGCACTTTCAGGAAAGACCAAAAAAAATGAAAGAGCATGAAAAGCCTTTCTCAGCTCAACAGATGGTCACATTAGGTCAGGAAAACAGGCTTCTACAGAGGAGCTATCTGGAGTCAACTTAGTGCTAAATTTCAATAGCCACTTAGGAATATCTGACTTGCATATATTGCATATATAATAGAAACAAATTTCTTCTTTATTAAAGTGACAAAACACCACATCCTTGTAGTGTCACCATGTAACCACACACCATGAAACACTCACCAATGTTTAAAAGACAATTCATTGTTTCCTCCTTAAAATGTGTCTGTAGCTATAGATCAAGATAAGCATAATTAATCACTTGACAAAAAAAAAAAATTCATTGCAAACTAATTCCTGAGTAATCAATCTTATCAGTGAGAACAATTTACCAGCTTTTAATTATCTTTGTTATGCAACTTTTGTCTACAACTCATAATTGCATTATTCTGTTCTGACTTACCTGACTTTCTTGAGGTCGTCGTCTTTTCCACTTAAGGTTCTCACTGTTCCCACCATAAAAGATTCACTTTGTCAAAATAACCCCGGCACACTTAGTGGTCTGACTAACCGCAGTGGTTCATGGACAAGCATAAAGCAGTACTCAAATGTGTGCAGAGATAATGTCTCATTTAATGGGCAATAGGTGCAGAAAGTCAGAGGCTGCATATTCTGCAATTGTGTGCTTTTCTACAACTGTCACCCTGCCGATCTAAGTGGTTTCTCAGCAAGGATAGGAATAGACCCTCTGTCATCACTCTGCCTCCTACAGTTTCTATAAAAACTTTAACCACTTTTCCAGAAAAGGAGATGTCATGACCAAGGTTTGTTTTGAATATATTACAACAATGCCTAACAGCATCATCTGTTGGGGTCCAAAATGTCTAGTATCTCCATACACGCTTATTTCAGTGACAACCTCTCCCCTTATATGTAGAAGCGTTCCTAGGAAGAATCCTAGGATTTCTGAAAATCAAGACTGCACTCTTTCTGCAGGAAATCTCAAGAGAGAGACTTGTACATCTACATCATTTATAAACAGAGCTTTTCCTTTCATTGCTCACCTTGCTGGCTCAGAGAAGGCAGGTCTCAAGAAACAGGCAGAGGAGCAGGACAGCAAGGCAGCCCGGTTCAGAGACCTGGCTCTTCCAGCCAGAGCATACCGCTCTCTAGACACTGCAGCCAGCCAACTTTGAGAGGATCTCCTTTCTCCAGTTCCAATGAGCACTTGCAGATTCCAGAAAATTCAGTTCCTACTGGACTAATTCCCCTACTTTCCGCCATTATCCATGCACTATTTATCAACCTCAGAGGGCCCCCAGCATCCTGATAAACCTAGTTCCAACTGTGTTATTAGGTATACAGGTTCATGTCTTTGGAGCACAGCAACTAAAACATATCATTCTGTGTGAACACTGAATATTCAAATGGAATATTGAATATACTCTTTCTGTGGTTTGCATAGAAATGTCCAGTTACATGGCATAAAAATTAAGTGTGGTAAGAATCATACATGTCAAATCGTCACAGGCTAACCTACACACTGGACAGCAAGGGTAGACTTCACATATCTGAGATTTGCCGTTATTTTATGTACAACTGACTTCAGTTTAGAAAGAAGAGACTAAGAGCCCCAGCTGTTTATTTGGACTAGTATATGTATTTCATTGCTAATGCTGTAGGTATCGTGAAAATGTTATATCTCTCTATTCTCTAGTTTTTGTTCTTTCTTTGCTGATGTTAGCACAAAACTTTCAGGTAGGAAAACATTTTCCACATCACTGAATTAATGTACACTAAGTACTTTTCCCACTGGAATGAAGATTATAATTCCTGTAGATTTAAAACAGGATATCCTAAAAAAAAAAAAAAAAAAAAGGTGGGGTGGAGGGGGTGTGTGTTTAAAATTAGCAGAATTATATTTATTCAGTGTGTAGGGGAAAAGGAATGTCATTCTCCTATTTTCCCTGGTGAGCTCTGAGTTAAATATACTGAGTCATAAATATTTGGCTAAAATAATTTTCAGTAATCCTGGGGTGGACTAGTGCAGGTACAGAACTTAAAGAAGTGAATGACTTGTGTGAATACATGATACTTACGAGTTGGTAGAACTTCAAAAGACTTGTCATCAGATGTGGCCTCTAGCCAGGACACACACATGAATTTACAAATTAAGCGCCCTAAACCCCATTTGACTTAACCTATTTTACTGCTACTTTCTACTCTTCTATTCCTTTTGTTGTTTTAATCTGATTAAAAGCTTTGCAATTGATTCAAAAGGCAGATCCAAGTGAGTTCAAATGCTTCCAAACTGTAGTCAGTGCAGTACTTGATGGAGTGTGTTAGAAGTTCACAGTCATACAGTCCCAAGATGTTTAATTCTTGAAATTTATCCAAAGAAATCTGGGTTTAGATTCATCTTGATCTCCTGATTATTTTGCAATGAACCAATTGCTGTGGTTGCTACAGGACTGAAACCTACTAGGCTATGAAAATCTTTACAAATCCTTAAGCCTGTTTTAGTTACTCAGCGAGACAGGATATATACAATAGGCTAGGAAAAGGAGGCCTCTAACCTTTAGGCTACAGGCGAAGTGTCACCCTTCCTGGATGATTCCTTTCCTTTAGGCGCTCTTGGTACCAGACCCTGCTTCTCTGCTTACGTGCTCCACCCCCGCTGACCTGTGTGAAACTCTGCCTTTCCCACTCATGGGCACTGTTGTGTTTTCAAAAATTGGTTTTATTATGAGTTTGAAACAAAAAAAAACCTGATGTTCACCATTCCCGTAAAACATAATTGTAAAAGACGTTCTTCTTTAACATCTTAAATCTGATTTATGGAGGTTTTAAAATGCCAAATATTTTAATGTCAAACTATTTTTCCACATGAATTTTTATCAAAAACAGTACAGTTGCACACAGGCAGTATTCTTCCTTTCCCAGTTGGTTTATTAGAGGCGGATTTCTACGAAATACCTGCTTTTTTCCCTGTCACTGGTTTCTCTCCGGCCACACGCAGTTCACGCATGCGGCCAGGTACAGACAGCCCCGCTACTCTGCGCGTGTCGGTACCGGGAATTCCCCGCACCGAGGCGAGGGGGGCCGCAGCCATTTGCCCGAGGCTCCCGCCGTCTCCCCCGCGTCCCCGGCCGGTCCAGCCCGCGGAGCCCGGCGGGTGGGGGTCGGCAGGCCCCGCCGGGCCCGCTCGGCTCCCCGGGAGGCCCCGGCAGCCCGACCCGGGCTACCTGGGGAGCGCGACGGGTTCCCCTCGTCCCTCCCTGACCCCGGCGGGGGACGGCTCCGCCTTCAGCGGGGCCCGCGGCGCCCCCGCCCGGGCTCTCCCCCGGGGGCGGGCAGGGAACCCCCGCCCGTCACCGCCCCGCGGCGGAGGCCCGGCCGCCACAGGGGCCCCCCTCACCTCCCCCCTGCCCGCGAGGGTCGCACCCGGCCCGCCATTTCGCGGCCCGCCCGCACTCACTCGGGGGTGTTGATCCAGATGATGTCGAGGTGGCAGTAGTAGACGCACTCCTTGTCCTTGTAGGTGTAGCAAGTGCAGCGCCGGGCCCGGCGCCGCAGCGTCCCGCCGTCCACCTTGGCCCTGCCGCCGGCTGCTTCGCTCTCCTCCCGCTCCTTCTGGCCCAGCGCCGCCGAGCGCGGTTCGCCGCCGGCCGGCAGCGGCGGGGAGCGAGGCCGGGGCAGCGCGGACCCTGCACGGCGGGAAGGGAGGGAAGGGCAGGGCAGCGCTCAGCTCCCCCCGCGCACCCCCCGCCCGGGGAGCACCCCCTTCCCCCATTGCCTCCTTCGTACCGGGACCCGAACCGTCACCGGCCCCGGGAAAGTTTCAGGGCCGGCAAAAGGGCCGTTATGTTTCTAGGCACTGCAGCGTGGTGGGGGGCGCCCGCAGCCCCCCAGCCTTAGGGTGCATGGCTAGGCAGGGTTTTGGGTTTAAAACTACATACGGCCCAACGGTGCCTTTGGTGTCTCGTTATTTACCGCGCATCGGAGTGGGGTACTGCTTCCAGGCTTTTGGAAGAAGGAGGGAAAAAAAACAAACAAACAAAAAAAAAACAACCAAAAACACCAAACCACCCAGCTTTTCTTTGTCTGCATGCATGGAAGCGGCAGAGAAAGAAAGAAAGTCGCGTTACCTGCAGTCGACGTAACTGTAAGTCCAAAGAGGAACAATAAACCCAGCTCCATTAAACCCAAACTGCACGCGTGTTAACGGCAGGCGAAGGTGAACTGCAGGGGCGGCTCAGCCGTTCCTGGAGGAATCGCTTCAGGTTGGAGGCAGGGAATGTCCCGGGGCGGGCGGCACAGGCTGCTCCCCGCAGCCAGCTCCCACTCGGAGGTGCGATGAGTGGATCTCCCCTGCAGTTATTTTCCTCCAGTGCAGCCTTAGTCCTGAAGGGGAGCGTGTTGTCAAAAGCAGAGCAGCTCCATGGCTTGGCTTTTCCCACACACACCTCCCACCCCACCCCCAAATCTGATCAGAAACCGGAGCTGCTGTTTTCCAGCTGCAGACGCCTCCCACCCGTGACAGCTGCCTGCCTCCCACCCGCGCTCCCCGCCCCCGGCCGCCCCCCGCCTCCCACCCCGGCAGGTAAAAGGCAGGGATGGAGCAGCACATCCTCCCCGGGAGCGGGAGGCGCAGCCCTGTTGTTATTGCTGGGGCTGACCTCAGTTCATCACTGAAATGATCCGAGCCTGTTGTTCTGTGTGTAGTTCCAGGAGGACTGAGGATTGTCTGTGCGATAAAAATGCAAAGTCTTGACTCAGATCTGGGCTACAGATTTGGGAATTGCTTGCGGCTTTTTTCCCAGGACTCTGCCAGTTGTTTTCCAGGTGAAATTAAGTCACCGATTTATTAAGACTTTCTTTTCCCCCAATTAATTATGAACGCCTCTTTGCAGACAAACCTATCTAGAGTGCAAAATTGAAGGTAAAAGGGGATTTCATGTTGTGTGGAATACCTGACATTCGTGCCTAGAAAAATGCTCCTGCACGTGGCCCCATTTGCTATTGTAATATCAGCTATTAAGTGATAATAGGTAAGGGTTAAAGGAATTGGCTATATATTTTCTTACAGTAGTATGTGTAATACATCCTGTTATAGGAAACATATGTTGTAGATAACACACGGAGAATGGCTAGCAAATTTAATTGTGAGTATTTTAAATCAAAACATGATGTTTTATTTGAGAATGTTTCAGTACTAACAGAAAGAGTTGCAGCCAAAATTGCTTTTATGTATCGTGCCAGTTTGACATATTCACTAAAATCTGGTTTGTGAGTAGAAAACTAATTGCAGGATACTCAAGTTATGTTATCCAAAGGAGAAATGCCGTTCTCTACCTCATCACATTCTTCTCCAGTCCTGCCCCCAATTCCAGCTTCTGGTGTGGACTATTTAGTAACAACACTTACAAAAATCTCATTAAGGTGGCATGTTTTGTCAGTTTGTCAAACCTTGCCTCTTGTCAGTTTCTGAAAATTGAGAGTTTTGTGGGAGAACTTCAGCTGACCGTGTTCCCAGCTGGTAACAAAAGCACCGTGGTCATCAAAGACAGGGTAAAGTTCCTTTTTCTCAAATTTTGCTGAGACCATGGCTCTATGTGAAAACTTAAAATGCTTTTGTTTTGCACAGTTTGTGCAAATGACAAGACTTTACAATATAGCATCAAAACATCAGAAGCTTTAATCATCTCCTGTCTCAAAAATTTCATTAGAAAAGACAAGATTTCAGTAACTTTCTAAGGTTTGTACTCCCTGCAGTGAGTGCAGTTCACGAGGACGTAGCTGCAAGCAGTTTGCTCAGGTACTGACGCCACTCAAGTACCGAAACAGAACTGTGAAAGTACCTTGTTGATTTTGGTTCTGCTAATTCCAGATAGTTTTTCAGCAGTCGCTAACCTTCTCATAAGTAAAACAGTGGGGGAAAAACAGGTCCCATGTAAATCCCTGAACTTAGCATTGCGTTGAAGTTCATACTTGATCTAGGAAGGTAAGTGCTTGCTTTCCTTTAGGGATGAGAAACTGCAGTGACCTGCATGTTTATATAGTTTGCTTTGCTGGAGTGTGGGGTTGTGTGTATTGAAGTCGTGCTCTCCAAGCATCAGCAGAGTTATGGTGAGGCTTCACAGTTGTATAGCTGCTGCTACTTTGAAAGCTATCGTGACAAAACGTCTCTGGAAAAAGAAGGTTTTTGAAGTTATTTTCCTTTCTTGTATAAGTAGAAAAATTAATTGTTTCAAATCAGGAAGTTCTAGAGATTGTCCTCTAATACTGTTGGATACAGGATTGATTTTGACAAATGCTTATGATTGCGTTTTAACTTATCTGAAAAAGGAAAAAATACAGATTTATTGTGCAGTTACTGTTTAACAGAATTCTACTGCAGTGAGTAGGAAGTACTGGTTATGTGTTGCTGGTGTGATAAGTAATAATGATGTGAGTCCAAATTCTGGTTTATTAATTTCACTTTATTAATTGCAACATATTCGTTTTGTTAATAGTGATGTCAAATTATCATAGTAATAAAAAGTTGAAAATGAGTAATATGTAACTGTATCATATGTATAGGTTTGTTACAGGAAAAAAAGGTCATGTGTTGTGAATTGATTTAACCACATTTTCCTAAAAAATATTGTTCTATTTTTTCAAATGATGTTTTGAAGCCCTCTTCTACATTGCTCTACTTTTTCTTCCTTGTGCTGTTTAATCTCTGAGAAGCTATGGGAGGCCATATCAGCACTGATACTGAGTGCTGTGTAAACAAAACGAGTAATAAAATATATTCTGAAATTAGCTATCAGGGTTCAGAAATTAAGAAGGGCAAGGTTTTGGTCAAATGACCTCGTGTAAGCTTTAAAAGAAGATAAGACAGAGACTCTACAGGAAGAGAGTCTCATCAAAGGAATTAATACTTCTGGACATTGTGGGTCTGACTCATTTACATTGATTATCAAGTGTCACATATTACCTAATGACTTGAGACCTTTTTATTTAATAAATACAGCAGTTATAAAACAAGATGCTGGTTAAGCGAATAGCAGCAAATATGTTTTAAAAATCTAGAGCCCATTTTGAGTTGGGATAGTTATAAATGATGTCTGGATATCGGTGTCAGTGATATTAACATGTGATGCAAAACGGTTTTGTAAATCTGTTTAAGGATTAACATTTTCATTTGGTTAAAAAAAAAAGAGTAGCAGCTGTTGAGGTAGCTGGCATAGATTGGAAGCCAAGAGATGCAACTCATTCTTTTACAGCTTTTCCCTTAAATTTGTTTTAACTGCATAGGTTCCTTTTTCTACTTCGGTTTCAAGGTTTTTAGGGTGGATGGGTACTTCGCAAAAATCTTGAGAGCCCCAGACAAAATGTGTGGAGTTAATCCTTCTCTTCCTACCTTCTAATCTTCCCACCTCCACCGTACTGCTGCCTGCCCTTGTGCAGGAGCGCAGCCCTGCTGTGAGAGCCGGCTCTCCGCTCTGCACACAACGGGAATTCCCCTGTGCTAGGACGCTTCCTCGTTCTTAGGGCCACCCAAGCAGCTGAAGGAAGACAATCAGCAGATCTGCCCTGTTGCTGGGTGTAAATATTGTATATTTGAGAACTGCTAATTGACTGAAGGGAGACTATATCTTAGAGATGAGGTCAAGGCTGAAAGAGTCCTGGAATGCGGAGCAGCTGAAACAGATGATGTTAAGAAAAGTAAGCTCCGATTCCAGATTTTATATTTGAAAACCTTGGTCTGCCATTTCAATTAGGAACATAATCTTGGTTTTGTTTAGTACTTCTCTGCCCCTTGTATCCCTGCTTTATAAATACACTCACGTGATTGTGAAGCAATCAGACTCCCTAGCAGTAATTTCACAGCATTTAACCTTCGTCATACAGGTGACTACACAACATAGTTACGAGTTATAAAGAAGTTCCAGATGTGTTTAAATAAGATTGGTTACTGACAGAAACCACTTAAAAAGCTAACTTTCTAGGATATATTTACACTAGTAATAAAGCCTGCATGTAAAGGGTACAGTAGGGGTTTGGCAGCGGCAGAGAATTTTTTGGCAGTGGTGTCTATTCTTACAGCTCCACAGCAGGCCAAGAGGAAAGCCTGATCAATACAGATATGACACCAAGTAAAGGCAACCAATCTATTACATTTATAAAGCATTTGTATCTCTTTTTCCACTTTCTTATTTCCTTCTTGATCACAATGTTCTTTACTGTTGCTGAAAGAAGAGAGATTAAGCTGCAAACGCTGTGTATTTAATAGCACGCTCTGCATCACTCTCACAAAACAAGCAACTTAGTAGATGGTAGCTGATGTTTGAAAAAATGTGCTGAAATCAGTAGGTTCTCAAGAAAACACTATCTTCAGATTCTTATTTAAGTTACTTTTTGCTTGGGTTCTACAGCCAGAAAGCTGAAGTTAATCTTGTCTCCCCTCCTGTTACAGGCAGCTCTACTCAGAGCCCTTTGATGTCAGTGCAAAGAATCCCATTTTTAGTGGCCTTTGAACGAGATGTAGTAAAAGGGCAACTGAGCATTTAGTAGGGGTTGCAGTTGGGTAACTTGCTTAAAGGAGGAGATATCTGTTACCTGTTTCTGTTTTCCCATTCTTTTTATTATGTTTAATATTTATATACTGTTAAAAGTAACGTAGATGCCTAGTAAACAGCGAGGAAGACAAATGCCTCTGCTCTGTCCATATTGCAATTTATTTAGATAAAAGCAAAGGAAAGAAGGAACTGTATGGCTGTTTTTTGGCCTTCATAGCAGCAAAGCAATAGCACACAAATTTAATGATTCCTGCTTGTTTCAGCTATTGTGAAATTTAGGAAGGAGTTTGCATAAGATAACATATCCTGCTGTTGTAATATACTGGAGACAGGGCTCAGATCTCTGGATAAGGAATGCTGCAAAAATCCCAAGTGTTATTATCACTGCCCACCACTCTCCCCGGGATCTGAACCTGACCTCCCTTCCTGGATCCAAACGGTCTCTGTCTTGGTGAAAATAACAGGATTTTACAGGAAGATAATTGTCTATAATTATTATGTGAAACAGTTCTTTTCCTCAATGTGTGTTCAGGTTTGGGCATGTTACCGAACAAAGAGAATTCCATATCAAAATGTGATCAATCTGAACACTTCTTCTCTTTGTAAAGAATGGATGGAGAGCTGCCAGCAAATTAAGGAACTGGAGGCAGAAAACTGAGGTGGCTGTCTTGCCAAATAACTTAGCATGTTTGAAAATGAGTAAGGCAGAGAAGCAGACCAGTTGGGAGGGACATCTTGTTTCTGGAAGTGCACTGGCAGGAGGAAGCAAACACGAGTACCAAAGCAAATCGATTTGGGCAGAAGCCAGGCTGGAGAGTGATGAGAAGAGGGTGGGAGTGGTGTGCATGTATAAGGATTTGGGTTCTGGCCTGGTTTTCTTCCCTCAGCAGCCTAGTAGGAAACTTGCGGTCAGTTCTTTGTAGCGTGAGTGGCTGGGGAAGTCTGTAGTCCTGGGAGGAGAGGGAGGTATAAAAATAAGCTGGAGGAACGTGGCTAGAGACCTGGTATGGCCTGAAGAGTATGGCTGGCCTTCAGGCTGTTACACAAAAAGTGAAATTATTGATATGGTTCTCTGACAGCATTTCCTTGAGAGCTCCCCTTCTTGGAGTGCACGGAGCTGAAGCCTGCCTGCATGCCTTTGAAGAGGGCGTTTTTGGCATTTGTTGGAAAGCCAAAGGACCAGAAACCCCAAATCGACTGTCCTATCTGGAGCGGAATCTGCAGGAAAGGATACACAGGACTACTGGAGAGGTGAGCATCTGCCATTGCCATTGCTGCTCCTAGGAGCTGGACGGGAATGGTGCTGGGGCACTGCAATGATGCTGCTTTTTACAGCTCCCTTTGTCCAGTGATGTAGCAGCTTGAGGTGGAATAAAAGTCTAAAGCTTGTGTTGCAAATCATGTGGTTTGTAGCCTGTCTGTCTGTGAAGGGAGCTTTACAGCATCTGCTGGATTTTGGTTGAGAGCATGGATTTTGCAGAAATGGTTGGCCTCTTTGTGTGGTGATAATTCCTTTTTGCCTAGTTAAGCAGTTTTGAGGCTTTTTTCTTAGTCTGGCTTCGTGAAGTAACATGCAGGTGATTGCAGGAGGTGAGTGTCTTCTAACGTTGTAAGAGCAGTCTGGAGCAAAGCTTAATAAAATGTGCAGCAGCAAAAAATGTGCCCAGGTGGACAAGACTGTTAAAGTACATATGCGATTATAATTTGTTCAGCTATATGAAAACCAAACAGGCTGGTCATAACGGCCTTTATTCTGTGGCAAATGTCCCCTTCAAATTTCCACTAACAACACTGGTAAGAGGTTAATGTTTCTGGTGCTGCCTAGTAGGACAGTATAAATAAAGGTTCTGCTGCAGTTACCAGCTATTAATGAAATCAGTGTCTCCTTATTGCAACTTCTTGGTAAATCCAGTTTTAAATACAAGTACAGGCCTGACCATTTCTTTTTCTGGAGGATCCACAGCTGAAACTCATCAGTCTAGCAACAACCTTGACACCTTGTTTGAATATATAACCTTTCCTCTCCCCAAGTAACTTATCTCTCACTAAGAAAAGACTTTCAGAGAGAAATAAACAACTGTCTGCCTGTATGAACTAGTAAAGGGAAAATAAAATGAAAAATGATCCTGTATTATTTAAACAGTGTGACATGACAAACTGCAAGTGCTGCTCACACCTAGCCCTCTGAGAGCAGCTTGCTTTGTTGATAAGCTTTGATTGAACCTGAACCTTTAGTTACTGAACCTAACTTTGTCAATATGTTACATTTTGCAAGGCATGATATTATAATCCTTCAGATTTTCTTCTGACTGTTTGTTGAGATGAAATCACGCAAATGTCTGAGCACAAAGACGAGGTCAAGTTGGGCATCAATGTTGTGAGCGATCTGACTCTCGGTCCTCTGGGAGTGTCAAAGTTTGGTGCAGAGGCTGAGCAGGTTGAATCATTCTACTACCTAGAAAGATTGTGCGTATGGGGACCAGGGGGCTGTAGCATGAGATCTGGGGTAACAACCGCAGACCATCTGTGCAGGTTGTGTGGCCTAGGGCTGGCACAATGAGGGTAAGGAAGCCCAGCGTTGCCAAAATGTGTGCGCTATACTCTAACCCTTTCGGCAGTGCATATAGGGTGCACAGCTATTTTATTTTTGTGCATTCTAAAAATCCATTTAGATGTGCATTATGGGCCTGGCACATCTTATTCAGATCCAGATCACCAGGTCATTTTCAGCTTGAGATGCCGTTGGTAAATAACAGATGGCACAGATATCCAAGGTAGTCATAGTTATGAAATTCATATGTGTGGCAATGTTCTGTTTAGTCTGGTTTGTTGGAAGAATAAGAGTTGGCAGCATCCTTCTTGATGGTTCAAAAGGAACAGCTTCTTCCAGAAGAGACAGAAGTCTGCAAAATAAACATACAGCGTTATGAGATGAACATAAGCCTAGTGTAACACTGGAATTCCTGATCTATTTAGCTGTTCTTGTTGACATGATTGTACTTATCCTGAAGGGTCTCGACCTCACATTCAGTTCAGTAACATAAGCCTGGAAGTAATAGCAAGGCGGTACTTCAGACATGGCAGGAGTTCTGTACGTTTTGTATATTTCAGTACATTATCTTCTCTGTGGTTGAAATATGAGGATAGGAAGAGAGGTAGAGGAAGAGTAAGTGCACCGTGCAACCTGCGTGTAAGTTTTGAATGCAGCTGATGTAGCTTTTCCCTGTCTCACATTTTCCACAACTGCATCGCACCCTACCTTGGTAAAGCAAGTGCTAGTAAGTCACTAGCACTTGCTAGTAAATAAGAGAACAGTCAGTGCCAAAAGAATGTTCTCCCCTAGCTGTGAGGGAAGAATACTGGCGTGTTAACCAAAATAGGACAGGGAAGGTAGCAGTGTTTTGTGGGAAAATAGGAGAGAGAATGGGGAAAAACAATAGGCAAAGGAAGCGGAAAAGAGAAAATCAATTAACTTGCTTTTCACAAAAGTATCTTTTCTATATAAAGGCAACAAAAGGAAAAAGGAGGAGGAATAACAAAAAAAAAAAAAAAAACCAAACCCAAACTAATATAATAGGAGACTTAATGCAGGAAACAGAGAAAAGGAACAAAGAAACAGGGGAGAGGAAGAAAATGAGATGCTAATCTCTTTCCAAGGGTCAAGTTTATCCCTCTAACAGTTAGCATGGCTAGGGTTCTGCTGCTGCTTTTTGCCTCTGAGTGCTCCTTTAAAGCAAATAGCTAACCAGGCACCAGGCTGTTTACATTAGTTGATTGTCATTTGAGCTTCCTAGGTATTATGCTGTTTCCCTGGCAAAAATTCTTCAGCTGCAGACATTTTCAGGCCATAGTTGTGATGTTAAGGGCATGGAGAAGAGAGACAATCTGAGATAATTTCTTAGTACAATGTTACTTCTAATATATTTTACAAGATACATTGTGGTAAGCATTGAAAGTAATATTGAGGCAAACTAGAACAAAAGGCAAGTTCAAAAAGCTATGATTGAAGGACTTGATGAGGGAGAGAATGAAGAAGGACTGGAATTTGTACAACTCTGTTAACAGTGTGGCTGCATTCCTTTGTCAGTATTTTTATTGACTTTCACTTCCAAAGAAACAATGATATGTCAAGCTGTTCTCCGAAGGCTGGTGGATATACCTCGCTGAACTAGTGCGACAGAATGCGTCACAGCTGTTAGCAAGGGTTGCATGTGTGTACACACGTTTGTACCAGAAGAACAAAAGAGTTGTGCTCATACTTTTCTCACTCTGAAGTGCAATTATTTCCATGCCTTTTGATTTTTGAGTAACAGTGCTTCACATATTAGAAGGGCCATAATGAAATTTGTTATCCCTAGCATTAAAATAATTTATTGTTGTTCTGATGTTTTCCTCTTTTACTATTTCATCTTTTCTCAGTTGAAGAATAGAGAACTAGGAGTCAGACTTTCTACTTTTGATATTTGCAATTTTGCAAGCAAAGATTGACCCAATGTCTATAGCAGTTAAAGTTAGACCGGTAGTGACTATCTGTCGCAATGATATATAGCTGAAGAAGATGCAGGACTCATATTCATTTTGTCATGAATCAGAATCTAGGGGGCAAGGATTTTATGTGTCCATCATTGTCATAATAGCGATGGGCGGAAATTCACTGTCTTACTATAAGGTAGCTGCAAAAAGTATGATGAGCATTACTACAGGCTCTAGTTAAATAGCGTAAAATATGAATTGAGTAATGACTGTCAGTTTTTCACCAAATAGTTTTTCACTGAATCTAATGGACGTCTGATCAGATAGATTGATTCAGATAGCTTTATTTGCTTTTAGTTACTCGATGAAAAGATGCATGAGTGATAAATAAGTTGTAACTAATATTGCTTTAATGTATTTGCTTCCCATATTTTATATTTGAGGTTCTAAAAATGCACTGGAACCTTAAAATTTGCAGAATATAATAAAAATGCTAAAAAAGATTGGCATTGAGAATAAGGAGATGTGAGAAAGTCAAGATAGTTATGTTACTGGAAACTGGCCACCCAAGAAGATCTGGCAGAGAAAGTAGAGTATTAATAGCATTATTAATCTACTGAGTTTTACTGCCAGTAAAATAAGTAGAGAAAGCAAGATCAGGGAGAAGTTACGAGGCAGCAACACAAATAATGTAACAAATCTGCAGTTGTCAGAGGCATGATGTTTGTGGCTCCTGTTGCCAAACCGTGTATTCACAGGGAGAGCAGCTATGCCAAGTGTCCAGAGATTGCAGTTCGCAGTGGGATAAAGGGCGTAACACTGTTTAAACTCGGGATGCTCCTCGTACGGAGTAAATCCCCCATGATTGTTTATCACAACAATCAGAAGCCATTTTTTCATGGGTTTAGGGGGCAGGGGTTTGAATGCTGAGTTAGTTGAACGTGTTTCTTCTACTCTTACTCTGCAGAGTTCTGCTACCATGGCACTGTACAATTGTTACTTCTCGTGTTTTTTCCTAGAAATTAAAAGTTGTTTTCCTGATAGATTTTTTTTTTCAGAATGTCTGAACCCTCTGAGACTGTCATTCATGAAAAGTTTGGATGACAGTTCAAATTGTTTCTAAAAAAACACTTCTTCCCCATCCAGCACCGCTCAAGGCAATGCCACATCAGGCACTGGAAATCTCCATTCTACTTTCTGCATGTATTCACATCAATGCTTTGGCAGAAACTTGTTGAGCTTTAATTAAGGAGTATATTTTCTTTCTAATGCATAAAGAAAATTCTGCTCTAAGTCTGTGGTTTTCTATTAACGTTCAGATTTAGTTGCCAGTTTTCAGCGAACACTTTTCTTTCGTTCACTCGTTTATTTCGTTGCTCTTGCCTTCCTGACACTCACCATGACTTCGCAGCTAGGTAAGGATCAGTTCAAGTTAAGGAACGGACTGTAAGAGCATTGAGCTACACCGGCCTCCCTGAAAATGACATGAAGCTATTTTATTTTTTATTTTATTGTCATGTTTGGTTTGTAGCATGAACTTAAAGGACTAACACAGAAGAAGGATGCGATTACTAGATACACTGCATGGGCGTAAGAAGCAGTTCCTACTTCCTCCATTCTAATTGTTCCTGGTTGAAATAGTAGGTTTGCATTGTTGGAAAACTGAAGCCAGTAATAGGTCAGATGATTTAGAAAAGATTTACTAAAAAAAAGGAAAATACTGTGAAACACCATTTTCTGACATCAGATAGAATAAACAACTAACAGTAACTTTTTTTTTATACAGAATATGGGCAGTCTCTAGCAGTCCCTCTTTATTACACAAAGCATGATGAAGTGAAGTGCAATTAAATCTAGAAACTGATCTATCCACTAGAAAATACAGTCTTTCCAGGGTATGGCCCAGGCTATCCCATGTTACAGGGTCTAGGAGAGGAGGAAGGAAAAAGCCCAACTCATTAGTGATATCAGATCCTACTATAGATCCATTAGGGCTCCTATAGAATAATAAATGTGTTAAGAAAGGATGCAGATTCCAGGAAAAAGGCCCAAAATATCTGGGACAATAACTTGAACACAGAAGATTGTAACAAAAATCATATCTGTGGGGAAAAAAACCCATATATTTTTAAATAAACAGATTAGACCTATCAACAAAGTTACATGTAGCTAGAATTTCCTAGAAATATGAAAAGCAGAATAGGAAAAGTTTGTTTGGAAAAGAGAATAAAATCAGATCAGCAGTAAAATTGAAACTTCTTACATTGGCTGTCAGAGAACCATCATTCACTTTCTGATTCCTCAGAAGCAGAGGAGGACACAGTGCTTTCCTCTGTTGCTTCAACTTCTTTCCTTTTAGTAAAAATCTGTTGTTTAGTTTGAAAATTCACATCTGTTTTATACAAACTGCATGAGTATTTTAAGCTTCAGCTATAAATGCTGTTAAGAGATCATTTACTGCTCCCAGTATGGTTTATAACTGGGATCACGTACGCCCTTCTTGAATCAGGAACTGAAGCCAGCATTCTCTGTCCCGATAATTATCTCAGAAAGCAGGGACAAACTGAGTCTCATCATCTGTTAGCTGGGCTCTGTCAAGGGTGACAGACTGGTCACTACCAGTTACTGTGTTCGCTCGGAAGGAAGAGGAATGTGCTGGGGATCCAAAGGTACCAGCCTCTAGAGAGGGGAGGGGGCTTTGGCATAACAGGATTTTTTTTTTTTTTTAACTTGTTTGTTTGTAAGTACCTTGTTTGTTTTCAAAATCTTCCTTATTTCCCTTTCCCCAAACTAAGTTAAACAGCTTTAACAAAAGCATCCTGTTTAAAAGTAAATAAATAAACAAAAAATCTAGCTATGTAATCAGATCTCAAGTATGTTGCTTATGCAAGTGATCTGCACTAAATCAGCATGAACAATCCAGAGTTCTGGTATTTTATCCTCTTGAGATCTAGGTTTTGATTTTTAAAATCTTTTTTTTCCTTTGTTTTAGGCACCTCTGAAAAACATTAGCTTTACAGATAGAGTATATTTTGAGGTTTATTTTCTAATCTTCCTTCAATACTCCAGTCTCGTTCTGTCTTTGGGATGTGTATCTGGCCATTTGCATTTTTCCCTTTCTTTCTGTTTCTCAGGATTATTCATAATTTCTTGGATCTATAAAACATGTTCGGGTTGCTTTACCATTCAGAAACTGAAGATAGAATCATAGAATCATAGAATGGTTAGGGTTGGAAGGGACCTTCAAAGGTCATCTAGTCCAACCCCCCTGCAAGGAGCAGGGACATCCCTGACTAGATCAGGTTGCTCAGAGCCTCATCCAGCCTGGCCTTGAACGTTTCCAGGGATGGGGCCTCCACCACCTTTCTGGGCAACCTGTTCCAGTGTTCTATAACTCGCATCATAAAAAATTTTTTCCTAATTTCTAATCTAAATCTACCCCCCTCTATTTTAAAACCATTACCTCTCGTCCTATCGCAACAGGCCCTACTAAACAGCCTTTCCCCATCTTTCTTGTAGGCCCCCTTGAGGTACTGGAAGACCGCTATCAGGTCTCCCCGGAGCCTCCTCTTCTCCAGGCTGAACAGCCCCAACTCTCTCAGCCTGTCCTCATAAGAGAGGTGCTCCAGCCCTCTGATCATCTTCGTGGCCCTCCTCTGGACCTTCTCCAAGATACAGCAATATAGGAAGCTGCACCAAACGTTTTAGGTTTAATTCTGACAGAAATGTTCCATTACGATTTAGGAAGTCACCATCTCTTTCTGGCAGTATCTTACAAGCTGGGCAAGCGGTGTTCTTCTGACCCATTTTCGTGAGAAGCCATTTGAGGCAAATTCTCCTCATCTTTTGTGTGAAGTCTGCCTTGGTATTTGCATTTTGAGTCCTAAGTACAACTGAAATATAAAATATAGAAAGTGGTAAGTCCCTCTAGTAGGCTCCAGCTTTGATTTATAACCACCACTGAAGATACGCTGATTATTCCCTGTCTTAAAGAACAATATCTCAAGGAAGGCAGAAAGTTGAAAAAGCTGCATCTTGTATAAGCTTTAGTATTCTGCTTCAGTGATATTTTGAAAGCTCACTGTTTTCTTTGAGGTAGATGTTTGGAGTTAAAATTCAGTGGTCTTACAGAACAAAGGCTCTGTATTTGGGGCATTTGAAATGTGTGGTTGATTTTATTTACCTCTTAATTTTTGTATGCTGGCTGTATTTACATTTTATGCCCAGATGGTTTTCTTTAACGTCTTAGTATAACTTACATGTAACATCTTGCACCAGTGTTGTTTTCTTGATTTATGCTTCTGTGTTTGAATAGTTTGAAAACTTTCTTAGGGCACCTATTGGGGAAACTGCTTTTTTAACACTGTGGATGGCTGTTCTCTGTCAACAGAAAACTGGAAACTTACGGTTTGTGCATGAATTGTCAGACAGTATTATAGTTTTTTTATTTTATTTTATCTTTTAAAGAAGCCTAAAACCTTTACCGCCAATTGAAAGAGCATTCTTTCTTGGCACATTAATAGCTCTGGAATTAAGGATTAAGTAAGTAATTTATATTGTTCGTAGGGGATCATATTCTTCCCATGAAATAAAATGCCATAGAAGATGCTAAGGCCTGTGTGACTAAGATACAGATGAAACTTAGGGGCTGAAAATCCAGTGTTAGGTAGAAATGGTCATTGAGTAGATAAAAAGCTTGCAAATGCTACTGGCTATAACTGTTCTGTACCTGCAGTAACTGAAAGAAAAGGTTGTACAGTAAAGAAATACTTATAGAAAATTTTAGAATTACTCTGCAACCTGATGTGCAAGTCAGATGTCCTGCATTGTAGCAGATAATTTTGTCCTGTGAGTAAAAGTACCTGTTTTGCAAGGACAGCCTAGAAAAATAACATATACAGAAATCCGTAACGTGTTAAATTGAACTAGTAATTGAAGGTATTCTCAAAACAAAATAACACAGGCTTCCTTCTTTCTGCAGGGAGAGCCTGAGGGCTTTTAAGATTACTTAAAAGCTGAAGTATAATTCTGAACGAAATTATGCAGCTGGAATTGATTTCTCATCAATTTTGACTAGCCCAGTTATGAAATGTTTTGGCTGCAGTGACTAACAAGTATTTCTGTTGTACTGTTGAACAAAATGGGCTAGTAATATTGACAAACAATGGCATTTACATTTTTCTCTTGAAATGTGCTGTTGCCCGAGCTCCATTTCATCCTTGTTTAGGGGAAAGAAGAGTAGAAAAGCATCTCATTTTTGTATGATGTGCATATAATAGAAATTAGGTAGAGCACATCAAATTGTTTACTGTAAATGTGCCGCCTAAACTGGTGAAGCCTAAGTGACCGTGGTAAAGTGAAGATATTAGCTAGTTACACCTTGCCAACACATTGAGATCTTTTCAGGGAGGCAGAACTTCTGTGCAATCTCAAAGAGATGAGATCTATTAAAGTAATTATTGATAAAATATAATGAGAAAATTGAAAACAGCAGTTTTCACTCAGTCGTGATTTGCAAGCAGTATTTGATTTTGTAAGCCTGCACTCTCCATCCAAACTCACTTTCATCTAAACCATACCAGAACATATCAACTCTACAAACAACCTCAAGGATGATCAGATCTGTAGCTTTGAGTGGAAGAAAAAGTCTTATTTTCATTGACTGCAACATTTATATTTGCTGGGGTCATACAATCCTGCAGAGCATCACTGGTAAAGTATAAATTTTTCTGAATTAATCTTATGATCTATTGATTTAATTGAAGAATTTAAATCCTTTTAATCTGATAAAGGACTCTTAGGATTTAATTGTTTTCAGGACTTCTTCATAGTTCTACTTTTATTCAGAATAGCTAGTGTTCTCCCACAAAAAAAAAAAAAAAAAAAAAAAAAGACTTGTAGGCTTAGGAGCTCTTGGAGCAATTTAGTGCTTTCTGTGGGGTTTTTTTTTGGAGTTGAGCGTGTTTAATGCAGCCTTGTGGTCTGTTTTAAGTTGTGCTATTCTATGAAGCTTTTGTCTCCCAAATTATTTTAATTTTCTTGGCATCGCATAATTATGATTTCTGACTTGGTGGAGGAAGGGAAAGTACCTGTGAATACATTTCAGTTCTGTAAGGCTCCTCTTGGGTGCTGCATGCAAATGGCTACTGATATGTGCCACTCCGTTCTCCGGGAGACAGAGGAAGGCCTTATTGTGTTGGTCTGATGTCATTGTCGTGCTCTGAGTCTCCTCCTGACACTGCTGTGTACTGCCACTGAGAGAGGTTTTACAAACCTACGCTTTCCCATGTGTCTGGGCACTGCTCTTTCTAATTCATGTTCATGGCTTCCCTTTATTTGCTGCTAATCTCGCTCCCATGCCCATTTTTCAGGCTGCTATCTCTGTTGGGTTCAGCACCTGCTCATCAGCTAATCCCCTGAGCCTCAGCCATCTTTCAGAGCCAGGGAAAGCACCAGAGGTCTCTGCTGCTCTCAGCCCTAAAATTGTAGCTCTTCAGCATTAACTCCCTGAACTATAACCATGACTGAGTAAGTTTTTCAATCTGAACTTTGCTCTGCAGCCACATCCATTCTCCCTTCAGCATCTCATTGCTGTTGCATTCTTCTGCTGCGTTTCCTGTCCCAAATTCCCGTAGTCCAGAGTGATGCTTCCTCTCTTTGGTTGCTTGAATAATGGAGTTGTCTTCTGGCAGATAACTAGTGCTATCCTTCCTGTAGTATTTTTTCCACAGTGACCCACAGCCTAGCCATTTCCCTTCGCACCCATTTGAATCTGGAAATAAAGAACCAACAAATGAATTAAAACTCACCCCGATTGGGTGCCCGTGCTGCTTTTTCTTCAGTTCTCTCAAGTATGTTAACTTGGCAAGTGAAGATGGACTCGGTCAATTAGAGACTTTGTGAGTAGACTGGAAACTTACTCAGGCCTGAAATGTTAGGTTGAAACAGTCTTCAAGGGTATGTTGGAAGTAGTCTGATGACAGAGCTATTCATTAAATGCTTTGAAATTCCTTTTTTTTTTTTATCACTTGTGGAAGTTCCAGGGCTTCTCAGCAGCTCCTTGTAAGCATGACTAGATTCTGAATCAGTTTACTTCAAGCCAACTTGATATGTCTGATCTGTATTTTCAGTATTAACCCAAGTTAAGAGAGTTTGGACAGAGCCAGCTTAGTTCTTCCTGAACCCAAAAGCATGTAGGCATGTCCACTCAGCAGGTAAATGGAGAAAAACAGCATGTAAATGGAGCCAAGAGAACAATGGGATGAAGTTGAAAGGCCTGTCGTAGTGAGAAATCAACATGTTCCTGAAAAGCTCTCCCAGAAGACACAGTACTTGCTGTGAACAGACTAGTTCTGAAGACTTGCTAAGTTTTATGTCTGATTTTAGTAATAAATGTTTTGTCTGTTTCCAGTGAAACTATTTTATTAAAATGTCACGTTGCAGATTTTGTAGTAGAATGCATATAGTGAGACAAAAAAGGAGCAAGCTATAAACAAAAGTCGTAGACGCTAGTTAAATAACTATTGCATGGCACTGCCTTTTTTGGCTTTCTTTTTAGAAGATGTTTGAAACAAGGCATGGAGCTTGCTACTGTTGTCGTTTATATAGATTGTGGGAAATAACGGAAAGATCCATTTATGGGTAATTTAAACATTCTTTTTTTTCAGCAAAATTATCTGACACACTTGAGAGGGAATGCAAGATCCAAGTTAACGCTCTTGGAACACTAGCCCTGAGTCTTCCCAGAAGAATGTAGAATGAATTTAGCTTTTCAGGGAGCAAAGATATTTAAAGCAATACAAGCTATGTAAAGAGCTTAGGGATAGTCAACTAAATAGTTTTGTGTTGACTCAAGCGCTCTTTTTCTAATTGTCATGCTGCATGGGATCAAGACTGGTGGAAGTATGCCTGTGAGGAAATGTAAAGAAATGGCTGTCTCTCTTTGTATATCTTGGTGGCTTTTTTAGACTTGGCCTTCTGCAACACAGTTACTGTTGCTACGGTCCAATCTGGAAACTTTCCATCAGAAAGGCTATTTTGAGTACTCACTTCTAAATGTTTCATGCATCGTTGTTCTGAAATTTGTCACATCTAGAGCTTGGGAGGCAAATTAAATCCCGTTTAATTTTAGATGGATTCTTTGCTATGCTGAAGACCAGATTTGGTTTTGTTAGTTTTTTTTTGGCTTAAGATTTCCATTGATTTCTGAAGCCAGAAACATTATAGAGTTGCAGAGATGGGTAGCGCAGTCATCTGAATGGTTCAAGTAACTTGGCATAGGATGTGTGTTTTGCATGTAGGCTAAGACATGTATTTTTCAAAATGTTTGTTATTAGTCTAACTTTCTTTCAGCTGAGCTGAATTAAAAGTCCAATAAACGTAGTGCTTCTGGAATTCCTATTCATGCAAAACAGATGCTCATATATAGATAGCATCAAGCTAACTTGCTACCCATTTTCTTTGTTCCACTTAAGCAATAGCAGATCTACATCTTTCAGGTTTGTTTTCAAAAGATGAGTAAAGCACGTCTCTTGCTCGGCTTGTGAACCTCAGCCATACCCTGGGCACACAAAGAGGGTCATGATTGGGAACAGTCAGCATGGATTCATTGCCTTCTCCAGTGAAATGACTACATCTACGAATGAGGGGATCACAGCAGATATTGTCTGCCTTAACTTTAGCAAGACTTTTGATGTGGTCTCCCATGGCATCCTTGTATCCAGCTTGAGATGTTAGTGTAGACAGGTGAAATACTAGGTGAATGCAAAAAAATGGCTGGACTCTTGGGCTCAGAGGGTACTGGTTGATACTGTACCTGGTGTCCAGTTGCCAGTGGAGTTCCTGTGAGTCTGTTCTTGGATCTATATGTGTAATATCCTATTTAATACCTCTATTGATGACCTGAAGAAGGAAATGGAATGCACCTTGATTAAATTTGCATGACACCAATTTGGAGGGAGCAGTCAATACACATGAAGGTAGCATTGCTGTTTAGAGTGGCCTAGATAGCCTGGAGGAATGAACCAACCAGAACCTCATAAACAGCAGGGACAAATGCAAAGTCCTGCACCTGGGATGGACTGACCCCTTTGAGCGGATGACTGGCTGGATAGCAGCTCTTCTGAATAGGATCAGGAGTTCTGGTGGGCTAAACATGAGCCAGCAGTATCCTGGGCTGTGTCAACAGGAACGTAATTGAGGGAAGTGATTGTCCTCCTTTGCTCAGCACTCATTAGACCCCATCCTGATTACTGTGTCCAGTTTTAGGCTCCCCAGCACAAGAGAGATAGTAAACTTGAGCAAGTTTAGTGCAGGGCCACCAAGATGATCTGGAGGCTGGAGCACGTGGTCAGTGAGGTGAGGCTGTGAGGTCAGTGAGGTGAGACAACGTTCACCCTGAAGAAGAGAAGATGTCTTTGGGTTTGAATACCAGCATGCCAGTAGCTCTGAGGCAGTTACCAACTAAATGGAACCAGACGCTTTATTGAGTTGCATGTTGGGAGAATGAGACACAGTAGTCATAGGTTGAAACAGGAGATTCCAGCTGCATATAAAAGGGGGGAAATATTCTGAGGATAATTATGCATTGCATCAAGTTTCTCAGAGAGATTCTTGAATCCCCATTCACAGAGATTTTCAAAATCTGACAAGAGAAATCCCTTGGGTGCCTTCCAACCCAAATGACTTTATGAAATAATATCTAATAAAAGTAATCCAGTCCACTTGTCTCCTCATGGAGGATTTTTTTCTACCTACAGAATCTACCACCAGAATGTGGATCTTGAATATTCGTCTACTAAGAAATGTAGTGAGGGAGTCACGTTTTGTTTTATGAGTTTTATCACACTGGTGTAGATTTAACAGTCCCTCTGTCTAAAAGCTGTTATCTCTACACAGAGATTTTAATTGTAAGACTGGAGGAAGGAGTCTTAAGGGGAAGACCTGGAAGTTGGAAGAGGAAGAATGAAGTCAAGAACATAGTTGCACATCTGAACTGTGACTGACTGATTTCAGAGATTTGGCAGATACTTTTAGTCATGAACAACAGGTTTAAGTGATTGCTGCCAGGGTACTTTTAACAATGAGGCTAAATTTCCAATTGTTAACCCTGAACACGATAGTAATATGAATTTTTACAAACATTTTTCTGCCCTCTGTATTTCTATCTAGATTCCCACTTGAAGAATTTTGATGCATTTTGGGCATAAGTTCACGTGCTCAGAATCTCTTTGCCTAGTGGTTACTAAATTAAAATATTGGCAAGCGTTGTTGCTTCCAAAAGCAAAATACCAGCAAATATATGTATTTTCAGATCTGTCTTCAAAACTCTCTCTTGATCATATTATTCCAAGAGCCAAGGATAAGTGGTAAGATTGCTCTCCTTCTGGCCCCATTTTTTCTTCAGTGTCATTGTAATTAAACCAAGAATGGTGTGTTTTTTGGTTTTTTTTTTTTTTTTTTTGAGTAGCTCTTCTCACACAGTGTGTTCTTGATGAATACAAAATGAAACATCTGGTAGACTTAGCATATAAAGGCAATGCCATTATATTTTAGTAACTGATCAAGCTTGGATAAATTTTCGTAACGCATTAATCACTACTATGTGAATTAAGATGGAGAGAAATAATGGATGTAGGCATAGAAGCAATGAATGTAGACATTGTGTCTGATTCTATGAATGAGAGGGATATCTAAGAGAAGAACTGCTTGATTGCATTCTCTAGCGACCTCCTGTGTGTAATTATTTCGTACAGTGAGTGGCTGTGTTCTACCTACACATTAAATATCCCAGAGGAGGTATTTGGTAGACATAACTTCAGTGGAACATTCTTTGGCTGTATTTTCCTTCTTTTCAGTTTAAATCTTATTACATGACATTGTTTTACTAAAATATTTTACTGATTCCTTTCCTTCCTAAAGGGAATTCTTCCCCAGAGCATATCTAAGCAAATTCTTCATATCATCTGTTTTAGTCAGGCTTTTTCTCCTAATTATATTGGTACATCATCACTGAATTTAATTGGACCACATTGGTGTAATTGAGAGCAGAAGATTGATTCCTTTAATCTTTCTGTGTAAGTAATCTATTTCCCCAATCAGGTTTTTTTTTTTCCCTGCTTGGAATTTCTTCAAATTTGTCAACATCTTCAGGGTAAGGAGGTTCTCTCAGTTCTAATAGCACCTGAATTCTTTTTGAAGCACAGAACATGTTTCTGCAGGCATGGTATTAATTATGGATATTTCCCTAACTCCACTTCTCTGACTATTGTCCAACAGTTCACATCTGCCTATCCACATCTGGTACAAATAGTAAAGAAAAAAAAAAAATTGTGTTTTTCATATCAAACATGTAATAATGACCATTTTGCTTTTGTTCTTATTTTAAAATCAAAGTTTGTAAATCCTTTTTATAATCTCTTAAGCTTTATAATATTGCACAGGATGAGACAGCTTTTTTGTCCTTTACTTAGCTGTATTTTCTTTCTTGCTTCTGGACAACTACTGTTTTGAGGTCTGAGACCTTTATATCATTTCCCTTTTGAACATTTACTCCATTTAAGCCTAGCATAACCCATAACTAGAATCAACAAAGTTATGCAAAACTTCTTCATAAGAGGGATGAGTTGGAATAAAATCCACTTGTGGGCTGCAGAGGCTGTCGTGATGTGTTTTATGCCCATAGTGCCTTCCCTTTGAGGAGCTCAATGCAAATTATTCTCTGTAAACAATGGGAACATTAAGAGGCATTGTAGAGTTAATGGTCAAATTACATTTTAAGAGGTGCAAATTTCCCTGTTCCTCCTTCCAGCCAACACACGGAAACGTGTATGTGCACATAGCTATCTAAATTGCTCGTTGTGCCAATCTCGTAATTGCATTTGTACATGCAGGTTTTGAGATTTGAGCTGTTACAGCCCTGGCTTAGCTTCCCAGTGAAGTATTCCTCTTCTCAGACTGTGCTTTCCTAACGTTGGTAGGAACAATCCTGGCTCCCTTTCCCCTATTTAGTTGCTAACGTAGATTGCTGCCAAAACATGCTATGGAAATAAATTTTGTTCTTTTCTTTTTGCATTAACCGTTTTGATGGAGAGAGAGAAGTTTCTGTAATGGCTCTTTTTTACAGAGGAGAGAGGACAAGAGCAGCTCACGTGAATGACCCTGTCATACTCCCAACTGTGTATTGAGACAAATGTTTTATTTGGGAATGTACAATGAAATGAGACAGATGTTTTCAAGAAAAATCTGAATATGATGTGGATAATAAAGAATGATAAATCATAGAAAGATTTTTAGATATAAACACTGACTGTAGCTCTATCAGTATAAAAAGAGTGGGGAGTGCTGTTGATGTGACCTTAATTTTGCCTCTGTAATGTGTAAGAGGCTTTACTTTGCAGAGGTTGAGTGTAATTCAGAAAGACACATTGAAGCCTGACTCCATAACGGCTTAGCTGTCTACGTTTGTCTAGAATGATTGACCTCATCAGCAGCACTACTGAACCTACGTAGCATTCAAAGACATCTGGAAAACAAGACAGCAGTAGGTTATGAAACACGGCTCCCACGGCTTCCATCCAGTTGCTCCTTTTGTTAATGGCGTAAGAATCTTTGAAAAGAGTCAGAGTCTGATTTATCTGAACTGGCTCACTCTGAAACACTTCAAGTCATTGCTGGAGTAAGTACACACTTAGAGTTGCTTGTTTTGTCAGTGAAACAAAAACATGCTACAAATGCATATACACAAAACCTGTGATGCTTAAAAAACTGGATTATGGATTAATTAATCGTCTGTCTTAGAATTGCCTTGTTTTGTTTTGTTTTTTAAACCCTAACAATCATTAGGGAATGATAATGAGACTTACTTCATGTCTTTTATAAAGCCAAAATAGCCTGTGCACCCATGGCACAAGAATCTTTTCTGACTGCTTTGTAAAGCACCCACAAATATGTTCAGCTGAGTCCATCCCTTGCTTAACTGGCTCTTGTAGTTCTTCTAAACTCAAGCATTGCGTAAATACAGAACATATTTAGGCATTTGTCATGAGTAGTCAGCAGGCTCATTGACTTTTACTGTGAGAAAGAAAACCACTTATTTATATTTAAGTACTGCTTAAACTTAAGAGAATGGCTTATAACCAAACTCTGGTAACATTACAGTTGCCTGGAAGACACAGCTTTTAAGTTATGTGCTTCTACATGACATTTATCTGGTTCCATTGAAATCTATTAAAATCTCACAGTATTTTAAAGTCTAAAAAAATAATACTGACCTTTTCATCCACATTACTTTTGTGAAATGCTGATGGTAAATGAAAAACACAGGCCAGGCGTCTTAATCTGCAGCCATAATTCCACACAGATCCTTAAGGTAAAATTAATGGTTGAGCAAAGCTACTTAACTATATGAAAATGATCATAATCTGAACACTCATCAATGGGAACAAGTTTGATTGTGTAAATAAAACATAGGCAGCATACAAAACCAGATAGACATTGCAAGTAATGCAAAACAAATGTATTTAGATACAACTCTGTGCATGTATTAATAGTGCATATACAGCCATGTAAGTACTAAATATTTTAGGCATTGTGTTTTGGGGAAGCTACTGACAGATGACAATTTATTAATAAAAAATAGGGCTGGAAAGAAAGTCTGTTCCAGCCCTAAAGAATGACATACATATCAGAAAAAACGCTTGCCTAAACGTTACTGAAGTTCCCAAATGATGCTTTTCTTAATATCTAGTTTATATGCTGCAAATTTAAGCCCATAATTTCATATCCTCACAGAATGGATGTGGAAGACAGATGATTGCCCAGAGAGGTGGTGGAAGCCCCATCCTTGGAAACGTTCAAGGCCAGGTTGGCCGGGGCTCTGAGCAACCTGATCTGGTTGGAGATGTCCCTGCTCCTTGCAGGGAGGTTGGACTGGGTGGCTTTTAAAGGTCCCTTCCAGCTCTAACCATTCTATGATTGTGATAGTCTTCCCACATTCTTCTACTGCACTTTTTTGTCCATATTTCCTTAATTTTCTCTTCTTATAGCTACCAGCTCTTGTTATCTTTTCTCATAAATTATGTATACAAGGCATATCGTTAGATTTGTTGGTTGTATATCTCTGGGCTTACTCTGCTTGGTTTGCACCCCTCTCATCCATCCTGGTGTATGAGTTGGGGTTTGCCAGGCAGATCAGTGAAGTATCAATAATTAGTAAGATCTAATATAGAAGATGGAAATGATAAGAAATAGTTTGTTCACAGCTAAAGAGGGAAAATGTGAAACATCCACTTATTTACAGTCTATCTGAGTAGCTGTAGGTGTTGAATATAGATCTTATCAGTGATCAGCATTCCTTATTAATTTGCTTCCTTCGATAGAAGGGTGAAAAAATTGATGAGATGCATTCATGTGCGAAGGAATTTCAAATTTGCTTATAGCAACAGCTGCTGACACTGAAAGATAGAGAAACAGATTTTTTTCTCTGTGCCTGGTGCCCTCATGTGGCTTTGATGTTCAGTTTCTTGGAAACTAATTAGATACATCACTGCATGGCTGACACTTTTGTTGTGTGAAAGGTAGAGAATAATTTGCCTGCGTAGTCTTGTCTGTTCTGCTGTGAATACAGCATCTTCTGGAAAGCCAAAACACGCTGCTTTCCATGTGGCCAGTTGGACTTGGATAAGCAAACTCCTTGAGTTCCCTAACTTGAACCAAGAACATTTCTCATTAGTGTACTTTGAATTCACACTATTTAAATTCTTTGCACCTGGGATTCACCCAAATACCTCTCCAGTTTGTCTTGGAGCACAAATACCGAACTGAGCAAGAAGGAGTTCCCAACCATTTTTTCTTTGATCTTTCTTGTCCTTGTAATACCAACCCTGTGAAACTTGTCATATTAATGATGATATCAACATATTTCTTGCTAATAATCTCACTTAGAAGTTTCCTGAGTAACATCATAGTTCTTCTGCTAAGGTTTGAGGTAGCCTAAGGAATTCAGCATTATTGCTACTAAAAATCATTAAATGTTAATATGTTTGAACTATAATACTAGTTCATGTGCTAAAACTATTATAAATTAAGCTATTTTATGTATGAAATGTTGGAATTTATGTTTAGGCTCTCTAGTAAGTCTTTCCTAGTCTGTTGACAGCTTCTCCCAACAATTAGGAAGAGAAGCACACAGCTCATTAGGTCTGTCTGTGTTTGTATTTAAGAAAAGACGTGCTTGGAGAATGCCTAGGGACTGCGCAGCACTCGGTATGTACTCTGAGATTACTGACATTCTTGGACTTGCATCTCTGCAGTTGATTCTAGAAATAACCCTTAATAACTAGCACTCTCTTAATGTTATTTTGATCTTCATGTCATATTTTTATTAAGATAAAATAATTTATTAGTACAAAAAGAAAAATCTAACAATATAAAAACAATCTGCAGCTATGTCATTCTTTTGAGCTGTATCATTCTAAGCAAAATGCTATTTTTTTTGTCCTGTATCTCAGTCAACAAAATATGCAATTTGCAGTGTCACCACTCATGCCATTCATTCTTCAACTCTATGCCCATGCTTGCTGAGCCCAAAATACCGAGCTTCCCAAGTTAAGGAGGCTGTTACTTCACCTTATCCTCTCATCATGTGGTATTTGGGGATAAAACTGAGGTTTGCAGCAGTTTACCATAAAGTGTAGCAAAAGACCAGACTGGTTCACTGTATATCTGTGCGGCAAATTCTGAACACAACCCAGCAGATCAGTGTTAATACTATTGTCATAAAAACCCAGCACTTAGTAAATGAGCAGTAAAGCAGGAGAGTAAAAAGGCATAATTCCTTAAACTAATATTCCTAGGTATTTTCCTTGCAGTTTTTACACCAATTATTGCTGTAATTAATGTAGTATTGCAAAATTTTTAGAAAGGGAATAAGAACTTTCATGGCTTATCATCTACTCTGAAAGAGGAGATGTTTTTCCCTAACTTTTTTTTTTACACATTAGAATTAATAATTTGACCATAATTTTTGTTTTCTGTACCAATAATAAATTTATGAGCATAGTTTGAGGCTAAAGGTGAAGTTCTGTATGGATGACCTCAGATCTTGTCATGTTTATAAGACATCTGAAAACACAGGAATTGCACGAGGCTTAGCACTTGTTTTATCTCTGTTAGCTGTTTTGCTATCTTTTTGCACATACACATTTATTTTTCTCATGTAGTATACTAGATGTATGTATGGCTCATGCTATGAGAACGGTAGAAGTTTAAGTACAGAATTTGACATTCGTGTGGAAGTAGAATGTTTCTAATGTTTATCAGCTTAATCAAGCAAATGAATACACTTGGTCAAATTAAAATATCTTAATTATTTATTCACATAGAAACCAATAAATTTTAGGGTTTGTAGGACAAAACTTTTTGTTAAAAAAAGAAAACAAGCTATGCCATATAGCTTCTTTACTCAATAAAATAGCATCCTTGCAATTCAACTTAAGATTACAATAAAAATGAGGAGCACAATGTGATAAATACAATGAGAAAATCCTTGTCAAAAATTTCACCACAAGGAAATATCAATAGCTAACACCCATATTCTCCAACTAGAAATCAAGAATATTTGAGTAGATCTTGGCAGAAAAGGCACAAAACACAAAGCAAAGCATGCTTGTGTCATTTGTCACAAAGAAGCATTGACATTTGTGCAACATGGAAAAAGATGAGCATTTTTCCAGACTTGTCCAATATCACGGATACTTAGGGAACAAATCTGCCCCGTAATGCCAGTGTATCACTCCCAGGACAGATGGAAGTGACTGCCAGAAAAGACGAGAATATAGAAGAGAATACATCCAAACCTTCCCAGGAAATCTTAGCTCACGTACTGAGAAAGCTGCTGCTATGGTCTTGTTAGTAGTAAATAAACACACTGCAGCCGTTTAATAAAACAACCACTGGCAGCTAGCACTTGCGGGAATTACAAAAGACTGGTAAGAATGTTAACAATGCTGGAAACCCCCCATAAACACAAGTTTGCCACTTGCATTTAAATCTGTGATGCCAGCTCCCTCTTTGCTTCAAATAAGCTTTTTTTAAAAAGTTTGAGTCTTTGAAATAAAGGACCCTCTTCAGAAGAGAATGCTCCCTATTGCACAGAGAAATGGCTTTTCTGCTTTTAAGGTGCTTCAGAGATGCAGATCAAACATCCATGGTATTTCCTTCTGTAACAGGCCGTCATACAAGCATCCTGTTAGCAGCCCATTTGCTATATTTCTATAACAAGCCTATCTTCATCATCACTGCTAGTGTCATCGTACTCAACTCTGGTTTGCTTCCTCATCATTTCTAAACCTCTCTTTTTGTATGTCTTGGAAGGTGTTTCGGAGTCAGTCTTGAATTCGGGGGACCTACGAGTAATTGGGGGCTTTTCAAAGGTAGTAGTAGCTGTTCCGTGCGGCCTGCCGTAGCTGTTTGACTGCAGATGCGTTCCGTTCTTGTCTGCACTCCCATGAAGGTCAAGGATTTTTTGAGAAAAATTTGCCTGCTCTGTGTATTCTGTACTGGGTAATTTAGCCCTTGTGACTGACTCAGGAAGAGACTCTGCTTTTGACCCTAATAAATGTGAACATCCAGGCTGGGAACTGGGAGTTGGGTTGTCTTGTGGAGATGAATATGAGTTTTTTTCAGCTGGAGGTTTCTCCCTTCTTGGGGCCTGGATTACCGGGTCTAATGTACCAAATCTTTGACTCTCTGACTCTACATTTAGTATGTTTTCCTGGCTTGCTTCTAGGTGTAAGGAAAGAGGACCAGTAGTCTCTGAGTTTGTGCTGTCAAGTTGATCACCTGTGCCTGTATTTGTAAAATCAAAAGGGCAAGACCAATAAGCAGAGGCCGTTGAGTCACTCTGAATGTTTGGCTGTGACTCCTCTGGGGCAGATCGCTGGAGCACAAGTGGTTGTGTCACTAAGCAGCAGATTTCCACATCACTGCTGACTTGCTGCATGGCTGTATTCACTGGGGATGAAAAGGAATGAGCTGTCATAGATATTTCCAGAGGAACTGTAATGTTCTGAAAAGAGTTTGTTCTTGTGTGTTCCATGATTTGTGCAGAAATGTCCTGTAGACATTAAGAGGAAAAAAGAAATTTACATTTAAAATTTTCAATCCAGAATGATTATAAAAGTGCAATGATAACTAAGTTGACTGTATCAGTAGAAAACATTTACCTCTGCTATAACTCATATCGACTGAATAATTCAGCATAATGTCAACCTTTATTTGTACAACTGTGATTATTTTGCCACTCTTTTTATTTTTTTTCATTACTGTAGACCAAGTTACTCATCTGTCTTTTGATGAGAGTTTTTTTTTCTCGCTGTGTGTGTGGGAAGTGTAGCAAAGGATGTATTTTTTTCCTCAGGTGTTTTTTTCTTTATTAGATGACAAATCACACTAATAATTTATGCTTGAAATTGAAACCACAGCAGCACTAGCTTCCACAAACGGCTGAAGAAATTCAGTTGTGACCCTGGATACACATTCTTGCCATCGCTACATGCCATCACTACCCTCCCCTCTTTTCTAGTTTCAAGCTTACTGTCTCTGTCTCAGGATTCTCTGTGCCACATCTATGGGCACCTCTGACATCAGTGCTAATCAGTCCTCTGACGGCAAACACGAGAAATACCCCTTTTGATTGGTGCAAGTTTAATTGTTCTTCTAAAAAAGCTAATTCCAACATTAGTAAATTTTCATTATATTTTAAGCCCAAACATACCTTTAGCACATTTTCAAACAAAATCTGTGAAACAAAGTAGTCTTGACTTGAACTTTAAAACAGCTGAGTATCATTCAGATTTTAATTACCAGTCTCTTTTTTCTTTTAATAAAAAGTAATACTCGAATTAAGGTATAATACCTACTTTTTTATCCATTTTGTCTTTTTGTTTAATGTGGTTTAGATTTTCAGTATGGGAAGATATTCCCGGGTTACTCTTTCCTTCTTTTTTCCTTCTGTAAAGTGGCTTCTCTGAGGTGGAACAAGATGTGTCTTTTTGCTGGTGTAGGTGATTTTCTATTGAAAAGAGGTTGAATACATTTTTACTTTTATTTTTATTTCCCCATATGCTAGAAATTTCCCCCACATTACTAAATTTCTCATTGTATCACTGAACTAGTTTCTATGTTTTTACTATTTTCTGCAAATTTTTATTCTAAGCCTGATACATTTTCTCATTTTCCCTCTGTATGTTTGGTTTGGGGATTTTTTTTATTGGCCACTACTGTCCTGCGAAGTAAAAGCTATTCATATCTGCTGTGAATGAACACAAGGTATTGTCCCTGCTTCCAAGATGGTTGCATCATAAACATCGTTTGCATTAACACCACTACTTAAATGGGGGCGGTGGTCAGAGAAACACAGAAAGCAAACTCACCAAACTCATTTCACACTGCAAACATACAGGTTTTTTTTTCAGAAACTGATGAAGAAAAACTCAAAACTGTTTAGGCTTCTAGTGGAAGGTTGTTTTGAGTTATTTCTTTTTAAAATACCCCCCTAATTGTCAGATTCACATATGCAAGTGTGTGCATGGAAATCACAGTGTGTGTTCAGTTCTGAAAGTGTGAGATGTTTGTATTTTTACTCGCAGAACATACTGAAGGACAAAAGTAGTTTTGCAATTCCATGTGGAACAGGTGCATGTCAGAGATACTGCTAAGGTTCATTCTCTTAAAAAATAAACATTCAATACATTAAAAAATATTCAAAATACTTACCTTGTACCTTTGATTGAGGCGAATGGCACTTTTTATACTTATTAAATTTACAGGGTTGTGATGAATAGCCCTTTTTCGACGCATCCAGTGTTACATTTGAAAAACAGTGCCGCTTGCTTAGTCGGTTAATTTTCAACTGTGCATATCCATGTACGCGCCTCCCTCTGTACCTGCATTGCCAATGGCATTGAAAGAGTAAAAAAAAATGTGCTATTTAAAAGGAGCCAGAGTAGCATAATACCACATCATCAGGTAAATTTAATAGCAATTTACTACTGTGGAGGAGATGTTTGTTTATGTCAACTCAAAAAAAAAAAAAAATCAAGATTTTTCAGGCAAGACACCCACAATTATTTTATTATTTTTTTTCCTCAGTAGGATTCAGTAAATCCTTGGTTTGCTAAGAGAACAGGATTCAGGAATAACAGATCCTTTTTCCTGTGTCTGGAATTTTAAGTCAACCTACTTCATAGAAACTTGAATCACACAGGAATCACCTGAGACTGCATAGTCATTGGCTTTTTTACTTTTCATTTAACATCTTATTTATCTTAACACTACCTATTTATCATCACTAATGATCAACATAAGTATTTCAGTTATTTAGAAAACTCACAATGAATAATCCAACTCTGCTTTTTTTTCTACTCTAGCTCAGTCTTTCAGTAACTCAGTGACTGAGACTAAAGTACATTGGAAGGTCCCATTCCTGTATCAATAGAATCAGTTACTGTACACCGAGTAGTATGTAAATCTAAAAGGGTGTGCTTATTCAGATGTTTGATGTGTTAGAAAAATAGATTACACTTCATAATTAACAGTTTGGCCAGTTAGCTACCAATCTGTGTGACCTGCACTTTCCGGACCCTGTACTTAATTGAGTCCCTGTACTTACTTGATATAGCTAAATAAATAAATTCTGAGACCAGCAGGAAAAACAAAGAAAACAAAAACACTCAAAAAAAAAAACCAAACAAACCAGAAGAAAGTCCTAGAAGAATGTCACTAGACTAGAAAACATAGACATGAGTCTTCTATTTTTGTTCTTATGATCCGTGAAGATTGCAGTGCTGTTTGCCAGGCTGGACCCAATGATCAAGTTACTGACACTGATGTGTCCACAAGCGAGTCACTCTGTCTGATTTCGGTCATGAAATAAAATAAGAGGGATGTATGCACACAATACGTGCTTCTTATTGAAGCAATTCATCAGACATTCTGCTACCCCAACTCTTGAAAGATTAGAGGCTAAATCTTCCCCTGATACGAACTCCCACTAAATACAGAGGAACTGTGCTGAATGAAACAATGTGCCTTTGATAATTTCTTACTCAAATTCTTCCTACTTTTTGTTTAAACTGAAGGATCCTTTAAACCACAGGTGGTTTTGTTAGTTTCTGTTAGAACCTGATATTTAGTCTTGCGCACTCTCTTGTGAATACCACCAGTTCAGGATACAGATATGGGGAGGACAAAAGGCTTCTAGCTGTAACAGGGTCAAACCTGAAGGATTTCGGTTCCCTTCAAACAAAAGTAAATGCTGACAATTTTGACAGATAAGAATAATTTCTAAAGCATAGTGAGAGTCAGCTTGACCAGTCATCATCTTTCTTTGGTGTATGCCTGTTCTGCTTAGAAAAGCCCGTTCCTGATAGCAAACAACCCATTGATACTGGTTATAGTTCACCATTGTGGAACTGCTGCAATGTGGGAATAACTCTTTCTGAGAGATTTATTTTTTTCCCCAATTTTGACAAGGTTGAATTTTGGGGATGACTTTTTATTTTCTGTGGACCTTTTACACCCATTTTAGCAAAATTATGTCTGTATCTAGGGAAGCTGAAAACCAGTTTCCTTACCATTTGGGGGTGACTTTAATCTTTTTCTGTTTGTGGCTTCTCTTGAGTTTATTTGTGGAGAGTTTTTCCTTTTTGTAAATTGTTTTCTTCTTTTGCTCTGAAATATTTTTGAAAACACCACCAGGAGCTGCTGATCTTAATTGTTGAGACTATTGAAAAAAAAATAAGCACATGAAAATTGTGAATTACATTAACTGAGAGACTGGAAATTTGTGCTCTTTTTAAGTAGCACTGAATAGCATAGTAGTGAAATAGCACAACCCTGAATTTTTCCAAGAATTTGTGTGTTAGTTTTTTCTGATCACTTCGTCCATTTATTTTTAGAAAATAAAATAAAAACAACTCACTGCTTTTGTGGATCTATATAGAATTAGTGTATGCTTCTTCCTATATAAAAAGTAAGCTTAGTCTTACAGAGCTGTTCTAGGATCTGTACAGATAGACTAGTCTATCTCCACTTACCTAAAAAAAAAGAAAAGTTTTTGAGCCTTAAACACTTTACAGAGTATTAATGCAATTTGGTTTCGTTGACATTTCAGTGTATCTAAGTGATGAGAGATCGAGTAGACAGTCTGTCTTTGACTTCAAGTATCTCCAGGTATGATAAAGTCTTTACATTAATGGTCTACTTAAGTCCCAATCTAATTCAAATATTCATTTAAAATGAAAACAGTGAAATACATGTGCTGATACAGAAGAATATAACATATAAAGAGAAAAATCAAGAAATAGAAATACACTCTTCTCACTAGACAGCATTCCTACTGAAATTCCAAAGTGAAAGAAAATTAAATATTCACACAAAAGTATGTATTTTTCATGCATTAAATTAATATGTAACTTATCTTTTAAAAACATAAATTGTAAATTCTGTGTCAACAAATGCCTGTAAATGTCCCTAAATATACTTTTGATAATTCTTTTATATTTCTAATAAAAGGGAGGGGTCAGCCAATTACACCCTCTTGAGAAAAGAAACAGGATTATTAATATTACCTCCTGCGTCTGTTGTCCTTTAGAAAAGGATGAAACCAACGTTTTTAAACTCCTGTTTGTTAAGCCATATGCCACAGTCTTGCTAATATTTTTCATTTTCAAAACAGAAATATCGTATGTTGACAGTGTGCATTCATCGCTAGGGTCCTTCTCACAGGTGTGGATGGAGGAATAAGCAGAGTCTGCATTCCCCTTCTGCTCAGCAGGCAGAGGAAGGCTTCTTGTTAAACAGCACCAAGTTAATTGAGGTTCAGCACTTAGTGATGGGAAGGTGCTCCTCGTGCTTAATACTGTTAAACTTCCAGAGTAGCAAGTCAGATTATTGTGGGCCAGTGCTGGGAGTTCTTTACACTGAGTGGTGAGAGTGTGGCAATAAAAAGTGCCAAAAGAACGGCAAAAGTAAGCGGGGTTGTCTGTTGAGCTCTGAGAATGCTGCGTGTCCTGCTGTGTTGCTGCATGGTCCTTAAGAAGGCATGCACTTCCACCTCTGTCCCACCCCGTGACTGCGGGCTCTGCACCCTTGCTAGAAGCTGAGGTCATTATGAAAGAGTCACTTCCTGAGCAAAGATGATGTAAAACCTTCTTCTCTTCTTTGATGTCAGTTGATATGAAAAAACCACTTGTATATATAGAAGTAAAGCATATTTTCTTCTTTGGGGTCTGGATAGAGGAAGTAGTTATGCTCATCCACTTCTCTTCCGTTTGCCTTTGATAATTTAATTTATTTTTGTTCTGTTTGTTTTTCCAAGCATCTCTTACAATATCCTGCTGCCTGAAGTTTTGGTTATGAAAGGTGTTATCTGCTGTGGTTAAGATATTTGTTGTTTCTGAATTGACTGGTGAACAAAATACTGGAGTTTTCCAGTTTGTGTGTACGTTCCATCGTAGCTCTCCTTTGCTGGCCTGTTGTTTCACTTCAAATTTTAAAGGGGACCAAACCACATAATCAGAGTGAGAACCGAGTGATCCGCTGTTGGAAGAGCAGGGGGGGTTGGTTAAGGTGTCTGTCACAGATGTGCAAGGTGTCATCTTCTGTTCTGATCTAAGCAAAAGTGACAGATCTGAGGCTCTCTTGTCTTGCGGCAATTTAAGGATGTATTTTGGAGAAAAGTCATGTTGTTGTGGGGCTGGAGTTAAATGACCAGATTGCAGATGATGAGTTTTAGAAGACACGTCAACAGCGTTGTCACTGAGCAGTGGTAATTTTGCTCCTGTTTTCACAAGACATGTTTTGACATCTTTATCTGTTGCATTGTGCAAGGCAAAAGAATTGCAATCACTTCCCCTTAATTCAGGCCCTAAAAATCCCACAAATGAAGCTTTTGCGATACCTGCTGAATGTGAAAGAAGATTAACATCGCTATAATTAAGAGCTTTTGTGGGGAGTTTGATTGTTTTCGTGCACTCAACAATCTCCGTGCCTCCAGTGGATTCATTAATCCCTGTGCTTAATTTTTGTTCCTCTGCTTTACTGGAGAATTTCACTGGTGCTGCGGAAAGACACTGAGTGCTAGTGCAACAGACTCTCTCTGCTTCATTTACTGCATTACTTTCACTACTAGGACTAGGACAGGACTTTGAAATAATGTTTTGTGTCTTCTCCGCTTCAAATTTCAACTTTTTTCTTTCTGATGGCAAATTCTGGGATTTCCCTGCGGCTTCTCTGTTGTTGTTGCAATGGACCCACGGGGCCGTCAGGACATGCCGGCCAGTTTCCCTATTCCTGCTATGGTTTCCATAGTTGTTTGAAGTGCTTTCACAATCTGATTCAAATGTACTGGATTCTTTCCCAGGTCTTGGTTTCTCCCTCTCTACTGGCAAGCAGTCATCGTTCCTTCTGTCAGCGTTCCGCGGACACTGAGTATTTTGAAGCCTGAGCTCACAGCTGCTGGGAGCCAGCAATGTGGTGTTGCCACCTGTATATTTATCTGTGTCGCTGCCACTAAGGCCTGGGGAAGTTTTGCTCATAACAGCGTGTGCACTAGCGTTTACTGAATGCGATGTCTCCATTATGCAGTTTAAACTGTCTGCAGTTTCCTCAGAGGACACGTTCTGTAAATTATTATTACCACTGGTACAGGTTTCTGGTTTACCAGTGGTTAAACCTGTTGTCACAAGTGGGGAAAGACTGTCACATACAGAGCTCCTCCCATGTCTTTCCTCAGTAATTTCAGTAGTGCTGACTGGTTCCTTAGAATCAGGAGTGAAGCCTGTAGTATCTGTAATCTTATTGCCCCTTTGTTTAATTTTCTTGGCATTTTGACTGCTTTTCATTTTTTGGTAGATTTTCTTAAATGTTTCATCTCCATACATTTGCCATTTTTCTTGAGAGAACATCTTTAACTTCCTTTGATTGTTTTTCTTATTTTTAGCACCGATTCCTTCTCCAGCCCCAAGCTTTTTACTCCTTTGCAGCTCCTCCGACAGAGGAGGACGATCAGCCACGTTACTTAGTGGCAAATCATCCACTGCTGTTTGTCTGACTAGAGCTCGGGGATGGCTGTTAGGAAAATCCACTGAATTCACGGTGAAATTGTTGCTAGGCAGCAAACCAGCAGCACCTGTATTTGCAGACTGCTTAGTAAGAGAAAGTGGGTTTGAGCAACCTGCTTTGTCATGCACCATCCGTGTGCCCTCCACGAACGGCAGAGAGTTGCTTCGTGTGACAGGCACAGCGTCTATCGTTGTGGAGAACTGGGTGGGGACGGAATGAAAAAACATTGGCTTGCATTTTTCTAGAGGTGCAAAGGTAGATTTTGCTGAACAAAGGGAAATATTCTTTTTCCTATTTACATCACAAGTTCTGATGTCAAAATGGAAAGAGTCTTTGTATGTGTAAGGCATTGGCAGATCGATGCTGCCCTGTTTGGAAAGGACAGTTTTTCTGGGCCTGACGTTGTCTAACTGGGTATCATCCACCACACTTTTGTTATGAGAAATAAGTTTCGAAATGTGTTCTTCCAGCCTCTTTTTCTCTAGCATTAAGGCTGTAGCTTTCTCAGCTGCATCTAGCTTTGCACTGCTTCCGGAGGTGCACCTTAAGCTGCTGAGGGCAGTTTCATTTTCCAGTTCTGTGCTGTGCTCATAGAGACTGTGCAACGGGCTGGATGATGCCATCTGTTGTTCCGTGCTATCCGAGCGTGACAGGTACCCTGAGTCGGTGCTCTCGCACTTCTTTAGCTTGCAGTCAAATGGCTTGTAATCCCACTGTTTTTCCGAGGAGGTTGCTTGCTGCCTTTGCAACGGAATATGCTTAGTGGCAGTCAGAGTTCTTTGCTCCTGTATCTTCTTTCTCTGGCACTGACCATTTGGCAAAGCTCCTGGAGATGATGAGCTTTGAGGGTCTCTCTCAGGGACGCTCCGATTAGCCTTTGAACTAAAGGACTGATTCGTTGTTTCTTGATTTTCTGGAGCAGATGATGAATTGCTTGTTACCGGCAGTGAAAGGTCATGAAGAAGTTTCTCAGTGTCTGTTACAGCACTGGTCTCTGAACTCACTTGTTTCATCTCTATCCCCTTGTCTTCACAGGTGCTACTGAGCAGTTTGCTGCCTTGATGTGACGTGATGCTCTCTGTTGATTTCTCATTTTGCTCTAACATGCCACTGTTGTCAGAGTCTGAGGGCAGTCTGGTATTGTTGACGTGTGTTTGAGTTCTTCTGTGTTTATACAAGTTGCTTTGAGTTTTAAATGCAATACCACAAGTGGTGCATGGAAAGGGCCTCTCTCCCGTGTGAGAGCGAATGTGTTTCTCAAGGACACTTGGCTTCAAACAATCCCGCCCACAGTGTTTGCAGATATATTTCCCAGCTTTTTTTGATTTTCCTGGGCTCCCAATAGGTGCATTCATGCAAGAATTTGGTGATGATAAAACTGGTAAAGTGCTCACTATATTCAATGTTAGAGTTTGCCCAAGTTGTTTGTGAAAAACCGGCTGAGGCTGATCTGCGCCTTCTGAAGGAACAAGTGGATTCAGGATGAGAGGCGTGTTACTGCTGTCCAGATGCACGCAGCTCCTGGCAGTCACTAACTGACCGTTTGGCTGAAAGCATCCTGCCTGGACGGGCTGATACAGTGGGATGGTGAGGGCTTTTAGATACACAGGCTGAGACAGTGCTTGTTCCTGGTGAGGAATTGCGCTGCCTTGGCTGAGATCTGAAGCACCCTGCGCAGGCTGAAGAGAAGAAGTTGGAACTGGTCGATCTGCTAGTGCAGCTGTGAAAGCAGGCTGCTTCTGTGCCTCCATTTCAAGGGTTATCTGCCATATGCTCATGTGTCTGTTGAGGGGAAACAAAACAAGTAGGGATCTTCAGATAGCAAAATAAAATAAACACTTTCAACTGCTAGACTGGAAAGTTAGCAATAATGAATATCACAAATCTTACACACAGGCATTATGCAGACAATAATTAACTTAATTTTCCAATTAAATTGAGTAATCTTTCATTTCTTAGCTAGGAATTAAAGATCCGTACATTGTAAGGAACATTGAACATTGCACTTAAAACCTCCAGTAAGTAGCCAAAGTATTAGAAATAAATCTGAGTATCAGATTTGCAAATGCAAGCTCTCAGCACCCAAAAATAACACAATTTTAATTTTCTAGAACCATATTCACATTATATATTTGTACCATGTTTTTTTAATTTAAAAATTTACATGAATAAATAACATACAAAGACAGAACAGTTAAGGTTAGCAGGGACCTCAGGAGGTCTCTAGTCCAAACACCTGCTCAAAGCAGAGTCAGCACTCAGAGTCACATGAGGTCGCTCAGGGTGTTTCCCAATCTGGTTTTGAAACCCTCTGAGGCTAAAAACTGCACAGCTGCTTTGGGCAACCTGTTCCAAACACAGGACATTAAACGTGGCTGCATATTATCTATACTTTCCCAATTTAAGTGAGCTAAGGCTAAGCATATTGCAAAAAGCAATGCAAAATGAAAATGAACAAAATGAAACTGATGTCCTGTTTTACAAGTGAGATTTACATAAATATGTAAAAACTAGAAAAGATGGTATCATAGCAAAGTAGTGGGATAAATTAAAGCTGTCTTTTGTGCAGCCCATATTAATTTTATACCATTAAAGGCAGTATTACGGTATACTGCGTATTTTTAGATGCTTTCAATCTCAGATGAAAACATTTTGTAGACACAGTTTTTGAAAAAGTGAACCTGTTCTTATGAAATCTGTCCAAAATATATTCAGGGTTGATGCTGGTCCAGACTGCTTCTTATTTTATCAAAAACTTGTCTTGTCTGTCTTTCTTAGAAACAAACTAGGAAACTATCAAAATAAGCTAGTTGAAAATTATTTTTTGAAGATCTGATAGAGGCATCAGCATAACCTCTTGTAATTACAGTTTGGATGAAAATTAGAAGGTGATTGTGAATGTTTATTCAAATTTTTATTTAGCTATACTCACAGCTCAGTATCCATTGGCGGTTATGAATAATAGGCTGCTCTTGTGCAAACAGTCATAAAAACCCCATTTGAAATCACATAATGAGTGGCTAAATGTGAAATCTGCAGTTTGTTACCTTACTGCATAATCTGTAGTGGTGTTTCTGTATCTTCCCTGGATCATTTTAATAGGTAATCATTACTGGGAAACAGTAAAAATAAATTATTCAAAAATGTTGTTTAAAATTTTGACTGGTTCCATATGACACACATGGTATGTTACGCTTATTCAAAATAAAATCTCTGTTGCATATAGTTGCTGAGAACTGTGCAAATCATTCACAGAAAGGAGAAATGGCAAATTCAATGTAATTATTTTTGAGTATTCCTCAGTTACTGTTAGAGCAGTTAATAAAGCTGATAAGTTGATATAAAATTGGATGAAGATCCAAGAGAAGGTCTGAATGATCAAATGGAACAGGTTAAGGTCAATGAGTTATGTGGTCCGTAATAAATATAATTAGCATCTCAATAATTAGACTAGGAATTCAGGTAGTGTTCATATTAAATGTGTGCACCATTGAAACTGAAAGGTAGGGCAACCCTGTTGGTTATCAGTCTTCTGCAAAGGAAAAGTTTTTGCATATTAGGATATTGCCTTTAATCTCACTGATTATTTCAGCCCAATGGGTAGCTCACAATGCAACTGTAAATAAACTGTGTCACAAATTATGTTCTCTGTTTGAATATCCTCATACATTGCCGGTAGGCCCTTCAAGGCCAGGCTGTAAGTTAGTAGGACTTGTGGTGGACAGATGTTTTAATTTGAATCCTGTAGTTCCAAAGTACCAGACTCTCTGTTAAGGTTCTGGGGCCCAAAATACAGTGTAATTCTGGGAATTATTTCAGTGCTTTGTAATGTTCTATGAAGAAAATACTTAAATGATTACAGAAAATATAAAGGAAAATGTTAACTAATGCTAAACAATTAAACTAAATGGTGATACAGAATCTCATTAATGATCAGAGAGTGGAGCACCTCTCCTGTGAGGACAGGCTGAGAGAGTTGGGGCTGTTCAGCTGGAGAAGAGGAGGCTCCGGGGAGACCTTGCAGTGACCTTCCAGTGCCTAAAGGGGCCTACAGGAAAGACGGGGAGAAACTCTTAAGCAGGGCCTGTTGTGATAGGACAAGGGTAATGGTTTTAAAATAGAGGGAGGTAGATTCAGACTAGATGTAAGGAAGAAATTTTTTACAATGGGGATGGTGGAACCCTGGTACAGGTTGCCCAGAGAGGTGGTGGATGCCCCATCCCTGGAAATTCCAGCCCAGGTTGGACGGGGCTCTGAGCAACCTGATCTGGTTGGAGATGTCCCTGCTCCTGGCAGGGGGTTGGACTGGATGGCCTTTAAAGGTCCCTTGCAACCCAAATTATTCTAATCTATGATTCTATGATGACTTTTAAGAGTTTAACAATACATTTCTACCAGCTGTCATAGTTTGCTGCTTTTCACAGCAAATACAAGTTACTTTATTCCGAAGTGAAATTTCTGTGGCTTGTATTCTACTGTGGCGAATACAATCATACTTTTCACATCTGTCATTTATATACAAAAAAAAAAAAAAAAAGCCACTGTGTTTCTTTGTACATTGACAAAAATAGCTTATCTCAAACTAATTCTACCCCAAGGCTAATTCTGGGTCATCCTTGCCTAAAGTAGAAAAACTTCCTTTGTTGATTATCCCCCAGGCCCTGTTACTGAGCATATGCTTGCTGTTCTGAGCTCAATTTGTAACTTGTAGCATCAAACTACTAGTATAAAAACTTGATCCTAATAAGATAAGGAAACATTTCCAATTAACAAAACTAAAAGCAGGATTTGGCCAGGACAAAATTTTCTAAATTAGTTTCTTAAGCTATCAAAACTGGTCAATAAAATTCAATTTAAATACAATTACTTTGTTCCTAGTTTGAATTATACCTTCAGGTAAATGCCATAGGTAGGTCTGTGGAACACTGAAAAGTCAAAAAGTGGAGTAGTTTCAGATGCCAAATCAGCACAGTAGAAAAAACTCATTTAAAATACAGTGTGTTCCTATTATCTACATAATTTTTTCCTGAATTCCAAATATATTTTGTAAAACTTGCTTGATTTTATCAGCACTGTTATAATAATCTTGGATTATACAACTAAAATATTTTTGTGTTCCGCATGGCACATGTAAATGCACTGTCAACTGCCCATTATTATTAATAAAATCATTAAATAAACATATAGCTACTTATTTCCTGCACTTACACATGATTTTTTGAGACACCATTGAGAGGAGCATCATAGTCTTTAAGCAGATGCAGTGCTCAATCCCCTGGCTTGGTCTACAGGTAAAATCTGTAGAGATGATGGAGTTAGTTTATTTTTATAACCACATACAAGCAGCTTTTCAACATTCTGAACATACATAATATACTATATTCTACTAGAAGTTTTTGCCTTTCTTTAAAAGCATTTGGTGATTCCTACCTTAAATAAAATACCAGAGAGCATACAGAAGCAGAATCCTCTTTAGTCTGTAAATAATTTTAGCTTACGTACCTTTTATTGAGCCAGGCATTTCAGCAAAAGAAGTCTCATTTCTGTCAATACTTGATGCAAGCAGAGAGAAACGAGGACAAAGACTTGAAACAGATTAGAAGTAGGAAGTTGTTTTTTTTCTTTTTTTTTTACATTGGTGTCACAGTAACAACCTTCAGAAAACAGGAAGAGATGAAACAGAAGAAAATGAAGTAGCGTTTCGATCTCTTTGTATCCTTTATCATTATTCATGTAGGAACCTATAAACAGAATCAGCTGGTTTTGAAATGTAGGCATTTTGTACACTGCATTGAGTGGCATCATTCAGCGAAACACGCTGACACAATGGTAGAATTTGTTTCTTCATACCCTTACAGGTAATTTGTCTGTAACTGCACAGTGAAGATCTCTCTTAAAATGTGTTGGAAAAGAAAACAGTGGTGGAGAGAAGACACTTGTGACATATGAAATGCTAAACTCATCCAGCATGGGTATTATCCACCCGCGGAAGGGTGGAAAGCAGTGACCAGGAGGGAAAATACTTCAAGAATGTTAAAAGTATTTAGGACATGCTCAGCAACAAACCTAAAATTTGTGAAAAGCTGGAGGGGAAATGGATAGGGGACAGTCAAGAGAAGTGAAAAGATCATTTTAAGAGATTAGATTTCGTTTGTGGGTTGACGTTGTGAAGAGCCCTCAGATAAAGCAGTCAGCAGAGCCAGGTGTCCTGTCAGCGGGCAGCTGTTCGTTCTGCAAACGCCTGTTTAAAATACGGACCGGAATGGCTGCTTCCTCCACTGCTGTTAGACTAAGTAAATCCCAACCTGGAATACACATTCCTTAAAATCAGCGTATCTGGCCTGTAAAAATTCCTTAGGAACACTGCATTTTGGAAGACGTAGCTTTTAATCTGTTTATAACTGTGATGAGCATCTGGCCAATTCAGATAGCTGCAGCCTGTATCTTGTAAACTGGACAGTGGTGAAACTGTATTATGATTGTTTGTCCAATATCCACTTTAGTGGAAGCTCTTTCTTTTAGTAATTCAGACGACAAACTAATGCCTGAGGTGTCAACAGATTTTCATTCTGCACAGCTTTATTGATCTTGGAGAGTTTTGCCTGTTGTTTGGATTGCTTTCAGTTTGTTTCTGGGCCCTGTGTGAGTAGGCCTCTAATTTTGGAGGTGGAGAAATATTTCTGTCTTATTCTTCCTGTCTTTCTTGCCTTCGTTTAGTTATTCAGGGGGCAGGAAAGCACTTAACAGGGACTAGTATTGTTGCTTAAAATCCTTCTAGTTTCTGTTACACCCTGAGATGCTCCCAGTAATTGGTAATGGCACTGCACACGCTTTAAATCAGTGAATCCAGAAAGCTACTTGACATTGTGAACTGCTTTACAGTGACTCATGCTTCTGATGCACAGACTCGTTCTGTCCCTGTGGATACAACGACATGAAACAGCTCTACTGGGAGGTACAGATGATTATGGGCATCGTACATAACCAGTCAAAATTAGTTTAGCACATATCTGAAGTCCATTGTATTTTATTGCACTTTGAGACTTACTATTATTGTTTTAAATTAAGATGAATTTACTCAAAAGGGACACTTATTTTAAACAGTGCTAATAATTCCAGCAGTATGCTGGAACTAGTAACAACTCTAAAACATATATAAGCTTTTAAAATTCATTATTAGAACACTCAATATCATATCAAGTTCTAAAAACTGCAAACTTCTTATCCTGAGAGGCTTAGAGAAGCAGTAACTAAATAAAACAAGTTACAACTAAAGCAAGTGACTGCATGGATCTTTGCCACTATCACACAGGTTTCAGGGCTTAGCAGAATCTTTTGAAGCTTGACCTAAAAACTCTAAATGTTGAATAAAGGACTTGAATCAGACTGGCTCTAGAGCATCCTGTGATTCTGCCCATTTATATGGATGAACAGATTGCTGTAAAGGCTAGAAGTGATTTGAACTGTACGCTTAATACAGAGGACCAGTATTACACTGCATGAGTTCTATGTGAAATTAATTGATTTTTGTTTTCTCTTTTTAACCAATCTATTTTTGTGTGACACTTCCTAAGCTGGAATCTCTGTGCAAGATTACTTACATTTATTTAAATTCAAACATTATCCTGTACAGAGAAACCCAATTAACTTCAGTTGGCTCAATATATCAAGAAATCTATTTTAACTGTGTATAAAGATAAGCCTCCTGCCAGGTGCTACACAGTAGGGAGTATGTGGTGCTATCTACATTGCACTTCACTCTCAACTTATCTCAATCATGATTTGAGGAGATAAACCCACATATCATTGGTATGTGTTTCTAGGTTCCAAGAATCTGTGGAAAGGGCTTCTTTCCAGGTGTCTGAAACCTGTATCCTTCAAAGATACCTACAGGGTTTTAGTCAAAGATGTGATCAAGTGAAAGCAGCAATTAGCATGCTTCCTATACTAGTAAGGAAATAGATTTCAAAGATCCTATCAGCTACATGTTTTAAAGTACTTTACAATCTTAAATGAAAAGCAAGTATCTCACAGGATTGTTAGCTATGATTTTTTCTTATAAGGCCAATTTTTCTTCTGAGAACAGCACACAACGTCTTACTGTCTAGCAGAATATACAGATACTGGTTCTACTTAAATATTAGTATAATAAAGTAATAGTGAACCATAGGGTTTGAAATAAATTTTGTGCAAGTACTTTAGACACTACTTGTTTGATAGAGAAGTTTATGGGTGTACCCTAATTCTGGCACTTTCTAGACCTCAATTCAAACTAGCAAAATGGAACTGATACATTTCCTGATTAGCCCCAAAATTACTGTTAATCTTGGTTTACTTAAAAACTCTTTCTGCGTTTGCTCTTTTCTCAGTTTGACTTCATACCTTGAAACATCGCATAACAGAAGTACTGACTTCACCTTTCTGCTTGTTCTTAAGGGACGTATCTGATCTTACAGGTCTGCAGGTTCCGCCAGCAGTGTGCAGACTGCTTGTAACCTTATTAACAAAGCTGAGAGCCTCAGTCCCCTGCAGAATTAGGATGAAAATGTGTAATTCCCTGATCTTGTGAAACGCTCATAATCTTTCAGTGCTAACATTTCTTGCTCAAATTCTGGCTTTGGGAAATCTTGCTATTAAGAAGTCATGGTTCCTGAAGTCTTACCCTGCTTCATATGTTATAAAAGTACAAAGCAACTAAAAAACATGCTGATCTAACTTTGAAATTCTTGTACCATATCCTGAGGACAAATATTTTTGATACTGTACTTCCACGATTGTGCAATATCAGCAAAATTGGTTTCTTTTTTTTTTATTTTTGTAAGCACTGTACCAGAATACAGTATTAAAACCTTTTAAGAAGAATGTGATCTGGAATACCTTTCCTTCACTCTAGAATAGCACCAACTATTTTGATCATTATTATACAGTTTTCTATTCTTTGTTTCTCCTTTTCTTGAATATCCATAAGTGAAAACATTCAAAAGGCTTAAATCAATAAGAACATTGTTAGCTGAAATATATTTTAGTGTGTAAGTAAACATTGTATTGGCCCCTTTGATCTCGTCATGTAATTTGTATCAGAGAATATTTCCTATCCTACTTCTTATACTGCTACTTTTCTCAGCTCCAGTCATAAAAAATGCTTTCTCATTTATTATATGTCTTTATTTTAAATTTATACCACTTCTTTCTAAAAAGAAACATATCTAACACCATCTGTTGGTTTTGTAACACTGTTGGTGGCTTCACAATTTTTGAAAAAATAGGATTGTTAGTGCTTAAAAAATCTAAAAACCTCAAAGGATTTCCATTCTTTTGTCCTTTCATCAAATTGACTCCTGTGCATTTCCCTTGTTAGGAAAGAGTTAACAACCTCCAGCCAGCAGTCTGTCATCAACAGGTTGCTCTAACAGAAAAAATAATAACCCGAGTTCATCTTTTAAAGTTTAGGAGGCTGGACTAAATTATGAAAAAATACTTATTAAAGCCCTTTTAAAAACAGAAGTGGGGCCAGTATTAAAATGGTTTGTGTTTTAGGAAAAAATCTTTCTCATTGCTAAGTGAAAGAATCATCACATTAAAACAAAAATGTAACTTCAAGATTTCTGTCTTACCATCTAGAATTTAATTACATCTCTGTCTATATAAAATGATAACAAAACACTTGCTAACCTTTAGGTGGCCAATTCACAGGCAGGTGGAGAGGTTCAGGTCTCTGGAATAGCGTTGAAACAAAAGAAGCATCCTGTTTTCTTTTTTCAGTGTCTTTCTCTCCTCTTTTTTTGAAGCATTTGAAAATGGAAGAGTGGGTGGTGGGGTGTGTGCAAAGAGAGGCGGGGGTGAAGTCAGCCCACGCGTGGTGTAGGAAGAGTTTTAATGGCCGATGCTGGTAATGTGGTTTGCCTGCTACAGTGTCTGCACTACCGCAGCTCTGTGTGTGGGCGTAAAGAAATGACACGACTGGGTTTCAAACCATTACACTGAAGATTTGCAAACAGTTTAAAAAAAAAAAAAAAACACAACCCCATCAGGCACAAATGAAAAATTACTACTTTTTTTCTTCTGTCTTTTTCTAAGATTTGTTTGGTTTGGTTTTTTTTTAACTTAACAGGTGTAATCCAGTCAAGTTTCTTCCTCAGCCTCTAAATTTAAAAAGGTAAATTAAGTACTTAGGAAGATTTTTGATTTTACGTAATGTAAACATTTTGTTATGCTTTTTGCTGGTATTTGTTAATTAACGTATGAGCACCCGTATTCCAGAAGGCATCCAGGTTTCCATAGTAAACTCTTCAGGGGACACCTGTATTTCTGCCTCTGAACGTGCTAACTAGGTGCCCAAATCTTGGTAGCACCGAGTAGCATGGTGCAATAGATACAGCAGCCACTTCACAACCGGCCAGGTAGGAAATCTTAGACCGTGATTATTCCCTGGAATATTCCACAAAACACAGCCAAGAAAAAGAGGGATGTCCTGGCACCCCAGTTTTGTTTCATAGTCTAGCAGTGCATCAGGCTGATCCAAATCGGACAGAAAACTTGAATGTTTGCTTTAAGTACTGGATATAAAGGAGACCAACAGGAGTGAAACAAAGGGGTTGTTCTCTAGAATATAATGGGAAATGAGAGGAAAATGCTATTTAAGCTAAAATATAACTGCTCTCTGAAGTGAAGGTGAATAAAGATGGTTATGAGTACACTGTTGTTGGGAGGGACAGGTGGAAGGTTTTTGTCAGACAAATGAGAACACTCATCAAATATATTTTTGACCACAGATAGTGAAACAGAGATAAAATAGTTTTAGAATGGAGCTTGAAAACTTCAATGACCCTTTATAACTTGGCTGCTCCATGATAGTAAGGGACTAGCGCTTGTTAAATGCATAACTTCATGTACGTATGAGGGAAGACATCCAGCTTAAAAATTCTGTGCTTGGACACAAGGCATGTGCATTCTGGAGTGGAATGGTTTAGGTGTGTATTTTTTCAAATATTCAAATGAGCCCCAAGTCAAACAGGATTTCTATTGCATTTGGTATTCTGCTGACAATAAAAAGTAAGGCAATCAGATACCTGGGCAGAGAGGCTGGGAAAGAGAGGAGACACTTCATGATGCCCATATTGCTATTTAGTGCCTAGTTCACTGGCCATTCTTCATCTCATCTCCTGGCCGCAGTGTGAAGCAAGCAACTGAGAGCTCCCAGAGTGGAAGATCCAGAGCTGAATGCCAAATCAGCAGAACTCAGTGTGTGAGTAAAACCAGCCAGACTGGACTTGCGGACTTCAGACTGCCTATTCCAAACTTTAACAAAGAATCTGATAAAGGTAGTTAAACAATTAATCACATTACATCGAATGAAAAATTATCTTCAATTCTATCTCTCTGGTAAAACTATCAAATCGATATTACTGCTAATCCACAGTACAGGCTGACTTGGTATTAAGTGGAGTCTGGCTACTAGCCACAGTAGAAGCTTAAATTCTTCTTTCATGTATAAACTAACAGCTGAGGTCAGCTCCAGGAAGATTTTGCCAGAGAAATGTCTGTGGCCTCAGTTGGTAGAGAAAAGTGCACGTTTAGAGAGAAAAGAAATATGACTCCCAGCAGGGTTACGTTCATGCAGACTGAGTGCAATTGTACAACATTATGTAGATTGCAAACTAAAATTGCTTAAATCAATTCAGTAAAACAGGTAATTTTCCTAGCATTGTAATTTTTGTGTGTGTATAGAAGTAAAAAAGACAGATTTTTACCTTTTATATTACTTTGTCTTTCTCTAAATTCTAAATTAATCTTCGTCTACTGTTTGCTCAATGGAGACACTTTTTGCCCAGTTAAACACTTTGCATTATTAATGACTAGTATCATTTGAATCTTCTACTATAATTTGTATTTAAAAAAAAAAATACAATTTTCTTAACCCAGTTTGAAAAGTGTAGTAACAAAATACATAGCCTTAAGCAGCAACTCTGAAAGGTATACATTGCTTATTTTTGTCTCAGTATGTCATGGACAACTATGTATAGTGACTGTGTAGTAGTTTTATTTCCAAGTCACTGCAGCATGCATCATTTTTGCCATGGTATTGGCCGCTTTGCTAAGATAAAGTAACAGCAAGAACCACCACCCTAAAAAGGAGTGTAACCCTCACACGTTGGTCAGGCCATACCAAAAAAAAAAAAAAAAGCCCAAGTAAAAAGAACTTAAAGACAAAAATGTGCTTGAACAGCAAAAGGGAGAGACATGGCTTCACTAGAAGTAAGCACGGGTCTACTTGCCAAACAAAAGCCAGTACAAGGGAAAAAAGTAAAACACAAGGGAAAAGTAATGGATCCCATAGGGAAAAGACTCAAGGACTGCTGAGAAAATGCTAAGGCAATCACAAAAATGAAAAGGTTCAGCTGGTTCTGCATACAACCTAAGTGTTTTACTAACAATTGAATTTCTTCTTTAAAGTGCTTGGGTTATTTTCACACCCCAAAAGCAGGGCTGTACATGTAGACACTTACCTAAAGGCCGGGGGGGGGAGGTGGTTTCAGTAAGGCTCTAAATGCTGAATCATCATACAAGGTTGATTTGGGGTTTTATTTAGTCTGTTTTTTTAGTTTTAATTCAGCATATGCAGGTCTGGCGAAGGACTGGTTTATGGATTAATTCGCAAGGATAGTCTACAACCCAAGAAAGAAGCTTAGACATCTGAGAGAAAGAGCAGATGGGTGAGTCTAGCTTTGCTTCTGAAGTACCAGGTTGATAGGGTGTAAAGAAGAGAGCTCCAATTACTACTCCTCCTTGCTCAAGTCATTCTTCTGCTGACAGTTAAAAGGTTAAAAAGTGGAGAACGTTATGGTGCCTCTTCAACAAAACAGATGTTTTGCAGGAGGAATATTAAGGGTCTTTCCAGGTCTTTTAGATTGCTGGAGTAATGAGCTATAGTATTTTCAGGCATATCGCATCATAAACATGAGTAATTACAAATATGATGCACTTAAAAGCAATGTAGCTTGCAGAGGAACAGTTGCTTCCACTCAAAAAGTCAGCAAGGTTCGCTGTTTTTTACACATGCACAAACCACAAACGAGAGTATAGTCATCCTAATTTTTCCATCTGTTTCTTATTTGTCATAGAAAAATAGATAACTTCAGAACTTCTGATAGTATTCAGAAATGTTCTAAAAACCACCAGCTACACTAACTTAAATGTGCTTTACAGAAAATGAGACTAGACTTTGACAGGGTCATTGATCATTTGAACCAACTTTCAGATCAATGTGAAGAACAGTACAAGCAAGCATCAATAACTAGAACTGTAGAAACCCAGCATTCCCATCACTGTGACCCCAGACCAGCACACAGGTAAAGCCATGTTCCACACTGTTCAGCCAACTCAACTATATTTTTTTAAAATTTTCTCCATAAGTTTTTATGTAGTTGTGTTTTTTCTCAACATGTTGTCAAGGAAACCCTACCTTCTTGTGGCTTAGTATCCAACTCTTTATTGCTATAGACACAAAACAATTTAGGATTTTGAACTGATTGATATACTTTCCTTCCCACTATGAAGGGATGCTCTTAATACCATAAGCTGGATAGAGTTGAAAGAAGATGGTTTTTTGAAGATTCAGTTCTTCCAAAATGCCTATGGGAAATTTGCCAGTTAACTCTTCTATTTATTAAGTTTATTAACTTATTTTACATATCAATATTCTATTATGCTGTATGCTATCCACTGAAAAATAGCCCTGTAATCTTTCTAGTGTCCTCTTATTTACCTCTGTCACAATTCCTCTCTTATTTTATTGTCTTTGAACAATGTTGAGTTCCTCTGACAAAGGTATTTTTGGATTGTGTGAGAGCTGCCAGCTAAAATTCCAGTGATAATAATTAAGTTGAAGTTGCACATTCCTTATATCCCTTTCTGTGTCATAATTTGACCTAATATTTATACAGTTTTTCACTGGGAAAAGAGGTACTCTGTATATATACATTCATGGAATTTAAGATGCACTCCAAGGAACAACTGCTCTTCCACACCTAGGTGTGAAATCGGAGTGTCCACTGCCCACAGTTAGCTTTCCATAGAGCGCACTACTCGCATCCCACTGCAAAGCACTAGGTCACTCTCGGCGCTGGCACCTATTGTTTCTGTCTCATGCCTGTTGTCTGAAAAGTTCATTTCAGCATGCTATAGACAACACTCATCTGCTCCATGCATGCCACAAAAGCGTTCCAGTTCTCGTCACAGGCTTTAACATGCCATTTTAAGTCTTACCCTTATGAAGATCATCAGTGAAATGTACAGAATGCCTCACGCTACTGGATAACTTCCAGATAGAGATGGGAAGTGGTCGTGTGAAAAGAGTACTTGTAGTTTCCTGGCAGAGTGAAGTATGTTATTGCACTGGACTTGTATTTCAGTTGTATGTCATGGTAAAAAGTATTTCTGTCATTCTCTCCTTTGGGTTTCATGGAGCTATGCTTTCATCTGTTGTCAAGGAAACACCAGTTTTTTCCCCCTTGCTCATTAATGTCTGCATTTTTGTTTCCATAGCTACAAAGGAACCTTAGTGTTTTAAAATAGCAGTAATTGGATTACCATGACTTTTTGTAATTTATTGACACCAATAATGGCTCCAGTTTTCACAAGCAGACACCAAAACTGTATATGCAGTTTTTCAGCTATTAACATTTGTTATCTCCTTGTCCTGAAATACTGGGTACGTGCTAAGAAAAGTCTTCAGCATCCAAACACTCACTGCACCCGGACTCAGACTCCACACATGGTACTCTAACTTAAGCCATCGAGTTCCTGAAAGGAACGAGCAATCTGTTGTTATATCTAAACGTAGTTTTCTGTCCATGCTAATAAGTTGTATGCAAAACTGTGGAGATTTAGCCTGTTTGTTCTTCTGTTACAAGTTACTAAAGATTCCTTGAATAACCACAGTGAAATGTGGCAGTTAACTTTTAATTGGAAGTTTCCCTGACCATGTTGTGCTTCTAAAGTACCAGGTGATAGGGTGGCAATGAAGAGAGCTCCAGTTACTGAACGAGCATCTATTTGGCACAAGCTGAATTTCCAAGCACCTGTCCCAAAATGCCTTCGTCTTGCCACAAAATAGGAGCTCAAATTACTGAAAATAGCCTGCTTTTTAGTTGTATTAGTTTGATGGGCACCTGCAAAGAAGTGCAGAGGTTCTGTTGTGAATCTGCTAGGTGCTAATCCCAACATCTAACAAATTATTGATCCTTTGTAAATTTGGCCCCAGAAGAATAATCTGGGAGAATTTTTACAGCCAAATAGTCAACTCAGGATACAGGAACATGGAAAAAGCACAAAGGATTGAGAGCACCACTGTTCCCAAGAACTGCTATTGCTTAGCAGGGGCATAACTCATGTTTTGAGCCTGGACAGGCTGATCTGCGTGTCTGTCTGTGTCTGTATGCATACTCCTACCATGCTGAAGTTGTTACTATGCCATGTTCTAACACTTCTGACTTATTTGTTACAATTTACTCGCCTATTTGAAGTGTCTACAAACCACTGTAAGTGCATATTCTGTACCCTTACCCTTCCTTTCCGGTATCTCCAGTTCCTCCTGTCCTCAGCCTCAGCATGGCTTGTCCCATATCCCCTCAGTAGGAGGCATCCCCCGTTGTGGCTGCCTGGCCAAGCAGAGGGCCAAACAGAAAGCAACTGAATTTAACATCTGGACTTCCCACCAGTGCTGTTACCACTCTGGGTTTCTGCACCGTGTCTGCTGAGTTCTAACCAGTGTAACTTGGTTAAACTTAACCAACAGTTTGAAAAGTGATGGGAGGAGGACAGATAGAATGACTAGATACCACCTGTGTCTGGAGAAAAACAACCTAAAGAGAGTCACTAACCTGAAAAATTTACAGTGTAGGTGTAAGAAAAATGTGACAACAAGTGGCTAGAGACAGGTAAGTATAAACAAGGAAGTCCCTTGAATCTAAAATAATCGTTCCTACTTTTCATAATGGATTTCTGTGCATCCTTGAGGCTAAAACCTTCTATTACCATAGAAACAGTACCCTGTGTCATTGTGGACCCTACTGTAGATGTGTGCTGTTATGGAAACAGTCATCTTAACAGCTGTCCTCATGTTCTATATTTCAATTATTGTGTTTGTAAAGATCCATTACTAAACTATCATTTCAGCATCCATTTTAATAAAAACTACGTCTCTGAAGTATTTAGCAATTTAATAAACACCCCAAGGCTGCTCCAAATTAAAAATACAGTGTTAGAACAAAATGTATATTCAAATTACAGTGCCCTTTCAATAATTACCTTTCCAAATCTCTAGCATCTGCAAAGGTTTGGGGAAAAAGACGGTCTGTCCACCTCAACAATCCTTAGTAAAACTACTTTAAGATAGCAAATTTTTAAGCCATGTGTTCTGTGCATGAACTCCTTTGGACACACGTCCTATGTGCGTGCATGCATGGAAAAGAAAGAAAAAACATGAGAAGGTGCAGTGAGAAAATGTGGCTTAGTTGACTCGACTGGGAACTATGAATTCTTAAATTTGAATCCAAGATGAACCATTCTTTTGTCTTGGAAAAGCCACCTAAGGCAGATCTTGAAAAAGATAGATGCGAGTTGGAAGCTCAACTCCCACTAATTTTTTCCTGGGAATTGAGTCCTTAGCTGATCCTAAAGCTTTGAGAAAATCTCCTCAACATTTCCATATTTGTAACATCTGAGATACTACTCTTGATTTATTTCACTAGAGTTCTGTGGGCATAAGTATTTCTTTATTTTCTTGAATAAAGCCATTGAAGAACCTGTGACAAAATTATACGTTTGTATTTGAGTTAATGGTCATTCATCACTTAGCTTGTCAGAAGTAGAATCATAGAATCACAGAATGGTTAGGGTTGGAAGGGACCTTCAAAGGTCATCTAGTCCAACCCCCCTGCAAGGAGCAGGGACATCCCCGACTAGTCAGGTTCTGACTAGATTCTCTAAGAAGCAACAACAAAATATAGTCATTAAAAACCAGAAGCCCTACCATACTCCCAGTATAGGCCTTAAAAAAGCCTGCAAGTAGATGACGTGGGAATTACTTTTTGAAGAAAGTCTTTTCTAAGTGAGCACAGAAGAGACTCAACATTTGAGGTTAGCGTAAGTCCTAGTTCTGCAGGCATTTTTTTCATGTTTTTGATCCTCAGAATTAAAAAACCAGATTCATAGTTATTGAACTAAAAAGAATATTCACCATCGCTTTTCTAAAGAAGGGTCTTTTTTACAGGTAGTTTTAGTTAAATTTGTTTAAATCCATGCAGATCCCTTATATGAGTGTTCAGATGGTTTTTAAAGTACTCTTCTAATTTTAAGTCTATCAGGAAGGATTAAGATATATATGACACACTGAAATACACATTTATAAAAGGAACAAACACTGGTTTTGGTGCAACCAAATGAAATAAGTTTTAATTGCTTCTGATACTGGGTTGTCTCCAAGTTCTGTGTTTAATGAAGCTTTATGGAGGTTTTTTATTAACATCACAGTTTGACTTCGAACTCGCCTTGCCTACTGCTTTCATTGCTAATGTATCTGGCAGGAGCGGTGCCTGTTCAGTCCATATGCTCAGGGGAGTGCTCAGCTGTTCAGACGGTATTTGTTTTTTCTGTTCCTATGATACTCGTACCACTGTACATTCGGGAGCCCCTTACTTAGAAGATACATAGTGTACATATCTCGATTAAAAAGAATCCTGTAGCTCCTGTGCTCTTCGTCTTACCTTTTTATAGACCTTGATTTCTAATAATTACTGGTTTATAGTATTTTATGTATTTCAGAAAGCTGCTGTATGCTCGGAATTTGTCACCAGTAGAAAACATGTATGAAAACTATTCCTATTTCTGAGCACAAAAACCATACATTGAGGCTAACCAAGAAGGTCAAACTCCAGTTTTGCCATCTGATTAGTCATGAACCTGCTGGAAAAAACAATGCATATCCTATTGATTTAGTGCAGTAGAACTGATATAAATATTATTTACTTACTTACTAGAAGCATGGCCAGCAGGTCAAGAGAGGTGATTCTGCCCCTTTATTCTGCTCTCATGAGACCCCACCTGGAGCACTGCGTCCAGCTCTGGAGCTCCCAACATAAGAAGGACGTGGACCTGTTGGAGTGTGTCCAGAGGAGGCCATGAAGATGCTCAGAGGGCTGGAGCAGCTCTCCTGTGAGGACAGGCTGAGACCTGGGGCTGTTCTGCCCGGAGAAGAGGAGGCTCTGGGGAGACCTTATAGCGGCCTTCCAGTGCCTAAAGGGAGCCTACAGGAGAGCTGGGGAGGGACTTTTGACAAGGGCATGTAGTGACAGGACAAGGGATAATGGCTTTAAACTGGAAGAGGGCAGGTTTGGATTAGACGTAAGGAAGAAATTCTTTACTGTGAGGGTGGTGAGGCACTGGGACAGGGTTCCCAGAGAAGCTGGGGATGCCCCATTCCTGGCAGTGTTCAAGGCCAGGTTGGATGGGGCTTTGAGCAACCTGGTCTTGTGGAAGGTGTCCATGGCAGGGGGGTTGGAATGAGATGATCTTTAAGGTCCCTTCCAACCCAAACCATTCTGTGATTCTGTGATGATGCTTGTGCAGCGATTTGAAGTAGTTCTTAAATGACTCAAGTTTAGAGAAAAAAATAAATTGAGGCAGCTAGTAAGAAAGTGCTTTAATGTACGCTATGCAAGAACTAGGTATGAAAAATTGCATTTAAAATGGTTGTTCTGTGAGAAGATAGTCATTGTTAAATCTACTTTTTGCAAATATTTATTCCTTTAAAAAATATTTTTAACTTCAGTTTGTGGCTGTTACATTTTGGACACCACATGCATATAACTGCGAAAGTATATATATATCCTGAAGAAGTGAATGGCATTAATCCAGGTTGGCTTAATCATATTGTGTTATGTTTGATGCTTTCTCAGTGCTTTTAATTTAACCTTTTTTTTTTTCATTTATACATGCTGTTTATGCCTTTAATTCTCAGTTTTGCTGAAACACTGAGTTGCAGACACCTTAGTACACAGCTTAGTTTCAGCATCACGTTAGGTGTGGGTAGTACAATGATGAAAAAGCTTTTGTCTCCCAAAGTGCTCTCTAACTAATCATTACTAATGAAGCTGCACAAATTAATAACAATAACGGGGGTGGGGGAAGGCTGAGAAGAGTTTGAGTTTCCATGCCTTAATTCAATATCTAAGAACTGTCATGTGCAGGGAACATTTTCCATCCGTGGTGCAGAGTAAGGTGTAATGGTACGGGGTAAAACGAGTGTAGGATTCTGCAGGTGCACCACACGCACGGCTAGGAGTTAAGGCTGCGGTGACATTAATTTGGTGTCCTTCACAAAGTGCAACACTTCAGGTACTGTCCTGTACATGTATTTTTAACAGCTCATATGTACTTGTAATATTTACTAAATTCTTAGATCCTCTTTAAGTTGTTGTATAAGTTTTACTCAAATTTTCTTATTCTGTGTGTACTAGACTTGTACAAGCCTGTTAAATGTGTTTGCCTTTGGATCAGAACAGTTCTAGAGAACGCAGTGGAGTTCTTTTGCAGGACTTCCAAGATTGTAAGTTTTCCTACATATTCCTTTCGTTTTCCTTAAGTGCCATCTCACAGTTAAGTATATAAAACCATCCATAGCCTGTAGTAAGTGTCAGGTAGTGGTTACAGTACAGTGCAGATTCAGGCATTTTATCTAGCTGCACTCTGCCACTTAATTTTGATCACACCACCTTTAATTTTGATTTTTCCTAAATGGAAATCTATTGTTTTTACATTAATGAAGATTTTTATGGGCTCTATTTATTAGTTTAAAATATTTATTAGACAGTACCGTGAAAGAAAGTACTTTCATCCCAACTGTACATGAAAAGTACTCTTATTGCTTTATTTGTATAGAAGATATTTGCATTATATTTCCATCTTAAACTCTCTTGTTTTATTAATATTTTTTAAATTTGTTTTTCTTTTATAATTTATCCCTTAAGTTGGATGAAATAAACTAATGAAAAACACTCAGAAGACTTCTTGGAAAAGATACGTATTTTTGATGAAGCTACAAACAGGAAACTCCTGCTGTCCTGATAAGCTATCGGAACTTCTAAACTGTCAGAGCGCCTCATCCCCAGAAGGAGAAGGGCCATTTTCTGCTGCAGATTTTGACTTTCAGGCTAGCTGTTTCTCTGTGGATTGTCAATTCTGTCCAAACACCAGCACGTCTTCTCAGCTTGGAGTTGGGAATTCCTCTTGTTAAGCCCAGCTGAGAGGGTTGGGACTGAGCCTTAAGTTGCTGCTGCTATTAAAGATCCAAGGACAGTATTCCCAGAGATGAGGTCTTGCGCTCTTGATTGCTGAGACTGAGACTGGGTCCTCCCTCTTCCAAAGAGGTGGCAGATACAATCCCAGCACTAAGGACAGCAAAAATAAACTTAAATACAGGATCTACCTGTTCTCTGGCCCACAAAACTTTGACCATAAATGATTTAATGGCTTGCCTTCCTCATGGTTCTGTGGTCAGCCACTGAAAGATGTAAGTTAGAGGTGTCCCAAGACTGTTTGGTTTTTTAATTGATCTGATAATTATCTCTGTGATAGTTATGATGTCAGCAGTGATGACTAAGTAGCCACTTTCAGTAGTTTGTGCAAGAAGAATTCTCAACTTTTATTTCCAGATTGCGGTTTCTTTAAACCGTATCAAAAGATAGCTGATCGAGTACAAGATTTCTGAAACAAAGTGCTTTATATAAATTTTGGATACAGGAGCGAGGTTTGAAGACCATGAGTGAATATATAACTCTGTTTGTGATTTAACATGTAATATGTTATCACCACTACCTGTCATCGCTTGTTCTCCAAGGTTTTACATTACAAAGTTGCATTCCATAAATGTTTAATAGTGTGGTGTGGTTTTATAAGAAATGTTGTTGTCTTTAGAATTAAACAAGGATCAGATGTAGGGGAGAAGCATGATTATTCCCAAACAACACAAAATTATCAGCAATTTCAAAGTGCTTTAATTGTGCTTTTGTGGTTTTGTCTTTAATTGTGCTGTTACTGTGCTTGCTCATGAGTTGTGGGTGATAACACGTGATTATCATCTGCCTACTTGATCACATGCACATTTGTGATGCTTGCAAGAAAAAAACATTATCTGGCTGGTAACTGTCATATTATGCAGAGTTTAAGAGATTGTTTCCCAGACAACAGAATAGTCATATTGCATCCATGAACTGTACACTGTCATGTATCCGCACTTAAGTCAAACACCCAGTGGCAGCTGCTGCTTCCACTAATGACACAGACAAGATGGAGCTGTTTGTATAGCCATAATCAAACTCCCTGAATTATGGAAGTGAAGGAAATTGCATAATTTAAAAAAAAAAAAGTAAAAATTCATTGTTCTAATAAGTCCTACAGCACATACCTTGTTACAAATTTTGAGTCAGTTTTTAAATTGAAAGCAAGTCATTCCCTAGCCAAAAGCCATTTAAGGACCATGTGCTACCTGTTTAAGAACTCTGCTACAAAACGTAAATACAAGTGTATAATCTGTACAATATGGCATATCATTTCACTATGACAATTTGAGTGTGTTAAAACAAAACACCACAGATAGCAGGTGGCAGACCTTACCTTCGTGGTAGCCAGTGATGAAGCAGTGAGGTGGCCAGCTGGGTGTGAGTGCGCATACATTTGTTTTTTACTTTTTCTTATGTTGTCAGGTGGGGGAGACGGCTGATAAGAAAAATAATTATTTGCATTCAAATTATATAAACAATATGAGAGCCTAGTTAGTGTAGACAGTGTCAGACAGCGTGTTTCACAGCGGCAGTAGATGTATCACATGCTTGATAAGGAAGATATTTGGCCAGTTTTGCGTATGAGGCAACTACTCTGAAGTTGTGCAGTTTTAAGCCTCTTAGGACTTTTTATGAGAGAAGAATAAAAGGGATCTGAATATCAAATGTTTGTTCCAGGGCTAGTGCTAGATCATTCCATGAAATGCACATTTTAAATATACTCTAACTTATCAATGTTCTGAAGCAAAGATAACGTCTGGGTTTGAATTTTCTTTGGGTTTTTTTTAGGCAGGGGAAGAATGTCGGTGGGATTTGAGTTTTTTCAAGGTGTGGGTGTTATTTGGGGAAAGGAGAGACATTAAATGCTAGGTAACAAAAACTCAATCTCTGCTTTATGGTCTTAGCTTCAATTAGCTAAAAATGAGTGTGCTTTAGCAGCAGTGTAGCAGTGTCCTCAATTAGCAGTTCATATACCATGCTAGTATTTTACAGTCAGTTGGCCACAGGTTTCTGAAGATTTTATCACAAATTCTTCATTTTTTACTTGTTAAGAATGACTTCAAGTGTGAGTGGAATAGTAAATGAATTTGCGTACTGAACTGTGACATTCGGTCAGAATATCCTGTAAATTTAAAATACAGTTCTCTGGGGTGTGTTGTTCCCTCTGTGGGTAGTATGGGAGATTCGGGATAGAATCTGATGGAAGATTTATCATCTTCTATACATCTCTTTCATATATAGTTTCTGACTGCAACTCTGCCTTTCAGAGCTTCTCCAAGCAAAGTCAATTCCATGGTCAAGAAGAAGAGGCTATTCTCTCTTCAACCAAAGACTGCTTTAAATCTGTTTGAAATAGGCATCACCTTCTGTTAAGAGTTTACTAAATTACATCCTGTGAATGCTGTCCTACTCCACTGTTTCCATAGTTGAAGTACCAGTCGCTCTTATCTGACATTTAATGCGCATGTCTACAACAGTAAACTATAGTAGAAGCTTCCGCTCTGGATTTTTCTCAGTTTTTTTCGTCTTGAAGTCTCAGTCTGCCTGTTCCTGAGACATTGTATGTGCTTTATTTAAATCAGGTCACTGAGAGTTATCTAGTAGAATTGCATATGTGGTGACAAGTATCTGCAAAGGAAAGAAAAGCTATTTCATCATAGATACGGGCTTCTGGAAATGGAAGTCTAAAAGACTGTTCATGAGTATGTGCAGCATCATGCATAGACAACACATGTAATCCAACACCTTCCTTTGATGGTGAGAGGTGTTTATTTTAGCTTAAGACAGTCCTTTGATGTGGGAATCAGATGCTTATGAATAGGAAAAAAAAAAAAAGCTACAATGTTTCTTTAAAAACAATTATCAAACAATGCATTCAAGCTGACTGCTTCAGGAATATTGTTCAAAAAGTGTCCCCTTGGTAGCACCAGCTCTTTTTTGACTGGATAGAGAACATTCAGATATCTGTTCAAATGAAAAGGCAAAATGGTTTTGCCTGCTTTTTAGCAATGGATGAGGTCAGCCTCATGCTAAACAAAGCTGAATATTATTTTAGCTTTATGATTGCAAAGAACAAAAAGATCGTACAACAGAGAGAAAATAGCTGCATTTTTCAGCTGTGGTTGCAAACCTAATCAACAAGATGCTCTGAATGCTTTGAAGCATGGATAATGTGCGACCATTGACACCACTCATTCACTGCAATAATATCAACTTCCTGCCTCATCAGATTTTCAGAAGACTTTTGAAGTACCGCTATGTTACCAGTTATTCAGAAGTTCCCTCTTCCTAGTAGCTACATACTTACCATACACACTTGTAAAGTTACATTTTTTTAAATTACTTCTTAAAATCTTTCCACCTGTTGATTTTTAGGAATTTATTATATATTTGTCATAGCAGGTTCTTGACACCTAAATTTGCATGAATAAATATTTGTGAGTTCATGAAATGTAATTTTTACCCCTTCTGGGTTTCTTGATGCAAACTTACTGCAAACTTAGACAGCAAAGTCCTGTGATTTGTGTGTGCAGCTCTTTGTGTAGACTGTGAGCAGAGCAAATGTGTTAGTGTTTAAAAACCGGGCAAAGAAAGCACGTGTGACTTACTGCTAAACCCAGCCTTTTCGGTAGGGCAGGTACCGATCCAAAATGCAGCCAATCATTGTAGATGATAAAAAGTTGGCAGAGATCTGCAGGCTTGTGAGAGAAGGATGTGCTGTGGTTCCGTTCATTTGCTGTCACCCCTACAGAGGGATTCAATGACCTCAGCAAAACCACATTCCCTATAATTGTCCAGTGTTGAAGTAATTTATGCAACCTGGTAGTTAATGTTGATGAGTTAGTAATTTGACTGCTTTATTAAGTGGAAGCACCAGTGTAGAGACCTCCTTCCCACCAAAAAAAAATTCAAGATGGCTTTCAAAAGATTATGTGTTATTTTAGAGCTCAGAAATGATTTTGGGAGCCAGACTGTTTTAAATGTGTCTGAGAAGGAAACAAGCATAATTTTGAAACAGGAAATAGGTTTGCAATAGTATTGTTAAGAAATTACATCCCTTTTTTTTAGCTCCCTGTATCACCATGTTAGAGAACAGCAGCACTTTTTGACTATAGCCTTTGTCCAACAGTTGTGCATGCGAACATATATATGAAAGATTTAAGTGGTAGAAAAATGGTATATATTAAGAAACTCCAGGAAGAACTCTTTTAGTGGAACCAATATTGAAAAACAAGTTCTGAATCTGCATATAAATCTGTGGAAAAGAGTACCTTATCGATTTTAGTCATAAGAAGAAAGTGTATCTCCACTTTTTTATGATACAGGAAATAGAATGTGGCAGGTGAGAATGAATAATTCTCATTATACACTCTGCCTTTTGTGTCATCTTTTTTTCCCCGAAAGACACGCAAAGCTGTCTGAGACAAACTTCTGTGTTGTGGTTTGCACTCACTGCGTTTCATTTCTGCAATAAAACATGTACATGAGCAATATTACATAAATTGTACGAGTCTGGGTTTGAAATTGCCCCATGAGCAATTGACTTCTCTGTTCTATATTTCCATTCTGTAGGTTTACATGTGATTTAAATTCCTGGCATAAAAAAAGTTATTTGGAAACTTTCTGGCCAGGCAACCAGATGTTCTGAATCGTCAGAGTCTCACAGGATCCCTGCTGCCTATATTTCACTTGTCCTTGTGATGAAGGCAGATGTTGAAGGGGAGCATACAAAGATGCTAGAAGATTTTTATTTATGTACATGTTAACTGAAAAATTCTGAGGTTTTTCTGTCCTTTTGGGAAGGCACTGGCAGAAGCAATGGATTTTTGGATGCATCTGGTTATTAGTCATTCTAGGTTACCTATGTCAGAGATCAGATTGCAGTTACAGTCTCTTCTATTCTTTCACTAGCAGAACAGGAGTGCAGATCACTTGCATGCTGGAGGGGTGGCACTTTCCTGTGGTGTAAAATACTACGGTGCAGGGCCATTTGGGCGATACTTTCAGAACTGATTCACACTGGTCTAAGATCCTGCTGTTGTCAAAAGGACTGTTTGTCAAAAGGACTTGTCTTCTCCATTTTTCCACTGCTGAAGTCATGCAGCTGAGCAGCCAGTAGTATGAGTAAACTGGTCCAGCAGTAAGTCAGGTCTTTTTTGTAGGTTTAAGTTTCTGTCAAATTAACTAGGCTTAACTAGAGGACATAAAAGGGACCTTTATTATTTTTTTTTATTGAGGGATGTGTCATTGCTTTTATTGAGTTTTCATTAATATTTTTGAAGTACTGAAAAAAAGGGGCCTGAATGTATCGTTCCAATTTGTTTCCAGCAAAGAATTGTTGTCTAGATCAAATTTTAACATGGATGCAGGAGAACAATTTACTTCTGCAGAAAAATACGTTCTAGATTTAGGAGTGGGCAGCCCTTTAAGAGTGTTTGCTGCTGGGACGCAGGATCAGAGTAAGGAGCTTGTCCTCTTTAACATGGCAATGCTTGGAGATGTGGATACCTGGAGGTGAGTTTGCTTGTGAGACTGTAATTACCACTCCTTCCCCTTTGATGGAATAACAAGCAACAGGTCTTCACGTGGAGAACCTCATGGAAATCTAGCCCCCTCTTGTGGTTTTTCCACACAGGAGGCATGAATCGATTCAACCTTATTTCTGAATAAAGATATATACACCTGACACTTTTCTCTGAAAGTGGATATGGTTACTGCTATTTCCTTTCTTCTTAGGCAGCTGTTAGGACTCAACATCAGCAGTGGAACTGCTAATGCCGTGCAGAGGAGAAAGAATTGTAAGGAATGCTGGTTATTTCAATACAACCACATTTTCAATATTGAAACGGAAATATTTTTATACCATCCACGTTTCTCTGAAGAGACAAAGAGATGCACTGAAACATGTGAATGCTAATCCATGACAGAGTTGGAGCTCTGTCCTGACCTACTAAATGTATCATCACGTAAACTCATTTGCAATTAACACTATGTTTTCAGGATGTGATACATTTTGTCATGGTGGCATTACCCCGTTGGTGTCTCCTTTTGATACTAATCAGAAATCTGGAAGGATCAAAATTACTTGAACAAAACGCCTATTAAAGTATGAGCAAAAACTAGAGGAGCTGGTACTATCCTACTCTGAGATACTGCTGTCCTTTCTTTCTAAAAAGAAGGGTATTTGCCTACTGAAAGTGCAATTTGAGGTGACCTTTCCATACAGAGATGTTAAACAGCTGATTCTGGAAGCACTGAAAAAAAGAGATTTGCTATCCAACAAAACCTTTTAAAGAAGTACATACAGGGAAGTACAGCCAAGCGCTAACAGCCTCATATTCTGAATTGGCTGCTGATAGTGCAAGAGTGTCTATAAATGGGGTAGTCATTAGGAATTGTATAATGAAAGTCATTGAAGAGGTATGTCTGGAATAGAGAACACTGATAATGTCCATTTTCTGCCAGTACAACTGCCAGACTGACAAAGAAAGTGGGAACTTGTTTTTCCAACTCAAGAAAAGAGCAAGACCTTCAAATGGTTTTCATTAGTATTGCATGCAAATACCAATATTTCAAACACATCAAAACTTTTAATTTCAGATCAAGGAACTGGTGGAGTATTATTGTACTGTTAGCTATATTTCAGAATGTGACAGAGGAAAAAACCACTAGCTAATTCATTTTTCTTAAGTGCATGAAATAGTAAACTTGCCTCAGTTGTAATTTGAAAACTGTGAAGTGTTGTGATACACGAGGCAAGGTAAGCAACCAGAGCTCGTATCCTGCCTATAGAAGGAAGAGCAGCAGTGAAATATGGAACTTTTCCCGCTTACTCTTCACTCTATCAGTCATCTGCAATCCTACCACAATAAAATCTGGTTGTGGTGATCCATTATGAATGCTGCTTCTGACCTGAATTTCATTCAGAAGTGTAGCTTGAATCACTGCCATCATCACCAAACCCTTTTCAGTTTAGAATTTAGGGACGTTTTTACTGCAGGGTGGTCCAGCTGATCTCTGGGATTAGGGCTTTGAAGTAGAATAGTGTTTGCTTTTCTAAGTGTGACACAATACCTGCAATTTTCTTACAGAAAGCTAAAACCACACTTGTCAAAGCCTGAGTGGGTTTGACAGTCTGGGTTTTTGGTAACTGTTAGGGAATGCATGAACGATCTGTGCCTAATGCTGGAAAAGAAGTGACTTCTGTTTTCTGAGCGACTTATAATGCCTTGTTCGGCAAATAAATTCATTGGGACCCTAGAGTGCTTTCATACATAATTCGGAGAGCAATTTCAAGTCTGTCTTAGTCATGCTAAGGAGACTGCTCTGCCAAAATCTATAGGAAGCATACAACCATGGGGCCCATTTCGTGCATTAGTTGCATTTAGCAGAGTCATAAGCAAACAGCCCCTAAAAAATACATATAAACTAAGTAATCTCACCATGGGTTTCCACAAATTTTTATATTACTTTGTAGATGTCCATCATGGTCCTTAATTATCATCTCGGTAGTACCTGGGACTGGACAGAGTTAACTGAAATAATGTCTTCTTTGATTTCAATTATTAGACAGACACAGTCAACAAATAGGGGGAAAGATACTGAATTTTATAGTATTAAATTCTTGGTCATAAAAATTGTCTCGAGATGCAACATCACTGACATAAAGAATCCTAATATTTAGGATGTGCAACTTTTTCCTCTGCAGTTACAAATAAGCATTTTATTTTCCTGAAGTCCAGCTTTATTATTTATAATTTTATTATTTTTTTTAAAAGCCAAGTTTATAAGTAGTTCAGCCCTTGATATCACACAAATACAGAAACTTACTTGAACAAAACTCCCGTTAAAACAAACTGAAGTTTATATGAGCAAGAACTGTTGAGGTCTAGCTCCTAATCTGCACCATATGTTGGCATGCTTTGTTCTCAGAGATGTCATTTTGCTTTGCTTCTAGTAGTTAACATTTATTTTTACAGAAAAAGAAAATGATGAGAGGCTACAGATAGCCTAATGGATGGGAGATGGCTATCTGCTGAATTGCCAGTGTCTATTTAAGGGTCACCATCTTCCACAACTATGTAGTGCGTTCCGAGACCTCCCAAAATGCTTAGCATTTTTAACATCCTTTGCAAAATTCTCCAGTTGCAAAAATCACTCAGTGGGTATTAGGACTACAATGGATTTAGAACTGATTTGCAGTCTTCCAGAAGTAACTTTGTACACTATGATAGATTACTAGCATGTTAACAACGCTTAGGAATAGTCCCATGAGGTGGAAGAATCAGGAATAATATGATCAAGAGAAGTCTCTCCAGCAAATATTTATTTTCTTAATAACTCTCACTTAACTATTTGCTCCTGACTGAATCTGGTAGTTTATCATTAAATAGTAGCTTCTCTGTCTAACAGCTTCTGTATTTGATGTTCAGTGCGAACAACAAGAACGCACGGCAATATTCACTGACCCTGAGTCTTTCCACAGCGTGGCTAGCGTTTCTAGCACTGCAGAAAGATGCTAGAAATTCCACTGTGCGAAGTGACCTATTTCTGGGAAATTTCCCTCTGAACCTCTCCCAGTGAGGCCATTACTGTGCAGTGATGAGTACATAACAGCCACTCACTCACTGAGAGTTATGTCCATTAAATGCTGTCCTAACGTCTCCCTATTTGAAACAAAACACAATTGCTACATAACTCAAGGCACTTTCAACATTGTCATCTTCAGAATTTCAGAAGAAAATACTTGACGAAGTGCCACAAAATGCATGTGGTTTTGTTTGTTGCTGTAACTGACTTCTTGCTGCTTTATTAATCTTGTAAATCACTTGTGTTTTATTCCAAGGATGAGTAAGAGAAACAGTTCCAGACAGTTAGTTGAAACCCTTCCATTCTGGCGCAGTCTGCCTGTTACAGAAGGTGCTTCTTAACACGGAAAGCGGCGAAGAGGCTGTTTTGTAACTGCTGGTTATAAAATAACTTCCAGGCAGCATCCTTACAAAACAAGTTGGCCGGGGACACCAGTGAGCGGCCCGGGTGGGGCACTGGTGTGACTGTTCGCGGGGAGGTTAAGTAACAGTCGTGCGCGCGCTCTCCTTCGCCCCGGCGCGCGCCCGCGGCACCAGGCACGCGGGGAGCCCAGCGCCCCCTCCTGACCGACCGCGGGCACGGGCTCACCCCGGCAGCGGCCCGCGGCGGAGCGGCGCCACGGCGCGTACCCGCGGGCTGCGGCGCGGGCCCCGTGCGGGCCTGAGCCTGGGCACAGCGCGCATTAATTACAGCTGTAACCCATTAAGCCTTACGCCAGCTAAGCGGTTATGTTTATGGAATGAGCTTCTTGTAACATACTCGCGTAACTAGAACGTCACTAACACTCAGTCCTTAGCGGGCGCAGCGCTGCTCGGCTGCGCGAGCCACCCGCCCCTCCCACTCCACAGACGCGAGGGCTCCGCTCCCAACGCCGCCCGGCCCCGGCGCGGCGGGCGGGGCGCGAACCCCGCCCTCCGCAGAACGCGCCAAGCGCAGGCGCACTAAGCACGGCCGAGCTCAGCCGGCAGGCAGGCGCGTGACACCCCACACCGCCGGGCCACAGCGGCCCAGAGCCCTCTGCGTGACTTTCATGCCGTACGTGGCCCGTGACGTCAACGCGGCGCCGCGCGGCGATTGGAAGCCGGCGTTCACCGCGGCGGCTCGCTCGTCGCTGCGCAGGCGCAGCGGTTGCCGGCGGCAGTGCCTGGCCCCGCGGGTGCCGGAGCGGCGGGGTAGGAGGAGAGCGCGGCGGCGGCGGCCCCAGCCCCGCGCCCCCAGCCCCGCCGCGCCCCGCGCCCGCCGCCATGAAGATCTGGACCTCGGAGCACGTTTTCGAGTAAGTGCAGCGCGAGGGGGGCGTGAGGGGAGAGGGAGGGCTGGCGTCGGGGCGGGCGGCCGCTCCTCCGGCGGGCCGAGGGCTGAGGGCGCTGGGCCGCCTGTCCCCGGGCCGGCTGGGCGCCGCAGTCCTGCTCCGGCCGCCGCGGCCCGCTCGCCTCCGATGACCTTTCCCCGGGGTGTCCTTGCCGCCGCGGGGTCACGGAGCCGCTCGCCGGGTGGCGGAGCGCGGCGGGCGCGGCACCGGCCGGCTCTGAGGCCGCTCGGCTGGCGGGGGTGCAGCCCGGGCGGGCAGGGTGCGGGTGACTGCCGGCAGCCGGGGCGGCTTCTGGGCAGCCTGCGGAAGCGGCTGCCAAACCAAGCCAGGAGCGGTACCCGCCTGTGCGGCGCGGATCCGGCTGCGGCGCCCGCCGTGTTGAGGGTGGGTCACCTTTGTGCTGCCCTCGCCCTCCAGCTGTAGGACTGAGCAAAGCGTGGTGAGGCGCTTCATGTTGTTGGGGCTCAGGTGTTCCAAAACACCTATGTTGAAAAATAATCCGAAGGAAATATTTGTTAGGGAAGTAACTGCTTAATAAATTACTCAAGTATTATTGAAACCTGATGAAATTGCAGTCTTTCTGCATGATGTCACAAGGAAAGCGTTCTTATCAAATTATAAGTCAGAAGTAATTGAACTCAGGAGTCCTGAGTAATCAGGTGTGTTGTATGCTTAACTTACATGTACCACTGCCCAATCTGTGAAACAGATGTTTTCCTCTAGGGGAGGACAGGGTTGAGAACTGAAAACTGAAATGCTTTAAAAATATAAATCATCTGTGTGTTGTGCTCAGTTTTAATAGAAATCCTCTTAAAAAACTAAGGTGTACAACTGCTGTATCTTTATTCTGTTTTGGCAGTCACCCCTGGGAAACGGTAACAACGGCTGCCATGCAGAAATATCCAAATCCCATGAACCCCAACGTGGTTGGAGTCGATGTCCTGGACAGACACGTAGACCCTAGTGGGAAGCTGCACAGCCACAGACTCCTCAGCACAGAATGGGGAATACCCTCCATTGTGAAATCCGTACGTATTGCATCGCAGAGCTTGAAAAGGATGCTGGAGGGAAGGGAAGCTTGTGAATCCGGTGTTGTAATAGGCGTGTATCACTTCATAATTTTAATTATTTAAAAAGATAAGCATTTATGTATGAGGGAAGCTCAACAGCAGTACACATAGTGACTTCTTGATAGTACAAAATTGCCTAGATCTTAGATTGCTTCCCTCTTGAAAATGAGATCTACCTCAACTGAATAGTTTTATTTTAAGCTAAACTCTCATTCTGTTGTCTCTGTGTCTGTTCAATACACTAACCAGTACTTATGCATTTAAAGGCACTAACAAATTGCAGTTGGTTAGCATAATTAATTCCCTATGTATTTGCCTGTCTTCTAGCTCATTGGCACGAGCAGAACAAAAACATATGTTCAGGAGCACTCTGTTGTTGACCCAGTGAAAAAAACAATGGAGCTTAAGTCCAGTAATGTAAGTAGCTGTGTTTGTGCAAGTGAAATAGATTACACCTTACAATAATACCCTGTAAATTTGAAAAGGAAAATAATCTGAAAATTACTCAAAAATTGCATTAGAGCAATACAAGTTAAAGGTTTAAGTAATGTATTTATGGATGACTGGTTCTTTTTTTCAGAAAGGAACTACTGTTTTTTTGGAACTTGTCAGGACCAAAGCATCTGAACATACTGATGAGCAGGACAGGAGTAGTTTTAGGAGCCAGGGGCATGTTAAGAAAAGATATTTGAAAGCCATCTGGTGTACACTGTGACCATTTCCTAATCGTGTAACATTTTGCTCTTTGTACTACTCCATCTGTCAGATCACACTGTTGAACTGTTCGTATAAATGTGGTAGTGTATATTGGTAAATGATCCAAAAACTTAAGGAAAGAGAACTAGATCAGCAAATGCTGAACTTGTAGAACAAGATAGAGAAGACTCCAACCCTAATACTAGCAGGAAAAGTATAATGTTTAAATCAGATATAAGCATTAGTTTGAATCTGCAGTTCTATTTACTATATTCCTTTAATATTTTTATCAAGGGGTAATCTTTTCTTGTATTCTACAGATTTCATTTACAAACCTAGTGTCAGTAGATGAGAGGCTTGTCTATAAACCACACCCTCACGAACCAGACAAGTAAGTACCTCCGTGTTCTGAGATTGCCCTGAAGTAATACAAACTTTGGCTTTGAAAATTCCCATGGTTTCCCTTGAACAGAAGATGAGGTTTACATCACCTCTGTTACAGTAACTTGTCTAAAAAAAGAATTAAATGGACTGTCATTTCCAGTAGTGACATTGCTTCTGCAGAGCACTACTGGCAAACTTCGTATCGTGCTATGATGGAGTACAATTCAGATCAGCTTTTTAGGGAATTGTCCTGTGTTCTACCTGTAACTGAGCTTGTAAACATCTTCACTTGTCAGCTCCTTATTTCTGATCTCTTAATCAGCCTGAGCACAAAACCTGCACTAGAAGGCACACTTATCTGCCTTTAGTCTGTTATTTTGGAGGTTTGGAGTTTGGTGTTTGGGGTTTTTTTTTTTTTAAGGCAAGTTTAGAGCTTACTGAGTCTAGACTGCTGGAACTAATGATAATTCTCAAGGATCTTTCTAGGGATTCTAACGAAAGAGACAGTCAGAAATGTTAAATCCCTGTTGTTGTCTTAACACTGTTTTCCTAGTATACCTTCACTCCAGATCTGCAGTTTCCAGTCTTAACTTCCTGCTGCTAAAGACAGAAATAGTTGAGTGCCACAAAGGGACACTTGGACTTAGTGGGGACTCTTGGGTTTTATTTTATGAGTAGAAGCACCAGGCAGTTAAGCACTGTGGAAGTGGGTTGTGCTTATGGGGCAAGAAGTTCTGTGTTACACACTGAAGCTGATGAGGGAATGTACTTTTTGGGGAGGAACGAGTTTCTTTCAGCAATGCATTCTTTTTTTAAACTACTCAGAACAATTAAGTTTCCTGCTCTTTGTTTCAGAACCGTTTTGACACAAGAAGCAATAATATCTGTGAAAGGCGTCAGTCTCAGCAGTTACCTAGAAGGGCTAATGGCAAACACAATTTCTTCCAATGCTAATAAAGTAAGTATGACCCGTGTGTAAAATGTGTGACCACTGGCTAAATGACAAAGCAAATAAAAATCTCTATTTTACTTTTTGGCTTTGTCAGCAATCGTAGGAAGGGTCTGCATAGTTCTACTGCCTTTACTGTAGAGACTGAATGCTCAGCTAGCTGAACTTCTTCCTTTTTTTCCTTTTGTGAATTGAGATAATAAATTATTATTGGCAAAGCTCTCTGAGTCTTCGCTGGACAAAACATTTCCACTCCCTTAACAGTCTGGCACTTTCACTCTTTTGCTGCCTTCTTGATGCCATGTTTTTGGTTTTGGTATTGAAAAAGGATACATCCAGACAGATCTGAAGTAGTTATGTGGGAGTAATTAAGTGGTGCTTTAGTTGAGAATCTGTCCTCTGGGAATCCAAAGATGTCTTGAGGTCAGCCTCAAGAATGATAAAACAATCTGGATAAAAAGTCTTTTGTGTCTCACAGTGTGAGCACTGCTGACATACGGATTTTTTTTACTAAATGTAAGGCAGTATATGTTCCTGCAGTACTCTGATTATTGAAGGAAAAAATGCCAGAGGCATGTATTTCTGTGCTTTTTCTTCCTTTTTCAACTATTGCGTCTTCAGTAATCTTCAGCCAGTCAGGATTTAACCTATTTACTTACTAAGATTTATACACTGATAAACTTTTCTTTAACTGTAGGGCCGTGAAGCATTGGAATGGGTAATTAATAGACTGAATGCGGAAATTGAAGAGTTCACAGCTTCAGCAAGAGGAACTATGAGGAATTCAATGGCAGCAGCAGCATTTGTAGAGAAATGATAGTAAATATAACTTTATTACTAATGAATTTTAACAATCTGAAGCTTCACTCCAAAAACTAAATACATGTATCCTTTGTTATTTAAAGGCATACCTGTCTATTGGGCATGTTTCAAATTTAATTTGGAGAAAAGCTGAATTCTTACTAATGAGGCTGATGCAAAGCCTAGTTAATATATTGGTTCAGCTGGACCGAATTTCGGTTACAGATGAAAAAATAATTTTCAATTATAGTTCTTGTATTTACATGAACACTAACTTATAACGTTTTCAGATATGAAATAGCCTCACTTAGCGATGAGGCTGCACATGGTGGAGGAGACTGGCATGTTAGGTTAGCGTCTGTGGAATTTTTATTTTTGTGTGACGTATGGACTACCTCTTTTGGGACCAAGCCCAAAATTAAGCAGAATGGTTTGTTCCAGCATTGTTCTGTTTGTTAATTTTTGATAGTTGTGTGATACAACTTGGTTTAATAGAAAGTTTATTACTTGACGCTTGAAACACAAAAGAATGTACAAAATATATTTTGATAAGCTTTTAAACTTGTTTGACTGTTTGAGCTAACATGGTACTCAAATTGTTTTTCAGTCAATATAGGTAAAACATACAAAGTGTCTCTTATCCACTGAAATCTAAATTCTATTCCTAAATGCAACATTAATGAACTGGGCATGCAGTAAATTAATATTTTATCTTAAACTTCTATCGTAAGTATCTCTATTTCCAAAAGCTCGGAAAACAAAGGGGTACAGTAAGCGTCGAGCCTTAAAATCTTGCAAGTTGCTAGGGCATCTAAGAATAGTAGGTGTTCACTTCAGAATTACAAAGAACCACTTAAAAGACTAAAAAAAACCTTTGTGAAGTTGGTTAATGAGATACCTAAACATAAAAGGAAGTAATATTAAACAATGTTAACGATATACTCATTAACTTGATGATGCTCCAGAACTAACTTGTTACATCACTGAATATCGTGTTGTCTTTTAATTCAAAGTGTTCCAAGTTCCAGAAGTTCCTTTACCTTTCGAACTAATTTACTCACGATACAAGGCTCTATAAATGAAAACCTTGAGAATAAAAAGTTTTCTACAGTTTGTGTTTGTTTCTTGGTACTGGCGGTGGATTCTTGGTACTGTCATTAGCTGTGGGAACTTAAAGGTCAGACCTTGACATCCTCCCTTACAACGTGTACCAACGTTGGTACAACAGCTGGTAGTGCTGTTGACTTCAGCAGGTGCTGGTTGTCCCATGAGGCTCCTTCAGTGGGAAGGAAAAATGGAAAGACACAGCCCTGAACTATTTGTGCCAGAGGCTTCTCCATGAATTTTGATTCTAAGCTTACAAGTCATTTCAAGACTCTTTTAGCCTTTAAGAACTGTAATGTCACCTGTCCAAGCTTATTTTATGTTGCATGCCATTTCTGTTATTTCAAAATTGCCTATTGAATGGTGTCTGCCATATAGAGAACCAGAGCTTATTTTAAATGGTAAACATGGGAGCACATTCTTCTGTAAGATTTGTGTGGGGGAAAAAAACTAGATGTGTATATACAACTTTTATAACTATTCTAAATATTTTTCTAAAAACAAATTATTAGAGACTATCTTACAAAATTGAAGTCATTGAGATTTGCCATGGGTTTACAGATTATTACAACTGAAATAGCGTTTCTGTTTTAAAAGTGTATGTGAAACTTCTGCAGAACTGTAACAATTTCTGATAAAAATGCCATGCTTGAAACTAATTCTAAATGTTTAGCCATTAGCATCCCTTGGTATTTTAAAGTCAATTTTTTCTTTTCCTAATTTTTCTGCACTAAGGACTGCATAGTATGAACTCACAGTTTGCCCTTGCACTGAACAAAATTTAGTGTTTAATTTTTGCAAGCATTCAACAACTTCCTGAAAGATCATTATTTTCTTTCTTCTATTTTATTTATATGCCTGGATTCTCGTTCTGTCAGAGAGTATGGCTTTCTGTATGTGGCGATTTTTAAATAAAATTTTATCTGAGTTCTGGCTACTTCCTGAAGCTTTCTGATCCGTTTGGATTTTGTAACTACTAGGTGAATAATCTGAAATGAGCGAAGAAATACTCAGGAGTTAGTAGCTTCTTTTATTGAAATGCATATCCTAAAATGCACATTAACAGCTGCTGTGATCTTTTTTGTTTCTTAATAACTCTGCAAATCTGACATGTCAACTAGCAATCAGATTTCAGTTTGCTAGATCCGGTGGAAAGATTTTCAATCTACTTGGACTGAGACTTGTAATGCTACAATTTACCTGCTAAGGAATGTGTCTCTGCACGTGGAATCTAATGCTCGCTGTTGGTAAGAGCTCGATGGCCTGGAGAATATTTAAAATGGCACTGTTAAATCTTTTATTCTCACTGCTTGCCTTCTGAAGTTTCCAGTGATAAATCATTGTTTCCTTGCTGTTCATTGTCTTAATTATTTTTTATGACTCTCTCATGTTCCTGTGACCCTTAAGTACTCCAGCACAGCTACTAAGGACTTCTGCCCTTCTGAGGAGGGACATGGTACAAGTCTCTAAAGCATCCTTCTAAAGCAAATTGGATCTAGAAATGCTATTACAGGTAATTTAAAACCAGAAGTTTAAATTGCAGTAACTGGAAGTTTTAAGGTCTCGGGATGCTTAATGCCCTCTTCTGTTGAGACTGAACACTTGCATCATCTGCTGGTTCTACTGGGAACACAGTGCTCTTGAATTCTCAAATATTTGTATGGACATAGCCTATGGAAAGAGTCTTTTGAATGAAACTGTATCTAAATTTCTGAATGAAACGTATCTAAAAGTTGAAACAAGGAATGCAAAAATTACTTTTCCTCAAGTGTTAACTTAGTGAAGATTTTTTTACTGTAAATTACACTCACCTTGCCCTTTACTTCTTAGTTTAAACAGGCTCGGGATGGTTAAAGCAGCAGTATAACGGATTAACTTGTTTTACATTATCTGTAAGGCATTCCAAGCACAGATCTATAGGGTTTTAAATTTTTTCAGTGGTGTGTCGTTGTCTAGCTCTCATGTACCCATCTGCACTATAAACCTGTTAAAGACTTGTGTTTATGTGCCTTGCTACTTGCCTACTCCTCTTGTGTTCTGCAAGGTACTGCTTTTGACAATCTGAAATGATGGAAGCTGCTACCACAAAAGAAAGCAAAAATCCTAAATTTACTGTGACACTGGAAGAACTTGTGTCTAAATGGACACCGAAATAATACCACTTTTTTCAGTCAGCAATAGAAATGAAGTACTTTTGAAAAGGCTTAATTTACCTGAGAAGTATTTCTTCTTGCTGACAAATGAGTGTCAGCACCTGTTTGGTGATAAGCAGTTAACTATAAATGTCAACCAGTTGTTTATTTTGGAAAAAAATTGAAAAAAAAAAAAACAAACTGCAACCACCATTTCCCACAACATTGCTGATCTGTCTCTTGTGGTCTATACTTGCAGTTAAACTGTAGTCTGGTGTATTGTCAATGTGTTCTATACGGTAAACCTAAGCACCCATTGGCTAGTAACTGCAACCTTTCAAAGCCCCCTGGCATCGACAGAGTCGGTTCGAAGGTAAGATCGGCACCCTGTTGAGGTTCGCATTTACAAAAGAACTGAAGAGTGCCGATAACGAGAGCTCGTGTGAAAACACTGAGTCACTTTAGAATCCTTCCATTTCTCAAGGTGAAGGTTGTTCTTTCTCCTGCACAGGACCTGTTCATTTCTTTCTCACATAATTTGATAGCTTTGTTTTATATGTTGCCATAAAATTAAATTATTCTAAAGGTGAGGTTACATGTTACAACTAAGCTGAACTAACTGCTTACCTTCAATGAAAGGAAACAGTCCTGTGTCTGTCTACCTGCCTTCTTGTTCCTGGCTGTGCTTTCCTACTTCCCTCGCACTGAAGATCGTGGTCTTCGCACCCTTTGAGCCAGAAAACCATGAATATGAGAAGCGATATAATCTTTATGCAGCCAGCAGCAAGGTGAGGCACACTGAAAAAGGAGCCAGGGAGGGTCTCCTTATCTACAGGAGCTATTTGGTGGGCTGAAATTATATTGTCTCTGCGATGTGCATTACAATAATTTCATATTGCATCTACTAGAAAGAGTATTTGATGCTGTAAACAATATTATTATAACAGTAAAAATAGTTTTGTAAAACAGTAACATTGTTAAGTTAAAGTCTCTTCTCAGAAATATATCACAAGTTCAGCACAAGATGGATTTTTTACATTTTCTTTTACATTCAAACCAGAAAGGTTTGACAGTGCTTTAATCAAAAAGTTTAAAAACACTGAACTAAAAAAAACCAGTATTAGCCAGATAATATATATTATCCAGCTGAACATATCAGCTAGAATATAATAAAATGAACAACATATGTAGTAAATATTTTCCTAATCATGTACACTATACTTTTTACACCAAGTTAAACAAAACAAGTTGCCCCTGCTGTGAACTTCGATATTCCTAGAGCCTGTTCAGCTTTGTGGGCACCCTGGTAAGAAATCAGTTTTATAACACAGCAAGTAGCATCATTTGGGTGAGTTCTTCTTAATGGGTTTTTTGGGGACTATGTAGATATTATTTACCTGTGGGATAACTGCTTTGGTTTATCTAGATTTCAACTCATTTACATATAGCTGCTGCAGCAAAATGCATTGTGAAATTGGGAGTAAGGAAGTGTGTATCAGAACCCATACTTGGAATTTATTTATATTTCATAGACATCATATTCCAAATTATCTAGCTGAAGTACTAGAAGCATGTAACCTTCTTAGTCTGATGCTCTATGAAGTTTTATTTTCCCTATTTATAATTGGCAGTTTTGAGGGACATTCAGCAAGCCATGCATTTTCCTGTAAAAGACTAGATAGAACAAACAGAAGCAGGGTGCTACTGCACAGATGTTATTTTCCTGTCTGGAAAGAGAGATACAATGACGGCCCTTATTTACCTAGGATCCTACGTCTCCCTTTTCTTTCAAAGCATAAGCACCTAAGAGACTTAAAAATGTCTGCAAACAGGCTCCAGCCATTGATGTCACCTACGTGTTTTTAAAGTTTTCATTCAGTATTATCATCCACTGTGGACATAATGTTTTACGTTATCATGCTATTTTGTCGTAACAACGTTTAAAACGTAACATAGCTAACAAAAGTTATTAAACACATTAAAATAGGAAGTAATGCATAAGATTCTTAAAACCTGAGTGTACCTGAATTCTGCTCTGCAGATCCTCCAGACTATTTATGCCAGATTTGGTAGAATGGACAGCTGAGAACTTGGATGACATAGCAAAATTATTTTACTTTGAATCCAGGTTTCCGAAAGTTAAAAATGAATGTCTTCATCAGCTTCATCAACTAACCTTCAAAATGTTGTCCTACAATAGGAAACAGCACAGAACTGCAACTTTATCTTCAGATTAGAGCTGATTTCAGAGTATGTTTTCTGCTGGCGCTCTGTGCGGAGTGCTGTACTTAGAGAAGAGGAGATTTAATAGGACATGACCCGTATTGTCATCAGCATAGCATGATTTCCCAGTGCTGTGGAACAGATTAGGGTCATCAGCAGAGAGGACAGCAGAGCTTTACCAGCACAGCCCAGTATGGCTTACACAGGCAGAGAAAGGAGATAAATCCACAGCTATCAAAGGTAGGAAGCATTATTACTGATCTGTACATTTTATACAAGTGGCCGTAATTCCATGTTTCTTAAGTCTTATTTCATAGGAAAATGTGCAATAACTTTGCCATCTTAAATTAAGGCAGAAGGAACACAGTGCAGAGATGACGGAATTCAGTCTGTTGGAAATCGTTTTGATACTGGCTTTCTATTGCATTGTAATTTGTGTTTTGGTATAAATATTTGATCTCCTCTGTAAAATGCACTTGAGAAACTTTTAAGATTAAAGTCAGTCACAAAATGATAGTGTTGTTAGATAGCAAGGGTTTGGTTTTTTTTAAGAGGTTAGTTATTGTTTTTATTAAGAATATAGGGCAGCAAGCAAACTTGTAATTTCATCACAAATTATGCATGTTAAGTCACTTGTTTTGCATTTTGATCTATAAACATTGTACTCTTGATATAGAATTACAACCATGTTGCATGAGCTCTAAAATTACAGAGGCATTATGAATACATATTAAAGTGCATTCAAGACCTATTTTGGGTCTCATCATTGGCACCTAAGCAGCTTTTTTTTTTTTTGCCTGGTAATTTTTGTGTTGTGCTAAATCCCCACAATTTTAATATTTGCATAGTAAGACATCATTAACTTCAGTTGATGTTCAGCAGACACCTACTTCAGTTAAGAGGTGACCTCAGTGGGAGTTCCGCCTGTGGTGATTATGTTAAATCCGTTACACACGCATCTGGACATCGGTTGTGTAATAACACGGGCAAAGCTTGGGTATATTCACTTGAGAAGCTCCAGCCTCCTGCATGTGTGTATCTTTCACTTTCTTGGTCCACAAAACACTTTTGTGATGTCTCTGAAAAACTTTATGTGCATTCCTGTGCCTACGGCTGGAAAGACAACAGCAGGTTTCAATTCCTCGCTGCTTTGCAGCACAGTCTTGAGATGAGAGAAGGCAGCTGTAGGTCAGCCTCTTGATCTACTCATACTGTAATGAGACGTGCCTTTATGAACTGAAATATAAGCTGTTCTGTTCCCTTTTTAATTTAATGTCTGCCTTCTATCAGAACTTCTCTTTAGGATACTTTTATTAAACCATTTAAACTAATCAAAAATAAAAAATTACTGTTAGTATAGTACAGGTTTTACGTTCAAAGGTACAAAATAGAAGTAACAAAATAAAACCTCTTTTTATCGGAAAAACAAGTAGAACTGGTGCTGCTGAAATGTGTATTTCTTAGTCACAAAATCAGTTTAGCATACTGCTGTCCTCCAAAAACAAGTCCTGCACACGCTGCAGAGCAAAACACATTTTCTTTGCCATTTTTACTTAGCATCATCGGGAAGATCCAGAGTTTTTAGTTACATGTTATAAATCAAAATGAAATAACCTCTCATACCTTTATAGTCTGAGGCCTAGTTTGGCTTGTGGCCATTTACAACCACGTAATTAAAAAAAAAATATCTCTTGGTATCTGCAGGAAAAAAAAAAAGTGTACATACATACATACATGCATACATACTCTCTACAGTATCTGCAAAAGAAGAACAAAAACACTTGAATTTCCATACTATTATTTTATTCCAGGACAGGGAGATGGCATTTGAGAGGTGGGTATTCTTTGTCAGGCTGTCATAGATGCTAAAATCTGGTTGAACAAGGAGAGACAGGCCAGGACAGAAGAATGTCTGCTACCGTACGTGTTAGTTTGTACTTGTACTTCTGTACTGCTCCTCTGTGAAGGAGCAATATTCTGTGAGCTCTTATTACTCGAGTTTTTCTGCACCAAAAGAGAAACTGCTAAGAGACATAAAGACTAAAACTGTATGCTTAGTTATTTTCAAAAGTAATACTATTTGGGTTCATTATGTCTTTTTGTTTTGGTGTGTTATTAGAGATCTTTAGTTTAAAATACTTCTGATTTAACACCAGTTATGTTGTGAATTTACTTGGCTTTTCAGTGTCACCTCTGCAATCTACCTGGACCTACTTGGTCTCACTTTTTTGGCCTCCCTGGACCCCTCCAGTGTCAAGACTTCAGCCTCCTTGGAACTCTTTAAAATCCCCTTTTCAGATTCTTTGGATTTGTCCAGTCTGAGCTCTTCATCCTCTGTGGACTTCTCCAGTCTCACTTCTTCATCTTCTCTGGACCTTTCAAGTCTTACATCTTCAGCCTCTTCGGACTTCTCCAGTACCTCCTCTTCAATCTCCTTAGAGCTCTCCAGTCTCACCTCTTCAGATTCCTGGGAGCACTCCAGTTTCACCTCTTCAGTTTCACTGGACCTATCAAGTCTCACTTCATCAGGCTCTCAGGATTTCTCTGGCGACAGTTCTTCAATCTCCTTAGATCTCTCAAGTCTCACCTCTATATCTGCCTCAGATTTCTCCAGTCCTACTTCTTCACCCTCTCTAGACCTCTCGAGTCTAACGTCTTCATCCTCCTCAGATGTGTCCAGTCACACCTCCTCAGCTTCCTTGGACTTTTCCTGTAAAATCCCTCCATCCTCACTAGGTGTCTCAGAGCACACCTCCTCAACCTCTTCAGAATCACTAGATCTCACCGATTTTAACTATTTCATGTTTCACGGCTCCTCTGAATTGTCCTCATCGACCGCTGAGGATGTTCCTAATCTCATCTCTACACCCTTTCTGGATGTCTCCAATCTCACCTTTCAGGATGCTTCTTCCCTCACTTCCTCAGTTTCTCTGGACATTTCTAACCTCACATCTTTAGTCCCCCCAGACCTATCCACTCTCACATTTCTGGATGTTGCTAATCGCACTGCTTCAGCTTCTCTTGATCTGTGCATCTAACCCTGTTAACATATCCCTTTTTTTTTTTTTTTCTCTGCAACCTCTCTGTACCTTTACAAACTTTCCACCTTTATATACCCTTTCCTAAGTTCTGTCTCAGAAAGTTCTTATCTGAGGAAAGTTTAGGGTTTTACAAATACATCCTAGCATCTAAAGAGACCTGGGCATGCAAATAGGTTGTACAAATCTGTAATGGTGCCTTGTTTACAGCTGCATAAACATCAATACATATTCTGGAATTTCTGTAGAGCACAATTTCTGTCACTAATCTAATTTCCATTCTGTCTCAGCGTGGTACCTCTCCCAAAGGTTTAATTTCTAAAATTAATGATGAATATTCATCTACCAAGATCAACAAACAGTAAATACAGCTAAATGTGCAAATCATTGGCTTTGAGTTGGGTATCTCCATTACAGATTTAAACTTGAGTGCACTGCACAGAATTGCAGGCAGAGGCATTTCACATGGAGGTACAGTGAGAGAAGATACGGTGGGAAAAGAAAACTGGGGACAAAAGAGCAGGTGAGAGACAGGGGGAGAGGAACCAGAGGTTTGGGGCAGGAATAGATGGACATGTAGCTGGAAGAAAGATGTCCAACTCTGCTAGCATAATTTTTTTCTGCCAAGCCGTATTTGCGGCCCAGGCGGCTTAAAAAAATCTTATTGATAATCATTTTACCTATCAAATCATCAGCTGTTACCATTAAAATAGCATTTGTATATAACAGCCCCTTTATCAATACTTGTCAGTAGGGCAGTTACTTGTGTTGCATCAAATATGTTGCATAGGTAGCAGAGAGGGGCTTCCTTAAATCTTTGGTGCTTTCTTCGGTCTTTTAAAAAATCATTGTTATAGTTGGGTTCTAGAAAACAAGTATGTTTTGTTTCAATATCATCTCACTGGCACCCTGTGTTAAAAGCGCTGTCATAAAAAATATTTTTAATTGCTTTAATTTTTACAACTTGGAAAGCTTTGCCCCAATATGCCATGTCTGTCTCAACATTAGGATTAAGATGGCTCACACAGACACACAAAAAAAAGAAATAAATGCATGAACTAAGAATTATCTTCTGCCTCATTTATACCAGTTCTTTAAAATTAGGTAGGAAGGACTGTAAAACATGGATTTTAGAAATGAACACCAAATTCAATAGGAGCAAAGCAGTTTAGCAGTTCTAAAAAAAAAGAAATCACAAATCATTGGTTCAGATGGAAGGAACTAGTGGAATGTAGCGTCCTAAAGTGTCCGCTTTCAAAAATCTCATCACAACTGGCAGAGTACTCTTCTGTAATCTCAGTAGAGAGAGTAAGTAGGCAAATTAAGGACAGGAAATACTTTTCACATTCCCACTTTCTTCCTGGTAGTGTTCCTACTAATGACAGGCAATCTTTTCCTACTGCCATACGCTATCCTGGCGACAGACGCTGACGCGTCTGGTGAACAATTGCTCTCTCTGTTCCAGTGGATCTGTACTGACATCACAACGTATGGATTGTTAATTGCAATGGCTCTGGACTAAGTGAGACCTCTAATAAAGCTGAAAATTACGCTGTGCTTTTAAAATGTACTGTAAGTGAAAACATCACCACGTAGTGATGTGAAATCACTGTGTGATTTCCAAGGATTTGTACTTCAGCGGGGACCAAAATTGGCAGGAAGATACAGAGCCTCCATGCAGAAAGGATCAAAGTCACCGACGTTTCCTTAAGACCGGTACAGCTTCTGGAAGTTTCTTATCTATTTTGCGATGGTTTGGCTCTGGACAGAAGGAACAGAGAGAAGAGGTACACACACTGAAGTGCAAGGACTTAATAAAAACTCAATTCATAATCTCCTTAGTCCTAATTATTTAAATGAACATTAGGTTAGGACAAATTGATTCCTTATAAAACATTATTTAAATCTTTTCATAACTTTTGCTTATTGCATATAGAAAATTGTCTATTTTTTTCCGACAAGTGTTGACAGATGATGATGATAGCTTCTCATTTGCTATATTGTCTTTTGTAGATTTGTTTAGAGCAAATGATTGAATATAATTTCAGGTGTATGCATAAGCAGTCTTGCATCCAAAAGAATCCCATGCTGAGGCACCATTATCTAACCGGATAAAACTCCAAGTACAGCACAGCTTGGCCACACACGGATTAAAACTCCAAATTGAAAGAGTTTGCATTTATAAAATATGATCACTAGCTCCACATGCTGATAAAACACTTTTTCTTTACAGTCTTATCTAGAAAAAGCAAAGTACTGATGGCATAGAAGGGTAATCACAAGTAATTTACCTGAAAAAAAAAGACGTGCTTTTAACCACTTGCTTGGATTCTTAGATTACAAGAGGACTATTGAGAAAGGAGTTAACATGCACGTAAGGTAAGTGGTATATAACTAGCCATCAGCCTCACAGAAGACTCAGGCTTCAAATTCTGATCTTTAGGTAACTGATGTGTAGCGTTTGTGTTTCTGGCAAATTACCGGCTCTGCATCACGGCAGACAACACAACCCCCTCCTGCTTTTTCGGGCCCCCGGGGCCGGGCCCGGCTGCCCACACCCCGGGGCAGCGCTGCGGGCTCCGCAGGGCGGGAAAGCCCCGACCCTTCCCCAGGCACAGCGAGAAACGCCCCGCCCCCTCCCCAGCAGGAAATGGCGGGCGCCGCGTGCCTTAGCCAAGCCCTCCGATTGGCCGCTGCCAGAGGAGAGCGCTTGTGACTGGAGGGGCGATTGGGTAGTTGCCATTGGTCAGCCTCCCTGAGGTAACTCGGATTTCTATTGGCGAAGGGATCATTCCTGCTTGTTGATTGGCTAGGGAGCAGCGCGGCGCTCTTTCCCGTTCCGGTGGGCGCTGACCTTGCCGGGGAGCGGAGCCGCCCGCCGCCGTGTGTCGGCAGCCGCAGCCATGGTGTCCTACTGGCGGCAGGCCGGCCTCAGGTACCCGCGGGGCTCCCCCGCGACTGCCTTGCGGTAGCGGCAGCGGCCGCGGCCGGAGGAGGGGAGGGGCCCGCAGGGCCGCAGCGGTGCGGCTGGAGGCGGGGGAGAAGCTTTTGGGACGCGGGTTGGTTCTCACCTGCGTTTTCTCGCCCCTCTGCAGCTACATCCGCTACTCCCAGATCTGCGCCCAGGTGGTGAGAGCGGCGATGAAGCCTCAGTACAAAGCAGAGGCAGAGAGGGCAGCGAAGGCCACTGTGAAAACTGTGAAGCTCAAGAAGGAGTGACATGTAAGTAAACAGCCCGGGCCGGGGTGCCTTACCGGAGCTTTTTGTACGAGGAGCGCTGGGCTCCCAGCGTGAGTCGGGTTGGTGGCAGCCTGCAGCTGCTCGGCTCGTTTCGTGCCCTGTGTGGAAAACCAGCTCCGCTCCAAGTGCGTGAAACTGGAAGGGATTGCTGACTGGCTTAGTGCAGCTGGGTGCGGGTGTCTCTGTGTCCTGATGTGTGGGATGGGAAACTGCGTAATCTCATGAGGTCACTAAAATAAGGTGTTCTCTCCATCAGCTCCTGCTTTGAACGATTCGGGGTTTGGTCAAAGTTATTGTGGACTTATGCAAAACAGATGATTTTCTGTAGGGATGTTCATAGGTTTCCTGTCTCTTACCTGTCTGAGCCGCTATTTCTCCTAATCAGCCGGGTTATTTGTGTCAGGGTTAGCTACGGTCTGTGAAAGACAGATGCTACTTGTACCTTTGTTTGGGACGTTGCATACATCACGAGCAGCTGAATTTTTTTTTGTTCTAAGTAGAGCAGCTTCTATTCCTGATCTGAGATTAAACATTTTTTGTTTGATGTGCACCTTGTACATGTTCTTGAATCGAATAACTTATATTTTAAATCTCTCATAGGAACTGATCTGTGGTGAATACTCTTTAAGAGCAAACTGCAAAGCTGTAGGCAAGCTCCAGACTCTGCACCATAGTGTCATCACATTAACTGTAAAACTTGCCTCCGTATGTAAATCAGCGTGCTAATAAATGTAATTTCTGTTAAACAAATGAATGTGTGGAAAGTGGTGTTCCTCTTGAAACAAAGTGCTCCGTTTTGCAGGGACATTTATCTTTCACTTGTGGTAAAACAGAAGACTTCTTATCACAGTCTACCATTCAGTAGCAGCATGTGGTTATTTTTAAGGCAAATCTCTGTTGGATTTCAGGCTGATATTTCAGGTACCTCAATGAGTAAGAGATGTAATTGTTTAAACCTTCTGCCTACTTCATTTCAATGATGAGTGATTACTTTGGAGAAAAGTTTTCTTCACTAAAACCTACGTCAACAGACAACATAGGCATATCTTTTCAATAATTACAAATACCTGAGTCGGTTCTCTCCGCTGGAAGCGGTATGCTGTTAGCTTTAACTTTCTGTCATCGTAGTGTTCATCTTTGGTTTGGGCTTAGAACAAAACTAGCTCGGTGAAAATGAGTTTGCTGAGGCTTAGGGTTAAGACTGAACTGGACGCAGGGTGGATGTGCTGAACGGGATCTAATCTCCAAAGCTGGCTGGAACACTGAGCGGGGAACTGGGGAGTTGGAGACCTGGCGTCCTGTACAAGGTGGCGAAGGAGGCACAGAAATCCCTGGACTGATCGCTCAGCTGTTGGTTTTCCTTGTTATCGCTTTGTCGCTTTACTAGGAGGGAGAGGGACCTGCATTCACTGGGAAGCAGTGGGAATGGAGGGTGACACTCATGTGCTTGTGGCTGGGACGGGAGAGCTGTATTGGGTTGGGGGAAGAGTTTGCACGTCCCTGCTGCTGTGTGTCTCGAGACTGTTGTCCCACTGCACAGGAAGGAATACAGCCTGCTTACAGAATTACAGGTTTATGTTCACCTAGACACTTCTGTTCTTGACTCAAAACATAAGGCATTGCTTTCTTCAGAGTATAATAAACTTTCTCTTCTAAGAGCATAACAAAAAAAGGCTCAATTTCTTCATGTAAGTTAAAGTTGGTCCTTACAAGAGTAAACTATTATTTTTGTCTATCAAATGTTTCAAGTATTAAAGTATTTTATAGAATGGTATATAATTTTTATTTTCAAGAATATTATAAATACAATGTTAAGTAAATTACAGGAACTTTTTTTTCCTGAAGTCAAGATACGTTTTTGATTCAGTGACCACCATTGAACTTGTATCTAACTAGCTGTAAACCATTCCATCTGTTTTGCAGTACTGAATTACAGGAGGAAAATTTACAAGAGTTAGTACACAGAGGGGGAAAAAAACATCACACCAAAACTTTTACACAGTGTTCACAACTTCATAAGCTAATATCACTCAGTCTGTAGTTGGAAATAGAAACAAACACCACAATGATAATCATACAAGCTCTGCAATAGTATAGGCCAGCAATGGCACAGAACTATTGAAGTACTTCTAATAAAAGTAAGAATGTGCATTTTCAGTCTTCTGCCTCCCTCCGCAGCTTAAGGAACTGAACTTGTTTGCAGATGTAGGTCAGTCTGTGGAGCATGTAATAAAATCCATAACTGCTTTTATAGGCCTTACAGATGTGCATGTCCTGCTGAAACAGTAACAAGTTCACAAGCAAAACCTGAACTGTATTTAGCTGAGAATAAATACATTTGATGAGCTGATAGCGTATTTTGCTGTTGCTTTTGATCCTGATATGTACACACACACACACACGTTGTATATTACATTCGGTGTCTGGTGATAATACTCTGAAAGTGAATACATTTACAGGACAGGCTGTTATGAGACAACTTGTCTTCATAGTGGCATTGTACTGTAATATTGGATATATTTTGGCCAGATGCAGAGAAAAAATTCTTAAGAAAGCTGTTATTTTCAGTCTGCGGATGATGGCTACTACTTCTTCTCCAGTGAGAGTCAATAGGCTTATTTGGAGATTGTTTCGATACTACCATTGGTTTTTACGCTGCTTCCTTTTCTGGGCTAGCTTCCACTTCTACCTCTTCATATTCCTCAACATCTGCAGTGGCATCCTGGTACTGCTGGTACTCAGAAACAAGGTCATTGGTGTTACCTTCTGCTTCAGAAAACTCCATCTCGTCCATACCTTCACCGGTGTACCAATGGAGAAATGCTTTTCTTCTGAACATAGCTGAGAACTGTTCAGAAACCCTGATGAAGAGCTCCTGAATGGCTGTGTTATTGCCAATAAAGGTAGCTGCCATCTTCAGTCCTCGCGGTGGTATGTCACACACAGCCACTTTGACGTTATTAGGGATCCATTCCACAAAGTAGGAACTATTTTTGGTCTGGATAGCCAGCAACTGCTCATCCACTTCTCTGGTAGACATTCGGCCTCTGAAGATGCATGCCACAGTCAAGTAACGTCCACGACGAGGGTCGCAGGCTGCCATCATGTTGCGTGCATCAAACATCTGTTGAGTAAGCTCTGGCACCGAGAGGGCTCTGTACTGTTGACTACCTCGAGCTGTCAGTGGAGCAAAGCCTGGCATAAAGAAATGCAGGCGAGGAAAGGGCACCATGTTAACAGCCAGCTTCCTCAGATCTGCATTCAGCTGACCAGGAAAACGGAGCGAGGTTGTGACACCGCTCATCGTTAGGGACACCAAGTGGTTGAGGTCACCATAGGTGGGATTGGTGAGCTTTAACGTTCTGAAACATATATCGTATAGAGCCTCATTGTCAATGCAAAAGGTTTCATCTGTGTTCTCGATGAGCTGATGGATGGAGAGGATGGCATTATATGGCTCTACCACCGTGTCGGATACTTTGGGTGAAGGCACAACGCTGAAAGTGTTCATAATCCTGTCGGGGTATTCTTCTCTGATTTTGTTGATGAGGAGCGTGCCCATACCTGAGCCTGTACCACCACCAAGCGAGTGGATGAGCTGGAATCCCTGAAGGCAGTCGCAGCTCTCACACTCATTCCTCACCACATCCATGACGTTTTCAATCAGTTCAGCGCCTTCTGTGTAATGGCCCTTAGCCCAGTTGTTTCCAGCACCTGAATTACCTGTAAAGAGAATTACAGAAAGAAGAGCCACAGAGTTAACAAGAGAATTTTTAAAGGCCTCAGAGAGGGAGTTAAAAGGCCGCTTTGGGACAGTTGACTACAGTTAGTTTGCTGACAGCATGCTCTACATACCATGAATAAAATTGTCAGGTCGAAAGAGTGGGCCTATTTTGCTTGACCGTACACTGTCCATTGTACCGGGTTCCAGGTCCACCAAGATAGAACGAGGCACGTATTTATGGGCTAGGACAAAAGAAAATGAACGTGAATACTTAATGTTGAAGTCAAAGAGACAGGCTTATACCCTACGCTGAAAAATCCAACCCACCAACAGTGATTTGGAGATTTTTTTTTTCTAATTACTTATTTTAACCCTCATGTTGGCTCTGCAAATTGCTGTGCCAACACCCGAACAGTGCTGAGCACTTACAGTAAGCCTCGTTGAAGTACACATTAATTCGCTCGAGCTGCAGTGATGCATCCCCATGGTAGTTTCCAGCGATGTCAATTCCGTGTTCATCACTTATCACCTCCCAGAACTGAAAAGGGAAAGAAGTTCGATACACTCACAAAGCTTTATTCTTTTTCAGCACGGTGTGGTTGGCACTGGCTCTGCTGTGCTCGTGCCTGCCGTGGGGGGTGTTTTGCTGTGTACATATCAGATCAGAGCAGGAATCCTCTCCCCCCTCCCTAAATAAGTTCAAGGGAAAAGTTTAGTAGCCCGTTCACGCTGCTTAGCTCGCACTCATGCACTAATAGGTGGAGGCCCTCAGTTTGGTCCCTTTATAGTAAAGGAAAATGGATAAGTTAAATAACACAGCTACTAGTCGGTGTGAGCACAACAAAAAAGCCAGGCAGGGTGGGTTGAAGAGGGTTGCGTTGAGGCCTGTCATGCTAGCCAACTGCGGCACGGCAAAGCTGGCTCAGACACATTTGTGTGCAAGCACCGCTTTCCACAAACAGCTGCGGGTCCTAACCGCCCTATCTTGACATCCATATGGCTGTCGCGTACTGCGGCTCTTATCGAGGCAGCAGCCACAGAGTGTCAGTGCAGACACACCCACCCACTGTAATGACCAGGCTCTTTTTAATTTTAATGATCTTCTGGTTTAGCATCCAGCCCCATGCTGAGTGTACAAATACACCGTTGCCAACACGTGCATGGGGGGGGGGGGGGGGTTGTGGGCACGCGTGCACTTCTGCAGGATTTATTTAGACATAAGCGGTTCCCAGGTTAAAGCCAACAGAAGAAATATAAACCTTTCAACTGACTCACTGACTGCATTCAAACTATCTGGGCCGAACAGGGCATTCCCTGGCCATCACAGCTTCATATTCCAATGAAATTAATCAAGGTGAGATTTGTGGGAGCAAGAAATGGAGGAAAACAAAAACAGAACAATCCTTCAGCTATCATGTGTCTTCAAAGATCTCCTAGCCCCAGATTAACCCAGATGCTTTTTTTGGACAACTTCCTACTAATCAATATTAAAAAAAAAAAAAAAACCAACACCAAAATAAAAGAAAAAAGGACACCACACAGCAAAAAGCAATGTTTGTTTGTTTGTTTTTCCTCCTAGGACACAAAGTCAACAATGAGTGACTTCTAAGCATGAGCGTGTTTGAACTACACAAAAATACCCCAAATGATGACTGCCACTCTTAGAAAAATCTAGTTGGTCACTGATAGCACAGACCATTCTGTTGACTAATGAAATGCAGTAATAATGATTATAATGTGGCAGAGTTACTGCTTTATGGCTGAACTAAAGCACCAGCATCACAGCTTTGCAGGCCTGGAATTACTGACTCCTTCATCCGTCCCAGTATTTTGCAGACAAGATGAGTTCCCCTGGGAATGTGAGTGAGTCCCAACAGGAATGCTCTGGAGCACTTAAATCACCGTGCCATAGCTCTTGCAGATGTTTCACTCTTTGACAGTCTTAATATTAACATTTGCATGAGGAATAAGCCTTACGATTTTCATATTCACTGCTAACATGCTGTGCACCCTACCATGGAGTTAACGACGTAATTGTTCCCCCAAGTCCCCATCCATTAACGAGGTTTGACCTGCTACCACTGATAGCACTTACTGTAATAACTGATTGGTAGTGAAAAGAGACCTTACCTTAGCTCCAATTTGGTTCCCACACTGGCCAATCTGAAGATGCACAATTTCACGCATTTTTGTGTAGCTTAGAGCTGTTGGAGGCTACAGCCGAACACAAGCCCTCTTGCTATAGCAGCCACACCCAGCACAGCCTGCCCCAAGGGGCCTTTTTATACTGGTGGGACTGTCACTCTGCCAGCAAGGGGAGTAGCCAGCTCCTCAAAGCGTTTCGCAAGGAAGCAAAGAGCCCATCCACTGCCTGGCTACAGGAGCACAGCTGCATTACTGAGTGGCTTGGAAGAGAAAATTGTCCCGTGCACCCCCTTACAATTAATTCCAGTTGTCTGTGCAGCAAACAAAACTTTCATAAATATCTGTGCACATTGTGTTTCATTATTTTATACATAACATAGAAATACATATATAGGGATTATAGCCAAAAATGAGTGATCTTAATTTATTAGGTACATGTGCTTCTGCAACGTAACTTAAATTTTAACATCCTATGAGCCATACAGGACAACGTCCATCATAAAAACAATAACAACTTTTGAGCAGTAGCCTCCTATAGCCACAACATTCAGCGCATTGCCAGGCCAACCTGCAGGTCACTCACACGCATCATTCTCAGTGTCCAGCTGCATGAAGGAGGGGGCCAGGCTCAGTAAGAAAAAAATACTTTGTAAAATATAAATATAACACTGCACACTCAGTGATATATGTTCCTTAAACATTTAATAAGAAACCATCAATTTCAGCCAATCTAAAATCTGAATCCACCTGTGACTAACTTGCAAAGCTGCTCACTCTCCCTTTCTCTCTCTTCCTTTCCTGCCAGTAACAGTATTTCTTATATTCTTTATTTTCTTATATCTCAGATATACAGTATTTCAGAACTTGCCAGGAAAATGCTAGAGGAGAAAACCCAGTTCCGCTGAAGTCAACTATAACATTCACTGCGTGAAATGTTTCGCTGCATTCAAGGAAATCATGCAAGGCTGAGCAAAACATGACGCAGTCGTGTTGCCTGCTGATAAACAGGACTGCTATCGCTGAGCAGCAGAAACCCCGAATGGACTGGCTTCTGGAAGCTCAGAGTAGTTTCATGACATGTCAGACGACTGTAAGTGCTTTGTAAGTGTTCCTTGTAAGGATGGGAAAAGGAACTATAACTGGGAAAGCACCGTAAATTATTTTGTACTAAAAGATGTCAGTGGAAGGACTTGACTCATTGAAAGTAACTACTTTACCACTTTATGGGTTGCGTGAGATAAGGAATCTCTGAGCTGTCATATTGTTCCGAAAGAAAAATCGGTTTATTCCAGACTTCCCCACCACAGATGACCTCCACTTCTTCCACCAGCCAGTGGAGGAACAGACAACTGCTCCTAAGACAAGGTTTAGCACCAGAAGTGCATTGCAAAAAAGTAGCTAGCAAACTTTCTGTCACGCTCTGCCAAGCTATGAGCCATCAGCAGAGAGCAATAAAAGCACGACTTTAATTTCAGGTAGATTCATTTTGTTTTCTTAAAACACAATAGTTTTATCATTTTTCAAAAAAATAAGTGTTCTCTAAACAGTTTTGTTTACTCAACAAGACAACATAACCGCCGTGTCCCTTTGCTACTTTGTAGGCACTGTCTACAGTGGCAGTGGATCTCTTCTACAACTTCCTAAGACAAAATTCTGGAGAGGTTATTTGGACATTTACTTTGAAAGTAAATTTCATTTTACTTATGTACATTTCATATTTGTTTTCTCCAGCTACGCTCAGCTAGAAGTACTGGTGCAATTCTGAGTTGTGTATTCAGTTGCTGCATTCTGAATGGGAGCTGCAGCGACACAAGGTGTCAGAGAGCTACTGACACTAAATAAATTCTCCTTACAATACACAATGCATTGCTTCGCAACAGCCACGGCTTACAAAGAGGTTGAAGATGCTAATTCACTGTCCAAAAAATTTGGCAAAATAATTTCAGCAATAAATACACTCACTGAGAGCATCTCACAAGCAAAGCCAAAAGAAAAAAGGGAAGTGAAAGAAATATGCAATCACTTAACATTGTTTTTTTCTCTTGCTAAAAATAGCTCCCTGGAATCATGTGCCTCCTCTGAGGCACTTCCTTATAGAGTCAAACAATGATGGCACGTGACACAAAGTACCTGAGGTGCTTTGTGAAGTGGAGGTGGGCTTGTGCCTCTTCTTCCACTTGCATTTCTGTGAGCCCCCAAGGCTGTGTCTGTACCAAACTCGGTACATGAAAAGCCTGCTTCTCTGCGTATTTAGTTTGCAGGTCTGTCGTTCCTCAGCTCTGAGAAACCTCAAGCCCGTTAACTGCCCACGTGCGCTTCCCAGGCGCAGGCACTGAGCATCTGCGAGTGCAGATTAGCGGTGAGAGTGTCACCACAGAAAGAGGAGACGGTGGCGGAAGGGCTGGCTTCGAGGGACTTTTGGCACTGCGGAGATTAGGAGCAGCCCGACACCAGGCACAGCTGTCACCAGCCTGTCCTGCAGTGCCTGTTATCCGGCTGTCCACCGCTTCCATCGCCTTCAGAGCGGGCCCTACGTACCAAAGCCCTGGTGATGGTCTAAGACCACAAACAAGCCAAGTTTTTTTGGTTACTGTTTTATTTTGTTTGTTTATGGTGTTTCATTTGTTGTTTTTTTTCTTTTTTAATGTCACCACAGTACCCACTAGCAACAAATACACACATGCAGGGAGGCATTCTGGGATTTTATTTTTTTTTTTTTTAAATATGGTTTTCTTGGGAGGAACTAGCTTTTCACAGTAATAGAAAAGACTGTTGAGAAGAAAGCCTACTCAATTTGAGATAAGCCTGGCTACAGGCCACCAGATAATTTTAGAGAGATCTGTGAATGGTTACCAGATGAGTCAACACTAGTCTCAACTACTCCGGGCTACATCAGGAATGCTACCAAAAAAAAAAAAAAAAAAATTCAACAAGCAACAAAGACTACCTACTTTTTTTTTTTTTTGTTTCACTTTGTAAGAAAAACTATTTAAAGACTGCCTCCCTCTGGCAGGTGGTTCAAAAGAAATAAGGCAGGACTGCCCACTTAAGTTATCATCAGTGCAATGAGCTTGAGCTCGTATGTTTGAACAAGTCGATTTTGATACAATCAGAGTGGACAACCGAGCAGTTCATCACCTTCCCCACACTGCAGAGCTGAGACGAAAAACTGGGGCTTGCAGCGTGTGAATTCATCTGCTGGGTACTGCGCTTACTTGGGCCCTACTGCCACAACCACAGTTGCTGTTGAGTTTGGATGACTTGATGAATTGCCGACAAGGTCAACTGCCCAGCAGCCAGGCTCAGTTTTTGCTCTGCTGTTGGTTCTGTTGCATTGGTTTCAGTGCCTCAGTTCCTCTATTCGTAATGTGGAGCTAACAAACCTCACGGCTTTTATAAAAAGTGCTGAGAGTTAAGGAAGAAAAGCTGTGATGGAAGAGCTGGCTGTGGTTTAAGAACCCTGCTTACCAAACAGGAAAGCAAACATTCCAACATATGGAAGAGAGCCTGGTAGTCCACCCACACAGATACTTAAATCTTCTGCAGGAGAGTTAGAAAACTATTTTTACTATTGACTAAATCTTATAGCAGATAATAGAGAACCTTCAAATGTCCCGAACCCTAAAGAACAGCCTAAAAAATGGACACAGGCCTGTACTCCTTTGTCAATTGTAGCATAAAAGGGCTTGAGAAATTAAAAACTTGGGACTAGCGAAAAACCCAACCAAACAAAAAGAAACCGGCCTGCCTGCTCCGTGCAACCACAGAGCCACTGGATGCAGCCTTACGCAACGCCGGTGCGCTAGGCCAAAGGCAGAGCAGCCCAGCCACGCGGGGTCCGCACCCGTCCCAGGTACACGTCCTCACGTCACAAACCCTGCGCTGCAGCAGCTCCGTGTGTTGATCATCGCAATGTTTTAATAGCTTTTCCTTTTTTTGGAGGAGGGGGGGATGTGATCAAAATTGCCTCATTTTGGAGCGTGTGAGATGGAGACATCACCTGGGAGCACCAGTGGACGCCTCCCGCCCCGAGCAGGGGGTGCGAACCCAGCAGTTCAGGTCTCTCTCTATGCTTGCTCCTTATCTCCTAATAAATTAATTCGACACTATTAGGCAGGACTTTGCGACGTACGGGCTGTACTTGCCATTACCGAGTCCGGACGCTGACCAACACGAAACGAGGAACCCACGCGAGGCTCCGCATCCCCCACCCGCCGCAGGTGCGCACACACGGCCCCGCCGGGCCCCCCCGCGCCCCGGCCGCTCCGCCCGCCGGCACCGCCCACGGCCCGCGCCCGCCCCTCCGCCCTTAAATGCCGGCGCCGGGGCCGCGCTTCGGCCGAGGCCCTGCCACCGCCAGCATGGCCGGGCCGTCCCAGCGCTTCGCGGCCCTGCTGCTGCTCCTCTGGTGCTGCCTCTGCCCGCCCGCCCGCGCCGGCCTCTACTTCCGGGAAGGGCAGCGCTGCTACCGGCCGGCCCCGCGCAAGGCTCCCGGGCTGAGGTGAGGTTCGGCCCCGCCGCCCCGGTCCCCTCCGAGCGGCGTCACGGAGAGGAGCCGCTGGGAACGGGCTGGGCCGGGCACCGCCCGCCCGCTCGGGGGGCTTCGCGCAGCCGGTATCGCCCGGTCTCGGGGGGCTCCGGGGGGAAGGCGGGGGGGGGCGGTCACGAGACCGCGCGGGAGGGGACCGGTCACGCTGCCTGCTGTCACGCGACCCGCCGCTCGCCAGCCACTCGAAGCCCGGTTATGAAACTCCGCGAAATTGGGGTTTTCCGAAAAAAAAAAAATCCCTTCATTTGCCTGAAAACGCAGGCCCGGGCAGCGAGGGAGCTAGTTCTTCTTTCTGCCTCGCCGCAGGACCTACCCCCGCCCGCACGAGTACCTGGACGTCGCTGCGCTCCCCCAGAGCTGGGACTGGAGGAACGTGAAGGGCGTCAACTACGCCAGCACCACGCGCAACCAGCACATCCCGCGCTACTGCGGGTCCTGCTGGGCCCACGGCAGCACCAGCGCGCTGGCAGGTACGCTGCCTCCCCGCCTGCCGAGCCCCCTCCCCCCATGATTTACAGTTTTCGGTAAGCGCAGGAAGTTTGTCTTCAGCTTGCAAAATCGCTGCTGTAAAGAAGAGGTGCCAAATTCCTTCCTGCAGTGATTAATGCAGCAAAAACCCAGGCTGGGACGTCCCCCAGGAAGTGGGAATTCCCAAGCTGAAGGCGAGGAAGTTTGGTTTCAATAGAGAAAGCGATCAGAGTGAGGCCATCCCCACCCTCTCAAAATTTTGTGAGGGGGGAAACACTGGCATGGTTACAAGGCTGTTTGCAGCAGGAATGCGTTCATAGCTCTGCCAAACTGCTCTTCAGGGCCTGGAGCAAGAACTGGGTTTTCTGCCCCTCTTCTCGGAGGTGCAGTGATGGTAGCAGCTGATGCAAAAGCAGTTATTGTGTCTCCTTCCCTTTTTTGGTACCTCAGCCTGCTGCACTACATCTACAGCAGCAAGAGGCTGCTCTGTGATGCTTGATTTGAGGAAATGAAAGAAGCTGCCTCATGTGGGAAGGGCTCACAGGGTATGAGCTGCAAGAGCCTCGTCATTCAAATCAACTGACTACCACAGCACACAGACAAATCTAGTTTCAGCAGATATTTTCCTATCAGCCTTTTTCTTGGGAAAAGGGAAGTAGGGGTTTGCTTCACTCGGAGAAATATTTTCTTAGAGAGAATACATGATGATCTGCGTGCAACAGTAATGCGCTGCAGAAGTACTGAAGAGGATTAACTGCGAAGGAGAAATAGAGGAAATTGTGCAGAAATGGGAAGACAGCACAGATGGGTGAACAAACAGCAGGAATTGCAAAGCCACGTTCTTAAGCAGTACAAGAATACAGACACACATGAAACCTGCCATGATGTAGTGAAGTACTAAGATAGATAAAATATAGCAACTTCTTAATTATATAACTTTAGAATCATAGAACAGTTTGGGTTGGAAGGGACCTTTCAAGGCCATCCATTCCAACCCCCCTGCAAGGAGCCGGGACATCTCCAACCACATCAGGTTGCTCACAGCCCTGTCCAACCTGGCCTGGAATGTTTCCAGGGATGGGGCATCCGCCACCTCTCCAGGCAACCTGTGCCAGTTTAGTTAGAACTTAATTGTTCTAACAATGCCAGGATATGCATCTTTGTAAGTATAAAAGGTTGATTTAAAAAAATCAAGATATTTTTTCTTAACTGCTGTGAATAGTTGAAGCATTTGTTCCTTCTCTTGTTGCCTGAAGACCAGGCTGGGATAATGTGTCACAGTTCTGCCCTGTACAGCTGAGTGTTGTTAGCACTGACAGGATTAGAGTTCTACAGTGGCATCAGCTAGGATTGTTAACGCACTGTGAGAGGCAGTTTATAAATATCCATCAGGAAGCTTTTCTGCCAAGTAAGCTAGTTGTTTTTGACAAAATAAGGCAGCAGGGTGGTGATGCCTGTCTGAGATGGCAGGGTAACAGTGAGATGTTGGCATAACAGGACGGATGTACTTCTGAAAGCTTTTCCTTGCTTTAAGTTTGTGAAGACTGTCTCTCAGCGGCAGAGAGCTGGGCTGCACAGGCTTATGACTCTCTGCACGGGTTGATGTGTAAATCTTTACTCTTGTAAAAGAGGATAGCGAGAGCTGGTTGTTTTATGAGTGTATTTGAAAACTCTTTGCTGTCAAAGTCAGAAAACTGATCTGGAAGTTTTCAGCAGCTGTGACTTGAATTAAAAGAGGTCTAGGGCTCTTCAAGGCTTTAAACAGATCTTACTCATCTCCTTATTTTTGCTGAGTTTTTAATGGCAAAAACTTCTAATGGAAACCCACCATAACTCAGCCTGCCGGTTTGAGCTGGGCCACGCTGTGTGCCTCTCTGCTGACAGCAGAGGCTTTTCCAACCACAAATACTGTTGCCTGCAGACAGTTATGTTCAATGAAGGAGAGACAGTTTTAACACTAGTTGCAATGTGCAACCACCCACGTATTCCACTAACAAAACCCAATTTCTCATCCTTACAGATCGAATCAACATAAAGAGGAAAGGTGCATGGCCTTCTGCCTACCTCTCTGTTCAGAACGTGATTGATTGTGCTGACGCAGGATCCTGTGAAGGTGGAGACCACTCAGGTGTTTGGAGGTATGCCCATGACCACGGCATTCCAGATGAGACCTGCAACAACTACCAAGCTAAGGATCAAAGTACGACGCCTGTTTGCTTTGCTTAAGGCTTCATCCCAGGTTTAGCAGATCTTAATATAAAAAAAGAGAGAGAGGGTTCTTTGGGTTTTCAGTGTATTGGCTCCTGCCTTTCAGTGTAGTAACTGCTGTTTGACTGACAGAACAGGTTTTCTTTACAGGCCTCTGTGTGTCTCTTTTTACTCTACCCAGACAGCATAGCATTAAATCATGCCCAGACAAGTTTGCATAGCTAAATGGTTTAAACTTAATCTCTTAAGTTGGTGATATACAATCTCTAATGTACTGAAGTATTTACAAGTGTCACCTCAAGCTAAACAGAGAAATGTAACCTTTGTCTGGTCATGTGTGACCAGACAAGTTTCTGTATCTAGGGGGGAGCACACCTGAAACATGGCCTCATCAACGCAGTTACGCCTATGAAATAAAGAACAGTAACCAGTGATTGCAGAGACTTTAAATGTGGCTTCCAGAAAGGAATTTAGTTCACCAGAGAGAGTATGTATTAGTAATTAAGTTATTCATATCTGCCTCACAAGTTAAAAGGAAAAAAGCTTAGTGTCATGTAATTAATTCACTTGAAGAAAAGCTGTCTCTTGCAGTGATAATATCACTTCTGTTTTGTAGAGTGCAAGAAGTTTAACCAGTGTGGAACTTGTGTCACTTTTGGAGAATGCCATGTGATAAAGAACTACACTCTCTGGAAAGTTGCTGACTATGGGTCTGTCAGTGGAAGAGAAAAAATGATGGCAGAAATCTACACTAATGGACCAATTAGGTAAAAAAAAAAAAATCCTGAACAGTAAAAAAAAGTGCTTATCTATTAGTAATATTGGGATTTAAATATCTGAAACTTAGTCTAATGACTAAAGTGTACTTCTCTGCTCTAGCATAGGTTAGCAGCTCTGTACTAATATGCAGACTTTAGCTTGTTTGTGAATAAATTGAGCTCTGAAGCCAAAACACAAGAAAACAAATTGTTGGGTTTTTTTTTAGCCTGACCCTTGCCATAATCCCCTTGTATAAAAATACTTTTTCTGTTTTATTACAGCTGTGGCATAATGGCTACTGAAAAGTTGGATGCATACACTGGAGGACTTTACACAGAGTACAACTCCTCGCCTGTGGTGAATCACATTGTGTCTGTGGCTGGCTGGGGCGTAGAAAATGGAACAGAATACTGGATTGTTCGTAACTCATGGGGTGAACCCTGGGTAAGGAAACGTGAGAACAAACACGTTTGCAGAATGACTTTGAAGGAAAGGTGGAGGTTTTTCACTTGCAAAGAGGAAGGTGCAAAGCTAATCTGTGGAGAGGAGAAAGAAAACCTTTTTTGAACTAAATTAGCGATTAAGAAATGAAACCTAACTAATCTGAAGACAAGGATGTTCTGCCCAAGTTACTTGAGTAGTGTCGACTCAATCACAGATGCTACCCTTCCATGGACATGCAGCTCCTGTTTTGGGCAACTGTAAGTTACTGTTAGTGGTAGGCAAAAATCAAGTCACGTAGCTGGAATAGATGAGGGGGATGTAAACTGACCAAAGCAGATTGCCCCTTTAAACAAGGGGAATGTTATACTTCATCTTGAGTGAATTCCTGGATTCACTTATAAATGATTCATATTTGGAAGACAGAACAGACTCAACAGCATACATTTTCTGTAGTTATGTTTTCTAATTCTCAATGCAAATTAATTCTTTACAGGGTGAAAGAGGGTGGCTGAGAATTGTGACAAGCACATACAAAGGTGGAAGAGGAGCAGACTACAACCTTGCTATTGAAGAGGACTGTGCATATGGAGATGTTATACTTCCTTGACTCTATATTCCACATCTTTCTGTTTAGAAACTACTTTGTTTGTGATGGGAAGCTTCCGATGTTTTTCTGTTTAAAGAATAATAGTCTAAAACTCTTTCACAGTTCAACACTATCAGGCAGTTCCTCAAACTTATCCTAGATAATGTCTTCAAAGTAAAATAAATATAGAGCCACCTTTAGATAATTATTTACGATTTTAAAATAATTCACCGCTGAAAAAGTTTTCTGCCTTGATGCACGATATTTAAATCGTACTGACTTAATCACATAAATTGCGTATGTAAATCTCTGCATGTTTTTAAAATACAAATTATGTAGACATACCGGGAAGGAAAAAGTATACTCAGTATTTGGGTCTAGAGCTTATGCTAAATCCTCTGACAGTATTAAGCAAATATCATCTCACAATGATGCAGATGAAAAAATAAAGCTAAGTCTGGACATGATATATGAAAAAAAAAAAAAAACAAAAAACCAAAACCAATACATTCTCTGCTGGTTCCTTGGCCTCCTGGTGAAACAGTGTCATTGGAAGTCTCATATAATGCAGTTGCTTTTATTCAACCAGAATGATACAACAGGAATTACTTTTTTTAATCAAAGTCAAAACACTTCTTTGTTATTTAGTGAGTTGTCTTTGCTCAAATTCCTTGCTTTAATGTTATCAGCTGTACCGTTTTTCTCCTAAAGAGAAGTTGTCACAAGCCACTACTTTGAAGAAAGGCAGCAAATTATCTTCCTTAAAACTGAGCCAGTTACTAAGTGGCAAATTAGTGCCACATCAAATATTACTAACTGGCATTGTTAACTGCATTTAATAAATGGACATTTTTCTCTTACATGACTGGATGTGTAGTATAAAACCTTATTAATACATGTTTTCAGTTGTCTCCTACCATTGTACCTAACAAGCAGCGTCATGTGCAGACTAGCTCCCCAGTGCTTACCCAGGACGGTACTGCTTTTACTGGAGTTTTTCTTATGAAAGGGTCGGTCGACACCACCATCTATACAGCAACTATGATGGTTCAAACAACAATTCAAGTTAAATTACACTACCTCTACTCCCCCTGGAGATTAGGATACAAGCCACAAGGTGAGCATCCAGCTTCATCAAGCAAAGGAGAGAAAAGACATTAATATCTCACTCCAACCTGTAATTTAAAGCTTTTTAGCAGAGCAGAGGAAAAAAAAAAAAAAAAAAGTCTTCCCAGAAACCGACTCCATCATCTGCTACCTCCCAGTTTTGCTTTTTTCAGGCTGTGCTTTAAGTTGATCAGAGCACTGTAAGGAAGTGTGACTGCGGTAAGCTCAGTCACTGCAGAGTATGTACGTGAGGGACTGGCACTCCTTTTTCTAAGGAGTTAAGAACCTAAGAAATTGTCTGCTGTCTCAAGAATTTTCATGGTAACTTAGAATTCCCATTCCTGAATCACTCACAACAGAAGAACAAAGTTATTGCCTTTTTAAATTTACATCCAGTTGAACTTAAAAATGTCACTGTTCTTTAGAAAGCAGGTTCTTCAGAAAAGAGATGTGTTTGGAAAAGCACAATGGGCTTGTCCGTACCACTCACTTTTGAACAAAATATTTGCCTGTAGAAAGATAAACCCCGCCTGATGAACACAAAGAAAGAGCAGCCTTAATGAAACTTCAAAAGAAATCTCTGGAAAATAAAAACCCCTTTATTTAAAGGTAAATTATAATCTTGGGTGTATCCCTCACTGTTTGGCATCAACCAGGACAGGGCAGAGATAAGTATAAAAACCAAGCTACAACAAGCAGGAATGAATGAAAGTTCTGCACATATTCATATTTTTGGACAGCAGGAGAATTCTGACATGGTAATTAAACTTACCAGTAACATTTGATGCATCTATTTAACAAAAAATAGATTCTGAAAGATAACACACTCACACAGGATTCCTCTATTAATACAAAACTAACCTGGATTGTTACAACTGTGCTCGTGTTACACAATTTTTTTCTTTCACAGCAGTAAATATGTAGGATATTTAGAATTCTACTATAACGCAAAGGTGAGAAAGAGGCATTGTGGATTCTCTGCAGCACAAAGCTAATCACGCAAAATCCTTTTATACAGCTTGCAACACCAAAAACTAGAGCATTCGAGATACAGTCTTCAGAGAAGTATCTACAAAGTGTTTTTAGTAGGAACTACCTTCCCCATTCTTCAGGTTTTCTGTATTACACAAAGAATCAGCGACAAATTCTAAAGTAACCACAATAACATTATTTGAAATAAATCTGTTTCTCTCCTGCTATCCCCTTCAGAATATTCAGATGTATAGTTATTTGTGTAACAACAGAAAATTCTACATTTTCCAAAGTACCTTTACAGTCCTGTGGTATGAAGGTCAAGGTCACCATGCAAGTCAATGAAATGCCTTCAACTCTTTCTTCCTTGTTTTGGGTTTGCTGGTTGTTTTTGTTTTTTTTTCCCAGGGTGTTTTTTTGCTGCTGTGTTGCCCAGTTACAGAACCTTACTGATGGAGAGCATGGCAAAGTAGTGCTCGTGTGCTCTGCATTCTTGATATTTTCCACTGCTTAGTTCATCATAATAAAGTTAGATTTGCAATGAGCTTAAAAGAAAAAAAAAGAAACTGTTCAGTACATTACTCTGATTTATCTGTTTGCATGTGGATTTCTGCGTTATATAAATAATTTGGATTTAGGGTCTGGACAGATGTTTTTATTTTAGGATAGGAGTGTATTATGACAGACTACTTCCCTTCCTATCCTTCCCTTACTACAGCGCTAGTTCCTAAAAAGCAGTATGTGTCTCCCAGTTCCTTACTACTACCCAGAAATAGTATGAAGAATCTTCTTCATTAAAGGAAAATTGCTAAACACAGGCCCCCTAGAAGGGAAGTTATCTTTTAGCAATTCTCCTCATAAACATTGTTTGCAAATTGTAACAAATACAAGATGAAGCAAGTACACAATGAATAAACGTAACTTACCTATAAACTCAGTGACAGGATCATGTTCGCCTTCTGTTTTAATAGTACCTGCAATACTTTCATTCTCCAAGATTGGAAGAAAAAGCTGTACAAAGTCTGAGGTATACGGAGGAGCAATCACATCCAGCACCTGAAACAGCAGACAAAAATGGATTATTCTTCCAGTTAGAGGGGTAGTAGGGACAATATTTAATCCACAATACCAGTCTTGAAAGCATACAAGCAGTTGCACTTAAGACCTCTTGTTCCCCGTACAAGTAATTGATTATGTATTCTTGCAGTACTTTACCCAGTACCTTCATACTTCCAGAAGTCAGGAGTCAGCAGGACTAAGTCACATCCCAGTGTACACTGATATGACAAGCACTCCTCAAAATGCGATCTCATAAAATATTTTTGAATCTGACACAAGCTGATTTAATATCCAAACACACACAACTGATATTCAAGTTCTATATGTTAGTAAACACAATTTTTGCTGCTGACCTCTGTAACAAAATATCTGATGAGAGAGATATCCGTATCTAGCTTCTCCAGGCATTTGCGGATATAGCTGACAACAGGCAGGACGTATCCTCGACTGAGTAAGTGCACCATTCTATCCAAGAGAGTCTTCTTCAATTCCAACTGAAGGCGGGGCCGGAGCGGGAGGAGAAGAAACCAGCAGATTAACTTCCTCTCAAAAGTGTGCAATTTTTATTGCTCACTCTTATTGATTCAGTATCTGCTATGTTAATTTTTCACTATTACTAAATTCCTAAATCCAACTCTTAGAACACCTGTGACAGCAAAAACTGTTCTCTTGAATAAGTGTAAACGGGAAAGAACACAAATAATGAATCCTTTGAGAATCACCTGCTCCATTACATCAAGCTGTGAATGTTCTGTTTCAAAGAGCTTGACAAGAAGTTGCAGAACTTGGGGATGAAGCAGCTGATGGCATGTACTGATCTGCAAACAAGACAAGAAAGTTAGATCCTCAGAACTCCAATTTAAAAACCAAGGCACCAGTCTTTATTAGTCAGGTTTACATTGATGTTCAGTACCACGTGTAAATTCTTTTAGAAAAGCATTCCATTGTTTGTTTCTTTGATGCCTAAGTTCTCCTGATGTAAATAATACCGAGATAACAAAACCAAATAGAAACAGATTAATCTCTGAATAGAAACAGATTAATCTCCATGTATTTACCAACTTACTGCAAATTCTAGGCATCCAGTGAACTGGATGTACTTCCAGTTACAGGCATAAAAAGTGTTTTTACTCTCCAGCAAGATTTTATATATGCTTTTACCTCATCCAGTAATGCCAGATGAACCGGAGTGTGATCAGTCTGCAGCTGGAAATACCGTGGTTCTGACACTGTCCAGTCCACCCATTTTAATACACCCATTGCCACCACTGGGAACCTACAGAAGAAGGGATCACTTTAGCACAGGAGCATCAAAAAAACCCCCCAAAACAAAAACAACCCACCCCACACACAGAAAACCCCCAAACAACAAACCAACCCCCCAAGACAAAACAAAAAACTCACAGTACATTTCAAAAAGAAAAAATAACCTGTCAGTGTATACCAATGGTTGCTAGTTTCAGTTTAACTTAGAACAGAATTAATAAAGCTCAGTTTTGTATGAGGAGTTGCCAGCATATCGGGGAGGGGAGAAAAGGGGGAAGGGAAAAAATAAAAAAGAAAAAGATAGGCCACAGGAAAATTCTTTCTACAAAGACACTCCCTTCTCAGCATAAAACGCAAAACATATGCAACAAAATTAATGTATACTCCAAATTTGTTCCACTTTACACAACGTCTGCCATTTCACACTTTTAAGAGAAGAAAAGACATATCTATTGCTAGGAAGCCTTATTAGGAAGACAAAAGTAACCTGTCACCTTTTTGTGCTGGCAGAGAAAAGCATATCCTGTGACACAAGAAGGACAAATTGTCAGTGAAAGCCAGAATCTATGCCCTCATGAGAAACATTCCAAAAAAAGTCAGAAGTACAATTCTGAAAGCTGCCTTCAGATCACATCTTCACGTATTCTACAACGAGGACGTTCTCACAGAGTAGCCCACAAAGGCACTTTCCTTTAGCAGTACTGCCTCTCCTAAATAATACTTTCCTTCCAACATCTGAAGCTGGGGACCAGTCCCTCTGCTCACCTGATGCACTGATAAAGAGTGCTCAGTTCCGCAACCAACTCTGATGCGCCTTTGTTCTCATTGCAACACAGGTTGTGAACAGTTTCAATGGCTTTTGAAGTTGACTTGAGTTCATCCTTGTTTATGCTGACTCTCTTGTTCTGAAAAATTGCAAAAGTTTGAACGAAAGAGTAATGAATATACAGGATATCTTTGGTTATTTGCGGAAAGGAACTGTAACCCAAGATAAGCCTAAGATTACATCATGTTTCTCAAAATTTAGACTCAAATGCAAGTTTCAGAAGAACTAAGTATCAATGAGCTGAAGTACAAGAATGTTTGCTTTATTTAATTCCCTAAGAATTACTTTATCCACCTCATAGAACTGAATTCCTCTTCCTCTGAAAAAGCACATATAGTTCCAGCAGCAGAGAACTGCTACTGATAACCTTTAGGGGGAGGAGGGGGAAGAGAGCAAAAACACTCCGTGCACTCAAACTGATGGCATAGCACTATTTGATCACCAGGGATCTCCAGGATCTACATTTTTTAGTCATTTCAGCTGAAGCCAGAAACATTTCATATAAAAATAAGTAAATCAAGTTGAATACGTTATTTTAAACTGAGTAACTTCATGCCTATACATTTTCTTCAGCACAGTCAGGCCACTGTAGGTAAAAATAACGTTATCCATGGAACTGAACGTTACCTTTTTCCACATCTCTACTACACTAGCTGCATATGCCAATATGTGAATATATTTATGTTTGTGGTCCTGGTTGATCTTAGCACCTGGCTTAAACAACGACTGCATGAAGAGGTCCAGAAAGGCAGGTACTCGAATCTGTGAAGAATTTGTTAGAAGAGTACATTAAATAGTTTTCTGAAGAGAACCAAACTTTTGACACACACAAAAATAAACAAACAAGAAAAACAACAAAAAAACCCCAGCAGAGTTACAGACTACATTGCTAAAGTATCTAAATGTCACCATTTGTTACCAGAATCCATGTTGGAATGAGGCCATGAGAAATCTGAAACGTGCCGTTTAGAGCTGCTTATAACAAATTGCAAAACTAGATGGGTTTTAAAATTATTTTTTATTAAAAGTAGTTAATTAATTCCTTGCTGTCTTTATCTCCTATTGAGAAGTTCTTGAATTAATTTAATTATATGTAGAGAGACAACTTGGGGCAACCAAAACAAAAAAAAAAACCCACCATTCACAAGCTAATGCAGAACAAAATACAAGTAGTAGTTTTAAATTTAGACATTACTTAAAATTATAGAGGGATAAGTCTGAGTGCTAATTTCTATTTTGTGTCAATACAACACTTAGGACAACAAGACCTCATATTTCTGAGTGCTACTGTAATAGAAGTATGTTTCAGAGGTTATAAAAAGATAACGACTAACCAGTTCTACTGGAGGTGGGTCCATGCTTGTAAACATTTTGAACAGAACAGTGATATCTGCTGGATTCAGAGCTCCTTTGGACAACATCGCACCAAGAGCCTGACATGCTCGAGGGTAGGAGGCTGCAGTACCCAGTGCTAGAGTGATCTGACTGGCATCATGGCCTCTACATGAAAAGCAAACATACATAGCAGCTTATTTTCTTAATTTAGACATTTTTGTTTTAGCCTTGCTGTGGCCACAGGGCACATCCTGTGGAATGTAATGCCTTAAGGCAGAACTCCTAATCCTGGGTAATTACAGAAACAGGGTTTCTGTTCGTTCTGAAAAATTATTTTTTTTTTAACATACAGAAACTTCAGTTCTTTGCTCATCTTATTTCAGGTCCCCCAGTACAGGACATTGAACTTTCCTGTTGTTCTACAAATCAAAGCCTGACACAAGAACTGCTCTCTTGCAGCTCAGAATCCTCCTTTTACCAGCAAAAGGTAATCAAGAATGAGCAAAAAGACAGCAATTTACAAATTCCAGTCACTTACATTTTACTAGTAATATAACTCCCACTTACTTCTCATGAGCATATCGCTGAACCTCCTGAGCAATCCGTCTGACCGCTGACCCTCCTTGCTCTTCTTGAGCCAGTATGGACATCATAGATTGAGCAAAAAGATAAGTGTGTTCTCCATGGCATACCATCTTCTGTGAAAGCACACAGCAAAAATCTTAATAGACAACAAGAAACATGCAAGTATGCTTCTGTGATTACATTGCCATGATAGCAAAGATTTCACTGAAATCTACTAATCAAACAAATAAAAAAAACCCAAACAAACAAAATCAAAACAAACAAGAAAATCAAAAACCCAACAGCCAAGAAGAAAGTACAGCAAAGCATAGTATCACTGTGCATTGATACCATGCAAGAAGAAATGGCTAAATTGAGAACTTTTTTTCTTAAATGCCAAAATTCTATAAATATAGATAGAGGAAATTCTATCCTACTTGCACTCAGTACTTTCTCCACAATAGCTTAAGAGTAAGAGAGGTACAAAGCCATCTGAAAGTCGTTATGCTATTTCACAGTACAGAACATATGCTGGGTTGATTCCGATGGCAACTGTCACACTGATGTGGATGATAAAAGAATTATTTTTATTTGCCAGGGGTCTGACTACACTGATCTTTAGATCTTGCATTAAATGTGAAAGATAACAACCTGCACTTTTTTTACAATCCATTTAATAAATATAAGAAGCGTACATAAGCCACCCAAGGAATTCTTGGTCATAGAATGATCAAAAAGCATACATTTCTACTTTTGAACTCCCACATACTTTCTCTTCATAAGACCCTATAAGGCTTGGTAAGATGTCAAGATTGTCTACAATCCCGCAATGACTTGCGTGTCCTAACCAGACAGGAAAACACGACTTCCTTTCCACATAAAAAGAAAAAAACCAAAACAAAACCAAACCCAAAACCCCAGAAAACTTACAGCAAATTCAGGGAGGTTTTTTTCCAGGTTTTCCTCTCCTCCATCTAAAATTGTTGCCAGAGATGTACGCAGGACTCTGGAAAATACTTCTAGTTGCTGACACGCTGTTGAAACACTGGTTATTTCCCCTTGATATCCAGCATCAGATATAAGCTATAAAAACCAGAACATCACAGAAGTCTCCTATTATTACATTTATATTTCAGATACCCTAGCAAGTCTAGAAGAACACAAACTGGAATTCACGTTCATCTTTTAGACTACAGAAAAGGAAACCAATAAAGATGTAGCAAAAAGAAAGTAAACTATATTGATATAAGAATACTTCAGAGCACACCAAGATATATAACATTCTTTCCCTGTCACAGAAACATACAAAACCAACTGAAAATGTTCCACTGCACCAGAAATCCAGAATTTTCAAATACATATCAAAGAAAAAAAAAACAAAACAAAACCACAACAAAACAAAACAACTCCAACAAAAAAACTCTCAAAAAGCAGTACTTCAAACCAGGAAACTACACTAACTGCTTGCAACCTGTAACACAGTTTCTCCCACCAATATGTACTTGTACTGCTTCGACATTTGAAGAAGCAGTATTATGCAAGAATACATAAGAGATACAAGCAAGACCACAGCCAATATTTGATGCCAGACCAATTGGCCTTTTATGGATATTCTCATTTATTCGACTCGAGTATACTACCTTCACAGTAAAATTAAGCATTAAACAGTCGGGATGGGCTTCTGCCAACTTGTAAAAGAGATCTCTCCATGTAGTATGTGCTATCATTTGCTCAAGCCACGCTGGTGTCTGAAAAGATCAGAGCAACAGAGAGAAATGTAAGGATATCTAGTCGTCCAAATCATTAAAAGTAAGACTTTTACCTCCTGGGAGTCCCACAAGTTATTATACAGGACAAAGGAGGACACAATCAAAGTTTCTAAGTTCTCCAGGCCTCTTAGGACTCCAGTAAAATACAGTTAGTTTTCTGAAACCAGTTGTTTCTTAACAGAAGAGCTTTGAAGATAAAATTTCCCTTCCCCCACCATCTACAACTCCATCAGACGGAGACATCTATGTAGGATCCACTCAGGTAAAGATAGCAACACTGATTCCATGCACACCTCTCCTTCCTCTGTAAAGATGGAATCCGCCTTCCGAGGGTCAAAATGCTTGATAAGTAAGCTCTTTAAATGGTTTTCTACAGTCTCCTGAACTTGCACTGGCTCAACACCTGTATAGAAGGAACAAAAAATGTGGCAGATGCAATCCAATTAAACAGCAGCAACATTTTTTTTTTTCCAACAATAACAGAAAATACTCAGAAATTTATCAACACGCAGAACATGAGGACAGCCACCAGTTCTACTATCAAGCCAAAGATAGTATAGAGATAGATAGATTTAGAGATTCTCAATCTTTTTTCCTAAACACAGACTGTTTAGGATCACGGGCAGGTTACACTTGTCCTTTTCGTCTTGCTTTCTTCATCAGTTATGCAAATAGCAGTGCCAGCCATCTCAAAACTGTTCCTGGGCACGATACCAAAATTCATGCATCTTAAACATAAAAGGGATCACCAGGATTGGTGCACAAACCCACCCTACCACAGACTAAAGTCCATCCTTTCAAAACATTGGCAATCAGTAGCTCTGATAGAATGCCACAAAACAATACTCAAAGTAGCAATAAGTAGTTCTACACTTCTGAGATCAGAGTATGTTTCTGGTAACGTTTATACTAGCTAAGGGACAAAGATACCCAAGGTAGTGCTGAACATGTCTTGCAAGAGGCTGCCAAAGAATTAATAAGAAATTGGTAATCAGAATTCTTGTCTCAGAGAACACAGACATCCCTGTGAGAAACTTTCATCTAACCACTGTTCCACTAAACAGGAACAGTAACTAGCAATAAGGTAATTGGTTTTTTTTCAGTATTAATTATATAATGCCGTTACAAAATATCAAGCGTTGCCAATACCAACTATGTAACAGTATCCATGCCCTTGCGCATGAAAACAAAAAGAAGCTATGGTTTACACAGTTTCTTCAGCTATATTACCATTTATAATACAGTTTGTGGGCTTCTCAAAATGTTCATCACCAGATCATTTATTCCCTGAGCAGAATAAATGTATTATTACAAAGAATTTAGTCACACACATATACGGGATGACAGCTTTTAAAATGATCCACTTCCTGAGTATGATCAGATTTACCACCAATTCAGATATTTCTGACAAAATAATGTCTACAGACCCAAATTATACTGCATCACTTATCATACCTGTTTGAATGAGCCACTCTGCCAGCAAATTCACAGTCTGTGCCACTGCAGTGTAGTTTTCAGAGAGGAGCTGGATAACATTCTCTGGAGAACCTCCTGCTTGGAAATATCTGATAAAAGGATTAGAGAAGAACTATTAGAAAGTTACATTAAAAAACAAAACAAACAAACAAACAAAAAAAAAAACCACTGAACTCTAAATAAGGGGAAAACAACAGCATCATTTATCCATTTTCACACACGCTTCTACACAAAGCGCTAACGCTGCATCGCATGCACAGTGACAGGCACAAGGTTACGCTCACCTCTTTAACGTGTTAAATATAGACGGCTCCATTATATAGTCTGGGGTTGAAAATTTCTTCAGACACTCTTGCTGGACTTCAGCATCATCTTCTCCCTCTCCATCTTCATCATCTTGCTGTTGCAAGCACAGCCAAGTCAGCCGGCTCTCGCCCCGCTTCCCCCCGTACTCCCACACTCAGGCTGGTTTTGCCCACAGAAACTCACACGCCGCAGTTTACCGCGGCAAGCGACCTGCTCCCCTGACAAACACGACATTTTAACACAAAAGGCGCGAAACAAGCGCCGCCTTGCAGTTCTTTTCCTCCTTTTTAAGCCCCTCACGCCGCAGGCCCCGCCGCAGGGCAGACTTCCCCGCTCGCCTTCACGCCCCAGCCGCCGGGCGAAGGGACCCGGGAGCTCCTCCGGGCCCGCCCGCCGTCCGTCGGGAGAAGCCCCGCGCGTTTCCCCGCTCACAGGCCGCTCCGGGCCCGACGCCCAGCCGCCGGCTTCCCGCCGCACGACCGGGGCAGCCCCGCGCCGCCGCCCGCAAAGCGCTCACCGCCCCTCCGTCTGCCTCGTTCCCCCACTCCGCCGAGCCGCCTTCGAAGTAATCGGCGTCCTCCATGCCTCCTCCCGTCCCGCCCCGGGCCGAAAAAAACCCGCTGCGACTGCCGGAACCAGGCCGCGACCGCCCCCGCTGGGCGGAGCGGCGCGGAATGGCGGGCGCCGGGAGGGTGGAGCCACCGACCCCGCCGGGCAGGGCCGGGCCGAGGGGCGGAGGCGGCCGGGGCGGGGAGCGGGCGCTGCGGGACAGCCGTCACCTGCTGCCGCGCCGGGACGGGGAGGGGTTTCCCGCCCCAGAGCTGACAGGAGCGGGCGGAGCGCGGTGCCGGGGCTGCCGTTACCTCACGCCTCGGCGCTGCTGCCTGGGGGAGCCGCGGCCCGCGGCGGGGAAGCTGCTGCTTATTGAACGATGGCTGAAACCGTCCGCGAACGCCAGCCGGTGACAATGAAACTCGGAAGTGTATCAGCGGGCCCGCGGCCGTGGCTCCCAAGGCAGTGGAGGTTTGCTGGGCACCAGTTCAAGCAGTTCATCCCCGGTCTGTCACTGCCAGAGAGCCGAGGCAGAAGGATACAGTCAGAGGGGGAAAAAAAAAATAAAGTCAGAGGGGAAAAAAGAAGCCAAATTTAAAAGCAAACTTCCCTACCATGCAAAACCTCCCAGTGCAGCGGCAATAAGACGGGGATTGCAGGGGAAGAGGAAAAATGGGATGCGTTGCTCCCCTGGCTGCCATTGAGTAACGGCAGTCTCCTCGCGCTTTCTGAAGCATGAAGAAGATACGGAAAAACGGCAAGAAGTTGATAGTAATGATCAAATGTTACAGTAGATTTTAAAAAACTAACAAGTAGGGAAAAATGTTAAAGAATAGGGAAGATAACTTTGGTAGAATGATAGCATCCAACTGTCCTACCAGAAAGATCTGGTACAACTAGATTTCAGTGGTTAAGCTTTAGAACCAGCATTGGTGTAACTCTTGTGTCCCCAAAACTTGCCACAGAATAACATCAAATAACATTTCTGCCTTTTCTGATCACAAACAAATTTTTGGGCGTTACTTTTAGCCTACAACAAAATCTTGAAGTCTTTGATCTAAAAAAATTGTAATAAACCAACCGTAGTCCCTATAGATATCACTACTGGCATTACAGTGGCTAGCTTCATTTCTGGGCAGCAGCGTGGTTTGTGGTGCGAGAGCCAAGTTCCCCGTCCTGGGGCTCTCAGGCCATCCATAACCGCACAGGGCAGCCTGTTACACAGGATTTGTTCCCCTGTACGTGAAGCTGGATCCCCAGAGCGGTGGTTGTGCTCGGGACCTGAGCACAGCCCTTCTTGGGGTGCAGAGAGAGAGGGTCTCGAAGGAGACGGGCTGAGCTAGGGTGCTGACCAAAGGCAACACGCCAAGAGGGCCCGCGGCGAAGGGAGGGACTCACAGATGAATTAAGAGGGCGTAAATCTAAAATGAAAACTGATCATGCAGTCTGACCCTAGGCAAGGAGATGGGCATTACTGAAATGGAGACCATGTGAGAGAAACAGAGTGCCTTTGTCTCTCGTCAGATTGACTCCTGTTCTTGAGTTGTACAAGAGTTTAACTGTGAGAAATGGGAGGGCAAGGGTGTGTTCTGGGATTTGGAGGGCAGCCAAGGGCATTGCTGATTAATTATTTAAAAGGTCCTTTATTCTCATTCAGTTTCTAACTGACAAATAGTAAAAAGAAATGACATAGTCTCCCATGCCGTCCATGAAATCGCTTGGTAGGAAAGGCCAAAAAGCCTGTTCAGAAATAAGTCGTCATAGGGTCTTCAAGAGATGCAGTCCCTGTTCAAGCGTGTTCACTGTACTAGTGAAAGGGCTTACTGCACTTAAAATTTCAGTATAGAAAAAATACACCACCACCTGAACTGCAGCACAGCGCAAGCTGTGCTGTCCTATGCTGCCCTACAGTGGTGAAACAACCCTTTCTGAAACATTCCTTCAACAGTTTTGTAAGCCCAGGATAATGTTCTTTTTGCGCTGTCAACAGAAAGGAAAAGAGACTTTTTCAGAGTAAACGGCATGGATTGAAGCAGAGGCACAACAGACACACTCTCTACCTGTGCTAGACAATTGCTCGACTGCCTGCAGTCAGGAGGGCAGTGAGGTGACATTTCAGTGCTTATGGAAGCACCGGCCATTTTTCATGAGGGAAGAACTGGGAGCGAAGTGACAGGCTAAGGCTGGAGGCCAATGGAAATATCCTTGAGAAAAAGTTTTTGGCTTACCTCCACTTAGTTAGCAGGCAATTTCCATCTTGTAGACGTGAGAAAATAATAGCGTGCTCTGAACAGACAGTGTCATTAACCAGTCAGAACTCCCAGAAATACCGGACCTGAACCTAATCTACTCCAAAACAAGAAAGGATAAGTGTTCTCTCAGAGTCAAATAAGAAACATCTATACATCTCCTGTGCTTCATCCACTTTTTTTTTTTTTTTGGCTTGTAATGATGTATAGTGTTATAAGATGTAGAACAAGTTCTCTGAAGGTGATTTCAGAACAACTATTGTCTTAGCCGAATAGAAGGTTCAGAAAATTTAAAATTGTAGAAAAAGTGAGCACAGAACATAACTAACACTCCAATGAAACTGGATGGGAAAACCACAAAGCTGAGACTTTGTGAGGCTTAGGAGGAGATCTTAGTTCTTTACAGAAGGCTCAAATAAATACACTTTGTATGACAGATGTCTTTATAGGTAGGAGAATCTTCCTTCCCATGGCTGAAATTTGCAGTGCATCTCCTATGTAGTATATTTGGGTTTGGAGCCTGGACAATTTCATTGTGCCTGGAGATTACAGCCTTAAATAATACATCTTAGCTTCAGTAAAGCATTTTCAGAGCAGGTAAAAGCTTTGTCTAGTGACAACAGCTGGACTTGTAGGAGTGCAATAGTAATTATGCTACGAAACTTACTGCTTAGTTGAGTAGAAAGAGGGAACAGCCCACAGCACCAACTGCCAGCGAGAGACATAATGGTATTAGACATTAATGATACTAGTAATTTCAGTGTCTGAATCTTAAAACTAGAATTTCTTTTGTCTTTATATATTTATATATCTTTATTTTGATTGCAGTTAACAGAATTTTTTTTTAATATATAAAGAATGAACAATACTCAAAGCATTTACTTTCAAAGTTCCTTGAGGAGAAAATCAGGGACCTGTAACAGAGCCAGACGTTTGCTGAATAGCCCTTTGCAGAAGAATTGCAATGTCCAAACTTTCCCCACTTCAGGTCAATAAACAAGAGGCAAAGTCAGATCAAACCCAACAGTTTCAAGGTGTCACTTAAACTGTGATGGAACACTAAATGTACACGAATTTTCTTGCAAACTAAACTTTTACAACTTGGAATGGAAACAATGTTGGTTGACTTCCTGGGTTTAACTATGTTCTCCCAAATGGATTCGTATTTTATAAAGTTTCAGTGAAATGTTCATAAATAAAAGCACTTAGATTTACCCGAATGTCCCTGGAAGATTTTATTATCCAGCAAATGAATACAAAAAATTTTTCCCTAAATACATATTTGGCTACATTTTGTATGTAAAATATTCTTGAGTCACAATTCCCATTTTGATGAGATTTTGATGAGGCAGTGAGCGTATTAATGATAAAATTTTGGAGCCCAATAAATATGCTATGATGGTCAGCCTTGGAGTCTTTGCTGTATGCTTTGAAGAAGCAGTAAAGACATCCTGGAAAGTAGGTATGTGTGAAGAAGAGCCAGATCTAGAGAAGAAATGTGGAAAACTACCTAACTACCTTTTTTTTTTTAAAAAAAAAACAAACATTTTCTTTTTTTTTATTATTTTTAAATTTTTTTTTAAACAGAAGTGAAGGTTGGTTTCATAAAGGCTAGGAATGGAAGGGAGTAAAGAATAAACCAAGTATCAAATGCTCAAGTTTCAGTTCCACTCAACTATCAAAATATGTTCCTTGATTTTTTAGCAAATTACTAAACAACTATGTTTCAAGATTTCATACCTAAAGAAGGGCTGAATACAATACAGCTGATGAAATCATCCAACTTCATTTGGTTCTTTCCTAGAATAAAAGAAAAATCCCAACCAGAAGACCCAACTTCCAGACTTCCAACTCCACTGCTTGCCTTTTATTCTTATGTTTTCTAAAAATACCCACTCTGGCATTCTCTGTATGCTAATTACCTCTGCTCCTTGCCCTCTACAAATCTTCTAGCATAAATTTGTATTTTGTAATTGTTAGCCCTTTACAAATCAGCCAATACATTCAACTAGAGATAAGGTAATAACTTTCAAATTGAGTAGGAAAATACAGCAGCACCAAATTAGACTCATGAGTTTTGGCTAAAGAGTTCCTCCTTCTCAACCAGAAGCTCAAGATCAGGCATTTTTGTTTGTACCTTGAGATTCACACTTACTGGCAACAGTGTTATTCCAGATGTTGAACACCATGACACTTTGCTAGGTAATTGAGCATTATTCCGAAACAAAACAAGGTGGTTTTTTGGTTGCCAACATAATGCCACGCTACTCTCCTTCAAACATCAACTTAAAAAGTTGGAACTATATTTATACAGTGTGGATTGCTTAAAAGCATAGCCTTACAATGCCGCAAGTATTTTTCAAGAGGTACCTAGAGTGGAAACATTTTTTTGCTTCAAAGCAAGTTCCAGTTGATCTGCACACTGATCATTAAACTTAAACCTCACTGAAGTATCTCCCACTTCTATAACGTATGTACTAAGGGCATTTTGGGGTGGTTCCTTAGCTGGAGATATCCTGGCCTTTCAGATAAATACATTCTCTGACCTTGCAAATTTGTATAAGGATCCCGAACTGGGTCACTTACCTGGGGAATGAAGAATTTACCCCATAAATATATTTATTTCTGTGTCCAAGGTGGGTGAAGAATTTAGGAGTCTTGTATATCTAGCTGTCCCTTGTTCCTTTGACCGCTCAGTGAGGTTGTCTCATAACTTTCTCTCATAGCTGCTCTATTCTCTCATATCAACCATGTGTGCTGTAAGAGTAGGGAGGTTGGGGGGGTGAGGATGGGAGAAGGTAGCTGAATCCAAAGGTAGCAGTCTTTGGGCCATGATGTTGAACAAAACAATTGGTTGCAAGCTCCCCAGTTTTAAATCACAAAGAGTTAACAAGAGCCGTTGCTCTGGGCTTCCAGACTCTCTTACATAGATGAACATTTGTAGCCCTGCTGAGTTTTGCCCTGTGGGAAACAGAACTCAAGGTTAGCACCAAAACTTCGATGAAATCTGTTACTTCATTTTGCATGTCATGCCTTCAAGCAAAAAGAAAATTGAGATTAAAAATACTGATCACACACGTACTTCAGGAAAGACATGCTGTCTTCTACGGCTCCAGCTTAACACAAATTTAAAATACCTTTCTTTAGAACTCTGAGGTCTTACACAGACATGTGTTTGGTTCTATCTCCCAACTCCTTCATTTGTCTTTTTATGCAAGCTCTTCTGATCCTGCCAACAGAAAACTGATAATGAAATGAAAAAGCCCCAGAACGGCCCCCTTCCAAGCATCGCTGCAGTCTCAAGCCTGATGCGGTGATTCGTAACCGCTACACAGCAGCCGCTTTCCTGCCTGATCCCTGCTGGCACGGCAGCGTTCTGGTTGCAAGAATGATACAATTCTGCGGTCATAGCAGATACTGGAAAGCTACAAGTAGGAACACTATACTTCACTGTTAATACTTCACGTAAAATTGTCAGCCTAAACACAATAGTTTGCCTAACAAAACTGAAAGAATTCTCAACGTTAGTAACTCTGTCCCGGGCTTGTTCTTTCTCCAAACTTTACTAGTATTAAAAAAAAAAAAAAAAGAAAGACAACGTATTACCCAACTCATTTAATAAAACAACTGGGTAAATTAAAGTGAAGAAATAAATTCACATTTTAATGTTAAATTTGCTTACATTTGACTACTGGTACCCTAGCCATTTTTTCTTTGTAAGAAGAAAATTATCTACTATGTATTTGCTCAGTTCCCCCTTGTTGCAAAGGTACCAGTGACCACTTGCTGTCATCGTTAACCTAGAGAAGAACATTCTTTTTTTTACCCCCACACAACCAGGCTAAGTTTATAGGACCAGAAGCTCGAAAAAACCCCTCACATTATTTTTATGTTTAATGCAGTGAGAGATTAGTTTGCCTTTTCCCCAAGCTGCTTTTTCAAGTAGCCTTTTGCTGTAAAGTGCACCCAGTTTGTTCAGCTCAGTACATTAAAAGTAGACAGGGTAAAAACCAGTTTTAACTTTTAATGAGAATCAGGGCTGCAAACAGTTAATTATGAAGCCAGCACTCATGGCTGAAACTTCAGCTCTCTGCAATACAGCAAAACACTCTACAGCAGTTTACCTACCCAGCCACTGAAACACATCCACTCACAGCACTTACGCTAACCGGTCATGACCAGGATTAAAATAGCTTCACTCTTGGAATTTCTATCTTGTCAGTCACCAGAGAGATTTTTCAGTGTAATGGCTTTCATCAGCAGAGGTTCAGGAATCGCCTTTGTAGCTTATTTTATTTATAAAGACGCTTCAAAGTTTGTCATAGAACAGAAAGATGTTTCCCCCAATGGATTAATTTTCAGAAATATTAAGCTGAGGAAGAAGGGTATAGTTTTGGTTTTGGACTGCACACAGATGTTTACTTGTAAATATTTTTACTGTTATACAAACACAACATGTATTTTAGGACCTATTCCTGTGTGAGCTTTCCACTGACAGTCATCTATAGCCCTGCTCCCGCTCCTTACAGTGAGGAATTTTATCTGCTTCCAGGGAAGAGGTCTTAAGAGTGCCAGCATTGTTAGAAATACACAATATATTAGATACAACTGGGGAAAGAAGAGAACTTGCTCTCTTCCAGAGTAAATTACAGAATTTTGTAACAACTTCACCAATCTCGACGTTTGTATAGCACCCATCACCAACAGTACGACCACTAAGGCACTGGACCGGTACGCGGCTGCCATGGTATGTCTCCATATCTGTGGTCAGCTTCCTGATCATGTTTCTAGCTTTTGTTTTTCCTGGTACATAATTTTCGACATTGGAAAACAGGATATAATACAAAACATCCTTCATCATTTACAGGAATATTGTGCCATGGCTAATTAGAAAGTGCTCAGATTCTGAAGCAATGAACATTAATATTTCTGTGCATAGATTTACTGGTAAAAGAACATTATCCTGCAGGTATCAATTACCTGTAAGACACTGGAACAGTCTTAGCTTCAGTTCCTCTGGAGTTAATGACATACTCCAAGTTAAATCTTCTGCTCTTAACAACTTACACAGCTCCAGGTTCAGCCTCTGAGAGAGCAGTTTTTGATGTTTCAGCAGCAGTTGAATCTGTTTTTAGTATGCAGTGGATTTCTCTCTCCATGTTATTTAAAAAAAAAAAACCCAGAAAACAACCAACCTTTCAGGAGTTAGCACTAATCTGCTGCTTCACACTGGCTGCTGAATACGTGTACTGATGTTCAAATTACTGAAAGTTCTTGGGTTGAAATAAGTTACTGCAAATGCACAGTAGCTGATTTTGAAACCACAACATTTCTACAATTTATTATTATTTTTACAAAATACCCAAAGTGATCAGACCATATTGTAGGTTACTGGCTTGCCAAAGGTTATGTTTTAAAATCAAAACCATTTCTGAGTTACAGAAGTGCCAAAAACAATCTTGAACCAGGTTTGTTTGTTGGGTTTTGTTTTTTTTTTTTTTTTTTTTTTTTTTTTTAAACCAACCCCCATCCAACAAAACAGTTGTATAACTTAAAACAGGAACAAGAGTTTGTGTTGGAAACTGTTTAAAAACCAACCCACCAAATCATGCTTGAGCAGAAGCCTAGTATGGCGAAGATTTAGCTTAGGGCAATTTAGTGCCAAGATAGAGATCCTCTATGGGTTTATAATGGAAATACTGACACAACCTCAGCTATAGTGATGCAAATGTGCCCTAAAACACTGTATTTGCTTTTATTAATAAAAGTGGTAGTGTTTACATTTGCAGGTATCTTACACTTCAGCATCACGATGAATACTGAGTAGAATGAGTTGAGTTTTGGCTGTAAGGTCAGAAGTTTCCAAACAGATGAATGAGACAGAAGTGAAAGTCCTCAATCATGAAAACAGGAGGTTCAAATAAATAAATAAAACAAAACTAGGAAATATGGGTAAGCATTAGATTGGAATGGTTCAATTAACTGCAAATTACGGCCACTAAATTAGAGACAGAAGAAAACACAGTTACTTATTAAATAGCAAGCATTAAAGCTTTATGTTTTCGTATTTAAAAAAAAAAAAGAAAGCTGTTAAAAATAAGACTTGCATTTACCAGGCCACCAAACTGCATGGACTAATAGAGAGACTAACAAAGGCAATACTGAGACATTAAGACACACACACACTCCATACTTGTGCAACTCAACCATATTCAAAACAATTGCCTTTTTCCTCACTTAAGGGAAGGGAAAAAAAAAAAAAAAGCACATCCCCTAAACATTTCTGTTCATATAAAGCTTTAGGTTTCTTAAACTGTTGCTGTCTTATATAGCTCATTCTTATTATGTATCCTTCTCACTATCAGAGGAAGAAGCTTAATTTTTTTTTTTTATTTTTTTTTTTAATGGAGGTGCTTTGTTTCTCTCAGATGAGAGATTACATTCCTTACACCACTACAGGTTTTCTCCATTTATAAATTTGGTGTTTACACCAACTCCTCCTAGGCTTAAAACGATAAGGGTTGGCACTAAATTAAAGATTTTGGCTCCTGTAACTAAAATTAAGGCTCACAATGAATTTCCTTTCCACTATGTGTGTCCCCGTTTTACCTAGCGGAAACACCAGCCCTTAACCCACAGGCACAGGATACATTCTTAAATCACAGGGGGCTCTTTTCGGTCATGTTCTCCTGCAGTTCTAACAAAGTTCAGGTGGCACCTTTCTAAACCTGTAAACAGGAAAGATCATTTTTCAAAGATGCGTAGTGACCACAGCTAAAATTTTTACGCCATTTAGTGTCTTCTGAAAGAACACTGGTAATTTTGAATAAGAGAGATGGGACAGTAGCTCCATCAAGTCCCTGTTCTTTACATGAAAATGGACTAAGGAATTAATTTTCATTTGAAAGTTTAGCCACAAAAGCAATGAAAATTCACCATTCTGAACAGTTGCAGTTCTTAGTATTAAAAAGCCATCTGATACCTGAAGCAAACCTAGCTGCACAGACATCACTGACCACACCCCGATTTTAATTTAAACTGGACCTCTTCCCAAAAAAGAAAGTTAACACAGTCTCTTGGGTGGAGGGAAGCTAGTGTGAAAGGCAAAGAGGCGGGTATTTTGGTGTTTGTTTTTTTTCTTTTGTTTTCCTTTTAAAGACACTGCAGTAAGATCCAGATCCGTTCAGGGGCGTAAATGGAGAGGGAAGAGGGGTGTCTGAGTAATATAGGCTAACACTGTTCTAGATGTGTTATTACAGCTGTAATTTCTGACTCTGTACAAATTGTACACGTAGGTTTAGACACATGAAAAAGTAACACACTCACAGAGACATAAAACACCTAGGTATAAAATATAAAGCAGTGTAGTAGTTACTAAAATTACATGCTCTCTTATTGCTACAGTGATTTTTGCTCTTTTTCGTTTTACTGTACCACATGTTGTTCTAAGCATATAATTTGCATAAATTATTCAAGTTTAAGAAAAATCCACACATCTTCACTTTAAGCTACTTATATAGTTAATATAAAACAAAAAGGTTCTAAAGTATCTCTTTATTAAAAGAGAAATAAAAATGTCATTTGAAACTGGAATTCAGTGGCCAAATCCAAGGGCAGTGCACACCTTGTCATTCCGGTAGTAGTATGCCCACGCAGCGCAAGCGGAGGTTGGTGGGGTATTTAGCCCAGCCTAGAGATGGTCACCAGACCGGCACGATGCCCTGTGTGTCTGTTATTGTTCTGGTTTCGTCTTTAGCAAAAAGGACTATGAATGACCAAAGACTAACATTTATAATTTGTAGCAAAATTTGGTTTATGTAGAAACAAGCCATGTTTTGCATTTGGATAGAGATTTAAATGAATTAAAGCTAAAAATTAAAAAGCACGATGCTGCAACATCTGGTCACTTGTTGAAGACCTCACTTTTAAAGTGGTTAAGTTTGCACAATTTGTACTTTTTTCCTTTTTTTTTTTCTTTTTCTTTTTTTTTTTTTTTACTAAACAGTATTTTTCCTTCTTTTATAAACCAGAAAAACTAAACTACAGATAAATTTTCCCTACCTTGAGCTAATGCTGCAGATAGGGTTGACAAAGCTGTACAGCGCAATCAAACATACTTACATCTTAGCTCATTGTACAGGTACAGCCATAATCAAGGCACAAAGATCTTCTACAAGTTATTTTTTTTCAATAAAGTTGTACAAAATAATACATTTTACAGTCTGTACAAGAATAATAATCCAGCAGTAAAATAAAAAATGAGGGGAGGGAAGAAGAAAAAGAAGGGAAAGACTGTGAGGACTACAGTCCAGATAATGATTTTTATAGCAGATGGGATCATCAGTGGACAAACTGAAAACAGTGTGTGGTTAACTCTTTCTGCAATCACAGGCCATACGCAGTTCAATTCGTAAATGTCCGTGGTTGTCTTTAGACCACCAAGACTGGTTTTAAAAATACCCTTCTGAAAGGTAGCAGTTGGTTTTTGCACTGTCTAGGTCTGTTGTAGAATTGTCAGTATTTCCGTTCAAAGCCACATTACAGTCAGAGAACCAAACCCAAGTGTCTGTCTTCAACCTTGGTCTGTGACTTGGCACCTTCTTTAGTCTGATGCAGTGAATGATAAAAAGTGGAGATCACCGGTTATATGATTATGCCCACAACAGTGCTAAATTACCTAAAGTTTTCTCTCCCCAATTTTTGTTTCATGTTTTAATTTTTTATCCCAAATTCTTTCAGGTGCTCCACATTCAGGGCTTTTAATTAATTAGTTTTTATTTCTTTTTTTTTTCTTTTTTTTTTTGTTAATAACAGTGTTAGGGAATCCTCATGGAAATGGCCTTTTAAGTGTTAGGGGCCATCTCAAACTGTCCGAGGGGTACAGAAGCAAGCTTAGAAGTGCTGCTATTGTCCAGCAAGGAGAAAAAGTTGGGGTGCAAATCAATGGGAGATTCAAACAGTTCTCTTCCACCCTATGTGGGCAAGGGTGTTTTTTTCTTTTTTTTTTTTTTTAATAAGGAATAAGGAGTCCAAAACACAGAAAAAAAGTGCTCTCCATCACAACAACTCGTATTGGCGAAGGTGCATGCGCTGAATAATGTCCCGACAGTCATTGAAAACCCTCCGGATGTTCTCTGTATCCACTGCACATGTGAAGTGAGGATAGCAATAGTGCCTTCCATCTCCACTTGCTGTGCTGATTCTCTGTAAAAGTAAGAGAGAGATACTGGGTTAAAATAAAACTGACTGGGGAAAAAAACATGTTATCAAAACTCAGATGAATGCAAGTTAAGATACATAAGTGACTTGTGTTTTCAAAGGGTCTAACTAAGTGGCAAAATACCCCAAATTTTTCTCTCTCTCACCTAAAACATGACATTTAAAATGATGAGAATTTTATGGTGCGAAGGCCACTGCATACTGAGGAATTTCAGAGCTGAACGAGAACTCAAAAAAAGTGCTACTATTTATATGCAGCTTTGGTGAACTTAGCAACAAATGTAGTCAATTTGTCCATTACAGAAGTGGGATTCTGCCTCCTTGTACAAGCTTTACACTTACAGAAAGCCCCCCTCAAAATTGTATTTTGCTCCATTTTAAAGTGAGTCCCCAATTTGATTGCCATGCTCACCATTACAAGCAATTGTAACAATGTTTTAAAAACCCTATGTCTGTTATAGCTTCAGCTGACCGGCAATGGGAAAGATAATATGAAAAGAATATTACCATTTTACAGATGGTGCATCTTTTGATTAGTCTGATCTTTAGAAATGATGCATGAATTAAAAACCTGGACAGCAGGACATGCATCATTCTATTTGAGGTTTCTTAATTCTCACAAATTCTTTTGCTATTTAATTATGTGCTGTGTCAAACAACAAATATCCAAAGAACAGCTAACAAACAGCAGTAAAGCTCTTAAACGTATCAGTGTTTTATGCAGCATGGATGTTAAACATAAACAACACCAGAAGTGACAGCATTTTGCAATAGTAGAAGGTGTATAAGAGCTTATATTTGAGAAAAATCACGTAAGAAATACTGAAAGAAAGGAAATACTTACAAGAAATTCGTCTCTAATAAAATACTTGGCCCTTGTAACTCTGGGGTCTTCACCAGGCTCTGGTGTTGCTGATTAATAATAGAATAAGCATCTCATTAAAACAGATCATTTTTGGTGACAGTGCCTAAAAATCGTAACGTTTTCTGTTTTCTTCTTACATTTGATAGAAACACACTTTGCAAAACTGACTATGAGATAAGACAAACCACAACATATTATTTAAACCAGCAAAATTTGAGGAGAACAAAGAAATATTACAGTGGCCTTAGTACCAGGCATTTGGTTAAAGAAATGACCACAGATACGACCGGGGGAGTCCAGAGGACGTATTTGTGACTACTGAGTCTCACGCTGCAATTGCTTGTGAATAGTATCAGTGAGGTTCCAGATAAACTATTACGATGAATGGAGATATTTATTCTATTTACTACTGGTCCATTCATTCATACATGTATGTATTTGCACAGTTCTGTGAGGAAGACATTTCATTACAGAATTTCTATTTTAGAAAAGGACTGACTTTTGGAAGCTACCTGTGACAAGGATCAACACAGGCAGCTACCTGTGACATAAACTGAAAGAATCAACGTTGATTCTCATGTCTGAAAGCCTACTGTGGCATCTCTGCAGTATTAGTGGTACTAAGCTGTGCTGTGGTCTACACAACCAAAGTAACAGGATTTTGGCATGATGAAATTATTAATATATTAAATGCATAAAGACAGAATTATCTCATTATTAATACCTAAACTTAACATTACAGTTTGGCTGAAATACAATGAAGATTATATCTACTTAAGAGTTTTCAAGTCTTAACTGAAATTACCAAAAACATTACAAATGTGATTTAGAGAGAAATGATAAATACCTAATAAAACTTAAAAATCTTACCATCATCTGGTGTAGTGTAGCGAGCAAATTCTGGAAAGTAGTCTTCAATTTTAGATTTCCCTGCCAAAACTTTCTCTGCTAGCAAGTCTTGTTTATTCAGGAAAAGAATTACTGAAATGGTCCGTAGCCACCTGTAGAAGATGGAAACCAAACACTATGAAGAAAATTAACTCTATTGTAGCCAGGTCCAGTACACAAGTCTTAACTATAATACAAGATAGGATTACTAATTTATGTGATACGAACAATGAAACTTCAATTCACAGACCTGTTGTTCCAGATACTCTTGAAGAGGTTTAGTGCTTCTTGAAGCCGATTGGTCTGATTGTCCTCTCGTATCACCATGTTGTAGCTACTGCTCGCCACCACAAATATGATAGCAGTCACATCTACATCAGGAAATACCCATCAGTTAATACTGAACTTCAAACGAAATATCCAGGAATCACAAAGTTCAAGAAAAAGTTGCCAGTGTTTCAGCTTCACGAAGAGAACAGGCTGGAATGTTATTGCTGAAAGCTTTACAGACCCCAGAATTAAAAAAAGAAAGTGAAGAAACAATTAAATATAGGAGAGGCAGGCCACAGAACAGAAGCTGACAGAATGACAGAAAAAGTAGAAAAGAAAGAACAGAACCAAGAGAGAGAAACTGAAGAAAGCTAAGAAGATAATTTAAAGAAGATTTAAAAGGTCTAAAGAAATTTAGAAAGCAACTCTGAGCTATCAAGAAAGGACAGAGAGGTCGTCAGGGGAAGGCCTCAGGACAAACTGCACTTTTGATCTGTGTGAACGGTAATAATAAAAATAGCAGATTGCTGTGAATTCATGGTTAATTGCTCTAGTCCTCCTACAGTGTACTATACTGCTGAGAGGGCCCCCTCTCTTTCCCAGGAGATATTCACAAGATCACAGGATCCAGATGTCTGTTTCCATGTGGCTGTGCTGCTCCACACCCCTTACGCTGCCTTCCAAGCTCACCTACCTCAGATATCGGCAGCAGAAGAGATGAGGCAGATCATGAGGTACCAAGAAGGTTACATACCGTATGCAACGCCACGTCTAACAAGTCAGATGTTCCCTACAATCTCACACTGCATCCATGTCGGTGCTGATTTGGAAAGAAGCACCCATGACATAGCAATGCGGATACAATTTTGCACAAAATTATAATATTCGGATTTTATGCATATATTAATTATCCTGTAATTGTACATTTCGTATAGGCACAAGCATATGTAAACCTTCACTTGGAAGACAGAATATAGCTTGGAATTTAACAGTCACATAGCTGGCAAATAATGCGCAAACATATCTCCAAAAAAACCTAATTAGATGAAAAGCCAAAGAAAATGGACAAACTATGTTATCAAACTTGAATTCCTTTCCACCTATTCTCCCTAAAGATATTCTATGCAGTTACAGAAGTGTACATGTCAAGAAAAATTCCACCCTGTATGACTGTTCAGATAATTCCTTATGAAGCTACATGGAAAAGAAGATGGCTTTCACACAGTGAGAAAATTAAGATTGGGCATGAAAATTTTGCAGAGAACTATTTTATATAACAAGCAAATTCTAATCATACCATTAAAACACTGAATCCATTTTCGGCGTTCATCTCGTTGCCCTCCGACATCAAACATACTAAGAAAAAAACATAAATTGAGTCAGAATACATTTTGTTTGGGGTTCTTTTTCCCCAAATGCAAACAGAAAATACAAGAAATTTTAGGACTTCTGTGTCATAGAAGCCAACAGCAATCAAGGATTATGAGAATCTGAACAGTTCACTGACACAGGCAAGCAGAGCTTTCCTCACAAAATACAATTATGTTTACTTTCACTAACATCTACACCTCAAGAGTAAGAGATTCTGGCATACGTACACTGCAGATTCATTTTCACCCTTACAAGCTAAGACATTGAAAAAGGTCCTGCAACAAGGCGCTTGGTGAAACAAGTATCACAGATGTAAAGTCAATAAGATCAGACTAAAATTCAGCGGCTTTTGTTTGGGTCAAGCCATGTTTCTAACCTGGGATAGTCTATCCTGTTTGCCCTCATATTTGTCTGCACTGTATTTAACGAAAAAAGAAAAAGAAAAACCATGAAGATACTTACTGAAAATTTACTTTGTCCACCTGAAACTTGGTTTCAAAAATTCCTGATGTCAAAACTCTGCATCTGAGAAGATCCTAGAACATAAAGGAAAAGTCACTGATTCAACACAGATACTTCGTAATTCTTCACAAATCCAGCAACGGAAATCAAAATCTTTCACTCACTGCTGACAGCGTATGCTGTTCTACAAAACCAGAAGATAAAGCATCATGAATCTTAATTTAAGGTTTTGATCTTGAAAACATGTGCACAGATATGGGTGTGTCCAACTTTTAAAGCACATATATTTGCACAACCAGGTTGTACGTGTCAAGTTTGGAAGAGAAGGAAACAGGCCACTTAAAGCAAATCTGAGTGTTCAGAACATCGCAGAACCATCTCTGGAGATTAGATGATGCATTCACAGATTTTAGTGGAACTACGGCACACAACAGGATCTTTAAACTACTACCAAACAACTCCCAACCCCAGAAGATAGATCTCTCTCCCCAAACTGTTCAGTGCTTGGCTGTTAAAAGAAGTGTCTAGGTCTCAGAATTTTCTATTTTTTCCTTCAAAGAACTGGGAGCTCAACCACCTAAATCCTGTAAGAACTGGGTTTTTCAAAGATAAACTTTGAAATTTCCTGTAAAGACAAAAATGATAATCAGGAGTTGTCAGCTACAAACAAATGAAATTGTTATAAGCACTACAAAATCCTGTTAAAACCAAATTGTATTGGCTTTTATTTGCCGTGTATTGCAAAGCAGTGACAGCTGTGTACAGTGCCTAGCGAGCAGCTGAATTTGCATAGGCTTCAGACTGAGCACACAGTCCAAATACAACTAACTGCAAAATACCACCTTCAATTCAACTAAAGGCTTTATAATTTAGGACTTAAAGTTTTTTGTGTTCTTCACAATGGGTCTAAACACTAGATGACCTTTAAAGGTCCCTTCCAACCCTAACTATTCTATGATAAATAGTAAAAATTGCAGCAGACAGGATCATGTAAGAGGAACAGACTAAAAAAATTTATACGCACAATAAAAGCTCTGGTTTTACTATAGATACCAAAGTGGTTAGTCAAAGTCAAAACCACACAAAATCCAAAGGTTATACAACACTGCTAAATCATTAAACAAAATGGCTGCATTTTAACATCAGTTTTCTGATTAGTAAATTATTGTTATCTAGCTATTTTAATCCTCATATTGAAATATGCATATATTTAAACAGTTTGGAATATATGCATATTGAAATATGCATATATTTGAAATAGTTTGAAAATTTGAATGCCCTAATAAATAGAAGCAAATTTGGAAAACTGGACTCTGCAGCTCTGCATCTCTAGAACTCAATACAAGTATGATGTTAAAAGGAAAAAAAAAAAAGCAAAAACATTTACCTCAAGTTTAAAAAAAAAAAAAAAAAAGAAAGGAAGTGATTTGATTACCACACTTTCTTAGGAGAAACATGGAACATCCCAGAGGATATCCAAATGGGCCTGTTTTACTGTCTATTTTTGTGGGCTTTCAATGCAGTCAATGGTCCCAAACAAGCACCTTGAGTATTTGTGCTTGCTTACAGAAGTATGTAATTATTTTACTTAAGTAACTACTTAAATACTCACCTTACTTAAAATTTACTTACAGTAGTTACTTAAGTACTTTACTTAGTACTAAATACTAAGTATAAGTAAATATAAGTTAAACTCCTGACACCCTTAGCCTCCAATATAAAACTGACATTTGTTTTGAAGTTTCAAATCTGAAGATTACTTGCTCCTAATTTAAAATATAATAACCTGTATTTTAAATATTTTGTTTCTTGAAAATAGAATTACTTCAGCGATAAGAAAGTCTCATTTATAACAAAATGTCAGATTTTTAAAAGGATGAATGAATGCTTTGTTTATTCTTGTATGGTTTTAAAGGATACAAACTGCTCTCTCCTCATCAATATTGTCTGCAAAAGTTTTGGGACATTAGTATATTTTTGGTTATTTATCCTACAAAGCACACTAGGGATTTGGTCCTAAAGAGATCCTCAGATTACCTGTAACAAAATGAAAACTAGAATTCCTGTTCCGATTAAAAACTAACACCTTCTAACAAGGTTATTTTTACAAAAACTGGTTTACAGTGGGAGCCAGTGGGGCTGAGAAGATACCAACCAACTTTGCATCAAACAAAGCACATGATGATTATTCAGCAAAGAGGGCAAAACATTACAAATCACTCATTCAAATGGATATTTGCGTTTTAGTGTCACAGAAGTACGATGCAGATCCTCAATCTACGCAGATTTTCATTTCACAATACATTGACATGTATAAACATAATCTCAATCCAAGTGACAAATTCATTTTTATTGGCCTACTAAATATGTACAGCACATTGTAATACCTATGTTAGCGTCACAAATGGCAACTGGGAAATTAATGAGAGTTATTCTCAAAGACAGAGGGGGCAGATAAGCTGTGTAAATTCTTAATGCAACTTTCCTTACCTGGTCAGACGGTGTATAATCATTTTGCTTGACTATGTCAATCTTGTCTAGAAAACTGGGGAGAGGAAAGAAAAAGATTTAACTTTTCGGTCTTAAATTAGACAACCTACCTAAGGCGTGATGAACGGACAGGTTCCCAGATGTTGGTGTATTTAAAGCGCGCCTTTCCCAGCAGCTCCCAGCAGAGGGCCAATGCCACAGCGTCACTGACCAGCCCTGCTCATCCCCTGCACCCCTGCTCCCCCCGCTCACAAACACACAAGTGATTTAATTTAGGTAATTTATTCATAGAAACTGTACACTGCTAACAGTAAAACAATGACTCAAATAAATTGCCTACGTGCAATTTTCCTGAAAGCAAGATGAGTATTTTTTTAAATTTATAATCACTGTAGTTCTTTTAATAAATGAAATCCCCTAAACCAATTTTATTAAAAGTTCGGTTAAGTGAAAGGGAATACTGATTTTTCTGTCAATTGTTGGTACCATTTTTTCAGTTTACTCTCTGGAGGAGTAGCAGTAGTAGGCCAAACATGTATTTAAAAAAAAAAATAAATAAATTATTTCATTCTAATTCATTAGGCACAACCTAAAGAGGATATCCTGGATCTTCACAATGTTTTTACCAATTAACTGTAACCTTCTAATTATCTTTCACTCAACTCAAAGAGCAAAAATCTCAAGGAACAGACGCGTTAATTCTGTTTCTTGCGGTGTTACTCGAAGCTGTAGCAAAGCAGCAGCGGGGGATGCAGACTCCGTGCTGTTCGCACCCCAGTCACACCCCAGTCACACCGTCCAGCACCAGTGGCGCGCAGCAGGGCTCCCCGTGCTGCCTTCCCCCGCAGCGTTAGAGGAGATCTAGCAATGCCTGGACAGGTAACCTTACCTGTAACATTAATGATCAATCACAGTCTTAAAACCAATATTCTGTAAGTTTCCTTTTAAATTCCTTTGCGTGAATTCTTTTCTTTAGGAAGCAGAAATCACAAAGAAAGGGCGAGTTTTCCCTTCTGATCCCTACACGTAGGTACGTATGTTGAAAATGCATCAGCTATGGATGCAGGCCACAATTTAAAGGGGGGGAAGTCAAACGTCCCAGATTCACAAACCAGAAACCAAACCCACACTAAAATCAGCAAGGGTCTTTGCCCCCAGCTGCACCCCTGCCTCCCAACCGACTTTAAAAGACACCTAATGAAGAGCAGAAGGAGGAAAAATAACTTCATGTTTTAACAGCGGCTTCAGTGTGACGTACTTTTCACCAGGAACTAGATGACCATCTTTTTTCAAAGACAAATGGAAAGTAATTTTTGTTTAGTCTGAATTACAGAATTTTAAACACATTAAAATGTATCTTAGTGAACATGCTACTGAAAACGTCAGACAAGGCATAAAGATCAGTTTCCATCGTGAAAGGTGATGTGGAGGCAGATATACAAGGATAAAATTGATGACAAAATGTGTACTGCAATTTGCAAGCTGGATTTTTCCTCATTTCTTCCAGGCTAAGTAATTAAAAAAAAAAAAAAATCCAAAGGAAAAGAAGCTAAGCTCTTTGTTCAGTACACAGAGGATGTTAAATACGTACAATAATCCCAAATTCCAATGAGCACAAGTGCTTCCACGTTATATTCTCTCCTAAGACGACGGTTTCAGAATCATGTGGCAATTTTACAAGTGGCACGATGCTTGAAAAATGTTCAGAACATAACATGTTCATAAAGATATAGAAGTGATTGTCACAATGACCCAGCCTTTCTGTACTGAATTTATCTAAGCATAACATTTTATGCAAAGTTCCACAAGACGTGGATTTCTGGTTTTGGTGTTCTGTTTTGTTTTCTTTTTAAACACTCTGCTAATCAGCTTAATGGATTTTGGAAACTGACAATTAGAAAATAACAACAAGATATTGCTAAAACCTGGAACTAGAAGTACAAACCTCTTACTGTTGTTTATGCAGACTATTTTTAGGCCTACGATTTCCTTGAAAAACATCAGCCACATAGGAGCAGCAGTACTGTACTCGAGAAGAATTCCAATAGCGACGTTCATGCCAGGTACAACAAGTTGGAATGGAATAAACATTTCTTCTTCCCCCCAAAACAAGTTCTAACATCCAGTGACATCTGATACTCGTAACAATTCTCCTTCAAGAAGGGAGTCTTTCGCCGTGTGACAGTTACCAGAAAACCTACCCTGCTTCCAGTGGCATTTTAGGGAAAACAGAGCAATGGAGTACGTTAAATGAAGATTTCCTCCTGTGCACATGCTTTTTCATAAAAGCCTGCTCTAGCAACTTTAGAAAGGGCTGAAGACATTAAAAACCAGTTTGATTTTTTTTTGCTAAAACATAAAGAAAGGGGATAATTCTTTCAGTTGATCAACTGAGAAATAAATGTGTCTGTAAGGAGAAAAGAGTACCAGAAATTTGATCTAGTCCGATACATCTAAAACAAGGAGCAACAGCAGGAGCAAGAGTTCAGAAAAGATCAATGCACTCTGAACAGAGACTTCTAAGCCAATGTTAGTCAAGACCAAATAATTTAACCAGTAGATTAAACTAATAATCAAGTCAGACGAGAACAAAGCCTAATTCAAAATAAAAACAAATTCACCATCATTAATTTCTATTTTTAATTCCTGTTATGTTCTACCCAAAACACAAGTGAGGCCACTTCAGTACTACTTTGTGCCGAATTCACCGCTGTTATAGACTGTTCTAAGTCTACTGGAGATATGCCCATCCACTGTGTCAGCAACGAATTTCACAGGGAGAAAGAAAAGTGACCTTGGTGAAATAATTCAAATAGAACTGTCAAACCACAAAATTAAATTTTATACTGCAAGCAAGTCTTGCACCAAGTTACAAAGTCAGGTTTTTTTCTTCTGTAAAATTTTCCCAGAGATTATATGGGAAAGCTATTTTCCAGAAAGCAAATAGTTCATTCAGCATCGTTGCCAACTCTCACTTAGGGCCAGATTCTGGACATGACTAAATAACAGGATCAGTTATTGCTCTGTGAAATACTGTCACCTAGTATAAGGTACTTTGCCTGTGTTATAAAACATGGATACTGCTATGACATATGTAAAAAAAACAAAAAAAAACAAAAAAAAAAACCCCACAACAAACAAAAACCAGCAAACAAACAGCTCCTCCTAAACAAAAGCACTTTAGGTCATTTGCAGTTAGCAACACTGGAGAAGCAGCATCTCTAGGACAGCAGCAGATGTGTCCCTGGGATATTAAAATGAAAGGTATTAAAAAAAAAAAACAAACCCTAAAACAATCTGAAATAAAACTGTGCTTTATTTTCAGGTCCCTTTCTTCAGTTTGCAGAAGGAAAAACACACATTAAATGTTTTAAATAGCTATTTGTGAAAAATAAAGTGTCTTTAATTTTAATGGGTGCACTTAGGAGGCAGAATTCACACAAAGAAATACACAGGAGCTTTCCTCAGCTCCTGCAGGACAAAGTAATTAAGTCACAGGCATATCCCCAATTCTTTCCAAATTTTTAATATGCGATTATGTCAAAACAATGTCCGAATTTTCACATCAAGTTAGATGCCAGTTACTGATTTATTCTGGAGATCTTGCATACACAGTAGCTTTATCCCTATGTGGGGGGAATTTCCTGAATGAACAATGCTGCTGCCAGACTGAGAACGGCAGCCTGCACTCATGTTTCCCCGCTGAAAAGGTGTATAACATATTAAATTCTCTACCTCAAGAAACAACACAACTCCACCATTCTGAGAAAAATGGGGAGGTAGAAATCAGACTGCCTCTCCTTCAGCATTTCCTAACAGTCTTTTCAATAAATAGTAACTTGAAATTTTATTCTTTGTGATCTGACAAAATGGTTGACAAGCAAGACATTTTTTTTTTCATCTACGAAGAAAAGCTTGTTTTCAGTCTGGACTAACACTGGAAAGGTCTCTTCAAACTGACAACATACCTATATTTGAAGAGCTTCATTTCCATCAGATTTTTTTGGTCAAGTCATAAACTGAATGCGTATCCAAACTGTCTCTCTTAAAAGACATATTAAGATCTCGTGTTTAGTGCCAGACACTGCAAATCAAGGATTCAAAATTTCAATCCCAACTAAATACAACAATTGTTTATAACTTCTAACCCTCAGCAGTAGTACTGGAACTCCGTATTTGTGAAGTTTCTTGCCTTTAAAAGCCTCAAGGTATTCTACAGACAGTAAATCACACTCACAACTGCCGCCTGCCTTCACTCATGTTGCATTTCCTGCCTCTACCATGGCATTCTGAAATGCACACCTTATGTTAATCCTGTTTTAAAGGTAGGCAAAAATGAAGGCACACAGGGAGTGAGTTAATTGCCCCGAGTCCCTTGAGTCAGTGGAAATGGAATTTTCATTTCCTCTGAGTCATGTGTTTTTATCAAGATATTACTAAAAATTAACCAGAATATTACTAAGAATTATCAAGATTTTACTAAGGATTAAAGTTGTATTTACCCTGATCACCTCTAAAACAGTCTTTACAACTTGGGTTTCTATGTCCAGAAAGAAATTATTATTTGTTTACTGATCCTCCTTAAGGACCAAACTGTGCAAATGCCCAGCAGAATTTTATTTATTTATCTGTACCCTATCAAGACTATGAAACCAACTCAAAGATCCCTAAAGTAGTTTTAAGCTGAAATTTAACTCAACATTAATAATGTTTATAAACAAGAGTATATTTTGTATTTCTCAGAACAGATCATGCTTTACTTCTACTTTACTCCCTTTTCAGTCCTTGCCATAATCCTTTATGTTACTCAGCAACTGCTTTCTAAAAGCTAAATATTTAACTATTTGATAAGTTCTTTCTTTAGCTGTGTTGTCTATGCTGAAGCCAAAGTCACGGGATTAGTACAAAGATATTTTCTCTCTCTCTCTCTCTTTAAAAGGGTATTCAAGCTGAGAAATACATGATGTATGGATTGCAACTTAACACAGTTTAAAAACATGTTAACATGTACGAGTTTTCCAAATCCTGAAAAGCCAGGTCTGTAACAGTGTCAACCCAGGGCCTCCCATTCAGACCAGTACACGGACAGTAACTCCAGGGCACGGGGTTATTCTCAGTGGCACGTGTGCGTGCGCACACCGGCTGTCCCTCACGTCTGGCCGTTTCTGCTGTTCTTGGGAGCAAGCAGAGTATTGAAGGAGGGAGAAATCCTATTCCTTAAACTGGTGATAAAGATTTCTTTACATTTCAGCTAGTTTATTTTGCAAGAGAAGCAGAAAAGCAGGCAAAGATACGGGAACGATGCAAATAAAGTAAGCAAACATTCAATCTGCTAGTATTTACGGTATCCGCAGTCATGGGCAGTGTATGAAATCAAACTTGTTATGTTCTTCCCCAAAATGAAGTTAAAAATTAAAACTGCAACATTAATAGACTTGTGTTTTGTATTGTAATATATATTGATATTTTCTACGATTCGCGAAGGCAGAGTTTCTACTGCTAAGGTGGTCACAGAAGACATACACAAACACATTATCGAACGATCTTAAAATGTTCAGAAAAGCTCAGTTCTTTTTTCCCCCTAAACAAAACTAGATAAGAGGAGAGAAAAAAAATCCATCAAAACCTTTGCAATTACTTTAACTACTTCACAAAGAAAACTGAGGAGAAAAAAAAGCCTTTGGAGACAGGCAGATAGAGATAGTACTGTAACAAATATTACTGGTATAATTACGAGAGCACTACATTGCATGTAAACCCATCTCCCAGACAATGTTCCTCTAACAAAATTTTGCATGTCAGTTCTCAGACATAAGGACCCCATTCAAAACCAGACTTATATTGGAAATTAACTTCAAAATGCAGTATAAGACTTGGACAGAAGTAAACCAAGAGACAACTCCTTAGAAAACTTCCCCAAAGCAGCTGCAAACATTTTATTTCCAATTTCAAGTCAACTAGTTATTATGATTCCCTTATCGAAGTAGTAAGTCACACAGAAAGATTTAAAACCACTCTAAAGCTCAGAATTTAATTAGGGATAGTATCCATGCGCACACATCCCAGCAAAGCGATTGTGAGAGCGGCCCCGGCTGCAATCGCAGCAGAACCTCGCAGCATTCCAGCCACTTGGAGGCGGAGGGGCACCATGGGTCTCATTTTGAAGCAAATAATGAGAAAGCTGAAAAGTATGACTCCATATATTTGGAATCATCTTGTGGTAATCAAGGTTACAGTTCCTTATATGGTGTGGAGAACATGAAGCACACACAAAAAATAGAATATTAAGACTATGGGGTATAAAGAACGGCAACTATCACAAAAACCCCTGAACGTATTGCACCAGCCAGCCAGCAAAACCCCCTTATTTTTGTGTCGCCATGAAATACAAACCTTGCCTTAAACACAAGGCTGGCTACACACCCTGCTTCCTAAATTGCATAATTAAAAAAACGTAATCTGCCTGGAGGCCATGAGGCATGAATGAATTTTTAGACAAATCCAGCAGAAGGCAAACCTTCAAAAACTGCTAGCGATCCCGAAGACAAATGGGGAAAAGGTAGGAGAAAAAAGAAAAAAAATCTATTTAAAGAGGTTGTAGTTGTCTGTCTTTTTTTTTTTTTTTCCCTCTGCCTGTCTAAAGTTAGTCTGGCTTAGAGGATGCACTAACTTTCCCAATCAGTTTTACATTACAGCACAAGTCCAGAAATAGCTCCCAGCCGCCTTGGCCTCTAGCACGGTTGCCATGACAATGGAACCACAGTGCTATAAATAGCTCATCAGCACCAAATCTTGTGAGACACATCTGGAATGGGGCCAGCCCAGCCCCGGCCTGACAAATAAAAATAGGCACAGGCAGTTTCAAAGGCTGGAAAGGTACAATGTGGCTCGGCTTGTGCGGAGCGGCGGGCAGAGAAAGGGTTTTGATTGCTTGTTAGCACGAGATTTATTTGATAGGAGATTGGGAGAAGAATAAAAGTTACTTTATTGCATACTAAACAGTCTGTCTTTCTCTAAGGTCTATTTTTCTTTCTTTTTCCCCTAGTCTGCAGCAAAACCATACTGCTTTTGAAACTGTAACAATGCAGTCTTTTGCCCAGGAGACCACTAAAATAAGGAAAAACAGAAGAAAAGAAAAGAGATCTTCAAAACTTCCCCCTCTAACTATTTCTGCACATTTTTGGCTCCAGCGTACTGAAGCGCTCCTGCGAGTCTGACAGGCGTCCTGGACGGGATCCTGCACGGGCTGGAGCGCTTTGCTCCAGCTAAAATCATTCACGGGCTGCTCCGTGCCTCCATGAGCCTGGTACGAGCCGAGGTTCCCGAGCCCCTCTGCCAGGCTGCAGCGATGGCCGCTCTCCTCCTCACCCCCAACATCGTCGCCCTGGACCCTCACCAGGGACAAAACGACGGCCGGGGACCGTGCTGAGGTTACAAACCAGCTGCGTCTGCAATGCAGGCCAGACCCCAGCCGTGCCTTCTGAGGTGGAAGGCAGAATCAGCAGTCGCGGCATAACCCAGCCCACTTTCCAACGGCTCTGCTTGACAAAACTGCCTTTTGAACAAGCATTTTCTTTGACTTAGTGGGTGAGAAAATGTCGTATTTTTAGCACAGACTCTTGATCAACCCATTCAATTACATTCAAATTATCTGTGTGGGAACAGAATGTTATGTCAAAAATGTTATTCAGTGTATTTGTCAATATTACCCAACAGAAGACATTTGTATAATCCGGAGATTCAATATTTTCTGCAGCATATGAAAGCAACAGCTCAGGAATCAGACTGAAGTTGTAAGACTTTGCTATTTCACAGACACTGGAAAGAGCAGTCAGCGTGATACGACACAGCAAACACCACTCCCAAAATATAAAATTGTAGCTCCTCTACCAAAAACTAATAGAGACTACAGATGGAAATAAAAAAACCCCCTGTAACTATAATAAGCATTTAAGCCACAGTAAAATATCTTCCGTATGCCATACAGGCACTGTGCACGCGCTCCACACAAACTGCACCATCAGCCCACAGGATTCCTTTAGGTCCCTACATGGATATTTTCCTTTCTAAAAATTGTAGACTAACAGGCTTAAAACTGTATGTAAACTTCCCTCCCCTTCCCCCTTCCTTTTACCACATGCAGTTTGCTCATTTGCTGTCCATGTTTCAGAAAACAGCAGTTTTTACAGAAGTATTTTGGACAACGTGCTTTATAACATGCAATGCAGCGCAACTCAGGATTTATTGTTTTTTTTTTTTACAGACATATCCGAAGTTAGTTTAAGAGCCTATAATCAACCACAAGTTTTGATTTAAATTATATGAAAAAGAACCATGTATATATTTTCTCTTCCTTAAGAAAGCAATTCATAAGTTATGATGAGATAGTCCTTTCTGGCTCATATAATGAACAGACTTTCCGGTTTTGTCTGGGAGAAAGACGAGAGGGAGAAGGCTGCAGAGCAGAAAAGACTACAAGGTAACCCAAACCAGGCCCACACCCCAGTCCCGCTGGAAGGGCCTCCACAGCACCCCCAGGCCGCTCTGCCATTAGCTCTTCACCTTGAGCTGATGCTGCTTACGGATCCCTCCTCCTCCGGGCACGGCTTTGGAGGGACGCCTCCCCAGAGCAGATCGTTTGTGCTCGTGTACACTTCCCGCTGACCGGGGGCACATTTCATCCCAAACATCTCGGCCATCTGCCTCTGACCGTACTTGATTACCCATTTTCAAATGAAACCCGTCCCACGCAGCTTCCCCCCACCAATAACCGACACAAACCCCAACCACTTGAGGCTGCTCCAGCTGCCTTCGCTCCTACTTTGTGAACTTGTACGAAGGTATTTTCACACTCTCCCAACTACCAAAACAGACCGATTAAAACCAGCTCACTACCGCGTGCCTCTGAGGCTCGCTCCACAATACAAGCCTGTATATGCCAAATAACTTCAGAACAGCCCCTCACCCCACCCCAGAAAATTACTTCGCCATGCCAGGAACAAACATAAGCTGATCCAAGGCCAAGGCTGGGTACAGAAATGAAAGGTAACGGTATGGATGAGATCACTACGTCGTGATCCGACTCCAGGGCAAGCCCGGGGCGGGAACATCGTGTGAGTGAGTGGGGAGGAACATGGTGCAATCTCTATTAACTTTTCCTTTCATTTTTTTTTTAAGTAGGCTGAGAAGACAAAAAAACATGGGAAAGGAGAAGCAATTAAACGTTCATGTAACAAAATTTCTCACTTCACTTTCTCCAACTTCTCTTCTGAATTTTGGTGGGCCAAACACATCACAGACTCAGATCTAACAATCCTGTCTCTTGCAAAAACCACTATCAAATCTACTGCTTTAGATATTAGATGTTATCTCTTCTCTATGCTTTAAAACAATCTTGTTTGCCTGCCTTCATTTTTACTCATCCCTATTAATGAACCAGTGTTTAAAATAAAACAAGAAGTGAATTAATCAGAAATCAAACCATCAGCCACCTCTGAACAATTCAGCCGTTACTGGGAGCAGAACGGAAGGCAAGCGGTACGTGGGGCCTGGAGAGTTCCCAGGAAAATCAAACCCCAGACACAAGGGTGGGAGCTGGGGCCGGTGAACGGGAGAGCTGTGCTCCCGGGCTGCTCTGTGACTCACCTGCCGCAATTTCTGTCTTTCCTGACGTTTGAAACTGTTTTAACCTCCTGTGACTCTCCAAGACTGTTGTCTTGAGGAATCAAACTCCTAGGTACTCCAGTAAGTTTGGGATCTTTTTCAGTTATTTCAGCAAGAGCTCTGCACACTAAAGACTACAATTTTTAATTTTACAGAAGGAATGAAAAGCTGAAGTCTAATACCTAGTTTTAAGAAAATAACCAATTGTTCCCATGGTCTCTCCTATCTATAAAGCCATCAAGCCGGACTAGTGAGAATTGAAGTAAGGCTGATGAGAAGTGAACTTCTCTCCCATCCACACCTTCCCTTAAATATCCATATCCTTAACTTACGTTTTGTTGTACCTGTTTTCTGGAAGATAGAAAAAGGTCTGTATCTACAAACAAGGTCAGGGGTTTTTCTGCTGTAAGGGATTTTTAATTGTAAGCTGAAGTCACAGACCTTAAATACAGCAGAAGAAACCAACATAACTGCATCACTTCTGTGCTCTCTGGGGGCTGAACGTGGAGGGAAATTTTAAATTTAATAATTTTTCAAAATGTATCTAAATTAATCAGGTGCAATAGGGATCTTCTTAGACTGGTTTAAGAATATTTTCTGCTAACTTAGACTAAGGAAACTGTTTAAGCAAAGTCATTTAGGCAAACATCAATATGAATAATTTTTAATGGAATTTAAGAGTGCTGCTACAAAATAGAAATTTGTTTTAAAAACCCCCAATATCTTTGAGATCTAATCAGCAAAAGAATGCTTGCTTCAATTTCAGATAGAATTTTTAATATGGCAACAACCTATGCATTTTATATGTCCCCTACCGTAGGCTGCTCTGAGCAATTAAAACAGGTGAATCTAATGGGACATCCTTCCATTGTGTTTCAACAAAGCATTTGTATGAACCTTGTCCTCATGGTCTTTAGCTCCCTCCAGTGCCATCAGATCTCTAGAATTGCTTTCCAGTTGATAAAGACCACCACGTATATATAATTTTAAAATTGTATTATTCTGACAAAACTAGTGATATCACTAATAAATAAAATAAAAAGTATGTTAATAATTTAAAATGGTAACAGAAGTGTATTCTCTCAACGACTGGGACCAAAAGACATAGCCAGAAAGTAAAGAGAGATAACCAAAGAGGTAGATCTCAAATAGGAATAAAACTATACCGACAGCCACAAAATGCTTTATAAGCCTTATTTATTGGTATTTGCACCATGCTCTTCAGATGAAAACAGAATGAATAAACTAATATTTCATACTAGTTCCCATAATTTGAAGAAACAATTATCTGCAAAAGCAGACAAAGCAAAGGTTCGGACAGTTCCCACATTTTTCAGCTCCTGTGTGGCTGGTGCAGCCTAAGCCCCAAACACTGAGAATGCAGAACCGGGCACTTCCCCAACTGCTATCTGAAAATCACACAATGTTATTTTTAACAGAAAATTTAGAGATGGAGGTGGGTGGAGCTGACGGTCTCACGTGACACAAGAGGAATTTTGATCCCAGGACGGAGCTTCCGCAGGAAGTAGGGAAGCAGTGACAGCTCAGGGAAGGAACAAGACCCAGATGAGCCCAAAACAATGGGAGGACAAATGGCTGCTGGGTTTTGAGCAAGGTGGTAGGGAGGACTTCACTGCCTGATTTAAATATGCTTGTACAAAGGTCTTTAGAGAAATAGTTCACACGTATTTAACATGCAATAATATAAATCCAATACTGGAATTTTGCCTCTTTAGGCACCATCTCAACTGAGAGATTTTTGTTCAGTACTTTAGGAAGTTAGGTTCCTTTGTAAAAACGCAGTGATTTTGACTGTTGTGCTGCTCATAGGATGCCTCAGACCTTTCCTTTTACGCCAGCATCACACAGGATGCCTGCTGCAGGCACCGGGGCTGGAACAGCAGTGTCTTCACAGCACTACCTGCCAACACCTGCTCAGGAGACAACAGTTTAAGCAACTCACAGCAGCTCACAGTTCAGTTTTTGCTGTTCTCTGAGGCAGGCTCCCCCTCCCTCCCCGCCCCCCCCCCCAACGTTCTTTTCCAACTTGGGAAAAGCAACTCCAGGCCTCTGTAAAAGGAGGCACGCAACCTGGCACCTAGTCTTACAGACATCTGTAAGGAACACACCTCTCGCTCTAAAGTGAGTCATAACATAAAGTTATTCTTTTTTCCTTTAAAACATTTGCTTGATCATGAAATTTAGTACCAGAAATACCTTAAAAAAAATCATTTTATGAACAAGCAAGATATGGAGTTACATCAGCCATTTTAAATTGCTAATTTTGAGGAGTACAGTAACATTAATCTTTGGCTACTGTGAAAAGCACTGTCTGCAAATACCTGTATCTGTGTTCTTTTGCCATACAATAAAACAAAGAAGTCAAATTTAAGTGCTGGTCTCTCCCTGGTACACATTAATTTCAGGCAGATAAAAGGAGCAAGAAATCAAGCTTGAAGCCAAATTCAAAGGCAAACAATAAAGGTGAACATACAGCTTCTGTGGGAAAGCCATTCACAGGGAGCGACTGCGCTTTTGAAAAAGTGCAGCCCTCTCACTCCCATAGAAATGTAACACATCAAACAAAAAGAACCGTCAGTCATTGTTTGATGATTCTGCTCTTTGCTTAGATTTTCACTATTCCTAAAAGGAAAACCTAATACAGACCCTCCACCTTTGCTTACTCACACGTTGTTTGTGCAACATCAATACATGTGCACTGACTACAGAACACTCCCCCAAACTGTATTTGCATATTTAGTGCTTTTAAGCTCTCAATTAAAATGGACACCTCACGGAATACTGTGGCTTTCCAAAGGCTCACAAACAGCACTAATTTAGCATGTGACATGATATGCCATTTTAGAATATTTTAAATAAAATATTTTGGCCCTTCCGCCTCTCTTCCCCACTGACCTGCTAACTTGACTCAACTTATCCTGAAGCAGAATTTTAATCATTACAAAAATATGAACCCCTTTAATTCTCATCTCTCAAAACAGAAGATTGTCTATAAAAGACCTTAAAATAGTATTAAAAGCTCTAATCATTCAAATGTTTGTAAAACAGATGGTAGGATATACTTTATACTTGCAAAACATATTTTACCATCTGCAAAACGTGTTTTTAAAACGGACTTCTCTAAGCTGCATGCTTTTAAGACTAAAGTAACAGAGAATTTAGAACAAATGTGTGCACAGGAAAAGTAAAATCCCTGACAAGGCACAACCTTAGCCTGTTTCCTCTCTCAGCCAAGAGTCGCGTCTGCTGGTTTCGGCACAGACAAGTTTTCCATCGCAGTTCCCTGACTCCCAGTCAAGCAGCCAGGTGCTGCAAAACATGGAACTGAGACAGGACCGGGTAAGCGCGCAGAGATGTGTGCAGGTGATGGATGTGCGTGTGCGAGAAAGAACTGCCGGGTGAGTGCACAGGAATAAAAAGAGGCAAGGGGAAATTATGGACGGACTTTTAAAACCCCTTATTCTCTAACTAACTCAATGTTATAATGAAGAAGTGATACTGCAGCTGCTTAGGGCAGAATTGGTTCTCTTAAACTAGCTTTATTGACTATTCATTATAGTTACAGAAAAGTGTTGTAATTACCAAAAAAATTACTAAGCATATTATTCATAGAACATAATTATTTCAATATTACAACTTTAAAAACCATCAATAGCAGAACAGAACCTTACACTGAAGAGAGTATTAAGATTCAGGAGGTACTAAAGGTAACATATACGCACCGCCCCTGCACTCTCAGCATCCTCACTGACCTCCTTGTCGGCAGACTTTGCAGAGGCCGAGGACTGAGGAAGCCTGGGCAGGGAGCATTCTCCCACAGCTCGGTCCTTCTCTTCTGACATGGGTCTCCATGCTCCAGAGCCCTGAACACAAACCACCATCCTACTAAGGCCGAAGGGAACCTCTGTGCTGAGGTATACTGTACAAAAGTCTGCTAAATTTAAATTACTGTCTTGTTCTCTGGAAACCTTAATTCTAGCCACCCTTTTCTCAGGGGACGAGGGGAAGGAGAAAGAAGGAAATACTCTAGCCATTACGGTTGGAAGCAAGTACAAAACAGTGCGGTGAGCTCTACCTATGTAGGTAGCGTGAAACAAACACACTGAGAGGTGGAAAATAATTTCCTTTCAGCTGGCATTAACTCTGAAACTCCAGTGATGCTGGCTTATGCTTTTTTATTTTATTACACTGAAAAGAAAGTATCACAAAGCTACGAATAACAACCCATTTTTGCACCAGAAGTGGGTGGACCCTGCCCCCACACACTCAATCACAACGGGCAGCAGGGAATCTGAGGGAAAGAAAAGCCACACTGAAGAGCCCAAGGTGTGCATTCAAGTTCTGGAAAACTTCAGAATTCCACTGGATGACTAAAAGTCACAATATTCCAGTAGAGGACACACACATCTTAACCGTCTCTTTGTCTGCAGAGGGCAGTGTCTCATGTTTGCATTTTAAATGGCTGAAACCCTAAACCTAAATTATTTATTAACAGATTAAAAATTTCCTTTTCTACACAAAAGGAACATTTAAACAGTCGAAGAAGAATTGAACTAAAACAGACACTAAAAATCATGGGTAGAATTGCTGCAGAGGGGAAGGTGAGTAGGGGTCTAAGAAGGTATTTCTCTTCCTCAGATGTGCTGCATATTCCTACACCAACATACACTGAGGGGTCACGAACCCAGCTGGGGCTTTGGCCGCCCTTACAAAGCTGTGTTCAATACCCAACTCTTATTTTGCACAAAGACATAAACCCAGCAATCCTCTTTACAGTGTCTTACTGCAAAGATGCACTAACGGATGTACAGTACCCTTCAGAGTTGCAGTCTTGGTTCAAATATGCACCTAAAACTTCGTGGGCATCTGACACTCACAGCCCACAGGTCTGGTGATAAATGTGCAGTTCAAAGCTGTGCTAGAAGCAGAAGCATGCAGCAGCTCCAGTGGAACGATCGTGACCCGGCTGTAGCCTGGACTGGCTCACCTATTGCTCTGATACCTGTAACTAGAAACTGCGATTTAGGAGTGCTGAAGACAATTCCAGGATTTCCATTCGTTCTGCATTACTATAATTACAGCTTCTGGATCAGGGTTTACACTAAGAGCAGCAGCAAGGACTGCAAGGTGGAAAAGACTCAGATCGGATGGGTCAGACAGGGAGAAAGCCTGGAGAGAAAGCTCAACGGTTCTGGCGCAAAGGAGGTGCGTTCTTGCATTACTTACACCGTATCGGGTACTTACACATACGCTGTCTATAAACATTCTGGCCGTATGTGAAACACAGCTTTTATCACACTACAGCATTTTAACTCCACTTCCTCTACTCAGCAGCAAATGATTAAATTCACCACAAAAAAGGGTGCCTAAGCGTAGGAACTGATACATTACACAGAAGTTAATAACACATGATGACTAAATATAGCCATTCTCTGTTTTCTTCTGCATTTTCCAGCCTAAGACATTTTTGCAGCATCTTGAACACACTGGCTGCCCTGTATTGATTGTGATGCTCAAAACCAGTGACAGGTGCAGAGCTCTCAATACGGCACTTTTCCCTCACCTCATCCCACCCACGTTCAGATCCTACAGCTTCAGCTTGTAAAACTACAGCTCTCTTCTTTGTTGAAACGCACATGCACAGGAAGTCCAGGGAACAGGCTGCCAACAAGCAGATGAGAAAATTAAAAAAAGATCTGAGACGCTAATAAACCATGCCAGAACTACACACTGCATCTAAATACAAATTTTAAGGGAACATCATTGGACTACTTCTGCAGATAAGCATGTCCTTAATTTTAATTAAAAAAGAAAAATTCCCTCCTTTGAATGAACCCACTTCTATCTGAGACATCTTATGATTTTCTGTTTCTTTGCTTAAAGACAATAGAATGGGGAAGAAAGAAAAAAAAAAAAAAAGGTTGATATAATTTACGTTCGGGTCACTGACTTTCTTGATTGTGGCTCCAAATACCAAGCCTTTAAAAAGGTAAAAAAAAAAAATCAACCACCCATACTGCTCTGCAGTAGAACTTCCTCCTGTTACCTACATTCATTTTTATCAGTGTAAGCTGCATATATTTAGTGGAGTTACAGTCAAAAGGTATCCCAAAGAAGAAGAAGAAAAAAAAAATCTTCAACTAACATCACAATTGAAAAACACAACTTTTCTAATGTAGCATTGATTTCTAAGAAGTATGCAGGGAAACTGCCATACATCTACACAGACACATACCTGTCTAACCTCTGCAGAGTAAAAGTCTGTTTCAGTTTTCTGCATGTCCAGCGTTAATCCATTACGACGCTTTGTGGTACAGATGTTAGGAATAAATGTGAAACAGTTCAGAATTTAAAAGATAAACTATTTAAACATGGATACTACAACCCAATTTGCCCTGTAATCCATACATGTCTAAAAGCAGCATAGGCTTGTACAGATTCTGGTAATTACAGAGTTTTGTTTCAAAACCCTACAATGTTTCATACAATATAAACATGGTAATTGTCACTTTATCTCACATCTACACTGTGATTTCAATTATGCACTACAAAGGGAATGCTCATGAGAACTGAACTGAGAGGGTAAATCACACTTCTCATAATAACAGTAACAAACCTGCGTTCATTAGTGTTTGTTTTTAAATGGTATTTGCTGAATTATTACAAACATCTCTTCCAGACTAGTGAAAAAAAGAAAAAAATGTACTGGGCGCGGCACTAATCTTTCATTTGTAAGCCTCGTCTTGAGGGAAATCGGTTTCATATTCTTTACAGCCACGTGACTTTATCAGAAAACCACAGCGCACAATTTTGGCATAATTAGCAGGACCTTCTTAAATACAGCCCAGAAGAAAGCTCTGAGGGAAACAAACACATTTCACATCATTAGGGAAAGTCAGAGCCGAAATGGAGGTACCAGCCTCTGCACAGAACAACAGAAATCCCACCTATTTTTAGTTCACAATCCCAATAAGAAAACAGCTGGGAGTCTAATGAAAATATCTTAGTGACAAATTTAATGGACTGAACACTAAAGTTACTATTTTTAAATAAAGTTCCTAATTATCTTTCAAAACAAGAAGCAATTAAGCAGCAGTGGAGCCACTGCTTCCCAAGCGTCTGGTAAGGCTTGGCTCCGATCAGATTGAAACTGGGTAATGGCTCAACACCTTTCTGATCCTAAAAATTGGTCGAGGGCCAGGTTTGGGGTTTGGTTGGGTTTTTTCTAGTTTAATGAAAGTAGTTCTGCTTTGACCTGTCCAGTCCTGCCTTGCCCTGTTTTTCCCTGCTGGCTCCCCAGTCACCCTCCTTGCGAGCAGAGAATGCTGCTGTGCAGCTGCACAATTTGCAACCTGCCCACGCGAGGAAAAGGTGGAAAGGCAAACAGAAACGGAGCTCATAACGTCTGAAGAGAGCTGGTGAAAGTGATAAATGGTAACAAACTGCCTGGATCCTAGAGTAATTGAGCTCTGTGCAGGAGAGGTGGACAGTGAAGTACTCCAGAGGCCATGGTGAAGGGTCAAGGATCTCACCAAGCAAAGAGCTCTGAAAGAGCAGAGGAATTCACAACATGGAGCATACTGATATTTGCAAATTTACTGAATGAGCCACATAAATCACAATAAAGGGAGTTTTAACCTGACGTTCTTTTCCAAATAGCTCTCTAAAACTAGGCATTTAAATTACTGGTTCCCTTGATAACTCACTGTGACAATAAGGAATATTTTCTGCTTGTAGTTTCACAGAAGACTATTCCACGCTTCATACATGCTATACACCTCATTTTTGAAACAAACTTTTATCAAGGGTAGAGAATTACAGTCAGCATTGGAAATACACAGGTAACACGAATATCTACATTTTAATGTGACATAGCAGGATCCTAGAGTCTGGAATGCCCATTTGGGGAACACATCATCTGTGCTGGTAAGACAGGAGGAAAACTCTAAATCCATCCTCTTACTCCTTCTACAAAATCACTTTGGGTCGAGATTCTTGATGACACTGCAATACTTCTTGGCATTAGTACCATGAAAGACTGAACAGTAACACCCTTCGCTCATCTGATTTCATTTAAAGCCTCACACCATCCAAAATCATCCAAGGGTTTTTGCAGATGTGAGCTTTTATAATACTCTTCTTGAGGAAGAGACACACCACACCACCAATCTACAAACAGGGAAACTAAGTTTCACACAAGTCTGGCCTTTGATAACAGCATGTGTGGGTCCTGAAGCAGTTCAGCTCTGCGGAACACAGGTGAACAGTGGGTCCTCCAGCAGAAATGGTGAAGAGAAGCTATTCAGGCTGAACCAAGATAAGAACAGAGACTGTACACCTTAACTGCAATACCTGTTCTTCATGGCACAGACTGATAGGCAGAGCTGATCTCCACAGATCAATAAAATACCAAATATAATACCAAATAAATAAAATACCAAAAATACCAAAGACCAAAATAAAATAACCACCAGCAGACTCGAGAAAGACTGGTTCACTCCTGAAGCTCAATTTGATGAAAGAACATCCAGAGAACAGCCACACTCTTTACGTAGCTATGTAAGCAGCTTGTCTTGCCAGATACGAAGCTTCAAGATGCTCAACTTTGCCAAACTGTCCCTGATTTTCTAACATCACAAATGAATAATTAAAATCCAACTGAGATGCCTTAATAGCAGAACTGGTGGACGCTGTGTTTCAGACGTGGTCTTCAACAACTCTGCCAGCATCACCATTGCCATCATTGGCAATATATAAACAAAAATGGCAAGTCAACACAATTTGCAGGGATCTTCATTCATTTATAAAAAATACCTAGGCTTCAGAGGGTCTTGAGTTGGGTTTTTTTTGGTTGGCTTTTTTTTTTTTTTTTTTTTTGTAAAAACACAAATCTCTCAGCAAAGATGGCACAGCACTACCCGGCCACCTGAGCTGGGCTGGATGCGGCCCCCAGCCGCACCTCGCTCCTTCCAGACCCTCCTCCAGGACCCAAGGCTCTTTCCCTCCCCCAGCTCCAACAGCCTGACTAAAAATAGCCCTTGCTAGCTTTTCCTCTGGCTGCAGTTTACATAAGCCCTTTGGGGGAAGGGGGAACCTTGCAGAGTACCCAAGGTACTTCACAGCCTTCACAGAAAATTTACTGGGCAGCCAAGGCGTCGCAAGTGTAAATCACCATCCAGACACTGAAACCCTCACTTGCATAATGAACACACTACAATTTAGCCTCACTGGTAGATGCGCTTTGTGGAGATTTAATTAGTGTACCACAATACAAATACAGTTAGCACAGAATTCCATTTAACAACTGATTTTTTTTGTTTGTTTCAGCTACAGAATCAATGTATAATGTACTACAGAGCAATCAGTTAAAAATAGTATTTCAAATCACAAAAGCTATCAACGACATCCTGCCTACAAAATTATTCTTAATCACACATAAAATTTCTTTCAGTTTATTTAGCATTTAGTCTATAAAAAATACTTAAAGAATACTTAAGTTCAGCTTCGGTTGATAAACTTGTTCACCTCATATAAGCTTAATCTATTTTTTAATTTTCAGCCTGCCCCTCCTGAAGTAAGGATTTTACTGCCATGTTCTCCACATGCAAGCACATGGTCTCAATAAACTTTTGAGCCTGTTAGCAAATTTATACCAAATGTACTGCAGACATCTTTGTCAGGGGTCTCTCAAAATAACAAATTCAGCAACACCTGTGAATGCAGGCAAGCATTCAGACAAATGAAATTTAAATCTAAGTCCCCAGTGAAGGAAACTATCAAACAGTGGAGTTCACAGAAGAGGAAAAGGAGAGAGAGAACGTGCAAGTCAACAGCACGGAGTGCTCCCTCTCCCTGGGAGCAGCAGTGATGTATTTGCAGTGTTTCAGCCCAGCAATCATTTGGAATCGAACCTGGTGCTTTCACACTGTACCAACAAATGTACTGCTCTCATTTCATCCACATAACAGAAATTTTCTGTTGCCTCCTATCTTTTAGAGCATTGTTGCTTTTAATTCCTTTTTTAAAGCAAGTCTTTAATGAGGTTTTACAATATCTTTTTAGGTCTTAGTTTGATAAGAGTATTCTCCTAATTGTTGTCTTCTAATTTTGAAATGTTCCTTTTCTGCAGCACTACAGTACGAGTGATAAGAGCTCTCATAAAAAAACCCAAAACCCGCGTTCCAAAAGCTGTCGTGCCTGCTGATGGCAAACATCACAAAGAGCAGATCCCAAGGTCAGGCAAAAACTTCCAGCAGGCACTCAAGCAAACCGCAAAACCCTAAAAATACCGGTCACACCTGGCTCCACGTTGGCTGCTATCGGGGCGCCCGGAGAAGCACACCATTTCAGCAAAGCCATTTCCTGCTGGAGCAGCGTTTACTGCGGCTTCCACCGCAGCAGCCAGAGCCCAGGGGTCCCCCTCTCGCAACCACCCCGCAGCCAGTCCGGCCGCACCCCGCATCAGCTGTCCCGGCGCTCCTGCCACCGCATCCACCCAGGGAACGCCAGGCTGGCTGTTACACAGGTAATGCAAAAATGATGCAATCGGCGCTGCGCTTTCTCGTTTCCTCCAGCAATTATTTATAGCTTGCCCTGTATTCCGCGCCTGCAGATCCTCCTCCCGCGGGAGGGATTCCTCGAGAAGGCTGCTCCAGCCCGTATGGAAGTCTTTTCTTCCCCTTGTTTCTGTATCATATTGAACTGTTTGTTCGAATCACAGCTCAAAACAAAACTCATTCAGGGCTTTTTCTGTTTGCACAAAGGGAGGTTGCAAAAGCATAAGAGGAAAGGGTGAGTGAAAATTAATTCTCAGGAACTAAGATGAACTTTAACAGTTGCTTTGATTGATTCTCAACACTTGACCGCTATGGTTTTTTACACCACTACAGTAATCCAAGACCGCTACACCATTAAGTCAGATACTAACAATTCAAAATGTCATTTGCCCTGTTTTTAAATAAAGTTATGGGAATTTTAGAGTAAAAAAAAAAAATCAGTAAGTACAAATGCCTAGTACACCCTAAGTGCATGACAACCTTACAGAGTTTACACAAACACCACTCCTCCTCTTATTTTAACTCGTCATCCTAAGTAATACATTTAACACACAGGCTGACCACCAGCTGTCTTCACAAAAAACCAGAGGATTTAAGGATGACCGTGTACACAATAATCTATTTTACTTGTTCAAATTTAATCAAAGTAAGTGTATGTTTTTGAGACCTGAGATTACAGGAGAAGTTGCTCTTGCAGCAAACACTGTTATTTTTAGAGTAAGTTTGTTGCACTTTCCCTACCACTAAAAAAGTATATTCTGTGCCTAGTGAAAATCTAAAAAATACCCAAACAAACAAACAAACACAGAAAAAAGGGCAACACCATCTGCAAGGTCCACATACAGCAAAGGCAAGCCAAAGAATCTGGAGCTTTCAGCAGTCACGTAGCTCTGCCAATTGTCTGACTTTCTTTCTCCCTTCAAACGCTGGACCTGTCTTGCAGTAAATGCAGCAACTGTGTGCTTATCAGCTTTGCACCAGCAGCCCGACATGGTGTTTAGTGAAATAGTGAGATCCCCTCACTCCAGGAACGCGTGGCATTGCTTAGAAGACGAAAGGCGGCTCAGCAGAACACGGAGGAATCCATGCTGTCAGCGATATTGGTGAATTGTGATGAATTAACTCACAGTAGGAGTAACTTCATCTACTTTAAGAGAGTTCCTATAAGGATGAATCCAGGCTATTGAATTTTTCTTAATCTTTACAATCATGAAAGAAAAACAAAATTGTGTAGGTAATGGAATGTTAGTAGCTGCATTTAATGATCCTGTGTTACAATGCAACATACTGATTTCTTGAAAAAATTGTTTTCTCACAAGTTTAAATCAACACAGAGTAATTGCTCAAAATGGACTGGGCATGGAGTCAGGGCTTTGAACGCATACACAAAATCTTGTTTACTAGTATATTAGTTGTCTGAAAAATAGTGGTCATTTTAATTACATAGAAAATGACTTAGAAAGTCTCAAAACTTAACAAATAATCAACAAAAATCAATACTACACATCTCCTTGAAGCAACTGATCTGACCCCATCCTCAAAACACGTCTCTGAATTAATGACCATATGGAAAGGATTTCAAAGTCCCTCTTGATTAAAAGCTGGAAACACTACTTTTCAAGGTGCCAACTCTGTTTTGTATAACTAACCACACATACATTTAGCTTTAGGTACACACAGGTACACAAATCACACGCTCCTCTGCAGAACAAGCTCCCTGCCAGGGTAGTTCACTGACTCTCATTCAGTTACAGACTCAAACCTATCAACAGAGCAAGAGATCGATATGACATTCACAGCATCTCCTCCATAGCCTCAGCGGAGAAAAGATGTTTTTTCATATACTTCTGCTATCTTCTCTCATACTATTAATTACTGCCACAACAAAAACTTTGAGGATGGGAAAAGGAAAGAGTGGGAAGGAATGGAGAACCTGTTGCCATTAAAATGCAGAAATTAGTAAAGTTTTAATTAACAGAAGGTTTTCCTTTATATTCCATCTCCTGCTTTATTGCATTTCAACTCTTCCCCTTCACCCACAAAAGAATTCCCCTGCATTTGAATTTATACATTTGCAGAGAAGAATGGCACTAAAAACAAAGCAGAAGCATGGACAGGTATCAGAAATATGTGGACTACGAAGTCCAGATACTACGGAACCAAACAGCCTTGAAAGCAATTACAGAAATACGCATCTGATGTTTGCTTTTAAAAAGCTCAAGATTATCTTATTTTCTCTTTTTGAAATTGAAATCTCAGGGCCTATGTACATTTTGTCATTTATCTGCATTATTAAATGTTTATAACCATTTGGTGATGCAGCATAGTATTCTTTATCAAACAGTAGTCTGCCATTTTTACCACTAGTAACAAGGAATCTGTTATTCTCTTTAGTAAATTATTTTTAATTCTGTGTTAATTAACTCTACAGTTGTAGGCAAACCATCAAGAAACTGGGCTAAAGAACAACTCTGCCTGCAGAACTGTACCCAAGTTCTAAACTGGCTTATGAGGCCGCATCACTCTTTGGTTTATACAGCAATACTCCCACATTCACATTCTTTGATAACATCAACTTTGGTTTTAAAGCAGACTACTAAAGCAAAATACTAGCTAAGAGAGACATCCTAAGCAAACCTCCAACTGCTCTCAACACAGTATTCTTCACCAGCTAACTAAAATGGCAATGTGCTTGCATTCATGGCACTGCCTCGATGTGCTTCTGCCATTCAAAGTGAAACTTGGCTGCCAGAGGAAAACAGCAACCTACTAAAGAAATCACGTGGACGCCTACTTATGATCACAGAGGAAAAGTACTGTTTTCTAGACAAATTTTATTAAAATAAAATGTTAACATTCATGCCAAAGTTTCAAAAATATTCTTGAGCAAGCATGTACCTAACCCAAGCAGATTTTGTGCATGTGAATTTGTGACTGAAGGAAAGAAGTACATGTTGTGTGAGCAAATGCTCTATTTGCATGTGAAAGCAGATGTAGCACATTGAGAAATGAACGTCCATTTCCACTAAATCAGGCATCCATGAACACGTGCGCTAGGGTTTATCCTTAACTCTTGCAGGCATTAGCAAGTGATACACTTAAATTAAAAGGCAAAGTGCGATTATTTGGATGCACGACTGGATCAAGAAACAGGGGAAGAAATTCCAACCCAGCTTTTTCATGCTCTTCAGAACAGGTCCTCCAGTTGAAGGCCAACCCCTAATATTTACAACTAGACACGGAAAGGAAGTTGCATCTGCAGCCAAAGGACAGAAAGGAACCGACACGTTAACAAGAAGTGTGGAACAAAGGAGAAACAGAAGCAGCAAATGAACGAAGTTGACGGGTGCGGGGAGGTTACAAGTGGCAGAGCGAGTGAAAGTGGAGGTAGAGATTGGATTCCTGGAGCAAACAGTTAAACCCTTTCACAATCATTCAGAACTATGCAGTGGACATCGCATAGACCTCAAAAGCCTGTGGTATGACCTCTTAAATGATAAATATTTTGGACTTGTAAAGGTCTTTCTGCCCTTACGGCTCATCGCCTTTAGTATTTCCACTTACCAGTGCTCCTAATTTGTAAGACTCAAGCAGGCTATTCCAGGATATCTTCTGTTTTATCTTGCATCATACTGGGATGTAATTTATTTTGAAGAAAGAGAAGTTTATCTGGGGTTGACTGCAGCTTGAAATTATGAATTTATGATTAGCTGTGACAACAGTGGGAACATGTGTTGGATTCATAATCCATTTACTGGCTAAATTTAGGTAATCTGGTTTTCATAGCACTTGCCAGCAGGCACATCCCTGCTATTGACAGTCAGCAAGAACGGGCAGACACATGGAGTAGCTGGGTATAATTCAGCTACTTATATATTTGGACTCATTTTGTTGGTAGTGACTTCACTGAAGTCATGCAAAGACAGGAGTTACTGTGCTTCCCAACCTACAGCAACCTATTTCTGCATCTAATACTCCACTGGACTGCAGAGAAAATATATCCTGGGCTGTTTGGTTTTGTGTTGGTTTTTTTTTTTTTTGGGGGGGTTTTTGTTTGTTTGTTTAATTGAAATTTAACTTTTTCTAAAACATGATCCTCTACTCCCTCAGGCTGAGGAAGAGTAGGGAGAAGACCCTAATTCAGTTATCTCTAAGTGCTCTGGAACAAAGTAAGGTGAGTTTTATCATCAAGACTAAGGATTAGGAGATCTGGGTCTGTTCCTTGGCTCGCCAAAGAATTCACACAGCAGTAGGCAAGGTCATCAGGTTTAGATCAGTGAAAGAGGACATGAATATTATTCTTCCTCACAGGAATGTTTAACAATGTAATTGTTAATGTCCGTAAGAAGCTCACGTATGCTAGGAATACAGGCCAGGGAAATTCCTGTCCTGTTGGATGTGACTACGCAGACATAGCTTGCAGAGCTGGAGGAGACCAGAGCAACTACTCTGCCAAAATCACATCGAGTGGAAAGAAAGTAAAAAGGAAAAAAAAGTAATGAATAATATAAGAAACTAGACTAACAGTAGTACCACTGATAGATCAGCCACTATTTAAAAAGGTGAGACTTCCAGCAAACGCACTTTACTATATGCTCCATGAAGGGAACTTTGTCACAAAGTGAAATCAACATGGAAGAAAATCATTAAGTGCTCAGATCGGGGCTTTTAATTGCTCTCTACAAGTCAGCAAAGCCAGAAACAAAACACACCATAAATCTTAATAAAAATATAAAGCATTTACAACCCACAACAAATCAGAAATTAAAAAACCAGCGCGTCCCCATCTGCTGATCCTTTAGCAACTTTGCACAGCAGTCAGCTAATAGCTGCACTCCCCTCCTTTCTTTGATAAGTATTTTAAAAACAAACATCTTAAAAAATACTTCTCATAAAACTCTTCTGGAGCAGCCTGGCACAGTTTCAAGCTATCGGAGCGGCTCTGCTGAAGTTCAAGAAACGCGACTCTGCACCTAGCTCAGCCACCTCCCCGTGCTTTCTCCTTCCCTGAAATGGCAGGCAGCAGGAGAAAAGCCGTCGCGGCCGGCAGCAGGAAATAGCGTGAGAATGGGCTCCCTTGTGCTACTTCCAGCCCTTCCTGATATCGGAGGGTGTGAAGTGGCTTGCAAAGACTGTCTCTCACATTATTTCCTTTTCCACCTCAGCCAAAACCAGGAAGCGCCAGCTAGGAGATACGCAGAGAAAACGTAGTGTACAACAAAGCACAAAATCAAAGGCCAAGGAGTCTAACTAAGCCAAGGCTTAACAAGCAAAAATTCAAGTATCTGTGGCCACAGCCTAATATTAGCAAGTCTAGAAAAAGCACTAGCGGCTAGTGTGCCCAGGCTTTGCTTTTGATCTGCTACATAGCTAATCCAAAGGCTACTGACATCAAAGCAATTTTCTTCAGGACATCCAGAGACTGGGTCAGACCTCGCAGGACCATGCTGGCATCCTTCATGCCCTTGTACCACAAACAGCATGTTTATATGGGAGAGATCCTACCTACTCTGACTACTCTGCTGTGTACTTCTGAGGCTTGAAGAATACAGCTCTGCAGATGAAAACCAAGGTAGAAGTATTAGCAACAACAGCACTTCAAAGAGATCACGTTTGAGGCATATATTTTACAAACCAGGCTTGGCACATGACAGTGGAAATGGCTCCTATATTCTTAATATTATGTAATATTATTCTGAATAAAATGCAATTCTGTGCCTTCAGGGAAGAAATATGAAGGATGCTGAATAATTTATTTAGCACCATTTGAGGTTTCTGTATTCTAGACACTCCCGTGTTCTTCTGTTTATTATTAGCCAAGAGCAGTATCACATGGCAGCTTCAGTAAAAACATTCATTCTCTTCTGTATACAGCCCCACCAGACACAAGAGCAATGAAATCTGGTCTCCTCGTCAATACTGCTCCGTCCTCACAGCTAAAATACATTCCTCGCAGAGAGAAACTGATGACAACCTTGGAGATCATGTTGTTCTAAAAGCAGAATTGAAATTAATTAAGAAAGTCCAGTTAAGAAAAGGGAAACAGCCTCCTTTCCTTTCTCTGCCTCTCAAGACTGTAAAATATGCCCAGGCAGGAAGTACAGTAAAGCTCGCGACGAGCAGAGGCAGCTACTCTTTCAAAACGAACAGGGTTCCTCTGAAGTGACATTTGCACTTAGCCAGTGAGCCTGAGGATAAAGGGCAGGATACCAGAAGGGCTCTGCAGCAGATGAGGTTACCGACCGAGGCTCCCAGCTTCACACCTCCAGAGATCACAACTCCAGGCAAATGGAAAGCTAGGACAGTACCTGTGGCTTTTGGTGAAAGCCATCTCTTCCGAGCCGATGCGACCAGGAACTTGGTGAAGCAACGATAACAGTGCGTATTAACGTTAACTTCATCTGGGGAGACACTGAAAAACTGCAGCGAGCCAGCAGGAAGTATTGTAGTATTTAAAGTTACTGCTCAGGAGCAGATGAGAAATACCATTTCCAGACTCCAAAAACCTACATTCCAGTTAGGTGGATACCGCACATTAGACCGGGAATTACATTTGTTCCCACTTTCCTGGGAAAGGACAAGCAGCAAAACGTGGCTTCCACCCACCAGAGCTAGTTCTCTCCTTTCCTCAGCACAAACTCTGCAAGAGTTTAAGTCTCCATCTCCCAACATCTTTCTTTTCAAGATGCTCCAGCATCCTGCAGCTATGCCATACTTTAAAAAGCTCTTCTCTCTGAAAGGACTGTCTGTTGGACTACAGCTGAGACGCCTACACAGAGAAGCAGTTTTCACCCATGAAAAGCAGAATTGTAAAAGCAGCAATGTCAAACAGAGAGGAAGTAGGTAAGTCCTCATGGCCCTCCCAGTACCTCCCTGCCACCATCACACCATTAACAAAAGATGGAAACAAGAGGAGGGCAAGGACGTGTGCCAGTTCCCAAAGCCAGCAGGCAGGACGCTGCCTGAAGAGCTGCCACACAAGCAGACCAAAAGCCCCGCAGTGGGCCCGCTCCCTGAGGACAGGAGCACAGAGCAGCCCCTAAACTCCTCAAGATCCCTACAGAAGCTGTGCATGCATTCCATGCAGGTTTGGCAGAAACAGAAGTGAATTTCATTTCGGTAATAACATTTCTGAAAGCCAAACAAACCCCTGTGAGATATACACTCCTTACTGTTCTCTGCTAAAAGACAGTAACACTTCCAAGAGTGAAAAAGCTGCTTTTAAAAAAAAATGTAGAATGCTAAATGAGACCATATGAAGTCAAACTTTACACTAAACAATTCACACTTGAAAAAAAGGACAATTTTTAAAGAAATTAGAACCTAAAAATTTTACAAACAACTATAAAAAGTTAATTTTTGTGAACAAGAAATATTATTTGGAATTTAAAAGCAATTCACCGAAGAAAGAATCTATTAATATTTTCAACTTTCAAGAGCAAGAAGGATTTTTGGAAGTTTGATTGATCTTGAAAGAGAAAAGCCACGTTTCCACCTCCCATTTTAAGTACGCCTTTCTTGTTTCAAACAGGGACTTCAAAAGGGGAAAACGTTTAGAGCCCAGGCCCCTCCTCTGAAAGAGCTGACAACCCCAACACAGTTCGCTCAACTTTCTCTTTTAACTTCTGTTTGCCCTAACGACAGTAGCTTGCACATTCAAATTAAAATAGTCTTTACTTGATATCTTATATTTTGCTACCTTTTTTTTTTTTTTTTAGGGTGCTCACCAGGTTCATTCCAAGGTATCAATCAGATTTCATAGGAAGTAATTTTTGCCAGGTCCCTTGGAAATTTAGTATGATAAAAACAAGTCAAGAATTTCAAACTTTCCTAGCAAACATTTTGCCATTAAAAAAATCTTACTTTGCATATTCTGATATTAGAAACAACACCACCGCACGAACAAAAATGCCAGAAAGGACAAGAACTATAAAAACTAACAATTAGAAAGCTCCTCCTGCAAGAAAATAATGCCATATACTTTACTATCAAATTGAGTAAATATTATAATTATGAAATATTTTTAGAAGGAGACAGCAATGGTATAGGAAAAAAAAAATCTGTAATTTGTCAGCAATGTACAAGGTTTATTTTTGGCTCAACAGCTCATGATGTAGAATTAAGTGTTCCACTAGATGGAGCAGGATGGTAAAACCATCACGAAGGCCATCTGCCTTGCTGACCCACGGAAATTCAATGTCCAGCAATCAGGGATGGTAAGAATTTTAGCTTTCTTCTGCACATTCAAGGTAGAAGAAAATTTATTCCTCTTCCAAAAAAGGGCAACATGAAACCCCCTTAATAATATTTACTTCTTCCCATCACAGAAGTTGACTACTAACAAACACTAACCAGAAACAAACAGACAACCAAACACTTTCAGAAACGAAACTAGTTTTTCCCCATTTCTATCAAGTTTACACTACCAAGACAGAATGTACTGGATAGTTGACAGAAAATGAAAATCTTGTAGTACTTTTTATTTTGTAGCTACTGAACTTGCGAAAAGATCCATGCCAAATGATCAAACATTAGTCACCTAATGCAAAAGACATCGCTACACATCAAACAAATTCACACTAGAAACAATGGCAAAACTTCAAAGAGGCTTCTAAAGACCTGGAGCTGTGCAAGTCATAGTAAAATTATCTCCCTGGTCTCTTTTCAAACAAAGCTAATTGTTGATTTACCTTTAAGTCTACCTAAACAAAGAAAGAAAAAAAAAAAAAAAGGCACCTTACAAATTTTATTTCCTTAAATGTTCTTTAAGAGATGCAGTAGTAGACAAATGGCAGTTTTCCATCATCATGTGGAATGAGAAACCTGCATTTCCTTGACCATTAAACCTTATTTCAGCATCTCCAGAAGAAAGAGAGAGTATAAACTAACAAAGAACCATTTTAACCATTAATCGTCCAGATTTAAGTCCTGTAGTTCTTGAGTATGCACAACAAAAATCCCAGGAATGGTCACAATTATCACAAACATCTTCCCTTAAAGAAAGTCTGAACCATACTATACTGCTGTACGTCACAAATAACCGCAAACATGCAGCAGTCTCTCATGACAATGCTAATTATCTCAGTGGTACAAACAGCAGAAGAGAATTAATCATTCTCTGATACGTGCATGAAGGTGCACAAGCTGAAGTCTCCGTGACTGATCACAGGCTGCTGCCCGTATCTTTGTTTTCAGAGAAATAAACTGCACTAAAAACAAAAGCTACAAACATGGGCATGTTTCACATCAACGTACTTTCCAACTTACTAAAACTTGCTGCAGTATCTCACACTGTCACTTGGAAATGACCTGGTCTAAGTGGAAGAAGCAGGAAATTTGGTCTTTCAGACAATACAATCACCCACTGCATTGAGGTGTCAGTCTGTATTAAGAGCATTTGAAAGCACCTATGAGGTTTTCAACACAGGTGTTATTGTCTAACCGAACTCCAGCTTTTCCTACCTCTCCAAACAGCTGATTAACAGGAATCCACTACGTAGCATAGACTCCTTTTCCAAGGTAAGGGAAAGTAAGCATCAGGACCATTCAAATCACTGTCGTTAATATTCAATTACAAAATTTGTATATTGCAGTCAATATAGAGCAGAATAGAAACACTACTTACTATTGTGCACAATCAATCAGCTGATATTCATTAGATCTCTCATAGCAGGCTTTCACACCTTCGTCTTGCCAAAGTGTTTTTGTATGTTCATAAAACTCCTGAAAAAGTAAAAATAGCATTAGCAAAATGGATTATATCTGAAGAGAATCAGCAACTGGTAACACACTGTTACCACTGTAATGAACTCTAAATGGTAGCATGCTTAACAAAAAACTTTAAACATTTTTTAGAATCTGACTACAAGTTCAGTTGGCTCTTAATTGTCTTGACTTTAATGTTCTGTAACACTTAAAAAACTGCTTCTCGACTATTTTGATTGAGTTCAACCATATATTGAAACCTTGAAAGAGGGGTTAACTTTTCATTACTGACAATTCTGCTGGCATTTTTAATAATTAATACTATTTGTTAACATTTGTTCCTTAATGCACGATTCCACTGCATGTTATATTGATTTGCCTGTCAAGATTTTTTTTCCTTCACTGAAAAAAAGTACTTCTTCTCAGTAATTCTTACATGAAGGTATCAAATGATGATTAGGTTTTACTTGACTTTCCAAGTTAGTGAGGATCTTTGGGGACTACACAGACACTCGTATCTTTCTTAACTCTGTATCCTTTAACTCAAAGTACTTGCAGAATGTGCTCTTTTACAGTGTAAAAGGATATTGAACCACACAAGAAACACAGTGATACAAAGCTAAATCGTGTTTTGATTGTGTCAACCTTAAAAACTGTAAACCAAGATACGAAAGCAGACAGCCAGAAATGCAATGCTTTGGTTTTACTGAACCCTTACCACAAGCATACAACACAACCAGAAGCCCATTCTCTCTTGCACAGAGAGCCACGCTTTGGCTCCAGGAGGGGTGTTGCAATGGGTAATTGTCTTTCTGGCAATCAGTCCAAGAACTCTGAACAGACTTAGAAAGAACAGCAGCAGCCTAGTGACTTAAACACACACACCACTGTGGGCATCACTTTCATCAATGACAATGGATTTTCTTGGCTATCTCTCAGAACTTTTAAAGTGGTTTGGACTAAACGCTACTATTCTGATTTTAAGTGGCTCAGGTAAGTCATTCCAAATCAGCTGTTTGCACCCAGGACAGCACATGACCTTTAAAATAGTTGCTCTACAGATTCTATTTCTGCCCTCAGCCCTTTTTTTTTTTTTAGAATAGAAACAAAAGAATATATTATTTTAAATAGCCAATTTACTGCTTTAAGGTTCCTCCATTAACTGAGCTTTGGAACCGCTCCCTCTCTTGGGATATCAGTCTCTCACATTCTTTTACTATCAGTGCAGTCAAAGAAAGAGGTCACATCTAAATATGACTCCCAAGGTTTCACTTTTTTTTTTAAAAAAAAAAAATCACTTTCCTACTAGAATGTTAACTAATACCTGAACTATACCAGAGCAGTAGATGCTTTAAATGGCACCTTGAAGTTGCATAATGGCATTTGAAAGTAAATTTAGCGATACAGATTTTCAAATCGTTCTCTTTTTGGCAGGTCTAAGATGCATATGTGACTGTATGATCATACAACTGTGAATACCAATGATGGAAACAGCCTAGCAAATGTAAATCTGATCTTGCTTTTATTGCTACTGAATATTCACTAGCTGCACATGCACACAAACAACACTAAGTGTACACATCTAAAACACTCTCTAGGGTAAAATTTTGTTCTAATCCCTTTTAAAGAGATTACAAAGTTTATATATAGTATTAGGTGTATCTTTTCAGTTTGCTCCCTGGTTTTATGAACAAAAAAAAAGATCAATTAAATTTCTTTTGTAAGCAGAAAAGAATATTTTAATTGATTTTTTTCTATTTCTAGATTGTATGACCATTTGCTGTTAAAAGAAGTGAAAGTTTTCCTTCTCCCACTGCTGGAATTATGCTCATGGGATGCTTTCACTAAACGTTTCCAATTTTTTGGTGGCTGGGGGACTGTCACTTCCTTCAATCTTCAAATGTATCTCAGCATAGCGAGGAAGTGTGTTTCCAAAGTAAAAAGGAATAGGAAAGGAAAGGAAAGGACAGAGGGGGGAGTTATCTGGAATCTCACTGTATTTGAATCAAACCCGTTTTGGGGTGGCTTTATATGTTTATTTTTAAAAGTAACAGTAGTCTAATACAAAACATCTTATGACTCACTCAACTTATTACTACAGAGTTGGGAAATTGAAAATTTGAATTGTCAATTGTACAAGATGTTTTTTTTTCTGAAACAGCAGCTGATTCAAATGGACACACATAATTTAAATTTGCTATCTAATCAAGATAACTTACACCAGACTTCAGACAGTTAATTGAACTATTTGGCAGAGATATGGTTCTAAAATAGACATCTACTTCAAACTGGGGTCAGCATCTGCCAAGCCAATTGTCTCCAAATATACCCCAAAATACTCGCTTCATCCTGCATTACAGTAAGTAAATAACCATGCAAAAATAAGTGTACAGAAAATGCAATGAAACAGAAAGATTATTAATCACCTACAAATGTACATTTAAAGTGAGAAAAGGCAGTGTCTTAATGGAAAAAAAAGGTTAGAGCATAGTAAAGCTCTGCCACAAAAATGAGACACAGAAGTCCTTCCTCACTACTGTTTCTCACTACCACCACAACATTCTAGTAGAGAACGGATACAAAGCAATTATTTCAAACACTTATGAACCCCATCAAACCTTGTGGAAACACATTTGGAGTAGTTTCTGCAATCAGACTCTTAAACGGGATGAAAAGTAAATCCAGTTCTTGGCCCCAGCACAAACACATTGATAACAAAAAGCCCAGGATTTAGTTAACTGAACTGTTATATATTGTTCAGAAGAGTCCTCCCTGTATTTTAAGGGCAGCTCTTAACTTCCAAGAAAATATGTAGACCATAATAATATGCCTTCTTAGGCCAAATTAGCAATAAAGTTGCTAATTACAGAAATTCAAATTGCTAATTACACATACTTAATACTGCCTTGATGTCTGTCCTGCTGATCTGAACTATAAGCAGCAATACTCATGCAATTTTTTTCAATATGGTTACTAACTGTCCATGTGAGATGGGAAAAGAATTTAAGTACACATCCTTTTTTTTGGCATTTCAAAATCAGGATCTACAACAAGTAATGAGTAACAGATTACAACACGAAGACACAGTGGGTTTTTTGGAGTGGGGTATTTTTGTGTTCCTTTAGTCTTTTTTTTTTGTTGTTGTGTTTGTTTTGTTTTTAAACTGAACTACATGACTTGTGATAGCCAAATATGAAGGTATTTTATTAATGAACAACTTAGTGTCTTTAGGCCACCTCAAACATATCTTTACACATTTTGGGACCCAGTTTACACAACTGTAAACTAGGAAGGTGTTCACCAAAGAAAAGTTGGAACCAGCTTACAGACTTCCACTCTTGCTTTATTAGAAGTCTATTCATACTAGTGACTGATTTTGGAATTAAGACATAGTAGCTAGTTGCAAAAAACCCAGATTCTCCCTTCTCTCCAATACACCTACACTAACCGCAATTCTGAAATAATATTTAAGAAAAAGAATAACATAAGAAATCCTCAGCATCCCATTTGAGTCATGGAATGTAGCCTCGGGCTACTCTCAGGGAAGGCAAGTAAAACCACAAGATTTGTTATGTATTTAGGTAAAACAGGGGCTTCAGAGGCCACTAAAAAAAAAAAAAAAAAAAAAATCAAGTGAGCAACAGGGTTTCCTCCCCTGCTGCCCCGTCCCCCACAGTTAAATAGGTCTAATTTGTATGAGATCTCTAAAAATAATGAGTTAGGAAACAAATTAACCAAAAGTAGCAGGCAAATTTCCTGAAAAGAAATAGCCAGAAAACTAGTCCTTACATGTCTGGTTCTTGTTTCCGTAACACTGATTCATTTGCTGGCACATTCTAATATAACAAAGTCTACAGCAGCATCAACACAGGTTTCTCTTGCACTATAAAATGGAACTCCTCATAAAATAGCTAAAATAAACAAATACTACTAAATAACAATTTGGTTTGAGATGACATTCCACAATTAACAGGATTAAAATGTTCAAAACAATCCATAGTATTTGCAAAGTACAGTCACATTATCCATCCTTGCCCTATACACACTTAAAACTGAAAAAAAAATATTCAGTTATGTCATTTTCCATTTTAAAAAATGCTGCACTAACACAATACACACCCAAGATCCCGTTTAAACTATAGCTGAAGCTGTGTAAAGCAACAAAAATCAACATAAGTGATGACAGCATGGCATCACCAAGGAAAGTGAGAAGTGAATTCTTCCTAACAATTACGACAAGATGGCAATATGTTCTTACCACCAGGCCAGACTTTACACTTTTCAAACCGCTAACATAACCATAAAGAGGGAGAAGTCCTTGTGTAGAATGCTGAGGGAAGAAGACGCCAACGTAACACAAATCTGCACGGAACAAACAGGGCTTGACTTTGAATGCGTTCAGGCTGAGCAGGGGCATAGTTTGAATTCTGGGCACAGTCCCTCAGGCTACGCTTCTGGGAAACTGTAAAAAACTGAGAAAATCCACTGCCTGAGTACATCTCCTCTGGTCTTACTTAGATGACTGAAGTATCAAGGACCATGACTTGCTGATGGTGAAGAAGCCTCAGCTCTCATCATGCCATAACGCCACGATACTTAAAAAGTCATATTTATGTGAAGAGAAATGCATTTCAGTATTAATGTTCGATTTGTTATAAGACACCTTCTCCACCTGCTGAAAGTTTCCCAGTACAATAAGTAAACAGGCAACATTTTGTATTCACTTACAGGAACCTATGCAGATCTCTAGGGAAAAAACCCACCAGTGGAAATCATCACGTAAAAGGGATGCTTGGAAAACAGTACTTTGTTCCAGAAAGATACTACTGATACAATTCTGGATTAGAAAAGGGGTGACACAGAGTCTAATCAAGTTTAAAATCTACTTGTATTAGAAATTTTCAACAAATGGAATAAATGGCAGCAGGTAAATAGTGGTTTTATTAAAAGTCAAACCAGAGAAAGTGTTAAAAGAACTTGGAGGTTGAGCATTTCGGTTGTTAAAAAAAAAAAATAATTCTCAAGAGACAAACTCCAAGCCTGGGAAAAAATAAGGAACCAAGATCAGCTTTTGAGAGGCATTCTAAAAGGATAAAATATTAGTAGAAAATGAAAAACTGGACATGTTGTCTACAAGGTTTTGTTCCCTCCAGATATATAAATACTCAAGAGACTTTTAAAAAAATGTTTATGAAGCAATGTTTTATAGACATTAGGATGTTGGCAAGGGAAAACATTGGCACAGTTCTTGCCACTATGACACCACATTCATAGGAACCTTAGCATGGACACGCAACATTACCTTTTCTTTGTAAAATAGAATATAGGGTGGATCTGTCATTAGAACAGCTTATTTACTAAATCCAGCAAAAGTCAATGCTACTGAATAACACCTTGCCTACTAAAAGGTGTGTACAACCATTACACAATGTTGTGGTTAAAACTGGGATTCGATTCCTGGGCAAAGTTCACTGTCCCATGGAGCTGCACATTTCATAATAAGAGTTTTAAATCGGTCATCCACTTACAAAGGCAGTGATTAAAGGTCAAACCAAACCAGCTTCTAAGTGTAAAACTGTATCCTGGAGGACATTTGCTTCCCGAGGTGTTCAGCTTTTAAAAATAACATTGACCACTGGTTTCAAACCTCTTTACAAACCTACTCTGCAACGTGGGAGCACATGAACTTTACTGCCATGACAGTCAGGCAGTTCTGCTGCATTCCACCACCAAACCATATTAGAACAAGACAAGATCACAGGGCGGCAAGGCAGCATGCTGCATTCCAAGATAAATGACACAAGTTGATTTCTCCTTCCAGGATAGGTAAATACACAACAAATCAATTTACTTTTCATTGCTCATATCTGAAATGAAGTGATTACTATTGACTGTAAGGCCACTTGGTGAAGGAAACCGATGGCATCTTGTCATTCTCCCTGTGTTTGGACAGGGATACTAGAATGTGTTAAATTTGTCAAATCAGACAGTTTAATAAGCCACTTACTTGAATAGGGAAACATCTGCATTCCTAATGGTGTGAACAAGTGTTAATTATTGCTTGCTATTTAAGGGAAAATATGCCGATGATATCACAAAGGAAACGCATACCTACAAATAGTTGAAGATATTCTCCAGTTACTGGCATGTGTCCAGAGCTGAATACAAAACTCTTTGGGAGAGGCCAGAGTACTCAGCACTTCCCATAACTGAGTCAGAAATATTTTCAGCAAGGATTCAGTCTCATTATCAATAGTTTTTCATGCTTAGAAAAGAAGAATGATGCTGAAATATTTTGGGTTTCTGCTTATGGTATCTTCACATTTCTAGCAGGACAAACTAAACTGGATGTGGCTGCAATGAATGGACAATGGGAAGGGAATTTTATTTAAGAAACCCCTGTGAAGTTTGAACTTTCATTTTCCCCTTTTGCTAAAGAATTTCAAAACATCACAGTATTTGAGAAATGTGCCAACACACAACTCCATACCCATAATCTACAAAGTGTCTTTGGCTAAAAGGCCTCCCTAGCATATCATGCTATTTCTCTTTTATTTCACAAGAAGTTTAATCACCATAGAAGTGTAATCTCTAGATACTAGAACACTGCTCTGACTTAATCCTTTCACACAACTCCTATTTAAAGCACATCGTACTCATTAGTGACGAAGAACTCGCTTTTGGTGAGGGCACTAAGATGGAAGTTGGCAGATGTGGACCCTACTTCCTCATTTCATCAAGGTTCCTCTGCAATTTTAAATCAAGTAGTCAATGTTCTCTGCTTCTTCAGAGTATGCTCATACACCGAAAGAAGGCAATTCGTTAATGGCTTATACTTACTGACCGCATAAAAGACTCACAAAAAAGTCTTCTATACCATTCCAGCTCTCTCCTGGGGCAGTAGAGAGTGGTAACAGAGGCATTCCACAACCAGCAGCTATTTTTGTAGACCTCTGCCTAAGAAGGAAGGTTTATTAAAACTCTGAGAAATTTCCTTTGAGGCTCAAATTAGGGTTTGGAAAATGTCTTTGATACTACGTCACTTAGTTGCTTTTTGTGTAATGAATATATAATAACCTAAAACAAATTGTGAAATTAAATAATTTTATCACCTTACACAGTGCTAAGAACATGTACTATTTCAAATAAGGGGCTGAACCCAGGACCACACCGCAACTTTGCTGCCCTCTTTCAGGCTGGAAAGAGAAACCCTATTTTTACCAGAAACTTTTACCAACAGAAAAGGGTAAAAGATTAAATAGTTCCTCCTAGTTCTAAATTCAGACAGATCACTAATAATCTTACAATCTTTTGAAGAAGCAGAATGTGCTTTCACAAAAGCATTCACAGACTCATAATACAGTCTACATGAAGAAATCATGCTCATATACACTTAAAATAGATTAACTAAAACTTCTGTTTATTTGGTGGGATTTTTTTTTTAACAGTAAAAAGCTACCAGTTTCCTAGCAGCTTAAGAAATCTTAAATTTTACTGGAACACTGAAGAAACATCATGCATTCTCCAAAGGCAAGTTGAAAACCCTCACAACCTGTGCGTTCTCTGAAGAGCAGGACTCCACCAAAAGAGACGCCTGCATGTTTACCATCACATTTCCAAGTCTTCGTACATTATAGAATTTTTATGCCCAAAGGCGCTTTTGGATGCACACCGAGAAAGTGTGTCCACAGGGCAATCTGCACGTTTACATGTTGCTTGGTCTTAATACAGATGCTCACAGAAATTCTTCTCAAGCCATTGCAATACCATGTAGGCTCGCAGGTAAAATTTTATTTAATCTACGCATACACAATTTTGTGATAGTCTCTTACTGTGATTAAAACCAGAAAATGGTTAAGAATGACTATATTAAATTTATGCCTATTTCCTGTTTAATTCAGCTGACAGCTCTTCTATTTCAAAAGAAATCAAATTAATCTGTTCTTGTTCTTTAAGACTGCTCTAAGGAAAACAAAGATGTATCAAGAGAAATTAAGTCACAATTTCTTCAAATGAATTTCTAAACGTGAACTTATGAACCTATAAATATGCTATGGTGGGAATTTACTGGATAAAAATACAAGTGCAGAATAAAGCATTAGGATTTACTTCAAATGCTAACCAGATAAATTAATAATAAAGGAAAATATAGGAATTTTTTTGTACTATCAAAACGACTGCACTACAGAAGATGTGCAGATGATGTCATTGTCTCAAGTCTTGGATTGTAGCTTCTCCAATTTAAGGAAATTCTTCATGCGATTTCAACAGAACTATGCGAACACCTCAGTGAAAGCACTGCGGAACTCAAACAGCACTTTCCTTTAATTTCCTAGCCAAAAATATTTTCACTTCATGTGCAGAATATGTCTCACTTTATTGCATGTAACAAATTGAAGTGTAAGAAGTAATAGCATCATCATTCTCACTGCAGTTAGAAATTGCTGTTACTGGCAATAAAACCTGCAATACCAGGAGGTGGGAGAAGAGTTGTTCCTACGGATGCTGCCACATTTAGGAATTGAATCGGATGTAGTAAGACATCTGCAGCAAACAAATTAAGGGACTAATCACTATATGCTACTTAATTAGTAAAGCTGCTTAGCTCTTACATTTAATCTCATTTCTGTTCACAGAAGTCAGAAGGAAGACTGACTTTTTTTTTTAAGAAAAAAATACAACGAACATATTATTTAGGCTGTATTTAAGGTCAAGGTACTGTAATATTACTGTTCTTCTGAAAGACTGGTCTAAATATGTATGTAATTTTACTGAACACAGGCTTAGGAATTTATGAAATTCCTCCCACAGAGATGCCGCTACCTGATAGCTTTCTACTTTTTTTCAGAAAGACAGATTCTCAAGCTTTTTCCTAGAAATTAAAACTTGGGAAGAAAAGAAAGTAAAACAAGGTGAAAACTAGGGGACTTGATCTGAAGAAAAGAGGGACAAATAGACAAATAGACAAAAATATGCAGCCTTCATTACTAGACAGCAAGATGAACCAAATTTTATACAAAAGTAAAAATCTGAACTGCTGACTTAAATTATCAAAATCAAACCTACTATGCATTATTTTCAAATTCGTATTTCCCAAAGCTCCACGCTCATGAGCTGGCATCCATTAAATATGTGGATTTCCTGATGCATACAGCCTGTGTGTGTTACTTCTGCTAAACAGATCAATATGCTATAAATGGAGGGATGTCAGCAATTTTATAACTTAATTCATTTTAAAAGTATTTTTACTTTATTTCATCATCAGTTAGGCACTGTCACTTTCTTACTTTCTACATTTTATTTTTGTCCTTGAGCTTTGTTTTACATGGAGACCAAAGCTCCATCTAAATGAAGAAAACCAGCATAACTTTCTTTAATAAGCAATTCTAGCTGAATGCATTAAGTACAGCAAAATTAAAGGCTTACTAAAATAATTTTTTTAAAAAATGAAGCTTTATAAATGCAGCTGGTGAATTAAGTAATTGTTTCCAGTCACCACAGCATTCTGCTCTGTAGAAGCAATGAGTTTGTACTTTTCAAGGATGTTTTTCTTTTTTCTACTTTTAATATGAAACTAACTTATTTTTAATGTCTATTGTCAATTACTGAATGGTATAGCAAACTAAACTGGCTACAGTAATTAATTTTTCCACAAGATGCTACAAATAGCTTCTTAACTCCAAAAAAGCCCAGGTTCCTACCTAGTCAGTGCTTTGACTTCTGGAAAACTTTAGCAGTCAAAATGTATACCGGACAAATATTTTTTGCTTACTTTAAATAGCTTTACACTTAGGTGTAAAAAGAAAGTACTGCCTATATTAAAGTTTATTTACTATATAGGCAGACACTATTTCTAATTATACATTTTACTAAAGAATTACTTTTAAAAAAATTAAAAATCAAGTTTTCCTCTGTAAATAAAAGCTTTGCATGAATTACGTGTGCTCCTACAGAAAACCCAAAGACTTTATTGTTTCGTGGACCAGAGAAAGCAGGATCAGTAAAATGCAGGGCACCGAAAGTGGTTTGCACCGAATTCACCGACCAGCTGGGAACAGATGCAGACACCTCTGCCTCACAGCGCACATCCCGGCGTGCAAGAGCCCCTCCATCACGCTCCCAGCCCCGCTACAGTAGCCACAGGGGAATTTCTGCACATCCAAAAACTTGCTGTTCCAAGTAACAACTACTGTGACAACTGCTGTCAAAAAAATGGTCATCAACAATTTCTTTGGGAACCTAAAAACTAAGTGTTGTAATAGTATTTGCTTTTGCTTATTGAAATAATATCTAGTCACCAAGTCAGATACTACTTTATGCTTCTACTTTTCATTTAAATTATTAATGAAAAAAGCTTTGTGTCAACATATTATTTCTTAATATGATGCAATGGGCTAGTTCACAGCCTAAAACTTAATGTAGTGCAGATGGAAGCTGAAATTTTAAAAAATAAAAATAAACAAATAACTTCCAACAAATAAGTTAGAAATGTCAGAATTTGTAGATACTGTTATTCATTTGTAAGAATAAAACATTCATATCAGACATCATCCACACCCATGTGGACAAAAACCAGAGACTTCAGGAGAGTTGTCTGCAAATAATTAGTAGTTATATACGTTTTAATCATGAGACATAGAAATGAAGTCAAGTGCCTCTCTATTTTAGAGTCCCTCTACGAAAAGATGGCTTCAAAAGATCTCTTTAATTGATCTGTATTCAAGAATTTATTTCTGCTATTAAAGGACAGGAAAATCAGCTTTAAGTCCCGTTGAACTCTGATCAGGTAAACTCAATTGGATTATCTAGAAGTCCATTTAGAAGGAGCCGCTCTGTGTAGATAAGATAATGGAGGTTTTAAAAAGCGTAAGTAAAGATTATCTGAGGATCTAGTATCACATCACTCTGCTGACACTATCTGTAAAGCTCTCCATTCCTTTTTGTTAACAACATTAACATTCTTGAGTTAAAAATGCTTCTCATACCCACATTTTTCTATCAGTTTTGCACCACAAAATGCTTAAATACATCTCCAAGATACATATCTTACCACTATTTTAGCGATTCATGGTAAATAGAACATTAAAAAAAAAAATAAAGTGACAGTGATAACAGTGAGATGATTTGCTCAAAATAATAAAGTAAGTCTGGGCAAGAAAGAGCAAGACCTCTGAATTTTCTTGCTGTTATAGCTGCCCAACTCACATACAATATTATCCAGATATCCAAGAAACAAGGCTCCATGTCCCAGCTTTTCCGGTTTCCCAAGGTAATACTTGCCAGAGAAAATGTTTTGCCTTCTTCCCCACTCCAAAACCTGTGACATAAAGACAGCCTCATGGGACATGTCCCGTCCCCCCCGTCCCCGTCCCCCCCCCCCCCCCCGAGCAAGTATGTTTGTCACTGCATTAGAAAGGTAGTGATGCTGTCAAACTAGAACAGCTCTCTTCCATGATGGATTTAGACAGGAATAAGAATATATGTATCATTATACACATCAGGGTGTGCTACAGGGGCAGAGAATTTTGTTCTGTTGCCTACATAATTAAGGAACGCTTTTGGCAGCAAAGAGATCCCAGTTCACATCTTTTCTTACTGAGCCTAAATTCTCGTTATTCTCTTGAAGATTTTGATGTCAAAATCATTTTAAGGATTCCTACCCCCACTCCTGACTCTGCTGCGCGTTAACGTATTACACAATTTGTACCACACTGCCTACGGGCCATGTTGTAAACCTGCCCTCAAAACCAATCCCCGTTAAAAATAACCTCCCCAAAATAGAAGAGAGAAGGAGTAAGGGTTACCTGTGTTATTTTTAACCTGGACCAGTTCAATGGTCTGATTTACGCTGGGGACCCAATGGAGGTTTTTTTGGCACACGCGAGGGTGGCACATCGTGGTGTGGAGGAGAGGGAAGGGATGGCTGTGGGCAGAGGGGATGCTAGACTGGCTTTGAGGCTGAAGCCAGTAGGTGGTAAAGTTCAGCCTCAAAGACACCAGTCAGAAACCATAATAAAACTATTCAGCAGCACTGGCAGTGGGAGATTCAAAATAACTACAATTGAGCAGTGTAATAAAAAACAAACCTGGACCAAAAAACCTGCAGACAATTTCACCAACACCCTGAAAACAATCCCATCTCTTCTAAGCATGTATTTTCCCAGATCTAGAGAGCCATAGGCTGGAGTGACTTCCCAGCTATTTTGCATTTCAATAGCGACTATTCTGATTCTACTACTTTTTGAACACAATCTTTCTGAAGTTACTATGGTATTTTCAAGAGACATCTTCCTCGGGTGAGTCCAGCTCAATTAAAAATAGGCAGTTGTAAATACTGTTCTGCTACTTTGAATATTTCATTAAAATCACAGAATTACAAAAGGACTGTGACTCAAAATAAACAGGTTTTATTTGGCAGCTTGGTTCAAATTGGATGATCATTGAAAGAGAAACGCTCACAGAACGAGAGCATTTCCTTATTTCCTTTCCTCTTTGAAAAGTAAGAGCAAAAAGAAAGGGATGGAAAAAAGTCACTATTCTAGTTGGTACTAGGGATGGAGAAAATATCCTAACCACTGTCTGGTATGCAGAACAGGAATAAAAATATCACCTTTATAACCCAGCTAACCCAACACCACTCTACAGCTGAAACATATACAGCTAGACAGAACTACTGAAAATACTTCTGAGGTTGATTTTTGACAGTGAGAAGATACACATAAAAATGTGTTGAGCTAAACGTATCAATGGACAATAGTGGCAGAAATGCCATTTGGGAGCCTCAACTACGACCATCATTTGGTTTTATTTTCCATTTTAACTGATGGGATAGTTGTAAAAACAGTCTGAAATACTGATTTGTGAGGTCTTTGTTCTTACGCACCACATCAACCCTATAAAGCATGCATTAATCTGGTGACATGTAAAATTAAAGAGTAAAACACTCTTATAAAGTTTGGCTAGTGTGAGAACTAAAAACAAACTTCTAGCACAAACTTGAGCAAGCTCTTGAATTTAATGCTTAAGCAAACCAACTTTTCTACTTATTTCATTAGAGAGCCTCAATGATGAGCACAGTTCACTTTATAATTTCTAAATAAACTTACAAATTTATTATTTTCTAAAAATATTATTTATCATGATATAATCTTATAAAAACAAGCCCAGCAGCAGTAATTACAAATGTACCTTCAGATCCGTACCAATACATCGGCACAGAAAGATTACCACCCTATTTCTAAGGCTTTACCTAATTAATACACATTCACAATCAGCTTGATTATTAAAATGAAATGCTTCAGCTATCTCAACTGAGTTCAAGTCGATTAACTTGGAGATTTTCTTACTTCAACTTCCTTTTCCTTTGCTTAAAGTCATCATGTTGGCCAGTGACAGTTTAACTGCATGACAAAAACCCAACCTGAGTAAAGGTAATGACAGGTAATGATAATCTTTCACGCTGTAGTGTTTTAGAAAAAACAGAGTTCTGCTTTCAGTACTTCTCTGCGGAAAGCATGATCTCTCTGTTACTCCAAGTGTTCGTTCAAACTAGCAGGGCTAGAGTTTTTTTTTGCAAGACTTAGTCATTTAATGCCCTGTCATTTTAGCAAGAATATGTTTCCCAGTGACGCAACCAGAATCCTAGACACAATATTTATCAGTGCTATTCGTATTAAGAACAGATCACATGGATCTGATTAGACTTCTGTGATTTCCATTCCGCTCTTTTCTAAGAAAAGGCTGTGCAACAAGCCTAATAATAATAAGGATACATTTTACCTCCAAAAGAAGTGAAGTATTTCGCAAAGCTTAGATCAGAACAGCTCCATTACCCATGGAGATATTATGTCCTCAAGCTATTTCAGAAGTCCACAATGAGGCAAGGCCGAAAATACTTCATATAAAAACATAAACTTAGTACGCAGTTGCTTTGCCTAGAATATCGCTAATTAGCATCCTCCAGAGGTTTTCAACACAGTTATGTTCCTGGCCTTCATCAACCCACTTCAGTCACTTAGTTTGGGGTTTCTTTTTATAATCTGCGTTTTAGAAACTGTCTGTTGAAAACGTATGGAAGACAAGACAAATAGGACTATCAGCTGTAAGAGCGGAACCCTTCCAGGTTCTTGCCAGTGGTACATACAGTATGGTGAAACAACACGGAACGACTACAAAATAAACTACAGATCTGATCTACTAAATATTGCAATACATTAAATCATCAGCATGGTTATGTAGACAGAATTGCATGCAGTAAGTATTACCCTTTTCCTTTCCCCATTATTTGTATTCAAGTAATCCAATTGCTTAATACCAAGTGTGCTGAATTAAGAAATTTCCAACAAACTAATTTTTCAGTTTTAAAGCAAACGTTTAACCTAGCATTGCACCGTACCAACATTATTTTTAACTCCAGTTGTTCTTTTCTTCTTTTTTTAAAATTCAATACAATATGCTCTGTGCAAATGACACATATTTCCTATAAATCAAAAACTGCAAAGAAAACAGATGGAGACACAGACTAAGAAAATAATTAGGGTATCAGAATACAGAAGCTGCTCTTTGAATCCTAGATATGTAGAGTCAAACCCCTGTGCTACCATCACACTGTAAAGCTCGTACATTCTTCCTTTCCTTTATTCTGCCTTTCCTATTACACTGAGCCTTGCTGTTAGGAAACTTGAATTCTAGCTCCACCTGTACAATAGGCAATTATAAACACAGGCTTTGGTGTGTACTCTAAGCTTCCTTTGAAATACTCCTTCATGTATGAAAGAAGGATGAGGCTTACTAATGTTCTAAAGATCTCCTGTAGTTGGAGAAGAAATTACACAATTCTAGTGCTAAACTCTGTATGTCTGCGCACTGTGTCCTGAAGAGCTTCCTAAATTAATGTTTAGGAAAAGATGAATGGGCACTTAGAGGAAAGCAAAACGGTCTTGTATTTCAGAAGAATACGGCACTAAGTACTCACAGCCCTCAAGGAATATCTACTTGGTACATGAGTGTTCTTCCTCCCTACCTTCATGCTCTTCCTATGGCAGAGAAGAGCAGTAAATACTAAACTGAGCAAAGTATGTCTTCACGGCAGTTGAAATGTGATTCCTCATGAAGAAAACGGAAGAGACAGAAAGCAAGTTCTTCAACTCAAAATAGATAGCATTACATACTGCGAACATTGCTAAAAATTCCCCTCACTTCTTCTGCATTAATACGCTACATAAGAGAAGGTTTAGTGACCGTTTATGACATTCTCCCATCAGAGTACTGGAGAAGAAAGCAGACAATCAAGATATCCTTAGACACAAAGCATAACTAGCATAAGGCTATCCTTTCCACTTACAGAAAATTATTTTTTCGTCAAAGTACTTTTAATTAACCTAAAACGAAGTAAAAATTATTTTTTCAGAGGTACCCAAGGATCATTTACTTTTTACATTACACGCTGAGAGCTGGTATCTAGGGACACCCTAGAGCTTAATTTCATTTAAAATATGTAATTAAAATGCAGGTTCAGTTTTTCAGGTACCAAAGGACTATGATGATCTACATTCAGACAAACTCAGAAATTAGACAGATGTTAGCTTATATAATCACCGAGGGCAGAGGGAGCCAACAACACACCTTCAAAATCAGTGGCTAATGTACATCCAGTTTCAAGCCTCAGCTCTACAAACATTTACATATGGAAGGGTGAATCACGGCAACAAAGCTAGCCACTAGTCAAAGCTACACACACGCCTAAACCTCTGTAGACTCAGGGCTTAAAAATTTAACACAATACCTTTGCTCAGAGAAGAAAAACTAGTTTCATTGGAGCACTGTTATTTCTGAATTTGTGTGCCATTCAACACATCAAAGATTCTTCACTGCATTTGAAATTGTTTATGGATCTGGTAAGTGTATTTCTATTACTTTAGACATCAAGGGCTTCCTACCATGTAACCTACCAGAGATAATACATACTGATTATTATTTTTTATCTTAAAAAAAACAGTTAATGTAACACATACACACTTGACTTATTCATTTACCACTACACAATTACCCTTGCTTTCAGGGGAAAGAGAGGAAAAAAAAAAAAAATCCCTGCATTCAATCAAATGGAAGAAAAAAACAAAACCTCCGAGATAGAAGAGAGAAGGAAAATCAAGTATTTCAGTATGAGGTAGGTCACAGGAACTTTACAGCATTGTTACAGATCACAACCTGAACTATTAAAAAACAATGGGCAGTAGGAGAGCTGTGGGCACGCAGCCAGTTCAAAAGCACACAGGGTGGGATAAGGAGCCACTGTCTTTTCTGTCAAATATTCTCCTAAAACTATCTTCAAAGCATGAATTTTTCTGTTCATCTAGCAGGAGAGATCATCCATGATGGGACCAAATATTCCTACGCATAACACTAACAAGTGTCAAAATTAAAGAGGTATCAAGTAAAAATTATCTCAAAATCTCTAATTTATTTAAGATTCTTTAAGCTAAAATGACTAACATTACATTTTATGTGCTACAGAAGAATCATACAGCCTCCGCTCCATCAACCTATCTGTGCCTGCTGAACTCTGAAAACTACTGGACTTGAAGATTACAATGCCAGTGTCGTAGTTCAGTTCAATTTCCAGTTAACTGGTAATAGCACATGACTTCTGCCTTGTACACAAAGTATGTGGTTTTGGTTGTTTGGTTTTTTCTTTTAAGAAAGGCTGACCAAAGCAGAGAATTTCCAAGAAGTGGCAACAGTTGCAAAAGGTAACTGCCACTGGTTTCACAGACTAGACTGTTCAATAATGTTTATAAATCAGAGTTACGAAAACCTTGCTGTGGTGCAAACTATCCCACATCTTACTACTGTTTGCACTCGTACTTGCCTTTCAAGCACCTGGGACTGACTACTGCTGGAAATAAAATTCTAGTGTAAATGGATCATGATTTTGATATATCATTGTAATTCCTACTCGCAGCCCTCTGGAACAGTGCACAGAGGGAGAATACAAGCTTTGAAACCCTCCTGCATTACCGCAAGTCTAAGGTACTTCACGGTAATTAGTATCTGCTCAGTGTTTAAGAGTTCAGTGTTTCTAAATTGTATTTTCATGGTCTTCTGCTACTACCCTGATTGAGATACGGTAGAAATTAATCACAGTGAGTGGCACAAAGTTATACCATCAAACAAGTAATCAGTTTCCACATTTACTCTAGGGCTGCTAGCATTTTGAATTATTAACTAGGACTGGGAGGTTTGGGGCAAGGACGTAGTATGTGGAGTCTTAGCAGAAAGTCTGGCTGACCCAGCTGTCAGAGAACATGTCTGAATCAGTATGAAAACTCTACTGTTCTTCCAGAATAGTACTGTGCTGTGTGTATCTTCACTCATTTTGGGCAGGGCAGTTCCCAACAATATCCAAACATTCCTGCCAGCACTGCCCATCTTAACTGTAGCTGATTACTTCGGCAGAGTACAAGAAAGGAGAAAAGTGTTCATAAAGGATCAGCCTGAATATTCCATTGTTATACACTTTATTTGATTAGCACTGACCAAAGACACCTACTGTAGTAATTCCCAAAAGAGCAGCTCAGTTTTTTGTAAATATTTACTACAGTGCAGTGGAATATAATCATTTGCAAAAAAGCATGACTGCAGCCAACTCGAATTATTTACTTACCGGTGGGAAATCAAAGTCTATCTGGTTGGCTAAATTTAAGATGTAGTCGATTCGAAACTGGTTCTCTGGATTGGCTAGTTCAACTGGAGGTGCCAAATTGCCCATTGCTGTCACTATTGTCTGCAAAGAAAAAAAAACAAAACACAACCCAGAAAATATTGCAGAGAGTGTCTAAATAGCTAGCTTTGAATAGTTAAAAACAATAGCTTATAAGGTTACCTCTATAGCTTCCTTAATATTGTTTTTAATATCCTGAATTTTCATTTTCTTCTCCCTGAAATAAAAAAATACATTATTAAATTTATAAGCCATAAAAGCAGAATATCTCTTTGAAATAGAACATGAACTTGAAAAGTATTCTATCAAAACTGTATTGTCATGATTAAGTGCTCCCAGTCGCTGAATACTTTTCTAGACAGACTTTATTAACTATCTTATAACTTCTCTACTTAAACAGTAAACATCTATTTGTATCCAAAAGTCAGTATCTAATTATGCTTAAATAAAAACTTAACTGTAGTCTTAGACTGAGACCAAGACATTGTGCAAAATCAAATAATTTTGATTCATTTGAATGCAAAATACTAGACATGTGGAGGTTATTTAGAAAAGCATAAACTGGAAACAATAGAGAAAAAACAGATAAGTTATTAAAAGTAGAAACAGGTGAAAGGAGACTAAAGAACACCAAAGTACAAAAAAAATTAACAGCACAAAAGTGATGTCATAGCAGAAAAAGCTAGAACAGAGAACTCAGTCTGACAGAGACATTCAAGCTAAGAGTCCAGACACAAAATCTAAACTAAATCATAAAGGGCTAATGCAAGTATGTTAAATACCTCCTAACTACAAGCAGAACAGAAGGCTAAAAAAACACCTGGAATGCTTTATATGAGTACTATCATTTGAGATTAATTGCAGACAAATTAGAAAACATCAGGCTCAAGCAAGCTAGAGTGTAAACCATTGCCTCTACTATACTTGTATTTTATGTTAAACCTGACAATAGTTATTTTCAATGCTAAATAGCACAATCAAATAAACTGCATGATCAAACATTTGGTATAATCAGGAATTAGCATCCTAAAGGTATTACTAGTATTGAGTCTGTAAACTGTAATTAATTGTAATGCACCATGACAATTCTTTTCTGTTATTAATTTCTTGCAACACACAGCATAAAATTACTACTTTGAGGTAAACCAAAAAATGTAATTACTAAAAAAATCCACCTGGACTGTCTAAGTGGCCTTTTAATCTTCATTAAACTGTTTTTATAGAACATACTCATTATCTGAGTATTTATACCAACTATTTTAATTGTTTTCATTTTGAAAATTAACATTTTCCAGTACAGTATCCCAGAGACTTGAAACTACCAACAGTATGTGTTCTTTTTTCACCCTGTAAAAGGTAGTGCTCACACTTTCAGGTTTACAGATCACAGCCTGAAAACCTCATTTTACTGTGTTAATTAAGTACTCATATTGGAAATGCTTTTTATCACTGCTTCCTTTCTATAATTATTCACAACCAGCAACCAAAACGAAACTGAAAGCATATTCACCAATCAAGAATGCAGAAGAACAGCAGGGAAAAAAAAAAAAAAGTACTGCTTAAATAACAAGGCAGACACAGAGATCCAAGAGGGGTGGGAATTTTGGTTATCAAATGAAAGACTAATGCAACTTTTGTAGAAGACAGGGTCAGGGAAAACACCACCGTGCCAGCCACATGGTACACCGCCTTTTACATGCAAACATGGGGGATCTTGCTGTACAGCCTACAGCTGTGAAAGTGTGACTGCAAAGCAAGTTGCTGCTCTTACAAATGGAAAACAAAAGCATCATCAAATCATCTTGTGGAGGATGACTTAGCTGTGTAGGGAACGTGTCCGAATCAGCAGAACTCTACCAAACAGAAATACAATTATCTTAAATATCACCTCCTCCTCACTGACCACAGCATGTATTACCAAAACCATGGGGCAGAGCAAGGAAGGTCAGTAAAGCTTGATGCAAGAAGAAAATAAATAATCAATAATCAGATGTAAATTCCTGGTTTCCCTAGACTTCTTGATCTACCTACAGACCACCTTATTCCTGAAGGCTAGCAGTTTTTCGCGTTAGGGATTTGGCACTGCTGATGGGAACAAGGCAGTGAGCCAGGGAAGGCCAAAAGCACTGAACTAAGGAAAATAAATAGGACAGGAAAAGAGAGGAAAAACTGAGGCCTTTTTACTCTCTTCCTTCCCATCTTCAATCCCTTCGATTGCCCCAGGCATTAAGAAACTCTCTGTTCCGCACACCAAGCTCTACAGCAGGTGTACAAATACCGTATTTTTCAGTTAGTGCACTTATGGTTGCAAAAACATTGGCCACTGTTTCTTAAAAAACATGCTCCTTTATTAAAACAATGTAAATAATGGTATGAAAGCAGGAAATGCTTATCAACAACAGTGTGAGCAATTTGTCTGGCTTGATTTTGCCTCCAATTTTCAGCTGGGTCTTGAACCTAATGAACATGTATCCAGATTCCACCCCATTGAGATCTGAAGGGTAAATGATATGCTGAAAGTTAAGCAAGATACCAGCATCAGCTAAGCGCACATTTACCTGACTCTTCCAAAATACACAACAAAACATTTTTTTTTGTTATAGGTTTTGGTCAAGCTTCCACATTTACACCTCTTCACTGATCCTCACACTACAAGCAGTACAGCAAAGTGATAATGAATACGGAGTGATGTCAAACTCCAGCAATTAACAAACTGCTTGATAACCAACATCATCGTTACGACAAGAATACTCATAGCTCCTATTTCTGGTTTTGTTGCCATGGCCCTATAGCATGCCCTGTAAACAAGGAATCTTATTACACAGCAATGAATGTATCATGTCATTTTGTGTTTTGCAATGTTTACTAAGCATAAATTTTCCATGACAATGAGATACTTTATTCGTCTGGAGCTCAACACGTCCATCAATCACCCATCCAACAGCTTACATACAACTGTAACTTCTCCTCAACCATAGAAAGGTGAAACTCATTTTATACAGGGACTAATGAGGCGCAGTAAACAAAAGCTAAGCCCCACCTCTGCTGTCCCTTTGCTCTGCCAGAATTGTTTTTTAGAAACCCCAACCAGGCTGCACCTCAAAATTCCAAAAGTAACTGAACTTGATTTCCTCCAATCCCAAAGACTGAATATCCAACTTAGAAACAGATCCTTGCTTTTTTTTTTTCTTCTTTCTTTCTTATTCCCAAGTGCTGGCACAATGGCCAAAACTACAGAATAAATAAACTGAGCTCCCAAAATGTTTTCCTCTGGAAAAGACTGCACAGAATGGGAATGGCACCACGCTACCCGGGCTCACAAGTGACCGACGTCTCTGCAGCCTGGTCTGTATCCTTAGATGCCATGGGTTAATAAGGTCATACTTTTAATCTTGTTTAAAACTTTTGCTTAGGCTGTGTACGGTAGGCCAAACAAAGCATTAAACTCCATTAGTTGAGGATTATAAGAAAAATCTCAAATCCTGCTGTTTTCAATATTGAAATGGGCCAAAGCAAAGCTGCACATAGCTTTCAGGAAAACTAATAAAGTCTATTTTAGGTACTATAAAAAAGATGACATTTTAATTCAAATAATGTAAAATAAGAATGACATAAAAGATCAGGAAAATCAAATATTCATTGAAAACAAACCTAATCAATATTTAGTAAAGATCTTCACCTGTGGCTGAGCTTTACTATTAAAATGGCAGCATTTTTACTCAGACTCTTTCAAATCTTATGCAATGAACACATTAGCAAACAGATTATCAGAAACCAAACTAATTTAACTTTAATGTTCATTTCTGGTTTACCTTCCAGATAACATGAATAACTACTACTTGGAACTTGGAAAAAATATTTAAAGTTTAAAAAGAACATTCCAGAGGGCCAAGGATTCAGCTCACTTGGTATAAACATCTCACAGGTAGAAATGTTAAGAAAATTTGGTGCTGAAATGAATGGTCAAAACAAAACACGTTGAAGAATAAAAAAAAAAAAAATAAGAAAAGAAAAAAGAAGTAATAAATCCTGTGATGCCTTTATGCCATTAATCTAAACTCCTGAAAGCAAAGTAGTTTGAGTTTCCTGGTCATCACTGAGAGGTTAAGAAGCCACACGCCTGGCTGCAACATTCTGATCAGCAGGCAGAGTTTGGACAAGATTGAAGAGACAAATGCAAACTACCCAGTTTTAAATCAGAATGTGGTATATGACATCTTTTTTTTTTTCCCAGAAAAAAACAGATTTTATGAATAGAAATGAACTGATACATTTCTTCAAACCCTACAAACCCACGACAAGATAGCTAGAAAAAAAATTTGAAACATGCAGACTGCAAAGCAACAACAATTTTTTTTTCCCTTTAGAAGGAAAGATAGCCATGACAAGATAGCAGTATCACTTCAACATGTGTCAATTATCTAATTAAGCGGGGAAACCCTCCCCACATCTCCCCCAAATCCCCTGATTACACAGGAACCTCCACACTTTAAATGTAGGAATATTTTAGGAATCACATACTAGACGTGTCACAAAGAACACTGTAGAGGTTAATTTAATGCTGTGGGATGTATCATTTGAGTGAAAGTAAAAAGACTTTGATCAGGTAATATGCAACAGAAAAGGGCTTTTAATGAGGGTAAATTATGACTGCCAATTAATCCCACAATGAACACGGCCTAAAAAAGGAACATACCCTGGAACATGAATATTTAAAACGTGAACACAAATATTGGAACATTCTTTGCATATTGTAGATATAAATGCTAGCTTCCATTTTTGAAAAAATGTCATTTTCTTTCTCAGTTTGTCTTTTAACACATGATTTCCTATGTGCAGCCTTAGCATAATAAATAATGCCACAAAATTGTTTGCAATTTAATTGTGTGCATACATTATTTCACCACAAGTGAGCCTGTTTAGAGCCCTGAAGGGTATGTGACAGCACGGGCAGGGTACACCATGCGACACAAGGACACCTACTTAAAATGACTGGCTTTGTATTACATAATAATCCCCCCAAACTATGTTTAAATGTTCTTTATTAATTATGTTCTCAACTTTTTGTACTTCTCAGGATACTGTTATAAATAATTAAAATAGCACAAAGTTTCCCTTTAAACTTGTATTGCAAAATGTACATGCTTGGGGAGTATATACAGACTATTTAAACAGGGCACATGGAAATGTAATCACATAATGTTAATACAGAACACTAGCCCTTGTCCTCTTTACAAGGTTGTAAACAGCTTGGCTTCTGTCACCCTCGGCGATCAGTATAACACACAAACTACCTTTATTTCTGAAGCATGTCAAACTTCGCTCACTCTTGAACTTGCTGACACAAACAACTCTAGTGAAAAGCTTCCCTTGCCTGTGCAAAGCACTGCCAGTTAAGTAAGCAATTTGCAAGTATAAGAGCCAGAATAAAAATCTTACAAAACAATTAATTTGCCTCTGGCTTTTTACTGGAAGAAACGACATTGTTGTGTTTCAACACAGGTCCATCTCTGTTTGCTCTGAGGCATTACCAACAAATGTGAACGCGCAGGGAGGCAGCCACGGCTGTCCCCTTTCTGCTCCCCTTGACATGCCCATCGCAATCACACACTGAAAGCAAATGAAAAGTTAATGTATCAGTTTCACTTAAAAACACAATTCAAGTCTTTGACAGGCAGTCATGCACAGGCCCACAGGCATGTGGGCTTTAAACATATCTATTCATCTAAATACGGTGTCTTTGATGCAGTGAAACATGCTCATGGATTTCATAAACGTTCCATAAAATCTGCATTAAAATTTGTCTGCTGCACCTTATGGAAGTTAATAAAAATGCAAACAGCACTACCTGCCAATCCACCTCGTAAAAACAAAGCGGTGCAGTCAAGACCTTCAGACGCAAGACCACAAGCAAGGAAATTCAATTAAGATTTTGCTACCAGTTCAGATTACAAAAATTCTGCGGTACTTTACAATTCGAAAATAAGATAAATTTGATTTAGCAGCCTGGGTTATTTCTAACAGAACAACATAGCAATTATCTCAAAATATAACAGCTAGAACAGCAAACAGGGCAGGGGCTAAGCTAGAGGCACTTGAAAACGAGGGGAAATAGGTGCCTAGAGCATTCAGAGGGAAGCTGAAATCTTAGACCTATGACAAAGTACCAGTTTTACAGTCAAAACTGATAAAATGCAGCAGCAAAGATCATTGAATATCTTTTGCAAATAGAACTCCGCATTTATATCACACCAGAGACACCTTGGTAATTCTGCCAACTTGAAAAAGATTTTCTATTTCATGCTATACTGTTCAAGAACAAAACGGATGAGCACACGCGGTACCACAGCGCAGGAGCTACCATGCATCAGCTGCACAGCAGCAACTCGGTTCAGCTTTCGACAGGAAATGTGATTTAGTTGGGTCCTCACTTGCAGCAGAATTGAAAGATATTTTCTAACCACATTAATACTTTGTTCTTGATAACTCTGCCACCTTGTAAGATGAAATAAAGTTACTCAAAGGCAGCTAGCCGACAAAACGTAATCTCCAGCACAGTCAATGCCATGCTGGTAACACCGACCACGTACGTATCAAGCATCAGACCCTCTCTGCTGCTGGGTGTAGAATGTTTTGAGAGAACTTAGTTTGGTTATCCCCTGAAGCATAAGCACTGTCACACACACACACGCGTGATGCAATACATAGAATATATGGTGCGTACAGGGCTTCCACAAGATCCTTTTTAAATACTGGAAAAAGCACTATAAACTGCTTTACCACTGCTTGTTTTAATACATTACAGTATTTACCTCCATGAGTTATATACATATCTTACTATGTGGCCATCACTGGATGAACGTATGGTAAGAAATATAAGCGCAGAGAGATACCTTCTCTTTACAGAATGACAGAATCATTCTTTAAGTTAAAAGGCAAGAAGTACAAACTACTGAAGCACTGATAAAAAAATATGCATCGCAGCTCTGTGAAAGTAGAGATTATATTCTTTTTTACTGTTATTTGCACCGGAGTGTTAGGGCCTAGGGGTGTGACTTGCTTCTTATACTGGGAAACAGTACCATAATGAAATTACTATAGAACTCTAAAAAAGGCACCCCTAAATATAAACCTAATCATTTATTTTATCTGTGCTCATTGTGATACCCCAGGTGCAAAGGTTAAAGGGGAACTTTACTCTGTCCCCTGGCTATCTGATGCAAAGACTGGTTGTGGGCAGGTTTGGCTCCTGCCGAAGCTCAAGGAGCCTGGAGGGTGGCTGGACGCACACCGGACAGCCCGCAGGCAGGGACGGCCCAGGCACATGGCACCGGGTCACACCGGCTGCCCAGGTGGATGTGGCACAGAGATGCTGTTCTGGCTCTAAGCCACCTCGGGGCTCCCCTTCGGCTTTGCAAATTCCCATGCAAAACCAGTTTAACTGGTTTACAGACCCGTAAGTGGCACAAAGAGACCATCACAGACCCTATATTAAGCAGCATAATTCTGCTTATGCTGCTCCATTTACTTCAGCTAATTAACTAGCAATAGTTTAGGTAAGGAATGAAAATAGAAGTGTTCACAAAGAGCTCTGTGATGTGTGAGCTTGACAAAGGCCTTTTAATTCATGCCATGCAATTAAGCACCTTTGTAAATGGCAAACTTGGTCTCTAGCTCTCCAGGCACGTAGACTGACGATAACAGACTAGTTTCATTTTCTTGCTCTAAGTACAGGTAATTAGGCGTACAACAATAAAAAGTGTCCTCAGAAGTTTAGTGTTCTCTCTAGACACTTGATAGAATAATTAACAAGGCTAGAGTCTTCAGAGCACACTTTGTGACTCTTTTCTGGTAATGGGAAGGACACCTCTCAGAACCAGCAGGATTCCAGTCAAGTTTGCTGAATCATCTTGCCTTGTACAATTCACTGTTTTGAGATAACCATTTCAAGCTGCTGTCAGGAAGCACAGACATTTTTATTTATTTATATATTTTAGCACTGTGAATTAACACAGGAAAAACACCGGAAACATGCACATTGGCTGTCACCTTTTTGAAATATTTATGTCCAGCTGTGCGATAGCACTGAAATACAGCATACGACACCTCTCAGGACATGCTCTCTGCCGTTCCAAGTTGTCTGCTTGTACAGCCATCCGTCACGGCAGATCCAATCTCCTAGGGTCTCCTCAGTGACCCGACTGGGTCTATCAATCTCTCCATGTCCAGAAAAAACACTGCCATCTGAGTACGTACTGACCAGACACTGCAGTACGTGTCTGATCTACAGCACTTTCTGTTAAAACCAGGCTATTTGCTGTGTTGCTCATCACTTCACCCTTGGTACTGCAGAGACTTTGCTTTAAAATACAGGCGGGTAATGGCAGCATTATTGGGGGTCTTGTTCTCACCTTAATTTTCAGGCGCTTTCAAAGCACTTTTGTCTAAACTTTGAAACATCGATTCGATGAGTGCCCTATGAGTTTTGTTTGCTCTGACACTGTTTGTAAATGTCTGTATTCTAGTAATTTCTTCAATCAAGACTGGATACGAAGCTTTCCAAAGAGGGCAATCACGGCCCAGAGCTCTTCAGGCGTTCAGGTACAAGAATGAGAGGAATAGCTCCTATGATGGCTAATGACCTCACTGCTGCTTAAAACTAAAAAAGCACACAGCTGGCTAAGTGCCAATATTAAATGGAAAGAAGCCCTAAAATAAAAATGGCTGGAACACTGGATGTCAAATAAGTACACACACAGAGCAGCCCAAGCAGGATGCAATGCGGTAGGGAGGGCAGCAATGAGACAAGTGGAAGATGGATCAGACCTGAAAATCTTGTTAATTTTTTTAGTGATTATGATCTCCATTATAATCTCAAACACTTCTGGCATGTGATATCGTAGACAAGCGATCTGGAAGGTGCTTGCCTTTAATAGTGACAAAACTCAAGGTTTTTAATCCAAATCCCTACACAACACAGCTGTCAGAAGGACAACAGCATGTCAGAAACCGAAAAAGGCAAAGCCTCAAAGTCATACAACGTGCTGTCCCCCCAGAAACATGGTAAATCCTACACGTGTTTCTACAAGCATTCACTGTAACTTTCATCTGAATTACCCTACATTTGTGAGTTAGGACAGAAAAATCAAAATACACATTCTACTCTGAAATATTCACTCAACTACTAATTGCAATTTAAAACTCAGTTCCAAATATTATTCACGAATGAAACAAAGAAGGCTTCTCCTTCACTGTGCATTTTCCTGAAAATTTTGCTTTTGCTTCATTCAAATAAAAAATAATTACCTAACATATTTCATCATTTTCCCCCTTACTTTTGTAAAATTTAATGAAACTCCCAAGGACCCAAACCTTTAAGTTTTCTAAATGCTGCAGGGTTTATTATTGATAGCCCATAAGTTCAGAATGACGGTCTGAAGAGGACGACAGTTAAGGCACTAAATGTAGACTTTCAGCATCCAAAAAACAGGGGAGACACTTTGGAAAGGAACACAGGAACTCTTATTAAACTATGCAGCTGTCACTGGAAGCTGACCTTAGATTTCAGTGAGATATTGATGTTAAATGTTTTGCCACCACACGTTTCTTACAGCAGTGTTACGCTGCTTTCACTGAATCAACTATTTTCTTTACAGCTGTAAATCTGGAATTTTTACCATTGATAAAGTCCGAATCAAGGAATATTTCCACAGTTATCTCCAAGGATAAAGAGATGTCAGGTACATGCAACTTCAGCCATAAGCCTTAAAGAATTGCCTAAATGCTTAGAAACTAGGAACAGCCCCTACTGATCTTAGCTTTTGGGATGTTCAAGTTCACAGTCACTCTTAAAGTGGGTGCTGTCATATCTAAATAGTGACCTTCATTATACACTTCATTAAAATCCAGATTTCAACAGAAATCTAGCTCTGTGAAAAACAGTACAGATGTCATGTTTCCATGTAAACAATCAGCATCACATTTCCACTGAAACCCCCAGAAAAAAATCTTGTGAAATTTGTCAAGTACTGTTAGGTTTCAAGAGTTGTAGTTGTGTATTCATACTTCCAGACAATGTATGAATTTACTATGACTGTGCATGTAAACTGCATTTTAGAACACAGAGTAACTAAATACTGGAAAAAGCAAGTCTGAAAATCCATCCCTTAAAGATCTGGACTAGTGCACAGAGAGGCAGGTGTAACAGCACATAACAAAGCAAGGTGCTGACAACTTTGGCTCTAATCCATCAAAGCACTTAAGCACATGTTTAATTTTAAGCACATGAGTAATTCTATCAACTTTAATAGGGCTACTCATGGTTTAAGTACTGTGATGGATGGGGGCCAGAATGTGCAGAACCTTTAAGAATGCTGCATGGCCTACGTTATATGAAGAAAAAACAGCGTTCTTCCACTGAACAATGAAGTTATAAAAGCTTTGGAAGCAAAGTTTACCATAATTTGAACACAGCTCTGCTTATGTAAACACAGATGCAAGTTATTCTGCAGTCTTTGAAGATAAAACACGATGCAAATTCTCATGTGCAAGATGTCCACATATCTTTAGTTCGCCCTTCTTTTCCTCTGACAGCTCTGTGTTGTGGCCATACTAGTTACACTTCTTAAATAAGATGCTACTAGATGCAGCTTGAAAACATTAGTACCACAGCCTTTCAAACACAAGCTTACCTGTACAGACACCAGTGTGATAGTTTCACCTGTAATGGGCTTAATAGTTCAGGAACTCCTCTGTAATATCAATTATTTTGGATATTCAAATCTGTACACATGCCTCTCTTTCACATGTATAATGTGTAGCAAATTCAGATTTTTTTTTAAGTAAAAGTATGATTTAAAATATTTTATAAAGTCAATGCTAAAGACGTTTAAAAAACCAACCAACCACCTGCTCTGCATATTTCTAGCTAGGACAGCCTGTGTAAATCAGACGTGACTTACTTGATCTCTAAACCACTCACTAGAAAATTCTGGATCTTTTTTTATCTGAATATGGTTCCAAAAACTGTTACCAAGTTTTAGAAAACAGTTTTCTAAAAAAAGGAAGAGAATGGAACAATCTGAAAAATCCTTTACAGCCATTTTCCAGGAGATCAAATTAGTCTCACTAAATAGTAACACACAAGAGTCATCCAGTTTTATCACTGCACTCGTAAGTCGCAAAAGCTCCAGAAAAAACTTTGGTTATATAGCCATACTGTCCCACATGTACAGTGACTTTTAACAGCGCCTAGTAGAATATCAAGTAATATCTGCTCTGAAACAAATAACGGAGAAGTCAAAGCCAACTAGATGCCCAACTCTCCCCCTCATACCAAAGGTGATGTTACAGTTTCTGTCTGCTTACTACCAAATCCCCAGCCAGCAACAAATGTGGAAGGAAACTTACGGCTAACTGGGAAGCAAATATCTTCTGCCAAACATTTCAAGAATTCCAAACTTTTTCCTCACTTTAGAATGGAATAAAATGGAAGCTGATTATTATTTGTCTTTCCTTCCCCACTGCATCACACAAGTACATTATCAGGTATGAAAACAAAGCGGCTCAGTAACCTGTTCTACTTTCTTGCAGCGTAAGTTAGAGGGACTCAAAACTTTTCTTCAAGCACAGGGGAAACAAAGGCCATGCAAGATCACCACTTGTAGGTTTGTCTTGATTCTAATGCTGTTTTGGACCTTTAAACTAAGATTTATTCCATCCCTGATTGCCACCACTCAGAATTTGGTACAGTGGAGTTTTTGCTCTGACTGTTCCTAAGAACCTAAAATTAACAGAGCTATTTCACTCCTCGACTTGTCAACAAGTACGAACGAGAACAAATGTGTGTTTAGGTTTGGGTTTTGCTAATATTTTTTTCCTTTATTCTTGTTCTTTTTTTTTTTCTTAATTTTTTTTTTATTTGCTGGTGAACACACAGCAAAGAGAACACAAGAATAAATAGCTTTTGTGTGGATTATGTTTTCTGAGATACCTTCAGCAAGGGAATTACGTACTAGTACTTATTAGATGGAATTTATAGAAAATGAAGTACGCTACTACGGGACTTCAAAATTCCCTTAAATACAATTCAAAAAGAGAATGCTTTGAATCTGTGGCACTGCAGAGTCTCTAATTTTTGCCAGAATTCTCAGCTTATTAAAACAGTGCGTCTAGTGTGGGACGTCAACACATTTTGTAGTGCTACTACTGTTAACAGTTTTAATAATAATTCTGACAATGTCTAACTTCAAAAGCTTTTTAAGTTATCACAATAGAGTTTTTAATTATTATTATTGTATAACAAATGAGTTTATCTTTGTCTTCCAGTGCTTTTACTTCACTTGTGTACATCTCCCACAGCAGTACTGCGGGAGAGCAGTATTATTATCCTTGCAGATACGGGAATGGAGGCAAAGTGACCATGTCTCCGAAAGGCAGTTCAGAATAGCTATGACAGAAATAAGCTTTTATTCAAAAAACATTCAGGAGGTCAAAGCATCATATTAGGCTGCTATATACCAGAAGCCAAAAAGTGAAGCAAGCCAAAACAAAACAAAAAATCAACCACACACCAACCACGCCTCCAAAAAAACCAACATGGCATTACTCTGAGCTAATTCCTCAGCATCACACGCAACTCTCAACTAAGGTCGTCTTTATTTCAGGTTAATACGTCCACATACCACGTTTTCCCATCTTTAACACAGGAAATGTACTTCATCTTGTGAACTTCACTGTGTCCTCACAGCTCCCAGCAACATATTGGTTAATTAGGGCTCTGCTATTCTAGACTCAAACACAGACACAGTTTGATTATGTTCCAGACTGGAATCCAAAGCAGTTTCTTCTTTATTCAGGATGATTTTAGAATATTTTTTTCCAAAGTCCCAATCATTGTTAAGTGATTTTCCCTTACATCGAGCACAAGCGTCAGTGTGTTCTGTGAAAAACAGTACAACAATCCTCAACAGAGCAAGTCTACCAACTGTCACTAGAAACAAAACATCTAGCTCTGTTACCCCCAAACACTGAGGTTTATTCTTACAGCTCACATGAAGCTTCACAGATTAACACCCATCCTCATGCTTATAAAGGACAGGTTTGTTAACGCCACAGTCACACAACTTCTTGTTCATTTCTATGTAGTAAGAAGCAACTATATCACGACATGAGACAACGAGAATTAAAACAAGCAAAATTCAGTGTAAGTTATTTGCATTAAAAGAGCACTTGTATCACAAAATCAAAACTCCTGCATACAGAGTTCCAAGTAACCTGACTTCATTGCTATTTATATTGCATCTCCCATATCACTAATGTTACTATTACATTTTTACAGAGATGAGACTGTGCCAAAACTCGAGGTTGCACGAGACGTGGACTGCATTGCTTACCATAGCTGGGAAGTGCTCAGACCAGCTACGACACTGCAACACTGCTGTGGGGACTGGGGCCAAAACAAGACCTGCAATGGGGAATCCAGCAGGGAAAATCTTGCACAAGTCTTAGCATGGTTCTAAAAAAAAAAATTCACTAGCAAAAAGCTTCTTGGTCTAAACTAACACCTGCTTTTTCTTACGAAAGGTCCTCCTACTTCACTGGGTGACATTCAGCCTTCTGCAGACAGTAACTGCAACACTCAAGCGGTTCTAACACCTTCCACAACCCCACTGGAGTGATGCTTTCCCTCTAGGGGAACAGGAAAGTTTCCCCTCCAGATTAGCATGTTCTGCTCCTAAAGCTCTGAGGTACAACAATGTTGGTTCAGTTATACCACAGGTTCATGCATATCAAGTTAATGCTGCCATCAACAAAAGAAAAAGGTATCATTTTTATCTGTTAAGTGAGCAACAGAAGTATGCACATCCACACAGCTCACGGGAAACTTTTGTGATTATTAGTCTTAAACAAAAAAGTCAAGGAAACAGAGACTCTCTTGATACAAAGGATATACATTTAAAAATACAATTTCTGATATTTTAAAACCTCATATTGTTAGGAGAGAACACCTATGTCTCCTGAAACTGTAAAATTACAGGAGGAAAAGTTTTCATTTCACTTCACTTGTGCAATTGCCAGCATTTCCAGGCAGTTTCACATACTGAAAGTCTTCTCTATTTTTGTCCCTCACATAGTAACAGAAGTGAAAAACAACTTAAAGAAATTACGATCTTAAGAAAGGCAATTTCTAAGTACAGCCAAATTAAACTTTAAACTCCTAAAAATTTAATTAAAATTGTAGCTGTTAGCACACTTTCCTCATATGCTCAATAAAGTTCCAGTGTATTTACACACCGATACCTTGACACACTTATACAAGCAAGTTACGCTCTTAACAGCCCAAGAACTAACACAGAAATTGTTTAATTATAATCAAGCTTCCACGCAAAAGAGATCAACCACGCTGAATTTCAAAGCCAGCACTGGAGAGAGTAAGCATAAGGCAAAAGCACAAAGAAACAAATTTGTGCAGAAAGAAATTCTCCAAAAGTAACTTGACACCAAAATCAAACTGGTCTCACAGGCGACACCACACTGGTAACAAGCCCGCACTCTGATCTTTCAGTACTATTGACCTCTGATGGCCTGGATTTTTTATTTCTGCAGAGTTTATTTAAGTGCCTTTATAAATTATTTCCCATGTCCATGCTTTAAGAAAAAAAATAAATATTTTTGCAACACTTGTGTATTTAACTGCAATCAAAACAGAAGATGACAGCAAACCCAAGCAGGATCACCACTTCGCCCATGTCAATTCGGCAGAAGAGGTCTAGAAAAACTACGGCAGAGCATTCTGCTTCCTACTGCACACTGTAACCACCTCTGTTTGTCTGTGTGCAACCGCCCATATGAACAGCGTACTTAAAGAGGTTCAAGCAACACTTCACCTGGTTTTAACTGTTACTCCGCACTCCTCCCCTCCCACCTGGGAGGAGATGGAAGAGGAGCCCCCAGCTGCTGCCAGCACCGGGAGACCCTCACATGGCAGCTGAGAGTCTCTGGATGAGACCTGTTTTGGGGATAGGAAGACAATTCACCCCACGACACAGCTTCCCAATATAAAATCAATTTAATGAGCCCAACAAAAACTGGTCTTCTACCTGGAGTTTGTAAGATTATATTCTGTTTTCTACCTGGACTGAACAAGGCAATGTTGAAAATGGAATAAAAATCAAATATGTAGATAGTTCCTAACAGTAACAAAAAGGTTTTTCTGAAAGTAGATTAGCAAGAGGTATGGCCTGGACTTCAGCATGTGTCAGGCAACAGCTGCCTTTAAAGCATCATGTTGACTTCTATAATGATATTTATTATGATAGAAAATATTTTCATTCCTTTTCCAATTATTAAAGTTTTACACTACCAGAAGTGAAGATGATATAAGAAAAATATTTGGAAATAAACAGCAAATATTACCAGGCAACAACAACAACAAAAATACCCTCACTTCCTCCCAAGCACAGATATAGTCATCACCACATTAAACCCATTAGCTAAACTCTTCAGTCAGCATCAGGGAGCATTGTTGCAGGGAACAGGTTCCACCTACCTGCTCCTGCCAGCCTGACCTTAGAAGACACTGTCAACTAAAAGACATGAAAAACATGCATTTTATTTCTAGCCATCTAGGGCTCTACTTACAGAAAAGTTGAAGTCAACTTATTGAAAGAAGTGAAGTTTCTGTACTGCTACTTCTGAAATAATGTTGCTCTGGATTAAGTCAAGCTACGTAAAACTGTAGTACAAATTAACTGATGAAATGTTTTAGTAACCAAATCCTATACATTTAACAAATTAGGGAAAAAAAAAAAAAAATCTTCCTTTGGTAGAGAGGAGCAGCAGAAGTGAATCTAAAAACACAATACACATTTCCCTTACCTAAATATTATATTTCACACTATGCCCATTCACTTAAACTGCGTAGTAAGAGAACAATGCTTTCACAATTCAATTTTACAGTTCCTTCACTGTGTCACAGGAAGCTATTTTTAGTTACAAAGCTTAAGTGAATAGAGCACGCAACTATGTTTTTAGGCCTACAGTCAGGACAGACTCCTGAACTCCTCCTAAGTTAGTCCTAAACAGATGGGTAGATACAAAAAAAACCCTCTCTTCTCAGCTTCTTGTCTCACGTGCCTTACAAAATCTGCTTCTGTGCCAGGCAGTTGAATCTTATAAGATAGTACTTTCTAAGCAATTTCTTTAAGTTGGCAGAGCAGCTTTTCCACGAGTTTCCTCTTATGCAGATTACTTCCCAACAAACACCAAGAGACTGAGTCTTCGCTCCTTGTGGAGTTACATTCAAACTGAGCACCAACTAGATACAGAGCATACCCGATCCGTTGCCTGGTTAGTTCCCGTTTGTGCAAACCGAAGCCTGAGACTATGAGGCATAATAGAGAAGACTTAAACAACTGCTGAAGTTAACAAATAGGTTGTGGAAAACAAACACCACCAAAATGAAAGGTTTTCCCATTTAAAATACCAATATTAAAACCACAAACATTTCAGGTATAACACATTTTTTAAAAACCTGCATAGGAAATGCTGTTTCTAGAAGTAAGGAATGTTCCCCACAGGCCACAATCTACCATGATCCTGAATTTCCAGGGAACCCTACCTTTAGTACCAGGAGGGTTCATTTAACCAGGAATGTTCATTGATATTTTGGATAAACATTCTGGATCCAAATTAGCACCTTCTCCAATGCAATACAAATTAACTGGAAAAATTCCAAACAGCTATCGTTGAGAAGTCTGGAAGTCACAATGGATGCGGTGAAGAAACTTTCACTCTACTGTACTCAACGTCTACATATACTTGGACCCAACCAGTAAGAAGAATAAACTTTACTGAGCTTAAAATTGGAAATTAATTATACCTGAATAAGCACACTTATTATCATTTCCCTTGATAAAAGGGAAGTTATACTGCTGTAATTTAAGTCAAACTATGACAATGGCACAATTATCATGTCCTGGCCCTGACCTGACATTTCTAAATAGTAACAGAAAAGTAAAAAGATACAGTTCATACTGACAGTATATAATAAATTTTAACATTGGACCAAAAGAGTTACATGAGAAATAATTTGCTGATACCTAGCACATCAGTTAGATCATACAGCACTTCACTATAATTGTCCAATTACTTTCACAACATATGGTCCTTTAAATATTAATAATATTGTTTAAACGAGATGCTTATACGTAGCTGAAGAAAATAATCTCAAGAGAGCGTGTGTACTGCTAGAAGTCATAACACTGCGAATTACTTAAACAGCATTGCTTGCGCACAATTATTGACCCAACCGGCTGCTAACCTCGCTGCAACACAAACATACCAAAAGCACTGAGAAGCTGGAGATAGCTATGCGAATCGGATTGACTCGGTGGCATCCCAGCTAATGCAGGGGTGCTAACCAGGCAGCACAACTGATTTCCAAGATTTGCATTCTATTCATGGACCATAAAATGAAAAAAGGAAAACAAGAAACTTCAAAGGAAAAAGACTACTTTTTAGATTTTTCAAGTTTTAGTCTTTTTAAAGAAAGAGAAAAACATACTGAAAGTAACTTAACTTCAAAACTTGTTATGAATCTCACTTCTTGGAGTTCCTCAAGTGCCAGTGGCAGAACCTGGCAAGAGACCTGAAGAGGAATCACTGCAAACCTTTCTCTTACACTTTTTCCCTAATCCTCTCTAAGTGCCATCTCTGACACATGATACCAGGCTACATAAACCACTGGCCTAACCTAGCGTGGCATGAATTCTTAGAAATTCTCTTCCTAGAAATTTCAGCAGACCAAGATGGTTTTGCCATTATGTTACAGAAAATGTGTCTTAGTACCACAAATTTGATTTAATTCTTTTTTAATTGGTGAATCATCAGTATCTGTAAAATTCTAAAATATATTATTTATCAGATATATAAAACAGGCTAGGTAAACCATGTCTTTATTTAAATAGGAGAAGCGGGTTCTCAGACAAGGAGTAAAACACAAGGTGGCACAGGTAGGAGAGGAACAGACAGAAAGAACAAGAGACGAAATAAAGCATGATTCCTCTCTCCCCTCCCCTTAAAAAAAAAAGAAAAGAACAAATCTGCCTCAGTAAAGAGCCAAACTTTTTGTACTTTTACATATGTAACCTTTCAGAGTAGGCCAACAGCAATTTACTGAATGTTTCCAAGCTTATCGGTGGTACTGCTGTAACTCAGCTGCTGCAGCAGCACAGCACAGCTCACTAGTACAGCTCCAGCACTCAGCACAGCTCACTAGTACAGCTCACTAGTACAGCTCCAGCACTCAGCACAGCTCACTAGTACAGCTCACTAGTTCAGCTCCAGCACTCAGCACGGCTCACTAGTACAGCTCACTAGTACAGCTCCAGCACTCAGCGCAGCTCACTAGTACAGCTCACTAGTACAGCTCCAGCACTCAGCGCAGCTCACTAGTACAGCTCACTAGTACAGCTCCAGCACTCAGCACAGCTCACTAGTGCAGCTCACTAGTACAGCTCCAGCACTCAGCACAGCTCACTAGTACAGCTCACTAGTACAGCTCCTGCACTCAGCACAGCTCACTAGTACAGCTCACTAGTACAGCTCCAGCACTCAGCGCAGCTCACTAGTACAGCTCCAGCACTCAGCACAGCTCACTAGTACAGCTCCAGCACTCAGCACAGCTCACTAGTACAGCTCCAGCACTCAGCACAGCTCACTAGTACAGCTCACTAGTACAGCTCCAGCACTCAGCGCAGCTCACTAGTACAGCTCCAGCACTCAGCGCAGCTCACTAGTACAGCTCACTAGTACAGCTCCAGCACTCAGCGCAGCTCACTAGTGCAGCTCACTAGTACAGCTCCTGCACTCAGCGCAGCTCACTAGTACAGCTCACTAGTACAGCTCCAGCACTCAGCACAGCTCACTAGTGCAGCTCACTAGTACAGCTCCAGCACTCAGCGCAGCTCACTAGTACAGCTCACTAGTACAGCTCCAGCACCCAGCGCAGCTCACTAGTACAGCTCCAGCACTCAGCACAGCTCACTACTGCAGCTCACTAGTGCAGCTCCTGCACTCAGTCACCTGCAGCTGCAGTTCTCAGCCCTGTTTGTTAACTTTCTGGAACAGCAGTTCTCAAACTTTTTTGTTCCTCCCTATTTCTGCTGTAAGAATGAGCTGGACTGTACACTGGTAGAAAGCTGCTGAAATGCAGCAGGGAGACACAACTTAAGAGAGCTGGGCTGCTCTGGGAAAGCTGTGTGTTGGAGGGAAGGCTGGATGAACATGAGCCGTCCCGCCAGCAACCACTCAGCTTGTCGTGGGTCCCGCAGAGAGCACGAGGATGGGTGCTGTGGCTCCTGCTGCACTCCTGGCCCTGGCAGACCATGCTCCTTCCACACATGTTCCCAGCTACTGGATGGAGAACAGGAAGAATGTACCCCACTTTAGTAATCACTAACGTACAGCAAGACAGACAAGACTTTCCTCCGAAATGTTTAACATACAGAATTACAAAATCTTTCTCCACAAAAAGCTTAACAGAAAGAGAAATCAAGCTTCTTCCCACAAGCTACAAGAGATGCAAACAATATGCAGAAATGCCCTATGAATCTACTACCTGGAAATCAGATAACACAGATCTACCTACAGCGTGATGATATTCCCTGGCATCTCCTCCTGTATTTTCATGCAGGAATTAAGCAAGACTTTTCAGGAGTTGAGACCTCCTATAGAACACAACATATGCAACTGCATACGCTGCGTGTTCCAAGTACATTTATGAAATGTTTAAGGCGTGTTATTTTAGTAGGTTATTAATAGTTAGCGTTGGCAGAGAACTGCTACATTTCTCTAAAAACTTAAATCATGTAAATCTAGTCATAAACAATTTTATGAGTAGGTTTTTTATAAAGCATTGTACTGACATTAGCTAGTCAATTCTCAACCTTTCCTAAGGACTAAATTAAGTATTAAAGTACATCCAAGGTGTGGCATGGTTTACCCTTAGTAGCAGTTACACAATTAGAGCAAAATCTCTACCAGCTTCACCATTTGAAACCAGAAGCCCATGACAATGCTGAATTTTACCAAGTGACTGAGGGAAAAATCCCAGCGGACAACTTACAGTCTGAGTAGTGTAACTACAAATTAAGTCACTACAGGGGAAAAAAAAATTAAAATAACCATTTCACACTACATGATAAGTATGTAATCTACAAGGTACGAAGGTAGTGAAAACATTGTGTCTCAAGTGCTGAGCCTCACCGAGTATTTCGGATATTTCTGACCTAACTACGCATTTCTCATTTCTCCATTAGGAACTGACAAAAAAAGGAGAGGGGGGAGAATAAGTAACTGGGTAATAATTTCACCTTGGGCAATCAACATTCATATCCAGCATTAATATTCAGGAAATGCCCCAAGTCTCAATCATTAATGATTAAGAATCACCACACCCTGGAATATTTTACTACATATCTGTATTGACATCATGAGATCCAAACTTCAAACGTAATTGCCTGTCATTTTAAAGACCTTCTCGGAATTAAGGGACGCTGGCAGCAACAGCATATACAAACTCCACCTCTATGCCAAGGCAACAGACAACTGAATTAAAAACTATGTAGTCTCAACATCAAACTACTCAACAGTTTGAAGACTTCGTAGGGCATTTTAAAATATAAACAAACATCTTCTGGAAAACTGAACTTAGAAAATTTAAACCTCAAACTAAGAGGAACTCCTTGTATTTAATGAGAAGCAATCCTTTATCATTTCACTTCCTTTAGCATTATACATATGCTACAGAACTTTCCAAAATATTTACAGCCGCGCTCCTGAGATTACACAACTCAGCTTTTAGCCAACATTAAGCACAGGCAAATTGCTCTAGGAATCAAACACACCCCTTGACACCCAGCACTGCGCAGGAGTCCCATGCTACAATTTCATGACAACTGCTTCAGCAAGCACCCACACACATAATGAATCCTTTACACCACGAGCTCAGGGAGGTCCGAAGGACAGGCTGCTGCTGGGGGGTACCTGCAGGTCCTTCATGGCTGCTCCTGCACCAGCTCAGACGCTGCCCCTGTAGAGGACAGGTGGGCCTGGACCCACACCTCTGACCATACTCACACCCAGGTAGCTTCCACAACACATAAATGGCAGCCAAGTCTTTGAACGGGCTGCGGCAGGTCCCCAGACAGGCAACTGCTGAATGGGGATTTAACCCATTCTTCCAGCAGCAACGGAAGTACGTGATGGCAGATGATGCATATGAAGGTGCTTGGCAGATGCAGTGCAACAACTGCAAGGGGTCCTGCAAGTCGCCTTCTACCAAATCTTAACTCTTTAGATTTCCTCAACAGAACTAACACAGAATTTAGAAGTCCAGTGACATTCAGATACAATTCCATTGTAATTACTTTTACAATGCTTTGAAATGAAGCCTCTTAAAAAAAAAAAATCTAATCCCAGAAGTAGAAATTTCAATGCTTGACTGTTTATCACCTTTTGCAGTATTACTGTTTTTAAAGACTCTGAAGAAATGTGAAGTCACATATTTACTTTCATCTTGCAAAAGTGACATTCATTTTTGCGACAAAGACATTCTCCACAAAGTAACTGCATGTCCTTTTTTGCTTAAATGAAAGCTAGACAAAAAGAGAAAAGCAACAAGCAAACTGTGAATACTATAAAATTAGATGACATCTGCCTGAAAACCTAAAGTTTAAGGCACTGCGGTCATACCGAGTGCTATTCCATATGGAACTACTATACAAAGGGTTAATGTACAATACGTAGCAGTTGTCCTATGTAACAATAGTTAGAGTTCAGTAAATCGCTGGAAGGACTACAGTGCAGTTTTATTACTACCTCCAACACTTTTACTGATGTGCTTATTACTTTTTTTATAGCACAGTGCTCATGAGCAACCAGTTTATAGTATTTGCCGTTTTAAAATTAGGTATACAGAGAATACATATATACAAAAAAAGGGGCAACTAAGTTTACATGGCAATACTGGTGCAGCAGCTAACACATCACATGTGTATAGTAATTACACACATCTTGCACGGACAAACCTACTTGTAAGCCTAGAGGCAAAGGACAGCTGCCAAAATCCATGAATTTTATGCATTATAAAAAAAAGCATGAACCAGGACTGGTCTTTTTATCTTAGAAGATGAGGATAAAAATATCACCACTACAAACAGGTTTTGTATACGCATCACACACACAGACTACTTTCCTATCTCTAAATTACCTCTATTAGCCGCAGTATGTCAAAAGAAATTTTAGTCCAACACAAATAAACCTTAGAGTTGAACATGGTAAAAATACTACATAACACTGGGATGTTTTTTCTTATGTTTTAACCATTTCCAAGTGTACTTCTTTTGTATGCCTTCATTAACACAATTTATCCCTAAACCTAGAATTATCTAGTATTGTTTTTAGTCCTCGCATTAAAAGCAATAAGTAACCTACCACCAGCTGACTCAAATTCACTGCAACTGCAGTTGGAGAATAATGTACCACATACAACAAAAAACAACTCTTCTCAGGCATGCACTCCTTTCGATCCGTACAGACTGTAATTCAAAATGTTTATGTTCTCTTAATAACAGCTTGAAGTATCACACTACCTTTAAAACATCTTACACTCCTGCGGAAGCAGGACAGCAGGAAGTCGCCTTGCAACGATAAGCTGTGAATCTGCACACTGAGCGTTCATGTTCTGTGTTTATCTGCACCACACAAAATGCCTCCTATACTGTACTGTTTCTTCTTGATCATTTTATCCTGAGAAATGGCAAAATGGAAGTCTTGTGACAAAAATGCCTATGTGGACATCCAGTGTGTAAACACAGACTTAGTGCAAAAGAGCCTGCATATAAAAGCCTTGCTATGTCTGAAGCATGTCCGACACACATCTGTGTCTTCCAAGCACACTGCACGTGTAATTCAGAACACATCCTAGTTTGTGTACAAACAGAACCAGGGACTTAACATATGCCCATTTCTGAACATATTTGCAGTATATTTTTTTTTTTTTTTACTCCTCTCACCCGGAAGTGGAATAAGCATGTTTCTAAGACCACTGCCTTCAGGAAAAAAAAAAAGAGAGGGAAAGAAAGCATTAAATTGTGACTGGGATCAACAGCACTCCAAACCAAAACTGGTGGGATAGCTTAATTCACTGACAGCTTAATGGTACACAGCTCTGTAATTCCAGACAGACTGTAACTGACAAAAAATGAGTCTTCACAATGTCAGAACCTGCTTTTAAAAAATGCACTACAATTACTTAACTGCATTCTAGGAGTTAGCCACAGAATTTAAAATTACCTTTTCAAATAGGCAGTCGTTGGAGATGGTGTCTTAAATTAAAATAAATTCAAATTAAGGTATTATTAATTCAGATACTTTCTAACTTACTTGTGTCCTCAGTAATGTTGCTTTAGTCAGTGTACATGTAATATATAAGGGTTTTTTTGAAGTGAAATGAATCTACCATAGAAACTTAACCATCTAAATCTAGACTAATTTTCCCAAATCAGACTTCATTTTCATTACAATATCCTTTGCTATGGTAGTTTTTTTGCTGCTCACATTGCATTTCACACAGGAAACAGAATATAAAAATAAGCTCTATTTATGGCATTAGAGCATTATCAAGTAATAAAGGGCCTACACACAATCTATCATACTTCTAGTTTGGAAGGCCTTCCAGGTGATAAATATTTTAATGCAACTCAACACTGCACGTGCATCAGCATGCCATGGATAGTGATGGCGATGTATCAGCAAATACAAAAACAAAAATATTCCAAAACTTTCCAGTTAATTTGCAGTCCAACTAGAAACACAGGAAGTCAATACAGGTCAGAGAAATAAATACATACACTAAACTAACTCCTGCCCTCTTGGGACTAAATGCTGCTGTCTACTCAATGAAGCATAAACATAATTGTGCTTCACTCACTGAAAGGAAAAAAATAGTCTTTATTTAATAATCTTACAATTGCTTGATTAGTATTTGGAAAATAAAAAGCACTGCTTAAGTGCCAAATATTATTAGCTTTTTCAGAACATCAGCTCCAAACTCGGCACTCCCCATTTCCTTCTCTCGTAACTCTTTTCATTCATGTCATCAGAAGGCATCTTATTTTCAGCAACAACCACTCACTTTTTTTTTTTTTTAATGCTGCTGGATGTGCAGAACTACTGTTGAGGTTGCTTGGCAACTAGTGAGAGGTATTGGAAAGAGATAAGGTCCAGAATGAATGGAACTGAAGAGAACTATATTTGCTTTCATTAAGAGATACTAATGCACTCAAACCATACCCATCTGAATTCTCCACACCAAGGTGAAATTTTGCTATTTCTTTCAAAATACAGACATCCAGAATCAGAGTCCCACTAAATCCATTAAGCCATCTCCTCAGGCACATACGTGTCTGCCTGTACAGAAGAGACTTCAGAATCACGGCTTCCACTTGGGTTAGCAGTTTGGTACAGCAAGGAACAATCAGGTAACACAAACACTTAGTATTTTGAACAATTTTAGGCCGGAGAGGATAGCAAAATACTTCAGTCTGCCTTTCAGTGTACCACAAACCACTGTGATTCTCCATATACTTTAGTATCAAGTTGAGATTTCAAATGAAATTATTTTTCTTAAGGTCACAATTTGAAATGAGATGAGATTGAGCACCCGAGACTCTTGCAATGGCAGACAACCGATTACAAAAGGTCCACCCTAGTAATTCAAGAAGGTCAAAACAGTCTTATGCAGCAGAAGACAGAAACACGCCTAACAGTTCTTAGTGAAAGAGTTTCTTTCTTATCTCAGGCTCTTCGACTAACTTTATCTGGATCATGTGAGTAAGAATCAACCAGTTTGGCACAAAAGAGGATCTTCTAACATCACCTCAGACCCTGCCCGATCTTTGATGCTTCAGAAGGAAGTGAAAACAGACAAAACACAACCAGCAAACTATCTGATGCAAAAAAAAAAAACCAAAACCAAAAGTCAACCTCCACTCTCTCCTACCTCTCTGATGCCTGCAGGCAACACAGGCCTCTAAGGTTTCAATGCTTCAAATGCCAACACAGAATTGCACATATCATAACGATGTTCAGGGTAATAAAAGCAAAAATAAAAGCCCATAGTTGCAAAGGCAGTGGGTAATTTGCAGCACATGAAGCTGGCTTCGTGTTCCCCAAGGCCAGGGTAGCCACCACGAGCATGCACGCTTGCATCAGGAAAGCTGGACTGAAATACAGTTTAAAAATAAGCCTGTCCTTCCCTAAGGGAGCTCAAATGAGGCTTCCTCATCCCCAACAAACTATTTAAATTAAAAGTATCTCTTAACACTATGGAAGTGGTTCTCATGCCTGCCTTCATTTTTAGGTATCTTTCTTGCACAGCAGTACTGCTACATGGCAATGAAATGACGTTTGGACACCCTTATGAACCTGGTACAACTCCTGTGGCGTTGTAATTCCACATCCTTCATGAAGTGAAGACACCAGCATGGATGTACTAATTTAATAACACTTATCAGTGCTGGAAGCCCACCTTATTACTTATGTTTCACTTTCCCTTTTTTTAGGCATCCAAGACTGCATTTGTCTTTTTGCCACAAAAAAAAGCGTACTAAGGTAATTAACTAATTGATTTTCAAGTCCTTTTCCAATTTCACAGATACAATCTACACTCTGACTCCTGTGAGGCTGTCTTGCATTCAGCTGTATTAAAACAAGTTTATGAAGTACAACTTTTGAACACATTATGCAGATCACCCTAAGAGAATAACCTGACTTTCCCAGTATTGCCTACATTGCCAGTTTGCAGGGGTTTGAGATTGAATCGAGCCAGCAATCTAAGGAATGATTTTATATATTTAACACTTGTTCCCTGAAGGCTTTCCAAGGAGTGGTCCCGCTCATTGTCTCTGTTAACGATGGCACAGAGAGATCTATCAGTAACTCCACACAATGCATTTTAAAAAGCAAAATACAGTGTGGTATTACATCAAATAGCGGAAGAGATATCGAGACCAAACCAGTTGATTTTATCAATCAGATCTATAATCTTTCCAAAAAGGCACAGCTTCATTCAAAAAAACTCTCACTATAAGTGAAGCTAAGCTGACCATTAATGATGTTCTTCCTATTCATCCCTGTTACAAGAAACTACAGCAAGTAATAATAATAAACTAAAACGCCCATATTTGATGCCAAGCATCTAGGCAAGCAAGCAATGGAATTGTTCCCCCTTTTCTAAGAATTATAAAGAAATTAAAATTAGCATATCCCATAGTTTCTCACATAGTTCCTTTGGGATTCTTGACAATTATTTATTCTTGTTTTGAAAATATCCGTATTCTAACAGGTAATCCTGGTATTTGGCCTGCTCACAGATGCTAAACTTCCTTTTTGCAGCATTTTTTTTTAAAGGAATAAAATTTCTACAGAATATTTTTGCTTTCTCTTCTTAACTACGTATCATTTTACCTTCTGCATTCAGCAGTAAATCTATGCCCAAATATTACTATTAAAAATAAAATTAAGTGAAAAAATTAGTTTTCATATTGTCCTATGGTGTTTAAATTTTCCAAAATTATCAGAATGGAATCTAATAATTTTAATTAACGAAAATAGAGGTCTCAGCTGATTCCAGTTAATCTCAGAGATACGTAAGTTTTTAAAAACTGACAAGTAAAGTTTTATTCTGGGATTGAATTGGGTTAACTTTCGGTCCCTGTCAAAGGGACATATATCTAGTACATTTTTTTTAAAAAAAAAAAAAAAAAGCCTGCATATTAAATATTACTTATGGATATAATCTAAGACTATAACTTCTGCTTACTTTTCCTTCTCCCATCCTCCCTCCCTCCCCCTTTCAAGACAACCTGTTTTACGATTCCAAAGTACAAATAAAATTGTGAGGAACAAAGCCAGGCCGTGTGTTGTCTACATTATTTCAAAGTGTTTTTTTCTGACTCCCTGGGACTGTGCAAAATAAGCAGAAATGCTTTACTAAACTCAGTCTCTCTCACTTTTTTCTAGCCCTCAATTTTCTAGTGGCGTCAAAAAGATGTTGAGGTAACAGAAGCAGTTCATCAGTGATAAACGTAAGGAAAGTAAACATATGATTGCATAAGTTGCAATTACATAAAAAGACGACTGTCCTATTAAGTGAAAGCAAAACACAGAGGCAGAACAGAGCATCCTGAACTCCCAATGGTTTGGTGAAATTAGAGCCCAGTAGACTCGGTTCCCTCCCGTTTTCAATTAAAAAAAACTAAAAGGCAAAATAGTTACATTTGCAACTTTTAAGTGTCTTATGTGTAAGTTATGGAATGCATTTTTATCTGCAATGTTCAGCATAAGCAGAATGTGTTCCTATGAGTAACTATTTTGAAACAGCATTAATCATTTTTACATACCAAAAGTAAAAGGTTGCATTGAATTTACAGCCATCTATTTTAGTATGCTTCAAAACCTAGTACTGAAAACTCAGTAACTTCCTACTCTATAGAAACTTAGCAATAAAAAACCCAAACAACCCCATAAAGCAAGTCTTCCAGAAAGTTGTATAATGTGCTTGCTGAAAATACGTTGAGGCAAAGTATCAGAAAACCTTAACTTAAAATTCTTCCAGACACTGACCTCTGCAACTGTTTTGTAAACTATCTGGAAGTGTAGAAAGTGTAGGGCAGGACAGGAGAACTACAGCTGCTCTATCTGACCTGCATGTGGACTTGGGGCTTGTGCAGTGGATTCAGTCAGAGTATTATTAGCTACCCCAAGAACCTGAAGTACTTAACTGAGCCTTTCTCCTCTCAGTTTTCTCACTCCTTTAAGGAAAAAAAAAAAATAAAAAAAAAAATATCCTCAGCTTTGCATTTTGCTTATAGTTATTTTCTCATTTCAGAAACCCCCCAAAATGAAATAAAATGTACTTAATAAAATCTCTTCAGTAAATGGCTATGTCCTTGTGATTATTATGTTTTACTTATCTAAAAATAATAGTTATTACAACTGTAAATTTCCATCTTTATCTTAAATGGTCTTAAACTGTTAAAAGCAACACAAAATATGCCAATCACTGTTATGCAATTAAATTACAATTCATGAAATCAATTAGTTTAATTTTTCCACAGTAATGCCACATTAAATCAAATTTAACTAGCTTATTTATTTCAAAGTTATTTAAATTATCAGGGTTAAAACAGATATTACACATCATTTTCTGAACTTACTGTGCTAAGTGTCCCATTACACTTTTTTATCTATTAAAAAAAAAAAAATCGAGCAAGATATGAGCAAGGCATCCTTTCTCTTTACAAACTTAAGAAAAAAAAACCTACTTCACTGACACCCATTTCCTTGCAACATTTTCTAATTAATATGAACATTTATACTATATAGATAATTGTACTGGCAAAATAGAATATAAATGTCTTAACTTGAAGGAAACAAAAGTGTATCAATGCACGTAGACCTACAGACAAGAAAAGAGCATTTAAATCATGATGATTAAGGCAGCAATAGTAAATCCCCCGGCTAGCTGTGAGGTTGCCACTCAAGGCTAAATGTACCGTCTACTGGGACCACACTAAACCTCAGAAGGAAATACCGCACACCTCTGCCTACTCCATTAGCTCACCCACCACTCTTGGGAGACTACTAGGGTGCAGCTGGGAGAGATTATTATTTTCTGGTGCTTTAACTAAAAAGACAAGCAAACACAATGACTTATTAAATAGCCCTTTGGAGAATACAGTCAGCAACAGGTAGCTAATAGAGAAGGTCACAAGCCTTCTCGTGCTCTTGCAGTAGCAAACACCTTAAAACAGAACATGTCATCAAGACATTCCTCTACTACACTCCTCAAAAAGTGGATAATTTTGCCCCTTAACCTCAATGTATTGCTGTTTCTAAGCAAGCAAGCTCAGCTGTAAACAAGTAATTCTAATTAACTGCATGTTTACATTCGAGTACAGTTGTAGAAGTAACTATTAAAGCTGGTGCAGCTACACTTGCACTGTATCCTAAATACTCTTTTATTTACTAGGAACTCAAGATTGAATTGCCAAAGTAAAATAGAGGGCATATTATTTTCAACATCAGGATTCAAGTTACATTAAAAAAACAAAACAAAAAAAAAGAAAACCCGCTCATCAGTGCAAATTCCTTCATTTCAACCTGAGAGCTTTGAATGACCAAGATTAAGCCGAACAATTTGTGTATCGCAGCTCGTCATCAGAGACGGGACTTGGGCAACGCTAGTACACAAATGCATGATTTATCTAAAAATGAAGATAAGAGACAAATCTGCCTGCTGGATTATACTTCAAAGCATTAGCTATGCCTGCCTTGATCTAGGAGACACTTGGAAAGGATGCTTACAAAACTAGAACAAGAGTAGTGTTTCTCATTTAAAAAAAAAATCCCTCAGAATGCCACAAACCTGCTCCCCCAGCACAAGAGAAGAGAAATGACAGAACACATCTTCACTCTTACTGAACCTATCCCACAGAGACCATAACAACACAGGAAGCCCAGCAACCTAAGAAACAGGAACAAGAAATAACACTCACATCTAGATCGCTAGAAGGAGCTGAGAAAGGCACAGCATTTATTAATAATAAAATATATCTTATGGCACAAACACACTAGGCTTTAACATAATGAAATTGAAAAAAAATTCCCCAGCTGGAAAGACTGGCAACAGATAAAATGTAGCTATGTAATGAAGTAAGAGGAATTTTCAGGAACCGCAATAATGTGAAGGTACAGTTTTAATATCAGAAAGGTAACCTTCCATGAGCTTATGATGATAAGAAGTACTCCGTTCATACATAAAGAAATTCAAGCATCCATCTGGATAAATCAGTAAACTCATTTTCTACTGGGAAAGTCAGAGTACTACCCAGGCTGCCCATCCAAAATACACTGGACAAGAAGAAATCTAGTGAAATACTCCCGAAGAAAATTATTTACATAGTATAGATTCTGTGACACTAGCTAGAGAAAGGTAATCACTCCGCAGGTCTAATTCTTGAGAACAGTTTGGGAAAACCTGATACACTGATTTTTTTCCAGAAAGGACAGTGAAGTGTGGAATATAGATATATATTTAATATTCTTCATACAGATTTATATTTTTGAAGTTATCTAAATTTTTTGAGGGTATTTAATACAGTTTGTGATTTATTAAATAACAAGTCGAATAGAATATGATACATTGGCTTATACTAGTAGATGTTTGCTTAAGGTAAGAAAACGGAGAAAAACACACCACTTCCACTTTAACTCATGTATGTGCAGAGAGAAAATACTGTAAAAAAATATTCTGAGTGAACTGAGGAAGAGTAGGACTTTTTCTAGCAGTTTTCTCTCAGTCTCACTCTCTCTGATACTGTTTTTCAACTTCAACCAAACTTGAAGGAGGGTGGCTGTTGCAGAGATTAATTTCCAGAAATGATAATCAGAGGCTGAGTACAAGAGAGACCAAAATTAGTGCTCCAGTGAGGAAAAGCAGGAAGAGATGTAGATCTACACCAGCCGCAGCACATGCTGACTTTTGTCCAGGTAGCAAGAAAAGCAGGAAAAAAAATGAAGATAAAGGACAGGATGATCCAAGAGTATTTAGGGGTCGGTGTTGCAGGGGACATCAGGGCCCTGGACTAGAACGAGGACTGTACCGGTTGGAGGAAACAGGAGGTACCTGGAAAGCTACGAATACCGCGGAAAGGAACTGCAGATGCTGTAGGGGAGTAGGAGGGACTACTGCAGAAAAGATTTGGGAGACACAGACCAAGTTACAGAAATTATATTTCATCAGCTCAGCTACCCACAGAACAGTTTATTTTCTGTTTTGAGAAGCTAAAAGAAAATTTGCAAATTCTGTAAAACAGGGTTTATTTCAATGTCATTGTTGTTATCAAAACTAATGGGTAAAATCCCACATCTACCACCAAAAGTCAAAATCCTCCCAGACCCATTCACAATGTTTTCCACATAGTTAAATCTTAAACTCTCTTCTGTCTCTCTTTCCCTTCTCAGATTACATCACTCATGCTTATTCTACTATTCATAGCCATTGCCCTCCAAGCTCTCTACAACTCTAACTATAAAGCTTTCTACTAGGCTGATAGCCGCCTATGCATACTTAAAAAGCTTTTGTGAAATTTAAACCTCAAAACAAATAAAACCACTGCCATATTTTTGGCCAGTCCTTTTATATGCCAAACCATGTCTGCAACATATGCAGACATAGCTTAAGGGACGCGTTTACTGCTGGTTTTTGCTGTTGGTGATTTTTTTTTTCTTTTTCTTTTTTTTTTTTTTTTTCCCCCTAATCAGAAAACTGAACTATTTAACTGAAAGCACAAATGTCAAGTTGCAAGGCCAGGAACAGTAAGGAGGACAGAGAGCTCTCAGCGTGCAACAACACAGAACTGGCAGTTTAAATACTGCTTTGCTAGGGGAATTCAATATTTCCCACCAACAAGTAAATACGGATAAGATGCATGTTCTGCTATGAGCAACATCTTGTTTCCCACGCCATTATAAAAATTAAGACATTTTTATATACAATTCTCACTTTCCTTCTTTTCCCTAAGTAAGAGAGTTTCTTGAAAAAGCAAACACACAAAATAGGCAGTTGAAAATAAAGCACAATGTAAAAATGAACGTCTATGCTTTCTTTCAATATCGTATCGTGTTGTCATCTCTCCACTTATGCTTAGCCTGAGCCTACCACGAGCATCTAAAAACAGATAGAACTAACCAGCTTTTCAAACTATTAGAGTCCTTCATACATTACTTTTCTGTAATACTTTCAGGAATCTAAATAACATCATTTTGCACCCTGAAAAGAAAAAGTTCACTTCACTTGCAGACGGAAATATTTCAATGGCTTGATTTCAGAATGCCTCTGAGCAATGCATAGGAGTTATTCCACTGACTATAAGAATATTCAGCACCACAGTACGTTAATACTCTTTGCCAAGTAAGGCCCAGCTTAGGTATTAGAAACTATCAGAATTTTCTGAATGCTCATCTTACAGTATTTAAAAAACACACCTGAGTCATAGATTTAAATGAAAAACATTTGCACGTGTTCCTATTAGAGAATGTCTCATATTTTAGGGCAAGATATCACAATGAACTGGAAAGACTCAAAAATTGGTAACTTTTTTTCCTTATTTCTTTATAACATAACAAAGTATTAATGCTGTTTCACAGAGGTTTACTTTTTCACAGAATGGAATTTTCCCCTTTGTAGAAATAAAAGTATTTCCGAAGAAAAGATAATGTCAAGCACGTAAACACAACATTAAGTATCCTAACAATTAAGGAATTTCTTGTTTGCTTAGGTTGTTTAACATCACCACATATTACCTCCCATTTCTTCCAAGCTGATGGAAGACAGTTATATTTAACTTGCATAAACTTTTACAAGCTATATGCAGTATTCAGTTCTTCATCATAGTATTTATTCACTGTTGGTATATTCTTGTCTCTTGACAAAACCCAATCATACAACTGTGTTGGTTCTCAGGACAAGACCTAAAATAGACAAATATATATCCTCCTCCCCTCTCCACCCACACCTTCACTGTACGTCCTGTGGCACAAATTTCTATCAAAACCCATAACTAGTTCTTCAGATGCAATGGAACTTTTCATAGTCTTTAACAGACATGTACACACAACTTTTCCAATACAGTAACACCCCGTCTGTGCGCTGGAACAGGGGGGGGGGAAAAAAAAAAAAAAAAAAAAAAAGCTCTCTGCCTCAAATCTGCAGAAGCCTCTCAACACACATCGTGATGCAAAGAAAGAAAAAAAAAAAAAACCCAGCCCTGCCTGCTCTTCAATTTTCAATGTAACTCAAACACCAGGAAAAAAATATTTTTGTTGAGTAAAATACAATAAATTCAGTTTGCTTCCTGGCAAGGAACTGATGTGACCGTTCTAAAAACATGGTATTGGTACACAGATCTAAAGGAACTGTAAAAACAGAGCAATAACATTTGTGTAGAAAAGCTAACATAAGCCATTAAGAGGGAATTCATTATTTTAAAAGATTTTGTTACAAATACTATCCTTTTTTTCTCACTCTCACTTTTTTTCCCCTCACTTTAACTTCCCTTCTATAAAATCACACACATAAGATGACCAAAGTTACAAACAAAACACAGTATCAGATAGCAGAAGGGTAAAGTTACTGAGACAGAAGTCATTTCAGTCACAAAAGCGACTGACACTGACCAGTGTGACTAGGTAACTTCATTAACTGGTTTATGTGAAATAATGGTGGTACTGCAGTTCAACTTTTGGTGGATGAGATGTATAAGGAAAAGATTAGAAAGTATCAATGATTACTTTTTCTTTCTCACAAACTACTAAATCTAGATGAGAAAAGAGAAAAAGTTCCAGACATTTAAGAGGCTGACTCAGTTTTCTCAACCTCCCCACTAAGAGAAAATAATTTTTAACACTACATGAGAAATGCAAATACAATTTGTCATCTAAGTCTTGAAAATAAAGCTATTCAGTTTCTGCTTCTGTCATCCTCATTAACATGTTTCATGAACACACAAACTCCTATGCAACACTTCAACATATTAGTTTAAGAAACGATGTCATCATTATACAACATAATTTGGGAAACTGAGGCTGAGCAGTGTTACCTGAAATTCCCTATACTTCAAGACTTTCTGAATCATAAATACCGTCCAAACTTACTAATCACAAAGGCACATTCCTGTAGTGGATTTCCTAAGTTACATTTCAATAATTTATTTCTATCTAAATATTTCTGCTTGTCCCAGCTTTTCCCATGACACTTCAAAATTATCTATCACCCTTGCCAACTTCCCACTTTCCAAAATCGTACATGACAATGACCCTCTCCTTAGAGTCCATTAGTCAAATCCATAGTGATCACAAAGGGGAAAGATTACTTTAAAAAAAGAAGTCAGTGAAAGGCCACCGTCTTAGAAGTAAAGAATCCCAGTCCCAAGGTTACACAGAAGAGTTGTGGGGTTTTTTTACCCCTCTTCAACCTGAAGTATACATTTACATTAATTCACCCAGCTACATTCCTTACTTCTCATCTCCTCCCTTTCCTACATTTAATCCTTTCTGGCACATATAGATTGGCATCGGAACTTCCACACAGTCAAAAAGAGAAAGTTTCAGCCTCACTTTATCAGTGGGCGCACACAAAATGCAGTATGGAACAGCAGAGAACTACTCCTCTGGAACAGCCTCACGAAAAGACAGTTTAAGTGTTGAGGAGGGAGGGAAGGAAAGGAAGGGAAGGCACAGGCTTCCTGCTATTACAAGCCAAATTTAAACTCTTTCTACATCACAAGGGGCTCTGTTGTTGGCAGTAATGCAGCAAGTAGAAAATCTGCTTGATATGGAGTCTTCATTATGCTTAAAAGGCAGCTCTTCCATGTTAAAGATGAGGCACACTGGAAGAATACTGTCGGGAAGCCACACTCCCATTATTTATGAAATTGCTGTAGGAAGACGTCAGTCGATAGCACGGTCAACTGAAGCCATCCTGAATGAGCTGGAAGCAGACTAAGCCCTTCCAAAAACTCCACCCAGAAAAACCTGTGCTGTAGACCATGCCTTGCTCCTCCAAATATTCTACTCCACTTACCAATTCCACAGCGCTGTTACTTCCCACACACCACCTTCACAACAGGAAAAACAACAACAACAAAATTTCTGTCTCTAACTCAACTATAGATTACAAAAGGAACACTGAAAAAATTTTAAACCATCTTTACTGTAGTTAACTTGGCTAGAACTTTAACCACCTTCAAATCCACCTTAGCATTGTTAACTATTAAGCACATTAATTACCTGGAACACTTGATTCCATACAACTCCTCAAATAATTAATTAGCTAAAGTGATCAAGGATTGGAGTCCCAAAGGAAATTATTCTAGTTTTGTAGGACTACACAGATTTCACCTCATTAAATACTACAACTCTATGTGAGGCCAATTCACCTAAATGCACATGACAACTGTCCCTTCCTTTATTCAGGGGCAGAATCCTAAAACCGAAATAAATAAAAAATTCCCACACTCACTGAAGGAAGACAGTGCACTTAGCACTGGATATCCTGTTTAGTCACCAGGAACGAAGAAGAGCATTTTGTGTAACACTAAAGAAAAAATTTTGATTCGTAGCACATTAGACATCTTTCATAACAGGTAACCTCTCTACTTCAAACATCAATTATCACAGGGCAACCAAATCAAAGGCAGACAAGTTTTAGACAGGACTTTAAACTGGATTTCTTTCAAGTCGCATGAATGAACCACACTAACAGAAATAATTTGAAACTACAGTTATGTACATGGACACTAACATTAAAAAAATGTCTCCTCATCTCCAGCATACTACAGTTTTCACAACCTCTCTGCTGTTACTCATCACATCAACACTGGTGGTGTCCGCAAACAAGTTTACATTCTAGAACGACTGATAAGAACATTAAGAGAAGCACTGCTTTACTTTTCCTACCCTTCCAAAAAACCTCCATGCTGTCCTTCATTAGCTGAATCCCAAATCATTTTTCCACAAAGTAGTGCAGAAAGCGAATGAATCAGGCAAAAAGGATAGCATAGAAAGCAGGACAACGTAGGGAGCAGTTACTTTGAAGATAATACAAGCTATTTAAGGACCTCAAAGAACCTCAAAACACTAAAAACAGCTCTCTCCCACATGTAAAGTGTACGTTATGATCTACTAATTATTTTTGGCAACAAAAACCTACAACTAGGTACATTATAACTTACTTCTTGTACAGTTTATATATACCCACTTTTAAATTGGATTTTTATGTACCTGAGCGTACCAATATACATTACCCACAAAAGGACAAGCACGCAGGACTGACTGCAAAACAATATGCCATGGGGCGAGCAACCCACGGCTCTTGAGCTGCATGCAGCTCCCCAGCAATTCAAGCAGGGCTGCCACACTGGGGTATGCTTTATGATTGGCAGCAAGGCTGCGCTGGCGTAGGGCTGCTAGGTAATCCAAATCCCTTGCTACGAGAAGGCAGAAGCCAGCAGAGGCTCCCAAGGCCAAATTTGCCATGTTGCCCTGGAATCCAGCCGCACGCTCAGCTCAGTCCCCACCTACAACACAGAAGCTGAGGAACGCACCACCGTTGCAAATCCCAGAGCGTGTCCCAGTCCCTCCCCAAGCTCTGCAGGCTTTGTGTAATGGGTCTCTGGGCTCCTAGTTTTGCACAAATTTGGGTATGCAGCTTGCAGGGTTGAGAAGGTTATTAACCCATATAGCACACCATTTATCACACATCAGCATCATCCCTTTAAGAGCATCTGTGTGCCTAGAAAACTCAGAACTGTGTTGGTTAAATGGATTGGTACTTTTGAAGGGCCAGGGATCCTTGACTTCCACTTTCATTGACGAACATTCTACTAAGCATCTAATGTTGAGAGCTGCTACAGCAAAGTCAACTCATGCAAATCTCTTAAGTCACAGAAGTCTTTTAAGAGGTCTCTAGTAACAAGAGCAGCCAAAGTAATGGAGACAACTCAGCAGTAACAGAATGCAGGACTGAGTACTTATGAAAAAGAATTATCTTGGATAAAACAAATATTCCCTACAAAGAGGAGCTAAAAACATGTAGCAGAGAAGTAATTTATTATGAATCAGTCTGAACCTTCTTCAGTACCTTATCCTGAACTAGCATTTGGGGATTAGTAAAAAAGCAATGTCCGGGCTCCCTGGCTAAACATTTAGCTCAGACATTCTCACTAAAGAATTAACTACTGAAAGACTAGTGAAAGCTTAATCTTCCCAAAAAGGCAAGACTCACAAAATAGATGATGCTGACTAGAAGCTAATACAAAAAAGAGGATGCTAACACAAAAAGATTATGTTTGAAAACAAAAAAGATAAAACCAGTAATATAATCTAAAAAAAAAAAATTAAACAGAGAGAATAAGGTCTGAATTTCCAACACCTTAATTAGAATTAATTTAGCAGGTTCTGGTATACACACACACACAAAGATGCCTGTACGTGTAAACTAACATGCAGAAGAGTCTCTTCCTCCTCCTTAGATGAAAAGTGACCAAACATAAATCTTTCTTAGACAAAATAATATATTTCTGTTTCCCCTAAGGTAATGCCATTCCCCTCCTAACAGCTATCAAATAATTGAACAGATTTTAAGTGTAAACAATAAAAGCTTTTAGAAATATAATTTAACACAAACATCTGGACAAGAAAACACAACAGAAGAGAAGAAAGTCTGACCTATTAGCCCCCAAATTCATAGTACAGTCTAATTTTGCGAGGAGACTGAAACAAAATCTTTACATGCTCTAAATAAAGAAAACTGCATTCATTTTGTACACTAACAGAAGGCATGTTTACAGCAGTATGAATCAATGTGCTATAGCAGAGGTAAATCAGTGTCAGCCATGTTGTGAAAGAAACTGCAGTCTGAAAAAAAAAAAACCCCCACAAAACTTCAGCCTTAATCAAATCAGCTACACTGAACCTTGATATCAATCATTTTATACCATCAGCTCTTACTTACTATTGGTGCATGACTTCTTCAAGTTAATTTCTATTAATCTCATCTAAAAATACACATTCAAATTCTAGAGATCATAAAACAGCAGCAAGAAAAAAATATACCAACATATAAAACAACAGCAATAACTACTGTGCAGCGCACAGACATAAGGTAGGTTGTAAAGTGAGAAAAAAAACAAATGCACTTACTCAGCATTAAATCCATTCACATGCAAGATCCTCATCTGTTTGACTATTGTGCTTTTACCGGATTCACCAGCACCTAGAAAATGAAAGTAAATCAATTTCAGAAGAAAGCATGAGTGATGAAGGGACGCACCAGGATTTTTTCTTCAGGGTAAAATAAAGAAAGTTGGTTTTCTCAGTGCAAGAGTGAGAAGTGAAAGAAAAAGAAATAATTGCCACTGGAAACTTCAGTTGTAGCTAAAAATAAATGCCCAGCTCAAGTCATGTGTCAGAGTTGAATCTTGGATCATTTCACTGTCCATTTTTCCAGTGTCAACGTTAAAAGCAGATTACACGGTTTGGAAGGAAAAAGAACAACTGCAACACATTACAGAGAACAAGATAGGGAACGTCAAAATCTGCTTGCCTTGTCACTTCTATACGTCGGAAAGAAAGACTGACTGAAGTTCATAGGGAACTGAAGCATCTTTGTCAGATCCTTAAAATATTTTAAGTTCGGCTGCAGTTACCATCACCCAGTTAAAAGATTGTAACATAAATCACATGAAATAAAATACATGGATACTCACATCGGAAAAAGAAAGGCATCCCCTTTCAGCCTCCACCCACAAAGCTACAGAAACCTCCTCTAATTTGTGTCGTGTAAGCAACCTCCCACCCTCTCTACATGTTCCAAATCAATCACGTTTGCAATGAGACGCAAAGACCACTTTTTGAGACTGCATGCTCCAAACAGCCCCCCGCAGACCTGCTCTGATTCCCTTATACACCTGCACTACAAAAACACCACTCCACTCCAGTTTCCATAAGTAGATGTATGCTATTTCTGCTGTGCTGCACGGATGCCAGTGCACACGACAACCCATCTGCCCATAGTACCTGTTTTTCCACACACGCTGAAGAGACTTGAACAGCAGCATTTAATTGAGCTGCTCCACACTGCCAGATCAGTAGCTTTCTACATCAAGTAAACACATTTTAGCAGAAGCAGTAACATAACCTGGCAAAATTTAGAAAGACTCCCCTTTGTACCTTCTGGCTACTTGTTTATTCCTCTCATTAACCTATGTCTCAACAACAGAAAACGTATGTCTGTGGCAGAACGGGCACAGAAGTACAGTTTGCGTTTATCGGATGCCAGGTCCCTGCTAGCACACACTCACAGCACAAGCCTCCATTTTGAGCCTCATGTTCAAAACTGTATTTTAGCAGTTATATGTCTAAGTTCATTTTCCGACAGACATGTTCTCCTCTGCTTTCTCCCTCCCTTTCCTTCTCCCTCGTAAATTCCTAATAGTCCTGCTCTTCTCTCCATAAAACCTGATTGCATCTTTTTGTCACCTTTATACCAGAGCCTTACTCCTTTTTCTTCTCCTTGCTCACTGATGTTTTATAAGCATTTAGAAAGTAGTTTTTATCTACAGCTCTTTATGCAAGCACCATTTCTCCCCTAAACTACTATTTTATAACATACATACTCTGTCTCTTCAGGCATACTGCATCATGCAATGAAGACAGGTGGCAAAACTAATCAAGAATGAGAATCTAAGGGTAAGATTGAGACTGAGTCCTCTTCACAACTAAGAATTATTCAAGAAAAGCAGTATATGCTTTAGTTATATTTCCATTCAGAATAACTAACAACAAAATATCAGCTGTAACTCTAAATCACATCTTATAATTACAAGCATTGGGAGACAAAACCTTTACTTCAGTTAGCCCAAGAACGGGAGGAGACAGTTGTTGCTTTTGCTGTAAACACATACAGTTTGGTACTGACATATCTGGGTTCTCCAGATCAGATACAACACCAGTGAACCAAAATGAATTTCTGAATACGTTTATTTCTATATCTGGCTACTCATTAAGGCTCTATTCTTACCAACAATTATGCATACATTTAACTTCACCACCAAGGAGAGTTCCACTAATTTCAGTGAGTCTGCTCGTGGCAGAGGGGCCAAGCACGTGTAGCGGTGGGGCCTACAAACAGCAGCATAAGCCCATTAGACTATTCAGCAGCTCTTCTCTCTTGTTATTTTACTACAATGTGAAAATATTAAGAACGCTTTCAAAGTACTTGGGTTTTTTTATTTCACATGTCTTACAATGTAAATGTAACATCGTAAGACGGACGTGAGCTTTTTTAGTTTTCACCAGCGAGTTTGTGTTACACTGTCCACAATTCATGACAGCTACGGTTAGAAACTGCAACAGCTGAACTATCACTTTAAAACACACACACAAATGACTCTACAGACATCACTAAACGCCCACAAATTTTCATTTACAAGTATCTAAACTATTTTTCAGACACCAAAACTAAAGAAAACAGAAAGAAAATCCAGGCAAGCCCGTCACGTTTCTTTTCTCTGAAATTCTGCCTCTGATGAAAATAACCCATCTGATGATAAATGGCTTCTACACAATGTTCAGCTTCAAATCTGTAAGTCCAAGAGATTCCACAAGAGCTGAAGTCCAAATTATCCTGTTAAAAGATTTCTGCGGGAGCCCTGGCAGGCTCCTCAGCGCTGCAGGTGCTGCTGGAGTCCCAGTCACTCTCCATTTATGTTAAGCCTCTTTCTTTAAATCACTGTTTGAAAGATTTTACTGGTAAGAGTGCACTTCCAAATTTACAATCTTCAATTTTTTTTTCCCCCACAATTACAGTTGTTTCACACCAGAACCCAGTCGGCTCACCGAGGCCTAGCCGCTGCTCCACGCTAAAACCCCTGCATAACGTGCACAAGTGGTCCCTCGGTGTGCCCAAAACAACCGAGATCTCATCACTGCATCTTATGTTAAAACAACCCCTTTAAAATACTTCGAAATAACGAGTCTTGACAAACATTTTTTTGTTCTCTCCGATTCCGACTTTTGGACCTTCCCCTTCCTTGAAGCCATAACCTGCATTTCTAAACGTATCTCCTGGCAAACATGACACAGGCGGGTCACCGAAATTAACGGCTGAAATAACACCCGAAACCAACCTACCAACGCTCCCCTCCCGCCAAACGCGCGACACCGCCGTTACCGGTGCGACGGCCGTTAAGCTCCACGAGCCCGCCGCGGGCCGGAGGACGCGCCCAGAACCCGCCGGCCACCCGCTCCCAGCCCGGCCCTGGCGCTACCCGCCCGTCACGGGCACGGCGCTCCCTCAGCCCCACCGCCGGCGCTTCCATCCGGGACCGACATCCTCCCTCCGTTTCCCCCAAACGATTCCCCGACTTCCTCCCTTCCTCCTCCTCCTCTCCCCGGCCCGGCCGCACGTTCCTCGGCACCTCTTTGCCTCAGCCCCCGGCGAGGGGAGCGCCCCGCGCCGGCCCAGCCCCGGCCGCCTCCTCCGGCTCCTGCCGGGCCGCGCTGACCGGCCCTCCCCGCCGCCGCCGCTCCCCGCTCGCAGGCCCACGGCCCCTGTCAGCGCCCTGCCCTGTTTATCTCCCAGGTTCCCCCTCGGGCTCGACGCTCCCGTGTCCCTCGCCGGCGGCCGGCTCGGCATCCCCGGCCACCTCCTCACGCTCGGCCCCGAGGCCCGCTCCCCGCCCTGGCCTGCCTCCCCCCGGCGGGCGGAGAGCGGCCCCGAGCCGCAGCCCCGTACCTGCCGGTCCTGCCCCCGACCCCCCTGCCTCGGCGCCCCGGGTGGTGCCCGAGTCCTCCCCGCCGCCGCCAGGCCGAGGAGCCCGGCAGGCTCCTCCGGACCGCACCGCTCTCCTCGGCGGTCCCGGGCCCACCTCCCCCGGCGCTAGCGGATCGCCGCGGCCCCGGAGCGAGCAGGCTCGCCAGCCGCTCCCCCGGTCCCGCGGAACGGGTGGGCCCTGCGGCTCCGCTCCGCTCCCCCCACCAACCGCCCCCCCCCCCCGAGCCCCACCTCTCCCTCGGGCCTCCCCATGCCCGGGCAGAGGGCCGGTGCGCGGCCCCGCCGCCCTCCCCCGGCCCGCTGCCCGCGGCTCCCTTACCCAGCAGGAGGAGCCGGTGCGTGGCCCTATAGACCTGCTTGTCCTTCTGCAGCTGTTTTTCGATCTTCTTGTTGGCCTCCCGCTGCGCCTTCTCCTCGTTGCGCTGATCCTCCGTCTTGCTGTTCCCTAAACAGCCCATCTTGGGGAGGGGGGGGAGGCCGGGGACGCGGGGCGAGGGGACGGGAGGCGGCCGGGGCTGCCGGGGGGAGGGAGGCACTCTCCCGGGCTCCCTTCTTCCTCCTCCTCCTCCTCCCCCCCTACTCGCTGCTGTGGCGGCCGCTGCCCAGAGCCAGAGACATGGAGAGAGCCGAGCCCGGAGCCAGCCAAGGGGGGGCCGATGGCGATGACTTTGCTGCCGCTCCGCCGGGCCTCCTCCCCGGCAGCTGCAGCTGCTTCTCCTCCCCCGCCCCCCCGCTCAGCCTCGCGCCGATCCCCTCAGCGCACCTTTCCCCGAGGGGGGGGGTGGCGGCAGGGCCCGATGCGGAGCGATCCGCGGGGAATCCTCGCGCCCGCGGCCGGGCCGCCGGCTCCTCTAGAGGGAACAGAAATGCCCCCCCTCGCGCCGCACGCACAGGAACAAATCCAGCTTCAGTGCCACCCCCCAAAAAAAAAAAAAAAAAAAAAGAAAGAAAAAAAAAATCCTCTTTAGATCCAAAGGCACGGGCTCCAGGCGCGGAAACCTCCCCAAATCCTCGGCGGGGAGGATCGGGAAACGTCTCTTCCTCGCGTCTCCCCCGCGCCGCAGGCAGAAGCGCCGAGGGGGTCACGCCAGCCCCGGCTCTCGGCGGAGGCCGGGTCGCCGTCCCTCGCCGGCCGCTGCGGGTCCTTCCTCTCTCACTAGGGCTGGGGGGGTCCAATCCAAGCCCCCCTCTCTTTTTTTTTTTTTTTCTCCTTTTTTTTTTTTCCCCCTCTCCTCGCTGCTGCTTTTTCACATTAGGTTTCCAGGCGGCTGAATCCTCGCGGCTTCTCCGGGAAGCGGGATGAGAGAAAAAAAAAAAAACCAAAAACGCCCGTTTGGTCTCTGCCCCCGAGCAAAACCTGTCCCTCACGGGAGGCTCTTTCCCCGTCTTATTTTTCCTGCTCTCTCCCGCATTTCTGGTTGGGTTTTTTTTTTCCTTCCCCCTATTGAGCTGCACAGAGGCGGCAGAGCGGCGGGGTGGGGCCAGCGGGCCCCCGCTGCACGCTGGGAGCGGGCCCGCTCACATGACGGCCCGCGTCAGCCCGCCCCGCCGCCGGCGCCCTCTTCGAACCGGCCCCGCCGCTCCCGCCCCGCGGTGGCGCAGGCAGCCCGGCCCCGCGCCCGCGGATGGCGGGGCTCGAGGGGTCTCCTCCCGCACGGAGCTGGAACTAACCGACCCCCTCACCTCAGTCCCGCGGTCGCTCGGATGGCGAGTGGTTTCCTCTTTCTCGAGGAGAGCGGCCGAGGAAGCCTTTGCGGGAGTCGGGGGATAAATTCATCGAATTCTGAATAAATTTTAACGGGGTCGCGCCCCGGGGCACTTTATACTACACTTGAAAAATAACTATAGCAGAAGTTACTGTACTAAACACCCATGTATGTATATATTTATACATTTTCTCAATTGAATGAACTTCGAATATGTGCCTAGTGACCTACAGAACGATCCTGCAGACGTGGATGTGCATGAATTCATTTTTATAAATGTGGGGTTTTCTGGCCAAATGCGTTTCCCGAGCGCTGGGCAGCTCCTGGGCGTGCAATGCAGCCCGCGGAGTTTGGGGGAGCCCGTGGGGTGGAAGAGGGAAACAGGCCACCAAGTTATGCTGGGGGCACTGGGAGAGCACAACTTGATACATGCAGTTGCTTCTAATGTATGGTTTTGCCAGCTATCTAGCTCCATTTTGTTTTCTAAAATATTTTTTTGAAACCTCATTATATAAATTACACAGGAGTTTTCACACACAAGCTTATCAGCTACGTCTGGAAAACAAAGATCGGTGCTTTACTCTTGTAAAACCTGCTTCCCTAAAAATACACACGCAGTTTTTCTCTACCCACCCCCAAGATTAGTGAAATACCCTTTACCATCCATAAATTATTTATCCTCATCTGCAAAATTCAATTATCGACAACTCTATTCCCATGAACACACCTTACATCATCCAGTTACTATATTTAGAACCACCTACAGTAAAATAATTAGGTGAATAGAGCAAACAACCAGAAGGTCACAGTTAGTGTCATCAGATACATCTGTTTAGCTGCCCTTGCTGAAAGAAGGGTGGACCTCAGGAGAAACAGGGACCACCACCACCAAATCTTGGTCTTTGAGGAGTTATTGGCACTTTCAGATAATTTTTAAATGCCACAGCTTTGGGGTACACAGACGCTAAGAGATGTGGAGTCAGTGGAGATACTCTTACTGACTTCTCCGGGTGTTGTTTTAGGCCAAGGCAGTTTTAAAAGGTCTTAGATAAACTGGGCTCAGTAATGCCCAGATCCATCTGAAGCAAAGATTTTAATAATTCCTTGTATCTTTTATAGGTATCTTTTCTTTATCTGTATTGTTTCCACGTAATATACATTATTCAAATATATTTTAACCGCAGGGTTTACAAGGCATAAAGGACTCAATAAAGCAGAATTCGGACTGAAAATTATAAAACCTCATAGCTTTTTTATGGTCGCTGGTATGAAGAGAATGCAGAAATGCCAGTATCTGCCACCTCACACAGCAGCGAAAATCTGCCCCAGCCTCTAGGCTTTGCTTCCCTCCAGGTCCCAGCTCCGGGGAAGGGAGCCTATCTCAGGCTCCAAACACGAAGGAATACACAAACACGGTAAAAATTATTGCTGGAGATATGCAAAAGGTGCGCGGTGACTGGTATCCTGGTGAATGCTGAGTAGCGTTAGCGCAGGGAAAGGGGAGCGGTAACTATGCCAAAGCATCTCCCCCGACAAGGCAGCCATTGCTGTGTAAATGCCGTTGTCCACCAGCGCACACCCGTCTCTGTCCCAAACGCAAACCGGGACGGGCTCAGCGAGGTTAAACTAACAGCCATCCACCACCACGCTGGGGCACAGGAACTGCTGCCCCTGGTACATACACCCCCTGCCTCTGTCTGCTGCGGCTGAACAAAGCATGAGGTGGTTGAAAAGGGAAAACACACTCAGCTGATTCACAAAACTCCCAGTTACTTACAACAGAAATAAGAATTAGCTCCTGTATTAGAAGTGTTATGTGAAAGTGTCAAAAGCTACAGAAAACAAAAAGAAAACTCCCAACTAGTTAAACCTATCAGTAATTACAGACTTTTTTGTTTTTCTGAAATATGATAGGACACAGGACATAAGGCATCAACTGTACTTCACAAACCCCCAGAATTGCCACAATTTATTTTCTAGTGCTGTCCTGACTAGGAGAACATCGTTTGAAGAGCGAGCATACCAACACGAGCTGTTCCCATTCTTTTTTAATTTGTTTAAATAACATAAAGCTGCTGATGTGTCTTTAGAGTAAACCTTGTTTCTTATTGGAACTACTTGCGTTAGCTTCCATCTTGTAAAAATCCATGAACTTCAGTTTCATGAGATTCCTGCCATCAGAAGGGTAAGCGCAGGCAAAATCTGACCCCTAATTCACTGTAAAATTGAAGCTCACATCTGAAGAACCTGCAGTCTTAGGAACAAATAAATGCGAAGATTAAATAACTGCATGTATGGGCATAGTGCCTTTGTGATAGAAATCTGTTTGAGGGTTGAAAATATTCAAGAGAGGGTGTTAAAGGACACTGCTGCATGTTAAATAACTTCCAAAAATGCAAGGTAACATGAATGTGAAAATGGCTGTAAGAGACATTACAAGACTTACATCTATTGACTCAATCCTGTCCTGCACTACTTAAATTAATGGGAGATAGGAGTTTACGCAAGAAGGTTGTGAGCATTGCACACCTACAGATCAAATTCAGATTCAATTATATTGGGGGTTGGCAGTGTGAATATTCTGCTGTTTCTCTTCTCAAACCAGAAAAGATCTCACAAGGAGAGGCAGCAGGATAACTCAAAGCGAGTAACATTCCAGTGGAGTATTTGTGTGGGACGTGCATTGGAGAGTTTCATATATCTGTAATCCATTTCAGTCCACTTGATAACTTTAGTTAACGGCTTTTTAGTCCCATTGGCCTAATTTCTATTACATTCTAATGAAAATCATCAGATCTCTTAATTTTCTTAATTTCTTTTACAAAGAGGAATTTCACTGGAATTCTTCTCTCCAGTTTCTCTGACACAGCTTCTGCCCCCAAAACTACTTGTCTGACACTGAGGGAAGATTTGTAACAACAGCCTGATCCTGTAAATAAACATGTGCTCTACTCAGCTGAGTAGTCCTACTGAAGTGCATAATTTATGTGGACTTTACTCTTCCCAGCCAGGACAACCGTATTAGTTTGATTTACAAACGGTTAGAAAGATTTAGATATAAAGCAGAAGTAGCCTATCAATAACAGTACAAGTGACAGAGAACTTGTTGAAAAGTACATGTCCCTTAAGCTTCCCCCACCCTATACACATAAATTTATGTCCTTTTGAGATTATAATACCTATTAATACCTTTTAAGATTATAATACCTTTTAAGATTATAATACCTTATAATACCTATAGGTATAATCACTCAAAAGGATCTCAAGAAAAATACTATATTTTTCCTATTTTTCAATATATTTACTTTACATTTGAAAGACCATTGCATACATTTTAAGGCATTTTCCTTGTGGTAGTCTCCCTTATTGTGCATGAGGCTATTCACACTCGTATAAGGCAAGAGACAAGGAAGTGCAGATGAAAAATTCACAAACATTTGCTGGAAAATGTAGGTGCAAGGGTTGTTCTTGGAGTTACTGTTTTCTTAACAGAGTAGGTTTTGACCCTGTTTAAAAAATGCTTCTGGGACACATACTTCATGTCGTTCTATGCTCTTCTCTTTCTAACTGAATGGATAAAACTTTTGGCCAACAATTCTGATGTTGCCTCGGTTTTACTCTCAATCAATCAGAGTTAGGCTCTGAATTGGCTCGAGTTACTCTGTGTTTTTACTGGTGACTGGGATCCAGATCAGGATGTCCATCTCATACCACAGATGCCTTCCAAACCCTTCAAGTGACAAACACCCTTATTTCCTATTGCAAACCATTCACATTTGTTAGGAAGTTGAAGGTACTGAGCATTTTGGATGCCCCAGCCTCCAGAAAAAAGAAACAGTTAATTAGTTTTCAGATGGGACAGCTGTACAGTTCCTTCCTTACAGGGTCATGCCGTCCACAGTGAACATGACCTCACAAACTTTTGGCTGTGAACTGTGGGGGTGGAGTTGTGACCAAACCAATGTGCTCATTTGGAAAGGAAGATACAGACGACATCTCGCTTGAGCATCCCTTAGCAACCGGACTGAAATGGCACTGCAGCTTTTCAGGAGGTTGTCAGCCTTCCTCGCCGCTACAATAGCCTGTGTTTCAGCTCCTACCACGGCTGAGGAGACACAGCAGAGAAGACAGAATTTGTAGTTCAAAAAGTAAAAGCGATAGCGGTGATCTAACTGTACAATTTCCTTTGTTTCTGTTTATAGGAAATAGCCTATTTTCAGCAAGTCTTTTCCATGGAAGGATACAAAGCTCAACTAATCTGGGGAACACATGAAACAAATCCTTCTTATAGCAACACCTTTATCTCTGATTTACTTTAGACTCTAAAACCTGGACTGTAAACTTCATAACATACCTCTCTCTGATATCAGGGTGAACCAAAAGAGAGCTAGGCTTCTGTGTGTGGGAAAAAAAAAACAAAACAAAACAAAACAAAAAGACACAACCAAAAATACTTCCTGATTTAAAGCTCTCAAGGAGTGGATCCGTGAACAACAAACTATGGGTCACTTCACTACAAACCTGAAAATGCCGTTAGAGCCATGCATCTCAGTTATCTCCTCTCCCTGCTCCTCACACCCATGAGACTGTTCCACTCCCAGGAGTCTGGGTCAGAGCTGCTGATTGTGTCAAGGTGAACTCTCAAGGGGAAGATAGTTTCATCTGTTTTCACTGAGAATCTGCAACTCTGTAGTTCCCCCACAGCTGAACATATGCTATTATAGGATAATGTCTATACCCTGCTTTCTTTTTTTAAAAAAAACATATCTATGCATTCTTTCCCACACTGTGATTCATTTAAAATTTATTAATTTTGTATATCTTCATAAGAAATGAAGATTTTAGAGGTGGGATTTTTTTTTCTGCTAAGGTTTTCAAGGGATTTAAAGTACTGTCAAAAAACGAACAGTGAGTGAATTCATATTAGAAAGATGCAGAAGCTCCCCCTGCGCACAGCACCTTTGAGGATTAAAATTTTCTGCAGAAATAAGAAGTAGCCGTGACTTTTTGTTAAGGAGCCTACATTACCCAACGCTTCGTTTTGCTGTCCTACGAATCCACAGTGCCGTGGCTGAGCAGTTCAAACAGACTTCCCTCTCTTAAAAGCAGGGATCACTCTGGGACAGATCGACTCTTTCAGTTAAACGACATTTTTTTAATGGCACACACCGTGTATTTTTGTGTATTGATACCTCTTTGGTTTGAAGTTTGTTAAAATTTTTAGCTTTAGAAATACTGAACTGTGGGCCTTCGTCCTGGGCCACAGAAGTGACTGGTAGTTGAGCATCAAACCTTCCAATCTCAATGTATTTAATCTCCAGCAAACTTAGTCTTTTAGTTCGTTAGATACAAGGATTAATTAAGGTTCTGATTTAGACTTAGATCAGTGGGTTTTTTTAATCTGCTTTGAACACCAAAAAGGCTCCTGTGGCCTCTTGCAATGACTCAGGTCTGCTGCTGACGCTTTCCTTAGATGGAGGCATCCTCCACGAGCTATAGTCCTGCAAAATCCTTTGGACTCTTGGAAGAACGAAACTTGGTGATAAAAAGGGAGACGGTTTCAAAGTCTCCAAGTTACACTTTGACCTGCTGAACAAGGAACCCTTGAGTAATCTCAAGCCCGTTTAAAGGAGAAACAAACAAATTAAAGCCAAACAATAATTTTAAAAGGAAAAACAAAGCAAACTGATTGGAATTGGAGCAAGAATCCAATGTGGGGTTTTTTTCAGCTGTTTCTTTTGCCGCAGCCAGAACAAAAAAACACTTTTAAAAGCATCAAAAGGCAAACAAGGTAGGAAATTAAGCCATTATCCATCAAACCCAGGGAGGGTAAAGCAGGGTCGTCAAGTTTGTCTGTCATATGGGAAAGAGTGAGCCCACCCGAATGCAATGAAACGAGCATTGTCAGGAAGAAATTAATGCACCACTAATGTATTCAATAAAGAACAAACACAAAACACTTAAGTACAGATACTCCAAAACAAACAGAATGAAAAGGAGATACTTCCCTCTCTGGCAAAGAAGAAGAATTTTTCCATACAGAAATTCTAAACTTGAGAGGGATTTTTGTTTTGTTTTTAAATAAAAACAAGCCCAAAGTCTACTAATAGAATTAACCAAGACCTTCCTTTAAACCAAAGAAAAAAAAAAATCTTGCCTCTCTCCTTTCACTTTGAGGCTTTTCCTCGGAAACATTAAAAGAGACTTTAAGGAACTCATGGGATTATGGAAATAACACACTGAGTAAGAGCTTTTCACCTAATAGTTTTTCTTATTTTGCAGTTTTTTCCCTATTATTCCTTCTCCCTACTCATGCATTCTGCACTTCACTTTATTAAAAAAAAAAAACCCCTCTTATGTAACAGAAGTAACAGCACATCCTAGCTCTCCACGTATGGAATGCCGACTACAGAAAAAAAAAAAAAAAAAAAATAGGAACAAGTTTTTTCTCAGATTTAGTTTCAGTATTTGTCAACATGCACTCCAGACCTACCCCCGACTGCAAACTTTATTTTTATACATAATTACTCTGCTTTAATCCTTGTTACGTTTGGGTCACAAAACCACGGAGGCAGCAGTGGCAGAGGCTGTGTTTCCTAAATACCAGGTTATAGTTAGCTCCTGCAACAAAGCACGAAAATCCCAAGCCTTTCTGCTGCCGGGGGGTCAGCACAGGAGGAGAGGCCCTGTCCTCACCTCCCCAGCACCCAAGGCAGCGGGATGGGAGCCGGCGCTGAGCCTGGCTGAGGCTCAGCCTGACCCAGCCTGCTCTCCGGCGCACAGTGAGCACCCCTCCGCGCTAATATTATTTATTACTGACACCGCGTTCTCATTTTATGGCACATAACAGGAAGGGAAATAAGAGGATTGTTAAAATAGTTCTTGCTAAGTTGTCACACAGGTTTTAATGTGCTGTAAACATTCCTCTCCTTCTTGTACATTTTTTAAAGTAGAATGACGTTCAGGCTTTCGCGCTCAAAATAATTTTACATTTTAATGCTAGCAAGCCACAATGCGCTCGATACCAGGAGCCATTATTAGAGATGATCTGCAAGGAAAACAGAACTGTGATTTTGCTCCTGTCTCTGTGCTGCTGAAGGCCTCAAAGAGCTCCCTTTCAGAAAGAGTATTTTCTCCCATCTTTTTCTTTAGATGGAAAAACGTTAAGCCTAGATTAGATCCTAAAATTACATACAGACACAATTACAGAATAGGGGTCTTTTGTACCCTATTTTTCCCGGAAGAATCTGGCTGTCTGGCAAACTAACAGCATCATTACTTCTTAAGTGCCTTGATGTTAAATTAGAGTGCCCCACACACCCTAGGGCAGTTGCAAAATTTAGACCCTTTCCCAGTGTCCAAAGTAAGTCTTTCTAGTGTTTTTTTTTTTGTGTGTGTGTGTGTGTCTTACATTTCAGAAGTGTATATAAAACAATCAATTATCTCTTAGTCTTTAGGTGTGCAATGAAGGGTTTCCCTTGTTGCTCTATCTCGGACAAAGCCAGGAAGGACATCCACTGCCAGGGCTGCGGGAACCAGGCGGCAGCCGGGGTCTGACCCAGCTCCAGCCCCAGGCTGGGTTAGAACCCATGGTCCAACGCTGGGATTTTGCCTCTGCCACAATAAAACCAGCAGAGGTGAAGGATTATCCCCTGCTACAGAGCCAGGCTGGGGGGACGCTCGGGCCTGTTCGAATGCTCACAAAATGGCAATGGAAAAGAGGTGAGCACGGGGATCAAACGAGAACAGGATCCAGGAGACCTGATCATGGGGAGATGGTTCGATCCAGCACAGCCAGCGATCCGTGCGTGACACTGAACGGCCAGTTCCCCTTTCTGTGCCTCTCTTCCCACCTATCTTCTATCTGCCTCTCTCATATAGGTTATAAGCTGTTTACTTCCGACATGTCTGCACAGTATCGAGAGCCAAGGGGCCCTGATCGCACTGGTGACCTTTAAGCCCTTCTGCTACACGTTTCATCATAAAATAATTATTCAAAAAGGAAGCAATTTTTTTTAATAGTCTGTCTTCCTTTTCTTAACACCTCTTTAACTCAGACATTCTCAGCACCACTAGATGAAAAAACAGGCTCTGTTCAAAATCTTAACATTGTTTTTCTTAAATGAAAACGCTGAGAAAGCTGCTAGTATTCTTTTGAGTCCTTCTCCCACAGGCCTTCCAGCGAAACCCAGGGAAAGCTAGAATCGGCATGCTTGCTACATTCAAAGTACCAGACAAAGATACTTTTTATTTTGAAAACAGGGGGAAAAAATGCCTGCACACTTCTCAATCTTTCTTTGTATGCCATAAAGCACCAAACAGGGCAGAAACCTGGTGTTGTGTTCTTTTGCAGGTCGCCTCCAGGTTTGCCTTGTGCTCTTTGGTGTTACAATAACGAATTTGTTTTTCCATTGCTCCGTGCGTGCTCTCTTGTCTGACTAAGAGTGACCTATTCGCTTCTGAAGCAATCGGCTTTTTACAGCTTAGTCTACTCTATGTAAACAGAGAGCAAGCGGCGCGGCTGAGCCCCTGGTCCGCAGAGGCGAGGAGCCCACTCCACCCCTGGGACCTGCACCAGCCTTGGGGGCTGCTGCCCACCCTCCGGGTGTCAGCCCCGGGTGATGCAGCACCCCGCAAACCCGGTGTGAACGCAGACCACAATGCTGCTTGTGGAGAGTCCCGCTCCCCTCTGCTCAGCAGGACCACAGCTGTGTCACCGGAAGGGCTTTGGCCACCCTGCCCTCAGAACTGCCAAGGATCCAGGGATGCTGCAAGGGGCAGCGGATCCAACGGCTTCTACCCCGCTGCCACCACCACTGCCTCCTTCAAGCTGCAGCTCCTCTGCCAGCCCAGAAACAAGGCGAGTGACCGGCAACCAGCCCTGCCCTCAGCCAGCAGCCCTGGGGTGATGGCACGGGGACACCCATTCCCCTCACCTCCCTGCGCTGTGGGGCATTGGGAAGATGCTGTGTCGCTCCGGGCACCGGCGATCCCAGGTTGATGGCAGCACCCTCCGGCACAGCTGTGTTTCACACCCTATATATAAAATACACAGCTGTACATTTATTCTGAAAAATTCTTTCTATGAATTGGTGTCACTGAGCAATATAGACTAACTCCATATATGTGAGAGTTAAGGGATTTGTCCAAGGACCTACTTCCAGAGGAAGTGCTGGGCAGCCACATTATTTGCTTTGTTTAAAATTATTTCAGGCTTGATAATGTATCTTTTCAAAACTACACGTGCTGAGCATGCACAGTGCTGTGTGATGTGAGGCATTCAGGAAGGGGTGGATTGAATTTATTTCTTTATTATGGATATCGTGGTGGCGTAAGGAGAATCCCGTCTGACAATGTGAAATAAAGCCAAACTTTCAGAGGATATTTTGGGGCCTGAAGTTCCTGTGCTGTGTTTCCAAATTCAGTCTTAAATTCTGTATTCCTAATCCTCTGTTCTGTCTGGACCATCTCATGAACAGACATGTGTATTATTACAGAGCTGAGCAAGTACCTCAATGTTTGCCATTAATATTAATTTGAAAAAAAAATTAGAGTTTAAGCTTCCTGATTTTGCTTTCCTTGAGTGAGGAAACTAGTGAGGGAGTTTATAAATTCACAGTTCTGGCAGGCAAAAGGGACCAAGGCAATTGTGACATACCAAAAATAGTTCTCTGTCAAAATGATAACCCCATTTCATTTTGTGAATGTCATCTTGGCTATAAGGTTTCTTTAAATTTATTTGGTATCATACCCTCCACGGTGGTTCAAAGCATTCATGTTGCTGGAAAGACTCCGCACCAACTGAACAACAATGGCCACAAAGCAGAAACAGAGCCACCATGATCTACCAGCACAGACTGTCTTCCAACTGTCAGCCTAGAAATAAGAATAATTAATTCTTCTCCACCCTAAAAGCTGTCTTGGAGGGAAGAAAGAGGGCTAGAAAGAATGGACTTCAGAGTCTCTATGAAAGGGACTGCACCAGCCCATACTGGCCAAGCTAGTCAGAGGGAAGGCATGAAGAGCTGAGGCACGAAGAGGGCACAGGGATAGTGGCCCAATCTAACACACACGAGCTACGAGATCAAACTATGCAGCAAAGACTTGTAAGAATGCTATTTTTCAGTGATCTGTATATGCTCAGTACTGTGTAAGAGTAAAGTTTAAATGCCAAGAAATTTCTTGCCTAAGGATGAGCAAAGGAATTCCCATTACCAGAGTTGAAAGTGAGATCATATTGTGAAATTAAGAATGTGGAGTGCGGAAGCAGTGCTTTCACTGGCTGAGAAAATGGACCGCAGGATCTCACCGCCCCAAAGAGCGTCCTACAGGAGGTCTCTTTATAGAAGCATCAATGTGAAACCTGTAAGCAGGAGCTTACAGGTGAGAGGTGGCAGAAGCACATCGATTCACTGGCTGGATCCAAACACTCCAAACTGGTCTGCATGCAGAGAAGATGGGGCAAGACGTGACAGTAATAATCTACCATGACTTGAGACCTCCTGCCCTAGTAACAATTATGTAATTGTTACAGTCTCTTAATACCTGAGTAAGAAACCTTTTTATTGCATCAAGTTATCATGTCTAGACAGATGCACATCATGAGTGAATCACTACTGACTAGCTTTGAAGACCCGACCCAAAGAGCACTCCACGGTGTAAGCCACTATCTGGACACATCAACACTTACGGAACAATTTTCTGGAGACAGTTCTTTCAGTACATTACCATAGGGCATATTGGCTGTGAGAAACTCTGGTTTTGCAGAGTTCCTTAACAGACTATGAAGGAAAGCAACATAGGCTTAGCAAAGGAACCTCCTAATCATAGAGACCTAAGTCTTAAAAAAAACCTCCACTCTCCACAAAAAAAACCCAAAACAATTTAAAAAGCTAACAAAAACCCATAAACAAGGAACAAATATGTGGGAAAAAAAACAAGCACGCTTGATGGCCTGATTATGCCATCTCTAGCAGCAATGATTCTGCCTCTGCTCTCTCAGGAAAGTTTTCTTTTTAAGAGAGTTGTCTCTTCGCTAAATAATTTGAACGCCTCTTCCTTTGCTTTGGTTTCAAAGGTTCTTAATTTTGTTCCTTTCCCAAACTGCTAATCGGCTTCTCTGCAAAATGGTCACTGTCTTATGAAATTCTGTTCCTCAGTTATTCTGAATTACTCCCGGCTTTCTCATTTGTCCTCTTGGAGGTGCTCCTCTCCTTGGCAAGGACACAGAGCATCTCCAACACCGGCTTGTATTTTAATTCAGCACAGACGTTACAGCACAGGGCGAAGGATTCAGTGAAGGTTAAGGTGTTCTCAAAAACTCTGTTCTCAAAACCACAGTTTGACTCACACATGCCCCCAAACAATCACACATTAGCAATTATAATGATCTTTAATTAAAAAAAGAAATGTGTTGCTGTTCCTACAGATAATGATCTATAGAAATACTTGTATAGCTGCCATGAAAGTCTATTTTTCAAACTACATTTCAGTGAGGGAATATTTAACCACCTTACCTACATTAGTTGAATCCTACTCTAAAATGAACCTCTTTGAAGTTTTCTTATTAAAAAAGCTTTTAAAATTAAGCAGTTTGAATTATTTTTCTATGAACCATATAATCTTCTTAGGTAGTAACAAGTTAACTTCAGCTCAAGCCATTCCACTTGGAAAAAGGCGAGGAAAAAAGCAGTAGATTCATGCATCTCGCCCTACATTTTCTCTAAGTGTAACATCTAACCCCTGATAGTTAACATTTTTCATGGTAAAGCTTTCTGAGTGTTTGTAGCCAACAGACTTTGGCTTTATATTAGAAAGTCTGTTACCTAAATGTCACTCTCATGTATATCCTCAGTTATAACAAAGTCATTAATGCAGCTGATTCCTGAGAAACCTTGTATTTTAGCAGCTTGTCCCAGCTCAGGTACTGCATAAAGCAAAGACATCTAACACAGAGCCTAAGAAAATTCTGCCTTGAGGAAGCTATATTTTTTAAACCAGGGGTAGAAGCTAAATTCGCACACTATTCTTAACATGAACAGCAGTTGTCAGAGTGTTATATTTCCAGAGAGGCACGATCACCTAACTACACTTGGTAGCTACACACAAATTATTTTGTAGAGCATATTTATCAAACGTTTGGTACAGATGGACTGAAAAAATGACACTGGCTTGGATCCTAAGGTTCCACAAGACAAGAATTTGGGTTTGGATGCCACAGCAGTGAAATAGCTCTTTAGAGATTCCACCGCTGTCAAAACCAGAACCCCAAAAAACTCCCCTCCTGGTTTTTAATCCTGCTCAAACCCAAATATTGGACGCACGTTAAGATCTATGAACTAACAGATCTGGCCTCTTGCCATGGGCCGTATTAAGATGCCATATTTAGCTCCTTGTTCCCTAATACTCAGGCATTTAACCTGTTCCCTCCAGCCCTTTCATCCACTTCCAGTATACTACTAACCAACACAGCTTTCACCCTTCTATGTCTGTCTTCCATTTCTGTTAGCTGCCTTACATACAACTGGTGCTGCTGTCCCATGGCACTGGGAAAGTGACCGTTACCTTGTGCTCCCTCTACCGTCTGATGGACTTTGCAGCAGCAGCAATAAATTGCGAGGAAACTGCAATTTCTTCTTGGCAGAAAGGTCTATTACTTACTACAGTGTGAAAAGTTACTCAGTGACACTTATGAAAATGTGTACTTAGAATATTAAGGCCCTAAATATATAGATCTTCAACTAGCACATCACTCATCCAGAACGCCATAAATTATGGACATTTTTGTCTTGCTCTCCTGGGCCCAGGGTGAAATGAGGGAGCCCCATGAAGCAACTATGGCAGCTGGGACAGAGTACTACAGAACAGCCAAGCAGCCACAGCTCCCATCAAAATCAATGTAAGCCACAAACACTCAGGTTCCTCCCTTCCTTAAAAGGCCAGGCCCTTTCAGTTTTGATTATTAGACCAGACAAGTCCTCGATAAGAGAGCAGGAGGCCAAGCTCCAAGTTCTGACCCAGGGACGTGTGCTATGCTCAGTTAGACCCACACCTTTTACTTGACATGGCCCCTCACTCCTTATTTGTCATGGAAAAAGCATCTTTGTGTTTTACACTGGCAGTAAGCATCCATAAAGCGGGAAGAGGAGGAGGATCAGGAAAAGGCCTGGTGACCCTTCTGTGATTCCTTTTCATGAGCATGGATGCTTCACCCTGCTTTTTGCAAGACAGATGAAAGTGCTGAAGACAACTTTAAATTACAATTAGAAGCTACTCTCAAGGACTATGAAGCGCGGAACAGAGAATGAGCCTTGCAGTCAGCACCATCTGCAGATCCAGCAGTGAAGCACCACAGCTACTTACTGCTGGAGTACCTCATCTGTGTTTTGATGTGGCTCACATTGATGGAGACCAGTAAGTAGAATCCTTTCAGTACAGTAAGGAGCATCAACTGAAGAAACAATACCATACATTTGTGATTTTTTCACATACGATCTGACCAAAGGGCAACTGTGGACGTAGAGAACAAACTATGTCTGCTTGCCCAGCCTCCTAGATGAGAAGGCTATCAACGCCAAATGGATGCATTATGTTGAACACATCCTGAAGGTATCCGATTCATCATGCATATGGCACATGAAGACTGCCTTCCTATTTAGATGTGATGCCATAACAAGGTAGCGTCTGTGAAGAAAACAGAACAAAACCCAAAAACACCAAGCAGTGAAACCTCTTCTCAATATTCTTGAAGGACCTCTTGTGTGGCTTGCATGCAAAGCAAAGAGGTAAGAGACTCATGCCAGAATCCCTGAAGAGGTGTGAGGAAGACCATGGGTAGAGAGTAAAGAATGCAAATGGATAGGACAGCTGAACACAGTCCAGTTCTGGCCATTCCTCACAGAAAGTGAGCCAGCCAGTTTCTAAAGATGAGTTACAATTTGCCTGTTACATGGTCCTTCACATGGCTACTGAACCTGCTGTCTCTGGGAAGAAGACTGTCCCAGAACTTGTGCAAGAAGGCTGGTTTCCAGCTGATGACAGAGGTTTAAGGATTTTATGTCTCTTCCCTTCTGTTGAGGAGGATATTTCCAGAGCTAAGAGTATGGAGAAGGGTTGCGGACAGCCAATTGCTTGAATTGAATTCTCTTGAATCCTTAAGGTCATGGAGTACTTTGTCCCTCTACTTGCTGGAGCGCTCAGTGCCCGCAGTCCGGGTGCTGTATCTATCCTTCCCATGGGTGATTCAGCAGCAAAGAATATTCACTGTTATTTAACAATGCAGTGGTCTACAGACTGGACTTATGACTCAACAGAGAATATATTGGGTGCAGACCTTTTAAAGGAACAAGCAACAGATTATGCCTTGCATTTTAAAAAAAAAGGAAATGGAAATATTTTATTTCTTTTAAGAGAAGAGCATGCGAGAGTAAAATGGATGAAGTGGAAGATAACTTCATGCTGTCTTTACAACTGACACTTTTGGTTTATTACTTTCAGAAATACTTAATTAATATTTAGGATATTATGGATGAAGTGAAAGGTTCACACTGGATTCTGTCTCGAATGTCTGAAAAATAAGCCTTTAAGTCTTTGTTTGTGTTGGCAAGTAAGCCGGCTGAGTATAAAAGCCAAAGGTATGATTGACTGCTTCACATACTTTACAACTGTTACACTAAATAGGTATTTCAGAATTTACATCCTTACAGAAGAATCCTTAAATAGACTTTCTTACAGGGCTTAAAACAAAAATACTTTAGGATAGATTTCCTGTTTTGTTACTGTATTTAGCTATACTTTAAGAATTAAATCTACTTTTCCTTAAACAAAGATCCAAAAATTTAAGAGTATGGAGATCACAGAAATCTATCTTGTTGGTTTTTGTTGTTTTTAATGCACTGAAATTGTTGAATGAATACACATCTTTATAAAAATCAAAGCAGTGAGCACTTAACATATTAGTAGTAAGAGTATATTTAGACCTTAGACCCAAAAGGCATGCCTGCATATTGCCCAGAATGGAAAACTTCTGCAAGTAAAATTCAAATAATAATTAAATCCCAGTTCATTGATTAGTTGTGCCTGTTACTTTCTTCTGCCTGCTTTTAGATACTGAAAAATGTGATACTAACATTCATTTTCCTCTTCCTCCTCTAGCATTGTGTGGGGCAAATTCACAGTGCAAATTCATGCAAAAGCATGCAAACTGATTTTTTTTTAAAGTATTTAATATTCATCATCAACTTTCAGCGTTGATCAGCAGCTTTCACACCACCTGCAGATAAAATCGCCTATCAAATCTGGCACTGCAAAGACCCTGAAGTTAAAACGAGTGAGACAGCTTTTAAAGAAACTGTTCTGGGTTCCCAAACTCAGGTTTCCTGAGTTTCTAGGTGAGCAAACCCACCGTCCCACCGCTGCTTGCGACTCCCTTGTATTTTCAGCGTCCTTGCCAGCTGAGTGCACACACCAGCGACACACCTTCTTAATCCTTCACAGGGGCTTTGCAACAGCTTTATAACTTTCTTATTGTTTCCTAGTAAGAACACTGATGTTCCTCCTCCCCTCCTCTAACTGCTCAGCTGCCCTTTTCATTTACAGATGGAAAATACAGCCTGTTTCTACGGTGAAGGAAAAAGAGGGTACAGACTTACAAGCCCTTTGCAGTGAAAGGTATCTCCCTGTCTCCCCCAGCACTTATTTTAAGAGGTGAGGCTCTGTCATTAAAAACTCCTTAGAGCTACAGAAGTCAGTGGCATCCTGCAGGAGCCCATTTCTGCCACAAACTGAAGAATTGTATTTTAATCAGAAATCAGTCACAGCTTCTACTTTAATTTGACACATTTCAAGGTATTTACAGTTCTGGGATCTAAACTCAGCTTGTTAAACGAACTCTTTTTCTGCACTTTTTTTTTTTTTCTGCAATGTCTGATAGGACTTCTTCATGCACAAATATTGGAAAGAAACAAATTTAAGTTGATATTCAGGATGGTGAAATGAGCTGGGGAATAGTTTTCCAAAGCACCTGGAGACCAGATTTCAAAAGGTACCTTTATATCTAAAGAAGCAAGTAGACCTCTGACAGGGCTTCCAGCTGGATCGATTTGCTGTACCTACCACTGTATTTGCAAAAGAATGCCATTAGGAACTTCGCTGTATTTTTAGACAACTAAATAATCTAAATACTCCACATTATTATGACTTAGAATCTACATTTTATTTTTAAAAGATGGTGCAAGTAACTCAGGAACACCAGGCTACAGGTGCACCAGTTGCAGAAATACACGTTCCCGCTCCCTGTGCCGCAGGGGCCACCAGCTGCACAGGGCTGCCGACCTCCCCGCGTGCTTTTTGGAGTTCTGCTTCAGGCTTTCGAGCTCTTTGCCTGGATTCAAAGAGGGGACGCTGAGTGTTTGTGACTGCTCCTCCTTCTGTTTGCATATTTCAAGCAAGCACCCACAAACAGATACTTGGGAAGATATTTAATTGGCAAGCTTACATCCTATGCATGTACAATATTAATGCACAGCGAATGCTAATGCTGTATATTTAATGTATCTAAACAGAAAAGCACCTGCCAGCAGGCACAGAAATATCCTTGTTGTTTCAACATACTCTTTCTGAACATTCACTGATTGCAGTTGCTATTCTGTTGTTTATTCAGCTTTTCACTTTCTTTTTTTTGTTGTACCTAGAACTAACATGTTAACTCAAATCCCTCTGAGCAGTAACTGTGCCTTCCTTTCTTCATCCGATCGCTACAAATCTTCTAACTAATGTAGTGCAAAATACAGCTTGTGATGCAGGGATATTTTTGCATTTGTCAGGGCGTGATTCTAATAAAAAAATGCATATATATGAATATATCTGAGCTTGAAGTAAGGATTGACCCACAACTGCAAGCGCACAGAGTCCATCCGGAGGGGATTCGGTGTTCCCTCAACCATCCATGGACCCTGCACCACTATTCACACCCAGGCCAGACGTGTGTACGTAATTCTACAGAAATTTGCTTTATTCATAATTATTCTCCTGGGGTAGTTATTACCTCCTTCAGAAAGTTGCAAAAATGTTCGTTCTGTGGCCCTTGTATTCAGAATAAAGAATCCAAAATTAATTGCACGACCTGTAAGTATTCACTGTAAATCAACAAACGGTATATATAAATTCAGCCAATATAATATCAGCCAAAATCCCACAAACTGCTCCCAACTTTTTTTTTCTTTCTTTTTGCCAGCTATCTTTTGCAAAGCTGCCATCATCTGCTTTCTTGCAAATTCATGGTTTTCAGGGGGTTCTTGTTTCGGCTGCCTTCTCAGATTACAATTTCTTTTGTGTTAATTAAGCTGAAAAATTGAAAGAATGTCGCTGACTCTACAAAGAACACAAAACAGGCTTGCTTGAGAAGCTAAAAATAGATTGTTCTGTTCAGAAGACAGACGACTCAGTCTTCAAACTATTTGTACAATGCGAATTAATTGCAGATGGCCAATTCATTTATTTAGACCGCTGTGACAGAAATGAAAGTGCTACTGCGACTGATTCTGTGCATGAAGCTGCTTTCAGGTAGTTGAATCCAGTTAAAAAACAGGAGGTAGCATATTGTTATTTTCTGGAAGTCAATTTGCCAAAAAGTTTTTTGATCTGATTCTCTCCCTCTCCCAGCAGCTCCATTTAAGACGTGAGACTGATATGCACAAACTAAAAGTTCCAACGGCCTGCTCACGTTTATTTCTAGAATTCAAAGTATATGTTGTAAATCAATCGCATTCCTGCGATTAAAATTACATTTTATTATGATGTAAAAGTTGTAACAAAACCCACTCAGATTATTTAATTTGAAATTAATGCTGTATATCTTTTGAAATGCCTCGGTATTTGTTTTAAATAGTATTTTAATTTTTCCTTTTTAGTCTTTCTCCTTAAAAGCAAAATAAAGTTTAATTTAAAAAAATAATGTTATTGATTTAATGGGAGAGAATTCAGGAAAATCTAAATGGAAGCTGATATTCCATCCTGGCTTTTATTGTTAGATAAACGAGAGGTTTCCAAAAATACCATCTATTAGACTAGGGTCTATAAACTGTAACGGTGAAATAAAAATATCATTGAGCTGGATAAATTGTTTGGGATACAGAATGATCTGTACTAGAACTTTACAGCAGATCCTGAACAGCATTGAGGCCTCCTTTGTGCTAGAGAACTAGAAACGTTGTCATTTGGGAGTCTAAATAATGCCAAGAAAAAGAAACTAAGTATCAGAGTCCCTTTTCTCCAACTCCAGTGTCTCTCCTTCGCAATTTTACTACTTTACAATCTCTAAATCCTTGTTTGCAGTCTTGCTGACTTGAAAAATGTGCAAAAGTTGATCCACACAGAGTCTGAGCTAGCAGGGCTGTAAGAAAACCTCCCAAGAAGTTTCAGGTGGTACGGTATCTGGCATGCTGATAGTATCACAGATATCACATTTTTCTGTTACTTTTTAAAAACAGCATAATGCTGCTGTCTGCATTTCAAAGTATTTATATTACATCTTAAAGTCTCGATTTAAAGACTGGTGTTTTTTAAAGGCACTAAGTCTTACAAGCCAAAAATACAGCTTGATGCAGAGATGAATTAAATTTTCTGCTTAGACAAATGATCATAATCTATTAAAATTGAAATACCAGTCCTCTCTGCTGTTCAGGCTCCTTCCGAAATACTTCTTATGAAGTTACTTAAGGTTACTGGTTATCACAGATTTAAAAGGGGACAGACATCATCCTCTACCCTATATTCTGAACTATATTCCTTTGCTGCAACTCTCACCAAGGTCAAGCGAAACAATTTATTTTCAAGCAATACAAAACAGGCTATGTAGTTAGGCTACAGCATCTTCCTTCTGCTTTTATAGACAACAAAAAAAAAAAGTTTAAGTAGAGCTACAAGCTCCCTAGCAAGAAACATATCCTTTCCCAAGGAAAGAAACTTTGTGGGATGCCTCTTAAAGATGACCTCTGCCCTACATGCTTCAAAATGTTTTCTTATTTTTCCTGGAAATGCAGGTAATACTGAGGTGGAGCAGAGGACAATAAAGCTGCTAAATAACAAAGGTCACCTTTCTTCAACTACACCTGTAAAAAAAAAAAAAAAAAAGAAGTCGAAATAGCCCGCTGGTTCAATCCGGGCAGAGATTTACCGAGCCTAAGGTGATGGGGAGGGGACACTGCAACATTGCTGTACACAACCCACTCCCGCTCATATAATGATGTTATACATGCCCCCATTTAGTTTTGGTGGAAAACTGAAATTCTTTGGCCACTAATGTAGAGGAGGAATCTGCTATAATTCTTCAAACATATAGTAAGGAAAATGCTATTGGGAAAACACCGACAGGCAGCAGGCAGCATACACCAAGCAACTGTGTCCTAAAGACGAGACGCTTGAAAAGGAAGAGCAACAAAGCTGATTTTTTTTTTATTTTCCACTGTGGATTTTTTTTTTTAATTTATACCCTGTGCTGGGGCAGACTCCATAGGGATCAAGTCCTTACACAGGCACATCTACCTCCTCTCGAAAGAGAAACATCTTTGTTTACTTAAACTATTTTTGTTAGACCTAGTTTTTGCTGGTTCTCAAGAGTTTTGCCTTGCTTGTAAAGTAAATACCAACATCTTCGACAGAAGCACCACCTTTGACTGCCCACAGAGCGTCTTGGTAGACCCCATAATGGTGACATATATATATATATGTTCACTGCCTGCTGAGGTGAATCATGTCAGGCAAGGTCTTTCTAATAAATAAAATGCTTTCAAAGCATTATCTATTAAAAACAGAGGACAGCAGGAGTGGAAATCTTTTGCAACAGAACCAGTCTGGGGCTGCAATATAAACCAAATGCTGGGGCAGCAAAAGAGGAGGGCTGGACCCAAATAATGCAGTCATGGGCTGGGTCTCCTCTCAGTGCTTTCTAGCCCCGGCAGGATTTGCAAAAACCTCCAGCGTAACAGACACAGCACCCCACACAGAGCTGGCACAGCATTTTTTAGACACTGGTATAACACAAATAATCAAGGCACCGTCCCGTAGGGTGATATCACTTCAGGTGTGCATGTTCTGATAAAGACCAGGCTAAGAAGGTTGAAAGTTCAAGACAATGCACAAAATGCAGGAACATGCATGTGGAATACCCCTCACCTACACACAAACTGTCTGCCTTGAAACTAAATACCCAAGAGATGAACCACTCTGGCCCTGCGGTGGTAAGAATAGAGGAAAAAAAAAGCAATATTCCTATTGTTGGAATAATAGTCTATAGGCTAAGTTCTTATGTGAACACATTGCTCTGATTGCAAAGGCCGTTACACATTTGTAACAAGAAGAGTGGTTACGTGTCCGTAATTGATTAATTTCTAGCCAGGACATCACAAGAAGGTATGGCTGGTCTGTAAACCAACAGCTCAAAAGAAGGCACCCCAACTCACTTTTCAGCAGCGACATCTTTGTTACAAAGCCAGAAAGTGATTTTTTGTTGAAGTAGCCTTTAATGGGTAAAGATGAAAATTCGGTGTCTGTGTTGTCATTCCGATGCTCCATGAGGGTGGGAAGGAAAGAAGAGAGTGCAAGACAAAGTACCTTGAATAATGCTTTAGCATTTTTTTCCAAATTTGTGAGATTTTAGGCTAGCGGGCATTTTAGTACACCTTCTCTCTAGCACTTTGACTGTATGTTCTCAAAAAATTTTTAAACCTGGAGGAGTGCTAGAACTTAGCATCTTCCCAGTTGACAGCACAAGTAGGATAAGCATCAGCCCAGCACTCCTCCTCTGATCAGATTTGTCCCTTCTCCGGTACCCCGCATTGGCTTATTGAAGCATCTCTGCCACTCCTGAAGGAGACTGAAGTCAGAGAGTTTACACTAGTTCTTGCATTTCTACAGCCCCTGTCTCAGCAGAAATTTGTCTCTCTGGATGTAATCAGAGCCCAAGGAATAGCCTGTCTTTTAAATCAAGACGACAGAAATCAGGTTCCGCTATTAAAAAAAAAACAAAAATAAGAAAAAAATTATTTGTACAGACTGCAAGATTTCTCAAGTATTGAAAATAAAGATATCTCATTGTTACTCAGGATGACTGAGGAGCTGCAGCATTCATATTTTCAAAGTTCGCTGTCTTGTTTTTATTTCCCCATCAGGTTGCATGAAAGGAGCACTTTCTTTCATTTTGTTGAAAATCCAAACCATCAAACAAATATCAACATGGTTAAGCTAAAATAAATCCATCATCCTGTAAATTTTTAAATAAATCAAGATACTGTTATGTTTTGAAATGGTATAAGAAAATTTCTCCCCCCTTATAATTCAAAACCAGCCTTAACCAATTACTTCAAACTTTTCCCCAGACGAGACACATCTCCTTTGGCTCAAGGTTTCACATGAGAATTTTGAAGCCAAAAAGAGTTTCTTCCACAGACAAAATTGGAAATGAGAGATTAAAATCACCCTAATGATAGGTACTGGGTTATGCCTTTCAACTATGGATCCATGCCCGTATCTCTACAATTGTGACAATATTTTTCCAAGCAGAGTATCGTGTTGTATGTAACACTGAAACTTCCTGGTCTCTACTCCTTCTCTGCTGCATGGTTACCATCTTATTTTTATAAGCATTCCATTCTGGGGCTGGCCCTTCAGCTTTGGCAGAGCCAGGCAGCTTCTGCTTTAAAGCGGCTATTTTGCAACTAGCTGCTGCTTGCTGCATCTTTCTTTTCCAGCCAGCAAGTACCTGTAATGTTTTCCTCTCCAGCTACTGAGAAAATGGCACATTCTCACAGGTGCTGCCCCTAAAACAGGGCACGTGGTGGGAAGAACCAGCAGTGACCCGGACCACGCAAGGAACTGCCAGGGTGGGTTTCATTTCTGGTTTCTTTTTGGAAGTGCTGCAAAACGGCTGGTTTTAAACAAGTCCATAAAAAAGAAATTCTAGATTCCCATCCTGCTCATGCTGGCACTTCTGTTGCTGGACCAGTCAGGCTTGCACCAAAGGAAAATTTTCATTGCCACCCCAAATCAATGGATAAACACCAGGGGAGCCGCAAACAGCACCACCAGGCACTTCTGAACACTTGCTGGCTCACAAGTAGTGGTCAGCAGAGCAATGGCAGCAAACTTTGCTTAATATTTTAAGCAAAGTAACTACTCTGTGATTTAACTTCACTTGGGCTCTTCTGTAGTGAGAATCTAGTCCTTTCCAAATAATAATTAATATTCTATTTTTTTTTCCTTAAAAGCAAGCAAACAAAAACCCCAAATGAGTGGATTTAGAGCACCCAAAATGCTGAGCGGTGCCTGGAGGGGAGGTCTGCCTGTCCCGGGCTGCCAGGGCAGGAGCCTTGTTCGTGCAACTGTGTGCACACAGGGCAAAGCAGCTTGTCCTAGGGGCAGACATCGTTGTTTCCTTCCCATTTTCCTCAGCCTTTTAATTGCTGTATTCAAGAGTCACACAAGCCCACAGATGAACATCAACCAAGAGAAAAATTCAACCATGGTCACAGTCCCAGAGGCACCTCAGCCTCCTGATACACGCAGGAGCCCTCGGGACATTTTTGGCCGATCCTCACCCCAGATCAGACATCTGCATCAAGGCAGTAAGCACATCATGGATTTTCAGCAGAAGTTACTTGCTGCTCTGGCAGGCAGTAATTAGATTACAAGAATTACAGAAATGACAGGCTGGTGTATGGGCAGCCTGCAACAGCTTGCAGAAGAGTAAAGCATTCAGATTAGTACAGGGATGAGCTCAGTGTAAATCCAAATAATACCAAAATAATACATATTAATAAATAATGCCTCTGAACCAGCACATTTACTGCTGTAGAGCTCATCCTTATCCTCTGCTGGCTACCTCACCGAACTACCAGTGCAAAATGTCCCGTGTATGGGACTCTCTGGTCATTTGCTTTTCTAGAGCATCGCAGTATCGCACCTTCCCCCGTGCCATATCTCTGGTTCACGCTTCTATTAGAAAATCCTAAATAGGTAGGAAAATGCTGGGAACCTGCCTGAATAAAGGCTGCAAGCACACCTTGCAGCGGCAGCTGCGATGACAGCATTCCAGATACTGGCAAGCAAACGAACATAACAAGCATTCAGTTCTGCTTATAAAATTCCCATATTCAGCACTGCCACAACACATAGCTTTAAAAATTAGAGCAGGGATTTCCCATATATGGGAAAGCTGACCTGCCACTGTTGCACCAGCCTGGGCCCGCTCCCCGGGCAGTGTGCAGATGAGGAGCCGGAGCCTTACAGACCCTGCCTGCCACTTCGTCTGTGCTCAGCCGAAAGCTTAGGTGCTCCCTTGAATGGTCCAGGCTGACGCTGCTTTGCAAGAAGTCTGTAGCGACATGATTTCTGTACCAGGTTCACTTGCCAGCTTGACTGAACCCGTAACAATAAAGCTAGTACGTTTTTCTAATCCTGCTATCACAGTTGCAGTTGTACATGCATTACTTCTGTGCCTACAGCAGGGCTGGCACTGAGGTCTGAGCATCTGCATCCTCCTCCGGGCTTGGGCTTCACTCCCTTCGGAGGCTCCCTGGGGCCCGTTGGGCTCAGGAGTCGGGTCGAGGGACCCCGTTGGGCCAAGTTTTAATGCCCACGCGTGATGCACGAATAACTGAGAGTGGCCGTTTGTAAGGCTAACAAACATCTCCCTCGTGCTGCATGAAAGCGTTTGAGCAAGCACGCTGCTGCAGACCTCGTGGCTGCAGAGGCCCCAACGAAGGGCGAGGGACCATGCGCAGGGGCTCCCTCCGAACCGCTGGTGGCAGCTGCCAGTGTTTTTTGGGACTATTCCATTGTTTTGAATGTATAGAAAGCACAGAGAAACCAGTGCCAATGACCGTGGCGGAGCAGCTAGGGCCGCTGCCGGCAGCTGGGGAGTTTTCACTGGGAACAGTTTCTTCTGTGAGCTGGTAACGCACATTGCATTTAGTATTTCTGACTCAATCAAACAGCCTGTCTGCTCACAAAATCGTAACTCCGGGTAACTGTACGAGCAGCAGTGCATGTTTACTCCTTACAGAACAGCAGGATGAGCAGGGCTGGGACCATCCAGCTGCAGCTCTGGTTATGGCAGACAGCTGCTCTTGTCAGAACTGCTGGGAGAAACCTCGTTTCCTTGCAGGGGATGCCCTTTGATACTCGGCAGGAGTCTGTTTTGGCAGCTATATGCTGCCTAAGGGAGAGATCTTTGAGAGGTGATTCTTTTAAGATACCAGTGGTATGCGCTGGATACCTGGCTACGTACTTCTGGCTGCGAGGGATTTACAGAAGGGGGCAAAGAAAAAATTCTGCATAAGCACTATTACTATATATATAATCATGACTACATTTTTTTTTTCTTTCCACAGTTATTAAAATCAAGCAAGTCAATCACAAGTGACTTTCAAGCTTCCTCACACACACATTTTATATTCTGCAGGTTTCAGACCTGTGCTGGGGAGCCAGGGCTGGGGGCTGCCCCATGGCATGGGACACACCAGCAGCTCCACACCAACCACATCACCTGCGTGGGGTCAGAGCTGCAGAGCGAGTGAGCAAGAGCAAAGATTTCAAGAATTAAAACTAGTATCTCAGCATAGTAACAGAACTGGCACAATCTGACAGAAGAAATTAAAATTGTAGGATGGTAATCTCTCTTAGTTTTGTTATTAACATGGAAAAAAAAAACTATTTAGGTAACTGAAAGCCTTGCATCATTTTAGGAAATGTTAATTACATCAGTGGTTTCACTGTAATAAGTTTCTTTTTCCTTTCCAGTTTTCTAAAGCCTTAGGAATATTTCAAAGGGAATCCTTCCCAAATATGCAAACAGCAAGTCAATACTCTGAGGTTTTTTGCCAAGCTTCCTTTTCCCTACATCTCTCACTCGAGAAAATTATTAAAAATACATTCAAGTGAATAGAAAGGGACTAGAGAACTACAGTTTAGCAGGTCTACTATTGCCAAATCGTTATAGATAATCAAAATAATTGCTCAACTAGTCATACATTTAACTCATTGCATGTGGCCTCCTGATGTTAATGTGCTCCCTTGTAATAAGAAGTAATTTAAGTGTCTGCTCCTGCTGTTGCACACAGGAAAGAAGCGCAGAAGTTGTGGTGGTGCGAGCAGATCTCCAGTGAGCTCCTGGCAGAGGCTGTTCCAGCAAGCTGCAAGTCTTCTGGTCCGAGACGCTGTTTGGTGGGTGTTACTGTTTGAATTGTGTCAAGAGTAAACTGGGTTCCTGTTCTCTCACCAAAGACCCTCAGCATTTTCCTTGTTTTAATTAACTAACTTAGCCTGGGGGAAAAAAGTACTAAGGATCAATCACAAATGTCATAATTAATATCTCACTAATTGCATTCCTTCTTTTATTTAGAAATGCCATGCTACAGCTTCTCAGAATATTAGTTTTTCTTGTGCTCATGTTTTAGTATCTAGAAACAAATGCTAAAAAACTATTTTCACCAAGATTTTTTAAATTTTATTTTTAGAATTAAAACTCAAATTATTCGGTATTACTTTCTCCCATCGTTTAAGATTTCTAAATTTCTAATCATGACTGCTGCTATCAAATTACCTACTTTTCCTTTAAATACAGATGTTGCAATTGCATGTTTAACGCTACAGTTACAGTTCACATTTAGGACAAAGCTGACTGTTAGCACTGAGCCAGTAGAAATGTACAGAATTATCTTCAGTTACATGTAAAGCACTTCCAGGCATCTCCATGCCTTTTAGCACTCAGTTTATAGTAACGCTGACAAAATTAAGTGTACTAATCTGATAATCATGTAATACTATTTACATGAAAGATTGGACCAACTCTAAATTAAATTAATTTTAAAAGCTACATCAAAATTATGAAAAAAAATTACTTATATCAATCTACGAATAACTTTGTAACTACAATATGAGGAAGAAACATATTATCCAATAATTTAAATTAATAAATTTTATTTATGCCATCTTAAACTCAATGCATTACATATAAAGAGACGGGAGCAGGTTCCAAGTAAAGATGCAAGTATCAAAAAGATTAATTCAAAACTCCCCCCACGTTTATGTCCTTACTGTGATAACATGCAATAAGAAAAGTTTACCAGGAAAAATGGTAATTATCTTCTTTTTAGAGATCTTTTTGTTTTGCAATTACTGCCTTAATTTTTTTCTAACAAAATGTAATTCTTCTGTTAAATATCTACAGAACAGTATTGGATTCCCTACCACGCATCCAAAAATTCTACTTCTGTAAAAATCATTCTGAGCAAACAAGGAATCCAAGACCTCAGCTGCGACTTTCCAGAGATATCATACTTTACACTGTCAAAAAATTACTAATATTTTACATGTTCTCATAAGCCTCTAATATATTCTCTACATAAAACAAATACAGTTTATCTGGCATTTTAATAATATACATTATTTCTTTATTTAAATAAAATGCTAAATTATTACTACACTCTAGATTCTGATACTTATATATTTTTTATTATTTTAGAGGGCAATAAAAATAGCCATGAATGTTTAAGTACTTACTATTTATGTTTGCATTCTATGAACAATATCCTCACCATCATATCACTGGCAGGAGGGGAGTTAAATTTTATTACTTACAAGTAACAATCACAGGATTGATTTCTTTTAAACTCAGGCAAATGAAAAAATAAAATTGTGGAATTTTGTTATTGAAAACAACATAATCCTAGGACTTAATCTTAGCTATCTGTTACCAGTTACCAACATGAAGAGACATGCCACCTGTGTTCTCAAACTTGGGAAAACATAACAAAATGCAGTTATGAACGAGCAAAATAACCGGAAAGGCAATGCTAACAACTTAACAATTAACAAGTTACACAGCCATAAGTAGAAATACAGGAATTTCACATGCTATAGGTAGCCGTTTATACTACGGTAGTGAGATGTTTTGCACTTTTTTTACTTTCATTCCTGCACCACCAATGCAATTTGGAATTAGACATATACAATTCAACAATCCATTAACAGAATCAAAACCAACAAATGACTAACCAATGCATCACTATTTCTAAGAATCAAAATCTTTTTTACCTATGCTAGACAGTAAAATAATACACTTTTAAAATAACTCAAACTCCTTCACAAGATTTATCATCTCAACTTAATTTCTTTGCAGACTCCCAAGGGATTAATTTCAGCTACATTTGAGCTGTTTTCTTCTAGTTCTGACTTAGTAAATTATGGGATGGCAACAAATACTAAGTATGTAAAAAGGTAACAATTTTAAAATGACAATTCCTGGAAAAACCACTCTTTAAGTGTTAAATTCCCTAAGGAATAGAAACGGGCAAGATGTGTTTCAGACATCTGACTATTAGTCAACTGTTGTTAAAGTGATCCAATTATTAAATAACCACGAATTATTTATTTTACTTATATAAACTATCCTTCTTTGCTGGGTCTGGAATTAATTAACACATCCACATGTTTCTTTGCTTACTATGCCAACAAGAATGAGTAATATTTTTCTATAATAATATTTTGATAAGAAAATGAATGTTCAGTGTAGATTCATAACAGGAGTTTCTGCATCATTTTTATGTGCTGAATCAAATATGAAATGATCAATTTAGAAGGATTTTAACAACCTAATTTAAAAACAAAACAGCTTTGCTCAAATACAAGAAGTATTTTTTTTAGCTACTCTATCAAATGAAAGCATATTTGTGCTTTCAAAAATATACTGGTTGAAGAATTTAGACAGGCTTCATATGAAGTATATTTAAACATCAAAACTAATTTAAAATGATCTATAGAAATAAGCTGTGGAATGTCCAATCCTTAAAAAAAAAAAAAAAGTAATTAAATGCTCAGGGCTTAGCTTGGTAAATACAATTAAGAGCGTTCGCCTGCTTTCTCACTGTGCCAGATGAAATGCCCTCCGGCTCCACCGCCAGCCATGGCAGACACTCGCAGCCCCCTCACAGGCCGGCTCTGAACCTGAAAATAGGGAAGGCATCAACCTGCCTTTTAAAACCAATGATTTCCAGATGCATCAGTACCATCGCAATACAGAAACTCACGTAATCTCATGTATCGTGTTTGGTTTTTGTGTTTATTAGTTGAGGAGCGTACAAACAGAGGGGTTCCACAGGCAGGCCGGGCGCAGGCCGCAGGGCCCAGCCTGCCAGCACACTTCCTCCGTCCACAGCCAGTAAAGACAACTAACCGGAGAGGAGACGTTACAAAATGCACCCTAGAAACACCCCGTGCCTTTAAACTGGGTGATAAAGGGCCAGGTGGAAAGTTTCAACTGCTTAGTTAAAAAAAAAAAAAAAAATCTGATTAAAATTGTAATTGCCTCTGAACTACAGGAGCTTCTGTTTGTCCCTGTCCCGCGGTGGGGCAGCTCCAGGAACCAGGTCTGCCTGTCTGTCACAACAACTGTTTCTGCCTCAGTTATCTAGTCCAGCCAAAACAACTCAAGTTTATAGCCAGAGCTTCAAAAAGATCTCCAAGGAGATTTCTGCAAACCCTCTGAAGCATCAACCCAGCACCCCAGCCCACCCACCCCAGCAGCCTCTCCTCCTCCCTGATCCCCTCCCAGCCCCACCATCACGCCCAGAGCCCTCAACATCCTCAGCCCCACTAAGAGAAGGGTCCAGCCAACCCTTTGCTCCGCAGAACAAGCTACTCAAGGTCTCTCTGCCCTTTCCCATCACCCAGGTCGCTGCTCCCTCCCTTTGCCGTCCCACCGTCCCCTGGAGAAGAGCCTGCACCTTCTTCATCTGCGGGGAGCCCCCGCTGCTCCCCGACACCCCCAGGCTGGCAGCTGCCCCCGAGTCGCAGCTCTGCACGTTTTGTCATCCGGTGGGTTTGCTGCTGCCAGGGCTGAGGGGCCGGAGCAGGACGACAGCACTGAAGTCTGCACTCCTAGAAGCCATAAGAGGGTCTTAAAAACCGAAGCAAGACCACCGTCAAAAAAAAAAAAAAAAAAAAAAAAAAAGTCGCCAAAAAAAAACCACACCAAAAAGGTGAAGAGGAAGGAAAAAAAGAAGTCAGAAACAACCCCAAGGACCTCCTAACTGTTCTGTCCCAGGACTATGCGAAAGGTTCAGCGAAAGAGGAATTTGTCCCCTCTCTCTGGCACAAAGTTTCAGCAAACAAACAAACAAAAAAAAAAATCCATAAAACCGTCAAAAAGTAACCAAAGCTCATCCTCTGCAGTGTGCAGGGTGCTGCTTTAATGTTTTCAATCTGCAGAGGGGTTTGCTTTGGGATTTCTTGCTGGAGAAGGAACAGGGAGCAGGGCAGAAGCGGATCAGGAGGGAAAAGTTCCCAAGAGGGTTTCAGAAGTTACTGCACATTTATTTCACCAGATGCTATTTTTAACTTCACTGTTACTATTTTTACCCATGTCAGTGTTTTCCATTTGCTGAACTCTGTCCCCATGCAGGCAGGGCTCCGCTCCTCCCCATCACCCACCGCTCCCCCCATCCCACCCCGGCTTCCTCCGCTCCCCCACCATGGCCCCCGCTCCCCGCACGCACAGCGCGTTCGCTCCCCTCGCTTCTCCTGCCAGCCCTTGCATTTCATTTCAGTCTGCACTTCTGGGTCTCTTTAAACAGCATCAGAAAAGCCCATACTCCCCTCCTCCTGCCCCTCCTTTCTATGGAGATAGATATACACATATACATATATAAACATCTAAAGTTGCACACAGTGCAAAGTCCAAAGGCAATCACCCAGCAAATCTCTTGCTTTAACTTCATTCTTCTCCAAGCACATTCCTGCCAATGGGGAGGGGAAGGAAAAAAAAAAAAGAAAAAAGAAAAAGCAAACAAACGCCACTGTTGCTAAGTTTTGCACTTTATACCCTTTTATATTTACAATCCTCTCTTGGCTAAAAATAGCAACACATGATCCATTTATAACTGGCCGGACATGCCCCGCAGCCGCTGGCGGGGCCCTGGCTGATGAAAAGAGCTCTTTGCGTTCCTTCTACCTGAGCTCATCTCCCGCTTAAAGGGCTCAGACAGCTCTGCTTCCACAAAGCACACATTGAAATGACTGCTGCTTCCAGGGGAGATCGGGATAAGGGGTGGAAAAAGAAAAAAAAAAGAAAGAGAAAAAGAAAAAAATACAGTAACTCATGCAGGCTGCCCCAGGAGCTTCTTGGCATGCTTGAAAAATGTACAATTAGGGAGGCAGCACGAAAAGCAGAGGTGGTCGGGGACTGGCAGGCAGCCCCAGCACAGGGCAGGACCTTGCCTGGCATGGAGCAAAGTGGGGGCTCCACAGGCAGCTCCAGCTTGGCTCCAAACCCAACCAACACGTTAATTCACTCCAGAGGAGCGGTGGGAGCGACCGCAGACCCAGACCCAGGGGTAGGGGTCTGACGGTTGCTCTGACAGCGACCTTAGGGCTGCGCACAGAGGTGGACGCTCGAAACAACTCTAGACATTGCTTCAGAGGGGGCTCTAGAAATGATGCTGGAAATGATACCTGCATTGACTCCAGATAAGTCTAGACGTGGTTCATGGGTTTGCAGGTGGAGAGCGGCTGGAGCCGGCTCGAGGGCAATGCTGGAGTCAGCTCTAGAAGTTGGTCAAGAAGTGGCACCACAACCGGCAAAGATGTAAATGTAGAGTGTTATCGGCAATAATTATTCACACAGGAGATTTTAACAATGTGGGATTTATTCCTTCACCGTTACTAATGCCTTCTGAATCTGATGTTAAAAATTTCCATTAGCACCTGTGCAGGACTCACAAACCACGTGTGCGGCAGAAAGAGCTGTGGGACTACAACGAAGTCCCAAGGGCACGGCGCAGCACCCGGTTCAGGGGAAGCCACACCTTCCCACTTAAGGAAACCAGGAGCTGCAGTAATGCCCCCTCCTATCTAATACCGACACGCTTCGGTGTTTTAAAATTTCCTCTCTTGGAAGCACATGTTTCCTTGTTTTCTTCTGTTGTTACCGAAACAAAGAATCCCGGTTCATAGCGAGGATGACAACTTATGCATCACCGAGCAGCAACAACAAAAAACACCAGCAGCAGCAAACAACAGTATTTTAGTGCATTTATCACAAATGTGCAAATCCTAGCCGCTTAAAAATAAGGGGTCAAACCCTCCCGAAGTTAGGAGACTTTAAAGGAAAATATACCTTCCAGTTATGAGCCTTTTGGGTACACTTGAAACGTTTTTCAGTACTCCAAAGAGCTAGAAAATGTGGTTTGTTTGGACTGACAGCTGAAGTTCAGTGCCAGTGCTCCACAGATTGTAGCTGAGGAAAAAAGTAATAACGATGGTGGGACCAAGAGAAAAAAAATGATTTTAACAGCTGGGAACATCATTACCTACATTTATCCTTCCTAATAGCCCTATTTCAGTTGCTTTTCTGATATTCTTCTTGATTTTTGGCTTCTTGGTGGGAAATCACATCACCTCGTGTCTTGCCTGCGCAAGAGTTTTCAGGCTGTATTTTCTCTCCATAGCTCTACCACGTATACACTCACATCGCTTTGTTTATACAGGAACAAAAAGTGTCTATGTGTACCAGTGCCTTTCCAAAATTTCACATATCACCAAAACAGACGTGCAGCAAGCTGGTCAAGCTTTTCTGGGAGCTGTGCTCATCGTGTGCATTATAAAATTTTTAGCATAATATACAGATTTCTACCGATTTCCACTAGCTTTTAGCTGCCTGCTACAGGCAAGGGCTCACACTAACCACCTCTCATGCTCTGACATTAGCAATCAAGTGCCATTTTCAAGCTGCTTTCAGAAAGGCTAGAAGCAAAATCACCAAAACCCATGATCCTGAGAGTCATTAATATGAGGAGAATGCAGCAGTGGATCTGCACACACCTTTCTGGGAGGAGATGCTGTAAGCAGGGAAGTGGAACCTTCGCTGCCACATTGCTATCAGTGTTGTAACTGTCTCTGTGTTTGCAAGAAATCCAGATTGTCCTTTCTTTCTGTCTTCCCTGAGCTGCAGAATGACAGTCAAGCATGCATTCAGAAGACACAGGAGGATGCAAGCTTCCCTGGACAAAGCTGCCACGAGGAACCTGTCCTGCAGTGGTTGCTGTGCGAAATATTTGCCTGAGGAAGAGAGAGTTCAGCCCAAGGGCTGGCAGTACTTTCTAATGAGGCAAAGAGTGGAAATCCCTACAAAAACCCTGAATTTGCCATAGAAGCGCTATCCCTCCAGGTTTTAAAAGCAGAAGCAAGACAGAGACAAAAAAAAAGTACAACTTCAACCAAGCTACGAATAAATGCTTGTGCAATAACGTTACAGAAACTGATATTATTATTAAGGCAAAGTATAGCTCGAGGAACTTCTTTTTTTTCCCTCCAACTGAGTTGCAAATAATAACTCATTGCAGATGTAAAAACTAGAGTGAAAACTGTAGCCAGAAGTCAGTGGCAACCATATCCCTGAGCTGGACAGGCTGACTGGCCTACCTGGTCTCACACGCTGTTTGGGAGATGCTTGCCCTATGTACCCAGAGACCCAGATTTTTAACCAGAAGGACCCAGCTGGGTTGGGCAGCTACGAAATGCAACATGCTTTTCCAGTGCTCAGTGAGGCATCTGACATCCTTCTTCTGAATGTGTCTCTAAAGGGTTATTTTGCTGAGGAGCACCCTGAGCCAGTATGTCCCTGTCTCACCTGGTGTAGACTCCTGGGTCACAGCATCCCTGGTACTTCTGCTGCAAAGCCCGCTCCAGCCTTGTCCTCTCCAGCCAGGAGCTCCTCCCCCTCTCAGCCCACTCCTTGGACTGAGCCCCGAGTAAGTCTCCCACTGTCTTTCCATCTGTCTCCATTTTCAGCTGCTTCGCAGCCACACAAGCTTGCAAGCTCCCTTACTCCTTTTCTCTGCTCCTTCCCTTCCCTCGCTCGTTCCCATGCTTGCTCTCTTCCTTTCTTAACCCGAAACCCTGAAACCCACCCTCAGTCCTTGCAGCTTTGGCCCCCTCTTCTGTTTGCAAAACCAAACTCCCTGGTCATGTTCCTCTTGGAGGTCTGCCATGTATTCATTAAGTGGAAATGCCACTTCTTTTTTTTTATTCCTTGCCTGCCCCTTCTTTTTTTTTTTTTTTTGCCCTCCTTTTAGGAGAGTGATGGTAGACCAGGTACAAAGAGAACAAAGAGACCATGAAAGTTGTCCCTGCAAGCCTGTAATACAGGGCATGATGTTTGTTGGTGTCCCCTGCAGCAGAACTGCATGGACTCTAACACAGGTCTTACGGCAATTTCTCATGTCAACAGTGCCTGGCCTGGGGTTCGCTGCATTAAAAAGTAGTGTTGTGGAGATCTCATCACTCAATATCTTGCAAATATCCAACTCCAGCCTGGCAGAAGCAAAGAGGAGGAGAAAAGGGAGAGTGTCTCTTGTGGAAACACACTCCAGTTCTTAATAACAGATCCACCTTGGAAGATATTTTTGGAGACCGTTTCTGCCCTGAAGCACTTCAACATTTCAGCTGAAGCTCCTGACCAGGGAGCACCTCTTTAGATTTGCTACTGCTTCCAGATGTCCAGAAAAAGACTACAAAGCTAGCATCTCTAGCTGTGGTCAGGTAGGATCACAGGGCAGGATTAGGGATTCAAGGTGTACGAGACCGTGACCACCATGGTGTGTTTAACTGCATGCCAGAATTCAAGTGGCAGGGGGACATCCAGGGAGAACAGTCCCAGAGCCAAGCAGGGTGTGGACACAAACAGGCAGGCCAGTCCCCGTGAACCAAACCGTGTACGATAGCAGCAAAAACTCAGCTTTGTATGAGGCCATATTTATTCTGGGATAATTCCTTCCGGAATGGAGTCATCTTGCTCCTTAAATGGATTAGAATGTAATAAAACAGAAATAAAGTTGTGTATGTAGATAAGCCCTCTACACTGAAAAAATAAATTATGCTGGGAAAAAAAAAGAAACAATTAAAAGAGAACAGCTTTCCCATGAATACAAAGCTCACAATCTTTTATGCCTGCCTACAGACATGTAATATGCAGTATTTCACACATTAAACTGGGTTTTGGGCCAGAAAACTGCTGAGCTTCTCACCTGGGGAGGGAAGAAATCTACCTGTAATAATTAGGAGCCTCCTCCTCCAGCCTGCACCAGGGAGGACCAAGGCAGAGACCGACTCAAGTAACCAGCCCTTCACAGCACTGCTCCAGGGTGGTAAAACTTACAGGTGGGGAAAAAAAAAAACCAAAAAAAAACCAACACCAAACCAGCCCGAGGTCACCTAACAAAGGAGCTGTGTGGAAGTCCACATGTAGTGGGGAGCAGCACTTGGGCTAAAGGCTTTAAAACTTCCTGGTTTAACTGGTCAAAAAAAGCCCAAGCGATCCTGGGCTACTGGATCTCCAGATGGCCATTGACCTTTATATTTGTTGATTTTAAAGATGTGTCACTATTTTATTTTTCTCATAAGTCAAACAATCAAATGATTTCTAAATTCTCTTCCCTCTGACCTCTTATTTTCTTCCTGTTTTATTCTACAAATACTCATTCAGGACTCAAATATTAACAGTGGGTATGGCCCAAATGTTGTAATTCTTCATTCCACAGATTGCTATCACTATTGCAATTGCTATTCCCTCCGGATCCAGAGAAACCCACACAAAAGGACACTATAAAATACACATTTGAATAGTATACGCAAGGAACATAAAACAGAGACTTTGAAGTATCTTTTAAAAAATCCTTAAGAATTAGGAGGAAAGGGCGTTACTTTTACACGAGGAGTGTTGTTAAGTGATGCCTTCTGCTCTCAGCAATGCCTCAAATGTTAATTTTGTGGATACAGGTAATTATTAGGTGCTATGATTGGATTACCCCCATGGAATGATTCTCTTGGGGTAAATTTGCTGCTCCAGGCACACCAGCATCACTTGGCAATTCTGCTTTTGAATAAAGGTGACTTGACCTGCTTTGATCATACGTGCTGGGAGACAAGATGTGGAGGGCTTAACAAAAGGGAATTCTAGCAACGGAGGAAATCACAGAGCCAGCTTTGTCAGACAGCTAAACTAGATGCTGCAATTCTGGAAGTGATTGTGGCTTTATTGCTCAGAAGTTGAAAAGCAAGCTTGCAACCAGGGCTCCCTCCAGCAGCTGCCTCAAAGCGAGCTGGAATTCTGCTGGCAAAATTGCAGTCCAGCGAGTCCAGGGGCTGTGGGCTCCTTGCACAACCGTAATGATGTTTAGGATGGTGTAACACCTCTGGCAGCCCACAGCTGTTTTATACTGCCATAGTTATGTCCATACAGTTTATACCATTGCAAATAGTGTACTGGTTAGAAGTCCACAGCCTACCAGACGTGGCTATCTCAGTAGCAAATAAGAGGGACTATCACGTCTAAATCCAGACAGTTCTTTGTTAAGGTCATGACTCACACCAGAGAAGATTCTGCTCTGTTATCTCCACAGTCTAAACTCAGAAAGGGCCATGGGAGCTGAAGAACAGTTTATGAACGATGCACTGGGTTTTGCTGGCACTGAGCATCCCAAACTACAGATTGGCATCCTGCAGGACCGGCCCCATTGCCGACCTGTCTGAAGAAAGCTCCTCCGCTCAGGTCTCCTTCTACCATTACTTCCAACCAAACTGGTCCAGAGAACACCTTCCTTATCACAGAGCAATTAAAGATGAAACTCCCAAACCAGTACACACTTCCCTTCAGGCTGTTATTAATTTAAATAGTCTCACAGATCCGTGTGAGCATTCAAAACTACACCAAAATAATTTAGCTCTTGCTGGGCTAAACCCGCCGAAGAATCCAGCGCCAAGAGACAAACCCCCCGTGCCCTGTGGGAGAGGCACCCTCAGACCTTTCAAGTGTCACAGCACTTGAGGGCGCTGCTGCAATAAATTTAACTCACCCTAAAAACCTCTACTTGGTTTTATTATGAATTCAAGTCTTCTGTTAAAATACCAGTGCCCCGTGTTGACACTAACTTACCCTACTGCTGTTACACCATGGCCCTGTTTTGGTAAACAAGGAGCAGAAGTTAGTCCTAACATGAAACACTCAAGGTTAGCACCCAGTTATCCTTCCAAATGCTCGCACAAAGTGATAAAGTGGAAGGAGGACAAGAGAAGAGTTTAATTCAGAGTTATTTTTTTTTCAGTATAATTTATTTGCTCTGGGTAAAATTAGAAAGTGTGAGAAAGCATATCTGTTCATGGAACTAAAAAAAAAAAAAAAAAAGAAAAAAAAAAAACCTGAGGGTGAAGATGCAAACACCAATACCCCTTAAGAAAGACACATGAGCTGCCGTAGCCCTTTACAGACAGCCCGATTACACTGTTTTGCTCTGTTTTCCCTGGCCTTTAATAGCATCCTCCCTGCAACGGCTCCTTGGCCCTCACAAATAAAGCCACATCCCTCTTGCACCTTCCTCCTGCTGCATCCTCCACTGCATCCTTCCCACCTTCCTCCTGGCAGGAGCCAGTCCTGCAGTGTGGGATGGCCAGTGCCAGACCCAAGATCCACCCATATCAGTGATCATTTTCTTCAGATTCTACCCCAAGTGCACATCTGCCTCCAGTGCTGGGTCACAGGCACCTGTGTTCTCCATAGGTTATGATAACGTTTCTGCTTTTTCTAAATTAATGTAACTAGTCCCCCATTTTTTTCCTGCTCCGATGTGAAACAGGCTGGAGGAAAAACAGTCTTTTGACTGAAGTTACAACTTGCCAGCCTGAGAAAACTCTCTGTTCAGAAGTTCTGCAAATGCACAGTTGCATTTGATAACATCCTTTCTTTATCACAGGACTTCCATATTACGTTCTCTTTCTCAATTTTGAGCACCTTGCTCAATATTTTTCATCACATGGTTATCTCAAAAAAACCCAACATACTGATGGGGAGAAAACTGATAATTTTAGATTTGAACTTCCAATTAATACTGACTGCTTAACAGAGGAAGAACAAAGGGAAACAGTGAAGACTGAAAAGAACTTTCACTTTTTAAAATATTCCTGCAGCACTGTATTGCCCCATCACTTTATTCAATAGTTGTCGTGTCCTTAATAATTTAATATATTAAAATGTCCTTGTCAGTGTTTCAGAAAATGCCTGACCTTAATTTTGAGAAAGTATGAAGTATAAAGACTGTACAGCAGGTGTGCTTGACCACACATCCCAAAGTATACGGACTGCTTTGCCAAAGGCTAGAGACAACGACAGCATCCGTCCTGTGAAAACACATTAACATAAGGACTACTGCTTACATGCCAAAAATCATCTGCAAGTGTAAAAAAGAGGAGACAAAGTTAATAAAGGGAAAGCAACCAAAGAAAGATGCCTTAAAACCCACATTTGCCAAGAAAAGATAAGAAAGTAAAGAATAGAGCACAAAGTAACCCAGACGATCTGCAAATGAATGAATCCTTTCTTCTTTAGTGTTCTGTGATTAGTTCAGAGTAGGAGTTAAGCTTTAAAAATAAATAATAACAAACAGTGCATTTTAACAATTCTTCTCATTGTGACATGATATTGATCTCTGTGTTTATAGCTGGAAACCAGAGCAGCACATTTCAGCCTTGAGTTTCGGTCTGCTGAAGCCCTTGAGAAGGCTCAACAATACTTGAGATGGCGAGCAGATCGACAGCCAAACTGCTCCCTGGGATCAGTTATCTACCAAGAGATCTCCCATTTGGTGAGACTGGAAATCTTTCAATCTCTTATCTTTTCCTGACAAACCAGCATAGCTGGAATCTTCTGATAACAGCCAGCATAATAATTTGCTGAGCTTCAGACTGAGCATTTTACCAAGACATACGAAAACCTCATCCATCTGCGAAGTTCAAACCTTCCAGGAACAACTCCAATAAGATGCTGTGTGTTCTCTGCTGCATGCAAAAAAAAAAAACAAACCAAAAAAAAAAACCTCATCTATAATTGACCTAGACAGATATCGAGAACATTTGGCATCTATTAAAACCCCTTTAAGACGAGACCCTCTGAGCTATAAAAAGAAATGTAAATGTGAACTTCATACCACATTTAGTTCACTGGAAACACTACCATAGTAGGTTTAGTCAGTTATTTTCCATTGAAAAGTGATCTTAAAATATGTCCAAAACTAACTTTTTAAACATTTATTGAGCAAGTAGGAGCCTTCTGTTTCATCCTACGCATCTGCTTTTTGGAGACAAACTATGAAAATAAGTATCTGACAAAGAGTTCTGCATAGTAGTATTGTTGTCCATCTCTCTGGTCCACAGATATCCACAGGGGACAGTTGGATAAATATAAAAATCCACTTAATTAACATTTTTACTGACAATTCTTCCTACTTATGACTTACAAGATCATTAGAACCTCTATCAAACCACATCTAGGAAGCAGGGACAAAGCCAGGAACTATCAACAGTGAGAAGCTCTGTCTTGGTTGACACAAGGGCTGCTGTCATCAAAGCCACAACCCACTGAAGTGTCAACAAACAAATCCTTAATCAAAGAACAGGAGGAGAAAACATACTGGAAGTTTCAGAGGATCCAAGAACACCACTCCCACTTGAGAAAGGGAAAGGTCCAGCTTGGAAATAGGGACAACCAGCATTTGGCTCTTCTTTACTCATGAAAATCTCAGTGTTGGGCTGTTACGTGAGTTAACTCAAGGAAAAGCCCTCTTCCCCCAAGGCTATCCTCACCGCCAGGATCGGCTCCAGCATGTGAGGGTCGCTCCCAAAACTCACTGTGCTGAAACATTTTGTTTTCCCTAAGCATCTGGGTCAGATGTCAAGTAATCTCTTTCTGGAGGGAATTTTGGGAAGCGCTGGAAAACTGATGCTTCTCAAGTGACAGAAGTAGGATTTTCTTTATGCACAGTGGGATGCAGGTGGAGGATAAAGCTAAAATGTTGATTTTTGAGGCTTCTTGATTTTTTTTTTCCTATAGGGCTTTAAATTTTTAAGAAGGTGCCTGTGATCCTAAAGCTTATAGTATATCCTGGTGGATTTTTTTCCCTGATTTACTGCATCTTCCACATTTGTCTGTGACAAAGAAAAACTGAAACAAATGGTCCTGAGTGTCCACTCACATCTTGCTCACCACTACAAAGGAGTTCGCTTGCTAGTCCGCAGCATGGCTGGTTTGTGTCAGAGTCCTCTTCACCTCCTTCCAAGGAAGTTTCAATTAAATAAATAAATGACTGTTGGACTTGGAAGCAAGTTGTCCAAATTAAAACTGCATTCTGAAATGATTATTTTAAAATTACAAAATGTAACCAGTCTGAGGTGAAGCCTCATGAGTGTGGTATCTCCAGCAGCAGGGAGCTGGGCTTTCCACTCATGATGTAATTAAATATTTCAATTGTTTCAAGACATATTTGCCATAGTTTAAGCCTTATATTAATACATAAGCCTGCATGAAAATTCTATTCTGTGATAAAAATACAGCGGAGAATGTTAATATTTTCAATCGGTTTCTAAAGATGCAGCTTCAAAATGCAAATCCAGTATGCGAGCAACCTTGTTTTGACTGTGCAAATAAAATTTTTAAAAACAGTTTCTGGAAGCCCAGCAAAAGTTGGGCTTGAAATCTCTCAGTGGAATTACATTTTCATTCAAGCAATACTGCATAGTTTGGAAGCCACAGAAAATATCTGTTAAGGCAGTTGCTAATTTAGAGAAAATATGACCCCATCTGGAACAGCGTCTGCAGTGCTGCTCATTGCACCACAAGAAAAATATTATTGTACTGCAGCGTGTGAAGCTTTGTAACAAAGCTGACGCCAGGTCAAAAGAATCTAACTTACAAAGAAAGGTTGAGGTTAAGGTCTGGCTTTTACTGTAAAAGATTAAGTCCAAGAGGAACTTTAACGTGAGGGAAGATGAACTGAACTGACTGCTAACGAACTTTTTTCCCCTGTGAACAAAAAAGACTTCCAACTCCAGGAGGATGTCCTCCAATAACGCAAACTGAGGTAAGTAAATTAAGAGTCCTTAGGAAATATTACTCTGAACATAAAGAAAAACAAGCATAGCAAGAGCATTATCAGGGCAGATTGCTCAAGGGTTCAGTAAATACAGAGACTCCAAAGAGCATCTTGGGGAAACTACATCCCTGAGTTCGAAACTTCAGGGCCCGAAACAACAGAGAGGGTGAGTCAGGTATTTACAAACAACTGCTCAAAGTCAGGGCGAGTAAGGGCGTACCAAAAGCGCCTGATGGGAAACGCGTAACAGGGGGGTTTGCATTAGGCCTTTGCCTGTGCAGCAATGTCGAGTCTTGGTCAGCCCTGGGCATGTGTGCTACAAGACACAGTTAACACGAAAACTTCATGGAAGCAAGAGATGTACTGATGGATCTGGCAATCTCTGTGATTAGGAAAGAACCGAGTGAGATGCAGAGGACCTGAAGTGTAGTTTAAGGCATCAGAAAGGAAATTAAGCACTTATCCCCTTCAGCTGAGTTATTTCTGAGATACGACATAACAGAAAGGACAACAGAAAACCCAGCAGTGACAAGGAGATCACTAGGTGCCAGTTTTGTACTGATGACAGCAGGAGGGAAGGGAGGAGGCTCTCAACAAAGCAGCTGTAAAGAGACCTGAGAGTCAAGAGAGAAGCAGCTGTAGAAAAAACTGGTTCTGACAGGGCATTTGTTAAAATAAAAGTGAGATGAGGTTTTAGAAAGCATCCTGACAGTAGTAAAGGTTCAGAAATGGTGAAGTATTTTTCTGAAAGCAGATCTGACACACTGCAGCTGTGGAAAGCGTGCCAGGGAACAGAGCAGCAGGCAAACCAACAGGGACAAGGCGATGGAGTAGACAACACCCACTGAGATCAGCAGCGGTTGAGGGGACATCACCCTCCACACAGGATGACAAGCTGTAGACCACAGATAACTCAAGCCCTGTGTTTCTGATGGCATGCTGAGCACACGTGGAGGAGCAAGCTGGTGACCATGCCAGCTGACGCCCCAGGGAGGAGAACCTGGGGGAAGCAGAAGCTGTGAAGGGTGGTGAGAGCAGACACAGCTTTCGTCCTCTCTTCTCTCCAGCACAATACTCTGCTTACTTCATTCATCCAGCCTGTGAACGGGGACAGAGTTCAGCATCCATGGCTTATAGGTGGATGCTCAAGCTGACGATGCTTCAATGTTTTAATAAGGACTAACTAAATAGCCTTTAACAAAGAGTTGGTAAAAACTGACAGGGACTCTTCCTGTTGGAATGGTGTTGAATTTTCTAACATTGCAAACAAAAATCTCAATTATAGTTTGCTATTAAAGTAGGCATAAGGATAAAGTGCTCCAATTGTGTATGGCTTGCTGAAATCCGCATTCCTCCACAGCCAAAGCAACACGAGCCAATACGCTGTCACATATGCACAGGTATCAGCCAGGCATCAGCTGAGACACAAACACACAGCACTAACAATACAGCCCTCCCTTCAAATCCCAGGCCATCCACACCTAAACCCACGAGCAAATCCTCCCCAACTGCAGCATTGTTAGCCATAGAAATCTATCAATAAGTCACCCTCTAAAGAAACTACAAACAAATGCTGCCCATCTTCAAGCAATACAGCAGGGTTGTGCCATGATGCGATGGAGACCTACTGGGTTGCCGGAAGAGATGACCACAGCCCCCCACTCTGGCTCTTGGCTAACGCTGTCTGCCGTCACCACACTGATTGTGATTTCCTGAATTCTCAATTCCAATTTCAGATGGAATTACTCCAGCAGTATGCCTAAGAAAGAGGTGATCCGTACTGGGTGAGATTGGTGAGAAACGAAGACACGAAGCATTCCAATACCACGCCAGGCCAGTTGAGTAATCCAGATTTCACCAAATTAAATGGCATGCAGTTACACAGGACTACAAACATCTGCTTTCAAGAGCTGTCCAGATCATTAGCAGCTAATTCTACATCTCTGTTACATTCCCTGACATATGCTGGGGGATAATCTCAGCAAACAACAGGGATTTTCATCTCAAATCCCAACAAATCTGCTCTGCAAGGCTTCATGTTTTTTCTTATGTCACTTATTAGATAATATCTCTCAGCTGCTCCTCTCTGCTCTTTCCATGCCTTGCATCTATTCTTTCACAGCTCCCAAAGGCTCCTAAAACCTCCCTAGGAATAACTGACTGCTTCTTCACACCATCCTAAAAAAAAAAATTCCCTCCCTTGCCAAGGGTAAATGCCAAATTTACCTCCTAGGTATAGTCACACGCAGGCTGTCCCTGCCGAGCTAGCAAGAGGTCTAAGGCAGGACAGTCACACGCACTGGGCAGGGCTCTCAAAGTGTTTGTCCATCATTGGTGGGAGAAGCCTTCTGCTCTCATTCGAGTTCCCGGTTAGGGCTATGCGTCTGTGCAAGAAGCAAACAGCATATAAACAACAAAGGGACAAGATTTGGGTTTATAAGCAACTTCACTAACTGAAAGTCAAGATTTTTTTTGGCACTTTGCTTGGTAAAGTCAAGGTGCCTACACTGAAAGCTGTGATGGCACTTTTGTGGCCATAACAAACGTGTACACACACCAACAGAGTTTGATCTTTGGCAGTAAGCAACAGTAACACCAAACCTGGAGGTGACTGCAGTACTGACAAAAGACAAGAGACAACAGCTCTGGAGCCTGAACTGACTCCCTTCTCCAGGACATAAGCAGAGGCATCGTGAATCTGTGACATTCCCCAACCTGGTGGCATCCCTTCTCTGCGCAAGGGCGTACAAGATCTCACTCAAGATTTGGCTTCTTTGTTCCCCAGCAAGGTGTTATTTTTCTGACAGACCTACCAGTTGATTCAGCCCCAGGGGCATCTCCTGAATGCCGGCAGGGAAGAGGAGCAGCTGTCACCAAGAGCTGCTGGTGTTTCCACCCCACACATCTCGTCCTCCAGATGAACGACAGCAGCGGACTTGAAATTATCTTGAATGAACTGTGGCAGAGCAAACTCAGGGTGGGAAAAGCAGTGCAGATTTAGTGGTTCCGTCTCCTGCCAGCCCTCCAAGAAGTAAGCAGCATGATGAGAAGTTGCTGCAATCCCATAGCTTCCACCAAAGCCGTGAGTGGTGCCGCTGCTGGCAAGGAGGGATGTGCGGATGGGATATTTTTATCTCCCCTTCATTCCCATCCCTGTCAATCCAAAATAAACTTCAGCTAGTTAGGAGTGGGAAAGATGGTTGACGATGAGAAAAGGATTCCCTGGCTCGATTTGCGTGTCACCGCTGGATACATGGATACGTGCCACTGTGGTGGCACAGCTGCATCAGTCCTGGCTTCCCAGCTTCCAGTAACCTTTCCAGACTAAAATAGCAGACCTACTGCTTGATTTTTAGCAGCTAAAAAGCAGCAGTAAACCGCATAAGTATTATGTAAAATGATCTTTTTCTAAGTATATGTTTATTGTGCACAGAAGAAGTGGATTTAATTACAAACAACTGGAAGTTTTTAACAGTCTGGACTGCCCCCTACTCCCTTTCTAAAAACTAAGGTTTGGCAGCAGCTTTTGGGTTTCATTGCAAGTCTTCTAAGTATTTCCTTGGAAAGACTTTACACTTGGTCCCAGGCAAGAAGTCAAAATCAACATTTAAAAAGCATGCCCTGCATAATTTCCAGGATTCAGCAGCATTAAGGTATACTTACGGAGGCCAGGAGCAGAACTGCTTTTTGTGCTTTTTGACTTTGTGCATAAAGCTGGTCTTCAGACAAGGAAGTTTATATTCCAAATAATATTTTTAACTACGTGTGGTCAAGTACATAACTTATCAGGCCTTTCCTCATCCCCCTCCCAAAATAAGCCTGAATGGTAAATCTCTTTGCAGTATTTAGTTTTTGCTTAGACTTCTACCAGGAGCAACAGATTCTCAAACCTACTACAGAATTATTTGATGGCAGAAAAAGTTTATATGACATTTTCTTAAACTCCTTTGTACAATAAAACTCCAATTTGGGCCTGATAGTGATACTTGGGCTAAATTGCCCGGCTCTGCGCTGAAGTGGATTAAGCACAATTTCATGGTGTGCCACCGTGACGTTGTCCGGGGGATGGAGTGCTGTCCCTTGCGACAGGACGGCAGCACACAGGTGACTCACTGTTCCCCTGGGCTCTGAGAGGGGATGGCTGACACGGCCCTCGCTCCTGTGAATAATCCCCTTGAAACCGCCGGGACTGTGCTGGAGTCTGCAAGACAAACTGCTGGGTTGATCCAAAGGCCAAGAATGAAATTTCCCTCATTTCATCTACTTGTTAATCAAACAGACTTCTGCAAATTGCTTTTGACTTTCCTATAGCAGTGCACAAAGCACTTTTGGATACAAGGATGTATGAACATTTAAGGACTACCCACTATAATTTAATCTCCATTTTTGTTTTGGGGAAAAACAGACAAGGAGTAGCATTTTCCTTGTGAATATTTGAAGTGTTTTTAAAAACAAATACATATCCTTCTGAATGTCTTGAATCACTTACCACCTAAAACCACAAAATGCTACAGATAAGAGATTCAACTTTATGGAAGCTGAGAGAAATGAGAGCACAGGCAGTGTTAAGGAATCAGGCTTGGCAGAGAATATCTTTCAGTTTTTAGAGTCTAAAAGGTATTTGTTATATGTTTTTAATGACCAGAGAAAAATGAGGTCTATCTTCCTGTGTGGAGATAAGGCAGGGAAAGCATCAAGAGAGTGTTTTATGCAGTATTTTTCTTCCAAGAAGACAGTTTTAACTGGTATTTATAAAAAAACAAAATCTGAATGTCGATTTTCAGCTCACAATAGCATGCCTTTCTCCTCAGTGTCTCTATTTCCTCCCCTTGTAAAGTCCCAGTCCCACAAATCCCCCAGTGCTCCAGAAAACCTCCCAGCTAACCGGCGATCTTGAGATTTCAGCATAAAAAACAACCAGGAAAAATGTAAAATCAAACAAATACAGCCCACAAACTAAAAATTTTGTTCAGTAGGTGGTGAGGAGGGGAAGAGGAAGAGGTTGTGGTGTAACGCATGACGAGGGTGTCACTGAGAAAGAAGGACAAACTCTACAAAGCACTTTTCTTTTTTCCCCCCTCACTTCTGCAGCAGCATTTCCCCATCGGAGCTGCTGATCAGGCAGAGCCCAAGCTTCGTGCCCTGCACACCCCAGGGACCAGAGCCGCTCTCAGGGCACTGCCGGGGCAGTCACCCTCTGTAACAGCTTGGGGACAGACAAGCAAGAGAGCTACTGGTTTCTACTATGGACTCTGCATGCTCCAGGCTATGTGGACTCAATCCTGTTTGTCATCTCCCCCAAGAAGCCAGCAGAGCTTGTGAACTCTGAGAAAGTAAGTGACAGGATTGCAGTTGCTGGTATCCTAGTCAAACTGCCATAAAGCAAAATGAGAGCATCAGAAAAGACTGAAGTGGTCACCTTGCTTTTATGCCTGAAACTTGTCTCCTACAGTGCAAGGCAACATGAGAAACTCAGAGTAACACTAAGCGTGTCTTCCTCGGAGAAAGCAAATCTGCTCTCTGAATGGCACCCAAGTGAGTAGATGTAGCACAGGCATCAGTTAGGGCACTCATCCGTACACTGAAATTAAACCTGTAGCTACTCCTCACTTACTGAACCAACAGGTATGAGTACAGTTGTTGCACTGCATCACATGCTTTCATCATACAAAGGAAGATGAAGCCTCTTCAGTGTCCACAGGGATGAAGACGACAGCCTGATCCCTGGGGTACTCTGCTATTTCTGCCTTGACAAAAAGAGAAAGGACATGGAGTAACAGTAAAACCACAGTTCTGAAGTTATTTCAAATTGCAATGATGAGAAAACAGAGCTGCGCTCTCAACAAACTTGTGCCAACTAATCCGTGAGGAAAAGCCTTACAGCTTTCTTATAAACCATAGAGCTGGAGCCTGGGGAATCCCTTCCACCAGCCTTTGGTTCCTGCACGCGCTGGCACACAAGACACATTCACCAGGAGCAAGACCACGACCAGAACTGTTTCAGCCTATCAGGGAAATCTAAAATCTCTGCAACATGACGGGAACAATTTATAGTTCAGGCTCACGTTTCTGGCTGCCCCGACTACGCCATAACCACTGTTGCACGGTCCCAGGGAGCAGCACACGTGCACCACACCTCACAAGCTCCTCTGCAGTGGAACCTGCTCTTCAGCGGTCAATAAGAGCACTTGGTCGAGATACCACCAAATTTCAAAATCCAATGAATGTTCCCAAATTGCAAGCCTTAGATTTTTAAAGGCAACTTATTCTGGGTTAGTGTTCCTGTAACTGAACATGGAGGAAGCCTGTGGCAGGCACAGATGTGAGAACTGCTGGGGATGCAGGGGTGGGACAGCCCAGGGCAGGAGGATCCAGCGAGAGCTCAGAAAGCTCTCTGGTCACATCAGCAATTGTGCTTTAAAATGAAAGCTCTTCCATGAAAATCAGAATAACACTTTTCCAGTCACACTGGCAAGATTTCACCTTACACACAAATCACCTTTGGTTGACGGGGCAAGCCGCAGGGGACATTTCCCCCAGCAGCTCCCACAGCTCTTTTCCACCGGCGCTGTGCGAAATGCCATCCCGGCACAGGGCGCACAGGGTATGGCTGAGGGGTTGGGCCTGCTGTTCATTTGTTTTTCCACTGAACCCGATACACTCCCGTGAGGTCAAAGTCATGAAGTCGCGGCAGCATTGCTATGCGCAAACAAACCTGTGTGAAGCTGCGCTGGGGCAGAAGTGTGTGGATTTGGTTTCTGAAAATAGCGCTGAATACATTGACAGCTTAGCGCCAAGCTCAGCCTCCTGGGATGGAGATGTACCAGGGGATGGAAGCCACCAGGTCCATTTGGCTGGTGTGTTGTCTATGATTTTAATATACAAACTCCCCCTTGCAAGACAATTTAATTGTGCTTAGGATGATGAAAAGGCAAAGCAATAGTCCTTCAGTTGGAGGAAGCCTCTCCAACTCTTCCTCCAATTTGAATCAGAATTTAACTGGATTTTCCCAGGAATTTCAGCACTCCCTCCCTCTTCCAACACACTGCAGTGGAGACTAAAGTGGCTAAACATAGCACGACTGTAGATTGTAAAACTGCATCTCATTCCTTGTTAGGAACTGAGCCATCTTCCTCAGCATCCACTTCCTTCAGTGGGCAAAATGAATAGTAGCAACGTTCTGACATCTGCCTCCCCACCCATCCCACGTTCCTCAATGCAGAGAATATTTGTCTTTTTTTTCCTTTTAGTGACATACTAATCTTACAAAACGTTGCCCAGAGACAGATACTGTGGATTTTCTTTGCAGAGGGAACATATTAGAGGAAGTAAAGACGACTTCAGCTGAGCTATTTATAAAGCATACAGTGGCTTGTTCCTCAAATGCTTCATTGGCCAGGGTGACAATGAGGATAAGTCATGCAGTTCAAATTCCTTTCAGACACATCCTTCAGGTCCAAATATTTGAAGTATTATGGATTTATATGGCTGGTAAATGGGCTTTCCTATGGAAAGCAGTGGAGTTGTCCTCACTCCAGGGAATTGCCAAGCTTTTTTCCATGCCTTTTCTGAATTATAGCAATTAGAAGGACATTCAAGGAAATCATGCATACTTGTGAGTAAGCACTCTCCCAAATTTAAGGAAGCCATGGAAGAACTGCATGTAATTAGAACTAACTGCGCTCTTCAAGGTTTTTCCTCAAAAAAACGTGAGTACACGTTATGGAGATGCATGGGTATCCATAGCACTCAACATGGTCATAAAGAAAGTTTCCACATTGCTGTTGGGATGACTCTTAATCCCTTTTTTCCCCTGACACTACAGGATTTGATCAAGCTAGGATTGCTGGCTAACACACTTCTCAGCTCTTGCTAGACGCTTGTGCACAAGAGGAGCTCCAGACGCCAAGCATTGTCTGCATGAGGCTGGTCAAGGGCAGACAGCACTGGGAAGGCACTAAAATTTTGTGCAAAGGTGGCCCACATTTCCATGTAAGAAGCTCACCTAGGCACAGAGCAACGGGGATTAGCTCATGCAAATACCATGAAGCCCACTCTTTGGATTGAAATGCTATAGCGAGGATGGATGTGCCAGTATCTCTTTTCTACTATGAGGTCCAACTCTGTGTGTTGAAGTGATTAGTTATTTATGAGGAACTCTCAAAGGGCCTAAGTCCTTCCCTTGCAAAGGGCAAAAATATTCAGTGATCTCTGGAAAAAGCCTCTTGAGGTTACACACGATGCCAAAGAAGAACATGAACAAACCACCAGCTAGTACAGATGCTTTTGGAAATAACACTTGAAGGTGTTAGAAATTAGAACATCAGTCATGTAGTTTCAGCAGTGTTATTGTCAGACTAATAGGCTAAAACACACACAAGCCCTTCTAGCTTTGCATGGAAATTTTTACAGGGATAATGACAGGTATGACCATGAAGGCGGATAGTGTATATTTGGAGTCAAGGTGGGATGGCTTTCTACAGGTCTTTTGAGTGTCTCTCATCTGTCCTTCCCAAGGAAGGTATATGAAGAACACTGCTTAATAGGGAGTTCTTAGATGACTCTTCTAATAGAAAAAAAAAAAATGGGTAGACATCAGTTATGAAAACCAGAGTAGTCATAGCTGGAGGCAACTTCCCTAACCCTGACTGCAGGGTTTTCACCCAGCCCACAGAAGGAAAACAACATTTTTCTATAGTCCAGATATTCTGCCTTCAGGCAGCGGCCAGTCCTGCCTGCGCTGCCCCAGACCCCTCTTTAAGGCAGCACACGGTAACAGGAACACAGCGCCAACACGTGCATTGGAGATAAATGCTGAGAAACATGAGAATTTGAATCACATTTTTGTAGGCAGCTCCAAAAGCTTCACAAGTGCCTCAGGAATCAGACAGAATGAGTTTGATTGTACTTTATTACAGCAGTGAAGTTTGAACTATAAATAACATTAAGGTGCTTGGTCTCCTCTCTCTTCTTTTCCTGCTCTTTTTAAAAAAAAATTATTTATTTCCAAAGTATTTTTTAATTTATTTATTTTAAGAAGCACTAGTTCAAGTTCAGTCCTTCTCTCTCTCCTTTTTCCATCAGCTATTCCCAACCAGGAACAGGAGACAGTTCCACTAAAGACATCCCAGCGCAGAAAGGAGCCGACAGTTACACAAAAGCAACCAAGCCATTTTGTCTGCTCTGGGAACAGATGGTGCTGACCGAGCAACAGGATGACAAGCTTCTGCCAGCCCTGTTGCACCTAAACCAGCAGCATTTAGAGCCAGCCACTGGTTACAAACATAACAGCACGGGCGAGACCTCAGTGCCTCCATTCCACTGGTGGTGTGCTCAGCAGGTAACCTCTTTGTAGTCAGAGACAATAAATAGGTTTCCACAAGTTTACATTTTCCTTTCATACCGGAAAGCCCTCTTCCCCAAACTCTTCCCATTCCCAAAGAAAAACTTCACAGGACTCAGCTGCCCTAATAACAAACTACTGATTCCAGTAAACTTGCATGCTAGGGGAGTCTTAACTTCTTTCAGGCAAGAAATGTGGTGGTTTCACTCACTACTTGGGATGCCAGTAGGCACCACAGCCATCCTTTCCACAGGCAGAAAGGAAAAGCTGCCACCTTCCTTCAGGATAAGAGAGATGGAACAAACAGCTAAAAAGCAGTAGTCAAAAAGAAAGCACCGCTGGGGTGGTGTTTTAGCTATAAAAAAAAGTTTCTGATAACTCTGAAATTAGGTCCATGGCTACACATGAATGTGGCCTCTCTAGAGTGCTGGATGATGATCTTTATCCCACCAGGCATTTAATGAGTAAAAATAGAGATTACCACTAACACCCAGATTGCACCTACGCGGGGGAAGGGAAGAGATGATGTACATCTGTGCTGTTGTGTGACTGCACAGCTGTGGTTGGTCCTAGGGATCAAGGGATCACCAAAGAAAAAAGCAAGGAATGAGCATCTCACCTATCTCCTTTCTATGAAATTTTAAAATGAGAGCAGGAGAGAAGTCACTTAATAAAGTTATCTAAACCATAGAGGCACCAGTGCTGAAGACCCTACATCGCTCTGCGGTTCAGCGAACATCCACCAAATCACATCACAGGTCCTGCAGCCAGCATTGCTTGCATATTAAGTAAAGCCTTGATAAAGTTTGCAAAGCTTTCCAGGTACTTTTGTTCAGGGTGAACACGCTCCAGCCCTGAAAGATCTCTGGTTACCAACTGAACAGGCAGCACTCTAAGCCATAGAGCACATTTTGTATACAGCAGTGGGAACAGAGTAGGGCTCATCTTGCAGAAGCTCTTCATCATAAAGGAAGACCCATAATTAGCGTACCACCTCCTGGTGTCCATAGCAGGATGATCACGGCTGCACTGGGAAGTATTGGGCAGATGGAAACCACAGAGATTCTCAGGTGCAAGTATTCTTGCAGTATCTGGTAATTACTGGGAATCCTATTGGAAAATAGTTATTCCTTCACCACTAATGACAGTCCATTTGGAGAACCACCACGTACCACCGCCCTGCGAGCCACTATCGCAGCGTGCAGGGGGGACAGGTTGTTCAGCAGAGCAACCCGTTACAAAATACTTGCATCACAAGCATCCCCTAGGATTGAACCCAGGATTTTTTTTGTTTTCCTATTCCTGCTTTTCCTAAAGGGGAAATTAAACATCAAGTTGGTATCAGATATCTTGTGTCAAAAATCTTGTTCTTGAGAATTAGAAAGTGCCAGGATAAAGGCCTCCCCTACATTTTCAGTCTGTTTTGTTCTGTACATGTTTTACACAATCTTCAAACAAAGACCACACACTTTTTTGCACGGTGTATGCCTCCTCTTCTAGCTCAGAATACACAGGGCACAAAAAACAAATCAGTTGTAAGTGAATGAAACTACAGTGAACAAGGACAAGCTCCTATGAGAGGGAATTTTGTCAGGTGCTAGAACACATGCCTGTCTTTATAACTGGGTGACTTCCCCTCCCCATCTGCCCAGTCCTTGAGAAGCAGCATCAGGATGACCACCTCGCTGTAAGCAAGTGAGACAGGAATTCACAAGAAGAGAAAGGATATCTTGTGGGATTAACTGCTGCCCTGGAAAACCAGACCAGCTTCATTCTGTTGCAGAGCTGCCGCGGCCGACCAAGCAGCACGCAGCTCCCATAGCGGGTGCCCGTCTGTGCTCCCCGCTCCCTGCGTTGTGCTTCAGAGCACCTGAAGCTCACCTGCGAAAGTGCTGAGTGTTCACAGCCATGAAGTCCATGCTCTAAGCACATGAAGTGTCACTAAAAAAAAAAGTTGAGTACTATGGAGAAAAATTACCACCAGGCAAAGACCAGGCATTTAAAATCAGTGGTAGCTTCAGAGAATTTTAGTCTTAGTCTTCTACGGTGGCATTTCCCTCTCCAGCAGCCACGAAAGAAGGATACCACCCCGTTTTGCAGCAGTGCCATGCACTGACATTTATGAAGCATTCAGTCCCTGCAGTGGTCAGTACTACAGAGAAGCCCATGAGGAGCTCAACAGTTCTTCATTCAGTACAGGGTATGGCGGGTGTGTTGTAAATAGGGCACAGGGTGACACATTGTATGAGGAGGACAAGAATATTGAAAGCTGCTCATTCACTACACAACATCCATCTTGTGCCCTGAATGAAGTACAAGCCCTGTGGAAAAAAAATACAATGTAAACCATACAAGACAGTCTTTAATTACACGGTATGGAGGGGCTCACCATGCAGCATACACAGAGAGGGTGACTGTGGTTACTCTTCATGCCGATATTTCCTAGCTTTTTAAAGTATGTTTTTCTTCCTGTAGAATATATTCCCCCTATAAAAACTTCAGATTTGCATGCCCTATATTCATATTTGTACCAATATAAATATTTCTGTTAGAAACATTTTTACTTAAGCACTGATGTAGGTAAGATTCAGAATGGTCATTATTGAATATATTGTAGTTTAATATAAACAAACAACGAAGATGACAAGTGCACATACACATATCGGTATACTGATATCCACATTTCCTTCTCAACACAGGAATAACCTACAAGTACTTTTTACACAGGTAAGGAGTTCAGTTAGAGAGTGAAAAACCTAAGTACACAAAGACTGGCAAAGCACCAAGAGGAGACCAGTCCACGTTCACTTTCCTACAGCAAACCAGATCACAGAGGAGGAGGAGGAGGAGGAAGGCCATGGTAAAGCAACATACACACTAGGAGAGCTGAATAATTGTTTCAGACAGAGTGAGTTTTTGTTGGAAAATACTAACTGATCAAAAAGCGTTGAAACCCCTCATACAGGGCTACAATTCTTTGTTTTCATATAATATTTGGTGTAAGATAAAAACACAAATTAAGTTGAATTATACTTTAAAGTCTTAAAAAAAAAAAAAAAGATAGAGGAGGACCAACATTACTGTCATCAATGAGAAAGCACATGCAGAATGGAATTGGTCTATGGCAAAGTTTAAAATACTTTCCCCCCCGTAAGCACTTTCAATTTTAGAGCCAGAGTTGTCCTCAAAGAAAAAACAACCCCCACACACTGCAAATCACCCTCCCATACCCAGGAGTAACCCTGAACTCACAGTACATTGCCAACATAACAATGACTGTAATCTTGAAGTTATGACTTGTACAGTACACTAAACAAAATCCAGCGAGATTACATCTGATTGGGCATTTTCCTTTCACAAAAACAAAGCAAAAAACTACTCTCCTGCAAGTACAAAGTCAGATTGTTGCTTCAAAAACAGAGCAGATGTAAGATCTTTGCTCTACTCAAATTAAGTTTCAGTAATTGAGAATTTACCTTTTGCATCTGTGGTGATGAAAAAGGATTGAAAAAAATGATGAAAAAGATGTAAAATCAAGTAATAGGTCATACAGATATCCACCAACTACACCCGCGCACTGCACATCCCTGAGCACTCCGATAAATTCAGGAACTTTCCTTGCAAAAAAGGAACTGCAACACGGGAACATCAGTATCAGCCGTGCTGAAGAGCACGAACCCGAGTAACACTGAGTAACGGGCTAGAGCTTACAGCTGTAGGCTGTGTTACAGACACCACACCACACCGCACGCCGGCACAGACACCTGTGACTCTGTGCACTCCCTGGATGCCGAGCGTGCCACGGGAGGGAACACGCTAGATCTGCAGCGCAACTTCGCAGCCCTTGAAAACTATGTGAGCTAATGCAGCCATACGTTAAAAATAATTTAGTCTTGGGGACACACCAGACCTGAAGCATCAATGCAGTTTTCATTTAAACTCCTCTCAAAGAAAGAGCAGCCACCTGCGGTGTCCGTTGCTTTCCACGCCAGTGACGCGCTCCTACAGGAGCACACCAGCCTAAAACGTTGGAAGCACAAGCAAGAAACCATGAATACCTATTGCAGCTTTTGCCACTGAGCCCTTCAACCCCAAGCAAGGAGACATCTCCAGCTCCACACCTCTTCAGTCTTTTTTTCCCCCCTCCATCCTAACTCCCTTCCTTGGAAGGAGACTCAGTTGCAGCTTTAAATCCCAGCTAGATGCTCCTGCCCCCCTCGTTCAATATTACTGCCCTGCACTATTTGCATGTGCAATCCATAAGCATCTAGGCAAAGTCTCAGCACAGAGACACTCAGCTGTGGCAGCAAGACCTGCAGATGTACATGAAGTATAACCAAATACACCCCAAACTTCTTATTCTGGTTTACAAACAGAGAATTCACCACGTAACAGTGAGAGCGGGATGCAGGGGAGAAGCAGCAAGGGAAGGAAGCTAACTGGAAAACTGACAGTCCTTGTGCAAGGAGCAGGGAAATGGGTCTCTTAGGCATCTCAAGATTTACGAGAGGGCCAAAAAGTGACTTCCTGCTATTCAAGTCCAGGCTGAAATATAATAAACTACTGCCAGCACAACACTGACTCATATCCATCAAATTTATAAATCAGTACTTTGACAAAGAATGCTCTCTCTGTTGGCTTCACCATAGATAATACCAAACTGCTAAGACATGTTGTTCAACCCACTCAATGTTTAATGCCATCTCTGCAAAAACCAGTTCTGTGGCACAACATGTTAGAAGCAACAGTAGAAAGCAGGCAACTGAAATATTGCCTACTGCAAATACAGAAGACTAGCAGACAGCCTTTATGACTTAAAGGCTTGCAAATCAACATCAAAAATAGTCCTACTGTTTTTTTTTTCTAATTATTTAATCTACAAAGAAAAACCAATTCTCGCAGCTCTTTCTTCAAGCACTTGTTCACTACAGAACAAACTCAAAATATAGAATCATAGAATCACAGAATGGTTAGGTTGGAAGGGACCTTCAAAGGTCATCTAGTCCAACCCCCCTGCAAGGAGCAGGGACATCCCTGACTAGGTCAGGTTGCTCAGAGCCTCATCCAGCCTGGCCTTGAACGTTTCCAGAGATGGGGCCTCCACCACCTTTCTGGGCAACCTGTTCCTGTTTGTAAATAAATAAATCCAACAAAACCCAAAACCATAAAAGACCGACAGCATAGCCTCTGCTTGAAAGGAAAGCCACGCTGGTTAGAGGTGCAGCTCCTCACCAGGACAATTACAGCATACAAGCTTCAGTCTTTACACGTGTTGCTCGCCCTCCTCATAAGAGGAAAGTACACCTTTATGAACAGACTTACATCAGAATAGCTACAACCACATCAAAGGAAGCTGTACTCCAAGGATAAAAACTTTTACCACTAAGACTCAGAACGCTATGTCCAATATTGTTTTCTAAAGCTCCTTAAAATTCAGCTCCTCTATTACGGGCCACAAACACACATGGAAAAGATCAGGGCCAAATCTTGCCATTTATCACACATGGTACCACACACGCCTCAGGGGGTAGGAGGCTTTTAAGTTATTTGCAGACATTTGAAAATATTCTCTATTATTCCAAGATGCTCAGAGTTTGGCAATCCACTCGGGATAATCCATGCTCCACCTGCAGCGGGCTGCGGGAAGGGGGAGCAGAAACATTGCCAAACCTCTCTGACTTACCTGCATCGCCAGGCAGCGATGAATTAAACCAGCCCCAGCCTCACAGGGCGGGACTCCCCGAGCGTGTGTTTTGGGAGGCGGAGAAGGCGACAGCAAAAAAAAAAAAAAAAAAAAAAAAAAAAAAATAGGGCACATATAAACCCCGCGCTTTCTGCATGCAGGAAAATCGCACCAGCTTCACCTTCCCCTGTGACCGCAGTGAGCGGCTCTGTGGCAGCAACCGGCTGGGGGCAGCGGACACAGCACCTGCGTGGGGACCGAGTGAGTCCCCCTGCGCGGGTGAGGGGGGCTCTGCCGCCCCCGGGCCGGCTGCGCGCTCCGGCCGCCCACCGCCGGGCACGGCGCCCCTGCCCGCCCCCAGCCCCGCCGCGGCACCGGGGGTCCCGCAAAGACACCCCCCCCCCGGGGGGGCGGCAGAACGGGGACACCCTGAGAGGCGGCAGCCCACCTGAGCGCGGGGCCCCCGCCCGGCCCCACTCGCGGCCGCCGCCCACTCTGCGAGCGGGGAGCCGCCGGGCGCGTTTGGCACCGGGGCTGACGGCGGCTTCCGGGCCGCCCCGCACCTGCCGGGCCGCCCCGCTCCGCTCCCGCCCGCGCTCACCCAGCAGCAGCAGCCGGTGCGTCTGCTTGTACTCCCGCTTCTCCGCCTTCAGCGTCTTGTCGATGCTCTTGCTCCGCTTCTTGTCCGCCCGCTCCTTGGCCACCAGGTCCTGCCGCAGCCGGTGCCGCACCTGCGGGTCCCCGTGCTCCCCCGCCGCCGCGGAGGGGGGGATGTCCGCCTCGCCGCGCCCGCCGTAGGGCGCGGAGGGGTGCGCGGCGGCCAGGCGGGAGCGCAGGCTGTAGCACAGCCCCATGGTGCCGGAGCCGCCCGCCCTACCGCGCCGCGGGCATGCTCTCCGCCGGGCCGGGCAGGGCGAGGCGGCGGCGCCCGGCGGCCTCTTAAAGTGGCCCCGCTCCGCCGGGGCTGCGGAGCGCAGTGTCCCGTCCCGTCCCGCCCCTCCCCTCGGCCGGTCCCCCGCGCCGCGGCCGGCGGCCACACGTGATGCGGACATGTTTACCGTATTCTCTGGAAAGCGGCCCCCGCCGCAGCCTCGCGGCGGTGGCGGGAAAAGGGGGTGGGGGGGGTACGGCCGGGCACCCCCCTCGGCTGCGCCCCAGCGGGCTCCGCTCCTGGCTCCTGCCCCGCGGGGAAGCCACCGGCCGGCCCCTCCCTGCGGACACGGCACGGGCCGGGGGAGCCGGGAGAGCCCTGGGTCAGCTCTGTCCGGTTCCAGCACCCCAAGGCACCGCGCGTTTGGTATTTTTCACCCCGGCTCTCCCCGCCGCGACACATCCAGGTCGGGAGCTGAGGCGACATTCCAGCCTCTGGAATGTCGGGGGGATGCCTATGAGAAAGATGGGTACAAACTTTTTAGCAGGGCCTGTAGCAATTCGACAAGGGGTAATGGTTTTAAACTAAAAGAGAGTAGATTTAGACGGGACATAAGGAAAATATTTTTTATAATGAGGGTGGCGGAACACTGGCCCAGGTTGCCCAGAGAGGTGGTGGATGCCCCATCCCTGGAAACATTCAGGGCCAGGTTGGACGGGGCTCTGAGGAGCAACCTGATCTGGTTGGAGATGTCCCTGCTCCTGGCAGGGGGTTGGACTGGATGGCCTTGAAAGGTCCCTTCCAACCCAAACCATTCCGTGATGCTGCGGCGGGCAGGAAGAGCCTGGGTCCACAGGAGAGCTCGTGTCCCGTTTGAGCACTGCAGCTGAGCACTCCACCACCTCATCGCAGCCCACGGGGAATAAGGATGTGACACCGCCATGTGCATGCCCCAGTTTATCTTCACTTCCTGCCTCACACAGTCGTGTTTGTCAGTGGCTTCTTGTTATTTTCTATCGACACCATCATCCAGTGGAGACGTTAATGATGGAGCTTGCTCTCTCACCCTCCCCCTCTCTTCTGGAGGCACCACATCTGCTTCCTTATCGCAAACACCAAATTCACCAAGCTGCTGGTTGTGGTAACACCCCCCTGGTTGCTGGTTGTGGTAACACCAGCATGCTCCGTGCACGGTCCTGCCAACTTTGTCATACTGTGTTTTATACTCATCTCCGGCCGGCCCTGAGCGCTCTCTGACGGGATGACTAATGCTCTCTGGGGCCTGGCCACACATCCTGCACTCTGGAGTTTGATCTTTCCAACCAGCCCTCTGTGCCGTAGCCTATCTTCTGCAAATAGCCTGCGTGCTTCTCGCTGAATTCTCCATTTCTCCTTTCCGTGCTTTCTTGCAAGTCAGGTGTCTTATTGATACAAAATCTGCCAGTCTGTGTCAGCAGGATAGAGCTGTTAAGAGGGCTGCAGGGACCCTCTCTTCCCTCTTTGGTAACACCGTCCAAAAGGCTGAGAAGGTCAAATCCTGTATGAAACCTTGGAGTGTTTTTGTTGCTGACTCAGCAGGACAGCATTGACGGGGTGGGAGCTGCCTGGCAGGAGTGACACAGCTGCCCACGAAGGTCACTGTTAACCAGGTGAGCTGACCAGCTCTCTTTTTTTGTAGCTTTAGTACCTCCTAGTCTTGGGACCCTGCCTTAAATCAACCCGTTTGACGTTGTGCTGAAGCAGAGGAGGAGCAGTGCTGGCAGGCAGTGACGGCATTTTGGTGAGGCTCACCCTGAGCCGGGCTTCTCTGCAAACTGGCTCCCTGGCATCCTGTTCCCAGAGCGGTTCCAGGAACAATCAGCGATGGCAAGTGGGGATGCCAGAACAAAGTTCAGGAAACGAGTTTAAATGGTCTGTGAGTTTGGGCTCCGGCAGAGACATGAGCAAATGCTTCGCAATGAGAATATGCCTGGAAAAACTTGCACCTATTCTGTAAGGAGACACCGTGTGTCTGTGTCCCTCGTAGGAAGGATGTTTGTTATTTCAACACGTTCATTTCTATTTGACTCACTTTCTGGTAACTGATGGCCTGATTCCTACCTCTTCACTCCTGCAAGTTATGCTCTGGAAAGTCAGTGAGTCTCTTCCTGGAGAAAGACATCACCTGAGCAAAGGGAGAGAACATTCCCTTCTTCTCATTTATCGTGTTGTCCATGCACTGCTCAAGGCACCTAATCAACACCTTGCTGGCTGTTACAGTGATTAGTAAGTGTACAAATTAAATCATTATACAGCAGACAAGTTCACTTTACACATCACTATGTGCAAGCTTCAGCAATGGTTGCTGCGCGTTGCAGGAATTACTCCATCTGATGTCAGGCTCGAGGTGCCCACGACTCACTCTCTGTCTCCACTGCTGCTCTGCCTTTTCCTCTGGGACTGAGAGTTCGTCCTGAAGAACACACCCCTGAGAATGCAACATGCCAAGAAAATGTAAAGGTCAGCCTAGAGGATTATTACTAGCAGTTTTCTTTTTCTTCCTGTGATTTTGGAGAGGCACTGGACCAAGAGGAAGGCTGTGCTTGCAGACAGGACAGTTCTGTGAAGCACACTATGTTGTGGGGATCTATCAACGTACCACCTGCAATAGGAAAGCAAACTCTTAAAGGCTGTGAACTAAAAAAAAAAATCCAAACAAACCCAAAAGGTAAAACATGAAACTAGAAAGCAGCATTCAGCCTATGAATCTGTTCCCCTGGCTCTGTGTGGACAAGCAGAGTCTTCCTGCTTGAGCAGTTCATAGCAAGACAAATTTAAGATCAGTCCGCCTTGGTTTTGTTACTTGGAAAACCTTTCCAGTGCAGGTGACAAGTTCTGCAAAGCCCACCAAGCCTATCTTCGCTGTAATGGCCATCCTCTGCCGGGTATGATCTGACCTAGAAATCTGAAAATGAGGTAGGATGTCAAACAAGCTTTCCCTCACCCAATTATTCTAAACCCATAGAATAACTCATAAAACCTATTCCTTGCTTGTTTCAGGGAATCAGAAATTTCACACCCCGGTGTAGTGCTGGCTACAGCCCTCCCTGTAGTTACAGTGTAGATGTAGTTGCTCAAATTCCAGCTGTTAACTGTGTCAGAAACACAGTTCATCAGCTTCCCAGCTTACATCAGTTTTAGTTGGTGGCAAAAAGTGACAGCAAGGATAAGGTCACATATTTCATCTGAGCAAAGACTGCGTGACACAGATTGACAGCTTGTTGTAATCACACACAGTTTCAATGATAGCAGAGGAAATTACCCCGAAGAGCAAACCATCTTCTGCCATATATGAATATTGTTCATCCGCATTGCACTTGGAGCATTTATACTGTGGGACAAGTTCGGGCTTAAAAAGCACAGATTAAGTGCGTTTCACAAAATGCATTTAAAGAATGTGTTTCCAAAGGGCACTGGTCGTGCCCACAGACACAGACAGCACATCTACCCCCCTCCGCCTGCGCACAACAAACGGCATCGCTCCTGGCAGTGCGCTCAGCTTCACTCCGGCTCTTCAGGCAATGAGTACCACGAGAAGCAAACGTGCATGTGTATTGAAACGAGAGCCGGTAAAGCTCACCTGCCCACTGGGACAAGGCACGGCTGTACCAGCCCAGGAGGAGTTCAGGGACATAAGTCCGCAGCCGTGCGATGGCTGTGTGGAGTTTGCTATTCCTCCATCCATCTCCTCTACCACTCCTGCTCTGCTGGCAGCCAAGTCGCAGAGAAGGACGGGAACAGGGAGTTGTCCTTCCCACAGTTGTCCTTCCCCGAGCGATGGGCTGCAGAGCGCTCTACATTTTTATTCTATTGTTTCTACCATCTGCAACAGGGAGGAAAAATGTGGAGAGGTTAAAAGGCAGAGTGGGCCATCTGGGAATGCAAAAAATACCACAGAAGAGAGGGAGAGAGGAATAGCTGTGAGACTGCAGTGTTAGAAGCAGGGATATGGACACATAAGCAAAAAAATTTGGATCAACACCAGGAAATATGTCAGCAAGAGAAATGTAAATGAGTAAAATTTCCATTTATTTGTGCCTTGGGAGGGAAAATAATTGATTGAACTCAAACTCCCTCCTCTGTTACTGCAGGTGATCTTTACATGCAATGTTCACTTCTTGTTGCAAAACACTCGTGTGTCAGAGCCGCTCCTGAGCTCCTGGCGCTGCCGTCGCGCAGGCTGTCCTCTCTCCAGTGCGCTGGTGTGCACTCAGCTTCTCCCAGGTGGGTGGCTGCAGCCTGGCACCTCTGTCAGAGGCACCTCAAGTAAAGGAGTTGGCTTTTCAAATGGGCCCCGTGATTGCTGTTCACACTGTGGCTGGAGCAACAAAGGGTGCTGAGAACTCCTGAAGAATAAATTGTGCCACCCAGTTGCAAAACAAGGCTTTTGGGGCATAAGGAGAGGAACCTACATTTGTGAAGTTTGCTCAGTGTCTATATGGTTGAACAACCACAACAGACTGAGCATGTTTTCCATTAATTTTAGCTGAAGCAGGTTCTATCTAGTCTCTGCTTTTGGTCCTTTGCTTCAGGTCAACACTTATTTTGCTGCCATTCCTGTTTCCTACAGTGAAGTCTAGATTTAAAAGGGTGACTAAGCACCTAATTTTAATCTTAGATTCCTCAATCATTGTTTAAGTATCCATCTAAACTGTTAACTTTTTGTCTTTTTTCAGAAAGTTTGAGAGCCACGAGTTCCTGATACCTATAACCACGAAGCCATGTCATATCTCTTAACTTAAAAGCCAGTTCATCTGTAAAATAAACATCATGATACACAGATAAGGCACGATGGGTAGAATTAGCTACATTTGAATTGTTTTTCAGATATAAAATGACAAACGATATTAGTGCTTCTAGTCATGGGAAAGTGTTCTGAAGGCATGGTCAACAAAGGCGGTGTTACTGCTACTGCACAGCAGGCTTTCAGCTTCCTGAGGACCTAGGCTGAGCAAACCCACCTCCATTGAGGAAGATATTCAAGTCCGTTCCATGTATAAAGAGGGCAAGGTCTTTATGTGGGGAGACTGGAGCCTATAGATATGGCTGTGGGAGGGGACGACATCCTGCTCTAGATGTCAGTTCTAACTGATGCCCTTCCAGTCCATCTTTGGTTCCCGTAAGCTGCAGGGTGAGGTCCTGCACTCCAGAAGCAAAGCTGTGCACTTTGCTGTGTGCAGTTGAATAGAGAAGCATCCAACTTATTAATATCCTGATTGATTTTATGCAATGTTAGTTATCCTGAAGGAATTCCCATGAGATTCTTCATCACATCATGCAGCATTTGTCTTCTCTCTGGTCCTGACAATGCAGTGAGGGATAAAAGACTGGCTGTGGCAAGAAGAAGGGCATTCAGGGGCAGCAGGGACTTGGATACCCGTATCTGAGAGTACTGCGTTGTGGGTTCAAATTGGCATTGTGGGTATAAATCAAAGTGTGACTGTTTGCTCCTGGGTCCATTCCTCCTGCCAAATTCTGAAGGCACTCAAGTCGGTGTCTTTTAGTAGTAACAGCAGCCTGTGCTCTAGGGTGACTAACAGCTCCCTGCCAGGTAGGCTTTACCGGGCACAGAACCAGCCGGTGTCACCATCCAAACTCCGAAGTACAAACTTTCCACTCTGTCGAATACGATAAAACTTGCTGCCTTTCCCCTTGACTATCTTCATGGCTGCTTTCCCCTTGACTATCTTAGTTCATTTTCAGCATCATGCCCCAGTTTTCCTTCAGGAATATAAAAATATTCCCCTCCCTTTTTTTTTTTTTTTTTTTACCCACTGAAGTTCCCTACAGTGGCTTTCTGGGTCCTACAGCTGTCACCTGAAAAAATATTTATGCCTTCAGGTGGAAAAAAAGAGTAAAGCACACTGTCAGATCCCTTCCATTCAGAAATCACTTAACCAGATGACCTCCCTGATTCCACTGGTTTTAGTGGGTTTATATACATTAACCTGCCGCGCAAGAAGTGCCCCGAGTTGGGCTAGAAAGCCGCTGGGGTTGCACTTGTGAAAACAGCAAAGCAGGATTTTGATAAAGGTGCTTATTTCCATTTCTGAACTGCTTTTCTACAGCCTGCAGACACTTCCTGCTCCCCCCCGTCCCTCTCCCGCAGATAAAGGCTCACGTTTGTTGTTGAGATCATTGTGGCACCTTTGGCAGCCGGGGTTGTCATGGGACTCCCTGCGTAAACAGAGCAGGTTTTCAAGGATAATACCCATAAATGAGCAGTCTCGTTCTGTCAACAGAAGTCTGTGTGTCTATAAGGATCCTCAAACATGTTTTTAAAAATACTCGGGTGGGTATTTTTAACCGGGAGAGCCTCTCCTCCTGCCCCAACACGCCGATACCGTTCCTGGCGCCATTCTCCCCCTCTCCCAGGCACGCTGTGGTCCTCTGATGGGGAAACTCCCACCCAGGGATGTTTCTGCAGAAGCAGAGCCCGGAGCAGTGATGTGGCCTCCTGTTATTCAGGCTGCACTGACATCTGTTGGCTCTTATCAACCAAGGTAGGAAAAACCAAACCCGGTTGGTTTTGTACACTGAGATAGCGCTCGCGGACAGAAACAACGGGGCGAGCAATCCTGCGACAACACCAGCTCCCACCCGGCAGTGATAAGTGATTCATAGACAGAACTGTCCGGTGGGCAGCGTCAAGTCAGTTTAAAAGCTCAGGGCCTCCTATACAGCTGCCGATATACCGTGTTCCCTGTGAAACACAGGATTCCCAGTGATCGTCCTTCCAATTCCATGGCTCTCCTTGTTTCCTGGAACGGCATGGGTTGCCTTGCTGAAGGAGAAGGCTCGAGCCAGCTTGAAGAAGCTGTGTGCTTCACTGCAAGCTCGTTGTTCGGTCCATGTGAGTAATTAAACCAGTAGGATGTGAACAGTCATTTCTGAATCAGTGTCTGAAAAGATCACACAACCTTTAGGAAAAAACAAGTAAGAACTGAGCAAAGCGTTTCACTTGAACGGGCAGAGTCTTACTCAGATGTACAATTTTGATAACACAACTGTGTGTTCAGTGTAATAAGCAAAGAACAACTGGATGTTCTGGAGCTTAGCCAGCATCCTGCTTCGGTTTCATCCTGCAAATACTGTGCTCATATGTCAGTGCTCTTATTCACAGAATTAGCACAGGACTTAACTGAAGTGGATAACATTCCTCTGTCAGGCTTAGTGATGAAGCAATTTTTTTTTTTTTTAAGTGACTAATGCCCAAAGTGTGGCAAGTTCCAAGTCTGACTGTGCAGCCCAAGGGGTTTTCTGAGAAACACTCTGCAAACACGGTGCCCAGCTGATTTGAGCAGTGATGTGACCGCAGCGCTCAGTGAGTGAGAGAGAGCGCAAACAAGCAGCACAGAGAGATTGTGAGCACGGGACAAAGTTCCACGGAAGAGGACTCTGAGGACAGTATGGACTGGAGGGGCAGACTTGAGAGAGATAGACTACCATCTATTTCTTTTTTGAGAGGAAACAATTCCAGGAATCCTTCTCCCTGCTATTCCTCACAAATATTTGTTAAATACTTGGGTCAACAACATTTAATTTTGGCCTTACAAAGTATAATCTTATTTTTTAAAGTCAAATCTGCCCTTTGATTTTAAAGACAGTTTGTCCTGTTCAGGTTTTGACACAATTTAAAAAATAACTAGCTTATTTTACAGCTTTATAAATCTCTCCTGGTTGGCTCCAGTGTAAGTAGGTTGTTAAATTCTACCAGGAAAGATTTCATAATTTCTCTGAGTGCTGCAGTTTAATATTTCCCAGGGAAGCACCAGGCCAGGCTGACTCTGCCTGCTACAACTGGCTGCTCTCATGCAGCTTTAAAGGAGAAAGTGGCAGAGAAACAAGAGATCTACTTTCTTGGTGGAAAAAAGCGCTGAACATGAAAGCGCTGCTGGCCGCAGAGGACCAGGGCGGTGGAGAAGGCTGGTATCTCCACCGCCGGCAAGCCCCAGAGCAGCCTGGCAGCTCTGCTCAGCAGTTCTGTGCCAAGGCACGGGAGAGCCAAGGTAAAGAGCTGGAGCTGCCAGGATCGAGGCGGCTGAGCAAACGCGGGCTCTCGGGAAGGCACTGCAGTGGCAAGCCTCAAAGGAACGAGAGGAGTTTAAGCTCCTGCTTACACCTTCTCCTCTCACATTGCCTAAACACCTGCCTCTCGCCTCTCCTTAGGGCTGAAGAAAATCAAGGCATCAATTCACTGTAGCTGCGGTTGTAGTCATCATTCTGATTGTGCACTGCTTCCAGGGCAACATTCCCTCAGTGATGGGTTGGGGAACGGTGGAAATGCTCCCCGGAGCACGACAGCTGCCTCTGCTCTGCATCACACGCCGTCCCGTGACCCCGTCTTTGGGAACAGTGTCAGGGAGTTTCCCCAGACACAAACCTTCTGATAAGTCAATCAATCACAGCAGTGAAGTAATGGATTTTGCTCCTCTTCCTCGCTTACAGGAGTACAGCTTACACTATTAGTGGATGAAATCTGAAACTACAGCACAGGCTGCAGAATGAGGAAAGCACGGTGTTTTCTCAGCAGGCAGTTCCATGTGCATGCAGAGTGTTTTTTTTTTTAATGTTTCCTCTGCTGCATCACTGAGAGATGAGTGTGACTGGCAGCAGAAGATGGCCCGTGGCTGGGAAGCCCGTCCTTCCACCAGTGCAAAGCTGTGGCCGACGCCGAGCTGGGATCCTCTAGATGTCACCACCGCCACGGATCGCGGTTGTCCAGCCCTGCGCAGCTCATCATCCCTGGATGTGTGCACCAAGAGCACAGGCAGAGATGGCCAGCTTTAAAGCCCTTTTTTATTTAGCGGCTAATGAGGCCCCAGTGTATTAACACTAGCCTCATTAAAAACTTAAAAAAAAAAAAAAGAACAAAACCACTTCATTTCTTTTTCACTGTTTAGGCTGTTACTTCACTACTTGCTCTCTCACATCTGGTGTCCAATCAATCCAGGTGTCTGCGTCCTCTCCTCACCTGGCTGATGCTGCAGTGCTCAGGTTGCTGGCACAAAACAGGAGTGATCAGTCATTTACAACCTTTCCTCTTCTGGTGCAACAGAAAAAAAAAAAAAACAAAAACAAACCCACAAACCAATCTTGGAAAAATACAATGTTCCTTCTCATCCTCCTCACAAGATATATTTTGCTGCTATCCCGCTAACTGCTGTATTTTTCCACTTCCCAATGGTTTCCATAGTAAGAATTGGTTAACTCTTTGCCTGGATAGAGCTGAACCACATCTGGTGGGAACACCCAAGCAAAAGATGTGTTTGTTGGGACAGACAGCGACCTTTTGTCAGGACAGACCGCTGCCCTTCGCTCAGGAGGGTGCTTCTGTGCCAAGCTGAAGATCTGCAGTATCCACTGAACCAAATGGGAAGGCCCCAGGTGAAAGAGAGAACAATGATGTCAAGGAAAAAACCTTCAAGCTCCTCATTTATAAAGCCCTCTGGGAAGTGCAAAGCATTCAAGATTCCCCTTGCTGTTATTACAAGAGAATGGAACAATGAAGACAATGAAGTCTTTTCATGTTAAGAAACTGTTTCATCTGGCAAAAAAAAGGCTCCAAAGGCTGTACTGCATTACACTATCAGCAATGGATACAGAGGCTACAAGAGGAAAAAGACAAAAATCTATCATCTTCTGGATGTGAAAACAAGTACTGCCAAAAGATTCTTGCTTTCAGAGCTGCAAGCCAGAATTTTAGTATGCTATATGAAGGAGGTTTTTTTTTTTTCCAAACCTATATCTGCATTATGAATTCAGCCATCTTCTGTACAGCTAGTTAGGAAATATGAAAATAAGATTCAAAAACCATTTCATTTTCTGCAAAGTTAGCTTTTGCCAGAAAAAAAAAATCCCAAGGACTTTTTTAAAAGTAGATTTTAATCTATTTCTTAAGACGTTTGTTAGAAATGTTACTGCCACATCTCAGTGATGCTAGAAGATACTCAGGATGCACAAAGATGACACCTTGGTGAGAACCTAGGCAACCTCCCAAGTTCACAGGGCTTGTGCCTTCCTTGTAGTCCCCTGTTTCCCACTTCTCCATAGCTGTCAAAAATCAACCAGTAAAGCACTGTGGCGTTTTCTTTTAAACCACTTGAGAACCTTTAATCTGTTACCGCAGATTAAACAAAGTAATTTCTGCTATTGCACTGGGAGAGCCCAGCAGGTCTGGCTGCAGGCGAGGCGTGGGCAGCTTTCCCTCGCGTTACACCAAGGTGGAAGTGCCAGAGCCCTGACCCTGTCCTATGCTCCCCGTGCAAAAGCGTGCTGTGCTTTCATGAAGCCAGAGGTTTTACACTTGGCAAAAAAGAGATGATGGATAAAGATCTATGTGTTGTGAAATCAAGAGCTGCTCGCTAGCCTGCCACGCAGAAAGCCACACGCAGGGGTTTTCTGAGCACAGAAATGCCCTCTGTGCAGCCAGGGGGTGATGGGCTGGCCGTATCAAATTGTGCTCAGGTCCCACCGATGTATCTCAGATTTTCATACTAATGCTGAGTTGTTTTTAAAATACCTTGACATTCCATAGTGTAAATATCCCTGCCGGAGGTGAGGACAAGTCAGGGAGGCAGAGCAGAGAAAAGCGAGGCAGAACGGTGCATTAGTTTCTACTAGTTTCTGGAAACTGCTCTGTAGGAAAGGACAAACATTTCTGTCTTGGATTATAACTTCTTATTGCTTTAACGATTTCTTTGTTTATATGATACAAGACACTTTGTTTTCTGTTCCATTTAGAAATGTGCTTGTCCTTGCAATGATGTCAGTTGTATCTTAGCGGTATTTGTCGCTGGACAGCAAGGGAAGTTTTGATGAGCTTTATTAATTTTTGCTGATGACATTTACTTGTGCTCCCATTATGAAATAATTCTTCCTACAGCCAACACCAGACTAGATAGCTGTGGTCTTTCCAACAAGACTTTAGGTGAAGAATGCAATGTTAACTATTATTCAGCCTTCAGATGTCACAGAGAGGTTTGTAGGACTGAATTAAATTCCACCGAGAGCAGAAATAACTTGGAGATGAAGTACGTACGCAGATGAGCGCACGCAGCCTGCAGTTGTCGTTCCTTAAGTGACTCACGCTGAGGACTTCAGAGAGACTTGTTCCTCTGCAGGGCTGATGCTCCGCAGAGACAAACTCCCTTTGGAGAGAGTGTGTAATTAAGGCACCGGTCCCTTAATCTAATTCCCATTCCAGTGCGGGAGTAGCACGCAGCTGCCCAGGGCTGGAGGAAGCCCTGGGAATCGATGTGACTCAGGGTACGGTCCGACCACCTGCATTATTTCAACCAAACATATGCATCCCTTTGCTGAGTAGCACAAACACGTTACAGCATTCTGGCTGCTCTCTGGGATGGGAGCTCTGGTTCACCCTGTGATTAATTTCCTTTAAAGCTAACAATAACATAAAAGGAGACTCCACACAAGTACCAGCATCAAAACAGCTTGTAATTGCTTTTTTTTTTTGCCAAATTATCGTAAGGAGCTCTGTGTTTTCAGAGCTGCAAAGTTCACTCACAGATAAATTTGGCAACAAAAACCCCAGACCCGCCATATACTCTCTACTGGAGTATCTGCTGCAAAATCATTAGCCAAAGATTAAAAGGAAAATTTAGAGATACATTTCAGCTTTCACAGTTTAAGTGGTGAATGGCTTCAGTAAATAATTAATATGACAGAAAGAGGATTTGCTGCATGAGGCAACAGTACCACTTTATCAACTTATTTGTGTTCTGCATAGCTATTTAATCCTGCTCCGAGTATTACTAAGGATAAAACTTGGGCGGAGTACTGTGCCGATGTACCTCTGCTGTTCCCCGAACCCACGCTGGCGTGCCTAGAGCTGGATTGGTGTCTTCATGCAGCACTGCTCTGCGAGAGCTCAGGAGTTTGCACTTGGAACCACAGCTGATACCACCCCTTCTGCTCCGCAGCAGTGGGCACAGCCATAGGGGGTGAACAGGTGGAAATTTGGAACATTTAATACTCTAGCTAATAATCAAAAGCATTTGGGTTAATTTTGGGACATAATCATGTCCATAGATAGCTGTTTTCTGTCTCACTCCAAACACTTCTGCCCAAGCATCAACGGCTTTCTTGGGAATAAACTTTCTGGTGGATATGCAGGCAGCTGTACGTGGCCTCTGTGATGCTTGCATTGCTGCTTAGAATTTTCTGTAAAGTCTCTTCACCTGGCCTGTTAAGCATTTAAGGATGTGTGGTACATGGACTGTCCGCATTTGTCTTAAACTCAAGAACCAGACTTCTGAATATTAATGAAAAAAATAAGAAAAAAACCCCAGAACTTTATTTGCTTGAAGAACAGTTCTGTTCTGACGAGTAATTTGTATCTAGAAAGAAACCAAGCAAAGAAACGCTAATTTAGAAAGAGTGATCCAACAGCCCCTTTGCAGAGTACTTGTTCAGCAATAAAGGGTCTGGAATAAAGTGAAGCATAAGGGATCAATAGTTCCCATTTCAGAGAAAATGAGGATTATTGGACAGAAAACAAATACCAGCGTTTGGTTTGATGACTAGAAATGTATACATTAAAAGTACTCACAAAGCAATCGATTAACACCGTTTGTCCTTTCCATTTGAGAGAACAAAAGAAAGGGGAATAAAATAGAAACAGCTCGCTCTAAGGTTGCTGCCCCTTTTTTAAGCCAGTGTAACCAACTGCTAGCACAGATTTTGTGGAAGCCTTAGTTTGCTACACCAACCACAGAAGTGATGTGACAATCACGGAGAATAATTTAGCTTCTGGGTTGATTTTCAGAATAGTTTTGCCATTGGCCTTGATAGCAAGTAAGACAATTTATTCATGGGTAGAATAATGCAGCAAGGTGATGGGACGAGCAGGCAAAAATTAGTCCTAAAGTAATCAGACAAAATCCAACAAAGATGAAGCAGAATTGAAATTGAACTATGTATTTAAAATGTAACCAAACGTTACTAGAGATGGGAAGCAAAACAAGAAAAAAAACCTTGAAATTTAGAAATACGATTTTTAAGAGCTATGTTCACTTAAGAAAATTCCCAGCAGCATTGCTTTGTGTGGAAAGATCAGGCAGGGTCTGAACAACAGAACTGGGCAGAGCTGGAAGGAGAGAACTAGATGCAGAGCAGCCTCAGAAACTCTCCAGTGCTCAGTAACTTTCTGACATATTTATTTGTCAGAACCTTGGAAGATGTTATTTTTTTCAGAAGAATATTCTTGTAGATAACAACTTCAGAGAAAAAGAGAGAGAGAGGGAGGGAGAGAATGATGATGCTTGGAAAGGAGGAGTTGCTATAAAAATGTGCTGTCAGCACAGGGACACTTGTTGCATCTCACCTTCCCCAGCAGCTGGCTTTCTTTTTTAATAAAGGACTTCTTGTCCTTAAAACAACCTTACTCATAAACTGTACACAGTTAAAATTTTATTACACCATATATAACTTCATTTATTGTGATGAAACTTTAGCATTCATAGAGTTCTTGTGCGTGAGTGCAACTTAGCATGGAAAGCGCTCCTGGAAAAGAAGGATAACTTTTTCCATTGTTCTATTATAATACATTTCACAAACTTACTTTAAATTCTAACAGCTTAGAATTAATTATCTGATACGAACTTGTTTTCCTGTGCTTATTATTTTTGGAAACTTGGTTTGAAGAATAGTCTGTACAATATAACCTTGGTTATTCTTTACACTTAAAAAAAAATGCTGGGTTAGTAAACTTTGCAAATAATAGTACAACTTTGCACATCAAACAATTGGACAAGATGAATATATGACCTAATTTATGAGTGTTGCTTTTTTTGGCACACCTTACCAAGCGCTGAAAGCAGCACCCCGTAACTGCGTTTTTAGTTTGGCAATACCTACTACACTGAAGAGGCAGCTGAAATATGTGCTTCTCTGTTTCATTAAGAATCCAAACTCTTTACAGACTCACACCTTGAAAGAAAAATCAGCAATAAAAATTTGTTGTGTTACAAAATATGCCAGTTCTTGTTTTATTTTAAACTGGATTTTGTCAGTTTTGCATCTGAAGAAACAAAATTAGTATTTCACGATTTTTCATGTGCTATTGATTAATTTAAAATACAGGTTTTGTTCGTTAAAGGTTATTAGCTCAATTCTATTTTAATTGGTTAGGCAAGAACCACTCTGATTTTAATAAAAGATGTTTTACATTGGAGGCAGAAGAAAACCCAGAAAAAAAGTTCTCTTTACTTGAAAAAACAAACCAAACCCTCTCTCATTGCCTTAAAGTCAAAGTTTACCTAAAACTTCTTGTTAATAGAATTGCGTAAGAAAAAAAAAAATCATAGCAGCCTCCAGCTACCTCCAAACCTTTAGCCTCACGTTATCAGAGCATTTCCCCTTCAAAACGCACCAGCAATCCACATTTCCAGTGTGAACGTGATCCAAAGATCAGGGAGGCTAAATCATAAAACGCATTTCGGTCCTTCTAAAACTTCAGAGTCACTATGTTGATTGCTTAGCTTTTATTGCTGCTGACACACTGGGCGATTAGAAGCTGCTGTCACTCTTGTCACACTTGTAACTGGGAAGCTAATGTGAAGAGCTGGAGTGACCTACTCTAGACCACACCGAGCCTGCGGCACGGCAAGGTACATCTCAGGCTGGAGCCATCGCCACTGGGCTGCTCTGCTCTTTCCTTATCCTTGGTATTGTCTTCAAACTGCAAGCACTCAAGTGAAAGGGTCTAGGACATTCTGATTATGATAATTAAGAGGAAAAAATGAAATACAGAATAATTTTCGTATGTTCATCGTGCAGTCTGAGTGATCTCTCAGAAAAGGTTCTCCCACCTCTGCTGTGGATGCTCAATACAGCACTTAGAGACCTGACCTTTCTGGAGACACTTGTGTGTTGTTCTGCCCATCACCACATCCAGACTGGATCATGTTTGCCCTGATGAGAAAGTGTATCAAAGACATTTTGAGCCTTGTTTAGCAATACCTTGGTTTTCACATTACTCTTCACACTGATGTTTTATGGGACTGCTAACAGGAAAAATTTGTAGAGGTGTTGGTGAAACTGTGCTGTTACTCTCAGCAGGTAACATTGGTCTTGGATGGTGTGGAGCCGTGTTACAGGAAGATGATATCCTGGTGTGATATTCCGTGCACCAGTGTAGGCAACAAGCCCTGATGTGCCCAGCTGAGAGCAGAAGCATGGAGCACGGCAATGTGCTACAGCTGGCCGAGAATGACGAGAGGAAGGTGGACTAGCATTATCTCTTATCAACACAAATGCCGTCAGAGAAATTGACAGCTATTGTTTTCCTTTCCTGCTTTTCCCCTCCGCCCATTTAAGTTTCTTAACAAATAAATCCAAGATTCAGAAAACTAACACCTTGACAGCGATGCCAACACGCGGGAACAGTGAGTCATGAGAGAGCAGTTCCAGCTTCCTGCACCAGTGCACAAGAAACCTCAGTGGGAAGATGAGGTTGCACCTACAATATCCTTGTGTTTCATTTTTAGGCAGCTCCTTTTACAAGTGGAAGCTGGCAGGACGCTCCCTGTTCACCGCATGTACACAGCATTTCCTGCACGGTCCCTGCCAACATCGGCAAAGCACACAGCCCTTCTTTATCAAGTACAATACTCCAAGAGTGATAATTACATGACTAAATGTGACGCAGACCAAAGCGTGGTTGCCACCTAATCCATCTTAAAAATGGAGGCGGTTTTGTTGTAAATTCACAGCCTTGGGGAACACAGAATGATGAAGGCAGCTTGCCTGCCATTCGTGGACCAGTACTGGTCAGCCATATAGATGCTGTAAGAGGACTTACTTCCCTTAGTATTACCAACACAAGCAAACACAACTTATTCTTTCTTAAGGTTTGGATTTTTTTTGAGGGGGAGAGGGCCAAGGGGGAAGGGAAACACATCTGGTTTCATGCGAGGTGCTACATCCGTTGACTTTTTGATGTACTACTGAAAGAGGGTGTTCCACTGCCAGCTAAGCTCAAAAAATAAAATTCCACTTGGCTGTCATTTGCAAGAACTTTATGATGATGAAGAGCATACAAATAAAACATGCTTAGCTGGTCAGTTAAGGCTATCTAACCTGACTTTGCAACACCCTAAGTCGGTATAGTTTGTACAACGTTTGCAGGTAGTGTTAATGTACCTTCCAGTGTCACATCTGCTTCCTACTGAAACGGGACAATACTGGCGTTTGGAACAGAAAATGAAAGGCACAGGGATTTCATACACAAACCCTGTAAGTGTGCTGGACATTATGACCAGAAGGGCCAAGAAACACGTTTAAAAGAGCGCTGGCCCCTGGTTCCCCAAAGAACTATCTGTCCTACCTCATTCCTTACAGACACGCCAAATCGGGCTTTTGGATGCCCATTTGTTTGGTGCAGAGACACAACTTTTTACTTCGGAGTGGATTAATCCTGAATTTTGCTTTGCACAAGGGAATCAAAAGGGATAACATAGCGCATAGCTTTTCTGATCTGTCTTATTTTGAGGCCCATTGAAATGTAAACGGCAGCATTTCCTCCATTGCGTGTTTCTGTTGCCTCGCGAGTTTGGAGCATGGCACATTACAGCTGTTTGACTTTTGTTCTGCTGATTTGGTCCTGCATCATTTGAATGGCTCGTGACCAGAGGCATTATGCCTTGCGTAGTTCCCCATTCCTTCCTGCTCACGGGAACATCCTGCTTGTCCTAAGCTTCTTTGCAGAGCTAAATATCTCCCCAGAGGAATTCTCCCCTACAATCTCACAATCAGTTCTCATCAGCTTTGGCTTAAAATGCTACTGACTGCCAAGCGTGCCTCTTGGCACGAAGGTACGAATTCCACATTTTCTCACTCCCTAGTTAGGTGAGCCAGCCTTTGAGAGAACAGTAAAATTGTGGTTTTATTCTTGTGCTCTGTGGTGCTCTCCCTGCCCCTGCAACACCCAGCGCCACATTAGGAACAATACGAGGGACAAACCAAAATGACTTGGCGAAGACATTCATTAAATACATGCCAAACTGTGCGTATGTGTCTTCAACCGTTGAGGGCAGGCCACCTGCAAAGTCCAGTTCTCGTTGTTAAAGCCCGGGAGCTTCTTCCAGGTGTACCAGTTTGTCGTAGCACAAGAATTTGGCTTTGTAAGAGAGCCCGGAGCGGTGAATGGCCAGTCCTGGAGTCTGCAGGGGAGAACGCTGTGGTGATGGAAACTCTTGTCACTTGATTTGTCAAAGAAACTTCTGCACGGAATGTGGACTCCAGAGGGGATTGTGCTCTATAGCCAAGTTAAATTTTCTTCTTCCTATGCTAACTTAATTAACTGTCAGAGAAAACAGTCATTTGTTGTTACTGAAGAAAAGTTCAGCATTAGACTTCACCTCCAGTTTTCTGATAATGCTCAGACCTCACAATGTTCTGTGCAATATCGACACAAAGCCACTCTTGCCTCCAAAGTCTTTGCAACCTGAACTCCCTAATTTACACGTATATAGGATATAGCCACTGGGACAGACCTTCCCTGTAAAGTATGCTACTTTTTAAACTTGTTTAGATAGTTTGTAAGGATCTAGATCTCTATCAATTACCAGAAAAGGAAAGGTGTTGCTTGTGTACCTCTGTGAGTTCTGTGGAAAAAAATAAGCTGCAAATGTGGTTTAATGCGTTCGCAGTCTGGCTGTTGCTAAGGCAACATGCGCTTGGGAGACATATGAAGGATAAACAAGAATCTCTCCAAGAAGTGATATTGAGTGAGAAGGGGAAAGAAACACCACAAGTTGTGTAGAGAACCACTGGTGTGGTTCTCTGACCTTCTCTTCAGCAATACCGTTAAGCATTTAGTCTTGCTAAGCTAAAGCTGGAACCTGGTACCAAAACACTCTAAGGATAGTTTTACTAACCATCAGTTGTGCAAAAAAAAAAAAGCACTTGATTTGCATAGGCAGCTACCTGGCTTGTCCATGCAGTTGCACATGTGCTTTTGCGAACAGCTCAGCCGTGCGTTTGCCTCGGTGCTGGGATGAGAACAGCCTTGGATATCCCGAGCTTCACGCGGGGCAGAGGTAGGTGATGCGTTCATGCTCACAAATAGAGTCCTTCCAGCCACTCTGCGAGCAACACCCAGTATCATAAGGACCACGCATGGCTCCTGAAGCAGAAGTTTGCTGCCAAGAACATACCTTCATTTCTTTGTTCAGCTTGCTCTGGTCGCTGTTTCAAGTAAGTGGATTTTGGACAGACAAGTGGAGGCCGGCCAGGTTTGGGAGAAGAGAGCAAGTTACGTGTGTTCAGGGGCAGCAACCGCTTTACGGGACTGCCAGTCTCTCTGCATTTTTGGCCTCTGTTGCTAGGTGACAATGTTTAAGGCAAGACAAGTCACCTGCTAAGAGAGGCGTTTCCAGCCATAGGCAGGGATAATTGTAAAAAGGTGTCAAGACGGTATGGTGGTAGCATCATGCCCAACAGATTTGTTTTCTTCTTATTACAGAAGGGGACAAACCACATAATCTTATTTTGGAAATCCTTGGCTGTCTGCTTAAGGGAATACTAATTAAATGCTGGAGCTATTTCTGTGCTGCCATGTTTTTAATTCTCAGTTTCAATGGCAGCATAGTGGCGTACGAAATACTCTGCGCTGTGCTCTTTTGGTTCTGTGCGGCTCAGTATCAGGTAAGCAGAAAAATCAAGCTAATTGTGTTCTTTAGCACAGATTTCTAGACGGACTAAACTGTCATATCTCTATTGAATTTGGTTGGGGGGCAGGGAGGAAAGAAGTTTTCTTCAACTTCAGTTTAATTGACACCAGTGTGCCAGCCTGAATGAGCTGCTGCGCAAACCTGCGCTGCGCTGTGCTGCTGTTGATCCCGCAGACCGGCGCGGAGGGCTCCGGGCGGGCAATGACTGTTGCACCCTGCGTCAAGGCAGGAGCCTTATTTTAACCACTGAAAGATTGCCGGAACAATGCCACAGGAGGTCCAAGCGGTGCCAAGCTCTGCTGCGTACCAGGCTGTGGTGTTTACCAGGAGAAGGAAGTCCTTGCAGCATTAGCACGATTTGCAGACTGTTTTTTTTATAAAACACAGTTCCACTAACTTTCATTATTCTATTTTGTTTGGTTTTCTCTTTTAAAGAGAGCTGGAAGATATTTGCCAGTTGGCTATAAATTATTTAAATTACCTCTGGTTCAGTCAGTAGGCTAAATAATCCATTATTTGCATGGGATAAACACAGTGTAAAAGATTCTTTAAAACAAAAATCCTGTTTAGATCTTTGTGACAGCAAATGGAGGAGAGAGAGGATTTATGAGACAAATAATATTTTCTCAGCTATCTTAGTGCTTAGTTCATAGTTCACTTTGCTTTATGCCCTCTTCCCCTCTGATCCTTATTACACAACTTCAGAAACATTATTCCTTGAAATTGCCCAAATCCCTTTGTTACTGTTGTTACTGCGGTACTACGAGGAGGATCCTCCCCCATCACGTGGAAGATACTGCACATGTTCTGGGCTGGGAATGGGCTATGGGTCACCCAGTTCTCACTGGGCTCCTGTTCCTAAAAACAGCCCCAGAGAGCACTCAATGCAGTTTTGCTTCCCAGCAGAGAAAGCACACAACATTTTAGAGGCTGTGAGTTTTGATTGTCCTCACTTTTCTCAGTTCTTCTTCCTTAGTGTCACATTTATGATTTCTTTACTCCTGAGACCATTTTGCACTGTTCGTGATGAACCAGATGATTATTTTGGGGCTAATGGCAATGGAGATGACAGTGCATCACTGTCAGTTTGTCTACTGGGTTCAAAACCAGTGCCACCACCCATGACAGGGATGAATTTGAGAGCATTACTCAGGAGCACTGGAATGATGGGTCACTCAGCCATGTCAAATATTTTCTCAGCTACAGCTTTTACAAATCTGGATTGGAGGTGAGGAAATAGAAGGAAAGAAGAAGTATCCTTGGGAAGCAGGCATCAGGCCTCAGTTTGCTGAGGCACCAAAACACCCGTAGTAATCTCAGTTAAACTGAGGCCAAATTATCTGATGTCCTAAGCGTACACAACAGCAGCAACACACAGATGGCATCTCTTCCCTGGGTATCAGTGATACCAGACACTGCAGGTGCACACTGGGCTCTGAGGGGGCCCAACACGGCAGGAGGAGGATTACGGTATCTGGGTTCTCATCAGTTCTCAGGGCCATCACCCACTTGTACAGAAAAGCAGAATATAGCTTTTAACGTTTCACTCTGTAAATAACAACATTGCTTTCTGCCTTCTATAAGCTCAGGTCTCACTAACATGGGAAAATTTTGTCTGTGTAGTTATACCGCTGTATTCATACAAGTAAACTCCAAGTATACACACTCTTATTCCAGGAGTCTTCCCCCCCCCCCCCCCTTAAATGCTTCTTAAAACTGTTCTCAAGCTGCACAAGCCAAGTCAGGGTAATTTTCTAAATGACAGTGCATTGTAACCTACACCGCTTGCCTTCTTATTTACTTGGCTCGCTGCCTTCCTGCAGATGCGCCTCACTGCTGCCATCAGCATTGTGCAGCACCGTATGGATTTCTACGTGCTGCTCCGTGTATGCTGGGCAGCACCGTATGGATTTCTACGTGCTGCTCCGTGTATGCTGGGCAGCACCGTATGGATTTCTACGTGCTGCTCCGTGTATGCTGGGCAATCTATCTGCCACGGTGCCAGCGGAGAAAAGCAGTGGCTGAAATCTGGCCAAGATATTGCTGTTTCCTGGCCACTGTCGTGGCCTTCCAGTATTTGCTGTGTCTTGGCCCCTCTCCTGCTCTCTGCAGAGGTTTGTGCAGTGCAGTTTTTAAGGCTTGAAACACTGAGAGTGCAGAAAAGACCCAAGAAAGACCTGGGCAAAGCGTGGCAGAGGAGGACTGGAGGGTGCAAGCCTCAGGTCACCAAGGCTGTTTCCGCAGGATTGGTTTGTAGCTGCCCAACAGTCAGAAAAGCAGTGATCAACTGTGGTCTGCACCATAGTCACCAAAATCTGGTCATGCTCTGGAAGACATGCTTTTTCTCTCTGTTCCCCTTCAAACAGCCTCCCCTCCCTTTCTCCCCTGCATGCTAGGCACTCATGTCCGGAGAGGGGTTAATTCCTTGGGACAGAAAATCACCATCCAAATAAAAAGTTTCTGAAGCCAACAGCTAAGATGTTTGGCTGAGGCTCACACACAAAAACGAATCAACACGACAGTATATGCTCCTGACAACTTTATGGCCACAATTTAAAAGTCTCTTTGCATGCCACGTTCTGCTGGAAGCAAAGGACACACGGTGCATTTTGGGAACCTGTAACGCACGTGTATACAGTTACGATCACTGTGGTAATCCGTTCTCTCTACAAAGCAAAATGAAGAGCTGGTACAGTGGCAAGGCAGGATCGTTGGATACCGACTGAGGGGATGGCAGGAGAGAAAAGCAAATGCCACCAGCTCAGCCAGGATTAACTCAGAGATTGCTGCTCTGCACAGCAGATGCTATCACTTATTTCGTCCATCATTCTCCTGTAACATGTTTTCTAGGCTAATTTTATATATGTTTTGTGGTTTTGTGTGTTTTGGATTTTTTTTTTATGTTTATCCTGGGTATCCTACCACATCATTTTCCAAAAGAATCAAGAACAGACTGCAATTTGCTTGAGTCATTACCTTACATTTGACTAAGCTGTATCTTCAATGTATAGCCCTGGTCTGAAGAAATCAGGAGGCACTCACATTTCTCCTGACAGTTTGCTCTACCATCTAATAACTTTTCGCCCGTTAAATAATAAAATAACCCAGTGTTGTCAAGTTCTTCTCCCAGACAGCAATCCCAGTATTAACAATCCAGTAGAGTGTCCATGTTTTGCACAGTTTGGAAATAGCCAAAACACCATCTAATTACGTGAAGCCATAGTATCAGAAAATGGGCTACCAAAGAATCCCCCGTGGTACCTCAAAACAATATAACATAGGAAAATTTAGAGCATTTCTAGGTGTGGTCCCTGCTGCATGGAAAATTTCCAAACAGCACTTTTTTCTATATGATATATCTAAAATGAGTAGATAAAAAATATTTATAAAATTGAAGTGATCCTTAAAAGCAGCATGCAAATCTTTGAACTCCTTTTGCTTGATGGTGGTGCTGTCTTGGTTCTCCACTGGAGATGCCTCTCTGCAGATGAAGAGAAGACAAAGAACTTCCCTTGAAGAGCGAGGGGAAGCGTGGTAGATCTAGACCTGCGTAATGCCCTGGACCGTGGCCCAGTGGAGATGTAACAGGGCTGTCCTGGCCCGTGTTTATCTGCCTCGGCACTACACCACCACTCCTTGGTGGAGCACCACTAAAGCCAGCACGTGGACTTTCTGTGTTGGAATAACAAGGTGCATTTTGATTTTGCAATTAGGACTGAGTGAAGCCTTCTCAGTGGTGAACAAAATTGATCAAACATTTCATGTTATCTGCAGCAGAATCTCACAGATGTTTCCTTGCAGAAACCTTAAGCAGAACACCAAATGTTTCAACGTCTCATACGAAGCTGGTCCAGAGCCAAACCTTTATGGTGTTGCTTTGTGTTTGCCCATAGTATTGCATGTGCCTGTCAAATACGCTTCCTGTTTTGGATATTAGATCTTGGGATGGAAAGCTTCCAAATACTAGCCAGGTCCAAAGTAAGCTGTGCTCCGCAAAAATAAAAACAGTAATATCAGAAGAAGTTTAAATACTCAGATGAATAATAGTCTCTTTATTGTTTCCTGGCTTGCAAGCCTACATGTGTTCATAGGAGGGGGCAATTTTAAGAGACATGCTAAATTCCTGCTGGCCAAAGATATGAAAGTCTCTGTTACTCTCGGAGCCTTTCTATCTTACATGTCAAACCGATATCCAACAAAACATGCATTTAAAACCCATTCCCATCTCATTTGATAGTCATACAATGGGCTTTGGATTAGGTCTGTGAGCTTGTCCACTGTGAAGTCTGCTGAAGACAAAGGCAACGCTATTTCGCTGTCACCGGCAGTATGTCAGACAGATCTGAGAAGCGGCTAACGGTTAGGGAATGGCTTGTGAAGTACGATTCAGAAGGAAGCACGTTGGTGGGATACCCAGTCTTATGAGATAGAGTGTGACAGTCAGATGGGGAAGAAAAGTCATGTGTGCGAATGTGAATGCCCGTAACAAACAAATGGCTGGTATTTTGAACACCAGACCTACAGCCAGTGTCTCCTTGGCTTGAGTCTTAACCTTACATCTTTGGGAAAAATACTTCCAGATCTGCAATCTGGATTTATTCATTAAACCTGGATTGACAGGAAACAAACAAACAAAAAGTTGTAAAATACAATAGAATAAAAGTATTTGACTAGTTAAAAAAGATTAGACTAAAATCAACATTTCTCATTTCTTAAGCAATTTCTAAATCAAATCTGAGTTTTCTGGTCATTTCTGTAACACTGAAGTTGAGACTCTACGCCACAGAGCTGTCACGAGGTCAGTGTCTGTAAGACATTGAATTCAGATAAAATGCACACCTAATTTAGAGCAGTTATTGCCCGAATTTTGTTTTCGACCAGTAGGATGAAACTAATCAAAATAAGACAAAAGAAATGTGAGAGTTTGAAGCCAACCGCTAGCCCTGCGATCCCATCAGAGGAAGAGCAGCATCTCCATGATGCAGGTACAACTCTCTGTCCCTGTTCTCTCCTTGGGTTCTGCAGAAAAATGACAGCAGAAAGAAACCGTGGCAACCCTGCCTGAACCACACCTTGGGGAAGTTAAAAGCCAACAAGCCATTACTAGTAGGAAAGATGATGGTAGAAGTGGAAACACCACATCGTGCTGGAGTCGTGTCTCTGCTCACAGCCACGACCCGTGGGAGTGAAACCCCGCTGCTCTCCAAGAGCTGCACCCAGAGCAGCCACCCTCATGTGAGGGGAGCGTGGTTTTTAGCAAGATGTGTACGATTTTCCGCTCTGTTCCTCCCAAACACTACTGCTGCCCAACATACTTCAGTGTACGTGGAAAATTATTTTCTTCCCAGATGTTCCTATTTAGAGCTCAATCACTGCCTTAAACTATATTAAAATTACATTTAAAATACTAATAAAGAGAATAAAAATGTTAACTGTATGTTCCGTTGTTCTATAGTTAACCTGTACTAAAAAGTTAAAGATATGCACTAAGATCTCCAACAGCACACGTGATTTACAGGCACGGTTCCTTTGGATTTTGAGGAGAATTGTCTTTCTAAATCATCTACACAACTCTGAACTTTTAGATTGTTTTAGTGGTTTCAACTGGTCATTACCACCTCTTTGAGGCTGAGTGTGACGAGGACAACCCAGCGCACACAGGAAAGCACAGGCGGGATATCTGCCACGTGGCAAGAGCCTTCTGTTACCTCTGTCTAAAATTATCATTGTCTTTTTGTTTGTTTGTTTTGTGATAGGTTCAGAGATGTTCAAAACAACACATCTGAGCCTCGATGCTGAAGAAGTAAGCGGAGATGAAGCAGCAGAAAAGATGTAAGCTAACCACCACATTAAAGGCAAGATGCCAGAGATGAATCCTTCACCTGCTTCCTCTGCTCAGCTTCCCAGCCTGGAGAACCGTTCATCAGCTGCGGCAGATCACGTCCCGTCCCCATCAACGCAGAGGAGCCAAGCAGCAGGCCGGCCGTTATGCGAAGTTCCTACTATGGTCGCTGCCAGCGAACTGTTTCTGAACAGGCAAGAAAAACCTAAAAGCAGACTGCACTTGAGTTTCCAGTTTTTTAACTTGCTCCAAGAAGGATTTGAAGCTGTATGGACTAAAAAGATGGTGTAAATCAGTTGTCCTAAATGGGCGTTACAGGATGGACAGAACAGCTGTACCAGGTGTGGGCCTGGTGCGCACTCCCACGCTGTGCGTTGTCTCTGTGGCCTTTTAACGAAAATTGAACTTTTGACAAAGTGATCTGGCAACCGTTTAGTGCCCTGTTTGATGTGTAAGTGTAAACACACCCTTGTAATTCGGGGGGGCTGTGGAGCAGGGGCAACGTAGATGATTTAACCCGTATCCTGTTGGTACCAGTAAATCATCAGTGACCCAGTCAGCAAAGGCTTTTTTGTAATGTGCCGGTACCACCTCACACCTGCCCTTCTTCAGAGGCTCCATTATGCCGTCACCAGTCTGATTTATTTAATCGACTGGGTTAGAAATGCTGTTTAGCAGTCTCACAGCCTTTTTCCTAGAAAACAAAAATGTTTCCTTTGAACTCCCCCCGCCTCCTGTGGGTCGGGATATTTGATGACAACGAACCGGGGGGGCCGGGGAAGCTCTATCAGCCTGCCGCGTGCTGTGCTTTGCACAGGGCTCTGCTGTCCAAGTCAGGAACGCTCCTATTTCATGACCATTCTGAATCACAGGATTTCTGCTTCAGTTCTCACTTTGGTTCTGCCCATTTCTATTTTTTTTCACGGTCATTTTATCTGTTCCAAGGCCAACAAAATCCTTCTAGATGACAGCTATTATTTACACACAGGTACATTTTTCTTACTACTGCTAAAGTTTTTCTTAGTATTGAAGTGTGCAACTTTGCAAACAAGACATTTTTGAAGCACAATGAACATCCTTTAGGACCAGTGTTAGACTGGATTAGCAAGCATGTAAGACTTAAAACATTTTATTCACAAACTGTAGACAATTCATTGACTTGAAAATGAAAACGAAATTGAGTAAAAAGAGAAAATATTTATCCACCCTAAAGTTTCACTGGCTTTCAGAGCAAGACTTGTTCTCCAGAGTTTCAAACCATTAAGAACGTCTGTTGGAAACATCCCCTATACTTAAAAGATCTGCAGATTCCTCTGAGAACAATTATAGCTCAAAATTCCAGCTAATTTGGTTTCTCCACCCCCCCTCCCTCCCCCTCTAGATAACAGTAGTTGTCAAATATTTCCACAGTTTGGATTTTTTCCCTGGACCACTGAATTGTATTGTGCGATCAACGCAGAAGAACCGTTCGTTCTGCCAAATATTGTTGGGATTGAGAAGGTGGCTGGCTACGTGTACTTTGATCTCATCCAGCTGCTTGTGTTGTTACTTCACAGGTCAATCCTGAAGGTAAGCTTTCATACATACAAGCAGGATTTTCTTTTCCTTCTAACTCTGATGCATGTCTGCAGTTAAATTAAGGGTTACTGAATGTCTTAACTTTTGTTATAAATCCAAAATTGACTTTTTTTTTTTCCTTTAAGGAATACTGCCTCAGCATCCAAACTTCCATTTGAAGGTGTCTCTCAGCTTTGTAAACGCATTTGCAATCGATGGAAAGTGCATCAGAAATTATTTGCAGAAAATTAGAAGAATGTCTGAACGCTATATTGTCTGACCCCTCTATACCAACCACATTTCTTACTGCTGTGGTAAACCTTCCCTTCCTTCACGGAGAACTGCTCCGATTCTAAATAATTCCTCCACGAGCATTTCAGATGCATGGTCTCATTTCTGGCAGCCTCCCCTACGCTAAATTCTCTCTGGTGCCTGGAACAGCTGCTTATTCCTCCAGCCTGGGCCTTTGAGATGTAAATAGTGTAATCCGACTTCAAGAGGCAAGGAAATATTAGCAGAATTTAATGTAAATATTGTATAAATCATCCCAAAATAGCATGGCCACGGGATGAGCCAAAGACACTAACTGAAAGTTAAACAGACTAAGTAAATACAGACTAAATATATTCCCCTCCTGGAATTGCCACTGGAATGGATCCAGGCAGGAAATAGGTTAAAATGCAGCCTTGTGGCAGCGATATTAAAAAGCCATTGGCCCGTTTGGTGACATTTATAATGAATTTTATGTACTCCATACATTTTTAATACATGCTGAGTTAAATATTATCAAGTCTATAAAAAGATTATGGAAAAAAATGTCTGGTTTCATATGGGTGGACGCTGCCTGGAACTCTCTCTGTGGGTTTTGTGTAAGAGAAGCGTTTGAAAGAAAACATGAAAGGGAAAAGGAAAAAAAGAAACCCACAGTGCAGTTTTTGAAAACCTATTACTTGCCCGTTTGGAGCCTAGAAGTCATCGCATATCGAGGCAACAGAATTTCCAGGACACAAACCACAACGGGCACCGAGGAATGAGCTGTATTAATTCCATCCCTTGCACATGCAAATGGAGAAAAATCAATTTGATTGTCTAGGGTGACTTTGTGCAGCTTCTGATTCGGTGCAGTGTGAGTCTAAACGGACCCTTTTCTTCCATGGGCGCTTTTCCAGCAGGTCCCCAGCCCTGCTGTGGCAAACAGGAGTAGCAGTAGTTTTGCACGTAGGTACTAGAAGATCAGAAGATGCCCTGAGTCACCCAGAACAGTCTTGGAATACAGGCACTGGTCTTGATGTCCCAGAGGCTATTTTTCAAATAAATACTTTGTCCAAATTACAAACAGGATGGGATTTCCATGCCCCCCACTCTCATACTGTGTCCAAAGAAAGCGGTGGGTGTCTGCCCCCCCACCCCAGACACCCAGCACGGCACAGCCACCCAGCAGAATTCAGACCAGAAGCTCCAGGTGAAGTCCCACACATCCACAGGGAACCAAAACGGGTCTGGACTAACACAACTCTCAGCTTCTCTAGCTGGATCTGTGTTTATATGATTTATGTGCTAACATTTTCACTCTGGAAGGCTGGAGAGAGTCCAAGAAGGTGAGCAACTCCTGTTGTGCAATCCCTTTTCACAAAAACTTCTGAAAAGCTGTGGTAGATAAACTTTTCTTTGCAGAAATATCCTCTGCCCACAGAGCAGGAGAGGAAAATTACTGTGAAAAGCAGAGTGTGGGCTCGTACTGCTCTGTACCCTGTGGTCTCGTTTGCTCCTTACACCACTTCTTCAGCCCGTGGCAGGGGTGACCCACCAGCCCCTGGAGACCTCTGGGCTCCTCACAAGGAGTGGTTACGAGGTAGGGGTTCCCCTCACCGAGCAAGGCACACAACTGCAAGTTCAAAACTCAATGGCTAACAGACTTTAACACATCCCCTCAATGTTAACCGCAGGCTGTTCAGTCCCACGTATAAAGCAGCAGGGAGGAAAGTGACAGAGGAAGGGTGAGGGAGAATGAGAAACGTGGACGCAGCTAGTCCCATTTTAGTTTCCTTCTGCCTTCCAACATCGCAGATTTTGTTGGCTTTAGCGAGTGCTGTCCCAGATGCAGGAGGTGTTTGCAAACACCCACCAACCCAGGCTCCCTACAGCCGGTGGCAAACAGTTTGCCCTTGTTGGCAGTCAGACACAGTATCGCCCAGAACAGCTTTTCTCTCCCTGTTTCTGGTAAGGGAAGTTCACCTCCCCAGGCTACAGGCAGCCCGGGTGCTACAAGGGCTGTACCTAGAGCACCCTGTCAGGCTCTCCTCCGAGTCACCATTCGCCATGAATTCTCAGCAGAGGACTTTGATCCCTTTTACCAAGCAGCACACAACGACCCGACAAATCACTCCGCCCTTCACGCGGTTAGCGCCCTCCGAGAACCTGATACGTGTAACGCGCGCGCAGGACTCTCGTACCATTTAAAGATGTGCGGGCAGCACAGCTGCCAGTCAGAAAAGGCCTTTCCTGCAGTGAGGTTTACAAGTTGAAAACATCACAGACAGGTTTTTCCTTGAGAGCACATTGGCCTTGGACAATCCATGAAACGCCAACTCCACTTTAACAAGCAAACCAGCAGATCACCCTTGTCCTTCCCTCCCGGGTCTACCACACGGTTCATAGCAAACCACTGTCCAGGGACACTGTTGTCACCGAGAGAAAGAGCAGCGCTGGTCTGCTGTGGACCACCAGCCATGGCAGAGGAGCTTGCTAACTCACCTGCTACCCACGTCAGCTGCCACTGGACCATCCTCAGGTAACAGCAGCACAGCTCCAAGGAGGAAATGAGGAGGAAATTTCCTGGGGAGTGTATTATCCTGTGCTTAATTGTCAACCTTCTTTTAAAAGTGCTGGGCCCACAGCTGTAGCAAATTAAGCTCAGATTCCTACAAAACAGCCTAGAGAGGCACCTCCCTGGGTTTATGCTGCTTCTAGAGCCTGATGTCAGGTCCTCTGTGATCCTGCTCCATCTACTGTGGTTCTCAGGAGGCAGCAGAGGAGTTGGAGGACATTTGGGAGCCCCCAAGTTTCAGTTCTCTGCTTAGATACTGAGGTGATCTTCAGCAACTCACTGAGCCCTGTGGTGCTTTATTATCTTTGAAGCGGATAGCAGCACGGAGGATCCAGGCCCTAGCAGAGATTTTATGGAACTATGCAGGTGCGCACTGCCCAGCGCAGGAGGATTTCTGTTTAAAGTTGCTTAGGTGGTGCCAGAGGATACTTCAAGCGTAGTCACCTAAATCCACTGAGGTCAATATCTGGTGTCTGGAACTGATTCCCATGAATAACTGTGCTGCTTTGTCACACAGAAGGGGCTGTAAAGTTAAACGCGTTCGTTAGTAACGTGGAGCACTCGGTCAGGATGGCCACAGAGGCAGTAAGAACATCAGAGGGCTGCTGCAATGTGCTTCCTTCAGGCTGCACAGCGAAGAGCAGAAGTGGGTGGCAGCTGCAGAGACCAAATCCCAGCTGTGCTGCTCGATGCAGGCTTATTTCTTTTTGGTAACTATCCCACACAGTGACTTCGGACACTGAGGATCCGCTACTTCTAAAGCTGTTTGGGGACCTCCCCTTTCGCCTCGCCCATCGCCTGAAAGAGGGTAAGTAAACCCAGGAGGTGGTGGCAGGGAATCTTGCAGGAACTAAAATTCTACTCATTAAGGGGTTAAGAAACACTGTGAGCTCAACAGGAATGATCCCAGTGCAAGCTCTGTGAAACACAGAGGAAAGCGAATCATGTATTTGGTAAACACCGCTCACAAATCACTGTCTTGTGTAGGTCCCAAGCTTCTGCTCTAGAGAATAGGCCTCTTATCTAAACAGAAGGAAACAATGATGTATGTACATCAGGAACAGCAGGAGACGTTATTACAGAATTGGAAAAAAAAAAAAAAGCCTTATTTTGTATCTCTGAAACATCTCCTTCTGAGGAAGCATCGGACCTTTTTACTATTAACTGCTGGATTGATTTATTTTACTCTGCTTAAGCAAACTTAAAGCTGGTTTTGTTTTTGTTTTCCTAAATATTTATCCCATTTGCTTTCCAGGTATTTCATATTAGATTTCTTTAATATTAGATATTTCCTTTTAAAGGTGGCTTCTATTAAGGGCCTTCCAAATGAAATCCAGCAGAACGATATGCTTTGAGACACAGCAAAATTGAAGAATATGATGATCAGTCATCAAAATCTAATTTCTCCTTTATCTGGTCTCGCTGCGTTCAGTGAATAACATTAGAATTTAGCCTTACGCCACAAAACCCCAGGCTACTTTTTATGTAAAAATCTGCCTCATTTTGGCAAAACACAATTTCAAAATTGGAATTCACTAATTTGAAGACTGTTTCTACAGGATGGAGACTGAAGACTTGATTTCAGAGCACTGAAATTGCAACATTTTGCCATTAGCTTCAGTGGTCAGACTGAGTCAATAATGAGAACTCTTCATCAACGCATCTCCCACCACAGTCTGGTACTAGATAGTGCTTCACACTGAGCATCTCAAATGACCAAAGGTAGAACTCATGTATATATAGATCTCCTAAAGCTATGATCAAGAGGACCAGGGAACCAAAACAGCAAGGAAAAAGCAAATATAGGAAGTAATGAAGTTCTGTTTTAAAAAAGAAAAAAAGTTACATTCTGCCTAAGAATCACACATAGCCACAAAACCAAAAAGAAAAATGTTTCTTCTCTGTTCCGCATTAAGCTTTCCATGAGGTCTTTAATCAAAAAGACCCATGCCTAAACCAGATGAGTACCTCATTGTTGGAACACCATCTAAAACCTTGGACCAGTTCTCTCCAGAGATCACCACCGACAGAGGGAAAGGTGTAATTCATCACAATCAGCTTGACTTTATCTGCAGAGCAGCCAAAAGTGTGTGCTGGGTGGGATTCTTCACCATCAACACTCTGGTTGAGCCAAGAAACGTTTCCAAAGGCTGACGCTTGAACCACCGGGCAGGGACCAGCACTGATGAAAACTTGGTCACTCTGCTCCCAGCTCTGCTGCTGAGATTACATAAATTGGGGCAAATAATTTTCTGTGGGTGTCCAAGCCAAACTATTCCTTGTCAGCTCCTCTCCTTGTGACTGGCTTATTCAGAAACCAACACTACGCATCCCCCATGGCTGCTGAACCAAACAAACGAAGTGAAACAGTGGAAGTTTTTCAGAACCACCTGAACCATTTCGTGTAGGCTGCTGCTCTGTTAGGTCTGTTTTCAGACGTGTGAGTGCTGGGAAAAGGAATCTGAACAGAGTAATGATGTGGTGCACAAACTTTTGGGAGCACTCAGTGTTCTCAGAAACGTAAATAACACCACAAAACGCCACATGGGATACGTAAGCTGCTTTAATAATAATAAATTTAATAAGTGGCAAGAAGCCACTCTGCTTTGTAAACCGATTTCACTCAATCACAGTCCCTCTATTTTTTCCTCATTTAACATGAATACATTCTGTAATGTGTATGTGAAAGATTTACATAGAGATATGTTCTGGACCACTCTTGCTGATTTTACTGGTCAGAAAAACATTAAACATGCGGAAACAGCACCTTATTAAAACTATAGGCCTTTTCTCATTACATCTCCTTTGCTGCTAAGCTAAATTGTCACTGAATGAGCCAAGTCTACAGAGGTTTTATTCCTTGTTCTGTGTTCCGAGATGTAGTGGGGCCTGCAGAAATGTTTGATAAAATCTCACAGATAGTAAGTAAGGTTTCAGAAGGCTTTGTAAGCAATAGCTGCAGTTGCTTCTTCAGACTAGAGAGCCTCTCATGCATTAATGCACTTAGTTAGGTTTTGTGAGGAGCTCAGAGGAGGATGCACCCTCTTCCTGATACAGTTAGTTGAGCCTGGACTCTGCACCACTGATATTGTTCAGCAGCTGTGTGCACCAATAATTTAAAAAAAAAAAAAGAAATCAAGACTGTTTTTATCAGAAAAGGTAATAAATCTTTAAAAAAAATGGCAATTTCTGATGTGTGACATTTTCATTGCTTGAGAATGAATCAGTGCAAAGTGAGGTAACCCACGCACCCCGTTACTGAGGGCTGGGGCGCGTCAAACCAGGCGCCGCCTTTTGGAATCCCTCTCCATATCTTCAGGGAGAGAGTTTCCATTGCACCCTAGAGGGGACACCATGTTTAGCAAAGGGTCTTCAGATGCCCCTCCAAACAAGGACAGCAACAAAGCCACGCCATAGCCAGTAGCTCGTTCACCCTAGAGGGAAAAAAAAAAGAACAATTGACGCTTCAGATTGTGTAATTTAATCTAGCTCTAACTTAGCTACTCACTCAACAAGAGCAGGGATGGCGCATGGCCACAGTGAATACTGGAGGTCTCTGGCAGGCCTGCTCAGCTTGTGCTTCTGTATCTTACTGCTACCAGAACCTGGCCCAGCGAGACTGAACCAACACATCGGCTGATTCACACGAGAACAGAGCTCACACTGCCTCGAGGGTGCGTTCATACTGGCATTGTTCAGGGCAGAGAATGTTCCATCCAGCATGAGCATGGATTTGGAGTATGAGCAGAGTAAGTTGGGTTTTAAAAAAAAAAATAAGGAGGCGGGGGAGTAAATTGGCCTGTTGTTTAGGAGAAAAGAATATACACAAGTTCCATCAAAGGGAGGAGGGGAAACCCCTAAGGCGAAACAAATGTTTTCTCTGCTGCAGGTCAGCAGGAAGGATGATCAACTCTGGTCAATTATCTTATAACAATATGGGTGAAAATGGAAGGCCAAGATTATTGCCATGAATAGAAAGCAGTTAAATTGTCAAAGTTTACAATGATAAAGGTGTTGCTGCTTAAAGTGACCATTAGAATATTTTAAAACCAAAATGAAAAATACGAACAGATGAATCTACCAAAACAAAGAAATTCCCAACACAGATGAAGAGTCAATGCTTTTCAAAAGAACTCTTCTCCACCCAATTCTCTCACTTTGAATTCGATGGCACAGAATTCAGAGTATCTGCAGGCACAAGGAGTTTTCTTTACCCAGCTGCTTGCCCAGGAAGATGTCAGGAGTCACCTGAACATACTCACTGCATGAACAGGGGCAGCGATGTCTATGTGGACCCAGACTCCAGGCCAGTCAAAGCCAATGTGAGAAGCAATGAAGAGCCCAGCACAGGAGCTTGGAGTATTGTCTCGGTCCTGTAGAGACAATAAAAATACAGTTGTTCTTACAAGAAAATAAAATGTCAATGCTTTATTCTTGCCTACAGAGAAGATAGTTGTGCATATCTAGTTCAAAGCTTAATGAATGGCCCTGAAACACAGTCTTGCAAACCAGCTATACTGTGAATCCTTTGACTTAATCTGTGGTAGCAGTCTGGCCCTGCTCAATTCCTCCTCTGCCCAAGCTCATTTCTGCAGTGTTTTTGGAACTTAACTGCACATTCTAACTCTCAAATGCAGCAAAAGTAGCTCCAGCAATCCCCAAGGCCTCTGCTCTCAATTTCCTGGTTTCTGCATTCCCAGTTGCTGTCTCTGCTGGTTATAGATTATCTGAGGAATACCCATCTTTACTTCTTAAACTTCTGAATTCCATCCAGGAATTCAGCATTCACCTTAAAAGGCAGGCAGCCCAAAGATACCTTTGCAGCAGGCCACCCTGTTCAAAATTTATGCTAAGTATCAGCATAGTGACATACAGCCTGCAAAATCCCCAAGTGAAAGACCCTGAAGACCATAATTAAAGATTACAACCCACACGAAGAGCTTTCAGCCAGCTATCAAAAGGCCAGCACATTATCTAGAAGCCGCGCATTTTTACGTAACAAATTAAATTTAAAAGAAAAAAAAAAATCTTACTGCCACAGAGTTCTTCATATCAGCTACAGCAGAGGTAAATTCACTGAAGTGGAGCTCAGGGCAATACACAAGAGGATGGACCAAGTCTCCACAGTTCCTGCCAGCTTTAACACAAGCTTTTTCCCACTCTTCGTTATTGGTAAGGACAGCAGCATGATACTTTCCTGTAGCAATTCCCTAGTGAGATACAAGACAAAATCAGGAAGGATTCATCTTAACTGTACTGGGTAGGATAATTCTGTGCTACTCCCTCTCAGCATTAACAGCTGCTTCCCATCTAACAAAGCCACCAAGAAAAAAATGTCTTAAAACTACTCTACAAGAAGGTAGTGTTACAAATGTAGAGGGAGACATTGTAGCTACTGCTGAATCTTCAAAAATTTCTGAAAATCCATTCTGCAGTGAAATAGCTTGCATTTATCTGGCCTATCCAAACCACTGTTCCACAAAAATATTCTTTAGTTACCGGGGAAGCAAACTATATCCCTTTACAATTATTTATCCTTAGAAATAAAATTAAATCAGCAATGAATTACAAGTAAAACATCTAGTGTACACACACATAGAGGACACCCCAGCAATGTGTGTCAATCACACCAACAGTCTGAATGCAACACTCTCATTCATGGGAAAGGCTGCTTCCTTCCAAATATACAAAACCCAGAAGCCACCACCACATCAGTTTTCCAATGGCATAATGATGGGAAACTTTCAAAGGACTGACGTTTACACCAATGTATGCAACACTCATGCTTCTAAAATTTGCCTCCATTTCTCCTCCCAATATGAAAACCAATTCATTTTCTAGAAAATTAAACCACAGGAATCACTGCTCATCAATACAACCTTATATAACACAGGAAGAGATTTCAGAAAAACAATAGCATTCAATTTGTACCCTTGTGTCACCCTGTGTATGACTTACAATGTAAGCCATTTTATGGACAAGAAAATTTCTAATCACTGTCATCAAATCAGCTCTGCAAATTATAAAGCCATTGAATACTTGATCACTTACATCAGCTGCTAATGTCATCAGAATAATTCAATTTTTCTTTAAGTATGCAAAAGCATGAAAGTTCCATAAAGAACAGAAAAAACCTGCTTGAGTAATGCAGCTATGAGTGTAACACATTCACAGCTCATGTGACGTGCACAGAGCGTTACAGTTTACTGGAGTTGCTGTTGGCGACTTTCTCTTGCACAAGTTTTGGAAGCCGCCATCAGGTACAACACTTCATGAAATCTCCTTTCCCCCAAAGACTAGCAGGACAGTGGCAAAGAAGTGTATGATACGTGGACAGTAAGAGGATGCACACTCCCTGTCCGGCAGCATTCTGCACCAGTACCTGAGCTCCAGTAAGAGTGGCCATATCGAGAATGATATCAGCTCCAAGATCTTTGCATGCGTAAGCTACTCCATCAGCCAGTATCAGCCTACCTTCCGCATCAGTGTTATTTATTTCCACAGTTCTAGGAAGAAAAGAGAGCATTTAATACAATAGTGCTTCAGAGAGACTCTTCTATCCAGACTGGAGCAGCAGATGAGAAAGCAGACTCAAACCTAATGTGCTTTCTTACTTGACTCTGCAAGCATCCAGACAGAGCAAGCACAGAAGGGTGACAACTGCACTGCCCTCATGGTCAAGTCTACTTGTTGGGCCAGTATAGTGCCTAGCATGCCGAGCTGGGCTTCTACAAATTACTGCCATACAAAGAGGTATCACACTCTGCTTAAAACAAGACGAGATTTATACAACGGTAGCCTGCCTCTGTGACTGGGACAACAGAGACTACAGATGGACAAAGAAAACTGGTTCTACTGGAAAAAATGCCTAAACCAGAGTGCTTCAAGGAAACTTCAGCTCCTGATATATGATATGTATTTTGATGTGTATTTACATACCCAACAGGAAACTCTAAGCACGCTTAAACTCACTACTATGGCTGTCTGAAACACTCTTATCAATATTTAGGGAAGATGAAACACGTTCACAATCATGCAGACAAATAGAACCAAAGATGACATTTCCTCTCAATGCTTCTGTGAAAAGGATAAGTACAATCTTACTTTCCAGAGTAAAGAACGTGAATGTCATCAGGCCTTGTTGCACGAGGTCCAACTGCATTCTCAGCCAAACAAAAAACAGCATGGAGATTGTCTTTAAAACCCTGTAACAACAATAGGAGAGAAATGGCTTTTGGGTCACACCAAGCTAATTTATTGGGACTGAAATCAATGAGGGGTTATGACTTCTTGACAGCAATGCCACTAATCACATGGGAAATCTGTGAGGAATGTCTTCTATCTTGAGGCTGAGGCCAAGTTCTACACAAAGTGAGCGAGGAGGTAACGTCTAATACTAGATTGAGAGTTCTCACTGGAGAGTGATAAAAGCCTGTATGCATGTGAGAGACAAACGGGGAAGGGATTTAGAAAGTCCCTATCAATTAAGCAGCGATCAGTACAATCTTCTCTGAGTGGTGAGGTATCTGAACTAAAACATCTTTTACATGCAAGGTGCAGATGCAACTGGAGGGGGTTATGTTTAATCAAACCTGATTCCCTGGGAAGAGCACGTTCAGCTTTTTGCAGCCAGCTCCACTAAGGTCTTCAGAAGCACAACTCCAAAGCCCACTGAGTTCACCAAAAACAAACCCTAAGTCACTAAACTGCAGTACCTCTGTATGAAAATCAGCAGAATGCATCCCCAAAGATGCGATGCTTCACTCATCTAATTTCAGTCCAACTCTAACATTAATTCACAACAGAGATCACAAACACCACGTACGGACTGTGTAACTGCTTCACCTTTCGTAGCCACGAAGGAAAGATCCAAGTAACTCATGCTTTCAACGTGACAGTTACAAAGGCTTGTGAGAGGGCATTATGCAGCCAGCCAGGATGCTTGGGATTATTTTTCAAACCCTGTATTTTCCACTGCTTTTTAGTCTCCAATAACAACAAAGATACAACTGGGGCCATTTGAAAAACTGAGCTCTTTCTCATAACTTCTGCCACACTGGGAAACAGCCTACAGTAATAGTGGAAAATGATGGAAATAATAAATGCTAATATGCAGCCATTTCTGAACTGTACACTTTCCCTAAAAAAGAACAACTCCAGGTGAACAGTTTCCATTTCTGAGAATTTTGTTGGAAGTTAAGTTTGACTGCGGCAGTCCTCGAACAGCATGGCACCTCATGTCTCAGCAGATCTCCCAGGTGCCAACGACAGCTCGCTGCCCTTCAGCACCCAACCTGCACCACAGGTCAGATCCATGCTACCAGGATCTAGCCTCTCTCTTTCCATGTTCAACCAAAAATACACAAATTTTGGGTTGGCTTTTTCAGGGAGAGGAGTGGGTGTTTTTTTGGGGTTTTTTTTAAACTATCATTCCTGCTGGGAGGCATTTTCAAATTCTTTTTTTTTTTTCCCTTAGCCCCCTCCTTCTGGCACATCCCATTCTGGTTTACTTTGGTTTAAAATCAAGTGCTTATATGGTTATGGACGATATTTTAAAATGTATGATGGTTTTGTTATTTACACAATGGCTGTCTTGTGTGAAGGGATCCTAGGAAGAGTAAGGGAGACAGCAGCATTTAACAAATAAAAACACAGTTCCTCCTCAACTGGGATAGCTAGCCTTAAAAATGCCAAATTTCTAGGGAAAACAGGGTCAGTTTTACTGTTAATCTCCTGATAAAAGTCTGTAGCTGAAGAAATCCAGACTTGCTGAATCAGCGCATGTTCTGAAGTTTAAAGGGCAAATGTATCAATCAAAACCTTTCAAAACAACAGGCAGTATCTAGAAGCCATAAAGCAACTCTGTAGTTGCTAGTCCAGCCAGTGGGCAAACGGCATTGTTGATGAGATAACCTTCCATCTATCACCCTCTGCTCTTCCAAAATGGTCTGTGCAGCAAAACTCCCACTCTGTTCACAGTCTCTCACTGGACTGCACCAAATTTTCCTCCCTCAAGACAGAGATGTGGTTAATCTACCGTCAAAGAGTGAAAACCTGCTTCCTGTATCAGTTGTCCTGTCCCAAACCTCATTCTGTCATTAGCTCTTTAAAAGCAGGATTCACTATGTTAATATGCAGGGTCAAGAATAATTTCACAAATTTAAGAGAATGTTTTTCTCTTCTCCCGTGTGTTGGAAAGCTCATAATGGATGAAAGGCACCTATTTAGGAAAAAATCACTTGCTTAATTTTGCTATCCAAAGTCTTTTTAAAACACACTGTAAAACTATTGAACAGCATGGAGGCAGGTATTTCCTGAAGATGGAAGATAACCTCTGCCCCTCTTCCCACGGAGCTTTCTATCCAACACACGTTTCCAACTTCACCCTCTGTGACAAAGCACAGCTAATTTAAACTCCTTCCAGCTTTACATTATTCTTAAAAGCATTTTTAAAAAAAAGTATTGAAACAGAGACTACAAATCACTTGCACTGCCTATCTGAATACATTTTCTGTAGGGATTTCCTTAACAGGTCTTCTTACACAAGGTTGTAAAATTAAGCAGCGAGATCATTCTTTTGTTTTTACATACAAAGGCACAGATTTCTTGTGAGGTATGACAGCTTCGTCAGGCTCAGTTTGTCCAAACATAATCACTGACAGTTTGTTCATCGCTACAATAATTGCGTATGGAATGACAGATCACCTAACGTTCATACCTGCTGTGACTGTGAACACACCTTCTCTCAGTGCAGGTAATCACACACAAAACTACTTGGGAAACCAGGACTGTACCACCAAACTGATGTACCACGACCATGGCTTTCCCAGACTCCCCCAAGGCATTAAGTTCCAGCTCTTGTCCCTTGCAAACGCGTGATCTGACTTTCTGAAGGACCTGGTTACGGAAAGCCAGCCGTTTTGCCCAAGATGCAGCTCACAAATCTGTTTTCAATTTTAAGTCTCTGCAGATAACTGTGAAGTTTACAATCTTTCCACATCAAACATGCTGCTAGGGCCAAGGCACAGAGCTAAACTGTTGAGAAATGGGAATTTGGCACTGATCATCCCCTGGACAAAGCTTCCATCAGATCTATGCATTAATCTGCCGCAGTAAATGTTCTCTGAACTTTGGATACTCCTTGGAGGCAATAGCTGCTCTGTCAGCAAGACTCGGTCACTGGATTTGTGGAGAGGGCAGAGTTTTATTGGCAGCGGTCACTTCTTTTCCCCAGTTCATATTGTTAAAGTGCAATATGCATTTTTTTAATTCTTCGTATTTCAATATCTGGCTTCCTCTCAGCCGCCCTACTACTTTCTGACCACAGCAGCAAACCAACACACAACTCCTGATGAGACCAGAGCTGCCACTTCCCCAGTAGGTTAATATTAGAACTGGCACAGGATTTGGAATATGGACAGACTTTGTATCTTAGAGTCACTCATCCCCTTCTTTGCTAAGGGGACGACAGCTGACCCAAATCCTGCAGCTTAAACAAAATCAGCAGTGGATAACTCCAGTATAAATCTGATTCAAGGAACTAGAAACCACTCAGTCCACAAAACAAACCCTGAAATTCAAGAAAGACTCTTAAAAAAAAAAGAAGTTACCACTCAAAGAATTTCACACAATTCTCAAAATCCCAGTAAAGATCTGAAATATTTTTCTGAAATAGCAGAAAGAGTAGAGTGGCTCAAGATCACTAACAGCAGTGGCAGGTCAGAACTTCACTATTAGACTGGCCTCCGAATCTGGGAATACATCCAAAAGCCAGACTGCTCCTTGGTAATGCCGGGATACATGATATCAATTAACAGGTTTTACTTACTTGCTTTACAGTGGCTTTGAAGGCACCCAAAATAGCAGCTGCTCCACCACAGTCTCGTTTCATTCCAGGCATAGTAGTCTGTTTGAACAGAACCAGACAGATATTTTTCTTTAAAAGAGAATTTCACAGTAATGTCTGCTAAAACTAGTATTTCTGATGCTTTTGTGACTCTGGTCTTGACAGTCCTTAGCTGTAACAGAAACACAGAACACAGCGTCTGCTTATTGGTGGATCTTGTCTTAGAACTGGAAAATACTAAACCTCTGGTGCTAAGTCATTAGAAAACAAAAAAGAAAAAGGTTGTTTACGAGATTTGCACTGAGGCCAACTCAAATGCGTTTTGGATCTACTCCAAAATTAAACATCTTTGTTTCTAGCTTTCTCCTAGCAGCAGGCAATGCTGGGCAAAATATTAGGTAGCTATTTAACAGCTCTGTAAAATGCTCCTTGAATCCTGTTTGGTGGTCTTCCCTGGTAGTTTGTGTCCATATGGATGACAGCAGATCAAGTGCTTACTCAGATAAATATACTTTGGCTTCCCACAGACATTAACTGAATTATTTCCATCAGAAAACAACACTGTAAGCAAAGGCAGCAGAAGAACAAGTGTTTATGTACCTTTCCCTTAATGCTGAGTCCTCCAGTGTCATACACAATACCTTTGCCCACCCATGCAATGGTCTGTGTAGCACCATCTGGAGTGTGACTGAGAACTACTAGGGCTGGAGGATGCAGAGCTGCCTTGCCAACTCCGTAGATACCTGGAAAACAGAATTAAACCACTTGTGGGGAAGAAAGACTGTGGGGAGCAATCTGTGGCTATTTTCTGCAACACATCGTGGAATACTATGCGGAATAGAACTGTTTCAAAAATGTGCAAATAAAACATTACAATAGAGATGGGAAAACATTCCAATTAACCGATAGGGAAAAAAAAGCTGAGTTTTCGACAAGATATACCTCCAAAGCCTCTCTCTTTCAGCTCCTCATCTCGAATAATGGTAGGAGTAATCCCAAGATCCTTGCCAACTTTTTTGATTTCCTTAATCATTAAAAGAAAAAGGACATTGTCAGTCAGTGATCAGAAAGACACATTTGTGTCTTTCCACACGTATGGGCACCTAGGTAAGGGCTTTGTGTGATTTTTGCATGCATACACATACAGACATTTGGAGTTGGGAGTGGTGCTGGTTTTCCAATGGCCTAATTCCACTGAGACATCCTTGACTTACTATGGCATGAAATACAAATTTAACCTTTAAGCTTTGCCAGCAAAAGAAATCTTCAGAGGTGAAGGCCAGCTGTTCACTTTATTGGATCACGATGCAACACGACAGGGATATTTTCATTCTCAACAGCCTTCCAGATCTTGATGATAAAACTCATTTGGAAACATGTCAACTTCTGTCTCATAATTTCAGAAACTCTTATCACTATTGGCCTTAAGACAACACTAGCGCTGGCAAAGATGTCAGTGTCATGACTGAATCAAGAACTCACGTCGGCTGACTCCCAGTGCCTTACCCCAAGCTTTACACTCCACCTCATTCCAATTTATCACAGTTCTATGAAATATTAAAGGCCAAAGAAATAGGCTCAGCATCACTGGACAGGTTCTTTGATGTGCTTCCCACTGCTGACATACAGGTTTTGCTAAGAGACGCAACACTAGCTTCTGATTACTACAGTCTAGACTTAAAATTAGTAACTCTTACTCATCAGGTGTATTACCTACCTCCAGGAAGTTATCTGTGTTCATCTCATTGCACGGGGTGTCCACAATTCGAGCAGCCAGCCTGACTCCTTCTGTAGCACTTGCCAGGCACTATGAAAAGACATGAGGACATCTGAGAACTGGCCTTGCTTTGGCTGGTTTTCTGCATAGCTTTGCATCTAGCCCTATGCAGCCTATACCACACATTAATGCTTAACTGCAGCTGATCGCAGTTGTATTGAATGTCAATCAAACTAACCATCACTTTTTGTACATGTTAAGTTGGTTTTTTTCCTGTGCTCTCATTTCTAAGCAACCATATTCCTTCCCACAGTGAACTCATATTGCAAAATTAGTAGCCTTCTCCACTATCAATGGGAAACCAAGAAGGCAATGTGAGGTGGAGGAAAGAAAGATAAGAGAGAGCAAATTCAGAAAGACACGATGAGCTTATAGGCTGCTTGGGTTAGAAACTCGCAGAGATTACATAATCTACAACATGGGAAACCGCAAAATTTATATACGGCAGGCAGAGTGGCTGAGTGCAATGAAGATCACTACCACAAGACAGTCTGTATGGAAGGCCCATGTGGAATGTGGAATATTTCATATTTGTGTAAAACATGCATGCATCTGTCTGCTTATTCCTGTGACAAAATGGACTGACCAAAATCTTATCTAAGCAAGAGCAGACAGAATCAAAATACTTGACAGTGAGCACACCTTCTTTCCTTAAAGAAGGATCCTCCTGGCAAAAAAAACAACAGGGGCATGAGACACTAAGCTTTAACTGTTAACTCCTGGGAATTAACAACTTGAAACAAAAGACTTCCAGTAGCCACACGACACTGAAGACCACACACAGCAGAAGGGTCAGTCAAGACGGGTAACAAAGGAATCTGACGTGTTGGACAGTTATTTGTGCTGAGGTATCTGAAGTTTGGCTTGGCCAGACTGGCCTAAGAACTCTATACATTCCATATCCCAGCAGAGTCCTAAACCTTGGCTTGCTTTGGAGTGGTGCCCAATTCCCTACAATTACTTTTGATTGCTTTACATCCGCTAAAGGGGTAAGGACCTCCTCAGGAGCCAAGTTAGGTTTGGAGTGATCCACGTTAGAGCCATGCAGGTAAAGGGAGGTACTCTAACCAAAAGCTCAAGTCCAAGGGAAACAGTCTGACTTACAGAAATAAGTTGTGCCTGGGTTTGGCTGCTAGGGTACCCAAGAGAACCTAGATAACAGCAGCCTTTAATAAGCGCCTTGTAAACCTGTGACAATCTCTGCTAGTCCTCACCATAAAATATCCTGGACAATGCATTAGGTGCAAAATACAGCAACATGGTGAGGGAGAGGTTTAGCTAAAAAACCCCTACCACATACCTCTTCCATGCTCTACATTAGCTGTCTGGTGCTGGTTGAATTTAAGGGGTGAAAACTTAGCTTGGAGGAAGCCAGTAACAGTTTTGGCACCGACATCAAGGGGAAGAACAGGAGGTAGAAATCATTTCAGCTTTGTTTCTCAGTTATAAATAACCCAAGTGGTTTGGAATCTACCTATCCGAAGGAATTGGTTTTGACACCAGTTATGTTTTTTCTGATTTAGGGCATGGAAAAATTGAGTGATCGACAGTTGTACTCATAGCACGTCCGTCACCTTTCTGAAAACTGGTCTGGCATCAATTGCTGCGGCCAATTTAGTTCGTAAAGTTAAGGACAAAGTATGGAGGAAAAGATATTGAAAGAAAAAAAAAACAAAACCCGTAAAGCTGCAATTCCACGAATTTCAGATGGAGCAACACTGTCTCCTCTGTAAAATCCATTGCCAAAATTTTTAAGGGATTTGTATAACCTCACTGCCTGATCAGCTAAGTGAGTGTCCATCTGTACTGAAGCACACAACCTGGAGCACTGGACAGGACGTTGCCTAACAGCTTAAGCGCAAACCTTGGAACAGCTTTTAAGTTAGCACCTTGAAGAGGAATGACCCACCATGCTAAAAGTTACCGGATGCGGAACTTCCTCTCCATAACAGCCAAGTGCAAGGCAAACAGTCTTTGATTATCTGCTATTGAAAGATGACTTAGATACATTTAACTGTTACACATAGCTCATCTCCAAGCTGTATTGTTTCTTGGGGTCTTGTTTCTGGCTACAGTTCTGCTAGAAAAACTCAGCCAAAGACATAAATCAGACAGAAATAGCAGAGGCCATATGTGAATGCAGAAAAAGCAACTTTTAGTGACTTCACTGTGATATTCACCTGCACAACTACACACAGATTTTGCCCAGGAAAAAGAAAGAGAGAAGCCCACACACCGAATGCAATGTAATATTAAAGGCTGAAAACACACTATTTGCATCTATGATAAATATGAGAAAGGAGACATTTTCTTTGTGCTACTTGTTTAGTGTTTTTCACCCCAAAAATCTAAATTCTGAGTAACACCTTCAGCCTTTGCTTGCAGCAATATGTTCAATATTTCTATTCATAAGTGCTGTGAACCGACAAATTTCAAGGAACTTGACCTCAAATAATTTATTACTTTAGATACAACACCTACTCCACGCACAGCCTGACACATGTATTTGTGCACGCAACAAACTGAAGAAAAAAAATAATTCAGGGAATAATGGAAACAACTGATGATGGAAAAACCCAAAATCTTACTTTAAGCGTTGCCACTTCTATTGGTCCATTGTTTTGTCCAACCAGGAAAAACTCTACCGTTACCGTTTTCTTCTCTGTGCGTCTTGACGCACTGGACCGATGTGTGAATAACGGGAAAGCCCTGGCCAGCGCACAAGCAGAAGCGAAGACTTCGGACCGCTCACAGACCATCTGAAATACCCACCAGAAAACAAACAAGTGAGACAAACAACATTAGGGATGGAGAAGAGTACCCTTAAAAGGATCTGTTACCTGTGATTTTATTGGTGAACGGGAGAGGAGGGGAAATAACTGATGCCTGAATCAAGACAGACTCACATGTCATGTTTTGCATGGATGGAGTGGCAGGACAAACAGTACCAATGTGAACTGGCTCCGTTCATTTTCCATACAGAAATTAATTACACTGCTGGACTTGACTGTGTGGGAATTAGTACATCCTTACAAGGGAGCTGGACTACTTTAATTACACCAGTGCAATTAACACAGATTAGCCTACAGATTAAACAGGGGAACCATCAATATGTGTGCAAAAATGAACAAAGAGAGAAATGACATGAGAATGTGACTAACGTTAACCTAAAAGCTTTTTAACATGTAGAATATTTTTCTGAAGTTCACTACAGAAATTACAAATGGAAAGCAATTTTAGCTGAACGTTTTCACAGTTAAGGGCTAGTCCTGCAAAGGACTCACACTGCAGCATTAGTTTGCATTAAGACTTTCAAAACTCACTGAATAACACAAACAAGGCATCTTAAATGGGTTATGGAATACAGACATAGCACTCTGCGTGCAGGCTATGTCCACCTTTTAAAGCATGTGCTAATGTCATAAATTCTAGTTCTAAAAAAGCCACTACCGGTGCCCTTTGCACGGACGTTGCTAGTTGAAGACATTCCATACATATCCAGCCTTAATTCCCTCCAACTGCTTGAGCACGCGTAAGTTATTACGGTTAGGTCTTGTTTACGTGTCAGAGCAAAACCACTTACAAATGGCAGTGTAATTACATCGGTAAAACTTGCCCACCTCCAGTCTCCTTGGATACAGCTAAAATGATGAAGAGTCGAGAAAACACTTGACTAGACATTTCACCAGACGCGTTTTCAAATAGCCACTTACAACAATACATCTGTTGACACCTCCTGGAAGGCAATTTCTAACCAGGCGGGTGATGAACTGAGCTGCAGATGGACTATTGTGTCGGCTGACCCTGGAAGGCAAAGCGGCCACAGTGGCGTAATTCAGGTAGAGAGGACAGCTGTCGGTGGGGTTGGGATTCAGAGTGCTTAAAGCGGACTGCCATATCTGGGGAGAAAAGAAGAATTAAAGACAAAGAACTGCATCAGACTTTTCTTTCCATCTTGTTCCCTCTATGTTTAGGCACTCTTTAACGGCAGGATTTTAGGTGTCAGAAACAAAGAAGTTACGTGCACACCTTTAAATGTAATAACCTCTAGAGTTAAAAGAAACAGGAAATAGGACAAACCTGTTTATTAACCAGAAAATACAAATGTGCTTGCCATTACAAGCATCTCTTTTAAGCCATATGAATCAAAATTTAAAAACACAGCATTTAGCGCAAAGACTGTTTCAGACCTTTTTTAAGTTGAGGCAGTTTTCCTAGTGATAAATAGATGGATTGATATTACCAGTCCTGAATTATTGTTTCGCGTAGCAATTTAATTAAAAACAAAAAAACCTAATGGCAAAATATTGCCCTAAGAGAGCCAAGGCTCCAGCAAAAGACCTGCCAAACACCTAGCGACCGGAAAGCCGCGATGCAAACCACCGACCATTGCACCACAAGCCGCCACCGGTCCGCACCTCCCGCCGCAGCAGCCGGGGCTGGGGAGGGGGAAGCGCTGCCGCCTCCTTCACTGGGTGCGGGGAGGGGGCTCAGCCCCCAGCCGGCCCCTCAGCACGCGTGTTTCGGTCGCGGCGTTAGCTCAGGGGAAGGCAGAGCGCTCTCCACCCGCGGAGGGGGACATGGAGGGGGTCGGAGCGAAGCCTCACCCGCGGGTAAGGACGGGCGGCGCGGGTCCCCCCCCCACCCCGCAGCAACAGGCTCCTGCCGGACCTCGCTGAGCGGGGCGCGGACCAGCGCGTTGCCCCTTTATCTTTCCGTTAAGGGCCGCTCCGAGGGGGCTTCACGGGGTAAAACCTGCCGGCTCTGGGACTCAAGGCTGGGTCCTTGCCCGGGCGCCGCTCCCCCCCGGCCGCAGCAGGCCCCGGCGCGGCGCAGGCAGCCGCAGGCCGGGCGAGCCCCCGCCCGCCCCGCACCACGAGGCCGCTCGGGGCCGGGGCGAGGAGACGCGGCCTCGGGGGGGCCCGCGGGAGCCCCAGGAGGAGGCGGTGCGGGGGCCGCACTACCCTCGCACCGGGGCCGCCGCCTCAGGGGGTGCGTGTGTGTTTGGGGGAGGGGGGACACACGGGGTCACCGCGCTCCCGCCGCGGCCCGGCCTCACCTCCTCGGTGACCCGCGGCTGCAGCTTGCCCCGCAGCTGGGCCCAGGGCAGGCGGTGGAGGTTGTGGAGCTGACCCAGGACGAGCAGCGGGCGGCTCTGCGGGTCCGCCTCGCCGGCGCTGGCCTGGAACTCCAGCTGCACGTTCGCCATCTTCCTGCCCTCCGCCCGGCCCGTCCGCACGGCTCCGCCCCGCCGCCGGCTCCGCGGGGCGGGCACCACGGCGGGGCGGGCGGCCCCCGGCGGCCGCGGCGGGCACGGCAGGCGGGCAGCGCGCCGGGGCGGGCGGGCCGTGGGACCCGGATTTAGCGGAGGGAGCGGGTCCGGCTCGCGGGGTCATTTTGGGGACCTTCCGAGCCGGCCCCCGGCGCCCCGCACAGCCCCGGCACGGGAGCGGCGGCCTGGGCCCCGCAGCCGGGCGCGGTGTGCGGCTGCTTCGCCTCGGGGTTCACCCGCGCGAGGCGGGCGTGTAACGGCGGTGCCCTCCTCGACTGCGCTGGGAGCTCCAGGGTAGAAAAAAACGCTTGTGCCAGGCCTTTGTGTCTGACCCCAGCTTCGGAGAACACGGGAGTGGATCTGGGGTTTTAGAGATAGAGAAAAATGGGAAAAAAATACCGGGTAACGCTGCTGAGCAGAGCGAGATCCACTGCGTCCTCCAATCGCACGGGCGTTTTCGGAGAGGGAAAGGTCTCGGCACTCGGCCAGCCAGCTCCCTGTACCGCTGCCCTGCCACTGTAGCAAGCTGAGCGTCCCGGTTTCCCCTTGGCAATACCGTTTTAGGATGGAAATGGTTCATTTTGAGAGCGTGATGTTACATAGGGATAAAAATGGAAAAAGCTGAATTCCTGTTGTCTTCATTAAGTTAAATATTGGATAAAGCATATGCCTAAAAATACTCCAGAAAGATAGGAAGAAGCCAAAATAGGCTCTAAGGTGCAGCATGGGCATTCACTGAAAGGAAACAATGTTTTCCAAGCACCGGCTTTAATAGTAAATTTAAATGTTTACTTCAAACATAATCGGATATTTATCCTCATCTTTGTATATTTGCCAAGCACCTCCTGTTAATGTGATGTTGGTAGGGAATCGATACTCGTTAATCAGCTAGGAAAGCCAGGAAAGTCTAAACATCAGAAGAGGAGTGCACTTCCACTTAGAGTGGAAAAGCAAATGCTGATGCATATGATGGAAATAAACCTAAAAAGAAAAAAAATACTAGCTTGAATTAAAAAAAAACTTTCTTAGACTAAGGTCTTCATCTCTGAAGGGACATTATGGAAACTTTGTTGCCCGATACATTCAAAATTAACCTAAATAAAAGATCTAGGAAAATCTGTTGTAGGTGTCAGTCATACGTCCTCGCAGATCGGACGCAATAACCCAAAAAACAAGCTCCAAAACCAACTTTCATGAGTCTCTTTACTGAGCTGGAAAACATAAACTGTTTACTATGATTCCAATACATATGGACAGCGTGGGAGATAAAGACAATGACATGGAGCAATTATTTCAGGACTGAGACATTCCAAAGGTTCTTCCAGGCAGTAAGCCCCTAGTTATTGAGTACCAATTCTGCTACTCCTGCTACTGCAGGGACATCAATACAGCACTGTTCCCAAATCCCCGTTATCTGAAAGGTAAACAAAGCGGTAGGAAATACTCGTCTAGCCCTCGATCCTTCCCTCACCAAAGTTAAGGACAGCAGAGGAGGGTCCTAGTCAAGGTAATAGATTGCCTGAGAAAAATCAATTCTAGCGACAGTACAGAAAGTTTCTACAGGTTTTCCACTAGCAGCAGCTGCAAACATTTCTACTCATCGAGCCACCGTGGAAGCTGCAGCATGGACCAGTCCTCCATGGCCACGCCAATGATTGATCCTCTGCAAGTTACAAGTATTTATGGAATTAAGCCAGTCAAACATAATCTTACATAATCTGTTATAATTAATATGCAAAATCATCATGGATTCCTTGTTTTAGTGGATTTTAATTTAGCTAGGGAGGCTATTGGGTTTGGGGTCTCTGGTTTTTTGAGATAGTAAATATACATTTTTTCCAACAAAATCAGTTTCAGTCACCTAATGTGAGAACTTACATTTTGCAAGGCTGTACCAAAAGCAAGGTTTCCAAGGATTCAAGCAAAGGGGATAAGACTCCTTTGTGCTGTGGTAAGTGTTTCAAAAAGCAAACCTTAAATAAATACAATCTTGGCAGCCTCAGTGAATGCTATCAATTATATTCATTCAAATTTTTGGCATATTCCAAAAATGTACCAAGCAAAAAAAATTGTTCTTCCATTTTACTTTTCAGTTTCTAGAGAAGGCTTGCAGTAGAAATAAATTTGCTATTACAGTGCTTTTAATACTGTCATTTTGACATATCACTAGAATTAACTTGTGTTAACAAGGAGTAGCAGCTCATTTCTGCACGCTTGCATGCATTTTAATGGAGGAAATTCTGTACAAGCCAACAGCTTTGTAGGTCGTTCCCAGCAGGTGTGGAGCCACACATTCTTGGGAGATGCTCTAGGAATGCTGTTCTGTTCGAGTCATGCGGTTTCCCATTGCACTTTGTAAGGAATCAGAGGTTCAATACAAGCCGAGAAGAAGAATCCAGCAACCATGAAGAGCCACAGTCTGCAGAGGAGTGTGCTAGCTTTCTCTGCAGCAGCGTACGGAGATGATTACAGGGCTGGACAGAAGTGCAGTCAGTAGGTTTGGGCAGCTCTTGCTCCTGTAAGACACAAGTAGGCAGCAGCCACTACTAAAGCCGAGCTACCCCTCAGTTGCACTGGCTGTTTTGGGCTTCCACTGCCCAATAGCACAGATGATACCATTCTGTGACTCCACATAGAGGCATTTTTTACAAAGCACTGCATAAGGGTTTGATTGAGCTGCTCGTAATTAGACTGAATTGTTACAAGCTAGACATCTGAAATGATTTAGAAGCCTAGAAGTTGTTGTCTTGTGGGTTTTTTTTGTTTGTTTTTCCCCTGCATATAATCAGCTTCAATAAATTCCAGCTCAAGTTACACAAGGCAGTTGATATCTGAGTTTAGCCTCTTGTCCAATGCGTATTAAAAGTGCATTTCCTTTTACAGAATTTGGATGAAAATAAGTAGCCAGTTACCTCAGTGGAGTTAAGACACCATGAACATAACTCACGGGAAATAACTTTTGACAATGCAAGTTACACTCTGCTACAGAAAGTTCCTATTTTTTTTGAAAGATATTTGATATCACTGCTGCTTTCAATTTATTATGAAGAATACATAGAGAGGCATTAACATCACACAAGTATGTGCCAGGTTATATTTTTTTAAAAAATGAGTAATTGACCAATTAGGTTGGAAGTGTTTTATTACTTCTTTGAATTCATTAGCCATGATAAAATGTCAAAAGCACCAGTCAAGACAGAAATAAATAACACAATCTCATGTTAGAGAGAAAGTCGCAAATACAGTATATTAAATTATAGCAATATGCTGCTTCACACCAGCCGATGTAGACAGCACACTAGGGAGACAGTAGTTTTACTCACGATCATGGAAAAGATCTATTACCAGAACAGGGGAGCTGCACACCCAACTACAAGCATCATTCTTTCTTTTACCAATTTACTTTATGAATTTAATCAATGGTTTGAACTGACAGTTTTGGAAGTTCAACATCCCCTTTGTCTAGAGGTAACAAGAGTGGTACAAAGCTTTTCACAATAAGCCACACCAAAAGCCAAGGCTTTCACATCTTTGTAGTCTTTGCTTTCAGGTTTGTTCATACACCAAGTCAGTTTAAAGCCCCATCCTAAGTCCTCCTTGGTATACAGTAAAGAAACTCAGGGCAGGCAACATATGCAACATTGGTATCATAGTATTATGAAACTGCACTGCAGGGGCTTTCAGCGAAGCATCTCTGCAAGTTTATGGGGAGCACTGTATCAGTCCAAAAATAAAGTCAGTCAGTCCCTTTGGGAAAAAAAAAATCTATACAGAAAAGCCATATTAAAAATATTAAGGCAAGGCCTCTACAATTGCACACCACTTCAGGCCTGAATTAAATAATGAGTATTCTATTACTTAGATGTTGCTCTAATTTCTCTTTTACGGCCTACAGCAAAGTTTTCCACTGAAAAAAAAATAGTGAAAAAACTCCCAAATTCTCTACTGAAGGCCTAGTAACATGTCACTTACATGACATCTCTCATGGTCAGTAAGACCATGAACATGTCCTCTTCCAGGCAGGCATTTGAAAAATAATCTTCTGTCAGGGAAACTGGATGTAATGTGAACTGTAGTGAAGTCACTTATACAAAAAAACATAACACATAAGGACAGATGCACTGTAAGAAACAGCTTATGAAAGTATGAAACATTGAAACCCACTACAGTAGGTCAGATGGAGTAGAAATCCAAAAGGAGAATCTCTATTTTTTTAGGCTTAACTTCATCACTGCTTTAATGTAATGTCTATACTTTAAAGAACTGTACATGAAAAAATATATATGATCATTCTAGTGAGGAAAAAAAACATTCCCATGACTACTCAAGCTCAGAAGATTTTTTTTCTTTAATTAACTAAATGTGTTAAATTATGCCAGTGATTAAACCTTGTTATTTACAAGATCAAGTACTACTCAGATTCTTAGTAATGATGCAGTGTCTAAATTAAGATCACAGGGGCTGGATTACATTCTGGTTGCTAAAAGCTTTTTTAGCTGTCTATCCAGTTCTTTGGAGTTTTGGAGTCTGGAAGAAAGGAGGTAATTCAAACATTTTTGTGCCTCAACATATTTTACATCTAGATCAATTTTTTTTATGTAGTTACATGACTCGGTAACATGGTTTAAATTTGAAGCCTGGAACAACAGTGACATAAGAATACAGAAGACAACACATTTTTGTTCACAGTAACACACTAATTACTGTACTCACTGGTACCTCTGCATAGAGCGCCAAATTGTATGGGAGCATCATATTTCCTGACATTTTCCATATAATTCTTATAAACACCTCACAGATCACCAAACTTGTACTTCGAAGAATTATACAGAAACATTGCACAGACTTTGCACCACGAGGGCTTATACATTCAAAGGCAGCTTTCTGCAGTGCAGGTCTATCCATTCACATTGGGGAAAAAAGTTCACATAAACTCCAAAAATCAGAAAATGAAGTGAAACCTAGTGTGACTTTACACCAATAAGAACAACAATAAGGACAATTACTATAACAAACAAAATTAAAATAACAAGCATCTTCCGATTCTTCTTTTGATATTGCTCTGCCTATAGAAACAGAAAAGAAAGAATTAATACTTAGATTTCTGCAAAGCTACAAAGTACAGGCTCTTATTTGCAAAATACATGTGTCTCAATTTTCTTGGGTAACTTGACATTTCATACAATGTTTATTGCAAGCAGCTCCCACAAAATAACTCTGGTCTGCACCACAGACTTAAGGGAAGTGTACACGGATGTCACATCTGTCCACATTAAACAGCAGACTCTGTAAAGAAGAATGCATTCTCACGTTGGCTAAGCACTCCTTTGTGACTTCTTTCAGCAGTCCTTGAGGGGGTCCTATGCCTCCACAGGACATACGAGCCGTGCAGAAAAATGATACTGCATTTGGAAGAACACTTGGCTAGGAAGACCATGGAAACAAGATCAAGCAACTGGGTATGTGAAACTCTGAATAGGAAAAGTTGGTAAGATGTTTTACCTCATTTTGCTGATTCTTCCTGTATTATATTTGAAGGACATTGACATTCACAAAAAACCCGTCATTTTTTAATAGGCATTTTTGGTGTACCTGATTCAGTTGTGCATTTTCATTTAATTTCAATTAGAACTGAAAGCTTTCTTTTTTATTTGTTTCTCAGTTTTCTGCTTCATTCCTTCTTTCTTCTAACCACATTTTCTCATCCCTTTCCTCTTTTTCCCAAGGGAATTAGAAGGAGGCAACATGGAGAAAACTCTCCAAAAGCCAAATAAAAGTCTGCTAATAGAAGCTAAACAAAACAAAACTGCATTTAATTATTTTAAAATTAATAAACCTTCAAAATGTAAAGGGAAACAGATATTATTCATTCTCCTTTATAGTCCTTGGAAAGTAATTATTTATTATCAGATGTGCCAAAAAGGCATTTTTGACTTGAAACTAGGTAACATGCAACCACTGTGATTATTTACTTAATTAGGCTTTAAGTATCAAAGCCTGACAAAGTGTCACAACTGACTCCAGTTTTCATGTGAAGCAGGAATTGGTAACTAGTGATTCACATCACCAGACTTCTGCAGTGAATTAATGCCATTTCTGTGAAAGTGCTGTCTCAGTAGTTTGTAATAATTATGCCAAATAAAACAGAAAAGAAAATTGACATTACAGGTATTAAATCAGAATAAAGTTACCAGCAGTATTAGAAACAGCGGGATATCCATCTTTCATGCTATTCAGACCTATATGTCTTCCATAATAGGTGAAAAAATTCCTACGCTGTACTGAAAACAGGTACATATTGCATCAAAAATCCATACTCCAGTCAGCAATCCAAACAGGGGTTTGCAGACACTTCATTAACTACCACTAGACAAGAAATAGTGTTAATTCCAACCGATTCATTTATTTCCAGTTCAGTTTGGGCAAATTGCTTGCAATTATTTTAAGCCTTGTTCACCAATGGTCGATGCCTTATTTTAGTGATTCCCACTTTACTTTTGTATGTAACAGGAAAAAAGCTATAACCAATTTATTTTGCTTTTCTTCAAATGTCACTTTTTTGCTGTCCATATTAGAAGTCTACCATAATATTAAGTTGAGTTTGCAGTAATAAGATGTCCACATTTCCATAACAGAATGTTTTACTTAGAGGCTTTTGCATAAATCTTTCATTCTACTTTATTTCCAGCAGTGGAAGGGCTGAACTAAGCTGACAAGTCAGAACTTAGCTTAAAATCAAATCAAAACAAAAAAGCCAACAAAACAACCACAAAACTCTGTTCTGCTGCCAATTCAAACTTTTCAGATGTTCATAGGAAAACTTAACTTTAAAAGCATAAGGTTGGACCTAACTTCTAACAAGTGTCAGATGGTAAGAAAAAACATTAAAAATTCTTGCTGCTTGCACTACTGAGATAACGTTTTCAACTCAGGATATATCAACTGACTGAAATCTATAGTGAGGTACCCAAAAACCAGTCCTAGTTCACAAGTGCTGGGCTCTCAAAATAGAGAAGGAATTGAAGACAGGTCCCACCAGGTCAGCAATACAAAGACCAAAGCACATTGCTTGGATGCCCAGAAGGTTATTTAAGAAATTAACACTAGGCATCAAGCATGATATTAACAAGTTCTATGGGAAGTTCCTACTACAGTACAGTTGGACATTTTGTCTTGTATGGCAATAATTTCTAAAAGGGATCATGTCCAATTGAAAAATGATGAAATAAGTTATCAGCTATAAAATTATAAAGTATTATTAGATATGCAAAGCAGCTTAAGTATTCTGTCAGCTTACCTTATGTAGTTGTTTTAGACCCTCTTCAGTTTTCATACATGACTGTTCAACATTGTAGTCAATTCTATCTAGAACCGTTCCCTAAATAAAATGGAGAGAATGAGCATCAAATTGAACCTACGTGAACTTCATAAAGCATTTATTATTATGAGCAGGAGAGTTATTAACAATCCTCACAGCAGACACCTAGTCAACTATGTAAACTATGAACTTTTACAGAAGAACTAGTTGGAACTTCGATAAAGGACCACATTGCTCAATGCATAACTGGCAGCTCTGTCACCATCTCACATCACATCCCTTAATAATCACCTTACTTCCAGTTCAGGTAGTTTTGGCTGACATTTAACCTAAACTGAATCTCCGGGAGAAGCCAACAGAACTTGGGCATTCTATGTTTATTTATTTATTTGTCTAACAGCCATAACCAATTGCATTTCTATTTCTTTTTCCTTCATTAATTCATCCTCTGGCAGCTTTCAAGCATAGGAAGCCTTAGCCTGGAGAGGTAAGTTTGGAAAAGCAAGAAGCACATGAAAACAGGATGTTAAACCAGGAAGAGTCTGTAAGCCTTAACACTACATGGAATCTCTATTTCTTACTAACACTGTGATGTCAACATACCTGCTCTACTATCATTGCTCCCAAGTCCCTAAATATTTCATTGAGATCGGAGATTGACTGTACAATCTGACGGATTTCTCGTTCCCGCTCTTCCACCATTAGTGTGTTTTGCTCCACCAGTGCTAGCTGGTCATCTGTAAAACCCTGTCAAAATAAAGATTTAGATGTTGAACTAACACTAACAGCGTGAAAACACTAGAAATAATTGTAAGTATTAAGATTTCATAACACAACAGTCCTTTTGGAATTTCCATAGTAGACAATTGTAAGAAAAAAAATCATTGCATTTAAAAAACAGTTTCAGGGCCACTAAAATTACTTGGACAGCTATTCATAGTTTTAGCAGAGAAAATTTAAGTCTTACATCCTGCCTGAACACATAAACAACTTCTAAAAATAAGATCTGTCCTAAAGAATGTTTTTATTGATGCAAAAAACCAATACATGCGTCTTGTAGTTACGGAATATCTACTGATTGATCAGCATTACAGGAAGTCCCATAATGTCAGTGGTCATTAAAATGTATAAAGACCCAGCAGCAATTCTGATTCTGTTTTAAACTAGAGATCTTTTTGTCTCACAGGCCATTCACAACTGAATACTATCCTTCCTCCCAACACTCATATGGAGTTAAGTTAAAAACCTCTTGTACACAAGATTAGGATTAGCTGAAAAGTTGCCTTAACTTTTTCTGTACGTTTTCATAAAACTAAGCATTACCCTTAAGAGTATTCTATGGCACTATTAGCTAGGATGCAATAAAACTGATCCCATCCTTGTTTAGAAATGCAGTGTCCCCAGACGCCACAACAGATGAAAAGAAAGAAGTGTCTGGTACTGCTGTACAAGATAGCAACTTAACTGTGCAGAAACAGATAATTGTAGCATTATTTGCAACCATCAGTAATATTGAAAATCTTGTTACACTTTAGAGTTAACTTTAAAGAGTGCCACCTTCCACCCAAATTCAGAATCACACAATTTTCTAACAATTATTCTTGCATCGGCCCAGAAAGGTGGCGTGACAAGGGACAGCACTGTGTTTGCAGACGTTCTAGTCCTCGTCAGTCACATAAGGAGAACTCGGTAGTCAAACTGAGCTCCCTTACACTGCCACACTGAGGCTGATGGCACAATCATCTTAACATCGCAACAGCAATACTAATTAGGAAAAGGCATCAAATCTGCAGAAATAGAATTTCCATGTAGCTAGGTGCTGATGGAATACCATTTTGACATTTTCATACTAAAATTAAAGGTACATTAAAGAGTTTCTTCATATTGGATTTGTGTAATAATACTTGACTTACCCTATCGTAAAGTGTATCATCCTCCCCATCATCCATCAGTGGGACTGCGGTGTCGAAAAAGTGTTTGGATCTTTCTTCTCTATTCTTCATGCCTGTACAAGACAAACTATGTTTGAGCATAATATTTACGCACATTAAAGTCATAGTAAGAGCAAGGTCTGAAGCACTAGACAGAAAAGCACAGGAAAAGATCTGGCTAATAAATTACATAAATAGCAGTATCTAAATTGTAACTGTCACATAAGCTTACTACTTAACAAAGCATAACAAATTCAACAAGACTTGCAAGACTCCAATTAAATAAGTGATTTTAAGTCCATGAAGTTCCATGAAGTTAAAAAAAAGTATCAGGTAAGTTAGGAGCCTTAAAATACAACCACTCTAGGCTATTTTCTAAAAAATTCTCTTTGGCACATCCCTTGTCTGAATTGTAATCCTAAGTTCCACTTGTGCCATTTATAGGGGAAAAAATACAAATATCAGCACTAAATTTGAAGATGAAGTTTTTGTGGGTTTCTTCCAAGATTAAAATAATCTCAGCTGAAAACAGAATTGCACACAGTTTCAGAGATTTAAACAGAGGATATTCCACTTCCAATCTGTTTATAGATGCAGAATTTTAATTTATCACAGACTGCCTTTTGAAGTTTAATCTGTCACAGACTGACAGCAGGTATCGTGTCTGAAGACCAATGGCTGCTTCACCAGTACAAGACAAGTAGCTTCGCAGACCACAAGCTGAGAAGCAATGATGCATTAAAAATGCAGATGAATGAAATATGCTAGTTTTATTGATACATTTAACAATGAAATTTCACCTTTACCAATAAGAAAAAGAGGTAGAAAAAAGCAGTTTGAACACGGGCTCTGAACCAGAAACTCCCCAATTCTCACCACCACTCTAATATACTTCTGTAGTCCTGCGTGCATCTCTTAACCTTTCTGTGCTTCAGTTCTCCCAACCAAGAAAATACACACACCTCAATTAGTGGTTTTCACAGAAGGTACCTATGTATTACTGTATCTCTTATGCTTACGTTTGAGATAGTCAGACTGTGCATGCCTGAAGTTGGTGGATAGGTCCTGAAGGGACTGTGCTAAGGAAGACACTACATTCCTGAGAACACGTGCTTCTTGTTCTGTACAACTGCGTGACCTGCTCTGCAAGACCTGGACTGCTCTCTGACATCTGTGAAATAACTGAGAAAACAATTCCATTAGTAAAAAACACACAGCAACACACACTTTAAAGATCACATTGCAAAAGTTCCAAATGGAAAACTAATATTTTGATTTCTAGATTTTTAAAATAAATTTCTTATTACCCAGTGCAATGTTTAAAAAGGTATGGAAACACAGAACATAGATGGACAAACAAAGCTAACATGGTAGCAGAGTAACACAACTACTTCCAATCAAAGACATTTGCTTCATTATAACTGCCTGGATATCTGCATTTCTCTGAGATATCCGTAAATGTGATTTGCTTAAGTCTCCCAATCCTATTACAAGTAGGAAAATCAAGGGATAAGTAAGTGAACCAGGAGATCAAGTGACTGGTTGAGAAATTCACCAAGGCAGTGAGTGCAGTACCAAGCATAGAGCCGAGGACTTCTGGCTCACTGTAATACCAATTAAAAAAAAAGTTTTACTCAAAGGAAACCCCTGCCTCATCACGATGCATTCCAGATATGTCAAACTGTAGGTTTAGAATTGAAAAAGTCTGTACCTGTGTGATCTCTTGGGTTGTTATTTCTATTGCCCGTTCTTCTTCACTGCTGTCATCCAGTGTTGGTCTGTTTAAATGTTTATCGTGAAGACTGGCTAATTCTTTCATCTTCTGTTTAACCCTGGTGATATCATACTGAATCTAAACCAGAAAACCCAACAATGAAGAAAGGGAAATGACTAATGTTTCAGAGGAAAAGGTTTGACAAATGCTAGACAAAAATAATTGAAAACTCTATATAACATAAGCAGACCTAAGAGCATTTAAAAAACAAAAAAGCTGACTAAGAAGTAACTGAACACTCATACACTTTGAGTTTGGTTCTTTTTAACCCTTCTCTTGTTAATCTTAGGCAAGACTACTGTTTCCAAATATGCTTCATTAAGTTGGAATAATAGTTTTATCATTATATAATTAATATAGTAAGAAGGTTTAGCCAACTTAAAAAAACGTGAATGAAAATTCATATCACACCTTCAACTCTGTCAAACATTGAATAGCCTGAACTTAACAGTAGAAGTTAAATTACATGCTTTCAAACAAGTCATTAAAAATACATCCATAAGGATCATTATTATCATAGCAAAAAGGAGACTGATCACCTTCCTGCACAATGGGTTCTGTACACGCAAACCAATTAGCCAAATGTGCTCTGAGAGTACATTTTGGAAGGATTTCCTGAAAGTCAAAAATGGCTTCACCTGGAAACATTCAAGGCCAGGCTGGATGAGGCTCTGAGCAACCTGATCTGGTTGGGGATGTCCCTGCTCCTTGCAGGGGGGTTGGACTAGATGACCTTTGAAGGTCCCTTCCAACCCTAACCATTCTGTGATTCTCACATTTGTCTGAATATTTTCATAATGTGGAAGGCATCAGTACTGCATAGGCAGGAAAAAGTCTCTTACTAGAAAACACTAACACTTTGTGTTTTCAAATAAACTGCTAATCACCATTTTAGAGTCTATTCAACTGGCCCCCTCAATGAGTTCAAACAAAACATCTACTGGAAGTGCTAGTCTTTTTGTACTCTTCCTTCTAAGTTTCAAACTGAGAACAACTTCGCTAAAAGCTTTAGGACCTTCTTGCAGTCTCAAGTCTAAACACTCAGCGTAATGGTCCCAGTGCACCTTTAATACTGTGCTCCCACTGATGATGCAAACCCAGTCCTCTGGAGTTTCTGGCCCTAGATAATCTCCCAGACAAGTCACAGCTTGCCTGATATTTTTCTCTAAATAAGGGTGTCCCTTTAGAAAACATGCTTATTTAAGTCTTTCTTCTAGTACTACCTCTAACATTCTCAATGCTGTAAGCTTTATGAAACTGACACCACTAACAAATCCCGACATGAGAAATCACACTCTGCATTGGATTTGCCATGCAACTTACTTCATCTGCACCATCAACCCATTTGGGAGGTAAGCGTTTTGTTACTCCAATTGCTGCTTCGGGATCTAAACTTATTCCCGATACCAGTGCCATACGATCATCAGCAAGCTAAAGAAGAGAAGAAGAGACAGCAGATTAATTTTACTTAAATTAGATCCAAATCCTTGAGCATTAGGAAAAAGTGCATAAAAATTAACTTTGAAAATGTTTGTGCATGATGCAGGTATGACCAAGCTCCACATCTTTTGATTGTCCCTATATGCTAATAACCTACACCCACCCACTTCCTACAGGATCTGAAAGATTAAAGTTACTCTTGGATACGTGCTTGCTGCTTCAGCTACACGACCTGAGGCAAAGAAACTTGCAGGCAAATAGGTGGAGTAATTCTCCAGAAAATTCCAGAGATCGTCAGAGAGTAAATAAGACAATGTGCCAGCCAGCTTATACACAGCTTTCCACAGGAAGGCTGAAGATGGGGAAGGAGTAAAAGAAACCCTTTACCACAATTAGTAGTCATAATTTGAATAACTCAGGTGCCACAAATCAGGGGTTTATATTATTGGAGACTGATGCACACTAACGTACAGCAGCAGTCATAGTTGCAGAAGGGTATGATACACTTGTTGGAGACTATTTTTGGGAATATAATTTAATTTGTGGAGTTGAAATATTACAAGGTTTTAGAAAAAAACCCACATAACTAATTAAAAGTATTTTTCAGAGTCAGAAAATGCCTGTGATAAATCAGAATCTTATTTTTTCAAATAATACTTTTGGGTGCAGGTTGAATAACTTCAACCTCAAGAAAGCTTAAAATATGACAGTTATGAAGGAATAAGAACATAATGTGTGGAGAGTTTGTTTTGTTTTTGTTTTAAAGCTTAGTTTGGCAGAAACCAAAAGCCATGGCCTGATCTTGAACATACAGGTGCAAATTTATTGATCTGCTTTGATATAATTACCAGTAAAATGTGCTGTTCACCCTCAGTAAGAATTATTTTGTTAAGGACAGTTTAGTGCTACTGACCTTTAAACAGATCAGAAGATTTTTCTTGGTAGGGTTCAGAAACTTCTGTAAATAGACTCCGTGCTATAGCACGGGCACGAAGAAACCTATTTCCACAATGGTACAGTGCTGGATGAAGTTGTCCAGAGAAAGCATGGGATCTTTGTTCTTGAAGGTTTTCAAGACTTGATCAAGCAAAGTCATGGATTATTCCATACAGATTACCAATAGTCCTGTTTTGAGCAGGAGCTTGAACTAGGTGATCTCCAGAGGATCTTTCCAACAAGCATGCCTACAGTTCTCCAGTTCAAGGCTGAGCACGATACACACCTAACGGTGTGCAGGGCCACAGAGCAACATTTAGCGCTGGGACCATAGATGCTTCCAGTCATCTTCCTCCTCAGAGAGGAAGGCAGAGGAATGGATGGAATTGTAAGACTATAGATCTTCTTGTTGTCAGTTGAACCAGGCTATGTAATTTCAGAGATAAAATAACCTTCCTTTACTGGAGATAGAGGTGGTATCATCAGTGACACCACTTGAAACATACCTAATTACTTCATTATTTGTTCTCAGGGAAAGATTTTATACAAAAACTTCACTTCTTAGCTTCTCCCAGACTTCTGATTTTCCTTTATCAGGCCTGGAAAGCTTTGTTGTTCCCCACTCCTTTTAAAAAATAATCCCTCTTCCTTCCTGGGCAATTCTTTCCTGAAAGGCAGTTTTTTATCCCTGACCAATACAGTCTGTACAATTTATGCATAGCATAAAAAATAGTTAACAGCTCCATTGTACAAAATCACTATATCCCATATGTATACAGCAAGTCAGTAGTTTATACATGTATTAACATCTATTAACAACGTAACATTACACCACAAAATACTTCTCTTCTCTATGCAGCCTTGTCCTTCTACTGGAGGGACTATGGAGACACCTCATCCTATATAATGAAATTTAATAAACTAGCAGAATAAAGGAAGGAACATTTCAACTTAATGTATGCTTGATGTGCCATGGCAGAATAAAATGTGTAAAACAATACCTCATCCAGCTCCTGAAGCGATTTGTGGATCCCATCAGCCCCATCCAGTTAGAAACAGCAAAAGAGAAAAGGGAAAAAAAGAGACATAGGACAGATATGGGGTATGATCAGTTGAGAAAATACTGATTAATTTAAGCATGATGGTTTACCAAGAACAAAACAAATTGGCTTTTTAAACACAGTTATTTAATAAATACATCATGATATTGTACTTTTTAAGTCAGCATTTTGCTTGATGCACAAACTTTAAAGTATTTCAGTTACTTGGTAAACAGAAAGAATGTAAGAGATGAAGTTAAGAGCTTGGTTTGTTTTCCAAAGTAACTGCACAGTGAAGTTTCTAGTTACTAAAATGTCAGCTGGAAAAACTGCAACAGAATATACTGAAGTGTGACAGCAAGGGTAATTTGACTGCAGTATTCTACATCCACTGGTGAGTTAGAAGGTTTGAGTATGATTGGAGGCTCCACATACAAGCTTTTGTAAGACATTTATTGACAAGCACCCCAGTTATCACAGGATAAAACACACAGCAAAAGACAAAAAGCAAAAGCAAATGTAGTATACACTCACTTATCTACACACTTCAGTTATGCTCTAGTTTCCCGTAACATTAATCCTACATCTGAAAAACACAAGAGGCTAGTGTCTGCAACTTCTCTATCCATCAGTCTCTGTACTGTAGAGGGTACATGTAAGCAACAGGCTATTCCACTGAAAGATTAATAAAGCAAGCATGTCACATCTGAAACAAGGACAAAATACTTGTGGTTTAACAAAGTGGCGGGCTTCAACTAACGATCTCTTTTATGCTACACCAAGCTTTTGAAATAGGACTATACTGTTAAGAACGTTACTTTGATTATCTGAATTTAAGGAGTGGTTGACTGTCCACATGGAAATGTATCTTCCAGGGCAGAATGCAATTTTTGACCAAGAGCTCTCATAGTAAAGGATTTCTTCAGAAGCCTGGAGAGTGAACTAAAGTGAGCCAGAATACTATGAGCTAGGATTTGCAACACTGCCCTGCTGGCACGCAGCAGCTCTGCTCTGGGGATACCACCCAAATGAAATGATAGTTAGCTGCAACTCTGACAGCAAAACCTTAGAAACATGAAAGGTGAATAGCTCCCACTACCATCTTTACACCTCTGGGTAAAATAGTATGCCTGCAGTGAGTAACTACGGAACTCTCAACTGCCTACCAGGATCAAAACAGAGCCATTGACTAACTTCATCCACCACACAAGAGCAGTGACTTCCAATCACTGCTACCTTTGATTACATTTTAATGAGCATCCTAGAAAAATAGCTTCAATTAATGTTAACAAACACTGTAAATAAACACTTTATGCAAGTGCTAAGTGTTAGTGCACTCACTGTTGAGTAAAAGTGTAGTTTCACTGCTCAGTAGTCTGTATGTGAGTTCAAACTATCACTAACAGGCGATATTTAAAAAAAATCCAAGGAGCTAAAAAAGTTATATTGATATTGGCAAACCCCCATGTTAACAAGAACTAAATGCAGTGCCAAATTAAACACATACAGTACACATTACTATTGACATTTCCTGTTCTGCAAATGCAGTTTGATACTTAGTTTGTTAGACACAGGTGTAAAAAGTTAACAATTGAACAAAGGCCATTCAACAGCAACTCATCAGCTGAAATAAAATTCGCAGCACAAAGTACTGCTTTTCCTAACTAAAATGCATTAATGCAAAGCAATTTAGAATGATGAGACTGCCAGCAGGTATTTACTGGTGCCTATTACAAATTAATCGTAAGTTTGAACAGGAAGCATGAAAACTTCAGCAGAGCTGAGCTGCCAAGCAGTTCATCACAGTCTGACTAGCTCACAACTTAGAAGAAGCTGCATCAACTGCCACTGAACAAATGGCTTTTTGAAATTTCTGGGATAAGGACTCATATTAGAATATACTGACTGCCCTCTCTCACAGATGACTTTGAGTATTATTTGTATTTTGGGGGAAAAAAAAATTAAAAGGGCAACAAACATCAGAGCAAATGATGGCAAAATTCAAGCAATGTGAATAATCTACCCTAGTGTGCTTAACAGTGCCCACACTGAAGTGAATAGAAGAGTTCTGCTCTATGGAATAACTAGGATATTTTCCTTTGGGGAAAAGGAGGCATCAAAGAGCACAGCAGACGCAAAACCTCATGTCAATGCTGACATGAAGTTATTAGGACAATAACCGCATTTATTCTTCATGAAGTGAATAGAAACGTGATCGGCACACGGGCAGACCTCTTCTATTCATTTTACATCAAGTAGGAGGAAAAGGGACTCAACGAGGTGGGGAGGGAGGGGCAGAGGGAAAGTACAGATGATAGTGGGGTTTTGAGGAGAGGGCTCAGAGAAAAGGAGGTAGGGAGAGCTGGGGCGGGTGAGGGGGCCGGGAGGGAGCAGCGGGGCACACAGCACGGCCGCCGGGCAGCCCTAGGCGCAGCAAGGTACAGTAGGATGAAGGGAGGAGACTCACCGCAGCAGCCATGCTACGTGAACTCAGAGGGCTGGAGGAGCCGTAACTACTCACTTGCTCGGCCAGCAGCTGCCGGCTCTGCACCGCGTTGTTCCGCAACAACAAGAACGCGTCCGTTAGACGCCGGGTGGCCATGGCCTACCGCCCCGGGGCCCCTCGCCCCGGGGCCGCTCGGTGCCTCGCCGCCGGGCCCTCGACCCTAGCTCAGCCCAGGGCCCGCGGGCAGAGGTGACGCCCGCTGGCCGCTCACAGGGCCCGGGCGGAGGCGCCCCGCGCCGGGCCCCCCCGGCCGCGGGCCCCATCCATCCCCCCCGGATCCGACTGCAGCCCCAGCAACGGCCCGGCTCACTTCCGCGTTGTGCATCGCTCAGCACCTTCCGCCCGGCCCGCCGCCCCGTTCCGCCCGGGCCCGCCGGCTGCCGCTCTAACGTTCCGGCTCTCCGGTGGGCCGGGGGGAGTGGGGCAGCAAACCCCCACACCAAACCCAAACGGCTGCGAAGTCCCCCTTAGAGCTGAGGAACCCCAGCTCCCTCTGCTGCTCCTGACCTTAGCGGGCGCGGGGGGGGGAGCGTTAATGCCTTATGTCAGTTGCCTGTAATGACAGCCAGGTGTGGGCCTAGGCAGCCTCCGTGCCTCCACACCTGTCCCTGGGCTCCCTCGCTGGTGGCTGGGCTGGAGCCCTGCATTTCCCTGCCGGGGAAACCGTATAAAAATAGTTTCGTACAAAGAAGCCCTAACATTTCCATAGCGTTTTTGGTTGACTTGCTCCTTCTCACTGCTGTGAAGTATCCTCAAGAGGCACAACTTAGGTTCAAAGCAAAATACTGCAGTATGACTGCTTTCAGCCTTCCCCAAATTTCCCTTCAGTGAATTTTCTGTTTGCCAAAAAACATCACACAGCTGTTTGCTGGCTTTGACCATTTAAAAATCAGGATGTTCCTTGAAAATGAACAAGTCATTTAAAATGCCAATATTGTATTTGACTTTCTGAAAGAGGCTTTTTAATAAGGCAAACATAAATTATTTTTCCCATGCTGCTCCATCAGGCTGGTCTGGCTCCTGCTGCGTGGGGATGATGTGACATGAGGTGGGGTTTGGGCTCCCTCCTACGCACCCCATGCCAGGTCTGCACCTCGTGCCCGCACCCAGGGGACATCTGACCGACGTGTCCCTTGTGAAAATGGCAGCAGCCACTGCCCAGCATGGCCAGGGCAGCTGCTACGTGCTGGTTATCAGGAGACTCTCTAGCTTAAACGCTCAAAAAACCTCCCCAAAACAACTGGTATTTACACATGTGGTAGGAACAGTGTCTATAATCACAACCACATTTTCTGGAAATGTTACTCTGTTTTATCTAACCGCCTGGGCAAACTTTTACAGTGAGAAACAGAAAAATGTATTACTTTGCTATTATAAGACATTTGGGGAGTTTTCTTGAGCAGCCCTTCTGCCTCAGCGGGAGAGACTCGAAACTTGGAATTTAGCAAGGAAATAAGCTCCAGTCGTATGAGGACTAACGCACACGTTTCATTTTTCGTGGTCTGGTGAAATCTGCTTTCATTTTGGCTGCCTGACAGAGGCTTTAAAAATATATGTATGTACTTCATTTCTTCATGCTAATTTTTAATCTACTGTAACAATTTTTTATTCTATGAGAACAGTTTCAGCTAATGGTCTTCCAGCCTTCTCTTGGCACTGCTGCTGTGGCTGTAGGGTGAGAGGAATTTCTCCTGCTGTCGGCAGTCTCCCCATGATCTTTCAGGTTGGGATGTGTACGCAGGGAAAACTGGTTGGAATATCTCACACGATGGGATGGCGAACATGAACCCAATGGGAAGCCTATGTGGTGGAAGTTGGTACACACCAGCAGTTAACATCTCCTGCTTCCTGATTTTTGACAGCTAAAAAGGTTTGAATGCTGGGCAGGGTTGGAATTTAAGCAGAGGCTATAAAAAGTATTCAAGACTCATACACAGAGGGATAAAATTCTGCAAGGAAGGGGTCCAGATTTAACTCAGTGAATAACCACTTCAAAGTGGATATTAGGAATAAGCAAAGGGAGTAGAAGGAATGGAAAAAAGGATTAATCAAAGAAAACTATGTCTTAGAAGTTAGGAAGTGTAGGCATAAAGGGAAATGTGCCAGAAGTAAAGCTGAGTTAGACCTCGCAAAGGAAATTAAAACAAATAGCAAAATTTTCTTCAGGCATACATAGCAGGAGGGGAAGGAGACAAGAGGCAGGGGTGATGAAAGGGGGAGAGGCAGGACACAAACAAATGCATAGGATGCAGTGGAAATGTACACAGAGGAAATGAATGCATGGAGATAGAAATAATTTCATCCAAGTGGAACAAATCATAAAGATAATAATGTGATGATAATTTGGACTAGATTATTGTTGTAGGTCTCTTTCCACTGAAATATTCTAATTTCTGACCCAAACATTTAACAGCAGTGGCCTATCAAGATTATATCTGGCTGTGTAACAGCATCACCGCAGGACAACGCAACACAATTTGAAAGCATGAAAAATTGTTCCAGTATTTAAAAAGAGGAAAAATTATTGAAGTCTGATCCAAATAAAATACAAGACTTTGGATAAATTTAGCAGGAAAGAATAATACCAGATGATGGCAGATAGAAATGGTCTAAAACACAACAGAGTTTACTGAAGATGCATAGTGCTAGTCTAACCTGATGACTTTGTAAGGTAACTAATTTTCTAAACAGAGAAAAGTTAATAGATCTGCTCTCTCTGGTAGTGAATAAATGTAGGCTGGAAATTAGAAGAAAACATTCAGCCATCAGAGGAATGAGTCCTGGTATATCTTTCCTACAGGCATGGCAAGGGCAAACAAACACATTATAAGGCAGCACTGGATCCGTTTATTGAAAGGATCATATTTTCCCCTCCTAAGACAGCACATATCCCTAAATAAATCTTTCTAAGCATATACTGTTAATATTTTTGACTGTTGCTTCTTGGTGCTAAAGCTCACTGCCATAGGTTCCTTTGCCCTCTTACCTGCTTTTTCAACGCCTATTCTTTTCTGCTGTTCTTAACGAGCAACGAGATAGCAACGCTGCCTGCACTCGCACATTCCTGCACCCACCGCCTCCCACAGCCAGGGCCCGATCCAAAATGGTGGGAACTTTCCAGTTACTACTGTGGCATTTGGATCAGGCTTCTGGAGGAAGACAAAAATACTCCATGTTTCAGAAGAACATTTTATTTTGAGGCAAATAGCTATGCTTTTTTATTTTTTTTTTTAATTGGAAGATAATCAGAGCCATATTTCAAAATCCAGCTTTAAAACTGTGCTTGCAACCTCCTTTCTTGCAGTCCAGTCCCTGTATCACCACGCTTTAGCTACCCAGGCTAAGTCAAGGGCAAACAGACCTTATGCTTCGGTGATCAGATGAAGGTCAATCCCCACGACATTTTATCTTGTGAAATTGAGCAGATACACAGAATAGGTGAAATATTGCAGTCTTTTGAAGCCTGAACAATTGGCTTGTGCCAAAGGTAGGATTAATGGACCATTAAGTGCATTTTGCCCTGGAAAATCCCACCATCCTTTTGCAGCTGGGACACTTGGCTGCCAGAAAAGTTCTTCCGCAGGAAAGTTTCTAAGGAAGAGATCAGCCAAGTGGCTGGGTTATCTCTGTCATTGCTAGACGTGCTTTTCCTGCATGGGAATTGAGAGGCTCTTGGAAAAATAGACCATATTCTTGCCTTTATCCTGTAGCAGAAGATTGTCAGGCTTTCAGGGTTGTCGAACTCGCAGTTTGCAGAGCGTGTTAATCACTGACCCAGGATTTGTTGGGCCGGCGAACTGGGGGGTTTCCCGGGTTTTGGCAGTGGGTGTGATTCTGACAGCCTCTCTGTAGGTGGTGCTGCAAGGCAGCGAGATGTCCCCAGGAATCGTCTAAGCTATTTTTAAAATTCAGTCTCTTGGTTTCTTAACCAGGTCTTGGCATTCCAACTCTGTTAAGAGAAAATTAGCCATACTTGCCCATAATTTCTTTATTTTGATGAGCTATAATCTAAATGCACCCACTGGAAATACAAAGGAGCTCGGTTACTTTCTCTGGCTTCAAACTGTTGGCATTACATACTCCTCCTGGAAAACTATCTCTATCTTTTCATATTGATCTAACTTTATCAGAATTTTAACAGCAGATTGAAGAATCTAATGAACTAGAGAAGAACATCTGAAAAAGAATAATAAGTTGGTCATGCAGAGACCCTAGGTAATAGATGTTCAAATTATAAAGAGAAGGAAATTCACATCTCAAAGCGGGCTCTGTCCTCTTGCTCTGCACTCAAATTTTGCCTTGATTTCCGCTGCTCCTCTGCACACTGGAAAATGGTAGAATCAGTTCGGCAAATTTTCATCCATACTCCTCCCCTGCTAGTGAAATGCAATCAATCCAGGTTGAATCAGGTTTTACTTCAAGCTGGGTAGGCAGTGAAGACTGCTGTGTCTGGGGAGGGTGGGAGGAATTTTAAAATAAAATTCAGCTGCAAAATTTTGGTGTTTACAGGCATACTTCACACACGTAATGAGACAGGCAGCCTTGTTCAAAGGCAGATGTCAGTTACAGTCTACGAGCTTGTACCCTGGTCTCGTGACAGGCTAATAGTTCCTATGGTACTTAAACAATGGAACAAGTTTGTCACCTAATATTGCGCAAAATTCCTTTCCTCAGCTGGGCACTATATTAAATCTTCTGTGTCACCATGGTTTTAGGTCACCTTTGCAGCAAAGATAAAATATTGTAGGCATTTATATCTCTGCTTATCCTAATTACCTCTCCAGTAGTCCTGTGAAGATATTCTGTATTTAAATTGATGTATCAAATGTAAAAATTTGTCACCAGTCTCTTTCTCATAAGATATATATACAAAGATTTTAGCTCAAGATGGGATACCTACCTGCCATGAATGTATGGTTTAGCTGAGCAGAAGTTTTGGAGCTGGATGTACAGCAGTGGTTAGATGTTCTTCCACAGCAAAAGCAGTGTGAATTCAAAATGTGTCTGTCCCCTAGCTGTTTGCTATTGACCATAGCAATGATGTTACTCTGCAATTTAGCTAGCACAGTGTGCTCTGTGAGTGCTTCTCATGTGCTTTAGTGCAAGCTGATCAGTTTAGTTACTAATATAGCAGCTTTCCTTGAGAGGTGAAGCCGCTGCAGCTGGCAGGCTGGAGTGCTGAGAGGTTATCTTGAAGCCAGTCTACAGACCTGCATTCGAGGGTCGAACAGTACCATGTCTGGAGTAAGAGAGGAGGAAAATGTGGTGCTGGCAAAGTCCCATGCCATGCATACATGAAGAGATTGTAATCAAAATAAGTAGACAAGGGAAGTATTATTATTCCTCTTTGAGAGATGAGGAACCAAGCCATGAAGAGATTCAGTGAGCAATTCCCCTGCAGATATGCATAATGTAAGAGCTGGCAATAAAACACAGGATTCATCATTACTGCCATTCTACAGATGGAAAAACCAAGTCACAGAACAATAGTGGCTTGCTCAAGGTCACATAGGGTATTTATAGCAGACACAGGACCTGAATCTGGAGCTGCTGAGTCCTGGTCAGCATTTTTCCCAAGGGAACCGTGGATAAGGAGATTAATGTCAATAGTTTCCCCAAAAGCAGCAGAACTTCAGAAACAGAAAGAAGACTGTTCCAGAAAAACATGCCTGTGCTTGTGTTAGAAAAAGAGGTGTAGACTCCAGTATCCCCAGCAGCTCATACCTGTGTTCTTGTTATCCTAATTAGTGGCAATGTTCCACTTCCAGAAGGTTTTATCTCTGTAAATTAGGTGGTGTTTTTTTTTCAACTAATAAAATTAGAGAAGGCAATTCAGAAAGATATATTACAGTAGATCACACTCTGACATTCATTCCGACAATAACAACTGTTATCAAAGAAAGATCTTTTTCATAAACGTAGGAAACAAGTCAGGCTAATAAAGACATGAATAGGTTTTTGCACATTGCAATGTAAAAATAATCAATGAAATAGTGAAAAAAAAATCTAGTCTGAAAGTCTGCATAATGAGTATTATCTTGCACAGAAGTAGTCTGACTCTGCTTTATACTGAATAGCGTTTAGCCATAAATCATTCTGAAACAAGAGGGAAAGGAGGAATGACCCCGCTAATTTCAATGCCATTTGGGAGCAGCAGAGGGCACATAAGAGCACGTTCCTACTTAAATCTTCACCTTTTTGGCCTGGGTTTTCCTGTAGAATCAGGAATTGTAAATACTGATTTACTTAATGAACTGGTGCCAAGTGGCCAGCAAGTGGGTATCCTGTAAGGAAGGGATCGTAGATTTCCAGACTGGTTTTCTGTCACTGATGTCTACTGCTTGCAGCGGACGTATTATGCCAAGATACTGCCGTACATGGTGTTTATTGCTATTCTCAGAGGTGCTTAGAAATGGGAAATGCTAGAATCTGAGATAAGTACAAAGATGATGTAAGAGCGCAAGGAAGGAAACTAGACCAAGCAAAAAAAAAAGTTTATTAGACCAAGTGGAGCAAGGCGGGGAGGGGGGGGTCAGAGCTGCAGCTGAAAATGGCCATGGGGAGATGATGAAATCCCCTTTCTGCCTTAAATAGCATCATAGGGGTTTTTTTTTGGTTTTTTTTTTTTTTGTTTTTTAAAAAAAACCAAACCAGCAAACCATACGTCTGAAATAAAAACAAAGGGATTGCAGGGAACAGCAGAAGAGCAGCTCCAGGAAAGGAGCTGCTCTCGTTTCTTTCTCTTTTCTTCCTGTTGCTCAGCTAAAAGAATTACAGTGTCTCTAGGAACACTTTTACCACCACCTGTGAACTTCCACTCCACAAAGCAAGGCCTTTGGGAACATGTCACATTGTCCCCAGTTTATACATGAAGAAACTGAGGCAAGGGAGCGTGATGCTGTTTTGACAATCAGTTTTTTTCCAAGCTGTCCTTATTTGATCCCACTGAAGACATGATTGGATGACTCATGCAGCCCAGACTCAACCAGTTTACCTCCCACTGATGTCCCAGTGGCTGGCTTCAGGCCAGGACCCTTCAGCTGTTGCCTGTGGGCTCCAGCTGGTTTGCAGTGGTAGTGAACATCCCCTTCAATCGTCTGTGCCCTGAACTCCTCACTCACCCCCATTGCTGGAAGGGGATCATCCAGGGCACAGTGAACAATGGCAGCAGTGGTCAGAGTGGGCAGCGGGTTATTTTGATGTCCCACCGCAGTGCTGCCATGGCCCCAACTCTACACTCTTCTATGCTTGTTGCATCCCTGCTGGAAAAGACAGTCCAGTGCCCTTTGGCTGTGCTTTACAGGGGTGGTCACATCTTCCCATGCTTGGAGTGCATCCACCATTGACCATAGAGGTTTTGGGATCCTTGGAGCCCTGAGCTGAATTGCAGGAAAGAAAGTGACCCATGCCCAAATTGTTGTACCTGAAGGAGGGATGGATCCAGCCTGTGCTAGTCCAGACTGGCTGGTTATCCTGGCATAGCCACCCCATTTGCCTCACATGGGAATGTCCACCCTAGCTTCTGCTCACTGTGTCCTCCTTAAAATCTATAGAAGAGGCCATTAGAAGCACTCAACCAGCAGGAAACACTGAGCATAAAGATCACGGTGGGATTTAGGGTTATTAATAATCTGGGCAATTCTTGGTGCTCCATTGTCCCAACTAGCAGCTGTGGCTTTCCCCACCATGGTGAACAAGAGCACATTAGAGGCCAAGGGGTGTTCAGTAGCAGAGGGCTTAGGTAATGGTCCAAATGCTGACCTGCTTTCCCTGCAGCATAGCTGTAGAAGGTGGTGGGCTGGGAGAAATTAATGGGACATAATTTGGCTCCGCATGCTTTATTGAGGTATTCTGTCTAAGTAGGCTCAGCAGCTTTGCTTATCCCCATCTCAGTTTCCTGACCAAAGATGAGGTGCGAGGAACTGAACTGCATTCCCTGGGAAGAGCTGATAGAGCCTCCTCCACTTCTCCCCCTCCTCTGGTGCTTCAAACCAAAACAGCTGCAAACTTCTTGTGGCTGGAGATGTGCTGAGTGGCCTGGCAGGAGTTCAGGGAGAGGTAAAGGAATCCCACCCACCAGTAGCAAGGGCTCTGCGCCACCACCAGCCCCTGCGTGCCCTAAATCCTGGCTTCCTGGTAATTCCTATCTCCATAAATACTGGTCGGCCGGCAGGAGAAGGGACTTGCATCGCTGGACTGTGTTGTATCGTGTGAAATACGAGGTGACACACAATACACTGGCATTAGGCGAAGGAGTTGTCTGCTGACGTGGTGACACGCTTGAGGCAAAGCTGGAAAATTTGATCCCTTCCTGCCCGTGGTCTCCCAGGCGCTGTGGTAAGGCACGCTTGACTTGCTTTGCTCAGGGATGTCGAGGGAAATGGGAAAATGAAACACACGGGCCAGCACCATCTGCAGTTCGCGAACTCAGACGTGTCAGGTTGGCAAGTGCCCGCAAGGCCGTTTGGTTTGCTGAGCCTGGGCCCTACCACAGCTGGATTATCTGGGCTGAGCACGGCTGGCCGGGTTTGTCCCTGGTGAAGCTCAAGGGAGGTGAAGAATGCTGAGCTGCTTTTGGCAATGTTATATCAGAGACAACTTTGGCCAATAGTTAGTCTGGCTCCAGATCCAGCTCAAAATGTCTCCCTGCTGCACGGCTTGCCAGTTGCCCTGTCCTCCTCCCTGCAGGACCAGCCGCCTGCTTTCCTATTGAGCTGAAGGATGACAGAGCGGCATTTGTGTTTGATTCTCCTAAACTTGTGGTCCAGGGGCAACAGAGACCTGTGGACACCTTTCTGTGCTATTGCATTTGCTTCTTCCCCTTTCTCTCCCTCTTTTCTGTTTCCAGATAAAATTTCTCTTTTTTTTTTTTTAAGCAAGATTGCAGCTGCATTACAGAGATCAAAGCCCCAAACAAAGAAAATTCGCCCTCGCCAGCAGCTCTGTGGTTAGTTTCCTTTTGTTTCCATGGCCCCAGCTCCAGAATGATGCTGTCTATAGAGCGACCGTGAAACCGTATCACTGCAGCGAGCCCTAACAGTTGCAGACCCAGAACTGCAGATCTAATCCGCGCGTGGTCTGACAGCAGAGCAAGCGCACAGGGGTGGCAGCAGACACAAACAGCTGGTGGGTGAGGGGAGGAATCTCCCTCCTGCCGGGGACTGGGTTATGAACCACACCTCGGTGAGATGCCTCCTGTACCTCAGAGCAGTCATGCAAATATCTGCCTCTCTCCAAGTGCCACTCCTGAAAGCATCTCTGCTCCTAACTTAATGAAGAGCTAGGCGATTTTCTTTGGGCTCCCATGTGGACTTTGTAAAACCAATTTCCAAAAACTTCGTAAAACCAATTTCCAAAACAGCCCAACAAAGCCACACAATGAATACTAATCTCTGTCAGTTCTAGCACAGCGCTTGCACAGGGACATGAGAATCTCCGACATGTCTGTGATGCTCCCTGGGGTGGATGTGTACACACACACTCATCCAGAAGGATTTCTGGTTGTTTATGTAACACAACCACCTTGAAAGAACAAAGGATTAATGAATAATGTGCAATTAAAGGCTGCACAGGAAGCCGCAGGTAAGAATAGCTCCAGCTCTGCTCCCTTTCCAGGGCTTGTTTCACGTGCACGTTAAGGAGTGCTTGTTTAAGCTAATACCTCTCTTTCTGTTCTTTGGGACAGTTTTTTCAACGGGGCTTTAGTAAGGCAACTACAGAATAATGCTCCTCATAACACACGCGCCAGCCGCTCGCAAGGCAGCTTGACAGGCGCACGCCTGGCAGGCAGCAGCGGTGGTAACCGAAGGGCTCGGGGTTGACGCTTACAGCCAGCCCCTGCTCGGAGGAAAAGGTTGGTCTCGTGGGGGAGTGTTAGCCTGGGCCTCCGGAGATGCAAATCCAACACCCTGCACGATGATCTGTGCTGACACACATTTCCTGCATGACCTCCAGCGAGCTGCTGGGGACTCCGACGGACAAACTGTGCCAAATCTTCCCAGGGCAGCGAAGGTACAAGCCTCTGTTTTCATAATGGAAAGGGAGAGGGGCACAAATGTCTGCCAGGTCCTCGGCCTCTGCAATTCCCAGTCTGCTGTATTACCTTACGCTGGTGATTTAATTTATGGCAATGAACTGTGAACTGCAGTGGCTGCGAGCTGTGATTTCTGCGATAGCTGTCGGGCTGTGACAGCAGCTTCCAGTGGAGAGGCAGTGATCGGCTGCAGTGCCACCACCTCAGGCTGCTGTAGCTCAGCCTGACAGATCCTTCCGGATGCACCAGAACCCCTCTGCCATATACCCAGGCCCCCAGCAAGAAAGTTTGCATTCCTGCACTGGTTTTGGGCTCCTTTGCATATAATTCAGTCATCCTGGGTTCGGGAGTTTGAGTTCATTGTGGTGCTATTGTGAAAGAAGCAGCTGGGAAAATCTTATAGGAGAAAAATAAACTCCATGTTGCTTTTAACTGCAGAGAGGGACAAACTCTAGGGAGTCTGGACCCAGGTTTTCCAGCTCAGCTCATTGCCCAGGTGCTGAAGCCATGGACATTAACTTTGTTTCTGTTTTGCAGGTGGGAAATCCCTGGCACAGGGAGACTGAGTGATCCTGAGCAGTGGAGAGGTGAACTTTTGGCTGAGTCAATGATACAAATAACATCTGAATTCTGAGCCCTCATTAGCAGATCAAGATCTCCATATCACCAGAAGAATGTGCTGCAGCATTCAGTACACATATTGTTCTCCCTCAAAGGAGCAGAAGTGTGCACATCGTTAAAAGCAAATATTTTACGCTGATAATTCCCACATGCCTGCTCTCTATCTGTCTGGGTTCTTAAGCAGCACCCATTCTGCACATAATGGTGATGCATTTACATCTCACAAGGAAGATCAGAGCTCCTCGGGCTAAGGAATTGTGTTCTGGGCCCCTGATAAAACCATTTTATGGAGATGAATAACTTGTGTGGTTTCATGCTTCCTTTCCCTGAAATGCCATTAGATGAACATCAAGTGCCTTGTTTTCATTTGAGGGAATTTCCTTCTAGACTCTGCAAGCAGAGAAAAAAATGGGGATGGAAAGGGAGCTGGGACTGAATTATGCTGCTAACTGGCAGTGCCTCAGTGAGAGCCGAAGAGCACGGCTTGCTGCCTCATTTATATCCATCGGAGGTGCCCTGAGCTGCAGACTGGGATAAGTTACCTCGTCTGAAGGACTGAAATACCACATCAAAGCACCACGTAGATCAAAGGTGAAAGCAACAGGCATTCCTGGCCAGCTTATCTTTCAGACCTTTCTCTCTCTTTAGTTTCCACTCTGAATCTGATAATGCAGCCTGAACGCAGACTTTCATATGGCTTCATTCCTCAAGGCGCAGGTGGGATGGAGCATGTATTTCCTTGTCAGCGGGCTTCATGGGGCATAGGATTTCCAAGACTTAGCTCTCAGGCATCAGAGTGATGGAGAAGAACTATCATTTTGAACAGGGCAGAGCCAGACTGATGGAGTTGGTGTGGCAGAGCAGAGGTCCTCCTGCCCAAGGTACAGAACAGAGTGCAAATCTACAAAGAGCTGCTCAACAGTTAAGTATCAGTATTGATCTGTAACACACAGTGCTCAGGCTCTCCCAGAGAATCAAACCCACGATTCAATACTTTATATGAAGACAGACCAAAGTGTCTGTGAGCCCTGGAGAGAACACATTGAAACACACAGGGTGAAACCGTGAGAAGGCCACATCTAATGACACACAAGTCCCAACGGCAGTTGGAAGCCCATTGAAAATTTTTATGCTAATTAAATAAATGTGAAAGTAAATGACTTCAGGGACTCAGAAAGAAAACTCACCCCACAGGTGTGTGGCTTCTGTCACTCAGAAGATGGTAGGAGGCAGATGAAGCTGTGTTGCTCAGTATCTATGAAAATCTGGATGTTAGCTCTTCCACACTGTAGGTTCCTCCTGCAGTACTACTTGTCAGAGAGGATCGGAGTCATCATAGTGTGAAGGAAAGGCCTTGTGACCTGCGAAGATATTGATTTTTACATTTTCTGTCTTTCAGACCCTTTCATTTATGTCAGCAAACTTTTATTGAGTCTATAGTGGCTTTCTCTGGGTGGAAGTCTCCCTCTGATAGATGTTCTCAGCTGTGCATTCATTGCTGCAGTCTGATGTCAGAATCAATATATGTGCTTGAGTGAGATTTATGGAGATGTTGTCTTCTGGACTGTAAGCTCTGTACTAGTGCATAGAGCCTTAGCAAGTAGCTTTTGAAATCTAGACCATCCTATATCTATGGGTTCAAGTAATACAAAATATTACCTTATGTTAAAGCTGGACTGGATTCTTTCATGTCAGGGTTGATCTCCAAGGTTTATAAAGCCATTCAGACTGGCAGCGAGATGAACAAGGCAATTGTACAGCTCTTTCCCCTACTCCAGTCTGCGAAAGGAAAACATTGTGACTCATCAGCCAGAGAAGTTGTGTTTTCTTCAGCAGGAAGCTTTGCAGATTCTCTGCTCCCAGATCTTGTTACACTCTTCTATCCCACCATTCTGGAAAAACTCCCACAGAAAGATAGGCAGCTATTTTAATCAAGAAATGGTCCTTATTTCCATTAGCAACAGCTGTTTCCCTTTTAATTTAATTCTTCATTCTGGAGTCTGTTTATGAAAGCTGCCATTAATTATGTTTTTCATCAGTCAATGTCCAGAGATGGCTAATGGCCCAGAACACCTAATTAGTCCTTCATGTATGATAATGTTTCAGCAAGTCTATAGTTAGTGTGTAGGGCTGATATCCACTGCGTAGTGGAGTTGAGAGTGGGGCTGCGCAAACTCTCCTGGTGTGTGTCAGATAGTCTTACAGCTGCGTTCCTCTGCTGCTGCCAACATGTGGCTAGCTGGGGGCTGCAGTTACCGGGATGTGATAACATCCAGTGCCAGAAGTGGCTTCTAATGTCACTCCGAGCATGCTAGCAAAAGGGTGAAGAATTCAAGCTGCCTTTGGAAGCTCTTTGAAGTCAGGGAGTGCAGAGACTGGAATTACAGCTACTTTTACTTTTGTTTCAAATGATGCACTTGACAAGTGTTAGTGATGTCTAAATGCACTGTGCTAGGGTGGTTTTCTTTAGCTTCTTCAGTGCAGAAACCTCCTGGTCATCCTTGCCTAGGAATTCCCAGCTGACCCATCTGTCTCAAGCCACAAAAGTGGCTACTTGTGGTGCAAAGAATTTTGCTCTCTTTAATGTCACTATGGAGACACTAGCATGACTTAACCTCACTGAACACTGTGTTTAGGTGAGTCTTTGGCTAGATATAGCAAAAAGCTTGACACAACTGTACAGAATCTATAGGCATGAAAAACACCTCATCTTCGTTCAACAAGATGCACGAATAGGTTGATTGAATTCTTCACATACCTTAAAGCTGGAGCTGGAGTTTGAACATCAGGCTCGGTTGAAACTTTGCCTTCATTTTTAAGGTGTTTGCAGCTGAAAAAGAATAGTAGTAGTTACTGGCAGGTAGCCTCAGGTAAGAAACATTTCAAATGCTCCAGTACACAGATAGCTTTGACAAATATCCACATCTGTCACAATTGTGTATTGAAATCCAATCAGCCTGTGTGCAGAGAGCTGGCTCTGTTCCCTTGCCCAGGCTGTCTGTCACCTGCAGAGTTCATAGCATTGTGGAAAATCGCATGCACTGAGTAGAGGCATGTTTTGTTTATCTTGGTGGAAAAGTGGCAAATGACCAGCTCTGGATATGTAGTCATGTATTGCATAAAACAGTAAGTCACTTTCAGCCTTTCCTACGCCTGAAGGAGTCCGGTGCCTACGATCATTCTTCGCTCACTTCATTTGCTTTTGCTGTGAGCCCCACGGGAGGCTGCAGGAAAGCAGAACTGATGCAGCAACATTTGCTGTGTATATAATCATAACAATGTGCTGCAGGGAAATCGCTTCAGTGTATTTGAATAATGAGAGATGCTCTAATATTCTACCTGATGCTGACGGTACTTCTCTGTCCTGTGGAATCACATCAGAGTGATTGAGTTATTGGCTATTCAATTGGCCAATTTCTGACTGTGTGACCTCACTAAACTTAAAACCTTTTGACTGCAGGAGGAATGAATCTGCCATGCTGCTAAACAGACAGAGGCTTTGTCACAAGGCATCTGCTTCCAAAGCAAATGAAATTTGCTTTGATTTTCATGGCCTGTTGAGGGATGAGAGCAGCGCTGCAAGGAATCATAAAAGATTGGCTCAGAAATAGTTTAAAGGAGGATCCAAGAGCATCCAAGGCGCTGTCATTTGAGAAGAGAACGAGAAAATGCAGGTGACCTGTTTAAGACTATGTCCTGTTCCCAAAGCCTCCAGCTCTCATGCTGTGAAGGAGTGTAATTGCAGACAAAATAGGTTTAGACACAGAATAACTTTGCATTTATTCTTATTCTAACTTAACACATTTTTTTGGACAGGGGAAGCGAGGTGAGTATCCTACTGTTATTCATTGTTTGATTGCATCTTTGCTAGCTGTTTGATCACCTCAACTGTGAGCTCTCATCTGAAATGTCTTAGCTGGAAAGTGCTGGATTTAGGGAGCTCTTGCAATGGTGATGTAAGAAATGCTCTAGCAGGGTGTTACGGTCCTGCTGTCAAGTCCTGCACTGCAAACCAAGAATAATTCCAGTGCAGCTGATGGGTTACTGTCATGTAAGTGAAGGCAGCGTTCATCTCTTGGACGTCACCTTTTGGCCTCTTTTGTTGGCAAATGAACCTGATGTAATATTGCAAAAATACATCCTTTGAGTGAAAGTGATAAGAAAGACAAATGTTTGACTTTAGCCAGAGAACTTAAAACTCAGAGTCCTTTGAAGATTGCTGAGTTCTGCGCTGTGTTAGTCGTCCATATCTATCTAAGAAAACACTCGTTTCATCACAGCTGATGACATAAATTCAGAGTTGTGAGCAAATGGCTAAGTTGAGTTAAATCACCTCTCTATCTGCTAATGGCATTTTTGCCTTTGCTTGATGATGAAGGTTATCTTACTGTTTGGAAATTATAACCTATGGACTGTTAGACGGCATTATCTGCAGACTTGGGTGAGATAATTTGTATGAAAAATCCAGGGAATCTGAAGCTTATTGGCTTCCATTCACATGAAGCTGAAAGGCCTCAAGACTCCAGCCGCCTTTGCGCATCATGTGCCTCCTGCTCTATGCTGGGGAAGGAATAGCAGCTGGCAGATGATGGATAGCCATGCCGCAGCCTGCTCTAAGGTTGGGAGTGACATCACTGATAGAAAGGGGAGCAGCTTGAGCTGTTTATAAAACTGCAGTTGGGAAGTTTGCCCCAGACTGCATTAGCCTCTGTTCGCTGCCTACTCAGCTTTGCCCCACTCAAATTCCAAGCTCCTTCAAGGGAAACAAACATCTGCAGAGACACAATGTTAATTGTTGTACTTAGCGCTGCTGTTTACATTTTTGGTGCAGGCAAGTCAAAGCATGTCAAGGCCATCCTGATGGCTAAAACAAGCCAGAAATCTTGTTCCGGCTGAAATAACAAGGGCCCGGATTCTGATCTCGTGTACGAAGGCATTTTGCATTGGCCCCAGAGGATGGAAATCAGAATCTGGAGAAATTAGAGGATGCAAAAAAAGTAGCAGAGAGGCTTGTAAGAGGGTGAATGCGATAGAGTCACCAGGGAAGCATTACAAGGTTAATGCAGCTTTCCATTATCTGAAAACAGTTGGGGATTACACTGCATTTGTAAGCTTAGAAAGGCCGGCTTCCCCGGGCTCTGCTGCCATCAAAATCCAGCCTAATGGCTCCTTATCAGGAATGATGAATCGCCCTTGTGCCTCCACTTTGGTCCCTCATTTCTACTTTTCTTGCATCTGCTTAAAGTCCTTTTTAATTTCAACGTGTACAGCAGTCTCTGAGCCAAGTGTGGCCCTGGTGTTCATAGTCATTCTGGTAATTACTGCACTCGCCAGGTCCCTTTAGGATGCAATTTCAATGGAGTGTGACTTTCACAATATTTTTTTTCTTGTTGTTGCTCGAGCCACTCCAGGAAGGAGCTGTTAAACACGAGTCTCAGCAGGATCCATCACGACTGAGGACAGAACAGAATGTAATGAAACAGGGTGAATACGTGTCTTGCTGAGCAGGATATGTTCTCTTAGTTATATGGTTGATAAAGCTTTGGCTGAGGTTCAAAAAGGTGTTCAGCTTTCATCTCTCTGTCTTCCTTCCTCCACTCCCCTAAATATTAATGGCTGCACTCATACCTCCCATATTCATGGCTACTTCAATTGTTTACAGATTTTTTTTTTAATAAAGGATTTGACCTTTTGCCTTTGCAGTTATACAAACCTTTCTCTGTCTTCGCAGTGATGCCCCCTTCATTGCAGCTTGTCCTCAGGTTCCCCACACCCCGGCCAGCTCAGTCCGACGCAGTGCAAGGGGATAGACACTAAACCACTGTAGTCAGAAATACTGTGGTGGAGTTTTCCCGCTGAAGAGGAGGGACGGCACCACGCTCAGCCTGTGACCTCGATTGCACAAAGCCGCGTGTGAGCAGCAAGGTATTGGTGTCACACTGGTGCCAGGTCATTTGATGACTGGTGGGTTTGGCACCCTGGGCTTGCTGTTTGAAATCACGCTTGCTCTGTTACTCTCCTTTCAGCGTGGGGGACTGCGACAAGGCTGTGTGGGAAGCTAAGGTTGCATGGGAAGCGTGTGGCAGCGCTGGGAACTGAACTCAGATCTCCTGAGTCCCCACCTGGTCCATTAACCGCAGAGCCATTTTCCCTCACTAATTGAATACAAAGGGGGCAGTCTTTTTTACATTATTTACATGCTGGGAGAGCAGAGCTCTGTGAGAAAGTAACATGTCAAAGAAAAACCGGAGGGTTTGTGAAGAGCCAGGTAACAGCAGGATGAAGATTTCGTCAGGGTTGGGGTGTTCAACTCTGAGCATCTCTGTAAGTGCAGCTTAGCAGCTGGGTTCCCAGATCATGAGGAGATGACAAGGCATCCAGGAGTGCAGTGACTGTCTATCCAGATGTATATCCACATCAGAAGGAAGGGGAGAATGTGTATCCCCTTTAATGCTGACTGCTTCTCCCCAGAACTTATTGCTTCCTTCACGGGATCTCATTGACTCGAGACGGATTTCATACAAATCGCAGCAGCTGGGAGAGGCAAGGAAGACATAAAACCAATCACACTGTTCTGCTTTGGTCGTGTTTCTGGGCTATGTGTCTGTATCGTCCAACCTCTCATCATGAAATTCTCCTTTATCACATTTTTGGCTATGCTTGCTATGTAAAGTTATGATACTTGAATTTGGGACTGTGTTTATAAAAAGAGACAAGAATGATTAATATGAATGTGAGTATGAATTAAACCAGTATGTTTAATCCTATGGCAATTAATTAAATCAGGGCAGTGACAAATAAGAGCTTAGATGCCCAATTAGGCACTGTTGAGCAGGCAACTGAAGGAAAGAAAGAAGTTCATCTGATGTAATGTGATTTGAATCAGCCCCTTAAGAAGGAAGAGCCTTTCTGCTCCAAATAATTATTAATTTAATTGTTATCAGAACAGGAATTTACTACAGTGTCTCTGGCCAGCCTGTCCTCTCCTTCTGAAGAGACTTGGCTTCCTTTCCTCTCCAGAAATGACCATGCACATATACACTGCAGTTGTAAAAAACTGTAATGAAAAAATGTTAATTAAGTATAACATCATTAATAGTTGGTAGCTTGGAAGGAGTGCATTAGTGATGAAATATAATGTTTATTTTCCCTCTGAGTTAAGCATGTTTAGGGATATCCCCAATGTGCAGGGAGATGAACTGGCTGATGATCCGCTGTGCCCTTGCTTCTGCAAAGGACCAGGCAGCAGAGTAAGTTTGCGAGCAGCCTCTGCTCCTGGTTTCACATCTGCTCAGGTCAGAAAGGACTGGGATTATTTCCTTTCCGTTAGCCCATCTAACACCACTCATCTCTACCTCAGGGGCTGATACGTTCCACAAGCAATTTTAGAGGTAGGAAGGCAGAGATGCTCCTGGAGCTGGGGCAGAAGCCAGCAAGGAGGGCCAGAGCTGGACCGCAGCCGCTGAAAGCCATGGCTGAAGCGCGTTGGCAAGCAGCGAGTGCAGGGGCCCTGTGGTGGGATGGCGGCGGCGGCTGCTGCAAGTGAAGTCCGCTGGCAGAGCTGCGGGTGTGTGGGCAGGCGAACCGCCTGGCAAGGTTCAGGCTGGCCCTCTCCGCTGAGATTAGTCCTTGAGCACTAACTTTACCCACAAAGTATTCAGGAAAATAAAAGGAAACCATGCTTACGTTTGGGCTTTAATGGTTGGCTTTTTGCATCTCTTATTCTTGGTCATGAAAGCAGTCAGTCTGCCTAGCAATTCAGATCTGAATTCTTTAACCTGGAAGGCATTTTGTGTAGTGTACCGTCTCCCAGCCTAAGACCAAGTCAAACATCATGCATCAGTGGCCTTCATTTTCCAGGCTGGTAACTCTGGCTTACCAGAATGAAGAACAAAGGCACTGAATAAGTAAAAGGCATGGGCGGGGGGGAACCCAAATGGAATGGACACGTTGGTTGAAACATCCCATTTCTTGAAAAACGGATTTTGAGGTATCTGTCAAAGCAATCCCTGTATTTCTTATGATTATTATATCACATGGCCTTGGTGTGGTTTTCTGGTATTTCGCAAGGACCACCCAGAAGTGGGCCAGGTTTGGTTATTGGATTTACTAAACAGAACAAGAAACATAGAGCTCCTGCCTGCTATTCAAAAATAATATCGCAAGGGAAGCAAACCGCAGTGAGACCACAGGGAGGTGAAGCCCATTTTCCACTTGCTGAGGGAACTGCCCTCGCTTGCTGCAGAATGCAGTCTCCATATGCTGGGAACGATTCCCAAAAGCACTCCGTCCTTGCCGACTCTGCTTCCTTTCAGAAGCTGCATCCACTGGGATGTAGGGTAAGGAAGTGGCTCTGAACAGGATACTCTGGGGTGTTTTCTCTGTGCAGTGAGGTGGAGAGAACAGCCTGTAAGAGAAAACACCAAATGGTGTTGGACTAGAACAGAGAGAGCCTGTTTCTCCCTGTCAGTGTTTCTCAAATTATGGATCCTGGACCACCCGATGGCTGGAGAGAGCTTTCTGGGGCGTAGAACACTGCAGAAAGGGCTGCTCCTCTGCCACAAGTAGCTCTGCGCTCACTTTGCTGTCGGTCTTCTGCTCCATTCCTGCCTCAGCCAGCAGGATGAGGAAGAGGAAGAGCGTGTGGTGATGGAGAGAAGGGACAGAATTTGCCGCTCCCTAAGAAGTCATGGAAATGGCACACAGAAAAAAGGGGTAGAAAAAGATAGGTGGCCTGTAGTGACTGGGAATTTAGGAGAGCTGTGGAAAGCCAGGCTTCACTTTGTGATCTGCAGGAAGAAACATTATGGGAAAGTTATGCCGCTGTGAAGTAAATATGGCAGAATGTTTCAGAAACAGAGATAACTCACATACCAAGGCCCCGGGGGCGTTTCGGTCTGAAAAGAGAGAGGCAGTCATTGGCTGTATGTGAAGCTTTGCCTTGTAACCCAAGCTAAAAAGGACATCAGGACTCCCTAGCAAGTACCCAAACGGTGGCGTAGCAGATCGCACACGGGTAGACATAGATGTGCCGTGGTGGTGGAACAAACCCTAAGGGGGTTGGAGGGACCAGCAGGCAGGCTGGGGCCACTGATCATGCAGTGCTTGCGATGGGCAAGGTCTCACCCAGCACAGCATGCTCTCATCCCTTCTGGGCCGTTCACATAAGACACCAGCTCAATGAAATCCTGCAATCCTGCTGCACCTCTGCTGTATACTCTGGCTCAGTGGCAGAAGCTAAAGCTATAACCAACAGACAAGAATCTTTCAGATTACTGGGGGTAGCAACCTCAGTGATTCTTGTCTGTGCTAAGACATAAAATGTTTTGCAGTATCAGAAATCCCTGTTATTTGATGCTGGTATGGATGGGAAGGAAGGCAGCAACGGACACCTTTAGCTCTCCATCCATCGACTAAGTGACTACTCTCTTCATCTTCTCAGTAGTTAAAGAGTTAATGAGAAAAGCTCCCTCTCTTGACCTTTCACTTCTGTAATGTGTTTGTTGATTTCTTGTTCTCCTAGGCATGATTTTTGTTTGGGAATGAAATGTGCTTACTCACTCCTATGCATTTATTACACAGACACGGTGTTTGGGTACATCATCCATCAGTGGGAATGTCACACTGTGTAAAAGCCCTGTATCCAGAGTGACAACTGAGTTAGTGCTTGTGCTGTGGAGCAGCCCCCTTGCCAAATTTCTGCAGCTGGATGGTTTTAAACAGAACTCATTTACGAAGAGATCCACCAGCAAAAGAATCTGCAGTCGCACGTTGCTCTTGTGGAAGCTGCCAGCTTCTGTGGGCCACTGACCGCCTCGTAGGGGCCACTGAGGCAAGCTGGTGGATCACGGCCAGGGAAGGGCCACAGAAGGGATTGTGATCAAAAGCTTTTCTCAGCTGATCAGTTTTTTTTCTCCTGCTAAATGACTCATTGCTCTCCGTTCTGCTAAATAGATTCAAAAGGTGCCGGTGCTAATTCTGCCGCTGAGCTCAGGGCTGAGGATTAAATGGCACGAGAACTCATCACTGCCGCTCCTCTTCGTGGATGGAGCTCGGGTTGGAGGAGCAATCTTTGGAATACAGCGGTGATGGCACGCTTACTTAGGCATATTCATTTCTCGGCATGTTATTTGCAACTCCTGCCTTTATTCTGCTCTACAGACATCTATTTTTTTTGTAACGATTTGGAGTTTTCATGGCAACGGCCATGAAAGCCAATGGCAGTCATACAAGTCAAACTTCAAGCAACACTTTGCAAAATACACAGCAAGCTATTTTAGTGCACCACATCATTAATTAGAAGAGACAGACTGGGCAGGTTTGGAAAATATGATCTCTAGTGTTCAATTTTTAGAAAGGATTCTGAAATGGCCATTGAAATTCTGTGCACTTTGTTCATATAGAAGAAAATACAGCTACAAAAATTAGGCCATATATTGATTAATCTCAGAATTGAAACAAATTATTTATATTAGCTACCAGCGGACTCTCTTTGTGACAGTTCTTCTGGCTAAAGGCTTTTTAACTTACTGTGGTAATAATGGGAGAAGCAGAGAGAGGGATTAATGGCATAGGAATAGTGAAAATCCAAAAATAGTTTCTAAATTTATCCCCGTAATTTTGTGCTTACAGTAATAAGGGATTTTCACTTTCATCCATCTAATTTATGACACATGCATTGTGTATGATAGCAGTCATTTCATTAACTCACATGTTGAGACATGAACACTCCAGTACACCAGTATGTCACCAGTCAGCTCCAGCAATGACTGTGGTTACGGTTGTACTGGTGACAGTATGTTGGGCTCACACATTTAAGGGCTAGGTTGATGTCTACGTAAAACCCATGCTTTTATAAATAAAAGCCAATTCCATTTTTATGAATTTAGGAGCATAATTTTCTGCAGTTATGCTTTTTTTTTTGAGGCTGTATTTTTTTTTCTTGTAAAATTTTTAACTGAATGTTTTCTGCTTAAAATTTTTTCACTTGAAATGTTTGGTGGGAGATTTCTAAAGGTAAGAAAATGTCAGTGTTGCCTCTGTTTCAAGTGAAAATATAATTAATACAAAAATCCAAATTGTGCCTGGAAATTTCTAATATCTTTTTTAATACTTAAAAAATAAGGTTTTTCTAAAATTGTATTTGATCCAGCTCCCATTTCTGCTTTGGAAATACTTTCAGTGAAAAGATTCTAACCAGCCTGATTTATTTTTAAAGCAGAACGACCATTGCAGTAGGGTGTAATTATCTTTAGTTCCCAGATCTTTGATCACAGTGTGTTCACATCTAAATCTGAATTGGGATCTAGATCTCTTTTTTATGCCTTAGGCTATAATTTGTGGGGCTTCTTTGACAAAAAAATTTCTTTTATAAGATACATACACACAAGAGCAGACATCTATTTTTCCCTCCCAATGTGGGAGTGTGTAACCTTATGAAAAATGTATTGTGATTCCCTTCAGCGGGAATGGAGAAGGAAGAGGTCGCGTATCCCGGTCCTGAGATTTTGATCAGTCGGAAACAGCATCAGGTGAGCATCACATATGTGAGGTTAATGACTGCGTTGTGGAAGCCCGTGCGCTGTGGGAGTAATTTGTTCCTTGCATAAAGCATAATACAGACATAAAACTGGGAATCTGAAGAGAGGAGTGGTCTGAGAGCAGCGCCATGGGGCTGACCGAGTGGTAGTTCACTGCTGCACGGCTGGGCTGGATGTCTACACGTATGTGTTTATCTGCACATCTCACTGGAATTTGCAGAACAACTGAGGCTGTGTATAAGTGGAAAATATGCAGAAATAATTGCAGAAATGGTCCGGTTGTTCAGCCACTCTTTGTGAAAGAAATTGCTGTCTCTGTAGGAGTATTCTCTCTTGTTTAGCTTTAACTTGAGTCCCTAAAATAGACGGCTCATCTTGCCAGACTCCCACAGAGGGAGGCTGGGGCTCCTCCGGAGGGTGAGTCAGAAGGACAGAGCATCCTGGCTATTGGATCCACAGCATCAGCATGAGGCTCCTACAGCATATTGTGAAAAATCTCCATCGGTTCTGTACAGGCCCTCAAGAGTGGAAAAGAACCTTTGCTCTTGTCACTTTGACTGGCAAACCCATAACATTCCCAGTGAAAACTGCTGACTGGGACTGGGACTCCCAGGTCTTTATTGAGATTCCAAATTTCTCTGAACTCTTGGGTACATCTGTACTGCCACATTTCAGCTAACAGATTGTAACATGAAAACCTTTATTTCTGATATCCTAGATTTTCCTATAGTACTTCCATATTAAAACTTACTTTTCTGACTAAAAAGCATGGCTAATACTTCTTTTCATCATCACCATTATAATGATGATGGATGATTAAAGTAGTTGTATTCTTGAATGGTTAAATTTTAGAAAAAAAAGGAAGCAAGTGTTAGATGTATGGCGTATTTTCATGTTAAATTCGTATAATCGAGATTGCACAGCCTCAAAGTTTACCATCCTCTACCCGGCAAAATGATTTCATTTCTGCTGAAATCTTAAATCATGATCTATTTATACAAAAATGTCAGATGACAGAAGCAGTGAGAGGTAAATGGGAGTATGCTGGATGCTATCAGTTTTGACTGAGAAGGCACAATAAATCTGTTTCTAGCAAGAAGAAAATTGTACCGGCTGTGAAATAGTATTATCCTGCCTCTTCCAATATGTTTTCACCTGATGGATCAGGGAAGAAAACATCAGTATTAGTGCACAAGGTATTTCCACTCAGAGAAAAAGTGATTTTATATCAGAAACACATGCTAAAAATGTCTTTTGCATTCCTGCTAATTTCTCAGCTCCAGCACTGGGCATATGCTCCTTATCTAATCTTGATTGCTACCCTAAACCTGTGCACGCTATTTTACTTTATCCTTTGTGTAATTTCAGACATGGTTTCTATTTTCTTTGCACCTCACCAAGGTAGCATATAACTGCTCGGAAAATGTTAACATCTGCAAAGGAACAAAAAAAAATAAAAGGAAAGGAATGAATCAAAGCCCTAAGATTTATGGGCTAAATCCTTGGACTTTGGTCCAGGCAGTAGGTTTCTTTCTCTGCTGAGACAGCAGAAAGCAGCCAAGGTGCTGCCCCTGCAGAGTAGCGGAGGGTTCTCCCGCACAGGAGCCCTGGGCCAGAGCAGAGCTGCCCTGGCTGGCTCTCTGCTGCCTGTTCCCCGTCCCTGCCTTCACACATGGGTGACGGCACGTCGTGTTCAGGCAGCTCCTCCGCTGGGCCAGCAGCTGGTTGCAGCTGAGCTGTGCTGCCGCAGCCCCAAGGCCATCCTGAAGTATGCTGGAAACCCTTTCAGCCCAACTTTTGCTCGGCTTCAGGGAAACAGGAGCAGAGTTTACGGCATGGACCTGGTGCAGCTGAGGGCTGAGCCAGGTTTTGTGATGATGGCTGCTCTTTACCCGCAAGTTTTGATGAATTGATTCTGCCACCCACCAGAGATCGTTTGCCTTAGTAAGAACATCCTTTTGATGCATAAAAGTGGTAAACATGGATCCCCAGGACAGAATTATTGACTTGCTGAGGCTGATGTGACCTGCAAAATCCCAGCAGTGAAAGCAGCTACGCTTGTTGAGGCTGGGATGCAGGGGCTCATTTATCTTCAGGCACTGTCGTAGCTTTGTAGCTTTATCATTGATGCAATGCCAGCAGAGAATTGAGCCTTGCCTGTGATGTTGTCACCTGTCCGGACATATCTAAGAAGATAATTAAAGCTCGGATCACCAGTGCCTGAAAGAAATGTAGTCCTGACATGCAGTGTGTATGTTCCTCTTAAATGTTCCCCCGGGGCTTGCTGTGCTCCCTGAGAAAGCAGTGCTGTGGGAACCTCTTCGCTCCTCGTGGGCAGCTGTGAGGATTTACCTCTGGTATAAACAATTAGTAAAGAAAGGATAAAACTTCCTAATGGAGAAGGAGGCCTCAGGAAAAGCCAGAACTTGAAGAAATCTAAACTTGCGATTGAGGTGTGTGAGGAGGAGGGGATGGGGCTATCTTCATTTGAACTTTTTTCTAAATTTCAATGATAAGATTTTCAAAAGCTACCCCTTGTTTTTCTTTTAGTACATTTTCAGATATTAGCACAGCTGCCGGCAGAGCAGGAACATCATGTATGCAGATGTCTGAGCTATTTCTGGTGAGGTAAAAAGGATGAGGCTGATTTGAAACCCTGAACTTCCAAGTGTGTGGTGGAAGGGTCGCTTAGTGGGAATAGCAACACTTGCATAAACCTGGTGGCACAGAAAGAAGTGAGAAACCCTTTGAGATCTTCAAGGCATAAAATCAAAATTGTCTTTTGATCACATTAGTCATCAAATTCTTGGGTCTTTCTAGACAGGACTGGCAGCATGCATCGCTCTGCCATGCACAGAAATTTAGTTGTGCACTGATTAATTACTGGAAGACACTTCACAGTTACTCTGACATTGACTATTATTATCATTATAATTATTGTAATTATTATGTATTTTGGGCGAATAACAAGAAATTAAGACTTGAAATGGAAAAGTCTAAGTTCTTGGAAATGTTTTACTATTCACAGAAGATTACCTGCGTATTTGTGGTTTCACAAGTACCACTGGTGCTTTAATGGTCGTACTGTTACAGTCTGCTAGAAACATACATTCAGACTGGATACCCATTACTGGAAATGATAGTGGGTGTCTGGAACGGAAATTGTATGTTCTTTTCAAAGTTTCAGTTGTCACTATATGTTACTTGCAGCATTAATATTGCAAATTGGAATACAATGTAGAAACATAAAGGGATTTACTACTACAGAACTGGATGTGTTATGTGATGTAGTGCTGTGATCTTAGACAACGTGACATTTCATGAATAAAACAAAAGATCTTACAGCACTCCTTATAAAGGGAAAAAAGGGCTTGAAGCCGGTCACATTTACGGAGTGACTCTCTGAGGACTATTTCAAATGCTAGGAATTTAATGATGGCTCTTAAAAATCTAATTATAGACTGACTAAAATTAATAAAATCTGTAGGAGCAAAGATAGGAATTAATGAAATCAGATCAGTGCAGATATACTGATGAACAACAGGATTTATGTTAATATTTAAAAATCACAATAAACCACCACCTAAAGGCACACAAAACCTTGTTAATAGAACTTGGAAGAAAAATGATGACACTAACTAAAAAAGATATTCTCCTCCTTAGATTAAACATATTCTATCAGTCCAAACGTTTGCCCAGCACACTGCAGAGAGGAGGGGAAGCAGCAAATAGCTACTCTTGATTTTTCAGAGCGGCTGTTTCACCTATAGCGTGACTGAGTAACCTCAGGGGCAGCGGCTGTCCTGAAGTCTGCGATGTCTTCCAGATCCCAGGACCTTGCATTCATTATTGTCCTTGTATGCAGGTTAGATTCAGTCTGAAATGCCCAGAAATCCCATCTGCCCTGGTAGGCAGTTAACGTTGTGACCCTCTAGGAAAGATTTCAAGTGGTCTTGTCTAGCCAACGTGGATGACACGGCACGAGCACACAGACAGATAGGGCAGAGGGAAGCTGTGGGTCTCTGGGCCCCGTGTACACTGTGGGTGTGCTGTACAGTGCAGAGAGCACGTCAGATTCTCTGCTTCTTGAATTGCCAGGTGGCTCACCCCAGAGCTGACTCATAGAATCATAGAATGGTTTGGTTTGGAAAGGACTTTTAAAGGCCATCCAGTCCAACCTCCCTGCAAGGAGCAGGGACATCTCCAACCAGATCAGGTTGCTCAGAGCCCCGGCCAACCTGGTCTCGAACGTTTCCAGTGATGGGGCATCCACCGCGTCTCTGGGCAACCCGGGACAGTGTTCCACCACCCTCAGTGTAAAAAATTTCTTTTTTATGTCTAGTCTAAATCTAACTCCTTCTAGTTTAAAACCATTACCCCTTGTCCTATTGCTACAGGCCCTGCTAAAAAGTTTCTCCCCATCCTTCTTATAAGCCCTTTAAGTATAGAAAGGCCGCCAGGTCCAACTGACTCAGGTTGCTACAACAGCAAAGAAGTGTAGGTGAACAGCAGAGCTCTCTCTGAGCCCAGCCTGGGGTTTATTTTTACACAGATGTAACCACTGTCCTTATTTGCCACTTCCCATGCAGTACTGTGCAAGTGCAATGCATTATGCTTCCCATTATTTTATTACCAGACAATCATGCCTCTTTACTGAGGGAATATTCTCATGGCTGAGCTCAGACTCAGGAGTATTCTGGCCTCTAAAACTTTCACTAGTGTTGACTTGAAATAAATTCCCCCTGAATGTGATTCTGCAGTTGCATATGGAAAATATTAAATGTGGTAGCCTGCCTATGCTTTCTATTATTTATTTTTTGTTTAGAAAAGTATTTATCCACATTTCTTTGAAACCACCTGTTCAGTCCTGGACTTGGAATTTGCACATTAAGATTTGTGCACGCTGTCCAGTGGCACACCAGCCTGAGCACACATCTCTTTGCACAACTGTTAGCTCATTGCTGGTGTTTGATTGCTGTTATTATTATTATTAGCAGACCTCACTGGGAAATTACTTTCATTATTAATAAGCAATACCATAAATGTGACCAATTTTCAGCATTATCAGCATCTGAACCCCAATATCACAATAATGCTATTCAACTTACAACTTTCCCTCTTGAACCTTTCTTTACTAATTAGCTGAAGACTTTCTATGCTGAAAATATTTGGCATTACCACAGACAGCATGTCCGATGCGGGCTCTAGCCTTCACACATGCCATCCTCCACCCAAATCATGGGGCTGTGCTGAGGAGGCTGTGTTCTAGAACTCAGGTATCAGACCAACTAATCACGCACATGGACTTTTTTGTGCTTAATTAGAAGTTGACGTAGGTTCATTGTCAAAGACAACTCTGTTGTGTATTAGCAGCCCTGCTTTTATGATCAGCTCATAATCCGTGATACTTCAGTTCACCGCACTGAATTGCTTTGAGAACCTTTGTTGGGATCTGCAAATATTTCTCATGCTCATACTATACGCCTGAATAACCCCATGGCAATAAGTGCAATCCTTCCCAGCTGAAAATGCTACTAGTATTGGCGCTAGTAATGTGATTAATACGATCAGTGACACATGTTTGCAAAACTGGGATTTCTCCAGTCTCCTTCGCTATTAGGATGGAATGTGTTCAGAGCGACTAAAGCAGCTACAGCAGTGCTGCAGGAGCCCTCAGGCTTTGGCATCAGAAAAATCTGTATGGCCTCGAGTTCCACTTTGGAAGCTTACTACACATTGAAACATAATTAATGAGACATCTACTAATTTTTGATCTTGAGGTTCATTTTAACCACATTCAGCATGTAAAAAAATGGAGACGTTGAACACTTGATGTTGCAGAGTGGTGCCAAGAAATGTAAGTTTCGAGCATTCCTACTCCTGATTTGTTTTGACAGACATTTCATTTTCTGAGGCTGCAGTTAGAGCAATAAAAACAAAATTCACCACAGAAAAACAAACACCAGCTCCCCTTCCAGCAAAACTGATATATTTTTCGAATGCTGGAAAATTGTACAGCTAGAGCCCATTGAATTTCCACAGGAGGTAAAGCTCATTAGCAAACACATGAAAGACAGCGAGCAGGTTATTGTGAAAAATATATTTGTACAGTTACTTCAGTAACACTTTATTTAAAGTTTCTGGTTGCTGGCACTTAGACAGTATGTGTGACCTCGGTTAGGGAATGGTTATTGCTAAAAACCAGACACTCTAAGAACCCTTACAGCCAGCGAGAGAGCTGGAGGGACGGAGGTCAGTGAAAAGGAGGAAAAACTGACATTTTTATTTTTATTCCACCACAGATCATCTATTTAAGGAGGTAAACGGAAGAGGAAAAGAATCCCTGGGGTGGGAAAAGGAGGGATTGAAAGGACCATGCCTGGGACTGTGTGCTGCTAATGGGGAGAGTCTCCGGTTTGCCCCAGTCAAGGGGGATTTGTGCTGAGCCGGTTGCCGAAGGATGGCGGTTGCTGTGTGCCTAAGGAGCACAGAGGAGCTTTCTGTTATAACTTCCTGTTCTTTGTTTAAGAAAATACATTAACTGGAGGAAGAGAGTTCTCACTACAACCCTGATTACTATTTCCTTTAATCAAAGTCATCAAAATGACTTCTTCCCAGCCCAGCGTCCCCAGCCAGACGCTCTCTCCAGCCTGCGGAGTGTTCGAAACCCCTTCATCTTTGCTGCTGTTAATGTTTTGCAGATTTCAGCAAGACTCCTGGGCTGTGTGTATAAGAGTACAGTTTAAGCAGTGACAAATAGAAAGCACATGCTTCATAAAGCTACATTACACAACTGCGTACCGCTTTAATGCCATCTGCTCCTAAAACAACAAACCTGTGGGGACCTGTGCCTGTGTGTGTGTCTTGGAAAAGGAAGGTGGGTCTGAGGTTACGATGACTCATGAGGACAAGCTGGTATGTAGATGCGGGTCCACGCTGAATATGCCAGCTATTAGCTCAAGGACAATATGAGCTATTAGCTCAAGGACACATGAGGGCTCGATTGTCAGCTGATTAATAAACATACGTATAGTTTATACCTGTTGGGCTCTAGGCAGGACAGCCTCTGGCTTGTCTAAACACCTAACAATGCCCTCACCACGAAAAATGAGGCAGAAATAGGGGATGCTGGGCTGGGCTGACAGCTGGTGCTTGCTTGATTAACTTCCTAGCACTGCATCAAAACCTACGTGCTTGAACTCTGGGTTAAGCTGCGTTCAGATACGCAAGCCCAGGTTCTGCAGATCAGGTTCACCCTTAATTAATATTTCTTTCTACAGTAAGCAGTATCCCCTTGGCTGGTGATAGTGGATCCTGGCAAGATCCATTTCCAGGACAGAGCGGGCAGTGAACAGAGATTACCCCTGCGGTCCTGAATCCTCCTTGGCTTTCGCCTTGGGGTAGAGAACGCTGCTGGGAGGGCGGGTGGCTCTGCAAAAGCAGCGAAGAGCCTGGACACCTTCCTCCTCACTTTTGCCCCTTCATCCGAGCTTTCCTGGTCGGTGCCTAGCAGTTCTTGAATATTTTCAGTCTGACTTTGTTTTACTTAGAGGCTGAGGCAGGCTTCACAAGCCAAACTTGTAATCTTTCTGATTTGAGTCCCTGTGTGCTCAGCAGCACACAGCACATCGTTGGTATGCGGCACTGGTAGCGTTTGACTGAGACAAATGTTCTCTATGTGAACTCAGAGGCTGTGTCTTGTTTAATTTTGTCACTTTCAATTAAACTTTGCCTGTCCGTCCATTACAGTTTTGAGCCTGTTTAATGCTAATATTTAATATTCACACACTTCAAAGTGTTTTTCTTATTTCTGCTACGTATTTCACACATTCTTTCAAAGATAAAAATAATGTTTGGGTTTTGCTTCTTGATTTCTTCTCTAACTTTTGTCACTACAGAATTGTTGATGGTTCTGTTCAATTAGCATCATATCAGTATTTTCATGTCTTTGGAACGGGAAGGGAGGAGGACAGAAAAACAGCCTGTGAAGTCACTGAACACTGCTATGTGTAAAACTAATGGAAGGAAAGTGAAATAACATGGGATATTATCACAATTTTTTTTCAAAAATGCTTTCTGAAGTTATCTGTATATTTTAAGTTTCCCACAGCGATACACTTCAAGTTTTTAAAACAACACAAACATTTGCCTTGGCTAACAGCCTAGTGTAAAGAAGAAAAATTATCAACACAACTGAAAGACTTAAAAAGACAAGGTATTGTCCCTGAGGAGAAGCTGAGAATGTAAAAGTAATCTGTACAGGCACAATCCTATTCACATGTGGCCAGCAAAAACAAACCGGTTGAGTCAACTATCTTTTTTAAACGGAGAGGTTTCTTTCTTTACCTGTCCATCATCTCTCTAGGATGCGCACGTACCATCTAATCGGACTATTTTAAGTACAATTAATATTTTTTCTATGTCTTGTAGGTGCTTTTTCAGTAATGACGTGACATGTATATATTGCTCTTCAAGAATTAATAAAAAAGCCATATGGGCTACATGGATCTCATGGTCCACTGGCAGAAAGTTGTGCCCGGTTTATCTGAACTGTATAACCCCCAAAAGGTCACTTTTTTTTCATGTTTTGGGGCCTATTGCATTCACACAGGTCATTGAAATAAATTTTTTCCCATCTTTGTTATTTGTTCTTCAGCCTTTTTGTGAAAAGCAACAACAAAGTTCAAACCTCTGCCACGCTGGATTCTTTGGCAGCTTTTTAAAGCTGCCCGGAAACCGTTGTGAAAGCTTCCGTAATCAGATAATGACTGATATACAGTGCGTGTCGATAGAAGTGTTTGAAAATAAAATGCAGGGTGCTATAAAATGGGTTTACTAGATAGTAAATAACATTTCAAATATGCAAGGGAATCACATTCCAGTCCTGCTTTCTCTCTGCTGCCTTCCTTCCAGGATCTGCTCTACTTGTGGGAAGTCCAGGGCAACTCAAGCAGTTATAGCTTTGGGGAATATTTGCACTGCTTCATATGAGACATAATTTAGGTGTCTCTGTTGGCTGGCCGGTCTCCCTGCGTGGCTTTCACAGCCGATGGGAAGAGACAGCCCCTCCAAAGCCTGACACAAAGCAGGAGCCTCACCCAGGTTCCCCATCACCCTTGGCAGGAGGCTCTCGCTGAGGACTGAAAAACCCCAAAAGAGCAGCAGCTACCCTGTCCTGAGTAGGAGGGGAGGCCGTCCAACCCCTTCTGTCATGCTGTGGTCCAAAATCCAATATACACAATACAAAAGCAATGTCTGATCAAAATGAAACTCTGAGAGTGACCCTGCTAATGAAAAGGACTTGTTTGCATGGAGTTGTAGATGAATGAGTGACCAGTGAGCGAAAAATATTATTTGCCTGGGAAAGCTTAACATTTGAATAAAGAAAAGGACTTATCTGTAGGAGATCACTGTGCCCTATTGAAAACTCTGCTATGAATTTTTCTCTCCTCCTCTCTGAAGCTGTTCTTTTTCAGATCAGGTGAAAGGGAAACAAATGTGTAATTGTCTCATACATAATCTGTAATCAGTTTCAGCACAAACTTGTGGCAGTCCTTAACAGAGGAAGAGAAAAATGTGATTGTTTGGAATGAGTGTTTGGTCATCTTTGAACACAGAGAACATGGCATGCTGTTCACATCTTGATTCTTGTGACTTCTAACTTCTTGACAAAACTGACTTTAAATGTCTTTTAACCAGCAATATAAATTATGGGGTCATCTTAGAGGCTGGAGCATTAGAAAAAAAGAGCAAATTCTGTGGGATTTCTGCACAGAGATGCAGGAGATGACTGTTAAGTGCTGGCGTAGGTATTAGTTCATTAAGGTACATACGCGTATTTCTGACTCTAAGCCATGAAAAATCAATTGAAAGGAAGGAGAATACTCTGAGCTTTAAAAGAGAAACTCGTGTAACTGCCTTCCTAGGGCTTTAAATGGCTGCCCCCATGTTGGCTGAGTTTCGGTAATGCTGAAGTCATCCCACTTGATGCATTTTGCCCTCTTAGTGTGAAATCACATGTGGTTTGCAAGAGAATTTTGTGAGTGCCTCTGAATGCAAAATCCAGCTTGTAGATGTGTGGATGAAAGGCTCTGTATAAATGTCAGCTTTTATTATTGTTACGAATTTCCGGCTTCTGTTATTAAGACATTTTATATGGATCTTTGCATGTCTCTCGGCCTGTGAGTTTGGATTAAATGCCTGCCACAAATCTCCCTGGCATCCCATGGAGGGGGCTGCTTTAACTTGGTGCTCTTCTAACCTTTCCTTCTGTTCAGGGAATAAACCTCCTTTAAAAAAATGACCTCATAAAAATGGAGTAAACTCTGAGCTCTTTGTTTTTCTCAGGTCTAACCTCCAGGAAGACTATAAATTAATTTATTCTATAAAACCCGGAGAAGTAAATCTTCAGCATAATGTGTGGGGAATTAGCCACTTAACTCCCATTAACATTAATGGGAACTGAATATTTATTTACCCCACAGCACATAAATCTTTGGCTGGTAACTCCTACAGTTTCTAACTAAAATGTTTCCATTGTTCTAAGGATCATGGTTATCCTGCCGGAGTGTTTACTAGGTTGTCAGCCTATGGGAGATATATTGGATGTTTCAGTCCTTTCCCTTCAAGTAAGCTGTAAAATGCACTGGGGCTCTGTAACATGAACTTTCCGAAACCTCTGTGTGATAAGCTCGGATGATTCAAACCTCCTCTGCTTGGTGCCAGTCCCATCGTTCCTACTGGGAGCTGGAATCATTTGACTTGAATAAACTGTTGTGACTGATTCATAGACTCTTGGTCCGCACCTGGGGTGATGGATGGATGGGGCTGAGGTTGCCGGTGCTCTGCCATGAGTCTCCACCTCTTCCAGAATCTGTATTTCTTCCTTTCTTCCTTCAAATCTGTGTTCTATTGTAAGAGAATTACACTCTCAGCTTTGTCTCCTCTACTTAAAGTCAAGATCAGGCAAATCAATCAAGCACCATGTAACTCTGCTTTAAGGAGATCTTTTCTCTCCCACGGAGGGAGGTGAAGGGGCCGTAGCTCATCAAGACCTATTGGAGGCTTCACAGTTGTTACACATATTTACCTGGAAGATACTGAGATGCTCTCAGGATGGATGAGTCAATGGACCCTAACAAAGATATGAATATGAAAACTGCCAGTCACTGAATGAAATCCAGGCTCTGTTATACTCCATGGCAAAACTTCCCATGACTCCGGTACAGCAGGTTTAACTAGCACATGAAACTACTTTTCCCTAAAGCACTCCATAGAAAGCTATTGCTCTTCTGTGTGGTTTATTTGAACTGCTCTGAGGAAGTTAATAAATCCTCCAAATTTCTGGTTAAAAATAAATAAGTAACAATGGAAGCAGAAAATCTCCATCTTGCTTTCTATTGATTTATGAAGTATTTAGTACAAAGCTTTCCTCTGCACCTAAGTGGATTGGGGAAAAAAAAGCAATGGGCTTAAACTGCAGCTAGAGAGTTTTAGGCAAGAGATCAGAAAAAGCTTCTGGGGGGAGGGGGGGGTTGAGAAGCACAGCTGCAGACTGCACAGACTGTTGTCTCTAGAAGCAGGCTGATAAATTGTGAGGAAGGACCTAGGTGGTCTAATCGAGGCTGGACAGTTGAAGAGGAAGCGATGGGCTGTTATTTTAGACGCTCCCTTCCTGCTCTCTCACTCTACAGGAGCAAGAGGAGATCCATCGATTTTCAAGGTTGTTGGATTGAGTCTGTTTAGTTCTGTAAGACTTTTCAACGAACTGAGAAAAGTTTATCCAATGCGGTCCTTCAAAGAGCAAAGAATCTGAGTGCGGGGCAGAAATTACTGTAGAAAGTGGTAAGAGAGCAGAAACCTTGGGCTGTGACTGACCCATGGCTGAAATAATGTTTAGAGTCCTAGTAAACTATAAACCATTGCAAAGAAGAAATCACATGGAAACCAAATCCCCAGGTATGTGTTTCATACGTGAGCAGTTCATCTCATCTTCTGATCTGATTTGCGCCCATTCTGTGTTGCTGTGATCCTGGGGAGTTGCACCTTGTGCCCTGTAATGGAGAACCTGCCTTCCTTCCCCATCCTTGACATTTTTAAAGATGCAAGCATTGCACACACCAGCAGTGCACGACCTCTCCTCTTACGGCAGTTTTACAGACAGCTCGTAACTGAGCTAAGTGTCTGAGCTGTGCATAATGCCTTTTTTAATAGCGTTCTGAACCTATGGCTTTTATTATCCTGACCAGCTTGCTCACTGCACCTGTCAGGTTCCTCCCGAGACTGAAATGAGAGCAGTGTCTGCGTCTGTTTTCACAGCTCCAGAGCAGAGACAGGGATTTGTCAGGAAACCATTAAGCAATACTACTGCGTTTGTTGTGGATCCATTTTCTTTCCTGAAACTAAAGCATTTATTTTCAAGGTTCAGGGAGCAGGATTCTGGTGTGAGTTATGCCAATATAAATGCACAGGACTCCTCCAGGTAATTAGTAGAAAGACTTCTGGTTCACACAGTTGCACACTGATGCACACATACCAGAACCATGTCTATCTCCGGAGCTTTCAAGCCACAGAGACTGGATGCATGGTTAGGCTCAGGGATGCGAGACCTATGGCATATAAAAACATCAAATGGTTACTGTTATTGGGTATTTTAAGCACCATAATGATAAACAATGGGCAAACAGGAAAACCCATGTGCAACGTGCTAACGGCATGTTAAGCTCAGACTCAGAAGATAGCTTTGATTTCAGGTTTAGCTCCTATGAAACATATTTACTCAGGAAATCTTTACTCAGATATTATTTCTTTATTGTTTTCTCAAATGTGGCACTATTCATAAAAATATCAAACTAATGTTAACTGTGAACACATACTATTAATGTATGCTTCGTTGTACCTCACATTTAGAGTACACCTTCCTGATCCATTGGCAAACTCTACTCTATACTGGGTATCAGTTACTGAAATCTAAATATTTCAAATAAATAGATGTTGCTTAACAATGTTAAGTATCTTCCTTCAAGAAGCTTAAGAAATGACCAAAGGGAAAACAAAAGCAAAAACCAGATAGGAAATTGCAGTTACCCAAGCTTAACTCAGGTGTTTCCTGTGGAAAAGAACGTGGTGTCTTTAATCATGAAAATATGAGATTCCCATGAACTGTTTCGCCTGTCACCCCCACTGCGGTGCACTAACTCTGGTCACAAAGGCTGCATCCAGCACAGAGGTCACAGACAACTCTTCCAGTTGCAGTGGGTCATGATCCATTTGCATGATTCATTTCCTTGGAGAGAAGGATGGTCCACCTGGACTAAACCACGAAGCATCCCTCTGGAGCAGCCCAGTTTGCGTGGATGCACTGCTCTAGCCTGACTGGGCTTATACAAGCTGATTAAGTCTCAGCTGATGGTGGCATGGCCATTTCGGTTGCGTGGTGACATAGGAGTATGGTTATGCTATTGGGCAACATCACTGAACTAGTCAGACTGAAATATGTTCAACCAGTGGAGAAATAAATGCAGGTATTAGATATAACCATATTTATCTTCTTTTTTTTTTTTCTTGTGAAGTGCTGGAGGGGTTTCCAGCAATAGATAAAATCATTTTTACAAAATTGAAATGCAACATTTTTTTCCGGAGCTTGTTAGGTCCTGAAATCTGTAGGTGGAGTTGGGTAAATGACATTCTCAGCTCTTCGCCAGCAGCAAAGCTATTAGAGCCTTTATAAATGTTATCCAGTTCAGTGCTGCTGCTTGTGCCATATTCCCAACAGCAAATGCAAGCACCATCAGGATCCAACAGGCTCCCTAGAATAAGCCCAGCAATTCAACTAAAAATAAATATAATTAAGCCATAAAAAGAGAAATGTCTGTAAGATTATCATCCTTGCAGCTAGTTGGAATGTACTTGTGAAATATTTTTTTAGTTAGTTGCAAATAAAATATGTTTTACGTGGAGAGAATGTTGCCAAAACATCAGAGAATAGATTAATTAAATAAAAAATGAAAATGGAAAAGGATAAAATAAAAAATGGAAATAACTTTTTCACATGGTTAGACAAGTTGCTTACAAATATTCTCCCCTTGTGTTAGAATCAACTAGTTGGTGTCTGGCCTAAGGTTGTGCTTTGCAACCTGTCAGACTCGGAACTGTGGGAGCGCATAGCAAATATCAGATGAGTGATCCAAGGGATTTACCCGTTTTTGAGTTTGTTAATCCTTCATTCTTATGACCTTTTAATCATTCACGATCTTTGTCATAATCTACACCTTCCTAAAAGTTCCATTGCTGGGATGCTCACAAACCTGCTCAGATTGACGATATGGTATTTCGAATTTACTGTCTAAGTCATGATCTGTCGTTTCTGTTACGTGTTGGGCTGAGTGAAACTTTTCAAACAGGACAGCAATGAGCATCACACAAAGGATATTGTATCACTTTCCCCAGTTTCTTAAATAACCGATCTTGGAGAATGAGTAGTAATGGGTTTACAACATTTCTGAAACTGAAAAAGTTTTCCTGAGTACATCAGCTAACATTGTCTGAATACTGATAAATGAATAATTTCATATACGCCCACAAATAACTTCAAAAGAAAATGAGTCAGCGATGTGCTCAAAGTCTGAAGGATAGTGCCTCTGCCACCAGCCTCTAATCCTGTTAAAGATTTCTTTCTCACACTGCTGCAGGATGATGTCTGACATACTCTCACTGACGTGCCCAGCAACTTATGTAAGGGCAAATTGGTACCCGTGCCTCCCTTCAGCGAGAACAAATTAATTCTCTTGATTTTCAGCACAGTGAGTGGTGGCACTGAGCACCTCTTATGAACCATCAAACACCTCACAGGTCTAGGCTCATTAGCAAGAACTGTAATTAGTGCTCCCGTTGCTGTTATTGATGCATTTGTTACACTATCACCTCAAAAGCTTCCAGTGTTTACTGTCAGATAAATTTCTGAGTGTCCAGTGTATTGAATTCTTCACTTCCTAAGAGTGCAGGTATGTGGGAACACTTACACATTAGGCAAGATCTGATTGCACAATACTGCAAAAGAAAAACCAAACTATTGTCAGGTTTGGTGGGCCACTGAATGGGAACCTGACAAGGAATTCATTAAAAATCATGTCACGTTTGCCCGGTGCAGAGCCACGACTGGCAATTGGCTTTGTTGGAACTAAAAGGCTGAGCCCAAACTTTACTGGAAAACTCCCTAAGGCCATTTCATTTACGAAAAGACCAAGCTTTTGAGAGCATATAATTATCCTTCATCCCTGCCATCTTATCCTGCATTAAATTTAATTGCTCACACAACTTGGCAACATTCTCACACCCGTTTAAAGAAATTAAGTGGTCCTGTCATTTTTTAGTGCTCTTGATATGAAAGTGTTTCAACTTTCACTCTGTGACAAGAACCTCTGCCTCCTCCCCTTCCCCCAAAATATACATTCTTCCTGAGAGGACTGAGCTCAGAGGGAACAGATGGGCTAAAAATAGTTGATTTTGGCCAAGATTGTCAAAAGTCACCAGTGATTTCCAGTGCCTCTATTTTTAGAGGTGAGTGCTGACCACTTACTGGAAGTCACATTCCTTCACATTTTCAGAGCTGGGAACCCCATATCTTGTTCTGTTGTTTCAAAAGTAATAGATCATGAGCAACGGTCACCCAAGGGCTGTGGTGGGATTGTCACCCTGGGCCTTGACCCTTCACCAAGCTCTGCCATCCCACCTTAGGAGAAACTCTCCAGAGTTGCTGCACATAGGGTTGACCCATTGAGTCACTGATCCACCCGTGCTGTTTCATCATAAGAGCACCAGATGCAATTTGTGTTTCCTCTCCACCCTTCACTATCAGTTGGTCATAATTTTAGAGCATGTAGAGTCAAACCTGTTACCTGGAAATGAAAGAATCCTAAAATATGATGTAAAAATATACTCTTGGCACATGTGACGATTAAAACCCCTAAACAGGTTTATTAGAGCAGCATTTTCAAAGGTACTGAGCACCTACAGTTTCCGTTGTATTCAGTGTTATGTACTGAACTTGACTGGACCCAACACAGCAGTGCATTAAATAAATGTTGGGTTTTATGTCCAGTGTGAAAGAGAATAATCTCTGAAGCAAAAGTCACTGAAGTCAGATTTTCTGCTGTGTTTATTGGCGATAAACATCTTGAGAAAGAATGTGAGCATCTACAAACACCGGGTTATGATGTTAATATAGTCCCTTATCGCCTTATAAACGATCTGTATCCTGACACGGGAAGTGAGCTTCAGTCCCAGATGAATTACGAATGAGTGACTCCCTAATATAAATAAAAGCAGGAGGATGGGCCTTGTTGAGCTATCTGAGCAAAAGAGATTGAAATAAGAGCCAGGAACTTATCTCAGCTTTGGAAAGTGAGCTGCTTTGGATTCTGGTCCAAAGCTCGGTTAATTAAGTGGGAGTCTTTCCAGCAACATCAGAGGACTTTATCACTCTTTATTAGGGCTACCATATGTCCACTTTTTTTTTCTTACATTTGTCTTCTTTTTCAGCCCCTACATGATAGATGTCACCCACATCCAAGTTGCCCCAAACCTTGAAGTGCACACGCGCGTGTGTGTATAGGAGTGGATTTGGTTTGCTGTGGCGGGCAGATGCAGGACGTCAGTGGATGCAAGTTGCTGATGGACGTGGGGAGGTGATGGAGGATCAGGGCAGGACAAGAAGTGTCATGGGCTGGCAGAAAGACATGTGTGGGGAAGGCTGGTAATAGGGAGCAGGGGGGATTTGGGGATGAGGAAATGGGGAAGAGAAAAGCCATCAGGGTGGGATAGGTGAGAAAAGCAGATTGCTCTGGGACAGGAGGCTTTGGGAAGTGCGATGGTTTAGCCGGAATTACCACACAGTTTCTCGCTCCCCCTCCCCCTCCCCAGTGGGACGGGGGAGAGAATTGGGAAGGAAGGAGAACTCGTGGGTTGAGATGAAGACAATTTACTAAAATAACAAGGGAAAACTACAATAATAACAGAATATAAGGATATTAAAATATACAAAGTGAACAATATATGTTCTGTCACCATCCGATGTCCCAATAACCAATACAGCCCGTCCCGAGCAGCGATCATGGAAACAAAACCGAGCAGCAAGCAAAGGAGCAAAAGGGAGCCAGCAAGGGAGAGGGAACGATGCCAGCAAAACGAGCAGGAAAGATGGATGCCAGGAAGGCAGATACCCACCCTGGCCAGCCCCCACTTATATACTGAGCATGATGTTTATGGCATGGAATCCTCTCTTTGGCCAGTTTGGGTCAATTATTCTTCTCCCAGCTTCCTGCATCTGCAAATTAGCGAGACTTGGAAAGCAAGATGGTGTCCTTGGTCTCATTCACAACAACTTGTATCATCAGGGTGTTTATCAACATTCTTCACACACAAAATCCAAAACACACCAGCTACTGAGAGGAAAATTAACTCCATCCCTGCTGAAGCCAGGACAGGAAGCCAAGAGGGATACAGAATGGGGGTCCTGGGGTTACTGCCCTGGCATTTAATCCTTAACTGGGGCTTTGAGAGAGGCTTCTCATGGACTTTCCCACACTGCCACTTCTACTTCTCTGCCCCATCTGGTGCCACTGCCTTTTTGGGCTGGTGTAGTGGATGGCTTTGCTTTGTGGCCTTGGAAATGTCACCAGCTTGCCTTCTTCAATGCCCTAGCTGCATGCCAGAGTAAGTGCCATAGTCACCTTCCAGTCTGGGGAGCTGTGAGGTTCACCTCATGTAAAGACTCAGGGAGAAAATAATTTTGTGTTATTGAACTGCCCCCTTGGAACAACAGAAATAAAGGTTTGAAGCTGAAATTTGAGGAAAAAGTTGTTGGAATAAAATAGTTTAATAAAATTATATTTGGAGGTGAACGTTTTTCTTGTCATAGCTCTACAGGTGACTGAGACAGCATTGTTTCAGGTCCTGCTCCTTCTGCTCCTTGGGATGTCTGGCTGGGATGCAAGATGTGCATTGCAGACTACTGTGTGGTGGGAGACGTTCAGGTGAGCTTTAGGTGGCTTCACCCTGGTGCTGGATTCAGCCCAGGTGTGGGTGCACAGCCCTCACCAACACCAGGCAATGGTTCCCCACTGCCACGCAGACACCGTCCCCGAGCGCTGCACCCAGCCTGCTCGGCAGGAGGGGAAGTTGGCTCACAGCCACTTCTCCCCGCACCATGCCACCATTTGTGTCTCTCTTCTCTCCTACACTTTAGATATCAAGCAAGACATCCTATGACTTCATCCCTCTCCAAGGATTTCCAGAGTGTCATGGCTGAAGCTGAACTCCAAATGCACACATGTCTGGAGCTGGGGCTATTCTTTCCTTTGACAAATTGTTCAGACCTCACACCTCTACAGCTAAACAAATGTAATCCAAGCATCAGATCATAAAATCTTGGAAAAAATTTATTTGAACTGCTGGCATGGCTTCTAGTAGTACACTGGGGGCAGTTCTCCTTTCACATGTCCCCAGAGGCATGTAAAGCATTTCACTCCTAGTAACTGAGCTATAAATGTAGGTCTCAAGCAGTGCATGCTCCATGTTACAATGTGAGAAACCTGAGGGCTTTTGCTTTTTGTGCAGGAGATTATCAAAGCACCTTTAAAGGGAGCCAGATTTCCTGCCTCACCTTGCCTCTCCCATTGCTCTGACATTCACTCTTCAAGAAACCGAAAGGTGTCAAACTTTCTTCAACACGTACAAATGAGCCACGCTGCCTGGACAAATGGAGAGGAAAGACTTTGGTCTCTTGAGGGCTTTTTGCTGGCTGCTCATAGGCAGGTAGCAGCTCTCTGGCGACGCAGCTCTGCACTCACATTACCAGTTACAGTAACACGGAGACAAAGACACGCTGATAACCATGGGCAGACAGGCTTATTTCCCTAACCTGCTCATTCTCCATCGCTATGAAACCCAATGTGCTGGAGCAAACATGTCCCTTCATGTTTTAGGGGAAAGAATGTGATTTTGCAACTCACTGCTCTGCTCTTCCCTGTAGTTACCAGCAGTGCACACTTGGACTTGAAGGAGTAAGAGCTGAGGGGAGTCAGGATAACACATACAGGGCTGATCCTCACTTCTTACCTAGGTCTCCCAATCACCTGAACTGTTGTTAATTAATAACAAGAAAAGGTTTATTAAATGCAAACTTTTGGCTTGTTGTTGCAAATGACCTTGGGAGGTGCCAGGACTGATGGAGTGGGAGCGCTGGTGCCAGGTCGCGGGAGAAGCTGGTGAGTATGAATGCAAAGGTTCAGTCCATCACTGCAATGCCAGGGATAACCAAAACACCAACAGTTACCTGTTCTGAAATGTGCAGGTGTCAACATTTCCTTTTTCTGCAAAGGAATTAAATGGAAAACTTCTGTTTGGGTTTGGTTTTGTGGTTGGTTGGTTGGTTTTTTTTCCCAGAAAAAAATAAGGGAATGGTTTTCTTGTTCTGATGAACACCTGAGGCACCAGGTTATAGCATCCGTTGCTCACGGCGTAGAAACCAGTGAGTTCTTTGCTCCTTCATCCATTGGTTAGGGTACCAGGTGAAAGATTTTGCACCATTTCAAAATAAGGACTTGAAAATAACTTTCCATAGTGCAGGTGAGGGGCCTGGACACCAGACGCTCTCCTGGATTATGAGGGCAGGAGAGACAGAAACGGGTAGTGTGCTCCTGCTCTGCCTCCCTCCTCAGTAGTTTCACACCTTGTCTTGAGTTAAATTTAGCAAAACCACTACATTTGCACAGAAAGCTTCAGTTCTAATTAACTGCCATTTTCCAACAACACAAAACCCCAATTCACTGAAAACTTGCTAGTGACTTGGACATAACTGCCACTGGTTTGATGGTGCTCATGACATAAGGCAGGATCAAACTCGGCGGTGGAAGGATGAATAATCCATTTTCGCATGCTGGAGGAGCAAAATTTCAGGCTTTCGATGAAAAAAGGCATCTAAACAACTAGAGCCTGGCATTCATAGCACTGGAAAATTCAACTCTCAGAGAGGGCACTGAGCTTGAAGGAGCAAAGAGAGGTCACATCACATTTTTTGAGGGAAGAGAGTGACTGCACCTGCCAGCCAGCTCATTCTAATGAACTCTGCTGAGGTGAGTGGACGGAGCTCAAGGATGTGCCAGTTCTTTTCTGTGAGGTGGCTTTCTGCCCACTGCAATTACGGAAGGAGGAAAACAGCAGTTTTGTGAATAAAGCTGGCAGCTACCCAGTACAGCCTGAAGAAATAACCGTACCTTGGAGAAGCCTTTCTTTTTTTCTTTCTGGGTTGGGCTAAGCTCTTCAAAGGAGTTTAGCACTCATGTAGGCATCTTCATTTCAAGATGTTCATTACTGATAAAATCCACCCCGTGCAGTCACCAGCCTGTGCTGATGTGAAATGCCTAAGATGCTGGTGTGGGAGGTTTGCCTGCTCTAGACACTTCTTAATCTGGAATGGTTGAAGACTGGTTTCAGCTCAGAAGCATTAGGTTTAAACATAGTTCTAGGATTTAACAATAACTATTGTAACTCTGGACAAGTTTATTTTCCTATATGGCTGCTGAACATAGGTTAATTCTTGACCACAAAGGCGTCCTCTGGTACTAAATTCTGACTTTCAATCGGGCTTCATGTGGAAAAAACCATCCTTGGATCAGTTTTAACTGCACTGCCTTTTACTGTAACTGGATGCACAAAGACTTTGTTTTCCTCGTACAAGACATCAAGCACAGAGCTCCTCAGCTCTGTGGATTACGTTGACTTAAAAGCAATGGTTCTGAGTCGTCATCCTCCCTGCCTGTATCTCAGTCATTACAGTCCTTTTGCAGCATCCCCAGGTCTGCCTCCCTGATTGCAGAGCTGTGCTGAAGTCCCTTTGCAGCCGCTGTTGGGGTTACAAACTAAGCCCACACACTTGGAGCTCCTTTCCATCATGAATTTTAGCAAGTACTTCTGCAGAGTGATGAGGCCATTGGCCACATCCCACACATCTCCTGACACCATGGAAGTGAAGTAAAACACCGTAAGGGAGTAATAATCCCCTGCATGCCGAGGCTGGAGAGGGAGGAACAGCCCCTCAGTTATTACTGCCTATTGGCAGCCTTCTGATAAGAGCACAGCCTCCTCCAATGGGTTTATGAATAAATCAAATGTATGAACATTGACACCATGTGGTTCTTCAAAGTGGATCTTTGTTCAATATGGTGAGAAGCTGTATTACTGAAGTTTTACAAACAGAAAAGACACAAATTCAGTCTTCTGGAGTAAGAGTTTTGGCTCATACTGAGCAAAAGGCAGCATTCATTTGCTGAGAGGTCCTAGAGGTTTTAACTATTGACAACTAACAGGAAAAAAGACTCAAGAAGAGCAGAGGAATCATTAAGAAGAGAAAATGAAATGAGAAGGAATAAGAAAGGATGCAGAAAGTTAGAAAGAGCTCATTGGAAACAAAAGTTGCATAAAGGTTAAAGCAAAACTGCAGACAATAAAACCTGCATTCTTGCAAATCCTTTTATGAAATTATGGCAGAAGGGATGATGTGAAGAAGAACATTATGCAAAGAAAATAAAGACTGTAGAGAAAAAAGGTGAATCCAGGTTAAGGCAATGTAAATAGCTTTCTGAGATAAACACACCCTTTGTGTCATTTGTTCCTTCTGAAGAAAAGTATTATATTTTAAAGTCAATAGATGTGTTTATCCAAGTCAATCCTAGCTCACTTCACAAGGAAGGCTTTGGGGTTTTTAATTTTTGGTTCCAGACAAAGTCATTTTTCTTTGTCTCTTTTTTTTTTTCTTTTAGAAAAATGTAATACATTTTTCATATTAAGAAAACAAGAGATTGAAAGATTACTTTGGCACTTCCCGTCCATGACCCCATTTGCTACTTATGTGAGGGAAAAAAAGGCAGAAGATGGTTCTTGCTGAGCCTGCAGCCCCTGCAATTACCAGATGTGAGCACAGAAAAGAGTGAGGACTTCTTAGCCTGTCTAAATCTCACCCCAACGACCTCACTGTGTCTGAGGACACCTGCAAGAACATTTACCCTTGAAGGATTCTCAGTGCCACCTCCTGCAGTCCCCGTTGCTTACTGCTGAATTTCATCATCCTGAGTACATGGCTGCTGCCTGGAGAGGTACGAGCATCCCTGCCAGCACCCGTCTGCATACACAGCCAGCCCTCTGCCTCTGGGAATAAGTGCTCGATAGGAGCCGCATCTCTTATTCTGGGAAAATTTGTGCCTTGTCTGTTTGCAACACTTTGGCAATACATTTTCTTGCCATTTCCTCTGGCATAAATAGCAGTCAAAGGCAGCCCTGCCTGAGGGAAGCAGTGGTGCCCATCCAAAGGCACCTCTTCTTCCCCTACAATGTTTGGATAAGCCCTTCAGGTGGTTTTATCCTGTATGAGGAGGAGATTACCTTTTGTCTTCCTCAAAACTGCTTGGCTGAGCAGGTCCTCCTAAAAGCAGCATCTGTCTATCACAAGGCCTTTTTTCCTCTTGAATCTCTTCCCCACTGTAATTTATAAAGTAAACTGTGTAACACCAATTACAGAATTCCTGACGTGGCCAGATAAGGGGAGCGGTTATCTCCTTTGCTTTGGAACCCAGTCTCCCACCCTTATATTCTCCAGCTCTATTTTACTGGTTCAGCTACTGTTGCCAGTGGGTCTGTTTCTTATTTAGTTTCTTCACGAACTTTTCCATCTAAAGTATATTTTGCATTTTTCTTGGTCCTCCCCAGACACGTGGCCTTTCATCTATTGACACTGAATGCATACGCTGATCTCGGCAGGGCGTGCAGGCTGCAGCACCTTCCCATGCCCCACCTTCCATGCGTTGCTGCCTGTTTTCTGGATCACATCCCATCACTGTCCCATGTTGCACGAGCAACAGCATCCCCTTCCCTGCTCCTGGACCAGGCTCTGCCCTGCACACCCTGTAGCCACCCCAAAATCCACCCTTCAACACGCCTTCTGCCACAGCACTGCAACGAGCCTCTCTGGGCTTTCCTTTCAAAAAATACCTCTTATTTATGTGGTGACTGCTACTGCCTGCTGCCTAATAATCCAGCACGTGTGTGGCCCCACTGGCACCTGAAGTTGGGATGGTGCACCCTAGGGACCTTCATGAACTTGGAGATGGCTCCATCCCCCACCAAAATCAAGAGAGACTTTGTTAAACTGTGGGGCCGGTGCTCTCCATCAGCTACCCCACTCCTGGTCCTCCTCACTTACCTGGTGTCTGTACAAGGAGCTTCCTCCAACCCTCAACAACTGGGCTTCCCTTCTCTGGGAAGGGGATCACAGAGGGCTAGAGGAGAAGCACCAGAACCCAAAGATTTTTCCATATCATGAATAGGCTAACCCAGGTTTTTTCACCAGCCCTAGAAAAGCTCCGATCCATTTTGGCCAGAAATTTTGTTAAAAAGTCAAACAAAGTGAGGAGTGCTGGAGAGATGGCAGAGGTGTGGGAAGAGCTTAGCCCTGGCGTGGTGCCACGGATGTACCTGAGGCGTGACGGTGTCTGGAAACACATGGGCCTGGTCATGCATTAACATCTGCTGTGAGGCCTGCTTCCCCACTGTGGCATGTGAAGCTCCAGCTGACGTTAATAGGAGTCGCATGTGCATCTGGACAGAAGAATTACAGAGTCTGAAACAACGCCTCGGCACATGGAAGCTTTCACCCTTTCAAGGCCTATTTCTTCCTTGTGCACAACAAAGCAAAACATCTCTCCTCCTTGTTTTTGTCCTGGTGTTTTTCATAGATCCTGGTGCAGTAGGGAGCCTCAGAGCAGACCCCTAAAAAGGGTTTCTGCTTAGTTTGGATCATGAACTAGTTGTCAGATAAAATGATGCTGTAGTCTTGGGAGATACAATAAAGCTGTCCCACAGGTTAGGCCCTTGCCAGCTGGAGGCGATTCTTAATGCAGATTTCACTCTGCGTGTGTTGCATTTGCTAATTTACCATGAATGATTCCTGATTTTCAATTGACCTTGGTCTTTAGGTTCATGAAACTTTGTTCTGCATTGAAGTCTTTTGGCAATGTGGAGTTTTGCCTGAAATAAAGTAGGAAAGAGGCATCCTGAAAAAGAAATTCAGTGAGATTTTGCGCAGAGTGCAGCATTCCTGTCAAACGGTACATTTTGTGTTTCTTCTACTGCACGAGGTGATGTTCTTGTAGATAAGGTGCTAGGTTTTAAGAAACATGGATTCAGCTTGTACTTCTGAAAGGCCTTAGACTAAGCTTGCAAATGCTTTGGGACTCAACTTTTCTCCTGTAAATACAGTCTTTATTTTTCCTGTTGTGTCTATTCAGGCTGTGATTTTCAAAGGGACCCAGGGGAATTGCTGTATGAGTCCCATAGAACAATAAGTCTGTTCTAGTTTCATTAAATGCCTCACTGAAGCCCTTTCCTGGGAGAGTAGATCATTCACTCTGCTTTCCTACACACCAGCCCGGTCCTATTTACACAAGCTGACAGACTACCTGATGGAGCCATTATTCTCTTTTCACATATAGTCTAAACTATTTCCTCTTGCTGGGCACTGAGCGGTTTTAAATCAAGATGTCTTAGTTCATGGAGGTTAGGAATAGTCTTATAAAATGCCTTATTTCTTTCTCGCTCCTATGTAAATCTATTTTATTGGACAATTGGAAAATATAACACTTGGTTTGTATGGATAACCCCCCATGTGCTTCCAAATACAATATACAGTATTTTTTTTTCAGAATAAGCTTTTCATGAAAGCCTGTTGTTCCCTGCATCCAGGCTGAGCTTTTGCAGACCAACCTGCCCTCCTGCCTGAAATCACACCCAAGAAGTGACCCTCGGCCAGGAATTTTGGATGAGGAGACATTTCAGGTCTGAAATTCAGGTCACATTGAAGTGGGTTTTTTTTGTGATTTTAAGCCTGAGAATACAGGTTAGACCAGTGCCATAATCAATGGAAAAAACTCCAAGGGGCTTTTAATAGTTCTCTGTTGCCTGCTCTGCCTTGTGAAAGGAGGTGCCCGACCAGAAATTAACCCCTGAGGCCCCTACACCGCTTCCTGTGCCATGCAGCCTCTCACCACTCGTCCCTGCCATCCCTCCCAAATACATTCTGGCACGCAGAGTTTGTTCTGGCCGGGAATTTGGTTTACAAAGATTAAAGAGACGCTGTGCGGTGGGCAGCGAGCCTCAGCAAGTGAGGAGATAAAGGCAGCATTGGAGGTGGTACGGGCTCGGTGTGGACCTGGGATGCTGGGGGAATGGGCCAGCTGGGGACACGGGAGGAGGTTACACATCCTGAATACACATGAATTAATGATAACCACACTGACCTCCACACTTTGAACAAGATGTGCTGGCCTGCTCGAAGCCCCCCTCCCTTATATTGCAGCGTCTGGCTCTCTCTGGGCTCTGGTGTGACACAGTGCAACCGTTATGCTCTGCAAAACTACTTGTCAACTGCCCAACGGCTATACAAACAAGGCAGGAAAACACTGCTTGAATATTTAAAATCATCAACGGCTCCTTTAAACCACTGGCTAATGCCTCTGGTAGGCATTTAATACTCTGCCTTAAGAAAGAAATAATTAACTGAAACACCACCTCATTTTTATGGTCAGGCAGTATCTTGCACTTATTGTCATTGTCAAAAATTATTTTCATTTAAACTATGCTACTGCGGCACAGGACACAGAAAAAGGAAAGGATTTACTGCTGAATGCTAAGTCATACTTTATTTTGCTATTTAAGGAGCTAATAGAGTAATGTAATACAGAGAGCACAGGCCCAAATAAAAGTTCATATGTTACTGCCAACTCCAAGCAATTTAGTTTTGTGACTCAGGCAGCATAATTGTGAAATTGGCTTAGAACTCATTACGTTGTTTTATTTTTATCTGTTTGTATGTTTAAATGCATGCTTGAGGTTCATCGCTTTTGCCTTAAGACCCAAAGGTTCACCTCAGTTGCATATTGAAGATTTTCAGTGTAATCGTACAGGCTACAAGGCAATTTTTTATTGCCGACAGCAGAGATTCTCTCACAATTGTCTGTAAGATTTGGACTGTTGGTAAAATGTTAAATGCACCAAAACACAACAAAAGGAAGAAGACATGGGAACCCTTAACACGACACACTGTGTCTCTGCTCCATCTAGCCACCCACCTACCCTGTTCACCCACACTTTGCAGAGGATGCAGGGTGAAAGGGATACGCAAAATACCTTAAATGCCTTCCTGAAATGACACTGAGTATGGATTTGGGTCAGTTTGTCTCCAAACCCACAGACAAAAAAAAAATATTAAGTTTTAAAACATTAATGACAATGTGGAGGGTGACAGTTTTGTATCGTGTCGGGGTGCTTTTCGCAAGACAGTCTCTGAGACTGCGTGCGGGCGCTGAGGGTTTTCAAATGTAAATCTGATCGCAGGCTGCAGCCCATGTGGTAGATAAACAAGCTGTATTTTTAAACGCAGTGTGAAATGTGGGGGCTGACGTGACCATTATCAGAGCCTCATGCATGAGTTATGAGACATCATAAAATATTTTCATATTGCGACAATGAAAGCTGAAGCTGCTCTGTGGTAGGCTTGTTTGATCTGATAGCTCACCCCGCTCCCTTTGCTGGGTCTAGCAGGAGGGAGAAATGTTTCTCAAGAGCTGTACTTCTGAATGCTAAGCTGTTTTCTCACGAACTTCTTACAAAGAAAAATCTTTCTTATGGAATGACTGATGGAGAATTGACTATTAAGACAATGCAGGTGACATTTTCAGGGATTTAGGGACGTTCCACTCTGCCCATGAAGCAGCTGAACTAGTGACCTTAATTGGGCTGAAACAGAGTTGTGATGTGTTACCTCCTTTCATTAAATAGTTAATTAATACATTTTATTCTGAAAATGAGCATTCCTAAGGGTTCTTCAGACTAATGGTACATAGCTGGATGGATATTACAAATACAGTCACTTAATCTCCTTCCAAATAACCTATCTCCACCAGACTTTGAGACTGATCCTGTAAATTAATGCCACAAATTTCCTTTTCCTTTGATAGTTTCTTTCATCTTAATTTATTCTGTTACATTCATTATGTAACTGATTATTCTTATTTGCATAGCCAGATTATATTTCACAGAATACCTGTCAGCTGAATTTCTGTATGTTAGTGTTAAAGGCTGCACGGAGTTCTCCTTAAGCATTACGTTTAATTCCTTCCAGTGATATTGATTTCCTAAGTGATCTTGAGCTAATTATCTGATTTTGCTGTGTTTCACTGCTGCTGTGGCAGATATCCCGCAAATACAGGAGACTTAGATGCCTCTAAACTTCTTCAGACTCCTGTGAAAGTCTAGTGCAGGTCATTCCTCCTAGCAGATGTAAATGCTTCTTTTCATGAAGTGGAAAGTGGGGGTGAGCGGGGAAGGAAAGCCCAATGGTGCCATTGCTGCCACGAGCAGCGGGGCTGAAATGCCCTGGAAGACAAAGGAGAGGCAGAAGTATGTCTGTGCAAGTGTCTCAGGGGCATTTTGCACTCAGACCAGCAGCAACCAGGCGTTGGCTTGCGGACTTGGCTTGGATCCGACCAACTTGGAGCTGCGGCAGCGTGTGGCCAGGTCTGGAAGGGCCGTCGGTGCAGACATACCCTTCCAAGCAGCGAGTCCAGCTCTGTGGTTTCTGGCACTGCAGAAATGACTTCAACGGCATGAACCCACGGGAAGAGCTGGACCTTGGAGGGTATTGCTGAGAGCCTAATTTGTCTTCCTGTCATGGCATGAGGTTCAATTACTTTTCCCCTCCTCACTGTATTTATTGAAGAATATGATAAAAATGCATGCAGGCAGTTAAATATACTGAACTGTTTCAGCTCGGCAGAATATTGTTCTCTTGTCTTTGCAGCTTTTTACTTTGGGAACACACAGGCACACTGAATTCATGTCTGTGGTGCTTTTGCATCGAGCTGATTCCAGTCAGCCTAATCACAAAGCTGAGCAAAGGAAAAACTGAATTTTCAAACTGATGACACATTTATACTAGAATTGTAACTTTATAATATTAATGTATCATTTAACTTACATGTATACTTTGGAATGTTTATAACTACTGTAAATCATAGGCGAGAGCGGCCAAGAGAGTGCCACACAACATTCCTAGCACAACTTGTAAAATAAATACAACAACTGCAGAAGAACAACATTCCCTGTTACAAAAGGGAAAATGCAGCCACTCTGCTGCGGATGGGAAACGTGCTCAGTGAAATCTCCACAAAGCCCAGGCACAGGCATGGTGTCTGTGCAGTGCTCCTGCTCCGCTCTTCCACAGAGACTTCAAAGGACAAAATGCCGTCGAGGCAGCGCCAAGGAAGTGTCGTGTGGTTGGGAAATGACACCAGACATTTGCTGGTGACACTGCTTGGCATCATTGTTTGCTTCAGTACGACAGCCCAGATTTCGTGACATGATCTCCCTCCCTCCCTGTGAGGTGACTGCTGAAAAGCCGTCCCCACGCAGCATTCACCTCTCTGACCTCTGTCCACCTTGTCTTGCAGGCTACCTTGGAAAGAATAAACCCCTACTGTTCCCTGACCCATAAAATTCTGTGGCTGATTTCTGACCTATTCACCTTCAGTTTTTCTTTTAAGGTTTATAGTACTTTTATGACTTGATCAGCGGACTGTAAAATACACATTTAAATGCATTCAACTCAGATAACAATCTCATCATTAAAACAGTCTAGCTTCTTTGTTTGCAGTTAATCACTCTCAAATTTTCTGGATTCATCAGCACACTTACCAATACCTGTTTTTTTCTCCCTGAAGTTGGCAAGGTAACACGACACAAAGACCTTCAGTTCTTAAAAGACAGCAAAAAAGATTGCAAATCTTATTGGAAATTCCCCTCAATTTTAAAGCAAAATCTACAGAAAAAAATCAAATCCCAATTTTAATTCAGGACACCTTCAAACATAAAAAAATTAATCAACTTCTGAGATTCAGGTGAAAGGATGACTGGTTTTTTTTAGTTTTATTATGCTAAAAATACAGCTGAGTGGCAAGCACAACGTGGTAGCATTGCACAGGCAGCAAAATACCAAAATAACACTAAGGACAGGAGACTGTTTTAATGTACTTTCTGGTAAGTTATTTAACATGCTTTTGTTGGCAGGGCAGATGGTTTGGGGCTTTGGAGCAGGCCTGGATTACTCAGAGCAGGCAGTAGGCAGTGCCTCTCACGTAATGGTTGTTCCCAAATACAGCTGGAAGCCGGTGAAATGGGACATTCAGTTCTGTTTCTCTTCTTTAACACTGACACCACGAGTATCCCGGCGTGTCCTTAAGTTTGGAAAAAAACACCCCACCATTTCACTGCAGCTGCAGATGCTGAACTGGGGTCCAGGCCTGTGTCCTCATCTTAGCAAGAGGTCCCAACTGCCCCTATCACTGGCAGGAAGGATGGGACCCAGAGCTCTGTCCTGGACTGCCGAAGCCAAATGAGTTATGCGGAAAGCAAGCTGATGTCAGACATGGGTTGGCAGAGCCCAGGGCAGGCAAGGTTTTGACAGTGCTGTCTGCCAAGGGCAGGTGGAGAAGAAGAGCTGTGTCCAGCAGATTCAGCCCCTCCGGCTGCTTGATGCTGCTGCTCAGTAACTTCATCCTGGAAACCTTCTGCCAGGTTAATGACCCAAAAAATGTGTTTCTTTTTCTCCCTAGTTGGATCATTTCTTGTTATGAACAACAGTTGAAAGTTTTATTTTAATACATTGCCTAATTTATTGTGGGCTCTATCCATCGTACACAGAAATAGCCATTTTTTGAGTCAAATATAACTGTGCCCATGTTCATATGCTTCCTCTCTGCAATCCTTGGCCTCTGCGTTTAAGAAACGTGACTCTAGGAGGTGTTTATAGAAGGCTAAATATAGGTTTATCTGTTCTAGTCTTTCCATGAAAGATCTTTTTCCTTCAACACATGGAGATTAAATACACGGAGCAATATTAGTTAACACTTAAGTTATGGCACGCTGCAAAAAAACACCAGGAAATTCTGTTTTGAAGTTGACGTTCCAGTCCTAACTCCTGTTGACTTTATATTTCTTTTCTCTCAAAGGCATGAACTAAGGATTAGGGTGTCACTTGAAGCTGAGTGACGTTGCTCCAGACAGGCGTTTGGAGAGACACCTCACATTAATCTCTTTAGGTGCACTCTGTGGATTCGTTCAGGCCATGGTGGAAAGCAAGAGCAAAAATCTCACTGTTCTGAGCAGCCCAGAACCTATCGAAAGCAATATCTGCGAGTCCAGTGTATTAACTCTGAGTTAAAGAAAAGAAAATGAACCAAACTTGAGGGAATTTATGTCAGAGCAGCTGTTTGCGTGCATCTTCTGCTGGTCTTAACTCTCACACTTTGAGCTTTCCTGTTAGCGTTTACAATAACATCATTGCATCATGGTCCCAGTGTTTAATATTCCCCTTTTCAAAATATGAAGTTGCAGCTGACTCCCTGTATCCTTCTGGGATAAATGCAGAAAAATCTCTACTTAACAGCTGCTATATATTATTATTATTACCTATTACATCATATCTTATTACAGCTCTATTACACGTTTCCCCTAAAATCTAATCACATTCTGAAATTGTTTACAGCGAAACTAGAAATAGGCTTGAGACATAAAGTTCACATCCCAGCATGGGTCTGAACTTTCTTGCAGTTCAGATTTATTCAGACACAGCATTTAACTCTCTTGCTCCTGAAAGACGGCAGCAACTGCAAAGTTTGGATGTGAATACATGTCAAGGGCACCTGAGATGTGCCTGTTCAGAGGGGATCTGAATTGGTGGCAGCTGAGCCAGGGTTTTACTTTCTGTTGTGTGCTCTGAGATTGAAGGGGAGAGAAATAAGCAGTGAAAATCCGGTCCCCTATATGTGAATAGCAAAACTTCCATTGATTTCAGCATAGTCAAAATTTCACTCCAGCTAAAGAGATGGATAACAGACAGACAGACAGACAGATAGTAATTAATTAAGCCATTTGACCTAAACTAGGCTTATTTCTTTAAAATGCAAGAGAACACTGACAGAAGTGTGTCATTGTACCCATTTTGCTTATGGCACTTGTCCGGGAGCCGGAGATAGCGAAGGCCAGAGAATTTGGAGTGGTTTTAGGCTCCCAAGATATGGAGAAAAGCTGTTCTGTGCTCAGGTCTGCCCACTGAAAAGAGTTCAGAGCCTGCCTGGACCTTCAGGGACCCAGTTCAGCCCCTCGGGAGCGTCACCACGACGCCCAAACTTCTGTTGCCTTCAAGCCTTGTGCAGAGTGTGAAACAGCCCCGTGGCAAGACAGCAACAGCGTTGCTGCAGGAGAGCACCCACACAGCTTTTCGTAATGGGAGCAAATCCTGCTACTGAGGCTAAATCTTCACAGCACGGATCCCTTAGTAGAAGTACATGCTCATAAAGGTGGAATAAAAAACAATCCAGGTCACTAGCCTCATCCACAGACCGACATTTCTATAGGTCTTTGCTTTACAGCTATGATATTAAGTAGTTTGGCTAACTTTTTAGAAATGTTACTATTTTCTCGACAAAATGTCAAGTAAGTTTTCAGGGGGGAATACTTCATAACTGAAGTATGTTTTCCTAAGGGCAATAAACCACTAAGAAATGTACTTTTTTCCCACCCAGCCTTTGAGCCAAAACTTTCACATGTTTTTCAAAGAAATAAAATTATAGGTGTTTTTCTGTAGTAGGGTGAAGTACCACCTGGGTGGCAGTGGTAGAGAGCTGGGCAAACTTTATAAATCTAGAAGGGGGAGATTGTTTTGGCATGACTTAGGGCTACAGCCTGGGTTTCCTATGCATAATTTTAAAAGGAATTGCTCAAAGCATCAGGAAACTCTTGCCGGTACACTATACCCAGCGTACGACTCTTACCTCTTTAGACTCGTGGAAGATTGCCATGGCTGAAGAGAGAACTTTTTCAGTGCAATGAACGGTGGAGTCAAGAGGCAGACTTTTAATTATTTCTGTATCTGACAAGCTCACACCCATGCACATGCTGGTTTAAGAGACCAGAAGGATGTCAAGTGAATTGAAAATAATGAGTTGGTCAACGTGGTTTAATTTGGTTCCCGTTCTGAGGTTGAGGTGGGTCCCCACTGTCCGCTGGCCATGAGGAGGGCAGCACTGGACTGGCGTTTGGGACACCTCCAGTCTGATCTCAGCTCTGCAAAACCAATTGCAGCGTGTGGGGGATTTTTGTAATTACTGGTAAATAGCTGAGGGACTGGAAATGCACTTTTGTTTTGGTCTTTCTAATCTCTAGCGTCATAGTGCTCAGAAGGTGAGCAAATACATTTTCTGGTTGAAATAACAGAGAAAACGAATATCAGTTCATCCATTATCACTTTATATCAGAGAGGAAAGGTAAGGAAAGGTGAAGGACAAATAAACTTTTGCTAAAATATCTAACAGTGGTGCAAGACCACTAAGAGTTAAGAAGTGCCTTGCTGGGCTGCCTGGCACCCTGACCGAGCAAGGCAGGCCCTGAGTATTTTTTTTAATATTAAAAAATAGGCAACATAAAATCTCTCTCCTGGAAATCAAACAGAAGGAAAACTAAAGTACAGCTACAAAGGAAATGTCGTTCTCTGGCCCGCTCTGTGTGCTGGCTTCCTACGTGCTGGGCTGAGGAAACTCTGAATGCTGTGGAAGAAATCCACGGAGAGGAAGCAGCAGCCATCGCACAGCATGAAAGATGGGGCTGGTTTTAATCAGGGTTGACTCTTCACAAATAACAAATGAGAAGGAAAGGTTAAAGTGGGGCATAAGGCTAAGCCAATAAAGCCTTTTTTGAGACAAAATAAGAAGGGCATATTTCAATATGCCACAGTGGAGAGAGAGTTGAACAAACTAGCGTGTCTAGGATGTACAAACACTGTCTGACTCCAGGCGTGTAAGCTTGTGCTGCCTGCTCACGACGAGCAACAGGCTCCTAATTTAGGAGCTCTGAGTAACCCTCGTCGGAAGGCGAGTCTCTGACTGTGCAGCCAAGCCAGCTCTTAATTGAATTAGATATCTAAAATTAGACACTGTGAATGTCCGCACTCCCCCATCCCCTCCTTAGCCCCTCAACATAGAATCATAGAATGGTTAGGGTTGGAAGGGACCTTCAAAGGTCATCTAGTCCAACCCCCCTGCAAGGAGCAGGGACATCCCCGAACATGCATCACTTGCTTAGGAGTGTCCTAGTATTTTTTAAACTTTATTGGGGGAAAAATACAATTTTGGGAATGTCAAATCAGTGAGAAAGGTGTGAACAAGAGTAGTGTTTGGCTTTGCCTGCATCTAGGATGTGGAGAGCTTTCCTCCTTGATTGGAAGCCAGGGTCTCCTGCCTGAGTGAGGTTGGCGAAGGGTGTTACTCGTGCTGCTGCTGAAGGTTTCCAGTGGATTTAAGTGTGATATGGATCCAGTGCACAGTTTTTAACAGTTCTTCTGTAGCCAGCATCTAACACTATCCCTTAAATTGCCATGCTCCTTTTCCTGAAATTCTGGTGTGTTCAGAGACTGGACAACTAGGCTGGAAACAAGGGACTGCTGGTGACAGAAGGCAAAATTTCAGGAGGAGATCTCGATCTGATGGCCATGCAGGAGGTTGACACTGAATCATTTACTGCTGCACCATCAAGGCTAGCAGATGATTCCAGCAAGCAAAACATGATTCCAGCAAGCTGTGTAAATGCCTTGGGTACAAGCTGATGTTAGGGCCAAGAAAAAACACAACTTTCTGGATTTCTATAACAGATATTGGCAACACCTAGAGCAGAATCTTCTGAGACCACAATAAAATTTTCAGTGCTTACTGGATTTTTTTCAGCATAAAGCTGTGGTTTTTGTGGGTTGCCCCTTAGTGTCTTTCAAGTAACAAGCCTGCTGCTACACAAACATTTGGGGTATGCAGTGGCCAGTGTGGATGCTGTCTTGATTTACAGTAAACCCTGGGAAGAACTCCTATAGCACCTGAAAGCAATCTTTCAGCAACTGAAGGAAGCAGAGTTGACTTTAAATTCCCCAGTGTTCAGTAAGAAAGCAGGAAACCATTTCATAGAGAGATATATATATATGAATGAGATATAGTAGGGCAGGGGAGTTATGAAACCAGAGATATGTAAAATGCAAGCTACTAAAATGCACCTATTACTGACTACTAAATGGCAGGTGAGATCTTTTCTGGGTATTGTGGTATATTATTGGAAATTTATTCCACATTTTTCAACACTGGCTGCTCCATTAACTGATCTCACTAGGAAAAAATCATCTCATAAAATAAATATGACCCCATGGCGTGTGCTAGCCTTTCAAGGATTGAAATCAGTTCCTCAAGATCAAACAATTTTCATGAGCCTGGAATTTTAAGGTCTGTAGAGGGTGAATCTCAATGTCAATAATCTTAAATTGGGGTCAAAATTAGCACAAAATTTAAAAGGACGATTAAAAAAAATCCACATTCACTTGATAAATTATCTGAAAGAAGTTGAATTCCCTAGATATGCAGAGATTTTAATAAAGCAGATCACAGCATTTCCCTGGAAGGAAATATATGCCACACTAAAGCATAGGTGGTTAAACAACAGGAAATTCATAATGCCAAGCAGAAAGCTAGTGATCGTGCAAGTTTATATGATCAGTTTAGTAACTTATGTTTGTGTTGGATCAAATATACCAGTGAATGTATTTTTCCCAATGTGACTGAGAATGAAGGGATCAGTTTCTCATAATACAATTGCTCTTTGCTGAAGTTGATTTGGAACAGATCTTCCTAAGTATGAATCTTTTATTAAAAAAAAAAATCATTAAAAATTACAAAATACAAACTAGAACTTTTGCAGTGAGGCAGTGCTGCCTGGGATTTTGAGGACACTAGAGATCACCCTGGTCTTCTCCTTGGTGACTCTCCAGTTTGCCAGAGATCAAAGGCTTGACCCAGAGTGCAACAAATGAGGGATGCAAACAACTGCTAATGCAGAAAACTCACTGCCCTAAGATTGTTTCCTTCAAATAAAATAACTTTTCCAAGCCTGGATTTCATGATTCTTCACTCCTGAAGCAAAGAATTTTCAGCAATAAAGGAAGGGAAACCCAAGTTGATCTGGAATATAATTTTCATTCCTAGGAGTGAAGGATGGACTTGGCCAAAAGAAGAAAGACTAAACCTGTCCAGAAGGTAGGAGGAAAGTGCGCAAGTGACACAAGCCAGTGCCTCACCTGCTCCCTGGCAGTGGCGTGGACATGCTGCCGAGAGAGAAATCACAGACGTGCTGTGAACCCCCTGTGCAGAAGGTGGGTTCCCCGAGCCCTCGGGGACACATCTGAGCCTGCATTTTAGTGCAGCTGAACCAAGCCATGTCCTCAGCCTGAGGAACTATATTCATTCCTATCATTAATCTTTCTCTGCATTTCATGTCTTAAGTTCTTTCTGAGAAGGTTTGGGTTGTCTTTTTTTTTTTTTTTTCCCCCAAAGAATACAACTTTGCACAGCACTGAGGAAAACATTCATCCAGCAACACCAGTAATTGCGATAGTGGCTCATATTACTTCCACCCTTCCAGCCCCTACACAGAGGGAAGCGATACTTCTTTGGAGGCAGTGGCTCTCCACAGAGTTACAGGTGCTTGTCTTCACCCTGTCTGGGAGATCTGCAGTACAGTCACTGAGACCCAGGTATTAAATTAAGTTTTTGGGTTTTTGTGAGCTCAGGTGTCTAGCTCATATTTGAGTACACGAAGATGTACACGTAATTCTCCAATTTGGGTACTTGCACTGGAATGCTTTATCCAAAAAACCATGGAAAAAGAGCTAATCTCAACACTGAATAAAAAAATTCCTCACACTGCTTCTTCCCTCTGTGAAACAGGACATGTGGCCCGGTCATTTGGTTTTCCATCCAAAAACCCTGACCTCAAGTTCTATTTTCTTAGGCACGCTTACATTTAATTAAAAGGAAACTATCAGACATAAAAGTAACCCTCTTAGATATGCTGTATCCAGTCCCAGGTTAGGCCTGCCCATGACTTCTCCATGTACAATTTCCTCCAGGATTCCACCCCAGACCTGGTGTGATGCAACACCACTTTCAGCACAGAAGATAGGGTAATGCTGGCTTGACAAGTGAAATTAATTATTGCATTCCATTAATTTTGAGTCATACGCCCAGCCCATGGAAGCTAGGAGAACCTTGTGAAAAACAAACTCTCTCCATTGTACTGTAATATTATTCTTGGCCGGAGTTTCAGGCAGCCTGCTGGGGTCCTCCTGAGTGGCCGAGCTCTGCAGCGGTTTCTCCACTACCATCAGTAGAGCAGCTGCTGTCTTCAGAGAGAGAAAGAGAGGCTCAGCCTTCATCTGGGACTATAATAAGGACAGCAAGGGCCTCCTTGGGATCTTTAAATGCAAGAATGACCCAGGACGGCGGTGATATTGGTTCATGACACTTTTGAGTGTTGAGCTCCAATTACAGACTTACTCGCAATTGCTAAGTGACTGCTTTCAGCATTTCCTGTGCAAAACTGAACTCCTGGAGTGTGCTATGGGAATGGCTGTGGCAGTGAAGGGACTTTGATCCTCCTGAGAACAAAGTGACCTCTATAAAGGCCCTGTGACAAGTGCGTGAAATCTTCTGCACCGCAGCATTTGGCTGAAACCCTGCGGTAGCATCTTTCCAGCCATACAGAGGAATGGCTTAGTGTGACTCAGAACAGAAACACTGCCCATCCCAAATGTTGTATTAAAATTTTGAGTGTGAGTCAGCCCAGCTCCCACTGGGGAACACAGTTACTGTCAGCGAGCATCTGCTAAGCAAGGCCCTGCTCAGTGATCACATCCATGGGTTTCTCCCATGGGAACCTGTGCTGGAGAAACACAGGTACGATGCTGGCCTGGCACTGTGTTGGTAAGTCCGTGACTCACGGTGGTGGCTGTCTTGCAATACTGACTTCATCAAACCACGGGGCGCTGATGTGGATCTACCAGACTTCAGGAGAATGGGATAAAGCAGAGCTTCCCAGACTTGTCCATAGGCTGACCTCATGTTATAGTGGAAAACATAGTTTGTTCCCTTCTCCTTCAGTAAGGACAGTGGCTGAGCATTGAGGAGACAAAACTCACAGATGAGCCTTTTGCACCATCACAGCAGGGAGCAGACACCATGTCCATAGTTTGCAGGCCAGGGCAACAGTCCTCATCCCAGTCCTTGCTCTTTTCTCTTCTGTCTTTTTCCTGGCAGACTGAACTGGGCTGGGCCTCTACATTAACTGACTTCACTTACTTTGGTAAACAAAGTAAATCTTTTGCCCTCAGCTTGTGCTTAGCAGTCCTCTGGGTCCTTTCCTTATGGCTGAGGAGATGCAAGCCTTGCTCCTCTCGGAGAGCCAGGACCTGCAACCGCCGCCTGCCCCAAGGCCACCCAGGAGCCTCCTTGCTCACCTCTTCACTACCAACGTGAACAGAGCGCTTCCCACCCCACCTCTTTCCCTTATCACCCATTTTTCATCTCTCTCTGAGAAATAATGAAGCACATAAACGCTGTTGTGTCTCAGGTATCTGTCTGGGGCATCAAAAAACCTTCCCTGCAGTGAACAGAAGTGCTTTGATACAGTACAGGCGGTGGCTGTTTGCACGCTACGGGCTGCTGGCACGCACCGCTTCTGGCTCTCCTCCTGATTAGCTGTCTGCTGTCAGGCTGCTCATTTTGTGTGGGAAGAGAAACGAGGAGACCAGCGACGGAGATAAAATTAACTGTCCAGGCAATCTGAAAAGCCTTTTGCTGAGCGCAAGGACAAAGCGACGAGCATTTATCAGTGAGAAGGCAGCAGTTGTGAAAGACAGCAGAGTGATAAAGCACCTCCATTTGCCCCAGAGCAGCCTCCTCGCACGTGCCCCTGCTCTGACCTTTCGGGACGAGCAGAGGGGATGGCGAGGAGCTCCATCTCCCCAGCACAGCACAGCCTTGCTGCCCTGCCGCCAGCACCAGGCACGTGGCATCTTTGCTCCTAGGGTTCCTCAAGGCAGCGAAAAGGAGGTGCTGACCTGGGGGTGTGGGAAACTTGGAAGAGATCCTATCAACATCGGTTTTCATTGGAGAATTTTTCAAGTAGTAGTAATATTTTAAGGAGAAAAGGTCTCTTCTCAAAAGAATCCCATCTTTTAAAATTCTTTAGTCCCATTTCTTAATTTTCTGAGTATGAAAATTCTCTGCAGGAATCTTCCTTGGAAATCCTGTTCCTGTGACTCTGGCTGCTTTGATCTGCTTGTCCTTGGATAAAGAAGAAACAGAAGGACAACTTTCAGAAAAACAGCTTCCCTCCTGGTGAGCACAGGAGCTTCTTTTTGCTTTCAATGTCCTAAAACAGGCTCTGCATTTCTGACTGTAGAAGATGCTACATTTGCATGCTGGGTCAGACCCTGCTCCTCAGGAGAAGCTGAAGTACCATGGTAAAGGCAATTCAGTGTACACTTGATGGATGATACAAAAGTCATCCTGATTTCTTGACTTTTCAGCTGAGCATCTCAAAAAATGTTCACATCTGGATGAATAAAATTACACACATTGTCTCCCTCTTTGCAGCCAAGAATCTGAAGCTGAAGATGACAAACAGGAAAGACTAAAGCCTGACTCTTCCCATTCCTGCACGAACCACGGAGCTGGCAATAGTCAGCCTGACAGCACAGCCCTGATAGGAAATTCAAAGTTATAGTAGCTCACTAACAGTAGGGAGCAATCTAGTCTTCCGGGTGTGAAAATACGAGTAATAAATATTAATAGATCAAGGCTCTGAGAATAGCCAGGGAAAACCAGTTAGAAACATTTGCAGAATTGATTAAAGTGAAATTTCATTTGAAACAGTCAATTGTGGTAGTTCTGCCTTTACTATTTCATTTCAGTCACATCAAAAAATATTTCAGTTTGGTAAGAAAAAGCAGCTTTATTTTAACAGTCTCAGTTGGATTAGTTCTGATTTATGTTACACACCAGTCTTAGACTAGCTACTTTTATTTTTTTTTGGGAAGAACTACAGTTTTCAATATGCTGAGAGAAATGTCATTTTTTGACCCAGGACTCTGCAAGCTTATGATTTGTCCAGGGAGGAGCCAGGACCCCATTTGTAATTACAGACCCCCGGTAATTACAGACCAGTGACCATCCTGCGTGGGGCTGGAGCAGGGTTTTGCAGAATGTGCTGATGGATTTGGTAGACATTTCCCCACATGCCGTGCAAATTGCTGCAGAGAACAAACCCAGGGAACAACTGTGATGGAGTGACTGCCTGTTCTCTGAGGACTCCACATAAACCTCTGCAGGCTCTGTAACCACTGACCCAGATGGTGCCCAGCTCTAATTAAGGCCTTGGAAGACTTTTGGGGCATACAGTGGGATGTCCCTTAACGGTTCCTCCAGTGAAACCCCAGCCTCTGTCTTGCAACCCTCCCACACTCGGTCAACACTGAAGTCAGTGGGAATTTAGTGTGCAGAAGTCTTGTAATGTCAAGGCTAATATGGACTTGATCCATTCTGGTCCCAGTTTTCAGGATGCAGGAGTCCAGCGTCCATGTAAAGACACTAGCTCACTGTCTGGACTTGTTGAACACACATGTATGAGGCAGCACTTTACCTCGAAAGGTTCATAGAGGTGCCCGCAGTGATATGCTGCTGACTCTTTCAAGGGATATAATCGTATTGCACTGTTGTGCAGTAGTAACTGATGGCAATAAAACTTGATGTACTGGGAGGACAAACAATTTTGCTACAGCCTTTGAGAAACAAATTTTAGAATGACACAGATTTTGCCAAAAGACTTGTTCTTGTTAAGTCTTGCAAAGATAAAAGGCTCTGAAATGGATAGTACGTACTATTTAATTTTAAAAAGGAAGACAATCATAAACTACATTTTAAAACTTATCAGTTCAGCAGCATCCTTGGTGCAAAAAGCCATGTTATATTCATCAGCAGGTAGTTTCCTGGGATCACTCATCCAGGTTCTGGGTATTTGATGCAAATCTTTGACTGTAACAGACTGTCTCTTAGACTTCTTCCTCATGTATATCAAGCTTGAAAACACAGCTAATAAAGGCCAGATGGCTGCAGGCTCCTTCTCACTCCCATAATATTGATGGGAACATTCTGGAGGGAGTGGATTCTGCCTGAGTCTTTGCCTTGTGCATGACATGATGATAACCACATTTCAGCCTTTGCACTGTTTGGTCCTAACTTAATTCAAGTGTTTCCTGGATTTCTAGCAAATGAATGAAGTGCAGCTTAGAAGAAAATACATCCAGCCCTTATTAGAAAAGGTTGTACTCATCACAAATCGTCTAAATACCTCGTTTCTGACAGCGGGGAAATCCTTTTATTACTTTCATTATTTATTTGGAAAGGTTTTGAATAGTTCATTATAAAATTGCATTCATTTCTGCCAGAACATACAGAAGCCAGCAAAAGTCCAAAAGCTGGCCCCACTCAAGTCCATGGGATTTGGCATAAGATGGCAGAACTACTGGGCAGAATACTTTGGTCTGGAATAAAGTAGTACATCTTATCTGCTAATGTAATCCACTGAAGTGTGCTCTCCAGTACTGTAAAGGCCTTGCAGTTAGGTTCTGTTTGACTAGACTAATTAAGAAGACTAATTAATGCCAAACTGTAATTCTCTGGAATGCTGCAGATATCTCAGATATTGCACGATTGCACAGGATATTGCACAGGATTAGATACCGTCTCTGTTGGTAAATTCCTCATGGTTAGTAATCTCATCTTTTATATTTAGTTTTTAATAAGGAGCTGCCTTCATTCTGAAGCCAATCCTGTTTAAAGCCGCAAGAAAAAAGTAATTAAATCTGACAGGACTCACTTTCATGACCTATATTGTAGGCTATCTCATGACATGGTGATCTGGTCATATTTTTGTTATAAGGAGCTGATTTATTTTCATGAAGTATCTCTACTAGAATCAGAGTTTTTCTGAATTTTGTATTTCTTTGGCTAAATGAGACCTGCTGCCTGTCTCAGGCTTTGCGCTGTGCAGCACTGCTGGCTGCACACCCCATCTATGTTGACATGTCATGGTTTGAACATTTGACATTTATATGTAGCTGGCATTCGTTTCGTTGCCTTGCAAACATTTGGTTCCAGAAGAAACTCATAAACTGATCTTGAATCATGCAACCACCAGACAGCAAACAGATAGAGCTGTAGGACTCTGACAGCACATTTATCACACTTCTGTGGTAGCTGACACAAATACTGCACTGCACTGTCTTCTCCTATCTCTGTCATACAGACCAGCGAGGGCTGCGTTTTAAAAAGAGGATTTGATTCTTCACAGCACAGGGAGCTCGCAGCTTGCACTGACTTTGGCACATACTCTGTTTAGGCTCTCTGTTAGCCTGCGAAAGCTCTGCATGAACCAGCATGTGCAACTGGATCCTTGCATCCGGCATACGGTAACAAGTCACCTTGCTAACCCGAGCTAGAGGAGACAACTCCAAAGTCCAGATTTTGAGATGTGTTTTTCCAAACTTTGGAAATACCAGGGGGCAGATTTCAAGTCAGAGCCTTTCATGCTTGCGCATGAAAAGAGAATTAAAAATTTACAGCCTGTGCTGATTCCGGTGGTGTTGGCACACTTAAGGAGAGGGGACTGGCAGCGACGTGCCATCATCCTTTGGCTCCATCACCCAGGCCAGAAGCAGAGAGGGAGCAAGCCAGTCCAGTTTTTGCTGGACAGATAAAATTTTATCCAGAATATTCCTGCCAAAAAAGCTGTACTCTTTAATGTCAAATGTTTTGCTCAGTAGATTAACTGACAGATGAATAGAAAGTTTCTAGGAACAAAGTGTGTTCTTGAAAATAGAGCAAGGGGAGTGGAGCTGCATTTTTCTTGGCTGTGATTTTTTTAGGACAGTGGCTTCCATGTCATTCCACTTGCTTGTCCTCTCCTTTTTATTTCCAGTTCCTAAATCCCTGACACTGATCTTGTGTCTATGAAGCAAACAGATCACTTTTCTCAATAAATAGGAGAACTGAAAAATACAGGAAGACCAGGTTATTAAATCCTAAGAACTTTTACTCACACATTATGTAATACCAATTAAATGTGAATCTTGCTCTGTAATTAAATCCCCATAACTCATCATATAACTGGTACCTCCTCTTTCCAAATTAAACATTGCTTTTTCTATAATTGGATAATATTAGAGTACTGCAGCAATTTGGGGTAAGATTTCATCATTGGAATCCATTTTTATTTTCAGCTTCCATGGATGTGTATCCAAACACACATTACACACTAATGCAATAAAGAATGACTTTTACACTACAAAACTCAGTAAATAATAGTAGCAGTCACTGGAGGGCACCTGCCTCAAATTCTCACCTGGCTAAATATGCCAGAAAGGAAAAGGAAGTACTTAAGACGACTGGAAATGCTTCCTTTTCAATTCCAATGCAACTGCTTGCAAAAATATTTTATTGGGTCCATGCTGGTTTTCTAAATCTTTAAGATACATGTATGTGTATCAGTGATGGAAGAGGAACCAGACAGGAGATCTGAGTGCACAGCTGAGTGCTCAGACTGGGAAACCACACAGAGCTGACCAAGGTCAGCCAGGTCAGCACCTATATTAGTATTTACTCTGTTCATTTTTCTTATGTTTAAATTTTTTTTATTTTGTTTTAAAACATAGGGACTCTATATGCTAAGGATTTCAAAAACATATAACAAGAAGTCATTCCTGTGCCAGGGATCCTTATATGTATATGGACAAGAGAGCAAAGGAGAGGATGGATGCACAAGCAGTTACGGATGCAAAGCAGGAGCAGAGCTTTGTTATCAGGACCGGGCTGAACTTGACAGAGGCAGTGACTTTCAGTGCCCTTTAATGGTATTTGCTCTTCAGGGAGGGCTTAAAATCTTATTCTTCAAAACTGCATCTCTGTAAGGAGTAGATAAAAAGAGAGGCGTTGCAAACAGCCAGGGAACCACATCCAAGTCCTTTGCACTATTTACAACAGCCCACAAGAATGCTTCTGCCTTCTGTGCTCCTTCAGGGGCATCTGCCTCCTGCTCAGGTCAGTGGATGGGACGGATTTTGTGTTTTTACCTTTTACATCCTACATCAAAACAGCAGAGGTCATAGCATCACTTACTGATGCTCCAGATTACAAAGATGTGAAATACTGGTCTGTGTGAAGGTTCAGAGAGCCCTGGATATGTGAACTCTCCCAAACCTAAGCCATGAAGAATGACCTGTTCTGCTGTCTGATACACCCTGTCTCTCCACAAATCTGAGTTCATCCCATCAGGCATCAATAGACTTCAATAAACAGATAAAATGTGTCTGAAGGATTTTACAGGAAGAAAACTATATGCAAGAAAAGAAAGACTGCTTCAATTGAAGGACATTCACAAGTTGAGTTCTTTGGATTTTATTTTTATTTTAAACTATTGATTGATTATTTAAATTATTTTAGTGCAGAAAAAATGCAACTGGAAATCCTTCTCTATTCTGTACACATACATCGGAACAGAATACGGATTAAAAAGTCAGTGGATGATTTTAATAAGTAGGGTCATTTGGTAGACTAAGCTATCTTTAGGGAAAAACATGTTTACTGTGTTAAGATTAAAAGTTCTACGTTAGCGTCTGGGATATTGTCCAGTCCACCTTTGAGATGTGCTTGTGCTTCCGTACAGCATGAAGTGCTATATGCTTGCTACAGAATTACGTACAGGAGTTCTGCCTGAACTTTATGAATAAAAAAGCACAGAGAAACAGATATTGCAAGTAAATTAAGACACCTTACTGAGTATCTGCTTCCATGGAAGTGTAGCTGCTAGTCTATATTGCAGCTACACCTAAGCAACAGGAGATTTGAGCCTGGCTTTTCCAAACACCAAAGCCTGGATTCCTCTTGCACCACACCTATGCACTACATAGGTGCTGGAGCACCTCTACTTCACTCCTTTCTACTTTTCTGTTTTTCAAGCAATGTTGAACAACATTTTAAAAATACTCCTTAGTTTAGTTCTTCCCTGTGAAAGAGCACACAGCAGAACTGCCCTCGCCGGTGCTGTAGGGGCCTTGGTTGTTATCCCACTCAAGCTGCAGTGAGAGTATCCTGAACACCCAGGACATTGCCTGGTCTCTCAATTTACTGAAAACCTTAGGTGCAACTCTCTTCCCAGAGAAATGCAATGAAATGACTCTCCACAGAGAAATTCTTCCTCTTTAAAAAACAAACTCAAAGGAAGAAGCTGTGTGAAAGAAGGCTCTGGAAACTATTCATACGGCTGAGCTTCACACAGCTGTAGCTGTCCTAGGGCTGGCATGTTGAAAATATCTTTGAGTAACGTGACAGGTAAGAGCAACTGGGATAGAGGAGAATTACGCTGGCTCATTTTCCTCTGATTGCTGAAGCTCAGTTGCTCGCTGGGAGGAAACCACAGAAATGGGCACATTTTATAGTGTTATGTATGAGAAACGTACATAAATGGGTACCTTTTATACGCTTTGCACTGAGAACCATTATTGTCACTGTCAATACATCCTAGAAGCTGGGATGAAGCATTGCAATGATGGCAGACTTAAAGATTTAAGGCATGACGGCAAGGGGCTCAAGAGGGAGCCTGGTTCTGAGAGGCCAATGGCAGTAGCAACACTCAAAACCTACCGCAGGCTGCAACAGCAACGTCTCCCAACGGCACACTGCGCGCTGGCATGCTGGGGGAAAGAAAGGGAAGATGGCTTGAAATTTCCTGCCTGGAGCGACGCCACGGCACGGGGCTCTCACTCATGCCATAGCAGCTCTGGCAGCGATGCCTATTGCTCAGTAACTCGGCTGTTGATGGATTTCAGTGATCAGCCTGCAAATTGCTGAGGCGTTTTCCAGCTGAGGCTGGCACCGGGATCTCTCGGCGGGCAGTGCAGTGTGGCTGGCATTTAGAAGCACAAATGGTGCAAGAGGATTTCTTGCTGTTTGCCACCGTGACATGGCAGACACACTGAGGTCCTTTTCCAAAAAAGACAGAGTATTTCCAAGGAATTTAAATTTAGTGGAAAACCTCTCTACTCTGATTCTCCTCCTGCAAATGCCTCTCTGAGGGTATGCAAGCAGCAAACCACAACCAGAGGGGAATACTGGTTGTGAGGAGAGAAAAAAAAAATGTTTGGCAGGCTGTGGTTCAGGGAGGCTCTGACAGAGCTGCCTGTGCTCTGGTGCCTGCCCCACGCCCAGGATGGGGCAGCTCGTGCAGGATCAGGCTCCAGGGAAAAGCCTGGTGCATGGCAGCCTGTGGGCTTTTGGAGGAGCTGGGAGACGAGGGATGCAGCTGGCAAGAATTTCTGAGCTCAAACCGTGTGGTCTTGATGCCCTACCGAGGCAGATTTTTGTGCAAGTGCTAAAATATAAGGTGCCCATCAAACCACGACCGTCATATGGTCCAGATCCCTGAGTCCAGTGCTTTGCGTGGCACCCTGTCCCCAGAGCAGCAGAGGTAGGACAGCCTGCCCCAGTTGCACCCAGTTCAAAAGAAAAGTGGGATACCTGTTACTGACTGGACATAACTCTGTTATGCATATGACTTTATATATGCTTTATCTCTTATCCTATACGCAAAAAAGCTTTAGAAGTATTTATTTATAATTTGTGGTGATCCTTCCAACAAAGCTCTGTTACTGCAGAGTCCTTGTTTTATTATTATCTCACTGCCCAGTTAATTTCTTTTTTAAGTTTCCTCTCACATACTTTTATTTATTTATTTTCCTAATTTTTGTCTGATTTTATACTAAAGGTAAAAGAGCAATGTCTGTTCAGTCTCCAGTAACCCAATAAAATATCTGTCAATGCAAACAAAGGAGAAGTAAGTTCCAGATTTTTTTTTCATGATCTTTGCAAAAGGAAAGACTGCAGTAATTCTTAGAAGTTGTTTTGTGGGCTTCTTTTCCCTTCATTTAAACCAGTCAACACAAAAGTCATTCTTAGGTAATATTTAAGGAGATATTTCACTCAAGTTCTGAACACTCTTGGAATGTTTTCAAAGGAGAAAATGAAGGAAAGTCCACCATTAACAGGCAGTTAGAAAAATTTTCAGATTACTTTCAGTTTCTTACTTATCTTGGCACTCCATTAAAATAATTACATTTGCTGTAGTAACAGAGAGATTGATTAGACTGAAAACTTAATTGTTAGCATGTTTAACATTATATTTACCCCACTTAGCAGCTTTTGATTCGGAGTGAGGCAGTGTGTTGAGTGCATAACCTTAAAATAAAAAATGAAAGTAATTTCTATGAAGAAGCTTCAGTTTTAGTAGCTTTACTCTAATCACTATAAAGGGGAACTCTGGTTTAATCTAATTTTTCTTGAGACTTCTAATTTTTGCTTGGAATCAAGCTTTCTAGCCTTGTATGTACCAACACATTAAAGCTGGGATTTTAAAAGAGCCTAAGGAATAAATCTATCATTAAAATTCAACAACACTGGCAGCTTAGCTCCCTGCCTCCTTTGAACATCTCAGGGTTTCCTATTAATAAAACAACATCTGTGAAATTTTGAAAAAATTATTAATGTTGACCCCCTCTGGATTTTAAATGGCACATTGATCCAATGCAAACCCGTCCTCCGCTCTCACAAGCCCTTCCTGCACATTTTGCTTTCCTGTGAGCAATTTTCTTTAGTCCTAGGGTTTTTTTTTTATTGGAATCCAATGTTTCTTCAAAGTAGGAAACTTTCAAGACCATAGTGGGTGGATTCTCTGATCATTTCCAGAGAAAGACAGAAATGAGCATCAGCTTTGGTCAAGGCCCACAGGGCGGAGGGGCTGCAGAGCGTCACTGAAATATTTGGTCCAGACCGTGGCCAAACCAAGTATGTATGTGTGAGTGAGTCTGGAGGACCTGAACTTATGTTTGTGCTAACGTCTTAACTGATAATGATATTTTTACACACTAGGGAGGTCACCCTTGTACTCTGGCAGACAGTCCCAAAAGCAAACCAGCACATTCCATAGGCAATGCAACTGCTGACCTGAGACTGGTCCCTAAGGCTGTGCTCTGCTAGCCCCTACGGAATTTGCTTAGACAAAGCTTCTGCACTAAAAGTGGCATTTATCTTTAATTCTTTCTCCCCTAGAGTTTCCACTGGATTCCCATTACAGACAGAAAATTGGCAACTGTTCAGATTAAACATGAGAGGAAATTTGCTTGGCTCCAAGGAAGACATTTCTGTGTCAAAAGCTAAATGATGTTGCTGTTTTTCCACCTGTTAATGTGTAGATTATATAACAGAGACATTTTTCCTTTTTTTTTTCTTATGATTGCAATGATGTGGAAGATGTGATCTTCACAGCTTCCTCTTTGCTTCATAGAATAATGCCAATGCTTTTGTCAAAAAGATCAAAAAATAATATTTGAAACCATGACGATTTTCCTTGGTTTTAGTGGTAAATCTTACAGAAGTTTTAGTCCAAAGCCATTTCTAAGGTTAAAATCTTTGGCAATACAAGAGTACAGTCCTAAAATTTGGATGGTTGTGGGCAGCGCTGTTGGAAATCCAGATGTGTAGGTCCCAATTTGCGTGTGTTTTGGGATGCCTTGATTTCAGGGTAGCCAGCCTGTAACATCTTTTGAAATTCCCAACTTCCCGGGATGGTGTAGTCAGAACATTTGAGGACCTGTTCCAGTACATAATCAAAGGGCAAGTACAAGTGGTGAGATCCCCAAATCAATGGTCTTGACTTGCAAGTTGATGACAGACTGTGCTATAACCAGTGTCTGATTATTTCCTTTGAAGGACTCAAGCTACACACACTGTAGCAGCATGGATGTCACACACTGAGTCCACTAATGCAGCTGGCCTTTATATTTTCAGACTGCTATTGAATAGGCAATGGCAATTTCTTCTTACTTTTTAATTTCTCCTTAAACAAAGTAATAGTTCTTACACAGTCACCTCTGAGACAGGGAAAGAAATATTTTCCTAACAATTACTGCAGTCGGCTTAGCTGGGCATTTGAAAGTAACAGACATATAAAAACATACAATAACAGTAATCTTTAAAAATACTTTACTTTTAAAATATTATTTGGGAAAAAAAAGTCCTTGCTCCCTTTATTCAGCAGGAAATGCCACACAGTTATCTTCATTTTCTTACTGTTTGTGAGATGAATTGAAAATCTCTCTTTGAGATGAATTTACCTAGCAGCAATTAACATTTAATTTCCTTCAAAAACATAGAAACAAGATTAAAATGTCCATTGGGGCGTCATTTCCCCTTGATTAAAGTTCAGAAGTGACAAAAAAAAAGTTGATGTTCAATGTATTAATCAAGAAATAACAGAATTAAAACTTCTGTTTGATATTCCAGAAGTGAAGTCTGAAGTGGCTCAGAAACTGGTTTAGCTTATTTTTACTGTCAGAGAAATTAGTGTCTTGCAAGCATAGCGAGGTGACCATAGCCCACTGAAGCAAAGAGCAGATTTCCTCTGAACTCAGTGGGCCTTGGATGGGGCATGGCCAGAAAGATGGGTTAATATTTGTACACTCAGCATTTTGTGTTTCCTCAGATGTTAAAAGAAAGAAGGAATTCAAATGTGGAAACCTGTGAGATTCAAATATTAATATTACTTATGATGATCTGTATTAATATATTATTTATTACTATGATTATCTGCCACTAACCTCCTTGCAAGTCCTTGTCCTGGAGTTGCCTAGAAAAGGTAAATATTTCTGTACATACCAGATACCTTTTATCTCAGAGGCTCAGTGGGGAGATTTATGAAGGCTATTATATTCTGTTGTCCTTTATTTAGAAGCCTTACAAAGAGAAACAATAAGAAACAATCCTGTAAAAATTTCAGAAGGAACTATGTCACTATGGAGCATAATGATGCATTAAGTAAGGTGGTGCTGCGAGGATAAAGAATGGGATTTTTCAAGGGAGTGTATGGCTACACACCCAGCAACAACTATGTATTTAATGAGAAATATGAATTTTATGCCTCAGTGACCTAGCTAAAAGATTAAGCAACATTTGCATTCTCCAAGCTTGGGTCTTGGCCCATCAACCCAACCTATCCACATCCCTCTGTAGAGGTTTCCTACCCTCAAACAGATGAACACTCCCACCCAACTGGGTGTTGCCTGCAAACTTATTGAGGGTGCACCCGATCCCCTCGTCCAGATCATTGATAAAGATATTAAACAGAACAGGCCCCAATACAGAGCCCTGGGGAACACCACTTGTGGCTAGTTACAGGGACAAAAAACCAGAGCTGAGGCTCAGAGGCAACTCAGAGAAGATTCCTGTTACCTAAGAGAGCTGGGACCAGCTCACAGAGACAATTAAACACTCTGTGGCAATGTCCCCATCTCAATGCATTTTCAGTTGAATGTGACCCCAGTTTAGATGGAGGAGGACCAACTTCCACTTTCAGGTCATGCCTTTAGATCATACACCTTAAGTCACTGAGATTTTTACTAACTAAAGCAGACAAAAAGCTTCTTCCATTGCCCGTGCTGTTGCGTTGTCCGTCATAATCAAAGATACAGTTGACCATATGATGCCTCGTACACATGGCTGGAAAGCACTGTGCTTGGACAGCGATGTTTTCCATACTGTGAAGTAAACACATTCAGGCCATTCTGATTTCTCTACTGAACAGTGAACGGATCTGTGTTTTAGCCCTGCGTATCCCTGCAGAAGCCTAGAGGCATGCAACTGCTCTTTATTCTGTCTCTCCTCTGCGGGGATCCTGTGCAGCTCTGCATACACAGGACTGGGACCCGAGTACACAGCGACTATGGAGTGGACACAAAAACATGCAGGAGAATAAAGATGGAGACAGAATAATGACATTTTTATTGCATTTTGACTCTTTGCAGATTGTCTGAATAATTTGGAATCTGGTCCATAAAAAATATCATTCCAGATTGTTCAAAATGCACACACAGTTGAATAATCAGTTCCTATGTCCAATTACTTGACTTGTGAGTAGATTGGGTAAAACTTGGCATATTTTTTCCAGCATATGGCTGTACTTGTTTGAAACTTTCAACTTGTTTGAAAGAAAAAATGACCCAAAATCCACATGAATAACTATCCCAGAGTTTTTCCTGTCTGCCTAACTTTGTCTATTTTCCCCACTAGCAACCAGAGATCCAATAAACTATTGAAGGCTAAAGGCTGATGTAACTTCTTTTTTAGGGCAGTGACTTCAACAACAGCAACCATATATGAAGAAGGATTTTTTTTTCTATTTTTTTTTAACTAGGAAAGAAGAGCAAACAGCTAGAAAAACAAAAATGTAAAGTGCTTATGCAAAAATCTGTCATGGACATCTGGACCACCCTTGTCCAGCTCAGGAAATGTAACACCAGACATGCCTCTAAGTGAAAAGAATCAATTGCACTTTCTGTTTTCAGAGGATCAAAGGTCTCCCTGTCAGCTCTGTATTTCAGGCTGGGCAGTAACTTGCAGAGCTGAGGTCTTGGTGCAGGTCTCTGTCTCTGCTCTGCCTCCAGCATGTAAATAGCTGCAGGCTCCTGTTGCCCACATCACGAGGTGGTACAAGCATTCTTGTAGTGGTGACTTCTTAGCATCCATGCAATCAGACAGCTGTGTACCACAGCACTGCAGTGGTGATGCAGAATAAGGGAAAGGCTGGCATGGAAAGTCACACAAGTCACTGCTTTCTGTGAAAGTTTGACTCTTGAGCCCAACGATATAATTGCTTGCAGCAGATATGCAACTCACTGAGATGCTGAGGTTTAAATCTTGCTTCTGTAAATGCAAGGTATCTCTAAGTTTTGGGACACACGGGTAGAGAGCTCAGGTTTATAATCATCTTATTTTTGGAATACCTAAGTTGTCGCTGATGTGATAGACTGTATTGGCTCCAAAGGACTGGTATAACTAAACAGATACACAGTTTGATTTGAGATTAGATACTTTTGTAAAAACAAAGCTTTACAAAACATAAGATGAGGGAAAGTTTGTAATATTTATAGCTCAAATACCAAAGAAGTCTCTCTCCCCAATACTACTGGGTCTAGACATCTGTTTTTCATGCTTAAAATACAAATGCTGTAACAGCAAACCAGTTCACAACTGCAGGAATTGAAGCTGTCTAGAAACAAGAATAAAAATTACTTGTCCTCCCCGGCAAGTAAAAAGCAGGAGGAAAAAGCCTCTTGCAATTGGTGGCAGAAAATAAAATCATGTTTTAAAACTTATTACAGTCATATGTAAGATGGACTCCCTCCCCACTGAAGCCACATGCAAAACACAGTCTGAAGTATTCTTCATATACTGATCCCTAAATAACTGGTAATGATTGGGACTTTTTGGGTCATAAGGCTCACAGCTATCTCATACAACCACATCAGAAAATACCAAGAGAGGTTTTGTTCCCCCAGTAGAAGGCTGTACATCTAGTCAAAAACCAGTTCCAATCCATCATCACCTGTCTGAGGTTACATCCATCTTCTCTCAGGTCTATTCTTTTTCTAATGAACTATGCTCTCTGCTGACTCAAGCCTCATGAGAGCCATTGATTCACAGTTTCAAATGTAACATGCATAACATGAAAAGAATCATTTATAAAAAAATACACATGGCCAGATTCACTGGCTAACCTGGACAATGTTCCTTTAAGTTTAAAGCCTCTATTGTGCTAAATACCCAGATGTTAACAATCTCTTCTAAAGGTTATTGAATGCAGGAAGGACATGTTTTTAGCAATTAGAAAAATAGTAGTACACTTACACATGGCAATATTTAGCAGAGTTTGTCTGGTTAATAGGTCAGCAGTTTGGGACAGTTGGTGGTTGTTATGGGGCAGCAAGGAGGGTTTGTGCAACGAGAGGTACTGGAAAGCAAAAGGGATGGCCCACGGCGCACTCGCAGATGAACGTGTGCTATATAATCCAAGGCACTAAAAAGACATCCCTTATTCTATCGTTTCCTTCCACCTTTAAAAATAAGCTTTGGAAACATTTTGCAATAGGTTTGAACAGTGGCAGGGAAAGTGCACGCATATAAACCAGAAAGAATACACATGATGGAATAATGTTTTGGGCACAGAAGGCTACTATACATGTAAAGCTTGAGCTAAAGTTCATATCCATAAATACTTTGTGGGTAGAGTAAGAATTAAAAAAGTGATTAAGTGCTTTCCCGATTAGGGCACCAGTCTTGGCTGCTATTTGCAGACTCCTGTAAAGATTATTCTCATGCTTTGCAGGAATATAACATGCAAGGGACTGCTCTCAAGCTGTGAGCAGGTGCATACAAACGTTGCTTCTAGAGTAGACCTGTGTCTGCTGCGACGATTTATGATGCGTTCCTCACAGTAGCATGAATTTGGCTGGTGGCCTTTGTAATTTATCTTTGCTGATATCATTATGTGCCTTGAGAACATTTATCTTCCTAAACGTAAAGAGTAAATGATTGTTTTAACGAGGAGAAAACAAGCCTTATTATAACAGTCCTGGACTAGGGACCACAGAAAGGCTTGGATTTTTAACACACTCCAATCTGTTTTAACAGCTGCTTATGGTTACTAAGTCATTGAACAAAGATACGGTTATTTTACCTTTCTTTATTGATGGCCCAAGTTCCCTCTTATTTTCTCTGTCTTTGCAAAATGGCAGAGGCCATGCTTGGAGCCACAGACCTTTGGAATCAGCCAAGACCTGTGCAGTTTTCTGCAGTGGTGCAACTGGCACTTCTTAGATTGAAATCTTACACTGAAAAGTGGATTACCTATAAGGATGCAAAAAAAAAGGGGCCATATCCAATCTAAATAATCCATCCATAGATCTCCGTGGTGGTTTCCAGTCTTTTAGGCTTCACAGACCCCCATGGAGTCACTGACAATACACCTACTTTTCTTGGTTATTTTTTGCAGAACCTTAGAATTAGTTCACAGTCGTGACGAGGTCCATGGAAAACACACAATATCATGCATGTAAGGTATTTATAAGATGCTAACATCTAAATTACTACAGTCCTAATGGGTGAACACTAATAAACCTTGAGGAAGTTTTATTACTTGCCCAGCAATCAGACTTGATATATGCTTACACTTGCTTGCTGTTTCTAAGCCACATGCCCTAAAAGAAACCAATCTCAGTACAGACTACATCTGTAGCTTCTCCTCTGGAGAAATTCAGAGCTAGTGGTGATTTTGCAATTCCTAAGAATAAAAGCAATTTCTTTCCATATTGTTTTTCTTCTCCCTTCCTGGCTATGGGCAGAAACAGAAGAGAACAGGACCTCCCACTAATCTGAAAAAGCTAACTCCTAGAGAGGAGTAAAATGAAATTTTAATGAGGAATCAGGGCTTTGGAGGTGTCAAGTGTTGGAGTATGACTGTCCCAGCTTTCATGCTACTAGAAGAGAGAACTAATGCTGGGCTGCTGGGATTGTGAAGGAAGCAGCATAACCACAGAATCAGCACCGATTTTTTTGAATACAGGCCCAGTTTTTGCTTTGGAACAAGAACTTGGACTCACATTAATTGTTTGAGGGCTTGGCCTTGAAAAATCAATGGGTGCTCAGTATCTGGCAGGATCAAGTCCATGGTGAACAAGAAACTTGGCCCAGAAATGAAACAACATTTCTTCTGCTTTCCAACCCCATGGTGTAACCACCAGACCACAAACGTCTTTCCCACTTTTTGCTGTTAAGAAGGAAGCGTCAGTTTTCAGGCTTGGAGAAATGTGGTGGACTGAGGGCAGGAAGGATCTGTCATTCATAAGAAAATGTGGGCTAAAGTTTCAAGATCTATTTAAATTTTAAATTTTCTTAATGCTGATAGAGTCCGGGGGCAGAAGAAGGTTCTGTTGCCTGTGGCTCTCACTGTAGCAAGCAGCAAGATCTCTCCTCTAGCTGCTTTTTAAAGTGCCTGTAAAAACTAATGACACGCTTAATTCCTTCACACTTTAGAAAAAAGTGGCACCTTGCACAAGATAGAAAGCTGGCTCATTTTTGATTCTTTCGTCTTCCCCTAGCCCCCAAAGGGACCTTGAATTAATGTGCGTTTCTGATTAGCCTGATGATATAAATCACAGCAAGCTGCTTTCACGTTGAGTTGTGAAGCCAATGCTCCACAGTGCCCTGCAGTGCACATATTCTCAACAACTTGCAGTGCAATGAAACCAAAGTTGCTGCTGGTGTAACGTGCTACACAAACTGTTGCAATTATCTCTAAGGATGTGGGAGCTCTCTATCTGCTTCATACCTTTGCTCTCAGACACTTTAAAGTTAATTATAAAGTGTGCCAAGGGGGAGGCAAGGAGAAACCTTGTTAACCTTTTCTTTCTGTGGTTTTCCCCCCTCGTTGCATTTACATTGGCCTTGAAGAACTGGGACATTTTGCAGATGGTTTAGGATCTATAAATTCTTATTTAAATCATCACGAGCCAAGTATAACAGGTAGCAGTCCAGACTTCTCTAGAAAGGACAAACCCCAGCTAAGCATGTAAATAATACTCCAGTGCTTTTTAGCATATAAATACATACACCGAGCCAGGTACCCTGGAAGGGTTAGTCACATTTTCCTATTGTTACTCTGTAAAACGCACTGGGTATGCAGCGTATGACTCTGCAATATTTTTTAAAAATTCACAGTGAATAGCTCAAAGTAAGAGGCTAAAGGAATGCGGTATTTCCTTCGCTGCTCCACTGTCAGAAGGTGCTCATCTCAGACAGCTGATAAATGCAAACAGAACTCCAACAATCTCTGTCTATGTCCACCAGCTGCCTCAAATGGCTGAGTCCAAATGGGCTGTCGGCAATCACGGAATAGCAAGAGGCACTTACCTGCTTGAGATCAAGCTGGCGTATGAAATGAGAGATGATCAAGGAAGGCAATGTTACGTTTTCTTCACTCACGGTGAAGAGTGTGGCAATAATCCAGTATGTTGCGCAGCAGGGAAGTATTGTTCTGTGCTGAATTGAAACAGGGTACTCATTACTGCATGTTACAGCTGGGAAATGTCCCGAGACAGGCACTGATGACACCATTTACTTGTCTGAGCAAAATGTATCGTCCCTGGCCTTGGTGTCCCTGCGGGGAAGACAGTGCTATCATCCTTTGGCCATGTTATGACAATGAACAAAGCCGCTGTACGTTGTATTTCTGATGAAGAATTCTTTGCACATTTTAACTGTTTTTATTTAAGAGTGAAAGAAATAGAATCTGCACCTTATGTTTATCTTTTTTTTTTCTGAGAAATTAAAAAATCTTTTCCAGGTTTGTTTATTTTTTTATAGCTTTTTAATATATTTTTTCTATCCCATCTGCTAGCTCTGCATCATGGTCCATCTGTTGGTGAGTCAAAGAGTGTTAAATGTATATAGCTCCCTCCAGAGTTTCCCGATGAGATTCAATGAAGTTCTTGCCATGAGAGATGCCTAGCTTCTTCTCCCACAAGCTCCCCAAAACAGAGATTTATTATTCAGTTCCATTTACTCTTGGCTGAGACTTGACAAAAAAGGCTGTAGATTGGAAGTCATTCATGGACATTGAGAAAGATGTGGGCTGTGCCTTTAAACTCTGTCGTGATGCAGAACATTTTACAGGTGGCCGTCCATAGCAGTTGAAATTTCCTGGAGAAGAATAGAGCCTGAATGTTAAAAGAGATTTTTTAAAATATTGTACTTTTACTAACATTTTTGCAGTATTCTTGTGCCTAAAGATATAGGCTATCCTAGAAAGCTGTTAGGGCATACTAATTGCCATAGCCCTATGAAATACACTCCGGAAACTGAAAGAGAGTGCCAGTGGTTCTACAGGGTAAACATTACTTGTAAATGCACATACTCAGCACTTTCAGGTCACCCAGTATTTTCAGCTCTGCAAACATTATATCCCTTGGTATTACCTCTTAGAGACTGAGCTTCAGAAGCAGAGTTGCTATGGCTTGTGGACATGGCATTTTATGGACCCAAGCATCTACTCAGAGGATCCTTTTCTTCAGAAAAACAGTATTTTCAGAGCTGTTGGCTTATTAATCTTTGGTTTCCTGGCTTGCTGCCTTCAAATGTGGTTGCTTATCCTTGTTAGTCTGGCAAGTGGAAGAGAAAATATTTGGCCTTTGGAGGCTAGGCAACTCATTGCCCTGCATTGCTGACAAGAGTGCCTGATTCTGAGATCAAACATTCTGTACCTGTTTTGCACAGGAATGAATATTACACAAGGTGCCAGGCAAGTGAAGCATAGCTAATGTAAAAACACCTTGGTCTGGTTCCCAGTTACCCTGCAGCTGTGTTAGTATTTGCAGCACTGCGAGTAAAATGCTCCTGAATCAGAATAGGAACAACTTATATTCACTTTGAGTGCATAAATCAGGCCACGTATTTCTGCTGGAATTACAGGCTATTTGCAATCATTTGTCTCCCTCCACGTGCTTTGTCCAGCAGGTAGTCTGTAATTATTTGATAATAAAAATTATAGGCATTTTTACATTGCTGGTCCTCTGCAGGAGCTGAAGATTACCCAGCAATTTTTACACGAGTTGAGAATTCAAGCCTGATGTCCTGGCAGACTTCCAGGTTGGAAGACTCGATTGCCTGTCTAAATCCTCCCGGTATTTCTAACAGCCTGTGGCACTCTTCTCATCGTCCCTGGGCGACGCGCTGTGAAACAGCTGCATTGCTGTGCTCAGGCAGCTCTGCAACACAATGGTGGCAGGAGGAACTCTTCCAAAGAAAAAAATGCTTATGACTTGGTTACTTTGATAAGGTCCCTCAGGAGCTGCAGGGATGAAAGAGGCCATATGAATGAAATCTATCACTGTGCCTTGTTAGTCTGATACATGATCAAAACCCATGATATATGATTAACAAAATTTTCAAACACCTGTGTAAAAACTACTCTGCTTTGGTTTTATTCCCTCCCTGAAACAAATGCTCTTAAAATACTCCAAAAGAAATGAAGAAGATTAGCATTAGAGCTTGAAAGTGTCATATGAGAAGTGAGTAGCCAAAATCAAAGTTTGCTACTGGTTCAAGATTACCTGTACCGTAATTTTTCAGTTGACTATGCCTGAAAATAATATGTCCTGCTTTGTAAAGGTAACTTCTTGTAAAACTATTCCTTTCTCTCTAGCATCATTACAAAAGACAACATTTTTGCCTATGCATTTGATAATTTATGTATTTGTAAATATAATAAAACCGCAGTGGTTTGGACATTTACCGAGAATGACTGGTTTGGGGAATCTGAGAAACAAAAAGAGATAAAAACATCAGCTAGAAAAAGGAGTGCCTGCATTACAAACAGACTTTGTTATTTTTATCTTGGCAAGTATCATTAAACTTTAATTCTTTCTGCACCCATGACAGATAAGTTTGTCCCACTTTGCATTAAAGATGTTATGCATTATTTTTGACAAAGTAATAAACTCACTGCACTGAGACCTCACCCCAGTGTGATGAAGCCTCTGCTCAGCAAATATTTGACTGCAGAATCAGGCCTTGACGACTTGTCCTCATTGCAATCAATGGGATTACTGCTGCGATCTTGGAGACTAGCTTTTTTCCCCTAAAGTTTCTCTTTACCCAGTAAAACGGCCAGTTTCTCTAGGAAAAGTGTTTGCAGAACTCTGGAGTTCTGCTGGAGGCATTAATGTATTTTGATTTCTTTGCCTCATTTGCAAAAACTGAACTTACTTTTTCAGTCTGGAAAAAGGCACTGAACCTCAGCCTTTTGTGATGATTATAGTGGCATGCCTGTTAGACCATCAGAGCCATCACAGCACGACTTCTTCCCCTCACTGCTTCCAAAGGGAACCCACTCCCTGCGTGATCGGACACTCGTCATTTTGCTGTCTTTGAAGGGCAGTGAACGGACCGGCTTCACCTTCAGTCAACACCTTTTTTCCAGTTCATTGCTAATCATCAATACAGACAAGGAGAAGCATTGTTTTATGCTAGACACATCTAAGCTCAGATTTGTGCTTCGCTTCGTGCCAAGAGCTGGTTATAAGCCCTTTATCAGTCGCGGCTCTGTCCCATGGGCCTCGTTTGGTAATGGAAAGGGAATTGGCTGGCGTGAGCGCGAGGGCGCTTGGTGAGGCCGCCCGAGGTGCATACTTCGGAATCACCTTCAAAGGGTCCTGTATTTTTTCAGTGTGGGATGCTGAGAAGGTTTCTAAGGGCTTTAGGTCCTGTTCTCTTGACGACCCTGCCAGCGGAGGCTGAAGATAAAGGAGGCCTGTTCCGTCTGAGGGAGCCACGGCCTGTGGCGGGCAGGAGGGCCAGGCCATGGGGACACAGGGATGATCCCCTCACAGTACCCCATTGAGGAGAGCCGGCCTGAGCCCCCACAGCGGACTCAGGAGAGCCAGGGCAGCCCCACTGCCACGGGTGGGCTGAGGGAGGGGTGGCACCTGGGCCCCTGCGGCACAGAGTGGCCCACCACAACTATGGCGACCCATGGCCAGGGCGGCCATCAGGCCGGGCCCTGAGGGAGAAGTGCCGGTTCCTGAGGGAGAAGTGCCGGTTCCTGAGGGAGCAGTCCGTGAGGGAGAAGTGCCGGTCCCCGAGGCGGGGGTGCCGGTCCCGGTCGGCCGGCGGCGGGGCAGCCCTCCTCCTCCCCCGCGTGTGGGATGCGCGGCCGCATGTGGGCCGCAGGCGGCGGAGTCTCCACCTCTTCTGGCAACTTGAACCTGTGGCTGCCAAGCTCCATTAAAGCTATCAGCAGTCGCGGGGACGCGCTCCACAGCGAAGGCGGGGTGGGTTGTGGTAGTTTTTATATATATATATTTTTATTTCAATTCCCACCTCCCCCCCCCCCGCCTTCGCAAGGCTTGGGGCTGAGCAGAGAGGCTCCGCAGCCCGTCCCGCCGGGCTCAGCCTCCCGCCGGCGGGCTCAAGCCGGGCTCCCGCCGCCGCGGGCACCGGAGGGCGGGAGGCGACCCATGGCTGCGCCGGCGGGCGCCGCGCCCCGCTGAGCTCCGCGGGCACCGGCGGCGATCGCGTCTCTCCTGTCGCCGCCTCGGCGAGGAAAGAGAGCGGGCACCATGGTCCGGTGCTGGTGGCTCGCCGGGCTGCTTGTAGGTAAGTGGCACCGGCGGCCGCTGCCATTCCGGGGCGGGTGGAGGGGAGAGGGAGCGGGTGCCGGAGTCGGGGTCGGGGTCGTCCCTTGGGGGTGGGGGCTCCCTGTCACCTCCCTCTTCCCTCGGGAGCTGCGGAGGGGCAGGGGATTGCTAGGAGGGTGCTAGGAGCGTGCAAGGAGTTAGGGTGCAAGGGAATTGTAACGGAGAGTTCACAGAAATAGCAAAGAGTGTGCAAAAAGTGTGCAAGAGGGGGTGCGAAAAGTGTGCAAGGAGGGTGCGTGGAGAGCACAACGAAATGGCAAGGAGCGTGCAAGAAAGCTGTAAGGGAAGCGCAAGGAGATTGCAAAGAGGTGGCGAGGAAGGTGCAAGGGGGCTGCAAGGAGGGCGCGAGGCGGCTCTCCCTGCGGCCGGCTCTGGGACGGGACCCCCGGTGTCCCCGCCGCCCCGGGCCGGGCTGGCGGCGGGCAGAGGCTCGCACGCTCCCTGCCCGGCTCTCCCCTCGGCTGCCCGCCCGGCCCGGGTGGGTTTGCTCCGCGCGGCTCTCCACCATGTACCGCCGTTTCCCTGGGGAGGGGACGGGCGGGGAGAGCGCCGGAGGGAGCCCGGAGCCCCGGGGATGCTGCCGAGCTGTGGGGCCGGGGAGGGGGGCAGCTCAGTCCCCTCCAACTGCCCCCCGAACCCTCTCGGGTTTTCCCCATTGCAGCTCGCTCCTGCTCGGAGCAGGCTGAGCGCTTGAGCTGAGTTTAGATCCAGGGAGGGCTCAGAGGTGATTCTCAGTGGTGTTTCACTGGGAATTGGGAATTATCCAGCACCTGCCCCAGCAAGGGACAACTTCACAAGTAGTCTCCTGCTCCGGGCACATGCTGCCGAGCCCCAGCTGCGCAGACAGACCCTCGGCGCAGCGCAGGCTGCATCTTTGCGGCTCCCTTGCAGAAAGACATCTTTCAACCCCACAGTTCTTGGAGCAGTTTCAGAAGAAAAGGTTCTGGCTTAAGAGACCATATGGGAGAACAAAGACAACTGTGCTGTGAAAAAAAAAACAAGGCAAAATGATTTCTGTTTACGACAAGGAGCAGAGCCTGAGGGAGGCTCCTCCATCCTTGGATGGAGTGTTTTCCTAGGAAAAGACCCTTGGTGGAGACTCTGCACCCCTGAACAGAAGGAGCAGGTGAAAGGCGGAGTGGGAGGGTGTCCCTGAGGCCCCCAGCAGCCTGGACACAGGAACTCCAGACACCTGGGTTTCCCGCTGCTAGCTGCCTTTCTACCACTTAGTTTACTCATCTGTGGTTTTGGGGAGTAAAATATCAGAGTGACCTGCCTGTCCAGCTCGGGGCTTAGTTTAGTGGTCGTTGCAAAAGAATCTCATAGTGACAGCTATCGGACATTATTTGCATTAAGTGTAAAGGACCAGACTACAGAAAGAAATCTCTAAGCAAGGCACCTCTCTAAGGTTACTTTTCTGTTCTCCTTGTATGGGGTCTTTGTCACATGTTGTTCCACGAAGATGAGACTTAACAGGTTAAGAAATACATATTTTCCTTCTCTATATATTTTATTAGCTCAAGTTGCTCTGCTCAGAAATCTGTTATACTGCATTATGTGAGATTACTCACTTAAGTCTACTTAGAATACTTCTTTCTTGAATCTTCATGCAATTTATTTTAGTCTAATCTAATTGAAACCCTGTGCTTCTTCCATCTGATGTCAGTGAGAGAATTTCCATTGATTTCAGTAAGAACAGAAACTGGACTTTAAAACATATGTTTAAATAGCTAAGTCAGATCCAGAACTCATTAAAATCAAAGCAAGGTTCGCCAGTGACTTCACTATGAGCGACATTGGCATTCTGTATTTTGCATAAAAGTGAGTATCGCCATGAGCATGGCACCAGTGCATAATTAGTTGAAAAAGCACTTTAGTTAGGTAACTGAATCTGATTTTGGAGTCTCCTCCAGCAAAGAATCACTCATTCCTGGAAATGTCCCCAGAGACTTGCTGAGTTTTACCTAAGCTTTCATTAAAGTCTTTACATTCCAATAACACCACACTGATACTTTTCATGTGTAGCTTCTCCTACATGGCTTGAACATAAAAGATCTATTCTTGCTTTCAATGTTTATTTTTAAGTTTGAAAATTGTAGTGTTGGGGTAAGAGAAGACCAGCAGTTGCATTCAATTATGAAATTGGGAAGAGAATGCCATAAATGATAGTAGTACACTCAATAGAGATGTGCATGTATTTACACGTGCATATATATGTACTTACTATTAAATTAACATCATTGTCTTTAGTTCAAACATGTGCTTAGGTAATGTTTACTTAGCTAACTTATTTTTACGAGGTTGTTGGGTTTTATTCTTCATTTCTCAAACTGGACAAAAAAATCAACAACTAATGTATTATGCCGGATTGTGTGATATGACTCTATTTGTTCTTTCCATAATTATAGGTTAGCTGTGTTTCAAAGTATATGGATATAGATAAAAACAGGGCTGAGATGTAAAAAAAGCACAAGTGAAAAAAATATCTTGTGGTTTCTATATTTTCCCCACAAGCACAAATTGTTGAGTAAGGAGATTTTCAAAAGCCAGAAATTGCTATGAAGAAAACCAAAACTGGAATCCAATGCTAGGGGAGACTGCATCTGGCAGAACAAAGTTTGGAAAGAGGTTTTGCTTTCAATGGGATCCTGTGTTTCCCCACAACATAGCATATGTCATCTATAAAGACAACGCTTTCATGCAGGAGATACAATCACTGCTAAAATCAAGCTCAAAATTAGGAAGCACGTATACAATGCTGTTATGCAATTCCTTTGGTTTTCTTATTTATTTGCCGAGGAAGAGAAAGCTATGAAAAAAAGAGAATTCCTGACTTCATGATTTTAAGATGGTGCATCTCAGATATAATAATATCAACAAACTGACAGTGAGAATGTGAGAATTTTAATGTGTAACCCTTCTTCTGCAGGCTAGCTGTGCTGCCAGAAACTGAAAATATGATTCATAGAACAGCTCCTTCCCTACCTAGTTTAAATTGTGTAAGATCCTGAGGGGTTAGTAATCTGCAATCTGTGTAGGTTTTTTTTTTTCCTTCTTTAAGGAGTTAAAAGGTCTCATCTTCTAAAATGCAAAATTAGGAAAGTTGTGTTTCAGTGTATTAGGAAAGAAATTCTGATGTCTATTTGCAATGCCAAAGCTCCAGAGTGTTAAGAGGGCTGAAATCCATGGTTATTTTTGAGTTTTAGCAGGGTTATGGTGTGATAGTCGTGTCTTTTATACTGATGTTTTCTCATTTTCAGTGAATAGCTTATTAAATCATCACAGTTTGAATTCGGCTGAAGGGGTGAATGCTGCAGTGGAGCTCAGCTCCTGTGGCACTGTCAGATGGACATTTGGATCAGTGCAACAACAGCTCTCAACTTACAGCTAGTGTGATGGTCCATAAATCAGCAGGGAAGTCTCACCACTGAGTGTTTGAAGAGATTTGCTTGAGTTTAGTTTTTAAAATAATGCTTTCAACTTGAGTGTATCCCTTCACTGAAAAAGTCCCTTAGGCTTCTGCTGGGTTAATAAGAAACACTGACAAATGTGTGACATTTTGGCCTTGTCTAAGTTGGAGACAGAGATCCTTGGAAGCAGGCTTTCACCTCGTACTCGGAGATCAGTGTATACACCAAGCTCCCCACTGAGACAATTGGATTCACCTTGTTCACACTCGTACCAAATCCGCAAGTGCTGGGCACTGGCAAGCGTCTGTTCTCCCCTGTTGATACAAAATCACAATGACACGTTGTTTTTGAAGCTTTTCAGAGGAAAAAAAAAATCTTTTTTTTTCCCAGTTAAACTCCCTGGAAAAGGCAGATGAAAATATAAGTGACAGCGAAGTTCTGCTGCAGAAAAGCTCCTAAGTTTTGTTAGTTTTGAGTAGAGTGAGTCCCGTTATTAGATTATGCAGCGCGTAGGCTAAATGTCAACTTTGATTTTAGCATCTGTCGGCAGCGTTTAAGAGAACTGGAACACATCAAAACTTGGCTAATGTTGACAGGCAAAACAGTAGACTGAAATTTCAGGCTATCTAGAAACCACACCCAGACCCCAAAACACATGTTAGAAGTAACTTTAATTCTGTGCTTCAGCTGAACAAGTAACCTTTTTCTGTGGTCACTTGTGATTCTAAGTTAAACATGTGTGCGTATGTCTGGTGTGGGCAATGTATCAATTTACCACCTTTCTGCAGAGCTTTTTTTTTCTGGGGATACCTTCCGCTATGACTGTTTTTGAATGCCCTTCTCATCCTTGGCTTCGCAGGAGCCGAGTAGCCTCGGACTATTAGATACTATTAGATCCTATTTTTATTACTGTAAACAGATTCCTTGCAGCAGCGCCAAGAATCCCGTTGTGTTAGGTGCTAAATAAGTAGAAAACAAAAGGATCATTCTTGCTTTAGTGGGTTTATACTCTAATTTCCTGGACTTGGATTTTCAATGGTGAGTACTTGACATTGCAGGGACCTACTGGGACTCCCAGCTGCGTCCAGCAGTTCAGTACCTATTGCAGTTGCTTATATCTTTACGTACCGAAATGCCTTTATGCATCCAGCCCACCGTTCTAGTCCTGTGGAGGCCAGGCACTGATTTTGATGAACAGGATGGCGAACAATGTGCTTACGCAGGAGAACAGCTGTCTCCCGTGGGAGCAGGGAACTGGGGTGGCTCCATAGCAGTGGGAGACTGAAAGGCCACTCAGAGTATACCGCCGACGCCCTGCCAAGAGCGAGTTATTCCCTGCTGTACTAATGCTTTGTTCAATCCCTCACAATCCTGCCAAGCAAGTGGACTTACGCTGCCTACTAGATTATGCCTCAAGAAGTTCACCCTGATATACAAGCCACATTTTTTCCTCTCTTCATTCAGTCCCAACAGAACCTCTTTATTCCCTGCAAGGAATTCCTTCCCTTCCTTGGTGTTTATGCTTTGTGAATATTTATAGGCTGTTATCATGTCCATCTTGCCCCAGCTGTCACTCAGCCAGGCTACATGTACTCTGCTCTTTCAGTCTTGCTTCGTAACTCAATCCCTCCCACCCCCTAATCACTTTTTCTTGTTCTACTCTCAACTCCTGCCAGTTCTAGTTGCTCATTTTGCTTTGGATAAACACTATATTTATGTTAATATTATGTGGTGGGTGGTCCTCTCTGCACTCATGGTCCATATGAGCGATTTAGACGTTCAAAATGAGGTTGGTGTTTTATAGCCAAGCCATGGCTTGATTACGGGTTCCGCTCTTTAAAGCACTCTGTGAAAAAAATATGCTTAGCCATCAGTATTAAAAATGGCCATGATAGCCACTAATAAAGTGTCTGTGCAAGGGTTCAAGGGAATTGCCAAAACATAGATGCTCTATACATTCAAAATGTTGGTGTCCCATAAACTTCAAAACCATGTGCTGTATTTTCTAATGAGTTTCCATCTCATCTGAATTGAGGAAGATTGATGTAATATTTCCCATTTGGGAGGAATATGAATTCCGGTTAGAATTTACCTGAGTCATGATTGTACTCCTGGAGTATTGGACTGAGCTGATTTGCTTTCAGTTTTGAAGATAAATGCTTTCTCCCATGTGTTCTCACGAGTCTCTCACTGTCTAGGTGCCCAGGTGGTTAGCGATCATCTCGCTATGGTCCCACCTGTCTCACCAAATTAAAATATAAACTTTCACCAGTGTTCAAGGAAAAAAAGCTCTAGCATCACCCTTCTTTCCTTCTGTTTCTTTGGCTTTTTTGTTATGTATTTCTCTGTGCCAAACTTCTGCAGCAATACTGGTCAGAGTTTAACACTAGTCACGATGTGTTAGTGCAGCTTGAGCCCATTTACTTTTTTCACTGCTTGCCAGTCCCGAAAAAAGAAGGCTCACAGCAGTTATCCCCTTAGTTCTTACCTCTCCTCCTTACATCCCTGTCCCTCCAGGCTCTGTCCTGGAGGCAGTGAATTGTTGCAGCGGTGCTCTGTGATTCTCTGATTTTGGCTCACAGCAGGACCCTGTTCTCAGCAGTCTTGTCCGCTCTCCTGGACGCCCCGGCTGGGCTGCCCGGCGCGGGGCTGGCAGCAGGGCAGGGCTCTGAGCACAGGGCCCGTTACCACTGAGCTGACCAAACGGTTGGGCCATCGGGCCGTGTGGAATTGCTCAGCTGTTCTGCGGTACATCTTTTGACATTGACCAGTTTAGCTGTGGAAAAAGCGTGTGGCTCCTCTTTGTGAGTCTGCGCAATATCTTCTGAGGGGTGGGAGGGAGAAACATGAAGTGAAATGGCTCCTGTATCTGTCAGGATAGCAAGTATGTGGTGAGTAAGCCTCTTGTTGTGTAATTGAGGAGTGTGGCGCTTTGATTACCATGAGCTGTAGGAGATCTCTTGGGAAGAGGTACTCACATCCGCCCGTAGTGCTTTTATTTGTCATCACAAGCCACCCGTGCCAACTCTTACATGTCTCGCTCAGTTCACTCCATTTGAGAACATCCCATATCCCGTTTCTCCTTTATATCCCTTCGTTCTCCAAGTGGAGTGTTTACTGTCAGTGTATGGGGATGGGCATTTTCTGAACAAGGTGCTGGTGCAGTGTTGGTACGGCCATGGCATCTTTCCTATTTACAGACCCCAGTGAAACTGGGGTCGAGCCCTGCTGTCCCATTTACAGTTAGGCCTGATTTTCTTCTTTGGGGTAAACAGCCAGAGAGGGCAGTTTTACGAAGCCATTTTATTTAATTGTAGTTTATACCAAAGAAGATCTTTGAGGTGCAGTGGAGAATATCTTCTCCCTTCTCCCCTTCCCTACCACAGATCCTGTCTGTGTTGTCGTCTGTCGCTGGACATGACACTTACAGGAGAAATAAATAGTTCCATGATTCCAAGAGCAAAATATTTACCTCTCTAGTGCCTTAAAAACCCCCAGTCAACTCTCTGCAAGTGCTTCACTATTTTAGTTGTGGGCAGGAGACAAATTAGGCAATGATCACAGCCTCAGAATAGAGCTAGGCTAAAGCCATCGAGTACGGTGTCTGAACCTGTTTGCCAGTGTGGTGAAAGTATGTTTTGAAAATTTCTCTAAAATCTTGAGCTGGTTGGGAATTTTGAGTCAGTAGAGTTCCTTCTTAGGATCTCCAGAATTTCATCTATGGTTATGCTGTGTTACGCACAGGAAACTCAAGGTGATGGTCTGCAGTGGTAGCTAACGTAATACAGTTATTGTACCATCCCTAGAAGAAAAACCAAGAAAGATCTAGTGAATTTAAAGCATTTTACCTGAACTGAGCATCAAACTGGTGAAACAGCTGTGTGTACTTATACCCATTTTACAGATAAATAAGAGAAGGGATGAATAATAGAAACACTTTTCCAGAAGCCAGAGAGCACTCCAGTGAAAGCACTGGCATCCTCCCTCCACCGCTTGACCACATTCTGGCTTCAATTCAGGGAGGCATTACTAATCAGGAAAAATGCTCATGCACTGGCTTAATTTCAAGCACATGCTTAAGTTTCACTGAAACCAATTAGACTTAAGCGTGTGCTTAAATCCTGTCCTGAACTGGGTTCAGTTTGCAGATAGGCAGAATGCAAAGTTCTGCTGTGATATGGTTTTCCACCCCCAGTGGGTTGTCTGTAAGTTTTATAACTTTATAGTATTATAATATCACATGTATCTCTTCCCACAGAATTGTTCTCTTGAGAATGCCTTATTCTGAGTGAATGAAAAGCATCACTAACCTAATCTCCACACAAATGCAAGAAAAATTGATTTGCTAAATATGAACATCTTCTTTGCTTTTAAAAGAATGCTTATTCCTTTAGTGGCTAACCCAAAACCCATTCTGCATGTTCTCAGGAGAGAAAAATGCTAAAGAAACACTGTTTTGCTCTGTTAATGAAGTCTGTGTGGATATGTATAATCCTTTTATGCAGAATATATTGATATGTTTCTTATCGTCCATTTCATTCCAGTCTGAACATTCCTCAGAAAATATCAAAGGTTTTATGTCATCTCTAAATGAAGAAATGTGTAATGCTCCATGACTTCAGGCACTGATCTTATCCCTGTGACTGGGTGACTAACAACTGAAACATTAGAATTATAAATGGGAATAATAAATTCTGGCCATAGGAGGCAATAACATGTAACAGATTAAGCAATCTAGTTTCGGAGAAGAGTTGATCTGCAGTAACTAATTTGGTGCAAACTGTAATGTATGCATTTTCTCCTCCATTTATAAAGAAACAGATCTGTGACTCAACTTTGTTTTTTTCCAAAGTCAATCTGCTTTGGAGGAACACAAACAAGATTTGTTTCCAACAAGGCATATTACAGTATTTCTGTCTTGATTAGTATTTTTTTCCTTTGAAAGTGAGAAGTGGGTCTGAATCTGGAGCATACAGCAGTTCTGTAGCACAACCCCACTGGCAGGCTCTCATTTTCAGGCTTGGCCATTGCGTAGGAATCTTTCGTCTTAATTTTACCAACAATTTACTTTGCAGAGAATTTCCAGTTCTGCCTTTCTATCATCTGATGCCATGGGTCTGATTTTTCTGAAAGTCGCTTACACAAGTGACTGGAGTAGTTGCTCAGCGTTTGCCACTGCTGTTGTCTCAAGGCTTGATCCAGTTTCTCCTGATTGCAGCGATCAGCCGCCGTTCCCGGTTACCGGCATTCCCAATTGCCTGAGTGCTTCTGCAGCCCCGTTGCTCAGAGACTTTGGGCCAGTACTTTGGATGCAGCACGCACCGGAAAGCTGGAAAAAGATACTGTTTTGTCTAGCTGCTGTTCTGAGGAGCTCTCTGGAAACGCTTGTGGTCAATCGATACAGACAGACGGGATAACGAGTGAGTGGAAGAGATCACAGTTGGGGATTTTTTTTAGATTTTTCCTATGAATGGGTATTTTTGTCTTGAAGACGAATTGTTCATAATTCCTTCATCCTGCCCAAGAACACTGTAAAGCAGTTAATTTGTGTCTCTCTTAAGATGGAGAGAGGAGCTGCCCTGATGTGCTTCACGAGGGCCTGAGTAACAGTGACATATGAGTGACAGCCACTTTATGCTACTCTTGGAATAGAGATGTGCCCTAACTACAGATTTTAGGTCTGGAACAGAACTTTTCGAGCTTGAAAGGATGTTTGGATCTGTTGGGGCTGGGCTGGAGTACTTGAGAGAGAAAACTAGCCACAAAATTTGGACACAAGCCAATAGCTTTTGGTTTGAGGGTGCATCCCGCTTGGAGTCTTGTGTACAGTTAAGCAAGACAAAATCCCTAGGAATTCCCATCATGTCAAATATTTACATTCTGGAGGCTTTTTCTTTCTTTCTTTCTTTTTTTTTTTTTTTTCCCCCCATGGAGTTTGATCCTGATCATGAAAATTCCCTTTTCTGTTGAATGTGTCAAAATGCAGTGATTGCATTGCCAAAGCGTCTGTGCTCTCAAACAATGTAGACTTTTAGTGTTTCTGCCAGAAGTAGCAATAAGGGTTCAGTCAAATATTGAAGCTTCTGCTGCAGTAAACACACACAGAGCCCACTTAGCGCGCTGAGAACGGTGCTCTGTTCTGTGCTGTTATTTTGGGATAGCTGTAGACTGCACCGACACCTCTAGAGTCTTTGTGTGGTTATGAGCAAGAACAAATCCCACCCTTATAGTCTGTTACCTCTAATACAAATGGAGTTATTTTTTAGTTTACCATATTCTCTAGGATAATTATTTTATTTTTATTTAAAGTGTAATTCAGTTTGGACTATCCTTGTACTGAAGGCTCTCCAAAAGCTTTGCCAGTAATTAGGCCCCTTGGCAGGGCAGTCAGAATCTTGGCATGTTCTGCAGGTGAGTGAAAAACGACCCAGGAGTAAGGAGCACACAGGAGTAAGGAGCACACAGGAGTAAATTTGCCCGAGGCCGCAGAGCAAAGTCATAGCAGAACCGAGATGAGGATGCGGAGGCTGGACCCGTGGGGCAGCCTGCGTGAACGCTGCGCTGACAAATTGCAGGTTTAGCTGATAGCAATGGGTTTTGTCATCCTGTTTTAATACGACGTCTCACAGGAACTGTTTTTTTAGGAAGCACTAGTGCAAGCCATTGTGAAGGAACTGGCTATGCCTGCTCGCCATGTCCAGCCCTTAAAGATGATAAAAACAGTACAATTGTGAGTCTGCTCCAAAAAGAGCCCTTAACACTAATAATGCATCTTTCCAGCTAGTTTATGCACTCCAGTGCACAGTGAGGTACCAGAAAATCCAAGGCCGGTTTCACTGGCCTTTTGGTAGGTAGGCTGCTTCTGTTATTGCTCTTGCGCTTCGCTGGGGGCTTCACTTTCCATGTGTTTATTCCCTTTGTGATAGTTTCAGGATTTGTGTGCTTAGATCTACACAAATACATTTCAAGGACCTCGTTACTGTGATGTGTAAAACCTTTGCAAGTGACAGTGCCATAGTGAAGGACTCTGTCCATCAGATAGAAGTCTTAAGCTCTATATTACTAGATTAGTAGTAAAATACTATTTGAGTGGAAATCTCTCTGCTTTGCCACATGTGCAGGAGCCTCTGACGTGCTCAGCAGACATTTACTGAGTTTACATTTGACTTGGTCTAGGGCTTGTATTTGTGGCAAAATGGGATGATGAAGTTCTGTCACAGGGATTTAACCCTGTGTGTGTGTAGGATGTGTTGGTGCCAGGGATGGGAGGCTCCTGTCTCAGAATAAATTGTCTGTTGGCTGTGGGAATCGGGGGAGCCTCCCTGGTAGACCCCAGCTGTGAGTCTCACCCTGTTTGTTTATATTTGTGTTATATCCTGAGCTTGTGAGCCAGGGAATTCTGCTGATGTTGCTCAGTGGCTCGTAGTCTTGCCTGTGGTTTGCAGCAGCTCCGTACGCGCTGGCTTCATCTGCAAATACTTTGTTAGGAAGGCTGTTGCGCTCTCCAAGCCGGGCTTGGGCCCTTCACCATCTCAGCTGTCACATCTCTCACATTCAGGCAGCTGCTTTGGGTTTCTCTTCCCAGGGAAGGGTCTGGTTTAGGCCAATCCCCCTATAAAGACCACAGCATGGTTCAGGTTCTGTAGAAGTACGTATGTGGCACACAGGGACTGAGAGGAGCAGTTGTGACTCTGTGTGCTGATCTCCTTGACTGAGGCACAGGGTGTGCAGATGTTTAGCATCCTCACTCTGCGGGAAGGTAACACATCTACGTTACATCTTTCTTTCCAGCTGATGGGCAGGCAGGCTGGAAAGCAACCTGTGTCCTAACCATTGGTATGCAGTGAATAAAAGTTGCCTTGAAAATTTGCGGCACGCTTCCAGGCAATTTTGCAAAGTACAGCTAGAGTGAGCGAACCCCGGCTGGGCTCATAAACCCCGGGCAGCCCTGAGCGGGGCTGAACACGGCTGGCCCAGGGGCCAGGCTCTGCCAAGCTGGGCAGTTGTACCATAGCAGAAAATCAGTGGGGTTTCAGGAGGAGCTTCACTGAGAGCTCGTTTCGTGGTGTTATAAAGAGGCAAATCCCTGGTTTCTCACTGAAGCAAACTCATGATGAGTGCACCAGAAGTTTGCTCGAGTAAAAAGCGAGTAACGTATAGGAATATATGTACATATGTATGCGTGCATGCAAAGGTCTTTAGGATCTAGCTGAGTGTTCACACATTCCCTAAGCCAATAACATCCGTTGTTATGGGAAATGAGGTAAGTGACAGAATTACTGTCCTTATGGCGGGCGACAGGCGAGCCTCGTGTTCCCATGCTGTAATTCCCTGTTCCAGTTACTGCTTCAACAATAGCTGGGGAGAGAGAACATGAACAAAGAGCTCTCCGTTTTATTTGAAGATTTCATCTGAAAAAATAGTTGGGTTCAGATGAGACTCAAGTTGGAAAACAGTAAAATAAAGGATCTGTATCCTTAACCAAGAGCTTGCTGCTTAGCTAACCCCGGGGCTCTTGTTCTCCACCTCTCCCCGTTACGGCAGCCAGAGGAGCAGGGCCAGGGCAGGATCCGGGCCGGCTCTGTGGGTACCTGCAGCCCCCCGCAGCCCTCCTATCCTGGGGTACGGCCCCGGGGCTCCGCGGGGCGCGCAACCCCCAGCAGTCAGTGCTGGCCCCTGGACGAGCCCGCGGCGGGGACCCCCCCCCGCCCCTGCCCCATGGCGGGGCCGCTGCCTTGCGGGGGCGTATCCGCAGCGCGGAGAGACCTGCTGCGTGCGGGGGGTGCGGCGGGCGCTGCCCCGCGGTGCTGACACCCCCTCCTTCTCTCTCTCTCTCCCCCCCCCCCCCCCCGCCCCGCGCAGCCTGCGCGGCCGCGGAGCCGCCGCTGCGCTGGGAGCCGCGGTGCCGGCAGCAGCTGCGCCACCTGCAGGACGGCGCCGGGATCGCGGCGCGGCAGCCGCCCCGCCTGGAGGGGCGCTGGGTCTCCACCGGGTAAGGACCCCCCCGAGCGCCGGGAGCGCACCCCGAGCCCCGCGGCGGGACCCCCGCCCCTGCCCCCCGCCCCTGCCCCCCGCCCCGTGCTGCCGCGCTGGCCTCGGCGGCGCGGAGAGGGCGAATCGCTGAGCAGCGGAAATAAAGCCTGCCCCCCCATCCCCAAGCACACACCCCCGGCTGGAGGGCGGCCCGAGGTCCCCCGTGCCCCCCGAGCGCCCTTAGGGCCTCTTCCCCCTCTCCCCCTGGCTGGGGGTGCAGCTGATGGGCACACCTGGCTCAAATGGGCAGAGCAGCCTTGGGCCCCTCCTGCCCCCGCACTCCTCCCTGGACAGGGTGCGGGGTGCTGTGTCTGGCACCCTTATGTTTGGGTAGCAGATGCCCAGATCTTAAAATCGCCCAAGGGTGGCCATCGGGTGTGGGAGGCTCCTGCCCACAATGCTGCTCCCACCCAAGCTCCCCCTTCTCCTCCCACAGCCCGGGTGCCCCTGGGGCGGGACGTCACCCTGCAAACCCCACCGCCGCGCGGTGAGGCCAGCTCAGGACTGCCTTCGTCCCCAGGTGCGAGGTGCGGCCAGGACCCGAGTTCCTCACCCGATCCTACCTCTTCTACGCCAACCGCCTCTTCAAGGCTTACCAGTTCTACTACTGGGACCCCTCCTGCCGCGACCCCTCCTACTCACTGGTCATCAAGGGCAAGCTCCGGCTGCGCCAGGCCTCCTGGATCACCCGCGGAGCCACCGAGGCCGACTATCACCTCCACAAAGTCGGCATCGTTTTCCACAGCCAGAAAGCCATGCGAGAGGTGGCCTCTTGGATCAATCAAACCTCTGGCGAGGGCTGCAGTGGGTTTCTGCCCCCGGGGCGCACCTGGGCTCCCGGAGCCCTCTATGAACTGCTGAGCGCCAAGACCGAGCGCGACTGCACCGCTGCCTTGGGCTTCGCCATGCACGAGCTGAGCCTGGTGCGGGTGGAGCAGCACTACCAGCCCTTGCTGCAGCCGCAGCAGAGCGGGAGCCGGCTGGTGGAGGAGCTGTACCTGGGGGACATTCACACGGAGTGGGTCGAGAGGCTCCACTACCGACCCACTGGTTACCAGCGACCTATGCAGAGCGCTGTGGTAAGGACGATGTCTGTACGCGGTCCCCTCATCGGCTCATTGGCTTTGCCGAGGATGTGTTGTTTCCTTACTGTTAAAATGCCGCTTGCCTGCACTTAGCCCCCTTCTGCCCTAAGGGATGAGGAGGCGCAAGGCCGAAGGTGTGGGTTCCCAGGGGGCTGCCTGGGTGCTCTGCAGCATGGGGGGCTCACTCCCTCCCGTGCCAAGCGAGCGGGATGGGGGTGGGTGAAAGCTCAGCAAAACCAACATCAGAAACAAGCCTGCGTTGGCACGGACCCGGAGTTAATGGCTTTTCTTTGGCTCTGTGTTTTCCTAGGAAATGCAGTTTCCTAGTTTCCCGCAGCAAAGTCCGTGAAAGCTTCAGGCTGCACATCATTAGAGGCTGCCTGCTCTGGCGTTTGTCTTCCTCCCCTCTCTTTCGCTCTTTGTCGTGTTCTCCAGGTTGAGAGAGGAGCCATTAAATCATTACTGCTCGGTGTAATGTCATTAGAAGAGGAAGTTGCCCTGAATACAATTATGTTATGACACAGAAATCAAACTTTCACTTTGATGTAAATAAAACTGAGCAGGAGGCTTGGTTGCATTTTATTTTCTTTATTTATTTATTTAATTTTGCAGGTTAGTTTATTTCCAGGAAAGCACATTTCTATCTGAATCGTAGCTAATCAATTCAGAAATGATCGAGCAGTGAGACAAGGTGAAAAAAAAACTCCCTGAACTTTACCAGATAGAATTGAATGAGCTGAAAAAAAAATATTTTCGGGGCAACATTTCCCCCCCACCCTAAACTGCACCAACTAAACTCAGCAAAACAGAGTAACACCCCTCTCCCCCTCTAAAGTAACATTCCCAAATTGGTTAAACTTGTGTTATCTTGGGCCAAAACCATATATATGAGCAAAACCAGATGGTAAACATAAACACTTTTAAAAGTTAATTTAAAACCAAACCTAAAAATACTGAAGTTCACTCTCTGAACATAGCACTGTAATTAATCAGCTAACAGCTCGCCAATGGACCAGCACATGATGTCACCCCTTGATGATAATTAGAAGCTGCCATACATTAGAAATAACCTCACACGACTGCTTTAAGCAAGTAAGATTTTTGGCTTCATGTCTGTCGTGGTAATTTTATTGGGCACAGGATTTTTCTTTTTCTCCCCCCCGCCCCGAACTAACATCCATTTGCTTGTGCTAAGGGAGGGTTACACAGCTATGTTAGGAATTATTTTTTAACCCTCTTTATGAAAATATCACTCTTTTTTCCTTAAATTTATATTTGTTTTAAAGAAACCCATTCTCCCCAAATTACCTTTCATTATCAAAGAATTTCCTGTCTAAGGAGAGCATATATATTTGCCAACTTCTGGGATTATTTAGCCATAATGTACTGTGTACTGTCAGCACTCATTAACGTGACAGTAGCAGTAAAGCAAGCTGAAAATGACTAAATTACAGTAGACTCCAATCAACTTGCATGTAAATTATCCACCCTCCAGTTAACTACCGAGTTATTTAACCTTGCTGCGTGCGGCAGTTCAGTAAAGATTAGCTTGTGTTCTGGAGAATGATACAATGTTCAAACCTTGGTTATTTAAAAGTAAATCAGTGGTGATATATGAAGTATAAGGAAAAGTTCCAAGCTGCACAAAAAACCCTCCTGGCATTGGATCGGCCGCAGGACTGTTTTGGCTGGGCGCGCTGCGGGAAGCACAGCGAGACGCAAAGGTCAGGTCCCCGTTTTGCAGTAGGTGCTTTTCTCACACCGCCCGCGGGCGCCCGCAGCAGCTCGCAGTGGAAGACCTTGGGAGAACACCCTGGATGGCCCGAGGGAGCGTTCGCTGCCCTTGCAGCGGCTCTGCCCTGGCCCCGTCCTCCCCGCAGCCTGTCCTTGCGGCCCCGGCGCGGGGCAGAGCGTAGCCTTGGGGCGCAGAGCTCCCCGTCCTTCCCTGCCGACCAACCGCAATAGCGAAGAGCCAGGGCAGCGCTTTATCTCACCTGATCTGCTTGAACGGCTTGGGCCAAGCTCATTGCAGTTGAACACCCTGGTGCAGGAGAGGGGAGTTGCAGCTTTTAAAATATTCTGAGAGGGTTTTTTTGCCTGTCAGGTTACAAAACCAGTATTTTTTTTTCTTCTGCAGCATCACATGCATCCTTGCCCAGCCTGTGGGGTTATATACAGAGCTGACGAACACCACCCTCCCATACTCCCCGTCAGAGCGCAGCTGCCAATGCAGCTCAGCGGCAGCTGGGTGAGCACCCACTGCGAGGTCCGACCTGCCGTGCTCTTCCTTACCAGGTACTTCATATTCCACGGTCACAACCACACCTGGGAAGGTTTTTACTATCACTACTCCGACCCCCTCTGCAAACAGCCGACTTTCACCATCTACGCATCTGGGCACTACAGCCAAGGCGTCCCCTCCTCCAAAGTGAGAGGTGGCACGGAGCTGGCTTTTAAAGTCACGCAGGCTCGAGTGACGCCAATGGACCAGGTGACGGTGATGATGCTGAACTCCTCAGAACCCGGAAGCTGCGGGCTGGCGAGCTCCTGGACTGCTGGGGTGGAGCAGGATATAACCCCCACAAATGGCTGTTTGGCTTTGGGCATCAAGCTGCCCCACACGGAGTACGAACTTTTCAAAACGGAGCAAGACACGAAAGACCGCAGCCTGCTGTACGTTGGCGAAAGGCCCACGGACGGATCCAGTCCCAACAGCCCAGACAAGCGACCCACGTCGTATCAGGCACCTCTGATCCAGTGTGCTGGAGTGCCAGAGGAATTCTCCAACTATGTTAGTTTAAAATACTTGGGAAAAAAGGACGCAAATGGGAACGGAGCACTAAAACCTTTGCCTGTGGCCTTTTTATTGTTTATAGCACTTCTGTTTTTAAGATGGGACTAGGTATCTATTCAGGTACAGCACAGAATTCAGATAGTCTTGGTGCTAGCGTGACTCACAGCCTTCAAACGAACACATGTGGAATCAGTTTTACTCAGATTTGGAAACCCTTTGGAAAACACCCAACAACAGTGAACAAAGCCAAGAAGATACGCCTGGCCACATGTTTGTCCTGTGGCGTTATTGCCTAGTCTCCCCTCTTCTTTGCCCACAATTTTAATGTAGTGACATGGATGCGCTGCACATTGCAATAGATAATTTAGGAATATGAGGGGGAAAAGCTACATGACTTACAATTGCTGCTTTGAGCTTTTGACATTGCGAAGATGTAATCAAGAGCTTGATTCAGATGTAATTCAAACATCCAAAGTGTCGGCTGCTGAGTTTCTTTGAGGTGAAGTTCCTCCCATCATACTCCTTATTGCTGTTCTTGCAAATTTAATCTGCAGAGTCAGTCAGCAATAGTCAGTCAGCAAGTGCTCTTGATAAGGGCATGGGTAATTGTGCCTTTCTCAGTTTACAGACATTTCTGCAGTTTTTGTGTGTATGTACGCACACAAAGATGCAACATACAATCTTCCACTTAGATATGTACAGAAAGCAGCCCTCACAGAACATTACCTCCACAGACTGTTCTGCCTGACCCTGGCCATGAAAGAAGATACAGTAAATGGAAGAGGGTTCTGCACACAACCGCTCCAACCTTCAGTGTTACCTGGCTGCAGACCCTGCATCCCTGCTGCATTATCCTGGCTTTTCCCACGCAGCACTGCCTGCGCTTTGGTGTGCCAGCCGTGGCCCCGTGTCGCTGCCCGCCTTGTCCAGCGGGCAAAGGCATTGCCAGGCAATCACAACTCGCACTCACCACGCACCGAGCGAAGCAAAAGATCGCTTACGAGTCTTCTCGGGCCGTATATTTTCACTGTCTCCTCTTCAGTAAGTGTACTGGCGTACCAGTTGTTAATCCAGCTCCCCTTTCAATCAAAATGTCACTTCCAGCCTCGCTCCTGTAAGGATGTTTTATAAATCTGCCACTAGTGAGCAATGGGCTGAGGAGATACTCGAACCAGCACGGTCAGGTCAAACCGATTTCTACTGATGAGAAGGACAAATGAAGGAATTACCTTCCCTGTCTGCTGCAGCTAAGAACCATGTAACGTACTTGGAGACCTCCTCCCAGTAGCTAAATCCTCTTCAAATAAGCCTATGTATCTTACTCACACAGGATATTTTGTAAAACCAGCTATGCAGTAACTACCTTCTTAATGCTGTATTTACGAACTTGCAGCTTGTACTTAGATAAATTATGGGGTTTATAACGTAAAAATACTTCTGGGGATCTGTACATTAATAATTCAAATGAGATGCTTATTAAATGCATACAATTGTGACATAAATGTTGTCAGCATGTTTGCACGTTCCGGGCATGATCAAGTATTAATCATGCACATAAACATTTAAACTTTGAAGAAGATACACAAAAAGGCCCAGCTTGGCTGCCTCGCTTTTGCTTCCCTCTACAATCAACAGAGGAGACTTCTCCAGGGTTAGGTCAGCAGGCAAAGTGCCTCCCCGTTTCTAAGGGTTGTTGTGTTTTGTTGCTGGCTACTGCGTGGAGATCCACTTCAAGCGTTTGAAGAAGGGGAAGTGCATCTTGGAGAACGTGGCGTCTCCTTTGGGATAACCCTTTTGAGATGCTACCAATTGGGGCAAGTCTGGCGTAGCACAGCTGCATCTCACCTAAACCAGACACCTTGCAGAATTTTTTTCTTCGGCAGACCCGTTTTCCCGTCGCCGTGCTCTAGGCAGCAAACTGTGTGTTTCTGCAGGACCCAAAGACATCCATGGCAAGAAGAGAGAACAGCCTTGTGCTGTCTTTGCAGGGTGGGTGGAGGGGAAGGCAATTCCTGCCCTACGTTTACCCCCAAGAATGAGATTTGTGTGCAGATCCTTTTTTTTCACTTACACGTACGGAAATGTATTAAACTTTGCAAGTGTTCAGGTACCGCGTGATGTAAAAACTTCTCCAAGACCACTGACCCTTTCAAGGTGGTGATGGGATTAACACGATGTCAGAAGTTACAAGACACCACAGACCCACGCAACGTGCGCCACACACCCTTGAGAAAGCTCCCAGCGCCTGCCGTAGCCGGTCAGCCACCGCTCGGCTCCAGCGGCTCTGCACGCTCGGACACAGCGCGCGCAAAGCATGGCTCTGCCCGACGGATGGGCTACGCTGACTAAACCTCCCTGTGAAAGCCTCATCAGGAGCCTCTTTGTCCTGTTTCCCCCCTTTAAGTACACTTCTGGAAGGAAAAAAAGCCATGAAAAAGCTATTTGCATAAATAGAATAACTTTTATTGTACTGTTCACAGCTTTTGGAGAAACATTCCTAAATTACACGGTTATTAGCATTAAGAATTTGTGCCTTTTTCCAATTTGAATTTGCCTGGCTTCGATTGCCAGTCAGTGATTTGTGTTGTGTTGCTCCCTTTGAGCTCAGAGAGCTGCAGCGTTCAGTATTTTCTCCCCGTGAAGGTACTTGTGCACCGTAATCAAGACATTCTCAATTCTGGAAAACAAAGTCAGCCAACTGAGTTTCTCTCTCACCCTCTCTAAGGCATTTTCACACTCCACCAGTAATTTTTGAATCTTTTTTTTGCATTCATTCCAATTACTCAGCTTCTCTTTTAAAATGTAAATATCCAAATCGCATCCAAAATTCCCAACTCCCACAGCTGAGACATACAGAAGTATAATCACTTACTGCTAATGGTAATTAAAAACAAGAACACGTTCTTATTGATTAGTTTTTCACCCTGGGACTGCACTGGGAGCACACGTGGAGCTCTTACCCATTCTGGTCCTGGGGGTGGCTGTTTTTGCCATGTTAACATTTGATCAGCAGTGATTTTGTATCCATCTTCACCAGTGATCCAGCACCACTGAATCGTAGTGGGTCCCAGCAGAACCCCTCCATGAGCATCCCCATTTCGTTACGGTTCTCTTTGAACAACCCGTTAAAAAGTGTGATGGTCAGAACGCGCCAAGCTTTGCAAGGGCCCAGATATACTCCGGTCTCTAATCCCAGATGAAAAACAAAGGCAGGATGAACTGACTTACATCACGCTCCTTCATTAACGTTGATCTCCTTTTTCATCCCTTCCTGGGGGCGTCAAGCTCGTGAAGCACCTCACCAGGCCTGTCCTGTTTGCCATCCTGAGCCACCGTGACCATCCCAGGAATCTCCCTTAGAAATCCTGACACAAGGTTTCTAGACCTACTGACTTTCAGAATGCTAATTTTTAATATTAAGCATTGCTAATGAATGACATCACCGTTCCAGTTCTCCTGCATCATCACTAGCAGTTTTACCACCTGCACCTGGTAATGGTCCTTGTCCTACCACAAAGATTTCCCCTGAACTTCAGCGCTTCCTTGCCCTCTCCAAGCACTCCACCCAGACAGTTTTGTTCTCCTTTAGCTATTGCTTTCCTTATTAATTTTCTACACTTCATAACTCTCATTTTGAGTTGACTGCTGTCTGCTTCCCTTTTTCTTATTTGTTTTATATTACTTTACATCTAATTTTTCCCTTCATTTCATCACTGAAACAGGGTGGGCAGTTAGCCAAAGTTGTCCCCCTTCTCAACTGCAAAATTGTTGGGTTTTTGGCCGTTTAATAGCTTTCACTTAGAAAACTGCCAATTCAGTTTTCCGTCTAATTTCTTCTTCACTACAAGATTTTAGATGAAATTTGCCCAGCTATGCCCCTTTGAAGCACCAATTAAATTTCTTAGCGGTTTGCATGGCTGTATGCCTCGAATGTAATCAGGATTCCACGGTAACCACCAGCTTCTAGTTCTGCAATTCATTCGTCTTTATCCGACGTAAACAAGACAAAACCACGTAACTGTGTTTCATGTCTAACACTGCATTAGAGAAACAGGTCTAGGAGACAGACAACAAACATTGGTCCTGACTACTGGATTCCTTTCCGCTGTAACACCCCCCCCTTTTTACTGTACCTGTGAAGAAAAGCCAGGCTAAGGGATGCACCGGCGGGTTAGCAGCAGCTGCAAGTCAGTGATAACAGGCACGTGTGTCTTGGAAATCTCTTCCCCATTCACTTCTTACATAATACTTTTCAAAAGTTTCATCATTTTTTAACCACTTGAAAAAGCAGAGAAAAAGAATCTTCAAACACTCCAAGTACGTTTACTAGCTTCCCGCACTAAGTTTGCGCGTGAAAGTCTTTAATATCATAAGCTACTCAGACAAGTCGCCTTTGCAATTTTCTGCTTCTCTGGCAGGCACAAAAATGTGAAGCATGAGCTGGGTTTCCCGGACAAACGCAGTCACAGGTCTGACCTCTTCACAGCTCCTTTTCCAGTTAGCCTCCTTCATGATCCCCTGTTTAAAGTGCCTTAGAATGTGTTTTGCATTCTAGATTTCCCAAACAGTTCTTAAACTGAAACAAAACACACAAAAAAGTTCTAGAACACTTTTGGATACATTAACAGCACTGAGCTAGTGCTTCATTTGGTGAACAAGCCACACTGAATATAAAAGCGTGCTATTTACTAGAAATAAATACGCTGCACTGAACCAGCAGAAAAAAGCTGGAGACAGGAGATGGGTGACAAGAGCCATTGCTCCAAACTCTACAGAGAGTGAAGAGGAAGGAACAAATTTGATCGAAGAGGAAGCAAAAAGGTGAGTGGCTCCAGAGGATGGGAAAAGCCACCTGGGACCAGAGTTACACTCCCCAAGGGAGTGCTCTGCCAGGCAGCCCGGGTGCCACCTCGGAGTGCTCCCACGGGCCCCAAGTCCAGCACAGGCAGTCAGGGAAGAGCAAGACTGGAAGGGCAATGGGAAGAAAGATAGGAAAATAAATAGCAGAGAAGTCAGAGGCTCTCAGCTGAACATTGGTTTCTTTGCCAAGGAGCAGGGAAGGAACAAGGATGACTTGGATTGAACCAAAGGGCTGAGGGAGGGAACGGAGAGAGATTGGACAGCTCAGGCAGAATCGATCAGGAAAGAAACTGGGCTGGAGAGTCTGCAGCCTTCACAGAAACGCTCTTTTGGGCTTAGAACTGAAGCAAAAATTCCTGGCTCCAATCACACTTCTGTGTGGCCTCTCAGTGAAATGTGAAAACAAAAGCTGCTGCTTCAGCTCAGTTACCACCACATCGGATGCTTAGGGTCAACGATGAGCGTCCAGATGCAGAACATAAAAGATTCAATCCTGGCACGCACATATGAGTTACAACTAATATCATGATGCCATTTTTTAAGTTCGGCTTGTAAAAACCTAATTATACATATCTTAAGAGAACGTAAGATTATACGAGGTCAGGCACACAGTCGGGCAGTCTGAGACACCACCTGGTCAGCGCTCGCTCGCTTTCCGACCAGGTGCTGAAGGCTTGGTCAGATACTGCGACGCACTCACAAAAAGCGGCCAAGCTAACAGTGCACAGGCAAACGGGGTTTTGCCATTTCCCAACTCCTCAGTGCTTGACTTTGTACAGCCTTCATAAAGGTCTTCCAAAAGTAGTTGTGTGTGGATAATTGTGTGGGAATTCTGCCAACTCAAACATGAGGGAGTTCAAGAGGCTTTTCTAATCTTGTGAGTTTATCCACTGAAGAAAAAGATTTGATTAAAAAAAAAAAATGAAGTACAGCTAAACTGGGAACAATACTTTACTACAGGCTGTTTTTCATAGGCACTTTGAAACTCTGGAAAAAAAAAAAAATCACAAAATTAGGAACTTATTAAGTAAGAATGAAATGTACTGATGCAGGAATATAAACAGAAATGCCAGATGTATAATGTCAACTTGTAATACGCAGCTTCAATTAATTCTTCTTAATTCATTTGTTTTCTTAACTTCTTTTGTTTTGCCATCTGGAAAAGGCCATTTTCTAATGACAGATCATAGGAGAAAAGATCCAAAGTTCAAGTTTGCTTCAAGGAAAAGCAGCCTTTGTTTCTGTACTCACAGACTCAGAGTTCCTTTTTGTAGTTTGCGCTCACGCAGAAGCTTCAGGACAAACTTAGGCCCGGCTTGGGAGGCAGAAAGATCTACATGGCAGTTCAGTGTATTTTTCAAAAGTTTTACTCCTCAAGGTACAAATGGAAAGCGGTTGTGTAAAAGGAAACAAAGCCACAGGAAACGGCGGAGTCAGTGACAGGCATATCACAATTTTGGAAGTGTGCAAGTGCATGCTTATTAGAATATTACATGTAAGAGGTTTCTAGCTGGCTCTTACTTATGTTATTTTAAAAAATAATCTGCATTTATCCAGTAAAAAAAATCAACCCATTAATAAAACAAACAGATTTTACAGTCAAGCAGATTTGAGTAGTGAAAACACACAATTACTTTGTTCTTTGAAGCTAATAAAAATAAAAGTCAGTAACAGCACAATGAGTAATGTCACTTCTGCGCTGACAGCCATTAGTCAAAGTGATTCAGTATACACGAAGCTGTCAGCATAATAAAGAGAAAACTTAATTGGACATGGTCAAAGAACCTGCATTGCCCTGCTTGAACAATAAATCCCACTGTTTATCTAACTGTGGCAGATGATTTATGTGAGCACTGTATCCCATTGTCATCTTCTAATCAAGTCTATCTAGAGAACGGCTAGGTTTCACTGTAGGAGCAAGCAGCCTTGCTCAGTAGCTGCTTTTCTTTCTAAAATGCCTAAACCTTGGTTTATACAAATATTTTCTAATCAGTAAACTAAACTTGTAGACATGTATATGATTACAGAGAACAGTAACTTCCACACAGGGTACTGAACTAGTCTCACTCCTATACAGATCACTTTCTTTTTATATTTGTGTTTCTGACCAAAAAAAAAAAAACAACAAAAAACAACAAATCAACCAACAAAACTCAAATACGTATGCTGAAACTCAATCACCTCCTGTCCCTTCTCAACTTGCTCACTCTAGGATTTTAGTACTAGATGCTAACCCCATTTCAAACAACGAAAAAGCGGCTCTCCAGCCCCAGGCTGCTCCTTTGCTGCTGGGACATACTGTGGCAGCTGTAACACAGCCCCGCAAACAGGAAGCGCAGAGGGCTTGTTTTAACGTCCTTTAATTTCAGAGGGATTTTTGGTTGCGGTTTTTTTTCCTCAGTTACTTTGTGTAGAAAACAGAACTCAGGATATGGCCTTTCAGGACGTAATGTAGAGCAAGAAAAGTATAGTTTCAAAAACTTAGAATACTACAGTTAAGTCACTATTTTGCCCAAGAATTAAGGAAGTGTTCCAATTAAGAGATGAAAGTCATACACATTTTATAAAGAAAAGGCATGACAGTTTTCTGGTATTAGGCAACTGCAACATCAAGTATCTTAAGACATTAAAAATCCATTTTCATGTGCACACCACTATGTAAATACGCTGACTGCTAAATCAAGATTATAATAAGAATTGCAAGTTTACATGTGCAGTGAATGGACACCCTTGGTAGTTTATTGGTGAGAAGAAACTCTAGCAATTTGCAAAATGAGGTTCCAACTTTATCCCAGCATTTCAGGACAAAAAAGTAACATGGACCACCACCACCAAGCTATTACAATCCTGTATTTTTAGAAAATGACATTATGGTACATCAATCCCCCTCGCCATGACACACGCGTATTCTCTCGCTCTTCGACCCCTAAGGCTATGTGACAGGAACCTGAACTGCGTGCCTAGCTTGCCCGTGCAATTGTTCCAGTTGTGCATTCACAGCAGACAACTGCCAACGTGGAGCAACAGGTACCATCATTCATGCACGGAATATTTGCTTGAAGCTGTGGGTAACTGCATGAAAACAGTAGAAGCCATTTTCCAATCACTTCCCAGCACTAGGCTCCAAGGCATTTTAGATACCTACCTATACCAAATTTGCCCCAAAAAGTGCACACAAGAGTGTAACGCTCCACAAAATGAAGACTACCTAAGCAGCCTCTACTGGCTCTTACAAAAATTAACAGTAAATGTATATGCAAAGTGGGCATCTTAAAATAACAGTAAGGACAATAATTAGATTAAGTAATAACTTGATTTCTACTATCATGTATCAATTAGACTTTTCTAATACCTGGTGTTGTGTGAGGACACCAGACAATAAATCTTATGTAGGAACTCTATGTTTCATGCATAACTTCCTAAGATATAGAATGCCCTCCAGAATAATTCACTTTCTATGAATACTTCATGAAACCATTTGCTCTGGTGTCATCATGTAAGGAACAACTTACAAAAGATCCAGATGGCTTAAGAACATCCATCCAATGTCTTTTCACAATGTACCTACAGACTGGCCTTTTACGAATCTTGGAAGAAAACACATCCTTAGAGTTCTTGCTACTGCACATGAAAGAAGGGTCTGGTCAGACAGACAGGTAATAAGGATTCCACTGATCAGTCATTTTATTTTAAGCTCAGCAAAAGCAAAGCATTACCCAGACAATCCAGTGCTACTGCCTGTTCAGGCTGGTGTGAGAAATGGTGAGAATTTTGTTAAGTTCCACAGTACAAACAGTTAACTTAACAATCTCGTTTAGGACTGATGGCGTGGGTAAGCCCCAACTGCAGGCTACGGTCATTACCAACAGACCCTTAAGCAAGCTGCTCTGTTTGACACCTTTATAAAGCATCTAGCAAAGAATGAGAGCGTTTCTGGGATCTCCTTCTAATCCTGGATTGCAAACAACAGGAAGAACTTTGCTCACAAATGATCTGAACCTCCAAGGTGTCACAGATCACTAAGAAGTGACTACCAAACACTGGAAGGAGGACAGACATTCTGCTGGCTTTCCTCTTCATCTGGGAGTTGCCTGTGCCAGCAGAGTCAACTCTGGTAGCCAACAGTGTGTAAAATTTGCCTGGACCATTATTACAGATACACTCACAAAAAAAAAAACCACAGTTTAAAGCTTGATCCTCTCCCTTTATCCTGCAAAGATAGCGATTTTTTTTTTTTAAACAAACTTTTTTGAGGCTGTTTTTCAGTAGAACAAAGGGCTCTCAAAAAAAGTTAGGGTTTTTTTTAAGTAAATTAGGAATTCAGTTCTTCTAATAACACATTTTTAGTAAGATCAAGATATTTACAGCCTCTTAAAAAATACTGCATTGCTCAGTCAGCCTTCAGTAAAGATTTTACAACCTTTTCTTTTTGAACAAGTTCTTTGAAAATGTTTCATGTTAAAGTTTTCATTAGCTTCTACTGCTTGGAAAGGATCTTCTTCTTGATCAGTTCTGCCCAGTTAGTCACACTGAACTCACCACTTCGTTCTTTCCAGCTCATCTCCCATCCTCTCTGCCCTGTACAGGTAACACTTTAATTCCTTTGTCACTTCCATCCTGAGCAGACAAGGCACCAGCACTTTAAAACGCTAAAGATACACTTCTCCTTTCTGTTGAATCTTCCAGACATACTTCCACAGTTGTGTTCATAAGCTGAACACACCAGTTAAGATTTTTCCCCTCCTATTTTCTTATTAAACCTCACATAAATTTTTGGTTATTTGCACTTGCAAAGAAGGAAACCCTTGAGACACAAGTGGAACAAATATAAAGGTCAACGAGCACGGCAGACAGGCTGCAGCTCAAACAGCTTTCTCAAGAAATCACAGGAATAATAAAGGAATAAAACAAGTCACTTTTGAAAGACATCGTAATCCTGAAAGGTGGTACAAAAACTTGTCACTGATGGTTTTTGGACCTACCATCAAAGAATACACAGGAATTTACCTGCTCAAAAGCTATTTCATCTACTGAAGTTCAAGATGTTAAACCACACTGAGTTTACGTATTTTGCAGTAAAAGTATGCTTAGAAACAAGATTACCTTAATCTTACTTCCAATATGCTATCAGGCGTCTTAACTACTAAACCCAAGCAAACTGAGAAATGGGAAGTTACCTTGTACCTCAGCAGTCAGCACGGTTACTGTGAACAACACTTACGTAATACCAGGCTCACGATGAGGTGGTTTGGACTGATTTTTAAATTAGGCTGGGGAAAATAAAATCCATCCTGAAACAAGCCTGCAAGTTTCCTTCTGCCATAAACAAACTAAGTTGACAGAGAATACTGTTTCCCCCCTCCTCTAAACTTGTGAGAACATGACAAAAGTAACAAAGGAAACGTTAATTTGGGGGCTTTATTTAATTTTTGTTTTCTTTTCTTTTTTTTTTTTTTTCTTTTTTAAGATGCTACATAGTCAAACAGGATTGGTCTTTTACGGCATAGGACTAGTTTACTACTAATATTTTTTCCCCTAGATAGACTTATTTACATACAAAAACAGTTTCCTGACCACTGTTTCTCCAATGCTCAGATGATCAAAACTCCCAACAATTGTGTAGTGCCCAAAACACCAGGAGGCAGAAGAATCTCGCATCACTACAGCAGCAAATTTTTAGTTCTAGTCACTGGCTTTAAACAGGCGCCTTTTCATACCATATAGTATTAGTCAATTTTGTGACAATAAGGAAACATGAGATGAAATACATTAAATAAGTTAAATATGCATTAAACATCTCTGAATAACATTTTAATTCAACTAAATGAACCAACAGCAATGTAGCTTGGTCCCTTTACGAGCACAAGGCATTGACCTTTATTCCAAATGAGCGTCATACCAGTCAATATATGCCTCTTAATGATGCCTAGCACATTCAGCATTGCCACATACAATTCTTTTCAGCTTCTCACTATTCATTTAAGTGCCAAGAAATCGGTAACTTGCACAGAGTTGAAGACACTGACAGAAACTGTTAAATTTATGAGCAGAATGGTGGATTAACATATTTTACAGAAGTTATCAACACCTCCTGCCTAACCCAGCTCCAAACATCCAATAGGGCCAGCTCCAGCAGTGGAGGAATAGTTTTTTCCATTTTTCCTTTTTTTTTTTTTAAAAAGAGGTAATCCAGCAACATGTACCAGGGTCTAAGAATGTTTAAAATGACATATACAATTTTCCATTGTAGTGTTATATCATGATTTTCTCCCACCCTTCGTCACTGAAGAATATTCTCTTTCATTCATTCACTCATTGTACATTTTAAACTTTCTAGATTATGTTACATAGTATTTGTGCAGGGGTAATTTAAAGGCAAGACCTGTGAGATGTCATACATTAATTTTTTTTTTTTAAACATTGTTATGAATAAATTTAATCCAATGATATGGCGGAACCATCAAACCAATTTACAATTTCCAGCATGCTGCCTCTACAAGGCTATTTTTCCTATAATTACACCAAAGACAAAGAACAAAACCACCAAAGCAAGTAGTCTGGAGTTGAGCCCTTCGTCCTTGACAGCAGCTGCAGAAGCAGATATTGGGTTGTTTGTCTGGGGTGCCTTCCTCATCCGCAGTCCATCTTCTTCCTAAAGGAAGGTACATGGATTATTTCCACTGAAAAAAAGCTTTACATATGCACCTTCACCACATTTATTTTAGGTGGACATAATAAAATAGGCAAAAGCTAATTTACAGCTTATTTGGAGCTGTATTTCTTAGATAATCTTGAGAAGGAAAGGGTAGTGAGGTAGGAGAGGAATTCTGTATCTACTTGACTAGCAGAGCAAAATCCACATGCTCTTGGAAGTTTTCTCCAGCTGACTAAGGTAACAGGGGAAGCAAAGAGGAAGCCTGCACAAACACTTGTCCAAAGGCTGGAGATAGCTCCGTAACTTCAAAAATAATAACGGAGGGAATGGCATGAATATGCTTTTCTTGCTCTGTAAGTGAATACAGTGCTGTTGGGGAAAATGCTTTTCAATGTTAATTTAGATAGGCTGTGAAAAATATGCAACTCTAAGGCAATTATACTCATCGTTCCCCTAGTTAGATGTCACAAACAGATTTTACCAGCATTTGAAGGGAAATCTATTTCCCCCATCACATTAACGCTGACATTTTGACATGAAACTAATGGCAATAATTAGGATGTTTTCTTAGTATGGGTTTGACAGCTCTCTTCATTTAAAGATTTATGAGACAACAGGTAAACTGCATCATAACACCAGATATTATCATTTCAAGTGGAGACTGTTCCCCACATCTCGATCTAAACTGTTGTGCAGCACAGCTGTGTTAGCACACCCCGTTCCTCACACACAGCACTTTAGGAGTCGGTAAAGTGAGCCTCTGGTGACCTAACTTGTATCCAGCTGAAGGAACAGCGTCAGACTTTATGTGACACAGGATTGCAGTGCAAAAGTATAAGACACTGAAGCAAAAGCCTCCAGTCTATACATAAAAATACTCAAGAGATAAAATGGTAATAAAGTTACTGCAGCCTTAAAAATTGTTAGATAAGTGAAATCCAAAAGGCTCAGTGCATGTCAGTGTTTCTCACTTTTGAATTTAAAGGGGCACCTAACTTTCTGCAGGAAAACATTATTTCTTCTTAAATTATTATTTGCTTATTAAAAATCACAGACTACCTGATACCTCCCTACTCCTACAGTTGGAGACAACTGATTTTCATAAACAATAACATGTTGTTTACCTGTATAGTAATTTTACTGCTAGAAGCAACACATTTGCATTTTAAATATTTTAACTGCCCTTTAACAGTGACTCTAGCCTGACACTTGACAGCACCCGGTGGCTGGCAGTACTTTAACTTTGTTTTCTGATGTTTTACAGATGTTACTAACATTCCACAAAAGGAACAAGCAGCTCATAGTTTTTACATGTTACTGGAAGACATCAGCTCAATTCTAGATATTTCCTGTAAAGTGTTTATTCAAGACTGATTTGCAAAAAAATAAAATCAAATCATATAAATGATTGTGAGATGCTGGCAAAATAAGAAGACAAGGAGAAGTTAAGGTCATGTCTCAGCTGTATACATATATTATTTTTATGTGTAAAACAAAACTGATTTACAAGTGTTTAAAGAGTTTCTTTAAACATGCATCAGCCAGCCAAGTGGCAGAGCTGACAGAAGAGAGTTCCTTTCATTGGGCTCCAATAGTAACAAATTCCAAATTTTCATTGGTGCTGTTACCTGTGAAACTAGACATTTACAACAAATTAAACTACTCTAAAACATTTTTCAGCATGGTGATAAAGGCTTCTCAATTACTTGGTTGCACAGTGATGTGCTGCATGTGACAGGAAGCATATTTCCTATTAATCTCTGTTACTTCGGTCATTCCAACTGCAGGTTATAGGTGCAATTACTAAAACACTCAGTATTTGCACAACACTGCCCTCCAGCTCCCATCAGTTTGAAAGAACAGGGCCAAATCCAACACTTAATGCTCAATTGAGACTGAGAAAATTAGGTGGGAAAAGAAAAAAAGAGGGAATTCATTACTTTTGGTTGCTATCCAATCAGTTGCTCTGACTGCATGACTTGTACACACCTTTCAAAGGAAGTATTGATTTCTACACCTTTTCTCAGTTTATAGAGAGAGAAATCTAAGTTATTTTTTAATTTACACAGAATATTAAAATATTGTGCCAAGGTCACGTAACCAAACCTTTAAGTTGGAAGCTTCTTTTTTAGGAAAGGGGTAAATCTGGGGGAAAAAATAAAATAAATAAAATCTTTACCTTAAACTGTTTATTCTCCTCCCGTAACCTCTGAACTTCTACTTGAAGCCTCTTATAATCTTCCATTACTTTCTTAACTTCAGTGTCATCCAAAGAAGAACTTATTGATTTAGACATTACAGAGGAATCTGTCTTTGTTGCAGTTGTGGATACAATTTTATTTATTTCTATGTCATGCTGTTAAAAAAGGACAGAGTGACTTTGGTTAGTTATTAACAACACACCACACACCTGATTATTTAGGAAGAAAATAGGTAAAATTGTCTGTGCACACCTGAAATGTGCCTGTATCAAAAGAAATAAAGAACAGTTTTCTTTCTATAACCTTTACTTCCCCTTCCTGTTTCATGGAAAACACCAGCTCAGCAGCAATAAGTGCAGACAGAATCACCTCGAGTTTTCAGTCCCTGCGCATATGCAATAGGAAACATCCTTAGACCACGTCCCACGATACGAATGGGAATTTGAGTTGTTTGCTCGCTGTCTGCTTACGGAGTATTAGTGCTCTCCTCACCTTTCCCTCCTCTAGCACACACAAGCAGCTAACTCCAGGAACCAGGGTATTGCTAGGAACTACCCACCTGCTCTGCTGCGGTTCCCTCACTCTTCACTCCCCACAGCTGGCTATCACCTCTCCATCTTTCTGTGGTCACGGAGGAACTTGCAACCCAAGTTAGGAAACAAGCTGCAGACCTCCAAACCTTCCTCCCTTTCCTGCCTTTGGATGCTCTCCATGTTCTGCACTTCAGAATGCAAAGGGCCTGTCTCTCAAAAACCAAACGACTCCTTCCACACTCAAACTGCCACCAAAACCTTACTATGAAGATTTTATTTATATGAATAAAGTAATAGGATCTTGTTACTACTTGTGCTTTGTTTTCCCCTAATAAATTTTAGGGATTCCAGAAAAAAATATGACTAAACAGAAGAGTTGTTAATTTTAATTTAATTCTTATTTTTTTCCTTCCTCTCATCACACCTCTAAACTGGAAACACAGAAAGTACCGTAGAAGAAAAGCACCTACTTTTAGAGCACACGTTCACTGTTTGGAGCAGGTAGAGCAGACATAGTGAGACTAAAATAGTGACACTATAACAATACATAACCATAATTACAAGCTGTCCAGTGCAACACAGAACACTTGTGCCTTCAGCACCCGCATACTAGGAAACGTTTTTGAGTTTATTGAATCCATTATCAGTTCTACATTTGATGTTATATACTTCCATTAGAAATTAATTTGTTCATTACCCTAACAAAAAAGGATCCTACAATATTAGAGCTGCTAATTGCAATATAATCCCTAACTGTATTTGTGTTTTCCTTACCATTTTTGTACCAATTTACTTGCTAAAATCAGTGTTGTGTCAAGGAAGCACAGGGAAATTTATATTGCTGATGGTTATAACTCCTTCAGCACAAATTCTGAACTTTATGACCAGTCACCATCTTTCAATTTTTAAAAAAGTTCTTTATCCTGTGATCTTTTACTCAATGAGGACAGATCAGCTCAAAGACTTCTTTGTGCTTGTGTGGCACTCACATTGTTCAAATTAGCTGCTAGTTACATTAAGCATCACTAAGATTTTAAATAGTCTGTACTGTGTTTTCAAAGGGTGATGCCATCCAGGCAGTGAAACAGAGGGTTCTGTCTTTTGCTTATATAGCTGTCTGTGTAAATATGCCATTTTACATCATTTACTGTGGCATTAAGTTAAATAACTCAAAATGCATCTGAAAATACTCACAGGCTTATCATTTTCCACAGGCAGCTCAAACACACATCTAAGTTTCGAATCCATGAGCTCTTCCGGTTTTGCTTCTTTCCACTGGAATAATTTAATATTCATCATATTAGGATAATAAAACAGATGGAAAATGCAGAGCATTATGTAAAAAAATCACATCATCTTACTCAGGAAAAACTCCACAGGTGTTTATCACATTGCCTTTAACACTGGTATGATGAAAAATGAAAACCGAACACATATCAGAGTGGTATTGTAAAGAAAGACCAGACGCTATGAAAGAAGTAATTCTAAATAGTCTGAAGCTTACACAGGTAATTAATGAGAGAACTGGGAATTGTGTAAGAGCAATTAGCATAGATAGGGGGAGCTATGGTCCTCATTAAAAAACAAAACAAAACAAAAAACCACCCAAAAACACCAAGATGACAAGAGGTGTGCCTTCAAAGGAAAGGAAGGATAACAAAAACCCAAATCTGTAACAACGTTAGTCCTGAAGTCTTTGCTCAGTGAGTTCCTATTCAAGCTTTTCACATTTCACATGAGGTTTTCTTCCTGACTGGTACGGATCACAGGAGCTCTACTTCCCTGTCCTTGTTTTCCACTTATTTTTCAGCATCCATGCCTAAACAATAACAGATGTGCTACATATAGAGAGGGATAGCTTCCTCTCTCATCTTTCTCTTCCCTTCAACTACGGAGTCTCCCATAATGAAGTTTCCTTCCAATATTTTTAATAGGGATTAACAGTTATAAACCTTTGCTTGATGTCAGCTGTAACCGTGAACTGAAAAGATTGATTTGTAGTAGCAATACGCAGCAAGAAGTGTCCACATTTATGCCCTGGACTTCTCAGACGCTTCTCTTCACTTTCACCATACTTCTGGTAGCATGGCATTGCTCAGCATAGCTCAAGTAGGTGTCAAGTTATGCCTAACCCCTGTGCAACCTGATGAAGTATTCGACTCATCCTAAATAGCTGAATCGTACTTCAGCTCCTCTGTGGCTCAAGTCAGAATTCTATTTCGAGCTCACTGGCCATCTGTGAAGTGTTGAAAGCTTTAAAGTACTCCACTAATTTGTCTCACCTGTTCATCCAGAATACGAAGACATTTGGAGAGTGGTAACAAAACTGAGAACTGATCAAGTGTTATAGGAAAAGAAATCATATTGGTCTGGATAGCTCTGGAAAACTGAAAGGGCCACCTAGGCCCTAAAAAAAAATTCTCTGCTAGCAGAATAACATTTTTCACAGTATAAAGTAACTCGTAAAATTTAAAGAGTAAGAGAGAAAGGCAGACTAGCTTATCTTTCTGGTGATGCAGACATTTTATTACTATTGCTGTTTTTCCCACTGGATCTTATTTTGAGGCAATTAAACAAATATAGTTCCATAAACCTCTTTCAGGAGGGAAATTCTTAACTCTGCAGCATGCTGCAGCTTTAAAAAGCTATTCAAAAGAAGATGCATATTGTAAAGACTACTATAAAAAAACCATTGAGGTATTTGTGGGCTGGTGATTTTTTGTTGTTAATACGCACACATGCAAACACACACAAGCCCCACACTTTAGAGTAATGGTGTTTTTTCCTTTTTTTTTGTTGTGCCCTCAATAGCTACTGAGTATTCTCTCAAGGTAACAAAAGCTAAACCAGAGAAAGCTTCCTTGTGCCTTCTGGAAGTAGCAAATCTTGCTGTTACAGGAAAGCCACCAGTTGACATACTGGTTTGTTCCTTTCCAAGTTGTCTTAGTGTAGCCTGACATGTTATTTCTGTCTTTTGTCCTTCTTTGCTTCAGTACCTACAGGCTTCTGTTACTCTCATTTGTAATCCACAGGACAAGAACTATGAGGGTCTTTCATTTACCTAAGCCACAACAGAGATCAGTAGGGATAAAGAAAAACACAATACTTGTAAATCATCCTCCTGGTTCCTGTTGGGAATAGGAGCTGCTCAAGGGAAGACTCAAGACTGAGTACGGAGGCATAAAATATAAAAGATGCCACAGACTCAGAACATATTCTATATATTCTTAGAATATATGGTTCAAGTTGGTCTTTCTAAAAAATTATATACTGAAAAAAAATTACAACTATTTAACATTTGTTTCATGGCTTAGTATCCCATTACTGACAGCAGCATCCTAAAGAAGCAAACACAGACAGCAACTACGTCTTCTGCGCTGCGTCTTTCCGTGCAAGATTCCCGGGGCTCAAAGCAAACAGAAAACACCTTGCTATGCACAGAGATGGAAATCTGGCAAAGCTTTCAAGGAACATTCCAGTGTGGTTTGACAGCAGCCCTTAAGCAATGCAGTAAAAGCTCTTATAAAATTATACAATCAAAAAGAAAGCCATTTGAATTAATTTCAATACTTACTACTGCTTCCATATCTGAAGTATCAGCTGGAGCAAACATAGACTGAACCATAAACTTGTGTTTACTTTTCTCATTAGGGTCATAGTCAAAAGGCTGTAGCATCACTGCAAGAAAAACCCCAAAACACACTATGTTAACACTGCTCTGATGCACCGTCATGCACTGATGATACAGTTACCAGATTTGAGAAATATAAACATTACAATGGTTTCAAGTTGTACGTCTGTTATGACTAAAGCAGTAGCTGAGACCAGGAACCTCACTTTAAAACAAAATTTTAAAAGAAGGTAAAAGACTTCTTGAGTCTGTCTGGATTTTTCTCCAAGAATTGTGGAAATGCTGATCACTGTAGAATATTCCATACACAACTATGGCAAGATAATAATAGCAATTTATAGTAAATAGGATAATTTACATATCTTCTGGGACAGAGGGGAAATTCTCAAAGAAAGCATCTTCTTTTTTAGTTCTTCCAGCCTTGGGGCAGAAGTAACAAGCTGGCATTTTGATTAGCTGTACACACAGTACTGTTGATGGCTCCTGAGAAAAGCTACAAGAGGCAAAGTCAAATATTTTAAACCTTGAGGTTGAAGTCTCAGGCTGGAAATTTCCTCTATAAAGTTTAAGAGTCTCATGATATTTGTTTTATCAAGTACAAGTATTTCTCTTCCAAAAATAAGTTGCTGAAAGTTTGTTATAGTTGAAAGGTTGTGGTTAAATGCTATATAAACTTCACCTCTGAAAGCTATACAATAAATTTATTTATCTGCATTCAAAAATAACAAACATCCCAGAATTTACTCATGCAGAAAATAACTGTGTTCAAGGGGCAGAGTGAAAGAAACAGCAGGTTTGGGGTGTGTGGGGGTGTGTGTGTGAGTAGCGGGGGGTGTGCTTTTTTATTTATTATTTAATATTAGGAATTTCCATGTCTTTTCTTTTTGGGTAAAGAACTAACCCATTAAAATAACCTGAAGGGAGGGACTTATGTACTTCCCTTAGAGGCAACATTATTTAATCACAGTGGTCACTTAGAACCCTTACATTTTGCACATGACACCTGGATATTCAGCTACATTACATTACATTTACAAACACAGGTTTGGCTTCAACAAGAGATAGTACATAGGTGAAAATAAGCAAATGTGGTGTTAGGTATTGCAAAAAGCCACCAACTCCCCAGATTTGAGAAGCTTGCATATACTGCAATTACTGCTAACATAAAAAATGGTGTAAGATTTAAAAATTCATATTTTACAAGCTATGAGGCTACCTAGTCCCTCAAATCCGATCAGTATGAAGAGAAGCAGCTCAAGAATTAGCATTACTTTCAAGTACTAGTGCTATTAACATTATGTGCCCACATTCATATGCACTAATTGCAGGGGTTTGTCGCATAGAAGTGATATCCAAAGATTTCATTTATTGCAAATGAAGGCAAGTCAAACCAATTTGCCTCCTTCAATGAGCAGAATATGTTACGGCTGTGCCATGTTTATTACACACACAATCTGTGGCTATCAACAACCACATGTCTTTTAAAGCTGAGAAAAGAAGGAAGATGGCAAATTCTCTCAGATGAGGTGCTTTAAACATTATTACACATTTTTAACTCACCTTGCAGTAACCAAATACTAGTCCAAAATAAACGTTTGCAAAATAACAGGCTACTTTTAAAACTATTTTTCCAAACAGAAGCGAATGCATTGTGAAAGCACATGTATTTCAACATTCTATGATACATCATTGAAAAGCAGCAGTGCAATTTTTTTCTCCCCAGTAGCAGACACCTCACTTACTTCAAGTCTACATAATGTGCAACATCCAACTGGGTAGTCAAAACTATCCACTGTTTATGGAACTTCTCCAGATCTGCAGTTTTTTCAGTTTGCTTTGCTGAGTGCAGTTATAAACTCATTTGAAAATCATTATTTCCCAAGTGACAGTGCTGAAGCCAATCTCAAACACCAAATGATTGCTGCTCTGAATTCCATTCACTGAATCATAAGAGCAAGCAGCTAGAGAGGGCTTGACAGTACAAATGTTGTTAGCACTTGTATTTTTAGATCAATACATGAAAGCCACATTGACACCAATTATTCAGCAAATGTCTTGTAAGCCAGATGGGAAGCTCAAAAATACGTACTTTGTTCAAGAGGAAACCAAACCATTTCAACATTTACTCACATACTACCGGGGGGTTCTGTGAAAGATCAGTTCCATGTAACTGCCCTAATTGCTGGAGAATTTGCCACTGTAAATGTGGCTCCTTTGTTTTGACTGAAAATTCTGTACCTTATGCAAGAATTATGTGAAAAAAAAAAAAAACAAACCTATGTTCCTACAAAATGGAAAATATCAAATCAGTCACCTCATCTGGTCCAAAGTTTCTGGCCAGCCTTCATCAGAACCCAGAGTTCTAAGAAACAAGATTATTAATAATGATCTCCAAGTTTACCAACATCAGCATCTGTTATGCACAGATAAGTATTTCAGTCACTTTCTAAACTGATTACCCTACAGCTAAAGCACCAGAGGTACTCTACCACAAGCAAAAACTGCAAAGTCATTCAGAGACCAATGGAATGAGGAGTAACACACGTTGTCTTTGTTACCTCACTTGTCTCTTTCAAAATTCAAACACAAAGAACTGACCTTAGGTACATCCTGTTCTGAAGTGTTTCCAAAGAAATGGATACCAGTTTTCTCACACATTCCTACTATAGCCCCCATATTTTATGCAAGACCCAATGTAGATAGCAAAGGAGAGGAGGTGACCATCTAAAATGCTTTCCTTTTCCCAGAATAGTTTACTGGCAAAGGTAATAATGTCAGAAGCATTAGACTCTTCTGTTTTTCCTAGAGTAAACTTGCTTTCTCAAGGAACATGGAAGGAGGCAAAACTCTACCCCGAACACCTCCTAGGATCTAGCACTCCCTTCCAAGAGCAGAAGGAACAGAAAAGTCTCCCCACTCCACTAGTCATCAACCTTCCTCTAGTTTCCATCTAAATTTATTAATGGCCTGTGTACTTGGTCCTGGACCAATACTGCCCTTATACTTAACTATCGAAGAAGGGGAAGTCTCATTTACTTCTGGTGTGCTCCAAAGACATCAATCACAGAAACTCTTGGCCTTCTAGTAAGCTAAATAAGCCAGACTTGGTGGGTCCTCTCCGAGCCAGACTCCTCATTCATCCTCTGCACCTGTTCTGCCTTGAACTCCTCGATATGAGCTACTCTAATTATACATCCAGGAAATTTTACTAATGCTTTGCACAACAGCATCTATACCTTCTTAACTCTTCCATTACCCAGGCTGTTTGCACAGACTACATTTGTCTTACTCACAACTACATTATGTCAGCATCTTGGTTACCTTACCCAGCCTCCTTCATTTTACAAGCTTGTAATTATAGCAGAAGTTATTTTCTTCTCCAAGTACATGATTTTGCAGTTTTCCTAATGAAACTCATCCTCTGTTTCTCTTACTGTAGCCTTCAAGGACACACAGTTCTTCTGCATATCTTCAACTTTACATCATCATCAGGGGTTTTTTTTGTGTACTCTTTTTGTGCTAGAATTGCTTATAAAAGCATTAAACAAGATTAGTTCCAAGAATCATTCTCAAGAAGCATCACTAGTAACCTCCTGCTATTACACTTCCATCCACCGCATCACCGTTTACTCCAAGCAGCCCATTCAATAGTCTGTGAATCTATTCATCTCTTCCGGCTTTATTGATCATTTTCCCAAATGGCACTGCACAAAATTCTTTATAGTCTGGATAGATCTACCATACTTATGTCACCTTTATATAAAATACCCCAACCAGCTACAGGGGCAAGCCTCAAGATCATTGTGCAATTTGATCAGCTCTGCTAGAGGTGAGCAAAGGACACTCGCACCTACAGAAACAGGCAGAATCCACTGCACCACTCCACATCTGTTCCAGAACCAGGACATACGTTTACATATTTCTTTCTGTAAATATTTCAATAATACTAAAAATGTTGAATCTGTGAAGATCAAGATAGATTCTTCAAAAGCAAGCGGACAAAACCAACCCAAAACTTAGCAGTCACTATACAGTCCTGGGATGCCCAGGGGAACGGCGTGCAGCGGAGACATTGCCTCCAGAGAGCTGGGGGCTGCAGCAGCAGACAGGACACGATCAGTGTCTCTGCAAAAGGGGCAGACCCACTGCGATCGAAGAGAAATCAGCTGCAGAAGCACCCCCCTGAAAGCAATACAAATTGCCTTTTCAAAGTCAGGCAAGCTTACAAAGACTAAAAATCTCCCCCAAGGATATTCGACAGCAACCTAAGGATAATATCAGCCTCTCCCCATTTTTAGGAAGCATGTTCAGACTGCTCTCTTCAGCGGGACATTGCGCAGATGGTACCATCTGTACTTCCTCTCTCCCCCGTTATACACCTATCCGCAGACTCATCAGCATCTGCTTGTATTTTTTCACTTTTCCTTTGTGAATCCATTCATGTGTTTTATTTAGATTTCAACCTTGTGGAAGCCATAAAATCAAATACATTTTGTTGAAATAAGACACGTTTAACAAAAACGGAATGTGTGCAAATACCCTTCTTTTCAAAGTGTTTCAGACCAAATGCAATGAAATCAGATGACAGTACGCACATACACTTCCTGACAGTTACATAAACTCAGCTGTTAAAATTGCATGCCATTATATAACAGGTGAAAACACGGGCTACAGACCTGACATCACGGCAAGCAGCGCATGCTGACAGGGCCTTGAATGCAGATATTTAGGAAAAGCTGCGATATGGCATAAGAATCTAGTACTTGACACTCTACTAGAACAAAGCAAGCTTTTCCTAGCATTTTACATGTTTTTAAATGAGCTAGTATGAAATAACGTGGGATAATATTCTGATTGCTGCCTCTATCTTAGAGCAGAACATCTCATACACTTACATCAAAATAGTACAGACATTTTCACAGTTTAAGAAAGGCATCCAGTTACTACAGTCCGAGGAAGATAAGGCTGCCCCACACTCAGCTTCAGTCAGTAAAATTCTGAGAAACTTATAAACTGTTTCAGAGCTTCATGCCACTATACTTATGCACTGATTTTTTGGAGAGACAAGGTGCAGTACCAATCCAGTGCTACCAAGTGGCTGTGCTAAAGCCAGTCAGCAATTCTCAAGAGGACAGATTGCATATAGTAAATACAGCCCAATCAGTTTAAGTGCCTGGAAGTTATCACTGGATTAACTATATTCTAATAATTTATTTTCACTAGGTTTGGAAGAATTAAAGTCCTATTTTTATGCCCTGTGCAAGACTTGAGTTACATGACTGAAAAATAACAGAGGCACAGAAACAAATTCTATTTATTTTTCACATCACTAACTCCAAGACCAGCCCTCTGTTCTTACACATTACTCCAAAGCAAAGGTTAAACACATCTCCCCCTGTTCTGTGAATCCAAAACCAATTGTGGTCTGTAAGTTAACAGAAGTTCCCTCTTTGATCCTCCCTATCCAAAAGATCCCTTCTGCTAATTAGAACCAAAGACACTGCCCATCTTCAAGTCCAAAATTAGGTCCTAAGCATGGTTTAAAGGAGCTACCAGAGTGCAATATATACAGTTCTATTAAAAAGAAATTCAACCACAGCACACGACAAAGACTGCTTCAGTTTAGAATGCTTTAGAAAATAAAGAATTAACATTTATAACCCCAGAATTCTATAACACATCTACAATAAATGCACCTTAATATATTACCTAAAGAACAATGAACGTGTACTACTTGCATTTTAAAATATAATGTTAATGTAAGGACTGGCAATTTAGGATCATTATTTATTATTACTACGTTACTATCAGCAAGAAAACACATAGAACACAAACGTGAGCTTGTGATTAAATATACCATAGTCATTTGCAAAACTAACTGAATCATAAATCACTATAAAGTTATCAGAAAAGGGAAATTTCTCAAAGCTATGTAAGCAAGAGCAAAGCACAGCTTGGGTTAGCACAGCCATCTCTCATAACGGATACTTTAAGTCAAGTCTTGGACTAGATCCATATTCTGTCTGGTATGCTGCTGGGAAAAGCTGGGCTGGAAAAGCAAGTAAGATGCAGACATGCTGGCAGCATAACACGAAACGGTTCATAAAATACTCGCCTATACAATATTCTGCTCAAGGCAGAATGAAGGGTCATTGTAACCAGAAGTTTAAGAAAACACTCAATGTTGACATCGAGACGGCATTTAAAAAAGCATGGTCTGTGCCAGCAAAGAAACAGGCTTTTAATTTTGAAAGTTCATCTGAAAGATGAAAAGAATCCACATCTTTATAGCATAAAGATAATTTTCATAGCTAGAAACCATGCTAATTTTCATTATCATTTCATTCATTTCTATGCATTTAACGTGCTTGCCTGCAGCTAGTAGAGATGACAGACAGCTTTACTGGGGAATTGTTGTGAGTTTTAAAAATCTCAATTTCTCTCTAGAGAGCTTTTTCATTTATGTATTAGCCACTTCAGAGCTTACTGGATATGTGCTAGCCTTCTCCTGAAGCAGAAGTGCTTTGCCTGCCCCACCTGTAGCTACCATACTGCACTGGTTATCTCTTCACTGTGACAATCCCCAGAGATTAACTGCAAGCGAGGCACAATTCTGCCATCATATGCACGCTCACTTTGACACTACACAAATCCCAAAGACAACACATCAATGAGTGTGCAAATGTAGGCCTGCACCAGAAGACTCACAGGATTGGAGTCTCTTAATGTTACAGTGCAAAGTATTTTGGGGATCAATTTTTATTTTGCTGAAGCAAGCTCTCCAAGGGTGAGGTGTTTAAATATTTTACAGTTTATTAAGTAAAACTGAAGTCTTAATTTTTACTTTTTTTTTTTTTTTTTGAAGTAAAATGCAGCTTTAGCTCCCATTTTTTTTTTTACTCCAGGCTAGAAAAGTTTGGTAAGAGATTAATGGCAAATCGTATAACCTATCAGGAAGTAAATCATTACGTTACTAAAATTTATTAAAAACAGTAAAACAAATCTACATTTTTATAGAAGTAATTTTCTAAACTAAAAAGTCAGACTTTATTCACTGCTGCATACTTTGATAGAATTCTTTATTAAAAACATGGATCAGAGAAGCCATTGAGAAAACAGATTGCTTTCAAGCATGTATCATCAGCAAGTTAGTAATATACAGACATTCTGTTTATAGGAAATACGCAACTCTTTATGCTTTCAAAGCAAGCTGCTTCTTTGCTTTTCCATTACCAAACTTAGGCAAGTCAAGAGCTACTGACTCTGAGAAAGTCACTAACCTTTCCTATGGAACAGTAAAAGTTAGTGACTTGACATTTCTAACACCAAAGCATATTGCATCTTCAAGGAACACAAAAAACCCATGATTTGAAAGTCAATGTTTTCATTATTGGTTTTATTAGGCAATTCAGCAACAGCCTAGAGCAGTCTAAGCTGCTGTGGCTGCAGTCCACCCAGCTTTACTCTTACCTCAACATGCCTGTCCCAAGCACTGTTTGACCCTGCCGTGAGCTGGTTCAGGAAGTTAAGCTGGCAAAAAACTAACCATACAAAAATAATCCCACAGGGAGGGGAGGGTTGATTTGGATATGTTGGCGAAGACTGTTATTGAACTATATAAATAATTTATGTAGTTCTCCTCTCCTACACCCCAAACAAGTTGTAAAAACAAATCTATTATTGCTATACCAGGAATAAGGGAAGTAGAGAGATATGAAATGGCTGCTTCTCCATGAAATCACAACCTCTTGCTTTTACAAACATTCAACAAAATACTTTCAGACTGCAAAGTGTTCAAAGAAATAATTGATTAGAAGTAGCTGTTTACAATGATAAAAAAAAAAAGCCTGAATGACTTACCAGAAACATTAATTGATGTTCCTGCATCGATAATTCCACTGTTAGGCCTTACACAGTATCTACGTGGTGCTGTGGTCTTAACTTTGAAGCACACATTTCTGTCTGTGGGATTGCCGAGTTTCAGGTTTGTAGTGACAACATCTGTGAAAGGACCTGGGGAGGAGAGCAAATGCAGACTTGAAATCACAAAGCACTTTCAGGCACAGGCCAAGCAGGCTCCAAATCTCTATTCACAAATGTTATAAAGTCATTGGATGTTCAATTTCCACCTATGGCACATACAGATAATTGTGCAAAGCTGAGGATGCAGTGAGGCCTCTGAGCATTCTGACGCGCAGCATGCTCCAACACTCACAGTGCAACAGCTGAAGTTGATCATTAACAGCAAAACAAAAAGGGGAAATAATTTCTACATTGTGCCAACACAACAACATGGCATTCAAATGGTGCCAAATTCTCTGCTCTGTCACAGTTACTCCATGCTAACTACTGAATCTCAGCAAACTCAGGCTTACAGAGATACCATATACACCTATGTTAGAGATTATAGATACGGGACTACAGTACAGTACATCAACTAGAAAGGGAATGATAACGTGGCTACTATAAATCCATCCACATATACAAGCTGTACTTCCACAGAAGCAGAATTCCACCAGCTATTCAGAAATGCCATACCAAAACCAGCAGGATAAGCATTCAGGGTGCTTCCCATTTTTACCAAATGTTGTCTGTTTTTTTTTTTTTTTTAAATAATTCTCTTGGCTACTATAAATGATAAGCCAGAAGAAATCTTCATGTAATCGCCTACCTCATCCAAGGCAGGAAATAACCATGTGGAAACAGGAAAATTCTTGGACGCTGAGAGCACTGGCAAAGACTTCAGTAATAGCAAAGCCAGAATCAAACCATTGTCAAGTTCTGCAACACCAAGTGCAGGCAAACCAATTTCTTATCGGCTCACTACCTAGTTGAAACTGCCAAAATTCCTCAGGTTAGAGGAAAGTCTCGTTACTAATTTTCTACAAGACACTGATAAATTAGACAGGTAGCACTCAACTGCAGTGCTTGCTCAGATGGTAGCGTAGTAACACTGAAAGAAATATAACTGCACTTTGATCAACTGTCTGCTGCATAAAAGTAATAGTTGGATGCTTGAATAAAATAGCTTCATCTATCCTCAGGAGTAAAAGCAAATTGGTCAAAAAAGGCATCAAATCTTCCCTTGCAGAAATGACAGCCCTAAAATTTAGAAAGGGTGAATGATGATCATAATCATAATAAAAATACTAGTAGGCAACATTCCACCACCCTCCTTCTGCAGCATGTTTTGCTTAAAGTAATTGAAATTTGCTTCCTTTTCTACAAATTTATCACACAAATTTGTCTCCCAAGATAATATTTAATACAGCTGTATAAGTATTACAGTCCTGCAACATTTGTCCTTGATCCAATTTGGTTTAAGTAATTAGAAGGAGAAAGAAAGCAAAGCAATCACACACAAAAAAAAACCCCAACCAGACAACATTGCAGCACCGTTTCTGCCTGCACTCCGAACAAGCCAGCTTGTGCAAATAAGCAAAAAAAAAAAGGCAAAGCAATAAAATTCTCAGATCCCATGATAAAGATTTTACTAAACCTGTTCCTGGTGAAACAGAGATGTGAAAGAGAATGAAACACAGCTGTCAAGTTTTCTCTGTGTTCTGCACACAGAGAGAGACTTTAAGTCTAGTGGAAAATAACTAGGCAGAAGTAGCCATCAGTTGTTAAAGAAGTTAAACAAGCCAAACTATCAGAAAAATCCAGCAAACATTTATGTGTGTACAGACAGTAGCAAATCTTCATGACAGCTCTGACTGGGAGAAGTCTAACATTTCAGGAAAAATTACTTGATGCCTCAGCATTAAGGATGTGCCTTTACTAAAAAAATTACAGCTTGGGCTATTCCAGCACAGAGGGAGGGTCGTCTGAACAAAGCCCTACATACGCAGCTGCATCCTCAATAGTGCGTTACTAGTCTGCATTCTGGGTTAGATTTCCTGTGGGAAATACCATGTTTTGACTTGGCTGATGCATGAATGCGTGTGGGATTTGTGTGCCCCAGCATAGAGCTGCTGTTTGTAATAGTAATACAACAACAGTTCTGTGTTACAATAATTTCCAAATGGAGTTACTTATTGCTAACATAGATCATACCAAAATATTTGGCAGCAAAACCTTTCAGCAGGCCAAATTCATTTCTTCTTATCTGTTTGATGTTTCCTCTTTTTTTTTTCTGTCCACTAAACTTCAAACAGTTTTTTAGATACATTTTCCCCAAATTACAGGTTCTACAGATCAGCCAGCACAACGGTACTAAAAGGCTGACATCCGCTTTCAGCAAACTTGTGCGCAGGCGTACTCCTTATGGCACTGATGTTAAAATTCTGCAGCAAAGCAAAACAGAGCAGTCACATGCAGGATTAAAGTGACATTAGAGGTGTGCAGAAAACTAAATAGCCAACCAAGTATTACTCCGGGGTAATTAGGGCATGGCAGTGAAATATTACCAGCTAGGTTGGCCTGCCTTTTAAGAGCAAGGCCAACGGACTGCCAGCTCAGGCTGAAATGAAACCTTGATAGCCTGCTGTTAGACTACTATAGCCTAGGTTAGAGAGTCTGGAGGGAGGTCAGGGTATGAGGGGGAACTGAACCCAGGTGACCCACAAGCTAATTCTGTACCGGAGATACACCTTTGCTTTCTAACGCCTGGATTTGAGCACTGCAGGTAAGGTTAGCTTGGGTATTAACAGTTGCACAAGACACACATCTACCCTGGAGCTTCCTTTTTCAATGCACAGCATTAGGACTTCTGGAATCAGACCCACAGATACAGTAAGATAAAACGTTCTACACTTATTTCCAACGCCTTTGTCCTCACTGCAAGTGGACTGACGATTCTTACAGGTATATGCAACACTTGGATAACGCCTGTACCCCTAAGGTGGGCTGTAAGCACAACCGCAGTCAGACTGGTGCATCTGGATGGTACGCGGGTTAAATGCAGTAAGCTGACTCTGCAGTAGAGACCGACTCTTACTGTGTGCCTAAACAGAAGCCGCACTCTTAAAAAACACAACCTTTGTATCATAACGTCCAAAACAAAATAATGTCTTTTTGATTGCTCTTAATATTTCTAGGTAAGTGAAACTTATTAAGGCAGGGTACTTTCCAAATGACAATTCACACTTTGGTTTTTGGTTTTGTTTTTTTTTTTTTTTAAAAAAAGCAACTATTTTTCTCCCATGTTTTTAAAGATCATGAGAAAATGCCACTGGTGTCAGCCCAAGGACAAAGTTATGGGAAACTCAGGGTCTGTACATGCATCATCTGACATGGGGTTGTCATGGGAGCAAGCTGCCTAGAAGGAAGAATGTAGTACATCGAATTTGGCGGTGAAAGTTTGGAATATTCCACCAGGGCTCCATGACTTTTTTCTGCCAGTTAGAAGAAAGTCAACTTGTGTCAATACAAGCTGGGCATCTAGTGATAAAGGAAAGAAAATATCACCTCACAAACTCATGCAACCACAAACCATGACACAAAGAGGTGTCATGGCTTTCCATAGGGTGAGTTTTCAGAAGGGTTGTTTTTAAACTACAGCTGTGGCTTTCCACACAGGAGCCACTCATACAACCCTTCATATTTGAAGATCACAACATTATCTCAGAATTTGCCACGCTCCATTTTCTATTCAAACACCACCGCTGTATCAATCTTTCCAGAGTGCCATTCTGCAGTGCACTGCATTATAATATCCCAGATCATTTTAGCAATAATACAAAAGCCTGAGAATTAGGTCAAAAGAACATGATGTCAACTCTATTTAAATTTTAAATAACTCTCGTTGCCATAAAAATTGCCTGTAATTGTACCAGTAAATCCAGGCTGATAACTTTTTGATCAGCACAGTACTTGCTCTAAGTTTCTTGCCACTCGCTACTCACAATAACCGCGTTACACAGCTACATCATTGGCACTGAATCTTAATACAATTATTCTCACCTTAACCAAAATTCCACGCTTTAGCATGGCAAATGAACAATTCTCATACAGACGTACTTCCAATGCAGCAAGAATACTGCTGTAGCACTGTTTGGCACGTGAAAGAGGTTAGTGCAAGTATCAGCAGAGGTAAAGCTTCCATGGAACAAGCCTGGGCAGGAACATTCAAACCAAACAGGGCCAGTTCTCTGCAGATTTGTATGTGCAAATACTACATCTTTATAATTAACTAGACATATTAGGTGGGCCATAGTCCTACGGCTGCTTTATTCCCGTATCAGTCTGCCTCACTGCTGGAAGGGGAGGTGGTCTGACATCTCATCTCCACAAACTGCTTGTGCTAGCTGCACAGGTCTCATCTGCTTGCACTGAGAGCTGAGCCAAGGAGCTCCCTGGGCTGAAAATTAATCCACTTACAAGACAAGGAGTAAGGGAGGGGGCAGCGAGGAGAATCAGTTTTCAGCCAGATCAAGTAGCTCTCAGGCACTGGCATCAGGGAAAAGGCATTTTTTCTGCACAACATTCTGACAAATTAAGGCCACAAAGTGTCATATTTAGTAGGTTAAAGCTAGCACATGTAGGCACGCATGCTGCAGTCGCACTTGTAATGTTGGCACAGTTGTTGAAAGTAATTAAGGCATACACTTAATTTTATTTGTGCTTAAATCTAATGCAAATGTCTCATCTGTTTAAAGTCAGGCACCCCCTAAAAAAATTTAGTGAACTGGTGCTTTTCAGAGCAAGAGCACTGCAGGAGCATTGGTACAACTGCAGTCACATTAAACGGGCAATTGGTGATCAACAAGACTATGAATAAATTCTCATCAAGCTGCCCATGTTATTCCCAGAATGTTTTACATGCACTTTCATCATCTTTCCCTAAACAACTTTTGCCACTCCAACTCAGCACCGCAGACACGTATTCAAAGGCAAGGCAATTGGAAACAGGCAGAAATACAAGCAGAGCTTCTAGTGAGACAATCCTTCTTGTACTTCCTTTGTGGAAAGCAGTAGAATGCAACAATAGGAGGGGAAGGACATATTTCACCAAGTTTTATTCCCATTGATGTGTCAGATGAAAGTCATTAATCACCTGACATATTAATCAGTCACAGAAAGGTAACCCAGGAATCTTTAATAAGGGAGATAGTGGAAAGCAGCAGAGAGGAAACAAATTATTTTGAGGCTATTCTCAAGAGCCCAAATCCTACAAATGGTGATGTGCCCTGACTAGTAGATGTGCACATGGAGCAAGAATTCATGCAGGGTAAGAGCCACACTAACCCTGCGTTTGTGAGCAGAGAGGGCGGAGGTTGAACGTGACACTTCAGGCTCCCTTTCCCATCACACACGCCACACAGACTCCTGCTCCCATGACATGAAGTGCCTCCCCACCAGCTTGGTCAGGCCCTCAAACTGGGGATGCACCTCGCCCTGCTCTAGCAAGTGCAAACCTACTTCAAGGGTCCTAAGCGAGCGTATTACCACCACCGACAAAAGCACCACCATCCAAGAACAGAGTCATCTCACCATCTGAATATTTCAGCCTTTCTACTTATATATTATCATCATCCAAGTTATTTCTCAGTTCCTTCTCTATGCCTCTGACACTAACAAGTGATTTCACTATACTTCCACAATTTCTAGGGCTGTCTATCAGCAATAGAGAGAGTCTCAAAATAAAAACAATAGCCATGAGCAAGCGGGCTCACTAACAGGTCTAGAACTTGACTTACTGTACACTTATTTTTGAAGTTTATATATAAAGTTGATGACCTTTGAAGATAAACACTAAAATGAAAAAAAGCTGAAATGTCAAGCAAGACATCTTGAGCTATTAGCCAGGTGCCTGTGAATCAAGAACACCCAAGATCCAATCAAACTTTCCCACCATCTTACTTGTCTTTAGACAAATCACTTAAGGGCTTGATCTTCTGCTATTAAGAGCCTTAAGAGTCAACAGCAACTCCAAAACAGAAGCAGGTTTGGACACTTACAGTTTTCCTCTCTGTGAAGTCAGGAGAATACTTACCTAATCACAGAGAATCTTGTGAAGATTAGTGTTTTAAAAAGTACTGTATGCCAAGTTTTAATCATCAGCAGCATCTGGCTCTGGAGACATTTATAATTAAGTGAGCATCCGCAACTTTTGAAATCAAAGTCATAGAAGCATGAGAAACAAGAAGTGCCTCTGTTGCATAAATATCTGATTTCACAAGTTACTCACTGAGAAGACCCAATAACCCCAAATTTGGTAATTATTTTTAATAAAAACTTAGGCCTCTCTTAATCCGTGTGTAAAGCACTCAAACCTTTCAATCTCAACTCAGACTTTCCATCAAAGTAGGCGGAAAACCCCGCCCCCATGGAATCAATTTCTTTCCTCTTGCCATGACTATCCTCACACAAAAGAGCCCTTGAAGCAAAGTGACGGGAGGGAAACGGTCACTTGCACTTCTGCTGTGTCAAGCAGTAGAAGCCTTGATGAAAAACCTGTTACAAAAATAGAAGTGCCATCCAAATCACTCCCCATGCAATAGCTGACACAGTGGAGTATTTTTTTTAAAATAAGTAATCAATAAAATGATCTAAGAGGAAAAAAGAAAAAAGAAGATGTAGAAAACCAACAAAATTACATGATCCAGGTGCCAAAGTTGTAGCAAGGCTGGCAGTAAATTATTGCGTTTGGATGGATTAATCGGTGTCCTTCTCTGGCCTATTTTGGCACAAACTATTTTTCCAGAGCAAGCCTCATACTTAGTATGAAAAAACATAACAGAAAAAAAAAATATGAAACTGAAGTCTATTTTCAGGGTACCTATTAGCATGTAATTTTTGTCACCTTTTATTCCTCAGAGGATCATTAACAGTTTGACTTCACAGTTGTAAGAACTGTGAGGCTGCACATAAGCTTGCCAAGAGAAACGGAAGAATACGCCCTTCAAATCATTTTGGTACCAGTGTCATTTGTTTTTTCCAACTGATCTCTTCAGAATTTAATTACACCCAAACATTACTTACAGCATTCTTTAGCAACAAGATTGCACAACATGAAGTATTTTCTCTACATCCTAAACTTAAAAGCGGTTTCCTCACACAATTGCATAAACAAGAGACTGATGGCAGAGCGGGCTAGCTTTTAGAGGGACATCTCTGTTTCAGCCGTGCTTTTGTATCCTTTCAGAACTGAATGCCAAACATATTGTATTACTTTGTTTATTCCACTCACAAATATCACATGTACCAACTCCCTCCAGGTATGAAAGCAGTTCAGGAATACTCTGTTTTGATAGTGGAATAGTAGCTACACCTCCTTCAGTAAGCACAACATAGTAAGACCTGCTTACAATAAGACACCTAGTTACTCTACGTGACTAAAGGCCTCACTCATGGAGGTTGCTGGGTGGGTACTGACAGGACACTGCAACAAAGCACAGGCCTTCAGGGAGAAGCGGAGATGCAGCAGAGCAGTGCACAGCATGACGATGGCCTCATCATCAGGAAAAGCTTCCCTGGCAAAAACAGCGCTAAAGGCTGAACTCAATGTAAAGGATCTCCCTGGAAGAAGCATCGTGATTTTAATCACCATCCCAAACTACGTTTTTTTCTTGTGAAGTCATTTTTTCTGGTCTAATTTCATCATTAATTTCCATTTCAGATGCACATTAAAATGGTAGGGAAAGGAGCAACTTAACTACTCTAATTTTATGCTCATATATACTCTTCAAATAGATAAATTTGATGTGTAACTTAAATACCAACTGAGCAAGTATCTTAAATGCAAAAACTATGCATAAATTGCAAATACCAGAAGAAATGAGCAAAATTAGGATGTAGAATGAGTAGGTGCTTTTTTGGTAAGTTTTAAAAAAAAAATTAAATAGGCAGTAAGAAACTAATTATAGCTACAAATAAGGAAGTCATCCTGAATTTTGCAAGATACATTTCTGGGGAACCACTTGAAAACTAGCCTCTTAACTGTGCTTTCAGAATCAAAGGGAAAAAAAACCCCACCAAATCAAAATAAAATCAGAAATTTAGTCAGAAGCAGTGAGAAAACTTAGTAAGGAAAAATATATCTGACCGCTTATACTGTCTGGCACAGAACAAGACACAAATGTGAAGTTGCATCCTCCAAACCTAAACTTCTGTCAGCATTATCTGCACCACTGTATGACACCAGTAAGCGTAAAAACAGCTATACAAAAGAAGGCGGGTGGGGGAAATAAAAAAAAAAAAAATCTTACTGCCATTACCTCTGCTCCTAGTCTGGTAAAACTGTAGGAAGGAAGAGGATACACTGCAAACCAGAGGAAATTATGCATGCAAATGTTTTGAGAAGATGCAAAATATATTGTTAATTCACATATCACAAGAAGCAGCAGTTGCAAATATAAACAGGCAACAGTGGCAGTCCAAACACGAAACTGCATACAAGACGGCTGGACTCCTGCTTGTGAGAAACATTAGAAGCACCAGTTAGGATGAAGTAACTGGTTAGATGAAAAGGTGTAGTTGTGGGAAAAACAAAAAAGTGCAAATTTTTTTTTCCCCTTAAAGAATTACACAGTCATTTGACATGCCTTCTACAAGTACACCAAAGTTGAATTAGGTCTTTAAAATTGTTTGCAGAAACGTAAGATTTGGCTCCAGAGTGAGCCCCACACCTACACGATTTTATAATTTGCATCATAAGTAACTGGATCACCAGGCAAACCTCCCCCTTCTCTATTTTTTTCCACCCCTCATGGAAGCCAACCAAGAAAACAGGATTAAATTTAGAACGATAAAATCTTTAATCCATAGCACCATGGTATGAGGGAATTTGTTTACAGCTCAGAGAACTAGACACTAAAGTAGTTTAGTAAAGAGATTATTTTCATAAAGTATTTATAATAATGTGGGATAAAGTACTGCAGGCAGCAGCAGTACCCAATTTGTACAAATGTTCTTGAGGCCAGAAGAATTACAGTTGAAGTAAGCAATTTTCAGAACAGCTATAATACAGAAGGGATAGACTCAGTCAACTCTCAGTCTGGATTGTCTTGCTCGTGTAAACACTCAATCACTTCAGTCCATGTGCATTTAATCCTGCACTGAATTAAACATGGCAATGGTGATTCGCCTTGCATACATTTTCAATGACGGCAAGATTGTGACAGCTGTTCCAGACCGATGGCACAAATCCCTCTTTATGAAAGGTTGCCTAGCCGGCCAAGTTTTAAATTCAACAACATCCCAGACATATCAGAAAATATCCTCTGTGTGTCTACAGATATCTCAGTCAACAAAGCCAGTACGAAAGGATTTCTATATTGAATAAATATCGGGTCAAACGCCAGAGGAAGAGACTTGGCATGAGCCTGGCCTCTAGTTTAGATAAACTGGTATTTAAATATCCATATATGTATGAAAAATAGGCTTCCTTTCTGCCTCGGGGCATCACACAGGGAAACAATGGAAGGAGGCACCAATGTTACCTGCGGAAGGAACTGTCACACCCGTGTCACAGTCCCTTATTCAGAGAAGAGAAAAAGGTCAAACTGGGAAAGATGCCCTGGCCAAATCAGATTCTCACTTAAATTAGCGAGGATTTATTTGGAGAAAAAAAAAAAAAAACATGGCTTGCCGTAGCAAGTTGATAATGTTAAAGATCACATTCCCTACAAATATAAAGATGAAATTTAAGTCTGAAACAGCAGCTGTTACCAAAACCAAGACTATTGCAAACACTATCAATAAAGCTTTCAAAGGCAACCAGCTACACCGACAGGAAAAACAAAGGTTGTTATCGTACCAACTATGAAATGCGTTCAGTAGTTAGCAGTTGTTCCCTGCAGGGAGCAAACATAAGACCAATATGGTAACAAGGCAGTAGAAAATGAGTGTGACTGCAAGATGTGGGCAGAATTAGCAAGGGTCATTTGACTCCTGCATTGTCTCCAGCTAGGCAGAAAGCCATGTTTAGAGGCACTCTAAACGCAAGAAACAAGACAAACCCTCGGTCATCCAGTTTTCTACAAAAATTGCATTACAACATATGCAGAAGTTGCTCATTTGATTACAAACTCATTTGATGCAACCAATACCTTCCCGAGCTGAGTGCATACACTAAATTAAGCTTCTTTTAAAACTGAATATTTGTTCATAGATGTAAGCTGACCTGAGCTCATAAAGTTGGATCATTCGCTATGGTGATGATGCCTTTTTTCCAGTTGAGCTTCAAAACAGATCCGACAATCTATTTAAAGGTTTGGACTGTAATTTTTACAATCCTAACTCCAAATTAGAGTGCAATTAAACAAAATTCAGCCTTGTATTCAAAGGTAGCTAACCTATATATTTTTTTTTTTAAATAAAGCATTGGATGACTACTGGTTAAGTTTTTAATGTATAAGACCTATGAAGTGAGGGGAAAAACGGCAATAATTTCATTTCCAATTACAAGAAACTATCAGAAACTCCTGCGCAAATTTCTACTCCATATTCCTCTTTCACGGGTGATTAGACATTGCACATGGCATGCAGGGTAGCAGCTGGTAAATACAATTTACTGCTAAGCATCTGTATGATCCTGCAGCCATTAGGATACATTTACTTGTGTCTTTATGCTGACATGATAACCATGCTCCTAGGACTTAAGACAGCCATCCCTTAACTTATGTTTACATACGTATTTTCAATATAATTTATCATCAGATATATTTTCTGAAGTGATGGATACAGGACACATCCCATCAAGCAAATCAGACTGGCAGTCTGCCACCCTGATGAGCTTCAAATAACAAACTTGACAAACTTTTTCACGTATCATTGCAATGGTTCCACAGCTCAAAGCGAGCTGAAAATTGGTGCACAAACACGAGATTCCCAAGGAATAAAAAATTATGAATGCATGTGTCCCATCCCTCACAATAAAGGCAAGCAGTTGATCATATGAAACACAAAAAAATCCCACAAAACTAAGAAAAGTAACCACCAAGTAACAGTTGCTCATGCTGATTTTATCACTGCATTAGGACTTTCCTTGAAATAGTAACACTTTGATCCCATTAATGCTTATCACTTCAACTGCAATTCTAAAAATCTATGCAGCATAAAATTATTCAAAAGCCCTTAACCCATAAATCACATCGGCCAAAGCCTTCAAGCAGACTGTGAGATTTTTGGAAGGAGTCTTGGGAGACCTAAATACATTAATTAAATTTAACAGAAAATACAGCTAGACCTCCCTGACTGCTTCGCACATCTCAAATAATTGTTGTTTGGCTCTCTAGCCATCCTGTTCAAAGTTTCAGATTTCTGTTAGCCCCAACACGTACAAATCCTCCCCCCTTTCCCAGTGGAGCTGTTAGTGTCACGTCTCTACTGTACAGGACATTAGCAGATTAAGGAACCTCAACAGAAGCACTATCTTCAACTTATTTCACCTTTCAAAAAAAATGAGACGTGTCATGAGACACACACAATGCACCACTATTTTGCTTTTATCTCCAGCTCTTTTCCTCCAAACACTGCTCTTTTAAAGTAAAGCTAAGAGTCTATGAAAAATGAAGAAGTAATTCTAAAACTAACAGTCCATGTGAAATTAGAATAATATAGTGAGATGTAGCAAGTCTGTACCACTATAATGAACACTTAATAGTTAGAATAAGCTATTGATTTTAGCCAAGTTGCAAGAATAGCAAGCAAAACATGAACTGCAAATATTTAAGCGTCACCAGAAAATTACTAATTTTGTTTGATAGTTGTGCTACATACGTAGATTTGTTTAGATTTAGGAAGTCCGCCTGTTATTTAAATACTATGTTCTCTTTTTAAGTGCGTAACTTGATAATCAAATTCAAATATGTAGAGAGATGCAAAGGTTTACTTGCATTTAATGCAGTAACAATGATTTTACTAGGAATAAGGCTAGACAAAGGAAAGCACAGATGAGCACATTTTCCAGCAGAAAAGGAGAGCACTACAGACACAGCAGCCTTCAAAGAGTAAAGAAATCCTAGTACTGACTGCCATTATGCTGTGAATACCAGAGGGGTCTAAAAAAACAGCACGTAAATGTTCAGCTTAAAAGATGAATACTAATTATACTTAACAGGCAATTTCTCACAACACTGTCAGTATTGAAGGTTCTTAAACAAAACCCGTTCCAGTGGCAGTGACTAGAAATCCCTGTTTATGTGATAAAGAACCGAACAAGCACAAAGTCAAATCCCTCCAAATATCTTCAGTGCAGGAACGCTTCATTATTACACAGAGATCACAATGTGGATGGAGATCCAATTATATAGTTTAGTCACAATGTCCGACTAAGTCCTTAACTTCTCTTCTGAATCTTGACAACTGCAGGTTGAGAAAAGACTAAGCTTATGTCCCAAACGTTCCTGAACTGTTGAAGAGCCTTAGGCTGGTATCTGATAAGAACCGGATATTCATGTCAGATACAGGAGGTTTTGCACACCTACGCTGCACTGCCCAGATCTGGCTGTAGCTTACTCAGAGTTACCTAAAGCAGCTGAGACTATCGCATCTGGGAGCGGCAGCCACCTAACCACGGTAATGCAGGTTACACCAGCTGCATGGGACTGCGGCTAAATACAAAACACTTCACTCCCAGCGCTGCAGATACACTGCTGGAGTGAGCACATCGACACAGGCGGAGGCCACACCTTTGGACTGCAGCTCTGATGTACCCAGGGGATTCACTTAAGCCAGTGACAGGTGATAGCTTGGAAACAACACTGCTAGGCCTCAGGCCAGACCCAGTACTATTCGGACTGGAGAGTATGGGCTATTCTGGTTTATTATTGTGCCCTTTGCAGAAAGCAAAGTTACATAGTGATGTATTGCATATGTGCAGGTGCAAATCACATACCGGGAACAGGAAACAGCATTTCCAGCTGGCAAAAAATTACACAGTTTTGCGAGGAATTAATCCTACCTTTGGCAATACTGCTACTCGCCACTTGGGGAGCGCTGCAACAGAGTGCTGAGTCATAAGTCCAGCCCAACCTGTAGCAAAACTCTAAAAACGTTCCTGAAACGTACCTTAGCCTATGCCACTTCAATTTCTGAGTGTCCCCTACTAAAATATCACTCCTCTGAGGCTCTGCATCTGCAAAGAACGCAGAAGCATTTCAAACACCTAAAAACCCAGGGAAGTTCTAAAACAACCAAAGTTATATTCTAACTAAATTTTACTTGCCGACATTAAATAAATGATCTGTATTCCAGAGAGGCACGTTATGCTGAAATGATCCATCTGCCTCACTCGGTAGCCATCCCACGAAGTGTGTCAGGCACTGCCCTGTAGCACAAGTGTAGCACTATGATTAACAATTGTATCAAAACACACCTAGCGAAAGGGGCCAGAATTACACAGCCTTGGGTAAATTTAAAGTTTATAACTCCTAAAGTCAAGCCCTTTAATATTTTAATCTAACTAATTCTTGGCAGATTGCTGGATGTTGTCTTTGAGATTTAAAAAAAAAAAAAAAAAAAGGAAATATAAATGGAAACGTTGTCAAGTATAACAACAATGGTCTTTTTCACCATTCATTACCAATAGAGTCTGAACAATAAACCTTTAGTTCGATGCTTTCTCACCTAGGCTGCAAGCCTACACCAACCAACTGGAGGAAGTCACCGGCAAGACAGTAAAGCTCCTATTTCACATGGCATCAAAGACCAGGGCAAGGAAACGGGCACCTCCGGCCACGTTATGGTGAGGAGAGCACCCTGCCTCCCACTATTCACAGCTGCACTTCAGCACAGCACACGCCAGTGCTATTTTGGAGCATGTGTGTTATGCTGCAGGAGATGTGAGGCAGGGAGGAAAGACAACCCCTGCCCATGCCCACACGCTGTGCAAAAAAAAAACTACCATGAAAAACTCCTTTGATATTTTTGCAAACAAGTCACAAACACAGTATTTTGAAACAGAGAGCCAAATGAATTTGTAAGATTTGCTGCAAACCAAGGGGGTGCAAAAGCTTCTTAAAAAAGGTCATACATCCTTTCTAAGCGAAAGACCTGGCTAAGAGGGAGACGATTGCAACCCCACATTGATCGGGACACGCTATAGATACCGAATTGAGGCTTTCTTCTTACTCCTCACAGCACTTTGCAAATATGACACCTCACTCTAGATTTTGTATTTAAGAACTATATAGAGCACTGTAATAGCATCACAGATAACTATTCTCTGCTTTTTCTACTTGTCCGCATTTTGACCAAGACCTTTATCCATTTCCAGTGTTTGTGAAACACTGACATTGCTGTCCCACACGAAGCATTAGATCTTTCAGCTCACACCAGCGAGGAAGCACAACCGTACCAGCTAGCAGCACTACTGACCTCTGTCAGCTTGCGTCTACTCGGACTGTGCAAAGCAACGCTCTGGAAATAAAAGCAACTACTTACAAAGGTGAGAAAATCATTACTGCCATATTGCCAGGTAATATGCCATCACAAAACCAGTAAGACAAGAAACGCTTAGAGCACGATTTACTTCATGAATATTTCAAATTGGCCTTTCCTGAACGAAGGACAGCGGTCAGCACTGCTTGTTAGAAAGGACTGTGACAGAATTTATTGCCGAGGCATATGAATGCTATCCATAGTATTAAGTCTGTTTGAACATTACTATTTAAGCATACTTTCAAATTAAGTAATTTATTAGCTGCAGTTAGTGAAGTAACATTTCATGTTATAAGGAGTATATGCTGCTGGCTAAAGATCTGGCAACCAAAGTCTATATGGTTAGTTGATTCAACTTCAACGGTTACCGATTATCTAGCCCAGAAACTCAATCAAAGGACAGGCAGCCTGACAAGTTATCTTTATTTCAACCAAAAAAAACCCGAGTTTGGCTGGGTTTATACCTACCTGTGAAGAAAGGGAAAAAAACAAACCCTGAATCACAATTATGTCTCACTGACAAGACAATGCCAACTAAAGCCCCACTTTTTCCCACCTCAGTTTGGATTCACTTGCTTCTTAAAAGCACTATCATTCATAACAAGAGCTGATTTTCATCTAATCATACTTAACACGAAGAATGCTAAAACAACAATAGTTTCCTTCTTAAGCATGTTTGATACTGCTGCCATAACAACATGCAAATACTTCAGCTTGCAACAAAGACATATTCATTCCACCCAGTGTTTATTGCCACGCTTTTTGATAACCCCACTTTGTATTATCACTTCTAATGTATTTCCTAATAAAAACAGGTAAAGACTTCCCCTACATTTGAAAATGTATGTGAAAGCTTTCTAAAGGAGTATTATTTTTATTAGAAACCAGTAAATAAATCACTTTTAAAAAAAAAAATAAACAACCCTATTTGCCAGATATTCAAATGAAGCTACAAGGCACCTCTGACTCTTGTAGCATAAATAAACTTGCTGAATGCTTATTTGTAATCCCAGAATATTGTATTACAGTAGTCCTATCTGTCAGACTACACGACAGAAATTTTGACGCTAGCGAAAATTCAAACCCATTCAAGGTTTTTGTTTAAAGAAAGGGCGGATTTTCATGCAGGCAGAGTATTCACGATTAATTTATCTAAACGGCTTATTAAATTACAACAATAATACGAAACAGCCACGAAACGCTGCCCAGAGGCCCAGTGTTTTCGGTCCAAGCCCGGCCGAGCCGCACGCAGGTTGCGGGTGCCCCTCGCCCCGGCTGCGTGACAGCTCAGGGAGGCCTCGCCTCCCGCCGCCTCAGGGCCGGGGTCTCGGGCCTCGCCATCAGCTGCAGAACCCCATCCCCTCTGCTGCCACCGCACCTCGGCGGAGGCCGAAGGCTCCTCCCGCCGCCTCGGATACCCCCCTCTCCGGGCGGCTCCTCGGGGCTCGGGCGCTGCTCGCCACTGCCCGCAGCCCCCGGCCCACGCCCGGCGGCCCCTCCGCCGCGGCGCGGGAAGGTCAGCCCGGGGAAGAAACGGGCTTTCCCGGGGCGCATTGCCCCACTGCCGGCAGAAGGCGGCGGCCGGGTCCCCCCCCGCGCTCTCCCCTCAGGCCGCCCTCGGCCCTGCAGCAGCCGCCCGCGGCGCGGGTGGGGGCGGGCGGCGCAGCCGCGGCGAGGCCAGGCCCGGCGGGGACCCCTGCGGCCCCAAGGGGCTGGGGGGGGGGGGGGGTCTTCCGCACCCCGCGGCAGGCGGGAGAGGCCCGGCAGGGCGGGGGGCGGCGGCGCTGAAGGACATTTTAGCGGCTGGTGCCCAGCCCCGGCCCCCGGAAAATGGCTGCCGCTGGAGCGGGGCCTGAGAGCGGCCGCGGCGCCGGCCCGACGCGGGGAAGCGGCAGGGGGTGGCGGCGGCGACTGCCTCGTACCTTTGAATTTGAGCTCGTGCTGCGGTTCGAGGCTGAGGACCTGCTCCGCTTTCGCCATGTTCCTCCTCCTCCTCGGCGGTGGCGGCACCAGGCGGAGAGAGGAAGGGACCGGGAGGGAGGGGAAAAAAGGGGAGAGGGAGGGAGGGGAGGAGGGAAGGCGGGCGGGCAGGCGGGGTTGGAGCGCCTGGCTGGTTGATTCACCCCCTGCCAAGCAGCCCCAGAGCGGCGAAGGGAGAGGCGCTGCGGGCGGCGGAGCGGAGCCGGGCCGGGCTGAGCCGGGGAGGGCGGGCGGCGGCTCGGCGACTCCCGGCGCGCACGCTGCTCTGGCAGGGACGCGGGGAGCGGGCGGGGGCGGGCCCGAGGCGGGATGATGCAGCACGGAGCGGCCCAGAGAGAGGCTGCGCCTGACGTCTGCCGCCGGCGCCGCCGCCCGCCTCCCGCCGCGGCTGAGGGGCCGGCCCGGCCCGGCCGCCCCCCGGCTCCCTGCGCGGCGGGGCCCGCCCTGGTGGCTGCCGGCACAGCGGGGCCGGGGCGGCGCCTCAGGGCCGCGTTTGGCTCGAGCCAGCTCCCTACCGCTGCCACGTGATGGGGGAGAAAGAGGTCTAACTAATAATATTAATGAAGTTTAATCATCACTGAAAATCACGGTTGTAGTAAATGCCAACCCGTTATTTTAGGCCTTGACTCGGTAAACTGGGGTCTGTATCACCTCAGGGCTGCCCGCCGCAGGGCAGGGCCACCGCCCCGCCGCAGACCGCCCGGCCCCTCCCCGCGGACCCCCGGCTGGAAATGGGGATGGAAAGGCACCCAGAGCGGGGAGGGACCCTCGCTCTGTACCGAATGGCAGCCCGGGGCCAGGGTGGGAGGACGGACCAGGACAGCACCAGAAAATCTGTTAACTATCATGAAGCTATAGGAAAGACTTTACTTTTTAATAAATACAGACTTTAAGGTCATCTCAGTGAGGTTAAGATATCCTCCCTCCCCTTAAATAAACTGTAACCAAAGGTTGGGGTGGTTTGGTTTGGGTCTTCTTAGTGGTTTGTTTTGGGGTTTTTTTTTTTCTTTTTTTCTTTTTACTCCAAATCGCATGATTTAAAATATTCTCTAAATTTACAAGTTGGACAAATACAAAGTACTGATTTATTGATAGCCTTAGGCCAGTGTAGTTACAATACCACTACACTTCCCCCCTCCCCTCGCCCCTGATTGTTTTGAACATTCTAAAAGTTCATAAGAATTTATAAAGCAGTGATGTCACCTGTCAAAGTTAGTGGAGTGCAACAATGAAGCAGGAGCTTGGGATACCCATGTTACCAGCAGAAACATGCTGGTCTTAAAAACTGGTAATTTATATACACAAAAAAAAAAACCCCAAAACAAAACAATCATTCATTAGGCAACTGGACTTTAGACATGGACTTGGGAAGGAGACACCATTTGCAGATATAAAGCAAGCATATTGATAGCATTCAACTTCGAAAGAATAGAAACTCAAAGCATACAGTTGAATACAGGTGAATTAAAATAGTAAAACACAGAAAATTCTTTTTATCCCTGTGTGATCCTGTGCATCTTACCCTCACACAACTTTTGTATCATGAATGTTTTACTTCATAATTGCCAAAAATGTATAAGGTAGCTAAAAAGATCTGGAATTTGTAACAAGAGGCTTGTTCTCATTTCTGGCAACAAATAAATAAATAAATAAATGCAATGGCAAATGACAGATGTATACGTTAAAATTAACACCACTAAACAGGATGATGACATTCAATGCTCTAAGCACACCTGCAGTATTTATACCACATCTCAACACTTCAGCTGCTTTTGTCGATGACAATCCCTGTTTTCAAGCTGGTTAACCACCTCCAATCCTGTTTCATCTTTTGTTTTTGTTCTGAGATGTCTTTCATTCCATGCCAAACCAAACCAAACCCATATATGTGTTTAGTATAACTCCTGGTTTTGCATAATGCAAGTAAAACCTCCTCCTCCTTCTAGCCAACACATCGCACTAGTTTTCAGAAGCTTCAGCAATGTACAGCAACACACTCAATGTACTGCTGTTCTTCCTTAAATTCCTGAGTTGTTGGAGAAAAGATGGTCACATAATGTCATAAAGGGGTGCTTTTTTTTTTTTTCCAGGTCCCTACTATTCTACTTTGCTTAGTTAATTGGATTTGGAGCCTAGGATGTTCTTAGCTTATCATTTTTGCTACTTGTAGGGGTTTAATTTATAGCATAAACTACAGATTATGTAATAAGGAGAGAATTGAGTTCACTTACGCTTTGGAGTAGAGCTTTCTTTGGCTGATATTCTGGAAAGGTTATCTTCTTCCACTTAATCTCTTAGGTTTTATTTTTATAAGCAAATTCTCTCACTGAGCTGGGCATTCTCAGTCCAGTAATTAGTAGAAAAGATAAGCTTTATACATATCTGCAAGCTAATTGGAAACTAACAGTGAGGAGTAAGACATAGGAAGCTTTATACAACATATAGTCATACATAGTAAAAACCCTAAAGCAAACAACTGTTCAGTGTTGCTGCCCAGACATTTCCAAGTTCTACTTTTCCTGAAAGTACAAAGAACACCCTTAAGCATTTGATGATCCACATCTTAAAGGGTTTGCCAAGTTGTATCATCTTACTGCAACTGGCAGCTCTGAGCTTACCTGCTTGTATTTGAAGGAGTCAACCACATTTTCATCCCGGCTGAAGTTTTTCTGAAGCACAGCATTGTTTACTCTAAGTTGAAAATTTATGAAGTCTAATTAATGTAGGTTGTCAGGTTTTTGCTATACGTAAGCAATATGCATACATTTAATATTATGCAGATCAGATTCATTGAAACGGGCATGCATGAAGGCCACCTGCAATACTACATCCTTACCAATTACACAAAGCAACCCTCACTTTATTAACAATTCAGCCACGACAGGACTAGAACACAACCTGCTGCCAACGTCAGTTTTTGATTAACAGGAGCAAATAGGGATGAACAGTACAAGGAAACTGAAGAGCACATGAAAGCTTTGTACTGGAACAATTTTAAAGAAGTTTCATCTGTTACAAAACTTTAACCTTAAAAACTATGAAAGACTTGATCCAAGTAAAACATTATCTAGTATTGTGTGTGTGTGCACAAATTAGGTGGTTTGCATTTGTTATCTAGATTCCCTATGCAAACACACATAAAGGTGTTTTACCTCTATTCCAGCATATTCTTTGTGTTTACCCTTTTTATGCACACTCTGATACCCACTCATACTTCCTTATACAAACAGATCTGACACTCTTCAAAAGCAGTTTACACACATCTAAGAGGGTAACTTAAAACCAGCAGGTACTGAATGATAAATTTAAGTTATTCCAGGTCTCTATTAAAAAAAAAAAACACCACAGTATGCGTTTCCTGCGTATGAACTGCAGCCAGTTGCTTAGTAGAAGCTTGTATCCAGCATTTTCAGATGAAATAGTGGTATCAGAAACAGGACTTTTTTTTTTTTTGCTTATTTGCACTTTTGAAGGCCGCTATTAACTGAACGTTAGACTTGCATCACACACTGAAACAAAAAACCTACATATTTTAAGCATCACATAAGACAAGATAACTGTAGCCAACTCCGTATTTTTGTGCTCTACATAACCACCGAAGCAGTGGTTTAAAAACCAGCAAGCTACCAACCAGCTGGCTGTACTAACAAATAAGAAAGGATCACTTCCCAGCATGACAGGCCCCCACAACACTGTGCAGATATTAAAAGCACTTTACAGTTTTGATTGACAGAAACCTGGCCTAAGCAGTCAAGAATTTTACATTTCATGCAGTCTAAGCTAAAAGCAGTGTATTAAATAACTTGACCCTCATAGAATTGTTCAGGCCTTGCACTGGTTGACAAGACTGTGTGGCCTGCAGTTTCTCAGACATCATGCTGCAAAGAAAGGAAGCGTTACACAAAAGCTGCATTCTCTCTGTTGTTTTTCCCCCATCCCTTCTTTGTACAAGTTAGTCTTCTGCTTTTGTTTGTGTATACCTAAACCAAGGAAAAGCCACAGTTTCTGAATTACCAGTAGTCAGTACTTTTGGGAAACAGCTTTTTGAATCATCACTTAGATTCACTTCTGCCATGGTATTGTGTACATTCCTCTTCTGCAATTCTATTGCTATAGAGATTACTTTTTAAGATGCTAAGAATTTTGGAAGCATTTATAAAGAAAGCCAGCACATTTATAAACAAAGCTTTTTATTAATAAAATGTTTACACCTTTTTTTTTTGCACAATACATCAGACTGGTAGTGATTTAGCATGTTATTACACTATAAAAGTTTATTATGAATGCTTAAGCTGAAAAGGCTGTTTACATTATGTCAAATCAACATTTCTTTATTTGCATTCTATGCACTATATGGGAGTGTAACAATTCAAACAAAGAAGAGAACAAAAGCCTGGTTTTCCTCATTAGCATCTACAAACCAACAATACAGACAAACCTGTACACACTCTCAGGACCAGCCCAAGAGAAGACTAAAAAAAGTCTCAAAACATTCATAAGCTTGGAAATTCATCACTACAATATTTCATCACTAGTAATCCACCTACATTTCATGCAGTGAAGCAATGGTTGTACATTTGTGCAGTTTACAGTGCTGCAGATGCTCTGTAACTTTGAGCGGCTTAAGTTTGTTTGAATAGGAAATACTATAATAAGAAGGCACAGACCTTTCAGCCTTTAACAGGTTAACCCAATCCTACAATGAAAAGGCAGAATGTTCTTAAGAGGGACAAGAATTGCTGATACAAAGGTTAACCTTCACGCTTAATTTTACAGGCAAACATTTATTACACTGTAAGAGCTATACGCATATCAGGTTATTTTTGTGCCCTGAATACACAAATGCAAATGCAAAGTTTCTTGTCTAGAAGAAACGTTTAGAATGATTTCTTCTTTTTTCTTCATTGTACTGGGGGTGGGGGGCACACGGGGGAAGATTGCCAGGAAGTCTTAGGTGTCTTACAGCTACAGAAATGTGATCCATTTCTGTGTCTTAAATCAATTCACTGTGTCACAGTTTCGATGTTGGACACATAATATTCAGAAATAGGAAGTACAAAAAAGGAAGTTAAAATATTGAAGAGTTTATGTCATGTTATTAGAGCCTTACAATAATTTGCTCCCTCAGGTGAATGTGCTTTCAGCCTTCGTTATCTGGTATAATACAGTAGTGGTACATGTCTCAGCTGTTAAGTTTCTGTAACAATTTCATAAGGCTGTATTAATTAATTACCTTTTTGTTTACAAATATTTGCTGCTGTGACAGATACTTCTAGAACCTTTGAGGAGAAAACCACCTGCTGCCTACTCTTGGCTAAATCCCATAAGGAAACAAAGAACAAATTGTCATGAAAACAATGGATTTAATAGGAAATACATACTATAACGTGAGTAAAAGTGATGCAAGAAAGTAGCAGTGAACCTATGTAGGTGTCAGAGTTACAGCATATCCAAGTGCAACAACTGGATGGAGTATCACACTTACACCACTGAAGAGCACGACAGAGAGAGTGGTCTGTATTCTTCACTATCTGGAGAAGTGGCAGCTAGTTTGTTCAATAAAACATAAGTGAAAAAACTAACAGAAATGAACCAAAACCTCAACCTTCTTAAAGGAGTACCTTCACAAAGGTAATCAGCTCCTTGAATAAAATTGTTAGTGTTTAAACAAACCTTTAAAAACTCTAACTTGCAGGATGATGTAATGGGAAATGCAAAATTGTTTATTCTAAGAAGTCTTTATTCTAGAATTAGAGCAGTTTCAGCAAAAGCTGCCGCATTTTTTGGGGGACAAATCATCCTACTGCCTTGATTTTCCATGTAAAATAGGAAGCACCAAGTAACTCTAAGTCACTAGAACTTCTCTAAGTATTTTTAAATGGCTGTTTATAGCACGTACAACTCTGACAACACTTCTGTTAAAAATTCAGGGTGGGGTGGAGGAAAATGGGAAGGGGGCAGAAGGAAAAAGCTGACCCTAGGATCATTTTGATATGTCAGAGTCTAAGCCCATCAGTACTCTTGGGTTTCAGGATAGTCTTATATGCCTTGAAAGATCTGTTATCTGTGACACTTTATGGATGAAGTTTAGTAATGCTTGTTTTATTTTTCCAAGTCATGCATTTTTTTTTATTCTGGCTAACCAAGAAAGGGTTTGCATTCAAACTTTTGAGATCTCAAAATATCAGAAGGAATTTTTCAGAAGCGAGCATTGGTGTCAGAAGGCCTAATAATTTTAGGAAAATATGTTTTGGCACATGAACTCTCATATAAGAAACAAAGATGTGGTTTCAAGTGTATTTCCTTTGACAAGCTGGAGCCATATGACTGAAAAGGACAGCTGACATGACCTTTTTTTTTATACTAGAACCTAAATTTCTTCCTTAGATTGGTAATTCACACCAACATCTTATTTCTACAAATCTTCTGTCACATACCACTACTAGGGTTGTGATCTATTACTAGGAATGCAACCTGAACATAAAATTTTAACATTTTCCTTTACAGAATTTTGTGCAAATTTTTTAGAAGCTTAGTTCCAAGTACATGATTCTCCTGCCTCACGTAACTGACTGGTGGCATACAAACAGCCTCAGGTCACTGTAGAACAACTTTCTGCTAAAAAAGTTAAGCAAGTTTGTCCTCCTCTCTTGCCCATGAACAGAAAAGCCTTTATTTTTAGAGGTTTCAAGTGTTTGAGAGATACATGAAACTTTTTAGAAAATGAATAGGCAGTGTAGAAGTCTAAGTCAGTGAATTATTCAGATTCTCCTCACTTTCAAGATGATTTTTCTACTTCTATGTAGCTATTGCTGCTTTTAAGTCAGGTTTGCTACAGGGTGACTAGCTACACAGTTCCGACAGCTTCTGTCCTGTAAATCATAAATTCCCAAGACAGTCTTTGCAGATTGCTGACACAGCACACCACAAGTAGACTACACCATCCTTAATAAACACTGAAGACTGTTTCACAAGAAATTCATTCAAACATCACTGATAAAGCTTCCTTTTTCAATTAATACTCGGTATGTTATACTGGAAATTAACACTAATGTTAAGGAAATAATTAAGATTAACATCATAACAAAAATCTTATTGAGGCCAACTTTTAAATCATTCAAGATATTAAGCCTGAATCACTTTTTGATAGTTACAATGAAGTTTTAACCATGAATGGAGACAGCTCCCAATGGATCCCACACCTCCTGACCAGGTTAAAGGATCAGACTTCCAAGTCAGCAAGCAGGCAGTGTCTCCTCTCCTCTTACTCACTTCCCAAGCATGTAAATAATGTTTCTTGAGCAGGGCTGGTAACATTAAATTGGTATCATGTACACAACACATCAAAGACCCAAGTCTGCATAAAACACCCCTCTAAACTATTAACTGTCTGATCCTGTAGCACTGAAAGGAAGGGTCTCACTGACATCAGTAAAGGTTTGAAGTGCAATGATTTGTTTTGTTTCAACATGATCTAGTAACATAAACAAAGTCTTTACCTTCTTGGCAACAGCAAAAGTTGTTAGAGTTGTCTTAGAACTTCTCAAAGCACCTATCACAATTTTCAGTAGTTTGGCCACTCTATGCTTCTGTTATTAAACATAAGCCTCCAGATTTCACCCACTTAGGCATTTAGTATGCCAGTTTTTAGCATGTATATAAAATATACTACAAAACCACCTGCAGCACAGATGAAGAGCCTGAGTCAGCTAAGAGAATGTCGTAATTTAGAGGGTCAGATGTAGACACCCTCCAAAACTTGGGGAGCACATTTAAGTTGCTCCAAAGCTTTAGAACTAAACATCAAATTATATTTTGTACAAATCTATAGCTTCATTGGGAAAGAATTGGTGTTGTTTAGAAGTTGTTTTGTCAGTTAAAAGAATGCTCTGTATCAATGATATGACACGCACCTCATTACACTTTTACATACATGATACTTTCCCCTTCTAAACTTGCTTTGCAGCAATTACTTCTCTCAGAGTATCTGGAAGTCTAGTCTCCATGATGAGCTCCATTGATTAAACAGAAAGGCATAGTAGAATAGAACTTCAGTCCTGAGCTTTTTCAACAACAGAAAAAAGTTATTAAAAATTTAGCTGATAATCAGCACTCCAAACACTCAAAGGCTAATGCATCTCCAAATAGAGAGGCTATGTTAGGACAAAATACAATAAATTTCAGCAAGCCTAGTGCAAGATGGCCTAACAAATTATTAATACAGAAGAAACCATTTTTCTCCAACAAAAAATGAAACAATGAATGTGCATCTCATCTGGGGAAGACTGCATTCCAGCTTTCAGCTACAGCCAACCGATCAATAAACAGTTATCTTGGCTCAAAAGAACTTACATCAACAGTCTGTCATTTTAAACAGGCTTGTGTTAAAAGCAGCCTTACTTCAGCGCTTGTACTTTGGACAATCTGAAACACTGGCTATTTCCATGTTTTCATTAACCGCAGTAATTCAAGATTAGAACTGCGAAAAAGATACGAAGTACGCTGGCATTCCGCTCAGATTGGTAACAAAACAAAAGGAGTCTGAGGCATTAACACTTAGCTACATTCGAGAAGGGCCAGATTATTGCTGCTTCTTTAATTTTTTGGGAGGGGAGGCAGGGGGGTGTACTTGTTTTTAAAGTCTAATTGTGGTGTATAGCAAATGAGTGAGGATAGATCAGAAAGTAGTTTATAAAGATTTGCTAAGATATATGTATCTCTTCCCTGACTGGAGAGTACTACAATCATCTTAATACTAGCCTAGCTCTCAGTCCTGCCTCGAGTCCAATATTTTCTTCTTAGGTCAATAAGTCTTGGGTAGATACTACTAAACCATTTTTGTTATCTCACTGAAAACCAGATTTAAACTCCATTTTTACCACATGCTAACAATAATAATTTCAAAAGTTTGAAATTCCTTTTTCTACTAATCTACTTGAAGGATATTCCCAATATCTGAGACTTTCCTTCTCCTACTATCATCTTTCTAAGTTCAAGAATTTCCAGATTTATTACTAACCAACTTTAATAAAAGCAGTATTTTCTGTATCACAGTTAAGATACTCAAGCACCTGGTTTCTGGGTATAGAATTCTGAAGTATATGACTTCTGAAGCACTGTGAACCCAAAATGTTTTAAAAATCTAGTTGAATCAGATAATCACAAAGTTTCCTTTTTAAAAAATTTGCCAGGAATAAGAACTACGATATTTCAAAGAAATTATGGATTTCCATGGCTGCCACTGGTCCGATCGGGGCTGAACTACGACAAGTTCTACACTTAGTGGCTAACCTGCCTTTTTTAATAATTAAAAATATGCCCAGCAGGAGCAAGCTTACTCTGTTATTTCTTTACTAATTATATTTCCATCAAGCATTTTACAGAAGTACTAAAGTTTTCTATTCATAATTTATTTGCTTTGAGTGACAGAAAAAAAAAATAATCATACATCAGGCTGAACACCAAACACAAATCTCTCTCTACTATGAGACATTTTGTTAAGGGCCAGTGTTTTAAAGGGGCGCCAAACAGCCTTCATTTGATGAGCGTATGCTTCTTGGGTTCTCTATAAGCACATAACGTGTACAACTGTGATAAAGAAGGCATTGACAATGCAGGGCAAGTAAAAGGCGTGATAAAAATGTAGTCACCAAATTTCATTAAACCATACTGACCCATTCAAGATCTCACTGTAATAGTTCACCTGTTTTGCTCCAGAATAGCTCTACAAGAATTTTCACTAATACAAACTAATCTGAAGTACAAGTCCTTTCATTTCTTACAAACTTTTCTACATTTACTTCAGAGAAAACACTTGAGATGATAGAAAACCAGATTACAAAGAATAAGCATCATCAACATGACCTCATTTTGATACTAAAGCTAAACAGCATATTTTAGTATATACTCAAGTCTATTAAGCTCTTTTTCTTCAAAAGTATGAAGTTTCTCACTAGTGCTGATAGGAAACAAAAAAGTAAAAATAAATAAAATAGCACAAATGGGTATGGTCAACCTATAGTTTAATTGAAAGCCTACTAAAACCAACACAGAATAATCTAAACACCGATTTGCTAAAAACCCTCACAGATGAGAAAGCCCAGGAACCAAGAGGTAATGATCTACATTACCACATGTCTTAAGGTTACTTCCTATTTGTATTTTCGTGCCCAAAACAGGAGAGACTAGGTGCACCACAGATGAAGACTTGTTCAGACAGACTTCATGCTGCACCAACAGCATTCTCTACTGGCCCTTTCAAATGTAATTGAAAGGGAAAGAATTTCAGTCTGCCTCTGGACGAACTCACAGTGACAATACCTACAATGCAGGAAAAAAACCTGATGGAAATTCCCCAGGAGTTTACCCACAGGTGTGGAATGGAAGGAGTGTGTAAGATTGCATTTTTTTTTTAAACTGTTTTTACATAATTTATAATACTTTAAACACTGGTCTCATAAATATAATATTAACACTTTACACATGCCAAGCAATTAAAAGCTTTCCCCTAAAACTTTTAGGTCTTATCAGAACCACTGGCAGCATCCCTTTACAGCATCTGTTTTCAGTCAGTAACCACTTAGTTTAGTCAGAACTGCAACTAGGTTTTCCTCAACCAACATCTTAGTATTAAAAAACTTGTAGGAACAAAAAGACACCTGTAAGCATAAGTCAGCATGAAAAAAAGATTGTCTGTGGTTTAAGATCTGTTGCTTGTGTCCCCACCCCCGGCACATATAATTTTTAAATAAAAAGTGCAAATGGGATTTGGGGACTGGATGGACTGATTTGCCTATTATTTGTCTTCAGTTGCTTACTCTGTAGCCATGTCACATCTACCATCCCATTATACTTTGGATTAGCTACAATTAAATTTAAGATAAGGCTCACTGAAGAAGAGTAAGATATGACATCTAACTTCCAGACTCCTCCCACCTCTAAGTCCCACAAAAGTGCTCATTTCCCTTTTTACAAAAAACACGCCTCTAAAATCTTGATTACAAAACTATTAAACATTTCAGTTCTACCATCCACATAGTCACCTTCCTTTCAAGCAAGGCCAAAAAAAGTGATGACAGATTCCCTTTGAATGCAAGAGATACTACACTTTTTGTAAGTAAACAGGCTGACATTACGATTGCAGTCTCTTCTGCGAGTGTACAAATGTCAGATGAACTGGTCCATTTTTGTGGGACCTCAGGTATATGGACACCAGCAGATAAAGATCTAAGACTGATAATGCAAACCCAACATGAACTATTAATTTTCAAGACCACCTACTGTATAAACAAGTCTGATTTTCTAAGGGATCAGTCAACAGCAGCTGCGCTTTGTCACTGACGGCTGTCTTCTAAGCTTGAAGCCCTTACCACTAGACGAGGGGTTGGTGTCAGTTGATGGAATTCTGCGACCTGCAGTAAGCAAAAAAAAAATATAGCAAACATTATTCTTAAAACTAATTCTAAGCATTCAGTGTATGTTTTGTATACAAAAAGACGTCTTCAATTAGTCACATGCCACTAATTACAACATTCCTGCATAACTGAAGGATGGTAGTTAACAGTTTGTACTATGTCTGTAAGAGGCGTGGTTCCACAAAAGAAGAGTAGAGGCAGTTTTAAGCTAATTTTACAGTGTTTACACTTCAGGCTAATCTAGACTTGGAAAGCTAAGTTATTAAAGCACTCAGAGAACATACTCTACAGGATCCAATACCACTTGGCATCTCTTTCACTGATAACTACCACCTTGACCTGTATTTCCACAGTAGGTCACCTGCGTCAGGCTTAGCATAGAAGTGCTTGTAAAGATAGCTGCTTTAGTCACCTAATTAGTCTTTAAAATTGACTGTTCCTAGTTAAGTATTCTTTTCTGAGGCACATTTATGATTTCTTTTCCCATAGTTTACTCAAGATCAATTTTAGAGAGCAACTATTAAGTCAGTAAATCAGGAAGTTAATCTACAGCACATACTTTTTACATTAGCTTCAATATAGTCAATTGCTTATAAGGACCCTTTTTTTTTTTTTCTTTAAGTCGAATGTTTCCATAGTTATTCAAAGATAAACTGCAGTGCACACACACACAAATGGATTGGTGTTTGTCCTCTTTTCACAAGCAGGCTGACATACCTGCACATTGCTGCTGCTGCCTGAAACAGCAGCAAATAATATTGCACGGAATTCACTTTGGAATACTGTCTGCTTTTCATTCACGAAAAAAAATTCATTGTCGTCCCCGCCATGAACGAGACAGAAAAGACTTGCAATTTAATTTAAAAATCCTAGGATATCACAAACACACACACAATAGTTCCTAGGCAATAATCTAGTATTCTTGTATTTTTGAAATGCACTGGTTTAGACTAAGTACAAACATTAAGAGTGAGAACTTAGATCCAAACTTCACATAGCTGGGAAAAGGAATTTTCTCGTGCCATTTCCTATCCCGCCCATAACCTTGGAAGTACTAATTGAAACATTCAATAGCAGATACAGTAAGATGACACTCACTTCTGATATGAGTGCCCTGCTTGCTATTTATCCAGCAGCATCACACTAGGCTTAAAATCCTCTAGATGGAACATGCAGAGGTCATTAGATGATCAAAAAATCTATACAGCTTGTTTTGCAGTTTGTATTCATATCTGATTGTAACAAATTTAAGTCAGTATACACTCACCTAAATAGCACAAAAACTAATACAGTAATCAAATTTCTATTTTAACTACTTTCAGAAGAAAGCACGTTAACTGTTTACATACTTACTAATTTCTATAAAGAGTTCATTAATGTTTATTGCATTTTTCGCACTTGTCTCTACAAATATTGCATGAATAGAATCTGCATAGTCTTTAGCATCTTTTTCCATGACTTCTCTGGAAAACAAAGCAAAGAAAAAACTGTGAATGCAAAAAAAAAAAAAAAACAACAAACCCCATTATTCAAAATCTTAAGGGATAGATTAAGCCTAAGTGTCTCATTAAATGAGTATTTTGTATTTTACCTGTTTGGCATCACAGTGCTCCCTCATCCTGAAGGTGATGCTCATTCTTTACTCTATGCTCTCTCCCTACCTTGAGGTATGAGCAACAGTGAAGCACAATCAAACTAAACAAGGCCTTAAATCCATCTGACAACATTACAATGGAGTTTGTTTCTTGAGTGCTCTAAGTGCAGGTCTGCAATCAATCATTAGGGGGTGTTTTATTCTTCACACACAGAACAGTTTTAGATGTACTGAAAAGACCCGAAAGCATTAGTTCCACTAATCCAGTGGATTTCCTACAGCTGTTTACAAAACCAAGTATCTCATAACACCGCACAGATCATTAGTACAGCATTTACTTTACTTGAAGCATGAAGACACAGCTATAAACAAACATATTTAGACTGAGCACACAGCAACAGAGCCAAGAAGTGAAAAAGTTACTCTGCATCCCTAAGTAGGCAAGTTGATAATGAAGTCTGTTTCCTTAAACAACTAGGAAAAAAACCAAACCTAAATAGGTGGAGAGAGGACCAAACTATACATTGTATCAATTTACATACAATTTCTAGAAAACATAGGCTACTTTCAGTAACAAGGGATTTAAAATACCAAAAGCACAGGCTTTGAATCAGTGACTCAAATATTGCCTCTGACTAAAGTACAAGGCATCTTGCTCATTAGCTTACATAGCAATTTTACATAATTTATTATGCCACCTAAGCACCAAGAAACAAGCGTGTGAAACTTAATACTGCACTCCTTGTATTTGTCTTAGAAGTAATTTTATGCTGTATCTCCTTCAAGATGCTACTTCTAACAAAAGTTACCAGAGCTCACTAGATAACTGTTGTATATTAACAATTTGTAAAACTATACTAAGAATCAATTTTGCAGCAGTTCTTTAAACGCATAACCATCTGTCTCCTTTGGGACACCAGCTGTGGTACCTTTTCCAATGAAACCTAAAAACAAGAAGTTTGCACACACCTTCTTTCTGAATTTTGGCTTATTTAATTAGGTCATCAATGAAAAAGGGCTTCTTTTTTTAGTACATGCCTTCTTGAAGGTTTGGCTGTTCATAAAGTTTCTCAAGAACTTCTCCTACTCCCTGCAACTATTTCAGCCACAGCCAATTCCATCCCAATATTTAAGCAGTGAAGGAAGGCACCTGAACAAGCAAGTCAGAAAAAAACTACACAATGCTTTCCAACAGGCTTGATGTTTTTCCTAACAAAATGAGGTGCTACAGACTGACAGGGGTACATCTTATAAGGCGAGGTAAACAGCTTGTATTACACTGTAGTTTCACAGGCAGTTTAGGCTTGTGTAACTTGGCACTGCCACCAGAAAAGGTAATCCTGTCTCCCCATAAACCGCTCATTCCCAACCCTGCTATCCCACCTCTGTCAAGCCAGCAAGCACTCATAGTGTGAGCGAGATAAATACACTTGGATCAGTTCTCCTTTTTTTAAATGGTTAGTTTTAATCTGGATCGATTTTACAGCCCAGTTTACTGCCCAATCTCACATGTACTCATGCCAACACATGGGGAGAGGCGGGCAAGACAGTCTGAGGGCAGACTAATCAAATCTTCTGACAGTAGAAACCCTTGTGAAACTACAGTGCTAGTGCAAAACAGCTTTAAATGCCCTATACCTTTCACCTGCTCCAAAATCTTTAAATATTTATCACTATGAGCTTAAGTGAAAACCTCCAAGCTGTCAGTGGTTATTTACCTTACATCATTAAGATCACACTTATTTCCTGCAATAGCTACAACAATGTTTGGAGGTCCATGCTGTCGAAGCTCTTTAACCCAGTTCTTTAATGTTGAGAAAGTTTCCTGATGTGGAAAGGGAAAGAAAAAAAAAAAAAAAAAAAAAAAAGAAAAAAAAAGAGGGAATTAAGAGTCAGAACTGGTCCATGACACAAAAAAACCCCAGAAATTGTAACGTCGGGTCAAGATCAAATTTCTTACCTCTTTTGTGATGTCATACACTATAATGGCTGCTGCTGATCCTCTGTAATACATTGGGGCTAAAGCACGAAACTGAAAGAGAGACACCATACATTATGAATCTGATCTTCCACTGACCTCTATGACATCTTCCTTGTTACTATGATTGAAGAAAGTAAAAATGAGCTTAAAAGTTCGCATTAGTGGAAAACTTTTCTTTACAATTACAGAGATATTGTGCAGTAAGAGTACATAGATTTCCATGAAAGTATTGGTTTACAAAAGCCAACCAATAAGCAGTTTGGGGATCAGCATCACAGCTACTGCAAAAAGCAGGAAGCCAAACTTGACCTTACCTTGACTAGATTAGAATCTCTCACTTAAAAGACTGTAGATTATACACAGACACAAACCTGCAGGATACATGCTCAACTTTAAACACCAAGCAAGGGGAAAATAATAAAAATTGAACTCCTTCCTCTTTAAGACACTCATCCTTTGGGAGTTTCAAGTTTCAAGAACACTAGCATCTATTAGTGCTGATCTGCAATGTTTAGAAGTTGGTGTCAACCCCTAGCCCCATAGATCAGTCATGATCGACGACTGATCACTTAGATTACAAAGAAACTAACACTGCTAGCATTTAACTTACGGCTTTAGGGATTTAACTTGTTTTTCCTCAAAACTCAAAAGTTAGAGCCATGTTTAAAACTAAAAAACTGCAAAAGGCCACAACTGCGTGACCTGTTGCAAACAGAGCTTTAAGGAACACACTGGATAGTAAAAGGCTACAGTAATTTTATTGTAATTTTCAGAAATCTACAGCAGGCATATTTGGTTGGTAGTGCATTTTCAGAGTATAAACCAGGCCTGTACCTTTGCATAGACAGTATTACAAACCCAGGACTGAAAAAAATGATAGAGTATATGATTAAGTTGCACACAGTAAACTGCATGTGCTACTTTGATGTAAGCACATGTGATTTAGAGCTTTTATGCATCTTATTACATAGGGTAAAAATAATGAATAGAATACAGTTTTTTATAAAGGCTTATTTGGTTATAATAAAATACCAATTTCCTTTTGCTCAGTATAGTTCAACTGAGAGCAGTATTATAAATCATAAAAATCTTGCTATAAAGCAGAATTCCAGACGATTTACATTTGGCTCTCAAATCCCGTTTTGAAAATAGGATTTTGAACACACAGTTCAGAGTATAAAAATATTTAATAGTGGGAAAGGGAAACATGGGCACGCATTCAGTTCATGTTGGGACATAATCCCCCTCTTCCTCCTTAGTACTAGAATGTAAAGGGAAACATATTTGGTAAACCACCACTTGGACTGGTCGTAACCTGGCTTTTTGATTACTTGACTGTTTACATTGGGAATAAACCAACTTTCACTTGCTGATTTTGTATTACTCTCATTTCCTGCCTGCTAACACTTAGATACTTTTTTCCACCTAAGAGCAGTCGGCAGATAAAATACATTAACAAAACAGACGTTACCAGAAACACTGAATTTTCCTTTTGCTATTTTTCCAAAGACTTCAGCTTGCCCTCTGGCCTCCAATTTGTGTTTTGACAGAATTATTAAGATGACATAACAATTATCCAGAGAAACTGTCAGAATTGTTAGGTCAGAAGGTAAAAATACTAACTGCTATTAAGTAATCCATCAACTTTACCCAGTGTAGAAGAAATGAGACTAGAAATTAGGCACGCGTGTGTAGGGAAATAAGCTGTGTGAATTAGTGCACATTTCCACCTCTGGAGTGAAGCTGGCCAGCCACTCCCTGAAGCCACTTAGAACAAGGGGTTGCCCAGTGTAGTGTAGGGGCTGCAGGGCTTTTGAACTGGAAAACAGTAAATGCTCCTCAAGAAGCCAGGAGTTCAAACTCTGTGCATTACACATCATAGCTCAGCAGAGACATTTTAGTTCCAAGAATGGTGTGGACATTTTTGGTATTCCGATCACCTTGCAGGTGATTCCTTCTATCACTCATTGTCAGAAGTGTTGGATAACCAGCAAACTGTGCTACACTCTTCAGGGCGAGGCAGGTATACAGACCATTTGTGACTAGTAATAAGTGTAAGACATCTTTCCTTTTTTTAATTTCAATAAAGGTATCATGTAACTTGTATGGAAGAAAATTAAAGAGCTATCACTCAGAATCTACAAACAAAAAGACAAGGAACAGGCTAGTCATGTACAGAGATACTTCCTCAGATTGTACTGTGCCGAATCCAAATTACAGCGTTCTCCCATTGCTTGCAAACACAGTTAAAGTGAACAGGATGGAATGCTAATATGTAATGGCTGTTTCCTGTCAAGTTGTGGCAGGCATGTTTATAAAGCCTTCTATTTAAGAGTACCAGCCTCTGAAAATTCATACTCTACCTCTCAGAAGACTCATATTCTAGCATTAATATTTCAGAAGGGGCTAAGACGTTCACTTAACACAAACTATTTACAGCAAATGCTGACCAACTGCTAGTAATGGAAGGACTAGGATATTTCTGATAACATGAATACTACTGGACATATCCCTGGCACACATCCCTGACAACAGAAGTTTGTGTTGTAAGGTGCTGCTGGAAGGAAATAAATTGTCATTCAAAATCTAGAGCACTGAAATGCAATACAAATACACTTGATTTATTTTCTAGCTATCAAGCCTAGTTATCAAGCTAAAAAGCTAGCAAGTCAGTTCCACCAGGACTGCAAAAGGTCAAATGACTCTCATAGGGATGACTGAGCCATTACAAGTCTGGTTTTGTTTGGGGTTTTTGGCCTTTTTTTGTTTTGTTTTGGTGGTGGGGTTTGTTTTCTTTGGGTCATTTTTTTTGGTTTGGGTTTTTTTTTTTTGTCCTCCCCTTTGGCTCTCTGCTTCTTGAGCCAATCCTGAAGAATAGTACAGCTGCATTTGCCAATTATTATCCTAAAGTAATAAACGAACCTGATCAAACCGAGTCTTACTGGGGAGAACTCTGGGGCCTGCCAGAGACAGTTAGCTCGCATCCTAAATAAACTCATCATGAGTAATTGACAGTTGCCAGTAGTTAACAGTCAAGCAACTGCAAGAATAAGCTCTGTTAATACAGCTACTATAATTTCCACCACTGTTACTAGTAATCTATAAACAAGCAAGTTAACTAGCTTCAAAGCTTTTGTTGCCTCCCCTCAGAACTATGCAAGCTGCAGAGATCCAAACCTCAAAGTATCCAATTAAAGTTTCAAAATAGATTTATTGACATAGCTTTAACACTATCAGATTTGAGAAGTAAAACTTGACAAAATAATAAAAGATCAGTTATCACTGATAACACTGTTTGAAATGCTGCTTTTGAAAGCCTAAACCCACATCCTATCACATTAATAGCCCTAACACTGAAGCTAGCAGAATGTTTTAGCAGTTGTGTATTTCTCCAGAATCAGGGCCTTACTTATAGTATGAAACACAATCATTCATTTCACTTTGATTCTTATGTTGCCAGTTGCACTGGCTGCAAATGCTGCAGTTGAATGTTTAAAATTCAACCAAAAATGGTACTAGAGACAGCTGCTGGCTTCCCTCCCCGGCCTTGTTTTCTTTTGAAATGGCACTCCCTCTCAGTGAATCTAAACCCAGTCTTTTGTTTTATAAGCTCCTCTTCTTAGGCAATCATCTTTATCTTTGTACCTTAACCATGATAACAATGAAAAATAAAAACCTATTTACAGCACTCTTGGTGAAAACCTGCACAGAAACAAATGTTCTAATACACGTTTGTAAAAACAGATCACATTGTGACTTTCAGGGGCAGGGTTGAAGAGCAACCCAAACTCTAGTCAGAGCTATCACCTCAGATATTGATTCCACTTACCCGCTCCTGTCCAGCTGTATCCCAAATTAGGAATTTATGCAGCTCATTTTGATACTGTACAGTCTTGGTCATAAATGAGGCTCTGGAAAAAAATACAGCTTATGCTTTTCAGAATATAAATATGTTCTTGAAACATTACCACCATAAACTTTCAAAAAGCTTCACATTCCAATAAAAGTGCTTTCCTCCCACATACAGATAAAACTGATGAATATTTTCATACATAAAGGCTGAAATTAATGAGGCAAAGGGCCTCAGAGGATGAAATTCAACTAACAAAACAGAAGTAACATGAATGCAAATTATAAGCTTTTCTTGTTCATAAGTTTTGATAAAAATAAAGGATGTATGACCAAAAAAATCTGAATTGTCAGCCTTTTGAACAACATTCTTCCTAAACGGAGGAATCATCACAGCAAATCACTTAAATGTATACCTGAAACTTCCAGAGGGGAAGAGATCAAATCCTTCCCCTTCGTATCAGCTTTTTCTATGTCTGTACTAACAGTCAGATTAATGTTGGTAAGTCCATACTTGGGAATAAAATATGGGAGATTCATATCACTATTGCTAGGTGTTAGAAGGACAGAGAAATCAATAACAAGTAATTTGCTTGTTGTCTGCACTCTGTACAGCTCATTATATACTTCAGTCTGCAGAGGCTCTTGCACTTCCAGAAGACAAACAAACAAAAGAAAAAAATATTAAAATCTTCCTATGCTCTAGCTGCCCCCCCGCACCCTCCGCCCCCAACCTCTAGAAGTTTTACAGTAAAATAATGCAAAATATTGTGAAGTACTTTCGTGCTTTACGTGATCTGCTTTACATGAATCGGTGTATTTCCCACAAGAACAGGAATTCAGAGATCTAATCTTTTACGAGAGAGTTCCTTGCTATATCTATTACCTGTAGGCACATTTTTTACTAGAAAAGCCACACACTGAATTCAAATCCTCATAGGATAGGAACTACAGATGCCATAATTCTTTTAAGCATGTGAGATCCTACGTTATGATTTTGAATATCTTTTGTATGCTTAATTCCTGTTACTTGAAAATGCTGCAGACTTCCAAATTTGTTCTACTGTCAGTTTTAGACAGGATGCAGGATAGGATCCTGGAGGTGGCCTGCACTGGAGCTTCTTACAGTACACTAAGCTTGCTGAAATTTCAGAGTCAGAGAGCAAGACTGCATTGTCTTTCAGCATGATCAACAACATTAAATACCCGAGTCCAAGACTGTGAACTTCAGTCCATCTTGGATCTCAAGTACCCCCAGGGCACAGATTTTAATGATGTCCATGACACTTTTGTAGTTAATGTAACTGGAGTCTTTGGACATGTTTCAATACTGTAGGAGGACAAAACAGCTATCTACATTTGAAAAAAGGAAAGGGAGCAATTACACAATGCTTTCCACTGTTAAGAGGAAACACCTTCTCCCCATTCCTTAAGCTCACATTTTGCCAAATAGCACCTCAATATCCAAAGCCGATTACTCTTTTAAGAAGCCAAACATAAGGCTGAACCATCCCTAAAAAGAAAGGGTCTAATTGCAATGCATTTCAACATAATTAACTAGATGATGCATTTTAGCAATTAGTAACAGAAAATAAAGTGACAGGAATATCTATTGTAAAACACAGCAACCACTTTGACTTTCTTAAGACTACTGCAAATTAACTGTAAATTCTGAATTCTCTGGCCAATACGGAAACAATTTCCTAAATCATAGATTCTCAGTGAAAATTTATCTTACTGGGTTCTATAAACCCAAACATTCCTGTACAGTCAATCTGAACAGAACAGCTGTGTTGCTCTAATACACATCACAACTAAACATCCCACATGGTAGCTGACAATAGAGGTTAAATGTTTCTTGAAAGTCTTTGACAATTGGAAGCCTTCATTGTGACAGACATCAACTACAAAGAAAACCAAACCAAACCAAAACCAGCTCAAAGACAAACCACTTTTGGGTCAATAAAAGCCTCCAAAGTGAGCTATCCTCAATGATTTCTAATAAGAAAGCAGGCATTATCCCTACCAAATTCCCTAGCTGCTTCCCCCAGCCAAGTAAGAACTACAACTACATGAAGAAGATGCACCTGGAAGTAGCTTTATATGCATTCACAATTTCTTTTTGATGTTTGATGAAAGACTAGATATTCTGCAGTACCTAGAGATACATGCTAGTCAGGCAAAGCAGGATGTGTCCTCAGCATCCTGACAGGACAGAAGTTGTAGAATTCTGACAAAGTTTCCATAGCTGCCCATATTTGAACTTGAATGACGAACATTCATGACAAAGTATGATTGCTCAGATAATTCTAAAAGGAATGGAAACAGGACAGGAAACAAGATTTTATCTCATAAACTCAAAACCCCAGGAGCAGATGTAGAAACAATCTCAGCTTTAGTTTTCTAAGATGATCTAAAACCCCTCTCTAATCCTTATTTTGTTCTTTCCACTTCCTAGTCTCAAACAGGAAATAAAAACAAGGTCTAGAAAAAGTTTCAAAATTTGCTTAAAATTTTGGGACTGTATCTTACTGGAGCTTCACACAATCCCTACATTTGGACAAGTTTTGGTTTATTTATACGACTACAGTAAACTACCAATGATTCTATTACATGAAGACAGGCAACCAATTTCTCAAACACCTCAGGTAATAAGAAAAAACAATTGGTTCTTTCAGTAGTGTCCACCTGAAGAAGTTTTGCTCACAGTTGATATCACTATGGGCAGTACATCTGAACTTTCTATACAATCTGAACTTAAATGGTCATCAGTTTTGCTGTCCTCCAAAAAAGAATCTCTATTGTAGCTAATTTGACAGTAAGTAAGAATATTCAGCCCTTGAAGATCTAAGAAAGCCACTTAGCAATCTATTTCAAAGGCTGCCTTTTTTAACAGGGAAATTAAAAAAAAGCATACTTCCTACAGAATATCTTGCAATTCAGTATCAGTATTTACACTCAAAAGAAGAGGGGGAGGGCATAGGGGGGAAGAGAGAGATACAGAAACAGCTTTATTTTTTTAGAAGGACAGGATGAGACACAGCTGATCTTTATCAGTAAGAACTTTTCTGGTCAAAGCTGTAGTACAGCCTGTTCAACACCTGAGACAGGAAGTTGCACTGCCACCTCCCCACACTTCTCAGCATCAAATGAAGTCACATCCTCCTGTAAGTACAGAACTACTACTGAGCAAAGCAGCCTGTAAGACACTTGCAAAGCAAAAAAGGACAGCAAAAGAAATAAAAAGATCCAACTACTCCAAGAATTCCTCATGCTCGCCCTTCCTTCTATCCATTTGAAGATTTGAGCTCAGTAGCATTGCTACTCTGAGGTGAGACCAACTGCATTAACAATTCCATCAGTTACTTAACAGTGTGTGTATGGCATATAGATGTTTAACATTAGAACTAATTCACGAAGAGAACTGCAACCTGAAAGAGTATTAACTACCTTTAAAAAACAAGAAGACTTTGTTATTGTACCTGATTCTTTAAAGAAAACCTTAAAAAAATAACCATGTAGTTGCATAATAATTAGACTTTGAAATGTAAGAGCAGTGCATGAGAACAGTAGGTTGTTCCTTCAACAGAGGCACCTATAGTGAAATTTATTCATAACCCAGGACTCCTAGAAGGATTTTGTTAGCTTAGATTAACAATACAAAGTGAGTCCAGTCTTACACATCAAAATGGAAGCTGCAGGAGTGCTGAATACAATCCTACATTTCCTAAGGCAGCTCATGAGCTAATTAAGGCTGCAGTCATGTTTATTACCACATTTAGCTGCCACACATGGAGAATCCTCAAGTGATCTATTCAGGAAGCACAAATCTATATTAATACAATTTGGTTTTATTATTGAATAAATCATATTTATTTAGTTTCTTACCCTATTGTTGGGTTAATGTTGGGATCAAAGCTGTCTTCTACAAACCTCCACACGATACTTGATTTGCCCACACCAGTGTCCTAAAAAAAGAACAGAAACAGTTGAAAGAGACATTAGTTACCATAAACTGATTATTCTTTTTGTTCTCAAATCTTACAATACACTGTGCGTGAATAACAGGTTCCTGCAGAGAATCTCAGACAAGTTAGATTCTGAAATATTTCAGGTACTATATTCATTTAGTAGGTCTCCAATACGTTAGTTTTCTGAACAGAGTTGTTAAGATGTTTTTATGCAGGACTATGAAAATCTGCATTCAGGTTTATTATCAGTTATTAAAACTTTTTGTTTTCGCAAAGCCATGCACAAATTGCATTTGAACAGAAGTAGGGAAAGACTGTATACCACTTTTAGGAAAATACACAGCAATTGAGTATGATACTCCATCTTTTCAAGCCAATAGAGCACATTAAATTATACAAGTGTGACACATACATTTCAATCTCTGACTAATGCTGTCCCACCCTGCTTAATGAAAGACTTGACATTTCTTCTGTGACACACCTGAAGCATTTTTCTAATGCAACTCTATAGAGCTATATATGGTAAAATAGGAAGCGTAACGTGGAAATTCTGGGTCATGTATGTATTTGCACCACTGACTCCATAGTTAAAAAAAAAAAAAATAGAAGGTGCATTTAGGAGTGAAATAACTCAACAAACTAAGCAGTAAAACTGTTCTCAGTAGCAGATGGACATCTTAAATAGTCACTTAATTAAGACAGGTGAAGACAAACCTTTTGCTTTATATCTCCAGAGTTATTAAAATTTTAAGGAAAAAGAAAATCTGAGGAACTGCTTAATTGAAAGTGAGGTTTTACACCATTCAGGCATTTTCTTGACTCTTCTGAGTACTGTAGTAAATTTGGGTACAGTACGTATGCTTGTGTTTATCTTTTCAAGCTGTTTTCCTCTCAAGTAAAAGCGTATTATCTCAGTTTTATATTTTATGTTTGCAGTCTCAATAAGCACAGCAAATCTTAAAAAGAGAGAAATACAGATGCCGTTCCCGCCTCTAGGAGTTCAAGGACCAGTTCTCTTGGGTGCTTATTCTCCTTTTCTTACACGACGGAAGGTTTCTCAGGTTGAGTGAATGCCAACAGTAGTTATCCCAAATGCTTTCATAACATGAAAAGGACAGAAACACGTAATTTTCCCTCTGAAGGGCAATGTGGCCATTTAGAAGCAGAAAACAATTCTGCCAGTCATACTCCACACAACATAGGATTTAGATACAGGTGGAGACAACTCCACCTATTCTACGCGAGGCTCTCCAGTGAAGCCCTCAGACCGAACCAAACCAACACACAGCTTACCGCCTAGATTTTTTTAAACTTCCATATGCTTGATGACTTCTTGTTCCATCACCTGCAACACTTAGGGCACTTTCAAAGCCTAAATATGTTGCTTAAAAAAACTTCAGGCCCCTCCCCCTCAAGTTTGATTTCAGGTGCTTTTATTTATTTACTTTGTGAACACCAAGCCCGAAACAGCTTACGAGGAGGAGAGAAGTATACACTGTATGTTCGTGCTTCCTTTTTTTTTTCCTCAGTAAAATACCGAAAAAAAGAAAAGAAAAAAAAAAAAAGGAGCGATATTTACCCCTGGAAAACGCCTCCCCCTGTGGAGGAGAAGGCCCTTCCGCCCGTCCGGTCTCCTCAGGGGCACGGGGCAGGACAGCTGGGGCGTTCCGGCAGCTCGGGCCGGGGCGAGGGAGAAGACCCCAACGCTCAGAGCCTCTCCGGGGCTCACGGAGAGCGCCTCCGCCACCACAGAGAGCCTTTGGAGCCAGCCCCTCAGCAGGCTGCCTCCCTCCCGCCGCACCAGGGCCCCGCGGAGAGCCGGCCGTGGAACACTTACCCCCAGAAGGCATACTTTCAGCTCCCTCAGAGCCATAGCCGGGCCAGCTACGCCTTTAACGAGCGCCTGAGACGCAGCCTAGAACGATCATAGCCCTTCCTGAGGCACACGTAGAGACGAGGCCTGCGGGGGCAGCCCCCCGCCCTGGTTACCAGTAAAGCTTCCTCCTCAGGCTCCGCGGACGCGACGCCATCTTGGGCGGCCCACCGGAGTCACCTGACTGCACCCCCCGCCCGCCGCCGCCGCGGTTTATCTTCCCTCTCAGGCGGCGACAACGGGTGCGGAGGGGCGATTCGCCCCTCTGCGAGCGCCTGTTTATTAAACCGGTGGTGTTTCGGCTGCGCGGGGGCTGACCCGGGGGCAGGAAGTATCGGCGGCTCCTCCCTTTGCCCTCCCGCTCCCCTCCTCTTCCTCGCCCATGTCCATTCCAAGATGGCCGGTAAGTGGGGCCGGCGGGCGGGTGGGGGGAGCTGGGGCGGCTCACTCGGGGCTGCTGCTGTCCTCGCCGTAGCCCTCCGAAACCAACCCCCCGGTATCTCTCTTCTGTTTTTGTTTGTAGGGATCCCTTTGTATTTTGTGGATTTGCAGGATGACTTAGATGATTGTGAGTAACTGTTTTTTTTTTTTTTATTTTTCTGCTCCCTGTTTAGGCCCTCCCCCGCTCTCCCACCCCTGGGTTCTTCTGTCGTCCTCTTTCCCTCTCCGCCCTTTTATCCAGGTTAAGGTGAAGGGAGGATTTTGAGGCTGTTTGTACCAGTAGGTGAAGGCTTATAGAGCATTAGGGCTCACGAGTCTTAGCTCGCATTTGGGTGTCTGCAGGAGTGCAGAGCTGACAGAGGAAGTGGGCTCGCTCCCTCAGCCGCGGGTCCTCGCCTCCCCTGGCGTGTTTCATAGGCCTGGCTTCAAGTGCTAGCCGACGAGTCGGGTCTCCGAAGGACGGGCAGCCTCTCGAACGGGGGTTTTGGGGGACAGCCTCCATCCTTTCGAGGAAGAATGGCCCGCGGTCGGGAGGCAGGCCCGGGGCGGTGTCTGGAAGCCGGCCTTCGGAGAGACCGTGCTCGCTGTGTCAAATGGCCGCTGAAGTGTTAGGTTCGGTGTAAACAGCACCTCCGACAACGGCCCGTGGTGAATCTCTGGGAAGGGAAAACGGGTCCAGCCGGCGGTGGTTTAGGGGATTAGCTCCGCTGTTGTCGGTGGAAATTAGCCTAGAGCAGCCGAGGGACTTTCTAGCTGCGGTAGCTCAAACGGGTGAGACTTTAAAATGCTGTAGAGGCTGCTGAGGACGCCGTGGGTTTGCTGTTCATCCCCGCGACACAGGCGCTCAGCAGGACCGCACCTCGGAAGCGATAATAAAATAAAAATTGCCGTTGTGTATGCTCTCAATTGGCTAACACCAGCCGGTGGTTTTAGGTTAGTACTGGTCCCAGGCCAGGTAACAGCTCCACCTCAAGCCGGTATAGTCTAGAGTTGTGTTACAGGGTTAGAGCTGAACACCTATCAGGCAGTCTGGTAAGAGGTGTTACTTAAGGAGATAAGTCTTTGACCAGTAATTATATGAGGTTGTATCGCTTTAGAAAGCACCTGTATTTGTGGGGTGGCTTCATTGGTGCTTTGGATGCTGGATTGACTTTTCTATTAAAAAAAATTAAAACTGGTACTTGAATTTGGGTTGTTTTTTTTTTTTTGTGAGATAATCTATTTACCACAAAACCGTTGTTGTTTAATAGTACTTGCAAGTGTGTAGCAGATGGGGTTTTTTTCCTCCCTAATCTAGCATAAACATGCTGATTTAGGAAGAAAGTGGTCTTCAGGAGCACCAGGGGAAAGGTGAGAATACAAGAGAGATCTGGAGTATTGTTGGAAAGGTGTGCAGGGACATTGCCTCTGCAGGAGGTTATTCTGTGGGATTTTGTCAGTTGCTGCTCTTACATGTTGTTGCTTTCAGTCTTTGAGGCTTCTGCATTTCACTAGTGGGTAGCAGAAAAAAAAAAGTTGTTTGTATTTTTATTAAATTTTAAGAAAAAAGTTTGGGATCTTTTGTGATTATGTGATGTATACATGATGAGACTTATACAGTTCATATGGAGATGAAGTGTTCTTCGTTTGTTTTGTGTTTGTATTTTTGTGTATTTGAAAATATTTTTAACATTTCTCTTATACAGATAAACTGTGGCTGTCTCAGTATTAATGAATTTCAAACTGTAATTGAAAAGGATCCTCCTTCCTTAATAGTTATCTATTTGAAAAGGTAGAAATCTAAAGAAGTGTAGTAAATATGGATAGTATGGGAAATACACTTATTTAATACATAGGGATTTAAAATTTTGATAACACTATAAGAAGTTGCTTAAAAAGAGATGCTAAAGGTTATTGCGTGCAGCAGTAAGTAAATATAAGAAGTCTGTAAGAAGTTACCGCCTTAGTTGACAAAAAGCATGTATGCGTTGAATGGGATTTAAGTGAGAAGGACATTGGCTGATAGATTTCAATGTGCTTATGCTGATTTAAAGACTGTTTTTCAGTGAGTTCCTCTAGCAGGACAGCTGCAACAATTTGTTGCTGTATTACCTTAGTTAAGAGTTGAAAATATCTTTCTCTCTCTGCCCTAATTAAAAAAAACCAAACCAAAACAAAACCAAAAACCAACAAAAAAACCAAACAAAACCATTGATGGTGCTAATGAATGCTTAGCAATTTGAATTGATTGGGTCTTTTTGAATTGCTCCCAGTTCCCTTTCCAATTTTCTTCTCTCTGTAGTAAGAAAAAACCCACAAAACAAAACCAGCCTGTCATTTGAGTTCTGTTTGCTGAGTGTGTAAAGTGCAAGCAGTGTGAAGAAATGCAGCCTTCCTGTAGTGTTCTGTTATGGGTCTTGGTCTTGAACCGGAGGTGACCATCACTAGGAGTTAGTTAAATGTTTGTTCTCCATTAGTGTTCAGTCTTTGGCTGCTCTGTTGAGTCTATGAGTAATGGATTTGTCTGGTAAGTTGATTAAGAAGTTTGATATTTGTAGGCAGAAGGCTAGTTTGAGTCATGAAGTTAATCAGAGTGTTCAGAGAAAGAAAATTCTGCCATAAGAAGTAAATAATAAGCTTTTTATATGGCTCACCAAAAAGAAGGAATGAGTTTCAGGAGAAGGAGTAGGTAAATAAATGTGCATCTTGGAGTATTATTGAAATCTTATTTTATGATTCAAAAATATTCTTTGATTAAGTTCATTAAGTTGACAATGCTGTTAGACAGCTTTCGATGTTTTAATTCTTCTATTTGTGTTATAGCAGTGTTCAGGTGTCCCATCTAGACTGAAATAGTGTTGTGCTAATCAAGTGACTAGTCTAGCTTGATGCATTTTAAGAAAATCGGAGTGAAATAAATCACTGAAACTGGGATTTTATTTTCTTAATTAAATAGTGAGATAGTGTTAGGCATGTTGAAGATCAATTCCATTGAAACAAACAGAGTCTGGAGGATTCCTTTGAATACAGGGAAGAGCTGTAGTAAAATCTACCTAATTTAATCAAGTACAGTTTGAGGCTTGGATTTCTTTTTTTTTTTTTTTTTTTTTTTTTTTTTTTTTGGTAAGGTGAGGTATTGGATCATGTGGAAAAATAATTAGCTTAATTATGCCCTTCGCAATTAAAGTATTTTAAAAGTTGATTTTCCTCCTGAGAACAGCAGGAGAGAAAGTAAGCTCCCCCAGCTCGTGAAATCCTTGCACTCTGTACTAGTATCTACTGTTTTGTGTTGGAAAAAGTGGATAATGATACTTGCTAATGATGTTGAATTCCCTAGTTAAATCCTGTGACCCTGTAGGTGTTTCTTGCAGGCTGTAAGCAGCTTTTCAGTGTAGCTCAAACTAAGGCATGGTGAACACAAGTTCAGCTGTGAATACTGTTGCATTTATTTCTGTTTATAGGTGGACAGATTTCAAGCTTGCTTGTTTGATAGAGGGGAAGAATATTGACTATTTGATTCAACTATGAAAGAACATTAGGGAAAATACTTGTTCATTGTTTTTCTGTTGTTTACTTTCTAGTACTCTGGTGTATTTTGAAACTTGTAAGTACCTGTGGCGGCTTCTTTTACGGAAAAAGAAAATTAAAATTATTGTGAGAAGACAAAATGGATTGTGCCATGACTGTTCCTTACTTAAGCGTACTGAGAATGCGTGGAAAAAATTTCAGATATTTAACTCTCTTGATCCTGAGCACAAGTAGTTTGCTCTGTTTTCCCTCTGGTCCTAGAAGCACTGGTGTGTGCTTAGCTAATTTAAATTAATAGTAAAACTACTCCAAGTATTAAAATTAAGCATGTCCATCGTGTTTACAAAATTAGTCCCGGATGTTGTATTGTAGTCAAACTTAGAATTGACGTTTACTTCATTGTCGTTTGAATTGGTAGGAATTCTGAAATATTTGAACTGGTAAGAGCTTTCATTTTTCAACTGTTTCTTAATTCAGGAACAGGTGGGTGCTAGATAAAAGTTAATGGCATGTACGGTGATTTTCGGTTTTTGGGTTTTTTTTTTTTTTAAACCCTAATAAATCTAGCTTTGTATAATAGGTAGCTATCCTCCAAAATTAGCTAGTGAAAAAGTGTCAGATCTGTGTGGATTTAAAAATATAAATATATTGCAATTGCATAGATATAAAGATGGTCAGAGTTGGGTTTGGATATGGAGAGTTTGTGGCAACCTCAGAAAGGAAATCCACAATCCAACATGTGCTGTATAACTTCCTGTGAGCTTTCAGTGACACAGTAGGTTTCTTTTCAAGCGGCAAATACTGGATGCTGCCTCTTCAGATACTATCCTTGGTGGGAAAGCTAGCCCTGGAGCATGTGGACAGACCAGTCCCAGACAGATCTGTGCAATGTAAACTATATACGCTTGTGCAGATACATGTTTTGAACCTGACAGAACTTAAAAATATATGAAGAGCAGCCGCAAGAAGTAATAATGACCAGTTGAATAGAAATAAGGGTGTCAGTACAATGTGTACTCATTATAAAAAGCTGTGAATAATGAGCATATGTTTCTGATCACGTTGCTGTGGGTTTACTTGCAGTATACATTTGAAATGTGAACATTTATTCTAATCTCACAGTTTTATTCTGTTTGAATCTCATTCAACTTGTTGGTCAGAGCATGTTGTCTGCAAGAACAGCAGAATTCAGAATTGCTCTAGTCTTTTAATTCAGCTGGGTTGAATGGGAGTGCTTGGTTGGGAAAGTTGTAAACCCAGAGCAGGAATATCAGGTATTCTAGTGCAACTCTTTCTGTGTATTTCCTTGCTGTATGTGTTTCTATATCCATTACTGAAATGAGAGAATTTGTGTTGCAGCAGGCAGGCTGTTTCACTGCCTTTGTTTTAAGGGTGAAGGATGTAGAGATACTTTTCCTTTGAAGAATAGCTCTAAAAAGAAATGGAGTTACTAGTATAGTGTATTTTACACTGTAACATCTCTTGCTGACTCTTGGATTTTATTTCTTCTGTTCTTTTTTTTTTTTTTTGGGTTACTCTTCATGTCTTTCAAGTTGGGTTTGAAGATTATGGCCCAGACTGTGATAGCATGAGGATAACGGCATTCTTGGATATTCCTGGACAGGATAATTTAACTCCACTGGCTCGTCTAGAAAAATATGCCTTCAGTGATAACATATTTAACAGGTAAGGGTGCAACAGCTACACTTGATCATAACCTGAGTCTGACAGCATTGTGGAGGTTAAGGTGTCATAACTTTTGTTACCATTCTCCTAAGTGCATGCCTAATTATTTCTGTTTGAATAACTTCTGTATAGCATTTCCATAAAAAGAGGCTTTCATTCTTGGTCATCTGAATATTTCTCAACTCCATCTCCATTTTGTTGGAATGCGGAGAAACTGTAAAACTGATATGTCTAAATGTTCAGGGAAAAGTTTTATCTTTAAGGTGCCTGTTTATATTTTTTAAGTCACCCTTGCATCCTATCTGCATGTTGTTGGCAGGATATTAAGGCAATTAATATGTTGTTTGTCCACAGGCAAATCATTGCCAGAGGTCTTTTGGATGTCTTTCGAGATTTCAGTAACAATGAAGAAGACTTCCTGACTGTAATGGAAATAGTGGTCAGGCTCTCTGAAGATGCAGGTTTGAAAGTTTTTGTTTTAATTTTTGTAACTTATTTTACGTAAGCTGCAATATAGAAGGCAGTAACTTTTGATTTTGAGAAGACAATGAGTAAAGAAATTAAATAATCTAGCAGCAATATGTGAAAACAGGATTAATTTTTTGTTAGTTTGTTTTTGATGTATTTTGTATGGTATAGATGTATAAATGGAAGCCTCTTACTTGGTATAAGGCCCAAAGTAATGTTTTCAGGGGGTTCGTTACATCTGAATGTGTGGTGTACGTGGCACATAACAGTTGCATGCTTTAATACTTCATGTGTATACATCCATGGTGATTGGGTTTTCTAGCTCTCATTTTATCTGATTTGTTTGGGAACTGATCCCATGTCTCTGGACTATGATGATGTACCTAAGGCTGTTCTGTTTTATTCAGCTTTCCTTTACGAACAGGCAATTTCAGTGGTTCTACTTCTTACATTTTGAATCTTCTTTTAATTTTCATCTGTTGTGAAACATTAAACAAAAAAAGCTACTTCTTTTGTTAAGGTACTTGATCTTAATTTTGTATACAGTTTTGATTTTCTTTGTATTATTAGAACCAACTGTACGTACAGAGCTGATGGAACAGATACCTCCTATTGCCATTTTTCTGCAAGAAAGTCGACCAAAATTCCCAACAGCGTTTTTTGAATACCTTATGCCCATAGTAGTGAGATACCTCACAGATGTTAACAATCAGGTAGGAAAAACAGACTACATGCATTGAAATATTGGCAAATTCTGTGTGGCTTGGTGAATTTGAGGCATGAGGAAGATAAAATAGGAAAGTCCATGCTGATTGATACGTAGCTTTTATCTAGTGCTTTGTGTTTATAGGTTTCAGCATACTTGGCTAGGGAGATCTGAATGTATATATGTGTGTGTGTATATATATAAAAAATAATTTTTTTTTTTAAAAAAACTTTCCTTAGTAAGTAATGGGAAACTTAGAGGACTTACCTAGCAGCATATTGACACAATGTGTTACAGGAGTCATGACTTAAAAGTCCTGTCTTCCACTTTGTCTTTTGACTTTTCCTCAGAATTTGATGAAAAGACATCTAATGATTATATTAAACTTCACTATTTACTCTTAAAAATTCTTAGTTTTAACAACATAAAGAATTTTCTTTTTTTTTTTTTTTTTTAACTCCTACCTGTGTTTTCATTCAAAACATATATTTTGTGGTTCTCATATCAGTAAATGTTTTCAGTGACGTACTTTGTTTTGTTTGTTCATGTTAATAGGTTAGAAAGGCAGGTCAAGAAGCGCTGCTTATACTGCTAGAACAAGATCTTGTTGCTCAGAGTGACATTGAAAATAAGGTGTGTCCAATTCTCCTGGACCTCTCTGCTCCTGACAGTGATGATGAGTACAAGGTGGAAGCTGTGAATGTAAGTGAATTTAAGAAATCTTACATCTTTACTTTTTAAAAATCATTTTGTTCTCTCTTTTAGAAGTTCTACTGTAAAGCTCTTTTAGACTATAACAAATTTGTGTGAGATTTTCATGAGCATAAACCGCAGAAAGTGAAAATTGCATTCTTAGTGTCCTGAGAGCTTTACATTAATCATTGTACTTCAAGTTTCTATACCTTTTCTATTTCCGTTTGTTTTATTCCTTTTCTATTTGTTAGTCACTCTATGAATAGAGAAACTACTGTTGTGATACAATTGAAGCTTCAGTGTGCTAAGCTGTTAAGCCTTTGATCTGTAGGTTTCTTAGTCATTTGTGATGTTGAGCACCATCAAAACAATGTGAATTCTCAGAGAATTTCAACAGGGTCAGAACTTGATGCACCATACTGAGCGATTAAAAACGCTCTTAACTGCATTCAAGAAGGAAGCAGGGTTGTCCTGAATACTGTTGTACTCAGTGCTATTCATTAATGCCTTTGGAGATGTGTAGAGGTACTTGGGTAAGCTTTCTCTAGGCCCTATACCTTTTGTGCGGTTAAGAAGTCTGGGTTTCTGCATCAATTAAGTGCTTGAGGAATCTTTTTGAAATGGTGCTTCTTAAGAATTGAGCTATATAGTACAGTAATGGGAATAAGAGTGTTATCGTATGCTTAAAAATGTAAAGTATCAGATCTTCAAACTAAGTAGAAGTTATTTTCCCAAAATGATGGGGTTTTTTTTCCTATAGATTATTGATGATGTATTGAGTATTAACAAAAACTACCATTCCTTTTCATTTATAACAGTATTTAAAATGAGGTCCAGAAATAGTGCTGACATGAAATAAAATAAGCAATCAAACCCTTTGTATTTATTCCTTAACATTTTTTTTATTTATTTTTTTTTTTAGTTTAACATAACAAATCTTTAATTTTTATTCTGGATTTTGGAGAAGATCAGGTTTAAAGAGATGATTTTTATACTTCAGGATGCTAAATTATTGTCTAAATGGTAGCCAAATAACTTTAAAATGCAGTTAGTTCTTGGCAGCCTTGTTTTAATTCTTATTAATATCATTGCCTTCCCCAACAATTTCTTTACATTTACTCTATCAGGTTTCAAAATAAAGTTACAAAAGTGTGAATGATGACCTGATCTTAATTTGGAATGTTTTTTTTTCAAAATGCTTATTTGTTCACTTTCAATAAATCATTGACTCCACAGAAAAGTGCTGGTGTGTAATTACATTTCGGTATGGATATCTGACACTTGACCTGTAAAATAGTTCTACGAGCTAGATTTTCCTTTTCCTTGTTTGGGAGTTGGGTATTCCTTAGGCAGTTTTCCAGAGTGACGTCTGAGCACCAGATGCCTTTTAGGAGTCTAAAAATCTGTAGGAAAGTCTTTGAATGGTGTCTTCCATAGTTCTTATTTAGTGTTCTATTACAAAGGCAAATGTTTCTAGGAATAAAGCTTATTTTTGTAGAGGTAGAAAGCTTCAATAGTTTTTGAAAAATAAAAATAGAAAGATGATACTGTTAATCTGACAACACTTGTCTTAGTGTTAAACTCCTGGTGCTGCAGGCAGAACAGTTGAGTAGAAAGGTGCATGGGAACCCTTTTCTTTTTACTGTTGCAAATGTAAGAATTACAGCAAGTTATCTCAGAAAGTGGGAGCTGAAAGGAAATGTACAATCCAAAGCACCTGATTTTCACAGCAGAAACATGGTTTGTAATGGTAGTTGAAGTTGACAGTTCCTCAGAAAGCTAAATTAATGGGCGTGTTACTACCTTTCTTCAATTATCCTGGATGTTAACTCCTAAAATGTTTGAGGGTGATTCCTGTAAAGCATACATTAGCTCACATATATAGCTAGTTTGTCTTACTCTCCATTTTCTCCTGTGTTGTATGGCAAACTTTTATTTGATCCCATTGTCTGAGCCTATGGAGAGCTGAGGCTGTGCTTGTTTTTAAGTATCTGAACAGTCCTGTTAAAGCCAAGGGGCTTACTTGCATTCTTAAGGTTGAGATATTTCTAATATGCTTAAAGACTGATTGTGTGCTGGCTAGTGCAATGGAAGTTTGGTATGGAGAAGACAAAGTATCAGTGTGTGCCACATTGTACAACACCTCGAAAATGCATGTATTAATAAAAGTCTATTTAACAGGATAAAAAAAGACAATGAATTATGTGCAGAAGTGTTATGATCAGGCACAGTGGCATAGAATGATTTTAAAATAAAAACTGTATTTGGTTTTCACATAAATTAGATGTATGAAAATACAAATAATGTATAGCAGTTAAATCTATGTGATAGTAGTTGCTCTCAAGTAATTTTTAGGAGGAATATTTGGTCATGCTTGCAAGCTTTATAATTTTCTTTTCCTTACATGTGTCCTGTTATTGATTTTTAGATAATTTGTAAAATGGCTTCAATGTTGAGCAGAACAACAGTTGAACACATGCTGCTTCCTCGTTTCTGTGAACTGTGCAGTGATGGGAAATTGTTTCAAGTCCGAAAGGTCGGTGTGTTTTCAACACTAAAACACTTAAAAATGAATTAGTATGTTGCTGTTCAAAGGCCTTCCTGAATAATTTAGTCATAACTTTAGCTGATGAACTTTGAAAGAGTCTGGAAGAGCAGTTTTAATTTATTAGTGTGATTATAATTTCTGTAGCTTAGTAAAGAAACAGGTAACGGTCCTTGGTGAATAGCTTTGGTATAGCCGTTAAACGGATCTAGCACATTTAAGTTTTGCACAACCTTTTTTTAAAGCCACTGTGCTTGGTTATAGGATGCAAACAAGTTACCTGATCTCCACCATCTTATTCCTAAACCAGAAATTCAAAAGTAGTAGATATTTAAGATATCATTCTTTTTTTAAAAAAAAAAAAAATGTGGTACTATTGAAATCCCCAGAGTGTAAGACTCGTTTTAATTCATAGTTGAGTACAAAAGGAAACTGGTAGCATAAGTCTTAATATTTGAGTAGACTTAATGGTCATGCAGAGCTTCAGCTTGGTCCCTAGCATAAGCTCCACTTGTTGGAATTTGAGCTGCATTATAGCCTTCTAAATAAACATCTACAATGAATAAATTGTATATTAACACAGTCCTATCGTAATTGATGTCAGATTTTGGCAACATCTTTTTCCAACATGTCCCTTTTGCCTTAATTGTAGCATTTGTAAATGGCACTAACTTGAGACCTTGATTAAACTTTGCTTCAGCAAAGTACTTAAGCCAGTCTCAAGCATAGCAAAGATAGTTCTGTCAGTACACGTAAGTCCTGACCCTTGTATCATATTTTAGTCTGCTTTCATTTTGACAGCTGCTGTTCAAAGTAATTTAAACTTTCAAGTAGGCTTATTGTTCCTTTTAGTCATTTCTGAAGTAGATGATGCTCTTCATGCAGAAACCTTTACTACTATTGATTTCAAAGACATGCGGCTTATGGAAGCTTGCTCTAATGAGCCTTTTTTTAGGGATGAGTTAACATTACAGGATGTAGTTACATGGATGAAATGTGAATAGTCAAACATGTGCGGTTGTTACATGGGATAAATAATGCATGGTGAAGTTCGTAATAAAACTAATGCACTTGAAAGAGCCAGAATGTTCATTATTTCTTTTATTTCTTAGATTTGTGCAGCTAATTTTGGTGACATTTGTAATGCAGTTGGGCAAGAAGCCACAGAAAGACTGCTGGTATGTAAAAATCAAAATCAATTTACAAGACTTGTATTTCTCAGTTCAAAAGGTTTAATAATGAATTTTTTAATTATCTTATCTATAAATTTATCAGTGTGCATGCATTTTCTTAAAAATTGACTTGGCTAAGGCTTTGGTTGCAATTCTATACTTTTACAAATGCAATTGACAGCATCTATATACACACATGCACATTCCTTTAGAATTATTTACTTTTTTTTTTTAAACTAGATGATGTGTCAAGTTACAATTTCAGGAAAAATAGACCATTAATAATTCTTTCTATTGTTTCGTAGTGCATATAGTTATACATAAAATCCTAACAAAGTACATGGGAGACAGGTTTTGAAGTTTCTTCAATTAATATATTTTTTTAACCTATCCTTGTTTCTTCTGTTCTTCACTTACTTTATTCTCTCTTAATATTGTCTCCATTTTCCAGAAAAATACCTTGATAGTAAGTTGCTGCAGTCTTTGTTCAGTCTTTAATTAGTCTTGGTTTGCTTATTTTTGGCAGATTCCCAAGTTCTTTGAACTCTGTTCTGATAGTGTTTGGGGAATGAGAAAAGCTTGTGCTGAATGCTTTATGGCAGTGTCTTACACCACATCCCCAGAAGTTCGCAGAAGCAAACTATCCCCGCTATTTATCAGTCTTATTAGTGACACTTGCAGATGGGTAAGTAACTCACTCTGATTTGTGCATCTTCGCAAGCAGATCATACACAAGTAGTGGGCAAGTCAGAAGTGTGCTGTAAAAGTTCTTTAAACTGAATTTCCCGAGATTGGAGTCTAACCTACTAAAATCTAATCTCCTCTAATAAAATAGTATTTTATTTTTCCTCTCTCTCTTACTACTTAGAATTTCTATCAACAATTTTTAAAGTGTAAACACTCTTCTGAGAATAGGTTGCTTATGTTAAAGGTGTTAGTTGAAGTAGACAGTTGGTGTCCTTAAAGTCTGTAACTTTTAAAAAAATTCCTTACTATCATTGTAGATACGTGCTTAATATTCTAATACTCATTGCTTAGGTGTCACTTATTTGGTAATTGGTTATATTTGTTATTAAATTAAACTCTGTGGGAGTTGTGTGAATCCTGATTGTCGTCTTTATACTATCACAGGTTCGTCAGGCTGCTTTTCAGTCTCTTGGGCCATTTATTTCTACCTTTGCAAACCCTTCAAGTGCTGGTCTTTACATTCGAGAAGATGGGACACTGAGTATCCGACCATCAATGCAAGATGTGAATTCCAATCCCTATCAGCCAAGCAACAATATAACTTTAACATCCTCTAATACAAATGCTGCATTGCCCGGGTAAAATAATGGGAGATACGGTGTAGTGGAATAGAAAGAAGATAGTTCTTCTACTTGTTCTTCAGGGCTGAAAATCTCAACTCGAGAATATAGTTGCAGAAAAGGTGTGAAGAGTGAGGTCATGTGTATGTCTATTTGAGTGTAGTCGTATTATTGAAAAATTCACTTTCATGGCTTCACAGGGGAGGGTAAAGAGAAAATGGATGAAGTAAAGCTTAGTGGCAACATGAATTCTCCCTTTCTGCAGAGAAAGTAAGCTTCTGTAGTTGATGCATTTCACTGAAAAGTATTGTTTAAGAGTATTTTAAGTTTTATTTGGATAACTGTGTGTGTCTGTTACCAGTTCAGAACAACCAGTGGAAATCAAACCGGAATCATCGACTGAGGAGACTTCAGCTGAAGTTAGTACAAAGCTCTCGGTTGAGAACCTAAATAAAGATACGTGGGAAGAAAGTTCAGATTATTTTACCAGTCCTGGAGAAAATGTATCTCGATTGTCTCAAGGTGACAAAGTTGCTGCTGGTGTCATAGAAGTCATGAAGGAGAGCAGTTTTCCTGGAACGAACTCAAGGCTGCAGTCTGCTGAAGACATATTTAATACTTTTCTATACTGGCGCCCTCCTCTGCCTGATATAAGTCAGGATCTGGAGTTGCTTCAGTTCAAGACTGAAAAGCACAAAGATAGCTGCTCTGTGCCGTGTAATAACTGTGTTGCTAGCAGTGAAATAAAAAAGGTTCTAGAAAGCTTACAGGAGCACATAGATGATCCAGATGTTCAAGGTGAGACTCTGTAACAATGAAATTGTGGTTTTTTTTCTGAGCGGGTTTTCTTCTGGCCTTTACAAAAGCCTTAACTGCATTTTAATTGGCTTGGTATTTATAAGGTGGTGAGACTTCCTTGAGTAGTAAATTGTAGTAGAAAGTATAGCAACAGTCTTTTTCACAAGACCTGAGTTATTTCTGGTACAGCTGGGGAAGTGTTCCTAGATTCTGTTCACCTAAAACTGGCTAAGTATTCCAAGTACTGTAGTTTTAGGGACAGAGCTATGTGTTACAGGCTGAATTTATCTAATACTTGTTTGAGAGAGAATGGTGCTAATTTAGTCGTCTTTCCTTAGTCTCCCCATACAAGCCCATTGATGAACATACTGAAGTGGTGATAGCCCTGTAGTGGGATGCATATGTGTTTTCTGGGCCAAATCCTTCTTGACAAGCCTGTCAGCCATAGTCAACTCAGTTTCTTCTTCTGCCTTTTTAAGTTGTCCGTTCCTCTTATTTCCAAAGTACTCTAGTATTCTTCACCTTTAAAGTATGCTCTAATGTTTCCTCTTAAGACTGTACTTGCTGTAGACTTGTGCAGATGCAACTATCTCAGAGTTTCTGCATTCTGAACCCTTAGTAACTTCATGTGCCAAGAAGCAACGTAGCATAGTGTGCAAATGCAATTTGTCCTAACTTTATTGGTGATACAGTGGTAAACCTGACCTTTTGTTTCCTACCTACTTCTACAAAATGCTTCAGAGATGGTTTCACTAACTCCCTCTTCTGGATTAAGTTTTTCTCAGAAATGTTTTAAACGGACATTGATGTGTTTTCCACACAGTTGAATCAGTTAAATGACATAACAAAAGAATTTGTTTTAAAATCTTTGACAGTGTGAAAAATGGGAGGTGAGGCAGTATGGTGTGATACCTTATTACAGGGGATTATTAGAAAGATCTTTCAGTAGTAGAAATTGGTAGAATGCTTCTGCTGAAAATTTAATACACCCGAATCATCGCTCTTAATTTGTGATAGTTTTGTGGAAGATAAATGGACCTTTCCTTTTGAAGAGCAAATGTTTTGCTAATACACCATTTCTGTACAGCTCAGACTAGACTTCTTATTGTTTCAGATTACAGTTCAGTGCTTTTATGTGCAGAAGGGAGACTAAGTCTTTGTCTCCTGCTTTACACAGCTCAGGTCCAGGTGTTGTCTGCTGCTCTCAGGGCTGCTCAGTTTGATTCTGTTGGTGACTATGATACCAAAAAACTGGAAGAAAGCAGTTGCAAGCTTCAGAACAAACCTATTTCAGATGAAACAGCTGTTTCAGATGCTACCTGCAACCAGGTGGAGGAAGACACACTTTCATTACCTGCCTCCCAAGATAATATCAGTGACCAGTCTACCACCAGCGTAGTGAAAAGCACAGTAAGTGTGTATTGTGCTGCATGTCCTACCAGCTGAAGTACTGTGTGAGTTCATGTAGTCTCTGGCATAATTGACCCACTTCTGAGCTAAAGCCTTTGAACACTACTATGCCATAACTATGATATACTGCTTATGGTAACTAAAAAAATAAAAACTGTTGAGGGCTATTATTTCTACTTGCACACAAATTACTAAAGAGTTAAAGTTTTGCAGTAGTCTTGTAGTCTTTTCAGATGGTACGTACCACGTACACTTTCACCTCTTCCTGTAATGAATCTAAAGTTAGTCTGTGATCTCCAGACAGGAGGCTGAATCAGGTGGTGACACATACAGTTATATGCACAGTTCCTGGTTGCTGTTTCTAGATTGTAATGTACAGATAGGACTAAAAACTATTTAATGTTACTGGAGATAATTGTGAAATACAAAGGAAAAACCCTCGTCTATAAAAAAAACTGCACGTAAGATGTGTATGAGCAAAAATGTAAAACACTGAACTTTTGACCTTTATATGGTTTTGGTCTTTTAAGCCTTTTAATTCTTTCAAAGTTTGTTGTTGTTGTTGATATCTGGGGAGAGGTGTATGCTTTGTAGTTTTATAGGCTTGAGCATTTCCAGCAGTACATTCTAAAACCAGTAAAGCTTTTGTCATTATATTGACAGACTTGGAGCAACTGCTAAGCTGTCTTGTTTAATATAATTTAAATCTCTGCCAAAAATAAAAACTATTTAAGAGTATAGTAAACATAACCATTCAGAATTTGTATGAGTGTTGGGTTTGTTAAATAAGATTGCTTTTTTTTTTTTAAGAAGTAAATCTGATTACCGTTCCCCTTGTTACTGCAACAGTCTTAATAGTGTTTGCCTTAGTGTAAGCTCTGCTGTCTTTTTGTACTTTTAAACACACTGAATAAGGCTTTGCCTGTAGAAGACTTTGTCTGTAAAAGGTTATTCTGTATCTGAATTGCGTTGTTCTGTAGTGTGATGCTTTGAAATATCCTAAACAGCAGTAAATCCAATTCATTTCACTAGCTAGCATGTCATTTTGCAGGACTCGGAGGAACAACACAGAGGAACCGGTGTATTTTTAAAGAAAGAGCAAGAAAATAATCCACCGTTTGAAGATGACAAGTCAAAACTACAGGTGATTTAAAATAGAATCTAACTACTTTAGTGGAGTACTGGATACAGTTCATCTTCTCCTTAATACAGTGATAGCTTTTGGAATTGATCAGTTGCAGAATGTGAAGAAATGCTCTGGGCATTTAAGAACTCTCTTTTAAATTGTAAAGCCTTAGAGGTAATCTATGCAACCAAGGTAGACACTGACTCTCCTGTTTTGTCACTGAATTTACTGTTTGTCTTCAGCAAAGAAGAAATAATTACTGTTCACTATTGACTGCTCTGTCCTAATGAGAGGACAAATAACTATAGGGGTCACTTACATATTGTAAAGCTAGCCCACAAAAGGGACATCTTGCCACTGTTTGTGTTTTGCTGCCAACTGGTTGGTAGCAAGAAAATACTGTAGCACAACAGGTGTATTTTCTTTCTGATATTAAAGTATGTGTTGCTGATGTACTGTCTCTATCTATAGGATATCATACCTCAACCTTTATTAGACCAGTACTTGTCAATGACCGACCCGGCTCGAGCCCAGACTGTTGATACGGAGATAGCCAAGCACTGTGCGTATAGCCTTCCAGGGGTGGCCTTAACGCTGGGCAGGCAGAACTGGCACTGCCTGAAAGATACGTATGAGACACTGGCCTCAGATGTACAGGTAAGAAAAAAAAAAATCAGAAATTTGAGTAGCTTTTCTGTTAAGCTTGTTACACTGAAGTTATAACATTGTATACTTTCGTATAAGGGATTAAATGCACACTAAAATTATAAAATTCAAGATTTAAATTAGACTTCATAAATAGAATCAACGTTTTTAGTGCTGTGTAAATAGCCCTGTTTCTTGTACTCTTTCAGTCCTCACATAGGTGTAGTTCAAAAGTTCCTTTATTTTAGTTATGGCTCCTAATTTAGTTTACTACTTAAACTGTTTGCAGTGGAAGGTACGTCGGACGCTAGCTTTCTCCATACATGAGCTAGCAGTTATTCTGGGGGATCAGCTAACAGCCGCTGATCTGGTGCCAATTTTCAATGGATTCTTGAAAGATCTGGATGAAGTGCGTATTGGTGTCCTTAAACATCTGTATGACTTTCTGAAGGTAAGAAAGTGTCATTTAATTTCTCAAGATAATTTTTTTTTCTGATTCCATTATATTAAAGAGAATTTTTAATTAGATGTGCTGATATCAATATCTAATTACTTGATTGGGTTTGTGCAATGCTGCCATTTTGTGTGTGTGTCTATTGCTTTTTTTTTTTAAGGTCCCTCACTTTTCTTATCTCTCATATCCCAACAAAATCCCAACATCCCTTTGTAAATGTTGTTGTCCATGCTCCTAGCTGTTGTAAAGGAATTAGTATTTTGTACAGTCCAGCTGGAAAGTTGGACCATTAGCAATTTGTTTGGGACTAGGAGAGACGAGAGCAGATCTTGATGGGCTGCTGCATAATAAACACAAATCCTTAGTTTTTGGTTCCTCAGTCTTATGCCCAGAGATAGTGCTTTGACATTTATCCTTGCAGAAGTGATGACTTAATGTACTTTTTTTTTGAGGTCAGTTGTGTGTGTCCAGGCACTCAGTTGTGCACAATTTTTAGTAAGCATCTTGTGAATGATAGCTTTCTTTCAAGTAGGAAAATGCACTTAAGTGTGAATAGAGTAATATGCCAGAGAACTGCAAGTATTGAATTCTATCAGTTTTATACTAGTATGTTTTTCCTTTAGTTACTTCATGCAGACAAAAGGCGAGAGTATCTTTACCAACTTCAAGAATTTGTGGTGACTGATAACAGCAGGAACTGGAGGTTTCGTTATGAGCTGGCAGAGTATGTAACTTTGTTAACTTCTGACTTTTCATCTATATTACTAACTTGGAAATAGGTAATTACATTCAGAAGTTAGCACACCCTAATTAGGAGCTAAAAGATTACAATCATTTTTTATTAAGGAACTGAAGGTAAAAGCTACTGGCTGTTGGGGTTTGTTTGGTTTTGGGTGGCAAGTTGTGTTGTAATCAAGCGTGACTGAAACTTAAATGTCTGATTATACTAAAATGGAGATCTGGTTCACTTGCAGCTTATGAAATATGACAATCTGATAGATAGTATTCAGTGAGGTTTCAGATTTTATTCAGTTCTAGACTGCCTTGTAAAAATCCATGAAATATATGTACAAAGTAATTTTTCTAATGTGTATGAAAGAAAAACCGGTTCTTAAAAAAAATAGTTTATTCATTTGGTATTTCCGTGTGACTAGATATATAATGGAGATAGAGTAACATCCCACAATTCTTTTTCTACAAGCCCTGTTGATATTTGAAGCACCCAAACAATGTTTATAGGCATAGTTTGCAGCCAAAATCTGACCTTCATGTTTATCTCGTTGCTTTGTTTGGGCTATTGAGGATTTACTCTCCCTTTGTAGTCTGGCACCACAAACTACATCTCGCTCTGGTGCGAGAATGTTGTGCAGCAGTTCCCTGACACCTAGTGGAGAGCTGTCACTGTGGTTGGCTTGTGCACGGCTGCTGGTCACATACTGGCAGGGCTAGAATGAGTTCTGTGCAGTTCCAAAATAGAAACTGTTTTCTGAAATGTGGATTTCTACACCAAAGTAAATCTTTTATTTTTACTTTGCAAGAATGCACAGGATATTGGTCTGAAGTTGCAAAGAAATATCTCATTCTACTTCTGTTTGTAGCTTTTGTTATTATTTGAGATAATTTTGATTCATTGGTACATGTAGTTTGGATAAAAGTTTCTCTTGGACTCCTTGATGGATTAAAGCATGTACCTCTTAATATGTGTGTGCACCATTATAAAGTAAGAGAAGAACAAACTGTTCAAGTACTTTGTAATAACAGTGGTATTTTTGAGGCTCCAAATGACCCCTCCCTATGTTTAACAGATGGTGTAATCGGGGCAGGTTAGTGTTGCATTTGCTAGAGTTAATCCCTTTGTGTTCCAGGCAGCTGATCCTGATACTGGAACTCTACAATCCAAATGATGTCTATGACTACTTAAGACATATTGCACTGACTCTCTGCTCCGATAAAGTTTCAGAAGTTCGGTGGATCTCCTTCAAACTGGTAGGGGATTTAGTTCACTTACTGGCAGGAGAGGAGGAAAATGATCCTGGAGAGGGATACCTGAAATCACTGTTTTCTCTCAAACAAGTAGGGTGAATACAGACATGTTTTGATAAACATGGTAAACAACACGGGGGAAAAATTGAAATGAAAATGTTATAAAATACTGAGTTATCAGACTTTCACAGATATTAAAATCTTTCTCTGTTGTATGTGAATGATAAATGTATTTTCAACTGGATGAAAACCAGGATATAGAAGATTTAGAAGACCTTCCCCCAGTTCTGGGAGGAGGGGAAAAAAAAACCTGATATTTCCTCAAAGTTAATTTAATTTGTTATGAACTTCATGATAATGCCATCATACCCTAGATGTTTTGAATGAGTAGAAAGATTCCTTCAACAACCTCTTTCTCTTCTTGGTGCTGTGGAGAGAGACATTATTTTAATGGCTGTTTTAATTTCTTTTAGTGTTTTGTTTCACCTGAACAAACAGCTATTTTAAAGCTTATGCTTTCTTTTCTCCAGAATATGCACAGTAACTTACTAAATTCTGCAAGCACAGCTGATTAAACTGGAATACAGTTTTTGGTGTCCCTTTGTAGGATTCAAATATAATTATGCTTTCTTAACTTTCTAAGGGCTACAACTTGAGTCTCATATCTTCTTTTTTTCCTTTTCCCCCCTCTTCCCCTTCCGCTTTCCTTTGATTCACAGGTTGTAGCAATACTACAGAAGTTCTATGCAAACAATGCAAATGCACTGGGATTAAATTTCATTAATGAACTTGTAGTACGGTTTCGTCACTGTTCCAAGTGGGTTGGAAGACAAGCTTTCGCCTTCATTTGTCAGGTTCGAATGGTCTCTCTGTGTTTCTGTGTGTACACTTCATTTGTAGCCAGTTTGGGACTTTTCAGCAGTGTGGGCAAACCTGAAATTTGGACCTACTTTTTTTTTTTTTTTTCTTTTTTTTTTTTTTTTTAATTGTTCTTTGGGTTCTGTGATTGTGTGGGTTGACAAAAGACCGTGGCAGAGTTGGTCTGGTCTCAGTACTTGCATACGGCTGTCCAGTTCTGAGGCTGTGGTCCTTGTTGTGGTCTGTGCCTCCAGCTGAAATAGCTGATCCTTGTTATTTCTGGTATCTCAGTAGCAAAGTCAAGAATTAAGTGCTAAATGGAGATCCATTTTGTTATACTTTCGACATGCTACGATAAAGGTTCACAGGAGCTATTCAAACTACCAATGGGAGCTAGATGCCAGAAACTATTTCCCTCTATTTCCACTTACCTGCCCCCTGCCAAACCAAAAATGCTTACTTCAGTAGCAGTGAGGAGCAGGGGTTGAATGTTGAAAGGCAAAAGGGTTGATGACAGGCAAGAGAGCAGTAGTTCCTGAAATACAGTTGAGATAAAGTTACCCACTCTTGTTGGGTCATCTTCTTCAGATGAGCTTTAGGACGGTAAGACATTTTCATAACAGTATTTCAAAGGTCATACTTATTTCACCAACATAGCGTGTATTTGTTCGGAGTTAAACAGATTTTTTTTTTTCTTAATAGGCAGGCCAAATTAAGGACAAGATGGAAAGGAATGGCAAATAGTGTGGTTTTTTTAATGTAAACCTTGCTTTCTCGTGTTCTGTGTTTATCCTGTAGGCCGTAGTAGAAGAAGAATGTATGCCTGTCGACCAATTTGTTGAGCACTTACTCCCCAGTCTCTTAAGTCTTGCTTCAGATCCTGTGCCAAACGTAAGGGTTCTGCTCGCCAAGGCTCTAAGGCAGACGTTATTGGAGAAAGGTGTGGTCATTAATTTATTTTGAAAGAACTAAAGTCTCATGAACGCTGTCCCTCATCTGCTAGTGCAGTTCTTTATAAATCAGCTCAGCTGGTAAAGGGCTGCTCGGTTCTGTTGATACCGAAAACAGAATTATACATTGTCATCTGCGATACTTCATCTGAGTTCAGGTGTAGGAATACAGATGTAGGAATGCGTACTGTAGTGGTTTTATGGTCTTAGAATTCGGTCCTCGTACCCGAAGGGCCTGAGGCGGGCAGCGGCACTGCCACGCGTGCTCCGTCCGCTGGGGGGCAGTCGCGGCCTTCCGCACAGCGCGGAGCGCCGGGGCCGCGGCTGCTGCGGGGGTGGCTGTGGTGTCCGTGGTGTGTGGCAAGTACCTTTTTCTTAAACAGCACGTTTCAAGCCTTTGATAATGAAGTATTCGTCTTTGGGGTCCTTCACGTGAAGTGTTAGACCTTTTTCTGAAATGCGTTGCTTTGTCATTTTAGTCTTAAGCTAACAGTTGCACTAGGAAAGAGTGCAGTTTTGTGTGCCGCTACAATTTCCTGTATTACAGTTCCTTAAAAACAAAAAAATCAGCTGATCTCTGATTATTCAAAGGAAGATGCACAGAAATCTCGTCTTTGTTTTTTTCAGAATAAAGCATGGATAATGTTTTGTAAAACATTGTACAGTGGCAGTTTCCTGAGCTTGCTTTTACTCGTTGATAGATTTTTATTTAGGGCTCAGCAAAAAGAGTTTATCTTAGAAATGCTTAAGTACCTAATAACATGAATAAGAAGCAGTATATTTCTCTTTCTCTGTCAGCTTCCTTAGCTTGCTGTAGTTTCTCTAAGAAGCCTACAAATTAGATGAGGTATCTCAGATGTTTTTGACATCCTTTGTATTTCTGCACTACTTACGCCTTAGGGTTTATTTTATTTTATTTTTGGTTACAATTTTCTCTTTCTCCCCATATTCTAGCTTATTTTAAAAGTGTTGGCAATCCTCATCTAGAAGCTGCAGAAGAGACCATTCTAGCCCTGCAATCTGACAAAGATCAAGATGTCTCCTTCTTTGCCACCATAAAACTAAAACAGGGTAACATGGACAATACTACCATTGAAAAACACAACTAACGTGTTCTTCTGCAGTTAGTGCTGAACATCAAAATGGTTATTTACCTTATGTTCACAGTTAGTATGAATAATATGGCCAGATAAGGTTTTTGTTACCTACTTGAGCTGGAAAGGGTCTATTGAGAAATGTTATGATGTTCACTTCATGACCATCCTTCATCTACAGCTGTGTGTTTCTGTCTGATATGCATGAGGAATTCCTTTCGGTTTTTTGCTTTTAAGTGTGGGTGATAACTCTGATCTCGCCTGCAGTTAAGTATTGTGTGTAACACTATATGCAGCGTTTCAGTGTAACTGGAGTTTGCCTTTCATTTTTTAGAAAACATTTCCAGTAGAAGAGCGGTCTGCTATAAGCTTAAAATGGTTTCTAAATCTTAAAACCTGATTATAGCAAACTTACATGAAGGTATTATTTCCTCACTTTTACTGTATTTTGTATTATTTCAAGTGTTGCATTTTAACTGAAAAAAGTGTACATATGTGAATAGTTTTGCATTTTAACAAATAATGATGAAGAACTTAATTCTGTGTTAATGGAAAAAAGCTCAAAAATAATTTCATTTTATAAGGTTGTTACTCTGCTGGACTTAAGGCATGCTTCATTTTTACTTAATGTGATATTTTTCAAAACACAGCTCAAGATTCTTTAAATATTGTGACTTTTCTATTAATTTGTTATTTCTGAGCTGTATCTTTACAGGTGTTAACATGTCTGTTTTCGTTACTGCAGGCTCTGGTAGTGGTAGGTGGACTGTAAATTTCCCAAACTGAAAATTACTTATTCTGCCCTAGGAAAGTTCACTTCATTTAAGGGATTCAGTTCCTGCAATGTATGCTGTAGTTGTAGAAGGGTATTACAGAATTTTACAGACTTAAGTTTTTGTTTGTTTGTTTTACCTACACACCTCATTTAAAAAGCACCTTTTAACCAGTCCAACATTCAAATCCCAAACAGCTTGCTACTTTGTTTCTTAGGAACAAAGGACCTCTAAATTCTGAAAAAACCCCAAATAACAAATGTTCAGGGGAAAGGTCGTGACACAGTTTGCTCTATAACTTCTGTTGATTGTATGGTAAGGTTTGGGGCAAACAACAAATGAAGGTTACTGAGATCCTGAAGCTTGAGTAGGATGTCTTCTGTGTATTTAAACCGGTATTTTGGAAAAAAAGAATATACAGATAGGACACAGTTCCGCTAATAAAATCAGATAGCTTCTGACCAGTTTGAAAAATTACAAAGCTAATATTTTTGGCTAATATATTTGGCCTGGAAAATAGTCTGCTTTTTTAGATTGTGGATTAGAACTTTGTACTGTTCAAAAACTAATGCTTAAATACTAATGAAATGGTTTCATGTAATAACGGTTACTTTCTGTGAACACAACACTTTATCCTAAATAGACCTGTGTAAATATTTCCCCTTATTTCACTATTACACTAGTAAGTAGGTCACACGGGTGAAGGTTTTTACAGAAATTACTTTATTCTTTTTTGTTTTTAATCTGGCTTGTCTGCAGTACAACAAATAGGTTCCTCAGCTGGGTTCTGTATTTTTGGAGGGCTCAATTTTGTATAAGTTTGCTGAACAAGTCTTGTATTATAATATGTACAGTATTTGTAACACATTGTTTTCTTGTGAGATCACAAAATGCTTTTTGGAAGTTGTAGGCAGAAATATACCACTGCTATTACAGCAAACAGTATAAACTCTGTAAATTCTGCAACATTCTACATTTAATTTTTTTACAATTTTTTTTTATAATTTAAAGCAAATGCTTCTTCAGTACAGACTTTTTATGATTGCAGTTTCTTAACTAAAAGACCTCTCAAGTTATTTTTTTCTAGTGCTAATATCTTTTTCTAATGCTGGCATTATCCTAGTATTTTCTAACAGTTCAAATTTTCTAAGGCCTTTCTGACAAGGTTTTACTTCTGTTTTTTATTATCAGTTCATTAAATTTCTCAGCACTGAACAAATTTTTTTAAAGTGTGTGTATATGTAAGTATGTTTGAAATGTACTGTATATAAATTAAATACTTTGAACATTAACCCAACCTAGGTTTCTGTTTGTCAGGTAATCTTAAATAGTTGCAATAATCACTGGAAAACACAAGCTCCCTATGTTTTAGCATGTTTGGTTACAGTTCACTAAGAGTTTTTAATTAGGATATGTGTAAACAGTAAGCCACCAGCTATAAAAGCTCACTAAAAGGCTAAACGAAGTAATTTGGTTTTACTAATATTTTGGTACCTCTCTGGCTCCAGAAATCATATCTGTTTTAAATGATATGATTTCAGTAGAGCATTTAAAAGCTTCAGTTGAAACCCTACAGTTGCATGCACTAATGGGGGACAGCATAGTTTTGAAGTGTGGTTTGGTTTTTTTTTGTAGACAGTGTGCAGGTCTATTAAACAGATGTACTCTCTACAAGATATGTCGGTTAGTTTTAAACTAGAAATGATTTCAGCATGACTAAAGACTGCACTTTACGTCTTGTACTAGACAAATGTATGCAATGATGAGTAAAGCAGTGTGTTCACGTACAATTCTCTGGGTTGTTTAAATTATGCAAAAATACCTATCTTGAAAGCCAAATGGAGCAAAGTTAGGTAGTTGAGCCACTTTCACAACAGCAGTAAGAATATAACATTTCTAGGTAAAGGAACATGACAATAACATTAGTGGGTGCAATATTGCTTGGATGCTACAGGAAACGATCAAGCACTTGTAATCCGAAGCATGTTAGTCATGTTGCTTAGAATTCAGACTCACCGGTCTCTCGTGTACAGTACACACTTGGCATCAGTCTGGATGCTGCCCTCATGGCGGTTCTGTCTGTACACAGTGTTGTTCAGAACCCAATTAAGTGGGGACACTCTGGAAGTGTCATTCATTTGTCAGAATATAGAGAATCTATGTAACTCTCTATTTGTATTTATCTCAATAAATCCTGTGACTGTTTTATAAACCAGTTTGTGGTGACTGACTTTTGTCATAAGTGGGATGTGAGTGTATTCTTTTGGTTAATGAGACGTCTCCCTAGCATAAACACTGTCATTTCTTAAACCAGGGTTGTGTGTGAAATTCATTAGACTATGTAGTAAAAAATCCATCAGTTGTCCTGAGATTTGAAGTAGCTCTTCCTGCACTTTTTCTTTCAAGGGAGCGTGCCAAAAGTGCTTTGCAACTAAAATCGTTCTGTTGGAACTGAAACTTGTAACAAGATGTATTTTAAATGAAGAGAATTTGTCTGTGCTGGGTGAGACTGGCATTCAAATCTTTGTCTTAAATTCTTCCTTCTCCAGACTTCAGCGTGGAAGCACATTCTGGACTATTTTTTTCAGTGTGGTGTTGCTCTCAGACATCCTACATTAGTGAACTCTGTGTAGTTGTTAGGCCTTGGGAGTGTGTAGGGGGAAATGAATAATCAACACCTGGCTTGTTGGTTTTGCTTCTAATTTCAGGAGTCTTCTGCATCTTCTCCTGCTGCAATCACCCTTCTGGCTGTTTGAGATACTCACTGGCTGCTACATCCTGTGCTTCAGAACTTCTGCCAACTGCTGTAAAAGATTATCTGACCTCCCTTCTCTTCTCTGCAGGAATGTAGCTGATGCAAAAGTGAGGGGCATACACAGTCCCCTGCACCCCCTGGTAAAACCTACCCACACGCTTTGAGTTAGGGCACAAGACCCCTGTGTAGTAAACTGGAAACAAATTAAAACCACCATACGCGCTTTTCATTACATGTAAGTTGAGATCTAGACTTTAACAAAGAAAACAGGAACATTAAATATAGGCAACTTTGGTTATTTACCTGAGTCACTACTTTGTTTCTCTACTGCTTGTCTTTAAAATAAGTTTGTCATCCTAGTGAAAATCAAAAGAGAAGGAACAAGTGTCTTTCTGTAATCACACTGGTGCGTGACCTTCTGTGGTGGTCTCTGGTGAGTTCATATAGGCTGTAACATCAGACTTGCGGGCTGTACTTCTGTGAGGTCAGTTTATGCTGCTTGGATGCTGTGATGTGCTTGTGATACACAGGGGGATCTGTTTGTGGAAGGCTTTGATGATACAAGGGCTATGTCTAGGGGAGGGAGGAATTGCTACCAGACCTTGACCCCTGTCCTTATAATGATACAAAGCTTTTTCTAAGAGACAAGTCTCACAAACTCTTCCTGGTCAGCAACTGCTTCATCACTGTGCCTTCCTGGCCCCTGTGGACTGTTAGTGTGCAGCTCCATCCAGCTGAAACTAATGAGATCTTTTCACTGCCTCAGTGCCAAAGTGACCTGACTCTGAAAAAGCTTAAGTCCCATTTAGAATTGCTGACCAGGATCTCCCTTCACTTCCACTGGCTTCAGTACATTCATAAAGGTGAGAACCTGTAACCTCTGGGGTTCTTGGAGGATATTTGTACTATCTCTTTACCTGCTAGTTATGGCAATGTCTAGGTTCTGGATGAATATCAGGATTCTGCTTTCCTCTTTTTACTGTCCTGCACATTGCATTCAGCTCTTGACCTAACACTTAACTTTGTTCCCTACTCATTAAAGACAATGGTCTACTCAGCAGGGGCTCTGTGGCTTAGAGATTGCAGATACTGACTTCTAAGTTCCTGCTTAGCCTTGTCAACATCCAGTGCTAGTACCTGGCTGATTCACCTCAGCCCAGACCAGCTCTAGCAAGGCTCTGGCCAACCTCTCCACAATCAGAATTGTGTGAAGCAGTGTTTTTCACATTAAATCAGCAGAATCCATGGTGTTTGGAGCACTTGGCTTTGGAGGTAGCAAGCAGACATGGCCATTGAAACTTGTTTAAACCTAATTTTTAAAACAAAATAACTCTTCCTATTAGTTGTTTTCTCAGATCAAACATTTGTTGCTTGCTTTTTAGAATAAAGACACCATGTGTGCATGGATACACTAGTAGTTTTCTCCTGCAGTCTTGGTAACGGGCTTTCTGTGGGTTACAACTGTATGATCCCAAGAGTGCTGTATTGTAGCCTTTCCCAGGCTGGGAGTGTGTCTGTGTTTCCATAGCTTTAGCACAATGGGACTCAGTGTGTCCTTGATGCGTTATGACAGTAAAATCAGAAAACACCAGCATGGCTGAAAGAATCCAGACACCATCAAACTTTTTAAAAAGCTGATTGTTGTCTTTTCTGAGGATACATTGGCTTGCTTTGCTTTGCTTTTCTAACTCCCTCCTGTAGATCTGCCAGATGAGTTTACATCGAAGGACAGTGATATTGTCCCTGGTGAAACGATTACAACGTGCATCTGGCAACAAGATGGCTGGGGGCATCTTGCGGCAGCTGCTGCAAAAGGAGAGACTACAAACGTTGTGAATGGGTGGGGTACTGCATGTGGAAAAACTAAAAGGGTATCGCTGAAGGTCTAAGTACTCTTACAAAGCAGGACTTCACAGAGCAAACAGTGGGGAAGTCTTTAATGGAAAGACTTGCCATAGAAATTAAGTAGGTTAGTTGTACAACACAATGAAAATGGTAATTTCAAGGAGGCTGGTAATCCAAAGCAGAGGAGTTGATCCCTAATGCAGTCTGTTCACTTTAGAAATAAGTTGTCTTTTTGCTGTTACTAGTAAACAGCACGTACACTTGGATTGCAAGTTCTTTTCACTGTTTTGTAACTTTTTGTAGCACTGACGTGAGTATACTTTCAGATCAGTTTTCTTGTCCTCACATGTCCTGATGTCCAAAAAAGGTTTGCATTTTGTATTCAGCAGCCTGCCATTTCACCTTTCTGATGTGTTCTCAACAAAATAGACTTAATCCCAGTGTTTCTCATATAGATAGGAGAAATAAGACATAGTATGTAAACAAGGCCTTTTCCTCTTAGTTACTGTAAAGCGTCATTAGAAGATTGAGATTGTGATCCCGGGTATTCTGGTAAGGCTGACTGACTTGTCTGTTATTATAAGAATCAGAGGCAGAAACTCCGTTTCATAGTCCATCCTCTGGCCACGCTGACTTCAGAGTAAGAGGGGTCCTCAATACACAGCAGTACCAAAATCAAGAATCACAAGACATTCCCCGTCTCATCCGCTTTATCTGGTGCTAGCTTATGGACCATCTTGAGTGTGTGATCCTGTCGAGTCTGATTAATAAGAAAGCTTTGATTTTTATAGAACAAATAGTTTGTGGTGCTTTCATAGAGGACATGCTGCTTTCTTGATTTAGGACTGAAGTGTTGTCTCAGCAGAAACACGAGGTACTCTAGCTGATTTGTACTGTAAACCTTCAGGCCTGAGCAGATGTGATCATGAAATATCCTTTGGCACCTTTCAGAAAGAACCATTATCTCAGTTTCCTTGGCCAAATTCCAACCTGGCTAATCGCATTCTGTTCATCTGCTTTCTCCAGTCACTGCAAATGAGTGCTGCAGGGTTCTTCACTGCCTCTTGTTAACTGTTGTGTAGTGTTGCAGTTCACTGGGAAGCAGCTCTTCTGTCTTGTGGCACAAATGGCTTGCATTTCGCTATTGGCAAATCAGATGTTTTGTTTTGTTTTCCCCCATGTTTTGAGTTATCTCTGTGTTAAAGATTCTTCCTACTCAGCCTAGAGCAGAAACGGAAGGCTGTGTCACAAAGACAAATGGTCTCTTTTGAAGTGAAAGGTGTGTTGGCATAAGAGCCCCATAGAAAGCTTGTTGACACTTGTTGATTTCCAAAGGTAAAAAAAAAATATATATATATTTTCAAGAAATAACCATTCAACTGTTCTAATAACATGCTTCTACTTACTAGATGAGAAAACCACGGTGCAGTGTGGAAGATGTAGCCCAACATGGAAATGGTTTCTCAGGAAGAACAGCAGCATGAGGCAACTGAAAATTGTTCCTGAGAGGCCTCTCAGCAACACTTCAGAACTGGTGTGTTTGGCTTTATTGCCAAAAAAAAAACCTCCTTCTGGAAAAGAATGGGATACAAGACTGTTTTCTGAGGCAGCTTAGGTTTACGAGTTGTCTGCTGGAATTAAGACCCAAAGTCTTGCCTGCCTCCTAAGGAACCTGGGCTTATATGGCAAACACTGTCTGTCCTCTTTCCCCAAAAACTCAGGTCAGTTTCCAACAAATTTTAGAGGGCAGGGATTACAAGGAGAAACAGTCTCTAGAAGGTTTTGTGGTTCTTAGTAACTATATGTGAAAGGAAAACCCGAAATAATGTTCCCTCCAAAGGATGGCTCTGAAGATAATTAGATAGTAGAGAATCAAGATGGGACAGAAGAATAAGAAACAAGTAGGTATTATTTAGCTGATCTTGGAGTGATGTACGCAGTGTGCAAGCTTCCCTTAAGTACAGATATGAGACTTTGATACCTAAAATGAATCTGACTGCTCTTTTGAAAGAGACTATATGTTTGTGTTCATTCTGCAGCTAGCCCACCAGAGAGTCAGAGGACTCCATGGGCACCGTGCCGTATGCGGAGTTACTGGGAGCAGTGCAGAAAAAAGAAAGGGTAGCACACTGAACTCTCATGGCATTGTTTGTCACCAGCCGCGTTAAAGCTGCCAAGTTTCTCCTGAGGTATGGCATTATTTGCAGATAGAGCAATTCTTCTCTGGCTGTAACTGCACACCAACCACCTTCCTGCTTACCCAGGCCATAGAATTTTACCCGAACGGCCTCGCATATTTTGTTTTTGAGGGGGAGATTCAGCCCATCAGTTCTGATGACTTGGAGACAATGAAAACTGCTGTTCTTGCTAAGTGTCATGACTTAGTGTTAGGAAAAAATCATAGTGTAAAACAGGATTTCTGATTTTTTACTTCCCTCTTTGAGTGTCATTTATTTATTGTTATTTTCTTGTTATCTAGAATGCTTAGTTTTTATCACTCCTGGGCAGTGCTTTATCAGGCACTGAAATGCAAGAAGAGTTGTAAGCACCAGTTCTATGGCTCTGACATTTGGACTTTTTTCTTGCTTTGCAACTAAATAAGCCTTCTTTCCCCAGAAATCTGCATTTGCACGATGGACAGTCCTGTGGGTGGGCTGAGGTTACTTGATTGTCCTGCATGAAAGGACATTTGTTAATCTTTTTTTTGAGTGCTGAGGAAGAAATTCCACCTTGTCTGATAGTGCTCCCTTCAATCCAGGTTCTGCAGCCTGACCTCCTCAAAGTTTGCCCCTGTTAAAGGACATTGTTCTCTCCCAGTAAGTGAGAGCTTCCAGTGCAAAACTAATGGCAACGCCTAGCTGCAGCAAAGCTAGCAGTGTTCCCCTGAACGGAACAAAAAATGTCCAAGTGTGTGAGCTAAGGGCAGGAGCATTTGTGCACTAGACAGATTTGTTAATTCCACTGATTAGATGTGACTAAAACAAACTGCAGTTGCCTTCAGAAAATAATTGTGCGCTGTGGCCCGCAGGTGGCATTACCTCCTTTCGTATGCCTTGCCACCCTCAGACAAGGTCTGATTTCTCACAGGTTCGGATTTGCACCCTGCTGGGAAGGACCGCCCTTCACCTCCCTGCATTGAACGGCGCCTTAGCTGTGCTTACAAGCTCTTGGTCCGGACAGCGAGGGACAAAGTGGGGTGAGCCTGGGCTGCCTGTGGGGCCAGGAGCAGAGTGAGGGCACCACTATTTCCCCTGGCACTGGGCCACTCTCCGGTGCCATGAATCTGGCCTTCCAGCAGACGTCTGGTCCCACGACCTAAAATACATACGGACTAACTTGGTTCTGGCAAATTTCAAGGGACAGTCAGTAACTTTCCCAGAGACCCACACTTCAAATATAGGTCACTGGGTGGGATTTGTAGGTTTTAATTATGAAATAGGCTCATGTACTGGTGATGTTGCAGCTAAGATGACAACTAGCTTGACAGCACAGCTCTCAAACACGCTTTTAATTTGTAGCTTAAGTATTTATAGCGTTGTTCCCTAGCCAAACTCGCTATTTAGTTAATATGGTTTGTAGGAGAGCTTGAGCCTGTCTGCAAGTCTTCTTTGGAATGCTCCTTGCTAGGGTAATTTCCTAATAGTTGGCAACAGACCAGGGCAATACAGTGTAACGCGTATGTCAGGGGACTGGAAATCCCTAGATCTTTAATGCAGTTCTGGCCCTGACTGAGTTTATTGCCTCTGGCAGATCAGTTAAGGGTTATTTTATAAGTAGGGCAGTTTGTCTGCCGTGGGAGGGTGCAGGCAAAGTTGATGTGTGTGTGTAAGTGTCTAATGATGATTGCCCAGTGCTTGCTTAGTGTCTCCAGCATTTTAAGCTTCAGGGTTTTGAAGGTTGGGGTTTCCTGAAGCCAGCGATGGGATGAAGGGGAATTGCTTGCCCATCTGCTTTCAAAGTTTCTTGGTATCCCAGATTTCTTAGATGCCTTAAAAATAAAAATACTACTTATGGTCTCTATGCCTTTCTGATCACTAGGAGGAAGCTGAGCTTTTGGTCTGTTTCCTGAGGGCTTATTAAGGATTCAGTGCTCAATCTTGCACGGTTTCCATTGCTTTGCCTAAAGAGACATTTTTACAAAGAGCTCAGCACTTAACTTCCAATTAACCACAGAAGAGGTGGTTCTCAGTGGGAACTGAGCCCTCCTGAGAGCTTGGCCCACTGCCGTTTCGCTTGCAAAGCCCCATGCGTAGCCAGGAGACTCAACAATAACTAATGAGTTGTTCTTGTTTCCTTGAGTCAGAGCATTTTCTTTAACTGATACCAGGGTTGCTACAGAAATATCCAGGTAATTAGTGAATTTTGGCCTAAGTACTTAAGTTTGTGTTACAGATCAGTGCCTGGGAGTAGCCATATCCAGAATGCGATAAAAATCAGCGTCCTGTGGTGCAGCATTGTCTTTTATGAATAGGTGAAATGTATATCTGAAAGATGCTGGCTGTGATCTTGGATACCTTTAGTTTATATCCCTTAAGGGAGAGATTGTGGCTAATGATGGGAACTAAGAATTTGCTTGAATGCTCTGCTCCCGGCTCTGCTTTGTGTGCACCGAATGAATGGAGGCAAGTTACATAGCCCTAGTCCTGTAGGAAGGGCTGCAAAGCAGGGCATCGTAATGCCCAAGCAAAGATGCCCTACATTCCAGGAAAAAAAAAAAAAACAACCAAAACAAACCAGGGGATGTGAATAATGTTCCCATGTGTTTCTTGTCAGGTAGTCCCAGACAAACATGGAGTGTTGTTCAGGGTAGGCACAGTGAGCGTGACATGGCATGTCACGTATCCAGGCATGCGGCTGCCCGGCTCAGAGACAGTTTCATCTGTCCAGGGAACTGTTTCCCTGTGCTCAGAATCCTCAGCTTCCTGGAAGTAAGTCCCTAAGCCTAGTTTCCATGTTAGTAAAGTTAAAATACTAACCTGGAATGCTTTAAAAATGCAGCTGCATCCCCTGAAGACTTGCCTGCCTCATTGAGGGCGGAGGGCTGGATGGATGCCTTGTCTGAGAGCAGGGCTTTGCGCCTTCCTTCGATGTTCCCTGCCACTGGGTGATGCGCTGCTCTGAGAACAGCGTGCATGAACCAGGACTGGGAACCGAGAGATGAAAAACACAGATTCAATCTCTAGAGCAGGCTAAAAAAAATATCCCTTTGCTTCAGCTTTTCTGGTAAACTGAAAGGGCTTTGAGGTGATTGTTTTACTGCTTTGTTGCAATTGCTCTCCTTTCCTTGAGCTTAAAAGGTCACAACCTAAAGGCAGAAATCCCTACTGGCTGTTTTGAGTTGCCTGAAGTGACCCAACAGAAGTTGCCGGAGGGGCTGTCCATGGGGTGGGCAGTGGCCCCCCAAGCGCTCTGCAGGATGTGTGGGCCCTCTTCTCCTTGGGCCTGGGTTGTGCTCACCACTGCTGCATGGAAAAATTGCTCTTTGCTTTTCCTGAGCCACATCTTCTCAGTTGCATCCAGCTGTGAAGATAACTCACCCAGCCTTTCAAAGGCAGCAGATCTGTATTCCTTTTGAATTGATATACATAAAGTCTCTCAAATCTAAGATAATAAATACCTCTTATCTTTCAATTTCTTATTCTAATCAAGCAATAAACCAAGGTCCAGAACTCCAAGCTACAGGAAATACTACTGAAGCCAGTTACTGTGATTCCGGAGGACACATAGCAATGCTTACACATGCCAACATCAGTCTGAACAGATGACTACAGAATTCCTTCCTTTTGAGAGGAACACTTTCATGGTATCATTTAAACAAAGTTTACTTGAACAGGTTTTATGCTAATTATTAATTCTATGTGACTTAAATATTTTGTTATTTAATAACTGCTTAGGAGAATGAGAGGATCACAAATTTTATCAGAGCGATCAGTAGACAAGATATAAAAAGACAGTGCTTCTGGCATTTTGCTGAGCAGTTGAATATTGCAAGCAGGATTATACAGAAAAGTCCTTAGAAATCCTTTATTCTTTCTTCCTATTGTCTGTCTAGACTGTCTAATCTGTGCCCAAGCTTCTAGAAATGGAGAGAGGATTTGTAGTTGCTTTTAGACGTTATGCAGCATGCTGCATAGCTCTGGGAAAGAACAGTGAATGTCATCTGGAGGGAACTGGGTGACCTCAGGACAAGGATGGCAGGAAATTATGTACTATATGATTATGTAGTTAGCAACAAATATAAAGTATTCTTTGCTGGAAGCTGGAGACTAATCCTTTGGGAAGAACAGAAGGGAAGTCACCAATGTGTTGCAGCTGGGAAATGGAGTGGTGTGCACCAATCCAGAACTGTGTAGGGGCAAACTAGGAAAGAGTTATGTCTAGCTGAGACAAGCCCTGGGAGAGTGTGTGCTGTTCTGCTTGCTGAGAATGGTGAATTCAAGCTAGAAGAGTTAACCAGGGGAAAGGAAAGAGTTCCTCTTCCTGAGAGGGCCAGGCGAGTGGGGCACAGCCGACAGAAAGGACCATGTAATGATAATACTGCTCTTTATCTAAGACGATAAATGCCAGGGAGGTAAATAAGCTGTTTACACTGAAGGAAACTGCTGGGATAATAAGATCAGAAATCAGAATACATTTTGCAGCTCTTGTTAGGGAGGTGTGGGGCAAAGTGTCCGAACCAATTGTGTGCGCCTTTAGGAATGCTCTTGTGTGAGGTAACAGCCTGGCAAACTGTTCAGCTGCGTGGCAGCATTGTTGGATGCTGATTTTATTTGCTGCAACATTGCATTTGTTGCTTAAAATTTCTATTCTAAAGAATAAAAATCTGATGTAGACAAAGCAGATACTCTTGCTTGCCTTAACCAGCTATGCTGTAGTTTGCACCAGAAGTAACCATCAGGGAGACAGCAGACCGAGAGTTCAGACAGAAATGTGGCTGTTAAAGAGGCTGAGGCTCTGGATTCTTGAAATCCATGCTCAGCTCTGCCACTGCTTCATATACAATCTTGAGAACTTGATTTCTTTCCTATATGGTATCAAGAGTCCCTGCAAACGTTGTTTCTCTACTGCACTGGTGTGCAAGTGTCTGTTTCTAGAAGGGAGGCTGTAATAACAGCCCCTCCAAAGAAAGGAAGTAAACAGGCAAGCAAAGATTTGGGCATTTTGCATTGCAGCCATTACTTTCTCTGCTCTGTGCCACAGCACAGGGAAGGATCAGTCTCCTCAAGACTTTAGCGAGGACTTGTTAATGAACTTTGGGTTCCTCAGATAAAGAAACGGGGAGATCATGATGGAGAGGAAAATGTACTAAAAATGCCTTGAGTCTAATTATGCCCAGGGCAGGACAAACATCACAACTGTCTTCTAATATTAAGAAATCCAAAGCAACTCTTTTGGAAGGACTGTGGTTCTCCTGGATGCAAAAGGCAGTAACTTAAATAAAGATGACAAGCACAGGAATAATTCATCACATTTTCTTATCGTTATCAGCTCCCCCCCGCTCCTTGCCTGGGCAGACGCCCAGTGTTGCTCACAGCCATCGTGATGACTGCTCTTTGCCCAGAGCCTTGGGAAAGCTGCGGCTTGGCAAGCCTGAAACAGTGACTGCTGCTATTTAGAAATAGTCACTGTAGCCAGGGAGAAGCCTTGGGTGTCTCTGAACTGTCACCTTTCATACTTACAAACATTAGTGCAATGTTCCCCAAACACTTCCCCTTTTTCTAGAAATTTTTCTGATTTCACCTGAGTTACACCCCGAACTTGCTGATGTTTACTTTGTCCCTCTGAGCTCCTCCCGTACGGATGCTGCAGGAGAGAAAGGCTTGGTGCTGTTGCCAAAGGTGAGGTGCTACGAGGACATGCCTAGTGGTGAACGGTTCTGTCCATAAAGGGGTAGAAGCACAGCAGAGCCGATGTTGCAGCATTAGTTTCCAGGCATCCTGCTGCTCCATATCCCCAGGTCACCAGGTGCGTGATGCGTCTCCCTGTGTAACGTGTGGATCCCACCCACGGGACCGAGAGCTGTGCCTGGCTTTAGGCGGCAGACAAGCCTCTCCCTCTGCTCCCAGTTCATAGCCTTGAAACTTCTTTGGTATTAAAGTTCCTTCCAATGAAGACAGAGAGATAATTTGTTTTTAAATGTGCCACTTATTGATGGAACTTCCATATCTTTGGGGATATGAGCCTCTCCAGACTCAGGCAACACCTGAGTAGAGTTTCATGCTCACGTGTTTTATCAGCACTCCTGGAAGCCTAACATCACTGTTGATCTTGTCTTACTTGTGAAATACAGCCTACAGCAGACCTTTCTATGGAAATTCAATATTGAAACTCAAGAGCAAAGACCTGTCGTTACTTTGGCATTGCACAAATAACTTGTTAGCTCAGTGAATTTTTAAACAGAAAAAAGCAATCTTGTTGTTATACCTGTTCCATATTTATCAATAGACAATGGTAGTGCAGAACATTGGCAATCATTACATTCATTTCTTAAAATGAATCAAATGAACAGAAATCGTTAAATGCTGGAGTACAATATAGCTTATAAAACTCCACAGACGTCAGGAAACTTGTACTGATTGGGCTCTTAGATGTTGTTTTTCTCTTGCTTAGGAAAGAGAATTGTAGTCAGCTTGCAATCTCCCCAACATTGTTCATGAAGGAAGCAGACAAAAAGTACCAATGAAACAGAAGGGCTGCAATTTAGTTAATTTTATGCAAAACAATCAGCATTCAAACTGGGAGTTACCAAGCAGAAATAGTATTGATAGAGAAGCCAAAATATTCTCTGTGCATAAACGGTGAAATATTAAACCAGAATCTCGGAGAGACCCCTGGACTGATGTAACTACAGGCCAGAGAAGATGCAAAGGTGAAGTTTGACACTGTCAGAGTTAGGAGGAGTTCAGTGAGGCCATGACGCCCTAGGCCATGCCGCTATATGCTATGAACCAGCGCAGCTCTGGTGTGACAGGAGACCTTCTATCCGTAAGGAAAAACAGAAACAATTTTTTTTCAGAAGAGAGGGTGATTGCTGATAGAAGATGGTTGCAAAGGATCTATGCTAGGGAGAGGGTGCAGAGGGAAGAGCAATAAGGAGGGTAGTAAAGGACAGAGAAATGGAAATAACTGCAGATCAGCTGGGGATTGTAGCTACGAAGGTGACAGCTACGCAGAGATCTGCTTTCTAGGCCCCCAGCTGATGATGGTAGACACTGATGTCCCATTTTGTATTTTACTTGGCATGATAAACTCCTGTTGGCATTCAAGTTAACTAAGCAGACACAAAATATTTTTATACAGAGCGATGTGCACTCCTCTTCCCCAAACTTCATGCACCCCACTGAAATTTTCTGATTAATCAATCTTTGTGCCTTAAATCCTTGAAGGCTCCAGTCCAGTATGTGTAGTCTCTCTGCTTATCATGTATGTGTGCTTCCTCTGCCTTCATTTTTTGAATTTACAGTGTTCCTTGAGTTGTAACCACCAACTGTGTTCAAAGACAACCAGAAGTTGGTTGTGAACCATGTCTGAGGATCATGCTGACCATTAAAATTTAGAAAGGATAGCGGTTTGCAGAGGGAAGCCAAAAGCTATTCATTTTCCAGGATGCTTCCAGCATCCCGTTTAGGTTGGTTTAATGCCTAACCTAGGCTGCAATTGAGGCTAATGCTTTGGTTTTCCTTCAAGTTCCAGTTCTCCATATGCTGTTCTGTTTGCAGCATTTGGTTGACCTGACTGTCTGGTATGGTTTGATGGTGTTTTGCTAGGATTCCTGCGTGTACAGAAGCTAATAAAGGAACTGTCAGCTCAGAAAGCCCATCTTAAAATATATTCCTACTGGCTCGGGATAAGAAATGCAGAGATTCCTTCTCCAAGCCTCTTCCGTGGAATTTGTGATGCTAGTTCAATTCCTTCATTTTCCAGTAACCAAACAATTACTGGGGTCAAGCAGAAGTCAAGGTATAAAAATTAATCGCTATGAGCCTCCTTACCTACAAGCTGGCCATTGTTTACAGGAATGTTCTGGACTATAGCAGTTGTCTTATCTCTTGATGAGTGTTTGTATGCGTCATTCAAATGTGTGTGTTTGAATTCCAGCTTGTATTGATTGAATTGGTCTCTGATAATAAACAGTATAAATAAATCAGATGGGAGTTAAAGCATTGATGGGCTGTACGGGGAGCAGGGGGAGAATTAAATTCAGTGCAGTGACCTCGAGCAGAATGTAATTTCACAAGTGCCTTAAATATGCTGATGACTTAAAATAAGGCTGAGGAAGTTGGAGGGGCAGGAGGGTGGGGGACAGAGGAACAAAACAAACTCATCCAAAATGATTTGGATTTATCAGGATTACAGGCAGATAAGTGGCTTATGCAGTTTATTGTAGGGAAGTGTGAGGTAATGAGGCCAGGGACCAAACGTAATCAGACTCCAGTTGGAGCGAGAACAGCGTGGAATGCAGATCAGAGCATGGCGAAAGGGGCACACGCAGCACTGGGGGAAGTCTCCTCTAAGGTGAAAAGCTGTCCTGATGCTGCTCTTCTTACAGAGCTCAGCTCCACAGCTGCGCTCACTGCGTGGCTGGGAAATGGCTGGTCCTGCTACAGAGATTCCTGTTCAGCGTTGTCGGTCCGTGGACTGGCTTGTAAATAACAGCTGGGTTTAAAATGATCTTTCTCATTGAAGATCTCAGAATACCTCTGCCTGGGAGGAAACCAAGTAAAATGAAGAGGAGGATGGAGGGAATATAGCCATGGCAGCATGAATTAGAGGGACAGAGTCAGGCTTTGTCTGCTGGTGTGAAAACACGCAGGAATCCTTTCATGCGGGTTTGATGAGACAAAAATCCTTCAGGGGCTCCAAGATGCGTGTCTGCTAGTTGCAGATGGATAGAGGAGAATCCAGCTTTTGATGTTACAGGAAACATGAACTGAGCTGCCTAACAGGCCATAGCACTGACTTTAGAGTAGAAAAATGAAAAAGTATTGTTTTGGCCTAATGAGCATCCTGCTGGGCCACAGTAAGGCAAAGAGAAATTGGTGAATCTTTCCAGTGGGTAGATTGCATGGTTTTTTGAAAGTACTTGTTTTCTTCTGGTTTTCGTTCTTTATTGTTAGTTCTATTTTCATTTGTTAAATGTTTGTTTTATCCCCTAAATTGTAAGCTTTAGATTTTTTTCAATTGTGGCCAAGTAACTTTTGAAACCGAATCAAAGGCAGAAATAATAAAAGGATGGTTCTCTGCACTGAAGACTGTTGATGTCCTCACAGCTTTCTTCATTCTGTCAGACAACATATTAACCACCCCTGTTTAAAAAAACATAATTTTTACACTTATTTTTCCCAAAACAAAATAGATATTTGAAAATATAATCTTCCTGTCTTGTATTTTACTGCCCCGATTTCATTTATATCCAGGAAGATTCCCAATAGTTGATAATTTCCAGTATCTTAATACCTAGGGCACATCAGCGATACATAGACTTCTCTTTTACTTTGACTCCTTGCTCAGTGCTGCGTTAGATGGAAATCCATTGTTGTCTACAAGCCATAGCTGCATCTGTTATGTTTGCCATAGTTGAGGAATGCAGCGAGGAGCTACAGGGAAAACAAAAATGGGAACAACAGAAGCTAAGGCAAGAATTTTTCCTTTTCTGAGTCTCTGCAGCCTTTTGTGGCCTCTGATTAACATGCTGTCCAGTTCAGTGTCCCTGCCTGGGATGCTGGATGCACTTTGAGATGCACGCTACCCCCACCCAGAGATGTACATCTTCCTGTGATTGCTTGTGTCGGAATAATAATAATAGTGAAAGAAAGGTGACCTCCATGCACTTGTACCCCATGTTTCTGTTATCCATTGGTTCTCCACAGCAAATGGTCAGCGTTAGTTAGACTCTGCACCCTTGGAGTTCTGTTGTCAGTCTGGGCTGTTGTCACACACTTAGTTAATACCCTCTAGTAATTTTATTTCTTATTCACATGCACACTTAATGTCCTTAGTCATTAGACTGAAAAATGTTAACCTTGTCATAGTTAGTGACTGGAAGCAGAAAAGTCCATTTAATTCTCAGGGGAATGAATTCTAATTTTCTGCTTGTCAGAAAGTGACATTTTACATATTTTTCTCTTTTTTTTTTCCCACCAGTTTAGTGCTAAATTTAAATGTGTGTGTCATAGGAATAGACCTTTTGTCTGTGCTAAACACCCCAAAAGCCTTGGCGAGTATCCAATGTAGGAGACTCTTGACCAGGAGCTGCTGCTAGAGCTCATTTCGTGCACTGAAGAGAGTGAGAGGTGAGAAAGAAAAGTTAGAGATAAGAGGTCATTGCAGAGGGCACATTAGCATTGCACGTCAGAATGCGTATTTTTTCCTCCAGAAAATACAGATGAAAAGCAGCTCATCTGGAATAAAATGTCCAATGAAGAAACAAATTATGTTAATCAAGCAGGCTAGTACTAATATTTGTCAGTAAGATGTGACACCTTCTATTTAATGTCACAAACTAGTGGGAGCTTTTGAAAAATGTACTGGGTGGAAGGCAAGTTGTCTGCAGATATTGAGTTTACTGTTCTTTGAAAGGGAATGACTTGAAAAATAGATGGCATTTATGGGGAAGATAAATAATCCTCCCACAGATTACAGCTGTTCACTGCGTTGTTGTGCTGGTGGTCTTATCTCATCAGTGGATATTTTATAAGGTTCCTTTTTTAACAATACTTCCATAAGGCTGTTCTGAGGAGGACATTGTGTGCTGGGAGCTGGATGTATTTTGAGAAAGAGACACCACTGCAAAGAACTCTGAGTCTAAATTGCAAAGATGGATGAAGTAAAAATGAGGGATGGTTATTTTGCTTTTTACAGATGGGAACTGAAGCAGGGGAGAGTGACTGTTGTAGCCAAAGTCACCCTGGGAGTCCATGGAACTGCATCCTGATCTTTGAAGTCCAATTCCAGTATCTTTACCGTAAATTGTCTTTCTGTTCCCTTGCTGCTGAATGTGGATTGAATATGCACATGTGTAATGAGCCAAACATGTTCTGCATATGTTTGGCCAAATTCTGACCTTAGGGACACGAGGCAAGCTCTCCCTTATCTAGTTAGGAGTGCTTTCATGGCTGGGCTCAACCCAACGAGCACAAACCAGTGTTGGCATTGAGTTTAGGAAACATCCCTCTCCTGGGCTTGTTCAATTCATCCGCCTCTTTGGTGTTTTAACACATTTGAGCTTCTCTGTGAGTTCTGGAGAAGAGATGGCAGGCCAGTGGGTAAGAAACTGCATGGCTGATTGTCTGACCTCTCGTATTGTCTGCGCACCAGATGCTGATTGATGATTAGCATGTAACAAATTAATAAATCAATACCACAAACAAATAAACCATCCATTACAGTGGCGTGTCAAGTCTCTCTCATTTGGGAGAGGAGAGACTGACTTGCAGGCATTACATTCTTCACTGTATGTCAATGCCTCTCGACTATGTCCTATTTTGACACCTGCAGGTATGACATAAAGATGAGATTAATTATATTCCATAGATAATTTGATATGTGCTAAAAAAAAAAAAAAATCTGAAGTTCTGTTCTATGCAGATGTTCTTGACGGAAAGGGTAAGTGGCCAGCCCAGTACCAGTGGGCTCAGGAGGAACAAGTTCAATATGCTATTTTCCTGTCCAGCCCTGGTGTCTTGCGTCGAAGGGGTTATCCATTCTGACTAATTTCAGACAACTGCCTTTGAAGTCTAAAGATAAGACCTTATTGCCCAACCTCCCTCTGTAGCTTTGTGGCAAAAGCAAGAATCTTGTAGTGTATCATTTAGAGGTCTGAATTTGGACTGCAGTCCTGAATCATGATCAGAGAAGTTTAAAATTAATCCCTGTGAAATATCAAATATCACTGATTTTAGTCTCTCTGAGCCAGAACCAAGCAACAAATGGAGTTACTGGGTTGTCATCAGTAGGCTGTCAGAAGCACAGACTTTCATGCATCTGGCCTTGCTTTTCAGAAATAAAAACCATTTACAGGTGTTGTGATACATTACAGAATACAGCTAATTAATGCCCTTGCAAGAATTAGAGAGAGATTCAGACAGAATTCAGAGGTGGTTTCTGAATCCAGAATGGGACAAAGGAGGAAATAAATTCCGGATTGGCCTGACGGATTTTTCCATTCTCCTTACATAGGAAATGTGTACGTACTTCTGTGCAGTTCTTTGGGCATTATTTATACGTTCTAATAAATGACAAGTATATGTATGCATAATTAGAAGGGACAATAAAGAAAAGCAGTTGATGAAATTGAATTATGCCTAATAAAGCTGTAATTTTATAGAGAAGTCTGTCGTCATGAGGAGAGAAAGTGAAGCTTGCTTGTTTTATTAGTGTTGTGAGAGACCTGAGCTGGAATTACAGTCTTATAAGCTTTAATATTTTATGATGTCTCATTGTATTATAAAGAACTTATTTTCTAACTCTTTATTTCACCCATTTGTGGGCCGTTCCTAAAGCAGCATATCCTGCCCTGCACTCTAGTCTTACTGGCTTCCTAGCCTTTTATGCTATTCTGGCTCTGCAGGCCCTGGGTCAGCTGTTGTCTAGGCTTAATTTAAGGACCATTTGTGATTAAATATGACTGTAAATCTGTTCTCTGCATTTTGGACAGATATGATCCTGCCTCAAGTGGCAACTTGATTAATGGATCTGGGAGTCAGCTGAAGTCTAAATTCAGAACTGTTTCTCAGAAGCACAAACCTGGGGAGGTTCACAAGCTAGTCCAGCACTAGCAGATAGTAGAGCTGATGTATTTTATGTCATGTATCCAAAACCCACTTATTTAGGTGAGGCTAGATGAACAAAGGAACCTTTTGGAACCTGAGGTATAGCACAAACTCTGCAAACTGGCTGTCACCTGGCCTTATGGGGATCGTTCATAGGCATAGGCTTACAGGGCAACAGTGTGTATTTATCTGCTTTTTCACATTAAAAAAAAAAGTGAAAATCATCAGCCTGACTTCTCAGGACCTTCCCTTAAGCACGAAGGGCTGTTTTGTTGGCCCTAAGGATGTGTTGCCACAGAGAGCACCCATCTTTCCCTGTGACTACAGCCAGGAAGGAAATGAGGCAAGGGACAACATCTCTCTGCCCAAGTGAACCGAGAAACGCTGTCCCTCCCTGCTTTCTCTCCAGCCTGTGAGCTGTATCTTGGCTTCTACTGCGAGACTGTAAATATGTGGGGTTTGTTCGTTAAGCAAGTATAATGCTAACATGGAAGCTGTAATACACATGATGGGGAGCACAAGAAAGCTTTCATTTAAAAAAAGGACATGACTGTGCTCTGGCAATAAGAGAGTAATGGCTGTGTAATTTTTCCAGACAGGGACTGTAGCTCACTGGATTTTTTTGGGCTTTTGCTTTGTTTTTGTTTTTGCTCCAGCTTTTAAGGATGAGACTGTTGTGTCTGACGCATGTCAGCAAGCAGAGGAGATTCACTAGCATAGCTGGGTTCATCCTGCTCCCCGGTGAGGAATAAAAGCATTAACCGTCTCTCACTTCAGGAGGAGAAGGGGGGGCTGTTTTCAGCCTGCGAGAAGTGAGAAGGCATTGTCAGGTTTAGGTCAGGCTGGAGCACAGGGCTGTGCGGCACTCTCAGCAGGACAGATTAGCCGGGTGTCACACGGCAGCCTGGAGGCATCATTCGGAAAAGGCAAGAGACAGAAGTGTGTGTGTGCAGGGTGTGGGGGGGGTGAAGGCTGCCACGTCTCGTTTTGGTGCAAGGCTGTTTTCTACAACAATGATCTTTCTGGAAAGCAGACTCAGAAACTGGATCAAATAAAGAGCCTTTATCAAGCAAGCAGGGAGAGAAAATGGCCACTTCTACACTGCCTATATTAGAACTCAAAATAACGCTGTTATTGGAGCTGTTAGAAACACGGCTTAACGAGAGTCCTGCCCAGCCGCGCTGAATCCCAGTCTGGTCTCTGCACAGCCTGATCCTGCGGTCAACTGCACCCAGTAAAGCTGGTGTCAGTGGGGCCACTGCACTGAAAAGGACAGTGAGGGGGAGGAATGAAGGTTTTTTCTGTTTTCTTTATTTCTTCATGGTTACATCTATTTTTGTGCTTTGAAGTTCTCAGGTTTATGTCAATCTTTGGTGAATCTTTAGTTTATTTCACTTCTTTAGTGAAGCAGATAACGCATGGAGGGGGGAAATATGCAGGAAAGGGCCAAATTCAAATCAAACTTGGGCAACATATGCAACCTGCGACAACAAGATGTAATTTACATTAATAAAAACACATTGTACTGATTAATCACTTCAAAATTTTGGCCATATATCAACATAGCTGTGTAACTGCAGCGTGCACCTCACCTAAACCAGGATGCATAAGGTTATCACGCAATAAGGAAACAATACAGCTTGGAATAGAGACATAGTGAGCTGCCTCACAATAAAAATGGTAAAACTGCATCTCTGTTATTATCACTCATGTCCTGGACTCCAGGTTTACTGATGTAGTCCCTTCTTTCTATTCCAAAACAATTAAATGAATAAATACAAACTTGAAAATCCCTGAAACAGTAGCTTGCCTCATTATTGCAGTAAGTGTGCAATGGACATTGAATGGTGAGAGATTTAAGGTACAGAGCAAGCCTCAGCAACTTCAGTTGGGTAAACTTAGTTTTTGCCTGTGTCTAATCTAAAGTTTGGATAGGCATCCAAGTGTTCAGAGGTCTGGGTGCCATAAGGCTTTAGATATGCTTCAGTATGGTTTGCGGTACAACACTGAAAATGCCTGAGGAATATGTGAGGAACCTTGGGATGCTGCTGTCTTCTGGGTCTCACAGAGACACACGAAAGTAGAATTGGAAGGGGTTTTGAACATCTTCCAGTTCAGCCCTCTGCCAGTGGCAGCACTGGCTTATAGCTTATGTAATATCTTTATGCTGATTATTGTTAAACGTAAACCTAGTATTTGAAATGCATTTATTTATTATGAATCATTTTAAATTATGGAAAAATGAAGCAGAACCTTGGTCAGTGTTTTCTTAGTTTGTTAGTAGGAAATTAAGACCTTAATGTTTATTGAAATATAAAAAAGAAATGCACGATGCTTGCATGAAATATGATTACCTTTTTCTTAGCTATGATTAAAATCCTGAGCTTTTTGTTACTGACACAAGTCAGGAGTAATAAACTTACATGATATAAAAGATATGACAGGTAATTATCCTCAGAGATACTATCTAAAAAAGATACTTTAATGTATTGTACTACAAGTACCTAGCACATCTCTTCCATAAAATGTAACCTCTATTATGCATTTCCAAAGAGTATGAAGTGCGCTTATTCTAAGCTCAGACTTTTCATATGCTCTCATCTCTTAAAAAATAAAAAAAAAGCACCACGAAGTAACAACCAGCCTTTGATCTATAATTTCCTGTGCTGTTGCTAAACATACAGTGAATTTTTTGTACTTTTAGAAGGTTTACTAAGGCTGTGCAATGTTACTTTTGAGATCAATGTGCTGATTTAAGAATAACTAAAGCATTAAAGGCTGGAAAAATCTTGCACTGGGGATCAGACATAATGATGTTCTGAAGAATACATTGCCTCATGTGTCCAGCTAAAACTTTGCATGTTACAGTAAATACAGCTGCATTTGCTTAAATGAGAAAGAATTAAATCACCTGCTATGTTTACCTTTATACTTATCAGATGGTCTGACGCCATCCCATCCTTTTTTGAACATCTGGTGATCTGCCTCCCTAAAGCTGAGATCTGTCCATACGCTACAGCACTGCACGGTGGCCATCTGAAGCCATGGCAGTTCACGGACTGTGCAGAGGAAAACGCAGATGCTTCAGAAGACTCTTCATGAACACAGCCTCCAGTTTCTCTGCAAGCCTTGTGCTAGATGTCCAGTGGCTTACCACCATCCTGGGATGCTTTTGGACGTTTCATGCTCTATCAGAGCCTGTAAAAACCAGTGCTCAGACTGGTAAGTGTGTCTTACTCCAAAGGTGGCAGCACTACATCTTCCTGCACGGAGATGAAAAGCTGCCCTGTGGTACTCTTCAGGTTATATCAGAGAATTTCCAGTTGGAAACCCGTATGGAAATAAATCCACCACTGAGGCATACAGAAAAGAGCACTCTTTTAATCTCTTTGATCTGTTCTCCATGTAACAGAGCAAGTCTTGAGATGCGTGTGAGCAGCCTGAAACCCTAAGGTCAAAATTATCTCCAAGTCACCAAACAAAAATAGCGACCCTTTCCAGTGTTTTGTTTCACTAATGCAACATGATTCAGATTTGTGTTGTGTTGTTTTCTGGTTTTCTTTTGAATTTATTTCTCAATACTGCTGGTCTTTTCCATGTACGATAGAGCAGACTGAAGGGGCAATGTTTTGTTCACTGACAAGCTGATCAGTTTCAGAGCACATGGTAGCATTTTACAAATTTATTACACTGTGGTCCTATGAAATGGTTTGACATGCTTTCAGCCGGTTAAATAACAATTTGATGGGATGTGAAAACCACAGGAGAAAGGAAGAAGGTCTGTGAGTTGGCCTTATCTGTTTTGCTACACTGACACTTGCAGTTTGAAGGGGAACTAAATGCAGCACATTCAGGAACCTGATGCAAGAAGTGACCTGGCTTGGGCTTCACATGGGAGTAGCGATTTCTGGTCTGGTTGTCAGTGACTATGTTAGGCTAGTGTTTGTCGCTTTGGTACTTTGTAGAATGTGGAAGAAACCACAAAGAATCCTTCAATAAAGGGGGAAATTAAGTGTGTGAATGGGGAGCCTTAGGCCTCTGAAAAGGAAAAAAAAAAATCTACCTCCTTTGTTTTGTAAGGCAAACTATCTCAGAATTAAAGTTACTTCAGGCTGGCAGAGTAGTCAACAGCAGGAACTGGAGACAGTAATTTTTGCACAGATGTAGGACTGCAGTGGGTATCCGTTAGGGTAGTCACAGCATGTAACTGCAGAAATGTCTCATGCAGAACAGAGATCAGATTTATTCTCTAAGCAGCCACCTTTTACAGTAGCTAGATCAATTGGCTCTGCACATGCTGTAGTTGCTTTTCATTTTGCTTCTTTCAAAATGTACAGTGACACTTGTATGGTGACTGCAATTTGAGTAGTGCTACTTATTCAGAATCATTATTTCACTATCATCTAATAAAAAAAATCTTTATTCTCTGATGCAAAATGCATTTTAAATAAATAATAATCTTTCAACTCTGAGCTCCTGGTAAAATATCTTCTATTAATGAAATTATAAATAGCAAGTGCCAGTTTTGTGCCAGTTCTAAGAGCACGAAAAAGAACACATTGCGAAGGAAAACGCACCAGGTTTTTGTCACCCAATTTTGTTGTTAATAAAGCAAGTGCTTGTGAGAAAGATAATTCTGATTTCATAGTTATTCAACTTAAATGCAACTGTCATTTAAGCCTCTACTATTATTTCACACTCAGGAAAGTATATGCAGACACACATCCACGGTGGCAAAAGGTGCATGGCTGACCTATTTTAATGTCTTGCTGTGGTGACTGTATATCAAATAGAGTAACATTTCTGCATATGCAATTCTGAAAGCATCATCCATAGTTCCTCTTCAGAATGAACCTGTTACCAAGAACTAGTTTAGCTGAAGACAACAGTCAAAAGACAAGATGGCTTCAGTTTTCTGAAAAATTTTAGTCAACTAAGGAGGAATTGATATGCATACCAGTTTGCTAATGTGAACCTTAGACCACCAAAAGCTTTATGAAAGACTACACCAAATGAAATTTAGATTGAAGCATAGAAAACATCTAAGTACACTTGCATCTTGTTTTCAATTTTTGGTTAAAAATAAACTGCATAACTTTTTATATATGTTTAGAAACATCACGTTCTGCTCTGACTTGCACACAATCATAGGTCTAGGACTTCTATATAGAATTAAAATTGTCTTGACTTTTTCTGCATTTTTTAAGGATTTAATTTTCTTTTGAAGCATTTCCCCAGTGTGTTCACTGGGTTTACTAACACTGTCCTGACCTTGGAGATAGTGTGGTATTTTATGGTGTGCAGTGACATTTATGTGCCCAACTTGGCTCCAATAAATAGGTTAATTTCCGCAAATTAAATGCCAGGTTTGAAACATTAGAAGGCGATTTAATAATTCTGTATCGGCCTTTTGGATTCACACTTGGGGCAGTTGACTGCGCAGTCCTTTGTCAGCTGCAAATCCACAACTTCTACACAATTTTTTTCAGGTATAAAGTCTAAAACTAAAAGTGTTGGGAAAAGAAATAGTCAGGTTTATAGTTTCACATATTCTTGAACATCAAACCCTCAAATATGTAAATCAATTAACAACTGACAGATTTATGCTAGAGGAATGAGTTCAAATTTTAGAAAATATTCCTTACACATCCCAAATTAGGCTATATCAAGGTATCTCCTGAAGTAAAGGTACCTTAAATGATGGAAAGTATAATTAAAAACCCTTACTTGTTAGTACAGAGTTAATATTCAGACATTGGGAATAAGATTCAGAAGTGTCCAACTGTAGATGCTGGATAAATAATTTATTTTGGTTTTCAAAAATCAAACCATGACTCATATGGATTTGGATTTCACTTAATACAAACATCTACTGGCTATTAGGTGCCAGCTTTGGTTCTTTAAAATAACATTTTTTAAAAAACAGTGGTCTTTTTAAAAAGAGCTCCCCTTTCTTTTGGCCTGAATTAATGTAATTTTGTTGCTACTAAATTACACATTAATTGTTACTATACCTGTTTATATAAATCAGACAAGAATAAGAGAATCTATATGTGACCTTAAAATAAACTGAAGAACCATGTGATTAAGATAGAGATACAAACCTAGCAATGACAAGAAAGCACACTGATTTAAAATATTGTTCTTACAATTATCTTGCTTGTTCAAAGAACAGCTTGCACATTATACTTAGTAGCGAAACTGCAATTTAGCTTAAAATTTCCAGAGTTTGATTCCAAGTTATTCTTTATTCTGGTTTTTAAGTAATGCGTCTGAAGTTACTTCTGCTATGTATTCTCATTCTTGGGTAATCTTTTCAAAGGATATGAGTCACTCCTCCGTTATTTGTAAAGAATATGGAAAAAGTAAAATATTATTATTTTGTGGGCATTTGGAACTGGATGTGGGATAGTTGATCATTGCGAGTCATTTCTTGGGAAGGAGGAAACACTAGCTCCTGACCTACTGCTATGACTTACTGCTGACTCAAGAAGTAGATATTGATAGCTGCAGAATACAAAGGAGATCTTGCAGCAGTATTACAGAGGAAAGTCTTTCCTCTTTAAGTTATAAGGAGTTATAAGAAGCTGCCTGTATTGATTTCGTGGAGGCTGTTATTTGTTTAAACAATCTCCTAGCTTAAGCACGTTAACCAATTAGAACTATATCCTGCAAATAGTTGCTACAACTAAATGAGTCTCCTGAGTTTCCAGAAGTTCTGGGAAGTCTTCAGGTAGGTAATGAAGCACAAGACTGAGCTCCATAGCACTGAGGTAGCCACAGCAGTAATTTCCAATGCGATCCCCTACTGTTTCTGAGTCTTTCACCAGTCCTGGTTGGAATAAATATTGGTATAAACAAAACTGAAGCAACATAAACACTTTGTAACACATTTGCATTCTGATCAACTAATTGAAAACAAACTGTTCTGATACCAAAACTGATTTTTGAAAGTGACTTTGTGTCACTGGCCTTTGTATACTTCATTTATACCAATCAAGCAGCTGCACTGGGAACTACTCAGTTACTTACGTGTGTAACTACACAAACTACCTGTAAAGTACACACAATGCAAAAGCAGTGCATTTAATAATTACGACTTAACTATAGTTATGATTTGCCTGTTATTTTCAGACTGCAGTGGACACACTATGATGAAGCCTGATAATTATATTTTCTGCAGGTATTTTTGTTTGCTTGTTTGTTGTGGTTTGTTTTTTAACGAGGAAAGCTTCTTTCCAAAAGCAAGGATGCAGTTCCAAGGCAGCTTGAGCCAATTTAAGTCAGGACTGCTACTCTTCTTTGCCTCTTCTCATTCTCTTTCTGTACAAAAGAGATGAATTTGTGCTAGCACAGGCACTTGAGCAACTGAATAGTGGGCCAGTTCAGAGTGCTGATTGAAAACTAATTCTAAACACATATTCCAATACTGGTAATTGATGAACTGGGAATGAGCAGCAGGGTAGGATTCTCAGGAACATGGCAGTCTGTATTTATGTTTGAAAAAGCTGCTGTGAAACGGAGTCTGAATGGAGGCTTTCATGGAGAAATAATTATAAAAATGTGCTCTATCATTACAAAATAAGTTTTTTAAATACTTCCAATAAATATTTTAAAATCGTAGTCTTACTAATGCTAGTAAAAGTAGTACCTGCTCTGTGATCTTCATATGAGTTTATTCATTGTTACTTCTAAGTAAGCCTGAAACAGTGTTAACAGCTTGGATGCCACAGATTTCAAAAAATCAATAACAAGTAAAATGCTACATTAGAATGTTTGCACTTTAGCAAAATGATTGTGGATGTTTACATAAATTGTTTTTAAAGCATAAACATTTAACAGTCCAACAGTCCACTACAGAATGTTAACTTAGGGATGCAAATGGATCTATGTGCCTCACTGTTATTTCTTGATGTCAGTCAGAGGGCTCACATGGCCACTTCAGATCCTTCCAAAAGGAACCTTTGGAGCTTTGGATTTGAACACCACGTTCAAGTTCCAACCCTGGAACAGCTGATCTCCAGCCAATAAATCCCTGGGTAGTCTTAGGTACTGGAGGAGATGGCATCACCTAGAATAAAAGTAACATGTAGAATTCAATGATTAAAAGGTTTTTGTCATGTAGCATCCTCTTTTGTGCTGTAGTGTGGATGGAAATGAGAACTTATAAAACATAGTGGGTTTAAATGCAATCTGCTGAATTAATATCCTGAACACACACCGACATAAATGGAAGGTAATAAGAACTTTGAAAGATAGCCCAGTTGCATGCACGTTTGATTTATAATATAGGATACTTAATATTTTTAAAAGTCATTAGAATAATTTAGGTCCCATTCTATAGCAAGGCACAAGGAAAGAGAGAAATAAAATGGCCACATTCTGATGAAGTAACTAACTTTCATTTACCACCCTTCTTAAAAAAAGAAAAAAAAGTCTTTTGGTGCCCAAATTGATACGTATAACAGGAAATAAAAAAGTAAAGTTGTTGTTTAGTAGTGTATGTTATCATACTTTTTAAGAAAAAATTTTGCTCAATACTTTTCTAAGGGCTTTACTGGCTTTACATTATTAGAAGAATTTTATCTTCAGCTTTAGCTTTTTTTTTTCCTTAAGAATAACAATAATAATAGTAAAAATCTTTAAAAGTAGTTAAATTCTCTAAACAGGAGAAATACTTGCATTTTATACTTGCTGTAATGTATTTGGCAGCAATGCAGCTACGGAATAATAGTTTTGTGGCCAAATGCTAAAGATATTACTGACCAAGCTGGCTTTTGCATCAAGAACTACTTATTCGTTCCACCTTCTTTCTACTTTAAAAGATGGGTAAGCATCAAGTTAATCTGCAACTAATCTAGCTAAAAAGGAAACAAAACAAAAGCCAACAGTCTCTGTTCACTGACTGCTGTGCTTACTTTGGCTGAATCATCTCAATTGGGCACGTTATATCATTTTAGCATCTGGGGACTTAGTAGAGAAATACACAGCAAGAGAACAATGTTTCAGTTCTCTTGCCAGAGTTGCTTCACTTTGTTCTTTGGCCAAGATTAGAAAATGTTTATGATATTTAGGTGGAGCAGTTCCTCTGAAAAGATAATTTTTGTGGCCAAAAGTGCCACCCACTGAGCAGGATAATGAAGGAAATGATGTCCCATTTATAATCCGGGGGAAGGGACTATGAAGAAGCAATTATTAATCTAACCTACAGAGAAGAACAGATACAGTGACTGAAGGCAAATGTGCAGAAAGACACATAGTTCTGAATAAGGGCTCAAAAAACTTCACTCTGAATATGTAAAGGGTGACCTAAATCACAGCTAAACCTTATCTTCCTTACCAAATAAAGATTCTGAGGTGAAATTGAAATTATGCTGCCTGTTTCAGTATGCACCAGGCGCACCAGGCTACACATGCTACTGTCTGCGTGATTTGTTAACAGATACACACTCTCACTGTGCTGAAGCAAAGGTAAACTTGACTGAAATTGGAGGCTTGAGACAAAACCAAAGAGCAAGTAGCACTAATGGTAGAAATGCTGCCATTTCATTTCTCTGCCACGCTCAGCACTAGCTCTTAATTTTTTGTTTCAATTTAATCTCAGTAAAAGCTTTTACTACTTCCTCATTGTATCTCCCCACCCTTGGAATCCTTTGGAAGAAAGCTAGTTCAGCAAGTAGGAATTTCCAATCTCTTTTGTTTGCTTAATCTTCTGTAAGTGGACTAACCTTCCTTTTTGTTAGCATATTCTGCTTCCCCTTTTACGAATATGTTCCTCTCCCAATGTCACTGATTTAGGTGCCTGTACAGTTATCCTATTCATTGGTGGTTCTGACACTGTGTATTTATAAATCAAACCATCAGTCACATTCCACTCTCATTTCCAGCTGTTTGACAACATTTGAACTCTGAATATGTGAATATAAATCATATAATAGAAAATCAAATAGTTATGAATTGGCTCATTAGAACTGGCTTCTTACTAATTTCTGCCACTAAAGAGGACAGTGGCATTGCCAAAAAGAAGACAGTTTGAAATAAAGCTAGAAAAATGACTGCATCTTAACCAATAGTTAAAATTGAGAGTTAGGGTTATGATAAGCCTTGAAGACAGACATGTATACTTGAGCAATGAATGGTCAGCAGTCAGAAACTGCTCTGTGAGCACTCTTCTGTGCTAAGCTATACAGCTGACTGCTCTGTTCCTGGATGTCACAGAGGAGTGCACGAGGGAGGTGCGTTCCAGAAAGATGACTATGTACAGTGAAAGCTCTGTGAACTAACTATATCCAAAGGGCAATTCCTTGTATTAAATGAATGCTTTCAAAGCATTGCTTGAGTTGCAAATAAAATTTACTTTGACCTTTAGTTGAAGGCCCACCTCTATAAGACAACTGTTTTTTAGAGCTTGTGTGGTTTCTTAAGAAAGATATTGCTGTATTGCAATTTTAAAATCTAATTTTCTAACCTTAATGTGTTTTTCCACAGGTGTCACAGGTCGAACCTGCAGATGTTCTGGAAGCTGTATCTTGGGCTTTTTATCTTCTTTCTTTTCATCTTGAATCAACTAAAACCAAAACATCAACATTAAAAATGGGACTCTTTATCTTTTGAAATATGCTATAATATCTGATATCTACACCACTCCCCTCAGCGTTGCATCTGAACTCCCTTTTCTTTCCATCTAAACCAGGACTACATATTGTAGTGCTTTGGAAATCAGTGTAATGTATTTTTTGGTTTCAGAAAGTGATGTAACTCTGAATTTCAGATGAAAGGCTAAATATTGCTGAGTGATTCCAACTCCCTTAACTACATCACTCGTCCAAAAAGGGATAGAAATATATGCTAAATATATCGTATATGACCACAAACCAAAAATTAATAAATGCTAAATACAAATGTTCACCAATAGCAACAATGCATAGTTTATAAACCTTTCAGCTGTAGATCTATTAGTACTGTGCAAATGTACATAGTGCACATGTGTAGGTATGACAGACCATAGTTATGGACATTGAAGCCTAGAGGACCAAAGTTTTCTGAGGTGCTAACATGGATGCCTACAGGAATTTTCAAAAAATCCTAGAACAGACCCATGGAAAGTACATTTATAACTATTCAGGGGGTGTATCAATATTGTTCTTTCGCAACAAAATACTGTGATTCCAAATGTAACATTATGTGCTACTATATTCTAATATCTAAACATCACTGAGGATAGACATCTCTCCAAATATTTTCATTTGTTGCAAATTCCTCCACTGAAAATTTAATTAGTTTGGACCTTTCCCCCTACATTTTTAAACTACCATATGGATAGACAAAGGGGAAATATTTTCCTGTCAGTGTGCATCTAGTACTTGTTAACACTATTGGGAGTTATGTTTCTCAAGAGAAATATATCAGAATATGCATAGCATATAAATTACCACTTGATGTATTTTATTCAGAGGACAATTGAGATTTTGAACCCATCTTAAAAGTAGTGCACTTGTTACCTCGGAACCTAGCTTAGTAAAGCATAGTTATTACTTTTCTAGTCTTCTGTGCTCTCCTAATTTCCTGTCCAGATAAATTTGTGTACAAGTAATTTTCATGTGTTGCTTATATGCCATTCAATTTTACCTCCTCAAGAGGTGTTTTCAAGAATCCCCATTTGTGAGACCATCTTATTGCAGCTTTTAGTTCATTTTCAATGTATTTTTTCCTGAAACAAAGAAATATTCAAGATTACTTTGAAAGTTTTAGAAATATTTAAGATTACTTTGAAAGTTTTCATTAAAAAAACAAACATGCAAACTCAACTACTACTGTCACAAAACACAGCACTTTAGCATGAATCTTTAGACCTTTACCTCAAAACAGCAAGTTTATGTATGAGTTAACAATTGTCTGACTCAGAAGTAAGGGGAAATATTTTCCATAGGTTGGAAATGAAACAGTAGGTGTGAATGCACTTCCTTGTAAATTATTTTTATGTTAGGAATTGGAGGAGGTCAAATTTGCTACGATACATTTTTTGAAAGACTTGAAAAGTAAGGAGCAATGTCCTTTCATACTTACATTACTATTGTCTGATGAAATGACCCTCTGTCCCCCGCCCTGCCCTGGCCCTACACCCTGTTCCTCACACCCAGCAGGAGACAGATGCAAACACTGAGCATGCGGGCAGCGCTGGCTGCTTCGCGTCTGGCACTTGCTGCTGTGCCTGTCCAACTGAGGGCTATGCCACTTGCAGGTACTAAAAACCCTGGGCTTTTTCCAGATGGCAGGCTTCTGAATCATAGAACAGTTTGGGTTGGAAGGGACCTTTCAAGGCCATCCAGTTTCATCTCCCCTGCAAGGAGCAGGGACATCTCCAACCAGATCAGGTTGCTCACAGCCCCGGCCAGCCTGGCCTTGAATGTTGGGATGGGGCATCCACCGCCTCTCTGGGCAACCTGGGACAGTGTTTCACAACCCTCAGTGTAAAAAATTTCTGCCTTGTATCTAGTCTGAATTTACCCTCTTTTAGTTTAAAACCATTACGCCTTGTCCTGTCACATCAGACCCTACTAAAAAGTTTATCCTCATCTTTCCTGTAGCCCCCTTTAGGTACTGGAAGACCGCTGCAAGGTCTCCCTGGAGCCTCCTCTTCTCCAGGCTGAACAGCCCCAGCTCTCTCCGCCTGTGCTCATAGGAGAGCTGCTCCAGCCCGCTGATCATCTTCGTGGCCTCCTCTGGACCCGCTCCAACAGAACGAGCACACGCACTTTACAAACATACGTGAAGTGAACATCTAAATAGATTCCTTCAGCCTCTGCTCGCCAGAGAGTAGGCACAGAGCTGCTGGAGGAGGCTGCTTTGGGCGGGAGGGGAAGGGGGCGGCCGGAGAGCAGCGATAGAGGCGGCTCGGGGCCGTTACCAGCAATCATCCCGCGCTACGAAGTTGCACGGCTCTGCCCGGTCGGTGCGCGGGTCAGCCATGTCCCTGCCGGCCTGGCCGTTGCTGCGCAACCGCAGCAGAGGCGGTGCTCGTGCTGGCGGCGGCACAAAAGGGCGGGAAGGGCCGGTGCGCGTGCTCTGAGGGCTGGCGCTATGGCGCGGTCCCTGCGGCCACGGCGGTCCGGGGGGCGGCACCTTCGCGTCTCTGTCCGTCTGTTGTTCCCCCACTTCGGCCGGTGGCCCTCCTGGAGGGGTGCCATAGCCACGTCTCTCAGGTGAAAGGCTAAAAATGCCCGTTCTGTGTTTGCTTTAGGTCTCTCAGGAAACCAGGGGAATAGTAATTGATGTCAGTAATTTTGTGGGAGTGTCTCTGAGTGGTTTTTTTTTAAATGTTACTCAGAAACAAAACATGTTTGGATTAAGCTGATGAAAAGCTGTTACCTTGCTTGAGGAGTCAGCCATGTTCCAGAAGAGGTGTTGTCTAAACCCTGTAATTTGGTGATTAGCCAGGCTCCCCTTAGTGGAAAACAGATAGTTGGACACCTTTCTGGATGCTGAGTTGTTAAGAGTCTTTTTTTAAACCTGGACAAGGGAGTTTTTCAACAGCTAAAACCTTGCAGTATTTTAAATTGTAATAGACAGGAAAAATGGTTGAAATATACTGGTTTGTTTGTTTGGTTGGTTGGTTTTTTTTTTCTGATAAGAATCAGCTTGTTAGTGTGCCCAAAGCTCAGACTGTTTGTGCTATGGGTGTTTGCTTCTGTTTCCTAGGTTTTTAATCTGCTATCTCCAATTTCTAGGTCCTCTTGATATACATCAAAATTATCTTTTGGTAACTGTAGTGGGAAATAATATTGCTCTTGTAACATACAGTGTCTTTCTGATTCCTTTTTCTGGTAGAAGTTTTACTTTATGAACTACATGCTAATATTAGAAGTTCTGAGAAAGACCTCAACATACTTTATGGGTTATATGTAAGAACCCCAAAAATATTTACAGCTTGTAAAAAGTTCACTGTATTCCAGTATATTAATATTTTTGGCTCTCCATCAATTTTTTAGTAATTTTATTTTCTTGCAATTGCTTTATAAAACATTTCAACAATGAACATGGCCAACTGGCTTTTTGCCCTCATGGGTTTAAATAGTTCCCTGACCCCTTTCTTTTCGGCTGGAAACTGGCTTGTGCAAACACACTGTAAATACTTAATGTGACTTTTTCACACCGTTGGACAGTTATTATGCTTATTATAAAATAAATGCAGAAAGGTTTTGACCTAAGCTGAGTGGTTTATAGGTACTGTGTTTGAATGCTTAATTGCTAGCTTGTTATTTTTTTTTTATAGAGCAAAGGATCTAAAAGCCTTAAATATTTGAGTATGAGAGGACTGTATATACATTTATTAGTCATTTTAGAAGTACTAAGAACCTCTATTTGAGTAAGAAGAGAAAAAAACCTCCTGTAGTCCTAAAATAGCAATTAATACTGCTCTTCTGGGCCTCTAAAAATCATTAAACTATCAACAAATAGCATATTTCACTTACATGCCATTTCTTGATTCTCTAATTGATAATTAAGCTAGCAATTAAATCAGCTGGGTCTCCTGTCACACCCATAAATGCTTACTCATTGTCCTACTTAATTAACTCCTGCTGCTTAGTCACATTTATCTCAGGAGCCCTCTTATTCCAGCCTTGATGCTTTCTGTGAAAAAAAAAAAAGTAGTTTGTTAATGAAAATAGTCAAATTCATACTTTACTATGTGTCAGGATTTAAACTGCAGTAGCACTTGTTAAGAGAGAAAGCAACTTCTTATACTAACATTTATAATGTTCAGTCTTTCTCTTTTTGTAGTTAACTGAATTATTTTTCAGATGAGGCAATGCAGTAAATGAGTAGTTAGTTTTAGGTCTTATTAGACTCTTAAGAGCACAGGACAATATTAGTACACTTGCACTATGAGGAAAATAAGTGAAATAGGATTTTAATGAGGTAATAACAATACTGAATGACTTAGGGATACAGGTCCATTGAGATTCAAAAGTCATTTGCTGAAAGTCTGGATCTTGTAGCTACGTACAGCACTGTTTGTCATCACATGACAAATGTTGAAGCGGATACTACATCACTTAGGATACATGTTTAAATAGCATCAAGTCTGAATACTTGGTGCCTCCAAGCAACATTTACATCTTTTAAGATGGGTAAATGCTGACCTGAATGTGGCCATAAATGCCAAAATCCTAATGCTAATGCAATTAGGAATTATCCAGTTATTCAAGTGCTCAGTAGTGCTGCTGTTGACCAAGTGGCCATTCTTTGAGAAATCGTAACTGTTCTTCAAGAATTTACAATCTGTACATAACTTGAGAGTTGCAGATTAGTATCTTAAGTTTCAGATACCTTTTCACCTGCATAAGGCATCACCCTACCGCAGGGAAATAGTTTCAGTCTTTTTTTTTTTTGTCTTTTTTTTTTTTTTTTTTTACAGACCCTGTACTCCTTTCTCCCAGCAGGCAGTAAAAGTCCTTATGATCTTATGTTCGGATGCAGACTGGGGTACAGCTATGGATTAAAACTAAGTGGAAACCAAGATACTTTAACCCAAATGCAATTTTCTGTGTAGGTCTACAAATGCTTCCACCAGCACATGATGGGGCAATGCATGAGGGTGTGAAGGAGGGCAGTGCTGGATGATAATGCTAGGTCTGAGTTTTTACAAAGCTACAGCCTTAGGATGTTGTGTTGACACAAGTATAGATGGTACTGCTCTGTGAAATAGGTCAGGGAACCAAACTGACTTAAACAGACCCTGCAGAAAAACAGAGTCAGATCACTGTTTTAATCTGTTTCACAGAACAGCTCCATAAGCAGTTATGATTCTTCAGTCAAGGCAGCAGACAGAATGGAGACAGGAAAAGGTGATGCATGAGCTGAAATTAACAACCCAGGGTAGGTGGATATCTTAAACCTCTACTACTGCAAAAGACTTTGTATAATGCAATGGTGGTTTCGTTAATGTCATTTGCGGTCTTTGAGATTTGAGTTAATTTTTGAGTTCTGGAAATCTCATGTGTCTACTCTGATCTGAAAATATTAAGGCTTTTTATATTGCATATTTATGGAGAAGAGTGTCCCAGTTAGCCCACAACAGCTTTCTGTGTGATAATCTTTGAACCTATCTAAAAGGAACCAACCTGTTGTCTTTTGGGCTCTATGTAGGTATTTGTAGGTGCTGTTTATGAGCATCTCCACTCCACTGAATATGCTCAGATTTCATTCTAGATGATACTTGTGCTCAACAAGTGCTAAAGATGCAGGTATAAAACACCTTATGCTTTACAGTACTCTAAAGCGGGCATTCTGCAATTTTCAGCTTCAGTTACAAGGCCAGACCTAGATTATGTCCCTAATTCCAGCATTATGTTATCAACTACACAGGTTTTACTGCACTGAACACTCTTTCCAGTAGAGACTAGTCTTCTGCTTTTTGTCAGAGAATGGGTAAGAAAATTAAAGAAAGCTTATTTTTTTATTGTAAGAGGTATTTTAATGTGTTTATACTTGCTAATTCTTCAGCAATAAAGATAAATTATTATTTTAAGTTATTCATCGCAGAATCACAATTAGATCAAATTCCTTGGGCAGGGCAGTCCCTGAGAAACTAATCTGCTTGGCTGGACTAAGAGGTGGTTTCAGCCATATTAGGACTATCTCAGTTTTTGCCAGACTCAGGTGTGTAGCAGCATAAAAGCGCTTGGGAGACTCTTCATCCAGCTCTGTCCTCCTCTCATGCTGTAACTGTACTTTATGATAAACTGTAGTAACTGTCATAGTCAGTGGGAAAGCAACAACGCAAATGAAAAAGTATGATTGCTCTTCACCTTTGTTATCTAAAAGCTTCCAAGTTGAGAAGCATTTGTCACTAAATGAAGACTTTACTTGTGTGCCTGTTTTCTGAAGCTTTTGAAACAAACTAGCAACTGTAAAGATCTGGTATAACAGCAACACATTTTCTTACGAAGAGATGGGCATTATAGTAACTCTTTCTTCATGGGAGCAGCTATAGCACAGGGGACCATGCAGCTTGTATTACCTTATGTCCTGCTGGGATAGGTGCTTGCAAATGCTGTTTTCTATCAGAGAAGTTCAGACAGTCCAATGTAATACATCTGCTGTGAATAGCACATGCTAGTGATTTGGGTAATTGTCCCAGAGCAGTGTCGCTAACTAGTATGTGACCAATAAGTCCCATACATTCCTGCTGTTCTCCAGCTTTTGTTTGGTATCTGACAGCTCTGTAGAAGATGGCTGTCAGTGCCCTGACTACCCTGTTCGATGGCTCGGGAAACAGAACAAATGCTCTGCAATGATGGGAGATAACAGCAGCGAAGGAGAGAAGAATGCTGATGTCCCTATGGAAACCCACAGTGGTGTATGCCAGTCTGTGTTCTCTGGTTTTGTTTCCGAAGGCCTGCACTTCACACGTTAAGCACTGCTACCTTTGCATCTAAAAACTTGAAAAGCAGCTTCATTATTTTATTTCATTTACACTGAACTCACTTCTTCCCCTCCAATGTCAGCAATGTCAGAACTTCTGAAAATTAAGCTGTTTGCTGAGGTGTTTATCTATTTCTGTATCTATGCATTGAAATGTTTACCAAAAAATATTAATTCGTACTGGCAGTTCTGTGCTTGCTGCCCCATGCTTTGCAATATTAAGTGTGAAAGTCTAATAGAGGAGATTGTAAACATAACTTCAGTGTCCTTTGCTAATGTTTCTAACTGGTATTTCAGATGTAGGCAGCTTGAGTGGTAGACTGCTTTGTTATGATTACTGTGATTTAAGTAAACAAAGTCCTATTGACACTATAGACTGGCTTCACTCCAGAAAAACCTACTAAAGTCTATCACATCAAGAACATGTTAATTGGAGTTCCTCTATTTCCTTTTATGAAAGGAACCTGACAGCCTGGTTAGAACCATTATATTTTGTAGCAAAATTTAGAACTGTCATCTTATTGTGGCTGTAATTATCCCTTGACTTTTGAACAGTGAGTGGTGTGTCTGCTTTCCCAAGAATAAAATGTTTTCTTTTCTCTCCATAAAATGGCACTTACACCTACAGCTTTATGCAGATTTCTGTGCTTGAAGGACATGAACAATCTTACTTGAAATTAGATGCCATTCAGTAATTCCTGGAGTTTTATTTGTTTTTCATTGCTTTTTGTTCAAACTAAGGACTTACATGAGATATATCTTAACATCACACCTGATGGATACACTTACATTTGTATTGTACCTGGTGGAATAAGTATGCATGCCCTCCAAATAAAATTATTTCTGCTCGTGACATGGAGGGCTTTGTCACTTTCAAATTGGAGGACGTGTTTTCATTAAAATTTTTCATTAATAAGCATTGTCTCTGAGCACTACTCCACAGCTTTGGTTGCAGAGAGCTTGCAGAATGCTGCCTTATTGCAATTTCAAAAACCATCGAACATGGCCACCACCTCTAGCTTGCTCAGGGTAAAAACTTTTTGTAAATGCATATGTGCAACATTTACCAGAATTCTCCCCCTGGTACATGCTGGAGTACCTACGCACAATATGTATTAAAGATGAAGGAAAAAGACATAATTTTGAATTTTGTTTCATTGTATAAACTGAAATCAAACTCTTCATGGTCTTTGAAAGTATTTTTGTTTCAATACAGTGCATGTTTCAAATCAGAAAGAGTTGCCTTTTTTCCTTTTGCATGAAAGGCAGGGGGTCTAGGACATTTTAATAGCTTTCGTATCCTACTCTGCAAATATATTATTGCAGTACAATAGTTTCTTTGCATGAGAATTGCTTAAATGATTCAAAATGGATTGAAAAATATATTTCAAGTTTTAATTTTATGCACAGAGCATTAATGAGCAGTGCCCCTTAGAGACTTGCTGTCAGTTTAACATATTCACAATAATCTCAACACAGATGTTATTCCATCTAAATCCTTTTAGAGGGAAGAAACTAGTAATTTTTCCTTGGAGAATGTCAGAAAATATGTTATTGTTTAAATTCCATTTTGATCCCAGAATGCTATGTAAAATCTCATTACTAGGAAGAATAAGTAGCACATTGTTTCTGAGGTAAAATGCATGTGAAACTTTTCTAAGCGTCCTGTAAATTTTAAAAACAAGTGAATGTTTCGTTAGTCCCATACAATTTTGCTTCCCTTGAGGGTGATTGTAGGTAATGATGGATATCAGTATCTAATTGTGTTCTAATTTAAGAGGGTATTTGTTATTAGTTCAGATTTCTCTATTTGGAGCCTTAACATGATGAAGTTACTGTCTCTTTCAGATATATTTTCCCATGCATTCTCTGAGCACATGCATTAAACTACTTGCTAGAAAGAAATTACATGCTTACAATAACATTTTTTTGATGGAAAATACTTAAAGTACTCTTTCTGGTTTGTGTTGTGTGATATGCCTGTGTTTTGTTTCCTCTACTTGGTACACTCATGTTGTACTCTGCTTGCTTTTACATTTATTTTGAAATATCTTTTTTTTTTTTTTGTATTATACTGATCTTACATGAGTACAGCTTTGACAGTGCAGTTATGTTGATGTTATAAAAGTGGTAAGGTTGTAAATACATTGTAAATATTGTGTTGCTCAATACTGGAAAGCACAGCAAGAGTGCTTTGTGTTCCATTTCATCTTAACCAAGGTTGCTCCTCAGTGGGGAAGCTGTAACTAGTGCGCTGTGTAAGCACTAAGCCATATGTAAGTGGTGCACAGGTAATGGAAAGAGTGTATTTAGGAAAGTGTTGGATGACTCAAAGCAATGGTTCTCCAAATTCCCAGGTTCCAAGAATTCTTCTAGGAATGCATAAATAAAAGAATAATACTTCTAGTTGTTGATAGTGGAGTACATAGTGCATCATTAGTTTTAAGCAAAAATAGCTGGTTAGAATAAATCCCATTAGATTTTTTCAGTTTTTTAGCGAAGGAGGGGGCTAAAAGATGAGTGCAGTTCATCCATTACAAAAAAGCGGAAGGAGAATTACCAGTTCTAGTGAAAGAAGTGTTCCAGTACTTTCTTGGGAAAGAACTGCAGCTCCCGCAGCCATTTTGTGGGGCCTACTGACAGTAATAAAAGTTGCAGTTACGTAACACGTGATGTGAAATCTCAGCTCCAAGGCTGAAGTCTGTTTTATGAGCCTTGATGCACAAAATGGCAGGGGATGAGGACTTGAGGACAGTGGGATGGAATATCCTTTATGAAAATGTATTTACTTTGCAAAAGCAGATATCTTGATGTGAAATAGCTATTCATGTCTCTTCTTTGCTGTTAAGAATGCTAAAGGGAAAATGACTGTTAATATGATGATATGAAATAGCTACAAAAATGTAAGCACACAAAAAAGATAAAATTTCCAAACACCCATTCTATTTAAACCCCGCAGTTGTGTTATTTAAAGTTTAAAAATGAACTAGAGGCCAATTCAAATGTAAAGGTAATTTATATAATACTACCACTAAATTTTTCAAACTACTAATGCATTTTGTGTTTGAACTTGTAAATGTAAAATTTTGACATGTATTTAAATATTAATAGAAACTTGTTCTGGATAGACAAATATAAAATATTCTTTTGCATTTTTAAAGAATAAGGAACACAATAATTTGCCTAGTCTTGTAGCAGATTGATTTAAGTGTTTATTAATGACACTAAAGGTACATATCACTCGCTTTGGGCTTGCTTTATAATGCTTGACAGATTTGCCTCTGTTGGTCACAATTAATCTTAAATGAATTTTTGTGTGCTTGGGAAGATTTGTACATCTTAGATGGGAATGAAGTACATGGAACTTCTAGATGTATAGTAAATATTTCTAAACAAATATGAAGATACTTATACTTTTAAAATCTTTGTTAATGAAATCTATACAAATTCCCAGAGTTCCCTAAAATATTTCTTTTAAGAGAAGGAGATAGGTGTGGTTGTTTTTGTTTTGTTTTGAAAATGGCAAATGTTTTATCTTTTTCTTAATGACCTATCAGTAAATAATTTTGAAATTATCAACAAAACATGGTTATATAATTACTGGCATTATTAAAAACACAAGTTATTAGGAAGCTGTAATCAGAAAGTAAAACATCAACTGGATGTATATTCAACATTTCTAATAGCAAAGTATTAAAATGATATCTTGATATTCAGAAGAATCTTAAGACCATTGATAAAATGTTTTTCCCGTACATGTCTATAGATTATGAATACAATTAATATATTGGAAGTATGACAAAATCTCAATTATTTCTAGAAGCATTCTATGCTGCTTTTCTATTAACACCTACAGTAGTCATGTACTGGCCATATCTGTTTCTTTGCTAGCCTACTCTGGTAGCTGTGGAGTTACACTGTGGTAACAGCAGAGCAAGAAGTTCAGGTTCTATGTTCAGGCAGTAAAATGTGTGCAACAATTAAGTTAGAATGACATACTGTGTATGTCATTACTGAACTGTTGTCTGAGAACGGTGAAGGCTTGGGATTTTGCATCTGTAAACACATTGTGATGAAGTAAACATCTATGCAGAATGCTTCACTCCTTGTGGAATTCACTAAAAATGGAGTAAAAATCATCACTGTGAATTCACCAGTGAAAAAGATCAAGCTTTCAGTAACAGCTGCATGACTTCTGTAGGTTTTCATGGGTGTAACTAGTGTGACTTTTGCTAGGGTTGATAGTGTTAACTTAAAACTTTCAGGTACTTTGAAAGATTCAATGTGTTGTAAGTGGCAAAATTACATCAGTAAAAACTGAAATAACTAGCATGCAAAGCTTGCTTTATATCTTAATTTCTGTAGGCAGTTCACAATCTTATCTAAAACTTGTGACTTGCAAGAAGAGTTCAAGCTCCTGGGGCCTCCTGATCATGCCTGTGTAAACCACCTCAGCGTGGTTTAAATATATTTATAGATTTTCTGTCTTTTGACTGTAGTGGGAGAGCAACGGCAGCGTCTTTTGCAGATACCACTGATGATACCAGAATGGAGCATCATATTTAGAAAATGATATGGGTCTCTCATCTCCCTTTTTTCTTGTTTGCTTTCTTTAATCAGTGAACACTTCTGATGTCTTCCATGCTTCCTCGAATTCTAGGGATTCCGTATTTTGCTGCTCTTGTGCCATTTATATTTGCTTCTTGTCTGCAAGATTTATTTGCACTCACAGCAGCTAGTAAAGCTGTCTGAAGGACAGAGGTTTTGGCATGTCCAGAACTGCGCTGAGAGATCTTGATTCCTGGGGCAAGATATAAAATTGCTCCCCCGCTGAAAGGTGGGCCCCAGATAGGAAGGGTCTGGTCTTGGTATTGCAGTGGCGTAAGGCTGTAGTCTACACTGAGTCAATTTCTCATGTTGATGCACGCTCATCTACCACCTGGCAAACACTTCTCGATCTATCCTGTTTCCATTTTTGGGAATGTCATCATTCCATATGTTGACTTAATCTAAATCTTCCTTAAAAAGTTGCACGTCTTATTGGAACTAACAATCCTATACATTTGGTTGACTAATTGAAGTAACTTCTCCACCAATAAGTCATTGAGCCTATTTTATGAAATTAAAACATGTTCATTCTAACTTCTTAATCTGTAAAGCATTATTTTAGTGACTCTCATTTTCAGTGAATTTAGGTAGCCAGTCTTATGCTGTTTTTACTTTACAATAAAAATCCTCGTATAGATTCAGTCTGATACAGAAGGTTCAAACATAATCACCTGCAGCATGTAAACCTCTGTAGTCTGTAAAGAGGGAATATTTATCCTGGGTAGAGTGCCTCTGTGAGACCTCCATAGTGCCTGACTTCAGCTTGGTTTATGTAGGACTAAGCAGCCTTTTGGCCTTATGCTAACCTTTCCAGGCAGCAAGCTAAGGACCTAAGGCAAAATTTAATGCTATATATTTCTGTCTGTGGAACTGCCAGTGATAGGAGATGTTTCATCCTATGGAATTAAATGTTGTAATCTGTTGGCTAAATTGTAAAAGTAACCTCCAGTGAACCTCTGAACTGCTAAAAAGAGATCATGAAACCAAATGAATCAACCTTTGTGTAATACAGGATTAGGAATTGACTGTACCCTGCTGTATTATATTGTCTGTCTTTACTGCCGATTCTAAGCTGAGGTGTGGCTTCAAGAAGTAAAGCTGGTATCTGGTTTGTTTCAGTACATCTTAACCACTTTTGTTGGGCTGATAGGATTTTTATTACATCACATAAACTTAAAATTTACAAAATATACACTTATGAAATAGTGTTCTTTGTCTATCCACTAAGAAACCTACTGAATTATTTTGGTCTGGGAGCAGGATATGCTTTAATGATGGGAAAGAAAATAGCTTTTCCCCATAGTATTACTAACGATTTATTTATCAGGTATAGCAGGCTCAGTTTAAACTCCCAAAAGAAAGCACTGGAAGCCAAATTGTATTTAAATTCCCTTGGAAAAGGGTCAGTTGTCCCTGTACTGTGAGATCTTCCCAGAGAGAAGACTAATGTCTTATGCTGAGAAGGCAGTAAATTTTTTGCACTGTTTTGGTCCCAGATACTGGAAGGTGATTTCCTCTGTGCCTGAGGAAAAGGTTTCCCTCTCATGGTAAAGAAAGTCATTTTTTGACAGCGAGCTACAACTTAGTAGTTCTGCAAGGTCAGCTTCCTGAAATCTTCTGTTTTCTCCCCTAATTACTACAGCTATGTCTGAATCTCTCTCCTGCTAAGCTTGAAGGGATCCTACTGCTTCTAATATGTGGATGGGTACTCATATTCATGAGATAGATGCTCACAGAAAGAATAATTATAACTTCTTCACTATCTACTTTTAAGCTTTATTGTCTAGAAAAAGTTGTCTTGTGAGAAGATGTTTCCTCCAAAAGCATGATGATTTTATTTATCATTTCTCAAGGAAACTAAAAGACCCTTTTTAGCTATGTGAAATGGCCATGTATATCTCAAAAATGCCGTTGTCTTTCTGCAGTGTGTGAAGTAGAGGGTGATTGTAGCAATTAGCGTTCGCTCTGTTGATAAAACTCTAGACTGCTTTGTGATCATCTACGGGATGATGTGCTGTGAAAGATGCTTCTCTTTTCAAAAAATATTCTCAGTATTAATGTCTGGAAGGCTCTTAGGATAAGCCTCTGCCTGGAGAATGAAATTCAGTTCCTCAATAGAATACCAAGCCCTGCCTGGAGAATGAAATTCCATTCCTCTGTAGAATACAAAGAGAAACGTATTCAGCAGCAATCTGTTTTTTTAATAGTAGCTGTGGGAGGTCATGGGATTTAAAATATTTATGCTGTCATACTTACAAAATGCGATGAACCTAGATGTACTTAGTTGCATTCAAAAGGCACAATATTTAGCCATATGCTCTATAGGTAATGTTGCCGTAGTGAAGAATGGCTGTACAGTGACTGTAGTAGGAAAAAAAAATGCAATATCAATTTAGTATTGATATTGGGAAAATATAGGATGTTGATATTGAATTTAGGTTAGGATTTTGCTGCTTGTGTTTATTTTTTATTTACAAATTTGGAAAAAAATTATTGTTACCAATTACTTTATTCAAGGTTTGACAGCTTTCTTTGATCAGATTTGCTGCTCCTTATGTAAACTGCACCTTTAAACATAACCTGAATAGGTTGTTTCCTGTAAGGAAAATGAGGTGCTGTAACAAGATATATGCAATAAAAAGGCAAATGGGGAAGCATCTTAATGTAGCTATAAATTTGGTTTAATAGATCTTTGACTAACCCAGGTTATGACATGTAATTTAACACATGTATACCAATTCAATGAAAACCTCTTTCAGTAGCATGCTAAATAGTACCCACTCATGCAGGCTTTCACATTAAAGTAATTATGGGGGAGGGAGGAATTATAAGAACAGAAAGAAAGTTTACTCTTCTTTATAGTGAAAACAAATGTGTTTTTCTCCAGAATCTGCCAAGCCTATGTTTTAATGATTTAACAGATGGAGTTGGCACATGTGAACCTGGAAGATGCATCTGTCTGATTTTTCCAGTCTGAGGATTTTTTAACTGCATTAATGGCACAGACGATGGTAAAATATCACCTCCCCAGGCTGCCTTGCTCTCCTAACACATAATGTCTTTTAAGGAAAAAAAAAAAGTGATAGGAGACTGGGGTGAAGAAAAGGCCAGAGAAATGAGGATTTGAAAAGTTTAATATTTTCTGTCTTCACTGCATTAAGGCTTTTAAGCCTTTCACTTTGAATTTCATGTGTGTATGTTGTGGAAACAGAAATTCTACCCAGGCAGCATTATCTGTGATCTCAGGGTTCTGTTAATTGCTCTAAATAAAGACCATTTAAATAAGGAGACCAATAACCACTAGTGTTTTGTCCTTTGTAGTTTAAATGACTGAGTGTTTCCAATTTGATAATTTTAATTTTTTGTTAGTTCTTGCAAAGGTTCTGCTCATGTGTAACTTCAGATTCAGCAGTCTCATTTGGTCACATGTACTGTTCATTCAAGCAGGCATGCAGAAGCGTAACTGTTTGGAGGGAGGGCACGAATTTGAATTTCTTTTAGATTGGAATCCTGGACTTTCTACAGAAACCAGTGATATGACTACCTGTGTAAAGAATTTGAAGACTACTGGTTAAATACCTCAGTGGTGCAAAGGAGTGGACTAAATTACAAGCTCATTATACTTCTGCTTCTATCTGCTCTGCAGCTATCTCTGTAAGAGTCCCTCTGCTAAGGGAAGAATTGTCCAGGGCCAGATCTGTACTTACTCATGTAAGCTAACCAGCTGGTTGCAGTAACACTACAGATAAGCACTTGCTAGGATATGGAAGGGCTTCTCATAGTACCTCTGTCTATGAACTTTGCCTTGCCAGTGTTATTAGATGATTATGGCTAAAAGAACAGTACCAAAAATGTATAGTTAGATGTGTTTGCACTTCAGAAAATCTATCTGAAGTTAATGCAGATACCCCACCCGCACTTCTTGGTAAAGTGTGAACTCTGATCATGTGAGGGAGGTGGAGCCTTATGGTTCTACAGCTGTCTTGTCTGCTTTCTTCCATCTTCTTGCATTTCTGTAGTAGTCCAGTCTCAATGCCACAGGCCTGTTTGAGACTGTTAAATTACTGAGACATATTTTTAAGTAAACTTACTCATTGAGACTGCTTCTCCATCTCCTGGTATTTTGTGTAGTTTACATTGCCTCATTTTAAATGTCTAAAAATGAGATATGTAGATGAAGTGAACTGTCAGTACATTCCACTTACTCTAGCCTGTCAACCACATAGGATTCACCACCCTTTGGAGCTGCCTGTTTCATATGATGACGACAGCTTAGGCAGCCAGCTTCAAATAAATTCATAGCTTCCAGTTGAAGTTAGGTATGCTTAACAATACTTTTGCTATTTATCATGTAAAGTAAGTACATAAATAGGAGAGTTTCAAAATGCCTTCACACAGTTATAAAAAGAGACTTGAGCTACTGCAGATCACATACTTATTTCAATAGTCTTATCCTGATTCATGCAGCTATAAACAGAAACAGAATGAGTCTCTTAATTTTTAGTGAATCAGAGAAGAGTGCTAAGAAACTTCTTTCTTTAGAAGCACTCACGTCCTAGGAAGAAGGTGCCAATTTTCTGTAAACCAGGGACACTGAAAATATCATTGCGTTAACCATAGCAAATATCACTAGAACTGTTTGTTTTCTTCATGCCCTTTTGTATTTTAACAAATGGCTGCAATAATTTTCTTCACAGTTTTAAGGTTTGACTAAGCAGTTTCATTGTGTTCTTTCTTCAGAAGAAAATGTCTTACTGATATCCTTTGGTATGAGTGACGTATGGGTTCTAGCTGAAATGATAGAAAATCCTTTAATTTAGGAAAACAGAAATATGCTTGGCACTCTGTTCTTCTTTGCTACTATTCCAGCCACACTTCGTTTGCAAGAGTGATGCAGCTTTTTTTGTCATTGATTGTGGTGACAGTATTTCATCTGGATGAGATACTGCATGCCTGTGAGGTGCAGTCCACAGGGTACTAGCAATAATGAGAAAGGTGACATTTCTCTTGCAGTGCTCTCTTCTGCCAAAGCTTTTAATGTTGCAGCTCAAATCAGCCAACAAGTAGAAAAGGATGGAAATACCTGAAAACGTGAAAATACCCTAAACTGAATGAGGTTTTTTCCTTCCTTTCTGTGTTTTCCTTTTAAGTCTTCTGGTAGGTATTTTAAGATCATCTTACAAAACACTCTAAGGTAAAATCTGCGCTCTGGGAGATAGCCTTGAACCACAAACCAAAACTTTCTCTCAACCCTATTATGAATGGACACGGTACTCTTTGGTTTGTATCATGCTAACTGTTTATTCTTTGTGTGCTTGTCAGAGCACTGTTAATTATGGGTGAACATTTCAGGAAGCTTTTGAATGACATGTACATCTTACCTTTCCAACAAATGCCAGATTGCAAGTATGTTGCAAGTTCAGGAATTTTTATTGGCTTTTAATTCCATCTTCCATTATTTTTTCTGGACAATGCTAGACAGCATACTTTATTCATTGGCAAGAGGAAAAATGTACCTTCTCATTAAAGGTAGTGCTCACTCAAAGTCCATTCCCTACCAAGCTAGCTGTAAGCACTCCAAACTCTGGTTACAGTAACAGTTGCGGTGCTGGTTACTGAACAGGCCTATCTTCACAGGCGCTAGGCATTTTGATCTGCTCTAGCATGTGAGTATAACTGGCTTGCTGAGCAGTCTTTTTTTTTCTTTCTTATTGTCAAGACTCCGTTTGAAAGGCTAGGTATACCAGAAACACTGAATTTATAAGACAGAATTAAATAACAGATAGAAATGTGAGAAATTTTTTATGAACAACTTCCAAATAAATGCTACAGAACGAAAATATTACAGAACTTGGAATTTTTCTACTAATTTCATCACCCATGGAAATCAATGAGACTTTCTATTGAGAAATCTGTAAGTATCTTCTGCATCTTATATTGTAATCAACTGTAGCTTTCTACTGTGTAACTGAGATGAATTCCATACTTCAGAGAAAAGAATTTCTGCAATATTGAGGGATGTTCTAATTTAAAAATATTAATTGCATCATGCAAGCAAAGTATGGAGTGTACGCATTTAATGTCCAAGCTAGTTAAAAACTGTATAGAATACAGGTCACTGCCTCCTAACTCCAAACTGTCTTGTTTGGAACTTATAAGCATGATGTATGAATGTCTGCAAGCTGTTGTGCTCAATGCCATTAATTCCTAGAAAATAACTGAAAGCTAATATTGAGTGTACCATAAACCAAAAAAACCCCCATGAAGATGTGTTTTTATACTGACAATCGTGATTATTGGTGGTTCAGACAGTCAGAACTTCTTTGCATGTTTTTCCCTCTACATGTGTCCTGTGTAAGGAGAGGCTCCATTGCCAGTTTTAAGAAACTTTTGAGAGATCGTGATTCTTTATGGGTGTCTGTGCGCATATGTTGGTGGTGGTTGTTGAGAAACTGTTTGTACTCAAGCAGGCATTTAGATTTTTTTTTTAGTAATCTGTTTATTATTTTTTTTTTCCAAGGAATAGAACAATTTGTGCAGAAAAATAAAAGGTTAGTGCGCAAACATTACCACCAGCTTCCATCATTTTATAAACCTCCAGTTACTTAAACTAATTAGAATGATGACTTGGCAAAATCAAGTTTGACGTGAATACGATTATGCCCCATATATAGCCCATACATATAGGATTTTTTAAAAATAGGCTTACATCAACTTTGAAGTAATCTGTGATTGAAGAGTATAAAAAGTAATAAAAATTCTTAAAGCAGGAAAAATCAGAAAATAAAAATGGAGTTCTAGATTGGAGGTTGGACTAGATGACCTTTAAAGGTCCCTTACAACCTTAACTATTCTATGATTAATTTTCTTCCTATCCTCAGTTTCAAATTTATGACAGAATTAGGTTTAACTTAATCTCTCACATGGCAATTCGTCTCTGGAATCTGGAAAGAAAAGAACATGTCTAGAGAGAAGAGAGTGTTCTTTAGTTGCCATCTAAGTTTATCTGGAAATAATGACTGTATTCTTTGGAGAGCTTATGTTCTGTTTGAAGTGGTTGTCTCTGGTGGGAAGTTAGAGGATGCTAGGCAGGGAAATCATGTGGAACAGGGCCTTAACTTCTCAGTCTTGTCCTTTTTTTTTAATCTTCCAGTGACCAGGTATATCCTTTGAAAACTGCAAAACCAGTGACGTAACTGGATAGTATTATTCAGGCCTTCACATACAGGCCAAATGGAAACTGCTTTTTAGAAAGCTAGACTTGCTCCCAAACTCCTTTGTTAGTTAAGCATATGGTACAGTTTTGGAGTTAACAGAATACCTATTTGCCCATCCCTCCTATTTGCACCTCCCTCCAGATGGTTCTGCTTGCATAACCACTTTTTGCCCTTCTCTACTGGGAACCTGTGTTGATTTTTTTTTTTTTTTTTTCAGCCTTACTAAACTGCCTTTAGTTTAGTTTTGGTGTGTGTCGTCGTCCCCCCCCAAGGTTTCTTTTTGCTTGACATCTCTTCACATTTGTGTTTTGAGAGGAAGAGTTGCCTTGCACCTAGATCATGGGTCTAAATCCCATGGGTCTAGCTCAGGGAACCTGAGATCTCTTTGGAGCTTAGATGGTGAATTGCTCCGTTAGTCTGGTTAAATTTTATTTAAGTTTTTTGTTTCTCTCTTACAGAGAGAGGGTATAACAATACTTCCTTACTTCCATGTCGTTTATCTGGTACCTTCTCAGGTATTCAGGACAGGAACTCTGTCTCAATCTTTACTTTATAAAATCTAAGACACAAGGAATCTGGTTTCAGAGGGACATTCAGGTGTTACTGTATAGTGCTGATGGTCAAGAACAAATAACCCAGGTACTCAGCTTCCCAACCTTCACACTCTACAACTGGAGTGTTTGTAGTTTCTTTTTCTAGGAGCCAGGTGAGTGAGCCACAGCAGCTTACTCTGGTTCAGAGACTTGTGTTGTCTGGTTTGGCAGAGTGGGCCAGATAATCAGGAAAACACTTGCTAATCCTCAAAATGTTATCTATTTTTCTGTCATAGAAAATAAGGTTTTCTTTTAAATAGTGTGGTAGTTGTAGTCAAAAACTATTGTTTGTGATAGCTTTGAGAATTGACACCAATGCAAAATAAACTTAGTTTGCATCAATACTTGTAAAAGTATATTAAAACACAGGTACTATGACTGGAAATGCCCTATGGCATCTACCCGAAGACGCTACTGGAAGAATATAAAGGGCCAGACTTACCCAATCTATGAAGAAGTCTTTCATCAGTAATTCGAGTAAGATTTATCTTTCACTGTCACAAACGAGGAAAAAAAGAGAGTCAGCTAGTAGAAGTTTCTGGTAATGAAATGTAATTGATGTAAGAGAAATGAACAACTCTTTCATCGGGACAATGTTGGTTACTGTCTCTGTAGTGCTAAACACTCTGAGAGAAGGCAAATACTCTCTGCAGCATAAAGTGTGACTGAGTGCCTTTAAGGAATAGAAAGTGCTAAATGACCTTTTATCACTTTAATCACTTGACTTGATAGAAAAATTTTTAATGAAGGTCATACGACTGGAAAAATATCATAGATAATAGTGGCTCCTTCTTGACTTTTACATGGTCCTCCTGATTAGAGTCTTTTCCAAAAATGTTCTTTGCAACCAATGTCTTTTTCTTTGGACGATAATATTTTAGCACAGTAATAGTAACAGAATCCTGATGGGCTGTGTGGGAGCAGGTGGTGAAGACTGGTGATTGTTTAAAGCAGTGGTTGGTATAAAAAGAATAAGAACTTAGACTTTCTCTGTGTTGATTGTTTTTACAAATTTGAGTGCCTTTAATCCTGTTCCCACTGTATAAAATAAATTACTGGTATAATTACTAGTGCTTCTAAAGTCTGGTTGTGGTCTTTAGAAACTGGGCCAGAGAAAATAGTCAGTTTGACTGTATATTGCTCTTTGAAAATGTAGTGTTGTTGTTGAATTTCCTTGTGAAGTAGTCAGGAACTGTAATCCAATTACATCTAGACCTTACACATAGGTTGCTTAACCCTATAATGACAATAATTATCCCTTACAATTTTTGGTGGGCATGAATTGAGTGATTCTCTGGACCTCATTAAAAAAAAAAAGTATGAGGGGGGGAAAATAGGCAAGTAGCTCAGTTAAGAGATTGAGCTTTTGTAAGAGGCTGGGATGAAGTTGTATAATAAATTTTAGGCAGATGTCCTGTTGAATACAGACTTGGAAGGAGAGTAAAGCTTGGAGGTTTGTCTTGACATCCAAGTAGAGTTGCTCGGCGTAATCCTATAGGGAGTAAATGATTGCTTACAAGGGTATTCTGGACTGAAGAAAATATGATATATTGAAATTATGTTTTTATTTTGGAAGATTAGCTGAATGTGAAGACCTCTACCCTGTTCTCTGTAACTATAAAAGTTGAAAGTAAGTTTATTCAGCTCAAACATGATTGGTTTTCAGTTCTGATTTTTATAGAAGAGCAAGGAATTGTCCGCTACTGTCAAGAAGATGATAACCAAGTGTAAAAGATAAATCACAGGTTAAATATTCAAGAGTAACAGATCTAGGGCGAGACATTCAGTTTTCAGAGATGGTTGAGCTCATTTTTGTGCAGCTCTGCAACTAGAAATACTGGGGATCATAGTGCTGAGACTAAATTGTCTGCTGGTACACCTTTTGAACTCTCCTTTCCCTGGGCATACTGGCATGAGTCAGCGTTGGTAATTTCTGAAGTTGTGTCCGGTTCTGTGGTATATATGTGCCTGTACTCTCCTTATGGTCCACTGTTTTCTGATACTCTGAGGACTCAGTTTACATTTACACTAGCTTATTTCACAAGGCTACCTGTACATATGCTTTAAGACTCCTTATACTCTAATTTGAGAGTTGCTTTGTTGCTTCTTTTCTAATTGGTGCAATGAAGCAGTCTACAGAGACATCAATATTAAACATCAGAAGACTTTTTTTTTTTGAAGTAGAGCATGCATCTGAGCCACGTGAGAGAGTTGCAGGGAAACAGGTCTATGCTGGCATTAAAAAATAAAACCAGCCCGCCTTGTTTGAACAGAGAGACAAATGAAACATTTGCATCCTTGGTAATTTGGATGCTGGCGAAGAAGCCTTGTTTGTCAATCCTTTGACTTCAGATACTGTCTCATAATTTTCACTCAGAAGAATATGTACCAAAGAAAAAGGAAGGCAAAGTGTGTTCATTATTTCTTTATGTGTTCAGCAGGAAGCCCGTGATTTGTTATTCAGACACATCGCATTGTTATGCTACACAATGCAATACCATGAAGTGTGATAGGTCTTGAAAGATGAAGATGTCTCTGTGGGACAGTCACTCTCGGGGTATTCATCTATCACTTTGTATCATGGCTTCCCAAGCCAAATCAGAGTAGCAGAAATCCTAACATCTGTGATGCATGCTCTTACTTTTTTGAGATCAAATATAAACAGTAGGAGTCCTGTTCCTAAGATGAAATATATAAGCTTTGTTGTAGTGTGATGAATATTTTGTGTTTCTCAGTACGTGCTGACTGTTGCTCTGTGATGCCTGGGATTTGGGATTCACAGGAGCTTGTGCAAATGTTGCCTTCAGTTTCTGTGTTACATAAGTTAATTCCTTTTGCATCACTTCTTTTCCACCAAATTTTACTATTGTTTGTAGTTTCCAGTGGACCCAGCCTGAAAGTAAAATGCAACTGGAGGAGTTAAGTTTCCATCCGATTCTGCACGAAAGGCATGTGTACACGTGAATTTTACAGACTCAGCACAAAACTGTAAGGCCTTGAAATTCACTTAGTATGCCCAAGTCACATACTTGCACAAAGCTCTGCGGAATTTAGTAAAGTCTTTTTACTCTGAGTTTGTCACCTAATTTGGAAGTTTAATTACACTGCTGAGGTTATTATAATTCACCATGTTTCCTTAGCTGCAGGTAAGGCAAGGGAAGATGGCAAAATGTTGTGGTAAGGAGACTTTTACTTAATATGCTGAGAGATCTTCCTGTGTTTATCCCATGACAGCTTGTCTGACAGTTTACATTCCTGAGCTTCAAATATCACTCCAAGCTAGAGATCTCTTGAAACCTGACCCATTTATTCCATTCCTACTCATCACATTTTGTTGAGGAGGCTAGATTTGCATCTGCCTGTAGTCTGAACAGGAAAAAGCTAGAGGAAAATGCAACTTTCATAAATTTTCACTGATGGGGGAAAAGCTGCCCTGGAAATGGGAAATTTTCTAATTGCACACCATTGGTTCAAAGCTCAGGGTGCTGCAAGTGATGAACATGAGAAGAATGCAACAGAAAACAGTAAGAACAAAATTTCCACTTTCATGAAATCCTCTCTGTGCTGGAATGAAGCAGTAAGTTTTTAATGCAAATTAAAATCAGTTCCTAAAACCATATTGAGTTTTCAAACTCATTTTCTGTTGCCCCTGGCCTTGCTGGAGCTTTCTATTTCATTGTTAAATCTGAACTGTTCTATGCATGCAATCTTCATGAGTAAATGTAAGCTCTTTTTCTATTAAAAAATTGTCTTGTCTACACGCTTGACTTTTCACAAGCATATTAAAACCAACTTTTACTTACATTATAGTAATGTCTGGGAACCTCTAGCAGTGGATCAGGATTGTATTGTCCTAGATGCCTCACATGCACAAGTGCCAGCTCTTGTTCTAAATTTACTTTGGCCATAGGCACGATCAACTCTGTTTATTTGGCTATATTCTGTGGAACAATTTCAGCATATTAAGTGATGCTATAGAAAACCGACTGTGCCAGTTTCTGGGTTCAAACTCGGTTAGCAGTTGTGGTATAGACAAGTCTTAACTACATGTTTTTCTACTTTGATATCAAGATGATATCAACATACTGTATTGATGTCATTGCTATATTTTTTTTTGTATACTTGAGGTTTTGCTCAAATCTTAAGCTCTTGAATTCATGTGGCGGTAGTTTTAGCTGACCTTTTAAACTAAGTTGAGATGCTGGAAATTAGCATAAAATAAACACAATGTTGTTTTATTTAAACATTTTCATAAACCCTGATCATTCTAAGCATCATGACTTCTGAATACATGAAAGAGCTTAAGAAAATATCACTATTTTGTGTAAGAAGGTCTTCAAATTCAGAAAGAGTTTGAGTGAAATTCAGCCTGGAGCAGACGTGCTGCAGAATGTGTCTGTGTCGGTATACGTACTTGAAGCAAGTGCACAGAGAGGAGGCTCCATTTAGCTAGCTGTCTCCACAAGGGTGAATTTCATGTAGTCTGTGTGTTATCCTAGATGGCAGCAACAGCTGGTGGTGTTACGGCATAAAATGAAAAGTAACTTCAGAGACTCAGTCGTTCTCCATCTTCAAAGCCAGATATGTAAGACAGATGAGGGAATGGCAGATTGCTACAAATCAGTCTTTGATTAATATCTCCTGGGCTGTTCAAACAATTTTACAATTTTTACTAAATAAAAACACCCTGTGCGTCATTGATGAAAACAGCAGGTATCTTATATTTATGCCCAGATCTCACTGAAAGCTAATGCCGCCTGGCATAGATGCTGTCTTGAAGCTTTTCTTGCTTAGTTTATTCAAGATTTGGTTTTGCTGCTGCTTTAAGTGCGCCCCCCCCACCCCCCTGCCCTGTTTCTCTGTTTTCAAACTGATTCTACAGAATTTTCTTATGAACTGCAGAAAGCAATGCTCCCAAAAGGAAGAGGGTGGCATTTTGTGTGAGACTAGCCCTCAGTAGGATCTTGGAAGAACCAGAACCTAGAGGCTTCTCTTTGACTCTTCACATCTTGTTCTGTAGCTTCAAAACCAGCATTTGGGACAGAATGGTTTTACTTGCCTTTCTGACTTACCAGGGAGGAGTTGGTGTAGTTCTGAAAAGAATTGTAGTTAACCTTTGAATTACAGGATTGGCTTATTCTACAGAAATTATCTTTTCTTGAGGTAGCAGCTAGGATTAGGGGGAAAACACATTGCACATGCTTCTTCAAATTGTGCTTTTTTGGCTTGTAAAATTATTTTTTCCTCTGAGCATTTTTACTATATGACTGTTTCCTTAGCTGGGGGACCAGGCTAACATTTTCAGCTGGGTCATCTTTTTACATTATCATATGTAACAGCTGTGCTACGGGAATAAGCTGATGATGTTTTGATGATAGGTGTGCTTCTCCACATCTCACCTGAAGGCTGGACAAATAAAATAGCATTAGCAATGTTACCTGATGCAACATAACAGTCGAACACCAAGTGGAATGTCTCTTGAATTATCAGTTTGTGCAGCTGTGTTGCAGCTATTACGAAGAAAACTACAAGAATTTTCTGTAGGCAATGTGAACAAGGATTGGTTTTAGACTTTGCCTTTAGGCATAGTCCAACTGCCACTAAGAAATAAAGGTCAGTATAGAAACTAGAGTGAAATGTGAAGGCTGAATTAAGAAGAGAAAGGTCTATGGACAAATAACACTATTCTGACTATCTAATATAGCATGCAGACATTTGCATGAAGACTTGCTTTTCTGATCTGTGCAGTGTTTCTAAGTGAATCTTCAGTTCTCCTAGGAAACCATTATTAGGCTATTTGAAATGCTACTTGTACATTTAAAAGGAACAAATGCCATGATACGTCCTTAAAACTTTTCAAACAATTGCATGACATTCTTGCTAGGAATTAAGGCACAGTATATATAAACATTTCAAACAGCATGAAATAAACTATAAGTGTTTCCAAAGCCAACGGAATTTCCTTGTATTTTAAACAGAATATTTTAATGATTCTACAATGTTGCCTAGAAAGATGAGGGTAAGTAGGACTCATCCCAGAGCAGTGACACTTTTTCTAGGGAGTATTTAGCAATAGGAATTCTTTTCTTCTCTTTGGAGAGCAAACGGCTCATGGAATAGATAATAAAACTGCTAGTGTATTCCTGTCAATTGAGATAATGTTTTCTCTCCTGGTTGAAAAAGAACATGGAACTAATAATCTTTAAATCTTTATGCAGCTCTTTCTCTTGTTGAATGTTTTACTCATTCACACCAAGCAGCCAAATTCTCTAGGGCATATATAGGCCTTAGTGGAAGATAATGGCTGCGTATGATAGAACGAAATTTGGGCAACAGTCAAACCTTACTGAAGGGGTTTATTCTTTTTTCCTAGCAATAACTAAAAAATATTACTTACAATAGCCTGATATAAGTTTGCCCTCATGGTGGTACAGGATCTTAAAGGCTCAACTCACTGTTTCAGTGAACATTGGATCAAGCTTGTATTGCTTTATTTGTCTTTCTGTGCTTTTTACCTCCCTTTTTTGTCAGCTGCATTCAGATACTCAAGAGTTCTTCTGCAACAGTTATGAATTACTTAATTTCTGTTCTTACCCTCGCACTCCCAAATCATTATGTTCCTGTGAAATACTTAAAAAAAAAAAAAAAAAAAAAAAAAACCAAACATCCAAAACAAAAAAAAAAACCAAACAAGCAAAAAACAACCCCACCAAAATAAACCGCAAACAAACAGCCCCAAACCAGGACACTTCAGACTGTTGTACCAATTATTGCTGCCCCTATGCACTCATCTCTGTGTGATATGGTGGAAATTAAAAATATTCCCTTATATCTCCTTTGTGTGTCTCATGCTTACATAGGAATGTGAGGCTGAGTTTGTTGATTGTTTTACATCTGTTCTGTATGGATGCATACAGAGACTTACCGTGTATCCGCATTGTATGTTACAGGAGATGCTTGCTTTCCTCTCAGAGCTGGCAGCTGTGTGAGCACATGTGAAGTAATAGGCCTGTGTTTCACCACTGCTTACAAGCTCAATGTCGTGTTCGTACAGGGTTAGTCAGCTTGCAGTTTGCATGGAATTTGCTGGCATCTCCTTGCAAAGTTCTCTATAGCACCAATACTGAATAGCTGGTCAGTATGTTGCCCTTTCTTTGAGTGCATGAATGAATGTTGTGCTTTTCTGAACAGAGGGAAGTGAATGGAAGAGGGAGTTGGCAGGCAGGTATATGAATTGTACTGAATGTGCATGCTCATTAAGTGCATAAAATACCTCTTGAGGGTTAAGGTAGGAATATTGTTAGCCACCATGAGTGGTATTTTGCAGCAAAGTTAACCTTTTAGTGGTGGTTGAATGGGAATAGTAAACATCTATTAAATGTTGCTGTTGCGTATCATCATCTCTGCATAAAAATTGTTACTCACTTGTGAAGAGAGGATTAGAATTTTCTTAGCAAATTATGAAAGTGGTTTAATAAACAGAATAGTCTGTAAAGTGTCAGCTGGGTAGTGGTGATCTTACCAGCAGGTTTGTTTATTTACATTTGAAAAATGAATGCTTGGTACTTATTTTAAAATGTTATTTTTTTAGCAAAGATGAAAGACTGTCCCATGCAGACTAGTCATGAACCTTCAGCTGTCTGCCAAAGAGTTCATTTTTACACAGATACTTCTGGCATGTTTCTTCTATAGTCAGATAACAAATTCAACAAGAGTAAGACAGTAAAGAGCTGCCAGTCATTTGAGTACAAGGAGTACTTCTGGATAGTGTGAGGCTGCACTGGGAACTTCTGAAAACCTCCACACCAGGCAGCAGGGCTTGCTGATCCAGCTTGATGGCCCAGCTGGTTTTCTGTGCACGGTTAGCTTTCCAACTAGCTTGTTGGCTAAAGACTTGTACTGGATTACTGCATTGAGCACCAGGTCCAGTGAAGGGTAAGGAGTAACTATTTGTCTGACAGTAAGTGGCAACATACTGGGATAAACATCACTATGAGGGTGGTGAGGCACTGGCACAGGTTTCCCAGAGAAGCTGTGGATGCCCTGTCCCTGCAAGTGTTCAAGGCCAGGTTGGATGGGGCTTTGAGCAGCCTGGTCTAGTGGAAGGTGTCCCTGCCCATGGCAGAGAGCTGGAACTAGATGATCTTTAAGGTCCATTCCAACCCAAACCATTTTATGATTCACAAGGAGCAACATGGCAAAGACAAGAGGCAAGCAACAGAAACAAGTTGCACCAGGAGAGGCTTCATCTCAATATTGGGAATTTTTTTTTACAGTGAGAACAATCACTCACTGGAACAACCTTCCCTGGTATGTGGTAGAATCCTCATCACTGGAGATTTTCAAGATGCAATTGGACAGGATGCTAGATAATCTCGTCTAGGCTCCCTTTCCCATGAAAGGTTGAACCAGATGATCTTTCAAGGTCCGTTCCATCGTGGGCTGTTCTGTGAGTCTATGATCTGCAATTTCACTGCTGGAACTTCTTTTCAAACAGTTGCTTTCTGACCTCCGCTGTTTGCCTTGCGCAGGAAGGTTGGAAGTACCAAAACTATGACATAATGCCAGTCTGTCAGGTATATAATGTTGTCACCTTCTTTAAAACAGCTAGGTTGTATTTGCAGCTGCAGATGAATGTTGAACCAGAATTATAACTTGTTTGTTAGTTGTTCTGTGAGCATAGTCATTCTTCAGTGTGTTGATTGGTCTGGACTAGCTACGAACATTAGCTTTTTTTGTAGTTACAGGTGAGCTTCCATTCAGGAAATAAATGTTTGATATGACTTTACTAATGTTCTGTAACGGTTTTATGTTAATCATGGAAACAATAAAAACATTTTTCTGACCCAAAGCATGTCAGCAAACAGAAGTGAATGTGTGGTGGACTGGGATGTTAGACCTACTGCCATTTTGAAAAGGCTAGGAAAATGAAAGTGCTTCACTATTAAATATAGACTATTTCCAGTACACATGCTTATTTAAGTATTAAGCTAGATTCTTGGCTATTGCCAGTCAATATAGTTCCTTAGGAACATGAGAATTTACTCAGCAGAGTATCTGGCACTGTAGTGTCTATCACATAACATCACATGAAGTGCTTTGGAAGACAAAGACCGTAATTTACGGTGACCAGAGTGTCTCTATGCCTGATTCTGGACATAAACCTAGCAGATGATTGTTTTCATCCCAACAGCCATCCGCTAATAACAACTAAGACCCATGTCCTGGTTCTGGCTAGGGTAGAGTTAATATTCACCTGAGCTGGGAGGGGAGCTGGAGCTGGTGGCACCTGCGGCTGGGCACACAGCTGGGGTGGGTTACTGATTAGCCCACAGCTGGGGTAAGTACCCAAATGAGCCCCAGGGCTGGTCCATCCCATGTGACACCATGCTCGGTGTATCAGTGAGGAGGGTGCTGAGGGGAGCCTCCTGCTATGTGAGAAGAAACTGGGCATCAGGATTTGTTGTAAGCCATTGTACTGTATTTATTATCCATCACTGTTTTGTTTTCTTCTGTTATCTCTCTTAAATTTTTTTGTTTCATCTCAACCCATGTGTTTTTGCTGCTTTTTTTTTTAACTAGTTCTCCCTTCTGTCCACTGGAGTGTGGGGGGGAGTGAGGGAGAGACTGCATAGTCTGGTCCCCATAGGGGCAAAACTATGACAACCCACTTTGAAGTGTATAAAGACTCAATCGCTGCTCCCAAGGGAGAATTTGGGGTTTGTAGGCTGCAGACGCAGGCTGCCCCTCTGAACTGTGCTAGAGGTGATTAGAGTAGCAAGCTTTTTTGTCTTATCTTTTCTCTCTTATCCATAGGATAGGAATGATATTGTCCTTCCTTCTTGAGACCAGCAAAAGTCCATTTGGCTTACTCTGTGGATAAAACATGAGCCTAATTTGAAAATTAATGGATTTACTCTCTTAGAAAGTAGGAACTCTTCCTTAATGGCTTGAAAAGAGAAACACATTTTAATGGAATTGGGTCCATTTTCTCCTACAGATGGTGCTATTTTCCCGTGAAAAATGTTAAAGTTTGGAAAGTCAAATGACTTCAATGCAAATTCATTTTTAGCCCAAAGAAAAAAACCAAGGTGTTGCAAGGACTAATAGAAAGAATATGAAGCTGTATTGCTCTGGAAGTGGCTGAAAATCAAATGGAAGCCACCCAGTAAGCTCCTCAAAACTGTCCCTCAGTTTTGCCCAATTGCCCTCTCAATCTGAGCTGTGAGATGCTGTCACGTACTGGAATAGATTCATATAGTGCTGAGATTTAGTTCTGTGAAACTAAGTTTTATTATTAAAGGTTCACGCATGCAAACAAGTGGAAAATATGACTTCCAGATTGTTCCAAGTCTGTCTTTGTTTCTGGATCTAGCTTATCCATCCTTCTTTGTTATGCCTCACACTTTTATTGCTTTTGAAATATCCTGTAGTCAAAGCAGGGGAGTTACTGGAGGCATCCTAACTGTTCAGTCATCAACCCAGGAACTAAACAAATGTTAATGTTCTCTGGTGATACAACTTTTATGTATTAAATATAGCAGACACCTTGTATATTGACAGTTTCAGAAGTCTCGTGCTGCTCAGTCCTTTTCAATTTTCTAGTACCACCTCATAGAACTTGGTCAGCCTGATAATCTGTTCTGAACGATGCATTCTTACTACCTTTTTCTTTTCCTGCTGACAGATCTTTGATTCAGTCTGTTCCCCTTAAAAAAAAAAAAAAGTCTACAGCTATTTCTAACACAAAGTGCAAAGTAACTGATCCAACTCATTTAATAAGATTGTGACTGCTGGTATCTGTGTTAGGCAGGTATAAAATCATATGTGAGGACACTCCTTGTAATAACAGCCTGTTGCCCCACTTATGCCACTCAGTACTTTTAAATGTCTATCTTGTCTTGAGTATGTGGAATTTGCAGTCTCCTAGGTTGCTACTCATACAGAGGGATGTTACATGGGAAAAAAAAAATCATGCCTGTATTAAAAAGCCCCCGAAAAGCATTTGTAGATTTAAAGTCAAAGTAATTTTTTTGAAAAGGCAGCAATAGTCTGTATTGTGTTTTCTGTCAGTTTCTGAAAATCAGAAACTCAGCTCAGGCTGAATCAGAAATTTGTCAGGAGAAGTTTCCGATACAGAACCTAAAATGTTAACAAGGCAGCACTGACACTGGGAGGAGTTGCCCTTCTCTGAAATCACAGAGTGGGAGAGCAGAAAGGAAATAACATTTCTCTTCATTCCAAACGAGTGAGGGTGGTTTTTTTTTTTTTTAACTAAATGTGTGTCATGGGCTAATGAAGGCTGAATGTGTCCCTCTGTGAAGACAGTCACTGCTGGAAATGGGCTGCCGCCAGCCGAGTGTGTGACCAAAACAATACCGTTTTCTTTCTTTCCCTTTTTTTCTCTTTTCAGAACAACTCCTAGATGTTCTGTATACTGGCAGGCAGGAGGAAAAGAGACAGATGGTGTGACAGTGGGAGAACAGTCTATTTTAGCACTAATAAAAATGAGACTTGAGATCCATGTACAGCAGAGAAATTATAAACTGGGAATGCCAGGGATAAAGCAAGACAAGCAATGACCTTTCAGTGTTACAGAGCTGCACAGTGATGTTTTTTGTTTTGCACTTGAAATTTACAGTTTTAGTTTCTCCTCCTGCAGAATATGAATCAAACCAATTGTGGTTCTGATGTACGGTTTGAATCCTGTTTCAAATAATATTGAGCAACATATAATTTGGTTACAGAAAGTAAAATATTCTTCTGTTCAAAAGGGCTTTTTCTACTTGTGTCATTCCTACAACCGCTTGTTTTGCACATTTTCTATTCTTAAGTATCAAAAAAAGGAGTAAAAATGGATGTTCCCCACATTCTGTGAACTCTGAGTTCACGCCAATTCACCTGTCGTGTGGGTGTTGCAGTCGCTGGCTTGTGCGGCTCTGAGGAGGTAATAATGGCTGGGAAGGAGAGGCCTTTGTAATTCCTGTGGGCATTCTCACTGTGTAGCCGTGTGTTTGATTTGAGGTTTTTCCCCTCTAGCATTAGTACATGTTTGTGAGGGGATGAGTAAGACCGTAGCATGGGCTCTTGTGGAAGGAAAATAATGGGATTTCTTGTTTAGTCCGTCATGAGATCTCACCTCTTCCTTTGTACTGAAGTTCCTATAGCCCTGGGGATTTTATACCAGTCTGCAAAGCTGGTAGCTGTAACTGCTGGGGGGGGATAAAGGTTGCCAAAATGAAATTAAGCTTCCTCTTGGGAGAGCTTTTACAGGCCAGCATAGTTAGACCTGTCTTAACTGTTTTATTTGAAGGAACTCATTTTAGAGTTTCCTTAAATTAGTGTATCTGGCAAGAGAAGAGGAGGTAATGATGCACACAGGCAAGACTAGATGAGTTCCTAAGAAAGTACTCACTTCTGTTGGCTGATGCCAACAGTCTATCTATCCTCTCATTGGTAGCAAGGAGAAATTTCACCTCTTTTGAAATATAAACACAGCTAATTCCCTATAGCTATCACTTGACATCTAGCAGATGTGACATCTGCAAACAGTTTTAATATTTGGGCTACCTCACAAGTGTATAGCACTTCTAATTTACAGAAGTGGCAAGACTTCACTTGATAAAGTAAGTTGTTTTCAGAGTTGCTAAAGATAAAATCATCTAATTAATCCACCTTTTCTGGTTGTTTCTGATTTAGTTCTCGTACTGGCACAAAGAAATGTCTGAGGGGAAAAAAACAAAACACACTATCACTTTTCTACACTGTCAGAATTCTACACACATGTCAAAATTGCCATGTCTTGAAAAGAAATGTTTGACTTCTATGGACAGTCCCATCAGACTCAGCAAAATTTGAGATGTTGACAGAAACATAATGGATATTCTTGTAAGGGTGATCTCTGGCATGCTTCTGCCATGCTTTGCCTCCAGAGATACTGCAGGCAATGTTTCCTGCACTTTAGAAGTTTTGTGCCCTGCTCTATTAACTGAGTTGTAAGAACAGATGTGTGTTGTATACCACTGCTCCCAAACTGTCTTGCTTCTTCAGGGATGGAAGACAGAGTATAAAAGAAATAGTGTGGAAGGAAGGAAGCAACAGAAGCCCAATTCAGCTCTCATGAAACTCTACAGGAATTTTTCCGACGACTTCATGGGAACTGAATTAAGTTGTTGGTGAGAAGCCATGTCCAAAAACACTTCAGACCCCCTCTTCTATTCTACATCTGCACTGGATCTCTTGAATTTATTAGGAATAAAGATCTAGCTTACAGCATGTGGAAAATAGGAGGTGAACGTTATGAGAAAACCCCAACTTACTGATGTGGGAGTGGAAAAGTCCTGCAAAATAAACTGTTTCAAATACACTAAAAACATATTCCCCCCCAAGCGCACAAAGCCTTCCTGCATTCATAGTCACTGACTTCATCAGTTTCACAGCATTACTTTTCAATCAGCAAACATCATAAAACAGGAAGGCAGATTTATGGCTGTTTATTAGCCAGCACCATTACTGTATTTACTGTAGTGTGAAAAAGGAAATCAGGGAAAAGTGCTATAAATCTCAGTGGCTGCAACCCAGATGCATTTATTTACTTACTGGATACTTCACTAGTAGCTCAGCAGATGCTTGCTAGTTTACACATATATTTTGAGCATATCAGCAGAATGCTCTAGAGGGATGGGTGTTAAAATTCTGCTGGGGTCTCTTGTGGGCACTGCTAGGAAGAAGCTGGTGTAAATGTGTTCAGTTTAAGTAGCTAAAGTAGTTATTGAAGAAACACCAATGTGTTAAATAATCACTACTTATTTAAAGGGAGCATAATTATAAATATGTAAATATAAATATATAATTTTGCGATAACAACAAGAAATTAAAGGTCTGGGTATTAAAATAATAGGAATAAAAGCAAAATGCCTGTCTCATTAGCATTGAGATATTTTCTGTTCAAAGAGGAACCGCAGTCCTCATGAATCTTATCGAAAAATCCTGGAGCCGTAATATTCCACTTGCTCTGTGGGATGAATGGTATCAAAGGAGTTCTGCTTCCTACAGGCCAGGCCCAGAGGTTGTACTTTACCATTGCAGATATAATTGTAATTTCTCCTAAGACAGTAAGCCATCGAAGCCTGGATGACCTATTTCTATCTGCAGTAAGAAAAAAAATGTTTGGCATTCAAGCCAATTGAAATATTTTCATTAGTGTTTGGTGAATCAGGAAATAAGTTGATCCCAAAACCTAAAGGGTGCAACATTTCTATAAATCACCTTGGTTTTGTTACTATTGGATTTTTTTTCTACTTACTGTTGGCTCTTATTGTTAATGCTGTTTTTAAGATGAACAGTAAAATGCAAAGAATATAAATTATAAATGAACAGTTTCAATGAGGCTGTTGATTGCAATGACTGAAATCTAATTAAGCAGTTTAAGATCTAAGTGATATTATTATTAAAGAATTATGTTAACAGAGCATTTGATCAGCCTCTTAATTTGTTTCATGTGAATAATACTTACGAGATAATGTGATTCCAAGTGACAAAAAGATCAATTATTTCTCTTTCCTCTTTTTTAAGGAAAACTAATATGCTATATTTCAATTGAAATTGATAGAGAAGCATCAGGGAAACAAAAGCGCTATTTTGGCATCTTAACTTACTTTAACTGACTTCATGTAAATACTAGTACTGGCTACTTTTTTTTTGTTTTGATAAGACACTCTATGAAGTACTTTTAAAACAGGAACAGAAATATTTGTACAAATGCATGTTTGCAGATATGCATACTTTTTAACACAGATATGCCAATTTGTTGTGTTGACAAGTTTATTACCGTTAGCCAGTGAAATGGTTGTGTGTCACACTACCTTTTTGCTTGTAAAATCCCTGTAAACATCTAATTTGCATGCATATATTTTTCTTTCAAATAGTGCAGTGTATTTTTAAACCAATGGGAGTCTATTGGAATGCACATTTATTTAATTTACAAGTACAGTTCATACAAATGTATGAACAGATTGGAATGCTTCCTGTGTGATGCAGCTAAGTAGCAATCATGGGGACTACATCCTAGATAAACATATCCCTTATTTTTTGGAAATGAGGTCTGTGCTTGGTGACTCTCTGGGAATCAGTCTTAGTGCAGTTCTAGCTAACATTTGTACTTCTCGCTCTGGGTTCAATCAGTCAAGTACTAGCTGAGCATCCTCTACAGAGTGTGTACACAGTTCAGCATTTCTGGGCTAATCACATATTGCACTTTCTTCTTTGTTGTTTCCAGATGTTGTCTAGCTTAGACTTCCCTAATTTCACTGTAAATGTATTTCTATAAACAACCTTTCCAGCACCTCAGTGCCTTCTGCCCCTTGCCTTGGATGCTGAAATGCTCTTTTCAAGTTTAACAATGTTTGTGTCCAGAGAACATGAGTCTTGTCCCATCTGCCCCAGAGGATTTGGAGGCATGTTGGTGGGCCCCCAAAGATGAGTATGCAGTTGAAGGAACAGAAGAAGACAAAAGAGAAAAGGATCACTCTAAATACAAGTGGACACGAAGAATTAGGGAAATACTATAATTTTGTATTGGATTGCTTTGGTTTTTACTCTGTAGCTCTTTGTTTGTTCCTTGGTTACTGTGAAATGAAATCAGGCAGGATTTTAGTCTATTAAAATTTTAGTGCAGTTTAACTGTTTGTTTGAAACCAACTGTTGTATTTCAGTGCACAGCCTGACTAATACCCTGGGGAAATTCCAGGGAGACAATCCTGTTTCCAGGTTATATATGTTGTTCCTTGATCGCTGCTGCATTGACGCTAGTTTGGATGAAAGGACCAGCTGCCCCACGTAACAGCATTACTGTTACCTTGTCTGCCCCTCACTGCCTCTCTCCCATAGACATACCTGGGATTCTTGAATCAGCTCCTGGAATCCTCCTGATAAACAGCTCTAGTTCTGCTCCCATCTACGCCCTCCCAGTCTGTGGACATCCAGTCTTTTTAATTTAATTGAGATATTATTTCAAGGAGGCACTTGTAGTAGATGATCCCTGGCACACATTTATTTTTAAACTTTCAAAACTGAACAGAGGAGCAAATCATGGGGAAGACTGAGATATGATGCACTTAAATAGAGAAGGATTGAGGGTGCCAAACACTGCAGAGGAAGGAGAAAATCATGAAACAGAAAATGACACAAAGAAAGGAAGCGTGACTGGTTGATTCACTCTTTTGCTGTGCTATTACTTTGTGTATGTTAAGGCTCTCAAATGCAATAACTAAACCCTTATGCCTAACTCTGCCCTCTTAAATTTGTTGTGCCTGTTCTCATATGGTTCATTCTGCTTCATTACTTGAGGACAATCTCTAATGAGCCAAAATGTGCAGTATTGTTTTTGAATACATTCTTAGTTTTCTTTTTATGCCTAGAAGGATGGAAAATTAATTTTTCTCTTGAACTGGTTCGAAATCTTCCTCCTACACTGTGGAGCCTGGATGTGGTGTTGGAAGATAGTATTTTCTGGCTGCAAGCATCAAAGTGAGATCCAAAGGACAAGCATCTTTAAATATTTAACTACTACTAATCTGGTTCATAAAACTTACTGGGTGTTTATGGAAGGCAGCATTGCTACTTTATGCTATTGATCTAACAGATGCAGTTAATCCTATATTTTTAGAGTATAAAAATGTGCAAAAGTCATTCTGGATAGACAAAAAGAAATAGCTCAGCAAAGTGCTTTTAAATGTTGATGTCTCAGCAGCTTTGCTATCTGTCATTAGCATTTTTTCTTTATAACTTAAATTTAATCAATACTTTTTTGAGGTTATGATCAAGTAGCATAAAACATTTTACAGATTCTGTTTGCATGTGATATATTTTGTGTTCTCTGAAGGCTCTGTGTCTAATAGGTGATCCAGCAGACAGCATTAGTAACTACTGGTAGACTAAGCATACAACTAAACATACTTTTAAAAGAGGTTTCATTTTCACTGGTCAGAATTGAGTTCTTTCCAGAAATCAGGCAACAACTGAGGCCCCTAAATCAACTTTTTTCACTGGAAATCACAAGAATCTCAAAATAATTTTAAGGCTTACTGTTCCCTAAACACCTTGAGATTCTTAAGTTTAGGTACAACAGAAGAAGAATTATTTTATTAGTATGTAAAGTGTCATGTTGATAGATAGGTACCTCCTGAATGGTGGTTTCAAATATTAAATGATGATTATCCAGAGCTCCAAGGCACTGATTCTTTGAAAGGGCTTTCAGTATTGTGGGAGTGGAGTGACAGGAGGCTGATTGCAGCTGATTAATACTCAGCTATTAGTCTGTACATTCTTTTATTCTTGACAAATAGTATAAATTAAGTCCCATAGAAGAAAGGGCCATCCTTAAATTTGAGGCCAATAGAGAGCCTGATTGAGGAGAAACTTGCTTCACCATGCTCCCTTGCCTTTCCTTCCTTGGGCATATCCCAGCTTCGGAGACACGCTCCACCTCGATTCCAGTAGCTGATAGTGAGGGGAAATTACTGTGTATGCACTGTGTGCAGACTGTAGGAGACACCCGTATCGTAAAAAGTAGGATGTAATAAGATAAGCAATGCATGAGAAGGACCTAGAATTACCTTTGTGTATTGTTTATACAGACAGCATATGATACAGCTATTCTTATTAAAAAAAACCACGGAAGAAAAACAAAATACACTTACAGTCCTAGGGTAATATTGTAACTCTTTGTACCCTTTCTGTAGCTCTTATTTCATCTAATATTATCTGTGAGATCACAGGTAAAATAGTAATTTGTACAAGAAAAAGAACAAGCCCAATATGACTATAGTACAGCTTGAACTCTTAATTTTTGTTTTTACAAAAGTATCGGTCAGCTACACAAACCCTCTCCATTTTTTTTTCCCCTCTAAAGGTCAGATACCACTTTCTCTTCATTATGTTCTTTGGCTTTTATGCAAGCAGCTTCTGCTTGAAAATTTTCCTGTATCACTCATACATCTGTAGGGCAAAATGTCTCTCCTAGGCATCTATCACTGGCTTGCAGCTGACACATAGTCATAAAGGTGACCTCTTTCGTATTAGCAATCAATTTCCTTTCATTGTCACCACCAGGATATGTTCTGCCATGTCACTTTCCTTGTCAGAAGTGTAGACTTAGGGGTCAGATTAAAGATTCTTTGAAGGTAAAAGGATCATTATTTGATTCTATGCATCACTGATCTCTGTCAGTTTTATTTTAATGCCGAGGAAAAATACCCAAATGTTGCTTTCTGACAGAGAATAATAAAACACAGTCATACTTAAGTGTCAAACTTTGTATGCAATCTTGGTAAAATTGTTTCTGTAATGCAAAGAGTCTTATATGAATATCATAACTTTCAAGGCATAAACCATGTTATTGGAGTTCTTTGTGGGATTTCAGTGCTTTGTATCTTTTATATTACTTGAATTATAGTGCTGCATTGTGGAAAAATGAATTAAAAAATCCATTTTAAAAAGGGATATTCTCTTGCATGTTACAGAAGTCAGTATTATGCAAAAGAAATAGTATGCATAAACCTACCATGTTCCTGACATCTATTTGAATTGTTGAGCAAAACAGCCTGTGTTCACATTTTAGGAGACAAAATAATTCACCAAAAGGTGCAATCTGTCTTTGGAGAACCCACAGGTTTGTCACTGAATTTCATTGTCAATACATGGCATTTTTGTGTGGAAAAAGAAATGCTTTAAGAGAACTGTCTGTAAGAAGAGGATAATCTCCAGAATAAAGATGCTTCTCTGTGTTATGAAGTCCTCAACAGTTGATCAGATTTAGCTGATGTGTATATTGGATTAGAATCTATTTTTATTTTGGAGTTTTAAATTGCTCTTTGCTCCTCTACTCCTCCCTGCCCTCAAACATCAATTCCTCTAAAAGTAGTTGAGAATAATTTTTGCTACTAATTTTAGATTTATTTGAACACAAGGGATGTAGAAAATCAATCCACTATAATGTTGCCTGATTTGAACTACTTATTTTCCTTCTGCTTTATTCTGTGTAGATAAACATGCACAGGTAGTTTGGAGTATATTTTTCTAACAGTAAAACTTTAACCTATTTAATGTGGTTATCTGGCATGTGAGAGATCCAGTCAGGTCACTGGCATAATAAATATTGTATTTTTTAAAATAAAAATGGAAACTGAGAAGGTTATGTTGCTAGAACAGCAAAAAATTACCTGAGAAAATTCTCACACAGGGAAATTTCAGGGCTTTGGAAATACACTTCCCATTCTTCACCTCTGTTCCTTGTGCAACACAGATACAGCCTAAGGTGATTCCTGTGTGCTGCCTTCATGCTTTGTTCCACCATGTTCCACTGGACTTCTCAAGGGCTGATGTGCCATTCAGACTGAGTCAGCACACCAGAAACCGGTCCTAAACAGAAATATTATGCTTAGGTTTGGCAGTCTTAATGCTGGAAAATCTGAATTAGAAACTTCTGAAATAACCTCCAATATTCTTGTGAAGTATAAAAATTTGCGTTGCTCCCTGCTTCTGACAGTATTGAGACATAGTTACTGGCATGTTGGTCCTAAAGTATCATACTCTTAGTTTATAGTTGTTTTTAGCTTTGACCTTGAGAAGATCTTATGAATCACTTTGTTTTCAGTTCCATGAATTAATCTTAAAATTACGAAACAATAAACAGTGAGGCAAAGGACATACCTTTGAGAGACAAAACAAAAGCATATAAAAGCTAATAGTGGTGAAAGCAGCAAAGCAGAAGTGTTTAATCCGTAATGAGATGAGAAAAAATGCCTAACATTGTCGACTTTCTGAAATCAAAATAACGTATCAGATGTATTGAAGAGTCTTTTTAGGCTACCTGCAGATATTCTGAACTTCCTAGATGTAATGCAGAAAGAGAGAGAGTCACCTGGAGAACATTTCTACACTTGCACAACTATACATTTGGTTTTTTTAATGGACTAAAAGCTTCCTTGTGTTTCTGACCTGAAGATCTCAGAACAGACACCACGATTTATGAATTAGTAACTTTAATTTATATTTGAAATAAAAATTTGACAGGAGACTGAGATAACTATTTCTGAAGAATCAAATAGTTCCTGTGAAATGATTTTTAATACCTATTGAGTTTTCAGTAGCATTTTCTTGCACCACTAGCCTAAGGCACAACAGAATTATCTTAAATTGCAAATGTTCAGGCTAGTGAATTTTAGCAGTAAGAGATGAAATCAGTCTGAAAGAAGAACTATCAACTGTCTGGACTCAAAATTCTGAAGAATTTGTGCACTTGCCTGAGAGGTACTTCATGTTTTCATGAGACAATCTGGAGAAATTGAAGAGGACTGTGGCCCTTTGAGGAGCGATATCATCCTTTGTGCTGTACGCTAACAACATGTCCACAGAGAATGTGAAAGCGGATTAATAGAACATAGGGATGAAAAGAAAAAAAAAAAAATCAGATAATGGTAAAAGTGATATCTCTTTGCTGCTGCTAGTCTATGTATACTAGAATATTTTATATTCAGTGTGGGCTACAGGCTGTTCCTCTAAAGCTGAAACAACTGTTAATTTTTCTCAAAATTAAAATGTTCTTAATCAATACATGTTTTGCATTGCTGTGTTTTTCCAGCTCTGAGAGCAGTGTAACTGCAATGGTTGGCTGAAGTTCTTTTTCTTTTAAAAGGCAGAGTAGATCATGATCATTCCTTTAACATATTCATTGAAGAATTAGTACAACTCTAACAAAAAGTTGTGATCAGTCATATATATTTTCCACTGTTTTAAATATATAAAATTGAAATCTTTCACCATGATTTACAGTCAAATGGAGTAGACATTTAATAGGTACTCATAACTGCCCTTCTTTCTATAGACCTTGAAAAGGGTAAAGCCAATAACTTAAACTTTATCTGTGCAGCCATAAATCTTAGAAATGAAGCACAAACGCTGAGGAAAAAAAGCACTTTTATCTCATGAAAGGCATTATGTATTGAACTTCACATAGATGTAGATATCTGCACTCTTCATATACTAGTCCCTATTTCCACGTAGTGCACTGGTATTTTAGTAGCCAATGTGAAATTCAGAGAAGTGTTAATGTGAATTAAGCATGAAATTATGAGCTGAAAGCAACTACTTAAAGTGCAGTCAGGGTTTACCACCGAGGACTTGATTTCCAGAATGTAGAATATTACCAGTTGTTCTTCAGCTCCAGATACTGTGAAGGCACCATGGTGTGCTTTGGATGATGCTTTTAGGCATTTGAGGGTCTTGGTCTGTAGGTGCAACTAAGTTTTAGAATGTTTCTGCAACTTGCAATGTGCCATGCAGTGCATAGTTTACCACATCCAGATGATTCAGTAAAGGTATGAGGTAGAAATAGGTTTTTGACTGTGAGTATTTTGTAAAACTTGTGATTTCACTGTGATACAAGAGCCAGCATAATGAGTGACACCCAAGTATAAGTGGATGGCCTGTCCTTTCATGGTAGTGTATGGTTAGATAAACAGTGGGGAAATTTTGCCTCATTTATAGGGTCAATCTGGCAGGAGATGTAGGAGACAATAATACAACAGAGCAAAAAGGTAAGAGCATGAATTTGGAATGAAGTTTAACGAGATTTATCCTGATGTTTGTAAACCACATGAATGACTGCATCCCTGATACGTTTGCGCCTGTGCTGTTGCCAATGTTGGTGTAAATGGGAACGGTTCATTTCCCCATAATGGTTTTAACGCAACCTGCCTAGTTGATGAGGCCCTACTGCAGCAGATGGCAAGAGCTGCTTAGCAACTGGTCAGAGCAGTGCCTGAGTGAGGGAGAACTGAAGGACTGAGCCTGTGAGTGAAAGAGTTGACATCCATTTGGAATAAGAGACTACAAATGTTACAAGTTTTGTGGTTTTCTTTGCAGACACTGCAGAGACCGCAGAGTACTGCCCACTACATTGTAATTCTGATACCATAAGATCTTTTATGATGTTTTGTTTGGGGGATTGTTTATGACTCAGTTTACGTGTAGCCTTTCTGACGCCTTTGATAAATTGCAGAAGAATATTGTGCTGCAAAAGGAAGGGTAACTAGGTACAGTTAGAGAAGTACATGTATGTTGCATTGTAGTTAATGGACGCTGTGACACAAAAAACATTCCAATTTTTTTTTTTAGTATTTTTTTTTCCTTAAGCCACTCTCTTTATTATCTTAGGCTCTGCAGATCCCTGCAAAGTAAATGCTAAGATGGTATCCAATCATTTATCAAGTATGCAATGGGCCAACATTTAAAAACCTTTAAAAATTCTATTAAATGTTTGTTATCTGAAAGCCATGCATATATGACATGAAGGCATATTCAGACACAAACTAGCTTATACCTTGAAATGCTTCACCTTTACTCCAGCAAAGCTCCCACTGAGGTCAGAAGCAGGTGAGCAGTTAGTATGTGCCTCAGTCTTGTCTCTATTTTTTCTAGGTCCATCTGTATCAGGTTTAAACATATAATAAACATTACAGTCTGAAAGTTTATACAGCTGCAAATGGATATACTTGCAAAATCTGTGAATCTTTAACCATCTAGTTTCAGTGTGTTCAAATACAAACAGATATCTACTATATTTTTGATGTGGGAAAGCTTAGGGATATGTAGCTCTTCTAATTGTTTAGTTCACAGTATTATACTTGCATCATTCTTACTGGATTTCCATGTTCTAGCAGTGTTTGTAACGAAATATGATTTATACTATTCTGTATCACCTTAGAATAAGACTATAATATCTGACTGTTGCCTAAACAACAGGCATGATAAATGTTGTTACATAAACTTGGTTGCACTTATGGATTGAGCATTCAGCTGTTGTGAACAACTAAGACTGGATCCTTCAACATGTATTCCAAGTTTAACTGAAGATGTATCTCAATGCTTCATTATTAGGATTCAATCAAACAATTTTAGAGTAATTTCATTCATTGTCTTTTTCTCTGACTCATTCTGTCTTATTCTTTCTTTTACCTTCAGGAAAATCTCCAGAGTGTTCAGACTGTGAATTTGCCGTCTCAGCTGTCTTTGCTCTTTCCTCATGCTTTGCACTCCAAATTGGGTCACATGCAATTCTGCAGTGGTACAATAGTCCTTTTATGTGAGAAATGTTCCTCTTCAACTTGCTTCCTCTGCTTCTTCAGTCTGAAGACTATAAATAGAAGACACTAAAAGTAAGGCAAGATTCCTTTCTTTAGCTACAAGATTTCAGGATGGAACATTCATACTACTTTTGCAAAATCTGCAAAACTATTGCTTCATGTTCCCTGATTTTGAAGAATTTAAGCAGGAACTTAAGCTTCAAAGCTCAGGTATAACTCGCCTATCATGTACTGTCTTCTGTGGCAGTGGAGAAACTGGTGCTAAATGATGCCCCAACAAAACCAGGACACTCGGTTACTGTGCAAATACTGTTGCTAATTCCAGAGAACAAACTTTCTTTTCCCATGACAGCTAAAAGTTTTGAAGTTTATTATCACTTAAGTGGACAGCATATCAGATGAAACTACAAATAAATGAATTTTAAGGCTAAGACTAGAATTGTATGTGATGGCTATAGCCATCTAGTCCAATACATACCTCTGACAGTGGCCAGGCTCACATGATGAAGTTGCAAGGAAGCCCTACAGCAGACAGTCCTGGAATTATATGCTCAAAAGGGACCATCTGTCCTAACCTCAGGCATGTAGAGGCTACCTTATGCCCTCAAGCAGGACACTTTTATCTGTGGTTTTCCCTCTTTAGAAAGATTAAAGTACAAGCGTTTCAACTCTACTAGATCTCATTCACCCAGTCTTTCTAAGATATTGAAGAGGTGTGAGCACTGTATGTGACCTGAAGAGACCGTCAGTGGGAAATCAGAAATCATAAAAACTGCTAAAAACAGCAGTGTGTTTCTGAAGAGTCTGACTACTGCTTTACTTGCTTATTGCAAGAAACAGACTGAAGAACCTGATGATACACATAAAAAAAAAAAAAACCCCAAAAAAACCCAAAGAACCAAAAATAAGATCCTCATCACTTTGCAACAAGAAATATTACTGATTTCCCTCTGAATGTTTAACAAGCTATTGCAAAATATCTTCAATATAGACTGCTCCTCTAAAAGTCGGGGTGCTATCCAGGATCAGACTTGGCGGTGTCAGCATGCTGAAAGACAGGTTTATCTCCAGGAAGTTCAGAGATGAGGAATCCTAGAAATCTCCTGAGGTAAGCCGATCTGAGAAACTCAGATAAGCTATCAAAAGTTAAGATGTTCAGAGAAGATATATAAAGTTTTAGTCAATTGCTAAGTTATGATTATTCATTTTCAAACCTTTGGAGAGTCATTGCAAATAAAGCTGTGCCTTTGAGAAAACAGCAGATACTACATGAGGGCAAAAAGGGATAAACACAAGCAAGTCAGTCTCTAAAACATGGCAGTGATCAAGCCCAATCAAGGGCTTCGAACAGTAATGTTAACTTTGTCTTTTATTGACACAAATAATAGACAGTGTGAGCAGTCATTGATTGGAGAACTGGTAGACTAGCTTTCCAGTTTCTGCTTTCAGCTTGTGAAAACTTGATCAGCTGAGGATCTAGACAAGAGATGGGTATAGAAACGATGCACAGTGTTTTAGCATTGTCTGCTTGTTTTACAAATCGGAACTGCACAGTGATACCCACCCTGCAGTGCTGATGGATGCAGATGTACACGTAACATTGAATGCATGCATTTATGTAGCCTTCTGGTGGAAAGCATTCAACTATTGTTTTTGCAGTCATGTCTTAAAGTACCCTTTGAGTCTTTTTCTTTGAGTAAAAGAAAATTTTATTTCAGTCTTCCACCTTTGAAAGTTAACTTTAAACAATGTTTCAGAAATGAGGAAAACTCCCTACTTTCTTGCTGGTATACAGTGAATGTTTTCTTGAGGGATCAGATGTATAGAAGCTCTTACAACATGCACAAAACAACTTATGACAGAATAACAAGCTGCCCTGTGCCATCACGGCAGCTGGCAGAGTGAGTCATTGCTTCTGGCCCTGTAATGCAGACCTTGCGTGTCTGGGAAATAATGCCCAGCCAAGTGTGATTGCAAGCTATTATTGAGGCTTTATTTGTGAAATTGGTGTAGCTGAGGTCAAACATCTTTTTCTCTATTTTCATGTAGTGCTTTTAGATAGCTTTCAATAATGATTCCATTATACCCTTGCTACAAAGATATTTTACCTCTTTTACAAATTGCTGGTTAATTACAGAGTTGTTTTTTACATCTGATTCTTCTTTTGAGTAACATAGTGTGACACTGAGCCAGAAGGAACACTGACTACAGAAAAAACAGAGTTTGAACTTGAAACTGAAAGTGGGTACGAGGATTTCTGAAACAGATGAAAGAAGCCTGAGAGTTACTGTAGATATTGAAAATGTATTGTCTAGAATTAAATTAGACAATATCCTCTTACATGAACTTATGATAACACCTCCACTGTCAGTCTTCCTCTTCATCTTCCTCCCTCCTGTAGAAGCCCATCTGTCACGCATGTAAGCACTGTACTTAGGGTAAAACAGAACACTGTGGCCTGGGGAAATGTAGGATCCTTATTTGCTTTTTGTTTCCCAGTAACATGGTACACTGAAGCTTGTGAAAAGCTTTCTGTATAGAAACATGGGATATATAGGCCTTGCTGGAGTTCCTAAATTCTGTGTAGCTTATGGATTTTGTGCTTTGGGTATTCCCCTGAAAGAATAATGACAGAGAAACAGTGATGAAAATGTCCAGATTTTTGAAAGGTTATTTCTCACCAACAAGCCATTTGGCCTTGGAGATGAAGGTACACATAGAAAAGCAAGCAAGTTTTATGTGTAGTTACTTATATCTCTGTACGTACAACCTGCTTGAAAAATCTTCACAGAAACAAAGCCGTTTGTTAAGCCTAAAATATAATGTATTTTAACTTTCAAGCAATAATTATAACACAGAAGGGATTTCAGATCCAGGTAGATAATCTGGTATGGTTGAAAAAGGAACATTTCCTCAAAGAGGTCACAGATAATGGGTAAGTTAGTATGAAAAAGCTATTGCTCAGTGGGGTAAAACATTTGTGATCCTTTCAGGATCATGCATGTTTTCTAAAAGGCAGTCAGCTTTGAGTGTACTGTGTTTGTACCTAAACATTGGCTGGTACTACAACATGAGCAGAAGAGCCATGCCAAAGGTAGCCCTCAGCAGACTATAGCTAGTTGGAATTCTTTTTTTTTCTATGTACTTGGGAAAAATCTGAATACTTTATGCACTTTCTTCTAAGACAGCTTTTCGAAAAGAAAAATGTTTTCCTTTATTTGGCGATAATAGGTTTCTAAATGGAAAAACTAAGGACTCTGATGTTCCTGCAGGTGTCATTACTATATTATGCAGCACCGTGCTCTCTTCAACATTTTGTATTGATGCAACCCCTCTGAGACAGAGAGGACCTGCCACTTCTGTCTTATACTTCTAGAAATGAGGCTCAGAAACATGTGTGCTCTCAGGAATACTAACTACTTTTCTAGTTTTAGTTCAGAGTTTTATACTGACTCTTACTAGGGCAGTTTTAGACATTCTCTTCCCAGCGCTCTCTCTGTTCAGTAGCCCAAAGCTACCGTGCTGAAATTGGACTGGAAATGAAAAACCACCTTACTCCACACTTCAAGCTGATACACCAAACTATGAACAGAGGTGGTTGAGGTGATCTCCTTATTTTCAGAATGGTTTCTTAAAGTCAAGGGCAGAGGTCTGGGAACAGTGATATTTTAAAGTATCCCTGGAATTACTGTCAGAGATGCCTTATCTGGGCTGACTCTTTTTCCAGATGTTATTTCTGTTCTTTGACTGTAAAGGGAATCTGCACAGTGGGCATTGACTTTTAGATGAGACTAGTTAAGAGAAATACTTCCCTCCCTTATTCCCCATTTAAATACCATAGTACCTTGTATAACTGACCCTAATACATACATTTCAGTTGCAGAGGAAATGTGTGGCAAAATTGGGATTTGAATCCCAGGTCTTCCAAACACTCAAACTGACAAGGTATGAAGCATCATAATTCTCAATTCATTGGGACTTATACGGACATTCTCTTTAAAGCAAATAAAATATTAATGTGTGTAAAACTTGTAGAATTAAGTCCTAAATGTCTGTTCAGTCTGAATTCTTACTGTTACAAAAATGTTGGTGTGTCTTTTTCCTTAAAAGAACCAGGCAGAGTTGTAGCAAGGCATTGGCAAACATTTTAGAAAAGCATGTTGTGATAGTAATCTTGTACAGAAATACTGACTTGCAGTACTTAACAACATTACCTGCCAGAGAAAACTTGGCAAGTCTTCTAATTTGGTCAGTGAATACTGCTAAGGAGAAAATTAATTTGTGAGAAATTCATAGCTCAGCAGAAAGCACTCTTGGTCCTTCAGCTGTGTACTTTGGAAGGGAAATATTCAACTAAATAAAACAAACTCAGCATTTTGTATTTACAACAAGAGGAAAGGGACTCAGGAGGTCTCTTGCAGTGCTAGTAATTATCTCTTATTTGCTTTTTCACATATCATTGCTTAGGTAATAGTTCTTGTAAAAATACCAAGACTTTTATATCACTGAAACTCTATTGTATTTATCTCTGCTTTATACTGCTGTAAGTTATGAAATAATCAGCTTTTCAGTGTTGGCTAGGCAAAGTTGGCATCGGTGTGAATTCATTTAGCCCCTTGATATCCCCATGAAGTAAGATTTTCTATTTTGGTAGTGAAATTAATGAAGGCGAGAAATCTAAATTCTTACCTTTGCATAAGTCCATTCATGCCAAAATGGATCATTCCAGCAGAATTGTTCTTAAATTATTAAATTAATCTTAAATGATTCTTAGGAAAATCCCTAAAGTCGCACAACAAGGATGTGATGCTTTCAGTGCAGTGCACTTAATGAAAGTAACCAATGGAGATGCACAAGTCACAGCTGGTATTGCAAGGCCTGAGGCTTCCAAAATCCTCATCTTTTCTTAACTCTTTCTTATTTTAAATTCTTATAATCTGTTTTGAGGTTCTGGAGAGATTCAAACTTCTCATGCAATACTGTTTTCCTCATCTGTTAGTGTTCATCCTCTTTTCTGCAGCAGTAGCACTTCCTCCTGGCTTTGGCCAAGTTGTATGTAGTTTGTTCTGAAACCCTTTTGTTTGGCTATTAATAACGTCTGATGTGCATGAGCTACATTCTCCATCTCGACTCTTCTCCAGCAGTGGTTAATCTACTGCAAAGAATGTTTCATAGCAAAGAATACCTGTTACGTTAAGGTAATTCCTTATTGGGTTTGCTTGGAGAGAAGCATATGCATAGAGAAAGGGGGCTCTTGGCAGGAGGCTAGTTAAAAGTTCATGGTCTAAGCTGTTTTCTGGAGTAACTGTACTGAACTCTTTCAAGTAAGATAAGATGAAAATTTGACCTTCCATCAGGAGAAACCGTAAGTTGTTTAAAGGCTAAACTGTGCAGACAGCATGAAGATTCTGTGGGAAGATGATCTGGTTACAAAAAAAAAAAAAATTTGTCTCTTCTTTCAAATTGGAACAAAAAGGGCTGGGTAGATCACAATTTTGGCACTATTTGCAGTTAAGAATCTTAATGCTGAGCTTAAGTCCTTTGAAAAGCCATCAGACTGCTGGCTCATACAGCTCTAACAAAAAATAAAATATAAGTTATATCAGTCTTGTGCAGAGAGGGATGATTTGGTTTAAACAGAGACCTCTTGTGATGTCCTAAAACCCCTTGGCAATTGCAATGAAATAAAAACCAAACAACAACAAACCACCCCACCCCTAATGCCCAGAATACATTGTTCAGGGAAGAGCTATTTCCATCCGTATTAGATGCCTCAGCCATCACTGTGCTCAAGGATTTTCTGTGTTTTCAGTGTCTTTGTACCCATAGAATTACCTTGCAGTAATGCAACAATATGTAAGTTGTTGTTCCAAAAACCATGGGCCCAACTCCAGATTCATCATATGGACTTGAAAAAGGCAACATGCTTTGGAGTTACAAAAATAGTATTGGATTATTTATTTGTATAGCACCCATAAAGTTGCAGGTTGCTTTACACTTCAAAAATAAATTCTAGTCCCAGGAAGGGTAGTGCCACAATGAATTTTGGCTGTTAGGTTTAAATAAAAAGAAAAACTGTAATAAATTCTGTGAATTAAAAAAAAAAATATGATAACCAATCTCTTCCATTGTCTGTATTTTAAATATTTCTGCAGTGAATGAGTTTAATTTCTAGCCTAAATAAAATGCAGAGAAGAATTGCCCCAATATCTCCTAAAAAAAGAATTAAACTAGCACACTGGAAGCGTAGAACTCAACCATCTGTTGAACTCAGCAGCATATGAAAGAGTGATGTACAGTACAGCCTACAGAACAGGGCAGATATTTTTGGTGACATCTGGATGCTTTTCGTCTACTACACAAACAAGGATTTTGGGGACAACAAACTTTTAATCATATGTGCTTAAATATCTGCAAAACCAGGAAAAAACCCCATGGTGTTTGCTCCCAAGGTTACATATTTCTTTCTCTTCAAAAGGCCTACTCTTTGAGGAGGCAGACAGTTGTAACAGGATAGAATTTCTGTACTTCCTCAATTCTTCTTTCTGTTGCACATTTTCTTAATGTTATCTTTGCAAAAGTGGGTATAAAATGTTGGAACCTGGCAGAAAATTTAGTTCAGAATCTCTCAAAAGAAAAGAAGGTAGTTAATGTGTTTCATTAAGAACTAGAAAAGGGATGAATGTGTAAAGGAGTGGCTTTGAAAATGAAGCAATACACAAGTGTCATGATGAATTAAAGCGTGTTTCTTCACTTACAGAGTGTACGGTGACCTGTTACAGTACCAGCAGAATGTACAAGCATGATCAGTGTAAAGCATGATCAGTGTGTCCAGTACTTCCTAAAAAATCAGACCACCTGTTCATGTTGTGTGCAAATTGTCTGACTGAGAGAAGCCTGATTGCTTTTGGACCCCTTCTGCATGTGCAGTAGCGTTGATATGAACTCATGTTATCTACATGTCTGGATTTCCAGACGTCTGGCAACAGGGCTGGAGCTGCAGCTTTGGTGTTTCTACTGCCAAGCATTTAGAAATCTAAGACAAATATCCCAAATTTTCAATTTCCATGGGAAAAGACTAGGAGAAACCCAGATGTAGGCTATCCCTACCTGTGGAATTATGTTGTAGAATAGCTATCGTATGTAGAATTGAGACGCTTATGTCTTTGACAACAGCTGTGTCTACAGAAAGCTTGACTGCTGAGCAAAACTTATATAGTACAACTAGTTTATTGATGGCAGTTATTCTCTGGGGGAAATCTGGAGGTTTTTTTGTGACTGTACTCATTTTAGAGTTATAATATATATTTTATATGGATAGTCCCTTCAGTGCTTTTGACTTTTGGGGTAAAAACCCCAAACCAACCCTGCAACACCTTAAAAACGGAGATTTATTATATTTAAAAGTATTTCCAACTTCAGTACCGAAACTCAGATTTTCATTTGAAACTGGGTTCTGTTCATTGCTGTAAACAACATATTCATTGAAAGAGACAAAGCTGCAGACTAACACAATCATTCCAGCAGGATGCCTTTGTTTTGGCAAAGGCATATGAATCAGTTCTACCAGTTGAATTTTGAAATTGAAAGGGATTTGAATTAAATATTGAAGGTAAACTGTAAAAGTTAAAACTGTCAGTCTTATACAGCTAACTGCGAGATTCATATACAGCTTGGTTGGGGACATTCATGTTGGGAGTCAGTGAATGAAAACTGACTGAAGACCCCAGGATATGATCTCATATGATGAAGATATGTTTTTTTTTTTTTTTTTTTAAATTATAGACTATTTCGCAAATCCCTTATACCTCCTCAATAGAAGAGCTGTCATGAGACGTGCCTGGCCATCTGGACTATCAGATGCATCTGGCATAAAAATATTTTTCTTTGCTCTGGATTTGCAGGCTGCATTTAGTAGATTGTGTTATAGCAAAATACTCCGGTTTTCTTCATATTCTCCTCAGCTGCAGATTTTAAGCAAGAGTTTAAGGTTACTGCAGCTTATGGAAAGGCCATTGGTTTTTAAATACCTGATGACTTTAATTCTTCTGCAGTTCGTTTGTGTGAGCAGAGAAAGAAAAGAGACAGACCTGCAATTAGCTTTTCAGTGGTCATGAATTCAGCTTCACGATTGCAAGACTGCTTGCTGTGGTCAGAACACTCTGAGGCATGAAGCAGTTCCTCCACTTTACAGGAGTGTATTCAGAGTAGGTATTTATACTTGCTTCTGTACTATCTGGTATTCTCTATGGGACAGAAATTTCATCCCTGAAATGTGTAAAATAAGAAATTAGGATTAGCAGTCTTCCTTCATAGTTTCTCTCATAGTTTAACACAATCTCCCCAAGGTGGTTTCCTTGGAAGGGCTGGGATTTAGGTGTTCACACTTTGCGAAGAGAGTCCTCTCCTTCAAAAAGCTAAAAGAGCTCAAATGTTATGTGGCACTTTTTGCCTTTGCAAAGTATGTAACCTACCTGTGACACAGGTTAGTCTCCTCCTGGCAAGACAACGTTTCTGTGCCAATGGAAAGTATTGTTTCAGCATTTGTAGTGTGGAATGAAAAGCAAAGTGAATTCTCCCATCCTGCTTTTCTAGCCTCGTCATGGATTTTGGTTTTACTGCTCCATAAGAGTTAAGATTTTTTTTTCTTTAATTACCATATTCTAGCCTAATTTTTTGTTCCTAGTTTGATGACTCCTTTTTTTTTTTTTTTCTCTTGCATGGCTGGTTGTCTTTAAGTTTAATATCTGGATGTTGGTTTTCTGCAGTATTTATAACGTAACTCCATTTTAGCATGCAATAGTTACTGTAATTCATTCTTCTGGCATACCCAGATGACTCTCACCCATCTCTTACTTCCTTGTTTCAGCAGAAAATTAGCCTATCAGTACTAGCAGGTCATAGCACACAAACAGGAAGGCTGCCATGCTTTTTTATGTAAGTAAATGTCATTTTAAGTAATGTCACTATGTTCTGTGAGCACATTCAGACCCACAGTTTAAAGGTTACATTCTATTTTATCAAGTCTAATAGATCTATGCAACACAGAAGAAAGAGTTCTGTAGGTAGACCTAAATCGGTTTGAGCTTGTTCACTCGCCTTGGTGCTCTTGAGCTCTTGGTTGCCTTTATCGACTGGACTGAGCTAGTGCATGCAGCAGTTCTGGAGACCTGGCCTGTAGCATAAGGCAGGCTTTATACATTTTAATTACTTCTGTGGTATGTTTGCTAGAGTTTGTTTTTAAAGATATATGGTTCCATGAAGTAATTTATTTATGCAATCCACAAGGCTTCCCAAGGCCTGAAGCAGCAGGACGATAATGATTAATGAAGGCAGACAGCATGTGGCTGTGAGTCCCAGCATAGCTCATGTATTAGAAGTGTTCTTCAGGCTACATAGGAAGCAAGGAGAAATGATCTGCTGAGACATGGTATTTTGATTCTAAATATTCTACTGTACTTAAGAGACACACTGCTTTTGTAAATTGCATATAGGAGGATTATATGGAAACAGATTTTCTTATGAGTTATAGTAAAATGAGAAATACAGTTTTCTATGAGTGGTGAAATCTTTATTGTATGATCAACATGTAGCTGTAAAATGAGATGTTTGTTACTGTTCTTTTGATGGACAGCTATAAGGTTTGTATAGAAGCTATATATTGTTACTATTTCTTTTGTAGAAGATCTGGAGACCGTAAGTGGCCTCTGGCACAAGGAATTGTGAAATGTAAAATGGGAGTAGATCTTCATCCTGAAGAACTTGCATTCTAAGTAGTACATGAGAGTGAAGTGATGATCCAAAGATTATACAGAGGAATGATGGCAGGCAGTTCCAGCCACTCTGCTTTTCTGTAGGACTTGGTCTTTCTTTGTCAGTGTTGCAGCTGCTTTGTTCTGAAGAGACAATATACATTAACAGAAGCGCTATCTCCTTTAATTGTCTGCCACACACCTAGGAGTATTAAAGCAGTGCAAAGTCTTTGCAAAGCTGAAACACAGCTGCTCTTCATAACTAGATATGCAGTTGTTAGACAGGAATGTGCTGCACAGCCCAAGGAGGAGGTTTTTGTGTCAGGGAATGACTCAGAATGCACAGGCCCACAGCTACGTGTCTCTGGTGGACAGAAACTTCTTAGAGATGTTCTTTTTGGATGAAGTATTGGCTGTGGGCTATGGTGTGTGTCCTCATAACATGAAGACAGAATGCTGTACTTATGATCTCTATTTAGTGAAGTATTGTAGAGGTTTATGTGGCACAAGATGCATTTCCAACTTTCCCACTTCTTTGTTCATGGCACTTTTATTTCTGCTGGGTTGTAAGACTAGAGAAGATGTCTGCCCTCAGTCTAGGTGCGCAAATACCAGACTCATTAGTATAAGCATGTAGAATCATGGAAAAAACATGTCTAGAAGTAGTTTCTAATACTCATAGGAGGAAAGTTACCTCTGATCCTGAATAGACCCAGAATATTTTACATACTGAGCTGGATGGTATTTAAAATATATAGTTAGCCACAGCATTTCAACCTAGATTTCTCAGCTGAGAGACTATGATGAGGTTATTGGGCTAGTTGCCCAATGAGCTCTGTTAATGGCAAAGAAATATGAAGAAAAAGATAGCAAGAAGGGTTTAATATTCCAAAGTTGTGAGCTCTGACTCTTCATTCTTGGTCACTCTCTCATTTGATGTATTCCTGAGCAAACATGATGATGTGTATGTAAACATTTAATACTATCTACATATCTAATAGCTATTCAATGGGAAGTCTCATATCAGTACTCTTTTTCTTTTTTTTTTTCTTCTTTTTTAACTTGCTAGAGCTAATGGTAATTCTGCCAGCTTTGTGCAAAAATAAGTGAAATTATCTTTGAGCATGGAGCTGACATCTCTGGATGCCAAAACAGTTATTGTTTTGTGTGAGACATCAGTGTGACATTTTTTTTTTTCTCTGCTTCTATGTTATTAAAGCTCATTGAAAACTTAAAAAAAAAGTGGAAAGTAGTGTCAAGAAAAAGAAGAATTGTTAATCTTGGAATTAAAAATTGCAAGAATTCAGTGTCACATGCCAAAAGTAAAAACTATCTCATCATCAAAATGATACCTATAGGGAGGAACACTTTGCAAAGGAACTCCTCTAAATATATGGAACTGAATCTCATTCTCTGGAACAATCTAGCTTAGTTTGCACATCACATCCACTTATCTAAAGGAACCCACAGGCAGAACAAAATGCTGTGATACACAGTGGTAGATACTATGAAGTAAACAGCTCTGTCTCAGAACATTTGCAACCTCAAACAATGTGATATCTCGTTACAGAACACTTCATCCAGTTAAAGGAGAAACAGAACTCCCCTTTTTAAAAAGGGAAAAAAGGGAGTTGGAACGAGATCATCTGTAAGATCCCTTCCAACTCAAACCATTCTATGATTCTATGAATGTTGCAAAGCATTTTTTTCTCTTTTTCTGGCTGCTGAAATCCAGTGTCTGCGCTTTTGGGGATGTACCAGGGCAGGCTGATTCCTGCATGCAGAATTATGTGTTTCACCACCCCAAAAGCTCTTATGTGAGTCATGAAACCAAGCCAAGGACAATGAGGATAGAAATGGGGGAAGATTTAGGCATGTACCTGCTATAATGCAAGGTTAGTGTCTTCAGTTGCTTGCCCATTGACCTCCAATGGGTTTATTTGTGCTGCAGCCTTCCTGCCAGAAAGGTACCTTTGTCAACTCGTGGAACTCCCAAAGCCTCCCCTCTGGCCCCAGTGGTGGTGTCATTGGGTCCGTGCCTGACTCTCCAAAGAGTTCACTCTCCAGGAGGGACAAGAGGATGTAGGCTTTCCCAGCCAACAAGGAAAGGAAAACAATAAAAAGTACTGGTGTTCCTGTACCCAGTCCATAGTAACAGCTGAGTTCTCAACAGTGTCCTAGGTGAGGTAAATGTAAAGAAAGCATTTAATAGAGAGCAGTGTGAGGTATTTTGTAGATTTTTATAGGTATTTCCTTTACAAAATGAACACTGTTCTGAGCAAATTTTTCCGATCCATCACTACTCCCAGTTCTTCCTTCCCACGTTTCTTTTCTCAAACTCCTACTCCTTATTTTCTTGGAAAAGTAGAAGTTAACTGTTAGGCCATTGTGTTCTTCCAAATGAGTCAATTCTGCCATATCCAACAGAGTTCAGTTTGAGTTTAGCTTCTGACTAAGATGAAGTACAATTAAAATGGGGAAAGTGGTACAGTACTTAGTACTGTGTCTACTAATTGCTCCAGCACCTTCATTTATTGTGACAGCTCTCCATGATGCATTATCACTCGGGTGGGTTCCCCCCCACCTTTAGCAGCTTTTGCTTAGATTAATTTCTGAGTGTTGCTGCACATTGGTGTGCTGAGCGCTTGGCATGATTTGCAACTATTAAGTCTGGTCCTGAGTTTGCCTCTATTAGAGTTCGTATTTGATCTTCTACCTCATAATCACAGGAGACGACATGACTTTGTGGCTGCTTTCATTTTCCCCGTTTCTTGCTCTTCTCTCTCTCCTGATTCATTGCAAACAGATTGCTCCAGCCTGAGCGAATTGTGGTGCTGCGGAGTACGAGGCAGAAGGGCTAGTGTCATGGAGGTAAAACAAAGGATGAAAAAACTAAGAAAACAAAGCTAAATATTACGGAATGCACTACTTACAGAATGAAAATATTGATATTCTTGAAAAGATATGATTTACAAAATATGTAAAATCTATGAAGTCTACTAGGAGGTTGACTTTGCAAGTTACATGTGCTACGTTTACCTGCTCTCTGCCAGGTGCTGTGCTATCAACAATAGCCTGAGGTGCGCAGAGTCGCTTTGTATTCGCTTCAGTGGCAGCAGAGGATAGTCTTGGACTGAAAGGAAGCAGAACACTAGGAATCGAATGAGCAAAACCTTTTTCTTTATTGCATTCAAGAAAACAGTTTTAAACCTTGCGCAGGGGTTGGACTAGATGACGTTTGGAGGTCCCTTCTAGCCTGGGCTATTCTATGATTCTATGAAATAAAACTAGGGTGGGACCTGTACCTGTACCGAGGTACGGTTTGCAGCGTTATTAGTAAACCACTGCTTGGTGTGTATGATACCGTCAATGTCTGATCATCAGAGGAAACCTATCTGGCCTCCTTGCACAGAGCTTTAGAGCCGCACTTGGGTGCTTGAAGAAACAGATAAAGAAACTACCTGGATTTTGAAGTTTACTTTGAAGTCAGTATGAGTTAGGTACAGAGAGAGGTATTTTTGACACTGTAGCTAGGTACTTACCTATCCCTTTATGCACATAGGTGTATTTCTGTAGGTCTGGCTTGCAGCAGTAGAGACTCAGAATTTCTGATTTGGAGTTTGGGGGTCACAGTGATACTTAAGATAAGGGATGCTATACTTGGCCATGTCTTTTCCTGTTGTATCGCATTTTGTAGAAGAAAATAGCAAAATACTGAAAATGTTGAAAAGTCCTCTTCTACACTTCAGATGTTGATTCCCATGAAAAAAAAAATACTGTTTCTTGTGAAAACCAAACACTCATGACACTTTGATAGAAGCAAAATTAAAAATTAATATTCCTTGATGACTCTGTATTTCTCTTTTTTGCAGATCTGTCCTTTGGTTCTCTAAATTTCTTTCCAATGTGTGGATTTTTTTAAAAATTCATTTCCGTTCTTATTTTTGTGTTCCACAATTTCCTTCCCTCATTTTTTTTTTTTTTCTTTTTTCCCCTGCAGCCTTCCTGGACTCTTATTTTTCTCCCCACTCTGTTTCTTTCTGTTATGATCTGCATAATTTGTTTCAGTGACTGTTGTATTTCTCTTGTCTGCTCTTCTCTTTGAATGAGATATCATTCTCAGACTTCCAGTATTTAAGATCTGGTTTGGAACTGCAAAATGGAAATCCAAAATGAAAACTTGCCAAAGTTCACAATATTCAAACATAGGAGGAGAGAGTGATCTAATTTTATATCTTTATTATGATCTGTTACTATTATTTAGTTAGCATTAGGGCAAGGAATGCCTACGGGTGTGCTGTGCTTCTGTGTAGTAAAAACAATTCCTGTCTTTGTGATTTAATTAACCTTCATAAATAAAACAAAGAAAGTAAAATGGAGAGTTGATGGATTATGAAGGTAAAAATGATTAAATGATTTCTTTAGATCATCCAGGAAATCTGAAACTAGATCTTCTAAATCCCATTCTGCTATCTTGGTCACTTCTTTCTTTCCTGTTTAGATCTGAGATTTTGTGTCAAACTTCCATCCTTCCACTCTCTTCTGGGCTACAGAATTGGATAATCATATGCCAATCTTGAAAATGTACCCTTGTAAATGTACCTTTGTGGCCAAACTTGCATTAGGTCTGGGAATTAACTCTGCATTTCTTATGGAAAGAGCAGTAATCTCAGGGTTTGGTTAGAAGAAAAATGTTGCTGAATGAAACTGTGAGCTGCAAGAGCCCCTTGTGCTGTGGGCAAAACCAGCTGCAGAACCAATGTGTCCATCTCTCATTTTAGGAATAAATACCAGACCAAACTGTGCTGTGTCTCTGCTGATTTTGTGCTTAAAATTCACTCTCCATTAATGATTCATTGGGTAAAGCTGTCTGCCCACGTAAGTCCCTGAATCAAACAATTATTCCTACACAGATTACAAATTTAAAATCAGAGAAGCGGGCATTCTGTCAATGGGTAAATGACTTATTTGACAGTAGGCCATTCTTTCAAGAAAAAAAATGCTCAGAGAGAAATGAGTGGACTCAAAGGGAGGCTAAAGCTATACATGATGCCAGTATCTACACATGGTTCTCACAGAAATATGTCCCTAATAGTTACCCTTAATACTTTGGTGATTGATAGATCATAAACTTCTGACACTGAAAGTGCAGAGATAATGAAACAAAGGGAGTTTCAGAAATGCAAGGAAAGCCAGGGCATCTTCTCAATTCATGTTCTGAATGTACAGAGCTATATTTCTTTTTGTTTGTAGTTCAAATTCTTGAGCTTGCCAGATTTGAATCTTTTGTCTTTATCCAGTAAATATCTTGATAATCTGTAGAAAGAATAGGAATGGAAAACACTGATGCAACTAAATATTCACCATGTCCCTCTGTTGATAACAGAAGGAGGTCTGGGTTAACACAAAGACAGGATGTTAGGAGTTTGGTGACATGATCCACTTTCAAAAGGAAATTCAAAAGAGGCGTGTTAAGTCTATTTAAACATGCCTCTAAAATATCAAGGGTATGCTGCTTCTAGACAAGAATTAGGATGAGGTAGTAGATAGCTGTGCTGCTCCCACTGTGTCTGAACCACAGAAATATGGTACTTCTAGGGCCAGAATTTAGACAAAGAACTTTATAGCGTCAGAGAGACCTTTTGTTCTCATATATGAAGGCCGTAGGACAGAGTATTGCTATCACCATCTTAGTCTGAACCACAGAACATATGTGATTTGCCCAGAGTAGAGAAATGAGGTGATCTGTATTTCTGCACCTGACTTATGGCTTATTTGTCTGCTCTGAAGATTGCATTAGCTGAGAAAGCCAGACATTCGACCTGGTTATTGTACATAAAATACACTTTATAGTACTCCACTAATCTGCGGTGAAATTGCAGATAGCATTAAAATATTGGTCATTAAAAAAAATTCAGGTACCTGAACTGCAAAATACAACACTATTGCACCGTCTCTCTGTCACTCGCTCTGGCTGAGGACCGCTCTGTCTCAAAACACAGCCTGGGTAATCAGGAGAGTAATTATTAATTATGCACTGTCCACGCGGTGGCACCCTTGCCAGGTACATGAGCCCATTGCTGACCATTAACTGCCCCTTGCGAGAGAACCTCTTCACTTGGCTTCTTCCAGAATCCTGGGGTTTATGAAGGAGCTTGAGAATGTGCAAAGGTCCATCTGGAGGAATGACATTTTGTCTGGATGTAAGCTTTCTTATCGTATCAGAGCCGCTACAGATGCATCAGGCTTTTGAGGTCTTTAACTCGGCTGTATTTTCCCTCTGTGAACTGGCAGTTTGAAAAATACTTTGTAAATCACAAAGAAAGGGACAGATCCTGCTTTACTCTTTCCCTGTATATATTAATCTCTGCTATCCAAGCAACCTGAATTATCATCTATTTTTTCAATTCCATGTCTCCTTATTATGTCTTCTTGTTAAGGTAGATTTGATGGTTGCAGGACTGTTTTCTTTCCATTTTTGCATATCCTTTGTTTGACTCAAAAGAAATCTTTCAGCAGAATCAGTGTTTGTGCCTGCTTTGCACCACACAGGGGTATCTATTCTCAAAACTCCTGTTCAGAAAGATTTCTCTTTCCCATGCTTCTTCCTGTGTGCTGTTTTCATGTGGTACCATCCTCTCTGATAAGAGCATCTCTTTATTCTACTGATGCCAGTGCCACATTTGCCATTGTCTTTAATGCAGCTATGTGCAGAGAAGCAGAGGGGAAGTAAGGGAAAACCAAATGCGAATTTGGGAGAACACTCTTCTGAACAGAGCTCACATTCTTGCTGGTAGAGAATGTGGTCTGTGTGACATCGATGTCTGGTTTGCCTCGTTTCTAGTGGGTAGTCTTTGAGGTGAATAACAAAACTCACTCTGGCAGCAGTAACAGTGAAACAACAATAATGGGGAACTGTAGAAGGCAAGTAATATTCTGGAACTGGCCCACCTAAATATAATTTGTTCCAGACGTTCAGAGTAATCCATTCTTTAACTGTTGTGACATTTGTAATGAAAGTTGACTCTAATGATGAATGATATTTTTGTACTATTAGTCAAGACTTTAAAAAAAGATGAGTTTTTCATGTTTTCAATTAGTAAGTGCCAAATTTTAAGAGACCCTGGAGAGACTTGTTTCTCAGAGGTTCATGCTCAGCACCTTTTGAAATTGCAGTCCAAATCTTCCAAATTTTAGGGAGATGAAGGCTTCCCCGTTACAGTTCAAAGATGGAACATTAACACTTGAGAAGAAATATCTTGAGCTCTTAAAAACTTCTCTCCTCAAATGTATTCATAGACTGAGGCTATATAAAGTCATGCTTTGTTATTGTGGGTGCCTGTACTGAGAGATTATTTTTTTTTTTGGAAGGATAGAGGAAGTGCCACAAAATTTATCAAAGTATTTCACACAAAGTTAAAAACAAAAGTGCAGGGAAAGCTAACAGGTATAGTTGGATCTTACATGGTTTGCAGGTGTACTGCTCAGGCAAAACGACAAACTATGAATACAGCAAAGCTTCCCAGAACTTTGTTAAAAAGAGCTCCAAATTCTTAATGTTACGATGTAAGCTGTGTTTTTTACATTTTTTTTTTTTTTCTGCAGATCTGAATTCTTCTTGCATGAAAGCACAAGGTTTGGCTCTTAGTTCTGTATGTCTTTATAAGCCCTGCACTCTGAGCATAAAATAGTGTTGAAAAATCACTCCCTTGTCTTATCCTGCCAAACACAAACTTCAAAGAAGTTTGGGATATGGATATTCTTTTGTCCTGCTCAACAGACCCCTGACTGAGATAATATCCTTAGGGTTAATGACATATTATTGAAAGGAAGCGTAAGAACACTGTGCTGTAGTTCTCCTGCATGTGGCTTTTATTATAGATTCTCATGAATCCTTTTCATAGCTGCTCTTAGATTTTTTTTCTTGAAATCTCTTGCACTCTGTAATGATTCTATTCAAATTAGTTGCTAAAACACTATGTAGGAACTAACTAGAGAGAATTAAGGGATCCTGATACTACCTTTCATCTTCTTGTTTCTAATTCAGCCTGACAAACTGCAGAATAGCTTGAAGAACTGGGACCTCTTCCTCATGAAAGCATCTATAAATTCAAAGCAAAGGAGTTTGAGCTGCTTTTCATCATCCTAGGTCCAATGGCTGAATTTACATACCAAACAAAACAATATCATCATCTTGTAAAATAATGTTTGAGGAAAACATAGGTTTCAGGATTATTTTTTAATTCAATAGTAGCAGCACTTAATTTCTTTTAAATAAATATTTATACAAGCATGCACTGTAAAACAAGATAACCTAGGGTCTGAGGCCCTTCAGGGAGTATCTCACATTTTCTATGATGATTTTTTCTGAGCTATTCTATAAATATTAACCACTGAGGTAGTTAAAAACCTAAAAAAAAATATTTTTGATTACTGAGAGGAAATCAGTTTCCTTTTTATAGGTGTGATCTTACTCAGTGCAAGCTACATCTGAGCCTCTAAACAGAATCTAGTCCTCTAGAAAGCAGAGGTAAATTCAGCCTTAAGTGAAAACAAAGTGTGCATTGACAAATATGCTGTAGAAGAACTGCATTGCTGAAATGTCTGTAGCCAGCTAGACTCCCTTCAGGTGTCTCAGATTTTTCTGGTATACTGGTGCTGTAAGGATATTAGAAAAATTACACTTAACAATGGGATGCCAGCAAAGTATTCGTTTTAGGCAAACACCCCCTAACTCCTCTTAAATTCAAGGAATTGATCTGAAGATGAGCTGGGAACTCTACTGTCCTGGAAACTGGCCCATGTCAGGACAAATCATTGTATCTGGTATGGTTTTATATCTTTTGGTGATGAGACTCCATTAATAGACTTGGCCTTGTCAATAAAAGACCAGTTCACTGTTCATAACAGTGATTACTGCCATATTCTAATCCACATTTTTTCCAAATAACTTCTGTGCCTTCAGTACCTTCTTCCATAGGCATTTATTATGTTAACAGTTGAATCCAGGGGCCAGATACTTCAGGATGAAGAGTGGTAGTTTCAAAACAGTCAAAAGAAGTTATGCTTCCAGCTGAAGGGGAATTGGATTATACATTTAACTGGTATTTTCAAAACCTTTAGCTCTTTTGAAAATGTCAGTTTACTGTATTATTTGAGAAACAAATACGAGCAGATAACCACTGTGCAAATTTTACCCAGAGGGGCACAGATACCAGTCCATGGTGTGGAAGTTCAACTCATTGTTTTCAAGCAGGATTTGGGAATCCCGAGTGCCCAGTTAGTCTCTATTTAAAGGTTGTTTTTTTTTTGTTTGGTTGGTTTTTTTTTTTTGTAAAATGGGAGCATAGCAGTGTTGTCTACTTCAGGTGATAGGAGAACTGTAGAGGAGAGTGCAGGACTGTAGAAATACCTGAGAGTTTCTAGTTTAATCTTTTCCAGAAGTAACACCTCTTCCTTAATGCTGGGGATCATCACTGATTGAAGACAAAATAATCTTTGGCAGCCTTGCTGAAAAGATTATTTTGTTTCATTTGAATGCAAGTGCCTTCTTAACTTCCTCGTTCCCTGTAATCTTCCAATGATAATATTCTATGTTTTTCCAGACTGCTATGTTCTGTGACATTAGGAGCTATGTGTAACAGCACTGGTAGGCAGCACGTTAATCTGTGTATTTTCTGGATAAAATAGACCATGCTGTTAGTTTGAATCTTTTCACAGTTCATTATTAAACATACAGGTTTGTTTTAAAGTACTATTGGAAGCAGAGACCTGAGATAAAATCTTTTTGTGGTAGGTTCTATAAAGATCGAGCTCAGAATGGTTTATTCTGTTTAATAAACAGGAGAAGCTGAAGAAAGCCAGAATAATTGCATGTGTAAAGTAAGGAGGAGAACACACTGAGATTATAGCTTGGTTTCTCCAAGTTATTTAGACACCTGCCTCTTATGGATTGATACTTGTTTTTGTGCCATAAAAAACTTATGGAATGAAAACTGAAGCTGGGACTCTAGATGAGAAGTAGCTGCCTAGATAACTTGTCCAAAACTATATAGGAAACTGAGACTAGAAACTGGGCAAAATTCCACTGAAATTTAGACATTAAGCAGAAGAATGCTACCCTGTAGTGTGTGGTATTTCAGACAGATTAGTTGGACACCACAGACAAAAATAGCGTTTCTGCAGCATGGACGAGGAAGAGATGATTTAAGAACAGGCCATCTTAAATTCTGGGTGGTCTTGTGAGCCACATGCATATATGATCAGAGGATTTACCATCCTCGTGCTCTGAGACCATGTTCTGGGATATAGAATCTTTGTGGACAGGCTGTTGGGATACCTCGTTTGAGAACAATGAGAGTCCCAGAGCCTGCACTTAAGATAGCGCTGGCTTTAGAGCAAAACCTTATGAGCTGTGCGTTACCTTTGCTTCAGGCATAGAGTCCCCATTTTAGAAACTTTTAAATTCTGTACAGCAATTAAGTGTCGTTTATAATCTCGTGTCTATAAAATATCTCTGTAGCTGTTAGCTATTTGAGAGAATTACACTGTCAACATTACAAAACTATTAATTATCCTGAAATTAGAACGTGTCTCTGGAACGTAGAATAAATGAGCATGAGGGCTTGTCAGACTGTAGTAAACTCTGTGTGGTTTGTTGGTAACTGGGAGAGGAAAAGTTGTACACAGTAGAATTTAAATGACAGGGTAACCTGTAATGACCTGTAATGTTAATTAATCACTAGTGGGTTTTTTTTTTGCCTAATTTTACTTTAAATTTTCTGTTATTGATTGGCAAAAGCCAAATTTTGGTAAAGTTTTTGAAAGCTGAGGGATACGTTCTTGCCTATGTTGCTTTTTGGTTAATTCTTTTCTGTTCTCTGTAGTTTTTCATACTTTCACATAACAACAACTGTGTTCCAGGAGAGTACAAAGAAAAATATTTCACACCTGTGACTTGAGGACTGTTCTCATCAGTCCTTGAGCAGTTTGACCACAATTGATTCTACAAGTTTTAACTGAGTTGGAGGCTTTGTTGCTATGGCAGTAGCTTTTATAAAACCACCTAAGTCTCTAATGTTACAGTTCCTCGTGTCACTCACTGTTCCAGCATTATTGCATAGTTTAGTCTTAGTCCTATTCCTGGAGTTGAACTTATTTGCAGAGATAAGATGGCTTGCTAAATACAGTGAATTCCAACGTATTCCTATCCATAACGATTCAAGTGTAGTAAAAAAAAAAAAGTCAAGTTCTAAAAATTTATTTTGCCCCCATTAAAGAATTTTTCATCTGATACAAATTCTTTGCACAATGCTATGTTCCTGTGAAAGACTGAGAGAGAACTTAGTGCATGCAAAATGGCCTAAAGCATCCACTATAATCTGTAAAACTGTTGAACTAAGAGTTGTGTAAAATTTGGTTTTCATAGTTGGCTGACTTTATATGTATTTTTTTCCAGTTTTGATTTGAGTTGTGGTTTTGACTCTGTTTAGAACTGATCCAAATAACCACAACTCCTGGCCTAGATCTGAATTTTTCATCTTGAGCTCATCTCTGATTCAAAAGAACCCCCAAATTCTAGGCAAAAGTCTATCAAAACCACTAAGCCTCACTGCTTGGAGTGCCAAGCCACAGTTCAGCCCAGGTTTGTTTGAAAATGGTTTAAAAACCGGTTATAGATTCTGTTGAATATGATCCAAAGTTGGGTCATAATATTTAGAAACTTCAGCAAATCTGTGCAGAACTCAGCATTTACAATAAAACAGAAATTGAGAGAGTATTGTGAGGTCTTAATTTATATCTGTGGACATTTAATTCAGTTCTGCAAACCATCATGAGAACTGCACTGATTCAGAGGAACTGGTGGTTCAGAGAACTCGTGTGCTTGAGAGTAATTCTTAGAGCTGAAAAAAATGATGGAAATATATCGGTTTCCTCTCTTATGCTTTTTCCATTTTCAGTGGAGTTGCTCTTGTTCTGTTCTGCATTCTGCACAATTAAAATAAAAGCCTTTGAAGTGTCTGAATTTGCATATTTTATTTTTTTCCAGAGACTTTGTCATAGCCTCTTATGCAAGTGATAGCATTAAATCGGAGCAGCACAGTAAATTCCAGGAAGCGAGTAATCTTCATTAAGCTTGTTTATTTGCACGAGCTCCATTAAATTAAGAATCCTTATCAGGATATGTCTGCACTGATGAAACTAACTTGACTTTTTGCCTGAAGGATTGGTTCCCTACCCGACTCTTTGGGGTCCTGGACTCTAATCACGTGTTTGGCAAACCCAGCAGATCATTAGTTCAAAACTCACATTTAACATATTGTACAAGAACAGTCTGCATAGTAATTTTACACAGTCTCCATTTTACAGAATAAGAAACGAGGGTACAAAACAAGGCGTGACTTAGAACAGGTCAAAGGAAACCTGTGGCAGAGTTTGAAAACTAGCATACATCCCTTGTCTACTGGGTCTGAGTCCACTGATTTGGTTTTAAGACACTTCTGTTGTGGTAACGGCCGGTATAATTTTGGCTCAAGTCCCTGTGAGTTCTCATGAGCCTTGCCCTCTGTACTGATCAGGCCTTAATAAACCTCTATTTGTTTTCAAATGGGACTGTGAATATAATGCCTGTTATGCATGGATACACCTGATAGCATGAGTTTTAACTGCCACAGGATGAGACTTGCTGGCCCAAGAAGATCCTTGCAGGCCAGCATTCTTAAACAAAGCACATAGAAGTTTATCTTAACTTAGAAAGACACCTTGATTCATTACAGGGCAAAGGCTCATAATTCAAATGTATCTGAATATTTTATTCAAATCTATTTCTAGTCAGAGAATTGGGACACAGTGAATAAAATTGCATTCCATTGAATTCAGTAGCAAAACTCCCAACTGATTTTAGAAAAGACAAGATTTTACTCACGCATTAGTCAGTGAATCGCTTAGTAAACACATAGGCTATATTATTTAATTTTCACTTTCTAGGTGTTCGTGGGCTTACTTGCAAAGATCTGGGACTCCCAGGCAAGACAGCTTGTATTTCAGTTTTCTGTTGCACTTACAGGATTTATCAAGATGCTCCATGCTTCTCCTGCAGCTAAAATATCTGTAGTCTCCAGTGGCAGCACGTGTTGTACATGTAGATAATTCTGATCCTCTGTGTTTCTCTGCTACCAACATGATACTTCAAGACATTAAGACCTGAGAGAGAATGACCTTAAATATGTGGTGAAATCTAGTTTTACTCTGTTGATTCCAGTGTGCAGTCATACAGCTTGGTTAACATGTGCCATTTTCACATATTCGATCCAGCCCAAATGCGTATCTGTATATAATAGAGATGTTTGTCTTCAGCTGCCAGTATAAAAATAAACCTAAATCTCATTTGAGAAACATTATTTGTATTGAGAAGCCCTCCCCCTGCTCCCCATGGCTTCCAAACAGAAGACTTATTTTGTTTGTTAAAGTTTTACGTTAAGCATTACCAAAACCGCTGTTAATTGTGAAAGGCTCTGAGCATTGACCCACTTAGTAAATCAGTGCATTCTAATGAAAGTTTTGCAAATATTACAAAAGTTTCTCGTTATGAATTCTTAACTAGTAGTGATGATGCAGTGAAAATGCAATTCCTGCTATTTTATCATCACATAATTTGCACTGTGTTATTCCTCTTGGGTTTAAGAAATGCTGCTAAAGCTATGAAAATAGAAGGAAAAGATTTCAGATGCTGTTAACATTTGAGATTGGAGAATGGGCACCCTTAAAATCAGAATCAAAAAAGAAAAATTAATCAATTCTTAATTAAACAAATGGCAGAACTCCAGTCTAATACTTTGAAAAGGAGCTCATAAATCATGAAACCAAATTTAATTTCCCACTAAGTGTATTTAATGATGACTGTAAGTCACTGTTGAGATTTCTTCTCCAAATTATTTAGGCAGAAATTTACACTTTTTTGAAATATCAATTAAAATTATTTTGGTGTGTTTAAATTCTGTTGCACTGCAACAAAAATATTTGGAAATAATCACACCTCTGAAAGAATAATTGTTGTGGTGAGTTGGACACTTTATCAGCCACAGATAGGAAGCTTTCAAAAAGAGGACTCCACTTCAGACATTTGTGCTCTTGCTTAATTAACCCAATGGCGTCTGGTTCTAGCAAAGCTGTTCTGCTGCATAATGACAAGAAAAATGATATATTAGTGAAGATTTGGAAAGAGATGAATACATATCTGCTTATATTTGCCCTCCTGGCATGACCTATCAGGTTGCTCTTTAGGACTAAAATTAAAAATGCAAGGAATTTAAGATTTTAATGAGAAAACCTCATCTCTTCTCCTAATTGAAAATGTAAAAAGGTTTAATGGAGAGAGGCTGAACTTTTAAATGCTTAGGGTTTGTATTCCTATTGCAGGAGCTCTGTGTGTGTGCTTGTGTGGATGTACCAACTCTAAGTACAAATCTGCTTTTAGAGTGACAGTCAGAGTATTTTAAGGTGGCTCAAACAGTTATTGGTACCAAACTGCTTGAGAATGAGTATCTGGAAAACTGTGATGACAGATCAAAAGATCAGCATTTTAGGTTTCCATTCCTGATGTATCTAGTTTAGACTGACTGTAAATAAAGTTCTAATCAAGTTCCAAATGAGCAAGTCAGGGTCTTGCAGGGTAGGGTAGCATTAGCTTAGAAATACTGCTGAAGCATCCTCTGAAGGGGCTTATTATCTGTGTGAATTGTGGAGAGATTTGTAAGCCTTGATTTTTAGTGAAAACTGCCTAAAGCAATATTAATTGAATATGCATCTTTCTGATAAACATACTGTACTTCTGAAACTGTTGCCATCAGCATGACAACAAACAAGCATGGAAAAATAAAATCCCTGAGCAAGAGGCAGATTTGCTGTTGAGAAATTCTACTGAGAAGTATGGAGCTTGCCATTCCGTTACGTAAACAACTGCACCCATGTGGCTGCATCAGATGGACACTGTTTATGTGCAGTGGTTGTTGGGTTCTGTATTTGTGTCATGATGAAAAGTGATGGAAACAAAATCAATATGCAAGAATGGAGGAATCTGATTCAAAGGAGAGCGGTAAGTTAGGAAATGGCATCCAGCCTGGTGTGTGCTCTTGCCCTTTTGGGATGCTTGAGCCACTGCATTGCAAGGTGAGCACACATCCTGCAAACAGCCTCAAACGCTGCAGATATGTTGTCTCCTACTTACAAATAAATTAATGCTTCATTATGAAAGCAGAATATTTCTTCTCCGAATACTTTGCAAAGTATACAAAAACCTCCAAATAGAGAAACTTGGTGTCAGATTAAACCACAGTACAGCCTGTGGTTGAGTATGACCCAGTAGCTACAAACTACAGTGAATGTGATAAACATTAGAGCAGTCCCAAACTGGTATCTTCTCTTTCCTTTCTTTGTCTGTTTTACCTTCTGCTGTATTTAGATTCCCACTTGTCTTTTCCATTAACAGCTATTTTGCAGTTCTAAGATGTTAGATGATTATGCTGGTGACAGTGCTTGTTCAGTGGACAGCTTGCTCTTGCATTTTCTTCAGCGGAACACACATAAAGTAGTGTCATTCCAGCAGGAACTGGTCTTAACCAGCCTTCCCGGAAACAATGCTGCTGAATATTGCCAGATGATTTCTCCTAGCTGCTTTGGTGCATGAGAGGCTTGGCCAGGCTTGAGGCATTAGATTGGGAGGTTGGAGAGGGGAAGGCAGGAAATCCTTAAATTTGCTTTTGATACTGAAGAAACTGTAACGTAGTAGTGCACTCTGAGCACTAACACTAAAGCAGCAAGAGCTCAGCAGAAAAAGAAAAACAGCGAGTGCACTTGGCAATATTACCTGCTCCAGATTTAAGTAATTGTACATGGTACTGTAGGCAAAATAATTTCAGCATCTTTCAGGTCTTTAATATTGTACCATGAATTTCCCAGACGCCACAGATACATTCCTGTTTGCACATAGAAACGTGCCGTGTAGTCAAGCTTGTGTCATGCAGGGCACAGTGGTGAAATGCACTTCTGTCTTACCCATGTTGCAAAAGCAATTTCAGATTTAGAGATTTATTCTTGAGCTTTGGTCTGTGAAAGGAGATACGTAAGAATCTGTTGCCAGCAATAAGCTAGATTTTTTTGAGAACAAGCCCAGACTGGGAGGAAATCTATTAACTGAATTGTGACATATTGAAAACAGAAACAATCCAAGCTGCCTAAGTCCAAAACTTCATCCATTCATATGTATATTAATGTGGCTGGTTTAGATCTGAGACATTGGGTTGATTTTTTTTTCTGCTCTGACAATAGAAACATGTGAAAGTATCCTAATGAAATGAGAATCTGGCCTCTTTGGATTAATCTGTAAGGATGCCTATGAAACTCATATGGGAAAAAACAGATAAATTTCATCTGCAATAGTGTTTTTCCCCCCTTCCACTGGATGGGAAATAAGAAGAGACTGATAGGTCATTGTAAGGAATTACAGTATTTGTCTCAATAGGCTTAGAGTGAAGAATCTAATTCTCTCACTAGAGTGATAGCTCAAGACCTGTTTGGATAGATGGGCACTTGTGGGTTGAACTGAAAAAATGGATCTGAAACCTGATGAAGGACTGTGATTTTCAGCAATTAATTGGTCACCTTTTGTTCTCAACCATGTAAGGAGTCTTCATGAAGGACTGGTTAGAGGGACAGGAGTTTTGGGCTGTGGTTTAATGTCATGGATTAGTAGCAGTCTGTTATAGTTTATTTCCTGCTAAGGAAGTTTTTTTCTAGTTGCTTTTCTCATATGCATGGTCTTCACTCAACATAGCTTGTATCATCTGTTGAAGGTTCACTTTCATCTAGTTGTAGAGAAGTTATTTGGTTACATATTCCCCTGCTGTAAGGATCTTGAGTAATATTTCTTCAGGGTTTCTGAACTGTGTGAAATACGAAGCTTAAGAGAATGCACTTGTAAAGGTTCAGGTTTGATGCTGCTTTAAACTTGCAGGGGTTTGGTTGCACTGTTCTTCCATGAAATCTTCCAGAAAGTATATAAAAATTTGGAAATAAGGATAGAGAAATCCAAGCCTATACATTGCAGCTGAATGACGACTATACCTACTAACACTGTGGTAACTGGAGTGAATTTGAAAGATCTATTTCTCCCTGTTCCTTCTGCCTTTGTACAGATGTGCATGCTGTAAAAGTTATTTATAGGATTCACTTAAATTCCACATTTTTTTTCCAGCACATTTTCCACCTTCTTTTTCACAGTACTTACTTGTAAAATCAATACTCTCAAACAGCTTTCTTTTTAAACTCCCCCCACCTTCCTTTAAAGCTATCTTGGATGGCTCCATGTGTTTCCATGGAGCCACTTTTTAAGCACATAGAAACAAACTCAAGAACAGAACTTCATTTTTAAGGAAAGCCAGTGCTGTTGCATCCTATGAGGAGCCTAATCACACTGGCTTCTGCAGGTGCAAAGTTTAAAATGAAAATTGTCAATATTCAACATACCTGGTGCGTATTTTTGTTTCGGATATGTTATGTATTCATACACCATAACCTGGGTAAAATATCCTACGGAAAGGACTTCAGAGTCTACTACAGATTTATTTTTAATACCTCTCTTCTTTTATAAGGTATTCCACATCATCTAAATAAGAGAAGTATTGTTACTATTTAAGCAGCTAAGCACACGTTAATGTCTATAGCTACAGGTTTCTGCGTCCATGCTTAAGCAATTTAACAGTCTTCAGGGTCTGGAATTGTTGAGCATTCACTGAGCAGATGTGAATGTAAAGATACTGATATGAATGGGAGCTGATGCCTCAGAGAAATGTTTTCAAGTATTTTACATCTAAATGAGTAAAAATAAAAAAAATAGAGGCTGATCTAGAAAAATCTCACTTATATTAGAGCAGCACCAAAAAAAGGCTATGAAGAACTACCATACGAAATACCAAAATTCCACAAAGGCCTCATTGTAGCCTCTGCTGAAACCATTGTTTGAGCTAGCTGACCAGCCTGCCTCTCATTTATGCCAAGTACTGCATTTGATTGCATATTTCCAGGTTTACAGAAGTGCTCTGTTTCTTTCTGAGATTCCCCTCGCTTGTCTGTATGTTGCACTGACACAGGTACCCGGAGATGGCACACCTTGCATCGGTGTTATCATTCCCCTCCTTTAACTCTCAAGCTATTGTGGCGTAGCGAGTTTTAATCAAGTCCGTCATGGTTCTATGACTTTTCCTGTTGTGATAATCTGGACAGGTTGGCTACCATAAACAAGATAGGAAGTTAGCATTTCACAGAGCCGGGACACTTGGCTGAGCCTGCTGAGTTCTGTCTTTTGGCTCAGCTTTAAAAAGGCAGCAGCAGCACGAACAGCTTTGAGTTTGCATTCAGACCCAGATCTTCTGTGTTCCTCCTTTCTAAAGCTTTCCATTTCTGTAATGTCTTTTAACCAGAATCTCAAATTTCTTTGCAAAAACCAGTGACTTAAACCGCGCAACAAACCTGTGATATAGAGAAATGTGAGATCTGCAACTACAGAATAACTAAGCTTTAGAAATAGAACAAAACAGCACTTCTCCTTCTCAGCCTAATACTTTTGATAAAATGCAACAGAGGAGCAAACTGAGGCACAGAGTTTACAGTTTCCTCCAGTGTTATCTTGGGATATCTCAGGCACAGCCAGAAGAAGCCTCTGATTCCTTACGACATTTGAGCTAATACTGCAGCTTTAAATTTAACCTTAAGCTATTAGTTCAGCTAACGTGGAATCAATACTGACAGCCAATACCCAGTTCTTCAGGAAGAGGCACAACCATCTCCTCATGCACCTAGCAAGTCATGCAGCAGTGACCTGTGCGCACCAGCAATCACTTGCCATCAAGCAGCACGCGGTTTGCCTGTCTGTGTTAGGTCTGTAGCCTGAACACAAGTGAAGAGTCACAGACATAGGCGTATTAGAGTTAATTGTCTTTAAATATTTGTTCCGGGAACCTTTGGTGTATTCTACTGGCAACTGACAACAAATTGAATGCTTTTAGTTCTGAAATCTCTGTGCCTTGTGAGGTTAGGTGTAAAGGAACTTGGCAAAATATATTTTGTGTCTGAGAATGTTCTCCAAATATAGTTATTTTTTTTTTTCATTTAATAGCTTGGCAAAAATATGTTTTATATTAGCATTTTACAGGTGGTACTGTCTCTAAAAAATAACCAAAATGCTAAAATAATTGTTTAGTGATTCCCTTCCCAACTCCTAGCAGTATTCTCATTGAAATCCATTTTGTATTTGCAGGTAGCTATCTTTCCTTCTACATGGCAATACCCATTCATTATCAAAGAAAGGCAAAATGGCAACAAATGGGTTAATTTTTTTTAATGTGTCCAAAACATAAAGAACAAAAACATTTTATTCAGTGACTTGCATACTGCATTGAATTAGGGTTTCTCTTACCCCTTTTCACAGTAGTTGGAAAAACCTTCCACATTTGAATCAGATTTTCAGCCAAATGTGCTTCCTGTTGAGACCCCAGAACAAGCAGGCACAACCGTTACTACTGAAATGGCTGGTGGCAGAGGAGGGGAGTTTATCTGGCATGTAAATGTGAGCTGAGCTCATTTTAAAATCCCTGTAGACCAAAAGCATTTGAGGAAAAAGTACCAAAAGCTGGAAAAACATTGAGGTAGCCATCAGAGCATTCATTAAAATTACATGAAAATAAATTATGAAGGATAAATGATATTTAGAGGTTTCTCTGCGGAGTCTAAATACAGTGGACAAGATTCTTAACTGATGTGCCTCTGTTGGAGGCACAGACAGTGGAACCGTGTCAATTTACACTTACTTTGGTTTGGCCTCTTCTGTTCAGAAATTCCCACATAATTGAGAAACAGTTACAAAACTGAATTTGACTCATAACAGAACCAAGATTTCTCTTTTGATTTCAGGTTCACCAAAACAGTGGCTTGACAGTTGCTTCAGTTCACAATAGATATATGAGCTATATTCAGTTTCCTGTTCTGCAGTTTTGATTTCAGCAATTCTGGAATTCGGAGCTTGTCAGTCTTTCACAGAAGATCTCATAGATTTATAGTTGAGATCTTGATTTCTTCTTCAAAATCTTGTCTAATTTTCAAAGTTGGCAGTTTTAAATTTCACACAGTTCCTTTTCTAATGCCCTTACCAATAAAAGAAAGTGAATAGTGGGATTTTTACAACTGTTTATAGCATAACACTGAGGAAACTTCAAAGCACAGAGAAGTGATTATGCTTGGTATTTTTCTTTTTTTCCCCCTTCATTTCAAATTGTATTTATATTTGCCTCTGATTCTCATGTTACTTTCTTCTTCAGGCTGCCAAAAGTCTTCAACTGTGATGCTGGACAGTAAATGTCAAATTTCTGGCAAACATCACAGAACTTTGTTTTCGATTAAGAATCAAATCTAGCCTCTGATTAACAGGAGAAGCATTTTACTTACACTATCATTTATTCTTATAATTCTTGGATTTATTGTCATTTGCAGGTGGAAACCTAACATTTGCATATGCAAGTAGTGTATTTGGGTATCTTGTGCTTTCCAAACAATACAGAAGGTACAATACCCACAGTGGGCTAAAGAACAAACACGGGATCAAACAAGTAGCTAGTGAAAATAAGAACAACAGGGTAATTATGGGAAGTACTCTGATGGAATCAAGAACATGATTTTAAATATCTATTGTCAGTGAGGTCAGCCATGAAATCCTTATATGCTGTTCCACTGAACCCAGCCCATCACTCACATAGTTTTATCTGGGAGGAGAAAGAACTGACACTGAACTGACAGCCTGGCTGGGCATCAAAGTGTGGCTGATTGTGCTGACTCAAAGAATTAATTATTTTGCATTTGTTAAAATCAAAGCAAGTTATGGCATTAATGAGAACAGGAAAGAGGAAAAGAGGAAAGCAGAGGATAGCAGGACCTGTGGACATCAGCACTGATGTTAGTTACCCCACACCACAGGAGATGCTCCCCTAAACCCTGTTAAAAGTGCACACAGATTGTGTGTAGAATGCCTTTGTAAAGGAGGCTTTGATCTATTGAATGAAGCTGACCTGCTTGCTGTGTGTTAAGCAGGCAGTGGAGACACGAGACATGAGACATCAGAGAGAGATGATAGGAAATGGACTGTTAGAGCAGACAAACTTGGTACACACAGATGTGCCTAACTGTGCCAGAAGTCTGCCTAAGACAAAAGCTGAGCCCCACATCCCTTTCCATTAAGATGTATTAAAATATTGTGAGTCAGGGTCTTCTTTTACCTTTTATAACAGAGTGTGGACACACACTGCTTGCTTCCCTTTTTCCCAGTCCTAATGACCTTGAGAGGAAGCTTGTTACAGAGAGGAGAATTCTGAAGGGAAATTTATGTAGAACGTAGTACCAGGCCCAGAAGAGATCTTGAGTAAGCTGGTCTCTGGGCAGTTTAGCTTGAATTATTCCGTAAGGAGCAGGTCTAGTAGGGATCAGAGGGATAAGGGACTACAGTCATTAACTGATCGATGTTCATGTTAAAGTCTTTTTAGCAGCTTCTGGCTCCACTCAGTAAATCCCCCCCAAGTAGATTTTAATACAGCTGTAGTTACAGAAAGGCATCATCAGCCTTGCTCAGTGTCAAGTAGCCTGGAAAAGTCCTCAGACTGCCTTTTCTGTATATACCACGCTACAGGCCACAAAACACTTCCCAACAGCCTGTACCGCACTTAAGATCAATAGTGAGAGAGCAGAAGCCACAAACTATGATGTGCCTCAGTAAGGGAGTAGAGGAGATCAAGAGCATTGCTGATGTGAATGCAATCTACATGAAAGAGCCTTCCTCGTTGCACTGCTTTCATGGATTAAAGGAACAATTGAGCAGAAGAATGAAAAGGTGGTGCCAAGAGGAAGAGAAAATATGGAGGAGGGAAGTTGGGTTTCTCTGGTTAAACCATTCTAGTCACGTTCTTGGCACACAAGCAGAAAAGCACAGCTGCTTTACATCTGCTACAGAGCACTGGAACTGAACAGGCACCAATACAAGTATTCTCAGCCTGCTCAGATGAGTTTTTTGTTTGCTCTGGTATGGATACAATACTTTTTGTAATTAGTAACATGGAAAACTATTTTCTAATGCCACTGCGGTAACTAGTTTGGCTTATAAATGTTTTCTTTCAAAGGACAGAGACTTAACAAAAAGGCTAATTTTGTCACTAGAATGTCAAACCTGATGCCCACCTGGGGAGACAACCACCACTGCATTACACAATTTAAATGTTTTATGCTTATATCCATGAAGAACACTGACAATTTTCTTTCATGTAGCATCCTGAGTATATTTCACGCAGTAAACCTCCCCAGGCGTTTTAGGGCTTTGTGCCTAAAGTGAGGCCCACATCCCTGGATACCAATGCAACAGAAAGATACCAATAATAATACAAAATTTCTTTTCCTGCTTTATAGTCTTTGATGCATATTTTGAATGTGACACTGAAGCTTCTTTGCTAAAACCTTCAGTTTCGCTAACATGAGGAAAGAACATAGAAATGCAACATGAAGAAATCTTAAATCCCAGCTCAGTACCTCTGTTTGATCCTGTCCAATACCTAGCAACAGCCACGAGGTAACAGTAACTAATAAACGTGTAAATTGATGTGATTGGCTTAAATGAAACTCTTCACTGACACTAGTGTTAGAGGGATTGTGTTTCTAACTCAGTCTCATTCTTTCTGTGCAAGTGAAACTTCCGCTAATGTTGATAAGTATTTTACTGGCATGAGTTAATGAATCAAAACTTTTAAAGATGAGGAAAATACCAAAGCAAAGAGAGACTGTGTTATACAAAGAAAAGCCTGAGACAGACTTGAAGCACAGCTACCAGGAAGAGTTTGAATCTGAGATTCTAGACTCACTGCTATCAGCTATAGCAGCTTTGGGTCTTCTATCCCCTGCTGCTCCTATTACTTAGTAAGGTTCTTTTAGCTTCATCTTAGATGATAATACACCTATATGGGTGACAGCAAGAACTGCAACTGTGATAATTATAGCTGAGAAGAGTAGTGCATTCTTCAGCTTAGCTCCACACTAGGCCTGTGTATTTGTGAGTGTCATACGGCTGTCGGCATCGCTCACATAGAAGCACTGGTGGATAACTGAGTCTTTTCAGACCACAACACAAGCATATGAAAAAAAATGACATTTCCCAATGGCCTTATGAATATTTAAAGATGAAAGACCGTATTGCTAACATTACCTGAAGGAGCAGACTAGTGTTTACTTTTAAGATTTGGAACGTGGTTTGGGTCTCTGTGTGTGTCTAGGTACAGTTAATATGCAGGTAGAACTGTAGAACGGGGAGTTCTGGCCTGTGGAGCAACTTTCTGCGTTTGTTGTAGCTTTAACTACATCTAAGCCCCATGCCTTGTGCAGCATGATGAACAAACACCTTTTTTATAATTCTTATCTCTCAGGGGAACACTGACAGGGCCATGGCAAATTGCTCGTTCAACTAAATGTCGCTGAAGAGGCTGCTGTGGATCAGGTTTTTGGAAAAGATTCAATGCCACTGTCTAGACAGAGGCAAGAGACAAGGGCTCCTTTTTCCCTCGTCCCCTTGGAGTGTCATCACAGAGCTACGTAAGTCTGCTAATTAGACTGGAATTTTGCACTTCACCCTTAGGAGTTTCTTTCTTAAAAAATGTAGGTCATTTGATTGACGTGTAGTCCTCAACATCCTAATCTCCAGTGAGAAAATTATGAAAAACAAGCTGTGCTGCATGCAGAAAAAAAAAATGAGGGCTACACAGAAACTGAATGTTTTATTACATAAAAGTTTTAATAAGCCACAAGCCACTGATCCCACATTAGGAGGAATAGGAATAAGGAGGAATAAGTGGTTGACAGACGCTTGCTGTTACTTGCTGGATAACTTCCACGTAGTCTGATGGAACACCAGATCTCAAGTAGCGAGTGTGTTTCATTGGTGGTCTATGACATTGGTCCAAGGCAAGAAAGGAAGGCTAATACCTGGGCATAGAAAGGTGTTGATGGGGAAACAGAGGTCAGAATTGAAAGTGGTGTTTTATTAAGGGCTGAATCCAGACACAAGCTGCCCAGTCAGTCTGAGAAACAGAAGGAGGAAGGTCAATGGAATGTTTCCAAGAATTGGGTAATATCTAAGAACTGATTGTCTTTACGCATTTAGAGACAGACCATTACATGTCAGTTCAGGGCTGAACGTAGCACTAGTAGAATCATGCACTAATGTGCCACTAGTTTAGAGGATGTTGATGGCGGCCCGTTTATATCCTGACCGCTCAGATACTCCCAAAGTTATCCAAGAGAAGAACTAGGAGAGGGTGACTCTGAAGCACTGTCTTCTGTCAGAGATCTCTTCATGTCAGAATGAGATGCCTAGATGGGATTCTCCATCATTTCCACCGAGACATTCTTCTGTTATAAGTCAGGAATGGGACTGCTGAATGTGCTCTAAGAGTTGGAGGAAACTACCATTTAAAAAATATATAGTTTCCATCTTCTCTTAGACTACTCATCAGAGACAGATGGAGCTTCCAACTCAAGGTCTGATCTTAAGGCTTAGCTACCAAATGTAGACACACCTGCACTCGCTGATGCACAAGCAGTAAATCAGCAGAGAGGTCAGGGAAAACAAGATGGGAATATACACTTTTAACTGAAAGCTTCTGTGAGAAGTTTCCCTCAGAGAGAATAATACAATCAGTAGTAAACTAACATTATTCTCTTTTCTGTCATAAGGATATTGATCACCTGGATGCTAAATAACCAATATTGTATTCAGCTAAGGACCCCAAAGACTAATTGAGTTACTTCAGTTTTTTCAAGGCGGTTTAGGTGAAGTATCTTGTTAAATGCTCGGCAGATATTGGCAGGCACTCAGGAGAACTGACGAGCCAAGAGTGTTGGAAAATAAAGGGAACAAAATGGCTTGCCCAGTGACTAATTTGCACACAAAGACTTTTGCTTGTGCTTGCAAACACTGGCCCTGGTTGCCCAGAGAGGTGGTGGATGCCCCATCCCTGGAAACATTCAAGGCCAAGTTGGACGGGGGCTCTGAACAAGCTCATGTATTTGAAGATGTTCCTGCCTTCTTGCAGGGGGGTTGGCCTTTAAAGATCCTTTCCAACCCTAACTATTCTATGATTGTATGAAATATGTGTTGCTCACATACCTGTGCAGTCCAGAAGATCCTGGCCTGAATAGTATGTGAGCAGCATTACATCTTCCCTTTACATTTGGTATCCGTGTTCCAGTGACCCATCTAATCAGATCTGTTACAGTATTAACTACCCAGTGGCCAACATGTTCAGAAGTTCCTGTTGGTTTGAGATGTTTCCACTTGTGAATGCTCATTTTTCCATATCTAGCCCTGATTTTCAGAAAATAGAAGCAAGGCATTTTGAGAAAAGAAGAGAGTCTCAAGTCACCCCAGACTGTACACTCAAAAATAAACTGTGAGTCACTTAAAAATTTAATTCAGTATTTTTATAGGAGGATTTTTGAAATCTAACAAAATTTGTATTATTAAATTTATACCAAATGTGTATTTGGAAGTATTTCTCACTGAATAGTATAGAGACATCTTGGGTGTCACTGTAAATTAATGAGAGTCTGTTTTGCATTGTAGTGAGAAAGCTGTGAGAAAGCATCCAAGTGAGACTATTCACCATTAAGAATTCAGCATCTATGGTGAGGTGTAATACAGAGTTCTCTGAATGTTTGCTCTTGAGTCATTTCATGCCTGGAGGTTTAATATCTGACAGATCTTTTCCTTCTTTTGATGACAAAATCACTTGGAAGGTAGATTTTCTAAGGTTGATTTCTAAGGTGGAATTATAAGGTGCTGCAATAGCTTATGGCCTGTTTGGGGCTACTGTTAAAACTATTAAAGGGAGTTGGAAAAAAGTAAACAAAACAGTAAGGAAAAACCTCTTTCCTCTGCATATTCTGCTGCTGCTTCACCTTTGCTTGGGACATTTTGTCTGCATCTGTATATTCAGTGTGTACCTCATAATAATATGAGGCAGAGTTATAGAATCATAGAATGGTTAGGGTTGGAAGGGACCTTCAGAGGTCATCTAGTCCAACCCCCCTGCAAGGAGCAGGGACATCCCTGACTAGGTCAGGTTGCTCAGAGCCTCATCCAGCCTGGCCTTGAATGTTTCCAGGGATAGGGCCTCCACCACCTTTCTGGGCAACCTGTTCCAGTGTTCTATAACTCGCATCGTAAAAAATTTTTTCCTAATTTCTAATCTAAATCTACCCCCCTCTATTTTAAAACCATTACCCCTCGTCCTATTGCAACAGGCCCTACTAAACAGCCTATCCCCATCTTTCTTGTAGGCCCCCTTGAGGTACTGGAAGACCGCTATCAGGTCTCCCCGGAGCCTCCTCTTCTCCAGGCTGAACAGCCCCAACTCTCTCAGCCTGTCCTCATAAGAGAGGTGCTCCAGCCCTTTTATCATCTTCGTGGCCCTCCTCTGGACCTTCTCCAACTGGTCCATGTCCTTCTTGTGTTGGGGGCTCCAGAACTGGACACAGTACTCCAGGCGGGGTCTCACCAGGGCAGAGTAGAGGGGGAGAATCACCTCCCTCGACCTGCTGGCCACGCTTCTCTTGATGCAGCCCAGGATGCGGTTGGCCTTCTGGGCCGCAAGGGCGCATTGCCTGCTCATGTTGAGCTTCTTGTCCACCAGCACTCCCAAGTCCTTCTCCTCAGGGCTGCTCTCAATCCATTCTCCGCCCAGCCTGTATTTGTGCCTGGGATTGCCATGACCCAGGTGCAGGACCTTGCACTTGGCCTGGCTGAACTTCATGAGGTTGGCACGGGCCCACCTCTCCAGCCTGTCAAGGTCCCTCTGGATGGCAGCACTATTTGTATTAGCCCATGAGCTGCGTGTCTTCTGGGAACATACAAATCCTGGCTTTCAGTCTGTACTAATGCAGAGTTTAAAAACAAATGCAACCTGGCTCCAAAGAAACCTAAGGCCTGGCTGTGCTCATGAGCACTGATTCTCTATGACCTTCCTTTCATTTGCGAAAATCCCTGTGCCTTTCCTTTACTCTTCTGTACACTTTGTCTAATATTTCTCTTCTCTCTGGGAGTAATACATCCCTGGAAGGTTTAGTAAGAAAATGTTTGAAGAGTGTTTGAGATCCTTGAAGAAAAGTCATCACTGCAAGGAGCTGAGCTCTAGTGACACGACTGCAAAATTAAAAAAAAAAAGTTAGAACTATGGCACAGCTAAAAATAGAGACTGAAATTCCTCTTCGTTCCCGAGCCATATAAGGATCTACAAGTAGCTGTGTAAGGCAGGATCTTCGCGCAAAAAGAGATGAAGTTTTGACTGATTTAACATGGGAAGCATTGTGTTCATGTGTTTCCTTTATAGAGCTAAATCATAATTTTAAAGCTGTCAGAAGGCCTCTCTTTAAATTAGAGTAATTTATTGCTGTATGTGCCCAAGAACAGCTACAAATGTAAACACAGGCACTCCCTTGCTTATATCCACTGCGCTTTTACAGATCACTTCCAAGACAAAAAGAACTCTAACAAAGAATGAAGCAAAATTTCTCTGCCACTCAAAATAAAAGGATTAATTCTTCTCTTCTAGTACCTCTAAACAGTGGCACCAGAGTCTGGTCTTTGTCTGGAATTTCCAGTGACATTACTGGCACTTCCAGGCATGGATGACATGCAGGAAAAAATGCATTGCCCTTGTGCAGAAATCTCCTTGCTAATAAACTTCTCATCTACACATATATGCACACGTGCTCACGCACATACAGAGGTATATATAGGCCATTTCACACTCCAAAATTAGTAGTTATGGAAAATGATATATGCAATCACTTGATACTCTCAGGGCCGTTGTGGCAGCACGTTCCCAAAGAAATACATGTGTGATACATCGATGATATGGCTCAGATTTTCATTTGACAGAACAGTGAGTGAACTGCACCTGGCAAATCTTACAGGGCTGTGAGATAGCCAGCCCTACAAATCTAAAATGGACACACCCATTGCAAGATTCCCTGTAGTGATTCTAGGATTCCCGTCTAGTGATATAGGGTTCCCTATTTTTTGCCAGCGTTGAATACAAAAGGTGCCCAAGATGCTGAGGAAGAGAAAAAGGATGTTAATTAAATACAAGCTTCTCCTGATGTTGGCAGAGAAACATTGTAGAACCTGATTCATGTAACCCTCATGAACTTGCAGGTTTTGTTTATACCCGCTTTGTGCCTGATTTGTGTTTGGATTGCTTTCCAAACCACAGTCACATAATCTCTTTTTTGCATTCCAATTTGTTCTCAAGTGCAAAACAAATAAACAAATAGACAAGACCCCCAATATTTCTAGTTTGTCTCCTATTTCCTCCTTGATTCTTTCTTTGTACATTTTGAAAAAAATGAGTACTAGACCCGGTCTGCTGGGTTCCATAGGTTTTCATGCGTTGCTCACATTTCCTGTCTGTCTTTTGTGTCATCTCTTCATTGCTGCTTTAGATTAGCCACAACGCAGAGCCATTTATGGCTGTCATATGTTATGTATCAGGCTTAATTGTTCGTCCTGCCTTTCATCATCTCATCATGTTTCACAGACCACGATTAACTATGATTCTTTTCAGGCACCCAGCTTGCCTTTACTTGCTACTTAGCCTTACACATCCATATGGTTCAGCTCAGTTTTCAAAGATCTCTGTCATTTTGCTGCTTTGTTTAACAAAACAAAGCAAGAACTATTTTGGATTATTTGTTTGCTGTGGCATATGTATGTACCTATATATTAGAATTTAATATCAAAGAGTAAAAGGCAGCTGGTAGATCTGAAGCACCACAGAAAGTTGTGCTACAGCAGACTGATCTGAAACCTGGTATTTATGGATTATTGACATCGTTTCTGTTTACGTCCTGTCTTTCTCTGGTCCGTACAGTGATGGTGCCTTGTCTCTTGGGGAATTTTACTGCCCTCTCTCTTTTTTATTAAGAACATTTTCCTAATTTGGTGCCTTAATTTTAAACGGCTATGCTTTGTGCTGTGTATTGTGCTCCAAGACTGGGAATGGTTCCTGAAGCTGTATTTTCATGGCACACTTTTACATCTCCATTAAAATCAATGGAGACATATTAGAGAGACTGAGAGCAGAATTCCTTTTAATAGGATTTTTTTTCTGAAATATTTTAGAATATGGTGACATCTCTTTCATTCTGAACTTTTCTCCCTTCTGTGTGTATATCCTTTGCACATCTTTAGTCCTATAATGTCTTCTATTTTTATTACACTCTTTTCTTTTTTTCTAGTAGTCCCTGAAAAGTGTGAGAATTAAAAACACGCACACTGTGCTAATCCCTCAGACTTGATTGAGAGTCATTGCCTTTACATATGGTCCTGTGCGTATATGTATTTGCATCCAACATAGAAAAAACTTGTCATCATGACTCTACTTAGTCCTTTGTACTTCTTTCTAGAGGTGTATTGCCCAGTGCTTTGCTTTTCCTGTTTTATGGGTCTTGTGGAAAATCTCCAATGTGGCTTTAGTGACAGTCTTGTAAATCAATATATTGGGCGGTTATTTTTTTTTCATTTTTTCCTATTTCCCCACTCCCCTCCTTGAAAGTTGCTTTCCCTCCCTCCATTTAAGCACATACAGTACTTAAATAATTCTCCCGTTTCTGTGCACAACTCCCATTCAGTAGGGAGTACTTGCAGATGGTCACTTTTTCTCTCTTCTACACAGCTAGGCTATACTTAGTTGCCTTACATATACCATTTTAACTTCAAGTTTGCCTTTCTGTTTACCTGCCTCTGTGGCTGGGCTATGCTAATATAATTTAATTTGTTAGAAGTGACCTGAATTATCCGTAAGAAGATATTTGAGGAAGAGTTTTGTGTTGCTTGTTTGTTTAATGTGATGTAATCCCACAACCTTAGAAAGTATTTGTGTAAACTGAAGCTGAAAACAGAGTCTTGTGAGTTTGGACATCATATAGATTTTAAAGCTATAAAAATAAAATTGATCTTAACTGACTCACAGAACTGTACCCAGACATTCCTGTGTAAAGCTATCAGTGATGACTTGAACTCAAGCTGTTTTTTCGTACTGTCTTGATGTCAAGAACAGATGTGTATCACGGGTGAATATGATATTTTGAAAGGTGTGCAAAGGATGTTTCTTCCTATGAAATGTTTCCCTCTCTACAGTTTGACACTTAGGGATTGCTGTGTCGGCAGTAAGGGTACTTTAGAAGTAGAGCAGACAAATGGCAAGTGTAACTGAAAAATGAAAGACCTAAAAGAATAAAGAGAGCTACAAGAAGCAGCAGCAAGAGATTAAGATTTCTGCAGTGTTGCTTTACTGCCCTACATATAGTCTTAGTAGTAGGAGGTGTAATACCAGATGTGAAGCATAAGCTTACTCTGGGGATATGAGGACTTTTGCCAGTATTTACTCTGTGTTCGTATCTCATGGATTTGCCCTCCCTAGTCTCTCCAATCCATTGCTCCATGTACTTCCAACTGACACTGAGCAGGTGAAACCTGGTATTTCCGCAAATGAAAGCACCTCTCCATCATTTGTGTGGACAAATGATTCAGGAACATTTGCAGGAAAGACAGTAAAGATCATAACTGAATCAAAGTGAGATCTGGATGCCAGTGGAATCTGAGCACCAGATTTTCCAGCATACCCAGCTGAAAATACAGAACAGGGAGAGGAATGTTAAAATAAACTTGTTCAGCTATAGCTGGCACTTTGGACTTCTACCTGCAACCTCTAAACCTCTCTTCGACTGTAATCTTAATTTGCCATACAAGGGAATGCTTTCAATTAAAGCAAGGGAGTAGTTAAATTTTCCAAGGCAATCTTGTCTGTCTCTCCTTTGAGGATGCCAAACTGATGACAAGTAGGGTATTATTTCTAGATGTATATTTAAAGTTGACTTAACTAATGAAACCCATGGAGTCTAACCCCTAATCTCATTGAAAATGTCAGATACACAGAAACAAGAAACTGTTTTACATTTGAGGGATATAGAAATGAAGGGATTGCTTTCAAATATATTTTTAAGTTGGTAAAATATTTGTGTGCCCATAATGTCCATTTAATTTTGGATTTTGGTCTGTAAGGAATGCTGGGACAAGATGAAAAGCAAGCATAGTAAAGGATGGAGCGTTTTTTTTTTTTTTTTCTTTTCTTTGTTTGCATCTGGTAGGTGTGTTTGCCTTCTCTGAGCCTCCTTGGGGCTGCCCATGAGTCAACTCTAGATATTTCACCTTCTCTAATAGCACTTCCATATTTCTAGAGCCTGGCTTTCCCAAGATGCTGGGAAACGTGGCCTTTGTGAAATATTTGCATTGTTTTGATGTGATACAAGCAAGGAAAAAAATACCCAGTGATGTGGAGAAAAGGAGAATATAGGGGTTTAAATATTTCACTAATTTGTCAAGGAAATCTGGAAAACATCTGCCTCCACTGTTTGTTCTTCTGTTGCTTTGCTTTTAATTATCCCCACCTCTTTTTAATGGAACATAGACTACCATTTCACAACTTTATGTGATAGACCAATCCATACACAACTGCCATGACAGTTTCAGTACCCTGGACTTGGCTGTCTCTTTCTTCCAGATGTCTTCTGTGCAAACATTTCAAAAGTATTGATTAAAAACAGTTTAAGGAATAAACACAAACAGTCTCAGTGAACAGGCACATTAAGTACAATTGTTGACGTCAAAGTAAGACTTGTTTAATTTCCATATGCTTTTTCTGATTCATGAAAGGTGAAGAATCAAGGTCCAGTCGAGGGCCATACCGGGACTTGTATTCACATCTGCTATTCTCATTTGCACAATACTGAACATGTGGTCTCTGCTAGCTGTGTTTTTATAGTCAGGCAGCAGGTGATACCGGGAAATCTTTTAACTTCCACAGCAAGACAACAAGAAAACAATTGAGGGGTTTTTTTTCCACAAATGGGAGCAAACTGGTAAGCAAAAAATAGAGCTAGGTGCCTGGGGAAACGCTGATCCGAAGTGCCGCTCATTGGCATCGTGTAAGTCTTTCAGCTGAGATCACAGCATATTAGAGATTTCTGTTTCGGATGACTGGAGGAACAAGTTACAGATAAGGGACACATGTAGACATCTGCAACAAGGGATATACGCTACTTCAGGGCTAGTCATAATGATGCAGATAGTTCGCAGAACAAAGCCAAGACTGATTTGTCCTGGTTATAGACACAAATTTGTTCAGCAACTCCTTCCATAATATCTAGTGCACAAGCTATTTCCTTCGCTTCTTTGCAAGGGCCAGGACTTGTCTAATTGGAAACATTTGCAAAATGTTTTTTCCAGTCCCTGCACACTTACATGTATCATTGCAAGTGTAGGAAAAAACAAATCCACCTGGTTTCTGTAGCTGATGTAAAGAGAGATGAGATTATCAGTGACATCTATTGTTCTTTCAACAAATGAATGAGTACAATTGCCTTTTAGCACTGACAACCCTAGCTGCAGAAATCTGAAGATCAACATTTGCTACAGTACAATCTGAGAAGGGTAACTGAGATAGTGTTGACTAATGCAGAAGACACTATATTTCAAATAATGATGACCAAGTCCTTTCTTCATTTTCCCTTTCTCAGAAATCACTGAGACTGCATGGATGTAGCAATAAAGCAGAGAGCAAAATAAAATTCAGCACGTGCATAATTTTCCACTAGTATGCTAAATGCTGTCATGAAGCTGTCTTACACCACAGGCAGAGAGCACTCAGATGTTGTTCTTACAATACTGTAAATCCAGACTTTCTGTGATATTCTTTTATTGTGATAACCAAGAAATAAAACCAGAACAAACAAGCAACCTGTAGTGAAATTTTCAAAGTGGAAGTGAATAATCATGTAGAACAATGAGACAGGTTTCAATCATGACATGTCTCAGCTTAAGTTTTGTGAAAGCCCCCCCCCAAAAAAAAAAAAAAAGAAAAGAAAAAAGTGCAAGTGGAGAATGAAAATGCTGGGAGTGGAGAAGGAGTCATTAATTTGTATAAATAACTCTTTCCAGAGTCTGACTCTTGTGAATCTGTAGTTCTGTTATAAATATTTTTTATTAAATAAAAGTGAGGTAATGTTACTAAATGTGTGTGGAACAGAGACTAAAATGACAAGTTAGGAGGGGGGATACATGCTTTAGAAGAAGGGATAGATGTTTTAGAAGTGACCAGTATTTGCAAAGCTTTCAGTGTGTCAACATTTGAGCATGTTTGACTTTGGCGTTCAAATAACCAACTAAAAAAGGAAGGGATGTGTGTCAATTTGTACCTAACAAGCCTGGCTGAAGACTATCCATGGCAGGATACAGTTAGCTTAAAAAAAATAACTAAGGGGGTCTTATAGTATCCTTATGGCCAGAATGAAGAAAAAAAATGTTTGTAAAACTGATCAAAAGGCAAGTCAAAGTGGAAGGCTGAAAGATTAAATGGGAGGTTAGACAAAAAATGGAGAAAAAGTGATCAGGAAGGAACCTCTTCTGGTTAAAAAGAAAAAAAAAAAAAGAGAATTCTTCAAGAAACTGTTGATATATCCCTGATTTCTTAGGAGCTAAGCTGCTTGTATACCTGTCTTCTGAATAACACCTAGAATATTAATGATCAGAACAAAAACACGATTTCACTGTAGCTGGCTCTAGTATAAACACTTTGATTTGGGAAAGAATTACTTTCACCTGAGAGTTTCTGGAACTGGGCTTCGACTTCTGGAATAAGATAGTTCTGGATCACTGTCACTCCAGGAAACACTCCCATGTGCAGAGTTAACATTATTTCAGTTTGGCCTGTTCCCCCATGCAAATATCCACCTGTGCATTACTGTGAAGAACTTTTTCTGAATAATCTCTTCCTATGTGTCTAATACTGATCTAATTGTGGGTTTTGGCATTGTTTAAAAGCTTGATGTGTTTTTAATAGATAAAATATATTGTGCCGTTATTTGTGTCAGCACTCCCTGGGGAATCTCACTATCCAGAATGTTTTCATAGAGGCACATACATACACAAACCCTTGCAGACGTCAGTTCAAGCACTGCACCCAGGGAATAATGACTAACAGACTTCAGACAGTGAAGAATCCAATTTAAAATCCAAAACTGGATTATAAAAACTCTTCTTATGCCTCATAGATTTCTGTAACAAATGAACTCTCTGTGCTATTTCTAAATATCTAATTATATTCATGTTTATATGGGTTAGTCCCCAAGACCACAAGCAAAGCAGATTACAAAAGACGTTACGGAGTTCACATCTCCAGTTCGCATCTGAATTTTTAAATACTGATGCTTGCGTAACATCAGGACAGACACTTCATAAATGATATCTCAGCTAATTCAAGTAACTTATTTGAAAACATATTTGAAGTCACTAGAGATTGTCTCCTTTTAGGCGAACCGCTCTGCACTGGCATGCATTAAAGAATTATTTCGGAGCATGATTCAGACCATTGATTCATGGTATACTGTGGCTATTTTGATTTGCTCAGTGAAAGTTTATAGGAAAGGAAAAGCACTGTGTATTTCTGTTGTTCTTTTTTCCTGATCATTCTGTGTCCCCTTAAGTCCACTTCTTTACCAAAAGCAACATATAATTTTTATTAGATTTTCGGCTTTAATACATGTTTCTCCTTCTGCCATGTACCACTCTACCATGCACCAATTACGGACAATATCTATATTAGGTCCCTTCAAAATTGTTACCTCAGCCTGATGATAGATGTTTCTTCTGATTAAATACATAAATCCCCCAGCTCAGCCTCTTGATGTGAAGTTGTTAGATCAGGAATTCCCACAACTGGACCTTCATGTTGCATACTGCCACACGAAACAGATGCTTGCACAAAAAAAAAGCAGCTAAACTAATATAATGTACTGAAGAGAATGGTGCTGGGAAGGATGCGTGATTACTTAGGATTACTCTCAACTTTTCACCCTCTCATCAGCACTGCCACACCTCCCACTGCCCTTCGCTTTTCCTTGGGAAGGGCCTGACCTGCCCGTTCTGCTGGTATAATGTGTTATTTTCCTTTTTTTTCCCCTCAGTATGGTGTCACTTTTTCCTCTTGTGATTCTGAGCCCTTTTTCAGATACAGAGTATTTTCTTGTGGTATTGTCTTTGTCATTACTGGGCTTTGTATGCCAGTTTAGGGGCGATGATAGGTGCCAGCCAGCCAAACAGCCAGCAGTACAGCATGCATTTAGAGACCAAGTAAAGCAGAGTGTGGTGGAGTAGTGGTGTCAAGAGTGGATGGATGATGGCACACCAGCGCAGTAAACACACCATTCATGAAGCTCAGAAAGGACCTTAAGATGTTAGAACAGATTCAACTCTCAGTTAATACCTGCAGCTGCTGAACTGGTTCAAATGCAGTTACGTCAGATTTAGCAGTGGTGTGAGCATGACCTGGGCTTCCTAACCCATAAAGCTGACTCAGGTGGCTGACAAGTTAAGATAAAATAATAGCGATTTTCCCAGAGGATTCTAATCCTGCAAATAGGAGCGTAAGTGGAAGGAGGGTTCTGGACTAGGCCCTAAATAAATGGTCCTTGTGTCTACTTGAGCTGTCAGAGTTGAACTTGTTTTTTGGGATGAGCTCAATAACTTCATGTCTGGGATACACGATACGTTCCGCACTCTGTGTTAGTCTGTCTTTGTGCAACATGGAGTGAAATTACTGCCTTTCATCCAGCATTAACCTTCTATTTTTACTTCTATTTAGACCTTCTGCCTTTTTATTCCTTTAAACAAAGGTGTTTTTAAAGGCATGGAGATTTCTCATAACCCTCATTATTTATTTACCCTATATATTTTTTTTCTTTGAAGATTTTATTGTTTTGCAGCCTGCAAATAAAGTCTGAAACTAAATAAAACTATCAGGAAGTAACAATTTTGCCATAAAACCCTAGCTGAACTATAGTTTTATGTTAAAGATACGCCAGTGATACAGATGTTAACATTAAAATACACCTCAGCATGTTTACCAATATAGCCATGTAATGGTTATGGTCTGACAGGTTTAACTTGTTGAACTCCAGCTTTATGTTAATAATATAGGATCTGCAGACTCCTGTGTCTTGGCTTGATTTTACTACAATACCTACCACTCGTGTATGGCTTTACGGTAGTGTGTGAGATGCCTTGCCCCTGTCCCAGTGCCTCTTCACCTCATTACGCACTCATCATCTGCCCTGGCTAACGTACATCATGAGTTCAGGAAAAGAATCCAGTTCAGACATCTGAAAGTTTTCAGGGCCTGATCTGGCAGCATGCTGTTAAACTGAGATCTGAGGAGTTCACATGCAGTTCTTCTGAACGCCTGACTCTGCTGGAGCAGGATCACTGCAGTATGTGATCTGACCCTGTCCCTCCCCACGCCCTGCGGCATGGAAAACCATCTGAGGGGTTTATTTACCGCAGCTGCCCATGAAAGCGGGTTTAAAATCAACATTCAGAGAACAAGCCATGGGGTTCCAATGCAGGACAGAATTTACCAGAGAGGAGAGTATTGCTCTTGGACTAGGAAAACAACCATTCTGTTTAGAAAAAGATTTTGAGGTTTTGAAGTATATTTATTTTCTGATAGGAAATGACAGCAAAGCCTTTCTAAATTTGCAGAGACAGACAGATAGATACAGGCCCCAGAGCAGACAACGGTCTGTGTATTTTGCCAAGGATGGGGCAATGTGTGTTTTAGCCCCTGTGTAGTGTTACTTCAGCTTTGGAACTGCAGCTTCTTCAGCTGTCTCCAGATCTTTAATGAAGACACATTTTTGTTCAAACTGACGTATTTCTTCAAAAACTTCTAGTTTTTGTAAAAGGTTTCATGGGAAACCAGCTGTCCCTTGTACTCAATGACCCAGAGAAGTTGCTGTATATATGCACCTTGTCAAACAAATATGGCAATGCAGATGGCTGGGGACACGTAGGAGACTAACATGAGTGGTGAGAAACAGAAATCACCCAGCGCTGGATCAGGGATTTGTGAAAACTCTAACAGCATCTTTGATTTTTAGAATGTTTCTCCAGCTCTCCTCCAAGGCAACCTTGGATCACTGAGTGAATTTATGGCCGTATTTGTTTTCCCTATATTATTTCTCTGCAACTATTTTTGCCTCTGTACAGGCGTGTTGCTGCTTTATGCTGCAGCTGAATTTTCTGTAAGAATTGTCTTGCTTTAACCATGTTATCCTACATTTACTTTTATTCCTTCTTCTTCTTTTTTTTTTTTTACAGATCCCTCCTGTCCCTTTTGACTCATCTGGTTCATTTTCAAGGCATCCTCTTTGTTTTTCCAGCTACTTGTTTTTAATATGTGTTATCTGGCCTTTTCTGCCTGCTCTGTTGGGGATGTATACAAAGCTCTTCCTTTATTTGCATTTGCTTTTCCTTCTCCCCTCCACAGCACCTAATGTTCACCAGTGGAACCCAAGAACAGGAAATGGGAATAAAAATCCACAAGCCCACAGAAGTTTATAACAAGCAAAGTTCATTTTCGTCGTGTAGATGTGGAATGCTTCAAGTCACTGAGATATGTGGGAATACAAGGGCTAGTATCTTATCCCAGGAGCTCCCTGACACAGTTCTGGGAACAGGTTGCAGCTACAGGAAACTTGTTTGAGAGCAGCATTCTCCTCTTTGGTTTCTTTGTGCAAGATAGCCATCAGTAAGGCAGTAAGCAAAGCAGAATAAGGTACTTACTTTTCCTGGGAGAATGGTGTGCACGGGTTTATTGTGAATGGGAATCAGAGCATGGTGCTACTTCATCCATTTTATTTCAGCAATGTACTTGTAGAGGAGTCTAGGAAACTTCTCCTGGGAGCATTTTCCATGGTTGTGGAAGTTAGCTCTTTGGCCAGTTTCCCTTTTACATGCTCCCTTTTAAGAGAAAGCTGCTGAGATTCTGACAATGCCTCTGGCTAATTGTGGTTTGGCAAAGTGATGTTCATCTGAGATGGCTGCTTCCAGGAGAATAGGTATCCAGAGCTGGCAAGAGCTGGGAACCATCTTTGTCAGGCTGAAGCACAGAGCACAACAGCAGATTTCTCACAAAAATCAATACCACAAGCTACTGGTCCACCACCATTTACTCACCATGGCTGCAAAAGCCTTGATTGTGTCCAGGGTTACTATTATGGAGCTGTACTGGCACCTGATATCGTTATGGAAGAAATATTCCAGGCTGCAGTTTTCAGTAGAGCTTGCTGCTTGCAGCAACCACTGGCTTCATTTGGTGAAGATGCAAGGCACCTTTTGCTCCCAAAAGGAACAAATAGTTAAGCTGTCAGCAAGTTTACCCTGGCCTCGCCCACCTGGAAAATGAGTTGGTGTTGAGAAGTGGTTATGTTTTGGCAGGCAGACGTGCTCTTCAGGCCAGGAGCTCTCTTCTGAGGAGATGTTCTTTGTTATCCTGATTTGCTTCTCTCGTGTCTGATTTGCCTATCACAGCAGTACTTCTGTGTGTGGATGTATGTGTGCCCACGTGTGATGTGGGGAAGTCTCTCCTTAGCCATTACAAAAGATCTGCTGTTGTGTGAGTGCTCGTCTCAAACAAGGCCCAGAGAAACCAAAGGGGGGAATGCTGCTTTCAAACAAGATTCCTAGCTCCAGTCTGTTCCCAATAAACTTTAATTTTCTGCCCTTTGTTTCACAGCTCGCTTTGATGGTGCGCTATTTTGTTATGGAACACACCCCTTTCCCTCAAGCAAATCTAGAGCAGGACTTGATGCTGAAGCCTAAATCCCAGACATGTGGAAATGGAATGAGGCTGCATTAGGGGAAGTTCAGATTGGACATTTTAGTAAAAGGTTCTTCGCTGAGAGGGTGGTTGCTCACTGGAACAAGCTCCCCAGGGAAGCGGTCATGGCACCAAGCCTTTCAGAGTTCAAGGAGCATCTGGATGACACTCTTAGTCATATCGTTTAGTTTTAGGTAGTCCTGTGAGGAGCAGGGAGTTGGACTTGATGATCCTTATGGGTTCCTTCCAACTTGAGATATTCTTCCATTCTATCTTTATGTGCTGGGTATAACCACAGCACTAAGTAGGAGCCCACGGTTCCAGGGCAATGCAAGGGGTGGTCTTCACAAAAGCAGATTGGTGAGAGTACTTGCCATGTATGTGACAGTTCTCAAGGCAGAAGACTCATAGGAAAATCAGCTCTGTTGATGCTGGCCCAAATCCACCTGCCAAAGCATTTCTCGGAAGAGAGCACACCCTTTTTAAAACATGCATATTATGAACAATGTTTGCTTTTAAAAGACAGAGCACAGTGGGAGGCAGCCTATGCTGGTGGCTTGTGTTGTGTTGAAGATCTGGTAGAAGGGAGGTTTGGAGCCCTGTCTGAGTACAGGATAACAGATTGTGCGATTTAACAGAAGTTCGCAATATTACGCTTCACTTCTCTGCCCGCTCCCCCCTCATTTTTGCTGTTCGTATAGTAGAGGGTGGAAACAGTACAGCTAGGCCATGACTCTTCTCAACAAGATGAGGTCTTAATCTCAGCAAGAGGAAGACTCAAAGTATCTTGATGACTGTGGCCTTGTCCTTTCCATATTGTTTCTTCTGCTGATTTGCTTTGATTATGGGCAGACTACAGGAAAGGAATAGTGAGAATAGCTCATTGCTGTTATTTCAGCTGGAGGAAGAAGATACCTAATACAGTGATTTGGAAAGTAAAGTTCTGTAAATTCACATGGTAATCATTTTAAGTATGTGAAATATTTTTACTAGAATGGTTTTATTTGTATTCCCTGCCTCAGATGTTTCGAAATGGAGAGCACTGTTGAATCTACATTAATTGTAACTGAGATTTCAAGTATCACCTTCCTGATTTCCTCTACTGGCCCTTCTTTTTTCCTTTCATGTGATTTTGGTTCCAGGTGGTTGTATCAGGATCTCTGATTTTTTACTTTTGGTCTAATATTTTAAAAAAATCTAATCCCCTGATTGGGGACTTTTTAAGGTTTCAGGATCAAACCCACTGCAGCTGGAAGACAGTATTTAATCCTTATTTGTACTTGTCATAGCACTTAGAAACTCAAATTAATACTGTAACATCTTTTCTGTAGCTTATTTTGATACTTTTCAGCCCTAAAACTGAAGCATTTGTGATTGTTTTTGTAGGAAATCAGGTTTGGGGGTTTTTTTAAGCAAAGTATAATTTGGTTCAAAATGCTTTTTTTTCCCCACTGAAGAACTGTGTAACTGGAAGATCTGTGAGAAGCCATGACCTTTCAATCACTGCCACTGGCATCAGGCCCTCAATAAGGGAAGCCAGGAACAAATGCTTTTGAGGGGGGGTGTCTGCTCATCTCCTCCGGTTCAGCCAGCCTCCAGAAGGTTGCGAGATGGGGTGCAGGAAGCAGAACTACTTCATAAAAGGAATCTCTCTCCTTTTTCAATCTCCTTAAGGAGGTTTTTGAGGCTGGGAAAAAAATAACCTGCATCGGTACCTGGTTCTATATAAATCTGTAAGAATGACTTATTAACGTTAGAATCAAATTCATATTTTTACCTTGAGGTAAAACTTTCACTGTCTTTATAAAAGGACTGATTGCGTAAAGAGCAGAGAAAGCGGCACATTTTATTCACTGAAAGCTTTTGTTAACCTTTACATACCGTGTTTCTCCTCAGTTCATTATATGAATGCTTTCCCGTCAACTTCATCTCCAGTACATAGAAAATGCTTTCTGTTTAATTTAATTACTTACACTGTTGCCAAAATCAGTTTCTATTAGCTCTATATGTATTATTATGAATTATAAAACATATGGTAGACAGAGCAAAATTTATCTCAGTCCTGTTCTTACATCTCTGTAGACAGAGATTAAATCTTTGGCGTGCAGGTCATTGGTGATAAGTTACAGTCTGGATTTTGAATTAGTGGACAAATTCTTTGCTTCTGTGTACTCCTCCCTTCCCCTAAGTACCACAGCTAGGCACTGACATAAATAAGAGGATGTTGTCCTTAATATGGTACTGATTTAAGTCCTGAGCAAACGTGTTTCTCTAGTGAACACTTCATGTCACTGAAATTTCAGAGGGTCCAAAGGAGCTGTGTGGCATGTGTGAGAAACGGGTACGGTTGATTGCGAGAAAGCTCTGTGTTAAACACTTCCTTTTGAGCTGTTTCTTTTTTGCCCTGATTCTTCTCCAAATCTCTCCCTTTAGGGTCATGCGCAGCCCCTTGCATACAGTAACACAGACTGTTCACTCATGTGAAGAAGAGACAACCAAGTTAAACCATATTCTGAGAGCTGTTCTGCTTGCACCTGAGCTTGTGTTGGATTTATCCAGAGCTTTGGCAGTAGTTGCTGTTAAATAAGATGAGTCAGTTGCCTGCAACTGAAACAAGTTGTTGCGTTCTGGGTGGAACTAGGCTCTAGAAAATAACTTGCAGGGATGTTGTGACTATTTGGCCATGCTGTGTGGTCTCAGAAGAAGCTGGGCACTGAGCTGGGAGGGTGCTTGACCTTTGAATTCTCAGTCACCTAAACTTGAATTTGGAACAGGATGTGCCTTGAAGAGAGCTGTTGTAGTTCAAACTGGAGTTAATTCAGGGAATTCCTGCAGTGTGGGTAGATCTGAATGGTCACTTCTGGCCTATTGCTCACTTGGCAAACCAAAACCAGGTAGCTACTTGTAAAAGAGGTTCCGTGAATATTTGCCAATGATGATGTGGACGGTGTTTCTTGCCTTGGGATGGGATTAATTCTGAATTCTCTTATAGACCTCTTTCTTTGTGCCTGTATGAATCCATGACAACTTCTGGTCTAGACCATGACTGAGCAGATGAGAGTTTGAGCAGCTGAAAATGGAAAAGTGTAATGCAAGATTGAAGGGAACAGGGAGGCAGTCTGATCAATGTTTATTTTTGGGTATCTAAAAAACATAGACAAGAGAAGAGAAAACCAATGCTGAGGATGAGCTGGTGGTTAAAGATAGTGAAAATAAATTTCAGTGCAAGAATTCTTGCTGTGCACTGCTTTCCCATGTTGAAAAGATGGAGGTTTGTCGGCAGAATATTTTAAGATGCTTGGCAGGATTAATGTTCTACAGTAAATAGATGAAGGTGCTTGAAAAATACAGTTTGTCCTAAGCATTTTTTGACAGAATATATTTTATCCATGTAGGGGCTCTAGCAGAATTGTCAGTGATGTCTCACGATAGATGGCAATAGGAAGAGTTGTAAGAGCCTGACTACTAAAAAAAGGACCAGACAACGTAGTGCTGTGGCAGTCTATTTGAGTGCGAAAGGGACGGGGGACGGGTGATCTTCTAATGGGAATTTAATCATATACCTTCTCAAAATAATGGGAATACGGAGATAATTAAGGAAGAGATGAGAAAGAAAAAGCATTTTGGAGAAATTTCCTTACAGAGAGAATGATTCATTTTGGACTATGCTGTCAAAAGGCAGCTATGGAAACTGCAGCTGTGGATGTATTAAATAGGAGTCAGGCAGGTGCTTACTGGAAAAAATGTTATGGATGGAAACAAGCACCAGGAGGAGTGGGAGGAATCTGCAGAGCCAGCTTCCGGTTTTCAGTTACAGCAGAATAAATGTGTTATTCTGCATTTGCATTGCAGATACACAACAGTTCTCAGTCTGAGCAGATGCTTGGGTGTCATGGATTTTATGAACACATGTCCAAGGGGCCATTCTCACCTTTCTCTAACATTTTTTTTAAAAGGAAGAGGCATATTAAATGCCTCTGCCTAGAAATGAAGGGAACAGTTTCAGGATGGAAAAGGTTGAGCAATGGTGGTGTAATAGAAAGCAAAATTTGGCCCACGTTAGCTTCCTCCAACAGGACTGGTTTTTCCGTTAGTACTGCCAGCGCTAAAGAGTGTCTCTGATGTATGACAGTGTATCAGAAGTTTAGCCCTACAGGGAAAGGCACAGAGCGATGGAGAGGTGTGTCATATGTTGGGGAGGAAAGCAGGAAACAACAAAGAAGATGGCTTTGGGTATTTTAGGAAGAGAAGCTGAGAGGGTTCAAAAAGTTGCAGGCTGCTATTGGTGCCATTGTGACTTCATAAGAGAGTCTGATGTTCTGCATCAAGGGACTTGATGAGATGTGAGTCTGTAGTGAAACTGAAGCAGAAGCTTCCAAGAATGCTGCTTACCCAAACCTGCTTTTTTCCCTTAGCTCTCACACTGCCTTTTGCTTCTCTGTCCTGGCCTTTTGGGTTCAGATTCCATGTAACTGCAGATGTTGCCATTGGTTTCTGTGAAGTCACTCCTATTTGTGCCAGAATGAAATCAGGCCTGAGAATCTGCAGAGACGGAAAAGTCACTGATCATAAGGAGAGACAGCACATACATGTAGAGATACTCACTGAGGCTTTCTTTCCCGCATCTCAAGTGTGAGGCCGTTTACTCAGGGATCACCTCTGGATGCCTCTGGGTCATAATTTGAAAGCAGTTTTCAGTTCATCTCAGTGCAGCTCCATTACACCCCAATTCCTCTGTGTTGTCCCACTGCCCTGCCTGCACACCAACCAACACAAAGATAGCTACAAAATACAGCTGTAATAACAAAAGCCGCAAGGTTGTTTCAGAAGTGCAGGAGCCAGACCCTCAGCTTGTTCAAATCAGCAGAGATCAGTTCACTGCACTGGAGAGACACCACTTTTACACTGGCTGAAGATTTGTCCCTGAGATTTCTTTTTGCAAATGGCACAGGGAGAAAGTTGCTGGAGAGGGCTGAGGAGAAAAAACATCCTATTTTCTTTTGGGAGAGTTTAAGACTTGCTGACTCAAATGCCAGCCATCAGTTAGTTATCTCCTGGATCCTGGGGATACAATTTGCTAGGTAAAAACCACAGCTGTTCTTCAGTTCAGTTGCACTTCTTTGAAAGCATGTCCAAGCTACCTACCTAAATGTCTCCATAAAATTGGGTTTTAGTTACATATGTTTCATTGTGTATTGCATGTTTCCATGGCACACGGATTTGCCAGATCAAGCAATCTGCAGCCCATTTAGTTTATCTTAAAGCCTTTTAAATCTATCTCTTCCAAGCTTGAAATTCTTTCATTCAGGCATCCAGTGTTGTTGAAACCCCTGTGCCAATAATTCTTAACGACATGTGTGTCTAGCCAGAGCAATTCTCCTCATTCAATTTACAATTTTCCAAGTCAATCATTTCAGCATTGTGACTGTAGCAGTTCATTTTGTATTCTGAGACATGCAGCTCTCTCAGACAAAACTATCCTGACTTTATAGGCAAAATGGTGTCTTATAACGAAGGGCAACCAAACTTAAAGTTTGTTTTGGAAACCAGGGATAGTATTATGTTTGCTTGCTTGCTCTCCTGGGCTCAAAGCTACTCACATCTATGTATACAAGCAGGCAAAGTTTTCCCTTAGTATTTGACATAAAGGACAAAAGCAGGACCATTTCCCATTTGGCAGCGTATTTTGTCTCTACTCTTGTTCAAAGAGCCTGCTGGACTGAGGCGTGTATCTTATGTTATTTCCCATGCTTAGGAGCTAAGATCTGCAGTAACCAGTAGGAACTGTACTGCTAAAATCTAGACCCCTGGTTTATAGAGGCAGCATATTTCGGGCATCCTGATGGAAAGAATGAGACCCTTTGTAGTGCTTAATGGCCAACCTCAGCCATCTATTGAGATCTCAGTGATGGGCTGAGGAGGGAAATTTTGCAGCTGCTATAAAGAGGATTGCAACAACTTGGGTCTTTGGAAGGAGCTGAGGGTGAAGATTAGTAGGTGGGAAATGGAGGTTCTCATCAGAACAATACAAAATAGGCACACACATGTTTTTTATCTTCAGGAATATTGTGACTTACATGCTCATTTTGTCCTGGAAACAAGAAGCTTTTGATCCCTGCATGAGGAAGATTTATGTGAGCTCAAAAGGTTTTAGTTTGGTCACTGTGAAAAAATGGTTTATAAGCCTCCCTCATTTCATTCATTTATTTTTGCCTGTTCTTCAATACCCGTTGAAAGAACAGATACATTTAAGGATGTTTATTTTAAGTTGGTACTCTGGATTGAAAAAGCTTTTCCATCTGTTTCTGCCCTGCATTGGATATAACATTTTGCAGATGGCAGCATTTTTCAGAATCCCACTGCAGACTACTAACTGGCTTTGTGCCTTTGGAAATGGGCCGCGTTCATTGCCACTAAAACTTCACTGAAACTGGTGGAATGACACCATGGGTAAATCTGACCCATCATCACAAGTGCTTCCTGAAGTATCATCATGCACGCTCGGCGTAATGGCTGTGTCCTGGTTGACTTGTTTAATGTCAATATATTGAATTATATGTAGTTTTCGTGATTACTGAAGATTACTGGTTTACTTTAAGAACCTCTTGGTTCTGATTTTTCCAGTCCATGAGTGATTTAGGGAACAGCTTTCAAACATGCCATCTCAAATTGCAGCCACAGATGTGCGTATACAAGCTATTTAAGCAGGCAGAAATGGGGAAGGTGCCTGCTGTCTTGACTGAAGCGAAGGAGCAGTCAGTTTGGCCAGTTTTTATTTATTTCGCGTATTCCACAAAATATAACACCTCTGCCATATTGTTACTCCCGACTCCTCCTTTTCTGATTTTCTCAACATTCTCCAAAATTATGTGTTGTGTAAGTCCCTTGGGGTCGTGGTTCTTAATGCTTCTCTTAATCGCGAAGCACCTTGCCTCACGAGATGCTCTCAGTGATTTCCATTGGAACTGGTTGTGGAGCATGGTATTGACAAGAACTTGGCAGACTCTGGTCTTTTTTAGCATTGACCTAAGAATGATAACTCCATGTTCAGGATTCAGGATCAGTTCCATTTGGAAAGATTGCTTTTCATTTCACTGTCAGGTTATTTTTTTCTCTAATATTTTATTTGTAGAAAGGTGCAGAATAGAGAGCTGGAAGTGACATAGATCATGAGGCCAAATATCAAGTTCAGGTAGAGAAGGAACATTTTCACACTATTTGAGCTTACTGGAAAAAAAATATTTTGGAACAAAGCCTTTCATGCCTATCTTGAGCCAAAATGTCACTTGCTTTGGAAAGTTTGAAGAAAATTGGTTAAGAACCCACATTAGTTAAGGGAAGCTGGAAGCAAAACAAAATTTGACTTTTAAAAGTAATTTTCCACCCTGCCCTGTTATAAGGAAGGAGCGGTAAGGGGTGCAAGAGAATTCCCCTCCCGGAGTGTTTACCACAGCAGGCCTACTGAGCACACTGTTTATTCCGTGCTGCTATGGGAAGCCCAGTTCCAGTCATGTTGAGGATTTACGTGAAATGACAAAATGAAGATTTAACTGTCACTTTTCCATGTTCTTGCTTTTTCTCTCCCATCCTTCATTTTTCTTATGTTTTGGCAATATTTGGGAAAGGACTTGTTTCTTAAAATGTGGTTTGATGCTAAGGCTCTAGATGCCTAATTGGGCTCCCTCAATACTGTTTCAGTGAATGCTGTCAATAATGGGGCTCTCTAGCATATCCCGGGTACCATTTTGTGTACGTTTTAACCATGGACAGCTTCTGTGATTCTAGCTGTGAACCAGTGTAATGAAAAGAGAATTTTTTCTAAATAGTGCCCATCCAGGAGCTAATACTGAAGAGAGTACCCAGGCTGTTCTTATAAAGAGCTGTGCACTAGGAAACAGAATCTAAGCGATGTTAGTATCACAGCAGAGCCTGAGAGCGCCTTCTCAGCGGTTAAGCATATCTGAGGCATCAAGATGGAAAAATACTTTGGAGATTTTGTAAGCTGTAGGAAAAGTTCCAACTATTTAACAAAGTTAATGCTGAGCTCTTCTGACTCATAGCACTAAAAAGCTGCTCCAAACAGTCTCACTGCTGAATCAATTAGCTCAGCCAGCACCCTTCCCATCGCAGTAACACTTCCCTTCTTGCTCAGTTTTAAGACCTAACTCAGTAACTTCAATAAGGAAAATACATAAAGCTATATTCCCTTCTCTACCCACTCCTGCTTGCATGTTTCCCCTTGCCCTCCTTGCACGCTTGCATGCTTAAGTTCCCTTCAAACTGGAGCTTGGAGCCTGTGCTAGGAATCTAAGTCCTTACAATCAAACCAACTCAATTAATGTTTGTAGTCCTCCAGAGAAAATATAGTTCAGGGATGTTTGGTAGTGATGATTCTCAGGCTCAGGCAGAAGCTGCTGTGGAGGGGATCAGTTTGTTTAATGCAGCCAGGGAAGCTGCGCTGCAGACCAGGATAACTGCCGGACTCTGCGGGCTCAAAGCTGCAGCTGCAGCTGAGGAGGCTGGACTAAGGTATATGGGGGTCTGTAATGCACAGTCAGCCCTGGATCCCCACAGAATGCGCTTTACAACTTATTCTAACAGGATTTTGCCTGTAACCTTCACACACACACAGGCTCTTAGTTTGGTCACCAAAATTGTCTGTGGGTCTCTTGAGTATGTCTTTGATTCCAGCAGAATTTTCTCTGTGTGAATAGCTCTGTTAGCAATTCTTTGGCATCTTAATCATTGCATCTATTTTCTTCTCTTTTTTAGGGTTAATTTGTCAATTATATGAAATTACCTTTTGCAATTAAAGCATAATTTAGAAAAAAACATTAGGCAGATAATGTTCATTTGTCATTAAATTGCTTGTAACTCAAGCTGTTGTATGGCAAGGTGTTTTTAGTTTCTGTTTTTACTGCTGGATGAACAACATTGATTAAAAAACCCACGCTAATATAGTGCTTGGAGTGACTCAGTCTTGTCCTTCAGTACTTAGAGGGAAGAGGACTTAGGTTTGCCATTTACATCGTTAATAAAGAGCATCTGGGCTTTGGGAGGTTGATGCAGCTCTGCGCTGAACTTTTGTAATACGGAGTTGAAAGGGCAATGGATGTTCCTAAGTGTTATTTAAACTATTACATAAAAAGGAATCTAAAATATGGTGCCTTGAAAGTTGTTTCTTTTGTGAAAAGAAAAGGACGAATCAGTTATTGCCTGTGTAATTGTTTAGTTATCCATCAGATTACTGCAAACTGCATGTGTGTACTTTTCAAAGTGCTTTGGTGTAGACAGACACAGACCTTTGCTCCTAGGGAATTCAATTATTTGCCCCATGGGAATTGCTGGGCTTGCCGGAGTTCACTTAATGACACTGATGGGTCAATTCTCTGCCAGAGCCAACAACTCATCTTCATCATCTTCTCAACTTCACATCCACTAATGATCAGTCCTCGTAATGAAGGCATTTTTCACCCTGCCAGGAGTCACAAGGAGAAAAATTGATTGACAGAGTTATCTGGATTGTAGTAATTAAATCAGGGCAGACAAATCCCTGCTCTCATTATATTTCAGACATGTCTGAACCACGAAAAACAGAGCTGAAGCATGCCGAGTTGCTTCCTACTGTTCAAAATGTGGCATTAAATGCTGTATATGATATATAGGGTTACAATATGTAAATGTGGACAAATTAGAAAAGGATAATTATATATCACAAGTGGTCTAAATACGGGTGTTGGGTTTAAACATCTTTAGTGAAATGTGTACACCAAATGTGTGAAAAAAAGCTATTTACTACAAGACATTAGCACGTTTCAGGAGATGAACCTGAAAGTACACCGTGCTTCCAAATGTACCCAGGCTCATTCTGTAGGGCTGTGCATACAAACAGCATTTGTACCAGCGAGGCAGAAGCGGTGCAGGTAGAAACAGAGTTGCAGTACAGTGACACGACGTAGAGTACGGAACTGGCACAGCCGCAGGATTGGTGCTTGCACGGCGGAATGCAACTGTTTAGTTTTTGAGCTCTCTTGTTTGAAAATGAGAACAGAGATTTACACTGCAAAAGTCAGAAAAGGATTTCAAATACTGTTGGAATTCTTTTGTTGGTGAGTTGCTTGTTTTGCAGCACTTGCCTTGAAGAAGGATTTGTGTGCAGATGTTCTTTGGGTAATGCTGCAATCTGGATTCAAGAGTTGTCCCTTGATTGTTTTTAAATAATTTTTTTCTTCCATCAGTTAATTAAGCTGAGCCGTTTTTCAGATACTGTAAAATATTGTACCCACTTTAACGGAGGATGCTGCATGAACTTGAATTAACATTAACCAGCTAATTAAGCTGATTTGATCTAGTTATTATTGGGTACATAAGATGTACATTTAGAGAGAGGCAGATGAGGGTTTAAAGCAGGAAAATTGAGTGAAGAAACCTGGATTCACTAGGACAATACTGAGATAATATAAATTGGTGTAATTTCACTCACCTCAGTTTAAAGCACTGGGTTGCATTTATGGGGTATTTGGCCCATATAGTATATGCTTGAAAACAAACCTCAATAATTCAGAAGTGCAGATGGCAGCTAGAGGTAGAGTTTAGACAAGGGTTCATTAAGCAGAAAATAATTTCAGAGGCAATGAAGGCTTTGGGAATACAATGCCCATTCCCTTCACATGACTGCTTTTGTGGGTCCTTCCATGGGTCCTTCCAGTTTAGCTTCCTGAATGATACAAATCCTTAACTGGAACTAGATATCCAAATCAGCATGGCCGTGCGTTGCCTCTGCGCTGCGTGTGTTTGGGTCTGTAGTACTTATGACTTTCTGGATCTCAGTAGATACTATCAGCATCTGAGGAAATTCACAGCTCAAAGAACATGCAGGTAAAAACAGATAATTAAATAAAGGTTTTAAATGTATTTCTTTGTAATGTTATGTTTTGCAAGACCTAGGTTTTTCATCAATTCCGACTTTCACGTTTTATAACACGTGGCTATGTATTACAGGATTTTATGTAGGACAGTCAGATTTTAAAACAATCAAGATTTGGGATAAGATTCCGCTGCTACTTTCAGCATTATTTTGCCAGTGCACTTTGATCCATATTGATAGAAATTCATTTCTAAATCTTTCCAAGCAGAGTGTTAACTGGATAGGGCACTGGACTGGGAGTAGGGCAATTAGACTGACTAATTTCAGTCACTCTCGGTGACTGAAATTGTGGAACAGCCAATGACTACAAGGGGCCAGGAGAACACCAATTAAATTCTCTTCCCAGTGCCTTGCAATGTGATTGACAAAATAATTTCAAAACCTCCCTTAGCTTTTTTTCCCCACTAAGAACGATCAACCACCCAAAATACAAGCTCCACTTCAGGAGTACTTATAACTTTTCCTATTATGCCTTCATGGTGTTGGATGTATATAGAGAAAAATGTATCCACAAGAAAGGTGTGGAGGTGGGAGGTAACACCAGAACCTTGTTTTAATCCTGTTTCTGATGTTGGTATTTGTGGGAACCTTCAGCATTTCAAAGAACTTGTCTATTTAAATTCTTTTTGTATAAAATAGATAAAAACATTTCTTACCTGCATTATAGTATAGGTGTTGCACGAGACTGAGAGGGGATTGCTTGAGGCTGACCTGCCCGAGTACCCAAGTGTTTAGGTACTGGGGTTCTTTCTTCTTATGCTCCCCGTCAGAATAGTCTAACCTCAGCTCAAACTGAACCAAGGGTAAATAACTGCAAAAGCCAGTGCTAGTATGGAAGCTCTGATTTTCATCTTCAACAGGTTGAGAATGTTAGGAATGATAGCTGGCATGTCATGACAGTTTCTGTTGATGAGTCTGTCTTCTGAGAGCCTCATTAGAGTTTTCACTCTCATCCAAAAGGATTCTGGGAAAAAATTGTTCTGACATAAATCTGAGAGATGTGCACATTAAAGTACTACGATTGACTTTGACCTGTCACTGTCTGTATAAGGCAAATTACCTGCTCTTGGCATGTTACTTGACATGCTTCTTTGTTGTTGCAAGGATTGTTATTAAAAATACTGTCTGCTGTTTGTAGCAAAATGGTTTTAGTGGTGGATGGTGATGCAGAGTGTTCTGGTTGGCTGCAGCTGCTGGTTATCCTTTTTACAGACGTGCTGTAGTGTAAACTTGTAAACTGCCAACGTTGAGAACAAATTTCACACAGAGGACAGAAAAGTTTGTTCATGTGGAAGTCACAGACAGTATGAACATCTGGGGCAAAACATGCGAGCCAGTCAGCAATAAAAGTTGGGCGCTGTAAATCAGAAACCAGATGGTGGATATACAGCTATGCTGAACAGCGAAGACCATCATTTTATTGGTACAGGAAGACTGATCTTTAAGGGACTAATAAGGCGATGATAAAGATAATGGTTCAGATTCTGTTGCTTTGCGGTTGGCCTGCATGTCACCACCAACCCAAAGCTGCCCTTAGCTTTGCTGTTAGGTCATCTGTGCAAAAAAGGCTGGGGAGATTTTTAGGACATGCTGCATTTTGCAGCAGTTGCCTTGAGTAAATCCAAGGACCAGGCACAGCAGAGAGGGATTATATGATCCTCCACACAGAAAGGACAGGAAAAGTGCAGTGAGGACTGGGACTTAGTTAGGCAGAGAAGATGCTGAACTGAACATTCTTATGAGTCAAGCACAGATCTACCTCAAGTTCAAAGGCCAGTCTATGACCTTGGGCAAAGTTTTAGCCATGTAAATAAAGCAACCGTATCCTGCCCGTTGTTCCTTCCCTGTCCTCACAAATCTTCGTCATTACTAGCCCTCATGCATACTCCTGGTCTCCAAGATGTGGAGGGAATGTGCCGTTGCACAGTGACTGAGGAGTCATCACTGGTTCTGGTGATGTAAAGTCATGTAGATGGTATCAACACAGTGATGTCCTTTTCTCCGTTTGCAGTGTATGGTTCTCTGGCTTTCTGTCACAGCTGATGCACATTAGAGGAGCTTTTATTGATGAAGTTAAGTAATTTTAGAAGATCACAGACAGGATCAGGTTCTTTCAAAACCATTTTTTGTAATCCCCTCCTGGAGTCACCCAGAGGTTTAGGATAAGGATGGAGAATGGAGAGTGCCAGTTTTCAATGTATGGAATTAATAAGAGTCAAGAGACAGCAGCATCAGATATGGATGATCAGTGTAAAATAAATGAAGGACAATCTTTGCATTCCATTAAATATGAGAGACACTGTCTGTAACAGAATTTACACCTGTGTAATAAGAAAACTGAGTGGGCCAAAGTTGGAGAACATTCACATGTTGGACTAGGGCAAATGAGAACCTTCTTTTCCAGAAATGGAGAAATGTCATTACAAATCTGACTCAGCCTCTGCACTAGAGCAGTCGTGAGGCTCCATGACCCTTATTAAGTGATGCTGATTTGCATAGGAAAATCTGGACTCGAATTGCCTAGAGTTGGAGACTTGATAGATGACTGAGAAAATTACAGCTGAAGGAGAAGCAGGGAGGAGGATGAGTCAGGAGCTGATGAAGGAATTATGAATAATGAAAACGAAGGCAGCTTTGGATAAGGAAGCATTGATACAATTTAAAAGATGGCAAGTATTTTTCAGAGCAAGAAATTGCCTTACCACATACCAGCCTGTGTCAGAGATGAGGAATGGCGTGTTGGAGGAGCTACTTCTGAAGTTGGTGTGTATTGGTAATTCAAGGGAAAAAAACAGGGAAGAGTTGTCATTTGGCTATAACCCCAAATACAGTTTCTGATCGCACCCACCTGCAGATATGAAGGACAGCAGGACAGTAGAAGTGCTGTGTAAAACAGAAGTCACATTTTACATTTACTTCAGACGCATGCCCAACCCTTTCCTTTTTAAGCAGAAAAATAAGGCAGTTTAGCTATAACGACCTGTAGGAGCATAGAGAGCTCCCCCAGCCCTTGCAAGCCTGACCTATCTAACAGAACAGATAAGAGCTTGCTTAATTTTGAAATGAAGCCTAACCCTTTTCCTGTTCAACAAAGCTCGTAAGCACCCGCTTCCTTTTTCACTTTGAAGGACTGATACGAGCCATCCTCAGTCTGCCACATTTTCATCCAGTCAGGAAACAGAATTCATAACATGACTTTCATGGTCAATTGTCAAAAGTAAAAATTAAAGAGTAGACAATTTCAAAATAATTCTGTTGCAGTCAAGTTCTTACAAATGCTGTGCTGAGTAAAAATGTGGAACCAACAGGTTATTTTGTTTAAGAATGGATAACATTCATCACACTCAAAAAGGAAAGACAAAGACTACCATAGTTCATCTACCGACTTGGAGGCTATTGTTGGAAATCAAATATCTATGTGTTTTCCCTCTGAATACATTTTAGTTCCATTTCTCTGATGAAACTGTCTGTCCCAGATACACACACGTTTGTGAGCCTGGCTAAGTCGGCCTTCAAATGGCCCAGCAGAGGACCAGAAACAGTGATCTGTCAGTGTGCGTTTTGAAAACAAGGGCAAAGGGCAATTTATTAGATATGTGATTTGTTACAAATTAGATATTTAATTCTAGTAACATGTCTGCCAAACAGTAAAGTTAAAAGAAATAAAAAGAAAAAGGAAATGTGAGCGTGTCCTTCATCATTAGGACCCACAATCTGCTTATGAAGTATGGCAAATAGAAAGGGCGTTTAAGAGATTTTCCTTTGTTTCAAAGTAGACCCTTCGAATGCCTGGGTTCTGCCACCTCTTGTTTGGTTTCCATTCAGCTGATGTCCTTAGGACAGTTACCTTCCCTACTCACTAGAACCCAATTCATTCTCTTTTCTCACTGGCTTTCTCTGCTTCTTCCCTGCCCAGTTCAAAAGGTCGGGTACAGCTACTCCCTTTGTCAGGACAGAACTTGTGAAACTGAAGAGTAATAAAATTGTGGGGAGCAATAAAATCGTAAGAGTTTTGTTGTTATCATTGGGCCTGACTTCCCATGTGAAGCGGTGCTCAGAGCGTACAGAGATACGTACTGGAGATGCTGAGAGCAAGATGAGACTTTGAAGCACTTTCCATAAATCCTTCTATGTATTTTTTTCAAACATAATGGAATAACAAATGGGTCAGGAGAAAAAACTTCAACAATCTTAACATTGGAAGGGGGCAAATGAACTCTGGATTTCTCCAGGTCTGTCCCCGTAGTCACTACTCCTCTGTCCCGCTCCCCTTCCCCAGATGCGTACAGCCTGTCTTGCTGTGTTACTTCAATACAAAGAGGAGGAGTAAGGGTACAATGCTGGCAGATGAAAAACAGCATGTGGCTTACTCATAACCTTCTACATTTCAGAGAGCTTTCAGAAAGGGATCTCTCATTTGATGAAGATCCTTTTTTCTGTTTAGTCATAAACAGATGAATCCTATAATAGCCTCTGTTTCCTCTACTACAGGAGGTCTGTATGATTAATAAGATCTCCCTGTAGTGAATGCCAAGCCAAACAGATGAATGCAAGGCGCATCTGCTGTAGATTAAACATTTGGAAAAAACATTTTATAAATATTTTTTTCCACAACAACATATCCATATGGCAGTTAAGTAGGGTATATATTTAAAGCCATGCATGTACAGTATATAGCCACGCATATGTATTTAATATACTTATTAAATAAGTACTTATGTTGTCACTCAACAAATAGCTTTCTGATATGACTTTTAATCTATTCGAGATGTCAAATAAGACTGTTTGAAAGGACCACATGTGCTTTATCAAGCAAAACATGAGAAGACACTGCTTCTGAGTGGGTGGGTTAGTAGGAAGTAAACCTTTTATTTTATTATTTCTCAGAAACAGGAATGTGTACGATAATTACCTGGTTAGTATGAGGTAAGTGTAAAATAACATACACTGAATATGGTTAGAGAGATAAGGTTGTCCTAGGTACAATGAAAACAAATCCTCAGGAGAGAGGAAAGTTAAACTAATTTGAGATTTCTTACCCCAAAATCCTAGCATCTAAATTTAGCTTTACTAACACTTCAACATACTGGAATTATATCTCATTACAATTAATATTTTAGACTTCCTTATCTAACCAGAATACGTTAAAGGACTTTATATAAATAAGAAAAAGTCTTTTTTTTTTCTAATCCTTACTGTAGAATGGGGATTTTCCTTTTTTCTTTCTATGTATTCTGCCTTAGAGGACTGGACCATAATTCTGGATTGATGAGAAATGAAATCTGACAATTTAGCTCAAACTAAAACCAAATTCAACAAGTAAACATTATCCAGAGCAGCTATCGGCACTCTCCCATAAGGGACTCTTGTTTCTTAGTATGTTGTTCTTGTAGGACTTAGCAATATTATTTTAGGCCGATTTTATGATAGACTGAGGTTTTTTGGTTTACTTGTCATGAAACCTAAGATTCTGATATGCGATTCAAAGAACCTAATTCCTGAAATGTTTTTTAAAAGAGTTTTCTTAACTGGCCTTCCAGTCTAGAAGAGGAAAAATCAGTCTTTTGAGATTCCATATGTGCTTGCTTGTTGTCTTGGTAAGGATTAAGACCTGGTTTGCACACGTGCGTGGAAAACTGGGACACTTATCTGAAGAGAAGGGCTCTCTGAATCTGACTTTTCCTCTAGGAATGGCTAGTGCTTGTCAATTCATGTCTGTCTGGGCTCTAAGAATGTGGATTTCCAGACCTTACAGCATGAAACTTGCAACCAGACATGACGTTTCCCCACATGATTTTGCACGGGTTGCAGAACAGAGGAAAATAATTGCCTGACTTTGCTTTTATCACACACCATTAGGTACTTAGCCGACTCAAACAAGAAGGACAAAAAGCTACTCATGTTCAAGAAACTGTTAGTTTGTCATTACAGTTTCAGACTTTGTTGCCTAAATGATTTGTTTTCTGATGTTCTTGCCATAGTTTTCCATATGCTTCTCTGAGCGTCCTGAGAGACGGTGGGAGCACGCAGGTGGGCAGTTCCCTCACTTTTGGAACAGTGACTTGGTGACTTGCATCTCACTGTGCTTTAGAACGTCATTTCTTCATGGCCTACTTGTCCTTGCTTTGCTCCTGAGCTGCAAAGTGTTGCTTTACTATTTACGTAGCTTTTTTTTTTTAATCAAAATATCTGTGGAGTCTTGGAACAAATTGCTGGACAAAATTTTCAGAAATCTCCTAGAAACAGTGGGAAAGTGGTGGATTTGGTCTGGGAAATCTTAACGTGGTCCTTTTTGCATCTGAGTTGAAAACAAAATGTAGAATGTGAAGCATGTCTGAACACGTGTAATTTTCAAAAGTATCTGTCTTCAGAGTCCTGGTGCGAGCCCTCATTAGCTGTTTGTGATGTTCACAGCAGATTTTTTTCTACATGTGTCAGAACCATAACTTAAATTAGTTTGCAACCAGATTTAATTAAATGAGCTTAGAGAAGGCCACTATTACTTTGGCTTAACAAAGGCTTATTGTAGACTGGTTTTGATTTGTTCCCAATGAATTAAATTTAAAATTATATAGTTTAAGCTTAAATCGATTTAACGGTGTCTCACAGCCTTTTGTACCAATTTAGCAGAACTGATTTGTAGTAGCACTTCATTTAAGTCTTTATGAATCCTGGATTCCAAAAATGGGTAACTAAGCTTTTCCTAGCATTACCATAAGGCTGCACCACCTGTAGGCCTCCACGCTGGTGAATTTACCCAGCTGCTCAAAGTGCACTGTGCAGGCCAGAGATAATAAATGATGTAAGCACCTCCAGCTCCGGCTGAACCTTCTGGGTGTGAAGCTCCCATGCACATGGACAGAGAGTCCATCCAAGAAGGGAGTTGGGATAATTTCCCAGATGCTCCCACAGCGTCCTGTAATAATAGGGAAAGATCATTGTGAAGGGAGAAGGTGCCCAGACAGTCCCTGTGGTAGCATCAATAACATTCATCAAGGACATGCTATTCTTAAAAGGCAGACGTGAGCGTGCATGGGCCAGTCTGTGTGGATAGCGTGTAGTGGTTACTCTGCTCTCCTCTGCCAGGCCTGTGCCAGTGCCTCCTACAGTCTTACACAATTGAAGGAGAACACAGGGTGCTCATTATGGCAAAGGAATATTTCCTTGGGGCAAAAAAATCCACTTGCTTTATTTTTTACATAATTAACTGAAGAATAGCTTAAGTGGAAAAAGGAGGGTGAGATGGGTTGACAGACTGAGTATTTAAAATTTTATTTAAAACTTACTTAAAATTGAATCTTTATTTAATGCATTATTTTCTGTTTGTTCGCCTCAGAGGTAAAATGGAGTTGGGAAGTTGGTTCTCTCACCCCAGCTTCCTAAGAGGTGTGGATTTACTGAGCAGGGCGATTGGCCTTGTCTCTCCTGTTGGCACTAACCTGTATGAGACACGGCCGCTTAATTGTGCAACACCCCCTTCTCTCCCAGTTAGCTTAAGAATGGGTTTGCCTCTTGCTGTGAACCCTCTCGAATGTCAGAGGAACGACGGGAGGCTTTGAATGGACTTCAGTCTTCCTACATCTTTGCCAAAATGCCAAACCACAGTTACCAGCAGAGATTATAGAAAAAAAACACTTTTAACGAGAAACTTCTAACCACAAAAAAAATATTTTCTAGGAAACTGTTTGTTATTTTGCTAAAAAAAAAAAAAAGCTTGTCACTGGAAGTACAAACCCTCTTCATTAAAGACAGTAGCTGGAGAAATCTAAATTATCCTGCTTGTAGTGCTTTTTATAAAAACCCAACTAGGTTTTTTTTATTGACAAATATGAAGGGAAAAAAAAAAGCACACCATGTTTTCACATGATAGAAAAGTGCTTTCCTGATCATCTAGAGTTCAAACAACAGTCAGTGTACAGTTTTGCTTCCTATGGCTGAGGACTTTTAGCATTTCTACTTGGCTCAGGATCCAATGCAAACAGTTTGCTGCTATCTAAGGTGAGAAGGGCATTCGGTGAATAAAAACCAGTTTTGGGCTGGGAAAGGGAGTGACAAACTTATCTGAAAATGTCACTTTAAACTCTCTATATAAGGTACCCATGGTTCTCAGCCAATATGTTTTTGTGATTTAGCTTTCCTGCCAGATTATTCAGCTAGATACAGATTGCTTGCTCCTACAGTGTGGAAACCTGAATAATAATTTCAGCTGCAGAAAGCCCTGGTGAGTTGCTGGCCTACTTTGCTCTCCCAGGGGAAAGGTGCACTTCTCTAATTCAGGAGCCATTGCTTTGGCAGATGGCTCTATTTACTCAATGAGCAGGTCAGGACGAGAGGAAAAATGGAACATAATCCAACAGTATCCAATTAAAGGTAGCTCTGTGCAACTGTACCAAAGTTATTGCTGTCAGAACCTCTAGGGAGTGTGTTCATTTTTTAGCCTTGTTTCCTAAGGAAATGAGGCTGTCTGCCTGTCTACCTTTCTGTCTGTCAGCATCTATCCTCTACGATTAATTTATGAATTTGTTTGCCATTATCAAGGAAAAGTGACTGAAGAGGAGAGAGTTTTCAAACATACGGAATTTCAACAAAGTTAACAGAACTTGGCAACTGACATAGAAGGAGACCCAAAGTGTCTCCGTGGAGGGAAAAGGAGATGGAACAATACCTAACCATTCCCAGACTGGAATGCAGATGAGACCTGTTGGCCTCAGCAGCCTGAACCAGGATAGTACCTACTGCACTCGCCCACCAAACAGCTGGGGAACGTGGGAGCAGACTAGGGGAACTGTCAGCGGAGGACAAGATGTTAGCGACATAGGAAGAGATGGAACACAGGAAGGGAGGAGGAGAAAGTAAGGTACATAGGACCAAAATCAGTAAAAAATTGCATTTCATAAGTGGTGTTATTAACAGAAAATCTTGCTAAAATACCACATTCTGGGCTAGATTATAATTCAACAAAACCACCACTTAGGAACCCGTCACCAAAGGATACCACCTAGCATGCTAGCAACTCTTGGCAATGGCATCCCTGTAAAATGAAGAAGCTGGCCAAATAAATAACATTGATGTTGCTTTCAGAGAAGAGCGTTGCCATTGTCTCCTCACAAAGAACCTGATCCACACGCTTTTAGCAGAGCTGTAAGAAAATCACAGTGTATGAGTCTTTTTAGCAGTAGACTTCTAGAACACACCTACCCATCTGGGTGCAGTTAGAGTGCTGCAAAAATGCTGTGCTGACTTAATACCCAAATAACTGTATTGGGTAGGTACTGCTCTAATAATCTCACCTTAGGTAAAGTACTACCACGTTTGGGGACAGAAAAGCTCTTAGAATAAAAATTTGAAAAACCAACCAAGGAAACATGAGTTCCCAAAAAGTTGAACCTTGTGTGCATTAAATTTCATCTCTGTTTTGACTGAAGCTCAAAACTGGGTTTGGAATCAGATGTAAACATTAGTATTATTATGGCTGTTTTAATGCTGAGCAAGAAAAATATAATTTGCTTCAGTTTTCCTGGAACTGAAAGAACAGTGAGAGATGGCGGAGCAGGTTCAAGTTCCAGCAAATTATTAGATTCATTAGAAATGGGCTGTCTGAAGCAAACAATATAGGCATACCCTGGAGAAAGCAGGGTGAGAGGGTTTGGGTTTTTTTCTTTTGTATTATTTTCCCCCCTCAGCAGATTAGATATTTGGAACTATTCAAGAAATTTCATTTGTTGGTAAATAGGCATGCACTTGTTCTGGGATTTTTGTCCCTAGCTGTTCACTTTATCCAAGGGACAAAGGCAAAAACAGAAGTGAAACTCAAACAATAAAACCTCAGCAATGGGTCAGGCCAGTTATTATTACATGATTTCAGGCTTTGAAAGGTCATTTATGTTTTCCAAGTTGGACTTATTTTTTACACTTATTTGTAATGTTACCTCTCTGTGTTTCATAATGTCAGGGAAAATGTCTGGTTTCAGGCCTAAAATGTCAAAGCAGCATTTTCAAAATCACTCAGCACTGAGCCAAATGTTTTTCTGTTGGAGTCAGTGGTAACAGTCCCATTTGCCTTAGTGCTGAATGTTATGGAAATCCACCTTTGTTACCATTTTTGCAGGCAGGCTGCACTTCTCGCTATTCCCCTTCTCCTCTTCCATAGGCCTATTCATACGTGGCGAGATTCCTAGTACGAAAGATAAAAGCATGACAGTTATGAGTCCTGGATTCACTTCCTATCCTTCCTAACGACTACAGGTTAAATCATAGAACTGTTTTATGCCTCAGTTTAGACCTAAGTGACACATAAAATTCCCATCTCAGAGGGCTTCACAGTTCACCAACACTTGGGAACAGCAAAACTGCTGCTTAAGCAAGTGCAAGTATGTATTCTGTTCCTGTAGTGTTGCGAGGGGTGGTACAGAAGAAGCTGATGCAATGTAGACATACCTATCCACCTGTGCCTCCATGTTAGGGAGTTATTCTGGATAATACCAACTGCAACAACCAAGAATTACCCTAGCAAGGAAAATCAGGCTTTAAAAAAATGTGATAAGGAGAATCTATTGTTGCTATACCCTTCTGGGTGGCTTTGCCATTGGCTTTGTCATGATGAAGACAAAAAAGGGGGCACATAACAAATTAATTTGCATTCTAATAGCTATGATTCAAAGTTAGTTTTTTTTCCCATAACTTGTCTCCCAGTCAGCACACAGTGAAACACATCTGTCTGCTGCAGCAGTAAGTAGAATATGCTCGGTGCCATATTCTTAAGAATAGCTTTTTTTTTTTGCCTACTCTAGAGATATCTTATGTCTTCAGTTGTAAGTATTGCCGGATTAAAAAAACTGTTAGCACTGAGATTCTCTCATCTTCTAGACAAGATAAAAAATCCAACATTCCCCTATCGTTGTCTGCCCTCTCCTGTACCTTGCATTACTATCACATCAGCTTAGAATAAGCTGATAAGAGAAGTCTACAATATATGTGTTCTCTCCACTATTTCTATATGGCAAGAATATTTCCTTTGACTTGTATTCAATACGCTGGTTTATGAACATTATCATTCTTCCTAACAGCCTGTTTTACTGTGGAGAAGAATTGCTGTGATATAAGGGTACGATCCATATGCGGGTGAGTGTTTGGTAGCATAGTACTGTTAGGAATATTATTCTTCACCCTGGATAGATGTGCAATGCTGGCTGAGGCAGCTCACACTCCTCGTGGGCTCCCGGAGAACCTGATAAATTAGAACTCCTTCTAGAAGAATGGTATTTCTTCCTGCTGTGATATTTGTACAAATTTCTCTGGCCTGATAGCTGGAAGCAGGGAACAGAGAAAGGTTTGGGCCTCAGGATGATGAAGCAGTAGCAACAAATAAAAATTTGGTCCCAAAGCACTGGTTTTAGTGAGGGTAGTTGTTCAGTCAGTGTATCTCAAATTGTGGTACCCATTTGTGGAGGAAGGTTGGACTGCTTAGTCATGGTCTCAGATTTCACATGAGGAATACTTCTTTAAGTTACTGTATGTCTTCCGGTTTTCCTATTTTTTTCAAATTGCATTGTACCTTCTTTGTCCTTCTTTAGGATGTAGGAAAAGGCATGAATTAAAACCATGTGTAGGAACCTTATGTTTTAGCTCATTACTTCCGAAATTAATAATACCAATTGATTAATACACATTATTGACTGGAGAAAACAGGGAGTCAGAAGAGGAAGGTGGCTTGTTTCACTGGATAAGATTAAATCTAAGACTCTGGTTTCAACAGAGAAAAAAGTATCTCTGGCTACTCCTGTTCTGAGTTCTTAGCCGTAAAAATGTTTCATAATATCAGAACACTATGGCCTACAAAGATTTAATTGATCCCATTAAAACTTCTGTAAGTGCTCCAGATTACGTTGAGAGAAATAAACCTTGTGCTCAGGATCATGTGCGGCAGTGCGTATTTGCAGGATGTAACTCTTCAGCAATAAAGCTCAGCAATACTAACTTCAGTATTTGGTTTTGCTGTCAGATGGTTGTAATTCCACTGAATTTGGGATTACAAAAATCTCAGAAAAGCATAGCACACTCTTTTTATTATAATACGATCTGGCAGAAGATCTTACTAATTTTAAAATATTTCTTTTCCTAGCCTAATTGAAAGACTTGCTAGTAACTTCACTTTCTGAGGGAAATCAAAGTACACATTTGTGCAGTCTCCAGCCAAACATATTTGGGAGAAAGAAACAACAGTCTGATTCCTCCATCTCATTTGACTTTAAAGGGGAGTAATTTCACATTCAATGTTCTCTCTTGGCACTTAGGGAGGGATTTTGAAAGGCATAAATGGCAGGCAGACACCTAGTTCCCGTGGAAAGTGTCCATAACTCTACTGTACTGTCAGTGAAATTGCACCAGAGATGAGATTGCTCACTGCCTGCACAAAGCACCCCTCTAACGCAGGAGTTTGCGCACCAGATATGTGAGCCACTTCAGTGGCTTGTGTCTTGATGCAGCGGTGGGAGCTCCTATGTGACAGTAGCTATACTGTGTGCCAGTGATGATACCATCTGACAAAGGTCAGAAGTAGCTAGGTATCCTGCTGAAATGCACACTGATTCCTCTTAAAATGATTCCTAGAAGGATATTAGGATTTTTTTTTCCCAAAAGTGGGAAGGCTAAGGGAGGGTTTATACCACCTTCTTGCTCCACCTGATTAGCTGGCATGTCGGGCACTCCCAAATCTCATGACATGGTTGCCTGGCCTGCTAAAAGCCTGGAGCTGCCTCCTCTTCTGCACATTGTCCTAACCTAGCCGTTGCTCTGCTGTCCTTTACAGCCTCTGACATCTTGCTGCTCTTGGGCAGTGTGGAGTGCGTGAGTAGCTGAGAGCACGCTGAAGTTTGTCCCGTGCCTAAAGACGTAGAATCAGGGTCTTCCAACATTAAAATAAATTGCTCTTCTTAAAGGCGAGATAATTATCTAGACTTCACTGAAATCAAAGCAATTGGGAAGGAGTAAGTCAGCAACAGCAATAATCCTTCCTTAATTCAAAAGCAATTTCTTAAAATCCCTATGTAAAAAATCATTGAAATGGTTGGCTCCAGTCCTTAGAAAGCCTGATGCAACTACGTCATATAAATCATCATCCGGAATTTGCTTAAGCAAGTTCTTACCCTGCAGCACGTGACTGGCCAGACCAGTCACATGCGTGGCATTAAGACGCCACGTGCACAGGCTGCTACAGCCGTCACCATCTGGTGTAGAGACGAGGAAGGGTGAGGTGATGGTTTTGGTGGGCTGTGAGTAATGAAACAGGACCAGGGCTCATTACCCGATGTGTTGAAATGAAACACAACCCAGTCAAGTGCACATTCCTGGGCTATTTATGAACCTTTCCATCTCTCCCCTGGAGCTGAGTCACAGCTACGTGCCCTCGGGGGAAGGCGTTTCCTGCAGAAGGAGACCTGCTGGGCTTTCCGCTCTCTGCCCTCTGTGGCTTTAGCAGCCTGCTGAAATACCTGACACCAACGTGGCTTTGTTGTGCAGATGGGCAAAGTATTTTTGTCTTGCTGTTGTGTCAAAGCATCACGTATAATTTAAAAAATATTTATGTCATTACTAGAAACAGTCAAATTACTTTTTTTTTTTGAAATCATGTAGAACATGGCAAAATAAAATGAAATTAAAGTGAAAAATACTCTTTAATTTGAGCCTGTACAATCAGATGTAATAGTCTGTGTGCAAATGGATTAACATACCAAAAACATAACTTGAGGCTAGAAGTGTAACATCACTCAGTAAATTAACGTCAATAATTATAAGCTGTAAACAGGAGCAGATATAATTAAGATTTGAGGCCCAAGGGTTGTATGTGCCTAGCTGCAGCTGACATCATCAGACACTGGGATCTTGCTGTTCGAGTCCTCTCTGGAGACAGCAAAGTTACAAACATTGCCCTACATGGAAATAAAGTGTCAGCACCTTAGGAGCATTTGCAAAGTTCCTCTCTGTCTCTATTTTAAAGAGAAACAGGGCTCTTTTTAGAAGATGACAATGAGAGTTTTCAGTTTTTCTCTGTGATTCCATTGCTGGACCTGGCAAAACCAAAAGCACCAAAACAGGTGCTTGTGTTTGAAATGTCCTTTCAGAGCTCTAAATCATCATCATCATCATAAAGGATAGCGAGAGTAGGGGTTTCAAGGGAAACTATTTGAGCATTTTTCAGGATGTGGAGATTATTGGTACCTTTAAATGGAATACTCAGAGCTTTGCAGAAACAGACTTTAAAGAAAACAAATAAGTACTCAGCGTTATGGGGAAAACCCCTCAGTCTGTTGTTTAAGAGCTAGTGCTTCAGCAAAAAAGGCAGCATCAACAGAGCTCTGGTTCACCTTTCGAGCTAAGGACTGGGACTGTGATAGTACATTTTATGGGTATAATTTGCCTTTAGAGTGACAGTTCTCAATGAAGTATTTGTATCAATGAAACTCCTGTGGAAGTCCGTACCCAAGTTACGAAGTGCCTTATGTTGTATAGAATTTTCCCTTTCTCTAAGAACCACTGCTTGTGGTATTTGTGCACTCAGAGGAGGGTGACGTAAAGGCCAGGCTGCCTTGGTAGGGCTGGGTGTCAGAAATTACTCCTGTTCCAGGTCCAGAATTGCTCTACATAACCCAGGTATGAGACATGGGACAAGGAGAAGTTTTAAGTGCTGACAGAACTTGGTCCTGTTCTCCTGGGACAGATTGATGTATGTCTAGTTAGTTCTCTTCTTCACAATGAAATAATTAATTCAAGATGATGGAATTTGCCGTTTGTACCACTGTAAGATAGTGTTTGTGTGGGGAAACCCTAGGATGGCACTTAAGCTAAACGCTATTTAGCTTCACTTAAAGACATCTGGCAGAGCAGTAAGAGGTGGCCTAAGTGTCCGCAGGAAAAAAGACCAGGAAACATAATTTTGTCCTTAAGGACAGGGAAAGTGAGTCTATGCTAGCATTTGTGGAATCTGCACTGATGTGAATGGGTCCTGGGTGATGTCAGAGTAGTACTTCCAGAGACTTAAAAGTTTGCAGCCTTTCAGGGTTGTAGGATGTGCCTCTCAGGTGCCTTTGAAATGGTCCTATCGGGGTTTCAGCAGAGCTTGTAAAATTCCCAAACTGATCCAGGAACATATTACTGACCAATTTTTACTACAAAGGGAACCTGTGAGACATTAAACTTTCTCTCACTGCAGTGAGACATGAGCGCAGTGGATGTCTGCTGTAGTCTGTGAGACTGCACAAGCACTGAAAACATGATCCCAAGCTGCTTGCTGGTTCAGGGAGGAAAAGCTTTGTGCATATTAAGACAGAGCCCACATGGACACATCCAGTCCTCATGGTGGTGGTGATACCAGAGATGGGACCAGTACCGACTCACAGCGTGGCCCTCTCTCTGCCACGTTTAATGACCTGCTGGGGAACACGCTGAACGCAGTACCAGCTCTGTCTGGTGCACTGTGCCATCTGGCTGTACCAGCTATCCCAGAGCCTTCCCCGTAGCAGTCCTCTAGCAAGTACTCGGTGTAAACATGCTTTTACTCACACAGTGTAGCAGAGAATAGACAAGTCTGATCATACACAGAAATGAATATAAATTCTCTCAAAGAAAACAGCCTTTGAAGAGTGTTGAAGTTGTCCTGTCAAGCAAAACAGAAGCAAAGCTTTTGGTTCTTGGCTTAACAAAAGAGCAAAAACCAGCTGAAGCTTAGCAGAATCGCTTGCCTGTTTGTAGTGATCCTAGCAGTTTGTGGGGAGGCCACATCTTAGGAAGTTATTGGTGGTAACAGGCACACACAAAGAGGAGATTGGAAAAAAATGGTGTAACAAGTTTGTCTTGATCTTCCTGAAATATTTTTGTTTCCACTAAAAGATACAGAAATGGTCATTTCACAGTAAGAAGCTTCTTGGCCAGGAAATTATTATATGAGGAATTTTGCTTCAGTGGTTGATTTTTTTAAAAAAGGCAACTTCAAACCAAGGCTGCAGGCTGGCTGCATTCCTCCTCCTCCTCCTTTCCTCACAGTGCCCTGTCACATTGATAGAGCCTGGTGCGTGTGCTCGTGTGCGGAGACGTGCGGAGGTGGCAGCTGGCAAAGCAGCAACGTGCAAAGTCCAGTCACTGCATGGCTGCAGCTACTTAGAGCTGAGGTCTGGAATCCCAGGCTGCTTGGGCAAAACAGAGGCTGGGAGAGCTGCTTAGCCACTGCCCTCCCTCCGGTCTGATGTTAACATCCTCATCCTGCCATCTGAGACTATTTATTGCCTACTTTACCCGTATCACCCTCTAGCCCTGCCTGGAAGTCAAACAAGGTGAAGATAGCTGAAGTGTTACTCTAACTTGCAGCTCCTCTATAAATCTCTTAGTAAAGAGCCAGTGTAGTTTTACAAGTGTGATGTCTTTTTATTTTATTACCCAGCATGCAGTACATGAAGCTGTTTTCCCACAATGTATAAATTTAATGAGGGAGAAAACCCAATCTTTCCCATCTCTCCACCATCAGCTGCCTGTCTGAGATCAAGAAGCATGTGGAAATGCTTCCACTGCCTAAATCCTGAATGACTAGAAAATAGGTTAAAAGTGCTACTTTGTACTGTAGCACTTTAAAAAAGTGTGTTTGGTTTGACAGGACTTAATAAAAAAATCTTTTAATCTCTGTCACTGTGGGTAGGTGGGAAGGCCAAAAAGTCTAAATGTTTTAAAAGAAAATTTTAATTAGTATGCAAATTTGACTTTCTGCATTAAAATGTCATTTACTAAGTAAATGTTGTTGCACTGGAAGTTCAGATATTTGATCATTTTCTGTCAAGGTGCCTTTGCAAATTTCCTGAATGTAATAACAGCATTTCAAAAACAAAATGAAATTCTCCTTTTGTTGCCGTGCACTGGGTATGCTCCACCAAAGGCTGTGTGACTGGAATATCTTAAATCAGCCACCAGCTTATGGTGCTGTTTCTCTTTCCCCCAATCTGCAAATTCTGTTCTCCTCTCAGTGCCTGCAGAGGTTTCCTGAAACAGAGGAGCTGAGAGATATAACCCTGCATGTCTTAAATTTAAATCATTGAAGCATACCAACAAAATGATTACAAAAGCTATTGTAGTCATTAAAGTCAAAGGAAGTAGTCGTTGAGTTATTGTCAATTACCACTGAAGGTTACAACAGTGATTAGCATTTACAGTATTTGGAAAAGACTTACGCACATTTTGTTAGTTAACTAATTTCATTGTCTCAATAAAATACACATATTCCTGTCTGCTGAAGAAGGACAAGAACAAGATCCATGATTGAAGGGCCATCCTTGCTTTTAACACAGAGAAAAATGATGTTCTAATTTGAAAGCGATGGAAAAAATAATTGTGAGGCAAATAAAACCCAAAAAGGCAGAAAAAATGTAATAAAGGCAGGAAATTCCAAGTTTAGTTTATTTCATGCAGTGTCTGTGGGGTCAGTGGCTGCTTTTGGCCGCCACCGAATGGATGTGCTGTCTCAAATGACACCTTACATGGACCTCTTCAGGGAGCAGAAAACCTTGCACGTGGGAGCCATATGTTCAGCACTGCCATTGTTTACTGAGAGCTGAAGTTCAGGGCTGAAAATGGATTTAAACATCCACGGTTAGGGTTTTTAAGTACAAAATGAGGTTCAAACTCTCACAAAAGTTGAAGACAGAAGAGAAAAAGCTGTGACCCAGCATAGAAGTGGTTTTGAAAAAGAAAAAGGTGGCTGGGACAGAGCGGTCTCTAGCAGTGCTGAGGAGCCGGCCCTGCTGAATACACGGTCCCTCAGTTCCAGCTGCAGTGTAGGGGTCTAACAAGGGTGAGGATGTAAGGGCATGAAGGGCATTCGGAACTGTGTGCTCACGCTCTATCTGTGAAAGGCCAAGAGAGAAGGAACCACTCCCGTATGGAGGGTAAGGAACTACTTTTTCTACCCCTGCCTCATTTTACATTGGTGCAAATTTGCCTGTCGTATCCACAGACACAGTAGAGCACAAAACTAATGTAGCCCTTGGTAGACCTTCCCGTTTTTGAATATGTGTCTGTGTAATTTCATAAACTGAGTATCCCACATGAGTATAAAATGTGCAGTTAGGTGTTCCTGATCTGGAGACTTCCTGCAGTAAGTGTAACCCATTGCAGCTATGGTGCTAATTTGCTCATCCGCTTGCTCTTATTGTCACCTTGGCTGCAAACTTCTACAGGTCCATGAAGAGTCACTGACTTTCTGATCTCGAAGCTGCCATTCACGGCAGGGTTGGGACATTCTAGCAGGAAGCATGCCCTATTAATGCCTGTGCCTCACCTTTGAATAAACACCAGACGTTGGTTCCTGCCATTGTTCATTTGGCTCTTTTGATGAGCATGAAATTTGTGTGATGAAAGAATTTATAGTAGATTTTTTTTTTTTTTGCACAATAGACATTTTGCTGGTTAAAAAAACAAACAAACTCCATTGCATATGAATGTTTTCACTGTGTTAGCAATTTTTATATCTTATTGGCAATGTTCTAAAGCAATGAAGATTCAGACTCCTCAGTTCCCCAGAGATCCTTGTAATTACAACAATGACTGCTAGAGCTTGAAAAAAAGTCATTTGGCAAAAAGGCCATCTTGGCTTCCTCTGTCTCATCCTCCCCTCTCTCTGACTTCCAAGTCCTGTTTGCTCAGTTTACTAGACAAACACATTGTTTGCTATTTGCCAGGGCAGATGTTTACTTAATTCAGCACCTTCTGCTTCCTTCCCGAGACTGAGGAAAGTCATACTGTTCACTGTATTTTCTCTTCTTTTACAACACCTCTCCATTGCCAGCCAAGGTGCAGAAAAGAGGAAGGACAATGGTAGCTTTGAAAATTGTTTATTCAGCTTATGAAAAGTGATTCCATGTGCTAGTATTTCTAGGACCTCAACCACCATCTCCTGTATTCTATAAACGGCACATAACAAAACACAGAGAATATCTAACTGGGTTGTGAGGAGGCTGTATCCAGCCATTTAATATTTTTATGTAGAGAACAAACCCTCTTTTTTTTTGAAAGAGCATCAAGATCCCAACTTGAACTGACTCATGCTCTGATCCATGCTGGGTCCTGCCTGAACAATCCTGCTATGGAGAACTGTTACTGCTCAAGAAAGTGTTTGCCTTGTAGTCTGGTCCGACTGCTATGCAGAGTCAGACCAGCTGCAGAAAGTCTGCACAAAACCCATGTCTCACTTTAGTGCTGATTTCAGGGCTTAAGAGGTGCAAGGACAGGGAACTGGCTTTCTCTGTCAGAAGACATCTTGCCTTTAGTAAGGCCTGAGAAAGAATGGCTTTAGAGACCAGCATATAACTCACTAGGTGCTGTAGTGTTAAGACTCATCCGTGTTATAAATGAAACTCTTGCCACTGAAGTCTGTGTTCCAGGAGTCTCAGCAAGAGTTTGGATTTACTCCCACCCCTTTATTCCTCCCTTCCATCTTTTTTTTTTTTTTTTGTGGCTGGCACGGTGCGCTTTCTCCTTCCTTGCAAATTCCTTCACAAATTTTTGGCTTTGTGCATATCTTCTCTACTTCTTGCTTTACTCATGCATCTGGTTTCTCTAAAGCTCTGTGGCTTCATATACCTTCCCTCTGCAAAGGATGGCTTTCCATACCCAGCAGCAGATCAGGGAAGTTAACTCTAAATGGATCCAGTACAACAAAAGGATAAAGAGATGTTCTTCCTTTACTTTTACTTATTGTTCCTGATCAGCTTGTGAATTTTCAACAAATCTAGATGTAATTACTAGATTTATACATATATAACTATCAGTGCAGAGCTGAGCTTTTATCTACAAGCTGTAGGTACCCATTTTTCTGTAAATAAAGAAGCACTGTAGTTCTCACCAGAACCATTTGTTGCAATTTGAATGCCTATAGATAATGCATAGGCAACGCAGGTTATTCATTACAGGCTGAAAAACTCTATATATTGGCTTGTTAAACCTTTGCAGAAGCCAGGCAAAAACTACCAAGGTTTTGCATTACGGAGCTGCCGTGGTCATGAGTGAGTTCAGGGCAGTGCTGTCTGTGATTTACGCTGCTGCACGCCACCTGGCGCTGCAGGCTTTCCCCATAGTGCTGTATTTATTCCTGCTGTGCTACAAACAGACTTATTGGAAACTTCAGCAAACCTTGCTGTGAGTTTCACATTTCTATTTTACGGCAAACTTCTTCACTTTTCTAGGATACAGTCTCAGACAAGCCAACAGAATCACAGAATCATAGAATACCAGGGTGGAAGGGACCTCAAGGATCATCTGGTCCAACTTTTCTTTGCAAAAGTACAGTGTAGACAAGATGGCCCAGCACCCTGTCCAGCTGAATCTTAGAAGTATCTGATGCTGGGGAATCCACCACTTTCCTGGGGAAAAAGCCGTTCCATGGCTGATTGTTCTCATTGCGAAAAAAATTGTGTCCAATAGGAATCTCACCAGCAGTAACTTGTACCCATTACCTCCTGTCTTTTCCGTGTAACTCTTTATAAAAAGGGAGTCTCCATCTTCTTAAAACATGGTGATAAGCTTGCTTTTCTCAAGGCTGAACAGACCCAGTTCTCTCAGCCTTTCCCGATATGGCAGGCTACCCAGGCTTCCCTTCTCTGGACCCTCTCCACCCTGTCCACATCTTTTTTGCGTAGCAGGGACCAAACCTGAACGCAGCATTCCAGGTATGGCCTGACAAGCACTGAGTACGGTGGGATAATGACCTCTTTCTCTCTGCTGGTGATGCCCTTGTTACTGCATCCTGTTGCCTTTCTTTGCTGCAGCAGCATGCTGTTCACAGATATAGAAGCAAGAGCTTTGTTAACATTTGCAGTTTGGTGTATTGTTTTTATCTCCTCAATAGCTTTTTTTTTCCCAAGAAATCACTTTGGAATTAATTCTGCCTCTGATCCATTGAAAAAATTCTTACTTGCATGATCACAAGTTTTCTTACAAGAAATATTCCTAATTCTTGGAATTGTTGTATTAGCTTCATGTGGCATCTTCTGCACAACTGGAATAACCTTTCAGAAAAAAAAACATAAAAATGCCCAAATTAACCAATGGAACAAATTCTACAGTTGTTAATACTGAGAGCTTTTGGGGACAAGAAGTGGTGCCAGTGAGACTTGGAACAGCATTCTGCAGAAGAGTGAATCAGAGCCTTGTATATGACAATATCATTCCCTTGATTCCTTTTCTGCCTCATTCTTATCACATCCTTCTTATTTCTTGGTTTTATAGCTGCCATGTACTGGACAGACTGTTTCAAAGATTTTCATATTATAGTCCTTTAAATCTTCCTTTCTTGGCCATCATATTGTATAGCTGATGAATTTAATAAACCCTTTCTGGTTTAGGTCATTGCTCCAGGAAAGCAGCACTTTCTGTTTGCTGTCTCATTCTCCTGAAAGGTCAGAATATCTCCCTAGTGCTGTGGTTCTTCTCTGTCTTCATTCTTAACCATGTCTGCAGTTTTAGTGTTGTCAGCAGATACAAAGGTCTCACATTTGATATTCTTATTTAAACCATTCAGAACGGGTAACTTTGCAACCCCCTCAATAGTCTGTGATAACGGATGAGGTTATCTCAGGATTTGTGGTATTACTTTATGAAATCTGTGGGAATTTGTGGCATGCAAACCTTTTCATGAGTTTACCTAGCTGGAAAGGTAAGAGACAAGGTGTCTGTTGGAAGTGATCCAAAACAGTGATGTCAGTAGGAATCTTCCCACGGACTTCAAGAGCCTGCAAAGCACCAGTGCAAATGCTGTGGCTGACAAACAGGAGATAGCTGGGAGAGACCCCTTTTGGCCATACAGACTTTATGGCGCAGCTAATTTCAGTTTCTTAGACAACACTTGTGTGCTGAAATACTTAATCCCCTAAAGCATAATTATTCTCCAATAAATAAACTTTATTTCCAATAAAGTGTAATACAAAATGCTTTTAACAATGCCACCAGCCAAATTCTTCTCTTGTTTATGTGTTCATAAGAGATCAGTGAACAGAATTCTCCTTTCACTTCCATTGGTATGAGAGAGGTTAACTCCATTCAAGCCTAGTGAAAGACTACTAGGGGAAAAAAAAAAAAAAAGAAAGAAAAAAGTGAGTCTGCTGATTTCAGCTCAACTGCATAAATATAAATGAAGGCAGAATGGAGTCATTATTATTCCCAGTCTACTGCATTTCTTTTATTTTGTCATGGCAGCTGTGGAGATGGAAACTCCCAAGATTTCTCCAGCCAAGTCATCTTTCACCAATAAAGCTATACTGACTCACATAATAGATCAGACTGTCACACTAAACCTGGCAAACAACATTTAATATGTCGCAAATTGCACCCGGGCAGATAGCTCTGTAAACTACTGTCTCTACCATGCAGATGTTTCCCGTCTCTTTAGGAGCAGCTTTGATGGTCAGGCAGGAGGCTCACCCCCTCTTCCCCACTTTGGAACCCAAAGAGTTGTGGTGGGAAATGGTGCACCCAGTCTTTTCCCTCTGTGAGTGTTTCTGTGCAGTTCATAATGGCGTTGCTGCCATTCCAAGGGGAAATACGTTAGTGCTGTCTATCGTCCTCCCTTGTGAAGACAGAAACAAAGTGAAGCTGCGGTCTGTCTTTGGAAGCCTCCCTAGGTGACACCCACTTAGGCTGACAGGGGTCTCCTGTGTTTCTGGAGGAACTATTTCACAGTTTTCCTAACTTTCCTTTTCTCCCATTTATTTTTCACAGAAACTATTTTTTTCACCTTTTGCTAGCAGATAGTAGAGCTTTTGAACAATGCAGGGCTGTTATAAGCTGGTCTGTATTTCTTTTCCTCTTCTAACTATTCTTTTAACTTGCTCCAGCCTTGGGCTGGCTTTTTTTAGACTAACTCTCCCCAATCTCCCTCCCTCAAAGATTGCTTGTGTTTGAAAGACTTCTAGATTTTGCTGGTGCTAATCTTCACATCCTCACTTATTCCCCTTGGTCTCTGTAACCCTTTTTCCTGTTGGGATGGATTTCAGTTGTATCCTCTCCAATTGTTCTTTAACTTTTTCCAGCTCTGCGCAGTCAGCTTTCTGGTGCACCATAGGACTCCAGACTGAAATTCCTCTGGGCAGTTCACATTTCCTTAAATTTCCATACGGTGAAAAGCACTTGGGATTCTTGCACTGAGGAATATTTCAAATGTAACGATAACCCTGTCCCAGATGTGCAGAGTTCTGTATGAGGGGAGTAATCAACACGGTGAATGCAGCACAGACATGCTTCCTTGGTTATTCATGTGTTGTATCTAACTGACCTACGTGACAAATAAGTCCTTGTGCAAATGTGGAAATTTCCCTGCTTAGCAGGGATGCCATAGGACTGCTGACCAAGCTGCTGTAGGATTCGGTGATGGCCAGGACTTCTCATCACAGCAGAAGCCTTGACTGCTGAGGGAAGGAGTAAGACCTTCAGGTGCTTGCTGAGGGCCAGCTGCTGGAAGAGATGTTAGCCAGCACATTACACTCATGCTTTACTGAGTTCCCTTGCTCCAGTAGGTCCTAAGGATCATTTTTATTCATCTTTACACATTAAGACCAAAAGCTGCACTGGTTTAATGTGTGATGGTACTTCCAAGGAAGTAAATGGCAAAAATCCAGCAGAAGTCAGTGGGTGCAGGAAGAGCATCTGACACAAGCCAAGATATCCACAGTCAGAAGTAGAGCTCTGGCCTTCTAGAGCTTGATGTTTGGAAGGAGACAGCAATCACAATGTAAGCAGATGCTCTGTCCTTCCTAACCTCCCATTTCCTCTCTTTTGTTCATGCGTGCCAGAAATTTACAGAGGTTTCTTTCAAAGGCAATGCTTTTTTTCTTCACCCACTTTCCGGTGTTTTGCTTTCCTTGTTTCTTTCACGTTGTCTTAAAAGAGAGAAAAGTAAAACTATTTCTGTGAGACTACAGAGAGAAAAAAAAATTCTGGAGTCTCTTTAGGATCTTGGCTAGAAGCAGAGTAAACACCGTCATTATGGTCAGCAACAAAAGACATAGCATTGCTTCCAGCAAAATCACCACTTACTTCAGCGTGAGTAAGATTAGGCCAGGGAAAATAACACAACTGGGTTTAGTAGAGGAGAAGCTGACTTTGGCTAAAACAATCAGCCATACTCCAGACCTGCAATGACAACCGTTTAGATCCAAGACTGAAGGAGGTACTGCCTTTCCTCTGTAGTCCTTACCGTCACCTTCCACAGTGGGTTCTGCTCATTTACTTCAAGTCTAACAACTGGTCTTTCCTGCTCTCTCTAGCAAGATCTTTTGTCCATCCTCATTCAAACTTCCCCCTTAACTGAAGCGATGCAGTACAGGTCCTTCAGATAAGCACAAACTGTAATTAGGTTGTATTCTGAGTAAATAATGTGTGGGTGGGAAAAGGAAGAAAGGCAGAGGGAGGGAGCAAATGAAAGAGCGAGCCAGGGTTTTGGCAGGGTTACAGCACTGCAGAAACTTTCTTGTAATTCTCAAGCTAAAAATGGGAGAGGTTTGCATTAAAAAAGAGCTTTAACAGGTCCTGCAAATTGGCATTTTTGGTGATTAGACAAGGCTTTTTTTCATTTTTAATAATCGTTAATGCTGAAACACTGTTGTAACTCGTGTTACAAGCCTCACTGTGGAAGGGCAGCACAGGAGGGGGACCCTCAGGAGCTGCAGGCTGGGTGCTCTGCAGAGCGTTAATGCAGGTGTTAGCATCTGTTTGGCCGTGCAGCTCTGTGCTTAGCCCAGCTCAGACTGTGTTTGTATGCTACTATGCACTTCACTTCTTGTGGCCTCAAAGGTTGGTCCAGAGAAAGTATAAATTGTGGGCAGTCAGGCAGGTCGTTCAGCCTGGGGCATCGTGGGGAGTTCTGCACGATGGTGGTCCATGAAGTGACAGTCAGGAACCTGCCTGTGCTGCCAAGGTGTAGGGAATACTGCTCTCACTCTTTTCTCGAAAATCACTAGATGCCTACGTGAAGAATGATTCCCTTCGTAGGAATACAATGCAGCAGCATGTTATGCATGATGGCTTCAGCAGCTGCAGCCCAAACAAAAATGACATTCTCTTCACAGTCCCCAGGCAAGCTGACCCCAGGAATTGAAAGGTAATATATCATCTTTTGAGGGGCTCAGCCCTGTCTCCTCATGGAGCTACTGCTGTCAGTATTAATTCCCAGCAAGATCTTGGGCCGCCTTATTCTAGGATTCAGGCCCACTCACTCCTAAGCCATCTGTTGTTTTCACCCTGCTGCTGCCACACTCAGGTAGAAAGACATCAGCCTCTTTTGAAGTCAGATTCATTCTCAGGTACCTTCCTCTTCCCTGTGCTAGTTGGATGAGGAAGCCTTTTACTGTTTGGAGGCAGAGAGGCAGGAGATCATGATGAACTTGCATGCTAAGGTCGGTATTGACAATCAATGTGTGCCTTTGGCGTCTGAAATGCTGGATTTGTTATGTGGCCACCTGTAATGAAGCCCTAGGAAATGGCCATCTTAGACACCCTGTCTAGTCCCCTTCCTTTTCTTATGATGTTAATAATGATGAAGGAAACAATAACAAGTGGTAATTATGGTTCAGCCATGTCAACATGTTACTTGCCCCATGCAAGTGTTTTACAAGATTTTCATATCCTTTTCCAGCCACTAAGAAAGGAGTGGGACTAGTACTGCTGAACAGCATGAATCCTTTTTCTTCACAGCCTTCTCCTATCTATGTGTCTATTTATGTCCTGTATATGTGTGTATATATATATCTTCTGTATTTCATCAGTTTTTCTATGAGGATATTATGGGATGCAGCACCAAAAGCCTTACTACAGCTGAGATAACATCCTCATCTCCTCATCCACCAAGACCATTGACTCATCACAGAACGTTGTTAGGCTGGTCAGGCATGATTTCCCCTTCATAAATCTATGCTGACTACTTCTAATCACCAGAGACTTCAGGATTTTCTAGCCTCCCAGACCTAAGATTCCTAAAGACAAATCTTACCAGTAAGGACAGAGGTGAAGAAGGCAGTGAGTACCTTGGTTCCTGTCTTTGTCACAGTTGTGGTCCCCTGCCCCAGTCAGCAGTAGGCCCACATTTTCCCTAGTCATCTTTTTGCAGCTGAATTTATTTGTTACTTAAGCTCCTGATGACTTTAGCAACACCTGGGAAAAGGGTTTCCTTGGCATGGAAAACAGAGACTTTTCTTGCAAGGTCAAAAACTGCTAAACTCTATAGATTATTTTGGCTGAAAAATTGCCAAAATAATTCAGTTTTTCAGACCTTGTTTGTTTGTTTGCTTTGTGATGAAAAAACAAAAATGTTTGAGGAAAACAGATACTTTCCTAGAAAATCAATGCTGTTCTCTGTTGACAGAGGCTGAATGGACAAAAGCAGTTTGCACTAGGGATCTGTTTGTGAGCCTATCTGGAACAGAACTGTTTAAGTTCAGTCCTTGGTTAGAGAGAAGGTGTACAACCTTCCTTTGCAGTGATCATTCTGTGAGCGGGCTGAGTCTGTCTGAAGGCTTGCTTCTGATGTCAAGTGGCTCAAAGGAAGTTGTGACTTGTCTAAAGGCCTTGGAGGAGACTGTGGGACAGATACACCCAAAAGAAAAAGCTACCTCAAGAGGCTGATGCTGGTTATAGTCAATGTGCATGTGTTTCTTGTCAGTAGAATGGCTTATGTTCTGCTTAAATTCCATACATGACATTTTGGCTTCCATTGGAAATTTACAGGTTACCTAGAGTATTGAATTCTACATTATCAGCTGTGGGCCCCAGATTCCAGTCTTAAAATATTAATGTCTAGTTTCCGCATGCTGAATTGGCTGCACATGTCAGCTTCCTGTGTTCTGCTTTCCAAGTTCAGTACTTGCCTAGATTTTACTTCTCTTGAAACATTTTCGTTGGTGTAATGAATGGAAAAAGTTTAGCAGTGTGCTCAGTTTGTAAATCTATGCTTCTCTTTCTGAAGGGACAGACAATTTTCTTTACAGGAGATATTTATTTTCAGTATGATTCCGATCCAAGAGCATCACATAACGTTTACAGACTGCAAAAAGAGAACAATCCTAGAAAAGAGGCTGCAAATATACATATATATACACATACATATGTACAACATGTATAGATCTATATAGGCATGACTGTAGGGAGACATATGAACCCAAGGGAGATCACAGAACCTTCACAGCAAGCACATGCTTAGTTGATATGACCACCTTATTTGTCATATTCCAAGAGTCAAATCACGAAGAAGGTTGTCTGATGTTGACAGTAATTTTGAGGACTATTGACCTATTTGATTTCAGTGATACCTCTTAACACAGCAGTGTATCAGCTGCTAGCAGCCATCAGGTCATTATCATGCTACAGATAACACTTCTCTGGAAAAGAAGTGATTCCTACAGATTGACCGTGTTGGCCAATCCATGTGGCCTAGTATAGTAATGTCACTTTGACATTCGGTGCTTTCTAAAATAGCCTTGAGCAGCAGAAGCTGTGACTCTGGAGACTCAGGTTGCCCATTCCAGCCATGTACACAAGTGTCCAGTGTTTGTCATAGAAGAATATAGCTTGGAAGAGTTCTTTAATAGATCAGTGGTTTAGTGGTTTTCTTAGACTCAAATCTTATTTTGAATTATGGTCTAATCAAAACATGTGAGAGGGTATAAATTTACATCTTTACTTTAGTATACTATTGGAAGAGATTTCTTCCTACCCACTGTGCTAACTGGCTTTCATTCATGATGTGTCAATATTGGAAATTTTGATGTGACCAGAAGATGGAGACTGAGAAGACTGAGCATGCATGAGCCATGGAAGGGTTAACAAAACCAAAGCCGCCTTGCTGCTTCAGAATGTAGTGTGTTCTTTTGAGAGGAGAAGGGAACCAAGAATTAAATTTGATTTATTTTGCACAGGCAAACTCAAGACAATAGAATTTCCTTTGTTTTCATCTGTAAAACCGATAGACCAAAAAAGAATAGAGGTGAAGGGTTATTGTACTCATATTTTTCTACCCTCTGTGACTGTCTTCAGTATTTCTTGTTATCTGCAGATATTGCTTTGAGCACAGTGACTTTTGGATAAACAGGATTGTGGTGTCCTAAAAGAAGTGAAATAAAAAGCACAGACAAATTTGAAAACACTGTCAAGTCTGTGACTTCTTTTCAGCTAAACTGGATACTCAGAGTAGACTTCAAATATTAAAATAATAAAAGATAATCATCTAGAGAAGATCTCCATGAGAATCTCTACTTTAACTACTAATCTGCTTCTGCTTAATTTCATATGGGAATAATAGTTTAATGGGTGACTTTCTTGTGTGATTTTAAGAGTAAAAAATAAACCCACTGCATATTTAGCAAATATTATAGCCATGCCAGAGGAGAAGGGGAACAGAAAAACTTTTCAGAGTTTGTGTAGTTGTTGGAAAGTTTATACTCAACTTTTTCTTCTGTAAACATAAACAGAGCCAACATTTTACTGCTGAAGCTAATAATTTAAGCAACTTCTCATGAAAGCTTGAAGAATTGCCTTTCCCATTTGTGGCCCAGAGCCTGTGGTTCCTATTCTTCAAATCAGTCAGTCAAAAGCAGGGAAAATATCTGTGCATCTGGACATCCCATTATATCCTAACCTCTGAATGCAGAATGGCATCTCAGTAGTGAAAAGCTGTAAAAGCCATTGATAAGAGCCTGCTATGGCTTATTATGGACTCTGCCTTGCCTACCTTGCTATATTTTTTATTCTTTCCACATGAACAGCTTTCAGAAGGACCACTCAGTACATATCCATACTACAGTAAACTGCATTATTTCCTCTTCGAAGCACACTTTCACTTTACTTATAAACTTTCCAACTGCCAGACTTTGTTATAGTCCATCTACTTCCCTTGGTATATGACATTTGAGGGTGTTTTCAGGGTTGCTGTACATAATAAGCTGTGACTAGATACTTAACTATTTCCTTATAACATGAACTAAGCAAACACAAATTTAAGGCAAGTTATCCTGGGCCTCAAGCCAGTCGTCCTGCATTATCTCATGGGAAGTTCTGATCTGAAAGTAATACTGGCAACAGGGAGAACTTCTTCTGAGATGGTAATTTGCTATCTATCTGGCCACGGTGGTATCAAAACCACCTGGCAAACATGCAGAAAGCATCTCCGTTGGAGCTCAGTCTGACAGCACAACCCATGACCTCAGTATGGATTGCAAGCAGGAAGCCTGTGCAGTGTGCAGAGAGGCTTGGGAGGGAGGGCAAACATTTTTCACTTCATATATCATTGCTCACAGCTCACTGCTGGGATTCCACCAAGTCAGCCAGTGCTAAAATGTTGTGGAAAATGAAATTTCCTGAGTTATTGTTTTTGGCAGTCTAATCACACTGGACAATTGGGCACTGGAACGAACACAAAAGCTCCTCATGTTAATAAGAAAAAGACATATGTTTAGTAGCCTGCTCCAGTAACTAAGGAAAAAAAAAGACTCTGTCCTTCCAGAACTGAAGCAGATGCTGAATATTTTCAACATCCAGAACAGTCTTTGCATCTGTCTGTAGAGTAGCATCAGTCTGTGCAGCACTGCAGCAGTAAGCAGAGAATGCATCACTTGTGGATTTCAAAGCAAGATCCCACCTCATGCGTGTTTCTTTGCATAACTGCTCTTTCCAGCAGCCTAATCACATGGAGACTAACAGCAACCAAGGCAGAGAAATAATTAGGAGGCTGGGAAGGGAAAGAAAATCAGCCAGGAAAAATTAGTTACTCTCTCACCTTCAGTATTCAGGAACTGCAGGCCCCTGTGTTTCAATAATCAGCCTCAAGCTGGAAAAATGCTGCTCCGTTCCTCCTCCCTGCAGCAATGTCCAGACAGACGGGTTGGACAATATGCTTGAGAGTCACAGAGCTAAATAATACGCAGCCCAGGCTGATGAAATGTAGAGAAGGCAAAGCTGGGTTCAGAACTGGCGTAAAATAATTTAAAGCCCCCTCTGTTTCCCTGGTTGGTGGCTGTAGGTCAGAGCAGGACAATTATCTGTGACTGAAGGGCTACTTTGTCTCGTCCGTGTAGAATCTTGTATTGCTGTGTTCGCCTTGGTGTCCAAACCCCTGTTAGCGTGTGGCCACCACCAGCTTGCTGTGCCCTGTTGGCTCCAGAAATGGAGGATGCTTCTGGTCCTCAGGCAGTGGTGTAGAGGCTGGGGGGTGTAGGTATGTGTGAGGAAATCCCAAGAGCAGCTGCAAACCCAGTAACTGAGTGTTTTTCTTAACACACAGGCAGGCAGTAAACAATAAAAGTAGGTAGTTGAAGTGATTAGCTCTTATTGCCACTCTTCAATTATTCCTGTAGACTGTCTACGGCTGACCTTGAATCAGACCTGTCTCCCATTGCTCTCCGTCCAGCTTTGTGCAGCCTGCCCCGATCCCACCCCGGCCTCCCCTGCGGTGACCCGTGCTGTCAGGAGGCGCAGTGCTCCCCTTCCCACGCTGCCTGCAGCCGGCCGCTCCCTCGGGTCCCTGCCACTGCTCTTCTGCCGCTGAGCCAGAGGTCGTGTGCCCTTGACATCTGTAAAATCCCCGAGTGATTTCTCATTAGAACTGTGCAGAATGAACTTGCTCCAATTTTATTTGCAGCACTCAAGGATCCTCAGCACTTTGCAAGATTGCAAATGTAACATTTCTGCATAGTGACTCATATTTGGACTTGTTTCAAATCCATAAACCCTCTGTAGAATAAGCCCCCCAACTCAAGCCCAAGACACGCTCATCCTATTACTCATTCTCTTTTAGGAGCACCCATAAGCAATATAGGCTTCACAGCACAATTGAAAAACCCAAGCTCTGATGGATCAAAGTGGTGAAGGGAATGGGAGCAGTTGCTCCATGACAGACTGCTGTAGTGCTACCCACATTCAGAGAAAGGTTCACTCAGAGGAAGTGCTGGGATCATTTGGATCTGAGCTGAGATGAGCAGTGTTACTTCAGGTTTTCTAGTGAAAATAATTTTTTTTTCAAAAAAAATAAAAAGCAAAATCAAACCCTTCTGTTGGAAACTACTGATGTGGAAACTGCATTTTCCATTAATAAAAAGTTGGAAAATTCCTGATATTTGCTTGAAGCTCCAGCTCTGAGAGTGATGACCAGGTTATTCAATATTTTCACTGCCTTCCCATCTCATTCCATAAGACTGGCTAAAAGAATGTTACACTTTGCAACAGAAGCACTTAGGAGACACCATCACAGATAGCCTACACAATCTGTATTATTTTCACGGTTCCGTGCTGATTTCTTTTTTACTATTCCAGTCTCCTAACACAGAGGCGTGAAGGGTCAGCCTCTGCTTCCACTATTTGTAATGCTTCCAAACATGAGCTTAAAAATACAGATGACCAGAAGGAGAACTGACGTTTTCCCAGAGAGGCAGCCAGTACTCAGAGCTCAGTGCGCTAGTAGCCCTATAGGGATTACTGATCAATCAGCACCATAAGCAACACTGGGATGTATAAATTCTGCCATGTGGCATTTCTTGAGTTGTAGTGGTACGTTGATATCCTAAAGAAGATCAGGGCGCCCTGTGCTACACACTAATATCAGACAATCCCTGCCAAAGGGCACCGAGAATCTAAATAGATAATTTCAGTTTTACTGAGAGAGGAGTGCAGCCCAGAGGGATTGCTTGCTTTCACAAGCTTCTGCTGGAAGTGTTTTGTGGATGCAAAGCATGGAGAGTTGCCTGTCCCCAGCTGCCATGGGTTCGCTTGGGCAGTCTGGTGGCTGGCGTGGCACCGGTCTGTGCCATTTAGACCCTGACAGTCTGTGAGGCAGGGGGGCAGAGCAGCTGGTGTGGTGGGGGGAGAGGGAGAGCATAACTTGAACCCCGTGTTGCTAGATGCTGTTTTCTTTCCAGTCTTCTTCACTCCCATGAAACAGATGGACCGGGAAAGGTCCTGCCTGATCCCGAAGGAGGTGGAGGTGTTTCCTGAGTCATTCCCCTCTCTGGGCTTGATAGAAGAATCACAAACCTATGGTATTCAGTGTGGGGCAAACAAGCACCTCAGTACCTCCACTTGGCCCCACCCTTTATGTATGGCTGTGTCCTTTCCTATCTGAGCTCCGGATAAGCTTCTTCCATGCCCAGTACAGTGCTGGGGTCACCAGATGCTATTCTGTGGAGAAATGGAAAATGCCACTGTTGTTGACTGAGCAATAAATGTTGAACAGGAGCTGGTAGTAGATGGCCAAGAGATTTGAAAAAAGTTCTACATTAAAAACACAACAGACTTTACAAACTGTCATTGAATGAGAGCACAGGAGTACTGGCTGTACAGAATGCTACCTAGATTAATGTTTCAGAATTGTTTTCTAAAACCTTTCTTCTTCTTTTTTTTTTTTCCAAAATAATTGCAACAATAATGCTAAAGAAAACCTCTTCAAGCACAAAATAATTTCTGTTGTTGTAGAATTTTTTGAATGCCAAATACCTGCTGAGTTAATCTTTGGAAGAACAAGAAAAGTTTGTTCTTTGTATATGTAGATTGTTTCGGGGTATTGTTTGATTCTGCTTTTGATAGGGGTCATGTTTCTGGGCTTAGCTGGATAGTTTGTTTGTTCCTATTCATTAAAAGGGACCCTGCAGCTATTTGGGGAGGGAGTGTGGTACTACATTATTATTGCTCCAAAAAGTATGGACAAAAATGTATTGTAAAAATTCCAAGGTTTCTAGTGGGAGTTCTCTCAGTAATAAATACTCTCGGTCTGCTGGAGTGTAGTTAATGTGCTGACATTGGGTTGGGCTAATTAGACAGATCCTTAAGGTACAGACTTAAAATATATGGATAATTCTGGATATAACCTATTGGTACAGCAGTTTTGTGCAATGGATAAGGAGAACAATGCCTTCAAGAGTCAGCCTTTACTTTGGTCTCCTCGTCCCACAGCCCTTGCCATAGCATTGCAAATAACAGTGCTTGTGATGCTGCAGGGTCCTGTCTCCCTGCTGCAAGATAAAAGTACATTGAGGCTGGTAAAAGTTATTCAGACTCTGGGGCAGGAGGCAAGGGCCCTTGGTTGAGATCAGCACTGCAGAGACCAAAACTTCTTGTGGGACATTGATTTAACTTGTTCTGGTTTGCATCAGGGCTGGAGGTGTAAAGCACCTTGCAGGATTGGGGTTGATAGGCTTTACTTGTTCTACAAAAAAGGGAAAAAAAAAGTAGTTAAATTGTCTTCTTTCTCTCTTTCTTAAGATATGCCTACAGAGGGACATTAACTGAAATAACTCTGCTTGTTCAGAAGCAGCGCTAGGCAATCTCTCAGTAAAATAAAGTGCCTGTGCTCATGACTCCTTGTGCCCTCCCAGAGCAGAGCTCAGTGAGGTTTGTTTTCCTGGAAGAAACTGTCATCATCCGGGAATTATTCCGAGAGAGGCAGTTTATGCTGGAGTTGCTAATCCATAGCAAATTCTTCTTGCCCACCTTCTGGTGGAAGCCACACCTATTGCACCGAGGCCAATATTTCACTTCCTCTGAGAAGTTCCACTCCATCTAGCCCATCGTTGGCCTTTACAGACGTGTGGAGCATTGCCATTATTGTCATTGGCCGCAATGCTTTTCTAGTGGACAGCTTTAATACTTGGGTCCCTAGCTCAGAGGAAAGTCCAACTTGCAAGCTCTCTTTATTTGGCTGTTTCTGTCTTCGCTCTTCAGTCATTCATGGGATTATCCCACACTGCCAAAGACATCTTTCCCCTGCCACAGACTAACTTTTCCATGAAGAAAGTCACAAGAGATTTCAGCTTTGCTGTAATACAGAGTAATGACAGCATAATAGTATCTAACCTCCTACAAAGTGCTCAGAAAACTGGGAGGTTGGCTGAGATTATTCAGAACAGTGAACTGTGTTCCACTAGGCAGATAAAAACGACTGCCTAAGAGCTCTCAGTTGATCAGAATATTCATGCCTTTAATTAGAGAAATCTTTATAACCCACTCTTTTTTACTGTTTTCCAGAGTCACGGTGAAGAAAGTAATAAAGAGATGACAGAATCTGTTCTTTTTAGGTATTTGTGTTATTATTTTTGCAGCCCAGTGTGGTTGGCGGTACCAAATGTATATACAGCAGATACAGAGCTCTGGTTCATCACCACACTCATCAGGTGGAACTTTGTGTCTGAGGATAACAGTATCTTGCCAGCACAACACCAGCTAGAAGAGAATGAAGCAAACCTAGTACAACTGGGTCAAATAAATTATTTCTACTGAGTAATGTCTGTGTTTCAGGTAGATAAATCTTGGCATTAATGTCATTTGGAATTCTTAATTAAAATCTTGTGACTTCCAAGGGTTCATTAATTTGTTCCTTTTCTAGTTCTGACCCACGTGACTGATTGTCCACTCTCTGCACTCTGCGTAACTCAGCCTTGCACGGAGCATAAGCACCTGCCTCCTGGTGCTGTGGCATTCTGAAGCAAAGGACAGTCCAGCTTGCAAAGATGCAATAACACTTGCGGCAATTTTTCAAATAAAACTGCAGAAAGGGCCATATGGTCAAAACTGCAAAGTCTCCTTTTTTAATTCTTTAATTTTCCAGATTTTCTTTCAAATTCAGAAATGTCAAGGTTTTGGTATTTTTTCTGTCTTTGATTTTGCTTCTCTCACTGATTTTTGTTCCTAAACAAAAAGGAAGAGTGAGTGTAAAGTGTTTTGCCATTCCTTTCTCTTTTCTATGCCACTCTGTACATTTCAAAACAGATCCAATATTTGTCTAATGGCAAAAGACAAAACAAACCTCTGTCACTTCATAAACTCTGAAGCTAAACAGCAAAAAAAGAGAAGAGTGAAAGTGAGAGAATTTAAAGCAAACTCAAACCTGTTCAAAAAGCAAAGCAAGAAAAATTCTTTATTTTTACTTTTTATTGTCAGCAGAATAGTGTTTTCTCTTTCTTTTCTTCTTGTATCTACAATAAAAACAGACTTCACCACAGATCAAAACCTCACCCCTGCAGTTTGACACCTTTTAGTGCCTCCCAGTGCTTACATAAGATTTTCATACTGGATATACAGTTAGCATATTAATAATTATCATTACCAACTATTATCATAACTCATATTTCATTACTGAGCAATGCTTAATATACCTTTGGAAAGTCCTTGACGGCGCCACATCTGTAAGTTCAAAGGACCATACTTGTAATTCCAAGGATCATATTTCCCTCTGACAGTGTATGAGCAAATTGCACCAAAGCCATCAGTCTGACCAGTGATAAAAGCCACTCAGTTTTCCACTGAGTCTGGGTATTTTGACAAATATCTTCCACTTAAACTATTGAAACACCAGCTCTTTACTGCCCATAACCAGCTGTGAAAATCAGCAGCTACTCGTGTACTATGAAGGCAATTGACCACTGACATAACCTCTCAAAGTTGCTGCTGCAAGACCAGATGCTCTTCTGAAAGCACAGCGTAAGCAGCACATGCTGCAGAAAGCACTTGGTGAAATGCTGCGGCTTGTGCAGTGCAGTCAGTCACTCACTGTGGCCCTGCTGTCCTTACACACCAACAGAAGGAGGCAGCGGCCGCCGGAGCTCCCTCCAGGAGCTGGGCAGGATCTGAGCCTTCAGCTTGAGCCTTCTGAACAAACAGCACGCCGTCCCTTTATTTAAGACTCGAGTCTGTGACAGAGTTATGTTCTAAGCAGATGTGAAGAATAACAAACTAGCAGAAGATAAAAATAAAACAAATTCTGATAACAGTACAGACTTTAAACATGAAGGCTAGTTAGAAACAAGCAAATTTATATATGTGTGTGTGTGTGTGTTAAAAGAAAATGTGAAGAATGCACCTGGCCTTTGAATTGTCCATTCCACTTCATTTTGTATATAAAATTATGTCTACTCTCAAGATTTCCTGCCCATTGCAGAACTGAAGTCCTCCTTGCTTTCTGAGTTTCTGTTGAAAAGAATCAGAGCTGCAGTGGCCATACATTTCAAAGGCGAGAAGCAAAGACAGGTCATTTCTTAGATCAATCTGTCCTTGCAACCCACGTGTTTTTTGCAGTTCTTACCTTCCTGGTTGCGTCTTTTGTTATTGCTGTATTTCTGTTAAGAGAGGGACAGACAGACTAGTCAGAAACACATATAGCCACAAATTTGTGCCCCTGAAGGCTAAGTAATTTTCTCTTGATTTTCTTTGCTTTCTATATTTTTACAAATGACAGAGTTAAGCAGTGAATAATACCAGGAAATGCCTGAACACATGCAAGTCAACAGCTTTGCCATCTACAACCCACTGCTGTTTGTCTTTGTGCACTGGTAGATGTGGACTGCAGAAATCGATGTGCTGAAAATAAGCACAAGGTTTGCATCAGCAAATGGAGAACTATTTATCTATTCTTTGTACATTTTTTATCTGCTCCTGGCTTTTTCCTAGGCATGACTTTCTATAGCTTGCATCTCAGTCTCTTTTTCCCTTTCTGATGTTTTTTTTTCCTGCTTCTGTATCTCATTCATACCAGTTCTCTTCTGGCCCTTCTTCATGTTTCAGCAGTGTCATCTCTGACTATTGTTGGACACAGCCCCATTATAGTGAGAAAGGCTGTGCTCCTAGCCCTGTGAAAATACCCCAGCATGACATGATGAAGGACCAGAAGTGTCCCCTATTGCGCATTCAGTTAAGAAGTGGCTCCATATTTATGTCTGAAGTTAGCCCTCCTTTGAGGAGAAGGCTGGGCTAAAGGACTTCCAGAAGCCCCTTGAAACCTAAATTACTTTGATTTACTGGGACTCTTGGGTGAAATATTTTTTTCCATGGATAAATGAATCTCACTCTGTGCAAGTGAGGTCTCTACGTTGAATTTGTATCTCATGATGTCTCTGTTTCATTCACCATTTGTAAAGAACACTCCACACTGTTCCTTCTCTCCCAAATGTCCACAGAAAAATCTCCTGAAATACTGTAGTCCTAGTGAAGTAAGAAGAGTAAGATCAGAGAGTTTGTTCTGTTCAGATGTCTGACTGAGGACCCATGGTGTTAAAATTGCAGAATTCCCCACACTGTATGTTCTGGAGGACTTGAGTTCTCATGGGGGTCAGGTAGCTAAAGTGAGACTTCGCAATATCTGTTGTGACATCCAAACCTCTTATTTTTATCTAGCCCTAGATGTCAATTGGACTGGGCTGTGAATAACAGCTGTGGGCTCAGAAACCAGAACTGCAGATTATTTTTTAGTATGTCACATGCTCAAATACTAAATTTTGGATTAATTTACACTATTTCTGGCAAAAACCCCTTCATTTTGCCTATAGCTAAAACGTGTGAATTGGCAGCTTTTGCCAATTCACAAATTTCCAAGATACCCAAATTCTCCCATTTACCTTGTTCTGCAATTCACGTCATGCTGTTCTCTGCATGGGTTGCAAAGATTTTGATCCATGCCACATGCTGCACATCTTCCCAATGAAGCAAAAAGCCTCCCTTGCTGGCTGGTACCCTGCTGACATCCCATTTCTGCTAATTAGGACCCTGAGTAGTTAGTACAAAATATAAATGTGGCAGGATTCCAAGCTGCAAAAAGAAGGGAAAGTAGGGAAAAAATACTTGGACAGCTAAGGGAATATGTAAATGTATTTAAAATAGATGATTCTAACTGCAGTGAGCAGATGATTTTTTTTTTTTTATTCCAACTGGATGGCTTTAATCACAAATGATAGTTCATACATCTGCTCTTTGAAGATAAGCCTGCAGTTACACAAAACACTTAAAGAAAGAAGCTGTGGTGTGCTGATGAGACCTCAAAAATTCTAACCCGTGACTAGGAAGATTATAGTCTGGTTACTTCAGCAAGTTGCTAATTCTGAAATATTAGACGGAGTTATTTGTCCTGTCTGAGGCATGAAAGCGATGCCTGTAGATTGTGCTGAAGCAATTAAGACATTTTAGAAATAATTAGTGAACTTTCTTGATTGAATAGGCATTTCCCCTCCAGCCTCTCCTTGGCTTTTCTGCAATTGCTTGACCTAGAAAGGCAGCTCTCCATCATCCTGGCATTTATTTTATAATGCAAGGTAAAGATTATAAATTAAAGCAACTCTGCTTCTGGGAATGTGAGGCTCCCCTGGAAAAGCAAGCTCGAATTTAAGTTGGAATCAGGGACTCCACCTTCATAAAAGTTATAAAATTGAATAGATAACTGTCTGATATGATCTCAGAAAAAAATTTTCAGAACAGAGAGGAGGAGAATGTTAAGTCAAAGAGAAAGAATATTCAGTTCCGTATGCTGCTGAGCAAAAATCTACTCACAATAGACAGTAGTACTAGTAATTACAGTATTAATAATTGTATGTATTGTATTGCTTCATCAAGCCAAAGAACTCATTGTTCATTTAAAATAAAAAATGTGAAGCGAGTAAGACAGGAGTCTGTGGTAGTTGTGAACCTGGAGCGATTCCCCAGCTTGTGCGGCCTGTTCCCTGTACGCACAGCACTCCTTCACGTTCATCCTGATGGTTGTGGCCCCCACCGACTTACTGAGAGGATCTGTGTGACCTTGTTTTACTATTCCCTCCTCCACAAAAGTGCTTGAAACTCTTCAATATTGAGAATCTTTGACAAGGAGGAAGTGTAGAAGTGTCATGGCCTGCAAAGCTTTCCCTTACTTTTGGCCTTCAGTAGAGGCCACACAGATACACTGTGTACTTATTTGGGAGGTTAAGGCCAAATTTTCTGGTGCTGGTGTCATCCATCTCTAATCGCTCCCCTAGCACAGAAGGCACAGAAGATCTCTACTGTGCTGAGCCCCTGTATTCTGGAGGTTTGTGTTTGGGAGCATGGAGTGCAGCGACCATCCAGCATCCCAGTTTTGGCCTCAAACCTGAAGCCAGTTGTCTGAGTGCTGGGAAGAAGGAGATCTAGCTGAGGCAGGGAAGAGAAAGTAGAGGGCAGGTAACTATCAATATCGCTTATAAAAATATATTAAAATTCTACAAAGTGTTGTAGATTTTTTTTCTATTATTTCTTTTACAGACTGTTCTGCTATAAACTTTCCTGACAGCTTCACAGAACCACTGTAAAATGGATAAAATTCTGTAAATATCACATGGTCCTGGAGAAAATATCTTTACTGCCACAGTGTTACAAATTCTGTTGCTGATGAGCCTGTTTATTTGAGTTATTTTGTCCAGCTCTAAACTGTTATTATTTAACAATTAATCCATCTTCCACCTCCGTGAAATAAGTAATAGAAATGTGTCAAGACTGTTTACAATTGAGGATTTTTTAAATCCAGCCCTTCTTTACTAAGTTCTTTTCTGGATGCTGTCATGAGAACAATCTCTTCCCTAGAAAAGAGTTTAACTGAGAGGAATTTGAGGGTTGGATCTGGTGATAAAATCCTTCGTAGCTCTCTCTTCCACACTTCCTAGGGATATTCCTATTTAGGGTTCAGGGATGCCCAGCATAATCTCTCCATTTTCTGTCATTATTTTCTCCATGCCCAGATGGTCTTACATACTTCAGGTTCTTTGGCTCTTATGTTGGTAGCTGTTTCTGTTTTCTTCTTCTGGGCCCTGTACATCTCAGCTCTCTCTTTGAAGGCGTTGAGATGCTGCAACCTTTCAGAAACAGCAATCTACTTTAAACTTCCACTAATTGCTGAAGTCCAAACCAAAGGAAACACAGCAGCATTTTAAAGAGTTGCTACGTATCCAGCTCAACCTGTCACTGGTTGAAATGACAGCAAGCAAGCTGAGAAAACAGCAGTATTTACCATGAGGTGAGCTTAAACAGCACCTCGGAGAATCGCCTGCCCTGGTGCAGTGTAGCTTTCTGCTGTCATGAACCAGACAGTTCACCCCCTCGAGTTACAGAGCGCTGTCAGAAGCTGCTGCTCTGCTGAACAATGACATTGCAGTTGCTGCAATTGAAATTATTGCATTATTATTCTGTGCCTAAGCTAACAGTTTGGTTTAAGACCCTGTGGAGCAGTCGCTAGCGAGTAGCCTACCTGAAAGTCTGCGTGAAGCACTCTGTGCTGCTGCGTCTTGGTGACCCTTTGGTCATGGCTTCAGCAGAGCAGGCTGCTTGTGTCTCCAAAGCCGTGCAGCTACTTCCTGGAAAGAAAATGTCTGTTTGCCACATGATTTCATCCAGCTTTTTAGTAGCTTTGATTCTCTAGATTTGGACATTTCTTTTTTAAAGCTTTATTAAGAACTGGATCCAATTCAGTCACGTAGGAACTTGCCTGCAGTTTTGCCCAAAGACTGTTCTGTCTGCCAGAGCAGATGCTGAGTAAATTCACAGCCCAAAGCCCTGCAACATCAGTGGGAAAAGCTCCCCTGAGCCCAGTATGTCTGGAGAAAGCTCTGCAGCAGGAGGTATAAAGATATGAACGGTTCATACTCAGGGACACCTGCTCCAGAGAAAGGTCTCTCTTCATTCCAGGCTCCAACACCCCTAAGTGATCAACTGCCAGAACACACATTTATGATAGTTTCTTGAGATCAGACAACTCAGATTCCAGGGACTGAAAAAGGTTTGAGGTTTCCTTTGGAACTATTCGGTCCCACTGGCCTGAGCAGTGACATACAGGATATTAGTTGTCCTGGATGTTGTCTGTATAGTAAAGATTTTTAAATTCTCTTTTATTTTGTAAACTTAATTGTTTATTACTTCAAATTATTTCTCATTGGTACTGGTTCTAGAAAGAATTAATTAGGAACTCACCAGGAAATGTCACAAATACAGGATTCACATGAAAATTTGACAATAGCCATATTCTGGAAACCCGTGGAAGTATTTCCTTGTTTGATTGTTGTCATCTTACTCTACAGCTCTTCTAAGTAATTCTTAGGATAAAATGGACTTTTGTATATCTACATATTTCTTCTAAAAATGTGAACATTTTTTACTATAAATTATTAACACGTTCCTTATTCTTATAAAATTAATGGAGATTTTCCCATGTTTGTAGCTAGATACAGAGCTGGGCCTATTGCTGTTGTTCCCAAGTTGTTTCTGCAAATATTCATTGGGATTGTGTGATTACGTAAAGCAATTCAGGAAGTTATGTAACATTTTCTTTCACTCATCAGTCATAAAGCTGCTAATTAGTTCTATGACTCAACAACTACTCCAGTTCCTAATAGTATCACCACTGCGTATTTACTGAAATACATGTACCGTGCTATTGTTCTTCCAGCTGAAAGGGAACAACCAGCGTCGTGTTTGTTTAATTCAGTCTGTCTACTCTCAGTTGTGTGTTGAATCTCAGCGTAATTTAGGTTCTAGCGTTTGGCTGTGCCACAGCAACTAATAAATATGCAGATGCTGGGACGAGAGCAGTCTTTGTGCTGCTATAAATGATCATTTAGCTTCACGCTTTCCTGTTTATTTATATATATTGTCCTGCACCAATACAGAGGGAGCTACTAATTTCATTCAGTTTTGCAGGACAATGTTGCTGCTGCTTTAATGCCCATTGGCAGCAAAACCTCCTCATAAGTGATATTCATTCCCCTTGACAACTTCATTTCAAGTCATCAGGAACACGGTGTCAATTGTAGACTAAAAAGAAAAAAATAAAAATAAAAAAATCTGCTGTCAAGAGGCTTCCGAGGAGTTGAATAGCCATGCAGATCTCTTTGCCACATGTAAAATTGATCATTATATTTCTCCTGCTAACCTGTTTTTCTATTTGTGTCACACAGAGATTCTTAAATGACCTGATATTGAATCTGGTGAATTATAGGCAGGAAGACCACAGTGTTTATTGTGCACTGACAGACGATGGATTGATCTAGTGCTTGTGGGGTTTTTTTTCCTCCCCTCCTTTGGAGTCTGTCTGCCTCTGGTACCATAACATTAATCATTCCTGAAATTTACCTTTCCATAAATACTTTGAAAGGATTTTTAATTATTTCTTTCATTACAGACTCTATTTTTACTGTGTGATAAGGGCAAAACCAAAACAAAGCCATGCAGTTGCTTGTTTGTTCATACAGACTGGAATCCTGGGTCCAAGATTAGTCTCAAATTCAGTGTTGCACCTGTATGAAAACCATGCAGTTAAGTAGATCCCCAAATACTGCATATGCTTACATGCTTTTGGCTTCAGTAGGCCTGCAGGGAAAGCATTTGTTGAACAGCTTAACTCAATAGAAATGTACTTAAGCATGTGCTTAATTCATTTGCTTAAATGGAGTCATGGTGCTTGAAGCTAATGGAGGTAATTTTAATAATTTAAACTCCACGTTTACATTTGATACATTGCACTCACTTTTAAAATTGATCTGCTCAGAAATAACAGTATTTGGGTGTAGAAATGGAAGATTAGAAAATGCTATGTTTTGATATTAGTGTTGACACAGAACTAACTCTGGTCTCTTCAGGCTCACTTTCCTTTCTGTAAAGAGTTTGATCTGCCTTAACTCATTTCTGGTTTTAACTGCTTTGAAGAGATTTCTTACACTGCTACTAATTCAATTGAACTTAGTGTAGGAATAAAATAATATTTCCTACAGGAGAAATACTGATAACAAATAAGTTTTTTTCATACTTTTTATTTAAACTTTCACTTTTGTGTTTCTTTTTAAAGTACATGGATTTCTTTAGCTGCAATGCCACAAAAAGACACTGTGCTGTTAGTGATTTTCCAGTTGCTTAGCCTCATTTTCTTGAACAGAATTTTACCAGCTGGTGTTTCCTGAATACTGTGTTGTGGGGTCACCAGTTCATTAATTAAAATTGCACATGTAGCCATTTGTAATTTTCTGCTAGACACTCCTGGCCTTGCTCATGCTCAGGGCCTTCTACGTGACACATAGTAGGAGGAAGGCTATCAGAGTACGGCTCTGTCTCCATGGATTTCAGAACATTTTACAAGCGCGTGAGCTAGTCAGGCTTTTTTTTCTCCACAGAATTTTAGACAACTTACATTCCTTCAGTGAAGCTACAATATCATGGAATCACAGACTGGTTTGGGTTGGAAGGGACCTTTAAAGCCCACCCAGTCCAACCCCCCCTGGCAAGAAGCAGGGACATCTCCAGCCAGATCAGGTTGCTTAGAGCCCTATATATAAATATATCTATATTTGCCGTAAAAATATAGGTTTTTTTTTCTTTTAAAATTCAGTTCTCTGTTGAGAAAAATAGAAACACTTCCCACTTTCATTTCCCTATTTGTTTTTAAATGGAAATCCAACGGACAGGTTTTCCCAAAAAACACTGTGGAAAAGCAATTTCCCATCCAAAGATATTCTGGATACAGAAAGGTTGAGCAGCAGTGATGTTTTGTGGTGGGTCATAGTATCCAGTATCCAGCAGGTGTCCCAGTTTAAACTTTTGCCTACAGAGGTTCACGTGGATTTGCATAGTTACCCACCACTGGATATTACAGAAGTCTGTGGTTGCCAGACTTTTCCAGTACAAATCTCACTGTAGCCAGCCATATCCTTTTGTCAAGCTTTTCATCAACACTATTGAGGCAATTGCTTAGAGTTAATTAGAATGTCAAATATGAGGTTCATGGTTACTGCATGTACCTGGATATTTACTAATTATTAAAGCATTTTAATTTGCAAATCTTGCTCTTTGTGTCCTTGTTTGGTCCTGTCTATAGCATCCTGAGGATATTAGATTTCTGCATTCATAGCTATTCTTTTGGAGGTTGGATTTTCTCTCCTGAGATGGTTGCTGCTACAGACTGCAACACAGTAAATTAATTTTGTTTTGCTTAAATTAGATGCTCCATTCTAGTGAGATTCAAGGCAAAATCCTTGTGAGATGCTGAGCACTCTGAACATCTGCCAAAAGCGGTAGAAATTTGAGTTGATTAGTGGTTCTCAGAAGGTTTTAGCAACTTTCAGGGTTTCTGTAGAAAAGAATTTCTGTAGAATAGATCTGTTTCATAAAGAACACTTCAAAGTTCTTTGGAAGCAGACAGCTTAGACTCATTTTTGCTCTCCAGTGGAGAGATTTGCAGCGCTGCTGCAATGCAAGCTGCTGTATTTATCATTCATACAATGTGTTATGTGCTCTTTTGTGTGTATGTTTTCATCTTGGTGTTTGAAATTGGTATGAATCTGAAGTGCAGGTGGGAAAATATACGAGTGTAGTGTAGGAATGGCAAAACAATTCTTTTCTGAGCTTTTTGATGGCATGTCTCTAGTTCCACTATTGCAGCAATGCAATTTATAAATAATTCCCAATAACAAAGGAGATGGGCAGGCTTAGAAACCTGTAACAAAACAGGGACCTTCTAACCAGATGTAGCCTACAGCTGTAGGGTCAGAGAATTATCTCTGGCCCAGACTTTAATGCTTCGTGCACTGAAGCTCTTTCTTCTAAGTTCAATAGATCTTAACTCCTCTAGAGTTAAAGCAGAGGGAAACTGTCATAGATTTACATCTTCTGTAAGCAGAGATCTTCATTTTCCATGCTTGTCTATTCTGCTACACTCACTGTAAAGAACTATTCCAAAGATTGCTATTAAGCTGTGTGCATAGTTCAGTATTCATTGCAATGGGTTTCTAATTACATCAGTATGAGCTCCAGCAGATATGTCCATATAATAATCAATAACTGTCTTTGCCACCCACCTACCACATGCATGTACACTTAATATTAGAATCACCCACGGAATTAATGACTCCCTATGAGGCCGGGGGGGTGGGGAAGAGTAACTATCTACTGCAAAACTGTAAAATACTCTCTTTCTTGGCATAAGCTGATATTGATTCACCCCAAGAGGAATATTCCTGCTACACATTCTATAAACCACAGAAATTATTCAGTAATTGCTAGGGCAGAAAATTAACATCAAGTGGCTATAATTTAAAACAGAATGCCATGGAAGAGGGATGGACACTTGGGTACCAGTGTTCAACCACCATTACGTAAAGGAAATGTGTAGGGTTTACTTTAATGCAATCCTATTTTGAAGAGTTAGTATGGTGGGTGGCATGGCAGCAACAACTCCAAGCAGTCAACAGTATCTTTCTTTCATGCACTTCTTTCCTGCAGTGAATATTTGTGCTTGCAGAGTCCAAAGAACTGGCAACAGCGAGAAACCAAATTTCCTGTTGACTCATGGGCTTTCCTTTTCAGTGCTGACAGCACCTTTCTCAGACACAAAGCCTCAAAGTACGCTCGTCTGCTCTGTCCTGTGGGTGACTTTGAGAGGCCATCTGGTAGAGGGTGTCTCACCGGCACACAGTCTCCATCACTGCTCTGTAAAAAGAATTGCCGTTTTAATGGCAGGATTATTCAAAATGAAATGTGATGTGGTCTTCTATCTAGTAGACAGAAACATAATAATATATTTAACTAAGGATTCTGTCTGGCGAACTTTCCAGGAGATAGTTACCAATTCTTGTGTAAACATTAAGTACACTGATGTCTTCTTTTAAAAAACAAACAAACAAACAAACAAACAACCTCTAAATCTGGATCAGACTATTTCTCCTGCTTCAGAAAAAAATGTAACATTGAGGGGCGGACAAGGACGACTACAGTTTCTCTCTTTGGAATATTTGTATTTCTCTGTACACTGACCTGTAGGTAGCCACACTGGTACTGAACATCTTGTGCTGCAGATTTGCAGGGATCTCTAGCTTCAAGAAAAGAATGAGTTAGCATAATCTTGGATAAAAAGTTACCTTTGCGCTATTAGTTTCTCACTCGTTCTGGACCAACTGAACAAGGCTGTTTCTGTCCTGTATGTATCTCTCCTTTATGCCATAGAGGATGTTTGAGGTCCTTGAACAAATATTTATTGCATGGAACATCTCATGGGCACTGCACAGAGATGCCTAGTGAATGCATCCTCCCACTTTCAGCCTTGCCCAGTGTGTCCCTGGTGTGCTGCATGACTTTGCCCTCGTTGGCCAGTGTTAATACCTGGAAATGGGGGAAAGAGAAGAATGATTATGTAGGAATAGATTCTGCCCTGGGACATAGCAAGAAGACCCACATGCAGTAGAGAGTGATAAAGCTGAGAACCCTCCAAATAGCATGGCATGGATCGACTTCTGATGCTTCCAGATCCATGGTTGCAGCTGAAACAATTACTTTTACACAGATATGACCTTTATGTTTGTCGATATGAAAGTCTGAGATCTTTCAATGTCCTATCTTCATCCAGGAAAATTTGCAGAAATAGATAGGGCATTGCCTATCTTTTTATAAATTTGTAATAAACACTTGTTTCTTTTGGAAGTTCCAGACAAAATTTTGCCACACTGCAGTAGACTCTTTAAATATTCCACATCTGTCACCAGGACCTAAAAATTTTCAAAATCTGTCATTTTAAACCTACTCACGCTTTCTTAATTACTACAGTTTCATAAACCAAGGAATATTTTGCTGGGCTTAATTTAGGCATCAAACAGAAGTTAAAATGCAGAGCTCTGCTTCACCGTGCTAGGAAAATTGAAGTGTGTTTATGTCTTGCACCAAGCATTGGCATTAATGTTCAATTTTGTGCTGCTTCTCATTCTCTAGAAAGTTTAAAGCATTCAAGCAGATTAAACTGAAAAGGGAGCTGATGAGAAAATGCTAATTGTCCCATGTTTCTTAGGAACTGAGCTGGTTTTTTTGTACAATGAGAAGCAAAATGTCATCAAGAATTTCCACTGATGAGTGGACAGAAGATTTAGGGATGCTTCATAGGAATTATGCAGGTTTCAAAAATCAATTGCTTTGAGTACTAGCTGAACCAAACATCTATACCTGTCCTATGATCTAAATAAAGGTGCTTTGTTAGCAGAGTTGGGAGAGTCCTGCAACTGGGATTATTTTTTTTTTTTTTCTTAGACCCAGGACTTTTTATTTTATGGAGAGTTGTTGCTGAAGTAAGCCTAGAGTCTGCATTCAGATTGGAGCGTTTCTCTCAGAGTTGATTCACTACATCAGAGCTGGATCAGCATTTGGTTTTGGTTTTTCAAGTGGGTAGAGTATACTATATATATTTGTGAATGATGGGGCCATTGGCAGTTGTAGTTCTGATCTGTTGAGTGCCACCCGCCCTCAGTCTCATTGAATCTCGGAAGCAAGCTGCATGTCTTGCCCAAGGTCACACGGAAAGCATGTGGCAAAGTCAAGAATCAAACCAGTCTGACACGTGTTTTTAAGAGCTTCCCTTCAGTGCGGCAAAGAACAGCATTCATCTTTAACAACAAACCGGTGCGTGGCAGCTTGTTGTCCTCTGAGTCATCACTCCTGCTGAACGCCTCCCTTGGGAAGGTTGTTAAACTTCTACAACACTCACAAAATCTTAATGGGTTTTGCCAAATGAATTAAGAGCCCTTACAGCTTTCATGCTGCGTACCGTGGGTTTTGAAAACTTACGTCAGTAGAGCAGTAAATCTCTCGGAAGCAATAGGAGGCAGTAAGGAAAACAGCAGAAAAAGTGAGGAGTACTGTCATAGTTGCCCAAATGAAAATTATAAGGAACCATTTTGGTGGGGAATTGTAAAGATCAGTGATAAACAATTCAATGAGAAAGAACAATTTGGGGATCTTTTCAAACTGCTAAAGCCCCAAAGCAAGTCAAAGAAAGTTTTTTTCCTTGTGCTTCTGAAGCCGTGTTACTCTAATGATTGTTAAAAGTCATATCCTTATTGTAAGATCAAGGGAAGGGTTGCTGCCTTACTTTCCCATTGGGGTAAAAAAGGGCTGGACCTATTACGTTCCTGGACACTGACTATTCCCTTTGGAAGATACTAACATTGAGGAGTCTTTTTTTCTTTCATTCTCTTTCTTAAACAAGCCGGCTGAAGGATGGCACCTCTTACATTTTGTAGTGTGGCAACAGATGCATTTCTGCTGAAATGTGCAACTCTGAATTTTTTTCCAGAGGCTGCCTTAATGTGTCATTGCACAAGCCTTTTCATTAGAAACCTTATTTTCCAAGGCTCTGTAATCTTACTCATAAAAGCTGGATTGAGACTGGAACTGAACATCTGGAAGGTCAGTTTAGCGGTGGATATGTTTTTTCCTTATTTTTCTTTTTTGTTTCTACAAATGAAAAACAGCTAAAAAAGTTGAAAGTGAGAAAGTGAGAAAAGAAATAACAAGCAGAGGTAGCTTCAGCTTTTCAGGTCTATGGTTCAGTTTCTGGGCTGAACCAGATGTGGGTGTTTTCTTATCTAGGTCCACCTGCTCACATATTAGCGGGGTTCAGATCTAGCCTTGAATATTCATACTTTTTTTTTTTCTTCTAAATTCAAAGCTCCTGCTTCCTGATCCAGCCTGGACTTCAGATATTGACTTTATTATCAAAAGTCTAATATTTTTTTCATTTATATTTTCAGATGAAACCTAATGAACACATCCTTGCCAGATGTAATAATTTGAAGTAATGTGTTTGCCTATGAAAACTCTGCCATTCAGACCCCAAAATATCACACAGCTCCACTCTGTCATCAGCAGCCCTTGAGCACTGTTTAACCTGGAGTTTACAAAGACGCCCTACTAAACTGTTGCTTATTACATCCTAGACTAGAAAGGTGATGTGAAGCTCATTCTACTCAGTGTACATAGACAAGCTATGGCACCATCATTAAAGATCAGTGTCATCACTTCGCAAGGTTTCATGCTTTCTAGAAGAATGGATCTCTTTCCTTAAAGGTCCCATGGACCAAATTCACCTCTGCTGTTGACAGCCATGCTTTAATTGTATTTTATACGTCTTAAGACCTTACAATGCCTGTTAGGGCTCTCTGGATTAATTCTAGAACTTTGTGATCTATTTCCTTTAATACATTACAGCAAAGAGAATGCATTTCTTTAAATAACTTATCAGTGGCTTCTTTCTTTTGGCTATTGAATTTCTGGAACTTAAACTTGATGGGAGGCTGTGATAAGTGAAGTGGGAACTCTGGCTAAGGCTTGGAGCATGAGTCTGAACTGGCAGTTAAGCCAGGCCCAGGGAAATTTAATAGTTGTCTCTGCCCTCCGTTTTGCAGTCATTTGCACTTGCATATAAACAGCGAGAGTTTCCATCCCATGAGGCAAATCTTGCCCCGTGAAAGTCAAAGGCAAAACTTCAAAATCGTGTACTAACTTCAAAGTAACAGAAATAGCCTTGGTATGGTGGGATTCCCAAACACACACTTCCAGGCTTTTTTGAAGGCTGTTGGTAAATAATACCTCTTGTTTCGTCTACTGTAGTATCCTGTCAATAGGATTCAATAATGAGATGATGAAGAAAAAGCCTCTGGAACTTTCTGTGGGTAAGGAAAATTGTGATTTCTGCTAGAGTTTCTCCAACTAGTGCTCTCTATCTTAGAGCATTATGTTTTTATAGTTCTTGCAACTTTTCCCTTGAATAGAAATTTCTAAGTAATAGTTCAGCTTAAATGGATCCTAAGACTAATGCAGATTATTATTATTATTATTATAAAATCAAATTGATTATAACATGCGCTTGCCTGGCAGTGGAGCAAGCTCTGTTTAGCATACTCAATTCTCAGCAAGTTCCATTTACCTGACCAGTGTTCAATCAATAACCCACCTCTTGTCAAAATGTGTATCATGTCAAGGTCCTGCTAGATGCACCTTCAGTCCAAGAGTCTGAAATGTTATCCCACTCCAGCAAAATGATTCTTTTATCTGCTCCTAGTCAAGAATTGCCGTGGGTTTTTTATGCACAGATGTTAAAATCAAAAAGCTTATCTGCTTCTAGCCAGGCCTGTAGTGAAGCTTTTGTACTAGGGAAGAATCTTGAATACTGTCCAGCACCTTTGATGAATGCTGAATTGTAGCGAAGCTGTCCACCTTCCAAGTGGAAGAGAACTTCATTATGCTTGTGCTATATGCCTCATACCGCCTGAGAGTGCTGTGTCAAATCTGAAGTGTTGGCTTATCCACACAGCAGTGCTAGGCTCAGCTAAATGACCTAATCTATCACTTCTCTCCCTCTGGCTTGTTACAAACACCTACATTCATCAGGAAACTTCAGCTAATCATCCCCATCAGGATGGGAGTGGGAATTCTTACTCAGAGTTACATTCCTCTGGAACTTGCTTCTCCTGGAACTCTACCTGACCTTTAGCTCCAAAAATGTTTCAGGATAAGTTATTATCCTAGCCCTACCCCTACTTCCCCCTCTTCCTGCATAGTAGAAGGTGAAATAAACAGTTAGAGGAAACACGGGTTCATTTGGCTTCATATCCATTGCAGCAAAAGAAGTTATGAGACTTCTGTTTTGCATTCTAGTGATTAAGCTGGATAAAATTTTAGCTTGTGTTTTGCACTCTCTAGAGATCTTGGGTCTGTAATTTATATTAATCCAGATCTGCCTGCCTGGCCCTCTGCTTGTGGAATATTATCTACTTCTTCTGCCATCTCTTCCTACTTGGTAAGCTGAATGAGAGCACTAATTAGACTCTGGTGCCAATTTACTGATGCCCCATCTTCTGTTCACCCCATGAGAGAGGGATTAGCTAAACGCGACAGCTCCTCGTCTGAGTTACTGGCATATGAGATTTGTTGTAATTCTGTCATGAATGATATCTGCATAACATGCAATTATAGCTTTCTTTCCATATTGGACTCTGGATAGTATTCTTTCATTTCATTTCCCTTGAAGGACAATCATACCCTGTGCAACTATCTTCATCATTTTATGGCTACAGGAAGTTCCTAGACATTTTTTTACGGTGGGTGGGAGAGAAACATTGACTTTTAAAGCCCCATATAGTTTTTCTTCCTCTACAGAAAGACATTGTCATTCCAGCTATGGCTATAGAGAAATTTGTTATGGTAAGATAAGCTGCACATGCAATTCACTGTAACAGAATTTGAAGTAATGAGGTAAGGGAGTATGTTTGCAGTTTTAACAGGGGCCCACCACAGAATACAGAGTAACATGGGAACCTGAGTTGATTGTGAATAACCCATTTTATCTTTCTGCATAATATTTATCAGCAGCGCATAGGGAATGGGTTTCGAAAGCGTGGAAGCTGTTCTGATATAAAATAAGGCAAAAGCAAAATCTAATTTTAAATATTGTGAAACTCTCTGCATGATTTGATAAGGACAAGATCAGAATGCTGCAAAATATGGCACACACTCCGTTCTTGTACTGCAGTAACCCTAAAGCCCCAGCCAAAGACATGGATGTTGTAATACTGACTGTACTGGGAAATGCCAAAAAGAGCATCGCAGGCCCAGCAGTATCTGCTACAAGGCATGGCAGTGACAAAAGAGGTGTGACCAGACTGGCTATCACAAAGGTCTCGGCAATGACAAGTGATTCTCAAGGCCAACTGCAGTTCACTGATTTCCATTAGGAGTAACTCATTACATGCTAAATTGGCCAGTGGGAATGTTATTCTTGGTTTATATTTGACTCTTTATAGACTGGACCAAGGCAGATGAATCTGCCTTGTTTGTCAGTATGGAGCTCTAGAGCATGGGTTTTAAAAACTCTTTTCCTCTGTTGCCTTCTGAAGTTCACTCATATAAAACAAATCCTCTTAGTGACTTCGAGTTCATGTAATGTGAGCCCTGACAGGAGAGAAATTCTCCCATCCAGTGTTTTGCAGAAAGGCACCAAAGCAAATCCATCTCCCTGTTTAAGGGACAGTATTGTGAAGTTGCTTTTTTATATTCACCGACTCTGATGCAAGCATGCAGTAAACTGCCTGGTATATCCGTAGTGAGCACAAGGTTATGGCGCAAAGGAACAGAAAAATAAAAACTGGGAGGTACAGCCAGCTGCTAGATTTTTGCTCTAAGATGGGAAGCACATGGGTTGGTTTGATTTAACCCTGAGCAAAGTCAATTAATCAAAACACACACAAAAATACGAGTCCAAGGGCAGGAACAGCAGGGATTAATACATTCTCCTACCAGTTGAAGAGAATCATAATAGAACCAGAGGTTTCTAGGATCTTGCTATGGAATTTTGTCTTTGAATTTGCGGCGCTGGAAGGTTTGTGTTCCCCACACAATGATAAATTCTCTTTCACAAACTGGACTGAGGAGGAGGAGAGAGGGAACTGAGTGGAATCAATTACAAACCATATCAGACATTTAAGTTTAAACACAAGACCTTGCAAAGGCTTGCATGAAATCTTGCTAGCAATATAAACAGGACTGGTGCCAAACTAAGCACCAGAAGTATTCAATAATAAAATACAGCTGTCTCCATTGGCACCTACCCATGAAAGTTTGTCATTTTTACTGTTAGAAATGCTGACAAAGAGAAATCTAAAATATGAAAACATTTTTTCAAAAGAGGGAGGTTTTCATGAACTGCAACCTAAATATTCATTTAACATTGGAACATTCCATAAAAATAATTTATAACATAATTTCTTCTTAGAAACGCATTTTGACAGTGTTCTTTTCAAAGACTTTGGTCGAGCTTGGCAATGCTAGCAGCTTTGCTTTCCAATCCATAATTCTTAATTATTAAAATACTCTCTATACACTTTTCTTGGATTCCAGTGAGGCACATCAAAGCAGGGGGCCCTCCTGGCTTTAGCTTAACGCACACCATGGCAGCTGAGGAGGAAGCAAGCGTAACACGGCTCTGTAGACAGCCCAAGCTTAAGGTATGCAAACTTCATATACAAAAACAATCCCAGGAAACCTGCAAGGTTATGAACGATTTCTAGGAGGAAGGCTTTGCAGAGCTGGACCCTCCATGGAGGCTGCTACAATACCTCTGACTCACTCGCTGAGCTTTGAGCCTTAGGAAACAGAAACAGGCCAAGAGCTGTTATCACTTGTAACTTGCTTTACAGCTGGATCGAGTGGGGGGACTTTCTCAAGAAAATTAAATAGGTTTAAGTCCTGAGAAGTGAAAGCCATATGTGCACTCACACATGTGTTCACACACAGAGATACACATGTATGTGTTTGTGTGGCTGCCCTGGAATTCTCATCGGTGTATATCTGCTTTGGTGGGGAAGTTCTTTCACTGTCTTATTTTCCTTTACTTCTAAACTGCTTCCCAGTCAGCTGGCTTATGAGTACCAGTCTATCTGAGATACACTGCTATATGACCATCTTTGAGCACCTTTCAGGACAGCTTGGGAGATTTCTACTTTGTCTTTAATCAAGCAAACTAAGGACATTATTTGCCAGTTAAAGAAGGATTTAGCCTTTGGATTATACACTTTTATTTGCAAGTATCTTATGATATAGGAGAGGGCAGTCACTCCTTCTCTGTATCACTTCATGGGCTTCTGATCCTTATGAATTAAAGTTTCTTCTTTCCACTGATGAAGCTGCAGTTTCTGCTTTCCCAAATGCATCCCCTGGTTTTGGTCAGGTTTGGTCTTGGATTGCTGCTACCACTTGCACTGATCACGGTTAGCTGAAGGATGATCTGGCAGTAGTCATTCCTTAGACTTCCCTCCGACTATAATCCTGTATTTTTAAGGCATAATAATAATACATAATTGGTTTTCTGAACTTAACAGTGACAATGAAGTGATGTATATGCTTGCTCTTCAGATGACCTGCTCTGAATTGTAGTGTATATTTGTTTTCTGTGTACCAAGACTGAGGTCTTTAAACTAAGAGACTATTAAGTGCATAGAATTCCAGACTAGTGCATAGGAAAAAAACCCATAAAATGCTCCTCATGTTAAAATTACAGTTACTGTACTGTTCTGCTTAAAATACTGCACAGTCATAAAATTCAGCTTGAAAATTACATGATCAGTCTCAAAGCAACTGCTGTCCACAGTTCTCTTTGTCAGTCCTGTACAGTTTAAGTACTGATTAAATTCTACAAAGATGGTCAAAAATGACATTTCAGCATTGTAGAGCTAGGCTCTGAGATTGCTTTGAGCTTGCAGGTAATACACAGGCCAGCAATTATTAATGTTTAACTGAGTGACATTGCAAATAATGAGAAGACACTGTAACTTTAAAAGAGTAATTTCTTTAAAGGCTAAGAGTGACTGTTACCATTTTTTTTAAATTCTATATTTGTTCCAGCTTAGTCCTTAACTGTGAGCCATGCTCTGTAATAATAATGGAACTGCTCAGACAGCGATTTACCAATGTGCTTGAGGCCCTGTCAACCCACATGGCGTGATGCCATAATCAAATTCATAATGTCTTATCTTTTTCAGATAAAGCAATCATCAAAGGAGTGCTGGCATGAACAGAGAGAAAATGCAGGGCTCAGACATGCTGTAATGTAGTGAGCTGTGACACAAATTGGGCTGTCCGTGTTTTGCCTTCTCTATCTGTGTTTCCAATTGGTCTGCCAAAGAAATGCTTCTGGCTTTGTTTCATACCATCTTCTAAGACAAAGGAGCTTTATAAGGGAAAAAAACTTGAAAGGGTTAACATTTCAGAGTGAAGTGTTAGTGTTCCCCCATTCCCCTACCCTCTTCTTTTTCCTTTAACGGTTATTGGCTGACATTATAGACAGCAAACCCACAGACTTGAGATTTTTCAGTTAAATCAATAAAATATTGTTTAAAAAAAAATAGAGTTAAGTGCATTATCTGTCCATTACTCCATTATGGTTTGCCCTCAATCATGGAAGTGAGGAAAAGATTCCCACAAGGCAAATCACATTCGTAGTTAACCTAAACGAGCTTTCCCATACTGGGGAACTATTCAAGGTCTCTTTTCTGCTTGGTAATTAAGCACATCTCTATCAGTAAGCATATTAGTAATGTTGCTGAAGTCAATGGAATGATACTGGCAGTTGCTTGTGCCTAAAATATCCAGAAAGAAAACCAGAAAGAAAATCACTGTTCAAGGGCAACAAGAATTAAAAGAAAAATCTTTTCAATCATACATTAAAATAAACAGGAAGGGAAGAGAAAAAAATCTGATTTTTTGTGTTAGAGAGGTCCAATTCAAAAGCTAGTGAAGTCATTACAATTTTTTTTTTCTTTAAAATTTATTTCCCTGATATTTGGCCCAGACCAACTCAAACATCCCATTGATCAGCTTGTGCACTTGCTTTGAGTTGTTTCTGGTTTAAATATTTGCTCAGGTCTCCATGCCATATCTCACTTGAATGCTCCAGTGAAGAATATGAGGCCTTGGCTTTGCAACAGCCTCATATATCTTTTGGGGTTTTTTATGAACTGCAAGGCAATTAAAGCCCACTTCTCCAGGATGCTGAGCAACCTCAGCTCCCAGACTGCAGTGGGAATGGCAGCAGGCGCTCAGCCCTTCCGACGAGATCTCCATCTAACTGTAAGGCTGCGTCCTCGTCAGTACCTTAATTTTATATAATTAGGGAATATCTAATATCTATTGTTTTCCACAAATGTATTACAGAAACAATGAAACTGTACAATGTTTACATTCCCAAGGACTTCTGCACCTGTAATAAGGAAAATACGTATGAGTCAAATATTTTCAGCCTTCCTTTCAAACACTGTTATGCTTGATTTTGGCCCCAGAAGTGTAGTTGCCTGCATTTTTGTTTCCTAAAATGGATAATCCTCCTTCAAAAGTTGCAAAAAAGTTGGGGCCCACGTGTAGGTTTAAAAAAAAAAATCTTATCTTCAATCTATTTTAAGATATGTAGAGCCCACAAGTGTACTATTCTGATGGGGGAAAAACACACAAAAAATCAGTATGAAAATGTACTGCGACACTACAGAATACTAATCACTCCTACACAGAGAGCGCCTTCATTTTATCTGCTTTTGCAGAAGGTTTTTATAAAGTCAGATTTTAGAATAACTAAAACCCAGTACAACTGAAGGAGACAAAGCTTTGCACTTGAACAAAGGAATGTTTTCTCAAAAAATAACAATGATGATCTGGTTGGTGCTTTTATAGCTGTTCATATTCTAGATGATGGATAGATGGTTACACAATGAGAATATATAGTGAGCTGAATGTCCTCTCCATTAAAAAAATCCCCGGCAACTAAGCTTCAATGCAAATTCATGTGATGTGACTGCTGGCAGAATTGGCTGAAGGATTGTCTGTATTGGGCTTGCTCCTGCCCTAAATGATGGCCAGACATCATTTATAATTCACCAAAGAGAGAACGACCCCTCCTGGATTCTGGCTCTAAAAGTTTAGGAGGCAGCTTCTCCCTTTCTTTTGACCTTGGACATTGACCTGGACTTGGAGGTCCAGTTCCCTTCATCACAAGTGGACTGGTTTACCACAGACTTTTCCCTTTCTTCTGCCAAGGATTTCTACCCCTTTCCTTCCACCTCATGGAATCACAGAAGGGTTTGGGTTGGAAGGGACCTTTAAAGGCCATCCACTCCAACCCCCCTGCAAGGAGCAGGGACTTCTCCAATTGGACCAGGTTGCTCAGAGCCCCGTCCAACCTGGCCTTGAATGTTTCCAGGGATGGGGCATCCACCACCCAACTGGACAACCTGTGCCAGTGTTCCACCATCCCCATTGTAAAAAAGTTCTCCCTTATGTCCAGTCTAAATCTACCTCCTTCTAGTTTAAAACCATGTCCTCTTGGATGTCTTCATTGAGTCTGGCCTGATCCATGAACTGAATAGTCAGGCAGAGGAAAGGGCAAACAGCTTGTCTTCCTGGGAGAGGGATTCTTCATCAGCTGTAATATCCTACAGGAAAGGGCACAGCTGGAGGTGAACCAGGGGAAGGAAGTTCAGACTCCATCCTTGTGCTTACAGGGACTGTGCAGGTATTCCGTGCCACAAAGAGGGTCACAGTCACAGACAGACACTATCTTATTGCCTTGCTCAGGACTAGGAAGGAGCGTCCCAGAAGTACTCTGTGGGTAGGAGTTTATTTTCTCGTGGGACTGGTATCTCCAGAAGCAAACCAGAAACAGATCAATGCATCCCAAAGAAACAGTCTCTGAAACCTGGATATTCCATTTGACCTCGATTGAAGATGAGTACTTCAGCAGAGAATCCTTCTAGTAGCTTTTTTGGAGCACTCTTGTGATTTTGCTCTATGACTTTACAGGACACAAGTTCTGACCCACCCCTCAGATTTCTTGGCACTGCTGAGTGCCAGAGTTATTTGAGTGCTAGTCATTGGAGAATGTGCTCTGTTCTCCTGCAGAGGGCGGTTGGCATTTGCCACTGAGTGTAGTTTGTGAGAGAAGCAGTACAATGATAGGAAGAATGAGAGGTTTTAAAAAAAGAAAGCCTGTTTTGAATTATTTTGATGAAGTTTTAATCATTTGCCCCTGTATCACATCAGTACTTTAACAGTGGGTTTTTCTGTCAACGCCTCCTCTGATATTGTGGATGATAAAACCATCAAAAGGCTTTAGAGGGATTTATTAACTTTTTGTCATTGTTGCTGTTGTTTTTCTCGATGATAGAGTTTGGGCGTCAGATGAATGAATCTTCATTACGGGGGTGGATTGACTGTATTACAGAAGGAGCTGTGGCCAACCTGGCTCCATCTCAGCCAGCTCATGTCTGCAGCAGGATAACCACATTTGTGCTGTATTGTGCTGTGTGGAACCACTGGCCTGCTCCACTGCTAGCTCATGGCTTTCACCGCTCCATCACTGACCATATTCTTTTCTTCATTCCATCTTTACGGTATATTTTTTGAGGTGGAAGAATGGAAGCAACACCTTGTCACTAGTTCCCATCTATTAAGTGAAGATACTACTTCATATGCAATAGCTGATTTCTTCCAATTGTGATGTTTAAGGAGCTTGAACAGTTATAATGGAGAACGAGGGGGAAACAATAAGTGACCTACACGTATCTGTCTAAGTAGCAAGGGTTATTTTCCTTGCACATATTACTAAAAACATGGTCAGCAGAGCACTGAGAGAAAGTAAGAGATTCGTGCTTGGCTTTGGAAAATTCTGTCTCGGCACAATGAGAGCATAGCTGACCTCACTGCATCATGTTTACCAGCAGAATTCAAACAACTAGGATAAATCATTGTCAGTGATAGCAACAAGAAGTTCATCCAACAACCTTGAGAACATCATTACAATTTTTCACACATTTTCTATCTTTTCAATGTCTAAGTGATATCTTATTTCTCTGCTGAAGTCCTTAGGGCTACAGAAAGCAAAACTCTCAAAGATACCTACATATCTCCATCTTGAGCAACAAATAAAAAGCAGACACAACGGAAGAGAAAGCAGATGGCCTTGCAAGTGCCCTGAAGAAGATCCTCCATATCACATTTGGTAGATGGTGAAGAGAATCCATTCTGCAATGAATTACACCTCTTGTAGACATTATCTTCCTTGTGCTTGTCTTAACAGATGCTGTGTGATGCCTTTTGAGTCTGACTCCTAATGTTAAAACTGCTTCATTTGTACAGAAACACGAATGCTTAGCATAAGACATCAACAGGGCAGAAGTTCTCCATCTGATCTAGATTCCCTTTATTGTCAATGGCGACAAATAGGATGCATCTGACCTATTTTAGATGCCTACCATAAAAAAAATGTTGCATCACACAAGCTTCTTACCACTGACATTAAAGGAAGTTGTGATGACTAGCTCAGACAGGGATTGCAACACTGTAGATGTCTCAGACTAGGTGAGACAAGTCCTGCCCACAGCTGTGTGGGTATTGCCTTACTGAATCACAACCACTGAGACTTCTCCAATATTTTTGGAGGTGGTAGAAATCTGATGGTTTTGGTTTCCTGGCAATACTTGAATGGGAAATGAATGAAATGAAATTCTGTGGTATTTTGAAAGCATTTCTTAAAGTTATCACTGATGTGAAATTTTTTTAAGCTTTCAGTTCTTCAGAGAGTGTATTTTGAATGTACTTTGAGCTTTGTAGAAAGTGCATTTTCCACCAACAATTTTCCTACTTGTTTCTGGATAGGATAGAGCTTGAGAAAAAGGCGCAAGTAATCAGTGTCGTGAATGGATATTCCTTACAGATGTTGATCCTGACTAATGTTTGTGTTACCCATATAACCAGTTGTCTGCTACACTCCGTAGGCTTCTTGAGTCAGAGTATGCCACAAGTTAATGATATAATATGATATAATATGTTAAGTGTTGATGCAACTCCTGGATTTTGCTTTATGTTTTTTCTTTTTCCTGAGGCTCAGAACTACTAATGAAATTGGACTGAGACTAAGTACACACTCTGAGTCCTCAAACTCTATTTCTGCTCAGGCGCAAAGTTTTGTTACTTCTCTCTTTCTCTGCTTCGAACATCTTCTAGAGATGGCACTGAGCCAATTATTTATAACCAATTTTTATTTAACTAGTGTTCTTTGGGAAAATAAAACTTAACTCTGTTAAGATTCTCCATTAATTATAATGAATATCTGTTAGCTGTAATCAATCCAGTTGCAGTTCGAAAGCACTCCCACTGCTCTACTGCTGCAGCAGAGCCCAAATCCTGAGCCATGTTGCGCTGCTTCTCTTGGCCAACATGCACTGAAACAATTTAATCAAACTACTGAAGAATTCTACAGCTGTCATGTCTCTTCTTCTCCTTCAGTAAATAAACAGCCAAAGGGACATAAAACTATTAGTCTATCATTAAATGTGTAGAATGCTTTCCTTCGTAGGTCTGGGCAAGTGGGACAACTTTTTAAATTAATGAAAGACTGCACCAGTTGGCTGATGTCCTGAATTGGTCTCTGGGGAGAACTTTATGAGTGGTAACGAACCATAAGTACCCACAGCCTGGCAATGTTTAGCAGAACATTGGCAGACACACTCTATAGTACTAATAAATTAGTAATTATAATTAATTATAGCTTGCATTCATGTGACACACTCCTTGCTGCAATTTACTTCTTGTCCTGCTAAACATGGACATGAGGAACATTTTATCTTCTAGTGATCGACCTTTGTATAGACTGCTTTTGCATCTCTTCCTCTCTACCCTAAGCAAGCTGCATTCCATCAGGATTTCCTCATGCACCTGGATTTCTGGTCCTCTTATGGTGTTCCTCTGGATGCTCTCCCAGTGGTCCGCAGCCTTCTGGAAGTACCATACTGAATGCAGGGCTCAAGGTGAGGCCTTTCTAATGATCACCAGACCTGAAGGATTGCATCCCATGTCCCAGAAGTGATACCACTTTTCAAAAATTCATATGCTGTTATTGAGTCTTGCTCAGTTTGTGATCTATGGGAATACCTAGATACAGGTTTGGTCCCCTATTTAATCTTCTATCTGTGTAACTAGCTGTTCTTGCCTACTTGTAGAACCTTGCACTTCTCCTGATTGAATTAGTGTGTTCGTTTCATTTCACTAGTTTGTCAAAATCCTTTTACATTCTCATGTCTTTTTCCAATGTGTTTGCAGCTTTTTTTGGTGTGTTCTTGTCACCAAAATCAATAGTGAACATATTGACTAGTACCAGATGAAGGGTTGTACCTCACTTCTTATATCCTTCCAGTGAACCACTGATCATTTCTACCTACAGAAGATTTTATGACCAGTTTTTCATTCATTTTATAGACCTAGACTATGTTTTCCCCATTTACTTTTGAGATACGATATGAAACAGATTCCATATTTATTGATGTCAATAAATATGGAATCTGCACCTTTTTTCCCCTTATTTGGAGCAGAGCTGGTCCATCAGTAAGAGGTGCACCAGGTGTAAAGTAAGCAGTTGAATGCAGAGAAAGGAGAAGAAGGTAGGACCTCCTCCTTTGATGCTGACAAATTCTTGGATCAAGTTAAATTTCACCTTCATCTTCTTTTTCCACTGAAATGTTTATAAAAATACATTTGGTAGTTTATTGTAATACTTGCCTCGCAATTCAAAGTGACTGACCTCTTATCTTCTGCCTCCCCTCGCCGTCCCGGCCCCCATTTAAAGACCAGATGTTAGAATTGACCTTTTTCAAACATGTGCAACTTGATCTACTCTCCATAGAGGGCAATATCTCCATGATACCTACTAACAGCTCTCTGATTGATTTAGCCGGTTCATAACACATCCTAGTATAAAATAAATCAGAAACAATGCGTATGAAATATTTAACTGATCTCTGCTGTATCTGCTGTATCTGTAGGACCTCAACATTGAGGAATGAAAAAATGCATTGTCCCAGCTCATCTACTAATTGATCAAATCCATCTGCAGATCTCTAGCTCATAATTTGGTTTGGCTGATGTTATTTCAGGAAACATATTTAGGCTCCTTTCCTAAGTTTGCATATAGCTCCATAAATAGCAAATCACGGCTGTTCCCCAGCCGAGCCCAAGTGTGAACTGGACCCTCTGGTGGTGAATGATCTTTAACAAAAATTTTAGCCCATAGCAAATACAAAATAAATCCCATTAGCCTAAACATCAGCTAACGAAGCTCAAGTTACATGTTTTATTGGATGTTTGTGATGGGCTAAAAGGTGCACCTGGTTATCTGAAATCGTTCAGATGATGCACAATGTTTTATTAGCATGCAAAAACTGATTTGTGAACCTGACTTATGATTTATGAAAACCAAAAGAAATCTATTAAACATCAATATGATGGTTATAAATTTAGACAAAACTTCTGTTTTGTTTTATGAATAAAGGACTAGAGAAAAACTGTTGTTCAAACAAAAGTGAACTTTTCAGGGAAACATAAAAGTTGCATTTGATCAATGGGAAATATTTTATTTGACCTGAACTGAAATATTTCACTTCATTTTTTAGCTATTTATTTTGTCTTAAAGAAGGTTCATTTTTTAATCATTACCTGAACTTATACATGAAAAATGCTGATTTTAAAAAAAACATTCAATTGGGAAAATGTCAAAATGAAACTTTTAGGCATTTCTGAAACAAACATTTTAGATAAAAAATGTCAACATGAAATGTTTTGACATTTTAAAAATGTCTCCCTTTTTTGAAACTGAAACTTTAGCAAATTTAAATTGAATTTACTGTTTGTCTAGCAAATAAGAATCGGTTGTGTTGGTAGTTTTCCCCGGGTAAGCAGCTAACCTTCCTGCCAGGTTAGCATTAAAACATCAGCCAAGCGACTGTAAAAGCATATCTTATAAAGCAGCTCTTGCCTTTACTGCAGCTCAGATTTGGACTTGTTAGTGGTTTTCTATCTATCTTCACACTTTCACTTTACAGTGTCCAGCTTCCAACCTTGCAACCAGTTCTGTGGTCCACAAAGAAAGTAAGAGTGAGAAGAATGATTAGTTTAATAAGTGAGAAATTTCCCATGACATTAAAATTATATTTTTGTTTAAAAACCTAGCTGGTGCCAGATTTATGAAAGTTCATTCAAGAAAAAATTGTTTATCCGTTAAACAAAAGCATGTCATAATTCTGAATGAGTTTTAGAGGTTGTCATAGCTAAATTCTTAAATTAAAACAACCTCTTCCAGACCAAACTCACAGCATTCCAAAATAAGATCACAAGCTGCAGTGAAGTAGTGTCATGGAGTAGTTGGTGCTTGCACTGCATTTTTGGGAGGTTATAGAGGCTATATGCTAACTATATTTATTACACATTATTATACAAAAATTAATCTTATGGTTTGCTGAAAAATAAGATTTTGCTCTAGCTGAGAAGCTTCAGCTATGAAGCCATTACAGTTCATATGCAAGAGCTACTTTTTGTGACAGAAGGAATTTTGCATTCACTTGATTTCACAATTTCTGTACCCGAAGCCTAAGACGATGCTGTTCTAATAGCAGCAGGAGGTGAAAGGAAACTCTGCCAGGGAACACTGAGCCCACCTCAGACTAAGACCCAAAGTATTATTTGGATGCCAAAATGCCGAGCTCTAGATGCCTGCCCCCTTAGTGGGATCCACAGCCCTGAGCGAGGAGCCTCAGAATGGCAGCCAGAAAAGGCAACATGCTGGGAGGACGCTGCTTAAAGCAGCCACTGCTAAGGAGAAGGATGTGCCTTCAGCCGCACCCTTGCCAGCTCCTTGCTCAGCGCTCGTGGCTCATTGCTCTTTCCATGTGGGATCAGCTGTCTGGAGCTCTCTTTTAGAGGTAAGTACTCCAGTCTCCTATTTCCCCCTTACAATAAACAGGACGTGTGCTAGCCTCTGCAGTGTGAGGAGGAGCTGGGAAAGGTCCCTCTTCTGCAGCAGCCCAGTGGTGAGGATCCTCACCTCGAAGTGGGGGAGATGTCCAAGGAAATGGGTTTGAATCCCTCCAACCAAAGAAGGAAACTGAATCCACATCCTGACCAAGCTCACCACTAAGCAGTTGGATTACGGGGACTCCTCTGGCCACCTTCTTAACAGAAAGCACTGGTAGCCACTGCAATATGGCAGGCACACACTGAGAAAAGCCTACTGGATTTTAGGGGAAGCAGGCAAAGGAATGGCTCAGTTCAGAATCCCAGAGTAGCCTGGATGTGTGATAGGTGCTTTCCCTCTCAGTCTCGCAGAGACTGATACACACATTCAACAGGAAAACCGTAGACGCTTGGGAAGTTCCCATCTTTTTGACCTTGGAGTCCCTTAGTTGAAAAGGGGTTTTGCTGAGCAGAGTCTGGACAATGTGTTCTGTTCCCTTCTAAGGGGCTGTTGGGAAAGTGTTAATTCACCCGGGGGGCAGGGGAGGATGCAGGAACACAGCTGCCTGTCCTGAGTGCAGAGACCCACCAGCTGTGAGCCATTAGGGACTTCCCACAGGAACACCGTAAGAGTTTGAGATGGGGAAATGAGTGGCTTTCTGCTGGTGTTGATACCTGGGTGAAAGGCTCTCTGGAGAGGCACCAAGGCAAGTGGGGTGGGCTCAGCAGCCTTCTTTTCAGCTCTCTCCTATGTGCTTTAGTTTAAAGAATGCTTTAGTGTTTGGGAAGAGACAGAGTATGCTTGATATTGACAATTCCGTTTCACAGTGGAGTATTGCTGAAGATGATTTTACATCTCTTAACTCTGACTTCTTGCCCTCTTCTGAGTTCGGTATCTCTGGGCTTCTCCTTTGACTATTAGAGGATTTCTTAATGCTGCTAGTTCTAGTTTAAGTAGTGCTGGGCTTTTATGTTTCTTATTAGCCGATTTGAGGAAATGGGATAATGTGAGGTTATTAAAAATTACCTAGCATTTAAATAAATGGAAAAAAGTATGACCACTGCAGTAACTACTGTCCATTGACTGGGCTGTGTTGATCCCTGCTAGCCAGGGTTCAGCCCACTATGTTGTCATGGGTAAATTGCCTACCGAAATGCTGCCAGCTAGCACGGCCGCTTTGTGCTGTGTCCTAAATTGACACCAAAAGGGAAACTTCCACCTGGAGCAGAAACGTAAGGAAATTGAGCAGACTACCAGGTAGCACAAAAAGTTCTGAAACCACAATGGCTATTAAATAAAGCAAATTTTTTTTTTTTGGCAGGCAGTAAGTCAGTGTTTAAAAATACAAACATCTAGATAATTAGAGGAACTTCAAATCTGTCTTCATAGTGTCTCAGGCAGGATGACATTGTCAGCTATTCTGTTTTGTATTGATTCCCACAAAGCTCAGTTATTCCCAGCCTTCTATTTCAAATGCAGCACCTTGTTTTCCTGTATCTTGAAGCAAAGAAATTAGATAAAAACTATTGATTAGCAAGGCACAGAGGGGAGCGATGGCTGTAACCTTCCTTTGTCTTGCAGCTCTGCAGCTGAGGCAGCAGTAATGGGATTCTGCGCGAGTGCGGCGGTGATGAGGTCACACTGCTGAGAAGGGAACGAAAGCACTGCAGTCAGCTAGATCGCTCCCTTCTCTGATCGTTTCTGATATTGTTTGTCAAATTGTGATTTGAAGGTTATTTCTCTCGAGGCTAAAGTTGCCTTGCTTCTTTTATGCACTTGGCTGGGCTTTTAAAAATCGTGCGTTTGTATAAATACACCCTTCTCTCTCCAAGTTTCTGGCTGTTACTGGAGCCAAAAAGGCTCCCAATAAGGAGCAAGAAAACAAGTCTCTCCAGAAACTTTCCATCATTATGAGATTAGAGCAGTTATTTGTTAGAATAAGTTTGATTTCTTTGGTGGCTCTACCCCTTCTTCCTCCCCCCTTTTTCACTAGGGTGCTGCAGTCCTCTTCAGTTCAAAACAAGTTCAATAAACACTTTCAAGACATATGAGCCGTGAAGGGTTATGCTGATTTAGTACATAGTGGCGTAGCACTTATTGGTATCATAACTCAAGAAAGAAATGAGGAATTTCCTCATTTCAATTGCTTTGAGAAACAGGCATTTTGTGACCTACCTAGGGCAACTGCAAAACTGTACAGAAAATTCAGAAAAATGAATGATGATCTCCCATTCTGAATGGGGTCGACCGTTTTCATTCTTCCATTGCTTCATAGCTGTGAAGCGGCTTGCTGAGGTGACAAGGAGGAAACGGAGGCACAGAGTCAGTGATCTATCTACTGGAAGAGGGTGTCAGGTAGTGTTAAATATAGGATAAACGCTCAAGATTACCTGGCCCTCCGGACTCTACTTTTGGTGGTTGTGGCAGGCCGCATTCCTCTCTTCCCACACAGGAAGAAACCAAATGGGGAATGCCACGTCTTCCACTAATCAGACCTGAGGGGTTTTTTTTCTCCCTTTGGAAAGCTCCCTTGCTTTCCCTTGTTCTCCTCCCGTAACAAGACACTGGAAGATTGGTATGGAGATAGTTGGCTAAGAACACCCTCCAAATAAACTTCTGGAGTGGCATGGCAGTAACAGGACGCCTTTAGCAGGCAGCTGCCTTGTCTGTCTGAGACTTACTGTGCAAAAACAAGTATGTCAGGTCAAGCTGCATATTTTGAGGTTTGATGTCCCACCCTCTCCAATAAGTGATGTGGGAAGAAGTCTTCTGGGAAAACTCCTTCCCCAGGCTTATTACTGTGGGGTTTTCTGTGGGAAGCAGTAAGACTTTCCCATCCCCTCCTTCACCCCATGTGATGCTCTGTGATTGTAATATGTGAAACTATCTCATACTTCCAAGAACTCTGCCAGTGCTGAACAAGCACACTCTGGGTGTTTTAGTTTTTGTTCTCTTCTGTGTGAACCTGAGGACATCACTCTTTGCCCCTTGTTTTCTTCATCCATGTGAAGAGGGTTATGTTTCTTTTCTTGAAGGCTGTTGTGAAAACTTTTAGGTTTTTGTTCCCTACCAGATGGAGGGTGCTATCTTGCTGTAATGGATTTGTTCGTAAGGGAAAGTTGATGCTACTTTAGAGATCTTCCCTCCCCCTGAATAATCTGCTGGAAAGACTGTTCTCTCATTTGCTGCTCTACTGTTTGTCTCTTCCCCATCACACATATGGCTATGTTTAAGGTACTGATGAAGAAGCCCCGCAGCTTAAAATAAGAGCTGTGGGTATACTACCTCTAGTCTGCCCACTGAGTCACCAATGGCTGGACAACTAGAATGGTACGGTGCCTGATGAAGTATCTGTCAGCTGGCTGTTTCTGAAGGGACGGAACTGGGCCCTGTTGGTCCAGGGCTGCAGTAGATGTTCTCTCATTAGCATTCAGCATCACCTGTGTGCTCCCTCAGAGGCATTAAGAATGGAGGCTCAGAAAAAGAGATTAGAGGAAAGGAGGGAGTGGGAAAAAGGTTTGAAATCACATTATTCTTTAGAAAATAGGCAATTGCAATGTACTAGGTAACACAAACAGCACATTCTTTAAATCTCTAGAGGCACAAAGCTTGGCTGAGAGATCTTTTTCTACCCTGACTTCTTTCAAGGGATAAGTCTCTTCTTTTAGTTCCCATTTATCTTTTCATTTGACAGATTTTTTTTTTTTTTCCCCACCCCAACCCAAAATACATTGTGAAGTGTGGCTTACAAGGTCATGTGACTTTAATCAGAGCAGCATCTGGTGCTATAAAGAAATGAAGCCCCAGTCCAGATTAGTGAGTAAGGTTAGGATGGCACATGAGTAAGCATCCTTATCACATCCAGAGAGAATCTGAAGGGCAGGGGGGAATCACTTCTATACCCACAAGACTTAGGCAAATTCTGTATTTAATTCCTTAAATATTCTTGGCCGCTATTCGGCATATTTTCATGGTTGGTCATCTATCTCTTAGCAATATCTAAAGGACTCATCCAGGTGCAAAGATAATTGTTTCCTTATTTCAGCCAGCATCTGCTCAGCCAGCTGGGTAGCTCATCTGTAAAAGGTGACAGGCTCAGGTAGCAGCCTGCAAATCCTGCAGCTGAAAGTCTGTGTAACCCTGCATTGGAGAGCACCCTGCAACAGAGAATGCAGTTCGGCTGAGGAGAAGTGAAAAGGATGAACCAGGTATTTAAGGAAGTAAACGAGGAGCAGGAGAAGTTCTGTTATCACAAAGAAAAACACTGCAATCTCACAAGTATCCATGTTTTACCCTGACCTCAAATTACCCTTCATATTAACTGCTTGTGTTTTTGCCCATATATTATATTAATCTGTTTTACTTTACGAGGCTATTTATCAACAGTCTGTGTAAGTCTTGACTGCCAATTCTCCATGTCTACTGTTAATGAAGAACCATGTCTACCATTATTTTAATGGCTTCTGTGATCTGTAACTCCACACATCTGGTGTTGGTGCTAGTTAGTCTTCTATCTTGACATTCTATTATTTTAGCAAATGGTTTGTAGGAATTTATTATCTGAAAGTCAAGGAGTGGCAAGAATATCTAGCATTGTATGGGATGGATGAATACAACCTCTAGCATTCTCTGATGCATAGCCTTCCTGCACCCGTATTCCTAAGCAATAGTCAATATTCTAAATAAAGAGAAATAACGTGCCTCTGACTGAAGCCAGTGAGAGATTTGTGTACAGCATAGCTGGAGGACCCAGGTCACATGTTGCTAGATTCTGTTACTGATTTGGAAATGTGCAACTTTTTCTTTGTAGCTCTGTTGCTAAACAGACATTTTCATTTCTAAGTGCTTTCTTTCTTCCCTTTGTCACCTCAAACTGCCAAAATTAGAGGCATCTGACATAAGAAAGGAAGTCAGTTTTGTTTAATTTATCTCAGACTTATTTTGTGACATTTCCTGGATAGATTTACCCATCACATTATTAAACAAGAGTTAATTTTCTGGAGGCTAGAGCTTCAGCTTTGGCTATATTTCAGTAAGACAGGAATTTAAATAATGTCAACATGCTGAGAAATTAGAAAGTCTTTCAGGTGTGTTTTGCAGGAGAAAGTTCAGAGCACCGCTATCTCTGCTAATAGTTGGCCTGAGGCTTTTTCAAATGTATAATCTTGTTTTTCCACTCATTTGAAATGTAAACAGAGAATTTTCACAGAAGACAGAGGAATCCATCTGCAAATAATATTTGTTTGGGGCAATTTGTTTCTTTAATTATGATGATAAATTTCCACTATTTGGCAGCAGCACAAAGAAATATGCTCTTGCATATCTTTGTTCCTTCAGGAGGAATGGAGAAAGTGGGTCTTAAGAAAGAAATTCCCTCATCTAGTCACATAATTCTTGTAATTTACCCCAGCAGGTGATGAGAAACCCCTTTTTCTCCTCTCCCATGGGAAGGATGTTTGGCTATGATTCAGAAAACATTTTTTCTGCTTTTGGACCAACCTTGACTGACCCAGGACAAAATGCAAGTCATGACGTTGCACAGAACTCTAAGATGAAATCTGCCTGCATCTCTCAAAAATACTCGGCTGTAATGAGGAAGATGTGTATCTGCACATGACTTTCCAGACTGAAGGTACAGGGTTCAGAGGCACTGATACACCAGTGGAGTAGCTGACTTCAGTTTGGCGTTGTTCTCAACTGGGAGGCTCCAAATCAGGCCCAAAGCTCTGAGTGCCTCAGATGTGCTTTTGAGAAATGATGACACAAATACAAACCGTGCACCTTGAAGCCATCTCTAAAGCAAGATTATCCAAAAGTTGTTGCTAGGTTATTTAGATATTTTTCCCAGGAGTTTGATTTAGAAAATTCATGAATTAATCTTTAAAATCTCTCAGTTTTGCACCAGCACACACCAACTGGTTATTTCTCCTTCTTAGGCAAACAGTAGCCAGAAGTCTGGAAGGATGTAAGGGCTGAATCTGAATCTTTTTAAACCTCATATGCATTACTTTGCCTCCAGACTATGAGCCAGAAGATCTCCTGTATAGACTTACAATGACCTACCCTTTTTACAACTGTACCCTGTTAAAATCCACATCACACAGTACAGGTCCTAATGTTGAGAAAGGAAGTCATCTGTTTCTCAGTGTAAATATTAAAGTTTGCATTTAATGTTGTCTTGGTGGTAGGTTTTTGTGAGAATTCTAAAAAACTAGTCTTTTTGATCCCTTTGTTTTTTCTTCATTTTCATTACAACAGAAACAGCTATATTTATAAATCTATTTATTTAGAAAATATACTCTGCATTATGTTTGGAGCGGATATTATATGCCTTGGAGAGAGGAAAAGTTATTTGCAGGACACTTAAAACTTGATACATAGCTACCCTCTATAGATTCTACACCTTGAACGTTTGTATTCATGACACTGCAGATCTAGTAGAGAAGTGTGGCATTTTCTCCCTATTTTGCCTTGATTTCTGCGTGCTGGTCACACTGCCTCATGCGCTGTGTACACGCCAGTGCACCATCACTGAAATGCTGTGCGTTCATGTTTTCAGCAGGCAAAGGAGAAACCCTGAAGAAAGTAGACATGTAGCATGGAAAATGTTTTCTAGTCCTTAGACCTCTGCGGACCAGTTCAAAATAACTGTAAAGGACGTTTCACATTCAGAATTTCAGTATTTCAGTATTCAGAATATCTGAGTGGGCCTGGGGTCTGGATGAGGAGGAAGGAGCAGAACTGGATGAACTAGATGTGTTAAATACTTTATTCAAAAGCTTTACCCCTTTTCTGCGTTTAGATTTCCCACGACTAAATTTTCTTAGTTTTTCCTCTGCTGTACTGTTTGGCATATGCTTCATGCAAATATACCTAAATCACTGGGCTGTTCAGGAGCCCTTCACGTTTGCCTGGTTTATGATAGTTAGCTGTCTTAGCCATATGGGGTTTTTTGGTTTGTTTTTTACTTTTTTATTATTCTATGCTTGCTTAATTGTAGCTTTTATGAAGAAATGGAGAAAGAGTCATAAAGATAGTAAGGCAAATAATTCCCAAAGCAAATATAATCAGGGAAATGAGGAGAAGAGTTGGAGAAATATTTACATGATTTGAATTTTCTATCAATGTTCCTAAAAATAGAACAAAAAAAAATTAAACAGAATTAAGTACTCAGATGATTTATTATTGAAATGAATAAAAAGAATTGAAAACATGAGAACAAGTGTTCATTTTTATTCCAAGAAGTAGTTCTTGGCAGTAGTCAGGAAGCTTTAATACAGAAGATGAAATGTAGATTTTATCCCACTTGAGCATAACTCAGTGTACTAGACTAAACAATATCCATTGTACAAGGCACTGGATTCTTCTCTGTACAAATGTTCAATTAAGTCTGTAAACTTGACAAAGCTACATAAAAATACATTTAAATGACTCAGCAGGTGCCTTTTGTACAACATGGGCAATGTGTTCTTTCTAGGATGTAACACATGGTTTTCATCATATTGCAACAATGGTGTAGTCAGCGATTCTATGAGAATGCATTCATACACGTACCACTACATCGTAGTGCTAATAACCTGAGGAAAACTCTGGGGATATTTCCTGCAGATTCCTTGCTGGGACTTGAAACCATCAGAAAGAAACCTTGAATTTAACGAGGATGCGAAGAGGCTGCTTTAGTCACCAGTCATTCTGCCGGTCACTGCCATCTTCGTGCAGCAAAAATAAGTGCTGCGTGGGGAAACCTTTCAGTAGCATTCAAGAATAACAGCAATTGCCTAATTACTGGTGCAATCATGTTAAAGGTTACATTAATAGGCACCAATGATGATTGAATGTGAAGGCAATGGCATGAATTAAATCATAATTCGTGTAGTATGAGGTAGGTGTTATGTTAAATATCCAGTGAAAAAAAACCAAGTCGTGCATAGGTGGACTAAAGTGGTAATGTATAACTTAACATGCAACAGTCCAACTTTCAGAAGCCTTATATTACTGTTTGCGCCTTCTAAGAAGTGAAGCCTGTTATGAGTTACGTTCACCAACTGGGAAAGCACGTGTTGTGTGGAACACCGGAGATCTCCACTCTGCTGTCTTTGAGGCACTTTGTAACTTGTAACAGCGTAGCTGTGTTCGATACTCAACGCACTGGGTTAGCTTCTCTCGCTGTAAGCAGTGTAGTTGCTTTCCTGTGAGTTCACCAGCTACTGAGCAATAAGGAGAATTCCAAATGGAATCGCAGGACAGTGGAGGTGCTCCAAGCCCAGGGGAGGTCTTCAAGCAGATGATAAATCAGGGTTGGATTTCCAGTCATCAGCATGTCTCGGAACAGTTTGATATGCTGTGCACGTGTCATGTACATGTGAAAAATTTGCTGCTCTTGAATTAGCAGAAAACCACCAACATTTACAATATTTAGAGGTTGCAAAGGTTTCCATCAACACTAAATAGGTGATTTTTCATTGGTAAAATTTATGCAGTGCTAAGATGTCATCTTGTCTGCTATTGATTTCCCTGATGCCTGGTATCTCTCAGACATGTCTGTCTTCCATCTTTGTGCATTTGTCTCATTGAAAGACACAAGGTAATGGAAATTCATGTTTGAATTCCAAGTCACGTACCTGCTAATTTCTAAATTTAAAGGGCATTTTTAAGTATCACTCTTTTGGAAGACTGGATCACCAGAAGCAGAGTTCCCAGGTCAGAGGAGGAGACGCAGAAGCATCAACAAATGCTGCTTTGACTTTCTCCGTTCTTGGTGGCAGCTTGTGTAAATGAATGTGTTCAGCCTTGTTAGCAATCGTGCATCCTAGAACTGATAAAGGTGACTGGTGATAGATGCCTGCCTCCTCTTATCTCAGATGTCTCTTTGAAAAGCTCCTTTGGCAAGAAGCCCAAGTGCAAAGGAACAATTCTTCTGTCTTAGAACAAACTTCTAAAGAATCTGAAAAGTTAACAGGCTTGGCTGGCTGTTCTTTCTATTCCCTCCTCTGCTGTTGGCTTTCTAGATTATTTTTTCATCTGAATGTCTGGCTGCTTCTCACTTTATGGTTGCAAAACGTCTCAATACCCAGCAAGAGAAAGGTTCTCATTGCTTTTAATAGTCTTTGGATCGTGCCATCAGCTTCACTTAAGCTTTGGGTCTGGCTCTGCACAGTTCAAAGGATTTACAGTCTCTACTCCAAGTCCGGATTTTCTGAATTCACTTAGCTTCATAGATGTGAAAGGTCTCAGGTCTTTACCCAAGTATCAACTGTATCTACTACTAACCAATAACACGGACTTTTAGTATAGGAAGGAAGGAAAAAAGGACATTGTATTATAATGTTTAACTTGTGAAACAAGAGGAAATGTCTTCAACCTGTGATCCATTTGGGTTGCATAAGCTATGAATGAGGTATTGTTAGATGAATATTAAATATACATGTATATATTAAATATTTAACTGATCTTTGTTCAGTTTGCCTTTCTTGTAATTTCTTTTTCGTGTTCATAGAAAACAAACCTGATTTTTATACTGCTTGCCAGTAGTGACCTCAAATTTTCTGTTTGTGTTAATAATATCAATTACCTGCACAGATGAGTCACGTTGAACTTTGTCACTATATTGGAGGAGTTCTTCTAAGAATATATCCACACCAATTTTTGCCATGAAAACACTCCCTATCGCTTGAAATAGTCTGTGAGTGGATTTACTGGTTTGTACGTATATAATTCTGGAAGTTCTTAATTCTTAATTTTTTTCAGTATAAAGCTTAAACTTGCAACTCTTCCAGTAACTTAGGCAGAGATGATAGAACTGCAGAGAAATGCTATTATCGGATACAGGGATGAATGCAACCTGAAATGTCTTCTCACAACAGCCACTGGAATCCCCAAGTTTCTGCAGACCACAAGTATATTTTAAACCCTAGACCCGTGCGTACCCACAGTACGTCCCCTACAGCTGTGAACGGCTACTCTTTGTTTAGGACTGGGCAAGCCTCCAGTGGCTATGTTCTTACAAGGAATGCATTTTCCAGTGTTTTGATTTAATGACTATTATTCAAGCTGAAGTCAGTTCCTTTCTCACACTATTTTAGGCTGTGTGTGGTAAACCTTTGTGCCACTGTTCTCCTCAAAAAATTCTGGTATTTTCTTTCTGTGCTAAAACCAAAACAATTTATACCAAGCTCTGTATCTTATGAGATAAATGTTGGTTATCTTCATAATGAATAAATCCTGAATTTAAATGAAGCTTACAGTTTCGTATTTCTGCTGGCCTACCAACCCCTTGTTTTTGTTGCTGCTGTTCAATGCAGTAGTGTCAGGAAGTTCCCGTTACGGGTTTGGTGACGTACAGATAGAGAACAAAAAGTCCCTGCCCCAAAGGCTGAAAGTTTAAATATTTCTATTGATTGAATAAACATTGGGCATTTGTCTTTTCTTGCCAGAAAGCGATACATTAAGGCAACTGTTACCTGGGCAGATAAACAGTGAATTCTGAGGATGGAAAGGAATTTCAGTATGGAGAGAGGCTTGCTGTAAGGGGAGGGTAATGGGAGGAGGCAAGTCTGTGACTGTGTGATGGCTTTCCTCTCTTTCTCCCTCTGTTTTTTATTTCAGCGTGATACTTTATTAATCAGACTTTGAACAGAACTATGGCATGTGTGTTTTCCAGCATTTTCTCCATCCCTGTGTGCCTCTGAGATAGTGTCACATCCTTGTTCTCAGGGTGAGGAGTGGATACTGGGAGGCTGCAGCCTTTGTGCTACAGGACTCTCGACCGTCTTGTCTTTCTCCCGTACGTTCAAAGCCGATCTCCTGTAGTGAGAAACCCTTCAGGAACATGTTCGCCTTAGATAATGGGCCAGATCTGCCACTGCATTGCTCAAGACCTACATGCTAATCTTTCAGGATTTTAGTCCTTATTTATCTTTAGAGTGGATTAAAATTTCGTTTTAATTTAAAATTAATAAAATGGAACACTTTTTTTTTTTATTTTTTGAAACTCTAGAGGGAAAAGTGATTTTTTTAATTTCCATTTTAAAGTTAAAGTGTCTCTTACAATTTTTAATTTTGGATCTTTCTTTACACATGCTTTTCTTTGGTAAGCTTAGGTACACAGTAGGATAATTTTATTTTGAAAACTTAAAACTTCTTAAAAGAAGGACTACAGTTAAGAAAACATAACCATGGAAAATGAGATCTTAGTCTCATCTAAAGGAAGAACAAAACTAGATATGAAATCATTACAATTAAAAAAAAAAAATCTTTGACCAGTTTTACTCTCCGTTCAGTGACAGCAGCTCTGATAAAATGTATCTAATTAACACCCAGCAGATAACAATTATCTTGTATAATTATGATCAGCTTGTTTGTTCTTTAATTGACAGCTTAAGCAATGTTTTATGATGTTTATTTGACCTTGACGCTAATCTGCACCCTGCTACTGTGAGCTGCCAAACGCATGGCTGTTTGGATTTCCATCTCCACCACTTGCGCTCACCACTTGTCACCATCGTTGTCGTTCTGCAGCGTGATGTGTCCTGCGCCATCTCTCCGTGACTGCCACAGCGTCACTCCCATCCCTCGCAATTGCTGTGAGGTTGCCCCTCTGCTGCCTGTCTGTCTGTGTCTGTGCGTGAGCACGGTTAAATAGCTGACTCTGTAGGATCCAGAAAACAAAATACATCATCTTACTCAGACCCAGATAAGATGTTCATTGTTAGAAATGAAATCACTGAATGTAATCTCATAGATCTACATGTAGTTGATACCGAATTTACAATAGACCTGCAATCTGCTTCCTATTAAAAGGTACTGGATAGTTCCATAACCAAATGTCTGTGCTGATGGAACAGATGCATTTGGTTTTGATGCATCCTGAATACTTTGAGAGGATTTTAATTTTCTCACATTTTCTGGCACAATGGCTCTTAACAAAAATTTTTGTACTAATTCCTTCATTTGAAATGTAGCTGTGTTACTTAAAGCAGTTGTTTTCCATCTGGCAAGGAGGAAGGAGCTACTCCCTCCTAAATTCCTTTAAGTCTTCATCCAGAAGGCTCTGGTCTTTTTCTTTCGCTCTTTCTTCTTTCTTTCTCCGCTCCCCCCCCCCAGCCCTGTTGAGGAATCAACCATTTCCAGTAGCAACCAGCTTGGAAAGCAGGCTGAGTCTACAAATTCTCAGTTCTAATTTTTCATCTCAAATTTTCATCATGAGTGTTCTGACTGTTCACAAGCTCCTGTAACGTTGGCCATACTGTAACACACTGTAATTAGGCACCATCTTAGCAAATCAACTTGTGTGCTCAAATAGTGTGAGGGTTGTAATGTAATCGGGGAATAGCTAATGAACAAAGCTGTCGTTCCCCTGTGTTGTCTCCCTATCCTTGTCCTTGAAGATTTGGAATTAAGGGGTATCTGAAATCTGGAAATTGATGCAACCCTACTTTGTACATGGTGTACTGTGTGAACCAGTTTTATGTTGGGGAGTACTTATCTGAAACCAATTTTAAATTAGTTTAGTGAAGAACAAATAGGAAACATCTCCAAAACAAGGTTTTGTCTGATATTTTGGGATGGTTTTATGACATCATCTTGTCCTTTTCACTTCAAGGCAGTATTAGAAAGTGCAGTGGTGCATAAGCCTTAGTAATAACTATTATTATTTGTAAAGCATTGTCTTACACAGCACTGAGAACATTGGGTTTCTGTCCTACATGGATCATTAATTTGGGTATGCAAGATTTTTCAAACAGTAAGTGTCCTTTATTATTAGAAAGAGATTATCACAAAGTGCTAAAGTGCTGCATTCTTATTTGATTTTTTTTTTTTTCTAAATGAAGGAACTGAGCTTCAAATTGAATCTCATTAACTGTAGTAGACTGCTGGTTTGAGGATGAGACAAAGTATGTCAAACCACTTAACGAGGTCCTCTCTTAACATAAATTGATTGTTTGGAAGGAGATGTAGAAAAATCTTCTGCATGGGCTATCATGATTTTATGTCCCTTCCAGTGTAAGATGACAGTCATAACCAAACCAAATGTTGTGGTAGAGGATCCTTTAGGATGATTCCTGTCTGCATTTTAAAGCCAAGGTAATGGAGAGCTGGACTCTCAGCTTCATTAATTGAGATACTCCATTTAAAACTCAACTGGTAAGGTTTTGAGTTGGCAGGAGGTGAGGGTTTCATGTATTTTTTTTTTTCTACTTTGTGAGAAGGATTCTGTAGGAGCAAATCTCCATTCAAGTTAAATCAAGGCAGACTTGTGTATCTATTACTGGTGCATAAAATAATGAAAGGAATAAAGTCTGGAGATGTATCCAACAGGTTCATAGTAAGAAATATCCTGAAGAGACTTTTTAGTATTATCTGACCTTTTAAAGTAAAGCAGAATTTACTTAAATGCCATAGGAACAGATCATATGCTTTTTCCCTTAGAATTCATAGGGTAACTATTGATAGAATTAATAATAATTTTTCTGAAAAAGTGAACATATGGCTTGTTATTACTGACTTCAAGCCACAATCAGAACATTATCTAAATAACTCCAGAATACCAGCAGTATGTTCTCAAGCATCTAGTACATTAGAGCATGACTCCTCTAGTACTTTGAGACTACGTATGTTCCATTGTTGATCTCTAAACAGTGCTGTCTATGTTCTGACTTCTAATCTCATTAAAATCCTTTACATTGAGGATTGTATAAAGGTGCTGTAAAAATTTTCAGTGGGCTTGAGGTGACTTTACAAATTGTTCGCTTGGGAATGTTTTTCAGAAACTGAAAAATTAATTAGTATCAATCCAAATGCCCACTAGTCTTTTTTCCTTCTTTTTTTTTTTCTTTTTTTTTTTTTTTCTTGTGGTATTGGCTCTCCTGTCACTTAATTGGTCTGATTCTTTTTTGGTGTACTTTTCCGGTCCTTTACCCATGTTCCTTCAGATCTTCATGGGCTGAGTAAATAGATGCAGTGGGAAGAGCTGAGAAAACGTAAGACTTGTACAATTTTTTCCAGTCACAGGGATAAATATTACAGCTTTTCTCCCTAAGTTTTCTGCTGATTTTAGTGACCAGGTGACTCCAAGTCAGCTCTGGCTAAAGACATTATAAAATGTTTTCAGAGACAGGAGGAATAGCGTGTACTGAGCTGCTTCTCCTGCGTGGTTGCCATGTACCCCTGCAGAAGGAGAGGAGCTGGAACCAAGTGCACTGGGCAGGAGACTTGGAGCACTCAGAATTTAAATGTCTTCTTCATCTGATTTGGCTGTCAGCCTTGTGATTGATGTATCTATTTAAATGCTTTAAGAACGGGGACTCTTCCTCAGCAGGGGTTTGTACAGTCCATTGCACGAGGGATCCCGACCTTGTCTGGGGCCTTCTGTGTTCCTGAGAACGCAGTAATAATACAGCAGACCCATTATATGTTAAAGCAACATTTTTTAAAAGCTTGTTTCTAGCAAATGCAGTGATTATGGAGAGCTGCTATTGCTCCAAGATAGCATACATGAAAAGGGGGCTAACTTCAGCTCCCCTTTCTCGGCCTGTGTGCTCAGAGGAAGAGGAGAAACTGGCTATTTGGGAGCAAGAAAAAAGAGACTGCCTTTATTGAAAGAAAAGCCAAAAAAGAAGACATTCCCCCCTCAAAAAAAAAAAAAAAAAAAAAAACAAACCACCCCACCCCCCCCCAAAAAAAAGCACCAAAAAACCCCCAAAGCAGAAAACCCCTAGGCTCCACATGCTGAATCACAGCATCATAGCTCTTTGCTGAACCCCACTCTGCAGAGATTTCTGGCTCCGTGCTGCATTTTAAAGCTCTTGCTGTCTTGCTATTAAAATTATCCGTAGGAGACAGCCTTGTGTCTTTACTTGGCTGCCTTTGCTTTTTTTTTTCCTGTTTTTTTTTTTTTTTTTTTTTTTTTTCTTGATGAGTCATTCTACCAGCTTATACCCTATCATCAGATAGACCAGACAATGAAGTCACTGGGGTTGCCTGAGAGCAAAATTGGCCCCATTATCCACAGCCACTGTGTCTGCCTTGTCACTGATAATGCACCGCACTGGGGTTGGTCTTCTAAGTATGATGGAAAATCACCAGGGGCAAGAAACCTCCTACCCAAACAAAAATATTTGTTGAAGTTTTTTTGGTGTGTGTGTGTGTGTGTTAAATTTGGTGAAATGCTTCCAGCTGAAAACAGGAAATCGCACACAAATAAAACCGGTGTTATATTTTGTCAATGTAGGAGGTAGAGTAAATGATCCGATAGTGTCCATTTACTTGTGTGCACCAGCTTCAGCCTTCTGAAATTAGCAACGGCAGGAAAGTTTTATTAGCCTTCTACTATAAACTAGAAGATGTTATACTTTATACTGGAACATATGAGAGAAAAGAAGGATGTTCGATAAAAATCATTGTTCATTAACTCAGTACAGAAGCAAAGTTGATCTATCATTTCTGGAGGAACATGGGTGGAGAAATACTTGTTTCAGAGAACTTCTGTCTAGAAACAAGACACACCAAGGATGAGAAGGAAAACAAAGCAAGGATGAGGGAAGTGACTTTTTCAAAATTGTATGCTAGGTCAACAGCAGCCTAGGAATAGTAATAAAGTTTTCTGATTCCCAGAAAAATGTTCTTTCTGCTGAACTACAGTACCTTTCAAAGCAAGCATAAAGAGACTCATGGCTCGGATAGTGCTGATGGCTTGTGGTCTGCTCAGTTGAAAATACAAATTGAAATAACAAAGTGCAGCTGGTCTTTTGGGATCTATAGTAATCTGATGAGGAATTCCATAATAACTGCGAATATTAAACCTTTTACAAGTGTAACTACTTGCATCAATAAAGGACAGGAAAAAAAGCAGAACAGGAAAGAAACTAAGTCTTGCAAAATCGTAGTCTCCATAGAGACCTCTCCTCCTCCCTCTCAGTATTTTTAACAAGAGGAAAACCTTTTTACTGCTTAGCTAGCCCATTCCAAGAGATGCGCCTATCAGTGTGCTTCGGAGAGACTAAAGTGGCTGAGTTTCATCATCTGCCAGGACCGATCATTCTTTTGGTTCAAAATTGGAGACCTGTCATTAATTTTTTTTTTTTTGTATCGCCCAGTGTACCAAACACAGCTGAGTTTCATGCTTCTGTGCACTGTATGAACTTAGTATTAAATTATGGTTTCTGAAGGATGCTTTCTGTTCTTGCTGTATCTCTGCTTCAGGAAACCTTAGCGCATCCCTGAAGGTGATTAAAATATGCTAGGGGAAAGGAGAATCGGATCTCTAGCGTGCTGCTTGCTTAGGCTGCTTTTTATGTCACGTCTGCAGAGAGAGTCTCACTAACGCTGAGCCGGTGTCAGTTCAGTTCTCCCTCAGAAGAGAGAACCTTATGTTTGCAAACTCACCCCAGGATTACAGTCCAGAAGGTGACTAGTTTGGGCTGTGTGTTAAAATCGTCTTGCACTATTTTTCCAGCCTGATTCTATCTTACCAACTGTCTGGCTGCGTCTGCCTTGCCTTGACTATTTTGCTGTGATTCTTGCTTACACCATTTGTCACACTGATGGAAGATTAGTTCTGTGTGTGTGGTTTTTTATCCTTTTTTTTTTTTCTTTTTCCTTTTTCTCTCTTTCCATTTTTTTTCCTCCACTCATTTTCCCAGTGTGGCATTTAGGAAGGAGGCTGAAAAATATTGAACAAACTGCTGATGTCCCCAAGATTCAAATGTGTGAAAAAGACTCGTAAATGAGTCTAGCACACTCAAAAACATTCTTAACATCTGTTCAAGCAGGAGTACCAATTCCCTTTCTCAGAAAGCACAATTTGTCCTCCCTGTTATTTAAAACTTCAGATTTCTTTGGATTTGAATAAGTAGAGCAAAGGAAAATAAACTCTCTGATTATGAATATAGCATTTACAATGGGAAGTGTGGTGTGGATAATACAGAATAATGAAGTTTTAACTGCCGAGTGGCCTCAGCTTTTCCTATATTATAAGCCCTCTGCTTATTTATCGGTATGGAAAGGGCCATGTAGCTGCCATCCAGAGTTGCAAACCCCTGAAAATTATGTCCACTGGACTGGTAGACATGGGGTTAGTGACTGTTCTTACAGAAGCAGGAAAACAGCAAGTCTTTTCCTCTGAAAATTTACTACTTACTGGAATGAGGCAAAGGTGCCTTAGAACTTGATAAAAATAATTTTAGGCTTGGTTTATTTTCATATATACTCCTGATGAGGCAGAAATCTCACAAACTCCTTTTAGTTTTGTCTGGCAGGAAACACTTCAGGATTCTGTCCCCAAAATGTAGTTGCAAAACTCTCAACACTTCTGCAATTTAGTGAGAGAAAGACTATAAATAGCCAGACAGATAGACAGAGGCTCAGCAGGGAGAGCCCAGGGGTCCCAGCTCCCAGTCTCTTTGTTTAACCACAGTAAAAAATTGCAGACATAAAAATGACAACTGAAAAGAAAAAAAAAAAGGTAACTCTGAAAATGAAGAAAAAGTAAGTAAAATAAATGCTACATTTAATAAAAATGCTGAATCGTCTCAGCGATTTAATGGGCTTTAAAGACTGCTGCAGTGACCTTCACTTGCTCGGCAGCGCTCCGGGATGAAGTCATGGCTCGGGGCAGCCGCACTCAGCCTGCATCCGTTGCCCGTAGCCCCTCGCGAAGCGCAAAGTCCCTGCACGTAGGCGGTGGGGAGGGAGGATCCTGCTGCAGGATCACGGAGTGTCTTGGAGAACAGACCGGAGCTGTTATCCCGATGTCTGTGGCTAAATCCCTCTGTTGGTCAGGACTGCGGCATGCTGTGAGCTGTGAATAGGTTTTTGAGGACAGTTTTAATGCAGGTGGATGAGAAATCTGTGCAATAGCCTGAGCATTCCAGGGAATAGAACAACTTTAATCACAATTAATCAATTAGTATTCCCCATTCAAGTGACATTTATTGCTACAAATGTCTTGTGATGGTAACAATAGTGGCTCTATTGCAATTATTGCACCTTTTGAAATCCATACCACTGCTTTTAGTTCTTTTTAATAGAGAAATTATGTAAGTCACAAATCTTATTGCTGATGCGGTACTGAAAGATGAAATACTTTCCCTCTGGAAGGATAATGTGCTGCAAGTCTCCCCATGATTAGGAACAAAAATATACCAGCAGGTGGGATACAACCAGAACAGAGAGAGTTCTGTGAAATTCAAGCTTAAAACAGGCAATAAAACAGCAATGGCATTTCAGCTTAGAGGCCTCCTGCAGGAACGATCTATATTACCAAGAAAAAGTCCCCAGGAATATGTCTGTTGTTTCAAGAATGAGGAGATTCTGCAACTTCAATAGCAGTACAGCAGTTTTCCAACTGCACAGTGGTCTTAAAAGCCTGATGAGTGTTCTTTCCTGAGAATGAGGGATTTTGAAAGTAACCTCTAACACCAACACAAGGACAGCAGGTAAATCTGATTATATTTGATAGTGTTTAACCCTTCAGGGAAGCTTGGAATTTAATGGATTCCAAGTAGAATCCCAGAAAGTTTTAGTTTGTGTGCATGAACTAGGCCTTCATAGCTTTCTCTCTTGCATTTATTTGGGGCTGATTAGGATTTAAATCTGTTCAGAAACAGGTTTGCAGTTGGCCAGGGTTACCGTGAGCTGAACCTCCAGGTGCAAGCTTCTGGTGCCTGGTCGTATTCCTGTGATTTGCATCTCATCCCTTCTCTTTCCAGCAACAAACCGATACCTCATTCTCCATCAAGCTATTTTGGTTATGGGTGCAGCTTGTAACAAACTTAATACTAGACTAACTAAATCTGCTGACTTGTTGACATTTGGCACCCTGATTTCTACACTTCCCTGACGTAGTTTTCCATTTAAAATATCCGATGTTTCCTATCGTGAAAGTGTGAGCAGTGCGCTGTCTCCTCATTCAGCCAAGTATGTGGCTATATGTATTTTACTAAGTGTGCAGGAAGCCCTCAAAGTGGTCCCAGGTCAGAATCCTGGGAAGTGCTTGGACACTTGTATAAATGTCTGTGCATGAGCGATCTCACTTGACACTAGCAGCATTTTTGCACTTTTCCAGTTGATGTTCTTTGCTGGACAAGGTCCTGGGAGGTAGTTTCTTGCAAATATAAACTGATGAGTGTTAACAAATTGTTGCCACGTCCACTTGCCACTGAGGTCATGCTTGCACACCAGCCACCGGCTGGCTCCCTGTTGCTGACACCCACCAGCCTGCTATCGGCATCTTTCCATCTCGAGACACGGACTGTTCGCACTCTGCCTGAACTTGGCCTTGCGTTGCCCTGAATCTGTCTGGGACTCAACTTGGAACGGCAATGTTTTCCTGCCATAGAAAAACAAAAAGTTCTGGAAATAAAAGCATCTTCCAGACACCTCTTAAAGAACAATTTCTTCTGTGATCCTAAAAATGAAGACCTGTGTGAAAAATCATTGTTATAGCAGTAACATGTGCTCACCTTATGGTCCAAGACTCCATAAATCCTGGGAGTGTCCGAGTAAGGGAGGGAGGAGGGCAAGAATGAGTTATGAGTGATAAATTATTACTGACCAAATCCACTTGAACAATCTCCTGCTGAACCTCGTAAGAGTGCTCAGCTGGTATTTTGGTAGTGGGAATTTTGTAGTGGAATGGAAGAGCAGCTGTTCTCTGCGGAAGTGCATATTGAGTGGTGTAGGACATTGCTTGTGCTGTGCAAAAAAGTGAACTTGGTATCAATGGTAAGTGCAATACTGCTTAGACAGCTCTGATGGCAGCTCTGTGGGCTATTCTACTTTTCTACTTGGGAGGAGACAACTTAGCTTTTTTTTTTTTGTTTGATAGCTACAGCAAAAACACCTTCTAACTTTCTCATCCCTAAATCTCTCTCACACTCGTTTTTCCTATTCCAACCACCAGCACATAAGCACTTTGTTTCCCAAGCAACCTCTGCTCCACATTCAAACACCTCCTTTGGGGAATAGGCTCTTTCCTTCCAATTTCTTTATATTAAACTAGTGAAAACATGAAGAAAGTCCACTGATCTCTGTGGCTTGTTGCTTGATGTGCCCCTTTAGTGTGATGGGAGGTTGAAGCGATGAAGGATTGGTACTGGAAAATCCGCGTGAGAACTTGACTGCTTATGTATCGCTCTGCTCTGTAACGTGTGTGAGCTGGGCCTGCAGAAATTCTGTGCATGCCTGTTGTTTTTCAGAAGCTTTGGCCCAGGAAATAAGGATTATCCTGTTTCTGTCTACTTTTGATCACAAGGCCCATTCGGTACATCTTATTGTCCACTCTGCTCTGTGCAGTTGCAAGCACATGCCATTAGTCCTTGTGAGGGAAGAAGAAAAAAAAAAAGTGCTCCTTTTATACAGAGCTGATTGCAGTGATGCTAAATTCCTTTTAGAGTGCAATGGCACAAGCAAGTGAGGGGAAGAGCTACGAAATAAACTTAGCACGCATCCTACTCCAAATTTTTTCTTTAGGAGAAATAATGTATAACAAGGGCTTTGCTTTTCTGTTTGTTCTTTAATTCATATCTCATACTTGCGAGTCTGTCATGGCAAGGTGCAAGTGGGAAAAGCCAAGCCTTTTGGTGTAAGACAGGCTTGAAAATAACCTCACAGTAAGATGAAATCAATACAGCCAGCAGGAAAGAGAAGAATAGGTATATTAATAAACTAAGACTGTGAGTACAGTGGGGCCATGAGCTAAATCGAGCTATTCCTGCAGCCTAAAGGATCAGTCCAGGCACGGGAGCCAGGTGGGAAGATTAGAAGCATGGCCTACTTGTAGGTAGATACAAAAAAATGTGGGTTGCTGGGTTCTTTTTAGGGCTGGGGAGGTGTGTTTCCCCAGTAGGATACAAAAATAATAACTCTAGAAAATAAATGTGACGTGCAGACAAACTTCCAGCTCACACTATTAAATTGTATTTTACTAGGTAACTAGATTCTGTGAAAGCAGCAAAATGCATTTAAACTGCTCAGCGTATCTCTGATATTGAATATGCCTTGATCTAGAAGGATAAAGAACATTCAGGACTTGCTTTTCAATATCTGAAATTATTGTGGATGTTACCTTGTTGGGTTTGTAAATAGTTGCAAAATAAAGTGTCAGCTGTCTGTGCATGAACGCTATCAGAAGTTCCCCGGGATGCTAAGATTTAGTCTGAAATTATACCGTGCTTTTGCATTTTCTTTTCATGTATGGATATCCAAATTCTGTTTTCTGCAGTGCTCATTGCCAAATATCTAAGACTAAGAATAAAATACATTATAAATCCAGGAGTAAATCCACAGAAACAAGGTAGGAAATGTCAATATAAATATCAGCAAATCTAGTGCACTTAAAAGGTGCAAGCTTTGTAAAGGTGTACCGCGGGAGGTAACTAGATGTGTGTTTTCTCTTCTTACAAACAGCTATATCATCATTTGAGCTGTGTTAGAAAGTGAACTAAATTTATATTAGATTAATGATGTCTAAGTGAGTTATTGAAAAATAGTGGAGTGGGTGTTCTGGTTTTATTTAGGAGGCGGGGGGGCTATGGTCACCGCTTCTGCAGGAAACTGCTAGAAGCTGCTCCCTTTGTTCAGAGGACTCGGCCGGGCCTAGCCTGATTGTGGTTTCTATTAGTTACTGTTGCTTGCCACACTTCTTTGACATATTTCTGCCTGTTTTTGGCTGCTGCTCTTGTATTGTCTTGTTACAACAGGTGATGGTGTATTATCACGCCAAATAAATGTAGCTTCTGGAATGCAATTAAGCTGCAGAGAAACTAGTAGGTGATTCCTGCCCATGACCTGAATTTCATTCCTTGCAATGCCACTGACTTACCATCTGACCTTGGATGAATTTCCTCATTAGGAAAATGGGGCTGATTATTTACCCCCAGGGCATAGTACTACAGCGTTACAAAAGACAAAAGCCTGGAAAGTACAAATTTCTTTGGAACTCTCCCAAATTCTGTCCATTGACCATATGCTAAAAGACATTATGGCGGAGAGTCTTACCTACGCACTCCGCAGGGACATCAGAGTATTTCATCTGCTAGTGGAGGAATGCTTAATGGGCCAGATTTGTTACTTGATGGGGGTGCGATATATTAGAGGAGATCTGCAGCCGAGGAGGTTTGTAATACAATGATGTCAATGCAGTTCATGCAGCAAGGTAAAAGATGGTGCTTAGGCTATAAATACACACTCTGCTCTGTGCATTACATAAGCTAGTTCATAATTTAAACCCTGCCTGATATTGAAACAGCAGAAAATATATTCGTACGTTTGCTGTTAGTTGCTGTAAATATGGGTAAGACTGAGCTTTTGTAGTTAGTAAAGAGCAGCAATCATCTGCCTCTTCTTTTCAGATTAGACAGTGGAGAACTTGTGTTACTTTGACTTGCACCTCCTTTTTTTCCGCTGTTGAAAGGGCTTGTGCACACTAGAGCTCATCTGGTTTTGTTCTCTTGTTTTTAATTCCATTAGCTGCTCAGATAAAATATCTTCTCATAGAACTCACCTTTCCTATCATATGTAATACTGAATTAAGAGGCAGAGACAAAGAGGTGATCTGTTGGAAGTGCTCCACCACAGGCTTAGCTTATCTGAGAAAAGGAAACTGTGATGCTTACAGTATCTTTAGAACAGACTAGACTATTTCAGTTGAAAGAGACCTACAGTGATCATCTGGTCCAACTGCCTGACCCATTCAGGGCTGACCAAAAGGTAAAGCATGTTATTAAGGGCATTGTCCAAATGCCTCTTAAACACTGACAGGCTTGGGGCCTTGGCCACCTGTCTAGGAAGCCTGTTCCAGTGTCTGACCACCCTCTCAGTACAGAAATGCTTCCTCGTGTCCAGTCTAAACCTCCCCTGATGCAGCTTTGCATCATTTCCATGAGTCCTATCACTGGATACCAGGGAGAAGAGATCAGGACCTCCCTCTTCATCTTTCTTGTGCACCTAACTGTATGTTAAATGTGGACATTACATTGATACCAACCTTGATCTTTGCTTGGTCAAGGGAGAGGTGAAAAACTAATGTGGACATCATCCAAAATAGTGCAGGTAAAAAAAATTCCATCTTGAACAATTTTTGCACCAAGTCTCTTATTTTCTAAAATGTTAACTATGGTGTATAGGAGCTCACAACCTAAATGAATTATTTTCTCTAAAAAATGGAAATATTTAAATCCAGGAAGGCCTGCAGTCCCTGATGGGGAATTGCAAGCTCTTGATTTATGCTTCCAGAATCCTCTCTGGGCCCAGTTCTCTGGCTGGATTGCCACATGCCTGGAAAACCACACACCTCCACTGCACGCTGCTCTCCCTTTTTCTGCAAGAAAGGCCTGACTGTGAGAGTTACAATACAAAGAGCTCAGCCTAGAGAGGAGGATTAAATTAGGAAACCTTCAAACACTGGCCTTCCAGGATCCAAGTATTTCTTCCTCCTTCCTCCCTCCCCTAAGCATGAAAATACTACTGAAAACTGTAACAACTATTTTATATTCCCTCAGCTGGGTCAAGATCAAGGTAGTTTGTAGAGGAGTAAGAAAGTGTTAATAAAAATAAAAGAGAAAGAAAGAAAATTATGGAATTGTACTCTTTGGAAACTTTTTTTTTTTTTTTTTACTGTGTCCAAAACAGGCGGTTTTGGCATTTTGAATTTCACTTTCTGCAAGATTCATGCTAGAAAGAATGTGCTTCAGCAAATATTCCCTTTAAACTTGCTCACCAACTTGTTTCCATTGTCTAATGCTGATTCCATTCCAGCACCGGTATTCTCTTGGCTGTTATCTGGTCCAAGTTTTACCCAAATTAAATACAAATTCCTTTTACCTAAGCTATCAGAGCACTTTCCTGAGCAAACACAAATCAAATATCTTATCTTCACTAAGTCTGCATTCTTGACTTCCACACAAACTTGAGAGGTGAGAGGATGTGCTGTTACTGAAGGCACCTGACAACCCCTATCCTCCTCAACACATTCTCTTTAATTTTAATTAGTTTCTAATCTTTAATGTCACCTAATTAAATGTATCTGTGGTTCATGTCAAGGTTCGGTTGTTTTTTTTCCTTCCAAAACCAAACTCTCTTATTCTTTTCTGCTGAGCCATCAGAGTGTCTTTTTTAAACAAAAGCTCATCTGCCTCTATGATTTTGATTTGCAAGATGCCCATAAAACTTGAAGCAAATATTTGCTCTGCATTACACAAAACAGGAATTTAATTACTTGTTTTATATCTTCTTGATATCTTTCTTTAACATCTCCAAAAATAAAATAAGATGGCAGCAATGAAACATACCTTCCCAAATGTCTGCATTCATTACTGGTACCGATAATCAAGGCCCTGATTCAGCAAAGTTCTTGAGTGTCTGCCCTAATTTTAAGCACAAATAGTCATATAAACGCAATTCATCATTTTTCATATCTATGTTTTACAGCGTTTTCTTATTGCCCTTGCTGCCGATCTAGCCAGGCTGATCCAGCTACAAACAATGTGGCGTTCTTGGTGAGCATGTCTCTGAGTTTTGTTTAACTCGGGAGTTGGTAAATTCTGCAGTGTTTAACCAATTGTTCTTCATGAGGCAAACACTGCTCCCGTGGAATGCAGCAGCAACGTTTTCTCCTTTCAGTTATAATAGAAATAGGCTCCAGTGGAAGAGATTATGGGGATTTTATTCATTTCAATAGGGATATTGACTAGTTAGACACACAAGAGGGTAAAATACTTTTCCTTTCATCAATTAGCTAAGCACGTCTCTGGAAAAACGTACAGTTGTTATGCTTTAAATGTTACCACTGTGCATTACGTCCCACTGGTGTAAATCCATAACCCCTTCAAATCAGTCTGAAAATACAGACTGTTGAACCAGAGAGATCCTGAATGGCAGGAGGGGTGCGGAAAGATGGGGAAGGATGTCTCTGGGTTAGCCACTTTTAGAATGCAATGAAGCGATAATGTCAGAACAAGATGTACTTTTTAGGAGCAATCATTCACTCACTACTGTCAAGATTGCTATAACCTATAGCGAATGCAGCTATTCTGTGTTCTTGTGTGACCCTAGTGCAGGGAACTTCAAACCAAACTGTCAGGTTTGCGCTTTGCGAGTTCAACAGCAAACCCACTCACCAAGTTTGATGTGAGTGTAAATATATACTGGGAAACAGAGCCATCGCTGACAGACTTACCAAACTCAGACTCTCATTTTGGAGCAGACCTTCTCCAAGATAAATAGTGTGTGATACAGCCAACTGAATTAATTTGCACCACCATCATTTTAAAATACGAGGTTTAACCGTCAGCAAACCCATGTATCTGGATTGTTTGCTGGCTGCGTTTGTTTTACTTGGTATGACGAAAGGAAATGACCCAGATGTAGGTGATTTTTTTTCAGACACATGAGCAATATACGTGTATCCTCCCCCTCTAAGTTTCAAGAAGGCTTTTACCATAGTGTGTACCAATGGGTAGCATTGTGCTCTGAACAGCAGAGTGACAACAGAACTACTCTGTCGCTGTTCCTCCAGCTGCAGAAACGGAGGTGGGTCTGCAGTTGCAGGCTCCATCAGGAGCATTGGATGAAAGCACGGAGGGCTGGTGGACGTGCTCCCTTACACACATGAGTCTTGAAATGGTGCCAGGGAGCCCCTGGAGAATATCTGCCCTGCACACACCAGAACTTTTTCCTGCCTCAACAACTACCTCAGAAAGGGAAAGGCAGGAGGTTCACCGAGCCAGTCTGTCAATCCAGTCCACGCTTAATTGGCCAGAGGAGAGCACACACAAGACTGTTCCTGTGTGAGATGATGCCTTCATAAGAAATGATGTCATTGAAAAGCACCAGATTTTTGTTCCTAGCTATGCACTAAGGCAAACAGCCCTCCAGCATCCTATGTTCATACGCAAGGAAATGAGGGTAAACAGTTGTATGTAACAGTTCAGTGGCTGAATATTAGGAAAAAAAAAAAAAAAGAAAGAGGGAGGAATCGAGTTGAATCAAACCAGATAAGAAGCAATGGCCTTTCAGGAAAAACAAACCCGAAGGATTCTCTCAAGGATACCATGAAATGGTTCTGTCAGTCCAGGCCATGGTGGGTGTGGGCTGATGGCGACCATTACAGAAGCTGCAGCTGTAGGGGCAGCGGTGCCAAATGTGTTCCCTGTTTGCAATGTCCGACAAAAAGCAGTCAGGAGCGGCAGAGTATAGCTCGGCCTTCCTGAGGTGCGTAAGACCTTGCTCAGGTATATTTAACAAAATGCTTAGCTGAGATGTGATCCGCTGCTGTGATTTGGAATGGGCACAAGTGACTCAAATTTCAGTTCTTTGTCATATAAAGAACAAAAGAGACACCTCTGGTTCCTGGAGCTGTGATACATATGGTGTAAGGGAGGCTTGAATTAATTCCTGCCAAAGGGGCTTGTGCATCCCATTGGGATACAGCTGTAGTTCTGCTGCTGGACAAGGTGGGACAGAGACTGCGAACGCTCTACCTGGAGATCTCCTGCTGCGGTAGGAGCACCGAGCGTGGTTTGCTGTGTTTCCCTAACGCGCTGCCCTGATCATAGCTCCGCAGCAGCCTCAGTGTAATGAGTGAAGGGCCCTGAATGACTTGGAACTGCTGGAAGCGCAGCGGCTCCTGACTGACATTCTTCCATTCATCTTAAGAGCCAATGCAGTGGAGGAAGCACTTGTACATCCTTGTAGTATTATGAACTTGGACATCATTGCCTTCTAGATTTAATTTTCAATGATAAAATACAATTTGTATAATGTGTGGAAAGGTCTGATACCACTGTGCTGGAAGGAAACTACAGCTGGAAGCATGATCATGTTCCATTTCAGGATAATTGAGTAAGAAAAATGCAACAAGATAAAAAGAAGAGAGGGAGAAATGTTCTCCAGTTCACATCGGGAACCTAATAAAAGGGAAAGGACGGTGTTCACAGCGCTTAACCTGCGCAACGTCTCTTTAGAGAAGCTTGTGTTTGTGTTTGTGCAGCTAAGCCTGGCTTTGCCAACAACAGAGCCTCTCCTGTTCCCTCCTCCCCCTCCCCGCTCCCGAGGGGTGCTGGCTAAGACAAAAGAGCAAATGCCATTGTCTAGAGCACTCTGCGATTTACTTCCAAGTCAGGCTTGGAGCATGCGGAACTTTTATGAGCTCTCTCACCCTGGCCTGCCGCTGACCTAACCCTGCCCGGCACAGGTCACCGCCATTCAGCGCGGAACAATGCCGTTGACATGCCAGCTTCGTCAAAGGCCTCTTCAGCACCCAGAACGCTAGTCACACCCGATTTTGCTGAATAATGCCGGATAGTTTTGTGAAATGTGCCTGTGTTTTGCTATGCCGTCCGCTGAACAGCCACAAGCACAGTTTGCATGGCAACTGTGAGAACAGGGCGGCCAAAATCTCCGTCGTTGGGGGCACCCAGCCCCATCCCTGGAGGGTGAAATAATCCATGACAGAAAGAGAGCTGAAGGGCTGATAAATATGCAAATAGATGGCTTTTAAACGCCTCTTGGGCTGCAGTGAGAGAGGTGGGTGTGCAACAAATACAGGCCTGAGCTCCTAAGTGAAGAAATAAAGTGTGATTGATACCATTTTAAATCCAGGGGCTAAAATAGCTGACTTGAAAATGTCAATACCTCTTTAAATGTGGGTGGCATGTAAATTGCAACCACATATGCAAAGAGCGACAAAGATTTAAAGAGTGCTGGGGCGAAATGAGTTTACAGGCTTGCGTAAGGGACTGAGCAACACAGGGAAGGAATTATTTTAACCACCAGGATGGTAACAGTCCTTAGATCCTGACTCCAGGGCGCAATTTTTTTTTTCTAAGCCCATCTATTTTTAAAAAATAATTTTAAAATAAGTTTGACATTTTGTGTGAGGAGCTGTTGAGAAATTCCTTATATAACATTCCCTCAGCTAAATATTAAAAGCTTAGTTGGTCTGAATTTGAGTGCAACTGTTTGTTCCACTTACCAGAGTCCCTCCTCTGCCCCCTCCCCTGCTCCTTTTTCCATATTGAAAAACAAAATAGAGATATGGCAACCTGTTACAAATCTAAATTCTGCAGCCATAAATACTATAACAAATAATCTTTTATGCCCTCTCTTCCCTTCCTCCTCTCTAAAATGTATTTGAAACACAATTACTGTGTTTAATGATTCAATTTGTGAAGACTTTGTCACTAGGACAATGAAAGTGGCTCAAGTGTGATAAAGCAAACATACCAATAAACCTTGTTTTTATTGATTTGTAGGAAGCTCAATTGTCTGGGAGGAACAGAGAGAGCTGACATCACCCCCTGATCCCACTGGAATGCAATGACAAGTGTCAGCCTATTTTTCTTACAGGCAATTTCTCTGGCTATGTGATGTCTGGCTGCAAATTTAAAGTAAATGACATTCCACAATCTGGTAGGGATGGGAGGTGAAGTCTGCATTATTTGTTTTAGCATTTAAAATAATTTTGTGTCTGAAAATTTCTCCTGTGTCTAGACAAGATGTATTACTTGCCTGCTGAAAATATTAAAATTTTGTACTGCACAGTCAACACAGCTACTTTCATAGTAAACATACAGATTCAATTTAAGATTTTTAGACTCCTTTTTACAGCTATTATATTATTATTACCGCTGGGGGAGCCAGATTAAATCTAATTCAGGTAGTCAAACACAGAGCTGCTCTGTGCAGGCCAAGTTGTCACAGCATTTTCTTTAAAATCCTCTTAAGCATGTTCATTTAAATCCTATGCATTTTGTTGTCTTTCAGCACAAATGCAGCAGCACATCTGATGGGGGAACTGCTGAGGCAGCTGTGCATACAAAACACAGTCTGATCACAAAAGCAATATGATCAGTCTCTTCTATTTCCAGCTGCTTTATTCTCCATGTTCCTTTACTTTTCCTGGTCTATTTGAATATGCTAGGCAGGCAATTTTAGGATACGGATACCTGCCACTGCATAGAAAGATCTCGGGTAAAGGAATCTTGGGTTCAGTTTCAGATTCTTCCGGTAGCTGTGTTCTGGCCCAAGCAATTGGCTCAGTAGTAGCTCGTGTTGCATTTTTCATTCTTGGGTTTGAATGTGCATGAGTAGTGTCTGTGCCTTATTCTGACATAAGCAAGCAAGCCAGGCATTCTCTGTTCCTGGCTGAAAGTCAAGGGCTGCATCACTTCATTTCTTAGGCTGGTTTTGCGATTGCGCGTGGAAATCCCATAGAGGTTGAGTGCTTCATTCTAGGACATCTACAATGAAGTGCTTTTTGATTTCTAATTTCCCCAAGATGGTCTGTAAAAGAGCCAAGACTAGAAACTGGCAGGACCCTTCACTGCTCCCCACTGAATCAGGGAAAAAGCATTCTTGGACCTGGGTGAGACTGGGACCTGGCCACATCTTCCAGCTTCTGTGCTGTGTTGATGCCAACACTGCAGTGACACATTCAATTACATACAGAATCAGGGTGAACTTCCTATATTTATCAATTTCTAACTCGAGCAATTCCATTTACCTCCCTTCATTCAACTGTAACCTGCTCAACATTATAACTGAAGGCTTAAGTGTGGCCCTCACGTGGCAGCACTGTCCTAACTCTCTCAGGACATGAACTCACAAGTGAACGTGGCAAGCTGAGGGCCCCCAGCAATTCCTTTAGCGTGCCTCTACTATGGCTGCCTTCAAGTCCATTGCCTTTCTCCTCTAACTTTTCTGGAACAACTTTTCTTTCACACTCATTTGTCCTCATCAATCTGGAGCGTCTCTGGAATCACTAGGACCTGATTCCATGTCGCTTGCATTTGGAGTTCTCCCTCAGCTGCTCTAAGCAGAACTGAAACCAGAGGAACTATTCATAAACTAGATGATTCTTTTAACATAAGTAATATACTTGTGTTGCCCATATACTAGTTAGATTTCTGTAAGCAAAGCTGTTTCTTAAAAAAAAATTATTTATATCTTTGAACCAATGAAGACCAATGGGTAAAGAAATATTCTTGATTTCCTATATGAAAAGTATCAAGTATGTTCTGTTCTAGTCCCTTGTACAACAATTTGTGGGTTTGGTTTTTTTCAAGATCACTTCATCTATGATCTCTGTCTCTATATTATGAATGAGGAACCTCTGTACTTTTAGGAAAGCTGAATTTTGTACCTACAGGAATACTGAAATTGATCACTAAGTACAATGAGTCTTTCCTAAAAATGAATAAATTGCTTTAATTATGCTGCCTTTACTCAAATGCAAGATTATCTTAAATCAAAAATTGCCTGGAAAGTTTTAAGGAGTAATATTTGCAACTACTTGTTTTCTGATTTAATCTACTCAGCACATGCTACCTGAAGTGTACAGTTTGCATTGAGATAAGGGCGTGCCTGTGAAGTTAGCCCGCTTCAGCTGATGTATAGGCCAGAGACAATAAAGAAATATTTTTGTCCTAGTGGGAGAATCTAAGATATCCTGTGCATTTTCAGTTTCTAAAGAATGGAAAACATGTCTTACTGAATTTCAGTTAATGTAGTCATTCTGTCATATATGTAGCATTTTGTCTAGCAATCTCAAGGCATGAATAATATATAAACATATCCATCAACATGTATAGACAATATAACTCTTTTTCTTGGGGTTTAAATGTGATACAGATTTAGTATGTAGGTATTTACTTAACTTGAAAATATGCTATTTATTTGGGCATCTTTAAGTACCTCAACAGAAGCTTTATGATATTTTTGCTATTCAAGCTCATTAAAAAAGAAAAACTTCTGTAAGAATAGCTTATCTTTATGGTGAGTTTAAAAACCAAATTAATTCCATAATTGTTTCTTTATCATAAAAATATACTTTTCCTAAAAACAGGGGGGAAAATGCTTTCTGGTAGCAACGTGTGCCACAAGGATGCTGGATAGGAGCAAAATGAACTAGACCACGAACAATGAATACAAAAATCTGGATTTGTCCTCCATCCGTATTTGTTTGAGCTATTTGGTTTTGTTACAGGTACCAAGCTCTCTATAGCCCCAAAAGGCCCTTCAGTTTCTCCAGTAAACAAAATGACTTTGTCATGTTCAAACCATCAAGCTGATAGTGCAATTAAAGGCAATATACTGTAACAAGAAAGATGCACAGTTAAGTCACCAGGGCCTGTGTAGCTGACTTGTTGAGTGAGAAAGTAATAGAATTTTGCTAGCCTTTAACAAGTCTCCCTCTTCAGTTCTTTAAAGCTCACATTTTTACTGCAGTGAACAAATCTTATGTCTGTCTTCATGCTTCTTAGTAACTCCTCCTGTTCCTTATTAAGAGTTTTACGTGTCCATCATTTCCAAACACCAGTTCTCAAAAATCATGAGCCAGGCCTTGGAGAAAAAGAAATCATGAGATTGGCTTAAATCAATGTACTTTGAATTCCTTTTATTTGCCTTTTCTCTTTGAAGCTGTAAGGGTACTGGCACTTCATCTTTTCAGGCTTCTTCCCATAACCATGAGAACTAGAAATATAATTTTTAAAAATGAAAAGTGAAATTGCTTTGCAATGCATGAATCTAGCAGCTGGGGCTTTAAAAAAGCAAGACCATGAAATATCGTGAGAGTTGCAGTTGAATGTGGAGTGCGGTTAAGCTGGAGAGTACTTGAAGGCTGAAGAAACTCATGTTATTAAAATAAGTAAGTTGCATTAACTTAAAAGAGCTAAGAGTCAAGAGCAACAGCACTAGGAAAATATCTGTCTGTCTGTGTCCAAGTTTCAGCCTTTGTTGCGGCGCACCTTGACAGGTGGATGCCGGCCGTGCGAACGCAGGCAGGCAGAAGCTGTTACTCCCTTGCTCTGCCCATCGCAGCTCCTGGCAGGACGCCCTCAGTGAGACTGCGCAGCCAGCCTGCTGCAGGGAGCAGAGCCCAGACCTCACCAGACCTTCAAATTTGTCACCTGAGCGCAGGTTTTGAGTTGCTTTAGCTATTAATGCTGTTTCCACATTTTGAATATGTCAAACTGTGGCTTTCTGGTGAGATGGTGATTAGAAAGTATTCCGTACATCATCTTTTCTATCGGCTGTCCCAAGGCAGTCCACACTATTCCAACAGTGTCTGTCCAACCCTTCCCCATGACTTAAATGCTGTAACCTCCCCACCTCACTAGCAGAAAGTGTTCCCCCACACCTCACCTCTTATAGTAATAGCCCAGCCTTTCTGTCCTTCCCATCAGAGGACAGATTATTCCTTTTCCCTTTAAGCAGCGATTCATATATTTGGAGGAATATCGTATCATCCTTCAGTCGTCTTCTCTTTGAACTAAGCACTGACATCAGAAGTGTTGTATTGTACTGCAGTTTGAAACTAGCTTACAGAGGTGCCTGTATTTCCTACTGGAGTTTTTTACTTTCACTGCTTGCGGGGCACGTCTGTCGCCTTAGAATTAAGCCCCTGCTAACTTGGGTCCCTCGCAGAACAAACAGAGCAGATGCCCTGCCAGTACCCCTGTCCCTGCCAGTGCTGTTCCTGCCTTGCTGCTTTCTGCATTCTTATTTTCAAACTGCCTGCAGGTTTTGTTCTTCATTTTACATTTGTCTGTACTTCAACAGACAAAATATCTGGTTGTGGTCTTTATGTGAGGTAGCTGTTTTTGTTACTTTAGCCAATGTACATTTTTGGTCTCATTTCTAAGTGTCGGCAGGTTCCTTTTGTTCTGGCTAGATTTTCTGAGTAGGACCTTATAGGACACTTACAAACTACAACTGTTTTGCATCTAGCTCCTTAAATCTATGGTAGACTATCAGGTGAAGGCCAAACTGAATAATTTTAGATCTCCCTTGTCCCCCAGTGAATGCTGTAGGTAATTAGTACATGAAAGAGTCTGCATTTCACTGACATGCGTTTTGGGTTTCCAGAACATCTGCCTTGAACAAAAATCACAGGTGACCCTTGACCTTTCTAGAAAATCAGAAATAGAAGTGCACATGGAGTCCATACCTAGAAAACAGTGTATTTAGAAAGCTGCAATGCGGATGGATGTGCCTGGTGAAAACATCAGTCTTCCTATAGGACTAATTGGCTCGGTGCCAGTTCTTGAAGAATGAAGCTGTTCCAACATGTAATCAAGTAACTCCTGAGGGCCCCCAACTGCTGCCTTAATATAGCCATACCTGCCACGGCGAGGAGATGGCTTTCATTCTCAGCCAAGCAGAACAATCTCCCTTTGGAGGGCAGCAGCTTTGGCGTATAAATATACTCGGAGCTTTCTCCAGCCTTGGGGGAAGGGAATCCTCACACTATAAACAAATGGAGATTCTTATATCAATTGTTTGTGCCTTAATTATTGCGAAGAATAATTAACTAATCCCACAGGGACTTGGAAGGGGTTGTAAAGCATGCAAGACTTCGTCTTTCACTCTGTGCTAGCAAGCTGAAGATTTGTGATGAAGAAAAAAGGCATTATTCTCTGATCTCCGAGGGGATTTAACCTAGATTTCATTAAGCTCATGATAACTGGGTGACACAGAGCACACCGGCTACTTCTGGAGCCTGTGCACATCTATATTTCATAGCAGATGTCTGTCATATGCCTAGATCAAAATTAAAAGACACTGGTGCATAATGAAGGTTGGCTGACCCCAGCCTCTACTGGCCCTGGGCAACAATGCTGTGCAAGCAATGCACAGAGATCATCAACGGTACCTCGGTCCTTGGCCTTAGCTGCAACCTCCTGTTATTATTAATTATGATTATTATCTCCTGAGGTTACAAAGACTGTGGGAGGGTTTAGCTGGTAATGTTTTTCAGAGTTCCTGTGGCAGAAAATCTGTTAGCTTCTAGCTTGTAACTTCCTGCTATTAGGACCAAAGATTTTTAGTTATTGCTACTTTGCCCTTTACTGAAAAGCATTCTGGTTTTCTAATTTGTCATGTACAGGTCCCTGCTATCCTTGTGTCTTCCATAAATTTTCCTATTCCACACTCCAAGACATTAACAGAAGTACTGAATGCAGCCAGTCCTAGAACAGGCCTTCCAGGTATCCACTCAATATATTCTTCCAATTTGACAACAATTTCTTGTTAAATACTCTGTTCCATAGTTTTGCAGTCTCTTGCATCCGCTGCTGAGTTGCTTCAAGAACAAATTTCTTAGCTTGCCTATAAGAATGTCTTGTGAGTCAGAGTCAAAAGACTTGCTTAAAACAAGCCATGACAACTGTTGTTTCTCCTCTATCCCTGAGCCTGTTATCCTGTCACGGAAAGAACTGAGCTTGGTTTGACATCATCTGTTCCCAGTAACTGCATGTTTGTGCTTACTCATTTTCTTGTTATCTTCTGTGGGTTTACAAATGGTTTCATTCTTTTGTTTCGGTATCCTTCCAGAAACTGGAATTTATTTGCCAGACAGTAATTTCCCAGTTCTTCCCCTCCTGCTTTCCAGTGGATGCTGTGCTGGTCTTCTGCCAGAACTCTGGCCCTTCGCTGTCCTTTAGGAGTCCTCAAAAACAACGGCGAACAACTCTGAGATTGCTCTAGCTTGTTTCAAAGTACCTGAGGGTAAATGGTATCACAGCCAGTTGAGTGGAAAAGCCTGTATCTCTCGGCTCTTCCCAGCCAAAACTTCTCCTCTGGTGTCACTTGTGAAGGCTGTGCTGGCTCCTGGGCTGGCTGCCTACCTGCAGGGAGCAAAGCACTGAGGTGGCTCTCACTGTCCTGGCTGTTTGCCTGTGTGTGCCTGCAACACAGAGTTTTATTGTTATTTCCCTTAAGAAATAACAATGAATACGTAAAGAGACAGGGGATGCTCTGAAGACTCTATGTCTATAAAGAGAAGAATTAGAGGAAAAATAATACAACATACATGCAGGAGTGGGAAAGTGTACGGACAGGGAGAAATGGGCAAGCTGGTTATAGTCCTTGGTTAGTCTGATTTTATTTTAATTTTTATAAAAGGGAAATTCTTACTACCTATAGTTGCTCTGATGAGTTGAATTCCTGATTGTTACTCTTGACAGAAAGAAATAAGTATAATTTTTCAGCTGAGACAAAGCTCCTACTTACAAGCCTGTGACAAAGATGCCCAACGTATTTCTTAAGATGTATTTCAAAGTCACACATGGGTATCATCCATGAAACCATCCAGCATGCGTTTGCGTAAGTTTGTGATAATAGACACAAGACCTGATCAGAATGAAACAGTTTGGGCACAAAGTTTTGCTACATTTTTTATTTTTGGCAGAGAGAATGTAAAATAAACCTGTTCTAGATTGGAAATACCTATTTTTATCAACAGAGCTGCTCCTAAGAGCAAATTTATAGTACAGATACACCTAAGTCCTCCGAAATCTGTTTGGTTTCTCATTAACTCCACTGGGTGCTGGGAAAAGCCCCCACGGGCACCGGCTTCAATCCGAGGTGAGGTAAAAGCCCTGCTCCGTGGGCTGGCACACGTTTGCCCGTTCCTCTGAGCGCAGCTGGAGCAGTGTATTTAATGCTGCATGTCAGAAAGTACTTCCCAACTGCCTTGCAGTTTAGTAAAAATCCATTAAGCACTGAGTTTCCTCCTTTCTTAAAAGTGAAATCCGTTTAGCCTAGCTACGTACTGAGAAGTGAATGCTCTCTTCATGCGTGCATGGGCACCCATCCTCGCTATGTGAGAAGCAGCTCCAACTTGCTGTTGCTCTGGCTTGTAAGGCCATGCAGAACTGTAAGGGAAAATATGTGCTCTGAACCTGGGCCAAAGCTGACTTAAAAACTTTAAAACTGTGCTGCTCTGAAATAAAACAGTAGACAATTAGGACGTTAGTCATAAGTAGAACGGGCTGCTCATGTCAGTGTCTCACAAGATGGACAGAGCCAAACTATGCACGTGATGGAAACATCTCCTCAGTTTCTGTCTCTGGTTTTTGGAGGAGTAGGGCATTTGAAAAATAAAAGAATGGCAAACAGGGCTGAGATTTGGGGAAAAAAATATTTTTAGTGTAGAAGACAACAAGATGTCTAAATGGTTCACCAAGCCATTCCCTTGTTTTCAGGACCTGAGTTTCCCACAGAAGTGCCATCCTCTAGAGCCTTCCTGAGGCAGCTGCGTTCATGAAAAAAAAAAAAAAAAAGAAAAACAGTATGGCCAGAAAATTCCTCATGGTGGGGCTGTTCAATGAATTTGCAGAGCTGTGTGGGTAACGGCAAAATTTCACCTAGGTTTCTGAGATGCAAAGGAAAGCCAGACAACAAAAACACTGAAAAAGCTGGAGACAGGAGATTCTGGACCTCTGTCCACCTTCCATCTGAGTTTCCTATGCAGCCATGTGTTTCAGATGCCTATGGGTCAGTGTCACTCTTGTGATTCCAGCTTGTCTTGGAATCAATAAGAACTTTTTGGGTTGTGAGCCTCCAAACTGCTCTTCAGAGCCAGGAGTACCATGAGCCCAGTACTGAAGGCACCAAGTGGCCAGTGATCTTTGCTGTTATGGCTGTTTGAGTGTGGCATGAATGTGGAATCACACACGTAAAAGGGACTGAATCAAAATTTAATCAACATTTTTATTCTGTTCTTCAACTTGTGCTCATTGTTTCTTATCTGTGAGCATGCTGAGGACTGGAGTGAATGAGGGGGCTTGCTGTCATCGCAACTCAGTCTGCTTTTCATGCGGAGCACTTTATGTTTCTCTGCCTGGAAAATTTCAAATAAAATGTCAGTCTGTGCATCTCATTAATCTGCTAACAACTAAGTTAAAGGTCTAAGTGCTTTAAAAATATAACACAGATTTTAAGTTCAGGGATACAGTTGAGGTTAGAATCCTTTCCTCTTATCCATTCATCCATCCATCCATCCATCCTATCAGCCAGCCGTCTCGCTATAGTGCACTCTGAATCCAAATAAGCCAAATGGAGAAAGGCAATGAGGTTACACTGGTTGGCTCCAGAGCAGAAAGGAAGGTAGTTGAAGCAAAATCAATTCTTTTGAAAGACAAAACTGTTACAAAGCCTTTTTCCTTGAAGATATCTGTCCATGTGTCAGAAGAAACCACCACTAACTTTGATGTTCATTTGGCACCATGGCTGACAGTTGTGGCTGAGTCTTCAGCCAACGTAAGCCTAAGAGCCTGAGCTCCATCTCCTCCCCAAGGAGAGGGTCGTTGGGTCAAATGAGTGAGAAGTTGGTGTGGCTTTGACAAGCCATACTCAGCCTGTTGTGAATGGGCGCTGGGTCTCTCGGGAAGCTGTATTAGTTTGGACAGATGCCTGCTCCACACTCTGTGCGTCATTTCAGTTCCTTAAGCACTCAAAAGACCCATGTATTTTCTTTTATATAATCCAGTGTTTATAGATTCCTGTGTGTGTTTGTGTATGCTCCATATTATTATTTACAGCTAACTCTGGATCCCTTGCAATTTCCTTCTCCCTCTTTTGTTACATTATATGCCATATTTTCCTGCCATATGCCACTTAAGCTGCACCTTTATGTGTACAAAATGTGTACCTAATTTGCATGCACAGTTACTACCATTGTAGACACAGGCACAGAGTGAGTGTGCATATTTGCATGCAATTATCTGATTTGCTTGCCCAATTGTGGTGATTTGCATATGCAGATTGTGTGCACAGTTGTACATTTACATTTTTTAAAAACTGTCCTCAATGGTTTATTAAAATAGCTTTAAGCTTCCTCTTATAAAATATTAAAGATCCTAGAACCCCTCTGGCTTTCCAGTATTATGTCCCCTCAGTAGATCATCTCCACATTTTTATATTTCCTCTCTCACCCAGTACTCAAGAGGGATTGTCTGCAGATTTATACATCCATTTTTCAAGGTATATTTGATCTTCTCCATATGCCTTTGTTAATCCACCTTAGCTGTAAGTAGAGGAAAAAAAAATACCCTTGCTTAACTTTCAGAGGATATTCCACCTACCTGAGCCTGTGTTTTCCATTTAAATTCAGATTTTTTTCAATGAATTAATTCTGATGGAACTGAAAAGATTATTTACCTAATAGAGAACTCATCAGTTGCGTTGGGTAAATCCAAGGCTGTAATGTGTGCTCTGGCACTGCTTTAGCACGGAGGGACTAAATGTGTCTTTGAAAGCATCTAAAAGTTTTTCTGAGAACAGACCGAGTAAGAGGAAAGTTGCCAATTTGGTTTCTGTGCCTTAAGTTCTTTGCTTTACTGTAATTTCTCAGTCATGCTTCCTGGGACTTCTCCCACCCATACGACTACTAAAATTCTTGATAACTTCACTAGCTGGATAATCATACATCTAGCTTAGAATAAACGGTCCCTTAGTGCTTGGCGCTGCACATACCTCTCATATCTGTGAGCTGTGTACTGATAAAGATTTCAGCTGAGCAATCTGCAGTTTTATCAGGCCACACTGAAACCTCAGATATTGCTTGTGCTCTAGACAATTGTTCTGTAATAGCCATGAGAGAAACCAAGGAAAAGTTGCCATCTCAAAATATACTAAGAAAGCAGGACAGGATTTTAAAATAATATTTAGATGGGAAGGGAATAGAATAAAAATTCAGCTGCGGGGGAACTTTATAACTGATTGTAATAACCCCACCTAAAATTTAGTTCTGGTTCAACCCTAGCAGATGAAAACTTGAAGCAATCATCTAAGTTACCTGGAGTTCCCAGAAACAAGCTTGTTCTTGTCTCACAATGGCAAGACTGATCTCTGCTTCCTAAAAATAATCTGAGAAAAAATTCTCCCATGTATGGCCACAGTGAAAGGGGCAAAAAATATTCATATTCTCTCTAAATATTCCACAGTTCTGCTGATGCTCCATTATGTCTTCCGGAAAAAGGTTTTCAATGAAAACTGAAAATCAAAGCCAAAGCAATATTTCATTCCTACCATAACTAACTGTCCCGCTCTCTTTTTCCCAAGCTGTCTGACACATGGTGAGTCACAGATATCAGTGCTAATACTGAGACCTGAAACCTCGGAAGAGGCAGAGGAGAGAGAAAGAAAAACTTAGAAACCCTACTGCAGCTGGGATGAGGTAGTTGCAAGCAGGCTCCACAGAGAGCGTGGCCTGGGGAGTGTAAGCTTACCTGCCCACGGGTGGGCTGGTGTCATGGTTTTGTTTAGTAGGGGAGGGCCTAAGGGCATTCCGCGGGATGCTCTAGATTCTAACGCAGATTGTCCAGCCTTGTGCATTTAGTCTCATTCTGCTCTGTTTTAAGTCATGTGAAATCCCTCCTCAGGCACGGTTTTGCCTTGTACAGTTCATAAAACACTGTCAGAAAATTCAGAAATGCACCAGTGCATTTGACTAAAATTCTCTCAGGACTTAGAAAATGCACCTACAGAGCTTTACATCTCTAGACTTACGTGCTAACAACTCTAGGTTGGTGTTAAAGCCTCATACAAAAATGTAAATACTGCTTACAATGGACTAAAATAGCCTTCAAGTAAGAGGATGAACCATCTCTAATTTTGTGCACTCAGGTTGTTCTGCAAATGTTCAGGAAATGGTTGAACAATGTTATTTCCTTGTTCAAGCATCTAGCTTCTTTGACTTAAACTGGATCTGCCAGAATATCTGGAGAGAGAACTCTAATGCCAGTAATTGTAACGCTATGCTGAGAGAGTTTCGTTGCAGAAAACTTTGTGTTTCAAAGGTCCTGGGGATGAGCAGCTTCCACTCAACAGTGAAAGCTGATGGAGCTTCCATAGGAAAGAATCAGACCTTCTGATACTGCAGGCAGTTCACCTTTTGTTTTAACAAACTCTGGGCTGCATGACACCGTGTGGGGATTGCATTCATGAGCATAACTCAGTCCAGGAGCCCCAGACATGCAAACGCACAAATGAGTTTCAGTGCATTGCACTGCCTTGGGAGCAACTCTCACCCAATGCCATGCTGGTTAGATACGAAGTAGAAGCAGTTCGGTGTGATTAACCTGGTGCCAGTATGGGGTTTTCCTTACTTAGGGGAGCTCACAAAATGCTTGACGGACCTTTGAGATGAGGTTTCACATCAGGAAAGTGGCTTTCTGTGGAAGATGCTGCAGATCTGCCTCGTCCTTACCTCACTAGCAGGAGCAGCCTCTCAGGCCCCACTGTGCACATCCACAGAGCTATTCCAGCAGAGAGTTTGGAAAAACTTTCTTGGTTTTAGCTTCTTCCTCCTTTTTGATTGGCTTTAAAGGCACATTCTTGCCCCAACATAAAATGCTAACGTAGACATAGCCAGCACTATTCCTTGCTATTGTCTCCGCTCTGCAGGCTTTTAACAGGTTCTTCCATACCGGGGAATTTGCCGTCCGCTGTGCAGCCAGCTGTTCGGTCCGAGCATGGAGAACAGCAGCTGGGTCTATGGAAGCAGCGTTTTCACCCTTGCAGGGTATCACGAGGCGGATACTCTGTAGGCGCTACTTACCAGCAGGCATGAGGAGAGGACTCCTTGCACACCGTGTGAGCAGGAGCTGCCTTTTTTTTCCTGAAGTGACAAACTCACTTTCCTTGCTTCCAGGTTCAGGTTGGAAGCAGTAACTTTGCTCTGCAGCCATGCGTTCTCGTCTGCCCCACCTGACAGACTGCACGGAGTGTGACTTTACTGCATCACACAGTTTTAAAGTTCATTAAAATCAACTTTGAGGGGGGTTTAATGCCTAAAATACGGTTTTTAAAGGCCAGTCAGAAATAACCTGGAAATATCCCTCTTTATGCAGGAAATTGTATGTAATTATAGCATATTACTGCCAGTCCGTGCCTGCCACGGAGAGTTACTCAGTCCCAGTTTATTTTTGGGTTAGAAGAAAGACTTTTTTTTTAATTGAAAATCTGATTCTGAAACATCCAGGACCCCTAAATCTCTGCAGACTACAAGTACAGCAGAATTTTGATCAGATTTTACTTTTAGGCCTCTTTCCCAGTGCTCTGCACTTTGAACAATCATCTTTAAGCAAGTGTCTGCAATTCCCATGGATTTATCCTTAGGAAATGTATCAAGAATCCCCTGGCATCTGAATTAATCACACCGAAAGAAGAAAAATACCTTTAAATCTGGCTCCAGCAGGGAATCTACTTTGGGGTAAACTATGAATTCTAGTTTACCCAGCATCCTGCCTTGCAATCCCTTCTCCATCCCTAAAAATGAAACAGGCTATAAAAACAGCAATTATTTTTATTGTCCAAGGTGAGAGAAAAGCAAAAAAAAACCCCACCCAACCTATATGGAAATCAGAAAAAAAACATTTTATCATCATCAAAGCTTTTAGGACGGTGTTACCTGTAAAGAAATGTGTATGTTTATAGTATTGTGTGTAAACTTGAGATTGAACACGTCCAACTGCAGTGAGATTACACTCATTTTCAGAAACTAATGAGCACAAGATTTTAAATATGGTCTTTATTTCCTTGAAAAGATAAAATGATCCTTTACTTAGTATAGCAACAGCAGTAGTATCTCAGGTATGAGATGTTAAATTTTTTTTTTTAAAAGAAATACTGAGCAAATTGATCTTTTATCTAAGTGGAAGGAGGGAGTGAGGATACACTCACATGGAAGGGTTGGGAACCATGAGAGAATGGATAAAAACCAATTCAGGTAAACTCCTCACATGTTCAAAGACTGAGATTGCAAAACCTATCATTAGAAGAATGTATTTCAAATGCCTGGACTGAGTGATTAAGAGGGGCTATTTGAATTCTGAAAGTGCTGCTTCCTGCAGCAAGAGGCCTTGAATTCATGTTCCCCAAGAAAAATAAGAATTATTGTAGGACACAGGCATAAACTGGTACAAACAGGTATATATTTGTAATGAATACTTAAAGGCTTGAAATTAGAATAAAGTGACTAAAAGTGTCTGACCACAAGAACGTCAGTGCTTCTCAGGAGGAACAGGGAGGGTTAAAACTCTACCTTGATGAGCTGGCACAAGGGATTTCCTGCTGTAGTTGTCTGTTGTGGGTCTGTGCTGTTCACAGTCTTCATCAGCAACCTTGTACAGCCGTGGAGATGGCACGCACCCTCGGGAAGTGTTCGCTGACTGCTGCAGCACCAAAGCAGGCTTCCCAGAGGGGCAGTGGATTCTCCATCCTTTGGGGTTGGCAAAACTCAGCTGAATGAGGCCCTGAGCTAGCCTGGAACTTGACTGGAGCAAAAGACCTGTAGAGAGTGAGTTGTAGAGAGCATCTTTAGTGTATTACTGCAGTTTTTTGTGCTTTTCCAAATGAGCTTTCATTTCCATGGCCAGATCCACTGGCATGAGCTAACCCACCATTTCAAATGCAACAGGAGTTGACGCACACTGTGTGTGCGTGTGTGCATTTGGTGACCGTGATTTGCATGCAAACAATATCATTATCGAGTTGATAGTTGACTGTTTGACCACATGTGCACATCATATACATGATGGCACCTCTAAACTGTCTTAAAATCTCGCCTCAAAATCTGTTTTAAAATTACAAGTTAGTGGGTGGTAAGAGCTTTGCTGAGGTTAGAACGCACGTATGAAAATTCTGAGGGCAAAGGTACATTAGAAATTTAATAAGCCACTGAGGACTAAGTAAGAAGGACAAAAAAAAAAGCAAGATTTTGTGGTTCTGCCTTTGGCTAGATGTGCTGCTTGTCTGCATCTTCATCCGCTCGTTCATGTGCTGCTTATGTCGCTGTCTAGGAGAGGGTGATTCAGTGGCTTCTGGCTATCCTAGGTAATAACTGCCAGGGAAGATGTGCTAAATCAGAAGCCCCACTACATCACCATCTCTTTGAAACCCAGACTTCCTATTCCAGACCAACTTTTTAAAAAGCTTTTTTTTTTTCCCTTTCCTTTTGAAAACTGTTTCTCTCTCTTCCACAGCTTCAGGGTCAAATCCATCCTCACTGTAACTCCAGCAAGGCTAATTTGGCCTGTGTTTTTCCCTATCTCTCAGCCAAAGACCCAATTAAAAGAGATTCTGACAAATCACGGAACAAACGCTCACTTAAATGCTCTCCCTGGGCTAAATCCTTTATGTGAACTGCAGTCTTTTGCCAGCCCATGGGAAGCTGGTGGCAAACACATCCGATGTGTCTGCTCAGTCAGAAGACCTTCTTATTTCAGCAGGAAATATCTGGACCTGCTTCTCCTTGTTTCTGCTCCTAAATATCCCCTTGTGAGTATCTCAGCAGCCATTACGTGGAGTCAGTCCTGAAAGCACATATTTTTTCCTTTTTTATAATGGGAGAGTTCATTTATGCTGAGAATACAGTTTTTACCAGACTGCCTGCAGGACAATACAATAAAGATTTATCCTTAATAGCATTTCACTGAAGTTTCACCACAGGAGACAGGGGGTTTTGTTGTGCTTTTTTTTTTTTTCTATTTTCCCCTTCAGTTGCTATGAAAGTCTCTGCTCTTAGCTTTTTTTTTTTACAGAGCATAATCCCTAGATGTCCTCTGCCACCTTCTCTCAACTGATTTTTTTCTCTTTTCTTCAATCCTTTCTCATCTCTGACACACTTCTCTCCTTTTTGTTTTTCTTTTCTTCTTCTGTCAAGAGAGATTTGAAAAGTAACTGGATATGAGCACAGTAACTCTGAAGTTGGACAAGCCATCTGTAGCAAAATTAGCATAGAATAGGAACTAGCCTTTGCTCACCTGCAGCTTCATGTTTGCTTCTCTCTTTAACTCTGTTCGACACAGTCTGCGGATTTACAAGCTGCAACTTACATCTCCATGACTGTTCTCCACTCTTCCCTCCAGGTCGCTGCTGAGCCCAAAGTGCACACCCATCTTCCTGCCCTTTTGAAGGTCTCCCTGCTCCAGTACCTATCTCATCTTTTGTCCAGGTAAGGTGCAGATGCTTAGCTGAATTTCTAGAGCTTGTCCCAAGAGAGACAGCACCCTGCAGAAGACAGATACGTGCCTCCAAGGAGGATGGGATTCTCCTGCAAAGTGCCCGTCTCTTCCCATTAAACCTCGCAAGCTTAGATGAGGCACTAAGTGTCAAGGCACAATCCTGTATGAGTGATGTCACTGACAAATTGCGTGAATAAGGGTCTACTAGCAGACTCCAGTTCTGCAAGGTCCTTCCTGAGTCCGGAGGTACAGTGATGTCTCGTGTGTGTCTACTGGGTTGACTGGAGAGAAAGTTGAGATAATGTCCCATCTCATGCCAGTCCTCCTTTGTCTGCCTCTTGTTTCTCTGCACTAAATAAGCAGAATGGTACCTACCTTCTTTGTAAATTGCTGTAGAACTCCGAGTTGCAAAGAGCTGCTTGAGCAGCATGTCTCATAATTAATTGTTATCCTAAGCTTCCTCAGGTGCCTGACTGCTTGACTACTTAAGAATTTATGGGCATTTGGTAACGTCTGAAAATGAAAAGTCTCTTTAATATGCTTATGATAAGTATTTGCACTATTTTAGAAAGCTATTTTCATTCCACTCAGACACTTGTTAAATAACTTTTTAGAACTTGAACATTTACTGCTCATTTTATATGTGAAATAAATCAATCAGATTTAACAAAGGAAAGAATCTGATTTGCCCACAGCCTGTCTGAGCACAGAGGTGCCATTTTGCAATCTAATGAAGCTTTCAGTTAAAGAAATGAAAGGTAGGGGGGAGACTTTGATGCCTAATAAAAATGATTCAGCATCCTCATAACTTTGACAAGTAGTGTGACTTACAAACCTTCCAGTGGGGCTGTATAACAACAAAGTAGGAACTTGTAAGTCTAGACCACAGAAGATACCTACCAACAATGACGCATCCTCCCCAAATCTGAAAGAGCTTTGGAAAGGAAAGGACCACAAACAAAGCGAGTAATGAATAGCAGCTCATCAACTCCATAAAATCAAAGCACAAGATCTGCATAGGTGGACTTTACCACAGATACAGGATATCTAAACTTGCTAGTGCAGTCTCTCACCGCCTGTCTTGGCACTTGTCACAACTGCTGCACTTAAATTCCAGAGAGTGACTGACAGTTAAGGTTAATTATCATTTGGGGCTGCTGTGCTTTGGCCTCACATATGCTTAATGGATAGCAGATCGTCAGGGCTACCCAGCACTACGTGTGGCTCTCATATGGCTACAGGCTGTTGTGATTTAACCCCAACCAGCAACTAAGCACCATGCAGCCGCTCACTCACTCCTCCCTGGTGGGATGAGGGAGAGAATTGAAAGGGTAAAAGTGAGAAAACTTGTGGGTTGAGATAAAGACAGTTTAATAGGTAAAACAAAAGCCAAGCATTCAAGCAAAGCAAACCAAGGAATTCATTTCACTGCTTCCCATCAGCAGGCAGGTGTTCAGTCATCTCCAGGAAAGCAGGGCTTCATCACGCATAAGGGTTACTTGGGAAGACAAACACTATCACTCTGAACATCCTCCCCTTCCTTCTCCCCCCCACCCCCAGCTTTATATACTGCACATGACGCCATATGGCAGGGAATATCCCTTTGGTCAGTTGGGGTCAGCTGTCCTGGCTGTGTCCCCTCCCAACTTCTTGTGCACCCCCAGCCCACTTGCTGATGGAGTGGGATGAGAGGCAGAAAAGGCCTTGACTCTGTGTAAGCACTGCTCAGCAGTAATGAAAACATCCCTGTGTTATCAACATTTTTGCCAGCAGAAATCCAAAACATAGCCCCATACTAGCTACTATTATGAAAATTAACTCTATCCCAGCCAAAACCAGCACAAATCTCTTCTTACACGTCACTCAATTCTCTACTGTTTTTAAAACAATGCATTCTTTTTCTTTTTATTTTCCTGGTGCTTCATAGTTAATCAGTACAGAGATTAAACAGGGATTTTTATGTATATAAAAAGAAGAGTTCCTTAACACCTTTATAAATCATCCGTACTTCACAGTCTGAGGTTACTGCCAGATGGATATCTGTCGAGGCCTGTCTGAAGAGACTATTTGTGACTTTGATGTATTTTTCCTGTGCTGCTAACAAATGGGTCACAGCCCAGTTATGTGATTATACAACATGTTTACAGCTTCTGCCATACTGAGGATGCACAGAATATTGCTTGGCAGGAGCCAAGACATGCCTCTTGCATGGTATAAGTTCTGCGTCTCTCCTTTCCACCCCTCTACACACACAAGGAATCTCACACAGACGAAACTTCCTTGCTGTCACATTGGAGACTGGTGGGGCTGAGTCTCACAGACAGAAAGTCTCTCAATCTTTAATATGCTTTCAAGCTCAGCAACAAAAAAATGGATTAAAATTGTACTGCATGAAGGCTGCTGTGTTATGAAGTATCATCATCCAAACACTTTAAGTTGTATTCTATAACACAGTCTACCATAAGTTCAATTTTTGCTCAATCACTTGAAATGCACTTAGGAAAATTGCTCTTTTGCTGTTTTCACAACAGCTCTGGAAGTCAGCCTCTGGTTTAATGATGACTGCTTTAATCACAGTTTGGCTTGTTTCATTTTGACAGCATTGATGTAACAAATTATTTATTTTCTGTATGTTAAATATACTATCATTGCAGCTACCAGAATTTCGTTACTGGTGCACTAAATGCAAACAAGGTTTGCATCTCATTAAGGTAATTTGTGTGCGCATAATTTTCAGTAAACACAGTGAACGAAATCACATATCTTCCCTACCAGAAGTGTCATCTGAAACTATTTGTGCTTGTTTTAGTAACGGAAGTTATTTTTCAAGCCCCACTATATATAGCAAAACATGTGTTTTCTCAAACAGGAGAGCCAGACTGTGAAGCGAGCGCAGCACCCTCAGGCAGCAATCGCATTTAAAATATTGTTGCCCCATTAGGCTGAGCAACCCCCCCCAGTTTGCCACGAATCTCAGCATCCTGCTCGGCGCTGGGATTCTGCAGGGTCTGCAGTGAGGGAAGGGTGTTTGTTCCTACGCTGTGAGCGCGGGGACGGGCAATTCTGGCACTAATTTGTTCTGATCCCGCTGCCTCATTAGGGCAGTGTGGAAAAGATGGGAAATGTCTACCATGTCAGTGGATGTGAACTTTCTGCATGGAGCTGTTAACGCAGTAAATAGCTCAGGAGGAGGCAGGGAGACAGCTGGAGTACATTGTGTTTCATAAAGACTATACCGGGGCCTTGAATCTTCATTTAACCCATCACAGAGGTGACAAATATCCACCGCTTTGCTGCTGTGTGATGCCGCTGCTGCCTGCCTGTTAATTTATCTGTTTTCAGGCTGTCTAGACATTGTTTGGGTCAAAAAGTGCTGTCTCTCCCCTGCCGTGGGATTTGCCTGCTCAGCTCTTGCTGCGGGCTTCTGTGCCAAACGGGCTTTGCAGAAGAATGCTCCCTCTGTCTGGATGGCTTATTAACCAGGGCTGCGGGTGGATGGAGAGGTTTGCAATCAGGCCAAGGCTTCCTACAGATAAAGTTTATTTTAACCTCTTCTCTCTAAAAATACACTGTCGGGGATAAATAATTCAAATACTTTAGGTTTTTTCCCCTTGTGATTAAAAATCTGCCTAAAAGTGTCCTTGAAATGTTCTCTTCAGAGGTTCAAGCAGGTTTTGGATGGTCCAACCCCAGACTAAACTAAATGCCAGCCTGGGGCCCATGCTGTGCCTTCACTGGGTGGTACTGTGCCCAGCGCGATGGAGACACTGGTGCTTATCAGAACCCCTTGCTGTTGCTGCCAGATAAATGTTAGAAAATCCTTTATAAATGGTACTTCAAGTTAAGTAAAACTACTAATGAATACCGTGGCCATATATTTCTTGGGAACACTTGTAAAGATGTTGCCCTTTGGGGCACTCAAGTGCAGGGATGTTTTTTGTGTGAAAAAATCATCCAGCTGCCTTACCCTAATTGTTGCCATGAGACTCTCGGTTTGATTCAGTAGGAGATAACCAGAAGTTCCATAAAAGCACAATCCCTATTCACTATAAATAATGTTGTATTGCATTATATCTTCAATATCAGCATTGATTTCCTAATGTACCTACTGTGATCTTAGACTGTACTAATAATGTCCTACCTAGGGCTTAATGAAAAATCTCTTTTTATTTTCCTTTTTTGGAGAGAAAAATGGGGTTTGGATTAACTGAAATATTTTGCAAGGACTGGAAGGACTACGGAAAACATTTGTTGATCTTTGAAGAAGTAAGTCTCCCAAACCAAGGCATGCTCCATGCAGTGCGTGGTGGGAGCCATAGTTCCTATTTTTCATGTTCCCATTCCATTGTATCAATCAGCCTGACTTTATCTTCCAAGATTTACAGCTTACTCACGCCGCGTGTAACTCACCATTTCTGGCTTCTCCAATACAGAGCACAGTGCAAGTAGCCCAGCTAAGGGAGCAATAGCAAAAGAGGGCATAGGCATCTGTATTAGGGCCCACAGCATGGTTCTTACATGTACGTGTTGCTGTGTGTTCAGCAGAAATACTTAGAAATTGTATTTTTTGCCATAAATTCACATTTATGCATAAATAACTTTCAATACATGAAAAATCTGAGAAGAAGAAATCCACCCTCACTGGAAGAAAATCCTCCCAGCCCTCTCCGCTGGTTTACAGGTCAGCAAATGGGCTATGCCTGCTATCCACAGAGGGCCTGGAGATCCTTCTGAGCTGGCGACATTCTGTTGTAGGTCCCACAAAGGGAAAAGGATGTCATTGCTGAAGATTAACTTCTTAGGATTTTCAGCTGATTTTTTGGAAGACACGTCGCAGTTTTCTCACATCTGTTGACTATACCCAGTTATTTGCTGAATAGCGCTGTGAGCAACTCTTTGCTGGCCATTCTCTTACTGGAAAAGAGCTCGTGACCCTGAAATAGGCACCCAGACGAGGTGGAACTCGTATGGACTCGATTGACTTCAGCGAGGTTCTGCTGGAACCCTGGCTCTTGGCCACCTGGAGTGCAACCAAGAACCAGGCCCTCAGATGACCAGAGTTCAGGCAACTGTGCCCAGACAACAGCAATTAACTCTTTGAACCCAGCTCTGAGAAATTTTTGCTCCAGGCTTTTGTGCTCTACTGGGTCGGCAGTGATTAGTGCCTTTTAAGCAGTTTGCTAGCAAGGCTACTGAAGAGAGCCTGGAAGCAGCATGTGTTCAGATGAACAGAAATTCCTGACAGTGCTCACCCAGGCTGGCTTTAAGTCACTCTCACTGCAAGATTCTCAGGCTTCACATCTTTTCTCACAAAGCAAGGACTACAGAGAATCTTTGTTCAAAATTTTATCCCCCCATCCCACTGGAATTTAAAACAAAATGTCACGGAAATACAAGTGTTGTTAAAGCTTACTGTTACAAAGCCTAAATTTTAGGCCAAGTTAGACCTGAAAGAGTTTCTTTATTAGGTTTTTTCCATGACTAATTCTGTATTTTTTCATAAAATTTGCATAGGTTTTCTGAAATAGCTACAATCAATGCAGTAGTTTTACTCAAAGCACTTTCCAAAATACAAACTGAATAGAGAGGTACTTTCTCTGATTTACTTGTAGATCTACAGCTACAAGATTTTTCCACTGTCCTTTTTATTCTGAATGAGTAGGTTCAAACAATAAAACTACCCGTATCTTCAGGATGATGGTATAAAGCTATTGTTCACAGGACCTCACAGCTTCTCGTGCAGCTCCTGGGTTCTGGACAGCAGCTGAGGGGTGTCTCCCACTGAGGCAGGGAATGAAGGGAGGTTTAAGGAGAGGAAACCGTGGGGAGTGGGAGGGATGCTCAGAATAATTTAAAGGTCCTCATGTACTTTCAACCCACCTAAGTTGCTAACCTTCAGCTGTATCACTTACAAGTCTGCTAGAGGCACGTCCCAGAATCCTGTTCCTCACTGTGGTACAAATCTCATCCTTCTCTTCCCCTTCACCATCCAGGCCGAAATGTGCCTCTGGCACTGTCTGAAGCTGCGGAGGACTCCACAGCTCAGCATTAACTTGGGAGCCACCTGAGTAGGCCCCTGTTACTTACTTTCATGTCAGGTGTCTCTTGCTGTGCTCATGGCTGATGTACTGCGGTCATGATTTTACTGACCTTCCTCTCTCTAAATCAGACGCTAAGAGCAAAGGAGTATATTTCACTTCTCCAACTTGTAATTAGCCAGAAGCAAACCAAAGTCAGGCAGTGTTTTCCTGTTGCCTTGGCAGACTGGGAGGCTCAACCCTGTTCACTTACAGGGGCATCCAACTGAACACCGGCCCCCTGAGCTCACCCCCAGTTCTGCCAGGGATCTGCAGGGTGTTTTCTGGATAGTCTTCCTTCTGTGTGATGAAGCAGGCCAGAAGTCACGACAGGAGAGGAGGAGATGGAAGAAGTGGGTTCAGTTCCTTGGTCTGCCAGGGACTTCCCACATGACTCTCAGCCAGATATTTTATGCTCTTGTGTTTCAGTTCTCTGTCTCTAAACCAGGGCAAATAAGGCTTTCATACTTCACTGTGGTGCCACGAGGGCCCATTAGAAACTGTAACATCCCCTAAATTCCATGGGAGAGATGAATGAGTTGGTTTATGCACAGACCTAACAGCTGTAAGAGTGGGTACTCCTTTTAGTGCATCCTACTCTGGAGATTTGAGGTAGGCAACCTGTTTGTAACAGCAGTGGGCTCTAGAGAGAGAGGGGATGTACCTGGAGCCTGTAGCCGTTACTGGGTTACAGGCAATAAAGCGTAAGTTTGTGCTTATAAAGGATAAGAGCAAGTGCCTCTTGCTCTGATGCCTTGGGCAATTCAGGAGTGTGGGCAGATAACACAACGCGGCTATCACTTGGATGCCAATGTCAAAATTGGACAAGATCCAATGCAGACTCATCAGTCCTTGCTTTAGGCACATTTAAACATGTACAGGACATTTCCAGTAGGTCTGTGGGGCAGTTTTCAGTTTGACAGCTACATTACATTGTTTTTTAGGAATAAAATATCCGTTGATGGCACCCAAGAAGTTACTCTTCCCTTACTCAACACTCAGAGACAGTAGGTTTTAGAGCTGTAGAGACTGCTGATCCCAACTCAGCAGGTGATTTTCTTTGATTCATCTTGTGCTGTTTTGTCAGCTCAGGTTCCCTATAGCTTCCTGTCTGGTGAGTACACATAGACGACTTAAGGACTTTATTTGAGATATTGGATTTTACTTGATGCAAAACAGTTGTCATGGAGAGAGCATCTTTCATCTCTGCTGGGCTTATTTTGAATTGATAACCCTCATGTGAAGAAAGCTGGCCTTCCAGCCCTCTTGTTCCTTGGCGTCTCAAACCAGTAATAGTGCTATGGTGGCCTTTACACCTGAGAGGACATAGTGAGTTAACAATTCTATCAGAACTTGTTGAAAGTTTGGGAGAGTGAAAATAAACAGTAAGGAATGTTTGATTCTCTATCCACCATTTGAAGTTGATAGAACAAAAAACCTTGTGCAGACATGCAAATATTTCAGGGCACTGGTAAAAACCCCACACCCATTCAAAGTTTGCTATATTCACTTTTGATATTCTACTGGTCTTGATATTCTACATAGATTGCAGCACGCCTCCCTTTTGTAAGTTTTAGTTCCTTTTTCACTTTTTGAGATGAGGTTTCTTCATTATGCCCAGACACAAACTGAACTGAAATACAAATGCAAGTAGTTTTTGCCATCAGAGTATTTTCCTAGATGTACTCTTACTGCAGTCCATGTCCTCAGTCTCATAGAAACACTCGTTTGCCTTGTAACCCTGTGATGGCCAAACAACAAACCGGAGCTCGAAGTTGCTGTTGCTCTTAGTTGCTGATAATTTTGTTCCTTTTTTTATTCCATCTGAATTCAGTTTACAGTTCAGCCCACTTCTGTTCCTGTTGGAGTTTTTGCTCCATAAACTGTATGTCTGTCTCCCTGACTGAAAAGTCAACAGTTACCACACTTTCATTTCCTCCTGTGAGGGTGAATCATAACCAAGCAAGGGCTGTAAGACCAAAAACAAAAGGAGAGAGAAGCAGTGTCGTGGATCTGCTTCTCCAGGCTGTGTGAGCACCTCAGGGTGCCCTTTACAAATGCAGTCCATGAGCTGAACCTGAAATCGTTTCCTTTGCAGTGGCTGAAGTTAACTGACCCTTGAAGGTTTGGTTGGTGATTCCAGTTGGATGAACTCGAGCCGTCCAAGGAGAGCAGCTTCACGGCACTGTCCCCCCTGCTTCTTGAATGTGCCCTCTTGTACTCATCTACAGCACCAGAGGATGGGCTTGATGACCTAGGTGGGCCTCCCAAGCCTACATCTGTGGCCTCTGAACATTCAGAGAGATGTTCAAACATTCCGCAAAACATGAGCCCTAGGCTGGGACTGTGAATGTTGGGGTGCAGTGTGGGGTTTTTTAATCTCCCCGTTCTGAATCGGCTTCTGCACTGAATGAATGTGTATGGATTACTATCAGCTTTCCTAAAAAGTATCTTTGGAGGGCAAAAACTGCTAATGCAGTAGGGTTTGTGTGACTTTATCATTTGCTTTTAACATGATTTGTAGCTGTTTAGTGCTTATTTTGATAAACTACTTCCCCATGCCAGCAAGGTAGGGCTCTTGCAGACTATCATGCCAAGTTTGGCTTATAGAGAAGAGAGAAGACAAAATACATGTTCAAATAATCAAACATATATATGTGTGCATGTGTTTAAAGACTAATATTTGAATAGAAAATACAAGAAAAATTATTTCCATTTTCTTGAGAAAAACGAGTATTTTCTGATCAACCTCAGAGTTAGAAATAACCTGAAATTTACTTCACTGAGAACCTTCCTTTGCTTTCATTTCCGCAATGCAATTAATTTTTTTTTAAAAAAGCAAAGCTAGAGATCTGGCATGGTTTTCGAAACAAATGGGTGTTCATCTGTTCTGTGACATCTCGAACAAAGGCAGCCCATGAAAGTATTAAATAATCAAATTACATGGTGGTGTGGGGGATTGCTCAACTGGACACACTGATGAAAATGCCAAACAAAATGCTCCATCCAAGGACAGTAGGCATCGCTTGCATGTTTTCACTTACTCTAGTGCAAAAAGGAAGCAGTGGAACTGTACTGCAAGTCAGTTTGAGGTGAATGTCAGTCCAGAAATAATTTATACTGAGGGACTTTCAGTCTCACATTCTGGATCTTCAGGAGATGCCACCTTACTTGAACTTGCAGTTTCTCTGAATTTTCTACTGTAAGTTAGTCATGGCAAAAGTACTCACTAAGTGGAAGTATCAAAAATTTGGCAGATGTTTGGGAAAAGATGTTCTGCAGTTTGTTGAGTTTTGCTCATAGTTGAACCCTTTTTTGTCCTCTGTGGTTTGGTGCAATGCCCATCGGTGTTCATGGAAAACTCCAGTTGAACTGGATGAGTTTTGCAGAGCTCGTTCTGTAACATGACAAGTTTCTTCCATTCATGCTAGAAAGAACGGAAAGTGCTAAACAAACTGTGGGAGGTGGGTGACCCCTGTCTGTGCCAGGTCCCCAGGTTCTGCCTTTGGATATGGAAAGGTAAGTTTGAAGAGAAAAGCCAGTTTCCCTGGAATGGCTGAATTCTGACCTGAACCAGCTCTTGGGCTCATGTAGGCTTTTGAAAAACTGACATTTTTCTCTATGAATCACACATGGAATTTGCATCTTATGTCACACACACACAGAGTAGTGGAAAGAATATGACTCAGTTATATTCTTTTTTATGAATTGAACTCTAAGACAAGATGTTTCGCATTGTTTTGTCAAGAAGTCTCTGTTCTCCCTTTTATCTCCTCCAACACCCACCCACGCAGAGACGCACACACTCACTACCCCTTACTGTACCGCATGCTCTCACCACTCCTGCGCTTTGACCCTTCTACTGGAAGTTGTTTACTGCTGCCTATTCCCTTCAGTGACAAGTCACTGCTGTCATTACTGTGTAGTTATTATTATTTTTGTGCCAGTCACTCATCTGGACGGGAAAGCTTTAAGAACCTTAATTACTTTGTGGCCAGACATGAAGCTGTATTTCTAAAAGTAGCTTTTCTTTTTTGGATTGAGTTCATTTCCTACAGTGTCTCGTTTTATGAGTTTGCTAAAAGCTTTAAGGTTCTCAGGAACCCCCGTACTTTCTTCTCAAACACACACACACACACACAAATAAATATATAAAAAGAGTTGAAAATCTGGAAAAATCAAATTATTTTCACCTCCTGTCAATCACCCACATGGAGTCATCTGCAGTTTCGCATACATACTCGGCTTTTGCTTCTGGGCTAAACACCTCTCTAAAATGATCTTTGTGATTACTGTATGCTATAGTTCAGGACCCTTCCAGCTGAAATGTTCTATAGAAAATATCACTGTTATTCTCAACGTGTAATTTCTGGCAGTCACCACCAACTATGTTCATTTTTATGTTTTTTAATAGAAGTGCAGCAGAACTGGCAGAGAGATAGTAATTCCCTTGAAGCTATGTCCCCACTGATTTGATTTCTCCTTGACAGCTTATCCATCATGCTATATGCTTATTTAGACAAATAAATAAAAGGGTTGTTATCTGCCAGCCTGGCCTGAGGGCTTTTAGCAACACCAGAAAGTCTGCCGGCTTTCCTTTCAACATTCAACAAGGCGATTAGGGAATCACATTATGGTAAGTGTGGATACTGCATGCTTGAGTGGGAGAAGAAGAGCTGGTCTGAAACTTGTGAATCCATGAGAAGTCCAGTGTTGATTGCACAGTAACATACCTCTGATGTGGAACTAAAAGAAAGACCCCCTGAGCAGGGATCAGAGAGGTGGTTTAAGAGAAACTTAAGCGTAATTCTGTAGAGACCCAAACAGATTTGGGTCAACTGAAACATTTTGTGAATTCCTGTTAAACGTAACAAGTTGTTTCATTCTTAAAATTTAAGCAAGTAAAAATATTCCCTTTCAACTTTTTTAGATGAAACAGTACACCTTCAAGAAATGTACCTGGTTTTATTTTTTAAATGCTTACAAGTGAAGCATTATGAACCATAAGTTGAAGCAATACCTTTCACTTCAAACTAAGTGACATATTTTACTCATCCTAAATGATTCATTTAAGTTAGTTAAAAAAAAAAAAAGAACAAAAAAAGACGTTTCCTTTTGAATCTACCCCAAAATGTTTTTTCCACAATTTTTCAGTACAATTTTGCAAATAACTCCTTTCCTTTAATAAGAAACCCTGTAGTGCATCCACAGAAACAGCCATTCCTCCACAGGAGATTTTCTATCTGTCTTTCAGTGAGAATAAACCAGCTTTTCACCACTCCTGGCTGCTGAGGGCAGACCTGAGGGCAGACTGAGGGCTGAAAGGAACCTGCTTGGCCTTACGCTGTTCAGTTATGTGATGTACTGGCCAAACACAGACAGGCTTGGAGCTTCTCCTAGGCAGGTAAACTGGGGGTGAAATTACAAGCAAAAATTTGCGCTGTCCTCAAACTGCGGGCTGGATTTTTAGAAGTTAGGCAAATAAATTAATGCAGTACTGTATGTCTGTTTGCAAAGTAAAATTCCAGAGAATTTGACGTGAAATTCCAATTAACATGAAAGTCTCATAAATGTTTGAGTCTAGTTCTTTGGGTCCATATTGTATGCAAGCAACTCCCTTGCATGTGCAAAGAAGGCCCATGTACACTGTCTTGATTTTCTGCAAACTCTAGATTTCACTGCACAATCTACCCTGGAGGATTTCATAATGTGGGATAACGGGATAACTGTGAGTTAGGCAGAAAGTTAGCTTTGAGGCACAGCCCTAATATCTATTTGAAACTGTGCATCTTCACCCAGGCATCCATAAAAAATTCCAAGTTGAAATAAAGCACAGAGCTGTGCCTATATTTGTATGGGTATCTGGAGAAGACTTGATCTCATCTGGCCTGATCAAACATTGCCACCAACTTCATAAGGCTCTGATAAATAGTAACTTTCCAAGGATTACTTCATTTCTCTCTAATCTGGGTTGGAAAGCTGGAAAAACCTGCCTTATAAAAGAGAATGGGCTCATCAAAATTAAGATCTCCCCAAGTTCAAAGACCTGAAGGAGTAACAAATTATATCTTCCCTTAGCTTTTTTAATAAATTCATTTCATTAGGGAAGGTTTAAAGTGACAGCTTTTAAAAATCACTTTTCGTTCTTTGCCTGTTCTCTCTTTCAACAACACAATCACACCCCAATTAACTAACTGTACTGCTTACAATAAAGACTAATGATCTCCACTGGCCCCCACCTCCATTAGCAGCTTCAGAATCCCACCAGAATCCCAATTAACACATTGATTTGCTTAAAAGGAAAATAGTGATCTTTGGCTGTCCATTCCACCAGCTGTGTGTTCCATCACCCAGTCTCCAGCAAGTCCATTGATTTCCTGAAAATAAAAACAGCAAATGTCCATTAATTCCCCTCCCCTAACTGCAGGGTCCCACTCTGATTCTTCTTTTTGCCAGAGGTCACTGGGACATTTTATCTAAGAAGCTTAAAGACTAATATGCCATGTTTCTCTCCTGCTGACCCACCGGTTCATCAAACTGATTCCAACTGACTGCTGGTGTGGGACTGAAGGAAAATGCTCAGTGAGGATGTTAGCTGCATGCTGCCAGTTCCAACTTGGTGAAGCATCCAGATAAACCGGGTAAAGAAAAGGGTCATGCAGGCTTCTATGTTAAGGTTGTGTCCTCTACAATCACACTCTGATAATTAGACGTTGTAATGAGGGAGCCCTCATTATCGGAAGCTATACAAGGAGTCTGCAAATGTTATTCTTGAGGCTGGCTGGAGGTCAGGAGGGAGCACATCCACAATGCTGATTTGCCCCAAGGCCCAGCAGAAAAGCAGCAGTTCTTGTGTGCCCAAAGGGAACTCTGCTTGGGGACTCCTTGTGAGAGAAAGCAGAAGTTTGAAACAGGAGAAGCTTGATGTCCAAGAAGTTTCCCATTTGAGAGTACTCATCATGCTGCGCAATACACTGCAGACAGAGGTTATAAATAATTGGGAAGGAGTGACCCAATTGGGATAACAGAACCAACTTGCCTATAAGCTCTTTCAAGCACTTACCAGGCTGCACGGTGTTAGAAATTTCTTCAGGATGTGCATGAAACAATAATGCAGATGGCTTTTTGAGTAAACGACACCAGGCACCTTCTGAGGTTTCATCACAATGTACAGACTGCACAGATGGAAAATGCCACCTTCCGCTGGCCACCTAAGTACCTGCTTTTCACAGGCAGGCTACAGCGACAGAAGCTTGCTCTCCAATTGCTGACGCCAAAACCCACAAGACTCCTGTAGTTAAAAGTGCAATAAAAACCACTGTGAAATAATAACCAAGTGATAAAATTACAAGTAGGAACACATAAAAAAAATCACATGCGCTGCAGGAACGATGATAAAAGCCTGCCTCTCAACCTGTCTAATCTCACACGCAAACCACACCCTTGGGTATTGCCAACCGGCTGAAAGCAAGAGTAGGAGCAGAGTAAGTGAAACCACATGAATGTGTGAGGTGTAGCAACCATTCTGAATCCGTATTATAGCATTTTACTGCCTATATGAGATTTCTTAGGAAGGCTTCCTCCCTGACTGGTTTTGAGAACCAGAAATCAATGCGACTTACACAGACATCTCAGGGTATTCCACAAAATGGTCTCAACATACTATAAAGTTATTGCCGACAGCTGTATTGTACCATCCGGCAGCGATATCTTAATCTTAATGAAGTCAACAAAAGGTTTGCTAATGTCTTAGACAAAGTCAAGGTTTCACTAGCCTTACACTCCAGTCTCCATGAATGCAAATTTCTTTCCCTACCAGGTAATTTGAACAATGTTCACCTTCGGTTTTTATGGAGAGAGCACATTGGGGCAGGCCAAATCCTACGTGGTTATTGAATTCAAAACCAATACTTGCATCAATTTTATTTTGGTTTTGCGGTGGGGTTTTATCCTTCCCTAGCATTTACTGGACTTCAATTGGAAACATAGAAAAAGTACATATAAACCCCAGCTGCATTAATCTTTTCACTTAGCGAGATCATTCTACATAGTGAATGAGATTAACAGGCTGCAGCTTGAACATCTATGCAGCTTTTAGGTTCACTACTGGATGCCGGCGTACTACTAGAGATTTGGAGATAACGACAGGGCATTAGACAGTCTCTAAATCACAGCAATTATTTTTGATGAGAATAAAATGAAGATAAAGTAGGAAATAGCATTGCACTTTCAAAAGACTGATTACAGGGCCTAAAACCTGGGCAGAAAGGTGTGTGTATTTTAGCAATATGCAAACTGAATGTTAAGGAAAGCCTTGCGTTTGTCATTGTTGCAGCCAAGCCCAAAGCCAAGCACCCACGGCATGCACATTTTGAAATTCCCCTTTTTAAGGGATTAGTGGGAGGGATATGATCCCAACCAAATGCAGTGTTTTCCTGCTCGGTGGGTGAAAGTGCAACTTCTGCTTTCTGACTTCTTCTGTACGCGCTCATCTACAGCCTACTTATTCACCAAAGTGCCAACGCCAGTTCTGAAGAAGAGTCTTCTGGAGAAGACTCTCAGCCTACCTGAGAGTTTGCCAGTATGCCTGCATCTGTGTCCGTTTCCTTCTCACTCTTTCCCCCTTCTTTAACACTCATAAATTATTGCTAAGTGATTCCCATTTGCAGTAAGAAGACAGTTGGGTTAAACAATTCAAGTTTGAATTCTGTTCCAAAACATGTGATCACTTGTAGAGCTCAAAGCTAATTGAGTCTGACAGTGCACGTGTGATGGCAGATCAGGAATATTAAAGCCATTTCACTGATAGGTAAACAAAAGTAGGTAAAAGTAATATAATTTCTCTGCGCTCACGCTGAAAAACTGTTATGAGAGTGAGATGAAAACTCAACATTTCTGATTGTCTAGTGCCATGTCCTACGTAAGAGAAAAGCTCTCCATGAAACTACAATCTCTAGTTATTAATTTCTGTACTGTGAGGACTTGGGATCTTGTTTTCAAAATAACATCTGCTAAAAAACACAGGCTAATAGATACATCTGCATTCACGAGGAATAATGTAGCTCCACATTCAGATTTCCACATACAAATCTTGAATTAGTCTTCTAACAAGTTCATTATGTGAATGATGTTTAATTTGCACATGCTGTTTTGGCAACTGTCTGTGCAATTTTCAACACGCAGAACTGCATGCCTGCCCTTTGGAAACTGAAGCTCTTTAGCAACCCTTCATGTAAAATTCTGTATTTTTCTTTCATTGAATTAAGCTGATCTGAGAACTCTGAGATCTTTTTTTAATTATTTTTTAAAGGGAAATAGAGAATATTACAAACGACATCCTTAAAAATAAGTTAAGAGTATGATTGACTTTGAAATCACTTTAGTCTTCTAGTCTTTAAAGAGGTTTATTCTGATTAACTGACCTGAATGTTAACAGAACTGGAATTTTAATTTGTATTCAGACTGTAAGAATATCATCCACTCAGATGAGACAGCGTTGTTTAATTAGGTCTAGCAGTTAACTCAGAAGAAAGTAAATGTACTGCTAGAGGTTTGGAAGAGTGCTACGGGCTCCTGGGATTTGCAGGAGTTTGGAGAAGCTTAAAAATAAGAAATCAGTAGCTTTAGGAATTAGAAATGAGTGCTTAGAAGGTATCGGAAATGTTCTGCAAAGTCTGTAGTCAGCATCTTTTAAGCTTGTGCTTCCCATTAGTGTAATGACCTTGGAAAGATTTAAAATTTTGCAATCCAATAAGTAAAGTAAATCACATATATGTAAGGTCTAATTTCTGATTCCAAAGAAAGCCCTCAGATCTGATGATAAATGTGATATCTACAGTGTCTTCCACTGGATTCTTTGTGTTTCATTTAAGATGCGAATGAGCTGTGAAAATTAGAAGTAATGTATAGGCCACAGACAGCAGCCATCGATAGCAATAGAAGGATATTATCTCCACAATTGTAGTTTCAATCTTTGCAGTTTTCTCTATAGTTGATAAAATAAATTATACATGTTCTTTCAGATGACTATGGCCACATAGTTTAACACATTGTTGAGGCTTTGCTTCTGGTGCATTTTTTTGTTTTCTTGTTATTTTGGGGCATTTTGGTTTTAATTGAAAGAAGCACTGCAAATTACAGACTGACATATTTTTGATGAAATGACAAGCGAAGCACAAAGCCATACAGAGTTGACAAAAAGAGACAGGAAAAGGGAACTGTTCTTTAAAGTTATAAATGTGAAAATTGATTCAAGAACACTAGCTGTTTTCAATTTTTTATTACGACGTATTTTAAGGACGCCCATGTTCTTACAAACTGGGGTTTATGTTCTGATATGAAAATATAATTAACTCTTAAATTGACACTTTATGTCCTGCGGAGTGCAGTTTTTCTGCTCTCAAGTGCATGCAGTTTGTAAAGAAACATGGTGGCAGTAACACGTCTGAAACTGGGGTGTCCTTCTGCAGGAGTCACTGGCACGGGTGCTCCCTTTGGGCCTGCCTGCACCCGAAGGAGCCGGAGCGGTTTGCCGGATGGGGCTGGCTGGAGGCTGAACGCCCCGGCTCCAGGGGCTGCCACAGAGGGGATTGCCTGTCACCCTGCAGCAGGTCACCTGCAGATGCTTTTTAAGCACCTGCCTAAGGGCACCAGGCTGGGAAGTGGCTTGTGTGGCTTTCCAAACACACTGTGAGAAGAAGAAGTACTGGTAGTGCGTTTTGAGCATCTGGTTGTCCACCGGATTTCTCTGTCACATCAGAAGGGTATGTGGAAATAGCCATATTTTCAATTTCCCAGTTAACTTTTATTCCCTATGTTCATGTATATTCCCTATAGTTTGCTTTAGTATCTGGCTTATATGAAAGCCTGTGCTGCAGAAGATATTTGCTAAACCAAAGGCCCTTTCTCAAAATGCCTGAAGTAAACGGAAAGGCTCGCTGTAGCAAAGCATCACAAAACCCCTCTGAACACAGCTGTCATTGTATTGCAGCAATGTGGAGGAGCTCACGGGGCCGAAGGCACAACTGAGATGCGTTTCCATAAACCACACAGCAAACACCCTGCACAGCCACCCCTGCAGTCTCTACACAGTGTGTGCAGGGAACGCAGGGCCTTCAGCACACCACATTACTTCTTGCAACAGTAATTCTCCAAAGCCAACGCAAAATGTCTCTTTAAAAGCTAGAAAGGTCTGGAAGAGAAAAGGTATTCTTGCTGTTGCTTTGAAAGTTAACTGTAGAATCACAGAATATGAATTTCATTGTCATTACATTCTAACGTCACAAGTTTCATTGTCAAAATCCATAAACACAGTGTTAAAACAAATTCCACAGTGGGGCTTTTTAGATTCAATCTTGTATGATTGTACAGTAGCTTCATCTTAATACCTCTGCTTAGGTAGCAGTGAAATGATGCACTGTTTCCATCAAGGTAGTAAACAAAACCTCATTTTGCTCAATAGAGCAAAGAAAGAAATCAGATGTCATTGTTCTTTGGTGGCAACAACTTTCTACCAATTCAATACAGATGACAAACATAGGCTTCAAATGACAAGGATCGTAGAATGGTTTGGGTTGGAAGGGACCTTTTAAAGGTCAAGATGACCAAGGATGGACTGCATCCCATGTATTCAGAAGAATGAAATTAACTGCTAACACTTCACGCAACCACAGCATCCGCTGCACTGGAACAGTGCTTCGCTGTGGTCTTCATTTCTCATATGTTTCAGTGGGTCGCTACTACTTCTTTACCATGTCATGCGAATAATCTGATCAACATTCATGAGATATTCTGGCCTCGCCGTACTGGAAGGTCGATACAAGTGAAAAGGTAGCTGGTAGCACATGGGAAGCGCAGGTCAGTGTTGAGCTGTGGGAGCACTGGGCAAAGTTACCAAAAATATTTCCTTCAGGGTGCACTGTGCATCACTACTCCTCTGGGAAGCTGAGGAGGTATAACACATTTTTTCTTTGCGTAAAGTGTTTCAAACATGGACACTTTTTCAACAAAATGTCACAAAGCAGGGGCCCTACGTGGATGGCATTCCCCTCCCTAGCTTTTATGGGCCCATGATCAGAGAAGAAATCACTGCTCTCCTTGCCTGTGCTGATGAGCAGCGTGAGAGGATGCAGCGGTACGTTTGTCAGGAGCACAACACAGTAGGTCCAGTTTTGAAACAGTCAAAAAAAATAGAGACAAAATCCCAGGGACGGGACAACAGGAACTATCTGAAATTCAGAGACTGTGAGTGAGAAGACCGAAAGAATTGGATTGGTTTTGTCTGGGGAAAAAAGATTAAGGGCATGGTAATAGCCTAGTGCCATGGAGAAGGGCGATTTAAGGAGGGTGATGGTTAGTTATTTCCCTTCTCCACTGGAGGCAGGACATCAGTTTAAGAAGAAATCAGCTTAATTTGCAGCAAAAAAAAAAAGATTTAGATTGGATATTAGGAAAAACTTTCTGCTTATTAGGAGAGTTAGGTAGTGGAACAGACCTTCTGGGTTAGTTTTAGATCTCATTCTCTGAAAGGTTTTTAAGGCTGTGTTACACAGAGAGGGAAGGCAGTAGTACCACGGGGATAATCCATGTGTAGAAGTGTCTTACACCATCCAGCACAAGGAGAGGACATGCAATGTTTGCGTCAGGCCATTTTGTGCTTCCCTTATCAGAAGAAGTGGAGGTAGTTTGGTCGAGGGAAGGTGTGTATAGCTATGCAAGCATGCCACTAACCTGACCCAGTTTCACCGAAACTTTTATTTCAGACAAAAATGGGAGGCTATAAGAAAAGTTCTATTTCTGGAATTAATTATTTCACTTCTGATTTTCTTTATAGTAAATTATATATGTTTCTATGTATTTTCAAAAGTCTGCATCAAAACATACATTTTGGTTTTATTGAAATAAAATTTAAAACCTGAGTATAAATTATATTTACCCATAGTTTCCAGGGAATTTCAGGATTTTAGATCCTTATTCTTGTTTGGAAAAGAAGCAAACCTCAGAAGCACTAAGTCGTTTATATCTTGGAATGGCTCTGTTCTCCACAGCCCTTGTGTGATCTTTGGCCTCTGGCAACTGGCAGGGCTCCTCAGGGTGCCCAGGGGAAGCACGGGAAACTGAACTGCTCGGTGCTTCCGGAGATTTGTGGATTGGATTGCGCTTCCCATGCTGCTGCCTTGACCTCAGCATGGCCAATGCCCGCATCTCCAGGGGACGGGTGGAAGACAGCCTGTGAACATCTTCTGCAGTTCCCTTTTCCTCTTCCTGGCTTGACAAAAGCTTTAATTGTCCTTGTAGAGTTTTGTGAGACTCTTTATTTCATTTAGAGGGGATGAGAGAAAAGGATGAGAATCTCATAGAGCATTCTGTGTCTGAATCATGGCTAAAGTTCAAACAAACTACTTGGTGCACTGGAGTGGCCGGGCAGCTTCAGAGGCTGCAGCATTCCTGCAAGTCCTGCAGCATCAGACCTTGGCGGGCAAAAGGCGGCGTGTTCTTGAGCTGACTGACGGTGGTTTAAGCAGATTCCTCCAGAGCAAGCCCAGACTGGAGAGGTTCGTTTAAGACATCATCAGCCATCTCCTCATGAAGTAATCAGCTAAAGAAATAAGACTGGGCAGATGAAAACCTGGGAAGGTAATGGAATCTGGGGGAATGGAAGTTAGCGCTTGAAACAATTAACAGTCAGAGGTGACTTAAGGTGTACAGAGAAGAAACAACTGCTTTTTATTAAAAATTCATTTCAGTTTCGTGGGCAGGCTGGAGAAGTCATTCCAGCACAGTCTGACTTCAGAGAAATGCCTCCCAAATAGAAGGACGCAGCCCAGCTAAGCCGTACCGGCGCGACACAAGACAGAAGTGTTATCGTCAGAGCAGCTTCCACCAGCTAGACATGCCCCGGCTGAAGAACACTAGAGAACTGAAATGAAGTGTCCTTGGTGCAGGGAAATTTACCGCCTCTTCTGCAAAAACTCCTCTCACCAAACTCTTCAAGATCCTACCAGTCTCATATCGCGGAACCAATGATGCACCCGGTGTGAAACATTACATCACCGGCACCCGGCTCCATTGGCTGGTCCCACCCGCGGACAAGCCATTTCTGCCTGCACCTTTTCAAAGCTGCTGCGTCTCCGGAATTAACTCTTTGAAGGCTGTCACCTAGGGACAAGTCTAAATTTTTGGCTGATGCTTGTACACACATATTTAATACAAGAGATTTTGTTAGCCACAGCTTGAAACTCCAAAAGAATAGGCATATCTCTTCAGTTCAGATTATTTCTCAGCCATCACTGCAGAAAAATGAACTGTATATTTTCTGTCCTTCAGGGAAAAAAATGAAGTTGTCAGTGATATTATAAAAAGCAGAATAGGCTGAATCAATAATACTGTGCAGCCTTGGTAAATAAGACATTTATAAGGGAAAGAGAAGGGCTGCTGCTGCTGCAGTGTAACAAAAAAAAAAATTCCCCTAACTGGTTAATTAGATTAATCGGCAGCACTGCAAAAAAGATGCTGCAGATGCAGGTTAGCTCTGCCTTGCTTGGATTTGTATTGCTCTATTTCAACTTGCATCCAAAAATAGCTGGTAGATTCAGACGGTGTTGCAGGAAAGAGAGTGGGGGACAGCTGTGTGTGTATATAGTTTGCGTGTGTGTTCTTTCCCCTTTCCAAATTTCCAGTTTCCCTAGTAAGTGTGAGAAATCAGTTTCATAAGATTACTGCCCAAAATCAGCTGATGAAACCCATTGCATTCTAAGTAATTTGGTTATATAACTTTTCAAAAAAAAAAAAAACAAACCCACAGGAGAAAAAAAAAAAACCCACACACAGAAAGATGCAAGGAAGTTTCTGGAAGATCATTTCTTGCCTAACTTTTTTTTTTCTTTTTTTTTTTTTTTTCTCCCTCCTGAAGAAATGTTGTTCCAGGGAGTGTCTGACTAGTTCTGCAGCTTGGCAAAAAAGCCAGACGTTACCTCATAGCTGCGGCCAGACAGCCCATTTCTATGCCAGGCAACCACTGCAGAAGCGCACAGCGCAGGGCCCTGCTTGATTAGCACTTCTGCTGTTTGGAGAGTCCTGGAGTGTTTTGTTCAAGGTGGGCTGCTGAGTGGGGACTCGGTGTGCTTTTGTGCAAATGAGCGCGCAGGCGGGGGAGGCACGGGGGGAGCGGGGAAATTAGGGGCAGAGGGAAGGGAGGCAGAGGGACACAATAGGGGAGGTCTGTATTAATATTCCGCATTCATGTTATCTTTGGGAAACAGGATCTGTTTGATCTGACCTGGTTAAAAAAAAAAATAAAAAATAAAAACAACCCATGAAGTACCACATCCTAAAGGTCAAAGAAAGAGATGGAGAAACAAAGAGCTGTAATGACAGAGCAGGTCAAACTGAATTCAGTGTTTAATTGTCTCCCTTGTGCCTCATCAAATAGCTTTCTTTAAAGCAAGAGGGATCTTTTCTTCCAGCAAAAAAATTACCAATTCATCAGTGAGCTGGAAGGTGACAAGTGTTTGTAAACATTACACTCAATGTAATTTTCTCATCCTCTCCCTCATTGTTGATTTACCTTGTTTGACTGTGTCATTTACCTAGTAAAGCTGGGTCTATATGCCGTGTACCATAGGTGCTAGGGTCCCTGCGCAGAATTACAGCTGCCCTGCGTTGCTCTGCTGTGCTCCTTGGCAAACTGTGCCACTGGCACAAAAGCAGGGCAAGAGCAGGGCACAGGGTGGGCAGAGACCTCAGCCCTGCACCGCCTCACCTCCTCCTGGCATGTCCTAGGGTGACTTCTTCCAGCAGCTGAGGTGTGGTTCAGCGCGCTGGAATGGAGATCGGCTGTGCATGAGCTGGGAAAGGAGATGGTGCATCCACGTAACAGCCCAGGGTCACGTTCTTGTGTCACACGTAGCTGCAGGGATGCTGTAGGGCAGTGGAGCTTCATGACCTGTCCTGATGTATTGCCTCTGTTCTCATAAATGATGGTGGGAATTTCTGTTTGGAAGAAAAAAAAAAAAATTAATAACTTTATTTTACTGAGTGACAAGATAACTACTAATGAACTCACCCTTGTATCTGAGAGTACTGCATGATGGTCAGCGAATTTGATACCAGAAAATGTATGGGTTTAGATTATCTTTAGTAGCCAGTTTTCCAGATGAGAAAAGTTATCGATAAAGAGGTAAAATGAGTTGGGTTTGGTCACATGTAAAATCAGTGGTAGGATCGAATCCTTAATAGCTCTTCACTGAGTTGTATCTTTGACTCTTAGTGCAAGATGTGCGCCCATGGGAGGCATGAATCAGTCCTTGTTCAGGATAACTTCTTCCAAGTCTTGGGTTTTTGTTTTTTTTTTTATTTTTGGGGCTTACTAAGAAAAGCAGATTCACAGATTTTTAGAAACTTCATCTGGAAGTTGGAAGAGGAGTGAGAGGGACTAAATTGTTCTGCTAATGGACTTAGGGTAAACGTGGGATCCATCTGACTCAGTTAAGACCGAGTCCAACTGCTGTATTATAAGGCCCAACAAAATGTGTCAACGCTAGGGATGGGGAAACCACAAAGGGAGCTTTTCAATAATTTATAAGAGGAGGTGGGTTCTAGGTCTTTCCAGCTTCACACAAGTGGGCTAAGAGGCTGGTAATTCCAGTCCTCTCTCCAGTTTCAGCATGGGAGTACAGTTGCTCCAGCCAAGTCCTTCTGCTCAGGACTCTTGGAGGACTGTGCCCTAGAGGTGTCACCTAGGTTGTGTGCTTGCTAGAAACATCACAAGCTCATTGGGGCCAGAAGAGAAGGAGATGGAGATTCCACCACCGCCAGGAGTTCTATCATCACACAGACAGATGTGCAGCTACCGGGCTTTGGGTCTGTGGTACAGGTTCAGGTATGGCCTGGTTTGCAAAACCAGCACCAATTATAGCTGGGAAACTGGAAGAGCCCATGAGACAGAGGAGAATGGTGGACACTTGCTGCATTTGGTCTTCTCGGAGCTCTCCCAGAGCTGTATGTTACTGGCTCTCAGACCACGGCCTGGCTCAAAACCATTTGGCTGCTTGGCTGGATGTATGTAGCGTGGTGGTGGTGGTGGTGGGTGTGGGTGTCTGTATCAGCAGTACCCATACTGTTAACAGAGCTTTCCTCTGGTGCAGAATACAGCTGATTCCCTGGATTCGAGGGAGCCCCATGGGGCTATGTGGAGACTCCAGTCACAGGGCTGCAAAAGAGGAAAATAAGGAAATTGCTTTTCTCTGCCTTTTTGACAAATAAGAAGTTGGAGCAGTGAGCAGGGTGGATTGCTGGGTGCTGTGAACTGTGCTGGCTGTATCCCTCTGCGTCCCTCCCAAGCTCTTTGCCAGATCACTGGTACAAATACATTTAAATCCCATTTTACAGTCACCATAGGACCAAATAATTTTGGGGCCAAATTTCCTTTTTAGCATAGTTAAGTTTAATGCAGAGTAAATTTCCTCAAACTTTGGCCTGGTGCTTAAAAGCACACTAGCAACCCTTGGCATGTGGGAGCAAATCCTAAGCCACTCCTATCTCCTTTTTCCCCATTGTGAGGGGATTTGCTGTTTCTTACAGTTTCTCCTATCAATTATGACAAAAGAACGTGGGCATCCCAGCTTCCAGGGGTGTTCTGAGCATCATTTGAGAAGCTCTGGAGTTTGACTTCTTCATGAGCTCCTCATTTGGCTACTTCAGAAAATCTTGCTCAGGACACCCCGTGTGGAGCTGCTGGCAGGCTAAACGCAGGAGGGCGTTTCGCAGCTCACGCTGAGTGTCTGCTGCAGCATCCTTGCACAGATTTAGCATGGGAGATGAGAAGGCATTTGGTCACACCTCTCCATAGGGCACACGCGAGTGACTGCAAGGTCTTTGGGATATGGCAAGGGAGAGCCCATGGCTTTGCTCAAAGCTGTGTCTGTCCTCACAGGACTGCAAGTACCTGAAACAGCTGCAGAGACCTGGCTGGGCAGAAGAATCTCATGAGTTATGGTCACGCTCCCACTGCAGCAGAAACATGTGCTAAGAAAATGCAGTTGGAGGAATTTAAGGCATTGGAGGTCAAGGTACGCAGTGAAAATCTCATGAACAGTTTCAACCCCAAGCACTAAGTTCATCTTACCAGCCTACAGCACAACCCAGATGGAAGGATGCTTCGTACAATGGGAGTGGGAAAAAGTAGTTAAACATATTTATGGGATACAGTGGAAGAAACACATTAAAAAGTAGAAATCCTTGACTCTAACCAGATCCTCCCTTCCAGAGAAATTGGAAGCAGTTGGTAAAGTGGAGACTTGCGGGGCGATGGACAGAAATAAGAACCAGCCCTGCTTACCCTGCTCAGGAACGGCAAAGCCGTCAGTCCCAGACGCGGTCAGGAAGAGGTTATATTGTACGGGCAGCGGAGGGAGGAGGATGCTTGAGTTGAGCTGTAAGGGTTGGCATTGCCCATTGGGAAAGAGGTATGGATGGAGCTGCAGTTCCTTAGGAGATAACAGAGAGATTAACATTACAGAGTAGAGATTGTTTAGATTGTTTGCGGAGGAAGAGAAGGGAATGAGAGAAGAGAGAGCTGTTTGAGAAGGAAAAGGATTTATTAGCCTTTGAAAGCAGGGATCTGAGAGAGGCTGGAATGGGGCTGCTATGTCATTATGGGCTGCAGTTGGAGATGTTTCAGAGAGTAAACTAGTAATAGAAATATTTTATAGGCCACCTGACCAGAAAGAACAACTGGACTGTGAAATGACTGTGCAAATAAAACAGGCATGTAAAAAGGAGAGAGTGGTAGGAACTGAAGATTTTAACTACCCAGGCATAGACTGGAATATATTAAGGGAAGGGAAATAAGGCTGGAGGTATGTTTGCAGATCAGATGCAGGCCTGCTTTCTAATTCAGCCTGAGCATCAACTGCACAGCTTGGGTATTACAAAGGGACTGCATGAGGGCTCGCACTGCCGGGGGAGGCAGCTTTGACAGGCTCCAAGGGAAAAAAGATTTTAAGGGTGGATTGTGAAGCAAAGGATGAAGAAAAAAAAATAAAAGAAAGAAAGAGTGGGTTTGGTCTGAGTGGCCTTAGAGCTTGAATTTCAAATATTTGGGTTTTATTGAGCTCCCAGTTCCACAGAAGCAATCAGTGGTGTGTCTGCAAGTGTCAAATCATGACCCATTAATGAACGAAATCCTGCAATAACCCAGCTTTACCCCAGGTGAAGCTCTGTCTGCCATTAGTTAGGCCTGGGGAAACAGGGCCTATAATGAAATTCTGGCCCCACTGATGCTAATGGTGAAAGTCAGACTTGATTTAACGAGGCCAAGATTTCATGCCTGATGCTCATAATCTCGTTGGGCAGGAGCATGATTAGGGGAAGTGAGAGAACAAAGCTGGTTTGAGGAGCTGGGGAGACTCTGCAGTGGGAAGAAGGTCTGGGGTTTCATTGCCTGCCATATGCACCTCTTAAACCGATATCAAAGAGTGAGAGACTCGCAATGAAAGGTAATGATCTCATATGACTGAGAGCAAAGCTTGAGACCATTAGTGTCTGCATCTCTGAGGGCACAACCAAGAGGATTTGGCAAAGGTTCATTCACCAAAAATGGGTTGGGTGGCCTCGCTTCAGGTCCTGGGCCATGCACTCCTGGAGATGCAACCATCTCTCTGTGCAAAAATGAACATTGAGTCTGGAGTCAGCGGGGGCCTACAGACTGCACTGCTGAAGGGTCTTGCTCCTTGCTGGGGAACGCTGAAGTCGCTTTGCAGGGACGGGGGTGCCTCCAAAGCTTCAGCACTGCAGCCCATGCGACCCACTTGTGTTTATAAATGTACAACTAACTATGGAACAGCTTTGAAAGTGCGTGGAGGTTTTGTTTGAGGGTTGGTTTTTTGTTTTTTGGTTTTTGTTTTTTTTCATAATTTTGGAGACTCCTGCCTTGCTATTTCTTTTTGCTCACTGATTCAAAAGTACTACTACCAGCTATATATGAATATGATTTATTTATTTATTTATTTTCAAATTGGGGGGAAATTGATCTCTTATAGGCAGGGTACTGTGTATCTACTTGTATAAAATGGATAAGGAATAGCTAATTTTTGAGCATTATAACTGCCATGAATCATACACTGATTTCTTATAGCCCATATGCTTGACTTCACGTCGTATTTCCTAGCTGATGAAAAAAACCAAAGACAAATAGCACGGTAGGTAAATTTGAGAGATTTTAGGAACTTTGAGATGGGTCTGAAACAGCTGCAGGTATGATACATAGTAAGATATTAATTTTACTACAATTGTAGAGCTACTGCCAAAAAATAGCTGCCTTATTTTATTCTTTTGTATTTAAAAAAAATATATGCGTGTGTTTAGGGGAAGCAGAAGGAAGAGGTTATAAAGAGTGAAAAGAAACATCAAGCCCCAGACACCAACAGGTGCCAATGAATCACAGCTCTCTTAGTCACCATTACTGGCTGCATGAATCAATAGAAGAGTGACTATTAAATAAAGATTCAGTCTTTTGTATAAAGTATTTCCTGATAACCACCAGTCTATATTCAGTGAATGCCTCATGAAAGACTCGGACTGAGATCTCCAAAGAGAGATGGCTCTGTGCACAATCATTTGGCAGGAGAAGCAAAAGCTGAATTTTAAGAGTCTTTATTAAAAAAAAAAATCTGCTATTATTATAAATGTAATTTAAGTTTTTAATTGAATGAGAATAAGCACTCCAGTAAAATTATTTGGAGCACAAAGGCTACTAGAAAGAAAGGTAATTATATTTGTGTTGCAAATATTTGCTTAGTAAAATGAAGTGTGCTGTGACAGGGGCTCAAACTTCCAGGGAACGGCGGGTTGTGAATTATTCAGGTTATAGCACGGAGGGTGAAAGCAGACCCCGTGCCGTGTGCTGGGCTGCTCAGTGCAGGGGTGCAGCCAGAAACCCCCAGGCCTCAGTGCAGCTCTGAACAACCGCAATTGTCCATCCAAAAGCAGCAGTCTGCAAGCTATGTGGGTTCGTGTTTGTGCACAGCAATGGATGCTGCCAGTGTCCAGAGCCAAGGACACGTCCATTGCGACTAGTACCTGTAAAAATGTGGAATCACGTACAAATACCCCTTTTCTGTCTCTCTCAAACTCTTCAATTTGGCAGACAAAGTGCCCCCCCAATACCACTGAAAATAGTGACTATTCAAACAGATTTTCTTTCAGTTGGTAATATTGTTTGGAGGTGAGATGTGCATTTGTTCATTAAAATTGAGATTTTTCAAGAACAAGCACAATCTGTGACAATTGTCTTGGAGTTCCTAATCCATTTTTTCCACCTCCTTTAATGTTTGGTGGAGAGTTTTCGTCCATTCTCAAGAGAGACCACTCATTAAATGGATCTTCTAGTAGAACTGACAAGGTGAAATAAAGATATTTTTAATGCATTTTTTACTCCAAACAGTATATGGGCAGGAGATATTTTCAGTTTGATTCACCTGGAGTTGTTGTGGGGACTCTTAAGAATCTGGTTGCAGTTCTCAAATCTACTCAGAGGGTTTTAGGCAGCAGCTGATCTCCCAGTTTCTAAAATGTAATTTGTGACAACGCTTTCAAGATGCTTAAACTTCCTGAAAGGCTCCTGACTGCCAGCTCCTAGTCGGAGAGAAAGGCAGCCCTGATCCGGCTGGCTCGGGGTGAGTGGCGACAGCGGCGTTGTGCGTGGTGTGACCCAGGGCGAGCCTTGTGCCGGCTGGCGCTCGCTGGGACCCAAATCCTCTCTGGCCTCTGCTGCCTGCAGAGCTGGCCTGCTCCTGCTGCAGGAGCTGCCGGGATGCTGCAGTCTGGGAGAGGGCTGGCACTTGTTCCGCGAGAGCCAAGTGTTGGTCTGCACTGCTAATGCTTAGGATAATTAAACAACAGAGGCAAAGGGATTAATAAGGTTCTTTTCTGTGGAGAAGGCTGAAGGCCTGGAGAGGGGCCACTGAATTTGACTAAATAAATTTAGAATAGGAAGATTTTCAGCAATTATTGGCTCACTTTTTCCTCAGGCTTTCTAAGCCATCGCTTTAACTTACTGGCTTAAGACACTCCTTACACCCGCATCCCATTCTGCCTTGGGCCATTCTGTTGCTCTCGACAGCTGTCTAGGGCAAAAGGAAATCACCCAACCACAAATGTTTCCTCATAACTTCATAACATGGACATCTGAAGAAGTCAAAACCTTGGAGGTTCAGACTCCGCTTTAAAAAGCGAGATAAAATTAGGACCTGAAAACCAGGTATTGCCCTCTGCCACCCCGGCTCTATATGCAGTTGGGCCACTTTGTACACAAATTAATAGCAATTAGTAGCAATTTAAAAATGGTTACCTGAATTGCTGAAGTCATGGTGATAATTAGAAGCAGAGCAGGGTGCTGCTGGTCTGTAGCTGGTTGGCAGTGCAGATCAACAGGGAGGTGGTGGGAGCTCTGCAGGGGCCCGGCCCCGGCTGCTGGTGGACGGCAGCGTCTGGGGACAGGTCAAGAGTGGCAGGGCGCCTGGGCAGAGCCGTTTGCCCCCTGGCAGTGCCATGGGGGCCGGACAGTCTTGGTAGGATGATTATAGATGTACATCTGAAATGCTGAGTAAAGGGTGCGTGTGAGGGAGTGCCACCAAAGGGACTGGGAACAGCCACAGGCCCGAACACCGTGCTCACGGACATCGCAGCTCAACGATGTTCAACTTGTGCTCCATTGTCTCCCGTGGTCCCTGCATCAGGTGGATCAAGCAATGACTAGAAAATAGTAAAAACCTGCTCTGTCTTCCCCCACAGACCAGCTAGCAAAGAAACTGCAGGAAAAGCAAAGCAAATTAATGAGCAGTTGGTGTTTAGGGTCTTTTGTTTGCTCTGCAGATGGGTGCAAGGGAGTCTTGGGACTGCTTTGGGAACGTCACTGGTCCTTTAAATGTCAAACTTGAGTGATCCAGCTGTATCTCACTCAGATGTCCCTGTCTGAAGACAAGGCAGACAATGAGCTGCCTTTTAATTTCTCCATGTTTTGTTTAGACCTCCTCTTCCTTTGAATCTGTTAAGAAAAATCTAGACTTGGTCATTCTTCCACGCTCCCTGTCCCCTTCTGCAGGGAGGAGGAACGGGGAGGTTGTGGTGTTAGTGTGTGACTCTGCCTGTCTGAACTCATGAGAGATTAAGCAACTTGCCCAAGGTCACAAATAATTCATTGAGTTTCCCTGATGATTTTCAATACAGCATGTGCTTCAGCACAAGTCCTCTTTGAAGAGTTTCTGTTTCAGTTTCACTGTGGCTACATCTATATGGTGACTTTCTCTTTTTTGTACAATTACCAGCGCTCAGCCTGAAAGCCCGGTTTGAAGGAAAGTTGGTATATTGTTCTCGGGAGTAAATCTGTTTGCAAATTTGATAATGGTTGATGATCTGGGCCTTTCCGTCTCACAGTTCTTTCTCCAAACTTGTGTTGGAAAAATCTTGAAGGGATGTTCTTGTGGCTCTGACATGTACTGCCCAGTTCCGATTTCAGTTTGCAACTATGACATGTGGCTGTAAGCTCAGCTGCCCACGTCCCGACCCCCTTGCTAGCTGCGTGACTGGACTGTCAAATATTTCTGGAAGAACAGTTGGAGGTTCATGGCTCTGCTCCATGGTGCATCCAACAGGGACAGAAGCAAAACTGCAAAGCAGTAGCTACTGGCTATTAAAAAGCATAATTAAAAATGTAATTACTTCTGAAAATAGTAGTGTCACTGGCTAGACATGCAAATCCCGCTGCAAGCTGAGGAAGAAAGTCAGGTTTCCGGGAGGACCCTTGTTGGGCGCACTTCTGAGTGCGGAGTGAGAGCATGGGATCCCGGTGAAACGGGCCACGGGTGCCGTACCTGTCCTGGTCAGATCACCTTCCCGGAGCTGCCGTCCTTCCCCAGCAGTCTGTCTGTCTGCCTCCCGCTGCTGTACTTATCTGATGGTCGAAGTCACTCCTGTTTACGTTGCCCGGAGGGTTTGTTGGGTTGGAGCACATTCCCTCTCTTGTTACAGTTGATGAATGCAGCCCTGTTAAAATATCATCTCATCCTCACACTAGATTGCAGTCTAAGATAGTATGTGTTTTTTCTATATCGTTTGTACAAGAAAGATTATGTTAAATGCCAGACCCAGTAAATATTTCAAGATCCACAGCATTGCTGAGAACAGTTTCTCCCCGGGCATATGTTTCAGAGCCAAAGAAAACACTTTAAAAATTTCCTTCCTGTTTAATTTTTTTTAAAGGGCATTTTCCCTATATCTCTTACTGAAATGACAAGTTGTCATGTTCCATGATCTTATTACAGTTGCAGATGTAACTCGGCAGGGAATCTGCCTGAGTTTACATTCAAAATCATAAGACCCTGATTCTGATCCTTTTTTTTTTTTTTTAATCAGTTTAAATCTGTCAATGATGTAGGACTTCCAGCTTTACCTCATTGTAATCAAGATCAGAATTGCTCCTAATTACAACACTTAACTCCTGTGTAGTGCTTTATACTTTCCAGGCTCTCTATATTCATCAATTAGTTAATCCCCAAAGCAGTATTACATTCCCACTAGAAAAATGGGAAACCAAAGCACAGGGATGAGAAGAACTCGCCGAAAGGCAGAGGTGACGGAGCTGGCGCTGACACCGTCCATGCCATAGCCTGGGTTCTTCCCTGCCTCTCCTGACTGTGCTGCCATCACGCAGAACATCACCCGGAGGGCCCTGGAAAGATCCCACAGTGGGATCTGGGTTCTGCTGGGGTTTGGGGACTAGATGGTGATTTAGAAAAACAAAAAAGCTTGGAAAATCACCTGTCTCTAGAAGAGCTTGGAAGGTGTCTTCCTGAGGCCTGCCGGTCCCTGTGCTGTGCGTTGCTGAGCGTTCTTCAGGAGGGGCCAGAGGGACGGCCAGGCACTAGAAATAAAGATCCGGACCACTGAGGCCTTCCTTGAGAGAGAGATGGGAAAGCATATTTAGGAGTAGCATTAGGTCTGAAAAGCTTTCAGATCTGTACAGCTAGTGCAAGGAAAGGTGATGGTCTTTAATCTCGGTGGAACCAGTTTTGTCCCGTATTTCAGGCATTTGCTCTGTGCTCCAAGGACCTCACTGTCCTGGGCTGATGTTAAGCACCGTTGATGAGCAAAACAGCTCAGGGAGGAAGAGAGCAGCCCCAGTTCTAATCCCAGTATCTTTTTACAGTTTTTTTCTCTCTCAAGTCCTTGCTGGGCAGATTGTCCTTCCTGGCGTGCCTGGTGCCTGTGCAGGGACGTGTCCTTGCGTAGCTGTGTCACAGTAACTGCTCTGTGCAAGCTGCACCCTGGTAAACCCCTGCACAGGTTCTGGAATAAAAGCCATGGCTGCACAGAGAATTGCTTCCAGAATAAGATAAATCTTATTCCAGGATAATACCAGGCAGGATATTTTACTGGCCGATCTATATGGATTAATTATTGTAGTGCAGCTGCTCTGGGAAGGTGTTTCCCTGTAGACAAGCCCGTGGAGGGTAAAGGGGAAATGTGAGCTTTTGGAGGGACTGGGCAGAAGGGTGGGACATTTAAAAGTTCTGCGAAGCTTCAGATAAATGAATTGAAACCTTTGGAGGTTTTCCCATCTCTTCTCATGGAGATTAGACAACGTTTATCAAAGAGAGAATAAAAAGGACTAAGATGCAAATTTTTTTCTTACCAAGCTGGCTAGCGGGAGAGGGAAAATGAGAAGTGACTTCAAGAGGAAAAGCAGGTTACATGGACTTTAGATTATGTGATTCTGGAAGGTGTGAGTCATTAGGAAAGAAAAGGGGGGAAAAAAAATAATTTTCTCTGGTCACTATGCAGTAATGCAGAACAGTTGTTCCTGTGTTTATTTCTGTGTTTTCCAGCACAGAAATTGTTGGCATGCACCATCGTGCGATAGGGATTGTGCAAACTCAAATAGAAAAGCAAATACTCTCCAATACAATAGCAGCTGATGCCAAATTTAACACCTGACGCAAGTGTGTTAAACATATCAGAGAAAGAGGGATCATTAAACGAAACTTTCATTTCCTGAAGGGTTTTTGATTTGTTTGGGGTTTTTTTAAGAGAAACTGGAACAACTGCACTGAACTGGAAGTGCACACCAAGTACGGGAGAGAAGGAATCTTTGATTTCTCCTTTTGTATTACAGGGTCTGAAAACAGAGAAAATTGCTTCATTAAAAACAGGGGCAGCAGGAGATTAAATGCTTTATTCTTCTTACAGTGTATTAATATTTTTATTCAATATTTCATTAGTATAATTCACTCTTACATGCCCTTCTATTTTTCCTTCAGGAAAACTGAAAATCAAATACAAGCAGAACCAGCTGTTGTTTGTGTTCCTCCTGAAGATCCTCTCTTGTGCATGTGGGTGTTTGTCCCTTCCTCTCATTTTATTTTCTTTTTAAATCCCGAGGTTGATAAAAGTCAGATTATTATCAAATTGTTTATATTGTTGCCTACACTAAAATCAGCCCTTTTCAAGGAAATTAACTTAAAAACAGCCGAGTCTGCGACATGGTATTGCCTATTGAAAATGCCTCTGGTCATGGCTACTTTTCTGAGATTGGTTACAGGTACATGAATCACTGCAGCATTTTTCTTCTGCTTTCTCTGACCTTGCTTTTATTTTTTTTTTTTTGTCTGTTGTGTGTTTTGAGCAGATTCATAGAGTCGCGCAGGAGATGCTGCAGCATTAACCTGGGCTGCCAGGCAGCTCTTCGTTACGCGCCGTGTGCGCCGAGCGCTCAGTGCTGTGGCTGCTCCGGGCCCGGTTGGAGTCCGTGTTCCTGTGGTTGCTGTTATTGCTTGCAGAGCTGCTCCGTGGCCTCTTGCTTGCGTGCCGTGTGAGCCTGAGCATACTGACTAACGTTCCCAGGGCGAATCCCTGCTCAGGTGATTGCATCCTTGGGCTTTTTCTGTTTACTTCTGTGTGTAAGTGCACTTTGTGCGCAGAGGCAATCTAAAGCTCACCAGACTGAGATGGTTTGCTCAAGGACCCAAATGCAGCAGTCGTCCTCCCAGCTCTCCCTTGCAGCTTGTCCTCCCGTGGCTCCCTACCCTCGGGGCTTGGTCCTGGGTAAGGAGAAAGCTGAGAGTACGACTGGGAACTCTCAGATGTTTCTGGGTTCACCAGTACAGACACGAAGTACACAGCGGGAGAACATCTGCCTGCAGGGAGTACTGTGGAGGGCTTGTAATGCTTGAATCGTTTTTGTCTGCTCCTCTGGCGCAAAATGGACAGATCCCAACTTGGCACATAGCAAAGTCAGATGCCAGCCTTGAACTGTCCCTCTCCATCCCACAGAGTGACCCTCTTCCCCTAGCATGGATATGTTTTGGTTTTTTTTTGTTTGTTTGTTTGTTTTTTTCCCCCTGATCTTTCAATGCCTGCATTTCTCTCCCAAAGTTTAACTCTTCTATGAAAGAGGCTCAAATGTGTTTTCTGTATGTTCATGGTTAGGCTAGAAGAGCCATTCAGACAGGCTAAGAAAAGCCAGCCAAGCAAGTCGGAGAAAAGAAAGCCTCCGTATGCTTTGTGGATTGCTCTCATGGTTGGTGAAACTGGCAGGACAGGGAAAAAAAAACTGTGTTTGTCTGTGTGTATGTATGTGGAAATCTTTGTAGCTCCAGTCTAGACCTTCCCTGCTGTTCAGGGAATGAGGGAAACTGCAGCTGGAGCAGCAAGGCTGGGTGAAATCATAATAGTCCCATTGACATCAGCCTGTGCTCGCTGGACGCGCAGACCCAACACCCTGTCAGGGAAAATGTCTCTCACTCGCGCTGACGCTCTGTGTGACCGAGGGACCCTGGTTAACACCAGTTGTGCGGCTTTCTCATGCGACAGCCAAAATACCCATCAGGACACTTCCTCTGAGCTTTGAGTAGATCCAGGAGAGCTGTAGATCAGATGTAGCGGTAAACAGCACGTTAGCAGCCCATTTGCAGAGAACACGTATGAGGCGCGGTGAAAGCAGCTTTTCCTTCCGTAGTGCCATCCATGCTCTCCACTTCTGATGTGAGAAAATCACATGCGCTACCCTGGAGACTGAAACATGTTGGCCAAAGATGGTTTGTTGAGCCATATGTTGACCCAAATTATCAGGAGATTCTGTGGGTTTTGTGTCCCAGCTTTGTGGCATTTAGGCCCTCCCTTGTGTTTGTCAGGCTTCCAGGGACTGGTGTCTGGCGTTTCCACCCTGTCTGCCACCCAGTCCTCGTGAACTTCTTGCTGGAACAGGAGCCTTTGACTTTTCATTTTGAAATAACTTTGGGGGTTGAAATTCCTTTCCTGGGTGTTTTTTTTTTTTAGGATTTCAGATGAAACTAATAAAAAGCCTGTATCTGAAACAAAACCATTTTGTCTTGGGGGCAAATGAAATGTTTCCCCTTCCTTTTTCCTAATTTGATAATAATTTAAAACAAAAACTGGAGTCAACCAGAAATGGCGTTACAGTGCTATTATCCTCTTTTTCCTTCCTTTCCTTGGCACTGATGCATCGCCCTGCCTGCATCCTGCCTTCCCCAGAAGACGCTTCCCGGGAGCCTCTCTTGCCTCAGAACTCCAGCTCCCCAGGTTGTTCCTGTATGTACCAGATTGATGACATCAGCTCCGCCAGTCTGTATTTGCCGCTGCAAAAATAGCAAGGTGGTGACTCAAAATGAAAAGTGCTTTCCAAGTGGTTCTGTTGTACTTAGTATATTAACCACCACCCCTCGGAGGAGGCGGATGAATGTGGAGGAGGAAGAGGTTGTTTTGGAGATTTTGTGTGAAGCTTCTTTTTGAATGACAGCATTTTGTGACGGCTCCCAAAAGCAGTGCTTTTTACTGGCTCCTGAATGCACTTATCGTTTGGCAAATCTCCTCCCCAGCCTGCTGCCTCTCCTCCTTGGGATACTGAGACATTGTAAAGAAACAACAAAAGAAACGCCCGCCACGATACCCCCACGGCACAGGGACGTGGGACGAATGCAGCTCAAGAGTCAGTTCTCAGCAGACGGGCTTGTCGTGGAGCGACGGCTCCCGCAGCCTTCGGCGTCGTTTTGGCCCCAGTGACCAGAATTTTGATCATGTGGCCCTGATTATTTTCTGAGCTGCTGCTGACTTTTAAGACCTACTGCATGGCTAACTGATGGAAAATAAAACCTTTATAAGCGCTACTGGCAGCGAGGGTGGGGGAGGATCTTATTATGAAAGCCGTGTATGGCACGCTGGCCTGTGCTGTAACTGTGTATTTCAGTTCTGCTCTGCAAACTTTGCCCCTGCAGATTGATGGAAAATGGCTAGATGGAGCATGGATTGATTTTCTAAAGGAAATGAGGATATAAATTCATTTAAGAAATGACATGCCAATTTTTCTTGCTCCGTTTTCCTCTCATAATAAACGGTACAGCTGCCAGTAATTTTTGTGAAAATAATACTTGCTTTCTTCTTTCTTTTTTTCTCTTTTTTTTTTTTTTTCCCTAAATTCTGCTCAAATGTTATAAGAGACTCAGAGCCAGATACATCATATTTAAGATCTCAGCAGAGGTAAACCTCACTAAACAAATGAAAATCTGTCCCATTGACTGCTGACAATGATAGTGACATAGCGGCAACATTACTTCCTCAAAACTTGGAGAAAATATATAACCCATTTACTTAATGGACTGAGCTATAATGTCATCAGTTAAGTGAATCCCGTGAATAAAGAACAAGATGAAGTAATTGCTTCCAAAACATTTCTGGAATGAAGTGACTGGTCTCCTGGGGTCCCATTGATAACCTCTTTTGAGCAAAGTTTGATCTTCTGTGATGCAGAGATCCTTTTCCAGGTGTTATCAAGGACTTAATTCACTACCCAGCCTTAAAGGGGGCCGCCAGATCTAACCCCACTGTGGCTGGGTTTGTGGGTTGCCATCTTGGTTTGGTTTAAAGCAGCAGCGGGGGTAAGAGCCCCCTCTAACCACACTGATTAAAACTGTTACGGAGGCATAGTGCCAAGTGCTGTTAGGATTGTAAGGGGGTATAAAAAAGTTTTAATGCCTTCAAAGTGCGCTGGTCTAATGATCTGACCACAACTCCAGAAGTCAGGACACTTGACCTGTGTCCCGTGAGCGCTGTGCAGAGCTGGGAGGTCATTACTGGTACGTGTACCCGTGCTGGGTGGTGTGGGCTGAGATGCGTGTACCTTCATGAGGTGGGCACTCGCGGCAGTGTAGATCAGCGCTGGAAGGGCCAGGGACCACCACTGCAGACAAGTGGCTGTCTTGCCACTACGATCCAAACCCATGCCTCTCTGTGGACACGGGGCTGCTGGCCCCAGCCTCTAAAACAGAGCCGTGCTGTGTGCTACGGCCACAGCTTTGAACACCAGCCCCATGCCTCCTGCTCTTCACTTTGCCTTAGACTCTGTGACCAAATTCTGGGGAAAATGATCTGAAGTGCCCAATGTGGCATACATATACTGTATTTCAGCTGTATTTCTGGAGGTGCTGGGCACCTGTAGGTCCTGTGTACAGCAGCTATGAGCACAGCCAAGAAATGACCCAAAGCTGGGATGTCCCAGCTGAGATGGTTTCAAAACAAATGAAGAAACTCTACTGGCTGAATGTTGCAATCGTCACTCCTTGACTGCTGTGGGAGAGCAGCAGGAGCAAGGTCTGTAGAATTTGCAGTTTATATTTTGCTTGGCTTTGTCTTTTTTCTTGAGAGGCAAATAAACTGGAGAGAAAAGACAGCATGGCATCCTCTCTTTGCGCCGGGATTTCAGGGATGTTGAGCCTCTGAGGTCTAGGTCTTTTTCTGATAATGAAAAGAGACAACTGTTGGAAGTGCCATTTTTGTAGTCCACAGGATAGAAGAGTTGTTTTCCTGAATCTTTGCAGCTTCTACTGGTAACCTGTGACAGAATCAGAAGACTAGGATGGAAGGGACATCTGGGGGTCATCTGGTCTGGCTGTCTGCTCGGGGCAGGGCTGTGTTCAAAATCAGATCAAGTCAGATAAAATAATCAGTTTAGCCCTTGATTATAATTTTTAGATGTTTCTGCCTCTGTAGCCACACAAAGAGCTAATCTGGCATTTGGCACAATAAATTAGGCAGAAATTTCCAGCTCCAGAGCAAAACAAGAGGCAAGAAACTCCTGAGGTAGGTCGGCTGTGGGCAGGATAGCTCAGTTCTTTGTCTGTGGCAGATCCCCTTGGCAAGGTTCCCACCCCTGATTCCCATCTTCCCTCCTGTCCCCACTGCCTGGCTGCTGAAGGTCGCGGGACCCTGTCGTGGTTTTGTTAGTGAGGGGGGGCCGATCGGGGCTGAACTACGACAGACCTCACGGTTGTGCGTGGTGCGAAATGAAGCGTTTGTGTGGCTGTGCTCTGGGGGTCAAAAACCTTGGGGACCAGGAACAGGAACGGGAATAATTCACCAGCTGTGCTTACGAAGCAAAATTAGCGGCCCTCCCTTCTTCCTAACTCTCCTTCCTTATCCTTTGCACAATGCCCTTATCTGTCCTTCTCATGTCATTTTTGTCTTTCCCTCAGCAATATTATTTGTACAATGGGGTTTTTTTTTCCCACATGCTTATTTTTCTGGCTACTTCACGTTGGCCAAAATGTTTAGCTCTTTCCATCTGACTTAGAGGTTTCTGGTCTTACTGGAAAAATTTAAGTGGTTAGTTAACATGCAGCTACTGGATGTGAAGAGAAAAAGGAAATACACAATCACGTGCATTTTGTTTGACAGAGAAGAGGGCCCTGTGGTACAAAATGCACAAAACTGGGTTTTATCAAGAGATCTGGATTCTCTTCCCATTGCAGCACCTTGTGTGATTTCCAGCCAGTGCCTGATCTTTCTGAGCCCTCCTGCCTACCTCCCGCTATTGCATCTTGCTTTTCTTTCCCATTCACTTATTTTCTTATCCGTTGAGGCGGTGAGCAGCTTAGGGCAGGCACCATCCAACCTGACAGGTACCCGTGTCGGTTAGCAAAGCGCCTGCCCTGTGATCCCTTTGCGCTCAGTGGGGGAGAAAGACACCTCAGAATGATTCAGATCTGAAGTGGGATAAATCACAGCTCTTCAAAAGCCTTTATCTCTCCATTAGTTGCAGTGGGAACCTGAAACTACTATGTTGCTAACCTGGACAAAGAAAAGCTAGTGGGAGCCTACGCTGGCTGGAGCATATGCAGTGTTTATTACAAGCAGCTCAGCTGAAAACTTTAGCACCTAAATATAACAAATTATAATGCTAGGAAAAGCTACTTTTCCTGGATTTTGTTTCACACAAAGAATCTCGTTGCTGAATATCACTATCAAAGCAAGCAGAGCAGAAGCTATTTGAGCTCTTTTTTTTTGTAATAGCAGTGCAGGACTGTAAGCAAAATCAAGCACTGTTCTTCTGGGAATAAATAAAAGAGCAGGGATCTGTGTTGGAACAACCCTTATGGAAACTTAGAGGAAACTTAGCGCCTGACACTTTGTTTGCAAGACGAAGAAGAATAATGACGATGCAATGATTGGAGTGGGGAGCTTGCCCTGTTGGGTTGTTCTTTAGTGGGAGTGAATATCCTGCGTAGCTCTGCATGGTGAGCAGAGTGCCTCATTACAGCCGGTGATCCAGGTGGAAGAATTACTTTGGAGGGGAAAGGAACTGTGTGGTGTTTAGCTACCTGGCCTCTAAATGAAAAAAACTTGTGGGATTAAGATAGCAAAATGTTGAACACCAACAAGAAGTCTTCCTCAAAGTAAAGTAAAGAACCTCTACCCCCAAACCTCTCAATAGGCCAAATGGTCTTTTGAAATGTGGTATTTTATCTGAGAACTCCACTAACAGTGGAGCGTGGAAGTCAGTAAGGTGTTTCTGAAGGCACTTGCAACTTCTGGGTGTGAGGATGGAAGAAGAGGTCTCTGTTAGCTGATCTGGTAGGGTCACCTCTCTTTGTCCGGACTCATAATTTTCTGTGCATCTCTGCTGCCCTCTCCTCCCTGCCCTATTCCCCCCTAATCATTGCTCCCATTCCATTTCTTTCCAGTCGGATTATTTTTGACAGATACACTTTTTCCTCAGAAAAGCACATATTTATGAAGATAATCTGTCATTTGCCACTAGGATTTTGTGTGTTTTGTTTCCCTTCCTACTGTGTGTTGGAGTCATCTTTAGCTTTAGCTCTGGAAGATGAGAGGTTTTTTCTTTTCCTGCTGCCCTGTGCTTGTGCAGTGCCTAGCACCACAGTGGGCTGTCCTGCTGCCAGAAACCCTGTGATGAACCACTCCTGCATGTGCTGAGTTGTAGGACTCGTCAGCCAGCAAGTGCGTGACAATCTCTGCAGTAGCTAACATAGCCACTGGTTAGGTAAAATAGCAATAAAATTCTAGTAATTAATTTGCTAAAGCCTTTTCTCATGGACAGATTTCCTGCTATAAAATTATGACTCGGGCACCACCATTTTCAGTGGTCCATTCTTCAAAGAATGAATGTTGTTCTCCCAACGGGGCATGGAATCCTAGGATGTGTTAGGTGTTTGTGCAAGCACCATGTTGAGGTGTTGTTGTTATGGTAACTCTTCTGTATTAGTTTTGATTCTGCATGTAGTGCAATTATGAATGCTGCTGTTTTAAAAGAATCCGAGCTGTCTCCAGTCCAGGGAGCCAGCATTGCTCAGTAAGACCCGCACATCCACACTGAGGCAGAGCTGCTTTACCATATGTTGTTAAAATAAAAAGATGATGAGGGAAAAGAACACATTGGAAATGTTTTTGTGGAAAATCAATAGAGAAATCCACACTTCCCTTGAATATTTCTCCACAGCTATGAAAAAGACACCTACTTTTTTTTCTCCTTTTGAATTAATGCAGCCTTGGTTCTCAGGTAATCACATGAGTCCAAATAAGCGAGACTGCGCGGTACTAATTGAAATGATTATGTAAGCTGTGATGCTCACACACAGGTGCTTTAGAGAAGCCCACTTTCACCCAGGTCTGTCAAGGTCCAGAGATTGTACACCCATGCCAGACCTTCCTCGGTGTAGCCCAAAAAAGAGAGAGGCTCTTCCCTGTCGTGAAGGTGTCCGCGTGCGTTTGCTCCCAGGGTCTTTGAGCAAGGAGGCAGGGCTAGCTGGAGGCCCATGGTGGGGTAAAATGCGCTGAGCCCGACCACTGCGCATTGAGGGGAGAGGGAACGAGCTGCTTGCCTTCTCCAGCAATAACTGACTCTGCCCCGGGGCGTGTGATGAAGGTCTGGGCAGGCTCACTGCAGGGACAGCCCCCTCAAACCTGGCCAGGAAGCCGCTGCCTTTACCTCTGCAGCAGAGATGGTCCAAGCTGGCATCCTGACCTGCAGAGCCCAGCGTGCTCAAGCTGTGGGCAGTTTCTTCAGCTCAAAGTCTCAATTTCGCAGCACCGAACTTCCTCTTAACTCGCAGCCTGCAGCCCCAAGCCTCTTTGTCCCAGCCAGTGGATACCACTGCCACTTCGGCCGTGTACCAGCCCCTCCTGCGAGGTTCATGCCAAAACCATGGCAGGGCAAAGACCTCCTCCTCTTGCCCCCTCCCTTTCCCAGTTTAATCCACTTTTCTCTTTGCTGGATGTGAAGCAGCTCAGATCGCAGTGCAGTATTAAGGACACACAAAACCACTGAGGGCTGTGGCTGCAGCATCCACACTTTGCCTCAAGGCTCCAAACCATTCCCTGGATGTTGCCCAGGGGAACATAAATCTACTTCTATCTCTCCAGACTTTGAAGGACAGACATTTTCTCTTAAATAGACCTTCTCTGTTTTCATTCCCTTATTTATCTGGAGCTGACACTTTAACACAGTAGAAGCAGCCAGACACTAAAAACAAAGAGAAAGTCGAGTCCTTGACTTCTTCTGAGACTCACAGCCTGTGTTTAAGAAGGAAAAAAAAAAATCTAACAAACAGAGAAAATGCTTTTACAGATTTGTCTCTTTGGCTTTTCTAAAACATCAAATAGGCAGAGCAAAGCTGAGCGGTTCCCTCTACTTCATGAGATACTAAAAAAAGAATAAAAATATATTCACAGAATAAGGAAAGAAAGAAACAAAAGACTGAGTACACAAGGTGTTCCTTCGGTTTCTTGGGAAAATGTGCAGTGAGGCTCCAGATTGTTTGTCTGCATTGCAAACCTTCACATGGAGCTTTTGAAAAATGTTTCACTTAACTAGATACTTGACCCTCTGTGTGGATAATGTGTTGCCAAAATGAAGGGAGGAAAGGAGGAGGCAAGGAAGAAGAAAGGAACTGTCTTTGCTCCTATTATCTTCAAAGACTGCAACATTTCTGCAGGGTTTTCAGATAAACTGTGAAGGAGAGCTCTCCCATCCTTCCCCCCGCTTTGGGAAACATCATCCTCTGCCTCGTCTGGTGGAGGGCTGATTTCCCTTTCTAACCATTTGCTGCAGCGTGTTTTACCAGGCCTCAGCTGCAAATAAACCAGATTACCCAGCTGGGCTGGCCTCAGCAGAGAATATTACCACTTCCAAAGACCGAAATCAGGATTTTTCTCTTCATGTTCAAGTACTGGATGAGGCTGAAGCCAGTAATAGGGGAACATGGTAAGGTGGCCTGACATCCAGAAGCGCTCTGAGGTGCGTGGGGTAAATGGTGTCTTGTACTATGGCAATTTCCCCTTCTTGGGCAACATCGGGTGGAAGTGTCCTGTTTGCTTTTGCTGCTAGCAAAGTGATGACCGCTGTAGGCACGAGCACTGTGAGTTCTGAGCGGATGCAGAATTGCGCTGCTGTCAGGGTGGGCAGTGGGAAGAGAAACGAGGAAGCGGTGACCGGAGAGGAAGACAGCTGCCAGGACGTAAGTCTGCCCAAAAGCAGTTTGAAAAACTCTGGAAAGTGGTTTGGGTGTTGTTTTAGCAAACAGTGCACTAGTCATCCTAGCAGGCCTTGCCGTTCCCTTCCTACATCAGTGAGGGCTTCAGTGTCTCTGCATAAAGCCAGCCGTTTAGTGAATCACTCCGATAAGGACTTGGGGAAGTTTGTATTTCAGGCAGCCAGGTTTGAAGCTCTTGGCCCCGGCCTTGAAGAGGAAAACAAAGCTGTACCTAAACATGAAGGGTGGTTCTCACGTGGGTTTTTCTGTCGCCACCATGTGAGACTGGCGCGTGCACGCAACAGGCACTGAGCCACAGCCACCAAACACATCCAGACTGCCAGCTGGACTTCAACCAGACATCCAAAGGTGAAATCTTATCTCCATGCCTGAGAGAAAACAGGAGGAGATGCAGATGGTCCCAATAAACTATTGCAGGAAACAAAGTACACTTGATAAGGAGCAAGGGAAAAGGAGGACGAGAATTCCTAATGTCAGTGATTCTGTTAAAGACTTTGACCGTGCCTTATGGGAAACTGCAAAGCTAAAATATAAATAAACTGACTTTAAAACCTCAATATTGCAACAGTAGCGGCTGAGTTGAATTTAAATTACCTTCTGTAATTCTTGGAATGTCTGATGCTCTAAGAAAGTGTGATGTTTTTCTTACCTCTTGCATAACTTTTTTTTGGTCAAATTTCTGAAGCAGTGTATTGATTTTATTTTTTTAAGGCAGAGATTATCAAGCCTGTTATCAGCTCCTTACAAATAAGATGCAAGGCCTAGGTATGAGGAAGGAAACTAACAATTCAAAGAGTAGGGGATTCTTCTCAAAGTCTTGTCCAAGGATCCTAATCCTTTTCTCAGAAGTCTGTGAGTGTTGAAGAAACATCGATGGAAGCATCATATTAGTGACTGTCGTTTCCTTTTAATCTGCTGAGTGAAGTGCAGAGAGGGAATAATTTCCCAAGTCTAAATTACTGTAGATCTTGTCCACAAATAGGACCTAAGTGCTGCAGACTGCATTGTGCCTTTGCTTTTTGCATTCTGAAAGACCCGTTGGCTTGAGAAAAAGGCAGTTGTGTGTCTGCTCATAAACAGTGAAAACCAGACAGCCGCACGCATGAGATCTAATTTGAAGGTTTAGTTTTGTCTTCACCATCTGAATAGAAATGAGTATTACATCAGCAAGAGCACAGTCTAGCCTCCTCAATGGCTCAGCATTTTGGGATAAGTCCATGCAGAACTGCAATATTCCGTCTTACTGATTAGAATTAATTTAATAAAAATGTTATGGCTATACCGAACACAAAATGATTCTATAAACCTCTGTGGGGATTTTTCCCCCTTCTAAAACGGTATGTGAGACAAGTAAATCTACGGGACACTCTTAGACTGCTGATTCATTTCTGATTCATAAAAATAAACAGATAGCAAGACATATGTCTGAGCCAAACAGCATTTACTCTGTGGGAACATGTAAATGTAATAACACTCTTTAACGGGGTTAAACAATATTAGCCCTCTGATTTGTCATTATTAGTGTCACTAATTCTAGTTTCATGAACATCACTGAAAATATATGGCACGCAAAAAACAACTACCATAATGTGAGCACATCCATCTGTCTTTCCAGAAGAAAAACAGGCTTGGCAGGGACTGCAGTTCTGCAAGGATTTGAAACAACAACTTTTTATTCATTAAAATGTGGTTATGGTCTGAAAATGGACTTGGGGGAGAAGAGGAGGGAGGGGGAAAAAATGCTCTCTCATTACAGACAGCATTAGCCATTCCAGTTTGTCTTCCATTGGCAGTCTGCACGGACAGATACAGTGGCTTATTGCTTCCCCCATTGAAGCCAATGGAAAAATTCCCTGTTGAATTCAGTGGGAGAAAGACCAGACCCCAAACCTGGACTGCTGTCAACAGTGGGGAACCAATGTCAGTCTAAACAGAGCAAATTTTGTTTCTTTTATGCCCTACGTGTCTTCAGCAAATCACCAGCTAAGTGTTGAATCCAGACTCTTTGTAGCTCTTGAGGAGAGCGGCTGGCCAGGCTTTGCCAAGCTTGTGGAGTTTGAGGTTTTGCAGACCTCGTGAAATATTTACTAGCTTTGCAGAACGTGACTGGCTTTTGCAAGCTGGTTCTCTTCTCACTTCAGGTCAGGGCTCACCTCTTTACCAGGACACTACTGGTTTGTCTGGGTTTCCATGTGAGTGGTCGAAATGCAGCACCTGCACAGGGGTGTGCTTCCCCAAAACCACAACCTGGACCAAGTCTCTTCTCCAGCGTGTCCCTGCCTTGCTGTCCCTCCCCTCCTCGCCTGCTGCGCAGATTGTCTGTGCTGTGCCCACTGGTCTCACTTCGTACAAAGCCTGACGCAGTGGGGCTTCCCTTCGAGCTGCGAGGGGCTAATAGCAATAAATAACAGTACCCCAAGCGGAAGAAACGCCTCCGCTGCGAATGAAGGGCCAAGCTGTGATGGAGCACTGAGCTGGAAAAACAGAGTCATCTTCTGCCCCTGCACGCGCCAAATAGGCCAGTGATAACTGCAGCCTGCCTGGAAGCTTGAGGGTACGCGGGTAGCTTCTGAGGCCAGTGATCTCCAAATGGTGACCGTACCCAACGGGCAGTGTTTCCCAGCAGGGAGCTCCAGCTTTTTCCTAACCCTGCCAGGAAGAGCACAGGGGCTGCTCAGGGCCCGGGACACAATGGACACACACACAATGGATGTCACCAGCAGCGTCTGGCTGCAAGAGCTGGGCACAAAGCAGCAGGAGATGGGGCCAGAAGAGGGTTTCAGAGGTACGTGGCCTCTGCCTTGTTAACCTGTTCCGAAAGCCACCAGAGCAGGGAAGGCCCCAGAACTGCCGTACGCAGTCTGGTCCAGGATTTCCATACTCTCCTCTAGTAGGAATGATGTTTTCCTAATGCCTAACTTCAGTCGTCTTTGCGGTAAATAAGGTGATTTCTTAAGGAACAAGAGCAGTTGATCATTGTCCTCTTTATTACAAAGTTCTGCATATCAGTAGACTTCTGTCATATTTTTCTTTATTCTTTTCTTTTTTAGCCTAAGCAAACCCAATTCCTACAACCTTTCCTTACAGGTCACGTTTTCCAAATCTCTTACCATTCCTGTTTGCCCTTCTCTGGCCTCTTGCCAATTGATCTGTCTTTCTCAAATTGCGGTGCCCAAAGCTGGGCATCCTGCTGGTATTTTGCTGCTTTGGATCTAGGAGGACAGTGAGGCAAACAGAATTAGCATGAGATGAGGAGCTCATTTTTAATCCCCTCCATTATCCCTGAGCTGGGTAGCACTGCTGCAAGGGTTTAGGTTTTAAGAGCTGAAATGGGAGCTCACTGAAGCACTGAACATCGAATTACATCAATTCCTGGTTATGACCAACTCTTAAATTATGCCAAGTCCTAATTAACCCTGAGGTTATTACTTTGCTGAGATAAATATTCACCTGTATGATCCCCTCCGATGGGATTACGGGGGCAGCATGAAAAGTTTGCCTTGCTTCAGCTCGACTCCTGCCAGCGCCTCTGCCTCTCTGCTGCGTTCCGGCAGTCCCAGCGCTGAGCGCATCGCGACAGATATTGCTGTGCCGACTGCGGGAGCTGGGGGAGGACACTGTTGTCATGTCCATGTTCTATCTGTCATCTACTGGTAGCTATTTATACTGCGCTTATCGCTGCGGTGGGGATGAGCACGGGGTAATGGTAACGCGTTAGAGAGCCTTTCAAGCAGAGAGCTGAAAAAAGAAAGATACTGTTGGTTTTTTAATGTGCTAGACTGAGCCTGGGAGGGAAGAGCTACCTGTCACAGCACGGGGACTGCTCCGGAGGCACGGCGTTTCGGCAGACCCGTGGCCTTCCAGCGGTGCTCAGAATCCCTGAAAAATCACAGTCTGCATCGGAAAAATGCAAATCCCTTCAGGACTGAGCTCCGAGGCTTTAATAGCAGCATGTTTTATTCAGCCTATTTCCCCTGTGCTGTATGTCCTTTATGTGTTTTCAATATTTAAAGCCTGTTTTTCATGACAGTATTTCTTCTGGCATTTCCACCCCAAATTTCTCTTTTTCTGTGCCTCTTCATTCCAGAAAATATATGGTTTTGTGCACTGTCCTCCTACAGTTGTGAAGTCTCTGGGTGTCCATTAAGATGAAAAGAGTGACAAAAAATGAAATTAGTTTTATTATCTATGGTAGCAATGCTGGTGAAGAGGTGGGAGCTGTATCTGTGTGGGCTGTGTGGCACAGGTAGAGCCAGAGAGCAGGATGTGGCAGCACCTGGATTATTCATTTTGATTTTTTCTTAATTGTTTTCCCCCTCAATTGATTTGTAAGGAACCATCATTGCCTTTTATTGTTATAAACTAAGCTGTGCAGGAAGTTTGAAAGGAAACCATTTCATTTTTTAATCCTCCACTTCCTTCATGAAAAAACATTCCCCAAACACTATGCTTTGGGTGCCCCTGCTGATGGGAAATCAAGGACCATTTCAATAGATTCATTTCTTCAGACAGTCCTGCCGTTGACAAATCCAGTTAATGATACTACACAACTTTAGAGAACACAGAGAAATGTTGTATCTACTCATTCACCTGCAGAATAACTTACCACTGCGTGTCAGCATTTAAAGTGGATGGTTTGCAATTAGGCTGCTATAAAACGTAAGTATGGCCGTCACAGACAATAAAACCCCACGAAGGATCTGTGCAGTCTGTCTGAGCACAGGCAATTACACATGACCGTAAGTCTTTCACAGAGACTCGTACGGAAGAAGGATAACATGTATGTGCACATATAAATGTATATACATACACTACAGAGAGTGGGTCTCTCGGTCATATTAGTTACATATCGCCTCCACGGAAAATGCAGCTTGGGTCTGGGGAAATTTAAAGGAATTATGTTTAACTTAAGCTTATTACATCTAGGTCTGTGATCCTGCGAGACACTGGGGTTTCTCTGTCTTCCTCTGTGTTTGCCCTGAAGATTGTGTAGGAGAATGAACAAAGCAGAATGCAGAGGTCTGTGGCTGCTCTGGAGACAGAGGCAGCCTCGTGTGGCATGGGAGAGGAGATCCAACACTCTCCTTTCCACTGGGAGTCCAAAGCTCCTTCATAAAGACAGACAGGCTATTGCTCTGCCAAGGCAGGGGACATCCTTTGCGGGCTCTGGAGCCTTTGGAGTCACCCTGGACACTATTGCTGGCAGGTGGCAGCCCCAGAGACTTGTTCTGCCACGAGAACAGGGCTGCTTATTCCCTTTGAAACAGGATATCGAGGGGTGGGAAGTCCCAAACAACCAGCGTGTCAGGACTTTTGGGTTATATGGCCAAGCATAGCCCCACCTGAGGGCTCCGGTCTCGCAGTCCTCTCCTTTGCCACGCAGGGACGGTGACCGGCACTCTGGGGGCTACGGAAGCGAAGTGCCGTATCGGTTGCTTTGGTATGGCATGGCATCGCCTGGTGCAGAAAGGCTCGCAGCTGGGCCCACGGGGCACGTGTGCCTGAAGTGCTTAAGCCTGCGTCAGACCGGTCTCGCTGCAGCTCATCTACAGCGCTCGCCTCTGTCAGCTGCGTGTTTAACGGCACTGCTCTCTGGAAAGATGAAATATATGGTTGGGCAATAAAAGAAAAGCTGGAAAGAAAGATTTATAATTTTCCCCTTAAGCCTGTCATTCATGTCATTAATATAGATGTGATTTAGGAGGGCAACAACTTATTCTTCTTTTTCTTCTTTCTTTTTTTTTTGCTAAAAGCTTTGTGTATGTACCCACAGTCTGACAACCAAATGGGTCTGCCTTTCTTTTTTTCCCCTCCAATATGTGGCTTGCTTCTAATTCTGTCAGTCAAACGGAGCAGCAGTTTCGGGAGGGGAGCGATTAAGGCTCCCTCAGAAGAAAGGGCTGCATGCTGCGCCTCTGCTATTCACAGCGCCCAAGCTGGAGGAGCGATTCTGGGCTCCTGAATAACGGGATTTTTTCAAACACACAAAACACACCTTAGAAATACTGTACAAACAAAGCTCAAAATCTCCAAGTGCTGTGCTTATTTTTTGTTTGTTTCTTCGTGCTTTATTTTCACTTTCCATCGTGTGCTCCAGGACCCCGCTCAGCCCCGGCGCTCGCTCGGTGCTTGACTGCGGAGTTGCTCAGCAAAGCATTTGGCAGTTCCTTTATTTAAGTCTATGCTTAACTCACTGAAATCAAACGAATTTAAGCTTATGCTTAAAGTAAAGCCTTTTATTCTGTAATTTGTTAAAAGAAACTTCCTGATCAGAGCTGAATGCATGGGTTTGGTAATTTGGAGGGAGGGGTGAAAAATGCAGAGGTGGTGATACTGCAGTGTTTCCCAAACCAGTTTCCCAAACTAATTGTATAAAGAAAAACCAAAAATATGAAAAAAGTTGAAATGGTTTTGAAGGTATTTCTAAGCAAAACATTTCAATTTTTTCAAACTGTCATTTTGCAATTTCTTCCAGCATTATTTAGAAATGCTTAAAACCCACTTATAATGTAAAAAGAAAGCCTTTTATTTATAGTCAAACAGTATCTCTTATTTGACTTCAGATATTTTCTCTTTCCTTTTTGACTCCTCAAAGATTTTTGACAAATATTAATTTCAAGTTCCTCTGAATCAAAAATACTGAGTTGTTTTAGACATATTTATCAGCATTTGTTATTATTAATAGTTATTCTTGACTGCCAGACAAGGCTTTGTTTCTTTAGTTAAGCTGTTCCCTTAAAAGACAATGTAGAAGCCCAGTTGGCCATACAGAGGCAGGAACGGTGTCGGTGGTGTCCCCTGGCCCCTCGGGGCTGGCCAGCCCAGGGCTGCTTCGTCCCAGCGGCTGGCGACTGCTGGAGGGGCTGCAGGAGGAGCTGTGGGCAGCGTGTGAACCAGAGCTGCGTCCTTCCCAAGCCGAAGAGACGTTGCAGAACCCCGCAGCTTCCCAACCCTCCACCTCCAGCAAGCCTCCAACAGTGTTTTCCAAAGAAAAGGCAGAAGAAGGGAGTTGGTACTGGAACACACAAAAACAAATTAAAAAAAAAAAAAAAACCAAAATAGAGTGGTCTCTATACATTAGAATTCAAGTGGGAACGTGGACTAATTTTTTTGTTTTATTTTGCAATTCAGTTAAAAGGTAAGCTTCATCTCCCTGTCATCAGATACGCTATTGTCATTCCAGGAAACAAGAAGGTACCTGTCCCGTCCCGGCAGCAGGGCTGGGAACGGGCGCAGGGCAGGGGAGCAGGGGCATTGGTGCCTTGTTCTGCCGATGGGAAACCAAATGGCTGCGGCTTATCAGGGGAGCCAGGGAGGCTATTGCGGGGCTGGTAACTGCTCCGCAGTGGCCCAAATATCAGTCCAGCACCGCTGCCATAAGGCTATCTTCTCCTTGCAGTTAAGATAAAAAATATAGATGACTAGAAATTGTACTCCTACATACCAAGTGTATCAGGTGGATGCGGAGGTCCTCGGGGACCAAGCATTTGTTGAAATGCAAGATATTACTTCCTGATCCCCCACTATGTTTTGTGGTGTGGCAAATTTATTATGGGGATAATATTCAATGCCCATATTTAACTGAATTTAAATCCAAGAGAATGTATCCAGGTCAGGTTTTTTTCTCATCACTTTTAATGGCTGCAAACATCCTGCACATGTGAGTGACTGTAACAGCGTCTGCGCTGTGTTTGCTGAGGCACAATGGAGCGAACACTTCGGTACAACACGGTAAATGTTTCATGAAAAGAGTATCAAATGGACTGTCTAAAACCCTCAGAGACTGTCTGCTCTGCACTCAAACGCGCGACATTATTTCATGATTCCCTGTGATCCCTTTGGCATTGTAATTCTAAACTGTGCAAAGAGAAGTGGATGAAGGCGGATTACAAATTCTAGTCCGTATAAAGAACCTGTAATTATTTGTTAAACTGTTGTGTTTAGTCTCCTGCTCTGCTCTCTCCAGACTGGGCGATGCAGTACTTTCCAGTTTAACTCCCTGACTGTATCACTAGTTTATAAGAACTATGTGTACCTCCTCCTGTTTTCTCACAGGCCTGCAGATAAGATTTCTCCTCCAGATCCCAGGCGATAGCCTGAGCTGTCTGCAGACAGAGGATAACTGGATACAAGCTCCGGTTCCACTCTGTGCAGGTGGGACACTTTTTGACCTGACAGCAGACACTTCTGTATCAGCATTTTACATGTTTCCAGACATCTTCTCCTACTTTTTTTCTTTTGCTCGTTTCCCCTTAGACCTGATAGGATTTGTTTTGCTTCAAGACAGAATTTCCCCTAACTTGCAAGAAAGTACCCGCTTCTCTGTCCATTCTTCCTTTCTCAGAAAAAGGAATTCTGCTTCATCTTGAGATGTGTGTGTGTCTGTACCTATATATATATGTATCTATCTGTATGTATATTCTTTCTTACCCTGTTCCACTGTGGTTTAAAATAGCAACACGTTGCCAGTCTCTCCTCTCCCACCAGAGACAGGTAGGGTTATTTTGGAAGGTGCGAGGGTTGTTTGTTTTAATTTTTCTTTAAGTCACCGAAATGGTGTTAAATATAATTTTCATGAAATGCTCCAAACCTACTGCCTTTGCCTGGGTGTATTGTTTTTCAGACTCTCTCCCACCTCTAATCAGCTATGATTCGGCACAGTTGGCAGTGTCTGCTCAGTAAGCAGACTGTCTGAATCACAGCTCAGCCCTAGAAAGGATGGTCTTTCTAGGTCAGGGCTAAATATACTGAGTATGGGGGTGAGGATGGAAAAGTTCCCATTCCAGCTGCTATCCTGTACTGAGTCTGCGAGGATAAAACTCCCCACCTTGCCAGCACATTGGGAAGCTTCATTCACTGGGATCTGCAAGGGGAAGAGGGGAAGTCCTACAGTGATCCTACCCCGGCAGCGGAGAGGTCCCTCGGGGCCGTGGCAGTCAGAAGGGGTTCGGAGCAGCCTTCACCATGGCTCTGAGCTGAATGGAGAAAAAGGGCATCAAAGTAGCTACTGGTCACCTTGGCATGAACTAGGTGTACGTCTAAACTTAACATTGCTCTTTCCTAGGACTCCCAACTGTGGTGGTAGGACCAAGAGGTTTGGGTTCACCTCCTCTCTCTGCGTAGGCGGGCAGAATGCACTGGACTGCAGGATGTTGATTGTTGTCCAGTAGCTGCCCATCCTCAGGCAGTAAGGGATAGCTACGAGATCTTTTCCTGGTCTTGGGGATACTTCTAGGATGGATGGCTGGCAAGGAAAGCAAGCTCAGGCAACCTGACTGAGATATGGCTGTGCTGTGAACACAGGGTACAGATGACATCCAGCCACGTTTGGGTGAAGATGCCCCAGCTAGTTCATGAAGCACCAAGGCTGGCCGTGTAGGGAGAGCCAAGTGTGTTCTCCAGAGCTGACATTTGCATGATGCCTTCTGAAGCACGTCAGCTATGGAAAGAGAGCACTCACAGGATCTCCCTCCAGCCTGGTCCAGCTGTTCCTCCAGCCCATGGCTGAGACTTGGCAATCTGGCTGGAAAAACTAGAGCACAAATCCATGTGCTGTTTGAAGTCACTAATGAAACGAACTCCCTTGTCCAGGAGTGGGACTACATTTCCATTGGCCTCTTCCTTTTAATTCAGTAATACCATCTTTCATTTTTACATAACACACTAGCCTTCTGCAAGAGTTTTCTTTCCTTTTAGAAGATGAAGCTTCAAGATTGTTACAGTTGCTAGAGGCAACTATTTTGCAAAATCTTTTTATAAAATGTATTTATCTAATTAAAAATCTTTTAACAGCATCATGCCTGTAGGATCAAATATCTCATTTATACCATGCATGGCAAGGAGAAGTGTTTGCTGCTTCTGTAGAACCACAGATAAACAGGGACAGGAAGAGCATTAAATGGCTGCTCCAACTCAGCTGATTCTAATGCACCTTTTCCAATAAAAAAATGGGATCTGAGATCTCTCTGGTTTATTATTGGAAGAAAAGTAATGGGGAGGGGGGAGGAGCAAGCTTTTAATGGAGTCAGTTCAGTGTAGCTGGCAACAGGAGTAGAACAGCCTTACATCAGTGACATTTTCCAGTGAAACAAACCTGTTGTACAGAGAACAATTTTTAATTAACTCTGTATCTCATGTGTCGAGGAACGTGAGCAAACTTCTTTATGACTTTACTTTTGGCTGCAAAGTATTTCCCAGTTTTTATTCTCCAAGAATAGATTCATGAGGTGAGTGGCAGGGAAGAGAGGGTTTCTAAATATGCATGTGGAACTCGGTACAGAGCAACTTTGCAAGCACTTTATTGATTTTTTTATCTGCTTCTTTTACATGATGTAGAGCACAGCGTATTAAACATTAAATGGCACGCAAAGAGTCTTTAGGAAGACAAGGCTTGGCTGAAGTTAGTATGGAGTTTGGAGAAACCAAATACTCAACAGTCAGCCCTGATGAGAAGGAGACCAGGTGGCCAACATGGCCCCGTCAGCGTGGCCGCGCGCTGACCTGCCTTGGCATCTCTTGTGGCTCAGGGGAGCAGCCCAGGGGCTGCTGGTGGCCCAGGGTGGACTCTTCTGGTCTCCTGTCCCCACTGCAAGGGCAGGGCAGCAGGCAGCCTGCTGCAGAGCCGGCTCCTAACTCCGCTGTAACGAAGAGTGAAAAGCATTTTCTTTCTGGTGGCGGGACCCTGTCCTGCGTGTTTGCCTCTTCTCCAGTGGGGCCAGCACGCTGCCTGGCAGAAGGGGGGACAAAACTCAGATGGAGTACCAGAGGAGGTAACTGGTTTCGGTTATCAGTTATCAGTTGGTGTGAGTAAGTTACCATATTTGAAAGTTCAGGGGTGAAATCAGAAAGAAACTGGAAGTGTCTGTGCCGCGGCAAGGTTTCTGCTGCCGCACAGGAGCCACACCAAGGCACAGCATAATGTCTGGAGATGTTTCCCCAGAAACCGAAGCTACCGAATCACAAAATTAAACACTCTTCTCTGTATTTTTTTTAACCTATCCTAGCAAAATAACTTCTGCTCTTAACTTACCCAATCAACACAAGAACCCAATCATCGCTAGCTGTTGGCGTGTCTGGCTTGGCTGCGTTTCTCCATGTTGCTGAAGATGTGCACAGAGCTTTGCAAGCAAGAACAAAGCAAAAGCGTGCACTGGCTACCATCTGAACTAGCGTGCAGACAAAAAAAAAAAACACAAGAGAACAAGTTTTTAAAAGCACATCAGCATCTCTTTGGCTTTGCACATCTTTTGACATTCCAGGAACATTGTTCAAAATATAGATTGCACTTACGGCCACAAAAGGAGGTTGATGATTTCCAGTCAAGCTGAAAAAAAATGAGTATTTCATGGGGAGCTGAAAAGGAATTTAAAAGAACTATCTATAAACCAATTGGTTCCACTTACGGTGCCGAGGCTCACCGGAGCTCACGTATTTGTCTCAGTGGGGTTCCCTGCTTGGCCTGAACCCCCCCACTGCTCCTCCCACTAATGTGTTTAGGTTGGGGCTGTGTTGCAGACGTAGTAATGGCATGTTGAATAGCATAGATCATAGGGGAGCTGGATTTGTATGCTTTAGCACAAATTAGATTGCATTTCTAAAATCCTAATAAGCATAAAGATGGATCCAGAGGGATTGTTACAAACCAAACCAGAATAATAAGCTCATCCAGAATTTACCTAATGGACAGAAGGAGAGACGGTTCTCAAATAATGGGCACATCAAATGAACCAAAGAGCATCTCAGGAAGGAGAAATATGATCCCGTTCTGGGATGCTGGGGCCTGCAGAGGGATGTAGAGGAACTTTGCAAATTGTACCTGTGTTGGAGAGAGATGCTGATGAGTGAGTAGCAGACTCTCGCTCTTAAAGACAAGAGTCAAGAAAGTACTTTATGTAGGGATGAATAATTGCTTTTCTGAGGCCAAGTCCTTCATTGAAGCTAATGGAAAATTTGTCATTGACTTCAGTGGGATCGGCACTACACTCGTAAGAAGAAAATAATAATGGTCTTGTCTGTGAAATGAAGCCAAAAAAAAAAAAACAACAAACCCTAACCAAAAAAAAAACCCAAAAAGAGGCAGCATTCACAGCAGCCAAGAGCCTTCTGCATGAATCTAGGAACGCTGTACTTGGTGAATCATTTCTCTGTTAGAGCATTTGTTCTGTTCCTGATTTATCTCCAAGCAAATTTAGACTACTCAAAATCGATTTGCTCATTATAATTTTTTCAGTGCCTATGGGCAAACTCTTGGCTTCTGCTGTTTCCTATTGTTATTCCTGCTGAGCAATTGGCTGCCTCACTCACATGGCTCTGCTCTTGCTCCCTGCCTGTGTGACAACGTTATAAGTCGCGGACTGGTATCCCAGCTATCCGTATTTCACAGAGGTGGGCTGGCATAGCTCAGAAATGTCTGTTATGTGGTTAGTCCCAGAATTCAGAGATTCTTTTTCAGCATCATTTCAAAGCACCTGTTCTTAAAATGAGCTGGGTGCACATGTTAACAGGTGATAAGGAAAAGCAAAGCATGTCAGGCAGGAGCTAGGAAGACCTTCAAAGGGTTTCCCTGGCAGATCCATCGAGTCAGGAACCTGAAAATCTCCATTAATGAAAATTATTTTGCTGATACAGGTTTTTCACAATAATTTGATTGGGTTGGATTGGTGTTTAGGAGGAAAAGACCTAAAGAACGTTACTGGAAATGGTGCTGGGGAGCCTGCTGAGTCTTAGGGCAAACCAGCCCAGTGTCAGTACATTCTATGGACACTGCTACGGCTCCTCTGGCTGTTTTCTGGGTGGGATTCAAGCACTGCCATGGAGGGGATTTTATAACCTCTGGCGAAGCTGCTGCTTACCCAAGATCTGTCCAAATTTTATTTAGGTATTCCTATTTGGCCTCCCTGTTTGCCATTTTCATTACATTTGGCTATTCTGCGTCCCGTCCAACCCAGTTTTGTGCTTCACTCTGTGCTTTTCAACATTCAGGATTCATTACCTACAGAGGCACCGCTGAACGATCCTTTATTCTTTATCCCTTTCAGTTCCTCTGAAATTCTGGTGGTTTACTGCTCTGCCTATCCCAGAAGACCTTTCACAGGAGATGTTCCCAGTGCAGGAGCAGATCCACTGTTACTAACCAGTGTGAGAAGCTCTGCTCAGCTGCACGGTCTGCAAGAGTGGCCCAGGCGTAGCTGAGCTCTGTTACATACAGGTAAGAGGCTGTTTGTCTCTCACACAGGTTTGTCTCACATCAGACTAGCAGCCCAGCTGAAGTTGGGTTTAGCAGCGAGCCATCACGCCGTTACGGGGATCCTTTGTTCTGGCAGTACCTCATACCACAGACATTTTTTGGAAATGCTAAAAAATTTGCATGATATTAAAATGCATGTTCCATTGGGCTTTCCAGTTAATTCTTTCTTTCTTCTTTTTTTTTCCTTAACAAATAGGGTTCAGTTTTACCATTGTTCAATTTTTTTTTCTTTTATTTAAGCAAAATTTTCAGCCATTCAGCGCCTGTGTTGAGATTTTTTTCTTTCATTACTTTATGGCAGATGAAAGTTAAGAGGTCCAATTACTAACATTTTATGATAGCACAGAATATTATTAAAGCACTTAAGAGGTTATTAACACCTTTTATGTACCTCATTATTTAAAAGCCTGCCATATTTAATCATTTTAGCACCATTAAATTGGCATTAACAACAACCCTATGACTTACACTCAGAAATGTCACCATTTGACAACATTAATGCAATAAAACATCTCACAGAAACCTGGAGGCACCTGGTGAACTATAATACTTCACAAAACTGGGACTTTTTTGTGGCTTTCAACCACAGAGAGCTGCAAGCAGTGCCGTGGGGGTCCCCACCTCACTCTGCAGGCCGTGGCTGCTGCCGGAGAAGGGGCACGGAGCCGGTGCAGCGCATTTGGCAGGAAGGCTGGGTTTGGTATGGGCCATCTGCAGTGAGGAACACAAGGCTGTGAGTTGGATCTCCATGTGCAGAGAAGCAGAAGCTGATCCTAATTGAGTCCTCTCTGGTGTCCGAGTGCAGGTGAAGGTCACAGGTCTTGCAGTGCAGTGTGCGTCCTGGGAATCCTTTGGGCTCCCACTCCCAGTGGGTGCTGTGGCACCTTTGCTGTCTCACAGTGTCCATGCCAAGTCACGGGCTCAGGCTTTGTGGCCCTAATTCAATGACGGTCCACTCCTACCTGAGCCTGATGATGGATGAGCAACTTTGACAGGTACTTGTAGAAAAGCCCTTCATCCCCTGTCCTGCCCGGTCCCTGTGTTTATAGGAGCAGTTATACGTGTACTACTCCCTTTGCTGCGGAGGGCTGAGGCTGACATACAATCTGGTGGTTAGCAATTACACACTCGATATCAGCCTCTACCCGTTGATTACCAAGGACAAAAAACAACAGCCGTGGAGTGGCTAAGTGGAACATCATGTTAATCAAGTCAGAAATATTATTTTTACAACCTCCTGATTATTTCTAACAACCTGCTAAAAGCCAGTGGGACTGGGTGGGTTGGAAAAGCTCTGGTGACATTGGGAGAGTGCCAGCCCCTGCTTCTCAGCTCACAAGCTGATACGGGACTTTTTCCCAGCAAAATATGAGATGAATTGTGTTTTCTCTTTAAGGCTTACAAACAAATCCCTTTCCCATAATCATTATTTTCTTAGATGAGCGTTAGTAATATACTTTGGCATTTTAAAGCACATCCTTGAATTTACTCTGGCAACGGCTATACAGCTGAACACAGAGTCAGGCAAATCTATTCTGTTACTTATCTGCCCAGACTTCAGTAGAATTCCCTTTCTTTGTGATTGTCTAACAGAAAAAAGAAAAATGGAAAAGGTCCCCAAAGCCTCCGGTTTGGAGCCGTAAAAGGCCTCCTGAGTTGTTTTTCAGATGCTGGCACTCAGACAAGTAACGGTGTCAAAAACCCCAGCAGGTCTGTGTACAGAACGTATCAGGCCCATCTGCTGGAAGGATGCCACCACCACTATCAGTGTGTTAGTGCAGCCGTTTCGGGAGGTAAATGTCGGCGTTTGTAACTCAGAAGGGTCAGGGCATCCTGCTGTTAATGAGGCTGCCTGTCCACAGGCAAATCCCTCCGTGTACATGATCTGTCCATTGCCCTTGGAGGGATGGGTTAATATTGCAGCACTGCCATGCTTGGGTTTGTCTTGCTGTTTGTATTACATCTATATCTGGGGCAGATAAACGCTGGTAGGTCTTTGGGTCTGTTAAGTAAATTTTGGGAGCCTTTAAACATCACGTGCTGGGCTGTATCCCCCCAGCCAGCACGCAGATCGCTCAGGTGTGAGCGCCAAAGGGTGAATAAGGCTTCCTGCCAATCCCTCTCTCCAGCAGAGCCGACTCCCTCGTTATCTGGAAAGGCGGAGGGTTAATTAGCATGTATTAGCGTAGGGTTTAGCAGCAGTGCCCTGGCCCTAAGAAGCGTAGAGCTGTGCCTTGTTTTCTCCTCCAGGCCTAGTTCCTATCTCCCCGGGTGCCTCCAATCTCTCTGGAGTTCCCTGCCCCTCCTTCCTGCAGCTCCCCACCTTTTATAAGGCTTTGGTTGGTTGGTTGTTTTCTCTCCTTGGTTGTTTGAAGAACCCTTCACCACAAGATTCCTGGGCTGAAGCAAAAGAGAAGTGTAAGGCACTTTATTTTTCAAAACAGCTTAGAAGTGAGTGCGAATTATACTGGGATTTGAGCTCCTGGATCATTTGGCCCTTTTGAGAAACGTCCCCTTGGGTTTGATGTCTCCCAGCCGCGGCTGCCCTCTCCGCGTGCCCGTGCCAGCAGAAGTGGGCAGAGCGAGGAATGCCTCTGCGGGGCCAGCAGCGTGGCTGCGGCGCTCGTGAAGCGGCTCTAGCAGCAACGTGAGTGATCAAAGTGGGCAAGGACTGGGCATCAAGGGGAGGGAGACCAGAGATGAAGAGCTGCTATATGTTTTTATATATTGTGCTATAGAATACTACTCTTAAAATGGCAAAGCGCCAATCCTGCCTGTGTGAGCAGGTTTGATCCGTTACGTCCGTACAGTTACGGCAGCATGTAACTGCACTGTGTTCAATGCTGTAGCATAGCTCCCATGGGGCTTTTCCTACTAAGTCTTCATTGCCAGAAGAGCTGTAGCTTTTATTTTTTTTTTTCATTATGGGCAGATAACAAATAGATGCTAGCTATTTTGCTGTAAAATCCAGTGGCGATGAGACGCAAGACCTAAAGGCAGTGCTGCTCGGTGAGACTGGCCGTGGGCCACTCAGCATTGCGCAAGCGAAATGGTTTATCCCTGCGGGTATTTCAGACTCCCTATTGCTCTTTACCTGCTGAGTTCACTTAAAAACCTGTCTCAGCACTTGCTCTGCTTTTGTAAATGCGATCCACTGGGACGTTCATCCCAGCCTGTGTAGCCAAGCCAGCAGAAGTTTCTAGTTCAGCCTGCCCTTCATCTGTTGAGGGGACCGTCTCCTCAGCAGAGCTAGGCAATTTGGCTGTGTTTTGCAGAATACCAGCCCAGGCTGGTGGAAACCCAGGGTCATTTATCATCTGAGTGTATGATGGATGAGTTGATATGAGTTGGTGGCTTTGGTCCATTACTGTTGGAACCAACTGATCTCCTTATTGGCAGCTCAGCAGAAAGTCTGGAAAAGACTCTGTGCCCGGTGGCACCTTTCCCTCCTTGGAGGCAGCCGCTGTCTTTTAGTGGGGGCTGTGAGCAATCAGCACAGTGACCCTTGAGATTTTGCTGCCTCCACTTTCTGGAGCCCTTCCCTCCTCTGCCAGGGCTCGGCGGGTGCTCCAGATCGCCTGCTGCAAGGCCCAGAAGCCAGAGTTATTGCCGAGGACCCTCGGGCAGGTGATGCAGATCCCACGGCTACTTTCCAGCCTGAGATTTGCATGTCTGCTTAGTGCCTGGTTTGCAGCAGGGAGGTATTTGCATTTGTGAGTGTCTTTTTTCTGTCCCGGATCCCACAGGGAGCTCTGCTCAGAACTGCCGTCTCGCACGCAGCACCGGCGAGGTTGGCTCGCTTGTGCAGCTCACCTGGTGCTTGCCACAAGTTCCGCATTAAAGTTAAAGTTAGCCCTGGCTTTTAAGGTCTGTTCCAACCCATTTAACTCCTGAGCTTTTTGTGAAAAACAAGATGGGAAATATAAAAGCTTACATCAGCTCCTGTAACTCACAAAGTGAATGCAAAAGCTACAATAAATTTACAGTCAGAAAAAAGAGCTGTTCTTCATATGAACTCTCACTTTGTTCAAAGACAGTTTATTATCAAAGGATAATTTTAGATGACAGTTGTTGCTGAGGTATTTCATGCTGGTTTTTTAATTATTACTACTTTTTTGTTAGACAGCATGATTCTTGAGCAGATACTGAAACAAGCAAGATTGGCTCATCATTCCTCTTTAATTCCACATCATGTCACTTTGGAAGGGAAATGGCTTGGTAAAAGCCAGAGAGTTCAGATACGATGCTGGCAGATCGTTATGAAATATTCACAAGACATTTAGTTTAACTTGGTGCTAATTGAACACTGACAGCACAAGTTACTCCTGCCTGCAGCAATCGTCTCTCACGTTTAGGCGAGCGGCATCCCTTCCCCTTTGATGCTCTCCTAGATAGCAGGCTGCCAGGGAGCACAGTAAACACTTGGGCGAGCGGCATCAGGGACGGGTCCTGCGCTTGTCCTGCCAGGAGGATCCTCCAAAGCTGGTGAGAGCTTATTTGCACAGGGGCTGTAATGAGATTTCAACTCTATGAAAATACTCAGTATTGTGTGAGGGGTCAACTGAAATTGGTATTTTTGGGATATCTTCCTTAGCGAAGACACCTGAAAGCAGGACTGTTTGGATATTGGCTAATACCACTTTTCTGAAGCCCCAAAAGCCCTCCTTGCCCTGGGAGGAGAGGGCTTCCAGGGCAGTTATAGCTATACTGGTGTAACACTGTGGTTTTTTTTATGGAGACATCGAGTTATTTCTCTTTCATCTTTATTTCTATAGCTCAACATACTGTCTGCTGATATTTGTGAATTTGTTTCTTATTTGTCAGTTCAGCTTCCCTGTGGACATCTAATAACAGGAGGTTTCCTACCATTTTAATTGTCTCTTATTCCAGAGCCAAGCAGAGTTTGAAACAGAGTAGTAATGCCATCATTTTAGTCATCAGACGTGATGTGTGGTCTGAATAGCTTGGATCCAAACTCAGTACCCAGCTCTGCCTGAAACCCTCGGCCCATCTGTGGTTTAGATGCAGTCATCTGCCATGGGTGCCTCAGTTTCCCAGCGATGGAGAAAGGCCAAGTTGCTAATCAAGGACTTTTTCCATCTTCCCATTTGGAGGCGATTGCTCCAGGCTTGTCCTGTGCCGTCAGCGCATAGCAGGAGTGTGCGGGGACGGCTGCCTGGGCAGAGAGAGACCCTGCTTCTCCCTCTGCGCCGCAGCCCATGCCAGCCACGGTTTGTCACTCTCGGCACAGCTGAAGGATGAAGAAACTTTTGCTTGTAGCAACACATTAAAAAAGTTACCCAGAACATTTTTGACCCACTGGGGGAAATATGCCACCCTCTGCCCAATTTATCTATCCTGGGAGTTAAACTGGAGGTGGAGTCGCGTACAAGAGGCACTAAGGGAAGTGTAACTGAACATTGGGGTGACAGTGACTTAGATGACGTGAGTTCATCTAGCAGATGGCATGGTGACTGTGACATGAGCACTCTGCAGACAGTAGTACAACCACCATGATGGACTAAAGCAGTAGTATTACAACTAGAGTAACCATTTAAGAGCTTCAGCTACTCAAAGGAGTGAAGACCCATTGTTCAGTACAATTTGTACAAATTCAGGGAAAAGGGAAATCCCCTTCCCCATAATCCTTATAGGAAGCTACAAAGGGGTGTGAACAGCCAAGGAAGACAAGTTAAAATGTGGGTAATATTGCATGGGCAGTAGTCATGGCGCACAGCAGTGCTGAGGCTTCGTTTTGTACAGAAATCTTTGAAAAAGGAGAGTGTTAAGGATTTAAAGGAGGTAGCTGTGACTTCTCTGAAGCCTGGTAGGGTCAAGGGTGGAGGATGGTTCCAGAGCTGGACAGATTGGGAGCAGCAGCAGCTGATGAGTTATCTCTGGGGTGATCCCCATTTCACTTGCCTCCGGCGCCAGTTCTGGGGGTCACCCCAAAGGAGCTCCTGAGGTGAGGGGCACCCTGCTGAGACTGCAGAGAAGGGTGACCAGGTCAGTGCAAGCAACTGAGAAAAAGATCTTCTCAGTAGTGTTCTCCCTGGTCATGAGAGGGCAAGGAGACAGTTCTAAAAGTAAGGGATAAAGATGTTTCAGTATTTAAAAAAGGGAGAATTTTAACTACGTGGACATCTTGGGTGCTACGGACAATGAATCTGAGATACTTCAGCAGAATCAGGATGTAAGGGCTGAGCTGAAAGCCCTAGAAATGGAGTATTTCTGCCCTAGAATTTTATACAAGGTGGCTAATTGCTGTAGGTAGCAATCTGCTGTAAAAACACACCTTGCTTTTGACAAACACACGGTCTTGGATGTATTATCAAAAGCCAAGGATGCAATGCCGAACTGAAAGAGCTCCCAGACTTTCTTTCTGTTAATTTCCCACTCTTGGATTGTGACTATTGCTCTTCCAGTAATACTGTCCTTGGGAGAGCTGAATAAACTTAGTCCCTCTGTGTCTGTATAAAACATCCTCAGGGGGGCCAGGAAATGTCCCATCCTCCACAGAGGATGCTGCTCCAACTGGCTTCCATAAGCACCGCTCTTGAGGAGGGAAAACAAATGAAGCTTTCAAAATTGTTTTACTTGATTCATTTCATTCCGGGCTAGAGCAAGGCAAATAGACAGTGGGGGGACTTCACCGATAAAGTATTTTTTTTCCAAAGCAGAGAATACCAGAAGATAACACAACAGCAAATTACTGCACATTTTAAACCCTTGTAGCTAAACATTCCCTTCTGGGGCTGCGCCAGGTATCTCACGGTGCCAGTGGAAATGGCATACAGATGTTCACTTGTTTGGATGGAGACACTGCAATAATTCATGCCTGCTACAAATGATAGCATGCCGCATGCTCACAAAAGAATCCCCTGATCTTTTTGTCAGTAATAAGAAAATATATTCTCTTTATCTATCTTAAGGAAAATAAGGCCCATAAAAACTGTAAAGCACATTTTTTTTCAGTTTCCAAAATGTAACTTCAGTTGTAGTGACTCAGCCGGTGCTGGTGGAAGTGCTACCACCGCGATACCAACCCAAGGGCGTCATTGCTCACAGGAGGGCGAATCGGTGTCTGGGACAGGAACATGGGGTGTTACCTGCCTGCTGCTACGTGTGTACGAACAGAGCCCCTGAGCTTGCAGAGCAGTGGACGTTTGGGATGTTGTGTCTGAGAATTTTTTTTCTTTACAACTTTAGCTTTGAATTTTTTTTTTTTTGTAAGATGAATTTAGGTGTTTTTCAGATGTTACCTCAGATTTTAAACTCGCTTGTGGTGAAAACAGTCTCATTCAAGTCCATGGTAACAGCGTTCAGGAATGTGCTCAGTTTTAATGGACGTTATGGAAATGGGAGCTGTATACCCCAAAAACACATAGGGATGGGATAGGGAGAGAGAAGAGCGGAGCCTGTCACACCGCACCATAACAGCAGGGCTGATGCTCACCTTCTGCTTCTTCACGTGCAGCAGATCACTGCAAAACTGGCATCTGCCAGAAGAATTTGTTAGCATGCCTGAATACTTGCACCGCTGGTTTCCCCCTGTTGTGCTCCTGTCAGGAGAGGTACGAACAGGTTCACACCTGCTGTATAGCTTCAGGTCGAAGGAATGAATGTGCAAATTTGGCAGGTAGGAATTAGACTCCACTTCTTGAAACCAGAGCTCTCTGCTTTCCCTGCCTGCTCTTCTATTTTTCACTTTCTTGCAATGCCTATATTAAAATGATTTTTTTTTTCTTTTTAATCTTCTTAGTTCATTTTCATGGTGGAGCTGTAACCAAATCCAGAATCACACCTCTGGGAATCCAGCACCAATGTTGTATGCAGGTTTTAAAGGTGTGCACAGTTTTTTCTCTCACTCCCCTGAATTTTACTTTCTCAGTAATTTTTATGACATGGGTTTGGGCTTGACACAACTGGCACAGTTTGGGATGTAATGACTTATTCTTCTGGTTTATTTGGGAGGCAATTAACCATTTGCTCACCTTTCTCAAGTTGTAGGTTGACTTTTAACTGAAAAATCTTGTTTTGAAACAACAAACCCTTAAAATCTTTTGATTCAGTAGCACTTAAATGCAGTGCTTTGGTTTCCCTACTTTTTTTTCAACTGTTTTTCTTGGCTTAAAACACTCACCAGATTTTTTTTTTTCCGATTTAATGAAAAGTTTTGGCATTCTGAAATGACATCTTTTGCAGGACTAACTGCTAACCGAATGGTTTTTTCCTGATTCTGTTTACTACATTGGATTTTTCACATCAGTGCAGACCATAGACAACCCCAGGCAGCCCTCTGTATTAGGGTAGTGATGTTTCAGTCCTCATCAATGTGCAGCCCATCCAGAATTTTCGAGGGGAAATGTGGATCCAAGGATAGCAAATTTCGGGCTGCTAATGGCTGAATACCTTTTCTTATATCTCTGCGGGCTCCCTGAAGTCCCTACACCCCAGAAGTTCATGGGGCACAGCTAGAACCTTTTTAGGATTGCTCCCACTTGCTCACATTATGTAGTAGTTGAGCAAATATGCACTGCCCCACTGGTTTTTCTTCAGTGGAGCTAGTCTCAGCCAGAAATAAAGGCAAAGTCTATTTTTTTCTCCTGTAAGTATGTTCAAAACATGAATTTCCATGAGTTTCCAACATAAGACCTATATCTGCATGGTAAGCAGAGTCACTTTCACTTGCAAATGAGGTTGGATCTGCTAAAAAATCTGCTAATTTGCAATAAAAATAGCATCCATCTTTGCTCTGCAAATTTAGCCTATCTGAAAACTGTCCCATTTTCAGAACTGTAGCAGCTTGTCGGATGGGAGAAAGGGGAAGGAGGAAATACCTTGCATTTGAAGTCACTTCGCATTTCTCCAGGACTATTTCACACACCTTTAGTCATTATGTTGCGTTGTGTGTTGTCACATTAATTTTCACAGCACCAGACTGATATAAACTGTGTGACTGCGCTGCAGAAGCAAGGGAAGCTGGACTGATTGGGAGGGAGAAGGATTTGTTCAGACATAAATATCTCCTGCCATATTGAGGGGAGTTTAAAAAAAAAAAAAATGGCCAGCCAAGAAATTGCTTTTTTGTAGGAACGTTCTGTTTCTCTTATCTCTTTCTTTTTTTTTTTTTTTTTCCCCTTTTTAATGCATACTTCAAGAACGAGGGGGAACCAAGTGGCTGTTTAATGAGGCTGGGATGCTGAACGCAGCTGATCTTCCAGGTGGGTGAAACTGCGAGGAATGGAAGACAAGGAAGGTGAACGCGTATGGAGGGGATGGTGTTAAATAAGGAGGCCTGGTCATGTAAGGTCTTGTTGGGGAAACTGCTGACTTTTTTTGCAGGTTAAATGCTTGAAGGAATTGCAGAGTCAGGCTGCAAGAAAATGAGGGGATACACCAACAAATCGGCACCTCGGCACACAACCAGGTGAAAACAGCATGTGCAGAGGGGAAAGCCCGTGCCATGCCTTCTATCCCAAGATGCAGATAGGATAGAAGGCATGGAAGCATGCAGAGACTGCACAGAGAAGAGCAGATATTGTGGTACCTATAGAGCAATGCCTACCTGGCCATCACTTTTATCACCTACTTATTGGGTTGCTATATGCACATCTCTGGGCCTCCAGACTTTCAGAAACCTCCCGTAAGGGCAGGATGAGATGGATTTCTTGCTAAATTGATTCCCATCTTGCCTGTTGGTGATGTTTCCTATGAGGAACTTGGTGCTCTGGGGACTAGGGAATGTGTGGCATCAATCTAGGATTCCAGAGTAGTGCAGAAAGCGTCAGTAGTATCTTCTAAGGTTACATTTGTAGGACTAAGACCTTCCCTGTTCTAGAACCCACATCTGCCTGGCTTGGCAATGCTGCTTTTGGCAGCGTCATGACACTCAGTGCAGGCTGGAAATGTTCACTGTTCTCCCGTGGCTTTTCCTTTAGGAGAGGCTGAGAGATGCCTCAGCTTCGGAGCTGATGATCCGAGTTATCAGTTGGCACTTGTCACTCCTTGAGTGTTTCAGGGTAGAGCTTGTAGACTGGTGCAAGAAAGTAAATTGGCCAGTAAGGAGGTGTGAGGAAAAGTCCTGGTATCTGAGCTGAGGTTTTGTCAATAAGCATGGGATGGGTTGCAGCTCTGTGAATGCGTTATTCCTTGTACTTCCCCTGTGATAAGGAGCTGTGATGGGTCACATCGTGCGTCGCACAGCGTCTGAGCCTTGAACTGAGGTTTCCACTTGGTATGTCCAAGTTTCTGACACCAAAAGCCTTGGGTGGAAACTTGCTTACGTCTGGATGGTTTGCAGCAGGCAAAGCTCTTAAAAGAAGAACAGCTAATTGCACATTCATAGTGGCACGGTGAGAGAAGCCCTTAATTCCTACTGTGGTGGATCTGTAAATTCACCTCTGGCCCTGCTCAGCAACGTCTATCCCCAGTCTCTGAAGTGCATGGATCAAGAGGAGTTTTTTGGCCCTTTTCCGTTGAGAAAGAACCACTAATTTCTTCCATTTGAGCATATTATTATTTTTTAACAAGAGAGCGTGATACAGCTCTCTATACCAGTTGGAAGCAACGTGATTTGTGTCATGAATACTAATACGCGTTTGACAGTATCCTATAAATTCAACACGTTTTGAAGAGTGTTAACAAGAGTTGTAGGAACCATACTTAAATTCTTCCCCTACATTTTTTTCTTTTTTCAATTAAAAGAAAAGAACGCTAGCGAGAGTCTGTATTTGTATCCAAAACAAATACGGCTTGGGTCACGGCAAGACTTCTGCATGCCATGCTAGACCTGGGTCTCCAGCACATTCATTGATTTTTGTCTCCATGAATCACCCTAAAGCTATAGGCAACAAAAGCTGAAGCTATGTAGATGTGATTTCTAGTTCATTTGTTGTTCATTAGAAAGATTTTCTCTCTCTTATTTGCGGCACCCCTGCTGCTGCGTGTTCATTAGGAGAATGGAATGTATTCCAAATATTTCCTAGCTCTGGAAGGGCAGATGGTGGAAAGTAATTTTCCAAACTCTTCTGGAAAAGAGGCGGGGGGAAACCACCCAAATAACCCCAAGTCACCCCCTGCACACCAGAAGAATTTGGTATTTCTGAGAGCAGACGTGCCGTACACTTTCTGTCTCCCTGGTTGTACAGCGCTGCGTGTTGGAGTGGTGGGAAGTGTGTATGAATGGGAATGTATCACATTTCATGTGGGATGTTAGCAAGGCTGGGATTTTTTTTCACAGGAAACTGCATTTGCAAAGAGCACACGGCAACGTGCGGTACCCTAGAAGATGTATGTGAAGGAGTGAGCAAGATTCATTTCCCTTAATCTTCCAGGCAACCCAGTCCCTAAGGGAATCCCAGAGAGGGAGGACAGAGCCTGGGCCACTCTCCAGTTTCCCCATCCAGCCCTGCGCAGCGGCATGAGGCAAACTGGAAGCTCCTCAAACGCCCTGTCCCCACCCCTGCCCTTCACCAGCGCGGGCAGAAGGATGTCCCAGTGCTCAGACAATGGCGGAGGAAGCGGCTCTGGCTGCGTTTCCCTTCTGCTCCCTGGGGAGTCGGGGCAGCGCACAAGCCAGGGCCAGATTTAGCTCTTGGATCCACATGAAACATTTCTGTGCCGACTGCTCCCTTCCTTCGTGCTCAGCCTCTTGTCACGGGAGTGGAAGTCGCGCGCACACAGAAGGGGAACAGAAAAGCCGAGTCAATATGCAGCAGGCAGAGCCGGGAACACAATGCGGGCGAGACAAAGAGCGGGGCTGTATTTACTGCCTTCCTGGTGGCATTCACTTCTCGTGCTTGGAGCCGGTTTCCTCTTTTCATGAGCCTCTTGACCTGCAGATCCCTCTCTTCAGCAGACAGACCCCGAAGCCCCGCGGCTGTACCCTTATGCCTCTTCAGATCAAACCCGCGAAACGCTTTGGACACAGAGCCTGAACTGTGTGTTTGCACTGAGGCTTTAAGCTCGTTGGCGCTGGCACCCTGGGTTGTGTTTGTTTTCCAGCTCTCGAGGACAGCAATGGTGCTCTCTAAGTCAATACAAACAGACCGAGAGAGGCTTGAGGCGGCGCAGCAGGGCTCACCCGAGTGCTGCCGCCCCGGGACTGTGCTGGGCTCGGGTGCGTGGAAGGTGCCTCTGGCGCTGATTTGGGCTGTCAGCTCAGGCCAGCACCCCCAAAATCTCACACACAGAAACCTGGCACAACAAGAAACTTCCTCAGAGGAAGGCCATCCATTGCCCTGCCTGAGACACCCAGCTTTGGAGGGTGGCACTTTGACAGCTGCTGTAGAACCCCATCAGATTTTCAAAGCCCCCTGTTAGTGATGGATTTTCAAGCCCCCTCTTTCTCCCAGTGTTGCAGAGCGCGCGGGTGCAGGTGGGGGCATTCGGGCCTCTCACATGGTTCATTTCCGTAGCTGGGCCTTCAGATGCGGATGTATGGACAAGCAATTCACAAGCAGATGTTTGAAAAGGCACCGAAAAAGGGTGCACCCGCCGAGCACGAGGCAGGAGACCCCTCTGAGCCTGCGTTCAACTTTCAGGCAACTCTGTCCCATGGCATCCGACCCCGCTGGAGGCTCTGGTAAGCGTTAGTACAGTAGGGCTGTGCACATTGTGCGATGGCTTTGCGGAAGTGGGGCTGTGAAACGGATGCCTTCTGTAGCCGCCGTGACCTTAAAACCCATTGCTCAGTCACCCGGCGGAAAAAATCGGGAGAATTCCTTCCGAACAGCCGAGTCCGGTGCGCCGGCCGTGTCGCTGCCCTTTGGGAGCTGGTTTTTGCTCTTTGGCCAGCTGGAGCTGCAGCCAGCCAGGGCTGTCTCGCCGCGCCATGTCAGCTGAGACTCGGGAATTTCTCTAAGCTGTATCTAACACCTAAACCTGTATTTTTCACAGCCTGACAGAGTTATAAACTCCTCTCCCTCAGCTATGGCCAGCAGCCTTCAGAGATGAGCAGTGGCTATAACTGATTCATCAAAACTCACGTTAATTTGGTTTTGCTCTATTGTTGCAATAGATGTGATTCCCAATTATTATGCTCTGGAGCCAAGCTTCCTTTAGGTAATTTAAAGTGTAGCCTATGTATATGTTAAAAATGTATCGCAATAGCGATTTTAATTAAAATGCATATGGTAATACCAAAAGGGGGGCAGGGGTGGGGAGGGAGGGAACCCAGATTAAGTTTTAAATTGTTTTAATAGTGAGATTTGGTTCAGTGAGAACAGGGCATATTGGTTTCCTTGGAAACATTGGCGATGTATTAGCTGTATAAAATCTAGCATAAAAGATTTGCAAAATGAAGCCTTTAGGTTTTAACTGATATTATAACTCTCTTCACTGGGAAAATTAGATTCAGATGTGGCCCCTGGAGTCCCAGAAAGGTGTCTTTTTTGTGTTTTCTCTTAAACCTTAGAATTAATAATATCACATTTTATCAGAATCAGATTATCAGAATCATTAGAACTCTAAAACTGCAATAACAACAACAAAAACCCCTTCGACAGTCCAATATCCCTGATTCATATGATTTAATTAGATGTGCCTGTAAGTTCTCTTCGTGCCAGGCAGTACCAGGCTCAGGCAAGACTCCTCATGATTTGAGAAAGAAGTATAAAAATTGGTCTTTTAAACATTCTTCTAAATAATTTTTAAACATTCTAATAAAACGAGACATTACTGGTAATGGAGCAGTAGGCGATGTTGTATACACATCCCGTGTTCAGTTATTTTATCGTACACAGCACTGATACCTGGATGTACAACACGCAGTGCACGCCAGCCAGCTTCAAGTTCAGAGAATCGCTGTAGCTGCTGCTGACGATCTGGCCTCACACAAATTCCTCTGTTTTTCCTGGTGTACGCCTTAGGAAGCAGAGCACCCCCGGAGAGCCTCATCCCCTGAGACAGCACGTTGGGTTTGGGGCTACAGCACCCCAAGGCACCACAGGAGGTCCAACGTACATTGTAAGGTTGTTCTCATCTTTTTTTTTTTTCATTCTCTTTGAAAATCAGTCTCTCAAATTATCAATCTTGTGTCTTTCGTGTAGAAAATAAAGCCTTGTGAGGGAGGATTCAGCTCCCTGCAGTCGAGGGGGATTGAAACAACCAATTTTAATATCTGTGACTCACCTCTGAGCCCAAACTGTGATGATACAGTGCATCTAGGGATCAAATACAGCGGAAACTCTCTCTCAAACAAAAGGGGGGGAAAAAAGACTGCAGATAAAGTACCAGATGTAGGATTTTGGACAATCAGAGAGGAGAATGGACGGCTTGGTTTTAGCATGTAAGACTAATCGCTCGGTTGAAATCATTTCAGCAGCTGAGTAAATAGACTTGCGGAAAAGGCATTTATGGGAGCATTTGTGTTCCAGGATCCTCCCTCTTTCCCAGTCCCCCTGTTTGTTTGTTTTTCTGTCTCTTTGGTGTTGAAGCTTCCCAGTTAACAGGTTTATTAGGTAGCGATGCCGATGTCAAACGCGCCGCTAGGCAATCCACACGGCCCCTCGACTGCACCGCAGCCGCCGCGGGCAGAGCAAACGGAGCGCAAGTTCAACAGCCCGTCCACGAACAATGGGCCTCTCTGCAGCAGCGGGGCCGTTCAGCTGCGCGCTTGGCTCGCCACCACCCGGAGCCGCGACCGCTCCGCCACGAGCTCGGCCTGTACCGCGCGCATCTTGGCGGCTTTTCCTTCCGCTCCGTACCGACCGCCACCAGCAGCGCCCGTCGCGGACGACGCCCCATATGGGTGTTTTCCGAGGTGTGAGGGAGGGGCTGAGGGTATGGGACGGCAGGAGCTCGAGGGCAGGGTGGCGGCAGCCTGCGCGGGCCCAGCGGCCGATGTCTGTGCGCAGGCCCCCGCGAAACCGGCTTCGCTGACCGGTGTGGGAAACGCCGTGGGTGCAGTGCCCCTACGCACGCGCAGCGCTTAACGTGCACCGCGGACACCTCAGCGCTACAGCTCCCGGCGGCCGTGACCTGCCCCGTCCGCTCTCGCTCTGCTCCGTGGGTGCCGCGGGTGCAGGGCGCGCGCCGCCCCCGCCCCGGCCTCTTTAAGGCGGTGGCGCGGGAAGGCGCGAGCGCGCGCGCGCGCGCGCGCTGCGCTTTTGTCACGGCGCCGGGTCATCGCGCGGTCATGGCCCCGCCCCACGTGGCGCTGCAGCCCGCACGCCCGGGCTCGCCCCGCCCCCTGCGCTGACTGGCTGCCTTGCGCCCGGCCGCCGGCTCCCCCCCTTCTGATTGGCTGAGCGCGCGCGTCATTTACATGAGGAGGGCGGGGGAACGCCCGTCCGTGACACCGGGCGCCGTCTGGGGCCGCCCCCGCGGCGTCTGGGGGGATTTAAAGGGGCAGAGAGCCCGCGGGCGCGCGGCGTGGCGAGGTGTGGGGTGCGCGTCCTCGAGGGTGTTTCGGTTCGGCCTCTCTGGTCCAGGCCGCCCAGTTTTCGGTGTGAGCACCGAGGGGGCATCACCGGGGGAACCCGGAACGGCCGCGTGGGAGCGAGGCCGAGCCCCTGCGGCCCCCGAGGCGTGCGCGCCCGCGGGAGCGGCTGCTGCGGCCCGGGAGGGAGCCTCGGGTCCCGCCCCGGGATGGGGGGGGTTGCCCCGCATCGGGCCCGCGGCACCTCGCCGCGCAGCCTGGCCGGCCCTGGCACCAGGCCGGGCGCGGTGGGCGGTGTGGGGGCGCGAGTGGGCGGGGGCCGTGCAGCGCGGGTAACGCCAACCAGCCCCCGCGCAACGAGCCCGTGGGGGCTCCGTGGGGCTGTTCACGGGCTGGGGGGCAGCTGTGGGCCCCAGCCAGTCCGCCCGTGGCGAGGCGGAAACCTGCCGAGCGGAGCCCGGGTTCCTCCGCTCGCACCAAGAACCAAGGGAACCCGAGCACAGAGCAGCCGTGTGTGCGTGTGAGTCTGTCTACCCGCGTACGCGGGCATCCCGCAGGGGCAATGCCGTCTGTGAGCTGTTTGCAGCCGCTCCGCTTCTAAACCACCCAGCAGCAGGGCCGCTGCGAGTGGGTCAGCGCTGGATTTCCGAATCGCTCGAGTGCTTCCTGGGATGAGCTCGAAGTCTTCACCTCAGTGTGTCAGCCCTCAGTCGGGAAGTTCAGGGTCACCTTTGCTCTCCAAAACGCCCCTCCTCTCTCCAAAATGCCTGCTGTTCCATGAAGAAAAGCCTGGGGTTATTTTATATTTATGCATTTAAAACTCTTCCCTTAGCGCTGTTTCATTTTACACATGCCATCCTGTTTTTCCTAGCACAAGAAAATGAAATGTTTTCAGCTGGGGAGCTGTGAATTCAGAGGGCGATTATTTTTTGTTAGTGAAGTGATAGATTTCCTACCAGTGCCTCCAATAAAATGTAAAGGTAGGGTGGAGTCTTCCCAGTGACGTCAGCTGGAGTTATATCAGGCCCCAAATGAGACAGAAAGGGTTGGAATAACGTTCTGGTGGCTTCAGTAAAAATGTTCATTACAGACAAATACTCATTGACTTTTTAGGCCCCCTGGTTGGGAACAAAACTTCCTAAATGGGACCCAACCCAGTGCTGCGCGGAGATGGAGAAAAGGCTCTTGGGAGGCAGCTGTGAACTGCCCAGGCTGCTGGCAGCAGCTCCTGCCCCAGCATCGTCGTCCCCTGTCAGCCCAGTGCTGCAGCGGGAAGGAAGGAGGGTCTCGGCCTCACCCGTGAAGTTAGCAAATGGGACGAAGTCTCAGGAGGAAAACGCTTCTGCTGTTCCAAGCAAGGATGAGGGCTAGTCTACCGAAAACTTAATTCACCTCTGGTACGCTTTGAATCGTACCTGAGATGTAGCTGTACTGACTGTGGAAGGCAAACAAGCTCCTAGCTAAAACTGGTGAGCATCCGCGTCTGCCCGGCGTTATTCTCCTCTGTCGCAGCAGAGATCTTGTTCTCATTGTTGGGGAGAAAAGTCAAAATTCTGCTACCAAATAATTAAAAAAAAAAAAAAAAAAAGAGGTTAGTCACGAGAAAGTGGAAGCCATGTCTGGAATTGTTAGAAGGAAGGCCTGCTTGAAAATAAATATAGAATTATTCACCATGGTAACTATTGCCCTGTTGCATTAGTGCGTATCAATTTAACATTAATCCAAAGACTAATGCTGTGAAATATTTGGTCTCTTTAATAGACAACTTTTTAGTTAACAAAGCTCTGGGGAGTTGTGGAGTTTTTTGTTTAGTTTTTCCTTAGATCGCCTCAACCACTTTTGGAAAAAAATTATTTGACTCTTAGGGTTACTTAGTTCTCACATGGATCTCTCTTTCCCGTTACATTTTAAGCGTTTGCCCTTCGTGCCCCACTGTCACGATTATGCGAGGTCACTCAAAACTTTAGCAAACCCTGAGGTGTTGCAGTGAGGAATAACAGGGAAGATTTAAATGTGACCGCACAGGCAAATGCCTGACTTCTGGCCTGGCAATGAGTGAAATTATGTTCTAGTCCACACCTGGCCGGAGCAGACTGATGTGTCTGTGTAGCTCAGTTTGTCCAAGGACCTCAGATATTATTGAAGCTCCTGTGTCCCTTCCCATGGATGAAGAGCCTGAGGCACAGTGAGCAGCCCCATCTCACTCGGAAATTTTGTGGCAAAACCAGGAAGCGAAGGGAGATCTCGCAGTGCCAGACTCCTCCTGGAGCCATCAGAGGTGTCTCGAGGGAGGACATTAAAAGAAACTGAAAAAAGCTCATCAATGACAGAATACAGGAGCCAAAATCAACAAAAGTGCATTCTGGAAGTATCCCACCAGCCGAGCTGGTACAGAAGAAGCTCTGACAAACGTCAGTGGGATGGAGGGTGGATAGCGTCATTACGCAGTGAAGCATTTAAAGTTAGCTGATGTACTTGTAATTTTTACAAGCCCATCTGGGATGACTTCAATTATGTGTTCTTAAATCATGGTGGAAAAATGCTGATTGTTCTTAAAGCCACATGAGTAGTTCAGATGAAATTGGGATGGTGGTAAACAGCACATTTTTAAACCAGCATTGACTTGCAAACAGTTATTTTTCTTTTTCTTCTCCTTTTTTTTTTTTAAGGAAGGTTAGGAAAATGTGCGAACTTGCAGCAGCCTGCATCTGAAACTGGAGCCTTTATCCACCAAACCTTTGCAAACTTGTAAAAACTGCCCCTAGAACAAGCTGGCTGATTCATGGGAAGGGCAGACGCCTTTCCCCCCGCCGGAGCTGGCTCTTCCGCAGCTCAGTTGCAACCTGGGCACCAAGTCCTCCCAGCCTGCGCTTGCTCAGTCATCAGCGCACGGACTCTTCTGTTAGGGTCCTGAGATGCCTCCACCAAGGCTCCTCCGTGCCAGTTTGCAAAAGGCAAAGCCATGCTTGTTGCAGCAGAGAGAGCGGAGAAAGACTCTAACCCACCAGTCAAGGAACGGATCTGCCACAGAAGAATAATGTCTTACTTGAAGCTGCACGTACTTGCTTAGGACCACTTAAGGATCTGTCACATCTGTCTCTTAAAATACAAGAATCCTGAGTCAAGCACGAACTATGGCCACATCCATGCAGCCGACGAACCCTGAGGGCGCGGCGGCGGTGGCAGGGCTGGTGCTGGCAGGCTGCTGGTGGCTGGTATCTCCCGCAACGTGAGGAAGCGTGTAGCGTTCACCTTGACTGACTTACGGAGGTGCTGGTTTTTTTAAGTGTGAAGGACTGTTAGCTGCAGGCTGGTGGGCTCAGCGTAGCTCACAGCCACCTTTTCTGGGCAGTCAAGCAAGGTCCATTAGAAAGGGGTCTCTGTATTCAACCGCCAAGTGTTTTAAAGAGAAAAAAAAAATATCTTTTCAGCTAAATAATAATAAAAGTGGGCTAATTTATAAAGCTACCTGAACAGACATTAGTCTTCAGAGTTCTTCTGGCCGTGCGTGTGCCTTGCTTTAACATGTGAGCTGGCCTTCCTGAGGCTTGCAGGCTCCCGCCCAAGGCCCACGTCCCTGTCACAGGGGGGACGCTGCTTCACATTTTCACGAGGTGTTTCAGGAAATCTGCCTGGCACAAAAGAAACTGAGACTCCAGGACCAAGCTGAAGGCATTGGCCAAAAGGCAGGTAAGGAGGAAACTGAGCCTGGGAACAGAGCATAAGAACAGGACTGGAAATGCTTTATTTCCAGTTGTAGGGTAGATTTTTCCAGGTGATTTTCCCTCCTCTCCCAGGCTTGCACACTAACCCCAGCACCGCTCCCGTGCGTTTGGGGAATGGCACTCGTACGATAATTCACGTCGGCTCAGTGTTGGGAAGCACAGACTACTCAAAGCTCTTCCGTGTTTCCTTTGGATTAGTAATTGTTGGGAGTTACCATCTGTCAAGTGGCAAAGAATAGGAGATTAAACAACCCGGCAACTCCTTGTTCCTTCTCGTCTGGCATTTTCACAGGACCAGGGGCCACAGGAGTAAAGCACAGGCGTGTATTTAATGTTAGTTTGTAAATAATCATGTAGAAATAAATTCATTTTCTTTGTGGGGGTGTGTGTGAATAAAAGTTAAACCTTACCAGCGAGCGCCACCGTGCCTGACCTGACTCTGGACACCATCAGTCCATCCTCCGTGATTTCTACAGCTTTGCACACGTGCTGGGTTCTTGCGTGGCGCTCATAGCCTGGCCGTGCTCCGTGCCACCCTCCCCGCAGCGTCTCTCAGGAGCACAGGCCCAGCTGGGGACTCTTCAGATACTTCCAAATCCTAAATCAGAGCTGTCTAGAATTACGGAAAAATATGCTTTCTTAGAAGAGAACTGAAGCTGCCTTTATCTCCCACTAACAGGATTCACCAAGTATTATAGCAGCTACTTTGCACCACAATAGTTAAGCTTGTTTCTGCATTTTCATTCTAAACCCGTTTTCACAGGTTTATTTTCCAGAAAAAATAAAAAAAAAAAAATTTGCCTTAACTAAAACTTGCCACACCGTGCGCTCAGGGAAGAGAGGACGTTTTTCCCTTTTCCCTGTCTAAAAAGTGAATGGGGTTGCTCCATTTTAAACCGAACCAGGTGGTTTGAAAGAAAAATGGGAATTTCTCTCTCTGAAATAGTTCCTGAGCTTCGCAGAAGCAAGCAGCGCTGTCTGCAGTGGCTCTGGAGCCAACGGCAGAATTTGCACCGCGTTCAGCCACAGCCAGATCGGCGCTTACGGGTTTTTCCCCCCACATTTCTTCTCCAGCCGCCCCCATTTTTCGTTCGGAAACGCTGCGTTTGGGAGCCGCCAACAGCTCGGCGGCTCTGGTGCTGCGGCGCCCGCGGCCGGGCCCGGAGGGGGTCTCGGCGGCCGCGCCGCGGTGGCTCCGGCGGCCGCTGCGGGCCCGAGCCGGGCTGCCCCGCGCGCTTCCCGCGGGACGGCCGAGCCCGGGCGCTGTCGGCGCCGACCGGCGGAACCGCCGCGCGCTCCCGGGGCCGCTGGGGCCGGAGGGCGGCACGGGCGCCGGGAGCCCCGCCCGCGCTGCGCGAGCCCCCGCCGCTCCCGCGCAGGGCACCCCGGGGCACGCGCGCGCCCCGTCTTCCCCCCGCCCTTCCCCCCCCCTCGTCCCCCCCCCCTCCACGCCCGGCGGCGGCGCGAGGGAGCGGGCAGTCCCCGTCTGGCGCTGACGTCACAGAGCCCGCCCGCGGCTGGCGGCGGCGCGCGGCCGCGTCCCCGTGGCCGTGAATGAGCGCGGGGGGCGGGAGCGGAGCGGGAGCGGGGAGCGGGCGGGCCGCGCTCCCACCGCGCTCCCACCGCGCCGCGCCCCACAAAAGTGCGGGGCTGCCGCGTTTGGGCCCAACCCAGCCGCTTCCAGGGCCGGAGGGGCGCGGAGCAAGAGCCGAGCCGAGCCCCGCCGTGCCAGCCGGGCCGAGCCGGGTCGTTCCGTGCCGAGCCAAGCCAAGCCAAGCCAGGCCGACCTGGGCCGTGCCGGGACAGGCTGATCTGGGCCAGGCTGACCTGGGCTGGCCGGGCCGGGCTGAGCTGAGCCGGGCCGTGCTAATCTGGGCCGGGCCGGGCCGAGACCCGCCGTGCCGTTCCAGGCCGTGCCGCTCCGCTGCGGGGGGCGCTGCGCCGCGCCGGGCTGGGTTTTTTATTTCCAATTTTTGATCGCAGCTGCATTTCCCTCCCCCCGCCCCCCCGCGCTGAGGAGGAGCCCCGGCTTTATGTGGTGCTGCCCGGAGAGCGCTCGGCGGCCGTGAAGTTCTTTGTGTCGCCGTCGCCTTCTTTTTTTTTTTTTTTTTTTTTCCTTTTTTTTTTTTTTTTTAAATGTATAACTTCATGGGTCTGAACAGCACGGCCGTAGCTATTCAGCCCAATGTGTCCTGCACATGCAACTGCAAAAGGTCTTTGTTCCAGAGCATGGAGATCAGTAAGTACTTGTCCTGCTGCCGCGTCCCCGGGCGCGAGTGGGTGCGAGGTGCGGGGCTGCGCGGCGGCTCCGGGCGGGGAAGTTTCGGCGGGGGCTCGGGGCAGCGCCGGGACCCCGCGCTGCCGTGCGCTTTCTGCGAGTGATTTTTATTTCCCCTCCCGCCCCCCCGCCTCTCCGTGGGAGCTGCGGTAGCTCATCTGTTGCTGTGGGGGTGTCCGGTGCGGGTGTGACACGGGGCGAGTGAGTTCGTGACACGGCGTGACAGCGCGCGGGCGGGCGGGTCCCGGCGGGCCGGGCTGGAGCGGCCCCGCGCACCCCGCGCCCTCCCCGCATCGCTCTGCCAAATCCCGGCTCTTCCCCGTCTGGGCTCCGGCACCGCCCGCGTCTCGCCCCGGCTGCTGCAGCCGCCGGCCCCGCGGCTCTGCCGCACGCGTTCCCCTCCTCCGGGGGAGGGTGATGGTGGGGGGTCCGATCCCCGAGCCCCCTCCCGGGGGGTCTTCCCTGGTTCAGGTGTAAAACATCCCGTTACGGGTGGGGGGGGGGGGGTAGGGGAACCCGAGGAGGGAGGGCTTCGGTTTGGGAGCCCGTTCCCCGCGCCTCCAGCCCCTGGGGCTTCTGTGGGGAAGGGCGCTTTGCCTTTTCTCGTTGATGTGTTTCAGCCCCCGCGGAGTGGCGGTGAGTACAGTGCCTGCCCCCCGTGCCCACCACTTTTCTGTTTGCCCTGCCCCTCTTGGAAACGAAGCGCATGGGGGTGAGAGGGAAATTATTCCTGAGGAGAGAGAAGTGACTGGCGATTCAGAGCGAATGGTGTTTTCTGTAGAGGGAAGATTTTGGGGGCGTTCCAGGCTGGGTGGGTTGTCAGGATTGTACCCGGTTTAACACCTCGTTCTGTGCCGTGAGGTCTAAACCCTGCACAGACTCATGCAAAATGGCCCGGAACGCAAACTCGGGGAAAGAGTCTGGGTTTTGCATATATTCCTGGCACTGCGACGGGGCGGGCTGGCGCTCGGTGCGTGTAGGGGAGAGTCAGCTGAGCCGAGCCTGTTTGTGCTAGCACGGGGTTTGCCCCGTTACCTCCAGCGGGGCTGCGGAGCCGTGTGCTAGAGCCAGCATCTGTCCCGTGGTATTTTGGATGGCTTTTGTCCCGTGTCGTCCGCCTTCGCCTTCTCCAGTTTCATCGTTGTTTAGTTCAGGTGTCTGAGTCCTGGAGGAGGTCTGTAGGCATTTGTATACCGGCTACTAAAATGTGTTTGTTCTGAATTTTAGCATAAACCATACCCTTTGTACTGTATGCACATTTAATCTTGATTTAATCTCATTCGTGTTCAGACAAAACTAAGCTGGATTTGCCTGATTTTATTAACACTACTGGTACTGAATAGACCATTATTCTTCCCTGACTTTAACAGGCCGGGCTAGATGTGCATACCAATGGCAGTGTATAAATAATGAAGATACAGTTCTTTTTTGTGTCAGCCCGTTAGCGAACATAAACTCTGTCCCACAGAACTGCAAGGATGAGAGACTTTACTTTGTGTCTGATCAAGGCTCATGGTTATGATGAAAGTTGTGAATTAAAATGCATAGTGTCTTTTGAAGAAAAAGCTTGTCTTCCAGTCTAGCTCTTGGCATGAAGTTGTGTTGGAACAACTCAGGCTTTTAATTTAATTCCTTGACTTTTCAGAAATAGCACATTTTATAATTTTTTCCCCTGTTTTTTCAGCATGTGAAAGGCTTGGTAGCAGGCACGTGCCAGTTGCGGATGGGGCTGTGTGAGAGGCTGGGGACAGTGGATTACACTGGAGGACACCTCACCTGAACTCGGGCGGGCGTTGCGGGAGCCTGGTCCCTGACGCCGTACAGCTCCCCGGCTCCTTCCCTGGCTCGTCCCCTGCCAGCGCTGCGCCTGTCCCCCTGTGTCAGCTGCTCAGGCTTGGGGTCCTGACGCCCAGGCGCTGCGTTCCCATTAGCTCCTGGCAGCCTTGGATCCAGCTGCCTTAATGCTGCCCTTCCTTATTTCGTTTTCGGATAGGTTTCTTTATCGCCGCTGTTATTTATTTATTTCCTGCCGATGGCGGGCAGCGTGAGCTCACCTCTGTGCTGCAGGAGGGCTTTGGTTGCACTGCAGCGGCTGTTACCTGATCGCTTCCTCCACCTGGGTTCAGTGGAAAGGACAGAGTTGAGCCTCCCTGAGATAAATTCATTATACGGCTTTTTCCCCACCTCCGATCACTTGATTTCATTTGTCTTTCTAGTACGACTTTGAGGGAACCTCAGAGCAGCTACCACCAGGTGCTATTTAATTTTCTAGCCAAAAGTTAACCACGCAGGAATGCTTTGGGAAAGTGGCATAACTGTAAACTCTTTTAATTTAACCCTCTAATTAGGTTAACTGTACAACTGATCCCCCAAAATATTTCTTTGCAGGCTGTATTCCGTATGGCAGGCTGCGGCGCTGCGGTGGAGGAAGCAGCTGGTTTCTGTGTGTGGCGCTCCCAGATTAGGATTATAAAAGGGTTTTTTGGGGGCGGGGGCGTGGAGTCTCACCCGCCGGGGGCTGTAGTGCCAATATGCCGGGCGGCTTTAAGCAGCCAGACGTCTGCGGCAGTGGTCTCTAATCGCTCCGGCTGGGTGGAAGAGCTCAGGGTGATTGTCGTGGCGGAAGGGTCTGTAAATAACTAATTATTTGGCGCAGGGAGCGGAGCAAGGCGGCGTGCCTGCCTCTCCGCTGGCTTCCCTGCTCGCTCGCCCGGAGCGGCTCGGTACGAACCGATGGCGAGGGGGCCTCACAGCTGCGCCAGGGCTGCTTCACATCCCAAAAGAGGGTTTCGGTGCCGAGGCTCGGGATTCTGCCACCATGGGCACCCAGCCGTCCCTGCGAGATGATGACTTCGGCCACAGGACGTGAGGGCAGGGTGTCTCCGCAGAGCTTTGCTCGGGCAGTAGCATTAGCCAAAGCATTTGGGAGTTTAAGAGGTGTTGTTAGGTCTCCCCGAGGAGAAGAAGCCGTCCCCCTCGGTGTCAGAGCGGCGTGCCCGGCCGGTGGCAGGCTGGGGCGAGCGAACCGTGAGAGCGGGTTTCTGTCCAAGCGAGGACTTCTAGGTTTTAACATTCTTTGGTTTAATAACAAACCAAACGCAGATGGCTCAACTAGGGATCACGTCTCCTTCCACTTCAGACTGCTTTTTTGGCAGATACATTTCTTTTCTGATTCTGTGTCAATGGCAGTTACGGCTTCTTCCAGGGCAGAGCGGATAATAACCACGTACTTCTTTATTCCCCTCCAAGTTTTCCTGCAGGACGTAGGGACACGCAGGGAAGCCAGAGGTGCTACGAGTGTTGTAGCAAGCTAGAGAGTGTTTGCACAGAGTATGTTCAGCTTGTGGCATCTCAGTTTGACTTCAACCAAGCCGAGGAGATTCCCATGTCTGACTCCGGCTGTGTCTCCATGACGAACATGGCTTTTTGCCGACATCAGTGTCCCAAGGTATGGCCCAGGAGGAGCAGAGTGTGTGCCCTTGGCCATCCCCAGGGACCTTGGCGGTCTGCGGTCCCAGCTCTGCAGGTCCCCCTCTCGTGCCGAGGGCAGCAGGGAACGTCCCAATTCCCTGAGCCTGGAGAGCACAGGGGTCTTAAAATTACAATTTATTTTGTGCCCTCAGGCAGTGATTTTAATCTTAGCATTTTATAATAGGCGTTGAATGGGAGAAGGAAGAGATGTAGAGGAGGAAATGGGAGGAAAAGAGTCAAACTTCGTTTTTTTTCCTCTGGGTGAACACCTGGACTGCGTTGTGCTGCAGAGCGGGACCGGCCAGGCACGCACAGCACCAGAGGCGATCCTGTGTGATCGGAGGTGATCATACGTAATGCGGAGTGGGCTTTAGTGGCTGATTCTTCCTTTTCAGTCAGTCTCAGGGTGTATTCAGAAGAGGATGTCTGACACAGTAAGGCCTGGTACCTTGAAGGTGTCCCTACCCCTGCCTAAGCCTTTGGATGCCTTCTTTGTATTTAGTAGTGTGCTTTCAGGTCCCGGCTGTGAGAGGACTGGCACGGAAGGGTGTGTGGGGAACAGCAACCATATTCCTTTCCGTAAAGTCAGCAGTTCTTGAGGTAGGGTCTGGGATCACCTCTAAATTTTCAGGATGTTGAATTATCCAAAACTACTGCTGCTTGCTTTGCAGATGGAGAGAAGAGTACCTACAAGTGTATGCTCTTACTTATTTTTATTGGCTGTTGCTTACCAAATATACTAATATTTTTAGATTTCCTGGGCTGAGAGTTGGTGGCTAGATAAATCCAGTTTTAGAATGAATTTGTAAACCTAAATTATAAATGGATAGACGTGAGGAGACCTTTCCAAGGGAAGTACCAAAATACCTGGTGTCACTAATAGACAGTAATTACCCTCCAGCTTCGTCCCCGAGTAACTCTTTGTACGGTCATGTCTGTTGGTCTCATTTCAGGTAACAGCAGCCGTCAGAATTTGGTAACCCTAATTAGCTAAAAAAGGTCATTTATCTGCACTGGTGTGTCGTGTGAAAACTGACTACCAGTTTGCTTCCTGGAGGGAGATCCCATGTGTGCGGTTTGCCTTATCAGATCCCTCAAGCTCTCCGATACACGGTGCTGCTGTTGTTGGCATGTTTCATCAAAGTAATAAAGCCTGGCTGGAAAGCTTGCGAGGAGGGAGGTACAAGGGCCACTTTGCTGCAATTAAGTGGAAACTTGGTTCACACCATGAGCACACTCCCAGACGTCCATAAAGCAAAGGAATCATTAATGTCAACGGGGATGTTTTATGCAGTGTTCCTCCTGTCTGTGTGGCTAAATTGCCGAGTGATTATTTTATAATTATTTTGGGTGACGGAAGGTAGGTCACTTGGGTAGATCCCAGGTGAGGAAACACATCAGACACCTGCTCTGGCTGCGAGCGGCGCGGCCGAGTCCGGCCCCAGAGAGGAAGGGGGAAGGATTTCGGTACAAGGCTCCCCTCTGCGAGAGCAGGATCTGACCCATCATCTCCACCTTTCAGAGCTGATCGTGTGGGCTGCTGCGTGGCCGCTTTCTCGCAGTGGTCTTGGAGCCCCGTGGGGAGCGCAGGGCGAGCGCAGGGCGCGATGGAGCGGTGTAACAGCAGTACCGGCGTTAAGCGCGGCGCGGCCGTGCAGGAACAGCTGCCTGGGCTGTCAGTGCTCCCGCACTCGCAGGGTGAGGCCGCACACCTGGACACCTCTGAGAGCTGGCGAGTTCTCAATGCTTGGAAAAGTGTTGGGGTAGTGCCTGTGTGCGTGTGCAGGCGTAAATGCTTTTCTGAAAGCTAATTGATTTAGTAAGGCAAGAAAGTAGTTCAAAATGAACTGATTAGTGAAATAGTTGGTAACCAGAGAAAGCAGTGGTGAAGTTTGGGGTTTTTGTTTGTTTGTTTGTTTGTTTGTTTGTTTTAAAGCAGATAAATTTCAGCTGTAGAAGTTTATCATCCAGAGGATTTGGGGAGCTATTGAGAGTAAAGAGAGTTTTGATGATTTGGCAAGGAATACAGCTTCTAAGACAGCACTTTTATCTGCATTTTAAATGCTTATTTGTAATGACAGTTTCACAATTTCTTTTCTGATTTTCAGTCAGTTTTGCAGAGGTATGTTTTGAGAGGAAATAGTAACAGCACACATTATTCTTGTTGGTGTCGGAGACAGCTAGAACTTGTAGTTCATCCCAGATCTTTTGGCTACTATGGTAAATTTATGATTACACCAAAAAGGAAATTAATAGAGATGTTAAATATTATCAAAACTGTGCAAATCTTTTGAAACATCTCCAGTCTGAAACCTTGTCCTGGTTCTGGCTGGGACAGAGTTCATTTTCACCTGAGCTGGGAGGGGAGCTGGAGCTGGTGGCACCTGTGGCTGGGGGACACAGCTGGGGTGGGTTACTGATTAGCTAAGAGGTGGGACAGTTTACCCAAATGAGCCCCAGGGCTGGTCCATCCCATGTGACACCATGCTCCGTGTATCAGTGAGGAGGGTGCTGAGCATCAGGATCCACTGGGAGCTGTTGTAATGCGGACTACAGACTTACGTATTTCCTCTTATGGGGGGGTGGGGTGTGTGTGTTCGTTTTCCATTTCTGTTTTGTTTTCATATGTTATTCTCTTAAACTTTTTTTTTTTTTACCTCAACCACGAGTTTTGCTTTCTTTTCTTCACCAGTTCTCCTCCCCGTCCCACTGGAGGGTGGGAGGAGTGAGCGAGAGGCTGTGTAGCTTGGTCCCGAGTGGGACTAAACTACGTCAAACCTAAACTTCCATTAGCGTTATTGCTGTGGTATGTTGTACAGTATTTATCTAAGCATCCACCTAATATTGCTGGTTCCTGATAGAGCTTCCCCCCCCCCCCCTTCTCAAGGACACAGTACTGTTCAGCACGTGCATCCTTTTAGTCTTGAGTTGCACCTGAAGACCTTGGTGCTAGTGACTCAAGCTTTCTAAAGACAGCTCGGTGCTGCTGTAGAGGTGCTGTTGGGAACCTTTTTGTTACCCTTCTATCTACAGCGCATCCTCAGACAAACTCTCATTGGAGGCAGGAGGTCGTTGTTTGTTGTTGCTTATGTGTTGTTATAGAAGAGCTTGTTGCATTAATGTAGGTAGTATGGGTAGAGTAGGAGAGAGGGTAAGAGTTGGGAATGTATATGCAAGTTTTCATTTAAATCTGGCGTAGCATCTTTCCTTCTTGTAGCCAGTTTGGGGTAGGGTTTATACCTCTCTTGGGAAATCAGCCGTCTTAAGGGTCAGGGGTAAATAAGGAAACTTTCCCAAATTGATTTAGAGCTGTGTGGTAGCTCTTCCGGCGCTGGTTTTGGCTTCTCCTGAGCTGTGACTATGAGCTGTACCAGGCTGGCAGCTCTCTGCTTGTGGACCAAGTTCAGCTGGTGTGTAGAAGCGGGCACACGTGTAATTCACAAACTGAATGAGCCTGTGAAGTTGGGCCTTCGGTTACACGTAAAGGGTATCGTCACTGGAGGGCCTTAGACAAACAGCTTCATGTATACATTTAACTTAGGTCCTTTTCCAAACTGTCAGTGACTTCGTTCAGCTGGACGTTATCCTTGTTGTTCTGCGTATCGTACAGGATACTGATTTGGAGCGTGTGAGGCTGCGTGACCCTGAGACTTGTGAAGTCAGCCGTCATGCTCAGAGGTGCTGCAGCCAGTGCACTGGTGCATATTGCAGGCTTAGGTTGCCACCAAGTTCACCATCACCTTTAGATTTTTTTTAACTTAACACTGCTTTTTCACTGCATACAGCAAGGTAGCATTGCTAAGGTTGTAATTGATGCAGTATCCCCTTTTTTCTCCAAGTGGGCAGACTTCAGTTTCTCACTGACAGAAGACCAGGGTTACGCTCCATCTAGAAGAGGGTGTGTTTTTCTTTTTGTGCTGTGCGTTAGTGTTGTCGCACGCTGTGGCGTTACGTGGAGATACCCTGCACATCTTTTGAAACTTGCCTCACAAGTTGTCAGTGTTGGTGGATGTCCACAGTGCTTTCAAGTGGTTCACACATTTGTGTTCGGTGTGTTTGGTCTCGCACGTATCTTTAATAAAATGCTGCAGACTCGCTAATTTTTCACGTGCATTATGCATTCGAAAATGTGCATTTAGGAAGACGAGTGCTTTTGCGCATGGCCGTTCTCTGATCTGTTTGTGAGACCCTGCTCCTGCCCGCAGCGCTGAGGAGTTGTGCCTGTGATGCCGTGCTGGTGTGAGGTGTGAGCACTGCAGCAGGTACAACAGGATTTCCCACATTTGTAAAGTTGGCCCAAGTAACCCAGCAAAGCAGAATTTAGCCTTGGAGAGTGAAAGCTGATTAACCCCCAGGCTTGGAGCATACTGAGAATGAAAAGAGGTACTTGCACAAAAATCAATACTACTTTTCAAGAATATATGCAGGACGTGGTTTGGGGATTTTTTTTTTTTCCCATCTCTTCGTTCTGTCCAATGTGCTAAGTAGCTGGTTTGTTACTCTAACCTCCTACAAATGATTGTCAGTAATAATTCTGTAAAACTATGAATCAACTCTGCATGACTTTGTGCAAATAGACTGAGTAATTTCTTTGTTCTTTTCTTCTTACTTTGTAATTGGAGTTTGTGAAAGCCCAAAGGTTTGGTCTTGTGGAAAGCATGATTCATTTATTGGTGTCTGTGCCGACTAGTTATCTTTCAGTAATTCCAGAGTGCTGCTACAAGCCAAGAGTGATTCATACATGGCTAAGTGCACAAACAAATGGGGTCATGGCCATCTGCAGAAACTTTTCTAATCTATTTATGGTATCGGAGAAAGAAGTGGGTGTATTAAGGATGATGGAATAGGTGTCAATTACATTAGTGAATATAACCGGTTAAGTAACACTAACCATTACTCAAAACCCCATCTACTCATTGCTAAAGATCACGGCAGTAGGTCCTGTTTAAATGTTAACGTAGGTCTGGTATGAGAGATGGATTGAGTGTCTAGCTTGCCTCCTAAGGAGCTCACAGTCACAACTGCAGGGTAGTCTCTTCTAAATTCCTTGAGATTTAGACGCTAACTTGCATTATGAGTATTTGTAGTAGCACAGTCCAGCTCTCTGCTGTTGCAGACCTCAGTCATTATATGCTTTACATGCAGAATTTGGCCAAACCCTTAATTAACTTGCTGTTGGTGGTCGGTTTTCTCATTTGCACACCAGGCAGAATGGCTGTGCCGCATCCTAATAGAGACAGCGGTGGTCGACTGAGTCAGTTTTCCTTCCACATGCATCTTCAGTGCTTTTAAAATCTCAGATGGAAGACGACCTGCATCTTACGAGGTAGCCTGCCTCTACTTCCATCTCATTTCACTAATTGAAAGAATTAATTTTCCCCTTTGTGACTCTGCTAACAAAAGCAGCCGTGGCTGCAGCCGCGTCAGAATTGCTTTCTTCAGGTTTTAGTCTTTTGCTCCGGGGGAGGCAGTTTGCCCCTTCTGTGCTGGAGAGTGGGGGAACCGAGCCCCCAGGGCTGGCACTTGGGTGCTTCAGTTGAACGTGGGAAGGGGAGAGTTTGGCACTGTAGATAGAAAATAGCCAGGGGAAGAAGCACTCCTGGGGCGTACGGATGGGGGCAGCTGGTGGGCTCGCTTACTGCCAGTGCCTGCCGGCTCTTCAGTCTTGCATGCTGCAGCTGCGGTTTGCACCTGAGATAAGTGTATCCAAGAAGATTTTGTGCTTGCAGAGCATGTGATGGTCTCACAGTGCTTTGGAAACATCCCACGTCCGCAGGATGGATGAGTGTTGAGCTGGAGGCGCAGGTGGACCAGTGCCGTGAGGTTTGGAAGCGGCGGTGGCCCCGTCTCTCCGAGCCCCGGGAGATTCGTGCCGTCACTTCTGGGTTGTGTTTGATTTCTAAAGGACTCGACAGGAGCACAGAGCTCACGGCCTCAAATTTATGTAAATTGAATTTAAGCATCGACGCTGGCCAAAAATATGGAAGAATTTGGCAACATGTCGTCGTCCTGTTACTGTCATATTGAATGCTGTGACCGCTTCTGCTGCACCCGTGCTGCACGTGCTCTCACGGAGGGGGACGGGCCCTGGCTGACGCACGGAGTATGCTGCGGAGGGGGAAGTGACCCAGACTTTTGCCCAAAGGACTGATGAGCCTCTCCTGATGTCTGAACAGCTTTCTTCTTCTGCCCTTGCTTTATTTAAGTCAACAGATTGTGTAAGCCACATGCTAGATTTACCTGCAGGGCAAGAGGGAAGGAAGCAGTGCCATTTGGATGAATTCCCAAAAGATGTCGAACTGCTGAGCGTTGAGACTAGCATTTCCGAGCCTCAGTCCCTACAACTGCCCTCCTGAATCTGCTCGCTGCCTCCTCCGTCCACATGCGACATGCCCACAGCTTCGGCTGCCGTGGACGAGTCCCCGGGAAGCTGCCTGCTGCGTCTGCTCGCTGGTGGGGTCTCTGTGGGTTGGGCTCTGCTGAGCAAGCTGGGAAATTCTCCCCTTTACTGATTTCAGTTTAATATTTTGATTAATATTGTTGTTTCTGATAAAACCAAAAAATGTCCCCCAACGCAAAGCTGTGCCGAGCCTCCCTCATCCTCCTGTGCCGTGTTTCCCACGGTGCTGAGGGTACCGGCTGGTTGTTACAGCCGCGGGATGAAACCCACAGATCAGCAGCTTGCATGACCCGGAGTTGGACTTCCTCTTGGTGCGTGCTCCAGACGTGAAACCAGACTGAATTTCCTTGTGCTCTTCACAAGTATCGGTGCATTGAGACCTGGTTCCACAAGAGTCGCAGAGCATCAGTGTTCCTGGCGTTGGCCTGGGCGGCAAGGGCTCGGGTTTGCCAAAGGCAAGTGCCTCAGCTGCTTTCCCAGAGGAGCAGATCCTGCTCTTCCCATGGTTTTTTCATTCCTTCATTCATTATTCCACTTTACTGAGGGTGGTCTCTTCGCTTCAGTAATGTAGACCAGCATATACAGGTTAGGCTCTTTGAGCTCTGAAAGCACCTTGGCCTGCTAGGTGCTGCCTTTAGGACACATAAGGAACATGATTTATGGACGCTTGCTTCACACAATTCTGGGTAAAATTATCTTAAATTGCAAAAATTTCCCATATAATAAATGGTAATCTCCCTTTTATCGTTACACTTACATTGCCGTAATGGGACTTTGCTTGAATTGGAAGATGCGGTTTCGAGTTCAGTGCCTCCCTCTCCAGCGTGCTCAGACACACGCAGGAGGTGTGTGACACAACGGTACTGATCACTGGTGTGTGATGCAGTTAACGTTTTATAACGTTCTTCTGTAGTGTGACTTACTCAGAGCAGTGTGTACAAATTGCACTTTTTTCCGCCGTTGCTGTGATGCAGGTGACGGCTGCCCTGTTGACCAATGTGCCAGAGGTGGGCTCAAGAATAAGGAGGAAGGGGCAGAGGGCTCTGACGAGGCTCCCGCGTGCGCCGAGCGAGGCGCAGGGCGAACTATGAGGTTACAAACGTATTCTATTTTACTGATAGCTTTTAATCCTCATCATTCTCCTGGGTTTTCTTGATAAATTCTTCTCAACATCCATTCACTTGCCATCCAGGCCTGAATTGTGAGGAACAATAAATGTAATGGACAGCCTCAATTTAATAGATTCACTATGAGCTTTTTATTAGTGCAGCTTTTTTTTTTTTTAAAAAAAAAAAAGGAAAAAAGATGACTGCGTTTATTTAAGTTCAGAAAGTAGCTCTTTCAGATCTGAGGGAAGCATGCCTGAGTGGGCTCAGTTCAGCTAATTTGGCCGCGCAGCGAGGGAAGGATCCGTCCCGCCGTGCAGCCCGCAGAGCGCTGGCTGGTCTCAAGCGGGTTAACAGCCGCGTGCAGATGTTCAGGAATTTTTCTTTTGACTTGACCGTGGGGTTTTACTGCTCTTCAGATCACAAGTGCACTCCAGTCGCAGCGGGTTCGTGGATTTAGAGAAGCTTTCCGTCCCCCTCTGTTTTTTCTGTGTGCTCAGGAAGGGATCCCGCCGTATCTTGCAGCCATGTGTCTTCCTTGGTTGTGCTTCTAGAAATTTGCAGACCCACATTAAGCATCTATTAAATTAAGCAAAATGGCCTTCAGAAAGCTACATTTCAAGTGGAAGAAATGTTTTATGTAACGTAGGGGTATGTGAGGGGACCTAAATACAAGCTTAAATTGGCTGTTACGAAAATACAATTGGTTTTTTGCACAGTGGTTTTACAGCTTCTGAGTTTAATGTCCTGGTGAAATCCTACATCCAGTCACCGCGCAGCCGAGGAGGCGGGGGTTGAGGAGCCCGAGTAATGGGACCAGTTCTAGGAATGGCCTTGCCCTCCTTTGCAAAGTCGGACGTACCTGTCGTTTGCTGAGGCTCGGCTTTGTTTGAGAGGCGTCTGGAGCAGTGGTTTCCTCTCGCCTGCCTTTGCCCTCGGGTTTCTCCCTGCAGCACTGGCTGCCCGGTGTCGGGGCTGGCAGGGGAGGGGGTGTCTCTTGCTGTGGTTGTAGCTGCTCGCAGGTGAAAAATGCAACCTCTTGCAGCTGTGCCCTCTTAACTGTGCGCATGCCAAGAGCTGCAGCTTTGTTTTCCAGCCTGACTGATGCAGTTAAAGTCGCTGGGTAATGCAGTAGCTGGAGGCACTTCTGTGGGCTTGGCATGAGCAGCCGCTCTGCGTCCCCCGTTGAGGAAGGCTGGGGAGCGTTTCCATCCGAACTGGGGCTTCCTCGGTCTAGGCCGGGGCCAGGTGATGCTGTGGGGCTGTCACCCAGCCGTTCTGGGATCAGGAGCCTGAGGAAGTGGAAGATGTGACCTTGCATCCTCGTACTAATCCAGGTAGTCTTTCCTGTTTCTGTATTTAAAGCTTTTCTGTTCTTCTGTCTGGAGAGACAGAGCGTTGGCTCTCCTGGGCAAAGACCGACCCATCCTCTTTTGGAAAGCTGGTCCCCAAGTTGCTTTTTGCTGTGGAAGACAAGGCTTCTCTGAATCTTGTTGGCAGGAAATGGATGGGTTTTGTTTTTTTTTTTAATTTGGTATCTCTTCAACCAGTTAGATCTTAGAGCTCATTTTCCTTCTAGCTTACTAAAGGTCTTGCAAAGATGAAAAAAAATCCATTGCTTTCCCAAGAGTGTCTTAGCCAACACATGGGAGGAAAGCCTGGCACTGTGAGACGGTGGAAAAAGCTGAGATAGGATTTGTTTCTTGTTTGAAACATTCCCTTTTAAATTGTCCAAACAGCATTTCAAAGAAAATATCTGCTCTTCTCGATCTTCTTCCAGCATAATAATTCTGTATAATCATTTTTCTCTCTCAAAAAGAATAGAGTGTGATTTTTCTTTTTTTTTTTCTTTTTTCCTTTTTTTATGCAGAAGGAAGGGATAAATTCCAGATGTTTCTGGGATACACTTTTTGCCTTTTTAATATTTTTAGTAGCTTTCAGTAAATATGCTGCGAGAGATGGGGCTGATGTTTTTATTCCTGGGCAAATCATCTACAATAAATCCCATCTGCTGAGGGGGGAGCGTATCTTGGGGGTGACTTGGTGCAGTTAGGAGCTGATCCTGGCTTTTCTGCCCTGCGGAGAGGCAGGGAAGGCTGAGACTGCCACGAGTGCTCCTTTGGGGTCTTTGCCCTCCCCTTCCCACCTTCCTGCCAAGCTCTGGCTCCGTGGTTGGGAAACGCTGGGCAGGGCTCTGGTCCCCTGCCCGTGCGGAGCCTGGCACAAGCCAGGCCCGGTCCTGCGTGGGATGCCTGTTTCAGTGGGACTCTGTTGGCAAGCCAGGCTTTTTTGGCGCTGGTGGTACAGCCCAGCAAAGAGCATCTGTGTGCCACAGCACGAGGCCGAATCCAGGCGCTGGGCTCCAGAGACGGGCAGTCCTCTGTCCTCCTCCCGCAGCAGACTTGTTTTTTCAGTGCATGCAGCGCTTTTACCTGTGTTGCGCGCAGGCGTAGTTGGGCAGACGCAGCAGCTCCGTTCCCAGTTTCATGTTTTCACCTGTTTAGACTGAGTATGTCTTTGTTTTGTTGGCAGCCTATTTGGTTGCACAAACAGTGTAAGACAAAACCACCAGCAGGTGTTGGTCCAGCCAGTGTAATTACTGGTTCCTTGCTGCCGCTGCTGGTAGGCGGACGGCGTGAGCCACCCTTCTCGTGGAGTCACCCGGTGGGACTGTGGCTGCGGAAGGGCTCCGGGCACTGATCCACAGGGAATAGGTGCCGACTGCTCACCCATTCCTGCATCTCTTCCCTGCTGCCAGTTACATTTTAAAAAGTTATGTATGTACGGAGGAAGGGGTGAGAGAGGAGGGCGGCTCTGGTCGAGTTTAAAGCACTGACGTCCAGTGCAAATTCTCATTTGCGTTTAAAAACATGGCGACACGCGTGGCTAAACCAAACGGGCAAACGTGAGCAAGCGAGAGCCACGAAGGGCGCAGGGAGAGACGAGAAGCAGCCTCCTAAAAGCACACCTGCCTTCAGAGAGTTCGAGCTCGCTTCTCCCACACATCCCAGGCCGTTGCCAAAATGTTTTGGGTGAGACATCATGTGGCAGTGTGACGTCTCCGTGCGTGCCCAGGGCGTCACACCTGGGGTGTCGCAGTGCTGCCACGCCGAGCCCCAGCCGGCGCACTGCCCGTGCTGCGGAGCGGGGTGTGGGGACGGCTGTTGCTTTCTGCATTTTTGGAAACTTAACTGGAGACCAGCGGATCCTGATCCGGCCGGCTCGGGCACGGAGGCTCTTTTTCTCAACCTCTGGCTTTCCTTTGGACTCACAAACCTTTTTGGCCTCCTGAGCCTTTTTAACCTCCCCTTTTTCTCAGCTTCTCTTTTTCCCATGGCCTCTCACTGCTTTTTGGCTTCCCAGCCCTTTTCGATCTCCACGTTTTCTCAGCCTCTACATTCCCCTTTGGCATCTCATTCCCCTTTGGCATCTCACCCATTTTCTGCCTCTCACCACTTTTCATCCTTCCACCCCCTTTAAGCCTCCAGTACCTTTTTAGCATCCCGCTCCTTTTGGCCTCCCACTTGGGAATCCACATTTATGCAGCCTCTACTATTCTTTCAGCCTCCCACCCCTTTTCAGCCTCCACTATTCTTTTGGCGTCCAACCCCTTTTTGGCCTCTACTTTTTTTTCGGCCTCCCACCACTTTTTGGCCTCTACTTTTTTTTTGGCCTCCCACTACTTTTCAGCCTGCACTTTTCTTTCGGCCTCCCGCTCCTTTTCGGCCTCTGCTTTTCTTTTGGCCTCCCACCCTGTTTCGGCCTCTACTTTTCTTTCGGCCTCCCGCCCCTTTTCGGCTGCCTGTGTTCAGCACCGACGACGCCAGGCGTTGGGAGCCCTGTTGTACTCGCCTCCTGGATTTGAGTTGAAACCCTTTGCGAAAGCGCCTTTGCTGTGCTTTACAAAGCCGTCGCTGTGACGTTGCTGGGCCTCTCGGTTTAGGATTGATTTTGTGGGAGTACCTCAGAAGTCAGGAGTCTTGGCTCAGATGTGGTGCCCCAAGTCTGCTGGGGAAAGACCAACTAAATAAACCGTTAACAAGTGGTGAATAAATTATTTTAATAAATGGCTAATCAATTGTTATAGAGCCTGGGATGTCGATAAAGCTTATGACCTTGTCTTGTAACCACACTCAGATCTTTAACGTGCTTATACCTATAAATAATTCATGAGGTATTTATCAAGCATTTGCTAGTGAAAGTCATAATCTAAAATAAGACGAAAAAGAATTATTTCAGTTTCTTTATTTTGAGGCTGATAGCAAAATTTGGTTGCACCACAAAAGAGTCTTTGCTTGTGCAAAAAAGCTGTAGGACCCCAGCAGTCCCGCCGTGGTGCACACGTCGGACAGGGGAGCAGCAGTGATTTATTTATATTTATTTTATATTCATGCCTTAAAGGACAGGTTTCCGCAGATAAGCCCAGCGGGCAGCGAGAGCCCCAGTGTCACGCTGGCAAAAGGTGTTTGCTGTCGCTCGGCTGCGGCGAGGCTTGCACCCGTGTTCTTGTTCTGCGATTTTGGGAGGCGGCGGGCAGGGACGGGGTGTCGCTGTGCTGCCCTTCTGCTTTCCCGTCTTCCCTGTCCCGTTTTGTGCTGCGGGGAGGGAGGCAAAGATGCCAGTGAAAACGTGTGGTCGTCTTAGACTACAAGTAACAGAAAACTAAATATATTTTTTTGTTGTTCTAGAGTTGTTCCCTGCAGTCCCCAGTTGCTTGCTGCTTCGTTGCACACTTGCACGTGTTTGGGATTTTTAACGTTGCTAGGTGAATTTTATTTGGAGTGCAGTGTAGGACACTTCCGTGATCTTGCTGCTAGCTTAACTGTGCGCCCGGCGAGGAGCTGGGTTGGCAGACGCCGGTGCGTGCCCAGAAAGAGGGGGACGTCTTCCTGAGCCGCTGAAAGCTGCAGTCTGCCAGACTCGGCTGCCTCTATCGGGTAGCTTTTTGCCTCGCCTTTGTTGTCTGGGTCCTCGTCTGCAGCTTCAGCCCGGGTCAGTACTGCCAGACATGGCCTCCTCCATCACCCGCTTCCTCCCGGAGCACCCTGCTGCTGCCTTTCATTGTTGGGGTTTTTTGGTTTGGTTTTTTTTTTTTTTTTCCTCTGGAGTTTTTAAACTCTTCCACTGTCTTCTGGTAACTCCTGGATATCTCCAGAGTGGATGCCAGTTCTTGAATTTCTGTAAGCAGGTGGTGAATCTCCCTCACCTGCTGAGAGGGGATCAGGCTGCTGAGCCTCTGCCCAGAGCCGTGCTCTGGGGCGCGGTCGGGCGCTGCCGTCCTCCCCACGGGGAGCAAATCGGGGTGCAGCAGTTCCTTGTGCCGGCTCTCCTGCTTCTCACAGAGGGTGAAGAGGAGATGCCCTTATCAAGGAGCCCCTCATCCGATTTAGGAGGAGATGCTGTCCTTGCACTCTTTAAAAATCAAAGGGCATTTTGGGTTTGGGCATTTTGTTCTATTAGTCTGAGTGGATTTGTTTCCATAGCTGGATACGGCTGATAAAATCCTGGGGTAGGATCTGTCAGTCTCCCTGTGCACATGTACCAAAAATAAATCACACACAGTTGTTAGAGGATGAGCTGCTGCCACAGCAGGTGCCAAGCTGCCAGGAAGTTTGGGCCAGACCACGCTGAGCCCGCAGGTGCGTGGCGTCTCGCTCCCATGCCACCACACAGGGTCCTGCTGCAGCTCTGGGTGCCTGGGTGGGCCTGGGGACCTGGGGAAGGAGTGGCTGCAGGAGGCATGGTGTTTTGGAAATGGGGTAGGAAGTGATGGAGGCAGGGGAAGAAGAAAATCCCTGTCCTCACCTTTTCTCTAGGTAGAAAGGTATGGATGTGGTGGTGTATTCTGGTGAAGGATTGGTATCAGGTGACTACCAGGATAATAAAACTTCAGCTGCAAATATTTCACCTCCCATCAGAAGAGGTGGGCTTTTAATGGCTACATAAACCATCTCAGTTGCTGGGGGTGTTTTTGCTTGGCTTCAGGCTGTACCCCTGGAAAGGCCAGCCTGGGAGCAGAGCCCTGCAGCCAGCTGAGGAGGCTGCTGCTTGCACCCAGGGTTGCGGGTCCCGTGCAGGGCGGCAGTCCCAGGCCAGCGGGCGCTGCCGATGCCCGGGGTGGTGCCACCACCTCTGCGCATGTTGGTCCCTCCGGTTTCAGGGTCTGTACGACTGATGTGGAACACGTCTTCTGGCAGCAAACCCGGTTTCTGAGAGGTGAGCTTTCCTTAGGGAAGAGTGAAGCTAATTATTTTTGTTTCATGTCAGTTTTGTCAAAAGTTCTGATCCGCAGGTTGATGACGGCACGTTTTGGTGCGGGACCAGCCCCACTGTCTGCGGGAGCACTGGAGGCCGGCGCTGCTCTGGCTCCCAGCCGTGGCGTGGCCGGAGCACGGCCGAGGGCACGGCCGGGGCGTGGGAGCACCCTGGGGAAAGCCCCGTCCTGGGGGCACGTGGGGGTGGCTGGCCCGGAGCGCTTCCCCTCGCTCCTTTGCCAGGGGCGTCCTCAAACCCCGGCTGCTCGGTTTCCTTTAATGCATCTTTTTAAGGACTGGGTTATAGTGTTGTCTTTCTGGCAGAGATGAAGGAAGGCTTTTAATAGGTCTTTTGTTTTCTCTTCGAGCAGTTCCCTGGCAGTACACTGCCATTAGCGCTAGCATTTTTATTTAGGGTAATTTTATTTTTATTTTTATATGTAGGGACCTACAACACAGAGAAGCCAAAGGGGTTGGTCTGGGGTCACACGAGCAATATGTGGCTGAGCTAGGTCTCGGTTCAGCTTTTCTGAATTGAGCTGATCTCCAGGCTTGGTGGAGAGGGAAAACCTTGGTTTGTCACCTTTTAACGGAGATGGACAGGGAAAGCAAAGCATAAAGGTTTCTTGGAAGAAAGCACTTTGTTTGTTTGTCCTCTCCTGTTGGTGATGCGCGTGGATTTGGAACATGGGGTGGTTGCGTTTGGGAGGGTGAAGATGGTATGTGTGAAATACATGGAGGCATAGGGAAACTCGGGGCCAGTCAGGCTGGAAATCCGATGAGCTCCTTCACCTCCCCTGGGTCCAGCTGCACTGGGTGCTGCCCCGAAAGCCGCGGCTAAACCCCGCGCTGGCGAGGAAGGGTGGGCTGTGCGTGGCCTCCCTCCCTCAGTAACCCGGCGCGTTTCAGGGGCGACGGCTGCAGCTGGGGTTTGCATCGCCGCTCCTGTCCCGCAGCGCCTGTGTGCCTGCCTTGTGTGAGGCAGCCCCCGTGCGCCGGCAGCACAATGCTCGCCTTCTCTCGCCCTCAGACTGGAGGTCTAGACGCTCTCCCTGCCTTTTGTTAGCAGGGTCACAGGTTAGGGAGCGTTCCCAGCTCCTTTTACCTCCACTGGTCAGGAATGCTTCCAGGAATTGGCTGGTCTGCTTCAGACAGAAGTGGGGACCCCTTGGAGGGAGTCACCCCGCTACCCAAACACGCCCAGACTTAAAATTACTGTGGCAGCTCCCAAAAAGAAATGTGCTTTTGGAATGCAGTGGGGATCACCCCCACTCCAGCTCTTGCAGGCACAGATGCTCAGCTGACACCAGCTCAATGGAAACCTTTTAGCCCATGCCAGTAAGTCTAGAGCAAACTGCCAAAAAGCGTCGAGGACCAAGATACAAAACGAAGTCGGGCCTGAGCAAAGTACTTACAGATGAAGGATGGAACTGATGCGCTGTGTCTCTTGAAATCTAGCACATGAGATGCTTCAGTCTCAGGGTTTTGTTAAAATATAATGGTGGAATTTTAAAGGTTTTCAGCAGATACAGAGCAAGTAAGTCCCCTAGCAACAAAGGGAAGGTTTTTTTCCCTTAATGCAGACTTTTTTGACGTGAAGCATTTGCGAATTTCCCCCCACACTTTAAATCAAAGATGGGTTTTGCTGAAAGAGACATTTTAAAATTATTTTCAGACATATCAGAGAGAGGACTTGAGCCCTTGATGTGTGTTTGCCTGTCCCCCCCTCCCCAGCCCACCCTGGCTGGCTGGGTTCTGCCACAGCTTCAGCCTTTGCCTGGCCCGGAGGGTGCCCTGCGCTGCGGCTCAGGGGGCAGCCCCTTGCCCGGGGGTTGGGAGGTGAGTGGGGGAACGGTTCCATAAAGAAGGTGGTAGCAAGTTTCTTGCATGTTTCCTCCTTCTTTTTTTTTTTTTTTTTTTTCCTTCTTCCTGGCAGGAAGACATAACAAAAAATTGGCAGGTTCATACTTTTTATTATTGAATTAAAATCTATTAAATAGTAACAGTGAGCCAAAACCTGCAATCGCTCGTGAAGTGAAATGCTTCTGGATCTGGCTCACTTCTGCACTTTGTGTGTATGTGCATGTGTATTATGTGTGAAGAATGAGTGTATGAAGCTCAAATAGGGGTTTTAAATAGAAATAACGCTGGCAGCTCTTTCTCTGTGAATCCAAGGCTATTATGTGTCTGGCTCTCGCCAACATGAATTGCAGAGGAAGTTCGTGTGAACTCCATGGCTGATCTGACAGGTGCACAGCTGTGGCGTGTTCGAAGCCTGGACGCCGTTGGGCAGAAGCGATGACATCTTTCTGTGTCCGGTGGTTTACCTGTTTGCGGAGAGTAAGGGGGGCCAGAGGGAGCCCGCTTCCCGCCCCAGCCCTGGCACCCGCAGTGCTGGTGCGGGGATGGACGCAAGCCGATGGGCAGCGGTGGCGTTGCCTCCTGCCCTCCTGCCCCGCCGGGGTTCGGTGCTTCGCCCACGTCTTACTGGGGCGTCATGATTGCGGAGTCGCTGAAAGCCGCAACAGCACAGGGTGACTGCAGCCAAGCGTTCATCGGGGACCTGGTTTTATCTTATGGCAAAACCTGCGAGTTGCAATCAGGTCAAGGCAGTGCGACAGCTTGAACTTCTTCCCTGAAGCTCTACCAGTGGTCTCGGTCACTGCTGGTCTCGGGTGCGTGTTGCTGACCTGCGCTGCCCAGGGGACGGGTGACAGAGCCTGGTGGGTCCGGTGGTGTCTGGCCTCTCCAGCACCACGTCTGCAGCCCCTGAGGGCAAACAATTTGGGGTTAATTCCTCTGCGAACCCACAATGCTCTGAATGATGGTGCTTGTACAGAGAGAAAGCATGTTAAATTAAACCCTCCGTAAGGGAAGGAAAGCATCCAGCCCCATTCTTTACTGCTCATTTTAGTAATTTCTTCCAGATAACCTACACATCTGTGTCAGTGCAATTACAGCAGAAATTCTGTCTAATGAACAGTTGTAGCCCTTGGGCTATTGCAAAATGAGCAGCGAAGTTGGAAACGGTCTTATTAAAATAATAATTAAGAAATAAGGGTGGGGAGACAGCGGGAGGTGCAGATGAGGTGGTGGTGGGATGCTGTAGGGTGAGGAGCAGAGAGGAACTGCGGTCAGCCCAGCGTTGAACTTCCAGGGGTGACTCCCCGCCGTGCCCCCCTCTGGAGAAGGAACCGAGTGGTGCGGTTGGACCTGGGCTGGGCATGTCCCAGCCCCGCTCCCTCGCCAGGGGCACATCACAACAAAATAAAGTCTCTAGAAGTCAGTCCTGCACTTTGTTAAAAGTGGCTGCATGCAGGTCACTGTCGGCCTGCGGGCACTTGCTCCATCATGGGCAGCGTTAGCCGTCCTGCTCAGCCAGATCAGATATTTTCCATATTTATTTTTCTTGTGATGTGGTTCTTCAGCAGCTGATAAAGCTCAGGAAGGGAGGAGAATGTTTCTTTTGTCAGAGAAGATTGTATCTGCTCTTGCTTTTTCCAGAAAACTGTCCTTTCTCAATAAAAAAAAAACCATGCTGTGCACACCCACATAATTTGCTTTAATTTTTCTTTCCCTCTCGCTCTCCTGAGGACAGTGACTGCCTGGGCTGAGCTGTATGGGTGATGGAGACTGGTCGGTTTCTTTGTGTGAGATAGTTTATTCATTTTGTATCCATAAAACAATTAATATATGGAGCTGGCTTTTTTAAACTTAATACATCCTGTTTAGAAATGCATGTGCTGCAGAAAGCTAGTGACATCTCAGATTAACCAAATAAAAATAAGTAAATGCCATAAAATAAAAAAAGACCAGACAAATCCCACTGGAATGATACATTGGAATGATTTTACTGGGATTTATATCTATGAGCTGTGGGGGTTTTGTGGTTTTTTCCTTTTGAAATGGTTGTGAACCAGAGTGATTACTTATCATTTTCATTTTAACTCCATCTGACAAATCGGTTTAGATGGAGAAAGCAATACTGCATCTTTAAATGGCTACTCTGTCAGCGCATCTTGCCGGGCTTTAAATGCCCTTTGTTATCGCAGTCTAGACAGGACGCAGGCGGAATATTTGATATGTTATAAGGCAAAGATTTGACAAGGTTGAATTAATTTACTGGCTTATTTAAAACTGAATTTCAAAACATTTTTCCTTACAAACTTGTCTTTCTCTATCCTTTTTATTTTTTTTTTTTTGAAGTTAGTACAGTATGTTTCAACTGTTTAGACTGGGAGAGGAGACATTAGCTTACTGCAGCCTGCAGTACTTTAATTGCCCTTTTTATGACTGTCTAGACATCATGCAGATGCATGTTTGTGGTGAGAAGACATTTCCCCCTCTGGTTATACGATAGTCTGAAACCTTTACATTGCCTATCTCCTTACCCCTCTGTCTTGGAATGCGCTTTACTCCCTCCATCTCTGAAAAATCGCTTTTTTTTTTTTTTCCCCTCCCGTTTTATTTTTTCAAGAGCACTTCAGTCCCTATTTTTCTGTTCTTTTCTGCATGTTTATTTTTAAACACTGATGCTTTTGGGGGGATAAGGTACATGGAGCAGCTCAGCTCTGGAGCCTCCCCGGCAGGTCAGGCTGCAGCAGGCACAGTTGTGCCCCGTTTGTTTTTGGGCGATGCCCTGCGTGTCCCCACAGCGCTCTGCCAGTCCGGCAGTACGTATGCGTGCCTGTGTTTGTTTGGGTTCCCCTTGCCATAAGAGCACAGCCTTGCAGGCCAGGTTTAAGAATGAAAATATCAGCAAGATTTGAATGGGTTGAGAGTTTTAGTTATGCAAATTGCATGCATTAATTAACCCCGTTGCTATAGCTACTGCTTTATTGTTAGATGCAGTGAAAAGGGGACAAGCTGTGTCCATGGATAATCCTCCCCTCTGTGCTCTTCCCCGCTTCCCCGTCTTCCCGAAGTCGCCCTTCGGCGAGGGCAGCTGCAGCTCTCCTCCCAGGGTCCCGGGTGCCCACCCGCCGTCGAGCATCCTCGTCCCCATGGGCAGGTGGCCCGCGGAGGCAGCTTGAAAAGCCGGGCGAGAAATCGCCTCTGCGAAGGGGACGGGCAAGCTGGGGGGCTCCTCGCCCCCGTGGCCTCTTCCCTCCATTCGCCCCCAAAACCTATTGTTGGGGCTGACCTCGCGGGTCGGCTCTTCGTGTCATCAATCTGCTGTCTGGGGGCTGCGTGGGGACGGGATGGGGGTGCTGGGGACAATGGGGCGGGCAGGAGGGACGCAGATGTGCCAGGGGATGGGGACTGGGATGAGGTTTGGCTCATCCAGCCGTGGCATGGGAACCCAGCCCCGTTCTCAACTCCGACAGCCGTCTCCGCTGAGCGAACGCTGCTGGGTTTTATGTGAGAGAACAAGATTCTCTTTTTGTTTGTGCTTAAAAACTCACAAATGCAAAACCCTACAACAAAACTTAGACTTCCCAGCAGATCTGCTGTAGGAGTTAAAACCTTTTTCAAGCTGTTGCTGCAGCTGAGGTGGAAATAAATCTATTACCTTTAATTTTGTCAGATTTGGGGCGTTTTTACTCACCTCCCCCATTCACTCGTGTGTATGTGTGTGTATAAATATAACATTTTTTTTCACATCTCGTGTGCACACATGCATTCGCTTCCATCTGGTGGTGGTCAGACCAGTTCAAGAACTGAACTTGAATATTGCGGTGACCGAACGCGGTGTGTGTGGCTGGGCATTTGCGTGCGTTTTGCATATTTTTTTTTCTGCAGTGCATAATTATGTCTGTAACTTAAGATTGTCCTTGTTCCGTAGGAGTAACTTACCTTGTGAAAGGTCACTCCTTTTGTAAGCAAAAGCTGTAAAACGATACAGACGATAACGGCGCTTGGGAAGAGGCAGAGAAAGGAGAACGCCCTGCTGAAGGGCCCTGGATGGGGCTGAGGAAATCCGGTCGCAGTTACAGCCCTGCCGTGACCTGTGGGGCTTTGGCCAACTTGCTCAATCCCTGTTTCAACACCGGTCTGTGAGCCGCGCGTCGGGGCAGCCCCTGTGGCACTGCACCCCAGGCCGCATCCCTAAGCGGGGCGCTGGCCGCGAGTCGATGGGCGCTGTGCTGCGGCAGGGAGGCACGGGCGTCACTGCTTGTCCCCGTGTCCTTCTTGGGATGCCCCTGCTCGAGCGCTGGTCCCGCAGGACCTGCCAGGCACCGTGCTGGGGGTTGGGGGCCAGCACCTGGGCCACAGCTGGCTCTGGTGGGGCCACGGCTGAGCGTGTTGGCAGTTGCCTGATGGATGGTTTTCCCAGGAATAAGTGGAAATGGAAACTTTCTAGAGGACAGCCAGGATGGAGGGGAGTGGCAAGGGAGCACACAGGGGAGGGAGCCCCAGCAAATAAAACCTGGTATATACAGCCTTCAGCTGGGAAAGGCTGCGGTCCGTGCTGATGACAGCCGTAAACCTCCATCTCTGCGCCCGCGCGCCGTTGCCCCTGGCTGTTCTGCAGCGGGGTGTCCCACGCGGAGCAGGAAAGCCTGTGCCGTCTCGCTGCTTTGCAGGCAAGCATGCCCTGCTGCTGCCTTCCTCTCTGCGCGCACAACAGGCGCAGCACGCTGCGTCCTCGGGACCTGCGGAATTAAAGTTGCCTTGTGTTGATGGGCCCGGTGACGAATGAAACGCGTGTTCCTCAGCGTCTCCGCGGGAGCGGGGAGCGGGCTACGGCACTGCCTGCCAGCAGCCGTCGGTGTCGTGCGCCGGGTGACTGAAGCTGCAGGTGTCCCGTTGGTGCGAGGCGGCTCGGGTGCAGCGGGAGACAGGGCTCCAACGCAGCGGGAATCGGAAACCCGATTCCTTTAATTGCTCTTAGCTTTCTGGAGAGGTGGCAAAGCCCTCCCTGGATGGAGCGCTTGCTCTCCTCGGAGCGTCTGCGACTGGCAATTTGTCTGTTGAAACAGATGTGGGCAGCAACAAACATCTATTTCTATAACTAGAAACAAATTTGGTAATTGCCTCTTTCAACAGGACTTGCTCAAGCAGGAAATGAAATTCCTAAATGGCAGTTAGCAAAAGTATTTATAGCTAAGTTCATAAATGGGATGTGCTTTCCTTTGTCATGAGTTTCTGGTGGGTGGAAGGGAAAAAAAACCATTTACGGTAGCAAGCCACATATTGATTAGGAGTGTTTCCAGGGTATAGGAAAATACTTATTTATTAATGTGTTTATTTTTACTGGCTGTAGAGGTACCCCTGACAAACAAACCTCTTTGGTCTTTCAGGGTTGGCTGGCAGGGTTTGATCTGGATATTTTGTACGGTGTTTTTTCACTTGTTCCTTGGTAGATTTTTTTTTTTTTGGTGGGTTTGTGCTATTTATGATTGCAGACCATAAACTCCTGTTTCTGTGTCCCTCTCTGGATGCTCATGTTTGAGGGGCAAGGTGACGCGCTGCCCTCGCCCCTGCCCCGGACATCGTCCAGGCCTGATGCCATTGTGCCACCTCTTGAGGAGCAGGAGATGCTCTGGTTGTTCTCAGCTTGGTGGAGGCCATGAGCCTTGCTCAGCGTTTTCTAGTGAGCAAGCAAATTTACCTTTACCTTTCAAGTGCAAAATCAAAATTACTTTATTCTTTTAATCCAGTTTAGCTGCCCTTACGCTTGGGAGTAACTTCAAAAGCAACGCACTCCTTCCAGTCATCTCAGTAGGCTGAGATCAAGCTTACTGTGCAGAAAATATGTTTTCTCAAAACCCTGGGAAGGGGGAGGGCGAGAGAAATGGGCACAAAAAGGAGGGAAGGGGTTGGTGTGTGCAAGACTTCAGAGAGTCTGAGTGTCCCAGGGAACCTTGTTAGTTCTCGTTGCTCTGAGGGAGCTGGCTAATGTCTTCAGGAGTTTCTCTAAACAAGTCTCCAGCCGACAGGCCTCTGCTCAGAGCCAGGAGGTGTCCCGGCTGAGGGAGCTGCCAACCCCAGCTCTCACGTTTGCGATTCCCATGTAAAAGCTGAGCGCTGCCACGCCGATCCTGCCGTTCTGGCCCTTCAACGCAGGTCCCGCTCCCCGCAGCTGCCGCCGTCGCCGTGTGAGCTCGGAAAGGTCACCTTTTAAAATCAGGCACAGCGGTGTGATCAGGACAGTTACCGCATTTTAAGGATTAAAAAATTTTCCAAGGCCCAACCAGTCTGATACTTCTGTGGCTATAAGCATGAAATGGGGGTGTTTCTTTAAAACAAACAAAAAGAGCTGGTGGGGGTGCAGGATGAGGCCATCATTTGCCAGTGACTCAGAGGATGTGATGCTTGATTACCCTGGGTGACAACTGAAGAAAACGAACTATATTAAACACACAGTTACAGCCCAAGGGTTGACACCATGAACATGACCTCTTGGGGCCCTGTCACCCGTTTTCCAGCAACGATTTTTCTCAAACCAGTTCCTTTTCTGAGTCCTGCTTGCTCTCTGCTCCCCTGCCCCGTGCTCAGCCTGCCGTCACTAGCTCAGTGTTATTTCTGCTGTGTACGTCAGAACTGGCCGTGTTGAATCTGGAAATGCAGTTTAGCTGTTAACTGTACTGATGATGCGTGAAGCAGGACCAGATCCAGCTGGCTCTTTCCAGCTGTCCTGCCTGTTGTCACAGGCCTGGTCCTGCTCCCTTTGATGCCTCCGCGTTGCTGCTGCAGCTCCGACTTCAGGATGCTGCTGTGCAGTGCCGGCAGCGGCAACGTCAAGATCATCCTCTGTCTCCAGCGCTTCCCGTGCTGCCTCGTAAACAAACACAACCCTTGACAATCAGATGGGCCCTTTGTATGCGGTTTTACGGAGGTATGACTTAGAAGATAAATGTAGCAGATAAATGCTAACACACAAATATTGCAGTGATGACTTTGCCTGGTCTGATTGTTTCTAAGATGACCTAACAGCCGAGCAGTGGAGGGTGAGTTATCTACCATCTGAAGTTCTTTGTTCTTTCATCTCTTCTTTCCTGTTCACAGTCTCGGAGAGGGAGAACACTGGTCTCTTTAACAAGTGGAGCTTGGCATCTGGTGGATGAAATGGCCTCTGTAAACCCGGAGCAGGGTTCGGTGCTGCACCCTCCCTGGCAGCTTTGGATTCCAGCTGCTGCCCGGAGCCGTTTTGGTTCTTGCTTCAATTAGAGCAGTTCAGATGTAACGTTTAGCATAATGGACATGTCTCCTTTCCAGGCAGAGTTGGGAAGGATGGGCCAGGGCAGAGCTGCTTGCAGTGGGCTGTGTGGCTGCCGTGCCAGGGTGTTTTCCTCCACGCCGTAGATACGGACAGAGGAGCGTGAGGGGCTGTGGTCAGACGTGGTCCCAGCGCTGGCCCTGCTGCCCCTCCTGTGTGATGCTGCAGGGTCCAGGCCCCCACAGCTGCTCATTGAGGAGCTGGGAGTTTATTCCCTGCCAAGATCATAGCTCTGAAGGGTGACTAGACTCAAATGGCTCTTCTCAAATTCACATTTTTTAGCCTTGAGTAGAAAAAATGAGGTCCACTCTTTGGCTACATTGCTTAACCCACATCCTTTTACAGAGGCTTTGATGAGCATCTGGCCTAACAACCACACTTTGGCTGGACTCTGTTCTGCTGAGTTAAGCTCTCTGGGCCTTCCAGGGAGCCACATGCTGGTCCAAAGTCTGCCCAAGTTGTGGTATAACGTCTATCCCCTGCTCTCCGAAAGTGCACTCGCAGCCGGCAGGCAGAAATGCGCGCTCCTGGGGCAGGCATAAAACCCGCTCTGAACTGAGCCTAGGTGGGCACGCACAGGGACCGAGCAGACCCCGGGCCAGCTCTGTGGACCCCTCTTTGGCCCAGGTCCGCTGCAGCCCAGCGTAGAAATGTCAGCTCCTGGCCTTTCTGGTTCTCTGCTTGTGGAAGATGATGTGTCAATATGTGTAAGGCAAGACGGTATGGGGTGGCCTCAGCTTTAATTTTCCAAAAGTGGTCAGGACTTGTTCTGTGCCCTAAGTATTAGGGCACACAAGGTAGCGGTAGGCTCTCAGCTGTTCGTGGCAAGGACTGTCCTTGCACGTCCCCTTGTTCTTGCCAGTGCCTGCAGGCACTGCTGAGGCTGTGGTGCTCTGAAATGTCAGCGAAGACTGGGGAGGGGAGCGGGTCGGGCTGTCAGATAGCTGACAGAATGGATAAGGGTGTCTCTCCTCCTCCTCCTCTGCAGCCTGCTGGTGCCCAAGCCCCCGTCCTTGCCACTGCCTTCGGCCAGAGATGTGGGTGCTGAGAACAGCTGAAACCAGACCCATCGCTTCTCGTTTAGGGCAGCATCTCTGCCTACCCATTGGCAATAAGTTTCGTGCGAAGACGGCAGCCCAGGTCTGTTGGAGAAAATGCTGGCTCATGTCCTGCTGCCTGTCAAAGCCTGTGGCTGGGCAGAGCGGCAGGCAGGGACCTCTGGACCGGCGGCTGAGGGGGTTGCTTGTTGTAGGATGGTAATGGAGCAGCCCAGGCTTTGGGTGCTGACAGGCACTTACTGATCCTGGAAGAAGGAGACCTTTGTCTGCTCCTATTCCAGGATTTATTTTCCGTTTGCTCTTTGAGGAGCTGTGCAGACTTGTTTAGAAGCCTTTAAGGTTACTGGCCTGAAACTGTTCTTGGCTGAAATCCTTAGGTGTCCCTGCTTGGCATCCCACAAAGCTTGTAAGTGCAGAATTTGGGGACTCACGAATAGGGAGGAAGGATGCATGGATGCTCTTCATCTCCAGGATTCAAATTATTGCTAGTACCAGTCTGTGGACTGCCATTTCTCCCCAGAACCTTCCTGATTACTCTTGAATAGCCTCATTTGCACATACTCAGTCAAAAAGTAGCTGTACCCTTATTTATGTCTCTTATGTGCTTTTTAAATGTAACTAGAGTGCTGCTGCCAGAGGCTACAGGGAAGCTGTTCAAACAGAAGATGCCCAAGGGTGGAGGTGGATGAAAAAATGGGAAAATCAGGAGGAGAAGGAACTGCAGTCAGGGCTGTGCGCATCTCTGCTGCTTCTTGCTCCGAGTTGCACAGCCAGGGCGGCTCTGTGGATATCGGAGGTGTTAATGGAAAATCAGGGATGAAAGTGCTTGCTGCAGATTTGTGAACGCTCTTCATTAATTCATCTGGTTAATTTTGTCCTGTCTGGAACGACTCTGTGTGTGTGTATTTGTGTAGGGACCTTCCTTTCTGGGTGTGAGCAGGGGTGCATGGAGGATGGAGCGTTGCAGTTGGTTGAACTTACCCTAAATCCCCAAGGATTACAGAAGAAGCCGGGACATGCAATGTGACATTACAGTGCTGCCCTATTTAGCCGACGGTAGGCAGCAATTCATTTATGGATTTTGTAAGCTTTGGGACCAGACGTGACTCAACTGTCCCCAGTCCCCAGGGGCTGTGCTGGAGGCCGGTGCCGCTGACCGAGCGCTGCTGTGGGACGGTCACACAGCAGCTGCTGTGGGACAGGGACCCACAGTGAGGTACCCTGCTCCGTGTTGCTGTGGGCTGTTGGCTGGGATCTGTTGAATCACGGTGCTGAGTCACCGTTGTGAACCAGGCTCTGTAAATAACTATAGGCGCTCCACGAAGCAGCCGTGCGCGGCAGGGAGCGGAAAGTGCTGCTTCGTAGTTGGAGCAAGGGCTGCAGGGGCAGAAAGCAAGATGCCCTTCTTGGCACTGCCATCACCTCTCTGTAAGCATCGCCTGGCTCTTCGCACAGTGCCATCAGGTATCCTGTACAAGACCTGTACTCACCCGAGGGCTGGTTGTTTGCAGAGGCCTTGGGTGCCCTTTGCCATGGGTTCTCCACTCATGCCAATAGATTGTGCCCGGTAATTCCGTCCTGATGCTGGTGAGCTCTTTGGCTCTGTGCCTTCACTGGGGCCGTGTTCCTCTTGCAGTTCCAGGAGAGATCAGGGTCCTCAGTGAGGCAGAGTCGGAGCTGCATCTCAATCCTGGGCTGCATGACCGGGGAAGACCTTGTCCCTCTGCAGCGGATGGGCTGGGTGCCTCGGCTTGCTGCCTGGCAGCTGATGTAGGTGCCCGGGGTCAGGGTGAGCACTCCCCCTTCACCGTGGTGCATCTCCCACGCCAAGCCTTGCTCCAGCTGCTCGCCCTATTCGGCTTCCCGGAGACCTTAATTACATCACTGCCTGCTGCCAGCCCCCTGTATCTGTGCAGTGACTTCATCCATGGGCTGAGGCTCTGCGGCTCTCCCGAGCCGGGAGGGAGGGGGGAGACTGAGGTGTGCCCACCACTGCGGGCAAAGCCTGGCTCCAAAACCCTGCGTGGGCACCTGCGGGCCCTGCTGCCATGGTCGAGGTGCTGCAGGGGCAGGATGGAGCTCACGCTGCCCGCCATGAGAAGTCATCCTTAGCCTCTGTCTTCTGGAGAGATGCTGTCCAGGCTTGTACAAGACCCAATTGCATCTCTCTGTACTACAATAGGCACGTTACAAAAGTCTTGATCTATTTCTGCCTGTTTTATTGAGCCTTCTTAGGCAGCAGGAGGAATCTCCATACAAAACCATCCTGTTCAGCCTCAGTGCGAAAGTTGTGTGTCAGAGAAAGTGAGGACCAGAGGTGAAGGCGCCGTACGCAGCGGGGCTCCTCAGCGCGGTTCCTCAGCGCTTGCATTAGACACTCACAGGGTGTTCTGCTGGGAAAACAACTGACATGTAATTAAAAATAGTCCCTGTGTACGGTGGAAAATGGCCATTTTTGAGACTTCCCTGCAGCTGGGTTGCAGAGTAACATCCCAGCGCAGGCAGGGGCTCTTATCTGGGGTTGTAGGTGTTTGTGGAGGGTCTTCAATGAGACAGTCCTTGTGCTGTGGTGGGCTAAAACCGGGGGCCGGGCCGAACACCCCTCCGGCCCAGCCAGGAGCCAGGCTGCTGGGAGCGAGTACCTGCGCGGGCAGTGACGGTGCAGCAGTGATTCAGGGGAAAATGCTATTTCCAGAGTTCTCTGAAACTTGAAACAGCAAAGTCTGCATTGTTCCCAGCTGCTTTTCAGTCTCCCCCACTCTTACTCATTTCCTTTTGGATTTTTCTACTACTCAAATTCACATCAGTTGCTAGATGAGAGGCGACTGCTGGGGTTCAGCTTTCGTTTTAAACCCACTTTTTTTTTTTTTTTTTTTTTTTTTTTTTTTTTTTTTTTTTGGCCTTTCTCTGACCTCTGCTGTCGCAGATGTTGGGGCAATGTTGGAAGTTCCCCCGTAGCGACGGGGCAGTGCCCAGCGCTCCCAAAGCCCAGTGAAGGCTCTGCCTGCCTCTGTTACCAGCCCTCCTTTCTCAGGTCCATGGAGCGACCCCAAACCACAGTTTTAGATGTATTTTCCCAAAGAGTGCTGATGAAAGGAGGGATGGTGGGGTTCTGATGCTGCGGGACTGTCACAGGAGCATCCGGCAGCTGAGGTGCATATCCCATCCCTCCTGGGTGATAATTATCTGACGGTTCATTAACGTTCAGCAGTGAGCCCTGCTCGGGGGCTGTCTCTTGATGGCTCCAAGCAGGGCGTTGGGTTGCCTTGCACCAGGCCGATGTTCACCAGCAGACGAAAGCAGCAGCAGTTATTTCTCCAAACCATTTTTGATAGTCTGTGCGAGCTTGTGATCGGACTCGTTGTGCTTGAACTGTCCCAGCAATCTGTTTCAAGTCAGAACTAAGGGGTTTTAAATGATAAAAATACCCAGAGGAAGTGAAAGTGAGCATAGGAGAAGCAAAGTATTCTGCAGGGGATTCTCTGCTTGCTTTAATTTTGTCTCAGCAAAACAGACTTGGCTTTTAGCACGACGCACCACAGCATTTATGATGACTGGGTGGTTTTTTTTTTTTCTTTAAAACTTCTTTTCCTTAGGAATTGTGGCTAGTGCAGCTACATTTGTTCAGCTAAGCCATTATCTCCTGAATAATTTCACTTCTTCTCATCACTTCTCACAGGGTATGCAATTCCAATATATAGAGAAATTGTAACTGAAGCATACAGATAACTTTTGACCTGCAGATGTGTGTTGTACCTGTTGGAAAGCAAAGGTGGTCTTGGCTGAGACCCTGTCTGAAAGCTGTTCTGTCCACGTGTAAATGACAGCCTGAGTACCCATCATGATTGCAGCAAAATGCAGGTGTATTTTCTTTCTTTTTCCTGTTTATACTTGCCTTTTTATACTTTGGAGCGTTTGTCTTCAGCAGTGATACTCTGTGGAAGGAAGAGCATTAATAAAGTTTATAGGAAGCGTTTTATGAACTGTGGTGTGGCTGTAAAAGTAAGGGAACACTTTTAAGGTGTGCCGTAGCCTCGTGTCCCCTGCGGCCGCCGTGAACCGTGTGTGTGTCTGTGTGGAGGCTCAGCGCTCACAGCATCACCGTTGACTCAAATAGTTCTCCCCCTTGCAAAAATGTTAATACGCTTTGAACCTGTGCGCGCTGAGCATTTTGTTCCCAGGCACTCGAGGAAGCTCTGAGATGCACCTTTCTGCAGCTGCTTCCATCCAGCTGTAGATGTCTGGTGAGAGGAGTGGGGCTGGGTGCCCCAGCAGCCGTGCCGGTGAGGTGCCACTGCCTCAGCACCAGCTTCCATTTGGATAAATTTCAGATGCTTTATGGCCTTATTGTCTCAGTGGCCAGGCAGCAAGGGCATGACGCTGCTTTCCTCCGAAAGCCCTCTGAGCAGGAGAGCAGCCGCAGCCCGCGTGTTACGGAGCGGGCAGGCTTTGGGAAGCAGCGGGCTCTCCTGTCGTTTATTAATGTAACGCTGTAATCCGCTGTGAAACCCTTATTCAAGGCCACATGGGGCTCAAAGTGGCAAGTGAGCAACAAACTTGACGAATGGGACGTGACAAGTGAATTTACTCGATCACAAATATCCAGTTTCAGGATTGTGAGAATCTGGGGGAAAAATGCTGAGTTGCGAAACAGTTGCACGCGTGCAACCGACTCCCAAAGCTGCAGCGTCTAGACAGAAAATACAGAAAAGCAGGTTGTGTCACTTAAATGTGATGTCTGGACCTGTTAGTTTGAAATGTATTCTGGGGTAAAAATTATGCAAAATTAAATTAGTGTGACCTTACTCTGCATTTGGAGGCTGAATATGCCCATCTTGTACAGCCGAGTGCATTTATAACGCTTCCCTTGGGGAGAATTACGGAGAGAAATGGAATGAGGTCTCTCCTAATTGAAAAGTGACAATGATTAGGAAGTCAAATACAAAATGTGTTGAGTATTTTTTTTCCTTGTTTTGTTGTGTGTGTGTTTTTAAGAATACCAGTAGCATTATAAATTATGTGCTTTGCAGTTTGGCTTGGTTTTCATTCCCTAAAGGCTTTTTATTAGCATAGCAGCTGAATTGCACTTGTATAATAACGTATTAACTCAAAGTTTGGGTTTTTAATGATCTTTCTTCATTAGTTTGACTGAGCTGCTTGGATAAAATCTGACTGAGTGTATCCAGCTTTCCAGTGTGTTGGGTTTTTTCCCCTTTCTGCAAATGCAGCCCATGAAGACAAGTTAAAACAGAGGGAGAGTTGGCAGAAGCTTTGGTGCCTCGAGTGGGTATGAGTGTCTTGAAACTTGAAAGGCACCAAATGAGTGCGTGGGACTTTTTTTGGTTTGGTTTGATTTTTTTTTTTTTTTTTATTTTATTTTTTTACAAAGGCCAGATTGGGCAACATGAGCGTTCTTGGGATTAAAGCTCATCTCAGCGTTCCTGATGTGTTTGCTCCGCGGTGCTGCTCCTTGGCGTAGAGCAAAACTCGGGGCACGGCGTGCCCTCCGCTCTGCCCTGAGCTCCCGCTGCTGCGGAGGGCGGAGGTTCCCGATTCTGGCCTCATCCTGTGTACAGACAGCATTGGGACGAAATTTTAATTTCAGCATCACCACCAAAGAAGACCTGGGGGCAGATGTGTTTCTCATATACAATATTTAAACGTTGGAGCCGTCGCCTGTGACGCAGGACAGGGTGGATGTGCTCCGCTGCACTGACTGAGCTGTTTGCTTCCCTGTGCTGGTGAAGGAGACCGGGGGAGAGCAAGGCTGATGGCATGAAAAGGCCAAAGTTCAGCTGGGGGGGTTTGATCAGGTTTTAATGTTCAGACATGTTTCACCAAACCCATTTACAGAATGTTAATTTGCAGCTTAATTGTTCTCCCTCCTCCCACAAAGCGAGATATTAAAATCGCTCTCTTTTGATAACGCCAGTGTGACTGCCGTAACGTCAGACCAGCTTCCACATTGGAATAACCCACTTTTGAGTTTGAAGAGCCGAACCTTGCCTGTGCCTCCAGGCCTTGCCCTGTGGGGGCCCAGCTCCAGGAGAACACGGGAGGGAGGGATGGGGCAGGAGGAGCGTCCCTGCCGGAAAGCAGTGTCCCCGTCGTTCTGGTGATTGCACTGTGCCTTGCTGTCGCAGCTCTTGGCAGCTGTTTTGTAACACTCCCGTTACAGGAGTCCCGGAGCCAGAACGAACGGCGTTCAGGGCTGGATGGGGATGGATGGGGTGCCATTGTGTTGGCCCGGAGCCTGATGGCATTCCCACCCTTTCTTCTGCTTCAGGCTCTGCTTGTTAGGTGTCTGCGCGTGTGTGCAGGGAACTCGGCTGAGGTGGTGTGCAGATGACTCGTGTGTGTTCCGTCCTCGGAATTAGGGCAGCGCTTCCTGATGGCCACAGCTTCCCCTGTGTCACCAAGGCACCATGACCAGTTTAGCGAGGTTTGGTTCATATAAGGGACCCCTCATGCTAGGAAACGGACTTTCCTTTACTACTGCCATGGTCTTGTTTTTCTCCAGAAATATAACCCCTTTTAAGAAGAGGAAGTTTTCCATCACTGGCATAACTTTTTTTTTCCCCTTGCATTTTCTTACTGTGACTAAAGCACATATTGTATTTTGAGGGCAGATTCTTCCTAAAACCCTTGGTTGTGTTTTGTTTTGTGTGTTTTTTTTTTTTTTTTCTTCTCTGTAATGAATTCTGTGAGAAGCAAGCTCCGCACCCAAGCGGGGCGGCTGCTCTCCAGCCCGTGGGCTCTGCTGCCCGCGCGCACGTGAGGCAGGGGGCTCTGGGTCAGTGCCCCTGTGGGGTCCGGCTTTTGGTGGGTGCCCTGGAGAACACCCGGAGGGGTCTGTGGGGCGGATAAGGCTCCTGCTTTCAAGGCATAATTCTGCTTTTTGAAGGCGGTGGGCAGAGCTGGTTAAGCATTTTTGGGCTATGGCTGAAATAGCTGCTGTTGAGCAATGAGCTCCGAGGTGACTGGCAGCACTCACCACCTGGAGTGTTTTCTTGACATTTATTTCCTTTTACTGGCACTTAAATGCCACCTGCCAGGAGAAAACTTTCCATTAAAAACATAAAATAAACTTTGCCTGACTCAGCAGAAGCCACTCCAGCTGGTATGAGCGGTGAGATGCTGCCCTTCGAGGCGTGATGGGTCTTCTATGAATGCCCAGATATATATGTGTGTGTACAGATAAAATACAGATGGCAGCATCCGAGATAGCTTAGGGCACAGCTTTCCAAAACTGGATTTTATAGCTGTCCCTTCTGAGAAGCAAACAAAGTTTAAATCCCCAAAACCATTGAATTTTGCTGGTCTGGCTTCTCCTTTACGATGAGCACTGGAGCTGCTGCTGCCCGGTCCTGGCACAGCGAGCCCTGGGCGCTGTGGGCACGAGGGCGCTCGGGGGGAGCAAACAAGCAGATCAGGGATGGCCTCTGCTCTCTGGGTGCCAAATGCATGGAAATAATTACCCCGGTGCTGCGTTTGCCTCCAGTGCTCAATTTTCCTTAGCCTCAGAGAGGTGTGAGGAATTATTTCCTTAGGAACTTTTAGGAGCGGCTTCTTGCTGCCTCCTGCCAAGTGTCTGCACAGTTAACCGGATAGTCTGTTGTTTGCTTGTTGTTGTTTGTTTGGAGGATTTTTGGCAGTTTTCCTTTGTGCCAGTTCAAGCAACTCAAGCCACTGCTGTCAGCTGGCGGAGCCCTGAGCCGAGGGATGTCTGGAGCTCTGGGATAGAGCCCCCACCGGCAGCCGCACCGTGCCGGTCTGGCGTCTCACCGAAAAGCAGGAGGTCTCCCTGCCTGTGCCCTGTGGTGTATGGGCCGGTGTCGGGGAGCGGGGGGCTGCCAGCGCCCGTGCATGCTGTGCTGCGCCATGCCACGGGCTCCCCGTGCCGCCATCCAGCCCCTGTGACAGAGGGGACGTGTGCATGTGCTGAGGAGGGCTTCGATCTGCTCCTCCCTGGAGGAAGGAGTGGTGGTGATGGGGAGAGAATTGCAGAAATCTAGCTGGCATTTAACTAAATTGTTTCGTTAGGAGCAATTGCGCTGGCTCGTGGCTCCACGGCCCAGAGCAAAGTGCCTTTGGCACTGAGACGCTGCTGCTTTTGTACCCGGCGTGGGGGCATCCAGTCGGCATTGTAGCTTGGAAACGCTCTGCTTTGTAGATTGTCTTTAAAGATCCCTCTGAGAGATTCTTCTGTGACACTGAAAAAGTGAATTAATGAGTTTTTTATTAAGTAAGTAGCTGAGCTCAAAGCATACAGAGCCCACGTATGCACGTGTGAGAGCGTTATGGGGGAGGGATGCAGTGGTGTCACTGGCGTCTTGGCCACGTTAGTTCTTCTTGCACTCAATTACCTGCTGCTTTTTTCCAGTGGCTTAAAGTCTGTCTGTCTCTCTTGCAGCGGAGTTGGAGTTTGTACAGATAATCATAATCGTGGTGGTGATGATGGTGATGGTGGTGGTGATCACGTGTCTGCTGAACCACTACAAACTCTCTGCGCGATCCTTCATCAGCCGGCACAGCCAGGGGAGGCGGAGAGACGAGAACCTCTCATCAGTAAGTCACACCTTGCTTTTCCAACCCGCGTTGTCTGGCGCTGTTTGACAAACGATGGGATATTTGGGAATCATCAGAGCCAAAGGCACTCGTCTGGGTCGCGTTTGCCCACGTGCCACTTGGCACTGCATGAAGAGACGCCCTCCAGTTTGGGTCTTGGCATCGCCTTCTGACTCTCAGTTATGGGGGGCGGCTTTTAGGGATGCCTCTGGCTCTTCAGGGCGCTGTGTGTTGTGATATACGGACAGGACAGCCGTAGCCTCCGTCTTTGCCCTGAGCTTTGCAATTTGGACTTTACATCAGTACAGTAGCTGCACCGGGCTGTTCTTGGCATGTCCTGTTCCTGAAACCACCACGTACCTTCAGCTAGTTGAGGTGCATATGCCTTGCCTTTAACGGCTATGAACCGTGTCCTTTGGCCGCTCCAGTGGGAGAGTCTGAAATGACTGTCTAAAAAACTTGCTGCTTGCCTTGAAGAGAATATGCGATCCTGAAAGACTATGTTCAGTTTTCAATTACACCTCCGACGAGGACTCAAGGGGGAGCCTCTCCAGCCTGGAGGCAGGTGTTGGGTTATGCAGAGCTGGAGGGTTTCCTCAAACGCAGCAGCTCGGAGAGACTTACAGAGCATACAGAGACATCGCCTTTGCTTGGAGGGTGAGCATGTGCTGTTCACACTGCCTATGTGGCTCTGTCTTCAGCGCAGGGATATCTCGTACTGACACTTTTTCTTTAGTGTTCACCTTGAACACAGCCATGTATCCCCGCTCCTCCCAGAGTTACAGAAATCTTACGTCTCTCGCTGTCCCATGCACCTGCTTTCAGCAGTAGCAAAATGTGGGCACCTAAGCGTGTGAGTTTTTAAAAATAGCAGAAAGATTGTTTTCCCATTTTCAGATTTTTCACTATTTTGACATTTTGACAGAATGTTTTACTTGAACAGTACAAAATGTTTCATTTTACATTTTCAAAGCAAATATCAATTTAAGCCTTTTTTATTTTAATACATTAATTTCTGTTAAGAAAGTGGCATTTTTTTGTTATCTTTAAAAAGAGGAAAGAAGACAACATGGAAAGAGGAGAGAAAATCACATGGAAATTGAACAAAAACTTCAGGTTGAATCAAAAATTGTTGACTGTTTAAAAAAGAATGCCCTTTTTTTCCTTTTTTTTTTTTTTTCCCTTTTTTAAATTTCACCAGGCCAAAAATCCAGCTATTTTTTTTGGCCCGGTCCCCACACCAAAACAGCTCCATTGTTTGTTCAGCCTTCAGGCACATCAGCGATTAAACAGCTTTTTAGCAATGGTTTATTTCTGCGCCTCTGCTAGAAAATCCTCAGTGAGGATGCAGAGTCTTCAAAACCTCTCTCAGAGCTAAGGACAGAAATGCCAATGTACCATTTTGGGGTTTTTTTTCCACCTCTTTATAATTCTTCCCCTTCTCCCTGCCCCTGTCTGTGCTGGGAGCACAGCGTGATGGAGCGGCAGCCAAGCTTCCCCGTGGCCCGAGCGCCCTCCTGACGGGGGACAGAAGCCCCTCGTGTGCCGAGCAGGAAGCTGGTTACAGTGGGATCAGTCATCGTAATGATCTGGAAGGTGGCTCCTTTCGGATTCAGCACAGCGTGTCTTTCTGTAGAAAACGGCTCCAGTCTAAACGAGTGTTCAGGCATGGCAGGCAGGCTGTGCTGAACTGGATACCAGTTTACGTAATCCATTAAACTTGCGCTGAACTGGTGCTGGGCTTTTTAAATCCCAAACTTCATTTCGCTGTCGTGACCGCAGACGGGCACTGGAGCTGCGTACACGCTTTTCGTCTTCTGAAATATTAAAGTAGTTCATCCCATGGCAGGATGCTGCTAGATCTGCCAGAGTTGTCCTCTTTTGTTGCTGTAGCTCAAAAGTTAAAACTGAAGGAGAAACTGATTTCCCCAAAGGTTTTTTTTTAATGCGGTTCTTGCTGGCAAGGATTGTGTTGTGTGTTTCTCCATCACCATTCTCACTGTACTTGAACTCTCTCCTCATAACAAGTACTCTTATTTTTCCAGAACTAAGAGTATTTAAGAAATGCTACTAAAAACTTTTTTATATTAAGAAAGTCCCTGCACCTGTAGTGATAGCCCAGTACACCAAGAAAAAGTGGTGTAAATGCAATTTCCAAGCATACCTTCATCTCCCAAAATGGAAAATACAAGTCCTCCTGAAGGCTCAGAGACTTAACGTGCACCATGCAGCTTTACAGAGAAAACTATCTGGCATTACTAAAACAAATGATTCTATAAAAGTCAAAGATTGATCTCTAAAAAAGAAATTTTAAAGTAATTTTAGGTCCTGCAGTAAGTCCTGGCATACTTGCGGAGGCTTTTACAGCCGTGTTGCTCGTCAGCCATCAGAACCTCAGCTTTTGTTCCAGAAAACCATAGCTTTCTAGACTTGGCCATGGCTGAGATGAACTCAAGTCGTGAATATTCTGAAAACCAGAGGGGAGCAAGGAGCGTCCCGAGGACAAGGATTTACAGTGGTGATGCTCCCTCACGGGGCCGCGCGGTTTTGCTTGGCTCGGTGGGGCTGCGTAGCCATCCCATGGCCAGAACACGAAGGCTCAAAGCATGCGTTTTCTGTCTCTGAGGCTTTGCCCTCCTGACTGCTGCCTTCTGGCAATTTTAATCCCAGTGTTGAGTTTTTAGGAGAGATGAGCAGTTACCCCGATGCACCTCACAGTACTGTGCGTGGCTGAGGGTCAGTGTCTGCACGCGGTGAGCGTGCTCGTGGTAGGTCAGCTGCGGATTGAGCCTTGGAGTCCCAGGAGAAGTGGTTAAAAACAGCTCAGAGATCCAGGTCCTGCGGAAAACGGGTCTCCTGTCTGCTGTCCTTGCATCTGCGTGTCGGCTGGAGGATCTGTACAAACAGATGAGTTCATCTGTGAGCCAGAGCTTTTCTTCTAAACACCTGGGTGTGATACGGGGTGCAGGCTTTGCGTGACTGAGAACTTGAGGGTAGGCGAGATGTTGGCCTGGAGCAGCTCAGGTAGGGGTGTGTAGGTGCCCTCCCCGTTGCCTGCCTGGGAAGCCCCAGCCGAGCATGGTGATGCTCCGCATGCCGGGAAGCGCGGGGCTGCAGCTGCCCTTGCGGGAGCCGGCTGACATCTCTCCCGGGAAAGAGGGAAGCAGATGGGATATTGCCATGGCACTGCCCACCGCCAAGTTAAATATAAAACATCTAGCAGAAGGCAGCGGGGTACTCGCTGCTCAGGAAGTCTGCCACGGGGACATGGCAAAGTAAACACAATTTTCAGAGTGCTTCCCGCTCCTGCCTGCTGCTTCAGCATCCTTTGGGGTGAGGTGAAGGGCTGGCAGCACAGGTGGCAGCGCTGGAAACCCTCCCTGTCCTCTTTGGTGTCAGCGCCATGGCTGAGCAGAGGGCAAGAGTTTGATCTGCGTCAGATGCAGTTCCTCTTGGATCTTTTGGCTGCTGGGGGAATTTGACTGTAGACTCATCCCTGCAGGCAAGAAATAAGTGTAAAATGGACCAGAGTAAACAGTTTATGCCTGTGTAAACAGGGGCATATTGAAGTCTCAAGGCCTGTGTAAAACGGGGCATTGCATTGCTCAGGAAGGGTATGCGGCACACGGTTCAGCGCATCCGTTAGCCACGGCCAGGAAGGGTGCTGGTGCTGCGGCACTTCACCTCTGCTCCAAGGAGATGCTCCGTAAAAATCACCGAGCAGTGGGAAGAGTCTAGGCTGTCTCATTTCCATATAAATCACTGTTTTCCTTGCACTGGTAACAGGACTGCCTTGAGGTTTATGTGCAGAGCTTCAAAAACAGGAACCTGATGGGATTGTCTCCCTGTCTGATACAACGTGCGATGCTACAAGAGAAAATACATTCCAAAGGTGGGGAGAAAAAAAAGACGAAAAAGGCAGGAGGGGAGAGAAGGAGAGGTGGGGATATAATTGGAGGCTTCTTTGGACTTTTTAACTTGGTGCTGGTGCTGCATTTCAGGCAGTCAGATGCGAGTTGCGGGGTGCCCAGGCGCTGGGGCTCTGCCCAGGGGGGACCCCAGGTCTGCGTCCCAGGCGCTTCTGGGGGGAGCGGGGGTGCTGCTCAGCTGTTTGCTGGGGCAGCTGCAGAGGTATGCAGCAACGTTCTGCCTTGCGTGCTTCACGGCTGGCGAGGTCCAGCGAGCATCATACAGGCAAAATCCCTTCGGATTTTGTCAGCGAAGGTGTCAGCAGCGCTGCGGTACCGTTGCAGCTCTTTGCGGGCTCTGTCCGGGCTGCCGAGACCGCCACCATGGTTATTACAGGAATAGATTGTTTCACGGTAGGAAAGCTTGTGGTTTGCTCATCCGGAGAGCCCTGCTGCGTAGGCTGGGTCTGAGAACGGCCTTTGGGTGGGACACCTTAAAGGGGAAAAAGAAACACACTCGGCATTTTCTGTCTGCTGGTGGTAAGTACGTCTGCTTGTGCCTGACCTGCTAGTGCCAGAGCTGGAGATTCACCTGCAAGGAGCTGGGAAGTGCCAGCTCTTGCAGGTTGTAATTAGGAGCCTTCTGGCTTGCATTCCGCCAGCCCTGCCCGCCGGCACGGTGCTGCCGTGTGTGAGTATTAGTGATATTTAAATATTTCATTTCTTAAGGCAAAAGCGTCTAGGGTGAACTGTGTGTGCTCAGAGTATCACCAGCAAATGGGAAGAGCCTCTGTTTGTTTGTTTTGATCATGAGTTGTAAACTAATCTCATGGTTTGGGAGAAATTGGCTTGTGGCTTTATCGTGCCTGGGGTGGTTGGCGCCTGGGTTCAGATTGCAGGATCGGGGTGACGCTGGCAGGGTGAGAAGGTCTCTAGACCACAGTTCCTAAGTCTGTTTAAGCCAAGGACCACTTATCCTTTTGGATACTCTAGAACCATCCTGTTGCAGAGATTTCTTTTTTTTTTTTTTCTTTTTTTTAGCCAAATCAAAATTTGGCTTAACATTTGGTTATTCATGGTTTTTCACTTATTTTCCCATTATTTCCTTGATCATGTGCATGAGAATGTGGGTGTGAGGGTTTTCTTTTTTGTTGTTGGGGTTTTGTTTTTTTTTTTTTTTAATTTTGTTTTGTTTTTAAATCTTGTCATTATTTCATGGAGCATTTTCTGATGCCTTGTGAATCACCCATGGCTCATGGATCACAAATTGAAAAATACTCCTCTGGCGTGTTTGAACCAGGGAGAGAAACGTGCTGGGTGGGTGTGGGTGGGAGGGGGGAAGTTGCAAATGGGAGAGAGTTGTTTGCTGGTGTCGATCTCATCATTCATTCTGCAAGTGATCTGTTAAATGTAAATGGAGGTGAAAACGGAGGGAAATCTTGATCAGAAGCGGTGTTTCCTTCGCATGTACCCATGGGACACCCAGGGTATGTGGTGGTAGCTAATACCCCTTCCAGAGCTGGGGGCCTGCTGAGAGGAGGCGCGTGCTGCGCGTTGTGTTGCTGCGGCCGGGGCAGGAACGTCCTGGCAGCAGCAGCAGCATCTCACCTGGGCTCCGGTGCAGGACGAACCCTGGCACCGAGCCGTTTGCAGAAGGAGCTTGAGCACTGCTGGCAGTCAGACTCACCCTGCACTCTCTTCTCCTTTCCAATGCAGGAGGGAAGCCTGTGGCCTTCGGAAAGCACCGTGTCGGGGAACGGAATAACAGAGGTGAGGGCGACGCGGGTGCGGGTGCCGCTGCCTTTCCCGCTGTCCTGGGCCGCGGCGTCTCATGCTTCTCGCCCTCTCTCTCTCTCTTTTTCTCCCTTCCAGCAGCAAATCTACACCCCGCGACCCAGCGACCGCCTGGCAGTGCCATCCTTTTTGCAGAGGGACCGCTTTAACAGGTTCCAGCCAACCTACCCCTACATGCAGCACGAGATCGACCTGCCGCCCACCATCTCGCTGTCGGACGGCGAGGAGCCCCCCCCGTACCAGGGACCCTGCACACTGCAGCTGCGAGACCCCGAGCAGCAAATGGAGCTCAACAGAGAGTCGGTGCGGGCCCCCCCCAACAGAACCATCTTCGACAGTGACTTGATAGATAACTCCGTCTACGGGGGCCCGTGCCCCCCCAGCAGTAACTCTGGCATCAGCGCGACCTGCTATGGGAGCAATGGTAGGATGGAGGGACCGCCGCCGACGTACAGCGAGGTGATAGGGCACTACCCCGGGTCGACGTTTTACCAGCACCAGCAGAACAACAACGGGATGCCCTCCATCTTGGAGGGCAGCAGACTCCATCCTTCACAAATCAATGGCCTTGAGAGCACAACCGCATGGAACAAAGAGAAAGAGAAACAAAAAGGGCACCCCTTTTAAAAAAAAAAAAAGAGAGAGAGAGAAAAGAAAAAAAAAATAAAAAAGCAAGAAAGTAAATGAAACACTCTGCACTTCTCGTTAAAAAAAAAGGAGAGAGAGAGAGTTGAGGAAGATGAGCAAAGAAAAAAAAAAAGCCCTTCCCCATCTCTCCATGTATAAATATTTACTTGTTATGTCTGGTCTGAATGCACAAGCCTACCAAGCTTGCAAAAACATTTCTTTATTGAGCTGTGTCTAGACGTTTAAAAAGGAAAAAAAAAAATCAACTGTAGTCCATTTTTTTGTTTGTTTCTAGTTGAGCTGTGTGTGAATGCTTTTTTTTTTTGTTTGATTATTTCACTTATCTTTAAAGACAAAATATTTGCACAAAAAACATTTTGTTTAAAGATCTGCAATATAAATATATAAATATATATTAAAAATAAGAGAAAGTGTATGTGTAAGGAGCAGGAGTATTTTTGTATTAGAAGAGGCCTATTAAAAAAAAAAAGTTGTTTTCTGAACTAGAAGAAAAATGGCAATTTTTTGAGTGCCAACTCAAAAAGTGTGTATTACATTGTAAAAAAAAAAACAAAAAACAAAACACAAAAAAAATAAAAAGCAGGGGTTTAGAGTTATTTATATAAATGTTGAAATTTTGCACTATTTTTTAATATAAATATGTCAGTGCTTGTGTTGGTCAAAGCCTCTATCATGTCTACCATGAACCTGTTAAGGGATATGTGTCGAACTGAAGAACAAAGTAGCTGGAAGGGGGTGGAAGAACGCTGGAGATGCCAGCCCTGGGAGGAGCGGTGAGCGAGACTGCAGCTTATGCAAATCCTTAATTTCCAGAGTCCCTGCGCGTGGCTGCCGACAGTCACGGCTTTATACATTCCCTACAAAGCAGAAGGAGTCGGTGTGTGTCTATGTCACCTGGTAGGATTATTGGAGTAAAAAGGTAAAATAAAAACTCCCTGCTTCTGAAAGTCAGTAATGACTGAAGCAGACAAAAATTACTTGATTTTTTTTTTTTTTTTTTTTTTTTTTTTGACAACCTCTAACTTTTTGGAGGGGGGTGGTGGGGATGAGAATAAACTTCTGTGTCTGAAGGAACAAAGTGGTTTTTGGTTTATTTCTTTCAATGTTCAACTGAAGGGCCCTATTGGGAGCTAAAGCAGTGGTGATGGAAGTTAATGTGAGGAAATGGTAACGTGCCCACCAGCTGCCTTTCAGCTGGAGTTTAAATACGTCATGGAAAGCACCAGCTGAAAAGTGTGGTGGTGGAGAAAGTAATTTTGGTTTTGTGTTAACCTCCCAAACCTCTGTTTGTGATAAACGGGCGCAGCCGTGTCTCGCAGCTTTGCCATCCCCAGGCTGCCGCTGGTCATCGCTGTTTTTTACGTTATTATCCTAGCTAAAGAGGCGTCAGGTACAGTAGATGGAAATGAATCTGCTCCTGTGATGTATTAGTTAAAGGCTAAAGAAATACGCTTAATGCTTTAGAAGCAAACCCCCTTTACCTCTTCTGAAGATGTCCTCATCCACAGCAGCACGGTCCCACCTGCCCTCCGGCCTGCCGGGTGTTGTGCGTCTTTAATTTATCTCGGTTTTGGAAGCATTTTGTCTTATTATGCTATTGTTTACATTTTTATATTGCGTAGGTGTCTGGTAGGTGTTTTACCCTCGCGGTGAATTTGTATGTGACGGAGTGAGCGAGTGAGAAACCTGAGAGCGCGAGAGAGAGAAAGCAGAAGGGGAAGAAACCTGTTCTGGGTCCCGTTCCCCAGCCGGGAGAGCATCTCTCCGAGCGCGAGGAAGCGTCGGTAGGGGAACCGCAGAGCGCGAAGCTTTTACAAGGAGGTGTGATTTCATTTTCTGCAGGATGCTATCTAGTAGAGTGACATAAATGAAAGATATAAAGGCAATAACTATTGTTTTTAAGCAACTTTTCTATTACTTGAAAAAAAAACAAACCATGAGAACGGTTTTGAAGTTCTGACCATTTGAACAATATTTATATATATTTTAAAGATGATGAATAGCTGAACTTGAAGTTTGATCATTATTTTTTGCTTTTTAATTTTTGCCTAGAAATAGTCCTGTACCTTCTCAATATTTCAAACTGCTTTTCCACAGCTCTTGAAATCTTCATAGCTTTACAGTTGTGTAACCTAAATTTTGATGACCTAAAAAAAAAAAAAGCCACAAAAAATAAAAAAGAGTCATGCAAAGGAATAAATCTAGTTTGTCATGAAAGGTACAAACCTGATGAATTTGTACAAGTTTCTAAGATGTATCTTTCCTTTATGTAACATGTCTATTTAGTGCCTTATTAAAGAAACAGTAACCCTCCCTTTTTAGAGAGGGGAAAAGAAAATTATCGTTAGCGTCAGAAGTAACCAGCGTCTGGTCTCTTGCTCCTTTGGACCTTGCATTCGATTTTCCAGTCCCTTCTTCCCCGGCAGCGCCGCCCGCTCTCCCCGGAGCAGCTCCCTGTGCCGCCGCTCTCCTCCAGCTCTCTCTAAGGGAACTTGAACGCAGTTCTGCACATTGTCCTGCCCAGAGAGGTAGGAAACTGTGGTGGATATTGTCAATGAGATCCCAACCAAAAGAGAAACTGAACTATAATATCTGCTGCCCTCTTGAGCCAAAATGTGTGAATAGTGGTGTTGGGGTTGTTTTTTTGGGGGGGTATTGTTCTGCGATCTAAACTTTGTTTGCTACAAAAAAAAAAAAAACAAAAACAAAACCAAAACTAGTTACCTCAGCAGGTTTTGGGTGGAATATGCATCATCACGCATCTGAAACTGAGCAGTGAATGAGGAGCTGCGGTGGGGACGGGAGGTTGTTAAGTGATGGGATTGCCTTGTCACGCGGCGTCCCCTGGCCACCAAACCCCTCAGGGAGGTGGGGAGGCTCTGGAAAGGCACCGAGGGGTAGTGGGAGGAGGTCTAAAAATGCAGTGCAATTAAACACAGCTCTCGTGCTTTGAAGTCCTCAAAATTTCAACTGATTCTCTGGGTTTTTTCCCTGTTTTTTTTCTCTTCCCAATCCACTCCCAGGGTGAGCTTTTATTTCTCAGGCATCACCCCAGGCATCTGCAGCTGAGTGATCAGTTTGTTCAGTTCCTGGGTCCGCTTTCATTTACTTCTTCTCCAGTTTGGGGAGTTTAACGAGTGTGAATTGCGGTGGCTCATCGACGCCGCATTTCTTTGCAAACGCCGCCTTTCGGGCCATGCCATGCACAGAACCCAGGCTGCCACCTTCCCCACCGCGGTGCAGGGCCCTGGGCAGCGGTTGCGGGGGAGCCCCGGGTGCGGGGCAGCGGGTGCGACTCGAGTCCACCTCCACGGAGCCAAGTCGTCGCCTTTTGTCTTTCTTCTGTCCATCCCTCTGCTTTGCAGCCCTGAGAACTGTGTATTTCCAGTGCAGATACCAGATCTGGGGCCCAGATCAACTCCAAGTTCTGAATGGGTGTTTAGAAATAATGGTCTGTTCTTTTTTATTATTATTGTTGTTGTTATTGTTGTTGTTATTATTATTATTACTATTTAATGTTACTTTTTGCCTCGGGGTCCATTTCTTCCCAACTCCCACGTCCCATATTGCCGCCAAGGCAGAGAGTTTGCTTTGCACACCCTCACTGATGTCTCTACTTGTTTCCTTCTGGCCTTTGTGCAGCTCAGGAGAGACTCGTGCAAGAAGCTGGACCCCGGTCCTGCTCCGTAGGAGTCTCTGGCACCTTGCAGCTGCCAGCAGAGAGAGGTTCAGGCCCCTTAGGAATGATTTATGTTTAAATAAATACAGAAGAAACAAGGCATTGCTAATGCTTAGCAACCTCTTGTCCTAGCCTGCCTTTTTGCTCAAAGTTTTAAGAGTCACGTTAGCTTTAAAAGGGGTTGTTAATCTTCCAGAGTTTCTTAGCTTACAGTACGGCAAACAGCGTCCTTAACGTGCCCCCGAATCTTACTGGCCTGGAATGGGAATGTGGCTTTGTGGATCAGGATGGTGAGGCAGGATGGGTTTCATTTGGGGCTGACACTGGTGAAGCTTGTGTTCCCTTCACAACCCTCCATTTCACTGGTTTGGAGACTCAGCTTTACTAATCTAGTGCGTCGTTTCCATAAATGTTATGAAATTTGTTCTAGCTTAAGTGGGGGTACAAGGAAATCCAATTGCTTTCTGGAGAATCACCCTTTTGTGTGTGTATTGAACTACAAAATTGCACTAACTGCTATATTAAAAAAAACACCCAACATTTTTACTAAGAATTGGGAAAAGACTGAATCCAGATGTGTAGCATTAACAATGCTAGATGACAACAGAATGAATTTTTTAATCTCTTCTTGTCTCTGTCTCGCTCAGAAATTTTCTATGTACAACACAAAGCTACAAAAAACAACAAAGTTTTCCAGAAATCGCGCTTCAAATTTTTGCTGTACTGTAGAAGCTCATGAAGGACAACATTAAAGTCCGAATTTGCCTGCCTTATAGACACATTTCATTGTATTAATATTTTCTTAAACTTCCAGTTGCATTGCTTTGGCTTTGGAGTTTGTTATAGGCAGTCCTGTATCCTGAGTTCTGTTCAAGTTTAACCTTATGTAAACTATTGACGGCACATGCAATGCAGTACTTATCTATATTTTGCTGTTTTAGTATGAATATGTACTCTGATGCCAATTTACGGAAATCTGTTGTAAACGCTTATTGTGTACCAGTAACCAATAGTGGCAATTATATGTCATTCTGAAAGCTGCAATACTTATACAATAAATTTTACAATACTTTGGAAAATTTGCCTTCACCTTTTGCTTTGTTACCCAAAAATCAAAGTTTGCCAACACAATGTAATTCCAAAAGCTCTTCCTATTTTCTTTTTGAATATTGGAAAATGAATATTCTCGGGTTTTTATATTTGTGTGGTTCGCCCCCGCTCCTTCTGAAGAACAGGCCGACCTCTGTATTGCCACGACATGTTTTCCCGTGAAGCTGTAGCTGGTTCCGCGTGTATTTGCATGCTCGGTCCGTGTGTGCGTGTACAATTCTGTTTTCTTTCGAGTAGATCAGGTGTCGCAGCTTTAATCCCAGAAGAAGCATTCCTGGTTTGCACCAGTATGTCCAACACTTGCGATCCTGCCTTTCAGCCAAGAACATCACTGATGGTCAGAAGGTCTTAACTTGAATAACCGTCAATCAACAAGAACTGTGTAGATTGACTCAAACCCTAAGCACAGATAATTTGTGTGAATTTTTCCTTTCTGAGACTGTGGTCAAATTGCAGTGATCACATTAAAATGATTGAAAACGTAACTGTTTGCAGGGGTTTTCTTTTTGTGTTTCTGAAGGCTGTCCCGTAGGTTCACCCAGACCTTGGGTTCCCTCCTGGGACTAAGGCGTGTGCAGTGACTGATCCCTGTGCCTCGTCTGACGGCTGTCAGCTCTGCCTAAGCCCTCGGTGTCCCCAGCCCTGCTCTCTGGCTGATGGCAAACCTCTGTTTAAGGCGGCAGCATTTTGACAGCGGCCTTTGGCTTTTACAAGCGGCTCCTCCAGCTGATTTGGATGGGCAAATGTGCCTTTAATTTGGGGGAGCCATGAGCACGAGGCGCTCCTGTGGGCTTCAGCTGGATGCCTGAATGCTCTTGACAGCCGGTTGCTTTCAAGACAGCCCTGAGCTGATGGCCACTTGGGGAAACTGTCACTAGTAATGACTGAAAGCAGCTTAATTGCAGCCCAGGGAGCAGAACCCCAAATCCAGCCCTTCAGCTCTGATCCTGGAACTGTGCCGCTCACCTCCCGCTCACAGTGGGATTCCTGGTGTACTCTGTGCATCGCTGCTGGAAAGACAACGGGGTGATACAGTACTGGAAAAGAGCTGCTTTGGGTTGGAACACTTTAATTTTTCCCCAGAAGCAATTGGCTGCTTTAAATGCGGTGCCATGGCCTGGCCCGTTAGCAGGGCTCTTCAGGGATTGCTCACCAGTAACTGCTCACAGGGTCTGAGGGGCCACATACCCAACCGAGTCTAGTTTGGAGCCCATCTACCTTTAGACCCAAATTACTCAACACACCCTGGTGTCAGCAGCTGTACCATGGCTGGAGGGGTTGGCACAGGACTGTCCTCGCCTGTTCTCAGGGCCCGGGCGAGCGGTGGGGCTTCAAGCCTGGCACCGTCCCAGTGCCCCGAGGGAGCCAGAGGCTCCCAGAGAGCTCAGGCACTGCTTGGAGCAAGAGCGCGTTGCCGTGCAGGGGAGGTTGACGAGCAGCGCTACAGGTTAAATTGCTCTCATTTCCATTTCAGACCGTAGGACCCCGGCCCCAGCAGTCTGGGCTCTGGGATGAATGGGGCAGCAAGGATTTGGAGGTGCAAGTGGGCTTCTCAAGGCATCACAGAGCACCTGAGGTGCTGTACCCGAGGTACCGGGGGTGTGCTGTATGCAGTACGGTTCCGTGCTGCCGGGGTTTGGTGCCCTCCGGGCCATTCACCAACCACCAGCTGTTAGCCAGGAAGCCTTTTTTTCCTCTAAATTGTGGTTTAAATGGGCACAACCCTGCTCGCTCCATTTTAGCAACTGACCAACGTTCACATGAGTGTTTGGAACTAAAATTTTTAAGCTGTTTGCAATCAAGAGTGGTGCTTTGTCCCAAAGCCGGGCTCTCCAGGGCGGGACTTCTTGGTTCCCTTCGGGACGGTACCTTAGCAGCTCAAGCAGGCCGGCGAGGAGGCCAGCGGCACTCCCGGGGACGGCTGTGCTACGGGACAGCCTTTGAGGAAGCAAAAGCAAAAGCTGCAGGCATTTCAGCCTGAGTACACGGACCAGAACAGGTGACTCTCCCTGTTGTGTGTGTTCGAGCAGGTAATGAAGATGTGAGTTTTGTCTTCCTTGCGATCTTCATGTGCCATATGTGAGCACGGCTGGATTAACCCTCGATACGGCGGGAGCTCCGCAGGAGCCGACACGGCTCGTGGAAACCCGGGCCCCCATCCTGAAAAGACAGAGACATCTCATTTAATGCACTGTGAATAACAGATATGGCCTGCTCAGTGTGCACGGGAGTATTGTGGTATCAGGGCTGGCAGGAAAAAACAAGGCAAAAACCCACAGGGATGAGTGGATTTGCTTTACTGACACAGCACTTCGATCAATGAACGTGATGCCGCGGGCTGCGAGGAGCAGCACGGCCCGGGTGGACGAGGAGCTCAGTGACTGCGGTGGGATGCTGATGGCCCCGGCATTGGCTCGAGCAGCTCCAAACGCACCTTCCCATCCCACCAAACAGCCATAGTTCTGAGAGGGGGGCAACACCCCTGCCCAACCTCAGGATCATAAATATCAAAGTGGAAAAAATCCACCTTGCTCCAGGCACAACAAAGTGGGGGAAAGGGCAGGGTTTGGTTGGAATCACTGTTTCAAAAATGACATTATTCACCCCTGGAGTCACGGCTGAAACCAACATCTTCCCACAGAAAATAGGAACTCAGCTGCAACCACATTTTCCAAAGGGGAATTTTTTAAAGCGCAAATAAAAAGCCAAGTTCAAGCAGCACAGTGCGTGGGAATGGGCAGGGAAACATCGTTACTAAGCTACCTTCCCGCGGCTAACGAGGTGATCTGGGGACACTGCAGCACAGCTCATTGATTGGCAAAAGATTATTTTTAACCCTTTAAAAATTTTTTTTGCAACTCAGTGGAAGAAAAAATGTTGTGACTTTTGGAAACCACAAGTGGCAAAGCTTTTGATTTTAAGCAGATTTCTGTGCTGCAACTTGAATAGGACTTAAGAAACCAGATTCAGCTTCAGCCTGTGCTTCCAGCATCGAAACCCTTTGCAGCGCTGCTGGCCCTCCCTGGCTGCGTGCGCTGGAAGGTGTAAATTCCAACTTCAAAGCATGAGAACTTCACAGCAGCTTTTTTTTTTTTTTCTTTCTTTCTCCTTTTTGTCTTCATATTTTATCTGCTTGCCCTAACCCAGACTTTTCCCCTCTCCCTGCCAGCGCCTCCTCTCCACCATCGCGCTCATCGGGAGCCGCGTTCATCCCCGCTCCTGCTCTCCCTGGCAGATGATTCATTTCTCATGGGGTCTCGGCGACAGCTCGCGCCACGTCGCTGCCTGCGCCTGCATTTCCTCTGGTTTGTGTCTGGAGGGCACGAAGCAAAACCCCCCAGCGCTTGTTCAGCTCCAGTCCGGTTGCTCGGGGATGGTCCCTGTCAGCGATTCCCTCCCAGTAAAGAAGGAGAAGATGGTTTGGGGTGCTTTGAGGTGGGGAAGGTGTGAAACTTGGGGTCAAACTCTTGCTTTTTAACCTGCTCAGGCTGCTTTTCCCTCAGGTTGATTGATTGGAGGGGTTTTTCCATCACGTTGCTGGCCCCGAAGCCCCTGCGCAGGCTGAGACCCACCATACCATTGAGGGAGGGGAAGCCCTGACCAGGGACAGAAAACCCAGTAAGGTGGCTGGAAATACAAATTCTCCCTCATGGCAAGAGTCACAGCGATGGGTTACACTGAGATTTATTAAGCTCTCCCAGGAGTCCTTGCCATTGACTGTCCTGACTGTAATGGGAATTTACTCCAAACACTTGCTGCTACTCTTTTTTTTTTAAAAAAAAAGTCTAGAAATTCCCACTGCTTTGACATAAAACAGGACTGCGTAACAGTGTTAGTAGCACTGTTACAGCAAAAGCAAAAGACTGGACAGGAGAAAAGAGGAATTAAGTTCTGCCTTATGCTCTGGACATGACAGGGCTAGAAAAGCACTCCTCTAGTTCCACTTCATTTAAGGTCTGATGAGGTCAAAACTGCTTCCCCCTCCCTCTTTCCCCTTCTGCAGACAAGCTCGCCTTCTCCTCTGAACCCAGTGCAGGAAGACTCAGGGGTTTTCCTTGCTGAGCAGGCAGGGCAGGTGGGGGCTGTGACCCAGGTGGACACAATCCTGCCACGGCCCAGGAGGCAAATTTAAGCAGCTCCAGGGAGGGGGGTGGCTGGCTGGGGGTTTTCTCTGTGTTTTTCCTGAGTAGGAGCTACAGGAGGTTTGGAAGAGGATGTTTTCTGACTGCCCTTTGCAGCTGCATGAGGTGGGACTGGGTTTTGGTTCAATACTTAGTGCTCAAGCTCAGTGCTTGTTATTTTTGAGGTGAGATTGAGATTTATGGTTGGGTTGGGGTTTTTTTTTTTGGGTACCCAAAACTGGGCTTCAGGATGTCCTGAAGCAATGTGCTGCAGGAGCCACAGGGGCACTTTCCTCCCTGTGTGAGTGGAGCTTGCTGGAGAGCATCCCTCATCTGCTGGGGGATGGTGGCCTCTGAGTTGGGCTGGTGGATGCACTGCTGCCTGGCTCTGCATGTGGAGAGCCTGCTGTCAGGTAAGATTAAAGGGTGCGAAAATGAGATTTAGAGCTCTGGCTGACCAAACTGATGGTTATGGACTAGGCAGAGGAGAGGTGACACGAAGCCTTCCCCGCTGTGCTTTTGGAGTGCGTTTTGCAACGCAGGAATCCGGGAGAGCGTTGACTGCAGGTCAGGATTCATTAGTTGTCAGCACTTGGTGGGTGTTTGTTCTCCCCCTTGTGCAGTCCTGACTCTTGGTTCAAATGCACGCAGTTGCCTTGAGATTGATTGCTAGCACCAGCAATAAATCACAATCACAGCGGCCAGTGGTGAGTGCTGGATGCCAGTCAAGAAGCAGCTCCTTGGAGTATTTATCTCCTGCAAAGGCAGGGAACCTGGACAGTGAGCAATTAGAGCCGTGTGCCTCTGTGAAACTGCGTTTGATTAAGAGAGTAACTCTGAAGCACAAAGCTATTGCTTTGGTGTTGATGTGCATTGCTAATAAGCAGCCTGGTTTAAAAAAAGAGACAGGAGGCTTCAGCACAAAGCACCCCCGCCGCATTGCTCACCACGCAGCGCGCTGCACCGAGGCAGGTGGCTTTGCACCAGGCTCCCACCTTCTCCGATCTGCTGTGGCCTTGCTATTGTCAAGGCACAAACGGAAAGAAAAAGGTGCCTTTTGCTGCATTGAAAACTTGGCATATCTTGTTTCCCAATACCACAGAAGCTACTAGGCTGCTTCAAAAGACTTTTAAGATGGATATACCCCACCCAGGGAGGGGAATGGCTGTGCTTTTCTGGGGGCCACAGCAGCTCTGCTGAGTTGCTCGTCAGCGGGATGTGCGGTCGCTCGAACTCCCAGGCAGCCGCTGTAGTGTCACGGCTGGGTGTTCTCAGTTTGCCATGCCATGTGTTACCAACAGAGGATGGGCTGTGGCCACAGCTCCTGCTCTGGTATTGTAGTGTTGAGTTAACGTCTTCAGTACCAAATGCAGTCAGCTACCTTACTGCAAGAGGTGTTCACGGTGTTTTAGTACTTGGGGCCTATTAAGATAGGCAAAAATTAGGCATCCAAAACAATTTAGAAGCTTTAAAATGCAGTAATGCAAGACCAGCCCCTTTGGGGTGCTCTGTGGTATTTTAAGGAGAGTCTGTGTAGGTCTGGGTGGTCAGCAGAGCTGGTGTGAGGGTGAGGAGGGAGCTGGGTTGGGTTTTAACTCAGGGTGAGTGCACACCGGTGGTTTTCTTGGGGAAGACTATGAGCTGTAAGCATGTGTTCACTCCAGACAATGTATTAATGTACTTGTCCATCATGGTGCACACAGACTTCTTAAATCTCAAACCAAGGCTCTGCAATGTTCAGATGAGCAGAATCAGGTTAAAAAACAAATGATGCACAACCCTGATGGGCCCCACTGCTTTCTTGTTCTCATCTGTTTTCCTTTTGTTGAGAGCTGTGGTTTCCCTTTGCTCTGCTGAGCAGCTCTGTAGATTTTCTGTTCCGAGGAGGAAAACTTGAGGTTCCCCACCTGGCCCTGGTGCCCTGCCTCCCCACTCCCCTGGCAGCTCTCTCATCGGCATGGAGGAGCTGGAGCTAAATATAAGCTGGGGAGGGGAAAAAAGGGGGGGTGGGGAGGGGAAAAAAGGGGGGGTGGGGAGGGGAGGGTGAGTGAGAGGATCTGTTTATTTTCCTTCTGATCTCTGAGCCCTGTTATGTTTTATTGCTTTGCAAACAGGAGGTCTGGAAAGCTTCCTTCCTCCTGCGCCAGTGCAAGGTCAGCTGGGTGCATAATTCCTGCACTTGAAGGAAAAAATACTAAATATGACTAGATTTACAGTAATGTAAGAGTGGCATGAAACTGGAACTCTCTTTACCCACCCAGGCCAGATTTTACTGTAAATGCCCAAATAAACTATTTATCTCAACAATTTCTGCAAATTTGCACAGTACCTGGATGCACTTGCACCCTGCTGCTGAGAATTTGGATCCGATGAGTAACCTGTAGCGGAAGAGCAACGCTTCTTGCAGAAAACCCCTCTGGAAGGCGATGCAGGCAGGTGCTTTATGTGCAACGGCTCTTTAGGAAGGCGAGGCGCACTCGGCACACTTGCTCTTCATGTACGCGGAAGGATGTGGTCGCCGTTGCCTGTAGCCTGGCGATGCTTCAAAGGAAACTCTTCCGTTTGAGGGTGTGTGATGTTTGGGTAGCTCTGCCTGAGAACAAAGGGACAGTATAAAGGAATATAATTAATACTTTTTGTGGTATAAAAACCCCACAGTATGAAGAAAAGCTTTAAGGAAGTAGACTAACTCTTAAAAACTTGTTCGGGTTTACTCAGCTCTTCCGATTTGTCAGAAGATGCCTGATTCCTCGGTGAGGTTTCTGCCCTGCATCGAGGTGTTCTTGGACTGAGTCATGAGTAACCAGCTGTGAGTAATTGCTGGAACTGAATGAGAGCTTGGAAACTGGGCTTTGCCTTTTCTCTTAAAGTTCTGGTTTATGGGAAAAGGCATCGGTTTTGCTTTCCTGCTCTGGCTTTCAATGCCATGCGTGGGCACAAGTTGCCACTTTTGCATGTGCTGCTCCTGCGGGGGCGGTTTCTTATGCCCCCAGGAGACTGTGCCCATTGCTCACTTGTTTTGGTCTTCTGAATCCAAGAATAATAAAAACATTTCTTAATCCCTGTTTCTATCAGGAGCCTCAGATCTGTGTGAGCAGGTAGCTAAGATCAAGTGCTCCTGCATTTTGGAATGGAAGCTTGTCATTGCTTTATCTTCCCAGCCCGAGCACTTCAGAGCTGCATGAGCTTCTCACTTTGTTCTTGTTAGTTCTCGGGGAACAAGGTGCAACTGCAGAAACAGCCCAGTTCACCAGCCCTGTCCTTTGATGCATCTCAACATCCTCAAGGCAAACCAACGGGCAGCACAGCACACTCCCACCGCTGCTACCCTGATCTCATTTCTTCTCCAGATCTGGCTGAGATACAGAGTGGCAGTACAGGGCTTGAGTGGAATCAAAATTGCATTTTAATTGTAAACATTTGTCCAGAAATTAATGTTTCTGAACTAATGTTTCTCTCCAACCAATGCATTTGGAAACAAATGACTCTTGCTAATTGATTCCCACCCCACCCCCTGTATAATGTGAGATGTACATGTAGAAAATCAACCACACACAACTGAAAATCCCCCTCTTTCAGTAGGTACCCACATAATCACTCAGCTGATGTGTTTGCTTATCCTCTGGCAGTTATCACCTAGGAGTCGCATGGCTGTCTGGAGGGGTTTAATTTTTTTAATTTTTGTTTCTTGAGCTGAATTAAGTATTGAAAAATCACTATAAACAGGCTTCCATGTCTAATAAGTTTGCTTATCATCCTGAATAAGTGTACCCATAGGGTGAACGTTATCGATGGCCTCCTCCCTTGGTTAGAAGGGTATATTTGATGCCTTCACACCTACGAGATCAGCAAATCCACTACTTGTCCCAATATGTAAAACTATTTTGAGCAATATCCAGGGGCCTTTTAGCAGCTGATCGATGGCTGCTCTGCAGTGAAGACACTCTGTTGCAAAGCTTTTGTCTCCAGTGTGCTAAACCAACTGCATCTAAACTGGAAACCTAACGTGGAGAACCGACAGGCTGAGTGAGTGGGAGCAGAGTCTAAAAATAAGTATAAAATAAATTGTAAACCTGAAAAGTTGTGATTCATCACCTCTCATATAAGGCAGGTGAGATCCTGCCCTGCTGCAGATTGGATCTTGAAGGTGACAACAGATTTCAGCTGCTCTAGGAGGGTAAAAGCAAGTCCTGTGTGTAGCTGGTGTGTAAATCAGTGTGTTCAGCAAGAGCTGCAGGGTCAGTGTCCCACCTGGGAGCATCCTTTGCCACCTTTGCTGTTTTGGGTGCCTTAGCCCAGCAGTGCATGAAACTCTCCTGCCAGCAGAGAGGGGTTTCCTCTGGGAAGAGTAGGAAATGGTCAAAATCTTACAGCTATGCTGCATTTTGTAGTCTGTAGATGCTGAGGCGAAGGCAGGAAAGCCCAGCTGGGGAGGGAGCAGAGTCAAAAGGAGCAAATGGGCTCTGATGTGTCCCTGTGGGAGGGGGAGCAGCAGCCTGGCCCTTCCAAAAAGGCTTGTTGGCAATAAAGATCCCACCAGAATGGCACCTGGCCACTGCAATTGGGAAAGCGGTGTTTGCATGCAGAGAAGTCAGTTGTTGACACGAGCTGGGTTTAACTTCTTGAGTGATGGAAAAGGTGACAACATGTTTGGGGCTATTTGTGAAAAGTGCTGTGAAATACAGAAGTTGGGAGCTGAAAGCATACTTAGATGGGATGGAGAAGTGGATGACAGGGTTGTATTTAGTGGCTGCTTGAGGGCCAAGCTCTATCTTTAGATACCCATGTGAGATTTCTTAGCGTCCATGAGATTACAAAACTTGGCTTGCATCAGGAGTGAATACACCAATGCAGTTTTTGGCCCCTTTGAAGGGTGGGGATTACACGGAGCAGCTTCCCAGCTGTCTGAGCACTGAGGTCTGGGCCTTTGAAGTGATGAAATCCAGGAGCGTGGAGGAAAGCGAGACCACAGTCTGGGGCAGCTCAGGGCGAATGCACCAGTGATTTGGTGGCTGCAGGTGGGGAGGGCTCACAAACCTGCCTGCATGTTGTGCTGCCCAGTGTCCTGGGTTGTGTGTGGGATGGATACACCTCTTCCAAGTTCATGGCAACAGCTTACAAGGTCTGTGATGGCACCAGCCAACTCTGCTCCACAGAACTTTCTCTCTGCGCACCCTCTGTAACAGCCCACAGTGGGTCCCCGCACTCATGTAGTATTTTACAGCGGTTTCCCTGTGCTTTGACCTGTCTCACTATCAGCCTGAACAGACGAAGGTAATCAAGGTTTATTCAAAAGTCATTCTGCCTTAGAGCTTCTCTTGAGGAGCAGCAGATAATCTGTTTTATTTTGATTTTGTTGTTGTTAATAAAGCTGCATAACAAAGGATTTAATCATTCCAGTGATACGGAATGTAATGTGCTTGCAATAATTAATGCCACTACTAATGGCAGATTGGAATTTTGCCTTAATTATGTCATTAAGATACATTTCATGCATTTAATTGTTTTTGTAAAATGACAGCTAAGCTCTCCTGCCTCACATTTCCCATTTCCTGATTCAATTACTTCACATGCAAGGGCGACCTGCTAGTAATGGCCTTTCACAGCTTTTGCTTTCCAGGGGAAATCAAGTGAGTTTTGGTTAGATATGCCAATACCTTTCAGGTTGGCAAAGCTTTTCTGTGCTGTTTGTCAATGCTAGTGGTGAACAGATGCACTGAGCGCTCTCTTCCTCCTTGCTGGCCTAGATTTCATGAAAAAAATAGGAGGGGAAAACAAAAATCTCAAGACAGACCTAGGAAGAACAAGAAGGTTAAAAATCAGTCTGCAGGCTTTATTGGATGCCCTGCTGTGCTGATGGGAGGTTAAGTTTGGGTGAAACATGCCATGTCTGGCCCAGAGACAGGAGTCATGGGATCAGGGGCTCCAGCCTCACAGGAGATGATGTCTTGATCCAGGGATTCACTAGCAAAAGTTCCCAGATGTTGCTCACATGAAATCCAGCTGCTGGAGAAGAGCTGGCAGCTCCAAACAGATCCATACCCTGCCACGGGGAACAGACAGAGCTCAGCTATGAGAAACAGGATAGGATCTTCTGTGTCCCCAGCTTCGAAGTCGATATAGCTTGCAAAAGATAGTGTGACCACAGAGGATATAAGGTTCTAGAAGAGATGTTTTTGCAGGAAGACCTGGCAGATCTGCTCCTTTCCTGGTTTGTTTTAGCATGGTAGTGCCAACTTGTTAGCTGTGATGGTGCTGACCTGCGGGAGGAAGTCACTGATGACAGATGGAGCTGCAACTCTATGCCTTCTCATGGGGCAGCGCCAGCCAGGAAGCTCAGGGCTTCTCTCCTGAACACGCTTGCTCTTTGAAATTAAGTCGGCTTGCGTTTTCGCAATGCCAGAACCCACAGCAAGCCCAGTCTTCTGGCAAGGCGTCTCTGAGGCACATGAATCAGTGTGGTCCATTGTGGTCCAAAATAGGAGCTAGAGCCCTTGGCAATGGTGACATGTGGATTTGTTTTGGATGAGTAAATACAGTTTTCACGGGACAGGAATTTGTAGTTATGTTTGCAATTCCCAGCTGCTCAGAGGGATGGGAGTGGTGCATGCTCTCTACTTGGTGCCTTTTCTGACTGCAGCTCTCTTCCCAAATCTAAAATTATTGTTATGACCACACAAAGGCAAAATTCAGGAAGAGAGTGGCTAGGAAACGGGGGAATCTCTGGCTGCAATAATCACTACACAAAAGTTAAGTTGCCTTAAGGGTTAGGTAGCTTTTTGCTTGTCTTTAGCATCGCTGCTGGATTTTGGACCAACGTAGAATAGTCAAAACGGTCCCGAAGGCCATCCAGATTGCTACCGCTCTTTGCATCGCAAAGCCAGAAGCCACAGTGTTATACATGCTACGCAATGAAAAGCAGGTAAAGCAAGTGGAGTTTGTGCAGAAGACAGTGGGAACTTCCACGCCAGGTGACAGACACAACAACTGGTAAATAATTTGAAAACCTTTCCAACTTGTTACTGAATATTGACTGTGGGAAGCATTTGGGAGCAAGCCTTTGTTTCAGGACTATAACCATGCTGCTGACTCAACGAGTCATGGAAAAAACCACTCAGTTCCTCCTAGTTTTGACCCTTTATAAAAAAGGACTCTGTTTGAGACACCATGCATTTTGGCTCTATATAGAGATGAGCTCTTATGAAAATACTGATTTGTGTCAGAAAAAAAGAATCCAAAATTAACTAGAACTTCCTTCTGTCTCCAATAAGTTGCATTTGCTTTCAGTGCCTTCCCACTGACACTTGGTGAAATGGCACTCTGAGACATCAGAGATGCACCAGACACCAAAAAGTGTTGAATAAGAGGTGTGGGGAGCACGGATTTCCACCATATGAAGTAGTGCAATGCCATCTCACATTTTTCTACTAGGAAGCTGAATTTCCAGTTCCATTTTACCTATAGATTCTGTGTCTAGAGTACTTTGTCAATAAACACCTTCCCCTCAACCCCCTCCTTGCTGCCATTGTTAGTAACAGATTTATGCTGTGTTTTATTTCAGGTTGTCCAACAAATTTTGGAACAAAATAGAGCACCATGAATTGTTGTTCTCAGAATAAACCAGCAACGTAATTTATCAATGTGGCAATAACAGTAAAGTTTGTATTTCTCAGTCTTGAAATACTTGGATTGGAAATGACAACTTTATAATTGAAAATAATGCTAATTATCTCTCTGCAAAGGTGTTTTGTTGCTACACTCAATATCTTACTTGAAACCAGCCACTAACAGAAGTCACCATAAGCAACAATAAACTAAAAATTCATTTTCCTAGAGATTGTCGCAATGCATCTGTTGTGTGGGAAATAACAACTCTGATTTTTTTTTTTTTTTGTTTGGGATTTTAGAATGGTTTGTGGATGGGAAATTTCAAACCAATACTATCAGGAAAAATCAACTGTTTCTATTTAGCTAAATCCGAAAGGTTATATGATAATATGAGTAGTTTTCAATGCTGTGTATGTATATATACGTAGGTACGCCTTGAGATCAATATTAATATGGAAACAAGACATTTCTGTATCAAAATTAGAAGCAAACATCAACATAATTCTTCACACTTTCCTACTGAAAAATGCCAAATGTTGTCAAACTGTGGTCAACATATTGAGTTGGGTATGGTTGAGTTGAGCGTTGGCTGAGCCCAAGGGAACAGGGTTTCCTCCTGGAACCAGGACCCTCAGCACCCCTCACACCTGCCTTGTGCTGAAGGACCATGGGCAGGGGTTCTGTGGGGGCTCTTGCCCAGCACCAGTAAATTTTGGTTGATTGGCCCAGAGCAGGTTTAAACTTCAGCTACTAAAATGCATTCACAGTCCTTCTCTGGAAAGTAATACAGCATTGCAGGGCATGGGAAGGAAGTTTTTAGATTGTATTTTGTACATATTCCTCCCTCTTTTATTACTCATTTCAAGTAACATCACCCTCTTGCACTGCGGCAGAGCCAGGGGTGACACACCAGCCCCAGCTGCTCCTTTCCAGCAGGGACAGGGACCTCCCTGGGAGGAGCCATGGAGCAGTGGCTCTGAAGAGCATCATCAGTAGAAGTGAGAACCAAATGAGCATTCTGGACACTTCCAACTTGGATTTGTGGCCAGAGGAGCTTTGAAGGTGAGGTGGCACCCCACAGCTGCATTCAGGGGAGGGACACCTGCTCTCAGGGTGGGGTGAGATGCATCAGCTCCATGCAGACATTTAATGCCTTCTCAGATCTTTGTCACCTTAATTTCTTGAAATTATTCCCTTAGGAACTAGTTCCTGATGTCCTTATTAACCAAGGATTGATTAATTATTAATTAAGCAGCCCAGGCTACTTATTAATTCAACTTGTTAATTAAGTATAGGAAGCTAATGAGGCAGCTTGGTAATTGAGTTGTCAGGGGAAGGTGAGGATGGGGAGGAGGATCTCTGCCTGGTTCCTGCAGCACAGTCAGGAATCCATGTGGCTCCGGGTGGGGCCATCGGTCATAGGAGCTTCCTGAGCTAGGTCATGCAGTCACAACTTGGGAGAAGCTTTATTCATGTTTATTCTTGTCAGCCTAAACCAACCTGCTGAGAAGAGTCTCCAGGACCTGCAGGCCAATATTTCAACTAAGCTGTGTAAGCACTGGGACAGGAACAGCATGACCATGGGATGAAGGTGGGGAGGATGACTTGGAGATGTTGGAGGTGGCAGGGAGCGGTGACCACCTGCTTTTGTCAGCCTCCATGAGATACACAAATGGGAATTGTGCTCCTTGAAATGACTTTTCCCCAGGATGAGAGAGATCTGCAATTTACAGATGATGACTAGAGCAAGAGACACACTGGAGTCCTCTGCTTTGTGGGAGCCTTTGCAGTGAGCAAGAGCCACATATCTCTTTCCATAAGTTAGAGCTGCCTGTGGTCTGCCCCAGCTTGCAGGATCAGGCCAGGTCTTGTTAGACGATGGAGCTGCTGAGCTGTGCTCCTGTGTATCCCTGGAGCTGCAAGGACAAGATCCTTCAGTGTTAAAGCTTTGTGAGATAACCCCATGCAAGCATTTTCCTGCACATTAGCATCAGGTACTCAAGGGTGATACTGTAATTTCAGGATGTTTTCCCTGAAAAGTTTGCTGATGGGCCATTTCTTGTTGCCAGCAAGACTTTACTGTCGTTGGTTTGTTCCACTGCTAATGCCATTCCCCAGGCAAGCTGAAAATAAAACCATTTCTAATCACTCCTGAAAGTCAGAAAAGAATTAGGGGAGGGAGAGAGCTAATGAGGAAAACACACAGCTTTAGAAATAGAAGTGCATTCCCTGAAGTCAACAGTCTAAAAAAAATTTTTTTTGAATATTCATTTCTACTGAGATTTTCAATCGCTATAATTAATTTGTCACAAATACACTGACAAAGCATTTCTGGTGGAGTGATGAAGGCTGCAGGCAGAGGTTTACTTTGTCTCTTTTTGAAGAAAAATAACTAGCTATCAAATAACTTTAAACTCTTAAAGCTTTACTGGCCCGATCCAGCTTTCATTAAAGAATGCTACTTGGCTTTGAAGACAGCTAAAGCTATTGAAAAATTGTTATATGGATTTATTTCTGGTTAATTCGGTCTCCTTCTAGTGTACTGGTATTTTATCCACAGACACTGGATTTTTGTTTTTCTCTGAACAGAGTGGGAAGAGAACAAAACCTCTGAAGCATCCACAGAACTGTTCAGGACTGAGTTCTGCTGGTTTCCCCTTCCTTTTGCAGTAACATCGGGGTCCTTGGGATGCTTACCCGAAGTAAAAGATCTGACAGCAGCCAAATTGCAATTCGATGCCAAATGCCACAAATGACCGACACGTAACGACATCTGCCTCGTTAGATCAGATCGCTGCTCCCTGCCAGGCGGGCCTGCACTGCCAGAGGTGCTCGGTTTGGGGAATTAAACTCTTCACGGTTTCCTCCTTTGTCTTTCTCCTTCCAAAGTAATTGCTGCATGAGTCACGGACAGGACATCCTCGCAGGACGCAGTGACTGACTCAGATCAGCAGGAATATTTTTTTGCTGGGAGAAGGATCAAACCTGATTCTGTACCCGTTGCCCTCCCCAAGCAGCACTAGTTCAGAAAGTCTGTTCATGTCAGGAAGCCCTCACCGATGTGGGTGATGGTGGCAGATTCTGGCCCTGCGTTATGACATGAAACCAGCTCGGGCTCAGGAGAAAGCTGCATGACTCAGATCCAGCTTTAAAAAGAAAAGTTTTAAATCCCAAGTTATAATGTGCCGTTTGGCTCCTGCTGAAGTTGGTCTAAAAAGGCTGCGCTGAATAATAAAAAAGATCAAGCTTTTGATGTTAAGTTGCATGTTCAAGTATAAAATCCAGCCTTGATGATGAAGCTTAGCCTGGCTTATTTCACTCAGGCGAAGACACTAAACAAGAGCCTTACACTATTTTTCACTTAGAGGAAATGTCTGTGCATTTACAAAAAAAAAAAAAAAAAATTTGACAGATAAGTAATTAGGAAACATCTGGCCAAACTGAAGGCAACAGAAGTGATTCCAATCAAAGGTGGTGCACTGAAAGCTTTCATCTCGACTCCAACAGAAACGGCAAACTTTGCACTTAAAAAAAAAAAAAAATTCCAGCTTTCTGATGAAGTGTTAAAAAGTCAGGCAGGGAAAAGTGCACATACATCCACCCAGCGCAAGAGGCTAAGTGGAGGAGGAGAGAAAATACCGGGCTGTGCATACGTGGAGGTGTGTGCCAGGGGCCCAGAGGCAGGGCCAGCGTTTCGATGCCGTCACGGTGTTTTTGATTGAATTCCCAGCAGCCGTGTAGCTCCAGGACTGACACGTTATTGCAAGGGCCGGTTACCGGATGGTGCCATGGTTGCCTTGCAAGTCCCCCATGCTTGCTTCCAGCAGCGCCTCCTGCATCAGCTGCTCCGTGTGCCCCTGCCTATGGGCACTGTCGGACCAGCGAAGCTGTACGGGCGGTTCATGGCTGGTTTCCATGAGCCAGCTGGGAGCTTACTGCCCTGACAGCCCTCATTTCTCCTTTTCAAAAGCTTTGTCAGGGCTATGCACAGAGTAATGGAATGTCCTCCCCAGGAATGTTGGGTGAGTGATGCTCCCTTTCAGCAGACCCTGTTTTGCGTGGCATGGTGTTTTGAAGATTTTTTTCCCCACATTCAGTGAATGCTGGTGGTTTGGAGGCTCCATTTTAAAAGAAATGCTGGAATTGTTTGGATGCTTCCCTCAGCTAATTGCACGGGAAGCACTTTGATGCTCTCCTTAAGAGGTGACGTTTTCTCATGGTGTTTTGCATGTTGCAGCTCTTGCTAGAAACAGTCCTCCAAGCTTTTTAAAATATCAAACAAGTTTCATTTTTAGTTTTTGAGCAAAGATTTAGATTTTTTTTTCTTCACCCTGGCAGGTTTACACATGTCCAAGCCCTTCAGCCTCCATGGCCCTTCCTCCATGGCATTCACACATGGTATCTCGGCAGGCGTGGACATGACAGCCATCCCTGTGCTTTGCACACACTTGGAGTTGAACCTTGGTGTTCTTGTCTTAAAACTGCCTGTTTTTTTTTATTTTTAACACACCGGATTAAAAGCTCGGAGCAAAACTCACTGCATCTCGGTGCTCAGCATCCAGCTGCAGGCCCGAGCTCTGCCAAGCAGGGCAGGAGCGGTGGGAGCAGGCGAGCGCTGGCCCTGCGTCCCCTGGCCTCTCTGCCCAGGAAAGGAGGAGGGGGAAGGCGAGGATCCGTGCTCCAGCACAGCAGCCATTTTAAGCCACTTCTTGCACAGCTGGAAATCATTGCGATGGTATCAGCTGCCAAGGAGAGTTATGAGATTTGGCAGGATTCAGAGGGAAAGAGGTAGCAGCTAAATCGTTCGTGAATTGTAAGTGCTCCAAAGGCACAGCCAAGGGCCTTGGCTCACCGGTGGGTGCCAGCGTGGGTCCCGCTGCCCCGTGCTTCACTCGGCCCCACAGCGGGATGGATCAGGGCCCAGCACCGGGAGGGCACGAGGCTCTGGGCAGGGTGAAGGGCACCCACTGGCCCTGAATTGCTCCTGCGGTTTGTTGCCCCACCAGCATGTCCCCAGGCACGGACAGCTGGAATACCTTACAAGTGGGAGGAATTCATTATTGAGTAAGGAAATACGTGCTCTGAAACCCCACCGCAAAAAACCCTCTGTAGAGCAAGAAAAGGAAGTGTACAATATATTCCTTTCCAAATTAATTGCTATTATTTTGATTAAAACACATTATCATATAAATATTTGATTAAGAATGCGATTAATTCTTTCTTGCTCATGAACTGTGACAACTTTAAAGTCTAACCTTTTACAGCTTGGCACCACATCATTATTTTGCTCATTAGCTACGTTTAATAATTCGATCTCATAATATGCTTTGCCATTTGGAACCTGCCTTTGTGTGCCAAGTTCAAATCGATGCTGTTAGTTATTTGTGCCACTGCAGATAATTAAACAAAAATTAAAAGCAATTTAACCTTGCAGTCTGGCTTCGGGGAGATGAGCGTTTGAGAAAGGGAGCGGATCGCAGAGCACAAGTCAACGGGGGCTCTTCTGTCGGTGGCTGCGTTGGTGCAAAGCTGGGAGTGGTGTGGGGAAGTTGAGGGGGTCTTCTGGGGGGCTTTAGTAATTCAGAAAGTCCCTTTCCACCATGTAAAGCTGCTGGGCATGGCAAGCAGAGCAGGCAAACTTGCTGTGGACTCTTATAAACGACATGACAGGGTAAAACGGTGAGCAGTGGGGTCTTTGGCGCGCGGGGAGGAGAAGCAGAGCCGTCCCGGCTGAGGCTGCCAAGGGGTCACCTCTGAGGGCAGCGCTCTCCTGCTCCCCTGGGACACACCCCCGAGGGTGAGGGTGCTGCCTCCCTGCCCCAGCTCCTTCTGCTGGCCCCAGGCTGTTACTTTTGGGTAGTGCTGTGTGCTGCGGGCTGCTCCTGACCCTCAGCAGGATCAGGCCCTCACAGGCTGTCTAGAGGCAGAAGGATGCTGCTGTCTCTCCCAGCTCCCTCCAAACAGCCAGAGCCCACTTTCCTAATTTAAACCACACACAAAAGCTTGCCTTACATGGTCACGGATGCTATTTTTAGGTTTGCCAATTAATCCAGCTCCGTTTGAGCTGGATTAGAAATCACATACCCCCTTAATTATAGGTGTATAAACTCCAGACTGGCAGCTGTTTTGACATTCTCAGCTGGGAAATTTGCCCTAAACAGCCGCCCCCCTCCCCGAGCTGCGGCAGGATCGCGGGCCCAGGGCTGCCTGCCTTCTTGCCCATCTGCTGTGATGGCACTGCGCCTGCTCTCGGCGCGCTTGGACGCCTGCCCCGGGACACAGGTGCCAGGCAGCAATGAGCTGAGATGGGCAGCCTCCCTCTTTCTTCCTTCTCCTTTTTTTCTCTTTTTCTCCCTCCCCCCCCCCCCCCCCCCAGGAAAATCTCCCCTGTGTCCCCCAGGCCTTTTCTTTCTGCTGAAGACATCTGCCAGGAATGGGAAAGGGCCCATGCCGACGCTTTCATGGTGAGGTGTCTGTCAGGGGCTGTGGGATGCACCTGCCCCATGCGACGGGCAATGGGGCTGGCTCCTGGCATCGCGGGGCTGCCCGCCTGACATGGCTCAGGCTCCCCACACCCAGAAGTGCCAACCCATTGGGGGGCTGCCCATGGCACCTCTCTGTGTGCCCAGGGCTAACATGGGAGGCCGTGGCATGGGGTGGCTATGGGCTCCCCAACCGTGCAGAGGCAGGCAGCACTGGGACCACAGGTGAAGGGTGACTCCCCCCCGCCAGCCACTGCTCTGGGGGCTCGAAGCGTGGGATGCTGCCCCTTGGTGAGGGTTCCTCTCTGGGGAAAGGCAAACATGAGTGAAGAGCTGTTTTGTTTCTTTTTTTTTTAATTTTAATGTGAGTGGGGGAGATTTTAAAGATGAGCATCCATAGTGTTGCTCATTTCTAAAACTGCCAGTGTGGCTGAATGGTGAGTTGCTGGTGAGAGCTGGTTGTGACCTAAAGCAAAGAGGAAGAAAGCAAATTTCAGAGAAAGTTCAGTGGGGATTCTCCCTGGGATGGGATGTATCCAGCCCGGACAGAGGCAGGAGCTGTGCTTAGCCACTGAGGACCACCTCGTGGCACCTCCAAAGGCTCTATGTGCGGCAACAGAGGCAGGGCTGGGTGGTCAGACCCTGCATTACCAAGTGCCTCGTCCCACCCTGAGGAGACGCGCCTGAGGCAGCTGCTGGAGCATCGCTGCTAATTGTGGCTCCTGGCCTGTGGCAGCCGGGGGAAGGTTTGTGGCTGAGCCATACCTGAGCAGTGAGCTAATTCCCCAGCAGCGCCGGGTCAGCGTCCTGCTCTGCAGCGGGGTCCCCGCCTGTCCTGCTCCAACTCTCCATGGGTTTAATGCCTGGTGGTCATCTCGTTTCTTTTCTTCTTTCCTGGTAGCTGGAGGTTTGACAACAGCCAGCATGAACACTGTTTGATCTTAAAAAAAAAGTTTTTATTTTTTTGTTTCAGTGAAATACTAAATGCTTTTGAGCCTAATGAACAAAGGGCCCTGCCTGCTTGAGCTCCAAGACACTTCCTTCCTCTCGTTTTATGGCGGTGTCAGTAGCACGTGACAGTCCTGTGTCCTTTTCCTGACAGCCTCACTGCACCTCTTGAATCCCTTTTAACTTCATGCTCCCTGAATCTGCTCTCCAGGCTACCTCTGACTGGAACACCTCCCTGCTGAAAACTGCACCCCAGGACCGTCTCCATCAGGAACCTGGCGTCCCGTCCCTGGCAGAGGTGGTGGTTCCCATGCCGCAGGCAGTGGCTGTGCAGTGCAGGTGCTGATACCGGCCCCCCGACTCGCCTCCCTGCCACCTTCATCTGCCCACACACCCAGCCATGCGCTCTGGCTCACAGGCAGCTAAAACATCCCCTTGCAGGGGAAAAATCACCCCTTTTTAGAACCTGCTTGAGTCACTCCACATCCTCCTTGTTTATGTTAAAGTCTGGCACACTCCATCTCATAGGACAGCTTGCCGACCAGGCGCAGGCAACTAAAGTAATTTTCCATTGAAGCTGCAGCCATATATATTTATTCATCATATTTTCCGCTGCCCATTGGAAAAAAAAAGAGGTTAGTGTTACAACTGCCAGCACCGCTCTCAGAGAGGGAGAGGTTTAATGCTGTGTCGGTGCACCGAGCCGTTGCCTTCAAGCAAAGACCTTCCCGGGCACAGGCGAGGTACAAGATGCTGCATGAAGATCCTCCTGCTCCAGGGCTGCCCTGGGGATGGTTTGTGAAGCCACAGGCCATGGAGAGTGATGAGGAAGGGAATGAGCTCATTTCTCAAGTCAGCTCTTCGGCTGCACAAGACAGAGAGGCCAGCTCTCCCAGTTAACAGTGACACCCCGGGGGTGCCGGAGGAGCCCTGGGCCACCCTGGAGCCCTGGCAGGAGGCACAGCACCAGGCGCACACCACTGCCACAGCTCCTGCTTCTCAACTGGCGCTGGCAGGGAAACTCGTGGGGATTTCCCAGGCTTTGCTGCCACTGGTCAGACCAGCAACACCCTGGCAGAGCATGAATCCCACCTGTGACTTTATGGCGCTGTTTGGAAAGAAACATGTGTGTCTGATGGGGTCAAGCAGGGGGAAGCAGAGGTACCTGCTTTTATGGGCTTTGGAAACTTGTAAAAGCTTTGGTGGAGTTGTGAGGGAAGGTTATGAATGCGTCGTGGTCCAACCTGCTGGCTCTGGGGTGCGAGGGCTGCCTGCTCCCCCGGCCTTGCTGCAGCTGGTTTTGGTGGGTGCGATGCTTTATTGCCCTTGATGTCAACCAGAGCAAACGGGAGGTGGTTACCAGAGCCCGTGATACTGGCGCAATAAACCCCAAGCCCCTGCTCCCTGGCATGAGTCACATCACCACCAAGCCCCTGTTCTGCTGGGCGGCGGAGCAAGACAGCAGGAGGATTTCATGTCTGACTGGTTATTGGAGAGTGACTCATAGGATAGCAACCTTGTCCATCCTTGCCCCGCTGCTGCTGAGCGAGGACATACCCGCAGTGGATTCCTGCAGCTTTGCGTGCCACCCTCCCCATGACCTCCCTCAGCGTGACACCAAAACCATCACCCAGAGACGGCTGTCAGATATCGCTGTGAATCAGCACAGGGCGTGAGGGGTTGTCACCGCGTCTCATGTCCCCACGCCCAGGGCTGGACCACCTGCAGTAGAACAGCTCTTCAAGTGACGGGGTGACAAACCAGAGCCTCAAATCTTCCCATCCCTGCGGTTCCTGGGCCTCCTGGCAGCTGCCCTCCAGCGTGCAGCTGGTGCCACCTGCGGTGTGGTTAGGACACCGAGATCCTGCCTGGTTTGAGCAACCACCGTGGTGCCCAAAGACCTGCCCCAGACAAGGCAGGTGTCCTGGCCCTCGGCGAGCACCGGCAGGCAAGCTCAGTCCTGCAAAGGGATTCACACGGGTACAAAGGCAATTGCTCAGGGAAGCAGTGAATGTTCCCAGACCCTGCTGAAACCTCTTTAATGTCATGAGAATTTTTGAGCATATTGTTTCCATACATCCTACAGCAATGTCTGGAAATGAGTAGCTTCTCATGCAACTGGAGTTCCAGGGACGCAGGGGTAGGGGGGAAGACAAACACAGAGGTGAGCCTGGATATTTAGGCCCAAAGAGGACCATAATTTGAATGTTTCCAAACTCAAAACTAGCAAAATGAAGATGTTTTGTCCTGCCAGTAGATCCCCAGATACCTGTGCACCTTACAGACACATTTTCAAGCATGAGACCCACCTCCTCACCATGAGCAACTGAGCTGGTGCCACCACAAGCCCACTGCTGCAGCCCGGGCTCTGCACCGCCACGAGTCCCTTCCTGCAGCACTGCCAGCCCGGGGGCAGCTTGTGCTGCGGCAGCTCTAGCTCAGGGCCTTGGCATCCCTAAATGCATGAGAGATGGAGAGTAAACTTTTAAAAGTCCTCTTGGCCTCCCCTCCAGGCTCTGAACTGATTAGCTGCTGCGGGGCCCTATCCAGACACAAACCACGGGGCTGCGAGTCTCAGCCCTGCTCCACCACGGTGCCTCCCCGCTGTGCGCTGCCTGGCCAGGATGGGAAGGGGGGACAGAGGAGGGGACATGGGGACCTCCTTCCCGCACAAAGTCCGTGGCTGCTCTCTGCTAAGACCAATTAGAAAAACAAGCAGGGGAAGCAAATTTATAAATCTCTGCAGTGAGAACTGAACAAAGACCTGCTGACTTCATCTCTGTGTGCTGACCAGCACCGGCCAGTCCTGAACGGGGCTGGCCACTGGGAGAGTGGGGCTTGGATGCTGCTCAGAGCATCCAGACCCCTCTCATCCGCTGCCAACACAGTGAAGAAACCCACGGTGAGATGAGAGAAGCCCTGCCCGCCCCGATGCCTTCGAGTTCTCGCAATAGCCAGCGGGAACTGCAATTAACGTCTGCTGCAATTTCTTCATTATCATAATGACAGTGCTCAGCAAAATATACGGGAGACATTGACGGTGACGCCCAGATGCTGGAACCATACGATGCCACATGGAGAATCATGGCGTAGTATAAAAACTAGGCTTTTATATGGTACAGCTGCCTCTGCATAATGCCCTTGTAATTTATCAGCGTGCAGCATCTGGTTCTTTGCTGTCATTCTTCGACTTTCAGACAACCATAATCTCAAGTGTCTTAATAATAACACAGACCTGCCAGACAGGGGAGGAGGGAGGATGGGAAGGGGGTGGGGAGCAAAATTGCTCCTTTTATGCTGTTCATCCCAAATTAGAGGGGAGAAACAGAAAAGGGGTAAGTCTGGTGGGGACTGGGAGTGCTGCAGGGATGGGAAGGGTGAGGGATGCTGGAGGAGGGGCTGGGGCTGCACAGCAGGTCCTGGAGGACCCTGCCCGAAAGGGCACATTGCAGAAGCCATGGCTTTGGTATCCAGGCTTGGAAGAGCTTCCAGGCATTGGCTCTTTCTGCGGTGAATTTCCCTTTGTAGGTTTAATGAGAAACATTTGACCAAGCCTGCTCTTTGTGTGTGTGCACAGCAGTGGCACAGGGCCTGGCCCTGCAGCCCTGGCACGGCGCGGGGTGGCAGAGCTCGCTGGGGCTCAGCCCCAGCTCCTGCCCTGGCAGCCCGGAAGAAAAATGCTGACAGGGTTTGAGGCAGGAGCTTTGCCTTTGGAGCTCTGCAACCACGCTGCCGGGTGGTTGCAGAGCTGTGCCACTGCAAGACTGCCCACCCGCTGCCCTGGCCGTCCCCCTGTCACAGAGGAACACTCATGGCACCTTCGTTCCCATTGCGGGCACTTGTGAGGGTGCCCAACTCGTGACACCTACAGCAATTTTGGCCTCCCTGAAGGTGGGCACCCCAGACGTAATGTGCTGGGGCTGTGAAGAGCCAAACTTTTAAAATGTGTTACAAGACTGGGAGCATGAAATCACTGCATGGCTGACACATCGTCACCCTCATTGTCTTCATCTCCTGGTGCATCTCCTGTCGAAGTCGGGGGAAATTTCTGGGCTATGACTAAGCCCTGAGTGTGAGCGACTCCGCAGGGAGGACCTGCAGGTGCCGGGCCAAATCTGTGCCCCGGTTATACAGGTGTAAACCCATCAACGCTGCTGGGGCTGGGTCACACTTGCTCCGGGAGGAACAAGGGGGACCTGACCGGCATGTGGTGCTGGGGGTCCCCAGCACCCCATGGCATGGAGATGCTCCAGACCCTGCCCTGTCACCTGCAAACTCTGGGCCCCTGGTGAAGGGATGTGGAGACGTGGGTTTTGGGGACGTGGGTGGTGGGGATGTGGGTGGTGGCAGGCTGCCTGCTGCCACCACGAGATGGCGAGCGAAGGAGCCTGTTTGCGGGCTGTCCTGCAGAAAGGTGCTCGGCTCTGGGCTGCATGGGATCTCTCATCGTGATTTTCTGTAGCAAAGGATGAAAGGAGAGTGTGGAACACGTAGGGGGACACCCATGGCCAGTCTGGGTAAGAATAACGATGTTTGAAACAATCCAAGCAGAATTTGGGAGTACACGGCAGTGTGTGGCTGCTCGTACCCCCCTACTACCCCTCTTCTCTGCAACGGCCAAATCTCCAAGGGAAGATTCCTCCCTGCTTCCCCTCTCCATCCCAGTTACCGCCAGGATCACCCATCACTTCCAGATCTCCCCAGCAGCAGGGCGGGGCAGGAGGGTGTTAATGGCTGCCCCCTGAGCGCTGATGAGGGGCAGCTGGAGGGTGGGGAGGCCTTCAAGAGGGAGTGGAGCAGCAGGAGCCCTGTTTGGAGGTGCTGCAGCAGAAAGGCCCTCTCCTGGGTGTGGTGGAAGAGGACAGTGTGTGGAGGAGGACAGTGCGTGGTTGGATGAAGGCAAGTGATGGGGGCTGGCTCTGCCCGGGGGTGGGGAGGCTCTGTGTGAGTGATGGAGATGATGAGCTGTAGGGCTGAAGTCTTGCTGAGCTGATGCTTTCTCCTGAAGTTACCAGATCTCTGTGGCTCTCCTCTCTGTGCTTTGCCCCAGTGACCACCACCTTTGCTGGGCTGCACACCTTCTCCTGGTGCTGGCCTGGGGGCTCTGGCCTGACAGGAGGGTTTGGGCCATCCCCAAGCCAGCCTGTCCCCCGTGAGGCAGGGTGGGAGGGCTACCTGTCTGCCCTAGTTTGCAGAAGAGGCAGCCAAGCAACTTCCCTGTGGGTATTTCTGCTGGAAAAGCTTCCTGTGGAAACCAGCTCACACCTCCACTGGAAAAGATGTCTGCAGGAACAGAGAGGGGTTTTTGTTAAATATGGGCACATATGGAATTTGTACGTGAGCTGTCTAAGCGCTTCCCCAGTGCTGCTGGTCGGGGTGGCACGCGACTGCCATTCAGGAGCGAGACCTGGTCTGGCTGCTGTGGGAGCCCCAGGAGCGTGTTCAGCACTATCACCTCCAGCACCAAACCCTCGTGGTGCAGCGCTGAATGGGCACGGGAGTCCCCTTATCTTTCAGTATCACAGCAATTCTGCCCTGTGGAGACAAGCGAGGGTGGTAATGACGTTATGTGTTGTCATGGGAGTCAGTAATCTGACAGACACACACCCAGCACCTCTCTAGTAGTGCTTTGACCTGCACACCTGTTTGAGCAGCTACGATTTGTGGCAGTCCAGAGTATCCTGATTTTTTTTTTTTTTTTTGTGTTCAGAAACTTCTGGCTACTTTTTCCTCTTAAGACAGAAGGCGAGTAGAGAGAGAGGGGTTATTGTGCCCTGCTCTCTCTGTTTGTACATTGACAGATAAGCACCGTAGTGCACCAGCAATCAGACAACATGAGATAAACTGGAGCTATTGGCCCTCGTTGGGACAGAGGCTTTATCTTGGGAGGGTGCCTGGGTGGGGGGACATCTCTGGCTGGAATGAGCGCAGACGCTGCCAGCTTCACCTTGCCATCTGAGGTGACGTTTGTTCAGGCTTGCTCTAAGCTCTCTGGCAGGTATCCAGATGGGAGGCACTTCTCTGCTGGGTCATTTTAGGTTACTGGGGTTAAACATTGATTGTCGTGAAGGGCTCCAACGCGTGGGCAAGGCACTGTAGCTGAGTGGTAATGCCGGCTGAGCCACAGAAACTGGCCTGCTGGTCCTCAGCATGTGTGCTGGGGTAGTTTAGCCTCCTGTGAAAGAGGTTTAGGCTAATGCAGCCTGTGCTAAGAGCACGTTCGTGGCCTGGGACTGCAGTTCAGCTGAGAGTGGGCAACCTAAATCCTGGCAGCACATTTCCTCCTAAACCGGTGCATGCTTGTGTATTCATCAGGGGACTTTTGCATCATTAATGTCGAACTTCCCTGCAGCGGTTACCTGAAACACTCTCTGAAACAAGGTGTACTTTTAAAACAAACAAAACATCCCAATCCTGCTTTCCTTCATGCAGCGCTGAGATTAAGTTACCCGAGACAGCCTGCCTTGTTGGGTGGGCACCCAGCCTTGTGTGAAGGGACTTTGTGCAGGATGAGGTCTGTGTCCAGCTCACCTCACGGCTGGTGTTCGTGGGGGTCCTGTGTAGGAGGGAGCAGCCTGGCTCTCAAGGATTGATTTCCTTAGGACACGGGAGCTGGTTTGGGCAGAGAAGGAGGCATCATGTGGGCATTGCAGCGTAGGGTAACTGGGAGATGTGAACCAGCCAGTGAGGCACTGGTGCGCTTAATCTCACTGTCCTGATCTGAGCCCTGAACCACTGGCCTGGAGCATGGGGTGCTTTTGGTCTCTGCTGGAGGCATACATCTACTTGCAGCCTTTCTCAAATCCTGCATGCTCTTGTGCACAAGCAAACACACCCGTGGCAGTGCTGTGCAGGTATTTGGGTCAGGTCTCCTCTGGGGCTGCCCTCCCCAAGCTCTGTACTACCCCTCTGCCCATACTTGGGAAGGATGCGGTGGGGTAGGAATTAATTCCCAATGTGTCTTAAGCGTATATAGTGTATATACACACTTGCAGGATCTGGTTAGATTTCTTTCTTCCCCAGAACCAAACAGTGCTTACAGCCTGGGCCGCCTGCCCCTGCTAACCACAGCCCGAGCCACCCAGCAGCCCTGCCTCTTCCCTTCTCCTCTGCCCCCTCCAAACCCAGGCCACCACAAAAATCAACTGGTGTTGCCTCTGTGGGAGTGGGAGCCCATGAACCTGGTGTTCTGGGTTGCTGTGATGCTTTGGGGCTCCAGCTTCCCCATAACTGCTTTTCCAGCCCCCTCCTTGGAAAGCAAAGGCCCACAGGCCAGCACAATCCTGTGATTTCTGCAGAACTGGCACAGTCTGGCCTGGTAATTTGCTGAAAAGGCTGAATACAAATAAAGTTGATATATGCATTGTGTGTTGCCCTCTGAAAACAGTGTTTACCCCGGTGCCTGCAGCACTGGTTCGTACATTCAGGTGAAATGTTCCCGGACCAAAGTACAGCCAGTGCAGCCGGCTGCAAGCAGGAATCCAACGCGTCGGAGAACAAACACGTTACGCCAGCGGGTGAGCTGGAGCTGCATTCCTGAGTGTTTTTGCCTGGCGTGGGTGTCCCTGGGATAGATGAGCTGAAGGGGGAGCTGCCAAGTGGCCCCTTCTCTTAATTAAAACATATGTATAGCTAGGCTTTATTGAGTTCAGTGTTAATTAACACACAGGTATAAATCCACTTATTTTAGAGCTGCCTCTTTCCTGTACCTGCTGGTTGTGTTTTTGTGGTCAGTCTTGTTCATCTCCTCTGCACTGATTTCCCTCATGTTCACAGAAGTGATGGGTGAGAGGGGCCTTGGGAGGGCTCTAGTTTGGTCTCTGAGCTGTTCCCAGGGCTGGTTTGGATCAGAACTGGAAACCTCCAAGGACAGAGAATCCTTGGCATCTCAGGCAGCCTCACTGCATTGCACCAACCCTCCAGGCTCCAGGAGCAGCTTTCCTGTTGTTCAGCCTGAACTTCCCCAAGCGCAGTCCCTGGCCCCTCAGCACATCCCTGGCATTGCAGGACGTGGAGCTCTGCTCTCCCAGACTTGCCAAGCCCTTTCTGCCTGGTTCTTGCCTTTGGAGTTGTTGGAGTGGGGCAGCCTGGTAGGTCTGGGTGTTGCCAGTGAAGATTATCATCCAAAGAAATATATATATTTTTCAATAAAAACAAACACTGAGTGCTCTCATTCTCGCTGCTGGCCTGGGTCAGGCCTGAGGTCCCTTCCTCACGGGTAGCAGAGTGCAGATGTCCTACAGCTTGGAAATGAAACCTGCCCTGAGAGGAAATGCCTTCCTGGTGCCCAGCTGGGAAGCCTGAATTTTTCCGTCCCTTTTAAAAACACTTGTATTTTAAATGTGACTTATCCACTGCTTCAGCTGAAGCTGGAGCAGTGAATGCTGCTGGGAAATGGAGCTTGGATTTAAAAGTTTCCTCTGTGAGCACTGGAGGGGTGGTGGAGTCTTATCTCTCTTCAGTCTCCCTTGGCAACATCTATTTACATGGCTGCACAAGCTGCTGAAATAGTTACTTAATCCTAGCCTTTTGTTTTGTTTCACTGGAAACCAATATTTTGGCCGTGTCAAGGCTTGAATTCTTTTGTGGCACATTTAACCCAGGTTCGATGGCTTGCTCAGGTCCCAGAGGTAGAAAACTGAGTAGAAATAAATACAGGGAAGGAACTGTTGGGATGTAAAAAACTGGTGGGGAGTAAACCCTGAAGTCTCAGCAATTTGGCAGACAGACTCTATCACTTTTTTTTTTTGTAATATGGCTCATGAGACATTATGAATCCCTGTTTAAAAGGGAGGGAGATAGTTTCAAAGCGTCTGGTGACATGGCCGGATCGTTAAAGTTCTCACCGACTGAAGGATTTGGGGTTTCTGTGCACAGCTGGCAGGGATTAGTCCATCCTCTTCGTGGGGGATGTTCCCATCTTCTGTACTTTTCCTCCTGGCTGGTGGCAGCAGCATGGAGTGGTTTCGGTGGGTGTTGTCCCCTTCAGCCTGCAGTGACAGGGAACCTCACTGGTGGAGCTGGCTTCTGGTGCCCACATCTCTTGCCCCTCTGTATTTCGCAAGCTAACTGCATCCTCACACTTACACAGAAGTTACACAGAACCAGCCTGGGGGGAGGCTGCTTCCCCAGGGGTGGTGGTCTTGGCTTCTCTATAAAGACCCACCTCTTGCTAGGTCTCACACCTGTCCCCGTGCCTCCAAGGAGGACCCTGGGTGCCCCTTTTTCCTCCCAGCTGCCCTGTCTTCCTTCTTTTGACCACAAGTTCTCTGGACAAGGAGCTTTTGATGGAGATGGGAGGTTATTGTCCTGTTTGTGCCTGGAGGTGCTGTTATTTCAAACCACCACAGCAGTATTTCTGCTGTAGCTGAGCAGCCTTTGCCCACGTCCGTATTTGCATGGGAGCCTGGAGGAGAATTTCACTTACTGCCTTATCAGCCTTATCTGCTTCTCCCCTGAAGCCAGAGCGGTGATGAGTGTGTTCTTATTTATCTGTGTACCTGCCTTAGTGATTGGCCAGAAGAGATGGGGAATACTGTGGATATCTAAACACTGTAGATATCTAAATAAATCACTTTCTTCTGATTACTCTAGGAATCAATTTTACCGCACTGCCTGTTAGCCTGGGTAGGGCACTGCTGCTCCCTTTGCAAAGCTCGGACCTGAATCCAAGCAGAATCTCTTGGAAAGCCTTTTATCTAGGTTTTGATTTCTAGCAAAGAGAGGCGTTATCTGCACAAAATAAACTTTTTTGCCCTGTAACCCCTAGTGATGTCACACATGAGAGACTGACAAGACTGCCAAAGCAGAGCCAGACACAGGCCCAGTTTGCATTTGCTTCTCGGGGCTGGGCTGTGACTGCAGCAGTGCCTGGCTCCGCTAGCCAAACTGTGGCCTGGTCCCACTGGGCGGCTCAAACTGCCGTCGAAGGTGCTTTGCTCCTCCTCACTGCTCTGCTGTCTCCCTTGAGCTCCCTGTGTGCTCCCAGCCCTCATCCCACCCTGCAACTGCTTATCTTCCTCTTCCTTCCCCCTAGCCCATGTGGATGCAGCCCCAGGAGGCACCATGTGCTGCCATAGCACAAGATGGCTCCCCCCTCTTCCTCCTCCTCCCTTCCCCCTGGTGCTAAGGGGCTGGGGGAGTCCAGCCCTCACCCCAAGGGCACCCACATCACACCTTCATGATCGCTGTCTTGTGCTTGGCAGGACTGACACAGGATAACTTGACCTAAATAATACATCACAAGAGCTGATCTTACTGTGCAGATCATTTTGCTGGTTTTGTAAAGTTAATCAGTTTACATGTTGCCATTAGGTCAGGAAAGCTCCATTTACCTTAAATAATTAATCAAGATCAATTAAACACAGGGTAATTGTGAAGAACAGCAAAAGGCAGAATGACCCTCATTTCTTCCACTCCTTCATCCTCCGTAGACAACCCACAGCAATAGCACGGCTCACAGAGCTTGGGCAGCGAGGGAATAACTTACATTTATGTTTAGTGGTGACAGCTCTGTCCCGAAGGTTTGACCTAATTACTGTGTCTTGTCTTGAATTCTGTCTGGGAGTTATTGTTGCTGTCATAGCGGTAAATCCAGCTAACGAAAACATCCAGTGGTTCCATTAAAATATTAGGTGGTGAACTGGCTCTGTGCAAGTGCTGGTGAATGTTTCTGTATTTCTGATTTTTTTTCTTTTGATGATCATCTTATCAAACATATCATCAAAACAAATACTTGTTAGAACTCCTGGAGGATATTTTCCAAATAAGAAACTTCTTGAAAACAATTCATATAATATATTCAATAATAATTAAAATGCTGATACAAATTACAGAGGACTGAGTGTCTGGTGAAGTTAGACAAGGGAGCAATATGGCAGACTAGAAAGTGTATAAGGCATCTCCCATAACAAGGAACTGAAATGCCCCTTAGGTAGGAAAACTCTACAGAGGCTGAGAAAGCTTTGGCCATTTCAGCTGATCTTGGTGCTGCTTGGTGGTAAATTGCAGTAGTTTACACAGACTGTTTCTTGGGATCTTTATTGCATAAATAAGTTGGTTCAACATAGCAGCCAAAAGAGAAATGAGCAGAAAGGAATGTGCTATCTCCCAGTGACACAGCTTTGGACAAGCCCTTCGGAGGTGGGTGCAGGAGAGATGATGCAGGATGTTCCTGGAAGGAGCCAGTTCCCTTCACTCCCTCTCAGTTACAAAACTTGCTGAGAATCATCAGCGCAAAAGGACCATAAAGAGTTTTAAGAGGACTTTCTTTGGCTCGCTTGTTAGGAAGCTCTTTGCAGCGAACTGGCAAATGCCTGCTGCTGGCTGGCCTCCTCCCAGGGCAGGGGAAGGTTTAGGAAAGGTGGCTGTGTTTGCAGCCCTCTTAACTGGGGTAAGAATTACTTTATTATGATAATCTCTCTGGCCCTAACTTCCAGAAAGAAGAACAGCAAGTCCCTGAGCCATGGCAGACTTTGAGAGTAACACAGACTTGCAAGGTACTGTAACATGGACTCTTTTTTTTGTCAAAATGGGAGACTATTCTCCCAAAGAAGTGATGGCAAACAGTTTCTTGCTCAAAAGGGTGTGCTCAGAGAGATGAACAGCCTAGACATGAATTGCTGCTCTGAAACAGTCTCTTCTGCTACCCTTCACTCTGTGGTGATGGCTTTGCTTATTCTTTGTCTGTTGTGATGGCTTTGCTTATTCTTTGTCCTCAGATACGGCATTTTTATATGGGCACATCTATAGATAATACATCATAAAAAAAAAATCTGCACAGTGATAACTCCCTGATCTTCTTGCTTCCAGTAGGGAAATTGAAGAGGTTTGGTTTTGGCTGTAATTCTGTGAGATCAGCATGTTAATGAAGTAGTCGATGAACTTTGGGTTGGATGTTGCAATGTCCTGTGAGCTGTAGTACTTATCTGGATTACTTTTCAGAGGACCCATGTCTTGTCTGCTCCACAGGGAGGTTCATAGAGCAGTCCATAAATCCTTGGCAGTGCACACAATGGATTTTGTTTTAATTTATAATCTGCCTCAAGTCATAGTACACTGCTAACTAGCAGTTGATCTGGGCGAGGTCCCTGCTGTACGGACACAACCTGTGAGTGATGTACACTGAATGTCTCTCCAGACAAACGTGGTTTCCCTTCGGTCTAAATCTCCCTACCTGGTAGCAAAGCACGATGCTCTCACATGCCCATGGCTTGGAAATATTTATGCTACAAGGACTTCTGCACTAACATGTGGCTGGTACTGTGGGTTCCTGTGTTCTGTACCCCATGCAACAGCAACTGATAGGACCTCATTTTGATAGCGTTAGTACTGAGGAGTGTCTGGTTCTGCACACAGGCAGGCTGCAAACCTCCTGTTAACAGCATGATCTCCAGCCACCAAAATCACTGACCTACTTTGCTCAGCGGAGTTGCATTCCTTCTCTTGGATGCTTTTGAGGCTTAGCAATAAGGGAGTACTTAGCACTGTAACCAGAAGCTTAGAGGAGTAAAACTGGCAGCTGCGGGAGCCTTGGGTGCCTGCAAAGAGTTAACTTGCACCACTGGCGGCACGACAGCCCCCAGCTGTCTGTGCCTTCCCCTCCAGCCTTTCAGTGCGTTATTTCATCAAAGCAACAGGCATGGTTTTAATTTTCCATGACTTGCTTATGAAACATGATCCTTGCTGTAATAAAGAAATGATTTGGTTTGTAATGGATACATAAGAAATCAATTTCCTATTTTTAAATTAGGTGGGATTAACAATGAAGCAAACAATAAGCAGAGCGACAGGGCAAGAAGGATGGGAGAGCAACTCGGCAGCCCTCAGACGGAGCTGACTGTGCTTCAGCGTGTTACACTGCATTTGTTAATGGCTTCACTGAGGCACTCACAGCTGTAGTGTTTCTTCCAATGTATATTCATTTTCTGCGTGAAAATCATGATGTTGGGAAGACTGCTAAAGATTCATGACTTCCCTTCTGCCTGGCAGTGACATTTAAGGTGCAACATGGTTTCTGTTCAATTCGTGGTTCAAAAAACTCAGCACCATCATAAATGTCTTGGGAACAGGTGCCCTCCCTGGCCTTCCCGCCTGTCTGCGGCAGGGACAGCATCCAGCAAACACGGTCACCTGCACTGGGAGGCTGGGAGCTGCTCGCCAGCAACTGGAACAGAAGCTGTTTCCATCTTCTGCTTTGTAAAGGTACAGCTGTATGGGAGAGAGCTGCTTGTCTGGAGATACCGCAGCAGCGTGACACAGCCTGCAGGGAGTTTTCGAGCTGTCATTGCTGGAAACCGTCTGGTCCCAGCAATGGTCCCCCTCCTCTGCCTTCCTCCTACGGCACTGAACGGTGCTGCCTGGGGACCCCCAGGCCAGGCAGTTGTCAGCCGGCCCACAGCCCTGCACTAGACTCATCAGTACAGTAACCTTCCTGGCAGCTCTGTGCACTGTATGCTTCAAAAAAAAGAGCATTTTTTCAGTCCCTACTGTAGCCAATATTCCCAGCACCTGGTAACCCTGTGCTGATGTCCCCTGCACTCTGCCTGTGCTGGCAGAGCAGTCCCTCTGGTGAGGTCTGTCGGAGGGGTCCAAGAGGCACAGGGATTAGCCTTTAGCCTCTCAAGATGCAATGCGTGCTTTTTTTTCTCCTGGAAAATTCACCTCCTCCGTGGCATGAAGCGGGTACTCACTTGGCACGTGTCGGGGGCCTGGTGCAGGCCCAGTGCTGCAGAGGCACCGATTTCACCCCGGGCCACGGCTCCTTGAAGTTACAGGTGTCTCTGAAGGCAGATTGCCCTTTAGACCTTGAACTGCAGACAGTTGATACAGGTTCCCCTGCCAAGCACCGAGCTTTGCCAGCGTGTTTGTGTCATTAACAGACGTGCTGTTACCCTGTTTTCCTACACACGCACACGGTCTGCTGTACAGGGAGCTTGGGGACGGCATTGTCCCTGGAGCCATCTGACTTGGAGGGTTTTGGAGGTGGGGAGCTGTGTGTTCACAGCACTGGAGGTAACGAGTCTGTCTGTGTCTGTCCCCCTCAGCAAATCACCAAATTGCAGTCTGGACTTGCTAGAGCTGTTCTTCTGGTGCCAGCGTCTCCTCCTGGCCCAGCTCCATGCTTGTGCTAAGTGGCTTTGGAGCTGCCCCAGGGGTCTGTCACGGGTTGGAATTAGAGTTGCATTTGGCTGGCTGGTCTGTCTTTCCTTCCTGGATGCTATTGCTTTTTTTAGCTTATCTCAGTTCTGCATGGGTTTGTGAATTCCTGCTAAAGTCTCTAACAAGATTTGTATGGTGGCTTCTTTTTCCTCCAAGCAATCATAATTTGGCCAGAAATAAATGTCTGCAAAAATCTTTTTAAAGTCTCTCCTTCATGTAGGTTTCAGCAGCCTTCTTGAGAGACAAGCCATAAAAACTGATGGGATTTTTGGAAATGGTTGGTGGGACTTCTAGAACTGGGCAGAAGTCCAAACAATTTCTTGTGATCTTCTCCACAAAGATGTTATTGCTGGGGCAGGTACCAGATGCATTATCACTACTAATCTCCTTCAAGGGTGGAGGGGTGCCTGAGTGCTGATAACTATGATGAAATAGAGCCAGATTTCTGTCTTTATTCCATAAAGACCAAGAAAATTCCACAGAATCTGAGGCCTGCTTCTACTTACTGGTGTCAGAGAATATTGTTTTTGTACTCTAAGACCACCAGTCATCCCACAGCTCTCAAACAGCCTCCCCCTCCCTTTCCCAACTGCTGTCCTAGTTAAATTCATAGCATCTGGATTTTTTCTACTGGCTACCTCTGGAGCTTCAAGTAACCATTAGTATCCCAAACTGAAGGGCAAACCAAGATCAAATATACAAAAACAAACCTCAGCAGAGAACCTGCAGATGATTCTTGTCACCACCGAAGTCAGCAGGAGCCCAGCCATCCAGCTCCACTGTCACTGCCATGCAGCTCTTCATGAGCTTGCTATTTAGCATGAAGGCAATCCGGCGACTGAGGTGGAACAAAAGTTCAGGCACTTAGCCTGGCCATGCTTGAACAAGCTATTGGAAAAGGAACACGGGAGTAAAATTGATCAACAAGAGTCAGTGCAATGTGCTGTCACCTCCAGAAGGTTCAGTCCCAGTGGGAATAATTCCTGGGAGAGTTGTAGCGCTCTAGACTGAGCAGTGCACAAGTCATGCAAAGTCATAACACTTTTGCAGTGTTACTGGATAGTGATGGCTATGCTGTTCGCCCTGTGGGCTGGAATTCATCTCCGTGCCACTTGGAAGCGAGGCTCTGTTGGCTTCTGAGCCAGCTGAACTGGCATCATCTCATAGAATTTAGGTTTCACTCTTTCCAACCTTGGTTAAATTTAAAGCTGCTATTCATAGCTGCTCTCAGGATCTGGAGCTCCAGAACACCATGGGAAGTTTCTCATCTGTTCAGGAAGACACTGATGGTTTTATATATATAAATACAGTGATGGCTTCCGGTGGGTAAAATGAGGTTTTGTTGTGCTCTTCACATTCATAGCTGAGATGGCATTTGTACGCACATGCTGTTGCTGTGCCAGTCTCCACCATGGCGACAGGGCTTGCCTAGGATTTCACTGATGAGATGGGGAGGCAGGGAGGAGGAGGAGGAAGTGTTCAGACTATTAGTTTAACTAGTTTAAAGCCCCCAAAGCTATACAAAGCAAAGGTACAATCTATTAACTGTGAGCCTGGAAGCTATTTTCTGTGGAGCTTAGTTTATTCTGAAGAACAGATGTTTATCGGGAGCACATTTCTGGGAAGGACTGTTCCTTGCTCATCTCAACCTGGGAAATGATGTTGTGAAAAAGAACAAAACCTAGTAGCTTGGTTTAAAAACAAAAAATACAACAACAAATCCAGAAGTTTTACAAAGGGGTTTTTTTTAGCTGAATAAAAGACCTTGAGGCTGCATAAAAACAGCACAAAAACTTTGTTCCTTTGGGAGGACTAAAACAGATGTTTTCTCTTTGCCACTGGCCAGTATCTGACATTTCCAAAGAAGACACACAGAACATTTCTGGGATGTGTGTTAGAAAAAGCTCTGCTAGCAGCTTATCGACTTGAACAAAAACTGAAGTCGAATAATCTCAGAATATGCATCTGGTCATGGTTATGCTGGAGAAAAGCTGGGGCAAGGGCAATAGAGCCAGCGTAAGGAGGAGCAAAACGAGAGCTGGTGTGACCAATGTTCCCGATAGTAACCAAGGCAGCATAAAGCCCTTCGCGCTGGGTGGGGACAGCTCAGAGGTCTTCTGCATGGCCTCTTACAACAAACACACCATAGCGATGTTTGTGATTGCAACAATCAGCTACAGCTTGAATTTTGCATATTAATATATGTGGATTTCTGCAACTTGCTCACAAAACCCTTCTCTGTTAAAGTTTTGCAGTCAAAAGCTATATTTGTGATGGCTGTAGAATGCAGGAAAGGCATACAATAGCAATCTGGTTTTTTTTCTTCCCTTTTTTTTCCACCTCCCCCCGGCACGGGGATTCACAGGTGTGGCAGGACGTGTTTTGGAATCTTGGTGACTGGGGTTTGCCAGCACCCATTTGACAAATGTGCCCTTTCATATCACTGAGGTTAAACCGCTGCCAGAAATGTCCTTCATGACTAACAATCATGATTACTAATTTGGAATTTATAGCACTCCGCTTTGCCATTCATAAGCAGCATTTCAGTACTCTTCCAGCCAGGTACCCCTCTGGTTACAGTAATTGTCTTCCAGTTAGGGAGCTAATTGACTACACTGCAGCAAGTATGGAATAAATCACGTTACTATGGTAGCCAAGGTTTTTGGAAAACAGTATTTCCCAGAGCCAATTCTCTGAATTTTACTTCTTTCCCTGAAAGTAGCCCTATCATCAGAGAACTGAGAGATCTGAAGTTGGGTTTCACTTCTTTCCAGTAACAGTTCTGCAGCAAGCTGGATGTTGCTTTTCAGTTTTATTTATTTGGTTAACCTTCATCATGTTGACAGAATACAGGTGTGTGGATATCTTATACACTCAAGCTAATTACTACTGAGACTGACATCTGAGAAAGGGATTTGAAGGAACAAGGCAAAACACAGTCAAAATTTGACCTTGAAACATTAGAAATGAGTCCAAAGGATGGCGTCGGGCTTGGAGACATCTCAACGTGTGCAAAGACTGGACCAAGGTCTGGGTCTGAGCGCTACGGATTTATCTGTGTTAACAGGAGTACTTGGCATTGAAGCTGGACTTCTTGCCTGAGCAGATACAGGTCAGGTAGAGGGACTGCACTAACCTGAAGGGAATTGAGCACAGCCTCCCGTGGATGGGGTGCGTCCATCACTGTTCTCTTATTCAGTGAATCACGGCATGAGCAAGGTACCAGAGACCATGTCCTCGACAGCATTAATGGTTAAACTGTGCTTTTCATTTTGTCTCTTCTTTTCAGCCACCAGTACGTTCACAAGTGTTTTAACAAAGTATTTTGTTTCTTGCTTCCCAGAATACCAAGTGCATTTCATAACACAGCTGTTGCAAATGTTTTATGGCTCCGTACGCCTCGTGTTAGTCTTTCCTGTGCTTCTCTTCTGTGAATCCCATTTAATAGGCCAAGTTTTATATTTCTCTACTAATTTGTTGAAATTTATTGCATTTGTTGCCTTCCTCTCTTTCTTTTGAAAATCAGGGGAACTTCCAAATTTCAATTTAAAAGCATTTTGTTCTAATTCATTTTGTTTTTATGGAGGATAGTATTTGTTGGAGGGAGAGAAGTTGAGATCATAATCTGGCACGGTTGACTAAGTTTCTAAATTTTAAACCACCGCCTTCTCTCTTTTTAAACATTTTCTCTGCCAATACTAAACATTTTGATCATTCAAAATGTAAATTGTACTCCCCATAGATGCTGATGGATTGTGGATATATTTACATACAAAGGAGCTGTTGAATGACTCACGCAAGAAGTTATTTTCTTGTTCTCAGCCTTAACACTACAGCACTTTCCCCCCATTTTCTGTAGTTTCTGGAATTATATGCGTGCCCGTCAGTCTCTGAGCAGCGTTTGAAAAAGTGTATGTGGTTAAAATATGTGGAGCGGGACAACCACAAGTGATTTAAATATTTTTGCCAGAAGTGCTCGTGATTAGCATTTTTCATGAGTTGTGCTATGTTATACGGAAAGAATACGCAGAGGAAAACCCCGAGGGCAGTGGCGGTCAAGGGAAGGAAAGTCTGCCAACCTCTTGGGGTGAGAAGGAGAAAGCAAGGGTTTAGTTGGAATACAAAATCCGGTGGTTTGGGCAGGGGTATGATGTTCTCAAGGCAGTTAGCACCTTGTAACACCAATCGTGCTAGCTAGGTGTGTGCTACAAGATCATGGTTGTGTTGGCCCACAGTGTTGGTACCTATGTCCTCATTAAGCAGCGTTTTACAGGACAAGTGTCACTTGGTTCTTCCATGTCCATACGTCTGCTGGGCTCGGGCCTTTGGCACAGATTCCTCTGGCACCAATTATGAGTAGTTTCTTTTGTAATATTCAGAATATTCAGCCTGCCGGTGTTTGAGAAGGCAGAACACATACCCTGAGATTCTGTACATCTCCTGAGCAGCATTTCAAAATGTGCTTGGAACATTTTGCACCACTCAGGACTGGGATCCTCTCATGAGGCCCATAAGAAACTTTGGGAATGTTACTGGCCATAACTCCTACATTAGCATGACAGATTCTTCTTAGCTTTCCTTGTTCTTCTTTAGGCTTATCCAAATAGCAGGTCCAATACTGTCATATAAGTTGGGAATGGCCCAAGCCTTTCTTCAACTATTCGTAGGATTACTTTATAAACAACTTTATTTTTATACACATGACAGTACTCCTTGAATCTGAGGAGTGCGTATACCGGTCTCTCTTGGCTCACTTCCTCTGACTTATTCACTGTCCTCCACCTTGATTCTTCTTTTAATTTGGAAGACACTCAAGCGTACACAGGCTAAAGATGACCCTATAGGAGACCTGCATCCATGCAGATGTGGTTTTTTAACCAGCAAGCAGGTCAACTGATGATCATCTCTACAGAGACTGCACTGCTCTCCCCTGCTTTTGTCACAGCTTTCTATTGTCTGCTTTTTGTGTGATCTGTCTATTGACTTATGCTGTTTGATTCACTTCAGAATAGATAATGTTTGTGTTCAGTCCTAAACATGGAGTCAGGAGATAGGTAGAGGCTCTTCAGGCTGTGTGAGCTCTCCTAGCAAACTCTGAAGGGCATCTGTTGACCAGCCCTGGAACTGTTTGTTTTGCAAGGAAGACAGGTGTATAAAAAGGGTTATTACGCAATGTAAGTGATTTTCTTTTTGCGAAGCAAATATTTACAATATATTTTGGGAGATCAAGCATTCAAAGTGAAAAAGCAGGATACCTGCCAGGGACATGGGAAGCACGTAAAGGACATCTTTAATTGGGAGAACATGGGATGGTTTTAGTATCTTGGATCTATAAGGAAGCCAACACAGGCTCCTACCCCTATTTTCATTGATCTCTAAGGCTTTAGGCATCTCAGTAAATCTGGAAAACTCTTCCCAAACCATCTTTACTTTAACAGTTCCACTAGTTATTCCTGCAAAAGCCAAAGTACTGTGAAACACAGACAAATCCTGTGACTTTAGCAAATGAGCAAGGTCCTAATATGGGGATTTCCTAGAGCGTAGTTTATTTTTATAAATGTCTGAAATAACCAACAATGCCCAGTTATGGAGACACATCACTATCTGGATGACTGTTCACAGCTGGTATCATAATTTCCGGATCATGCCTTTGGCTTGAATAAAAGTTGCAAAGACATTATGTGGCTTTAAATAGTTGGCTTAGGAGTAGCAGATCAATGCTAGTCAACATCTAACTTCCACATGTGAGTTCCTCTGTGCTGTGGTATTGACAGGGAGCCCAATTTATATGCATGTAGTTTATAAACAGTAAGAATATTGGAAATGAGGTAATATTTTGTATAAACCTTTATTTCAATAGTTTAAAGAACAAGCCATTCAAAACATCTGGAAATCACAGGAACATGAGGCACATAAAATAGCAATATCTTAAATATGCATTAGTAATACAAAGTCATCTTTCACTCCAATAAAAGTTATGACTTCATTTTTCTAAAAATACTTAACCCATGAAATATGTTTAGGTAATACATATATACAGCATCTAATCTTCTTTCCTCTTTCCCGTAGAGTCTGAGACTCTGGTGGTTTCTGTGACAGAAACAATGTGCTGCACCTTGAAGGTTGGATTGATTTGGATGGTACATGCAGACATCATGGCTGTATGTGCATGTAAGAGACAGATCAGGGTTTTGAAGACCATGTGCACATACGTTCCCACAGCTGCTCACCTATTCACAACAACTGATGTAGTTATAAATCATTAGGTCTGGAGTTTCATCTAGAATGCCCCTTTCTATATTGTAACTAAATTAAGACCTACTTTCATTATAACCCCCTGCCCACCAGTGTGCTGCTATGCTTCCAGTGGTGATTTGGTAAAATGTGTTTGTCCTGTCTTAGTAAGCGTGGATTGAGAAATAATTATGGTTTTGATCAGCTACAACTGTTTTATCCTCATCTCTAAGGCAAGTGTTTCTCTTTCTATTTCATAGGGAAGGTCAGCATTAACTTGCACTTCAAAGTATTGTTTGATTTCTTCTACCTCCTTTTCCCAGAACTCTTTGGAGATATCAAACAGTTCGGACAAGTTGACTTCTTCTAAACCCTTCAGGTTCAAAGCAGTGTCAGCAGGGATGTAACCTATGGCAGTTGGCTTGGCAGAGGCTTTCCCTTCAATTCTGTTGAACATCCATTCCAGCACACGGGAATTCTCTCCATAGCCAGGCCACAGGAATTTCCCTTGGCTGTCTTTCCGAAACCAGTTAACATGAAAGATCCTTGGTAGTTTTGCAGCTGGACGATGTGCCATGCTGAGCCAGTGGGCTAAGTATTTGCCAAAGTTGTAGCCAAAGAAAGGTCTCATGGCAAATGGATCGTGCATAATAACTTTGCCTGTTCAAACCACAAATGGAGAATTTAAGATAATAAATAGCACATTTTCTCTAAAGCACAAAGATTCAGATCCTCCCAGGATTTAGTACCCATGGTCCCTTAACCACCCTTCTGCATCTGAACCAAAGAACTTTAACAAACAATATGAGCATCATACTTGATGTACAAAAAAAGGTACAAATTAAATTATTTATTTTAATCAGTGGAAATTAAATTTCTTAAATCTCAAGTCAAGCAGCCTAAGTGAAGATCCTCAAGAGCTGGCTTTCATTGTTCATGTATTTATGTTGAGCTCTAGCAGAAGAGAAAATTTAAGCGTATTTATCCCAGACTATTACAAGCACTCCCTATCAAGGCTTCTGGCAACCCCATGCCTGCACCTTGTTCTGTACGCTTGCCACCTAGGGGATTATTTTGCTTAATTTGACTTTTACAGAGAATTTGGCTTTTAATTCAAGTACAAATATTTTCTGTTGTGCAAATGCATGGATGGCAAAATTAGCTGCCAAGACTGAAATGTGAAAGAGCAGGGGAGGAGGACGGAGCAGGCAGTCCTAAGAGGATTGCTTTTAATACAGGTAGGCAGATTAAATTTTGATTTACCTTTGTGCTCAGCAGCTGCTGTTGCTTCAGATCTCATAGCTGCTCCTATAAATACTCCATGCTGCCAGTTAAAGGCCTCATATACGAGAGGCACACCTGTAAAGAAGAAAATTCAGAGGTCCAGAAACACTCTTCTAACAGGTTTTGCTACCTGAGATACTGCTGTATACCTGTTAAAGTATAATGTATTCTAATTTTTCCTATTTTTAATCAGTTCATTTCCTGCCTTCTTACAGCAAATAAGTTTATATGAATGTTTTCAAAACTAGCCACTGCTTACTGAACTTGCCTGTGTTTAGTTGCTCAGTGGAAGACACCTGGTACCTCATAATCCCCAGCAGTTTTATCATGACCACTGATCCTGTGGTCATGATATTAGACTCAGACCTAGCATTACTTCTATTTTTCCTCCAAATTTAGATTACCTTTAACAGACCTTTAACAATTTATTTTACTTCCTTTCCTGTAAACTGCCTACAGCTGGTTCATTTCTATAACCATTTCCTATCTGAACTAGTTAGACTGCAGCCAAATTGAGACAAGTATGGCAATTTGCTATGTGTCTACGTATTACCCAGATCAGTGGGTCCAGACCTCTCTCCAGCCCTTTATTCTGGAGAAGTTAGTCTAACATGGTTATTTCCTTGCTTTTGCAGCTGTGAAAGCAAAACCTGTGTCTACACCCAGTTGTGTTCCAACCCTTCTGCAGTGGCACTTCAGCTGTTGCATCTCTTACCAGCAGGTCTGCGGCCTCCAAATATTATCCCTTCTATAGGCACGCCTTCGGGTGACTCCCACGCAGGGTCTATGATGGGGCACTGGCTGGCTGGAGTGCAGAATCGTGAGTTGGGATGAGCACAAGGTTCCCCTGCACAGAACAGGATAAAAAGGTCATAATGGCAGAATTAACTTGAATTCAGCAGAGAAAGCCAAGACAGACTGTGGAGTGGGCCAGGTTACCATTGTCTGGGGTCCAATCCTTGTTCTTCCAGGAAGTCAGTGTTACTCCTGGTGGTAATGGCTCATCAATGCCTTCCCAATAGACACCTCCATCACTGGTTTCTGCTACGTTGGTAAAAATGGTGTTCTTGAATATGGTTTTAATAGCATTGGGGTTTGTTTTAGCTGAGGTTCCAGGGGCGACACCAAAAAAGCCATTTTCTGGATTGATTGCCCTTAAGTTGCCTGGAAGTTAAATGACAGAATAGAAGTAAATCAAGTTGTCTTAATTCTATCCAGAATTTTGTAGCATGTTGTGCTGAACCTAAAAGCAACCTGTACTGGACTGTAAAACAATCCCATTTCAGTTTCATACCTTGTTCATCAAATTTCATCCAGGCAATATCATCACCCACACACTCAATTTTCCATCCTGGCAGGCTTGGGTTCATCATGGCCAAGTTAGTTTTTCCACATGCACTAGGGAATGCTGCAGCGAAATACTTCTTTTCACCTTCTGGATTGGTAATGCCCAGGATCTATTTAAAAATTAATGCAACTGTTAAACACAGTCTTTCTTGTACTTTTCATTTTGAAGATTGTCTCCCGGCAAGTGGTAATGATAAAATATTTAATTATTCAAATTTGTTCCTACAGAAGAAGCACCACATAATACAGTTGACAAATAACTCAAACTGTATTTTATTAATCAAAAAGTCTACTCTTCTTGCCCTTAGAATATCTGTAAGGAGTGCTTATATTTTTAAAATGTCAGGTATGTATATAATTCAAACTTATTTTTATTTTGCTGATTAAAGATAGACTTGTATAAACCTATGTTTCTCAGCTGATGTGGAAGAAAACCAGGGAATATTTTTTGCCTGCAGGATTGGAGCTGAGTGAAAGCACTTAGTGTATGGATACTTCTGCACTTCTTGGAGTACATAGATATTTCTTTCTGAGACTGTTCTCTTATGCACTTTGAAATTCTTCTTTTCAGTAGTATTTAATGGTAGTAGAATATTTAAATTTAATTTTAAGGAAGGGTACGCAGCAGAAGTCATTTAGGAAAGGTAATATTTGCAGACTTTGGAGTGCATAGATCTCTTATTAATACGGAAGACAATTTTGAAAACTTGCATTAATCCTTTGCCATTAGACTTGCAGGGGCAATGTGGATGCCCAGTGATGATGTCCAGGCTCTGCTCAAGCACATAGGTCTCCCTACAAGTAGCTACTGTCAAAGGTTCCAAGTCTTTCTTGGTTTCTGATTTTACAGGTACTATTTTAAAATGTTTGGTACTTAACCCTGCAAGCAGTTTCCTATTTCTCATAAGCCTGCCACATGATAAATTAATATTACAATATTAATATCCAATATTACAGGACTATCCATATGAGACCAATTTCATTGATACCAAGATGTGATGTATTTATGTTGAGCTAATTCAGGGTTTAATGGCTATTCAAATACACATGATTTAATAGCTCTTACCAGCATGTGCTCAGCTAGCCAGCCCTCTTCTTTGGCGATTCTGCTGGCAATTCTGAGAGCAAAGCATTTTTTCCCCAGTAAGGAGTTTCCGCCATAACCGCTGCCAAATGAAATGATCTCTCTGCGATCCGGGAGCTGGGCAATCAGTGTTAACTCTGGGTTGCACGGCCAGTTGTTGATTAATGGTTCTGCAGAACAGAATGTTGTACTCATGAATGCAGCAATTTCCATGCTGAATCACACTGTTTCATCAGCATCAAGTCTCTCACAGCAACCCATACCAGATGCTTTGAAGGAAACCCCCTGGTAAGCACTAGGGATAATCATCTCCTTCCCATGAAATTCTTACAGAGCTCAGATTCCTTTAATTGACTTCTGAACCTGTGCTGTTACACAAACCACACTCATCTTCTATGGTGAGTGTCTCCCATGTGCTGAGAATACGCAGTCAGCTCTGAAACATACCCCTGGGAATTCCCAGGGGTGACAGTTTTTAATGTCTCTTACCTTTTAGCGGTAGAGGACATCCAACCGAGTGAAGGCATTTTACAAATTCCCCGTTGCTCAGGGCTTTCAAAGCAGCTGTTCCCATCCGTGTCATGATCCTCATGCTGGCCACTACGTAGGGGGAATCTGTCAGCTCGATCCCAATCTTGGACAAAGGAGACCCAATAGGCCCCATGCTGAAGGGGATGACATACATTGTACGTCCTGCAACATAGGGAGTAGCAAGATAAGGCAAAGAGCAAAACAGGGAACTTCTGAAATGATCTTATTAACATGGAGGTTGCTTCTCACTCCTTTAAAAGCTGTTTGTCTTGTGGGTGTTTCTGATGATGTTTAAAGATCTGTAGTTGTCTGTTTGTCTAACTGTGTAGCAAGAAGTTTTATCTTAAATGCTGAAAGCAACTGTTCAGACAAATTATCTAGCCAGTAGTAAAGGTGAGTGGAGACCAAATTCTCTGTTGGTGTAAATCATTGAACCCAAAGTTATTGCTGGGGATGGAGGTCCTCCATTCTCACCTCACTTATCTGCTGCTTTGCTGCTGAGCGACTTCCTGAAAAAAGTCACCCAAATTTTCCTACCTGACTTTGCCCCTCTTTATGAAGAGAAGAATGCTGGAAAGAAACTGAGGACTAGCCTTGCACAGGCACTTGGATCTATGATAAAGATCCGTATGACGCTAACAAAGTGACTAATATTGGGATATAAACCTAAAAAACCTAAACCTTCAGCTACTATGCTTCTTTAAAGATTACAGTAACTACTACTAGTACTGTCTAACTCTAGAATTGCTATGTGAACTGTCCTTTTCTTGCCCACCTTGCATGCAGCCTGGGAACCTGGTATTGAAGGCTTTCTCAAAATCTTCTTCAGACATCCAGCGGCCCAGCTGGCTAGTTCCAGTTTTAGGAATCGGAGTGGTATCTCTCTGCTCTTGAGTGATGATAACTGTTTTGCTCTCAACTCTTGCCACATCTCTTGGATCAGTGAGAGCCAACCAGCTGCATTTCACCAAAAACCAGGAAATTAGACTTCAATTATCAGTATAGCACTCTTTACCTTTCTGTGGCACTGGTTTAGCACAAAAGGGTACAAAGTTTTGTAAGGCCAAAACTACAGTGACAGGGCCAGTATAACAGACAATCTCAAAAACCAGTCAGATACATTCTCTTGTACAAATGGTTTCAAGACTTTCCAGTACAAATAACAAATTATGTGTCTTAGGAAATTCTGGTTATATGTTAATATTCCTCTGGCTCTTGACTCAGTCTTATTTTCTGTTGCTAACTTCCAGGGAAAAGGAAGAATGAGAATTAATCTTGTTTAATTCTCACTCTCATCAATATGAAGTTGTTTTGCATAGGAACCACAAAATGATTCTTCAGGCAAAGTGGGTGCCAAGAAAGTACTTTAAGTTTTGGTATAAGTGCCTGTGGGATCAGAATCCAGCTTAGTGGATTGGAATCCACTAAGTTAGAAGCATCACAAAAGAAATACTGAGTATAAACATGATCATAAAAAGTGAAGGAGTTTGTTAAAGGGGATTCTTTTTCCCCCTATAAAGAATTTTTGCCATCTATTTACAATAGAGAGGATTGTTTTACATTTTCACCTCTGTGCACAGAAATTTTCCATGAGTATAAAAATGTTCTAGTTGGGCTGTCATAACCATCATCACTACAGCTAAGCATATAATTAACAATGAATAATTTATCTGGTGAATCTTGCCCTTTTCCCTCCCAAATAGTCTGCAAACAGATTGCCAAATTCCTGCACTTAGTTACTCAAAAGTCTTTGCAGATTTCTTCCATGAGGATCTCTTGGTCAGCACGTAATTCGTGAGTATGTACTTGTTGTTAATATTCTCCTTTCATGTTGGGTTAGTTGAGAGAGATGATGAAATATTTGAAAAAAAAAGTATTTGCTGAATACATTACAGTCAAAGCTCATCGGCAGTATATGAATAATGCCTGTACTGAATAATATTTGAACACCCACAGAGCGATTTGAATGCTACGAAGTATTTGATGAATATACTAATTGACTAAAATAGTAAAATTCTTCAAAAGATATATTTGCTAAATAATATTTAACCATTGTCAATGATTAGTTACATAAGTCTCATGACATTATTTCAGTTCCCTAATGTAACTAATCAATAGAGACAATGTACAGTTGATAGTCCAATTGAACAATATGCTTTATGTTCAGTTTTAGAGGAAGAAGCTTGTTTGAGTATTTCACCTATGTAAGCTACAGTGCCAAAATGTTCATGGAAAGCACTATTAAAGGGTTATAAGCAGTTTTAAAAGATAAACAGGATAGAAAATGCATATTGCAATTCTGAGATTATACTTGACTTTCCTTCAGGCTACTCACCAGTTTTCATACTTGCTCAGCTTCTTGATCATGCCTTGTTCTACCATGATGTCCAGAATTTTTTTGTTTTCTTCTTCTGAACCATCACAGATATGAATGCTCTCAGGCTGGCATAGCTTGGCATTTCTTTCAACGAAATCCCTTGCTTCTGGAGGCAGGCTCTGCAAATCCCCCTGGACAACCTTGGGCATGACGTTTACCTCCGCTTTCAACTGCGGGGGCATTATTGAACCTGTAGTGGATCTTGTTGATGGCTTTGAAATACTGATCACAATCTAAAATCAAATATATTTGATACGTTAGCATACTATAACATTCTAACCAGTGTCAATAAGCCTTCCTAACAATGTATTGTAACAGACCTGATAGCGTCCTTCTGCTTTAAAATCAATATAGAGAAGCTGGATCATTGGTAATTTCAAGCTGGAAAAAAGAGGCCATTCTACTTACTGTCTTTAGAAGATTGAGTTGGATGTCGGAGAGGATTTTGCTGTCCCTTTCAGTTGATCCAGTTTCACTTGCTTTGGAGGATTCTTGCAATCACTGGTTTCCAAGGAGGCATCCTCCTTCCTTAAATATTCTTTGTGGTAGTGTCCATCCCCCTAGGTGAGGTGAGGGAGGCTTGTCATTTACGTCACTGCTGGACGTGTTTTAGGACAGTGCCACTGACATTGTCATCATGCAGAGCTGTCAACAAAGCTGCCCTGACGAGGTAATCATTTAACAGGTTCGATTAATGAATGCTGGAAGTGGAGCTTCTTAGCCCCTGGGTTTGCTATTTTGAAGAAGTTACAAAATTTAGCAGTTTAACCAAACTTTGATACAATTTGGCTTTGAAACTAAGTGTGTCATAACTTCTCGGTGTGTGGGATGGGTTGAGTACAAAGAGTATCTGGAACTGGGAACACTGGGGTCGTCCAGGTAAAGCGCAGTTGGCACATTTGGCAGGCAGATGCTCGCTAGTTGGCTGTGAAGTGAAGGCTCGTCCAAGGTGTGTTTACTCACCTTGGGAACATTGCCTGATCCAGGGATAAAGTTCAACAGTGCGCACTGACAGGTCTGAATAACCGCTGTATATGCCTGCCTGGGGGCCTTATTTTTGTCCATGCAATTCTAAAAAAGAAACCAAGCAATGTAAATCTAGATGTTGAACTTCTTTCAGTGCTGGAGAGAAAGTTTTTGCTTATGGCTCACTTGAGGCTTTTGCAAACTGAAGAACTATTTTGTGTCACAAGCTCAGAAAAGGCAGATCAGCAACTGTCTCAGTAATTAACCTCCTCCTTCAAACGTTATCTTTATTTTACTGGGACTCTTATGGGGGTCATAAAATATTAACCGATCTTTAAATTAGTACTCAAAGAAAAGGCCCAAAACCGCTCAGGAATGTGGTTGCACAGTTTGTATGTGTGAAGTGCACTATAGGCACGCGTACGTATACAGACTTGTACATACCTGTATCTGCTGCGGCAGTGTACGACACCAACAGCCGCTACGATGCTTGTAATTGAGGGTAAGAGTGTGACCTCGGACTTCTTGAAGTCTTGCCTCCAATGTTCCTGTCTGTCTTTAGCTCTTTATCTCCCCCTACTCTATTTTACACCACCATGCCCATAAAGAAAGGCTGATCTTCACGTCCATTTGTCCATGCATTCTGGGTGTCTGAAGACTAAAGTATTTCAGACAAATAAAACTAGAAGTAACTCTGCTGCCACTTCATCTCACTACACTTACTCTCAGTCCCAACAAAGCACCTGGGGCCTGGATGAGATGATGCTTTCATGACAAACTGATTTTTTTTTTATATTGATGGGGCTTCCACCATGCATGTAAAATACAGTCAACAGTAGTTTCCAGGACAGGAAATCTGGAAATCCAGAAATCCCAGCTAAGTTTCAGGGAGATCTTTAAAGCAACAAAATTGATGCAAGTATCCTATATAAAGGATGTTCATAACTTGCCACCTGCTCAAGTTCATGCCAGCAATGAGATGTGTTCAGCAAGGCTTTTGCCGAGGCAGCCAGCAGCGACTTGCAAGCGCGGAACAGCCAGGGCTGGCAGAGCAGCATGGACCAGGACTGCAGCTCACCTTGCTGCCCTGCCAGCCTGAAACCCCACGGAGCTGAACCTCACACTGCAGGAACACTTCCCCTGGGACTGCATCCTCTATCTCTCCTGCAAAGCTTTTTATTATGTTTTGTAAACGTAAAGGGAAGAAAATAGTGAAGTAAGAGGCGCTGTCCTTGATGCACTGATAGGCCAAACATTCCTGGAAAGGAAAACAAAAATCTGGTGGGATAAGAGGTGCTAAAGATTGCTCCAGATGGGGCTCAGCCATAAGCCAAGGTAAAATCAAAGGCAGTTTAATAATGACAGTGGTGGTGTTTGTCTTTGGAGCCCACATACTGTGGTGCTGGTGGAGCTGATCAGAAACATTTTGGTCAACCGTTTTCCTTTTAAAACATATCATTAAGTAATTTATTAAAAAAAAAAAATGCAGGATGATCTTCAGTAAGCAGACCTTTTTTTCAGTGAAGTACAAAAATACCGAGTTCTTCCTGCTGGCCAGATAAATCATTATACATAGAAATAACAAAGTAAAACAGCAATGCTTCACTTGTCAGAAAAAAAAAAGAGAAAATGATCATATTGGAGCACAAGTAAAGTCAGAATAAAAGCTTAAAATTGACAGTGCAAGACAGCAGAATTACTCCTAGTGTCTCTTCAGTTTTGAGTGGAGGAAAAAAATCCCCAAACCCGGAGCATTAGTTTCTGCCAATTAAATTATAGTCAGGCAGGTGCTGTGCAAATTTTCTCACACTGCAGCCCTAACCTCCCACAATCTTGCTATACAAACTGTGGGCTTCTCTTGAGAAGATACTAAATATGCCAAATTGGTGGCACTGTGTTATGAACATATGTCCACTAAAAATCACATTAAGGATTCCAAATGTTTTTCATTTGTGACGGCAGCAGGGCTTGAGTGCAGATGTCCACTGAGAATTCTAGACACTTAAGCATTAAATTACTTGTATTTAGGTAACACCTCACATCAGATGATCTCAAAGCATATCACACACATAGTAAGCCTCAAGCCCCTATATAAAACATGCATAGTATCTGGTGCAATGAAATAACTGGAGCATACGTAAATCAGGACCAAGATTTTTTTTCAAGAATCTTCTCATTTAGAGATTCAGCTTTTAGATACCCACAAGGAGGCATTAAAGGTTTAATCTGAACATAGAGAATTCTCATAACTCCTGGTGGCTCCCATAAAAAAAACACAACCAAAACAACAAAACCAAACAAACAAAAGACCAAAAAAAAAAAAACCAACCAAAAAAAAAACCCCACCAACAAACAAAACCAAAACCAGAAGTAGTATCTTCCATAGCTCAGTTACAGTGGTCTTGAGGTGTTCACTCAATACCAGTGTATATTGCCGTTTGCTATGTACATGTTTGCCTTCTGGATTCAGTTTGCTGGAAGATCTCACTAGTGGGAAACATGGGAGGTGTTTCGGGGGCAATGTGAGGTCTTTTTTTTTTTTTTTTTTTTTTTTAAAAAAAAAAAGTCTTGAATGAAAAGTTTTTCTATTTAAATGAGAATTTTTTTTTCTAGTAGTAACTATATTATAATACTCATATAATAGCTGATACAATTTCTTCAATCAAACTTTTTTTGGCACTTCTTCTCTGTGCTTCTTGACACTTGAATGTGATGCTCATCAGGTGTATTCTTGGAAGCTGTCAAATTATTTAAATGAGTGTGAATCTGACATTTCGAGATGATAGTGTTCAACAAGTGCCTTGAGAAGAGTGTTTTCAGGATGTTTGCTTTGATGGACACTGTTCAGGCTGTTCAAAATTGAGGTTTTGGGCACTTCAACTTTTACTGACTTGCTGCAACTCAATGCAATAAATGTAAAGGTTCTTACATGCTCAGGAAAAGTGTCATAAAGCTTAACTCATCACTAAAACCGAGGTGCAACAAAGCACTCTCAATGAGATCTGGAAGTTGTTACTGACATACAATAATACTCAGAAATTCTACTCCCCTCCCATTGCTAATTATCCTACAAATTGTCACCTCCAAAGAGTTTGTCACTTGGATTTTTTTGTTATAAAATTGTAGCTTTTTTTTAAAGATTCTCTGAGCTATTCTGTTAACAGAAGAACATTGCTTCTTGGCTGTTATTTTTGCTGTGAAGTTGTGCTCAACTGATAGTGAGCATGCTGCAATTGCTGCCGGACGGGATGTCGCACAAGCCCAGATTCAAGGGCAGCCCTTCCAAGCATACAGCTCACAGACCGGGGCAGGGACGGCTCCCTCAATTTCCAGAAGAAAACGTGAACCATGCAAATTGCCTGCAGTTGCAAAAGAGTCTGTGACGGAGCCAAGTGTTTATTCCAGACCCTGCACAGCCCTGTGTGAGATTTCGGCCTCACAGCCCTTTTCTTACAGGCGGTCCTTCGGCACTGACCTGGCTGCAGGAGGTTTGGGGGCTCTGGCCACACGTGCTGCACAGTTTTCTCCTCGTGTGCCATGTGAACCGTAAGACTGAGCCTCTGGGACCAGGAAAAACAGGTAGTGGTAAACTACGAGCACAGTGCTTCCCTTCTTACCTGCCTCTCTCCAACCCTAAAAGATGCAGTATTTGTCTTGGGCAGACTGTAAGATATACCATTTCTGGATCGCTAAGGTGCTGCAACTTTTTTTTGCCTATCTTTAAGTGCTGATGGCAGAGGAATGAGAAAGGGGAAAAAAATAATCCCCAGATTTATTGTGATTAGATTGCAATTTCATTAGCCTGTCCAACATTTTCAGCATGACAACAGACATGCTAAAACATGTCAAACAACAAACATTGTCAAAACAAACAGAAATAAATCTCCGCAGAGGGGAACATGTATTAGTGTGCGTTTATGGTCTCCAATAGAAGTCACCAACCTTTGATCCGTAGTTTAGTATCAGCTTAGGTGATCAATCCTGGGCTGTATTTTAGGGAAAGTCCTGGCTGTGCCACAGTCCATGCCGAGGCTGATACTATACCACAAGACGACTGGTCTCTTGCTTGTTATTCTTCTGCTTTGGCAAATAAACTATTTATTCTTTTTTATTCTCTTTTCCATTTTCTATTGCAAGGAATAAAAACTGAAGTCTTGGCTAGGGTGGTACTGTGACACATCCAGACACTGCCTGTGAAGGATACTGGGGGTTTAATTTCCTCCTGTCACACTGGTGACCCTTCTCAGCAGCACAAGACTCTGATTGGAGTTTGAACTCTGATTTCGCACTGAATCTCAGGTGAGAGACGGCACCCCGCATGCAGAGCAGCAAGTGCCTCCCCATTAATGGTGTTTGCTCAATTAGCGAGTCTGAGCAGCATGTTATTCACTGTTCACCCTTCTCTCTCACCAGCTCATTAGCTCTGGAGATGCGATTGATTCATGTAATCTTAACCTTGATAAGTAGTTGCTCTTTTGGAGCTATTTCTCAAGCTGTGACTCTACTCTGGGGACTCTTCCCTGTAGGAACACTGTCCTCTCTTTTGTAAAACCCATATCAGGAATCAGTGTGAATATGTGAGCGATGAGCTCTGTAGCCACTGGTATCTGACCAGTGGCCAGGTACGTATAACCCTGTCATGTGTGAGCTCTGGAGCTCTTCTCATCTACTGCAGAAGATCTAATAGGCATGTGGAGAGTATGGGCCCACCAAGACTTCAACTGAGTTCACCTTAACTAGCACAAGGTTGATAAGAATACGACTATGATTTTTGCATGATTACTGCACTTTTTTGTTTTTGGCTGGATGCACAGCAGAACCACAGCCAGAAGAGAAGGGGACAAACTGTACTAAACAGAGTGGAAAACAGTTAGCATAAGGTTGTGTGTTTCCCTTCACCTATGCAACATCTGCTCTGCTCAGTCATACAAAGCCCAGATGGCACCGAGATTCAGCTTTGCAAATAAAAATGGTAACCCTTGCCGGAGCGAAATCTGTTTACCACAGAGCTGTGTGTTTGCAGCTGTCAAGTGCTCCCTGCTTCCTGCCTGTGGAGGGGGTACATGACAAATCCTTCCACACAGGTTCAAGCAGCAGGAGATTTTTCAACCTCTTGCTCAAGAGCAGTCTTCTGGCTTCCTGTGGACAACTAGAGTCCTGCTAACCATGCCCCTTTACAGAGACTTCACCTCCTCAGGCCTTAAGAAAAGACATGGCAGCACCTTCTAAAATTAAACTTGTTTATTATTTTTTCTAGGATGAGTTATCCCTGGCTCCTCTTGCTCTGTCCTCTTGCATGCCGTTCGTTATTTCTCTTTGATCCTTTGCTTGCTAGCATCACTCTGTTGTCAGTTGTCATTTCAGGGTTACACAACTCTCTACCTGACTGGCAATGTGCTTTTCTCATGTATTTAAATGCTTCCATTTACCTTTTTTCTCTCTTGCCATTTTTCTCTCTCATTATATGCAGTTTGACCCACTGGACACAGTTCTTTGTCCTTCATGATCTGACTTCTTTAAAGAAGGATGGCTTTAACCAGTAAGCGTGGGTGCAGATTCTGAAGGTTTAGGTTCTGTTTCTTCATCTGCTATGAATTTCCCATTTTACTTTGAACGTGTATCTTTACATCCCCAAGCTTTTTTCCTTTCTGTGGGAAGGGGCTTGGAAGGTGATAATGCCAATTTCTCTCTGTTCTTGTGCATTCTTCCTAATTTGGTTGATAGTTCCTGGCTGGAGGAGTTCAAAACCTAATTAGACAAGATCATTATCTCTTCTAATCTTTGTATCTGTGCCACAAATAGTCCCTGCTGGGTTCTCTCTACATCATTGTAATGCAAATAGTATGTTCTTATTTGAAATGAAAAACATTTACTATAACCTGTTTTCTCCTTTGATAGCAACATAAAAGCACCAACTTGGGCTGAACGATGTTTTCTGTTTCAAGTGAGATTTGTTCTACATTTTCTTCCCAAGAAAATAGCTTTGATGAATATTTCAAGCATTTTGTAACACAGGATAGAGAAGCTGATTGTGCAGAAATAAAAGCCAGGCTACATCTAAAGGTCAGAAGGCAAATGCGCCTATGTCAAGCACTACATACCTTTTGGTTCTTGAACCTCACCACTGTAGGAAAATCAACGTTACAAAAAACCAATTTCCTCTGTAATAGATCCTGTGTTTACTGGAAAACTCTGATGTGTTAACATGTCAGGTGAACTCTTACATACTGTACACTTATGCATAGCATATTTATAACAGGGAGAAGGCAAACATGAGTGGATGACAATGGGATTTTTTTAAAACGTAAAAAGCATTTTTGTTTTGCCAGACAAGTACCACAAGTATGATTATTGCTACAGACAACACTCAGTAAAGAGGTAAGAGTTCAACTGGGCCCCAGAGATCATACTTTTAGGAAGATAGAATTTACTCTGCTGTACATGCTTCTGTTGACTGACTGCTTGCACCTGTCTCCAAATTTACTGATTCAGGATGATTCACATCCATATGATGTCTACTTAAAGAGGAACCTCTTGTACATATTAGTTTAAGCTCATGTATAAATTAAGAGCAGCCAACTTGCATTCTGCAAATATAATCAAAGAAGTAACCCACTTGTTAACCTTGTATAGTTCAGGTATTTGCGTTGCAACAGCACTAAGGCAGTACCTCGTTATTTTGGGTGAAGCATAAATGTGCTCTGCCCAGGAGATCTTACTGTTTAAGACAGAACAAAAGTATTAATGACTGATCAAGAGACTAAGTTTGTAGAGGCAGCTCTGAACTGAGTAATAACCATTATTCACAAAACAAGTCACCTACATAGAAAGCACATGAGAATAGCTACCTCCTCATCTTGCTGCTTAAAAAGATTGAGAACTGTAAGGCTGCCTTTGTTTGTTCTTGTAGGAGCACAAAAGATGTACAACTATGTTTGCTAGACCATATACAACTATGCCTGCTATACCATACTTCTGCTACCAGTTCCTGATGGAGAGGCAGAGGGCTATCTGGATTTGGTCTGTAAGTGATGATTAGTGACTGTAGCAAGGTGGAAGACTAAGATTTAAGGTATCTCTGCTGATAAATATCAAGGACTAAATCACCCGCCGTCAGTGAAATCACACTAATATATGTGTCTCTAAATATGCCCTTAAATTCTGTAGCCCATTCTTGATGTCTCTGTATTTTTGAATTGAGAAGCTTGATTCAGGCTCCTCAAACTTTAGTGCCCATGCCGATTTGTGATTTGAGCTGGAAAAAAAATTACACAGGAAACCACTGCTGTTCTAAACCCACCAACTCCTTCCTGCTGATTTTGCAAGGTTTAATGTGCACTTGCTGCATATCCACGTGGAAGCAGAATTTGAACTCCTTTGGGTGGTACATCTCACTTATTGATTTATTAGGACAATGATTTAATAGTCTCATTCTCTGGTGATCCTATTAACTTCCAAGCAATGGTGCCTGTTTAGCTGTGCACAAAGAGCTGTTCTCAGAACTGTTTTCCTGATTAAAGATTAACAATGTCATAAAAGCAAGGAAACATGGGCATCCTTGGAGTTTGTTTCTTACATCAGTTGAGTTAAACCTTTACTATCTTTTCTCCCTCTGTATCTTCACTTTGTGTTTGGCAATCAAATTCTGCACAGCGCTAGCACGTTTCCTCCAGTTTAGTCAAAACAAGAGGAAAACTTTCTGCCTTTTAAACTTTTAACTCTTTGACCCTTGCACAAACAGCAGCAGGAACCTTTACTAACTAATGAAGGGGAGTTGTCTTTAAAACTTTCTGTGCTATCTCTTGGATTAAAGAGTATTCTGTAAAAACAGTGGAAGTCAGTGAGGTGCAGTTAACTGTATAACCATGCTAATGTCTTTGGAAATGGAAGAAGCAATATGCTTCTCAAGTAAACATCCTTCTTCCAAACAGACCCAGGCACGCAGATCTGCTGTTCGCCACAAGCAGCAAATGGTGCATTGCTGGATGGTAGAATTGTTTCTAAATATATCATGATGAAACTGTTAATAGATAAATTGCAATTATGGTTAATATTTTTTAGACCACTTCCCTGACTTGTGTCTGAGTAATCAATCATCCCTGGTACTTTCAGCTCCAATAAGCTTATGTTAAATACTTCCCCTTTTATATATCCCACATCTGTATGCTATTATGCCCTGGGTTTTTTTTGTTATGCTATATATTTATAACCGTTAACAGTACAGAGTGATATTTTAAAAGCATGGGCAATACTTAAAAGCATTAAGTCTTTTAACTCAATAGAAGTTGCTCCAGTTCTTCTACAAGAACTGCTCATATTTTAAGAGACGATTTGTCTTCTCAAAGTCCAGATGAGCACTAGATGTAGAGCAAAGCAAGGCTTTCCCTATGCCTTAGGCACAGCCCATATCTAGCTGATCATGAATGAAGAGCTCAGTCCAAGCAAGCACTGTGCCTTCAAGACACCTCTGCAGCTCTCCTCATCCTTGCCTTTGTGCTGAGAAAGAGAAGTGATAATTTATAGCCAGACTAGACACTAGTCAATCAATACTCTCCAGGACAACTTCCACCTGTCTTTGCTTTGCTATGCTCCCATCTTCCCTTTGCTTTGGGGAGTAAGTAAGGGAACAAGTAGGATTGTATATTCTGAAGTTCTTGGGTCTGAGGTCTGACTAGTTTTATATGACCATAGAGAAGGGGACCAGAGAATTGTGTTCTTTTGAGTAGACAAGAAATCCAAGTCAGATCTGAATTCTAAATTATGTCTGCTAGAATAAACTGCAGCTCCCATCTTGGAACCAGAGGTGTGAGGGGGAAAAATAAAAACAGAAATATTTTAATAATATTCTTCTTTCCAAGCGATCAGTATCTTTCTGAAGTTCAGACTGTAAAATTTTTCTTGAGAGTCTTCCAGGCCAGCCCTGAAGAACTAAGTTAATTCTGAATCTGCAACTTTCAGTTGCTTAAAACAGCATCCAAAAGAATATAATATTTTTTTTAACTTTAATTTTGCTCATTAGCTGACATGCTTTCATTTTCTTTTTTTTTTTAATTAAGATTTTTGGTGGTCTCTGAAAAAGTGCTTCATCTGTGTGAAAGTGGGACACTAAAAGAGCAAGCTGACAACAGCACCAGTAAGTACAGCAAAAAGATTTCAACCATTTAGTGACAACTTTATAAACTGAGCGATATTTAATGGACCCACATGAATCAGAAGATTTTATGAAAGTATACTGCTTTCTCTGAAACAGGTGATGGTGTGAAGGAGGTTATCCACTGCTGTCATTATTAAGGGGGGGGCAATATCTCACCGCAAAACAGGTGATGAAGGTAGCAGTTGTCCCTGGTGTAAGAGCAAAAGTAAAGGTGTGTATGTTTTCAGAGCGGTGTTAGGGCACACAGATACCACTACAACAGGTGCAGTGTGAATACGACATACACTTGGAAACAAAAGCGAGACATTGGAGGAAAGTGAAAATGGAAAACTTTCCAGGTGCCAGGTGGAAAATTATATTAAAGCTGTCAAAATAAGTCACAACAAAGACTGGGTTTTCTCGTAGACTAACAAGAGTCATGTTCTGGAGAAGAATGGAGTTTTCAGCTACAAGATGGAATACCATAAATTAAACAATTATGAGCATTGGAGGTTAAATTTGGGCTTCTTTGGCTGTTTTGCTTTGGTGTTTGTTTTTTTTTTTTTCTCTTTCAAGTGTACTGCAACAGTCTTGATTTACTCTGAGTTTTGTGGACAGGTCAAAAATGTGTAAATAAATCACACTGTTATTGCTTCACATAGTTATCTATTCTGGGCCTAATTCCAAACCCATTTAAATTGACGGCAATCCTTCTGTTGGCATCAGAGGATTGTACTTTAGGACCTATGATAGGAAGATGGGAGTGCAAAGCATACGCAGTTAGAGGCTGGTTATACAGCCTCTACAATCAACCAAAGTGATTTTCTAAATCACAGGAAGGGAATGAAACTGAAGACTTAGAACTACCTTCAAGGTCAAACATGCTTTATGTACATGGCAACGGAGCTTTTAAAAAAGTCAGCCCATTTAACAAGCATTAAGCATCATAAATATTATAAAAGATATTCAGATTTCAGACTGACAATCTGAACAGATAATCCAGTATTCTACTCATCAAAAAAGTCAGATGTGCTCTTTGTACTTAGGTGGAAAAACGCAGATCACAACAAAGTTTGCTGTGTTTCCTTAGAGCAGTCAAGAATAGAATTCACTCTCTGATTAAGGATTTTAGTAGTCTGTGTATTCGCTTTCATGCACTGGTATATTCTTCTCAGCAACTTACCTGCAATTTTGTGGCAGAATTTTGTTTCTTTATGTAATGCTACTTTAGCACAAGGAAATGTGCCTACATTAAATTTTTTATATTCCTTATAAAATACTTCTAACAAAAAATAGTTCATATTGAGTATGTTTACCCCCCCCAAAATACAATTCTGACTTTAAAAGGTCCTCTATTCTTTTTTTGTGACAGACTTTTCATGCAGGCTGTTACCTGTTAGAAAGAAATAGATCCTTTAGAGGAGTGGGTAGAAGCCTGATTCCAGTTAGAGATAGATGATGCAGTAGGCAGCAGTGGTAACTGGAGATTGTATACACAATAGACTGTAACAGCCATTATGGAGCTGTTAACCTTTACTGTGTTAAAACATAATTAGAAAGTGGTTGAATTTGTAGATTGCTGATCCAAGTGGTTCCTTTAAATTCAACAAAAATGAACTGAAGGGCTATTCTGCATTTGAGTTATAAATCCTCAAAAATATTAGTTTCTAATGGAAATAATGACAGACCTTTAACTGTAGCTGCATGGATGGTGCTGGTGTTAATAATGCAGAAGTACAAGGCAGGACAGCTCTTGGATGCTGGTAACCGTTCAAGTGCAGAAAAACTCATTAAAATGACCTAAAGGAGGGTATATTATTACAACTTTTTTCTTCAGTGCCTTTCAACTATCATAATTGCACAGTATATGCAGCAACTTGAAAAGATTCAGAAATGTGTAAGAAGTATAATCTCTGGTTACAGTTACCAGCAGCATAATTATATTAATATATTGTGTATTCTGCATCCTGCTCTTTGGGTTTGAGAGCCCACAGATTCTGTAGATGATGAATAACGTGGTATCTAACTAAAATATCAGCCCTAAATTGCTGGAATAGATATTCAACCTTAAATAATTGCTTGAGATCTGTTGATCCCAAGTAACACAATAGTTATGACTAATTTGCAGTTATTAAATGTAAAAATTCTATATTCTTTTTGCATTTTGGATTCTACAGATTCGTGAATAGCAGTAGTTGTTGTCAAAGGTATTTATGGGAGTTACAGGACCTTGCTGTCTTTGAAGATAAGGCCCAGTAAGGTCAATAACCTAAAATCAGGCTTGTCATTAGATTTGTTTTTCAATATGTGAAGGTTTTAATTTTTTATTCTTACCACTTGTTACAGTGGCCCCGCTGATGTACTTTTCATGGCTGCATCCTTTGCAGTACTCAGAATCACTGGCTTTTCCAGTGGTGCTATATAGCCCTGTTATCTCAGGCACCCACAATACAAAAATAGTAATAATGTCCCTGCCAAATTTAGTGGAGAAGGGGACCCAGCAGTGCTAAATGTACTCAGAAAGACACTGTATAATATTGGCTTTGTGCAAAACACCACTTCATCTGATGGAATAGAACAACTAAACAGGCTGGCAGCACTTGCTGCTATTTTGTGCTGAGGAAGCTTCACAAATGCCAGTTTTAATAGGTACCCCCAAGGCAAGGAAAGCCATGAATTGGTTAGGGGTTTTGTTTTGTTTAAAGTTCAGTACATGGTTTAGCAGGATGTGGACCATGCTGGGCTGCAGTCACTTTGCAATGCACTGTACTTTGCAATGCCTGAACTAGTATTTAGAGATAAAGCTCCAAATCTGTCCTTTGCACTAGTGTATAATAGAGTATTTAACAGTAAGAGGGCCTTATAAAATGTCTGATGGTTGGAAATTGCTAGTCTGGAAGGGTACACGAGATTAAATGTTAAGTCTCTCAAATTGTACAGGTTTACCTGAAAGACATTTTTATAATGCCTTCAGAGAACTCTTAAGTCTAAAACTTCTTTTTCTCATTGAATAACCAATCCTGGCCTAAAGTATAATGTAATGATGCTTATATATTGCTGTACTGCCTCTGCAAATGTACTTCAGCCAATTTTGTAAAATACTTCAGCTCCCAGGGTAAGAGGATGCTGCGGCACTAGCAGTCAGCCGGCTCTTCAGCAGCACTCCATGGCACCCGGGCTGAAGTGTTTCAGAAAAAAAAAAAAAAAACAGAGAAACATGGGAAGTACTTCAGATATTTTTGCAAGTGGAGAAACCAATTGAGGTCAGCCCTGTGGTCTCCAGCCAAGTGGGAGCAGAAGGTTAAGGGCCTACAATTAAGACTGAGAGAGATCTTCATCTAAGACTTGAGCGTGACAAAATGGCAGGCTGCTTTTCCAGGAGGCCTTCCTGCCTAGCGTCATGCATTTGCCACACTTTCGCTGTGAGGAGACGGGCTCTTTGCTGAGCATCGGGCATGGGCCTTGCACGGAGAGGCCTCTGATGGTTCGCCCATGTCAGGGCTTTGTGTTCCTCGGGGAATTAACATGTGAGGAACGAGCTTTCCCCCACGAGAGATGCTGCTCATGAGTGGGCTTCCCCCCCCTCCCTGCCGCTGAGGGGGCGGACTCCCCGCTGGGGGTGCGGGGCCGCCATGCCGAGGTGCGCAAACGAGAAGTGTACCCACGCCGCAAAGCCCTTTCTCTGCCCGCCCTTCCCTTCCCCGGGGGCTGGGCCCGCGGCCGCGGGCGGGGGAAGGAGGGCGGTGGCCCGCAGGTGGGAGGGTTCCCGCTGTGGGGCTGTAAGGCAGATTGGGGTGGGGGGAGCCGCTGGCCAAGGGGCAGGGAGCGGTCGAAGGGGTGAAGGCTGGGCGGGAGGCGTTGGGAGTGGGGCTGCGAGCAGGGGTGGTCGAGGGGCGCAGAGGGTGGCTGCTGCTGTGGTAGGCAGCGTGCGGCTGCGGGCCAGCGGGGTGGGCCAGGGGCCGGGGTGCGAGGCACGGCCAGGGCGTTGTGCTGAAAGCCTGTGATTTGCCCTCGTTTTTAACCTCGCCTTTTGAACAGGTTCACTCAGCAGCGTAGGTGGCCTTAGGGCTGCTGGAGCCTTTCACCAAAATCAGAGGTGCAGAAAAGAAAACGGGGACAGAAGAGTGTGACAGGGACAGGATAACCCTGTGAAGGAGAGGAGCAGTGCCAGTGACCACAGTGAGGGACTCGAGATGCGGACAGGGGCACATCCCTCCCCAGAGTGGTCCCTGTCTCCTGAAGAGGGTGAAAAACACTTGCTGACGCTACAGACAGTGTGTCTGAAGGCAGAGGAAGAGGAGTTGGAGGGAGCCTGCCAGATGACTGCCCACCCGCAGGAGCGGATGGCGGTGGCAGCAGTGGCCGAGGCAGTTGTGCTGCAGCAGTGGCAGGTTGTGCTGCACAGCGTGCCGGTGGGCATGGCTGTAAGTATGTGGGAAGGTATCTGTGGTTTTTATGACTTAAGGCTGACACAGATTAATATTTTGCAAGAAGGAGGGCAAGCAAAGAATTCAGCAAGCAAGCCAGCAGAGAAACCCCAGACTCACTGATGTACAAGTTCTGGTTGTGGTGAAGATGGCGATATGTTACTGTCACACTAATTTCGTTCTGACTTCAATATTATTTTTTTCTAGGCATTTAAATTTGTTGGACTTAAGTATCTAATCCTTTGTACAGCTTTGTATAATCTTATCCCATGTTTTAAAAAGCAGACTAAAACTTTAGCCTTTCTAGATGACTAACTTGTTGAAATTCAGATGAGTTTTTAAGTCAGTTCGCCAGTTTGGTGCTATTTGTAGCATTAGACAATTTCCCTTCTCCTGCCTTAGTACAAGACTGCAGTCCTTGTTAAAGCTGGATGTGTAATATGGTCTGTTTTGAAATGCATCTTATTAAAAAGATAACCAAACATTTATATTTATACTGTTAGCTATTGGTTTTAGAATAATTTTTTTTATTTTAAAATTCATGTGCCACCCTAGATTGTTTCTGAGTACAGTCATATTTAAGTTTATCTAATGCAAAAAGTATCACAACCTTGTTAATTGCTGTGTGACTAAGAAAAATATATAAATATTGCAATTTGGCTGCAAATGTCCTGTATTCGTTTGGTAAAAAACTGAGAGTGTATTTTCTTGTTGTTCTCTTTTAAAAGGTAAATGTACCGAAATTAAATTTAATTTTTTTTTTAAATGAGGATACAGGTTTATATGTTCCCAGTGCTGTAATCTTAAAATTATACTCTGAAATTTTATATAAAATTTTGAAGAGCTAGGGCTCGATTTCAGTAATTGTTCCACTCCCAGTTAGGCTATTATATGTTAAATGCAATTTTTTTGTTCCAGTTTTGTCCATCACATTTAAGCCTGGAAATAAAAATAAATTAGTAACTTGCATCTTATTAATAGCTCAGTTGTTACGCTACTAGTGATTGCCTTTGATTGGGGAAGTAGTAAGATGTTTTCTTTTTAAAATAGATTGACAGAGATAATCATACCATTGAGTTTGAAAGTAAGGTCCAGCAACTGACCCCATCTGAAGAGGAGGGAGAAAAGGAACTTTTTTTCACTCTTGAGGAAGTAAAGAGCCAGAGCTGCAAAGCCAGTGATGATTTGTCAGACTCATGCGATGAAGATAAAGAGCAGGAATATGCAAGTCCATCACAACAAACAGTTGTAAGAAACCCTAAGAATCCAAAAATTCAGCTTTGTGCTCCACATGGGAAAAAAGGTAAAAAGTTAATAATCTTTGTAGTTAATTTTTTAGATAACATATGTTAAGTTAGATTTTGTAGGGAGGTTGAAATTTTATATTAAATATTCACAATGTTAATTGTTAAGTTCAGATTCGGTGGAAGTTTGGAAGAAGGAGTAATATCATTCAACCTTAAGTGATAAAAGGTACTTGTTCAGGCTGATGTCATCTGCATTGTGTTCAGGAGAGACATGTTGGATGGCATTTAGAAATTAATGGGTTTTTGAACAGTATCTGGTATTTGAAACCTCTAGGGAGATTTCAAAGTTAGTACTGTATAAACGGCTTTGAATAAACCTAGTAGTTTACTTTGTTTTCCTTAGTTCCCACATTCAGCTTCAAAATGTGCTTCTTTGGGGATTTATGGATGAGCTTAGAGTGGTTCTGAGTTGCTGGCTGAGTGTGGGGGGCAAGTGTCAATGCCTGCCAGCAAGGAGTATCTCCCAGAACTTAAGTAAAAGTAACAGAAAATGGCTGGAGATTTTAGGAACGTAAAAGTATGTTGCAGAAGTTAAGGACTGTCTTAGAAAGGAATAGGTAAGTGACTGTTTCCCTAGAAACTGTGTATGTGCACTGTAAAAGTTGGATGACATCAATAATGTTGAAGAGTCTGTAAGCATATGTGTGGTAGTATGTGGATATTAAGGTATCTTGGCTGAGGTTCATTAAAGTATGGGTATTATACAAATTGTTAATGTCCCTTGTTTCAGTTACTGCATTTATAGGAAGCACATTTGAGCAGCTTTAACAAAGCTAATAATGTTCTTTTGTGTGGGCATGACTCCACAATGAATAAATAACAATAAAGTGATTTTGTTTGCCACTATTGAAGTGAAGTGTTAGCTGCACATCTCTGTGTGATATGAAGCATTGCATAAAATACATTTTGGTCTCAGCATGAAAATCATTACAAAGAGTGCACTTGGGAGCCGAGACAACTGTTCTGGAAAGTCTCTTCAAATATGACGTATTTGCCATTTCGCAGTTTCAGATCTTCTTCAAAACTAAAAGTGTTGTACATTTATTCTTAACTTGTTAAGCTCAAAAGAAATTCATTACTGCTGTGCCATGAACTTGGAAATGTTATGTAATCCAGAAAGCATAACTTTATTCTGATTTCTTCAAGGAATTGACCTTTTTTTTCCTTAAATTCAGCTGATAAATTTAGAGGCTTTTACATCATAATGTTTTTTACATACACTTTACGGATTCAGGACTACCAGAAAGCTGAGAATAGCTTAACCTCCCGTTTCCAAATCTTCGAACAAGCTTGCTTACTGCTAATTATACAGTTGTCATCAAGTGTGTTGCACAAATTTTAAGTGCCTTGATGAACTGTGTTTTAATGATGCTATCAAGAGAGCGAGTTTCATCCTGTCTTGGACGTGAGAGCTAGGCTAGGAGCTAAATTTCCTGGGATTAGTTTCTAACCTATGTCACTAACACGACACAAGTATTTTGGGCAAATCACTTAAGCCTTAAATAGATACAATAATTTCTGACAGATTGATTTTTTTTTTTTAATGTATTTTAAAGTCCTTTTATATAGAAGTGTGAAGTAGTTTTGCCCAAAGTAGGGGAACTATATTGAAATTGGTACTATTTTTTAAAAAAGTAAAGTCATTATTTTGTAGCTTGTGCAATCTAAATGTGTCTTTGTTCTCACAGGAGAGAAACCAGTTCTCAGCTGTGGTTTGTGCACGTTCACCTCACTCAGAGTATCAAGTCTTAACCGTCATATGAAAACCCATTCTGATGAGAAATGTCATGTGTGTCACCTCTGCCTTAAGGCTTTTCGTACAGCTGCTCTCCTGCACAACCATGTGAATGTACATACAGGTATCTAATGTGTGAAAATACTTCATTTTACATATTGTGAGCAAAATTTCGTTAACAGGCAAATGATTTTATCTTAGAGCTGTATTCTGTGGTCATTTTGTGCTCAGAAGTTTCTCTGATTTTGTTTGGAGTTCCACAGTGGAAAGACATGATCTGTAGTTAGTAACTTTCTGTGTATGTATTCATTTATTTTGTTAAATACCATTCTAAAATTTTTTGGCAACTGAATATTGACTTCAACTGTGTCTGATTCCTCTGTGCATAGTAGATATTTTTGTGATGGTTTTCATTTTGCTATGAAACCATATGAAGCAAATTGATAAATCGTGTTTATAATAACCCTGTGGTGTACATCTATTGTATATAAAAATTCAGAATCTCATGAAAAAATTATGCATGTTGATTTAAGGCAGACAAATCATATTATTGTGTTGTTAAATGAAATTCTAAGAAACAGTATGTTCTTACAGGGACCAGACCCTATAAATGCAGTGACTGTGATATGGCATTTGTGACTAGTGGTGAGCTTTCACGACACAGACGTTACAAGCATACTTTAGAAAAACCTTTCAAGTGTTCAGTGTGTAAATATTCTAGTGTAGAAGTAAGTATAGCCTTACTGAATCTTTTGGGAGGGTTTGTAGACTTTCACGTACTAAGATTTTGATGTAGTGTCAAGTTACAACATTTTTGCAATATGTGTTCTGAATTGGAAGAAATGACCAAACTTCTGGTGGCTGTAATACTTCAATACTGTAAAAGAGGGCTGCACAGACTGTAAAGGTAGGGATATCTGCTGGATCCTAGGAATCAGTGGCCTGTGTAGAACAGCATCGAAACAAAGACCATCAGGCTCCGCTAATGGTCTTGGATCGCACTGATGGATTAAGTGTCTGCTGTATTACTGCAAGATAGCTGATTACTAAAACTTTGTGGTGACATGCATTTCATTTGTACGCACGTCTTTTCATCCCCATCACCCCTGGAAAAAGGAAGAAGTAATCTGAATTCCTTGAATCCTTACTTTGTCCATGTTGTAATATTTATAAATTAGTTGCTTCAAATTAATTCTTGTACAATTACTTGGCTTTTTTTAACCTAGTTACATTTTAAGGGTGTTTTCCTTTTTATTGTACTAAAATTGCTGCTAGACAACGTCTTTATGTGAGTTTGGTCCTACTTTATCCTTCATTCCATATACTGTAAGAGAAGACTAGCTAATGTCTAAAATGAAGCACAGGTATTGTATTTATATGCTTGATGATGATTGAAATTTTCTTAATCTAGAAATCAAAAAGTTAGAGATTGCCTAACTGAAAAAGTAGGCTTTCAGTCATGCACCTGTGATTCCTGTGATTGAATCGCAGTCACCTATAATTGAATCACTGTCACAGTTTAGTGGATATTCAATATCTAAATTTTTTATGTGCTGTGTCCAGATATAAAGCTGTAAGCAAGCCTGAGCTTTATTCCTCGCACCTTGTCTTATTAATTAGATTTTGGATAGCTTGTATCTTTAAAACCTTGTCAGTTTATATTAAAGTATCCTATTCTGTCCCTTGTTTCGATAAGGAGATATTCAGCACTCATTGCTGTTGCAGAACTCTTCTCAATATTGCTGCAAACTTTGCGTGAATGAGTAGAGCTGAAGGAGTGCTCTAGTAACACCATGCATGTGGTTTAACTTGTGTATAGCAAAGATTGGCAATCATATTTAATTTTATTTAAGTGAATAGTGGTGTAGATTTGAGTGGATCTAGCAGTGAATTCATTAAGTATGTTTATAAATGGAGGAATTGAACAATAGGTAACTCCTAATTTTAGCTTGCAAACCTAAAATACTTATGTAGAACATATTACAAGAATAGTATGAAAAAGTAGAATGAATTAAACTTTTGCAATGAAAGTGCTTCATTGGGACTTGAAGGTGAATAAAGACTTTGGTTAATGAGTTTGATCTTTCATTTATTTGCCTGAGTACTTTCCAATAATTTTATGTTTGGCATATCCAAGTAGCCTGAAGGCAGTAGGTATCCCCTTCAGCTGATTTTAAAATTCTAGCTTTTGTGTTCATATTGTAAAATTTCTCCTTTTGTTTATATAGACACTAAACATAGTAGTAAGATCACCTGGGGAAAGAGTACAGAAATGTTACCTAAAACCACAGCAGGCTGATTTTACAGGAAAAAACGAGTTGGGGGGGAAGAGGGGAGAGTGCTAATTCTGGGATTAGTGCAGTATTGCAATAGATATATTCTGTAAAATGACTTGTATTTATTTGTGTCTCTAATGTAAAGTTATTGTGGAAAAACTCTTGTTTTTATACTAGGCAAGCAAAATGAAACTACATATTCGCTCACATACAGGAGAGCGTCCTTATGCCTGTGACCTTTGCAGTTACGCTAGCAAGGATGCGTACAAACTGAAAAGGCACATGGTAACTCATTCAGGTAGGACTCTGATGTAATGATCAAGTCTATGTCCTTAACCCTATGAATGTTAAGGGCCTAGAGTGATCTAATTTCAGATCTAATTACTACTTTTAAAATTTAGTATTTTGAGTAAAAATATGCCTGGAAAACATGTTCTATTTAAGCTTTGTGGATTTGGCTGTTGGAAGTCTAGCTGTACAGTGCTAGTAGTTACAGTCTTGCTATTCTTCCTAAACGTTTTTTATGTTAGAAAAGTATTTCATTTATGTGGTCGTGTTTTCCGTGGATCAAGTTGTTACTTTTATTTCTCAGTTAGTTAATTTTACATGGAGATGTATCTGACAGGAGAATTTAAAATGTCTGTTCAAAACAAGGACGTTACTGTGACCCCAAATTGCTAGTAACTAATTTTGTCAGCAAATAATTAAATTATTTTAACATTGCAAGCAGTGCGTTCCAATCATGACTCTGTAACGTGCATGCTTTCTGAGAAGACCTTTTGTGCATTGTCAGCTACCAGTGACATTTTTGTTGGTCTGGATGTTCAGATCTGTAGGGAATTTTGCATTTGTACCAAATAAGTAGGCTTTCTAAGCATTTGTTATTTTAATATTTTTTAATAGGTGAAAAACCCTATGAATGTTCTGTTTGCCAGGCCAAATTCACTCAGAGTGGTACCATGAAAACCCATATGTTACAGAAGCATGGAGAAAACGTGCCAAAATACCAGTGTCCACATTGTAGTACCTTTATCGCACGAAAAAGTGACTTGGGTGAGTTTAAGGGAAAACAATGAAAATGAAATGTAGAGATAATTAGAGGTGAAATCTCTTTTTCACTGCTTACAATGATACCAAATGTTATATATGAGTCTATATCCTTAAAGAATATTTCTATGGGAAATTTATTCATTGTTTTAAATGTAAGTTCCTCCTGCAAGGAGATGTGGTGACATCTTGTGGTTGATGTTTTAATTTGTTTAAAATGCAAAGTAGCAAGTATTTAGCCGCACCCCCCCCCCCCCGACCTGTGGCATTGTGACCTCTGTTCAGTAAGAAGGTACCTCACAAAAATATATGTCCAGGTTGTTTTTTTCTCAAAGTCACAGGAAATAGTCAGATCTGTATAAAGCCATTTCAGTTCTTGCGCTCTGTTTCCTTAGCTCTAGTGAAAATGTGTTTATGCATCTAGTATATGAGAAACTAAAATAGATTTAATGGTTTAGGATACATATTTTTTGCATATACCAAATCAGCTTTTACCTCTTAATCTAAAATTGTACTGTGTGTTTAGTTGCTGAGCATATTTGCCTTGTAATTTAAAGAAATACATATAATTGCATTAATTAGTAAAGTGCAAGTTAACTTTGTCTTCCTTGGTCCAGCAGACAATGGTTTTACTATGCTTTGAGTGTTCAAAACTCTTAGAACTCTAAATGCTGTTACATCAATTTCAAAGATTATTTTGGACTATCTAACACTCCTGAAACGTTTAAGGTGGTACAAGAAACTCAAATATTTGGCTCTTAGCTAGTTGGGGCCTTTTCCCAGAATGCCAATAACAAACCACTGCAGAAGTTCATTTTCATTCTATATGCAAATAATGGAATTTTTTCCTTTACCATCAGTATTGAACAGTACTGATAATACAGGTTAATATTGAAAATATAAATTAAAATTATAATTGTAACTGAAAATACAGATGAAAATTTTTCCTTGTACAAACCACCATTCTTGAAATACAAACTATCATGGTTTTGTAGGAGTTTTATATACTAAATTTTTAAGCTATTTTTGTTTGGAACGGTACTTTCTTCAAGTACCAGTAAAGTTGTCCCTATCCTGAATTTCATAGCTTATTTACTGTATTTGAGGCAATACAGATGACCAATACCAACAAAAACTATATAAAATTTTAAGTTCCCAGAAATATATGAAAAAGCTATATTAAAAAATATTTAGACATACAAAGATGCCTTTAGTATATATTTGTATTTTCAAATAAAGATCTCATTGAAGTCTAAGTATTTGAAGGTACAAGTTATTTACATAGATACAATTTCATTGTCCATGTATTTTTGCACTTTTAATACTGTGAATACTACTTTGGGTAGCATTTTCAAATGAATTTTTTTTTTTGTGTATAGTCAAAAGCAGGCAGTTACCAGAACTTTTGAAATTGTTCGATAAATGGTTTCCATAGAAATCAGTAAGGTTTTAGGCTTATAACTACTTAATTTCTCTGGCAAGTTACAACATCTTGCTGTAACTTCAGTTATCTTAAACTAACTTGAAAAATAGCCTATTTGGTGATTTTAGCCCTACTGCAGAGAACACAAAAGGTTCTTTTTTGTGTTTTCCTCTACAATGTATGCATTACTCAGAGCTAGGCACAGTCTAACTCTTGTTCAAAATCATGGCAATCAACAATTTACCATTAACATTAATTGTTTTTAATAACTGTTCAGGTGTCCACTTGCGAAATCTACATTCCTACATGGCAGTGGCAATTAAATGCAGTTACTGTGAAGCTGTTTTTCATGAGCGCTATGCTCTTATTCAGCACCAAAAGACTCACCGAAATGAAAAAAGATTCAAATGTGATCAGTGCAGCTACGCGTGTAAGCAGGTATTTAAATTCACTGAAAAATTATTACTTATTCAATTGATAGTTTGTCAAGGTAGAGCTGGCTTTCGGATTATATTTACCTTAAGAAGATAAAAACTTTTGTGACTGCAGTCTAACTGGAATAGTGTAGTTACATTTATTTGCAAGGTAAATGGTTCAAGAAATGAACAATAAAATTGAAATGCTGGAAAGTCTGAGGTTATCTTGATAAATCTTTTGTAGATGAACTGCTCAGAGGGATAAAGAGCAATCACTTTCAGTGACATGGTGATGAGAACGAAACACAATATTTATGTCTTAAATGTGATTTTTCAGCAGTGTCACAGAATAAATTCAGTCTGAACTGAAAATTTTATTTCAAAGAATACGTTTAGGATAGCATTTCTTTGGCCTTGATATGTTGGAGTGTGCCATTACTCCATTCTGATTATTTTCTCTGCTAGCCTTAAGGTTAGGAGGAAAACCTCTGACCTTCTCTGAGTCAGTGGGCAGTATACCAATGTGTTCTTCAGCATCTGCTTATGGTGGAGGATAACTAAGGAGTGTGCAACATCCTTGCACTTTTCTGTGATACTCTGTGGTTTGTTTTTTTTGAATGTGTGTCATAGCTGGATAGTTATGTAACAGATATTTTCTTTGTTTTAGGAACAACACTTAATTGTACATAAACGAACCCATACCGGTGAGAAGCCTTTCACTTGCTTGTGCTGCAGAAAAAGCTTTGGACAGAAGCAGCTTCTCACTCATCATGTCAAGAAGCACCATGATTCTGATATTAAGCCTACAGTTTATAAATGCCCTGAATGTGGTAAGGGCTATTCGCTCTGGGTAAGATGCTTCTCTTTAAGGAATCTCCATGGGGTTATCTTTAGCTAAGTATTGCAGATCACATTGTCGTGAAGGACTGAGAGTAAAAAGTAGTGTACTGGCTGGAATGTTAACTCCTTAATGCTAAGCCAGCACAACTTGTTTGTTTCATTCCCAAACCTTACATTGGGGGATTAATAAAGAAATTTATAGGATTCCTCTTAAGGTAGAAAATACCTGCCACATCATATTTTCAGAGTTGGTACTGGTTTGTACAATCCAGTATTGAAGTTGCTAATGTTTAATACAATAGTTTTCTTAAAGCAAATAAGAAAGCAGTGTGAAGGTACGAATTTCAAGACAAATTAAAGAACTTGGAAAGACAGTTGAAGAGTGCTAGCACCAGTTCAGAAAGGGAAGTAAATAATTACTCACTTCTTCAAAAATCATATGCAGTGAGAACTATCTCTGGTTTTGGGTTAACTGTGAACACTTGTAATCTTTTTTCCACATACAGATTTTATATGTAAAACTTTATTGCTTATCCAGGAACCAGAAAATGATAAACTTGATTTTATAGCCGCCAAATGGCAATGTTCCTTTAAAGCAGAGTTTTAATGTGTTCTGGAAAATCTTCAGGAGTTTTTTGGAGGTTGTTAACTAAGTCAGCCTTTCACTTAGCGTTGGAAGATTTGCCTGTCAGAACCATATTTGTTTTTAGTCTGTGTTAAATTGCTTACATACATTAATATTTGATTCATATATTTATGCTTCATTATACTAACAGAAGAATATGCATAAGCATGCTGAAAATTGTGGATTGGTGAGGGCAAAAACTGCTACACCCAGAAAAAGAAGCAAGGGCAAAAATGAAACCCGTGAGAACCCAAAGCGTGTTAAGCAAGAAGGTAATCAGCAAATAAGTTAGAATTTAATCATGTAAATTAGAATCAAGAATAAAAGGCTAAGGCAGTGAATCTCCCCTGCTGTTTAATTACTGTTTCACAGTGAAGCTAATTTTAGTGCTAATAATGGAAGAATACTTCAGAATAGTCTTTATCGTGTGTCAGTAGTTCTTGCCATCTGAGTTGGGTCATTGCTCAGGTACCCATTAGGAGACTTCTGTTCCCCTGCTCCCGCAAACATCTTCCTAAACTCCCTGCTTAGTAATGCTTACAAGTGCATTTTTCTTTTCCCTTTTACAAATTCCCTTTGCCTTTGTAAAGGAGGATGAGACACATCATTACTGAGTTGAGTCATAGTGGGTTTTCTTAAGAGCTCGTGGTTTATAATGTACTGCTTTAAAACAGACGAAATTGAAAACTTTTTTGATTTCAGAACTCAGATTGCATGTTAATCGCAAAAGGTCTAGCACATCTTAATGAAGAAATTGTTCATCTTCTTTGTCCCAGACTGTATAGTGATCAAGTAATAATAAAAATGTTACTGATTTAAATGGCTAGAGTTATTCCTCTGTGGTACTGCAGAGGTGATCAGGCCAGTTTATAGAGCTCTTCGTTCAGCATGTCTGTGCAATCTGAAACTTACTTGTAGTTACTTAAGTGTTACTCATTGTGGATAGCTCTTGAGCACTGAGCATTTATTCTGTAAACTTCAATATAAACCAAAAGATGGTTCATAGTGTCTCTCTTTCCTTCTCTTCCTTGTACTTATTTTCTTCTCATCACATTAAGATTCCCAGAAAGTGAATAAGTTCAGGTTTTGGCAGACCCAAAGGGCAGGCTAATTGGTCAGTTGGTCTTGTTAGCAAGAACTCCGCAGCAATAAGTGAAATGCCTTTTCTATTTGGGTCATGCTAGTACATTCCTGACACAGTCATTTCTGTTTTATCTTATTTGTAACTCTAAAAACATATGAAGTAATTTTTTCTCTCAAATAAACCTTAGCCTGTCACCACATATGTAGTAATATTCTGGCAGTTTCACCTTACAGTCTAAATTTGACCCAGAGGAGGTGTCTGTTCATACTTTCACTTACGTGCATTTCTGTTGAATTAGACAAAGCACAATATACAGTGGTCGGTGAGTCAGGCCATGGGCAGGAACCCTGGATCCTCATTCATCCTGCCTTCTCTGTTTAACCTAAGGCTGAATCTCGGCACTGTTGCAGAGTGAGAGCTGGTCCTATGTTTTAGAGGTCACCTTCAGGGCCACCAGAACAAAAAAAAAATAGCTTTGCCTGACCAGAATATCCTGTTGGTTTTTGCCCTTCTGCTTACCGTATGCTGTTTGAAAGCCATAATAGTCCCCTTGATAGGATTCTTCAGGTGATTTTTATGGAGAAAGAGACAAGAATGGAGATACATGTAGGGCCTAAGTGTCCTAAAACCTTACATTTTGATGTATCAGACTGTATCCACGCTGTTTTGTGGCCAATGACACTGAGATAAAATTTGACATAGTGAGAGGAAGAAATGTTGGAGCTTTTCTGAATCTAATGAATATATATCAGCAGCTGAGTTTACATTAGCATTGACACTTCTGTTTTCACTGGTAAGGCTGTAATGGTATGGTTAGAGAGAAGTGTTACAGCTGCAGTGTTTATGTTTTTGCAATAATTAGATTTTGCTGTTTATTAATGTTTTGCTAGATGCAAACAATTTCTTTTCAGTATCTTGCAGATACCTTCATCTGGAAGCTTGGTTTTTCCAGAGCTAAGATAATGTGTCTTTAGATGTTGTTCATGCGAATATGCAGTCCATTAATTGATCCGCACAAATAATAGCAATTTCTATGCTGTTCCAGAGAGTTTTTTCACAAAGCTGACATTTGCGAGTATCTATCACTGTCCACTTCTTGCACAACTTGCAGGGGCCTGTATGTGGCTTTACTAGAGATTACTTGTGTGACTGGTGCTGTCAAGGACTTACTGTTACTAATAATTAAAAAAGAAAATACATGTATATGAGAACTACATTTTCAGTAAAATAATGCTTAGTTTTTCTCTGATACGAATACCGTGGCTACTACTCACTAACGTGGCTTGTAATGTAATATTCAACATAAAATACATTCATTCTGCAAATAAACTGGAAGATAAAAGATATGCTGTTGTTATATATTGGCCACATTTTCTCCACTAAATTAATTTGCCTGTTTGTTAAATTAATTGAAATAATTACTTGTCTTTTTGGTTAATCACCACAATATTTAATTTTTTTTTGTTTGGTTTTTTTTTTCCTTTTGGCAAGATTGACCTGGAATCGTTCCAAGATGTCTCCACTGTGAAATACGAACATAATGCCAGTGAGATTGTTCCTGTTTTAGATGGAATAGAAACAGCAAATCTGAGAGAACAGAAAACAGAAATGACTTGTGAAATGATTCTCAACGTGATGGACAAATAACACATGAACAGACTCTGGTCTTCCTTGTTTTCACTGGTTGTAACTGGTTCAAGGTGTATAACTACGTCCAGTTAGAAAGCTAGAAAAGATGCTGTTGAAGCCCTTCTGTGCTTATTTTTCTTCCTGCAGTTTCTACTACGTAACCTAAGTAACATTGCTAAAGTGTGAAAGTTGATAGGGAGCCTTCACCTATTTTATTACGTGTGTAATAAGAGAGTGAAGAAAAAAAATAGCTAATTTCTGAGCAATTTCTGAAAAAAATAAATAGGTTTGTTTCACCTTGCATTTCATTTTTCTTCCAGATTTACTCACAGAATTGCATACTGACCTGAAGCAAATGTATTCCTCAGTAGCTCTATAGAATTGAGAGCTGCATGAACTTCAGGCTATTTCTAATTTCCTGAGGTGAGCACATGAAAGGCAATGTTTTTTTTAATGCAAGGAGAATTTACTAAATCACCATTCTGCAAACACATTAGTTTCTAATAGAATTCACGATGCTAAAATACAATTTTGTGTGGAAAAAAAGGCAGGATTTTCTGCCCATTCACACTTCTAGTAATTATTTAATGTTATTAGTTCCATTCTCTTTTTTCCATAGGTATAATGTCATTATCTTTAGAAGAGTTCTTTTAGTTTTACATCAACATGGAAAATAGCAGCAGGAACAGATTCCTTACTTTTTGGCTTGTTGTTAGAATATTAAGTTCCTGTAAGCTTTGGGATGTGGTTTTGCAGCTGGACCATGCTGCCTGTCTTGTCTTTTTCTGCACGTCCCTAGCATGATTTTTTTCCTTCCTTCTTGTTTCAGCTCTAGCAACCATACAGCTGTAGGGTGAGTTGGATCGGCATGTAGATCTAATTAGAAACTAATCTTTTCTCTTTTCTTAGTTTTGGTTAGATCAATTAGCTGGACAGACAGAGAGCTGCATAATCATTAGAGTTGACAAAAATGAAGCAGCAACAGTGCATGCTGGTGTCAGAAGAGTGTACAGGAGCACCCCTTTCAGGAGTGTCACCTTAAGCTGTCTATTTTGTGAGTGCAGGTGGTAGCTGTTTCCATCCCCCCTTCCTTCCCCTTTAAATAGCCTTCGTGCTAGTGTTACCCTGTATGATTGTGATCATACATTTAGCATTAGATCCAAAACGCACCCGTGACTCTGATTTTAATTAGGCCTTCGATAAAGCATACTTGTGTTATTTAGGAAAGTTCATGTTCATAGTACACTTAAGAATCAGAGAAATTTTAACTGTCAAATACAATTCTCTAGCTATTTTTAGGTTATAAGAACTACTGGTTTTACTGCTTAATTAGCTAATATAGTTAGAGTAATTACAGTAAGTACTGTTGATTTTTATTATTAGTTACAATCATCACAATTCCCATTTATGCACTGTTCACTCATTTTTTGTCATTTATAATTAATAATTGGAAGCCTGTTCATAAAATCTTAAATACTTTTAAAATATTCATCTTTAATGCTGCTATTCTTATGTTACGTTTCATTATAAATAAGCACTAGCATTGCTAACCAATTTTAATAATAACAGGTCATGTAAAAAGTAAATAATTTTAATTAAAATGACAAAACTTTATCCTAATTTCAAGATTAAAATCTGTGTTTAGCTTCGTTTATAAATATAATACAGAACTCAACCAGTGTAAAATTGTTTGGTTTTGCATGTTGAGCAAGCTATGTTTGCTAGTTATGCTGAGGAGTTATGGTCAGGGGTAGTAAATTCTGCTGTGTGCTGTGCGTTCCGGATTAACTGCAGTTTGAGACCTAAATGCTGGAAATGTTAACTTCTGTTACTTTGAAAAGCCTGAAAGCTTAGGTTTTTTTCCAGTTAGTATATTAAAAGAACAGCTTTATCCTGCACTTAATAACATGTCTACATGCCTGTTCACTAGGATAACTTTTTAAATTTGGCAACTGTTCTGCTGGTAGTAGGACCCAAACCGATGGTGTGCTTAGGAGCTTTCACTGTCAGGCAGTGGCTTAGGTACCTCCATGTACGTGACTAGGAGGTAAGGATGGTCAGTATTAGCAAGATATGTGCTGTCTTACAGGAGCAAATTATCCAATTTTAGAAGATACAGACCACTCTACACTAAAGTAGTACATCAGTCAGCTCAATCAACAGGAATTACCACTTCAGTAATAGAAACCTATGTAGCAATCACTGAGAAATCAGTGTATTTGAATTTTTAAAAATTACTCATTGGTCCTCCTTCTGTTATAATGGTGTTACGTGAGTGTTTAATAATGATTAGTAATTACTGTTTTGTGTCCATTTTCATAGTTGCAATAGTTCTGCAGTTTTAGTAAGATAATGATTTGTTCTAGCTGCCTTGTCAATAACAGGACTTAAGGATACTTTTGTCCGTGATAATTGCTTAAATAATATTGTTTACTTTATTCTTGTTGTGATGTTTCCATTTGTGTCATAAATTCTAAACAAATTTCTTTGTTAAAATTCATTTTGGAAGTTGTATAAATTGATCAATTTTCTGAATATATATTGTTCATTTGAATTGTTAATAACAAAGCTGACTCATTTTGTGCTGACATCTGAAAATTCGACTGCATAACGTGGAATATGAATGTAATAATAAAAGATCTTGTTATCTCTGAACTTGCAAAATTATTTTTTAAGTAGTTAGAAGGTAGAAGTGTGTCTTCTGGAAATCAAGAAAGAATGCTTTGACCTCTTCAGGAGCCATTCCTAGTGGTCTCATCCTTTTTAACCACAAAGAATTATGCATCACTAAGGCTTTCAGATGTTTATTTTATAAAGGTAATTTAATTTAATGATAGTATTAATATATTTTAGATGAGTACACATGTATTAGTATCTTCTAAGACAGTACATATTCTGGACAGATGCCAATTTAAAAGTATTTTAATTTACTAATTATGGAGGAGTTGTTAAATATACAGGAATGATTCATTCACATAATACTGAAGTATTCTATACTGTTCTCTAACAGTGTTCTCACATAATTCAGTTATTTGGAAAAGAAGATTTCCACGTAAGAGGAAGCATGCATTCTGAGTTTCCTCTGCAAGCAGAAATGGTCTACCCTTTAAATAGTTAATGTGTGAGGAAAAGTACAGTTTCTGCACAGGCAGATGCAGCACACCATACCCAGTAGATAAAAGCAGAGAAAGAGTGAAAACGTTACTTTGGATGCATTTTTACTAACTAGGCTCCATAATACAACGAAGACCCTGAAGCATAGTGACTCCAACGATGCTAATGTGTGGCGTAGGATGCTGCAGAAGTCAGTACATTTTGATTAGAATGGAATTGTCTTCTGAAACGTTGAAGACTTGTTCCCCCAAAACCTAAATCTACCAAGGAAATGGAGAAGAGGAGCTACTGTCAACAAGAGTGGGGCTGTAAGTGGGTGCTTGCGTGATAGCGTTTAATTAAGCGTTGTGCTGAGAGTTGATGACTGGTAGCAGTAATTAGAGGAGCTTCCTGTAGATGGCAGTGTATGTTCACAGCTATTTAAGCAGGCAGAACAAACGATGCATGTCAAAGGCGCTTCGATTTTTTTATCTCAGTTTTGACTTAGGAAAGTATCTTGCTGATGATTTTATGCATCTTATTGTTATATAAAAGTAATTCTTTGTAGTTTTTTTCCTTAGCAGGCTAACAAGTCCACTCCTTAGCAGGCTAATGAGTCGTGGTGTCACTACAGAGTGCAGTTGCTGCTGCCAGGAAAGAGGATGGGATGTGCACACCTGTCTGCCTTCTGCTGAAGCACAGCTGTGCTGGGATGGGGCTGCCTTCTTGCTACTGAAATGGGCATTCGGGCTCAGTGTCTCTGGCACAGCCCCAGCAGCGTGGCTGTTCCCTCTGCAGTCATTAACTGCGATGCCTCTGCAAGCCTGCTCATGCCTTTACTGTGTTTGTCTTCTGCTCTGGCCTGGCTGACTGAGTTGGCTCAGAGAAAGGCCAGGTGAGTGCCACCAGCGCTAAGGAGGTGTAGGGACTGTGCTCTAGGAGCATGTTAATGTATTTTCTGTTGCTGACAAATCATTTTAACATATCATGTGAAATTATTGTCTAATGATACTTTAAGCTGTTTATCTAGGATATCTTTAGTTTAAGAGATTTTAAAGCTTTTAACAAGCAACAGATTTGTCAGGCAAATTTATGAAGTCCTTTAAGGTGAGGGGAAGTGTGTGCACAGAACATTAGAGGTGGTAAGAGCCTTCATAGTAAGGAGCTTCTCAACTCCTATAGATTTCGGTTTTTTCCAAGTTAAGCTTTGACAACAGGGTAGAAATGGTGCACAGCCATTTGTGTCACACAAAGACAGGTCTTCTCTTTCCATGCTATGATGTAAGATTTTACCATGAGATGATCTTTACTCACCATCTAAGCATCATTGTGGCAGAGTAGACAAGGGAAATAGTGGATTTTCAGCTGATATGCATTTTTGTGAATGTTCCAAGAAATTTTATTGAACTGTCAAGTGTTAAATTCTTGCCATCCTCTCCTTCATATCCAAACTAATCTTTTTCCTGTCTTTCAAATGTTTTTTTCTGATTAATGAGTCTGGATTAGGGAAACATGTCTGCTGTCTGTCAGTACATCTAGTGAAGATCTTTGCCATGATGACTTTTTTGGTAGTTAAAATGAATTTGATTTCTTAACCATCTCACAATTGTACTGCAGATATAACTGACAAAAATTTAACAGATGGGCATTTAATTTTTGTTGGGTTTTTTTGAGAAAGCCTAAGCTGTCTCTCTCAATCATAGCCATGTTGTTTCCGTTATACAGATGAGGAAGATGATACGCAGAACAAAATTAATCTCTGATTTAATCCTTTTACCTTCAGGAGCAATGAAGCCCACTGATGATAGAATATGCTGCTGCTTATTACTAGTTTAATCTTGGTGAAGTAGAAATAGAAACCCAGGGTGTTGCAGCATGTAGTGATTAAGTTACGTTAGCAGAAGGTGGTGAGCAAACGGGCAAGGGCCTAATGACAGTAAGCCAGTGCTGTTAATCTCTTCCAGAGACATTAAACTCAGAATACTAAAACTGAAATAACATTTAGAACTTCTTAAAGGTCAGTGCTTCAGATGATATAAAGGCACTGTGGCAGCATGACTGTCAGCCATGGGCGTGAGTGGTGGTGTAGCATCTCAAAAGGACAAAACAGTGAGTTTCATCTGGTGGTAACTGGGAAGATTCTTGAAGGAGGTAGAGACTCAATAGTCTTCAGACCTTTCTTATGTAGGAAGAGTAAATGTGTAACGTTTTCCTTTGACAAAAGTAGAGGCCCCTTTTGCTGCATTTCCCACTGAAGTAAGCTCACTCCCTGCAGTCACTAATGGATGACTGAGTTATGGCTAACAATGTTATATATGGCCCAACAGTAACTTCCACTCACGCAGTTTAATATCTATTTTTTGTTTTGTTTAAAAAACTGAATGTGCATTTGAAAGCAATTTACACTAATACAGTATGCCTTCAGGCAAGCATCATTCCCTGTTATTGTGCTTGTAAACAGCCCAGCTATTGTTTGAAGTTAGTCACTGAAACAGTTGGACTCTGTCTGGCGTTATGGGTGTGTGATCTTTACAAAATGGTAAAGAATTTTCTGACAGTTTTGGTTCAGTCTGTTTTCACTTTGAATTGGCACTTGACAATGAAGGATTTGGTTTCTTTCTTCTTTGGTAGTTCGCTGTTTGAATTACCTCTGTAAATTATTTTGGGTTTTTTTAGCTTTGTTTTTTTTTTTCCAGATTGGCTCGGTTGCTGGTTTTATCCCTGTGCCATCCACATAACAACATTTCCAGCTAGTGGGAGGAATGCGAAGGAAGAGTGACACTGCTGTTTGCTTTGATAAGAAAGAGCCTTGCTTTTATGATCAACTAGTGAAATGGTAGGTAGCAGCTCATGGTGATTATAAGTAAGCTTTTGAACTGCCGTCCTTTTTCTGGAAGCACTGTATGCTGAGAGAACTAAGCTATCCTCCCTTTAAGGCAAAGGTTATTTTTCATTGTTCTGTTATATTAACTCATCAGCTGTTTCACTGTGAAGTGAAAGTTATAAAGCAGTTTATAACTTTGAACTGAGTTATTTATCCCTTCATCATTTAGCATTACTGACTGTGAATTGAAATTGCTTGATTTTCAATGGGATGTATCCTCCAGGCCATGCCCTCTGACAAAACCGTTGCAGGAGTTATAGTTCAATAACAATTGTGTGATAATATTTGTCATAATAGTGTTAATGTAAGACTATGCTCCATCTTTGCATAGGTGTAAGTTTACAGTAAATCAGTTTAGTTCAGTGAATTTATTCCAGTTCGATGGGAGTGGAGACAGTGGTCTCTTCCTTTTGGGGCTAGCTTCCAAAAATTGATGCATAACCAACAAATCCCATTGAAGATTGAGATACTCAGCAGCTTTTAAGATTAGGCAATGCATCTGTACTTTGCATATAGATATTCTTTTCTGCTTGTCTTGAAATTCCTAAGAGAAATGCAGAAGTGTGTGAGGGTGCCTGCTGGCTTCGTCTTGCCAGAAGGACAGTGTAGGAGTGAACTGGTTTTTATTCTGGGCTTGCCACTCCGTCTGGCAGATGCAGGCTAGCTACAGGAGGTCGTATGTATGGGCAGGCAGGCTGTCCTAATAGCGGAGTTTTCTCTTTCTCAGAAGCAGATGATTGAATAGGAACAATACGTTGCTTTCCCCATTTGATGATGAAGACTGACAGTTTGTAGGAGATGAGTCAAAGGTTACTGATGAGACGATCCATCCAGATAATTGCTGTAATTGCACCCTGAGGATGCAGCTCCTATCACAAAGCATTAGGCGGTGATTCTGTTTGTAAATATATACTTGACAGTGAACTTCATCCTATGCCTTAAATCAAGAAAGTTCCTTCATGAGATATAAATGGAGAAAGTTCTCTTTGATTTAATCCAACCATGTTTTCTCTTATTGGCAGGTGAATAGGAAATAGTCCCATTCTGAAACAGAGAAGTGGTTGTGATTTAAATGTAAAAATACCATTTAGTGTTAAATCCTTTGAATATAACTACCTGCTGTTACTTCACAACAAATACCATTAAGCAGCATGAAGGAGAGAATATACGTGATTAATAATATTTAATTTGAAAATGCACCTTTTTTCTTAGTTATTAGTTTGTTTTTCTTGAGTTTGTCCAGTGACTTCTTTACAAGTAAATACAAAAAGCTTTTCTGTTAGAGAGTGAACAGTTGCAGACAGGACACAAGCAGCGTCCCTGCCACAAAATTAGCTCTTTATTCCACCCCTTCACAAGGCACAGAAATCAACAATGCTAAAGCATTAGAATGAGAATTCATATTGGAGAATGAGAGGCAATGAAAGCACATCAAATTTCTCAGCGTATCAATAGTTGCTGTTAAATAAATGCTTAACTATTATGGGCTAGGACTCAAAAATGAGTCTCACAACAGCTAGGTAGCAATTTTAGATATTTTGGCCCTAGCTGCTTAAACTTGTAAATGAGATGAAGGTGAAACCATCTGAATTTCGTAGAAAACATACAAGTAATTTCAGAGGTATTTGTGTCTCAAAATGCATTAAAATACAAATGTAACTTTCAAAGGCATCAATGGCTCAGTCTGTGGGGTGGCTGGTGCGCTGGTACCTGATGATGCTTCCAGGTGAAAAAACATCTTGTGCCCTCCAGCCTGTTTGTGACTCCACTTGACGTGAAAGCAAGCCTGAATTAGAGAACAGCCACTGTTTAATAGGTGTAGGCAAAACTGCTTGGTGCAATGTCCACTGAAATTATTGATCAAAGATTATTTTTTATTTTTCAGAATTCAGATTGTTCTGTGGTTGTTTGTAACCAGTAAAAGTCCCTCTAAGATTTTGAAAGAATGAGATTCATGATCAAATCCTATTTTTAGAAATGGAAAATGTTTTGTGTTTTGAGTGTCCTGGCTTGAGAAAATATGTCTTGCCTGAATATATGTGTACTCTTGCTTAATAAAGAAGTAACTTATGTAAGTCCTTGTGCTGCATGATACAGAGAGCTTTAGTAAGGAAGTGAGGAAGTGATGAAATTTGTTCTATTCTAGCCTGTGCTCTGTGGGACATGCATCTAGCCTGGGAATCAGCACAAACTGGGCACATAAGTATATTTATTTACGTTTACCATAATGCTCAGCTGTTAGGAATGTCTTTTCCTTTTGAATATGACTCAATATTTGATGACTGTGCACTTAGAAAGAAATTGTAAATCGTATTGATCACTGACAGCAGTCTGTTCCTTGCAGCGTAGACGTTTTAGATTAACTGTTTGTTCCAAGCTTATATTTATGCCTTACAAAAGATAGAAAAATGATGATATAATTTTATGCTACTTTGTAGAGTTACAAAACAAAGCCAGTCTCATGCTTCTTACTGGGAAGGACTAAAATCCAAAAGCTTTGTGGTTGCATTGCTCAGTGAAACCAAGGCAATAAGTAACGCTGTTATCTGTCAGTCCAGCCCTTGGCACTTAGGGTTTAATTATATAAAGAATAAAAAAACTTTTTTTTTTTTTTTTTACCAGAGATCCAAGGGATTGGAAGCGAAGTGTTTGATTTTGAAAGAAGTTATAGTGTTCATTTTCTGACAAAATTACATAAAGAATCTGATTAGCCAGCCATTAGTGAGGAAGGTAAGTAAGCATCCAACATTACCTATGACGTCATTTATTAACAGACAGTTACCTTCACCGTTCAGGCTGTGTTCTGTATCTCAGTTTTCTATGGTTACCAGAAGCTGACAGAATAAAGAAGTGCAGGGCTAACCTTGCACAGCTTCAAACAAAGACTTGTTCCTCTCTGATGCACTCTGGGGCTGGTTTGCATGTCGAGGCATGCTCCTTTCCTACCGACACTTATACAAAGGCAGGGAAGAATACCGTTTTCTGGAAACCACTTCCATTTTTTTTAATCTGCTCTCATTTCCCTCTTCATAGATTTTTATTTTTTTTTTTTTTTCCTACTCAAACTCCAAGAAAGTGTGATAGGAAAGACAGGTACTTGTCTCTAAAGTGGATGCCAGTGTAGGTACTATAATAATAAAGGTTTGCTCTCATATTGCAATTTATTCAGTCAGGTTTCTTTTTTGTTCAGTTAAATTGCTGAGACTTGTCACACTGGTAAAGGCTGCAGTGTAAGAGACATAGGGGTTTACATCGTACAACTCTCATGCAAGTATTCATTTAAACCTGTCTTTACTATTACAAAATACGTAGGTAGTAACATAGTCATAAGAAAAATTGTGCCAACATAGATTAGTACCTCTAGAATTAGATTAGTGCAAGTTGTTTATAGGATTCAGACTCCATTTAGTACAGTAAAATATTCACACAGTCCGTAAAAATCACTGATTCTTTGCTTACTTTGGTATAAATTTCTTTGAAATAACGAATATATAGTTCAAAATAGAATTGTACATGTTTAATATTAGTTTTATAACAGAACAATAGTCTGATATTATGGTCGTTTAGTTTATCCCTTTTACCACTTATTCAGCAAAATGTATAGCAGTACTTTGTGCTCACTGTGGATCTTGATATTTAATTATAATTCATTCTTGATATTTAATTATAATTCATTCAGTGTCTGTAATTCAAATATACTCTCCCCAAAGCCCTTGCTTGTGGGACACTAACAGATTTACACCAAACATATCTGCCACTACTAAAAGCTATTTGATGAGAGACTTGGAAAAAAAAATCTTCTTAAAATACAGTATAAAAGAACTGCAAAAATTGGAGACTGTCTTCTTGAGACAACAGAAGCTCTGGCAGCTATTTTTGCTGGGAGTGCTTTGGTTAGAAGACAAACATGGTCAAATGAGTTAGAATGCTGGCAGTTCAGTCAAGGATACTGCCTTAAATAGTCCAGCCAGAAAAGGACAAAGCTTTCTTAGGGCAGCCCCTCCAGAATTCCAATTGCAGTAAGAATTTTTAGAAAGTAAATATCAAATATAGTAAATTTTCTGTAGTTTTGTTTTGTAACAGACTATTGGAATGTTCTGAGGTCATACTCAGCCCTCTGAACTATGAAGAACTCGCTAATGCAAAAATACATAGCTGAGAGAAGACCTTGATCAATATCATTGTTTTCCTATGCTAGGTTATATTTTTTTTTGTCTTCGTGGCAATAGATCAGATAACTGGAAAAAAAAAGGATTATAACAAGACATTAAAATTTAAAGGAAAATCTGTTCATTATTGGGTTTCTTTTACTGTGCGATGGTTTTCACTTCTTGCCAAATACCTGCTATTTGACCTTCTCTGGGCTATGACAATATTGACCTAAAGAGCACAGGAGATTATCTTCCAATGCAGGAATAAAATTCAACATTTACTCATAAATATTTTTATGTTGGTTCTTGTTTGGTTGTGAGGAAAATGGGGAGGAGTGAGGTTGCAGGGCAAGTTGCAGAACAAAAAGCGTTGAACCTGATGCAGATGTAAGCCTTGTTCATTAAGTCAGGTCAAGCTCGTTTAGGAGTTCACAGAAGTTGGCTTGAACATTTACCTGTGCTAGGGACAAAGGAGCATTTCTAGAGGAAAGCAGCAACTTGGAACTTTTCAAGATGCAATTGGACAGGGTGCTGAATAATCTCATCCAGGCTCCTTTTCCCATGAAAGGCTGGACCAGATGATGGTTTGAGGTCCCTTCCAGCCTGGGCTGCTCTGTGATTCTATGGCTCATTTTTAGTTTTCAAGGGCATTCTAGTGCTTTTTGATATACTGCTTGGCATTATAAATAAAAGTCTATCAGAGCTCAATTTTAGAAGCTTCTGACAGCTGGTTAGGGGTGGCCGATGTGAGTGAGATTGGGCAAACCCTTCTGTTGCCAGGACGTTCAGGTAGATTGGGCTTGAGATAAGTGTGTGCTGGCAGGCTGCGAAGGGCTGACCCCTCCTTCTCACCCCTCAAACGAAGCACTTCATTTTGGCTTGCTTGCTGCCATTATGCTTCAGTGTCTTGGGTCAAATTTGGAGGGGAAAATCAGTGTGCTTGATGCTGGACATGTTTATTCTTCTGTTCTGGTGCTCTCTTCAAATATTCCATGCTAGCTTGCCCGTGGTTCTCACATAGATGTTTCCTGCTGCTCCACAGTTACAGTCAACAGAGATGTACCATGGTGCTGTCAATATTCAGCCTTTTGCTTGATCGTTCCTGTTCACCCGTCTCAAAATCCTTCAGCTGCCACAAAAGCTTTGCAGAAGTTCCAGTCTCCCCCAAAATGCCATATAAGTGGATGCAACCCCCAGCTGTTAATTAACACTTGCAGGCACAGGCCAGTTTCTAAGCCAGTGGGTAGATAGTGGCTATATTTAGCCCACTTGTGTAAAAGAGTAATTGTCAAATGCCAAAAGTAGAAACAATTCTGTGGCTCATTTGTCGCGATCCCTTTGCGTATGCAGCCCTCACCGTGGTTTTACGTTGGTCTCAAAGGGTTAACACGGCCTGTGCACAGCCAGTCCCCTTTCTGCCTCTGCTAAAGGAACATTAATTATAGAGAGCCCAAGGATTCAGAGCAGCTAAAAAGGCTGAGTAGTATTTAAAACCAAGACAGTCAAATAACCGGTTGGATTTGATCTCTAATAAATTGCTGTGCTCTGATGATAAAATTCAGCAAGAGTGTGACAGTCAGATGGGGAGGTTGGCAGCAAAAGTTTTAAAAATAAATAGTCTTAAATTGCAGGAAATTACAGCAAGCAGCTCCTTGGAGTGATTTTTCTCAGTGCATTGTGTGTCTGCGAAGGCAGGCAGCCTGCTGGCAAGCTTTTGACCTTTTGTGTGCAAAATAAAATATGCAGGTGCAGCAGTGTGACTGCACGACGGGTGACGGTGACTTGGCCCCACGGGGCTGCCAGGGGTGCTTGGATCAGCCCCATCGCACTCCAGATAAACCCCGTGAGAGGCTGTGGCTGTAAACTACTGCAGAATGTGTTTCCTACAAATATTCTTGTATTCAAAACCTGTAAATCAGCCGATGGAAGACTTGATTTAAATTATCTTGCTGAAGACTGATGTGACTCTCGTGTTGCCCTGTTTGTATTTTGGTCTGGAGCAACTCTTCTCAGGGCAGCTGAGTTTAGCTCAGTTACGTTGCTGCAGCTGTGATCTAACTCCCAATTTCTTGTATGGAAGGAAATCCATACCTGCATGGTATGGACAACATCTCAGTGTAATTGTATTTGAAGAAAACCGGGACAAATTTATACCAAGACATTTTAAAGCTCCTTTTACCGCGATATCTGATCAACTCCAAATCTTTTACGTGTTTTTCATCACAAAAAACCCCTGTGAAAATGGGGAAGCATTGTTGCCCTTTTTTTTGTGTGTGGTTTTGGAGCTGATGCAGTGGAAGACTGACTTACTATCTAGGGAAGTTTTCGGGAGAAAAAGCCATGTCAAGCTGTAGGCTGACACAGAAACATTTTTTCTCATGAAATCTTCGTCAGGGCAAGCAAAATATAGGGATATTTTTGATGGGAAAAAAAAAAAGGGGTAGTTGTTATTCTGATGTTTCGTTGCTCTCCTTAAAGTTTACATGAGATTTTTTCTGCGTGGACGTTAAGTTATGTGTCATTTTTGCTTTGTAGCATCAGTGTTGTTTGGCCCATCCTAAATTGTCAGCTGTCTCTGTTGTATGTGAAGGATATCATGCTTTTTTTTTTTCCTAAGATAAGTTTTAAAGATTAAACTATACCAAATTAAACAAATGTATTGTGTAGCTTGTAATTTTACAATTCTGCCCCTTAAACATTAGTTACTTGATTCTGAATGATTTATGTCACCCAAGATGGGCCGGGCAGTGCCAGAGCTGGTAGATTCCAGGAGGCATGGAAATTTGACCAGGGAATGCAAAAGCACCGGTGAACTGTGTCAAGGTTCTGTATTAAGGTTTTGTTCTGGCTTTCTAACAAACGGAGGAATGATACCTCTTAATGTCCCCTTTTCTTTTCCACTTTTTCTTGGGAGTTCTTCATGCTGCAAACCTATCTGAGGATGTGTTGGGTCATATCCCAAGTTCCTAAAACTGCTAAGTAAATATGGATGAGAAGTAACCGATTTTAAATGTAATAAAGGTGCTATAGATAGAAAGGTGACAGTAACGCTGGGAAAGTCAATGCTGCAGTGGCTGGAGAAGCACTTGTACTCAATTTTCCGTCTGCAACGGAAAAGCACTTGTACTCAATTTTCCGTCTGTGTCTCTCTGGAGAAAAGATGTTGCTCCACTAAGACATTGTGTTTATCAGATCAATATTCATATAAACAAAACTGAAGAGTTCCACTCATTCAGTTCTCAGAGTTTAATGTTGTTGTTACTGTGCCAGTGTTTGTCAGGCATGAAAAATCACCGGTTTCTACTGTGGGAAAAAAACCCCACACTGTCCCAAACACTTCCCTGTCTTTATAGATCATAGAGGAAGACTTAAGGAACTTACACAGAGAATCAAATCAAAAGTTTTACCTACTAGTAGATCACATCTAGAACCAATTTTTAGCTTCCTTGTTCTTATGAGAATATTGTTTTAATAAATTTAAGGTTATGTTTTTGGAAGCTTAAATAACCTGCATGGAGAAATTTGTATTCTTGTCTAGGTTTTTCAGCTAAAACCAGTTCTAACTATTATCTGCTGGTGGCACCATTACACCAGAAGAATTTAATATCCAAATCTTAAACAGAAAAAATGCCACAGATTACATCTTTCAATCTGCTTGAATGGAAAAAAAAATGTATTTTATTTATTCATAGTTTGATGTCAGTCTATTTAGCTTGTTGTCTGTCCTTCTCAACAACAGATGTTATTGAAACAGGTGGTCAGAGCAGATTTTGGACTGAGCATGTCAACATGGCTCAAATAGTTAACAAGGAAAGGAAGAACAAGTGTTTGTGGAGCTGAATGTAGATATTGAGATTTTTATGTGAAATGCATGTGTTATTGCTGAACTCTGGAAAGAGCTAATGCCTTGAGATTCTGGCTCTCCTGTCTGACAGGACTCTCTTAGATCTAGCAGAGCTTCAGGCTTGACCATAGTCTACACTAGCGAGCTTCAGAGAAGATCAGGTCAGACAAAGAATTGCAACACTCTATCAAAAAAAGGTCCACATCCAAGGCAGCTGGAAAGACGGACACTAGCAGCTAGCAAGGCTTTGACTGTCTATACCGAAGTGATAAAATTGTTTGCCTTAGAGCTTCAAGAGCAGCTAACTGAAAGCACCACTCACTTCCATCCCCGAAGCTCTGAGCTGCTCAGCGTGCCCTTTGGACAGCAGCAGAGCCTGGCCCCTGTCCTCACTAACAAAGCTGCCTGTGCATAAGGCATTTTGATGCCATGGGGCATTTGTGGGTGACTTTTAAAGAAATGAGCTTAATAAGGAACCTAATGGTGATGTAATAGGGAAGGAAATTATCTGGCAGTGTCACCTAAAGTGGGTGATCCTTTATGCAATCATACCCTGTTTTTTTTCTGCATTAGAAGTATTTCTTCATTGAGTTTTATTTCTTTTTTTTTTTTTTTTTCTTTCAGGAATCTTCGCTAAATAAATAAAGAAACCATTTGGATTTTTTGGATGCTGGTGATTATTCTCTGACACTTGGCTTTTCTAATCGTAAGTGGGTAGGAACAAGGCCCTTAATCTTATACCTCCTGTCTAAATTTTGGCAAGGGCTTGTTTTGTGGTATGATCTGTTGATAAAAAGCTTCCTCATAGCTCTTCATTTGCTACAGAATGACTGAACACAGGTACATTAGCTTTTCTCTGTGGGATAACCACAACCGTTTGTTTTTGTTGGCAGCTAAAATACAGCTGATTCTCTTTTCTTCGCAAGCTTTACTTCTGCAAAAAATCTATGGGTTAAAAATAAGATCTAATTTTTGAAACATCAGTTGTGTTAGTATGTGTTGGCTTTTTTGTTTGTTTTCATATAATGAACACTGTACATTAAGTCTTTGAATTAAGTCATTAAGTCTTCTGTCCATTCTATATGTGGTAGTTGCATAGATGTATATTTAATGCCTGCACCAAACCTTTCTGCTACCTTAAGTTTAATTTTAAAGGAAGAAATTGGTTGCTGTAGTTGTCCTGTTAAAGTTAGTGTGGGTTTAAGTCGTCCTCTGTCTCGGGAGGTGCCGGCAGTGCTGATTGTAGCACGGAGTGGGTGTTGCAAGTAGTCTTTCCTTGGGTTTACCTTGCTTGTGGTGCTCCTCTCTGCAGATTTGCTGTGGCCGCTGCTGGCAGCAGGTTAGTGTGTTCAGTGGCTCCTCCTCCAGCTGATGAACCATAGCATTTGATAGTTAAATAGTTATTTTTTTATGCATTTTTTTCACAGAAATAGATTACAGAAGGTGTTTTGGATGTACATTTTGCATATATTTAGTAGTTGCTAAGTTTCCTGAATCTGAGTCTGCATTTCCTTTGTTTCTAGATTCCCTTTCCAACTTGGATAAACATTTTGAGGTGTGAAAATGTCTGGCTTTATACTTTCTATTTTATTTATTTCACTGAAATTTTCCTAATCCTTCGCGTAATTTCCTAGATTTTATTATTGATATATATCGATAGATAACTGTGTGAGCCAATTGTACACCACAGTACTCAATGCAGTTTGGCTTCTCCCATGGCTAGGAGAGGCAATCACTTCACAGAAGTATTTCTTCTTGCAAATTTCCTCTAACTTTTTAGTTTTTAGCTTAATGCTATGAAGATTGAAAACTTTTAGTACCTAAAATTTAATTTAGTTACCTAAATTAATCTTTCTCCTCCCTGGAAGACACAAACGCTTCTAATTAAATACATAACGGATTCTATTAAATCTGTTTCTTACAAGGAACTGATTACAGCAGTTCTTCCTTTACTCAAAAATAGGAGAATCACATAACGCTTGTGAATGTCAATTGTGAATGTGTGAATCTATGTGTTAGGATTAAACAAGAGAGAAAATTATGCAGTTTACACATTTTTTTATTACCCTCAATTTTAGAAGATACAAATTCATCCCTTGGTGCTCCCTCCTTCTCATAGTTAACGTTGTTTTACATCTGGGCAGAAGTAATTTGTGCAAGACATATTGCTTATAGGACAGTGCCTAAAAATATTGCAAAAGGTCATTGCACATCAGACGGAAGGCAGTGCTTGTTCCAGCCGCTTGCTCTGAGAACGACAGGTCTTTGTTAATATTAATTGTGTATATTTTAAACAGTGCATGTTTTAAAAATACACTGCACAAACATGCAGTGATGAACATTTGTAAGCCTTGGGACTGGTTAATAGAGGTCAGTTCTTCGCTGATGATTTTAGGCATAAATATTTGCTGTTCTTACTAACTTCAAGGTTTGTGAATTAGAGCCATATGCTTCCAGGAAAGTGGGGTATGTTTCCATGCTCACTGTATCCAAAAATACAAGTGAAATAAAAATAGTAACAAAGATGTATAAAGTACCAAGAAGATTCAGAGTTAATCGTTTGGACAAACATTCACCGTGATTGTGCTTATAATAGTAACTACGTATGCAGAACATGGGAAAAATCTATTGGGTGATCAAGGTGACATTATAGTGGGAGTCTGCTACAGGCCACCTGACCAGGATGACCGAGTGGACGAGGCCCTCTATAGATAGATAGGACCAGCCTCACGGTCATCATGAGGGACTTCAGCCACCCTGATACCTGTTGGAGGGACAACACAGCAGGGCATAAGCAGTCCAGGAGGTTCCTGGAATGCCTTGATGATAACTTCCTTCTCCAAGTAATAAAGGAGCGAATGAGGAGAGGTGCTATGCTGGTCCTTGTTCTTACCAACAAGGAGGGACTGGTGGGGAGCAATGAAGTTCATGGGCAGCCTTGGCTGCAGTGACCATGAAATGGTGGAGTTCAAGATCCTTAGGACAGTGAGGAGGGTGCACAGCAAGCTCACTACCCTGGACTTCAGGAGAGCAGACTTTGGCCTCTTCAGGGATCTGCTTCGTAGAGTACCGTGGGATAAAGCCATGAAGGGAAGAGGGACCCAAGAAAGCTGATGTTCAAGGATCACCTCCTCCAAGCTCAGGAGCGATACATCCCAACAAAGAAGAAGTCAGGCAAAAATGCCAGGAGGCCTGCATGGATGAACAAGGAGCTCCTGAACAAACTCAGATACAAAAAGGAAGCCTACAGAGAGTGGAAGCAAAGACAGGTAGCCTGAGAGGAATACAGAAATTATTGGAGCAGGCAGGGATCAGGTTAGGAAAGCTAAAGTCCTGATAGAATTAAGTCTGGCCAGAGACATCAAGGGCAACAAGAGCAGCTTCTTACAGGTATGTCAGAGATAAAAGGAAAATGTGGGTCCTCTCCAGAAGGAAACAGGAGACTTGGTTGCCCAGGACATGGAAAAGGCTGAGGTGCTCAATGACTTTTTTGTCTCAGTCTTCACCAGTAAGTGCTCTAGCCCCACCGCCCGAATCACAGAAGGCAAAGGCAGGGACTGGGAGAATGAAGAACCACTCGCTGTAGGAAAGAGCAGGCTTGAGACCATCTGAGGAACCTGATGGTGCACAAGTTCATGGGACATGATGAGATGCACTGCTAAGCCACTATCCATCACATTTGAGAAGTTGTGGCAGTCCAGTAAAGTTCCCACTGACTGGAAAAGGGGGTAACATAACTCCCATTTTTAAAAAGAGAAACAAGGAAGTTGCAGGGAACTACAGGCCAGTCAGTCTCACCTCTGTGCCTGGCAAGATCATGGAGCAGATCCTCCTGCAAACTATGCTAAGGCACAGGGAAAATAAAGAGGTGACTGATGACAGCCAACACGGCTTCGCTAAGGGCAAATCATGCCTGACAAATTTGGTGGCCTTCTATGATGGGCTTACAGCATTGGTGGATAAGGGAAGAGCAATTGACGCCATCTACCTGAACTTGTGCAAAGCATTCGACACGGTCCCACAGGACATCCTTGTCTCTAAATTGGAGAGACATGGATTCGATGTATCCCTGGAAACTAAATTGAACGTCGGGCTGGACAGGGCTCTGAGCAACCTGATCGAGTTGAGGATATCCCTGCTCACTGCATGGACGTTGGACTAGATGACCTTTAAAGGTCCCTTCCAACCCAAACCATTCTATGATAAAATAAAAAGACACAATTCTCTCTTTAGGTGGACATTATCTAAAAATGATGTTTTTACTAAAAAAAAATCCTGTTTCTGAGACTTCTGTATGTTTCCAGAGAAAAGGCTACAATCTTTGAAAGGCTATATCAATGTTAAACAAAATACCCTAACAGCCGCACACCATTCCCGTCAAGGCCATCTCTGGTTTGTTTTGTAATTTATCCTTAATAAGAAAATGTTGAAAAGCTCTGATTTTGGCTTTGCATCAAAGGCAGTGAAACGGTACATGTACGTCCTTGTTTCTAACGTGACAGAATGCTGCGTGGCAATTTACAACCCAAATTTCTGTTGCTGTTGAGTATGGATATTTTTTTAACTGATGCATAAATGTGTTTACAATGGTAATTATTCACCCAGATACTGAAGAAAAAAAAGAATGCTGAAAGTATGAAGTGTGGTGAAAGTGGCAGCATCGCAAGTCTTGGAAGGTGGTGCTGTGTAAGTCATTTCAGAAATTCTTTAAATGTTAAGTTTGTTAAGAGAAATTAATTCTCTTTTGGGAGAAAGATTGAGGTAGAACAGATGGGGTGTTTGCCGAGAAAATAGTTTGAAAGGAAGTAATGTGCACGTGTTGACATTTCCTGCCTTTACATCAATTTAAAAAAAAAAAAAACTTATGAAATAGCCTTGAGTGGAATAATTATTGGTGTGGTATGAGGTCAAGCATTTCCAGCAGCCTCAGAAGGGCTGTCTTGCACTGCACCTCTCTTCTGTTGTATTTGACCACCCTATTTTATCTCTCCTCAACACATGCTTTTGTTTTTGAGAAAGCAAGGTGCTACGACTTGAACAAAAATTTAGTAGCATCTTTTACTTCCCGTGTGTGCAACCTAGGGAGGTTAAATGTGAGTAGGATTTGACCTTCCCATGGCTGCCTGCTTGAGGTCGAAAGCCATTGTCCTACCTGCCCAGGGCACGGGTTTCATCTCTCTCTTCCTCTGAGCATAATTACAATCCATCAGCTCTTTCCCACTCTCCCTACCTGAGAAGCAGTTCCATGAAGCAGGTTTGGGAGGGGAGGACATTGGTAAGTTGAAGGCCAAGGAATATCTTTCTCTCTGGTCCCTCCTGGTATCCATCCATGCAAGCCTGCCGCGTGCACTGGATGTTTTCCAATTCTCTGCTCCTGAGAGATCCCCCTGGATTTTCCCTGCAAGAATCTGTTTCCTTCCTGAGCAGTCACCCCCAAGCATCTTGTAGCTCTGTGAATAATGTTCTGCTGTCTTTTTTCCAACTAACATTTGAACGTATGTTTTGTATGGAGATGCTGATGGGCAGCAACATCTGCTGCTCCAGGCCAGCTCGTACACTCTTATTTGGATTGTAATTACTTCATCATCTGCGAGCCCTGTCCTGTGTTTGCCCACTATCTGTTTCTGTCAGGTCTTCGTCTTCTGCAAACTACCCATTATGTAGTGATGATAATTAAATCTCCCCTCCACCAGGCAGGTCTGGGCCGTGCGAGAAGGGCCCTCCTTGTCCGTGCAGCTGCCGAAGATGATGCAGCTTGTAATGATGCCTTAATCACCTGCCTGCTAGACAATGCAGGGACCACCTATTTGTTTCAAATGAGCTATTTTAGCAGCTGTCAGATGCTAATGGCTTTCAGCTGCTGACAACCTGTGCCCTATGCAAACCAGGGGACATATCATGGAACTGTGCATAAATATTCATGTGGGACTAACAAAACCAAAAGTGCAAGTGTGGTTATTGGAGCGCTTAAATGAATATATTGTCGCTGGCCCTGTTGTGTTGGTTTTGGTGTGATGAATGCGGGGCGAATGGTTTGAAGTAGTGTTGTCCTTTTTACGTTTGTGAGGAAAAAAATCCACCAAAGGCAGTGGGATTGCAGGGACGCGTGACTGACAGCAGGATGTGTGCCCCTGGATGATGCAGGCAGTTCTAGACTGGCATTGCTGTCTGCTGTGGGTGATGCACTGAAACTTGTTGAGAAAAAGGAGTTGCTGTGTGTAATCATTCTGTTTGCATTTCTTTTCTGAACGTGCGTATGAAGAATTGAAAGTTTCTGACCAGATCTGTGCTAGATACTTAAGGAACACAAGAACCCAGTGACTGAAATTGGTGGTTTAGTTTTTAAATTAATTAACACTTTTCAAGAACAAGAAAGTTATCTGATTTGGTCAAGACGATAATTTCCCACCATCCTAACACCCGGAAGCCTCAAAGCTTTGACACCAAAATAGAAACATTATGAGTCTGTTTAGGCAGACTGTTTTACAAATTAATTCTGTCAATGTATCTGCACGGGATTATTTTTAAAATGTTTTGTTTGTAATGTGATTTACTTTCCTCAGCAGATTCTGGATAGCTATGCTGAGAGGGGGTGTTCAGATTAAAATACATGATGGGGATGACGAAGATGCTGTAACAACAGAGTCAATGGAAAAGGAAGAGGTACGTAAGAAGCCAGTGATATGCATTTGCTCATGTTTCTGTACCATATCAATAACTTGCAGTAACATTCAAAGTCTGTAAAGTGTTTTTAATCAATCTTCTGTAAATGTAATCTGTTTTTGGGAGACTAGTAAAGCTGTCTTTATATCCCTTACACCTTTTACCTCTGCTGCCCAGACTGAAGTTCACCATTAAAATTCACTTAAAAATTGCTGTCTGTAGGATTGCCTAAAAAGATGCAGAGGGATTAAAGGATCAATCCTGCAAACTGCTCAAACACAACCAATTTTACTTATGAGAGCATCAGTGGGAAAAATTCCCACTGTGGTTTGACTGTGGTCTGATTCTCATTTGCACTGAGTGCTCTTTACTGCTAGAAATAGGTAGGATTCTGTCTTGAGAGGCACTGATCACATAAGAAATGTTTCTTGGGTATGTGCAAACAAGAGAGACTCTAGAAAAGCATCCAGTTGATTAGCTTCCTCTAAATCGGAAAAGAATTATAAATTGTTGCTGGTACCTTAATTCACCTGCATAATTATCCATACAGCCTGTGTACGTATATTTTTGTGGCGAAGAGGTCTTGTGAAAATGAAGTTAATTCAGTGTTTCAGGTAAAGAAGGGTATTTTAGTTAGAAATTGTTGTCGTAATAGTTATACAAAAGGATTCAAATGTCCTGTAACTTGATATGAATAAAATATTAAAAGATACAAGTGCTGTTCATGAGCCATTAAAGAGTTTTCCACTGACACCGTGTTTTATTAAAACGAAAAGAAGAAGAGAAAAGACAAAAAAGCAGAGCCATGTGCTAGTCCTTTCCTTTGTTGCTTAAGGGAAATTTCAGTATAAAGTAGCAATTTCCATATCATTTGAACAGCAGTTGCAGCCCATTGATGTTTAAAGTAAAATGCACAACTACTATAATCAGCAAAACAGATGCAAATGTCTTGTCTCTCTTTAAATGGAGCTCCCTGCTTGCTGTCTCAATTAGATTTAGAGTGGAAGACTCGATCAGATAATTAAGAACAGAGGAGCTATTATTTCATCTCTTTCATAGCCATAGTTTGTTCAAAAGGAGATTGGAGCGAGCTTGGCTGGATGCAGCGGTAGCCTGAGCGAGGGTCCCTGCAGCGCTGCAGCCAGCCCTGCCCTCCCGGGCTGCAGGAGATGCAGCAGCCCGCGCCGCGCTGGAGGTGGGAAAGGGACACGTCTCCGACCCGCCGCCCTGTGCACTGACCCTTCTCCTGCCCCTGGGGACTGGAATGACCTTTTTGTTCTCTTTGTGCCTGGTGGCATCCCAGTGCAAGTCTCTGCACACTTTTGTAAATAAGCAATAACAAAAATAAATTACATTTGGCATTTCGATGCCAGAGCAGTGGCTTTGTTTGTGCAGGATACGGTGTAGCGGGTTAGATAAAATTCCACTGAACTCCCCAGCTCTGCCATCCCGGGCTTTCCATGGCTTGAACCATTCCTCAGAGAGCTTTTTAACTCTAGAAGAAACCCTCTAATGGTGTGAAGGGTTTACTTTATCCTTTGCATTTCCAAATTAAACAATGAGCAGATGTCGATGGTGCTTTTCTCTGCTTGGTGTATCTGGGCTGCTGGCGTAACAACTAGAGCCAGCCAGGGATTTCCATCAGAACGACTTCCAAGTGAAGCTGCCCTTCTTGGGAAAGGGAAGACTTCTCAGGAAAAGACTTGGAGTTCAATCAAATTTAAATTAAACTTCCGTTAGATTAATGAAATTGATGGCAGCTTGGCTGTCCACCTGGGTGAAAGGAGCTTATCGATTTCTGTAAGGTGTCTGCTGGTACAAACCCTGCTGTGTCTGTGCATGGGGAGCTGCGCTTGTCCTGGGCAGGGGAGGAAAGTGGGGGTGGTGCAGCCCCCACCTCCCCTTCAGCTCCTGCTGCCATGGTGCCAGGCAGAACAGGCTGCAAAGGAGGAGGCACGGGAGCTTCCCCATCTTTTTTTGAAGTACCTTCTGGAGAAAAACATGAAATGGATGAGGCCTCCCAAACAGGCTGCTGATGGGATGAGACACCCTGCTTTGCGTCTTCTGAAGCACTAAGCTGGAAAAAGCCTGTATGTTTGTTTTTGGTTTTTTTTTTTTGTTAATATGTTTCTGAATCAGGAGGCATCCTATGGAAAAGGATTTCCATCTTGTGGTCAGCTGTGGTAATAAAACACTCCTGGTAGGTTTTTTTTTTATAGCAAAACAAAATGATCTTAATAAGAAATAATGCAAATCTGTTCTATTTCCTTGTGAGGGTAAGTGTTGAAGGCTTCATTTATACTTGGGCATTACCTATTAGGAGGTAAAAATGTTTCAGGATTAGCCCCCTTCAGAAAATCATCTTTGTAACAAAACAGGATTTGAAAAGGTATAACATAAACTATTTGTGACAGAATATTCCATTTTGACAGATTTTACAGTATGTCAGCCTGAGGAGCCATGCACAGGAGCCCAGACTCAGAATTATTTGTTGCCTTAGCTTGAGGCAGTTACTCCTGAACTTCGGGAAAATTTCTATCCAGGGCCAAATATTGTTGCTTGGATTGTTTTCTATTCCAGGATGACTCTTAGGCTCAGTACAACGTCATCGTAACTTCATGCAGATATTTGTTCTTCAGGACAAATCTTGAAACTCATGCTTTAATCTCGAAATAGCAAAATGCTGCAGGGTTAAGTGCTGGAGTTCACTGGAAAATCTACTCACTTCAGTGGGAAAGATTTTTTAACATATTAAAAACAAAACAAATTTGGAAAGGTCATTTTACATGTTAAGAACTGTGGCTGCAGGGCAGAGCTGTGCGCGCTGGAGAAGTTTAGAGCTGCGGCATTCGGGGTCTGGTGTGGGTTGTATCTCAGGTGCCCTTTAAATGACCTCCATACAAACCTACACATACAGGTGAGGCTGTTAAAGCAGAATAATTTTATTCTTATGTTTAATTATTTTCTTATTTGTCCAGTTGTACACTGTGATGGCACCGCTGATTACACTGAAGATATTCTGACTTCAGTGAGAGCAGGACCAGCCCTGAATATTTATAAGGAGGGTTAAATAAGATCTCAGAACAAATTCTTAGAGATACATGTAAGAACTTTATAAGTTCTTTTTATTTTGAGGACTTGTAACTAAAGGAGATGTTCAGTGTGTTCCTTAGTGGGTGCCAGAAAGCTTATTTTCAGAAGTGTCTGAGTCTCAGGGAAAGTCAATGACTGCTATATTTAATCTGAAGTCTATGCAACTGCTGCTGAAGTCAAGCCATGTTCTTTTTGTAGGAATAGTTTAAAAAATTAAAAAGCATTTATGTGAAGAGTCAGGAACAATATATATGACACAGTAATATAGATTTTTAAAAAACAGTTCAACAAAACCGTCTGAGGTTTTGCTTTAAATGTTACTGTAAGTAAAGAAGAAAATAAGAAAAAAATGTGACCTGTTTGGAGTATTTGGTAAATAGTTTCCAGAAGAACTTGCTTCTAAGCTTGCACATGGGCCTTGTTCTGTTGGTAACTGCAGTCAGTGAGAGTTTTTGCCATTGTTTCTGCTGAAACAGGATACAACTTATTTTTTTTCCTTTTATGTGGAATTATAAATCTTGGACCTTAATTACTAGAACACTTAAGGAGGAAAATACTTTGTCTTTTTAATAAAAAAAGAAAGTCATCAGAATTACCGGTTAAGTTAAAAGCATTTGAAAATACTCAAGGAAAAGCTTCTTTAAATCAAACAAATCTTTCATTTTCCTTTTAGACCTTCCTGGAGAGTGCTGTGTTTATACCATTTATTTTAAGTGTGAGAACTTTATGTCAGACCAAACCATTAGCAACTCTTCAGGGAGCAAACTGCAAAGTGCCCAGCACGGCTCGGGGCCGCGGTGACGAAATACGGTTTCTACACTTCAGCGTTTCGCCACGGGAAGTGAGCGGTGGGGAGAAGTCAGGCAGAAAGAGGAGAGAGGCAGATAATTTGGCAATGAAGGGAGCAGCTGAGCTCGCGCAGGGTGGCTGTTCAGCAGCTGCTGGGGAAGGCAGGCTGGACTCTCCAGGCATCCATCCCCAGCCAACCCTTGCGACTGAGCTTCAGCAGACGATCTCTGATGTGAATCATGCAGCCAGCAGGCCAGGCAGCTGCAGTCCCTGGGGTTCCTCTCTGGTTTTGGACTGTTCTGTGAATAGCAATATGTACATGGATGGGCATTTCTTCTTTCAAAGTTCTGGGAGCTCATGCATGGTCTCTTGCCCACAGTGAAGCCAAATTGAGGGGCTTTGCTAAGCCTGCTGTGAATATGCTGGTTGAGAGATGAACAACTGAGGGTGGTAAAGCAATGGCACAGGTTGCCTGGAGAGGTGATGGATGCCTCATCCCTGGAAACATTCAAGGTCAGGTTGGATGGGCCTCTGAGCAACCTGATCTGGTTGGAGATGTCCCTGCTCCTTGCAGGGGGGTTGAACTAGGTGGCCTTTAAAGGTCCCTTCCAACCCCAATGATTCTGTGATTCTATGAACGTTTTTCCTTCAATTTACTTCCCTTCTCTGTTTTAAACTACTGAGTAATTATGTCCTTTGAAAAACTTTGCTTCATTTATCTAGTTCTTTGGACCTATAGTGCTACCCAGTGTACTGTATTTGTGTCGGTGAAGAAGTGTTTTACTTGTCTGAAATCCCATTGACAATGTCCGTGTGCTTGTATGGAGATGAGGTTTGTGCACGTGCTTGTGTTTTCATTTCAAAAAGTTTGCCCTGCGCAAGTAACTGTAATAACTGTGTAAGCTCTCCTGTATCCTGCAGTTCTGACAGCAGTGGTTGGGCACCATCCTCTCTGCTTCTGCTGTTTCCAGGCTTGGAGAGGACTATTTTGTGCAAGTTTTTCTTCCCACATCCTCAGCTGTTCAAACTATGGCAAGGAAAATAAGTATGGGTGCTTTGGAGAGAGCTGGCTGACCAAACAGCTTGTTGTTTTTTCTCCTTTTATTACCAGTTGCTAAGAAATGTCTGCAGGAAGCCGTCAAGCACACTTTTGTGACGTTACTTTCCATATTAATGGGTGCTGGGGTCACTGAAGTATGGCCTGGAGGAGAGAGGTAGCTGCTCCCAAGGTCAGGAACAGCAGGGAGGTGTCCCACGCGGGTACAAGCAGTGACTTGTGACAGGGAGCACTTGTGACATGGGGTCTCCTGGGCATGGTCTGTGCCAGGACACATCTGTAGAGAGCTGCTCTTGCCTTGGAAGGGGCTCTCCTGGCCACTCCGCTTGGCTCTGCTTGGACTTGGGAAGTCTCGTGTTTTTCAATCCCAGCACTCAGTGGAAATCGGGTGTCTTGGTAAGTGAGAGAGTTCACGGTGCCTCAGAGCAGAGGTTTCACCCACCTGAAACTTCAGTTGTTTCTATGGCCCAAATACGGTGTGGTTTTTTGTTGGTTTTATTTTTCCTGTAGTCCCTAAGCTGTGGGCAAGCGCTGTGACACCAGACTTTCAACAGCAGCATCCTGGAAATACTGGTTAATCACTGGTTTATTAGCTTATGGCCTTAGGGAAGCCTCAAATAATTAACAGCCCATTTGTTGAGCTAATGACTCTTTTTTACTAGATGTATAATTTAATATATGGTAAGTTTCATGTTTAATTATCCTCTTCAAAGCTTCTTTTGAAGGAATTTATTTTTTTCTGCACGCATGTATATAAAAGGGTTGGGAGCTGGCTGGTTTTGCTTGCATGCTACTCTGTTAAAATCAAGACAGTTTATTTAAGAAGATTTTAATTTAGATATGGATATTTCCTCCTTTGCTTATTCTTTCGATATTTTTGAGTGCTTGAGAAATAAATAATGATGAATTACCAACACGTTTAAAATGGCATCACGTTATGCCCCATTGTAGCTTGCGACATTGTTTTGGACAAGGCGTAAAACCGAAGTCCTGATCAACAGTGCCATTGTGCCAGCAATTTCCAAATGAATGCAAGTCTTGATCTCAGTGTCCTGGCCACGTTCCAGCCTGGTTCACATTTTACTCAATGGCAAGTCCCACTTCTGTTCTTGTTAACCTCAGTGGGAACAGGGACAGACCACTGTAAAGTGCTGCTAATCCCACGTGCCATTTGCATGCAGCACTTGTAAAGCATTTTGGGATCAGTTGGGATGAAAGAGGCTACGCGTGTAAGATGTTTGTCATTGGCATCCCAAATCCGGTACTAGATCAATGAAAGGTTGTGACTTTGTCAATCGGGATATTTTTTTTGAGCTAGGCAGCTGATTGCAAAGGATAATTAAAATTAATTTGATTTTCTTTCTGTGAGCTCTAGTGTCCCCTTCATGGAGATTAAAAATTTCCCGGTACTGTTTTAAGCTCCACAGAGCAAGCAAAAGATAATCTCCTGCTTGGATATACTCGCACTATTGCGATCCACTAATAGGATCGCCATACAATTTTGACTTAACAGGCGCTGAGAGAGGATAATCCTGTTTATTCGGTCATCCAAAACACTGATGATCTGAGATAATCAGTGGGCTGAGAGCAGGGGAGGAGGAGGGATGTGTGAGGCTCTCTTTGCCTGGATGGTTCATCTGGTCAGATGCTTGGTGCTGGGGAATGGCTTGATCTCGTTTTTGCAGCCCTTGCAGAGCATGGGAGAGTACCAAAAACCTCCTCACAACACAAGGAGAAGCCAACCTGATAAAATAATAGTGTTTGGCAGAGTCTGATCCAGATGTTGTGCTCAACAATTTTAAATCCTTCTTTTTGACTGATTTAATACAGGAAGACTCAGGTAAGTGTCCAAGAGGCCACATCAGGTACTTGGTACAAAATGCTTTGGCTACCAGGTGGCAATGATTGTGGTAAGGGGATCATCTCCCCATATTCACTCACAATTGGAAAGTTAAATAAAGTTGGTGTCTTGCACTTGGATCTAAAATTGCTAAAAGTGCAACTAATGCTGTTTTTGCTAGACATGAGACACTGCTTTTTCATAGGACATTGGGTATTTGTACGTGCCTATTACATCTCTGAATGTAGGAGCACCTTCTGCAAGTATCTTTCCAAAAAAAAAAAATCTGTAAGACACTTCCCCCAGTGATCTAGAGATACACCTTGAAATGGGGGTTTACGGAATCTTTTGAGACGGCAGGTTAGTGAGCTTTCAAATAATTTTTTTTTGCTTTCTGTTCTTGTGATTATTAGAGCTTTCACACTTCATATTATATCCTAATCATTTGCCCATTAACTTATTGGCTCGGGTTTCTGTGAAAGACCCTGTCTTTGCTTCTATTTTATCTCAGTAAATGTGCATATTTAGCCATCAATACTTTCCCATTGTAGATATTTTTGCATTTGTAACATTAACTTTTACAACTGCCATGAGCCGTGGATTGACTTCAAATAGTGATGTTGACTTGTAAGCCTTATTTTATGATCTCTGAGCTGTCATGGTCCAGATGATGGTTTTATAGCTTGGGAAGCCAGTAGCAATGGCTGAGCCATTGCTCACCAGTCTGTATAACTAACGCGCTGTAGCTAGGTGCAATCCTCACCATGGGGACACTTGCAAATATTCAACACGCTTAAAATGATTCATGGGACCCAGTATAATGCTTACTTTAATTAATATTTTACAAGATACTAGCTGTATTTAACTTTCCAAATGTGAGTGGATATGGGGACACGATCCAAAGGACGGAATGTTGCTATGTAAAATTTACAGGCACTCATGTTTGTGTGTGCTTATTTTTAAAATAAAATTTTAAAAATATTTTTTTCTTCTCTCTCTCCTGGCAGGTGTTCAAGGTTCTGCAAGTGGCTCCTGTGGCGCTTTTGTGTGTGTATTGAATGATGAGCTCTGAAAAGTGGTGTTCTTGCTCTCCTGCCTTCCTCCCTCCCTTTGCTCTCAAATGCAGTCAGTCTTGCAGGGCTGTGTTCTGCCTGAACGTGCTTTGGGACACCTTGTGTAGAGAGCACCATGCTGTGGCACAGCCCCGGTGGGAGATGCACAGCATTGCTCTCTATCTGCTGTAGGCAAGCGCTGACGTACCCCAACCATCAGGCCTTTCAGACTCAAGATTTAGCCGTTTCCCCCTGAATAAATGGTGTGTTTGGGGCAAGTAACACCAGATTCTTTCCTAGAGTTGGCAGGAAATAAAAGAGTGTGGTGGTTGCAGACCTTTGGGGCTCTGTGGATCTCTTCTGAGGAAGCAGCAAGGGTTAACCAAGACTAACAAGCCTTCTGGCGCTGGCTGTAAGTGGGTTTGTAAATACGTGAAAAGTCTTGGTGGGATTGCAAACTGGAAGTGACTGATGCTGTTCAGCTGGTGCTGGTACTTCTGAGAGCAGCCCTCAGGGAGCAGTGCAGCGGCACAGCCTGAGCTCGGGGGGGTCAGTCACTGCGGGGACAGAGCCAGTGTTCCCTCTGCTCAGCCTCTGCCAGTTGTGCACCCTGCCTGGCTGCGGCCCAGCCCCAGGCAGACTCTGGGCAGCCTCCCGTGCTGGAGAGGACATTGTGGAGGTGTCTCTGATCGTCCTTCCACCCAGCAAGGCCACGTGGCCGGCATGGAGTGAGGACCGAATGCTCAGTGATGCCCATTCATCGGCTGAGCAATGCCAAGTTTCTCTCCACCGTGCCCACCAAAAGCTGCTGTTGACACAGAAAGCTGCTTTTGTGGCACCAGAATCAGCCTCTGGCTGGAGAGGAGCCGGCTGAAGCTGATGCTGGGTAGCTGACACTGGAGATGTTGATCTGTGAACACTATGCTCCAGTGCTTTCTTCTTCCCAAATATGATGGGAAATCCAGACAGCCATGGCAGCTAAGTGGTCCTGTAGGGAATTAGCCACAAGACTGCACTTTGGAAGTGGACTGCTGTGGTGAGTTTATTCCAGATTTCCATGCACTTTAACTGGAATTCAGAATTCATTGTGCCTAAAAATCAATCTACAGACCAGGAAAAAAGTTTCACCTGACAGAAAATGCATCAGCCCACCTACCTAGATGTTGATCATGCATCCTTAGAATTGATCATATCCAGGTGCTTTCCCTTTGGTTATGTCCTAAGGATCTGAGATGTCACACCACATTCACAGCCATGACCCTCTTACAGCAATTACACGATGAGCAACAAGGAAGAGGTTTTTGAATGCATGACTTCACAATGGGGAAACCCCTGAAGAAAACCTGTTTCTCAATGCTTACGTTTGTATATAAATTTCCCTTCTACAACTAAGATTTCCTTTTGTAATTTTTCCAACCGTAACTGTAAACAAGCAAACATCATCAGATCTTTTAAACTCACGAGCATTCTTCTGCCAGCAAGGAAGAAGTGGCCCATCATTACCTGTTTGTCACATGACTCAAAGTGCCCATTAGTTACCCATCATTTTCCATAAAATTGAGAGCAATGAAGACACTGGCAGCACTTTTACTTGTCTATATTGAATCCTGCAGAGGTAGCAGAGAAAAAAATCGTGCATTAATAAAACAATAAATTCCTCTTCACATTAACATAAAATACCTTTATAATGATGACAAGATTTGGGTTCACTCCAGTGTGGTTTTCCCTGCCTGGTTGGTTTTTGCATTTATTTTAGTTTGCTCTTTGTAATTCATTTCCAGTTGGGGTTTTTCTTTCCAAGTCTGACATGCAGCATGATGTTACAAATTCTGGCCTGTGATGGCTTGAGCACTATGTTTGTTTGTTTAGATAAAAATCTCTTTCCTTCCAAGTCTATTTTAAATGCCATGGAAACCTTCTCTTAGTCCTGAGGTTTTGGTTGTCATTGTTAGTTATTAAAAACCTATGCTCCAGGTCAGCAGTGACCCAACCGTCCTTTCCAGGAGGCATCTTCCACACTCCAGGGATGTCTTTGGGAAGTCGTGAGGGACGATGGAAAGGAGAGGAAGATCAAGGGATAAGATCTTATTCCCGATGATTTGAAAGGTTTCTTCTTTTTTGAAATGTGTACAACCAGAAGTAACCACGAGGCAGGAGCTGAAAGCTGAGACTGTGCAACGCTCCAGCCTGGCCCAGTTCAGCGTCAGAGGACAACCTCTGGTGAGTTTGTTTTCTTTCTGTCCTCACAGCTGGGAATATGCCATGATTTTTAAACCCACTGTAGCATTAACTGCCCCATTACACAAAGCAGAAAGCGGAGTGACTGACCTCATCTGCTAGAACAAGTGTTTTAGTGCTGGCCAAAGTTCAAATCAATCAAAAGGTCAAACTTGTTTAAGGCAGTGAGTGATAAGAGAGGGGATGGTTCAGGAAGCTCATTTCCAGCCGTTGGAATAGAGCCAGCCTGGCTGCAGGAAAAACTCCAGATAGCACAAACCCTGGAAAACACTGACAGCTCGGAAACCGAGGGCTGAGCCTCCCCTTGCTGGAGTCTGCTACTGGAGGGAATTCCCACCAAATTCAATAGAAGAACGCTGGACCTTGGTGAATGGGACTTCAGGTAATTCTCCTGGCAAGGCCTGGTCAGGAGTCAAGTCATGGTTTCTTTAATTCGGTGAGATTTTCAGTCAGATGGTGGAACGGACAACTAGAGGAAAATGTGATTTTCTAGCTGAAAGATTTGTGTCTCTGAAGAAGGAAAGACCAAAGTAGTATTTGTAATGAAGTGTGCTGATAGCATAGCAGCTTTCTGAAACGGCACATCTCTGGTGGCATCTCTATCAGTGTGGGCATGGTGGTTAAAGAGAGACGTGCAAAACTTCTGATCATTAGGAGAAGTCTGAGCAGTTTGAATCTGCCTGAAAAAAGAGGAGAGTTTGTCCCCTTTGGGAGGGACAGGAGGGAAGAGGAAACTCATACATTGCTCAGTTGAGACTGGAACAGACCTTTTTCCCACACTATCAAAGGCAGAGGTTTTCTCTCCCAGTGTTTTCTTCGATGCAGGGGAGAACATGGGCGCTGGGGAAAAATTATGTTCTGGTTCTGTCTGGGGCTGCTCAGCACCTCCAGCAGCGCTTTGGAAAACTCTTTCCATAGTTTGTACTGGCTACTTTTCTAAGGATCTAATGGGTTTATTTAAAACAACAACAAAAAAAAAGGGGGAATGAGGACTTCTTAGAGTGTGTTCCTGCCATTTGAATTATGATGGGGAACATTACTGGGGAGTTAGAAGGCCCATTAGCCTCCGTGGCACATGGCCAGGCTTGCATAAGCTTGCAGGGGATGGATTTTTTTATATGTACTTTTTTTTTTTTTTTTTTGGTCAAAGAAAGTGTTATCCAGGGGCCAACTACTGAAAAAATCCCCAGCCTTTTTGGCAGAATTCCCTGTTAGTTACACAGACAGCCAGGATTTTCTGTGCTCCAGCTCTTGTGTGTGACCCACGTTCTCAACACATCCAGGGCCAAATGATGATCTTTTCTCTCAGGACTGAATCTGACCCTTTTTCTTGTATGACAAAGATGTCAATAATTCTATGGGCGGATGAAGAGAGGTGATACCTGGTATGAGGAAAGGTGGCCTAGGCTGCTGGCCTCGTGTTAAGAGGAAGGATGGGTTGAGGACCAAGCCACAGACCTAACATTGCTTGTTAGATCCCATGGGAAGTAGGGAAGGACCCTCAGGCCTGGAGGGAGGCTACAGCAGTTCTGCAGAAGCACTAACACGGTACAGGCAACAGGTGTTTTGTGATATTCAGGGCCTCTTTCTGTTGTCCATGGTCTTCTCAGCACGTAGCAATACCACGCCCCCAGGTTGGCCAAACTGGTGGCCGCTGCACAGTGGCTGCACCCCAAAAATATTGGCATGGTGGTAAAAAGTACCAGGTCTCCCTTGGGAAAGCAGGAAGCATCACAGAGCTGGGACTCTGGTGAAGACCAGTGAGAAGTTCTCTGCAGTCCAGCTCCAGGCTGCTCAGCCCAGCAGTATGTCTGCATGCCTTGTCCCTCCAGCCTCAGAGGCTGGGTCTGCTCTGCTTTTTACTCACCCTCACCTTCGTTGTTGGCAAAACCACTACCAGCAGCAACGCTGCAACAGAGACTGTTTTTTTTTTTCCTGAGCTCTGATTCATGAAACCAGATGTGCCTGTGCTTTTTTCGAGCTTATTTGAATGTATGCAGTGGACTTCTAGCTTTGCAAAATCATCAGTTACCAGATGTCTTTTAAATTGGAAACCTCTGTAGCCAGAGTTTAAAACTGTGACAAAACAGTCACCCATAAGAATTTATATTACACTTAAAACACATGATGGTTTCCTCCGGCTCTTTCCTCTGAAAAGTTCTCACATGGAAATTTTACGGCTCACAAAAGGTTTGCCACCCGCTCATCACTGTAGTTTCCGTCCCAGATTAAGTGAGCGATGCTGTAATAATTAACAGTTGCAGCGGCTCCGTACCTCTGTCTGACAGCTACCTCGTCTCTCTGACAGCAGAAAAAAGGCCCGTTGTAACTGGAAGCGTCACGAGGGCTGTATGCTGGAGGAAGGTACCCGCAGTGGCAGAGTCTGCGTCCCGATGCAAAGCTTCCTCAGTGGCTGAAGCTGCTTGTAAGCAGAATTTTGTCCTGGGCCCAGTTTTGAGCTCCAGGCAGCCGGAGCAGCAGGGATGTTTGCAGAGTGCCTAAGGTAAAGGAGGTTTGGGGGCTGCATGGGGCTGGGAAGCAGCTGTGCAAGTTGAAAGGACGATTAGGTTGGGCTGTGACTTTCCTTCTTAACCTGGCTTTCTAAGGTCTCATTCAGCCTCTGTGCTGGCTGCCAAAAGCTCATACTGAGTGGCTATTTTGGGATAGAGCAACACCAAGCATTACTTTAGGGATGTTTGGAGAGCGACTTAATAATATCAACTTAATAACGTTTGACGTGCTGAAGATTAAGAAGAACCATTCCAAACATCTGCCTTGATTCTGGAGGTGGGAGGACAGACACACGCGTGTCCTGGGGCTGGGGTGCCCTCTCCTGAGCTGGCTGGTGGGACACGGCCAGCCACTGCGTGCTGCACAGGCCGTTCACCTCTTTGCAAAGCCATCTCTGAACGGTGACGTCAAACCAGCGGGATAACCTGGCACTGGCTGCTGGTCTTAAAAGAAAAAAAAAAAAAAAAGAATAGAAGGAGAAAAAAGCCAGCTCTAAGCTGTTGTGTTTGGGGGCTGGGAGCAGCTAGGCTCTCCATGCAGCAGGCAGCTGGGGTTGGTCATTTCTGCAGTTGTCCCTGAGTAAATCATCCTGTCCCCGGATCGGGAGGCTCATGTGGGTCGCGCTGGGGGAGCGGGGGTCTGGCCAGCGGCCGGGCGAGCTCCGCTGAAACAGCAGAGCCGCTGTGCTGCCCTCACCGCTTGTTACGGGCACAACTGCGAATTGCTCTGGGCTTTCAGCTTCTGGTTTTGTTTTGATGATGGTGGATTTTTTTTTTTTTTCCTTTTTTGTCATAGGACCAGCCCAGAATAGAATCACGAGATCGGTGTTTATTACTTTCCAAATAACCTATACACAGTTTTTAGTGCTGACGCTGTGTATGAAAGATGGTGTCACCACCGCGTTCATGTTTCCGTGTGACGCTGAAGCTTACTGTTTTTTCCCATTTCATAACTAATAAGTGAAATGAGTTTGACAGCCTTGGTTTTGGCCTTAGCTTGTTGATTCCCATGTCACACATAGGCTCGGTTAGCAGCAAATTCTTGTCAGGAGAAGAGAATTACAGTTCAAGCTTGAAATGTGCTAGCGTCCAGTGCAAAGTTTGAAATTCTTGACCAAAGTTAGAGAAAGCTGTCTGACAGCGTGACGTTTGAAATACTCTATCTATTTATCTTTTCATTCTGACCAAAAATACCTAGGGTGGAAGTATGTGTCTTATTTGCATCTGGGCAGAGAACAGTTGAGCTCCTCTGAAGAAAAGAGTAAACATAGCGTTTTAAATATTCTGGTTTTTTTTAAAAAATCTGTGCAACTCTCCCTCTCCCTATATGTATATATATTATCTATAGAGAAAAAAAAAAGAAAAAAAAAGTATGTATCTTTAAATAAATCAGAATGATTGGTTTTCAAGGTGTAGGAAAGCTTTTTCAAGTGGTAATAAGAAAAAAAATGCTAGCTCTCCCACAGCAGTCATTAATAGCTCCGAGTTCCAGCCTGAGCACAGATGGAGCTTTGATATCATCACAGTTTTGCAGTGCGTATGTGCTGTATATCCTGCTGCTAATCCCGTGGTGGAAGTCGGCTCCTCTTAGCACCTGGTGCCAAGACCCAGCCGTTTGCCTGAACCTGACACAACCGATTTCAGCTACAGCACATGCAGCCTCGTGGGCTGGATTTGGGCATATCCCAGCTCGGCAAGTCAACACCGGGCGCTTTCCCTGACTTGTGCTGAGGTCTTCCAGCCTCCTCGTGTAGAGCAGCTCCTCCGAAGCCATAATTCTGGGCTGCCCTCCTGGGTTGTTTTCGGCTCAGCTATTTATTGAAGCTCTGTTTTTCTATGCTTGTTGGGGACTGCTCCTCCCCTCTGGGCACCCAGAAAGAGGATTTGTTTTTAGACGATGTTTTTAGTTATAGTTCCCAGCAGGATGAGCTATCTCACATCGCGGCTTGGGCAAGGGAGGAACAGCATGTGAAACACAGCAGCTTCTGGGGTCAAATGAGGAGCCAAGCGCCTGCGGTGCTGGGAGCCCCGTGCTCTCCGGCGGCAGCCCTGGGCTTCATCAGGGCGATGCTGTTTAGCAGGCCTCCCCGACGAGCCATGGCTGGCAGGGCGCATGCGTGCTGTGGAAACTGGAGTCAAGTGTGGAGTCCTGACGGTTTTGGCCGCTTTGCTAACTTCCTGCAAGCAGGTCTTGCTCTGTAAGAGTTTTCTAGGAGCTGAATAGAAGTCTTCAGGTGGTTTTAGAGGGTGGGGTTTTTTTTTGGTAACAGTTTCCTAAATCTGTGTTTCAGATCTGAAGGGACCCTTAGCCTGACCTCTGGTATATCACATAAGAGTATTGAATTTCATGCATTTAACTCCCACACTCTGTCCAAGAACTGGATGACCACAGTGCTTTCTTTAACAGGAAAAAAAAAAAAAAAAAAAACAACAAAAGAAAGAAAGAAAAGCTCTTAAATGCAGTCATTTCAGCATGGTAGAAATGCTTCTTATTCCAAATAACATGCCAGTAACTAGGAATCACATGGATTTTCAAGAAGGCTCTCAGAAAAAAATCTGATCAAGGCTCTCCCTGCCTTCCCCTTGACGCCATCATCCCCAGATTGCACTCTGCCTGCTGCTGTCTCCTCTCCTGGCCATGCTGGAGGTTAGAGAGACATTAAATAAGCTAAAGGGGCAGAGGGAGAAGAGGTAACCATTTTGGGAATAAGGAAGGGGCAGGCTGAAAGCTGGCATCCTACATTTGGGTGGGAAATTGTCAACTTAAAACATTATTTATTATTCCATGCAGGTATTTGCAATGATGTCTGAGCCATCGCTGCTCCCTTGCCTTCCAATAATGCTGCAACACAAACCCTCTCGGGCCCAGGCACTTCAGCAGCGCAGAGCAAAAAGCCGTCACTACCCCACAGAGGTCTCGGACTCCCAAGGTAATTACTTATCTCTGTACATTAATTTCCTTTTTTTTTTTTTTTTTTTTTTTTTTTTTGGCGTTACACAGATAATATAATTTCTCTCCCAGGCTCAAAATGCAATGACAAATACATGATTTCATGTAACCTCCAGAGATAGGGAGAACCAAGATAGACGTGTTGCCATCAGGCACTGACCTGCCTGTGGTGATGGAATACTGGGGGATTTTGTAAGGGGGGGTGCAAAGGTCTGGAAAGCTGCAGCATGGCTTTTCTGAAATGACACATCCAAAGATATTCTAGAGATTATCCTCCAAAAACTCAGTGGTCAAGGGCTAAATGACTTAAATAGCTGTCAAATGTCTGCTTGTTATCAATCACCTATCCTCAGCTGAACTGCATTAATGAAAGTTTTGCGATAAAAGCTGCCTTATCGTCCGGAACTGAGATACCCCGCCTAATGTGCTCCTGCACAGCTTGGGGAAATGCTCCTCTCAGCAGCAAAAGAGACGATGTGTTGCTTTCCTGAATTAGGCTGGGTCAAATGGTTGGTCAGGCTCTTCAGAAAGAAGCAATTTCTTTCACCTTTTGGTGTTAAAGGGCTGCTTTATCCATCTGTCAGAAAGGATTCTGGCTACCTTGCAGGAGTTCAGAGCAAACCTACCTTGCTGGCCATGTGCGGTGGCCTGGGCTGAAGGCCACCGCAGCGGCACGGGGCAGCGTCAGCCCGCCCGATGGGATAGCACAGGCTGTTCACTGTACATCCGCCACCCGTAACGGTGTACCTCCTTGGAGAAATGGGTTGAAAATGTTATTTAAGACTGTTGATTACGATTTTTCCAGATTTATTACCTGTTTTTTTTTTCTGTTCACTGTTTGGCTGCCTGCTCCCCGTCCATCTGCCAGCCCTGTAATCCTCCTCCTCTTATCTCAGCAGAGTTCGCTCCACCTCTTGCTCATTTTCATTTTATTGCCTAGCTAATCTCATCCTCCTGCTTTTCCTGACACTGCTCCCCCCTCCCCATCTGTGGAGATTAAATCACTGCTCCTTTTGTTTGGTGCCACTCAAAATTCCCTCATTTCACTCAGGCTTTGGGATGCTTCCAGGCACTTTTGCTGTTGCTGCACACATCCGTTTTCCTGGCACAAAAAGGCCCGTCAGCATCTGATGGAAGCATTAGTGAGTCCTCATTTCAAGCAGTTCTCAGGATGTCCTGAATCTGAAATAGAGCTGAGCTTGGCCTGAGACATGCACAGTGCGACAGAGGCAGCTGCGTGTGTCTGGTCACTGCAGGAGCATCAGCTGGATGCTCAGGACAGCTCTGCAGTGGTGTTGGAGCCTGGCACCTCAATGTTATTTGGGACGGGGAATGAGGGTTGCGGTCAGTCCATCACATGTTGCCTCGGCTGCTCCTTCCTCCTCACGCTCTTCCCCTGCTCCAGAGTGGGGTCCCTCCCACAGGAGACAGTCCTCCACAAACTTCTCCAATGTGAGTCCTTCCTGCGGGCTACGGTCGCTGATGAACTGCCTGAGCATGGGCCCAACACGGGCCGCAGCCTCTTTCAGGCATCTGCCTGCCCCGGCACAGGGTCCTCCCTGGGCTGCAGGGGGATCTCTGCCCCTCTGTGGACCTCCACGGGCTGCAGGGGGACAACCTGCCTCACGATGGGCTGCACCACGGGCTGCAGGGGAATTCTGGCCGGGAGCAGCATTACTGCTCCCCCTCCTTCTTCACTGAGCTTGGCCTCTGCAGAGTTGTTCCTCACATATTCTCACTCCTCTCTCCAGATGCAGTTGTGCAGGTTTTTTCGCCCTTCTTAAATACGTTATCCCAGCTACCACCGTTGCTGATGGGCACGGCCTTGGCCAGCAGCGGGTCCCTCTTGGAGCCGGCTGGCACTGGCTCTGTCGGGCACAGGGGAAGCTTCCAGCAGCTTCTCACAGAAGCCACCCCTGTAGGCCCCCCGCTACCAAAACCTTGCCACACAAACCCCATAGAAAGTCCTAAAGCCTTGATTTGAATAAACCCCACTTTGAGTACATGGGAGATACTCCCCTAAGTGGGGACCAGTGCTGTTCAGCCCTCATTGTTGAGTTTAGGTATTTATTTTTAATCTGCTCGGGTTTTATCTCTTGCTTTACTTCTCAACTTGCAATGCCAACCGTGATGCATTTGCTCTATCTCCCCTCACTACTTTTATCTGCCAACATGGTTTAAATAAGTTTAAAGAGTACAAGAGCTAAAAAAAAAAAAAAAAAAAAACAAACCAAAAAAAACCAACAGGCAGCTTAAGACAAAAGCCAGCAGCATGCTTTTAAAAATAGACTGGGCAGCCCTGCGAGAGGTGCTGGGTAAGCGGGTGCACGGGAGGGGAAGGGAGTGGGCTGAGGAGGCACTGTTTAAACAGGAGGTAAATAAGTGACAGGGGGAGCTGCGGTTCGTTTTGTTCCTTTACGTGTTGCCCAGATAATGCAACATATCTTTCAGACAGGCTGGTGCTAAAAATGGATGCAGCTCTTGGGTTTCACCGGGTGACACTCGGGCTGCAGCGCTCGCACTGAGCCTCCCGTGAGGCGTCCATGGGAGCGGCGCAAGCGCGTGCCAGTGAAATGGCATTTGGTGTTTCAAAACCAGCAGCAATGCTCAGGTCTCAGCACTGGCACTTTATGAAGAAGGCTTTTGCAGCGAAGAACAGGCAGTCAAGGTGCCTGACGCAGAAGGGGCTGCCTGTAAATCCCTGAGGTCAGGCAATGTTTTGTTAAAATTGTCTTTCTTGCTGTGGTTGGCCTGTGAAAACAGCAATTGTCCTACAGTGCCAGCGGCACTTCATTAGTAAGTCAGGTTCCAAGTGTCCTGTCCAATGAGCAGTTTCACAGAAGCAGAGTTTAGGATTGGAGCTGGCTTAATATAACAAAACAATTTTCTTGAAAGCCTCCTTGGCATTTTAATGGTGTTTTTCCTTGGTGTAAATGTACATGAGAAGTCAAGAGGATGTGTAAACCTGAGCAGGGTATAAAAGGGACCAAGAGAAAGACTCAAAGGTCTTGTCCAAACTCAATGCTATTGCACAATTGTGTGAGCCACTGGCTTCCCTGGGATAGGGCATCATCCCAGGGAGCTACACTGATCACCATTCCTCTCTCACTGCTCCAGGCTGAGCGTTAGTGTCTCTACGTTTCTTCCTACCCTCCTCTATCCTGCCTAGGTGAGCTCAGCTCAGCTGTGAGAAGGATGAGTATTTGTTAACCTTCAGTGGCCGTGGCAATGCTCAACCAGTCTTCTGTGCTCCCAAGGAGACTGCATTTGAATTGGGCACTTGTTGCTCACTGGCATGGAGAGTTCTCCATTTCTTGGCTAAATGAGTCTTCTCAGGCTGGCCCTGTTCTGAAAATAGCAGATTCAGGAGAGAAAGGGCAGCAGTGCTCCTTGGCCAAACCGTGGTAAGCAGTTACATTCTCACAGAGAAGGCGGCAGAGAGTGCTGCCTTCCTCCTGGGAATAGAGTGTTCCCCTGTAAGGTTGGTGTCTGTTGGGCAAATTGTTGCCTACAAGGCTAATTAGCTATAGAAAATGAGCTAGAATACTTGGGAGTAATGAATCATAATGGATTGTTATATTTGAGGAGTGACAAGCTAAATTCATGCACGTTCAGGACTTGTTTTAGTCAGAATGGAAAATAGTGCTATGCGTTATTCTGTTGTTCTACTTTCATTTCTAGATGTCGGGAAGTAAATCAACATGGCCTGAGTTTGTAAGGTCTTGCAGTGCTTGATTGCACAATGTTTAATCTCTCTCCTGAGTTCTTGAGCTAGTCTAGGAGCATCAGCTCCTCTGGAATCCGTACGTTTGCCCCCACCTTCAACAAATGTGGTTTTGACCCGTTACTGAGAAAACACAAAACTTCTCCTAAGCTGAAAGAGAAAAAAAAAAAGTGTTGTCCTAATACTATGAGTGGTAGTGCTACGTGGCAGTTCTGATTGAGGTATAGCACCCTCGTCTAGGAAAGTACTGAAGTAGATTAAATGAGAGATTCACCTCCTGTACCAGGGTGGTACAGGTAGCCAAGGGACTTATTGGTAGCAAGGCTCGTCAGATCCTTCAGGGTCATACTGTCCCCAGAAGGATCTCTGGAGTTTTTCTATCGAATTGGACATAAAAAAATAGCAGGATTTAAGGGGCAGACAGACACTGTAACTCTTTAAATTCTTGGGAGGTAAGGATAAGCAAGATACTCCTGCCTGGAGGATAGCTTCTGGAATCTCAAGGTAAGATGAAAGACACTGAAGAAGATAATTTTGATGAGAAGAATTTGTTCTTAGTCTTCTTCAAGAATCAGAATGTGTCCCTGGGTGAGCTGAAGCCTGACACAAGCTGTTGTGCTTTATTTGGTGTTTTTTGGTGTGGTACCAAGGTTCAGCTGGTTCAGGATTGGAGGAGCTGTGAGCTCCCAACAGTAGGAGGATTTGAATTCACAGCCTTTCTTTTAAATAGATCAGTGGTTGCAGAAGAATGAGTGAGACTGCTGCAATGTTTAAATTCTTTGCTGGATTGATGCCTCTAGAAGTGTTTGGAGAGATCTGACAAATCTTTGTCTCTTGAAGGTGCACATTGGTGTTAGCCCAGCCATGGCTGCACGAGGCAGACTATTGTTTCTGTCACCGCTGGGAGAAAACGTCTTTCTCATTCACAGACAGAGAGCATTTTGAGGATCAAAGACAAAAGGTACCAACTCACACTTAATATCGCTAGTAATTATATATATAACACTAATCCAGCTTAGGACTAAATTAGTGCATTTCTCCAGATGTTTTCACAGTTGCCATGACTGCAGCACAAAGGGTTGTGTTCTGAGCTGTGAGCTACTCATACTGGTCTTTCTCATCTCCACTGATGTGGTTGCTCCTAGCATGATCAGGTGCAGACTCCCACTTACCAAGTGCTGTAAAAGGCATCACTCTGACACAGAGTGGAAAATTCTCCTTGGGGCGCACAGCTCTTACCGGAGGCAGTCAGTGGGGGTGACAGCTTATAGACCTGGCCCCATGCTTTGGGATGTGAATTCATACACAAGATCTTCTGTGAAAGCAGCTATTCTTGCTCTTGCCAAACTGCTCCAAAGACCCATACAATGATGTTAATTGTAAGCCACAAGCTGGCTTTTATCTTGGAATTGTTTTTCTCTAACAATTTTAAGAAGAGCTCAGCATGTTCTCAGTAGGAGCTGATAGATGCTGAGCACTTCTGAAATCCTGCCAATTTCATTTAGGTTCCTAAATGGGAACAGAGTGCTTTCGAACATATGATCCTAAGGGTGCATTTTATAACATTACAACTCTGTCCATATCATTTATTTCCTCTGTTGCTGTCCCCAGAATGCTCCCAGCCGTGACAGTATCACCAGGAGCACCAGGCTAGTCTAGGCTTGAGTGATGTCTCCGTTATTATGTCAGCTCGAGCAACACTGAACAGAATTAAATGACAACACTTAAACGGTGAGTGCCTGTCTGCATCCTGTCTGCAGTAGGGTCCCCATCATCATCACCAGCAGTACGGATACTATTGAGATGGCTACAGTGGATTTTTTTAAATATGTATGTATATGAAAACAAATATCTAGTGCAAACTCTGCCTTCTTTTTCAGAGTATTTCATCCTGTGTTTCAGGCTGTGTACGCTGTACTTGACAGTGCTCTGACTCTCCATTTCAGGATTCAAATTTTCTCCTAAGTATGTTCTTGGGGCAGATATAATGAATATTTTTTAGTGCTTGTGAGGGAGAGGAGGAGGGAAGACAGGCCTTTGTCTGAAGCTTTTCCAACTGAGTTAGTGCATGGAAGGCATCTGTTTTGGTCCTGTGAGGCTGACATCCTCTCCCACCAGACTTGGCAGTGAGTGGAAGAACCACATGTCAGAAAATCTGGGGGGCCCACGCGCTGTGCACAAAAGTATGGCAAAGAGCTGAAACGTTAGCGATGGGAGTGATGTTGGAGGGCTGGCTGAAAGCGATTAGCATAGTGCTCTGGAATGTGGCGTTTCAATAGCCGCTCCAGAAGGATCTGCAGCCCCATTGACTTCTGCAGCGTCAGGAAAGAGCCCTTGCACCCTGGCTTTGGCTGATTTGAATGGGTGAACGTGCAGGGCAGCGTGTGCGGCGATCCCAGAGCTCCCTGCTCCGGCTGCGCACAGGGTACTATGCACCGTGCCCCACGTGCCTGCTGAGTGGGGTGTTTTCCTCTGCTCCAGGGAAATCTGGGTGCCCCGGGGACTCAGGCGGCTACAAGGTCCTCGTGCGTTGCCAGAGACCCCCTTGACAAACTTCATCAGTGTTGGGCCATAGTCTTGCTCTTTGTTTACCCTGGGGCAAAGCACTGCAAGTTACCTTTGGCCATGATCTGGCTGTTGCTAGCTGTGCGTTCAGGTAGCGTTTGGTGTGGGGTTTGGGTGTTTTGTTTCCATGTGTGTCAGTGTGGGGTTTGGATGTTTTGTTTCCACTGCTGCCTGGGTATTGATCTCTTTTGGAAGGCACCTAGCAGGTCTGAGCGTGTGTCTGTGGTCACAATCACTTGTTTAATTTCCTTTTCTTTTTTTTTTTTCCCTTCTGATTTCTAGGTAGATATGTCAAAGTATGTAATCAATCAAAAATAGAGCTGGGGGTAGCAGGCCTGGCTGATGTGAACACATACTTTTTTTTTTTTAGTGGAGGTGGGAAAAGAATGCACTCATTCAAGCCCTCATGTAGGGCAGGGAATTCCCTAGCTTTTGTCTAAATATGGCATGCAAGAGCAGAGCACAGACAACGCAATACTTCACCCAGTATTGTTTAAAAGGGTGCTTGGCACCAACCAGCAAGTAGGATTCTTGTAAAAACATGGCACGAGGAGTTGTTTGACAGATTCTGACATAGCGAAGTCTTTACGAGAGGCAAAAAAAAAAAAAAAAAAAAAAAAAAAGAAGGAAAAGAGAGAAACTGTACATGGAGCCAGAAGCATACGCTCTGCCTAGGAGGATTGTAGAATAAAAGGCACTTAGCACCCAGCCGTACCCTGCATGCTCTGTGGTTCTGTTCCCATTAGTGATCGATGGCACTGAGTTAAAAACGCACTCCTTGGTGATTGCCTGTTGTCAGTCAGTCAGGAGAGGTGAAGAAGTAGCGAGAGCTGGGGAAGGGACTGCTATGGCTTGAACCCACTGACCAGAGTGTCTGTCACAGGCTTTCCTGGTTATATGGACCCATCCTCTGCTGTCCTGGTGTTGCTGTGCGGGGTTTCACCCTGCAGGTAGTGGTGTTTCACTAGCAGATCTTGGATGCAACGCTTGGTACCAAGCAATCCCGTGGTTTGGGAAGGTGTCTCCCTTTTTGCAAAGCTTACACTGAGCTGTGGCTGTGAATACCTATCGCAGCAGCGAGCAACGATTCGTGCCTGGAAGAAAACGTGTCTCCTGCTGCCTCCGCCGTGTCTGGAGACACTGCGAGCCCCTCGCAGCACAGAGGCCTTTACACATCTCAGCAATGGAGATTTTTGTCTCAAAATTTGTAATCTGCTCTTGAAATATGGCCATTGTGTGAGTGTATTTTGAGAGAGGGAGAACTTATCTGGGATTCAGTCCACTTGTGGAGGTCTCAGATGAGGACACTTCACTCAGTGACTCTGTTACTGACACCGGCTGCTCAACAGGCTGTGGAGCTCCTACAGAGGTGGTCTCAGCTCAGCATTCCCTGTGTAAAGTCAAGCCCTTCCCTGAACTCACCTCAAATGCAGCATCCATGCTCGATCACAGCTGGAGCTTCCTCATGGCAAAGACAAGACATGCTTCTCCAGGTTGGTTGACTGGATGATGTCTTGCAATGTAAACTAGAGTAACAGAGGAGAAGAGTAGTCTGTAATTAGCACATAACCTCAGGCAGTTTTGTTGTTCCTGAAATGCAAAAACTACGTTGTGTTCTGCTGCAATAGTGTTGGCTTAAAGTGAGTCCATTAGCTGCTCTCATTTGTTACTGAAAGCTGTTCCCCAAGAGCTGCAAAGCTGTCTGGTGTAGAGTAGAATCATAGAATGGTTAGGGTTGGAAGGGACCTTCAAAGGCCATCCAGTCCAACCCCCCTGCAAGGAGCAGGGACATCCCTGACTAGATCAGGTTGCTCAGAGCCTCATCCAGCCTGGCCTTGAACGTTTCCAGGGAATAGGAACCAGGAGGTCTCAGATGCACTCCTGTGAGCATCTTCCAGGGAAACCAAAGGGAAGCCCATTATATATTTTAGTGTGTTGCCCATTAAATACACTCAGATGCAAAGCAACAAAGTCTAAGAGTTTCTGGGATGTCTTAGCAAAGCTCAGGAGAGAGCAAAGGCACAGGAGCACTCCCTCACCCTTTTTGAGCGTTTCAGTTGATGTTGTTAATTGTAGTGGAGCTGCTGCAAATATTTCTGAAAGCAAATATTTGACATCCCCATCCTCTAGAAAATTAGTTAGGACCAACTGCCTGCCTACTCACCTGGCCATCTCAACAAAACCCAGCCAGGGCTGAGAATAAATAGCAACAACTGCTGAGCTTTTGTAGTCAGCTTCTCTACGAACAAGGGCTGTGGCGGGAGAGCAAACAACACCTCCCTGGGAGGAACTGGGCACGGGCTGAAAAGGAGCAGAGGAGACTGGTGGGCAGAGGCTGTTTGTGCAGCCGTTGGTCTCCAGGGTGGGGCTGCTGGCAGAGGTGGGAGGAAGATGATATCTCCATCAGCCCATGCTAATGCAGGATGGGCAAGCGCTCTGCTTCACTGTGCCCTGGCCAGGGAGCGATGGGTAGCGTGCCAGCCAGGAGGAAAGCCTCTGGAGTGGAGTTGTTCCCCGAGCGGGTCCTGCTCTTGGCCGCTGTGTGGTCTGCACCAGAGGACAAATCGCGGGGTTGTCACAGGAGAGAAAAAAGGTGGATAGTCCCTTATCTGGTGGAGGAGGCAGATCATTCACCACTTGGACATCTACCCCGGAGTGAATTCTGCTAAGAAACCAGTATCATTTCGCCCTAACTGGGAAGCAGGGAAGATGGTGTGTTCTTTATGTGCTCTGGCTGGGCATACATGTGTCCCAAATACCCCATGTCTGGGTGAACTGCGTTTGGGTGCTGGGTTTTTTCCCTTAATTTTTTGTTGTTTTAGCCTTCTAAAAACAAACTTTGGATTCATCAGATGATAATGATCTCATCGCATTACAGATTCGCTTTCCTGGGAAACTGAACTTCTGGTGTAATCATGGGAAAGTCTCACCTTCCCTTTAACCAAGTTTCTATTGAAATTAGCTTGGCAGGCTAACAACTCAGAAGCTAAGAGACAAAAGACAACCCTTTGTTACTATTAGTTTTTTTTTTTTTTAATCTCATGATTTGCTTACCATTCTCATAATTTTGGGGAGGTGGCAAGGGATTTTTGAATATTTAATGACATATATCCAAAGCTATACGGAAGGCAGGCCCCCCTCATTTTACCAACACTAGTCTCTTTGTCCCACTGCCAACAAAAAAAATAAAGTAGAAAAGCCCAATAATTAATTACTCCTCTATCTTTTGATGTTTTCTTTGAGCTGCAACACTTTCTGTTCACTCTTACTCTTTTTGTACCTCTTACGAATTCTTTGCACAACTGGAAACCCAGCTCAGCAAATCCAATCCAATATCACCATAGTCAAGCGAGGAAGGACTTGGCTCCTCTTCAAAGGGAGCTTTTATCAAGTGTTTAGTGTGATGTGACAAAGCAGGGAAGTGTGCCATGGATGCAATGCTTCCAAATCCCAGCCTTCTACCTTGATTAAACTTGAGAGCGATTACCCTCACCAGGGTGATGAACCCTGCCAACGTGCATTTTGTTTACAGCCGTGCTGAGTTCTTAATGTGTTTTCCTGTTCCTGGCTAGGAGAACACACTTCCACTTTATGCCCTACATGAAAGCCCATTTAAAATATCAAGTTTCTAATATTTTGCGACTAGAGCTGTAGAAAGTAGAAAGCCGGGACAGCATTGCTCGTGTGTGCGAAGTTACGCTTGTGCCGCTGCAGACCTGCACGGTCTGGTGTGAGCGGGCTCTGGATGCTGCTGTAAATTCCAGATGAAAACTTCACAGCATTTGCCATTTCATTTTGCTCTATCTTATTTTGTGTGTTTCCCTCTCATTCCTAGATTCTGCCTTATTCCTAATTTTTGTAAATTTAGATCATTGGCTCAAAGTCTTATTTTTAGGAAAAAAAAAAAAAAACAAAACCCTAACCACCATATTTGGGCAAAAAAAAAAACCCTTGACAAACGTTTTTTAGTTTACCAATTTCCCAGTTGGCTATAACAAACACTTTAAAAATGGCTGCATCTAACTAATTTTACTTAAAAAAAAAATCCTCTTTCATTTTTCTTTTTCTCTTTTTTCTTTCTTTTTTCCTTCACAAGAACCAGGGCAATTTTCAGAGAAACTTTAACAGGAAAAATGCACATCAGCACCCTGTGAGATTTCCGTGTTTGGCTATGAATCTGTCAGGTTATATGTGGAGGAAAAAAAAAGGGGTTGTGAATTTTCTAGTTCAGTGACTTTGTAGTTCGGTGTTCTTGTTGCAGTTTGGGCAGAATACGCTGGAGGACAGGAGCTTTTCTCCTGGGTCATTCCTGCCTCTGCCCGGTGATTCGTCCAGCTGGCCCCAGCCCATCGCTCTGTGCCCAGGCAGCCAACTGGTTTCCTCCCTTTCTCTCTGGATGATCATGTTCAGTCTTTTTGTTGACTGCAATGACATGAAACACTATTTCACTTGCAGGAACAGTCAAGATTGTGATACAGAGCTGAACCTTTCTTTGCCAAGGACTTGCCTCTGAAGCCATTTGTGGATGGTGGTGGGACACCAGACCCAGCCCATGGTTGAACTTGACTCTGTGCCATGACTACAAGCGAGGCACAGTGCTACGGCCGCACTTGCACCCGGGACTGGCACGGGGTCACGTATGGCACGGACCTGGATGCAAAGGCACCCTCTGCGCAGTGAGGAGGGCTTTCTGGGGGTCCATGCTGAGTCAGCACCAGTTCAGCTCTTTGCTGCTGTGCCCACCTCGCGTGTGGAGAAAAACCTTTGGCTCAGCCTGGGCAAAATCTACCTTTGAGCGCTCGGAAGGCGGAACTGCCTAATTGCAGCTTGGTGGGTGCTGCTGGGAAACAGCACTGGCCCTCGGCCAGCCCGGAGCAGGGAGGTGGCAAAGCTGCCTTTGATGCCTCGACTCCTGTTGAGTGGTTGCTCCTGGAGGGGTGGCCCTGCAGGCAGCACCACGACAAGCTGTTCCCATTCCTGCTCACCGCCGGTGTGGCAGCCCACCTGTTCTCCGCTGTGCCAGAATATCAGCCGGCGCTGGTGCCTTAGCTGTGTTGTTTCAGACCACAATGGGTAATTTTTAATCCCTCTATTCAGAGTGTTTCAAGGAACAGGAGGAGAAGCATACGGCATATGCTCACCACAGCTCCCAGGAGGGGTGGGGGAGTGTGTCCCAGCAGCTGCTGGGGTAATCCTTGTCCTTCTGCCCACATCTGCATCTGGAAGGTGTGCTCAGAGTGCCTGGGCATCACCCTGCAAACAGGTGGGCTCCACTGATGGGGCAGGGCTGGAGGGGCAAAGTCCCTTCATCCCCTCTGCGACCCAACAGAGTCATGGGCAGTGCAGGGGGACCAGAGGAGGGACTCCATCCTCTCCTACATCTCCTTTGGACAGACCCAGTGGTACTGGGGGCACCTGGAAAACACCATTTATACCACAACAGTCACGCTGGGGCAGAGGCTTGCTGGGTACAGGTGCCTTAGACATTTGGAAGTTGGTTGGACTAAGGACTCACATTTGACCAAAAGTCTATGGTGAGATCCAGGCTGGACGCAGCTGTGACCCCAAAGCACGTGAGATACCTGCAGCACTAGTAGGCGGGGGCAGCCTGCAGTGCTCAGCCACCAGAGACCTGCCTCCTGGGATCCTGTGCCACCACGTCTTCTCCAGCACATCACGTCTTGATGTATTGTCATTGCTGATTGTCTTTGGCCCTCATCCTGACCCTACTGCAGTTACCAGGAACGGTGTCAGTGGCATTGGATGAACCAGCATCTCTTCTCCCTTTGCTTGGTTCCTCCTGCGTCCCCTCCTGCCTGCCCTGATCTCGCTGTCTGCCTGCACCACCTGCTTTGGGCACCATCTGGTGAGTTTGGGGCTGTCTCATCTTACCAACTGTCGTTTGTCCTGGCTGCGGTGTAAACATGCTCGCAGTTTGCATCAAAGGACCCCTAAACCATTCGCTTTGTGGACCAGCCGGCCTGTCGGAGAGGAGCCAAGCAGTTGGCACTCAGTAAGCAACAAGCATTAATAAAAGCATTACAGTGAGGTTAGTGCCTCATTAAAGTAATGCTAACGAACTGGCTGCCTTCCAGAAGTATGAAATTTTAACTAACACTTCCTCCTTCTAATTTTATGTATAATTAAGTCTTCCTAGGGAGGCGATATGCAGTTCTTCAGGCTGCTGCGGTGTAAGCAAAGCCAAATTCAGAGGAGTTGCTCTGGAAATGCAGCCGCACTCTCGGGAGCGGTCTCCAGCCCCATCCTGCAGCCTCATCATACACGGTGCAAAAACTTGGCACGGCCACGCTGTGCAGTCACGGCAGCGTCCTGGTGCTCCCTGTGCTGTAAGCACCGCACTCTGAGGAGCCCTCCCACTCTTCCTGTGCTGTGTCAGGGCTCTGCGTGCCCCCCCACCCACGGCAGGTTTGGCTAGCGAGGGATGAAGGCCGGCTCCGGACCATGTGTACGGTGCTCCAGCTCTGACCCGTGCTCCCAGCCCTGGCTGCAGCCAGCACACCTGGGTTAGGGCAGCCAAAATGGGCTGGTGTGGATCTGACCCCAAGCGCAGGCAGTGCCATTCATCGTGGCTCTTCTCTGCTTGCCAGAAGCAGGGTGCAGCTGGGAGGCTGGGCCAAAGGCCACTGTTACCCTGTAGAGATACCAAAATTGGGCCCTCGCTGCTCCGCAAGCAGCATCCAAGCTTTGCCGGATGGAGACTGCTGGGACTGGGGACTGGTGCGTCTTGGCCAAGTGTCTCAGATGGGAAGCAGCAGGGATCTGTACTGGAGGGGTTTTGCTCTGGGCCCTCCTCCAGCCTCCTCAAGCACCCTTAGGGCAGGCTCCAGGTGCTGTTCCTGGCTCCCCGTGAAGACATCCAACTGCGGCAGACACCCAACTGCCCGCAGAGCCCTGCGGCTCCATTGTAAAGCAAATTAATTCTCCCCTGCGCTGAGGAATAGCCACGCTCTCGGGAAGGTTTGGCAGGCGCAGTGAGGAAAGCAGCTGCTCCCCGACTCACAGCCCCTTTTTATTTCATTTGCCTGGCTTTAACGCTGCATGACGGGCACGTGAGCGACGGCACTGCCGGGGACGCAGGCGCTGGAGCATCTCACTGGCCGGGGGGCTGAAGCTGCTGTCTTCCCCACGCACGTGTGAGCATGCGTCTTCTCTCTGCTGGTCCTCCTCCTCTCACCTCCAACAGGTTTTTTTTTTATTCTCATGATTTCTTTGAAGCAAATCCAGAGGTTTCATTGGCAGAGGATGGTGTTTGATGGATGGATCTTACCTTGCCTGATGGGGAGGGTACAGGGTGAACCTGATGTTTTTAGTGATAAACTCCACTTGCTTGAACAGAAACCACTCATCCAAGTGGTTTCTGCCAGGCTTAGCAGCCCACTTGGATGTGCCCAGGGGAGAGGGTGTCATTGGAATGACCTCGGTGTTACACTGCTGTTTTACGTTCAACTTGTCACAGAGACCGACTTGGAGCTGGGCGCAGCTGCGGGCTTGTGCTGAGGCTGTTCCCCTGCTGCTCCCTAAAGCGGATGGGCTAGCGGGAGCTACCCGGGCAGTCACTGGGCTGTTGGGTGCGTGGTTTGGGGCTGGCAGCATCTCAGGGTGCGGGACCATCACAGCCCAGGGGAGTTCACGTCTCGCTGCAAAATTCCTCTTTGTTTCAGGCATTACAGCACAGGTTTTCTTGCAAAGGCCCCGGCTCTGAGACAATCGCTATCCTGGCTGAAGTGAAATTAATCGGGTGTCCAGGGGCAAAGGTAAAACTGAAGTACATAAGTAAATGTTTGCAGGATCAGGACCTTATTCAGGCATAAATCAGGTAGCTCCAGCCAACAATAGAATTACTTAAGCATAAAATCCCATGTAAGCCAGTAAGATCAGCTCCAAACCTGCTATGAATTTGCTTTTTGTTTCCATGCCAAGAACATATCACTTCTAACTGCTGCAATCAGGTCTGGTCCTTTTTATTTTTTTTTTTTTAAGTGCTTTTGGGCACATTTATTTCCCGTCCCTAGCAGATACGCACAGAGCCTGACCCTCCTTTCTTGGGCATGCCCCAGCCTGCTTTGCCCACAATAAGTTGTCACTATCAGGGGATATTTTTTTTCTTTCCCTGCCTTTTCTGTTACTGCATTCAGTAAACAAAGGGACAGCAGTGACGATCAAAAATCGGTCTTTGTATTTGCCTGGGAACAGAGTTAACTATTTGTTGGTCTTTTGTTGTTGTTTTTTTTACTTTTTTGTTTTAACTCATGACCATTTAAATGACTGCTGGTACCTGTGGCGCAGCGTATACTGGCGTTGCAGGATTTGTTGCCAGATGGCACTGGGCAGCCACGGAGGGGACAGTGACAAGGACAGGGAACTGTATGTGGGGGGTATCAGATCAAACCAAAGGTCTGGGGCACAGTGGTCCCTACTGTCCCTCCTGGAGAATGGGAAAATAGCCTGCAAGCTTTTCCTGGTCATTGTATGTGCCTCAATTTTTCCTGGTTCTCCGTGCACCGTTTGGAGATGGTGCCCCACAATGAGACGTCTGGTGATGTCTGCGTCCTGTTGAGCCAGGAGGAGACCTGTTCTTGTGAATGAGCTTGGGCAAAATACCTGGGAGAAGCGAGGCGGGGTGAGTTGGTAGAGAGAGAAGGAAGCCAGAGGCTCTTTTAGCTTGAGGGCAAACTTTTCTTGGCCTCTCCATCCGTGTGCAGCAGCAGCACAGGCAGCTCCCAGAGTGGTCTCTTCCCTGTGGGCACCAGAAGCGTCCTGGCTCCTGGTCCCATCCCTGCCTGTCCTTCCAGCTACAGCCCATGGCGTGGTGCTCTGAGAGCCTGGGCAGAGCCTCCCCTGCCCTGTAACACAGGACACAGCAGTGCCCGGGACAGCAGCTGTGAGGAACAAGTATGCATTTTCCAAGTGACATTTAGGCTCTTAAATTATTTTTGAAAATGGCCCAGAGGGTCCTAATGTATGTGCTGTAGACAAATACCGCCTGTGACCCGCTTTGCCATGAACACCCCATATAGTCATTTTTTTAGAGGCTTTGCCTTCTCAGTCTTGTGTCTTGAAGCAGAAGCAAAATCCCCCAGGTAACTAACTGCTGTTCCCACCTTTGTGTTTCCTCATGGCATACCTGTGCCGTAATCACAGCTCGGTGTGTTGGATGTGTCTGAAGTGGGAGTCCTTCTCTACCACCACGGAGGGGACGGCTGGCTGGCAAGGAAAATAAATCACGCTGGGCTGACACCCTTTAGAAGCCATTATTTCAATAGACCACAAAAACGAAGAAGTGCTGGGGGGAAGCCAAGTGTGACGCGCAAATGGCCGCGCTGGAGCACTCACCCGGGCGTCTGCCCTCCGGACAGTGGGACCGCAGTGGCGTGCCTGGGCGCGGGGACTGGTGTGCCTGCGCCAGGGGGACTGCCGGGGCGTGCCGGGCTGGGCTGCTGGTGCTCCTGTCCCGGCAAAGCGGCTCCCAGGCAGGGTCCACAGCGCAGCAGCCTCCTCTCTCCTTTCCAGGCTGTTTCAGGGAACCTTTTGCAGCCCCATGAGGATTTCCGCTTGCACCATCCAGCATGGGAATGAGCGGGGAGGGCAGTTCTGTGCTGATGCCCTTCTCAGGTTTTTTGGTGTTTACTTTTGTTGGGCTCTGGAGCAAGACCCAAGCCCTCCGAGGGACCGCACAGACAGTGTCAAAGCATCCTCTTGCAGCTCCAGAGCAGTGCTTTCCTCCCAAGTGTCCCCACGCTTTGGGCACTGTCGTGAGCTGAGGACACCCTGGTGCCATCAGAGTCATTTGTCACCCCCCGGGCGCTGAGGAGCTGGATGGGAGCTGCTCCCCTGCCTCCGCCAGCCAAAACCACCATGCTGTAAATCCAAACCCCTTCCGGCGAAACATCCTCGGGAGCCATATGGCGTCTCTGAGGCTTTGATCGAATTGAACGAGACCCAAAGCAGCCCGGCAGCTTGTACTGCGAGCCCGGGGGGGCTGCCCTAGGCTGCTTGGGGCGTGCAGGCATTAACCAAATGCCTTCGCGTCTCCTGACAGTGCCCAGTGGAGATGCTGATGGTATCAGGGAGTTTGCAGGTACAGAAGGATGGTTTTGTGGTCAAGTGATACAAGTGGAGGGAACAGCATCTCAGGCTGAGGTTTGAAACTGCCAGCAGACTCAGGGATACGTGGTGTTTGCTGTAAACCCAGGCCATAAAAGCTACAATTCAAACCAGTTCTTGGGACCAAGGCTGGCTCTGCCAAACCACTACGAATTGCTAGAGAGCCCTGACCTGAGCTCTGCTCTTTCAGGTGGGGATAAACAGTCCTGGAGCACATTGGAAGGAGAGGTGGGCTTATGTCTAACCTGTTGGTGTCCACCAAAACAAGTCCCAAATCCATAGAGGCAAAAAAACCACCGATCACTCAGGAGAATTTATCCTGGATTTTACCTCGCACCTCACTGCAATACTTCTTGCGATGCTTCGAGTTTGCTATGGAAAAAGTAAGCAGCCCAGGCCCGTTGAATCTCAAACCTTATATCAAGCATTTATGATGCGGTCTCCAGGGCAGAGCCACCTTCCTACGCTGTTGGCCAGGCTCAGCTCTCAGACCTGCCCCTGGCAGGACGGGGTGGCTGTGAGCAGCATCTGCCCGCTCCGGGACATGGCAGGCTGGAGGAGGGATGTGTGCCCTCCTGCCTGGAGCTGTGGGGAGGCCAGAGTAACCCCCTGATCTCAGGGGGATGGCCAGAAAGAGCAAGGACCTGGTGCAGAGGATGGATGTTTAACGTTGCAAAGGTTTCTGGAGGTTTGGTCTGTAATTCTCGTTATGTAAAAGTGCCCGATTTCAGAGTTCGCTCTAAAAGAAAGTGGGAGGTGGAGGGACGACAGTTTCTGACTGATTATGGATTCACTTTTTAATTGTGTGATGTTGTGCAAAAAAAAAAAACTAACCTCTGCAGAAACTCATTTCAAAATGAGTAATGCAACATTTTTTCAGTCATTGTCTAAAAGGGATGTTTCAGTATTGCTGGGATTTCCCTCCTTCCCCACCTCTCTTCACCAGAATACAATATTCTGATATAATTGATAGGGCGTTCGGACTCTGATAGCATTTGCTTCCACCCAGTTCCTCACAAAAACTCTCTTGCCGCCTCACAGAGCTACGTGAAGGTACATAAGCTTTACACCCCCACTTTCTCTCTCCCAAAAGGAGGGAGATTCCTCCAGTTCCTCACTAAAGGGATTGAGGTGATAGGGCTCCGCACAGAGCATCTCTGGCAATGGGCTCTCGCAGCAGCTTTATCTGCTTGCTGGGCTGAAAATCGCGACCTCGGCCATCGCAGCAGATGTTCTCTGGAAGCACTCTGCAATGAAATCTGTTTAAATAGCAACAGCAGAACTGTTGGAATAATTTATACATCTGAACTAGCAAAAGCGTTAATCTGTCTCAGGAGCAGAAAAAAAATTCTGTGAAACTTCCGAGGGGCTTTGCTTGGTTTTCCTGCACTGGACAGGCTCTTAAGCCCGTACCTTGTGCTGGTGCATTGCTGCGTGGAGCAGAAACCCTGGCATGGAGCGGCCACTTCTGCCAGTAACGGGAAAGTCAATGCTTGATCCTGCTGTCAACGGGCTTTAGCTTGGAGAGGAACCTTCACTAATCAGCTTGCTTTGTAGCATTTTCACAGGAAAATAAAAGGTGCCTGGAATTATTTGTTGGTCACCAAGCAAATGTTTCACTGCTGAAATGTTCCAGAGGCTGTTTACAAAGTCTTGATTGACAAAAGTGTGGAGAACTTACAACCCTCCACATGCCCTCCCCTCCCCAGAGGCAAACCAGGCCCAGGATTGGGATGGGAGATTGAGATGATGGAGATGATGGACATGATGGAGATGATGGACACGATGGACTTGGTGGAGATGGAACCTTCTTCTGCAGGGGCCGCAGGGGTCACCCGGGGCTGAGCGGGGAGAAGCTCATTTGTTATGCAAATGTCTGCTTGAGCCTGGCGCAGACAGTGGAAAGCTCTTGAATTATTTTAAGCAGAGGACAGAAGTTCTTTCCCTCCCCCTATCATCTTGGATCCTTGTAAAAACAAAACAAAACAGAAACCTCTGTATGAACCATCTGACAATGATCAGCACTCAACTGTCCTGGCAAGAGCAGGGTAGCTGGGCGTACACAGGCGCATGGAAATAGAACAATTAAGAAAAAAAAAAAAAAAAAACCCAAAAAAAAACCCACCACACAACAACTGTATTGGAAGCAGCCGGACTTTATTTTGTCTCAATGACAGCACTAACTAATCATTGTCTGGCCTCACCTCCGTGAGCATGCAGGGACCAGGGATGCTGCAGGGGCTGGCCCTGGGTGACCTGCAGCGATGCTTCCCTGCTGCCTACCTGGGGGCTCAGTCCAGGCTCTCCAGGTGAGGAGGGGAGCAGGGGTGGGTATTTTGGATAACTGAAGCACTTGCAGGCCAAAAGTTCAAGCTGGCAGCCTGGCTCGTGCAGAAAAGCCACCCGTGCGCGGCGGCGACCTTCCTGTGCCGGCCGGCAGCTGGGCTCTCCCGGCCGCCCGCTCCCGCCCTGGGCACCAGCCGCGGCTTTGCATGAGCAGATGTGCATTTCATGGCTGCTAACAAAATCCTGTCGGTATATACACAGCATCGAGGGGACAAAGCGGAGCCTTGCCCGTGCAGGCTGTGGGACGCTGTGTCCACGGGGGGAGCGGCCAAACCCGTGCCGTGTGCTCCTGGAGCAGCAACCGTGTGAGGGAGCGGCACTGCCCGTACCCTGCCTGCCGGGAGCCACTGCAAAAACGTGTTTTCCTGACAGATTGCACCTCTCCAGAGTGGTTTTCCCCTGAGCCAAGTTCTCCCCTGGCCTTAGCATCCCTGTGCCCAACACTGTGCAGAAGCCAGGTGGGCAGCTGTGCTTTGGCGTGCGGAGGGCTGGTTAAACTGGGGACAAACTGGCTTTTAAAAAGGGGCTTCAGACGGGCCATTGCCCTGAGCTGGCGGCTCGCCTTGTCCCCGGCTCAGCTCTCTCCTCCGGTGTGCAGGGGAACCAGAGATGCTTGGCCATTACATGTGGCAGCAGCCATACGCGTGCCGTGCGTGTCAGGGGATAAGCTGCTGTGCTGGCGGATCCTGGTCACATGCCACGGCCCTGCCTTGCCACCGCTGCCTCGTCTTGTGGGAGCCCATGGGGTGTGGGAGAGGAGGGAGCAAAAGCCATTCACCATGAGGTGAAAGGAAAAAGGGCCACGTGCTCACCAGAGTGAGCTCTGCTGCTTTTGCTGGTCACAGCATGAATAAAAGCATTAGTTTCGTGGACAAGGAATAAGTGTGGTGTGCCACAACAGCCCGTCCTTGGCGCTGGGCTGTGCCCAACCGAGACTGACGGTGGCACTGGGACGTGCCGTGTTTCCTCAGTGCCCGGTCTGTGCTGCGCGTGCTCCACTGCTTAAAAGCAGTTGCTCTCATGGGTATTTTTGAAATTGTTAGAAAAAAAATTACAATGTTTGTTTTCTCTGATAACTATTTTTAATCTTTTCCATTTAAAAAAAAAAGATCGAGATAGATATGAATTGAAACAGTGCCTTTAAATATCGCACAAAACTAACCACAAAATTAGGGAGAGCTGGAGCAGGTGCCTAAAAGCTGTGAAAGGCTGAAGCCTTTTGTGATACTCACGTGGCAGCACTGCCCAGAGCTGGGGATGGAGGCCAGGGCATGGCACTGGCAGCTGGTGCCAGAGGGGTTAAAGGAGTGGGATCGCCCTGCAAGGAGGGAGCTGGAGCTGGAGCTGGAGCTGGCCTGGCCTTTCCAGGACAGTATGCTGGCACAGCTCCCTCAGTCTTCCCCGTGGCACCCAGCCTCAGAGCAGCCGGTGCGCCCTGGCAGGGCCCGCAGCAGAGGAGCCCTCCCCCAGCTCCCCGGCCCTCGCTGGGGCTCTCCGCTTTTGTTCCCTTGCTGGGGACTTGGCCAAGCTGCGTTTGACCTGAGCCAAAGGGGAGATGGCCAAGAGCGCGCAGTGCTCCCAGCAGTGAGCCGTGGATGGTGGGGGGGGGGGGGCCCGCAGCATGGCCACCCCTAAATTGCAGGCAGAGTCTCACTCCACAGCGCTGGTGACGTCACGTTGCGCTTGGCACTGTGGCTTCTGGAGAGCATGATGCCTGGGGACAGGAGCACCTCTGCACGTCCCGCTTTGGTTTTTAGGAACCAAGCCTTCCCCAGGGATGTTCATGCCCGAAGCTGGGGAGAGCACGGGGTACAGCAGCGTGTGGGAAGAGCGGTGGCACAGCCCCTGGTGAATGTCACACCGAGCTATTTTAGGGTTTTTATCTTGCTGCCCTCTGACAAAAATGTGCTTTGGAGCAGAGCTTATTGTGTGCAGTTTGGCAGGCGGGGGCCGGTGAGGGAGCGGCTGAGTTTCTCCCCTGAGCTGGGGGCAGGCGATGCAGAGCAGCGAGCCGGCGGTGCAGCCGCGGTGGGTGCCGCTGGCACAGCCGTGAGCGCATGCCGCGGGAGACGGGCACGAACGGGGCACGGGCCTGACCCAGCCAGCCCTTCAGGCACCTCTTCAAGGCGGGGGCCGATAAAAACTAGGTATCTGAGCCAAAATCCTAGCCCAGGTCTGAATCAGGGGAGTGCCAGGGTTCGCTGCGCTCCTGGCTTCCTGGCCTCGCCCAGCCCCAGCCCACGGGGAGGCCAAGGGCAGATCTTGGCTAGGACCCTCTGTACCTGCAATTCCCAGCCTTTGGATCAGCCTAAACAGGGTGGTTTATGAGACGAAAGATGCTTGTAGCCACTTTTCCCCATGGTTATGCCCCAGGGAGCACAGGGCACGGAGTGCAGAGGCAAGACGAGCAGGCCAGCGTCCGTGTCCTGTGGTTGCCACCACCACCAGTTCCCAGTGGCTCCCAGGGGAGAGTGAGGGGGTGCTGGGCTGGGGGGAGCACTGCAGACAAACCTCTTTGAGGTGAGGGCAGCTCTGCAAACACTCAACCCAGCAGCACCACCCCCCCTTCACTGCTGGGAGCCCGGGGTTCTCGTGAGGAGTTATCACCCTCGCCCTCCCGGCTGCTGGGGCTGGAGATTAGGGAGCGGCTCCTTATCGGCCGCTGGCCCCGCACCCGACCCCGCACCCGCCAGGCTCCTCTTTCGGTCTTACTCACTGGAGAAATGAGTAAGCCTGTTGCAACCGTTGTGCTGTGATGCTCTCAGGCAGCAGACTCGGGCTGTGCTTGGTTGGGCTGGCGTGAGGGTGGTTTTTTGTGTTTGTTTTTTTTTTTTAAAGCATCTCAGCACAGAAACCTGTAGGAACCAGGACGCGTTGCAGACACTGCGGGAGCTGGGCTGTGCAAACGACAGTGCTGGAGCTCGGTGCCTTGCATGTACAGAGCCCGCTGTGTGCGACGGGGATGGGCAGAGGAGATGCTCTGTGCATGTGTGCAAGAGGGAAACACAGGGTCCTCACTGTGCTGACGATCTAGCAGTGCCTCACTTGCACAGAGCCCCCCATACCTGCCCCCAAACCCACCACCTGTGCATGAAACTCTTGATCCAGTCTCTGAACCTGGATGCACCTCCTGTATCCACCCATCCATCCATCCATCTCCAGCCGTCCATCTGTCTGAGCCGGTCTCAACCCCTCCGGCCTCCTCCCACGCCGCGCTGGGAAGCTCTGCGCAGCGACCATTTCTGGCAGTGTAGAAGGCAGCTCCAAGAAAATATTCAGGCACTCTTCAGCTTTACTAGGCACATGATCCCGATGGTGCCAATAGTATAAACATTTAGATCCAATTTGTTATTTTTTTTCTGCAGGCTCTCTCTTGGCTGGGCAGCTGCAGAGCGGCTCTGGGGCTGGGGCAGGCGACTGGCAGTGCCCAGCCGGGGCAGCCTGGCAGCATTTTCCCGACTTGATGGGATTTTTTTTTTTTTTTTTTTTCCCATTCAAGCCTGTGCAGAGATGCTGGTCGGACTGTAGCTTTCATCCAGATTGCAGATGCCCAAAATATCTGTATTCTGGACTGGGGCTGAAGTGCTCGTGGTCAGCTGATTGAAGAGAGCATACGAGACTGCAGACAGACGTCTAGACACGGACAAAGTGCCTCAGAGGGTATGGCAGCAGCGAGCAAGAGGATGGGGAATGGCAGCGATGGCCGCATCTTACTGGGACAGAGATGGCATTTCCAGCCCAAAGCAAACTGGCAGCATGGTCCCAGATTTAGCCCACAGGCCAGGGCTGGGCTGGGCCGGGCGGCCGTAGGCAGCGGGGCTCCTGCGAAGCCTCAGCCAGCCCTCAGGGTGCTCCAGGGTGGGCTCAGCAAGCGGGGAGCCTGGAGAGGGAACACTCACCGCACACAGTGGGCAGGTTCTGGGGGGCTGAGAGCTGAGCCCAGCACAGTTAACGGACCTCCCAACCTGGAATGACTGAGCGCCTGTATACCAGTCCTACCGTTAAACAGGGTCTATTAAATTGGTTTTGTTATATTGCTGCTATGTTATTCTCCTCATTTTAAATTAACTTCCAACCTCAACTTCATCTGGCATCTTCAGCAGTCAGGATTTCTGAGATGAAAGTTAAAATAAGGCTTTCGTAAGTATTCTTTTCCTCACACACAGAGATATTGATAGAAAATACATGTTCGTTCATACATCCATGCTTCTAATAGAATTTATATATTATATAAATATAGTATAAATATTTTTATACATATAAAATTAATTGGAAACAGGAAACCAAATTAGTTTACCTTACTAAAATGGCATGAAATAAAGAGTAGGATACACTGTTGAAAAAGGATCAGATGTGGCTTTTGGAGGGTTTTTCTTCCCTGAGGGCTCATTCTACCATGCGTGTGTCTGAAATCTGCTCATTTTAAAGCCAGCTCGCAGAAAACTAATGGTATGATTGATTTATTTCATGTCACTTTCACTTTGCAAAGCTCAGGCTTTGCTCAATGTGCCCGCAGGTGAGCAGCTCATGTACACACAGCCAGCTGACGCTACCGCAGAGAGCAACCCGCTCTCCGCATCCGCGTGCCCGTGCCGTGCCACGGGTGTTGAAGTGAAGGTAGAGATTAAATGAGAACTACTCAAGCATGCTCAGTCTGATTTTAAAAGATCTTTTGAGTGTTAAACATGTAATGAGATGCTTAGTGCTATTTTCAAACCGAGACATGTTCCTGGCTGATTTACCAAAGGCCGTGCTCTCCAGCTTTACGTGGGTAAATGCTTTTGAAAATCGGCTCCTGGGAGTTCAGGCCTTATCGATTCACCAGGATTTAACGATCCCGCGGCCCACGCCGCTTCCGAAAGTGGGAGCTGAGCTCCTCTTGCACCTCAGCCCTTTACGCTTCTTTATCTCATTTCTATTTCAAGTTGAGCATGGTGGCTCTTGAAAGAAGATGCAAAACACCCTTTAATAAGGGGCCACTAATACTAATCATGGTCTGGTGCAATTTTTTAACTCCGCTTGTCTGTCCTCTCCACTGAACTGCAGTAGTTTGGTGGACGGGCTGTGCGATGGGCGTGCAGCCCCTCATTGCTGCCCGACACCGGGAGCCAGCCCCCGCACAGGGCAGTAACGCGGGCCATACCCTGGGTAACGGGGCAGTCGTACTCCGCCGGTGAAGGTGCCGCTCATGGCATGTGACTGCAGCAAGCCCAGGGGCTGCTGCAGAGGCTGCAGCTCAAAGTGCCCACGGGGTGAAGGAAAAAATACTTACTTTGTGTATATGCATAGGTATTTGTATATATAAATTATATATGTGTGTTTAAACATAGCTGCATATAAGTATATATTCAAATTACATATATTTTTAAATAGATATACACACACACACACAAAAATAAATATACTCCCGCACATCTATTTTAGGGCTCTCTAGAGAAAGTGCAAGCCCTATGCTCATGGGCAGCGCTGCCCGGTCTCTCTGCGGGCACACACCTGTGCCATGGCGGCACTGCCCGCACCCCATCCTGGCCCTGGGTTTGGCGGCTGGGGCTGGGCACAGCCTGTCCGCAGCGCAGGCTGGTTCACCGGGGTGTACTGTGCCGTCAGTGCCCAGCTTCAGCCTACAACATCACAGCTTTTTTTCAGAACAGCAGTCTCTGGCTTCTCCATCTCTGACGTCTCTCTCTCTGACCTTTCCATTACCGGCTTCTCGGTCTCCGGCCTCTCCATCACCACCAGCAGCGTCCCGAGCACGGGCTCACAGCTGATAAATCTGAGCCTTTACTTGCCCTCCCATGCAGCACGGCTTTATCTGAGCCATCGTCCCTCTCACTGTGCCTCGTCACACTGCTGTGTTTCCAGGTTTGCGCTGCTGGTGTCAGCAAAATGATAAAATTGAGGTATTTGGCTTCGGTTTCAGGCAAAAATCCCCCCAGTAGCACGGTCCTGGTTGTGTGCTCCCACATGATGTGTCTGACACGGCGAGGCGGCTCTCCCCGGGGCCAGGGGGGGTTTACAAACCATCTGCGTTTATCTCATGCAAGGTCCAGGTTTTTTTTATTATTATTATAGCTACACCTATGCAAAAATTAGAAGCGGGGGAGACGACACATAAATCCCATTGCTAAAGACACCAGTAAGGACTGTTGGCCCGGTGCTGGGAGCACTGGGGCTGGTGGTTAGGGCAGCAGAAGAACCGATGTCTCTGGTACCCAAGGGAGATTTATTTATTCCCCCTCCCCCTTCCATAAGTTCGGGAAGTTTTCCGCAGTGCTCCAGGAGAGCGAGGCTGGCGCGGTATCAGCAGCCGCAGGTCTATCGAGCTGAGCAGAAGCTTTTCCAGGAACTATCTCGTGGGACACATGACCGTGCCCCCGGCCGAGATACGTGACAGGCATTCACCGGGCTGCCGGCGAGTCAGTTGACTTTGTTATTCAAACTATTTTAGTGATGGTTTTTAATCCCAGGCTTAAGTTTTTCTTTTTTTCTTTTTTTTCCCCCCCTTTCTTTTTTTTTTTTTTTTTTCTCGCTGAACAAGGGAATCTCTACGCTGGCAGGATTCAGAGAGGCACAAAGAAGGGAAAAACAGGTTTTAGCCAGAAGAGAGGGGGGGAAAGGGATGCTGTTAGCATTCCCTGTTTGCTAGGGGGCAAAAACATTTTGCTGTGAACTTTATTTTAAAGGCTAAATGCCAACAGCAGCCCAGTTGCTATGCAAATAACTCCTGTGCTCGGCCTTTCCCTCTCAGCCATAAGGTTTCGGAGCTGAGGCTCGTCAGCCGCAGGAACAGGGCTGTGGGGGCTGGCAGTGCCCCCCCAGTACTCCCAGTAGCCCCAGTCCTCCCTCCTGGGGACAGCCACGGGCTGGGGGTGCCGCTGCAAAGCCCCAGACCTCAATAGGAGCCCATGGAGCTCAAGTGTCTCAGCCAGATAACGCGGGGCAGCGGGGGCGAGCGCTGCGGAGATGTGGGCTCGGTGCCCCCCTGCCCCTTATCACGAGCCAGGTTGGGTGGCCACTGGCAGCAGAGCCCTCGGCTGTGCCTCCATGACAGGGAACAGCCCAGGGCAAGGCAGTGCCTGGAAAGGGCAAAAATCTCACCTGAGCCACCCCCTTCCCACAGTGGGCAGGTGGGGAGGGCCTGGCACCAGCCACCAAGCTCCGCAGGCAGCCTGGGGCACGGGGCTGCCGCTCGGCTCGCTGCTGCGGGTGGGAAGGGAGGTGATGCGGGGTGCATCCGGGCGATGACCAGGACCCCAGCGCTGGTATTTGTGGTGATGCTTCCCCATGACAGCAGAGGGGCTGCAGGTGCTCCAGCCCACACAAGCCAAAGCTCACCCTGACAGCCCCGGTGTGACGGTTTCCTAAGAAAAAAAGATTTGAATTTGTGATGCAAATGACTGGGCATGCAGGCACAGCTGCTGGGAGGTGGCCTGGACCAGGTCAGCCACCAGCATGGCTGCGGTGGTGTGTCTGGGACGAGGTGCGGACTCCATGGGTGCTCCCACCTGTGGAACCCGTACCAAAACCATCGCACCCTCGCCGCTCCTCCCTGTGTCTCTGCGGCTGCACATTGCCGCACTGAGGCTCTTACAACGGCACCGGGACTCCCCAACTGTGCCCACTCCATGCTCACGTCTGCCCGGAGCAGAGCTGAGCTGCCCGGGGCGAGCTCGCTTCATCCCAGAACATAAGGCACACAGTGCAGGTGAAAGAGGATGCTCCATCAATGAAATGAAAAATAAAAATAAAATAAAATAAAACTTTTATGCAACTGCAAGGTGATGTAAGCACTTGTCTTGTGCTACCCTGACCACCTGCCCCTCACCGCTCGTGCACTGCCCTATCTCTTGTCCCTCCAACTCAGCGACCCAGCGGGCTCTTGCCACTTCCCCAACCCAGCACCAGGCCCAGGAAACACTTGGGCTCCTTTTTGGGGAGCCGCAGGCTTCCCTGGCCCCCTGCCATTGCAACCCCACTGGGAAGCCGGACAGCGGATTTCACTGTTATCCTGCCCGGCCACAGTTTCATAGTTGGGTTTTCACAAAGAGGAAGATGGCAGGTTGGACTGTTGTTTGGATGCAGTTGTTTCCCAAAACGAGCCCGAAGCAAACCTGAGCGGGACCCAGGACAGGCATTCGCCAGCAGTGGGCTGGGTGCCGGGGGCCACGCTGCTGTTCAGCGCTGCCCGAGCCCTCGCTTCCTGGCAATTTTGGCCACCTTTCAGGAAATTAGAGTCAGCGATATGAAAAATCATCACTCTTTTCACTTTAAAATGCACCAGACAGTTTTTTTTTTCAATGACTAATTACTCTTCGGTGGCCCCGGTGGCCCTGTTGACCTGGGGAGACACAAGCCCTCTCTAAGACAAAAGTTGACGTTCAGCAGTGCCAGAGCCAGGCAGGAGCACTGCCTGAGGACGGGCACCACAACACGGCACCCGAAATCCTCCCCTCTCTCCTCCTCCTCTGACTCATGACAGGGAGAAAGAAGAATTGCTGAATAATCTCTGGCCCCGATAGTACTTCAAAGGCCAGTTTCTGGGGCCAGGCTGCACTCCTCGCCAGTGCCGTGCTGGATGCAGCACTCAGCTCTTACTCCTTTGGCAGCCCCACAGCCATATCCAGAAACTAATTACTTAAAAAGGAAATAAATGTCACCCATATGGTTGTAAGCAAAACTTGGGCAGGACCAAGAGCCGCACTAGGACCTGCATTCTCGCGCAACATGAGCGAGGGAGGAATGAGCTGTTTCCATTCATTGAGATGGGCTGTTTACTCTGAGGCCTACTGATGACGTTAGACATGCCCACTGTGCGCTTTAAAGTTCACCAGAGCCCTTGACCAGACTCAGTGCTGAACTGCCTCTGCTTCCATCCTACGGCACCCTCTTCCTCCAGAATGGCTTTAGGCATCATCACCTTCTGAACAGGTGCCAAAGACACTGCAAATTCAAAGAGAGCAGTTTTATTTACTTTTAAAAGGTGATATTCACAGTTTGTAATGGTCAAAATCGGAGAACAAAATTTCTACAGCACATTGGTGAGGGAAAGTCCAATGTGGCTGAGGTAACGCAAAGGAGGCTCAGGGTGCGAGCACCCTGCCAGAGCCTCATCACTGCCCACAGCCTGCCCGTGACCTGCTGGGTCAGAGACCCCTTAACTGGGACAGGGCTTTGGCAGACCACTCACTGCTGGATGGATTTAATTTAGGAAAAAAAACCCCTTATTCTAAGCAAATAACAGAAGGAAAGTGATGTCCTGAGGATTCTGGGGTAAGATCTGATCGCAGCTGTCCTGGCTTCCACTGGAGCTGCCCCAGGACAGCAGCACTTTACACCCTCTGCTCCGCACGGGCTGAGTGCCAGCAAGCGCCCAGCGCTGGGCACAAGCGTTGGGGACCACACAGCACTGCTGTGACACTCCAGGAGCTCAAAAACCCCGAGGCGCCCAGAGCTACAGGTGATTAGGGACATGCTGAGCGAGCAAGGGCAGATGGGACGCACTGCGAGGGACGGCTGTGCCCAGGCCACGCCGGCGCGATACAACGCTGGGTCCGGATGGGAGCGGGGGCTCTGGCCAGGCCCCGCTGCACCGCACGACACGTGCTCCCAACCCACCGCGGCACGCCCACGGGGAAAGCCCCAGCGTGGCCGGACCAGGTCAATTTGAAAGTACTCCCTCACAGATTCCAGCCAAGCAAACATGGCACCATACAGTGTCAAATAATTTTAAAAGTTAAAATAGTTTATTGCTGTTCTTTGTAGAAATGCACTTAACTTACATCGTCTGTTCTCTTCCTTTATTTGGCTGTTGGATTATAGGCATAAAAAGGCTGAGTTCACCCATTTGTTCAATGACATAACACCTTTTTCTCTTTCGCTCCACTCAGATATTCTCCTAAGCTTCGCTGGCCAACAGCCCCAAATCTCTTTTACATAAATACTGTAAATGTCTCCATAGGTTGCAGCATCGTAACAAAAGATCTACCAAAGTAGACAAAATGTTCAGTATTCTTGGTTGGTTTTTTGCATTTAAAAATATACCTAAATTTGAGATAATCTTAACAGAGTAACAATTACAATAAGAAAATAGTACAGTGCGTTGACTAAAGGAATATTCTGCTCTCCTTCAAGCCAATATTCCCTTTTGCATGTTGAAGTGATTCAGCAATTACTTAAGAACTTTTACCTACATACAATAATTTAGTAAAATGAGAATTAAACAAGGCAGATACTTACTACTATTCTTCTGTCTGCAATTCACAGCTCATGCGAATAAAATCGCAATAAATATTAAAAAATAGTTTTTCTTTTTTCTTTCTTTTTTTTTTTTTCCTGTAAGGCATCTCTGAGTATTACAAAGTTTTTGTACAACCAAAAAATAAGATTGCTTTTTTCCATGTTCTCCAAGTACCTCTGTACCTCAACAGTAATCAAGAGGATTGCAGGTTTGATGGGGAGGGCAGATGGGGTAGGGCTGGAAAGAAGACCACGGGTGATGGAAGCAGACCGCGATGTGTGCAAGAATCTGTAGTTTTCCTGTGAAACATTTCAGTCACTTTTAGAACATCTTCAAGACAATACCTGTCCAGATTGAAAAAAAAAAAAAACTTACCAGAAGTCCATTTCCATGAGCACAGTCAGACTGCAAGGGTTCGGGTTCGCCCTTAACACTATAAATAGCTTAGGTATCGATATGCACCTACGTAAAGGGGATAAAGGGGCGGAGTGATTTTTTTCTTTTTTTTTTTTTTTGTTTCTTTTATTGTTTTTTTTTTTTGTTGCTTTTGTTGTCCTAGTTGTATCCTTCCATTGTAAAAGACTGTCCTAAGTGGCGAAGGCGCGGGCAGGGCCCTCACTGCATGCGGTCGGGCTGCAGCTGTTGGGGCTGATACTGCACGAAAGCGGTGGCGGGCGCCGCGGGGTTGCTGGCGGTGATGGGAGGCTGGACGGCGCCCGTGTAGCCGTATCCCACAAAGCCGGCGGCGGGGGAGGCAGCGTAGGGGTACTGATCGTAGGCAGCTGTGGTATACTGGGAATAGGCTTGGCTGGCGGCGGTGTAGTCGATGTAGGGAGACGTGATGGACTGCACAGGGGTAGGGATCACCACGCTGGGCTGGATGATAGCTTGGGGGTAAACATAGTGAGGCGTGAGTCTGTGGAGGCAAAGGGAGAGAGTCAGCGAGGGGCTGGGTTCCCTCCAGCCTGCATGTCCCCCCCTCATGCCCCCCCAAACTCATGTGCATCAGCCACAGAAACGGTGCTGCCCAGCAGTGCTGCCCTCCAGTCAGGGGTGCTGCACAGGGTGGAGGGAATGGGAGGCAAAACACTCCCAGACCCCAAGGGTGGAAGTAGTGCAAGGTGAGGCACGGACTGCAAGAACGGACGTACACCCTGGTCTCCATGTCCTGCGTCTCCAACTCTCCAAGCTGCCAGTTCCCAAAATAACCTCCCTGGATGGCCGCAACACAGCCCCTGCCTGACGGGCTCACCACGTCTCCCTATTCTGTTGTGCCCTGCCTGTCCCTGCTGGCACCAGCAGCCTCGTCACCTCCTGTATCCCCCTCTGCACTGCCCAAACTGTAACGGAGGCTCCTGAAGACCCACAGGGCACCCTCCAGCACCAGGGACTCCAGGTCGCTCCTCCACTCACCCCATCAGGGCAGCGTCCCACCAGGGATGGCCACTGTCCCCGGGCACAGCCGAGGGCCTTCCAGCTGTTATCAGTTACTACACATTTAACCTGGTGTTTCCATAACACTGGATGTTTAGAGCAATGCTACAGGCTGTTTGTTGCAAAACACGAGATATTAATTTTGGTTTTCTTCCCTTCAGTAGCGACCGTGCCAGCAGCCCCCACCCCAGCAGCAATGCTCTCCTGCCCGTGAGCTTTTACACCCAGGCTCCGTGGCCAGCCAGGCCCCGGTATTTGCTCTGCCCTTTCGACACACGTCCCAAACTGTTGCTTTTCACCCTCCAGTTTGCCCCTGCCCTGCAGTAGCCATGCTGCTGAGAGGAATTTAACAGCACCACGGTCAACTGAAGTCCACAGACTGCAAGATCCTGGAGATGATTAGTGCAGGAGTGCCCACTAATTTGCTAGAAACTGCTAATGAGGAGGGAAGGAAAGGAAAGCAGCAAAATGAACGGGCTGTATTTTCCAAAGGGCCCGTAACAAGTCAAGCCTCAAACAAGAGTAAAAACTGCACTGTGCGCAGGCTTGACAGACTCGGGAGGCTTGTTAAGAACCAGGGGTGTGCAGGCTGTCACCAGCAAATGGCACGTGCCACCAGAAGAGCAGAGCCACGCGCACCAGCACAAAGCAAAAGCCATCCTCCAGAGAGCTCGCTGCCCCCCGCCCCCAAACCCAACTCATTTTGGCAAACAACAACAAAAAAAAACTAAGGGAAAACTCTGCAAAGAGCTTATGCAGATTCAAGTATTTTGGGGATTTTTGTGTGGATGTGTGTGACAGCACATTTTCAAACACAACCCACAGGCTTTTCACAAGACACAGGCTTGTATGTGCCTGAACGGCTCCCTGAAGCCGAGCTCCGCTGCTCGGGAAGAGGATACCTTGCCCACTCATCCATCTGATCTCCAGGGTCGGAAACCCCAGCAGCGGGACCTGGTGCTCTGGTGCTTCACGGGGACTCGCAGCCAGGGCCTGGAGACTTCTGCTGGCTCTATCACCGTCTGCCCTCGTTCCACCCGAGTGCCCATCCTCGGTCTCAGCCACCAGCTACAACATACTGGGATCCCCCTGGGGCTGGTCCCCGCTATCCAGCAGCTACAGGGCTGTTCCCATTTGCTTTACAACCAGCACTGGATGGTCTAACCCGCTCTTCAGGCAGGAGAAAAGCTTCTGCGAACAAGTGCTCATGTGAACCGAGTTTTCTCTCATTTTCCCACTCACATATGCACTTTGTTTCTTCTTGAGGCAATCTGCATTACGAGAAAATGATCGTTCTCCTCCCCTACACAGCAACACTGCCTCCGAAATCAGGGTGCTCAGATGTAACGAGGCCATCCCAGAGAACAGCGCTGGGGAGGAGGATGGATGGTGGCAAGCAGCACCTCAGCCTTTGGCTGAGTAAGTGCAAGACAATCTCCAGAGGCCAGAACCATCCCCAGCGTAGTGCAGAGAGAGGGACCTCACAGCCCTTCAGTTCATAAATGCTCTGTACCCAGTATCACCCCGCGACTAACAAGAATGAGATGAGGCAGCAGAAGTTCACTGGATCACTTTTGGTTTAGCTCCGGTCTAAACTGAGGCCGGCACGGCTGAATCGGAGCTTGAGCTCGTGCACCAGCTCAGACCAAGAGCTCCTAACGCCGCGCGCTCCCATCAGCTGGCAGCAGCAGCCACCTCCTCCAAGGAGCTGGGCCCCGTCCCAACCCAGAGGTTCCTCAAGCTCAGTCACTGGGGTTTGTTTTAAATGGTGCAGCACTGCTCCCTTGGCCTGCCAGGGTCTCAGGAAAGGCTCCGCAGAGGATGGAGGCACTGGCCCACGGAACCACTGGGGGCGAGACGAGCAGGCCCCCCACACACCTCTTGCTCTACGCCCGTGTTGTCCATCAGCTTGGACAACGACCTGCATCCCAGATCGGCCAGATGCTCTGGCTGCCTGTTGCTTCTCCCTACGCGTGTCCCACTACTGGGCTTCCTGCTACTCCAGGGCTTGATAAAGTTAAAACCACCCCACGAACACAACAGAAAAACGAAATGCACAATCCTCACGCTCAGGACTCACTAAAAAACACCCACTAGCAGGAGCAGAGGAGGGGCCTGCACTTTTCCTGCACGCAGGCACTCAGCCTGCACCTGCAAAATGAGCAGGGGGGTCCAAGAGCCGCTCAGCAGCCAGCCTCAGCATCGTCCTGTTTGGGAAGCTCCACAGGTCACCCCTGATGTCCCTTGCTGCCACCCAACCGCTCTTTGGAGCCAGCACACCCCATGTGAAGCACGAAACTCCATGTGCTGGCTTTGCTTTCACATACGCAGCTCCTCCATGGCAGCTCCCACGGCGTGCTCCAGAGGGACCACAAATCCACAACAGCCTGCACTACTTTTTTTGCTCAGCAAGGAAAAATCCCAGTTCTTCAGCGCCACCTTGAACAAAAGGCACCATTAGCTAAGATGACAATGGGTATTCCTGCGCTCTGCTTCCAGAAACACCTCCCGGCCCAGTGCTTACACAAGCGCGCATCACACACCATGTTTACTGCACTAGAAAAATCACACTCAGCAACTCCAGAATCTGCTTCTGTATAAAAGGGAACATTCTTTTGGTCCGTGGGGTTTTAATAATTCAGCTAGAGATTTCAATCATGATATACAGTTTGGACTTCTGAATTAGGTGCACAGCTGGCAATTCATCAACCAAAACAAAACACACAACCCAAGGTGAGGTCACTTCGGTGACTTGCAGCTACAAACAACACAAAACCAGTGCAGTATGATGAAGTTCTCTGATGGCTACATTTAGCAGCTACAGAAGGTCTTAAAGTATTTCCCCTCATTCAATTATTTGTGAGGAAGATCTTTCAGGGTAAAAGAAAAACTCTTTTGGAGTTCTTTTTCTAAAAATAGCAAACTCTAATCTGAATTTCTACAGAATTAGTCACATCTATGTTTTAAGATGCCTTTCCCTTCCTCCCTGCAGTTTTCCTCCCTCCACCACAACGGGCCCTGCCAGCCAGAAGAGAACTTCATCTAGAACACACACAACGTGATTATAAAACGTCAACCAAGCGATCAGCCATCGCCACCACACACCAAAGTCATCCCGTGAACAGCAGACATACGAGATGCTTATGGCATTACAATCAATCGCGGGCAAAGGCCACAAAATGCAACAAGCATGGTCAAACCTAAGCCTAGAGCCGGCGGTGGCCGCAGGAGGGACTCGGGAGGGCCGTCGCGGTGCAGGAGGGCAGCCGGGACCGCCACACTAGCCCACGTTCCTAACTAGGTGGCACCATGTTACCCTGCCCGGCAGCCAGAATTGAAAGACACAGAACAAAAGAGACGGTTACAGAGCCATCGGCACAGGAGACGCAGACTCGGCTTCTGCCTTTGCTCTGCAAAATGCGAAGGACAGCACAAAAGCAGAGCCTGGTTTTGGTGCAGTCCTGGGTGAAGATGTTGGAATGAAGCAGTGAGGCCTGCGGCTGCCAGCACCCTTGGCTCCCAGGAGGTGCTGCCTGCTGAAAGAGCGAACTTTTAAAAACTTGCCGTCCCCCAGTTCTCCCCACCACGCTGGCAGGGCTGCCGGGGCCGAGCTGCAGGGCAGGGGCGGGCACCAGCAGCCCCGAGGGCAGCCAGGCAGAAGGGACAAGTCAGAAGGCCGTGTGTCCCACACCCCTTCCCAAACGGCAAGGAAGAGGAACAAACTAACAAGGTCCTCTCAACTCGTCACCAGCTCTATCTGGCAGAGCTCATCTTGGAGATGCTTTATATATTTGATTATTTTAGGTCAGGTTTACACCTATAATGTGTTTTAGCTGCACCTTCTCAGCTCTCCCCTATCTCCTACGCATGAGCAGCTCCTGCAAGCTGCACGGGTCCAGGAGAGCAGCAGGGCAGGAGCTCCCGACCTCCTCAAGCTCTGCCAGTCACGCCGGGAGCTGGTTTTGCTGCTTCTGGAGAGCTGGGAGACAACTGCAACCCTCTGTCGAGGGGAACACGGCATCACAGCAACACTTGGGAAACAAGGAGGAGCACAGGGCTCCTGGCAGCCTCACAGAGATCAGCACACAAATGCCACCGCCACGACCAGCCTTTTATTCCTTGAAGAATAAAAGAAACAGAGCCCTTTGTGTCTGCCAGTGAAGGCACAAATTCTGGCATTTGACCCCAGGAATTTGGCCTCCATTTCCACTAGAGCCGACCCGTTAGCTGCTACAGGGACACCCACGCTGCCACTACGCGTGACGGCAGGCGGTGCCAGGCTTCAGCGGGTAGGTGGTACTGCAGATGGAGCCGAGCTGTCCATGACAGCAACACGAAAACTGCCTCTGGTGAAGTAACACCTCCAACCGCAGCCTGCATGCCAGATTTGAAGACGTATTTCGAAGTCGGTTCATGAGTACCAGGCAGGAGCTGCTCTGGAAACAGACCCGAGCCAACACCACGGAAAGCAGCAGCAGTCCAGGAGCTCTACACTTGCATCAGCAGCACCACAACACTGCCTCGGCGTTGGCGATGCACAGACACGTCTGATGTAACTCACACGAACGTCATTCCTGAAGGATGCTCCCAAGCCAGCAAGCACTCACCTCGTGGAGCCACCTTAAGGAAATCTGTGTGGAGGGGTGGCAGGCTGGGCGATACAGATCATATGGGCCCCAGCCACGATGGCAGGCTGGAGAAACGCGAGAAATTAAGGCCCTGTTCTCAAATCCAGAAGTGATGAGGAGGGGCTACAGGCTGGAGCATGGCCAGGTCAGTCCCTGCCCACCAAGAAGGACTCTTGCTCCAGGAGATCATCACGTGGAGTTCATCCACTGACAATTTGGTGCAGATCAGGACGCTCATTGTGCCCCAACCACTCCACCAGCCATCAGCTTTCACTGACACCAGTATGACATGGGCTGGGCTTCAACCACTGACAGGACAAACCTCTGAATCCTGAAACGTCCCTACCAAAGCTGATTTAAACACATGTTGGAACGTCAATGGATTCTGCCTCATCAGCCAGCTCGAAGTAAGACAAGGATGAACTCCACGGCTCCATGGCACAGTATTTATCCTCACCTGCTACAATATGACACAAACACAAAACAGCAAACCAACCAACCCAATTTCTGCTCATCTTGTAACTGATTTTCGGGTCAGTCTTCTACTCATCCTCCTCTGGTAAGAGTTACACAGCAGCCTGTGCAAACAGGTACACGAGTGGGTTTCCTGCTTCCCTCTTGGGACGAGACGTCACCACACTGGTGGCAATCACCAAGGAACAAGCTGCCACAACAGACTGTCCCAGGCTGGAATCAGTACCAGAGAAAAGGTGATTGTAGTACAGGATTCAGAAATAACCTCTGCTGGGTGGTGAGCCTACCAAAATCACTGCTTGAGAAATACAAATGTGAACTTAAGTGTATGAGAGCAACCCATGACTTCAATTTATTTTCATTTTGGCAGGAGAAAGAAAACTTAAGGAACAGGAGGCACTGCAGTAGCTGAGAACCTATCATAGCCCAGCAACGTTCTCATTTTACAGTGTTTGTACATCTTGACTTCACGATGCTACAAACTAATGGTCCATAACAGAGGAAGGTGGATCCCACAGAAACAAGTAAAAAGAAATGCCATGAAGGTGTTCCTCCATAGCCAGTGCAGAGGTGTTGGGAAAAAAAAATAAAAGAAATTTTAAAAAGAGGTTGCAGACCAAAGATCTTCTCACAGAGACGTAATTCTTTTTCTCAGCTTGACCAGGAGTCTGAGGTCGATACACTGAGCTCCCCTACGAGTTAGCCCAGCTCAACAGTTTACAGCTTTATCCTCTGCATCTTGCTTCCCCCACACCCAAAGGAAAAAGAAAAAAAAAAGTAATAATCCCAAACAAAGGCATGTTGGGCCAGACCAAAAATAGTTGTGGAGAAGCAGGCTGAAAAACACTCAGGTAGCAGGAGATAACATCTGCCTGAAACAAGAGCCATCTGGCACCAAGGAAAAAGCCACATGGAAGTTTATCCGCAACCAGTCAGCTATCCAGAGGAGGAGAAACTCCTCCCCTTTCGAGTTATCAGCACAGCCAAAACAGAAATGAACTGACAGAAGAAACAGAAAATGCTTCGCACCAGCGCACTACAGGAGCCCGAGTCCTTCAGCATCAGCGCGAGAAGCCCAGGAGGATGCTAGATCCATCCCGTCCACACCGGAGGAAAACCAGAGGCTCTGACAGATTAACCCAGGCAGCTCCAGGAATTCTGCCTCTAGCTAAGCTTTTCCATTTTCTTCTGCAATTCAGAGAAAACCAAAGGCTGCAGAAACAGCTCTAAAAGTCCTCTCAAGTACTTGACAAGTTTTGGCATAATATATATTAAATTGACTACTTTCAACTGGTTCCATTTTTTAACAGACTTTCTTTACACATGATCCCTTCCACTGACTTTTAATTAAAACCATCCACACATTTAATTTACTAAAACCACTTTCTTGGACAGATGAAGTATTTTGAAGCAGAATGCTTTAGCTATGGAAGAAGCAATGAAACACCTATTTTTGAAAAAAGAAAACCTACACTGATAAAAGAAGCAATTCCTCATCCAGTTGTGCCTTTGTTGTTCTAGAGTGTCTACGACATCTCTCTCCGTACCTTCCCGCAAGCCGGGATCACGATGCGGGGCTACGAGCCTGCCGCCGGCACGGCTTTGCCAGCCTCTGCCGCTTTGACCGGAGCCGAAACGCTCGAAGCTGGCGACAGGGAAATTGCAGGGGACAGCACAATCCTGTTTACAGGATTTAGAGACTGAGAAACAGGAGGCTCAGTTTTAACTCTGAGGTCCAGGACTTTTCATCTTTTGTGATCATCGAGTATATTTAGCCCTGGTATGCAGCTTGCTCCCATCTGTGGGGAACAAGCTCTTCATGTAAGTCATATTTAGAAGTGACCCAGTGTCCTTGCTACCAAATTATCAGCACAACAACTGTCTGGTTCCCTCGCTGGTGTCCTCAGCTCAGAGGCAGGCCAGTCAGAGCTGCATTTATCATTCGAATTACTGGGCATGTGTTTAATACTCCAGAGTTAGGGACCAGTATGCCAACAGCTGCACGAAGGAAAGATGAGATCGAGTACAAGCTGGACCGCTCTGAAAATTCAGATACGTGCATCAGTCTGCCACACTGGGACTCAGTGGCAGCAGCCAGATCAGAATAGGAGAATTCTGCATCTGCCACTCCCCAGCAATGAGGGGAAAGGGCTTGGGTCTCTGCTGCTAAGGTGGCTGCTCTCGTGCTGGTGAGGACGAAGAGCAAATCCACCAAGGGCAACGGAATCACGCAGAGAAAACGGCGCAACTCCAGCCACGTGCTTTAAAGACAAAGCTGGAGCCAGCTCAGCCTGGCTCTCCGTCACACGCGGGCCTGTGCCCCGGCTACACCGGAACGGCACACGGCACCCTGCACCCAGAGCTTGTCCCCTGCAGAAGGTCCAGTGCTGCCTGGAGCTTCGCACAACGTTTATGCAGCCAAGTGTAAGGTCAGTACTTCGGATCATCCCTTTGTACTGTTCTACAGGCCTATACTAGGTGCAGGACATGAGCACATTGTACCCCAAACCAAAAGAAATCGTATACCAAGCCCTTTGGTCTGATACCAGCATTCGCCACCTTGAAGCAGGCATCTAAGAAAACTCACAAAGCCATCTGATGTGCTTATAAATATAGATCTACTCTTAAAAAAAAGGGGGGGCAGAAAGAGCTCTTTCTGACTGGCAAGCATTCCATCTGAACAGCAGTAACCATGCCCGAGAACTAGCAGCTGAAGCCATTTGGAAAATGGATTTGAATGTTTCTTAGGAAATCCCCCCCCAAAACCTTTCACGTTACTGGCACACGACAAACAACAGGTGCCGGGTGCACCATCCCCAGGGGAGCCGTTTGTGACCGGCAGAGCAGCCGGGGGTCCCGCAGCGCGCCAGCGTTTTGGTAAGTGGTGCAATAGGAAGTCGGAGCAGGGGGGATGCCAGCTGACAAAGGCTGAGCAGAGCAAGGCCAGCGTGCGCCGTTTTATAAGCATAACCACAGAAAAGATTAAAGTTTGTTTCCTTTTATTTTTAACCCAATAGAGAAGTTTTAAGGATAAACAGCTGCGAGGGAGGGTGGGCTGACACAAAGAGGGGCTTTCTTGACTTCCTAACTGCAGCAGCATCAATGCACGAAATTTCAAACTCAAAGAGATTTAACTCTTTCTGAGGCTGGCCGAGACCAAACGTGGGCCAGAGTCAGGCGGCCACCAAAATAAGCAACTACAGAAGGGTGGGGAGAGGGGTCTCTGGGGCAGCAACATCCACTGTGCAGATATGGAAAGAGCTGGATCCTGCTGCAAGAGACAGCTACACGTTTCCAAGAGCTCAGTCACTTACGCAGTCACTGGTAGATCTCCCACACAGATAGCTCCTTCGCTGAGGCACAGCCACAAGAATGCATCTGCCATACGCTGCTCGTGTCCAGAGCGGCAAGCATGGCTGCAAAGAGGAGAAGCAGGGAATCCCCGTTCCCTGCACAGACTCAAACCTGCCTCAAGCACCGGAGTCCCAGAGGAGAGGACCAAGAGGGGGGCACCAAGCAGCTCTGCCACATCACCACGTACTCCTGGTCAAGTAGTCCACACAGTTGCCCCTAGCAGCTTCCAAGAAGTTTCATATGTTTCTCAAAATTCCTCAAAAGGGACACTGCTGCAGTAAGAGACAGCTCCATTTGGAGAGAGAGAGGGTCGCCCCTTTCTCTGATCGCGTAACCGCAGCTCCGTGCTGGCCGGCAGCAGCAGGGACACGCTGCGGCACTGCCAGCGGCCTCCAAGCGAAGCGCAGTTCGTGAGCTCCAGGCCAGGCCTAAAGCTGCTTCCCTAAACTCAGAAGCTAGATCTCCGAGTCACCCTGACACAGACACATCCTTTACCTTGCATTACTGTTAAGATCTCCGTTTATGACAATCTAGAGACTACTTTTCAAAACACAATTTACTACTGACTCCGTGCTGTCTGCTGGGCAAGTGCCTCCCCTGCCAGGACAGCAGGAGGAAGGAGAGAGGCTCTTCATGGTTTCTCTTTCTGTTCCGCATACCCCAGGCAATATTTACAGCTGCGTTTGGGTGCCTTGGGCTGGGGGGGAAGCCTTCAGTTTATAAATAATCCTCACTGATGTTGGGTGATTTTCATAGTTTCCATTCATTTCAGGTTTCACCAAAACCCGTGTTTTGTGGCTTGACAGTGGGAACGTGACTGGCTGGCTTTCTCTTACTTGACTGCCTACCAGTTAATGGGTTGTTCATTCATTTCTTCCTCGCCAAGTCCACCTTGCACAGCTAGTACCCCGTGTCCCATCACAATCGTCTTTTGGAAACCACACGCCAACCCCTGGGCACAAACACTTTGCAGAGACAGGAACTGCAGGAGGGAGAACCAGGCAACATCTTGCACCATGGGCAAAGCAGATGAGCCGCTGAGCTTCGTTTGGGGAAGGTCAGGATCCCCTCCACACGTGGTCCCCACGAGACGAAGAGGGAACTGACAGCTAATCTCCATGGCTCGACTGAGCACCTGATGCTTTGCTCAGAAGCCACAGAGCAGCCTCAGTCATGGTGCTCAGGTAAACGGCTCCACATTTTGCCAAGCTCGCATTTTCTGTGATTCTGCTCCAGCAATGACCGAATGCAACGAGATTCTTGCTTACTGATGCTTGCAAATAATGATACATAATCCCCTTCCTCCCACCCCACAGCCTCCTGGTTCCTGTCTCTTGGCAACGGATAAATAATTTATCGCGCTCTCTGCCGCGCGTGCTAACTGCAGCTCTGCTGGTTTAATGATGAAACCAATGCCCAAGAACTGGAACAGTAACTGTCTAGATCACAGGGAACACATAGTCAGTTGATCCCATACTCCTCTGCATGTGAAACTAAAAGCAAACTGTTCAAAAAGAAAAAACTACGCTTTCCAGAGCTGCAGGGCTGTGGTTGCTGGGTAGGAATGGCACCCACAGGAACAGCAGATTATCTGCAAGAGGAACAGGCGTGCGCCGGTGCTCCTGCCAACACGAGGAGTTTAACGTGCTTCACCATTTCGCTCTTTTCTGTCAGCATGTGTGGAAAACTCCTAACAGGCTGGTTTTATTGTCAATTTCTCTCGTGCACTCCTGTGCAATTTGGAAAGCCTCTGGAGTTCACATCTCAAAGGTGCCTATTTGGGGGGCTAAGAAAGCTATTGTAGCTCCCATGCAAGGAGAGCTATCAAAAAGTAGCATCTTGTCTACAGACTACTGTGGCTCTTGCACAAAAAAAAAAAAAAAAGACTCTTCGTTTCATGACAGATGTTCTTCAAGTCTTTCCAACAGAGCCATAACCACTTACGAAAACTGGCGTGTTGGAACCATACACAACACACGCACGCTGGGTGTGCACTATTGTGGCAACACAGTTTCTTACATCCATAAACTCATTGGAATGAGATTACCCAGGCAGCTGGCAACTGCAGCCATGAGGGCAGAGGAGTGAAAGTTTTTGTTTTGTTCGTAGCAGAATTTTTTCTTGAAAAAAAAAAAAAACAAAAACAAAAAAAAAACCCAAAACCAAACACACCCAGCTCCCCCCCCCAAAAAAAAAAAAAAACGACCCCAAAAAAACATGAGCAGGAAAGGGATGAAGTATTTCTGCTGACAAAGGCCAAAATCTCATCTATTTATATTAGAGTCACACAAAAACCACAACACAGCAGTGCTCAAAAGCTTTAAAAAATGCACCTACTTTCTTAATGCTCTTAGAAAATAATAATAAAAAACCCCTATCAATATTCACTTTCTGAAATGGTGTAAAAAAAAGAACTGCATCAATCATTAAACAGTTAAATGAAGGCAGTATGACAGTCACTATTGTTCTGGTGAAGCACACTTGTCTTTTGCCGAGCAGCTGCCAGATCCTATTAGATGTATAAAAAGAGGACTTTTCTAACTGAGTAGGGATGGTATAAGCTATTGAAAACAGCAGACAAAAGCCCACTTTTGCAGACTATTCAAGCCTTGTATAACATCTGTCCAAAATCAATTTTTGACCTAATGTTACTTTCATTAAGTAACAGACTTTGTTTCCAATGCAATTTGTTTTCTAGGATAAAACTGTATCCTAAGCAGCATTACGTGGGAAACTGCACAGAGGAAGCAGAAGATCTTATTTGAGAAACATGGGAACAAAATTTGCTTAATTGTTTTGACACCTTAAGTACCATAATACAGAAACAATTTTCCATTTATTTGAATTTTGATGAATTCTTGAAGTTGGCAAAGCAGCAAGCGATACATTGGGTTTATTATGACTAAGATTTACTAAGGATAAAGGAGGATCTTTGGGAATTACATTAAAGCTAACAAATCCACAAAACTACTGAAATCTTCACCAGAAAGAAAGTACTCCGAACATTAACAACAGCTGCTGAAACTGTCCACTCTTGATGGTTAAGGCTTTTTTCACGCATTTTAAATAATGAGGAAGTTGATTCATGAATTTGATTTCAAACAGACTGTTAAGAAACATTTCCACTTACCCAAAGGGTCTCTGAATGAAGGCTGGATGTAGCTGCTGCACACCTATGGTAAAACCTTAAGAAAAAAAAAAAGAAAAAAAAAAGAAAAAAGTTTCAAAAAAGAGAAATATTAATGAATGGCTCCATTGTACCATTCAACTTGTAACATACGTGCATAATTACACCTCAGACCACATGTACATGCATTTTATCTGCTGTGCACGTGAGCAAATGCAGAGCCCCATTTAGAAGCAAGTTAATTTTAATACGCGTATGTGATATGCATGAGGACCAGATGGGAATTCAGATTAAAGAACAGTGTGAAAGTGCTGTTATTGAACAAACAATGGGGTATAATGCCTTATTTTACACACTGGGTACTGCAGTCATTAAACCAAAGGGCAGAATGATGAAATGGATCTTACTGATAATATCGGTGTAAGGAAGAGGATAACAGGCAAACAGATTAGCCATGGAAGAAAACAGCTCTAACTCAGTTATACGAACTCAGGTGGATAACACCAGCGTAACAGGTACGATTAAGAAGATACAGAAGAGAGGTAACTGCACTACAACATCCTCAGCCAACAATCAGAACTCTGAGGGACAAGGACGCATCCTCAGATCAGATGAATCCAGCCTGAGCAACTTGTTTCCTTGTCTTACAAGTTATTCTAATAGAGAGAGACGGGATCTCCTGGATGCCTCACCAGTTTGAATACTCCTTGGTTTTGCTCCCAAATATGCCAGGTTCACATTTGCTTTCCTGCCATCAATGATGGGGTTTGGGTCTTTGCAGGCTCTTTCAGCCGCAGCTCTGTCTGCCATGGTCACCTGGAATTAAGCACAGCCTTGTTTGTAGCAACGGCCCTCTGCAAACGCTCCAGCAACAGGCACTGCGCGGGGTTTATTGTTCTGGTTTGAACTGGGAGCCGAACTCGGCTCGGTGCGGTCTCACTGGGGAGCCGATAGGGAAGAGGGCTCCCCCCTCGCCAAGTTCCTCCGCTGGGCTGACGCCAGTTGTTTTCCCTGGCCTTCCCCCCTCCTCCCCCGTGCCTTTTTTTTTTTTTTTCTTTTTTTTTTTTAACAAGTTGGCGGAGCCAGTCCCAAAACTCGCCGCAGCGGAGGCAGCGCTGGCAGCCGAGGATCCGCGCTGCCGAACCACGCGCGACGCGGACACCGCGGGCAGCGCCCCGCCGAGAAACCCGGCGGGAAGGAGGTGCCGAAACGACCCGCACCACCGCGGCCGGCACGGGGGGAAGCGGCTTTCCTCCCGGGACCACCCCCCGCCCCCCACCCCAGCCTTTGTCCTGGCCGAGCCACCACCGCTCCGCAGCGGAGGGGTGCGGGGGCACCGCTGCCAGCCCCTTGCCCAGGTCGCGGAGGGAGCAGCCCCGCCGCCCGTCACCGCGCCGCCCGGCCCGTCGGGAAGCGGAGCGGGGCGGGGAGAGGACACGGAGCGGCACTTACAAAGCCGTATCCCCGGGATTTGCCAGTCTGCCGGTCGGTGATCACCACCGCCTCCTCGATGTCCCCGAAGACCTCGAAGTACTTCCTGAGGGAGGAGTCGGTGGTGTGGTAGGGCAGCCCCCCGACGAAGATCTTGGTGAAGGTGGTGTCCTTCTGCACGGTGTGCATGGTGCCGGGCGCGGCCGGCCCCAGCCGGCATCCACCCCGCGTCGCCGGCGACGAGAACAACGCCTCCCCCCTTCCCCGCTCCGACCGAAGGGAGCGGAGCGGCGGCTGGCTCCCGGGGGGCCTACAGCCGGCTCATGGCCGCGCTTTGTCCCGGCAGCGCGGGCGACCCCGCACGCTCCCGCCGGTGCCGGTGAGTAGCGGCCGCCCGCCGCCGCCGCCGCCTTTGTAGGGCCGCGCCCGCCCCGCCCCGCCCCGCCGCCGCCGCGCAGGGGCGCTCGGGGCGCGTAGTCCGGCACCGCGCCCGCCCCGCCACCCGCCGCGGCCCGGCCCTGGGGGCTCGGGGCCCGGTCCCCCCGCGGCCGCAGGCCCCGGGGGCTGTCCCCCGCCTCGGCCCGGCAGCGGAGCTGCCTTGAACTGCGGCCGTCTTGTCCCACAGGCGGAGCGGCCCCGGCGGGCAGCGGGACCTCCGCTGGGCCCTGCAGACCCCCCCGCGCTCCACCCGGGGAAGACGGGGTGCCCTGCGGCCAGCCCCGCAGGCTGAGCCCGGCCCGGACTACAAGTCCCGGCGGCTCCCGGGGAGCAGCCACAAACCCCGCGGGGGTGGGGAGGGCGAGGGGACTGCTGCTGCAGGAGCCCGCCAAAGAAAACCGCCTCGAAAGAGGGATTTTTCTCACCCCCCCTTCCCTCTTTTCAGTTGCACAATAATCTCAACCGCCAGCGTTTAATCCCTGGCAGGTTCGGACACAGGGACAAAGCCATCACGCAGTTTGCCAGCCTTTATGGCACGCTGGGTGGCAAAGGCGGGTAGGGAGCCAAGGGAGGAGGAAGGGATGGCCCTAAACCAGGCCAAGCAGGAGGTTTAACACTGAACTGAACTCCAAAAGTGTCCTTCTTAAGCAGGTTCCCAAGCACCCTGCTTCGCTGCTGGACACAGCTGTCTGTGCACACTGCCTCTGTGGGACAGCGATGCATTGTTCCGCTTCCACTGGTGATCAGCAATGGGGCTCCTCGCTCCTGCATTTCGGTCCCTCTCAGGATGGGGAGCTCATCCAAGCTCATACAATGCCACTGCAGTTTTCAGCTCTGACCTGGGAAAGCTGGCATTTAAAGCTGGGGTATAGTTACTGTAGTGCAGCTCCCTATTCAATTCATGTAACTCTCCATTCATAACTGCAGGAAAACAAAATCAGAAAAGCTACATGGTGCCTCAAAATCCAATCCAATCATGGAGTGCTTGCAATGCTTTTATTCCTCCCCCCCAGCATGGGTTAGAGCCTGAGGTGGGGGAAGGAGGTCCTAGAAAACATTTTTCATTCACAGTTTCCACCAGCCAGAAATTAATCAGTCAGAACCTCAAGAACTGCCCCTGTGCCTTAGGTTTATCTTACCTCTAGAGGGTTATCATTTGGCAGAGAAAGAGAGAAGATTTTTTTTTTTTGCCAGATGATAAATGCAGAGGTAACATTTTAGCAAAAACGCCAGTGAAGTTCTAAATCACCATCTACTTTGGCTTCTATACAGCAGGTTCAGACTCCGCAGACATTTTTCTTTTACAGAGCCCACAGAGAAAAGCCAGTTATTTCAAGAGAAAGGAATGCATTAATGTCTGCGCTCCATAGTTATTCATTAATATTTTTCTTGCACTGCTTCCATAGTTCTAAACACCCTATGCTTCATAAAAGAAAGAGGGGAGAAAGAAAAAAAAGCCATTAAGCTTTCCATTCTGAAAGCACCAGACTTCAAGACTAGGACATGTTTCCATTGATTTCTGTAAAAAAAAGGATGGAGCTGGAGCTGGGCCAGCAGCACCCAACATCACCGCAACATTAACAGCCTTCTGCAAAAGGAACAGTCACGTGGGAATCCCTGGAGCCTCTCTGTTTTACGCAGCGTGTGTACGCGCAGCCACTAGCTGTCCCCGGCCCATCCCAGCAGCAAGCCCAGAATCCACCTTTGGGGTCGGAATACAGCGGGAGGCTGGGGCCTCTCCACCACTGAGTCATGCCCCTTTCTGTCTGCATGATTTCCACCACAAACTGCACATCAGCTGCTTCCTGGGCCGCCCGAGCGAATGACAACCCAGTTGGCATTCAGTTGCTGTCCTTTTACAGAGCTTCATTCTGCTCCAAATGATGGCAAAGATTCAAATCATCCAAATAGACTCTGGCTCCTCTGCAAGGAAGGCAAGGCCCAGAGAGTTCTCAAAAGCTACCAGAAGTACCTCAGTTCTTGATGCTTACGCTGGGAAGAGAAAGGTCACGTCCTTTTCTCCCCTTCAAACACGAGCCCCACAGCTCTCCAAGGTGGAATCCCAGTTCCTCTTCTTTCCTAGAGGCAGGAACGGAAGTTCTCTCACAGGCAGAACAGAACAAGGAAGAAATTAGAGCTAAACCTGTGCTCAGCGAACACTGCAAACCCCACAGCGTGGCTGGCGTGGCGGGGGCAGCGTGCATTTGTTTTGCCACACCCTGGAAAGCAAGACGGGAAACGAAATTTCCTGTCTCATCATACAGCTATTATAAACACAGGGTCTAATAAGCTGTTACCACAAACACAACGGGAAAGAGAGGAGAAAGCAAGTAAGAGTAATTTCGTGTGAGTTAACTTTTTTTTTTGACACCTTTTCCCTCATTCTTGGGATAAGCAGTCATCGCCCCCCAAAACACCAACAGATTAAATCCAACCACCAGATCAAAACTGCAGGAGCTTGGCAGAGCTAGTTTGCTGACACCTTCCTACATTTTTACTACGATAAGAGCACCTGAGAAGAGTACGTTTCAAGTTTCTCTGGTCAAAGAGAGCTCCTGCAGAGCTAGGCATATCTGAAGGTATGAAGCTGCCTTGGGGAATACAACATTTAGCACCAATCTGCAAGCAGATTCCAAGCAAAAAGGGGAACACAGATCTGATATGTGCTACTGTAGGGCTGAATTTAGTTCTTTGTATTTATTAAATTATACTGGAGTAGGCTCCGAGGAGGCTCGGAGAAAAGTCATCTTCAGCAGCAGTGCACAACCATCCATATTAATGTATAGGATTTGTATTGCAAATCCAGAGCATCCTATTCTCATACTGATTGGGAAGATTCATTTTATGGTAATTCAACATAGTTAAGAGAACTGGCTGGCTTTTTACTTACATGTTACTGTGTTCCTCAAGGCTTGTGCAAGGCTGATACACAAAGGCTCCTTCTGGTGGACTTCAGCAGCATTATCCAAGACATGAAATGGAGCAGCTGCAGATCACCAAACCAAATGTCCTGGAGCCTGTTGAAAATCTTAGAGAAGGCACCACTGCAAGACCAGCCAGGTACAGAACCATGTAGCCACGGTCCCTCTCTGAAGGAAGAAAAACAAATTACGGCAGAGGAAGTTGTGCATCTGGGAGCACAAGAACAGGACAGAGATGGGGAAAGAGTAGCAAGTTCATTGCAGGGGAAAAGCTAGCGCCGTTCCTTGCCCTCTGCAAAGCTGCAAAGTCTTTTCTGTTCTTGTCCCTCCCTTGGCAGGGAGGGGTGGAATGAACGCAGTGAAGCTCTGTGGAGCTCTCCTTTTGTACTTGTCTGAGCATTTCCCTTTCTTCCCCTGGTATCTCTGGGAGAATTGTGTTGAGACATCCTAGGTCTGATCTGAAAGCCATTGAAGAACCTCCCTCATTTCTTACGAAACTGATGGGCTTTATTTTTAAAAGGGAGCAGGGTTCCTGTGGAGCTCTGACCTTTTTCAGCTTCTGCTGCTGCTCAGCCAAGACTTCATTGCTGTAGGGCAGTGCCCTTGGGTTTTGTCATGGATACTCGCTTACTGGTTATTGCAACAACAGTAGATGAAACATCCCTCTCAGAAGCTCCGCAGTTAAATAAGTTAGCTGGAGAGCAAGGGACTTACTGTGGGAACTGTTTGGTTTGTTAGTTTTACTAATGCTCAGTCTGGATGCTGGCCACCAGCTAGGCTGTGAGCAGTAGCGTAACTGGGAGATCTTCAGGGGACCTGCATACAGTCGCATTTGGTTTAGGTTATAGCAGGAAATTCTGCATCTGGGCCCTTTGTCTCAGATTTTCTGCTTTGATGCCTAATCAGGACTCCTTTTTTGAACACGCTTTTGCTTCAGCAGGAATCTTCCAATAGGACCGTTTCCTCTTCTGAAATATTTCAGAACTGAGGATGCTGAGTAAACTCTATTTCCTTTGCTGGCTACGCTAGTTACACAGAAGCAGACCATCAGCTCTAGCGGTCACAGAATGATCTGTTTTAATGATGCAAGTAACCTGCAATCAAAGAACATAATATCATGCCACACGGATATGGACATTGGTAACGCTGCGATTGAGAGAAACAACAAATGGGACACCTGACTGGACCACAAACAGGTTTTAGAGAGAGCGCGGTGAAATGAAAGGTCATTAAAAGACTAGTTCTACTTCTCCAAACTTTCCTGCCCTCCCACACTTGATATCCCTTCGCAAAATGAAAGTTGTGTCTGTGCCAAGACTAAGGATAAACTGGATCATGACAGTGGCTAGCAAGATTCCCTAACAATAAAACAGAGGCTAGGGAGAGAAACTGCAGAGCTCATAACTGCGTGGAGGATCTTGCCACAGAAAGGCAGAGCTGCAGTGCAAGCCTTGGATATAAGTCTGGATGAAAATATAGGCGTAAGAGGAATAACGGCCAATGAAACTAAGAGGCTGTGCCATCCTATTGCTTATACACCTGCAACTACCAGCAAGAACAACTGCTCTATTCAGGAATGTTGTGCTTTGCTCTTTATTGATGGTACGTGCCAGAGCTTGCTATTTCTTTCCCCTCTCCTCTGGTCCTGCACTTCCCAGGACCAATGGACAATGTTAGGACAATCAAAGCCCACTGGATGGCAAACCACTTTCAATTGTTACTGCTGGTGCTGCCACTGCCAGAGCTTCCTCTGCTCCCATCTACCAGGAGATGCGTTGTGGCAGTAACTCCGTGCAGCTCACACCACCACCATTGCTGCTTCCTATATGTTTCTCAGAGACTAGGCTCAGCTGCAACACAGGAGCTTGGCACTTTTTCTTCCCTGTGCTCTTGTACTGAGCATACACATCACGGCATGTCATGGGGTAAGAATGAATCACCTGCTTGGGGCCAGGAACAACGGGGTCAGCAAGGGAAGGTGCTTCCCTGGGCTAGCGGTGAACATGTGCTGCAGTGCACCTTAAGTGATGAAACCCACATTTACCAGTGCTGGTATCAGCAAATCGGTGCTGGTTACTCTTGGGGAATTTCTCTTCCGTGATCGACAATGTGTGGTTTATCACAGGTAGCCTTCTGGGAGTTGTCTGTAAACGTCCCAGTCCACCAGGCTGTACCCAGTCTTGGCAGAGCACGCTGGGGAGCTGGAATGACAACGCACTGAGGATGCAGAAGATCTGGTCGAGTCTGCCAACTGGGGATTGTCCCAGTCTGACAGCAGGTAGCTGGGCTGGCTTTCTGAGTGAGGAAAATACTGCCTTTGATTAGGATGGCAACTTGTTTTCTGGCATTGTTGGCATCAAACTAAATAGTTTTGTCATCACCAGTATTGTAATGTCTTGGCCTAGAGCAGTAGTAACCCTTGCCTTTCCTGTGACCGTGGGGATGATTGCTCTTTGCCCTGTTAGTGAATAAACCAATGAAAAGTACTCTGATGTTCATATTGCAACTAAATTATGCAACAAATCCATGAAACTCTTCACCAGCTGATTTCAGTTTCTTCTTTACTTTGTAGGAGAAGACAGGAAAGAGATGATAAAGGTTAGAAACAGAAAAGGAACAGGACAAAGCAAACAGCTTGTGTCTGTACCTGGACCAGAAGATTATATCCAGATTTTCTACCACAGTTCCTCCATTGATAGTAAGTAATGGTGAACAGAAGCTGTAAGGTAGAGAGGTCCATTTTCCTACTATTGACAGCACTAGATGACATCAGAGAAACCTTTAATGCGTAGGCCAAAACACTGCCTCAAGTTTACCTTTGGTGATGCCATGGAGGGAGACTCTCTTCAGGAATAGGCTCAGGCATCCCCAAATCTGAAGGGCAGGGCGGGGTATGGGGAGAAGGGAAAGACAGATAAAGAGATGAAACTACTAGTCATCATCTGCTAAACACAACCTTCAATGAAGATATTGTTCCTTTCCTGAATTTCTGTACAGAAAAAAAGTTTTCTGTACAGAAATTCTGGCTCTTTTTTAATGGAAATATTGTCCCAGCTCTCTCAGGCTGTGACGCAATTATTGAACAAAAGGGTTTTCCTCCCTGAAACAGTTTTTTTTTTAGGAAAATCTTTATATTCAAGTTAAACTGCAAAGCTTTCATCTCAAAATAGTTTAAGAAATGTTTTCACTATTTCAATTTTATGTTGTACTTTGGGAAAATATTAATTGTAACTGCATACTTTTGTTAGCATTTTGAAAACCATAAACTACATTTTAAAATTAGCAAGAAATCATTTTGTGTTCTTTAAAGGCAGCAAACAGAAAATTTCAGGCATTTTGAAACAGCTTTTTGGTTGGTTTTTTTCCCAAATTTTAGTTGAGCTATTACGTTAAAACTCAGTGGCATTTTCTGATTAAAAAAAAAAAGTAAAGAAAACGCCAGAAGTTTCCTAACAATCTGGCTGAGCTGCCAGGGCCACGTCTCATGACCTTTTCGTGGGATTGCACATGATGCTGGTAGCACAAACCGCGCAGGAACTGTGCACCCACTCCAATGAGGGAATGGCCAGGACACAGAAGGACATTAAACAGGATATCTCAGCTCTGGGACATACAGCACAGTTGTATGGTCAAGAGGGATGTTCTTAACAGCTAAAGAAAAGTGAATTCAGAGCTGGAACATATCGGTAGGTGGGCCCTTTCTACCCAACTTCCCCCAGGCGAGAAGGTTTAGGCAGAAACTCGTAGAGAAACTCTAGTTACCATGTCTACTCTCTTCAAACACACGGCAGCAAAGATTTGTTGCAGTGGCTCTGAACAGGACATGAACACAATTGAACTGTCAAGACATCAAACAACATATCAGCACTGGATACAAAAGCCATATCCATGGAGCCTGGAGAGGTATTTAAAAAGAAAAACACAGTTACCTGCACTGAAATCTGGGCAGGATGATTCTCACTTCTACATGATCTCAAAAGGCCTAAAACGTGCCTTTTACAAAAAAACCTCAGTTACCACCCTGCCACAGAAGGGCAGCACAGTCACGGACTGCAAGAGTCAAAGCTCGCTTAGGTGATGCCGTCCAGATCCTTACCCACATCCAACTGGCTGGAGCATCGCCATCATTGCTGATGAGGAAAAGCCATCAAGAGCTCAACAGGCAGTTGCCAGCAACGGAATGTCCCCAGCATTGCAGCAGGACAATGACATCAGCCGAACATGACAACTGAAACATAGGCAGGCCGTTTCCTGCTAAATCACACAGACCAGTTACTACATCGTGCTTTTTGTTAGTGGATAAGAACATAGAGAAGAGCATAAGGCAATAAAGAGGTATTAAATGCATTCTCAGAAAGACAGAAGAAGGTTGATAGATCAGTCGATTTGTATTTCTGAAGTAAAGTTAAGCTCGTGAATGAAGCATATGGATTGGTACTAAATCAGGAAATCCATTCTGCGTCTTGGAGAACTGTTTTCCTTTTGCCAGCCTGGGCGTGCCAAGGCCAGTCTTACCTCAAAGGACACGTTCATCAGCCTACAAGAGGAAAAAACAACTCTTGTTTCCTTACCAGAAGGGCAGCTTTGACAGCACTGTCCATGAAGATAAGGAGGCCTAGTGAGAACAAGATAGTAGCAAGTAGGTTCTCAGATGACTCCGTGATAGGAAAGCCAGTATTGGGGAATTTTCCCTGGGCCAAGCCATAGAATAGTTTGGAGAATTCAATCACCTTCTTTTTCATTTCCTCACTGCTGCTGGGAGGGCCACCAAAGAAAGGTGCTCAGATGATGAATTGGATGACCTAAGCCACTGTGAAAGACATAGGTCAGCATTACAAAGTTACTCAAACTGCATTGCACAGCCTATGGTTGAACAAAAGCGCGACAGGAGAAGGTTTCAATGAAAAAGGTTTTGCTAAGCTGTTCTCTTTTAATAGACATTTCCCATCTTTGTGTGTTTTTGTGAAAAGCCGAATGTGTTTCTGAAATGCTACACACTGATGTTTGAAGTCTGACAACATTCAAGAGACCTAGAAGTTGTTCTTTACAAATATATAGGTACTGTTCCACAAATTAAACATTAATGCTTAAGCAACCAATTACTGTCTGCAACCCTGCTGCTTTAGACCATGAATGAACATTACGTAGAAAATGGAGACCTCCAAGGAAAAGAGTCAGATGTCTGCAGAAAGCAATTACCTGTCCGTAAGTGATATCTGTCCTTTTGAGTCCATATAAATCCCATTCCGTGTTACAGCAGGAGCAAGGCAGACAGCTGCCCTTCCAAAGGAAAAAAAAAGATTGTATTTTAATGCTGGTTTTAGTAATTTCAGAATAGTTAGAGCTACTGCACTGTATCTCCCTTTGTTGTAGATGAGTTGTGGTATTGTAGACTAGCAGAGAAAGACAACTGATTCAGTTGACGGTGGCTCAGAAAAGAACATTTGAACTTAAAACTTTTTGGGAGATGTCACAACTGTGATTAAATACCTTGGGAGGGTCTGAAGAAAATCCGTTACTTGAGTTTTGCTTCATAGCGTTCCCAGGAACTGAGCATTATCATTCTCCTTACCTGGTCCAACAAACCAAAGAATGCAGCACTACCAATGATTTGCAGTTAAGAAACGTTAATGACAGAAAGCATTCAGTATCACACCACAAAGCATTTGTTAATACACCATAAAGTAAGAAGGAGAGACTTAACTGACCTGGGTATTTAACAGGCACTTTCCAGCATTTTTCTATTACTACAACAAACTCAATATTGGATCTCAGCATATACATACCTCAAATGTATAAAGAAGTTATCGCCTGCAAAAGATACACTGGTCAGCAAAGGGTAAACTTTCTCTATTCACAATTAAGAGCATTACCCTAATCTTTTATCTAGGCCTGCTTCTCAGTGGCACTTGATACAGGAGCTATACGAAACACTTCCTTGAATGCATAAAGCCAGAGATTGAGTTACACATGATTGAAGATCTATGCCACTGGTAAGACAAAAGCTCCTATATTACCTGGCACATGCCTGCTAAATTATTGAAGTGTCTCTTCAAACTGAATATATTCACTGGATAATTAGTCAACAGAAGAAAACGGTCTCTCTTTACAAAGCTAATGTTGACAGGTACTATATCTTTTATGCACTATAACAAAAAGTATTTGCAGAACTGATGCAACACAAACATTTGGAATTGCTCTGTCAATGCAAAAGCGTTCCAGAGGCACATGGTCCCCTTTGTGATACTGCCTCGTCTCGTATTACCTCCCAAGCAAGCCCTAGAACAGTGCGAAGTCCTTTTACCTCACGTAGCACCATCCTCATTTCAGGATCAGGCAAATGGTACAAATAAAGAGAGGCTTGCTTTGCATTTGAGGAATGAGCCTGATCAAACTGAAACAGATCTCTAAGCCTGACTCCAGCCCTGTGCTGCGCTAGCCTCTGCTGCTGCGTCAGAGGGACCCACGCGGGGCTAGTGCAGACAGATCACTGCCGCTTTTAATTCGTAACGCCTGTGGTTGTGATATCCCAGCGTGCCACTCCAGCGGCTGTATTCTCATGAGCTTGTTTCCTGCTGCAGATTCTTAGGAACACAGGCTGCTCCATGTGTACACAGGACATACCGCACAATGGAAGTACCAGCATCTGTCTGCTGAAACCATCACAGCCAGCCAGCTGGTGTTACTCCGTTTACTCTGGCCTGGCAAGGGAAGAACAGTAGCATTTTCCACACTAAAATGGCCGTCCGATTGCCGAGAGCAGTAGGATGGTCTCTACTGCCTGTATGTAAACCTGAGCTTACCTGAGCAAGATGGCTTTCAGCTGTTTGAACATGAGCTGTACACAGTTCTAACATCTCCAACACACAGCCTGAGGTGTGCAAAGCCACATTCTATCAATGCAGATATGACTTTTTTTTTTTTTTTCTTTTAAACTATGCCGGTCACCCAATGCTAAAGACTTTAAAATCTTATAAAAGAATACGAGTCACTCACTCAATCCTTGGAGGAGGCAGATGAGGAAGGAGGAATCCCTGGCCACCAGGTCACAGCTCTCACTGTCCAGCAGCAGTTTAGGTCCAAGTTCTCCACTTCGGGCTAACTGCTCAATTTTATAGACAGTGCTCTGTGTGCTGTTCCACTTCCCTGTTCTGAGGCAGGGTCATCAACAACACCTTGACCTTCAAGGCCAGCAAGGAAGGGAGTAATCAGCCCGGCACCCAGCAATCTTGAGACTGGAAAGGAGGTGAAGAAGAAATCTGGTTGGTTTGTCTGCTTGGTTCACAGGACCTTCAGGGCCTGATAAGGAGGGAAAGGGAACCAATGCATGACCCGCTCGGTCACAGAGAACGGCTGCTTGCCTTATAAAATGCCGTTAGTTATGCTGACCATATTACCAGGGGTTGGGAGCAGGGGCTACTGGTCACAAGTGTCCCAGGGACAAAATAGCTACATGGGGCAAATAAGCAATTTAAAAACATATTCAAATCTTATCATTGAAGATTATTTCTCCCTTTCATTATCTGGAGGATTTCCCAGCTTTCAAAATGAAAATTAAAAAAGACATTGAGTTTCAAATTTTTGGAAGAAGCTGCCCTTGTTTTTAAGTAGCTTATCACTGAGCTTACCTGTTTGGTTTTTAGTGAAGTATTTTTATTGGCTTTTTTCTTTCTTCCTTCAAGAAATCCAGTTTAAAAAAAAAAACCCTAGAGCTGCCTACCAGTTTTAAACCTACAGTCTCCCAACTAGTCTACGTTATTAAGATTTGTCTTAGAAAGGGAAGTTAATTAGAATGCCGGTAGCCAATAGTCAGCTCACATACTAACTCACTCAGCTCCACCCTCACCTAATTTTAAACTCTTTAAAATATCCAGTACCCAGACATGCTACCTAGATCCCCAAAGCTCAGGCAGCCATACAGACGTCTCTCTGAGCAGCTAAGAGCATCCCAGTTTGTTCTAAAAAGGTCTTGTTTTACAGTTACGGATAGGTACCACGTACACTCCTGTAAAACAAGTATTTCCATCTTGTATGTATCTTCATCCATTCTCTGAGTATTTTGGGATAGCTTAATATTACAGATAACTGCATCTTGTATTCTAGCACACGCGTAGCTCTGCGCAGCACCGCAAGCTCCACAGAGCTTCATCCGAGCAAAGTGTGCAGCAGTCCGTGCTGCTGGGAAAGCTTTGCAAAGCAGCCACCAATGCTGCCATCTCCTGGCACCGCAGGAGACGTACAGCAGCAGCTTTAAACCGCACATCAAGAGCGTTTTGATGTGCACACGGCAACTGCTAGCGTAGAAAACTTTGTTATGGAATTGTTTTTATTCTGGATTTGTTCCGTTCACTATTTTGTGTTGTAGCAATAGATGATGATTCTCACCTGGCTAGTAAGCTGAGGTGAGACCTAGGGGAAATGTTATACAAGTTAGTCTTACCTCAGACTGCACCTGACACTTGGCTAGCGAATCTGGAGACGTAAAAACAGAACAGCATAAACCTTAATATTTCATTTTGCCCTGGTTCATCTCTACAAACAGCAACAGCAGAAAAGCAAATGAAAAATAAATGGCTTTATAATTTCAAAGACCAGACAATGTAAACCTTCTGAGACTGGTTTGACACAATTCCTTGTAGTGGACAGTTGCCCAAACACCTTGTCTGCAAACAGCACGACGATATTAAACGAGGCCTCAGCAATAGTTTGATTGACATTTCCCACACACACCTAACCCCATCTCTATCCCAAATCCATACTTCTCTGGGAATGACTCTAACCCGTTTTCCTAGCCTAGGAGCTAGGCTGGAGTACTCACCAATTCAGTGTTGCATTTCATCTGACAGATGCTAAGTTAAGATACTCTGCTCAGCTGCTTGCCACTGTGCAAACATGTCTTGCTTTCATTTGTGAGAGCAGACAAGTTTTCTGTCAATTGCTTAGTCTTCTGAAATACACTTTATCAAACCAACAAGCAAGACCACTGACATGCAAGACTAGCAGAACGATAGCTAAGACAGCTTATCTGAAAATGTTTAGAAAATGTCCCCATTTTGGAGAGGGGCCGAGTTGCTCTTTTTGCGAGATATTATTTTTCTGCAATAAAAAACAAACACTGACAACAAACTTACAAAAAATTAATGAAAATAAGTTATTTTATAAATCTGTCATTCCTGTGGTCAGCTTTAGGTACACATTAGAATCTTACATTCGACTTCATTTTTTTTTTGGACAGGTAACTGTCATAGAATAGCAAGTTAATACATTTCCAGAACGTGCACTAACACTTATTTGTGTGTGAATAATCTCTCACTACACTTTTGATGCTTGAAGGGATACAGCTGTGTGCACTATACAAGAGAACCTCGCAATAATTCCATGGAGCAGTAAATTGCCAATGCATTCTCTTAACTTGGGTAATGGAAAACAAACCAGTTCAAAGTTCGACTCTGTCCTCCCAATATACCTAACGCGCACAGCAATGCAATGGAAAACACGCCCTTCTAAAATTAGTCTGATTAATGAACAATTAATGTGATGACTAAATAATTCTGAAACCTCGCTGACAGATAAAAAGAGACTGATTCCAACAGGACAATAAGGACTCGACATATTAACACAGGACTGTACGACCAAACGAGAGACTTACCAGTGCTGACTTAATAATGAAAATATATTTTGGCCAAACTTAGCATCCACTTAAGCAGGTGCAAGTCCATTGGATCCAGCAGAAACGTACCTGCTGAACTAGAGTGAATCTATTTTCTCATCACTCATTCACATTGTTAAGTATTTAAACAAAGACACAGATTTTTTTTTTTTAAACAAGAAACAGATGATACATTCCATTCTTCCCAGTGGGAGTTCTGCACACAGATTACAGTATTTTTTTTTTTTTTCCCATCAATGATCACATACACTTAACCTTGAGCGTACATTTGCTTGGTGGCATTCATTTGCCTGGGAAGACTGGAAAAATGTGCTAACAACCAGAAACTACAGCATAACAATCACAACCTTTAAAATAAAATTCAACAAAAACAAATGTTTGAGCAAGTGACCAACTATTGATGTAACTGCTGGGAACTCTTTCCTATCTTAAAGAAAACAAATAGTCCATGAATGTGAAATCTAAAACCATACAAAACAGAAGCAGCAGTAAAAAAAAAAAAAAAAAACTAACACAAGAAATAAATCCCAGAAAAGAGCATCTCTAAACAACAGCAGAGTATATTTCATGGACTTTCCTCAACTATACAAGAATAAATGCACACCCAACAAAAACTGATGAATGCTGTAAAGAGAGGAGTCTGAAGTTGAAGGACCAGTAGACTACAGAGTTTGAAGACAGTATGATTCATTTGAACCGAAGACAAATTGTCAGGTGTTTGGCTGTTGAGATAGCAAGGAACTCGATTCATTCTCATAAAACAAAAAGCCTTTCACACTAGTCCTCTTAATTCTTTGACACAAAACCACAGGAATAATTCATAATGAAATAGCTTTAGATTTCCTGCACAAGCAACTGGAAGAAAAGTACTTCCAGAAAACGCATATCTTCTAAGTGAAGCACATCTCCTCCCCCATGTTATTATAATAGAACTTTTGAATATAAAAAAGCATTTAGTAAAAATTTTATTTTAAATGTAGCATGAATCCATAACCATAAGTGTTACAACATATAGTTTTACAGAGAATTTGTACAATGTGACAGATACTTCTATACATGCGCCCCCCCATTTTTATTTAGTCATTATCAAACAAACAATATTTAAACAGGAATAATAAGCATTCACTTCTAAAAAGAAAACTTTGGCATGTATACAATTGGCTAGTTACAAGTAAACAGTGGTAGATTCAAGTCAGAAAGAGACTCACTTGTTTTGTTTCACAGCATTTTTGATCAGGATGAAACTCACCAGCACTATTTTCTACTTAATACAAAAATGAGTACATTTTTTTCAGTCCAGAAACCCCTGTTAAGGGGCAAAAACATGTTACGAGAGATGTAAAAGAACCAACTTCTAACTCTAAAAGGTGTCAGTTTTAAAGCAGGTTAGGCCACGAGCATTTTGCATACATCAGTTTGGTCATGAACAAACCCTTTAATGGTTTGCTTGTATTACTGAATTGTAAATCACTTGGCACAACTGACAACTTCTCCTTTGGACTAGAGTAAGCACGAGTATTGTTGGCTCAAAAGTCGTATCCATTGCTGGAGTCTAAGAAAAAAAATGAAGTAGAATTTGCACTGTGCCCATCTTCTGTCTCGAGTTTCTGTCACTGCTGTTGGCCACTTACATACCTACCAAATTCATCCAAAAAATGAGGGAAAACAATTTGCAAAGCGTTTCTTCCTGGCATACAGTAGACAATATTACAATTTTAAAAACCAGAAAGCAATAAAAGAACCCCAGAATAATAAGTAATAACAAGCCTCCTTTAAGAAGAATTACTTGCAATTCTTCAAGTACTTACAAAAAATACAGTATTTATACAACTTCTTCAGAACTATTATAATTAACATATTTTAATGTAGTACTAATAAAATAAATCCATAGATACAAATGGTTGCACTTCTAAGCAGGAATATCTAACCCAGATTTAGATTTTGCTGCAATCTCATTATTGCTGTGGAACAGACAGTGGTTAAGTCACGAATACTAGCCTCTCTTTCTTACACACATTGGAATATCTAATTCGAAAAAATTTTATCCAGCAAGTCAGAATACATTTAATGTAATTTTTACAGTTCCTGCTAAATGTTAGCGATCCAAAGTTGACTGAACCGTGGTGCAACAGGGCACAAATGGCTGAAGAGCAGTGGAGTAGAGGCAGGAATGGCAGAAAAACAGTAGAGTAACACAAGTCAGACTCATAATCACTACTTCTTATTCCTAGGCTTTAACTCTTCTGCTGCATTTCGCAGAAAAATGTAGTTTTTCTTTTGTGGATTATAAAATTCATGACCCTAAAAAGAAAAATCATCTGTATTTACTCTCTTCAAAGAAGAAATATCAGCAATATCACCTTAAAGTGTGAGAATATGAATATTTAATGAGTTTGTTTTACCATGATTTAATCTTAAAGCCTTTAAGACCAGATATTAGAAAAGACTGGTGGATTAGAAACAGCTTACTAAAACAAGCAATTACAAGAACTGTGCATATAAAGTAAAATTTAAGGAACACTTATCCATTTTTAAGGCATAAAACCCTCCACATATCTAAGCTCTACTTTACTGATACAGGATAGGAGCTCAATATTATTTCTTTTTAAATGTCATTCTGGAAGAGAAGAAACTAGAACTTTAATGGCCATCCAGTTTCACTTTCTATTTTCTATCTTTTAAATTAAATAAGCTTATGTTTTCCAAAGTGAAGCCCAAGTTCTACAGGCAACTGCAAAAATACCTCTGTTCCCCAACTGCAGATGCAAATACACTATTTTGCATATTGACATTATTTGCATAGACATTTGTCACTCAATACACAAGTATTCAAATCAGGGAGAGTAAACGTCAATAAAGCTATTAAAGTCCAATGCACAACTTGAAAATTACCAACTCAAATTTTGCTCTCTTTGCGGCACACAATCGAGTCCATCTGTGTGATTTCTGCATTCATTTTAGTCAAAACCACAAGGAATTTTATCCTCAAATTTAAAAGCACTACTTTTAACAGGAAAGCAATACTTTTAATGGAAGTTGCCATTCCATTAAGATCAGTCACATTTCATCCTTGCTACCCCCTTCTTAAACTTTAAGAAGTACTGATTCTCCACGTATTGTTTGTTGTGATTCTCTTGCATCTACATGATTTATTGTGGAGTCAAGTTTGGAACAGAAATATATAAATAAGTGCCACCAGCAAGCTGCACTGAATGGTACTGGAATTCAGTACATGGCATTCAAACACTGGTTTGAGTGTTTACAACCACAGTCACAGCTTTTTTTTTTTTTAGAGTTAAAGAGAACCTGCAGAAGTAGAGATGTGCATTTCAAAGAGACTCGTGGGAACCTGTGAAGGTGCCACATTGCCCCATGACACTCCCGAGAGCAGAATGTGTGTGAGCAACCAGAATAACTTCTAAATCATGTACTTTACATTTTGATCATCCACACTTGCAAAATAGCATTGTTTAGCAATCTTCTCCAACTGAGGCTAAAAACCAAACAACGCACTACTTCAGTGTTAAATTTCATTAGATGTCTAAAACAACCATTGGAACTTCTCTTGCATGCTTGTGAAATTAGACTCAGCTACTCTTTATAAAGAGCCGCGAAAGCCTCATGTGGAAAAGACAGTGTTGGTTGTCAACTGCAAGTATGAATATCAGTCTAAACCCTTCTTACCTTTGACCAATCATAACTGGAAGCATATGCAAATATATTGCCATTATGGTTGAAACAACAAGCAGATATCGGCTGGTCAAGTTGTTCTGATGTTTTTAGCTTCGTACGTGCATCTTTATCCCAAAAGCTGAATCTACCATCAGATCCTACTGTTGCAAGAGTACCATGCACAGGGTGAAAAGCGATCCCATTTACCTGCAAAATCATATGTACTATGTAAAACACCACACACGGGAACACTCACAACACATATGCTGAAACCTGAGAGAGTAAATACACAGGAAAAAATTTCTCAAAAAAAAAAACCCTCAAAAAATCCAGGTGAAGCAACAAGGAAAGCACCACCTTTTTGTAGTACCTAGAAATTCAACGCGTAATCCCATTATACAAATACATTAAGTATTGCTTCAATATCAGCAAAAGTAACAAGTGTTGTCTTCACTAAGATCATTTAATGAATGCTTGATCTGGTGCTTGTTTTAAGGTAAATACAAAAATTTGCCTTTCCTTTTAATGTATGATTATGACTGGTCTTTAAACTTATGTCTGAGATAACTTCAGGCAAGATAAAGGTCAAGGAGAACAAACAATTCTTAGCCAATTTTACATTAAGAGTATATACTGCCCCGTATAAATGATCTAGCAGTACACGCTGCATACTTACAGCATAGATATCCTGAGGTGCTGATGTGTTTGTTCCATTGGAGCGGTGACATTTAAAAGTGAAATTATCTTTTGCACTAGGGAGAAAAAAAAGTCTTTTTACTTTCCTCGTTGTAAACTGAGCAATAAAGACAGGATGTTTTATTAAATAGTACTTACGGATTTGGGGGGTTGATATAATGAATAGCTACTCTTCCTTCAATACTTCCAAGGGCAAATCCAGTAGGTTTGTTCACTTTGTCTTTAAAAATAGCAACACAGCGATGCTAAATTTGAGAAAGATACAGAGGATTTTAGACAGAGGCCTGAGGGCCAGGTTTTCTGAACGCTGCTCACTTTCCATGGAAACACAAAACATCACATACACCAATGCAAAGTAAAGCAAAAAAGCCAAACAAGATCAAGAGATAGGTCAAATTCTATTGAGAACTTGGGCCACAGTATTTACATCTCTAAATCCTTATGAGGATAAGCATTAGATCAACAGCAAACTAAAACATGTGTCATACCAAAATAAAGTACTTCAGTTTTGAATCACTGTTTGTTTTTTCCAAAAAAAAGGGCAAGCCCAGAATTTCAACAATCTGTATAAATAAGGTTGTGACAAGTATAATCATTCACCTGGTGTTTAAGAGGAGATTCTATTCTTCTGAATTCAGAAGGTTGATTCTCCAACTGATAAACTATCAAACCCCTTTCTGCAGTGGCCACAGCAGCCATAGGATGAACCTGGATAAGGTTGTAAAATAGGTTGGAAGAGAGACACTTGTGTTAATAGTGGCAGAAAATTCTATTTATTTCGCAGAAATCCCTGAAGAATTTAAAGGAATTAGACTGTTTTCTGAAGGGAGGGAGGGAAAGGGGAAGAGAAAGAACAAAGTTCATTTGTAGACACATCTTCAAACAAAACAAATCAGTTCTTCCCTGCCATTGAGAAATTAAACATACCAAAAATCTTCTAATTATTAGCTGACTCTTGCAATATGAATTGCAATAGTGGTATACAAACGCATCCAGAAATAACTACAGGTCAGTCCTAGTGCTGTTTTGGTTTTGTGATGTTAAAAAAATATTAAGCATATTTTGTATGATGCAAATACCTATTTTCCAGAGCCTGATCAGGAAGATCAATGTAGGTTTCACTGCTAAAATCAGAGAGAGATCGAATACTAAGAGCTGGTATTTAGTACTAACCTACAGAAGCCTCAAAGACTGCCAACTTATTCATATGCCAGTCATCTAGCCGACACCAGTTGACAGTGTATCATAGCTTACCACATCTGCACAGTAACATCTTTCAGGGAGCTGCAATGTCATCATAGGTGTTGGTGAACGGGTATCCCAGAACTGACAGAAACAGAAAAATGAACATGTTTATGCTCAGCACCTAGGGTGCACCATTTAAATTACTTTACTAAAGAGAATGCAATTGATGCCAACTTGTTTCATTCTTGTCTATAGTCAGAATACTGCAACTCTCTGTGAAGTGAGGCTATTTCATTAATCTGTTTTTTTTTTGTACGAGTGTTTAATAAAACTTAAATAAAATAAAACTTCACATAAATATTTTCATACACAGATTACTAGCACACTTCTTTATTCTTTATCATACCTTCAAAGTTTTATCCCAGCTTCCTGTCATCACACAACTATAATTTGGTGCTTTAATCCAATGGATAGTCTTCACAGGAGCATCATGCTGAAGAAAAAAAAGAACAAACACATATATTTTACTAAGATAGCACTCCATGCTTCTTGTTTATGCTCCCCATATTTTTTATTTACACTTTTTATCCATTCAAGAAAAGTGATTCATTATTTTAGTCACAGCAGTTAGTGTAAAGGTTGGTCATGACCTTACTGTGGTGTTTAGTGCTGTAAAATCACCTACATAAGAAAAAAAAAAAAAAGGCTCCTTACACAAAGAACTACAATCAAGTCACCCCATATAGGAAGATGGTCACAGCAGAAATACAAATTATGAACAGCAAGGCTTTCTTTTTATTTATAAAGGATATTATCCATCATGCTAAAAATCAACACTTTGTAATGTAACGTACTACATTAAACTAATGCAAACCCCAGCTTCTTCTGACAACAGCTACAGAAGAAAGGCTTATGTTAATTACCCCAACAAGATTTCTAAATCAAGGCTGAGAATCTGAATTTTATCACCTCAAGTAAGACATTAGAAGCAATCATTAAGAGGACTAACTCTCTTCTTAAATTATCTAACCGGTAACTCATTTTAGTCACCATAACTGGGTATTCTATGGACAGACAATCAATTCTAAATTGAGAATGTAAACTGCGATCCCCATTACTGCTGCAGTGGAAAGTTGGTATTTGTAAAAGTGAAGTCAATGATTCCTTAAAAACTTTTCCCCTGTAATGCAGCATGGTGACTCAGTGAGATCACTGCAGTAATGGAAAGAGTGCTCTCAAGTAAAAGAGAGGAAACAGTTACACGGGTTATTCAAATCACTTTGATTGCAAGTCGCCCTATTAATGCACATTTCAGTATCACAAAAATATAAAATGCACCCTACAACCTCTTCTTCATACAGCAATATCTACTTCAGAAGCGCTAAACATTAACTAAATTTGCTAATAAAGGTAGCTTTTAATAAAAATAGAAAATAGCTTGAGGCTTGCTTACTTACTTGTGCAATCTGAATAGCTTGATTGCTGTTGAGATCCCACATTTTGGCAGTTTTATCACAGGAAGCAGTAAATACTTTACTCCCATCCTAAAAAAATAAGAAAAAGGCTAAGAAATTAAACAGCTCTATCATGCAGTATCTATTAGAAAACTGTCAAATCTTATTCTAGTAATAGCATAACATTAATGTAACATACACAGGGACTGCAGGACAAAGAAGAAGCATGAAAATGGAAATTTATTTACGACTGTATGTTATGGTGGTGCATTTAGGGATGCCATCAAAACAGACATTTCTCTAGGCTTGCCCATCACTGTTTCCTTATACTTCCATTAGTAACAAAGATTAGGTATGAAGACACAAAATTATTTGCTCAAATACACTGAACAAAAATACTCAGTATTTAGTCAGAAATTTCTTTAAAAGGAGAAAAAAAAAATCCCACAGTTCATTTTGCCTCTGCTTTTTTCCCTCCCCTGTACTTTGAAACATTATGCAAACACTTAGTACTGGTAACAGCCTTTAAATATTTTGCTAGGCAAATAACGAATAGCTGATTTCAAAGATTGTGCACTATTGCTATAAATATGTTTTTATAGAATTCTATGTGCCTGGCAAAATCTTACAGAAAACCACATTATATATTGCAAAATACAAACAACATACAATGGAAACTCAGCTTAAAATACAGCATCATTTTATAGTCAGGTTCTCCATTCAAGGCCCTCTCTAAATTTTCTTTTAAACCAAGAAACATAACTGTGCTAGCTATCATCTAGCTTTAAATACATTCTTACTTTTAAACTCACTTTTACCCTCCTTATGCTCATGTCAGTCTATTCTTTTAGGACAGGCTTAGCACGTATTTACAGTAACATAAATCTATACAATAATCATGGGCTGCATCTACCTGTGCCACTTGTGTCTGTCTGGAAACCACATGCCAATTTACTTAGGGTTTTGGTAAAAATTGTTTATTTATTTTTAAACAGGAACATACATCACTCCAGCAGCCATCTAGTACAGGCCCTGTGTGCATCTGCTGAGCCTTCGGAATTGTCTGTCCATTATCTTGAACTTCCCAGCAGCGAACCTGTAACAGGAGAAGTGTGTACAGACACAAAATAGTAACACTAGGAACTTCAAAGACTTCTCTTCTTGAAGATCTCAGCCTTAGTTTAATCAATGAAAATTATGATTATAAACACCAAGCTTTTTTCAGAACTAGTGAAACCTTATTTTTTCTGATTATGTTCCTTTTATCTGTACAGCCACAACTCAACCCCACCTCAAAGTACCTTACGATCACATAACACCTCCCAGTGCTCTCCTGGAGAACCCTTAACCATCAGCCAACAGATCAAACAGAACAGGTAAAAAATGTGCTCACGATTGTCATCCCCTCCCTGTTTGTGTCAGTTTGGGATCTCACCCTTCAATCCAAACAAACTTAAATAAAGTTGAAGGAACTTAATCTTTTTGAGACCACGCTGTCAAACTGGACGATTTATCATTGGGTTCATAGTCCTTTCACTGGGCAAACCATAAGTATGTCAGCCTAACTGTGTAAAAAAATGAAGCTAAAAACCAAACAAGTAGGAAAAAGAAAAATCAAAATAATAAAAATCTAACAGGGAAAACACTGACTACATATTCTGAGCTGAAGCTTAAAACACATAGGCAGAAGAATGACTTATCTGAAGATCACAACTGAATTTCTGAGTTGAAGCAGCTCAGCTATGTCAAACTTAGTGCCTTGGGACCAGACACAAATTTTGCACTTCTGCAAAACTGAAGATTTTCAGGTATCCTGGCACAAGTTTTCAGGACCATATTTTGCAGTTTAGGCACTGACGCACCCACTTTATTCATCTGTAGGTCTGATTGTGCATACTTACATCATTTGCCCATGATCCTGCAATGAGGAAATTACCCGGCAACGTTGGCGGACTAAATGCTAAACAAGATATGCTGTCATCAGGTGGAGATGTTACTTCAATATCCTATAAAGCACAGAAGACAAAGTAAAATTAGCCACACGTGAAAACTGCACTGAGAACCTGTTACTTCTGTAAGATGAATTATAGTTATGTATATAAGGATGTACTGCCGTGACACATTAAAAGACAGCAGAAGAACAGGGGTTCCCATGGAGGCTAACGCACATACCTTCATTGGATTATGGTTATCTGCAGTCGTACTGCCAAACATGCCGGTACCTCCAGTACCAAACCCTGACGTTGATCCAAACAGACTCATTTTTGCCCTGCAAACAAGGAAAAGGCTTACTGAGACCTGCAAGGCCCTCAAGCATCCCCAGGATCTCTCACCGCAGCCACCACACCAGCACACTCCTCATCTTGACTAGAATGCATCCAGGGATACAAAAACAGATGAAATTTAAAAAAAAAATAAATAAAATCTCACTTCTCGTCGCAGTTGGATCCCTCACATCTCCCGGTCGGCCTCCCTGCCGCCGCTGTCAGGGGCCCCTCTCCGGCCGTCAGCCGGCGAGAGCTGACCCGCCCCCCCCGCTCCCCAACCCTTCCCGACACCGCCGGGCTGCGGGAGCCCGGCACTGCCCGCGCTGGAGGCGCTCCCTCTCCCGCACACGCCCCAGCCTCCCGTCTCTGCCCATCACCCTCCCGGTGGGGCACGGAGGGTGCCCGGCAGCCGAGGACGCGCCATTTCGCGGGGGTCCCGCTTCCCTGCCGGCAGAACTGGCCGCCGCGGGCAACGGCCGTTCGCGGTGGCCTTTGCAGCGGGGCCGAGGGCGCCCGCAGGCCGTGGCGGGGCCGCCCGGGAGCACGGGGCCCGGCGCCGGCCCTCACTCACCCGCACGGCGGCCCCGCTCCGGCCCGTTGCCTCCAGCGACGCGGCCCAGCAAGCAGCGCGGTGGCAGCGCGGGTGCAGGCCGCGCCTCTCTGCGCAGGCGCCGTGGGCGGTGGCGGCGCCTGCGCCCTGGCCAGGCGGGGCGGGAAGGGGCCGAGTGCAGGGGGCGGGGCCTGGGCCGCGCTGTTACTCGGCTCGCTTCGCCTCCGCGCGGTGGGGTGGTTCGTGGCGCTGCCGCTAAAGAAGGAGGAGAAGAATAATTAGTGGCTTTTTCTGCCCCTGCGCCATGAGGAACGGGGCCAGCTGAGCCGTGATGTTTGCGGCACCGCCACAGACATTGCAAATGAGGCGCTGTTCTGCGGCGCCGAGGGAGTTGGAGTGGTCAGGGGGTCAGAGCACATCCACCTCCCTTTGGGGACTGCAGCGTGCGGAAACTTCACCTGTCCAAATCTAAACAGAGTTAACCTTTGGCAGAATACTGCTCCAAGTGTTTTGGAAGCTCCCTCACATAACAATCAACCCTTCCTTAAGGCCAGGCGCAGAACAGCTCGCTGCTTCTGAGCTCTGTTCGGAAAAGTTCTGCGCGCAGGACACAGTTCTGTGTTTTGGCCTGACCTTCCCCCGGTAACACCCCGCTGCCATCACGCTGCTGGTGGAACAGCCCTGTGCTCGTTCTGGATCTAGACTGTTTGTGCGCCTGGGCACCAGGAATTACTAGTAAATAGTAACACCACTCCTGTGCAGTAAATAAAAAGGGATTTTAATTCTTTTAATACTGGTGGCACAGTAGTAAAAACAAACTCAACTATGTAAGGCTACTGAAAATATTATCTGTAAGATCCACGCTGATGACTGTGTAGATCAATTTTGGAAATATTTTCTATGCAATCAGTTTGTTTTCCTCTCATCAAATTTATGGTACGCTGTCCCGGTTCTGGCTGGGATCGAGGTAATTTTCACAAGAAGCTGGGAGGGGACACAGCCAGGACAGCTGACCCAAACGCCGTACGGCATGTTCCGTACCATATGACGTCATGCTCAGTACTCAAGGGGAGACCGCTCGGGAGCAGGCTGGGCAGGAGGTTCTAGGCCACTGTGAATCATGGCACTTCTTATATTCTATTCATGTTACTGTTTTTTTTTTTTTCTTGTTTTTTCCTCCTTTGATGTCCCATTACTGTTTTTATCCCAGCCCATGAGTTTTGCCTTTCTTTTTCCCGATTCTCCTCCCTATCCCAAAGGGAGGGGGAGGCGTGAGTGAGCAGCAGCGTGGTACTTAGTTGCCAGCTGGGGCGAAACCACAACATACACTTTAATCACTGCAGTTTCCTGCTCCTTTCTACTGTTTCAGAGCCAACTGAATAAAGAATATGAACAAGGGATTCTGTTATGATGTGCATCATTAACAGAATTGTTTATTACATTCTTAATCAGTTACATCTGCTTGCTTACTTGTTCGTTGAAAAGAAACAGTGATTTGGTTGCTGGAACATTTATAGCTACTTAAGATATCCAGTAATGAAGAATTATCTCTGGCTTTTCAGTCTCAATTTACAGCAAACACAAAATGCCACAAAGATGTACTTAAAATAATTTCCAAAAGGAGGCATGTGCAGTAAGTTTTTAACAAATCTTTTACTCTCTTAAAAAACCAAAAAGGTTGGTACGGCATCATCTTGTGCTTTAGGACAAAAGGCAAAGCAATTACTTGATACATTTTTGAACCTAACATTTTCTGGCCAGAAAGAACATATCTCATTATCTTTTTATGTATGTACTGTTGCATTTGGCATTGTGACAGTGCAGAAGCCACAGAATGGAAGCAGCAGTATTCTGTAAAAGAATTGTAATTTCTCTTACGGTTTGAAAGAGGAAAAAAAGAGATAACAATAATCTAGATACAGTGATAAAGAAACCTAACAAGAAGCATCTCTCTGCATTTTTTTCTAAGAGCAGTCAACAAAATAAATCAATATCAAGAAAAACATTTCATTTGCAAACAAGCATTCATAGCCATCCACCAAATTGCAGTTTGTTTGGTAAATAGACTCTGGAAAGGTAATCTGATGAAAGAGAAGTTAAAACTTGAATTTCAGCCTTCAGTTTAGATGCTGCCATAATTTCCAGCTAAAAAAAAAAAAAAAGAACAAATTAATGTGTGATGCTGTAACAGCCTGATCCTGGGTTAGGTAATTATTTAAATAAGAATTGCAGTTGTTGGATGCGCATGTAAAGTTAGCATTACTGGAAAACGTGCTGTAAAATCCCTGTCACTGAGCTGAGATTCATTTTACTGTATGTTCATGTGTTCTCTAGAGCGTACCTCACACTAACACAATTTGTAAGATGAGTATAAACAGGAAGGAGAAGGCACACAATACCCTTTCTTCCTTTCTAACCATTTCACGCAATATATGCCTGAATTGAGATACATGGTTTAAAAGCTACAGGCGAGATCAGAGGTCTAATACGAGTAAGCGCGTGCTGTAAGCATTCCCCTACTTGTAAAAACACAATATATTCTCTAATATTTAGGAAAGGAGTAAAATCCCATGTACAGCATATGATCATCAAATGAAAAATGGTAGGAAAGCTTAAAATGCTGCCAGTTCTGGTCTGTGAGCCACTGAGGCCCTCTGCTTCAGAGAAACAGTGGGCATGGGCTTTCTCAATCTTGCCTTCTGTTAGGGCTGCAAAACCTTACTGGTTCTGTTATACTAAGAGTTTGTCATCATAAAGAGGAACAGGATTGCAGACGACAGGATTTGTCCTGTGGGGAGTAAGAAAAAGGAAACCATAGGTTTATACATACTTCTTTTTTCCACATTGGCTGACAAGCAATGTAAGGTCTCTTTTGTATACTTTCTAACTTATTTTGGTCTTGCTTTGTAAATGGAATCAGGACATCTTTGTGTATATTTAATCTGAAAAGAAAATCAAGTTGTTAAATTTTCTCATATACTTAAAAAATATTTATCCCATTGTCTTTCTTTATATTAAGCCAAAATAATATATGAAAAGAATAATGGATTTAAATGTCAGTTGTCTTTTTGTGCATTAAGTCAGATTGTATTTCCTGTCTGTGAAACAGAAGAATACTTCTGTTTCTTTTGGGGAAATAACTAACCTCTTAAGATCAGATGGAAGGAGACCGAGCCACTTTATAGATGGAACGGTGAGATGATGGGCCTCAAAAGACATTGACTAAAATAAGAAAGGTCAACTGTAACATTCAGTGAGTTTTAGTTTAAATTATTTGAGATATATGCCTTCCAAGGTCATAGGAGAAAATAGTGCAACTGAAGCTTACCGTATCCCCTTGCCGGAAACCGTTCCTTCACTAAGACTTGCACCCTTCAGCTTATGACAGATTCTAAACTAGTTCAATTGAGGCTGCTCTAGTCTGGATAGTTTGGGTTTGTTTTTTACAGTCCTTATGAGCCTGACTACCACCTCCCCCCCTCAAAAAAAAAAAAAAAAAAAAAAAAAAAAAAAAAAAAAAAAAAAAAAGCCAGGAGGAGCAATGACAATCAAATCCGGAAATTTCTGGTATTTTCTGCTGGAAAGTACCACATCATATAAAAGCAGATCAAACAAAGGTTCATCTGGTCCGTTAGCATGGCTACAGTAAATATCTTAGGGAAAAGTGTAAAAACAAATAAGCAATTAATGATACTTCTCGGAATACTCCCCCTGCTCCCAAGGGTTTGTGACTCCAACTTTCTGAGCCAGAAGTGGTGGTGATGGTGGTGTAATACTTGATTTTGTCAGGTTGCTTTTAGAATCCATGAAAACTTTTGTCATCTACAGCACCCTACAGCAAATTATCACAGTTAAATTACATATTGTATAAAGGAATACTTCCGTTGTTTTTAATGAACGTGGCATTCCAGTTTCATTTGATACACCTGTTGTTCTGTAATTGAACAAAATAAACTTTCAAAGGAATCTGACAATTTAGTTTAATCCTGGAAGATGGTGTTTTATCAATTTACACATCGTTGTAGGAGAGGTGAAAGCATGACAGCTTACCTGAAAACTTGGTAACTCTGTCTCCCCGAATGTCCCTGAGGCTTATGTTATGACATATATTTGAACTCTGACATCATTGATGTCTGACAGTTTTCTGAAGTTTGGATTTTGGTTTGTTGGTTTGGTTTGTTTTTTTTTTCCACTTTGGATGGTCTTTCTCCATTGCTCTACTGAACAGTTCACCTATCTGCTCCTGCCCTCTGCCTTCACCTTAGTCTCCCTTGCCTTCTATATTGTCTTCCTGTACCTTGTCTTTCAGCAGTGTGATATAGTGATCCCATCTTGTTCCCTTTGCCTCCTCAGCCATAATGTTCCACAATAACACCTGTATCCATAAGCAAATTCTCACCCCAAACCAAAATCTTTACCAACATAACATGATTTTGTGGAGAGTCACCCATCTCACAAGTTACGTCCTCCTCCTCCCAAGGTCCCTCCAGCCTTCATTTCTCTTCTAAGGCAGAAACAAAGCAAAATGGAGAACACTTTTCTATTTGGACTTCTTGAAAACTGCCTGTGCAGCAGGGAAAAACTGAAATATAGTTAAATTAAACACCTGACATTGTTATCCAGTTTCTTTTCGTTGCAGGAAGAAGCAATTTCTGCATATACACAAGGCCTAAAAACTCCATCTTTGTGTTAGAAAAAAAAATTATAAAAGGCAGCAACCATCCTAACAAAGGCTGTAACATTTCATACATTCCAGCTTCAAGGCTGGGCTACAAAACAATATATTTGAAGTGGAAAAATGATACTCACCACAGATCCATATTTGTAGACGCACATTATTTCTATACCTAGGTTGCAAAATACCAAATATCAAGTGTCTGTTTATTTGCACACTGGGCATATTTAAGAAAACTACATTGAGAATTCAATTTAATGGCATAAATTATAGCTTTATGATTAGTGAGGTTTGCAATTATTTTTAGAGTATGTTAAAATAATCAGGATAATAATAATAATAATTTGAGCATAATACTTCACTTTTATATAGTTAACTATTTAATGCGGCCTGTGCACAGTAATTTCAAAACCAGGGATAATCAGCTCTTTTACACATTGTCCAACATCTGTCACAAAATTATCTTTCTTTATCCTGTGTAATCTATATCTCTTAATACTACTGCTTTGAGCAGCTGCTTCTCATTTTGCAGTAATCTCCCTAATTTCAGGCGGTATCAGTGTAGATATGTAAGAAATTTTCTACATTTTGTGTATGTGAATTCAGATTCTGAATTCAAACTAAGGCATACGCACTCACATACACAGAATCCCTCCCGAAATGAGGGAAGTGTCAGATTTGCCACTGATGGAACAAAATAGCACATCCAGAATGTGATGGACTTGTCTTAGCATTAATTTTATTGCTGCTGGCATCAGACTTAGAGTTTCTAGCTTTCACTACTGTAAACCATCAACATGAGCGCTGAATTATTAACGTAATGGATTCTGTATGTGAACTACTTTAAAACCAATAAAAGACTTGCTTTACTCAAACATACTATTTTCTTCATGTCTGTCTGGCCTAAGGTTCATAACATAGTTAAAAAATTTGTTTTATACCAAACTGAGCAACATTTACAACAGTTCCTGTTATTTCCTTTTATTTTACAAAAGGAATAGAAGAGCCAACAGCTGAAATTCTTGACAGAGCAACATTTTCAACAGTATTGAACTCTGTAAAGATATCACTAGGATCTCCTGAGCATTTTAGAAGTAGTCAAGTGCCTAACTCCCATTAAAATCAGTGGAATCATGCAATGGATCATAAAATTCCATTTTTCTTATCCTCATTTTTAGGCCTGCAGGTACTTTAAAAATCTAGCTCTATTCTGAGCTACGAATTGTATAAAAAATGTTTTTCTTTTTTAGTCCAAGGTAAGATTATTACTAGTACCTCAAAGCACAACAAATCATCACAGAGGGTAAGGGTATATTCAAAGGGATGGTTACTGGTGGGCCAGTCCTGATGTTTCAGTTAAACTCCTTCCATACTCCCAGATACATTCTGCATAAATCAGAAACCTTCTGATGGTGTTGGATCCCTATGCTCTAAGCATCTTCCCATATAAGTGACATTCTAAATAAAGTTTTGCTTTTTTTTTATGTCATTGAACCTCTACAGATTTACCGTGTGGATCTGCATCCATAAGGGTGAAAACAGGAATTTGAAAAGTATCCCACAGCTTTCTGACCAAAAGTCGTGTATTAAGATCTGGTATGCCTCTTCCCTAAGGAAATGAAATAAAAGCAGACAGTTTAAATTTAATTAAAACAACATCTGGCTACATATGTGTTTACATTTGTCATTTAAAAGCAAGCAAACAAACAAAATGTTGGCAGAAACATTTCTCCGGCAGCTATTTTGCAGGGAAAGTTGCATGCTCCTATTTTGGCTCTGTGAGGAGGGAAGGAGGAACAGGCTGGGCGCAGCACAGCAGATGTCCTGGATTACAGGCACCGTAGAAGTATTATACATTCCTCTATTTAAGGAGTTATTTGTAAGGTCTGAGAGTTGATGTAGCCTGGTATCTGTAATAAGCTGGTGTGAAAAGGCCACTTGTTTGGCCTTATGGCACTTAGTACCATATATATTTTTGAGAAAAAAAAATATAAACCAAGTTCTTGCTAGGACTGACTATAACTGGATAGTATACTGCATGGTATAAATGCTTATCTCTCTTGGGTATGGGGATATGTTTTTTCCTCATTGTGGGCCAAACTTGTCCCAGAACAAGTAGGCAGCATATTCCATTTGCACATTCCTGTTAATTCTCCAGGCTCCAGATTGTACTGATTCTTTCAGTACAATTCAAAATCAACCAATTCTGTTTCATTTGGGTTTGCTAAACCTAGGATCCTGAAAGACAAAAGGTTACTCAACAGTTAAGCCTTTCTGAGACTGGGTGGGGCAGCTACTTTGCAGCAGCACATGAAGTTGATAAGCTACCAAGCTCTAAGATGTTTGCAGGAAATAAGTCTTTAGAATGTGTATTTTGTCTTTCTACCAGGATAATAAAATTAAAAAAAACCCCAACATTAGATATGTTCCACATTAATTTTGTGTGGTTTTTTGACCAAGTTTGAGCACTACTACAATGCTAAAGTGTCATTTAAGTTCTTATGTCTAGCTAGACGATATGAAGTATAAGATGCATACCGTAATCATTATACATGGGGACAGTTTATTGCAGAAGTCATCATCCAGGAGTCTCTGAAAAGTTGCATCTTTTTCTACAATTAACACAAATTTGGCATGTGAGATTAAATCTTTTCTGTTAAGGCTAGCTGCATGTAAAACAATCCATCACACCAATCAATTAAACCTAAATGCTCTAAAATAGCTGTTCTGGAGCCAAAAGCAGTGTTCATGACTCAATTTCAGAGCCAACAAGCAAAGAAAAAAATACCAAAACATTGTTTAACTTGGAATATTCTTTGTTTTTACTCTATTTTTTCAGTCTACAACGAGAGTTCTTGCTCAAAGGATACTTTTAATTCCTTGAACATTAGACGGCACAGTAACTGCCTAAAACAACAAAAACGAGATTAATAATTTTAAACAGAGAGAATGATATATTTTAAAATAACAACATTAGGTAATGAAGGGCACAATTACATCCTGAAGCAACTGTTCTCCTTCTATATACAAGATCAATCCTGACATTTTCACCTCTTTATAAGTGTATTCAACCATTCATGTCCTGCTCTATTGGGCAGGAGTCTTCCTGTTTTAACAAGATGCTTTTCAAAATCATTTGTGCTACTGTCACAGAAGATTGTTCATCATGTGGGTATTACAGAGATAACGATGTCCTGATTAATTTTTTATCTGTCTTAGCCAGAAAAAAAAAAATCACCTTGGTGTGAAGATTTAATACAGGCTTAAAACATTTAAGTATTCTTTTTGGAAGACCATTAAATCCTTTCTTTTATTAACCTATAACCTGATTTTATAACTATTTTCTAGTAACAATTTTAAGACATAGTAATGTTTACTTTACTTCTCAAATTAGGATTGTCTTAATCTGGCAAGCATATGGATGAGAAAACAGGAGCTGGAGGAAGAACTTGGCAAAAAAGTATGTATATATTGAAGTGTGTGGTCTGTTTTTACTTCTGACTACTAAATCACTTCCGGTGCCAGTGTGGAACGACTCAACAAATAAAAATATGAAGAGCTGCAGAAGAGCATTAATAACAGGCGTCCTTATGCTCTGCTTAAAAACAAAGTATAGTAGGCAGTAAGATTATTGTTCCATTTTGAAATTATGGATTTAGACTTACAATGAACACTCCAATAAATCACTATAACAGTCAGCAAATCTCAGTTCTATTCCTGCTTTCAAATTCTACTCAGCTACAGAAAATCTTGCAGGACTAGATCAGTTGAAGCTGATCTCCTCAAACCACTTTTGGCTCTTGACTCTTATGAAACCATGGATATAAACTTCTCTTTAGCTCAGTGCCGTATTTGACAAAATTAGTTGACAATACAAGCCCTTCTAATGTCTGTAATTCCTCTATAAATTATAATCCTGAGGCTGAACAGCCTGATATATTGTTGTACAGTGCTGGGCACATGAAGACAATATCAACTCTTATGGAGTTAACTCTTATCATCATTAAACTTCTGTAAATGAGAACATAATTTAGGTCCAGAAAGAGATTTATAATTATAGAGGCTCAGCTCAGTCTCTCATCCATGCTGTTGCTATTAGTGGAGCCTGCCCAGTGTGGTAGAAGCAGCTCACAGAGGATCATATGAATATGTCAACTCCTGCTGTAAGACTTGTTTTCCTACTCTGCCAGAAATCAATCTGTTGTGACAGAAATGAAGTATGTTCAGAGTGCTCAGGATTCTTTGATTCAGAGCACTTATTTGACAGAACATTGTAATATCATGCCTAAGATACGGAACATATCTGTGATTTTAGCTGGCAGTTTGTCCCAAACTCTTTGGAGTAAGCAAACTCTATGAATTTTCTCAGAAGAAAGAAAGGGCTATGATAAACCATAATTAGGTTTCAAGACTCTCATGGTAGAAGGCAGTGCTAAAAACCATATCCAAAGGATATACTCCTTGTGAGTGTACAGCTGAGCTTCGGAATTGCAATTCAGTTGGCAATACTTTTTATCTCTCTTTTTTTATCCAGGTTGTAACGTCTCAATTTGCCACGAGCACAGGTCTGTGTAATAAATGTATGTGTTCAAGGCCAGGTTGGATGGGGCTTTGAGTGACCTAGTCTAGCAGAAGCTGTCCCTGCCTGTGACACGGGGGTTGGAAGTAGGTGATCTTTAAGGTCTCTTCCAACCCAAACCATTCTATGATCCTATCATTCTGTGAAGTGCAGGACATCAAGCAAAGGTAGATGCTATGAATTACTGTTAGTGATTTATAATACATACTGTTGCACCGCAGGTACAATTCACTTTTGTACCATCTTCCTCAGTATAACTTAAATTACCAGCAACAAAACCTTTAGATGTAGACAGCTGAAAAAAATAGTAAGTTGCATACAGTGGAAGTTAAATGCTGTTATTTTACTATATTGCACAAGCAAGAAAATAAACTTCTGAAAAGAATTCTGACTGGTAATAAGCATTTACTGGCTGCTATCAAGCTTTTAAACACTAAGCAATGTTGTTGTTGTTATGGATATAAAGGCATATTTACAATAAATTGTGTTAACTGCATTTATAGAAACAAAGGAATTCTTGTAAAGCATAAGATACAAGCAAATTTGATATGTTGCTATATCTCTGACTTACTTTAAATTTTCATTTAACCCTCAAGTTAGCAAATCATTTGAGTACAAATTGCTAAAAGTTTAAGCACTGCCTCCACTCGACAATAGCAAAAGGCCATGTGATTTTAGCTGGCAGTTTGTCCCAAACTCTTTGGAGTAAGCAAACTCTATGAATTTTCTCAGAAGAAAGAAAGGGCTATGATAAGACATAATTAGGTTTCATTGGCACAAATGGCACTTTTTATTTTAACTATGTATTTCCTATTGATAACTTGTATTTGTATTTCAGCTTTCAGTTCAATCTACACTATTTAGAAATAATGATAAAAAGATTCATAATAAGCTACTTACTATATGTAGACTTCTCCGAGGTATCTTAAGCATGCAAGAAATGTCATTGATGATACTGTCCACAACAGTTTGGCTACCAAACAGTAGTGTATCCGAATAATATATATCTCTATCAAGACAAAATATTGCATTTGTAATTATAATACTGAAACAGCTGTAGGCTCCTGAGAATTTTATAGGGGGCATGGTTAATCATATCAACCCAAAGCATTTCATACACAGGAATCCACTGTCCTACTGGTTTGCATCCTACAGGCTGTTTTTCATGATAACATTCTCAAAATACAACTTTATTTGAAATTACAGAAATGTAGTATGTTACCTTTTAGTTGCATAAGTATTGCTCTGCACCATTTTGTAGATCATAGATAATATTTTGAGAATCAGGGCTGAAAAGATACATTTAAAAAAATATCAATTTTCAGAAATGCATATACAATAATTTGTCTTTATATTGACCTATATTTGTGTCTCACAAAATAAAACTTTGAGACATATATTTTATTGTGCTGTGAAAATACAGAGAGACTAATCAATAGACTCAATAATTTCTAGCATAATTAGAAAAAATATGATGGACTTAAGTGAGGGAAAGTATGCCTTGCTGTCCAGGCCAAGAAATTAAATGACAATGTTAGAAAAATAAATTAGTGTATTGTCCATATTCCAAGATTCCTTTGCTAGCTAGCTTTTTGAAGAAGGGTGATGTTTTTTTACATTAAGACATTTCTAGTATTCCTTCAGCTTATATTCATTCAGGGAGGGTAGAAACTATAAAAAGGCTGTGTTAATTTCACTGTCACTCACTATAATTTAACGGAGAAGATAAAAACTGAAGGACTGGTCATAATATCAGGTTATATTAGCCACACACTTCTAAATCACAGTGCGTAATTTTTTTTTTTTTTTTTTCACAAAATTTTGAACCAAAATACAAGAAAAAACAAGCACTCTGGTTTTGGGCTTTTTTAACTTACCAAATTTTGGTGCTGATCTAGGGCAGTCACTTCTTATTTGTTGTGTAGTACAACGTGGTATCATCTGTAGCCCTACGGAATCTTTAAATCTGGGACATTGCAAACAAATACAATAAAACTGTAAACTTATTGAGTATATGTAAATTGTTCTCTGCAAGGTAATTCAGACTCAGACCCCTTTCCTATAATCAACTATGCTAGTGCTATTTTCAGACTCAGTACAGCAGCCATCACCTTGAGCGGAGCTGGAGTGGCTGAAGGAAAAAGGCAGGCGGCAGTCATCATCTGCCAAAAGCACCCATTAGCAACATTACTGAACTGCCCTCCGTCTGATCGTTGGCTTGAAAAAACATGGAAGTTTCTCAAGAAAATACTTCACGACTGAATTAAAGCCTAAAATACATATTTCGAGGCAAAAGTAGAAACAAGAAAATTATTTTATACATGCTTATAACTGTTAATATATTAGCATAAATAATTATTTAGCATGAAAACAAAGGAATAACCGAAACAGGAAAAATATAAATCAAGTCTAGCACAGTGACTTTCTGACATATATGGTATGAAAAAGTGTTATTATTTCATATTATAATAATATTATCTGATATATGCCCTTAAATTATTATCAGGATAACTCAATTATGTTCCATTATTAACTTTTGGGAAAAAAATGTGGTCCATCCTATTCTCTAAACAGTTATTTCATCTAAATGAGCTGCACCATTTCATGTTTCACCATTTTTTTTTGTTTGAAGATGCACATTTCGCCAAAAGAATCAGTTATTTTCTTAATGACACTGAATTATTTTACTTTAAATTATTTTAGTGCCTTACATGACACGGCAATCCTGTCTTTAAAGCATTCTTTTTCACTTCAGAGCTTTGCATTTGCCTTTAAAAAGTATTGGCGGTAAAATGGCCATAATTTTATCTAAAACCACAAAATGTTTCTAAGTTTCTTTGTCAAAGGTTTTGCTCCGTGCATCCTTCGGGTGGCAGAACACACCACGGTGCACGTATGTAAAGTGACAGCAGTAACAGCACAGGGAGCATCTGCCTGCCAGCTTTAAAGTAACTTGCTTGCCTTCGTGCTGCAACATTTAGGAGATATTTGTGCGTTTCCTTTGCATGCTCCTTACATTGTAACTGCACGGGAGGAAAACAGTAATCAAAACTTTGCTGGATTGCTCTCTCAGGTTAAGTAAGGAATGCTCCTTTCAGAAAACGGTGCTGAAGGACCTGATAAATGTGGCTCCCATAGATATTTCATAAAGGCAACGACAAACTGGCATTAGACTGGACATCCAGCAGTTCTTCCTAGGATTGTATTTACCCCAGCAGACTAGTTTTGTATAAAATCTTCTTTCCGCTAATGGGAAATCTTTTTTTTTTTTTTTTTTTTCCCCCCTGCAAAGATCCCACTGGACAATGGAAACCGATTGTACTGCTTTAGGGCCTGGCATTCTCACAGATTGACATCATTCTCAGGCAAATACCTCTCTGGGCATCTACATGTTTCTAAGGAATATTACAAAAATGAAATAATTTTCTTGTTCTACTAGTTCCTGCCCAGCAGATTCCAGCTGTGTAGATTAGGTATGAAAAGGCTGCCTAAAAAAGAAAAAAAGAAAAAAATGTCCCACTGACTATATTTTCTTCCATTCATATTATATTTTGGCATTCTCTTTTTTATTTTAATCTGCTGAAATGGCTGTATTAAAGTGGGATACAGGTCACGATTCAACAGAAATGCGTATCTGAGACTACATTTCTTCACTATAAATAATAGTTCAGCTTTTTTCAAATGTGATTGATGAGTCTTATTTTTAACATATTGTGATGTTAACTTGTTTTAATTTGAACGTTTTTCCTCCTATGTGTTCTGATGGCAAATAACAGCTCACATTTGTTTTTCTAGCCTGGAATGCCATTTCTGCAAAGATTGCCAAAAATTGCAAAACTTTGTTACAGTATTTTAATTTTATGGTCATATGAGTGAAACATTTTTGTCAAACTATCAAGACACAAAGCATTAAATTCCCTGGAACATACAAGCCTTTCAGTTAACTAATTACCTTCAGGCCCCTCAGGTTTTTTGATTGACAGAAATTTATTGTTCTCATTAAATGAGTATTCCACCAAAGCGTAATGCGTGGAAGGTTTGCTATGCTTTCTCAACCTCAAATGCTTGTAATGTGGCCACTTACAAGCACCTCTGCAATCTTATCAGTCTAAATATCCTTTAACCCACTGATGTCCAAAGCTATTACAGGGCAAGAAATAGATTTGTGTCTTCCTTTAGCCTTTTGCTTCTGTGTTATAGAAAACAATCTCTTAGTTTCAGGTATTTTCAGTTTAAATTAGCTCCTTGGGAAAAATACTGCTGCACAAGCAACTTCTACAAATCACAAAGTGTGTTATAAAGGAGGACACGTTGCTTTTTCTCTGATCCTCTTTAGATAAGCTGGCATAAGATCTGAAATTTAGATAACATATTAGAAAGTTGGCTTGCTTTATTTGGCTGGTAATGAACTTAGAACACAACATGGAGGCAAGAAGTCAAACAGGAAGAGGTTGAGATGCATCCTTCCCAAAGAACCAAAACTTCTCACTATCATTTTAAGAAGTAAGATACCATGGGGAAAAGCAGAGAAAAAGAAAAGAGGAAGCTCAGAAAAGGCACTGGAGGATGAAATTGCTAGTAATTGTTTCCAGCCTAAACCAGATTTTTTCACTCTAACACGACTTACCATTTCTGGTTTCTACTGCTTCCAGAAAATGATTGTTTATAGGACCTCCCTTTCCTTCCTAACCCCTATTACAGTAGTTTTACATGCCCCTTTATCCTATGGTCTGCTGTCACTTAATACATGATGCTTGTTCATGCAGTGTGGTTACTAAACATTACTTTTTATTTGTCCACTACTTTTTAAGAAGTCAAATTATTTATTGATTCTTATAGAATTATGTACGATTAACTTTTCTGGAAGTTACATAATAAAATTTATATTTATGGCATTTATATTAATAGAAGGCAGAACTTTAAAATATATAATACTTACTCTATGTTCCTCCAATCTGATCTGTTAGCCAGTGTGAGAACAGGTGCTTTTTTTTCAGCCAAACTTTTAAATACATCTTCAATAATGTTTTCTATTGCTTCAAGAACTTCAGAACTGAAACAAAGAAAATCAGTGATACAGTTCATGTGATAAACTCTAGTTCTACTTTGAGTTTTTATCATCTAGCCCCACTCCTACAAAAAGCACGTAATCCAAAACTTCTTCAAGGATATATTTGTTTCAAAAATGTGGAAGAACTCTTTTGTTTTGCCCAGTTTCCCTAAAATCTTTAACTTCCCTGTCCATATGCACGACTGAGGATACAATTAAAAGTACATTTCTATTCAATTCTGAAACCATCAAATTTTTCATCAGCTGAACTTTTAGACCAACTGGCTGGTTTGCGACTAATGATTAATGTTTTACTATAAATGATGTAATATTGGCTTTGGCTATGATTTGGGCTAAATTGTTTTTAAATGTTGTAAATTTAAAAAATATGCAAGAGTACAATTACTTCCTGTTGTACCATTGCACGTTAACCTTTTGATCTGCTGCCCTGAACAAACTGTTAAGGGTTCTAATTATATGAAAGCTTAGTCTCAACAGATGCACTGTGAAAAGAATAAAATCTTTATCTTTCACATAAAAGACAAAGTAACCTTGCAGCAGATCCCTTACAGCGTAACTGTAGGCTGGACTGAGTGTTATGACAGATGCTTTTTATTTTCATAAGGAATCTGACTCCAGCATTTCAGCTGTCCATAAAATTGCAAGTGTACTATACACCATCGTAAGTTTAGGTAGGAATTAAAATAGACAAAACTTACTTTAGCTCAAAAGTTTTATCAGTAAAGTCCAATTTTGTCATTAAGTAACATACTAAGAAAAGATGAGTCAATAACAGTGCACACCACTCAAAATGAATTATCCCACTGTTACAAAATGAGCAAGAATGATTTTTAAAACCTAGCTATGAGTCTCTGTAAACAATAATGAAATCTCATGAAAGCTCTCTTCTATCAGCTGAACATGTTTCTTCCATTTTGTAACTCAGCTTCCACTTACTCCTCATTCTGATGAAAATAGATTATAATATTTTGAAAGCAATTTCTGGAAAGTATTAACCCTTTACTTTAAAATGTTATTTGCAATAGTACCTGTATAAAAAAAAATCCTACTAAAAAAAAACCTAGTATTGTTAACGCTTTTGTCCCAAAACATTAAACTATTCAACAAACACAATGCAAGATTTTTTTCTGTTTTTCAGATGAATATTCTTGGACATAGAGAGACTAATGGCTTTGTAAAGGTGAAACAGTGAAGCATTTGCAGTGCTGATAATACAAGAAGGCCAGGTCATGCAGCCAATATGTAAATTCATTTGCTACTGTATAATTGTTTCATAATCACGTCCAACATTCCCTAACTTTCAGACTCACAGTCTCTTCCTCCTACTTAAAATCCTACATCTCACTGCCGTATCCAAAATAGAAATTCTATTAAGCACAAAGGAAATGGTTGGCTGGTGAGCTAATTGCGTAACGCAGCAAATGATAAGAGTAAAATAGGGAAGCAAAGCTGACTGTGGTGCATGCCCCCAACATAACAAAAATTAGAGCGGTGAAGACAATAAAAATATGTATGGGCAGAAGAATAAAAGGTAGGTAGATAGGTAATCTAAACCACATCATTGCTTTGATACTCAAATATTTTACTTATTTATTTGGTTCTGTCTTAATATTCCAGGTGTACTTCAAAGTTTGCTGCAGAATTTGAAAGTCCAGGCTTCTGTTCCAGTCTCAATTTTCTGATTTATTGGCTAACAGAAGTTGTAAATGTGGCAAAACAGGAGGAAGAGGACAGCAATTCTCTGTGTACCCCCTGCTGATATTCTGCCTCCTTTTGCAAAGATTAACTCAATTTTAATAAGCAAACATGCAGTTCTGGCCAAGGATGCCTACTTAAAATTCATTCTGGTTTAGTTAACAGTGAAATCTGAGCAGAGAACGGGTAGGCACTGTATCTCACAGGGTTTGCCTGATCATTTCTAATACATTGCAGCATGAGTAGATACTTGTTTCTGTATAGCACAAGAAATGATCTTCAACATTAATAGCATTAAAGATTAATAATATAGCACCTTTAGCAAGCAAACAATAAAAATACACAAGAGAAACAGCTACAAATAAAAACTTGCAATGTAATAAACCAACACACAGCAAAACCCAGAACTGTAGGTTGCTAAAGCCATGCGGTTCCCACACCCTGCCACAAAGACTCTCCAAGTCATCATCATCATCATCATCATTATTATTATTATCCTTTTAAAATACTTCTAAGATGTTCCCAGTCTGTTCTAGCCTCTGAGGCTGATATACTGTATACAGAAAGAGTCTTTAAAAAAAATAATTGGAGTTTTTTGTTAGTGAAAATCAGTATGTTTTGTTTTGTCACGGTTTTCTGTATTCGTCTGCACCTACAGGCTTTTTGGAGAGGTCTGAGGGAACAGACCTCTGCCGAAATTTGCAGTGTGAGAGCCTCTTCGCCCCCGTGTTCTTGCAGTGGAGTATGTTTTTCACTTTTGCACAAGCCCGTGAGGTGCAATGGTGCACTACCTACTTAAGTATTACCACAAAAGGAGAGTACGGGTGCTATTTTTCACATCTTTTACCTAGAGACCTGGCTCTCGTGACCAGATAGACTTGTTCCCCTGAAGCTCGCCTTGTTCCCAGCTGGCACTTCAGTGGAATACACACTGTGGTCCTCCATGAAGGCTGGTGCACACCAATCCAACTTCTCTGGAAGGGACGAAGCCATGTTAAAAAGAGGAAAAAGAGATTACCAAAGAAAATAGAAAAGGCTGTTCTGCATGCTGGACTTAAAACTCATGCTCTTAGGTCAAAACAGGGCCAGAGAGAAAAAACAGAAAATTTCTGTAGAAACCAAAGTCAACATTTTCCCGCCCTTACTGACTGAGGGCTTTTCCCGCCCTTTCTAACGAACAGGAGCTGGCCCTGCCCTTCCTGACTGACCGAGGGCCTTTCCCGCTCTTCCTGACTGACCAATGGCTTTTCCCGCTCTTGCTAACAGACAGGAGATGGCCCCACCCACCCTGTCAGGGACATTCTCCTGCCCTGCCTGACTGACCATGTGCTCCGCTGGGAACGGAACTCCAAAACTGTCTCTGGAGCTGCTGTACGTGAACAGGGATTTAAGCACAAACTTCACAGCACTCAGATCTTGGGGTCAGTGGAATAAATTCGACCAAAGTGGCCAAATGTAAAGCCAAAAAAAGCTGAAAAATACAGTGCAACTCCAAGTGTTGAAAAATCAGCTTCCTCCCCCAAAATGGAATGCAATTTCTATTGAGATTAGATATTTAATACTATTTTTATAATTTGCCTTTAGCATTCAGAAGTTTTAGAACAGAGCTGGGATACGTTTTCAAATCTTTCTCAATACACTGTTAAAAACTTCTGTTCTGACAAACAATGAACTCCCAATTCTAAAAGTTATGAATCACTAGCTTCCAAGGAAGCCAAGATTTAAGAAAAAAAAAGTAGTAAATTTTGTAAGGCTGATGGCTGAACCACGACTTTTATGAATCACGTGGCATCCTCGGTCAGAGGGCGTCACTTCAAAATGGCTGATACTTGGCCTGAGACAGACTGCAAATCTGAAAAGCAACCTCACATGCGATTCTCACATTGCTGTATTTCGTACCTCTTGTTTTTAGGTGTTTGCCTTTTCCTAAAAGGAAGACTCCAGTCTTCTCTTTCACTTCAGAAAGTTGAAACTCTTTGTAATTTTAAAAATAAAATGTGATACTTCAGAAGTGTGCACCAGTGTGCGGCCAGTTCCTCTTCATTGCTGAAACAGCCCCTCTGCAGCCCCATGCTCTCCCCGAGAAGAACTTGGATTCTTCGGTGGGTATCAGTTTCCTTCACTGGCAGCTCGACGGTGAAAAAAAAAAGCGAATCCTAGGATTTCAAACTGCTCTTACCTTTGCAGTTATGATATGCCGAAGTGTATTTTCTACTCCTCACTACACCATCACCATTGACTGTCCGATAGTGGTCATTCAGAGAGTGTGAGAGTGTCAGCAGTTACTTAGGAGACAAATACCTTAAAGGCTTGTCCTTTCTGGAGGAAATTTTTTAAAGCCCGCTGTTGATAACATCTTCTTTTATGTACAGCATTCAGTAAAATTGGAAGCTGTGCTGTATTCAGCTTGCTGCCAACAGCATTTCAAATGCTGCGATGCTTAGACTTGCTGTTAGCAAATTAGATGATGTAGTGTTTAAAACGTTGGAGGCAGCTCATTTCTCCTGCTGTTCCATTAGCTACTACCCCTGAACCTTTCTTCTTCCGTACTTGTAAGAGTAAGCAGTCTAAATCCAGCTTGGGTAGGTAATTAAAAAAATTCATGCATTGATTTATTCAAGGAAAACCTCAGGCTATGATGATATAAACACAAGGTGCTTCAATTAACAGAGGTAAGTAAAAGAAAGCAGAATTAATAAATTCAAATTCTCAGATCTTTCATCTTAAGTCTTTGGCCTTTGGGTACCTTGAGATCACTCTGGAAATATTTATGTAAAAACTTTGTAGCTCTTTCCAACAATTCAACATCAAAATCAACAGATTTTTGTTTGATATAGAACTGACAAAACTATACCATGCCCCTAGCAACAGATTGCAAACACAACTATATACATCAACTTGTGAGAAGCTGATTTAATGACTTGTCTCTTCTTCACAGCAGCAAACAGCAACTATAAAAAAGCACAACCAAAATATTCAATGCTTAAACCCAAGTTAACAAAACAGAGATTGAAAAACAAGCAACAAAACAAAAAATTTCCATGCTTCAACCTTAATATGGCACACAAATATGTAAATATATATACATACATATAAACACATAAACTAGTATCCAGGATATGACCAGTACATGAACTACAATCAATACACAAACTAGCAGGTTAATTTCCTAAAGCCCACTTTATTTATTTATTTATTTTGCCTTTCTAAACACTGCTTGCAAAAAACCCCCACAAACAAACAAACAAAAAAAGGAAAAGAACTTTCATTGCAAATACTGACTGCATTTTTTGTGTATATACTAGAAGGAAAATTATTAGGAAAACAAATAATGAACCATTATTAAATGTTAAGATGGAGAGAAAAATGTGAAAAAAAGCAGTGTAACCAATGCAGTTATCTCAACATTTGTCTTGCTTCTACAAAATGTGCAGTAGAGGGCACCACAGATGGCAGAGAAAAGAAAATTACTACTTTGAAGCTGTTAAATTTAACACTATGATTTCACTAATCCTTGATAAAACAAGTATGACAGGTAATGAAACACTTTCAGAAGTGTTTGCTTTAGAAGATAGCCTGTTACCAAAAAGTTCCCTTCAGATCGTCTCCTATCGTAAACACAGGCTCTTATCAGTGTACTTTTGGAGGAAGCTATGCTATGAAATAGTCTGTATGAGCTGTCTGATGCCAATTTCAAAGTCTGTCTGTAACTGCTGAAGAAAAACCTATCTGGATCAAAAACTCATGCTATCACCTCATACTACACAATGAAAGAGCTCTACAGAACAAAAATGTGCATTTATCTTAGTGCCAAGATTTTAAGTGCTTGTTACTGATTTCTCATATATAAATAACTGCATCAGTAGAACAAATAATATATAAAACAGATAAAAGCGTACGGATGCTTTTTCCTTTTCTTCACTGCATAGCTTATCAAAGATTTTTCCTCTTTTTATATGTAGTGAGTCTCTTACATTAAGGTTTCATGGTTGCTATGGTAAGTATTTCTCACCAAATGGCCTGTCCTTAATTCTTTTAATAGACTGGTAGGCACACCAGTGGACCTGATATGCTTATTTTCAATTAATGTCAAACAGCATGTGAAATCCAGTCTTTCACTCAGGCCTTTTAATCATAGAATCTTAAGGTTGGAAGAGACCTCCAAGATCATCAAGGCCAACCATCAGCCTAACACCACCATGCCTACAAAACCATGTCCTTTTAGTTTAAAGCCATTACCCCTTGTCCTATTGCTACAGGCCCTACTAAAAAGTTTCTCCCCATCTTTCCTATCAGCCTCTTTAGGTACTGGAAGGCCACTCTAAAGGTCTCCCCGGAGCCTCCTCTTCTCAGCTGAACAGCCCCAACTCTCTCAGCCTGTCCTCACAGGAGAGGTGCTCCAGGCCTCTGATCATCTTCTGGCCTCCTCTGGACCTGCTGGACCTGCTCCAAGTGGTCCATGTCTTTCTTGTACTGAGTGTAAGTGACTGCTAAAGAGATTGTCTTGCTATTGAAGAACCTACAGGTCTCTTCCATACAAATAACAACTATAACTGTCTAAATTACAGACAAAATGTTAAACTCTCTCTGCTGTCTTCTGTATCAAAATGGCATGGCAGCTGAATAATAGAAGAGATCGTGGTGCCACTCTCTGCACCTAATGCCCATCTATTTCTAAGAGAGACAAACGCCTATCATTTACCCATTACCGCATTTTTCATTGCTAGGAGTGGGAATCAAATTAAAGTCTGGGCTGAAGAGCTTATATAGCAGCTAAATAAACATTAAGGTTAGGGGACTATGGGTGAGTTACCGCCAATTCCCTCCACTCTCTCTGGCAACTCCCAGAAATCAGCTGCTCTTACTGTTTGTATGGTAAGAATCTGACCAAACCCACCTGTCAACAGTGGTGAGTTCTCAGGTGCTACGTGCCATACCATAGGAGCAGTAATAATATTTGATGAATTGATTTGTAAAAATATACTTGTAAAAATCCAAATCTGGTTTTAACTGAACATTGAATAAACATGTTATGAGGAAAAATTCTGACTCAAAAAAAATGTGTTAAAGGGAAAATATGTTGAAATAAACAAATGGAAGACATTTGTGCTAAAACATGACAGGAAAGCAAGAATGTCTTCTATTCCATGTTCATGTGATAGCTTGAACATAGCAGTCTTGGAAACAGCTGCACCATTTCTTCGCTTTCAAAAGGTAAAATCTCTTGTTTATTTTCTGTTTTCCTTCTGTTGGCAAAATCCTGGAAAGCATAAAAACTCAGGTGTGATTTTGCTCCTTAAATCCAAAAATGCCAGCTGCTGTACATTAAAAATACTTGAGTCAAAATCTGTTCTTTCATTTATATGAATGCTACACCAGTGCTGTCACGGCCCCAGGTTTATGCCAACAGGTAAAACTCAGGATGGACTTTAGACCTTTGTTATTAACTATTGAATAATGCCTGGGGAAAATGAAGTAAGAGGATGTCATAGGAGTCTATTCTAACACTGAGTTCTGTGGGCCATATAAATAACGGAATGGGTGGGGCAGTTGATTAACAGACTTCATTTTTGGAAGCTTAGATCAACTTTATGTCATCCTTTAAAATGCATTTGGTGATTTTAATTAAGCTACTAATGTTAATTGGTCCACACCACAAAAATGCCAGGGGCACCGTGATGTAATTTTGGATAAATGGCAACCTTTGCTTTTGAGGGTCCTAAGGCTCAGTAAAAAAATATATCAAACAAAAAAAAATAGCATCAATGTCTTATCTTGTCTTCGTGTAAACATGAACCCAGCCCAGAACTTGTCTTACCAAATTGTTGTATAAGCAGTTCTGGATGTAGTGAGATTGTTAACTGGCCTTCAGCAAAGACTTCTCCACGCTGCCATTCCAGGATACCTTTTTAGTCCATTCAAGCATTTTTCAAAGTCTTTCTATGTATTTATAGACCACTCTTTTCTCTGTACTCAGAGCAAACTCAAATGTGTCAGCTGGATGTCACTGCTGTAAAACCATCTTCTGTATCTGGGCACGGAGGAAGGTGTGACGTTTTGCTCTGTTTTGCCTTGCTTCACTGCTGTTGGCAACAAAAGCTACCAACCATCTTGAGTTTGGCTTGATGGATCTTCTTCCAGGCAACTTTCTGTCTGCTGGTTTAGGACTGGGCTCTAGAAGGTACTGGACCAGAAGAATCACAAGGATGTCTCACAGCCAAAAATGCATACAGCTCACAGCTACAAGAAGGTGTTAATTAAATGCTTGGTTAATAAAACTATGGAGTCTGTGCACATAAATACAAACTTCTATAATAGAAAGCTCTCCCAGGAATTCTTCCTGAATTCCAAAGGCAATTCAGTGCTGAATTTGGGCCTTAAAGAATTGAATTGGACAAATTTACACTATTCTCTAAAGACAAAATCTTCTGGCACAAACAGGAGTTTGGAGCTGTGAACTAAGGGCTTTTCTACTCCGAAAAATTGACTGGAATTGCTATTGCAGAATAAGCTATTCTGCAACGACTTACTGTCTGACCCATGACTTTTCCAGACTAGAATATCCATACAGGGAGCTATTATGGATACTTTATTCAGAAATAGCTATTCCGGTCACTTTTCCCAAACAGACAAATGCACAGTGTCCATGCATATCTGTAGTAAGAAAAAAGCTTGGATTGTACGGAAGAATACTTTTTGTCTGATATATAACATGTGGCAAAATGGTAAAGTAGAAAGGGAACTTTCAATTAGGTTGTGATGCAATTGATTAGGACTCTGTATTTAATTTACTAATATAAGATATATTATCATAATTTACTATAATTACTTACATGCTAAGAACATCTCTGCATCTGCAAGGCTACGTCCATTACAGGATGTTGCATCAGCTTAACTAAATCATTTTAATAAACCCATATCTAATTAAGTCAGTGCAAAAGTATTATTGAAATATTACTTGCTGTAGTCTCTGATTGACGAATCTCACATCTCAGTCATCAGCCTTCTGATAACATCATACACGTTGTTAGAAAGAAATATACAATAGTTCCATGCCTCTGCAAAAGTCAAGCTTTTTTGGTGTTAGCACATTAATTTTAATAACCAATAAATAAACAATTAATAGCCACTTGCTGTCAGCAGAACCTTTTCTAGGTTAAGAACTCCTATTTGTGCCTTAGGCACAGGTGGATGACAGGTGGGTCTAACACGTTACCAGAGAGACAGTTCCTTTCCAAAAACCTGATGTAGTGTTAATTTATTACTTCAATATTTTCCTGCATGTCCTCTACTCTGTAATTTTAAAGGGTCTCTCATGCATTGTGCTGGAAGGCTTCCATGTTTGGATCCACTCACAAGGAGTTTTGAGTGCCAGGAATGCAAGACCGACACCCTAACATGTCAAGGAAAAGAAATAAAAAATAACTGGTGTAGAAATGGCGTTGCTGAAGATTCATCCATTCCGTCCATCCATTAGTTCTAAGAAAACAATATTTAAAGCTTTCTCTATAAATTAAGATCAAGGTTTTCTTTCAACAATTTAATACAGTATGATACTTCATCAGAAAGAAATAACATGCTCATCAACCAATCCAGACTCTTATTTGGTGTGGAGAGCTGGATGAGCTCATATCCTCAGCAAAATTATAGAATGCTAAGAAGCAAATCAGGAGAGCCAATTCCTAACTCTCATTTTAACGACAGGGTACCTCATATTCGTGATGTAATGTAAGCAAATAATAGGTGTTGCTGAACAGCTGCTATTACACTATACTGGCTCTTCTCTCTTACAGATTCAAGTAGGAGAGAACTGTTCCTTTAAGTTTTAAGTAAATTGATTTTCTAGATATTTCAACCATATTATGATGGCAAATACATCAAAATCTTCATTTTGACTTAAAATATTTTTTAAATTATTCCATTAAAATTAGCAAATTCCTTTAGAACATGCTTATTCTATAGAGATTACATTTGCTGAAATGTAGACTTACTTCCAGAAAATTGCATTCGCCAAACAAATTATATTGTGACATGTAAGAAGAATAGTAAGAAAAACAAAATGTTTCCTCTTGAATACTTTAAAAATATTTTTATCTTTCTATAGTTTTTCAAGGACTCTTGATTATAAAGATTTACAATCGAAAATATTCATACATATATTCATATACACATTCTGACAGAGAAAGGCAAAACTTTATATAAAGACATTTTTGCCAACAAACAAAAAAAAAAAAAACGCCACAGGGAAATAACCACTCAGATTCACAGAAATATATTAGCAACAACATGGTAATTTGAATAATTAATAGGAGGAAGACAATTACACTGTATCAGTTGCCTGGAAGGATCCAAACCTCTACAGATTTGTGTGTGTATTGGGATTACTGACATGCTACTGAAATACAGGCACTTCTGGCTTGGCATTTGGAAGTAATTCGAATGGTTCTAAGAAGCGCTGTGCTGATGGTATGTTTTCTGGGAATCACAGCTCTACCCACGGGAACCGATGGAAATTGGATTGTCCGCTCATACTGACAGAATGAATGGCCACAAGAACAATTTCGTATAATCTCCTCGGGGAGAAAAAGGCTGTGGCAAAAGGATTCCCAGGGAGTCCTGGGAAAAAAGAAATGAGGTTTCATTCTGGTGCAGCAATCCATTACCAGATTATTACCTAAACCCTTTCATGTCACAGTTACACTGGAAAGAACCAAAAGAGTGGCTAGCAGGGAGAAAATGATAAATAGAAGCTGGAAAGCCAAACTAGACGTCTCTCAGGCTAGAACTGGAAGAAACAGGATAAAGGCCAAAATAGGAGAATTCAGTTAAGCAAACAGGTGCAATTATGGAATAAAACTTTTTTTTCTTTTTCTATTGGAATATATTTTGAAAAACTAGAGCATAGCCTTCGAACTCAGAGACCAGAGGTCAGAAAGATGACTGACTGAAAGGTTTTCATAACACTGTGTGCCCATCTTTTGATTTCAGCAGTGTGCATCTCTCAGGAACTTATTTTGCATTCATATTGTACTTATTCTCCTTGTGCGGAGGGAAAAACAACAGAACACAAACCAAAGGGGTCACTGTACTCATATAATATCTATTTAGTCACAGATAATGTAGAATTAAAAAAAAACCCAAACCAAAACAAACCAACAAACAATAATTTACATGATGCAAAAGCTAATATTTATAAAGATTCAAACTGATTTCCAATCATAGTGGAAAACTTCTCATTTAATAAAATAAACAAGGTAAGTTCTTGCAGAATATATAGTCATCCTTATTCATGCTAGCTTTCTACTATTAAGAGGTAACAATTACAGAGTCTTGATTTTTTTTTTCTATGTTACATTCTATGTGTACATTCTGTGTACACATTTCTATGTTACATTCAGTCTTCTGATGGAGAGTTAAACTGAAAGCAAACTTCTACTTTGAAGTTATATGTTTCAGTGTTTTGTACGGCCCACTTGTAATAAATATATTAAATGATACACTGAGGTCAGTCACACTAACACACTGTAATAAAAATACTTTCTGCTGAGTGTTTGAGACACGATTATCAATAACTGTTTTCAAGTTTTCATAATTGTCAAATCCCCAAATGGCCTTGATATTTAAGAAACATTGCTGTGCAGCACAAATGCGTATTTCTATCATAATTTTAAAAAGAAAAAACTAAGTTTTGCCAACTGACTTCCTAGGTAAGGGCCTTGCCTATAAATGCAGTGAGGCAGATTGGTCCTAACGATATGTAAAGTTCATCTGTGTACTCCATTCATTCTCACATCATTACTGGCAAGATTAGTAATAGGGCATTTGCATTGATTTATACCAACTATGTACAGTCCCCAGGGTACAGATGCAGAACTTATTCATCCATGGAAAAACCTGCCATAGTCTCCTTTTTTTGTCTAGCCGTGCCCCTGTCTATGTGGTAATAGAGAGATGGGGCTTCTGTCACTGGAGCATCCTGCACAGAAGTCAACCTCTCTAAAGCCAAGTATAATGGAAAAGTATGGCTTTGCTAATAGCTGGGGAAGATGTCACACCTGAAGGTGCTGGGCTTGCTTATCCTGGCGAAAACAAGGACTGATCTCTGCCTGAATGGTAGTTACAGAGATGATAGCCAAGTTCTTCTTGGTAGGTAGTGTCATATGACAGAACAAGAGCAATGGCCATAAATTACAGCGTGGGAGGTTCCGTTGAAAATTCGGAAAAAATGTTGTTAATTTTTCAGGCATTCATTTAAAAACAAAACAAAAAAAAAACCCTCAACAACTACAAAAACAACACCCCAGTATGACCACAATTGAAAAACCTAATATAAAATAAAAAATTGCCATCCTCTGGTTTTTACTGTTTCAGATATCTCCTACCTTCAATATTACACATATTACACTACTACACATATTTTATCACATATGTATGTTACGTATGTTACCTATATGCTGCATTTTTGTTTAAAAATCTTTGTATGCAATTAGTAGTTGACAGAATGCCATTTTTTTTTGTGAGGAATGAGTTATTTTTGTACAAGTGAAAACCAGAAGTGCTTAATTTTCAATGCAATGTTGACTATCATCTCCTTGAATAAAAAATTAGCTTTTCGTAATGAATTCATTGAATGTGGGCACCATTGCATCACTTTGGCCAATGGGACAAAGAAAAAAGCTGGAAAGAAAATAAAAACTACTGAAAGAACACTGCAAAAATCCATTGGCCCAAACAATACGAGCATGTTAATCAACTAGCAGTAGTTACTTGAATAATCAAGACAGGTTATTTCTTGTTTTTATTACAGGGGCTTTTAGGTATTTATTACATCAGCTGTGGTATTTATCTAATCATCTGTTTAGACCACCACATTGGAACATGTGTGCTAAAGCAAAGGGGTTAATTCTGATCATTTATACTGCAGATATTCTATTTAAGGCACTTTGTGACACCAACAATTTATTACCTTTCCCTTGGGATTTTAAGTCTACTAGCACTTATCAGATGGCTTACACCAGTTTTAGTGCTTCCCAAACCCAGTTTCAACCATTCAGCTTTTCAGTACCCAGAGAGAAAATTGCTTTCCTTTCCTTTGCATCTTTTCAGTTTCCACAGACCAGTGGTTAATATTTTCAATACAGACTCTTTTATTCAAGAAACACAAAATATTTACACACTGGGTGACATAATTATCTCTACAATGTTAAAACCTGAGGCATGGACTCGCATACAGTCAAACCAAGGCTTTCTGCTCATTTAATTGCTGTCTCTACAGAACATTTGCAATGGTAAAGTTAATGACTGGAGGTACATAAATATTGATTTATGCTTTATCATAAGCATAACTAGGGTTGAAACTTTTTTTTAAAGTCATCCCTGAGTGTTCACCCCCATTACACTGAATTAATCAGTTTGATTTAATAATGTCTCTGTGCTTCAACATACTGCTGAAAGGATTCATGAATCGTCACCTATATTTCCTTGATGAGATGAGCTTTTGTATGAACTTTTTAGAGCAGTTGGCAACAAAATATAAGAATAACCTACCAAGCTTCCTTAGGTTGGTTTAAGACATGGAAAAGTAGGAGGAGAGCAAACACCACAACACTTTGTAGTCCTGTTTGACAACCAAGGGCTAAATTGCCTCCTGCCTTCTATTCTTAATAAAAAGCATAAGACACATTATACTTGTTAATCCAAAGTCCACCTAGCCTAATATTCTGCTTCTGGCAGCAGGCAATACTGGACATCATGAGAAGAGTATAAGAAAAGTGTCCAGTGATGCTTTCCCAGCATACTCTCCCAGTCTCCTTCTGTTTATGACTCAAGGACATCTGGAACCAGAGGTGGTGTCTTTGTATGCATGGAATTTTTCCTCCACGGATTTGCACATGCACATTTTCAACATACAAAATGTCCAGTGATAGGGAGTTCCACAGATGAACTAACTCACTCTCATGATGCATCTCCTTGAACCTGCCATCTGCTAGTTAGTTATGATGCCCCTTCCTATGTGGAACCATCAGCCTATGTTCACTTTTCCCATGCCACTCAGTTGTTTTGTTTGTTGAGGGTTTTTTTTCAGATTTTTTAACATATTCCCACACTGCTTCCCCTAACTGCTATTGTCACAGACTAGGGAAGAAGAAAAAAAGAAAAAAAGAAAAAAAAAAAAGGGTGCATAGGACAGTGGGAAAAAGCAAAGACAGAACCACTTAGGAGCCTGAACCAAGGAGAAGAGAACACAGTACTCAGGATGTTTGCAGGATGATACCTGGGGCAGAGAGTAAGAGCAGGAAAATAGGCTGGGAACAAACACATAGGAAGAAGAGTGGAAATCCCAAAATGACAGGAACAGGAGACAATTCCAGGCAAGACCCTCTGCTTTGTTTTGGATGATACAGGTATCAAGATTCAGAAGGAACTTCAGCCATCTGAACTTGGCTGGAAGCTACACAGTCCCTCTATTCCTTCCTCCCCCCATACATGTCAGCTCTGCAATCAAATAAAAAAAAAATCAGCTTTTAAATTCCTTAACATTTGGGTGTACATAGGCAGGTTTTACATCCCTTATAAACCCTACAGTCATCCCACTGATATTTCAGCCCATGGGGTACTGAGATCATAGCTTGGCTCCAAGGAAATTCAACGTACAGAAGTACATTAAGGAGATATACTATCTTTTCTCACCACTGGAGGGAACTTTTTTGCCCTAGCTTGAAAAAAAAACTTGGGTGTGATTAAGATAAAATAGATTATGGAGAATTTGATATACAGGTAAATGCCTCCAGATATTTAATCAATGGAGAAGCAGTGGAACAGGTTTGGGCAGGCTACAGGTTGATGACCTGTTCTGATAAGACCTGGCTGGACTATAGAAGTCATTCAATACCCATCCTTGCTGCAGTTTCTCATGGACAACCAGCTATATAGAGCAGAGAGTCCTGATTTTATTAGACTTTAACTTGCCACCCTCGTACAGGTTATTGCATTAGGATATAAGAAAGTAATCTGAAAGGAATGTTGAAGTTTTACCTAGCAAAAAAGAAAACCCATAACATTATATATCCAGATTGGGATGGAGAGGAGGAAACTGTAGGAAATATTGGCTAGGAGTCCTACTATATGCATAGACACGAAATCTTGGCTGCCCACTGTATGAGCTAAAATGTTGGATAGTAACAGTGCTCTAGAAAAGATTGAAGCCTGGGGCTTACTGCTAGGCAATAATGGATTTAATTAGCAGGGTGTGTCTAGAGGGAATGAAGGAGATTCTTCTCAGGACATGCCTACGCTTGAAACTGTTTGGGGTTTGTGCATCTCTGTTAAATGATTTGAAAAAACTATTGTATGATCAATGCACACATACCTCACAACAGTGGCTGCACATAAGAAATTCTTATCTTCTGTCACTGCAGTTCTTCATGCAATAACAACATACTCTTTATGAGCCTAGTTTAATTTCTCACCTTGTTCAAACTACTTTAGTGTTTTGTGCTATTTCCCACATGTTCAGTAGTGAACAATTTCACACCTTTTCAGTTACAAATAGAATAAAAAACTGGCAGATTAGTGTGCAACTGAAATAAAAATACTCAGTGAAAATGCTAATGCTATGTTTTTTGTCTCTAATCAGCAGACTACATTAAATAGCACATTTCCATTTACGCAACAGAAGATTTTGTTAGTCAATAAATCCATGCAATCTTAGAGGAAAGAATTAATCTTACATAATTGGAGTTTTGTTTCAGGAAATGAATTTATACTAAGAGATTCAGTCTCTTAATTGAAAAGATCTAGTGTGTTTGCGTTCCACTTAGCAGTTTTATTTGTTCTCTAATTTGCAGGAGTCCATACTAGGAAATAATTTAACAGAAATGCCAAGAGGAAAGGGATGTGCATACCAAGTTTATGTGCAGGCAAGAAACAGGGTCTCTTGAGCCATGCTACTAGTTGTGACTCTTAAAGAACTCAGAAAATCTCTGAAGACTTACATGTAAGGTGTTCGGTCTGTAAAATGGAAATTGAGCACCTGGTTATCTCACATAGCTGCTGTTTGCGTTGGTATCCATAGAATGCACAGTTGGTAAGTGCACTACTAGTATTACGCATGTAACAAAATCAAAGAAAGCAGGATAAGATTTCATGGATGGGAAACACTGCCGTAACAAGAGCCTTTTTCAAATGTCTTTCTCGCTCGACAAAAGATGAGGAAATTACTAGTAAATGTATTAAACTGTATTAGAGGAGGAAAAAAAAAAAAGCTGCCATCTTTATATTCTGCCAAGAGAAAAAAAAAATAGCATTGAGCCGTACTACGTACAAAAATGTTTGTATATGGAGAATGATCCTGTGTCGAGCTTCTGTCCCAGTGTGGGAATTTTGTTTGCAAAAGAACTGCAGGGATTGTTCTGCAAAGAGCATCTAAGCCTCCAAACCCCCCTGCCTTTCCCAGGAACGCGTGCTGCTTAGCTTACTCTTTCTGGCTGGGAAGGCTGAAAAGAGTTCATAGAGGAGCAACAGGATCAGACTTCCCCTCTCACCTTTTGTGGCAGAAAAATAAAAGGGTTTGATCCAGTCCTCTACAAACACTTCAGACTGAATTAGACCACAAGCAAACCCACGTTACACTTGTGGACACTCACAAAAACCATCACCTCCCTGACTCCTGGAATTAAAATCTTTAAAGCTGCGACTTACAACCAAACGTAGCCAAATATCTTTAAGACCTAATACCAATGATACTGAAACCATCACTCCCTATGAGTTGAACAAGTATTCCATAGGTCTTCCACTGAAAAGGGATGCGAGGACCCACCAGCCGCGGACGCGCAGGCATGGCCACACGCACATAGTTCACCCATACACCGCTACCAGTTCCAGGTCACCCTGATTAACACTTTTCACATAACCACACTTTTTCTTATTTCAAATGTTAATGCCTGCTTAGCGCAAGGTGAAAGTCTATCCAACGACAGAATCCCTTAAGAGTGTTAATTAAACAGGACAATAATAATCCACTGGTGATTTATAGCGAGATGGATTACTAGACCGTAGTGGTTGGTCTGATAGGCATTTATTGCCTACTTAACCATTTAAGTATAACAAAAAAAATCATTGTGGTACAAAAGGTGATGAATGTTTCTGCTAAAACAGTCCATTAAGATGATTCATTAGCATTACAAAGAGCTCTGCAGCCTGTGTGCCACTCGGAGCCTTTAAAAGTCTGGGAAAGTGAGAGGCATTACCATAGGAAATGCTTTATGCTAAATGTGCGCTGATAGAATCTAAAGTCCACTTTCTGCCGATAACATCACTTTTTACATTTTGCACTACAAGGTCTAAGGATGCTTTGTACTTCTCGCTCCTCCAGCTAGAGAATGTATCTTCCCAGCAGAGGGGTGCGGGAGGAGGAGCAATAAAAGTCAGAGTGCTCTGGGACACGCTGGAGTCCCCCGCACCTCCCTTTGAACTGCTGGTACTGGAATGCTGAACCGCTGGTTACACCGCTGCAGAGTGACACGGGAGTCATGAGTTATGGTCACAACAGCTACAACTTTATTAAACGCACACCAAATAAAGCTAGTATAATGATCTTTTTCAGGTCAAATAACAGCAGATTCCTGCTGTGTCACAGCAAGGCGGTATACCAGCTACAACCGAGACATGAATTGTAGAAGGGTTAAATCAGCGTATAGATGTATCCAAAATACCAAAATTAAAACCTCAATATTTTCCTAACAAATTATTCCCTGAAAAGTGGAACTAATGAAGCTTGGTTCTGTACAGATTTATGTTCCCTCTCTCTGGAACCTCTGCCATGTCACAGGGCAATGCCTCCAGCCCCCTCCACCCCCCAGCCCCTCGCCCCCCACAAGAACACACGGTATCACTTCTTCTGGGGAGCACACCCCAGCATGCCTCAGCATCTCTAGCCATCCCTTGACTGTTTTTGATTTGGCAGCTCAATAAAGCAATGTTTTCACCACAGAATATCAGAGCAATGTGCAAAACCGTCGAATGGCTTGCTGTTGTCAAACACAATGAATAATTGCTGAATTCTTCCTTATTCCTCAATGGGAGCATTAATAAGCATTCCTTCATCTACTTAGGTACTAATTCTTGCAAAACTGGTAAGGATGTAGAATCTCCGAAACATCTATGTAACCTGTGACAAATGTGTCAGCACATTGGAAACTGGGTCAGACAAATAAGATTGTGCAAGTAGTTTCCCTAGGGAACCAGACTAAGGTGTGATAGGATCTCTGCTGACCAGAAGTCAGTAGGATCTTGTTTATATATTTCATCTAAAGTAGAGCATCACCCAGTGCTTCCTAAATTACAGGAAGTGTGCACAGCACCTGTTCAGACTGCCCGTGTTAGCCCAAAACGAGCCAGACCAGCTTCTAGGAGCAGAACAGGGAACTTGCACCAGAGCTAATAAATTCTGCTTCTCGGGAGGTAATTAGCCTATTTCATTTCTCGGTAGGTGAATTAGCACAGGTATACCAAATCCTGGGCTGGAGGTGACTTAGATAGCTCTGCTGTCTCTGCATGGCATTCATGTTCTCTTCAAGACACTTCATGTATTCAGAAATTAATGTTAAAAGTGCAATATTACAGATACTGAATGTGTACATGGGAATGGAGCCGAGAGGCACGTGTGACATCAAACACAGCTACTCCCAATGTTTTTCAATGTCATTTAACTGCTTGGGGAACTGGGCAAGCCACATTTAATTTCTGATGCAAAATATATTTCCATTTTGTTCTTCTAAGGAAAGAAGGCATTGACTGCATACATAATCCGTACCAATGCTTTATTACAAGGTATGCTGAACTGGAGTGACTTCATCTACATTAATGGGACAACTGTTCTCAAGTAGGGCCATTAATCCAGTAACCAGCTTTCCAATAACCAGTTGCAGAAATGGTAAACATCTTTAAAATTAACTATGCTGATGAATGAATTGAGAGTGCTGAGGCACAGAGATGGCATGCTGTTGAAACGCTGGGCTCTCCATCTCTCCATACACCTCTAGATTCCCCTGGGACACTTGCGAGTCTCAATTCTTAGTCATTAACGCCCAAGGATGCACAGCCTTAGGGAGGTGCATTTGTGGTAGGATCAGGCCTGGGTGTAAGCCAGGCAGCAGGGAGGAAGGAATACGGAATAGTGGGAGGCTGGCAGGAGCACAGGCTGAACCAGAAAGAGAAGCTGAACGCGTGTGTCCAGTGGAGCCTGAGATTCAGAGTGGGATTGGGAACGAGGATGAAAGATCCATGTTTGCAAAGCAAAGGAGGAGAGCTGAAATTTCAACCCAATAAATTTTCTGATCTTTTTCCCCGACACAGCAAATTTAACCTAATTTCAGTATTACCTGAGAGACAGTCATCAACAGCTTTGTATACTTTTTTTTCCTGCACAGCCTTATGAAGTTCCCACAAATTTACACATGCAGTTTTTAGCATCCCAGACCACATTTCACCTGTGATCTCTTCTTAAATCTACAAAAATACTGAAGGTAAACGCCTCACGTTTGCACAATACAGAGGCAGATCTCAGCTCAGAAAAGCTGGTTGGGAATTTTTTGATAGAGTGCTTTTTGTCATCAGAAAATGCCAACTTGTCAAATATAAGTTTTTAAAAGGAATATATTGACTTCCATGGAAATATAGCCAGATAGGTTCAGGTATTTCCATGAGAAAAATCTGTTCTGAATGAGAATGGAGTAGAAATGTGGATGTTACTTTATTCACTCCCAAAGTCAGGAAAATACCCAAATATAGGATAGCATCCTACCAAATGCAACAAGATAATTGTCCATCTATTTTCCATACAGCTACTTTACTGTGTTTAAAAAAACAAAAATAAAACTCCCTAGGCCAAGAGAGACTGAGTGATGAAACAGCCTGGTGACTAAGTCTCACCTATGAGGTACAGGACTCCAAGTAAGCTCTGTTTCAACCCACTTCAGAGCCCAAATTTGAGTCTGACAAAAATAATGTTGAAAACATTATGTCAAATGTCTGCTCCAAATCCCATAAAGCACTACTTGGATACGGCCCAAGTAAATACCCTAGCCACTGGATGTTGCCTATTCTGGGATGTCTCATTCTTTCTATTCATGTTTTGTTTTTTAAATCATTCTGTGACAAATCTAAAACAAATGTCAAAACCGTTAATTTTTTTATATACTAGGGTTTTTTTTTTGTTTTTGTTTCTGGACAACTCTAATTCTCAGTGCACCACCCTTAACTCTTCAATTCATTTTTTCTCTTACAACTTGATCCAAGTTGCTGGCCTTTAGATGAGTGAGAGACATTTAGCTCTTGCATAGGGAAAATTAATTTGATTTGTGTATTCTGTATTGTCCTATATAATTTAAAGTGTGCTTCAAAAGCACTTGGGGCCCATGAGCTGCTTTTACAGGGATCCAAAAAGGTAAATAAGATAGATTGCTTTGATATGACATAAAGGATTGGCTGCCACCAAAGTCTGCAAATCAGAAAATTTTAAAGATCACTGCTTTACACCAGTACAACTGTGTCCTACTGTGTTAGTATAGGTTCAAAGCTTGCAATAAGCTTTTATTTGCACTGTGATAATTAACTAAATAACTACTAACATTCTTAAAATCTAAGAGAACCACAGGATTGTTTGAAAGACAAGAAAAATAATACTTTGGCTTAGGAGATTCATGTGTAACCAGATTCATCACTTTCAAGAGAAAGCAATTTTACATTAGTCAAAGTTAATATAAAGTTCACATTGTTACTTTTTCCTCATCTTTATCCTAACGTAACCATATGAAAACTAGAAAAAAAATATCCTCTTTGACACTGTTTTCTTCATTATTAACAGTTATCACATCTCTAATATGACTTCTGAACAGGAGAGTTTCTACTCAAAATATTATATAAAATTTGGTTTATGTAGCATTAAACACCAAAATCCATTTGTTCATTTATTCTGGTAAATTAATTCCCATAAACTTCCGTAGAAAAAAAATCAGAAAACAAGGTGTTTTTTCAGCTTATCCACCAGGACTTCTCAATCAAAGCCTCCAAGGCAGCAAATTTTAGTCAGATACAGTCACAGTCTTTTTTATTTTTTTTTTTCAGAAATTTCAGTGAAAACAATCCTCAAATGTGGATTTTTGAGGAAAGATGTGACAAAATTAATACTGTACCTTCATCTTATCACATTATACAGTTACTATATTTAAACCTGAAAACTAGATCTACAGCACTCTGTACAATGCTTACGTGCATACAATAACAAAAATAAAATTGCGTTCATGGAAAACATTGGCATGTGCTTATGGACCTCAGCTACACTGCCATGAAAACAGTCGTTTTCACAAAAGGCCAGGTCAAGTCTCAGCTGCTCTTCCTCAGAACTGTCCTCTGACAGAAGCATTTTCTCTGTCCCTAGCACAACACCACAGCTTCCACAGCTTGCAGTAAGGAGACGAATTAGGCTCTGCATTTTATTAGCTCCCTTAATGTCCAGACTGCTCTTCCATACATACCAAATATAGTAAACAGTAAATGCTCAGCTTTTTGTTCTTGCCTCAAGGCTTAGAAACAACTTGCAAATCCTCTCAATTCATTTTACGTCCCCATTCCTTCCATTAGACTTGCTAACTGTATCTTTCACAAAGATTCTTTTGTTTCTACTGGAAATCTCTTAAAGATTTCTTTGACGTTTCTCTTTCTCCCAGTATCCTGTCACAGGGCACTAGACCTTTATCCTGCACTTACCCAAATCCTTCCTTTTTCCAAGACAGACTGAAACCTTCCATCCCACTTTCCTATGAAGGAAAAGTGTGGACACTATCCGCAATAAAAAAACAAAAGCCCAAAGACAGGAACTGCCGAGCACTCCACACGAATGGCAGACCGCACTCAGACCCATTACATCAAGGAGGTTTGAAGGTGTTCCAGATATTGTAGGAGTTACTTTTCTCCATGATTTAGCCTCTACTCACAATATGTGGTTCCTGTCTTAGTGGATGTTCTTCTCTCTTCTCCTTCCATCATCTCTTCCTATCTGTTTCCAAATGACGCTGTAGCCCATGCTTTAAGTTAGAAATATCTCTAGTAAATCAGATGCTAGAACACAAACTCCAGCTTCTTTCAGAAGAAACTGGCATTTATATTTGCAAATGTAGTCAGTGTAATTCCCAAAGGATCCAAATTATTTGCTGCCTGACCTATCATTGCTTCCCAGTTACAGACAATGAAGACGCTCCATAAATAGGTTTTTGCTTAGGTGGAAGGTCTTCTATGCTATTCTTCTGATGTATTCAGAACACAGAAATAGGGACACAAATAATTAGGAAGTGATTCATAATCTCCATAACCCTCCACTGCGTGAAGAGAGACTGTCTATGCTACACGTGTCTGTACAGAGCATCCTACAGTCAACTCACCTGGAAGAACGGGAGTTTGGTCCTTAGTGGTTTCACTTTGTCACCACATCTCCAATTTCTCTGGAAACGAAACAACTGAAACCTTTCCCCTGCTCCTAATAAACACATATTATTCACAAAGATTATTTTTACACCCAAAACAAACTCAGGGATCTTACTGGAATGCAAATACCTTAACTTCTTTGGACTTTCAATTTTTATTTTCATATGAGCTTAACAGATAACAATTAATCTCCTAAAAAAAAAAAATTAAGCTTTTATATGGAACTCATAAGAGTCTATTTTATAGCCCCTTTATTTAAGTAAACAAACAAACAAACAAACTGCTTCCTTCTGCTCTTCTGCCAACAATCCAAATATTTAGAACTCTTTATAGGATGCTAATTGTGAAAATTCATGCTTTTAAATTATGCTTTTTGGGTGCCTTGAACAACAAAAACAACAGATTCTCTCTTGTGGTCAGACCACCAAAGCAGAGTAAAGTGCAGCAACTCTGAGAGTTTCTGCCCCATGTTCTGCTCTGCTTCTCCTTTTGAAAGGGGTCTCAATGAGGAGCCTTGTCGAGACCTCCGCTGGTGCCACTGTTTATAGAGGGGGTCATTAGGAACAGTTTAGTCAGAACAAAAGGGGGTTTGTTTCTATTGTCCCGCTTGCAGTTTGACAATGTCTTAACTGAAAAATTATCTTAATAGTCTAACAGTATATATTTGCCTATGGGGCTCAGACAACTGCAGAAAAGGCTTTGGATGGATGCTGAAAAGATGCACTTTACAAAGCCAACTCAGCGCACGCTGAGCGCTATGTAGGAAGCAGAAGTTTTCTGACTGGAAACTTAGAAGTGCCAGCCTCAGAAAGATAAACTCTTCCAGCGTTGCACTTACAACTGAAGTATCCTCCCCAAAAAGAGCAGCAGCAACACCAACCACTCCATCCATCCACAGTCACGGGACAGCCCGCAGTTAGTTCCCCGGCTGGCGAAAACAAGCGTACCGCTGTCTGCTCACATGCTGCTATGCCAATTTACACCGGCAGAGGAAACGGGCCCTTCATGTTACTTAAAAATCCTCCAGCATAAACTTCTGATTAATGGTTTTCTGCTGCGAAAGCTCCGGGAGATTGCTTCACACAACCACTTGCGATGTGGCAAACCTCCTCCCTCGGTCCGGCCGGGAGCTGGAAGGTTCCTCAGACTGCGGAGAACTGGGGCCAAACCTTCCGGCTCTGCGCAACTCGGGAAGGGATTCTTGTGGCCAGGGCTTTAGAGAATCAAATGAATCTCCAGCTTCCATCTTGCTTCACACCAGTTCAGAAACACTGCTATAAATCATCACAGATATAAAGAAAGTTGTTTTAGAGGCAGAACCAGAGACAAAAAGTGCACGTTGTATCTCTGCAGCCCCATGCAGCTGGAAATTGGCAGCTCAGAACTTCTGATTTGAGTGGCTCTAATGCGTATTTAAAATAAACTGTTAAAATAATTGTTCCTATGGAAATGAAATATAAATAAAAGCAGAAGCTGAGACCACATTAAAATAATGTTGGAGCAAATTCTGTTTCCTGCTTATCTGAATGCGCAAGATAAGCCTCCACAGGAGAGAAACCGCGGGGTGCAGCTGTTGTATAAAACCCTGCTTCCTACAGACCTGTAAAACCCACAGTCTCCAAAGATCTCCCTGCTCCAGCCGCAGACGTTTTATGATTCAGGGGCACGGTACATATGGTTTAGCATACACACCCCAGTTTTCCATGCAACCTCCCCTGTTAGGATTACTAATACTTGTGGCATGAGTAGTTTGTAGAGCAGCTGTGCAAGGGTTATGCAAGCATTTATGTACATACTGGAATAAAGGCACAAAATAATGGTTCTTTTGAGGTATTAATCTGCACCTGCCTGGAGAGAAAAAGTAAAGCCATCCAAATTTGTCCTATTGTATTTTGCAGGTCAGAATCAGTTATCGTTGTTCCCTTTGAAAACAATGAATGGTTTTATATGCTTTTTGTACATGGCTGAGCATAAAAGTATTGAACATCTCTACCTTTAGTGAACACCAACAGCAGAAAACTAAAAAATACTCTAGAAGACAGAAATATATGTTAATAAGAAGAATCCTGAAAGTCTGATGATGGACTACAGAAGCAAAGATCGCAATTTATTGTAAGAAAACGTTACAACTGAGCAGACTTTCAGAGGCACGTTTCCAAGGTGCTGCAGCATGGCTTAAGCCCGCTCCTAACAGTGACGTACGAGTGTGTTCTCAGCATAGTTTTTCACAAATATAAGCCTAAGATTTCAGGTATTCAGATTACAATGTTATCAATGAGGGAAATGCCCGGATTTATGCCGAGTGTGCGCAAAATAATTTAATAGTACAAAATTAAATTCAGTTTTGTTTGGGCTGCTTTGGCAACATACGGACCTAAAAGTGGTTCTGTGTTAAACAATATTCATATGAATGTATCTGTGCTACAGAATATATTACTTACACAAAGTTTAAAGACATTACTGAAGTACACTGGTGTATGCACACAGACACCTGCTCATAAAATACACAAACATATACAGAAAATATAACATAGGCGTATATTCAGGCTGTCTATAGATGTATGATAAATATAATACTACAAATGTTTCAATGTTATGAACTCATTTCTAATGTTCTCTGGAGTAAATAATAATAAAAGAATCCCCATGGAGATCCAGTTTTACAAAGTGAAGTCCTTTAAAGTGCTGAGCTGTGAAGGGCTGAACTTTGTCCACCTTACTCAGTTGATGAACATTACATTCAGCACTGTAGTCCCATTTCATAAATGCAAAGATCATTTTCTAATTTAGTTATCACTAGCATCTCCAGAAGCAATAACACCCTTTCATACCCCAAAACACAGATTTCATTTCCGACTCTCCTCTGATCAGCAGGAATGAGAATCAATACTTAATTTTTATAACATAATCAGTACAGTTCAACCCAGCACAGTTCAACCCAGATCTGTCCAAATTCCTGGATTAGAGTTAATATAATGGCTTATCCATAATGCGATTACTTTCATGTTGGTGAAGATATTCTCAGTAATAATGCTGAAGAGATGAATAGAAACTTTTGATAAGAATGATCCAATATAGCGTAATTAATTATGCAAGCTAATTATGCATTCTTACACAAATAATAATGCTATTATTTTTGTTATATAAGTGTTTTGCATGCACAGGGCCCAGAGGAACAGTTCAAAATTCCCCAAACACATGCTATTTTCGTGGGAATATTTGGAAGAAGAAAAAAGTTTGCTATAATTTAGGACTTGCACTTTGTTCAAGACAAATGAGAGAAGATGCAAAACAGAATGGAAAAGAAACATGGTTAAAGTTAAAAAGAGGACATCAAAGTAGGAAGGCAAGGAGCTTGAAACTGATTCAGCAGAAAAGAGGAAAAAATGCTTTGTGTCTGATTTTTAAAAAGTCATGACATGAGTTTGTGAGCAGAACCCACACTTTTTACTGCCCATTTGTTAAAACTGAATGCAAATAGCCAAATTCTGCCTCTGGTGTATGCCTAACACGCATACACAATGATGACAGCAGCACACACAAACTCACCAAGCACAAACCTGCACATTTTCGTCCATTTCTTGTTTTAAAAACAGACCCTTTATTTCCTAAATACATGCTTCCAACTATACTGACTTCCACACAAACAGAAACAATGGCAGTAGTTGGTACAAAAATCAGATAAGAGCGTACATGCAAAGCTCAAAGAGATCAAAAAGTTACTCAATTGGTAATGTGGCTTGCGCAGAACCTCAGAAACACTGGGAGTTTGTTTTTATAGAAATTATCTGAAGCAGCAAGTGCCAACAAACAGGGATTACTTCATCATAAGCATTTAGTTTTCCTTCTCAAGAAGAGGAGGACAGACAAGAGAAGCAAAAAAGAGTAAGAGGAAAAACTGGTTTCTTAATTGATCCAGGAAGGAGGAGGAAAAAGACAATGACACGAGGGTGCCAATATTTCAGCAACCTGTGTGGAACTGATCCTACAGGAAGCAGGATGGGGTTTCCACAGGAGGCAAGAAAGGAGGGAAGAGAAAGACGTTGCCCATGAGAAAGGCAATCCAGCTTGTACCCTTCCTGTTTGAAAGGTATTTGAAATTCAAGCTCAGATCTGAGGGCTGAACCATCGCAGTTTGAGCTGCATCCTCCTTTATTGTATGCAGCAGAATAAGTGCTGCTCTTTGTCGTGTCCCAAAGCAAGCTGAAGGCAAGAGCCGAGGACCTTGCATTTAAAAAAATTATTATTTAACAGATTCCCTTTCTCATCACACTCCTAGAGTGCTTTTGCTATGCTGTTTTAAGAATACATGCAACCAGTACCCCCAGTGCAAACTATCATGCATTCATTTAATGCTATACCTGGTGCAACAGGTTTGCATAAAATGCTGCTATAAAAGATTAAACTCTCACAACTATTCCTATGAAAGCACAGGATACAGTTGAGCATTGCCCCCTCTTTAAAGAGTGCATCCTGCTTTAAATCAGGGTCTATCTAAACTTGGCCAAATCCAGACCACTTAAACAGACAGCACAAGAACGAAATAGATTCAAACATCACTCTTTCAAGAAGTTTGTCAAATCAATAGGTTTCAAGGTTTACTTATCTTCATCTGCTGTTTCTTCAATGACACATACCACTTCAATAGAAGTTACCTAGGACGTTAGCGAGTCAAGATCCAAATCTCCCAAACTATCTTTTTCTTTTTTTTCTGTCAAAGAGCAATAGCATTCCAAAGCAGGACACCAACCTGAAACTTAGTCAGTTTTTAAATATGAGCTACAAGCAATTCAGGTGTACGTAATTCAGGGAGTACAGGCACCTGCTCTCCATTCCACTGTTCCATCCTCACAGGTTTTTTTAATGTCGTTGTCCATGGCAAAAGCAAGTCTCCTTGCCCTGCTGCTGCTTGATGAAAGGCCAACACTCAAAACGTGGGAAAAACTAATTGCATAAAAGGAACAAAAAAGAAAGTGAAATCAAGTTATCTGCAGCTGAAAGGAAGAGCAGAGGGACACTGAATCATTCGTCTGCCCTTCCACCACCAGTTTAAGCCAACCTGAGGCAGCCCAGCCCAGACACCTCTCCTTGCCCCTGGCTGTGCATTCCTGTGGCCTCCCTGGTTCCAGCACAATATGTAGTCAGTCAGGACACGGAGCTGATCCAGCAGAAAGTTAATTCAGCAAGACCAAATACATAAATGGTTAAAAAAAAAGATTAGTTTTATAAAAGGAATCAGCTTCCTGACCTGTGTATGGACGTGTGTGTTAGTACAGACATTGGAGACGGGTGGGGCTGCACAGCTGAAGGTCCAGGCTGGGGTGGGATGAGGAAAAAAACCATCTTTCTCAGGAGGAGCCTGGCTTTAGATCAGCTTAAATTCATCTAGAAACTACACCCACAGCAAGAAAGAAATTTAGGCAAATACCTGCCCGGTTAAGAGCAGTTTAGTGCTGCTCCTCAGGAAGTACAAAAGATGCTAGAGAGGTTGATCTTAACTGGGCATCCAAAGTGCAGCTGCTTAGGTACTGGTGTTTTCATTAGTGGGGAGCAATGGGAAGGCAGCTACAGAGGTGATGTTTGAGCCCCCTCTCTCCCCCCACCCTCCTTCCTAGAGCTTGAGCCATTCCTAAACATGTGTCAGGACTGAGCTAGGAGTTCAACGCTGGTTCCACCACTACTTCAATAGCTCTGTGAGTCATTTTGATGTGATGCCTGCATTTCCTTGTTATTACAAGGTGCACATGCATGCATACAAACACATTAAATCACTCAACGTGTTTCCCATGCAGCTTTTTTGACTAGTTACTAGGATTTTAAACACAAGGAGCTAAGAGAAGTGCTGAATATTAGTTTCCGGAACACACACAGGATCTGGATACTACTGGATGTTGCTCCTCTGAAACATTCAGATGAACAGTCTATCAAAAAAACAGCGCTGACCTCTTTTATCCCCTGCTCCTCTTCTTCCTCCTTTGCCTAAGGAATGAATCTTAATATCAGCATAAACTTAGCATATATATATGTAGCTTGTGAAATCACCTCGGGATGGATTCAGTGACCCAGATAAACTGTTCCATCCTGCCTTTCCCTTGCTTTCCAAGTAAGATTTGGGAAGCAGTAGTCTAAATTTGTTATCGGAGACTGTTATTACGATGATGTAGGGTTGCAGTAGACATCTACCTGGACTAATCAGGACTGTGGCTCCATGACTGTAGATGTTACACTCACTGAGTTAAAAAAAAGTCACTGTTCTAAAAAGTTGCCAATCCATCTCAGGACAGTGTTCCGCAAAGGCACGTAGCAGAGAACGGAAGGGGAAGGCGAGGGAGCAGAACAATGTAATGGCATAAACCACCCGTGTGCACAGGTTGACGGTTCCAATCCAAGGAAACGTTGCTGGTTTTACAACTCTCACATGATAACTGCCCCTTTGGATTTCTAATGCTTCTCCATCAACTCTTGCTCCTGCCAGCAGGAAAAAGTGACCTGGGGCTCTACGCATACAGACATACGTGCTTACGTGTGTGAATATATAATCATCACATTTTCAATAATTCCGTGCTGTTGGTTTTGTCCTGGACAGTTTCTCCCCATGTGTACTTCTTAAAAAAAAAAAAAAAAAAAAGAGGAGGAAGGGAAGGAAAAAGCACGCCTGTGTGCGCGTTTGTGCAGACGGACGATGCACTCGCATCTACAAACTCCCCTCCTTCTACATAAACCGCCCTCCCTCCTAGGGTGCATGCTCCTTCACTACGTCCAGGCTAATTGAAGCGCTCGGGACCGGCTCACCCTCTCCCCCAAGCCAGCAGCCTCCGCAAACATCCTGCAAAGCAACCTGATCAGACGTTCCTCCTCTAGGCAGTCCCAGGGATTTTTCTCTCCCAGGCGGTTTGGAGCGGGCGAGCGAGAGCGCCTGGGTTTTCCAGCCTGCTCCTCCCACCAGAGACAGCCTCCCGCTGCCTCTCCGCCGGGCAGCGCTGCGCACACGGCTCCGCCGCGGCGTGCGGGACGCGGGCAGAGCGCGCCGCTCCCGCTGCCGCCGCCGCCGGGGGAAGCGCCTGGGGCCGCCGCTCCCCGCTCCGTCCATGGGCCGGGGCCGCCGGGCAGAGCCATGAGCGGGCTGCGGCGCCTCGGCGGGGGCTGCCCGCCGCCGCAGTGAGCGCGGGGCCGCGCCGTGCCTCTCTCCCGCTCCGCGCTTCTCCGCGCCTCTCCGCTCCGCGCATGCCGGCGGGGCGCGTCCCGCGGCGGGGCAGCCCCGCGCCCCCCGCGCCGCCCCTCCGCAGCCCCCGCCGCCGCCGCGCCGCGATGCCGGCGGCGGGGCGCGGGCAGCCCGCCTCCTGGCTCCTGGTGCTGGGCGCCGCCGCCCCCGCCCTCTGGCTGCGCTGCGTCCTCGCCGACTTCACGGTGGACAACGAGGTGCACTCCAGCTTCATCCACCGGCGGCTGCGCGGCCCCGAGCGCCGCGAGATGCAGCGGGAGATCCTCTCCATCCTCGGCCTGCCGCACCGCCCGCGGCCCCACCTCCACGGCAAGCACAACTCGGCCCCCATGTTCATGCTGGACCTCTACAATGCCATGTCCGTGGAGGAGGGGGCGGCGGGGGCCGCCGCCGAGGAGGGCGAGGGCTTCTCCTACCCCTACAAGCCCATCTTCAGCACCCAGGGGCCGCCGCTGGCCAGCCTGCAGGACAGCAACTTCCTCACCGAGGCTGACATGGTCATGAGCTTCGTTAACTTGGGTGAGTGCTGGAAGAGGCCCCGGGGCGCCCGGGCAAGGGGACGATGGCGGGTGGGAAAGGCTGGAGTGGGGCCCTGGCCACCGAGGGGAGGGCAGAGGGCTGGTGGCACAGGTGGCCTTGGTCGGGAGCTGCGTCTGCAGCGGATCGGATGGGTGGCAGCCCACTTGGGTGAGGAAGGGCGAGGTAGTGGCCCTTGGAAAGGTGGCTGAGGCGATGGTTAAATGGCAGCAGCGTGGAGAGGGCTCTGACTTTCCATCGCAGCGTTTGGACAGCCACAAGCCCTCGCCACGCTCCGCCCTGCACGCCAACACCCTGCGTTCTTTGTCGTCTTCTCCCTTTGAGAGTTCCTTGCCGCACCTCAGAAATGGGATTTGCAGGTAGGAGTTGAACAGGATGATTATCAGATCTGTTCCGCGTCCCGCACTGCCAAAGAAGACACGAAACCCAGGCGGGACGGCGTGTCCCAGCACGGCTCCCAGCACTCGTGCGGGATGCAGAACCGCCGGGGATGAGTTCCCTGCGGCATCCCAGCACCGTGCTCCCTCGGCCAAAGGGGCCGAGCTGCTCGCACATGTTTCCCTAACGGCTCGAGAGGGATCCCACAGTAAATCCTTATTTACTCCTGCAGCTTTTTCTGTTGACCCCGGTTTATGCAGCTAACCGCCTCTTTTCACAAGCACATGTGGATGGGTTTATGCAAATGATACGAAAGTTGGCATGCTTTGTATGCGGCTCGCTAGGCCTCTCTAATTGGATGCCACGGCCCAATCTGATTTCCATTTGTTTGCTGTAGATTGCACACCCGCATGGACTGACTGGGCCGGATTTGAGTAAAACGTTGTCGGGATGAGCGTTCTATTTAAAATATATAATTACAGACCTGGTTCACTCTACCCGTTTTTAGACCTCATCATGTGCAGCTCTGAAACCACCACGCGTACAGATTGGGTGGCTGCAAGTGCAAGAGAGAATCGGAATAGTATTTCCCAAACAAGACCGACTCAAACTTTGTCCCAAACGAAGGGACACGCAAAGCGCGAGAGGAGCCCACCTCTGGCACGTAACCGGCTAGGGGTTACAGACAGCCCCATTGCCAGTAAACCCATTAACACATTTATGGATGTCACTGTTCTGGACACTTCCACTGTCTGGAACTTCAGAGGCAACAAAGATTAAATCACCACCTGAATCACCACCTCTCTAATCCCAGTGCTTTAACTGAAAAAGATCAGTAGCTGTAAAGGCTCTGTGACACACGTTAATAATTATTAGACACGGTAGCCGTCCTGGCACAATTCTTGCATGATAGGGAGACACGGGACGCTGTGGGAGATCTCTAGTTTGCATGAGCTGCACCTCCTTATTAACTACCACAAGCTTCACAGCGGGAGGCTCTGAATTACATCTGGCCTGGGGGCTGCGCTCTTTGAGAGCGCTGGTGCTTTCCATTTGGAATTACAGTGTTTGTCTAATTGCTTGCTAGATACTTAAGCCGATCAGCAATGATACATTTACAATCAAATATTTGTGCAGCCAGAAGTAGCAATGGTGGTCAAATATTTGACTTTAGTGATAAGGGTGATCTTGCTAACATTGCTTTCTGTGCTTCTTGGGTCCCACACCACATACAACCGAGCGCAGGGAGAGTCCCGAAAAGAAGACAAAGGATGTTGAAATAACGATAGCGAAATTCACACTTCTGTTTCCATTTCGGTAGAGGGGAGGGAACCTTGATGAAACAAGTAAGTTCCTAATGGAAGGGAGTTTAGCTCTGGGGAGACAGCTCTGCTCCTCAGGTGTAAGTTATTTACTGCGTAACTTTTATCCGTGAAACTGCGGCACTCCCGTCCCGCGCTTCCTACGCAAGGAAAAGGCACCTTCGCAGCCCACGGCAATTTTACATGACAGGAATGAATATTCAGGTCCCCAGTTATTTTGAATACAAATGAATGGAATCGGTCCATAGGCTGCAAAATAAAAATTACACTTTAGATAAGTCTGTGTTTAAGTGAGAACTTTTTATAGAGCAGGCTATACCTGTATAAACTGTACGTAATCAATAATCGCTGTCCCAATGCGATGTGATAACTACAGTGGATGCATTCATTCATTTCGACCTGCTGGGTTTTGTAGTCTGCTTAGAAACCCAAAAGTGTTCTTTTTCTGCAAAATACTTAATTGTCATTTTATTTAATTGCTGTCAGCATGGTCAGAGAGGAGTAAGAGCGCAGGCAAAATCCAGTAGTTTTAAGAAGGACAGGTGGAATTACTACCAGCAAGGCACATCTTGGAGGTTTATCTGTTCTGTTTTGTTCCCTTGTCAACAGTGCATGCCAGGACGAGTTTAAAAAGGACACAGATCTATAATAGCTTTCTTCATCCCTGTGCACACCTTTCATCCCATTATAGTCATCGGTCTTTCATCTTTGTAGGACAAAGACCGGCTTGTTTATGGACGTTTTAATGAATTATACCAGCCGCTCGCTCCCGTATATAGTCAAATACAACACCTGCTTTGAGACGTACAGTTTTCTATGACGTTCAGGGAAAATTAGAACATCTATTGTAGAACTGATGTTTTTTTTGAGACGTTCTACAATGATCCCTTTTAAAGCAGAGCTGAATTGCTAAAGGCAGACTGTAGTAAACTGTGTCCTAGTTTTGTAAGAGATACTCTGTGAGCATTGCATTTCACAGGTAGGCTTTTATTACTGTACCAGAGCCATCACAATGAGGAAGTGTCACAGCATAATAAAGTCTCATCTTAGAATGGAGGAAGTAAAAGTGACTAAAGAAATAATACTTTTATATTTGAATAAATAAAACATGCTCTTCCAGGCTTCCAAATGCTGATCTACAAATACACTTTTTTTGCTTTATTCTTATTCGTCATTTATCTAGTCATACAACTTCAGAGGAAAAAATATATAAAAAAATATTTACATTGCAAAATTTTCTGGGCTACATAGTAAAAAAGAAAACAACAACAAAACCCCCGCACACTTGATTTCTATGGAGATACTGTGTATATTTATTCCAGAGAATTTATACTGAGTATTGGTAGGGAGGAACCAGAATACAGGTGCTCCATTTCAGGGTTATTTTGCAGGGAGCTTTGTACTAAGCATGTAATGTTACTGTAAAATCTTGACAATTAATTAGATTTAGATTTATAACCAGTTAATTCACAGGCTACATTTTGTCTTTGCTTACACCTGTGCTAAGATGGATGGGGAATGGATTTGTGTCAAGAATGAAGTTACATGTAAATTAAAAGAGAATTTAGCCACAGTGGTCTGACTAAGTTAGTCAGTTAATTACTGGCTAATTTCATAAAATTTATTACTGTAATTTCAGGGTTTGGAATTTTGTTTCAGGTCCTGTCCAAGTACAGTTTACAAACTGATCCATTTTAGGAACTGAAAAAACGCAAAGCATTTGTTGCACGAGTTTAGTTTCAAGTTTATAAACAGCAACTAAAGAGTAAACATCCTCTAGATTACTTAGACCTTCTCTTCTAAAAATAATTGAGTTGTCCTCATGTGGTTAATCTTGCCTTGGTAAACAGACTTGTTTAGCATATTTTTTAAAAGAGTCGGCACAAGTGATACGCAATTTGTTAATTTGTCTCGTGGTTGATTATAAAATGAACAACATTGTTTAATCCTGGCAAAAAATAAGGGGGGGGGTGAATTAGTCATTCTTGGAAGGAGCACATGAAAGTGGCTTTTGTTAATGTAAATCAAGAAGCTGAAGAGCCCCCAAGTTTCCTTTTATTTCGTACCATCTGGCTATCCTTTTTGTTGACAAGTGTTTGGCATAGGGAACCATCTCTCTGCCCTTTAATAACAGGCTTTAACACTGTAGGGTATTAGAAAAAGATTCTATAACAGTTAAAAAATTTCCTTCGGGGAATACTTTATAAAGTGAGCACGGGCTGCAGGCATTTGCAGCTGTAACCTGGCTTGTGTTAAAATTTGGAAGGGGCTGCCTTGCATTCCAGCTCACTACAGGCCTTCATTGGTGTACAGCCAAAGGTTAATATAGATGTCACACAGTTTTTCTTTGGAGAGCCTCAGATATAAGAGTACACGTACAGCTGTGTTTTTAGTAACCCTTTCATAATCACTTCTTTTAAACCTCATTTTCCTGCTTATATAAATCAAAGATTTTCAAGGATATTTGACCTGGATTTGAACTTATTTGATCTTCACATATTTCCCACTTGAAACAAAGCAGATTAAATGTTAGCCCTGGATGCCTGGTCACGATCACATGGCTTGTCCATACATTAGGCCAAGCCCTCGTTTTTTTTTGTTTGGTTTTTTTTTTTTAATTTCTCCTCCACCTAGTGCCTGAACAGGTACATCCTGTAATTGTTTTGAACAGTATGGATATATGCAACACATGGTGGTATGAGATTAGCTAAGGTAGAGAGCTCGCAGCAAACTAAAGGTGGGAGGTACGCTGACCATGCAGCGAGTAATTACCGGCGGGTAATACTTTGAATGTACAGACCTGTTCTAGAGAGAAGTTAATTAATTTTCCAACTTTCAGGTGCAAAATGGCAGAACAGGACAAACAATTTGCCTCTGCTGTACGGGTGCGGTGGTAGCAGAGAATGGAGCAGCTGAGGACAGATGTCCTCACGCGAAGTAAAAAGGACATGGAAATTGTCCCCATCCACTCGCATGCCTCTGCGGTGGATTTATCCCAGGGACAGGGGCTCTCCTCCGTTCCCACACAGGCTGTCCTGGGGAGGTGAAGCCCCCGGCCGGGAACTGTGGTTTAAAAGCCAAAACACAGCGGCTTGTAAAGTGCTTTGAAGGAGACAAGCCTTGATGGCCAGACCTTGTGATGCTTGTAACGGGAGTTAGGCACAAGTGAAGCGTACAGGGCCTGCTCCCGCCAGAGCTCTGCTCACCAGCGGATTTGCTTGTGTGCGTATGCGTGCATCCCCCCGTCGCTCCTTTTGCAACAGAGGTTTAATGGCCTCTGAGCAGACCGCGCGAAACCAGGCGTTACGTTTTTGTCTGTAAATAAGCTCGAAACATCTCCGGGTTTGGGGGGGAAGAGATGTGTGAGAGAAGGTTACACAAGTGGTTGGAAACATTAATTAAAAAAAAAGATTATAACTATTAAAGCCTCGTCAGGGCTGTTGACAGGCTCCTTTTAAATAGGACACTGCGATGTTTTAGTTTAATACATTCTGGCAGTGTCACCGGGGTTAAGGCTAATACTGGGATGTGTGGATCCTGTCATGTTATTGTCAGGAGGAATGCAGGGATTAGGTTTGAAAGTGGCGGTGGGTGAGTGGTGCAGCTGTGCGCACTTATTATAAAAGATTTAAGTCCCACTGGTAAAATCAATATATTAAATTGCTAGAGCCTCTGTTTTTAATTAGTTTAAATCAAATATACTGTTAGTGCAATTATGGCTTCTATCCTTGGACCGAGTGAGGAAATGCTAATATTTATATGCAAACTGTTAATTTGTGGTTAAAATGATAACACACTTAGTTTCACGCATCTAAATTGTTCTAACTTGATGAATACGAGGGAGAAGTTGCAATGATGGATGAAGTCATCTGAGCGGGAACACAAGTAAGCAAATTTTGATAGCAGGCCAGATAAAGAGACTACCTGTTGATACACAGCATTAAGAGACCACAATATTTTAAGCCTTTTCTAGTGGTACAGTCCTCCTTTCTGGGACCTGCATCAAAATATGTGAATTAACAATATATATTATATATATAAATAGAATATGCTATTATATGTAAATATTTCTTCTCTAAAGGGAAGTAACCTCTAAAGAAATGAGTGAGCTGTTTAAATTAGTTTCAAGATGAAGATTTTCATTCTACAACTGTTTGAAGTAAATGGGACTACTCACGAGGACTAATCACATGGATGAAGTCCTCCACATGCATATGTTTGGAAAATGAAAACCCAAGAGAAAATTCTTGGCTAGGTCTTCATTGGTGTAAATTGTCAAATTTCTACAAAAGCTGGCCCTATGGTCTCATTTATACAACTATACGTCCGAAGTAATTCCCAGAAACTCCCTCTTGATTTAAACTAGCACAGTTGGGAAAGGAATTGGGCCGAAGAAATGCCCCTGTGCTGAAATAACGAGCGTGCAGTAGTTTCTGCTAGAGCTTCAAACAGTTTTCTCTCCTAATCTTGAAATAGTTTTTGAGGGAGGCTTCCTTTGCTGCAAACAATCAAAACATGAACTAGCTCCTATTAGTCACTGCTTATCATTATTAGCCCAATCCATGTTGTTGAACTGCAGCTGAATTCCCATTTGCAACAAGCAGAATTTAACAAATAATGTTTGACAAAAACGTGAAACTGATATTTCTTAATACAAGACATATTTCATATGGAGAAACTTCAGTGATGAAAGATTCCTAGTATCAAAATATCTGAATCACAGTACAAATAAACAGTGTGTTGTAAAGACTGCAGGGCCAAATTCCGTGCTGGAGTAATTCCACTGAAGTCAGTGGAGTTGTGCCAGGAGATAAATTGCCATCTAGATGTTTTTAGTGTACATATGTACAGAAGCGTTTAAGATTTTGTCAGTAAACATCTTTGCTATGAAAGTTACAGGTAGCAAAGTTTGAACCGATTCCAATTCAAGTATCCTTTCGGAAATCCTTATTTTGTTGATGAAAACTACCAAGTTTGCTGAGACCCTCCCTTTATTTAAGTGTATGTTGTACAGTTCCATTATTTTACATATATTTACCTGATTTACAGGAGGTAACATAAGGGGATCTTGGGCGCAAGCTCATATGAGCAAGCCCCACGATACTGTACCATGCACGTTCTTTTAAACGTTTGTGTCTACATCTTGAAGTCAGTGAAAATCCTCTAGCGATCCAGATTGAGTGGATTGAATTAATGGCAACTTTGAGACTACAAGTTTTAGTGTAATTGCTTTATTGTTTTGGAACCAAGATGCTTACAATCTAGTTCCTGTGCAAACATGTTTAACGTGTGTTAATGTGTTTGAAAACCAGACCCTCTCCGCAAAATTCTGCTTTTCATTAATTGACATCAGTAGCATGGTACAGTATTTCAAAGCACTGGCCAAATATAAACTGTGTTTCTAATTTCCTTACTTTCCTGTGTTTGGAATGCCAATGTTAATTTGTTCCCATGGAAGAGTGAGAGCTGCCAACCACAGTTTTATATAAATGACTTTACAGTGCAGGGCTGCCAACATTAAATGATACTTAGGAATTTTCATGACATTTTGTATTTAATGCTTATGTGTGTATGTGTGAGAGAAATAGAGATATATGGGATGTTGAACAGCACAGCCACTGATGATCAAGGCAGATGTTGGAAGAAATTTATCCTTTGAGTAGCTGTTACTTAATATTTCTTCTCATTTAAGATTTTTAAATAATCTCTCAGATATTACATAGCATATTCCTTCTGCCTAGAAAAACTGTTTTGCAGTGAATTTTGTTGCTAACTATCCAAACAGTTCTATGGCTCCCCCCACCTCCCACAATTTTAGTTATTTCTTAACAGATGAGCAGAAGGACTTTTATGTTGCTATTCTGATCAGTATGAGATAGATTGTAAGAATGTGATGTTACTCAGCATGAGAAAATATAAAAGTAGAAAAAGCTGCCACAACTAAAGAATAGGGGGATGAACTGATTTGATTAAAACTGCCAACAGACATTTTTTCTTTAAAAGAATAAGAGTAGCTAGATAAAATCATTTGCTTTCTTAAAGAAATCCAAGCATAATCGTAGTTTCTTTAGTGGTATGTACTGTCTTTGTACATGAAAAAAATGTGAAATTCCCTTTACACAAATGTATTTTAAACTGGTGATGGTGAAAACAAGGTCTGTTTATGTATTTCTCCTTTTATTCCTGGAGGATATTCAAAATACAAATTGTTCATGTTTCAGTAGATTCCTCTTAATGAGTGCTATGGTTTATCTCTCAGCTTTCCCGTTTTATTGGAACAGGTGCAATGTCTGCCATCTGTGCCAGCCCCGCGCTGTACCAACAAACAAAGTGTTGTTTTGGTTCACTGGATTTAAAAGTCTCCTGAGAGTAAAGAAATGAAAGAGAAAGAATTTAGAAAGTGCCTAGTGAAGGAAAGGCACTTCAAGTAATGTGCTTTGTCACTCAAGTCTTCCCGTAAATTACCTTAAACTATTTCTAAACTGTTTGAAAAATTTTATCCGTAGAGTATTAAGTTTCTGTTGCATCTCGGAGGTCACACGCTATTCTTTATCATCTTTATCCTACTGCAGTAGCTTCCAAGTTAGACGCTTTTGTTGCCAGGTTGAATAAAATTTTACAGCAGTAAAATTTTTTTTTCCTTGCCTTAAAGTAGAAAATGGTAAATTTTAAGTTTTTGGCTGTTTCTGATTCCACCTCATTTAAAAGATACTGCAAATAGCCATCCAAGTTTAAACAAGATTATCTTGTAATTAGACAGACAAACTCATAATTATTTAAGGGCTAAACCAACAACAACAACCCTTTCAGGTTCATTTTGACAGTGTTTATCCAGTGTATCTGGAAAGGCTTACAATTAAAGTGCCTGAAGGGTGGGGATGAGATTTTTCAGCATTCAGTCAGTGCTATCGGGTCCACCTGGCCTGGGAAACTATGCAGGCTTTGTAGCAGAGAAAATCCTTTAACTTAGATCTTCATGGCAAGCTCTTAAAAGCTACCTTACTTAAAAAAAAACAAAAAAAAAAAAAGGGCGAGGGAGAGGGAAGGTACCGCTTCCCTCTAAATAATAATTAAAACGAGCAAGTGCCTTCTTAGCTCTCTGTGAGGAGGGAACACTATCGTGCCGATCAGGCCGATAATCTCACAGCACATCAGGTTTTGAAGTTTGGTCTGTTGTGCGTAACCACCTTTCAAATGAGCAAAAAGTTTCCTCTCGTGAGGCTGCAGCCTCCCAGTGCGCGATGCTGGTCTGAATTACACCTCCGCGCAAACGCTCCGAGCTCTCCAGGCCGCAGCCTCAGCTGCAGCAGCCTGGCACAAGGCCACCCCAGCAGTGAGGTCAGACACCATCTGAGGGGCTGGCGCGGGGTCTGCACCAAGTTTTGGGGGCTGTAAATCAGGTCAAACTCTGACTCTGTTCCTGCAGCCACCGGGCCAAACCCTGCCTTCAGCCACCTCGTTCCCTTGGCACCGGTGGGGCTGCCTCGGTCCTCTGATTTCTTACCAATTGTTCTTCCCGCAGCACAGTGGCAGTAAAACTTTTAAAAAGAGACCAGAAGAACCCTGGGAGAACTACTAAAAAATGCTCATAAAATAATACAGCATCAGTAGTTGGGAGTTACAATTCCGATGGAGAGACAAGTTTCTTACGGAGTAAGGATTAGGACCAGGGCTGGTAGTGTTTCACTGCTCGTGTACCTGAGACACCCGCTGACTTTAACGAGTCCTTCGGCACCCCGCAGGAAAGCAAGCTCAGGTTTATCATTTAAATGGAAGTAAAAAAATCACTGTAATAAATAAATTCTGAAGTCTGGTGCTTACAATTTAGTAGTGTTCAAATACTTTTGTATCAATATTTTAACAACCATTTATTTACCTCAGCCGAGTATCTATAGTGCCACAAATGACAATCATTCACCTCTCACAGGAATCAATTCCTAATCATATCTGTCCTACCTGCATGCTCGATACTGGCAAGCTGCTCCTCAAGGCTAAAATGTAATTGCTTCTATCACTAAACATATTCTGAACATTTTAATCTTGCTACTTTTATTTGTTTATTACTGTGCAGTAATTATAATCCCACGGGGACTTCTTAGATGTTAATAAAGAGTACTGCACATCACTTCTCCTGAAGCTTGTATGGCACTATAAACCTCATGCTGAGTTTAAGTTCCCCTTTCTGACCATATCCTTAAAATATCCAGCATTTGTTAAGGGAAGGGAGGGAAATTTGTTTTTCTTTTTAACAAAAAGAAATAGGAAAAAAAAAGAAGGAACTTTCTCCTCACAATCTGCTAGCTACATAAAGCAGTAAATGGTCAGTTGAGACAGGGAAAAACCAGAACTGCTGGAGATTGGTTGTTTCCTTTTGGAGGAAACAATAAATGTGCCCACTTGTATTTTAACAACATTACTACTGGGCTCCCTAATTACACAAATATACTTGTAATAAACTGCAGAAGAGCAGAGCTGAAAAAGAATCATTCAGCACAGATCTTTCTCTTCAACTCAAAAAGAAGCTTTTGAGTAACCACTCTTTTAAATCTTGGCCCAAATCAGAAGATGAAGATATTTCAGCACTATGTGATGAGTCATTTGTCTCCCGAGACAGGTGAAAAGGAGCAGCTAATCAGACACGTGGTGCAAAACTTCTCTCATTGGTGTGAACACAACTTTGACCTCTGAGTACAACAGTTCCTACAACTCAGTGGCATGCATTATAATCAAATTACAAGAATATTAGACTCAATACACACAGAAATCTCTGACCGTTACGCTACATTAAAACCTGACAGAGGGAATACAGAAATACATGAAAGAATCCAGAATGATGCAGAAATGCATTCAAGCAAACTTCAAATATTTTTTTTGAAAACAGTAACTGTCATTTTGCTCATTAGTCCAGAACTGTGAGAGCTGTTTCACTGAAAATATTACAGAGTAGGGGAAAAATCTAAGTCAGTGTGTCTAATATGCTGAAAGCCTTTCCTCCCCACGTCGGCAGTTGTAGTCCAGCGACCGAGAGCAGTGACTGGTAGGTGAGTGACTGAGCTGGAGAAGAATGATCTATGTTCCCGCTCCTTGAGGGACACTTTCATAAGCACCATACTCTCATTTCTGTGCTATTTTAACAGTTGCACGCAACAGGACATGACCTGCGTTCCCTTCATTCATACCAAACCGATGCGGGGACATGAGGGTGTATTACAACAGCTGATCTTTTACCCGAGAACTGCAATTGCAAAATTGTGTTTGAAGACACAGACAAAAAACAAAACAAAACAGAAAATGCTGTTGTTAGGGGCTGACTCAGGAGGCCTGGATGGCCCAGCCCTACCGAGAGGCTCGGTGTCAGGAATCCAGGCCTGCGCTCCGCGAGCTGCTGTGTGGTATGCAGGGCTAGGTGCTGCTGATGTCACCGATGGGCTTATCTCGTACCAAAAAAAATTCCCTCTTGTAAAATCGAGATCGTGGGAGGGAGTTAAATTGAAAATAAATCTCCTAACCTTCAGATGCTGTTATGCTTGGGGCATTGGCCACCAACATTTAAAGTGTAAAGGGACACACATACACACTCTATATATGCATATATCTATGTGTCTTCCTGAGGACATTTCTGGAATAATAGTTTAAATTTGTCATCACTCCCAGACACTAACATTTTACATCTACCAACAGAAATATATGTTGTTGTCATCAACTTACGGATCTTTAATATTCAGTTTTCAGGCCCATACACCAAATTATTAAAATAATAGACAGTTCCCTGCTTGTTTCTCAATAAAAATAATGTGCAGAGCAGACTTTCCTAGAAAGCAAAAAGATCATTTGCATAAGCTACGAGTCCTACCACAGGCAAGAATACAGTGAGCGGATGTGCCGTGGCTGGCAGGGGCGATCATTGCTGGGCGATGACCTGCTCTCTGGTTCCCGTGTCTCAAACCCAGGCACTATGTTCCGTACCACACCTGATCTCAGCTATCTTGGCAGCATGCAGGAAACACGATGATCTCAAAGAAAAATGTGAAATAGGTCACAAAGTCCCGCTTCCATGAGAAAGGGCGCTCTGGAGTATCTTTTAAAGCAGCAGTTGAGGTCTCTAATCATTATTTTCCAAAATGTTTCCTGCCATCCCTCCAAACACTATATTTCTGTGTAATAATCCTGCCTTACAAACTGTGTTAATATCACCAGACCTCCCACATACAGAACACCTGAAAAACATGCAGTAGATATAAGAGTTAGGATGCAAGACAAGAGCTCAGCTCTTGCAGGGATCCCCCCTCGGGGGCAGGTGGACCTTTCCCCTGAATAGTTCGTTACCCCCTAATCTCCCAGTGCTTGCCTGACCGGGAATGGTGCAGATGTTTGTTATTGCACAGACAAGCTCAAAATGTCCAGCCGATTGCAGTCTTACGGCACAGCGCGGAGTGTGTACATTCCAAGTTGAAATTTTGCTGATTACAATCAAAGGCTGAGATTCCTATCTGATAGCCACATGTCTGATATCGACTGGTTATTTTGTAATATCCCACAAACTACTTTCTCAACAAAACCAGAATCCGGGATTTCAGCTGAGAAAGCCAGCAAGTCATATGGTTTTAAACCTGGAAAACTGGTTCTTGAATTATTTTCCTTTTATCACAGTAAACCACAAAAAAGACTAGATTCCCTGCAACTTCCACCATGTTCCCAGGAAGCCTATGCAGGTGTAGACCCAGACTCTGGAATATCAGGGGGGGATGCTGGTGTTGTTGTGGCAATACAATATTAAAGGAGGATTAATTAGATTTATGTTATTTATTTGGGCAGCTGTTCAGTAGATGAAAGGAAGTCTAATGCAAATGAAATGAATGAGCGCAGTCACTTCTCCACTTGTGTCCCTTAGCCTGGCCGGTGCAGAAACGGGCACATTCCTTTGACAAAAATGAGACATTTGAAGATTCCATCAGCTGAACTTTCTCTTTCAAGTGTTGCCAGTAGATGCATAATATATACATGTGCTTTTAAAAGACTTTTATTTTGAACTCAAGATGTGAATCTATGGTATTAAGGAAAGCAGAACAATCCTTTATTTAGCTGCACCTGCACCTTAATGCCTAATGAGTTTAGTCTGATGGAATCCAGACCTCAGGAAGGATTATAAATTCTCATTTGATTTCATTTACTTCTAAAATACCTCAAACCAGCTGTACCAGCCCAGAATCCAGTCCTTCTTTCTGTATCAGTTTTGCAAATGTTGTTGAATCTTTTGCTGTATTAAGTAACTTTATGCTATACAGTAATACACCAATAGTAATAAGGAACAGGAGGCAACTTGAAAAAATCATGTAGTGGAAGATAATTAGCAGCATATAAGCTTGAAAAGCATCAGTTGATGAACACAACTTTCATAAAGTTCTTTATGCTCTGGAAGCAAGATTTGGAAAAAAAATTGAAACTAATAGGCAATTATTAGTTGCCTGCTAACAGTAAGCAATATCCTCTGCACTGGCCCAGTGTAACGCCGAGGAGTCTGGCTTTGCAAACGGTGGGTGAACACGCTCTCCAGGGCATTGGGGGTACACTGAGCCATTTCTGTCCGTTTTGTATAAACACATCACAGATACTTGGGCAGTGACCTTCCCAAGATTACTGACTCAGGCTGTTTATTATGAACAGTATCTAATTTATCAAATACATTTGACACGACACCCTCAGAAGAGCAGGGAAGCTTGCAGTGCTGCTCCCTTACCTTCCGAGGATGAGCACCCTCCAGTCACCGTGGGCTGCCTTCCTTTACCTGAGGTTAGGTTAGAGCTGGCTGGAAACACTGCAGGGAAACTTTCTTTCCTTCCCCTGATGTGAAATTTGGTCCGAGCTGTAGAAGAACTGTTTCACACTTGGAAGATTTCAAGAATGACCTGGATTTTTTTATTCCAAAACTTGCATTTCATCCCAAGTAGCCCGTGTTAGGTTTCCCTGTAGCAGTCTCCCATGCTGCCTCTTATCTTCCCTGGCTGAATACACGTTACTTCTGACCGTATCTGTTCAGCCACTTGTCTCTCCTTCCTTAGGCCTGGGGATGCATTTCTATTTCCTCAACGCTGTGTGTACAAGCAGAGAGGGCAGACTGCTGGTTTTTGCATCAGTGATTTTTTGAGAGGCCTCCAGTCTCAGAGCAGGTTGCAGGAAGCACCTTGGGCCCCATTTGTCTGCTGGCTGGACTGGGGGATTATTTTTCTCAATGAACCATATTGTCACTAACTTTTCTCCCTCTTTGTGCTCTGCGACCTCCTCCCCCTTGAGACACCCATCACCCTGCTGTCTCCTCCAGACCAGTCCTACCCTTTTCTCTGCTCTGGCTCACACCTCCATCTCCACCATCCAGACCCTCATCCGTGATTCCTCCCCCTCCTCCCCAGGCTGCCACTATCTCCTTGACCCCTGGATGCACTGGCAAAATGTGTGACTTGGCATTCACACCTAACGCTGGCACAGCTTCCCCATGAAGTCGGCCTCACCAGATACCGCTCACTGATTTCACAGCACTGGGAGAGCAGCCTTGCTGTGCCCTGAATTACAAAATGTAGCAGTCATCTCTGTTCAAAGAAGGAAAAGGTAAATGTATTCCTGCATCTTCATGTACCTCCCACAGCTGCATCCAGAGGATGTGGGGTTTAGGGGATGTATGAGACAGCAGCACGCCTCTGCTCTTAGGCTGTGTTATTTATTCCATGCTATGCGTTACAGCGCAGACAGAGAAGAGAAAGCAGCGGTGCTGATGAGCTTCTGCCTGTCAGAGGCTCACTGCTCAGTTTGACTACAGGGACATTTCTAGAGGAGGGTGCAGAGAAAAGCTAAGGTTGCCTTGGTGGGCAGGAAGCTTTGCAGCTGCCTTCGCCCGCCCTGTGCAGCCCGCGGTCCCTGCAGGAGTCCTAGCTCAGAGCTGCTGTCCAGGTGCATTCAGACACACAGAGAGATGCTACAGCCCCAATCCATCAGTGGTGCAGTCTGTTGAGGGTAAATACCGGTGTCAGTTAACCCTGCTCCCGGTCACAGCATGAGAGCCTGAGACATTTTGTGATGGCCACAATGCTGGCCGGGTGCGAGGACATAGGAGGAGCCCCGTTTTGCAGTATCACCACAGTCCCCAGCTTGTCTCTCTGGGAAAATGCCACCCCCAAGGTGCTGGGAAGGGGAGAGCTGGTGGGGGCAGATCCCCAGGTCAGCACTGCCCTGTGTGCCCCCTTCCCAGAGAAGGGGGGAAGAGGAACAAAATTTGAGAGGTTGATGAGGGAGGCCCTGCAGGAGGTTTCCTTATATTGGATTCCTGGAAGGTGAAGGTAGAAATAGAGGGAATCTGTCTAAAGGAACAACTTCAGGAACTCCCATTTATTTCTTTCTCCCGTCACCCCCCGTTTCTCCATTCCCTCACACACCTCAAATCCGGCAGCAATCCAAAGTGCATTACAGCAGCTGCAGATGGATTGCAGCACTATGTGCTGCTGTGCTTCACGTGCTAAGGCTGTGAATAAGGTATTCTGAAGAAACACAACTCTCCCCTGCTTATTTAACTTTGCTTTCCCCAGATACACATACAGACACTGCAAACTCAGCATCAGGATTCACACCATGGTCAGTCTGTTTACTATTAGGAGAGTTTCATGTTCACAGAGCAGTCCCACGTGTAAATTTTTCACAATACCTTTCATCTAGTCTGGCTCTGATTTCAGCAGAAAAACCACAGCATGAACAGGTACCGATCAGGGCACACTTGGAAAAGAAAATGGATTACGTGTGCATAACCTGCCCAGATACTTCATGCGTGTTCTTTAAGGAGAAATAGTTTTACCATCCAGCCTTAAAGTGCCTGCAAAGAAATCCCAGCAGAGGAATATCTCTAAATGCAGAAGGCAGAACACACACTTCTCTCTGTCCTTTCCCTCCCAATTATTATGTTTCCCCTTTGCCATCTCCCATCCCAAGGAATTTTAACTTCAAAGTCTCCTGGGTGACACATGGGGCGAGAGGATGTGGTGACTCGCAGCATCCTCTCGCCCCTCACCACGTTCCTTGGCGGTACGGTTCCCAGGGAAGCAGGTGGTTCCGCATCGCTCTCCAAAGCCTCGGGTGGGTACAGCACTAACCCCAACCCTGGGAGAACATCAGAAAGGACCCAGGCATTTTGTGAGGGAAATACCAATTTCTACCATGAGCAGTCCTTGCTAGCTGAAGTTCAACTTAGTCAGGAAGAACTTGCTGCTGCCTCAGAGATAATTAAACCCATCTTCCCTCAGCCCGCTGTTTGTACACGCACAATGATACCATTGTTCAGAGTCATGCAACACATATGCTGACATTAAAGTGTTTAATCTTGTAGTACAGTATTCCATTATTTTTTGGACATCTGTACATGATAGAAAGGGTACGTATTAAGGGATTTGTTGACAAAGAAATGGCTAATGCTGATACATGTGTGGACTGAAAGGATCTTTCCAAGTTGTGTTCAGCAGTAGGGAGAGTGCTCCTTCCCAGGCCCAGAGCCTGGCACAGATGTGATATGCACTGTTGCTATTACCACTTTTCAATTTATAACAAGGAGTCAGTGTTTAGAAGAATTTTGGAAGCTCCCTGCTGGGTTTGTGGCTAGGTGGTCTTACTGGCAACACCACCTTCATGCTGAAAGCTGAAAAAATGAAGTGATGGCTAAAGGAAGAATATTAACTCCAGAGGACTTTTTTTTCCCCCCTGCTTTCGAAGCAAAAATGCTTACCCCAGATTGCTTTGCAGAGTGAGCACTGAAGAATTTCAAACCCCCTTGTTTCCAACCTCTGGGGTTGGGGATCAGGATTTATGGAGCCTGGTTTTCATCTCATCTGAAATCAATGCATTAGTCTTGCTTTCCACCCGTGGACGGGGTAGGACTTTGCCCTGCCACACACTGAATTTACCACACGAGAAACAGCTTATCACCTTCACCTCCCTTTGCCTGGCTGTAAAATGGGTACCTGAGCACCAAGCATCTGAGTGCAGGTTCCCTTCTGCTGAACGCTGCCTTGGCTGAGAGCAGCCCCTTTGGCAAAGGGCAGACGGGGACCAGACCATCAGGACAGGGCTTTGGGAGATGAGCCCAGACCCCCTGACTGCCTGGGGATCCTGGGCCTGTGGCTGAAGGACAGTCTGTGATTTTTGAAGGGCAGGATGGTGGCAGGCCCTGGCAATGGGATGCATTAATGAGTTATAGAAAAACCACAGGCTGTTTTTCTAGTGAGCTTATCTCTCAGACCAAAATCAAGGGTGCATTTGTTTTTCCTTTGGTTTCTCCAAAAACCTGCAGTAGCTTTTAGATGAGCTGGAGAGCTGCAACTGTCCAATGTAAAAAAAAGCCTCTAAATCTGGTTTTATCACTCATTAAAAAAAAAAAAAAAAAAATCCCATCACACAGCCCAGGACATTTGCTCTACTCCATTTATGGAACTCCCAATTTATATTCTTTAACTACTTCTTCAAATATTTCTTTAACTGCTGCTTTAGCTGCCTAAGTGTAGGCAGCATGTAGTGCAGCATGTAAATCTTGAAGCCGAGAGGATGAAGAAAATGAAAACCAATCACAGAACTTCACATTCCCAAATTCTTGCCATTATGAATTTACTGCCACTGCCCCTGTAACTCTTGCTGTCAAGCACAATGAAGGGGGAAAATGTGCCTTAGCAGACGGTGGCCTGGCATGACATTATGGCAATCTTTATTATACTCCCCCTTTTCCTCAGAAAAATGTAACGACTGACCTTGCACTTCTTGCTCAATCGGGAATCCTGCTGAGCCCAGTAGGCTCTTTCAGCTGCGGAAACCGCTGGATCCTTCCCCTAATTGGTTTCCTCCTTCTTGAACCTCAGTAACATAGGGAGAAAAGGCCTATATTTCATAAGTGACACAGTTTTATCCACCAATTTAGAGACAAAGAAGTGCAATTTATAGAGGGAACATTTAATGCCTGTTAATTAGAATCCCATCAAGAGGTCTCAGACTTGGCGTCCTGATAATTTACAGCGCAGTTTCACAACCACTGCAAGCCCAGAGTCCAATGGGTGGCCCTGCCGTCCCTCCCACTGCACTGGGAGGTCCTCGGTCCCTCTCCTGCTGCCGCTGCTCTTGGGGCACCACGCTGAGCCGGGTGAGGACGGGATCCACCTGAAAACTCATCTGGGGAAGGGAAAAGTAGTTTCCAGTTGAGTCCGTTTCCCACGGGAGACGGCAGGGTGAAGCAGTGGACCGTCCCTTTGAAAGCAGTAATGTACGCCGGGTAAAAATGCTCGTGGACCCCAGGCTGCGCTGGTGGTCCCAGAGCAGCTGGTTTCTAGGAATCCTGTGCTCTGCACAGAAACAATGCAAGACAGTTTCTGAAGTTTTGGCTTGGAGCTCAAGGGTTGGTGATGGAGGGAATTAAAGATAAATTTTCTTGGAAAATTCAAGCAAGATTTTGCACTGCTGGATGAAAACGGTGTAAGTCAAAGTATAGTTTGCCCTTGCATGAAAACACGAAGGCTAAAATCCACAAGCTCTCCGGACAAGCCAGCCGGCCCTCAGCCGTCTCTGAAGAAATAGCGCTTATGTTCTGTGGCTCTGCAGCTATCAGAGGGAAAGGAGAGAAAGGCTTTCCTACCTACTAAGCTCACCTACAGGACTTTTTCAATCTCTGGGGCCAGGCAAGCACAGGTAGACTCTGAAAACCTGATAGACCTTGATGCCAGAGTGTGGCAGATTTTTTTTTGGCATCCAAATTTCTGAGAGGTTTCGCAGGCAACTGCAGATGGCTCTGCAGCCAAGTTTCCCGCCTGGCCGAGAGGCTGAGGCAAGGGGGTGTTGTCTTTTGGAATCCATTTTCCTTTAACTTATCTTTCAGTCTCAGGAATTCAGGACCTTTAATCTAGTTGAGATTAAAGTCCTTTACAAATCCCTTCTGGCCTTTTTTGGGAGTAAAGAAGTTACAGACACCCTACTGCACATTCCTTTTGGTGCTTTTTTAATTGTAAATGGGAAACAAGTAGCACTGTGATTGTTGTGAGCACTACAATAAATAAGACAACTACTCTTAAAGTGCCTTATAAAGATAATTAACCTGTTATCAGGTGAAAGTGTTAACAGGAAAATTTAAGTTTTTACTTACTTAAATATTGAAAATGTATTCCAAGTGGATCACCCAAGCATACCAGGGGGGAGGAGGTATGGAATTACCAAAGCTTTCCCAGTTTGGCAGCCTGAGCACAGAATCTATTCATCGGGTTTTTACTTTGCTTGTGAAAAAGAGATTTTTTACATCTTCAGCAAACAAGAGCGTAAAAATACTTAGGTAGGTAGATTGGCAAAAGTAAGGCCTCCCATGAAATACATTGAAATTACTGGAAATATTTCTATTGACTTCCCTGGGGTTTGGATTTGCTCTTTAACGCTTCTATAATAATTATTTTTAACTTAGTCATTCTTGGAAAATTACTGCTGTAATTCATGGGTTCTTTGCTTGACACATGGAGTCGGTGATTGACATTGTGCTGCTGTGCTCGGTACTAAGGCTAAAACGATGCGGTCTCTTTGGTACGTGTAGAGAGACATTGTAACTACTGCAAGCTGTGTCTCAACGTAATCTGTGCTGTCATGTATCCTCCTTGCCTGCCATCAATCCGTATGACAAAACCAGCGGTCCAACCAGTGTTTACAGAAGCTCAGGTTGGCTTTTCACTTACCAGTAGTGATTTACCGAGTAGCTTAAAATAGTCGAGGCTCTTATTTCTCATCTCAACATACTTTGTTGTGAAAATGACCAAACATGGGATCAGTTCAAGTCTCCCAGTTTTATGCTGATGTGTCATTTGCTTTAGAAGTTTGGGTACCCTGGAGCGTTAAACCAGGATCACATGACTTTCTGTCCAACGTTACTTTTTTGGTACTGGTTTCAACTCTATTGCCATGAGTTATAGCTGTAACTACACTTTTTCATCCCTGCATCTTAATGTTTTCAAGTTTTGTATCTGAAAAGAGCACACTTTAGGACATGTCAAAACAAGCACCAGGGATTTGTTGACATTTTATCTGCAGCTTTCCCATATTTTTGGATCTGATACCTGGCTACTTCACACCTGAGCACATGTATCCATCGTGTTTTCTTTTAACCATCCCTGTTGTTGCACAACTATGCCGTCCTGCCTCCTCTTGCATCACCACAATGCCACAACAGAGAGAGGTTTGGAGAGACAAAAGACTTCAGAGAGATCGGAGCCCTATCTCTATCAGATAGACGGTGCAGCCTGTGCAGCAGGCAGATTGCAGACAGATAGTCAAGGCCAGACTTTCAAAGATGCTGAGCTTACTTGCCTATTTGCAACAGAGGTGTGGCAAATTTACTGGTAACAACTAACCTAAGATATGTGCTTGTTTTAGTTGGATCACCTTAATTGTCCTCCACACTTTTTGGTGTCTTGCTTATTTTCTCATGAATCTGTTGTCTGCTTCCATGCTACAGCTCTCAAGTCCCATCGTCTCGACCTTTCCTTTCCCAAAGGACTATGCCAAAGGGAGTGTCTGGTGATCCTCACCTACCAGACATACAATTAACATACACCACACTCACTATGCCAGCAGATTTTCAGCCATGTGTTAAATTAGGTCATAATTTGTCCACAGTGGTTGTGCCTCCAAAATGTGATACCGCTTCTAGAAATGAGGAGACGTGCACGTTCACACAGGCATCACCTGTGAGTGACTTTGGATTGTTTCATTAGGAGAGGAAATCCCCTGCTTTCCCACAGCTAAGGCACACAGTCTGTTTCATAGCAGAATTATTTTTCAGGGGTGTTCTTCCTTTTCATATTTTACAACCTTTGATTGCACATCCAGAGCTTTGGCTTCCTCTCCAAGCAGCTGCCTTGCCAAGGCATTTGAATTGTGACAGCTTCTGACCTGGAATTTCCAATGTTTGAAATTAGGAACTTGGCTAAAACATTCACCAAAAGCCTTTGGGTAGTGATTTGCAAGAACTATGAACCTGGGACAAACATGAATTCAAGTTCTTTGGGCAGAAGGGCTATTAAGTATACCCAGCAAATATTCATATTGCTTGATGACTTTTAAGGGAGCATTTAATGCATAATGGCTGACAAACAGCTGATATTAAGTCCTTCAAGAATTACTAAAAGGTCCTCATTATGGTACCTTGTGTCAGTAGGGATCATGGATTTTATAGATCTAATGGAGAAACTACAGTCGTATTCAAAGAGCTGTAGCAATTCGCTTGACTGTTTTGGTGAACACTTAAAATATCGCTTCCCCCCCCCCCCCCTTTTTTTTTAAACAACTCCCCTCCACCCTGCTGTTTAAACTCCTCACGTAATTAATTGGAAATGACCCAGTTGCAGTATTGTCAAAGGTCTGACTAACACCCATCAAACCCAGGAAACTGGGACTTCTTGAGTGCTCCCTTGCTTACCTCGTGCTGTTGTGCTCGAGGTATTACTGGGGTCTGCAAAAAGTGCACGATCATATACACTGTACCATATGTTAAAAAATACCAACGCGGAGCAGCATGAATTAAGGATAGGATTTCAGCCTTCATAATGAAGAGGCTTGCTTTTATGAGTTCAAGTCAGACCCTTAACGTTACTTTAACATAGATTTTGGTATTTAATTATGTAATAAGATTTACTGCAGTCATCTAACAGATGTTGATTCAGGGTCAGTGTTTCTCATAAATTAGTTCTGAAAGGATTTGTTACTTCTGGGTCAGCAGATAGGTCCAGAGTGCAAAGAAAAAGGGGAAAAACAATAAACACTGAGTTGAAGGGTTTCTTGGGATTCTTTCTTCAGTTACAGATCCACATATTTTCATGATCTTAATGACTATAGCCACAGGAATGTTTGCTTTAACACTAAAGATGGCTCAGCCCAAAACCCTATATCCAAACATCTGCAAAGCATGGGAAAGTTCAAACTTCAGGCCTCTTTATTCTATGACCCTGGCCATTAATTTTTCATACTAATATGACACATTTTTTCTAGGGCTCTGCAGCAGGAATCATTGTGAACTCTAGCAGCACCCAAAAAAGTTTCATCTTCATGTGTTTGTTGTCGGACTTTGTGTATGAAGTGCAGCTACAGACCGGTGTTGGCCGATGTGGTTGTCATCACATATGTACACCAAAAAGGTGCACCCACCTTCCTTTGAAAATTCAGCATTTCCCGTGTCTTTGAAAGCAAATCATACTCGTACAACTTACTGCTAGACCTCTCTACAATACACCCTGCTGGTGATGTTATCCATAATGTAATTAAAACCACACAACATTATATTCATTCTTCTATAGTTGTGGTTAAAGGAGCTATTCTGTATTAAAATATTTTTTCCTCCTCTCTATAATTTAGGCGTAGACAAATTCCTTTGAGACTGAAATCATACTCCTTATATCATATTCTGCTGAGAATACTTTGGAGGAGAGGGACTGAGGCACATTTAATGGTGTTACTAGCACTTATAGGGCAGTTTTAGCCTGCCAAGTGTTTTACAAACACTGGTGAATATTCACAATATACCCCCAGCTTTAGAGTATGAGAGACTGAGTGACCTTCCTGAGGCTCCAACTATAACTTTGTTCATTCAGTACATGCTAGGACTTCCCAACCTATAAAACCATTTTCTGAACTTAATCACCTTTGTCTCGGAAAGTTTAGGGATTTCATATGTAAAAAACTCCTCTGAGATGAATCCCAGCCATTGGTAAGAGCTCTGAAGTATTTCCCTGAACAGCAATCATACAGTGGCAAACTGTGAGCCCTGGACTTCTTGCAGAAGCAATGCGCGAGAGGAGGAAGAGCCCGTGGCCAGCTGCTGAATCTCGGCCAGCAAAGCAGCGCTGAACCTGCTCCGTGCGAGCGCTGGGACACAGCCCAGTTCCCGCAGGCTCCCCACGCTCCATCCCTGCCACGGGGGAGGCCCTCGCGAGTGCCGATGTACATTTGTACCGTGCAGCGCTGTAAATTTAAATAGCACTTTCCAGACTCGGGCTTGAAACTCCTCTTTTGCAGGAGTAATTCCATTTAAGTCAATGGATTTACACAATGGATTTACTGCTGCCAGAAGAGAATCAGGCCTGTAGAAAGACACACATTCTTTGCCAAGAAAATCTCAGAGCTAACTACTTGAATTGTGCAGTCAAGCTGCAGGGAGGTCAAGTGGACAGACAACGGGACTGGGACATACGGGAAGTCCCTGGTTCAAACCTCAGCTCTTAAAACGCCATGTGGCGTGACCTCTGGCGAGTCAGTTCATCCCTTATACCTCTGTTTCCCCGTTTTCCTTTGTTCGACTTGTCTATTTAATTTGGAATTTGTTCCAAGAAGGGCGTTTCAACTTCATGTGCTGGGCTGGGGCACCGACACCTCTCCTCTCCCTTGCTGGAGCACAGTCTCAAAATCTTTGTTTCCTCACATCACTGACCCTCAGCTTCAATACCCACAAGCAGTGTTACACAAGACCATCAGCTGTCCATCAGAAGATGGGCAGACCCATCACTCGGTGAGATAATGCACCATCCCAATGCTGTCTTGAGAGGACTCTGGCACTTCTTGTTATTTCACGGTCAGGGTTGGAAGAAGGTCCTCATTTTCAACATTTGCTTCACAGCCCCAATCACTAAAGATGCTTTAAAATTAAAGCCTTTACCCTTTGGAGCAGGGCTGCGAGTTTGTGATGAATTCAGCTGGCACTGAATGTGGGTCACTGGCATGAAAAGCCTCAAGGACTGGAATTTGTGTATATATGTGTGTGGGTATGCATGTGTGTGTGTGGAATTTTCAGAAGCAGAGTCAGGCCAAGAACCCGCGCTCCTGAAAAGCCCCATCTGTTTCTTTCAGCTCCTTCCCACAGCAGCTTGGTCGTTATCGGTGGCAAACATCCAGAGTCACTTGTCAAGCATGAGGCTGCCAAAAATCATTAAAACACAATGGTCACCCACACCCTGTACCAGCCAGCTGTAAAACTGTTTCAAAGAGAGTCTGATAAACACATACATGCTTATAATAGCCCAGATACAGTAATGTATTTTATACGTGCTTTAACGAACCGAACAACAGCATGAGATGCTGCAATCAGATATTCTTGCCCTTTTCTGTTGTGGCAGCTCGCAAGCTTGTTTGATGGCGAGGGGAAAGGGAACAAAGCAGGTGGCTAATAGGCTGTTTTTCTGTTTCAGTGGAGCATGACAGAGAGTTTCACCATCAGCGCTGCCACTACCGAGAGTTCAGGTTTGATCTCTCCAGAATCCCAGAGGGGGAAGCGGTGACGGCGGCTGAGTTCAGGATATATAAGGATTACATCCGCGAACGCTTCGATAATGAAACGTTCCAGATTAGCGTCTACCAGGTACTCCAGGAGCACCCGGGAAGGTGAGTGACCCACAGGGAAATCTCGACGGAAGCACAAGCACAGTACATTCCTTCCAAGAGTTATGTCCAATACTTTCAGAAGTACCAATGCCATCAGCAAACGTGTCTGAAGAGCTGGGCTGAGGCATTAGGGCTGTACAGAGAAATGTTGGTCAGTGCTAATGCAGTGAGCATGTAGCTGCCCTGTCTGCTCAGCCACTGAGGACACGGGGTGAAGGTGCCCCATGAGCCTCCGCATGCCCCAGGGAGCATCCCCAGCGCCGTCACTCTTGTCCCTGCGTGCACGCAGTAGCTGAGGAGCAAACAGCCTGGCTGTGTGCTAGTGCAGGAAACGGCCATAAACTCAGAGTATTTCAAGATTTCTGGAAGACCTACCCTCTTCCTCCTGCTGCTTATGGATCCTGAGGTGGCAAAACCACATCCGAATGCTTCCTTTCTAATTGTAGCTTAATTACTAGCCGTTATTACCGAAGGCGTTCGAGATCCCTAATTAACAGAGACAGATGACACCATGCTTTTTATATTGACTGATTGTTTTGTGTGTGTAAAACTACAAGATGAGCTATTAAATCCATTCCAAGCAATTATTAATGTATGCCAAGCTCCCTGACAAATCCTCCAGGGAGCTTGAATAAGAACATATGTTCAATTTTCTCATCTGTTTTTAGTTCCAATTAATCAGCAATCCCAAACCATTTATCAAAGGCACTGAGTTTCATTTGCACATATTCCTTTTACATACAAATCCTACCAAAAGTGAGATTGCGTTTATTTACATGAAAAGTATTTACAGTCACATGCTAGCCAGAAGTTACTTAGGACTACTAAATACGGCATAATAATACTACAGACCTAATTTAGGTTTATGAAAAGAGAAACACTAGGGATTTAAAAAGAGCCCAAAAGGGTAAGAAAAAATAGTTTAATCAGGGCTCTGGCTTTATAGTTTTACAAGAGCTAATAAAAAAGCAGAAAAAATTGAAATATGACAGGAAAACTTATCAACATTTTTAAATGGTGAGAATTTCTACCGGCTTTGCTGTATGGCAGAAGTACTTAACTGCTGATGTGTTTTCTTCCACATCTGAAATTCTAATTTTATGACTTAAAACTCATGGTTCTATTGTGATTTCTACACACACACACAATTATTTGCAGGGTTTGGTGATTATGCTAATATACAAACTATACATTTTAACCAGGCTTTCTTAGAGGAAAAGGCAACAAAGCCACAAATGCGCACAGGACCCATTAGATGTCCTGCTTACCATAAGCATTTAAGATTATTCCATCTTGGGCCCTTCCAGAGACAGAAGCCTCCCTTTGCTGTGTTTCTTGAGTAGATTATTTAGGTACAAGCCTGCAGGGATGACTTTTCATTCTTGGGAAGAGCAGAAACAAGAGATGTGCTGGCGGATGAAGAGGCCCTCAGCAGTTTGCCAGGGCATTAGGGAATTGCCAGAAACCTGTTCTTGGAGTAATTGTCCCTCCTCATCAGATGCCAGGGAAGTTCTCCTTTAGATCCTTATGAGGAGATAGGTCCCCACTAGAAATCTTACTGACAGAGTTAGGATGACATCTATTACCTTAATTCTACGATGATACATGCACAGTTTTGTTAAAACGACGTTCAGAGAGGGCTGCAAGGTACCCATGGGGGATAGTTACGTGTGGAGCAGCAAGTGTTTCTGCAAACTGTCTCCTTCACAAATTCTTATTCCTAAAGGAAAAAATGTATGGAAAGGGCAGGCATATACATGAACCACTGACTGGAAGAGGTGAGGAATCTTGCTAATTATACAGATGTTCCAGCTACAAGATTAGATGCAATTCTACTGCATCATATTCACCACAGGAACAATTTTTAATGAGTGTTGGTGCATATTCACCCTTTGCATACATTTTGGCACAGGCGGTGGTGACTTTTGAACACTTTGTCCTGAAAAAAATATTCCTCTTGGTTTGGATTGACCAAAGGTAAAAATATTGTCACTAACATTTGTAAAAATATTTGCTCTTTTTCTGCATTTTTCCACTGACATTTTCCTAACAGCTCTGTCACAGACCAGTCATCCAAGTCAGTGTGTCATTGGGCAAGTGGAGAAAGAAAACAAACTCTCTCCAATGCTGATCAAAAAACACCCATTCACTTTGATGCTTCCTTGGCTGTTTGTCTCATCCTGAGCAGGCTGGAAAGTCAGACCCATCAGACGTTGTTAGCAACAAGAGCAAAACAAAGCCAAACCCTCCCCCCCAACAGGCAAGAAAACCTTTGCTCGGGTTTGATTTTGTAGATTCCTCTCCGTAGAGCACGGCAGGTACAATGGCCAACAAAAACCCAAATGGTTTTCCCCTCTCCCTGTCCTCTTATGATGATACAAGAGCAGTGGGATCTCCCAGGAGATTACTGGAATTGCCTTTCGGGACCTGAAGCACTAGGTGTTCTCCAGGCCTGTGCCCCCTCCTCACTACGTACATCTGTTGAGGTGCACCAAGGCATGGAAGCTCAGTGCCAGGCTCCCCAGAGGCAGTGACAGCATTGTCTCTCCTTCATAACACAGCAACACAGCAGAGATCAGGACAGCTTCTAGGACCACAAAATGAGCACGGGACGCAGCTGGAAAGCCCAAGCTGAGGCCAGCTGGAGATTTTTTGAGGGTGAAGATATGCTGAAGGTCTGATTTTTAGTTAAATCTCAGATGAGCCTCAAGTTTCGAGGGTGTGATGGTGTGCCCTCAGTTCAAATAAACCATAAGTACAAACAGTTCAACAACTAGTGACTTGCTTTACGAGTTCAGACAAGTTGGCAAGTATCTAACCAGCAACATCTCTCTTGTCTGCAATTTATTGTCAGTAAAAAATACAGGCATAGGTCTTTCCAGACAAACAGCTGCACTCACAGCAGACTATTTCTGAAATCCTGCCCTCGATAGTACCAACATTTGAACACGGGGTGGAAGATCTCCTCCATCCACCTTGCTCAGTCGTGGGCAGATTGACACCCAACAACCCTGGAAGTAAAAATTAGAGCCCAGCCCCATCCTTTGGAGCAGACGGGATGCCACTATGCACTATGGACTTTGACTAATAGCAATTATATCTCTGTCAAACTGAAGATATTATTACAGGTGTTTATAGGAAACCAGACTAAATGATCAAACATTCTTTCTGACCTTTTCAAATCTATAAATTCATTGCAAGGCAAGTTTTTCAAGCTGGCAACATCTCCCTTATAAAAAGGCATGTGCAGCATTCTTTAGGCACAAAGCATCAGTTATTCACTTTAAGCAAACAAGTACATTCATGAACAAAAATGTTCCTAATATCATAAACACTGTGAAAACAGTTGATGTTTTGACTAATATAACATGTCTCAAAGCTTTTGTCTGCATAACTTAAAGTCCAGTGACTCATGTCCAACTTCTGTTTCGTCTTCATGGTTCACTCACCCAAAAGCCTGGGAAAGCGTTTTATAAAGCCAGCATCTGGCTTGAGAAGGGTGCTGAGCAGCAGGACATCAAGTCCTTGTTTGTGGTCACAAACCCTGCTTGTGGGAGCTAAAGGCTGCCATCAGGGAGCTGAGTGCTGCTCAAGCCTCCGTCCCCTCCCTCCTGGGCGCTGCGGGAAAGCAAAGCAGATTCCAGGGCTAGAAGTGCACATCACAGGGCACAAGGTTCACTATAAGGTGTTGAAGGTCATTTGTCTCAGGCACCTACGCAGGGAACACATCAAAATAAAGCTTATGGATATGAGCCTGAGAAAATGAACTTGGATACTTCTACAGTGGAATAATGAAATAGTTTGTGAACTACTTTGCAAAAGAAATATCCATTACCCTCAGACTCTCCACTGTTGTTGTAAGCAATGGCCAAAAGTAAGAATTTCAAAGGGACTTAAGTGTTGAAGAGACACACAGATATGTAGTGTGATTTCTAAGAGCAGTGAAGCAGGTTGGATACCTAACTCCTATTGCAACTGATAGAAACTTGTGTATTTTCTAAGAAGTACCCATGCAGTTTTGGGGCAGATTACTAGTCAGGGGCTCATCCTCAATTTGTTAACCTGAATCTGCAGAAAAAATGCAGACTGTATAGCTCCCCTCAACATCAGAGCTTGATCCTGCGCATCTGTCTGCACCCTCAGAAGCTAAAATACCTCATCCCAGAGTTACATCTCCAGTTTCATTGGACCCAGGCACTTGCTCTGTGGAGTAAATTCCAACCCCTTTGAAGTCGATGGGAGTTCTGTTACTGGAGAGAATAAAGCCAGGTACTTGACCAGCCTTTGGTAATTGAAATGTAGTTGCTACATGTTCACTTTGCGGCCATTATGGATTTCACAGGCTTCAAAGGCAGTGAATGATTTGAATGCTCATATTACCAGCCCTGCAGAAAAATAAGATCTTGCACGATGCATTCCTGGGTTTGACTTGCAGCTGGAACGCTTTAGTTTGTGCTTCAGACTACATCACTGCTGCACCCAGATCAAACCTGAGCCCCTCTCCAGACCCTTTTCTCCCATTCACTGGAGCCTGTTTCCATGTTGTGGGTTGAAACATGTAATTCTAGTAACTAAGAAAGGCTTAGGCCCACCCAGCCCGCAAAGCAGATGTGCCGCCTTTCTGGAGCTTTTTTTAAGTACCAGTGTGTTCTAGGGATGGTGCAGCAAAGAAGGGTATGTGCCTCAGCGCCATGACAGCATCTGAAAGTGCTAACAGCATCTAGAAAGGTACTGACAATAGCTTTTTTTGGTGACTTATGTGCAAGTCAGTTGATAACTGTACTCCTCTCTTAGCAAGCAGCAAGGGAACTTCAGCATGGAAACCCTGTAGCTCTCCAAGAACAGAGCTGCATCTAGTTCTCTCTTTCAGACCGTTCCTAAAAGCCACTGCAGCCTGCAAAACCTCTGACAGATCTTGAACTAACTTAGCAAGGCACAACTCTTCACAGGCACTTGAGTAGCTGCAGGAGGCATTTTGCATACCCCAGTGGGCTCTTGCTCAGCTAGGTGATGCACTAACGAACAGCGATTCAACACTGAATAGAAACAGCTGCATATAGAGTGTCAGAGATATGTATATAACCTCATTTCTCTCAGCACTGCTTTTACAAGAGGCTTCATATTTAGGAAACATGTTGCATCTCTGTAATAAACTCCCATTGCCACTTTTGATCAGTCTTTGAAACGCAGATCTTGCCCTTCTCAAACATTATATAGGAAAGGGAACACAACTGCTGGAAACATACGGAACAGAATTAAGAATCTGCTGAAATTTTAAAATTAATTTAATTTCTCCCAAGATGCAACAAAATTTACGCAGATCTGTTTCACTACCAGCACAGCCCAGTTTCCAGACCAGTCCTTGGAAACCACCTCCAGCAAACTATTCCTGCTGTGGCCATCCCTTCCCCTGGAGAAGACCCCCGGCGCTGTTTGGCCGGCGGCTCCTCCCCGGGGGCACAGGGAGGGTTTTTATCAGCGGGAAGGGAGAGGGAAGGATAGCAGGGGATTCCGGGCATGCGAGGATGGGAAGGTGTGGGAGGAGGGCTGCACCAGGTCTGTGTACAGAGGGTGTTGCAGATGTGCCAGGGAGAGGCCCAGGGAGATCCTGGGGCCCTCTCAGAGTAGGAAAGTCTGAAAAATATTTTCCTAAGCTTGTCTTTGGACAGCTGCAGCTAACTTTAAGCAATGACACCAAGCAAACTGGAATCTGGATACTGCAGGTTTTTAATCCAAACAGATGTCTTCCAACCCCAGATCTCCTCTCACCCTTCCAGGATGCCCTTTCTGCCTTCTCCTCCCTCCACCTGCTCAAACCTGGATGCAAACTGCCCCTGTCCCCCCACGCCAGCTCCGTCCTTGGGCTGCCTGTCAGCAAACTTGCTGTCTTGCACTGTGCTCGTGACCCAAACGGCCGCTTTAGGGTTAGAATAGCGGTGGCTGTGGTTTACGTGCCAAGCCAACAAGACATTTAACGTATCTGTGCCTCAAGTGTTTCCCATTTTAAAGTGGAAGCGGGAAGGTTGACCCGTATTTGTAAAGCAATTCAAAGCCTGTTGCGAGGCGTCATAGTATGGTTATTGTTTAAAACACTGCTAGATCTGTAATTCCTCAAACTAGCAGGTGGGGATGAGCGCGGTGCAGCTGCTGGGCGGCCTCGGTGAGCCCTTCGGGCTGGCGGGTTACCTGGACGCGGGCTGGGCACGGTAGGGCCCGCTGGCAGCGGCCCTGGACTAGCTGCTCCCAGGGCACGGCCAGGGAGCCAGGGCTCCAGGTCTGCTCACAACCCGGAGCGCCAGCACATCACAGAAATCAGCTTGCCTTGCGGTGTAATGGAAGTTGCCAAGAGTCATCATCTCTCCCGCTGCCTGTCCTTCTTCCCGTTTATTTTTCTCCCATTTGGAAGTGCTCATTAGTGTTTACTACCACTTGTCAACCAGCAGCTTGAAATAGCAGAGCTGATGAGGAGGATGGGGAAAGGAGCGAAGAAAACAGACACAAAAGCAGGTGCTGCTTGGTAAGAGAGCTACCCTAGAGCAGTATAGACCTTGTAGCATTACAGCTTGTAAATGCAGAGTTTCACCTCCTATTCTCCCTTACTATTGCAGAATTGCCAACTCTCATATTTTCACTGAGTTTCTCTTGTTAGTCCATGTTCTTTCTCATGCCCCAGCTCATCAAGGCAGGTAATAAGGAGTGATGCTGCACTTCTGATTTTTAAATACATTTCTAGTGTTTATGGCTACAAACAGAAGTGCATCGTAGAGGCTGAAAAAATACCACAGCAAAAGGCAAAGAGTCCATACATACTATTTTCATGAAGCTTCTTGGTTGTTAATCCTTTTTCTTAGAATTACTGCATTGCAAGGTGGCAACTCTCTTCCTCACTGTTTCCTTTCAGGATATTCTTACTTGCCTTTGCTGTATTTTGTCTCCCCTTACATCTCCACTCGCTCCCACAAGCCTCACTTCTTCCAGTCCTTTTCTCTTTCACTAATCGCCTGTGATTCCCTTTCTTACCCCACTCATGCCACCCACCCTCCACATCCCCGGTCACACACAGCCCTTTGGCAGCCTCAGCCCTTCCACCTGCATAACGCCAGCAGCTTTCCAGACACGACCTCACACGGGTCCTCCTCAGCCACCCTCGCTTTGCAATACTTGTTATTCCCCCTTGAGTCCAGAAAACACCAAGTTCACTAAGGAAATTTCATAGACCACACAGCAGTTGTATGACCTGTAGACAAATTTTTGGGAGCGCTAATGGGAGGTGCCTCTCTTTTCTGGCATCGAGCACCAGACACTACCAAAGCGATCAGTAGACAAGTGCCAACCTCCTGTCCTCATCTTAGGCTCCATTGACAGTCCAATGCTTAAGAAAATTGAGCTGAAAGCCCTGAGTTTTATCATTGCTCAAAGCTTTGACACTCCTACCGATGTAAGTACTTTGAACACTGAGCCATTTTGATGTGGTCTCAACAAAACAGACTTGTGGTCTGGATCCAGACTTCATCATTTATGTAACTCTAATCTAGACATTAACATTTCCATGTCCCAGCTTAATTTTCTGTAAAATGAGGATCACATGCCTCCTCCTATCTCTTGGTCTTGTAGGAGGTTCAGTACAGTTTCTTACATGCTCTGAAGTTCTCAAATGAAGGGATTGAATGCAAGGCCAAGGAAGCAAAGTGCTTTTCTGCCTCCTGGTTGCAGAGCCATTATTCACACTGCTCCAGCAATGCTCTACATATGCATGCAGTTGGTAGGGAAGGTACTAGAGGGTGAGATGTGCACTAGAAACCTTCTCCCTTTGTGCTTAGATCTTTATCTCAAACCTAAACCAGTCATGTTATACTTAACTAGCACTGTCTCATATGACAACTCATTAGACAGGAGCCCTCAGAGCAAATTTTGTTTAAGTCTAAGCAGAATAACATCTCTTTGCCGTGTTTATTGTGTCTTGTCCAACAATGATGTCTAAAGGGCTTGTTGTCTATTAGCTGGTGATTTAATGCTGTTTGCCATAAGTCTTTGGAGAGCAGGGCATTTCAGTTAAAGAGAGGTTGTTCTTTTTAAAAGAACAAGAGGTTTCTATTCATCGAAACAGGCGCCACGATCTCAGGAGCCTCTGCTTGCAACACTGGTCAGGTTTTGCATCCCATCCCCGGCCACCGCTGGTGGGCCAGAGTGGAAACTGCTAATCCAGGAGTGCTTTAACTTCTCCAGAGGGCATCTGACAGAAGGCCTTTTTGGGTCCATATGTTCCAAGTGTGTGTGGGAAGGACATTTCACTTTAGTGGGTCCCTTTGATCTCCCTTACTTCAGGCTTCCCCTCCAGGCCTATTGTTTGCACATTGCTGTAACTACAGGAAAACAAACGCATTATACAATTTCCCAGACTGACTCACCCTGGTACTTGATGCCTCATGTTGTCTGGTTACCCTGATTGCATCATGTCAGCATGGGAAGCTTAAAGGCTGGTTTTTCTGAGTAACACTGCAGTTGAGCAGTAGCTAAAAACAAAAAAAAAAGTTATCATTATTGCTATTATCTTCAACCTGCAAAGTACAAGGGAGAAAAACCAAGCAAGCCAAGTCCCTATTAACTAAACCTTGTGTGAATCATGAGTTCCAGTCAGGGGCCATGCTTAAATGATGCAGTATGTGAATATAAAAACCCTTTACTCCTGGAAACTTGGACTCAGCCATCGGAACAGGCCAGCCTGTACTACTCCCTCGTCCCCGGCTCCTCTGGGATGCGTTTTGTTCAGCGTGTTGTAAACAGAAGGGCGGGAGGTGTCCATGCGGCTGCGTCATGCAGTGGGAACAGGGCCATCGCTTCTGGGTGGGGATAAAACCCCAGGAAATTTGTCCCCCAGTTAGAGTTCAAGCATCTTGCATTCCTGTAACTAATGTGTATGTGGAGGGAGGGGGTTATCCGTAGTGTTTATCTTCAGTCCTAGGTGCACTCAGCAAAGCTGACTGAGAGCAGCTCCCAACGCCCGGGTTGAGGCTCTCTGTCGCTGCACTCAGCCCCTTCCTGAGCCACTCGCTTTGGCTGCCCAGACATCACCAAAATACTCCCCCATAGGATCCCCCGTGTGTTAGCAACAAAGTGCTGCAGCAAGTTCAATTCTGATGTGGGGCTTCTTCCACAAACCAAAGCTTTGCTTAAAAGCAAGCAAAACTCCCCCTTCTGTGCCTTCCTCCATGGCAGGGATGTGCTGGGTGAAGGGAGGAATTGCAGTTGTTACAATCCCACGCCTGCAAAACATCTCTTGCAAGCATCAGACCTTGTCTCCTCTTTCTGAATTGAGCTGACACAGAAAGCCACTGCTTTCCCTCGGGCTGCCGCACGCAGCACTAATTGCACCCTCAGCAGCGTTGGCTGTATCTGCATATCCAGCCGTGTCGTATCCAAAGCTTAACAGCATCATGCCTCGGTGAGGAAACGACAGAATCCTCCTTTCACGCATGCTGGGCGATGTGCTCACGTGCGCTGCAGGAGCTAATTTCAGAAGTTTCATTTCACATAAGCCAGCCCAGAGCCAGAGGCGGTGACATCCATTAGCTTACGGAGGAAAGCCATCATCTCTTATACGCCCCGGCCCACAAAGGTTGAAAGGAAAGCTAGATAGTAAAAACATTGCAATAAAACTCCGTTTCTGTTTTGAGTCAGCTGCGTGGGACAAAAGCCTCTAATTTCCTGGTATCTCACAGGGAAAGAATCGCTGAAAGCTAGGAGACAAAAGCCTCTATGCCAACAGCACTTCTCAGATTTATTTTTGATCACTTGATATTTCGTGCAAACAAGAGGCACTGTGTAAACTAAGTTATGTGTATTTATTTGCATTGACAAATCAATAGTGACAAAATTAGTAAGGCCTTCTTTAAGCTTTGAGGACATAATTAAAGGATTTTCCAAGGACATTTCTTCATTCAAAAGGATATAATTACACTTAAACAAGTTATCGTGTTTGTGCACTGTAAGTACAAAAGCAGCTCTTGCGGGACTTGTCTAGACACTTCCACCGTCTGTCTTTGTTCTTCTTGTAAAGTCGTTTTTTACAAAGGAACCGCACCAGTGTCCATTTTTTTCATCCCAAGTTTTATCTCTTTCTTAATTTCTGATAAGAGAAGATTCCTTCCTGTACAGAACCTGTGTTTTCTCAAGTTTTAATTACAGAAATTTGCCAGGAAATGTTTTGTAAATCCAGAATGATTTCACCCTTTTCGAATGCAAGAAATCCTCTCTATTTCTGATCTTTCTCATTTTTTGGTATTAGTTCTTCAACTGGAATAACCCAGCAGTGGCCTTTAAAAAAATTCAAGCAATGAATTGAAATAAAATTGCCACCCAAAGTAGTGGAGACCTGTGACTGTGCAGAGGGTTACTGCCTCAATCCATCATCTGTAACCTCAGATGAACAAATTTTAAAAAACATTACATATGTTAATATATGCACACCAGTGTTCCAGCTGGCTTGCACCAATGCTACAATTATGCATAGAAGTCAGGAAATTGTGTGTGGAAAGGATAATGAGCAGCATTGTCTGCCCAATTACCAAGTTTGCATATGCAAACAATAATTTTGCAAATCTGTGCCTGGCAAGCCTTTTTTTCCTGAAGTTGCATCAGCAGCTCTAAGGTTAACTGTAACAGTAAAGTAACCCAAAACCACCTCAACTCTGCTTCAACCCATCCTCCCTTTTTTAAAGGGAAGAAAAGCACTTCATCTGAAGGTGATTAGATGGGAAAGCACGCCAGCACAGCTCCGGAATCACCTGCCTATTGCTGGAAGGCGAACCACGTATGTGAATGCCTATGGACTCCAGTGGAAAGCCTGGGTAACTGGGAATTACGCTGCTTTTTTTTTCAGGGATTCAGACTTGTTCCTGCTCGACTCTCGGACAATCTGGGCCGCAGAAGAAGGGTGGCTGGTGTTTGACATTACTGCAACCAGTAATCACTGGGTGGTGAATCCCCAACACAATCTTGGCCTGCAGCTGTCTGTGGAAGGCATCGATGGTGAGTGTCAGACACCAACATCAATCAGTGAGTCTCTGTGTCAACAACACGATTCCCAGCCAGGGGAAGCCTTAAGTATTCACCGCTCTTTCCTTTGAATAGGATTTCTTAAGCATATTTTTCCTGAATTTGCCTAAAATGCAAATAATAATAAAAAAGATAAACCAGAGGCGTATTTCAGGTTGAGGATGTACTCAAGTGCTTAAGCAGATTGGTAACCTGTCTGGAGTCATTTCAGTGTTAGCTACGTACACATCCCCTTCCAGGTATGTAAATGCTGCTGGCTGATTTGCAGGTAGTGCAATCCAGTCAAGGAGAGAGGAAGAAATTTTGCTCTGTGCAAAAAGACAACTGAGTGATGTAGAAGGCTGATGTGAATTGGCACAAAAGGCTTCCAAATTCAAAAAACAGCTAGGAACCATTTTAATTTCCTTTGTGGCGGTAGAAATGACTAGTCAAGTCATGTCTGGTCTGGACTCCAAGGTCTGCAGCGTGCTTATGGTACAAACCCATGAGGTTTGGGAATAGGTGGGAAGACCTGGCTCTGAAACGTCTCCAGAAAGGATGTGTTTAGAATCAGGTAGGGAATTTTCCTAACTAGGTCTCAGCTAAAATGTCCTGCTGTTTTGTCTTAAAGTTAAGATTCCTAATGTTCACTTGGAGACTTGTGCAAGAAGAGCAAAGTACCCTGGATCTTCTAGGGGGTTCCCAGGACCTGCGACCATCTGGCACTGCCTGGCTACCTCACAGGAGAGGTTAAGCAAAACCTAGCTCAAGACTATTATAAATACCGTGAACGTAGTTACCCAAGGACATACTTTCATTCTCCAGATTTACATCTGTGATATCACTTGCTATTGGTTTTTATGCAAGATTCTAAATGTTTCCAGTAAGTACTATTTTGCATAATGACTGTGCAAAGCAGTTCTGAAACAGGCAACCTATGGAGAGTCTGATTTTACTCAGGAGAGCTGCGCAGATTGGTGCACAGCACAGGGTTTGTTTTAACCTGCCCTTTCTGAGTGATCAGTGAATGCAGAAACCCAAACACAGATACAAAGCAGGAGCTTCACCATGGAAGTTACTACTCCACACCCCAATGACAGATGGTTTTTGCCATCTTTTATAAAGATTCAAATTCAACCTGATTTACAAGTTAATCTTAACTCTTAAAGCTAAAACAGTAAGGCAAATTAACAGCCAAGACAAGCTTAACTCATTTTCAAACACTTGTCCTTGTTTTTAGTTTCCAGTTTCCCTCCTAAAGGAAATACTCAGAAATACAGAAGTTATGTCCACAGTCATGGCACATTCATGCAGTTGTGGTTCACGTATAGGAAAACCATCAAGACCCAGCCCAGAATCCACAGAAAGGGAGAGCTGACAGTGGGCTTAATATCTGTAAACACTATGGGTACTACAGTATCACACTCACTCTTCTACTGATAAAGTCGTCTTGTAGCTCGGTCCTCCCCCATCCTCACCTAGTCATTTTACAGCAAGTCAATCCCTTTTTCCAGCATTGAGGAGGAAGGCAGCTGATTTAGGAACGCGTTACAGATTTCAGTGGAGACTTTTCAGGATCCTGCATCCCAGGAAATGCTGCAGCTTTGCACAAGCTTACAGTAACTGTCTGCTCTATTGCAGCAATCAGGAGTGGACCCGTAAAAGCGTTCAGCCGGATCTGTCACAGAGAGAGCTTTCAAAGACAGAAATTCCCAGGTTCAGTGATAAGTGCATTCTCATCGGTTATTCAACTCAATGAAAATTAGGAATCTGTTTTCTTTTTACACTCCTGAAAAATCTAGCTGAGTTTGTAAAGGGTTGAAATAATACACAAAGTGACTTGCTGCTTTCTTAAAATAGATTAACACAATACTTTACTCAGCCTGTCATTAAAGTTAGAAAAGCCAACTTCACTGTTTAAAAAGTAAATATAGACATACAGGAGCTGATTGTCTGCTTGTCTTCTATAACCAAGTCTGCTGGCAGCACACCTTTGCACTCACATTTCTCCACCATACACGTGAATTTTTCTTTCTCTTTTGAATGGCAAGGACATGTCCTTCCTTGCTCCCCAAGTGTCATTTTGGATTTAGACCAACTGTGTGTGCTAACAAGCAAGCTGCTTTTACACCTGAACTTCATATGAAAATCATCTGCTGCAAACACAGCAGGATTTTGGTGCAACACTATATGCTTGGACAACCCTCAAAGCTTTCAGTGAATTAGAAAAACAAAACAACTCTGTATCTGTCATTACATATAGAGAACTCTAACCATGAAGCCAATACAGTCTGTGTAAAAGAAAAACTTCTGACATCACAAGCACTGTCCAGATGAAATTATACAAAAGAAATTAATTAAACTGATCTTTGTATTTCTTTATAGTCTTGCCAAATAAGTCTATCAACGTGTATAACTAGGGTGGAATCAAAGGGTATTTGTTTACTCTTAGAAAACTGGGATCAGCTCAAGCAGCAAGCAAAAGCAATGTTCCAGTGACTCAGTAGCCTTCAGCGGGCTCTCAGCCCAGCACCCGATGTGCCGTGCTCGGCAGCAGCACGTGGAAACAGCAGCTGCCCACTTCGGTTTACTTAGTTTATTACTCAAGATCCCATTTTTGACAGTATTAAGAAAGCAGGTCCATAAAAGCAGATCAAGCCGTGCCCTCTGGTTCAAGAGCAGAGCTTTAGTTCTTTTGGGAGAAGTTTATCATTGTCTAACGGGGACTGCACGTCTGTCCTTGGTTTAACCTTGCTTTCTGGATGTATAGGAAAGTTAGAAAGTGGATTTTCCCCCCATCTTTATTAAAAAGAAATACTGCACATACAGAGCATTACATGCCTTTTTCCCCCCTAAGGAAACATTGCCATCATAGTGCTCTTGAACATGACATGTTGGTGTTACATGAGGAATTAACACCTCAGTGTGAAGCTGGGTCCCCTCCCTGCATACCATTGACCTGCTCTCTAGAGACAGTAAAGGTAAAATCATTTACACTGGACAAGCCACAGCTGTAGATGAAGTTGCTAGTTTAAGCAGCTTTGGGAAGCAGAAAGGCTTCTTTGAAGGGGCAGGAGAAGCCGTAGGAGCAATACTCAGTGAGCTCCAACTCCTGCAGCTGAGCTTGTTTTCAGGAAATAAGGCTTGGATCTGGCAAAGCCTGAGCACAAGTGGAACTACTTATATATTTAGCATTAGCTACTTGCTTAAGCACTTTGTGGGCTCAGCCTCAAATGTCTAAAATGAAAACTGTTTGGACAAGTTTCCGGAAAGGAGCTTAAGTAGAAGGTGGAGAAGTTGTTGATGTGTGTCCACATATAAATCTACGTACATGGGTTTTTGCGTTTGCTATTTTTGCCCAAGCTTTCCTGGTGCCCTGCCTGAGATTAGTTTTCATTTATCTAGTTTGCAAGGCCTGGCCACGCTGGGAAATCTTCCTGCTGCCAAGCTCCCATTAAAACACCTCTTAAACCAGTCCTCTCTGCAAATCCCATGGACTGCAGCTTGGGACTCGCTGGGCTGCACAGAAAAACAGAGAGTGGACTCCAACCAAGGCTGGTCCATTTCTTGGCCTCAAGCTTTGACCACAGCCCCTTTTTTCTTGGTCTGTCACATTTATCAATCTTGGCCACACGCAAGAGCTAAGATGGAAACAATCCCTAAGGCAAATAATTTATAAGCCTTGGCATTTACTTTACTCATCCTAAAAACAGCAGTTACAGAATTATCTAGAACTACTTCAGGTTACCAGCTTCTTTCCACACAGTAGTCAGAAACTGATATGGTAAGGGAATTTTTGTCAGTGAACGGCTGCCTTTCAGGGCTCCTCTAGGAAAGCATCAGCTGTCCTCTGGCATATTTGCTCCGTGGCTGACAAGACCCAAGCTCTGTCCTTAGCAAAAGGATCACAAAAGCGACTAACATAGCTTTGACTTAGCAGCAGTACCCAGTAGCTTGGAACAGAATAATTCTAATTATCGCCCCTGCATTTCACAACGGCACCCAGGCACCCTTGGGAGGCAACAGGGAGAAACGTTAAATTGCTTTGTGGCTTTTGTAAAGAATTGATTTAATTTTACATAGAAACTACTGTTATCAAAAATAAAATTATTTTAAAAGCCCAGGATGAAGGAAGCACGAACAGTAATGAACAGTTTTCCAACAGAGTTATCGGGTACAGTAGTGCTGAGATAGAGCAATAAGCAAAACGTCTCTGAACATCTGCACTATTTGTTTCTTGCAGCTACAGTGTATCTGGAACACTGTCAACATTTCATACAAGGCATTTTTATTTTAAGTTAATAACCTTCCAGTGGGAATTTAGTGTTCCTATGGGTTGAGTTTTATGATTCCTTTTATAGGATCACTTCAAATTATAGGTTGGTGAACTTAAAGAAACCCCTCTAAAGAATGCAAGAAAAGTTAATGCTAAGCGGATTTAGGGTAAAATAATTATATGTAGGACTATTTTATGTAACTTTTACATGCAGATATAAAATGAAGTTAGCTGTGCTGAGCTGCTCGTGTTAGAAGCAGCTTTGCCGATTAAGTCCAGGCTCTTGGTGGATCAGCACATGCAGACATGCCTAGGAATCTCCCTTACCAACCAGATAGCTCCTTGTTGTCCTTACTATGTCTGCTGAAAATGAAAAGTTACTTCAAGCCCTCTTATCAGTCCATTCTGCTATTAAGGGCAAAGCATCAATCCCAAACTGGCGGGTCTTATTGGAAGGCACGGCCCGCAGAACAAGCAGCCGTTCACGGTAGCCTTCTTCAAAGCCACCGAGGTCCATCTCCGCAGTATTCGCTCCACAGGAGGGAAGCAAAGGAGCCAGAATCGATCAAAAACGCCAAAGAACCAGGAAGCCTTCCGGGTCTCAAACATCGCAGGTACAGTGCGGGGTCAGTGTTTCTGGGTGTGGGATAGTGCTCCGATGAACTTGACACCACATGGGAGTAGTTTCTCCCATATTCAATCTGCTTGTTGTCTCTTTGATCTACCACTAGCATTCTCTTGCTGGTTTGAAACTACTTCAGATTAGCAATTATTCCAGAAAAGTTAGAAAAATAATGTTTCTTTGAAAGAATGTTAAACTGAGGGATTTCTTCATCTATTTTTTTTTTTAAAAAGGCACCTAACCAGAAAAATCTCCTTTTCTCCCACATGAAATAAATTCTCATTTTGAAATGTAAGATAATTGCATTAAACCAATGAGTAAGTGATCAAAACAGTAACATATTTCAGTGGATCTGAATCAAAATGCTGTAGATTTCAGAGTCTGTGATTTTAAGTTTAGCCCCCAAAAAGTTTCATAGTCCTAGAAGTTTTGCACAGAAGAGGAAAACCCATTTGTTGCTCAGGATAACTGCAGCTATTCTGGGGGGAGCTGTGCTTCCTAATATGGAAGAAAACTCCGTCAGGCATTTAAAATAAAGACGTGGCTTAATTACAAGATACCTCAGAATAACGGGCCCTTGGTGACCTTCCCAGCAGGAACCACAGTGCAGGGACAGTGGCAAATTCCAGCTCTATTTCTGCAAGCTTCCTCATGGAAGGAGAGCTTGGAAGAGGTGGAAGGAAGAGGACAGCGTAGGGCACAGTATCACCTTATGCACCTGCCTTCCACCTTGGGTTGCTTGGGGCTCCCTGCAAGGCTGTGGGAGAACTCTCTGCCATCGGTTTCGTTGCAGCTTCCCTACATTTAGTCAGGTCATTCCTGTGGTAGGACTAATGATGTTTTTCTGCAGCCCTGGTGATAGGTGTGGCTTATCTGACCTGCACAGATGTACGTATTTCTGTGCCTCTCACTTGAAATCCTACAGTCTCTTAAAATGGTTTTCCATGGCTTATGTTTCCGAGCTCTGCGTTCTGCAGTCCCCCAAGCATAGATAGTCTGCATTTAAACGTGCATTTCCGTCATCTGTTTGCTATATCAATTCAATTTTTAAAGGATGAGTAGTGGACAGAAGAATTTCTTACTTCTGCAAATAGGTTAGAAAAGTCCCTGTAACCAGTGTCCTGCTTCCAGCCTGGGGACCCCATGTTGAGTTAGTTTCCAAGAGCTGAAAAAATATTTTGTGGTACTTCTACTCGGGTCTCCAGCTCAGGCTCTACATCCAGGACAGACACAACTTTAAAACTGCACTGATAGTCACGGTTGTTCAGATCCACAATTCAGACCCATGCTTTATTCTTTGGCATTGTCACCCATTGCAAGAAGTCTGTAATCTGGATCCAGCTGCACTGGACAGAACAGATTTCACATTGCCTTGGTGTCATATGTTGCATTTGTAGGCCTGAAGGTCTATCAGCAGTAACAAGGAGACACTAAAGAATATAGAAAATAGGTAAAGGGTGCTTTTCCCTGTCACTCTTTTCACAGGTTCTCTTTTTATATAAGAGGCAGTAACCAGAGAGATCTGGTTTTTGCCCATATGAGGTCACAGGAAGCCCAGGGGAAAAATAATAATAAAAAAAAAAAAAGTTATTTTCCCAGGCATTCTTTGGCTTTGCACAAAAAGCCAGAGGGGCATTTCTTATGTATTGAACCCAGCCATTATTTTATGACTACAACTGTGTTAAAAAAAACCCAAAACAACAAAAGAAAGCGACAAGCGCAACAGATGAGCACTGACACCTCGGTCCCTGTCGCGGCATGGCTGAGGGCCGTAGGTGCTGGGGCAGCCCAGCCTCACTGGCCCCTTCCCCTCTGCAGAGAACAGCAGCAGTGACCAGCGCCAAGCCTGCAAGAAGCACGAGCTCTACGTCAGCTTCAGGGACCTGGGGTGGCAGGTAAGGGCTGCGAGCGACCGGGCTGTGAGCTGCCGTGCCTTTGCACATCACTTACTGAGCTGCAATAGCGAGATCAAGGCAATAACTGGATTTTTTTTTTTTTTTATCCCTGAGGGGGAAAAAAAAAAAGTATATTACCTTTAGTATGGTTAAGAAGTGCTTCAGCAAAGCTAGGGTATACAAATATTTAGTGTGATATTGGCTAGAAACTCAACACACTCAGGTCTTTTTGAGAAACTGTGGCCCTGAATTTCCTCTGGCAGTGCTGAACGCGCTTACGGCTCTCCAGTTTCATCTGTCAGTTCTTTTAGATGCTGGTAAAGGCATTTTTATTCCTGAAAGCTTGTACCTGCATTTCAGCGATGGTTGAAGTGGTCCTTGTGGACAGCTGGGTTAAAAAAACTAAACCCTGCAGTTCAGGACTCTTACGAGCATGTTTCCAAAGTGGGATACGTCCCTCCAGGAAAAGCAGCTGATTTAGAGGTGTGTAAGCATTAGAAAGGCCAGCGTACCACATTTTTATTTGGCAGGCTACTGAAATTGTATGTAGATGTATGAATTGTTAGATATACATGCTGTTCTACTTTGTTTCACTGTACGTTTGTCTGTCTCCACAATCTAACGTCTCCAATTTAACCAAGGACTGGATCATCGCTCCAGAGGGCTATGCTGCGTATTACTGTGAAGGAGAATGTGCTTTCCCGTTGAATTCATACATGAATGCTACAAATCATGCCATTGTACAGACACTGGTAGGTGCACTGTAGCTCCTTGTACAGAGTGATTTCTGATAGGTGCTACTCAGAAGTAAGTTTATACACAAAAAAAAAAAAAAAAAAAAAATCTCTAAGCTAACAAGGGAAGGAAGGTCTGCATTAGCTCGTCCAGATGCCTGCAGCGTCTGGCTCAACATGTCTAGCCAAGTGGCCTGAATTAATAGTTGGCTAGGAACTACCCTGCCTTGCTGCAAGCGTTGACATGCTCTCTCCAGTTTAAGAGAGCCCTATGATACACATCTTAATGGTGGTACTGTCCCACTGCACGGGACAGAAAGAGCTGGAAGTGAGACCAACCATCAGCGTCTCTTGGAAAGACTCTGCGAGGGTCCACTGTATGCTGCTGCCAAAAGCAGATTTGGGAGCAAACTGAGGAAGGGGTCAGTGAATCCCAAAATTACACCACCCAGCTGCTCTGTGGGTATATTTGTTTTATGAAATTGCGTGAAGATGTCCAGATGGGAGCCCCGAGCTGGCGTGTCCTCACAACACAGTGTGTATGCTCCCGGGGACAGTTGGCTGGGGGCCACTCAGCCCCAGCTGCATCACCAGAGCCAATGCACCAGTGCTCTCGGCATGGGCCAGGAGACACGCTGGTCCTGAGTACCCTGGCTGTGGAGCACCCCCAGCTGACCTCCCTGGGCACCCTCGCCTACCCAGCTCGTTCCAGTTTATCGACCCAGGGCCCCTGCACACATCTGCAGGGCACGAGGAGCTCGCTCCACCTTTTCATCTACATCCCGTGTCCTCTGCATATCTAAGGGACGATGTTGCAAAAAGTACTAGGGAAACTAGAAGCATCTATGTTTCCAAGGGAATAAATATCTGGCTGTTTTTGTCATGGTAGATTGCTTTTTATTTGCTTCTTCCCCCTCCAACAGCTGGGAGCACAGGGGACCAGAGCCCTTGGCGCCAGCTGGGTCTCGGTGCTGCTAGCTGCAGGGACAGGGCCCCCGCCCAGGGTTGATGGGATTTCTCACAAAACCTCGCCCGCACGTCCCACAGAGTTTATCGTAACTGGTACACTTCTGCAGAATTCTGACTGCTCTGACAAATGGGAATTTTCTAATGAAAACCTGCTTCACTGAAAGATTTCCAACTAGGTCTGACTTCGGTGGGTGCCTCAGCCCCCGTACACGGAGGGGACATCTCAAGATGTTTGTACACAAAGCCAGGTGTTCCAAATATGTCTGAGCGAGTGTATGGGACAGACACAAAGTTGCCTGGGAAAGAAGAATACGTGGGGAGGAGAGGGGAAAAATAAATCTTAACGTGCCTCTACTTTCATTCCCCAGGTTCACTTTATAAACCCAGAGACTGTGCCGAAACCCTGCTGTGCTCCTACACAACTCAATGCCATCTCAGTGCTCTACTTTGATGACAGCTCCAATGTTATCTTAAAAAAATACAGGAACATGGTGGTACGAGCATGTGGCTGTCATTAGATTTGTAAGAAAGAAAAAAAAAAAAAAAAAAAAGTTATTTGTAAAGAGTGGTTTTCTACAGCGATGTGGGGGAGGAGAAGAGATTAGCACTCCAGCAATGGGTTTAAAAAAAATCCCGAACAGTTTTTAGGACTGGGCTTCTGAAAGTTCAGACAATGGAACAGTTTCTGGATTTAAGTGGCATTTGAACACATTTTGTTTGAGTTTATTACAGACAATGAGCTTGTAAACTGAAACAAGCAAGAGAAACCATTTAAAACCAAATCTGCCTACAAAATTGGCTCCTACAATACATACTTTTGCAAATGGGTCTTTCTGAAGATTGCAAACTCACCAGTGTTGATTGTGAGTTAAAAAATAATAATCTATCCAAGGTGAAAATGTGCTGTGACTAATAAGCATGTGTAGTTCCTGTAACTCAGTTTGCAATAAAGTAAGTGAACAAAATATACCTGGAGTGAACAGGTATTTTGTTAGAGAATTACCACCTCCATCCCTCTGTTTGCTTCAATTTCATAAGCAAAAGCGAAGATTAATTACATGCAACTTCCAGTTTTAAACTACAGTAGCAAAAGCTGTATCTGGATTAATGCAAGTTCAAAGGACAGATCAGTCTAAGAAAGAAAAAAAAAAAAAAAAAATCTAATTGGCAAGCAAAAGAACTGAAGAAAATAATTCCAAAAAGCAAGACTTTTTGGGTATGCTTTTTTCATCCAAGAGGGAAGGAAATTTCCTCTAGCAACCAGAAAGAATTTGAATTTGCTATGAACTTGAAATAGGAAAGCAGGAAAAAGTTAAGAAATGGGGATTAAACCTAAACGTTTAGCTGGAGTATGCTACGCAGTTACGGAGTTGTGAAAGCCAGCTAAAGACCCTGCTCCTGTTTAGAAAGTGTCCATTGACTTCACTGACAGAACGAGTTCCAATGCTTTTGTGAAAACATGGAGGCTCAGGCGCAGAAGGTGCCGTAAGCTGGGATGTACACCCACCACCACACAGACTCAGCTAGAAACGAGCTAGGAAACCCTGCCGCCCAGGGTCAGTGTTTATGATAAACCCCTGCTCTATTATTGGCTTAATCTTTAAAAAAAAATTAATTAATTAATTAAAAAATAAATCACTTTCAAGAGCCACACCAACAAGCTGGAACCATGAGCAAGAAAATATCCCCTCAAGGCTTTTCTTTTTCCTTCTTTAAAAGTTGCGGGTTACACAAACATTGCACTTATGTAATTAAAACTCAATTAAAGTTGTTGTGAATAAGAATACAAAGTAGCAGTAACCAATCACAAACACATTCAAAACTTTGGCATACGTTGTGATTACAAAAGTAGAATTGGCATACATTTCACCAGAGAGATGAAAAAGAAAATTCTGTCCAATAAAACACCAGGTCCACAGCACAGGCAGCTCTAAATCTCCGAACTTCAAAAACCTAAACCTCCAACAGATGGGTCCAGAACATAATAAATCCCTGGAGATGGTTCTCTGTGTGCGGCGAGTGGACAGGGTGATGGAGCCACAGTGGGAACTTGGCTCCATGTCTTGCCTGAGAGGAGAATTACAGAAAGAAGATAAATGACCACAACTGCCTGATTCTGGAAATCAGTCATTGCTCTTCTTCCTTTAAGTCACAGATCAAATCCAGACCAGATGCCTCGCTTTAAAAAGAATAAGCAAAAGAAGAAAAAAATTACTGTCTATGAAATAAATTGGAAACTTCTTTCTGATGGTCTAATTCTAATCTTATTTAAGTCAATTGGTGTAGGAGTAGGCTTATGGGAAAGTAGAAGTGTCTCCATGACAGGGGCAGGTTTTGGACCGAGGCCTCGGTGAGCAGTTGCTACATTGCCAGATGTGCCAGCTTCCAACCCAGGTGACTCAAACATCTGCAGGACCGGCCTCACCGTGGCACACACACTCTGCAGGTGTGACTCCAGCAAGCTTCCGAACTGCCCCAAGGTGAGGCTTTGGCCGAGTAGGTACAGCCAGCCAAACTCCAGGACAGCGGCTGAAGACCATCTTCTCCCTGGAGCCTGCAGTCAGAACTGCCCTCGGTGCATCTCGGAGTGAGGTACTGAAATCACAGATCGGAAGCGTCTTCTGACATCGTATACGTATGTACACCAGTGCTTCTGTCAACCTCCTAAAGGAAGTTAAGGTGCTGCCTAGAAAGTTAAAAGCTAATCAAGCCTGAACTTCCACTATTTAGTAGTCATGGATTAGTTTTTCTTGCGGGTGTTTCAGTGTTGGTGGTCACTGCATTGGTGTATTGCATTTTTAACTTGGACCACAGTATCTTGCTGTATAGGATTCATATATTAAATATTTTGTGGGGATTGTTTCTGTTTTGTTTGGGTTTTTTGTTTTGTTTTTGTTTTTTTTTTTAAACATAATAACAGGATTTCTGTTGCTAGGCTCAACATCAGCTTCACTGTTTGTACATTTTTGTGTAAATAGTTGTCACAAGCGGAAGAAGAATTATTTATTTCCATCTCTGAATTCCTTTTCAATCACATCCAGGAAAAGCTATTCTCGGTTCCTAAACACATTTGTTTCCTTATTTAAGAAGATATTTATTAACAGTTGGCAAAAATGCATACACGTTTCTGGTTCTTTTCATAGAGCAGTTGTCAGAAGCCTTTTGTACAAACTAGTAAAATAAAACATTGCAGCTTTACAAAAGATACCCCAACGACATTGTGTATCCGTGTGGTTATTCTCCCTATATCCAAAAAACGTTTCTGACTGGGCAATATTTCATCTCGAGCCTCTGTTTTCATGTAGATCAATCTCTATGTATGGGCAAAATCAGCACATGTTGCTATTTGGTGTGACTCGTTCAGTCCAAATACAACAGAGAGGGAAGAATACAAAAAAATATGAATATGTTTTGCAGACTGCGCTGCAAAGATCCATGATTGAATTATAGTGCAGCTGTCAGCAGCTGTTTCAAAGAAGCAGGGGGTAAATTAGTTCTGTTTACTGCTAACATAGTTCAGAGATTTAGTCATCCCAATAAAATTATAGAGGCACAAGAAAGGAAAAAAGAAACTCCAAGGAAACATCAGCCAAGAAGCTGACATTTTCTAATTTAGATTGTTTTAGCATATTTCAGAGATGCTGCTGGCATGAGGTTTCCTACTGTGGATACCACACCGCATTGCTATGGAGGCAGCTGAAAAAAATAATGGTCTAAATCCCTGTATTAACTAAACATTATATCTTCAGGGCATAACAGCAATGTTGGGGTTCTTGTTTACTTTGAACCGTGAACGGAGTTGTGCCAGTTTATGTAGATGTATTTGCTGATCCAGAGTATTAAATCATCAGCATTTTGGAGTTAACTACCATCTCTTACAAGTGATTACAAATTCATAAGTAAATTTGCTTTGTGCACTGATCTAAAGTCCAGCAAAGCATCAGTGGAAAGACCTTTATTGACCTAAACTCAGGTTTTGTATGCTTAGACTAATTTGAGAAGGAAGATCCTCTGGTATTTCTCCGTATGGTCCGAATTCCCTGGATTTAGACCCAGTGTAAGTCAGAGGTAGTTCCAGCAAGAGGACAATTTTTTTTTTTAAAAAAAAGCCAAAACCAGAAAAAATCATCCTGCTTTACAGTGCCAGTCTTGCAGCCAACAGAAGCTTTACCACTAACTTCAACACGTCCAGCCTTATATCATGAAATACCGGTTGGTTTCCAGCTCTGCCACAAACACACACAACTTGCTGGATGTGCCTCGTAGCAGCTTTCCCAGCCCGGGAGCCAAAACTCCGTTCCCGAGCCGGCTGCAGCCTCCCCTCCGTCCACAGCGCTACTGCGGCTTTGTGTCCTCGTCTACTGTTCTGGAAGAGGAGTCCTCGACACGAATCCGTATGCTGCCATAAACTGGCAGGGCTGTAAAACTAGTGAACCAGCTTGAAAACGGCTAGATTTATCTGTGTAATGACATTTTAAAGCACATTTAAAACATTTTATAGATCAGTTATTTTAACTTCCTTTCAGGCCAGGCTTTGAGGATGTTCTGTTTGCCTAATTGAGCTGTTTTAGATCTGTGCCAGTACTGACAGTTGGATCCTTCTGTCCCGACTCAGGAAACTGCCTCCATTGCTGCCAGTGTTCATATAATAAAAGATAATTATTTAAGTAAGCTTTATTTTAAGATTTCTGATTTTTATGGAAGTGTCAGCTGTAAAGCCTAAAACCAGAGAGGGAGAGCAGAGCTCGCAGAAGCACAGCTCCGCAGGATTTCCTCTGCTGCTCTGTTCAGTCCTTTCAGCTCAGCCTGCGAGGGGAACAAACGCTTTCTGGAGAAGTAAAACCAAAAAGACTCATCCTTTGAGTTCAGAATTTGCATCCTCTATGTTTCCATCCAAACACCCTGCTTGCCGACTTCCATTGCTGCCACAAACACATTATTCTCTGCATTCAGTCATTCTTTTGGAGAGAAATCCTGCCCAATTAAGCTAAAAGGAGCCTGTTTGAAGTTTTTATTTATCAGGTAATGATTGACAAGACCTTGAGGCAAAAACTAGGAGCACTTTATACCGCAGTCATTTATTACCAAAGTAAAAAAGCAACACAAATGGGTTATTAGGGCCACTTTGAGTTACTCTGTTTTAAATAAAAATATCTATTCCCTTTTTCTGCTTAATGCAGTAGAATTTGTATTCCTGAACCAGCAGCTAAGAAAGATCAGAAGTTTTGGATAACACACTGATTTGTTTCCTAGTGTGCACGCTGGTTTTCCTAGGGTCTGTTTGCTGACCAGGCAGTAGGAGCAGACTTTTAAATTTTAATGTATTGAGAGTTATTTTGATATTGTGAGGTTTGCCGCTTTAGACAAATCTGCCGTTTTCCCCAATTAATAAAATCCTGGTGTTTTAATTCTTTCCATAAATGAAGACAGTACAATCTTTAAACAGCTAGAGTTTGGTTTTATATTTAAAAGGAAAACAGAACAAGACGTGGTTAGATTAATCGGCTTCACTTTTTTTTTTTCCCCATCAGGGAAAAGTACCAGGGAAACTAGGGGAGAAGAAGGGGCTGCAGCCTTGGTCCCACAAACCCTTACAAAGGCAGCTTTGCACTTGACTAACGTTCGCAGGCATGGTTAAGCACGTCACCGTTGGCAGGATCAGGCTCTACATGGGGCTGCTTGAATTAACCTCACCCCCAGAGAACTGGCTTGCTTGTCTGCAATAAAACCCAATCCCAGGCCAGTCAGCAGTAATTTGGGGAATGGAGCGTTTGTGTCTGGAATTGGGAGGGGCGAGTGGTGGTACTCACTGCAACGTCCATGGCCTTGCCCGTAATTAAAAACATGCACTTACCCTTTCTGAATGGGAAGCTGAAGTGATTCCAGAGTTCGCAGCTCTGTGCTGCTGATAACTCCGGGCTAATGGCCTTATTTTAAGCAGCTCTTAAGGAAAAGGAGGGGATGCCAGGACCTCAGCAGATCTGTTGTGCACGTCAGCACCTGTAGCTCAAACCCAGGACTTCAGGTTTATGCTAAATTTTCAGATTTGGGATGTCGCTGTGGCTATGGGGTATAAAAAGCCCCGCAGAGACACTGGGAGCCTTTCAACCTGGCTCCCCTTCTTCCCTTCCATTGCAGGAAGGAGTAGTGGTAGTGGCCAGACACTCATGGTGACACCAGCAAGGTGACCTTTGGCTCGGCTAATGAAGGCAAACTGCTCCAGGCTGCTGGATTTATTCCCGCACCATTTGTCGCTGCTGTGTCAGGTGCTTCGTATAAAATTTGTGGAAGCAGAGACATTCAGTGTCTGGATTCGGTTATGAAGGGTCAGAGCTCAAAGATATCATTTCTCAGGTCCCAACAATTTAAGCTGGTTTGCTCAGTGTTTATAACAAGCTGTAGACAAGAGAGGAGAGGTTGATGGCTCTACATCTATCTGGCTTGGACAGAAGGACTAGCCAGCCACTTTAAATAAATAAATAAATAAATAAATAAATATTTGGGCAATGGCTTAATGAGAACAAATTTCTCATTTTAGCATCTATCTTTGACTAAATACTAAGCATACAAGAAAGGAGCACAAACCAACATACTCGGCTGATCCAAAGCTGACATATTAGAAGTTTTACTTCCAATTTATTAATTTCTCACAGTGATCTATCTACTGCCTCTACTAACTAATATTTGGTTCATGAAGCTAGAATCTAGCACTTAAATCCACTGAATTGAGTTGTTCTTCCTTAACAGGGAATGACCTGGATGGACTGCAGTTTTAGGACTTGGTTAATTACTACAAGGACATTATTTCGTGAAGCCTCACGGCTAAATCTCAGAGTGGACAGCAAGTAGAGGTGGGGTCAGGCATTTGTGAGAAGCAAGAGTGCAGCTACTCACTTTGAAATCTGTCTTGCAGGGCTCCCCTGGAAACCCAGCCAGTGGTTTTGGTGAGAAGGAACATTGCGCTCAGAGGTTGGGCCACCATTGACTCAGAGCAACTTTAATCAAGAGATCTTTTTTTCCTAACAGGAAGGCAGACTTTTTTTTTTTCCTCCTCTCTTTTTTTAAATTAGAGAAACACACAAGTGATTCCAAGTTCAGCCCATCAGTTGTTTTGGTTTCACATGACTACTGAGAAATCAACTGTAAAAGCTGGTGCAGTTACACACTCACATACCACGCACAGAACATGAACTATAAATACTGGCAGGGAGTCTGGTTTAAGAAGCTGCAGTTAAAGTTGTGTCAGAACAGCCCTCAGAACCCCCATTTCCAGAGATTTATATTGCAGGGGTGGGGAGGGAATAAATCCGATTTTGCTGGAACATTGCCTACAACTTCTCAGCCATAAAGCCTTTATTTATGGCTGTTACACAGCATGAAGGATTCAATTTGTCCTTTGTTATGAATTTCAGTGGATCATGTAACTGTTAATTTCCAGATATTCTAAAAAAAAAGTTAGTATTTTTGGTTTGCAGGAAAAAACAAAGCGCTTCATAGTCCATACCAGTGGAGATGTGCTTAGACCACACTTGATAGAGACAGTACAGCGTGGCCCTAAAGTCCTGCAGTTTCTTCCACTTCCTCCACAGAGGAGGATGAAACAAGGTAGTGAAGGACTTCCACGAGGTTGGTGTGCTTGGGGATGAAGTCTAGGCTCTAGATTGAGGTACCCCCACCACAGCCTCCACCACATCAGCCATAATCTTCCAACCATTTCAGTCTTTAGGCAGGAATGGCAGCCAGCTCCCTTCGAGAGCTGCTGGAGGGACTTCTACTCAAAATCAATAGCTCCAGCTCCACAGGAGTAGGGGGAAAAACATAACCAATTCAAGGCAGACTGGATCTGGTCTTCCTAGCTTTATGAGATTTCCTGCTTCTAGTAGCAGCTGACAACAAGATGCCCAATAAAAAACATCACAACCAGAGAGATGTGTGTCTTCAGCAACACACCGCACTTTGCAGCCCGATTCCTCTGCAGTGGTAGTGTGGAGTCGCAATGACAAGCCTATTAATTAGCACTTACAAAGCATCCTCTCTTCAAAGCCTTTTTATTGGTATTAGTTAAAAAGGAAAATTGTATTTTGCATTCATTTATTTCTGTTTCTCATCTGGCTCAAGAACAAGCCTTGGAAAACCTATTGTTTGGGCAAGAGGTAACAGCCTCAAGTTAAAAGAGATGGAGACTCCTTCCTGGGAGATGTGGGAGACTGACAGCAAATTAAGCCCACAAGTCAAATATTATGTTCTCCAGATGGGAGTCTTTGAGGAAGCAGATCTGGTTTTCTGCTGCAGCACCTCTCAGAAAATGAAAAGAAAAACATCTCCACTGACACTGCAGGATACTGGAGTGGCTTTTGCTTCATTTCCAGACCACGTGCCAGACATACTCTGGTATCTTCTCAGATGTGTCCTCCTTCCCTTTATGAGAAGAAGTAGAAGACCAGGGGAGTGTCATGGCCATGATTCACCTACCTCCTCTTGAAAGATCCTCAGCAGATGGAGAGCTGAAACAGCTCATCAGAATTGTCACTATCCAGGTCAGTCCTTGGCACATCAAACAAACATAGGATTGATAAGCAGTTTGTAAGAACATGGTGCAGGTATTCTGTGGCTCCCTACCACATGGCAACCAAGACACAACATCCCTCTTCTGCAGATACACTGAGACAAGTTAAAATCCTTCAGTGTAAATGACCAAAGAACTGTGTAAGCTATATGCTTTCAAGAAAGACTTGGGATACTGATATCCCTACAGCAGGAACACTTGCTAGACAAAGACATGAGCATAGGCACCCTGCATCTGGTTGCAGAGCATCCCTCCTTTATTATGAGGGGAACTGTTTTTCCAGTAGGGCTCTAAGGCTGAGGGCAATACTTCCTATTTCTTGTTAACAAAGTAAGCATTAATGAGCTTTGCTGTTCCCACTGCTTCTTTATGGCAGCACAATATAGTTCTCCCATTGGTGGGGAGAGCAGTAAACTTGACTACAGACTACCAAGCATCTAAGGCCCTTAATAAAACTGATGGCACCAAGCATTGTGCTATTAGAGAATGAGACTTGCGATGCTGTTTAGAAGAGAAGGTATTTCAGATGCATGGAGGTCCACTGGACACAAGCAAGGAGAGAGACATCCAAGACGGGCTGATGGGGAGCCATTGATTGTACTGGATGGCTGCAGAGAAGAGGACCAAACACTGGGAAGGCACAGATGGTTCTTTTAGCACTTGCAAATGAGCTAGTTCCAACCCTTCTGATGTTTATTTTCCACCACTAATTTCAAGCCATCTTCCTGAACTGCTTGATTTTTTTTTTCCAGTTCTTAGCCTGCTTTGGCAAGTGCTGTGCTTTGGATACCCTTGCACCCACACACGTATGTGTGCTTACATGTTTCTACTACATACATGTGTGTATATACAATTAAGAAAACCAAAGTAACTTGACTACTGCCTTAAGAAGTGGGGAGTCAAACCCTCCTCCAGGTTTGGAAAAGGGCTTCAAAACCTACAGTAGCTTCAAGCAAAGCCTATAAAGTAGCAGAAGGAAAGAGGAGAGGAAAAAAATCACCACAAAATGAATAAGCACACTGTCCTTTTGCCAGACAACAGATTTCTGTGAATCAAATTGAGTATTTCTGCTGATGGTGCTAACCTTAAGTTACACACTTACAGAAAATGACAGAACATACCCAACATCTCTTTTGTTATGTCTCCAAAACACCTTCCAGAGCACTTCCTTGCATACATGTACAGGCATCACAAACAGAAACAATTTGTCCCTCACTGGTCCTGCTGCCACCTGGGCTTTGATGCACCTGTAAAGGCTCCCTGGTTCTGGAGCCAGGTGACAACAATACCTCATTTGATTTAGCTTTAGCTTTCAGATCTCTGGAAAGTGGCAGAAACAACCCCATACATAGGTTACCACAGAGAAAACTGTTGACATCCAAATCTCTGTTTACATACAGATTCTGAATGCAGCTAGATTTTAATGAGGTTTTATTGCTTTACAGGAAACACGACTTCCCAAACACACTACGGACACAAACACATCCCAGACATGACGTGCTGTGTGTTCAACAGCTCTTTCCTGTGAGCTTCACTGTGCTATGTGGTCACAGAATCACCAGAGAGACTGCACCTACTGCTCCCACTGCTTAACACTTCCAAAAGGTGATTTTGGTTTATTATAATCTGTATGACAGTAGCAACCTCAAGATCTCATTCCAGGCTCAGGATCCCCCAGTTTTATCAGCCTCTACTTGAAAATGTATGAGTTCATTGGACAGAGGCATGGCGAACCTTTCCACCTCCATTCCCTGCCTCTGAAGGGAAGGTAAGAATGAGCAGCTTGCCAAAGGTCTCACACACACACTTGCAGGAGAGTTTTCTGGGTCAAGGACTGAGCAGGCTTTCGCATTATAGTATACACAGTATAAAGTATTTAATCATCATCTGCCCCTCCCACCCTCCTCTACATATGAAAATCTTCTGGAAAAAAAAAAATGACAGCTACTTGATCAGTGCACAAAAATACTGAGCTACAGTTCTTTCCTCTTCAGTCAAATTAAGGAGAGACCTTTTTTGTGCAGTGACGACTGATAAACATTATGCCCTATACTTCAGGTCTTCACTGACGAGGCCTACCTTAATTGCTGCTTCCCGTTTGCTTTGGCCTCTTCTCAAAGCAAGCACCACATATAATTGCACACTGAGGGAGATGTCTGCCTCTGATTTGTCTGACCAGTTTCTCCCAACAGTAATTTAGGAGTGTCCCTGTTGGTAGTAAGCTTAACCAGCAAACGAGAGCAGCTTTAGGATTCGGCCATCTTCCCAAAACCAAAGGATTTTCCCTGTTCAATAGGATGTTGCCACATTAGGCTGCCAAAACTGTTCATTGTGCTGTGGGTTGTTGGCCAAAATGAAGCTCAACTGCTGGCTGAAGTTGTACTCATTAAGGTCCCCTCATCTTCGAGGGCAGACACGAGAAACACAGGGCTTGGTCAGGCATCACCAGCACGTTCCTCTGGGGACAGCCCACCATGCACATCTCAGTGCCAGCGCCATGGGTTTCTCACTGTGCCCTGGCCTCTTTCACCACTATCCAGTCCGCTTAGCTCAGGGGAAAGTCCAGCATATTCACAATCACTCAACAACTTAAGGAAGGGACACTGCTGGAGAACACCGAAACCCCCAAAGCCACCTGGTGATGCAGCCAGCCAGTGCCCGCAGCAGCCTGCCAAGCTCCCCTCTCTGCCCCATCCATTTTCTTCCCCCATTTACACAATCACATTAATGTGAAGAGCAACACCAGAAACTTTGTGGTAATGGGACTGGAGTTTCTCAGTCGAGTTTATTTCAACACATTAGAATACTAGATATCCACCGAGTTATATATAGATACAGCTGCATTATAGGGGGGAAAAAAAAAAAAAAAAAAAGAAAAAAGAAGAAGAGAAAGAAGAGCCCTATACTTCTGAAAGCCACAAGGCCATGAAGATAGATTATCTGAATTACTGTCATTACCGAAATTGCTAGCTAAAGAAACTTCCAAGCACCATGCATCACTTTAGCAGTTTGACTATAGGAACCACTGTAATTACAAAGTATTTTAAATCATGCCAGTACAAACAAGACCTGGAAATGGAAAATACCGTGCTAGTCATTGCATCTGGAAATTAATGGTTGGCATGGAAATGCATGGAACTGGTTACTCATGCTGAGCAGTGGGCACGGTGAAGTCATGTCCACCACCGCTCCTGACTACCTTTGACTACAGGCAAAGGTTATTTCCACAGTCTCACCCACACTTCTGGCAGCCTCCAAATCCATGCCCTGCTTGGGATTTAGAGAGCTGGCATCTCTGTTAGGGGAATCTCGGCTCACAACATCTCTGAGTGCCAAGAAAGGTGTGACATGCAAAGGCCAAACGGCAACACAAACCACACCAGCCCTGCTCCAGGCATTAAGTAGGTGCCCTTCACTCTGTTAGACAGCTTGCCCAGAGATATAGTGGATTCCTGGAAAGGACCAACGCTTGGACTCATGGTAACCACACTCAGAGGTCATCCATAGAGAATATATTTTTCATTCCCTCCAAAGCTTTGAGGGGAATGGAGAGCCATTTCCCTTCTGAAAATACATAAATACATATATCTGATGGGTTTTTGTGATCCCTACAGGAAGTCCAAAAATCAACATTGCCAAAACCACTCATCTCGAGTGAATGCTGTCATTCTCTCTTGCAAGATCAAAGCAACATTTAAGTCAAGTAATGCACAGAGGCATTTTAGTGAGGCTATTCGGAATAACAAGTTTTAAGAACTTGTTTGTAATCAAGTCAGTTCCATTAAAAAGGGGAAAAAAAAAAAAAATCTTTACAGCAACTTCCACATTCAGCGTACATGCCCCAGGCAAGGCAAGCATTTCTCCCCAGTCTCCGTAAGGGAGAGACAATGCAGAAGCTCATCCATTTACATGACACCTAGCGTGCTACAGCCCCAGTACACAAGCAGACAGCTTCCTCCCCCAGCCCCACGGTTCCAGGTGCAGGTGCGCACACCAACAGGACCATCCTGCCTTTGTGGGCTGCGCTCCCTCATTGCACAACATCCTGAGAACTAATCTCCAAACGCCATCAGCCTGGAGAGTGGCTGTCCTTATCTACTGCAGAGCAGCTGTTGCGGACTTCTGTCTACAAGATCAAAGGAGAGCCTATTCCAATGAGCCAGCATTACTCAGAAAGCTGGAATCAGCTTGCTCCGGGATAAAGCTCACCACGTCCCGCCCAGGGCTGGGGTGCAGACCAGCAGTATCACTCCAGCCAGAACTGCGGGCTGAGCTCTGCTGCAAAGCAGCTTTCAAAGGCACAGCATCGCTTCCTACTCTTATTTCTGCACCCCCTGTTCCAAGTGATGCTTTTGGTCACCTACATGGATAAAGCAACACCCACTCTTCCTTGAAGGACAAGCTCGTGCTACAGCAGCAATATTCAAAAATTCAGGATTATTTTGTCTGCAGGGTGGGAAGAACTTGCAGGAACATTCTCTACTACATGTTGTACTCAACCCTGGCAGCGAATAGAGCAGAGAGGGCAGCAGCACAACAAGGCACAAAACACATACCAGCGGAGAGGTTTTGCTAACCACAGCAAGCCAGGCAACTGCCTGACTTGTCTCTGTACGTAACCAGCCCCAACCCTGGTCACAACCAAGAAAAAGGTGAAGCTAGAGTAAGTCAAGCACTTGAATAGTAATTAAAATAAAATTACTCTAAAAACACAGCATAGAAACTCCTCTCACAGGATTCACACAGTATTTTAAGCTTCACAGATCAACCCCAACACCTCTGCTTCCAGACTCGTAACCAGACTAGCTGAAGACCAACAGGTAAAGATGGAACAGGCTGTTCACCTGCTGTGTCCCACACATGGTGGCAGCTCCGCCCAAGACTGGGCCCCTTCAGACGCTGCTTCTAGCTATGCCCCCACATCAACCACAACGCCATAGTCCTCAGTCATTCCAAACTACGATATCATCTTATTCAGGACTACAAAACATAAAGCTTACCTCTCCAGTACCAGATGTGACCTTTTTCATTTCCCCCACACAGAGCCTTCTCAAGAGAAGCAGGCTGCAGCATCAAGGTAGCACCAGCACTTTGTCCTTCCAGGGAAAGGAGACTTCACACCTTCTTGAAGTCACTGAAGCACCAGAGACCATAAAACTTTTCACCTCCTCAGGACAAACACCACTCTCTAACCTGGCCTCCAGCACCAAGCTCTCCACTCAACTTCTCAGGGACTGGTTCAAAGCCCTGTAACTCAGTCCTTTCTGGGAGCTTGTGATTTTCACCTCATTTGGTGATAATTTACCCATCAGGTTTTCTCAGTCACAAGGCACCATGTCCTCTCCCCCAGGTGGTATAGCTTAAGTACAGAGGAGCCTATATCTGCCCTTCTCACAGGCTCCAACCCCAAGGAGCTCACTAATGAAGCAATCATCCATATACTAGGTGCATGCTGGTGTTCACCTTCACCTAACTGCATTGTGTCCTTACACAGCCTTTCACAGGCTCCTTTGCTGGCCACAAGCAGCCACCTGCATGCTTGGCCCCATGGTGGAAGGACTTTCTGCCCTACATCGCTGTGGGGACCGGGAAGAACCTGTCTCTGTCCTGCCTCCCTCTCCCCAGGGCTCTCGCAGCCAGGCCTTGTCCCATCACCGGCAATGAGAGGCAGGAGGGCCAGGCATCCCTCTGAGCGGGAGCCTGGGCTGCTTTCACATGGCCAGCTGAGCAGCTGGGGTGTATCTTGTGAAATCATTGGTTCCCTGGAAAGCCAGGTGTAGAAAAGGTAGATTTTCCACATCCCACGGCTGGTTTATAATAAGGATTGCTCCCAGGATAGTCCTCTCCCAAGCTTGTCTAGAAGGTCGGGGGGCCCCACATCTGCAGAGGGCTTGGGAGCCCTGCCCTTGTGCGTGGGCGTACGCGCACAGCCTCAGATGCCCAAGGCTGCACATAAGGAGGTTTGGTAGAGGCACAGAAACCTGTTTCCCCTCACACGTTATTTGAAAAAGCAATCGTAGGCTGTGCTATCTTCCCCCCAGTCCTGTATCAGCCTCCCAAGCACTTCCGCATCTTCCTCTAGAGCCACAGCTCGTACGATTAGCATCACTTTAATGTGGTCTTTGTTGTTTCTGCATCTGGGTTCCACATTTAAGCATCCAGCACTTTGTGATGCAATGGGGATAGGGTGACAGCAGGCTGAAGTGCTTAACTGGTTGTTTACCAGTTCCCCTGTTTTCTGCGTATAGATTTTCCGCCAGTCGAAATCGATGGGCAGTGCTTCCCACGCTCTCGCAAGGCTGTGTTTTAACAGCGAGTTTGTGAGACTAAGGATTGCGTTAAACCACCCAATGTCTTAACACAGCCCTTACTATATCTTAAATGATTAACACGAGAGTATTTCAGAGCCTACTACAGAAAAAGTTCCTATATTGAACTTTGATAATTGCTACACTCCCTTCTGTATCTTAAACAAGACGTAACTCAGTGTGATATGGAAGGAGTTGACCTGGAGTCTTGATCCCCGTTTCTCACCATCCACTGCAAAACTCTGGGCATGAGGCATCACTCATCAGTGCCTCAGTTTCCCTGCCTGTAAAATTTTTATTTTGCAGATGTGGCAGAATTTTTAAAGGATGTGGTCTGATATGGCCAGGTGGACTGTGAAGGATGCAAAGCCCTGGCACTGTGAGCAGGAGGGCAAAGTTTATGCTGAGGAGGCTGGCGAGGAGCAATCACACCCAGTGAGCAGAGAGGCATGAGGGCAAGCATCGAGCGGCCATAGGTCCTGCCCAGTCCAGCTGTTGCAGTCCAGTAACCAGACTGCCCGGGATGGGTCACTTCCAAAGCAATAACTACTGGGAAAACACAGAACCAGTCAAAAACTGGACAGTGATTGGCCACCATCCACCTGTCCTCACATAGGCAATGAAATTGCTTTCTCTCTGCTGTTTTATTGAATGGAAAATTTACCCGCTCCAGCTATTTGTGATGTGTCACATCTCACAGCCTGGCCTACAGGCAGATCTGCCAGCTGAGGATTTTATAGTCCCATTAGGGAGAAGACAGGGGTGATCTGATCCCATGGCTATGGAGAAATAATTAAGAGCTTTGTTGAGTAAGATTCAGAAAATAAAAAACTGGAAATGGCTGAATGTCTTCATTGAAACATATTTCACATTTTCAGTTTTATCAATAATTTTCCTTTTCTCCACTGAAAAACACCTCTGAGATGAAAACAATTGTATGAAAATGGGGGTTGTATAAATAAATTACAGATGTCAGACGTGGGGAAGAATTATTTTAGGTTTAAACTTTTGTCAAAATTTGAAAGTAAGTTGTGTGATGAATTTTTAAAAACATACTCATTTCTTGCAGAATTTTTTTGTTAAAATGTAGTTGCCATTTTTCAGTCTGATCTCCATAAAAAAAAAGCAAATCTGAACTTCTCCGGACCCGTGGTTTCCAGAAACCAGGGTTACGCGCAGGCATAAGACAGTTCCTCCAAGCCAAGGGCACGGTGGTTGCTGGCAGCAGGGAGAGCAGAGAAACGGCAGGAGCTGGATCTGTTGATGGGAAGAGGCTGACAGCAGCGATTTTAAACTTGTATCAGTTTAAAAATGAAGCATGTATTCAGCTGACTTTGGGGATGGAAGAAGATTTTGGTTCACTCCTTAACTGTTTAGGAGATTCATTCATTCATAGAAAATAGCAGGTCCGCACGGGACAGCGAGTTCGGAACTGGGGTCACAAGCACAGCTCTAACCGGTTGAGCTGGAGTGCCTGAAGCAGTGCCCAGAAATGGCTGAGTATTCGGAAAAATTAGGAACAAGAGGGCTGAAGAGACTGCCGAGTGGTGCTGGGGAGATCTGAGGATCCAGGAGGACTTCCCTGTCGCTCCTCCTCGTGTTTGCACAACAGCGATCTGGGACGGACCGAAATCATCCGCATGGTTTGCCGCTGCCTCGTACATGCTCCTGAGCTCATGTTTCTCAAAGAAAGTTGACTGTACTTTGAAACCTTGTCTTGTTTTCTCTAATTCAATCCGGAAAACATTCATATTAATACCAACAGATACCGCCCACACGCAAATCAGAAAAATTAAAGGGCATTGCAAAAGTGACTGTTTCCAGTGGTCAGATTAGCTGCAGACGGAAGCAATTTGAGATGCATTAAAACTAACAGGCTGCAATTGTCCAGAGACATTGTCTCGCAGCGCAACACTTCTCTTTGGCTCTTCAGAGAGATTTCTTGGAATTTTTTCAATCGTTCTTATGCTTGAAATATATGCTACATTTCAGATCTTTCCTTTCCGTGTCACAAGAGAATGAGCTAAAAGTTCATCAACAGCCTATGGCAACATCTCAGCAGAGAAAGCTGAAGTCATTTCTTAATGCCATTTCTTATTAGCTATCATTATTGTGTAAATGTTGTGAGTACAAGAGTGCAGGAGGTCTGCTGTTAATCATTACGAACCTTGGCTTCTCCCTGCCTAGCAGTTAAACCTTCAGAATAATTTCATTTCTTTAAAATATACAGAAAACTGGCTTCTCCCAGACCCTTGGGTGTTCTAGTGAATAACACCATGAACTTAGTTCTCAACCAGCTTTCTTTAGTTAGTTAGTTAGTTAGTTAGATCTTCTATTTAAAGATAAGTTCCATCCCACCCTTCTGCAATCTGGTTATGATTACTGGTTACTGCCACCCGCAGACTGATAAACTTATAACAGCTGCATTGCAGGAAATCACCTCCAATTCAACCCTGATGTTGTATGGATGTCTTTAGTTAGCTTAAATAGGCTTTTAACATTCATTTTTTTTTTGTGTGCAAAACACCTATCATTAATTTTGACTCGAGAGATCAAACAGTTAACAATGTGTTGATCCTAGCTTACTTTCAAGTGATGTATTGTATCATTTCTGAGAGTTATGAGGGGTTGATATTTTCTTTTACTAATGCATCAAAGTCGATAAGTGAACGGGGCAAACCCGCGTCCTGGGAAAGGAAGCTATTAACAGCTCCGCTCGGAAGGTTCTGAGGGCCACATTGCGTCATAGCCCTTGAGTTTATTGAATGTTAACTCTTTTTTTTTTCCTTAACCAAAGGAAATGAGTTTCTATAATCCTCTGCTTTGAGCTGCATCCTCAGTGGGGTAATGAAAAATGACCTACGCCATTTGATAGCACACTACTTTGCACACAATAGATCTTCACAAGAGCAAGCACAATGCGACTCCAGCTTTTCCTTTTTCTTCTTGTTGAAACGCACAATGAATTTATTTATTGCTGATCTAAAAGGCATTCGAACAGAACGGGCACAGCAGGGGAATCGCCCAAGTTTAACTTGGCATCGTTAAGAAAGCAGTCCCAGAGAAAATGACCAATGTTCAGACCTGGGAGAGCAGAACATTTTTATAAGGAGGATCTTGAAACGGTGGGTTCACGCACACGCAGAGAGCAAGGCAAATTGGTTCCAAGAACAAGGCATCTGCTTCCTTGAAAACTTTTTTTTTTTGGCAGAATTTGTATGCGAGTTGGGCATGTTGAGTGATTTATGGGGCCATTAAACATACACTAAATCAATCTCTATTAGAAAAAAAAAAAAAAAAGCGCCATGTACTTAAAAAAGGCCCTCGAGCTAGATTTCTGAACCCAAGGTCTGATGTTGCAAGGCAAAATGGTCACTGGTAATTTGGAGATGTAACATGAACTCAGTCCGTCAATTCAGATATGATAGTTTTCAATGTTCCATGAATCTAGCAAAATGTGCATCCAATTAACTACCACTAAAGAACCTTATTTATAAAATAATACTTTTGCGGTCAGGTTGTACTTTTTCCATTCATTTCTGCACACAGTTCAGGTTGCAGATTGTGTGTGTACGCTTCATAAAGACAAACATCCGTTTTGTGCCGGCTGCTGTTGGCACTGCGGTACGGGGCTGGGCAGCGGGACTGCAAGAAGCAGTTTTGTCCCCATTATCACAGCATTAGGCTGAGAATGGAGGCAGGAGAAGGGTTTCCTGCTGGAACTAAACAGCAAGAATTAAAGTAAGAGGTTGTCCTTTAACGAGGGATGTCTCTGAGGGGAAGATACAAGTGCTGGAAATACTGAGTTGGCAAAAACCTCAACTATTTACTTCGTGCTGTTTTGGAGCTGAAGAAATTAGCAGGTGGTACAAACACATCCTTCAGTCCATAGGAAAAACACCCTATGTTTTTTAAAACATATCTGAGTTATTTAAAGGACATGTGCAAAATGTATGCATCCCAAACCAGTCCCTTTTCCAATGTAATTTTAAGCCCATGCAGGCATTCACAAATTCAGGCAAAAAGAGGTTTTATGAACTCCCCTGTGAATTGCCCATGCAAACAAGCATAACATTCAAGTGGAAACAGACCAAAAGCATTTTGTGAATAGAGCATTAAGATATTTTCTTCTTGACATGGTTAGGGATGGAAAATCTGTAGCAAAGCCCTACAGCTTGTCAGGGAAAATTCTCACATGTATATGTATGTACACACACACACAAGTGCATGAGAGTGACATGTAAAATTTCTGACACACTACAAGATATGATGGCGGAAAATGAGGATTGCTTTGCAAATCCAAGCGCATTTCTCACCGAAGTTCAGCTTTTTATTTCCAGCTTTTCTCTGGTATTGTTTTCAGTTGCATTTTTTTCTGATTTCAAAACAAAAATATTCTAAGTGTGAAACGTCTGAGTTTCAAAAATGGAAAAAGCAACTTAAAAAAAAAGAAGCAAAACAAAGTATTTGGTACAGAGAAAGAAAAGGCAAAGGAGTGAGATTGTAACAGAAGCTGACATGGATGCAAGAGAGGACATGAAATGATGAGGCTATCTTTGACTTGCGTAAAAGTCTCATCCCTCCACGAGAAACTCTTGAGCTCCACCACAGCCCATCATCTACTGGAGCACAGGGATCATCTGGGGGAGATGTTCGGAGCAATAATTAATTTTGTGTGGAATAGAGGCAATGCAAGCTAAGTTTTGGATCCCACCCTCATGGCTAGAGGATTCAAGAGTAGTGGCAGCTGAAGATATAATTATTATAACAAGTCTAAACCAGGTTATTACTTTGGCAATACAGACTAATTACAAGGAAAACAAGTCAGCATTGGATTTCTCCTGAGTACAGGCAGATAATATAGACTGTTTTCTAGTATTTTGGCAATCAAGTGTACACTCATTACACTCACATTTCCAGAAAATACTTCCTGGGAGAAGCAGATCTTCTCCAGTGGTTTCTCTCTAAAGACCAGTGAACCTGCAGCAGCATTAAGATTTGACAAAAACAGACTCCAGAGACACATCAGTGGATTACAGGGATATACAAAAGGATGCTCCCAAGACTGTAGCTGACAAATTTGCAGCAGCAGATAAAGAGTGGTTTAAACAGAAATGGGGCAAACAACAGGGGAAAACTTGAGGTTGAGAGGTGTCTTGAGGAAATCTAGAGAAAACACCAAATCTGTAGTCACTTCCCAGAGCTGAATTAGAAATCAGATTGGATTGTATCTTCCCAAAATTGTACATGGTTTTCCCAGGATGCCAACCCTCACCTCCCATCATTTCAGCTCGATGCTGGTCTGCACCCTTCCCTACTCTCTAGCCAGCCTCCCTGGGACCAGAGGGGCCACGGCTGGAGCAGGGACAGCTGCTGAGTGAATGGGGCTGCCAGGATTTGCCTTTCCTTCCCCAGTCACACAGACAATGGGAAGGACAGCGCTGTGTGCCCTTGGCTCACCACCGGCAGGACCTCCTGCACAAGCTAATACTCATTAGAGCAAGCAGAGCCTGCACACATTACCCCAGGAGCCTCTGCTATTTAAAGAGAATTGAAAATAATTGAAAAGAAGACACTTGTCTGGAAACTGTTCCTTGTCAGCTTCGCTTCCTATGTGAATGAGGCTCCAGGGAATATGTCACGCACATACGCCTCTGTCTTCCTAAGGCCTCTTAACTTTTCAACCCCCTGGTTATGTTTAACCACATTCGATCGTCGGGATTTTCAAGAGCCGAATGAGAGGGGTGCTGTTGGTGGAACACACAGGGGGTGCCACCAGCATCCTCTGTGGGCGAGTGCCCCTAAGGACACCGCTTGCCAGGCAGGCGTTGCTCAAAGCTCATGCTTGCTGGAGGACAAAAAGCCCAGGAGAGATGAAGTGCTCTTAGCTCAGGGATGCACAGCCTCTGCCCTACACAGGGGGGCCACATCTCCAGCTGCAGGGTCTCTCAGCACCCAAACTTTGCTGCCAGTGCAGTTTGGGCATGAACTATCCTGGATTTCCACCAAGCCACAATTTCTTTCCTGCTTGCACAGCCAGTGAGATATCCAGAACTTGCCTTGCACATCCTCCTTGGCTTTTCTCCTTTTTTTTTCATTTGCATTAAAAAACAAAACAAAGCCAAAAAACCCCAAACCAAAACCTTTTTCTTTCTTTCACAGCAAATGGAAAACCAAAATAAACAGAGAAGCAACTGCCTTCCCTCCTCAAGCCCTCCAGGCAGCTTAGAGGTAGAATGCCCTTTCTAATTTCATTGACAGGGCTGTTGATATATAGGGTAATTTTATCTTAACAACCTGTAACAAAGGATAAGACAGTAGTCCTCTTACATTCCAGACAGTAGGAGATGTTTACTCATTCTCCCAGCAGACTCTCTCATCATTCATCTAGACTTTATTAGGATGCCAGGAAATGGGAAACCTATAATTTAAGAAATGTATCACACAGGGAAACTTCTTCTGTTTGGTAAATAAAAGGTAGCTGAGGATCTGAGGTTAATTTGCTTCTTAAAAAAAAAGTTCTCACTAGTTTTTTTATTCCTTCCTAAAACTTTACCTTGATTTAAAACTTTTACGGAGGGTGATACTGAGGAAAAACATCACTGGATGCCTCAAGAAGAACGGGGATGTGTCCTCCTAGCTCCAGAACTGGGCACACACCTCTGCTCTGGGATCCTGCACCAGCCAGTTTGCAGGCTGTGCTCACGGCAGCGGCTGCAGCACACAGCAGCCTTCTCAGCATGAATGTGTGTCTATTGGCAGGGATGTTTTTATCTTTATCTTTAAAGGTATCACATTGTCCAGGATAGCAGCATGCTCTGAGCAATCTCCTTTCTTGGGGCCAAAAGGAGGGGAAGGGAGAAGAAAGCACATATTTTGTGGCAAACATTCTTATGGGTTTTTGCTTCTTAAGCAAGTTTCACATGAGCGTTTATTCCTGTTTACGCAGCTCAACATGAATGCCTGGCTTTGATTTGAGGACAAACTGCCCCATAAACCCATGAATGTCTGAATTTAACCTTCACCTTTCCCCCCTAACCTTCACTCTTGCTTTTCCCTTCATAATTGGTGACATTCTCACAGCCAAATTTAATAAAATACTTGCTACTGAGAGTGAACTTGATTGTGAGCACAGACTGGGGCAGGGAGGGATGAGGTGTGATGCTGGTCAGTGCAAGGAAGAAAATTCCTTCTACAATCAGGTGCTAGGACAGAACTTCTGCTGGTTAAAAGCAAGCTTCTCAGTGGCCAGAAAACCATTAGCGAATGGCTAAATCTGGTCCTGGCTCTACCCATCAACCACAGCTCAGCTTCTCCCTCTGACAAGTTAAACAAACACCCAAATTCATCAAAACCAGGTGCTGTAAGTGCGGTTGCTTATGGATCATAGTTCCTGTCAAACCATCAATCCATGCTGATTGCAGTGTTGTTTCAAGAGATGATCAGCATCTCCTTAGGCACAGCATGCTCATCCTGAAAGGAAGCAGTCATCAATTTTGGATATCCATCAAAGAAACATTTTTGCTTTAAGTTGTGCTTCAGACTCTCTACCCTCCAGTTGTCAGCCAGGAACATGGCTTTCTCCGGCATGCTTCTGACAGCTGCCACTGCAGTTGTGTGGGCTGCATAGACTTCACTTGTGCTTAGGTTTGGCCATGTGGTTTTGAGGCTTCTCACCCTACGGCAGTCTCCCAAAGAGTGTGGTCTTTGTCATCTTCCAAGTAGCCATTAAAACTAGAGTTGAAGTCAAGGTTATGTTGTACCACAAACCTTTGAAGAGCTTCTTTGCGTGCTATGTAAAGCAAACCCAAAAGACCACTGATGTACTTACTAGGTCAAATTTGTCTCTGCTGTGAAACTCCACCAAATCCAGTGGAGTCACTGGAGGGGTGAATGTGGTCAGCTCTGTGATTATTAAAGGATGGATAAAGAACTCTCACATTTGGACATATCTGATCATAGCTGTTAAACTATTTGGCACAGGAGAAGAGAGGCTATTTTTTCTCTTTGCATGCGTACGTAAGGTCCACTTAGATACGGACTGAACCAGTGGCAGCTTGCTGGAGGCCATACGGATGGAGGTAATTTATCCTGTGTATTTGTTCCCTGAAAGGAAATCTAGGTTTTAAGTGCAGTCTTCATGGCGTAGGAAGAGAACGAGGAGGTAACTGAGAGGATAAGAAGTGTGACTTTAATGACAGGAAAAGAAAAACTTGTGAGCTCAAAGTAATGCAGCTTCCAAACTCAAATAGATGTCACCGTGGTGACAAAGCCTTAGACTTCATAAATTTTTTCCTCTTCCTATTTGTGGTGAGGTCTAGTACCCTGTTAAATACATCCAAAGCCCTTTAAAGAATCACTGCATGTATCTGGCAAAGTAGAAGATTTCCTCGTAATAACACTCATTAAATATGGGGAGAAACCACATCTCAAGCTGCCTTCCTGTATCTGAACACTAAAGATCTGAAATTTGGAATTAAAATTAATTGCCTATATAAGCCTCATTTGCATAAGTATGATTTCTAACACAAGAATTCCAGTGGGGAAGCCTGTGGTAAGCATGTCAGGTTAATAATCCCCAAAATCTTGTCTCAAGGTCTGTGAATGCAAAATCAGTGACTTAGACATGTGTCTGTAGCTAGTGGTTGACTTAACACTGTTCCAGTGATGAACTGGAACGTGAATAAGGCTGTTTGGGTTTGCACAGCCTCAAGCCATTAACGTTTTCAGACACAGTTAACTGAGGTACCTACACCTCCACGCATACGCATGTGTGCTTACACCTCAGTCGAAGCACATCCCAGTACTCCATAGCTATCACCAGCTCAGGTCTGTTTGGAGACCAGTGTAAAACCCCTTAGTGGTTTGTTCTCCTACACGTTGTTTAACCCTCCAAGCAGTCTCTGGGTAGGAGCCTCCACTCCACAGAAAGGCCTTGACGTTGAAGGCCTAGAGGTAAATGTTCAGGAACCTGCAGGAAGAAGCACCCTTCACTCCAGCCCTGCTTTTTGGGTAACAGGCCTTCTCCGTAAAAGGACCTTTACCTGTGCCAACTTCAGCTGTACAGCTCTAGGAAAACCATGAACTTCCATACAACCATAGCAGTTTGATAGCCACTACACACTGCACCCTATGTAGCTTAACATTTCCATTCCTTCTCTAAACAGTAGTAGTGGTCAGTGCATCATAAAAGAGCGTGTTGTTAACCTAAATTAAACATTTCTTTGGACGTGTATGCTGACAGTTACATCCGGACACTTGAGACTGGGTTCTGCACCAGAGGAATGCTGCATTTATACCTCTCCCCTCCTCAGAGGGCAAGACCAGAGCAGAAGGTGCATCAGTTTATTCCTGTGCAGCGCAGACTCCTTGTACTGAGCCATGGATCCACTGCAGAGCATCAGATGGCTCAGGCAAATATTTCCCCATCCTCAGCAGGAGGAAGAGAGGGCTATCCTTTACCTTCCTCTGTCCCAGAGTGGAGAACAAGTGGGAACATCCTCTTCCCACTCCCTCACAGTGAATTTTAAAAGCCTACGAATGTACGACAAGCCTGATGCCACAGCAGCGCAATGTTTGTCCATCTGGCCCTCATCGGCATGAGGTCCTTCCCCCATTTCCTCCACCGTTTGCCTGCTCTCCAGCCTGCGAGGTCTAACAACAAGAGCATTTTCATCAAACAGCATTTTCACTGCAAACGGCAGCAAATGAAAACAGATTTCAGTATCTGACCGGCAAGATCTCTTTAAGTGTGTATGATGCCACCCAAACCTGAGACCCACAGCAGGTTCTTCTGTGAAATCTAACCAGGTTTGGGCCTCACTGTTGACCAGATATGCCTCGCTCAGCATTTGCCAGCTACAAAAATGTCATGGCCCTGAATATTTCAAGATATACTGCTACAGAAACTCTCCAGTGTCACCTTTCTCCCCTTTTATGGCTCAGCCATAATCTTAAATTCAGCTGAACACAAAGAGCTGCCTGTAGACAGCTAATCCTAAGGACGGAGCTTTGTGTGAAACTTGGAGGGAAAAAAAGAAAGAAAAAGAAAGAAATCACTGAGAGGGATTGGCAGGAAACACAAATATTTTTGGCTAATTTTTGCTAGTATTCTTCATCCCTCGTTAACGGCTGAACTGAAAGGCTCCTCCTTTGCCCCGGCCCATTCTCGCACCACGTATTCACCAAAGCAGATAATTCGGTGAACAACAGATATTGCAAACACCAGCCGGGGTGGAAAGTCCTGCGCTTTCCCTGCTGAGGGCGCAGGTGTGGGAGGCAGAGGGCCGAGCTCAGGGCGGAGCAGCAGGCTTGCGTTCGGCGCAGGTAAGGATTATCCTCCAGAGCAGCGGGGAAATCTGGGTTTGATAATGCTGCAGTAAGACCAATAATTACACGGCAAAACCAGCCTGTAACCCAAGTCCTAATTGCATTTAAAGAGTTCTTGTTGCACCCGGGGAGGTGCAAGGTTTTGATGTGCCTTGCATTTCACACGGTAACAAAAGCCATGCGCTCCCTAAGAGGAGACCATCCTGCACCCATGAAGTCAGTGACCTTCATTTCAGTTTGGGAAACCCATCAGACAAGGAACATCTCCACAAAATATCTCCATAAAAGAGTGCACTGCATATTCCTCCTAGCTGTATGGAATTGCCTGCCAGCATTACTGCCCACCTACTCCAGGAAATTAAAATGTGAGAGACCCCAAAACCAAGTCAAAACAGTTGGAAGCAATATAAATACATAAATACAAATAGCACTCCTCTCCTATTATATTACTACAGTGTGTGTATATACAAAAAAATGGGGGTTTATAGTTTTCTCCTCAGATTTTAATCAATTGGCTTCAATTAATAACAATTGACTTATTTTTTTAGTATTATTTAGTATTTTTAGTAGGAATTCGGAGTGTTACCTATATTATGGATACTGAGAGGAAAGCAGAATTGCCCTCGTGCTATCTGGTTTTACCTCATAGCATCTGTATGAGTTGTATACATGACGCAAAGACAGATCAGGAATCCCGCATTTGCCAAGCACTCAATACTCTCAGCCTCCTGGATCCCAGAGAAGCTTGTAGATGTGGTTTAGGATGACTCCACTCTCCTTTTGATGCTTACAACTCAATTTTGCCATCGTTATCCAGGATGGCTTGTGAAACCAAAGAAGAGGGACGATTTCAGCTTTTATTGGGAGTCTTTCTACTTGCTGCAAACTGCAGGACGCTGTTTTACAGTCTGTGACTCTTTGATATATGACACATGCTGCTGTGTGGGTGCTTACCTGCTAAAACTGTTTTAACTTGTCCTGTTTCTTTCTTGTCTGCATATGGTTTGTGTCTATGTGTACTTTGCTAATCTCTCATGGCATTTTTTAAGTAGCCAAACTGTTTTTGTCTGTGCTATTTTTGGTATGCTGTGCCTATGAAACAAATCCAAATTACAAATGAAAAATACACTCCCTGCTTTTAGTTATAATAAACTTTTCTAGTATAGAAGAATTAAAAATATTAATACACAACGTAGAGCTCTCTACAGTCATTATACAATTGACCCAGTGATGAGAAAGTAAATGAGGGCTCTGTTACAATATTTATCTAAATGTGTCAAAGTAACAGGCAAACCTGAGATTAAAACCTCTGAGGCAGAACCTGCAAAATGTATAACATTAAATCAATAGTAACAATAGCATATTTCAACATTCTTCAACAACAACAACAAAAAAAATTAGCAGCCCTGTGCTGAAGACAAGAAGTTAAGACAGTTCCAGATTCCCAGGAAACAAATACCCAGGAATCAGCTGAGCTGTGCTCATTTAGATCTCCCGAGAGTCTGTATCAATTAAAACATTTGGTCAATGTTATACGACATAGAGAAAACAGGAAAAGATGCTAAATGCTGCTTTTGTGATTGAGCCATCACACTGTGTTTCGTCAGTGTGACTTTACCTGGAGATGGGCAACAGTGCCTGCTGCCCCAGGGCCGGGAGAGACACAGCAGCAGCACACGTGACTTGAGAAGAGGAAAAATCATTAAACTTTAAGTGTGGTTTTAAATTCTCTGAAGGGACCAACCTTACCTCCGTAAAAGTGCCAACATAGACATGAGTTTTATGCACCTCATACACATCCTTGTCCAGGTGAGGACCACAGATGATCTCTAACACCATGGGATGGCTTTTCGTGGCTCTGAGAAGCTCAGAGCACAGGCTGTCTCTGATGAAGACCAGATCACAGCTAATTAAACCCTAATAAAGCCCCACCCTCAGATGTGGAGACTGTGGCTGCTGTGAGTTGATGCAGAGTAGGGAAGGAAGCTGAGAAATGGGAGAGACCCAAGCAGCAAATGTGGAAGCACCTTGATGGGAATTAGGGTCCCCTCTGGCTGCTGGCAGCCCATGTGTATGATGGGAACAAAATCAGGGAGACTGGGGACAGCAGGGCTTAGCAATAATTGTGGGTATCTCTGGGGAATTCCCTCCTTCTCGAATAAGTAGCTGGTGTCAGATGCTTTTTCGTGAAAGAAGAAAAGAGAAGTGTCTCTGGTGGAAAAATTGTGCTGAGGAAGGTTTTCCTGGGGTTTAGAAACAAAGCAGGAAAGGAACTTGCTGAGACCAGGACACCTGGTACACACAGGGGTCCAGTCTGAGTGTGTGCCCTGTGGGAAGAGCAGCCCTTCCTCTCCCAACCCCTGTCTGCACTAACACCGGGGCATGGAGGTGCTGGGGGCAGCTGGGAAAGCACTGCAGAAATGCCCACAACAGTGCTGCAAACCTCCGGCTGGAGGCCCCAGCAACACCAGAGGCAGGAGAAGCAAAATGCATTGGTTAGCCCTGGTTTTTCTACAGCTTTATTCCCCTGAGCAGGCCGGTGCAAAGCCCCAGTGCTGCATACCAAGGAACAACTCACGTGGACATCCACTGCAAGTGGGAATGGGGAGCACCAGCCGTGGGGTGCACTGGTGGCCCCATGCACGTGGCGGTGGCCCAGCAGAGCCCACGCGCTGCCCAGCGAGCCCACATGCCAGGACTGCAGGGTGGGGACAGATTACACCAGCGTCAGTGGAAGAATCTGCTAAGTCCTGGCTCAGGAAATCCTGATTTCCAGGAATAAAAGTATCTTTCATCTTATAGGCCTGTCCTTCCCAATGGCTTAAACTGAGACGACCACATAATCCTGTTTTTCTGTGGGGATGTTTGTAACCCGGGGACAATGTGTAATCCCACTGCAATCACTTCAAAATTCTTGGAGAAGAATCAAGTGATGCTGTTATTTGTTATTACCAACAGAATAACTGGTAAGCAGTGCCCCAGAGGGCTGAGTAAGAAGGGGAGGATCACACCGCCTCACACAGCTCCCACTCCTGTTCCTCCTTATGTTCGCTTTTGTTTCAGAAAGTCAAGCAGGAATAAATGTTTACATCTCCTGTTGTTGTGATCTGAATATCTTCCCCATGGTGTAAGTCTTTAGTTCCCTCGAACTTTTCAAAAGCAAAACTGCTACTTCGGATTGCCAGAGCTAGACCTAAATATTAGAGACAGCATTTCTGGGGCATCAGAATGAACATCTCACTATTCACTAAGGAACCACCGTGGGTGAAAGAAGCAAAAAGCTGTAACTTCTGCAACTCACGGGTAACACGTCTCCCGGAGACATTACTGAAGCAGAATAATTTCACCCTGTTCACAAAGTGAGGTTGTGACAGTTCGGGTTATTTGCACTCGCTGCCGTCAAAAGCATAGCTGCAACAGAAACGCTCCCTTAAGGCTCTTCGAATCCAGTGAGCCTTGTTCTGGAGCATGGTACCTGCCTGTCCCAGCGCCGCTCCTCACACAGCCCCTCTGTCCGGCGTTGTGTCACTTGTCACCGGGGTCTCCAGGCACCCGCGAGAAGACAGAGGGGTGATTAGCTCCCCTGCCAGAGCCAGGAGCGCTCCCAGCCCCCGCGGGAAAATCCCAGCGCCCTCCTCCTTCCCTCAGCGAGCACAAAACCTGGGGAGCTTTGCCCTCAATACCAGTTTTCCTCCTCGGATTTACTTGGAATTCCTTTTTTTTTCCCCCGCAAAGCACCGGGCACCTGGCGATCCCCGCGGCGGCCCGGCCCCGGCGCCGCGCTGCCCCCTGCCGGCGGAGAGGGGAACGGCCGGCAGGGAACACGCGGGTCACAACGGGGGGACAGCGGGCGGGAGGGGGCGCAGGAGGAGACCGGGACCGAGAGAGGTTTGCGTGGGCTGCGCGCTGGGGCTTTGCGAGAGCCAGGAGCTCTCGAGGAAAAGCAGAGAAAACGAGAGACGGCAGAATGAGGTGTTACCAGCGAGAAAAGGAGCGGCAGAGCTCCAACACCCCAGGCACCTCTCCGGTCCCCAGCCATACCGGCCTCTCCTGCTTCACCGCACTGCCCACCGCGCCTCAGCAACGCTTTTTAAAAACCAAACATGTCGGAATTGCTTTAAAAAGTGCTCACTGAGCTCCTTAACTGTCATCTGAGCTGGGTCTGTGTGCACTAGCAGGTTCTGTAAGTTGTACAAGTATAAAGCTGCCCCAAACCGTGCTGCCAGTGTGGTGCAAGACCCCTCGGAGGGGACGGGGGACAGGTGGGTGCCCATCGCCGCGCTGTGCAGCTGAGCATGAACAAGCTGTCCAGGGTCAGCCCTGCTCTGAGGAAGCGAAACCCCATGAACGTGGAAGGTGCACACACTGACCATGGCCTTCACACCCCCTCGGCTTCCGGCCTGAGTGTGGGGTACCTGCTCTCTGCTTTGATGCACAAGGCCAAAGCAACGATTTCTCTCAGAAGGTACCCAAACCACTGGGGAAGGACCTGTATAAGCACTACCAAGCTGGCAGTTTTTAGCCAAGTGTGTTTGTTACTTTCCTTATAAGAACATTTTCCAGCTACTCCACTGACATTTCTATACCACACACAACACTGGAGTGGAAACTATTACTGTGCTTTGAAACTGGATGGGAGCTGCGTGTGCCAATTATATCACACAGAAATCCTACACTGAATTTGGCATATAGCAGGTCTCCTGCATTTACAGAGGGCAGTCAGAACCAATTACGGAACCAATAACTTAGCTAGCCATGCCATAAATGGTCTTGCTTTAATTTAAAAAAAGAACATATTTCACTAATCACATTTTATACGGATGCAGTATTCCTTTTCCTAACCTTTGCATCTAACACACACTATCTCACATCATTCAGGGCATCAATCTGGTCCTCTCCATTAGGCTGCTTGTCACTCCAGCTACCTTATGGTTTTATCCCTATAGGTATATGATTTTTCTGTTGAGAATATTCTGTCAGCCCTCTTCTCTCCTCCCAGCTGAGAGGATCACGGAGCCCCTCCTGATCTGTGGCTTTGGCCTCTGGCATCATTCACCTTCAAATGGGAACCCACAAACCTTTCACCTCGTTGAAATGCAGTGCCTAGGTAAATATTTCGCTCCGCTTATTGTGCAAGATGCCAGTTTTACCTTCTGGCTGTATTGTTGCTGGTAAGGGAGAGGGCGGGAGCACTTTGCCAGGACAGTGCTCAGCCCCTTGCCGTCTCCTTTGAGCGATCTGGGTTTCCTGGACCTTCAAGGGGCTCACGGAACCGACGCGCACCTCTCCGCAGGCCGTGCGGCGTGCGACAGGCGAGGGGCGAGGGCAGGCGGGGGCGGGCGGCTTCCCGGCGGCCGCGGGCAGGGGGAGCTCACGCTGCACGCTCAGCGCCCGCGTCCCTCCCGCGGCGGGTGCTCGCTTCCCGGCGTTTTGCGTGTTTTTGCAATAAAAGTAATGCAAGCTATTGTGTAGCACTGCCCGGCTCGCAGAAACTCCAAAAGCCTGAGTAAATACGGCAAGCAAACACAGATCAGCCTAACCCAGGTACATACCAGGCTGGCTCAAGCCCCGTGTTGTTAATTATTATGATTTTGGGAAGAGTGGCTGGCCTCGTCTAGGCTGAGGCCCCTTCTCCCGTGCCCATAGGAACTCGTGACAAGCAGTGCCCGGTGACAGGGACCCCACGCATGTGCTGGCAGTGCAACACGGGCTGCTGGCCACAGGGCTCGCCAGCTCGCTTTGCTACTGCTGTCTTCCTCACAGAGAGAGGCAAGGATTTCCTACCAGCTGAAAGTCCACTGGCTGATCCACTTCTACACTTTGCTCTTAGCTTCAAGTTTCAGAATAAAATGAAAATTTAGTTTCAAAGATAAGCAATTCAAACCTTTCTTTCAGCACAGAAGAGTATCTTCGTACTAACATGCCTCGATGCCACCTCGGTACGATTGTGAAAGGATTCTTTGCTAGGTTTTCTCTTCACTTATTTTAACAAGAGTGACTGGTTAGCACTTTCTCTGGGAGAAACATGGCCTTGTTCACGCAGAAATAGTTCCTTGGGGTTGGCCAATATATCAGATAAATACTCCAGAGGGCTCTTACAAGCTACTCCCAAATTAATAAAATAACAGCAACAAGGATCAGTTATCTCTCTCAATACCTTTCCAAACACATCCTTTAGAAGAATAACTGCTACAGTGCTGATTTAGCATTTCCAAATTATTAACATTCCTATTTTAGCATCAGAGAAGCTTAATTGCTGAGCAAGTATAAACAAGGAGTTCCAGTTACAAAATTCTCTCATAGACACAAGATTCTTCTTCATTTTTTTTAATTAAATTTTATTGCCTTCATTTTGCAAATGGCAAAAATACAATGGCTCCCATTATAAAGTTATGCACTGTAGTTTACTACATGGAACAGTTTGCAATAGTCTTTATGAGATCTCTAGCAGATCTCTGATCTACTGCATGACAACACTTTATAAATCTTTGTTTTGAGCATTTGCAGTATCTCACCACAACACAATGGGCTAATCCATATTCAGGTTTGCTGCACAAAAATGTCTGCACTTGCTCATTTCTCAAGATTATCTCAGTTTCCCAGCCTGAGTTGATCCAAACCCACTCCACCCAGTCCCAGCACACACAAAGATTATTCCAAGCCTAGGGCAGAAGAAAGAGCTGGATATGCTCAGTGGGAGCCGTCCTGACCATGCTCTGTGCCTGCAGGACCGCAGACACCAACTTCATGGTGGGGACAAGTGCACAGGAACGAGTCCCTGCGCCCAGTTCTGCCCCACTGAAGCCACATCTCATCTCTGCTATCAGAAGCTTTTGGTTCCCTGCTGTGCTGAATGGCAGGGGCTGAAAGGGGTTCCTGTTTTCAAACCCAGCGTGAGCAAGGCAGTTTCCCTGGTCCACTAATTTATTGCTCTCCAGAGGTGCGAGTAATGTGAACCCAGGGCCACATTAGGCTGCTTCTTTGGGTGTGACAACCCCAGCTACCCCTGCCACCGCTCAGCACCGTGCCCTGGGTGAGGGGGGCCATCCTGGCTGCTTTTCCCTGGAACCACATGCCTGGCAGGGGAGAGGAAGGGAGCAAATCTCAGCAGCAGCCATGGTGCAGCCTCCTGCACTGAGGACACTGCCCTGTCCCCACTGCAACCACCCATGGACCATCCCATTCCCTCCATCCCCCACAGACACCTCCAGCCCTGGCAAAAACCACCACAAAGCCCTTTGCTCTCAAACATGCAGAGTTTCCCCTCCACTTCTTTCACATAATTTCCTCCTCATTTCCAAAGCTCTGCATAAGTTTGTCCCCTTCACAGCCCAGTCTCACCCATGCCTGTTTCTGCTGCCTCTGCTGCCCGTGCTGTACTTCTCCCTGTTTTCACACTATTCCAGCTGCCTGGAATAACCTTCTTATCAAAATGCAACAAGCTGTCTCCAGCTCCTTTACAAACCATATGAATATCCACCTGTTCCCCTGACAGTAACCATATGCCTCTCTGTATTTGTTCTGGAGCGTGGGAGGCTGCTTTGCACTGTTTGGGCAAGATCCAGCTCCTACTGAAATCAAGGAAAAACTTCCCATCAATTCCATGGCACTTGTACCAAAGCCTCAGACTGTAAATTTAATGGGATGCTCCCCGCATGTTTCAGTTACCGCAGCACATCACACACATTTAGGATTCTGCTGAATAGCCAATAACGATTATCAGTTAATTGTAATGATCCAACACCAGCCAAAGAGGTAACACTAGGATTGCCATCTCAGGAGGGCAGCACAAAATCACTGTCTGTATAAAGCCCCTTTATATGCAGCGTTTAAAACACAGCATGCAAGGAATTACAGGCACCTAATGACACAGACTTCAGCTGGGGACAAGTCCTCCCAAGTCTAGCTCTCCTTGTGATTTGAGTGCAGAAGCTATCTCTGTACCAAAAGGAATCTGTCAACACTATTTGTGCAGAATCATAAACATAATAACTCTTGCCAACTCCTCTGCGAACTGGCTATTTATTGCACTCATCTCCGAGGCTTTTTGATACCGGAGCTGGAGGCTGCAAACATAAATACTGAAATGATGTGTTGCATATGCCGTAGCTTAATTTACTGTGTTTGATTTGAGGCTTAGTTTTGGAAGACCCTCAACATCTAGCCTACAGGCCTCCCTGCACAGCCTGAGAGATAATACAGTGATCCCAACAAATCACATGTCAGCCTCCCTTACACCCGCATGAGTCAAAGTGATGGCGCGTGCGTGTGAATACAGCCAGGCGATGTACTTCCTCAGCCAGCACGGGACCAGTACAAAGGGCAAAGACAGAAAAAAAGAACACAGAACCACATCCTAGCAGCTCATCTGAAGTGCCTGAGCTGAGAAGGTGGGCAAAACATGTCCCACCCTCATCATCTGTTATTGGTGGCAGCAGGAGACTTCACAACGTGCCACAGTCAGGACCTCACTTCAACCCTGACATCAAGCCAAAGTGAGATCCATGTTGTAGGAGCGCAGGGCTCCTGCTGCAGTCAGGGCTGCTGTGCAAACGGGAGGCAATATTGCCATATATACTGTAATGCCCACCGAAACTCATAGGAAGGGCTTTGCATGAAGTCTCTTGCAAGATGTTGTGTCTACTTACGTGATGCATTCAGTTGGCAGTTACATGTCAGCTAAGGAAATGGAGAAGGATGACGCAAGCTGAACTTGTCCTTATATCCCTTGGGATCCAGAAAATCAATGGTCTGTTTGAGAAACCTGAAAGAAGAACAGATAATTTCATCCAACATTTTTTGGGAAAATCAGTCTGCATACTTCCTGAGATGTTTTTTTTTTTTTTTTAATGTGAAATTCTTCTCTGCTTTTTGCCATTGCTGCTTGGCTTTTTCCTTGCTTGAAATATAGGGAGAGATTTCAGCAAAGCAAAGGGACATTACCTGAATGAAGCATTCATGCTGCCCTGTTTTTTCAAAAGTCACTCATGAGTTTGAGTGCTCAATCTGACACATCTGAAAGAGACTGTGTGTGTGTAAGGTAAGGACAGGACGCACTGGTTTGGGTAAGACAAGAAGTGACTTGAACTTTCATTGCAGTTGAAATAAAATCTGACAGCACGTTTAAACCTTTAGTTAATTTATATAAAAAAAAAAGGTAAAACAACAGTCCACATTATTGTAATCTTTTCCCTAGGCATGCTGGAGCATCAGAACCTCCGATGAAAGCAGGTAGTGCTGAAGTTCAGCTGGATGGTAGTTAAACCTTCACCTCTGAAAGTCAAGGATCTCTGCACTCCTATGCCTGAAAAGCACGGACCAGTCGAGAGAAATGCCAGCTGGACTGTGCACGGTGCACAACTGCCTTGTGCATCTAGGCTGAACAAATAATTATCGACCCAGCTTCTGCAGCACATTCAAGGGAAATTATTAAATGCACTAGAAAAACCAGTGAGGCACGTTCATATGCAGGGCTGAGTTTTCCTCTGAATCAGTCCTTCTCCCCATCCCGTTCAGCACATCAGTCCATGCAGCACTTTAAAAATCCCAAATTTTGCCAATTATTCATTTTATATATATATATGTATGAAGGTACACATAAAAACCTCCCCTCTAGCTGTAATAAAGTAGTTAAGCAGAATGTAAACCATTATTAATATATGTAAGATTCACTATAAAAATCTGAAAATGGTTGTATAGTACCTCAAATATGTTTTTTATTAGATTTTTTTTGCATGAAATATGGCATCCCTGTTGTTTCTAAAACTGAATAAATTAAGATATTTATTTTAAGTAATTGATGCAATTGGTAAGTTAAAATACAGTCTAGTGCAGAATTATTTACTTGTTTTCTCTGGAAATTTCCAAGTTACAAGAGCCCAGTCTCTATTTTACCTTTTTATAGAGCTATTCATTACTTTCTGATCTATCTTAGATCCTCCTGAAAGTTCAAAATATTAGATCTAAAATAAAGATTTTCTGTAATCAGTTCAATCCTGCCTGCAGTCAGAGCAGAGGACTGGGAGCCAGGAATTCTTAAAGTCTTAATCAGAACTCTGCCAGTAATTTGCTGAATTAAAATTAGTTGAAATCTTTCAAGCTGTGCTTAATTTTGAGTCCCAACAGCATTGAGCAGCCTTGTAGAAGACATTAGGGCTGAAACTGAACCCCATAGGAACAAGAACAGATTTGGCCACTGACCTGACTGGGATCAGGATTTCACCCACAGGTTTGGAGCTGTTCTGCATTATGAACAGTAAGGATGCTCTCCACTAGCTTCATCTCCCTGTCTCAAAAATGAACTGCTAGTCCTCTGCACCTTTGTAAAGCCTCTGAATTTATAAAATACTGGGGGAGATGGTCATTTGGCAAGACACAAATATCCACAAACTGTCCATGTTCACCATTTTTGAAAATAAAAATGAATTCAGTACAAAAGTAGAAAGTTTCACAAACTAGTTGTTCTTTTGGTCCCAAATTTTCACTGTAAATGAAGGCTCTGCTGTTCAGTCACACTGAGCACCTCTGATTCTCTCCCTTTTAAAACTCTCACTAACCTGCCCATTGCGTTTCCCTGTTTTTTTCCCCTGCAAATACTCCTGACAGCCAAAGGGCTCAGACCACATAAAGAAATATCAGCTCCAAAGACAATTTTCAGACAGAGGACATTATCTTTGTCTCTCCAAAGACAGATCTTTGAGGACAGTCCGGGCACGCGTCAGCGCTCACAATCAGATACCGTGCACACAGAGTGCAGAGGAGGCACATCCTCCCTCTCCTGGCCCAGAAAATATGCACAGCATCTAAATCTCACACCCTGAATTCGGGTTTAGGATTCATTCAGTGCCTCCAAGTAAGACGTCGATGTCACTTTGTCAACAGGTCTAAAAATGAAGTCCCCTACAGACCTGTGTGTAACATCAAAACAGCAGACAAACACTTGAGACGAATTATGCATGAAAACACTGACAACTCTGCAGCCTCTGCATTGTACAATTCTGTCTCTTCCCAGTTTCTGAGGATGGGTGGCAGAGAGAATGCATTTAACAAGAAGAAAAAGACATTAAACATCAAACGTCCCTTTGCTTCTGACAATTAATTGAGAAGAAAACCTCATAATCAGTTGCAGATTTGTCTCTGTGTAGCTAGCGTGACTCCACTCAATTATCACACTCGAGTCCAGAGCAAGGAGTTTTGTTCTCATCTTTGTGTTACTTGAGGATGGGGAGGCAGTGGACAGAGCTGAGGGGTTAAAGGTGGCAGGAGGAGGTCGCCAAGGGCGTCACTGTCTCTACGTTAGCCATAAATAATAGAAACCAGTGTGGTCTTTGGTTTACGGTCCAGCTTTAAACCCACACTGTATTGGGACTGTCAGTGAGGTGCTGGGAAGACGCGTACAGAAATCTGCCCTGCACCAAGGCAGGTCTGCTCCCGCACAAAACAGCGCAGGAGCTGTTGGTAGAAGACATCTCAAGAACATTCCAGTATGACGAAGCTTCCCCTGCTTTCCAGTCCCTAAGCAGTCCCAGTGCCAGACAGTGTCTTTTGGTCTGTAACGGAGCAAAACATCCCCGTGTGAAAAATCACAGCCACTTATTGAGTCTTGCAATTGCAGTGTCCTCTTCCACATCAGGAGGTGAACTGCCCCAGCCCCCTGACAGCCACCCACTGCTCCTTCCCTACCCAGCTGAGGATGCAAAGGCTTGTTTCCAAGGTACCTTGGCTGGTTTTGGATGGCACGGTTGGGGCAGCCATGACATCCTTGGAAGGATGTGCTGTCTGACAGGGAGGCAGGCTGGGGGCACACTCTTCTCCCTCAAACACAGCCGGAGCCACTGTCATGGAGCGTTCCACTGCTGCCCTCAGTTCAGTTGTGCCTTACACAGCACAACAGAGACATGAAGAAAAATATGAAATGGTGCTAAAGTCAAAGCTTGGTGATTCCTCCACGTTAAAAGCAAAACCAATTCCTGTAACTGCAGTCTCAGCCGCTCCTGTTAACCTTTCACAGCACAGACCCAGCAAGCTCAGCCCTGCATCAGTCAGCCCGCCTTGTTTTCACATCGTGATGTAGAACGGGTAAAACAAACCCGCTGATCAGAGATACGTAGACCTGATCTACACTTGCCCCTAGAGTGAAATAAAAGTGTCGGTGTTCCTGACCTTCCTCCCACATGAATTTGTTCCTTCACGTTCCAGAATTAACCGTGCTGAAAACGGGGTCCCTGGTGCACACAGGAATTAGAGGCATTGGAAATGATTCAGGAGAGCTCTGGACCTGGGCCGAGGAGCAGTGGGAACCAATGGCGCTGAGCACTTCCAAGGCAGATTCTGAAGAGACTTGGCTGAACCCCAAGCGACAGAAGAAAGGCAGATGTGCCCTGCCCTCCCTGACACCTCAGCACTTCCCTCAGTCTATAGGCTACATTTGCCATCACCTGAAAACAAAAAAGCCTTAAAAGTAAACATGCAAATGTGCTAATCTGTTAGGACAGCACATATGTAAAAGCAAGTGTTTATATAAATGATACCCCTCACTTCAGCCTGAATTTAATCATGAAAGGAGAAAAAGCACATTTTGTTTGGTCTTTTACTAGTCAAAAATGGCTGGTATTTAATAAGCCCTGGAGCCAGATCTCAGTAGGACAAGGGTTTTATGGGCTAGCGGCACCTACCATACCGTCCCTCTCCACATACAGCCACTGACATCTGTCCAGCTGATTTGAATTTACTTCCTAAATCTGATGCTTCACCCAGTCAGATCAAAAAAACAAAAAGAGAGAAACATGGCATTTCTAGACCACAGTTCTTGGTGTCACTACACATTACTGATAATTTAGGAATGCTACAGAACATCTCAAGTTTAAAGTACTTTCATGGTTCCAATGGAGAGCTAAAACAGATGGGGTTTCAGCGTGACCTTTCAACCTACCAGACACTATTGACCCAGATTATAGTTCAACAAAACTGCTGCTGGATTCATATTACATTTTGGGAGAAACAACAGGGTTACAGTGGGAATGGATATGCGGCTCAGAGGCAGCTCGGGTGGCTGGCTTGGAGAGCCACGGGATGGGAACGGCACATCTGTCCTACTCCCCGTGCAGACGTCTTAGTGCCGAAGTAGGTGCTCAGTGCTCGGAGTGAGCCTCTGCTGTCTGTCATAAAATGCTGGAAAAGAAATTCAGGAGTCGGGGAAACAACAGTTGAGAGACTTCACTGGGAAATCAAGGAGAGGGTCAAAAATCAGTCAGAAAGGAGAAGCACTCCAATTGAAAAGTCACTTTTTCCAAGTTCAGGCTTCACACCAGAAAGCTGGAGCTGAAGACTTTCAGGTGGTGTTCAAAAGAGGCCAGGGTTTATCTGCATTTCAGCAGTGGGTGAAGAGATGGCTACGGCTCAGTGGCAGGGGCTGGCCAGCCCAAACAACGCACCCACCCCGCCTCCATTGCGGCGAGCTGGGCTCGTCTGTCTGAGCTGAGCCAGTTGGGAACTGGAGGGGGACCGTAAACCACCAAGCACTGTGGCATCTTATTGAAATTGATGAAGTTCCTGTCAATGTGCTATTATTTTAGACATTACAGCGCTAAATATAGTGCTTGGGTTTTTTTTAGCAAGCTTGTTGTTTTCAGGAGCTCTGAAAATATAAAGGGTTCCATAAGTGCTAAGAACAAGCTTGTGAAATAGTCTCACTGGAATACAAAACCACTTGAAAATAGTTTGTTGCATTTCCCTATGAACTCAACAATAGACTATGCAGACCATTTTGCTAAAACACTGGATTTATTTCATTTAAAATTTATTTTACTATAAGAAAATCTAGGAATCCCCCATGACACCTAGCTAGTTTTTCTGTATTCCAGATGGCAGCAAGAAATCTTGATTCTCACAAAATGTTTTCAAAAAGCTATCACCATGCCAAAAGCCTCTTCAGTCTCTTTGCCCCCCACGATAAACTGTTCATGATCCAAACCTTAATTATGTCTGCTTGTGACAACAAAACCAGAAAAACAACTCATATGTCCTTCAAGTGGAGATCAGCTGCATGAGAAGGACCAGGCTCATCTTAAACCTCCAAAGACTGACATGTGTCCTAATTGTGTAATCTGTACAGCGTTTTTCAAAGCAGCTTTTTGTAACTGCTGCCCACATCCATCACTGTTTGTTGGAGCACTGCTAGACCCTTTGCCCCACAAGCAAACAGCAACCAGAATCACTGGTGGGGGCAGCTCCTCGTCTCTCCAGTCCGGCACAAAGCCGTCGGGCAGAAGTAAAACATGAGGTACCCAGTGGGGAATTTCCCAGTACATCATCTCAGGAGCGCTTGATGCTGAACAAGTAGGAGCTTATCACCATGTCACTGTTCTGTAACTGAAATACGATGATGATGTGCTGGTAAGTTGCCAACATTTTGTGTTGCAACATTTTACAGATTATACCATGTGATAAAGGTGCTGCATTTAATGAGTTTTGTCAACTCAGTTATCGTTTTCACATTGCACAAAGCAAGTTTTGGGCTAGACTTAGCAGTTATGCAGCCCCTTTCATCCAAAAATTTCAGAGTGATTTGTCCACATTAATTAAGTTTCAAAGCTGCCTTGTGAAATATCTGTTTAGGCTCCTTAAGAGCATTAGGAATGGCTGTAGCGATCCCAAAGGTCTGTCTAGAGCAGTCCATGGCGGCAGGCATAACGGCTGCCCTGCCTGGTGCGGAGCGCGGGCGTGCGCGGCATGGCGCAACGCTTCCCCGGAGGATGCTCAGCCACCGCGATGTGTGCTGCAAGGGCACTCCCAGGTACTGCTACTGGATGTCGTAGGTCTGGATGGATTTTTCTTTGCTGAATTTTGAACCCGCCTAAACTCTCAGTATTCACAGTGTCTCCTGGCAGAAGGTTTTATAGATTAAACACAGAGCGTGTTAAGAAGAATCTCCTTTTTCTTACTCTGAATCTGACTTCTACTAATTTCATTTTGATACTCCCTTGCTGCTTTCTTGGAAGAGACATTCCCTGAGACACTATTTGGCAAAACAATGAGCTATCCAGGTTGTGTAATGTGAGTTAAGGAGACACTAACTGCTAGAGGTGTTGCTTCTCCAGGTTTACACTGTCCTGTTGGCAGGGGACACGGAGGGGTGGGGAGAGGCAGAGATTAGCATTCAAAAGCGAAAGAGGTTTATAGTTAGATGACTATTAATATACACAGGTACTCTTTGTTCATGTTCTCACACCACTTATTTTCTAGTTTTAATTACTTTAAAAACTCTAATTTTAAAAGATCATTATTTCATTCATCAATTTTTTCTTGCAATCCAAATGCAGGTTTAATGTTACAGCAATGACTGCAAGTCCAAAGGAGACAGATTTTCTGTCCCCACCCATGAAGAACAGTTGATTAACTTAAAACCGTGCCAAGGCCATATGCAAATCGTCCTAATAGGAGCAGCTGCTGGCCTCACAGCCCAGGGGATAAACACAAGTTATGTTCATGCTGCTGCCCCAACTCCCATCCCCAGAATCACAGTCAGGTGCATGAAAATCTCAGTCTATGAGCTTGCTGCAGCCCTGGCAGGTAACTGCAAAGGAGATGTCTGCTGCGGGTGCAGCTCAGGCAGCAGGAGCAAAGCCTGCGTAGGAAAACGTGTAAGAAAATGTGTCTGGGCTCTCCTGCAGCAAACTGGCACTGTCCTCAGGCAGCCGTGCCAGTCTGCAGCACATTAGGGTTTGGCCCATGTTTTCTGTTGAGAAAACAACCTTCCATCTGGATTTCATCCTCTGAGACCCCATGAGTGTATGTTATTTGTATATATTCTGTAACTGACAGGATGCTTTATACAGTTTTAGGATAAGCACAAAGATGATACCTGGGAAATCAGTTATTCTTCTGTATTAAATGGAAAAAACCCCAACCTTTCTGCTTTGCTCTTTTAAAGTTTGTCTGACATAAATATCTGGATGAAGCTAAGTCAGGGAAAGACTAAGCCAAGGCTGGTGAAGAGGAGGAGAGCCTGAAGAATATTATCAAAGTCATGATATGTACACAATACAGAATGGACAATTTATTTTGGGTTAATCTGTCCTGTCCAAAACCCATCACTGACAGACGGACGCTGTTGCCTGTGTAATGGTTTGTGACCGCAGTCCAACAGGGCAAATATTCCCCTTTTGGAACACATTTTTCCTCCTGGCCAGCTTTCTCCTGTCTTAAAGAGGTTAAGATGACAGAAGGTTAACATCCCAAAAAGCTCCATTAAGAAATCTGAATATACTAGATGAAAATATGGTTTTCAATTTATTGAATAAATTATTCCAAGAGTGCTACTTGTCTGAAATCAGTAAATACGCTGGTGAGGAGTAGACTGGCTGTCTGTAGGCTGTTTTTCACAGAAAGATAATTGACAGAGGAAAGAAAACTTGTTTTGAAGCTGTTCTGCATCTGATCAGTGTTTAATGTGGGAACATTGGTGCGAAAGAGGAGGGAGCATGGAGAAAGTGATTCTCACTCCCTGATCTTCAGCGCTAGTTGCAGCCAGGACAGCTGCTCAGGTTTGCTGCGCCGGTGCTGCTCTGCAGCTGCCCAGCCCTTTGCAGCAGTGGAGCTGCACACAAACCTACCCCAGCAGATCACTCCAGGGTGATCTGCTCCTACAAAGGCCAGCTGCAGCACTTCTCCGCGCTCTTTCCATCTCTGACATACTACAAAGGGATTACAAATTCTGGCCCAAAGTCTCCATAGTTGAGGTTGAATTTAACATTCCACTTTGGGTGCAATTTTTAATGCTCTCAAATGCTTGAGAGGAGAACAAACATTCACATATGTTTTTTTCTCTTTAAAATTCCTGCCTTTGCCTCATTTTGGGACTCTTCTGACCACCACGCCAGACTTCATCTGAGCCTCAGGGCACCAAAGAGTTTTGCCCAATTTCAGACTTTGCAACAAATGTTTTGCTAGATTTACATTCAACTTCAGAAGATGCAAACCATTTCTACCCCCAATTTAATGAAGGATCATCTGTCAAAGAAATCCTCTTCCCACCTCAAGAAATTATATTGTTTAAATGGAAGATAACTGGTTTTAATTAATAATGGAGCATGAAACATATGTCATTTACAACACGGACACCGGGGGAAAACACTGCTGCTGTCAAACTGTTTCAGCAAGATGATCAATGACTTCAGATAGCAGCCACAGCAACTGGAGTTGTTCTAGACTGTAATCAGGAAAAATAAAATGGCTCCATCTACTCACCAGTGAAAAAAAAAAAAATGTACCTCCTGAAAGAAATCCGTCAACCTTCAGTCCTTCTGGACTTTATGCAATATTTTGTGGCTTTTTGTAGCACTGTTTTTATGATGTTGACGGTCAGATCTCCAAGTGACATCAATACTGGTGGAACAAAAAAAAGAAACAAAATGAAATGGTTAGAGCACAGGCATTCAGGAAAATCAAAGCAAATAATAAACAAAAAATGCACTGGAAAAAAAAAACATAGTGGATCTTAATTAAAAGCCTGCCTTTTTTTTTTTTATAGAAAAGGCAAATAATTAACAACTTGTGTTCAAACTTCTATCAATATTTCCTTTTCAAAGAGTCAAGGAGTGTTGCTAACAAAATACGGTGTGTAGCCACACACGAGATAGTTGTCAGCTTAATTGGACCAAAGTGCGTTAACGTCTTCTAGCTCAATACCAACAAAAGTCCACCAAAATATAGCCATGTAATTCACCATCGAAACATCAGCTCTTCCCTTAGCATGAATCAGAGGATCCTATAATTGCTCCCAAGTGGCAAAACCACAAGCATGGAAGTAAATGAACCATGATAAGAGTCCCTCATATTAGAAGCATCATAAAAGCCTGAAGACAAAGCCTAGCAAGAAATGCCCTTCTCCACATGGCACAGCTTTGAGCAGGCTGCATTGACCCCCTGGGTGCTGCCTCTGCTTTTCTACGCGCTGGAATTCAGCGCTCCGTGACAATATTCCAGACATTGAATTAACACTTCTGAAAGCTTTTAGGGATCAAAGGTTGCCCCCTTCACAAGTTTTTTCATACCGAGGACATGATGAAGTAGTCTGGCTGTCGTTGGAAAAATAGTTCGGATGACACTCAAAGGGGCTGTGGTAGGAGGAGGCGGCTGGGGAACTGGGACCGAGGTTGGCATCCAGCTCACAGACCAGTCTCTGCCCTGCCCGGGGCGGGCTTTGCCCTCGCACCCAAGCAGCCCCTGCAGAACATGCCTCTGCCCTTCACCCCAGGGTATGGGGTCTGCTGCTGGCGCTTCTTAGAGATCTTGTGGATGGAGCCCCAAATACAGGAAAAACTACGAATTGTTCTGGAGCTAACTGTGACTGCAAACATTACATGGAGTAATGAGAAACTTGTTAACAAGCACACAGTTCTCCGCCAGAAGTGAGCCAGAGTCCCAGCTCAGAAGCAACCAGTCTTCCCTGGGTGAACCGAAGGGCAGCATCCTCCCTGGGAGGGGCAGAAAGTCAGCCTTTACGCCGTGCAGACAGACAATGATTTTTTTATAGGTGACACGTCTAGAGCTAGTGGTAGTTTCTCAGTTCCTGTGACAAAACAGACTGTGCTGTGCTGGCTCTGCTGGTGATGGTGAAGCTAGCTGTGCTGCCGCTGGCTCCAGCTCTTGAGAGTGTCGCACATTCATTTTCCATTCTCCTAGAAGCAGGAATTAGGTATTTAGCACAGTATTTGCAAGACCCTAAATGATTTAGCTGTCAAAGTTGTATTTTCCATGATTTTTTCAGGTGTTTCAAAGACCTTTTTGATGACATGTGCTATCAAAAATCCCGCCTTCCATGGGGATGGCTGACTAAACAGAAGTCTCAACATTCATGTCATAAATATATTGAGACAAGCCTGTTGATTCAGTGAAATGTGTGGTTGGCTCCTATTGTAAATGCATTCACAGAAAACCTCACAGTGTGCTGCCGCTTGAGATTACTTGTGAGCAAAATAAATGACAAACATTTTTGGGGTTTTTCAAATAACATTTTGATACATTACAAAGTGGCTTTTCTTTTTAATTTTACACAACCTCATTTAAGATGACATGAAACAACAACATAATTTGTTAAGACAAGATATATAAAAATAAATAAATAAAAAGGGATTAAAAGAAAAGCCAGTTCTAAAAGTTTGTTAGTTGGAAAAGGCTATAATTTAAATCAGAAATATCTGGATTGGATTATTCTGACAAGCTAGAAGGAGGCAAGATTTTGCTACACATTTATGAAGCAGAAATGAAATAGAGGAAAAGCAATGTCTTCAAAGTGAGAGGGCAGCTTTCAAAACCGTCTGGTTCTGGGTTTGAATCCAGATCTGATAATGGCTTGGTAGCTCTGAGCAAGCCACGGACCTTCACAATTTCAAATTCACTGATGAGCCAGCCATGAACCAGCAGGACACCCATATCCCTCTGCAGCAGAGTCAAACCAGCAACCATCAGAGGGCAGGGGCCGTCATGCTCAAGATTATCTTTCTGCTGAATAAAATGTTAGACACTGGAAGGCAAACCCAGTCATTGACTGCTTCTAGGAAATGTGAAAATCTTCAAACTCCACAAATCTCTCCACTGTACCATGCAAAGCCACAGCAGTGATGGGGCAGATATACTTCATAGAAAATACAAAGAAGCATCTCTGAAGCCAACCAGCCAACCAGAAATCAAACTAACCCAAGCAGAGCCTTTAATTCCAGCAAGGAACAAAGTTAAACATTTTCAGTCAGAGAAGGGCAGATCCAGTGTATCTGATAGCTCAGGAGGCAACTTATGTAACACAAGTGCCACGTCCCAGTTCCTCAGCTGAAGGCTGCAGAGCAGAGGTGGAACCAGAGACGTCCACCCCTCAGCTGTACTGGCTGAGACCTGCTTGGCAGAGTGATAGGCTGGTACCCCTACATTTTTTTTTTTTCCTGAATTTTTTGTACTAAATTTCACCATGATGGGTGGAAGTATCACTGGAACAGGTATTTTATAAGCAAAACTACACATTTCTAAGGGTCAGCATTTCCCACTGGAAACCTTTTTAAAAATAAAATTAATTATAAAATACAGCTTGTAGAGTACTTTGAAGAAAAACAGTATTATTAAAACAATACTCATATAATACAAATAATTACTATAATAAAAATTAAAGGATTATATTGACATTATTGTATTAATTTATGTCTCAAAGGATGCTACACAAATTGTAAAAAGAAAGTCCTATGGAAGTGCAATCATTTCTGGATCTTAGCAGTTCTGCAAACCCCTCTGGGCTAGATGTAAGAAAAAAAAAAATCTTTAACTTTCCAGGGCCCTGAAAGTTTAAAGACCCAGTCTGTGAGAATGACACCCTCCTTACACTTGTAGAATCTGTGCTTACAGATAAATGACAGGAGAATCCTGGCACTGGCATTTTAACTGAGTATAAATACAAACATGCCAAAAACCAGCCCTGTGCTGTGAACAATTGCAAATTTAACCTCTCAGGCAGCACTTCATAAAATTCGTAGAATTATAGAATGGTTTGGGTTGGAAGGGACCTTAAAGATCATCTACTATCTTCCAGTTTAAAGTTCCATCTTTATATTCCAGAAAGTCCCTTTCTCCTATCACTGCACCAGGACTATTATACAACTCAGGACTATTCAGTCCTAACTGTTCTCCTAGTCAGGAGGCAGAGTCCCTGGTTGTTTATTCTACGGAAAAAAAGAAGTCTTACTTGCTGAGATTTTAACGTCATGTTCCTGAAAGTCTAGCTACATTGAGCATGAGATTCAGCCTACTGATCCATGCCCTTCAGCTCATGTAGTGCCTCACCTCACAGCTTGCTTACAGATATATTTCAATTGGTAATATTCAAAATTTCCAAATGGAAAATAGCTTCTGGTATGTGAATATAGCCAAATTGCAGGACAATTTTATTCCCACCAGTTGTGGCCACGCAGTGTGGAGTTACAGCTTGTATTACTCCATACCATGGCTTGCAGAAATTTGGACCAAAACTTTTAAAATATTAATGTGTATGGAAATGCAGTCTTGCACATAAATCAAGCACACACACTTAATAATCTAGTGCTTTAGCTTTACGAAATGATAGATCAAAGCAGAACAAATGAGAAGATGGAAACCAAATTAACACATTAACTGAAACAGAGCACTCTCAGATCCTGGAAACCGCTCTGTCTGGGTGTCACATATCCAATTACATTCCTCGTAACTCAAATGACAGCACAGACTGAGAGAAGCTAGGATGCCTATTCCTACTCATCACCAGCTACTCATAGTAATTTTTTTTCAGAGTACTAGTAATTATCCTTAAAGGAGAACAATTAAAATCCAGTGTAATTGGAAGTCTGGTTATGATTACGGATGAGTCAAACTGCTTTGGAAAACGAACACAGGACTGTTTGGAGCTCCATTGGTATTTAATTAATCATGTCGTTTAAAAGGGTACATAAAGTGAGTGCAGCTATATAGTGGGAATTTCAAAAGCTCTCAGCACTAGCCACACTCTGCTCCTGGTAAAGTTGGTAGGAACTTTATTCCTTGAGTTTAACAGGAGCAGAGTTACCCCAGAACTGAGCATTTTTATAGTATCCAAACCTTTTTGTTCGCAAGCAGCCAATCCTCTGGATATTTCTTTAATTCTTTGTGGTGACCCCATAATCCTGACATTATTTTCCTGTCCCAGTGGCAGCCCTAGGACTGGAGGTGCTGCAAGGCCTTGAGCCTGGGGGATATGAGGCAGAAGAGCTTCTCCTGTCTTCCTCACTGCGGGCATGAGACCCGAGAGCAGCTGAGGCTCCGCAAGGCAGAGGGGGGACTTGGCATGAGCCTGGACTTGCTGAGCTTTCTGCTGGGGGTAAAATGCGTGAGACTTGGCCTTACAGAGCTCCAGAGTAATACAGCAATTTGGAGCAGATGGTTAGCATCAGAGAGCTGTTTAAAGAAACAGCATTGAGAGTAGAGAGCTGAAAAATAACATAACATGAGATTTGTTTGTGGTCTCTGGTTGTCTAAGAAACATAAGCAGTGGTTGGTACTTTGAGTCCGTCACAGAGAATATGGAACCTTGAATCAAGTGGATTTTGGCTTTTTGCTTTGCAAAACCAAAGCCTAATCTGATAAGAGTAGATCTATAAAAAAGCATGACCCCCTTACACCATTCCTCTGATGTGGCTCCATCAGGCACCAAAACTCCAAAGCAGGTTCTTAAGAAAAAGGGGGAACATATCACAAAATGCAAAACTTTAGAGATAAAGCTTTCCAGTATTTGGCTTCTGAATCAATTTGCTAACATTGGAAGCTTGAACTGAACCATGCTGGAAAGATGGGCAACCATCCACATAAATCAAAGGTAAAGAACAAGCAGTGGGAATACAGGCTTTGTTGTAATGGGAATACAGGCTTTGTTGTCTACTCTGCCCACTGCTTTGGCCAGCTCTGGAGAAACCTCCCTGGACGCATGGACAATCTGCTGTAGCTAAGCAAGCAATCCTAGTAGGCTAGAAAAGATACACTATTAGCAAGACCTCTTCACAACATTGATAACTTGAAAACTATGACTTTAAAGTAAATTCTGTCATTTTTTTCTTGTACAAAAAAAAAAAATTAATTCTAAGAACCCGCTTACTCAGATGTGAATTACACCAGTCATACAAATGGTCTTTAAAAAAAAAGCTATCAGAAGTTCTCAAACTCCAAATACACTGAAAAGCTGTGCTAAAATTGAAATGATTCCCTGCATAAGATGCTAACATCTTAATTTTTATTTTGTAATTAAGAAAAAAAAATCTACTTATAATCTTCTTGAAAAGTGATCCCCTTGGAATGAATTGTCTTAATGCTTTACATCTGAAGGAAACAAGGTAAGACAGGGCTATACTGCATTTTCTTCTATCTGAGGGAAGCTGGAAATAATCTGGAGAAAAGATTATTTCCAACTTTCCAGCTCTTTTTCTATAATTAACAGGATGTAAGACATAACAAACAGAGGCTGAAGAAAACCACAAACTCTCCATATGGGGTTCAGTTCCTGTTTACTAGTATCCTGTTTACAGCACAGGCTTTGATGGTCAGATAATCAGGCCTCTCATGTTCCCAGAATGACCACACTTATTCTGTACTTATTTAAGGCTGGGAAGACTTTTTAATAAAAAAATATGTCGAGGAAACAAAGCAGAGAGAGACTATAACAATATGCATCACTACGGAAATACCAGACTCATTGTTATAGAATACAGAATTACCAAATACCCTTTTGTGTGAAAATAGAAGGACGATGCGAATTGCCAGTTCAAAGGGAGGCGAGGAACAAAGCCCTCTCCCTTCTGCCGCTGCCCTCCTCCCATCTGGGTCGTGTCCCTCCTCAGGTGGAGGACGGAGAAATACCTGTGTCCCAGGGCATCCCTGCCTGTGATTTTGTCCTTGGCCAAGGGTTCCCCTTGGGATGAGAGGCAGGTGGTGGTTTCCAACCTGCCCTCCTCGGCTCCAGGCTGGGGATGGGGAAGGAGGACAAGGGGGTTGAGCTGTCGCTTTGCTCACGCCTTTCCCCTTTAACCTGGAGGGCCAGTTCAGATCATGTCCTGGTCTAGCACAGGCTGGAGATGAACCTGAACGGCACTAAAATAAACAAAATAAAACCATTCTTATACTTGGCAGACCCAATTCCTGCCTTGTCGTGCCCAATTCTGTTTTGGCTGAAATCTGTCTGAAGCACATACAGGGCTGTATCCCTCCCGTTTCTGCTGTTCCTGCAGGCAGCACTGCTTCCCAGGCAGCAATTGCTTCCTAATTGCCAAGAATTTGATAGCAGTTTGTGGTGGCTGTGCTGAAAAGTCTGAACTGCACATTGCCAGGGACAAACCTGCGCTGTGCTGCCTGAGGAGGACTCACCCCTGCCAGGCTGGAGCAGCAGCACGGGCAGCTCCGGTCTGGGCAGGGGGACTGCATCCCACGGCACGGGCTAGACGCATCACCCCCAACATTTTCCCTTCCTTCCCTGTGCAATCTGTGCCTGATGTGAGCACATACTTGGGTGCAAATGAGACTTAGAAAACGATTTCCCAACCACCTTGGTGCATCAATCAGTCTGATGCACCAACTCTACGTGATTCATACCATCTTTAAGCTGAGCCTGGGAAACAAGAAAAAGATTCAAAACAGCAGTCTCCAGGGGTAAGGAGCGATAACGTAATTCTTCAGGGAGCTGGAGAATAGATGAAGTATTTATTAAAAAAATATTTTAATGACTAAAAAGTTGCTGCCCGTAACTCTGAGATAGTGAGGGCTTCCTACCTTTAGGCTGCATCAAAATGCCACCAGTGGAGCCTGCAGCAGGCACAGCAAAATCCCTGAGCTGCTTCTGGGGTTTTCTGTAGTCCCAAATAATAAACATTTTGCAATATCAGCTACTCCTCTGCCCTCAGGCACAAAGTCTGGCTGTGGAGACAGTTCCTTTCCAGCTTTGACCTGAACTGGAATCACAGCTATATGGAGAAGTTCTGAACTTGGGAAAACCACAATAACTTGGAGTTAGCTGTTTTGATATCTCTTGCTATGATGTCATCTTCTATTGCCTTCTTCACGGAAGACTTTACCTCATCTTTACAAACTTTTCATCATTGTACTTTTGTTACAAATTTGACATCACTCATTGTTAACTTTTTGCAACATTGCTGGTCATGTACAAAGTGTACAGAATGTATAAAAGTGGGAATTTAATATATTATTTTAGTTGAGAGTTTAGAGTGGAGGGGTCTGCTGTAGGAGCATTTTCATTTCTTCTTTAGAATTCCTTTATGAGAGCAGTCATTTAGAGAAATTACACTTAGCAATCAAGATTTTCTCATCACTTTGTATGTGCTAAAAATGTTGCAAGTGTTTAAGTAAATAAAATTAAGAATGATTGCTAGATAGTTGCTGAGATAACATGTTGTATAACAGCTTTTATCTCTAAAAGAACTGAGGTTTTGTGATAAATAAAACTGCTGAAATTATGCATTGCAAATAAATACAGTTTGGTTTAATTAGGTTTTTTTTTCTGATAACTTTTTCATAAATACCTTTTCATTTTGCTTTTGAATCTGTTCAGTGTTTGAAATGGTTTACATCCAAAGCCATGTTGCTATACCAGATTTACTGATGTCATATATTTTATACATTGAATGTATAAGGACAGCTCATCAGCAAGTCAGTGAAATTAAGCTATTTACATCATCTGACAGTCTAGCCCTTATACTGTTCTCTCTGTATCAGCTAAAATCAGGTGAATTTATAGGCTATCATGCTTCCTGCCCATCAGTAAAACTGGATATTTTTTTTCCTCCGGAAGAACATCACTCATATCTTATGAAAGAAGAGGAAAGTCCCCATGACTCACATAGAAACACCTTAATTGGTGTAGTCTGAAAGGCATGCTGGTCAAGATAGGCTTTCTCAGGGACGCGGTCTCCTGGGAAAAAGGCCAATGTCTAAAAATGTCTTGGAAAAGATGGAAAACAGATGAAAACTCTTTCAACGCTATTGTTTGGTATTCAAATTGTTTTAGTGCTCCTGAGGAGGATGAGATTTAAAACTTCAGAACATAGTTAATGAATAGTAATAATCTTAATATGGTTTGCACCATAAAGATACCTGGCCTTTAACAGAAGAACAAAAGAGATGTTTGGAGGGGTGTCATGGGCGTGGAAGATTCTAATCTTGTTTAGCCTGAGGTTTATCTGAAGAACTCTCTTTGGCCAAGATCTCCTCTCACAGTCTCCTGATTCATACCAGTATAAATGAGGACAGAACCTGGCCCAAAAATTTTATCAGGTTTAATATCTTCATAATTACAAACAGCCCATTTCTCTCAGTAATTATACCATGGAGGTAGAAGTTTAACTCCATTCTTACTCTAAGATGTTCCGCTTCTAGGTGATGCCTGTGGCACACATATTAATTCTTGGTTCTTTATGACAGCCGCCAATATTCCTTACAACAAAGACGACTTTAAGTCATGTTATGAACATTGCATTTGGAGCGGAGTCCCTTCAGTAGAGAGCGGGACTCAGAGAAGTCATTTTTCAGTAGAAGCTAATAGTAAGTGTTAATAAGTCTGGATTTGAACCCATAACTGAAGGCAGCAAGCTGCCAATCAAATGACATTACCAAGAGCCTTTCAAGCCTGCAGGAAAGTAGTTTAATTCCACACAACTCCTTCCTAACCATGAGAAAGTCTTAAGGATGTGTTGGTCAAACACTGTCATCAGTTCAGCACAAGGTTTGTCTGATAGGCCAAATGCTCACGGATATAATTTCCTAAACTTCTTGCCTCAAGGGTACTTGCTACCTTGCAGAGGGAGCTCAGTGCCATGTTCATTACTCAGTTGCTGCTCACAGCACCTTAATGAGGTCACTATTGTTCATCAAGGTAAAATGACTCACTTGATCCTTCTGCAAGACAAGAGATCTAACAATAGAGCTGAGTCCTGAATCCCTTGTCACAACCAGATAAAGAAACTTTCCACACCACAAACACACCACAGCTGAGAAAGCTGTTGCCAGTCATTAGGACAATGCTATGAGCTGTTGTGAAAATAGAATTCACTTTGGACTATTTTGTTCTGGAGGATTGGAAGTATGCTAAAGACCTCTCTCATTATTTTTAAAGGACAAACATTTTGACTTTGTTGAGATGAAGTCTGTAGAATTCATCTTACACCTTCAATCATCTGCCTTCCACAGGCCATGAGCTGCTGCCTTTCAGCAAAAAGTGAGGATTCATCATTGTTTGATTATTATTGAACGTCCTCTATGTTGATAATAAATCAGTTTAACAATATCTGTCACTGGAAGGCTCCAACAATCACGCTATTGCACAAACACATATACCACCCTCTCAGCACCCTACTGCAATCCAAGCGTTTTGGGAAAATAGCTGCCTCCCTTTCAGCTTAGTGTGCTATCTACAGCCTTGAACAATAAAATCCCCTTACCACGAGCTTTCAGGAAGTGCAAAAATGTCCTCAATGTTCATTTACTGAGAGGCCAAAAGGCCAAGTCTTCAGCTGAGAAAGTTATAACGAAGCCAGGTTTTTCTCAGTAAAACTGCTCTCCAAGAAAATCCTTCTCATGGTGTCTTGCTGGGAAGATTTTCCTATTCTCTTCAGTTATCAAAGAGCAATAAATATTAAGTAGACTTGGTCAATACTTTTTAATGTGGTTTCTTTTTATTGCTGGAATATGTTGCTTTGCCCAAACAGATACAGTTAGGAGGGGCAGGACAGCTTCAGTAGATTTTTTTCATTTCAATTATTCTTCTAAAAACAATGGCTTTGAAATGGTCAAAGAAGCTTTCTTTAGCGTTTTCAGAACTGAAAAAAAATGTTCTTTGTTTGAAGCAGCTTTTCATTTTCAAATATAAGTTGACTTATCACAAAAAAAAAGTTCTAAGCACTAATGCAATGATGAGTGGTTTTCTGATGTGGTATGGGAAAAGTATTTGAAATCTTAAAAGTTCTCCAGGTAGAATTAAACCATTTTCTGGTGAATTCTAAGACTAGCTGTATACTGTATATACTTACAGATTAGTTGACAGGACTGTGTTTTATAGACTATGCCACCAGAATAAAATCTAATCTACTAATGATGAGATATACTGAAAATAACTGCATAAAAGTGAAACTCCCTTGATTGAAATGAGTGCCAAAATGTCCACTGAGTTGAAAAGAGTAGGTCTGGACATATCAAAACCAGCATCTGTTCAGTAGCAAACCTTGCAGAAAGATCCTCTGTGATGAACCTAATCTGATCCAACTCTTACTGTCATTTATGGCTTCTCGACTACAGCTGAGACAACTTGTCCCAGTCTTTGCCTCCAAAAAGCCCAAAGAGAAAAGCTCTAATTGTGCTAGGATGATTTCCAGAGCACTGGAGTTAGAACTGGAAAATGAGTCCTTTTTGATTGAGAATGTGACCAAGTTTAAATTTAATATCCCAGCCTCTGCTCATCAATGCCGTATAAATGGCTCCTTTGAGGAGTGCAAATATGTCTTTCTAGTAAAGTATTAACCCTACCAGAAAATGGTTTACAAAGAGAAGTGGTCAATCTTAAACTCTCTTAGCTCAAATAACAGGTCTCTAACACGTGTGATCCTGCTCCATTGGTCGAAGCTCTTAAACAATACATAATATTTCCTAGGTAACTGTAGTACTATATGAGAACTGTTTTATTAGTTTCCTAATTAAATTTCACAAACTTCATAGCAGTGACAGATTCTTGGTTATCTCTGCTGCAGAAAATCAGATGGCATGCCAGAGGGAAAGGATGGGGCTGTTCGTCTTATTGCATGCCAAGATTTTGCGCTACCGGTTACACTCGTCAATCTCTATCTGAAGCAGTTAAGAGCTATAAAGAATTCATTAAAAGGGCTGAGATTTATTAGAGGCACCTCAAGCTCATTAGGGATGCTGATGAAATGTGAAGCCCTTGAATCCACACGCCATCTAAGAAACACTCAAGTAGAGCCTATTAAGTTTTGGAAGAGAGGGGAAACAAACTTTTTTTTTAGAGTTTAAAAAAAAAAAAAATCAATATAATGTTTTTAATTTCTGTTATCATTGATAAAAATGATAATTTCCAGCTGTATGTCTTGTTTTTCCTCCCTCTCCTTTCCCAAATAGCAAAATGACAACAAGATTTGTGTGTTTTAGAGAGAGGAAGATAAAAAATATTAGAATCTGGTTAAAACTGTGGGAAAAGCAATAAGAAGAGAAAGAGGGAATGAGAGGACTCAAACAGCAACTGCTGTGGAAAAACCAACTTCAACAAATCCAACTTACCCCTTGAGGTGAAATACTGGAATCACTAGAAATGGTGAAAAAATGTTTGTTTTTTCCCCTCCATCCTCTGCAGGAATTTCAACCATTCAAACATTTCAAGTTACACTGAAAGCTCAAAGGCTTTTGGACTAACTTTTATTTTTATTTTCAACTGAATTGTTTTAATTCTAACTTTTTTCCATGAAAAGCAATGCTTTTGGAAAAAAAGCAGCCACTTTCTGCAAAATTATTTGCATTGCAGAAACAACATTTACCTCTCAAAATAACAGATACAATTACCTGGCTGAAAGGAAAGAGAGGAAGGCAAGACTAAAAAAAAATATGGGAAATGTGGGACATTTTCACCTCATTGGAGCTGTAAAGGATGTTGCAGAGATGTCTGGTGTAGACTTGCATCTCCAAACCTGAGCAGACTCAGCCCGTCCCTCTTGCACATTAGTTGGCTCAGTCAATAAAGGCACATCAAGCCTCAAATGGCTTTTCAAAGGAGAACCGCCCCCCCCCCCCCCCCCCCCCCCCAGTTTCCTTCTGAAATAAGTATTGACTGAATTTAGCTCAATAATGACCTCCAGTCCAGCTTGGTGTGAGATATTTTCTACTGGGTCTTATAAATGAAATAGCTTTGCCTTAGATGGTTTTTCCTCTATCCATATGCCAAAGGCACAGGGAGTTTCTGAGGCCAAATAAAATTAATTTTGTGCATAAAGCATCCGCCACAGGGAGGGATTATAGCCCAGCTAATAAGAGAAAATCCCTAATGAGTATGCATGTGAGAAAAGGCAGAGTTGCTCCATAGGATATTTGATTTGGGAGCGCTGTCACCCTAACAATGTGGGCAGCCAACGTCAACCGCACACCAGCAGACAGAATGTGCAGTTGCTGGAGATGCGAATGCAAATGGCGTACACTTCTCTGAATAGCAAATGTTTGTGTTTTCTATATATCTCAGGATGCCAATACAGTTGAGAAAATTAAACTTCACATCTAGATGGAGACTGAAATCTGAAGTTCCCACAGATTTAGATGTGTTCTCATTTAGACCATTCTAGGGACATACCCAGGCCATACTGAAATACACCATAAAATAACACTGTAACAGGAGAAATTTCAACAGAAACCTTACCAAACAGGTCAAGAGAACATGAGAATACATTATCTTCTTTTATCAGCCCACCTCTCCTTTTATATTGAAATAAATCCCTATTCCTCTAGTTTTAGGTAAATTCTGTTTGGTTTTTTTTTTCTCATAAAGGTTTCATAGTGAATAGCAAACACAACTAAAATACCCAAACCAGTGTCAGCAGAACAAATTACCTCCCTGGTCAACACCTAACATGTCAAGACTTAATTTAGGAGGTATTTCTTCAGACCTTCAGCAAACACACACAGTGGAGCTGTTTGTGTTGCACGCACAGATGCTGCATCATTGTTTGAGAGAAGCAGTCCCCATGCATATAACGTACAGAGCAAAAGCAGGGCTGACCCAATGAAGATCAGCATCAAAATGAACCCAGAAAACATTCGCAGACCAAGATAAATTAATACTGTGAAGCAGAAAGCGTTCGTGTCTGAGATCTCCCTCAGCAAGGTAAACACATGCCACTGCAATCACATGGCACCAGTGAGACAGTACACGTACAGAAACATGTGAAGAGACAGTGCCAAATAAAACCATAACAAGTTTTTGCAATGCTAGTGAATAAGACTTACCTGAGTTAGATAAGGCAGGAAAGCCTATTTTTGAACTTGAAACCTACCTAACAAAGGGACGGATTTGTACTGAGTGCTTTGATTATTGTTTTCAGGTGCAGTGACTTATGTCCTGTCCCTCCCCATGCTTTCAGGAGAATGCAGGTGATGTGTGTTGTCTCCCAGGCAGTGCAGAGACTCTTCAGTACCCACCAGCAATGCTGTTTGAAGGGGAGATGGAGAGGAGCCATTCAATACCCAACACAGTAAGTGGAGTGAATCACTTGAGAGCTGGTGCACATAACATGCTGGTCCAACTGATATCAGAAAAAGTACCTGGCCTTACAGACACATAACACACAGGTGCAGATGCAGAGATAAATCACCTGAAATTGTGGCGCTACTCTGGCCTGCTTCACAGGATCCAGCAGTTTGTGAAGTGCATGTGCTAATAAATTCCTAAAAGAAACTCTTCCTGGAGCATGGATTTATGTAACAATTCACTGCAAAGATACGGCCTTTTCCAACCATCATGCAGAAAGTCAGTGACAAAAGTCAGCCGAAAGAATACAGATCTTCTAATTCAGTGCTTAAACTACAGAAAAACCTCAAGTCCTCACATTGCGGAGTGGGTAGTTCGGATGCATAGGTGTTTATGTGTTTTCTTATGCCTTTTTAAGTCTATATGCCTTTCTTAGAAAGAGTGTGATAGAAAAGGCACTGGTTCATCTCCTGATGTCTCACTGCTGCAGAAAACCAGCGGCAGTACATTAAAGACTAGGCTGAGCTACACTGGGGACCCAGAAGCCCTTGAACAATGAGGAAAACTGCTTGTGGTTTTGTGCCTTCAAGTAATACCAGCACCCAAGCTTTTATACACTGCTCTAAAAAGAAGCGGCACTTCTAACCTCTGTACCCACTTCTCTGAGGTTCGAGACATTTATCCTCTAGGCCCACCCGGGAAAAACTGCCTATGAGCTACATCTGTGCTTTACTCACAAAAACAGACATTTGCCTTTGTCCTGCATTTATGTTTAGCAATATTAGTAATCTAGGTGAAGACGTTGTTATGCCAGCACGGATTAGTTACACAATCACCTCTTGCAAAGGGTGTGGGAAGCTCATTACACCCCTACAAGAGAGAGCAAAAAGATAGAGAGTAGCTCTTTTACTCCAGAAGACTCCAACAGTAATGAATACAGCCAACTATGGAGCCCACCAAGCAAGCAGGTGAAAACATATTAATGCGAACATTTACTGTAACAAGTCTCCTTTTTCCCCTCAAGACATTTCTGCTCATTCAAAATGTGCAGCAATAAATCAAATTAGATCAAATACAACTGTCTGAAAGGAAGCCACACAATAATCGGTTTTGAATTTTCCCACCCCTCTCCCATAAAAAGGCAGTACAGTATTACAGAAAGTTAATATGTACATCTAACCCATTATATCTGCTTAAAACTGTATAAAATGACATCTGATAGCGGCTTGTATGGGCAAGCTCTTATTAAATGTAATTACTCAACAAGGTCTATCCTAAATCAGTTAATGATCGGCAACAGACAGATAGAAATTCACTAGTATTCCCTGAGTTTTCATATTATAGGAATAGTTTTTAATATTTAAAAGTTCATATAATTTCTCCTTATGCTTTGATTTACTACTCATGAAGTGAATGTGAAATCTGATTACATTAATTGAGCATGTTGTCAGAGTGTCACCTTTCTCCTTTTTAATTGCCTCCCTTCTCTTTCATTATCCCTGACAAGCCACATTTTCAGCCCAACATCCAGTTTTGCATGCCTGGTTTTTCCATATGCAGTGCTACAAAACTGGTTATTCTCCAGGTTTCCACAAACTGCATGAGCTTGTTGGGGTGGCTGGGGTGCCAAATGCAGACATGTGCCGCTGTGAGCGTATACAATTATTTGTATTTCCTGCTACAGCGAAACAAAAATGCAAAATTAGAAAGTTGTTAGAGGACATACAGGGCAGCATTGCTGAGCCTGTGCATTACCTATGCTATTTATAGGCATTACAGATATCTACTGTACTGACTGTTTGGAGGAATTAATAACTCCTTGTATGTGGATTTCTCTTGTAGTGCCTCAGCTGTTCTAATTCCAAACAGTATAAAAATCTGTCTCAAACCTCTACAGCAATTCACTGGGTGATCGTCCATTCTCAGCGGATACTCAGAACTACTCTTTCCAGACTGCAGAGCAGCCTTTCCCTACTTCCTAGGAACACCGTGTGTGTTTACTGGGAGCTTGCTCCCACAAGGTGGGAATCTGTGCAGTGCTGGGCACAATGGGCAGTACGAGACCCAGTGAAACATTTCACTTCACGGCCTCCTCCTCCCTCCCTCCTAACACCCTGAACTGAACCCCTAAACTACACAGAATGAATTCTCCCAGTAACTGAATTTCCCTTGAAATTACCCAACACCCTCTTAAGTTTCCTGAGACCTCCTTGATTTCTACAAACCACTGTAATCTTCCTGGGAGTTAATGAAGGGGTTAATTAGTTAGGTAGTCCCCTTACACCCCCGCTGTATTCATTTGTTTTAGGTGAAGTTACACCTAGTTTTAAACTGCCACTGTAGGAGAGTCCCAACTTGTTTTGCTATCACTTGGCTTTGATAATTTGCCAAGCAGCTAATCCTGCCTGACACGCAGCTTGCAAGATACACCTCACCTGTGCTTTATCAAAGCGGTTAACCTCCGCTGTAAAAGCCGTGAGTGTAATCCTGCCAATGGTTGTTGCAGCCGCCTGGAAAACACATTTTGTAAATGACTCTGCATGTTAGGTTTTTGTTGGGTTTTTTTTTTTCTTCCTTCAGGAGTTTTGTCTCTCACATCGCAGCTCTTGCTGTGTTTATGGAGTCACCTTCTGTCCTAGAAATTTGCCGTCTTGCGATGCAGGCTCACAGCAGCTGTGGGATTTGGAAGGGAATAGTTCATTTCTAATAGAAACACGTTTGCTGACAGCGTAATTACTCCCTTCCCCAGGATTTTTCCTTGTTTTCTTAAATGCAGGACACCTACAGTCACAATAGCAATATATCATTTGCCTGTAGCACAGCTTTCTTTCCCCTGTAAAGTGTTAATGAAGTTCCTGTCCTTGTTTCTGCAGTAATTGTAAAAGCATGTTGGATAATATACTAGCCACACTTTATTAAAACACTGGCCACACTTTATTAAAACCTAACAGTCTGATCCTGTGCTCCCTGCTAAGGAGAGAGCTAGCTCTAATTTCATTTGGAGTTCATTTCAGCGTGCTCAGATCACACACTTGGTTTTAATTCTTCCGGGGCCTGATCTGAAGACAATATGCCCAGTTGCACCATATTCAGCTGTTTCGTATTTGACTGAGGCCACGTCCACATGACTTTCTAACTCGAGGCCTGATCCTGCAAGGTTCTGAGGGCTTACTGCAAGCGAGCTGATGTCTGAGGAGAAACCGAGGCACAGCTCGGTGCCACTCGGGACGGGTGTACCCACATGGGTGGCTCCGAGTGGGCCGGGGAGGTCGGTGCGGGCCCGCTCTGGGGCCGCCTGGCAGAGCGCCGAGGGACGGTGGGGCTCGCAGGGCCCTCGCCACAGCGTGACTCACCATGGCGGTGATTGGAAGGGGACAATGGAGGGGGTGGTGGCAGCTAATTATTTGACAATTATTATTGTTGAACAATCCTTCCAAGGGACAAGGAGAGGGATGAGTCTCAAGTGTCTGCCTTTTTCTTTTCTTTTCTTTTTTTTTTTTTCCTTTCTTTTTTATGATCTTAACATGCAAGTCTTGCACAGACGGAGGTGGGATGTGGTGGTGAAATTTAACGGCCACTTGGGGTTGGTTTTGCTCCCATTGCAACCACCGTGGTAGGAGAATGCACGAGCATTAGGAGCCGACGTACATAGCACTGTGCATCCACAGGCCTGGAACACGCTCAGTTCCATCACCACCATTTTACTTGCGGGGAAACAGAGGCACACGATACCCTCTCCGGTGTTATAGACCTGGGGGTGGCTGTTCCCTAAGCAACTGTCCTTGAGGCTTCTTGTCTGCAAGTATCTACCCAGAATAACTGCAAATCTAGTGTTCCCAGGATTGCCGTTATCCATATAATTTCCTCTGTGAAAAGCATAACTTCTTCATTCTCTCTTACGTCTTTCCACCCATAAGCTCATCACAGACTGAGTGTGGAAGCATGTGTGTGTGTCTGTGTACAGGGAATATCTGGCTATTTATAAGAAGATACGCAGCAAAGCCCATTGCTGTATTATTTCTGAGGTGAGATATTGCTAGAGGTAACCAAGCCATCAAACTCTTGGGTGTTATGGCACAAAAATAAGTCTCTTTCTGAAATCTCAGCAGAAGAGAGCATTACTGCAGGTTAAAGATGTAAAGTGCAGAATGAAATAACGTGAACTTGGACAGGAGAAGAAAAGGTCCATACAAAGCACATGAGGCAGAACCCCTTGGCCTCTCGTCTTGAGGCGTCACCTCTACAAATAATACACAACATTTTCTTATGTCTCCTCTGATGACAACACTCTTTGATTTTCTGAAGGAAACATCATTGAAAAATGTGTGGCTCTTTCTGCGTGTGATTAAACCATTAAAAGAATGGCCACAGTGTACAGAATCACTCAAAAATGTCACGGCAGACAAGCGCCCAAATACTTCTTTGGCAGAAAGTGATTAGCTCAGCTGGATTTCCTGGTTAAATACAAGGTTAGATAAATACTTGAATAAACTTCTTTCAGCAAGGACAGGATTAAGGAGACTGTCTTATTCTTGTGCTGACAAAGTTTTGCTGGTTGCAGACTGATTGTATCTTTAATTTAAGACGATTATTTTCCATTTTCAGTGATTCACAAGGGGAGACATTCCCCCACTGTTTGTACTGCTCGAGTCATGAGGAAGAGCGGCTCCAGCTGCCCCTTGAGACCGTACAAGGTGGTGGGTCTGGAGTGGAAGGGTTCAGGTGACCTCTGCTGCTGTTTTGGGGGATGCCCACCTGAAAAGCTGAGAGGATTGCTGGCAGCCCTCCCGCTGGGCAGCCCTGGGTACTGCTGGACCTGTTCTGGCATTACACCGCCTCCTCCCTTTTCACACCCCTGTTGCAGAGATAACCTGCTGTGGAGCAGGGAGCCAAACACCCACCAGTGGTGCTCCACGTTGTCGAGGCCACAAGCAAACTCACTATTAAAGTTCTTGTTTTAACTCCTCCCAAGGTAACATGGCCCACAGGCAACGCAGAAGTCTTTGGAGTCCATTGCAGCGGTATCTTTCTTGCCTTCAGCCGACGATGGACTTGAGCTGCATCAAGTGTTAGCTACAAAATACAGCTAGCATCTAATTTTAATTTGGGAGTCTTGCCATGGCTAAGAAAAGGGGAAATGTTTTTTGTTCTTGCTTAGTGGAATGAAAAAGATTCACCCAACACTTGTGTTTTCGTGCACACCCGCTGCAAATACCAGTATAAGTACTTGTGTAAATACTTGTGCAGCAATTGTTTGCGGCCAGAGCTAACCGTGGCTTGTGAGGGAGGAAATGTCACTGTCAGGTAGGAACAAATTCTGGGTCTGTGTTTTGTGCTTAGATGTAACAGGGACTGTCTGCTGCAATTATAGCGGGGAGAGCCCAGAGGAAGTATTCCTTGGATTTGCATGTAGTTCAGCTAGGTAACTAGGTATAAAAAAGGTATAATGTAATTTAACTTTTTGTTTGCCTGGGAAAGTCTGTGTGGTTAATGAGTGTTCTCAAATGGACACCATGAAAGAGCTCAATGCTATTTATCACTGCTAATTCCAACGGTCCCATCATTTTTGCCGTGTGACACAGATCAGCTGACACCAACAACCTGGGACATAAGACAGTTCCCTGTTTCTATTTCTATTTTAATTAAATGGTTAGGAACCTACAGTCTGACCTTCAAATGAAGGGTAGCATGAAACGAGAATGCTGGTAAGGCTGCAAGTCAGTTTAGATTTGTTCATAGAAAATCCTAGACTGGCATATTGCCCTGGTTCTTAGGTCGACAGTTAGGAGGTACTGTAGCTTCAGCATGTAAGGAGTTATTCAGTATTGAAGACAAGGAAATGGCACGGAATGAAGCCTAGAGTCTGAGTGTGAAATAAAGCAAAACCACTGCCATAAAAATAGAAGGCGTAATAGTCCTCCACGTTGCATCTTTGGAAAAGATTAATGTGTTTGGCTGCTATTGTGAAAGCTCAGATACAGCACATGGCTCCAGCACCAACTTCTGAACTCAATGGGTTCTGAACTCAACAAAAGGGCTGGGTGGTGAATAACTTTGAAGAGAGAAACATCAAACCAGCCTCAACTTGAATTTGAGAAACATCCCAAACCAAACCCAAACAATGCCGCTGAGTGAATGATTCAGGGGATTGGTACGACCCTCCACATTTTATGTGGAGCAGCAGGAAGGCTGATAATAAAGCTCGGTGGAATACCTCTTCCCAGGCCAGAGCAGAATGACAAATAATAAATGAAGGAGACATATTTCTCCCTGTTTAGGCATAATTAAAATCACCCTCTTTGAAGCAGGTATGCATTGCTGTCACTATTTCCTGAATGAAAGTCTTCACCAGGATGTTTAAGTTTCTGGCACACACTGTTATAACTGATGATATTTATCCAATGGGAGACTCACTTGATGGGCTCTATTCTCATAGTTCCTCAGCAAATTATGCACTGCGAGTGGTGCTGCATGGCCTTTTCCTTGTGCCTCAAATTCATGCCAGCTAGTGTGTGTCATTGAGGGGGAACTTGTTAGAATAAAATCTTCCATAAGGCAGAATCCTTGAAAAGTGTCTATTGCTATCTCCCATCCTGCTGTGTGGGTAAATCCATAACAACTAGACACACAGAGAGGATTCTGTTGTTTCCATTTAAAACGAGCTGAGTCTCCCACCCTGATCTCCTCATCTTGAGTGCATGTCTGTATTTCCTTTATTTGGAAAGCAGGATGCGTGGATTTTCAGGTCAAGATCTGGTGTGGAGCTGGGATCCAGCCATCCATAGTGTCCCAGTTGGACCAGAGAGAGCAGGAACTCACCAACCCACACCTCACCATGACTCATGGGGCTCCAGCAATTCTCCTGCCTCACCTGGGGCTGCCTGATAACCAGCGGTCGCTGTGCTGGGGCTATGCATCCAGCAGTGAATTTGAAAAGCTCTTCTGCTCCACCTGAGTCCCTTGATTCTGGTCTGAATCACTCACAGCCTGACAACGTGGAGGGGAGCTCATGGAAGGCATGAAGCATCTTCCTTATAGAAAAAGGTTCACAGAGGTAAAATACCTGGCAGTTGACTCCTTTACTTCATCACCTCTTTATTGTCCCAAAGGTTTTAACCCTTGGACAACCTTTCTTCCCACACAGAAAGCCTTTACAAAAACTGAGATGCAGATCTGCTGAATTCTGAGCCCTTGCAGTAGCCAGCAGCCTGTTGTTCCCAGGTAAAGGTAAATACCTGGCTGGAAAAACATTTACTTACATCTGGCACTACTGATATGGAACAACTTTTTTTCATAAAGTGCCTTGGGACGTTAGATTAAATGAAAAATGTTGCAACAAAGCACAAATAGCATTCATAACAGTGCTAATAATAGCAGCACCTGGAGTCACTGCTCCCAGAAATAGAGACCAGCATGAGATAACTCCATGCGTTTAAATCAGATCACCAGAATATTTTTGCCTTAAGCAAAAATGATATAATGAATATTTTATCATTACAAATGCTTGCAAGCCTAGGCCATGTGTAAGAGCGTTTAGGAAGATGTGCAGCTTTTCCCCGCTGTCAGGTACAACGCGTTGGATTACTGCGTCATGTGGAGGAAGGCAGAGAAAATACATATCACCTCCCTATTTTCTTAACTGGAAAAGATCAAGTCTAGTCCTGCTGATTATTTTAATATTGTGAAGTGACCAAAGGTAATCAAACAATCAAACAGCTCACTTTGGAAGAATCCTTGTGCGCTTTTTTTTTTTAATTAATTGTAGGATAAGGAGATGTCTGCCCTGGCTCGTTATGAGATTCAGATCGAGAAGATCACTACTTACCCCTTGCTATTCTTACTTTTCACTTCAGCCCTTCTTCTTCTCTTAACCTCTCTGGTCTGTCAACTCCTTAGTGAAGGGAGGTGATTATGGAAGGTACCTATAACTGCTTTCACACTTTTGTGTGTGAACACTGCATATTGTTCTCTGTGTGGTGGACAGAAACCAAAATTACAAGCTGCTGAATGAGGACAGAGCAGCAAACAGGATTTGATTTAAAGGACGGACCTGGAAAAAGCAAAGATGAGTGAGATGCAGCTAGTTTTGGATCTCAAATTTTACTGACCACAGAAAAGAGAAAGGATTTGGCAACAAATAGTATGAAAGGGACTCAGATGCTTTTGGGCATTGATAGATCAGTTTGTTCTCTCAGGTCAGGTAAGCCATCTTGCCACTACACCGCACGGTTTCTTTGGGGCTTCCAACACTGTAGGTAATGCGACAGTTGAGGAGACATTATCGTTATGGAAATTCTAGCAGGGTTTTCTCAGATGTAGTGGTGACACACTCGGCAGCCAAGTGATGGAAAGGGATATTTTGGCCTTAAAACTTCCCAGACTTCTGCACTACTTGATAGTATTGATATTGTCAGTACAAACTCTTCTGACATCAAGTGTGATTGCTGTAATGCAATGGAGAAAGAAAGAAATAAGATTTATTTGACATGAGGCTGAAGTTCTTTTGTATAAAGAAGTCCCAATCCATGTAAATAAAATGGGTTTTCTGACTTCTCCACGACTTTACTTTTCCTCCTTATATGCAGTTTTTCCTTTCCTCGCTTCCACCTCTTCATCTTCTCAGCTCTCTTGCCCCCTTTCTTCTTCCTTTTCATATTTCTCTTTGGGCTTTTCTTTCCATTGCCTGTCTCTCCCCATTGCACTTCTGCCCTCCAACCCCACAACAACCCAAACTCTGAAAGAAGTCCTTAATCCTCTCCTAATCTGAGGCATACAATAATTAGCTGGAAATAATATTTTTGCTGCTCTGTGTTGGCACGGTAACAGGGAAGCCTCCATCCCTGCCCTGCTGGGAGAGCCGCCACTAGCCGTGTAGTTGCTTTGGAGAAGCGCCAGATTTATGGATTAGCTGCTGCAAACCAGAGGGTGGATGAAAAATCCTGCTGGGAAGTGGGGAAACAAGAGGAAAGCTACCTTCTCAGCTGGGTTCAGGACTGCTCTTTGCTTTTTGAGATCTCACAGATTCTCAAGCCAAAAGCGCACAGTATAAACCTTAGTCCAGCAACTGCCTCTCCACTCCAGGCAGGTAGTTAGGACAAGCAAGGCCATTAGTCACCTCAGAGGACAGGAAAAAGAGGTTGCTTTGCTTATTTCACATCCTTTATCACTTGAAAGTCGCATGGTGGTGGGGCTCAGAGATGGCTCAAGGGCTCCCAGCTCGGGGGGAAGGTGTGGGGGGCGATCAGGGCTCCCAGCCAGGCACAGGTATTACAGCAGCCTGTGACTCCTGCAGAAATGGCTTGAGATGAAACTACATATCTGAAAGGCTCACTGAGAAAAGCTCAGTGATGTGCTTCTTGGCCTTTTGGCTAAGATCAAGTGTGGAAGAGGCCAATTCACTCCGTTCAAAACCACTTTCTCAGGAAGGGATGGGGAACTTTCACAGGAACCAAAGCTTTGACTTGATTTAAACAGTGCATTTGCTTAAAAATAGAAATGCAGTCTTTACGTTTGTATTCCCTTGTTAGAGTCTTTTCCTTACTGCTACATACTGACTCATTAATAAATTAACATGTTTTGATTTCACTGTGAAAGTCTTGAGATCATTATTACAGCTATGGTCCTGGGGCTGAAGAACTGTGGTTCTAAAATGCTTTTATAGACTACAAATTGGATGCTTTTCATACAGGTTATCTAATTTTAATTACAATTTCCCCTCTGGCAATTCTTTCTTTGCTTTGAAGTTGCTGGAGTTTTGTCATCCTTGGGGAGTGAGCCGTTTCAGATTATCATCATGTCAGATTTTATGTCCATAGCAACACTTTTTCAACAGTCCTTTTACGTGAGACAAGCTTTCATCTGTGGGAGTTTTATTGGTCTGAAAAGTAAGACAAGCAACTGAAGTGCAAGTGATGTCCTACTTGTAATGTGAAAAGAAAAAAATCATTCTAAACGTATACATTAGCCAATAAAATAAACAGCAATTACTGTCCCTACAGAGACAATTGCAGGATGTAAAAATATGACATTATTTTCAATTAACTATTTTTTTTTCAGTTAAGCGTTTGCCCTTTTCAACCAATATTTTATCTGCCCGAGTCACGAATGGCTGGGAACAAGGGAAGGGGGCAGCAAAAGCAAACTGAAATGAGCAGATCATCTCTCAGAAGAAGGTCCAGTCAAGGTATGGCATCTACCCACCACTTTATGCACCCACTTTCCAAGCCCTGACACGACACCGCTGAGCATCAGCATGAGTTCTGACTATTAGCCTGGTGCTGGGTGCATTTCACATGACTAATGGCATAATACTTAGCATTCTGCTTTCATCAGGAGCAGATACGGTCCCTCCCTCCGCTGCATTAGATGCTTGCCGCCCATATATAACATGTAATCTCTTGCACTTTATTGCCAAGATGTTTGTTGATGTTTGTCAAAGCCAAGGAAAAGAAGGATTTAGCACATAAGCATCTCCTTATGAAGGGCTGATTTGTTTGTGTTTTAAGCCTCAGGCACTATGTCCAAGGGACAAGATGTTAAATTCGCAGCACATCAACTACATTCGTGTCAGTGATTTTTCTTGTCAGAAATGTTATTGAAGAAGCCATTTGGGTTTGCAGAGCCAATAGCAGTACTGACATTACAAGGCACCGCCTCACAAGTTCGATGGGCTGCCGACATGTTTACTCCTGTAATGTTCTCACAACTGAAGCTGCAATAAAATAACTAGCAAATTAATGATGCTTAAACCATTCCGAGTATTTAGACCTTTAGCCTGCATAGTTTTAAGGCACTACGAGATACAAGAGTAAATAGCTAATAAAAACAAACAAACGAACACAAAGCTTGAGAGGTTTGCTAGCGAACAATAAAACATGTATGGGGGAGTGGAAGACACATGCAGGCTTCTTCTCTCGTCTGACATTCCTGAGCTAACAAACAAGAATCAGCCCAAGCAGAATCAAGAAGTGACTATGAGAAAAAAGTACTGTGGGATCATTGCTTACATGCAAATGTCATCACTGCCAGGATAATTGTCTTCATGGGGATCTCTAATGATATAAGACTATATGAAAATTTCAGATTTTACTTCCCTTTCACGTCCCCCAGGACCCTTTCTTCATACAAGAGATCTTGGATCCTGTTCACAGGAACTAAACCAGGCACTTTTAATTGAAGAAGATCAGAGGACTTAGCCTGAGTTGATTGAAATCCCTTTTAAATTTCCATAGTCTTTTAAAATCGCTTGAATTCAAGTTGCAGCTTCAGCCATCTAAGTTTTTCAGGCAGAGAAATTGTGCTTTTTGCACACATAAACAGGATCTATGTTTTCCTGAAATGCTGCTCCATCGCAGTCATTGTTCCCAGCTCTGTCCCCGACGCCCAACAGGGAAAGAATGCGGGAGTTACTGCGAAGGAGCCCATCTTCAATGTCTACTTTGAGGCTAGTCTTCTCCACTTTCTGACTCTTGTGCACTTACTGCCACTGAAGTAAAGAGAGGCGAAAAAAATCCTGTAAAGTCAATCTTCACTGCATTTGTTCTTTAAAATACAGTCAGCCTACATAAGAGTGTTACTTGGAACGAAGGACTGTTAGAGAATTAGTCACAGCCTGGGAGGCAGGAGAGGGCATTGTTTTATGGATGCAAGAAAGGCTTTGGAAAGCAGATGATTCTAATTTACCTTCTTGACTTTATTCAGCCACTTTCAAATAGATTTCTCTTTGTGTGGACTGTAATGTTTATAGCTCTAAGGAGGAGGAAGGTTCATTTTTAAGCCCCAGAAAAGAAGAAGGCTAAGAAATAAATCTGGAGGAATCTTTGGCAAAGCTTTCAGTTCAGGTGACCATCTCCAGGAAACACCACCTAATGTTAAAAATACACTGTGAAGCCATAAGTGGGGAGTTCTTGCCATTACTGTGAAATGAAAAATCTCCGTTTCAAATTGGAAATAAAATTCTTTCTCATTTATGTATTTAATTGAACTATAGTATTAAAAATTACTTGATTTAAAACATCTATATATGACGGTATTTCAATTTACTTCCATTTTATGGGTTTATGTTCTGTTCTCAAATACATCATTCTAGGGGATCGAGCTTGAATTTTTCAGGCTATTTGGAGTGGGAACTTTTTAACACATCTCAGAAATTTTTCAGGGCAGGGGAATCAGTTTTTGCCCAGTCTTAGATAAAAGTCTACTTTTGAGACATCTTCAGGATCAAATTTATATCTCAAAATTGAACTGTGAAAGAGACAGTGGAAAAGAAAAAAATAACCTACTTTATTCTTTTTCATTTATTTAAATTGTGATACAAAACATTTCTGTATTTATGTATGTGTATGTTTATTTAATGTACATTTTTCTTAGTTTATTAGATTATTTTTTTTTATCCTGTCTGGCTTGAAAGACAATGGTGACTGAGAAACTCACTGAATGGTGAACTCTCATAAACTCATCTCTTAAAACAGGAAAGCTGAGCAAGCAGAAGGAAAGGTGTTTTACTCTGGGTGTTCAAAGCTTTGTTTTGGCAACCTCCTATGTAACTCAGATGCCTGAAGAAATGTTTGAATAAAGGAGGACTTTTCTAAAATGCAACGGTCACAATTAAAGTTATTCTTTGCCTATCAAAACATTTTAATGCATACATGTAAGACCTTCCCAGAGATAAGTCCCACACCTTTCATTTTCATAAGGTTAAAAATAAAGGAATTAAGTAAATCTTTCTACTTTAAAAGTTCACAGAAGAAAGAAAAGGCAAAAAACAATTTGTGAGGCGTGTTCCCCTTAATACGCATGTAAATAGATTTCTCTCTCCCCCACAAAAAAAATACATCCCTCATGCAAACACATATTTGGATTGGCTCCTCTCTCTTCATCCATTTCCAATCACAAAAGCCACCACTCCTCCCAATAGCGATCAAAGACATGAACACAGCAGCTATAACAATTGCTACCATGGCGAAACAATTTAATGAAAACATGTGAATATATTTTTAGAGTCTCATAATACAACTTCTCAACTGGAAATGAGGGAAAACAGCATCTCATGACCATGGGTTCGATCAAGCCCACCAAAAAATGCTCTGCAGAGCATAATTTGAGAACCATTGTGTCATACTTTAATCCACTGGAAACCAGCTAACCAAATGTAACAAATTAAGGCAAGTCAATTTAAACGGGCGAAAATATCACTACTTGTTAGTGTACTACTGATAGACTACTCCGTGATGAGCTAAATAAGCACATACACAATCACTTTAGTTTCCAGTAATGTCATTCAAATTAGATTTTTCAGGGGATGTTCTAAACCAGTGCTGAAATATTGGCTTGTGCTGCTTCTTTTGAAATGAATTAAGAAACAGATAAATGTAATTCACAATATTTTTTTTCTAAAAATTTAGGGCAAAGACTGGGCAAACTTCTTTTTTTGGTCATTTGGAAATGAAGAGAAATTATATATTTTGCTGAGTTTTTGCCTTTATACCTGTGACTCACCTCAGTTATGTCTGAACCCTTCTTAATCAAATCTGACAGAAGGTCAGAGAAATAGTCATTTAAATGCCTTCAGTTTTTGTGAAAACAAGTGGGTTTGTACAGGAGGGGTCTCTGCATATGTCTGAACCCAACAACAGGAAAAGCTTCGTCAGGATCTTCCCCTTTTCAGATACAAAATTAAATCAATTGTGAAATATGAACCCAGAAAAAAAAAAAAAATCTTTGTTAGTGCTGGTGTTCATGCAACATCTTGTATTTTTCTTCAGTTTTCTCCCAGTCACAGCAGCTGGTATTTCTGCCTCGGCTACAGAGCAAATTCCCAAGCCCCAGTCTCTTCGTTAGGCGTTTGCAAGAGGCACAGCCATGAGAGGCCAGAAAGGAGAACTGCTCTGCAGCCCTTGCTGGCTGGGAAAGTCTAGCTTTTGAGGGTCATGGTAAGGGTCCTCAAAAATGCACCTTAAAGTAGTAAAAAAATAGAAACTGGAAATTATGAACTTGATGCAAAAGTCAGCAGTGTCGGGTTTGTTCCTGCTATGAGCTACCAATGGTTCGTTGTAATCCACGGGCCAAATCCTGTGGTTGTTCTCACAAATGAGCTCTCTGGGCTCACACAGTTGTAAACTCAGCAATTAGATTTGGTCTGGGAATTATCTGAAACCGGTGTAATTGCTACTTCTGCGGTGCGATGCTGAACCCAAGGATTTCATGTGCACATTCTTCCCCAAAGAACACATTCCTGGAATTTTAACACTACATCACTTCAGTCATTTAAAAATCACAAAGCCCTCCATTTGAAAGGATTTTAAATATGTGTATATATATCATTGTAGATTGCTTTTTGACCAATATTTAACAAGTAGTGGCTTGCCCTTTCCATACTGTACGTGCTTGGTGACCTCTGACCTGCACATGCCGAGGAAGGCCCTTCTGACATCAAAACATTACTCAAGAAAATTCCTTTCAACAGCAGGTACTTTACTGACCTAGATTAAGTTGCTTGAGACGTCAAAGCTCTGAAAAAAAAAAAGAAGCTAAAATTGGCCTAAATGACTTCAGGCATAAAATCTGACCAAAGGAATTATGTCAGATGCTATAAAGAGAGAGGAAAGCATGTAGGAAATATGAGGGATCAAAGGGAAAATCAAGTTAGTGTGATTTTTTGTTTTCTCCCAACTAAAATAGATGCTCCTACATGTTCTGATGTGGAAGGAAGCAATGGCTGCTGGCTGCCACACAGATGACTGCAGAATGTTTTTAAGAATGTTTTATAAAGGAAAACCAAAAATGTGTTGACTGGAACACTCCATGTGATTCTGAGCTTTATTTAAACTCCTGAGCCTCTCAATTACAAGAATTACAAATTTACAGAGAAAAGAGCCTTTTCAGGACTTTTTGGAAGCAAGACTTTGCCCAGAGGACTCTGCGTGGAGAGGCACATGAGCGAGTCCCAGTGAGATGCTGGGGCAAGGGGCCAACCTGTCCCACAGCCTCAGCCGAGGAACTGTCACGGAGGGGATCGGTGCTATGCTTCCAAAATTCCCGCTGGTACACCTCTAGCATGGGTACGGTGGGCAGAAGGATCAGTAAAAGCTAAGCACTCGTCAAAAGATAAAATGGTCCAATGTCTTGTACTTCTAGGCTGTGAGTTTTGAATTAAATCTATACGTTCACAGTTGTATAGTTTTTAAGGAAAATCTCCCTTACTGAAATCCATGCTGGTTTTTGACCTTAAAAACCTACATCTATTCAAGCACCAAAGTAACTGACTTTTATAGGCGTGGAACAGCTGAAGTACATTAGCCGCTTCAAAGCAAACTGGAAATGCTCTCTGTCGGCTCACAAAAGCCTGTACTTCAGTGGGCAGGTGTCGAATCCAATCCCTTCACTTACACAGGGAGGGACTTTCCTGTCCCGCAGATTCACGTTGAAGCACTTGAGAAAGGTCACATTCGCTCCATGCTCATGTGGTGGAGGGCTGCAATAGTGCGGGCAGAGCCGGGGTCCCAGACCCGACTCCAGACAGCTTTATTTTGAGACAGCCAGGGGAAATGTGAAATAGCATTTGCACTGGCACCTCTACTAGGAATCTGGAGTCAAATCAAACATTGAAACAGGTCCAGATAATAAATGATATAACTTTTAGAATGTGTAAAAACATATGACTTTCTGAAACGTATCGTAAGGTTCATTTTTTGGGTGTGTTTTGTCAGCAGATCCACAACAGTGCTAGTGCCTGCAGTTTCCCCAAATGGGCATTTTAATACAGCTTTGCAAGATGAGTTTTTAAATTGGTTATTAATGATGAAAATGTTACGCTGTTATAAGAGTGCCCCACAAGATGCATACTTAGAAACCCAGTTATTTTTGTAATGGACATAAATAATCCACTCGACAGTACTCTGGAAAACTCTCCCAGCTTGGTTAGCTGGCTCTCCAAGTTTTGCCGCCACAGGATACAGAGACTGAACAGGAAAACAATGAAACTGTATATGTCTTAAATAAAAGGAGCATCGCTTTTTCTAAAATGCAAAACTCCAGAAATTTGTGGAGAGGAAAAGAGAAAAATCTAATAGCACATAAACTATCACATGAAACGAGGGCTCCTTGAATTACTCCAAATTAAACCTGGAGCTTTGGAGACCCCTTTGTCCGTGAGGTTTAGTTGTGAAGTTTCTAGGTAGAAATGAGGAGCTGTTAGAGCTCCGGTTGGTACCAAGCCTGTGAACACCTGCCAGGAGAGGTGAAAGAGCTGTGAACCAGCACAGCTTTGGCTGGCTGAGGAGGCAATGGCCGGAGCATGACGTGAAAATGTGGCTCATTCCAGCTCTCTTCAGCTTACTTCACGTTGCCACCTTTAGAAAGTTTACCCTACAACGTGCATAGCGTGGAAGCGTCTTTACATTGCATTCTGACTTACAATATAAGTAAATCTTTGTATGCCCCATTTTTTTCAAGAACTCTCAAACGTGAAGGCAAGCAGTATCACACCCTTCATAGGAATGGGCAATCAACGCATGATGGAGTTACAGCGATCTGCACAGGTACAGCGACAGCAAGGCAGGGCTAATCGGAGCCATCCCTTGGAGCATGGAAATAACCATTACAACAGCGACGCACAAACCTCACCCTAAGGAGCAATAGGATTTCTGCTGTTCAGTTCCCAGTTGCTGAGCTCATTTCTAACTCTTGCAGAGTCACAGGGCTGTTCCCGTTAAAAAGAAAACAAATGGATTCACTTAAATTGAAACATAAAATCCTTCCCTTGACATTGTTGCTTGTGCTGCCCTCTTTGACTGAATTACATCCCAGTCTCCTGACAGTCCTTAAGGAAGTGCTTAAAGCCTGAGTCTGCGTAACACCCACTGCGAGGAAGGGGTCACCCAAACTCCTATCTCCTACTGCTCAATTTAGTTCAGAAGAAAAAGCCTGTACTCATATTCCAACACATGTTTCTGCTTTTAGGTCTCTGGGAACTTTCCGTGTCATTTTTTTTAATCTGTTCTCAGAGCAAATGTCAGCTCATTCAAAGTGCAGCGAGGTCCTTATCACCCAAAAGAAAGCCCCGACCTGCGCGTCAGGGGCAGGGAGCCCGCGGTGCTGGGAGCGGGTGGCTGTGCAGGACTGCCCCGAGCCACCACGCCGGCTCCCACTCCTGCAGAGCCAGGGTTAACGACATCCGAAGGGCTGCTGGCTTTGTTCCTAGCTTTACTAGCACGAGAGAAATTGTAGAGAGAGGTAATGACTGTCCAGGCAGTGACGGGAGGACTGTGCCAAGCAGTTGCCTCTGTGAAGGCGCAGAGGGATGACCTGCAGCCCTGGCACGTGCCAGCAAACCAGCAGTGAAATCTCCACCCCAGCCCTCACTGCAGGCGTTCCCGTTCCCGAAGCACTGTTTAGCAGTGCTATAATCACACCTCCGCTTGCTACATCAGCACACTCGGCATCTGGACAAGGCTTGAGAGAAGAAGGTAGTTTCAATACTTAGATGTGCGAATGTGTGTGAAATAGCAATTTAGGTAGTTCTATCCCTACAGAAAATACAACAGAAAAGAAGAAATTGCTACCTGTTGATGCTACAAGACCAACACAGTCTCAATTTTTCCTAGCACTTTTCTGTCATTATTCACCTGCTGCCTGGTCTGGGACCTGTTTCTGAGATAGGATGGTCTTTTGTTTCTATGTGTTGTCCAGCCCTCTCAAAGTAGAGTTTCTAAGTGTTATAATAAATAAGTGATCCAGATTAATTAATTTGGAATCTATGTCCTTTCATGAGCCAGAGCATCCCTGAGCTGGGCTGATTTTATGTTTCTGATAAATGATGCAGATGGGCAAGTTGCTTCAGGTGCTGCTATAGTCTGCTGGCACTGAAGCAGCCTTGGTATAATTTAGAGCTGCACAAAGCCCCTGTGCTCAGTTTCCATCCACTTCTGCCCCAACCCTGGACACAAGGCTTTTTTTAAATGAACATGCAAGCATCTGCAGCTGCTTTATCTGAAGCAATAGCCTGTCATTTTTGTGTCACTGAAATGGCAGAAAGACAATATAAACAGTGATAGGAAAATACTCTCTAGTATTCTGCATTTTAAAGCTTCCATTAAAATTAATGAAAATGAGATCTAAAAGTTTCAGAAGCAAATCAGCACTAGACCGCTTAGAAAAGACACCTTAGAAAATTAAAATACTCAAAGGACAGGAGAAAATAATTTTTTCAAAGGAGATTTAATGAGCCCTGACAGTTATTTGTATAATGTTTGTTATGTGGCATCACTAAGATTTTTCTACTGGTGAAGGCTAGATGAAAGTGTTTTGACAGCTTTCACTGGAGGGATGATATTTAATATAGAACAGTTTGCAAAACAGTATCAGGACCTGGGAATACCTTTTTGGTTAGTCATGATGACCTCCAGCCCTGTGAAGAAAAAAAAACCAAACCACCCAACAAAAAACCCATCCTAAATTCTGTAATTTCTGTTTTTAAGAACTCATCTCACAAAGGAAAAATGAACTGAGATTTTTAAATACCCCTTAAGGCAAAATGGTATCCAAACACTAATTTTCCAGGCTTACATGAACTGAGGTCTTGAAACTGAAAAAGCTGAGAATGAAATCTGAGCAGGTTGGCTTTTCAGAAGAGAATAATTAGCAAAAACCAAAAAGGTCTGAAATTTGGGTGGGCTCAAATCTGAAGTTTGCAACACACCTGGTCTCATCTTTACCCCTGGACAGCAAAACAGTGCAGAGCACAGGTAGCATCACCTGAACTCCCTGCTACTGAGACCAGGGCTCTCCAAGCTCTTTTGTACTCCTCTCCTGGAGAGCTTCACCCTCAGTTCCCAAGCAAAATAAACCCCAATGGTAACTGCATTGAAAGAAAACAAAATGAACATAAGAAAAAGATATGGGAAAATAGTGCTGCTGTTCTCTAATAAAAAAACTCATTCAGATAAGGTTCTCCACTTCCAAAGATTAATACTGCAACATTCATGCTGCTTTCTACCAAGTCTGTGATTTTGCCTTCACGCTCAGAGGCAGCTTCTGTGGGTTTCTCAACAGTCTGAGCATTATTTTCCTTCTAGGAAGTCTGTCCCTACGCAGCAAAAAAGGCCTAGCAACACAGACGTTTTAGACGTACAGCTCCTATTAATCCAAGAGGGAACTGTTTGTCCCCATTTTGCCACACAGGGAACACAAGGGTGTGTTTGTGTTTATGAGTGTTTTGAGGGATCCCATGGAACACAGTGGCAGTTTCAAAACTGTTCTCTTTTGGATTTTTTCAACCCAAAACATCTATTTCATAAAATTGCTTTATAACAAAGTCAATATTTTTCACTCAAGTATGCAGCTAAACCTTTAGAAGAATTTTACATTTCCCCACGGGGAAAAAAAAAATCTTGAAGAAAATTTGTGAAAGAAAATTCTTAGAAGAGTTCCTTGTTAGCTGAAAGTACAGATTTCTGCCAAAAAGAAATTTCTACGGTAACCTGCATGTGCTCGCTCCAGTCTTCCATACACCTAATTTTTGGTGCTTCCCAAAAGCCAGCTGACTTTCTTGTTTCACCTGGAACAGGCTTTCTTCCACAGAGCACACAGTCTTTGGGTGCAAAATGTTTCCACCTCAGCCTGTACTACTCTTGCAAACCGCCTGGGGACAGATGCGCGGGAAGGAGCTGAGCTCCTCATCTGGTCCCGATCGCCCCGCAGCGTGCTGGCACCCAGCGCTGCTCAGCAGCCTCTGTGTGCTCTCCCCAGATTTCGTTTTTCACACACTCCAACAACATTAAAGATGACAAGATGTAAGAAAAACAAAGTAAGAGTAACAATAGCAATCAAACTTGTGAAAGATCAGGAGGCGACAGTTTCAAAAATATTAATAACTCCAGGCTTGTTTCATTACAGTTAAGCTGTATCTTACACAAACTAGGAGAAGGGATGTGTTGGAAGACGTATAGGACTAACATCATTTAGAAAAAATATAAATTTGTCATTGGGAGCTACTCTTCAACTTCAAAGCCTCTTCAGTCTCTTAAAAGGATTTACATTTGAGCTGAAGGGAATTTAGGTAATGGGCAGCTCTGAGAGATGTAGCCTCTAGCACAGTTTTCACATATCACACAGCCAAAGAAACAATTCCTATTGAGTTTCACGTGATGATTTATCATCTCGGCAATATTCAAGCTTCTCACTGCCTCTTTAACATTCACTACAAGCTTTGTGAAACTATCTAGAAAACGATATAGTTGACAAACAGTCCCCCTGGTCCTGTCTGGAAATCACACTGTGCCTGCAGCCTCTTCCAAACCAAAACACAAATGAAGTAATTCCCAGTTTCCCATGGAGTTACATCAATGATTTTGGTAACATTTTCCAAGCACAGAGGCACAGACATGGGGTATATAGGAACTGGAGTAAATCACACAGAGATTTTAGGACCAAGTCTGTGTTCCAAGGAAGGAACAAAACAACTGACAGTACTTTTTTTAAAAACAGAAATCCAGGCATTTTCCTAAATGGGATGCCTGGGTTAGAGCCTAGACTTCTACCAGCTCAACTACATTTTAACAACAGCTAAACTACTCAGCATAAGGCTAAGATATTAGAGGGGATCTCAGACCAAAACCTGGAGTCACAGTTATCCATACATTGGAGAAAATCTGTGCCACGATGTGGCTCCCCAGCCTCACATCCAGACTCCTCACCTTGGCTTGCCGCATACAGATTTTCAATTTCAGAGTTAAGCTCCTCAAAAGTACTACAAAACCAAATGGTACTATGTACCAAAAGCAAGCATGCGCTTTTAAAAACATCATCATAAGGATATTTTACTTTTGCATGGAGAATATTGTCCAAATAGGGAAGCAAAGCCCCAGTTTAATTTTAGGCTAGTGGCCAGATGCTGACCTGGTGTAAATTCAGGACGTCTTCACTACTTCAAAGACCTTACTCCAGAGATTTACAATCCTGAATATAAAATTAGAATCAATGTGATTTGTGGCTAATCATTTCAACTCTGAGTGCTTTTGTGGAACGATGTCGTCGTTCTGCCTCACAGAGTTTATGTATCAGATAAAAGGTGCTATAAAAATACGTTTTAGAAGATTTACTGCTGTGATACATAATTTCCTGCCAACTCTTTATTCTCAGCTATCAGAACTTTCCTTTCAATCTAGCAAAAGAACACTCTGAGAGAAGTCTTCCTTGAAAATATTCCCCATTTTAGTTAAAATCTGAAGATATGTGTATAATGTTAGTTTTATCCCAGTCTTGAAGTCATTTTATCATGGTCCCATCCTGGTCACTGCAATTTCCCTGCTAGAGGACGAGGGGCTCTCTTACACCCATCAGCTGTTCTGTAGCAGTGCCTGTGCCCCTGCTCCTGCCCCATGGTTGAAGCTGGGGAATTCGGGGTGGGTTTATCTCCCTCCCCTACTGTTGCCCACCTTTCACACGGGAAGATCCTAACTTAGTTTGGCTATCTCTTTGTGCCCAAGCACAAAGGTTTTAAATGCTTTACAAGCTCAAATGAAGGCTCATTATGCAAAGTAAGGTGAAAATAAAATTAAAAGTACTCACATTTTTTCCTACTTTTTTCACAATTATGGATTCTTTGTCATACAGTCTTCCCATCCTGACTAACTTCAGAGCTTTTCAGTGGTTCTGGTGAGGGACAGAAACATACTTTCCAGGGAATTTAAAATTTTACAAGTTATTAATAACTGAACCAAACTGCAGCAGAAGTTATCATGCCCCAATTTCTCCTGAAGGAATACCGAAAGGCAGCTTTTTCTCAGCTACTGTTTTCACTAGCACCCATAATTTTTTTTTGTGTAAGGGACTCTGAAAAAAAGTGAGCTTTAATGTTACTTAAATGCTTAAGTGTTTGAATATTGTGGATTAATTCTTGTGGTTTAATACCAGATTAAAAATAAAGGTGCTCTTTGTGGTGTTCCTTGTGTGTGACAAAGACTGGTTTGAGCCCTTTTGTTTCTTGTTGCTTGTAGATAGCACTTAGGGAAACACATTCCCAGTGGCCCCATAGACTAAAATATCCTTTTGAAACAGAGGATTCCCTCCTCCTTTTCACCCTGGGGCAAATCTAAGTGATAATGTGAAATACCTGCACAGAAACTGGCATCTTTGCTCTCCCTGAACTGCGTATTGCACCTGAGGGCAAAACAGAGGTGTGTGCTTATTCAGAGCATTTTGGCAGGGATTTGGGGTTTCAGACTCTCGAATCATGTGGTGATAGCTACTGATTCATGCAGAGGGGAAATTAACTCTCTAAACTCCAGCACAACATCTCCCTCAGCATCGTGACACAAATCCCAGGTTTAGGAACAGAAGGGGATGGAGGGGATGGACAGAGAGCCTCCTGAGCTCATCTCCTGGCCACCAGTGGTCTGGAAAATGGGAGAAGGCCTCTTTTGCACACCCTTGGAGACAGTCCTTAGCTCTCAGTTGGGATAGAGCCTAAAACACCTTTGAATCTGCATGCAGACCTTTCCTACATTTAGGTGGGCTCCATTGTGGTCAGGGCGCAAGCAGGCTCAGCGCTGTGCCAGCAGTTAGAGACTGAGGAACGCATAGCGTGGTGGCAAAACTGCTGGTATGAAGGTGGCTATTCTAAGAAAAAAGTGTGTCTGGTAGGTTTTTCCCAGGCCTGTGCCCTCCACTGCACTAGGAGAAGAGGTGACAGCCTGTGTGGGCTGGGCATTTCTGCCAGCCCTCCTTCTCCCTCACTGCAGAGGCTGCTGATACAGGTTTGGTTTAGCTCCAAAAAATGAAAATAAATCTACATGAATTGAAAATTGAGAAAGGATAATAATGAGAGTCATGGGCAAAACCTACACTCTAAACCAGTGCTTCTGCTCCAGTTCCCTTACTGTAACTCTGGAAGCCTCTGATGGAGATAATCTTTGGGAGCTAAGCAAGCCTACTGCAACACACAGATTTCTGCTGGTTTTCAACCTCCTTTTTCTACTGACAAAATGGCTATAATGAAAATAGAACCAGCAGCTAATTCAGAGATGTGTTACAAGACATCCTTTTGCACAAAATCACTCTCTTTTTTGGGACACCGACATGCTAGATTTCCAAGATCTTCCAGCAACCATCTGAACATGATCTGAATGAGAAAGACTATTTGAAGTAAGAATTAAATGTCTGTGAAAGATAAGATCTCAAGCCAAAGCTCACTGAAGCTAGTTAATGTCTGTTAACCTCAATGGGCCTTGAATCACCTCCTTTCGAAAAGAGCTCTGAAGCCAGGGATCCCATGAAAATACCAAATCCAACAGGAGGAGAAGGGGATTTCAGAAGCAGTTTTCTTCCTTGAGACATTTTTCCGTTTTCCCCAGTGGCCTAATTCAAAGAAACATTAAGAACAGTGCAATGTCATGGAAGGTAAAAGACAGGCTTAATTTCACACACCAGGGAAGGGGTTGAGAGCACCATAAGTGGGAAGGCCAACTAGGTTGACATGGCAGAAAAATGGAACTTGAAGCCAAATTTAACTTAAAATTGTTCCCTCTCCTGCTTGCTTTCATACTCTTTGTTTCCTGCTTAACTCTGACTCCAGAGAGCAATTCAGAGCAGAATTCTCTTTCCCTTGATTTCAGCCAGAGGACTTGCAAAAGGTAGATGCCAGTCCTGGATGTCTGTGCTAAATCTGGGGGTTGTGAACATTGCCCAGAGTGACGTAGTGTTTTCTGTGAACAAAATGCTAAGACACATTTTTCTTTTTCTTTTGCAACGTAAGGCTACTTCTAATGCTGCTTAGACTCTAGAGTCTTCATAACACAAGTCAACTGTTCTTTTCTTTCTTTTCTTCAAGAAAGAAGATATAATTATGCCAACGTGCAGTGTTTTGTCTCTGTGACTTTCATATCCAGCTTCGGTGTTTCTAATGTATCTTCGGATTCATTCTTTCCCCCACCCACCCAAGAAGCAAAGGCAAAGATAATTTAGAAATCTTTAGGACTGTTTACATTTAGAATGTTCATGGGAAAATGGCTTTGAAATGAAAATACATTTTAACAAGAATGTTATTGTTTAGTTCTGTTCTGCTAAACATGACTTAAATACACTCAGAGTTTGTGTTTTTATTTATGGATTTGATTGGCAATTTAGGAAACCGCCATTGGTTATTTGAAGAGGGTGTTTATTTAGTGTTACAGTTTTGGGTCAGTTCCCTTCAAAGGAAACTTCAAACATATAAAATGGCAAACTTGACAAATTATGTCAACACTTGCAATTGGAGACTGCTTTCCATTAACTCTTAGGTAAATTAAATATATCTGCCAGTGACATTTTTTGTTAAGTGATTATCAACATTTGTGGTCTACCAAGTCATTTTGATTGCCATCCTTTCTGTCATTTTCAGTTTTTTAAAAAATGTGAAATTAATTTAGAAAAAAAAAGATAGAAGAAATGCACTAATTTGGAGGGCAGAAGATGCAAGGTCAGGTTTGAAAAGGTATTTGCACAGGTAAATTCAACGCAGTGAGAGCAAGCAGGGTAACTGTCTCCTGAATTTGAGTTCAGGGGGATTAAAGGACAGTTTCACCTAGTTTGTTGTAGTCAGCCAGGAACTGGCATACACACCACTTACAGACTTGTGCAAAATTGGCTGGCTGACTCGATTTAGCTTTCAAAACCTGCCCTTAACCTATGTGCCTGGCCTCACCCTGCTGCTGCATCACCACTGGCTCCTCCACTTGCGCTGGAAAAGAAAATGACGGCTATGGTTTGTAGTCAGAGTGCATTTTGTGCTCTGAGAATGCCCCCGAATAGCTCTCTTAGAACAGAGGGAGGAAAACAATTTCTGAACCCTGAATGAAGGTTTCACGCGCATGGTGCGAAAAAGATGCTGAGCCGCTGAGCCCTGCGACAGATGTTTTGCACAGACCCTGGCAGGATATCCAAGACACCTGGGCAACCCAGAGCAAAGCAAGACTATGGAGGACTGTAGGAGCTTTCAGGGCTAAGCAGCAGCTGAAATGGAAGTAGAATTTTGGTTATATACATATACATACACATCCCTACACAGTCAATGAGGTCCAGCAGGCCATTCAGCCAACCAAGTGCGAATGTTTGTCTTAGGCAAGCTGAATAGCTCCCTACACTGCACTGAGAACATTTCTGGCGATCGCAGTAGAGCTTAAAACCCACCTGCAGGTACCAACACCAAATGCATTTCCTAGATTTGGTTCCCAGTTAATCCATCAGCAGGAAAAGGCTGGCGGGCAAGTCTCTCAAAACTGATAGGAAGTATCTAAGTTTACCAAGTCAAAGGGAGTCTCTCCACTAATGTAAATGGGCTCTGAACCAAGTCCTAAATGATTTGATAGAACACCAATGATCTTCAAAGCAGACATGCTTGCTGAACTGAAAAGCTACAAACAAAGCATTATATTACACAATTTATTTGACAATCACAATTCCTCTTCCCCCACACTTAACCTTGGGAGAACTTCTGAGAGATTTGGATATTTTGTCGGAGACCTTATTAATCCAAGTGTCCGACTTCTGGGTCACATCAGCTCAAAGTTAATCCCAGTTTATCTGGGAATCTCAGCTGGAGGTTTCCCAAGAGCCTCTCTGAGATCTCTGTGGTTTTCAAGCTCCATCTGAGTCAGATGATCTTTCAAGTGGCTTTTTACAGCATTTAGGTACTTTCCACATCTGGCCCTGAAGCTGGAAGTGTGTGAAGCTCAGACTCAGTAAAACATAAACTGAACTTTTATGAACCCCATAAACAAAGAATAAAATAAAACGTAAAATCTCTGTTGGTTTGCAGATTGGCCTGGTTCTTTTATTTATTTATTCTTTCTTCATTCATTACCCTTGCATTAAAACAATAAAAATTATTTTAAGTTCAGTAGCTTCCTGAGCAAAAAGCCAAACCAGTGGTTTGGTTTTGAACTTGCCAGTTAATTCTTAATATCCAGGATACAGCATTGCAGACACTATCAATATTGCTTAGTTAAATCATATTCCTGTATTTTTCAAAAAGCTGGGTTTTCTCCACCTTTTGCAGGGTTCCTGTGAATGATTAGAATTATAATGCAGGCAAATTCTCTGTGGGAACTCAGTACCATGGAGAAAACAATGGATTTTTAGGCTCTGATAGCGGTCTCTGGACAACTGCAAGTATCTACTGTACTCGTAAATGGTACATTCATACCGTGACAAGTTGCACATATGCCTTCCACTGCAGCTCACCCATAGTAAGTATACATGAACAATTGTCTCTATGCAAATGTTTTAAGCCTTTCTACAATAAAGTCTTTGAAAGTGCAGCAGATACTGTACTTTTTCCTCCTAACATCCATCTCTGCCAATGTCATCTCCAGATCCTGAGAGCACCTACCCCTCCAAATTTTAATCCTTTTTTCCTAAACTCCCTGTCCCTCACCTTACTATTAACCTTTTAAAGTCTGACCTTTACACACAGAGTTTCTTCTGGCACCTAGTTTTCGTTCGTGTTGTTTTTGCACAGAAACCCATTCCACCTCTCTAGAGGTAATTAATTTTTCCTTCTCTGTTTATACAGAGTGGAACATAAAACTGCAAGATAACGGCTTTGCACTTCCCAAACTTTCTTCCCATGGACAGGCCCCAGAGTGCTCTCAATCCAAGCAGCAGCTTGTCCCCGGCTCTCAGCACAAGGACAGGCACATTCACAAGGGATGTGCCGGAAACGGGGAGGCTGGTGCCCTGGCAAACATCCCCAGCTGCCTGCTGAAGTTTAGCTGGAAGTCTCTAGCACTTTCTAAGGATGAAATAGAATTTAAAATATCTAGTGCTTTTCACAAGGATGTAAAGATACCTATTATGCAAATTTTAAAACGTCCCAAAAGGAATTGCCCGAAGTACTTAGAGCAGCTGATGAAGCCTAATAACCGTGGAGGATTTTCCTTGCTCTCAGTGGCTGGCTGAGCTCCTTACAGCGATGGGAATTTCATCGAGGAGCAGGATTACACTAGAAATCCCCTGCTCTATCACTGGGAACAGAGATTTGGTGTACCCAAAAGGAGAAAGCAGTCCCAAGAGTGCTGCAGCACGCCTGTGCCCGCGGAGCTGCGTATTGCTCAGTTTTGTAGCCAAGGCCTTAGGGATCCATCTGAAAATCTTCCTTGATATTTAAAGCAGCAGCAAACTAGCCCTGAAATGTTGGTACAACCAGCTCTAATACATCAGAAATGTTTCTCATAGGCAGGTTATAAAGAGCAGGAACATTTTGCTAACAAACTAATCTTAGCCCACGCAAAACGTGTTTCAGTATAAAAACTGGGGGGGACCAACTCTGTCACCACTAAATTCCATTTTGATTCAAAATGACATCTCCCAAAGAAAGATCACAACTGACCATAACAAACACAAGACAGTAAAATAAATAATGCTATTTCTAGGAGGGAATTTATAGTCCTGAAGTCATTTAAGAACAGAAAGGAGGTCAGGAAGAGGGATCACATTATAAAACGAAAGCTATTCTGACCTAATGAATAGTGAGGAGACATTTTGGCCACCTCCTAGGGAGCACTGATTATGGCCACTCAGCAACCTCTCTAGGTGGTGGTTAAAACATCTTGTTTCCATTCATTAGTTCAGCGGTGTATTCATTCCATCACAGACAAGTTTACAAACCCCTCCCTCCCTCCTCCCCTGCAGCACCCCTGGTTTGCAAATATGTCATCCACAAACAAAAAAAATCAGGAATTGCACATCAACACCCCTAAATCTTAATTTTTTCTTCTTTTTTTTTTCCCACCTCCCCAGTGATATTCTGTATTTATACAGAGCCTCTGCTCTTCAGAAATTGCAGTGAAGTCACTGTGTCTCAGGGGAGTGAGGTATTGCTGGAAAAAGGTGGCTTAGAGACCGTTCCCCCGATTGCAGGAGTGAAGAAGGAAAGACAGAGAAGAGCAGAGACATTCAGCATGGTTCTGATCTGCCCGTCCGTAAGGTATCGGTCCGGTACGCAGGTCACTAGCAAGGGTTGGACCCTAGCCGTAGGGTCTATCACAGACTTTGTCCTGTGATAGAAAGGACATCCCGACCCACTGGTCTGCCCCTTCCTGTCTCAGTGTCTTAACACATCTCACAAATTCATCCAGCGCATCCTAGCAGTCCCCTGGGGTAGATGTTGCTCCTGCTCCCATCACTTCTCTTGGTAGTAAATCTCCCCGCCTTGATGGCTATAAAACTTCATTTCCAGCCCCAAAGTGTCCTGGCTAGTTCCTGCTCAGCGCACCAACGCTTGTAATTTAGCTTAACCATGTTCCCCCTCGCCTCCCCTTTTTATCCCCAGTCAAACTGAGAGAGAACAAACCCATCTCCCCTTTGCATCCCTGTTGCCAAGAAAAACACACCAAACTCCTCAGTTCCCTCCTACAAGTAGCCCCAGTCGAGTGTGAATTCATCTTCTTTAAATACAGGACACCAGTAAGGTCCACAGCCCTCACAAGGGACAGGAATAGGTGACAAACCCCACCTCTCCATCACGCACAGCCCGGGACCCAGGGCTCAGCCTCTGCTCCTCAGCTCCCGGCCACCGGCTGCAGGATTTCCCTGGGAAGAATGCAGACAGGCGCCAGGCAGCAGGGCACTGCTGAAAATTTCCCCAGCCCCTCAGCTGCATCTTTAGAGATGTTAAACATGGCCTTTGAAAATCTGCCCTGCACAGAATTATCTCCAGTTTCACAGAGATTCTGGGGACAGGATGGTGGCACCTTGTTCTAGTCAAACTGGCGTGTGCTGCACCAATGTAATAGCTGGTGCTGTAGATTCAGTGCAAACACAGGCAGATGTAGTTTTTCTGATGAAAAGAAAAGCATGTTTTAAACAGCGTATATAACACCTTAAGTTCATAGCTTAAGTGGATGCAAAGAAGTATGTTATAAAGTCCACATACCTGAGACATATCACCATTTAAAATATATTTTTCCTTGACTGAAACCAGAAGATTTCTCTCAAGCCAGCAGGAAGAAAAAAATCAGCCTCTGTGAAACCATTGCAACCATATTTCCAACAAGGTCAAGAGCCATTTCTGTCTGCAGTACCACCTGCCTGTCATGATAAATAATTTTTGTTCTGATTTGTGAAGTTTGCTGCCACGGGAATGAGCCCATTTGCTCCTTAATGTATGTAAGATGTGCAGCATGACACAGAATTCGCAACAGACAGACATGGTCCGAGAGCTTATACATCTGTCCTCAATATTTCACTCCCGGGAGACGTCAGCTTTTCAAGTGCAAGGTTACAAGCAGTACTGATCCCTGACCAATACGTTACCCTAAGGTCTAGGCACTAAAGAAACCTTAGTGCTTACACCCAGGACTTCTCTCCAGCAGTGAGACCACGTTTGTCACTGAGAAAAATGCAATCAATGCTCTTACTTTTAAAACAGATGTTTCCAAACCCAAGCAAATATTGTAAAATCTTGGTATCTCAACATCCGTATAGTCACGCAGATTGCTCATATCAACATTGCTTGTCTTAATGAGTAATATGTGCCAGAATACTTTTGTAAAAAAAATATTTCTAGGTATGAAGCTATGGAGCTGTGTCAGAGGAGCCAAGCTGCACGGTTATGCGTTTGGCTGTGTGCACTCAACAGACTGAGGGATGTGCATCGGGATGTCTCTGAGAAAAGATTTCGGAGAGTTCACAGTGCCAGCTCAGACTGCTCCCCCGATGCTGGTCAGTGCTAAATTGCCAGCAGAGACACCACTAGGCCAGGGCTGAACGTCTGTGAAAATGTCAATATTAACGTACAAAATCATTGTATGTAAAACTATTTAAAAAAAAAAAAAAGCAAACACAAAAGACCCTCGCTGAAAAATGCTATGATTTTATACCATTCAAAAAATACGTGGGAGATATTAAAAAACTATATCGTCACTCTTATGGCTGTATAGGTGTTTTGTGAATGGGGTTTAAGACATATTACCATACTGCTATAGACAAGAAATGCCAGAGCTTCTCTCTGCCTTACAGCAATTATTCTGCACATGGAAATCTGGCTGTTGTCTTGCTGCCACAATGCCTAAAAATACTCCAGTATCAGAAATCCCTGACAATCTCTCAAGATTATATACAAAGGTCCATCTGCTCCCATCTTAAGCAATGTCACTTAGGATGAGGATGCTGGAGAAGGAAGGTTTGGAAAACCTAAGCAGAAATCTGCTTGTGTAACCTGGCAAAATTTTCCAAATGCAAATCCTCCTAACAGCAGCCTTGTACCTTTTTTTGAGGTTTGGGAGCTGTCTGTGTTTTCCACCGTTGCCTGAAGATCAGCAACACATTCAAACAGGTGAAGCAATCCTACTTGTCCTGAGCCACCAAAATACATGGCTCAGCGTGGTGTTAGTTTTTTGAACTACAGCTTGCCCTGAAGTGGGTCTGTACAGACAGATGGGGCAGTGCCAGACTCGCCGCGACGTGGCAGCGTGCTCCTTGCCTGCCGTACCCTGCTGCCCAGCGCTCGGCTCCTCCAGCACAGGCAGATGTACACGTGCTTGGGTGAGGTGCTGCAGCAGATGCTGGATAAAGCTTACTAAGCTGCTACGACTCACTGATATCCCGATTCTCTCCATCCCAAAGACTTCCCTACCATTCTTACTGAAAACTGGGTTCTGGGAGTGTGATTTTCACTGTGGTAGCATGCTTAAGTCTGTGCATTAACAGGATTCGCAAAATTTTATCAAACCGATAATAATTTTGGCACATGTAGCAATTTTCTATTTGTGCCAACCTTTGTCCCAGCCAGATCCTGTATTGTCTGTGCCTCTCTGCAGATAGCACGAGCTACCACACGAGCCGTCCCATTTGAACGCACTACCACTCGCTCACATTCTCCTCTCCCTTTCCCTCCCCCAGACATTCTTTGACATGATTAGTGGCTAAATCAGATTCTTTAATTGAAAGAAATATAACTGAACTTTCTTCTGTTGGGAATGTGCCAGAGGCCACATCATAAGCAATGTCAAAGAATATTGGAAATAATATAGACCTCTGACATTTGTGTTTAGCGATTCAGCGTGCCCCAGGTGGTTTGTTTGGGATCGGAATTTGTCACTGCTGTGAGGAGATAGTCTTTGGTGGTTGGGGCTTAAGGATTGCTGCAAAGAGATATAATAAGATATGTTTAAACAAGTCACTGGAATGCTATGCTTTAATCTCCTACAATGTTTTGCACAGCCATGTCCAGAAGGATTTCTTTAGGAGAGACATCCAAGCATTGTCTTATCCTCTCTAAGATGGCAGCAACTGAAAAAAAAATACCCATTTTTTAGAACACTTTGCAGCTCAGGTAGGAAATACTGAAATGTAACCACCTCATTTTGTATGCACACCATTCCTTTCTCTTTCCGTCCTGTCTTCTAAATAGCAGAGAAATTGGCAGTTATTCACTGAACCTTCTTCACAACTGTACAAAACCCAAATTATTTATGGGATCCCACAAGTGGGCCTCACGTTACACTTTTCAGATAAGATTTGCATCTTCCAGTGTATTTGTCTTCTCAAAGAATCATTGGGCTGGAATGACTCTTCAGAGGTCACTTAATCCATCCCCGTGCCCCGAGGATTATCGTGTACAGTACAGCCTTCTCGTACCATCTGAACTCGGCAGTGTCTGTTTCAGACTGAACTGTTTGAAGTTTAGACCAACCTTGTTTCATTTTCACTTACATTTACTTCTCTAATGTTTTCAAATTTCTCAGAAACATCCAATTCACACTCTCCAGAGTTTGCAAATAGCTCATCCGTGACACTCCAATGTATGTATGCAGGGTGAATACCTCACTGCCCAGAGACCCTGCGTGGGCGAGAACCACCGCACTCAACGCTTCAGGATTGGTAGATTTAAACCGTGGTGTTTGTGACTCTCAGGATTACTACAAAGCCAAGCACTTAACAAATTTAAAATATTAAGTTCCTTCCATGTTGCATGAAACTCACTTCACACATCCATGCACGTTTTGGACAGAAGATGTATTTCCCAAAAGTCATGGTCTGCAGAGCAACTGCTCACTATTCCTGTGCTTCTGTCTTTTGGGGCCTCTACTGTCAACTTCAAAAGAACCACTGTTAATTGTGAAAACTGATTTTCAACTATGTTTGATTTATTGCTGTACATTGAATTGATTTATCGAGTAACTGCTCTCCCTTTGCATTTCAGGTGCTTGCTGACAGGCAGAGAGCTGCCCCGCGTTTGCACTCACCACACCCCCGGAGAAACGGAGCTGCTCCTGGATACAGAGAGGCTTTTTCTGCACAGCAGCTAGGGACCACCGACCGCCTGGTAGGGGAAACCCTCCGACACCTCCTTATTCCCTCCAACAGGTTAAAAAGGTATCTTTCACAAATAAATCTTCAAAATGGAAATGTAAATACTTACGGTGGAAGATGCACAGATGCATACCCTCATCCAATGCATGCACACAAACAACTCCAAAACCATAGGGATTAAATTTTTTGAAAGTTTTGCTGAAGTATTTGCAGTATTAACTTTCCTAGCTGCATACTGATCTGTAAAATGGAGCAACAGGTAAAAGCACATCCTAAGCACGAGGTTTATACCTCCCCTTACAATGATCTCATTGCCAGCAAGGCCGTGCCGTTTGTTTGCAGCGTCCTCGAGTTAGCCACCTCCAGCATCATGTCCTTAGCACCTGCCTCCTTGCAGCTTCACTGGGAGGTCACCTCCCACAGGTACCCAGTTTTTATCAATCCTTAGGATTGTTACTGGATAAAGGTTTCACATTCTAACCATATGGGGTTTTAGCTTGTTACAGCTGGGATTGTGCTGCCCTGTGAATGCACTCTGGCCTAATTTGGCAGCAGACACTTAAACTGCCCTAAAGCCATACTAGAAATCCTTGGAAAAATATATTTTGGGGAGTCTTTTATGCCCACTTTGGTGACTTTGCTCTTCTATAAAACTGTATTTTTCTCTTGTTTTATTTTTTTGTCCCACAGTCAAACCACTTGTGACTGAAGTACGAAATAGAGCTACTGCTATTTTTCTTGCAGGCAACATCCCATAAAGTCTTAAAGACAGATTTAAACACTGCAGATTACTCATGTAGTGGACACCCTTCACTTTCTACCAATAAATATTTATTGAAGTACAAACAGGGCAAAAAAGCACACATTTTTTTCTGTCCTGATCAGATGGCGTGAGGATGGAGCAGAAATTACCTGTTCTAGGAAAACATCTGCAGAGAGAAATTTCTTGCACAAGAACAGAGAGAGATTGTGGTGAGAGGGTAGGAGACCATGTTGCAAAGCCAATGGAGCATGGAGAGCAGACCCCAGAAGAGGGAGTCACCCTTTGATGCACAGCTGGTCTGAGGAGCAACGGCAAATCCACATGGGACCACTCTCATCAGGAATAACTGGGGAGCTCATGATATTGGATACAGTCATTCTTGAAATGAGGAGTAAGGAACGAAGAACTAAGTGTAACCTGCCTGGGTGCTCTTGCAAGGTAGGGTCAATGCTGTGGATGCTCAGATTTGGAGCCCTGGCATTTGGGGGCTCCCCAGAGCCACAGGCCTGCGCAGTCAGGAACAGGGCCCTAGAAATGGCTCGTTTCTTGCAGTGCCACACAGTATCCCAGCCTCCCTCTGTTAGCTTTAGACTCCTTTGTTGTCTTTTCTTATTACCCCCTGATTCTGGAAATATCTAAAGATGAATGTCTGCAATCGCAAGCAATAAATGCAAATGCAAGCATACAGCGGCCTTGAGCCCTAGCTGTTCTCGATCGCGGTCTCGCCCTTCCGAAGGATGACTACACTCGCCGAGATGCCAGTCCCTTAAAACCACAATGTCCCCAGGACCCCAGACCTCGATCTCTGCCCTTGTCCGCTGTTATACTTCTCATGCGGCAAACACGGCCTCACGGTGTGAGCCTTGCAGCGCCAAGCGCCGAGGACAGCCGGGTGACAAGGATAGCTGTGGACAGGGGCAGTGGCTGTGCCCAAGGGACGTCTCCATTTAAAAGATAAAAATCTACAGCTTATGCTTGAGATCACCACAGTGGCATCTGGTAACAAGCAGAGCCATGTTGCCATTTGTTGTTCAGAGGGTTTTTTTTAGCCCCCATACCTTGTTTTGATGATTGATAAATGCGAGCTAGACACAAATACATCCAGGTGGGGACAGGCAATAATGACAGCATGTGTCCTTTCACAAAACAACAGCTGGGCTGGATCTTCTGCCAAAATTCAGATTATTTTTAAGAAACATTTTACAATTCTCCTTCAGCCCAGATTGAAATACCCCTGACATCATATAGTGCTGTTGAAATGCTTGCCCCGACTCTTCTGTTTAAACGGAAAAATGATTGTGGACTTGGAAACAGAAGTGACAGCGTGGCAGTGAAAGCTGTCCCAGGGCAAGCTGGGGCTGACCACAATCAGATAGGGGAAACGTCCCACAGCATGGCCCCAACACCACTGCCAGCTCCATTCTCCGGTCCCAGTAAGGAGCCAGGTCTCTGCAAGGACCTCCCGTAAGCACTCAGGCCGTGGCTTTGCTCCTCCAGTACAGCAGCCATCAAAGTAGCTTTGGGCTGTGGCGGGATATCTTTAGAGAAAAAATTACAGGGGGTGCTCACAGTGGTCCTCCTTTGTTTTGTGCAAAAATGTGGCTCCATCGTGGATAAAGTGCCTTTACAGAAGCCTACGTGGGCAGCGAGTGGATTTGTTCATCCCTTAATGTGACCACAAAGCTGGAATTACATTTACAGCAAGCTCGTGAGAAACAAACTCAAGCGTGTTTATCTCGGCATCCCTGTCAGGCCGCATTTGATTAGGAACACCTCAAAAACGTGGCAAATTCCCATCGGGTTTCAGTCTCAAGTGGTGTTTAGGGAAGCAGCAGTCTGGACATCCCGTTCTGACCACTCCAGCCTGGTTTCCCTTTCTTTTGCTCTTAACGTAACGAAAACAGGATGGGTTGTGATCAGTAACACAGATTTAGCTGCAGGAGAAAGTTGGTCAAAATAAAGAAACTCCTGTGTTATCTCTCATAGTGGTTCTTCTGTAGTTACTTATTTAACCAATTATTTAGGCATAAAAGCTGCTGCAGGTGTCTATAAAAGACTGGATGCCAGAAAATCCTGCTGAACCAAATCACGTCTGTTGAACAGTCAAACGCTTTACTGTGAAGAAGTCGTCAGACCTGGCCTTATCATAAGTAAATAGGTGAAAGGCACCAGTAATGCAGCTTTAATTGTGTCCTGCCCAGGACTGGAAGAAATGCAACCTTTTAAAATAACCAAACTCAAGGCTCAGCTTCACTCTCATGCACCATATCTGCAAGCTCTGAGCACTGAAAATACTCACAGTCTGCCTCTCCGCAGCCCTAAAGAGACAGCAGAGAAGCACCTAGAATTTGTCTTCACTTCTGCCTTGGGAACAGGAGATTTTTTTTTCCCACAAGGCCACATTTTATTTCAAAATCACCCGACAAACAGGATTGCTGCTGTATGCTATCAAAACGGGATGCAAAAGCCAGATCTTCAAAGCATAACTTAAATAACTTTAGTCTTAAAAGAAGATGGAAGGGAAACTAATTTAAGCATTTTGCTATGCATGAAGTGTTTAGGTTCTGAGATACAGTGCTTGCCGTTAAACGGCCTGTTAGAGACCATGGCTCTCAGCACTCCACGCATCTGTCAAAGGGCACAATCTTCTCAGATGGCTGGTACTGACTTTTTGGAAAATGGCATTTGTTGCTCTGAAAGCTTTGCGAAGCTATTGTAGCTGGAGGGGCAAGAGGAATTTTTTCCTTTGTTTGTAATGCTCCCACAACCCTAAATAAGCATTGTCTATAGTGCTGTCTGTATTGCCACGTCTTGTTCCCACCCACTTGCATGGCATAAGATCCTTCAGTTCAGAGCAGTATCTCCAGCAGCCAAAAGACTCTTTAAACTTCATGTAAAATGACAGCCACAAATCACAGCCTAAATTCAAACTAATCTCAGCGAGTATATGCTCCAGACCTACTTTGTATGTAGACAATAGTTAGTCTTCTCTCAATTACAGCAGTGGGGCCTGATCCCGCAAGGTGCCGAAAGCTGCGAGAGGCAGAGGGGGCTAAGGGCTCTCGAGGGTCTCGGCATTTTGTGCTGCTCAGTCCCATCTCAGCAGCAAGAGGACAGCGAAGGACAAATTTCACTTTGCCCTTAGGGTTTTATCTTGCCTCCTCCACTCCCTGACCCCCTAAAAGGCAGCTCACCGGGATGGCTATTTCTCCAGATCTTGTTTTAATTATTTAAGTTGAGCTAGAAAAGTTTTTGTCATTCCTTTTGGTGGAACACTCTGTACTTGGGGGGCCTCAGCTGGATATCCTGGGTTATGCAACCAATGGTTAAAGCTATTGTTTTCAGAAAGAAATTGCATGAATCTCATTAAACGCACCCTGATCAGGGGAGGCGGGACACGTCTGTAAAACTGCATTTGGATCCAATCCTATTGTCCTAGATAGGGCTGCCTGCCCTCATTTCTGATTTAGTCTTAAAGAAACTATTGTTTAGCCTTAATTAATTTCATATTGGGTCGTATTATCACATCGCAACTGGCATTTGCTCGGAGATGCCTTCAGATGGCCGAGAATTGCTGCAAACCAGAAGAGGGCAGCAATTTCCCTGCCAAGACTGAAGATGCAGTGCAATGGTTTATTTAAAACAGGTTTGACAAGGTATAAACAATCCAAAGGGCACTAGGCTTGCTACAGTGTGAGCTAGAAATTGAAAAGGAAAAATATGCATGCAAGAAAAAGGTTTGTCATTCATTACCCAGCTATTCAAACCACAGGTGTATAAATACTTCAGGCTTTATTGGCCTCTTCACTTAGATAGTGTGGAGCATTTGTTATCAGTCTTGGACACTTTATAGCCACTACGATGGACGACAGCCGACGTTCATAAAGGAAGAGAAGCAGTATGTCACTTATCTCTCTCTCCAACCCCCATGATTTATGTACATAAGCAGAATCAGTACTGGAAGTTCTTGTTCTTCAACACATCAAAGTGGACCAAAAACTAGCCTTCAGTCAGGAGCCATCCTACAAGCCATACTAATTCCTGACGCAATTTTATTTCATTTTTGCCTATGTGAAACTCTTGCAGAAAGGCCTGGTGACGACAAAAGATCCTGCCCTTGCTCCTAATCTCACCGCCTCAGCAATATTCACCTTCACAGACACAAGCCATTAGCTAAGCACTACTCTGGACAGACTGCTTAATGGCTTAATACAGAAAAGAAGCAGAATATTACCAAAATTTCCTTGTGACCATATTGCTTTCCCACTGCTACGTAAGAAAAGACAACCAAGTTACTCGCACGCTGTGCGACAAGTAGCGCACAGCTGGCGACAGCGGGCCAGGGCTCACCAAGCGGCAGCCTCAGCTGCTGGGATGTTTTACAGCAAATATTGGTGGCACCACGTTACCGATTGCCTTTGGCAGCGCAGAGCTGGCACCGACAGCCTGGGGGTCCCATCCAGGCTTCTCCATCCCAAAGGCACTGCAGGAAGGAGGAGATCCCTTCAGCTCCTCCCAAGGACATCTCATTTTTATGAGAGGTCTGAAATGAAGGAAATCAGCATTAGGTGTGTGATGGTCACAACATGCTGTAAGGTTGTAACAGCTATGAACTGGATGCTAATGTTTTTGTTTTTCCTCCCAAAGAATTGCTTTTCCTGATTTTCTTTTGTTTCATTTCTTTATGCCTAATTTTCCCCTCCAAGGAGCTGTTCAAGGCATCAGTTTTCTGCAAAATGCAGACAGTAAGCTCTCCTTTATCCAAGAAAAAACGAAACCAAGCCCGAGGATACTTGGACTAATGAAGAAACATGCTGGAGTTGTCTTTGGAGAAAAGAGGGACTGGGGAATCCTGGCAGCTCTTCCTCGCCGAACATTTTTCCTTCCAAAAGGAGATGAAAGGCAACAGCCAGAGCTAAACAGGCTAAGTACTGCTAACCCAACATTTCCAGGGAGGCCAAAAAATCTTGAGGGGTTTTTAGTGAAATGTGAGGCAGTTACAGCTCAGCATACAGGTACTGAGCAGTTTGTTCACTCCTCTGTCAATCTCTGCTTAAAAACAGGAGTCAGATCCTGCTCTGGTGTAAACTGCCGATAAAATTGATTTCCTGATTCCAGTGACAATTTTTAAGGTATTTTTGTTAAAATACTTTAAAGGTTTTGACACTTATTTCCTTGTCCAAACACAGAAACAACAACAACAAAAAAGAGGTGATAAATCCAAATAACTCCAGAAAAAAATCAAAATACTTAGGTGTTGCAGAAAGAGAACAAACCAAATTAAACAGGAATTCTGTATCCCTTCTAGAGAATGACCCATCCAACCATTTTTAATACACTTTTGTCTTCTTTCGTAGGGTTTCGCAAATACCTTGAGAAACTGTCTTGGCATACATTGCATCTCAATTATAGATAGTTAGTATTTGTCATTTGCAATATACTCTAGACGCGCTAATTTCTCATTAGAAACGGAACTTTTAAACAAGAATGCAGAAAAATTAAAACCCAAAAGAAAAAATTAAGTATAGAATCCAAAATGTATGTTTTTTTCTAATGTTTATAAGGACTCCTCCAAATAATTGAAAATCCTTGTAACCTGGAAATTGTGGAATTACAAACCCATAAAAACTGGCATTGCTATTCACAATACTATTCACTTTTTTTTTTTTTTAATGCCACCTCTAATCATCTTTCTCCCGTCATAACATTGCCCTGTCATCACTTTCCTTCCCTTCCTCCAGGCAAATGTTGATGTAGGAAACGCAGGAAAAATTTCGTGCTGAAAACCAGCTGGCCAATTTTCAAGGCTTTTTTTAATAGTATCTTTTGTCCTCTGATCATTTGTTCTACCTTTGACCTTTATGATATCCTTTTCTCTATTTTTACTTCAGAGGAGCATTTAAAAAATTGAAGTTAAAAATCTTAAGGGTATATATTACAGGTCACCATTGCAACTGAGGTTCTTTCCTTGTAAATGTTTAATGGAAGTAGGTGAGCAAATTTCTATGATTTTTTCCTGCTTTTCAATCAACCCTGAGAACAGCTGAAATGTTGCACATTTTAACATCACATTAAGATTCAACTTTTGATATGTCACAAGAGAAAAAAAAAAAGGCAACGTAATTACTCCCTTCACATTTTTTTTTATCATCTGCAAAAGTAAAAAGTAACTTTCAGATAGATGCTTAACACAAACGCTGGCTTCTAGGATGCTGGGTCACTGTAATTTGCTGATTCTGATAGCAAGCCTATCTGTGAAAGTCTTCAAAGAAAAGCAAGTTAACATTTCACCCTGGGAACAATAGGGGAAGAGCCATCTCTAGGTGAGACAATCCCTTCAATGACTCCTTTCTAAAGTTTGCTTATTTGGAGCTTTTATGATCTCTGTAACAATAACCCAAGTAGCACAAGAATGATGTTTATCAGCCGAAATCAGCTGCAAAGGTAGCAGTAAAGAAGAGAGAAAAAGAGAAGATGAAGTGCTTTGAGTGAGCTGTTCACATCTGATACGCACCTTCCCAGAGTGCCTGCCCAGAACGGCTGATTTCTAGAATCGCTTCTGAAGTCACGTCTATGACTACAGCTACAGCATCACTGCTGTCTAAAAGATAAAGCAAAAAAAAAAACAAAACAAAAAAAATCCCATAAAATCTTTTCCCAGAAGCTCCCATAGAAGTGTTATGGATTGGGAATAATTTTATATGTTACTACGGATGAGCAAATTAGTGGTTACACAAAAAACAAACAAAAAAAAAAACAAAAAAAAAACCAAAAAAAAAACCCAACAACAAAAAAAAACCCAAAACCAACCAAACAAAAAAGCACCAAAAAAAGAAATCCCTATCCAGAGTTTTCTTGTGAACTGGAAGCCAACCAGCAGGTCTGTCAGACGCTTGGTTGGATGACATTTGTTGGATGATGCTGGGATGAGGCTCCCGGCGCCCGAAGGACATTTGCCCACGGGGTGCCCGGGGCTCCCCTGGCCCCAGCTCGCCCCAGCATCCCGCTGACCCTCACAGCCCCATGGCCTCGGCCAGCGCTCCCTTTGGACGTACCACCTTGTAATTAACTGCAGCAGTCACTTGGGGTTTTCTTACACAAATTAGGCAGGAGAAGGAGGGATGATACTGTATTGTTTTCCCTTGGGGGAAGAGAGGTGAAGGAGGCTGCCAGGTAGCAGAGAGGGTCTGACCTCGCTGGAGTTCAAGCCACCGGATTTTTCAGCTCATGAAATCCCAGCTCTCCAGGGCTGCTCAGGTTCAGCCCGTGAGCTCCTTTCAGGTTGTTTTTGCATCTATCAAATTTACAAGCCATTTTGCCTGCAATATTTCTTTGCAGAGACTGGCCTGTTTCAGAAACAACACTCACTTAGACACCACACCAACAGGGAACCAAATAATCTTTACAAGTTTTATAGGTAAAAGGAGAGCAGAAAAAAATCCCCTTCCCTCCAGCCCCAAGCAGCACAAAAACTGTGCTGTGCAGTCACCGTGGCGCTTTTCTCCTCCCCCTCTCCCTGCCCTGAAAAGAAGGGGAGAGAGCATACATGGTGACATGAAACACTTCAGAGAAAAGCAAACAAATACTGGCTTCTCTGGAGAATCAGAAACATAATGATACTATAATGCTAGCAGTTGATTTTTCACTGCCTCGGGCTGGTTGGCAGAACGTCACAGTAAAATCATCTAGGCATGAGAGATTAACTGATGTCTATTTTGCTATAAGGCACCGCGCTCTCCTATTGAAGGACTTTTACACCTGCCGAGGAATGCTGCTTCCCGATCGCCGTGGAGCCGCGGCACCAGGAGGGAACCCCGCAGCCTTTGGTCCAGTCGGAACACGCGGTTCCTCAGCCAGCTCCCGAAACGCAGGCAGGGCTGCGGCAACCAGCCGAGCGCCAAGCACCAAACCGAGCTCTAGCTGCAAAGGTCTTCATCTAAACCATCAGATCAGCAAACTGAAACGCATGGCAGAGGGGCACGCAAAGACGCAAGGGCTTAAATCACATCACGCTCTGCACCCAGGCTCATTGCATCCTTGGGCTTGAGAAAATTTTGAGTCGTGGTACCAATCCTGGGCTTGGCTGAAGACAGCAAAAACTCCCCTTCTGAGCTGGGGTTACACTTAATATACTTCAGAGCAATTAAACGTGTCAATTTGGGAATTTAATGCTTCTTGGAAGAGGTGGATCTGCTGTCAGCATTGTCAGGTGTCTTTATACAGCCTTAAACAACTGCTTAAACACGGTACTTTTGTCTCCAAGTATAACCAGGCAGCAGCAGCAGCATCGCCTATCAATTATCTTTGCCTCTGACTGGTTTCCTTAGCAGCCAAGCAAATGTCAGTCTAGTATTGGTGAAATGCATTGATACTGGAAAGAACAAGGGAGACAAATGGTATCAATAGATCTGTCAATCAGAGTCCCTGTCCCATCCCCCAAAGCTTTTACTTAACTTTAAAAGCAGTAGGACAGCCCGCATCCGAAACTCTTTCCGTGCTTATTTCAAGGCCAAGCATTGGAATTTTATTAGCCTATAACAAGAACTGTTTCTGTAAACTTTTCCCCAAAAGAACATTGAAACCACTTGCATCACTTTAACTAGCTGGCTGCAAAAGAGTTTTTTAAAATTTATACTAAATTAAAAAAAAAAAAAAAAGAAGAAGAAAACCCACTACAAAAATTGACTCACTAAAAGAAGTTTACTTTTCCCTCAGGCAAATGAACACTTGCACCCATTCTGGTGGCATCACTGCTTTTGCTGCATCCCGAGAGTTCAGTTTCTACGATCACTAAAACCCCCAGGCACTGCAGCACAAAACCCGCAGCTGGCAGAGCCACGTATTTAAACGTTCACATAGAAATCTGGAAGAAATCATGCCCCATTTAAACAAGAAAGATACTATTTATATCAGCCATTATTTAACAACAGAAAAAGCACTTGTACAAAGTGAGGAAAAAACATGTTTCTAAAAGTCCCCGCGACTCGGTCACTCAGGTCCCACCAGCTTCAGAAGGAATCAGAAGGATCTGTGCTGTTGCAAGTGATGCTCAGGGCTTGGCAGTGGTGCGACTGAGCCAAACATCATCGGAGAAGCACACTGAGAGTAATACTTATGGACTAGGTTTTTCACAGGTTTTAAAATATTTTTGTTCTTGATGGGAGCTTCCCAGTGCATTAAATATCTGCAACAAGCGCACTTCTCAGCAATACTAATGGGCACTAATCCCCACCACGCAGCCCCGCAGAGCGCACAGCCCGTGCCGCACGGCGTGGAAGCTGCTGTGCCAACCCGCAGCCCCAGCTGCCCCCAGCCCCAGGCAGGCTGGAAACCATCTCAAGTACGGCTGAGGCACCTGGCATTAATATTACAACACATCCTCACGTAAACCAGGTTTGCACACAGAAATCGAGCAGAGAAGCTATGATTTTGTTCAGATACAAAGTTGGAAGCTGCCTGCACCTTCAGCCCTCTCATGTGCTACATGTGCTTCTTGTATCTTGCCGCCTTCCTGACTTCAGATGCCTCTGGGGCACGAACAGTGCTTTGCTCTTGCTTCACACAGCACCTAACGCAGCGGTATAAATAACCAAAATGAATGAATCAGTGCCACAAACAGTCCCTGTCTGTGTGAATCTGCTGAATCAGCAATGCTTCCCAGGGGAGGTGTGTTTTGTAAAGGCTCCAAAAAACGTGGAAAGGCCGAACGTGAGGATGCCCTTACAGATAAAGCCACGCAGATGTTTTGAGCTATATTACGTAAGAACCGATCTTGGGAAGCAGTATCTTCCTGCCCCAGTGGATTTTCAGGGCCACGGGCAATCCATCCCCAACCTGCTTTTGGAGAGGGGTCTGCACAGACCCTCAAAGCCCACTGGGTCAGCATGGGCCGCTGCCCTCTCTCAGAGGCACCCAGCAGAGATGTGGCTCGCACCAACCTGCCTGGTTTTGATTTATCAGCCTGAGGCTGTACCCATTTGCAGCTGTGAGAGGCCTTCGGCTGAGATGTGAAGCAAGGCTGAAATGTGCTCCTCCGGCCCCCAGCGAAGAGCTCTGTGCGTCCCCTCTGCCATCCCCATCTCCTGCCAGAGCAAGTGCACAGGCAGGACTGGTGTGCACTGCTCCCAGTAAAAGTAGTGGGAGCTGAGAGCCCACCTGTCCTTGGTGCCTTGCAAAATCATCTCTGGGTCATCTCATACCTTGTTCCACGTCAGCTTAGGGAAAAAATAATAGTTAAATAAAGGGAAATAACCAATTCCATTGAAATTGGCCCAAGTTTTCCTTAAGTATCTCCTTTCCTAGCTGTTCTTTATTTTACCCTGTGCACAGACAAAACTCTTCTCAAAGCCCAGCGGACAGTGCTGCGTAAGCACGTTCTGCGGGGACGCCGGGGCTGCCCTCCCGCAGCAGGTGCGCGCGGGGCCGGGGGAACCGCTCTGCTCTGGTGGGTTCAGGAAGGTTGAGGATCAGGCCCTGGAGAGCTTTATTTCTGCCAGAAGAGAATGTTTTAACACAGGTTGTCCTGGGAGACTAACAGCATTTCTAATGTATGCAAAAAAAAAAGAAGGGGAAAAAAAAAAATAAAGGAAAAAAAGCTTAGGCCCAGAACAGAGCTCAATGACAAGCTTATTTATGTCTCCCTGAAATGTAAGCGTTCTTTAGGACGGGATCCTTAAGCTGTCGCTTGTAAAAAGCTGTTTGTTTTGTACTGACCTTCTCCTTTTATGTAACATGATAGGCATGCTTCAGCGAGTACTGAATGCAGCTAAACATATGTCGTCAGCTGTGCGTTGCTGCCCCTTCCATTAAAATGGATTTTGGTAGCATATGTGGGAATAGGCTTGCCACAGACACTCAAGGGAAATGAAGGAACACAGGGCAATTAGCAAGAGCAATCCCCAGACCTCTCCGCTAAGCCTCTGTAGGAAGTACAAAGACTTATCTCATGGGCATGGAAACAATTAAGGTCAACAAGTAATCGTGGAAAAGGAAACTTTAAAAACAAGAACATGGTAAATGACCTAGTAAACACCCCTTTTGCCCCCCTCACCGACTTAGGATGCATTTCATCTGGGGTTCATATGCACAATCTAGCCGGCTTTTGCTGCCCCAGCCCCCCTCACATAATGACTTCCCTTTGCAATTTCCTGGAGGAAGTTGCTGGAGTGATCTTTCAGTGATAAAAATAAGCCATAGTGATTCTTAATTTTCAGTCAAAGAATTCTCCTAATCTCCTAATTAAGGAGCAAATGGCAGCAGCGTCCCTTAGAAAGCATCAATAGGACAAGCAGCCTTTGCAGAAGAATGCAGTTATTCTGGAAGAGAGGAGTATCTCATGGATCATTTGCCCAGATGGAGAATATCCTGCGTCTGACTCCTTCTCAGAGGTACGTGCAGAAGCACTATTTTTGATAAGAGAGTTTCTTCACAATTATTTTTTTTTACAGGTCATTAGTTAGAGAGTAGACACTATTCCATCTTTTCTCACAACTTTAGAAGCATTAATTGAATACTGAAGCGTCAGCCGTAATTGGTAATCCATGCTCTGTCACTCATTTTCTCACTTCCCTCTCTAGCGGGCAGGAAAGAATTTGAGGGTTATGATGACACACCAGTGAGTTCTTCAGGGTTTTGTGTATTTGTTTTCATCAGTCGTATTTAACATATGGTATTTACGTGTCCTCTTCATGAGCACTTGGTAGCTGACCTGGAACACAGCACTCGAGTGACTGCTGCCAGCTTGTGCCTCCTGACTCACACATGTAACAATCAGTATGATCTCAGTTTAAAACATGGTTTTTCACCCAGTCAACAAAGCCGCAACTTGATGTGGGAACCCCCCAGCACAGACAGGGAAGGGAGAAGGGAGGTTTCTGGTTTGGGAGGGCTATCAGTTGCCCCCAAAGTGAGGCATGTCTAGCGACACACAAAACCTGTTTGAATACATGTGATAACACCGGATCTTGTCTTCATCGTTAGCCAGGCACGGACCTTTCAGTTTATTGCCTGAATTTATATGCTGGCCAGACCAACAGGCCGGTCTGTGCCTAGTTACATATTTGGTAGCTGAAGATCAAATAAATTTAATAACTGAGTTTGGACCCTATGTGACAACAAGGCGTGCTTATTTGCTCCTTTCTTTCATCTTCACAATTTACCACAACACTTAATACAGCAGTCTGAGCTATGAGGAAAATACAGATAAGATCATATTAAACAAGTGTAATAGTTTTGCAACATCAGGCCAAAAAAAAACTTTACCCCCAAATTTGCAGGACTTCACTACTACTAGTGCATCATCTGAATGAAAGGACATAGCCAAGAAAAGGTAGGAAATTGGCTTCGTGCAAGTATCTTCTGCTTCTTTGTTTGTCTGCTTACCACATCATAATCTCATCCTAAAAACGCGTCCATTCAATGTCAGAAATATATCTGAAGCCCTTGTCACTTGTTTCTACTGCGGGGTACTCGCAAGATGCTTTTAGAGAAAGTACTCAAGCAGTACATAACCAGAGGCTAAATCTGGCATACAGTGACTGTAACAAATTATGGCATCTGTCACAGCTCTTCTTGGATAAACCTATAACGATTGCTCTGACCAGAGAAGACGACATCTGAAGTCAGTAACTGAATAATGCTAATGATACTTCATAAACAGCACAGTTCAAATATAATGATGCATTTCTCTGAAGAAAGATGCTGAGAGGGGTCTGACTGGCAGATATTTACCCGCCATCCATTTGTCTGTCCATAAACATCACTGCGAAGTGCTGCAGGCGGGGAGCTCTCATTTTATGCATACCAAACCGCAGCAGAGACCACAGGATCCAGCAAAGGGAACGCGTGTGTCAAACATGTCAGCAGAGATGGTATAATTTCATCTATGTATTTTTGGCATCAGTTTGCATCTATTAAATAAGGGCACATGGGTATCATCTGGTTGCATATGCAGTACCACTTCAACCTGTCAGCAACAAGTCTCAGTATTGTAAGTTCTTTGGGGCAAGGAACGTGCCTTCCTCCACACCAGTACCAGTAATCAGTTGTATTTTTGTGATGTTGTGGATTACAGCAGAGAAAACCAGGCGTGCCAGGTGTGTAGCTCCACAGCCGGGGCAGGCGATGCACCAGTGAGCTAACAGCCTAAACAGGCGAGACAGACAACAGAAATATCATCCTGTACTCAGAGCTGATGTACAGAGAGGTGACACATTTTGCCCAGAGAGGGCTGTGACAGAATGCAAAGCTAGATCTTCCTAGTCCCAGTCCAGTATCTCTATTAGAAATTGTTTCTTAAACATTGTACTGAATACTTACAGTAGTTTATATGTGGCTTTGACTAACACTGCTGTAATCAGATGTGTCTGCAGCTGTTTAAGAAGCAAATGTTTGTAGCACTTTTTTTTTTTTAAATGTGACTGTTAATAACAGTTCCTATGCGTTTCTAGTAACTGTTCCCCATTAGTCACAGCAGAACCTCAAAACTGGCCGATGACTGACAATTGTTACACAGGGCAGTATCCCTGTGTCAACTTATTCACAACACCTGTCATCACTTCTTGTCAGTAATCTTGATCTAGTTGTGATTTAATTTATGCCTTGTGTGTCATAAGCCAGCACTTAATTTTTTTCAAAGCAATCAGATGAACTCTTTCGTTGATCAGCCTCATCTCTTTGACAGATGCTGAAATTAGACTATTTTGTGAGCAGCTCTTACCAGTCTGGCAAATAAGTAGCGTACCAGCGCCGCTGCTAGCAGCTTTCAACTCCGGGACTTTCGATATAATAGGAACAACAATACAAAATTCCCTACAGTAAGGAAAGGAAGCCTGACAGCATACACAATTCACACTACCATTGAGCTAATGACAGAGAACTTGTGACAACACAAGATTGGATTCTGAACTGTTGCTGAGTCTGCCAAGCTTTGCTTTAATTTAACCAGATTCCTAATGTGAACTTTGCTCATGTGCTTTGGGCAAGATTCTCGCAACGCATCGTCTTCCTGCAGTGACAGTCACTGATACGCGCTAACGTGTGCCCTGAAATGCAGGTACAGAGCTTGTCTCCTCATTGACAGCGTCGGGACAAGGAATGCGTGCTTCCAAAATGAAAAGGTCATTGCAAAATTAAAAGATGAGATGTAGTAATAAAAAAGACATTTTACTGGAAGTTAATATTGGCTACTCTTCCATCTGCAAGGCATCGCTGCCAGCAGACGTATCTCAAGGCCTATAACATTTCCAAATTTTAAGCATTTCACTGAAAAGGACTTAGCTTTACTTCTTGGTATCAACTATTGACAATAAGAGCCGTACTTCAATAGTATTCTCCCATTATTATTGAGTCCTATAGCAACATCAGGAGCTTCTAACCCAGCAGGAAAACACACTGTCCAAGGTTTCCAAGGGGTGAAAATCCTCAATGAATGAAAGAAGACTGAGGAAAACACATTTCAAAGAAAAAAAAAAAAGAGCAAAGGCAGAGATTTTAAGAAGCCACCTGCGCTGTCCATTATCATACAGGAAAATACCAGCACTCCCAGTGCAGTCTTCAGGAATCTCCCCGGATTGCCACGATCTTTCAGAGAGGGATCAAATGACCTCCAGAGGTCCCTTCCAGCCTCAACTGTTCTGTGGTTCTGTGATCATCAAGAGTGGCATCACAAGGACAGCAGCTGGCTCCCTCAGCTCTCATGGCCCCATTCTATCAGGTCCCATGGACTTCTGTATGCACAGCTTGTTTAAACGTTCCCTAATCTGATCCACCTCCATCAAGAGAAAGTCTTCCTTGCTCAGGATTTTCCCTCTGGTCCCAGGACCTGGGATTTCTGAGAGCAGATCTTACCAGTAAATACCAAGCCAAAGAATTCACTGAGTTGCTTGGCCTTTTTCATGTTCTTTGTCACCAGATCCCCTTTCCATCCCTCTCCAGATTCAACTCCAGAAGATCTTTGGCTTTCCTAACTCCATCCTTGCATGCTGGGTACAGTACCTTGGTAGTCCTCCTGGGTCACCTATTCCTGCTCCCACCTCTTGTATGTTTCTGAAACTCAACAGAAGATGCCACACTATGAATACAGAAATAATCTCTATTCGTTAATCTGAATAAACTGTTCTTGGCCTGGGATACACTTCTTTGGTTGTATGTGTTCACAAACTGGATTTATTTTTCAGATACCTGACCTAGTGCCAAAAGAGACAACCCATAAAAGGTGCCATTTAAGGACCATACCAATTACAGCTGGGAGTGCCGTAAAGGCATCGCAGCAACAGCTGATTAGATCCCAGATGAAATCCACAGCTACAAATCCCTCAACAATTGCCCTCACTGGGTTTGTAGCACCGCACACTTCAAGTCAAACTGGGAGGGAACACATTTAACAATTGAGTCATCTTTCTGCCAACAATTTCCTGTAACTTGTGTAATTTGAAAAGCAGCTCCAGATTAAATCCGAGCTGATATCTCAGCACTGATTCTTATGATCCACAAATGACAGAAATCCCACTCTGGGTTTGGATGTGAACAACCCAGCTGGGCAGCCTTTCTGGACACGACAAGTGCCCCGAGCTTTCAAACGTAGGTGCATCAAAAGTCTTTTACAGACATTTACAAAGTCAGAACCCAAGGCACGCTATTTTCAAACCATCGTAGGCTCAAACAGTAGCAAGAGGGAAGAATGCAATTTAATTAATCCTTTTCATATAACACACAAATCCACGAGCACTTCCTCTCCACACGACCCAAGACAGGAAAAAGAGTAGGCATGTGCCTGGGACAGAAAATGAAAGATCAGGCCTTCTGCTAGCTAAGAGAGATTGAAAAGCCATCTTCCTTCCCAGCCGTCATTCTCTCTTGGTGTTAGCATTGCAGTTCTCCATTTTATTTCAATGTCTTTCTCTGTAAACTTACATTCATTTTATAACCACAAGCAAAGATTTAGATGTCTGTAATGACTGATCAGTAAATAGACATATTTAAATACAGGAATGAATTCAGAAGTAAAGGACAGACTATTTTGTGTGTTTTAATTTGTTCTAGTAAGATTTAGGAAAAAAACAAACTAGAACTTTTCTTGTGATTTTGCATTCATCAAAATATTTTGTAAGGGGAAAAATGCATAATTTCAAGCACTCATGGTAAACTTTAGCACAGATAAAAGCATGCATGAATATTCGTAATCAGAACTTCTCCATGCTGAACATAAACCGATACAAAGATGATGATTACGTACATAAGCACACACATACACACACATGTATGCTGTGACCACATTTATGTCTTACGCTAAAGTACTTCCTTATTGGGTGAAAGGTCAGACTAATCAGACATAAATTAACTACAGCTGGGGAAAAACTTTAGAAAGAAAATGCTTAAAATAATTGTATTGATTTTTTAACCGCATTATTGCTGCTTTTAAAGCGAACCAATTGGCATGCGTGCAAATGCAGCAGAGCTAACTGTTAACGAAGGGGAGAATTAGAGAGGAAGCATTCAGTTAATTAATCCAAATACATATATATACATACATGGAGATAGCAAATATTCTGAGTTTGTTTAAGAAATAATGTATAGATAGCCACGTTACCCCTTCGCACATGTTGAAAAGAAAGCAGCAGGCTGCTTTTTGTGCACAAATCAATGAGAGGTTTTAAGTAAAACAATTTCCAGCACCACCCACTCAAACAACAATATTGTCATGGTTTCATTTTACCACTCCAAATGGCAATGCAAGTTTTTGCCTGTTTGGAAATGTAATGTTGAAGCAACTTCTTGTTTTAATTTAAGCAAGCAAAAGCTGCCAACCTTTTTTGCTTTCCAGCCAAGAAGAATTTATCTTACACATTTATTAAGTCATCATCCAGTTAATTACAATCATTTTGTAAATAGTGTAATAGAATGAAGACAGCCATCCAGCACTGTTAAGCTAAAAGTGATAGGAGACACAAGTGGGCCAGGCCTCACAGCGATGCAAAGTCACCGTCGCTCCGACGGTATCGGTGGAAATACCCAAGGCTACATCAGCTGAAGAAACAGCCCACCTCCATCTCCCCTGCCAGAGACTCTGTTACAAATACTAGGTGTGTTTTCTTCAGCCAGGGCTGTCTCAGCAAAACTCCCATCCATCTTCCAAACTGGTGTTACAGCTGCTCTTGGTGGTGCCTTTCTTGTCCATGGTTATTGGGGTAAAGAAGGGGAAATAACGCACAGGGGACTGAACTTCACTCATGGAGCACAAGTGTGAAAAGAAAGCTTTGCTAGACTAATGCACTTTTATTATGCTAGGGTGAAACCTTTCCTGCCCAAAGATTTTAATCCTAAAATAGTATAGATGTTAGTGTGTGGTTTTCCAGGGTTTTCGTTGGGTGGGTGGGTTTTTTTAAGCAGACTGATAAGAAAAAGCTAAGACATTTTTCTCTGGAGGATGATATCTGATTTTATTGACTAGATAATAACCTATTTCTCAATCTTCACATGACACCGCAATCATACTGAATTAATGACATCAAGAGTTACTCCCTCCATATTCTAATAAAAGAGAAGAAAGAGGCCGAATTCTGCTCTTAAATGTAACTGTAAAGAAAGTTACCACAAACCTTCAGCGAAGCAAAACCACTGACGGAGCAGAATTTGGCGCTCCGTCAATTTTCTGAGGGCTACTTTACATATAAAAAGTTACACTGGATTAACAAAATTATGTGGTTTTTAAAATAGATAATTAAAGCAATACAGCTTTATGTGAAAATACCCTTGAAATAAACTTAACCTAGTTTATAGGAGTTTAGCTGCACTGGTTAATTTACAACACAGCTGTAAATTGCAGTGAAAACAGTTGGCAGCAGCAGCCTTCAACGCACTTGTATCAGCACAATGGTTTACACGAGCTTAGTTTAAACAGAGCCTTAAACCACATCAATATCTATGTCAAGTCAAGCTCTCGCATCCTCCTCTCCTGGTTTTGTTAGTTTTTCTAGCCCAATTGTGAAAACATAAAGTATAATTTGATAAATACAGGCATATCATAACATAACAGAATAGCCAAAGCTATTGGCACCTGGACACTGGCTGAAATAAAAAATTATTTCCCTTGTCTGCTCTGACATTCACATTCAAATAAAAGGGGATGTTAATGCAGAATCTTTGTTCCTTGTATCATCTGAATGAGAGAGAAACTACAGCTCCACTTGGCTCTGCTTCTTTCAGACAAAACTAATTTAATGAATTAAAGAGGTTTGGGTCTGTGCAAAGGTCAGTTGGGGATGTAAGTTTTATTTTCATGCCACAGTTATAGAAATGCAATGTGCTATAGACACCTAAGAAGTGGTATAGAAATGCCTCATTCCAGTGCAGGTTATTTCCTCTGCCCACGACAGAGGACCCCTCGCAGGAGCTGGCTGCGTACACGCATCTCCTCAGGAGGACGGGACCACCGGAGCCATCCTCCCACAGCTCCTGCCCCACAGACTCCGGGGTACAGCCCACTGCCTATCAGCAGAACATTTAAGCAGGTGCTTAACTTTGATTACGTGCTTAACTTTGATTACTTGCTTACAATCTGCAGGCCTGAGAGGTTTATGAGCCCTGTATTAACGGCTTCTGTTGTAAATCCTAATCTTTGACTTTTCCAAAATAAGAGAAACTGGAAGGGCAGAGGCAAGCCTTTGCTCTCAGACAGAAATCAGCAGCTTGTCATGGATGGCGAGCAGCTGCTGCGAGATTCGGAAGAGCCGAAGGATCAATTTTCAGCTGTTGCTTGCTGTACTCGGGGCAGCTTTCGGCTGAGGCATCGCTTACCGCCATGGCCAGCTGCCGTGCCACAGGTCAGCCCATCCGTGTGCCGCCCGCACTAAAGCGTTCTGGCACGTGCGCTGCCGCACGGCAGTGTGCTCAGCGGAGGTGACGCAGTCATGCATCCTCTACTGCCTTGCCCTGCTTCTCTCAAGTTGAATATATGGATGTAACATATGAAAAAGAGCAGAATTCATAGACATGACATGTTATTTTAAATCTTTTTTTTTCTTTTTTTTTTTCCTTTTCATTCAAGGAAGCATACAGATGCCTAAGCTGCTGTTTACACCAATGTTAGAATGCTGCCTATTGTAAATTGGAAATTAGGTCGCAAAGACATTTCAACAACTACTAAAACTACTCACAGTTCATCTGAAATTACATTTTCAGGATTCAGAACAAGTTACCTCATCATCATAAATGACCCCATTGTCCAAAACACAATAAGGACATGTCTTAGAAAGACACAAAGATGACATTATTTTCCTTGGTCTCTATTAATAGAGATTCCCCCAAACAGAAGAATCATTTGAGAGGAGATATATTTGGAGGCAAATAATGAATAGGTCCTTCTAGTCATTCACAAGACTATTCTGTTGAGATGTAACAGTTATTTAGGTTCCTTTTTTTTGAATTGCACACTCTTGAGTGATCGCACATGCAATTAGTTGTTTGCTTTCAGAAAATAAACTGCATTGTACAAAGCATGTCTTTCCTTTTTTTTTTTTTTAATATTCCGAATCATTAGAGAAATGTCTAAGTATCTCAGACACGAGCAGGACCATCCTCTAGCACCATCAAGTAATCTGAATATTCAGCTGGGGCTAATATTCACATCGTCTGGAAGTAGAGAGAATTTTTGCAGGCAGACTCGGGCAACACAAAGCGAATATCACATCTGCAGCGCTGGGACAGAAAACAAACTGTTTTAAAGGAACTCAGAACTTGAAGGAGGACTTTGAAGAGCATTGCTGTCACTGCTGGCAGCAGCTACCTGGCTGCAGGGTACCCAGAGGGGCAGAGTGGGCAAGGGAAAGCCAGAGGTAAAAGTGCTTTGAAAATATACATCAGAGTGAACAGAAGAGCTGCGGGGACACTGCACTTTAGAAGGAAAAAAATGTTTTGTAGCAGTGAGGACATAAACACCTCCAGATTTGTTCTGTGTCCAACGGGGATTAAGAATTTTTTCTTTTCTGTTTTTTTTTTTTTTTTTCTGCTCAGCATTATTTCAAACTTCCTGTAATGAATCCACCACGACTTCAGAAAATGAGGGATTGAAAATACACGTGTTCTGTTTGCTCCTACTCAGAAGATGCCATACTGGCAATAGATGGAGAAGTAATATAGCAACAAAAGAGAAGTCAAAGCTTCCTTTGGTTCTCTGTGGTTATTAAGTTGGGTAGCTTTTAAGTGTGCCGAGGACAGGCCAGAATAAATGGAAGCAATGCAGTCTCGTGGCTTAGAACTGCATGTGGCCAAATTTTCTGTTTTTGCAAAAGGCAAATGAACCCACTGGGAGTGCCCTGATGCCACGTGATGAACGCTTCAAACATCCAGTCCAACTTGTTTATGGTTGGCGTGGATATTCCCAAGCTGCCCAGCTGTGCTGCAGCTACCATCCCACTCCCTCCGGAGCGACTCTCGGCCGTCAGCGACGGCCGGGGGTCAGCAGCAGAGCCCAGAGGTTCATGGAACCCCAGGGTTCCAAGAGCAGGTGCAATTTTTCCTGGCCTGTAGTGAAATCCCTGCACAAGCATTTGAAAGCCCGAGATGTCACTGAGGCCACTATGTCCCGACTGTCGAGCCCTCCTTCTGCAGCGCGGCTGTGACAGCCCAGTGTTTGCAGCCCGGCCCGACCCAACCCAGTACGCTCAGCACAGACTCTTGTTTCTGTCAAAACAGAAAAGAAGAAAGTGCCAAAGTTTCTGGGAGAACCAGTCAAGACCCATCTTAATAGCTCGCAGCTAATGGGTACTGTAAAGTACCTGTGCTAAATGTGCTTCACCTTTGCTATCTTACCTTTTTTACACAGCATTTTTCTTTTTATAACGATGTTCCCATTATCTCAGCCCTATCTTCCCATCCCATAGCTATAGGCCATTAGCCTTGTTTAAAAAAAAAAAAATTAATTAGAATTGAAAAGGTAGAATAATAAAGGAGAAAATTGTTTTTTGGCAGCCCTACTTACCTTATTTATATTGGCATTTCAAGACACTATCATAACATAAGATGCACCCTCAACTTGCAGAACATATTCAGCCTTCCCCCAGCAGCAGCTCTGCGATACACCTTGTCCGTCTTGACCTAGAATCCTGCCATTTTCTGCTTCTTCTACCTACTCTGGGTCAGAGGGACATGCAGTATCCTGGCTTTCCATTATCACAACAACAACAACAACAAAATAATTCAGAAGAACACAAGAACACCTTTGTGGACCAAATTACTCTCAAATACAAGAGCTGCAATAAAGGCGTCTGTGAATTTTGGATTGGCATAATTACTGGCAGCTCCGAGATGCGTATTAATTGGGTTTGCAAAGTAATTGCTGCCAGCCCCCAGTTTTGCTCTTTGCTCGCTGAAAACTTTGCCGTCGTGTGGAAATGCTTGCACTGTCTCTTTATCCCATAGTGCTATGGACTTTTCTTGGGAAAGGGCTTGTTCCAAAGCATTCTACTGCTAAGTATGGAGAGTAACCTCACTTTTCTTCTAGCAATTACTGAAGATTTCTACAATCTTATTCTTAAATTGATCTTCCTACGATTAGAAAATATGTAAATAAAACAGTTCTGGAGGTAAAAAGAGGCAGAAATATTGTGAGAGAGGGAGTTTTAATTAGCTGTTTCAAAGCTCTATTTATAAATGAGCTTTCCAGAAAATGAACTATAAAGTCCATGGCTCCTCCTTCTTGCCAGTTACCTGGGTCATCTTTTGCAGAAAAGAAAAAAAACCACAATAACCATGAACTTATGACAAGTAGAGAAGGAATGAGTCATTGAGAAGAGTGCTGAGGCTGACACGGCTACTGACATTAAAACACGGGCATGTGCTCGGTCACATTTTACCTGTAGTATATCTGGACATGCTTATATCCTTCCCACCTGCAAACACTGTAATCAGATAATGCGAGACACTAATTTAAAACATGACATCCCTGCCCGATGTACACATTGTGATTAAAAGTATCTGTATACACAGACTGGCTTTTCAATTTGCTCACAAACTACTTGATAAACCACAGTACTGAAAATAAGACAAATAAGATGGTTTGCAAATACTTCCATCTGCCTATTAAAGCTCGATTAGCATTCCCACAGATGCAGTAAAAAAAAAAAAAAAAATAAAAATCCAGTTTTAAAAGCAAATAGGTCAAACAAATTACATATGGAATCTGGCACTGTTAAAGCATGACGAGTACACGCTTAGATTAATAAGTAATTACACGTACAGCAGCTATGTCTTAATTTCTGGCCACTAGATTTTTGTTAGTAATTTAAATTGCATCAGTAAAATGCGGAGGGGTTAAAATTATGATCTTTGGTGGTATTGCAGTGCTGAGTGGATGTCTCTCAAGGCACGCTTTCTTAGAGAAATGGAATTGATGAATTGCGTGCTATGAACTACAGCTGTTTTGCAGCTTTAATCTCAGCAACAAAATTGTTACCAAGGTGCCACTTCTACACCCAAGACTTCACTCAGCTATCACTGCACTCTGATAATACTGGGAGCATTTTTTTTTTCCTACAATAATGAAGCAAAGTAGAAAACATTGATTCAAATCATCATCCAAGAGAAGACATTGAGTTTACATTTTTCCAAGTAGCAGCACACGCGAGCAGTCCAGCGGGCTAATCCACAGGACGGGCAGGGCTGGCACGCAGTATTACGGTATTTTATCAGAAAATACTTGTCTCAGCACTCATCTCCAGTTTAACACTGCTCTGTTTCTGGATGTAGGTGATCCCTTAGGCTCAGAGAAAGAGAGACATACCGTTGGTTATTCTGCTCTTCCTCAGAGTCCAAGTTTTTCCTAACTCCTGCCTTAGTTCCTCACTGCTCCCATGTGCTATGTTGGTTTTCTGTGCAATTAAATCACAGGTGCAAGTTCATCAAGATCGATGTGCTGATAATCAGGCATCGTGGTGTGTTTTTTCACAGATTAGACCTCCGTGGCCTCCCATCATCCCATAACACATTTGTCCTGTGCTGCGTTAACGTCACCAAATAAGGTTTGTATCAGAAACTCTGGGATTTTAAGTGTTCAAAGTTGACACTTTGGCACAGATCTGCCAACTCTGGACACCCCACGTCCTGCTGTCTTCCTCTGAGGTATCTGTGACAGACACATCACATCAGTGAGCTTAACGTCACAGCGCAGAGCCCACATCTTCGGTGAAAAACACAGATGGAATGAGACAAAAAAAAGGGCAAAACCCTCCCAGTACACATTTTCCCTATCCCACTTAAAAATCTGGTGGGAGAAATGCTCTCAAGCCTCCAAATCACAGCTGCAGGACCTTTCTAAAAGCACTATTAGCTTTTTCTGCAGGAGTTTCGGGCTGCCGGCCACTGCAGCTGCTGGGCTCTGTGCCGCAGCGTCCAAGCCTCCTCCGGGGCAGGGGAGAAGCCCCATGCTGGCAACACTTTCAGAGTAGAAAGTGTGTTTAAAAGTAGGGCTTCAGAAGTAAATAAAACTCTTTTGACAATAACGAAAGTAATAATGAACTTTCTTTTCGTGTCAGTTTTGCTCTGTTAGTTACTCGATAATGCGATGCACTATAAATGGCTTGAAAGAAGATTCCTTGTCAGGCTGCGGTGCCTGGGGGTAATGCGAGCTGCTCAGCCCTCACAAGTAATTAAAGATAATCAGGGAAAAATGTGAGGGTCTGTTGTACTCCGCATTCCAAACCCCACCTACAACAGGAACAGCACACGAAATTATTATTTAAATTTAACCCTTCTCCAGAGCGATCGGTGGGGGACTGGACTTGCAATTATTTGTTTGCTGGTGCTGCTGTGTTCCCGAAAAACAACAGTCGAAAACCAGTTTGAGGAGGATAGATACTGACCAGAACACGCTTGAAACTCTGAACTGGCTTTTGTGTTTTACTTCCTCTGACAGATTTCTATCAGCAATGTTTACCTTCAGGTGGACCAAATGACAGAGCCAACCCGCTTCATCTCCTGAAGAAGGATTAATTTACCGCAGAATATTTATAGGAACAAATAACAGCTTTAACAAATAAAGGAATAATAATTCTAATAACAGTATCTATACCAGAGAAGGTTTCCCAGGTATTTAATGGACAACAACTCCCACTGAAACCTTATTTATCATGAGGAGAAGCGAGAGTTACAGGCTGGCAATAACTTTGAAAAAAATCAAGGCACTTACTCAGATGCAGACTCAGCAAGGGAACTGCTGAGTGTTGAGCAATTTGGGAAATCTGGTTGAGAGTGTCTTTCATTTCTAGTGCTCTTTGAACTCACTGGCAGGAGTCCTGCTCGCTGTACTCAGGGAAACTGGGAGCCGCCAGCTCTGGCCGCACCAAGCACTGCCTCAGACCAAGGCGTGCGATGCTTTGCATTACGCTGGACGGGTGACAGACAGCAATACATATGAGGGACCAGAAGCAGGGGGTGATTTTGGATGGGCTCAGTGTGCTGCTCACCCACTTACGGATGCACTACAGCACAGAAAGCAAAGCCAGAGAGAGACAGCGCGAGTGCCAGAACGGGAGCCAGCAGCCAGGCACATCCCCGAACCAGCAAAGGAAGGGTCCTGTAAACCTGCGCTCAGCAATGCCTTACACTGAGCATCCTCTGTTCCCCTTGCGCTTACCGGGTGTCAGAAAATCCTATTTGACCTGATCAGGGGTCTGCTTCCCAAGGACAAAGCCCCCATTGACTCTGCGGGGGCAGGAGAGGCCAAAGGAAAACCAAAGAGTTATGTGAAGCGGAAGTTAAATCTGGGGGATTCGGTGACTCCTGAGCACTGCAAACTTGCAAGCAGACAGCGTGAGATGCTGAGCCTCCTGTCGCTTCCCCGTCCAGAAAGCTCATCGCTACTGGCTTCATTTGCATCTGGAAAAAGCGCTTGCAAAACCAAACAATTTCAGACGCTTGCCACTGCTAAGCAGAGCACAGTGACCAAGCCCTGGGCGGATTTGGATGCTTGTTGCCAGGTTTATCAGATTTAGCCAAAAAAGCAAAACAGAGGAACCAAAGAATTACGGCAAGTAACCCATAACACATTGAAAGACACTTCACCAGGGTTTCCAGCCTTCTTCAATTTGTGGACCTCAAAGAGTTTTCTAAACTGTTAGAAAGACCTAGTAGACAGACCCAGGTATAGAGAATTTACAGTTCCTGACAATAGCTTTTGCTTTTAGTAGGTGCTTTTTTGTGGATTCCTTTGAAGTAGCCAAGAAAACCACATCACTACATCCATGATTCCACAGGCAACAGAAGATCGTCAACTTCCAATCTATTTTCTCTAGTAATTGTACGTGTTTGTTTCTCCCACACTCCGCTGATGTGAAGTTTAACACTCAAATATTACCAGTTAAATACAAAACAAAACAAAACTGTTGATGCATTATTTCACAATAAGTAATATAAAACCATGAATAATGGGTTCCAAATGATGTAAACATGTGTTTAGAGTACTGCTTAGAGCACTGATGCTGACCTAGATTTGACCTTCCCAAGTATCCACAATCTATTCCTTCTTTAAAAATAAAAAATGTTGCCTAAAGGAAAGATTGTGTTGTCTTCACAAATGATGAGTGTGGATTCCGTGTGACCGCAAACAACAAAATACTGTACAGGTCGTAATTAAAATGACCTTATAAAATATTCCATGGAAAAATATTTTCCAACAGACTAGATTCCATCGAATTTCATGTAGACCACACACTTTAGTCCTGCTCCTACTGAAGTCATTGAGAGTTTTTCCATTGACTTCTATGTGTCCATGGTTTGGCCTTCATTAGCCATGCATGGAGCATACCATAAAAACAAACATAAAAAAATAAAAGTTGTTCTATAGTTCCCTAAAAAGCATGCCCACAGGGAGTACTGGGGAAAAATGCACAAAATACTTTTGGAGTCAGTTTGTAAAGAGTATTATCCCACTTAAAAAAAAAAAAAAAAGTCTGAAAATTTTAATTTAAGCCATATGGGTGCACAAAGCATGTAATTAATAAGGAAATGATGCTGATTGTTAATATAGACATCTGAAATCAGCCACAGCAAAATCTCGTTATGTCAGGACTGTGTCAGCCTGGATTCAAACGAGGAACACACTCTGCATTACACAATCAATATAATGTTATTAACAGGACATTCCTAACAAATTTTATGTAGAGACAATGTCATCTCTTTTCGGCCTGAAATAGTAGTATGTCTACACAAGACGCAATTATTTTAATTCAGACTTTTAATGATCTATATAAAGACAACAATGAGCTGTTTGTTATCATCTGAATTGGGGTTCAATCCAGCTCAGCGAGACCTCGAGAGCCACCGCCACAGCACCCTACGCAGAGCTGCGCAGACATGCGAAGCGCCAATAAAAAATGAAGCATGTTAAAGGCAGATATTCAAAATCTAGGCCATTCGCTTTCTTAAAAGTGAAATATCTTGCGCCGCATTGTCTGGACGCAAGCGCGGCCGGGAGCGCGCATGCCGGCGCGCGGGGCAATTAAACGGCCCGTCCTTGAAAGTCCTGCAAATAGATGTTGCATCTGTCTAACTCGGCGTCAGCACAGAGAGCGACGCAAGTCCTGCCAAATCGAGTGTGACCTTCAATCTGCCACTCTCATGGTGAAAGGCAGGGAAGTAAATTACTTGGCCTTCTCTTTCTATTCAGGGTGAATACAAACGGGTCGGCGCGGACCTGCCGCCGGCCTCGCGGGCTCCCATCCCCAGTGGCACCCCACAGTTTACACAACCCGGGCTGAATGCCATAAAAGAGGGGCTCCATTCACCGGGGGCCCACATGCAAAAGAGATGCCCATTAGATCATAGTAATTATTCCATTGACATCACACAGTGCCACAGTGGGACGTGAAGGACTCATCAAACACTTCTCTTGCCCGGGCCCGGCTGCTAATGAGGCCCAGTGGCGGCATTGTGCCTCCCATTTACTCATGGCCATGCCTGCCTGCCAACAACAGCTCAGCCCTCCAGACAGGCTGCCCCTTTCAGAGCCATTTATTTCGCGCCCAACCTCTGACCCCAAGGGTTATGACATCAGCAGCCCTGATTTGTGATCATTTTTATTGGCGGACATTCAACTCTTGTTTCCTGTGTTTAACTCTGCCTCCCTTTTTTTAGCTAAACTTATTGGTTCTAATAGGCATCTGCCAAAAGACTATAAAGTAAGCCAGAGCTTTCACAAAGAGGCTTCTGATCTTGCTATAAAAAGCCCCACAGCTACTATTTATGCCAATAATAACGAGTAATTCATTATCTAGGTGCACAAAATCTGTTAACCACTAAAATGTTGAACAATTTGGAGCAGATGTCCAACAATTTTATGAGTTTTAATTAAAATGTTCGATGTATTTTCATCAATACACCTGGGTTTTTAAATTTACAAAGATGTTACATAGGCGCACAACAGTATTTTGCAAATTGCGTTTTTTCGGAGGGGGATTAGGAGGGGATGATTTGGGCTAATCAGATGCTGATTTGTGGCAAATTTTTTCCCCATTAAGGTGTTGATGCAAAATCAAAGAGGAATTAGAGCTGAGATTTAAAAAGACAGCACTTTCTTGGGACAAAGCAGCGATATTTCAGGAGTCAGTGAACTTCAGTTTGTCTACTTGAAATAGAGAAGGGGAATTTGCATTTTGAAGCAGAGTCATTAATTTTAAAGCTAGTATTCTAAATGGAAATTAAATATCTTTAGAGAACAGGTTCTCAAAACACATGTTTTTCATAATGCAGTTTGTTTAAGCGCTATGATTTCCATATAGCAGAAACAGAGGTATAATAACAGACAGCATTTACTTTATCATGAATGCAAATAATCATTTTCCAAAAATTTGACATTACAAATCACTATGCAAGCACATAATCACAAGCTTGCATGATTTATGTTTTTTAAACTTTTGTTAAAAAAATTTAAATACTTAGGAAGATGATACCAAATCAAATATAAAATATTTTATCTATGCTCTTTCATTTGGGGAATGGGAAGTTTTTGGCCTGAAGTTAAAAGCTAACTAATTTTTAAAAAGGATGGGTTTACCTCAATTATAATCATAAGCAAATTAACAAAAAAAGAGGATCCTGTTCAACTAATTTCAAAAACTGTTACAGTCACAGATGATGATTGCAGGAAGTGGTTAAGTAATAGCAGAATTTTTATTGTCACAGTGAAGACTTGGTATAACCAGCCATACACAGACAATCTTTGAAACGCGGCCCTTTCAGGGCTAACATGGGTATGGAATGGATCAGATTTGGAGCTGTCACTAATCGGTGTATCTCTCATGGAATCTGAGGATTTACATTTGTTTCCCAGATAAGATTCTCATCCCGTTTCTCTTTGTAGTCAAGTAAATAATTTTGCTCATTACTTGCTAATCTTAATTTCATCATCTTCACCAGTATCAGCTTTATTTACATAGCTTATTTTTTTACAAGAGCGCAGCTACTATACTTTGTGTAGTAATACTTTATGATCACACTCTCTTCCCCAAATTGTATGCAATTCACACAGCTTTGTACACAAAATAGGGAAATGCATGAGCACTCCTAAATGACCACGCATAGATATTCATGCAAGCAACAACCTGTTTTACATGCAGATGGCCAGAAGTTTCCCTCTTTAAAAAGCAGGACCCCCACCAACTCCTCCAGAATAAAAACAGAGGGGGGGAAAAAAAAAAAGAAAAAGAAAAATGAAAACAAAGAGAACACACCGGATTGCACAGGAGAGCTCCTGCGGCACCAGCGCTCTATGCTGATTTGTACAACTTTGTGAATCTGGATCTATTTAGATCCCAGATTATGGTAGATTAAAATAAATTTAAAACTCCACATTGCAACTCAGCTGGGCACTCTCCTCTCCATGCAGAACGGCTTCCTTAATAAACACCTTCATACAAGGGCACTACGTTTGTGACTGGTGGACCCTAAGGGAGTGAGGGAAGTGGGTCCATGGAGTAAGTGGTCTCTGAAAGTTAAATGCAGAAAAGGAGCTGCTTGGCTTACTTTGTTAGCTGTGGTGTGCACTTCTGCTTAGGGTTTCACCTGAAACTGAAAAGGCTGCAATCAGCTACCTGTATATTCTTGCAAAGTTTAATTTGGGGCCGGGGCGGGGGGTAGGGTGGGGTGGTGGAGAATGGCCCTGCACCACATCCTTTAGCAAGAGATTACACTCTGATATATTTCACAGCCAGGATATTTTCCCCAGATATTAAACCACTTCTTTGTTTTTCTTAAACGTACAGATTTTTTAGCTATTTCAAGGAGTCACTTCCCACAGTCTTTTTTTTCTTGCTAATTCTTGCTAACACAGCAAGTGATATCCAATTGGTTATATATTAAAAGCATTGACATTACAAATCTTTACTCTTCCTTCCGAGGCATACAGAAAGCCTTTCTGTGCATCTATGTGCAGGGAAATGGATGCCATCCCCAGTCACCATACATACAATCACTTATTTCCTCCCATGACCAAACTGCAAAGACACCAATATCTTGCTTTGAGGAGACAGAAAAACTCAAGCACACTTTGGTGGACTGCTTTTTGCTCTGAGCACACTTAAAATCAGAATTATACAGGAAAAGTAACAACCCCACCGCCCATGAGATTCAACAGAACCATGGAACAGCTGAGTTTGGAAGTGATCTCTGGATTTCATCTGGTCCAACCTCCTGCTCGAAGCAGGACCAGCCTCTGCATCTTGTTGCCCAGGGCCTTTTCCAGTGGAGCTCTGAGTATCTCCAGGGATGGGGATTCTTACCACCTCTCCGGTCCTTAGCTTGACCTTCCTCCACTGAAGAATTATTTCCTTTAACCTAGTGGGAGTTTCCCCTGCTGCTTCATGCCCACTACCTCTCCTCTTTTTTCTGCCCCCTCCCAGGATGGGGTTTGGTCTGTCTTCTCTCTAATCACCCATCAGGAATCTCAAGATAGCAATTATGCTTTTCTCACTGCCTTTAGCCTTTTCTTGTTAAGGCTGAGCAGATCCAACTGTCCCAGGGTCTCCCTGAATGTCTTGTGCCCAACCACCCCAGGGCCATTGGCTCGTCTTGCTCTGTTTTGCCAATGTCTTCCTTGCACTGGGGAGCCCTGAACTGGACACAGCACACCAGAGGTGGCCTCACCACACTGCTGAATACAGGGGAAAAAAATCACTTTCCTATACCTGGTGTATTCATCAAGGCTATCACCCAGCTTTCCAATATCATTGTCCAATTATGCGTAACCCCTCCATCAGGTAACATGTTAGTCATGTTCAAGCAGCTCTCCTGAGAACAAGGAAGGGATAGGAGTTGGCAGTAGAGTTTACCTTGTAGAACCTGATGTTGGAGGTACACTTGGGATTGTATCCAGGCTGTGTTTTTTAGATCCGTCCATGAGATCATGAGATGTTGGCTGCAGAAATGCTCCTTATACCTAGCTTAGTCTACAATGAAAGACAGAGGCTCAAAGATCACCCTACCTGCAGACAGAATAATTGGGAACAGGAATCACCAAGGCACAAATATAGGACCTCACTTCACCTGGTTTCAAACTAAATCCGTACCTTCAAAGCCCAACATTGAGCACAACACATGGTCCCAGTCTGCAAATAAGTTGTGCACTGCTCTGCTGAAGGATGTTAACGCTCATCACCATGCAGAGCACTCAGACTAGGGAAAACTTAATTAAAAACATCTGACGGGCCATGATTATGTTCATACGTAATCGTCAGGATGCCTATACCTGTTATGCCAGATCTTCATACTGTAAATAATTAGTTATAGGAAACCTCAAGAGGTTTCTTCAGAACACATACTTCACCATATTTTTATAGCATTTGCAATTTTAAAATCAGAAATTGAAGCCTATTTTAAATAGGAAATACTAATAACAGGCCTGCTTGTTTTTTCCCCTACATTAAGAGGAGGGTTAATTTTCAAGCACTGCCACACATTTTCCAAAGCAGCTACTAATCTGCTAATCTGTCTTTTGTAAAAGTGTTTAAATGGTTATGATGGGCCTCCTCATGCAACTATTGGACTGAGTATTACAGTGGAATAATTAGGAAAACATCAGGCATAACTCCAAGAGAAAACAATGCAACTGGGGAGAAAATAAACTGGTTTTTCAGTTAGGGCACAGGCTGATGTCTCTGGGCCTTTGGGGTCTCACTTGGGACCCAGGAGGAACACAATCAGGTCTTCTCAGCTCTGTTACCTCTGTGTTTGCTGGCAGGAGCATGCTTTCTTCCCTTCAGCTAGCCCTGCCTGCACCTTTCAGCTCTTCAGTGTCTGTATTTGTAGTGATTGCTCTAGGACTGTCAGCCCTAAACTACAAATCCCACCTAATGGCTCAGTCCTAAAGAATTTGCTTAGCAGAAGGTGTGATGCTCCTGCAAGCTGATGGCAAAACAACTGCCTCCAGATGGGAATCCAGTAAACACTCCCAATGGGAATCTCGTAAACACTAAGCCTCGTCTTGGGCTGGAAGGTCCTGGATGCCCAGTCACTTACTCATAGAAGCACCAGGTAAAAGAAAGGAGGGAGTCTGGACAAGGACAAACCGCAGTCAAAGGCTGAAGCTTGCTCTGGTTACAAGGTGTGTCACATACTCCATGGCCTCGCAAAAACTGCTGAAGAAGGAAGATCCCTGAACAGTCCCTGCGAGGTCTGTGGTAGTATGAGGAGCTTTAAAGCCAGCATCTGTCAGTTTTAAAATAAAACCCCACGTGATATCGACAGACCCTTCACACAAACTCAGTGCGTACGCAAGCATGCATGACCCATGCTCACTGTCTACACAACTGTATGGCACAGGTGACTGCGCTCAGTTTGGTTTATTTTATCTTATTAGGCTTGGTGACCTAATAAAAAGCAGAACAACAGTTTAAACTTGTAACTCTCCCTTCCCAGATGGGTCTTTTAAAAACAGGTACTTACAATGATACCTGACACTGGACTTGGCTTTTGATTTCAGCTTATTTCAACAAAGTTTTGCTGGTTCAAAACTGAACACAAAATTTCACAATACCTCAGTGGTGTGAAAAAGCAAATATTGATATCCATCCAAATGAATCAAGCTTCTGTTTTGTTATTTCTAGAGTGGAAAATTTGCAATGCCCCATCTTTGCAGAGAACACCATGAAGTAAATGCTATTTCCCCATACGACCAGAGCCAGTTTCTGCAGCATCTCTCTGTGGTTAACCTCACACTGACTCCAACTAGGTATTTATGTCAGCGTTAGACTGCAACAACTCTTCTTGCTTCATTTAACCTCAGCCTAACAGCAAAAGCACTGAAACAAATTTCAGAAATACTGGCATTTATTCACATTTGACTCTATCTTCCACGTAAATTTGGACAAGCTATGACACTGAATTATTTAAGTCCTTACACTTTCAAATATTTTTTTGTTAGGCTGATGCTACATTGCTCATAGCCGCACCTTTTCACACCCAAGATAAATGGGCAGAGCTAGTTTAAAAGCAGTATGATACTGCTTTTACAGAAGACCAGTCGTAGCAAAGCTCATGCAATGGCTCTGTTTAGACAAGATCTTGTGTTCACACTGTCGGGAGTTCAAGAACTAAGCACACAGATATGAAGCAGCACTAAAGAACAGTTAAGTTACATGCCATAATAGACTTTTGATATTCCTATTTCCTTTCTTTTCTTTGGTCCATCATTTCTTCCAGCTATGCTTTCAAGCCATATTTTAACCATTAGCATGATAAAAATGTATTACAAGGAATCATATTAAACATTTTAAAATTTGCTTAAAAAGCATAAACAGAAGGATTCTCATCTAGTGTCAGCCACTACAAAATAAAATAAGAAAACCTTGAGTTAATAACCCAACGTCTTGTGCAATTAATGACTACAGGAGTGAATGCTTCCAGTCCAGTGCTATCAGTACTGCCGGAACAAGAAGCTTCGGAAAACTTACTTTACAGTACAATTATCTGATGAGAATTTGTCAAAATATCTCACCAAAATATTCTCTGTATAAAAAAGTAGCTTTTCAAATGAAATTTATATTTCTCCAGAAAAATCACAGAAGCTGCGTTTTGATTTAAAGTTGTGTGAAAACCTCAAACATTGACGTTTTGAAAAACAAACCAGCTATTTCCTGGAATCGACATTCTACAAACGTTGCAGTCTCAGTTTTGTAACTCTCCACAATCTGTGCTAGTAAGAATTAATGAAATACCTGGGCATAGTAGTCAGAAGGGGAATTAAGTTCCCAACACGTACCAGCAGTGACTATTGCCACACCCTTTCTTGGCAATTACAAACCCTCAAAATCCAACCACAGAAAATTTGTCATTCACATTTCTTAACATGCAACAAAACAAAGAAAACATTCAAACCAGAAAAAAATTCATAGGATTCAGTCAATAAGTTGCATGTGTTCAGAGGCGAAAGCTATAATGGAGCCATCTAGCTCCATAGAAACTGCATTGCTTGCATAACAATTACGCTTACTGGCAAGAGCTGAAACTCTAGTCCATGGATGGAAAGTGAATTTACTGAAAGGAGAAGCCAGGCAGTTTGGTGTTTGAGGTGCTATAAATTGTCCTTCCTGGCTGAAAATTGAGGATTAAGCCTCTCGTCTTCTAACACAGTCACAGATTTTGTTAGTCAACTTTTTAAATGTTTCTATTACAGATAACTTCTCCCAAAATATGTGAAGTTCAAATACATTTAGGATGAAATGCTGAAAAAAATAACATTTGGTCAATAACATCCATTACAGGTTAGCATGCAAAGCACTATTTTGTTTTGTGAAAGCATCATTTAGAATGAAGAATAACAGTCCCTTTACACTGATTCTTCTGCAGGTGAAGCTGTAAGTCAGGAACGCTGTTTGGAGAAGATTGCTGCGATAGTGCATACAGATGTGCTGTGCTGAAGGATGGTGAAACGCACAGTTTCCAATCAAGGATTGAGCATGGGAACTGTGAGCCTCAGAGAACGTTTTAACTGTTTTATTAGGGGCAAGAGCTTCTTAAACAGATAGGGAAGATAAGGTCTGAGATAGGATTTGAAGGAATCAGTACAGTACAAAGGAAAAGGTTAAACATGGCATTATTTGCCACGCAGAGCACCTTGTCCTGTAGAGTGCCGTCACCACCACTGACGCTGGCTGGTCAGTCATGGCAAGGAGTGACCCGTCAGCCCTCTGCCAGCCTGCTCTCTATCCTGAGGCACAGGGCTGTGTGTGAGGCTCAGAGCAGGCAACCACCTCCAAGCAGTGTAGTCCCAGACCCCCTACCTGAGTTTTTCTGCTCCTGGAGAGAGTTTCATAGCCAGGAATCAGCACTTATTAAACAAGATAACAGGAAAGAATAGCTGAGCTTCCAGGTACAGACTCCTGAATGGAGCTTTGAAGCTTTGCATTTACAACAACACTTTCAATTTGAGGATCCCAAAGTTTGGAAGTACATTAGGAAAAACACTGTCAGGTGCCAAAAGCAAAGATTTTCCCCACAAGGACCATCCTTAAATATTCAAAGGTTTTGTGATGAAGTCAACACAGCATTTCACAAGAACGTTACTTTGGGTTGTCATTTTTAAAAAGTCATTCCTCATCACAACCTACCATCATCTATCAAAAAGGTACTTATAAATATGTATACAATAGTTCTTTCTCTTTTTTTTTTTTACATTAAGAAGGTATCAATGCTGCAACTAATTGGGCTAATTTTCATCAAAGACTATATATATTTAATTAGTTTGTTAAAAGCTTTCAGCATTTCTTACAGGCAGCGCAAGAGATAGTTTTTGAAGTTTGAAGAAGTAATTAGCAATAACAGATGTCAATGCACGTAATTGTAAAGTGATACCAGAAAAGGTACTAGCAGAGTCTAATTTCACAACATTTAGGTTTCTATCAAATCTTCTGCTTAATAGTATTTATAGACAACTATGAGCATTTATTCTTTCCTTATTCCAAGGAGGAAGCTCATTTTTACCTTTAAAGAGGAGCCTGTACTTCTATTACTGTTTAATATAATGATGAGAATAAATCAGTCCACACTCAAACATGACCTAGGCATAGATGTCAGCCACTCATTCTTGGAAGAGAAAATACAGAGCCACAGCAACTCGTATGGTCACTACATCTTGCGATGGACAGACACAAGCCATACACATGCTCCAGAAAAGCACAGGTGGGACCATAATGTTACTGTGGTCTTTTCCAAAACAGAACGAACCACATGAGTCTTGAAGCTGGTTGAATCCACGATGATGACGGGGAGTGAAGTCGCCTCTGTGCCACCATAGCACTGAGATCGTGTGCCACGTTGAGCTTTGCTGGTGGGGAGACCAGTCCCTCCAGCTCCCCACTCAGTTCACACACTCGGATGCTGTAAATGCTGGGTGTGAACAGCTCTCAGGATTGTTTCAAGGAAAGAACAGAAAGTGTAGCTATGCAAACTCAGTGTGCTATTTTAGGGGGGTGCATGCAAGTGGATATTCATGCACAGTGCCCCCTCCTGCATGTACCACTTCAAGCCGTGGTATTTGCCCTGACTCAGTCTTTAAATCAAACTCAAGAAAGAAGAGCAGATCTAGTTTTTCTCAGCATTGCTGCACTATTACTTGGCCCAAATTCACCATCCTAATTAAACCTTTTACAGAAACTACCCTAGCTTTCAGCTAATCTCAGCCCAGCTATTTTTGTGTGGCTTTCGAGCGTTTCTATAAATGCTTTATGGCCCTAGAAGGAATGTGGTCCAGCTCTGGAGATGCATGTCTCCATACATCCCTTTTACATTTGGGACTGAGGGTTCCCTACAGGGTAGTCTTTTCAATGTGCTATGGCATACAGCTGCACAGCTTCTTCTAATGTCTTCAAATTACATGGCCTCCTCAATTGCACTCTGACACATACAGACAAAATGCCAAGAGCATATCTTATTTTAGCTATCATTTTATTGCCATCTACGAGTTTCCACAACATCTACCTCATGTTCTAAAAATGATTTTCGAAAGGCAGAAACTGCGAACCAAACTTGCCTCAGAGGAATCCCTCCCCTTCGAAGAACAAATGGTAGTTACAGAACATGCAAACGAAGTGACCAAGATGCCTATTCAGGATCTGCTGGCATGGAGGATAATTATGACCTGTGAAAAGCTCTTTTGGAATCCTATACATTAGGATTATCCTACATGAAAGAAGAGTTTTCTAGTATGAAAAAGGACAGGTGTGTCTGCACCACAACGGAGGTGCCACCTTCATTGTCTGAGCGACAGTTTCAGCACAATCCACTTATTACCATTTCCTCTTGTATCCAGTCTTAACAAGATTAAAGTTTTCTGTTCAATAAGCACTTACTCTTCTTCATGGCCAGATTGTATTAGCATGGTTGGCATTCCACCAAGGTTTAGCAACTCTTTCTAAATAGGTTTTAATAAAGGACTTTGCAGGGATCATATAACTAGACAGAAAGAGTGTAGATAATCAAATTACTGGCTTTCAGCACATACTTAGCCTTCCCTGCATCTAGCCAAACAAGATTTCACATCAAATGCAGAAAAAAATCCATGCAAATAAGCTGCTAATGATTGTTAGAAGATTCTCACTCTTATGAGAGGATGCCTTATGACAGGTACTCAACATTTGCTCAAGTGATTTGTCACCTTATTTTACAATAAATCTGAGGTGACAGTTTTCATGTTTAAAGTGTTCCTGGAGGTATTTCAGATTAATTAGTCCTTACAGCACCTCTGATCTTTACAGTAGTAAGTACTCCGAGATCAAGGTAATGGCACTTGCCTGTGGTCACTGATCAGTCCGTCTATGCCAATGTGTACACTAAAAGAGCAAGTCCGTATCTTTCCTTTAAGACCAAGCCAATGCACCACCCGTTCTGCACATCCCCAGAGGCTCACTGGGCTGAGTTACCCATTGTGCGTGGTCAGCACCTTCGTGTGAGCCTCCACTCTCACTCATTGTCTTGGGTAGACCAGACACAGCCGGGGTTCCTCATATTCACTAGCAGATAGCCCGAGCTCAGGTGTTCTAGGCAGGGTGCATGATTTGAGGAGAGATTATCTGGCTGCCAGCTGACAGCGTAGCCAGATATCTAGCATCTCTTATTTACAGTATAGCCAAGACCATTCTCTTTCTCCCCATTGCACTGAAGACCTAATGCAGAAGATTCAGTACCAAAATGAGTGTAAAAGCAAGGCTTCCCAGTCCCTCTCTTCTTTCTTAACCCCTGTAACATATTTCAACTTTCTCACTGTTCTTCCTTGACTGTACATGTTTGTGGGATCCCATTTATGGCTGAGGCAGCTGGCAGGGCAGCTCCAGAGGAGATGATGCCAGGGCTGCCTGGGCTATGCATCAAGTAAGCATTTCTCTTATGCCTAGACCTGCCAAAATCCCAACATCAGGGTTTCACTGTACTCTCCCAGCATAGCAATGGTTAGATTCCTTTTATCTCTGATGTTAATTTTCATGGATCCCTGCCAGTTTCTTTATGTACTACAGAGTTCCCCACTTCATTCAAAGAGAACTGTATTATTCTCTTCCCTATTCCCTCAAATGTATTTCAAAAAAATTGGCTCTAAAAAGAACAGGTTTTCCTGAACCTAGTGCTGGGAGCCATGGCTTCTGATAGCCCCGAAGCTGCATGGACATCACAAAGGTCTTTACAATCAGAAGATTTAACAAATATAGACATGAGCTTGAATTAGACCGTTGTTACCCATGGTGTTTAAAGACTCAGAATTAATGTATATAATTAATTAATGCATATAATTACATTGCGTATCTGACTACAGGTTTGAATGCACCCCCAGTTTCATCAGTAAAGAAACTGGCTTTTAGTTGGTGTCACCAACAGGTTGATTTGTAAGTGGATGTCACCATTCACAAAGGAAATGGAGAAGATCAGCGTAAACCACCCACTTCCACAGCAGGATCACCAGCATGATAACTAGGGCTGGACCCATGTCAGGCTGAGGCAGATCTCCAGCAGAGGAGAGCAGGGCTGCAGTCAGACGTACCATCCACTCCAAAGCCTCGCAGTATTTTTGCAGGGCAGCTCACTTGTATCAAATCAATTCACCAAGTTTCCCCTCTTGAAGGGAACCCACTTTTTGGGGTAAGATTGACAGTGTCGATCCCGGAGATCTGTGCAGGCAGGGAGGGAGATGGGGGCTGCAGGGTAGTACCTATTTAGCACATATTTATTTTTTGTGAAGAAGGCGGAATCCCATTGAAAAACTTGTACCTCTATTACCCTTCGTGTAAAATCAAACCCACTGGGCTCAGACGCACCAAACCTGCCCACGCTTTCAGGTTAACTCTAACTCTGACAATCCCAAGTGGCGGGCTGAGTTTTGCATCTCAGCTTTTCCAGAGCTCCAGTCACAGCCCAGGGTCCCGCTGCGTGAGGCACTGCTCACCCGGCAGTACAGCTCCCTCCTCAGAGCATCTGCAACACTCAGAACTTACTTAAATACACCAAGGTAGCCTATTAAATTGTGGAATCCTACACATACTCTGCTATTCAAATAAAACAACCAGAGCGTTTTTCATATACAACTTGCCTCCTGGCAACACTCTTTATGACAAGACCTTGTATGTAAGCATAACAAAAAACATAAATGAAAGACAAGACAGCACGGTTCAGTGGATTTCAATAAAGAGTCTGAAAACAGAAATCCTCGAAGCCACACCTTACACAATAACTATAACCACCTTCTCCATTAAACTCAAAGGGAGCAAAAGGCTGCAGCTATGGGCGGCCCCACACTGCAGAGGGGAGATGCTCGCGCCAGCAGCACCCTCCTGCCCCCAGCCCCGCTCTGCTGCGGGCCCACCCACCCTGGAGGAAGTACAAGAGTTGGCCATCATCATCATCATTAGGGAGATGCTGCTAATGAGATGTTGAATTCCCTAGGAGAGAAAAAGAACATCTTAGATAATCGTAAGCGAAACGGCATCTCCTTTTATTTTTTTTTCCCCTACACTTGTAGGTCTCTTCTAGTCTAACGAGAAAAGTAGCTCTTCGCTTTTATTGGAGTTTTTTTTTTTTTTTTTTTTTTTCCTTTCCAGTTCCCATACAGCAGCTGTGCTGATCCAGTATTTGGGCACTACAGGTGAAGGTTTATCTGCCTGAAATCACCGTGTCTGCTGACATTTTTCTGTTCAGTGCCTAGAAATCTTTCTAGAGATTTTAAAGTTTGCTGAGCAAGGGAACAGTTTGAGCTCTTCAAATCGCTGCAGTGTAATCCTCTTCATTTGTCTTCACCAGCAAACTTCAGCCACTGCTGAGCCTGGTTAGAGAGAATTAAGATTTAATCTAGACATCTTTTTACCTGCCAGACTTGCAGACACAGTTCCTGACTGAGTGAGCAATGCTGTGGGGCCTTTGATATTCAGTGCCCGTTTTACAACAACTGGACTCCTCCGGTTATCAGCGACATCAGTGACAGCGCAGGGCACTAGCATCTTGCAGGCTGTAAGTTTTATATAAACACAAAACTAGCAGGCCACAAAAATTCATAAATTGAAGACTATAGTTAGTCTGTGCATTTCCAGCGGTCCTGGCCCTGGGAAACCAGGCCCATCTGACCATGGGAAACCGCTTTGCTTTTCCAACATCTCTTCAGACACCAGGTCTGCTCTGTGGATTTGGTCTCCCAAGGGCTGCAGGCAGAGCAGCCTGGGCAGTTCTTTGCATTACATCTATCAAAGTCCATCTCCAGGGTCTCTCCGGCATGAACAACTCCAGTGTCCCGCAGCAGGGCTGTTTCTGGCACTATCATACTTCTCATGGTCCTTTGTGTGGGGAATTGACTTTAATGCCTAATAATTTGTTTCAAATCAGCTGTGATTTAGCTAATAAATACTTTTATTTAACTGACATTTGTTTCATCAAAGGGTATGCATCAGATTCCTAAAATTTGTTTATTGGTATACTGCATGCAACCAACCAACCATTGTAGGGCCTTTAATTTACTGCAGATTAAATCTCCACCTGATATAAAGCACCTCTGACCCAGTGTCTTCTGTCATCTTTCTCCATTAATTTGATTTTATCTATTCTATTTTCACAAATATCTTTATAGCTGAGTTTAATATTTGCCTTTAGACCCAAACTACATTTTCTGATGGACAGAAAATTTTATTCCCTAAAAACCACAGCTACTAGCTGTCAAGGTCAAAATACAATGTTTCTATTAATGAGAAACATTTCATTTTGAGTTTTGAAATGTTTTGACTTTTACAAATGATGCCTCATTTTAAAATTAAGTCAGATTTAAAGATAATAATTAAGATTGAAAACAATAATGCAAAATTGCCTTTCATTTACGTTAAACAAAAATTTTCATCCATTGCAACATACCATTTTTTCTTTCCTTTTTTTTTTTTTTTCTATTTTGTCTTTCAGGCTTTTTGGTTCTGCTGCAAGGAGAAAAGCACTAAAAAGTTATTTCACATTAACCCATTTTCTTCCTAGTTTTCCCTCCAGTTCAGAAAAGTATTTATATACGCAGCTGTAACTGGAATTTGTGATTCTTTTACCTAAATATTGCAGATATCTTTAAGCACAAATTCAGCAAGACTTTCCTTTTTACAGCATAAAGCCTAAGAAATAACAAAGGGACCAAATCACCCTGAGCTGTAGGCTCTCCAACAACATAAAAAGGTATTACATCATTTTGAGCTAGTAAATGTGTAAACCACTTAAGAGAAATAGGATCCAGATCCAGTGTTCTCATTTTTTGCTTTCAGTTCCTGCTGTTATCATTACAATAATGAAATATTTTAATCTTGAGGTATTTCACTTAATAGAATCCAATTAAGAACTTTTAAAATTACGTGGAAGTTAAAGACTTCTCTTTCAGGTGCTTTTTTTCCCCTGTTCCTCTCTTTCTTGTACCCTTTCACAATTGCTTCACACACTCACTCTATCAAAAAATTGGAAATTGCACAGTCCATCTAATTAGTCAAATCAGAATTGTATGCAACTTGCATGGACAACAGCTGAATTTCACACACCGTTTGGAAAGTATGGCAGTGTCATTGCTGATTTTCTTCAATACCTCAGGAGCAATACTCTATTATGAAAGAGAATATTACTCTTTTGGTTATAGATATTTTTCTACTACATTATCAACCTTAACTGAAGTCTGTTTAAACGTACCACTGCCTGTACATTTTATAGAGCTGAAGAGACGATATTTTAAAAATACTAGGAGATTTTTTTTTAAAATGGATTTGGAGCACAAATAGGCATCAGATTGAACATTAAGTTTTATTTCAGATGCTTCTTTGCCAGAGACAACCAGGAATTGCTACAATAGAGTCAATCGATTGCCTATCTTGTCTAACACCCTAACTTCAACAGCGCTTTGTTCTAAATAACTTAGAGAGACATGGAAGATGACCTGAACCAGGACATTAGGAATTAATATGCCTCCAGGAAAATCCACTTGAAAAAGTTATAGGTTCTTAAAACTTGGTAGAGTCAAGACTTCTTTTTGCATTATTTTTTGGCTTCCTAACAGTGACAGAAGGTGTCTTAACAGCATCATTTTCTGCTCCTCACACATGGTAAACACTTTCACATTAATTCCAAGCACCAGCAGAATATTCCTTGTCAAAGGCACTCCTCTCCTTGTATCTTGTTTCAGCCCTGTAACGGCTGCCTAGAAAAAGTCCCCGGATAGGGCAGGCATACAGTGACACTTCTCCCAGCATCTCCTCTCAACCAAAAAAACATTATGTTGTAATAACACAAGGAAAAGCAGACTAAAATATCAGATAAATTTATAAATCTTCCATTTCACAAGTTTTACTAGTGTCTAGAGCTCACAAAGCCTGTGCACATGACACAAACAATTTTTTGGCATTCACTGAAATGCAAGTATGACTTAAGTATCCAAAATTACAGTATCCCATACAGGATATTTCTTGCCTTTCTTCCAAACACTGTGCTTGGTAGTAATTCCCTGTTTTCTTCTGCAGTTTTTTTCCTTTTGAATTTTTGGAAGTGAAGGAATGAGATCTGCTGGATGTCAGCATGCATCAGGCTCATTAGTACAGATCTCCTAGTGCCGAGAGAAGAGCATCTGGATGCCTGACTCCAAACATAGGAGAGCGACAGTTAATTTTTCTAATGATACACAAAACTACCAGGAATGTTTCTGACATTTTTCTTTTAATTCCCTTCCCCTCTCTCTTCCCCAAAAATCTACTAATCAAAACAATGAAGAGCTGGGGTACTGACGAGCCCTTGGTTCTCTTCCTTGGAAATGTTTTGAATTTGCACTAGGAAGTTGTTTCTTATTGCAAATATTGATATTGATCTTCATCTAATCAAGTCCCTTGAAAAAAAAACTATTAAGTACCATTAAAAACAAATAAATATTTTTTTTTAGAAATTACTGTGAGGATTGTATAAGCTAGCTGAAAAGACACACAAAAATAATTTTCTAATGGATGACTGATTGAAATAAGCCTAGTTCAAAATAACTTTTGTCATGACCATTCATTTATGATTGCTGCTATTAAAATTACTCATCTTTTGTATAAAATAAGATATACTTTATCCACAAACTTGGCACCATTTGTTACAGATAAAACACTCACAGACTGCACAATTCTCGAAAGATTCTGTTGAAATCTATATATCACCAACCCAAAACAAATTTAAATAAATAAAAACCTTTCCATGATGTCAATACATGTTGGATCAGATCCTATTTGAGTTATTTATACACGCTTGCTCATGGCTTTTCTACTTTGAACAAATTACCTGAAGACTTGGCTGCATTGCAATGTTGTTGTTAGGCACAAGTTTCTACTACTAATGCTAAACTGAAAAAAAGATCAAAGAAACTTTCAACGGCGAAATTAAGGCATGTAAAGTTGAAATACGCATTTCTTGCAACATTTAACTCTTTTGATTGTGAGCTTTCACTCTCCAAAAGGAAGTGCCAGAAGGGATAGAAACATGGTCAAAAAAAATTGTGCCAATTTTTTTGTTACTTATTCAGCACCCTCAAAGCACAACGCCTTGCAGTTCCCAAGGTCCATTTTGCAGCATCTTTCTGAGTTAGCTAAGTTGCTATTTATTTTAAAGCATGGGAAGGGAAGTCAAGCCACAAACCCTAACAAAAACTAGTGCAAAAGGTGTAGGCAGAAGGCAATCTAATTGCTGCTCTTTGTAACAAGTCCACCCTTCAGTCTCATGTCATCTACAGATACACAGTCTTATGGATTTTCTTTTCCTAGAGAAGTGTGGTCTCGTCTATGGTCCACCAAGAGCCCTAAACCAATCTTCTGGGCTCTTTGCACAAATAATGCTCATCTGAACAATCATCCAGCTGCCTCCCACAGAGAAACTGCGAGTCCAATCTGTAAAAAAGTTGTGTTTTCTTTCTCGTTGCCCAGAGCAAAAGAACTTTCCCCTCTCTCCATACTTGTCTAGCATCATCAAGGCAATATCCTAAATTCAACTGTCTAGCCCTCTCTGTGCCTAAAAGGCATGAAGGACATGGAGGAACTGTGGGCTCTATCACATGCAAAATTTCTTTTGCAGCACATCAGAATCAGACATGATCTCTTGTGACATGACATCAAGAAACAGTTTTGTTTCTTTCTTTACCCCGAGCTAAATGAAGGGTTTATATTCCGCTTGTGGTTAATGCCCATGTTCATAACCATGTATCTTTTTAAGCATCTCTACGGTATCATGCGTCACTGCCTCTACAGCAGGGCAGCCCATAACCCATTGATCACTTGGTTTTCAGAGGTGCTTATTTTGCACCTGACAGGATTCTTTTTCTTCCCATTAATTTCATTATTATTCCCTTTGTCTGTCACTCATTTTTGGCAGCTTCGTGGTGCACTCCTCGGGCTGAAAGAGCAGAACAGCAGCAGCAGCCTCAGCAGAGAGGCTGCTCCCAGCCATGCAAGTAGTGTCGAGTTGTGGTGAGCCCACAGGTGCCAGATCGCCATTTCCACGATGTACGTGATTCACCTCAGCAACACTTGTCATCGGGACTGCCAACCTGCCCGGAACTCCCCCAACAAAATTGCTCTCTGCTTCCCTCCCTCTCCCATCAGATAGTCTCCTTGTTGGAAGAGCAGCTTTGGAAAAAATTAAAAAATAAACAGGAGTGGCAGGCAATACTTTGTTTCAGTGGTTTCACCATTCCAGTGTGGTCTATTCCTTGCCAGATTGGGTTTTTTTCACACCTTGACATTTCTGCTGCTGGTCATTTGTGTAATGGTGGGAAAGACTGTGCCATGCCCATCACAGCAGGAAATGTCCATCGTGCACACCTCCCTCATCACAGCTACAGAATACATTAATCTTTATTGTTTTGTAAAGATAAACTTGTAGGTAAGTGTTTTGTTGTACTGGGTGTGCAGCATGGGGTTTAGTTCACTTGTCAGTAGATTACTATTATCACAGTGCAAAAGAAAGGAAAACTAGTAGGAGATTTTAAAAATAAAATATTTCTTGTAGAAATTAGTTCATTAGTACTCAAAAACACCATTCAAAAAAAAAAAGATAAAATTTGGCAGACAAATAGAGCTTTTCAGTCAAAAGTTACACCTTTACAAATAAACACAACCCCAGACATGAGTACAACCTGGAGTGCCGTCAGCGCAGGGAGCAACCAGACAGAGGAGCCAACTGGAGGCTGTCTCTTGGAAAAGTGGCCAAAAAGAGAACAAGCTTTTGAATAAAGGGCAAAGTTACCTTTAGCACATATGAAAAGATTCTGAAGGAATACTTAAAAATACGGTTACTCTAAGTTTATGCTTATGAGTCTTGGGTCTCATCAGCAGATGGGAATAGGCTCTTTACGTTCAAAACCTTGTGTGACTTATTGAGGATGCCCACTTAGAAACTACAGCAAAAGAACCCAGCAAGCACACATGAAAATATATAAAACCTTCCTAGCCAGGAACGCTATTCGTACTGTCCATTAGTATCGTGCACATTAGTCCATTCCACTAAACCAAAGTTTGCCTGCCTCCCAAAGACAACTGACAGATTTAGTTTCCACTCTCACTCCTGATAGCAGACTGTCGTTGTTTCCAATACTCTATATCAAGTCCAGTTGACCTTCCTGTCCTCTTTCTGCATACTCCAAAAGACAAAAACATACACACAGATGCTGCATAACTATTCTCTAGCCTCAGCATTGTTGGACAGGTATTATGTCATTTTGAAGCCCTTTTCTTTTTTTTTTCTCATGAGCTAAGTGTATTTATACAGTACATTCATACACACAGAAATTCATACCAAGAGCTGTGTGTTTGTATTAATCAAAAACATGTGGCAACACGCTACCCGTGTAGATAAACAGCATGGTTAATTGAGAGAAACGTTCTGCTCAGCATTTTGCTTGTTCTGGTGTGTCTGTTGGGTTAGTTTGCATTTAGTAAGAAAAATTAAAGGGAAAAAAAAAATCACGTTTCTCCTAATTCTTCATTGAAAAGTTACATGTTTTAAAAAAGAATTTTCTGATTTCTACCTGAGCAATAGCTATAATATATCAGGTTATTTACTCTAGACAGACACCAGAATTTCTTCCATATGCCAAATTCTTTAAGCTATAGTACTCTGAGATTGAAATTGACGGAGGACATCTGATCTAAAAGATTTTTTTCTTTAAGTTTAATATGCCATATCACATGATCTTGTCAGGTGGGATCATGTCAATGATATTTATGCCATAATGTGAATCAGCCATGTATAAGTTGACTGTACTAATACAGAAAAAGGAGACAGATTTTTTTTGGCAGGATCTCATTTGACTTCTCATTTTTTTTTACCTTTTCTTAGAGAAGAAAAAAATCTGAGTTACAAGCAGCAGCTATATCCCAGACAACCTTCTACCAAGCCCAAATTCCTGATCCTGCATTTTGTGTAGGCGGATCAGAGCACCAATAACAGGAAAGCCATTAGATGAAAACGAAAGTTTTGGGCTCAACTGTTGCTATAGCATTTTTCTGCCACAAATTTCAGACCTCAGTTTGTGGGATCTCCTTTGTCTGACTAATTTTTCCTCTTCATTATATCATTGAAACACAACAAGAAGAACAGTATCTGAGATCATCTTTCATCTGAAGACTAGGATAAATAAATAAATAAACAGAAAATAGATGGGATCTTTCTCAGACTCCCTGACGTGTGACAAACCTCCTGGCAGCCCAGGCCACTATGATGGGTGGCAGAGGAAACCTGCCTGGGCAGCTGCAACGTCTGCTGCGTACTGGGAAAGGGCACGGGGCCAGATTCTGTTTCCACTTACATCCCTCTCACTCTGCTGAACGGCTTGGTGATGAAAGTTGGCCACATGCAGCCAATTCTACACCCAGGCTGTTGCCATCAGCTCAGATATACATGCGGATGGGACTAGTGACACCCAAAAACTGTAATGCCACACAGCTCCTCAGTGCTATTCGCTAAGGGGGAATGGCACTGAGAGGGAAAAGGCCCACCAAGAGTTGAACATACTATGAAACATTAGTTCTTATCATGTAGATGGTTTTTTTTGTTGTTGTTCTTCAGGATAGAAAGCGTATCTCGTGATGCACATCTCTGGTGCTGGTAACCAGGAAATACAAGTGGGCAGAGGTTTTTGCCAAGAACATGTTCTAGCAGAGCTCCAAATAAGCTTTTTAAGGTCTCTTTGCTATGCCACTTCCATCACACCATGGTTTTCACTTCTTCTGTCTGACTGTCCCCAGCTATCCCTTTGGTCCACCGTGCTTTTCACAAGACCCACATTTTCACAGTGAACTCAAATAGAAAATATTTTGCTGCAAAAAAACTGAATACGTGCACACAGCTTTGAAATTTAGGTTGATCTTATGAGCCCATAACTCAAAGACCAAGCTCACTTACCAGGTACACAATGTGCAAAAACCCGATGCCTATATTGTTTGTGGCTGTAGATTAGCATAATTCATCCTTAACTGTGAAGCTTATTTAAAATACAAAAAAGCAGCTTTGCCAGTTCTCATTTTATCCCACACAAAGTTGTCTTAATTTGCAGTCGGTGGGGAAGTCAGCTGTTACACCTGTGCCACGACAGGCTGCTTGTACTCCTGCTACTCCTGCTTCTGTGGGAATAAAGCTGTGTGCTAAAAATAGAAAAGGGAAAAAAATCAAGTTGCTTCTAAATTTTGCAACCAGTTTTCATGCATGCAAACTGAGAGCAGCCCAGAACTGTCACCTCAGAAGGCCACGCAGCTCATCCCTGCTGCCAACAGAGCTAGCACACAAGTGTTGCCTTGCCAGCCTCGGAGCAGCGAAGGCTCTACAGCTGCATCACAGCAACGTCTCTGCACGGAGGACAAGAGGAAACACAGCAGCCAAGTCCAAGCTGGACACATTCAGGCTGTCCATTATATATCAGCTTACAAATGGTTAAATTAATACTATCTGAAGTATTAACTCCTTGTTAAATAATAATTAATGCATTATCTCATTTTGGTTTTCAACAGATACAGGAGAATGATGATGATCTTCAGAAGTTAGGAAGCTTTCAGCCTCACAAGAAAACGTCTCCACCCGGGAAAAGGAGCTACCTGCAGGTAACTGAGATAGCCCCAAGAGGAGAGTAAAACAGAAACAGATCATGTTGTGCTATGATTCATTCAGCTTTCAGAGTTGCAGCAGAAGTGCTGTAATAAATAGAGGTCTGCTGTTATTTATTCATCTGTGCTTTCACAGAACTGTTCAATAAAAACCTGATTTCCAGATCCTCAACGGTGCTACATGGGGAAGGAAAAAAAAAAAAACAAAAAAAAAAATCTGTTGCACTCCATGATAAGAAATAGGTATTACAAATAGAGGATTATTTGAGGAAGATGCTTTTACAGCTGCATAAGTGGACAAAATCTGCAACAACCTTCTCCATAGATTCACAAAAACAAGGTGCCACTGAACACTGATAACATACTCCAACTGACAGAGAAAGATGTGTTACATTAGTTTATATTTCTGGAGATGATCTAAGCCCTTAGTTATCTGTTACATCAAATGTCTCAGTTTTCCTTCTGTAATCTAATATCCACCTTCAAGTTTGCCCTACATTTAAAATTTATACAAGTTTTTTCAGATGCTGCCATTTTGCCTCAGGCTTTTTAGGTGTTAAGCTCCAGTAATAATCTACACTGTTTCTTTAAGAAAGTTCATCCATTCACTTTAATTACATTTTCAGCCCTGGTTATTGTCCCTGTGCCTGCAAAGAATGTTTCCAGCCATAAAAAACCATTATCTGCCACAATTATGGATAACCAGAGCGTGGCCAGAGGGCAGAAATGCCATGGTGAAAGATTGTACCGCAATTCAGCGCAGAATTTATAACTTTCCTCAGGGCTAACTGTCAGCCTGATCACAATGCTTGACAGAAAGATCCAGTAAAGCAAATGCAGATGCTTCTTCTTCCCTGCATGGCTGCTCTTTTTAATTTTTTTTTTCTTTTTAAGGTGCAGTTTGTTATAATACATTAAGTTGCAGCCACTATAGGTGCAACACTACAGAAAAGGCACCGCGCCTGATGCAGTTTGCTGGAGCACAGATTTAGACCATTCAAACCAGCACCATGGTTTCAAACACACATTGTTCTCCGTGCAACCAGGGCATTTCAAAGGTGTACGGAAAATACTACTGTCTATCTGCTCTCATCGCAGAAGCTGCAGGCTCTGTTTCTGCTGCATTATGTCCTCTGTGCTTGTTACTGATGCCAGATGGAGACAGAGATGATTTTCCATAGCTACCCATGTTACTGCTCTTGCAACATAAGATCTTTCCATCTCTAATTCTTGTGGTTAACAACATGCACAGGAATGCCAAACTGGAAGAAAGATTAACTTCTTGACAGTATTCGAGTATATCTAATTATTTCTCTCTTTCCATCTGGACATCTTTGTCCTAATGGAACAGAGGTTTGTATTACGCTTCCCGATGTGCAGGATTTCAGCAGAACAGGGTAAGAAGATCATGAGTCCCATCAAGATATTTGTTCAAGAGAATAATAATATAAATCTTACTATATTTTTTTTTTCAGCCAGAAGACTCAAAACACAATACAAACATGACTCAGAATTATCCTTTTTCGTTTTGTGGTGGAAAAAACCTAGGCAGATGTGAGAGGGCTTGGGCAAAGTTCCTGGCATCTTTGATGACTATGCAACCCCCAGCACAACAGCAGGAGCTGCCAACTCCACCCATGCGCATGGGAGCCATGCTTTCAGACCCTTGCAAAGGGATAATGCAAAGGTGCTGGTCTGCATTCCAGCAGAGCAAATGATCCCCAAGGCTGGATTTGACACCTCACTCAGACAGACCTTCATGGAGAGGTGGTAACAGAGAAAAGACCAGCAGTTGTCATCCTTTGTGTTCAACGGAGGATGCTGCCTTTCTCAGCAAGGAGGCAGCTGCTCAAAAGTCAATGTAGAATAAAGATCTTGAAAATATATTTGATTTTTACCCAATCTCTCCCTAGGATTTCAAAAAATACTGTGCTCCTAATTGGATGGTAATCCCTGTGGGCCTGCACTCCTGCTAGGCATTCAAAGGCCTTTAAAAAGCTGGGCCCTATGCATCCACAGATCAGACTGAGGGAATTCATAGCCGTTTCAGTGTAGACCAGTTTCTCCTCCTTTCAGTTTTAATTAGAGGAATCCAAAATACAGAAAAGATAAATGTTAAAAACTTCAGATCACATGATAGAGCTGGTTTTTTTTGCTTGGTTCTAGGCAATGAAGTGAGATATCTTAGCAGCTAGGTTTTGCTTAGCAAAAATCCTTCAAATTTTGTTCTAAAATATCTTCTGGGCTTCTTTCTCTGAGTCCGACCAGTTCCACCTCAGATGCAGCAGAGCTCTTTGCAAAAGGAGTATTTCTCACAGTCTTTAAGACAGCAAATCTTCCACAATTCCCACTACCCTAACCCCACTCTGGCATGAGCAGGTCAGAAGATTTGGCACCGCTCATTCAGCTTCAAGCTCAGCTTCTATCCTCAACATCCAAGGCAGAACTCCACCTCTTGGCATATCTTCAATAAAACATCATTTTACCTGAACCTCAGAAAAGATAAACTATTAAAGTAATAAGGGGATAATTTAACCTCTTTAATCAGATAATCCGCCAGCACGTTGGACATTTATGTGCACAGTATATTCTACAGTAATGAGTTTGCAGCTCAGATTTAAACAATTCCCCACCCTCAGAAAAAAGCTGAAGGAAGTGGTTGAGACATTCCATATCTCAGGTGCCATTATGTGAATGTGAAAACAAATGAGTTTAATTGGGGAGAAATTCATCCCAGACAGAGGGCTTGCCCAAGGCCCTTGTCTGAGAAACCCCACTCAGCTCTGCTCCAGTACAGAATAGCTGCACAGGCACTAGATACCAATTAAGCCCTACTTATCTTTTTAATGAAGGGCTGAATCTGAAAATGAATTATTGTTTTGATGTGTAAATGATGTTGGTTTGGTAAGGTAGTGAAAGTAGTCTATCTGGGGGGACAAGCAAAAATAAAGCGATAAAGTGTTTGCATGAACGTACATGAAAACGCTACTGAGCTTTCTATGGCTCTCCAACAGCAAGGAGAATTCTCCGCAGCATTCAGACTAAAACTGCAAATTCAGCAAACTTGAAGCACTCTGGGTCTTTGTGCCAGTTTCAGCCAAGCGTTCCTTTCAGACACCAAAACAAACAGAAATACTTCCCTGAAAACTAGAACTCCTCATTTCAGCTCTTGCTAAAATAATTTATTTCTTTTCTAAGCAGTTGCTCATTCTCATGTTTCCCTCAATTTCATATATGTAAATTTCATATATGTAAGAAACTGTTTTATTTTGGGTCAAACCAAACATTTCTTTTAAATTTTGCCATAATTTTTCAATTGATGAAAAAATTTTAGATTTTTTTTTTTAATTTACCAGGCCTAATTGTTTTCCTAAATGCAAAATTAACCACCAGTTAATACAGGTCAATATATGTTCAAGACACTGCAATGAATATTTTAAAATATTCCATTTTAATCTCATTTAAAATTCAATTTAGGGAATAATTGTCATTATTTCTTTCATTTTTGCTGAGCTGCAGCTTTACCTTAAGTGGCGTACATCTTCCGGGTGGCTACAGTAATGAACAATGCTTTTTGGAAAACAATTTCCCTGATACAGATCTTTGGAAATGAAAACTGTTCTCTTGCTATGAAACAAAAGAGAACACGGTGCTTCCTCCTAACTCAAGCGCCAAAGACCTGTGAGCTAGCTTGGATCCCACTAATAAAGTCACTAAAGTTCATCAAACCTCTGGCATCCACGAATGGGTGCATGATGAAAATACAGTGTGCAAGACTATAAAGCTCTACAGTTGAGCTGTCCCAACCAGTGATGTTCAGCTTGTGGTCTACAGACCTGAAAGAGCACAGGGACTTTGATCAATAACTTTTAAAAAGCAAGCCTATAATGAGAAAGCATAAATATTTCATAAAGGCGTGCACCCAGCCCATCGGAAGAGGTTGAAAATCACCAATCTAGATGAAAATGGGTTTTGAACTTCACATTAACAATCACAAATAGTAGGACATATTTATTTGAAGAAATAATGCATAAATTGTTTCAGTGTGCTAGTAGTGAGAACTTCATTTTAGGAAGTGGAACTGTGATTAATTGTCAGACACATGGGTATATCACTTGCAAGACTGTCACCTTCCTAGGACAGAGTGCATCATCTAGTTAGACTTCAGAGAACAGCTAAAACGGTCTTGAAGTAATCAGTTTTTAAAAGACAGAGAAGTCATCATCACTGGCAATGAAAGGTGGAAGGTTTCACTGATCTTTCTCCCCTATGAAATATGCTGGTTTGCTGAGATATGAACAAGTACCATGATTAAAGTGTAAATAATGTAAATTAATCTACACCAATAGGCATCTGGGTTTTGAAAAAGTCAGTGAGATGTCATTGTAAACCCCCACTCATGCACTGCAGCAGAGTCATACATCCATTTACAGGTTTGGAGTCTATGGTTAGATATGTTAAATTCCAGTTCATCATTTAAATAAGACAAAATGCCATCTCATTGCTAACTCAAACAATCCTCATTTCTGCTCCACCTTTATTACACACACAAAACACCCCTTGCATGACTGCAAGATCACGCAGATCTCATCCCAGATTGCAATTACAGAGTAGTCAGGGAATAAGTGCCATCTTCCCTTTGCAGGGTCATACAACTCATTAGTCAATCATATTAAGACATTTTCAACTTTAATAAAGGAAGATGGTGTTTATCTCATGGCTGAGAATGAATATTTTTCTACAAATAAATATTTGATGCCTATCTTCATGGCATCTCTTTAAGAAAACCATTATAACTTCAAAATAGTTCCTCCTAGCAGAAAGTGCAATTATATTATTCTTGTCCAAATCAAGCAATGATGAGATACTAGGTTGTGTTTATGCTTTTGCCATTTTTCAAACCCAAAAAATCAGCCACAGAATGAGTTGGTGAAACTTCAATATAGTTCCAGTCCAGAGACAGACTCGGTGCTTCAGCCACCCACAGTAGTCCAAATGCCTCTCACAAGCTCCACTCAAGCTGACTCACAAATTAAAACCAGGTTTTGAACCTGCATTTCATAAGAGCTTGTTCCACAAGTAGGTCCACTGAATAACAAGCTAAAAGAACCCAATTCTTTGCTTAGATGCTAAAAATCATTCACTTAATGGGAGCAATTACCACTGATCCATCATGCTAGCTTCTTAACATTTAATATCTTACTCCTTAAGATATGAAAATGAGTTATTTTAACGTCCTAAAGGAGATTTGAAGAGTCTCCCCAAAATTCTCAGGACTAGCTTCATTTAAAAGTGAGATCATGTTCAGAAGTTAATCAGATGCTTTTAAGAATTCCTACTTGGTATTTAAAATACATAGTCCTGAAGTAATTTTCAATTCAGTACTTCTTGAGATCAAGCTTAAAAAATGGACTTTGGCGCCCATACACATCTTTGTATCTGCATTTTCCGTTGGCTGGTTTTTCTGCCGTAGCACAATGCCGCAGTGCTTCATTCACAATCACATCCAAAATACGAACACAAGACCCAAATTGCTATTCTCATCTGAGGCTACTGAGTGTTTTGAGGAGAGTCTATGTTGTAATGGACATGCATCAATTACATCAACTGTGGTTGAAAATACAGCCTTTGGTAATTAAAATGCTTTAAAAACTTGCCTATTTGGAATAGATTTAGTAAAATATTTTTTCTTCTGAAGTATTAAACTCTCAAAATGAACCTTCTTTATCACATCCTACAGAGAGTAAGACTGATGGCAAAATTAACTCCGCAGATGTCTGGAAATAATGTCTCCTAATACTCTAGCTAAGCACCATTTGTTAACTTAGAAGTCTAATGTTTGGAATTCATATTTCATATTTAGTCCTTGCAGTGCACAGGAATGCAAATTTCATAAGGGTTTTTTATTAGCGCAAACATTTAGAAACCAAACAGAAGAGTATTTATTATTACTGTTATTACTACTAAATATGTGTATTGTGGAAGCACACAAAATTCCCAGTCAGGATAGTGACCCTGTAACATTTACTTTTAAATAATGTATATGTTGGTAGATTTCACTTTATGGTAATTGCATCTCAGAAAATGAGGAAGAAATTAAATACTGCTTCTGCAGTTGCATACTCAAAACAGTAGATTAGACCTTCCTCCCGCGGCACTGCGTTTAGAGCTGCGCAGCTCCCTGAGAGTGAGCTAAACCGCAGAGACTGAACTGTTGTCAGGATGGAGGACCATCCTTGTCAAATGCAATTACCATCAATGGCATTTCAAAATAATTTTAATATTTGATTACATTTGACACTGTGATGAAATCTTACTCATTGGAAAAAACAAGAGTAAGCTTTTTTGTCACCTGCTCCACTCGGCAATACTCCCAAAGCACGTCCTGTAATGGAATTACTCGATTTGCACTAGCAGGATCAGAAATACAGGCCTCAGGTTTCTGAGGGTATTTGACTCATCAATTATGGCATCTCAGGGACATATCCATAGGCCACACCAACTTTCCCCACCTCAGTATAAGGCACGGCGTTACAATCTGGTTTCCCTTCCTGCTCCTAAGCAAATCCCTGCCCTACCGAAAGGCACCGACACTTAAGTGCTATCATTTCCAGTGAAAATGAAAAGACTTAGCACTATGGAAAATTCCCCTTGGAATTGGAAAGACATTGGAAAAAAGAAAAATCTCTAATTATCGAACACACGAGCATTGTGAGAATGTAATTACGAGCTCCCTGAGCCTCTCTGCTGGCTGCGCGGGCCGTGGACGTTGGCGCAGGAGGCTTGGCCAGGCGCGTTTGCCGCCGTGCCGCTTCGGCTGGCGGGTGCTGGGGAGGGAATATTTGCTTTTGCAAAACCCGTCCGCCAGCAGCTGGAGCTGGGGCTGCTCACACCCTGTTGCTGCAGACAGCGAGGAAACCATCCAGTGTCCCAAATAAATTAATGAATTATTCTCTCCTCCTCCCAACAGACTCAACGTTTGAGCCAGGAGCCGTAATCGCGCTCTTGCTGCCTCTGAGTCACCGTCAGACGGAGCCCGGCACAGAGCCTGCAGAGTCAGCAGAGGCGGTGTGCTGCTTTCTGTCTGTAATTCAGTCAAACCAGTTTAAAAATAAACTCATCTCTTCCATAGGCCTCTCTCCACACACACACCAACCCTGCAGTTTCCCGCCATCCATGCAGCTTTTTGGAAGAGCGCACCTGCCTTGCATGAAAGAGCTTTTGCCCCTTGGGTTAAACCTCGTTAGTCGAGCCCCTAAGCAGGCGGATGAACCAAAGCTGAGGTTTTTGGAGAAGCCTGAAGGAGTCAAGCATTCAAAACCCATTAAAATTCAATGGGAGTGGAGCATTTGCGCTCTCAAGCGCCTTTGAAAATCCCAGCCTCTGTCTCGGGGTTAAATCAAGGAGGTGAGGACAGGAGCTTTCACCTTGCTGCTGTGTTTTCTAAGGACAAAGGACGGTCCGTAACTGCAGAGACAGGTATTGTGAGACCCTTCTGTCCATGACCACAACTGCAGAAAACTTTTGGTCTCCCCCAAAGCTTCCTCTGAGATTTTTCCCCATATGCTAGAGTCATTATGCAGCTGGAGCGGATAAACGGCCACTGTCACAAAGCACTGATACAGAAATGGGAATTCTTCATGATGAACCATTTCACATCTGTGTCTGACCAAAAAATTGCCAGCAAAACATATTAATTCCCCTCTCCCCCGACACAGCATTTGAAGTTAATTGCCAGACAAGTTCTGGGAGGGATTAAACATCTGTAAGTAAATTTTGAATATTTTATATTAAAAATTCAAACCACGTTGATAGCTGCATAGCTTTTTTTCTGCTGCCTGGCTATAGTGAAATGCTATGAATAGTTTTCTGGGAAGAAAGTGTAAGTATTCAATGTTTTTATGAATATTTACTGATATCTGCTTAATATCAGTATTTCAGGCAAACATTTCTGCCACAAGGTTCAGCTGTATGTTTGATCAAAGTAAAAACCCAAAACACTCCAACAAAGCAAGGTATTGTAACTAAAAATGCAGGGAGCATCTTGGGGGAACTCACTTAAAATTATGTTAATTTTAACTCACTTTAAATTGTTGCTAATGCATGTATTTTCCTTCACTTTTCTATTATTCCAGTGGAAATAAAATTGATTTATTTTTAGCAATAAGAAGAAAAGAGGTTATTCTCATTAAAGCTGGTAAAACCTTTCAAAGTTTGATTTTTTTTTGAATAATCTTGTCTACTTTTTCTGACAGAACTAAACTGCAAAAATTATTTGCATTTAATCTTTTTACTCTATGAATATTTTCCTAAATAAGTGATTTTTCAAATATGTTTAACATAAATTCAAGAAATGCAAAAAACTAACATTTCATCAAACCACGCAGACATGTTTGTCTGTTTCAGCAGCATGAAATAGCATTGTTGAAGAGACAGATTAGCACTTACACGCAGGTTGTGTCTCAGTCTCCAATGTCCATATAAAATAGCACAAGATTCTACAACCAACTAAGAGCAAATCTGATCCTATGCCATCATTCCCACGTCCCAAGTTCTAAACAGCAACAACCCATGGAATTTTTTTAGAAGAGATCATCCTGAAGAGAGTGGAGATAAACATACAACTCTTCCCTTCCTGCTCTAATAAGACTATTCCTAGAATAAGATGCCTTTAATTAATTATTTTACCCCAGGATAATACAACAGCACTGTGAACTGCTGGTCCTCAAGGCTCTTGTTTTCATTGTAAATGCAAAGTAAAAGTTTCAGACATTTGCACCAGAAATAATTAACATCCACTGAATTAAAGTTGCAGAGGCTCAATGCTTGGTCATGTTTTTGTGCCTGCTGCAGCTAAGGAGTACAACTGGGAAAAGAGGTTCATCCCCAGACCTTATTCACATTCAAATCAGCAGAAGTTATGCTGAAATATCACTGTTGATCTGACCCGAAAGCACTTGCCTTTCCAGCTGACCCCAGGGCAGCTATTGCAGCCAGTCACGCAGTATCTATAAATTTTCAGTGCATGCCACCTTCCAGTAAGTCTCGCCATGCAGTGTGGTGAACATCCGCACTGCAATGTTTGATGTTCACAAATACAGATTCATTTTGGGTCCTGCTGCAATAGACCCATGAGTTGGGTCTTGAAATGCTGAGGATCTAGGCCACAGGAAATGTGTGCACCGTGCGTTTCAATTAACAGAGAGATGCATAACAGCTTGTTTAGGTATCAAAAGCAACCTTGCTACACTAGCATAGGGTTTGGGACTATTTTTCCAGTTGCAAACCCCAGCATTCAGTGCTAAAGCAGATATCTCTGCTGCACTACAATACACTCTGCACTAAGTTCCATTGATATAAATGGAGATAAATTATAATTTCCTAGGTTTTCTGGTGGTTGTCAGAATGGAAATCATTATACACCGTGGGGACTACATGAATACCTATGCCAAGTCAAAAGCCAGGAAAGGAATTGAGGTAGGACCCCAGACCCAGCACCCTCTTTGCACTGGCTCCCAGCGTTGTATCAGTCTGTTGATGGGTAACCTGCGCACCCCAGGAACGTTTCAGGGAGATCCAGGAGGGACTGTGCCTACTTGCACAGGGAATTCAAAAAGCTTATTACCAAAGCCATTTTCTTTTTTTATTATTACTTTCTTCAAACAAAGCTAATAAATCAAATCACCCAAGATGCACATTATGCAAAGCTTAATTAGATTTGGCACACATCTCGCTAGGAGTAGCACCCATCTGACTTCAGATCAGAGAACTCAGGTTTGATGGGTGGAACCAAATCGCCCACTTTGGAGTTGCTAAATCTACTTTTAAATGCAGTGTGTTTGCATTTTTTCACTCTGGGACCTGGAAGAGGTTAGCTTTGTTTGGCTTTTGGGCAATGGAAGCAGTAGAAGAGAATTCAGAAATAGAAGGATACACATTTATGAAGAACATAAATCTCTTACTCTGCAGGCATGGAAGAATCACAGAGAACTGGCAGTAGTAATTTCATGGGGCTACATTTCACAGAGCTACTGCAAGCTTGTGGAGCTTCCTCCTTGACTACCTACTCTTCTAAGACATTCTGGGGTATTTTTAATAAATGTATATAAAACTAATGCAAAAATAATATTTTAACAACATATTATTTGGCAGAGTAACCTTCACTGCTGAGACGTCTCTTGATTTTATTGTCAATCTCTTGTTTTTCTTAAGGCCACAGCTCCTCAACAAACAAGATCTGGTGAAAAAATTCAGATATATTTTTTTTAAAATATATTTATAACCTTAACAGAGAAGAAAACGTCAAAAGAAAAACCATTTTCCTGACTCTATTCAAGAAAAGGTAGATATATATATTTTTAAGTAAAAATAAATATTTCAAGTAAAAATGCTGCCACTCCACTTTACCCCTTTTCTGCTGAGAGGGAACAGCAAGGACGAGCAGAATACAGGAAAAACTTGCACAGAAGAGCAACATCTCTGCAGCACGCTCCTGAATCCCCACAGCACCCTAGTTCCCTAATCTCCCTTTCATGGAAGGACACATGTTGGGGAGGCAGAGGAGAGGGCAAGAGGCTGATCATCTCCAGTGGTTTTAGAAACATGCGTGTTAAGTACAGCTCTTGGAGTTACACTGGGATCGCTGTGCTCCAGATTACACAACAAACCACAGCCTGGGCAAAAATGCAGAGAAGATGATGTTTTCTGCACTGTGGACAGCTTGTGACCAGGCTGTATCTCAGCCATCCATGGTCTGCTCGCAAAGGAGGAAACCAGTGTCAACCCATCACTGTTGGGACACACCAGAAAGGGCAACGCTCCCTGCTGAATAGCACAGCTGGTTGGACAAAGCGGGGTTTGATTTCACAGAGATCCGTGTTCGCTGCACGTGCTGGCTGAAAGGAGCTCAGGCTGAAGGCTCCCTTCATACCCTGCCTGCCAGGTGACAATCTCCCATAGCCTGTGGTCTGCATCGCCATACCCTCACCACCACTGCAGCTGCATTGGCACAGGGGAGGAGAGCCAGCTCAGGCCACAGTCAGACCTCCATCGCACTGGAGAGACATCCTCTGAGCTTCACACTCATCCAGACCCTGGCAGAGAATGGACCACAAGGCTTGCATGCCCAAACAACACCGACCAAGGCAAGGCAAATTTTAAATAGCAGGTGCCTGCAGTGGGCAGCTCGTGTACAGTCTTCCAATTACAACTTAACTAAGCAAAAATTTAAAGATATTCAGTAAATTATTTCATGCAACAATTATTTAATCAATAAAATCCTAGGTCACTTCTAGACAACTGACACACACAAAAAGGATTCAAATTCACTCTTTGGAGTGACACACACATATAGCATCTGCCTTTAAAAAGGATGCTAGACACCAGTATTGAAGCCTGAGTTTTGTAATCTAAACATCTGACTTTTTTTTCTGTCTACTAGATGGGAGCCTCATATTTGCCTTATTCACAAATACAGAAATGGGCAGAAATAATTAAATAAAGGGCGTCCAATTCATGCTCCACTGCACCACGTATGAGAAGCTGCGGCTGACAATGACATTGAAAACCAGTTGTCAGTCTAATGTAATCAAAGAGACAATTGGCTCTGCTGGCAAGAACTGAATTAGTGTTTTCTGTCTGAATCAGTGTCATCTTCCAGGGAGCAGTGAAGCTTATGCAATGATAACAAAACTCCCCAGAAGCTGCATTTGTTACTGAAATATGGTGGTGCTTTGGTGCTGTGTAACCTCATTCTGTAACACAATATACCTCATGGTCATGCTGCTGTTCTTGTGTTTCTCGCAATGATACAATTCAATGACCAGATACTAAATCAAACTAGACAACCATAATATTAAAACTTTAAAATCTCTCTTTGAGAGCTAATGCAGTTTATTCTCAAACGCTCTCTCTGCTCTCTCGCAGGCTGTACACACACGCGGAGCATGAAATCAGGGCATAGAGTTCAGGCCGAGATGCAGCTTCAAATGCCTGTGCTTTGGGGAAGACAGAAGGGTGGATGGTGCTGGGCTTCATTTTCCTAATGAGGACAGTGGGTAAAATTCAAACCAAGGTCAGATATGAATGAATCTCACTTCCCAAGTCAGACCCATTGCTGATGCACACACATACCTTGCCACGAGAAACTAAGAGTCAGCCTTAAAATAAACATCCATCGTTGGTATTGTGACAACACCTTGTAGCTTCACCTTTATTTTTGTTTCAGTTCATAGTATGAGCTGTTGTTGAACACTAGAACATGTTGCTTTTTTTTTTTCATTTTTTCATTTTCACTATGGTAGAAACTCTCACTGCATCAGCTGCCTCTTATCTGCAGAGCCACCCCATGAGCGTCTCATAGGAGATGTGAATAGTTTGCAGAGGACTCCTTCCGTATGGTCCAAGAAGGTGGAAGGACGTACAGGTACAGAGCAGAAAGGCTACCTCAGGAAAGCCACTTATTTTGAAAGAACTACTACTTTGGCACAAGGAACTTCAAGGATTTTTGCATTTACACGTAGTAATGTTATCATTATAATTATGTTTATATAACAAATAGTTGGCACTCAGAAATTTCTGATTCCTACTCTATTTAATAACTATATTTTCTTGCATTCAGCAATATCGATCAATAGAAAATTCAAGTGTTAATCAAAGAAATAAGGGCAGAAAGCTCACATCATTTCAGCTTTAAACGTATTTTCTCTTTTTCATTTACACCACCCATTTCTTTAGAAATGCATTGGTGTAATGGGAGGATGCTCTCCCTGGATTGATATACATCTGTAATTATCAAGCTGATGGTCCTCCTCAAGCCAAGAGACACTAGATGATCTGTCATGTAAAGGCAAGACATCAAAATATACACCCTCTTTTTTATAATTAATGTTCCACATTAAATATTCGTTAAGAGTTATATAAATTATTTCCTTGTTCAAGGCTCAACTTTTCTGTCCTTGTTCAGACAAAGCTCTCATTGAATCAGAACATGTTTACCCAACTAAGACAGAACACGACCACACTTCAAAACTGTTGTACTGCCCTTAGTCTTTGTAAGCCTCTGCTCTTGCTCAGAGAGAGCAAGGGACAAGTCAAATCCTGAAGCCCTTCATATGCGATTCCCTCTTCATTTCTACCAAAGGCATCTAAAAAAAAAAAAAAAGAAATAAAAAAAAAACAAAACAAACCCCCCAAAAAATCACCTCTGCCAAAACAAAATCATTCAGGTACAGGAATTTTGCAAAAACAACAGAAGGGGACTCACGGGAGCAGGAAGTGTTGGTACATCACATCTGCCAGAGCGGTGCTTTGGACCAAGGCCTCGCTGGAGCTCCCTGCTGAAAGACAGACCGAGATGGAGAGAGAAGAGAAACTGTTTATGCCTTACATCTACTGTTCGACAAGCCAAAGCCCCATACAGGAAATGTTTCACAAAAAAAAAAAAATATATATATTTGTAACAACGTGTGTTTTTCACATGTACAGGGTGAATTCTGTAGGTCACTTCAACAACTGTTTTGATTTACTGAAACAAGGCGAAGAAGAAAAAAAGCCCAGTTAAGGGCAAGGCAGATGACCACATCCCTTTGGCATACACCTTCTAGTCCAGCTCTGCCCTCTGAAAGGCATGTATGCTCTCCAGTAGTGGTTATTTATGTGTCACATTGCAGTGATGAATGTTACTGTTGCTCCCAAAAACATATGCTCAGAAGTTTATTATGGCACTAAATATGGGCTGGGTAAAAATCTGGATTGTTTAAGTGTCAAACAGTGACAACATGTGTACAATACAACACAGACATCAAGGGAGAACCAGCTCAGCTAATATGTGGTATTCATAGAAGCCTTTAAGAACAAAGACCACCCATAAAGCAAAACCAAAGCTGCTACAAGAATAGGTGGTACTGCTTCCGTCACTGCATACTGTGTGCCAATTGGTTTCCTAATTAGATTTGCAAGCTAATAAAAGGCATAAAACACAATAAAAGAACAATATGTTACAACTTTTCCTATGACAGACATTGCTGTAAATTCAGCAGATTTCTGATCAGGGTAGGTACCCAGTGCATGTTTGTTTTTCTTATAAATGGGTTTGTTTTCTTTACATTTTGCATGGTTTATACTTTTTTTTTTTCATGAGAATGAATACTTCCCTAACAAGGATGGTCCTGAGCATGTCAGTTTTCAAGTATTCACTAGACAATCAGCATAAATAACTCTCATACTTCTCAGCATTTTCCTTCAAATAACGGTGTTTTGTTCTATTTCATATTGTATTTTGTGAAAACACATTAAATTGAAACACATGTGAAATTGGCTAGTACAAAACAGAACTGTTTAAAAAATTAATTAAACCTCAAGAAAAACATCATAAAGTACATCTCCTCGAACACTTGAGTTAGAAGTTAGGCATCTTGGATACAGCAGCTCCCCATGAGAACCGATGGAGCTCGATTCTCACACGACAGGACTGAAGAGTTCCAGCAGAACCAGAGTACTGCTTGACAACACTTCAGAAGGACTGGATAGAAAAGGAGTAAAAACAAAGGGCAACAAAAATCTAAGATAAGCGGTAAGAATAGACTGAAGAGGGAAAACAACAGGAAGAAAAGATTGATGGGAAATTTAGACTGAAATCTAAAGTATCTTCATTATGTACATATAGCAGTAAGTTATACAATAATTTTCCCTTGATATATCAATCCTGTAATATACAACTTTCTCAGTAACAGCCAACAGAATGACCCAAGGGAAAAATGAGCCTAATAAGAGAAAACTACAGTGCCATACTGACAACTCTTGCTCAGGTGAATTAATATTTAAATCTGAAAAAAAACCACTGTCCAGACTCTGTGGTCTGCAGTGCAAGGGTCTCTGAATCTGAGAACAATTCTGAGAGGTCCTTAGACTCTCAAACTATGTAGTGGAAGTCCCAAAAGATGCCACTATACCTTAATATGCAATCACCAGTACGAACTGGGGAAAGCTATTCTAAGAATGTGAGCGGTACCACGTACACCACAAATTCAACAGCAATGGTCCCAGTCCCCACATGCTTACACCAACTGCAAGCTTCATGGTAGACAGGACCTTGCAAATAAACCAACAGCTGGAACCTCTACTTTGGTAATAATTGCAAAGGGTTTCTTTGCTGGTACCAATTCATATTCAGATGGTCCCTTTGTCCAACACAGCCTTACTTCCCAGCCTCTTGGAGCATGGTTTAAAGTCTTTTCCCCAGGCTTTCTCAGAGGAGGTGGGTTGAGTGAGGTGTGGGTGCTGGAAAGAAAGATATATTGGCTCAAAGTTAAATACCTTTTTGTATGCACAACCTGAGGCATAAACAAGTCAGGATTTGCGTACTGGACCTTTGCATATACAATCCGTGTGCTTTGGAAAAAACATTCATTAGCCCTTCTGTTTCATGGGTGTGAAAACACTGGGTCAGCTTCTTTGTCTTTTAAACAGCATAGAAGTGAGTGTGAAATAAGGAAATCCACAAACATCTCTCTACAGCACATGGACTATCTGAACAGGCAGGTCATCCCTGACCACGGAACAGAGAGATGGAGTTATACGGTCTGTGTCATGGATTAAACCAGGCTGGATTATTAAAACGCTCCGCACAAACCATGGGTGTCTGGGGTAGACCCCAGACAGGCGATAGCTCATAGCTGGCCCAAGCAGACCTCAGTGACACTGAAGCTGGAGCCAAGATTTAAGCAAAGAGCAATATCAGTATAGGGACAACATGTCACACAGGGTTTGATGTACTGTTTACATTTTTGTTCATTGCCACTGCTTGGCAGGAGCTCTTCAAAGGGGAGGACCCCAGCTCGCAGGCCTCTTGGAAGAAAAGCATTTTCAGAACTGACTTAAAAGAAAAGAGGGTGGGGGAAATCTGATTTAATAAATGATATATAGGAGTATAATTATATGGTTTTAAACACAGTTCCAGTTCACTTGTCTCAGCAAGAAATGCTGGTGTGTGAGAGAAATAATTTATATTGCTTACTACAGTTTTTCAATCTTGGCAAGCACTTTTTCCATTCTAAGATGTGGGAACACCCACATCAGTAATTATATACGTTAGCAAAAATACAAGATAACTTGCATTCTGGATAGGGGGGTTTCCTCTAGTTCTCAGTGAACTCTCAGGGGAAGACAAGACTCTATTCTACAAGCTGCGTAACTGTAAAAAATTATAACTGAAAATCTGAGGTGGTCTCTATGTATTGAAACATAAATCCACTATCCAAAACATCTATCATATATTACACCTCTGTGACAAAACTAACAATTTAGTATTTTTCAGTTCTGGATACCTTGTTCAGTGTGAAGAGGATTAATAATCCACATAGTTTGTTGCAAATCTTCAGAGCCGGTGGTAAGATTTTACACATTTGTAAGAACAGGTTAATTGGTAGCGCACATTCATGTATGCATACCAGTAAAACCCAGTGTTAAAACATGAAAGCCGGTCTTTCTAAGCCTGAACCACTTGCTGAGATTTTCACAGGGGCGGGAGTTACGGTGGAGAGGTGACGAAGCTGCAGACTCCCACGGCTTCCACCGGTGCCCATGGGATGAGGCTGTTCATCTGTTCCAGCCGCAACCTGAACCACTTGTGAACTGCACGAGTCTCCCGAACCACAGCCTGGCTGTCCTCAAAACACATTACTGAGAAATAAGCTAGAAAGTTCCTCCAATTGGAACCAGGTAATGTCCACTGAAAATGCCCTGAAAATGTCCCAGGTTATCAAAAAAAAAATTTAGCTCCATTAATTTTCTTTTCTCATTCTCACAGTGGCTAAAGGAGACTCAGAATATGCAGGCTTTAATTTTGCAGGTACGTATGTCTAAGCTACACGGCAGAGAAATCTTATTGTATTGTAAGGGAATTATTCACTTCCACAATCCTACCCACATGCATTAGTATCTGCAGGGCAGGCTTGTGGGATAGTCAGAATTTTTTACCTGACCTTATATATGACAGACTATACCTTTTCTTCCTATGCACAGATTTATCCTGAATATGTGCCTAGATAGAAAAATATGATCACTTCTGGTTTTGGTTGGTTTGTTTTATTTTTTTTTCTTCTGTGGTTGCACAGGCTCTCAAATCTCAATAAAGATTTAATTACATAAAGCATTAAAAGAGAATTGAGTTAGCCGTCTTTATGGTTTCTTAAATATTCTTTTTATTAAAGCAGATGCAGATCATCAAGAAGAGCAATGATAAATAATGGTCCACAGGAAAAATTATAATCCGTCCATCTTTTGTATGTTTTGGCCTTAAAGAGTTACTAGACCTGGAGACATCACACTAATTGTGCAACATAAGAATGGGAAAATCGTGGTTTTGTGATCCTGGGTACCCCCAACTTGCTGCTTACTAGTACATGTCCAAAGCTAACTTACATTATATTTAAAAACTACATATATTTTTCAGATAGAAATAAAATAATCATCTTCTGGGGTTTCTTTTATGTCAGTATAAGCAAACATGTGCTAGGACTCACATTTTGAAATCCCAGCTTTTCAGAGCTCACTTCAAAGCTACAGGAGAGATTCCCACCGCCTCCTAGGAGCACTCAACTGGATGAGAGCTAAAGACAAAGCTGTCAGGAAGAGACTCTGTCCAAACTGAGATACATGTGGGAAAGGTGGAAGGAAAGAAAAGGATCTAGAAGCCTAAAAAAAAAAAAAAAAAAAAGAAAAGAAAAAGAAAAATTAGGAATACTATGAGTTCCCATGGGCTTTATATTAAGTTGCAGGCTTTTAAAATTAAAAAAAAAAAACAAAAACAAAAAAAAGAAAAGGCAAAAAGCCCTGCAAATCCTCAATTTTAGTATTCTAAGATGAAAAAAAAAATTACCTTGTATATTTCTTTGATTTTAAAACGATCACCTCCTCACTCACAATCCCTATCATCCATGTCATCCATATCTAACATTGGTGTAAGGTGCCTTGCAAGCTTCCTTTAAGCCACCACCTTTAACTGGAGCTGAATTATTATGTCAGATGGTTGAGAGCACTGCATGTTTCACAATGGTTTTCCGTTTGTTTAAACAGCATTGGGCACAGCAAGCACAGAAAAAACAGCTTTCTGGCTTGCATGCCAGACTTTTAATATCTTAAATGACACAGCTAGATAGATAATTTAAAAATCAGATTATTATAATGCAATATTCTTAAGTAGCTCTTAAAAAAAAAAAAACAAACCACCACAACAAAACACACTCCCTCCTTGCTGCCCCCCAAGAAAACCCAGATGCACACAGAAAAAGCTGTCAAGCTCAGTCTTGTCCAAAGCAGATCTGCCAATGTTCTGACAATGTTTGCACTTGCTTGTCAAAATGGTCACTTCAGCTGAGCATCATTTACACTTTGGCTTACAAATTAGTTATGTAAATTACCTATAAATTTAACCTGAAAAAAAATCATCTACCTTTAAAGTTATATATTAAAATATACACCCTTTCTATATATATTATAAAATGTGGCATCGTAGGACCAACATTTCCTGGCTGAAGCAAAACGTTGCAGATGGACTATACAGAAGAGACTGGAGCACAGGACTCCTGGCCAGTGCACCTGGGTTTCACTGCCTCCTCTGCCACCAGTTCACTGTCAGAATTTAAAGAAAGTCATAAAATAATAGAATAGTTTGGGTCAGAAGGGACCTTTAAAGGCCATCTAGTCCAACCCCCCTGCAAGTACCAGGGACATCTCCAACTGGATCAGGTTGCTCAGAGCCCCATCCAACCTGGCCTTGAATGTTTCCAGGGCTGGGGCATCCACCACCTCCCTGGGCAACCTGGGACAGTGTTCTACCACCCTCAGCATAAAAAATTACTTCCTTATAACTAATCTAAATCTCTACCCTCTTTTAGTTTGAAACTGTTACCTCTTGTTCTATCACAACAGGCCCTGGTAAAAACTCTTCTCTTTTGTGCCTCACTTTCTTGATCCGCAAAGTGGACGGGACTGGCTGAATTAGTCCCTGTGTAATCTAGCAAATGTAGATATTTTCTTTTATTTAAAAGCCATTTCACAGACTGTTTCAGCAAACTGTTTGCTCTCTGAAATTGCTTAGAAAGCCATTTTCAGCAAGAAGTAGAATCTGTAGGATTTTTACCAACTGATTCATAGCCCATTTTTGGGAGCAGTACTGGTTATGTAATACGCTGCAGGATGCTGCTAATGTACAGGGGCTGGATGAATGCCTCCGCTGTTTATGTGAATGTCTGTAATTGTTCAGCAGATTTTAAAGATAACTAACCATACCACTATTAAAAAAAAAAAAAAAAAAAGAGAGAGTGCTGAGACAGCTTCATCATGGATTTCTTTCCCTCATTTATAGAAAGAGTTCAGTTGAATACGTACATGAAGACAAGTAGGACCAGCCACAATAGGAAGAGAAGAAAATCTTCAACAGAGGAGAGCATTTGGCACCTGGGATTACTCTGTTTGAAACTGAGACATGCATCACAAGAGCGAGAGCTTGTTCAGGATGGAATTTAAACCTTCCTGAGCTCTCACAGTGCATCGGTATACGGAATAAATAAATCTTATTATTAGAGTGTTGCAAGGACAGAGATTACTGGAGTCAGGCTCTAACCTAATAATATCCTGAGCCCTACAGAAAGTAGCACTGAGGAGCACCTCTTAAAATTGGGATAGATAATGACATTCTACACTTAGGACGGGAAACCTTTATTAGTGGCTTTGTTCTCCTCATCTCTTCCTTTCCTCTCCAACATCTTGGATACCAAGACAAAAATAGCAATGATTGTTCTAACATGTCAAAGAAACACCCTCTTGAACATTTACTCTAAATTACTTTAACTTATTCTTTTTATCCTCTGATGATTTTTCTAATCAAAACTTGCTTGGTTAACATCTGTTAATAAAAGAGTTTTGACTGTTAATGAAAATGGTAGGTGGCTAACCCCTCATGAAATGCACACACAAAAGCTTTGCTATATTTAGTCATCACTGTAACCGGGCATAGGGTTTTTACCTACCTCATAGGACATGCTGACATTCCACTAATTACTAATGGAGTAGAAGATCCCAGAATTAATGTGAATGGGTGATGCCCAGAGCATTAGTATTGTGCTTCACAGTATCACTGATAATCACAATAATCTTCAGAGCCTCAACCTATTCTTCTGTAGTTAAGAATTTCCCAAAGTATCATGACTCTGAAGGGATGGTGAGACACCAGATGTGTGAACTTGGTTCCTCAAATGGGCACTGTCACTAGCTGGAGTCAGAAACACTCAAAGGAGCTGCAGCAACAGCTTTTTCTCCCTTCAGTGAAGGCAGGAAAGCTTCCTGCAACAATTAAACATTATGCAAATGGAAAGATACTATTACAGTAGCAGATACTACTGTTTTTATGGCTCTGAATATCAAAACTCTCAATCCATTTCAACTCTCAATTACATATACATGACAAAAGAGTATTACCAGCTTTTAAATTCTATTAAGGGTTCATTGTATTTCTCAATTTCCATCCAAGAATCACAAAGAGCTAGACAAAGGTTTATGCATCCTCCTAAAACATTACTTACGTATTATTCCTAATTCACAAATGAAGAAATGAAAGACATGGGGAATATAGTGATTTACCGAGAAGTGTTTCAAAACATAGAATGATTTGGGTTGGAAGAGACCTTAAAGATCATCTTGTTCCAACCCTCCTGCTATAGGCAGGGACAACTTCCACTACATCAGGTCGCTAAAAGCCCCATCCATCCTGGCCTTGAACACTTCCAGGGACAGGGCCTGTGCTCACAAGAGAGATGCTCCAGCCCTCTGATCACCTTCGTGACCTCCTCTAGATTTGCTCCAACAGGTCCACATCCTTCTTATGTTGAGGGCTCCAGAGCTGGACTCAGTACTGCAGGTGGGGTCTCATGAGAGAAGAGGAGAGGGGGAGAATCATCTCCCTCAACCTGCTGGCCATGCTGCTTTTGATGCAGCCAAGGATGTGGTTGGCTAGCTCATGTTGAGCTTCTCATCGACCAAATGGCAAGACCTTTCTCTACAGGCGTCAATATGTAGACCTAGCAGCTGATCAGCCCATGAAGGACAGGAGCAGGTAAGTTAAGTCGAGCCATGGCTCATGTCTCAGGATGCTGATGTATACACCAGAGAGCCAACAAGATCAGCTTCTATTTCACATTCATATATGTCCTAAGCTCTAAAAATTCTACCTATGCATAAATCTACACAGTGAACAGAACTGAAATCTGAGCCAAAAAAAAAAGAATATCCTAGAAACACCTAGCACATTGTCAGCCCAGGTAAGCTCAAGCTGCTTGAAAGGAGGTAAAATTCCAGAAGGTCAAATAACCAGTATGTGGGTTGCAGCTAGTCTCTTGAGTCAGAACTTAATTACATGATAAGAGATCAACGCTGTACATGTGCATTTAGCTTGATAGCATCCTGTTTTCCAACATGCAGTCCTCCGGAAAAAGAAATGAATCCCTGAAGAATTTGCGGAGAGCTGGAAACAGAGTGAGACAGCTCAAGTGATCCACACTTACACTTATTATTAGAACTGAGAGAAAGCTGTAAATAAGTCTGTGAATATTCTGTTTCACTGCATTCAAGTTGCTTTCCAACCTGATTCTTCAAGTGAGTTCCTACACATCAGTCTGTGCAAATACCAGAGCAAAAACCTGCATGTCAGCCAAGACTTTGGTATGTTGCTTGACTGGGACATGGGAAGGGAACAGGTTTTAAGATTGTTGTACTAAGGGGATTTTTGGCTAGAAATAATGTATTTTTAAAGTGTAAAAAGAATGAATTTTAAATTAATATACATTTTTTAATATTTGCACCAACCCATTTTTCCAATGAGGAAAAAGAAGCACATCGTGTGACTTAGATACGTACTACAAAGAGCTTAAATTTTAAATGCTGGAAACCCACAATGAACTGCTAGCAACCAAAGAATGAATCAGGAAATCAGTTCAAATAACGAATACATTGAGAACATCATAATAAAGTCAATTATGATTCATACACAGAAAACAGACACCATTCATTCACTATCATCTGGTGAATAAATCATTGAATTCCTCCTTATCTGAATATGTTTCTCTAACAAAGCTGGATCTTATAATAGCTTTCTAATTTAGCATTTTCTGACAGTAAGGAAGAAAGAGAACCTATGTGAAACATGCAAAGAGTCAGTCTTTCTATGGCCCAGATTTAGCAGTGCCTCTTGGCCATCCTACTGACGGAAATCAACCCACAATATAATCTGGGTTATGGACACATCCCACCAAGCAGCCCAGCAATCTATGCAGGACATCCCTACAATCAAGAGAGGAGTCAGACTTTTGTCATGTATTTTCACCTGAGGTGAAATCTTGGCCGCAGAGAGAGAAGTTTTGCATTTGGCTTCAACAGACCCAGATTCTAGTTGTCTTGTTGGCAATCAAGGGACAGAAGGTAAAAGCACGTTTTCCCTGTAGGTGTTCCTTTGTATTCTTTCAACCACTTTCATCCACTCCCGTGTGCTTCTAAATCTTTAGCCAGACAGCTACTTTGCATATGTTTTTGAGATACTAATTAAACACGTACAAACAAAGAAAAACCTTGAAGCAAAAGAGAAAACACAAAGAAATTAAGGAACAAGTCTTCAGAAGTCTCAAGTAAGCCAGTCAATTGGGTTTTCCCCACAGATTCCCCTACTGCTTCGACTTCCCCAATCCACACACTTCACTAATTCCAACAGTGAACCTATATATTCACAATCAAGTGAAATAACTTATAGACATTAACCGTAAAGCTACATGAGCATAACTACACACAAGCACATGCTTGTTTTAAAGAGGGAATCTGATCCTTGAGAAATGCGTACAACACACTCCATTAATCTTCTGGTTGCTTGAATTATTTTGTCCACAACAACACGGTAGTTACAAAAAACCCACAACAAACGTACTCAAAAAAAACAAACAAAAAAAAAAAACAAAAAAAAAAAACAAAAACCCAAACTTGACATTTAAATTATTGCACCAGTAAAATAAATCTGGAAATTCTATATGACTTCTAGCACAGACATGACAGTAAGAAAAATGGGAAAAGTCTGGAAAAACAAGATGCTTTCAGTCAAAATCTGAAATTGAAGCAATGAAACTGGAATTTTAGATTATCAGTTCAGGTGTATTACTTCTCTTATCATGCTGAAATGCGGAGCTAATGTGTAATGCTCGCTCTCATATCTTCCTCCACCAAGGAGGCTGTCCAGCCAGAAAATCTCAAACCACACCCTCCAAATAATAATACAGCTAAGAAAAATTTTTTTTACACTTTGCTGTAAAAGTGCAAGGTTTCCCCAGGTCTACCCAGGGAAAAGGTTATTTGGGGTTCAAATAATACCCGACAAGTAATAATAGCTTATCTTGTTAATTTTGCTCTTGGGAAAACGGCAAGGTGATCAACTTCTGCTCCTGTTTTGTATGTTTGTTTCCTATAAAAGATTTTTTTTTTTATTTCACAATGAAATGCAGATAAGAAGTTCACCTCAACAAGATAAAGAATGAGATGGGTGCAATTAACTCTACAGAGTAATTTGTTTTCTACAAGACCCACGACTTCAATAACATAACATCTAAAATGCTTGAGGTATCAAAAAACTGGAAACAAAACCAATAAGAGGAAGATGAAATGTCAGCAGATGGATTATCATCATCGAGAACGTGCCAGATTCTTAAGGCTATATTAAGCAACAATTTTTTTCCAAAGTAAATTCTATCATAATTTTAATAACTTTACCATGGAACTTGATTTCCTTTTTAACACTAATTTCCTGTTTTCCTGCTGTTCCTTATTACTACTCCTGCATGAAAGGGGGCTGTTCCCAAAGTGCTGTCAGTGTTCTGAGGTCTCAGCTAGGTGATGGACTCCTCACCTCAAATGCTCAGGTCCAAAGTTCTCTGTTGTTGTTACAAGTGCTCATAATGTCACACAATTATCATTTCAACATGATGCCCTCTCACATTTATTTTTAAATTTGTGCATTTTTTCACCCCAAAAGCGTGGTTCCATTCTAGCTGATTTGCCGTGCTTGTCAGCCATCACCTATGTGCTATTAGCTGTCCAAGGGGCTGAGCACAACACACCCTCAGGGGATGACATATATAAAATATGTGAGACTCAATAGACAGCTGATTTAATATGACCTTATCAGCTTATGGCATGGTGTCTCCTACCATTTTTCTCTGACAAAATTGAGGTGCTTTTGGCAGAAGGCAATAGATACACACCATATCATGTTTAGCTCCATTCCCAGAAATTTAACAAGACTGATGCAGTCTTTCCTGTCATTCTTCCTCTTAAAATGGGATTTTCAAGAACATTGAAAAAAATGGCACATCACTGCCTAAATGCCTAGCGTTACTGTCAAGAAAAGAAAGGCTCTATGGGCCAGTTTGCTTGTTTACTTAAGAACCCTTCCATTTCTTTTGGGGGGGTTTATTTTCCAATGGCCCTAATAAGAGGAACACAAGCCAGTAGAAAGAACAGAAATTCCCACACATGGGAGGACTCAGCCAGTTGAACTGATGACAGAAACCACAGCCATGTACAGTACAAATGCAAAAGGGAAACAACCTGCAAAGCTTATTATAAAGGATATCTGGCCAGATGCTGTCACTTTGCAAATACAGTATTTCTAGACACAGCAGCAGAGTAGATACATAACCTATTACCCTTCACATCTCTGCTTTATCTCTTTCAAGGCAAAAGAAAAATGGAAAATGCAACCCTGACACAGCTCTCCTCGTTCCTGGCATGAGCCCAATGGTGGCCTATGGTCGTCTTGTCCCCTGCGCTTTCGCAGTGTGGACGTAGTTGTAACAACTCCATTTGCAATAAGCAAAAAAAACAGATGGGTAAGTGAATCTAAACATGTGCCATTGCTCCCTGTGGCCTCCTTCATCACTGTGGTCTGGATTTTCAATTAATTCCTATTAAAACAATCAGCTCCCTTCAGAACCCGCTTTTGATACTGTGTAAGTTTGTTCTAATTAGCACCGAATAACGAAAGTATAACAGCAGCACCTATTCTACCAACATTTTTAACAAGCTGTCAGAGAAGGAACAGTGTGAATAACAGCTGAGTTTAATATGCTACTTTGCCTTTTTTTTTTTTTTTCATGGAGTTGCTTTTCATATTTCTGGGTGACCAAAGCAACCAATTTTGAGGTCAGCTGAATACACACAAATTCTTATAGTTCCTTGACACGAAGAGTTCAATCTCAATTAAAAAAAAAAAGAAGCCCATGAAGAAATCTCCTCAAATGACTCAGGAATGTGTCATCTGACACATTTACTGCTCAGGGTCCCTGCCAAAGTCTTCAATATATAATTATCTCAGCTGTGCAACAAACCCTACTTCTATGCATTTAAATTCTTCGGATTTCTCCAGGATAATTTTAACAGAAATCTTTTCCAGCATTAAAATAATGGAATGTTATTGGATGTATGAGGTGTTTTTCCTTTATCAGAGATCTGATTTACAGATTACAAAAATGGCAACTTACTTTCAGCACTGATAAAAAGTACCTGTCTGAGAACTCTGGGGATGTGTGACCTCATCCTGCAAGACTTGAAAGTTCCTGTAGACTCCACCAGGAACAGAGAGCACTCCAAGGGGTGAAAGAGGCATTTGCAATGTATCTTTTATGTCATCCATTGAACTAAATAAAAGATGTAGTATGAAGATGGGGAAAAAAAATCATTGATTGCATCTTGAAATAAATAACATTGAGCTTGATTCAGGAAGTCCCTGGTCCTCAAATCACTGGAGACTGGGGACATATCATGAAGTGCTTGCCCCATTTATACAATCCTTCCTGGACATCCATTTGCCCAATCTGGACGAGAACGGTGAGTGATTCTTCAGCTCGAAAAGGTGCCTCACTCTACTTCCACCATACAATGGTGCTCCCTTTTTCCATGAAAAGCATCAAAATGTGTCCAACCTTGTTTGGACATCTTCAGATGACTAGGTAAGCACACTGCAGATGTTTTCTCAGACTGGGCCAAATCTTCAGATGTTAAGAACAGGAGTAATTCCCTTGAAGTCATAGGAGCTCTTCCAATTTCTGCCACCTGAGAATGCTGCCTACTGTTCAAACCTGATTCACCTACCCACTGCAAACATTTACATAGAAAACAGGTTTAGAGAAGGAGAGATTGACAACATCATTCCTGATATTCTATTTGTGGGCTGGACAGCTATTTATCTTGTCTCTGATCAAACCTACCAGCTATGAGCAAAGTTTCACAACTGCAGGAGCCTTTGTGTTGCAACATGCAACAAAAAAAATGTGGCATCATGCATTATGGGTGAAGTGTCCAATGCATACAGATCTGTTCTCCTAGGCTAACAGAACTTTTATTATAGGATTTTTGTTGTTGTTGTTGTTGAATTGAAGAGATGTAGCTCTAGTCTTTGAAGTTTAAGACTAGTTGTAAATTCCTTGAAGTCAGCCCTATTTCCTTTTATATTAGCATGTTAACAAGCTTTGGAAGACTGACAGACCTTACAGGAAGACACAGCTGGGTGCTCCTCTAGTCTGGGCTTAATGAAAACCAGAACATGAAGGCTGAACTCTGTGGCTTGTCTGCTGTTTACAGACTCGGCAGGAAGAATCCACCGCCCCAGTGATGAAGGCATAATGTCCTCGTCAAATACTGATACTTTCTGTACTACCAAGGAAAACAGTTGGGATTAATTAAGAAAGGAAATGCCACAATATTTTAAATTACTTCTGTAGTTTAAACCTTTGTACCAGATGAAGTCTAACAATAAATAAAAAAAAAATAAAATAACCCACCCTGTGAAATACTGTGAAAGATGGGATTTTGCAAACAGGGACTGATTAAAGGGCAAGGGCCTAACCATGAATACGATCCAGACCCGGACCGAGAGAGAGAGATTACCTCTCAACTCCTCCAGCACAGGGAGCTCCATGTTTCTGTGGGCTAACTGAAAATGTGAAGGATCAGGAAGAATAAAACATTATGCTCCCAAAATTCTAAGTCAGTAATAAAGTGTAGAGCAAACTCCAAAATACACTGGGAATCAGCATTTATCAGGATGACTGTGATTTCAAAGGATGCTCACAGGATGCCTATCCCACAGGCATCATCCTCATAGAACAACGCCTAAAGAGAAGATTTTGTACCCCACCTCCAGAGAACTAAGCCCACAATAAAGGAGGGCAGGCAAAGGCAGCTTTGATTAGCACTGTCATCCTCTGGTCTTGGGCAGATCAAGGACCAGCAGTGCTCTTTCACACCTCTTCGCACCAAAGAAACCCTTCAGCCACAGGACTGGCTCGGTATGGCCGTTAGCTGTACCTCACCTCTGGTCAGATCAGGGCTGTCTCTATCACACCTGCCTCATGCCTCCGTGTCCTTGTTTAACATTTCTGGGAGTGTAACACAAGCCTTCTGGAGGCAGTTTCATGATCACCTTTTGCAGTACTTGGGTTGGAAGCATCCTCTACTTCCTGGGAGTCCTTTATGCTACTCTGGCCCTTTCACCCTGCATAAGCTGAGAAGTAGGTCTTTCCTCCCATTTCCGTTTGTCCAAGCCCTGATGGCTGGAAAACAAGTTTTAGAGAGCTAACAGGGAGATCAAGATCCAATGCTGCATTCCAGAGCTTGCATATCTCTGAGAACATCTAGGAATATTGTCTTAACTCTGAATTTTAACAGCGGATTTTACTATGGCATCTATTTACATACACTTCTTTGATTTAGTGAAATATATGCTCCAAAACACCCCTGTAGTACATGTCTAATTTCCACATCTATAAAAGACAAATATGCATATAAATCAAATAACTGCAGGCACAACTGGCCAATTCCAGTCAATGACATACACAGTTCCTGTGACAGCTGGATTTTCCCCACTTATCCATAATGCTTATGAAAATCTATTTTCAAGTGCTCGGAAAGAACGAAGATTCACAAGTTGAATAAAAACCACTTTTGCATTACTATTTTACATCCTTTTAACAAAATGTGGTTACCAAAAGCCAAGACAAAGCTAGTTTCTCAGAGTACAGTTTTCAAGTCAATCAGGCAGAGTTTTTGCTTTTGCTGTTATTATAGCAACATCATTAAAATCTTAAATGTTGGTAACAAAGATAAGCTTTAAATACTGTCCAATCTCAACAATCGTATGTTGCATTCTCACATATGCTTAGAGCTTTGTGCTGGATGCCAGATTTCCATGTGCACCTGGTTATGCAACCAAAATATCCAGCCAGAAACGTAAATAATATGAAGTCTGAACCTCATTTAAGCCATATCATTGAACATTAAAAGTGTACATTCTGAATCTGTTTTGATGAGCACTTAAATAATTTCTTGTGCAATGAAGACAGCTCTTGTGATTTGCAGTAGAAAGGAAGAGGAAGCTTGGAGAGCCCGTGCAAGAACTTACTTTTGCAATTTTGTGGCTTATGGACAGTAAGATTGTATAGGAGCTTGATGGAATCCAGAGTCAGATGTATGATTGTTCCAGGTTTTCCTAAAGTTTACTGATATTTGTGGCTGGGGTTTTTTTTTCTCTCTCTTTTTGAACACCGTTTAGCTATAACTTTTCTGTAGCTGTTGTTAAGTTTCTAGACAGCCATGCCAAGTAACTGAGATTGGTGTTGCTCCTCAGCCTTCTTCCAGTAATTGTTAACTGCCCATGCCAGCCTGAGCATTCACATTAGTGACAAATAAAACCATAGACAGCAAAGGTATCCTTTTTGCAAATTTTCTCTCTTTTGCTTTTGATTCAGATTCTTTGCTCCCGGAATGAAAACAGTATAAACATAATACTGCTCCTATACTATTTCCATAGTGTTGGAAAGGCAGCCACTCTGGTGCGTATTCCTCACAGGTCCTGCTGCGGAAAAACTGGCAACTGACCTGCAACACACTGGGTCTCGATCTGCTGCACACTTAACGCCAACGAGCTGCAATCACAAACAGGCAAAAAAACAATAAACTCTGATCTGAGTGCTTTATTGAGCGCACGAGAACTGGTGAATCCAGCAGAAGCAATAATGCTTTCACTGCCAAAGGGATTTAAAGTGACGATTTCAAAATGCAAATGTAAGATTCAGAAAGCCTGCCTCCTATTTCATTACAGACCATAAAGCCTTTGTGTAGCTGAGAGTGCCTCAGCTTTGCTGGACTCACTGAGTGCGGTTTCTGTAGAGGCTTTTTATAGGACTGAACTTGTCAGTTAAAAAAAAAAATTAATAAAAACACAACCCAATAATCTAGGATCAGGACAGAAGCCAAAACTTTCAGGTTTATAAATGAAAAAAAATGCTTTTTATGTGCCTCATGCACTGTTTATTCTCACGGATCAGTTGGTGATGACAATATCCACATTAAAGATCTTTCTCTGACTTTATTAATGTACCCTGTACCCTTTACTTAGGTAGTGTTGCCAGTTTCTAGAAGTTCATACAACGCTTCATTAGTGCCTATTCACTGCAGTGCAATATTACTATGGATCTTTGTTTCTTCCACAGCCTTACTTCCCAACTACAATTGAAGTAATCCTATTAAAAAATTTTGCAATTTCATCAAATAGGCTCAATTAGTGGAATTATCTTCCTGCTTCTGTTCTTATCCTAACATTTCATCTTAAAACTGCGCTTCTGACTCTGAGAATTCATAAAACAGGAATTGGTCTATAAATAATACAAAGTTTTGACTAATATGGATTGAACGTGCTCCTCTCACAATCTTCATATAACCTCCATAATGTCAAGCCCCTGAGTGATTTTGTTGATTATGTACAGCATCCTGACATGCAAACTCACTATTTAGCCTGAAGACATTTGCAATTAATTAATTAATCCCAACAGAAATTATCAAAACTCATTCACCAGGCACTGCACAGCCAGCAGCAAGCAAGCAGAGACTTTTTAACCATGGAGGAGAACAATTCTTCAGGCAGAAATAAAGCCTGCTGTGGAAAACAAAATGTAAATCTTAGAACAAAGAAAGCTTCCTGTTAAAGCATGGATGCACAATGAGTCGCCCAAGGGTTGCATGAAGTCCTCCAAGACCTACTTTGATGCCCATCATGCTTCCCTCAAGGCTTTGTGAGTTGTATCTGACCTCTGACATGGATAACTGCAGCATCTGAACTTACCACAGAAACATCAACTTAAGAAATAAGCAGATGATGCTTCAAAGTACTGGGGAGGTATCCCAGATATTTGGCATGTTTTTTCTCTTAAATGGGCAAGAATTGCATGTTCCTCTTGCACGACAAATGAATAGAAGTGGTAAAGCATTTCAGTAGTTGTTTGTTCAAAATCCTTAATTTGGAGGTACCTTTTAAACATTATACAAACCTTTAGTAAATGCACAGAAGGTGTTTGCATCACATGCACTCTCCAACCCAGCTATAGCACACCTCCAGCCGCTTTGATACGAGCTGCGACTGACTACAGGTGATTGCATAGGTCTGACACTTCTGCCTGAGTAATCCTTTGCCTACAGTACATTGGCTGGGGCAATAAGAGAGAAATTAGTGCTGAGCTGGGGGAGGAAGAAGGAGAAAATGTCACAGAAAATACAGCTAAATACAGTCGCTCACAGACACTGGACAAGACTGGATATTAACTTTCAATCCTATGTTACACCACCTGTAGAACTTAAGTCCAACTGTGATGCACAGCTCCACAGCAGCATTAGAGACGTCACCCCACTGTAGCCCTTAAGATCTCTCTTACAAAAAACAGATTAAGTTGATTCCTGCCATGCCTTCGACCCCATTGTGGACATTAGTTTCAGAAACCCACGTTTGGATCTGCTGTGTTACGATATCTGAGCAAGGGTGAAAATGAAAGTGTAAATTCAAGAACAACCTTATATGCACATGGCTGATGTGTAATGCTTCAACTGTGCTGGACCAATTCGGTACAGTTTCTCAACATGCCAGTTGATAAATAACTTCTTATAAGGCAAAACACATAAGTAAAAATAAGAATAACTAAGAATCAGGACAAAAAGACAAAATATCAATGGCAACAGAACTTAAAACAGGGGCTATCTCAGGGCAAAATTTCATTTCAATCAATCAAAATATTTTGTTTCAATGGAGTAAGAATGTCTTGTTTCTATGTTGACTGTGTTACCTTATTTTTTTCAATATAAATTTTCTAAGAAAAAAAACTACTCTGAAATTAAAAACAACATTTAGTCACTGGTTTCATCTTTTTAAAAATAAAATTTCATCAAAATCCTCCTGATTTTGTATGGGGAAAAAAAAAAAAAGTTGTTTGAATCATCCCAAGGTTTGGTTGAAACCATATTTTTCTGCAAAAAAAAAAATTCTTTTGACAAAATTTCTCCTTCATTCAGTTTGGTTTCCTTTGTTTTCTGCCAAATCCACAGCAGGAACTTTTTTTTCTTTTCTTTCTCTCTGATTCCGCCCCCCCGCCCCCAAAGAAGCTCCTATTTTTGCTCACTGCTGAAACTGCATACACAACTCTAAGCCACCTCAAAGACCATCCGCTTTACTGGACCAACCTATCGTTTCTGGATCATATTGTTCTTTCCTTCCCTGAGATGCTCCAGGGTGAATTATGCATCTTCCTGGTCCAGTCCAATTCTAAAATTCGGAGTGGTGTGAACGTGGCAGCCATAAATCAGGGCTTTCCAAGTAGATTTCCTATCTGCAAAATTTCTAGATTTTTAGTAACATCTCTCAGCAATGAGAGAATCCATGCACTCAATTCAGACACGCAGGGAGTGACCATGCCAGGTTTGATGAGGACCAGACATCTGTGTATTTGCAACATAGCACATGCACACAGAGGAAGGGAACATTAACGCCGATAATCCGACCCAATCCAACACGTATCCCCCCTTTCCCTTTGAAAGCATTTATACCACCAGCTGTTAACTGACTCATTTTGCTACTGAGGGTCCATCACAATTACACATGTTCCATCTAAGACTTTTTACTTAATGACTGGAGAACATTAAATCTGTCTCTCCAGATAGATTTTAGTACTTTATTCTCATCTGTAACAAGTTTTTTTTTCCTGAAAACTTAGCACAGAATTTTAACTGTAAGCTCTTTACAGCAGAGAATATTTCATTAATAGATTCCTCGATGGGTACCCATCTCCTTCCACACGTGCAGGAGCTAGCACGATATGATCAATACTCAAGACAATTTCTACACAGGCTCTTTAAACACACCAAATTCCACCATGGATTAAATACATAATTTGTTATTTTCCTTTCACTCCCAATAACACTTTCGAGAGGCTTCTCTTACAACTTTTACATAACTTTCTTCTTCATGTCTTGGCCACTTTACTGAATTGATTAAAATAATAACTTCCTGGTTATGTGACTCCTGTGCTATACAGTTTTAAATTTTAAGTTAATTCCTGGTGGTTAAGACTTCCTCTGCATCTCACATGGCACTTTCCCTAAATTACTTTTCAAGCAGTATGTACATAATAAGGCATACAGGAGTAGGTGATTGGACAACTGAGCACAGCACAAGGATTAATTTGCTGAGTTTTGTTTATACTGGATGTTGAGAACCCATTGTAAAAATTAAAGGGAGGAGGTTTAACCCCTGAGCCTGCTGGGCATTTGCACATCCATACTTCCTGCTCTCCTCACTAACCAAACACAAAGCAGTTATTCATCTGCATTTTTATTTATTCTAAATATGTTCATGTTCAGGACAGAAGAATCTAAATATGTGTTAAAAAAAAGAATGTATGAAAGGCATAAATGTGTCCACAGCAGCTCCTTAGAAATACACATGGATAACACAATAACACAGTCTACAAAATCCAGACCCAGGTTTGCAGGTGTCCATCACAAACAGGCATTAATTAGCATGAAGCAGACTTTCACACTGAGCAGATGACAAAGACACTCTGCAGTTCCCAATGCTTATAGGAGGGTGACCTGCAAAAACATCTTATTTTAAAAGAAAGCCTGGGAGCATTTTACCCTTCCAGCTCAATTCTGAAAAGAGGAAGACTTTATTTCGTTTTTCCTCTTTTAAAATATCAGAAAGATCAACTTTCATCTCCATTTTTGATGGGTACCCTCAGAGGTACCTGATGGGTGAAAAACTTTGCCATGTTTTCCAGAGCAATGGCTCTCCAGTGGCAGTGAGTAAGGGTTAACTGCATATGGAACCCAGTGCAGCTCAGGGGCTGAAAATCTCAATTGTTTCTCAAAGCTCCTGTTTTCCTCTATTATCATTTCACTGATCTTTGCAAGATCCCAGATGCTTCAAAACTAAGATTTGTCTACGTATACTATAAAACAAAATACAGGCAAAAAAAAACCTAGCCTAAAAAAAAAGTCTGGTTGTGCTTCACCAGCGTTGGCACTGTGGAGTTTCTCTGCCCGGACCCAACACGCAGCTGAGCCATACTCATACCCTCTCCCAGCAATTATCGTCAACATATTCCCTGTGGCATCCGGCCAATCGTCTTCACTACAGCCTTGTCTTCACCAGAGACGTTATCACCAGCCAGTTTCCCCGATACACAAAGATATCTATCATTCCACAGCAAGTATTTAGGGCCAAATTCTCACTGCAAAGCCCCACACAGGTATCTATACCTATAACGACATACAGCAAAAAAGTACAGGAGCTCTTGCAAACCTGCACACGCACCAAAGGAGCAGCACCAAGCCCATGAGTACACCTGTTGAAAACCGAGCAGCTACCTTTTCTGCACTGAGTGTCACAGAGAAAATGCCATTTCTCCCGTAGCCCCAAGAAAGGAAGCACTGAAAGATCGTTCTGAAGTATCACAACAATTTTCACACAGCAGCTTCTGTGAAAAGAGGTTCCAGTTATTTAATCATCCGAATGCAAGCAATCCTGCAATGAATCAATTATGTGATTTCCAAAAATTGAAACAAGAGGCGCAATTCAGGACCAGGAAAGACTGTAATTTACCTCCCCAATCCAGTAGCTGGAGGCTTCAAAGAGAAAGTACAGCTGACATTAAAGAAAAACACAGCGGAACAAATTATCCACCTAAATGATGTAAAGGGACTGGAATCTGGCCGCAACTGCTAGATTTAGATTTCTTAAAATATACAGGAAAGTGTAAAATCTGATGTGACATGTTTGGTAAACTAAAGGCACAGGACTCCCTTCCCACCCTCAAAATATAGATGTCTTTCCAGAGATTGTATGAGTCAGAGTGGGCAAAGGAAGAGAGTCAGAGGTCTGCTATTCCAATTCAACATGTCTCTAATTTATTTAAGCCCATAATGAAGTTAGGAAAGCCACAGATAGCTACACAGGGCCATCAGACCACCCTTGAATTTTAAGATATTTCCCTTATCTGTTGTAATCTGTTTTAAGTCCAATCATCTGTGTTTGAATAAAACACTGCTTTTAGAATGACATTCTCTTGACCAAGATGAAAAACTGTTATTTCATTTAGTAATTTTTTTCCCCTCAAGGCTAAATGCCCTATTACTCAATGCTTTACCTCTAAGGTGAACTCAACTGGCTTCACTTTCAGTCTTTGGTTCTTCCTATGTCTTTCTTCACGAGATTAGAAACAGATATTTCATACCTTGCCATAGGCAACCAGGTCACCTCTCTTCTTCAGAAATTTAACAGACTGAGCCCTTTAGTTTACACAGCAAGAAATATTCTTCACAAATACAGTAATACTTGAGACCTTTTTGCTCTTCTCCAAAAAAAAAAAATTTAACATGGGTTCAGCTGCTATTTTGCATGTCACTAGTGCTACCCCTCCAGTACAGCTGAAGTGATTGTCGCATGGTGCTAATTCTTCCATTTAAATTTTCAATCATAGTTTTGTAAAATGGAGCCAAAACGACGATGAGAGTTGATGAGCAGTGTTCAGTGCAGGTCAAAGGAGGAAGCAGTGTATGCAGCGCTTTGTGCAAATCCTCTGCAAGTCACTACCATCCCACCTTCCTATCAGCTCCCTTCTCATGCAGGTTTCTGTATTTCCAGAACAAAATCATAAAATCTGTCTTGTGTTTTTCTCTTTCACCTTTCTCAACAATACTTTTGCCCTTTCTTGAAGGCTGTTTGCCTATGTGTCTGTCACATTCAATAAAAAAAACTGCGTTTAAATATGAAGAAAGGAAAGATGAGTTAATTGATTATAAAAATTGGGCAAAGGAAGATTCAAATAATAGCTTGTTTGTAAAACTGTGGTTTTTTCCTAAATGTACAAGGCTGTGGTCAGAGCCAAGGAGAGCTGTTCCTCTTTATGGGATGCATGCAAGCATTGAATGCTCTTTCCTGTGCCTTTATTTTACTAAACTTGTCACACTAGATTTTACACTTCCTTCTAAATTATAAGTAAAAAGAACCCTTTGTTTGTCATTTTTCCACTTTGATGGATATGGATCATAACTAAAGAGTGCAGCCAAGTTTCCGTCTCCTGCTCACAGCAGCCTCAGCTCCTGGGACGTGGAAATGCCCCTAAGAGATGGCTCAGGGTACCTGGGTCTCCCAAACCTGCTGGGTGTCACACCCTGCCCAACTCATCTCGTTTCCCACTGTCATTGTGAAATCATCCCCCAACGCCCGGGGGAAGTGAACAGTTATAATGCTGGTCATTCATAGATCTCTGCAAACAGAAGACACCTGGTACTGGCTGCCTTCCCCTCTCCATGCTGTATCTCAGAATGAGGGTGCTACGCAAGGATAGATGCTTTTTCTCTTCCAGAAACCACCTGTTACCTGTCAGCACTGCCTGTAACGTACAGAGCCTTTATTTGTATTACTTCACCCCTCTGGCATGCGCCTTCCTCTTCACGAGCACTTTATATCGTCACCGGTAATTGTGTGTTTGCGATGGCAGCGCGAGGAACGCTGGTCAACAGCGGCACACTCCTTTTCCTACCTCAAGGCATGGAAAGCTGGTGGCTGGTTTAAACAACCAGGGAAGGAAATAATGCTGGGAGCGTTGCTTGCTCTCAGTTCCTGTCCTGAAGGCTTGTTCTATTATTCACAGAGCAGCGGCAAAAAAATCAGGAAAACTGAGCAATAACCTCCCACCTAAATCAGAAAGATTAGTACAATTAGCATGCCCAATTTTATGATGGAAGGGGAACAGGTATGGGCTGAATATCCTCAACAGTAACAGAACCTAAAAGAACTGAGCATCACAGTGAACCGGGCGCAATGAGAGAGAAAAGGACTGGAAGAGGAGGGGCAGAAAAACAAGACAGCTTAGACAGTGAGGTCCTGTATGCAGACCCAAGATCTGCACAAGTTTTAGCTATAAAGGCACAGAGCACACAAGTTATCCACGCGCTGCAGAGTACGGCTGCCCTCGGAGCCTCTCCCAGAATGGAGCTTGCTCATGCAAACAGCCCTCATGTGTATGTATCACACACCTGCATGCACATACATGTCATTTCTAGGCATGGAGTGGCCCAGAGCAGCGGGTGACCTGCCTTGACAAGGCTAAGGCACAGCAGGCCATAGCCAGGCACTCCCAGCCCCTCTGCCAGCTGCTTGTCCCATCCAGCCCCTCCTGAGCCCAGCTTGGCAGGGGGACCCGGCAAGGAGAGCCCGCACAGGCCCCACGCATCCCTCCTGGCTCTGAGTCACTGCAGGGCACCCAGGGAGCTCCCGGGTCCTGGAGCTGTGTCTGGCCTGGAGGTGGCCTTAGAAAGAGTGGCCCTAAGCAACAGGAAAAGAGCAAAGTACCTGCGGCGCATTGGGTTTCGAGGGGCTCCTGCAGTCCTTGTGCCCAGGATAGGACCAGTGACACCGGAGAGAAGGGGGCTGCATGCACAGGGCAGGAGGATCAGGCAAGGGATGATACCAGGACCAAGATGTCTTGTACCCTCCAGCATCACACTACAGCTGAGCACGGTCCCCTTGTGACAGGAATGGCTGCAAAACACAAGGCAAGGCGCTGCCTCTTTATCCCTGCTTCAAGGGGTCATTCAGCAGCGCTGCACCACCCTTTATAGGAAGCATTTTTTAGTAATACTGGAGAAACCTTGCTGATCTCTTTCAACTCAGATCTCTACACCCTGCAAGCAAAGCACTTTGGAAACCACATTAGATAATGCGGGGGCTATGGTAGAAATCTTTTTATTTTCCCCTTTCTCTCTCTAAATTTGCTCTCATGGTTTTCATTTGTTGCAATACAGTAAAGTTTTGATGATCTTTTAGACAGGCACACACTATGCAAGTCCTCACAAACGTAAAAATACAAAAACAATTTACTGTATAATTACTGAATTGAAGAACATTTAAATCAATGTGACTTTCCTGTGACTTCTCCCCTTTGGGAACTACAAGAAGATTCCTCAAATGACTTTCATTTGTCATAGAAAATATGTTATTCAAGTAATTTTCCAAAGTATTTCTCTTTTTTTTTTTTTTGTTTCACAATAGTAGCAACTTTAACATTATAATAAATCTTAATGCAAGACAGTGTTTCCAACATAATTGTAATAGCTGTAGGCTAGATTACAGGTGTCCTTTTAGACACTTAAACTTGTTGTATTTACATCTTGCTGCATCAATGGTATGGCTATTGTAAACTTTATATTATGCAAGGTGTGTAATTACACAGCGTTTCCAACGCCCATCACAAGTGCACACCTGGCCTGCTCCTAACAAGCACATTCCTTCTCAAAATGACTATGTAATTAGAAAATTCCACTTCTTGGACATAGCATGTGTATATTTTACTGTGAAATGCGTTACCATTTCTCTTACAGGGTCACTAACCATGCTGTGAGCTGCTCATTGTTTTTAATCCTAACATGATCTTTATACTAAATAAAAGAAAAAAACCCTGAGATTGAAAAGCATGGCATGATGTCACGAGCCCGGAGAATGATTTCAATGAGTCCAGCGCTGTTTGATCAGGAACCAGTCCTCCCAAGGTGCTGAGTCCTCATTTCCTGCAGGTCCCAAACCGTAGTTTGGAGTGCCCGAAAACTAGTTGTCCCAACTGAAATTGGAAAATGAGGGATTTAAAATCTGCAGCTGCTTAGAGAACACTCACTTTGGAAGTTTCCAACTTAAGATGCTTTATCACACATGTGCATCCTATACAGAAAAAGCTCCAAAATTTTGTTTCATGCATTCACGTGCACAAAAAAAAAAACAACCCCAGTGACTGCCAAAACTGCAGACCAGTAGAAACACAGTAATAATTTTAACACCAATTTACTCAATCAGGATTGATTATAGATCTGTGTAAGCAGGATCTCTGCAGTACCCCTTCCCACCTTGAGCAAACAGGGATGTATGATGGCAAATATGCTAATAAATATTTGCTGCAAACAACAGGGCTTCCTTCTCTGCAAGAAGGGAGAGGACTATGAAACACGGGGAAATTTGCAGGAAGGTTTCACGATCAGGAACTGTTAGAAGTGGCAGCTGTTTTCATACACATTGTTGAAGATAGAAGGGAGATAAACTGTAAATAATTAAGAAAGAAAAAGAGAGCCAGATCCCAAGCCCACAGAAATCTTTTGAAAAAATAACAAACGCGTAGATGCTTTCCCACACTCCTTTAATCAGAATTTTAGACTCATCCTATGTGATCTGTAAAACAGGAGTTATCAGATTGAACTCAAGCTTCTCAGCTAAGCAACGCAACCCCATGAATTCACATTAATAAAGGGGCCAGATTTATACCCAGATATTTTAAATCTTAAAGAGTTAACATAACAGTCAAAGAGATGCTTGGTTACTTACACAAAGGTAAGGCTATAATTGTAACATCTTTGCTCTGAGGTGAATAATTAAGTAGATTCCACTGACAAAAGGATGAGAAGACTGTGCCTCAGGACATTTAGTCAGTAGAACTAAGCAACAGGTTACAGGGAAGCAAACAAGGCTATATTTAAACACAAACCTATTGACTAGATTATTTTCAATGCAGAAAAGAAAAATATTCCTGAAAATGCTCATATACTTCTGAGTAATCCTTGGGCAATTGAACAGAAGGAGGCAGAATGAAAGGATTCAAGGTCTCACATATTATCGTTGTAAATCCTTATGTCAGATATCCTTTCGTTCACTCATCTGTCCTCTTTTTCCCCCTTTACTCTCAATTTCTTCACAACAGTGGTAAAATTCAGGAAAAAAAAATTATTGTATTATTTATTTAATTAAATCCTTCAACAGAGTTCAACCGTATTCATGAATACCTTTTGCATATTTGGCCCCTTGTGTTTGAAACAGTAAGAACCATGCTACATATTTGCATTCGAAACTATTCTTCTTCACTCTGTCAGAGAATTTGAGTATTCTTTAATGTAATTGTAAAGTTCTGTTGCAAGACAAATACAGAACTCCTGCATAGGTACTGGGTGATCCAGCCAGAACTTAAAGGAAATGCCGGCAGCATTTAGCTGTGGTTGGAAATCACCTTTCTGCAGGCACTTTTAGCATGTGCTCCACTATGTCAATGCAGACAGACCAGTGATGAGAGCACAAGTGACCTTGCCCTTCCACAAAAGAAATGAAAAAAGTATTTACATATTCTAAGCATTTATCACCAGACTAAGGTTGGAATCAAATCTTCTTCCAACAGGAAGAGCGAGATTCCATCCCATACATCCTCGCTCTTCTACCTGTGGGCTTGGGTCACCTTGTGACAACACCACAGGGAGTCCAAGTGAGGCTATGGTGATGAACAGTAACCAAGCAGTGGTACAGCACCAGGATGTAAAAGCCACTACCAAGAATCAGCCTCAAGTTGTCTGATGTCTTGACAAACCCACTCAACAGAGTGAGGCGGGTTTCCAGCTGCTAAAGCCTACACAGGCTGCAGGGAATGGTGCACACTGAGCGCTCGTTCTGGAAACCCGGGCATTCTGCACTCCAATATAATTTTAAGCCAATGTGACTTCTTTCCTCTCTTGTCTTTCTCCCATGTAGAAGAGGGGGCAGGAGGTGGCTTTATGGATCAGAGTCAGTAAGCAGTTCCAATGAGGTCTGGATGGCAGATCGGGTCAGCACACACACAAACAGTGTGTGAAAAGGATCAGTAAATAAACTCGGAAGGTCTAGACAGCATAGGATCCCAGGGACATAAAAGGCGGTAAGGCAAGAGTAGGACTGGACTGGCTGGCCCAAATAGTTTTCCATTCAGAAGGACTATCATCTTAAAAGAATGATTTTTAAGCTTTTCTTTTCCCTCTCCTATTAATTTGTTTGACATGACCTTATCAGGACTCTGCTAGTTATGTTCTGCTTTCCTTATGTAGTTGTTTTCAACAAAGTGAAACTGCATATAGTTGTCTCCTTCTGTTATGCATTCACTTCCGCAGTGCCGAAACATTAAAACAATTTGAAAGATATGACAACGAAGTTCCTCAGTACAGTGAGCATGTGGATTGATATGTTTTGATTTTTTTCTTTAGAGAACAAGACTTGTCAGTGCTCAACTAGAAAAGCTGCCAAATACATCATCATCTCTCATTCACTATGACCCAGGTGCTGTCAGCCCAAACTGACTGTTTTCAGTAAAAAGAAAAAAATCATGTTGGGTGAGTTCAAAACGCATCCCAAGAGGTGCCAATTAGGGAGCGTTTTAAGTGCAAATTCTAATGTTAATTTTCTGAGTTCATTTGCTCTGTGTCCGTTACGAAATCTCCAGTTTATAATGCACTTTATAGCCTAATTTTGTACTACACAATCTGTTTCTTTCCTGCTCAACTTACTCTTAAATAGGCCCATGTAGGACTAACAAATGCATTTAAATATTTGATTCACCGCCATTAGCAAGAGAGGGAGAAGAAAAACTTAATGATGGGTGATATGATACGCTGTGCACAGAATGCCTTCATGCTATTCACAGCACATTATTATCAACATACCTCTTCCCATCACGCACATTTTTTAGGGAAGTAAAACAAACAATGCCACTGAACTCAGAAAAGATTTGCTAGTAAGAGGGATTAAAGTCTATGGATCATATAGATGCTGTTGCGTGATCAGTTTTGTTCAAATCTTATCTGTTTGTTTTGGTCCTGATTTTTCCGTGGTAAACATCTTTGCACTGAAATGTGGGGTTTTTCTACCTTAAAAGGAGCAGCGAAACGTATAAAACATCTAAAACCTGCTTTTACACATGTTTTCATCACACAACCAGTTATCAGACCTCTAATCTTAGCATTACAATCATCAGTGTAGCAACTTAATGCATTTATTGCCAGGAGAAATCCAAATGGAAGGGTTGAAAAAAGTTTTTAAATCCAGTCATATTTTAAAACATACTATTTGCCAACGTGAGGCAAGGGTGAGTTTAGAGGATGTTAATATCCCCTTATCTAAATAAAAAATAAAAAAAATAAATAAAAATAAAAAAAAAGTCTTTCCAAGTGTAGTACTTCTTTTTTGCACATTTTGAATGCTCTTGTGCAATTTCCATGCATTGTTGTTACCTGACAGAGGAAGAACATAAGCAAGCAATAGGCCGTACTCCAAGGCCCCAGTGCCGCTGCTCCAGCGTGGTCGCTCCCTTGGAGAACCTGCTCGAGGGGAGGAGAGCTGCTGCCTTTCTGCATTTCCAGCTGCCCCTTTCAGGAGGGGAACAACCCCAGCCTGGAGCTACCACCGACATTGATGGACGTCCTGTGCTCAGAGCAGTGGAATTGAATTTATAAATGATCCCGAACGTGGTGTTGATCTTAAGAGTAAGCATATAGCTTATCAGCAAGAACATCATCTGACCTAAAGATGCTACTCCTCCTACATAGATTTTGAAGCCAGAGTTTAAAAAACTTGAATTCAGTTGACTTGGGCCTCAACACGTTTTCTGTTGTATGGCTTATTTTGCCCAAAATGCCATGAGAAAAAGCTAGGTTTTGGTACCTGAGTTTTTCCTGATTTCTAATGGATATCCAAGTCTAGTCAGGCACCTCCAAAAGAGATTTATATTTGATACTAATGAGATTATTCACATGCTTAAAAATGAGCACATGCATAAACGACTGCAGCTCTGACATTTGTTGATGGTGAAAAATATTATGGTTGATTGCTTGCACAAGGATCCAGAGCATCCCTGCCCTCTGCTCTTCAGTGATACAGGAACTGAGGGGGGGAATATGTCCCTTAAAAATTCAGCTCAGAAAACTCACAATCCAAATAAAGGAACTTCCCCTTCTCCACTGCCCTTTTATTGTACAATTATTCACCACAACCATCATTTTTAAAGTTTATCAAACAATTTGTTTTACTTGCTTTCAGAAGCAATATGGGGTTACAGGGATGATGCAGTTCTTTGTCTCCAGTTGCCCTCCTGAATTTTTTCCAGTTAAAAGCTGCCTAACCTGGTGACTGAACTTGTTGAGGAAATGCCATGCCGAGTCCCCGGGGATTCAAGCTGGCAGCGCCCACTCAGTGCCGGGGTGCAACATCGCCCACGGCAGCTGCGCCACCCCCGAGCCAGAGCAGCCCTGGGAAACAGATGAGCTACGACCGGGGCTCAGACAGAGCAGGAAACTAGCCAAAAGAAGGAGAAACCTCTACATAACAAAATTAAAGTATACGATTACTGCTATGATATAGGTTGGACCAAATTTGCACTGCTTAATGCTTGTGTCTTCAGATATCTCCGCCTGCATGTACAGCTCCACATTAGAAACTAACATGCTCAAATGACAGGTAAATTAATTCATTTTCCAGTATTTGTGTGCATCCTGCATGAGCAGAATTTCCCAGCCAATGTAAGACCATTTGGTCAAACAACATTTGCAATTTGCTTCTAAATTTAGGACACTTGCCTGCAAAAGCCCACATATATTTAACAAGGTCAGTGGATAAATTTAGGTGAGTGGTATGCAATTTCTGCTACATTAAAGATGCAAACATGATGAATGAAAGCAGTTTATTTCTCTTATAAGATGTAAAAACATGTAATACTGAGAAATACCTTGTGAATCTAATTCCCGCTGCAGTGTTTTGTCAGCTGTTTATTACCAAATGGTGTCTTTTTGCACATTTTGGAAAAGGATATAACAAGAACAAATTTGATCAAGATTTTTTAATTTATAAAAACTAAAAAGTCCCAGGAGTCTCTTCCAATAGAAAAATATATTTTCAAATTTGGTTTCCACTATTTTTTTTTTTAAAGCAACATCCACAAATAGAAAGTAAAGATAATCAATCAACCAAAGAAGTAGCAAAGCATTATAAACATAGTTGTTTTGTTCTAAACCTACATCTTGATTCTGATAGATGACTGAAGTCTTGTTGCATGCAAGGTCCTAAGTAGCAGTTCAATTTTAACAGTGTAGGCACCCCTAATTTTCCATTTCCTTAACTAAACTATTGGTACATACTGTTCCTGTAGCAATCAGCATCCACTTTGCATAACCATAAGCATATTTACATTTTTCTTTCAGAGGTATGAGGGACTGCACAAAATACAATGCAAGAGAGAATCAAAGACACTATTGGGAAATAATTAATTTGAGTCCTCTGAAACTCAACTGAATTTACAATGCTTTTTTTTTTTTTTTTTTAAAGCACTTTGCCTTCCAAAGGTTAAAACCAAGATTCAGAACGGTCAAATTTTTTTTTCTTTTTTTTTTTTCTTTTTTTTTTCTTCCCCCCTCTTTTTTTTAAAGGCAGTAGCTACTGACAGGAGCTCTAGTATTCAGCAGTCGTATTCAAAGGGTCTCCAGACGCGGTACCCATTCTGCCCTGTCACTGATGAAGGCTCAGAGCATGCCACAAAACTCCAGAACTGAAGCCTCATTGCTAAAAGACAGCTTTCTTCAGCACTACTCAGTGAAGTCAGTTTAGAAAGAAAACGCGTGTTGAAAAATTAATTCAGCACAATCCCCTGCTGCGGGGTGGTAACGTCTTGGTACGTAGAACGTGTAACCTTCCCAAGCGCCGAGCAATGGAAAAGTGTCCTGAATTCAGAGCGCTCTATCTCGGCACTCTATCTCCGCGTGAGCTCTAGCCTGCAGAAACGGAATTCGCTGTTCCATGGACGGGTTCCAGAAGCTGTTTCCGTATGCGACGCATGCCAAAACTGGGCCTAGTCGGCTGTTATTAAAATGTTGCTGTCAAGCTATTAAACGCTTGAAAAGCCGAGAATTAAAAGAAGCTTTATGCATGTACTCCCCACCGTGTTTCTAATCGTGCCATTGATGTCTGGAGATCCAGTTCTCTTCAAAATTTAGTTACAGTTTGTGTTTATAAATCATTTATTTTAAAGACAGCCACCAAACAACCAATCTCATTCCTCAGGCTAATCTGCAGTTTGAACAGGAATAAGATTGTGTTCAAAGATTGCAAAGCGTTCTTCAAAGACACTGGTAAAAGCAGGTGCTTTAGGAGACCAGTCCTGCCAGAAATAGGGTGTTTGAAAGCATCTATTCCCCCTGTTGAACCAGTTTGCACTGGGGAGTGAGACCAGGAGCCTGCAAGAAACTCCTCCTTCACCTGCATTGCTCCCAGTTCTACATAATTCCCTTAAATTCCCAGGATGCATTTGGCCAGTTTACCATAATTTGGCTATCCAGCAATACTTGATCTACTGAAATGAATGACTGACAGCACAGAAATTAATGTATCTAAAAATTGGTCTATTAGCTATCTTTTCATCTAAATGAGAAGATTTTTTACTACCTTTTCACTTACATGTTCAATAACAAACTTTTCAAAGAATAAAAAAAAAAAAAAAGATTCTTTTTTCCCCTATAGCCCCTATAGCTTTTATGAATTTAATTTAGGAAGTCATTAAAGAACTGGAATAACTTTTGTTTAGAGGAATGAACTAATATTTCCTGTTCCTGTCTAGGACGCTTCCTAACAGACAAAATATTCTCTATATCTAATAATGTATTAAATTTGTGCTGATATATTTCACGTGCTATGGAGAAGAAATCCTTAATTTGTAAATCCAGAATGAATTTATTTCTCTATATTATTATTTGTACTTCTAGAGAGCATTTAGGACTACCAGTTAATCTACACTTGGCTGGACTAGATGCCATGTAAACACAGGGGTAAAGAAACACACTCTTTCCTCTACAAAACACATAAGGTAAGACAAGAATTGATGCACAGCTATGATGACTGTAAGGTAGAGACAGGTTGTAAGAGATGCAGCACAGGGAGGCAGCGGAGGGATGTGGACTGAGAGCTGCCATGGTCAGAGCAGGTGTTGGGGACAAAAGTTCTCAACAGACTTCTGAACGCACCTACAGTTTCTTTACCAAAGGGAATTTGCAATAACGCTAACACAGAGCCTGGACTAGACATAGGCGTGAAAGGCCTTATGAAGCAGGGACCAGACAATTTTGTCAGTCTGTGATCTACAGAGATGTGAATAGAGACAAACCTGTCTTGACCACAGAGCAGGTGACTTTAAGAGAGGAGAAAACTACAGACACATCTACAAGGAAATATATACAGTGTGAGCAATGCAGTAATTGTGAGAGGGAAGCCACGGAAAGTAAAAATCCAAAGATTTCAAGCGGAGGGATCTGTCTGATCACACAAGAAGTGAGGACAGGGGAGGCTCCACACACAGGAGGTCTCTGGGAAGGGGTGCGAGCAGTGGTCGGGGTCAGTCCCGAACGGGACCAGGGCTGGCTGCATCGCCTTCTGCTTTGTCTCACGGACAAAAGAAAAGCACCGCAGATACAGACAAGTGCATAAAGTGGAAGGGAAAAACAATCATCCTGTAATTGACTACTCCCTAATGGAACCTATTAATTTATGGCCGCAGAAGAGTCAGCTAATTTGTGGTTAATGGTGTTTAAAAGATAAACAATCTAGACTGAATCAGACATGCATAATCCCTCCATACTGGTGCCATGCCTTCTTTCTGGGGAGACTTCAGCCTTTTCAGGGAAAAGGGAATAATCCTAAGCATCCACCACGTCCAACAGCAGCAGTTAGTGCTGAGGTCTCTGTCTTATTTAATTTGGACCAAATAGCATGAAGTATGTGAAAACTTGCAGAGCTTCAGAAACACTGTGACATTCGTCACTGTCTGGGGTGTAAGAGGCGAGAAGTTTTAGGGAGACTGTTCTAAAAATACCGCAAGAGGCACACTTTCATTACTGAGGCCTTAAATAACCCAGATCACAGAGAATCCCATTCAAGCACGGACTCTTGCCGAGGGTGAATTTTAAGCCTGTCCTTGTCTAATCCTTACGTGGGGAAGGAGTCATCGGCAGAATGCTAAATACTCTGTTGTTCTTCTGTAATATCTGTGGGAGCATCCTTGAGAGGAAATCTCACAATGCTCAGGCAGACGTTATTTAATACTTCTAATTCACAACTATTTTGTTCAAGTGTTTGATAGAAGATATAAAGGTTTTGATATCTAGAAAACCTTGCATGTAATACTCTCTTGACAGATCATTACACGAATCTAATTGAATTTAGATCTTGAGATATGCCATTAAGAACTTGTTTGCATTTCACTGGAAATGAGATGATCAACAGTTACCTTTACATAGAAATTGTGACGCATATTTTCATGCATATGAAACAAATACCAAGATATTCAGGTATTTGTTGTGCTTTATTTGCATATAGTTGCTACCTCTGTGTTGAAACTAAGTAATTACTGTAACAGGTAATTATGTGCTCACATGTAATTTGCACAAGAGGAGGGGAAAAAAAAAAATCCTACAGTTTACTCATTCTGTAGATATTTAGGGCAACAAAGCAATAAAAAAAGAGCTAGAAGAAAACCTGCATGTTTGCCCAAGATATCTTTCTGACAAATGGACAGTTCACTTAGAGAGAAGGAAAAAAAAATTTTAAAAAGTCTCCATTACTTTCTCATGAGCAATTTCCCCTTTTTCCAGAAAATTATTTCTTTACCTCTACTTGTAGGTTCTAAATAGCAAGAATAAACATATGTAAAAAGTCAAAATATTGCTATTTTCTTTTAAGACCTTCTGTTATATATGAATCAACCACCTCTTGAAAAAGCTCTCTAATTATTGCAGGTTTTGGTTAGAGAAAGAAAAATTTGTATACACACACAACTTGTATAATTGATTCAAACAGAAACATTCTTTGTTACTCAAAATGAAATATTTCTTTGATTTATGTCAGTTATTTAACAAAGAAAATTGTCATTCTAAAACAAAAATAAAAAAAACTAATTTAAAAAAGAAAACACTTTGGTATTCACCAACTACTTCCTTTATTTTGGAGGATAAATTATCTGCCAAATTTGTATTAATTCACATAATTTTTTTATTCCCTTCATATTTCAGAACTGAGACACTTGACTGAGGAAAAAGTTTGGTTATGCATCCAGTTCTTTTTCCAAAGCTTCATCTGTGGCTAAATAATTACTGAAGCATCTCTTCATTGCAAGAACTTATAACTAATGGGATATCTGAGATTTGGATCCAGGGTATGGATTTTACAAAATACATCACAAGTCTTCGATTTCATAAGCTTAATAAAGAGCTGCTTTGCTAGTCCTACAAGTCGTCCTTGAGTTCCACCAAAATATGAATTAACTCCTGAGAAGTTAAGACAATGCAGGTTTCTGGCATCTGACCATGACGTGATTGAAAAAGGCTCTACAATAACACAGCAAACATAACTCCAGCATCCTTCCCTTCCCCAGCTTCTCACCTTCCCTGACACACAACATACATCGTAGGGAAAATCCTTGCGTAACTCTCATTTTCCCACTGAACTCATTCTGCTCTAGGATTAACCTTCTGTGCTAAGAGAAGAATTGTGTTCATTTTTCTTCTATAATAGGCAGCACAATCCTATTTTACCTTTGTTGTGAAAGTATCTTCTAATATACTTCCCCCTCTAAAGCGGTGTGCACAGACAGCATTTAGGATACAGTACAGCATCCTGTGTCGCCAAACAACGTAAATCAGTTCTCCTCACTGACTTAAAGACAGTTGCAAAGATCTCTTTGGAACAGCATCCAAAAATTGAGCCAACAACTCAGGTGCACAACCAGTAGATAAATATAAATATAGGACCAGTGTCTGAGGGTTTTCCCTCCAGCATTTTGCACATTTGTGAGCGTCCCCTCCATCCCTTGCTGTGGTTCCCCCAAGCGCTGCTCCCACAGTACTTTCCCAAGGGAACAGGACAGGGGCTGCCCACCCCCCTCCCGACTCACAGCTAACAGCCCACAGCAACAAACTGCATGGCTGTACCAGAGGATGGAACTGGTCCTTCACTGCTTATGCTAAATTCCAGACGTGCTTATTCTCTAATCTCAAGGTTGGATAACAGCAAACAGCTCCAAAGAGCCTGCAGTAGTTATTTGACAGGAGAGGACAACCATCACACAGTGCTTTTCACTTCTGCTTCCCTCTCCTTTTATTTTTGGGAGGAATAATAGTCAAGCTAGAAGAATATGGCAATGCTCTACCATCCTCGCTGCTTCCTAACATCTCAGACCGCTCTTGATCTTTTTCTCCCCACTTATTTGACATTGGTTCTCTGTTCATTTCCATGCTAATCAGATTAGAAACCCACTAAAGTTTGAAGGAAAGACTCAGGCCTCTGAATTACTCCCCAGAGAAATATCAGAAACCCTGAACCCTTTCTCAGGTATGACTTTTTTTTTTTTGTGATACACCTTTGCGTAACACACTTTAAATTTTGGGTTTGTACCCTCAGTGTTGTTTGTTTGTAAAGATCTTCCTCAGTTTAAAGTACCAGACAACAGTTTGTCACAAAAATGTACTGAAAAGTAAAACTTCTACATGGGATTTTCAGCATTGCCAGACTCGCTTTGGGACCGTCAGCACGCATTTAGCCAAGCTGTGCCTCATTTTACTGAGCTCTAGCAAGCAGGATGAAAGGTGTAAACACAGAGTCTGCAGTCACTTCTGGGCTCAGATTAAATATTTGTGTTCAGTTCTAAGCTGCTTTTTTTTTTGGCAGAGTTTAAAAACACAGAAATGAGACTTTTGTATGTTGACATAGTATGTATAATCTTTTTTTTTAATAAGTACACACATGCATGTGTCCAGAGCTCTGCGTAGGAGAATTTTAAGCAAATTGAAATAAATGTAAAAGAATGACATGTCATTTTCGTAAAACAAGCTGTGAAACTGATGTCTAGGTCTTAAAATGTCATACCCTGTTCTACAATAAAGTTCTCTTTCTTTCCGAATACCTGCTCTGCAGCCCCTTGTCATACGAGATGCTGGTGGAGGTTTTCAGGCAATGGATGCTTGGACAAGTTGCTGGAAACTGGCTCTGCTGACATACTTGGGAGCAAAGAGTGCCCAGCACCTTGAGCATGGAGACCAGGGAGGGAAAGAGGCCCTGTACTGACAGCAGCACAAAGACAAACCTAGAACCGTGTCCTGTCTGGGTTTTGACCAGAACACACAAAATTAAAGGCTTTTTTCTTTGGACACTTCCCCCATCAGTCTCTATTTTGTTGGCACTCATTGCACTGACCTATAAAATCAAGGCTTGACCTTTTTCTTTTTTTGAGTCCAAGTGAGAAAGCAGATGAGATACTGGGACACAGGCAGACTTTTAGCCTCAGAGGCTGGCACAGGAGGCAGAAGTGCTGCACCCAAAATCTGTGTTGGGCTGTTACCAAGACATCACTTATTCCACAGCCATCCACAGACTGTCACATCACTTCAGTACTAGAAATGAAGGGTGGTCTGACATGTAAGTCATTAAAAAAAAAAAAAAAAAAAAAAAAAATTAAATCAATATTCCTAAGCCTCACAAGGAAAGAATGCATTTGAGAGTCAGATTTTTTTGAAGAAGAAAGTCAAGTCCAAACGCTAGTTAGGCCTGTCTGCAGATGTGAATTGTGCATGTAAAAATATACACAGAGACTTCTTTAAACATGAAGCCAATGTTATAAAGAACTAGATGCAATTTTCCAAACAAAAATACTATGGTCCCTGCCTTAAGCATTCAGCCAACTAGTTTGCATGCTCAGAAGATATTCACACTTAGGAGAGGCAAAAAAAAAAAAAAAAAAAAAAAAATTTTTTATATATATATATATAATTCCACTATTCCACACCCAGAAAGGGAGAGTTGTAAATTCCAAGGAAGATGGAAGCATGCTTGAAAAGATCACTCTAAAATGACAACCAAAGCTTCATATTGATGCTACCACTCTTAGTTTACTCTCTTAAATAAAAGCTACCCACATCAGAAAAGTTAGGACCCAGCAATGGGTGTTTTGGAGACTCTGACAGTTTACGGATCCTAGGACTTATATGTCTGATTGCAGGAGGAATAGAGATTATCAATGTATCAAATTATTGTCAGGCTAATACAATACTGGTTTTCCCAAAACCATTTTAATGTTTTCTCAGCACACAAGGAATTCAACAGCCAGACCCTTCCACAGTCAGTGTTTGCTCTAAATTTACCCAGTCCCTCAGAATTACACCATATGAAACATCCTAAATTGGTTGTCTTCCATTTGTATTTTCCCACATTTATGTTTAAATATGGTCTCTAGATGGTTCATCTGTGTTCTCAGTCAATCAGATGATCTGAAAGTTCCTGTAAGTTTTCCCTCACAAAACAAATCTTTAAATTCCTGAAAACATATTCCAGGGAAGAAAAAAAAAAAAAAAATTCCTAATCCTGAGCGTTCCAAAATTTTTCTCATGTGATCACCTGCGCTCACCCTGAAGCCTTTGTACAGACAGGCTATGACAAAAAGGAAAGAAATAAAGCCACTGGCATCTAAGGCATTTGCTTTTAACAGGGCTTTGGGTTCCTGTTTTCCTTCCAAAGTACAAACACGATGCCCGAAAGTCTACAAAAGGCTAACATGGGTATTCTGCTTCGGATTATGACTGAATGTTAGTGACCTGCTCAATGACAAAAATCATTGAATCAGTCAAGGCAATTTGTGGTGAAAAATTACAGGGACGGAACAGAAGCACGCTCAGAGTGCTGAAGAACCCCAGAGTGATCGTGCTCGCCTCAAACCAGAATGGGCAAACCTTTCCCCAACAGCCACACCAAATTCTCTGCAAACTCTGCTAAAGAATTAAATATTTAGGTGCCCTCACAAAACAAACATATCTGCATTTGAATCACTCTGCTTGGAAGATCGCAATGTTTGGAGTTCTTAATGAAGTCATGCTTGGCAAAGTTACAAAATTACATTTTAAAAATCTCCTTATTTCCCCCCATCAATGCACCTTCAGACGCACGTTGACAAAACTGAATCCAGTTTGAAATGCACCTGCCAGAGCTGCCAGCAGCACTCCTCTGTTTGCTTCTGCTGCCAGGCTGTTCCTGCATGCTTTCACTGAGAGGAGGAGGTGTCATCTGAATATGGCAAAACAAAACTGTGTGACTCACTTGGCAAAATCAGACAGACGCTACAGTTTGGAGTAAGGCACACAGGCTGGCTGAGACCGCAGACTCTCTGAAACTGAGGCTTTTTGCTTGTAGAGCACCCAGCTCCCATCAACAGGGCTGATCCCACTGTGGTAGAACGCGAGGTCCCGCGCCCAGCCCGTAGCGAGCGGCAGTGCAGAACCCCGTGAAGCAGCACTTGCTCCGTGCACTGCTACTACAGTCCCAGTTAACACCCAGCTCATACGACAGAGGCAGCAAAACAACGTGGTGTGGCAAATAAAGGAATACATAATTCCTATAGAGAAAATGTGGGAGCATGTAGATCCTTTGGATGTGTACACTAAAACTAACACTATGTAGGCATTCACTTATTTTTTTTTCTTGCTTATATTTTTTTGCCACTGTGAATCCAGCCATTTTGTACCCCGTGGCACCTCCTGGAAGGTACAATAGTCAAACTAATGAGATCTGTGAAAGCACTCCCTCTTAAAGAGAGGAAATGATTTTTAGTCAAACAGTCAAATGTTTTCCCTACCATCTGCACAACCTTTTGTTAAAACACCTTCTATACTCAAACACTTGATTAAACAGATGGAGGAAGGAAAAAAAAGCCTTTGTTAAAGTTTTGGCATCCCATTTCTTTAATTAGATTCTTCCAATAAGTTTTCAGCAAAATCAGACTTAATGTCCCACGTATTTTTAATCATAAAACATTTGTCAAGAAGGGTTAAAAGGAAGCAATTCACAATGCCCTGTGGTATCTTTATAGGTCTAAAGATATATTACTGCAAATCTCCTCCACAGGTCACCTGCAGTCCACAGCAGCAGCTCCTTGAGTCTGAAGCACACCGAAGAAAACGTGGTAAAGATGGACTGGAGTGCAAGGGATGTGTTAGATATGTACCACCAATGCACCAGTACTTATCCCTAAAGGTCTGGGCAAGCATCTGTTATTTCAAGTGTTCAGTACAGACGTCAATCCCAGTTGGACAAAAGACAACACTGTGGTACTCCCTCGCTGGGCCAGCACAGAAAATGCAAGTTAAAATACACAACCTCTTGATAGTCTGTATTAAGTGCTCAAAATCCAGGTAATTACTAATTCACAATGTTGCAAAGGAGTAACTAAATGCCTCAAACTGTATGCTGGCAATTTGCTCACTGTAATCGGGATTAGGTGTATGGCAATTATAGTCAGGAAAAAAAAAAAATTCAGCTCCACTTTTCTCCCTCCCTGGAAAAGATCAGCACCTCTTAAAAAAAATTTAGAAAGTGTCAATTGTTTGATAAAAACTGATTGCCAACTCAATTGGCACAACTCATGGTTCCTGTAAGAGGATGGGCAGCGTTTCAGTCAGTATTGGCAAGTAGGGCCTGACTGCCTCAGATGGCTGGCAGCACTGAAACACGGTGGGACCCAGATGTCAGCAAAGCAGCGAGCAAATCAAAATCATATCACTGAAATGCTTAATTTCTCCCAACAATGATGCTTTTAAAAATTAAACCAAAACAAGTGTAAAACAGGAACCCCTGAACTCTAGTAGAGTTGGGAAGGAAACCCCACAAGCAAGGGCAGCTTTGGGTAGGCCACACAGCCTCCTCGTCCTGGCTGCATGGAGCTCGTGCCCCTCGGCCCTCTCCTCTCAGCACGCTCCTTATCTGGAGTGATAGACAAGGTCGTTTATGGGGAAAAGCTTGGCAGATGCAAGACCCAAGTGCCAAAAGTCTGGACGCTTTTTGTCATCAGTGTTGCCAGCAGTGGCATCTGGTTGCATTGCTGGCTCCTTGCTCAGCACTTATGGAGGGGGGGTCCTGACTCTGGGCCTACCCAGCACGCTGCTGAGCACTGCTGTAGGTCCGGTGGGTCTGTCTGTCTCTCCAAACAACTACCGAAAATCTTTTCTCATGACTAACCCTTTCATTCTCAAAGGAGAATAGGACAAAGGCAGGATTTTCTCCAAACATACTTTCCATGATCTTTATGTGCCCTATCTAGCAAAGCTGAAACTCACGCTCAGGACACATGTGTTGAGGTGGGACAGTTTAGCATAAGGTTTTCCTAATTAAATTCACTCTGGCTTCAGGTTGGACAGGAATGTGAAGATTGTTGCACGTCAGGATGGAGACACCTTGCTAGCAGACAGGGCAGATAGGCATAGGGCTACGTTTTCAGTCACGTTTACCTCTGCCTACACATCATACGCAAGCTGGGTCTACAGCTAGGTGTTTGCGTGGTTAACTATAAGCCTATCTACATTCACATATTTATTTATGCTTCCAGATTTTTGTATATTCACATGGTGCTATATGTTTTCTAAAAACTATAGTTCCTGACTGTAAGGTATTTGGGATCTCACTGTTAAATCCAAAGAGACTTACCACCATTTCAGAACAAGACACCTTATTGAAAACAGCACACAATTGTAAAAAAAAAAAGTCTTGAAACCTGCATTTTTACTTCCCTCCACATCCAAAACAACATTTACCATAATATACAGTTGAATTGCTCCTCTTTATGACAAACTATAGTTCAATTATTGATTACTGGGATTCACTCCAATGTGCAGACAGCAAAGCTAGCTATTCACATTGGTTCCTCTAGCTTTGAAATGTTTGTGTTATCAAAGCATGTTTTGACTTCCGTGATATGAACAAATCTATCCATAGGAAATAAATGCAGCTCTTAACACACTTCTGTACTACATTTATTTCTATAAATTTTATGATATTGCTGTTCTTCATTGGCCTGGTAGTTCAGTAATAGCAGAAATGGCTCTGTTGAACTGCCTGCACTGTTAGGGGATCTTCGAGAGCAAATGTAAGGGATAATGCTGAAATTGCAGCAAGAACAGAAGGACGACTTCTTTAGCCTATGTAGACCCATATGTGGGAATGATTATCCTCAACTTTTCAGCTCTTTGATGCATTGTGTGAAAGATACCCACAAATTTTAACCAAAAATTTCCTACATTAAAAGCACAGCCAAGCAGAGGAGCCTGGTTTTCTGGCTGTGGAGTTTTGCCTGAATATATCCCCATGTGAATACACTGCTTTGAATGATGTAACATGAAAGGATCGTCTGCATTGTGCAGAGATTTTCTGTTTTCCATTACTCATACTTGTAAGTGTATCTGTTTTACAGCTCCCTAAGAAATGAACAAGTCTTAGCATCAGAAATCTTCCTATCACATTCTTAGGCAAAACGAAACCAACTAGCCATTCCATGGGATTAGTAATTCTTTCATGCTTCACAAAGAGTCACAGTTCTATATAACGTTTGGATGCATTTATGCAATTTCTTAGATTCCCCACAATTAGCTCTTTTCCCACTCGGACAAGAGCTTTTCCCTGGAAGCCCATAAGCTGCTGCTGACAGCAGGACAGAAGTGGAAAGAAAGACACGCAAGCAACTCAGATGTTGGAACAAGAAAGAGGTATTCCAGCATTTAGCACCTGGGACTCCAGGTCCTACACCTAGCAAACAATTCCCACCCCAGCTGTGGTATGGAAGAGCTACAATCTTTTGATATATTTTACAAATTATAAAAGATGAACAAGTTAAAAAAAAAAAACAAACAACTAAAAATCAAGAATAAAGGAATTGTACCAAGGTGTAACTTAGTTCTTAGACTCAGGTTTCATTTCTGAGAAGTATCACTGTTGCCTTCAGAGGATTTTGATCTGATTGAGATGACTGCAAGACCCCTACTCTGATCACAGCTCAGGAGAAGAAATGCTATGCTCCAGATTTTGCCAAAACTCATTAAAAATAAAAAAAATTTAAAAAATAAAAAAAAAAGAACCAGCATGTCCTGTGTGTACATTCATGTTTACAACGAAAGCTTTTGCTAGCAGAGGATGTCAAACAGAAGGTGGTGATTCTTACATCACATTTTTATGCTTACTAAAATACTATGTGCACTTTTACAGTAAGAAAGCTACAACAGCCATGGAAACTGCCTTGTCTTGGATCTGATCTACTTCAAACACAGCTTTTAAAGAGGGTTATAAGGAAGGAGTTATATTGGTGAATCTTCAAATCACTATAGACTAAGCAATTCTTCCTAAATGGCTTCCTTTGGGTCTTTCTGCTGAAAGCAGCAAGACTCCAGAGATCTTCAGCTATCCAGTATCCTGCAGACCTCCCACCTCTTTTCTTCCTCTCAAAGCTGACAGGAACTGGCACAAAGGAAAGATGATGACAAAGATATTCCCCAACAATGAGGAATCCCTTAGACATAAACACAGGGCCCAGAATGCAAATGCCATGTGGCAATCTGAAAAAAATCTAACCACAAGGCAGCGATTTCTACACTTAAAGATTTCAACACCAAATTCAGATAAGTAAGGAAAGACAAATCCTTGACCTCCTCTCCTTCGCAATGGTTCTGTAGGTATTGAAATCTCTAGATGTGATGCCAGACTTCCTTTTATAAATACAGGGTTTCACTTGCACCCTTCAGTACCTCACGTGAACAGGATTTGTCTCCTTTTTATCCATAGGAAAGTGTGAAGACTGAACTTATTCTGTTCACATTTTATCTCACCAAGCTTCACTCCTCTCAGGCAGATGGCCAATTGGCCAAAAACTCCCTACTTTCTTGATCAATAAAGCAGTGTCTGCTGTTTCCTGCCTGTGAGAGATCGCTAGTTTGGAGCGGTTCCTGATTTCACGGGGTTTAGATTCAAAAATATTTGTAATGAATCCTGGTAAGTGGCTCCAGCTGCTTGTGATGAGATAACTCAAGAAGGGAAGCACAGTTTAAGCTGGCATTTCATTGGAAAGCATGACACCTGTATTTCTGCTCTATCCCATCCCACATCAATCAAAAGAAAATTCTCCTTCACTCCCGTGCTTTGTAAGCAGAGGTAAGGTGCTCTTCTGTATAATACAGCTTCCTAGACTTCATCAACCAAACAGGGACAAGAAAAGGAGTCCTAAGCTCTGCAAGGCTGCCTCAAGGGGCACCCCACCACCAGCAGTTACCACCTGTGCCATGAACATCTTTTCTCTTCTCTGCAGAGTCCTTGATATTCCAGGGTTGAAGGGGAACAGTGAATATCCAGTGAAATTAGGGAGTGCTGGACTGGCAAACCCTCAAGAATTGAACCTTGCACTCATCCCTATAAGCAGCACAGCTTGGGAGTGGCTCCTATGGAGCCTTAACGTGAACACATCTCTCCAGGCGTGCATCACTAGGTGCAGATGGATCATTCATTCTCCATACATGACTCACTGCAAGACCTTGGCTAAGCATCTGCTACCTCTGCCAGTAGATTGAGGAAGACAGAGGCAGACCCACCAAGAGGCCTTCCAGAGAAAAAGCTCAACATATGGACTCTAGGAGCTACCAGGGTGGTCTGCCCTTACACCACAAATGAAAAGCTGCACATCTCACAGCACAATCTCTTTTGGTTATAACCCAAAAAGCTGTAGCATATCATGGAAAATAAGATTAAAATAAGCCTTAGTGACCTTTAAGACTGATTTTTGTCCTATGTAAGACTGGAAGAGTTAAACAGAAGCGCATAAGTGAAGTATGCCCAAGAAGAGGAAAAGCATCTTGAGAAGCCAAGAACACCAATCTTCTGGCTATCAAAGATGGCACGCAGCTTCTCCTGTTAATGCAGCCGAAGAGGACACACGCTGCTTTGTTTCTAGGACCAAAGACAGCAACAGAGCCTTTAATACATTCAGGTCTGAACAGCATCAAAACCAATGAAGCCCAAATACTGGAATAAAACAAAAATAATTTCTCGCATGCTGCCCTTGTTAATTAGCACATTGTCTCTTATCTCCTGGATTTGATCTTTTACATACTTTTCTAAAATTGTTGTTTGTAGCTACTTTTCAGTAGCAGTGGTTTATCATGAAACATTGCTCACAACAGGGGCTGACAACTGTTTGGAGCCTGGTTTGATCTATGTTTTCTATGGCAGTTGTGTTTTTATTTTAAATGGAAGCAGTAAGATAGTTATAACCGGAACATCCACAGTAAAAGGGGGTCACACTAAACATGCCAGACCTGTCTGGGCAGGTCTAATTTAAACACCAGCCTTTTAAGAACGGGACTGTCTTTGAATGAGATTTCTTTGTACTTCTGAAGACAGCACACACCCTTTTCCTGCTGCTTGATTAAACAGCACTTGCCCAATGAATAGATCTTGATCAGGAATAGAAAATGCATGGAGCTGTCCTGGGGAAAATGTGCTCCATCCTTTCCCAGACTCATCTGTGGGAAGGCACAGCTATACTGAGCACACTGACCTTCAAATCAGTCCTCTCACCTACGGACCTCTGTGCCTTTACAGCATCTATTTTATGCATTTGAAGGTAACTAAGCATTCATGGTAGCAGAAGCCTCTCACAGCAAAGCTGTACTTTTAGATTTGGCTTTGCCAAACTTTTTAGATTTTGGCTTTGTCTGTTCTGGAGGGCAAGCACAAACCAAGATGTGTACTGTTTCATGAGATGCTGCAGCCTAAGGTCCACCATTAACAACCACAGCAGAAGTCCTGAAGTGCATATATCACTACTCTTGCAGAAGCAGATCCTGCTTTGCTAAAAATAACCCCGTCTTCACTGCATGAATAATCATCCTTCATCTTGTTCCCACTCAGCCAATAAGAGCAAAAGTCAAATAGAGCAAGGCAGGTGAGTCAAAGAGAGGAGCTGGTTTTCATATGGAAGGTGAATATTAAAAGTTTTCACTACGCTGCTTCAAGGTTTTTTTTTTACCCCTATATCAGGAACTTCAGAAATACTGACTTCTACAGTGAACTGCTTGCAAATGCACTTCATGCAGTTCATATGCAGATAGCATAAACTCCATAGTATAAATACGTTCTCATTAGATTTTGAGGCTAGAACTTTTAAAATAACAAATCATAGAATTATAGAATCATAGAATGGTTAGGGCTGGAAGGGACTTTCAAAGGTCAACTCAACTCCACCAAAAGCAAGAAAGTTTGCTGCGTAGGACACACATCTGGATTGACTCTGCTCTCTGCTCCAGTTTTCCTGAACTATCTTGGGCACATCATCTAGCTCCCACAGAAATCAGTATGAGCTGGGATTCTAACTGCAGGCTTGGGTATCTCAACTACCGCTAATTACAAGACCTAGCTTATTTGACACATTTTAAAATTTCACGCCTCAGCTCCATTGCTGCAAAATGGAATGAAGAGTACATCTCTCTCTCAGTAATATAATGAGGATAAATACATCATAGGTTGTAAAACACTGGAGTACAGCAGTTACGCATCTGCCTGTTCATACTGTACATGGACAACAGCTAGGTCAGGGTGGCCCCCATCACCAGGCGTGAGTCATGTCAGGAGAAGGTGCTTGCATTCATTTGGAAGGACAATAAGGCATGACTCAATGGATGAAAGCAACTTATCAGTATTGAAATCAGCACCTAATGTTAAATTCTGAACTCCTTTCTGCCCGTTCATTTACATATTAGAGCTTTACACGACTAGTATTAGCTGAAATTAGACCCACTTGACAGACAGAATAGTTAATTATGGCATTATGAAATTTCTGCAGTTGCTGTGACAAACATTCTACAAAATGGAAGTCTTTTTTTTTTTTACTTTGCAGTGTATTTGTATTCTCTATTTTTGGAAGGCCTAAAGAGGTAAGTTTGGGAGGATGGGAGGCACTCATCTCTCCAGAGGGTAGAGGACAGACGGGTTGACCACACTGTAAGAGAAAGGATTGTAACTAGTCCTCAAAAATTTATATCCTGCTATATAAGCATCTGCCTGCCTCTTTGGATGGCAAATGGGGATCATTCTGCAAAAAGAAGTCTTTACAGCACTTCATCCAGCTAGGCCCTTGTCTCCTGGTGCTTAGACAAACACTTTTCAGTTTATGTAAATAGTTGGTGGATCAAATTTCCCCAGCTGCCACACCCAACCAGCCTGAATCACCCAGAGAAACATAAGGAGAGTCAGCTTTTACGCATTGCTTTTTACCAAAGTACACAAGAGTTGCTATGCTACCCTTTTCCCACCAGCAAACTAATTTTTTTCATTCTGAAAACATTTTTTCTGTCTATCAGCCCTCTGCATAATGCTTGTTAAAGTTTGATTTGATTAAGAGGAGGAATGGTGGGTGCAAAACAAATGCTCAAAGGGTGCCTTTTCTTCTGGACTTCACATTATTGCTCCTACCACCAAGTGCTCGGGGGGCACTGCTCTTCCTGCAGCCGCCTTGCGTGCCCGAAGTGCAGGACAGGAGGACTAAGGCAGCTGCTTGTGTGGGCAAGCACAAAGGTTGTTATGAAAAATCTGTATGCATCCCATGAGTTCATCTCCATGTGCTTGCTGGCTGTCATTAGTTGGGCTTGCTTTTCTAGAAAGATAAATACAAGGCAAGGCCAACTAGATCAGTTGTATGTCTAGAATCATAGAATGGGTTGGGTTGGAAGGGATGTTTAAAGGTCATCCAGTCCAACCTCTCTGCAAGGAGCAGGGACATCTCCAACCAGATCAGGTTGCTCAGAGCCCTGTCCAACCTGGCCATGAATGTTTCCAGGGATGAGGCATCCACCACCTCTCTAGAATTTACACCTCTACAGTGAAAAATTATGGAACAAAAAGCAGCCTTATGGCCCTTCTCTATCCATGCTATCACTGCCCTGCACTGCAAACCTCCCGACACCACCATTTTTGGTACAATACAGCCTTAACCTGCCTGGTGTTTGGCCGCAACTCTGCCCTATCTGCTTCCATCCTCCAGGAGCCAAGAGACCTCTCCTTCTCCCTGCTTTAAGCTAGAGGAAAACTCTCTCCCTTGAGCCTATGGTCACTGTTGCAGCCCTGGTAGTGCAAGGCTCAAAAAGCCTCAGTTCTAGTCTTAATAATCACTCATTCGCCTCATCAGTGCACTGAGACTATCCTACAACTACTTTTAGCTACTGGCAAGCAAATCCAGACCAAGGCTACCCAAGTGCTCCCAGAGATCACCATTCTCCAGCCTGGTTCATCTGGACCTCTGCCCGCACCCCATCCGTACTCTTAATCCTACCCCAGCCCAACCTCTGCTTCGCAGCTGCTGTAGGAATTCAAAAGGACTCTGAAAAACAAAGCACCAAGGTCTGAATTCTCTATGGAAACCTGAATGTAATCCCTGTTAGGTCAGCAACTTACCTAAAGATTCCAACTATCGCATACAAAACACTCAAAGGGCAAAACCCAACCACCAGTTTCATTGACAAAACAGAAATTTGATCTGGTGGAGTTATTCCTACTTATTGGCCTTTAGAAATGAAGTGATGTACGTGAATGACTTTGTAAGGGTTTGATTTATTGCAGGTGAACAATTCCATTGTTGAGCCAGCTTACTTCATAGCATAGTGTATATGCTGAAATCTTTTCTGTTTGTTTAAACTCTTTATAGAAATTCTTACATAGTTTCCAACTCTGTTACTATCTTTTTTTTGCACTGCTCTTCTAATACTCTGAGGGATCTTTATGCACAATTTTTAACTCTTTTACATGGAGTATAATTCTATGACTTTAACTCAAGACCTCTCTGATTTTTTGTTTCATCGATTTTATTGTTGTATTACTAGGAATGGTTTTGACCCTGTCATAATGCTTATAAGCCATGTGGAGTATAGAATGTGTTGTGTGGTCCATAAATCACTGCAATATGTACTTTAGTCTTTATTGACGGTGCAAGCCCCAGCTCTCTCTACATGATTTCTAGGAGGGATCTTAGCACTATTATGCTTTGAAACATTGTGGGAAGCAGAAAACAAAGCTTCTAAAGCTCAACACACAAAAAAAAAAAAAAGAAAAAAAAAGGTAAAACAAGGTGTTCAGTCCTTATCTTCTATTAGTGTGAAGGATCACCCTCTTTAAAGAGCTTAAATTTCAATTTCACAAAGTAGCAGACAATATGAAAAAACTCAGGAAGCTTTTTTTTTTTTTCTTTTCTTTTGGGCTTTTTCAGAGTAAAACCTCAGTTTTAGTGAAATATGCTTAAGATAACAAAGATTGCTACGGGTGGCACCTAAATACACTTGCCAAATTTTTTTGAAATGGACAACATATTCTGGGAAGCAGCACCATGGTGAAACATCATACACACTTTAAAGTCAGAAAGCCAGGGCAAGAGCCACACGTCAAGATAGGCAAAAGATTGTGTTAGCGGATAAGTCCACCATTTCTTGCCCTCTTTAGAAAAAGAAGCATGGACTCAAAAAAAAAAAAAAAAAAAAAAATTAAAAAAAAGCTGTGGATGGATCCTAACTACCAAGCTGGTGGTGATCCATGCCTGAATTTTGGGATATGCTTTGCAATTTTTTGGGTAGCAAAAAGCTGACCTTCTCCAAAAGTCTTTCCTCGCTGCAGGTTGAAAATCAGCAAAGCAAGCAGGGGAAATGGTGAGAAAAAGGAAGGGCGTACCAGGGGAAGAGGAGATGTGTAACGAGAAGAGTTTAAAGAGAGAAGGCAACACAAGGCGGGCAGGGGCTTGGATGAGCGCGTGTGGCTGCTGCGCAGCTCGTGACGGAGGCTGCTGGTGTGGTGCACGCTATGGGAGTTGGCACAGGCTGCAAATTAACTGATGTGATACATAAATCCCCAGCAAAAGTGATTGCACACACCCAGTTGAAAAATGTAAGTAAACAATAATTCCTGTCCTTTTATATCTATTACTTCAAGCTCAAGCATGCTTTAATCCTTCGTTTTATTTGATATCATTTACCTTATCCAACACATATAAAAGGATACGTTCTCCTCCTTAGGCTGCCTTCAGCTTTCTATGAAACGAACTTTAAGGAGTAGGCCAATATTTGTATAGCATATAATACCTAAAAAGGAGGCTTCTCTACCTAGACAGGCAGAGAAAATTCTCATTTTAGGCCTTCAGTATAGAATAAAGCATTGTATGCTTAGAGACGCGCTGTCTGGCTTCAGCCATGTATTTGATATTCCTTGCATGTGTCCCTTGTGTCTGAAAACTAAGGACTATATGCCAAAAGTCATTCACTTTTCAGATGTGACATGTCTAGAAACGCCCCCATCTTTGAACAAAAACAATTGGGAGTATTACACTCTTGTAGAGCTTTCAAACAGTTGTAAGGAATACAGGGTTATAAAGTCCCCTATACTTCACACAAGAATAGAGGGACTGACAGGGGACAGAAAAGAGGTGGAAAACAGGAAAACCAGTTAAACAAACGAGGCTGGAGGACTGGGTTCTGTGCCTGACTCCACCTCAGATGCTTTGTTTGGCCTTCGGCGAGTTACCTGTCTTTACTATCTCTGTTTCCTTAATGTTTTTAAGGAAACCTCACATATAAAATTATGAGCTTATAGAAGTTAGAGACTAGCACTGAATATAGTAAAAGCATCTTTGGGTGACAGCTTAGAAGAAAGAAGAGTGGAGAATGGAATGATGGGATTGACATTCAATGAGTGAAGTTTCAGCTCTTGCTCCTAGCATTTGACATTGCTCCTTTATCACAAAGTCATCGAAAGAAGCTGAATATTGCTTTGCCTCCAAGGGCCTTATTTTATCTTCTCACCTGCTCTTCTTCTATGAGTATGACTTCCAGCCTCATGAACTTGCATAATTGTGTGTAATCGCAATCAAAGTGCAACACAGTGCTGAACTGGCACCTTTGCCTCTCTATCCAGTTATCACCGTATTATCTCAACATGGCCCTTCGGAGGGTGGACTGCATGTGTTTTAAATGAATATCCCTCTACTTACTATCTGAATATTGTTATTCTAGAGAACTTCGTGCTGCATTTCAAGGTTCATTCTGATTGCGATCTTTGTTAGCAATAGTGTTATATATATTCAAATAAAGCTTACATGTTAGTTGTAAGATGCACAGTAGATGTTTTAAGTACTTAAGTCCTTGAATAAATTCATATTTCATAAGTATTTTCATGCCCTAGGATGAATTCATAATATCTGGTTTCTTTCATCAGAGCAGTACTCAAGTTGCTGAAATAGTCAGTTTCTTACTTTTTTCTCCTATGTTACAAAACCACCAATACTTGTATACACCAGCAAAAACAGTTGCTGGCGGAATGAAAGAAGACTGCAGACTTCAACCAGTCTACTTTAAGATGATCTAAAATCCCAATGCAAATGACATTAGAAAGACTCCCATTTGAAGAAAGAAGCTCTCTGTATGAATTAAGTGTTGTGTATGCAGTTGGAAAGCTACCTTGCCTCCTGAGCAGATACACTGGAGAGATAACTTTTAAGGTTAGACATTCCTGCAACACATCCAATACTCTTCTTGAGTGAATACCACGAGGTATTACCCTAACCTCTCAGCATCCATTCAGCCAATACTCCTAGTCCTGTGATGAAGCAGAGTTTCTAACATCTTCACAGTGCTTCTGATGGGAGTATGGAAGGGTGATTTGGAGGGGGAAAAAAAGAAAAAAAAGAAGTCTCAAATTTTAAACGACACTTTCTAGGGAAAATGCACATGGTGCAGCACCTTCAGGATCAGAGGATTGAACACAGTGGTCCATGATGCTCATGTCCAATGTGTGGACCTGACAAAATAGATACTGTCTTGTTACTAATTGCTCAAACACAGCAAGTTTTGGCACCACAGGAACATACAGATTAGAGCTAAAGAATCATAAATACAAAGATTTAGCCAAATTCTCTTTCTTCACCTGAACTAAGCCTCCTACACCAGGCTCCGACTTCCCAGGGATGTCTAACTGCTTGTTCTCCTGTTTTACACTGAGAAGTGGAGCACAGATGGCATTAAGTACCAGAAACGGCAATTCATTTAAAAGCAGGAAAGTGCTTTTTTGATGCCTATAGCTTCAATGCTTGCCAAAACGGCTTTCAGATTATCTAAACTCAGTGTTTCCTGAGGTATCCCATAGAACATAGCTCTGGCCAAAGAAAGTATGGGAGAGAGAAAGCAAAAAAAGAGAAATACCTTTCTGAAGAAGAGACACCAACACTTACAAATTTAAGTTTTAATACATAGACTGAGATAACTTACAGCTGTCCAGACTGGTACCACAAGCCTGCATTTTTATAACTATATCCAGTAAAAAGAATATACCATCCTTTACAAGTGTTAACAGTGATTTGTAAAACCCTGGTGCACAGGTTGGCATGGCAATCCTTGTTTTGGCCTTTTTTCCATGACCTATCCAGGAGCTGGGCACAGACCCTAAAGCCCTGGGTCCCTGGTTGTGTTTGAGGCATAGGGCAGCTCACCCACCTCTAAGAGCTGTTTCATACAGCTTCCTGCCCTTGGTATAGGTGAGAAAAAGGTATTTTCTGCACAAATTTCTGTAAGTATTACATTGACATGGGCTGAAAAGTCTGTTTGGTGGGCACAGGCACTGGAACCTCCTCGTGTTCACCTCATCAGCAGGGAGAGCAAACAATTTGCCAGGAGAGCATTTTATGCTGTCTAACAATGTTCGAGTGTGTCTGCGTATATAAAAAAACCACTCCATACTGCTGCTGAATGACTTTTTCTCTCCCTCCCTATTTGGATTAGTTCCAAAGCCAGGATTATAACTACTCTTTGCTAAGCAACAAATATTAACTATTGCTACTTCATCAGAATCCTACACCAATGCATTTAACCAGTTTATCAGCCAGGAAGATTATATTTTCATATTTGCTAGCCTGGAGCTTCACTAAAATTAACATCAACTGAGTACAGCTATAACAATTATCAATTTTCATTCTTGGATAACAGCTTGAAATTGCCTTCAGGAAAAAGGAGGGTCCTTTGCTTTGGATGAAAAAAAAAAAAATTAGATATAAAATTAACTACTCTCTCTTCCTCAGGCTAAACATGTGGTTAAGCTCACTAAAATTATTCAAAAACTTTACAGGCTGCATCCCTATTTGCTTTAGCTTTTAGGTTGATAAATGTGTGAGTAAAAAAAAAAAAAAAAAAAAAGCTGTCAGGTATATTACATTGCGTTCTCAGCCTGCACTGCTATCTATCCTATACTGAATTACTTCCTGCAGTCAGCTGAAACTGTACTGAGGGGGGAAATTTAAAGTGCCTCTGAAAAAAATGCCTCCAGAACTGCTGAGGCCAGTGTCACTGGCTGGATAGAATACATTTTGTATTTGTAGTACACTATTGGGCACAGTGAAAGATCCTCTTCATCAAAGTAATTTAATGTGAATTGAGGAGGCAATAGTTTTACCTAAGCAACATTATAAAGGTGGTAATATGATAATATCCATTGCTGAATGCTTGGTGATCACAGAAATTAGAAGTCTTGATCACATTTAATTACTGGCAAACTGAGAGGTGAACAAACTGTCTCATGGGCCTGACACAAATATCAGGAGGATCTGGTGGCTCCACCCCTCAAACTTCTCGCTGGTCATTTTTCTGATTCCTCAAGCAAGCAGAAAAAAGCTTTTATGTACTCTTGTTAAGAGAGCTCCCAAACACAAAGAAAATTAGCTATGTGAGCCAGCAAAATATATTATGGCAAAAGAGAAGAGTAAACAAAAGAATAGAATTGTCCTTTCCTCCCCTGCACCTATTTTTTTATTGAAAAATGCCAGCTGATTTGTTTATTTATTCATTTGGATGCAAAATTAGGTTTCTTATGTCATCGAGAAAACACCACTGTAAGGGTTTTTTTAAATTTCATTTTTCCTTTTGAAGATTTTCCACTGAACACATACTTACCATTTTTTAATAGAGCCTACCGACCACAGTGAAGCAAACACACGCAACCCAGCACTGAAGTAATGTCATTTCTGGATTGCTTAAAGCTGTACAAAGATTAAAGCACCCCAGTTCTACCTTGCTCAATCTGCAAGATTGCAAACTCCAACTTTGAGGCACGCGTGGTACGGCATCACACAGGACTGTGTATCCCAGGAAAAGGTCAAAGGGGCTGAGATACCCTGTTGAGCAACATTTTCCGTGACTGAGACAAATGAAGCATCGGATCAAAAGGGAGCAGGTTGAGTAAAGGATCAGCTTGCTATCAATTTGAAGACACAAGAAAGACAAAGCAATTTCATCAAGAAAAATTAACCCACATAGATAAAAGATAGATGGTGAAACTCTTTTGAGATATGTTGATAAAATTACTTCATCAAAGTAGTAAATTGCCTATAAAATTATATCTCTTAGTGAATTTGGACAAGGTTTTTTTTTTTCCCAAGTGAAAACATTTACACAATAAAGTGTACCATTTGTAATTTCCAGACCTAAACTTTTACAGCTTTTTCTTTTTTTGTAACAGATTTTCTTTCTGACTTTTTTTTTTTAGTCAAGATTGAAACAATACCTTAAAGCATTTTAATTATGTCACAATAACTGTTTCCAGGATTTTTGTTTTTAACTATTTCACATTTTCCACTTTTCCCTCAACTGAAACAAAACCAACCCAGAACCACCACCTAATTTAATTGCCCTCCACGTTCTTCCAGTAACGCACAGACATAGCGGGCAGGCACGAGCATCGCTATTTTACCTCCGTGCCCATGTGAGAGAGCAGCATGGACTTCTAAAGAACCCAACTGGAAAGCAGAAAGTTTTCCCACAGGTTGGGGTGCACCATGTCAGCAACTGCATGAATCTGTTCCCCGAGTTTTCAGCTTACTTGGAAAAATGAGACACGCTACATTTTGGAGGTGGGAGACAACTGAAAAAAAATTTCAGTTCTTTCCGATACTAAATTCAGCATACAGACAGCAACACAAGGAGATGTCTAGATCTACAAATCTGTTTGTTTATCTTGGCAGCTACGCCCCAGATAGTGCTCAATGGCAGAGAGCAGGTTCCTTCCCAACAATACGCCAAATGCACTTCTTGCTGATTAAGCTACATGAGCAGGAATAATTCCACTGTGCTCAACTAGAAGAATGAGGGGCACCTTCGGGAAGATTATTCATAAGGAGAGCTGTTAAGCTGTAGCCCAGCAGGGCTTCTCCCCCCCCAACTCCATTTTAATCAAGAGTACAGGGCAGCAATTAGAGCCACCGCCAACAGCTGCTCCCGTACCATTGAGAAGCCACCATCCTGCTGGGGCTCTGAACCATGGCTCTCAGATGGCAATTAACACACAGGCTAACAGCTCTCTTCCAGATCAACAAGCTATGACTGCACTCAGAAAGAGACACTGGCCAGGTTTGTTTTCACAATCACAAAGATAAGGTGCAGCAAGCCAAAGCAATAACGTACTTGGCAAATAATTGCTTGGGAATCTCTCTTTAAAGACAAGGATACCACTGTCACCTTCATGTGTCCCCACTGGTAGTTCACTAATGTTTAGCAGTGGTGACAACATTAAGGATCTGTCTGGATAAAATACTGAACTCATTACACCTGTTAGGGTATACATGACACAACAATAATATGTCTAGATACTAAATAATCCATGATTCATTCCTCTGCTGGAACAAAGTTGGCTTATTATGCATATATCATATGCATATATATCATATATATATGATATATGCATAATAATATCAAGCACCCGTTGATCAATACCTTATTTAAGCCTCCATCTCCAATTTTAGTAGAAATTGGTCAACTGAATGTTTAGCTCCAGGGAACACCTTGACCATAGGGGATCAGGGCGTAACAACTACAACGCAGTCTACAAAGGAGAGCATTTCCATGACTGGAAGTTCCTGGGGAATTACTAACATCTATTTTGTCCTCAAGTTGTCTGTGTCTGGAAACACAGACACGCTCAAGCTTTTACAGATTAATGTAAACAGTGTATGAAATTGAGCACAGCATTAGGATTCAGGCCCCTCTAGCTACCTGCAAATGCAGAGGAAGTTCAGGATTACTAGCATGTAATTGTGGAGTTGGGGGAGCCAGCCCAGCATTTTGCTTTTCCCTTGGTTCAGATTTCCCTGCATATAGAAAGAGTGGGTGGATATGGCAAGACGTACAGTATTTATATATCAGCTGGTGTCACATCTGAATGCAATTCTAGATTTACTATTACAACTCTTCCTTCATCTAGGCAATAACTACCTGCCTGCTAAAAGGCATCAGATTCTTTTATTGTTAAAATGAAATCAGACCTGGTACCCTGGGGCAACTGATTTCAATCTCCAAGTTCATATGTTTTTTCTTGCTGACAAGACTGGTTTGAAGGAGAGCCAAAATGCCAGCGGCCGTTGCCCTTACTAAGAACAACCTTGAGAGACGTTATGATGATTGTTAATAGAGTACACACACACGCACACAATTTTCTACAACAAACTGGCAGATTATAACTGGTTTGCCCAATACTGCACACGGGATTGATGTGAGTAGGATACAGGAGGCAGTTTGTGTCCGATCGTGGAGGAGATAAGATATCCTCAGTTTGCAGGAAGTCAAACAAAGTGGCTCCCAAGTGTCACGCTGCACTGCCAACTGGCTGTCCCTCAAATGCAGGAGGCACTTGTGCTCTGATGGATCATCTACACATGCAAGTACCACATTTTCATGTGATTTCAGGGCTGTCCTACACAAAAGCAACAATAACTGTATGCATTTTGATGATGTACATGCCATTTCCTGACTAGTCTTTTGAATAGGAGGCCCGATGCTTTAGGGATAGAAAGCATGCAGAAGAGTCACCAACTCTACAGTGACTGAAAAGCTGGAAACTGTGTTACTCAATTTTAGGAAATTTCAGAATAGTGTTATTGCCCTGTTGGTCTTCCTATAGCTGTTTGACACACTTGTGCTACATTGCTGTGCGATGCACTGGAACACCACAAACACCTCACTCTGCTGTACAGTGCATTATTATCATTTTTCCAGGCATCATATGTGATCCTGGAGGAGCATCCTGCTTAGCTCGTCTCCTCTGCCTTCCCTGCATTCGAGGAATCGTGTTCTCTGCAAGGTCTCTGCAGTTTTCCTAAAGAAAGTACATACCATGCTCACCTTAAATGAGACTCATGTTTGAGCTCTGGTTTCTCTTAAAGGAGGATGACAGTTACTAAAAAAAAAAAAAAAAAATTTCTTGCTATTCAATTGTTGAGTTTGCAGCACTTTCTAGGCAGAGGTTTAATATGGCAGGTTTGTCTGTGCTAAGCGGTTGCTCTGAATAATTGCACCAAACAGTTCCAGTTTTTCTGGACCTGCTGCATTTTTCTGCATTTTGCAAACACTTTAGAAAAAAAAAAAAAAAAAAAGAAGTGGAGGGGGGAAAGCAATGGCAGCTACTAGGCAGCTCAAGGACATCCTGGCCCATGGCATCTAGCAGGGGCCTACGTGTCTGTATGATTATCTGCCCACTCATTACATTACTTGAGCAAAATATTAGGTTAGCTGCTTAGGAGAGAATGGTATAAAAGAAGAGACTAGATCAAAAGGCAGATCACTCTTACTGCTGATTTACCATATCTAGAGAAAAATTTTGCATGTGATCGTTCCACAGATATGGCTTTTGGATTTTAACTTGTTACTGAGTATATTTAGTTTCCCCAACATTATTAAACCACTGCAAAATGGATGTCTGACAAGCGTTAGCAGTGCACATAACAGACATGGACTGCGTGTCACTTCTGACTTTTTCTTTTATTCTATTTTATTCTAGAATCTCCTAGGCAGAAAAAATGATGTGTAAAATGCAGACCCCAGACGTGAGACAGCACACCTATCAGCTGTCAGAGAAAGGCAATAGTCACAAGCATGCCCTGCACCTTAGGGTTTTTTATGTTTCTTGATTATCAGGTTAAACATTTTGGTTGAATGCTGTTTCTTAGGCAGCCTTAGCTTCTTCAGCAATCTTAGAAGAAGAAATACGGCTCTTGTGCCTATTCTTACTAGAACTCATACGTCTTTTCACTCTACTGTTCCATAAACAAAACAAAAAAAAAAAAAAAGCAATTTGTTAGATTCAGAGATTTAACACAGTCTAGCCGAGCCCAGCACGTGGTTCTCTCCCTGGTAACCACATTTTCATAACAAACTCCCTTATTGCTCCCAAACTCCGGAATATCAGCCCAAGTCAATGCAATCCAGGGGTTTAGCCCTTCTACCTCACCAGAGAGCCTCATTTCACCTTTCACTAGGATCTGGGAGGGGGAAAGTGCTGCTAAACAATGTGGGATTCCGACAGAAGAGACAATTCCTGTTACTAGAGTATTTTGGATCTGTAGAGATGTAAATAGTCTGTTAATAGACAGCAACAGATGGCTTTTAACTTAGCAACAGTATAAATACAGCAACTTTTATTTGATCTGGTCTGAGGTGGTTGATGGAGCCGTTTGTTTACCAGTGTATTTTTTTCAATAAGATCATCCGCAGCGCCCAGAGCATTGTCTGGGTGCTCTTTTATTACAGTTTGTAAAACTCCAAATAAAAATAGGAGGCAAGCCAAATCATTCTTTGTAGCTTTGCCTGTGCAAAAATTGGGTTCTAGTTGCATCACTAAGTATTGAAAACAAAGCAAAAAGAATCAAAATAGCAAATTTTCACAGCTATGAATTTGCAGTTGTGCTCATCGACACATGGAGATCCACAGCTTGCGCATGTTTTTACTGCTGCTGTTTGCATAACTGAGGGTAAAGTGACAAGTAGGCAACTGAGGATGCACTGGAGACATGCATTTTGGAGTAGTCTCTCACTGTTACACCCACCTTCCTCTCAAGTACAGTAAGATCATGTCAAATAAAGTCAGTTTTATAAGTGCTGACGACCCTAGATGGCCTTATCTATTTCTCTCACCAGAACAGGATCATAAATAAGCAGTAAATTTGTAATAGAACATTTTAAAAGAGGTAGAAGAGCATCAGTGGATGTCAAGGCTTCTTTCTCATAGCAATGCAAGAATACGTGGAATTGATTTATAATTCTGACCTGTAAATCCCTTCCTCATTTCTCTGATCACTTGCTGCGTTTCCGAGAGCGACACAGAAGCGCAGCCTCCTGCGCTATGGTGTGCCGGCCCCGCGTGCAGATGCAGAGTCATTCTTTCCACTAACAGTTGTCACTACCACACGCCCTCAGATATGGCTGCAGGGCACAGCACAACCATCCTACTTCTAACAGACGCTGCCAGAGCAGACACAGAACAACTTGCGTACCCCCCCAGTACCAATGCGATAAACAGTAGCTTGTGGAGCAAAGCAAGAGAACGGAGAACTAGTCCGGACTGCACCGGCATTCAGATATCGGTATATTTGCTTCTCAGAAGATTAAAACAGAGGTGAAATACAACTATAGCAGAGGCAGACTTGCAAAAAGTCTTCCTTCCCTACCACATGCAACTTTTTAATCAAAACACTGCTAAGAGCATCTATGTGCAGACAGCATAGGCACCCAACTCACAAACTCCATTACTGGAGCCACCGCATGCAGTACGCTTTGCAAGACAGCGCTTTGCATGCACTGAAGACACTTGTGCAGACAAACGAGGGCTTCGAGCCGCCATGGCTGGCGGGGACATAGTCACAGCAGCCTCAGACTGGGGAGTTTTAATTCTTTAGTTTTGCTGGCCTCTCAAGCAGGTTTGGCAACACTGCCGTCCTCCCTCGGTGGCACTGTGGGAGCCCGAGGAGCCCAAAGCTCCCTCCCAGCCTCTGTGCAGGTGTACTCCAAGCTACCAACTTCCTCACCATTTGTTAGTCTGACATGACTTAGGGAAGAAAATTTAAAAAAAAGAAAAAAAAAAAAAAAAAAAGAAAACACAAAACAAAAACACAAAGCAACAAACTTTCTGTCTGGCTCAAGGATTCATTTACAGGAAAATACATAAAGATTGAAGCAGGAAAATACTGACCCTTCATGCCACACCCTCTTCAGCTTAAAAAAACCCCACATAGCATAAATATTTATCCTCTTCTTAAAACAGTGAAAATTCAATTAAAATTAAGAGGAGGAAATACTCATCCTCTTAAAGTTAAGCTCAAAGCAGTATACAAGAGCCCAATCAACAGCCATGCAACACTAATACAAACTCGAGCCCATTCCAAATGTCCCAGCCTTAGTGCTGCCAACTCTTGTTCTTCATTCATTTTAAAGACAGACCAAGCCATGGCTTCAGCCACTCTCCCACCTGCTGCCTTCCCCTCAAGTCCACTTTTCTAAAGATTATCCTTCAGAGTAGAGGACACATTTCAGAGCCATCTCTCCCATGTTTCAGCCTTGCATTTTTCATAGGCAACACCAAAACACCAGCGTGCAGCACCCCACGCTCTGCTCCCTCAGTGCTCTGTCCTTGGCGCAGTGACATTGACAGCTGCATTTCAGATGCCAACGGGGACGGATGTCCTCTCACAGCAAGATAAATTAGAAGTGGCATGCGGAGGATGATTGACACCACATGTAAGTTCTTATCCTGTCAAAGCTTCACAATGTTGTTAGTTGTCAAACCCAACCACCCTGGCATTGCTTTGCCACAATCCTACATGATGCCCACTGTCTACCAGGCTTTTCATCTGCTTGCAACAACATTCGCAAATTCCTTTATCAGGGTTGTACATATACCTTCTGCATAGCCTGAAGTCATGCAGTCTTCTGAAAGTTCACGTGCTTTGCAGAGGATGTTGCAAAAATATTTTTGCTTGCTAGACTTTTAAGAGAGGAGGTTCTCTTAAATTCAGGGTTTTGGTTGTTTTTTTTTTTTTTTTAATTAAAAAAAAATATATATATATATATATATTAGATCTAGGGGAAAAAACTGCTCATGCACTACCAAACTCTGCATTTCACGGATGAGGCTAGAGGAAGGGAATCAGACTTGGAATTTTCCATTCACAGTGTTCATCAAATTAACCTCAAAGTTTAGCCAATACAGGAACTGCTAGACCAGTTCAGCTGACGATCACAACAGTTTTGCATCCCAACATCCACACAACCCTACGCTGCCTACACTCAGAAGGACACCTCACAGTACTAAGCTACAGAATCTCATTCATCAGTTAAGTAAAGTTTTACTTCTGCCCTGAAGCAGAAAGATTTACATCCTTCCACAAAACCAACTGTTTTGTTAGGGGGAGGTTCCCTTTTTTGTTTTTGGTTTATTTTTAATGTTACAAATTTGAATGCTTACATTGTCCAGAGGACCATTGCAGAGATAAGGATTAAAGCATATTGGCCATCATCTGGCTTGCAAAAAAAAAAAAAAAAAAGAAAAGTTTTCTTTATGATATTACAAGGTTTGTTTCACATGCATTTAGCAGAGCCAGCTCCTGCCATCACTGCTGACTTCAACAGCCTTGTGAACCCAGTGAGGCAAATCCAAAGGTCATTTCCCGTGGTAAGTGCCTGCAGAGCCAGAAACTGCTAGGTACCCAAATCACTGATGAACTTGCTAAAATTTTGTATACAAGATTGATAGAAAATGATACAAAACAAAACAAAACAAAGGCAGAAATTACACACATGTACTGGAGCATCTTGTCAATGAGCACTTTCCATCTCATTCACTTTTGTACCATGTTGTCAGGAAACTATTTCAAACATTTTTAAGCAAGAGAGTTTTAAAATATTCAGAGATTCATCTAACTCAGTGAAAACATGGAATGTGACTCTGACTTCAGATCTGAGAATCTGTTCAGGCATTAAAATGCAAACCAACTGAAAAACACTCAAACACATCCTTACTAGGGGGAGAAAAAAAAAAAAATCCATAAGTCAAGTACAGTAGTAAAAGAACAGTTCAATGGAGATTCAGTTCCTTCCTTGGACCACCTGTATATTTACAGTTCCCATCATACCCGTTGTGCTGGGATGCACCTCCCGGTCCTCACTGCGTGTTCAGTTTCAAGGGTTTGATAGGTGTTGAATTTCTAAGCATTTTTCCAGCTACCATGTCATACTGCAAAGCAAATTTTTCTTCAGAGAAGTGAGAAAGATGTTTTTCTACCAAAATAAATTAAAGAAGCTAAGCCTTAAATACTGTGCATTTGAAAACTGAGTGCTTTTGTTTTCATATTACAATTCCGAAAGGTGCTCTGTGGTATATTTGAACCCATGGTAACCCAACCAATTTCATTGTGACCTTTAATATTTATTTAGTTATGATTAGTTTTATATAAAGGGAAATCAGGAGAAAATAAATCCAACAGCACCAACCTCCCTCTTCTTTTGTGTTATTTCCTATTAATTACACATCCTGGATACTTTGCTAAAAGAAAGATTAGAATTTTACCTTCAAGAAAGCAATTGCCTTTAGGCTTCTGTAACCCCTTTATTTACTCCCAGACTTCATAGGAAGCTGAAAATACTATGAATATTGACCAGGAGAAGGGAAAACAAAAATCAAGACAACATAACAATGGTCAGACCTCATTTCAGCTCCTGCAAGAGTCAATGGAAGGATTCACAGTTAAGAAGCATCAGCTGAATCCTAAGCTTGTTCTCAGGTCTATAAAGTTGAAAGCAGCATGTTTCATTCCCTAAATGCCCTTTGCTTTTGGTTTTTCCTATGAAATTCAGTTTAGGCTGAGGTAGAAGAGGAAGAACAGAGCCTTGGAGAAGCATTTAGCAATGGAGATCTCCTGCATTAAGTTTTTTCCACTGGAATCAAAATGCAGACCTAGCAGGCTGTCACTCAAAGGTGACTGCTCTGTATGAGAGCATGAGCTGAACCATGCCCGTTCCGTGCTGCGCAGTAAGTGTTATATAAACACCAAGGATGTCTTCACGCATGGATTAGGAGAAGAATTGCACAAGTTTAAGGTGCTATGTTGCTTAGGTTGGGAGAACTCATCAAGATGCGGAGCAAGCTGCATGCAGTACTGCCTTGCCAGCATCTGCTAAACTGCGAGTGATCGAGTGCTGTCACGGGGCTGCGGCGTTTATCCACACCCCACTCAGAACTGGCCCCAGCTTCCAGTCTGGCAGCAAAGAAAAACAAACCTGGGACATCACATTACGTGGGCTGGAGGAGCGTGTTTTGACTGATGGAACAATTCCTAAAGAATCACAGGGCATTGAGCAGATGATATTTCAAACCTGAGTAGCATTTTCTGCCTTTAGAGAAGTCAATCACTTGAGACATATTAGCACAGTACCACATACTGACAAACCAGCTCAGGAGAGTGTAAACACTTCAAATACTGTCCACATTTGCCCCTGCAAAACGGCCAGGCTGGACTGCTGCTGGGTCCAGTTAACTTGCCTACATCTCTGCCTGGTACCACTCACAGGGTACAGGTGGAACTGGGAGTTTCCTTTCCCTGGGCCACTCAAACACACTGTTGCAAAGGTTCACATATACTTTTTCTTTTTTTAGTTATAGTAATTCTATTAAGAGTGATCAGAAGAACAAAAATAAAGTGAACGCAAAAGCCTTATCATTAGCAAAGGATTTCATCAGAAAAACATCTACAAGTCAGAGCAGGAACTACACCTTGCTTTGCTTTTGGAATGCAGCTTATGCCTCCCCCAGTACTACCACAGTGCAAATATTTGGTTATTTACCAAAAGAGAAAAAAAGAAATTACATTCTATGGTTGCATAATCAGGACTCCAGAAGCCTAGAGATGCTTGAATTAACACATTTTTTAATTTTAAGAAGCTTGGGTGAAGAAATTCAGTCCACCACCACTTAAATACTGTTATTTTGTCCCCATGGGACCTCACTGCTCAGCACATAGGGCAGACGGTGCTCACGGCACAGGAATCCCCTCCATACCTGGGATGCCCCAAGCCTTATTTACCACCTGTGATCAAAACAAAAGTATTGGCAAAAGAGACTTGGACAAATTTATCTTTACTACATCTTGATAAGATGAGCTGGTTTTTGGGTCTTTTGGTTTTGTTTTGGGATCTTTTTCATGTGCTTTTTTTTTTTCTCTAGTAGCTGGAATACAAAGAAAAATTCTAAAGGATTAGCTACTTCTGGATGCACTGCTGGAAACACCCAAAACCTAATTTACTTAAAAGAGCATTCAGTATTTTTATGGCATATAATATACCCAATGAATATTTTCCCAGGCTTCATTCAGAGCTGTGGCTGCACAATAATTCCCAAATGAGAAGTCAAGACCTCAAATGAGGCAGTCAGAAACAAATACTTTAGGTTAAACAAGAAGGGCAGATACTTAGTATGGGAAATTCATCCCAATGGTTCAAGCCTGCCAAAATTACAAGCCATGGGATTTTTGGCCAGAAAGCGTTTCCTAAACGTCACGCAGTGTCATCAGAAACAGCAGATTAACCAGACCAAGAAACACATCTTAAACTTGTCTCCCTATCAGACAAACCAGGTATCACAAATTTATCTGTTAATAAAACATGTGATTTATCATTTGCACTGATCTGACACTAAAAATTGTGGGGCTTTAACAATGGTAATGGCAATGGATGAAATAACCTTTCACATCACATCCATTTGGCAAGTTCTGGTGGGTGATGAGACTATGCTGGAAACTTAACTTAGAAGTCAAAATTATCCCTAACATTAAATAGCTTAAATTATTTGGTACCACCACCTCATCTAAAGATTACAAAGGCATCAACAACGGTTACACAAGCTTCTCCACAGGATCTTTCTGTACCTGAAGAGATGACCAAGTTTACCCATTTCAGGATGAAATTAGGTTGTACTAGTCAGTGGCACAAAACTGAGCACCCCTTCACCCCACCTGCCTGCAGTGCTTTGAGCACTGAAGAATAATATCACGATACCCAGAACCATGCAAAATGTAATCAGAGTTTTCATCTAGCTGGTTCATTAGCAATGGCAGACACCATGATTCAGCCAAAACTTTATCTTCCATGACCTGAGAATTTACCGTTCCCAGGTATTTAAACATCCCTGCACAAGCAAGGCTAAGGTAGAGAAAGGGCAAGGGGAAGAGCTATTCCCATCAACAGCTCTAATAACTTAAGTGACAGCAGAGCAAGAGTTGGTGCAGAAAGTGGCTCCCCAGGAAAGTAAAGTAATTTCAGCACTTAACCCAGATACCTAAGGGACATTACACAAGCAGCCCCACCTGCAAGCAAAATGCCCCAGGTTACCCAGCTTGTATGGAGCAGGGGAGGAAATGAAATCCCAATTTCACTGGGCTCCCATTAGCATCTTCCTTGCTGGATGGGCCTTCCCTCACCAAACTGTTTGCGGGGAATGCTTTTACTGGCTGAGCAGGAATGGATTTCAAGAACCACAGTTCACTAAAGTGTTTTCTTCCCTCCTTCCTCACAAACTGAGCAATGCTGTCCTGAACAAAAGAAAAAACTTGCTGCAGAAAAATAATCCTCTTCTCTCCTTCGACAAGGGTCAGGAGAGATGGTAAGAGTTCCCAAGACTTTAGCAGTTCTCTTTACTCTCACTGGCAAGTACCATTGATGCATCTTTTCCTGCTCTCTGCATGTTTCCCCCTGGATCCTGACAGTCGAGCTACAGGAAACAGCACCTGCAAGGAAGGAAAATCCTAAATAGCTCGTTCTCATATGCCAGGTCAGGATCTCTCTTCTCTTGGCCTGCTGGATAGCTTCAGGTTAAATTGCCAGCCAAACACAACAAAATAAAACTCAACTTTTTTCACTATGCTGTCCTACTCCATTTGGGGGAATTTTAACAATTTGCTGGTAAATCCAACTCTTAAGAATTGTAGTGATGACTAATCACTAACAGACATGTAGTCACAGCTGCCTAGATATTTATTTCTTGTCTAAACCCAACTCTGAATAACTTAAGCACCTTAATAGAAGTAAAATAATAAATACAGTCCAAACATAGGCAGCAATCCAACACAACCATCACTCTCTTCAATCCCCATCTTTCAACAGCGCTCGCTGCAATGGCTCTTACCATTGTATAACTGGAATGTCACAGAACAGCAGACAGGGAAGTCTAGCATAGTTACCATATTTACCGCTTTCACCTAGTTCTTTGTTGTTTTTGTTTTGTTTTTTTTTTTTTTTTAAACTGAGCACATTCGGATTTGTCACAGATTCTTTCCCCATACACAGCAATAACCTCCCTCTGCGCTAACAGACTGGGGCAGAGATAAACCATGTAGGACTCTACTGGGCAGGATGGGGGAAGGGAAGTTTACTGATGATCTAAGCTCAGGTTTTCATCTCATCTGAAGAGGAGGAGAAACCCAACCATGGCTGCGTTATTCTGATTAGGACGTACTGTCCAAGTTTTCCTGGGTGAGACAGAGCCTGGCCAACATGCTCCTGTGAGCAGGAGGCCTTGGAGCCCAATACTTGCCCAAGGAACAGCCAGTACGGGCACCTGGGCTTCCCATTGCCAAGGATGGGAACTTCTGAAATTTTCCTTCACAAGGGTACAGATTCTCAAAATGCAGAGAAGCACTTAAGTAATACTTGCAAACTTTGTGGGAGGAAAAAAAAACAAAAACAAACAAAAAAAAAACAACAAAAAAAACACCCCACCACCAACCACATTTTATGTACCACTATACACACAGAGATATCTAGCCATACACATCAGTTCTGAATTCATTTAGAAGTTAGGTACGAACTTAAAAAAAAAAAAAAAAAAGAAAAAAAAAATTCTGTCTTCGAGAGTTTTCCCACTCTTCAATTTACTTTGATAGACAAACCCCTTTGCTCTTGACCTGGTCTCTGTCATAAAGGTTGGCTCTTTTCACTCAGACACACAGTGAAGGTAAATCCTGCTGTTGCCATCCATCAAATAAGTTTGTCTCCTCTAACCTATAATTCAGGTTGTAGCAGATGGCTTTGCATTTTGCAAGACCAAAGGTTGTGTAACAGCAGCAGCTTTATTTAAAGGGAAAGATTTATCAGAGCACAGAATAAAGTAGGAGTTTGGGGAAGACGAAAAAGAATTTCTCACTTTGAAGGAAGACTCAGTGGTACAACACTTAAAATCTCATCTGGCTCTGTCTTCTCCATTCTTGTTAGTGCTTTTAGTGGAAATAATAAAACATCCATGCATCCCTGTGTAAGGACTTCCATCTTCTACTGTAATATTGTCAACATCTCTGTTGCCAATGCCACAACCTTTATTGTACTGAGGTGAGGTGGAAGGGCTGTACAGCCACTCAGGGTGAGGGCTGCTCTGAAATAGTCTCAAAACTTAGCCAGGAGAAACAACATTTTGTGGGTGATGCTCCTGGTTTGTCATGCAGATTCTCTGTGCAGGAGCAGAATACTTGGAGGCAAGGTGACAGGAGGGCTCAGCAAGAGAGCCTCCAGCAAACACCACTCCGTCTGGTACAAAACTCAGTCTTTGGGTCACAGAGCTTCTTCAAATCAACAACAACTTGTGCTTTCCAGAGGGATCTCAGCTGTCAGTAGGCTCAAGCCCAACTATATTGGGATCACACCCAACAATTTGTCTGGGGACAGCTTCCTGAACCGGTTACTTGCCAAGGTTCTGTTTGTTTGGTAACATGGATGGGGAAGAGTCCCTTATGGCTCCAAGAGGTTATTTCAGTGCTGCACCTGGGCACGTCTCGGAGCAGCTCTTCTGTATCGCTCACCCAGAGAGCTTCTCCCTGCTTTACATCGCTCCCTCGTTTTAAGCCTGTTAAGTGAGTCCAGTCCCCCAGGCAGAAGGGTGGTAACTTCCAACTTTCTGGCTTGCCATGGTCTGTTTATCAGATCTAATGAAGACATTTATGGGTTGATGGTCTGACAGATGCTCAATTTTCTGACTGGATGAGGAAGTCAAACTGTTACATAAGAAGCCAATAAGTACCATTCATTCCTAAAGCAATAAAACACTGCCGCATTTCCAAATTAATTTGCACAACCGAGCCAGTTTGCTGGGAGTGTATTTAATCAAATTTAATCTTTAGTTCGGGGCTTCTGTAGCACCCTGCACTATACTATCTGAGGATCTAGAACAGTAGCGATTGCTATTGTGATGCACTCTTTTCCATAGCTGTATCCCGTATCAAAACATAGTGCTAATGCAGCAAAACATTCTTGGAGACATTTACACCTTTCACCATTTGCATACGTGGTGGGGGTTAACACAGAGGTATCTCGACAAGTTAAAGTTCAGAAGGTTTTTCCTGTCCTTTACCCAGAACACTCTGGTAGTCTTAAAAATTCTGAAAATAGTTGAAGTAGTTGAAGTTTTCCCTATTAAAGAAATCCACCACCTAATAAGGCTTTCTCAGCACCAACTGTCTTAGATGCTTACTAGAGGCATCACTTTGCCAACCACCGTACATTAAATTCAGGAGTGTTTTGTGCTAAAGCACTAAGGCTTGATGGGGCACGTTTTATGGGTTCATTACAGTGTGCCTCTGGAGTATTGCAAGGCATGAGACCAAAGGCTATGTCCCATTGGCTGCCTGAGTCGTTTATTAATGGCCCCATTAAACACTCCCTCAAGCTTTCAATTGCAGTTATCCAGCTTTCTTTCAAATTATTTTTTTTTTCCTTTTGACTTATGCTTCCACAGCTGAAGAGTATCCTTAGGGAGTTACATCAAGGCACCCAGGTCTGGTGTTTGAAAAACCCTAAGCCCAGGACCTTCGTGTGGAGGTGTCAACTCCACTGTGGGGCTGGAGGCCTCCTGCCATCTGCTCTCCTGCCTTCCATCCCGGTGTGCACTAGCCACAAGAGGGGGACAGAGGCTCACCCTGCCTTACAGAAACACAGTATGTGGGTCAGGAAGGGGACAGCTGGGCCACTCTCCTTCCAGGGCTCCAAAGTTTCTCAAAGACCAAGGAACCTCCTTTTCTTTTGCTTAGCATCAGCATTCACACTCCCATGCACAGCAGGAATAAAGCATTATTATTGCTTTAAGTGAGTGTATAGGAAATCCAGTTCAGGAGTAATCCACCTTTCTTACTGCCATGAAGCAGTGATGCTGCGAGACGAACACACAGCCACATAAACTCCATCATGTTGACCTTTGAAGGTCACCTTCCCCTCCAGAAGATTTCCATCCTCTCTGCTACTGGATTAATCGCATTCAACAGACAAGAATTAATAGCAGTACTGAGCTTTGGGCTACCTCAGGAGATAAACAGCACTACTCGGAAGTGTGAGAATAAAGGAGAAACTCATAGACCCCTAAATCACTCCCCCATCTTCTACCCTGTTGCTGCTGTGTTAGGAAATGTCAAGCTGCATCTTTAAGAGTGGACCTGTCTCTGCAGCAAAAGCACAGAAAGCTGGCAGTTGAGAAAGCAGAACGGATGACAGTTTTTGGCAGCAGTTTCAGCTGTCTTGTTGGGTTTTTCAGATTAATCAGCCCCTTTGGAACACTGAACAGATCATCAGAACAATCCCTCAATCCAAGATCTTTTGCAGTGGAAAAAAAAATAATAAAGTCTTAAACTGGGACAGCAGCATAACAGAGGCAGCTTTCTGAAAGGCACTCTGACTTGGCTCTGAGAAAGGTCCTTATCAAGACAGTGTCTAAAGTCGATGGTATGTCTGCACCGTCATCCCTCTGCATGCGTTCACACATGGTGTGGGGCTTTTTTCCCAATGAGATTTTTCAGGAACTCGTGAACTGAAACAAAAATCTTCTCTTCATGTCCCCTAATCCCACCATTTCGAGCTTTGTTAAATACATTGTGTTTCTGTTTGATGCCAAAAGTATTGACTATTTTCTTTAACGGAAAAATCTTCCTCCCACAATATCTAAGACTACATACACATGCTCAACACATTTTGTTTGAAACATTCAGTTTTACTTTATACAGGAGACATAATCAAGAACCTTGTATTATCTTAAACAAGAAATCCATCCACAACAGTAAATTTCCAGAATCTTAGTTTTGCCCCATGAGTTCGGAATTCAACATACTTACATGCCTACCCCGCTCCATTAAATAAATAAATTAATAGATTATTATAAAACCAAACCAATGGGTGTTAGGAGTTACTTTCCCTGTTTAAAGTTTTTACTTCTTCAGCACTACTGTTGCTGTTTAAACAGATTTCAACTCTCTTCACTCCTCAAAAGGCATCTGCATTTCAAAGAAGGAGCGTATATTGGCATTAGTCCTATTATTTACTCCTGCGAGTAGTCCTTCGCACCTGGTCGAGCATCTACCGAAGTCAGTGGGTGTTAAGGGCTGCCGATTCTAACCTGGTTGCAGAACAAACTATGTTTTATGGATTATAAGAAGTATATGCAATTAATAATCACGTAAACTATTTATTAGATCATGCAACCAAATATTTTCTTATTGCTCTTGCCAGCAGGAAGAGAATTCTGTAGTTTAACAGCAGAGTTTATTCTATCAGTCTAATCACTTGATAATCTGGTATAGCTCTTTATAGCACTGGCCCACAGAATTTGAAATTTAGGCAAAAAAAAATAATAATACAGTAAGCAACTTTTCCAAGGAGTTTCCCCCTTCTCCCATTACACAACAAACTAACAATTAGCTGTTATACAAGCTTCTGCTCACTATGAGGAGTGCACTGCTCTCAGTTTGCCTCAGATAGCAAGCACGCAGGAGAGGAGCCCAGACTGAAATGACATGAATACACTGTGCTCCTGACCTAAAGGTTGAGCTCCCTGCACTGACCGCCATTGCTTTCCACAACGATTTTGCACCATCTGCCAAACTGCTGCACATCTGACAATAACGCTTCGCTTTACCCCTGCGTCTCTCGGTGGCTTTCACCTCCACATCACAGCAACCAAGCACCTGAACATTCAGAGCGGAGCCGGCCAGCTTTGAGCCACAACACCTCCAACAGGCTCTGCCCCGCACGACGGCCCACCACATTACTGGGAGAAGGGCACTTGGGGACAGATCCCCCGCCGGTCTCAAACCACACTGGCGTGCCAGCTATAGAGCTGATCACACCCCAAAGTGGATCTCCAAGCACAACAGTATTTCAAGCTCTTTCTCTGGAACAAGGGGTTTATTTCCTCTAGTAATGGGCACAACTGACCTAACGGCCAGCTCAATGAACCAGGACTACCAAACTGCTTTGTGCTCTGTCAGATTGCCATGGCGTGGCTGTAACTCCATTGCTCCCACCAGTGCCACGCAAACATGTCCTCCCTCGAGCGCCCCAGCCCTGCCCAGCGGCAGGCTAAGCCGCACAGGTGCCGTTCCTGCACTAGTAGCACAATTCTACCATCTTCATCGGATCTGCGTGAGGTTGGCTGGCGCGCGGCTCCCCTGCTAACCCGTGGTGGTGCCTTAGCTCCTGCATTGGCCCGAAGATCTCACTCACCCTGTGCAGTCACCCACCTGTAGAGCTGTGGCCATCGCCAGGGAGCTAGGTGGTTCAGATCGGACATGCCGGGGTTGCAAAACACATTACCAGGGAGATGTTCTTATCACAAGTGGTTTTTACAGCAATAGCCCTGAGAAATCCCATCAAAGAAGAGATGACTCAGTCTCATACAGACACTTTACACATCCAGACATCCTTACAGACGAGAATCTACTGCATATAAAAAATGACCTCTGACTTTTTGTGCCTCTCCTCTACAGTGTCATAAGCAAGAATATCATTTCAAGAGATGCTGTCAACTTATATTTAGCCCAGTTTTCTATTTTGTTTAAAAATAGTCTTCTGTAAAGTGTAACATGAATAGAATTAAGAAAACAATTCTTTAAAACAAAACAAAAAAAAAATTGTGCTGTTGCCTTTCAAACCCTTACCCTGTAGCACTGAAAACTTGGAAGTGTCCACAAACGAATATGAGACTGACATGATATTTATTATCCAAGCTTAAAATAGCACAGAACAAACAGAATACAAATCATGGCAAGTAAAAATTAATTTTAAAAATTCAATTTAATAATCTAACAGTTTAGGGGCAATATGTGGTTTATATTGGCAGTGGCCTTTTAATCTCGCAAATCATACTAATTAAGAAAACTTAATTAGTAAAAGCAGTGTTTGAATATTAGAGCTGTGAAAATATCTCAGGAAAAATTGCAAGTATTGGCTTGAACTTTTCTAAAGTCTCAGTTCTGTGTTTGCATGCACTTCTATTAATATAAATAAAAAGTAGGATTAAGTAAATGGCAGAAGTATTCAGGAAATTGTGAAGGTAGAACATTCACAAAAACCAAAATTGTAACTGCTTGCGCCAGGGCTGGAGGCACAGCCCAGCAATAAGCAGCAGCAGGGCAGCATGTTGCGCGTCTCCACGAAATCTCTCCATCACAGCCAGGCCAGCAGCGAGAACAGGCGATTCCTTGAACGAGCCTAGGCTTCCTTGCTCCTCTTTTCCCACTTCACATCCCAAAAAGCATGCAAACTACTCAGCCGTGAAGAGAAACTAAATAAAATAAAGGCAGCTGCCTGATTTAGAAAAGTTACACGCATGTCTATTTGGAGAGAGACCTAACTTGTTTCATACGCCCAGCCCAAAGGAGAATAACCAAAAAAGAACAAAAGGCTTCTGGCAATTTTCAGTCTCCGAAACCCAAGCTAGCTTCAGAGCTGCACTCGAGTTAAAAGGCACCAACACGCAATCCCGTCTCCCTCTTCGGAGGGATGCGTGAGATTCCCACAAGCTGCCAGTCCAGAGAGCTCAGACATTTCTCTCCAGCCCAGCCAGTTTTTAAGAACACAAAAACTATTAAACTCACATTTCCCTTCTCGGCCAGGTAGTCAAGGAGAATCTATACAACACGGAAACTCCAAAGACTTTGTGCATGCAAATAATACAGACACTGAAATAATGACATCCACAGGCAATATTCATGCTATCCTTCCAGCTTTGACAGAAGGGGGAAAAAAACCAAACCAAAACAACAAAAAAAAAAATATAATGTTGTTAAGTGCCAAAACATTCTCATCTATAAAATCCCAGAGAGACGTTTCTCTGCCTCAGAAAGCCAGAAGTCTGGTTCACTTACTACTGGGCCACTCTAATATTGCAGAAAAGTTACAGTTTGCAGAAACAATCTTAAACAGAGAGGGCTTGGCTACATTTAAAGTTTCTTTTGCAATATTTGCTCAAGAGAGCTTTTATTGTTGCTGTTCTGCTTTGGGACACGTACTGTATTTTTCTAAAGACATGATTGATCATTGCCTTCAAAAAATAAAGAATCTTTGTTAATATTCTTAAATGTATTCGATTGCTTTGTTTCTGCGGGACAAACCAGTGATTTTCATTCGCTTTATGGACAATCTCCAGCATGGGAACGAAGTCAGGAAGCCAAAGCAGATCCAAATTTTCCCCAACAAGCCCCAGGACCTTCGAGTGTTTCAGATCTCTCTTCTGCCCTTCAAGCTGTGTTCTACTTAATTGGCACAGAACAAGGGCCCTCAAAAGCCGTGGGTAATCCAGGGCTTCACCCTGCATGTATCCTTCCCCATCCAAGTTCTTTCTATTTCACACCTTTGGAAGGAAATTAGCAGGAACTACAACAATCTGTATTAAAAAAAAAATAAAAGATTTCTAATTTTTGTTCTTGTAAAACAGAGGTCCTTCCAAGTAAACATAAAAGACAGATGACTTCTGCTGTAAGTCATAAGCTGGATTATTAATTGTATCAGAAATCAGGAGTGACTGCTAGGTACCATTAGATGCAGTTACTGTACAGCTCACATGGCCTTGTGCGGTCTCTAACAATAGCAGGGTGTCTATGTATTAGTGGTTAAACCAGCACGGAGAAGCCCGTAGTTTCGCCGCTCACTCAGCCCCCACGTTCCTTTGCCACGCGGATGCGTGTCAGGGCTTTCCCGTTTATCTTAACCCCCTCCTGTATAAGGGGCTAGCGGGCAGCAGTTATTCCGTAACTCAAACGCCTTTCCAACGAGCTCCTTTTTTTGACTCGTTATCCGAAGAGCACGGTAGTGCTTGGCAGTTGACACGCAGCCTGAAATAATGACATATTAAAGGTTTTCATCTCCTGTAGTCGGGAAAGCTTCCCAAAGAAAACAGAGGTGTACAAATAGCACCTCCCCATCTCAAACGTGTTACCCAAACAGATGGCACCCCGTTAATCTGTTTGAGCCACTCCATTCTGCAGCCAGAAAGCAGGGCAGAGTTGCTTCTCAGACAGACCCTGCTCTGTCTATGCAGACGATTGTACCAAGAGTGAATCCTCTTCATTTAACTTTTTTATTTTCCTACAAGTGCATCACATTTTACAAAGCAAACAAGCCAAAAAAAAGATCTAGGTAGCTTTTAGTCTTCGCACATATGGAAAATGCCCCAGTATTAGGTGAAATCTCAATACCGAGTACATGCACAGATCTAGTAAGAATTAATGATGGATTTATTCTCTCAGCTGCAAAACTACTGGCACACCAAGGAACACCAGAGAAAGAAGAAACAAAGATGTAGTCCTTATTTGTACCTGTCAGGGGACTCAAGGAATGAGACTGACCAACCAAGAAAATTAACATTTGTTTCTGACAGGGATCTATGCAAAGGAACAAGGTTTTCATTTAGGGCTCTTTTCATCAGAATGATAACAGCTGTCATCTACTGTGCGAGTGCAGTAATTACTGAATCTCCTATGTGGAAAATGAATACCTGATGTTTCATTTACACAATAATATCTCAATCTGCAGTCCCAGAGACAGCCAGGGACATTCCCACGGAAGGACTAACACGTACCCCGCCCCTAAATTCCTGCAATTTCACAGCCAGCTCCCCCTAAAATCTCAACAGTTTTCACGTTCCTTCCAACAAAGGGCAAAAGAATCTGTGATAATATTTATGACCCTGAAGTTTCAAAAATCCAGTCTGATTTATCCTATTCTTTCACAAGCTACTTGAAAGAAAGCAAATTTTATTAAATAGCATGACTATCCTGTCTCACCTACCATTTTAACTTATTATTTCTAGTCTTATCTGCCAACACACATGGAAAAGATTTTTGTTCCACACCAGCACGAGAAAATAAATAGGAAGCCGCAGACTCAGGATTCAGACATCTTTTTTTTTGTTGTTTTGTTTTAAACAGAAACATTTGTGTATATTTATCAAGCAAATTGTACCGGACCTGAAAACAGAGCTTGGTTATAGATCTAATTTCGCCAAAGTTGAGGAACTTTTTATTGTTTAAATAATCAGTTCTGATCAGTTTTCTTAACAGAAACGAAAGTGGATTTTGAAAGCTAAGCAGCCTGATGAAAGAACGCAATGCTTTGCTTACTAACAGAACAGCCTAGCTAGCGTCATTACGGGAATGAAGCTAATTAAAAAAAATATTTCCATCAAAACACATGTAATTGCACAGTAGAGATCAGTTTAAAAGTGTATGTTTCCTGATCATTAAAACAAGCGAAGTAAAATTATATGTTTTGCAGAACTGCTTGTACCAGCCCGGGCTGTATTATGAGGCAGGGGGCCAAGAGCAAAGTGCTTCCAACCACCGAAAAGTACCAGTAATTCCTGTAGAACCTCACACCTCGGAGAGCAAAATGGCTTCAGTGTCTTGCGTTGTTTTTTCATCAATTGAAGAGGATGTGGAAAATAACTCTGGATTAGATAAATTGCTTGGAAATCTGTTTCAATCAATCATTTCCCCCTTTCTAGCCATGCCCTAAAGTTGTTTTGCCTACAACTGGTTTGCATTCAAATCAGTAAGCGCGTATGCCTTTTGCATACGCTAGCCATGCAGCAGCATGCTTCGCTTTCACAAAAGGCGCCTTCCACTCCAAACTGCCTTGTACAACTGCTTTCCTGCTCAAAACTCCCATGTAGCCGTTTCTAATTTTGGAGCTTGATTAGTCGTCAGCACAAAAGCAGGGAGGTTGAAGCCTAAATGATCTTGTTTTGATAAAACCGATTTATTTTCATGTTAGGCAACAGATAAATATTAAGTGCCTAATTTATCTAAATATTTTAAGGCATGCATTTATATCCTGTTAATTCTAATTAACTCTTGACTGTCTTCATTAATGTACAGCTTGGGTTTTCAGAGAGGTAAAGGAATTGGGGCATTCATATCCTTAGAAATCAAATGAAGCCTGGATGTACAGAAACAAGAGTTTCTACGAAGAACAGCCAAAAGTCAGCTTGAAGGAGGTGTTTGAAACAGAGATGGCCAGAAACAGGTTTTCTATTTGCAAAATAAAGTAAAATTTGAGTGAGAGACAGACAATGATTCTTTTCTATATCAGCATAATTCAAGATTTAATTTTTTTTTTTTTTCCTCTTCTTCAGGAGAGTGTGTTCCCTTAAGTGTTTTGTTTCACCAATAGGTGGTTTTCTGGAGAGGCTGGCTGGGAACTGACAAGGAATTTCTTGAACATATTTCATTTAAAGAAAGATGTTTATTTAGAAGAAAAGCTTGTGATCCAGGACAGGAATATTAAGGTGATGGGCTTGCTTCGAATAAGGAACAAGTTTTCAGTAACTAAAGTTACAACCTTTTAAAATTACTTATTCTAACTCATGGTGTAAGGGTGCTTACAGCAGTTAAAAAAAAAAAAAATATATATATATATATATACTCATAGAATCAGAAGAGTAGAGCTGGAAGGGATATCAAGGAATCTTCCAGCTATTCCCTTTCTCGATCCAGACTGATTTTTGTCTAATTTTTTCCTCAGCTGAAGCTCACAATGTATTATAAACATCCTCTTATAGCTAAAAATGTTTTTCTGATGTCTAGCTTTATACTCAATAAATTGCTTCTTGTGGATGAATGGATACAGAGCACAAATTCTCTTCCTTCTTTTTGAAGGCTTGCAGTACCTTCCAGGACTTGTATGCAAGCAAAGGGACCCCAAGTTCAACCTTTTTTTGTAAACTCTTTTCCCCAAATTTCGTATCTTTTTCCTTCCTCTGTAGACACACTTCATCTGGTCCGTATCTGTCCCAAAGTGCAATGCCTAAGTCTGGCTATAGTCTTCCTAGCGATGCCAACACCAGTACCAAGCAGAGGGGAAGATTGCCTCTGATCTCTTTTGCATTGTTTAGTCCATTTATAATGTTTAACTTTTTCTTTTAGTAACAGCATAACAGCATAACATCAATTAATGTTCAGCAAATGCAGGTACAGCTGCTGCATCTCTTTTTCAAAATGCAGACACATACAGGTTTTCCTGCTGGGATTCCATAAGAATAAGATTTGTACTTCAGACAGCCTTGTCCCCAAAAACTGAGCTGAAAACCTGAATGGATGGTGAATACTAACAAATATAAAACTGTGCATCTGCACTTAGAAGATGGTTTCCAAGTGTTCTGTAGAGATGCAGTTAAGGGGGTTGGTTTATTTTAAATACAGCACATAACACTGTTCCTTATTACCTGATACTTTCTCACTTTAACTGAAGTAAAGCACATGGTCAGAATGCTACTAAGTCATCGGTCACTGCTCATTGATTTAAGTCTGCATTTGGGTCTCAAACTTAAAAAAAACCCCCACAATAATACAAGTGGGATATGATTTTCCAGATTAATTTTCAGTAGTGATTTAAGCAACTAAACTAATTTTAGCTCACCATCTATGTGCAAATTTGTCATTGAAAGCACACCTTAAATACTAGTCATCCTTCAATCTGGAGACTCAAAGAACTATTTCATCACCAAATGGCTTTGCTAGGAGCACCACTGAGTAATTGCAGGGCTTTCACCATGCTGTGCTATGATACTTGTATCTTGTCACGCAATTTACTATCACAGCTAGGTTGTCTCTGAGATGGACATTTCCAAAGCAGAACTTTTGTCCTTTCTACAACTATGGTCAACATTGTCAATTCTTTCTCATTCACTCGAGATGCAAGATTAAGAAGACAGATGGTAAAGAGCGTAGCGTAAGCAGAACAAATAAGCTTGTTTGTCAGCTGCATGAGGAGTTACATACTCCGCTTACTGACTATTTTGAAGCCTAAGACAAAAGGTGTCCTGTGTACTGCTGCATTGTCCATGTTATGCATCTCCAAAACCCGGAGTTAAGTTTAAAAAAAGTTGACTTAAGAGGTCATATAAACAAACATTAACAGCAAGCAGCAAATCTTTTGAACGGTTACTCCTTCAGATCTCCAAAATAGGAATTTTCATCAATGCAGATTCCTGAAGTTTAGAAAATTACACAGCCCTGCTTTGACACCTGTCCTCCCACACGACCAGTCACCGTACAGCATGCAAGGGACATTCCTATGTCCTGTTGCCAAATCCACCACTGCCAACATATCTACAAGCAAAAAAATTTCAAAATAAAACAGTGTATGACAAGTTGGTTCATTTGCTTAGGAAATGTCAATTTTCCCATTTGACATACAGTTGAGGAGTGATCCCACTGCAAAGGGAAGGCAATTGCTCAACTGAGCACGCACTGTGGCAATTTTTGCATAATTAGCAGAATACATTTAGTCTTAACCTTCTGATTAATTCAGTCACACCTGTTTATGTGAAATCAATTAAGAAACCTTAATCTTCTTAGACAGTTTCCAGCACTCCATCCACAGGTTCAGGCCTGTTTCTTGTATTGCGAAGTTTAAATTATATTAAAAAAGAAACAATTATCCTATAAACATGAAGACCTAAATTATGCCTTAATAATTAAAACCAGTTACACTTTTAGTCTGCAGCCTTCTTGTGGCCAGACACATATCAAACAGTGTTGTCCACTTTGGCTCTGATGAGCGGAGCGGTGAGCGGAATAACCCCAGAGCAAGGTCAGCATGAACACGTCTATGCGCCCGCCCCATGCAGGCGTGTGCCAGAACACACATTCCTGTGCCTGGATCTGCTGAGGACTTATGGAGCGATGCAAGGGTAAAGTCTGGTAGTGGGGTCAACTAAGGAAAGGGAGCCCAGACTGCCTCCCCACCCAAAGCATCCAAAATCCCCCTTCTTACAGAAGAATTTTTGGAGGAGGACTTAATTTCACCTTACTTTAGGCACTTCCCTAAAATAGACATTGACAGCAGGTCAGATGAGTCATACTTCAGACATGCCTGTATTTCTTCACTACGAACGGAGCCTCCGCAAGAAGCTCGGGTTGGACATCAGAAGTTGGATGAGGCAAGTCCCACTGTCAGTGGGAATGTGCAAACAGCATCAACATCTAGTGAAAGAACAAGGCGTATGAATCCCTGCTCACCTGTGAAGTCACCTGATTAGTTAAATCTAAAAAAAAGAATAGTGTTACTAGTCTCCATTGGGCATAGTTTGTGGTTTATAGCATGAAGAGTCCTGGCAGTGTTTTATACCAAAGGAGAATTTAAATCTCACATCTGTGTTTGTTTCTTGGATCTACTATGCTGGCAAGTGAGTCATCCTAAGAAACCTTAAATTACTTTTCATTATACATCAAACATTATAAGAAGCATTGCATTAGTGTCCAGAAATAGTTCAAACTGAAGTAGCAGTATGGTCTTAGGACACGCACAAGGCTACCTAGTGGCACATGCTCACATTTCATGTACCTTGAAGGTTTTAGAGCCAAACCTCTGTTTAACCTACACAAGACTGCATTGAGGTGAAAGAAAAACAATGAAAATCAACAGCTTTAACTGAGGAAACACAGCTATTTAGTAGGTGTTGTGTGAAAACTGACCCACTCCACTAGGCCTCCTTAGAAGCAGAGATCCTGCTCAGTGTATATAGGAGTTTCTCTTGCAGTAGCAGACATGCTGTCTTTCAAGCCACGTTCTTTACACTGTTTTTAGAAGGTGGATGAAAAAGTCTAGAGAAAAAAAAAAAACAACCACACACACAAAGAAAAAGAGAAAAAACTCTTTCCCCCTCAACCTCTAGAAATGAAAAATATCAAGCGGCAGCTAAAAATCTGTTTGAGATCAACTTTTGTTTTATAAACTTTGGTTTTCATTCTAATTGTTAGGGAGACACATAATAACTGGCTTTAACATAATTTTCTTTGGACTATCTCCCCAAAGCCACAATTAATGTAAATACCAGCGTCTTGTTAGTAATTTCCTTTCATCAGTAAATGCTGAAAAGCAATGATCCGACCACAAATCACAAAGCAAATAAGCTTGCAGTGCTGTTCAAGCTACATTGTTACTACGCAGTTTCTACTCAAGAGAATTGATAAGGGAGATGTTTTGTGAACAGGAGAAATCTTGGAAGAGTTTCATTACATGAGAAAGCAGTAACTCTGTACCTTTCCAAGCAACTGAAATAGTAGCTTCTAGGGGCACTTACACATAAACCCACTTGAAGGGGCAAAAGCAGAGTCAAGTCTCAGGAAGTCAAGAGAAACCTGGTGTAGATATGGGATCAGAGACCAGGCTACAGTCTCTCTTCTCTGTTCACAAACTTGAAGGGATTTACTCTGACTCATGCATTTTCTTCAGTTGCTTTTGAGGGGCCTCTGGTTTTCCATCTAGTAATGGACAACATACACTCACAGCAGGAGATGACTGCCCACCTTTCTGTGTCTCTCCTGTGTGCTAGGAGACCAAAAGCAGAGGAAGAACCTTCAGCGTAAGTTGAGGTCTTGCTAGTTTTGCATCTTATTTTTAGTATTCACTTGCTGGTACACAAAAAAAAACCCCAGATATTTTAATGTCCTATTTTCACTTTATAACTGGATGTGTGTTTAACAGCCAGAAATGCGTATCTCCAGTCAAACAAAAAGACTGAACATCCAAATAACTGAAGGAGATTTCAGCTTCCAATCAGCCAAGATCCCTCTTTGTCAAATCACCTCTTCTCTGCCAAACATTCAGTCGCAGACAGAGAGAGGCTACTAAAAATATGCACCAGCGGAAGATGCTTTCCAGGGAAAAAAATTAAAATCTTTGCCTGAAATACAATTGCACCCACATAGCAAACCAAAGTCTGACTCCATGATCTGGCTGCCATACTTCTTGTGGTGGGATCATTCACTGCAGTACGCACCAGGGACACGTTTCCAACAAAATCTTGCCTTCATACAACTGCAGTCAATATCACTCTAACCGTGTCAAAATCCTTGTTCTTAACTTTTCTAACTTAACATTTTATAAAGAGAACAGTTCCATCCCTGTTCTTCCATGCTGCTCTATCAATTAGCCTCTTAAGAGCGGCTACAGAGACATCGCTTACTGGCAGGGCAGAGCTGTCATCCTCCCACCAAGGCCTCAAGGAGTCTATTCCCAAGCAGGAAAAGCTGTCACTAATAGCTGTGAGGAAGAAGATGGAGGGATAAGGAAATTAATCCCTTTGCCTTTCTAGGCAACCTGAGTAACATCCTTACATATCTGAGCATCTTGCCATTTATATCTCTTCAGGGTTAGCATGCAAAATAGGCATGATACCTTAGTTTCAATAAGAACAGTACATGCCCCATCCCTGGAAGTGTTCAAGGCCAGGTTGGACTGGGCTTTGAGCGACCTGGTCTAGTGGAAGGTGTCCACGGCAGAGGGGCTGGAACTAGATGATCTTTAAGGTCCCTTCCAACCCAAACCATTCTATGATTCTATGCCAAGAGGGGAAATAATTTGTTTGTGGCCATGCTAGACATTTGGACATGAGGAAATGAGGTGTATTGTAGGCTACAGTTTTCTGCCAAGATATTTTTCTGGATTCGCTAGCATTGATCTCTGCACAGGTTAACTTACTCTGCTGGTAGAAGGGAAATTTGTTTCCCATACCCCAAAGTGCAGAGCTAGGTTATTCTGCCAAATCAGCTAGTCACAACCAGCTCAGGTATCTCTGTGCTGGACTGGTGTCTGCAGCACAGACATTCATCACATCTTCTCAGGTAATAATAGTGCGTAATCCCTTTACCACGGTTCCATGTAGGAGCTTCACAGTACCAGAGCTTTGTTCATCTCTACAATCGATGGTTTTGCAAGGCCCAAACTACTTTGCAAGGATTGCAAAACATGTTTGAACTTGTACATTTTCCCAGTCACAAAGGGTTGCTCAGCCCCTCCCCCAGTCCCACAGCATGTTGGCAAGAGAGCAGGAAGAAAAGAAAAAAAAAAAAAACAAGAAAAAAAAAACACACACACAAAAAACAACCAACCTCAAAAACCCCCGTGCCATCTTGGAAATCAGTAGCATCTCAAAAACTGATCAGATACTTGTGGATGCATCCACACGTAATGTGAATTTGTCATCCTTGTGTATTCCTACATTCCCTTTCCCCCGTCGGTTTTCTTCTAGGCTATTTCTATATTCTAACTCTGCTTGGATGTTCATTATGCTCCTGGTGCAAGAGCCACACATCCCTTTCCATCTTGTTCTTGCCGTGCAGTTAAAAGTGCCTATAGATGATTTGTAAAGGCTTGCGACCTCACTGCAGTACATTTCTCAACATTAAGCTCCTCCAGCTCCCTGTTGATCCAAATCACTCTGAATTTTATTACCCTCTTTTGTATTGCCCAACTCTCTGACCCCATAGTTTATGGTTAGTCCAACCCTCCCGTTTCCATCAGAGGATGCTTCTCAGCTAACATTAGATTCAAGCCTTTTCAAGCTGCTGATACAAGAGAAACCTCCAAGAAATCCTGAAGGGTGAAACTGTGGAGACTAACAGCACAGAAGCAGTAAAATTGCTCCCTAGCAAGCATGATCAAAATGATGGATCTTGCCAAAAGTGTCAGTTGCCCAATTTTTATTCTTACCAAAGCTATAGGGTTTCCTTCACACCCTCTAATTACTCAAACCTTACTTACGGAAGGTGGTTCAAACAAACAAACACAAAAAAAAAGTTACAACAACGTAGCATGATCTTGACATACAAGATGTCAGAACCATTATAAACCCCTTTATTCCAGAATGATGTCTTTTGTGCTTACAGGCATGCTTGCTATTCATAGATCTACTGCTCAGCTGTTCCAGTTTTTAGTTCTGCATAAATGCCCACTCATTATGTCCAGAGGGTTTTGCCTGTAGCTTTGTGTTTGTAGCCTTGAGGCAAATGTCTTGATGGCTTAGGGAACTCGTAGGGAATGACCAAATAACATCGGATTTTCCACAGCAACAAAGCCATTATGGGACAGCATTTCTATGTAACAGCACCCTTCAGTGTGCAATCATTTTAACTAAGGATTTAACCAGGCTCTGGGGACATAACAAAATCACTTTGAAGCCAAAAATCCACAGTGAAATCTTAAGCATTAGATTTCTGAAATGCTTCTCAGAACTGCTTGAGTCAGGCAGCTTTGTCAGTTACAGTAAAACCAAGCGAAGGGGAAGGAGTTGTATGCACATCTTAAGAATGAATCTAAGTACTCAGACCTGCGCATGCAGAGCTGGGGGTGCAGCGTGCATTCTTTGCACGCACAGTTTTTTGTGGTTGCATATGGAGCCATCACAAGCACACACACACACAAGTCCTGGTTAACAGTAATATTATTAAGCACAGAATTTTAGCTATTGCTACACTTTCCAAATACGTTCCTCACAATTTTGAGGAAAATCTGTAGTTCGGCTGTAGGAGGTTACACGGAGCCTTTGTCATCCTCATAACCCAGGGAATCCAGAGCCTGAAATCTGGCGTATTTCAGCTGCCATACTCCTCACTGACTAAGGGTTTGGTCTGGTGGGTTCCTACTGAATTAGAGGTCTGTGCAGATCAAGCTCACAACAGAGAAAGAAGGAACACTTACGGTAAAAAGAATCAAGGATATAGCATAAGCACTGGGTAAAAAGTGTTGTGCAAGTGTGCTTATAGAATAGTTTGGGATGGAAGGGATCTTTAAAGCCCATCCAGTCTAACCCCTCCTGCAAGGAGCAGGGACATCTCCAACCAGATCAGGTTGCTCAGAGCCCCGTCCAACCTGGCCTTGAATGTTTCCAGGGATGCGGCATCCAGCACCTCTCCATGCAACCCATGCCAGTTTTCTACTACCCTTATCATGAAAAGTTTCTTCCTTATGTCTAATCTAAACCTCCCCTCTTTTAGTTTAAAACCATTACCCCTTGTCCTACCACAACAGGCCCTGGTAAAAAGTGAGCCCTGTGGTGGGTTGGCCTTGGACTGCAGCCAGTGACCCACCCAGCCGCTCTCCCATCCCCTCCTCGACAGAAGAGGAAATAAAGGAGATCTCTTACCAATTACTGTTACAAGCAAAACAGACTTGATTTGGGGAAAACTAATTTAATTGCCAACTCAAATAGATTTGGATGGTGAGAAACAAAGACAAAAATCAAAACACCACGTCACTCCCCTGTTCTTCCCAGGTTCAACCTCCACTCCCTCATTCCCAACTCCTCTACCTCCCACCCCCAGCCCACGCAGCACAGAGGCTATGGGGAACAGGGGTTCCTCCCTAGAGCTCCTTCCTCCTCACATTTTTTCCTGTTCCAGCCCAATTCCTTCACAGGCCACAAGAAACTTCTGCTCCAGCACTTTGAGCACCTCTTTGGGGATGGTGGGGCTGTTTCTCACACTTTTTCCCCTTGCTCCTGGGCAGCATTTTGCCCCTTCTTCCTCTGTTTTCACAGGGACTCCCGCAGTGTTGCTGATGGGTTCAGCTGTCCCTCACCTCTCCTCACAGAGGCCCCTACCACCCACCACCAGCACTGGGCACAGACCCCCTGTACAGCAAGTGAAATACAGGCTTTGGGAAGCCAAAAGGAAGCCTGGGTCTCTCTAATGAGGGAATCTCTCAAAAAGCAAGGGAAATTATAGCCAAAACCTATCAAAACTTCCTCCCCACTCTTTGCTCCGAGTGCCAAACTGCACCTACATGGCTCTACAGATGAGCTGGCTTGCAACAGGAGAGTCCCCCCCGTGCCCAGCCTGACCACCGAGAGCTGGAAGAGGAGCTCATGCGGAAAGATCCATTACTTGGATGGGGAGTGCATGAAAATAATTACATGCGGAGCAATCTGCGCAAGGCAGCCCACACCCCTCGTCCGCAGACCTCATGCGGGGCCGTCGCTAATGAGCTCTCTGTCGCAGCACATGAGAAACTCCACCGGTGCTTGGAGGAGAGGAGGCAGGACACCTGCCTGCTGCACATATGGCCACTCTCTCCCAACAAAGGCAGGGAATGAAATTCAGCTGAGGACAGAGCATGGAGTGCCCCGGTTCCACCATTTCTGGGAGAGCAAGAGCAAGGCACGAGCTTCTGTCTGGTTCCTTCTGCTCCTTAACACAAAGCACCCCAAGAAAGCCAGCATTTTACCCACATCGCTGAGGATGAGAAGCTGTGCTTTGGTCAATCCACAGAGATGTTAAGGGTTGGATAAGGGCTGCATTGATGAGGCAGGAAGTTGAAGCATGGATCAGAAATGCATGACTGCATGGAAAAATCGGAGGTGTACCGAGACAAGTGACCCTCTTTTATAATAAGGTGATGTGGCCCAGCACTGGAATGCGATGGAAAAGGGGCTCTCAGTCACATCCCTCCCCGGTTTGTAACCCTTGCACACAAGGGCAATCGTATTTTGACATGACTCAGAACAGCTAACTACAGAGCAGGAATTAATCTGACTGCGCATCTCGCCCCAGATACAGCATGATTTTTGCATCTCCAAGAAGGCTGGATTAATAGCAGCAGCCAGCAACATCACTGTCACAACAAGTTAGTGCTGCCAAGAGAAGTAAGAGGAAGAATAACCTCTATACTACAGAGGCTTACAAAATGGTTCAACCCAGCGGCATGGCTAGGCAGTGTTTGAGCCCAGCAGTGACTCACCATAAATGCTCACATGCTCCTCGCGCGCTGGAAAACGCAGCGGAAGCCTCCCCTCGGCAAGTTCTGCAACAGCCCCAGCGCGGCCAGGCTGCAGTCGGCACAGCCTGGAAGAGCAGTTGTGCGTTTTACCCTCAGCTTCTTCCCTCCCCAGGGACAGAATTTCCTACCTGCCCTGGGAACTCTGGATTTTAACTCTGATGGAAAAAAAGAGACAGGGCCTCGGGTTTGTTTGTTTGTTGTTTTTTTTTTTTTTAAGGGACGTATTTTTGAAAAAGGTGAACATTCTTTGACACCTTTCCCTTGTATTGCAAAGGTCAGCTAACACACACTAGAGGGAACACTCCCCCTTCACAGTGATTAAAAACAAAAACAAAGAAGTTTAGTTTTTTCCCATTTTTTGCCCTGTTCAGGCTTCATCAGTTTTCAGGTTTCTTCCTCAGACACAAGAACCTTCTTTCCTCCAAACTGCTCTTTTGGATAAGCTGGGAGCCACAACTTTTGTTGTCTATGAAGTACCTGGGACGCAGTCCCAAAGTTGCCTGCATATGATAGTCTTCCAAGCCTCAGAAAGAAGTACAGGACATGAATCAACTGAAGAGATTTTCAGCAGCCAGACGTCAAATCACCAGCTCTAGGAATCAGCTCTCACTCCCAGAAGCAGCAGCGCAGGCTGGTTTGCTTGACTTGTTATTGTAATGTGGCTCACTAAAGGGAGGATATTCCACAACATCCCGGCTCCAGCGCATCATGCAATAACCATTTCCAGCTTTCCGAGTGGAAGGTGTGTTGATACCGCTAAACACACGCTGATCCGGGCCATATTTAGGGCTCAGGGAACTGCATGTAGGAACCACTAGAAGGGACAGCATTCCTTGTGCCGTCCTGGTAACAGCAGTACGATCACACAGCCTGTCCTGGATCCGTGCAGGGACACACTTTAAAAGGCAGGGGTATGAACCCCAGGGAAGAACGAGAGGATAGAAGCAGAAGAGCATATAGACTCTTGCAAGTTAAATGCTCCATATTAGCACAGACATGGAGCTATCCTCCATGCAATTTTCTCTTTCAATGTTTGTGTATTTCCATGTTTTCCCCCCCACCTTGTTTTTAAGTTTGCACCTTGGTAGAAGGCAGACTTCCCTCTCCTTGACTAGTAATTTTATGAGACTTATTTCATAGGAGATGTGAAGGGGAGAGGGGAGAACGAGAGATATAATAAACATTTTTTAAAGTTAAAATTTTTCACTAGACACAAGTGCAGCTCCTTGTACAACCACTTTATACTGGCCATGCTGACAGTACAGCTTTCCTGTCCACGGCCCTCTCACCCCAGATCACAGTGCAAGCCCATTCACACCCCTCAACCCTCCTACAGCAAGCTGCTATTTGTTTTTCTAGACATGTCTTCTTGATCTGCAAAGTGCTTAGGTACTTCACTGCTATTTATTTTGGTAACAGTTAGGGGCCCTAAATACGTGCCTGATCTGACCATCGATACTTCAGATGTAGCTCACTGTAACAAGACAAGTTTTTATCTACTGCACCCAGAGCAAGTGGCTGGCACTGCCTTTCCATGTACATGGACATAGCCATGGACACCATTGCCAAATCCCAGGGAAAAGCTGAAGACCACAGCTTTGGGAGTCCTGCAGGGAGTGGTGGAGTAAGGGATTAGTAAGCCAATCCCTGCTAAAACAAAGCCTCTCAGGAAATCCAATATTGCTTCTCATTCAAGTCTCTTCATCACCTACATGTAGAAGGCTGTGCTGGAAGCAGTTTGGTTGGTTCAGTTAAACCAGCTATTAAAATCGTAGCTAGTTCCTTAAGCAACAGCTGAAAATAACTTCCAGCCAGCTCTGCTGCCCAGCCCGGCCACCCCATTCCCCGAGAGGGAGATGGGCACCTGCCCTACCACAGCCTGGGAGCCCCATGTGCCCCCAGGTTTCACACTTTTAGGGGAGAAGAGGACTGAATTTCCAAGCCCACATTTACGTCCAGGAAGCAGGGACATTTTTTGCCTTTTGCCCTCCCCAAAGCAGTGAAATTTCTCTGCTTTTTTTTTTTTTTTTTGATGCAACAGCTGTAGCTAATGAGGTCCATGGCCATAGTTACACTCTGGGATGTTTATCAGACTTTCACAAACACCAGCCAGCATTTCCTAATGCATCACAGCATAGACAAAGCCCAAGCTTTGCAGTTGCCTGGAACTTTTTCCCCCTTACCTCTAGATATTCTTCCACTAAAGAACTTGTACAGGATTAGCCCCCATGGGAAGCAGTAAGCCTAGCGCAGCAGACACGTACAGCTGAGCAACAAGTCACCCGCAGACGGATGCACACGGTGGCCTTTGCATGGCATCCACTCACTCCCAGCCAGCCAGCACAGGCCAAGTCTGCCAGCAAGGTGCATTTCTGGAGATCATAGGCCATTTACTGACCTCTGCATTAGCATCCCAGTTACCCACTGTAATTAAGCAAAGCCAGAATGCCTCAGTTTTGTGACTCGGCAAGCTTTGGCAACCCTCTCCATGCCACGGCCCTGCTGCGGAAGCAGGGTTTTCTCCTCCATGTGGCATCCAACAGGTCTGGAGAAACAGCTCTGTTGGAGGGGATGAGCTTCCCCGTCGCTGGACCAGTATTTGCTTTCTGGTTGTGGTCCTACCTCTGGGTTTTTGTTTTGCTCAAGTGTGTGCACACTGTCACAGATTGCCAGATTAGACAGTCGCTCTTGAAATCGTTTCAAACCCAATTACCAACACTGTCATTTTGGAAACCACAGGTTTCTGATATCCCATTTTGTAAAGCTCTTTCACCCATTTTCTTCCCTTTTATGCATAAAGGAAAAAAAAGTTTCCTCAGTTTTAATCTTGTAAAACACATTATGCAAATGGACGGGTTTTATGTAAGATGGTGGCCTGCGGCCATATCACCCCTGGCCCCGGCTGTGATCTCCTTACATCTCCCAGCCCCAACAGGCCGGGGCCTGCTCGGCGCTGGCTGCGAGACCTCCGCTGCGAGCCAGGTGCTGCCGCACGGGCGGCGGTTGGGAAGGCGGCCCCCGCCGCTCTGAGTCAGCGCCCACGGGAGCCCCAGCACCACCCACCCGTGGCCGCGCACCCACGGGCCCAGGTTGAGGCCGGGTCCCCGGGCGCAGAAGCTTCCGAGCATCCCCGTGTCCGGTGCTGCCTCCGTCGCTGCCTGCTGTGGAGGACGTGTCCAAGGTGAAAATCTCAAGGATTTTGGGACAGTGGCAAGGGAGAACGCTTGCCGTGTTGCACCAACCCAGGCAAACTGTGCTGCTTGAAGCAATGCAAACAGCTGATCGGGCTTTCCTTCGCTTGAACTACCCGAGAAAAATGAACGGAAAGGGAATCCCGTCATTGATTTAACGCCTTTCTCTCACCTTTTCAGCTAGCACCAACGACTCATTCTCATCTTTACCTCTCTGATGCAATTTGCTACACCACACCTTGCCAGCAAATATGAAAAAAAAAAAAAAGTCTTTATTTTAGCTACATTTACGTTGCTTTTTAACACCACAACCACGCAAGTCCTGAAGAATGCCAGGCAGAGAGCATTTTGACTTCAGATATTAACAAAGATCACTGATCGCTCTGAATCCTGGCCCTAATCTGGCAGTTTTTTCTGGAGTGAATCCCTAGAAACACTCTGCAGGACAATTAATAGGAGTGCCTCAGAACAGCCTTACCAGCATCTTATCAACTTTTATCTTCCACCAAACAAAGCCACTAAGCACAGGCATTTATTCGCCAGACAATACAAAGATTTCCTACTATTGGAGCTAGAAAACAGTACTTGAGGCTCTGAAGAGGAGACTCTACCGTTTACCTAGAAGCATGCATATTTTTTTTCCTCCCTTAACGCCTTCACAATGACCTCATACACATGCAGATGTACCCTGTCTGTACCCGCTGTTACCGAACACCCAGAGCAGACAAGGAGAAGCCTTACCTTTGCTGAAACCAAGGTGCTGGCCAGTCCCAGGGAAGGAGCTCAACCGAGCAGCGCTGAGAAATAAGTGGTTCAGGTTCATATCTGCTGCACTGCTGAAATCAATCAACCCCAAACCCCAGCTGATCCCTCTCACTTCATCAGGTGACCTCATAGCCTAATTCCTACATGTGCTTTAGCCTGGGCTTTTAGGAACTTGGATGTGAGGTCTACAAAACCTCTGCAGGAAGGCAAAAATGGTAGCTCTAAATAATGCCTCTGTCCACATTACATCTTTGCCTGGGTCACATTAACTGGTTACAGCCATTAAAAGCTATAAAATTTTAACTTAATATACTAAGACTTCAGTTGTGAAAAGGCTTTTTCCTCTTATGAGGGCAGGGCCAGAACTCGTCTGCAGTGATGTTTTCAATAATATCCCCACGGGTGTTTCTTGTTGGAGGCTGTAAAGAACCAGAGCCTCTTGCAGTGTGCTTATGGTATAGAAAATACCCGGATTTGGGCTTAAATCCCAAAGGTTACTTGGCTTTGGGTCTCCAATGTAAGAACCCCTGCTGAGATGTTTGGTGGTCTTTGCTTTCCTAGGACACACAAGGATATATGTCCAGGTACGGGACAGGGGCTTCTGGCGGTTTAGGAGCTGCCGTAGGTCTCACTGGCACGCTTCCTTTGCACCTACGTGCACCTTGATCTCTGAAAATGCACGTTTTCCTGGCATCTCCAGTTCTGCACATCCTTCAGCTTCTCTCATGTTTTCTCTGGATTTCACCACACCTTCACCTTAAATATAGAGCACCATTTTGGGGTAATTAGAGATTCTTAATTAATTAGAGTTATAGATTTAAGGATTCAAAGCTTGACAAATGAGCTCAGGTAAGTTTTGCTGCAAGAGCTGGAGAAAATTACTAGTCCCAGGCACCTGCCCTACCCCTCTGCTGGAGGTTAATTACTGTTTCTCTTGCACAGCCAACAAACACGTGTGCCTCCATCGCTCACTCCAGCACCCCGCTCTGCTCCAGCATCACCCAGCTGCCAGGCTGCGCTGGGGCACGGGCTGCGCTCTGCCTCTGCCCCCCATCCTCCAGCAGACGCGGTGGCCGACCCCATACCTGCAGCCCTGGCAGCAGGGCTCATGGCTGGAGGTCTTTTCCTTCACCCCTTGTGGCTTTTTCAGGTCTGAGATCTTCCAGTATCATGCAGAAGCGCAACAGCCTGACACAATATCAAGGGCATCTTATTACCCTACAAAGGCAAAATAATGCATTTCACTCAATATGCTTCAAAACCTGCACTGTTCATGTGATTTGGGGTTTTGTTTTTTCCCTTTCTCTTTGGAGCTGCAAAGGAGGGACAGGATGAGGACCCGGCAGAGGTGGTTTCTGCTCCCGGACTGACACTGTCCTACCAGGGGGCTGCAACTGAACATTTTCGCTTCTTTCTGCTTTAGCATCCCTATCTATAAGAAGAGATCTGGTGTAATTTTCAGCCTGGTGTAATATCAGATCTGGCGTAATTTTCTGTTGTTACCAAAGAGCTTTTTCAATTAACTAGAAATCAGTTTTTTATTGCAGTGATCAACTGATCCTCTTAAACTGATATTTTTTCACTCAGTTTTATGTGGTTTGACCTGGAAATACAAGGTCTAAAGTTCACCTAAAAGATTACTTCCGTTATTTTGTTCATCACTGTAGATCTCTGAACTTTCTGCTGTATTAACAAACAGGTGTTTTGAGTTTCGTGGCAGAGACCACAGGTGTCTGTATGATTACATGTCTTTAATTTTAAATTATGGGTAAAACTGTAGATCAAATGGAATATTCAGAGAATGTGTCATGGAATGTGTGCAAGGCCCTCACCAGAACCAGTTAAAAAGGGCTGTTTAGCCAAAAGAGAGGAAAAATGGAATATTTGTGGCCAGACCTTACACAACAACAGCCCATGGAAACCAGCTGGAGCATCCTTGTAAGACATGCAAAAACATCCAGTGAATGCAAACTGGCATCTGAAACTAGGAGAAAGCTTATTTCCATAATCCTATGAAAGTGAAAATGGAAGAGGGAGAAGACAGCAAATGATACAGAACGGGATGCAAGAACTTGTTAACAATATGGTTCCAGCGCAGGCCCCTTGTGATTTCAACAGAGGTGGTCATCCATGCAGCTACGTGTATAATGTGACGTTAGGCAATAGGCAGCAGCAGTGGCCAGGCACCATAGAAATGTTATGACAGACCACAACTGGTTTGGATAACGCGCAGATTTTGGAAAGACACGGTGGACCTGGCTGTGGCCAGGGGTTTCAGGAACAAATTTTCATTTGCACGGTTCCATATGCATTTCCTATGGCTCACCACCAGCCCTTAGGGTCACAATCCCAAGGGACCCCAGAGCGCTCAGCAAAACTGGCTCCAGGTTCCCTGTACAAAAACCTGCAAATATTGGTGAACAGAAACATGTTATACTTTTGAGACTTCTTTTAGTGAGAGGGAAGCATCTCTATCTGTAACCCCATAACGTTCTTTTAGTGAAATAACAGTTTTGGGACAAAATCTTAGCAGCACGTTAGTTTTTTCTTTTTAGAAAAAATGAATAAAATAAATTAAAAAAAAAAAATCAGGCTTGTCTAATAGAACATGTCCCAGAAGGCAGCCCAAGCCCCCTGCCAGGACCGAGGCCGCACACCATTAGGCCAAAATAACTACAAGGATGTACATAAACATTGCACGCGGGAAAAAACAGAGAAGGAAGGGCTGCAATAAATAAGCACAGCGGGCTATCACAGCAAGTTAGACCCGTTTCAAGATGCGTTGCTGGGTTTAGTTGTATTGCAAAAGTCTGAGGGAGCAGAGGAACAGACAGCAGTAGGGCTGCAGCCAGAAGAGACAGAGTGAGACAAAGTGTTGGTAAATAGCAGTGAAACAAGTGAAGGGTAAAGCAAAAACAGTAAAAAAAAAAAAAAAAAAAAAAAGTTAACTGAAATCAGTTCCTAAACTAAGACAGAAGTTCATTCTTCTTTCTTGTTTTCTCATGTATTTCTAGTTTTGCCTCATTATTTCTCTCTGAAGCTATGAACACTAGAAAAAAAAAAAATTTAAACTGAAAGCAACACTGCCATGAAGTCAGATGATTTAGTGAGCTGGGGCTTTGAACAATCAGGTTTGCAATTAATAATCTGTAACAGTCAGGGTGCCTGTCAGGTGACAGGGCTGCAAAGGCCATGCCCTCAGCTGCCGCAGGTGGAAGGACACAGCAGAGTTGCCTGCCACGGCTCCAGCACCGCCTGGGAAGACCCCAGCATCCTCCAGTGCCCAGCTGCTGCTGATGGCCAAGTGAGAGATGGTTGAAATATTTTCATTTTCCACAAGCCGCTTTTATACTGAGTGACATGAATTCAACTATGTTGTGGGTATGTATTAGATAATATTTTTGTAGAAGGCTAATACTTAAAATCATCTATTTCAACTTCAGAATTTTTACTTTTAAATCCTAGCACTTTAAAGTCATTTTCCCTTATATGAAGATTAAACCCATTATTTTTCTGGGAGAAGGGCAAGGGATGAAACTGGACAGTCATTTGAATATTCCATTTTCAAAGGAAATTGTGTTACTTCAGGAGTCTTACATTTCTTTTAGCCAGCCCAGAAATAACTTCTGCAAAAGCAGTAGTAAAAAGCATGGAATTTTGAGGATCAGGAAAAAGCAAATATCTTCCTATATGTTCAGATAAGTTTTTAGATTTCCCAAGAAGTTACTAACCTATTAACATTTTCCTTAAGATTGATAATTTCAGATGACAAACAAGTTCAGGTCAGAGTTTAACTGTTCTCTTCAGTGAATGGAGCAGAAGACATTGTTCTTGTTTCATATTACTGGCACAGCTTAAGGTAGTTGAGCCTCAAAATAATGTACCATCTAAAACATACAGTAGAGGAAAAGCATTAAGGTAATGGAAACTCAACATTTCTAATGTTCCAAACATATAAATAGAACCCGAGTCAGTACATTAGACAATTGACTGGCTTTGCTTGAATGCACGCAGGAATAAATGGAAACATCCTTATTTCCTATCCCAAGGGGCAATTATTTCAGAGCCTGGTTTTGTGCATTAATAAAAAGCAAGATTCCATTGTCTGGTAGCTAAAATGTCTTACTATATTTGCTGTATAAGCAGTCCAGCAGCAGAAGCAAACCCCAGAACTCTAGCATTGCGTTCTGTAAACGAGCTCGTACCATACCTAGCATATTTCTGTGTATATATAAATACAATCAATAAAAATGTATTATTGGAATGGTATATTGTTTGTATATTTTAGAAGCTCTGTTAGTCATCACCTGCCCTAGTTATGGTTGGTCCAAAATGCTTATTTCTCAAATGCTGAGTCTAACAAACGCAAAGACTGGAATGTCAGTCTTTAGGGGAAAAGGGGATTGGACTGCAACTCAAAACCAGCTTTCTCTCAGCTTGGCACTGATACATTCACTGATTTCTTTGAGGTTCCCTTCCCTTTCTTCTTCCTGCACACTTTTGCCTTTACCCTTCAGAGGAAATAATAAGAACATAAAAATGACTTACTAAGTATTCAGAAATTGTCCGTCTTGCCTCTTCTCCACCTCTGTGAAAGAAACACACTGCCGTGATGTGAACCAAATCCTTATTTGCAGTTATGTCCAGTGTCATCATTCATGTTTCCCTAGCCACACACCTGACGGGTTGATCAGGTGTTGAAATGCCAAGGACAGAATAAAGCCCAGGTTCATGGTGTTCCTGTTTTAGAAAGCACTGGAAAAGTGGTCTGTTTTTTTTTTTTCTTCCCCAGGAACGTTTGGTTGGTTATTTTGCATCCCAGACACCAAATGCCACTGAAAGCCTCAGACCCTGCCTCACCACTACCACACAGAGCACTTTGGGGACTTTCTGCAAAATGCTGTAAACTTCCTTAAATCAGTAAAATTGGGCTGAAACCAGATGGGAAACCTATTGAATTTCACATGCCAGGATTTTGCAAATATTTGTCATTAGAGACAGATTATTCTAATTAAGTCAGATTCACTAGAAGACAAAGCTAGTAGGACTGATTTTTATTTAGATGAAGCCTTGCAGTTTGTGTTTAAACTGCCTATTTAAATAGGCAGCTAGCATGGTAATGACATCTTGGGAAGAAATAAAAAAAAATTCTTGGAGATACATAATGTGTTTAATTGAAACCATTAGTTTTACTGGCAAACAGCTTCATATTTCTGTTCTGTTAATCCGAACAAAGTGCTGCAATTATGACTCAATACATAATGTCCTCTAGTGCTATTCGCCCCGTATTCCCAAAGTATAGAAAGAACACAAAACTATTTTCAGTTAACAAAACATTCCATGCTTCTATGCAGAATACTTTTATTATATGGTTATCATATACATCAGAATTATATTGGGAACATTTACAAATATGTAAAGATGGTTCAGAACCTCCATTATTCACATACACACTAACTCACACACTCATTTTGCATGTCTAGTCAGTTGTCAGGTGAATGATGCACAAAATTATTGCTTTGTGAACATACACCTCAGATTAGATTTAATCTTCAGTGGCAAGAATTGAGATATTTAAAAAAACCAAGTCTTAAATACCCTGTATAACATACCTGTGCATAAACCTAAAGATATGTTTAGCTTACCCATTACCTTTGAAATACTTACCAAAATTAAAATTTGAAACCCATTTATAAAAAAAAAAGTATTAAAAAGTTCACCATTATTTACAAATCCGATTAAATTACACATAAATAAATATTTACATTCAACACACTGCTTCCCTTAATACACATAAAGCCTCCCTGGAAATAATTTTTGGCCATAATAGGCAAAAAAAAAAAAAAAAAAAAAAGAGAAAGTTATGTGCCTATTCTTTCAAGTTTCCCCTCCAATTTAAAAACAAGACAATATAAATATGTGAATAAAGCTGCAATATCCTTAGACACAGAAAGTGAATTTTCTAAAAGCATTTTCATTCCTTATTAAAACAATACCAATATCCACTGCAGCCAACACTGCTGCAGTTTCTAAAAGCCTGAATATTTCCATAAAAATAAGCATGTCAAATGCCATCGGATAACTTTTAAGTCTAGCAGGATTTTAGTACTCTCCTATGGTAATCTGAAAATATAGAATAAAAACCAAATAAAACAAAAAAAAAAAAAACAACCCACAGAATAATCTTACTATTTTCAGGTGTTTATAAAAAAAATTAATGTACATAAATCTATATACCATTGTTTAATACTGCTTTATTGTTACTGTTGCATTTAGAGAGAATAAAACCCTGAAATTTTATCAGATAATAAACAGGCTTCCATCTAAAACCTGTATCTTAAAAACTATACAGGAAGCTGGTCACCACTAGATACTTAGATGTGGAAAAGAAATCTAAATATATCTGTATATTTCCATCAAAACCCCTTTATAGCACCACTTTTACAGCAAAGGATTTCAATACACTTGTACCAAGTACTTATCTTCAGGTAATTGCTTCCACAGATAAGGGATACTGCAGCTTTTAGAAAGACTTGTCTCATGGATCCAGGGGGAGTGAAGATCCTGGATAAGATGATGTTTTTCCCCTCCTTTCTTAAAAACAACCAAAAAAAAAAACACCAACAAAAAAAAAAAAAAAAAAAAAAAAAAAAAACACCAAAAACCCCAACAAATCCCTATGTTCCCTCCCGGCAAGAAGATCCCAGTCTGCGCTTAGGAGGAAGAGTTTAAAGTCTGGTTTCTCTCCTTTTACTTCCTGTGCTTATCCATTTTATCAATGGTTTTGTTGGTTTCTGCAGGGCTCTGGTCGCCAGCGTTCATGTACGTTTTGTCTGCTATTTTTAATGCTTCATTTAGGTAGTTCTGGACGGATGTCATGGCAGCGCAGATGGCAGCACTCCCAAAGCCATGTGTGATCAGGCTAAAATGAGTCAAACAGCCCTGGATGCCAGGGTCCAAGATGGGACTAGGTCTCGTGTTTCCAAGAGGAGTTCTGTCCTGAGTGAGGAGGTCTGTGAATTCCTTACAAATCTGCCTGCAAGACACAAAGCGATCACACTTTACCCCATGGTGGGAATTTATGCAAAAGCAAATAAATAAATAAAAAGAACAGAGAAAGCCCGTATCAAATATTTGGCAGTTATGTGGGAATTAAGAGCTTTCAGAAATCCATTACTCCGTCAGCAACAGTGTCTAAAATTAAAGCCTATTTCTCAGCACCGGTTTTTGATGAACGTCCTGTTGTATCTATGCCACAAAAACACATGCACCGCAAAATAATCTCTCTGCCTCTGGTGTCTGGCACTCTGCGCATCATTTGCTCTAGATTTTAAGGGGAGAGTGGGAATTTAGGGCTAGTTTCTATGAGAACTTCCACAGCTGCAGTCCAGTGATTTAGAGAGACTGAAGCAGCTGAATAGGAGATTTGGTTTGGTAGCGCATATTCTGTGTAAATTCCCTTCCTTGACAGAGGCCTAGGCCCTGATCCCGCAGACGCTAACACATATGCCTGGCAAAACACGAATGGTTAATAACGCTCCAGCGTATGTTGTTTGCTGCTTGTAAATCTGTCCCCTTGACGGGATTTCACGGGAGCTGAGCAATCTTAACAGCATCATCGCTCTATGAGAATTTCCCAATCACAAACATCTTCCAAAAGATCGTTATTAGTGCCAATAACAATACCAGTGATGGCAATGAAGAGCGGAAGGAGTAGTGCTCAGTAAAAAGCATAAGGTTCAAGCTATGGGAAAGAGAGAGACTGTACTTCTAGATTTCTAACATATATTCTTGTAAAAAAAAGGTCTCTTTTTGGGAAGGTTGGATTAATTCAGCAACAGGAGTGTGTTTTGCACACCAGATCTGAGCCCGAAGTCAGGGCAACTCTTCCCAGCAGGCTTTTCTCAGATCCTCTGCAGAGCCAGGGTGACTTCAAAAGCAAAGAATTGCCCCAACCCCAAACCAGAAAACATCTCAGACCAGAACAAATAATGCACTAAAGCTTTGTAAACCTCAGCCTGGGAAGGCTGGAGGGGGGAGGGGACAGCAAGCACCCCAGCCACCAGTTTTAGACAAGTGCAGCTCAACCCAGGTATTTCCAGACAGAGACCTGTTCAGTACGTGGGTTACGTACCGGTCCAGGCGTCTGCAGGACAGCTGCTCCTTTACCCTTCCTCCTCCTGTTTGTCAAGCTTTGCAATAGGAATTTCATTAACTACAGGGACTTTTCACATCTACCAAAGGCTGGCTTTCACTGAACTATGAAATTCTTCAGCCACAGTTGTCAAAAGGGACCTCCACAGTTTTTGATTCCTGCATCCCACGGAGGAAACCCGCATGCTGCCATTGCCAAAAGTTACAAGGACACGGCAGCGGAGTGTCCCTTGCAGCCAGCACGCCCTCCAGTAACTCTCCCTGGAGATGCCCCTCTGGCTGCAGATACACAGAGGGTGGTGAACCATCTCCTCCTCCCAGTTCCGACACTGGTTCACATTCCCAGGCTACACCTGCCCTCCAGGTCCTCAACGCTGTCAGACCTAGGGACACCTTTTTCTTAGATACAGCTGTCCTGGTATAGGACTTTCTGAAGTTTTTACTACAGTCAGAAGAAGAAAGAACAGAACTAGCACAAACTGTTTTAGAGTTACCATACAAGGTTGTTATTATTATTGTTGTTTCAGACTAAAATAACTGCTGCCATAGTTGAATTCAAACCAAAACCAAATAAAAATAAATTCATCTCCCTGATTAAAATTACACATGTAAACGTACCAAAATATCCTCAGTCACAGATGCTCATGGTCAGACAAAAACATCTTTAAAAAGGAGAGAAAAAAAAATCCGCCAAACTTACTTTGCAGCAAGAAGCATATTCTTTCTGTTTGCCATTTCATTGCGGCCCATGTGTGGTCTAGTTAAATATTCAGCCACTGCTTTGGAAGGAAACTCTGTCTCACAAACGTAACCAAAGTCACGAGCAAGATGCACAGCTTCACCTGGCGTGGGTAAAAGGGAATGCTTATTAAATGTCGTTACATCTATTTATTATAAGGCGATCACTGAAATTAAGCAGAGTACTGTGAATTTTTGAAGTGCCTTCCTATTTTAGAAAGGGACACTGCTATCTTACCACCATACCACTCATTACCATTTTCCAATTAATAGATCAGTGTTTCTTTTTAAGTTTGCACCAAGGAAAAAAAAAAAACAACAAACCTATATGGTGACTGTTACAAAAACTAATTAACTTGCCTCTATAACTGGAAAGAAAAAAAACTCTTGTCTCTATCCAGATTAACTGTGCAGCAAAGACTAGAATTCAATCTATATCAAAATTGTCCACTGATATTAAAAAAATACCTGGCAACTAAATTCTGCTTCTATAACAAAGAGTTTATCAGCTTAGTATATATATTTTCTAAATACTTGCTAATAAACATTTTAATATAGAAAATAAAACTGTAAGGTGTACAACTAGGCCACTTTCTTTTTTTAAGGCAATTCCATCAGGCTTAAAAGAAAAAAAAAAAAAAAAAAAAGATTGGCATGATCGGTGCATTACCTGTAATGTGCACGTGCGCAGGCACAAGCTCTCTTAAACCCAACTTCCAAAGAAAGGTTTTAAATGGAAGTTGCTGTATTATTTGAGCTGATGTAGAAGCGAAATAGCAGTAAGGTGTCTTTAGAACATTTTTCACTTTTCAGTTGCTGCTTCTGTTCCTGTTAAATTGTACCACTACAAGGACCAGCTTTACACAGAAACACCGACCAACCACACACGTACATGTACACACCCTCTTCCAGCCAGCTCAACTGATAGAGGGGGTCCTCATGACACGTTACAGGTTAAAGGGGCTCCCGTTTCCTATCAGGAAGTCAAAAGCTATAAATCTCACTTTATATGCTTGTTTATTAGGAAACCTTCTGAGGATACCACGAAGGTAGGGCCAGGCATTGGAGTCAGCTGCCTCAGACTTATTTTACTTTTCCCCATAGGGAACCAAACCCACGGATGTGATGAGTTTCACCTCTTTTTCCTTCTCTGCATGTCCCTGCACACACTCTCACAAAAACCGAAACAAACCAGCTGCCTCAAGAAACACAGGATGGAAAAACATGCATTTTAGAGACCCTGGCATACAGAAGTTACTGCATCCCTGCTGGCATCGTGAGGAAGAGGAGCATCAGCTGGGTGTGTGTAGGCAGGGCTCTGAGGCCGTGGACTTAGCGACCAGACTTGAAGGGAAAAGAAGGGGAGAGGAGCCCCTCAAAGGCAACACAGCTGTTAGCTGCTGCAATGTCCCCATCGCACTCATTTTAAAATAAACGAAATCTCTCTATTACGTTCATTGACTTTCTAGCCTTTCCAAGCTTTTCCTCGAGGATGAAAGCTGTACACAAGGGAAGAAAAAAGTTTATTTTCAAGACACGTTCAAGACTGACCTTCCACCAAAGATGTCAACAGTGTCACATTTGCAGCTTTCCTTCTACCAGCAGGAAGATTTAAGCCAATTTTATCCAGTTTTTCCCTTAATGATCTGCCACCATTTTTAGATTTGGCTCTGTCGTTAAAAGACAAAAAAAAAAAGAGGCCTTATTTATCTTCTGGGAACATTTACTTTTTAAAATGAGAAATTCCAGTTACTGACATTCAATAGGGTTCTACTGAGGGGGAAGATAAAAACCAGGCTCTTTTCAAGTGACCTACTTTTAAAATACTCTACTACAAACCAGCCAGGATGAAACACAGCAGAGGTCAAAATCAAAATGTTTCAGACTGCACCATCAAAACCAACAGCTGTAGAACGATCACAAGCCAAATTAAGCGTACACAAAAAAGGACATATAAAGTGTCCTTGTGATGATTAATCAAGACCACGAGATTTAATCCAAAAATCATTCCATGGGGAGACAGTTTGTCACAGAAAGCTCCATGAACCGTTTTTGAGACAAAAATCCAACTTTAAACAGGGAATTAGAATTGCTGTCAGAGCTGTTAATAGCACTTCGAGAAGTAGCAGAAGTGCAAAGAAGTTTTATTTCCAAAGCCTATTAGGATTCAGTGTTGTTGGGCTTCTTAAAAATCAGAAATTTGCTCCAAGGTTTTCTTAGCTCCTGGTTGTGCTAATCTGGCTGCTCATGCACACACAAGCACAAAGGGAAAAAAAAAAATCCCCAACAATAGAAGCTGTGGGGATGGCAGCCTACCTTCTGAGCACTCCTCCTAGCAAAGAGGCGTTGAGACACTCGGGGGGCGAGAGCCGCCTCTGCACTTCTGCTACTGTCACTTTGTATTTCGACGTGGAGCTCAGGAGGGAAAGTCTCCCCGGAACCGAACAAAACACTTCATTGGGGTTGATGACCACTCCAATTAATCCGTCCTTTTGGCAGGGGAGACTCAGAGCGCTGTTTTTCGTTAGGGAAATGGGACCTGCGAGGGGAGGAGGGAAAGCAGGTATTTTATAAAAGGGGAAAATAAATAGGAAGTTGCAAGTGAATTTCCATTCTACAAGAAAAGACCAGGAGACGGGATTTCGTTTTGCGTTAAATGCTCGCCTCACCGACCCCCGTCCCCAGCATCAACCCGCACCGCGGGCGCGGCTGAACGGTCCCGCAGCCGCTCCTGAGCCACAGCGGCACTTCGGCACGCTGAACTTGAAGGAGCTGCCGTGCACAACTATGAATACTGAGAAAAAGCACGAAAACAAGCCTCGGGAGCAGCCTGCCGCAAGTTAGCAAATCCCTGCTTATAAAAAGCCCGATACAACTACGGACTCCAAACCGGCATCCTTCAGCTGCTGCCAAAAACTCCTTCCGAGCTGGGGCAGGGAGAAGTCTCCCAGCTCCTGCTGGGATTCGTCTTCCACCTCGCACACGCGGATTTAAGAAACCGCCTTTGGAAAGTAATCCCAACCAATTCAACAGACAGCACGACACAGAGGGATGCAGCCCAGGAGAGAACCGAAAGCAAAACGTTGCTCGTTAGCGGCTTCAGCCTTTAGGTGAATGGGGACAACAAAGGATTTGCGAGGAGCAAACCACAGATCCAGCTTTTCCATCCCCTTACCAGTCCGCCCAGTTAACCCCCAGCGCTGTGCTGCGGACTCCCAGCACCGCTGGGAAAGGGTTAAAGCGCCGCGCTCGGCCCCGCTCCCCGGAGGGGGAAAGGTTTTGCAGCGGGGCATCTGACAGCGAAATTATTCTCCCATGAGCTAAAGGCAGCAATCAGCGCTCTGACAAACACTTCTGCTTTTCCTCAGTTAGGTATTTGTTTGAAGTCTTCAGAGGAAACTTGCACTGATTTTTTTTTTAGAGCACAAATTTGTTTAAAAACAAAAGGAGGAAAAAAACCCTAAATGACTGTAAATTGAGTCAATACGTCTTCCTTCTTCTTTAAAACCTCAGCTACAAAACCATTTCGATTAAGATAAAGCGGAGCAGGCTTATGCCAGTGAACTCATTCCCTTCAAGTCTTGTAAAGAAGGGGGGGGAAAACCCCAAAACAAACAAACAAACAAAAAAACCCTCAAACTGTCTTCGAGTGCTAACAACACCACCAGAAGAAAAAAAAAAAAAAAAAAAAAAAAAAAAAAAAGGCGCCCCATGTCACTTCACGCACACGTATTCCAGGGCAGCATTAAATTCGGTCCAAGGTCCCGGTTTCCATTAAAGCCACGCAGAGGAGCCCGGTGTCACCCGAGGAGCCTCGGACGGCGTGAGAGTGTCATAAAACCCCACTCCGCCTTCCCGATCCCGAAGGATCTGCCTTTTGCTAAAAGATAATAAGGCGTCAATTCACCGGTGCGTCATTAAACTTTTAACTATTGACAAGGGAAAGTAAACCGCGGTGCCACCTTACTGACCTTTTCTAATGACTGTCTGGTCATGCATTAATAAGTGTTGATCTTCCACGTTCTGCAAAGAGAAAGGGGAGAAAATTTTGCACCTCTGCAAGCTGAGAGGGAAGAAGCCGGGGGCTTTTGGGACACCCACCCCCGCGCCCCCATTTTAAGGGCAGAAAGGGAGAAAAGGCGGGTCTGGCTCCCAAGATGGGAATGGGGCAATGAAAGCCGGGATGTGCCGAAGGGGCTCGGGCATCCCTGCCAGCCCATCTCCCGCGGTGAGGGTCCGGGGGGTGTCTTACCTGCACCTCCTCCATCTGATGGGCCATGTCGTGCAGGCCCAGGTTATCGGCCAGTGCGGAGGCGTCCAGCCCGTGCCCGTGGGGCAGCAGCAGCTCGGACCGCCGGTACGTTTCCCTCCGGCCGCCGGCTCCGCCGCTCTCCAGCGCCGAGAGGTGGGGGACCAGTCCGGGCCGGCCGTGAGGGGGGGCGAGGCCGGGGGGGTCCTGGCTCTGCCGGTTAGGCCAGGGGCTCTGCTGCTGGCTAGGAGGGGGCGGCGGCGGCTGGTGGAGCGGGTTGATGGAGAAGGGGTCCCCGAGGTGGGAGTAGGGGTCGCTGGACTGGGAGTAAGGCAGCGGCTGGTACGGGGGGGGGAAGTAGGGGGGCTGGAAGTCGGAAGCTCCCGAGTGGGAGAGCGGCGGAGCCGGGCTGTACAGGTGCTGGCTGACGGCCGAGAGGTGCGGGAGCCGCGGGTTCCCGTTGCTGCTCCCATCGTGCCGGTCCTGAAAAGCACAGAGGGGGGATGGGAGGGGGATGGCTGGGGGGGGGGGGGCTGTGGGGCAGCCTAGGCCCGGGGGGTCGCATCGGGGGGCTGCAGGCGGTGGCGCTGGGGCAGAGGGGAGGACGGAGCCCAGGGAGTCTTCTCCCAGGAAACCAGCCCCGCTCCCAGGGAAGGGATCACGAACGCCCGCCGCTCCGCTCAGCCCCAGTCCCGCAGACCGACCCCGCACTGGTGCGACTCATCCGCGCAACCATTAAAAGATGAACAAAATCACACCGGCGACGCAGCTCCTTTTCTGCCGCTCTGCCCCGACTGGGGAAGAGGTCGGGGACTGCGGACCCGCTGCCCTTGGGGAGCGGGGCCCCGGGCAGAGCAGGCCAGAGACCCTCGGCACCCCGCCCGTCCCTCCCGGGGCCGCGCAGCCCCGGCCCGACGGCCGCTAGCCGGGCAGGGACGGACGGCGTTTCTCTCCCTCTAGCCGCCCCATCTCTGCTTCTGCCCCGGCCTCAAATCTCAGCAGTCAAAGCGTAAATGTCTACACCGAGCTGATCCAGGGATTTAGCAGCTTCTGGCTTCACGGTCATTAAAATAACAGGGCCGGTTAATAAGAGGTGAATGGGGTCCCAATGGAGCGTGAAGCGGGGACTGCGGCTCGTCTGCGGGAGCCAGGCAGGCGGACCGCGACCGATGGAGCCGGGGCGGGGGGAGCCGCTGTTGGAGGGATCAAAGATGGGGGGGAACGACGACACGCTCCCGCGGAGGAGGGGGACGTGGGAAGGGAGCCCCGGCCCATCCCCGCAGCGGCCGGTACCGCTCCTCTGCTTCTCCCGAACGCGCCCCAGGCCGGGGGGGGCCCTGAGGGGCTGCGGGCTGCCCCCTTCCGCCTTCGGCTGCTGCTGCGTCTCAAACCCACTCCACGGGGGGACACCACACCCCCGCGGGCTCCTTTCTCCTAGACGGGGCTTTCACCGGCGTTTTACTGAAGAGTTCAAAAGAGTTGGGGAAAAAAAAAAAATCGGATTTCCAAAGGGAAAAAAAAAATAAAAAAGCAACTCAGGGGTCTTCGGGAAGGGACCAGTACCGTCGACGGGGGGGCCGGGGAGGGGGGGGGGAGCGGGAGAGCCGGCTGGGAGGGAGCGGAGAGGGGGGGGCGGCGGTCGGGTTCCGCGCTGCCCCACGCCGGACTTCCCCCCCCCTTCCCCAGTCTCGACCCCTCTCCGCGCTCCTCACCTCGCAGTCCTCTTCGTACTTGACATTATCTGCTAGTTTCCACAACATGGCGTCCAGCCTCCAAACCAGGTGTGCGGTGCCGAAAACAGGCGAGACCTCAGCCCCCCCCCACAGGCGGTAAATCCACGTCGGCGCTGGGGAAGAGGAGCTGCCCCCCGGACGGAGCTCAGTTGGCAGGCATGAAGGCGGGTGACGGACTAAACCTCCGCGCTGATGGTCACTCGGGTTTTTTTCCCTGCCCAGACGCCCTTAATGGCAATAGGATTATCATAACTCCTCCCCAGGGACGGCTCGGCAGCTGCGGCCGCCAGCCACTCAGGAGGGAGCGCGCAGCCTCAGGCCACTCCTTCCGCGCCCGCGGAGGGGTGGGGAGGCAGCGAGGAGCAGGACCCCCCACCCCCACCCTGCGTCGGGGGCAGCCCTGGCCCGCGGGGAAGGGGTCGTGCGTGGACAACCCCCCGTCGCACCCACGCTGCAACCAAGCTGCCTCCCCCCAAACCCCCAAGTGTTGTTTCTTTTTTTGTGGGGTTTTTTTTTTTTTCTTTTGGAGGGGGGAGCTGTATCGAGTGTTCCCCCTCCACGCGGAACTTTACTTAAATCCGCGTGGGCAGGCGCAGCGCCGATGCCCCCACACGCGGCGGGTCTGGCGGCTTCTGGGCGAAATAAACTCGGAAAAAGTCCTTGCAAAAGCCAGAAAGTCCAAGCGCCAGCCTGAGCTCTATTTGCATAATTGTCAAGAGTTTGAATTACTGATTACAACTTGTAAGCTACCAATGTTTAAGGTATAATTTACTTAATTATCCGACAAGATTATTGCAGTTGTGTTGAATCCCCGGTAGGTAAAGCAGCACTGATTCAGCGCCCCCGATTCGGGGCTCTGTGAATTGTACCAAGGGTTCCTTGCATCATTATTATAATTTTTTTTTTTTTTTTTTAACGAAAATCCCGCCTGTCTTATCTTTTCGCGCAAACTCGGGGCTGGAGAAGCAGGTGGGAGGTGAGACAGGCATTTTCGGACGCCGTGAGCACACTTTCATCTAAGCTCAGAAAATACTTCCCTGCCAAATTGCTACCTTTCTGCAGCCATTTGATCTATGCAGTTCTGCGTGTCAGACAAAATGAACATCGTTTTCAAAAGCAACGACTTCTCCCAGTGTTTTAAGGCGCATCCGGATCACTGCTCATTTACATGAGAGGAGCAAGTGTTTGTTTATTGTGGCGGGGACAAAAGCTGACCCTGGACGGTGCGAGGACCGCGGCTATCGCAGTGCCCGGGGACGAGCCGCCTCCGAGCTATTAAAGGCCTGAGATTTAAACCAGTTCACTCCCCCCACTTTTTTTTTTTTCCCCCCTAAGGATCAGGGAAGAAAAATAACACCAGTAATAATGATAATAATAATAATAAAAAAAACCCAAACACCACCACCACCCCATTCGACTAAATGAATGATCTAAAAATAAAACTGAGGAGGACGGGGGGGTGGAAGTATCTGCTGGAGGTGTTATCTGCCTTATCTAGCACGCAGGTGCTGATTTGCAGCAGTTGCATTAAGCCCATCAGCAGCAGGGACTCCGCATTATCATTTTTGGTGGAGTCTCTATTTATTTATTTATTTATTTTTAAACGGCGGTGTTTTTCTTCCAGGGATGTTTCTTTGAAATGCAGTTCGCGAGTGTGCTTGCGCTGCTCCTGGCGTCATTAAGACTAGGAATCTAAATAATAAAAGACAGGGGGAGCTTAAAGTTCATTTGTATTAAAGGGACAAGATGGATTTAGAAAGAAACGAGGAAGGGAACCGTCGGGCTTCCCAGGTTTGGGATCAGCTCTTCTTTTCAAGAAGACCCTGTTTTATACAATGTTGGTCATGTTTACCATAACTTCAGAAGCCAGATTTTTCTTTCTGCTCAGAAATGTCACCCAGAGGCGACCACAATTTTCTCATTCTTTAGAATTGTCACGGTCTGAGCACCTTCGTTTTGTTTCTTTTGGAATCGCGAAGACGAAATCAGTTTCATTATTTGTTGTGTTTATATGAATAATATTTACAAATAGAGGCGAGGAAGAGGATGAGGGATTTATAAGAAATTACCTAAACAAGGAGACCAAAATAAGCACTTGGCTTCCTAGCAAGCAAACGGAGAGAGCAGAGAAGAGGCTGAACGCGGAGACGTTTGGGACAAACTTTCCCGCACATCCACTTGCTCCTCGGTCTCTGCTCGCAGCACGGGGCTGCGGGCTCCGTGGGGAGGGGAGTGGAGGGGGAGGGAGGGCTCCCCCCGCCCCGGCCCTGCCGAGGGATGCTCTACACAAACGCCGGGGCAAACGGCCCGGCATCGTGGCTCGGGCCTCTGCGGGGGAGTATGAAGGGGAGGACACACGCTTTTTGAGCCGCTGCCCCTCCGAAGCGTGATTTTCCGCAATTCTCCCCGTTTGCACCGCACCCAGTTGAAGCGGGGCTGCGGCGGGGGGGGGGGGGGGGGAGGGGCCGAGGGCCACCTGCAAGGCGCAGCGGCAGCGGTGCCCTCTCACGCCCGGCCAGACTCTCCCTTTCCAGGGAAATTCCGGACACGGGGAAGGCGCGGGCAGCCCAGGCTGCTGCCGGGACACAGCACCTCCCGGGGTCCCTTCGAGATGCGGTTCAGAGCCGTGCGGGAACCGGGGAGGTGGCTCCTGGCAGGTGGCTGCTTTATTTAATTATTAAAAAAAAAAAAAAAAGTTGGTGCCTGATTTTGGGGACATGCCTTGCTTACGAGAAGAAGTGCTTTCTTGCTTCGTTTTTTTTTTTTCGGGGGGACCCGAAGAGCCCACTGCCGAGCCTCTGTCCCGTTCAGTAGTTTTCCTATTTGGCAGCAATTAAAAGAGAGCGTGGGGATGCTAATTAGTCACATCCCTCTTCCTCTAAAAATTATTTACACACGCATGTATCTGTGTCATTAACGAGGTTGCAGCAACCTGTCCGGATTGTCGCCCCGGCCCCCGCAGCGCTGTACAAAGGGACCCGCTGCCGCAGGAGCCTTTCCGCGTAACTGCCGCACCGAGGGGCTCAAAGCGGGGTGCCCCCCCCCTCCACCCCAAGCAGCGGACCCCACCCGGGCTGTGGGGCAGGACCCTCCCACCGCAAGCCCAAAGCTGGGGGAGGAGGGCAGAGCCGCCCCGGCCGGGCTGCGAGGGGGTTCCCGCTGGGGCAGGACGGCGGGGGGGGGGGGTGGTCCCGGGACAAGTGCCGAGGTACGTACTTGCCAGTCGATCCTCCCCAGCAGAGCCATGGGGCGAACAGAGCCGCGGACATCTGGGTGCGGAGCACCGCCCCTGCGCACCCCCATCCGCGGCCCCCCTCAGCCTGCCCACCCCCTTTCCAAATCCTGGCCCCAGCAGCCACCCGCCCCGGGGAGGGGACGAAGAGGCGGCGGTTTTCCCCGGCCGGGCTCTGCTCTCGGTGGCCGCCCCGCACGGACCCCGCGGCGGAGCCGGCACGTCTGAAGGATTTTGCCGCCGATCCGCCGTTTCTCCGCCCTTTGCGGCGCCACGGGGGACGGGGGTGGGGCGGGGTGTTTCGCCGCGGCTGCTCGCACCGGGAGTTTCCCCGAGCGAGGGGAGCCTCCTCCCAGCCCCCCCGGGAGGGCACCGGCCGCTGCGGGGGCTCTGGCTCAGGCCCCGCGCTGCCTCCACCTGCCCCGAGGCTCCCGCAGCCCCGGGCTGGCAACGTCGGGCTCAGGCAGGGCCCTGGGCACCCGCACCAGCATTACACCAGTATTACACCAGTATTGGAGGCTGTGAGCATGCCGGCCCCAGCAGTCCCGGGGTTTGCCCCCCAGCAGTGATGGGGAGCGCAGAGGGGACGCACCCTCGAGCGCTCATCACCTGCCCAGCTCCTTCCAGCCCCTGCTTCTGCAGGAGGTGAGAGGAAAGTGTGCCCACACCACGGCTAGGTATTTTTTTCCCAACCTATTAATTTGCTTAATAAACACGATTCCAGCTATGTTTTCTTCCTGCTCCTTCCCGATGGAGCTGGAGGAGCGGAGTCCTCTGGCCATAGCGTGCCGTGAGCCTGCAGCGGAGAGGATGTGTTTAGCAATTCACGGGCAGAAGTGACAGACTTTGACGCCAGGCACCTTCGGGCCCCAGGTTAGATGCTGCATGGCATGTGGCAGAGGTTCAGCAGCGAAGCACAGCTGCCTCGGGCTCCTGCAAGGAGTTTCTCTGGCTTTTGTACACAAGAAATTATGTCAAGCTGGATGTTTCGTGGCAGGAGATGGATACCTGGGAGGGATGGAGCTCACACGAGCCTGCCTGCAGCCACAGCATGGGACAGGGACAAGGAAGACCCAAATTCCCAGCCTATCCCTATCCTTGAGGCAGGGGATGACCACAAATGCGACTGCAGCTGCATTTACCTCAGTCTCCTCATTCATAAAACAAGGGTAATAATCCCAGTGCTGGCGAAAGCTGGGTTCTTACCAGGTGGGACCAAGGGTGAAGTGGGAGCTGTGGTCCCCAAGACCCTTGCACCTCTGCCCAGTGACCCTGAGGCACCTTCCCAGGGCTCTGACATTTTGCCTGCAGTGGTGTGATCACTCCGTGCTGGAGAGATACACTGATTTTTTTTTTTTTATCCCTCCCATTATATGTCCATTAGAAACAGCAGTGACATGAACTTCACTGCTGTTAGCCGGTGTTGCCCCAAAGGATGTTGTTGTTGCTGGACTGTGTGTAATTGCACTCAGTTCGTTAATGCAGGAAGCAGACTCCACATCAAAAAAAAACCCCAAGATCAAAAACCAAAAATAGTCAAAACACCACAATGCTAAATGTGATATCAGGATTCATATATTTAGTTAGCCTTTTTTTTTTTTCTGCAAGTAAGAAGATAAACAGGTTCTTGGCACAATATACATAATTCATGCTTTAAAAAATAAAGCCTTGGTAGATCATACATTCCTACAGCTAATTGCTTGTACTACAATACGGAAAAAAAAATAAAAAAGCCCCAGTACCAAGAAAAGAAAGAATCCCATATGCTAAACCAGCAGAAAAGCAAATATTTCAAATACAGATGCAAAAATGAGCTGAAAAAAAAATTGCTCAGCCCAGTTCAGGCTGTAGTTAATACAAATGCTTCAATATGAGCCTGCCATTCCTTTTGCCTTTTTAGAAAAAGAAGCAGGCGCTGCCACTGAGCTGTACTTCCACTGTAAAAACATCTCCCATGAGATGCTCTCTCTGTCCTTTCCTCTGCGTTCAGGGTATATGCAGCCTACCTGATACCTCAAGTGATACACCATGTTTTAAGAAAGCAACTGCTGGGGCACAACGGTGATGGTTTGGGGAAGGTTTCTCCACTGAGAGAGACGGGCACCAGGTACAAAATGTCTTTTCCATCCCCAGCTTGGAGGGGTCCTGCAGCCTGTGCACCTTCAGGGAATCAAGTGTGTTACGCGTACTTTTTAAAATATCCACTTCTCCATGTACATCATACATACATACCAACGTGCACAACTTTAAAATCCTAATAGAGAAATTATGACCACTTGCAAGGATGATTTTGAGCACAATTTAAAGGAGTTCAGTGGAGATGCAGACAGTACCTGTACAGTAGGAAAGGAACTGACAGAACAGCCAGATGCCGTATTTCTAGTTACCTTCCACTCTTCAGTCCTTTTAAAGGGGTGATGAAATCAGCATACTAACCTCAGTGTCAGGGAAATGGGTCATGTGAGTCGAAGCTGAGGATTTTCCCTGCAGGCAATTTAAATAAGTAAAGAAAACAAATTCAGTTACTCTTTTACTTCCATAGCCCAGTTTCTTGAGAACTCCTAATCCCTCTAAATAGCCAGTCTTCCCCCAAGTCCTCCATCAAAGCTTGGCTGGATGAAATCCAAAATGTGTCACGTACGAGAGAAAAGCTCGGAGGGACAAAAAAATTTAGAGGCAAATGCAAAACTCCCAAACTCTTTGGCCTTTTTATCACTTAGCAGCAAAGCAGAGCACAAGGACACTCTCCTCCCTTCCATATCCCCGTTATTAGGTGACCACAGGTGTTCGCTTAATTGTGATGCACTGGAAAATGCAGAGGGTTTGGTGGTACCATGTTTCCTCTTTTGTGGTGTTTCTCCGTCGCTGACACGCTGGTGAGTGGTGACTCCATTACTCGGCAAGATGAAGCAGAGCTGTGTGGGGAAAAAAAAATTGAACTGCTGGCAAAAATTACATCAGTCAAAACTCTGCACCTAATGCGCTCTGTCATTTATAATCATGCTAATAAGGCACCAGTGAAGGGCTGTCAGCATTATCAAATATCAGGTGCCAGCAAATACCTCCAAATTCTTCCAAACCTGCTCCAAGCTGTGTTCTCAAGGACTTGATTTAGCAGGTGTATTTGCAGAGACAGGAGTCCAGGATGATGCTGTGTGGTTACTGTAGGAAGTATATGCAAGGTCTGGGATTTTTAAAATAGATCTATTTTTTTCCAGGCAAAATTATTTGCAAAACTTCATGCAGCACTACTGCTGCAAGGGCACAAAGGAGACACTCCAAGGTGAAAGAATTTGCACTACTTAGAAACCTGCTACCTATGTAGGGCTAATTGCATGCAAGTGTGATTTCAGAGGGACGCAGAGTTGGGATGTTCAGATGATTTTTCTTGTATCAAAATCCTGCACCCTTCTCTATTCAGTAATAAAATGGAGGCAATACGACTCAGGTTGTTTCAGTTCAAATCTGAATTCAGGCAGCATTTCAAGCATCTTCATTTTTGGGCTTCCAGCCTTTTCTCTGTCATCCCGTTTCCCCTCTGCCTGCACACACACCCCCACACTCCAAGGTTTCCCGTCACGGCTGTTACTAACAGAGTTTTGCAGAGGAGCACTGCTGCGATCTGGCAGCTATGGCTCTCCACACCCAATCCCCAGCTCTTTCTTCACCTGTGCTACCTTTCTACCAGCTGAAGCAGTGAAAAGTGCCCAGTGTGTATCAGTCCAGAGAAGTTTAAGTGCCATAACAAAGGTATGGATTTCCAACCTCTGACACAGTTGTTTCAGGAAAGAGCCAAGAATTCCCATCCCATGGGATTTAGGAGCCACACTCCAGACACCACCAGGCAACAAAGTGCAAGCAGCTTTAAATCTCGTACTCCTAGTACAAAAATCCATCACTGGAAAGCACTAAGTCAGTATGAAGTCACTCTACCAACGCAAACACATTAAAAAAGAAGCTGACATTAACATGGCAGTGGTAGTTTTATGCTACATAAAATGTCTTTTGCCCACACCATTGCAGCCAGACCTGGTCCAAGCTGACCCTAACCATGTGCTTTGACTGACTCAGCAGAAGGGCAGCCCTGGGTCCACACCTGTTCTGTTAGATGACTTGGTGGTCTGGAGAGCTGAGCTTAATGACTCTGGGAGCATGGCCTCGGCGAGCAGGTGAGGGAAGCCTAGGAGTGGCTTCCTAGAGAAGAGCTGCTCTCTCCCCATGGGGTGCAGGAAAATTTTGCTTTGGGGAGCTCTGGGGCAAGGGTCTGTCCAGGCATGAGGGGGAACGTGGAGGGCAGGGGAGGCAGTTTTTCCAGCTGAGAGTTGTATTGGTGCAAGATGGATGGTTGCCTTTGAAAGTCATCCCAGATGCTGAGAGGAGAGGAGCGAGGCCACCACTTCCTCGCGCTGGGCTGCATTAGAATTGAAAACAATCACAGCAGCTAAACAAAACCAGCTCAGCTGAACAGATGCAAATCCAGCGGCAGACATGGGCTCAAACCAGGTCAAGCTGCACCCATGCAAATTACAGGTTACCCCAGAGCAGCGCGTGGTGTCCACAGCAAGGGTGCGTGCTGGTGTGCTGCCAGAATGACCCCAGCTCCAGCCGGGATCCAGGCTGTCAGGCAGTGCTTGCCCCGCGGGGGGGAACCTGGCAAACTGCCCTGCGCCGGTACGGCGAGGCTCTCAGGGTAAGGGTCTGTCGCAGGTCCCCTCGCCGAAAGTCAAATGCATCCCTCCTTGGAGACTCTGCCCATACAGCCATGCAGCAAAGCTGCAGAGAGAAGACTGACTAGCCCGAGGGGAGATCTGCCGGTATAGCCAGACCGATAAAGCACTCCTCTTGTGTAAACACAGAATACACCAGCTAAAGTGCTCTTCTGTCAGCGTAGCTTATCCCAGCATAGTTTTGCCAAAGGAATCCTCGCTTGCGTTTCAGCAAGACTGTAAATCTGTTGCGGCGTGATTAGGAGCCGCTCAGAGCAACATCACCGCAAACAGCACAAATCTTTTCGCCAGTTCAAGTTTGTTCCCAGGTTTCCAAGGCACAGTGGTGTTCTGGTGGGGCAGGTATCACCTGCTCTTTCCCAGCCAGCATATAAAGCCACCGCAGCCACCACGGTGGCCAGTAAAACACGGCCACAAGGCCAAAGCCCCCCAGAGCCCCCAGTGCCCTGGGAGCGCCCAGGCTCCTGCCCGTGCCCAGGGCACCAGTTGCCACTTACACCTGTGGCTTCTTCCGGCAAAGTGAGCCAAACCTCATCAAGCCCTCAATGCCTTCTGGAGCCCGAACCTGGCCCTGCTTAATAATGACGGCATGTAAATAGTCACAGGGAGGCTTTGCAATGAATGGGAGGGAGGGACGAGTTCACGCTTCTCCTGCCGCAGCTGTTGGCCAGTTGTGGGCTCCCAGGGCACTGGGCGAAAGAGCCCCAGTCTATTGACTGGTCCATACAAAACTCTGCGCTAACTGGGGAGGGGAAGAGTCTGAGTACTTGCTTTTTTAAACCCTGAGCCATCCATTCCTAGAAGCCATGCCTCAGCCTTTCTGGAGAGCGTGTTGTGCCCGTGAACCTGGTCAGTAGCGCAGACCACGCCTGTGCACAGGCCGGGGAGAATTTACATCTTCAGCAGTCTGGGACCGGCTGAACCTCAGCCACGCTCCGCTGGCCTTCGCCAGCTCTGCACTACCGACGCACGTAGGCAGCATGCTGTCTTCCTGTCCTAAACGTTTGGGGATGTGGTATTTCTTTGTTTATGGTGAGGAAGCAGGAAACATGGAAATGTAAAGCGTATCTACGAGCTACAGACACCTCCAACTTGCCCTGCCCCTGCCCCGAGCTGGCCAGATGTGATCTGGGAGCTCCAGGAGCCCTCGCAGGGCCTGAGACACCAACTCGCTACTGGAGCAGGCACACCGGCTCCGGCAGAGCAATGGCTGGCGGCCTCCCAAACCCGCTGACACACGGAGCCAGCTCAGAGCAGGCACAGAGAAAGCTCAGTCTCTGCAGACATGCCCAAGGCAGGAAGGCCGTGATGGCGAAGAGGTGATGCCGGCTCTGCCGAGACCTGGGCTGCGACCACAGCCTCGCCTCGTCCCTCGGACGCGGGACGTCCCTGGGCAGAGGCTGCGGGCTGTATCGCCCTGTTTAAGCTCTGCAAGTGGATCATGGCACACAGCTCCCCACGCACACACCTCGCCGGCGGGACCAGCCCATGCCAGAGACCTTTAGGCTCCAGTCTCAGGACAGTCTACTGTCTACCTGAAGCATGCAATTGATGCTCCTTGTAATTTTACCAGAGCTGGTGCCATTGCAAATGCCATTCTTATCTACCTAAGTACAGATCCTCTCTTGAGTCGTTAACAACGTAATGTAGCAATTTGTTACATAAGCTCATTAAGTTTTTTAATGTATCTATGTTAATAGGAACATAAATATGGAAATCTTAATTTCAAACCAGTTTCTGAAAGCATTAGCTGGGAAAGTAGTCTGAGAAATAGCAAACACGACCTAGGAATACCCGGGGATTTATTCGGGGTTTAGGTATTGCTGTGACGAACAGAGCAGGAACGGGGCTGTCAGGGTGCCAGAGTTACAGAGCCGATCCTCGCTGCTCAGCTCAGCGACCCTTTTTTTCTCTTAGAGCAGGTGGATGACTAACATAAATAAAAGGGCTCTGGTTCTCCAAAGGAAACAGCAACATTGACTGAAGCCCAAGCATCCCCAACGAACAAATGTAAATAGCAAAATGCATTAAAGAAGGGTTCAGCTGTGTTTAATCCATATTCACTTTCAGCATCATTTATAGTAGTAAATACTTTTTCAGCAGTACTTGTGTTTGGCTCGCCCCCTTTAATTTGGTGGTTTAACATGGGAGGACGTTTGAACACCTCATGATCCTTCCCCGAAAGGAACAGGACAGTCACCGAGCTCTCGGACCGGGCTCCCTCCACAACACCTTCACCAGGAGCGGCTGTCTAAGCTGTGTTCATTACACAGGCAGGTGAGATGTTTATACTGCTATCGATACATCACCATGATACTCAGTGCCTGCTGATGGAAGTTAATTCTAAACGACAATGCTATGAAATTTGCTGCTCCATATTAATTTCTATGTAAGGCTGTGCTGCCAGAATATGCCAAATCCAGTCTGAAGGCATCTGGGTGCTAGATGAGCCAATTCCATGTCCACATTGACACAATTTCCCCCTGTTGGTTCAATTTTATTTTATTTTTTAAGGGGTGAACTGGCTGGGGTAGTGGTGAAGTGCATACCAGAGCAGGACAAAGCACCATGCAGGTGTACGTGCTACACTACGTGCTCTGTCTCAGCAGGGATAAACGTGTCTTTGCACTCCCGGTGCTCATCGGATGCGTGATGCTGGGCACTGCAGCGGTGCCCGGATTCACTTACACTGGATGTGGCCTCAGGCTGCTCTTCTGCTGACAGCTGCACCAATGCAGCTCACCAGTGCCAAAAAGAGGCAGCACTTTCTCTTTCGTCTCTTCCTTCTCATTTTCTTGGGTTCCCAGCAGCAGTTTCCAGCTCCTGGTATTTGTTGGACCCCTCCACACATTGCTTCTGTTGTGTGAATCTTCTGCCAGATCAGAGACTTGTGGCACATGGAGACCAGGCACCCAGCAGCTGGCTCCAGCCCTCAAGTCCTCTTACTCCACAGCAGCTTCTGCGTTGCTTTTCCATGCCAGCCACCCGTTAAAAGGCACTTCCCTCTCCCATTGCCTTCCTCGTCAGGAAGAGGAGGCTGTTTCTAAAACTCAGCTTTTTTAACAAGACTTTCAACATGCCACAAATATTGTAAAACTCCTTGGATAGGGAGCATCCCCTACAAAAAATACATATATATTTTAATAGGGCACGCCTGCTGGCAGACCATCCTGACCGGCAGACGAGGGCGGGTGAAGGATGGGGACTTGCTCCCGCTCTCTCACGGCCCCAGACAGGCCGAGAAGAGACCTTGGCTCAGCCCAGCCTGGTGTTGATTCCAGCCAAGGATTCATTGTCTGAGGCCAGAACCTGTCCCAGGGTGGGAACGTGCTGTTCTGAGCCCTTTTCATCATTCCCAGCTTTTATAAGCTCTTTCTGGCGTTGGTTGGAGATACCTGCCCTTAAACCCAGCCGTTTCTAGTCATTTCATTTGTGAAAAACTTTCTTCTGGTGTAAGGGAGACTGGGAACACTGGAGCCCAGGGCGGAGCGCAGCAGCCCCGGCACGCACCCAGCCTCCCACCCCACCGCCGGCCTTTCACATGCAGATGCTGCCAAGTGCTCTGCAGCCCCCACCCCTCAAAATGGCCATCTTGTGTCATTGACATTGATTGTGAAATATTTCAACTTGTTAATTAGGCAACAATGACCAATGGGAAGGGCATTTCCTGGCTGTTAACTGGAGACTCCTGACCTCGAGGTCAGTATCAGTCACCCAGGAATTATTAAAACCTGGAGGAGGAGGAGAAAAGCAGGGTGAGAAGAGCCAAATCCTCATCTTTTAAGGTGGCCAGAGCTTCTCCATCGCACCACCCAGCAGAGCAGGGGCAGGAACTGGGCTTTCCCTGAGCTGCTCTGGACTCTGCCCTTCTCTTCCAGTCACTTCCATTTCCCAATTAACCTCCGTGCTCATGAAGACATGGGACATCAAATATTCAAGGATTATCTTTTTTTTTTTTTAATACGGCTAAAATGCGAAGACTCAATTAGCAATAAACTGGGCTCCTGCTGGGCCTGTATGTACTAATCCCTCCCCACTTCTAAGGGAAAGATTTACACCTACTCTTCTGGTTTAAAATTGGGACCTTTCTCCCATTTCACCATGGTGCTTGCTCTCCTCTGCCTTACAGGTGGCTGCGTTTCAGTACAATGGCTTCTCGGGCTTAATTAAACTAAACTAATGTGAATTACTGTATTTCCTAAGGGGTGACCGTACGAAATACTGTGTTTGTGTTTCCACAGAGCGAAGCACCTCTGGTGAGAGGGCTGCCGGCAGCGCGTTAACCTCTTCAGCCTGGCCCTGGGCCAGAACGCACGGGCCAGGTCTGAAGGACAAGTAGCAACAAAAAAATTAACATCCCCGTGCCCTACTTATCCACACAGGATTTGGCAAACGAACACCACTCCAAATATACTGAGAAGCGAGCGAAGAGCCAGAAGGGAGCACAGAAGGAGTCAGACTGACGCGGGGTGGGATCTCCCCTTTTCCTTTCAGGGAGGATGCTGTTGGTGCCTGAGTGGTGGCCCAGTCCCGTCCATCAATACTGGAGTCACCAGCCCGTACAACAGCAAAAAGCCAGAAGCCTGACACTGCGGCTGAGGGACTCTCCCTCCCTCCTCCAAATCCAGCATGTATTTCTTCAAACTGATCTAGGCAAATCCCCTTACGGTTGGACCTTGGTAAATGCAGGCAGTAAAAATAAAATAAATAAGAGAAGTTTATTAGAATGTGCACAGTTGTTAAAGGCAGAGCTGCTGCATCTCTTTGCTCGTGTACGGAGTTGTCTAGAAAGGTTTGCCAGTTCCCAAGGACCTCCGTGGGTGACCGCTCAAAGACCTCTTCAGACAAGTAGTAGGAAGTGGTCGTACACAGACTGTTAAGGACTAGATAGGATGTTTTAAATTCACATCCTTAACCCAAGGCAGCTTTCATGGTCAAGACTAGCTTTTGACTAAGGAAACAGTGATAAGATAATGACTTAGAAGAAATTGCCAGGTTCAGAGCTTGGAGCGGTCAGGCTTTTGGGGAAAAAAAAAAATAATGTAAAAGCTCGGCCCAAAGTTTTCAATCCTTTTTTGTTGACCTATCCTTGGCAGATCTGCCAATAGGCAAGGATTACTGCACCCTGCTAGAAGCAGGTAGAGCGGGGCAGCACAGAATCTCTGTCCTCAGCAGCCTTGCTGAGAAGATGACAACCTACGGATCCTGCAGCAGTCAGCTTTGGCCTGCAGCCTCAGCTACAACATTCCTGAACTTTATCCATGCTCCCAAACCAAGCTACAATCTTGGGCAAAGAAAGAGATATGAACACAGAGAAAGCCTCACCTCCATCAAAAACCATGAGGGTTAGCACTGGGTACCGCGCTGCTCTCTACCTGCGGACAATTGGACAACTCTCCCTGGAACGTTTCCCATCAACAAGGAGCCAGATATAATATTGAAAAATTAACACATTCAAGAAAATAGATTTTTTTTTTTACATAGTATTTCCTATTCCTTTTTGCCCGAGGGATGCTCTGAGCAGCCCTGTTTAATACGCACCGTATCCAAATGATCTGTCAGATCATCTCACCTGGATATGGGTGCAAGTCAGGGTGTTCCTCTCCTTTCCTGTCCAGCTTCATCTCCCATTCCCAGAAAAAGCTGGAAAGTCCTGTTATCCTGTCTGGTGAACCCTGATTATTTACTGTGATTTTTCAAGCCGATCATGATATGTTGGCCCCAGAAGTACTAGAATATGAGTGGCTTTTCCGGAAAGCTTCTTGGTGATAAAAATTCACTCCTTTTTTTCCCCCAAGTGATACCGTTCCCTTGGGTGGGTGTGTTAAACCAGCAACACCAGCAGGAGAATGAAAGGACCTGTTATACTCTGGTACAAGGATGTTTTCCCATTCTTCATGAGGAGCATAAAGCCCTTGAAAGTTATAAGGAATCATACAAAGCAGGATTTATGTGCAGCCTAGATTGATGAGCTGTACTACGCTACCTTTTAAAAAAATCACAAAGCGCTCCACACCCAGCACAAATCAGGGGAATAAAGGCTTTTAACAGACAGTGGCTGCTTGTGAGTTCTTTAAAAAATATTCCATCCTGTGCCTACAAAAGGTTGGTGAGGAATTTACAAATGTCCTAATCCCCCTCTAATCCTTTAAAATGCCCAGCTCTGATTGCACATGCTGTTTTGTGATTATGTGTCTTCAAGGGCTTGTTTAGATACTTCATAAGAGATACCAACTTACTTTGTCATAGAAAGCCAAAATTTTTGATGTATTTTGATTGCACTTTACATTCTTCTGAAAAGAAACATCAGGTCTGCTTGGAAAGGCGAGCTGTCTCCATCCTGTCTCATGCCGCTGCCACAGCTTTTGGGGATGACCGGGAGATTTTCTCCGTGGAGGGGACAACGTACTTCAAGTTTGTGGAAGGTGCAAGCAGAGGAATGTTCCTCTCCTCGCTCTCTGCCCCATCTTCTCCTTTGTGAGTGAGGCCGGCAATGGCTCATCTAATTTAAAAAACATTTTAGGACATACGTAGAAAAAGCTCTAGCGTATTATGACAGTGTTTGGTGGTGCCTTTAGCAAGCACTTAATGGAGACTACGGCTGTTTTAAGTTGTGTGTGATATTTCTATGTGCACAGATAACCAGGGCAGAGCCGACTCTTAACTGCTCATATGTGTTTAATTAGAGCTGCATTTTTAATCCTTTTAATTTGTATCTCTTTCTTAATAACCTCAGCTTGGCAAAGGTTGAAAAGGAATAAGTTTCATTTGAATATTGGGTAAAACTCGGTAACAGCAGAGCGGATTGTTTAGCAGAAAGGTTACAGCACGCTCTTGAAAGACGATGGGTAACAGTTTGGCTCCATTAAACTCTGTAGCTAGCTAAGCCTAGGTTTTTATCCTTTGAAAATAATTTCAGAGAAGCTTAATACTGAGCCGCAGTGCATTTTTATACCATCCAAGCTTGCTATAGGAAGTTTAGCTATATCAATGGGGTGTTATTTGCCTGTAATCTCAAGGCAAGCGAGATCACAGCAACATAGATTCGTTTTTGCAGTACAGTTCTGAAGTCTTAATGCAATCGCATTCATATTTAATTTTTGCCCAAAAGGAGAAAAAGTCGTTGCAGGCTATTGCAATACCTGCTGATGAAGCATCCTCCAAGGTTAAAAAAAAAACAACAGGAGTGCTCCAGGCTGAATTAGTGAAAATAGTTTCACTGATCTCCAAATCTTGAACCCAGAGCTAATAATAGAGAGGAATTAATCATTTTCTCAACCACTTGCTGCTTTGTTTCAGATAATTTTAAAACTTCATTTCAGAAAAAAAAAAAAAGACCTGTCATTAAATACAGTGTAACTTGAAAAGAAGAGCAGATAAAACCAGCAAGATTTAGTTGTAAACACTATCGTGAATTTTACCCAACGTACCTCAGCCCCAGTCAATATCACAGGCAGGCAGAGCAGAGTCCTTGGCCAGATGGCTTCTGGTTTAGAAGAAGCAAGGCAAAGGGATCATGTAAAAACACAGTGACTTTCAAAGTGACATTTTGGATGCATGCTATGGCATAATCTGTTTCTTGATAGTTTTGCTGTGCCATAAAAATCCAATACTTTGGTGTTAAAAATGACCACCCTGGGGAATTGTCTGTGCCCTTCAGACACTCAAACTCCATCCAGAATACGCAAACTGGTATGTGCTGGCTTTGGTGTATCTGACTAACTACTAATGGAGGCCAGTTCTCAGCATGTTTAATTTTGGTGGTCTCCAGACATTTCCCAGCAGATGCTATGGATCACCATACAGTGAATAAAAGTTTATTTTTCTCTGTTATCATGTGCAGGTCACTTGGAAATAGCCCATGAACCCCAGAAGCCGCTGCAGCTGGCTGGAAAGCAGCAGTGTAGGTTAAAAAAATGCCGAGTGTAAAAACAATGGCTTAATTTGTGCTCTGGCAAATCGCAGCATCCTTATCCTCAGGACAACTATCATGCCAACAGCAGCAACACAAGCGTACAAATAACCTCGTTTTTCATTTCTGAAGATGTAAGGAGATAGCCCCATTCATAGACAACCCTCAGCCCAAGTCTCGGCACTGAAGCTGCTCACCGCTCCTTCACTTTTGATATGATTCAGTGTGAGTTCTTGTTCCAGATGCAGAAGGCTCACTGCTACTTTCAAACAGCATTCCCTCCCCTGCGAGTGCCGGTGCCTGCACTTAAATTAAATATAAAGGCATGTCTCTGCATGAAACTTTTTGCAGCTGTTGCATATCTGCATTAAGTGATCTTCAACAGTCATTGTGTGAGCAGCATGTCTGCACCACTTTTGTTCTCTCTGACTACTCCAATTTTGCCTCGGATTGTTGTGGCCACAGCACCGGGATGTTTTGAAATCAATAATCGGTGCTCTGGTCAAACTTCTTGCTCAACATTGCTCCATGTCTGTGCTGTCCGTGTTTGATGGGCTATTTCACGCTGGGTATTATATGATACTTTCCAGAAGGCATCAGAGTGCTCAGATGAAATTATATAGTTTTCATAATTCCTTTTGTTCATCCCATCACTCAGTTGTTTTCATATGGACCATCTTCTGACATTGTTGAAGAGCAGGGATAATCCTTGTGATCATGAAATGTCACCATCCTAGAGAAAAACCACAGAGCTTGCCACAGCAGCGGAGGATTGCAATGTCTTTGTGTGGAGGGATACGGGGCTATTGATACTTGCAAATACCCTGATTCCACTTCTACTAAGAAAAAGCCAACTAATGTGATACTGAGAATTCAGCTGTTGAGGAGAAGCTTTTCTCAAAGAGACAAAGCTCAGAGTGGGATTTTTGCAATAAGACATACTGCTACGACATGGATAGGGGTTGGGCCAATGCATGTACCATCTTACGAGATAGCAGGTGGTATGAACCATCTGCTGTCCTTGTCCTGGGTTGCAAAATAGCTTGTGACAGACACAGCACCTTCAGAATCACACATTTGCTAGCACAGGGGTCTCAGAGTTGTATTCTGCCTTTCCAAGTACAGGTGGTGGTAGTTGGCCTGATCCTTCTGAAGTGAAACAGCAAAGAATTTCATTATTCTTGTTGTTTGGCCATGGAGTTGTTCATCTCTGTCCCAGTTGCACCGACAAGCACAGCTCCAAGAGAAGCATCCGGTGCCGAGGTGAACTGACAGCAACACGTGCTGTCCTGCCATCGTACCAGCAGCAGCTCCTGAGGACCTGCCTCTGCCCTTTCTGCTGTTCACCTTTTCCACTGCACCTCCAAAATCTGCACTGCGACTATCCACCTTGGTTAGTGATACAAATTCTTTGAATACCTACTCGCCTGGAATTCCTTTTTCAGCAATATTATTTAGACCAGCATTCAAACCAACGTTGTCAGCTAGACCTGAGTCACAGCGCAGTGGCAGCTGTTAGGGAGGAAACAGGAGGGGATGACATCTACTCACTTACCTGGCCAATAGTGCCAAACCTTTTTTTAGTTTTTTAATTACTTTTTTAAAGTAACTTGGTGCTGAGTGCTGGAATCTCTCGCAGACACAGCCTGGCTTCTCCTGGTAACAGCAAATTCTGTAAACTTCCCAAAGTTTGGCCTGGAACTGCCCAGCACCTCTACCAGATGGTGACACTGCCTGGCAAGCACTGCAGCGCGGGGCCAGGTGCACAGCGCTGCCGAGCCAGCAAATGTGGGAAGGGATGTGAGTGCGCTCCTCCACTCCAGGAGATACACACATTCCAACTTTACTGCTAAATCATCCCAACTTAAGCCAGTTCCCAAAGCAGACCGGTAACGTGTACTCAAACACATGAGAGGGTTCACATCAAGCATTGCTTCCAGGTGGAAAGGTCTCTAGTTTGAGTGAACACAAAATAACCAGAAGGATGGGCATGGAAGCTAACCACCACCGAGTGCGAGAGGTCTGGGCAGTCCCACCAAAAATGCAATCTGCTTTTGTTGGCAAGGTGACTTCCACCAGGACAGCATGCTAGTGGAGCACCTGGCCCTTCCAGGACGGCGCTGTGCCGCTGCTCAGCAGGATGCTGTTTGCTCAGACCTCTATGGCCGAGAGAAGATAGAAGCAAAATTTACCAGACTGTACCATGACCAGTTGTATCATGCGGTCAACACGAAGGAACATGAGCAGAGCAAGTGCCTCCCCAGTGCCCTACTGCCTGAAATGGTCTGAAACCACATGCTAAGGCCAACAGCTTCAGTAGGACGTCAACCTGGCAAGCCAGCCAGATCCAAATCGTTGTGCCATCTTCTCAAAAAATCCTTCTCTACCTTTGATATGTTAATCTGCATAAGGCAAATTCTCCCATTAGAATATAGTCCATTCTGGTCTCCATGCAATCTGCATTATCCAGTTCAAAGTTAAATTAAAAATCCCAACCTGTGTGAATGTTGCAATCACATTATGAAATCTGTAAATCTATTTTTAATGTCTTAATGCTGCTGTAGTTGAACAAGGCAAATAGACTGCTGCATTGCATTTGCTTTACACTTTTTTAGATTCTCATGCACTAGTTAAATATTCACTCTGCAGTGTTTGCATTTCCAGTACTGCAGGACCCTAAAATAGAAGACGAGTTTTTCTTTCCCTCTTTTGCTTTTAAAATTCCAACTACAGGCAACTTGACATGGGGATCTCTCCAAATCAGATGTGGAGTACTAAACATTGCAAGGAGAACTGCTGAAAATGTTTCAGAGTAATACAGGTGCCAGAAAATAGGATTTTAATCCCAAACACGCAGCTATTTGCAGAATTTTTAGGGGGCGATGGAAGCAAATATTTTATTTCATTTCGAATTTAAGATATATTAAATGTTAATTCTGAGAGTAGCTTGTTTTTAAGAAAGAAAATATTTGAACGTAGCTGGAACAACTCAAGCAACGGGCCCAGCTGAACTATCCCAAATCAACGTTTTACAGAACATTGCTAGGCGGAGCAGTTTGCGCCTTTCGCTCTGATCTGGAATGGAAACAAGTTCTAAAGCACTGGGATTTTCTGTGTAACAAACCCTCTATTTTCTGACCAACTCTCTGAGAAATCAGTGTATTAAACAGACAAATAAATCCTGCTGCTTTCACCTGAGAGTCACCCTGTTAAAAGACGGGCACTGTCTCCCTGCTGTCTTCTCCCTCTAGAGATGCTTTCCCCTTTTTGCTCTTTATTACTGTTAGTATTTATCCACCCATAATTACGATACTTTCCCTGATACTAGGTGCGTACAAACTACATACGTATGAAAACAACTGAGAGAGAAGGAAAGGACAACAGATTTATCCCGTGACCAGAGGAAGGAGGGCAGACACTACGGGAAATTTCTGTGCTACCAGCCCTTCCGCAGCCGCTCCTTCTGCGCTGTGTGCAGCGCTGTATCATCATCCGCTTGCAGCGAGCTGCAGGACATCGCTGCGCGTTTCTGTGGGTGACAGGAGGGAAAGCTTTAGCCACGCTGTTATTAGCTGCAGCCATTTATTAAGCTTGAAAAATGGAGATGACTTACAGCACGGCTAGGGAGTTTCGGAAACTTTGGGCGGCAGAGAAAGCGAACAAGGACGTTTCCAAGGGAAGAAGTTCGGCTTTGGGTTTGGGAGGGGTGCTGCCGGGCCGGCTCTGCCCTCCCAGCCTCGCCTCCTCCCGCATCTGCGGGCTGTGCCTTTGGTGCCACCGCATGGAACATCCGACCGAGTGCAGCTCCGGCTCCGGCCCTGCCACAGAGGAGGAGAGGAGAAAAAAAAAAAAAAAAAAAAAAAAAAAAAAAAGACTTTTCTTAAGGAACAGACGCGGTTTGGTGAGCCAGCCTCCCGCGGCGCCAGCTGCGGACCCCGCACCGCGATCCGCAGGAGATGCGGTCACAGCACCAGCGATCCCGCCCGGGGATGCTACAGCCGCCCCTGCGCCCTGCCCCTGCTCCGCAGCCTGCGTGCACCACCGCACACACATTTTCCAGGTGCTCGTTCTCAGGTAGCGGGGGTGTGCGACACTAAATATTCACCCATTCGCTCAAATTCCAGCTCTTTCCTGCGGTTCTCAAACACCGGAGCTGGGATGCTTCTGCCCATCGCCCCTGCCCGGCTCAGCTGGCAGCAGCTGCAGCCGGTCTGAGGGTGTTCAGTGATTCCTGGAAGAACGGAAAGATGCAAACAGAATGAGCTGGGAGTAGCTTAAATCCCAATGGAGATGTCAGTGGCTGCAGCGTAAGAGACCCGACCAGCCCAGCACGGCCACTGCTGACCGCAGGTCAAAGGCAAGCAGGTTCTGTTCCTCTGAATTAAACAACAGCGCTTGTTCAAATATTGGGAAAGCCAAGAAAAAACACGTTCCTGGAGAAACAAATCCTGCTGTACTGGATCAGCTCCATGGACTAACCAATCCAGGATTCTGTCGTAGGAGTCACCAGCACCAAACATCCCTGAGAAAGGTGCCAGATACGGACACCTCATCTCACCTCCCAACCGTAGGGGTGTTAATAGTTAGGGGAAGGGTTTACCAGAAGTACATAAGAACAAGGTAGTCTTAAGTGGACATCGTGAAAGATTAGAGTTAACTGCGTAAGTTTGAACAGACCACACAGTTTCAGTGACTGGGTTTTCATCTCTCTCAGTGTAATTCACTGGTGTCAATCAGATCCCAGCAGGAAAGAGGAGAGCCAGCTCCCAAGGACAGTTACGGGCTTACTAAAACCACCTGTAACCACCTCAGGAATGCCATGTTCTCACAAGCGCCATACAACGCGGAGCCTGACGGCAGCTGCTGCTGGACCAGGCGGGATGGGAGCTGGGGCCTGGCGCTGGGCACCGGCCAGGGAAGGGGGATCCCTTGGGGAGAGGAGCCCATGCAGGCATTGCAGCCTGGGCCAGAGCTAACAACCACTTCCATTCATAAGCATGTGAGTTAAGTATTCCCACCCCCCCATTGCCATTTAGAAAGTATCTGACCTAATTATTACTATCCCTGTTGTGTAAATTCAGCACTTTGTCAGGCTGAATAAATGTACATTAGCCTTAACATGAGTTAAACAAGTTTAAACAATGAAGGAAGCTTTGCAAAGCTCCCTTGCTTTTTAACTTATTTGACACCACACTAAAGAGCCCATTTAGACTAAAGAGTTCAGCACATTTTGGGACCCATTAACTACCCAGGCTGAGACTAGATATTCCCTTTTTCTTTTTTTAATTTGTCCTACCTAGTTGCTAAAGTCAGCAGAATTGAGCAATAAGCTGCTTTGCATTTCTTTAGCTTTGTACCCAGTTGAAGAAAGCTACACCCATCCCGTCCAGTGCAGCCCTTCCAATGCTGGTACGGCAAACCCCACTCAACACTAAGTGATTCCTCAGAATTACTTTTAATTAAAAAAGAGGAAACTCACGGCATTAAAATGTGACATTCATGACTGTTGGGAAAACTTACACTGTCAAATTGTTTCTATTTTAGGCTAACAAGATATTCCTTCCCGGAGTCACGTCAGCCTTTAACAGCCCACAGAAAATCATTCCTTGTCTTCTGTCTACAAATTAGACTGTACCCTGATATGGATATCTTGTGTCCCTCAAACGTAATAATTAAGTCTTAAGACACCCTCCTACAGTGGGGAAATAACTTACACAGGAGAGAATGGAGCAAAAGCTTGGACACCCATCCCAGATCACAGAAGGATAAGGGAAACACCTTCTCACCACTAACATGGAAAAAGATTGAACATCTCTGATGTTCTCCACTGTGGACACTGCTCTTAAAAAACTGCCACACAGGGAACAAAATGAGTAAACTGTACCGTGACAAGCCACAAGCCTATCCTGACTCCATCTGCCATCAAATTCAGGTTGTGGCCTGGAGGACGGAGAAAGTTCCACCAAGTGAGGCGGTCTGTCCGGCTGCGGAACAAATGCGAATCGGCCCCAAAGCGCAAACAGGGCTGCAAAACCAGAGCATCGATCCCCGATCATTCCCTACTCCCTGTTCTCCTGGTCATCATCAAACCAAGCCCTCTCTGATTTCTGTAGGCAGCAGAAATGAAGGAGGCAAATGAGAAGCAACAAGGGAAAAAACTGGATGAAAAAAAAAGTAGTGGTCTGACAGATGAATGCTGCTACAAGGGGAAGGGGTTGTTTCTCACCAACTCACACCCTTAACTTTTGAGAAAACCTCTTAGAGATGTCACGAATCCTACAAAAAGGTTGAGTTCTGCTGGATGTCTTACAAAGAGCTGGTAGGGCAACATTTTAAAAACATAATTTCATTTTATTCAATGTCATAGTGAAATAGTTTCTTCCCCAAAAAAGATCTGTGGTCAATTTGAAAATTGAATTCTGTCACTGACCTGGAAGAGATATTTTAATCCACACAAAGTTAAATGCTTGATGAAACCACAGCTATGAAATTGTTAGCAGTACCTCCACTGTAACTGGGCAGTGGGATGGATATTTAGATTAAAATCCTGGCTTTGAGGCAGAATTCCCATCAATTGCAGATGGATTAGGATTCCATCCCTCTTGTTCATTTTGAAGGTTGGTGAAGTTTAAAACACACAAAAAAAACCCCAACTCAGTTATAATTTCTAGCTGTCAGGAAGGAATTATATCAGTTCCATCTTACAGAAGGAAATCTGTGCTGTCTAGCAGTAATCGGTTCCATATTTGTGAAACCCTCCAACAAAACACTTTTTGTCTATGATTTGTATTCAACTTAGGACATACTGATTTCAGACCCTCTGTGGATCATAATGTATAAACAGCCCTTTTGTTTTTAAATGCAACCAAGAAACTATTTGGCAGGGCCACTGCAGCTCTGAATTTTGAGCAAAATACACCAACTGCAAGTGGCGTCATGGCTGCAAAGCCAGCGAGAACGGACACTTACAGACAATTGTGTTTGTTCAGTTCAGCTAAAATAGGACATTAATATGAAATATTTTAATCTAACAAGCATCTTGTTTTTCAGGGAACTCTTAAGGTTTTTTTTTGGTTAATTTGACAGGCATTTGATGATCTCATGGCATGGAAGCTGGAGACCAAAGCAGAGAGATTCCGAGATTCCAATAAAATCTCCCAACCATCTAGGAAGCCACATGCATTTTCCCACTGTACACCTCTCAAACTGTATTTCCATTAGACAGAAAACAGTTCTATGATTACTTAAAAAAAAAAATAGTTGAGGGAAACAAAATTTAAAATACCCTTAGAGAATTAACTGTGTCCCTTGAAGCTTACTATTCACTAACCACAGTTTTATCAGCAGCATGTCACTAAGTTCCAGTCTTTCCAGAACAGATACTATGCGTTCCTCCTTCTCAGCTCTGCCTTCCTGGTCAGTATTGGAGGTTCTGAAGGACTTATCTGAAGGACATTAGTCTAATTTTCCAGAGATTCCGTGCTGCTACACCCTCACTTGTATCAGCAACATTATAAACCAATGTTTAATTTCAACTAAGATTCACAGACACATTAAAAAAGCCTTGAGGACATGGTGTTCTTAGAGGTCTTACGGAAAAAGATGGCTGGAGAGACAAGATGTCCAACAGCAATGCCCTTACACAGAGGGACAGGCTGCAGAGCTCGGCCGCTACCTGCCAGCAGGCTGATCGGCACCTACCTCCAGCCGAACTGCTAGTGAAAACACACGGGAAGGAGCCACGGCACCGGCAGTACAGTGAGGTCAGGAGACGCGCAAAGAACGGAGGTACTAGAGTTTAGGGAGTAAAGGAGGGAAGTGACTTTTTACTGCGTTGTGCAGGAGCCAGGGAAGAGCAATCCACCCCAAACCCACCTTTGCCAGCTCCAGGATGCTAGGTCTGCAAGGTTCAAGGCGTGCAAGGTTCACTGCCCTCCTTGAAGACAAAAAGCCACAGTGTCGGCAGCTCCAGTCCTCTTCACAAGTCAGCACTCGGCACAGGTGAGACCAAAGTCAGTTTATCAGCTGCAGTGGGGCATCACAGCTGCTCCACAGCACCTGAGGCTACCGATGCTGTTATGGATCGCTGGGGACAAGGGGAAAAGGTAGTTTACAGGGTGTCCTGTGAAACAGCAGGAAACACCATGTCCGATCTGGTATGACCGGGGAATTCAGCTGCGGTACTGAACACCCGGCTGATCTCCGCTGAGTCTGAACGTGTGAACACCCTCAGGTTTTCAGTTTGAGAGGCACCAGTACTGACAGGACTGAACGCTCTGCATGTGTGCAGAGACAGACAGCGGACAGGACTGTAAATCAGGACACAGCTCTACAGTCCCTTTGCACTAGTGCATCTATGGGTCAGGTTTCAGGATCAGCGTTTGATTACTGGGCTACGTGAAGCAAATTGTTGAATTTCAGTCCTGTTCCCAGTGGGCAGGTTCCACATCACAAAAAAATATCCCTATTATACAACTGACACTAACTGGATCCTTTTTAAGCTCTTCAGAAGAGAGGCCAAGGCTCGAACATCATGGAAATTGAACTAACTGTTCTGTGAACTCCCCAGAACAGACACACATGGATGCAATGCTGTGGGAGACTTATGTGGCATCTCAAAAAATATAGGTTTTGGATTCTAAGACTTCTGCAGTCCTCAACTTTCACCAACATTCAAATTCACCTACATTAAAAGAAAATTAAATTGCCCTCCCCCACAAAAAGCAAACCACAACAAAGCAAACATCCTCCAGCAAACTATTCGCTTGAATCCATTAAAACTTGCCAAGTCAACGTTCCAGTCTCAACTGCCTACCCCAGCCTGCCAACAACAGAAGTGTCAGTTTTTTGCTCGTCTATTTTACATTAACAAAAGTCAATTGTGGCGATGAATTGCATCACATGCCGACAATATATCACATTCCTTCACAGCTGTTTTTTGTAAAGGGAAGGAAAAGACCTCATCAGTCACTGACATTTCTATAAACCATAAACATTTTAAGAACTCCACCCACAAAGTCGGGATGGTAAACTACCAAACAAAATCCTAACAAAGTGGCATAGAACAAACGAGGAATTCCAGATAATAAACCCAGGTGTATATGAAGGGCCCACACATTAACCAAATCACAGTAGTCCTGAACTTTTTTTTTTTTTTTAATAGATGAGCAGGTCAGACAGAAAAAAAGAAGCCACTATTAGGCCCCAATGAGCAGGAAAACCTGTAACCAAGTGAGCAGGCTGATGTATTACTGCTTATTATGTTTTCTCATCTTCTTTAGCAAAGTAATAGCTAAACCAAAAGCATTAAGTTAATTCCCCTTAGGATTTATAACTGTTTTAAATAAAAGAAAAATGCACTCCTATAAAATACTAATAGGGCTTTAACATGTATTGTCAAAACAGAATTAGACTGCAAATAAAGTACCTACTGCAGTGTATCTTTCAGTGCAGTAATTTCAGTATCTGTAAGTAAAAAATAGTAAAAGGATAATAATGAAGAGGAAGAGAATACAGAATGGGGAGAACAAAGCTGACTACGAGATGTGCATACAAAATGTGGCTGAGTGCTTCCTGGAAGCTCAAGTAAACCTCAAACTGTTTGATGTGATGTATATATGCATTCACATCTTTGGAAAACAAAAATGCTTACCACCATATAAATTCTACAACAAGCCAATTTTTAATTATACCTATCAAAATAATAATAAAATCCTAGCAGTTTCATTCAACATGCTTAAATCATGGAGACCACCTACGCAAATATAAACAGAGCATTTGAATCTCCAATTAACTATTGCCAATTATAAATGGGGACACTTTTAAAAATAAATTATGAGGATAATTAATCATCTTCACACACAAAGGTAACAGGGTAATCATGCAGTGGTTTTAAAAGCCTCCTACTTTCTGCATTTCTATTCTGGATAGTTTGTGCCAAGGTTATAAAAGCATATTTTAATTTTAAAAGAGGAAGAGAAGAAGGTGAAAAGCTTCCATCCCTCCCTCTGGTCATTTCATGTAGATACTGTATTCAAACATTGAACCACTAAGTCATTGCTATGGAACATTAACATTTTAAAAGGATTCCTCTGCTTGGAAAAAAGCTAAGAATAAAAGGGCCAAAGGAAAGCCCATAAGAAGTTATTCTGTTCCAACACTGACAAAATAAGCACTTCTATCTCTGTTCAACTGAACATAAAGTGTTACGGTCACATGACAGGAGCAAGTTTTATTTAAATCAACAGCACAGGGATAAAAAACAAATATAAAAGCAAAATCGAATTACATACTATGCTTCGCATCTTCCTGTAACAAGCAATTAACAATCAAATAGTTGTTTGCTGTGAAGAATTTTATGTCAGAAAATAAAACAATGTGTACAACAGATGTTGTGAAAGCAGCACATTTCACTTGCCTGCAAAGTGAAAGAGAAACGTTCTCAGAAGCTAACTCCAGCCTTGAAAAGGGTTCCCTCCATCAGCCACCAGTGGGTTTGACTCACACGGCACTGGTGCCCAATCGTTTCTCCCTGAAAAGCCAGTTAAGATCTGCCCGCTCCTATTGCGTCACCATGCATGTTTTTCTCTGGCCCAGTCCAAAGGCTCGTATTTTCATGTAAGCTGCTGAATTCAAAATGGCAAATTGCTCCTCAGAGGTGTACACAGAACCTTACTGTTTCAGCAGAAAAGGAAACTCATGCTTTTGTTCCACTGTATTCTGATCCTCTGACAAAAGAAAGCAAGCTCAGACCCGATACTTCTAGCTTTAAAACACACCCCTCCAAAGAAAATCCCAAAAAACTTTTTCTTAAAAAAGCAGCCTTACTACTACAGGCTCATCTTTATAGATAGTGATTTACAAGTGAATACCCTGTTATTAAAAAGAGGCTACAGCAATACATACAGTAAGAATGTTGTACAAACATTTGCGAGATTATGCTTTCATACACTCCATCAAAAGGTAAGTTACTTTCAAATACCTACAGAACCTTCAAGAAACATACACTGGTTCTACTGAGGGCCCAGTTAGCGAGTACAGAACAAAAGCATTATTGCTCTTTTTACTATCAGAAAGTTTCAAAAAGTTTAAATTTCTGTACTAATACGTGGAAAATTGTAATTACAGCTGTGGCAAATATCAATAGACGAGGGCAGCAGCCACATCCTTCTACCCTCACTGCTACTACTGAGGACAGCAGGTAGTGTGAGTAAGAATGACAGCATCCCACTGGCAGAAGAAACAAAGATTTTTTTTTTTTTTTTTCTGCAAATAACCCATCATTTTAGAATGAGGTCTGCTGATACAACATGGATTCTGGTGACCTATTTCTTATTTAACAGAAGTTGCAACTTATACAAGCTCATTAGTTATTCATAAGTCTATAAACAACTTACAAACTTAATAATTCCAGATAACATCAGATTACAACAGAAGGTCTGTATCAGAGTTGTACAGAAGAAGCCTTAGGGAAGGAAAGCAGTAATGAATGCTACAATCAGGCTCATCATTGTTTCAGAAACAGTATGCTGTGTGAGTAACCCAATTGGAACACTCTTCCTTTGGACGTTTTGCTGAGCTGTGTGATGTAAAAATAGATTTGTATGCCTCAGATTTCTCCTCGCTGTCTGCAATGGATCTCTTCGTGGTAGTAGAAGCAGCCTTGTTGACTTTTCCTGGTACTGATGAATTTCCATTCTCTGCTAGAGAAAAAGAAATAGCATGAAGCATGTACAAAAGCTTACAGTTGATAAAACTATTTAAATAAAGATAGATAAAAGTATTTAAAAAATAACATGTACAGAGATGAAGTATACACATTTTTTCAGGGCTATCACAAATATAATTGTACTCAACAGCAAACATGTTCCTACCTTTTAGAATTCATGCTCAAAATGCATTTGGAAATCTTGGAGAGAAAGGAATTCCATGCTACTTGTGTAAACCCTTGCACTGTAATTCAGCATTGACAAAATTTATTTCTCTAAGTGAAAAATGGCTCTGAACTCTAGTCTTAATACAGAAACATGAAAATATTCCACCACCCTGAAGCATTGTTTGGAAATTAGGTATCAAGTGACAAAAGCTAAACTTGAGACATACTGTCCCCAGGGAATCTCTCCCTTCCCTTTATTCTTTGCAAATTCATTTAGGACCAATAACAATAGTCTGCATCATTTTATATTTGGGATAGGAAAATGCCCATCCCTCTGTTTCTGATACCATCTCTCTCAGTGTGTTGTATCTACTGCTACAAAAAAAACCCACCCTCCCTCTCCTTCTTAACAACTCTCTAACTTTCTCCAAAGTTGCAGGACAGTATTTTAAAAAAGCATGTGCCAAGTCTCTTGTGCAAAGAAATGAACACATTGAAGTCTACAGAAACTCTACATTTTTAGATTAACTTAGGCACGATGGCATGTAAATAGCCAGCAGGAAGCCTGACTGAAAATGTATTTAACCGATTGCTGCATGTAGTCATAGGAATTATATGTGCAACCCTGGATCATCATAGATCAGACCCTTTTTATATTTGGAGAATGCTGCTTTTAATGCCACCAACAGTCATCTGGAAAGAATTACCAAACACTGGATTTGAAAGAATGAATATGTATGCTGCAAGTCCAGAAACCTTAGGGTGCCATGTTCACAAATTAATTCCTACGCTACTGGCATTCTTCAGTCCATGGATTTTCCTTTATTTTCCAACTCTCCTCTTAATCTCTTGCTGGTCAATATAACTGCTGTCAGAAACATAAACCAACGATCTGGCATTTCAAAAGGCATATTTTACCTTTTACACTCTTGGAAAATAAAAATACATCAAACATTATTAGAATTACTAGGTTCCTAAACATCCAAGAACATTTACAATCCTCTGGAATGAACTATTTAAAAAAGTCTATCCTTTACAAAAACAGACAGTAGGGGGCAGGTAAGGCATTTCTGATGAAAATTCTCCCATCTTCTCACAGTTTATATACAGTTCATCATTTAGCTGTTCTCAGATTCTTCAAACAAATTATACTGAGTTTTTCTGTGGCTGTAATGTACACGATTGAATACTTCACACAGAAACCTCAGAGTGACTTAAAAAAGGTACCCATTCTTATAGTCCTGTATGAAAAAATCAGTACGATTGGAGACATTAAACCACATCATATGTATTACACAAAGAGAGGGCACCATCCTTTGGAGTAAAGGACTGCCAAGTTTACTCATGGCTGCATGAGTACTGTAGGTACATCAGAACATCCTGAAGTTATATTCCACTGCTCCCAGTGACACATAGCAAATGAGAAGCTAAAATGGAGGACTAAAAGTCAAGTCACCAGCTTGGGACATTTTAATATACTTCATTGAAATAAACTGCCATAATAGATTTTTGACCACTCGTACTTAAGGAAAACAACAACTAATTCTCCTCACACTACCTCCGAGCCAATAAACCAGACATACCAAACACTCAACTACGTCACTGTGAATCTCTAATGTCATTCACTCAAATTGGTTCCCACCAACTTAAAGCACAGCAACACTGAAATGACATAAACAAGCAAATCTGGTTTGTTTCACAGTGAAAGAAAAAGCAATGTGGTTAAAAATGTTTATTATTTTTATTAGCTATCTGCATCACTACAGCACTTGCCAGTCACAAGCGTGAGCAGAGACCCTGTTGTTTCAGCTATTCTGTGAAAGTGTAACAAGAAGTCAATCTCTACTCTATGGACTATTTACTCCAAGTACAGGATGATGGACAGCAGATGAGAAATAAGGAAAAATGGACGAACAGAGTGCCGTGCACACTTTCTGCAGAGTCAGTTTTGTAGATTTTGCAGATCGTGAAACAAAGCTCTTTTTAAGAAAAAGTTAAATTGACTACAGTTTTCTATTGAACAAGCAGCTTTGTGCATGCTCAAGAGGCAGTGTGGAAAAGCTTGGAAAGGCACTTTTTTAGGACAGACTTTCGAAAGAGGGAGCTCTTCGAAAAAGTGAGCAACTCCTTGAAGTCAGGAGTTGACCTATTATTACTTAGAAGGATTAAATAAAAGGCAGCGAGAGGGTAGCTTCTGAAAACTATGGTACAAAGTAGCCAGAGGAGGATCTCTCCTACAATATTTTTCCAGGCAGAAGTATTTGTTCACATTTTTCACATTTAGATAACAGAATAAACACCAACCTGAACTTTTGGTGAAGATAATCTGCCTCTTTTCTCCAGAACTGGAACTGATAGAATCCTTTCCATTCTTAGCCTTTGATGGACCTGGAGAATCAACGAAAGGAAAAAAATGAAATAACTAATCTTCATGACTCAGAAGGCTACATGTAACTTGTAGCTATGATATTACCTTCAGCGGTTTCTTGGCGAGAAGCGGACTCTGCTGACTTACATTTCTTTGATTTCTGAAACAACACAAGCAGAACTATTATGAAAGGATATATAATTCCCAACTTGTATTTGACAGACACACAATTCCATTTAGTTCATTTTTATGTCTTACACAGTGAAAGTCTTCCTTTTACAACATTGGTCCATACTTTTGGTATTATTTCTGTACAGAAAAATAACAATTTGGCAACCTTGAAGGCAGCTTAAAGAAAATAGCACAGGCCAAAACTAAACTATCCAGATATTTTGGTTTGTATACTTTGCAGGGAGTGTGTGTGTTACCATCATTAAGGTAATCTGATACTCTGAACCCACATGGCAGGACAGTAAATTGCACAACATTAAACAGGACACAGTTAACTGTAATCAATAAAGACATTTTTCAATAAAAATTTCATAATAATCCTGCATCTCATATTCACTTTTTATTTAGTTCATAAAAAAAAAAAAATCCCTCCTGGGTAACTTTCAATAACTGAGCCCTTTGTTGCTGGATTGCCTGGGAAGAAAAGATGCAAACAGTTAATGTAAATTTTTTAAAAGCATCTGCAGACCAGATTTTCCAAGTTAATTTATGTTTATCCAGATTAAAAAAAAAAAAAAAAAACACGAAAAAAACAAACAACAGCAATAAGAATCCTATTACTGGCTTTGATTATATAAATGCCAAGCTGAAAAAGAAAGATGTATTAAAACAGTCATTGGCATTATTATCACAAACAATGACTCTGTATACATTCAGAATGGCGTACGTATTTCAAGAAAGCTACACAAACTCAAACAAAATAAATATATTTAACATATGTTATAAAGCTTAGAAGAACCTATGCTGTCAAGCATACATTCTTTCCTTGAGGAAAGAAATGCCATACACATGTTGCTGCAAAGCTTAGCCAGAAGGTGGTGGCAGAGGGTCACTATTCTAAAAGCAGACTTGGCTCTCCTGGTGTCCTTCACCGTACATGAAAAATCTATTTTCAGGGTGTTTCCACCTTTGTCACCATGGGTGGATTTACCAAGAAAAGTTACCTCCCAGTATCTGGCATCTGAACTACGAGATGTTTGTAAATATATGTATGCATATATATTATACATAATGAATATATATTGTATGTATTTCATCATGGGCACACATTACATAAGTTGAACTTGAATAATTTTTTATACTAGTGCTAGCTGTGTCTTCCTTATGCTTTCTGCTTCTGAAGTGACTTCTGATACTGGGGCTGGGGCTCACATACCTCCAATTACAGCTAATGGTGCCAGCGACAGCAGAGAAGACTAGTTCTAGCTGCAAAACAATCAGCTGGTGCAGCAAGGCAAGGCAGCATTGCAAAAAAAAATTGGAACTTGAGGATGAAATGCAAGATGCATGCTGAGAGATTTGCAAATACTGTACCTGCCTGTAATGTAAGACTCCACTAAACAAACAAAAAATATCTGCATATTCACCTAAGGCACATAGAGCCCAAAGACCAAAACATTACTTCCTTTCATCTGCCACCATGAGTGACTGTGCTGACCCCGTGAGAGACTGAAGCACACTTAGGTACTTTTTCTTTATTGCACAGAAGCTGGGACAGCACCAGCTTTCAGACTGTCTCAAATTATTTGAACCAAAGCTGCAGGTGCTTTGTTAGGGCCACCTTCCTAATGAAAATTGAGTGCAAATGATCAGTATTTTGGGGGTTGATTATTCATCTGCGATCTGCAATGTTCTATCATCAAATTATCTTTAAAATTATTTTAAACAGTTAATTACAAAGTACTGAAAAAAAGAAAAAACCCAACATCTGAAGAGACAGCGTAAGATTTGCAGCATTGCTCTTATGCCAGAAGCTACAGGACACTAAGTGCACAGCCTATGAACAGACAGGAAACAGAACAGCAGGATTTTTTTTCTTTTATTGCCCAGCCCCAACGATGTCATATGGGTACAAATGAATACAGATTCTATGATAAGAAGGAATCATATGTTCAAAACAATCTAGAAAAACATTTGTATGCCATCAAATCCTACAGGTAGACAAAATCAAGCACAGTAATAGGGGTGAGATGATCAACTTCTGTATAAACTCTCAGTTGATGAAAGTGTCAGACAACGATGATTCACACTCTTGAGATGCAACTAATCTGTCTGCACTCTAGACTGTGTCAACACTAAGTTTTTGCTTGCTTTGTCATCCTCCAGAACAGCAATGCTACTTCAGAAAAAAAACAGCAATGCTGAAAAAAAGTCCCATGTGCAGGACTGTCATTTGACTGTGCAGTACCACAGAACAACTACCACTTCACAGAGCAGTAGTAGACAGTAGAGTGTATAGCAGAGCTGCAATGACTTTATTTCCATGGCATTTTGCCTGGTCAGATAAAATTTAAAAAGAAGTTTGTTTGTTTGTTTAAAAAAAAAGCACCAAAGACCTTAACAGCATGGTGAGAATTAGCATCACCAGTAACCACTCAGGGCTATGAGATCCACAGAACATAACAAAATTTCCAAACAGTAGTCTTACAGAATCAGACCAGGAATCTACGTATTCCAGTATTATGTTTCTGACGGTGGCCAGTAAAGGATACTTAGAGATGAAAAAACTAATGACATACCATCACATTAAAACAGGAACTACTGAATGAAATACAGAGAAGGCTTTGCTTATTATTCGAATTAACTAATACAAAGTCTTTGTTTCAAGAAAAACCTGGCACACTGTCCACTTTACCCACAGCATTAAATTCTGTCATTTTCAGAGCATTATGCACTACCTGTTACTCAAAAAGCAGTTTCAGTATATACAACTTCAATATGCTATTAGAAAATATGCATGCAATCTCATTACTTCTAAAAGTAGCACTGAAGTACAACACAGCTTACTGAGTAAGTCTTGCAGTCTGCAGGAAGACAAGCAGAAAAAGCTATGCGATTTGAGAGCAGATTGCATTACAGATGAGAACTCTTTCAATTTTGTTTTAAACAGGGTATAAAAAGATTACCTTTTCTAATTTGCTTTTAAGTCTTCTATCCTCCATTCTTTTCTTCAATACTTCCACATCTTCTTTATTACCATTAATGACAATCACATCTTCCTCTTGAAAGGGAACACCACACTTCAAGAAAAAAAAAGGACACAACTAGTATTTTTTTCAGTATCTTTATGCTGTTGAACCTTTGTTAGAATTAATACTTTGTTTAAGCTCTCCAAGGAGCTCTCCAATCCTTCCCCTTGCCACTGTCTTTTCCAATAGTTCTCTTTTCATACAGTCTAATACATCTTCTCACCTAAAATGTAGAAGGAAAAAGCTCCGTTCTTTTCACCACTGAGCAAAATAATGATTAACAGTATCCCTCTCCACAAAAAGAATAAATACTCATCTTACTAGTGAATTGTGAACTTCCAATACCTACATTTAAAAGCGGTTCACATATCAATCTGCATAGCAAATTATAAAATAATTTCAGAAATACAAAAATATTTTGTTCTCTTCAAAGCCCTATTCCATGTAATAGGGCTACGGAAATTGCATATTTATTTCATCATCAGTCCCTTATAAACAACACTCTTCACTAATTCTGTTTTTTTTTTCTTTAAAGAAAAGGTCTCTGTATTTTTGTTCATGGGTTCTTTATTTTACCAGCATAAAAGGTACAGTGACTAGATTAAACAAAGTAGTCCTAACTAGAATCTACTCAATTTTCTGGACCCCACAGCTAAAAACCAAAACACTAAGATTCTTTCTGATTTTTTAAAGTTATGAATGCATTTGATTAAGATCCAAGCATTATGCCACTCTGTTCTACAATTTGTCTTTCAACTCAGTAATACAAGACACCACAACTGACAGGAGCAGTTCCTTTACACTGACTAGGAACACCAAAGGTGTTACTCCTCTACATGGAGAACAGACAGCTCCAGGGAATTTTTCTCCCCAACAGCTAGACTGGAAAATCTCCTTTGTTTGGGTTTTCTGTTTTACTTTTTAAAAATATTATTATGGTTATGGGTATAAAAAGGAGTAATAAAAGCAGCATTATTCATTAACTCAGTTTTGCCTTCTCATTGTCCTTCATCTGATTTATTAAACTAAATATTAAACTACCAAGCTTCAAAGTATATTTATAAATTAATCTTGATAAGTACTGTGCTTCATGTAATTCCACATTTGTCTTCTGATTGAAGACACAGATGTTTCACTAAGGACATTTTCAATCATCTGGTGAAGCCAGCACATCGATTATGATGTTTTCTTTTTTAAAATCTCAATTTACCTTTTTTGGTTGTTGTTGTTGTTATTTGTTAAATCCAGAAGCTTTCTGTTAATCTGCAAGATTAGTTTATAATCCTGCCTTTGTTTAGAAAGGTTACTCGTGCATTTGCAATAGGAATGAAACAAATGAAAGGACATATGGACAGTACTTTGACTACAGTCTGCTCGAGTGATGAACACAGTTTAAAAAATTAAATCTGAACACAAGCGACCAGAGATATTATGAAGAAGAAGGGTTATAAAGATGCATATTAAGTAACTCAAGCAGAATAATAAGTCTCACACAAGAAATGGGTGAGTAGCCCAAATTTTTTCCACTGCTACTCAATGAGCTACTGTTAGAAATACCAGCTTGGTATGATCTGAGACACTTGTGAGTGAGAAGTCTAGAAAGTCAAGGCAGACAACCAATCTTCATACTGAGGGAGGAGCAACTAGCAGCTGTCTTGATTCTAAAGAAGTTGTACACATTCACTTCTAGTGGGGTGTTTTCAGAATACAGCGTGAAAGACCAGCATCCTCCTACAGGCTAGTGACTTAAAAGTAAATTTCTGCAATAATTTTAAAAAACATATTCTGTTAAGTATACAAAAATAAGTGGAAGTTTCCTCCACGTAAAAGTTTGTGTCAAAGGACTCTAATTTCAATAAATGCTGCATTTTGAAAAAGGAAGAAAATCCAGGTTCCCATCCGGAAAACACAGGCAGAACTGTTATAAAATGAAAAGTATTTACAAGAAACAGGGAAATAAAGACAACGTCCTCTTACCATTCACTGAAACAGGTAATTTTTTTGCCATGACAACAGCCAGATTATATTACGGAGACCAAACACTTCTAAACATACTTTAAGTACAGCAAGTTATAGGCATAGAACCAACTCCACCTTCCCAGGTTTCACTAACTCCAGCAGGTACAATTTGTTGTTGCACCATATACGTGCACCAAACATTTGTAATTGTCAGTACCGTTGGATGCAAAGGTTTAACTCTGATTTGTAAAAATGCTCGCTACCCCTTCATGCAAAAAGAAAGACTTTTATCTCAATGTTTTGAAATGTCAAGATAAAAAGCAGAAAGAAATTTCAGTTTTGCAAACTCAGAAAGATTGTTCCTTCAGATTAAGGTCTTCTGGGGCAGATTTTTGTTTTATGATTATGACAGGGTCTCCCTTGCTGTACCTTGTTTATATTGGGACTTCAAATACCTATGAAGGTACTTGCTGTAGTTCCTTGATGTTTTTGCAGCACCTTGAATAGAAGATATACCTACATGAGACTGAAAACTATTCTGCAATAAACAACGGTGTTAGAACAGCAGCGTGCAGATTCGAATGCAAGATTCAATCTGTAATTGAAGAATTATGGGATGTCAAATGAAAGAGATGTTGGACAAGCAGCTTGATTTCTGTCTAAAAGTCCTTTCAGGGTCCAATAATAAAAGCGTGTTCAAAACTGTTTATATCTAAACAGCTTCACATGCTTGCATCAAGGAATTATGTAAAAGGTGTGCAAGTATGATCAAAAAGTCTTCAAAGCCTGATACTCGTAAATTTATGTACCTTACATATCCTATGTGTATATACATACATGCACACACACAAAAATCAACTTCACAAAAAACTAAAACCAACCTGAAGACTTACAATCAATAGAACAATAAAGGTATTATACGCTGCAAAAGACATATCAGCTTAAGCATAAATATAGTCTTTTAAACTAGTAAAAGAAATAGTGAAATTACTTTTTCAGACAATGAAGGCCTTTTAAATTTCAAGTTATTTCAATATAGTAGGCTATCTTATCTTTCTTTGTAAATAAAATACAAGAGTTCTTTTTATTAATATTGAAATCTTAGTTTAAGATGGTTTCCTGAATTCTAAAATTTACAGTTTCTTAAGTTTCATCTCTACAAGACAATGGTTGTACCATGTTTCTTGCTGTAAACTGCTTTTGAGAGAGTGATTTTTTTTTTTTTTTTTGGTACTACTATGATGTAGTTCCTCGCATGACTACTCCAGTCCTAATACAATACAAATAAACAACAGGCAAATATTTTTTTCATATCCAAATGCTTACATCAATGTTACAGTTTAATGTCTTACAAGAAACCTGAAACCTCTTTCCCAAATTATAAACACTAAGTTAACTCCTGCAGTCCTCCTAAATACGACTATGAAACACATAAAGACATGAACAGTTTTCCAAAACAATTCCCACCAGATTACAGAATGTGTATGACCACAACCTGACTGTCCCCATCAAACACAGAGAGGGAGGATTAACGGGCATCCTTTCAACCAAGGACCATGTCACCCTTCATTTACCAGCCACACAAGCTTATGTATTAAAGATTACTGTCTCTTGTAACAGTTAACTAAAAACATGTTTTAAGAGATGTTCTTCCAGAGATTTACTCACGAGAAGCTCAGCAGTGTAAGATTTGATGAACACAATTTTTGACATTACCACCCTATTCAGATGTACGATGGGGCAGATTAAATGATAACTTGGGAAAAGTAGAAAGTCTCCTACACACTAATTCAGAGCGTGAACTGTCACTCAGAAGCTGTAGCACCTACTACAAAAATATTGTCTAAGCAGAAGCCTCTATTTACAGAGCTCCCCTTAAAGTCAAGGCCAACTCTTGTATCTGCCACACCTGCAGCTGCGCCTGGATTTACTTTGAGGTTTTCTCTCTGTTTATTTCTGACCAACATGCTATTTTTAGCTGAACGTGTCCAAAATACACCAGCCTTCTGACTCACTTCTAGAACCCCAAAGCTTCCTAATTCCAGTAAATTTAAGTTGTTAACTTTTCACTTATTAAAAACCCCGAGAACCCTTACAGAAGCAGTAACGCGGTAAACACTCCATTTCAGGAGGAGATGTTAATTTATTATCTTTTAAGCTTCCAGCTACTAGAAATGACAGGAGGCAATTCTTTGCTGCACTTATTTGCTGCAAATTGGAAAGTTTCAGCAGGCAAACAGTTAATAACTACGGGGGGAGGGGGGAGGGGGGGGGGGGGGAGGAGGAGGGAGTTCGTTTCCTTTCCACTTCTCACCATCCAGCATGCTCTCTGAGCAGCGCAGAGGTAAAGCACTACCATTTATCATTATAAAAAAGGTACTTTACATACTGGAAAGTCTGATTTCAGCCCTTTAAAGGCTGAAAGTGGCAGCAGAAGTCTGGAGCAGCTCCAGTTTTCTCTCCCTGTCGTGAGGCAGAGGCGGTTTCTGAAGCGAAGCCGCGTTACTGCGGAATAAACAGGCGGAGCACTGCGGGCAGCCAGACGAAGCCGCAGCTGAAAACACGCCCGTTAATGTTTAACCCCTTTCACCGACGTGAGATCTCCACACAAGCGACAGGACGAAGAACGCTGCCAGAATTCTGCTGAAGGACAATGGGACTTTCTATTTATTTTTATTATGCTGCCGTCTCCTGGTTAATTTTGTACAAGGTAAGCCTGAATAAATCAGATTGTAAGGCCTCAAGTTTTGGCTTTTCCTTTATTAAAACACAACATGTTTTAATTTTGATGAAGTGAAAACATTTTTCACTTCAGAGAGACCATTTCAACTTTGAAAAATACTCAAATCTGCAGTAAGTGTTATTTTTTTTTATTATGTTGTCATAGGTGTACAGTCGGGTGGAGGTCACTCCTACCAATGTTGTTTGTCATAAAAATCACAGTACTTCTGAGTACTTGTCATGCTCTGTTGCAGGCAACTTAATTTTTTTTACAGCTCTATAACTTAATAGTTTATATAGCTTTCACAGTATTTGTTTTAAATTGTTATGAGGTCAAACACACTGCGCAAGGAAAAAACTCAAGGAAACAAAAAAATAACGAAGATGAACAGGTAAACCTCTATAAATCTGTTTAACATTTATCAGTAAATATCAATGGAATATTTTAAAGTAAGATTAACTTAAAATTTCTAAGGCAGTATTAATTGGGTTTGATGAAGAAATTTTTTTTTACTTGATCCATGTCACAACACAGAAGCAGACTCTATACTTGCCCAGGCTTAAGGAAAAAGCAAAGCAAAGGAAAAAGCAGTTAAAAGTACCAATTTTAACATTAAAGTTTTAGAGGACTGAGTATTCACTTGCTTATAAAATGTCTACAGCAATGCCTGCATAAACACCTTTCAGACAAAAACAGACAAAAACATTTGGAAATAAAGAGTTAATGCCTTTTAACCATTTTTTAATTAGAAGATGAAGTATTTGTTTCACTGAATTATAAAGTCATACAAACTAAATTTATCTAATTAACATTAAGCAAACACAGAGTACAGACAAAATAGAATATTTAGAGGTGATGCAGTCCAAAACGTACGAAAACCAGTGAATTGTACAATGATTTGTTACTGTGAAGGGCACAGCAAAGTATATAGCTAATGGGATCTTGATGAACTGAGATGATATTTCACAGGCTTATTTTTAGGCATAAACATAATACCACTTTTCCCTAGAGTTCACCTTTTTAATTCAGATGGAGGAGCTTAGGCTTACAACAACAATTTTCTGTTAAGTAATGTCCATAAAAGCAGACACAAAGGTGCTTGAAAACCCCTACAAACAGGTTGGTTTTTGAAGAATGTCAAACACTACTCTCGGCACTTTTAAAAATTAAGACAATGTTGTCCGCCAGATCTAGCAAACCTGTCCATAACTTAGAAAAGGTTGAGTTTCAGAGAGACGTTCTGAGTATAGTAGTTATCGTTATCTTGCACAATGAAATTAAACTATGGAGTCTTGCATAATACAATTAAAAGGCAAGATATGCATAGACTGGGTTATGGCCTGGGCAGTGCATCTTCTCAACAGTACAGTATCTTGCTTTTCAAGGACAGGCGGGAACACGGTAGTATAGTCCTTGACAGCAGACAGTAGCGTAGGGGCTAGAGGATCATTCTAAGCAGCAAATTTCATACACAGTGGGATAACAGCTGCAATTCTACCTCTAAATCTGGTAAAACACTATCAGAAAGCCAGTGCTTTCATTCTGTAATTACACTCTGAGGCTGAAACATGTCAAATTCTGTTCTCATAGGCAAGGCTTCATCATTTAGTCATTTCCCAGAAAGATGTTTTTGCACTTTTATGCTGCCATATGAAATATAGCTTCTAGATGCCATGCAGTTCAATAGGAAAAATCCATAGTAAACACTTAGCAACCTGAAACATCTCTGGGAGCTATTATTTGAAAGGTAATAAGAATTTAAGTGTATGAAACAAATAGGTTATAGCTTGGTTCCATAGGGAACTACTCTTTGCAACCTGTCTACAAAGATGCATTTAAAAAACCCCAAAACTGATGAGCATGCTCATTCTGTACAGCAGTTCTATATTGCACACAGTTATGAAGTTCCAAATATTCCTCTAACTGCCCGGTGTCTTCAGTGTAATTCTTACATCCAGAATGAACCTTCCCTGGAACGTACCGTAGAGACCACACCACATTTATTAATTCAGAGCAACCTCAATGCTCCTCCTGTAATTTTTCACTCAGAATAAAACAGTTTTTCCTGACTCCAGGTCCACAAAAATCAGTGCTCCCCTAACAGACACTCCCTCTCGCTAACTTCTGCTGTTGGGTACATAATGGTCCTTATGCAAATCTGTTCTCGGCTCTAGGAGTCAGCTGGTAGCAGGCTACAGCACTGGTGTATTTTATTTTTACTGTGAAAATCCTGGCTTCCACCTTTCAGTGGTGTTCCCTCACTCCTCCTTTCCACACAGTATTGAAAGGTTGATGTGCATTTGATTTGCTGAAGTTTTTTTTTCAAATGGATGAAAGACTCACATCATGCTTGTTTACCCAGTCAATGTATCCCTTAGGAGCTGTGAAGAAAAAAAAATATTCTTCTGGGACCTGATTTCCTAATGTTTTCTTTGGCCTATGCATTCAATGCAGACTGAAGAGCACTGCTGACAGAATATGGAAGCAAAATGGATGAACCCTCCACCTAACATAACTTAACATTCCTTTCTGGAATGCTAAGTGGAAAAAAGGCATTCTTCCAGCATGAAATCCAGTGCATACCAGTAAGGACAGTAAGATAAATAAATTCTTTCTCAACAGCCTAATAAGATTTTTAAATTGTAGCATTATAGAATATCCATTCTCTTGGTTCATATTCTGTATTTTTAATGCTTGTTAAATTCTGTGCCTTATGTCTACTTTAACTACAATGCCCTCTATTTTCAAGCTTCTAAGACAAAGGTATACTGAGTTTTCATTAAAAAAGTATTTTCTGCTTCTATCTAATGAAAACGTAGAGCCTTCTAACTACAACAGCATTCCTATAAAGAAACTATCTTCATAAAAATATCCTTGTTCTTTGTTCCTATGTGAAAGCAAATACATTTGATGTTGACAGCTGCAAAGCATGAAATATTTACAGATGAAATACAAATTTTGTTAAAAACAAGTTCATGGAATAAAATAAGAGAAAATTATCTTAAAAATAAAATCTTTCTTAATTTAACTACGAAGCTTAATGGCAGTAGATGGACCCTTCCCCCAACGCTGGAATTTTGTCTAGGAAGTTCCATACCAAATGCTTCAAGGATAAAGACTTCATGTAATTGCTGTGACATTCAGGACTGCTGCACTCTCATTCTTTTGACTTTCCAACAAAGTATACATAAGAAAAAAAAAAATCACAATGGAAAAACTCCTATGCCAATACTGATGTAAATTACACAGTTATCTCTGAATGCTAATACTGGCAGGAGTGTACTTATCTCAGGATATGCACATATGCTAAAAATAAGAAGAGTGTTGTCTGCATGTTCTGTTTTCCAAAGCACTAATACAAAGATGTCAGGGAACAAAAAAAAACCCCACCTCTCTCAAAGAGTTAGAAACATTTGCTGACTTTAAGGATAAAACCAGTGTATTTTGTGGATTACATTTTAGTCTCTTCCTTTTGCTTATTTAATACATTTTCTGTTGATTTAATTTACTGAATTCTGGTCCTCCAGCAGAACTTAAGGCTTCCCAGACCTTAAGGAAATGTCAGCAGCAGCTGTTCCTTAGCACACAGTGCTCAGACTCCTTCCCTATTCCAGAGCCAGATCTAGACCAGCCTATGGCACTGGACTCACCTACTGCCACAAACATTCCTCCAAAGTAGCAGAAACTTCTATCTGATGGGCTAGGTCTCCCCTTGCTGAAGTGTAAAAAGGCATTTTGGTTTCTTTGGATTTTTGTTTGTCCTAGAAAGACTGCTTCACGGCTCTGCAAGTACCATTTGCAGTGGCAAAGTACACTGCAGCGTGAGCACGCACACGAGCACACACACAGTCCCTCCTAGTAACTGGAAAAAGAATAAACTCAACATTTATAAACGCATCACCAATATGTCATCTATTTAAAAAAAAAAAAAGTATAAAAGGTTCTCTCCCTCTCTTTATCTCACTTTTCCTTTCAGATAATCTGATGCTTAAATTAAACTATGATGAGAAGATGGTATCTGGAAAATAAAAGATGAACACACTTGATGCAGCAAAATCAGGATTTTTAGTGTGCATCGCTGTCTGCATGTTCATCTACACTTTCATCTACCTAAAGGATACAACTTCTGAAGAGCCAAATGAACAAAAATTTACTGCAAATATAGCAGAGTGTGGTTTTTACCCAGATGAACTTTGTTCAGCTCTGTTTGTGGGGAAAGCTGCTGCCTTTAAAATTGGAAACTTTTGTCAGACTACATACCAACCCAGAACACTCAGCTGCATTCAGACTTCATGCAACTGCTCCATAGTTTTGAAGACTCTGCATTTTATCACAAGACCACTGTCAGATGAAGAAGGAAATTTCTCATTGGCATACATCATCACAATTCACAAGGATCTGGAAATGTTTGTAAAGCTGCTAAGAGCTATTTATATGCCTCAGAATATTTACTGCATACATGTTGATGAAAAGTCACCAGAAGATTATAAAGCTGCTGTACAAAACATTGTTAATTGCTTTGAAAATATTTTTATTTCCTCAAAAAGAGAAAGTGTTGTTTATGCAGGATTTTCAAGATTACAAGCTGATATTAATTGCATGAGAGATCTAGTTCATTCCAAAATTCAGTGGAATTATGTTATTAATCTATGTGGTCAAGATTATCCCATTAAAACAAACAAAGACATTATACAATACATCAAAAGTAAATGGAATGGTAAAAATATGACTCCTGGGGTAGTCCAGCCTCTCCATATGAAACACAGGACACAGGTTAGTTACCGAGAACATGTACATTCTGGAATGTCATACGTATATCCAACAAAGAATATAAAAGCTAAGCCTCCACATAACTTGACAATATATTTTGGTAGTGCCTATTACATACTCACTAAAGAATTTGTAGAGTTTACATTGACTGATGCACGAGCAAAAGATTTGCTTGAATGGTCAAGAGACACGTACAGTCCGGATGAACACTACTGGGTCACACTGAATCGTTTAAATGGTAAGATGTATGTTATTTCTACTATGTGTAACCCCTGGACCAACAGCATTGTGAGGTCTCTGACATGGACAGCTAGTGAGCTCCAATTCAGAGCTTAGCATCACCACTTAAGTGAGTTGCATTGCATAAATACTGTCATTTATTTGGCCTTGATGGAGCCCTGTCAAACAGCTGCATCACCTGACAGCTGAGAAACAAAGCTTGATTCCAGAAAAGCACTACTTACGGTGCAGACCATTAGCTACAAGGCTACAAAAATGTTGATTTAAAAAGAGCTCATGCTCTCAAGTCATTAAAAAAAGCAATAAATCTGAGAACAGTGTCTGTTATGACAAAATTTCTGTAAATAAATAATTAAGGTAGCTACATTTAAAAAGTCTTCAGCAGTGAAAATTTTTGTCTGTGGTAAGTAGAAAGAAATCTTATTAGAACCTTATGTTTTTAAAGATGCTCCAGGGGCTACACCGAATGCACACTGGGAAGGAAACATACGAGCCATTAAATGGAAAGAACAAGAAGGAACCAAACACAAAGGCTGCACAGGTAATGTGAATTTTGCTCATGAACTCAAGTTTGGTTCACTGGCTACCATTCATTGCAAATTGCATATTATGCCTTAAACTAGCTAATAAATGTGCCACAGTGGTCATACCTATTTTATTTTGGAAGTATCAGCCAAAACAGCAAGATGTCCTACTGATTACTCCACTGTATCCAAACTAAATAGCTGCTGATGTATCCTTGCAAAGATTGTCACAGTATCCATATACTGACAACCCTTCTTTCAGCATCCAATTACCAATGCATTAACTTGACTGAGCAGTTTTCAGTGAAGAGTAGGGGGTTTACTCGACAATCAAGTTTGTCAGATGCTTTCATCAACACTGGGTTAAATCTTCCATTTGAACAATAATAAAAAAGGAAAATAGTGCTGAGAGTTTGGAAAGAATGCAAAAAAAAATTAAAATATATTAACCGTATAAACTCAGCACAGTAAAGGACTGCATGATTAAACAGGTATCCATTTGTGTAAAATACAAACCCAAACCACTGCCTTTATGTTTAAGGTCTAGCATTATCCTCCAGATATATTTCAGTGATGCTCTGAATGAAGTCAAAAGGTAATTTTTGTTAGCAACATTCTACAGTGAAACTATTTTTTTTTTAATGATTCTGTTCAGCTTCTGCTACTTTAAGATACCTTCATTTTGTCTTTGTAGGTCATTACGTCAGAGACATTTGTGTCTATGGACTAGGGGATTTGCAGTGGATTATTGAGTCACCTCATTTGTTTGCCAACAAATTTGAGGCTGCAACATATCCACTCGTTATGGACTGCCTAGAGAGACGCCACAGGCTTGAAGTGCTGCACCAGGCAGAAGTCCCGATTGAAGATCACTGGCGTTTTCAGGAAGAGAACTACTTCAACATGAAGCTGAATGTTTGAGCTTAACTAACATCTAAAGAAGTGTTCAAAATACTTACAGAAAAAAATTAACGTTTTTAGCCCTAGACTTCACTGTGTGCATTACAGCATGAGGGTAAGCACAATACTGTACTACCAGTCTGCCAGTGAAATAAACAGTTTTTATTTATTACAGTAAGATAAAGAACAACAACTGCTAATGGGTTAATTCTCAAAGGAAATGACATGTCTAAATCTATAACTTACTGAAGACAAGGGGAAAGTTAATAATCCTTTAAGTGACTTATTTAACTGGAAAAATGCACATTCCTCATGTCTGCAGCCAAAAAACAGACTAACTGGTATGAAAATAACAAAATGGAAGCAATGACTGAACAAAGATAAAATATGAAGAGCATAAGTTAAAGTCATATCTACTGTATGTCTTATGAAATAGATTATTTTGAATAAATAAGTTCACACTAAAATTTCATGCTAAAATTTCACAGCTTTTAGATAAGCAAGCGACAACCAGTTTCAGACACAGTCCATTTCACTTGTTTTTGTTGTTTTGGTTTTCCCCCCATGGCCAGCTGCATCTCTAATTTCATTGTGTAGCACGGCAACATCACTCTTGCACTACTCAGGCTTTGCTCCTAATGAAAAGGGTGTGTGTGCCAGTAACAGTAGTAGGGCTTCTGCAATGCATATTTACCTTGTAGTCCGTGTTTCTGAGTCACTGCAGGAGTTTACGGCAAGGAGACATAGGAAGTTTGAGGGCAAAGGAACAAAGGAAAGCTTAATGAAAAGCCATCTTTAAATCCCAATGTGCCTGATTGAGGGGAAAAAAAAAAATTTCCCTGAACCTTGCAACAGTCTGCTGCAATTGGAGACAACACTTAGCAGCAACCAGGATGAGCATCTAATTTCCCAAACTCTCTGCAGACCAAAGGCAGCACTTCCTGATCTACAGTAAGGAAGTGGCTTTCAATACACAACACAGGCAAAACCAGGGAATAGTAATAAAAAAAGAACAAGGATCCAGTCCTTTTGCAGGCAAAAGTTGCCCTTTCCTCTTCAGGACTCTTTTAAAGTAATCCTTTCACTTGTGCAACCAAAAAGATCAGGGGAATATGAGGAAACAGAGAGGCTGCAGGTTGTGGTCTTTCATACAATATGACAACTTTTCCATGGGATTAAATGTCTTACAAGACCATCTCTACACCCTGTCTCCAAAGGTCTTTAGTTAGGTGCTACTACTGAAAGAGACTTTGGAGAAACCTGCATTGTGAGAAGTAATTTCAAACTGTTCTTCCTCCTTTAGAAGTATTTTGGCAAGAATGCAGATTAAAGTTCCATTCCAGTAAATCCAAATAAACTCCCAGTTATTTTGCATGAACTCTGATGGGAACTAGTAAAATACATCCTATTACTTAAACCTCACTTGATCAGAAACTACAAGTTATAAATAAATGACCAGGAGCAATTTAGATATAAGCCTCAATACGCACCCAAAATATCCCTCAGTTTTCATAGTAAAACTGACTTACAGACTAAGTGTTTTTTTTAAAAAAAAAAAAAAAAAAAAAAAATCAACAAATGACCCAACAATAGAACATTAAAGTTTCTTATTACAAACTTATTCCCAGGTTCCTGGAACTGTGCTTGTTTTCCCACATGCGTTTCTTGGAAAATGAACTTTAACCTAAAGAAGGACCATCTGGTTCCTATTTATTTACAGAAACTTACAAACTCAATCCAAAGGCCTGTACTCAGTTTCATGTATAATCCAGGACTTGTGGCTAAATATTGCTGGAGATGCTTTTTTTTTTTATGGAGAGGAACAAACAAAAGAAAAAAACCCAACCATTCAGCATGTTCACACTGAGCTTGTTGAGACTCCCTCTGAAAACCATTACTGAAGCTAATGGGTGCCTGGCATGTATTAATCGTAGCAATATTCATAATTAATTTCTCCCCAAACCATATCCAGTCCACTGTAGGGTACTGTCAGCATATAGCTACTCCATGTTGTCTTTTAAAAAGTGAATGGAACGTTCCTTGTTACTGTCATTGCAGCAAATCCAGTATCTAGCTTTCACCTTTCATCACCATCACACAGAACAAATGTTGTCTCATTCTGAATTGAATTAAAAGGATAAATTCAATAGCAAGTACTACAGATGACCTTTGAAGGTCCTTTCCAACCCAAACTATTCTATGTAACGTGGGCTTGTTTTGCAGAAACTGAACCAGTCGAACTGGGAAAACCTGCACAAAAAGCCCTCTTGAAATATGATTTAGAGATGACTTTACTCATGTCAATCCAGGAAAATCACTGGAGTGTGATCCTCCTTCCTTAAAAGATTTTGTATTTTAAAATGATTAAACCACTCCATTCTCAATCATTAAGGAACAGTATTCTACTCATTACTGAGTGATCATAACCTGAAAGACTTTTTTACTTCTAACAACAGTAAAAAAAAAAATTAAGTAATGAAACTGTGCAAGCTGAGAGCATTTAAACATACGTAAGTGTTCACTAAGATCTGTATGTGTTATCATGTTATAAGGAGATCGATCACAACTCTTAGGTCAGCAACCAATGTTTACTAACTTTCGGTGACTGTTGATCTAAGAGCTTATAGTGTCAATGTGACCTTGTTCAAGGAAACACCATGCTCTGTATCGTACTGCACACACATTAACTCTGTACCTGAAAGAAAAAAATATGCGTAATTTCTGTTTCAAAAAGCCCAAGGCACATGTCCAATAGCTCTGTATTTAAGTTAAATGTTTGATTAAGTGCTTTATATGGCACAGACTTTAAAAGTTAGGGTCTGTTTCAAGTGTGTATTAGAATCTGTTGACTCTGAAAACAATGTATTTTAAGCAATACAAGAAATTACATTTTAAAATGTAATCTTGTCTTTAACTTCCAGAGTGACTACTTGAACTTGAAAAAGAACTTCCACCACAGACTCAATAGCAACTACCCGGTTTCCAAACTACCTCTTACATTAATAGTAACTTCTTAGGAGAGTCAACATCAAAAATTGGTAATGGTGCCTTCTTCAACCCCTCAAAAGTGAGGTTAAGTAGATGCTACACACTGCTAGATGATTCTTTTATTCTATAATTTCTAAAATTTTTGTCAAATGGCAGACTTCCAAACAAGTTGGCATCAAAGATTGCCCATGGAAGAATCAAGCAGCAGTTAGAACAGAAGTTATACAACATTTTATCACTTTGGGCCCTACCAAAATCTGCAGACCAACACAGATTAGCACTGATTTACAATCTTGCAGATCCCATCAAATACAAATTGAGTGAGTAAAAAGTCTTGCTTGGGCTTTGAATTTTAGTACTCTTTGGATAATTAAATGCAATAGGTGAGAATATCCTATTCAACAGTCCACATTTTAAACTGACAATTTCCACATCACATGTAAATCTTCCTGAAGAACACGAAGCAGAAGACGGCAGAAAACTCCTGATCTTCAGTGCTTCTGCTACAAAATACACAGCACCAAACTCTCTTATCTGGAAGTTGTTTCTCTTCCTGCTGACTGAAAGTCCTATCTTGCATATTTTGACATGTGACTTAGTACTGATTGTTTAAATTTTCTCTTCTTACTGTACAAAACCTCAAAAATATGTCTGAAACAGAATACACTCCTGTGTAAAAAGGTATTATGTTTAATTTGTATTCCTAAGTTGCTCTGTTTTAGACAGAGCTCTTTTTTAATGCTTTTCAGTCTAAGCAGTTAGTGCTTTGTCCCAAGCACTTCATCTAACAAGCTTGCTCTCCCACATAAAACACCACTAAAAAATTCTCATTGCTCTGTCAAAAAAATTTTGGACAGGGAGTTTTATATTTTGGCAGGACAGTTCAAAGCATTTACCATTCAGTTAATAAGAGGCAATCTCTCTCTCTCAACACTGCTACAGTGTCTGTTTGCCTTAAGAGATTTCACATTTTAATGTTATTTTTTAACGTGAATCCTTCAGTATACTGCTACTTAACATGTGAAGCTAGAAAGAATGGTGTGGTTGCCTTCCTTCCAAGGGAGGCAAATCACTTAGAAAAAATCCCCACACATTAACTACAGTTGCTTTACTAGAGGTCCTTCATCCATGACAGTCTCACATTCTTGTGCCTCTCCCTGACATCAATAGTCTTAACAATTCCAGTTAAAAAAAAAAAAAAAAAAAAGATAAATACATGTATTTAATATTGTCAGCTCTTCATGTAAAGTTTTTATTAAGGCAAAATATGTTTTTTTGAAAAAGAACTCAGGAAGACCACTTTATCCTCCTAGTACCTAGATTCCATAAAGCCTTTCAAATGTAGCACTACAGCAAATACTGTCGAGATAAAACAAGGAATGCTGAATTTTTCATCTTGGGGTTTTCCATTTCCTTGAATTTGACAAAATCTGCATATGCATTCAATTTTTTTCCTAAACACTTATTTCATGATCCACATACCACTGGGTAAACGGATTGCTCTGTTTCTCGTATGAGCAGCCACAGAAAAAAATGAGAAAAAAGTGAGCAGTGGGACTTCTCACAAAGTGGTAAGCGTTCCCGTGAGCCAGTCCTGGAAAGGAAGCAACCCTCTGCTCTGAGCACAGGAAAGTAATTTCCTACAGTTTCATGAAGCACAACATCTTGTGATATGCATCTTGTAACATGTAAATACATGTTTGTTATCTAGTTCAAATGATCTAATTGGAAGTACACGAGCATGAAGGTGAGGACTGCAGAACTGCTGTTTGGGCTGCTGGATATCTGTATTCTCTGGTGAATGTCAACCAGATGCTGTAATGATGCAGTGCAAACAAAGTCCTTTGGGAAATCGTTGCTGTTTACAATTTAGCAGATTATCAAGATTGCCCTGTAGGCTCACAGGTGAAATTAATGGACAAGAATAGCTTGTTTTGAAAGAGCTTTCTTGAATTTCATAGCAGTGGGGAAGAGAACTGCCACACAGCTTCTAGACTGACACTTCTCCAGTTTACATCCACGCTATAAACCTTGTCCCCTGGGATTAAGTGAAAACACAGATTCCGCCAGCTGAAAAGAGAGACTGAATACAGTCTGAATACGTGATTATTCTTTTTGAACTACTCTCATCATGTCACTCTCTGAAGGCACATAGCAATGCCTCCGCACACACAGACATGGCAGGGGCACACAGGGCTGGGCATCTGTGCACATACTGGTAGACAGAAGGTGGCAAGGCCATGAAAAAAACCTAAAAAAAACGTTGTGGCCCACATGGATCCCATAGGTTGGATTTTGGTTCAAAAATCATATTGTAATTCTTAAAATACAGCAGTTAGCACCAGTAGAAACATATGTATGGCAATCCACACCATTCAAACATTCTGTACTTCAGCAGATTTTGCCTTTTTAAAGAACGCATACCAGAAGAGGATTCTGGTTATCAATACACAATTCCTAATTCTAGTGCATGTACAATACACAACACTTCATTTTCTCACTTCTTCATTTGTTCTAGTTCATTTTACTATAGGCCCCATTGCTGCATAAAAATAGAATGTGCTGGGGAAATGCTGCTAATTAATGCTTTGGATATAAACTGTTAGCTACCAGAAAGCATGCCAACCAGTTCCTCACGGTCCTATTCAGAAGAGTTCTGGTCCCCTTCCCGATTCTGAATACAGAATGAGAACATTATCAGTATATATTAAAAAACTCTACCAAATCACTCTGACTTTAATCAAAGGAAATGTGGACTAAAACATGTTCTCACATCTGGTTTCCATTGTCTTTGTGCACCAAAATCCAAAAAAGATGACAGACTAGATTATATTACATCCACTTCACTATTTCTAGAAGCATCCTTCTGAACACTCTGAAGAATTCACATGTACATGAAAACAGCTGCATGCAAATGAGGTTATTATAAATACCAATTATTAAAAAAATACAGAAAACCTGTGGGATTAATTTAATTGTTTTAAGAAAAACTTACCTTGTGACAAACTTCTGATTTAATTTCTTTGAGAGCACGTTCAGAGAACACACAGCCACAGTTCCTCAAAAAGCAAAACCTTTGAAGAAAAGACAACAAGACATACAATCGTTTTTAAGAAACCCTGTGTCTAAAAGGCAGACGTGCAGTTCTGATTTAACACAGCAACAATACTGCAATGGGCTAGCAGGACACAACTAACTTTCTCTTTACAAATTCTTGCAGCTAATTAAGGAATCAGCACCTTTAAGTAGGTCCTTATTAATCTGCACAATGTAAGAATTGAATTAAAAATATTGGGCACATTAAAACACAACACGTATTTCGTTATTTCATTGTCTGTATAATTCAGCATAGGTTTATGTCTATCTCTCAAGGTGATCTTAGCAAAACAGAAGCTCTGGAGATGTTTTTGTACATTTGCTAAAGGTCTACACAGGCTTCTCTGTAGAAAAACAGATTGTGGTGGTGATTCCAAAGTTACACTATTTGAATGTGTAACCAAGCTCACGGGCTTCACTTACTCTGACTCAAGCTCTCCGGCAAAGCTGTCACAAGCGACATTAGGCAGTGCTTGTTCTCCCACACCTCTGCTGTCCACATGAAAGATTCTTGCAAGACTGTGTGAAGCATTTATGCACATCGTTCATGTGATCTCCCTTTCTTGAGAGCTACTATTAATCCTTTCCTCTCTATCATCCTCAACTAAATTAAAAAATACTAAGGTAGTTCCGGTAAAAATGTGTTTACTTTTCAAGTCCTCTCTGCAATTCCAACTGAATATCTCCTGGCTTACCAGCCTCTGGAGGAAAAAATACTGCTCAACTATCAAAGCTGTAATCCTGACCTCTTCTCACTCATCAAAGTTCACATGCACAGAAAAATAAATTGCTATTTCGTCCAAACCAGGATGCAAAGAAATGTCCTTCATCAGCCCAATAAAAAACAGATACTATTGCAGGATTAGAACAGACATACAATCCAAATCCATTCTGATCTTTATGGAGGGAGAGGTAGAATTGCTTGATGTGACATAAAGGAAGGTCTCATCCAATCTCCCTTTGCTTGCCCCATACCAACCTCCCATGGTTTAGCCCCCAAACAACTTTTAGTCACTTTTTCTCTGCAAACACAGCCCTCTACTCTTTATTACACATACAAACCCATTTAGGAAAGGGTTAACTTTTACTCTTTCCTCTTGAACACAAAATTATAGTCTCCTGAACTTCCTCCTTCTGAAAGGAGGACAAACTTCTCACAAAGGCTTGAGTAAGTACATGAGTTACAACATATCGATTCAAACATTTTTACCTGCTCTGTATTCAATTTAGCACAGCACTCGCATCTAAAAACAAAATCCAGAAACTTACTGACCTATGTCTTCCGTTCATTTCCAATCCCACCACAGGGCATATAAAGCGTGCAGACTGGAAGTCATCGTATTTGTCACCTTTTATACACTCTTTATCACCGCTCCAAGCTGGATTATCTGCAAGGTTTAGTTCTGTCACATTCTGAAAAATAAAAATGCAAGCCTTAAGCTATTTACTAATCATTTTTGAGACACTATAACATTCCCTAAGATTTTTTTCATTGTGCTTTGCTATTTTTTAACACTTTTAGTATAAGTGAGAACACAAGCAAACGGAGGTTTTGTAGCATCTTTTAACTTTGATGGCACTCTTGAACATTAGACACAACCTGCTTACCTTAATGCTCTTGATATGTGACGCAGCTTCCATAGGAGTTTTATCAGCTGACTTGTCCAACAAAAATTCAATGACTGCATCTTTATTATACAACCTATAACATAAAATTTTTAGGAGTCATATTTGATTCTCATAACACTTGCTTATTTATAGATCAGTACATTTTAACATAGGGGTCTATATGGAACCATTCATACCTGCCTAGCTCACAGGCTACAATTGGCCGACGTAACTTCTCTTGACTCAGAGCACAGTAGGACCATCTTGCCACCAATTCAGCATTTTTGTCAGCCTGAAGGAAAAAAAAATACTCGTGATTTTAAAATAGCTGTTATATTTGCAAATTATTTAAACATAAAATCAAGTAATATTTGAAGTATTAATCAAATCCCCAGGTATCTTACCAAACCTACTTTCTGCATTCAGAGTTAATCTGTAAAATAACTTTAATAAAACCTTTTGGCAAAATTCATGACCAGTTTTGAGGGTCTGCCTCTATCTACGAATGTGTTTCTGCATCTTGGGACTTGGGACCTATCTCCCTAACTCTAACTCAAATTTTCTTATTTTTCGCCACTTCCACCTGTCCCCTTCCCTCTTTATTCTTTTTTGCACTTCACATCTTCTCCATTACCCTCTTCTCTCTAGTTCTACATCTCATCCCTGATTGGGTTAACTACCATGTCCACTCTCTGTAAAGAACAAAATAACAAGAAAAGCAAATCTGGGGTTGTCAGGATGCTACCTGAAACTCCAGTCTAAACCCACCAATTTTATTACAAATGAGGCCAGAAATGAAAGGCTGAGGTTCACAGATACTCTGATAGTCTGGTGTGGGGAGGGAATGGATTTTATTTACTTATTTTACATGAACAAGTGTAATTTGCCTAAGTTTTCTGCCACTTGCTGTGAGACTTTTCCCAGTCTTCATCCACCTAGTCACACACGTGATGCCACTGTATATCCATTACCCTAAAACATCCTAAAAAGAGAGCCCAAGCAATGTTCAGAACGCAAGCAGATGGAATGCAGAAATGGCCAATGGTCTGCTCATACTATGAAATTATTTACCAAAAGCATTACACCATACCCCTAGGTGAAGGAGTCCCCTAAACCCCATGCGTTCAGCTGAATGACTTATGTCCAGAAATCCCTCCAGAAGACAAAGGGATCTCCACTGTGGCTGTCACTAACGCCACAGTTTCCCTAAGGCGGTACGCGCAGACCGGCCAGTGCCACGCAGAAAGGCTCTCTCCTCCGCGCTGCCAGCGCCAGGACTGCCAGGCCCGGCTCGCAACCACTGCGGGGAGGGCGGCACTGACCGGGCCTCCGCAGGGCCTCTCCCCGCCCAGGCCGCGGGCCCACGGTCAGGGCCCAGGCTCACAAAGCCGGTCCGACAGCCCCCAGCCGCGCTCCACCGCCGCCCTCACGCAGCCCGCTCCAACCTTCTCGACTTTGCGGGGCCCCTTGACCAGCTCGTGCCGCTTGGGGATGGTGCCGCCATCGCACCCCATCTCGCTCCCGCAGCGCGACGCTTCCGAGTCCGGGTCCGCGTCCCCCACAGACGACACCTTCCCTGGTTAGGGACGCACTTCCGGCGCGCCCTGAGGGCGTCATCGCCGTGCCATAGCAACCGGCCGGCTGGGGGCGGGGCTACCAGAGAAACAGCGGGAGGGGCGAGGCAGGGCGGGCGAATCCATCGGGCCGGTCCCGGAGGGGCGCGGAACGTGCCACTGCGCGCAGGAGGGGTCGCAACCCCCCCACCCGGCGGCGGGGGGCGCAGCCTGGCCCCGCCACAGCAGAGCAGATTTCTCCCTTTTTTTTTTTTTTTTTTTTTTGTGAGGAAACCCCCCAGAGGATACCAACTTTGGGGGATTTCTGGCTAAATGAAGTGTTCCCGAGGGCGGCCGGGCCCCCCGCTGCGACGCCGCTCGCTTTTCCCGCCCTGAGGCGGGAGGGGGCGATAGCCGGTTGCAAACACTCGGTTGTGCCAGAAGTGAGTTTAATACAAAAATTACAAAGCCAAGGTGAAATGCAGTTACTGCATTTAGCTGTGCAAACAGTAATATTTACAAATGCCGACGTTCAAATAACAGTATAAAACATGTAAGTGCCAAGTGACAATTAAAACGGAGGATGATGATGGAGTCGTTTTTTTCCACAGACACACCAGGAGCGTGAGCACTATCGCAGTGCAAACTAGCTGTAACTACTCATAAAACTAATTGTCCGTTTTCAGGGCAAAGACACAGATATAATGTTTCCAAGAAAGGTCAGACTGAAATTTCAGATAAAACCTTTAAAATAAATTAATTAGGAAAAATACAAATAACACAGACATACAAACAGGCTACCGGGGTGGTTGCAGGGCCTTCATCGTTGTATTTCAGATCCAGCAAATTTGGGGATAAAGTTAATGAGCAACACAGACCAACACCGGTCTGAGAGCCCCTGGGCAGCCTCCCCAGCGTGGAGCTCTGGGTGCCCAGCAAGAAATAACGTCGTCTTTCCAGTCTGTAGAAGAGCTGCTCACTATTTAGTGACTAAAATAAATTATTTTTTTTTTTGTGTTGGAGCAATGCTCTGAATGGCTTCAAGCTGCGACACAGGATGGCTCAGGTCACTCCCCATAGATTTATTGGGAGCCAGGACTTCTCCAAGTCAGTTTTCCTTCTGTGCTCAGATACCAGCTGGAGCATTTCCCATCACCATCTAGGCGATGCATAGTACCTGCCAGCTTTTGTCCTGTAACACATTCATCACATTTGTACATGAAGAACAAAAGTTAGCTTTGCAGCTATTAAAAAAAAAAAAGGAATAAATTGTAATTACAAATTTTGAGTAAAGTCCTCAAGAAACAATTGATAATGGGATATCATAACTTACAGAACATTGTGTAGCAAAATTTAAAGAGAAACTTTACATACCAAATAGAAAAAGGAAAAAAAAAGAAAATATATTTATCTGACTTATATAGAAATTAAAAAAATAAGAAATCAGCCAGGTAATAAAAATAATTTTGCCCTAATACACAACAAACATTCCTGCCCAGCCACTAAGATGACAACATTTCCAGGCAGAATCTGAACAGTGGAGAAGAGAAAGTACAAATTTCATTTTACAACTCCTCTTCTGCATCTGCTGTTGTGTGGATCTTCACCTGTTAAAAGTGCACCAGCACCCAGGGAACTGCCCGGCAGGAGTTCTTAGAGGTGACTGAAAGCTGGCGTCACTGAGCTGCATTTGCCCCCCTCGGCTGCCACACACCAGAGGAGCAGCAACAATGGAGAATTTGTAAAAACGGTGAAGTGAATTTCATTCCAGCTTTGCTCTGAACTGCTGCGTGTATTTAGACAGCTCCTGAGTTTGATCCTGAAGTGCCTTCATGGCATCTGCGTTTGGATATTGTATTGCAGCATTTTTGGTGGCAAGAGCCAGATTCTTCAAGAGGCTGCAAAACCGGCTGCTGCTGTGGAGGATGTCGTTCCGAGCATCTCTCCCTTGAGTTTCTTGGCAGAGAGAATCCACCAGCTTTTGTCCCACCATAATGATCAATTTGCTGTGGGATATGAAGACTTCGGGTGGCTGGTTGTTGCTCAGACTGTTAGTAAATACACCGATTGCCTTGTGAAGCGCACTGAAACACAGCTTACAGTGTTCTGAGAGAGGGATTTTCTTGGCAGAGTCCTGGTTGCTTTCAGTTACAGTCTTTTTTGCAGATGGCAAAACCTGGAAAAAGGTTAAAAAAAATAGACTCAGCTTGGTGGTACACTGATTGTTCCTTTGTTTGCTTTACCCTATATTCTTCACATATTTCTTCACTTACAGGGAGTTTTGTTAGTAGCGTCCAACTGCCCCAGCCCAGGAGTCTTTTACAATCATTTATCTTTCCATAAAGTATTGGACTTCAAAGTGGTATTTTCTCCTGACAGCCCTTTCTCCAAACAAATTTTCCTGAACACAATTTTAATAATGGATAGCACGCAAAGCGCTGTAGCTAAACATCAGTCCTTTATGCAGTCTGCACTTCAGAGAGTACAAAACATTCAGACTTGCTCTTTAATGGTGCCGACTTCATGAAGGTTATGAATGATTAAAACTCTACAACAACAAGAGAGCCAATCCTTATCCCAGTGCATGACAAGAGATGTTGAAATACTGTCACAGCCTTATCCCAAATGATACACAAAGGCAAGCAAATAAATAGTGTGACTTTAAACTAGAGCGGCTTGCTACGTTTTAGGAAAACAAATGTTTTGCATGGGTTTTCAGCAGTAACTCTAAGAACTAATTCTGGGAAAATGAACTATGAGAAAATAAATAGAACTCTGTATAGAGGTGTGTGTGTCCAAATGCAAATCTGGCACAGAAATCAGGGACTAGAAGTCCTTATAAGTAATAGTTTTCAAGATCAGAAATATCTTTGGTGTTGCATCTGTACTCTTCTTTACTACTTCTTTACCTGAATTGATTTTCTACACCTGTTACAAATCAAAATGAAAGCAAAGTTGAAATGGTTTACATAAAATATTTACATATAAATGCATTTTTTCTATCATTTCAGGGGAAACAACTACTTGCTATGCAGCCTTCATGTTATGGACAACAATGGTACTTTTATTAGAAGGAACTGTATATTTTTCCTACTAAAACTTTAGTGTCTGATCCTGCAAGATGTAAGACTGAAACCAAAATCAACAAAACATAACGTTTCCTAAATTCTAAGGACAAGCCAGCATTTTTTTGTGAAACAAAGAGAGTTATATTCTTAATAGACATTTCAGTAATTCTAAGGAGAATGATTCTAACAAACATCCAAAATTATTCTAACAAATAAATTTGATAACTCATGATAAGAGTTTAATTTGTTAAATCAAAATTTTCTACAAAAGCATGCTTTTCAATACACTTCAAGTTAGGAAGTTAACATCTCTTGTACAGTCACGTCAGAGTCCAACAAACAAAATGTACTGTCAAGAAGAGAACTACTAGTCAGGAGAAAGAAGTCGCTAACCTCCAGCTAAAAGCTGTCTCTCAAAAATGAATTTAAACAAGCAAGCTAGAACTCTTTTCTCAGTGCTGCCTGTCTGCCTGGATAAATTCTCAAATGCCAGTTCTTAAAATTACCGATCGTTCTGCATGTGCTGTCTAACACTAACAAAATCCTGAATTCACATAAATTCTGGAAAATAGCATGTAGTGCAAACTGAATTTGACACTAGTGCAAAGATAAAATAGTGCTAATAGTTTAATATCTGCAAACGACCAGGAATACAGATGGTAAAATCCAGTTACACTAACCTGTAACTGAACATAGTCACAGTCCTCAGTGGCATTTTCCTCCGGTCTCTCAGAAGAGACATCACTTTGGTTGGGTTTATCAGAAGTGTTTCTCTGAAGTGAATCTATTTCTGTTCTTCTTGTCACTGTTATTTGTTTTGCCATTTTGTATTCTGGGTTCAGTTTTGATTGCTTCATTTCTTGTTCCTTCTCATTCTTTCTGAAGAGAAGCTTTCCATTGGCTATGATGATGGATGCAAACCTCTTGATATCATCTGGAATTGTGCGGGCTACCATAACAAAGCGATCAAGGTCATCTGGGTTGTTCTGAGGTTTCCTGAGGACCAAAGCCTCTAGTGACCAGTTGCCGTTGTTTAGAGCTTCTCTTGTTTCTGTTAAGATTTTGAATGAGTTCATAAGAATTTCTAGCTGTTTTTTAATTCTGGTCTGAAGTTTGTTATCAGTGACATAAGAGGCATTTGCCTTTATGACTTGAGCAAATGCCAAGAATTCTTCCAGTGATACTTTTATGTGATCAACTGCTCTATGGATTTCTTCAATGGTTTTCTCTAGGTGCTCTTGTAATCTCCATTTACTACTCACAAAGATCATTAAACTCGCAACAGAGCTGGATACGCTGTGCTGCAATCCCGTCAGCGTCTCTATGGCTACCTCAAGTTCCAGTTTAATTTCTTTGGCAGGCTCTTCTGATGATGACGTAGAAGACGACTCAGCAGAAGAGTTTGAGGATGTAGAGAGTGTGCTGCTTCTGCTGTCCACGCTAGAAACAGACAATGTGTCTTGTTCCAAGTTGGCATCTCTTGAGAGCTGTGGAGGAGCACTGTACGCTTGGTCTCCAGAACTATCACTGGCTTTTTCCATCTCTTTCTTGGACTGCAGAGAGGTGGGCAAACCTTTCGGAATATCATAAACATTCTCTTCAGAGATCTGATTCTCAGCCTTTGGAGCCAGAAGACTTGGGGGTACATCACAGCTACCATTTTGTGGTAAAAGGAGTGCGTCCCGTGAGGGTGGAACATCATAAAGATGGATATCTGGAAACGTTAATTTCCGTTGTGTTGGTGGAATATCATATAATTGTGGATTTACTACTTTGGCTTCAGCATTTGCTGTTAGCGCCTTGTACCTGGCTGGTGGTATATCGTATAGCACCTGGTTCTCCAAGGAATGGCCAGGAGGGTTTTGTTTTAATCCTGTTTTTTCAGGTGATACTGGAATATCATAAATCCATTCTGACTTTCGAGGATTTGGCAAGGTATTGTAATGGCCCCAGCACTTTTTCTGAGATTCATTTTCTGAAACATCAGTTTCTCTTTTGGGAGGCACATCATATAACTGCAACAGAGCACACAGGATTTATAAGCAGCATTTTATACAAGAAATAAGGAACAAAACTGAATTCTCAGAGCATGCAAATGTATGCAACTCCAGTAATGTCAATGAAACGGCACCACAAAAAGGCTAGCCCACAATTTTAATTTTCTTTCTAAAATGCACAAGCTGCACATATGAGGGTTAAAACATTTTGAGCACAGGTAATTAAATCATACAGCAGCGTCCCTAACCAGTGAAATCTGCAAGCTCTTCCCTGACTCCTTTGGAGTGGGAAACTTCAGATGGCTACAGGAAAAGTTAAATACCAGTGTATAGTAGGTAACGTTGAACACTCAGTTTTACAGAATGAAGGAGGTAAGGTTTTATTAGTCTCTGCTTAAGACAACACTTGATTTTCCAGTATCCCCACCCACATTCATACGCATACCCTGACAAAAAAAAAAAATTACCAACAGATACAGCTGACTGTTCTCAAATAACTACAATGAGTTTAAATTTCTGCTTGGCACAGGTTGATGCAAGACCACTTCTTATGTAAGAAAATCCAGACTAATACTAACAGGCACTTTAGGACAGATTGTGCCTGGATGTCTGACTAGCATGGAGTATAAGCACGAAGGAGTGCAAGGAACTATAGGAGTGTGCAGCAACAAGAAACTATTGAAAGTGCCACTATGTAATAAAAATTTTAGAAAGAACTGACCAGGTCAGGCTTCCCCATCTGCAAAAGACGTATGTGAGAAGGGAAACCCAGACAAGGGTGTTTCAGACCAAAGCCAGAATTTTCCAAATTTCCTGTGAACGAAGAATTCTAAGAAAATTTGATTTTGGAAACAATGATAAACCGTGTCTCCAAAAGAAAATCTGCTCCCAGGCTGTTGCAGCTGGTTGGTATAATTGCTAACAGCCATAAAGATGTCAGGAATGCCAGCTTCAATGAGCAATTGTCTTATGCCAGGATTCCAGTTCTGGGTAGCACCAGTGCTACTGTCCCTGCTGAACAAACTCTGTGCAGGACTGGTGTAGCCCTGAACCTACAGCACTTCTCTTCAAATACACAAAAACAGGAAGCCTCAGATTTCCTGTGCTGAGATGGTCTGCCCTGAGGTCCCACACCGGAGCCCTGAGCCTGTCAAAATTCTCTTGAATCCTAAAACGATTCAGAAAACCTGAAATATTTGGCACTCAACTAATAAAGACTATCCATCAAGGCAATTTCTTTGTTCTGAAATTTCAGATCATCCCTTTCTTTGAGAATGGGACTTGCCAAACCTGGGAAGAGATGGGAAGCCTGACTCCCCCCTCCCCGCCCAAAGCCAAGTGTGCTCCACTCCCGAAAAAGACGGCAGGAGAGTGCTGCATGGAATGGGGACAGTTAGTTTCCATCTGCTTAAATATTACACACATTTAAGAATCTAGAGTATTGAACTTGCTTTTCACACTGTCATAAAAAGAAGTTAAGGCAAGAGATCTTGGTGCCTGCAGTCTAAAAAGCAAATGCAACCGCAGTGGTACTCCTAATCCTGGTAGGTACCCTGACCGTCCAGCAGTCAGGTAGTAGTTGTCTTTTCAATGTGAGGGACAAAGTACTGCACTGAAGATGTGCTGGTCTTATCCTCGCCGTCACCTTGAGGGAGGTTCAGCACACGTGCCCAGTGTCACAGTGATGAGAGATTATTCTCTTGTGTCCAAGGAGTCTTACTTACATTGCCCACTGATGAGTCTTTCTGGATAACACCTCTTGCCTTTTTTGGGCTGGACAGGATGTTGTAAAGCTGCTTCTGCTCTTCCTGGAAACACTCGGTGGATCGGACCAGCACAGAGCCCTTTCGTGTGGTGGGTGGGGTGGCACCGCTCTGGTCAAAGGGGAAAAAAAACAGGCTGACTTCAGTCCTTTTTAGAGTCCACTGAAGACTTCAATGGAATCAAAGGCTTTTGGACCATATACTGCGTAGCTCCTGGTTTGGACAGTGTGGGTCAAACTTAAACTGCTGGAGAGCCTTTCCGCAGCACTGCGCAGTGCTGCAAGGCAGCTGCCACCTGCACGCCTGGCTTTGGGTCCAAGCAGGGATCACCCCACTCTATAGAGTGGGTAACATGGAGAAGTTTGTAGATAACTTGATAATAAATGAATTAAAACGGGGTGAACCCCACACTGCTGAGGAGGGCGGGATGCGTGGGGAGGCTCCACAGACGTGCTGCAGTCCCACACACACCTCTGTGTGGCAGGTGATGGGACAGGGTCAGAACCTGGGATCTGTCCCAGCCCGGTGACCTGCACAGGCTGCAGCGAGATGTAGAGGAAAGGTGGTGACATTCACTCTCCCCAGGGAAGCAGGGTGTTGACAGCAAGATCGTGTAACAGGACCCTTCAGCAATCAATGTGTGGCCCTTACCCCGAGTTTGTCATGGTTACAAGATTTAATCCCTTGTGTTTTGTTGCCCAGGAAATGGGTGCTGCGGGTGACAGTTTCTTTTTGTACATGCACTAGTGACTCTTCTGCAAATATCTTGAAATCTTCCCAATCAAATGACACACAGACAACGCACATTTCCTGATGACTAAACCAGGACAGAGGGGTTGACGCTCTGATATTGGGAATTCATCTCTGCCCTTGAACTCAGTAACGGTAAAACCAAAAAGTGTTTTTTAGAAAGGTACCAGATTTAAGAAATTTTTCTCTAAATGTCTAACGAATTCAAAAGAGAACTGCTTCAGGCTTTGGACTTCCCTAGAAATAGATGAATTTCTGCCAAATTTTACAAAAAGTGAACAGGGAAACGGTAACATTTACCTTAAAATCTATTCTGAGGTCCTACAGGGTCCCAGCTGTGGGGGGACCGTGGCAGGACTCACCTGCGTGAGTAAGGGCTCCCGGTGCTGTGCAGATGGGACATCGTACACTTCACTCCTGATGTTTGGGACTGAAGCCCGGCATGTTCTCGGGAGAGTAAACAGATGCTTAGGGGGGAAGAAAAAACAATAATGAGAAAGCTGCAGTGAGCAGTAAGCTCAGGACATCTTTGAAAACTCAATTAGTTGAATAGGCCACTGTTAGAGTAATCACTCGTAAGTGATTAAAAGCCTTTCAGCTTTTCGCTGATGGTGATAGACAGGAACTGACCTTACAAGCAGACATGGTATTTTTTCCCCATAGTTCTCTTTGCCAACATTTCTGCTTTATTTCAGATAAGATAAGAATTGGCACATACAAATCAAAGACAATCTGCTGTACTAACTAAGGGAGGGGAAAGATTTGGAGAAAATCCAGCTTCAGTTATCACCTAAGTCTTTACACTACCCAAAAGCAGAACCACTAAAAAAAGAAAGCAGGGGAATTTCTACTTCTGCAGTCTTGCAGAGCCTTTAGGTCAAGCCATATTTAGTGGGAGCAAGAGCAGCAAAAAGGTGCAGGCTGAGGTGCATTCTGCAGTTATGAGACTCTGACTCATTTGGAAGGAATAAACAGAGTTACCTTGATCTCCTGTCCAGCTCCATAAACAGAGAAGTCTGATATGGGAATTAGATTCCTTAGGTCAATTACAGACTAATTCTTCTGTTTGCTTAAAACATTTTGAGAGCTATGACCAGATCTGTGGGCAAACTAGTTAAGATGCCAAGATATAAATATTGGGAAAGGACTTTTTTAAAAAAAAAATCAACCCCAAAACCTTGGAGTTTTATTTATTTAGCATGGTTTTAGCCTGGCTCTCCACAGCTGGTTTATAAATGGAGTATTGTAAACTACTGACCCACAGAAACACCATTGTGTTACAATAAACTATTTAAAACTGGAGGTAGTGTTCTCCATTGTGTGAGTGAGTGCTGTAGTGATTAAATTTAGGAGAAATATGGTAGAGGAACAAGACTCCAGCTTTGCAACTGCTTGCTTCATCTTTGTGAGAGCTCTTAGCTCTCATCTGAAGAAAGGCAGTGCCGAGTGAACACACATCGCTTTAGTGCTCTGCAGTATGAGCCATCTTGCCTGCCGAGCCATAAAACGGACTTTCCTGAGTAGAAAGGGTAAAATGTTAGTGATCTCAAGAAAGCCACCCTTAGCCCAGATCTGTTTTCAGATGGACAAATCTTACTCAGTATACAGCAAAAAGGAAACTCACTGAATATCACATTTTAATATTTTTTAAAAGTACTTTTAGTCACAGTGAAGCAAGGAGGTGCCCTGTGTGTTCAGCAGAAGCGACGAGGCTTTTCTGCAGGGTGAAAGCACACAGGCTTTGAGGGATTTTGTTTTGTTTTATTGCTTTCAATCAGCTCCCTCAAAGACTTACAGTGGCTTTACCCAGCTGCTCAGGGGACAGCTGAGTATGCCAGGAACTTTGCCAGTTGTCCCACAGGATCTACGCGGGGCGGTCCGGCGCACTGCGGTTCGTTCTGCGCTCGCACGGGCTGTTCAGCCCCGTGCATCTGCGTATGGCTTCTGCCGCCGCGGTACAGCTGGTGCAGGAACAGCTGTGACGCTGGGCAAGAGGCAGCTCGGGCAAATCTGAGCTTCTAAATAATCAAAGCATGCTAGGACATTTTTTTTTTCTTTCTTTGATAGAATAAACAAGGCTTAGGTATATAAACTCATGAAGTGACAGAGAGACAGAGGAACAGCCAAGGAGCTCTTCTGTTGGACCATTCGTTCAGATAAAAAACTAATAGATGAGATTATCAGCCCGATTTGCTGGCACAACGTGGAGAATTTGTATCCATCTCACATTCAATTTGCAAATGCCTTCTTTAGGGTCAGGAATGTGGAGAAATCAGATCACAGCAAGTGCAAAAGGGTCTTTTGTAGCTATTCCTCAGTTTGAGCTTGCAGTTATGGTATCAGCACACAAAGGCTGGATGTGCAGCTGCAGTGCTGAAAATTAGGTTTCAGTCACCAGAGATGCACCGAGTTTGTCTGTTCTCCAGCACCCACTTCCCAGACAGAAGGAACCAATGCCTCAATTTCCATAACTTGCCTTTTGGCACAGCGGGGGGAAAGGTGGCTGACAGAGCCCCATAAATCAAATTATCATTAAATCAACCTGAAAGGCTATAAGTTCAGTGCTATATTTATTTCCTTTCCCTATTTATATTTCCTTGTAAAAGATTCCCCATTCATTTGATGCTGAAGAAAGCACAAGTTTTTGATGTTGAGACACCTGATACAACATTTAGCCAAATTACATGTTCCACGCACATGTTTCATTTGAACGCCAAACACAAGGAACAGGGAGAAAGAAGAGGCCAGGCCAGACAGCTGTAATGAAACCCTGGAAAATCAGGTTTGCAATTCTCCTCTGTAACTGGGGAGGACTGGTGGCTGCCCTCATCCCATACACCCTGATCACTGTCTCAGCAGCAGCAAAAATAAGCTGAGAAATACATTTATCCAGGCCGTACAACCAAACCCTGCACCCTCCAGCATTGTCTAAGGTGCTGCTACCTTGTGCGAGCGCGGTGATGACACTGAGTAGCAGAAGAGTCAGGCAGCAGCGCTCTGAGCTTGCTGAGGCACTGGAAACAGTAGAAACTAGACTAAAGGCAGCAATCACACAGCAAAGGGTGGGTTTTGTTTTGTTTTTTTTTTTTTTTTTAATTTTTGAATCATCTTCCTATGCAGATGCAAAGACCCCACATGTGCCCAGAGGACTCTGGAGGGACGCATGCTGTAGACCATCAGAGGAAAAAGTTCTGTGTCTTGTTATTTTAACTTTGGGCTAGGTTTGTAAATAATTTCTAGATTCTTCCAAACAAATGGTATGTTCTTTACTTCCTGCCCTATTTTACAGCTGCTTTAAACTGTCAAAAAAAGTGAGAGACCACAGGATACGGAGGCTCTCCTCTGCTGCCCAGAGCAGCGTTGCTCACACAATGCTATAAACTGCAGTAGAATTGATGGGAGTTTCCTAAACACCATTGATTTGAATGGCTTTGCTGCAAATTCCACCAAAATGCTCAGGCCAATAGCCTTTATTATTTTCCCTGCTCCCAATTATCGATTTAATAATAGCATTTGTTACTTTTATAGTTCCTTACGTTCCTACCTGGTTTGTTGAGCTTTTGGTCCTTTCGCTGAGCAGCTGTGCAGCCAAGGCTGGTACCTCATATATTGCTTGGACAGGCAGGGTAGAGACCTTCGCTGGAGATTTAACCCACCCCTCCATCTTCTCGTAGGTAGCCGACAACACGGTAGGCTTGGGGACAGAGGGAACCTGGTAGATGTTTTGCTGGCCCGCTGGCGACTCTGCGGAGTCGCTCTGGGAGGAAGGAGGCAGCAGGACAGCCTGAGAGGCTGCGAGGAGCTGGAGGCGGTTTGCAGGGGCCAGGCCTTGCCTGCCGTGGAGGGAGCATTTCCACCAGCCCTCGCTGCCGATGACGTTTTGGTCCAGAACCATCAGGATGTCTCCTTTGCGGAAGGCCAGCTCATCGGAGCACTCCGCTTTGTTGTCGTACAGCGCCTTTGCCAAGGTACTCTGGAGAGAGAAAAAGCACCGGCATTGCACTGTTACACCAGCAGAAATGTTAATTAGTTTCTGGTTTGGTTTATCTCCACCTCAATTTCAGTTTAATTCAAATCCACTGTTTTTCACATTTCTCAGACCATTGGATTCAGAAAGTTCAATGTTTGCAGGCTGTATCCGCTGTGTTCAGTGCAGTAAAGAAACAGGCAATAACAATACTGTGATGTATTTCTTCACCACCTTTCCCCCTGAGGCTCTTGAAGAGTGCTGCTAACGTTCATTTCTTAGACTTATTACTTATGAACATCCCTATATGAAAAATAGGTGGGTTTTTTTTTTTGCACTGGCATTCTGTGAATTCTTTGTCAGAAGCTGTAGAGGAAATGCATCACTCATTCAAAAATAAAACTCATGCCTCCCTGCCTGCTACCCAATTTATCTAAGGACTTCAACTGCACAGGAAAAAGGCTTTTTTTTTTTTTTCTTTAGGTAAGAAATAATTAAAGAAAGAAAACACCTAGTCTTGCTTATTTTCCTTTAATTTTTTTTTATTTTCTCAGAGCCTTATGAAGACAGACCTCTCAGTAAGGTCAAGGCTAAGGGGGTTAGTAAGTGCCCAGCAGTAACAGCGGCAGCAGAAACGCTGCTGAAGAGCAGCGGTGGGCTGCGGTGCTTGGGAAGACCCAGACTGCAGCTAGCTGTGTGCATGTCCACCCCAGACAAGAGAGTTGGATCCTGCTGACTCAGAGCATCCCAGGCTGATGCTCTATGTGACACATCGGCTCAGGGGTAAATCTAACTGTGCACACAGTGACACCAAACCAATGGCTCTGCTGGTTGGTAAGTCTTCACGGCAGGTCAGTGCGTTTGTGGGCTTATCTTCAGGTAGGCACACCCGAAACAGCGTTTGTGTCTCTCCATCACACAGAAATCACCTGTATCTGGATACTTCTGTCTCCAGTATATCTTTCAGCATCTTCATATGCTGCTCTCATTGTCCTTTTTATTAGACAGGAAGCCAAGGAAGAATAGAGTAACTGACTTTCCTAAGATCACTGAAAAAAAATCTATGAGATAGCAAATATTCGTATTTCCCAGCTTCTTCCCCACAGGGCAGCCCTACCTGTCTCTGCTGAATACTGTAAGTTTCTGGCAGTCATGCGTGCATAGGTCACTACGTTTTATTTTTAGCATATTTATTTTGGGCATTTGCTTACTCATTACAAGATGACAGTTAAAAAGATGAAAAGTAGTAGCAGCAAGTAGCTTTATTCACCAAGGCACTTGTGCAAAGGGTAGAGCGAGCTGTGGATGCGGTGTTTTTCGGTACAAGATACCATTTGCTTTCGGCTTTGAAATGAGACTGGCTGCTTCCCAGTCAGTGGGGCACTGGCTGTGTTTCAGCATTAGCTTCTTATCAGAAAGTGCAAGTACTGTCCAAAGAGATAGTACCCAAATAGGAAACGTGATGCCTTGTATTTTTGTCCAGAGCATTTGCTGTAAAGCAACAGCTGGCCTGAAGTTGCAGCAGAAGAAAACCAATTCGTCAGCTCAGCTGATGAAAGTGGCCTGTTGTTAGCAGCACGCATTTCTTCGTCAGGGTGGCCGTGAACAATGGCCTTTTTGTGATGCATGGGCTTGTCCATCAGCAGCTGCCAGAGATGGACAACAGTCCCATTTACCTTATGTCCTAGCTTGGTTAAAACAGTCTTCTTGCCTTGAACATGGGAGCTCACTTTCTATGTGGACAATGCCAAATGCTCTGAACCACCTGTGTTGAAGTCAGGCCTTCAGGAATCCCACCACAGTGTGCAGCTCAGGGTGGACTTGGGCTTCACATGATGTTGCTGCAATTGTGAAAAAAGGAAAACAGCCAACTTTTCCTATTATTCATCAGCAATGCTTCTAGATGTGGCTTAACACTTGATCCCTTCTTGCTGGGCAGTGTACAGACACGCTGAAGGACAGACCCTCTTCTTCAGAGCTGAAGAGGGTGGGCAGAGGGACACTCTCCCCCTTTTGCAAGCAGGCAACTGAAGTGTGAAGAGCCTTATCGAGGCGCACGCAGGAAATCGTGGCAGAGCCAGGAAGCCTGACCTCAGGAACCGAGCCCCTGCCTAGTGCAGCAGACAACAAGACCGTCCTTCCAGTTGCACCAGCACACATACGAGAAAAAATTAATGCACAGTGTGGTTTTAAAAGGCATCCAAATGTTGACATTTCCCCAGCTAATTCTTTCTTGAGGAAACACCATATTAAACACATTATTTGGCCTAATTCTTTAATTAATTATGCATGAAACTGCCCAAGTCTGATTTCAAATCTCATTTGTTTTAGAGTAAATATGCTGATTTTTGCTGATGTACACATCAGTGAGAAGTTCTGCAAATAATTACTGTAGACTACAGCTGCGGAGCAAGGAGGTACTCTTCCCATCAGTGACACTTCAGCAACAATAAAACCTGACTGCAGCAGGTATTAACAGCAGAAATAATTCCACCTACTCTCTCATCTCTTTTCCTAGACATTGCTAGGTCTGCTTTACTGCAAAATGAGTGAAGTGAGGGAACAGCCAGGACAGCTAACGCGACAAGGAGGTCTAAGCTCCATTTGACAGGAAAGGTATTGCACAGAAAGGTTGTCAAAACTCAACTGAACAACATTCCATTTGGCAAACTCAGATGAATATATTCAGGGCATCCACACTGAATGAAGAGTTAGATTTTAAACTGATACCATGAAAGTCACAAACCTTTTTATAGGGGCCTCTGCTTGAAGCACAGCACACATTCCTTGGTTTTGCCAGTAAAGTTGTGCAAACAGCCACGGGCGAGTAGCCCACAGTGAGATACCAATTCAAAACACAGTGGTTCAGATTTTGAGAGGTGGTCTCCAATTTGTGGAGCTCAAATTAGGGCATGTGGGCTCACATCTGCAGGCAACATGAATACCCAGGAACCTTTGAAATCCTCTCAATTGCAAGGCAAGCAGCGGATTAAAAAAAAAATTATAGGACACCTTGGAATACTTGACCTAGCTATAACAACAAATTTGCTCATAGATCATCAGATATCCCATCTGTAGGGATGGAACAAAAAAATTTAAGACCTCAAATAGAGAAGTGATGGAGACAGTCTCCAAGCTCCAGACTGTAGAATATGATTGGAAGATTGTCAGACCTCTGCAGGGCAGCAGAGCTCTCAAACAGCAGGGGAGGGCAGAGAAAGAAAAGCAAAGCTGCTTCTTCCACCTAAGGACCTAAGGCAGTGCTCAATTAAATTTCAGGTTTCAAGAGCTAATCTTTTCCATCCACTCTCAGTTTCAGTATTGTGTAAGTGCACAGCAACATCACTCAATTTGTCATTATTTTCTTTCAGGAGCACCAGCCCATCACTGGCTTACCAGGCCAGGCACCGGTAGAGATCCCATTCCAGGTGACACTGGAAGGCATTAGTGGTCTAACTGGCTTGCAGCCAGGTGACATTTTTCAGTCTATATTAAAAAGGGTCGGGAAACTTAAGAAGGTATTTTAGTGACAATTTTGTATCCTTTCGACTTGGAACTAGTCTCTGAATTAATTTGTAAAAGGTAGAAGCATGTGTAACACTGAATATATTTACAATTTGTAATGAGCAAACTACAGGAAGGTCCCAGGCAAAACTCTTTCAAAAGACAGCTTCTTGTTGCAGTGCAATATGAGGATAAAAAAACCCCAACCAAACAAACCCAAACCAAAACCACCAACATCTTCACCTCTTCCCTGAACAGACCATTCTGTGTATTTTCAATGCCCGCAGTCTGGCAGAAAGTTGCAGCAATACGTTGAAAAACCAGTACAAGCAGCACCACACTGCTGAAGTAACTTCATTTCTGCTGAATTCTAATCTCCCCAAAAACACAGAAGGAGGAACATTTTCACAAGGTGCAAAACCAACAGGTCAAACAGATCTGCCTTTATGTGTTGCTCTGTGTTCTCTATTCACAGGACTACTAAGTCCCCTTTATTTCTCGTTTCTTTTCCAAGCATTCAGGTTGCTCACCCAGCCTCACAGGACCTGATCACACCAGCGCTGGTGTGGAAGGACCTGTGAAGCATTTCTTCAGGTAGCGTTATTGCCAAAGGAACGTAGGCAATACTGTTCATAGAAGCTCCACTGGTTTTTAAGGAGTATTAGCTGTGGATTCAACAAATATTAGCCCAGAATGCTGAAACAGATGTTGAAGATCAGCCTAATCCTGGTAAAACAAACTGTAACAAACCCACAGCAACGCCTAGCATCACAGGTGCTGATGTGTTTAGATATTTTATAGGATTTACTTAAAAGCAAGCATTGAACTAGCTAGCTTTGGTACTGGGGAACGCTGTAGTTCCGGCAGCAAAGAGCTTGCTGTAGGTTAGCTGATTTTCTAGTGGAGTTTGAGGTGGTACTGAATCCCACAGCACTAGAAAAGCGTGCTGGAGCTGCTGAGCTGGGTCAGTGATGAGAGCTAGCTTGGTTATGTCCATGTTCCACTGTGATTAAACCCCTAGCAACACTCCCATGAGGAGGGTATGCCCATACTGAGTAAACCAGAGCACTGGGAGGCTGGGTAAGGAACCGCCGCTGTCCTGTCTGTGCCCTGTCCCTCACCGCACCCAGCCCACAGCCAGCTCAGCGTCCCGCAGGCTCCAGCTCCTCATCCTAAGAAACAGAGTGAGTTATTGAGAAGCCATGGGATGCCAAAGCTGTTCCAATTTGTGTTCCACTGAAATCTCATTTTTTGAGACACTTTGAAGAGAACTCATCCCAGCCAATTGATTTTGTGATCCCAGTAACAGTAGGAGCAGTTTTACAGACAAAAGTTACGGGAGCTTTACGGCAAGTGAGTGCTTCATCCAACAGCTAAGGTCTACCAAGTCCATCTCCAGTTACATGGAGCGAGGTTATTCGTAGTAAAAGCTCTGGCTCGTTTGTCAGAACTCGGGCCCTATCTACGCTTTGAGCTCTCTAGGACATATGTAAAGAATCAGCGTGGCAGCCCCTTTCTGTCATGTAAGCAGAAGCTTCTCTGACCTGCCAGTAACTATAAACAAGTACTGCATTCCCAGGATCGCAGAGACCTTGCAGGATGCTTAGCTAGGAGGAGGCTGTGCTGTGGGGCCGATGGGATCTGCGTTTTTTCTTTATTACCAGAGGAGCGGAAACTGGCTGTCTAACGCTATCATCCACAAAATGCCACCTAGGGCCAGCTGTGGACAGTTCTTTGTTACTTTATGCGATCTTGTTAATGTGTCCTTACAATAACCAATGTGTAATAAGTACTAAAGCATCACAGATGAGATCAAAGAGTTTTTCCTTCTTTGACGTTTGTTGCTTCTTCCCTGTCAGCCCATCGGCAGCCCTGAAAAAAGTCACCCAAGACAAAGAACATCTTAAAAGCCAGTTCACCGCCCCATGAGAAAGCACCTCGGCAGGCAGCACTGTTACTCTTCTCTCACTGAGCAGATTTTGACAAGACGATGACAGAGCACAGACCTAGAAAGCCATGTTGTGTCCTCTGCAACCTCTTTCTGAGCCGCTGTTCTCCCCCCTACAGAGTCCAGGACCTCGTTAGGGCAATGCAAATTACTCGGTATCTTGAGCCAACTGTACTGAATGGATTTACAGTAAAAGACCTCTGGTAGCAGAGGTTCAGTTTAGTTAGGTGTGAAGAGAAGTTCTTGTGTAGCTGGAAGCGCGTCTCCTTTTACTGGACTGTAGATCGGATGTCAGGACAGTAACTCTCCCTACGAATCCCACTTTTTACATCTTTATCGTTTGTGTATCCTTCTCCAGCAATGCTCCCACTACAAAACCTAACAGCCCTTGGGAGGCTTCAAAATGAAAGCTGGTAACTCATGTTTATTAATGAAGAGAGGGAAAAATTTAATTAAGTCAGTAAAGCTAATAATTGTACAAAACTGTGTAATTCTATAATATAAAACTCCATAACCTCAAAATGGGAGTTACCCAAAAACCTCACATGGATTGACGTCTGTACTCTGTATACACAATAAATACCTGTGCTAGGGCAAAAACCTCTCGCCGTTACTAAGATTTCCTCATCCCTCTCCTATCCCAGTCTCTGTCCTCAGCCTATGGTACTACACAACAGAAAAAACCCACTCTCATGAAATATAAGCAAATGTTGCTAGGAAAATCTTCATGATTATCAAATGATAATTTCAGCATCTTGCCTGCAAGTCTGACAAAATAGTTTCTGTACTCCCTCTTCTGACTCAGTTTGTATTTGGAAATTTCAATTTACTACTCTGTGATACATAGGTACCGTAGCACTTCACAGCATTTTAAATTAAAAAAAAAATTTTCATCTATTCTCTTAAATTTGCTTCTTTAAAAAAAAAAAACCAAACAAACTGTTGAAATAATCTAAAAAAGAGATGAAGATAAATATTTTTTGTGACATTGTGCACATAAAAACAAAATCTGCAAGCACTTTTACTGCAGGAGAGTGGAACTTAAAATATTTAAGGAGAAGGGAAAGATACAAGTTAATGCAGTGGGTTGTGTTTGCTAAACAGTCCGGTTCATGCATCAGTGGCACCCTCTGACATGTTTACAGAACTGTTTCCAGTTAATCTCTTCACCTCTGAACAAAGCTGAAGAAATAAACATTCTCCATTGCCCCGTTAGCTGGGAACGGGCATCCCAGAGAATTCCCTTTTAACTGGCAGATCACGTGGAGGCAATTTCAGTTTTGCCCAATTCAGTTAATTGCAGACAGAGTCCACACGGTCAACATACACAGAAGAAATAAGATTTTTACATTAAGTGCTCTCATCTGTCAGGTCTTGCTTTTATTGCCTATTCCAGAGTTAATTGATTTTTGGGAGGTGGAACTGGGTGCCTCTCATCAGGTTTTAAATTCTGAATGGCCAAATTTAAACTTCAAGCAGAACCACTTAGGTGGAAATCGTGCAGCTTCACATTAGTCAGGGCTGCAGAGGTGGGAATTACAAGCCAGTTCTGTAAGATTTCCCCAAACCCTTTTCTCCACAAATGCTGTTAATCAAATTCTAGCTGTGTTAAAACGAACAGAAAACCCTCACTGTTTTCAGTGCGATCAGGATTTCATTCCCATTCATAGCATTTTTGCATGTGTGGTCTCATGCCCACGTTCAAGGAAAAATAAACTACCATTTCCTGATATTTAAAAACCTGACTACGTATCTATTTCTGGGCTTTAGTTCCTCCTGCTCACCAAAGGTTTTTACCCATATGCACCAAATTATTTATTTTTTTTCCACTTTTCTAAATCTCTTAGTATCTTAATTACGTTTTACTACAACACTTATTTCCAAACATGGGTTCAGAGATACAGAAAAGTATAATGAGTACGAGTTTTCTCCTTCTGCCTCCTAAGCAACAGATGCTTAACAGAGACCCACTGGAGCAGGATCCCTGCTCTCCTTCCTCTGCCTGCCCAGGGAACAGACAAGAAATTCCTAGGACAGGCTGTCAGGAGCAAATTTTTCATTTGCGGAGACTGTGGGATACTCTTCCTCCCGGGTACAGAAGCACGACAGGATGCTGTCCCTGCATCCATCCCATCTGAGTTTCTGCCAATTCCCTGGACGTGGCAGAAGTGACAGCGACGAAGCGGCAGCGGCTCAGGGATGAGCGTGCTTTGACTCATAATGAATCAGCAGCAACACCACAACTGCCAAAGGCTGCCGCCGCCTCCAGCTCTCTCATTGCCGTTATCTGCCCAAAAACGTTAATTCTTTTTTAAGACCACCCTTTTGGGCAAAGTTCCATTTATCTGAAATGTTAACACTTCTCTGGGAAAAGAAGCGGATTGTTTTTCGCCTGCCCAAATCGCTAGCGTGCATCACGGCTCCGGCACGGCAGCGGTACGCTGCCCCATCCCCTGTCGTTAACACGGGGCACACGGTGACCGCGCAGACCCTGCCCCGAGTCACAGCTGCCCCGGATCAGCTGTAAGCTCGGGCTGAAAGATCCAGCCAAGGAAACTGCCTACCACAAAGGATGCTAAGGGTGGGTGTCTGCGTGTGTGCTGGGCTGGAAGGCTGGGCAAAACTACTAAGCTGGGACTATGAAATGGATTTGAGCCATCCACTTTTTCCCCTGTCCTCCCAGAGCAAAGCAGGATTTCCTAAAAATGAACGCTGCCACCACTCCTTTCCTCTTCTGCGCTTCAGTTCTCTTTGCAAAGAGCACAGCGGGACGTGGTCAGTCGTTGTCCTAGAGTGCACGGACTTCCCCGGGCTCACATCACTCATATTGAAATTACTTGACATTTCTTCATAAAAGAGTGACTCAAGTTCTTAAAATATTTCCGTTACCCATTTTCTAGTTATCAGTGCAAGAAATATCTTTTTTTTTGAGACAACGTATAGCTCAAGTGTTAATCATTTAAGCTAATTATTTCCAAGAAAATATGGAAAGCAAGGGTTATCCTAACAGCCAGCTGAAGTAATTAGTGGTAATTTTATTAACAAGGCATATTATTGCCTACTATGAATGGTACAAAACCTTACCCTTTTTAACCATACTCTTGTTCTTGGTAAAGCATTTTTTTCAGTTTAACTTGGATAGCATTTTAAAAATTAAGACCATGTGGTCTGTTAGTAATGTGAAACAGGCTGAACAGCACGCTTTGAAAGCGATCCCAACAGATGCAGGTTTTACACTCCATACCCTTCATACAAATGAAACAACCAAAGCCACTAAATTAATTGCCGCAGAAATGAAATAATCTAGTACTTACATTGACCTTCATTTTGTTGCCTCCTATTTCCCCGTTACTCCATCACCTGAGGAGGAGGACGGGACCCCTCCCAGCCCTTTCTCTCCAACCTCAGCTCAGTGAATCCGGCAGGAGCACCCGGGGGTCTGGCTGGGAGCCTGAAGAGCAAATGCCCAGCCTCCTTCCGCCTCCTCCTGCGTTTGCTGGGAGCCCCAGAGCAGAGCAGCTATTGGGAAGGAAGGGAGCTAATTACGTAGCAAAATTATCTCTAGGGTGCAACTGGGCTGCAGCTGCTGATGGTAATGAGGGGCTGGTGCAGGCCAGGCAGCCGTCCCTCCTGCGGAGACCCCCGGGAAATGCCGCCTCTGCTCTGCAGCAGAACCGGGGGCACAGGGCAGGGGGATGGACCAGAAAGTCGGGATTGGATTTGGAAGCATTTTTGCACCTTTTACAGCATCATTGTTTTACTCCTGATTTTTTTTTTTTTTTGTATTTAAAAGTGGTTTGATAAACTTTGATATTTTCATGTTCAGGTCTCCAGAAAGCTGAACTCCTTTGTAGTTACAGAAATCCCTGCAAAACAGTCTCATTCTTCACAGGCAGAAAACCTGAGGAGGAAAGCTAAACATTAAGTGATGCTGAAGTGTTTTCATTCTTTCATTATTTAAAAAAAAATCATTAGTATTATTAAATAATAGTGTTATTTAAAATTATTCCTAGTTGCCATTTGCTCAGCAACAGCTCTGCTCAGGTTATGCTATACAAATGCACAGGTTTTACTGCTTTGTACTTGTGAATAGCTCGGGGGTTTGCAAACTTTTACTGGTTTTGCCTTTGTACACGCTGCTTTTTCTCTGGCAAAATGTCTCTTCCTTCCTCTTTCCACGGTAGCTTCAAGATGAAATTAGACACTGACTCCCAAACTCATAATCACGTATCTAGAACAGCGACACGTCTTGAATAGAAAATGCTGAATTGAAAATGCTTTCTCAACAAAATCCACACCTCTGGGCTGGAGCTAGGTGCAGGCAAGCAGCTAACACAGTTGTCCAAATGGGAAAGAATTCCTGGCACAAGGTGGCTCATTTGAGTGCCCCTGGGGTTTTCTTCCCTTTTTTTTTTTTTTTTTTTTTTTACTATTACAAGCAGCAGTTCTACTGGTTTGAACACTCCATGCAGAAGATAAAGAACAGCTGTTCGCTTACTACTCTGGAATTTTTCAGGTGCTACGTGCATTTGAAATAATCCAGAAATACAAGTGACAAAGCCACAACTTGCACCCACAAAACTACATCCAAATACAACTGAATGTTCTCTGGAATTAATTCCAGAGAGGATCCCTGCCGTGCTGGGCCAGGGACACCCTCCGCAGAGTGCGGGTGACCCACACCGGGGCAGGGGCAGAAGGACGGAGAAGCAGAGGAACAGCTATTGAAGTAGCTCCTTTCTCAGTATGTTGGCTCTGGGCAGCTCTGTTTTGAAGGACGTATTTGCTCCCCGGTGTTTGAGGTGGGGGTGGCAGCAGGCCCCCTCGCCCCCGGGGCTGCAGGCGCACACATTCCTGGGTTGGAGGAGCTCACGGAAATGAATCTCATGTCGTTCTTCACACGCTTGTTTGTGGACAAGATGGGGATATGCGAACTGGGCGTTGTGGAGGGAGAGACAAACTTGAGATCATCTTAATGTCTATTTAAAAGACATTAAGCTCCTATTTGTCCTTTGTCAACAGCACAGAAAACGCTGTCAAACAGTACGTGAGCCATTTCCCAAGCGCAGCCCGTCGTGCTAATTGTGTTTTAAATTGCACCAAGAGGTGCAATGTTTCCTGCGCAGACTATGTCACAGGTGTACACGCAACAGGAAAGAAGTAACATCATTTCTCTGGCTACGCTCATATACTGAGTTTACTTCCAGCAGCCGTTTTCCTTGTGGAGGTGGAGCAGTTGGGGCACAGTGACAATGGCAAAGCGTTACCTGTCAGAGTAAAGCTGCTGATGGTCGGCAGATGGTGCTTCAAGAAGTCCAGAGAGTAGAAAAACCACACCCTTAGTATTTTTGTATTAAGTATAACATTCAGATATTATAACAAACTGTACTGCCAGGGTAGTAGGAGCCTTATAAGCAGTTCATACATTATAGAGCAGAAATAAACTGGACTTTTTCAGTGGTTACTCAGCTGAATTTGACTGGGTGTGCTACGGATGTGCCTAGAGATCTCACAGCAGGATCGGAAAACAGCTTGCTACCATTACATTTATTTAGCCATTGGCAGTCCATTTAAGAAAACAGAAAATATCATATCTAGAAACTCTTTGCATAGAAATGCAAAATGTCCTGCATCAATTTCTGATGACTTAGCGTGAAAAATAATCCTCTTATCTTCCCATGCCTCAATGGAAAATTCTGAGTGAAAAAAAATGACTCCTGGAGCTCATACTAAGTGGTTTTCCCCAACTGCATTTTGTATCAAATATCCAGAAGGCAGTTTATTTACAGTAGACACTGAGATAATAATCCAGGATGAAAAGAATAATTCCATTACGCTGCTTATTAGACTTGCAGACCATAGGACAATCAAGGCGCTGACTTGGAATCAAGACTTCAGCGTTCTCTATCCCTTATAGCTGCAGCAGGGTCTTTTATCTATGTATATATACAAAGTTATACTAGATGCAATATGAATACACAAATAGATGTAAAAAAACCTCATAAACTAGTTCCAGTCTTTCCAAAGAAACAAATACAGAAGTTCAAAATGTCTTTTGTTTTGCATATAAGAGGGAAATTACCTATCATGCAGCAGGTCACCTGGACCGTCACCGAGTCTCTGACAATACAACCGTGTCCAGCAGTAGGACAGGTGGAACCTTGAAGTTACACAGTTACTGTTCCACAAATGTATTTATTCACAGGTATTCGCTATTTGGGAATCCTGCTTTATCCAGAGTCCTCCCCAAGAAGACCCTTCTTCCAGTTAATAGCTTTGTCACAGCAAAAAGTGCAGGGAGCCATTAGGTACGTGAGCATTGTAAAGAGCCTTCCGTCCACCTCGAGACGAGAATATCAAACATCTCCAACATCGCCAAGAATCTCGCTGAATTCAAACATCAAACCTGACTCTAGGACCCTTTTTCTTAATTGTTTATATGCTGTACTCAAAAAAACCAGACGTACCTTTACAGTTCTGTTGATTGTTACGTTTCCATCCATTGTTGTCATTCACCAGCAGCGTCACTTGGAGCAATACAGACGATTATGGCAGGATGAAGAGACTTCAGCTTTGCACAGCCACTGCGTGTTAGGAACTACATCTCAAGAAAGCACATCTGACAGCTATACCCCTAAAAGCATTTAGGAATTTGTAGAAAAGATTCTCATGAAGGATAATTTTGGTGACAACAGGCAAGATTAAAAAGAATAGAATGCAAAACAGAACATTGTTAGTGTCTAAAAGTGAGAAAAAGTCTGTCTGCCAGTGCACTGTTCCTTGATCTCCGTCACCAACTTGTCGCAATTAACCGCAGCCACAAGTCTCACTCTTCTGTTTTGCTACATTTTCCTGTATTTCCTCTTTTAGAAATGTATTGAATACAAACATACTACATACCACCAGGGGCTGCAGAGTGCTTGATAGAAGCAAGACTGCCACAAACACATCAATTTGGGATTTCAAAGACAACATTTTTCAAGCCTTTCAAAGTTGTTTTAACTTTTAAGGCATCAATAAGATTTTTTGTTATAAAGGGGCTTTGCAAAGACCTTACGTATTACCATCCATACCTGGGGGGTGAATGCTGTGTGAATGACGACTCCCGGCTGCACCAAGGCCCAAATACGCACACAAGGAAGTGTGTGGGCTTCGGCTCACAAATTGCCATCACTATTAATTTAGCAGGCTGGCTGTCGCAGCAGAGGGCTGCTGTCACCGAACAAGTACAGTCTGCTTTAACTGTGTGTCACGACTTCCCTTTTCCCTCCCACCAAGCTCTGTTTCTCCTTGTTTCTGCACCAAAAAAGCCACCACAACCGCTATCTCATGCCTCCAATGTTTGTAAAGTTTTACAAACTTGAAGAGAGGCAGAAGAGGAACAAAGAAGATTGCTAAGCCTAAGAAATGTTTTGCATAGCAGTAGCTTTTAAGAGGAAGATTATATTTAATTCTCTGCCTCTTTTAAAAAACCACCCCACATTCTGTACTGTAAATCTATAGTTATATCTGGTTCAGATGTAACACAACAAACAAATTCATCAAGCTTTAACATGTCCCCAAGGACACAGCCTTCCCATGTTCAATTAATCTCTCGTTTGTTATAGAGGAAAGAAAACAAATGCTTTTCCTTCTTTATATATTAAATAACTTTTTAAAAGGTAATCTTTATTTAAATACAGACAAAACCTGTACCCTCATCAGCCCTTGACAAGACACTTCATCAGTGGTAATGGAAAGTTAATCCAGCAGTAGGAACAATCTCACATTTCAAAATCCCCATGAAAGCAAGTGCTGAACCTTTGACTGAAAGAAGCCTCCCAAATGTGAGGCATTGCACAAGGTTGCTTGAATGAACACATGTAAATCTTTGCCCAGGCAACTATCTGTAAAAATAAGTAGTGAATTTTCAAACTTAGAGAAGGTTTAAGTACAGTTTCTTGATGATCTGCAGTTCTGCTGAATAGGGTGAGGTCTGGGAAACTTGGACTATTAGTGATAACAGGGAGAAGAAACAGTGAATCTGGGTTTTTGAATAATTAAAAAAAAAAAAAAAAGGTAATTCAAGTGCTGTGAAACAGAATGAAAATTTTTCAATAAAATGAAGCAAAATGACATCTGAGGTACATACACAAAAATTAATATGTGTGACAGTTTCTTCTTTGAGAGGATACTAAAGGTCACTATGGCAAAATTCTTCTCATTTTCACATGCTGCAGCACTGTCACATTTTACAGATGCAATGTGGATACTCCTTGAAAATACTATGAATTTGAGATCCTACTGGTTAAAAGAAATTCAAAAAAAGACAAGATTTCAAGTCTGAGCTTTAATACCAGAACTAGAACACCATTTCTTGAATTAATCTAAACAATTTAAAATCCTGTTTCAAATTCTTATGGCACAAGACTGGCTCAGAATTGAAAGTCCACTTGGCCAATTAAAAAAAAAAAAAAAAAAAAAGCACCAAAAACTCCTCAGACTAAAAGATACAAAACAGAGCTTTACAAAGAATGAATGAGAACTGAAGGCAGCTTAAGGCTTCATTAAAGTATTTGCCAAGTTCTGCTGTTACTTGTGTAATCCATTCTTTAAACAGACTTCAGAGGGATTGCACAGATACGATGCAGAGCAAAACTGGCTCATACTGCCCAGTTTGAGCAAGATACAGTCACATTATCTTTCGCGGGATTTAGAAAGACAGGAGAACGAGTTTAATCCTTCCTGCAAGGATCACTTTATTCTCCTCCCCACACTCCTTGAGCACGATTAGAGATGACTTACAAAAATTAATGCCACACACACTAATAAAAAAAATTAGCGTGCGGCAAAACTCAGTCTCAGTATTTTCATATTTTTCTGCCACATGTGACAGAATTAAAAAAACAGACACAGCACGGCTTTCATCTAGGCATCTGTTGGCAGTACAATCAATACAAGATGATATAATGAATCTGGGTAATCACTGTTTTATACAGCTGTCCTTAGTCTGTTGTTGACCTTCTGTACCAAAATCTAGCCCTGTAGTCGTCACTGCAGGTCATAAAGCCAGGATTAGTAGGAGAATGGACAATACAACGGACAATGCTGTTGTGCCCAAGAGAAAGAAGATTTCTCCGTTCAGCAGTTCTTGAATCCCAGCAGCAGAGACTAATGGTCCTTTCATCTGGAAGCAGCACATAATCTTCTGTGTGGTTGAAGACAGCTTGTGTCCTGTGTACTTGTCGTCCACTCAAACCAGCTCCTAAACATATGCAGCAAAATATTAACCCAAATAGGATCAGTTTTAGGAAGTCTCCAAAGACCCAAGAATGAACTTCCCATAAGTATCAATTTCGGCAGTCGGCAAAGGAGCCTTATTTTCCCAGTTAGTCTCCCACATACATCCTCCTTCCACATACATCAAGTGAATCAATAATTAATCTTCTTTTATAGTTACACTCATGGTGTATTCTAAAATTTCTTACAGGACAGAAAGATTAACTACTCCAACTGTGTCAGTCAAGTCCAACCCCTCAGTATGAGTGCAATCACATAACTTTAAGAGTACTTTTGCCTTACATTTTTTGTATGAGGCTTACACTTGTAACTAAGTGAAAAGGCCACAGACAGTAGAATACACAGATTCTCAATATCAAGGACACTTTTGTTTTTAATGCATATATCATATGGCACATTGCATGACCTACCTTGGCCATACCATCCCTCCACATCCTTCAAATAAATTGTGTTCCATCTATAGGCATTTACTTTGCTATGCACACACCCGTGTCCTACCTGGTATTTTGCAAAAGTTTATCGAGGAGGTGCTGCGCCCTGCTGGTTGAGAGCAAAATAGAGCGACCGTACAAAAACGGACCACACATCCCAAAAGCTGATACACACCATTCTCAACATCCTCTTCTCTTTCATCCTAGTGCTTAAGCACATTACTGCTCGACCCAAAAGCTTCCCCGTCACATGCAAAGCTTCCACACCCTTCACCAGTTCTTAAGTCCTGCTGAGATCAAAGCTCGGTGCTGTCAGCGTGTTCCAAGTACGACTACCTTGTACACAAATGCATCCTTCAAACAAACCCACCAACCAGCTGTAGCTATTTTTCAGAATATTGCCGTGGCTGACTAGAGTCATCTTTTGCACAAGATTCTTATGGTTAAAACTGCCCCAAAGTAGGTTCAGTTCCCCTGTCTGGGTGGGTACTGCAGAGTGAAGTGGCCTACTCTAGCCAGAAATGGATTAGGTGTCACTTTTGACTCTTACAGTTTAAACTGTGTCCCTTGTCTAGCAATAAATAGAAAAGCCACAAAATCAAAGTGATCACCAGCAAGAAAAGCAATGATGCTGGTTTGTATTTAATAATTACGGTTTCTAAAACATACTGAAAAAAACCTAGAGAACAAAATCCTCTGCACAAATGCCCTAGTTCTTCGGGCAGTGTTCCTTTTTAGTGTTCTGTAATTTAGTGGTAACTTCCCTCCAAAACAATGGAGCAATGTCAGAAAAATCTCCAAAATCTATTCAGTCTAAATACGTTTACACTGACTGACATAAAACAATCATAGCTTTTCTTCTGGAATTACTCTGCATTAAGCATTTTCAAGAATTTGGGGCAATTTATTTTCAAAGCTGCAGTCTCCCAATTCCCTTTAAGAATTACTATTCTTCTGACAGCATTGCCACCCCTGCCGTGGGTCAGTACCTGAAAAAGACGGTATTTGGAAGGTCACCTGCCACATACCTGTGTATTTGACCAGCGTTCGACCAGTGGATATCTCCCATAGTTTAGCTACAGAGTCTTTTCCACTTGACAAGATATACTTGGAATTTTTGGAAAAAATAGCAGAACAGACTTCAGCTCCATCATGTGCCTTCTCAAAAGTAGTGATACAGCGATTTGAGACACCATCCCACAGTTTGATGCATCCATCCTTACTTCCTGTCACATACATGTTCGCACTTGCGTTGTAATTAACTGAACATATGGCATCAGTGTGCTGATCTTGAGGATTGCAAGACACAAAACACTGGAAAGTATTGATATCATACAGTCGTAAAGTAGGGTGCTGGGTACCAACAAGTATGAAATCTCCAGAAGGGTGAAAAGAAATTGAGCGCAACATCTCTGCCTCCTGTTTGATCAAAAATACATAATTGGTGTAAGAAAGAAAAAAAGCCTGAAATGGAAATGTCAATTTTGGTGGCATTACAGTGCTAAAAAAATAGTTAAAGTATCAGTTAGCACAATGCGTTCTGTTTTTGCAAAACAGAAAATGCTTCCTATAGGATTAAAATGACAGGCTACCTTTAAATGTATTGTAGTTTTTGTCCTAGAGTAGCCTGCAATTGCCCACTCATTTTTGGGATATCACACAAAAGTGACAGGAGGTTCTGCCAGCCAGTCACACACCCCAAAGCCCACCACCACATAATCCCAAACTCTCCTCCAAAATAAAGATAATATGATTGACTTCAAAGTTACCCATATGAGATTTGGTCTAGATTAACAAAAACCAGACAGGCACTAGATTTAAAGACTATAGGTATCCATTATGCACAAACTCTTAACACGTAATTACCACAGTGTCTGTTAAATTTGCAGCTGCGTGCTCCTACATACCTAGCCACTTAAACTCAGACACAGTTCAGCTCACTGATACCTCAGTACTTATACATTCAAGCTTCAGTTGCTCTGAACTGGTATCTAACCTGTATATATTTGAAGGCTCTTTTGGCAGAAGGTTTTGAATAATCAAACAATTTAAGTGTGTAGTCCCTTGAACCAGATGCGAGGATCTGTTCTGTTGGATGAAAAGCTAAACACGTAACTTCATCCACGTGATCATATAGAGTCCGAATAACGGGGTGATTTTCCATGTTTTGCTGTGCTGTCTCATTCATCATGACCTACAAAGAACATTCAACAAGTTAGAGCGTTAGCAAGCAGAACACGCTTTTAACAGGAAATGTAGGTTTTATACTTGCCCAAGTGGCAAACAGCCACCTTTCTGACACATGACTAGGCACATAATCACTATTATCCTAATTATTTGAAGGCCCATTATATACTGTTATAAGATCCCTGTATCTTTACAAAGGTCAACTGATTTGCTAAAGGACAAACTAGTTTCAGTAGCAGAGCACTGATGCATGAAAACACAGCACCTTCTTCATAAACAGTCCGAATCAAGAGACTGTATTGCTGTAAGAATTAAGGGAAGCTGTACCAACTGGGAAAACAGCAACTTTTACTCACACAGGATACTACTGAGAATCTGGTATGCACTCTGCGGGAAAAAAAAACAACCAACCAAACAACCCACTTTTAAATTACTACCTGATAACTGTATTTGAGGAAAACTGAAGCAAATAAACATGTATTCTGTGGAACAGTTCTGAAACACACCACCACCGGAGGCCGTAGAGGCCAAAAATGTAAGTGGGTTCAAAAATGAACCGTGTTCAGAAAATACGGCATAGCAATTATCAGCAACTACTAGAAGCAATTTCTGGCTCAATTCTCTAGACCACTGCCAGAAGCTGCACAGGTATACTTGCCCTATTTCTTGTTCCTTTTCTTCAAGAGTACTTTACAAGCCGCTGTTGGAGTAGGAAATACGGCGACATAGATATTTAGTCTGAGCCAGCCACAAGGCACAGACATGGCATGAAACAGACAGCACCTCAAGAATTCACAAAGTGGTTACGATTCAAGATTGAGATGTTACCTCAATAGGCATAGCGCTTTTGGCCAACATTCTCTCCGTATCAAGAATTTTTATTGAGGCATCAGCAGATCCTGTAGCTATTAACTGTCCGTCTCTGCTGTACGTGGCTACGCGACACGGTCCTTTATGAGATGTGACATAGCAAGTCTCATATTCAGAAGCCTCAGGAGACATGGTCTGTACATCTGCATCAAATTCCAAGTCAATTCCCGTGCCTGGAGCTACCGTATCTGACCGTCCAATTGCATATTGAACAGCACTGTCATCGTTCTCCATTCCTGAAAAGAGAGAAGTCGATGCACTTAAACCAGGTTAACCTCCTCTTTAGACACATAGGCTGTGGCCAGATCTATGCTACAGGCTTCTGGAACAGCTATGAGTCAGGTTTTAAGAGAGGCAGCCCCTGCTGACCAAAGCTACGCGAGCAGAGCAGATTTAGTTATACAGCTGTACTTCTCATGAGAAATGAGAGGTACTTTGGCTACAGTAGAGCAGAACACAGCTCTTAAAATTAACTGTGGAAATACAACCAACAAATATTGTAGGACGGTAAGTACTGATAAATACACTGACAATCAGTTACTGAAGCCATCATCAGGCCTCTAGCCGGCTTTTCACAGAGGGAGAAACAAACCCCAACACTATTACATGAGATTTAAAGTAAAAACGGGAAGCATTTACCAATTCTTTTCCTTTCTTTTTTTTTATCGCACTGAAGGAAAAAACCCCACATCACAAAGAAGTATCCCAGCATTGCAAATGAAAGTTTTCACCCCTCTTCTCACCCATTCTACAGATATTCTTTGTTTTTTATTTCCAGAATGCTTCTACAGAACAAAGACAGTTCAGCACTGGCAGTGGTGACAGGGTAGACAGAAGAATTTTCAGCTATGTGCCCAACTGTGACCGTCAACTGATCAAATGCAATATAAAAGTTCTTGTTGCTTTCATCTACAAATTGCAGGTCTAGCATTCTTATTTCAGACACAAGGCTTCACATATTTATACCCTTGGAACTCAACTAGTTCAGGCAGCAGAACCAGTTCAGTTACAATACAGAGAAGACATGATGTTACGGCTAGACCTCTTCCAGTACCTTACTCAGCTTGCTTCAACAGCAGCTCAGGTATTTTGACTACGTACTCCAGCACAGATGTACTTACAGAGAGGAAGATACAGAGAGAGAACAGGTGATACCTTTGTTGAGACCCTAGACTGTGAAGCTTATTTTCTTGAGGCTGACATACAAGGCCAGTGAAGACTGCCAGTAGAAGGGCTTGCTCCCTTTACAACACTTCCAGGAAGAATCATATAAAAAATATTTCTAAAGTTGGCAGAGAACTGTGTGGGTCAGTTTTCTATTAGGTCTGTGGACTCAATGATTCCGTTTACTGGAGCATATTTTTAGAAGGCTGTCAGTCATCCAGGACCCTGGGCAGGTATTCTCACATGTTACAAGAAGTTCAAACAAACAGATTTTGAAAACACCCAGTGATCAGTTTTGCTTTTAATGCATAATAAAGAATGAAACATAGAACTAGAAAGCCTTTCAAGAAAAGCCACAGAGGCAAAGGCTGTATCTAAATATACAAAAGTGTTATGCTATTATGAGAGACAACCTTTGCCTAAAACATGTCTTCTGAGTAATACTAACCTCTTAATTCACAAGGATTTAAGCTAGGGATTTAGAAACTAGACTTTTATGTTAGTTTTTTATTCCAGCTTACCTAACTTAATTAGGTGCAGCAGTTGTTCAGATGGTGCACACACTGATTGTGGTTTTATCTCATTTATCAAGCCATTGGCAATATTTATGTATCCATCATATAGCAGCTGACTAATTATCAGTTTATAAAGTTGCTGACGGTCTTTCAAACTGACTTTTGTTCTATACATTGTAAGCAAGGAATGCCTTGGAGGGGCCTGAAACAAATAAATAAGAAAAATCACATACAAGAGAGTTGCATGAAACAACCACAATCTTTAAATAAAGCACATCCTCTTCCATTTCAGTGCAGACACCAAATACTACCATATTTTAGGTAAGATTCAGAGACGTAGAAATGAAAACACACACACACAAAAAGGAAAAACCTGTTGCACTTGTTTGGTGTAAAAATGAAAATCTCACCAATGAGCTGAACATGAACTGTATTAAGGAGCCATAGAGAAGACAGAGAAAATGCGGCATTAGTTAGCAAAACGACTGGGCCGGTACCTTTCACTCAGCCTCGCCAGCACCAGCGGACCGGGGCGGCCGCATACAACGTGCCGGGAAGTCAAACGCCTCGCCACCCTCACACAGCCCCAGCCCGCTCCCTCCCTTTCATCCCGGGAGACCGCATCCTTCCCGCACCCCCGCCCGGCCGGCAGATGCCGGTCACCCGCCCCTACACCCTCTCCCGGCCCCGGGCTGCAAAACCAATAACCGGGCAGGGAGGGGGCGTGGGGGAACGGGACTGAATGAGGGCGGGGAGTGCTTAGCCGGAGCACGGCGGTCACAGAAAGTGGGCTTCGAACGCCGCGCGGGGACAGGCAGCTTCGGGCGGGAGCTGCGGCGGGCGAGACCCGGCCCAGGCAGCGGAAGCGAAAGCGAGAGAGCACGGAGCGGCCCCGGTACCTACCGACCCTTCCTTCTGCCTCCCTCGCTCTCCCCCTAAAATGGCGACCGGAGCCCTGAGCGCATCGATTGGCGGCGGCGGTAGGGGAGGAGGCGGCGGCGGCGGCCGGGACCGAAGAATGCTCCTCCGCGAAGGCTGCTGCATCGAGCGCCCGCAAATCGATTGGAGGCGACTCTTGAAGGGAGAGAACGGCAGCATCACATGACCGTGACACCTCGCGCGCGCGCCCGGGCACTGGCAGGTCCCGCCGCGCCACGTGACGGATGACGCGCCCAGGGAGCCCCGAGGGGCGGGGGCAGGAGGGGCGGGGCGCGGGGGGGTGAAGGGGGGGGGGGGCGGCGGCGGCCCGCGGGGGTCCCGCTCCCCCTTCCGCCTTCCGGGGACGTCGGGGCCGGGGCCGAGGCCGGCAGAGCGGGGGAATGCGGGCGCCAGGCCTCGCCGGCTGAGCGGCCCGGGGAGCGGCGAGGGGCCGGCTCCCCACGGGAGGGTGGCGGGGTGGTGGGGGGAGCCGGGGTGTTTTTGTGTCCCTGCCGCACAGCTCCGAAACGCCGCTTCCCGTGAGACGCCCAACACGGGGGGCGGGGGGCTGGACGGGCTGTGAAATAACAAGCAGCCGGCCCCGCTGCTCAGCGCTGCAGGCCTCCCTGACGGTTTCAGCCACTCAGGCAGCGCCGTCGCAAGCCCCTCGCGCTGCCAGGCTGCAGGGTCTCTCAGCAGGCCGAGCGCCTGTCCCAAGAGCACACCGCCACCCTCCCCGAAGTCCTACTCACGTCAGCCTCAAGAAACGGCAGTCGAAGCGGCCGCGGGTCAAGGAGGGGGGATGCCATGCTACCCATGCCCCGTGGCAGCTGACGTCTATCGCACGCTGCAGCCACCCGGCGACCTGACATCTTCTTTTTACCTATCCTGTACCGCTTGTAAACACCAACACACACAAGAAGGTCGCCTTCGCACTTGTTTTCAGCACCGCAGAGACAGTTAAAAGTTGCCTTTGATCACGGTTCTTCAGAGGCCCGAAGTACTGAACCTGGTTTCGGCTGCCGCTTGTCACTCAGCGGCCAAGGTCCCCCTCACGGGTGTGAGCAGGACCAGTCGGGCAGCCGGCAGCCGAGACAGCACAGCAGCTGCACGCTCCTTTGACGCTGCTACTCACAAACCGCGCTCACTGATCGTCTGCTGCTAGCGCTGTCCCGCCGCTGCTCAGCGTCTCCTCAGGAACCCCGTGCGGTTTTGGAAGCTGCCACGGGCTGGGGGGGGGGGGGGTCACCACCGGTGTGACACGAGGGGTGCACGGGCTGGCGACGGTACCTCAGGCCAGGCGCTGCGCGAGGCGGGCGTCCCCTTCGCACTTGTCCTCAAAAGCTGGCGGCACGTGGAGCGCTGCCCTGGGCCGCACGGCCGATGAGCGCGAGGCTGAGGCCTGCTTCACCCCTCCGCCCGTCCTCCCGCTCCTCGGGGCCGCCCGCCGCCACCCGCCGGCACCTAACCTCGCCGGCTGGACACAATGGCCCCCCGGCCCCACTCGCGCTCGGCTTCACGCGAGGTGGCAGCACCGCTTCTCCCTCGGCCTGGGGCGGCGGGTGCGTGTGCGGAGGAGGAGAGGGAAGAGGCCGGTGCCTCGCAGGATGCGGGACTAACCTGACGCCCGGCCCCCCGCCGGCGGCGACACACTCCCAGGCCTCGGCGGCGGTGCGGAAGGGACGGTAGTTGTAGCGTTGCCACAGGTGGGTGGTCTGGGCGTACGCGATTTGCGTAACGGAAGACCCGGCCGAGCAGAGACTTCGCGGAGAAAAGTGTGTAAGCGGGGCGGCGATCCACGCAGTTGGAGTACGGAAGGAGCGAGCGGCGGAGCGACGGTACGTAGAATACGCATGTAGCGCAAACACCGCCCTCGGGGCGGGCGGGTCGGACCTACTCCGGATACGCAGCAGGCTGCCGTTGCGCATGCGCCCCAGAGGCTCGCGGCGACGAGGCCGTGCCTCGTAACGAGCGGAGCTTGCGGAGAGCCAATCGGCGGGCGGGCCGATTGAAAAGGAGCCAATCAGCGGGCGCGAATGGCGGGAGAGAGGCCAATGGCGAGCGGCGGTAGTTTAAAGGTATTTAAGGGAGGGCGGTTTGAATTCAAACAGCCGCGGCGGCCGGAGGGAGCGGAGGCCGGGGGTGAGCGGCACGGCCGGGCTCGGCGGCGGGGGCGCGACCGTGCCCCCCGGGGCCTGGCCCGTGGGAGGCTGCGGGCGCAGGCTGGCGGCTGCGGGCCGGGGGCATGAGGCTGCGGGCCAGGCCGGGCCTGCCTTGGGGCCTCCCGGTGTTCGAAGGGGTGCGGGGTGGGGGGCGCGTTTTGGGGAAGAGCTCCGAGACGTACTGTTCCCTGTGGAACTGACCCCGCGCGCTCCGTCTCATCCGTAGGTTAAGCTATATGCAGCTCTTCTTTGCGGGCACTATGGACAAGAATACGAAAGAGAACCATTCTGGATATCCCAGTCGTGTTATGAAAGTAAGTGGCTTGTTAGATTAGGGGTGTATTTCTCCTGATCGCACAATAGCTACAGGCTTCAGACTCTCTGGTGATTATTAACTGTGCTAAATTACAAAAAGTGGGAAAACTGTCTCGAAACAACGATATCTGTGTGCAGGAAACAACTGCCAAATTTATCTTTTAGTAGTTTTGTCTTGGAGTTAACAGTGCCCAAGGCTATATTTTTTTAAATTGCTAATACTGGTATATCTTCAATTGGGAAGTCCTCCTAATATTTTAAATATAATCTAAGATCCTTTAAAGAGAGCAAGTGTGCATAGGCAACTTATTTCAAATATAGCTTCCAAAAGCAAGTATCGTGTTAATGTCACTACTCTCATGCCTGTGCAGGAGTACTCAAGATCACTCTGATTACATATTTTTGTATATAGAAAGCCAGGCACTTTCTCTTTATTTTAACTTAAAACCAATTATTTTTTAGATCAAGCTGTTAATACATCACTTTCAATGAAAGTAACCAGAATATTAAATAATATCTAGGGGAAGGGAGAAGTACAGATTGTTACATAAGTACCATCAGAAGATTAAAATTGTGAGAAACTATTTGTTAGCATTTGAACTTGATTGTAGGCAAAGTATCCTAAACCAACTAAAAATTTCTTAAATATAAGCCTAAACTACCTTCCCTTCCTGGAAGCCAAAGATTAAAAGTAGATAGATGAACCTTACTAAATAAACTTGCTTTGTTCTGCTGAACTGCTGCAGTGCAAGGTTTATCAAGATGAAGGGCATTAAAGGGGGCAATGACTCACAGCAGTGTCCGTTTTTATAGTATGGATCTGCTGTCTTACCACCTTTGGCTGATACGCTTCGGCTGTGTGTGGAAAAGTTCTTCTGCTAGCTATAAATAAGCATGCTATTGACAAGAAAAAGTTAGCAGTTTTCTACAATGTAGAAATTTAAGAATGTTTTTGTTCTTTAAACATAAGATCAGAATACCCTAACATCATCTGTGCTTTGTTTTTTTTTTTCGCTCTATTAAGCGGGGCCATAAAGGTTACAGTATGCTATTTCACAATTAATGTATAATCTTTTCTTTTTGCAGACTGCTAATCCCATCGGGGATGGCCCGAAACGTGTCCCTGTATCTCAGCCTTCTGCTCAGAGCCGGCTACTGAACAGTGGAATTCAAGCACAACGTGTTCTGTGTCCTTCAAACTTTCCCCAGCGAGTTCCTGTACAATCACAAAAATCTGTACTGTCAAACCAAAAACTGTCTAATAACCAGACAACGCAGCAGCCCCGACCAAAGCTTCTGGTCCAAGCAACTGCTAGGCCTCAAGTTCCAAGCAAGAACAGTGAAAAACCTCAACAGGTTCCAGCACCTGGTAATTCTGAAGATGATTTACGTGTATTTATACAGTTGTGACACTTGGGATACTTCTATGAAGTAGTATGCAGTGCAGAAAACCTAAAGCTGATGCTGATGATGTGGGACAGTCCTGTAGAGAAGTTGTGCTCCAAAACAGAATAAAAACACAGTAGCAGCACATACTTCAACTTAAATGTTACTGCACTGTCCTTGTTGCCAGGATTACCCATTTAAAGCCAATATGGTTGTCTAAAAATTTAGATGCTCACTAGTCAGCTGGGAGTTAATGTAATTGGCACTCATACATCACAGTTTTTCCAGTGTTCATGTTAATCTCTTATACACAAGAATACTACTTTTTTTTTTTTTGAGGGAAGCTTATTTTTTTTTAATTTAAGAAAGCTTTTACAATTACATTTTGAGAGCACTGGTAACTGCTGTGCGGCTTTGCCAAAAGTAAGGTATGCTAGGTTGTTTAAAATGCCATTGAATGTATTCTAAGAACTCCTTCAGATACTGCACAGAGGTTAGATTTGCTCCCATGCGAATTTTTGTATTGCGTTCACATGTCTGGTTCACAAAATTGATCTACTTCTGTATACATAGCAAAAAACTCTGAAGCAGAAAGCACCTCTAAACAGAAAAATGAAGAGACTGCTAAAAAGAAAAGTGAGGAGACTAAAAAGAAAAATGAAGAGACTAAAAAGTAAGTTGCATGCCTAAATTGTTCTAGCTAACTGAGTCCTGTTGGATTAGGCTTGTTTTTAACTTCTAGGACTGAGCTGAAGGCCACTTGAGTCCCTTGGTTCTGGAGACCAGTGGCCCTACACTTCACAGATAATTCCTGATAATTCTCAGGAACTTCCTTTGATCTCAAGAAAACTTTTGGCTAAATGAATAATGGCTCTTCCCATGAGAGAACACTGAGAGCCACTGCTCCAATTGCAAGATAGTACACTTGAAAACAAAGCTTCCTTCGTACGTGCAAGAGACTGGAGTCTAAGGCTGAAGTTAGATTTGTAGTACAGCTACCTTAAACAGTTCTGATGTGCACTAGTAATGTGTCTGTAGTGATTTGAAATGAGCCTGCCTTGGTGTACACAGCCTTGATTTTGTAGTAGGGTGGTTGATGTTAATATTTCAGTACATAAACTTTAGGAAGGAAGAGTGTTCAGAACTCTCCACGAAATCTTCAAGAGTATTTTATCCTCTTGGTGTTCTCTTGAAGACTAAAGTCTAGCTCAGATCACTAAGTATCTATTGAACAGGAATGTTATAGACTGTAAACCTAGGAGTCAAAGCCCACACAAGCTTTTGTAACTTTCTTTCTCCTCTTGCAGAAGGCAATGGTCTCTTGATGATTTTGAAATTGGTCGTCCTCTGGGAAAAGGAAAATTTGGAAATGTGTACCTGGCACGTGAAAAGCAGAGTAAATTTATTCTTGCACTGAAAGTGCTCTTTAAAACACAACTTGAGGAAGCTGGTGTAGAACATCAACTACGAAGAGAAGTTGAAATACAGTCTCATCTTAGGTAAAGTTTAATGACCAATTATACTGTCTGCTTCATTTGTGTTCAAATAAACAAAGTAACCTTGTTTATGATAACAGACCCTGTTGAAGAAAACAGAAGTTTATTTTTAAACACATGACACCTTGAAATTGCTAGTTAGGATTCTTGCCTTCCTGCACCAAGATTTACCTTTGTCTACCTTGCAGTGAAGTAAACTCTGGTAACAAATCTTCCTATTAAAAAAAAAAAAAAAAACAACAAAACAAAACAAGCAAACCCCACCTTGTCTACTGCTTGGATTTATGTGGGTAACTGCAATTTCTCAAGAGTCTGAGCTTGTTTCTGGTATTCTGCTTCCTGGAAAATAAGCTTGACTTGCTGAAGAAATTAGTTTTCTTAAAGTGTTTAAGCTTAAATCCCAAACCTCATAAGAACTGGCACCTCCAGTGGCAACCTACCCTTCCAGCTGCTGTAGAAAGGCATGTTCAAGAAGATAGGAGTTATCCAAACTCTTAGCTAGCTGCTTGCTAGCAGGGAGTTTAAGATGCTGTTTTGATGAACACAATCTGTCTGCTACGAAGCTCTCAATGGATATGTCATGAGCTGAAGGAGTACGTACAAGATGAAGTTCCTATGCTTGCCTTGAAAGAGGGGAAGGCAGGAAAGGGAAATTAAAGTTACATGGACAAATACCTTGCTCAAAAGAGTATTTAAATCTTTTTGCAGGCACCCCAACATTCTCAGATTATATGGCTACTTCCATGATGTTACAAGAGTCTACCTTATTCTAGAGTATGCACCTCGTGGAGAAGTCTACAAAGAACTTCAGAAGTTTACCAAGTTTGATGAGCAAAGAACTGCTACTGTAGGTTGTTCTAACTTCTCATGTGTTACTTGCTCTTTGTATCTGGAATATCTGCAGCGTAAAGTTAGCTCTTCAGATAAAGTTCTGTATTCTGCTGTGTGAAAGATTCCTTAGATGCTAGTTTCCTTGTGCACTTGAAACAAGGACTAAGTTGGGAAGACAAATTACTGCACAGCACTAAAATAATCATGTTCTGCGTTGCTTAATATTGCAAGTGCTTGGTCACTTCAAGCAGAGCCTTTATTGACTTCAAGGGTTTAAGGAATAATTGCTCTAACTTAAACTACTAATTATGCCTAGAAAAGGCTATACTGTAGCCAGATAAGCTAGAATGATAATGTCTTTATACTTTAAAAATTTGTTCTCTTTCTAAATACAGTACATCACAGAACTAGCAGATGCTCTATCATACTGTCATTCAAAGAGTGTGATTCACAGAGACATCAAGCCAGAAAACTTGCTGCTTGGCTCAAATGGAGAATTAAAAATTGCTGACTTCGGATGGTCTGTGCATGCTCCGTCTTCTAGGTGAGAATGCAATATAGATCTTATGTAGAGAAATACTTCTGTAGCTTTCTTGTCACAGTTATAGTTGTGGAATGGAGGTAAATGTGAATTTCCTAAAACACTGGCTGAAAAAAATCCTTTAAGAACTGGGGCACTACAGCAAAGATCTTAATAGTCAACTGATGTAGCAGAGAAAAGCGCTGTTCTGTTTTTTCAACTTGTATAGTTCAAAACTTGCTGAACATGACACAAGTGAAGAAGGTTAGCGTACTGCTGTAGGGTTATAGTGGCCACTGTGCTGACAGACCACACTTGTGTTCAAACTAGCAATATACTTGAATTGCACCTGACAAAGCAGATGTTTTATCTTAAGGAAGACTGCATTTGATCTAGCAAGTGGGATGAAAAAAGGAGGGACAAGACTGGTAGCAGTGACTGAGATGCTTTAAAGCAAAAGTGAAAAATTACTGCTGGCACTTCTTTACCAGGTATTCCGGTGGTGCTGAGTCTGTCCAGGGTAGACTGCACTGAGGTATAGCTGATTGCCAGCACTGGCTTCTGTTTGGGTCTTGAAATAGATCTTATAATTGTAGCAGTTGGTAAATGATTAACTGAGACTTTTCTGCAGGAGAACAACTCTCTGTGGGACACTTGATTACTTGCCTCCTGAAATGATTGAGGGAAGAACGCATGATGAAAAGGTGGATATTTGGAGCCTGGGAGTTCTGTGCTATGAGTTCCTTGTAGGGAAGCCACCTTTTGAAGCAGAAACATATCAGGAAACCTACAGAGCTATTTCCAGGGTATGTGTCAACACTTATTTAGATTAGCTGAATTGTGCTGCCTTTCAGTTCTGTTGTCTTATTGAAGCTTAACAAGTGGTCATTTTGAAGAAAGGTGTCTATTATAACTAGAACTGTAGCAAGACATAATGATATGCATAAAACTAGATTCCCTAAAGCTGTCTTCAGTCATTAAGTAGAATAACTATAGGAGACCTGAAGATACCTTGCCTTACTTCCTTGATTCTGTTACTTCTGCCTTTCATAAAGCAACTAATCTTCTCCACATCTTTAATTTTCTCACTTATAAAACAAGTGTCTAACATTCAAGGTGTTGCTAAAAATACATGAGCTTAACTCTTCCTGTTGCATAACCTAGAAAGGTTCCAGCAAACTAATCTTGTTTGAAGTACAATGAAAAATACAGTAGCTTAACAAGGTTCTCACTGCTTGTGGAAGTTTTCATGAAATGAAATGATTTAATGTCATCTCAATAGGGCATAACGTGCATAGCCCACAAGGCTGACACAGCTTTCCTTTCTAGATCTACCTTGGAGGGTTGAGCCCTCTGTCTCTCTAGCTTGGTTATTGCCAAAGAACTTTTGCATTGTCTTTAGTGTCCTTCCTCTTCCTTAGGTGGAATTCAAGTTTCCTCCATTTGTAACAGAAGGTGCGAGGGATTTAATTTCAAAGCTTCTGAAGCATAACCCATTCCATCGACTGCCCCTGAAAGATGTACTACTTCATCCCTGGATTACAGCGAACTCTACGAAGATGCCCAACAGCAGAAAGAGTGATGTTGCTGCCCCATCCAGAACATAATCTTGGCGGGGGTAACTTCATGGGATCAACAAGAGGAGTCCTGTACTGTGACTACTGTAGTGCTTACAATATGAAAAGCAGGTCTTGGAATCTAATGGCAATTGGAATGCAAATCTTTGGGTTGGCAGTTGTCTTAAACTCTAATTGCAATGTAAAATTATTTGACTCTTAGCTGGAGGTTGTGGAATACTTAATATACTTGAAATCCAGTTACACGTGGACGAGGTTTGATGTAAGTATTAAGCTGTTCAGGGCTCTTATGATGTGGTCTGTCCTGGTAATGGTTCATTGTTGCAACAACAAGAGGAAGCTGTTGTTCTGGCTTATTGAACAGTGCAATATCCCGGAGATACCTGCCTCCTAACTTACTGGGTGGCTAAGGGTATCGTAACTGTGGTGTAATCTGAAACTGAGTGAGGTGAATGCATTTCTCAAAGTGTCCTAAAAATGATGTATGTGTTATTGTCTATTTTGTCTTAAATGTGAGTACTCTACTTTTTAAATAAAGACTTGTTATTTACTACCAGCAGCACAGCAAAGTTCCTTATGGCATTATCACCTCAACTGGCTATCTCTAACCACTTGTCTTTACCATTAGTACAGCTTGACTCCTTGTCTATGATCACAAAATAAATTTACTTCTTGCTTATGTCAAAAAAGAAGCCGGTATAAAGGTCTGGCTCAAAGTGGTGGCACTACAAACTAGGGGTGGTCACTGACTCTTCTACAATCACAACACAGGATGACAAGGTAAGTTTACATTGTGGGTTTTCTATAACCATTGAGACCTAGGCTGCTGTGGTTTTTTTTTTGTTTTTTAAATTTAATGCAGTTATTCATAGACAACATCATCTGAAAGCACGTCTAAGAGAGGTCTGGAAAGTACTGTTATCAAACAGGATATGTAACAAGAACTAATGTCAACATCTGGTGTTGTAAGCTGTTATTCCCTAAAATGGAGCAAGGGTCAGGCCACTCTTCACCAAAACATACCACCCAACTATCTTCCAGTAAAACACTTCAACCAAACTAAGAGAAAGCAGTTTATTGTATTTTCATTATAAGACTTTAAGGTCATCTTCACTATTTTACAAACCACTTTAAAAAAATGATCCTTTTACAAGCAAGGACTCTAGAATTGAAAATATATTATCAAATTAACTTAAAATATACTTTCCAAAAAAACTTAATCTAAACAAGCTGCCAGTAGTTTATACAACTCATCTTAATAGGCTATGTGAATTCTGATCATAATTTAAATGAAGCTCTATTTCTTTACTGCAAGAAGATTTCCAGTTAGTGCTGATGCCTTTTCATAACTTTTAGGAGCATTTGCTTTAAATTATTCCTGCTTTTTGAAAGTTGTTTTTTTTTTTTTTTGCTTTTTTGAAAAAGCAGCAGCTTGAATATTCCTCTTCTATTGACTTTAGGACAAAACACACTTATCAGAAGTGACTAAGTGAAGAAAACAAGGATGCCTCAGGATTATTCTGGAATTCTTTTGTTATCCTTGGTAATAGAACATTGCCCATAACTGATACAAAGAAAGCGGACATGTAGGAAAAAAAACCAACCCAAATACAGAAAGGCTTCTGTGAGCAGGAAAAAAAAAAAAGCCCAAGTAAACTTACTCTTAAGAAATACTGACTGCCTACGTGAAATCTGAAAGACTGCTGGTTCTGGAATGTGGTAGGGCATAGAAAGCTACAGTAGTGTTGGCTGCACATTGTCACACCATGGTAACCCTTCAACTGTTGTACAGATAGTGCAGTTCTTGACCACTCAGCAATAAGCTTCTATCTATGTATTTGGTATAATAATTGCTAGATTAGTGAAGGGTAAAGGCAGAGCTTCCTTAGGGGACAAGCTGACTTGAAACTTGTGTTCTAATTAGAGCTGGCTCAGAGAGCAGCAAGCTGAAGCTAGTACTCTGGACAAGCTGCAAGTTTAAGCAGCCATACAGCAACGCAGGCACAAAACAGGAACAATCCAGTCCACTTTTTTTTCAATAAACAGCTAGTCAAAAATGAACTTGACAGCCCTTCCTCCTGCACACCTGTGTACACGAAGCAGCAGACCATTGGCTCTGTATTTTAACAAGCAAGCTGAGCAGCTGTGCATGACAAAAGCTCCGATAGTGACACAGCTTACAGCTCCCACAGAAGCAGGCCCACCGCAAGGTTTTCTGTATGTCCTGCTCCTCAGGTTGCTATTTTGAGCAGTGTTTAACTATGTAATGCATCTTTCCCTTTACACCATGTATGGCTGTGTTTGTATGATACATCAAGCTTCTAGCATGTGTACCTGCTTGCTGCTGCAGCTGTTCCCATCTTCAGATACTGAACCTTCATCTGGGCTGACAGCAGAGCCCCCCTGAGACCAAGTCCTTGTCCTTTGTTTTCAGGTGGCAGTCTCTAGTATCAGCTTCCTTCCACAGGGCAGAGGAAGTAAGCTACACCTCTTTGTTTCCCCTGTCTTAGAGACAGCCTCTGATTAACCAAGGGGTAGTAATAACACAGATACAAGGGCATATGTGGCTGTGACTCATCTTCCTAGAGCACAAATTCTGCTCGCTCACTTGCAAGCCTCAGAGCATCCAGCTAGCCTACGGTCTGGACTTCCTTGAATGGGAAAGGAATTAATGTGCAATTTAATGTTCCAGCTGAGTGGAGCAGATAGGTTGCTCATAACAAAAATAAATGGCTTCATCCTCCTTCCCTTCCTTGGCCAACTCTCATCCTAACCATGTGACTCCTTCCTCTCAATTCACTAGATTTCAGAAGAAAAAAAAAAAAAAAACAAAAACCTTTCATCACCAGGGTAATTTCTTGCTGTTTTACTTTAATCAGATTCCTGTATGAACAGACCTGTGTCAGAGCCACCTTCGGGTAAGTGCAAGCACAAAGACAGAGAAAGACAATGTAGAAAGAGCAGACCTGGAAGGAGGAACAGGTCCAGAAGACTGATAGATCTGGCTTGAGCTATCTCACAGAACCACAGTCCTAAGTCTGAAACCCGGGTTTATCACAGAATGTTAGGCTGACTACCTAGTTCTGGGATCCAGTTTTTAGGTTAAGTGAAAGGTGGTATGTGAATATATGCACGTGCAACTACATTCTAAGAGGAATAGTATCCAAATAGGGAAATGAAAAGCACCTCTAAATGGTACATTCAACAGCCTGTCAGACAAAAGCACAGGAATTGCTCTTGAGGGCTCTGAATTGTAATGTCTGGACTTCAGGCGCAGATCTGAATTTCACTGACAGGAGCAGAAAGCTGCTAGGGTTTTCAAATAAAAATGTGTCTCCAGTACAAAGCCAGATCTCAATATATTAAAAACCCACAGATACCTCGCCTCTGACTTGATAATCTTTGGAATATGTTCTCATAGGAGGTAATTCTGGTTACACTGATTTCAGTAGACTCAGGATTCCTTCTGAGTCTACAGGCATAAAAATAAAAATTAAAAAAAAGGACTTTAGTAAGGCCAGTTCCTAGCCTATAAATAAATCACATTTTCAAACAATAAAATCTTGAAACGTGGAAGCACCACAAAGGAGCTGTAGTTTCAGGACAGTGCATCGCCTATTTTGGCTAAAACAATTATCACTGTGCAATAATTAAGTACACAGATACTTCCACTTAAGTTAGTTCAGCAGGTGTGTTGTACTGCAAGACTGGGATCACAATATATGCCTTTCACAGCAAAAGAAACACCCACCTACCTCCTTAGATTCCAATATATACACCCACCAAAAGAACTATTCTTATAGTAGGATATTGTTTATTCCACAGACTGTTAGGGAGAGAACCCTACTCTGTTTCCCAACTACAGAGTAATAAACTAATGCTGCCACTCTATTTTGACAAGAAGAAAAAAAAAAATAAGGCCCAAAAGGCTAGATTATAAAGACTTAAAACAGTGTGTTCTAAAGAGATTGCTCATTGTCAAGCATTTACATTATCATTTGCAGTGGAAACAAGATACCATTTTAACAGGTTTTTCTAAAGAAGATGTGGCAACACTGAAAGGAGGTAAGGACAGCACTTTTCACAGTGTAACATTTACCTGAAAGAACAAGGAAGAAATAAATTTAACAACCTGAAAAGCTACATGGATATAGAGCATTTTAAAAATTTGAGTAAAACCCAGTAAGAAATCATCATGGATTTGGAGCAGGAGGTTTGAAGAAACCAATCTTCCGGCAGTATCGGACAATAAACGGCACAGAAACTACAGTAATGCTGATTCGTACTGGAGCAAACAATTTGTGGATAGCATAGGCCAGCACAAATGTGCTTGTACCAGCAGCCATTTTAGATTGCAACGATGATTCACTGAAACCAAGTTTGACGAGAACTGTAGTCATATCCACACCACTGGGGAAAAAAGAAAACGAGATTTCTTTAGTTTATTTTAAGGTTGCACACTAAAAAATACAAAGTACTATTTTTTTCAGGGGAATTTAACATGGCATACTTCCAACTCTGGAATTTATGTTCAAATTTGATGTTAAATAATAAACCCAATGAATTATTTCACTAGTAACAGCTCAAGTTACTTCTTTAGCAAGAACACATGCAATGTTTTCAGATTCACTTTTTTTCCCCTAAATTGACAAGTTCCCTGTGAAGTCAACTATGTTCTTAGTTTTACAACCGTATAACTGCAGCATGTGCATGGAGATTACTCAGCCCCCATGCTCAGCCTCTGGAGATAAAATAATCTATTTCTCTACATTTGAATTTTAAAAGAGTCAGAAATTAGTGAATTTATGTTGGAAATTCATCTTCCCAAAATTTACAATAAAGTCCATTCTGTGTCTTGCCAAAATTTATCACATAAATGCAGGTCAACGCAAACCAAATAAGGAGCTGTTTTTAGCCTTAGGGGGTTCTAACAGAGGAGTACGAAGCTGTTAAAATGACAAGTATCTTATCTAAAATCTAGCAAGTGAAGGAAGTACTATGGATCTCAAATAAGCATTATCCACCAAATCCATTAATATTTTAATTCTCTGTAGACATAGCAGCTTTCATCAAGGTTTCCATGTTTGGAGTAATTTTCCAAAAGAAGTTGTTACTGTAACTTTCCCCCCTTCACTTGCCAGTATAGTATCTTGTAACTGGGAGTTAAATCATACCTGAAGGAAAAAAACTGCCATTGTCATCCTGTGCTATCATTTAGTAAATGAGAGAAATCAGGCACTCACACATTCCTACTTAAGTCAAGAGTAAGCAGCAGGGAGTGTTTTGAGACACAACGTGTTTCCCTGTCTCCTCAGTTGAAATACCTCATACTCGACAGACAGATCTGTAACCAACGCATTCCCAGCTACACAGACAATTTCCCACCTGACTCCTATATGGGTATCTACTATTTTCTTTTTTAATCTAATCTTGTTTTAGCGGCTGTTGCCTTCTGCAGTTCAACTGCAAAAACTGACTTCAATGTCCAGAAAAATAAATTTATCTCCAAGCTCCAGCACTTTTGTACGGCTCTATCTCTACAGACCATACTACTGTTTGAGAACAAAAGATACCTCTGCTGAACAAAAATAAGTTCTCTCATCTGGTTAGATACTCTGGTGCAGTCTCCACTCTGCTGTTTTTACCTCCCCACCATGGGTCATGAACTTGTGCAAAAAAGACCACATACACCTCCCATGTGTTATGGGGGATTAGATCAGTTTATGGATCCATCTATACTCAAAATTCAGAAGATTACCGTGTATAAATCAAACCAATATAGAGTACATTTCTCTTTCCAGAAATAAGTACAATGTAAGATATTTTTCTTGGCTAAACCATTACCTAGAGGCTACAGGCAACTGTACAAACCTCACCTTGACACAGCCAGGTAGAAGATTCCTAGAGATACTAATGAAATTCCAACATGGAACGAAACCCCTACAGCACCATATTCTTTAAAAACTTGTTTCAGCTGCTGGGTTTTTTTGAGTTTCTTGTTTTCACCACTGGGATCTGTGACTGCCTTTTTGGGGGATCCACCTGCATCCTAAAAAGAAAACAATTAAAAGTTGTTATTAGCATTAAGCGCAATATCACATTCCAGTCAGCTGAACCAATCTGAAATAATGAAAGAAGTGGCTTGCATACAGTGCTGTTCAGAATGCTTTGGGAAGAGGGTAACCTTTGCTTTTTCACATCAGGATAGCTCCCTTTTCCCAACAATTCATATCAAATCGAGGAACTGAGCTTGGTGTAAGTTCTTACACAATGCAAGCTTCATAATTAAAAAGCATTATTATAGTCCCAGTCTTCCATTTGATCCAAATGTGTGCCAAGGCACACCCACACAGATGCTTGAGAGACGAGACTGAGGTGCCAAAGAGATCTTTGCTTTCACCCACTGCTCAGCTTCATACAGTGGATTCCTGTAACACAGCTTTTTGTTCAAGAGCTAAGCAGCTGACGGCACTGGAAGCCTACACAACACCACACTGGTGCTGGCTTCCTAACAACTTAGTGATAGAAGAGGCCCAACATTTAAGTGCGTATAAATCACCTTCTGTAGATCAGCTGAAAAAAAAGGAAGAATGGGGGAACTCCTACTGTTGACAGCAACGAACAATACTGTTGCCACGGTGTAGACAGTAGCTACGTGGCATGACAAAGACATGCCAGTGCTGGTGTAAATAGCCTAACTTCACTGAAAGTGTTTGTCATAGTAAAATGTATTGACAATTTTTGTTCTGGGTAAATTTAAAGTGCAGAATTTCATACTAAAATACATCCCAAAGCAATCCAATAGTATAATGCAGGCAAAGAAAGGCATATGCACTGCTAGCAATAAGACAGCCCTCGAATACCTCCTCATACTTGGCATAGAAGAAATACTAACCGGAGAAAAAACGTTTCCAGAAAGACCTCAGGACATTTCTCTAATTAGTGAGCGGCTGCCAGGAAAGATTAGAAGAGTCCTTTCTTTCCAACTGAATTCAGCAGCAGTTGTGACAATGTGACAGCCAGACTAAAGGCCACTGCTGCCCACAGGACAGGTACAGCTACTGAGTGCCTGGCAACACTTTGTCCTACTGTAAACTGGGTTCAAGGTACACAAATTAGAAGAAAAATACTTTTGATTAATCCTTCGACTTGGCAAGACTGTAAATCAGGATACAAGACAGGCTCCTGGTAGGAGTTCATCATGGTAGGATGAACTCGCTTTAATCAGTGATTTTAACCACACCACCCCCCACATCCCCTCGAAACCTGTTTGCTGCCGTTTTTCTCTTTTTTAATCATAATTTGCATTACTTTGCATTTCATTTTGATAGGAAATCACACTGATACATAAATATGTATTTAGGGAATTGTGTAGCTCAACTTATTAGGATTGGTGCAGTTTTTAAGTTTTCAAACACAATGGATAATATTGGTTATTTTTTTAGCTCATGAGCCAAAGTAATATTTGAATAGAAACCAAAACTTGACTAAGAAAGAAAAGCATCCAGTGGGGAAAAAAAAATAAAAATCCCTTATTGCTTAAGCCAAGCAGTTTTAACAGTAGAAGATAAATGAGGAAAAAAATGTTCAAATACTTATCTTTTTAAGCAAGCTCATTAAGCAAAAGAATGGATTCATAGTTAGATAACCTAATTACTCTCAGCCACTGGAAGTAACTAGCTTCCATACACTGCTATACTACACGGCCGCTACTTCACCATGCTTCAGAACTCATTCCTCTTACCCCTCAGTTTTACCACAGGAAAGAGGGGGCAGGGGCGAGGTGGGAAGAATGCTGCTTTAACTCCCATTCTGTAAAATTTAAATACTGGGTGATGGAATGGATCTCACTGAACAAAATAGTCTCATAATACCTCCTGCCAAAAGCTGTCCTAACAATTCAATCAGCATCACATACTTAGCCAAGAAAACTCATTAATTCAACAGTGTGATTTTCTTAAAAGCCAAGTGCGGTTCGCACGGTATTTTAAGATTTAATAGCTTATAGTCAATTTTCCCTCCAAACAAAGATGATACAAGGGGCCAAATATGAAGATTTTCTTCAGACAGCTGCCACGAAAACGAGTGCTGACAAACTACAGAGACACATAAGCCTCAGAGGAACTCTGTGTCTTACAGTCACACTTGCAAAATGGATCACAAGGACCGAAAAATAGCTTGTTCTCATCATCCAAGTACATTTCAATTCACTCGTGCTCTCAGGCTCACGTGCCAGGCAATTTCTTAATGGTGTCGAAGCAAAATATTAAAAAAAGTACCATTTCAACAGATACTATTTGGACTACGCAGTATGGTCATGTCACGAATAATGTACAACTGAGCAATGAAAGCTACCTATTTTCCATGTAATTCTGCTACAATATTTCTGCTAGAAAGCCAATTTTATTCACATAATTTGGCAGAGATTCAGCTTCTGGCTGAACTAAGGCATGAAAACAAATCTGAAACATCACGGTATGTTTTGTAATGAGGCTACAGAACTTAACCTGAAAATTAAGCTGTAAATGAGGCTTTGTACAGAAAGCTCACATTCATGGTCTTGGTGCAAGCAGGTGTAAAGAAAGTCTCTGCCTCCTACAGAAATCCAGCACAAACATGATTTAAAAATCTACTCCAGTGTAAACAGCAGTTACATGTGAGGCCTTCATTTGCTTTTCTCCCCGGGTCAATTCAAATTTAAAACCAAAACAATGAACGGTAAAAATTAATTAAAATTTTACCTTCCCCATCTCCAAAAAATCAGCTGAATGTGGAACGCACGGTAAAACACGTCAGTGCCGGGGTGCATGCTCGCAGTTAATCTCTCGGCTAAGGAGAGGGCGCAGAGCCAGGGACGGCACCTCTCTGCCGCTGCCACCCGCTGCCACTTGCGGGGGCTGAAACCCACGGCACTTCGATAAAACCCTTTCGGCCACGGCCACCGGGCACAGCCGGGCTTCTCTGTGACAACCTGAATTACTGAAACCCCTCCTTTTTTTTTTTTTTTTTTTTTTAAATTCTTCTTGACTCACCCGAAGGGCTCAAACTCTGCAGCCTCCAGGGAAAACACACACACCACACCGCAGCCCCCACCGCTGAGGCGGTGCAGAGCGGCCGCAGCCCTTATCTTGACAACCCCCTCCAAAAACCGGATAACAATTCCCGGCCTGGACAATCTGTGCTTTAACCACGAACATGGTTCGTGGTTCGAACATGGAAGATGTCTCCCCACCAAGACATCTTCCTCCAGGCCGCGTCCCCCTCCCGCCCCCAATACCTTAGCGGAGGTGCCGGCGGCCGATCGCAGCGTTACCAGAGGCAGCGACGGGCTGAAACCGGTCCGGCCGAGGCGGGGACCGCAACAGAGGGCGCGGGGGAGGGTGACGAGCGGGAAGGGGCCGCGCGGGACCGCCGGCGGCCGCGGCGGGCCCAGGCGCAGCAGGCGGTACATAGCAACGGCGCGACGACGGCGCAGCCCCGACTGTGCGCGCCGAGCGGGGCGGGCAACCAGACCTGACAAGCCGAACACCAAGCCCCGCCCGCCGCCGGGCGGGCTGGGCGGTGCAGGCGTTGCTGCCCGCGTTTAATCTGAGGAGAAGTGGTTCAAATGTCATGGCTGCTGCTGTGTTTATTTAATTACTGACTTCATCTGAAAGAGCTCTAGTAATTGGCCAAGGCTTCGTGGTACAGGGCAGAGTGCAAACGCAGAGCTTTACCAGTCCCAGAAGAGTTCATAGCAACTGGGTTTCCAGGCCCGAAGGGTTCATATAAACTAATTTTCCAGGCCCAAAAGAGTCCATAGCAACTCATTTTCCAAGCTCAAAGAGTTCATTCTCATTTATTGGAAACGAGATGAGAAGTCTTCCAACACACACTACGAAGGTCTGGCATTTATAGCCTTGTTTCTGTGTTAAAACTGCAACAAAAAATGTAGGAATTAGAAATACCGTTGAAAAATAACATCGCTGTGGGAGAATTGCAGCTGGTGGAGGGGGTGGGGGTGGTGGTGGTGGGGATATTCCTGGCAGGTGAATCCCAGTGCCCTGGGGAGCTCTATTTCGACAGCAGTGCTTCGGTTGACGGGAAAGATCTGGCCACACTGGGTCAGTGCATAACTCGGGTGATTTCCAGACCTTTTGTGCCGTTTGTGCTACTGAACGTGGTTTAATATCTGCAAGCTGACTGCTACCCAGCACAGTGCCGAGGCTTTTCATAACTGCAACTACTGCAGCTTTCTGAAATGGTGGCTCCTTGCCATCGCGGACAAGGCTGCTCACCGCGGGGGGAGGCTAAATATTGCACAGCTTTATTAATGTCCTGAAACAATGCACCTGAATGTGAAGCTCCGGCAATAAAATACTTCTGTTTTCCTGGTTGCTACGCCTTTCTTCTTCAGGCGCGTTGTTGTTTTTACAGTGAGGCAAGTGTGCAGGGCTGAGTACAACAGGAGAACCGTGTGGGATAAATAGGAGGTTTTCACTCCGGAAGAGCTTGCAGTTCAAGAGCACGAGCTGGAACTGCACAGGACAACACTGAATGGTACCACGCTGAAACGGCATGGTGAGCCGCTCTTGTTAAGTGCAATGCGCCACAGAACAGATGGGTTTCAAGGAGTATCTTGGAGGAAGAGAGAGAGAGCTTTACATGCATTAAAACAGAGTCTGTTCTGGGCACAACAAATAGCACTGCCAGTTCCAGGGTTTTACACTTCAGCTCTTGCTTCATAAATCTAGTCTCTTTCTGAATGCTTTGTAGAAGAATAGTTTCTCAGAACACAATTTCACATATTTATTGTGTTCATGTATTTATTATGTTTCTTACTGTTCCAAAGCAATTTGCTGATGTGTTTTCAGTGACTATTTATACACCAGCACTAGCTGAGTAGACAGATGGTATTAAGATGGCAATGCTCTAATCATAGCACGCTACAGTTTTGTCATTTTTTTTTCTAAATTATAAAAAAACACAGGAGTTAATTCTGGTCTCAGTAAATGAGATGTCAGTCAAGTTCCACTGGCATGGACTGTCACTGGGCTCTGCACACATGCACTGCACACTTCCCGGTGTTTGTCTGGCAGACTCGTTAGAGCCATTGCATGGTAGAGAACACAGAGCTGCTCTCCTGTGGCACATGTGTTATGCTGCTGCTAGATGTGTAGAAATCCTGGGCAAGTGGAGAAAAGAGCAAGAGGTCAGTTAATGAGGCATTAAAGCATTAGGGTTAACAGTTTCCAATGTACAGTCTGGTTGTCTGTTGTCTCCAGAATCTCAGTGGGAGATTTCACTTAGAATCAGGAAGGAACAATACCATAAACATCAAACACAAAGCTTGTGGAAGGGTTGGAAGACTTGTCCTGTGAGAAGCGGCTAAGGACTTTGAGCTTGTCTAGGTTGGAGGAAAGGAGGCTGAGGGACGACCTCATTGCTCTCTAGAGCTTCCTGAGGATGTGAAATGGTGAGGGAGGTGCTTATCTCTTCTCCCTCTTATCCAGTGATAGCACTCATGGGAATGGTTCAAAGCTGCACCAGGGGAGGTTTAGACTGGACATGAGGAAGCATTTCTTTACCGAGAGGGTGGTCAGACACTGGAACAGGCTTCCTAGACAGGTGGCCAAGGCCCCAAGCCTGTCAGTGTTTAAGAGGCATTTGGACGATGCCCTTAATAACATGCTTTACCTTTTGGTCAGCCCTGAATGGGTCAGGCAGTTGGACCAGATGATCACTGTAGGTCCCTTCCAACTGAAATAGTCTATAATTCTATTCTATATATGCTCATTGAAATACAAGCAAACACTCAGGCTTAAGATACCTTAATGTGAGGATAGTTTACAAGTGCAGAGGAAAAGACATTAGCTCTATCCTGCTCACTGTAACTATGACAAAGGGGTACAGCTTTCAAAGACAGCTCAAGAAAATATTTCTGTACAAACACACATTTGTGTTATCCTGGGTGCGCAGGTCCCTCTGTAATACGTACAACAATGGTTACTCCTTGCATGTCACTATATTTACCTCTTGTTGCCTGCAATAGTAGGACTTGGGGCCATCTTCCATTTGCAAATTCTACCAAGTTGTTATTTACAGCCTGAAATCTTCAGGCATTGCCAGGACACCTGGAATCTTACCTATAAACCTGGACGTACAAGTGATCCTGATGGTGCAGCTGACAGGCAACTTGACAAGTAAGGAGTTAAAGAAAAGACTGGTGAGCCTGAGAATTCACTTGCAATTCATGTGGCTGTGTGGAGAACAAGACTTTAGGCCTAACAAAGAACACAAAGAACTGCCTTGAACTTGTATTTCCTAGCTGTTAACACACCAAAGCCCATGGGAGGACCTGAGGTGGTGTCCCCCAGAGTGAGCACCATAGCAGTTGAATGTGAAGGAGAGATTCACTTTTTGGTTACTGAATTTCTCTATTGCATTCATACAGTGCATTTACCTTTCATGCAAATAGGGGTGATTGCTATTGTTAGTGAGCAGAACTGACCAGCAATTTTCATTTTCCTAAAATTAACTCAAATTGTCCTATTGCTCTTTGATAATTAGAATATCAGTCTTCATAATACATCTATTTTTCAAGCAATACCTTAATAATTTATCTTAAGTAAATATACTTATTTCTCTGTCATTCATTTTCTCACAAGCACTCATGTATTACAATGTTTTTGTATCTATAGTAAATAGAAGATAAACTGAAAAAATGGATGGTACAAATGCTAAAATATTTACAGATCTCCAAAGTGTGTCCAGCAGTCCTGAAACAAGACCATGATGTGTCGAGATGTGAACCCCATATCAAGATGGCTGAGGGATCTATTGTTTAAAAATAGACTGAGAATGATGATGCACTTCATCTACCACATTTGTGTCCTGCCTGCACCACTGCTTCATCTCTCAGCCTGTTGCTATGTACATTTACTATTGTTTTTCTTTTGCAATTTTCCAACAGCCAACACAGTTTTGTGGTATTTATGTTATTATTGCATTGTTATTGTTTATCATCAGTAAGAGTAAAGCTGGGAATTAAGGTGAGAGATTGCCAAATAGGCAGTAAGTAAAACATCACCGGAAGGTGCATTTGGATTTCAGTGAAGCAAAGACTTTTCCATAATTTTCCAGAAATGTTTTTCATGCTTTTATCAGAACATTTTTAATTAAGTACTATAGGGGATACTCTTTATGAAGACATCTATTATAAACCCCTTACGTGACACTTAGCCTTCCATGATGTGACTTTTTGAAGTGAAAATCTCTCTTGGTTTCACAGCGCTGTAGGAACAGTGATGGAACTGAAGTATGCTATAACATGCAGTTTCTGTAACTAGAAATCCATGTTGCAGAATTGTTCAATCTGTGGTTTGCCAACAGCGCGAGCTGAGTACTGCCATTGATGCTTCTGGGACCCTGCAGTCAGCTAGTTCAGGAGTTAACTTCATTTGTAAGGATAAATGTGATTAGTAATTCAGTAACAGCTTACTTTTAGTAATGTCTTAATCAAACTGCAATGTTTTGTTGGTGGGGAAATCTTAGAAGTCTTCCAAGTTTTATAAATTGCATGAGAGCAAATTCATTACACGTTTTTAAAATCATTTAATCTACAAATAATTCAGGGATCGTGAATGTGGTAGTTCCAAAATATAATGCCTTCTAGTGGGCAAGTAGGAATTGGTTCCTGTATGAGAGTGGGAGGCAATTGCTTATACGTGATGGAAGCTGTATCGTGTAGTGTTACTACAAATGTAGTAATGCCATGTACATAAATATAATGAGAGAAGATGGGAACTGATCATGAACCTCATTCAGAAAAGAAGCTAAGGTGAATTTTTTTTACATTATAGTAAATTAAGGGCATGGCATGTGAACTAGAGTTTTAAGTGACCCAGTTATTTAGTACATTGGCTTTTTCACATCATGTTCCAAGGTTGCTTAAATTATGAAGATGAGATAGTGTGGGTAGTTGATGAGATGAACGTGAATTAAAATTATATCAGGAAAGGACTATCTGGAAATTTTCTTTCCTTGAAATTAAAATTTGTATCTATGCAAAGAATAACACAGTGCCTGTTTATTATTTGAGGAATTCATATGCAGTTTATAAACATGTTTAGTAGACAATTTCAGTGTCATGAATGCTGGAGTACATACAGTTAGCTTGCAGGGACATCTTCCTTCTCTAGCAAAAACAGTGGAAAATCATTAAAACTCCGTAACTTCTGTTCAATGGGACAACACTAGGATATGTGTTCCCAATATTTGGCTAGGATAGCCAAATCCAGAGGAAGCCAGCCAGACATTTTTGTATGAGAGAGGAACTTAGGGTGAGAAAAATCTCCAACTAAGACAGAAAAGAAGGAATGGTTTGCTTTATTTACCTGCAAATTTTTGAAGAATGGGGCTGTGTGACCTTGTTTCGTTCCAGTGCTGTGGAGATGTGTGGGAACTTCCATTGCAGAGCTCTGGTTGTCCAAGCAAGGGGAACTACGGCTTCAATCCAAATCCTTCTAAAAGTGAATTTGGCAATTTATGTGATGACTTTTGTGGGAGCCTCTGCACAAAGATGAATTTCACCTACTAAGCAGATCTTGCTCTTTGCTATTGACTCCCTAGTCTTGTTGAGCAAAATGGGTTTTAAAATAAAATTAGAAGAAAATAGAAGTGAAAGCATCCAAATTGTTTGTATTTATGTGAGCCACTGATGATTTCATATACCCATCATTCGTACGCATGTGGGTGAGCAGGTTGTCCCTGTTGAGCAGTGAAGGTCCCTCTCTGTTTCATGGAGGAAGCGTAGTTCTTTCAGGATCTTTGTGCCTCAGTTGATACAACAAGTCAGCAGCATTAATTCTACTCTCCACAAGAGTCCTCTCCAGTAATCTGATGAGACATTTTTTTCATTTGTATGGTGTGATGTATAGCCATTTGGGTGTGTGAGTGAAAATCACATCCAATGTCTCCTGCTGGGTGTGAGATTGATAGCCCCAGCAAAGAAAGAAGGTTATTTGTTCACGGAACAGATAAGCTACAGGGACTGGCAGCAGAAGCAGCTTCCTTGGCACCCACTAACATAGAATCATAGAATGGTTTGGGTTGGAAGGGACCTTTAAAGCCCATCCAGTCCAACCCCCCTGCACGGAGCAGGGACATCTCCAGCCAGATCAGGTTGCTCAGAGCCCCATCCAACCTGGCCTTCAGTGTTTCCAGGGATGGGTCATCCACCGCCTCTCTGGGCAACCTGGGCCAGTGTTTCATCACCCTCATTGTAAAAAAAAATTTCCTGATGTCTAGTCTGAATCTACCTCCCTCTATTTTAAAACCATTACCCCTTGTCCTGTCACAGCAGGCCCTGCTGAAGAGTTTCTCTCTTTCTTGTGGGCCCCCTTTAGGTACTGGTCTTTCTGGAGCCTCCTCTTCTCCAGGCTGAACAGCCCCAACTCTCTCAGCCTGTACTCACAGGAGAGGTGCTCCAACTCAGTCTCCATGTCCAAACATCTCTTGGCTTTTTTGCCCTGTCTCCATGCAGTAATGCTGCCACTGAAGACACACACAACTTACTTCATAGAAGTCACTGGCTGTTCTCACCTTTCAGTAACGGTTAACCTGGGTGACACCTGAAGCAGCAATAATTGCTGCACCCACTGCCAGTTCCTTGCGACATGTTATCATGCACTCGTTCACAGTTTGGAAGACAGGCTTTAACATTTAACTCAAGCCACCTTTTTTAGTATCCAGCAAAGTTTCTGTTCCTCATATCTGTGAAGAAGTTACCATCTTCTGCCCTTAAACTGATATTTATTTTGCAGTGAAGTGCAAACAATTCATCCAGGTACCTGGGCTTTGGCATTTGGGTAAGATTTCAGCTGGCTGTTTAGTTTATCATTCAGTGCAGCCCACTCTGAGGAGAGGTGCCTGCTTTAGACCTTTACCTCTGGAAAAGAGCTATCAGACTTTTAAAATGGATTAAGTCAGCTAGCTCAGCGAAAGTACAGTGTCTCGTGCTGATGAGTGTAACAGAGAGGGACGCAAGATGATGCTGTCTAGCGATTTTAAAAAAAAAATGTCTACTGCAATTAAAATGGGTGAATTGTTATTTTGAGAAGTGAAAAATTATGGGGTCAAATTTGGAAGCTGAATATTTAAACTGCTTTGCCTGCTCAAGTTGTTCTATACCTCTTCTGATTCCCATGGACATTCAAATCTGCAAAGACTCCTTTAGATTTGCTTTTTGATTTGTCTTGTTACTGTACTGGTCATAATTGAGCTTCATGAGCACTTTGGAAAAATTAGGCAAGAGATATATTTTGAGTTTGTTTTTTAAATGTTCAGCAATTTCAAATTGTTTTCGCAAATAAAAAAGCCAGTTGTCCTCTTCCCCTCCAGGCTTAAAAGCTATGTAAATAGTTGATAACATTCTGTTGTAGTGGCCCATGACTCAGATTCTCAATACAGATTTTCCTACCCTTTGCTCCTTACCAATATTGCTATAAAGCAAATTGTCAGCCTATTTAGACAAAATAAGTAACAGCCAAGGCCAGATTCCCTCTTTTCTGCCTCTCACTGCATAATGCCATAATGAGATTCTGGCCGAACAGCTCAGTGCCATGCAGTATTCAATCTGCAGTGTACTCAGAAAAGGCTGATGTGGATGACTAAATACAGTCATTAGCCCTTGTTTGTACGAGGTTACTGGAAATTGTTCCCACATCTTTCAGCTGGTTGTGCTGCTGCGCTGGGACACATCCTTTCAAAGGGAGTGACGCACCCGGTCTGTACTCTAATACATGTGAGTTGCCTTGCAGCTCTTGGATATACACCTTGAGTTTGCTAAAGAGGTTCTGAGGTGACTGGCCATAAAGAAAAAAACCTTTCTTGAACTTCCTTAAAAGCATGGGTGAAGGGGCCAAGGTGGTCCGTAACTCCTGCCTGCTCCGCAGAGCCAGCGCTCAGGAGCAGAGCAACAAGAGAGCCTTTTGCAGAAGGGTGGGTCCCCATGTTTGTACCTGGTCTCGGTTCTTGCATCAGAAGAATTGCATCAATAAGCTTCCCGAGACTTAGCTTCAGGTCTAAGGAGCAGGTGCAGGAGGAGAGCATGCCTTCGTTTGGCGTCTTCTCTTTTTTTCTCAGCCAGAATTTGAGATACACCCCAAATTGTAACTACTTTAAATGACCAAACCTTAAATAATAATAATCTTACTTGCATTGATAGAAGCATTTAATAGAAGCGACTAGCTGACAATATGAGCCCATAACTAGGGAGCATTGTAGGTTACAAACCACAGTCAAAGGCAGCCTGTTGGTCCGCTGACCTTTCTAACAAGCCCCATCAATGGGGAATATTCTTTTAAAGCATCTAACCTATCGCTTATAAAAGATTCATGTAATATTTTCAAGTGTGATTTGGTAAAGTAGGACCACTGTAAATAGAGTAATTCTGTATAGGGTTGTCAGCTTTTAGCTCTTACGAAACAAGGAGCCTTTTCTTGGGCGCTGGGCATGTGACCACCCTGTTACTGGCCATATTACTCGTGTCATGGTACTGTACCTGGCGCTGATTTTGCATTATGGTGATGCTTGTACGATCTCAGTAGGAGAAAAGAAAAGAGTTTGTTTTCTTTGGCTCTGGGCATGTGATCACCTTGTGACTTGTCATGTTCTTGTGACACTGGTTAGCTGGCACAGGCACCCATCCATCACGAGCCAACGAGTGTGAACGCAGATATTCTCTCCGTATGAGTGAAATCTTTTAACATGTCTGGCAGCTGTTGCTTGAGAGCAGGCATTGTAGGGGCTTGTTTGGGACCAGAGTCCAATGTATAAAGACTTTCTTTGGCAAATTATCTGCAATAGCAAGAAGGCAGAATGGAGGGATGTTGTTTGTTCTCTGATGGCTATTCCTCCCCTGCCAAGCACATGCCTTACAAAGTTTAGTCAATGGATGGCACTGCTGACTTTTCACAGCTAGGCTGGTTTTGAGAACTGGCTTGTGCAATGCATCTATGACTCATTGTTCAGTTTAAACCATGTCTGAAAACTTGCTATTGCAAAGTGGTTACTTCAGTGGTAGTCATGCAGCCAGCTCCCCTGGAACAAAGAGGTTGCAGATGTTGTGGGCCATTGAGGAGCTCTGTCAGGGAAATGTAGCTGAGACCCCGGCCAGTCCTCATTCAACAGGCCCTAGTTCTCCTTAGGAAAAAGGCTTGCTGTGCCTCATCCTGTGTAGGTCCAGAAAACAGAGTGGGATTGTTTTTACTGAGAAGGCCTACAGGTCATTTTACTGATAGGAACTCAGCCTGCTTGGGCTCTGAGATAACCAGGAGTCTTGTAGCTGTTCTGGGCTGAGCTGAGCTAATGAGCTCTGCTGAGAAAAAGCTGTATTATTTCAGGCTCAATGCCATGCTAATGTGATTACTTGATTTCTAATAAAACTTGGAGCCGCTGCCAAGTATGAACATATCTGCTGGGAACTAAATTGCTGAATGTTTTTTTTACTGCTGCAGAAGGTTCTTTACTTGTTCTTCAGATGTGCATCCAGGAGCCAAAATTTGCTTTCAAGGACCACTGTATGAAATCTGCTATAGTAGAAAGCCTGGAGGAAGGAGGACTCAGAGGTATCCTGAGCTCTAGGGACAGAGAGAGGAAAGCCATTCCCATTATTCATTATTTCTTGTTAATAATGAATAAGACATTCTTCATTATTTGTTATCCTGTGGGATAGTACATGAGAATTCACTTATTATTCATGGGTTTAGCAAGTTTATCTGTTTATTATAGACTGCTTCTCGCTTGAGCTCACTGAAGCAAATTCTTAATTACATACTTATAAACCCAGAGTTTGTAAAACGGGAGAGAAGAACAAGGAGATATAGTAATGGGAATTTCAATGGGGAATCAGAAAGGAGAGCTGAAAAATTGAAAACAGTAAGGATTTTGGATGTTCTACGAAGATTATTAAGCATTCAAAGAAAAGAAGAGACAGAAAAAAATGAAAGAGGAAGGTTAGAAGAAAAGCTGTCTATGAATAGATCCTCTTGTTCCAGAAGCCTGGATGAGTTTTAAAAAAATAACTTGATTCCAAAAGTTCCTAAAGAAACTCGACCTGATAACACTCTTTGTTTAGCTGGATGCAGTTAAGTGAAGTGAGTAGTGTTGCAGTAGTATAAAACTGACATAAATCCAAGAGTGATCTGTGCCTCAATGACCAGTCTGCCGTAGCAGCAGGTTCCGTTCTATGGAAACCCCAAGTGGTTTGCGTGGTACGTCATCCCCCACGTACTAATAGACATTTGCCTTTTAGAAATACTTTCAAGATAATTAAGAAAAATAATACATTGGTAGGCCATTTTGCTTCTAACTGGGGGTCAGACATATTGACCCCTTGCAAATCTGTAGGTTTTGCCAATATTCAGAAACAATCAGCGTCCTACGGTGCTATCTGCTGTGTTCTTAGGAGGGTCAGATTTTTAATGGGTGCAACACGCACCGCAGACAACCAAGATACAACGGTTTTTGGGAAGCTGCTCTGCTGCCAAAGTGCAACTGAATTTTGCTGGCCTGAAAATAAGGTATTTGTCATACAAAACCTAACTTTGCCCATTATTAGAAAAGCCTTCAGCTGCCTCTGACAGGACTGCAGGCAAAGTAATTGTACTGGAGAAAAAGATCTAACAATATACTTTGTCTGCTGAAAACTTCACTAGGTTACGCAGTTCTGTTTTGTACTGACTCATGAAGTAAATAAACAGCAGTGTTTATCAATTGCTGGTAACGGTCCATATGAATTCAGCCTTTTGATGCAGCCTTTGGGATTTGAATGTGTTCCTGGATAATGCTTGAACCCACAAACATTAGGCGTGTGGTTGTAAGCAGTTTCCATAGGAATAGCATTCAAAGCTGTTTAACGAATGAAAGAAAAATGAACACATCTTTTGTAGATTTTTATGCCAAAATAATTGATCCTAAAAGCTAGTGTGAAGCAGTTCACACACTGACACAATGGTGCACAGAGATGTTTAATTCTGCTTTTGTTGGGGGTTTCTATAAATCCTTGTGACAGGCAAACACTGTGCAGACAGAAGTTATATGAACATTTATAACTCTGCTCTGTCTTCACTTTACGTGCAGAGGAACTGTAGTGATAAACACTGCAGTCTTTCCTAAACCAGTATTAAACATTAATATTTAATTCTCAGTGAACAGAAAGAGCTCAGGCTTAGTTCAGATTATTTTCTTCTTTTTATTGTCAGAATAAAGTCAGGAAGTCAGGAGGAAAAGAAAATATGAACTCTGGTCTTTTTTGAAGTTGAGTAACATGAGTAACCAACCAGGGCATTCAGCACTCACAAATACCCTGGAATAATAATCCAGCATGTAAACCGACCGTGAGCAAGGGGGAAAGCAGCCTGTGCGGTTCTGAGTCACTCTGCTTTTACAGGGGGGAGCTGCGGGGTGCAAGGAAGGGAAAGAGGGTGAGAACGGGGGGCAGAATGGGTTCCAGAAGTAGAATCTCATTGCAGGCTGCCAGGGAAGAGTGGCTAACAGAAACTATAAATGATTAATTCAGCAAGATCTGAAAAATGCCTTGTCAGTGTCATCTTGAATTGGGTCCAGTGAATGTCATCATCAGTGCTGGATATGATAGAACAGACTAGACTATTTCAGTTGAAAGAGACCTACAGTGATCATCTGGTCCAACTGCCTGACCCATTCAGGGCTGACCAAAAGGTAAAGCATGTTATTAAGGGCATCATCCAAATGCCTCTTAAACACTGACAGGCTTGGGGCCTTGGCCACCTGTCTAGGAAGCCTGTTCCAGTGTCTGACCACCCTCTTGGTGAATGATGAAACTAACAGAAACTAGGAATGTTAACTATAAACAAGGCCAGCTGTCTTTTTCTGTCAGTGACACTGTGGTCCAGCTGTGATACATGAATAGACTTTCTCACATGCCATTGGCAGACACTAATTTTAGGAGCTGATAGACCCCAGATCAATAGCTTATCTAATAAATTTTCTCAGCCACCTACAAGCACCTTTACACATGTGCGATTGGAAAGAAATAGTCTTGAAATAGTCTCTTTCAGCCGTTTCACTTGGAATGGGATGTTCACCCCAGGCATCAGAGGGTACCGGTGCAGAGGTGCAGCTTTGGCTGCGTCCAGCTTTCCAGCTGCCCAGCCGTGCAGGCAGCATCTCCCGCCTGCTCCTTTGAACTGTTCTGCATTGAGCAACACCATCAGGTTGGAACTGGGCCAGGGAAAACTCATTCATTTCAGAAAGTTTCCCTTTTATGATAAAGAGATATAAAAATGTGACCCTTGAAGCACATGCTAACTTTTGCCTCCGTACGGGTTGCCAAACAGGGCAATTAGAGCCTGACCTTGTGGCCAGCTCAGCATGTGCTGGAAGAGATGCTTAAAAAACCTTGGGACTTTTCAGATCTTTATTTAGAGGAATGAGGAGATAATCAGTTCACAGGATGTACTTTAGTGGACAATACCAATCAAATTGAAATTCTTAGCTGTATATTCTTGCTTGGTAATAGATTTCTTTTAAATGATGTAAAATGCTAGCTAGAAAAATGCTTTCCATCTAGATTAACAATAGGAGCTCTTGTATAAGCCACGGAAGCTTTAAAAAAACGCTAAAAAATAATTTCCTGAAATCTTCTAAATGGAACTGACTGAAGATAAGATTTGGAATAGTTTTCTCCGGAACAGACATTACATTTAACTTGTGGTTATCGACATCTGCATTGCATTTCTAAGACCTGTATTGCATGCTTTTATTTTTGTAGTTAGAAATGCTCCAAATGAAGGAAGGAACCTTTGTGATTAGGAAAAATACTTAATGATAATTAAAAAACCCATCTTGTCCAGCTTGTTATTTCCTGCTATAGACATTTTTCTTTTGCAGTTGGAGCATTTGTATATTAGTAGGGTACACAAATGCCCAGCAGGGAAGGTGTTCAACTTTCTGGAAATTCGTTGAAGATCATGGAACACTGCCAAATATTTTTATCTTGTAAACATATAGTTGTACATTTAATAAATATTACAGATTTTGAAACATTACCATCCCCATATCTGCCTTAATATGAAAGGACCTGATGGTTGCACATTTCCATGCTCAAAGGTTAAGATCCTTGTAAACTAGAAAACAGAACTAGATCAATAGCTTGTAATGAATACTAGGGTTTTTTTTGGTGTCACTGTGAGAAAAAGTCTGATTGATTAACAGGTTTGTCTTCTGATTTAAAAAAGATTCAGATTTATTTTTCACTTTCTTTTTTAAACCATAGTATAGGACCACTGTGTGCTCTCAGGCAGATGTTTCATTGTACCTGAGAAGAATTTGGTGACTTTTTGCACATTTCTTAAAGCACATAATATAAAAAATATTATATTAGTGAGCAAGTACTTTATAGCAGTATTTGAGGCTCTGTAAAAAAAGAAAGAATATTTATCCACTGTTGTAAAATATTCTGAACTTAGTTGCTTCCTCATTCATATGAAATTTTATTCTTATTTAAAAAAACAAGATGGCTTTATAATGTGCTCTCTGGGCTGTTTATAGTGCTGAGTTCCTTTCAACCTGCTGCTTTAACATGGGGATGTGGGATGGTTTCTTGCTGGCCGGCTGCTTCAGAGAGTTAATGCGATATGCAGATCCTGAAAGATCTGAAAGGCTAATTATCTGGTAGTGGCTAAGCCACAAAAGCTTGACTGTACCTTCAGGCAGAAGGTTTTGAACCCGCAGGTACAGCTACTGTACCTTCCGTCAGGCTTTGGCTCAAGCCTCCATGGAAGGCAGCTGCCACTTTCATGCTGTGTTTGATCTGCTGAGGTCTTGGCTTAGAACACGCACGCTCTTGTTACCACCAAAACATAAGTTTCCTTTAAAATTCACTTGGAATTCACTTCAATGCAAATTTTAGGAGATACAGTTGCTGATGACCCAGAGGTGAGTCATCCATTATCAGATAATCTGCCTTTAGCTGAAATAATTTAAATTCAGTGAGTTCAAGACAAAAACCCAGTCTCCTACAACAGAGAGAACTTCCCATAGAAACGAGCAAAGTATTTTAAGTCAATTGAACACTTTCAACCTTTAAAAAAATCTAGCTGCTTTGGACTGCTCAGTGGAAGCAAAGCAGAAGGAAATCTGATTTACTGTGCATTTAGATGGGCTTTCCAGCTTCTTTGTTAATGGAGTGCAAAGTAGCAGGCTGCAGCTGGTATATCTGGCTGTTAGTTTTAACCTAACTTTTCCTCTTTTTCCCCTTCAAAAACAATAATTATGGAATGAACATTTCTTGGACTTGTTTTAATGTTCAAAATGAGCAGATGCTCGCCTGACATGGCTTGACATCTATTGATTGTAAGTTTTGTTTCTGTTTCATCAGTTGCATCCATCTTCTGATGTTTGATGTTAGAACTTAAGTTTTGTAAAATCTCTTGGGTTTTAACATTCAATAAACCAAGAAGCAGAGAGAGCTAGTAGCCTGAGTGCTGAGGGCTGTTAACAAGATCTGTGGACTGGCACAACAGCTTTAATTGGGAATAACTAGAGTTTACATGGTTACAGACCCTGACATTTATTTTCAAGGATTTATCGATAATAAGGTTTTTTTTTCTTTCCCATTTGGCTTTAGATAGAAATGCTTTATTTAATGGATTTGTCAGCTTTCCCATCCTGTCAGAAATTAGACAAACATCCACTCATTTATAGTGGAATAAGTAAGGTGAAGAAGTGATATACGTATTGATATTCTGTGCACCTAGAATACCTTGAGGGAGGAAACAAGTTGAATGTCTGATCCTGCAACAGTCTTCATGGCAAAGCTCATATTAAGTCCTAGCTTTTCCATGAAGAAGTCATAGTCTTACAGAATAGTAATAAATAAATCATCTCTTTGTCTTGCAGAGCTGACAGTAATGAATTAGAAGTTTCACATCTCACTTGATGTATCTGGGAGGGAGTGTAGCTGGAAAGTGCCCTTAAAACTACTTCTACTTTCTAGCTTTACATACTGCTGAAGGTAATTCTTATCATCTTAGTTGTTTTTGTATTTATAAAGGAATACATTGATGAGAAACTTTATAAGCTTTTGGAAGAACCAGTGATTACTTTAATGGAATGCTTTTTTTTTCCCACAAACTTGACATCTCTCTTTTATATATTCTGGATCTGAATCACCCTCAATCTGAAGCTAAATATTACTGATGAATTCTCCCTTCTGATGATTTGTTTCTTTGTCTCTTGTGTTTGATTTTCATATTGCATTGATGAAAGCTTGCACCGGCTCTCTAAGGGTGGCTAATCCGATACCAAACTAACATAGAGAGGATTCTTCTCACCTCCCCTATTTGCAGTTTTTTAATTTAAGCAGCCACAAAAGAACACACAAGTGGGATGTAACTGTTGAATGATGACTCCCTGCCTCCTCCACATCCATTTTTTGTATCTTTCTTCCATTTTCTGTTCTGCCTCTACTTTTGTACCCTGGGATTACAAAACTGACCTCAGCAGGTTACCAGTTCTGGAAAAGTGCTTAAAAAGCACTTGCATGACTGACTAGAGAGAAATTTATGCCAGAGATTCCTTGATTACCAGCCTGTCTGCACAGAACAACAGCCTCTTAATGCTGGGAAACACTGAGGTTTGGTGCCCTGGACATGGCGTGGAAGAATCAGAAAGTTTTGAAGAGGGAACCTTCCCATGAAGAGAGACCAATCCATGGCCATGGAGAGAGAAGGCAGGAAGGAATGTCACTAAACTTGAAGTGGTGACTGTTTCTTTCAATCAAGGGGTAAAGTTACACATAGAGATGGGGAGGGAAGAAGAAAGAAATAATCTCTGGTCTTCTTTCACTCACCCTGACCCCACCAACAGGGATTTTTATTTTTTTTTTAATTTCCTTTTTAGAAAGGATCTGTGATTTAAAAAAAATAACAAACCAACCAACAATAAAACAACATTCAAAACTTCTCAGCTAACAGCCTTTCTAAAACACCTACTTTCTTGCTGTTATGCCTTTGTAGGGCTGAGATTAACTGTGGGCTGAAAGCTTGGGGGAGATCTCTGTGGGTTTGGGAATTCAGAGGGCTGAATTTCAGAAGCATTCAGACTGGAATCTGCTCAGGATAGTGCACTTGAAGGACCAAAAACCACGTCCAGGCTCTGCCCAAGGCCACACCAGGGCTGTTTACAGCATCCAGGGGCTATCCAGAGAGGACTGAGTCAAGAGGTAGGAGAGTGGGTGAGGAGAATGAGAACATAGCTGCTAAATGACTCAGTGCTGCAGTCGGTATACGCACAGAACATTAGGCATCACATCGCTTCAGTCGTACAAATAACTCCGCAGTCCTCTAATGATACGGTGTATTACCGTATAATTGCATAGCTAATTTGGCAGCAAGACAAAATTAATTCCTTAATATAGAGGTCTGCAAGATACACTAGTCTTTTATGTTGTGTTTCCCTCAGTTAATCTGGAAGGTAGCCAGACAAACAACTTATGAGAATAAGAGTGTAATTGTTCTCTGCCAAATCTGGGATGTTAGAGAGAAAAGAGCTGAGCTTTTCTGTGCTGCAGCCAGGCACAGGCGGCAGTCTCTTCTGTTCCAGGCGGTGGAGACAGGGAGGGAGGTGGAGTGGCTGAGCAGAGGGAGCAGAGCGCTAAACATCTGTGCAAAACAAAACCCGTCCTGAGACAGAAACCCTTTGTTTTATTGTAAGCCCAAAAGTGCCTTTTTTTTTTTTTTTTTAAAGAAAAAAGGATCTGGTCAACAAAAGTGTAAAATATAACATGTTATTTTCTAAGGGAGGAAGATGAGTTTCACATCCAAAGCAAGCGCGGTGTCACAGCCCTTTCCCAAAGTAACATCACTTACAGCCAACACCTGATAGCCTTCCCCACCTGTAACTCTAAAAGTACTTATTAAACATGGGTAAAATCTTTAACCCTCTTTTATAGACAGAGAAGCAAATAAAGGCTAAGCAGCTTTCTCAAGACACAATATAGATTTGTAGTAAAGACAGTGAATTGTCCAATTTTGAGTTTGTCCTGGTTCTGGCTGGGACAGAGTAAACATTCACTTGAGCTGGGAGGGGAACCAGCTGGGGACACAGCTGGGATAGGTTACTAATTAGCCAACAGCTGGGGTAAGTTTACCCAAATGAGCCCCACGGCTGTTCCACACCATGTAACACCATGCTCAGTGTATCAGTGAGGAGGGTGCTGAGAAACTGGGCATCAGGATTTTGCTGTGAGCTATTATACTATATTTGTTTTCTGTCTCCTTTTTGTTTTCTATCTCTGTTTTGTTTTCTTCTGTTATTTATCTTAAATTTATTTTTTGTTTCATCTTAACCCATGAGTTTTGCTGGCTTTCCTTTAGCAATTCTCCTCTCTGTCTCACTGGAGGGTGTGGGGAGTGAGAGACTGTGTAGCTTAGTCCCGAGTGGGGCTGAACTAAGATGGAGTTACAGCTAATCAGACTAGAAACCGGCACAGGAAAAATGACAAAATAAATCATAAGCCTGCATGGATTTACTGTGAGTGAGAACATGTATCATGAGCACTCCTCAAGTGGAGGTGCCTAATTTGATTCCCAATTAGGTGACAGTACGCTATTTGCTTTTACCATTTGAGTTGTGGGCAGAGGCTGTATCCACTGAAAGAGCGTCCTTTGAAAACTTTACCTTGCTGTCTGATAAACTAGGTGGGGGATGGAGGCTTGTTGAAATTAAGGGATAAGGCCTTGGCTTTGTTGTTGAGATTGGCTGTTGAGCAGGAAGATCCAATCCCAAAGCTACTCTTCATGTACAAGTGTGGTTTGCTGGATGTATCAACAGTGGCAGGAGCAGACAGATGTGAGAGATCTCTTATTGTTGTAACACTCCAGCTGCAAGTGTAGGACCATTTTCACCAGGCTTTTCTGAGCTGGCAAGTCATGAAGCTACCTGAATGCTGGGCAATCCAGCTACTCTAGCCCAGGGTCAGGTCTTACTAACTAAAACACAGCATGACGCTGGTGAGAGTGCTGTGCCAGCTCCGTACGTAGAACATCTCTTGCAGTATGGCCAATCATCAGAGCAGTGCTCTCCACGGGAAGCTTACAGGTTTAGGAATCAAAGTTTTTTTCCAGATTTCACTGTCTTGAGAGAGATGCTTGACCTCAGTTATCTCAGTGTACTTAGCTGTAGGATAGAGTCTACTCTAACCACCTAGAGTAGTCCAGCTGCATAATTTAAGGATTAAGTGAAGGATTAAAAGATGCATGAAACAACAGGCAATCCATAAGAATTTCTTCTTTTAAAGTATAATCTTACTTTTTGATATAGGTTGGCTCAAACTTTGAAAGCCTAGCTCTGGGAAACTGGACCTTAACCCTGCTCCCAAACTTTCTGAATGCCTCCTGTTTACAGAAGGTCTGAATCCCTTTAGCATCTATCAGCATCCTTGTCTGAATCTAGCCTTCTGCGCAAATCTCCGGAACTGAGAACACAAGAGAGCATGATAGTTTTAGGTTGTATCAAGATGAACTCTGTACTTTCAATCTATTATAATATTTGATCTTTCTGATCCCAAATCAAAGCGATTTTCTGAAGCACTGCCATGGTGATGCACAACAACACAGCATATTGTCATTACTAGTGCTTTTAGAGCTTTACTGAAATGCTTTTGATCTGAAGAAAAAGTTGTATATGAAATGATAGTACATTATGTTGGAGATTGACTTACAATGGGATGCTATATAAAATATTTAATAGAATCTCTAAAATTATATTGAGACAAATTACCAGAAAATTAAAAATACTGAAGTATATGGAGCTGCAAACACAAACGTTAGTGTGTGAGTACAACCAAGCCTCTCCTTCCAAAGCACTGAGGGGAAAAAAATGTTTGATAGCAAATTGAGTAATTGTTTCTGAAAATTGGCAGCTATGTAGTTTCTGGGTAACCCTTCAGTGTTACCTATTCCTAAGAAACTTCTTTGCATTCACAGAGTGCTTACTATTGTGAAGCTAATAGATATGGTTTTGATGAATACATTTTTCCATTTGAATTGTGAGAGCAGTGACCCTTAGTCATACACAGACAAGATAATTTCAATTCTAGGCTTAGTCTAGCAAAATTACTTGATTCAGAAACTGATATGTGCATTGGCTTAATTATTTTAGAGGTGGGGTTTTTTTTATGTTGTGATGATTCTTATGCGATGATCAGATTGTGAAGTTTTTTACCTGTATGATAAATTCATCTTAGGTCTGATGAATTCATTTCTCCTCTGTTCTCTCCTGCTCTTTAAAACTATGCAGGATTTCTTTTACTGCTTTTTAGAACACTCTGTGTAAACATCTTATTCTGTAGATCTCATCCCATCTTCCCTGAAAACCAGCAACGGGTGTTTGCTGTGAAATCCTGGCAATATTCAGAATTCAGCAGGAATCTTAAACTATTAACAGGTGGTTGAGGCTCCACTCAGTGCAAATGAAGGCCAAACCCCGTTCATTTTCCTAGGTTAGGCAAGAGTCCTAAACATCTGTTGCTGAGATGTGCAAGAGTTGACTGATCTAGCTTGAATATGTGAGTCTGCTCTGATTTAGGCTGGTAAAAGTGCAGTCAGTGCTATATACTTAACCTTGTATATCATTAATTTTAACGTGTTTTGTTGTTTTCTCTCAAAATTCATTAATGAGAATAGAACCATTACATTTACATACATCAATGAGTATTCAAAGCAGTTATGTTAACCCGATTGTTAGAAACATCAATATTACTTGGAAGTAGGTCTAATTATGTACTGCTTCACGTGCTGGGTGTTATTTCTGTCTGAATTGTAATGTGGTGAAATTATTATTTTGATTAATCTGATGAGTTAATTCTCATTTATCTCCATTTATGTCCTTCATTCTGATTGATTTCATTCAGAAACTTTTTAAATCTGCGTAGCTGTCCCACTCTGAGAGGCCTCCTGCTAAGGTTCAAGCAATACAGTGCTGTTCTTTATGAGGGCACAGTGCTGGAAACTTGGAGGAGGAAGAGAATGGGACAGGATATTTTAAATCATAGGACTGAACTTCTGAGTAAATTTTTGGGCATTAAATCAAGATGTTTAAGCTAATGCAAATCAATGCAAATCAGTTCAGCTTTGCGTCCAGAAGCCCAATAAATGGGTTGAACTATCAGACTTGAACTTGCTTGTGCTAACAGTCACCCTGATTAGCTACCTTTTTCCAGCATTTCCTTACCAAGTCTGAAAAAATTATTTTCTGAGGATATTTATTTTCCATTATGTGTGTTGTTTCCCCGAGACTGATGTTCTGCTAGTTGGTAACTGCTATTGCTCCTGAAGGAGGCACCTGATATATTTGCGAGGCCGTTTCCTAAATGATGGGAAAGATTGTACAAGTTTTCAGAATTAACCGAAGCTCTCAGCAGTGGGCTCTTGCCACAGCAGCAGTGAGACTGACAAGGCACTCTATCATCTCCCCATCATATCAATAAGGGCTCCATGTGGTTAGTAGGGAACAGAGATTGAAGCCGAGTACCAGAAGACTCTCCAATCCAGTTTTTGGTTTCAGATGGATATCTCAAGCCCTGTCCTGCTCCCAGGTTAGTTATAGCCGGGTACTCTGTGGTTGTAGGCTGTCTTCTCCCACAGGAAGACCCAAATCTACTGCACAGGGGTTGCACCGTTCTCCAGACAGGCCAGTCTTTGTTTCTGGCTTCCTCCTTGCTTGAATGTAAGCTGTGCCCTAGCTCTAGCTCCCCATCCCTGAGCAGTCTGGATACAGTGCAGAGTGATTTAATTAAGGGTGCTCTGTGGGGAAAAGAGAAAGCTGCTGCAGCCAGGGGACAGCACATAAAAGCAGAGCATCAGCTGCAGCTAAATGATCAATTGTATTGCAAAAAGAATAATGGATGCTGTGACAAGTTGGCAAAGTGGCAGTTTGTACAAACTCACACAGATCCCATGTTATGCTCGGAATCGGGACACAGCACATTCTTTTATGAGCTATTGCAGCAGGCAAAGTAGCGTTGCATCTTTGTGTATTGCTTCACTTTTCTAACTGGGCAATGACATTTAATGAAACTGTTATTTTTTTTTTTTTTTCCCCTCATTAATAATGCAAAATATTTAAACAGTATCTAGCATTGCTTTTAGTGAGTTCGCTGGTAACTTTTGTTGCTCTTAGCAGGACTGGTTAGCCTCAGAGAAAAAGAATGGTCTGCTCATTTCTGTGTGACTTTAGAAACTGCAGGGCTCCTGTAAAGCAATCTACCGTCTTATTCAGAGACCTCATTTTCCCACATGTTGTACAAGGAGCTTTGCTATCTCGCCAGCAATGGTCAACATCCTGGATGCAGAGCCATCTTGAAGGAAACCTTGGGTAGGAATCCCCAGAAGATGGGTCCATATGTTCCACCTTGACATCTATTAACCTCTTTTCTTCTTAAGACTTTTATCTCTGTGTGTGGCACAGGGCAGTGGGCCAGGGGATTAACACGTCTCCATTTTATTACTCCACTTCTCTCACAAAACTTCCTACTTCCCTGAGGCTTTTAGAGGGAGAAAGGGCCTCATAACTTTGACCTTGGTTTCAAATAGACAGAAAATCAAAGGTCCACATTCTTCTCCTCAGACTTGCTGTGGAAGTATTATGGCAACTGTAATTGTACTGATGCTAGTGGAAAGAAACCTATTTCAGACTTTCTTCATTGCAATGGGAATTTTTATAGTATTGTATGCTTAAATTATTTCAAAAGTGAAGCATTGCATGCTGTTTTCAGGAACTGGCTTAAAAAACTATAAATCCAAACTCATTCTAATGTTAATTGCACTGAACTATGTACTGGGCTAATTGCAAAGCTTTTAGCTATGTTGGTTGTCCATGCACTCCCTAATTCCCTGCCCCAGAGTCCCAAATTACATATAATGGAAGAAATGAAAGCATTAAATGGTTACTGCAAGTGGCTTAGATTGCAGTCTGCCATAAAATCTACGTCATCTGCACAGGAAACAAAAAGCATTATTGTCTGGAACGTTTCCATTCATCTAAAAGTCATTGGGAAGGCCTAGCACTTGACTTTTACATGAAAAGTTCTTTATCTTTACATGCTACAAAACAGAAAAAGGTAATTTTCTTAGAATGTGTTTGTGATTCTGAAAGACATCAGAAAGCTATACTTAAGGATTGTAAATTAGTGAGTAAGAAGCCTGAGCAAAAGAACAGAAATTCCTCAGTTTTGGTGGCTAACATTTTAAGTACCATGTCTTGATACAGTAAAGTGATACACCATAGGGTCACTTTATGGTGTGGGGGCTTTCACTGGAAGAGAACAAGGACTCTTCCCTCTTCTGTCTTGAGGTCCTCAAAGGAGGAGATGCACATAAATGACAAGGTATAAAGCTTTTTTTTTTTTTTTTTTTTTTTTTTTTTTTTCTTTTGTTGAGACCTCTGCTGATGGAAGAGAAGCTGGAAGGTTTTCAGAGCAATAGGAAACATATAACTACTTCTCCTTTCCTTTGGTAAAGAACGACGCACATACTGCCTACATGCAGTCTGCAAAATAGGTCCAGACATATTCCAAAGCTCCCCCAAAACCAACCTCTAGCACAGTATGAACGAGGTCACCCAGAGTTGGTTAGGCTGGAATATCTTCTACATGTTTTGCTTGCACCTGGCATTGCGAGTACTCACCTGATTTTCTTGTTGTGGAGGTCAATTACTTGTGCTGTGCAACAGAACTACATGGCTGCAAATGTTTACCCATCTTTAGTTTTTTCTATGATTATTGAACTAGCGCTTGACTTGAAGCTGCCATGAAGAATCATGTTTTCACCATAATGAAAAACAATCTACACAAATTATTTTTCTTCGCTTGTTTCTGTTTCCTACATGCTGAAAATGAACTGTGTAATCTGGCACCAGGTGGACACTCTGAGTTTTTCTGGGACTGCGCCAAACCAGAAATATTTGCTAGTGAGTTATATTCAAAGATGATGAAAGCATCCTCAGCACCTGTCAGTGAGCAGAACAGTCCCCGTTGGAGGTCTGTGTGTGACTGCATTGGCATAACCAGAATGAATGTATTTATGGTGCTCAGCAGGTATCTGAAAACAAGTTTTCTTTGAAAACACTGGGCAATAAAATAGTTAATTCTTCAGTTTCCAAAGGGGATAGAGAGGCCTGTGCTTTGAGCCTCTCCACTCACTCTGGTTACTGCATCAGGAACGCTTCTGCAGCTCCTCTTGAAGTGAGCTGTCTTGAACTCTTATGGAAAATTGAGAGTCAAATTGGACTGATCTTTAACTAATCAATCTGCCAAATGAGAAATGATGTCATTAGGAGTGTTGCAAAATACCCAACCAACCAAACCCACAAAAAACCACCTCCCCTCTCCAAACCCCTGAATGAATTGTAGCTCTTGCCTTTGTTCTACAATGGCAATTGGAACAAGATATTGAGGAAAACAGGTCTTTTACAACAAATCCAGCATGAAATATTCACTGTGTATGACACAGGCCTTCCTCTTTTAAATTATAATGGTACTGAAGATTAGATCCCGCACATCCACTTGACAGTTCTGCTGGTCTCTCCGTTCTCAGTCCTTACTGGTTGGTAGCAGCAATCAAAGTCCTGCTGCGCTGTTTATTTTAAGAAGTGTCATACAATTTGGGAAACAGTGTACGGAGTCTGCTTTTGTCTACAGAAATGACAGTATCTTTCCAGTCTTTCTTCCTTTGGAAGAAAAAAAATTGGAGAAAAAAATCCCTTTCAAGTGCATTATGACAAACCTTTCAGTGACAGCATCTCCGAGATGAGCGTGTTATCAGGTTGGCGCAGTCTGAGTAAATTGGAGTGAGCTTGCATGACCTCTTTCCATTGTTTAGAAACAACACTGCGAGCCTCAGAGCATCTGTTTTTTTGCTTTGTAGGAGCACCCCAGAGACAAAATGATCATCTATTGTCAAAAAGTAACACTATTTCTAACAAGAACAATAGAATTAGAAGCATGAATCTGGAATTACGGCAGCATGTTATGAACGAGACCAGCCAGGAGACAACCAATGCGCAGATCTTTGCTTCTTAAAGAAAGGACAGGAAAGGTACAATTGGTATCAACCAAGAAAATAAAAGCTGCATGAAAAGAAATTAGAATGATTATAAGAAACACTGATGCATTGAAAATGCCTTTGCTCTCATTCATTCTCCATGGACACTTCCTTCAACACACTTGGCAATCAGATGCAGGCACTTTGGTTTTATTCTGAGAAAGCAGTTGTAGAGACTTGCATTTTATCAACCAAATTCAGAAGAGTCTATGAGGAAACGGGCCACCTGTACTGCTCTTGTATCTGCTAGGTGGTCCCACTCCCACTGGTCAGTGTTTCTGGGAGGGCTTTTCTCCCAGAAGCAGTCAGCAGGCTGGGCCCTCTGGAAAGCATACTGACAGTTTTTGGGAGTGGTGATGTTTTCAGTAGTGAACTTGCTGTTTAGATACTTGCATGGGAGATGATCTCTTTTGAAAAATCTGACTTGGCAAAGCCTAAAGGGCAATACCCCTGATACTGTCGTGTCACTAGGTTTGAATCACAGCACCCTGGTTTTTGTGTCTCTCTCCTGCCTTTTGCTCTCTCGGATTTTGACTGTTGCAGGTGGTTAAACGGTGTGAGTTCACAGCACCGCTGGAGCCTAGTTTGTTTGTAGGTAGAGTTTCCTTTTCTTTGTGGAACTTGCTGTGCTGCTCCATGCAGAGTGAGAAGGCAGGAAGCTGGCTCCCTCGCTGTGTAGCAGTGCAGATTGATCCCAAATTCAGGCAAAGGAGCAGCCACAGATGGAGTTTTCAGAAATTCCTTTTTGAACATGATTGTTTGGCAACGGGATGGAGAGGTCCCTGACAGTGAGGTTCCAGAGTGCTGACCATGATAATTTTTCCAGAGAGGATTTTTGATTATTAGGATTTTCCCCTCAATTAATAATTCACTCTATTGGTGACACTTTCAAGCATTTTTGTTACTGTTTTTGGAGTTTATTTGGAGGTATGAAGCTGGCCAGTGTAATGAGTCAGGGCTTGAAGCATTTGCTTATACAGAATAGAAAACCCTCTGCCAGTATCTCACAGTGTGGTGTCAAGAAAGCCTTAATTTTCATGTGCTTGACAGTAAGAGGTAATTGATTTGTAATTTGTCTTGGGTTTGTGGTTTTTTTTTTTGTTTTTTTTTTTTTGTTTTTTTTTTGTTTTTTAAATAAGAATCTTCCCTAATTGTCATTTAACATACACTATTGCATCCAATTATTATCTTTTTCTACTTGAGTGACTCTTCTCATAGTGGTGTCTAGCTCTGTTTAGAATGGAGGTTTTTTTTGTTAAAGCTAGATTCACGATGGCTCCATAACCCTCCTCCCTTGTAAGTAAGTGATTATTCAACGAAAATATATACACTTTGGTTATTATGTCAACTTATCCACTTCCTGCTGGCTATTAAACTGTATTATTCCTGGCGTCTGGGCTGTGGATATGATTAATAACAGGTTCTGATACAGAATATAGCAAATGAAGGCAGGGTAATAGTAATTTTTCATTTGAATCACAGACAAATTGGCTGTTTTGCAGTTATATGTTGTTTTGCTTCCTGATGCTGATTTCCTTCCACAGTTTATTAGCATGAATGTCAGGGAAACACTAGCATATTGTTTGTGTCTATAGCACTCCTGGCCAGGCGGAGGAGGCAGCCCAGTCTGAACCACTGATTAGACCTGTTTGAATTCAGGCACTCCTGCAAGACATTGCTCTTGCTGAGCGCCTCTGGTCCTGCCCGTGGCGTGGCACAGCAAGCTGCTCACCACATCAGCTGGCTCATGGTGGCCGTCTGTGAACGGCCTGCTCTGTGACAATCTGGGGAAAAGATGAGCAAACCTTCTGCAGATGTAATGCAGATCAGAACCTAGATCACCCTTCTCGGGCTTGTACAAGTCACCCCACTGAGCTTGAGCTGCAGGTTTGTGCTCTGCCACGGAGCGGTGCCAAGCTCCTCAAAAGGCTTGTAACTTCCTTTGTTCCTCCAAAACAGGGCCTTGAGCTCTTCAGAAATGCTGACCTGCTCAGTTAGATTTGCAATCAAACTTTGGCTGAGTTTGCACAGGGGACACTCAGCAGTTGACATCTTGTGGCCCTTACGATCAAGATCCTGTGCTCTTCCAGAACTCAATGTTCCCTGCTTTCTGAAGAAATTTGGCCCCAGCATGCCTTTAAATACACAGAAGAACTGAAAGGAAGAAAAACAAAACAAAACAAAAAAATTGCTTTTGTTTTCTAATTTCTCAATTAAAACAGTTGTATTTTCTAGTTCCACAAAATAATATGATAAAAATTGAAACAGCAGTTGGATTAAGTTGACTGAGGGTTGAGAACCATTGAGATTGAGGCTTCCCACAAGAGGTAGGTAGTGTTAATCTTTCTAAGTAAATTGTGGGTTGCTTTGTGCCAGTTTGTCTTAAAATGACCATTGTAAATCTGCGGATCTCATTTGTTTTTCACATTTTAAAACTATCTAGATGTAAGGCAGGCAGCAGAACAGAGGATGCTTAAATTCTTACTAAAGGAGCACAAGCAAATAACACTTTCATACATGCAAAGAATAAACGTGGCTGCAAAAACCAGTTAGTTCCAGATTTTCCATGAATTGTCAGTCTGACTCAAAGTGTGCCTTCATAAGGGAAACAAATATATGGTTTGTACATATATGTATATAAATGCATATATATATATGTAAATATACATATTGTTTAACTCATGATGATGGAAAGTTCTTAAACTGCTAGTTTTTACTGTGAGGTACTAATTATGGGATGTGAAACTAGACATTTTAGCTACTTAGACACCATGAATGTACAGCTGATGTGAGTGATTACATAGGTGCTGACACAATGGGCAAGCTGCTGTTGGATTCACAATGTTAACAAAAAGATTTTTAAAAATGAATTTATTATAATATTAACATGATCATGCTAAGCAATATTTTTCAAATGAATGCCTATTTTGTAATAACATTGCCTCACTAAGATATGGCTTGTTCCGACTTTTTGTCCCCTACAGAAATTACTTTCTGCTTTTAACACATGCTCGCTCATTGTGCAGATGGCTTAATGATCTTGCATTCATTGCTGTATCAATGTGGGAACTGTATTCTTAGTTAATTTCATCTTTTCCTTTATTCAGAAAATCTCATTGCTCAAGGTTCTTTGATGTGGTGGTTTTGATCATGGAGAGCTTTCACTCACCATTTACAGAGCCGCCTTAATGTATTTATCTCTTCAGGAAAATTAATGTTAAAATCTTGTGTTACACATTCTGCTCTTACCAGCTTCCAATAAAACAAGAAAGTGGGTAGTATATCAGTGAATTAATTTTCTAAATAGCAATATTTGTGCATATGCCTAGCAAGCTATTTGCCTTTCCTGATCAGTAATTATACAACAAATTGGCAGTAACTGTCACATTAGAAGTAAAGTATTACTTCAATATATCAGAATAATTTTTAATTAAGGAGAACTATCAAAGGGACAGCATTTAAGAAAACAAAACAGAAAACTGTCACATAGCTCCAGCTATCCCAGTAAATTCTGCTCCCTGAGCTCTCTCTTGGCTGTTACAATCTGAAAATACTGTTCTCTCAACTAAATATCCTCCGTGCCAACTTTGCTGGCCTCAGTATTTGACGTTAATTAAGAAATGTCCCCTACATCTTTTCTGATCTCTCCCCTAAGCTTTACAGAACCTTCAGAGATTAAACTTGTAAGTAGCATCTTTTGGTGGCTAAATAAGAAATCCTGTTCATTTAGGAGGGGGCAACAGCAGGGAAGAACACGAAAGATGCTTCTGCCCATGGTAGCGGTTAAGTGGTGTTCTGGTCTGTAAGCCAGCCAAACAAAGCCTTGTACATTAGTTCTCCTTAAGCAAAGCAAACCAAATGTGTCCAGTACAATATTCAGTACCTCTTCACATTTTGCTTTTCAGATCGTAATTGAGCTGGTTTTGAATATTCCTCCTACGTTAGGACTGTCATTGTTGTCACTACTCTTAGATTCTGGTAAGGAGCTACACCTAGGTCAAAAAATGACATTTAAAATCCAGCATATCTGAGAAATAATTAGTTCCATTTTAATTACCCCATCTCATTAACAGAGAGTGCATTGATTTTTGCTGTACTTGTGTTATCATGTGGAATTTAGATTGTGGATATTTCACTCTAACATTGTTATTTGGTCTTGGTTGCCTTAGATGTCTTTATTTTGTAGGCTTTAAGTTTTAAAGGATTGGCTTGGTTGTCATTTAATCCTTACAAGCACAATATGGTTTTAGCTAACACAAATTAAGAATAACTAAATGTAGAGGCCAAAGATACAGGGCAAAATTTTCACTTCTCTTGGAGGTTTTCTCTTTCTGTCTCTTTGGAATCAGCAGAGGTTAGCACTAATTCCCATCGAGCCAGCTGGAAGCTGTTGTTCCCGGATAAGATAATATGAAGTCTTCTTGCTAGCAGAATTGGGTGGAGGCAAGTGTTCCCTTGTCTCATTTCTATAGTTGCCTTTGGAAATATATGAGCCTACTAAGTGCATCTGGCACTTTTTTTTTTTGTCAACCAGCAAAGAAGGTATTTTAATACAAAAGAAAAAAAATCTTTACAACACAAAATCATAGTGACATGTCAGCTCCTAGTTACACTACACAATGAATAATCAGAGGTGGCAGAAACCTAACCTAAACCAGTTTAAATTAATATTATATGAGATGAGAGAAGAGAAAGATGAATTGAAACTCTGAGAACATAATGCTTTTCCATTTGGTGAATTATTTTTCAAAAAGCGTATTTAGTGACTTGTGTGCACCATCTGATTTCATATGCGTATGATTTCATTTCAATAGCTTTTGTAATTACTACCTACCTGTAGAAATTCTGGGGAAAGAAAAAAAAAGATAAATACAATCTTTTTTTCTCTTGATACAAAGTTGATGCTCTATGAAAATTTGCTTTTGTTTCCAATGTCATTCCCATTTCTTCTAGCTTTTGATTTAAAATTTAGGTTTTGTAGTTACTAATGTTGTAACAGAATTTGACATATCTGGTTTATAATTGTAAGACATTTTTAACAGCAAAACAATATATGCATTTTAGGCAATAACAATATGATAAAATTCTCAAATTGCATGCCAGATCACCCATAATAAGGCTAAATTATATGATTCAGTGGTGGAAACAATGTTTGCATTGTTATTACACCCACAAATCAACTTGTGTGTGCTCTCAGTTGTACATTGTGTATGACTTCCGTTCCAACTTAGCCTGCCTCGTCAAAAGGAAACAGCCCGTGCTTTCTGATCTAAGTGCAGTTAGCAGAGGAGAACAATTGCTCGTTAGTAAAAGCTCTTTACTACAGAAAATGCAACTGTCACTTTGTAAACAAATACACACACGCTTCCAAATGTAACATCCTCAGTGCGCTTTTTCTGCTTCATCTAGTCTGATTTTAATCAATGGGAACTTTGATTTTGTATATGATCCAATATGGTGTCTTATTGACTAATTGCATTTACCTAAGTTGATTTTAAATGCTTACTTCCATACACGGGGAAGTACATTAGCCTATATGAAGTTTCCAAACAGGGAAGTACTTAGGAAATGGGGTGAATTATTTGTCTGTTCAGCTATCATTTGGGTAACAATAGCCATCAGTTAGGAGGAGGGCAATAGCTGAGAGACTGCATTTGGTGCATAGGGTTGAAATCACTGTGGTGTGGCTGGCAAGGAGGCACAGAATAGCGATCAAATGACTAAAAGAGCATCTTCGTGTGAGATTTTGTTTGTGACTGCCTGCTGCGATAGATGTCCCAGGGAGCAGTGTGGTCCCTTTAAGCTTAAAAAAAAAAAACTTGAGAGAGGAAAGCTGATTTTAGAGAATTTCAGTCAATTTTGCTTAACAAAATATTTTTTTAAGACTGCTTTGGTGTCTGCTGATGGACACTCTGCCCCTCTTTGCTACTCCCTTCCCCTGGAACTGAACGTTCAGGTCATGGCATGATGTAAGAGTTGGCATTCTCTCCAAGAGCTTGTGTTCTCTCTTGTTTTGTGCTTTTAAGCAGCACCTGCTCTCACGATTTTGGTACTGAGAAAGACACTTCTGTGTCAAAAGAAACACGCTGGGCCCATGGATATTTGTTTAAAATGGGAAGACCTCTGGCCTCTGTCCCAAAACTGTCTATGTAGTATGCTGTGACTCCTGAATGAGAAATGCCAGGATGAATGTGGTTGAGGAACACCTTTTTCTTAAAACCCTAGTCTTTTCTTAAACACTCGCTTCTCCTCCCAAAAATTAATTTATTAATGTATACCCAATCTGTATGGAGATTCAAAAGCTTGTGCCAGGCTGACCCAAATTTTCCTCTTTGTACCCCCTCAACTATATGCCATTTACATGGCTCGTCACCATAAATTAAATATGTTGATTTACTTTGCCTATGATCTCTTAGAAGAACTGGATGATTAATACCCTCTAAAGCTTGTTTAAACATTAGACTTTCATAAATCTATGCAAATGCTTTTCATTACTGGAATTGTACTAGAGTTGTGATAGCTGGTTTCTCAGATGAGGGATATGAAGGTGGTTAATGGTGCCTGTGATGGCCTTTGTGGAGTATGTGATCACAGCTACTGATTACACATTCTTGACTCAGAAGGAAATGAAAAGCTGTGTACTCACAAAGGCAAGAACTAAGCCCCCCCTCCTCGTACCTGGCTGCAAACCTGGAAATATAGTAACAGAGTCAACAACACTTTCCTTTTAAGTTTAGGATCATTTTTATATATTAAAGACCAACCTTCATGTTATATAATGTACTATAATGTACCTTTCTGATTAAATAGATGCTCTATTACATAAACATAAAAATGCAACACAGTACACTTTATTATGACAGTAGTATATTGTTTGGTTTAATTTTTGTACATCAAGTTGTACCTGCAAGTCTGTTAATTCCTTTCTTATGTCTGAAGATAAGTTTACTGCATGCCTCATGTTTGGTCCTGCCTCCTGATTTACTTTACCAGAAGTTTTGAATTCCCAAGTCTACCTAAGTTGCTTTCGTGCAGAAAAATCTGTAAACAAAATATTATCTTTATTTACTGTCCATACACCACTTAAGAACTTTAAATTACCAGTCCTTGACTGAGAGCGCATTTCTCAGTACACACTGTACAATTTTGAGATTACTAAATCTTTTCACAGATATCACATAATTGATTGCAACGAAGAGGCAGGCAATAAAAGGCTACAGGGATTGGTCTGGTGTTTTGCCAAAACGAAGAATAAGTTCAGCCTCGTTTTGAGACAAGTGTTTTGTGAAGAGGTGCTTTGTTCTTAAAGGCTGAAGACAGAAGCAGATTGTAGGCTTTGTGAAATAAGACAGTAACAATGATACAGATGAAGTCTGTGCTAATTAGCTGCAGACTCTTGTTTTCACAGTTAATGGTTCTTATCTGCTTATGGGCACCAAAGATATCCATCCTCAGATCTTGCCGTCTCCCATGTCTCGAGCATCACTCCATGCCTCCAGTAGCTGTTTTGCACAGCTGTTCAGACTTCATTTCCCATCCAGCTATCTCTTTTGCCTAATATTTTCTTAGAGGTATTGATCCTGGTGGTGATGAAAATCTGAATTGCAATAACTCAAGGAATTAGCTCATTGCATGCTGGGACTCTTGCCTGCTGGCAGTGCTATAGCTCCAGGTCTCCCAGCCTTTGGGCAATCTCGGAACCAGATTTTCTCTATGATCTCAGAGGTGATGGCATAACTGGAAGGGATAGAGGTGCCTCTGTCTGACCTTTTCCACCATATGTACATTTCATAAAAAGGCAACTTTGTAAATTTTTCACTATTTCATTTCAAATTTGGGAAGGTCAAGGTCTACGAGGTTGGACAGAAATTCACTGTTTTTCACTGAGGTAGAGATAAAAAGACTCCTTAATTCCTCAAGCAAGTAATTTTAAAAAAATCACGCTCCTTCTCTATTTTTTTCCTGAATATAGAATTTTGCAGGATGGCTTACCTTGACAAAACTAGCAATTAGGTAAAAACATTTAGCATGCTAAGTTTTAGCAGCCCTGTCAGCTCCCTCTGAAGCTGAAGAAGAAAGCAGTGGCCTAATTTGACTTTACTCACTGTCTAGAGAAAGAGTCATCCTCTTCAGTGACTGCCGAAAAGGAACTTCCCTGTCTGCAACATTAGCCTTTGGGAATACTCACCACCGTGCAATAAGGTGTTATAGAAAGAGAAAGGGAGTTAAATACACTTAGAGCTGACAAAGTCCTGTGATAACCCTCACAGGTGTACACCGATGGCAGAGGAAGTACTCTGTTCCTTAATGCACTTATTCTGAATCACACTTGGATCCTTTTCTCAGTGTGCTCAAGCAGCATACACACCAATACTCCTGCAAAACCCTGTTTAGGTGTAATATGAACCCCTAATGAAATGAGTGCTAATGGGCCCTCGATGCCTTTCCTCATCACAGGAAATAACTCTTTAACTGATTCACCCAGCTGCACCTTTTCACTGCTTTGATTATCAACTCACTCAGTATAATGGCCCCTTTGGGGTGGGTTGTTTCAGCAGCGTGGCTTTTGAAGGTGGAGAGGCACTGCAATTGCTACCCAATTGCTTTTGTAAAATGGGATTGTGTTGAGTGAGCAAACGTGAATGGGAACATGTGTAATAGCAGGTGCGTGCAGGCAGGGGGTCTGTAGTAGTTTTGCCTCACCTACGTATTTGCAGAGGTACTAGAAACTGTAAGTCCAAAGAAATGTTCATTTCTCAGGTTGTCTGTGGGTTTACCTGTGCCTAAATATTAATTCAAGTTAAGTTAGAGAATCTGAATAGCTGGAAGTGTTTCTGATTTGGTGTATGGGGACATAACATAAGTTGCTTTTTTTTTAAAATAAAAGTCTTAATCTCATTAATTTAAACTATATTAATTGTTACATCAATTAATATGTGTGGTTATAGTATTGATATGTTAATACAGAGTAGTCTCAAGTCCATCATGTTTGGCCTCTGGCTTTGTATTCAGTTGCAGCTTACTCCCAGTGTGCATCCGTACAATTGTAGTGATGATATCAGAAATGTGTTGAAAATGTTATGTTACTTATTCTACCCGTTATAGTGAATGAGGATTGCTCTATATATTTTAATTTTTTTTTCTAGAATACCCATTTCTGACCTTGAATCAGTACTAGATATAGAACAAACCAAAACTGCATCAGTTAGACTCAAAGGTGAATACTGACTGTGTTTATAACTGATAGAGACAGTTTGAGCAGTAGGATCATGGATTTATGGCTTTTCTGAGTAAATTTAACTTCAGCAGGGCCTTCTTTATTTGTAATCACAAGAGAGGAATAGCCTCAAATAAAAGCTGTGTGTTTTTTCATAAAGACATGAAAAATGTAAAACAAGACAAAATCCCCGTGGAAACTAATGTGTTGTGAAGCAGTATTCCTTTGTGGGTGAGCTTCAAAATCACCTTAATGGCTTAGATATAGCTACCAATCCAAACTAGTTTGGCCCCAAACTAGGCTTCAACAAATAGAAGCGTCTTATTTCAGTGAAGAGGTAATAAAGGTATTTGTACTACTAAGTACATAGCTTTACTAATGACCTTGGTTTACTGCAGAATTCTGTGCCTGGACTTTATTTATCCATTAGGACAAATGCTTAAACACTTATTGATCGGCAAATTGTACGCATAGTGCTGAATTTTATATGAAAGAAGCAAATCTGGCTGTAATTTGCAGAGTATGCTGTGGTGAGTTGACTTAGTGGGATAACTCATGTTCCTATGAATTCAAATATTTCTCTGAATATATGAGTGTTTTCTAACAGGTCTTTGAGCAAATAGTAATCCTACAGTGCTCGTGAACTGCCTGATTTTCTTGCAGGAAAACTGAATCAATAAATCCATATAAATGGCACCTTTAGATGAAAAGGATATTATCTCAGTCTGTCATTTCTCAGTCTATCTGGGGCGAAACTGCATGTATCTTATTCAGCCCAGCACTCTTACCAAGGAAGAAACATTTATTCTAATGAACAGATTGTATATACATTAGCTTAATAGTGACAACTCCAAACGTGTTCATGTGTTGCACTGCAGTTATAAACAGGGGCAGATTCTCGGCAGATAGAAATGTTCCTCTGGTTACTAGCATACGTTAAGGACTGCTGCTCTGTGCTAGCATGTGTTGCATGACGTCTTTGTTCTGCTGTGTGTACACATCTGTAGGATGCACTGCTGGGAAATGATGCTGTTTTGGTGGGCTTCTGCTGATGTTCCAGTCCTTGTTTCTCTTGGATGAGTCCTGACTTGAGCCTAAGCTCTGTCCCAGAGGATGGCTGAAACCAAGACTCCCGTCTCAGCAAAGCAATAAGATCTGTCCCACAGCAATCAATAGCAGTGATATTTCCTTTAGAGTCCAGTCTTGTTCTTCCCTTCCCTTTAATTTCATTTCACACCTGGAGCTGTAGCTATTAGTATTCATTCACTGCCTCCTATTATGGGTTCAGTCCCACAGAGACAAGTTCTTTCCCTTCCCATCACAGACAGGCTTGTGATGGCTACCGTCCTGGTTCCATGCAGAAGACTGCACCATGGATTTCCAAAGTATGAGTTAGAGTTGGGAATCTGGAACTGGGGCTAGACAAACCCACTCTTCATCTCAGTGGATAACCTGTGGGGAGGAGATGCACCTTCACCAGCTGGTGCCAGAAAGTGTGACATCTCTGAGGGATTTTATGAACTCTCTTACCATCATGTTTGCATGTGGGAAAGAGAAGTCTGACTTTTTTGCTCTTTTTTTTTTTTTTTTTTTTTGTAGCTCTGTGGACAGCATGTAGAGTTAGGAGGTTGCCCAGTGTTAGACTCTGTTTCCAATTTTGTGAACCAGTCCACCAGAGTGTAGTTTGACACAGCATGGTGCTCTGATAGAAGCAAACACAATTCGAAGTGATGTCTTCAGATTGTTTTATTTGACAGATGTATGTTTTTCTTAAAGGCAAAGCATAGTATGAATCAGTCTCATCTAAAATCACTTTTAAAAAAAAGAGATAAGTAGGATATCAGATACAATAAAGGCCAAATACACAATAACCTGAGGCAGAATATCATGGCAAACCATGCTCCAGAGTGTAAAGGTACATAACACTGACAGCAGGTAGAGGTTTTACAAGAAGTAGATACAGTCTTTCCACACCATGAAAGGCCAGTTGTGTGGCTTCCTGTGCTGATTTGTTTCAGTTCATCTTAATGCACTACATCAGGCGTTGCAGAAGATAGACTGAGCTAACAGAACAGACCTTAGTACTGCCAAACTGTGATTTGTGAGACACAGAGAAGGCTGAAAGCATTCAGGTTTAGCTTACTTGCCAATTGTTGGGATTTTCTCTGGTCTCTACCTGAAATGTGGGAGAATTTTCATCTGTGCCTGTTCTGCCACATACTCCACAGTGACCTTGGTGTTTTAAAAATTTTATTTTATTTTTAAATTAAAAGTTATGTGATTAGATAAGTGTTGGAAAAGTGGGAGTGTTGGGAAGGTAGAAGTCTGGGATTATGGGAGCAAATGAGAACTCAATTAGGGAATTTAGGGTGTGATCAGAGGGCAATAGGGAGCAATATGGTTGGTTTGGGCTGATGGGAAGAGTGTGGCTAGGGCACAGGGACAGATGGTTCTTGGCCCTGTGAAAATTTTACTGTCCATAAGACTGGGAAGTTAGGTTGCTTGCTACATGAGTTGTAGGATCCCGAGAATAAAACGCAGTCAAACACAGGCCAGTATTTGCCAGCCGTGGGACATATCTTCCCCATGGACTGTCAGAGCTGGGTTCTGGAGCCAGTAGCAGTGAAACACCATCAGCTTGGGTTGTACTAGGACTAGTGTGTGAACGCAGAATTGGAGGCAGAGTAGATTGGGAAGCTCTGGTCTGGATAACTGTTCCTAAACTAACATGGGGGAGCCCCAGAAGTAACGACAACCTAGCAACTCCACTCAAATGAAAAAGAAAAGAAAATAGTTTTAAGTCGAGTGAGATCTTTTAGATGTTTGAAAGCAGTAGACAACCCCGAGGGTTTCAGGTTCCTGCCCCTTCTAAAAGCGAGACACCAGAGCGGCGCGCAGCCGGCTGCGGCACGGCGCCGGGGTTTCCCAGCCTGGCGCTGTCCATGGTGCTGCCCGCGCGCTGTGTTAACAAACCGCGTCAGCCTTCGCTCAGCCACGCTCTGATATTGGAAGGCCACTTACGTGGTTTATTCCTATAAAAAGCAGAGCCAAAGACTCAGTTTTTCTAGCAGAAGTTGCATGCTTTTCATGCCACCAGCTTGCACACAGAGTTGGAAAATGATTGGAAACAGCATTTTGCTTTCTTGTTTCAAGTGCAGGAGTGTCCATCCACCGAACTGAGAGTAAAGCTCTTTAAGTAAAAAGAGACTGACCCATGACGTGTATTTCTCGATGCATTGAAGTCACAGCTGCCATACACATCTTATTTCTTCCAGATACTTAACTTAGCAAATGGATATCTCTAAAGACTCCATGAAGCTTTTACACAACACTAAATTTAAACTGTTCTGCTTTTTAGCTATTCCTTATGTTCAGATCTGTGTATTCTTCAAAATTTTCTAGACATGGGTCTCATTGGTGACAATTTATCAAAAGGAGATTTGTGACTTATTTTATTAACATACCAAATACTGCATTGATCAGTGCATTTGAGTTTAAAAAAAAATTCAAAATTTGAGGATATAATACTCCTGTATCACAATAAGTAATGTAAATGCCTTCTTCATATGAGTCACTTCTATCAGACAGCTGCTTAAGTCACACTATCACTGATACAGTAGCTGTTCCTTTTCACTGAACTGATTTCTACTGAAAGAATATTTCATTGCAAGAGGAGTGTTTACTTTCACCCTTCAAAGATTTTACTCAGGTTGCTTTATAGCAAGCAGCATAACTGTTAATCTATTAATAAAGGCTGGAGGCATGGGAGTAAGTGTAGAACAAGGCTGTTACCTGTTGGTGTTTTGATTTGTCTTGTGAGTGAGTAGCTTTCCATAGAGGTTACTAATGGAATCTTTCAGAAAATGCTGACTTGCTGATAGTGGCACAGAGATAAAGCAACAGGTACAAATGAACGGTAGAAAGAGTACTGTTTCAGTCTCTATAAGGCAAGATTCACTTTTCCAGTAAGTTTCTTAAGGTATTTTGTAAGCCACTCTGGATTTCCTTCTGTTTTAACTATTTAAATAATTTCAAATAATTTAGTTGAATCTGGTTTTCATTTTGAAAAGTGTGAATCAAGGCATCAAGTAGGTTATTTTATTTCCTATGCCCTTCCTTCAAGCATTGCTTTTAAAGTGGAGCTGCTATGTATCTAGATACACACAGCAGGTATATGAATATATATGTGTATCCTTTCTCTGTTCTCAACACAAAACCAGATGTTTACAGCATGCACTGTCCCACACTCATGCCGTAACAGCAACACACTATTTCTTTGAAAGTCTTTCTCATCTCCAGACTCCGGAAAGCATAAATGAGTGGATCAATTACTGAGTTGCACATTATCAAGACCAGATAGGTATTGAAGTGTGAAGTGTAGCAGACACAGTATGGATTCATTGGGCAAGAAATGATGAGAATGAGGTGAAGGAAGAAAGGTGCCCAGCAAACAATGAAGACACCAAGCAGTATAGTGATGGTGACAGCTCCCTTCATGCAGGTACGCTGGTAGGGCACTCCATCCACGGGGAGGGCTGCAATTCGCTTAACATGCAGGCGTGCAAACAAGAACATGTGAACATAAAGGGAGGCCATGAGAAAAAGCATGGTAAAGAACATGGTGATGAGACAGACAATGACAGTTTTGCTTTCTGAGTAGGCAATGAATATGATGCCACAGATGATACAAGCAATCCAAATGACCACAATCAGGGTTAAAGCTTTCTTCACAGTCATGATGCTGTGGTAGCGGAGAGCATAGAAAATAGTTATGTACCTGTCAATGGCTATAATCAAGAGGTTGCAAATTGAGGCTACCAAAGAAATACAAATCATTGAGTCAAAAACATTGTCCATATGCTGAATAAAGTGGTCATCAATGATCAAATAGCCGTTGCTCAGGATTGCAATCATGATAGTCTCCAAGGCATTTGACATGCTCACTAACATATCTGCCACAGCCAAGCTACAGAGGAAGAAATACATGGGAGAATGTAGGTTTCCATTCTTGAGCACTGCAAGAATGACAAGGATGTTTTCCAGGAGGCTGATGATCCCTAAAGTCAAGAAGACCTCGGCTTTTATGAAGACCTGCTCACAAAATCCATCGCTGTTTCTGTTGTTCAGAACTGAGTCGTTGAAGTCTCCAGTGACATTAAACAACACAGGCTGAAATGAAAATGCAAAGTGTGTGGTATTCATTGTCAGCAAAGGAGTTGAATTCACAAGAGATTATACACCTGATAGAGCACAGTTTAAAAAAGAGAAGGGGAGAGAAAAAAAAAAAGGGAGAAAAAGGAAAATAAGTTGTTCCAAGTTCTTGCTGTGCACATGGGATGGCATCAAGCAGGACTTTTCTTTAGTCACTCTTAAAAGGAGAAACATTAAAAAAAAAAATCTGCATTTGCAGTGAGTTTTGTGTCAGTCACAGGCTACTCTTCTCCTTTATTAGAAAATGAACTTCAAATCTTGCAGGCATCAAACAGTTTTCTCCGAAGGGGAAAAATCAGCAGCACATTGCTGGTTCTAGCTCTCCTGATGATTAAAAGCAGGGAGTTTTCTCATCTGCTGTTGTCTGCTGGGGCCAGTGCAGGTCTGCTGCCCATATGTTGCAGCTCGGCGAAGTATCTCTTGCTGTTTCAGTGGCAAGAAAGGAAAAGAGAACTAAGGGATTTATACATGCATGAGAGGAAAAACAACTCCTACTTAATCCTCCGTGCAGAGCAGTGGCCATTAGAGAGCAAGCACCTTTCTGACTGACAGCTGCGAGTACCGGGTACAGCATCCCCACCGCTGGCTCCACCAGCAGATCCGAAACTGGCTGGCGCCCTCTGCAGATAGCCAGTAGGGCAGATTCGACTTCAAATTAATCTGAAAAAAGGGATTTTCATCCGGCAAAACTTTGTGCCTGTTCTTGACAGCTGGGTCTCGCCCATGGGAGCGAATGGGGGCAGGAAGCGGAGGGGGGTGGGTGTTGAGGGGCAGGCGGGATGCCCATGCGCTCTCTTGGCTTCCATTCCTCTCCTGGCTGCAGCCAGAGCTCCTCTTGCCTGGTTTGAATGTGCTGGCTGAGCTCTGAGCTGAGCCCAGACAAAGCTTCCCTAGAGCACATCCTGGGCTCACCTGGGCTTTGGACCTTGTGCTTGGAGAGAACAGCCCGAGAGTGAGCTGCAGCACGGACAGCACGTGGGTGCACATAATATGCCTGTGGTGTAGTTGCTGTGGTGCTCCAAAAGCTGTCATTAGCTAGATAATACTGGTTTCATCAGAGACAAGCTCCCAGAGATTTAATTCCTTCCCCACAAATGCATTGGGTTTTCTTTGTTTATTTTGCTTCCTAAATTCCTTGCTCACAAGTGAAGCAAAGAGAAGATATGAGTCTCCATGCTGTGCTCTGTGTCATGACTGTTCAGCTCTGCTGAAGGATCCCAGCCAGCCTAAAGGCTTAACCAACTCTTGCAACTTGATTTTTTGCCCCCCCCCCCCCGCTTTCTGCAGAAGTGTGCTATATTGTACTGACAGAGAAGGGCCATCCCAGGAGGGCAGGAGGCTCAGCTGGTTATTAAACCAGTTACGTGGGAGTTAATTAGTAGCTGAATTCAACTTCCAGACCATCTCTGGCAGCACTGTCGACAGAGTTCTTCAAGTTCAGTTGCCTCAGTTAAATAGATTTTTTTTCTTTTCTCTTCTTTTAATACTCTTGCCCAGTTCATGAGAATGGACAATTAATGTTGATCTGGTTTCCGTGGTAGCATTTCCACCAACCTGAAGCCTTCTGACGTAACTTATCTTGAACTTTCTCATTGTCCCTTAGATCTCTGAAAAGTCTTTTATTCCTAAGAGTAAGTGCTGGGTACGTGGGACTGCTCTGATGTCAGACTTATTTTAATGAAGGTTCTTCTAGTAACCTTTATGAGCAGTTTATGTGAACACAGAGGTCTGGGATGAGTTGATCTGACCAGGCGTGTTACTGGGTTGCTAGGTCTGTCTCCAGTACTTCAGCAGACCCGTGCACCCCTGGGCACGTGTACTAGAAGAGCTGCCCAGCTAGACATCCCTGCTGGAGAAATGAAACAAATTTCTGTGTGCCCTTTCCTTTCTTTATTCTTTCAAAAGTAATGCTTCCCCAGCAGCTGCTTTTTCTCACAGGAGCCCACCATAACTGATATTGACTGGAATTGTACTGGTTTTAAGCCTATGCAGGACCAGGGAGATTGTCAGTTATCATATATTAACAGGCAAGCATAAGGTAGCTTTTCCTTGCACATTATTCACTCACACTGTATATCTGTAGTGAATTTTCTTAGGTGGTTTTTTTTTTTTTTTTTTTTGAAAGCACTCACTGATGCCTGTATACTTCATGACTCATGTTTTTTGCAGAAGTACTTTAGAATCAAAGCCATACAATGTCACATATACTAAAGTTTGGGGTTTCTATTACAGGTTTCTTAGCTCAAAAAGTCACAAATCTTTTCGAGTTTCATTCTGAGCCCATAGAATTATTATCACGCACCTGTAATTCAATACCAAGAGGCAACAAATCTCAAATTCGAATTCCAGATGATACCTTTATAGGTACAGTATCCAGTGCAGTAATCTTAATCTGAAAAAGTAGCTGTGAACTTGCCCACCAAGTTGTCCACTTAACATTTAAAATATCTTAATTGGTCTCTGAAAATCTCCCTAAATTAACACTGATATATTTTAACACAGATAGCTTAAAACAACAATCTCTCTCTCCCGTGCCTCTGATCCCATGGCAGGGAAAGATATTCCCTCCATTCAAGCGTAGCAGTTACGGATGTATGCCTAGAGCAGCTATCTTTATTTTGTGCAGTGAGCCCCAGTTGCTTCTTGCCACCTTTCTCGAGCTGATGGAGTGCACTCAAGATGGGGATTTCAAGACATAATGATTATCGCTAGCCTTGTAAACCTTATCTTGCCAGTGGAGGAGAAGCCTATCTTTGCAAGGCTGGACAGATGTCCCTCCCTGCCAGCTCTGTCCTTGGGTACCATCTGGTGGAGGCTGTATCCTGCCAGGGTGAGGACAGGATCAAAGGCAGAGCTCCTGTTCCTGGAGGAGAGCTCACCCTGGAGGAACGGCATCCTTCTGGGCTTGGCTCTGGATTGCCTGCTGATGAAGGGACACTTATGTTTTTGGCACCCACATGTAAACCAATTCATAAGAGTGCTTTGCCGTTTACATTCCAGTCCTGTCTTCCCCATCTGATTAGCCTCAGCAATCTGCTCCGTCAATCCCGTAGGTAACGACTCCAGAACGCTCCATCCCTTGTTGCCACACAATTTCAAAAGGCCGCTACAGGTTTTACTGCCTTTCAGCTGAATCTGAGAATAAGAAGTCATTAAATATGTTTTGTTGTGAATTTCTGGATGTATCTGACAGCAGGAATCAAGCTACCATTTGCACTGAGGTGCAATATGAAGCGGAAATGGAATGTTACATACCAAAATGGATTAATGGCACTATTAGCTTTGCCATTAAGTGCTAAAAATAGTGGGCTAGAGCCTCATGTACCTGATTGCAAGCTCAAACTGACTCTAAGGTATTTGCAAAAATGGGAAGAAGTTGTGTTTGCACAAAAGGCAGCAACGTGTTAGGCCTTATTTTCAAAAGGTGTAAGGGGATTTCTCTGCTCAGCATGAGAAAACCTACAGGATCTGAAATTTTGCAACATATTTTTGCAATAACACATAAATTGTTGCCCCTCAGCTGTCAATTCCTGCTTCATTTCCAGAGATACAGGTAGTGATTGTCTCTGTTGCAGTGCGAAATACACAGGTTCTCTGACACCCACTGCAGTGTTGTGGTGGATTTGTGTCCTGGCAGTTGCTACATTACATCCGAGGAGTGCCAACTTATTAAAATGTACCAAAATAGCAGCAGACATACATATCCTCAATATCCTAGATAGCAAAGTCCACTTGTCTTGGGTAGGGGAGCAGAGTCATGGCAATTGTTGCAACCCAGGGCATATAAAATGAAATAATACTTGGGTTAGGTCCTTCCTCCACCAAAACCTGGTGAAGAGAAGATCGGAAAGTTAGAGATGAGATGCCTGTGCATACTCCCCAAATTTAGCCTTGTGCATAGCTGTTCCCATCCCAAAGCCTCAAGGGAAAACTTTGAACTGCTGCCTGGGATATGCTAAGGACTGTTCAGAGCACATCCTTGATGGGAGTTGTGCAGGTTGAGTGGGACCAGTCCAGGTTTTGGATCTTTGGGCTTTGCTGGGTCATGGTGAGTGCATAAGCTCACGGCACATTTGAATGTTTCATTGCAACTCTGTTAATGTACAGCAAGTGTCATCTTCTCTTTTAAATGAGTGAGTCAAATACCCTTCTCACCTCTTGTCCTGGGCTCTGCAGTCCATGATTGACGTTACACCTCACAGCCTTCTCTCCAAGTGGTGTGAGAGTGTGTTTATTCGACACCCAGGGAGCAGTGTTGTCTTTCCGCTGTGTTCTTGTTTATTCCCTGGACTCAAAACCCAAACTCACTGTTGAAATTATCGACATTGTTTTGTAATCTCATGGTGAGCTGAATGAGAGAAGTCCTTGGTTTCTGTCCCTGTAGTTGCTATGCAACTGTCACCTACTCGCTGTGGTTCCTGATGCCATGTTTAAGGCAGACAGCAGCTGAAGCCATAGGTCAGGGGAGAATAGGAAGGGAAAACATCTCTTGCAGCATTAAGTTCAGTCCCTTGCTGTATCGGCATCATTGATAATTATATCACCTCCTTCTCATATTTTTGTTCTTTCAGCTTCCAGCCCCAGATCCCCAAACTGTGTTGTTCCTTGTAGATGGAGAGGAATCTGTGTGTTGCACCGATTTGGCATGACTTTGATTCAGCTAGACTGTCATATTTGTAGTGATCAAATAGGTAGTATGCAGTCTCTGTGGTTTTGGCCTCCAGAATTACCCTTCTTTTTTTTTTCTGATTTTTTCATTAATGTATTTCTTATTATGAGTCTGTACAAACCTAAAAGCTTGTAGAGACAAGGGGTGATTTTTTTTTTATGCTTGTTTTATTTTGTGTTTTACTATGAGAAATTAACCTCTTGTACTCTAATTCTGAGTACAGCAGTGCTCTTCAGGCTCCAGAGTAATTTACTGGAGGTGGATTGTGGAGATGGTCTTCAAGGTCTCACTTAGCTGAGCAATAGAAATATTTCAAAATGCACCTAGAGTTCAAATCTTGTATTGGTTCTCTATAAAATACCAACACTTTGGTAGACTGCTACAGTTAAAACCAATTCTTTAAACAAGTGTGACCTAAGACAGTTTTTACTGAGGGAAACACCCTTCTGTGCTCCTATAAAGAATAATTTTAAACACATAAAAATTGAAAAGTTTTAGCAGCTTGAAGGCCAGATTGCAAAAATGAACATTGGATTTCATTATGAAAATATCTCCTTAACCGTGGAGGCATTTGAACTCAATCAGCACCAGCATTTGGACTCTGAAGATTTCTAGATACTTAAGATTTCTGCCTCTCGGCCACTGCCTGTTTCAGGTTTGGCTGACAGAGCTCTTTGTGCCTGAGCCTGACCAGGACCTGTAAGCACGCTGGACAGACACCTACAGATACTCTCTCCTCTGTAGCTGTCACCAGATTTGACGGTATTTAGCAGTGGCCACCTCCTTTTAGAATGGCTTCAGAGGAAAATGCATCTTTGCTGTTTTGAATTCTGGTCTGAAATAGAGCTCTTGCCCAGGGTGTACAGGGCCTAATTTCCATTCCTTTCTTTGTCTGAAAAGATGAGACAGTTTATCTTCAGGTGTGTGTTTTCACGTATCGCCAGCATTAGCCCTGATTTGTCAGGATTTTGCCCTGTACTTTCAGGGCTGCATAGGGCTCTGTGAACTAGCAGACAGTTTCTTTCACAGTATCTTCTAATAGACACTTGCCATCATCTTTGCTTATTTTCTAATACCAGGGTCGTCCTTCACTCTTTGAGACTTTCAACTTAAAAATGATTACCTAGTCCATGAATCTGTAATATTAGTAATGAATGTTATGTATGCCTCATTTCAAGCAGACAGATCCTTAGAAGGACTATGAGTAGCCCTTCTACAATGTCAGGGCAACCCACTCTAAGGGCACAGAGATGAAATGGGTAAAATGTGGAAATTACATCTATCAGGACATCTCTTACTGAGGAGGCTTTCATTCATGTCCTTTATCTCATCATTTTACCCTAAAATAACTCCCTTTGTAAGAAAAAAAAAGCTGTAAATAAGAGGATATCAGCACAATTAATTAAATATTGGCTGTGATGAAGTCAAAGAAAAAGATTTAGCTGTTTTCATTATCAGCAAAAAAAGAACCATTTTCTTCGGTAAGAAACTCAGTCATGCTTTACAAAGCAGTTAATATTGTGAGGCAGTTGAATATAAAACCTTGCTTAACATTTGTCATGAGATTCAAGCTGATAATGGCTGATAAATGCATATAATTTTGCTTTATTTTCACTCTTTTTTTTGACAATAGTTTGTGTCAGAAAAAAATTGTAAATTTTAAAGGAGGTTAGAGGATCACAAACAGGTTGCTCCCCTGCAGCAGCTACTCTCCTGTGGTTCCAAGTAGCCAAAATAGTGAGTGAAATACTCTTGAAGACCTTTCCTCAGTTTTGTTCTTTCTAGAAAAGGACTTAACAGAGAAAATATTTTATCTCAGCAAAGCGAAAGTGAAGTGCACTGGTTTTGAATTCTGTGCACGTTTCTGGAGTGCCCATTACTTTACAGGCTTTGATTTGGAAATATCTGTAAACATGTGCTTGAATTCATCATCTGGGCACTTCATGATAGTTACTCAGCTCTCTACTGACATACAGCGTTATCCGATGCTGAAGAGCTGCCTCAGTAGAGTTTTAGTTTTTCATAACAGAATACTGCACAAATGCAATAAATTAAACTTCAGATCTTATTCACCAAATACATTTGTACATCATGAACCTCTTGAGTATTGACTTAGTTCAAGAAAAACACTGTTTAGTATTTTTCACTGAAATCATGAAGACATCACTAGTTATAATAAATAGTGGAAATGTGGTTTGGGCTTTTTTCCTACTTGGAGATTATTAAACAACAAAACTGGAAGTAGGAGCCTCACAAGAACCTGGCAAAGAGGACATACCACTATAAACACTCAGATGATTAAGCACTGTCTGTTAAAATGCTGTGTTTTTCTTGAATGTCTTAGGGCAACAGCTTTCTAAGAGCATTTTTAGTACTGTCAGATTCACAGACTGCAGAATCACTTGCAATATTTAATATCAGATGCAATATTGGAAATATTTCAATTGTGTTCTTCCAAGAAGTTGTGGTTCACACACTTCAGTCGTGTCCACAGCTAATAACATTATTTTATAGTCTGAGGCTCACTGTGATCTGAGGCATGAATGAATCTGACATCAGCTGAGCTCAGTGGAAGTTGCATATGTCTGTACCAGATTACTGGAAGAGATTTTCAAATTGGAGGAGTAGGTCCTCACCTGATAAAAGCAACTGAAGCCCTGTTGAAGCAGAGCATTAGCAGTTTGCATCATTTAGGATGTCACCCACTGAATTTTCTTTCCATCCTGGCTGGAGCAAAAAGCACCAGTACTGCAAATGAAGAGGCAGCCTGCCAACCTTTGTGATTAGTGAGGAAAAGGAACATGTAATAGTGATTGTGATGAGGTGGCTTTCAGATGAGTGTTTCTATAATTTCAGCCAGTTAACAGGCTAATTTAAATAGACTCAACTTTTGGACATTATATACAATTTTCCTTCTCATCCAAGGGTAAAAGGAGACAAAGCAGACCTGATTGCAAAACACTTACCAGCACCTGCAGGTGCTTTGTCATATTTGAGGGATTTTAAGTGCTTTAGATTAATAATACTCAGTATCAGTTTTGTTCTCTCATTTACAGAGTGAAAGACAAGCAGACGTGATTGAGCCAGCTGCATTCTGCTATTCAGCTTCATCAGTGCCAAGAATCCCTGGGATATCTTCCTCATTTCCCTGGAAGCCCTTGTCTTCATAAATCTCTCTGCCCTGCGGTGCTGGGGCTGAGCAGTGGGTGCATTTGGCCTTTTAAAGCCTAATAACCAAATGCTGCTGACTGACCTCATTCCTGGCACTATAGATAACTGTAAGACTTTGGAGACGGAAAAGCTTTAAAGGTGATTTTACTGAGCTGTCAGATGCTCTGGGTGGATGGATATTGGGACAGATTGTTCTGCTAATGCTTGGAGCACCTCAATTTTTTGCTGTACTTGGAGTCCGGTGTTGCTTCCTTGCTGGTAAAATACTCATACAAAAAGGACAGAAAAAAACCCCACAACCAGAAAATTGAAGCTTTTTTTCCCCCCTGATGCTGACAGTCCTTACATGCTAGATATGGACAGTATGCCGTGCCTGTCACCAGCCACTCCTAGACCTGCGGAAGTACCAGTTCTGGGCTGTTTAAAGTGATGTCTACTTGCGTGTCTGCCTATTTGTGTGTGGACCCATCTGAAGACTGGAAAACAAACATCCTTGGCTGAAAAAAAAAAAAAATAAAAAGGGAAAAAGGAGTAAAAAGAAAGTGGGGACAAACGTCTCACAAGTGTTTACATGGTTGCCAGTTCACATTTCAGCATATGGGATTTTCCTGAAATCAGTGGGAAAGGCCATGGGATGGGTGGTTTCCTCCCCTCCTTCTAGCTGCAGAAGAGCGTGCCCGTAAGACTGCTTCTCTCTCAAAGACAGTGATAAGAGCTATCAGAACTTATCCTTTCATTTTAATTACGAGTTAGGTCTAACTTTTCTGTGTTAATTTGGTCCAAGGATTTCCTGTTCTACTCTTTTTGTGTTTGGAAGGCACTGCGCCAAGACTGTAAAAAATCAGCTTCAGTGCTTTTATCTGCATTGCTTTTTGAAAATAACTTCTAGGACAGAGTGAGGCAATCTTTACTTACTACTTGTGGTTTGGGTGTAACTGGGAAGAGCAAAGGCTTGTGTCCATCTGTTAAACCAGCCACACGTGCACAGTCATACTGCTGCTCTCGGAGATGTTGCCCTTCAACAGTAAAATGGGACTTAAATGCTCTTCAGAGTTGGAGAGAGTCCCTTGTCTGGATTCTGAAATTTGCAATATAAGCCAGTTTTTGTTTTTTTTTTTCACATAATGTCAAACTACAAAGTGTGAATATGGAATATTTTCTGTTAGAATCTTCTTGATTTGGAAAGCAAAATATATTTGGAAAGAAAATATGGTTCATGAAACCTTGTATCCATTTATTATGGAAAACAGAAGTGACAACTAGTTATTCTCACGCCGTTTCTTGTTCCCACTTTGTATTTTTTTCAGTTCAAGTGCACAAGGTTATTTACACATCTTTCTTTGTATTTAATAATAACAAATGGTTAGGTGTTTCTGAATAGCACATTTTCCCATTTAACACAAGAAAATAAAAAGATGTTTGAGTTTTTGTTACTGAATATTGTCTTAATGAGAAAAGGTGTTGTCATGAAAAGGTTACATCATCGCTCATCTTGCACAACTTCTGATGGCAGAAATAATTACATTTCAGCTGAATTCACCAAGGGCACTTTTGTTGACTGCTTAGGAACTTCTCAAATGTTTTGTAACCTTGCTCTTCTAGGCCAGTGCCTAAGAGGATTCAGGTGCCGGAACCCTCAACCAATGAAGCCTAGCTTCAGGAGCTCCCTTATTCATAGTTATCTGAAAGGTATTGTGTCACTACCCACAAAACTTTGGCAGAGGGGCAGAGTGACCCTTCAAAAACCCCTCCTGCTTCTCCTGACTTCAGTCTCTTCGAATGTGTGCTCTGTTATTCCCTTTGTCTTCTGGACTGATTGTTATTAGTTAATTTATATATAGATACACATAAAAATGTGTCTAAATGCGATTTATTAACAATATATAGGCATAATATTACTAAGGATTTTTTTTTTTTTATGCGAGCCAATGCTGCCTTTCCTCCTGCAAGCAATGCCAGCTTGAAGTGGACTGTCTGGAGAAACCCTGTGCTAGCAGGGTGTCCAGAGACCTGTCACTGCTATAAATACTCAGCCCAGCCTGGTGGGTTATTGTTCCTGCACTGGCTAATTAAATGTCAGAGCAGGAAGGGGAATAAAATACTGCTTTTACTGTTTTACAGCGGTGATATGAGATTCAAAGCCCGGGTACCTCATTCCTGTATCTTAACCAGAAGATACTTCTTTTTCCAGATGTAGTTCTCCTTTCCCTCTTGCTCCATGAAAAGCAAAAAAGCAAGCTCATTCAGTCTGTGAGCCTGAGCTTAATGTTTTCTGCTCTGTAGCTGGGCAGGTATTTTTCTTGAAATCTCTTCCTTCATTTTCCATATTAAGTGAGAAGCAGTGAGTGAATGCAGCCAAGCTCTGCAGATTTCCCCTTGCTCTTTCCATTGCCCAGCAAATAGCCTGATGATGAATAACGCGGTGACGCTGAGGTTGGAATTTCAAAAAGCTCTCAGTAATAACCTGCCCCTGGCAAACATTGGTGCCTAAGGTTTCTAAATAACAGCTACATCTAAAAATACAGAAGAGAGAGCAGCTGAGTGCTCCCTGCATTGTAAAAGAGAAGATAATGATGAATACATCCTGGAGGGAAAATTGGCAGGGCAGGGTCTTGATTTATCCCATTTCAGTTTTCTGTCGCTGCTGCCGCCCAGGACTGTGCCTGCAAGCTGGTTTTCTTGGGGATGCTGTTTCAGGGACTGTGCCAGAAGGGGCTGCCCAAAGGCAACTTTTATTTCAGTGAAATTCCTTGTTTGAACACCAATTTTGTCAATCATTTTTAAAGACAGCATCTAGGAATCTGGCTTGTGCTTGCTGAGTTTAGTGATGTGTAATAGCCCCCTCTTCAGAAAAGCTGGGCTCGCAACTGTGCTTGCTAAAGTTCTGGTGATTCACTGCCCTGCTTGAGCTTAAAATCACACCACTGCATGTATGAAAAGGATTTTAGTGAATGCTCGGTCATTATGTTTGCAACATTGCTCCCTACAGCCTTCAATGGTATTATATGTGTGTACGGCGCAGATGGACAACTCCATACATAGCTTCAGCCAGCAATGTCACTTACTCAAGACATAGCAGTTGTGTGTAAAAACCTTTTGCTTTATTCTTACCCTGTCATTTGCTGACTGAGACTGAAAACAGAGGAGATGACTGCATTAGAGCTGTCCTGGTACATGGTGCAGTGGCCAGAACAAAATGGGGGGGAAGGTGGGGAGGCAGCTGCAATCTCCTGTCATCTTTTTTTTTATATTTGTTTTTGTCAAATCAAAATCTCTGTTTTGAATGATGAAAGGACCAAAGTTTCAAAAGGAGGTTGCAGGAGAAGAGGCATCCTTTTGTCATAGAGCTCCTTCCAGGATGAAAAAGCCACCTTGGAGTACGGAGCACCCTGGCCTCTACCCGCTCTGCAACTCGTTAAAGGCGTGGTTAGCCGTGTTTCACAGCTTTCAGAAGAGTGATTGACTGTTGCCCTTGGCGGCTTTCAAAAGCCAGGATTGCTTTAGCTTTCTCTTTGATTCCACAGCCAATTTTTTGCTAGTTCAAACCCTTCAGTGTTTACTGTTTGCCCCTGTTGTGCCCCAGCCATACCCAGGAGCTGGTGGACATCCTGGACACAGTCACTGGAGAGTCTGGACTCATCTCATTTAGACTCATATATATGACTCTTCAATTTTAAGCTGCTTTGATGGGCCACTTTTTTGATAGCCTGAAATTAGAGTAGTGTCTGGTGCCATCTTGTGTCACAGAGAAGTAAATAGATAGAGCTGTCACTTATTTTTTGACTTCGCTTTAGGGTGCGTCACGGGATGCAGCATCAGTATTAACAGGGCAAGATCCCCAGTGACATTCAGAGGTCTAGGATTTTGGATGAAATGTGTGGTAGGCAGTTGAAAAATGAGTTAAAATAGGAATCGGTGTAGTGTCACTGGCTTCAGCAAAGCTTTCTCAACTCTAAAGTGCAGGCTGTGGGGCAAGCAAGTGTGAGCAGTGCTGGCTAAAGGCCATCAGGCTTCAGCTAAACTTAAGAAAGAAACTTTTCACAGCAAGCACTGCTTGGTTTTATGTTACTTCATCACAATTTTACAAAGTTGTCCTTGTCAGGGTTAGATCATCTCTTTCAGATGAGTGATTTTGCTTCTGTGACCCCCATGGCCCCTCTGGGCTGTGGGAGGCAGAAGGGACGGTGGCTGCTGCTGGGACAGGGGCAGCTATGGCTCCATCCTCCTCTGGTGTGGGGTTTGGGGTCGGGGCCATTGTCCGCTGGAGCTGAGCAGCCAGCTGGGGTGGCAGGTCCCCTCCTCCTCGCTAAGCAGAACCCCACAAGGACCCGGGCACCGCGGGGATGCACCGAGAGCAGGGCGCTGACGTTTCCTTTATTAACGTTTGTTGCACGCAGTGGGAAGCTCAAAGGAAATTGCTCAAGCAGATGAAGAACTGTTATTTTTAAGAAACATGTGGGTTGTTTCTTTTCTTTTCTTAATGATGACAATGAAACACTATCAAAGGCAGAAGACTGCTGGAAACATTTTGGTGTTCAAAATTCAGCAACTAAGTAGTTTGTGCATTACCAATTCACAAAGGAATAACTAATAGCTCCATTGCTAATTACTGATTTGCTTTATTTACGTATCAAACTGCCACTGTGCTTTGCAGAATGTATTTTACAAAAAGTGAAGAATGAGAAAAGAATTTTTGCCTTTATAAAAGGCACCTCCATCAATTAGGCACCATGTTCCTACTTCTTCATTTTAATGAATAGTTCTATTATCTCTGTCTTCTAGTTTCTAGCTTTTTTTTTCTTTTCTGTATTCTCCCACTATTCATTCAAAATGTGCACATTGAATTAATTAAAAAATTAACACGAATTACCTGAAAAAAATTAAAATCTTCATTTCATGGGAAAATATTTCATTTACAGTATTTCTGGTGAAAAATATGGAAAATGCTTAAATCTGCCACACATCCAGCCAGCGTGGCTGGCACAGGCTTCCACTGCACAATGCCAGAGCCTCTGTGCAGGCTGATGTTCCCTGGAAATTTGAGTGTCCTGCTGGGTTGGACATTCTGCCACGCTGACAATCCTGTCCCAGCCTCCTTATCCCTCTCCCAGCTTTCTCCTCTCTCCCTTGGGCTTTGTTCAAAATCACAGCTATAAACTAAATAATAAAAATAAGATGAAATTGCTACCTTCTGGCTCTCTCAGATCTAGAACATGCTGTCTCTTGACCCAGCCAGGAAAGGCTGGACCGGGTTTTGGATATAAGGGTCTCAACAGGAACGGTTGAACATAAACTGTTCATTTTTCATATTGAAAAATATTATTTCTGCTTACAGTTTAAGAAGAAATTTACAGAGACATAAAAGAAGCTAAGATGTATGAAGCTGTGTACCCTGCGAAGGATTTATCGGTGAGAATACTGCAAAAACTGGCAGAATTTGTGCAAGAGTTGTGTACTGCGCATCAGTAGATGTCACTCTTGACCTGAATTTAATTTCACAGACTCAATCGCTTGTCAGAAGTTTTAATTTTAAATTATTCATCTACTATTGACCCCCTTCCTTTTTTTTTTTGTTTTCTTTTGTTTTGTTTTCTTTGCATTTAATACACAGGGGATCTTCCAGTTCAGTGTACCATAATCTGTTGTGCATAAATATTTTTCTTGCATAAAATCAGCATCAAAATTGGTTCAAACAGAAATACCTAAAATTTGCAATACTATCAGTTTCTCTGTTAGATATTCACTGGGGAAATTGAAAACGCAAACTCCTCTGAAACAGAGCTTCCTTGTGACGTGTTTGGTTGGTTCTCCAGATTCTTTCAGAACTTGGTGGCACAGTCACGCTATGCTTCATGTGAAATGAAGAGGAGGGTGTCCATTTCTGCCCCAAAGATCTCCTTTGCTTCAAATATTGGATTTTTGCTTATGCTAAGAAGCAGAGGTGACATTTAGGTGATTTATGTGATTTAATTTAATAATGTTATCTTTTGAATTGCTAAAGGTTTCTATTTTGATACTTCTTGGCTTTTTCATTGAGCCAGATTTCCTCAAAGAATTCAAAGAACATTGAGGGAAATGCTGATTTCATCCTGTTGTGTTTGCCTGTGCCTATGGAGACAGAATGACTCAGGGAAAAAAAAAATCCCCTCCGTGCACTTCCTCTGATTCTTGCACGTTCTCATTTGCCTTTTGGTAAGTACCTTTATTTCCCTGCATCCAGTCCAGCGTGCTTCTGCTATTTCCATCCCTGTCTGTATCACTGCTGTGCCCAGAGCCAGGCTGTGGTGCAGAGAGGGGCTCCCGCTGCAGAGCTCCCCGTGCCGGGGACACATCAGTCCTGGCAGTGCCCTTAGTGACTTCTACTCTGCTCTTTACAGGGGGTCAACATATGATTTCCTGGTCAGATCTTGCCCCTTGTACTTCACCAACATGTCAATCCCACTCCGTGCGGCCCAGTCCCACTGCAAGCATCCGTAAGGGCAGGAGCAAGTGGTTACCAAACAGGCTCTGAGTCCAGACCGACTCCACCTAGATGCTGGTAGAGATAGAAAAAAGCAACCTTTGCCTCCTAGCAGGGAAGCAGCTTCTCTCTGGAGCAGGGCTGAACCTCACCAGTGCAGGCAGCTGGGAACTGGGATACCTGGCTTCTCTGTATCAGGGCTTTCCATGCTGCCTTACTGGGACTTTGAAAGTGAAGTGAGGAAGAATGAGCCATTCGTAAATGCAAGGCATAAGGAGCCCTTCTTGACTTTCTTTTTTGAGCTGTAAAGATGTGTGTGATGCTTATAGGACCTCACAGCTTGAAATATTAATCAGTGGCCTTCTGCTGTCTTCAGCAATGATTTGGGGGAGAGAGAAAGGAGAGGCTCTATTCATCCTGAAAAATCTAAATAATCCCTGCCATGTAGCCCCAAATATTCTCTGTCTCTTTAAAAATAAAGGCACATGTAAGACAATTATCAGTTTCAGGTGTGAGAAGGACCAGGCTGACTACTCCTCTCTTAACCCCTGTCCCATCAGTGATTCCTAGCTTTGCTTTTTGGCGTCACTGACTTCAAAGGAGGCACAGAGGCTCTGAGTGAGGGTGTCTCAGCCGTGGGCTGGAGCAGGGCAGCTCGCACAGGAAATGGAAGGGGTCAGTCTCCCAGGGTTGCCAAACTGGTCGCTTTAAAATAGTAAGTAAAATATTATTATTGAAAGCCCCCAAACCATTAAATTTCCATGGCAGGAGGAATGAGCAAGTGAGCGCATGGGAGGAAGGACGGATGGGTGGATGGTCAGACAGACAGACAGCTGAACGGCAGTGCTTAGCCAGCTAATGACTGCAAACGTTTGATGTAAAGCACGAGCCCAGCATCCTACAGGTTAGTTATTTTTCTGCTGGTCTCCTTTGCGCCTAGGAGTGTCTCTCAACATGCTGTGTCTTCTCACTGTGGAGATCCAGGCTGTGCTGAAGGTATCATTTCTCTCTTTCATGTTTGCATTTCAAGGCATAGTCTCTCCTTTGGTCACTGAGCAGTACATGTAAGCCCTTTATCATACCAACCCTTAATGTCAGGATGTTTTTTATCCGGTATCTCAGTTAGCTCCTTGATGTACCCATTAACCTAGTGTAAGAAATGACACAATTGCAATGTGCTTCCTTTGGAGTAGGTACTCTACCCTTTCTGGTCCTTTCAGCCTTTTCTTCCTCTTTCCATCAGAAAAATGAACTGTTCTCTCTTCAGTTACTCATCTCCCCCCCTCCGCCTTTTTTTTTTCTTGATTTACCTTCAGTGTGTCTCCCCGCATCACTTTCTGCTGATTGATACCCTTGGCACGCTCACTGTTGTACTAGGTCAAAACCACACATTACATGATGGAGTCATTAGGAGCTCTGACTTCCTCTCTTTTTCAGCATCATTCCACAGAAAAAAAAGAAAGAACCCATTTATAAAACAGGTTTAGGCAGTAATTTTGAGATGAAACAAGTTTTGCGTGAAAGGCTTTGTTTTTCAACTCTGAAATATTTTGAGAGCATTCCAGCTCTGCTGAAACGTTTGTGCTTGATTGAAAGACAAAAATGTTTCTATGAAGTTAATGTTTTTTTAAGGAATAATTTAATTCAAACTCTCCTTTTTAAACCTGAAATTACCTATTTCATGATGTCCTTTTCTTGGGTATGAAAATGTTTAAGAAAACTCTTTAATGAAATGAAAGAGAGACACAAACTTTTTTTTTTTTAAGCTTTTGCCTATTAATTACTTCAGGTTGGTTAAAAACATACTTGTCATAGGATTTTTTTTTTTTTTTTTAACTTCCACAAAAAGCACAAAATGATGAGTTCACATAGGGCTGTCCACATTATGCTATTGGAAAACTCCTGGGGATTTGGCATTCTAAAAAGCAGGGGGGGGAACCTCTGATTTCTGGCATGTGAAGTCACTCCTGGGGCTGTGAGGACACCAGTAAACGGAGAAGCGAGATAACGCAGACTGGGAGGCTGACAAGGAGGTTCATGCCTTGTGGCTGGATACAGAAGTGAAGGAAGTTCAGAATCTCTGTTAGTAAATCTGAGGTACCTCAATTGTCTTTTTAGACTAAAAAACATAAGGAAAGCACAGCAGATGTGCACTGGTGGGAGTGGGACCAGCCTCCTCAGGGACTGTGGCCAGCGAGTGAGATGGGCAGTGGCAAACACACCCAATGCCAGTGCTAAAGAAGAGGGAAAAGCGGTTACAAAGTCATCTTTGACGCTGCCTTTTTTCCTTTTTGATAACGCACAAAGTGTTGTTCTTCCATGTTGATTCAAAACCCTTTCCTCACTCTTTCTGTCTTCAGTGGAGAGCAGTTTATCGAAGTACTGAGTTTTCCTATGTGTTTGCTGCAGCCTGTGATTCTGGCATATGTTTGAATCGACTAACTGAGAAAAAAAAAAAAAGAAAAAGACACCAGAGCTTTTATTAAGGGAAGGTGTAGTTAACGACTTCAGACTAATTAAAAATGTTTCCTCCAGAAGTAGCAGTTGAGCTCCATTCTGATGAACTGCTTTCTCACAGACTTTGTAACCTTGCAGAACATGGTGTTCAGCAGGCAGTGGAGGGGAAAAGATGATCTAATATCTCTGCAGAACCAGTCATTTTCCCATTCTAAAATGTTCTGTGGTGCAATAATCACATTGTAAAAAGAAGTTCCTTGGGATTCTTTAATTTAAAAAGAAAATCATAGTTCCTCAAGGGCTGGGGACTCTAAGCGGGAATAGGCCAATGCTAGAAATTTGATTCTGAGTGAATTAGTTGCTATTTTATTTTAACCAAATGACTTCAGATAGCTGTCGAAGGAACATGTTTGCCATGAATAATTCTTCCAGTTTAGTGAAAAATTTCCATCCTGTCACACTGAACATAGAATAGTCAGAACTGAGAGCACTGAAAGACAGACAATCTTTTATTAGATATTTCTTTAGAAGATCTGGGCCTAGCCAGGCCCTGTTACATTACTGGCCTTTGTTAAGCTAACATTCTTTCAAAGAGTAGGACTTATTTTTTAATCAGTTCAAATGATTAAAACCTGTTTATATGAGCATACATTGACCTTCCTTTTCATTTGTATTGCCTTAAGTAATCTTGGGAGAATTAATTCCTAATCCTTTCCCTTCCACACATTTGCTATTATGGTCTTTCTTGGGTCTGTCTACAGCATTTAGCAGGTGTGCGTTAAAGGCTCTGCACTGCGAAGCTGATGAATCCTGTGGGTAATCCTGTCAGAGCCCGCTCTTAGGCACAGGTTTTGGATCCGCTTCTGGCACGTTGAAGACCTGCCTACAAGGTGAATGAGTTGGCCAGCGCTGCACCACGTTGCTCTCCATAGCTCATCTCTGGCTTCCAGCCCAAATTCCGGCTGCTTGCACTTACTTGCCTCTTGCTTTTGCAGTGCTCTGTCAGATAAATGAGCTCCAAAAGGTCTGTAACGAAGTCAGCTGAAAGAGCAGATGGGACATAAATGCCTGGGTATGTGGGGCCAGGCCAGGGAGCCCTGCTTTTCTGCCCAGAGTGGTCCATTGACACCTCTTCTGCACTGAACTTCTGAACTTCCTCTCCCTGCATTGCTTCTATTAAAAAATGGCTTCTAGACTAGTAGAGGAAGGAGACCTGCCATCACAGCAAAATGTTTCAATTCTTGTCACTTAAAAAAAAACCCAACAAACTGGCAGGAGATACTTAATGGCTTTTGATTTTTCCCTTTTGCCTCAATTTGGAGGAGAAAAAAATCTCAAAATAGGAGGAGTCCACCTTCCAGCCATGTCTGTTAAGAACTTTTAATCTCTGAATTAATTTAAACATGTTTTTATGTTGTAATAGAATATATAAGTGGGGAAACTGAGGTATATTGTCTCTGCAGCTGCTGAAAAATTTTTGTCAGAGGCAAGGTTAGACTTCAGAAATGCCTTGCTGTTAATTCCCTCTTCTAATCACTAGGCTCTCTCCTCAGATACAGATAGCAAAGGCAGAGTTTAAAATGCTGTTTATCTTTGCAGGAATCTTGTACGTTAACCTGCAGGTGCCTTTGTGCTTTCGTCCAGTATGCATATATTCATGCTGGAGTTGGAAGACATGTTAAAGATTGCTGCTGTGCATAAAAATATTGCTGGGAAAATTGAGCATTGTATTGCAAATTTGTTAACATTTTGTATGAAATTAGTTTTGGTAACTAACATGGTGGGTGTTCAGAAAGATCCAGTGTACAGTAATAAATCATAATTTCAGCATTCATGGCTCACTGGTTTCAGGAAGTCACTAGAACAGAAATATCAGTTCAGGAAAAGCAAACAAACAACTTGTACTTTTTTTTTTTTTTGTCTTTTCACAGTACTGCCATAAGGAAGCGAAGCATCATTATTGTTTCTCTCAGTTTTCAGCATAAAAGGAAGTAACACTTAATAAAAGCCATTGGCTGCAAGATTTCATAAGAGAGAGAGAGAAGCAGAGAGAAAGAACGAGAACCGTGCTGTGGCAAAGCAGGTGTGATTCATGAATAAACTATAGTTTGCAACTCTATGGGATACTGATGAAACAAATAGAATTTTCACAGACATGGATAACACGGGAACACCAGACGCTTTTTCACAGGTAAAGGCAGAAACTGTTATGGCTTGCGTGAAAGTGCTGTTTGTTGTGCGTAACTGAAGAGATGGCATATCAGAAACTGAAAATTACTTTGTATTTTATTGGAAAGGGATTTGCAGTAGATTGTTTAATGTAATTGATTATTATGTGGTATGGTCTAATATATCAGAAAGTGTTTGCAGAAGGAGTGTATGAGACAATATTTTTCTGTGCTTTATTCTTAAGAAAGTTGAAATGTGTGAGGCTTTCCTGACAGAAAGAAAGGGAGAAAGAGAGAAAATCAGTCTGTGTATTGCCATGTTAGAGAGGATTTATTAATGCTATATATTATCTGTGCTAAAAATTTCCATAAGAAAATCAGAGTGGAAAAACCATGGTTTATATTGTAGATGAATACAGTCTTTTGATAATCACACTGGAATTTGAAGTGATTGATATGCCAGAACTGAATATACATCAGCTTGCAGCACTATTGAATTTGTCAGGGAGTGCCTGCCAGATATACAGTCACTGTAGCATTCGGCTGGTTTCCATACCTGCATGTTTGGAATCCTGTTATCTGGAGAATTAAGCAGTGGAAAACTCCCCTCTAACTAGGATAGCTGATAGCGTGTGTTGGCAGAGATTCCCTGATGTGTGAGCTGGAGTAAAGGGCAGGATGAAAAGTGGTTGTGGTGTGTGTAGGCTGACAAGGTGCGGTGGAGTGGTCCCAGTTAGTCCTGGGCAGCCACCGAGGGTGGCTTGGCTAGTAATTGCTGCATGCTTTGGGCAGAACACGAGAGCTGGGCAGAACGTAGCTGTGTTTGTATCATCCCCCTTTTTCACCGAGAAGTACGAGACATTCATTGAAAAGATTTTCTAGTCAAGGCTCTAGACAAACCCAGAGCAATTTCATAAACCTGGGTCAAACCTTCTTATTGCTCTTTGGTTTTTCAAAGGGGAAAAAGGGCACAAGACAAACTGCTACCTTTGGTTACCTCCACACAATATCAACCTCCTTGGCCTTGGAGGATTTTGTGGAGGGCAGTGCAACAGGCGATCCAAAGACAGAGTTACTTAGCTTGGCAGATACTAATTGCTTCACCTGAAGTAACACCACCTGAAGTGTAATAAAATTGCAGGTCCCATCTGGCACTGCTCAGTATAACGACATGCTGAGGTGCTGGGATCTATTTGGAGAAGCTGTTGATGACGGTGGTGTTGAAAAAGGCACAAATTCTGTCTGGAAGTGTTTTCTCTTTCTCTGCTGTCTATAGCTCGTGTGTTTATTGCTTGGCATTGATGCATAGGCCTGAGTTGCAGCTTATGAATCATTGCTCTTATTTAGTACTTCAGGTACCACTGGGGAGGTCAAGGTCAGCACAGATGTGGAAATAACCAAATGTTTGCTACCAGAAAGGGCTTATGTGAATGAGAATCAGAAAACAGGAAACCGTAACCATATGGTGCCACTTTTCCCTTTCTTTTGCTCCCTAAGGCCTGCAATAAAGCATATGCACAAAGCTCAGGTTGTACCATCACTAAAATATTTGCAAAGCTAAACTGCACCTGAGAAAAATGTATGTCTCTTTAAAAACTTCCTGAGGCTTTGCATCTAAGTCTTCTGAGAGCTGGTAAGATCACCGTGCAAGGTGTAATGGTTGTCAGCCCTTTTTCTTTTCCACCTTGCTTTGCTTTAATCAGCGACTTTCAAGTACTTTATCCCCATGGCTTTCCCATACAATTCTCATTAGACTTTTTGTTACAGGCCACCTCTCTTAGGTGATTGATTTTTTTTTTTTTATTTTTTTTTCCCCTCCCTTGTCTTTTCCAAGATAGCTTAAAACAGATTTTCCCTGTATATTTACCAAGGGATCAATTCCTTATAAATAAGGCTAAATGATTCCATATCTTCCAATATGTATATTCATGAAGAGGAATATCAGGAGCATCTCTTGTAGCCTCCAAGATGGGCTATTGTTGTTAGAGTACAAATCATAACTTCAATGTTCTGCTGATTGACTGGGGCTTCTAATGACTTGAATATGTGTATTGGGTGGTCAATACAGTTCAGGTGTGGATTCAGAAAAATCCACTCCTTGCGGTTAACATCAAATATTCACCACAGCAGAGGACTTATGAGACAGTTCAGCTTCCTTGGTCCGGCTGGTGTGTTGAACCTGGATATTTGTAGGTTCTGCAGAACTGCCGGATGAGATGGGCTGTGTATGTGCATATTGCTTGGAGACTGTACTTATACTTACGCCAGAATCACTTGTAGGCAGACTAAAGCATCAATATGGAAACAGTCTGTGTGAGTCAGAGCTCACCTTTTCTTCATCCATCTGGAAAACACCTCAAAGCTTGGGCATGTATACAACAAGATCAAAAGACCCAGGGAGGCTGCACTGAACTTTTGTATGTTTGCTACTTAGTGGGAAGTAGCCCATTAAACAAAAATGATAAGAGACAGAGATGAAGTACATCCTGAGGTAGGTCTTCATCATCGCCCATACAAAGGTGAAATCCTGCAGTTAAATTTCCTGCTACTGAGCCATTTGGAACTCCATCTGTCTCATTTCATTCTCAATATTGTCCAGGTACCTGAAACTGGGAACACAATGAATATTGCCAAGCCTCTTCTTGAGGGGAAATTATTTCCTGAGTTTAAGAATGTACTTAAAGACCCAGCAAAAACAGACGTTCAACTAACCGATCCTGGGGAAGTTGACCTTGTTTGGAAAATGTAGTGTACTTTTGTAAGGAAGTATTAAGAACATAGCAAAAATATCTATACAGACAAGGATTATATTCTGCTAAATCTGTCAGAGTTTAGGAGGAGAGTGGCAAAGAGAAATAGCCCCTTTTTACCTAAATATCTTGCTAGGATGATTTATTAAGAAACCAGAGTTGTGGGGGGAAAAAAACAGTTAAGTCAGAAATGATAACTGTCAGCAGATGAGTGCTCACTGGGGTTTTTCCTTAAGCTCTCAAACCTTGTTTTGATTAGAACATAATGAAGAGTTTGTTCACTAAATGTTCCAGCTAATTAATGTGAAATTCATGGAGACCCTGGATTCTCAGTTAAATATGTATGAAATCAGTGTTGCATGCCCTATATCGCGCTTCATACTCTTTGCTTAGCAGGTGTTAACTAATATGGGCTGATAAACCTCAAGTATAATGAAATTAGTCTTGTTCAGCATTTAATAATTTTAGGAGCCCAATTCTTGCTTGATATATATCTTTCTTTTACAAGACTTTAGAGTACAAGATGAGATTGTAAACCTGTAAACAGAAAGATGTGTGCTTTTCTTCAAAACAGATGTCAGTGTTATAGTCTGGTAATCTTTGCTTCTTTGCAAGATTAATTGAACTATCATGTTAATAGACAAATATGATAATCCTTGGTAGTTCTTATCACTGCGGATTACTTTAATTATTGTAACTAAAGGCACAGAACATTATTATTTTAGCAACAAACTGAAATACTTCTGTATGAACCACCTTCTTTATTCTATTTCAGTCCAGTTTGTAGTGTAGTGTTTAAGTTATACCTCAATACTCAAATTGGTAAATTCACACTTAAGTATTGTTTTGAAATCAAGCATCATTTAATATATTCAGGACATACTGCATGTTTCTGTGGTAGCAGGGCAATGAAATCAATGGGAGTCTTACTGTTATATGGAACGTGCCTACTGTAAAACTATCCCTGAATGCTTTTGAAAATCTCGTAGTAGCTGCTTCGAAAGCAAACTGCCTCTAGGTAATTGAGATTGCACCCCCTTAATTGATTTCAACTGACAACAATGTTCAGTAAGAAAGAAATAAGTTTCTTATCACAAAAAAAATCTTACCTTTTTTTTTTTAAAGAAAGGATTCACTTTATTTACATTTTTAATGTAGTTTGTCTTTATGAAGGCCAACGTTTGGAGGAAAACAAAATGACAGTAAAAGAGGATGTAAATCTCATCTAATAATAACACAAAAAAAAAAAAAACAAAGAAAACCAAACATGTTGGCAATTCATTATGCAAACCATTAATACAAGCTGGAAACTAGTTCATACTGGGGACTCCTGCATTTTTGTTGTGGTGCCCGTCTCCAGCCTTTGTAATACCAGTTGCAGTGTAAAGCTTTCCATCGATGTTCTTCCCTGCCCATTCACTGCAGCGTTCGGATCAGGTGTACTTCTAGCATGAATGGGGCAGTTGACATTTTAATCGTTGCAATCTGTAGGAGAAATGGCAAGGTTTCACTGTTCACTGTGTGGTGCACACACTGAGGTCTCTATACATACCGACGTATACAGGAATCTCGTGGTGTGTCAGTGTGCAACTGTAGCCGCAGCAGCACTTCAACTGTGTGCTTTTTCAGGCATGCTGAACTTATCCCAAAATTGCTCAATCTCAGTTTCTGTTTTGACTACTACCTGCAAAATCACTAGCAGGCAACTCAAATACCATGTTACAATTACTTAATTTAATATTGCACCTGCTTAACGTGAAGAAAGTGAAGCAGGAAAATCACAGAATCCAGAATTTTAGCGATACATCATGCCTTTAGATAGCCAAAGTTCTCACATTTGTAAACAACTGGACTGAGATATAAAGGAAGTATGAATGGAAAACTCATAAAATACTATTCAGATAAATACTGCTGTGAATTTTTATTTGAAGATGTAGACGTGCACAACTGTGTCTTTATACTTCAAGGTCACCTGTTGGAAATATCAACCTTAGTTTTAGCTCTCAGTACTGAATAAACTCAGTAGATAATTGGCACCAATTGAGTGTGGGGTGGAAATAAGAATGTCCATGAATGTGCTGATCATATTTGATCTCCATCAGTACTGAAGAACTGAAGCACTGTAGCCGTGGCTCGATACAGCTGAGGGCATCTCCTTCCCTGCCTTAGATTGCCCAGGCCTTTAGTACCAGCCTTGCTGAAACAGGACCTAGGATGTGTGAATTAGGATTTGGAAAACATAATTTTATTTCTTATGAGGTGAGGCTTGCTGCACAAGGTATCTCTGTAGGTCTTGCTCATTGGTACTTCATCACAACAGCAATGCTGAGGCTGTGTAGTACCCAACAAAGCAGTGTCAGTTCTGATAATGTAGCACTGGACTCTGAAAGGATGAGTTTTCAGGGAACATCTCTGCATTGGAAATAAACTCTCATAGGCTGGATAAAGTTTTCTAAAATCTTTTAAATTGGACTGCCACTTGGCCTGAAAGTGATGCTTTGAAAAGCAATGAAACCTTCTGTTCTTTGCACTCAGACTTGGACTTAATTAAAATGCAAAACAAATGTGCAAAATATGGGTCAAATAAGAAGGAGGTTAGGTATGGTACAAACCCAGTAAGGCACATATCAAAGCACCATCCAAGGCTTTGCATCCCACAGTGTCCATAAAGCTTTTTGTTTAATTCTTCTTAAAGATGTTCAGCAATGGGAGAGTCCATAATCCTCACTAGACAGCTAGTTAGTGTTATCCTTACTTTTTTTCTGAACATCTAAGCTGAACCTCTTTTGTTGTAATTAAAATTGTATTTATTCTTATCCTACCACACAGGGAGCAACCTGCTCCTTTCCTTTTTGCAGCAGCTGTTTATGAAGACTATGGCTCCCTCAGCCTTCTCTAGGCTGTGCAATCCCAGTCCTTCCTCTCTTTCCTTGTAAGTCATGTTTTTCCAAAGCTCTGACTGTTCTCATTGTCCTGATCTGGACTTCTCCAACATGTCCAGCTCTTTTCTGGAGACATGGAAAACTTCACATACTATTCCAGCAGAGGCCTTTATGAGTGCTGGGAAGGTCGCTTGTGTTTTTCAGACTGTGCTGCTGTCTGTAACCTCCCGGTGGGATGCTCGCTTTTACTGCAACAGCATGACATCATTAACTTGTGTCAGTTGGTAAGCTGCTGTAACTTCTGGGCCTTTCTGAAGAAAATACATTCCTCAGCCAGTCCTTGTGAAGCTGGTAATTCCTGCTGAACTTTTTCAATTTCTATTTTCACTTCTTGAATTGTATATTATTGCTTGTCTCAATTGTCAAGCTTGTTTTCAATTTGAATCTCCTTTGCAACCCACTTGCAGTTCTTTCCACCTTTGTGTCGAAGTCTGCAAATTTAATAAACCAACTTTCTAGTCCATCACCAGATCATTAACGAAAACACTGAACAGTACAAAACAAAGTCAGTCTCTGTGCAACACTACCCAGTTTATCCTTTGAGTTCTCACAGTGCAGCTCCGGTATTGACTTCCCAAGTGTCGTTTTCTGACAAGTTCCAAGCGATGTTGGAGCAGGAGGGGGTCCTGCTGAGAGCGTGCCGCTCTGTTAGGTGGTGATTGAGGGGAAACTCTGAAGTAATCGCTTCATGTAAGACCCATAAATTGTCACTTTTTCAGAGGGAAATTTAAGAAATATTTAGATACTGAGATTCCTCAATATGGCGATATTTTCAAAACTGGAAGTAGACTAGTTTGCATTGTATGCTGTACTACAGACATGTCACTGGGCACCATTTTGTGTTTTAAATTCCTAAATATTTTTGAGACTAGCTCTTTGAGAGTTTTTGTTGTTCTACTTAATCACTATATACCTTTATACCAATAAAAAATAGTGAAGTATCTTTGGGATCCTAGTGAAAGTGGCAGATTTTCAGTGTTTTCCAGGAAATCAAGTTACTGTTTGAATACCTTCTCCTTTGAATAAATGTTGACAGATATTATTCAGCCAGATATAGATCTGAACAAATAATGCAAAACATTATTACAGATGGATAATTTATTTGATGAATAGCAGCTCTGTTTGACAAATAATATTAGTCTACCTCTATGACTGGCTACAAAAGATGGTATTGCCCCATAAAAATATCACATCAGTCATCTGTATTGACATTTCATGTAAACTACAAGTGAAGAATGTTCAGATACCCCAATCATAGAAAACAGTGACTCCCCTGTAAATATATGGGAGTGCTCAGTACACTTTGGGCCAAGTTCAAACCTGGAAAAAGTGAATACATTAGGAGATGAAAGTTAATAATACCAGATGGGAACTTTTAAGGCAACCCAGATTATGTCCGCTGTCTTTAAGATCACTTAAATGATATGTTCAACAGTGCAGCTCAGCATAATATTGTCAGGAAGACAAATATCCATAGTAAACAAAACCAATTTGTTTGTTTGTTTTTTTTTTTTTAAAAAGTAAACAGACAAAAAGTGTTTTCTTTAAAAGCACAGCTTGGAAAAGGAGATTGCTACTTGAAATTTCATCACAGGTCAATCACTGCATTATATCCTGGCACTTAATTTTTAAGCTTTTACACTGTACCTGCTTTGCAGAAAGTGTTGTGCCCTGTAACTGGAAGGCACTGAATCAACAGAAAATCCTCAGAAGCTTTACCTCAGAGACACTTTATCCTGCTGTTCTAGATAGAAAACAAAAATCTTCAGTTATAAGCTATGTTTAAAAAACTGGAATCCAAAATGAATGAAAATATGACCATATGCTGGATAAAAAATATCAGGCATGTATGTTAAACCAGCATATTTATTTTTGTGTGGACAATGCTAGCATTCAGTCAGATTCATGCCCAGAAATTCCTGAGGTCTCTGTAAAGCAATATGTGGCCACTACTTAGCTCTTCGCTCTTGGACTGAGCCCTCTTGTCCTTTGGAGCATTGATCCTAGTAAGCGTGATGCTACTGTAGAGTGCAGAGGATGAGGAAGAAGCCCTCTCGGTCCAGCCTTCCCTTCTGAGTCCCATGGCAGCCAGGTTTGTCTCTTACTCCTTGCACCAAGCAGATGAGAATGTTTAACACTGTTAAAGTTTAATAAGGACAAGCGTAAGGAACGCTTAACAGTGAAAATCTTGACTAGACTTGAATAAAAATTTCTGCTCATTTGTATGGGGAGCAGGATTTCTGCATGACTTGGTTTTGTTGTCACAGGAAATGATAGAGCTCGGTGCATGTTAGCTATGATCTTTAGCTAAGTAAACCTGAAATAACATTTCACCGAATCGTGCCAGTATTTGTAATAATAGAGATCATATGTATAGCTGAGTGACAGCCACATTTCTTGCTCTACGTCTCCATGGGTGTACGTGCACACATTCCAGGAGTCTTTTTGCATTAGACTGCTGTCATATTATTATGATTCAGGTAGGATGGTCCACAGAATAACAATAAGTTGAGCAAAAGCCACATAGCTCCAACTCCTTTGTAAGTAGTGGAGAGAAAGAGTTGTCAGATAACGAGACAGATCTTACAGGTGGTGAATTGCCTCCTAGAGAAGCCCAGGTATCTCCATTGCCTGCATAGGAGTCAGAGCAATCCTGTGGTTGATTGGGGAATGTCCAACTGTGTGTATTAGAGAATGAGTCAGAAGAGACGCAGAAAGACGTTAACCTGTCTTATCCTTGAACGGTTACCCATGTTCTGCATGCCTTCCACTGCTTCGCTCAACCAACTGTAAATGACTCAGATGACGTGGCTTTAACCTCTCTTTCTTGGTTGATGCTCAGAAGGTCTGGGGACCTTTCTGGAGTCATTAAAGTAATATTTCCATGGTGTAAAGACTACATGCAAAACCTTCCATACCTCTTAGGGCCTCCTGTGAGACTGAGTGGGGTAAACGGAGAGCGGCAGGAAGTCCTGGAAGGGGTCACGTAGAGTACTATGGTGGCAGCTGTCCAAGAATAAGCCAGAAATCTCATATCTCTCCACTAAATACATTTTATACTGTGTCTAGGCCAAAAATACAAAAGCCTCACCCTGCAAAGTAATGGATATGTGGAGAACGCCTGGAGCCCAGTGCTCTTCCTTCAATTGTGAGCGTTGATTTTTCTTTCAAATCACTTACACAGTGATACTGAATTTTGGGTGGCTGATGAAAATTTAATCTGTATTAAACAAGCTTCTTTAACTGGCAGGTAAACAAATGCATTCTTAACACAATATCATGTGTTTCCTTAATGTGCGTGCTTTATAATAGAGGCATTTAATTTTTTTTTCCTAAGTTTTATTATCCAACCTTGTATAAAAACATTCTATTTGGTTGCACCAGTCACATTCTATTAGGCAATATAACACGACCTGACTTAGTGGCATTTTGGTGGATAATATAACAAAAATTGTTTCTTTTTACGAAAAAAAAAATATAACCAAAACAAAGACAAGAATGAGCATTACAAAAATTGTGATGTGCTGAGAGAAAAGCCCCACAGATACAAAATGATAAAGGTCAGGATCTGTTACTCAAGTCTTGTTTGCAAGTAAAAATACCATGCTGACGTGTGGCTGTCAAAAAGCTAAGCGAGCCAGAGACTTCTGACAAATAATTTTGACAGTTCTCATAAGCTGAAAAGTGCCTTTTGTTGCCTCTTTCATCTTTTGAAATGTTTCACTCCTGCTTACAGATGTGCAGAGAGAAAGAGAGTTAACAGAGACATTAAAACAACAGGGTGCTGTTAAAAATAACCCGTACCGAGCACTGTCTTCTGTGTGCTCCCTGGGGAACACATAAACTGTCAGCAGTCTGACTTACTAACTAACCTTCCTGGACTTGCAATGTACAAAACGATTTGCTTCTCTTTTGCAAACATTTTTCTTCATGTATTATTGCGCAAATTAAGAGATGTTCCCTGTTGTTTTCATGGCTTGGGCATAATTTCATTCTAGTCTGAAGGAGACTTTGGTGAAAGTATGAAGAGTTGAATGCTTCATAGAGCCAAAAATGCATTCCCTTCTGCCATTTTTTTTTGTAAAAAGTAAAAAAAAAATTAAAATTTTCATAAAGGCAAAAGAGAAACACACTGAATTACAAGAAAATCTCTTGGTTTTGTTAGAGATGTTATGACAAGGCTTCTTGGTCCTAGGGAGAATATTTGGCCAGAAAGACGGACATTAAAAACCCAGTGCGAGGGGCACCGCAGAGTGTGGAGCCTGCTTGCACGAGAACAGGGATGATGACCCAAATCACCTATATCCTAGGGGAAAAAAAAATAAATTTAAAGTCTCATATTTTTCAAGTGGAAACTCTTGTTTTCTTGGCTAAGCTTAGGAAGCATCCCTGCAGATGTGCACAATATGTCGTATAGCTGGACAACACCATAAGCTTCAAATGAGAACTGAGCTTGCTCATTGAATTACTTGTGTACTGAAGGGAAGGAAATAAATACTTCTCATGTTTATGTTGATCAGCCTGTGCCTTTGACATAAGGCTGCGATGTTATCGTTATGTTATCATTGTCATCCTGCTGCAAAATCTTTGAGCTCTTCTCCATACAAAAAGGCCTAACAGTTGCAAAAATGCTACCCAACTGCCTATCAAGAATTGCTATCCTGTATAAATAGGATCTTGTGCTTTAAAGCTGGCAGAGCCTTGCCTTAAGGAAACTATATTTTTCAATTCCAATATATCCATATTCCTGTTTGCTTACACAGAGCCTGTTCAGTGGGGAATTACCTTGTTAAGATCTAATCGTATCCAGTGTGTGCGTGCTGTAAATATATGGCCATTTAAAATTCAAATACCGAATGTGGAGGTCATTGTAGGAACCTTCTGTGCCTCAGTAAGTGTGAATGAATTATCAGACTGCTTTCGTTCTTTCCTCACTGTTCACATTACTATTTGCAGCTGGGAGCTAAGCCATAAATTACCTTTATATTAGCACTGAAAATTCCAAGGCTTTAAAAACAAAATACTACTTCTTTTATTCCCAATTTTATTTGTAGGCTGTAAAAACATACAGTGTGTCTGTTGATCAGAAAGCGGTTGAGATGTTAGAAATTTGGTAAGCTAAAGTGCGTTCTGTGCAGCGTAGCTCAGGAAAAGAGAGAACTGTGGATTTACTGGTCCATGACCTCTGGGGTGCGACTGGTTATTTTTATGTTGCCCACCTGACTCGTGCCAGGTGACTGTGGTGCTTGGGTGGGTGGAGAGGATCTCATTCTGCTGCAAGGCTGGGCTGCTGGGGTTTTTGGCAGAGAAGCTGCTGTACCCGTGGGGAGCTGTAGGTGTAGGAGAAGCAAGGGGTTGGTTGGGGCGGGAAGGCGCTGGGGGTGGCAAAGCAGCTGCAGTCCCACTGCCTGCTCTGTGCCTCGGAGCCCCGGGGAGCTGCTTGGTGGCTGCTGCTGGGGGTGGCACTTGGGAATCTCGGGCAGCAAAACCAGCAGCTCTCCGGAGCCTTGATTTCCACCCACCCTTGCCCTCACTGGCAGCAGACCTGTTCCCTAGGGATACCTGGTTTTGGGTGTCCACCTTCTTTTTCCTCTGGCAAGAACAAACAAAACCCACTCTAGGTTTTGGTGCCTCGCCCTTGGGGTAACCAAATCCAGATCTGCTTGCAAGGCTGAGATGCTTTCCGCTGTCTGGCTCCGAACACTTCAGTCTCCTGGCAGCAGGGAGGTGGGGAGGCCCCGTTCCCTTCCCCGCACTCCTGCACAGCTGGGGCAGTGCTCCTGGGGAGGCCCTTCACCTGGATGTCTGCCTGGAAGAGTCTGAAAAGGATGATTTGAAAGAAAGGTTTTACTGTAGTCGCTTACCTCCTGAGGGTGAGGTTGTTCTCTGGGGGGCAGGAAACCCTGTGTGTTGTAGCTAATTGAGTGCTGCAGCTAAGCTACCGGATGAAAAACACACCAGTTCCTGAGCGCTGGCAGTAAAACCAACACGGTCCTTCCACATTCCCAGTTCTGCTGCTGTTGAGGAATGTGTGTCGCACACGGGAACTCTCTGGCCTGTCTCAAAGGGAGGTTGGTTGTTCCTTCTACAGTCTGTGAACGCATTCTACCAGCAGCGTAAGCGGCTGTAGCTCCGAGTCCCTGGTTTCTCCACTTGCCTTTTTTCTTTGCTTGATCCATGTTTGGCATTTTCCTCCCTACCTCGTTCACTTAAAAGTGACATAAATTTGTGTGTAAGCTTATTGACAGTGCAATCTCCTTTTTTTTTTTTGGTAAAAGAAAGGGGAGGTGTAATGCTGGCTTGTTAATGCTTTTAGATAAATTCACGTGACAGCTGTACCTACATCAATTTTTCCTCCTTTACCCCAAAAATTTCAAACAGCCCTGATTTTGCTTTCATACTGCCTCTATGCAGCACTTTACACTAAGGGTAAGACACAGGCAAGCCTGCAAAATTGATGTTTTCACTTCTTGCCAGATTTTCTAACTAAAAAAGGTTTCCTCCTGGCAGTTCTATCTCCAGATATTACCACCCCATCTCCTAAAATCGTGAAAGCCCCTGTATATTTGATATCTTGTGGACTCTCATCAGGTTTCAAAGGGAGATTATATTCGCTGGGCAGGTTGTCGATAGAACATAAAATATGAATGAAATTGTAATTTTATGGCAGATACCGTAGCTGTAACTGTCACAAACACTCTGTATCCTCAATAGCCAGATGAAAAAACAGTCTCTGAAAACATTTGATTGACTTTTTTTTCCAGTTAAGCCAGGAAAAAATCGTCAAAATTATGAACATGGTGAAAAATAAAGAAGTGAGCATTGAAAGAGCTTTGCATTTGGCACAGAAAGAGGTGTACGCTGAGAAGGTAAGGTCACTCCTTTGATCTATTTTGCAAGACATTCAAATGTATGCGCATGGTCTGGGAAGCCTGTTTGTCTGTATTGCTTTCAAAGGTGCAGCTCCAACTTTTGCAAACATATACATTCCAGTTTATAACCAAATATGTCAGGTACCAATGGCTAATGGTACCTGTATCTTATGTAATGGATATCCCATGTAGATGCTGCAGCTACACTGGTGTCTCTACCTGGATTAAGTAGTTTAAATATAGACCAGGTATGTCTACATTCTGAGTGCAGCATCAAGTACTGTAACAATAAATGTAGGGCAAAATCCTTGGGCTGATACCATGAAGCACCTCAGGAAAATGATGGATCTAATCTCTGAGGGGCCTTCTAGGGTTGAGTTGTCCTTGGGGCGTGACTGGTCAGCATAAGAGGGTCTGACAACTCAGCATCCTACATGGCCACAAGAATGACTGGCTACAAAGTGCAAGCCTTGGCCAGTGTGATTTCAATTCTAACATTGCCTATGGTTGGCTCTGAACTTCCATCAGGCAAAAGTCGAATCTGTGTAGAGGTGGCTTAGGACTGTTTTTGGATCCTACAACAACATAGCTTTGCTGACCATAGGTCAATGAGACCAAGCGGTCTAGTCCAGAGATTTCTTCAGGATCTGATTGAGACGCAAAAATTTAATTTTTCTGCTGCTAAAGCCTTAATCTCTTCACTGGCAATCAAAAGTGTTTCATTAGCATCTTTCCATTTTATAGAAAACATTGAAGTTATTTCCCAAGAAAAGTAGAAGTTGATAATACTGAGTGGAAATGGTTTGAGAAAGAGGAGTACGTTAATTGTGTACATTATTACATTGGCTTTGTACTCCTCTCGGTTAACCCTGCCCAGTATCTCACTCATTGCAATCTCTGTCCATCATCACCATGGAAGTGCCAGCTGAGAATTCTTTGGAGAAATTTTCACTATCTATTTCCCCTTCTGCTCTGGATTTTTCAACAAGCCTCCCCACGGGAGCACAATCTGGGTTTTTTTGTTTGGTTGGTTTTTTTTTTTTTTTTTTTTTTTTTTTTTTTTGTTTTGTTTTGTTTGTTTGTTTGTTCATTTGTTTTTAACCTCAGGAGCTGATAGAGATTTTGAGGTAAACCTGGTGCTTTTTGGAATTTTCAAAAATAACTTTCTGAACTGCATATTAACTTCTTGACTGGAAAGAAGTAGAAGGAGAAGCAAAAATAAATACTAATAAAAAAGCAGCACAAGTTTTGCAAAAGGGCTGTAGTCAACAAGAATATTAAACTCAGCAGAGTAAGACTACATGGAAATATATTCTCAGAATAAAAAGAAAAAGGTTTCCTTTTCTATTTCTGCCACATTAAAGTTTTTGTGATGGCTAATTATTAGAACTAAATAAAATTTAATATAGCTGGATCATGACCTTCCCTTCCCTGCATTTTCCTGAAGATTATAAAATTAGCCATTTTCCACGCACGCAGTGTAGCTGCTGTAGGGGACCAGATAACAAATTGTATTCCCTCACATAATACCAAGGAGCAAAGATCTTACATTTTACTGCACCATATTGCAGGGTCTGTAAATATTTCTCTTTAAAGTTAGATATGGTTCTTGTTTGCTGCTTAGCCCATTTAATAAACTGCTTGTACTTATGTGTTGTGAAATGTGTTTTGTACAATTCCATGGGCTCTGCTCTTCCCTTCCTGTCTTCCTGCTTTCTGCTCTGCCTTTCACCTTCCATCCCAATCTGCGATCCCTTCATTAGTTCAGCAGGAGTTGTGGATATTTTGTGCTTGTGAAAATCAGGTCAGGAGGATGCTTATATGTATCTTCTGCAAAGCCTCCAGTGCTGTTTGAACACTGTTCGCTGAGGGAGATTTCAGCTGAAAACATGATCGGGTCTGAGTGGACAAAAATTAGCAAAGTGTCGGACATACTGTTGATTTCTGTTCTGTTTTTCAGGATTCACAGGATTTGCTAACCAGCTCACAATTTAACTTCATTATCTACAAATACAAACACTATCGGTGGCAGAAACGAATTTTGCAGGTAACTTTAAAAATTCTCACTTTTGAAGCAATTTATAAAAAAAAAATACAGGATGCTTCGGTTACTTGGTAAATGCTATGAAATAGGTTGCTGAACCACAAGATGTTTTAAGCTATCAGAGAGGTATAAGATACTGAACAAACCTTTTACACCAAAAGTATTCTGGGGGTAATATCTGAAACTCCCCTCTACTGAGTGCCTGGGAGGGCTGTAGAATGCATTAATGATCTAAGAAGTTATTTCATCTCTAAAAAACATGATTAATCACAAAGATGTTTGATTATAATAGATTCTGCCTGGGAGTTGTTTTTCTTAGTTAGCAATAGTAAATATATACAAGTGATGTAGACAAATATCTGTCCCTTTTGACAGGACATCACTTCAACTGCGCTCTCTAAAACCTTGGGGAGAAATGTTCCTGGGGATACTCAGAAGGTTCATTTGGCAGGCTATGCATTTCATCTCTGGTTACTCTGTCCTGTGAATTTTTTTTTTTGATGCTATGAACCCTGACGGCTTTATGGAGTTGCACGATATTAAAGCAAACTTTGGTCAATAACACCTGATGGTGATTTCCTGATGCCATGAAGTCAGTGACAAAGATTTCGCATTGTTTCCAGGAACTTGGATTTCACTGAATTTTCCCTGGAGTTTGGACAAAATTTCATAATGAGCAAGTCCACATCATACATGCTACTAGAGGGTGTTTTTTTTTGTTTACTACTTCTTAACTGTAGAAAGTATAATCTCCTTATTTCCCTTGATATCCACCAGTTTTTGAAATTAAAAGATAATTTGTTTAGACATAAAGTTGATGGAAAGATGGAGAAAACTGTATTAGCTGTGGAAGTTACCAGTCTGGGCATCTGGAGTAGTTTAATTCCAGTTCTCTAGTTACCGGCAGCCTTCAAAAGTCAGAGATGATAATGAGAATGGTTCTGCTGTGGAGGTTTCCTGCTATAAACAGAACAGAGGGAAAGGCCGCGGTGTTAGCATTTGGATGGCGCGGTCTGCACTATAAGAATGAAAGACGCCAAGAATCATTTGTGACCCAAGGTAAATATCTAACTCAGACGAGATCTGAGGCTCTTCGGAGTTTGTCTTCTCTGTGGGCTGTGTTCTCTGAAGCTGGGCAGTCAGATAATATTCACACCTTATTCTGTCAACAAAGCTGTTCCTGCTGAGCAGGGACAGACGTATAGCACAGATACTGGAATCTGTCTGTACCAGTGTGTAACACTGCAAATACAGATCGAGCAGTAGAAGAAGAATAATCTTATTTTGAAGCAAACAATTTTTAATTATTATAGCTGTGAAAGAAAAATAAAATAAATTTATTTGCTGTTATCATTGCTTCCTTCATCTATATGTACGCATATGTGTATATATACATACTGACAAAAAGATTGTGTTAGATAAGATCTAAACCAAAACATAGTAATATTTGTATCAGAAAGTAGTCTCTCAGTACTATCCTTTTCTCCTCACACAGAAGTGGCTATTACAAAAATAACCATCTTCACTTCATTTTAGTACTGGGGCATAGGTTGAAGCAGTTAGTAATTGAATCTGTGCTGAGATGGTCGCGCCGTTAGTTTGTGCTACCACTACTGCTGAATGGGAAGTTTTTGCACTGAGTTGTAGAAGACGAGGAGAACTTAAAAGGAAATAATATTTCAGGGTGATAAATTGATGCACATTCATCAAAAGAAATAGGGAAACACAGTTACAATGAGTATCTGTTTGTTTTGTAACTAAAACAAATATAGTACAGTATCTTGATGATGGAATGTAATTTTTTTTTTGTTTGTTTGTTTGTTTTGTTCTATTCGCTGGCAAGATAGATACATATTCTAAGCTGGTCCTTTATCTTAATGCCCTTGCATGGTAATATTGGGGATGCTGTCTTTCCCTTTCAATGAAGAGCAGCGATGGAGTGAAGTAATGAAGAACTTTCTATTCCAGATTGATTTCAACTCAAGGACAATTTTTAACATTGAGAAAGGAATTATTAAGAAACAGTTTCCTTTCTCACAAGTCAAAGCCTGTGAAGATACTGAAAGGAGGCGCTTCAACATTGTGTTTCATGGGCGACAAGATTATGAGCTGGAAGCAGTGTCTCTTGATGATAAAAGGAAGGTAAGTTTTTACAATGTCATAGACAGATTGCTATAAATAACAGCTAATGTTATGGTGGTACCCAGTAGGTCGCAATCATAAATGGGAATTGTTATGCTGTGCATTGTGCAAGCAAAGAAGTAGGTATGTCTTTATTCTGTGTATGTTCATACATAGAACAAAGGGAATGTGAGTTCAGGATAAAGTTTGGCCTTAGGATTTTGCCACAGTTCACTAGGACTGAAGATGTAAAGCCAGCTCAAGACGTGAGAGGAAAGTGGATGCATTTTTTCAGCTACACCTTGAATGTAACTGGTCTGATATTGTATTAAAACAAGCAAACAGAACTGTCAACATGAACAGCTGAATCTTATTTGAAATTTTCTAAGCAGTTTTTTCTATATATAAGCTATTTATTCAAGCACATGCTTTCAAGAAGAATGAATGGGGTCATCCTGATGCTGTGATATTCATCTTTTACCATCAAAATACACCGGAATGATAAAATTATGAGAGGAAGACAGCCTAGGTACAATGAAATATTTGCTTAATTAAATGATTCAGTGTTGAAAGATTTTGTATGAACTGTTTCATTTTGAGGTCCTCAGCTTCTTTTGAGTTCTTGGTTCAATTAAATATTCCAAGTAGTTAGTGTAATTAGGCTCTACACTGAAACTTGAGAAGCTCGAGCTGTGACATCAGCACAGGCTTTTCACCTGAATGCAGACATCCCAAGTGTTCAGGGGTGATCAAGTCTTGGAGCTGGTGTCATCCCACTGCTGAGGCGCTGAAGCCAGCTGCACAATTTAGGTTCAGGTACAAACTCTCAAAAAGCACAGAAAACTTCTGCTGTTACCCATTTTTACGGGTCTTTTTGTAAAGGGATTCATCCCTTCTGAAACACAACGGTTCACTCCGTGTGCAGAAACTTTTATTCCAGATGAACAGCACCTCATGGTTGATTAGCTAAATTTTCAAAATAGATTACATTTAGCAGAAGAGCTCAAAGAGGCACATGCATTCTGTGCTAAGAACACTAAAATCTGTCCCTGTATAACAATGAGAGCATTTTAAATTCACACTTGCCTTAATCAATTGTATTTTCAACTGTAGGCAAGCCTTCGTTTTCCTACTGGGTTCGTTTGAGATTTCAAGCTTGAACTGAGCCGAACAGCAACTTTGTCCTAGGCTACTTTGTGTATGAATAAAAAAAGTAAAATTATATTTTACAGTAACCCCTCCAGAATAAAATTATATTCTCCTTACACTGACAGCTTTAGAACTGTGGGCATAAAACCAAATTGCAGTTAAGTAGTTTAGGATCATAGAAAGACCTTATTTACTTTACATTAATTTATGCTACCTATTTGCTGCTTATAGTATTGTCTGTCATTTTTATACTTGAAAAATACACCTATTAATGTCTTATTCAAGAGAATTAACATGGAAAATGTACTTTCTCTGCTGCCACTTATTATATAGATAGTGTACCTTCTGAGCAGAGTTATTCAGAGCAATTTGTTCAAGAGACCAACAGATTCCTGCTCTGGAAGACCTGTAGAATGTGATGTGATACATGAAGGACTGCTGGATTTGCAGCAAAACACTGTTACATCCACTGAATGGGTGAAGTACGAACTGCACTTTCGTAGACCTCTGGGCTGTTAAAATTTCTGATAAATTCTTTAAGATTTTAATTTGCTGATAAGAATTAATAATTTAATTACTTTTAAACTTTAAAACTTAGGTGTGAAATCTGCATGAGATGAAAAAAATTGAAAATAACTGTTAATGCAATAGTGGTACCCAACAAAATGCATTTCTGATGTGTGCTAGAGACTGCTGTGTGCATTAGATGGTAACGGTGCTTATAGTGATTTTAACGGTGGGACTTCTTTATGTTTACCTCTTTACTTTTTACTGCATTTTTAGTCATAAGGAAAAGGAGAAAAAGACTGGCAAAGCAGGAGTATAGGTGTCCTGCTAGAGAACATTGACTCTCACTGGCCAAATGGCTGCCCCAGAATTTGTAATTAATTCTTGTAATGTTCTGAACTTCCCTCTTGTGAGGGTGACCAACCATGGAGTGGTGGTTTCAGAGACAGGAATCATTATTCAGTAGGAAATGGACTGCTACCACCATTTCATTCAGCTCCTAAACCATCACAGATAAGCATGACTTCTGCTTGTTCTATTACTGAACTAGCGAACCAGCCACAACGATTTTACAGAGTTTGCTACCCATCCTACAGACAACCTACCCTTCCCCTGAGCCAGCTTCTAAAATACCTAGAAATTGCTTACACTATCAAAGGAGAGAAAAACATCTGTCTACCAAAAACTAATAAAAAATCCCTTAACACTGTAATTATCTGCACAGGACAATTATCTCAAAAGACTTCACAGTTCACAGAAAATGATTTTAATTATTTTTAAAAGGCTACCACTGTATGTCTTGTAAACACTATCCTCAAGTGTGTCCCATGATTTGTCACCTTGTAACATTTAACAAGTTTGTTAACAAACAAAAATTGATTTTTATTTATCTTGTGAAGCAAAGCCCTTGTTGTTTTCTTCTTGATATTAATCCTTGCTTTTCTTTGGCAAAGTAAATAATGGTGGAAACATCTGGAGATCCGGTTAAACTATAAGTCCCTGCTTTAAAGAAAGGAGAGATCAATATAACTGCCAGCTCCATTAAACAATTCTTATCACTTTGCCTGTTTATGTGGGAATAGATGCAATTTATATTTTGTGTTTAATTCTTCTGGAGCAGCTAAACTTATTTAAATTCCTCATAGAACACCTTAATCAACTAGCCACACCTTGAAGAGAGAGTGGAGAAAAAGAAAGGTCTAATAGAACTGTCAGAATGATAAAGAAATGCAGTAACCCTCAAGAAAAATGAGAATGCAAATGCTTAAATAAGAATAAAAACCACATACAGTAAAGCCCCACTTGTTGGTGAGTGTAGGGCCTTTGTTATAAGCAGCAGAGCAGAATCCTAGAAGAGGGTGAAGCAGAACATTATGCTCTATTAGAAGCTGTGTAAGGGCAGACAATTGGTGCTAGAATTAATTTGTCATTTAAATAGGTAATACCCACGCTTTGGCACAGTCATTTCTGATGGAAGCCCTTGAGGGCAGAGTACTTTGACTCCTTCCTGACAAGTGACTCGCGGGAATGAGGGGAGACCAGAATCAGTCCTCATGGAGTAAGAGCATGTGCAGAGGCTTTTCCAAGAGAGGGAGAGTTATTGGACTATAAGGTTGGGCACTAACTTATATTATGGTGACTTGTTTATAGCTTGGTGGCAGTAAAACCTGGAAGACACGGAAACTCTGAAGTCTCATCATATTATACACTGCTGAGTGTGAATTCCTTTAAAAGCTCATAGTCCAGAAGACCCACCATTGCAAACAAACAAAAGGAATAAATAGAGTGGGAGGGACAGAGGGTAGCTAACAAACTAACAGGACATGTGTGATTTCTTTGATGGACAGATCTTCTTAGTTCTCCTCAGGCATGGTAGGCTGGAAGTTCATCATTTATGTCACAGTCTACTTACATGTCAGATGAGAATAAGAAGCCCTCACCTTAAAGGCTTTATGTGTTAGTATTGATACTTTTTGAGTGTTCCATGGAAGATACTATAAAATGTGGAGACTTATTTACATTAGAAAATGCTTTAACAAAGGCAAGGCTTGTGCAAATAAGTAGTCCGTGAATAATGAAGTGTATCTCCATTCCTTGTCCTTCAGGTACTTGGTGCAACTACGTGAAGGAGAATTGACTCTATATTGCATAGGGCTGGGAGGAAAGAACAAGACCACAGACCCTGTAACAAATACTATTAATTTGTCAAGTGGTAACGTGAGTGTCAACAAGGAGAACGGATGCAGTACCTTTTCAGTTCAGACCAAAGAACACAATTATTTGTAAGTATAGTTGGTAATTAATAATTTGTTAAAGCAGAAATACTGAAAACAAGGTCAAGCAACAGAGAATCTCAATGTCCCAGAGCAAAACACAACAGTGGAGAAATGAGGCCATCAGAATTATATAGATTGCCCCTCCCATTGCTCTGCAGTGATTTGGTGAGTATTTTAAGGAGGAATCCAAAGTACCATGTTGTGGTATCGATAAGATACATTGAAGTACTGCCCACAAAGACTTGTCTAGTTGTCATGTCAGGAGCCATTGAAGAGCTGTATCATTCAGCCTGACAGGACAGATGTGGGAACAGGTTCTGACTAGCTCGTGTAGCAAGCACAGTAAGACGTAGCACATTGTTCACCTTCCCCCAAGGTGGAGAAGAGGAATTACGAGGGAACTGCACCACAAAGTCAATATATGGCAAAACTTCAGCTCTCTAACCTTAGACACATAAGCAATTAACTCTGTCTGAAAAGGTCAGAGTCAGCAGCACTGGGCTCCTTTGACAAGTAAAGCTACTGAACATAATTCTGCTTAAATAAGAAATATCTGTGGCTATGTTAGTCAGCATGTTATTTACACTTCCTTGCGTTTATATATGACATTCTTAAATTTCAGGTTTCGAATACCCTTCACTGTCCAAAACAACAGGACACAGGATGTTAGCAAGCTCCAGAACGAATGGGTGTCTCTCATAGAAAGGCACTGTCAGCTGTGCAAGGCTGCCCCACTGCCCCAGGAGGTGCAAGGGTGCACCGAACCTGATTATGAGGATTTTACTGTACCTCTGAGCGAACAGAAAGAGGAGACCCTCCACTTCAGTGTGAATTCTGCTACAACCAGTCTGAACCTGTCTTCAAGCCCCAAGACAAAGCCTGCAGAGGGGGAAGCAGCCCTAGCATCACCATCTCTTCCACTGCCCATAAGTAAGGCAGAGGTACCGCCAGCCCCACCTGCAATCCCGCAGCCCTGCAGCCTTTCTCCTTCAACAAAGAGAACGAAAGCCTTTCACTGGGATGTTGTTCCTTGCGATAAGGTGAGGATGAAACTGATGGTAGCTGTTAAAAGAAAAAAAATATTGTAGCCTATATTACATGTATAATTATCATAAGAGTACAGCTGTGCCACAAAACAACCTGGATGCCCTTCTCTAGGTTTGGATGGAACAAAATGCCTCTGTTCTTTTGGCTTTTTGTTTACCCTGTCACTCCTATATTTTTAGATTCCAAAATCTGTCTGGGGATCATGTGACCCGTGCAAGAAAAAAATAGATGTATCCAGACTCTGTGATCAGTTCCAGATCCAGGACATGGCAGTATTTTCGAGCAACGAACATTCAGTGAATCAGCACATCATGTTAGATCAAAAAGTTGCACACAACTTCAGTAAGTGTATTAATAAGAACTGTGTACTGCTATCTGGAAGCCCGGGGTGAGCACTGCATGCATTTTCTATTTGTACTTTCTGCAACAGAAAGGCAATGAGACAAGCTTGTGTTTAAATAATCTTTTCATTCAGTGCTCCTTTACTCATTTATAAAAATAGATCTCGTGGCTGAGTTGCTCTAAATGTGGTCCTTAATGATGTACAGTAGAAGCACCAAGCTTCTCCTCTTGTACAAAACATCTGGATGTGCCATTGAGCTGCAATGCTGTTGTCTTAGGGCATACATGTAAAATCACATATGACACCTATGAAATCAATGTTAAGACTCTGACTTCAAAGCTTCTCAAATTTTGTGGGCAGAAACAGCTTGGTAGCCAGAACTTTGAGTTCTGTGCTCAGTCTTTCTCCTACATTGAGTTCAAGAATATTCATGTAGGTGTAGATGAGTGGGTGTAAGAAGCCTCTGAGGCAGCTACAAGCCAGGTCACAGGAACTCTCTTGGCCTTTCTCTGGCTGATAGCTTAGACTGTGGACGGCTGTCTTGAATGATCATGAACAGGATCCTTCCCTCTCACATCCCAAGTATGATTCTGCCAAAGACCTGACCTAGAATGGTCTTTCACAACTAATGAAGCAGGTCAACATACAGTTCTGGTCTTACTAATAAAATGATGTAAAGGTCTTTCAATTACTTTGAGAAGTGGTAGATATTAAAGGAGCAATAGTAGTTGTTCTTCAAAGACCACTTTGATTTCTACTACAGCTTTCCAAAGAAGTTCTATAACCTAGAGGTATTTTAAGAAATGTTACATGTGTGAAGAACTTGGGGCAGTTAATTTTGAAGTTTTAATGATTTAATCTTTATGATTATTGGTAAGAAATAATATATTTTGGAGATAATGTAAAATTTTAATCGGGAACTGTAACTGGAGATAACTTGTTGGAATTATTGCATCCATTTACAAACAATTTGAAGGGTTAAAAGGAAGTGGGTGATATGAAAGGGCTGTTGCAGATAAAAAGAATCCTATAATAGTATCTCTTATCTACTAAATTATTGCAGTTTCTTTGAGGAAATTTTTCTTTTGGTTTGCAAATGGGAATATTCTTCCTTTTGATCCTGTTCCTCTTACAACTTTTTTTCATTGAGACATTCTACATCTGTTTCTTAATCTTAAAGTCCCATCAGTGAGATTTTTGGCATGTACTTATTATAATGGACATTACTTAGATCAAAAGTTAATTTGATCCTGAGAATTCTGATTAATCTTCCTGCAAGTGCTTCAAACCACAGTTCTTAAATTAACAAATAAAGAGATGAAGCTCAAAAATGCCAGTAGGTTAAAATTTCTTGAGAATTTGAGTGAGTTTCTGAACACAAGAGAAAAATGAGAGTTCTGAAAGAAGATCTACACACTAAATTGAAGCCAAATGTATGAGAAAATGCAAATAAAAGCTAAGTTATCTAGTGGATTCTTGTAGACAAAATGAAATTCTGCCAAGTAGAGAACAGATAGAGAGGGACAAGAAAAACATCCTCAGATTTCCAATGGAAAAAATTTGGGAGACACTACAATGTATATGTTAATCCAAGACACTACAACGTATATGTTAACCCAAGGATCCAGAGGGTCAAACTGACTTAGGAGCCAAAATACCAGGTTCTGTGACTTGATTGGTGCCTGTTTCTCTTTATGAGATCCAGTTTCTCATATATACAATTCTTATTTTGCCTAGGGAAATACTTTGGGAAAGTTTGATGACTAGAATGTATTCAGTGGCTAATTTTAACTACTGAAAATGTTCAAGAAAATGTTAAATCCTTTGTAGACAAGTTGTGAAAATTTTAAAATCACCATTTTACTATGAGTTATTCACTCTGTTACGGTCTGTAGACATCACCACATCTGAAGACACACAGGGTTCAAAAGGCGTAGAGAAGTAAAAGATATAAGGCATAAAAAGCATAAGAAGGAAAAAGGGAAGATTCTGCTAGGCTCAGCACTAAAGCTAGATCTTATAACAAAATTAAAAGGGTGGAAAGTGTGTCAGAGGAAGAATAAATGATATACAGTCCATTGGCCAACAGTCTCCTAAGAACAATTAATAGCTGGTATGGGCCACAGCAGGTTCCTATACTCTGAAAAACTGTTCCTTTTTAGAATTGGAGGAAAAAAAAAAGTAAAACATACACATCCATAATGAATTCTCCTTTCCAATCCTCTTATGCTGCTTGGAGGTGTTCTGTCATAGCAGAGACTCATAGCAGGACAAGTTTCATGCCAACATGGAGAAGCACTTAAACCTTTTTGCTTTCTCTGCTGATGCCCTTTGTTCACTTCCTTGTGCTTCCTTTTTTCCTTCATCCTGTCATAACAATGATGGAGACAGATGGAAATTAAAGAATAACTGACAAGACAAAGTGGTCCTTTTGGGAGCAACAGCATTACAAATGGTTCTTCACCTGTTTGGGGAAGGGACTTTTTATTTCCATTTTCCTATCATAGTGCATATCATGAGCCAGCCCCATGTCAGCACAGAAGTCTTAAATGTTAAACTCTTAGTCAGATTTTAGAATACCAGGTGGTGTGGAAGAAGTGAGCATTTCTGTTTCCCAGGTTGCTTTCATTTTAGGAGTAATTTTTCTTGCATGGACTCTAAATACCTTCTTTTGAACCCTGGAAATTAAACAAAGCAAGTAAACAAAATAAAAACAAATGCAAAATTTAATTTCTTTGACCTTCAAAATACTATGACGTGCCAATACATTGTATTGTTGTTTGGAAAAAAATATTTTGACTGTTGAGCTGAGTACAAGAGAAATATATATGAGCAAGTACTGTGTACCTTCTGATAACAGTATCTTGATAGTTCTGTCTTAAGCATTGACTATGTTCTGACAGGAGTATATTTTTGCTTGACTACTGATATATATACATAAAGAAAAGACTAAGACTGACTTTTTACCTTAACATAAGCAGCTACTAAGTATTTTGGGTTTTTTTCTTTTCTTTTCTTTTTTTTTTTTTTTTTTTTTTAAATCTGGAAAGTAAATATGAAATGTTTTGGTGATTTTTCCTTCCCTTGAGAATTTTCTTCCAAGTAATCTAAGGATAATTTTCCTCCAGATATTTTTCTTAAAAGCTTCCGTATAAAACCAAGTGAGCTGAAAGAAAAACTATACATTATACATGAAGAGAGCGGTGGACTTACAGATGAGCAGATTGCAGCACTAAGAAGGTAATTTTTGGGCGTTCAATTATTTGTTTATAATATAGGCTACCTTTTGGGCAAGGCATAATCTTCCACAAATAATGTGAAATTTGGGAAAGATGCTACTGAGGCATAGAATCTATTCTGGCTGTGAATAGAATATTAGGGTTGCACACAGAAATCTTAGTCCTTGCAACTGAGATTTTAGAGTACACCCGCAAAATGTCACTTTTCCCATGTTGTGTAGGAAAGGGGATTGCAAGAAATAACAGCAAATCTTACATGGTTTTGTGAACTAGTTACAAGGAGCAGAGTTAGTAAAATAATAAATTGTGGCAGTGAGCAGGTGTAACTTGATGAGAAAACTTTACAACATCTCTTACTACAGCCTTACCATCTATTGTGGGATCAGAAAGGAAAGATTTAAAATTGATTTGGAGAGGAGGAAGGCAGACAAGTGTTAAAGGAGCTTCATGAGATGATGGGATGTTAAGAATATCAGTATTTCTGAGTGGCAGAGATTTGTGGGTTTAAAGCAGAATCCAAATTTCTCTATCTTTGAAGTTGAATTACTATATTGAGAAAAATAGATTTCAGGAGTGTAAGCAAGCTACTGCCCATTGTACTCGAAGAGCAGGTTAGGGATCATCTAAGGAACCTGAAGGTGCACAAGTCCATGGGTCCTGATGAGATCCATCCACGGGTCCTGAGGGAACTGGCGGATGAAGTTGCCAAGCCACTGGCTATCGTATTTGAGAAGTCGTGGCAGTCTGGTGAGGTCCCTGATGACTGGAAGAGAGGGAACATAACCCCAATTTTTAAAAAGGGGAATAAGGAAGACCCAAGTAACTACAGGCCGGTCAGCCTCACCTCTGTGCCTGGCAAGGTCATGGAGCAGATTCTCCTGGAAACCACGCTAAGGCACATGGAGAGCAAGGAGGTGGTTGGTGTCAGCCAACATGGCTTCACCAAGGGCAGATCACGCCTGACCAATTTGGTGGCCTTCTATGATGGGGTGACGGCATCGGTGGACAAGGGACGAGCAACTGACATCATCTACCTGGACTTGTGCAAAGCTTTTGACACTGTCCCGCATGACATCCTTCTCTCTAAACTAGAGAGACATGGGTTTGATGGACGGACCACTCGGTGGATAAGGAGTTGGCTGGATGGCCGCACTCAGAGAGTGGTGGTCAATGGCTCAATGTCCATGTGGAGACTGGTCACGAGTGGCGTCCCTCAGGGGTCCGTGCTGGGCCCGGCCCTGTTCAACATCTTTGTCGGCAACATGGACAGTGGGATAGAGTGCACCCTCAGCAAGTTCGCCGACGACACCAAGTTGTGTGGTGCCGTCGACACACTGGAAGGGAGGGATGCCATCCAGAGGGACCTTGACAGGCTGGAGAGGTGGGCCCATGCCAACCTCATGAAGTTCAACCAGGCCAAGTGCAAGGTCCTGCACCTGGGTGTCATGGCAATTCCAGGCACAAATACAGGCTGGGCGGGGAATGGATTGAGAGCAGCCCTGAGGAGAAGGACTTGGGAGAGCTGGTGGATGAGAAGCTCAACATGAGCTGGCAATGCGCCCTTGCAGCCAAGAAGGCCAACCGCATCCTGGGCCGCATCAAGAGAAGCGTGGCCAGCAGGTCGAGGGAGGTGATTCTCCCCCTCTACTCTGCCCTGGTGAGACCCCACCTGGAGTACTGTGTCCAGTTCTGGAGGCCCCAGCACAAGAAGGACATGGACCAGCTGGAGAAGGTCCAGAGGAGGGCCACGAAGATGATAAAAGGGCTGGAGCACCTCTCTTATGAGGACAGGCTGAGAGAGTTGGGGCTGTTCAGCCTGGAGAAGAGGAGGCTCCGGGGAGACCTGATAGCGGTCTTCCAGTACCTCAAGGGGGCCTACAAGAAAGATGGGGAAAGGCTGTTTAGTAGGGCCTGTTGCGATAGGACGAGGGGTAATGGTTTTAAAATAGAGGGGGGTAGATTTAGATTAGAAATTAGGAAAAAATTTTTTACGATGCGAGTTATAGAACACTGGAACAGGTTGCCCAGAAAGGTTGTGGAGGCCCCATCTCTGGAAACGTTCAAGGCCAGGCTGGATGAGGCTCTGAGCAACCTGATCTAGTCAGGGATGTCCCTGCTCCTTGCAGGGGGGTTGGACTAGATGACCTTTGAAGGTCCCTTCCAACCCTAACCATTCTATGATTCTATGATTCTATTGGCATGTGAAATTTGTAGGAACTGGATTGTATCTCTGAATAGTTTAAGACTGTCGTAGTTCAGCCCCGATCGGGACCAGACTATGCAGTCTCTCTCTCACTCCCCCCACCCTCCGAGAGAATAGGGGGAGATGATATAAGAAAAACAGCTCAAGGTTTGAGATAAGGACGGGGAGAAATCCTTAAAGTTACCGTCACGGGCAAAACAGACTCGACTTGGGGAAAACTATTCATTTATTTCTAAAATTAGCAGGAGAATGAGACAGGGAACAAGATAACCTCCCCCCACCCCTCCCTCTTCCCGAGCTTAACATTATCTCTACTACCTTCCCCTCCCGAGCGGCACGGGGGGGGAAAAGGGAATGGGGGTCGCGGTCAGTTCATCACGCGTTGTTTTACGCCGCTGTATCATCGTCGGGGGAAGAACTCCTCGCATTCCTCCTCTGCTCCAGCGTGGGGTCCCTCCCACGGGCCACAGTCCTTCGAGAAACTGCTCCGGCGTGGGTCATCTCTTCCACGGGGTGCAGTCCCTCTAGAACAGCTGTCCCAGTGGGCCCTCCACGGGCCACAGCCGCCTTCAGGCCTCCATCTGCTCCGGCGTGGGGTCCTCCACGGGCTGCAGGTGGATCTCTGCCCCTCCGTGGACCTCCATGGGCTGCAGGGGGACAACCCGCTCCACCATGGTCTTCACCATGAGTTGCAGAGGAATCTTGGCCAGGAGCCATATTACTCCTCCCCCTCCTTCTTCACTGACCTTGGTGTCTGCAGCCGTTCCTCACAACAGGCTGGCAGATGCCTCTCAGGATCTTTTTTACATCTTATTCACTTCTCATCTCCTCTCCACTTCTTGCAGCCGGGCCGGGCCGAGTTGGGCCCAGTCGGCTGCCCGGTGGGAGGCCAGAGGGTGAGGCCTGCAAGGCCCATGAGGCTCGCGCCTCCCCCTCTCTGCCCCCCGCTCAGCTGCTTCACATCTTCTCCTCCTCTTTTTCCTGTTTTCCCCTACTTAAATACGTTATTGCAGAGGCGTTATCACGGGACATTCTGCTACCAATTGGCTCGGCCTTGGCCAGCAGCAGGTCCGCCCTAGGCCCGGCCGAGTCCACTGAACAAAGGGGAGCGACTTCTAGCAGTTTCCTACAGAAGCTACCACCTTAGGCCCCCCCTCACTAACAAAACCAGAACAAAGACATAGAAAGAAAGGAAAGAAGTGGGATCCTAGAGTAGTAGCCATTATACATCCCAATCCATGTGTGATACTTGGGCCATTTTGTTAAATATCTTCATACGAAAACTTGATGTGAAACTTTCTTGCTTCAAAATGAGAAAAAAAAAATCTGAGTGTTTTGCTAAAGTGAGCTAGGAAAAAGATGAGCCTGGCAAAGAAAGTGAGGAAGTAAATAACTGATGTTTCTACTTCTTGTGGAATTAGTTTAATTTTGACCTTTAAATCCTTATCCTAATCAGTACATCAACAGTAATGTTAAAGTCTGCAGAATTATGTCTCTACTTAGAAAGTGAACAGGAAGATCAGATGTGTAACACGTACATGAATTAATGCCGTTCTCTGAGATGGCTTGTACAGAGCTTGCCTGAAGTATGAAGGGACATGGACAAGACACTGAGTATTTAAATGTTTTAGATATACTTTCTTTTATATATATACATATATAAGAAAGTGCAGTACTGCAGTTTCTAATTGCAGTGATGAAATTGGTCAGAAGATAACTGCAGTGAAATGTCTTGGACACCGAGAGTGCTCTCCTGGTAGACGTGTGGCTGGAGAACCAAACGGCTGGAGCTGCAAAGTAAGGAAATGCCTCCAGTCCCGCAGCATGGCCGAGTGCTGGGGGTCCAACCAGCCCCGTTTACGACAGCAGCCTCTGCTCGCACCTGGGTTTGAAGAAAAACACTGAACATGCTCTGCTGTTCGAGCCCTAATACAGCACTGCAGATCCAGTCCAGGATCTCCGTGCTGTTGAAATCAGTGTAATGCCCCTGAGATCACTGATTTACAGCATCTGGGCTCTTTGCCATCAGACAACAATAATAATAATAATAATAATGATGGCAATGATGCTTGAAAGATTTTATCTTTTTCTTGAAGATTTCAGAGTCTTCCTTTGATAGCAATAATACTGAGGAAATTTTTCTGGCAATGGAACGTGTAAGCTATATTGGATGCTGCATTGCTATATGCTATATAGGATCAACGATTCTGTTCCTGAGATTCTCATTTATTGCCAAAATCTGGGAATGCAGGTACAAATTGTAGTGAAAGCAAGATAATTTTTTTTCCACTCCAACGATTATTTAAAGTGTTACTGAAATAGATGAGATGCATTTCAGAACTGAGGGTTGGATTTCCAAGGCAGTTCAGTGCCTTACGGCTCCCATTCAGACATCGCATCGAAGGAGCAGACGCTTATCTTGAAACCCAGAAGTCTGTCTTGTACAAGGCACTGTAGTGGACTTGGTACAATAGAAGTATCGGGACACTTAGCACTTTTGAAGACCTTTCCACTTGATTTAGGTGGTGTGGAAAATTTTACCATTGAAACCTGTGGCCTTCAGTTAATTGAGAACCTGTGATCATGACAGGAGTTTAAACAGGAGAGTCAGGCACTGGAAAATTCCTTTCTGTGCAAATTATACCTGTCATACTGTCTAAGCCTGAGCAGGAAGACTAAATTCTACTATTGTAGAATGAAAAATATTTAAAGCTAAAACCAAGATCATAGTCTCCAGATTGTGACCAGAGAGCAAAATGTTCTGCTTGTGTATCCAATGAAGGTTTGTGGAGGTGGTGGAATATTATTAGAAACTTGAGAACTTATTTCCAGAGTTCTGTGAATGATTCTTTATTCTGACGTCTTAAAATCAGTAGCAAAGCACTGTTTGTCTCTATAAACGTAATTTTTCAGAACAGTGGGAGATTTTTTCATTGCACAAATTCCATTAGAGTTGCATTCATGTAAAAAGATATTTATGGAATGCATTCACATATTCTTGTGCTTCCTTTTCCACAGCTTCCATTGTTAATGCTTTAAGCTTTAAACTTTCTAGATAATCTGCTAGTTTCATTTAATATACATAATACATTAAAACAATTTGATGGAATATCAGACTTCCGATTAAATGAAGATATGTGCTGTCAGCTTTAAAAAAAAATTATTTGAATTTGCTTTGAAAGTCAAACTATTTTTCATTATAAATAAAAACCCCTTTCATTTGCCAATAGATAACTGTTATTTTAAAATATGAATTCATTTTTTTTCTTGATGATGAAGGGTGATGAATGGAAAATTTCATAATCAGCTTTAATATAGAATTAATAATTCAAAACTCAGCAATTATTTAATTGAAATGTCATATTAAATTATTGACAACAGTAAAAAAAAAAATCTGTTTGTCCTGTATTTAACATACTAAAATCTTTGATTTATTTTTCCATCTTTGAATCAATTCCCTTACTTTTAATGAAAATGTATATCTATCCCCATGAATGTTTAATCACACATGCTACAAATTTAGTAGATTGTTGGCAGAGAAAGAAGAGAAGATAGGAGACCTCAATATTTATTTAAGATTCTTAACACTCCTCATATGTTAGCTATAACATCGATTTCATTTTTCTTAAGATATCCTATGAATTCCCATAGTGTATCAGTCAGGCAGGAAGATCCCCAAAGGAGGAGAACTGTGGTGGTGTGTTTATTTTTTCAGATGGAGGCATATTTAAAAATGTCAGTTTTCTAAAAATCTGCAGCTCTGGAGTGCTGTGGGAGAATATTCTGTTGCCTTATGCAGAGGGAAGAAAGTCGTGGGTCTGTGTTAGACGCTATCGTAACAAATACGAGAAATGGATGTTGGGTGCAATGCAGCACTTAGACAGAAATGCCATTGCCCACTCTTGTTTAATGGACAATTTAAAAAGTTTTAGAGGTACAGTCGGTTGGACCATGGGACCACTGGTTAATCACACCGCAGCACGAGCCTGCTCTGTTTTTGTGCTAGTTTTTCAAAGAAGTTATTGCTGCAGAGAAGCTGAGCCAGCATGGCCACAACTGCTCAAAAAGTGTATATTGTTTGTAGGTGCTTTGTAAAATTTGTCAGATATATTCATCCAAGCAATGAAAACAAAGCACGTATGTTTCAAGCACAGAATTAATGAACCTCTTTGGAAATTATGGCCTTAACTCCTCTGTCGCATGGTTTTACCTTTTCCAAAATAGCCCATGCCCATTGTAAATGGTCTGTAGACCTGCAGGTGAACACTACTGGCTGATATTTTCAAGCCTTATGTATATATAAGCATTTCCAGATACCCCGATATATCTGCAGATCATTTTTGCTTTCTGTTGCACAGGTGGCTTGAATGTCTATAAAGTTCCAATAGTTAAAGAATCAATATGCGATACGTAAACCACATTAAACAGTAAGAAATTCCGATGCATGGATGGAATGATTGTTTTATGTTACAACAACACAGAATGAAGAGGAAGAAGACATCTAATTTTCATTTCCTGTTTTACAGATACATGCCAACACCAAAAGACGCAGAAAGGTACCTGTCATTCAAGGGGTCTCCTTCAGAGCTGCATGTGGTTGATCAGTTTATGTTAGAGGTAAGAAGGCACAGCATTAAAAGACACCATATGCTATTTCTCACACACTCTTTTAGGTAAAACTACTGTTGTTTGAAACTTAAATTTACAATCTAGCCAGAATCAATATAAGAGGATTTATCTGATGAAGAGTTGAGTCAGGTAGATGTTATGAAGAGAACTGCATGGATCTCTCTGCTTCTCCAAGTCACATGCCCTCCCTTTCCTCCAGAGTGGGAGCTGATTTATTCTGAGTTAGATTTCCACAGTCTTTAATGTAAAATTATATGCATTTAACTATTTTTTTTAACTGTTCCTTTTATGTTCAATTCTATGCAGATGTGTAAAATCCCCCACTTAGGCCAGAGATTGGATCTCCTGCTTGCCATACGTGAGCTCCCTGTGAGCATGAGAGATCTGGAACCTGTAAGTAACAGAACTCCTTCACAGCATGTTTATAATCAAAATCTGCCAGTCGGGGTAGAGGGCTAAGTGGCCTCAATGCAGATGTCAAAGTTGTGTAGTTGGGGAAGTTTTGTTTTGTTTTTATCCTTTTTTAAATTTTTTTTTTCCTATAGCAAAACATCTCTTAGTCCATAATGTGAGCAATTCATAGTCTAATAATCCAGGCAGCCTAGTGTATAAAAAAACCCCAAACATTTCATGGCAGTGTTGAAAAGTAACAAGCAAAAGCTTAAAACAGTTTTTAAAAAAATCTCTATAGGTCATGGCTTTGATAGCCAACGAATTGTAAGTGACATGAAACTGTTTGAGATGGGCTACATCTGAAATACAGTGTCACTATCGGCTGGTGCATTTGCAATACTTTTGGGAATGCAATTAAATTTATTGTGTTTTGTTAATGATAGTATTCCACAGTACTGGTTCAAAACGAAACACACAGGAAAAAAATTGAGACAAATGAGGACTATGATGTGTGTGTATATACATGTATGTGCATTTAATACCATCCTTATCCCACTACGGTTCAAGAAGCAGTTGCTAATGTGTCTGGCAGTGGAACAGACATCCACAAAGGATGGAGAAAAGAACAGGAAAAACTTTTCAAATTTTTATTTGAAGTTGTTAATCTTTTCTCTTTCTTTGGTCAATGATAAGACAGAAGTGAATTTCACCATTAAAATCCAGTTCCTTTTGTGGGAAAGTTCATGCCCCACAAGCTGAAAGAATCAATCTAAAGTCACAGATACTTAGAGCAAGTTCATTCGACCAGCATCTCATAGACATTTACTATTTTCAGACGACTGAAGGAGGCTATTCACCCTAAGGATTACAGCATCAGATTGAAATGTTGCAAACCAGAGTTCAAGTCCCTCTCTGCCTTTTTCAACATGACCTAGGGGTGGGAGGGATGTAAATGAACTGTTCCAGTTTCATGGACTGGTCTTCCTATTTCAAACCACTGTCTTACCTGCCAGAGTTTGTATATGCTTTGATTCAAAACAAAGTATTTGAACACAATCTGTTTCTATGAAAATGTTTCAAAGGTTTCACTCTCATTTTACAAGGGAATGAAAACAAAATTTGAAAGTTCTGCAAGTCCAAGTTGTTATCCTTTGTCTAGCTGTAATTAAAACCATAGTAACAGTGAACAAAACTCAGGAGAGGAACAGATGGAAAATGCTGGGGGGATGCACAGATTTCTGACCCTGCCTGATACAATGCCTCACCTTTGCTGTCCTCCACTGAAACCAAATATTTGAATATTTGGAAGCTATTATATATGCTGTGTGCTTTGAAGGACACTTAATATTAATTGAAGAGCTGATTAGTTGTCTAAGTGTTTTCTTATTTATGCACGCTAACACGTGTTTGTAAATCATAGATTATACACCTAAAATTCTATGGAACAATCTGAATATTGGTTTTCAGCACCCTCTGGGCTGTGATGTGCTATAAGTGTTTTAGCAATGGCTTTCAGCTCTCCCGCATGTTTCATCCTTTCCTTGTTTTTAAATTTGTGTGTTGGTGACTGATGAAGAGAGGTGTGGTGCTAAAAAAAATATACGTTTCCTAATTTAAAACAAAACCACCTCTTGTGTCTATAGCCCTCGAAGGGAGGTGGTTTCCTTAGGAAAATAGAAATTGATACTGAGTTTGATTATAGGAAATTATTTCTTGTGGGGAAACCATGCTAAGAATTTTGATCAGATAACAGTCTTCAGCTGGTATACACAGAAGGGAGGAGGTGAAAGATGGAAAACTTATACCACGCTTCAGGCTATCTGCTTCCCCTGATGCCTGACATTTGGTGCAATCTGGTGCATTCAAACCACTTTTTCTTCAGAAGCGTTTTTAAGAGATGAGGTTGAAGTCATTTTGGCAGGGCTGGTTTGGCAGCCGGAAAGGATGTGGCCTTCATCCGCGGCAGGGTAACGGTGCCAACACCAGCTTTATCTTGGTGGGAGACTTTTCACTGGTGCTTCCCCTGGGCTGTTCCCCAGGGAAGCTGAAAAGGGAGGTATCCATCACCCAAAGTGTGACTCGCTTCAGGTGGGCACGATGAGGCTTTAGACCAAGGGAAGGTATAGGCACTATTGATTTACTCACATTTTCAACTTGAACTGAAGGAAGATTTGTGTCTTTCAGCTAGTAAATCAGAAAATCCAAGCGAGTAAGCAGCTGCAATCCAGCCAGAAATTTGTTGCTGTCTTGGAGTACATTTTAGCCATTGGGAACCATTTAAACGAAAAGGCTGGAAAAGAGAAGGCTAAAGGATTTCAATTGTCATCTTTGACTAAAGTGAGTAAATATTTTTCTTGTCATTAAAATTATCATATTATAAGCTATGTCAGCCATTAATATTAACTCAGTTTTGCCCTGAATGTGGGGAAAAGGCAATCATTTTTAATGAGTAGCTAACATTTTAACATCTGCTCTTGGTTACACTAGAAACAAAATCCTCTTTAGCAATGTATTCTCTAATGTCTGTTATAACAAGATGCATTTCCCCATTTCAGACAGCAGCGCTGGCTGGATGGGGGCATTGTGGTGTTGAACGCACTGTGTTTCTAATGAGGTAGAACATCAAAATGCTGACTGCCTTGATATTGAGATTCCCTGGCTTGAAGAGGCATCTGAGCCGCAGGCCTCTGGTTAGATGCAAGTTTAGATAAATTGTATTTTGCAGTTTTGTGCAGAGCGCTGTTGTATGGGTCCTCTTCATTTCACTGTGGTCAGAGGCTCTAACTACAGCATTTCTTCCATGGTAATTGCACTTTTACGGCACTGGAGTAATTTCTTAGTTGCAAAGGTCTTTTGCAACAAGTGGTACAATGCCATTTTAAGGTAAAGTTTCAAAAGCAGAATGTAAAGAAATTAATGAATTCAAAGGGAGTGAAATTTGCCTGCAACAGTTTTAATGCCCCCATCATTACGGGGGTTGGACTAGATGACCTTTAAAGGTGCCTTCCAACCCAAACCATTCTATGATCATTGCTCTGCTGGATGACTGAACAGGGGATGAAGGTGGCAGTTGTGATCTTTACTCTTTCCCTGTAGAGAACTGCTCTACAAGAAGCATCATCTTGCTCTTAGCTCTTTAACGATCTCTTCACTGACCGACCACTTGCATGATATCAGACTGAGCTTTCCTCTCTTATTTAGAATTTACCAGATGCTGCTGCTGAGCACAGGGTTTCTTCCCCCTCCTGCACCCAACAAGGGAGAGCATCATACTCTTATCCTAAAAAGCAAGAAAGAGATACAGATTTCCTAAGCTGCCTTGTACCTTTAACACTATTGTAAGATATACCTGATCTGTAAATAGAAGAAAGAAGAATTTTTATTTTGTTTTTGTAAAGTATCTTTCCCATCTGGAGACTTTAGTATATGAGTGAGTGATTTATAACTCTAGTGACGATTCCGAGACACAACTTGAGTTTTCTTTATATATAATGGCTGTAATACTGCATCTATCATAATTAAAAATGCCTACAAAATAATTTTCTGCCACAGAGCATCTTCCCAGATTCAATTACAGAACTTTACTATCTCCGTGAATACAGCACACTGCTTTTAAGTGGAAAGGAATAAGGACTGTGTTTGGAGGTCCAAAATGAGTTGCAATTAATTAGGATACCTTAAGTTAAAAAAAGACCCCTGTGAGTAAGAAGACACAAAAGAACAAGGAAGGTCAACGGATATGAAACTGTAAAGCTGATCTTGATCAAGAATGTCTGTGAAATGGCAGATTGGAAAGAAGTTGTTTAATTTAATTATGTTTTCTATTCTTGTCAAATTTACCTGGGAGCTATCAACATCCCTGCTGTTTCTTTTTCTTTTTCTTTTCCTCTTTTTTTTTTAAAGTATAATAGCTCAGTCTGTCAATTATTGCTCTACTCTATTTGCAGTTATCCCTGTTGCGGGGTAAGGAGAGGACATTCACCTTGCTTCATGCCCTTGTGGAACAGATCTTCTTACATGAGCCTGATTTGGCTAAATTTTCTGAGGAGCTGACAGAATTTGAAGCTGTTCCTGATGGTAAGAGGAGGGAGGGGAAAAAAAATATCTACAAATAAAACATGAAGTCCTTCAACTTTTGTGGAAAGTCCCATCCTCACAATATGAATGATGCTTATTAGCATTTTTTTCCCCCTCTCTCTTCCTTTCCAGCTTCCATGAAGGGCCTCAGCGCTGAAGTTGATGGTATGTAAATGTGGTTTCTAAATTCAGAGAAAGATTTTCATATGTTGTGCAGTCATTTGGAACAGGTTTTCATTGCACTTTTGTAGTTTGTAAAGTCAAGTAAAGGTTCAAAACATTGAGGTAAAGTGTTGCTATGGTGATACTTAACCTGCCACATTACTGTGAAGAATTTTTAAAAAAGAAATATTAAAGTGTGTCCAGGTGGTTTAGAAATAGAAAAAATATACTGCCCGTGGTAAATAAAGTTTATCATAGACTACAAATGTTTGGTGATACAAGTGCTCTGTCAAAGTTACAGCTGCAGCGGAGTCTCTGAAAGCAGGCAATGCAGCAGGAGAGAACTTCCTACAGTTCAGTCCTAAAGTTCAATAATTTCTTTGAACCAAACTAGTGTCCTTCTCTAGAAAGGGGTTCAGCACTAGTGAAGTCAACATGAGGGAACAGAATAAAGTTCAAATGTAAGACAGACTTTGAGAGACATTTGCAACTTACCATTGAACAGTATCACAAGGTGACCAGTGAAGACAACAGAATTCAGACTGCACTCTTTGAGAGCTGATAGAGAAGATGTATGAGTGGATGGAAGTGACTTGTATTGTGTTGAAAGTTTATAAAAAATTTGTTTTGAAAATGTGACATGAATGTTGACTTTAACTACAGACCAATACATCTTATTTCAGCCTTTGATAATGTACCTGAATGACAGTCACTCTCAGCTTGTGGTTTGAAAAACCCTTGTGCCTATTCTGCTGGGCTTTGGGAGTCAGCCAGGCATGTAGCTTGAGGCTACCAAAGTGTATTTTTACTCCGTTCCAAGAAATTCCAGTCAACTTTTTAGGAGATGCACGTAACTAATAACAACACTACTTACCTTCAATCACTTGTGTTCTTCAGGGACAATGCTGTTAGCAATTTAAAATCAATAAATATTTTAAAGACAGTTTTGGAAAGTCATGAGTAAAGTGGTACAACAGACATGGTAATAGAAACTGTTGGCTCTATCAAAGGAAAGACAAATTATGGGAATTGGAGGAGATTGACTGGCCTCTTCCCTCTGTGGATTCCTGATGGACCTGGTGTAGATCACTCTTATCTTCTGACTCCCATCCTCCAGGATAGAGAGGGAAAGAGATAGACCAAATTCCACTGAACCAGCCTTTCTCACCATGTAGTTCATGGCACAGCCTGGGGCTCATCTGCTGCAAGTATTGCATGAGCACAAGGTGGGGAAGATGCTAGACTACAGCCTGGCTCAGTGCAGGACCGAGTCCCTGCAGTCAAGGCTATATCCTCTTCTCTCCCCGTTTCACACCATGAGAGGTCCCATGGTAGCAGTCTGATGTAGTGCTTGGTGCCAACTGACAAGATTTTCTTAATTGTTACATAGAGTAGAATTTTTTTTTCTTTTATCTTTAAAGGAACCCTGAACTTTCTGCAGAAAAGCATAGGTTTGAAGAATGTTGTTTTCATAGCTGATCCCAATGCTCAGAGCTAGGAAAGGTCAAATTTATGGCTGCTGCATAACTATACTATCGACCTCTTCATTATTCTGCAGTTGCTTGTGAAGTGATCACATATTACTGTTTTCCATACGACCCATGCCTCTTTTACGATTCCTATTTCAAACCGGAAAGTTAATATTCCTAGGTGAACATATTATAGATATGTATTCTCTTAAATTTTCCATGTCTCCTAAATGAGACATTTGCAGTCCTTTGGACACAACTGCCTGCTAGTGAAATTTATCATTTCCTTCCTCTTTTGTTAGTTTTAAAAAAAGAATTGGAAAACGTTATTCAGTGCAGACGGCTTATTAAACCCAAGTCAATCAAGGCAACGCCTCAGGAGTCACAGTTCTGCAAGGAGCTAAAGGTAACATGATCAAAACTGTACTGGGGGCTGGAGGTAAAAGATGAGTAAGCTGCTTGGTTTGTGCTGAGTCCTGCCCTCACAAGGGAGTCAGGAGCCTTTGAGGGAAAGTGGCCTTTTATTCCCCTCTGATAGCGTTATACCATAAACTGCAGCACGGGAAGGGCTTTTCAGAGTTTCTCCATCTGCTTTTGCTTCACAGGCAAATGGGCTGCAGTGGATGAGGAAGAATTAGTTCCACTCTTGCCCATGATAAGCACTATGGAATAATAGCAATTTTAGAGCATATAGGATTTTGTAATAACCTCCTCTGCCCTCAGACCAAAGGGAAAATGGATATCTTTGTGCTGTGTTTCACTCTGGGTGGTGTTGGCATCTGCTAAACACTGTTTTAGGTTTTCTTCTCCCTTGGAAGAGCTCAACGCTATGCTTGTTCAATACATATTAAGCTGTCTTGTATATGTATTTACATATATATAAATGTATACATTACAAAGGGACTGTGATAAAGAGATTTTGTTTCAAAAGTTAAGTTTCTAAGGTCTTGTTTCTGACTCCTTAAAAACTAGAAACTGGGAGTGTTTACTTCACAGTCAAAAAGGCTAGACTATGCCACATGTGGGTGGAAATTAGGACCTCATGTTGTTTATCTAGTTCTGTCAATTTTAATAGATTTAGGAAGTGTCATTGGATGATACAGTAAGAAATTCTCTAACATAGATTTTTTTTTTTGTCTTTGATGTCTTAATACTTGCAAGGAAATGTATGTGCTTGATGTATGCTTATCTTTTGTGAAATGTGAAATTTTTGTGACATGAAAATTTTGACTTGAGTTATCTAGTTTTCACTGCTGTTTAATTTCTGCTTTAATATTATGCTTCTATACCAAATTAAGAAGTTTTATTTTATTATAGGATTTAATTCAGAAATATGAAGGGGATCTATCCCAGCTGTCAAAAAGATGTGATGAAATGAAAAAGCTTTATGGCAACATACTGGTAGGTATCATATTAAAATGTAATGAAAATAAATCTACGTTTCTTTTTTAAAAGAAAGGGAAGAAAGAAGTGCAAGCAGTTCCTGTATTTCCACATGCTTTATAGTTGTATTGTCCACAGAAACTTAAAAAAAAATCACATCTAATAGCGGTGGAATATTTTGAATTAAAATCTGGCTTTTATACCCCTTGAGGACTTACAGCCCACTTTTTAGAGGGTCTATGGCCCAAGTATCAGAAAGAGAAAGATGTTCACCAACTTTATAAATTCAATGAGTTTAACTGTTGAATGTTTTCAAGATGTTACAGAAATCCTATTATGGAAAACATTGATTTAGCTACTGTTATTCAAGTGAGAGAGAGACAGGGATAGAGATGTTAGTAGTAGCACAGATCTAAAAATGGGCAGAGCAGAAAGGAAGCTCTATGGGCAGAAGATTTCTGATAAAGAAACTGTCTGTTCTTGTTTGTTCCCATTAATTCACCCACACTTGCACTGGAGAAGGACCTAATTTTCTCAATCATTTTTTCTTCTGAAGAGAAGCAACCCATCTATGTACAATACACTAGAAAATGTTTTTTGGGTTAGAGGGCCACACCGGGAGGAATGATAAAAGCTCCATGTTGCAATTTTTAACAACATAGCATGTAGATTCCTCGTTTAGTAGGAATGTTCTTAGAGTGTGATTGAAATTCAGGAGATCTCTGCTATGTTATCATCCTCCAGTAGAACAGTCACACTAGGAGGTTTTAAGGAAAGGGACAGCTTCACTGAAATGCAATGTGAATTTCTTTCTGAAACTGGAATAACTTCCTGGTTCTGGGATTAGGACGCAGCTTTAAGTGGCGGTGGTTTGTTGATTTTTTTTTTGTTGTTGTTTTTGTTTGTTTGTTTTTGGGTTTGGTTCCCCCCCCCCCCCTTCTGTATGAGGGGGAGGGATTAGACACAGAGAATTTTTATGACAGGCAAAAGTTACACAGAAGATGCAGCCAGGAAGACCTTTGGGAACAGACAGTGAAGATTAGTGAGATGTTTGACCAAGGAAATTTAATTAGTAATGCTTTACTAAAAGTAATACTGTAAGAATGTGCAAGGGCTTCTTTGTGTCTCTTACATCCTTTCACAAATGGGAAAAATGCGTCAAGGTAGGGTAACAAGCCAAATTTGTATGGCAGCACATAGATGAAGAACTCTGTCCCAGGCCTTCAAAAAAGGTTGAAGGAATGGGACAAAGCAAGAAGAAAAAAGGTGGAAAATAATGTAAATGAGAGAATGAACGATTGAGTTACATGAACGGAAATGGTTGAAAAGTATTCACCAAATTTAAAAGTGGGGAAATTTGTGCTGTAAAACCTTTGGGGGGACACTTCTTGCATGGGGTATGGAAGAATTTGATCTGTTTTACCTAAAAGTCATCTTCAGAAAGAGTTAGCGTCATGCAGCTGGTCCTGCTTGCAGAGCTGTCCCCTGTCCAGTGACAGTGCTGGATGTGCCCTCCTGCACGCGTGTACGCCGTCATTCCTTCTGCACAGACGTTGTTTCTCTCCAGCCGTGTACTTTTAGCCAGGAGGCATTACACATATGATGCTGTGCTACAGATATCTGTGTGAGGCTCTTTGCTTTCCTTTCTTGTATTGGAAACTCTGATCTAAGACTTTTATTTGCATCTGAAGAGAATTTCATTTTCCGTGTAGCTGGAAGTTTCCTCAAGTTTTAACCCAGCTGCTTTTTGCCCCCCCGCCCCTTCTCCGTTATTCTCTAAAGTTAGGCATTTGATATATTTCTCTCACTTAGAATGGATTTTTTTTTTTCTTCTGAATAATGTTATTGCTAGGCAGAACTTTTTGCATATTTATAAAGCAGCAAAAATGTAAAGCAAATATAAAATAGGATGGGTGATCAAAGACCAGGCTATCATCTCAACAGCACTAGGAAGGAATAGTCCAGCTTACGTGGGGGAATATCTGATCTGGAAATGTGTTGTAGGTAGCCATGGAAATAATGTTGCACATAAACCAAAAATCCACGGACCTAACTTTTATGATTTTTATATTCTGCTTATAAAATCCATAATGACCTTGGCATGTGACACTTCTATGGAATGAACAATAAATTGGGGATAACTGCCTGTGGTATGGCTGTGGGCTATCAGCTTCTCACAGATGGTCATTAGCTCCAGGAAATACCTCTCTCATTACTGTTTAACTGATGGTACACTGTGGGTGAGTGGCAAGGCGTGCCAAAGATCAAGGGCTTGGAGCACCCAGGAGGTGCAATTAGGAACACAACAGGCAAAACTATTAATCAGGTGTCACTGGTTAACGTTAAAGTTTTTGTGACTGGATTACATGTGAGTGGTTTCTTTTACTGTGTTTCTGATTTCCAGGCAGAGGATTTACTCCTAAAAACATGTTAGATGATGTCCAGGTGAACATGTTTAGACAATGACAGATACCAGTCCAAACCATTCCCTAGATTTCGGTTGCAGTCTGAAATACTGAAATGCAACCACATTGCAGCTCACCCTTGGGAGTGCTGCGTCCCCCAATTAGAGTACCTCTCAGTTACAGCCAAGAAATTGTAGCAACACAAGATGCCTTTTAAACTTTTCGATGAAGCCTCTGGAGCATGTTCTCTAGATTTGTTCTGCTCAATTAGAAAGCCATTGCAGGCAGAGCTACGTTCTTTAACTCATTGACCTTATTAAGGAAGAATCTTTGAAAATGATGATAAACCTTTTGAATTAAACCTTAGCAACAGATTAATATAAAAAAAATCCTTTCCTGTCCTAGAACTGGAGAACCTGTGTGGAAGTGATTTTAGCGAATGCAGGAATCTCTCTCCTAGTACTGAACTTCTAGTACGACTGCCTTTCACCTCTCATTTTATAGCAGAGTAGACATGGTGCCAGTATTGTTCATGTTCTTTTTCAAGAACTTTCCATCTGTTCACCTTTTTCAGGTGAAGGAAAGAAAAGAACAGGGAAAGGTGGCTCTTTGATAAATTATTTTTTGTCTCAAAAATGGCTGCTTCCCTATAAATATTTTCGTTTGTTTGCAAAGCAAAATGACAGAAAATGAAAGGTTTTTGGTTTGAACAGGCTGCTACCATGCCCACCGTAGGATATAAACCATTGCTCTAATGCACGCATTTTCTTTTATGAACGGGTTCATCTAACAAACTGCAGAGCCAGGAAGCTGCATGATTTACTGATTTTTCTCCTCTTCAGCTGGCGATCTATAGTCCAGCAGAGAGACTGGGTTATACAGGAACTCAGCTTACTGGAGTAATTAGTTCAATGACAACTCCTGGGGTCACTTTTACTTGGGATGTTTTGGATTTTAGCTTGCTGGAAATTTTAGCCAGCTCTAAGTTTTCAAATTATTATATACTACTATTATTATTATTATTGAAAGTATTTAACTTTTCTTTTGCTCTTTTAATTTCATTAAGAGCCTGGACATGGTTTAGATTACTTGGATATACTAATGTTAAATATTCTTCTCTTTCAAATTTACAGGTCAAATTTGGAGAGCCACAAGACCTAGACTCTCAGGAACTATTTGGATGGATATCTTCCTTCATTAGTGAGTTTAGGAAGGCTTGTGCTGAAGTCATGCCATAAGGACAACACAAATCTTATAAAGAGGTGAGGGAAAGAAAAGTCCAGGAAATAACGTTTAATTGGTTTTAAAGTTTCTCTGCTGATAAGCACATAGACAGTATATAGTCTGTACAGCAGTTTACCTTGATTTTAAGAGATATTCAATTTGTAAGTGATGTTTGACCTGTAGGATCACAGAGAGGCTCATAAGGGATCTGTCACTTTTTTTCTGATGTGTGTGCTTTTGTACCTTGAGGTGCCTGTGTATTTAGAAAGGAGACACTTTTGACATTTTATAATTTCTCTTTTTAATATTTTTCCTTTGATACCCAATCCTCTGACTGGGCTTTAACTATTAATTTCAAGGAATAACTTTCTGTATGGCAATCTAATTTTTAATTATTTTTGCTGTAGTTTTCTAAATAATACTTCACAAGTTTCATAATGAAATGGGTAGCTGTTACCCACAGAGAATATTTAGCAAAAATTAATGTTTGTCTTCCTGCTATTAAAGCATTGCATCCTTACTATGTAATGGAGAAAGTGTCTAGCTGGGTGGGTTTTTTTTTTTTCCCCAAAGCAGTACAATAAAATAGTGCTTTTTATGGCTAATGTAATGTATTCAGGTAAAATACTATAGAAGTCCATCAATATGTGAGATTTGCATTGGCAGGAAGACAAAAATATGAGAGAAGCAAAATAAAAACGTGTCATGAGGCATCTAAGTAATGGATACTGGAGCTAATTTTCCATGGTTTTCAAAAGAGAAAATACTTCTGTTGCATTAGTTGGTTTTTACATATTTTTAATTAGAATAATTATCTGGAGCTCAAATATATGAGGAAAAAAAGGAGGCCTATAAATGCAAAGACAAAATGGATGTGTTCAACATTGAAAGCAGAAAGTAGTTCTAAAAGGTCATTCGTAAAATTTGGCATTCTCTGTACCAGTTTTGCAAACAGCGTTGTTTGAGAAAAAGTGTTTTACCTGACTTCTTTTAGGTCTGACTGCCCAGGTCTCCCAGAGTTTGGGCTTTGATAGAAATGCTGAGCACTCTCCCTGACTTCAGTGCTAAAAGGAGTGAAGGCTACCCATCTGAAAGGCTTAGATGCACTTACATCTAAAAATTACATTATCACAACCCTCTCTCAGCTGGCACATAAAACTTCTCTATATCCAGCATTTAATTTGATGTTGTAGATGTTACCACTGCTGAACATGTAGGTATTTAGAGAAAAGTCCTGCAAAGAGCCCAGATACCCATCCAGGTGCTGCAGTACCTGGATTTTTAGTGCTGGTCATGTCAGACAGTAAAGGAAGTGGAATCCTTCCCTGATTGATTCAAATCCTTACAAACCTCCTCTTAAAAGGAGTTCTCTGGCCAAAAGCTGTACTAAGCAGGCAGCATCTCATTCGTGGCCAGCGAGCGGTAACTCCAGGGAAATGTCTTCAGCAGGAGCATCAGGTGCTAAGCAAGTGTGCTGGTCAACAAAGAAGCAACCGCTCTTCCAGCTTTGTGAGAAGTGAACCCGGCACCAGCTGTGAATGCCAGTGGGCCTCACCGCTTAACATCTCTGCCTTAAATCCACCCCTCCTCTTAGAGGAGGTCTAAAAAGATCTTTGAGGAACTAAAGCTCTGCATTGTAGCAACGCAAAAGTACCCAGTGGGTCACCTCAGCTTTTTGCTGCCAGTGTTGCTGCCATCCGTTAGCTCTTGCATGTCCCCGTTAATGAAGCATCATTTTGGCTTCTCAACAGTCTTGGCAGGACTATGCTTCCAGATAAGAACACGCAGTCACATTTCTCAGAGGCAAAAGGAATAAAATAAAAAACAAATAGCAAAATTAGTACCCCTGATACTTATTTTACAGAAAATTAATTACAGAAGCAAATAAAGGGATTTAATTTTAAGGAAAACATATTGGCTATATTTGCCTTCAGTCAGCATCAGAGCAATGACATCTGGCTGACACTGAAGTCAGCGGCATCTGCCTATGTATCAGGGGCTACAGCTTACATCGCTCATTTCTGGTTGAAAGAGGAAAATTAAATTCCTGTTAAATTTCTTGCATCTCTGTACCAGAATGCCCTATACAGTGCATGTACATGCACTGTAAACAACACTTGCAGTTTTTGATGTCTCTCATTACTGCTCCAAAATCGGAACTATCTTCATTTATATGTGAATCATGTAAGATAATCCTGAATACAAGTGCCATTTCCATGGTATCAAGATCCCTGCATCCCTCAACAGCATTCGTGATGGTCATAAGTTTCATGTTTTTCTACCATTATCTTAGCTCAGGAGTCCTGGGAGGTGTCTTTTAACTAAATAGTTTTTTTTCTCTTTTTTTTTTCCCCATGACTCACTTTTTTTCCCCCAGTCTTTTTTTTCTCTATTATTATATCTAACAGCTTATACTTGTTTTATAGCTCAGTTGGCATGGCCTTGTCCAATTAAAAATATATCCTACACAGCAGTCGATATCTGTGTCTTTGTGTGAATATCCTGGAGCATTAATTAAAAAAATTAATGTCCAAATACCTCCTTGGCAAGAAGTTCTAGCCCCTTCAGAGAGCACGAAGCTTTCCTAAGGACTGGGAACTTGCTGAGGAGACATGTTTCAATTTTCTCAAATAAGGTATTTCTTCAGTGCCTGTGAGTTTGAGACCTCCTGGTTTGTATGTAAAAATAAATAAATAGACCTTGTTCCCTACCTCATTCTTTTTTTTCCCCAAGTGTTGTTTTGCATAAGACTGTTTTTTTTCAAGTCTCTTAGAGTCAACTGTATAACTAAGTTTTGGTGGTATAAAGAATAATAATAGTTGGTACACTTCAAAATTTGTGTGGGATTATATAGAGAAACTCTAAGTCTCTGTGTGGATAATGTCTGTGGAATCCTTCTTTAGCAACTGACAGTTTTATCCTGCAAACCTGCAGTCATAAAAGTCAAAGAGTTGAGTAAGCCGTCTGATTGTGGAAACCAGTACAACTGGGAGCACTCTAACAGGTAGAGACCTGCAAGAACTGTATTATTTTTACATCTGGGTTATTTGTTTCCCTGCAAAAACCACCAAGCTGACATTTGACATATTATGAAATATGAAAGCTTAATGATGACAGTATATTAGTAGTTCTTCTCAGTAAAATTAGTCTCAATATTCAGTTGTGTGAAGTAAGGCTGCGGGTCAAACGCTGTACTCTTCTCTTTCATGACAGCTGTGTGAAAACTGCTTGCTCCAGAAGGAAACAGAGCTCCCTCTTGAAAGTTTGTTTCCTTAAAATGCACACTACTGGTTGTATGTGCAGTACTTCAGCAATAATAGCAAAGAGAATTTCTGGGTCTCATAGTAAACATTAGTTGTCTCCAGCAAAAATGTGACTGAGAGAAGCCTCCTGCTCCAGGATTGGAGCTCTCTGTAGAAATCTCTGACTTTGCCTGCCTGCCCAGTGTCTCTGTGTATTCAAATCTGCCCCGAGAAATGCTCTAAGAATGGAGCTCACGGCATGGATCACGGAATTGACTCAAGCTCCCAGGGGGTCCAGTGTTACCTGTCTACCAGCACTCACAAGGGTTTTACAAGAATTCACAGCTTGCAAGACAAATATCTTCCCCCCGGAGGCAGAAATTTCCTAGAGTTGCCTCAAACCAAAAATGTAAAGAGCTGGTATTATCCAACACAAATTCAGTGGAAAAAAATTAACTTCCATAAATGGCCAATTATATCCTAGGACAGTGGCTGAACTTTGCTTTCCCATTTTCCCTTTTGAACTGGCAGAAGACCAGACAGCAGGCAGGGTACGCGTGCTAATTTGTATAAATGAATGGTAAAGCAAAAATAAAAATTGTGGTCTCTTGGGAGGTGCTCTATGCATAAAAGCTTTGGGGTCGCTTATGTATGCTGGTCTTCTAGTTTGAATTAATGCTTTTCAAATACAAACACCAATTGTAGGAGGAGAAAAAAATTGCGTTAGATGAAGTGAATAAAAACACAGGGTCTCTAAAAGGGAACCTGTTGGGCACTCACTGTACACAACTGAAGCCTGAAAGTATTCTTAGAAAATACTCACTCCTGTGGTTAAGAAGTTGTTGCTAATGATGACTCAGAAGAATCACAAACAAACTTCAAGCAGCTTGCTTTAAAAAAGAATATGTAAAAAAATTCAAACTGAGCGGCTGCTTTGACGGAGCACTGAGGTGCTCTGACTCAAACAGGGACTCAAAAAGCTCTTGGTGAGGTCCTTCCCTGCATCGCTCGCAGAAGTTTTGCTGTGGATATTCATAGAGCCAACATTTCATTCCCTGATTTGAAAGACATTTTCAGACTGGTAAAATGCTCGTCTATTAAGTTTTCTCACCAAACTACATGCAAATGTCTGTTTTTTCACTGTTGCTGCTCGCTACCCAAGTAGAATGTACAGAAAGTTGAACCGTCTGCTTTATTCCCAGAGTACCAAAGAAAGGGAGAGCTTTTAAGGAAAACTCTAACTCAGACTCATGCATGTATGAATACTTTGTGCAAATAAGATTTTATTTAGCACTAACGTCGTGTATTTCATGTCACAGTGTATTACTGCAGCTGGCGTGCTAGGTCTAAGAAGCAGGCTGTGCTTCCTTGGGTATACACTGAAATGATTGCAGGGATTGCTAAATGTGCTTAAGCCTTACACTTGCTGCTTGTTTATCCAGGGATGAATTTTGCTCATTAGGAATATTTTAGTCAAGGACAGTCAGCAGTAATTAAACAACAGAAAACTACAAAGTAGGTAAATATTGCTTTAAGCTCATTTTACAAATAAGGCATTTGAAACAAAAGGTTTCAGATGCAGATTTTAAGTCTCTGGATGCAATTTAAAAATGCTGCAATGCTTTTTGAAACATAAATAACTGACACGCTTCTGCTTGCACAAGGATAAATAACTGGTGATGTATGCTACGGTGACATTGTTTGCTCATGAGCATTGCACTAAAAAAAGAGAATAACCCTAAAGGTTATTGTCCGTAAAGATCAAGAACTGATGAGCTTGTTTATGCCAAAACTCTTCTTGCAGCTCCTGGAAATTTTCCTGAACAAGCTCTATAGGACTTGGCCCAAAATGATGCAATTATAAATAGCAATTTGCTTGACTCAATTTCAAAACAGGAACTTTTCTTAGTCAGTAAATAATTCCCAGATAATATCCCAAGTTGCTGTCATTAATACTTCAATGGAAATTTATTATTTGAAATCCTGCCATTTAAAACAATCTGATGCCTCACTTTGTTGTCAGGAATTAAGCCGATTAGGAAAATTAAAACAACCAAAATCCTTTTGATTATGGATTTACTGAACTTGCCCTGCAAAAGGACAAGCCGGCTGTCATGGCTCTTTTCCCCAAGCTAAAGCAGAGCTCTGGCTGCGTTGGATGAAACAGGCGTGCGGAGCCCGCGACGAGCACTCCTGTGGCCTCTGCAACTTCTCCTTTAGAGGCACTGATTGTACCACATCTGTGCAGGTATGCTGTGCAAAACAGACATTTCAGGGAATGAAGTTTAGAAAACACTTGTGATTCACTTCAGTTGCTCCCACCTTTTCCCCTTGCAGCTGTGCAAAACCACTGAAGTGTTATTGAGCTGCTATAGGATACGACTGTCTAGAGACTGGGACAATCAGTTGGAAGGAGGAAACCTCAGTGCCAGTAACTTTTCTTGAAATAGTTACTATACTTTTATATTGAAAATCCATTGGTTAAAATAAAGAACCACCATTGGTTTGAGGCCAGAGCCCACACCTGCCTTTCTTCAAGACTGAGGAGCTAGAGCCCCTACAGCCTGATTTCTGTGAACATGGTGACTACACTTGGATTTTGGATCCAGTTCTGGGGACCACATGCACAAAAGTTATGCAGAATCTGTGTTTTAGGTGTGTAAATCCTTCCTATCAATTTGTCTCTCCCTTCCTGCCAGCAGGAAGGCTCTTCTGACACCCTTCTCAAAGGGCTGGAAAAATAGCTTCTATGTTACAGCTTTTTTATCTGAATGCTCTGAGACTCAGATAATTGCTTATTAGCATTCATCTTGATGAACTCATCCCACAGAAGAACTTTGAGCAGCCACAGAGAAAGCTCAATGCAACACAGTCAGTGAGGTTTTGTTACCTGCTGAGAGAAAGCCAATGTTTCAAGCTGAAAATCCCATAGACTGGGATTGGCATAACGCTGGGAAGCAGGACACTGCATGTTAGGAACTGACTTTTGGAACGGGAGTCTCGGAGAAGAACATCTTTGTCAAGTACTGTGACCTCAGAGTGATTACTGAATACTATCAGCTTTTCAGAAGTACTTACTGCTTGGATATTTGTTTAATTTTCTTTCTGTTTTGCCCAGTATTTCTTGTACATATTTTGGTAGCTTCATTGGAGAGAAAAAAAAAAAAAAAAAAGGAGTTTTAGCAGAATCACAGAATGGTGGAGTCTGGAAGGCACCTCTGGAGGTCATTTAGTCCTGAGCAGGGTGCCCAAGAGCGTATCCAGTGTGGTTGTGAATATCTCTGATAATGGAGAAGATGGAGATTTCACAATTTGTCGGTGAGTTTAACATTTCTAGAAGTAATCAGAAGAGGATGAAAAGAAAGGCAGAATGTGAGTTCAGGAGCCTCATTTCCTTAAGAAAGTGAGTTAAATAACTGACAACAGATTGTCACTTGGGAAAGACACCTACCAGCCAAGGGAGAGAAATTGGTGGGTTTGATGGACTTGATTCCTTAGCTGTGAAATATATGTATTGTTTTCTTCCCTGCATCTTTTAAAGCATTCACTACACCAAAGACAGATAATAGATATTCATTGTTCTTAACAGCTTTGCTGAGACAGACTCAGAAAGGTCTGGTTAAAAATTACTCAGTGACGCGTCCAGGAAATTATTCAAACTTAATGGAAAAGTACTTTTAAAAGACTTGCTCTTTTTCCATCCCAGAGGTGGCTGCAGTTCCTCTATAAGGAGTTCTAGATTACATATGGTTTATTATACAATGTTGGGATCCTTTGGGATGAACTTGCTGCTCTTAGAAATTTTAGAGGGGATTTGAAGGAGGACTTCTAGCCTAGCTCTTGCAGTGCTGTGTGTTTCCCATGCACTGCTGATCGTCTTCAATGGTATTGCCTTGTTTGGCCTTTGATGGTAAATGCATGGTTTCCAGGATACTTTCTGTGGCTGTGGTTTGTAAAGTATCACATATGCGTACAAATAATAGTGAAAAGTGTTATTCATGAGCAGTTACGAGAATTTAGCTTTTGGATTAATGGACTTGCAGGACACATAGGGAATGTGCCCTACCTTTCATGCTGCTGGCACAATTTTCAGAGTAAGAAAAGATGGAAGGATGGAAGATGGAAAAATAATTTAATATTTCTGTACTGCTGTAATGATGTATGCACAGCACAGAGGAATGCTGCAAATGTGGTGTCAAGCTTTATAAAGGGTTGAGAGTGCTGAGAGATAAGGACGTATCTAACCTCATCCTAATACTTCATTCAAACTTCAGGGTTTGGGGATTTTTTTTTTGTTTTTGTTCTTATCCATATATGATACTTCAACGGGCATATTTGGAGGAGTCTAGTATCAATATCTGGGAAATGACTGCTTAAGTATGGCTGTCTCTGGCAAAAAACCAAAACAAACAAAAAATAACAAAGCAAAACATTGTAATCCCCACTGTTTTTCTTGCCACTAATTTCTGTGACAAGAGCAGTTTTAAACATTTAGAGGGACACACAAACAGAAAGCTCAAATGTGAAATCATTTAAACTATGTTTTAAATACCTGACCAAGGAGAAAAACACTTTTCTGTTAGGATTTCATTTTAGAGAGATGCAATAGATAAGCAATAGTTAGGCTTGCTGGAGGCAAGTAAACCTTGGTAGAAAGTAATTGCTTCGCTTTGATTAAAAATCATAGAATGATAGAATGGTTTGGGTTGGAAAGGACCATTAAAAGCCATCTAGTCCAACCTCCCTGCAAGGAGCAGGGACATCTCCAACCAGATCAGGTTGCTCAGAGCCCCATCCAACCTGGCCTGGAATGTTTCCAGGGATGGGGCTTCCACCACCTCTCTGGGCAACCTATGCCAGTGCTCTACCGCCCTCAGCTAAAATTTTTTTTCCTTATATGCAGTCTGAATCTACCTCCCTCTATTTTAAAACCATTACCCATTCTCCTGTTGCTACATGTCCCTGTCAAAAGTCCCTCTCCATCTTTCCTATCAGTGCCCTTGAGGTACTGGAAGGCAGCTATAAGGTCTCCCTGGAGCCTTCTGTTCTCTGGGCTGGACAGCCCCAACTCTCAGCCTGTCCTCACAGGAGAGGTGCTCCAGCCCTCTGATCATCTTCGTGGCCTCCTCTGGACTTGCTCCAACAGGTCCTTCTTATGTTGGGGGCTCCAGAACTGGATGCAGTACTGCAGGTGCGGTCTCACGAGAGCAGAGTAGAGGGGCAGAATCCCCTCCCTCAACCTGCTGGCCACGCTGCTTTTGATCACAATATTTAACCAGATTAATCAATTTCCATCTGCTACAAAGGTTAGGATACTCATACTTTATGTTTATCTCTAAATATGTTGCTAACTTATAGCTGAAAATTATTACAACAACTACTGATGTCAGAGATAAATTAAAAAGACAAAATCAAGCAACCTTTGTTCTAAAACTGTCTGTTAAGCTTTACTTCCAGACCACTTCAAGTGATGGTACAAATGTAAAAGAAAGTGAATTTTGGTCCTGAATCCTTAAGCAGGCAACCAAGAGACACAGGTACAGTAAAAGACTTGGTATTCAAGCTGCCTGAATAGTTGGATAAGTTGCATAGCATGATATCCTTTCCCTGAAAGACTCATTGACTCATTTTCTAACCCACTACCAATTGTGAACTGCAAATATTAGAACTGAATAGACACTGGAAGTTAAATATTTTGCAGATTTAAGTTACACAAATTACATGCACTCCCTAACTTAGCTCTGCAACTTGTAGAAGAAAATGTACATTGAGATTATAATATTTGCTATCCAAATGATCTTTTAACCCAAAATATTAAGTTGAGAAAAAAATACACTTTGGTTTTAAAAGATGTGTGCTTTTGGGAAAGCAGCAGAAACAAGGTTTGCTATACTGTGTTCTGCCTCTGAAAGACTGAGGTAAAATTTAGACACTGTGAGGTTCTTTTGCACATTTGCAGTCACAATTTCTGGTAAGGTCAGATTTTTAGAGGAAATTTCTAGAAGAATTGGGGTCAAATTTTCTCCTTTCCCTCTAGCCCTGCTGATCTCTAGCAAAACAGATGAAAAATAAAGGAAAAACAAAAGAAAAAGGGAATGGAAGGGAAGTGGAAATGTTGAAACTACAGCAACAAAACAAATATCAATTTTCTTTGGAAATTTGTTCTTTAGAAATTAGCCATCATAAATCTGTAGATAAAACAAACCTCTCTACTTTTCCCAGAGAAATAGCCTAAGCCCATTTCTTTCTTTGAAGTGAAAAGTACACTTTTGGGGGCAGATCCCCAAATAGTTTTGTTCCTTTGAACCTTTTCTTTGGTTAATTAATTTTAAATAAACCATTTATTCACTCACCTTTACTCATTTAGGCCTCTCCATATGGAGCTTTCCTGTGCTTGCTGCACTACTACTTGCCTTGACACCAGCCCCTGCGAGCAGCTTGATTGCTGCAGAAAGGTTAAAACACCTGTTGGAGGAGTGGAGAATAGATGTTGGAAACCATATATTAGGGAGAAGAAGTAAAAAAAAAAAAATGCCACGGCGAGTTTCTGTCACTGTTGCTAAGGTGTTTCTAGAGATTTGGAAGGCTGTGCCCAGCTTCGGAGATTTGCTCTTATCATATTTATTCTAAAATGAGAGGAGAGAAATCAGCTACCTGAAGACACCATACTGTGATTTTTATGTTTCCCAATGGTGTGTGAATGTAGCAGGGCCATCTCATATGACCCATGCTACAAGGAGGCTGGAAACTAGTCTGGGCAGTGAATGGAGGCAATGTGAGTTGGTAAGTTAAAAACCAAAACCTACAATACATTGAAAATCAGTTTTTTTTTTCTTCTGTTAAAGCTGGCACATCTCAATAGATGGCACTAAAAATCTGAATGCGAAGCCATTCCCTGTGGCTTCATCCCTGAGTATCATCACAAGTCTTCCAGTCAATCCACTCTCTTTAAATATCAAACAAGCAATACAGCCAATGGATAGTCTCTTAATTCACTATCTTAGACACTTCTTTTAATGCAAATTATTCCCTCAGCAACACTATTTTTAGTTTCTCCTTGGCCCTTGCTATGAAAACCACTCAGTGAGAAATTAATATGGGACACATTCTCGTGAGGGGAGGTAATCTGTGTACCTCGATGGATGTCAAAGGAGATGCACTAAATTGCACCACTTCAGGATCTAAGTTTTCTGTGGTTTCCTTGACACTAAATTAGCAAACTATATCTACAAAACATATTCAACAGTTTAAGCTAAATTGACTGCCAGCAGATTGCTGAAGCCTTTGCAAGCTCCATCGCGAGTTTGCTGTAACCACCTTGCTCAGTGAAACGGGCTCTGAGTCTCCGAGCAAGTACCAAACCATGTTCCTTCCCCTTTCCTCCTGCTAAAAGGGAAAGATTTTCCAGTTAGGCTATTTTTCTGGTTTTCTGACTGTATCATCTCATTTTATTCCATTTTGGGCAAAAATAACACTTCTTGCCTCATTAAAATGCAATTGAAAAAGTTGAGACCATGGCATAGGTCAGCACAGCACTTCTCAAAATTATTTATGTCATAAAATTGCACAAGTGTATCAGGTAAATTAGTTGAAAATACGAAAAGAACAGTTTTTTTTTTTTCTTTTCTTTTTTTTTTTCTTTTTTTTTCTTCCCCTAGACAGGAACTGAAATGCAATAGTAAAACAAGAATTAAACTTTACTTTACAAGTTCTATAGCTGCAAGTACCTCTTATAAAGGCAGTTAATGTATGTGAGTTGATTTTACGGTCATAGTCCACCAAAGCTCTTGTTTTTACAAGAGGGCTAAACATGTAACTTAGAAAGAGATTAACTGGAAATATTTTGAATAAAAATAAACACGAGAAATATTAAACTGTTTGAGGATAGCTCAGCCAAGATTAATGATGAAATTTACTGGCCTGTTGGTGTTGCAAACAACTGACTGTTACTTAGGATCTATGAAGGAGTTAAAAGAACCTACAGGGTCAATTTTTTTTTTTTTCTCTCAGTTTTACACTTGTGTAGATCCAGACCAAGCCTGTTGGACTCAGCATAACCATGTAACTGTGGAATATTTCCAGACATCGATCACAGACTAACTGCAGAAACATCGCAGGACCTGGCGATGAGCATTTCAAACCCTGATTTGCGCTTTGTGCTCGGGCCTGAAGCATGCTCAGGTTTGCAGTACTGGCCAAGTAGAAGGTTGGGCCGTGTAAGAAATGCTGAATAAAGACCTGAAATGCCAATGCTGTCAGCATATCTGAACACCTTTACCTTTACACACATGCAGCCATACTGCTGACTTCATTTTCTTAATCACCTCTAAAATTCACACAGAATTTTAAAATTCTGTTTCCTAAGATGGCCATCAAAACACAAATTTATTATAGCAGCATGTCAGGGAAATTAAAGAAGCCCAACAAATATAAGTAGATGATTGTTTTTCATTGATTTCTCTGTTCTGCTGCTGCAGAAAGTTTAAAAAACTACTTGAAGATGGAATGGAATGAAGAGACGTACATTAAAAATATGCAAACATACAGAAAAAGCTTACTTCAAAAGCCAAGTAAAGTTGGCTTTTAGATTAAAATAAAGCAAGAAAAATCTAGGCTTGATTCTGCATCTGTCTGAATTAAATAGCAAAAACTTTCATTCATTTTAGTCATTACAGCCATATGCATCTGTATGGCTGAAGATTTTATTATATTCCTATAGGGTCTCTTTACATTTTATTCCTAAATAAATGACGTGAAATTTACTTTATAAAATATTTATGGAATCTTCTTAAGAACCATTAAGGTCATTAGCTTGTGAATTAATTCTGGATTTGGCCAACAAACTGTGTAACTAGCCGAGAGCCACAGGGCCAGCTGTCTAGAAGTTAGTCTGTACAGGAGCCAAGAGCCAGATGGAGACGACAGCCAACTCAGGAAATACAATATTTAGCCTAAAAGAATGTCAAAAGACAGTAAAGGGTCTAACAACTAAGCTCCACAAACACAGGTTGGAATCATCATCAACATTCTGCCTTTGAATCCAGCCTTTCTGCCCCCCTCTCCCCCAGCTCTCCTGCGCCGATTCACCTCGCGCGTCCTCATTAGGATGAGTTCAGCAAAAAGCCAAGTAGAGCAGCGCCGGAGCTGGGGGTTTAATCCGAGGAGGAGGCTGATGGGTGCTCAGCCAGCTCAGTACAAAACCACGTTACACACTCAGCAAACAGAAAGCTCAGCTTGACAGAAGGGGAATATAATTAGGATAAAGAAAAAAGAAGAGGAGAGGAAGGAGGGCTCCCGTTACTGAGGGGTTAGGAGAATTTGTAAGGCCTCTAGACACAAGCACGAAGCTCAAAAGCAGAAAGGAAGTCTGAGGCAGATTATTTCTCCCTTTTGTAAGGCAAATGACTAATTATACAAAGCAAGATGTTTTTTTCCAAAGAGATTTGAAAGGTAGCATGCAATATTGATACGGAAATTGTATTTAATGCAGGTTTACAAGCCAGGAGGTAGAAGAAAATGTGAATGTAAACATGGTGTTTTCTCCTTCCTCTTCCTGTGGCTCTTCCCTTTGTCAGAAAGATGCCTCGCACGCCTGCCTTGGTGCAGAAAGTTCCCTGGGAAAGGGCAAAATACATTCAACTGGAGACAGTTTTAGGTTTCTACAGCATGTGTGCAGAAAGGGAAAGAACCTGAGAGCTCAATCTAACTGAATTTCCATTCTTGAGCATTGTTGCTATTTATTTTACTCATTTTTCTTTCAAAGGAAAAAAAAAAGATCTCTGTTAGAGGGAGCTGGATCAATAGTAAGAAATTCCTTGTCAGGTAAAATAAGAACGAGCGTTAACCTTGCTGCTGATGAATTAAATGCAAACTTTGCTTTTTAACTCGTCTTTCCCACAGCATTCCCAGCAAACTTCCCTCATTTCATGCGGCAATTAAAACTCAGCCCAGCCACCCATACAAACGCTGTTACTAATAACCGCTCAGCTCTCTTCCTGCTGTGTGGGTGGGGAAAAAAAGGAGGAGGTATTTTGTGATATGATTCAGGTGTTTTGGCAGGGGCTCTTCAGTCTCTTTACTTAGGCATGGATTTGAGGCTGGATTACGTGCGTTATTTATAGATCCCGCCTCTAGCAGCATCATGTGAACAATGGTCATGGTTGTGCCAGCAGCTCCGCTCCAGTTGATGCCTGGGCTCCCTCTGGCCGAGCTCAGGCCCTGCCTTCTCCGTGAGCTAGCTGTGGGATCAGCCATAACAGCCCAGTTACCAGCCCGGAAATCACTGAGAGCAGGCTCTGGTCTCCATTTAAGGACTTGATCCATCGCCTCCAAGAACTTTTAACTGCCACCATTACTGCCTGAAGTGTGATTTGGTGTATGTTTGAGCAGACAAAACAGACTTTATCTACAGCATCATTGAGTGTGATGCTTTACTTTTCAATGTCCGAGAATGCTAACGTTATTGTAGATTATATTATTTCCAGGAAGATTTCAATTTTTATTTTCAGTTCAGCTCTTTACCCCACAAAATGCACTTTCCCTGATGGCCTCTATTTTGCGTTACTCTTCCCAGAGCAGAGGAAATTTATTAGGATTTCCTTTGCGCTTGTAGGACTTGGCTGTTAAATCGTGGTTGCTGTGTCGGATTTTGCTTGTCCCGTTATTCTGCTGCCTTCTCTCCATCCTGCAAATGGCTTATTGCTATGGAAAATTTTTAATAGTCTTATTCATCTCTTGAATTTGTATTGTTAATGAATATAATCTGAAATCTCGGTATTGGTTGCCCTTTGGGAAAAGAAGACTTTCCTCAAACATAGTGCCTTCCAGTTCCTAGCACGGAGTAAGATTTCTGGTCGAGCTGCTGCTGGCTCCCAAAGGCAGGGAGCTCCACCGTCCTCCGCTGTGTTCCAGATGCTGCAGCCTCCACTCAGTCCCGTTCCTTCCACTCCATAAAAATTGCTAATTTTACTGAGCTATAATCAAGCTAGAAACACATCTAGTACTCAAGAATAAGTTTCAGACATGGAAAAGAAAAAATCAAAATTATGAAAAAAGTTTGTTCAGACACTTTTATAAGTAAGAAAAAAAATAAAGGGACACATCCTAAGTCATGTTCCTGTCACCAAGACAGGAGTAGGAGCCCTGGTGTCTGAGCTTTTCCCATCTCCAACTCCACAATTCAAAGGGTGGATCAGATAAAACAGCAGTTTCAGACCAGAACCACTGACGAGCATGTGCCCAGCACAGATGTGGGCAAAATACAGGGGCAGAATCTGTCCCCTTCTTCATGTTAGCTTTTTTAGCAGCCTCATTTAATTGGACTTCATTCAGATTAGGGAGATTAGGGTACCACTGATGTCAAAATTAAATGACATCTGCCAAAACATTTTGGGAAATTTTTTGACATTTTCTGAAAATGTAATCCATGCTGCAGGACAGCGTCCACCTCGGTCTCCTTTCACAGGTGATGAGAAATATGATGTTAATAATTAATGTATGTCTTATGTTATCTGTGCTGACTGACAGGTAGTTCTAAGAGAATTTTTGTTATATTTTCTGATTTTTCCAGACTAAAGTGTATGAGATGAGGAGCACTTAGCTTTTGCAGAACGTGATCTCAAAAGAAGGTTTCTAACTGCAGGCAAAATGTGTGTGCAAATTTGTTCCTAACTTGCATTTAACTATCGCAACTGAGCTCTGAAATGAAGTAGCTGTTTTCACAAATGGCTGTAATTAGTAAGCTGCATACTTACTAATTTGTTCACACAGCTGAAGTAACCTGCTTGCACAGAAATGTATGCAGAGCTCTGGGAGAAAAGCACACGCGCGAGAGGTGCTTCTCATCTTGACTTTGCACGTCTGCATCTGCTCTGTGCAAAACAGGCCCTCAGGGATTCCGGTTGGAGATGTGGAAGGGGAAAACGGTATTGCCAGGCCAACAGCAAAGTCAACTTTTGAAAAATCTGCGTCAGCTTATACCTCCTCTTGCCGATCAGTTGGGTTTCTGATGTTACTTTCCTTTTTTTTTTCAGTTTTTCTATCTGAGTTTTGGCTATTTTCTTGTTTTTCCATTATTTTTCCCCCAACTATAGAGGTAGTTGATGTCACTCTCCACAACAAAATGAAATTAAAACATCTTATTGGAAATGATTGTAAAATTTTTAATCTCTGACAAATGATTGATCTTTCAAAATCATCAGCAGTTTCAAATTTCAATCTAAATTTATGTACGTTACGAATATATTTGCTGTTATTTGTGCAGTGTTAAAAGACTACTCAGCAGCATGAGGCACAGAAGAGTTTTAAGCATGAGATGTTGAAATAGTGTGGAATTATTTATACATTTGTATTTATTTACAGAATATTATGGCACAAAATCTTTTCCTGTTTTCATACAGCTCTGTTTTGCGGGAGTCCTCCAGACAGGTGTTCCTATGTGTTGACATACATTTTTTTAATCTGCAGATTCAATTTCTACAAAAAGGACAAAGTTGCACCGCAAACATTTACTTTATTTCTTGTTTCCTTTCGTTGTTTACAGCAAGTGGTACTTCTCAGCTTTACTCTTCTGTCTGTCTTTGTTGGTGTCACTGAATGGGAGGACATCGATGCATTCCTAGAAAACAGTAAAATTTCTTTTTACCTCTTGTCTGACCAATGGGCCTCCTTAAAATTTGAGTCTGGCTTTCTAAATTTTAGAGAGTATTGTATTTGTTGCTAGGTAAGAGGACTTTCGGCTGCTTTATGGCTTCTCAAAGACTCTGCTGAGTTCTGCAGACTTAACTCTTCACCCTCAGTTCTCCACAGCAACTGAAAAACACTCCCAGATCACATTTCTCTGCACAAATACTTGGTGTTCAATAGACAGTGAGTTTTGGTGCTTTTTATTCCTCCTCTTAGTTTCCTGTGGCATCTTTAATTTCTCTTGTCTGTTAGTGTCCAGACTTATGGCCAGCATTTGTTAGCGCACGGAGCTGAGGTGCTGTGTGAGCTGTCTGTATCCCAAGCCTCCTCCTCTACAGAGCGGGAGGCAGCAAGATGTGCTGGCATTCACAGCTCCAAAAGGGATCAGCACCTTTCCCAGCTGGATTGGACAGGTAGAAAAGTGGCACCCAAACAGACGGCTCTGGGCAAGAAGTGAATGAAGGCAGCTTGTGGTTAATGGCTGACATGGGACATATTTTTGCAAAGCGGTTATACGCACAAAAAAAATTTGTTATATTAAAAGCATCTATCTAAAAATCATATGCTCAATTTCTTACAAACTATGTTTTTGTTTTGGATGGAAATCTGTTCAGCCAGTTCTGCCACTGGGAGCACTGTATTATTTCTACCAGTCCCTGAAGAGGGCTTAGGTTTCACCATGAGACTACTTCGGTAGGGCCAGATCTTCTCTAGAAGCCGTCAGGACCAAACCAGTCATGTTTTTAATAATCTTGAAATACGTGGAAGTACTAAGCTAAGGTACCTCCTCAGTCTTCAGATCCTTTTGGCACACATCAACCCCCCCCACCCCCCCCAAACTAATAGAGCTGTCTAATCAAAACATTACCAGAGGCTGCCATTTGGCAGCACCATGAGGTGCTACCCGGCAGCATTAATCTTCAAAGAGCAAAGTCCCATCAGAAATCCAAGTGTCTGAGTGACTGGCTTTGCGGAGGGCTGCTTCCCTCCCGGCTGCGTAACAGGGAATCGAGGGCAGCGCGCACAGAGTCGGGGTGCCATGCCCAAACGCACACACAGGAGGTCTGTGCCCTGGAAGACCCCTCCAGGTTTAGATGCTGCGTTTCAACCAGGCTGCAGCTCTGTCCCCCTCCTCCTCCTTTTGAAAATGGGGGACGCCGCAATGGTTTGTTGCTTTCCCTTTGGCATTGCAGCTGCTTAAAAAGTTGCCTGGGAAGACGAGCGTGTGTGTCTGCGGAGGGGGGCGAATCCAAGAGGAGGGTCTCGTAATGAAGCGTCAGATCTGCCCAGCTAGGTGAGAGCTGGGCAGGTTTGTTGTGATAGAACTCTGGGGGGATTGAGGAAGAGGGAGGAGGGGGGAGAGAGAGACAGAGCGAGCTGGTGTCTGCAGCACCTCGGCGCTGATACCAGACACGGGATCTGGTAGCTTTGGGGTGTGCTACCACCTCTCCACTCTGAGCATCCTGGATCTCCATCTCGAAGAGGGGAGAGAGCCAGCAGCAGCAATCATGGCAACGTCAAATGGTTTTATTTCTTCGTGACCTCTCTCTTCTCCTCTCTCTCATCAATAATTCACCTGAGGGCTTTTTTTTTTTTTTTCTTTTCCCCGTTCGCCTCCCCTCCTCCTTCTCACTCTGTTTTTTTTTTTTTTTTTTTTTGATGTGGAGAGAGGGGAGAAAAGGGGGCACTGGAAAGTGTTTATTTGTTCGGCGGCTTTTTGCAGCGTGCTTTAAAGAGCTCGCGAAAGGACCCGGGTAAAGAAAGAAAGACAGAAAGGGAAAAAAAAAAAAAAAGCACAAAGTGGTGGCGGGAGGGAGGAGGAGGAGAAGAGAAGAAGGAGAGAAAAAAAAGAGACAGAGGGAAGAAGCTTGAGGAAAGACGACTTTCAGCGCGGCGTTGCCGGGCGCGTGTGCGGGTGTGTGCGTGTGTGAGCCCGTGCGTGCCCGTGCGGGGGGAGCGGCTGCCGGTGCTGCCGGCGGTGCCTCCCGCGGGCTGCGCGGCGCGGTGGCCGGCGCGGGGCGCGGAGCGGCGGCCGCGGGTGCCGACCATGGGCTGGCGGCTGCTGCCCGCCGTGCTGCTGGCCCTGGCGCTGGGCGGCCCCGCGGCGCGGGCGCAGAACGACACGGAGCCCATCGTGCTGGAGGGCAAGTGCCTGGTGGTCTGCGACTCCAACCCGGCCACCGACGCCAAGGGCTCGTCCTCCTCCCCTCTGGGCATCTCCGTGCGGGCGGCCAACTCCAAGGTCGCCTTCTCGGCCGTCAGGAGCACCAACCACGAGCCCTCCGAGATGAGCAACAAGACGCGCATCATCTACTTCGACCAGGTAATAAGCGGCGGGGCCGGGGGGGGGGGGGAGGGTGCGAGGGTGGGGGGATCCCCGCCGGGCCAGGGTGCCCGCGCCCCACCCCGCCGGGACGCGCCCGGCCGCCATCAACAGGTCCTGCCGCCCGCTCCTTAATGCCGGCAAAAAGTTGGGGTGCAGGGGGGCGGCTGCCTGCGGGCGGGGGTCGGGGGCGGGGGGTGGCGCACGCTGAGTCCCAGTGGTGCGGAGGGGGACCCGTGCGCTGCGCGGGTCCCCGCGCGGCCGCCGCGGCCGCGGCAGAGGCGGGGGCGGTGGCCGGGGCCGTGAGGGGGGCCAGGAGGCGGCCCCGGGGTGGTGGTGGGGGGGCCCTTGGGGGACGGGGTCCCCTCAGGTGCAAGCAGCCTACGTGGATTTCAGACGGCTTGCACAGCCTTTGGGAACGAATCTTAAGGAAAAACGATGGAACTTTTCCGTAGCAATCTCAGGCTCAAAGCACAGCCCCCGCCTCGAGATGCCGGCACCTATGGCATGCACCAGCTCCTGTCCTAGGGCAGGTGCGAGGTACCCGGCACTGGTGGCCCTGTGCTCCCCGCACCGCGTGGGAACGAGCAGTAAATTGTAATAGATGAAGCGGGATACCCCACATAGCTTAACGCGAGCGGTGCCCGTGACCCTGGTGAACTTCCTAGACATCCCGGTGCCTTTCTAGGGCTGTGTCTGGCATAAAGGAGCCTGAAAAGATCAATTAAAAATAAAGCATAATTAAGTGGAAAGAAAGAAAAATGTAGTCATTAAAGAAGATATTTAGCGTGCCCTCATTTAGTATGTTCCCCTCTGTTACTCATCTCTGTTTAATCAAACCCAAATTATTAATAGTGCTTACAGGAGCAAATAAGGCGCACAGCCGGTTTTTGCTCAGATACGCCAGGTGTTTCAGTAACTCAGCCTGCCTGTGAACTGCTGAATGACTTGTATCGTTCACGTACATCCATCCTCTCACAGCTTGAGACTCTCAGGAAGACAGCATTGACTTGACCATGGCTTTTTTAGCCAAAACCAGTCTGCCACTCCTTGAATTAGTGTTCTGATGTTATTTTTGGGGAATGATGAATAAAAACGGCTTTTCTTTATCTCCTGTAACCATGTGTAAAAGAAAGGTCTTGGAGTTACGATAGAGTAGCAAAGAAATAAATATTTTCCACCCTAGTTTATTTATAGTAAAGATGTAATATATAACTAAATATCAATTTTTTATGAGTAGTATTCCAAGTTAATGGCAAGAACAGTGAATAAAACAGCACATATGAAGAGTAAGAATTCCATGGGTGAACGGTTTCTAAAGTTAATAGTCTATATTTTTTATTTACCACTGAATACCTGTACTAATTCCCATGCTGTATGTTTTGTTTGTAGATTCTAGTAAACGTGGGCAATTTTTTCACACTGGAGTCTGTCTTTGTAGCACCAAGAAAAGGAATTTACAGTTTCAGTTTTCACGTCATTAAAGTCTATCAGAGCCAAACAATTCAGGTACGTTGATCACGATTATAAACTCTTTTACTTAAATTCTTTATTTAGAATAAGATCTTGACTGAACACAAGAGTATTTTAAACTCTTCCAAGGAAAAAATAGCTTAGTTTAAAGCAACCTGTAGTGTAGAGTTCCTAGCAGTAGAGTGAATACATTTAAACTGAGCAGCTGTAATAAGGCAAGACCCTCACCTCAGATAAATGGCCACAGTTTCGCTTCTGTACCACAAGAACTGAATCTCTGGGGTGTTATAAAATATTCAATAGAATGAATCACTTGAGTAAAACAGAACTCTAAATTTCACTTAAATGTGTAAATACTATTGAAAAGTCATATTTTTGCTACAAGTTAAAGTCACTGTCTTAAACACAGGGGTTCTGGTGATATCTACCAGATTTGATTATTTTTGTAGCATTTTGTGACCTGGCTGACAGCTCATGATGCCAGGTATCTGTTTATGACACCAGTTTGCTGTGGACCAGGGTTAGTTAAGGTGGTCTTCTTGTTCTATACTACACCAAAACGTTATATCTCTGCAGGGATGTCTTCTAGGGAATCTTTATAGCAGTTTAAACTCTTTTTCACCACATAATACAAGAAAGATATGTTGCATATTAAAAAAAAGAGTGATTCTGCATTTTCTTCTGTAGCTTAATAGCAGCTGAACTCCCTAATTAAATACAAGTATGTACTAGCTTAGAGGAAAAGCCTCTAAGTTCCTGAACATCCCCTCACTGAGCCGACAGTAAATTCCTTAAAGTGCATTCCTTAATCTTCATGCCAGCTCCTGCAATTTCTGCGACATACATGATAGCTTTCTAGATCTGGAATAGCATCTGTGGCTTCCCTTGTTTCCACCCATGAGACCACCAGATTCATAGAAGTATCTGATGCCTTTCCCCAGTCGGTCTTGCTCCTGAATATGGTTTTCATTGTACAAGGCTGAGATGAAACCGATGTCTGCAGGAGGACAGTCAGCCAGTTCTCTGTGGCAGCTCTGGCTTTGGGTTGCTGGTAAAGCTCCTGAGAAAAGTGTAAATGGTAGAGATGGCAAAGAAAGCTGGTGCGAGATACATCCACATCCCTAGTGAAATTCACCTTCCGCTTACAACAGGAAATCATGGTTCCATTCAGGTCAATGACAAAAGGCTTAGACGAAACATTGACCTTATGACAATTTCTATAATGAGCTTATAAGCTCTTTAATATGTTCAAACTTTGTTCCTTTCACTCTCTTAAATGCTGAAAGTTGAACTGGCCTAGAATAACTGTATGTCAGCCAGCTTCACTGGATTTAAACTACATATTGCCAAGAAAGGCGTCAAGGCCTGGATTCTGGAAGCCCAGTGCAGACTTTGGTGTCTCACACACCGGGTACTCAGGTCTGGGAGTTTGGGCCTCGTGACAGGGACTGTTACAACCTACCACGTGACCTGAAATCTTTCATAGATCAAGAGGTGATGGATGGGTTTTGTTGGCTCCGTTTTAGCATAGTTAACGTGAGGCCATCTGGTGAAAGCCCATGATGTGTCTTCTGCTGTGATTAAAATAGCTGTAAGATGATCTGCAGGGAAACCTGACCTAGAGAGATGGAACAGAAGGAGGGAGATGATAAACCAAAAACCAAGCAATGAGTAAACTCTTGATGCCCTTTTCTGCATGTGTGATAACTGGGGGGAGGCCTGAAGGCCATTGCAGTGGAGCAAAGCAGCTTGAGTCTCAGCCACATGCAGACTTAAACACCACTAAATCACCTGAAGGCTTCCTCCAAAGTGATATTACTGTGCCTCTGGAACATCTGTTAGTGCCATTAAATATCATTAAAATGAAATTGGTTCCCTGGGGACATCTGATTAAGTAGATTTCCCAGATAGGTGAATCCTAAATCAGGGCCGGATTCTGCTGCCCCACTTATGCTGAGCACTAATTTATTCTGTGGTGACTCCCATTAAAATTAATGGGAGCATACGCAAGGCCAGCATACTCAATATGAATAAGCATTTCATATTTCATCCCTCAATGACTGCATTATAGCTGCTTAAAAAGAAAAAGCAGAAGAAAGCTAATAGTTCCCCACCAGGGAAATAAAAAATGCCGGGATCTGTCCATTCCCCTGGCCCCTGCCCATCTTTATTTACAGAGTGTCTGTGTCGTGTTGCTTTCAGAGCAGAGGCTGTGCTGACTTTCAGAAGTGTTTTACAGAAAAATGGATTCAGTACAAAAACACAGTGCAGTGGTTCATAAAGCTAAAGGTCTGCTCCAGACTTTAAAGCTAAGCTGCCGTCAGTAATGGAAGGGACAAATATTTTGCCCTTCATGAAGCGTAAGTTCCCAGCCTACTGCAGTCCCTTTGACATCTCATTAGGTGCCTACATCACATCTCTGGGTGCCTGGATTTCTTGAAAATGTCTCCTTTGCTAACGTGTGTCTAAACAACCTGTCAGGCAGGCAAAATGGGGTGATAGCTCATGGCTCTGTATTGCCCGAGAGTTAAAAAATTACCATGCATAAACAACAGATGAGAGCAACGTGTTAACTTTCACGTCGCCTGAGCCCGGACCCTGGCATGCAGTGGGCAGGGTCCCACCAGCTTCACTCAGCCGCAGATCAAGGCCGTGAAACACAAAGGTGCCTGTACACTCCAAATAAATGTAGTTACTAGATTTTCTTTTTTTTTTTTCTTTTTTTTAAAAAAAAGGCAGTGAGATTGGGACCTTAGCAGACCTCTTACACTGTAGTTAACATTCAGTGGCAGTTCTTCATGTTTTTCTGTTAATTGGAGCTTTTCAGTGGTTTTTCTCTTGTAGGTTAATTTGATGCTAAATGGAAAGCCAGTCATTTCCGCTTTTGCCGGGGACAAGGATGTCACGCGTGAAGCTGCCACTAATGGAGTCCTGCTCTATCTAGACAAGGAGGATAAGGTTTACCTGAAATTGGAGAAAGGTAATCTGGTCGGTGGATGGCAGTATTCTACATTTTCTGGCTTTCTGGTCTTTCCCCTGTAAAGTCAATTTTCCTGTGACATTCATCCAGGTGTGGACTCATCATTGCCTCTGTTACATGAAGATCATTTTATCATCATGGGATTGATGTTTCTTTATTGGTTTTTCATGGGTGAATATGGATTCTCTTTATGGATTTTGGCCCCATCTGAACTACTCAGAAGTTTCACAGAATTTTGTGTGATTAAATACGACATATTTGGATTGAGACTAAAGCAGACAATAAATATCTATGCTTAATGTTACAGTCTAAAGCTGCCTGCAAGATTTATTCAGATTTCATTTACTGGACTTATGGGATTCATGAGAGAAGTGGATTTTCTTTAATTATGAAAAGACTGGCAACCAGGTCTATAATTTAGGAGAGTTTGTGTTCAGACTCCAATCAAGAGTTAGTGTGTTGCTGCCAAAGAACTGTATATTGATATATTGGTCACACATGTTTCTGTCATTGGGACTTAACTGACCTGATCTATTCCATTGTCTTGAGAAAGGTAATTACTATTGATAAGTGGTTGACTTTAATTCTCCTCTGCGTGTAGTGTGTTGGATGGCTCACTCATACATTTATGCTCTGTCACTGGTCACAATCGAGTCTAGCTCACACAAAGCTAAGAGGTTACGGCTGTGTTTTGGTTGGGGGTGTAAGGTTTTCCCCTTTTCCACGTGCTGCTTCCTGAAAAGAAGAGGAGATTATAACCGTTAAGACAAATATTCTTACCAGGGTTAAAGGTGATCATTCAGGCACAACTTTGCAAAACAGCTTTGCCCGGCAGGAAATCTCACATTTGTTCTTCAGTTTTAATTAACATGATTGATAATAACAGCTTTATTAAAAACCTAAGGGATTCCTTCCTTAGACACAACCACTTTATTAGCTGGAGATGAGATCCCTTTGTTTGTAATTTTGTCTGTTTTTCAAACCTTCTGTTCTGTTAACGGTATTGTCTGGTTTTGCCTTAACTCCACAACTGTATATAATTTTAGATCATATGTTTAACAAATATGAAATCCAAATAGCTGGTACCTAACTTGGTGCAATATCTTTTTTGGCTTTTTGTACAGGTCATATGAATTCATAAACATATTTATTATATCATTGTTACATAATAAAGATTAATATATGTTAGCTGAATTATTGACCTTTGGATTTTGGAAGTCACTTCATGCTATTTTTTTTATTGGATAGAATTATTATATGCAAAGTGTAAGCTTTTGGGATTCACAGAAACTGTCCTGGGAGGCAGGCAAACTTTTAATAGTTAAGTCTGGCAGAATCCTAGAGAATGATTTAGAAATAACCTATGCATTTTATTTAAAAATCAGAAAATCATGGCTTCACTGAAGTTAGCGTTGAGGCACATTAATCCCAAAGGATTTTGGATGAGACCTTTAGGTGTGCTTTAGGTTTTGCCATCAGCATTAAACTTCAGTGCCAGCAAATTGAATATCGATTAAAAATTATTTTCACATGAACTGCTAATGAAACCTCCGTTCCCCCATGCCCAGAAGATACACTGAATTCGACAGATATTTGTGCCTTGTATATCATGAAGGATATGGTTCTAAATTAAAAAGTACTGTATATTGGGGAATGTTTCTGGATGGAAGTATATCCAACAGCCTGAGACCTTCTCTAAAAGCCGGTTTAGGCTTGGATTTACTGTTTGAGGTAATCTGTTTCCAGTTTCTTCACTTATTAGCCAAGTGCTAATAACTGCTGTACATGGATGTTTCATTGGTTTTAAAGTTTAATGCGTGGCTGGTTGATGCTCCTGATAAAAATGTCAGGGAATCAGTAGCACAGCATTGTGCCCAAATTGTGCCAATGAGTCAGATAAGGGGGTAATTCTTTAGACATATTTCTGTACAGAACACTGCAGTTTGGGAGGGAGTGGAAAGACGGGCACAGAGGCGAATAATTTACATTGCTGAAAAATATAAAAAAGTTTTCCATGATGACTAATCAAAATGTATCACTACTGTACCCCAGAAGTATGTGTGTATATATATGTGTATATATAAAAAACCCTGGGATTGCAGCACATAACATGCATGATATTATAAAAAAGTTATTTGTCACAAGAGTTTATTTCAGAAGGAAACATGATTATTTTGTATAAAATTGGTAAAATCTGAAAGCTCGCCTTACCCGTGGATATATATGTAATATAAAGGAAATGTTGATCCTACACAGACAGAAGAAAAAATGGCATTAACGCTGTCAATATACTTTTCAGAATGATCAAAGGTATCTGACGTCTTTAGTTTGTAAACATATGATCTTTAAAAGCTGCCTTCAGCATTCAGCAATAATACTAAACTATCTTAATACACTGTTGATTTCCCCGTGGCAAAACATTTCTGACTGCTTCACAGTCATTAACAGTTATTTAAACTTCAACTAGGAGTCTAGGAAGTTATTCAGTCAAGGAGATATGTTCTGATAGAAATGTCCTAAATTCTTCTCCTAAGCCTCTAAAATCAGAGTTACTAAGTAATTGTTTTGCTAGTTAAAGGAAAAAATGTTCCAGAGAAGTCACTGCAGAGCAGGCTGTGTTATCTTCACACCGTGCGGAGCACCAGCTCCACTCAGAGGTGGCTTCTGGAGATGGGCAGCTACACACCCCTTCTCTTAGCTCACATTTAAACATTTAAATAACAACAAACTCTGGTTTTTTTAAGGCTACAGTTTGGGCTACTTCCCGATCTTGAGCTCATTTAATTGTATTGTCCTACACTTCAGTTATGTCGGTAGGATTTTCTCCCAGAAGAGGGAAGCTAGCCCAGATGGAGCTGGAAACTACTGTTTTTCTTCTCCCTCTTTCCTCATTCCTTTTCCTTTTTGTCTTCCTATGTTAATGCTACAGTGGTTTTCTTGTTCAGAAGCAACAGCTCAGGAGACACTTCAAATTTCAAAGGGTATTTAAGATGAGAGGTTTGATTTTTTTTTTGAAGAACTTTAAACTCCATTGAGCTGCACTTTAAAGGTTAGAGCTGAATTTCTGATCCCGTTGAATGTGATGCCACTAGTCCTATTGATTCTGGTGAGGGCAGAATCTCCCACTCTGTGTATCGCTGCTAGAGCATGCCAAGGATCCATACCCACGTCCTTCAACATAAACCTGCTTTGCAGTAAACTTCATAGCTTATGGAAAGTTGAGCATGCAAGAAAGCTTTCTGGTCATGCATGCTAAAGGTAAAAAAAAAAAAAAAAAAGCTACTTTCTGAGAATAACATATATTGTTATTGTCCGTGACCTCTTTAAAAAAGCTATCAGTATTTTTACTGTTTAATCTATATTTTACTTATATTTCTATTTTATTCATATTTTATTATAAAACTAAGGGAAAAGAAAGAGCCGTTGTCCTCCTCGGGTGATGTAAATGTTTTTGGTAGAGCCAGGAATAGCCTGGTCTCCTAGATTCATTCCATGTAGAAAGTTGCTTTGTTCTGTGGAATCCTGTTTGCCAGGAGGAGTTTGGGCTAAGTACGCCAAATGACTGTGGAGCCAGAAAAGGTACCGTTCAAAAGAGCCTGGGTAACAAAGCGTTTTTGGAAAAGGCACTGAAGTAGCTTTGAAAATTGCACAAGCAGTTTTGTTCTTTTTTTTTTAAAAAAAACCTAACTTTGAAGCATAGAGAAGGAAAACATTTTTTTTTTTTTTTTAACCAACATTTTGTATTTGTTTTGTGTTGTGTCATTTTCAAGTAGTGTTGTTACGCTTTGTGAGTGTTAATTAAATCACTTTGGCCAGGTCATGGCAGAGTGGATATTGCCACCTCAGCGTCACCACTGAGACGATGGTGACAGGGTTTGGGCAGTGACCGGTGCCATACCCAGAGGGCCAGCTCGTCCGCTGCTGGTGCTCAGTCCTCTTCAGTTTGCTGGATTGCTCCTTTTTCTGATGCAAGGCTTTTTTTTAAAAAAAAAACAGGATGTTTTTGGAGTGAGTGGCATACTGCTGTGTTTCCTTTCCCATGTTATTCAGATGTCTGTTTCTAGAAAGACGAATGCAGTGGAACAGGACAGTTTTAAATGCCCTAAGAAAATCACAATTAGCTATCAACTCCATCTTTTTTTTTTTTTTTTTTTTTTGGCAAGCCCCCAAAGGAACACATCTGCAGTACGTATAGTATTTTTACAAGCAGGTTTTAGGATAGAGAAGATAAATGCAAGAAGCAGTATGTCATAATCACAGCAAGGAAGCCGGACCATTAATATGAAATACGGGCTGAAGCAGAGAGGCAGATATATGTTCTCCTCCTTTTATAAGGGTTTCTGAGTTGGTAACATGTTTTACCTCAGCAATTCATTACAATTGCCCTTCATATTGTAAGAGCTCTTTATAATATTCAAACTCTTTGTCTTCTAAAGACAATGTTAACCAGATGACTCAATGTAAATAGAAAATCCCCGGTGACACAATTTATTGGCTGGCACATGCCACAGCAAGATATTTTTTGTACTATTGCTGTCCAGACGGAAAAGGCTCCTTTGAGAAAAGATGCTGCCTTAGACACTGAGCTAAAGTTATTTATCTGTTGCTGGTTAGGAATAGGTGGGGGAAAAAACAAAACCTTTCCTACCCTAGAGCACGAAGGGGAACGCATACAAAGAATACTGATAAAATCAGTCACTGTTATATAAGCAATGATGAGAATAATGGAAATGTGGCTTGAATAGTCTGTTTCGTGAAAGCTGTGATCTAAGGCATTTGATGGAAGCAATCACTATTTTAATCTTCACAGTCTGGGGGAAAGGAAAAAGCCAGTTGCATCATTTTTAACAGGTTATTTTCCTTTTTTCCCCTTCTACCTCGTGGTTCAGCTTAGCTGCAAAAAAACCAACCAATCAAAAAAAAAAAAAAAAAACCAAAAACCAACCCAGAAATTATCTAAGAAAATTCATTTCTGAAGAGGGATGGGAGAGGGCTTTTTTTGGTGGTTTGGTTTTTTTTTTTTTTTTTTTTTGCCAGTAACTGATGTGGAAAAAACCAAGCAGTATTGGGGAGAAAAATGACTTAACCTAAATACATTCTTGACCTATCGTCCAGTTCAGTGAATTGCCTAAATATGTTCTGCTTATATGTGTAACACTTTTCTACAATGCATGATTCTGACCCATCCTGTTAAGGCCACCATATTGTAATCTGATGACTTTTAATCCTGCTGGAGGAAAGTAGATGTAGAAGTGTAGTGCAGAGCACTGGAGAGTGGCAAATAAAGCAGCTTTATCTCTGTACTCACCCGTGTGCCTGGATTTACTCCTACAAAGCAGGTTTAGCATCCCTGGGGCGTTTTGGTGCAAAGGGCAAATGTGTGTGTGAGCACTGGGAAACAAGCTGAGAGTACGGAGATTTCGGAATTACTGCTGACACAAGGGAAAAATAGTTCTCTAATCTCATTGTGAGGACATTTATGTGCGCTGTATGGTCCCAGTGCTGAAAGGGGGCAGATCTCCACGGCAGCTGGGCAGAGTGACCAGAGCCCTGCGGAGGGGACCAGACTAGCCCGCGGATGGAGGGTCTGTATTGACCCAAGCGTTGGGGCCTCTGTAGAAGTCCTAGAGCAGCATTATGATGGTCAGGCATGCTGTTAGCTCTCATGGAGTTTTACATTTAAAAATCAATGTTTGGGGTTTTATTTTATCCTTTTCTTTGCAAACGAAGGTCTATTTACAGGGAACATATGGGATTCACAAACAAAGGCAGTCTTTAAAATTAACTGTGTCTGAAAATAAATTTAAGAAAAAGTTCTTCTAAGTATATAACAAGGCTGAATTTCTCTTAAGTTGAATGCACACAATTCAGTAGGAAAGCAAATGAACATAAAGGTACATCTGTCTTCTACTACACAATTAAACATAAAGGAGCAGAATTGATGCTGGCGTCTATCCCATGTACCTGGAAACGCGCTCAGCAGCTCAGTACAGCAGCGTAACAGCTCGTTATGCCGGCTCTTCCCTCTGTGCAGCAGCAGAACCAGCCACAGGGCAGCCTCACCAGCCAGCGGTGGCACGGCTTCTGCTAATGAGAGGAAGGTTAGCGCTGGTGTTGGCGCTTTTTCCTGAACAACAGGGCTCAATGCAGCTCCTCCAGAGCCTCTCAAGCACCCTGGCAGACCTGGCCAGCCTTCATGATGCTCTGACCTACAGCAGGTTGCAAAATTTTACTGGAAAAAATTCCCTACCAGGAAATGCCATTTGAATTCAGTTAATGTCTGGAAAAAATGGATCCATTAGAACAAAAGGTTTTTTTTTTTTTTTTTTTTTTGCAAATAAAAGGAGAGAATTTTTTTTGGATCAAAAAGCTTCTGTATTTAATTTTAAATTCACTCTTTATTTGAAAGATTACATTGGTTCAAATAGAAAAGGGAAAGAATTAAAACTAAAATAAAACATTTGAAATAAATATTTGAAAAGAAAACATTTAGGCTGCTCTAAAATGATTTTTGTCACCAGAATTCCATTTGAGTAAAAATTATACAATTTTGGAAGTTCATTCAGATTTTTTGGGTGACTGTATTTCCATATCTCTCTGTTTGAGAGATATTTCTCTGTATGAGAGGCTCATATTAATGTTCAAATTCAGTGAACTTTTCACAAAGACTTGTAGAACTTTAGGGTCAGACTGTAGAAGAAGGGGTCCAGGTTTCACGTAAAAGATGCTTTTCTCTGTGCCTACAACCTGACTCCACCTTCACTCTTATCTACTCCTTCCTAATATGATGTTGGTGGCCAGTCTATTTTATTTGTCTATTTAAGCTTTTTCATAGATTCAAATCCTGGTTGTCTTGCCAGATGCTCAGAGCTGGCTAAGCGCTGAGTGTCCGGCCAAGGAGCATAATCAATCCCTTAGGAAGAGGGACATTTGTCCTTTCACCCTTTGCACGCCAGGCACTGTGCTCCCTGCGTTCCTTTCCTCTCTGTGGACTTGCGACCAAGCAGAAACATTGATATTGAAATTGATATCAATACTGAAGTATTGATAAACCTATTGGCTTAGTTCAACAGTGGTCGGTACAGCTGTTAGCCCAGTTAACCAACCACCGGATGATTTGCTCCTGTGGGGCAATTTTAAAAATTTTTTTAAAGCCTCTGCATTTGGTGAAGACAGACAGTAACCAACCGCTTGAGAAGGCATCCAACCCCAGGCTTGGCAGTTGCAAGAAGTGATACAGAGCAGTTGTAGTCAGTGTGCAGCTGGAACACCCCGGTGCAATGCAGATTTATAGCTAGAAAGGCAGAAGGTAACCTGATGTACATGCAACCTGTTTAATGACACCTGATTTCTCATTTCTTTGGGAGAAATAAGCTCTGGTTCCTTTCTAGAAAGCAAAACTATGATCCAAATAATGAAAGGACTTGAAGAATGAATACCTAAACCATGGGAATATTAAGGCAGTCACTGCTGTACAGGAGAAATGAATTCTGCGGTGGCATCATGTGTTTTAGTTTTTGTGGACTGTTTAAATGGATTCCTACAAAAATAATAAAGGCTTCTGAGGAAGATAACTCCCAGGCCATCTATCTTAGTTGTCTTGAATTCAATACAGGGTAAGTAAGATAGTCTAGGTTTTGTCTGTTGTAAACAGTGATTCACTGGGCATGATTCAGCTGTCGTGTACTTTTTGTACAGGAATTACTTAAGTGAATGAGTATGGAAGATACTTTTCTTCAGGTCTCAGAGAGACAGCTGAGGGTATATAACTTTGATCGAGTAACAATGTTAGAAACAGAAAATAGCTTGAATTTAAAATCCTGACTTGCAGGCTGTAATTCAAATCCCCAATTTATATACGTTGTATTGAATGTTTTGCACATACAACTGGTGTAAAAGGCTGCAAGATTTTTTGTGCTTGTCCGTGTCAGTCCTGGCTGAGACATGGAGTTGGCTTAAATGGGGTTTCTAGTAACGATGGCATGCAAGATAACAGTTGTGACCATTTCTAAACTCTGATGACTTGTCAAAAATTCACCCTGAGATGAGAAATTTTACTGAGTACATCATCTAAAGGTTTCAAGATGAAAGACTGCTCAGTAGGTCTGGACAAAATGTAGCAAGTACATTTTACAGAGAAAAAAAAAATGATGACTCACAATATTATTCTCCTTTAGATGTTGGGAAAAACCAACTACCGTAATGTGCAACCGCACCTGCAAAACTTGCAACAATAACATTCAAAAAGTCTTTTAAAAAAACACCTCCACCTCTTGGAACATCATGATATGTCAGGGCCACCCAACTGATGTATGGAAGAGTGGGGTCAAAGTTTCTGCTTTGCCCTGAGTTTGTGTCTTCCGGACCTCAAACGCATCCTTAAACCACTGGGTTATATTTGGTGGTAGGGAACAAGGGGAAAATCTTCAGAGCAGGCATGTCCGTCCGGATCAGCAGAGCACTCACCCCAGCGTGATGTGAAATAAAGCTGCAGCCTTTCCCCGCGTTCCTCCCAGGTATTCGAGCGTACGCTGTGTGGGAGGTTTCCGCTGAAGGTGAGAAAGCTGTCTGCCTTCCCGTTAGGGATGATTGTCAATAGAAACACCCTAATCTCATACATTGTTAGTGACAAAGGGAACATATTGTCTAAGTAGTAAATAAACCAGTAACTGTTTAAGCACTGCAGAGTTGTGCAAGCCAGGGATGCCGATAAGCTTCATCTTTTTCTCTATAGTAAATCTGAGTTTAAGGTGTTCAAAAGGCATTGTTAGATTTTTTTTTTCTGTTTTCTTCTGGAAAGCTCAGCTAAGGAATTTGGTTTTCATGATGCCCCTTAGGGTCCCCACAATGTAATAAGTCAGCATCATTTTCTAGCTGCAGTTGATAACATTTATTGCTAATTCTTTAAACCCTTCTTTAAAAGAAAACAAGTCTGCAACCTGCATTGCACCCACAGGAATAATCTTTCTTTTCCTCAGTTTGGTAATTCAATTGTGACTTGTAAACTTGTGCAGCTGTAGCAAAAAAGTATACAGTCAACTCTAATCTATCTTGAGGAAAGTAAAAAGTGCTTACCGCTACTGGTGTAGTAAATCCTGGCTGCTTTATTAAATAAATGTAGAATTTCACTCAGAGGCCTTAAGGAAGAAGAATTTTAGAATATCTGAACAATTTAGCACATTTTGAAGCTGAATAAAGATAGATTCAATTTTGGAGTGAGATTTAAAGTGATGGCATACCAAACCCAACTCAAATTAACTTGAAAAGTATAGGCATTATTTATGTCTTCTGAGTTGTGAAAGGCAAACCACCCTACTGGAGAAATTCTCAAGTATCATAAGCATCATCGTTCTGGCACTGCAAAAATAACGACTCTAAAAAAGATCCCATAGCTATTTATAATTTTAAGTCAGATCTTGAATAGTCTTTACATAATTGTTACACATGTAAGCAGGACAAGATCCAGCAGACAGTTAAGCACACATATAACGAAAACAGCTGAAGCAATTTCACGGATTTTGATATACCTGCTTCCACATTTGAAGTTACACGTTTGCTTAGTTCTTTCTTGTACCAACAGAAGAGACTTTACAGGAATAGATAATGCTTTAAAAAGTAATTTGACATGCAACCAACCAGTTAAATTTCTCCTGCCGTGCTAAACTAAGGTCATTGCTCAAAGGAAATCTCCTCCCCTCTCTTGGGAGTCTCTGACCGAACTGTAATAGCGTGGGTGGATTTAGGCAACAGACCCTGCCCTCGGAGAAAGACGAAGTCAAGATGACTCACATCTGTATTAATAAAAAAGCGTCTGTCTTCTAGCAAAGGAAGGGATATGACAAGATAATAAATGTTAAAACCACAGCCCCTTTAGCCCAGGTGGGGCTATGGGACCAGATGTTGCTTTAGCTGCTCCGCCGCAGCCACCAACCTTCCAACCCCGCCAGACTCTCACCTGGGAGAGTAGCCATGCCCAGGCTGGGACTCATGGCAGCTCCCTGCCCTTTTGCTGGACTACGACGACATCAGCTCTCCCGAGGCTGTTCTTGCAGGGTAGCATTTCTTTTTCTTGAGCACCAATGGAGCTGATCTCCAAGGCCACCATCCTCCAGTCAGCATTGCTGAGCCCTCCCTCATTTGGGAGCACTTCTCATTGCCCACTCGGTGGGGAGATGAGCCCCACAGAGTTTCTCTTTGTTTTAGCTGGAGGCCATTTAATCCCTCCTCCAGTTTTCAAGAAGACGACAGTGAGAACTTTTTTTTCCAGATCACTTGGTCTCTTAGATGTACCACACCTAGAAACTTTTCCTGGGATGCTCCCAAATAACTTTGGGTGCTCTTGAAAAGACCTGTTTTCTAGGTGGTCTAAGAACTGGCTTTGATCTTGGTGTGCATTCCTGCAGCGACAGGATCCTCCCATTGGCCTGGGTAGGCAGAGAGCTGCCGGGCTAATGGCTGCCACCCTGCTTTTCTTGTGACTAGAAAGTTTGATTTGGCAAAACATTATGAAATGGACCCCTACAAATCTATAAAAGCCAAACTATTTTGTTCAAAGAAAGGGTGAAAGCAAAGATTCAGCAAGATTTCCTACCAGCAGAATTTACTATCATTTCTTCTTTCACATTATTGCAAAAAGACAGAGGTTTTACAAAAGAGTCTTCCTATTCTTTGAATGAGTCATGGTAATAATATGACATTTTATACTGATTTCTCCATCTCTGGAACCTTTCATCTCAAAATAGTCTAATACTGCAGAGCTGTCCGTATTGTAGCTGTAGAGAAACAAGAAACTGAGTCATAGACAATTTATTTGCTTGATTTGTCTCCAGTCACCCAGGGAACAATTATCAGAAAGGGACACAGAACTCAGGTTCCCAAAATCTGCCCCTCATTTTTAAGCAAATCCTTTGTGTCTAGTAATTAGAATTATTTTAAGCGGTCATCTTCACTGTGATCTCACATAGCTTGGTGTAAAGAAGGGAAAGCTCAACTTATATCAAGAGTTACACAGTTATACACAAATGCAGTTGAGAGCTGAGCACGGTCATGGCTTGGAAAAAAAAAAAAAAAGAATTTATATCATATAGGGGCACGCCAGAAAATATCTGGAGACATAGGAGCACAAAGTCCATCTGGTCAGTTGAATGTGACCTCCTGCAAACTCTCCAAGGTGGGTTTTTATTATCTTTGGTGGATGGAACATGATTCAGGTGATGAAGCAGAGTTTTGTCATGTACATACTGGGACTGACTGGACTCTGCAAGAGTGGGAATCTACAATTCAATCCTTCCTGTACAGTCTAGTCCTGTATTTTACAGAGAGACACAGTAGACTTGATAAGTCTGAGTCATTATATAGGTTGTGAAAAATCTATACTTGTTTCATCATGTCTAAACATTTCACAGATTTCTGTTCCCCCAAATAACCAAGGTCATTGCCAGTGCAGAACTACCAGCATGGAGTGGGTTACAAAATACATTATCCTTTAATGCATTAAAGATGCTTTCTCAAAATTCATACTGGCAACGGGAATACACAAATTCCCTTTGGCATTCTGTCTGAGGTTGTCTACACAGATTGAGGCGAGTGGTTGGCATTTATCTTTCAAATAGTTAGGAACTAGATTATTTATGTATTTATGCATCATGGTTTCTAGATGCTAATTATTTACCAACAGACAAGAAGTCCTAGTTTAGACTTATAATGTAAGTCTGGGAGAAGTTGTAACACTGCAGAATATGACTATACTGCTAGGAACTGTTTTGTAGGCAAGATTAATTTATGTGGCCATGAGCTGCCAGGTCACTGACCTTGAACATAGCACTGTGCTTAAAATGTAGTTAAGCCAGTACTTTAGAGACAATTATGAATGGCTTTCAGCATTGGTCATATGACTGCATTTAATTCACTTGCAACATGGGAGATGTCTGGATATTCGTGTTAGCTCCAAAAGTAAAAAACAGAACTGAGGATCTGAAATGAAACAGGATTAAATCATCTTAATTTATGGCCAGACTCTAAATTCAAATCTCCATGACCGTAAGAGTTGTAGTAAAACAATATCTGCCCTTTAACCATTGAGTAACGTGTGCAAAGGCAATGCAGAATGTAGTACATCAACAATATATATATTTTTTTTTTCTCTTTGAAGTTGGAGAATTCTGGAATTGGTCACAGAGAAAGTGAGAACCAGACAGCACAGGGACATTTCTTTGCTCCTAGCTTTCTTTCCAGCTACTATTTAACAAAAATATTACAGAATTCAAAGGTGCAGTTTAGTAGAGTTTTTCTTAGCTCTGTGCTCATTACCATGGTTCTGTAGGCTACAGAAATGCCTGTAAGCCACATAAGTAAATTAATGAGCCATGTCAGGGTCAGAGCTCCAAATGTTTAAAACCTGGTTCTACTTCAGTCCAAATCAGCTCACAGGTAGGGGCTGGTGGCTACAAAAGCCGTTGGTGTGCGTGGAGCTGGAGAAGGGACAGTTCAAGTTGAGACCAGAGGGATACACTCAGACTCACCTTGGTTACCCAATTTGCAAGTCTTGGGAGATTTTTTGGCTATAATAGGAGCACGGCTGACTGCTGAGTCTGGGATTGGAAATAAAATGAGCTAAAGAAGTGCCTGAATGAGGCAACAAGTACCTCAGCTACTTTTTTTTCTTTTTGTAATATGGCCTTAACCACACAAAAATAGGAAAACTTATGCTTTATTGCACTTTTCTGGACAGAAATTATCTACTCACCAGATTAACTATGTGTCCAACAGATCCTTAACATGCAATATTCTTGTCTGATATAGGGAACTCCCTCTAGAAAGAGCAGACATCAGTAAAAATTTATTCACCGAAAGGGTTGTCAAGTATCAGAACAGGCTGCCCAGGAAAGTGGTGGAGTCATGACCCCTGGAGGTATTTAAAAGACACATAGACATGATGCTTACGGACATGGTTTACTGGTGGACTTGGCAGTTTTAGGTTAACAGTTGGACTCTATCTTAAAGGTCTTTTCCAACCTAAACAATTCTACAATTCTATGAAAGTGGTCTGTGCTACGGAGTGATGTGCAAAGAGAGTTCTAAGTTGCAATCTTGAAATTCAGATTTTTAGGCATGGGGAAAGTGAGTTCAACACCGAGAGTCTTCATTCACCCCTATGATTTTACTAAAAGTCATATCTAAACTCAAAATGGAATTACTTCTACAGAAATCATGGGGAAAAAAATCATGCATATTTCATATTGGGACTTCAGCTTGATATATTCTTATTCCAGTTTCTGCATATTTACAGCTTTGTGAAGCTTTCAGGATGGACTGGATGATTTGTCTTGAAATATGTGGGCTTTGTCAGCCACTATGTGTATTTGGGATAACTGGCATGGATGTCCATTTACACTGCCTCACACACCCATGTCTTTGTTGTGAAGCAGCATGTTGAAGTCTCCGTGTGAATGCTCTGTTTAGGGGTAAAATAACCTTAGAGGAATGTAGATGAATTTCAGAGGAGTGTCTGGGAGGTTTATGCTATCCCATACTTAAGGCACTTTTCTCCTGAGAAAATGCATAAGAACATTTGTAGTGCACTCCTAAGTTCTATACTTTATGTCTTTGGTTGAGTCTCTTAGACTGTTTCTTGGGAAAAAAAAAAAGGCAGCTATAAGCAAGCAGCAGCAACGCAAACGGACAGACAGTTTAGGGTCTTTTCCATCAACCTGTGGTGCAGGGTGGTCCTCGGGTGCGCAGAGCCACTGGCTGAGTAGGTCTTACTCAAGGGAGCAGCAGCCAGGGACAGAGAGGAAATAATCCCTGTGGTTACTGCGGCCAGTAAAGCATGAATGCTATGACTGACTCAGATATTCTGCTCCTTTCCACATCAACAGCTAGCTTGTTCGTGAGAGCTGTTCATGATACTGGGCCAGCTCTGCTTATTTCTGCTTTCCATTTGACATGGCTAAAATAGTCTTGCTTTCATAAAACTTTGGCTAAAGCCTTTAATTTACTGGCTCTGCAGTTTCTCAGGAAGAGTGTGAGATACTTTCTATTTAATTTGGATCTGAAACCTGTATAGACTCAGCCTATTCCTAACCTGGAACTGAACTGTACTTACTTCCTGCAAACCTAGATTTCATGGCATTTCAGCATCACAGATAATACCTTTTCTTAATGAGAAGGGCTGCAGAGCCTATACAATGGAAGTCAAATTAACAGTCTTAAAGACACAGAGAAGTCTCTTCTGTTAGGGCATTTCTGTCTAGTGGGATTGGCACTTGCATTCATTACATGGTGATAAAGTTGTTTGCCTTGTCCTTTTTGGATACTTCAGACATTCAGTATGTGGCCACAGCTTAGAAAAGCCACACTTCAGGAAACTCTGTTGGTAATTCTTCATTCTCCAACACAAAGAAAGCACAGGAATAAGATTAGTCCTGATTGTTAACAAAGATATATCAAGTCACTGACGAGCTCAGCATCCCCCTTGGATCCTGCTGACTGCTTTCATAAAGTTCTGCTCACTGCTGTCTGCCAAGGATTTCTGAATGCGTTGTGTACGCACAGATAATACAGTCTTCAATAAATAGCAGGTTACTAGGATAATCTTCAGCCTGTTTGCCAAGGCCACCCCCTCCTTCGGAGCTGCAGGCTGAAGGAAAGAGTTGGGATAAAGAGCAGGAGAAGGCAAAGAACATGCTGAACAGGACAGGAAAGGGTTTACAGAAAACTGGATCCAGTTAGGAATCCAGCTTGCTTTCCTGTTTCCATCAGCTCATTGCTCAGCATCTTCAATGGCCAAAGAAAAACCAAAGGCCAGCACATCGGTACATGTTTGAGTTCAGTCAGAGACACAACTGCTACCACATCTACCAGTAAGTAATGGATGCTAAGAGAGCTTATACATGGCTCTGCTTGCTTATGGGAATAGGTATTTTCTTATTTAAGAAGGATTGTAAGTGCTATAGGGACTACGAACAGAGAGAGCCTTCATGTGACAAGAAAAGTTGGTACTGATATATTATTAGGAAAAAAATCCTACCGCTAATGGAAATCATAATGTTGGATTGTAACCTGCATGTAGACCAGCTCTAAACAGACAGATTAAAGGTCAAAATAGAAGACTAGAAGTAGAAAAGTAACATTTCAGGGTAAGTGGCTGAAACCCTTTATTAAGAACAGCTCCAGGTTGTGGATAGTTTCTAGAAAAACCTCTGCTGAAATCCAGATCACTGGAAATCTTCAAGCCTATGTTTGAGAAATACCAGTCAGTGAGGAACCAGCAATCAGAGTCCTGGGGAAGTCATTGTTCAGTTCAGAGCTTAAGTTCTCACCCATCTTCTTCCTGCCCTCACCAACACCTACGGATTCAGCTGTGTAAGGTCTTTAGGATTCAGCCCGCCGTTCGAATCCACAGCCTGTCTCAATTTGGGTAAAAATAAACCACGTCTTATTGTCTTTTATGAAGCAGAGCAGCAGCAGCATCTGGCAGAACAGACACCGGTGTGTGTTAGGTTGCAGCTTTTTCCCGTGGTGCTATCTCACCCTTCTGTAGGATGGGGAGAAAAATTTGTTAACACGTGAAGTCTCCCGTGAAAACCTGCCGAGATTTTTTTTTTTGCCTTGCCGTCAGCTGGGCTGCAACCAAGTCCATCTACGCAGCTGCCTAATAACATTTAATTGCTTTATAACTCAGAAGCAAATTGTGTTGATTTAACTGTGTTATAAAAGAAGGCTTTGCTATTATTTCTTGTGGAGTGCAAAACTCTGGCTTGCTTTTTGGAGCATTTACTGTCTTTTTTGTAAAATTTCAAGTTAATAGCTCTTCTGACAAATGTGAAAGAAATGTATTTATGACATTATCACCTCATTTTTACATATCTCAGTCTTGGAGTGTGTCATCACTTTTATTCAAGTGTTAGCTTTTGTTGTAAGTTTTCCTTATTCTAGTTTTAATGAAAATTTTAAGAATGTAATGAAAATATAATCCTGATGCTTAATTATGGCATAAGCCTAGTAGACTTTATGCATAACAAAAATGTCAAGGCCCGTATATTCTGCTAGAAGCCCTTACTTCTAAGCAATGCAATTAATTATACTTGAACATCCTGGAGGTTTATTGCTTCAGATAAAAGCATTCAGAGCACCTTCTTTACTATTATTTCTAGAAGAAAAACAATGTAAAATAAAGATAATTTAAGTATCTTTGACAGACAGGTTTTTTTTTTTTTTTTTTTAAGGAACTGTGTTGCTTTAATGAAAAGCCTCCTTGAACAAATTCATGAGAAATTACTTTGCATACAAAATTTTGGTTTATGTCAGCCTAGGTCATAATTTACTTTATTCTATGGCTTTTAATATATCATTGTACATTTACATTGGTGATCTGGATGCCAGTTTAATTATGTAATGTCAGCTTCTGTAAGACTGATAAAACTATTAAAGAGAAATTCGGTGCTAGGGTGGAATGGTGCTACTAAAACTGAAAAATTGCCCTTTAGTTCTGTCAGCACTCCTGGCACCACTATATTTCTCTCCAATATAAAAGGTGTTTGGTGTAATCATTGCCGAGTGGAAGCCCACGACCGTATTATGAAGACATAGAAAGCTAAATCTGAGGGCTGTGCCTTCAAGAATTGTACTAAGCTGGCTATTTTATTGCAGTTAGGATTTTGACACTAATTTGATTGACTGCTGTATGCATCTTCTGGAAGAGGGGAAAAAAAAAAAAACCTATTAAAACATTACACTTAAAGCAAAGCAACTTGCTTGCCGCAGAGCTGTTTGCATGAGAAAGAAGCAAGGACGTAAGAAGCTTTTCCAAACTAGTGGCATATGTTTCCTTGATAAAATGTGTAATGCTCTGCTTCTCATTGTGCATTTTAGTCATCATGTCTAGATATAAGAAACTCATACTGATTTTTATCAGTTTGATTTAAAAACAATGTATTTTTTCAACAGCTAGATTTAGTAATAGTTTCTTATGGAGCAGCTTTTATTTTGTTTAGTCAATGATATTGATTTCCCTCTAAATATAAAGATTGCACAGCTCAACAGTGGATGCAACAACAGTATTTTAAAGATGAAGTGACTGCCTGGTTTGTTAAAGTCTCTTCTCAATATATCACCCTTTGTTTAATAATTTTGTTTAGGATGTATCTTCATGAATTACTGAATTATCATCTTCAATACTGAAAGCTTTATTATATGTTAAAGGTTTTATCAGTTTTCAAGACCTCCTATATACATTCTGGATTATTTTTTCTAATTAACTTTAAGTAAAACACCATTGTACAGATTTAACTCTGTGTGCATATCAGCAAGCCCTGATCTTCACCTCTTTACCCTGAGTTGCATTGGTCATCAAGTTGTGCTCGCTGGGTGTGCAAGCACTTCTCAGAGCGATTAAGGGTTATAGAATTCAGACGTTGGGTTGACGGAGCGTGGCTACTGCGGGGCCAGGCTGGACCGAGTGCCGTGGCACCGGTAGCATCCTCCTTCTTGGGGAGCAGCCCTGAGCCCCATGAGGTGAAGCTGGGGCTGCAGGCTGCTGGGGGCATGGGGTTGTGATCACAGGTGCAACACAAAATAACACTCTTAAAACAACTAGTTTCAGGCAATAAACTATATTTTTGAAGCTTTTGTTCTGATCGCCTCTTTTCCTAGCTATTCAAAAGAAATATCTAGTGAATTTGGTTGTGGAGTTTTTGGTTTGCTTAGTTTGTTTGTTTTTTTTTTTTTTTTAAATAAAAGCTGTGATTTGGGCTACTTTGGATTTGCTTCTCCTATTCTTTTAAAATACACCCTCTTTCCTTTTTCCTCTTCTTGATGGAATTACAAACAATTAAGAGCCTATAGACAACCAAGAACAATTAAAATCTCCTTGTCTTACTTTTCTGAGTCTTCCCCATAGAAAATGTTGGAGGAAAAGGTCTAAAGCATGTAAGCTCCAAAAAAACTCTAAACCTGTCATCTTATTATAGAACCATAGAACAGTTAGAGTTGGAAGGGACCTTTAAAGGTCATTTAGTCCAACCCCCAGTTTTTCATAACATTAAGCAGTGTTTGGTAGATACTAGGCAAGGCCCAGCACAGTGCAGTGAGTTGTGCCTCTTTGGAACAGCCACAGCATTTATTTTTTCTAATATTCTGTCACTCCCTCTGGGTACTTTAGTTATTCAGGACTAAAATTCCAAACCATGGGAGACAAAAAGTTCTCTAGATACCTGCCCACCTTCTCCCACATGCCATGCCACACATGACTATTCCACCTCAGGGCAGATCTCCAGGTGATATTCCTAAAAAGTGTTTTTGTAACCCTAAACAAGACTTGGGACACATTCAAAAGGCATAGCAATAACGGGATACTGGCTTGAATATCCCCAGGACATCGTAAGTTCTCAAAAACTGTTGTAACTACCCTGGAGCCAAAAGAGTAGGGGAAATCATTCGCATACAGATACCAACTTATCTTTCATGCCATTGATGTTACCATATCATAAATTGAAATTTCATAGTACAACAAAATGATAATTCTCATAATCTTCCCCAAGGTGCTAAACAGCACCACAGGGAACATATAGCACACGTAAGAGTGTAGATAATACAACAACATGACCAACCACTGCAACATTGCAACTGGCAACTACTAACCAATGTAACAAGTGTGTATAATAAATTTTGTTTCAAGCCACTCTGGTCAGATCTGTAGTTATCTCAACCCTTCATTGCCCCAGGTTGGACACCAAAAGAACTGTCGTGGTTGTGCCCCACTCAGCAGCTAAAATACCACACAGTTGCTCGCTCCCCCCTCACCACCCCCCACCGTGGGATAAGGAAAAGAACTGGGAAAGAAAACAAGGCAAAACTCATGGGCTAAAATAAAAACAGTTTAAAAGAACAACAGGGGAAAAGAAACCAGAGATGGTAACAGAAAATACTACAGCACATACCTCACAGTGCCATAGCTCACAGCGGATCCTGATGCCCAGCTCCCTCCCAGGCAGCAAAAGCTGCTCCCCCAGCACCATCCCCAATTTATACACTGAGCATGAGGTCACATGGGGTGGAACAGCCCTTGGGCTCATTTGGGTAACCTGTCCCAGCTGTTGGCTGATCAGTAACCTACCCCAGCTGTGTCCCCAGCCACAGGGGCCAGCAGCTCCTCTCCCAGCTCAGGTGAACATGAACTCTGGCCCAGCCAGAAGCGGGCCAACATGGCCAATTCTTGGCAAGGGACAAGTATGCAAGAAAGAAATGGGATGGGGAAAAGATTAGCGGCAACATGGCTTCCAAGTCAGGGTGCTTACAGCTTATGCAAGACTGGCAAAAAGCACTTTAAAAGAAACAAGGGGATTGAGGCAGAGAATGCGCGATAGCAGGCAGACTTGATAAATATGCAACAGTTTTCCAAACACAACAACTGTGTTAACTACATCTTAACAGTAACAGATGTATTATGGCCCAATCATGGCTGGGCAAATTATCTGTTAAGTGTTTTCGTTCAAACTATTTAAAAATAATAATAAGCAAGAATGGATTCTTAGCCAGCCCCAGTTCCTCACCTCTTTTTTTTTTTTTGCTTTTCACCAAGTTTTTCCTGCAGTAAAAGAAAAATATCTTTACACTCTCCCTGTTTCACTTTATTACAACTTTCTTTGAAAGAATTTAAGAAATGTTAGACAATGGTAGTGGTGAGGGGAATCTATTCTCCAAATTACTCCCATTTTCCTATGTAAGAAATTGAAAGAGCTCAAGTTTTTAATTCAAATTATTAGACTGGAATCCAGCTGAAAGAAGAATGCCTATTTCATTCTGAATTGAAACTTTTGAGAAACCTTTAACAGAAAATTTCTGAATGGATTTTGAACATCAAAAAGAATCATAGGAAAAAGAAAGTGAAGCATTTGACCATCTGCAGCATGAACTGTTGAAGTCTGATCTTTTTATCCTTTCTGTAAAGAAAGGCTGACGTCTCCTGAGGAGAGGTGTTTCTTGGTTTCTGCTGTTCACTGCTTCTCTGTGCTGCTTTTACCTGAGCGCAGAAATCTGGAAAGCTGCTGGGGCTCATTCTTAAAAACATTAATATTTATTAAATGCAATTAATGCTTTTACACATTGTTTACACCTAATAGAAAAGATCTGTAAACTTGCCACAAAGTGTGAAATGCATTTATTTATAGTATCCAAAAAATCCCAATCTTTTCTCAGCCACTCTAGGTAGTCAGCACCAGAAGAGCTGTAAGAAGTGAAAAAGCCCCTTCCCAAAACTCTTGAATGAAGTTCACTTCTGTACAGAGGAGTGCATTAACTGGGGATTCAGAGACACAAAAATCCTTGCACCAGGGCTACACAAACGGGTAAAATTCATGGTAGGAGAATTAAGAGGAAAACTGTATCAAGATTTGAACCAGTATACAGGAGATTATGCTGCTAAATGTCATGGAACATTTAAACTCCAAATGATACTTCTAACATAAAAAACCTCAAATGAACCAAAACATCTGTTTCTGACAGACTAAAAGATTAACAAATTATCACAGCAACATGAAATACCGCGTATTTTTGCTAGAGGCAGGACAGAACAGGTACAGAGGCTGGTCCATAGGTTGCCTTCCTTTCCCTTGCAGATCTTTGCCTTTGCTCAGGATTCCTCCTCCCAGCCCCTCTGTGTGCTATATGGAGCTGGGCTGATTATAAACATCTGAGAATCACTAAAAAAAGCCGTTGGTAAGACACGAGGTGGGAGCTGGAAATGTCAGCTCTCCATATTCCTTGATCTGAGAATATCTTCAAGAGGATGACCAAGATCCTGCCGTTAGGACTTTCTCTAGCTCTCAGTTCACACTCATGGCTTCACATCTTTCCACTTTGTCCTGAGACCCTCAAAATTGTCTTTCCAACACCATCAAACCCTATTAGTATCGCCTCTATAGCACAACATGTTTGATATCCTATAATGCAATAAAAGTCAGCTGGTCTACATTTGACATCTGAATCGTATTAAGAAAGGGAAATCATTATAAAACGAATATGGTGAGATTCCAGTACTTTGGATGACACCCTGCTGAAAGCTGCTCGTGTGCCACTGAAACCAAGGAGAAAGAAAGGACATCATAAATGCCATAAAGGGCTTTTTTTTTGTTTTGCGTTTTTTTTTTTTTTTCCACAGTCATAGTGCTGGAATATGAGCAAATTCTTATTTACTTTGTTCAGTGCCACAATTAGTGAAAATCAAAGCATCTGCAGCTGCATTTTATACTGTAAATTATTAGGTAATTAACCTTAATGCACCCTGCTCAGAATCTCCAGCTTTCCAACATAGCTGAGAGCATCTTTCAAATGCAACAATGGATATGACTGCATCACTGCTTAATTACAAATAAAATGAGCCCCTAATGCAATGTGAGGGATTTGGATGGTGCTAATAGAGAGTGTGCAGGAGGAAGAGGGGAAAAGAGAGATAGAGAAAATTAAATAGTCTTTCATCAGAGCAGAAAGACAAAGATTCAATGACAAGGATGCAAATAAAAGAACATCCAACCAAAGGATGCTTTACTTGCACACTGAGTCATCCTATTACGTTTATTGTCATTCACAAGGGATTGTGTTTGTTCTCCTTCACAACCACAAATGTTTTATATTTTAAAAAACCAAGGATAATAAATAAACAAACCAGTTTGTTTATAAATAAAGCCGAGATTGTTGGAACCTATATGAGGGCGATCAATTTCTGGTTTTACGGAAGAAGTGGGACCTAGCAATGTCAGGGACCGTAAGACCGAACACTTTCACTTATGAAAAGTGCTTTCACTTGCATTTTCACAGAGTGACAGCTAATGGGATTAGCCTGCAAGGCTCGATAGAGGATCCTGCCTCCCAACAGATGGAGTTTGCACAAAGTAACTAGGACTGCTTAGACTTCCCACAGTAACAGTGCTGACGTACTCCCGGAGCTTTAAATATTTTCCACCTGAGTATACAAATTGTGTTCAACAGGAGAAAGACAATGTTAATTCTAGTTACTGGAACATGTAGATTCATATATTAAATAAAATATAATCCTCTATGTTTGAGGATCTGTAGGGCAGAGACCTTTTTATCGCTGCCTGCTATAGAAACCTAATTTAGGTTTGAGGCCCTGCCTCCACATCAGAAAGCTCAGGCAGGACAGATTAAGGCTGCTTCACTAGCAGGAAATTTTCCCCCACCTGGACAAGATGGTGTTTGTCCTCTAGACTGTTTCCCTTTGCATCTCCTCTCCATGATATGCGGAGCCCTAGAAAGACTGGTGATGAAGGACAACCCAGAAGGGATGCGTGACATCCGCGGGACAGAAGTGTTACCGGTGAGGTCAGACGAGCTCTACGTCAGGCAACAACTCGCTGTCAGAGGCAGAGTCCAGGACAGCAGACCCACATTCTCATAGTGCAACCAGCATACCTTAGGCACGTGCTCCACTCCGTCTATAAAAAAGCTCATCCAGTTTTGTCAAAAATGAGTGTGTTACCTTTTGCCTTCAGCTTTGCAGCTGTTACCAGAAAGCAGCTAAATTACAACTTACTCCCCGATAATTTTAACACAAGAAATGCATTATTTTCACAGTGAGTGAAATTGCTGTGACATTGTATTTGTGTAAAAAAAAGAGAAGGAAAAAGGAAAAGGACACATCCAGTAACATATTGGTGGTTACATGACTTTCAGAAAAGCAAATATGAGTTGATTTTGTATCATCTGAAAGGGGAGGGAGGAGGAACAGGTCTGATGACACAAATGAGATCGGTCATTAAATTTCAGCATTAAAATAATACTTCAAGATTTCTGTGTGCATGAAAAGAACTGAAAGGGCTATTTGTCTCTTCAGGGGCGTGAATAACTCCTATTGACATTAATGTGATGGGTTTGATTTATGTTCAGCACAGCTCAAGGGATGAGGTTCGTTTACGCTGAGTAAAAGTGGTGAAGCTTATTGGAGGAATACGAATAATATGAGAGAAGCTTTTAGGTTTAGCAGAAACCTCCAGCTCCAGTGTGCTGCTAGCAATGATGTGCTGTATTAGGTCTCCAAAGCCCAGTGAGGACTGCAGACTTCCTAAAACAAAGCAGTTGTAGCCGCAGATCCCCCACGGTGAGAGCACGTACGTATGCAAGTGTCAGGACAAGAGTACAGGGCTACGAGAAAATAGAAGGAAAGAAGCCTTCATACAGCGGATTGTTCACCTTCTGTATTGCAGCTTTCTGTCGTGTGCTGGCATATAACATGACTGCAAATATTGCACAGTCCATGCGTAAAAAATACACGAAAGAACATTTACAAAATTGTCAGCACTGAGAAACAGAAAGGATTAGGGATAAAACTCAGAGTTGTTGGATGCGGATCCGCTCTGCACACGGACAAAGTTGCAGACAATAGGGCTGAGAAGAAGAAGAGGAAAGCCGGCTGGTGTCCCAGTACCAAATAACAGAGGGGATGAGGGCTCCCATTTTCAGTGGGAATTTTGTTTGAAGTTCCAGGGGTGCTTTGACCCAAAACAAGCACTGTTGGAAGGGAAGAGGGAGAAGTGGTGTGAAGGAATTCTGCCAGTTCAGACAAACAAGTAAACCTACCACAAACTTGCAGGAAGTCTCTTACGGCTCAATACGAAATGATTATATTCCTCTGTCTTTTCTATTGTCACTAAAAAGCCAAAGCCAACAAGCAGAAGCACCTTGTGAGTCACGTTAAAAACGGCTTGTTACAGAACAGATACTTCTCTAAAAGCTGAGCAACACAGGTCAGATCCAGACACTGTCTGCGGCTTTTCATCAGAAGGCAAAGAAGAAGGAAAGAGAATTTTTCCTTATGATCTTGATCCAGAGCCAGCTGGATTTTCGCTCTGCATAAAGGAAGGTACCAGACAGGCTGTCTTTTCCCTCTGCTGGGTCTTCCTCAGAGGCTCAGCATCCTCCTCAGCATCCTCCCACCTCTGAGGGGAGCAACTTTGTCAACCTACCTACTCCACACAAAACACTTGTATTTCTGGAACTGCTGCACTGAGACCAAGAGCTAATATTTCATTTAGAGGTAAACGGGCAGAGGTTCACAACTGCCAGGCCGTGCAGCTCTAACAGTCATGTCATTTTACATCTGTGGAATATCTGAACCTGACTTTACCTGATCAGAGATCATTGACTTTTAGCACATGTAAAGGGAAGAGATTTTTTTCCATCCTTTTTTTTTCTCTCTTGCAAATGAGGTGCTAAAAATGTCCATATTAATGAATGACAGTTCAAAAATGTATAATCTTTTATATAAACACTGGATTACAAATCGATATAAGAGGGAGTATCCTCCATGCAAAAGGAGCACAATAACCCTCACCAAGATTAGTTGCATAGAAAAAAGAAGCTACAGAACTTTGAAAATAAAACCCACAAATTTCTGAGAATAATCACCATCTCATGTTTGCTTATAATTTAATTATGAACTCAATTTTGCAACAATTTTTTAAAGTAGGTAGTTAGCATTAAAGTAATTTATATGCAATTATCTGCTATTGAGCTTCCTCATTATACAGCAATTGCTACATACATTTTCCTGTTGTTTAAGCATATTTTTTTTTGCCAATTGCAGGTTGAACTTGTAATCTAATAATACAAACTATTTGATCCAAGATCAACACTCCTGTTTCACATGCCAGTTTCCAAGAAATGGTTGTTAAGTATTTGGTATAACACATACTGACAGAGAAGCTCTTATTTTTCTTTCCTCTTGCAGGCAAATTGTCAAATAGCAAAATTTTGGATATTTTAATAGTCTTGCCCACTCCCATAACCATCCATCTTAACAAAAATCTATTTAATAAATCAGAAGTTTACCCCATCTGAGGTCATTTCAGTCATTCCATGTGTTTCCCAACTGTTGCAAACTGTTGAACTGACTTCAGCAGAACCAAGTAATTTATGTCATTTGAGGATCCGTCACCTAACTTCTAGAACGGAGATAAATTTCTGCCTCTCACAATCATCAAAAATAATCTATCTCACAGGTCGAACAACAGAGGCTCCAAAGTCAGCAGCAGATATCTCTGTGAGAAACATTGCCTTCTTGTGGTGCAGATGATGTTCTGGTAAGTAACGCAGTGGAATCAATATGTAGAAAAGGATTTTATATTTCATGTGAGCTCTGTAAGAATAATATTGCATAAAGACTTTCCTATGATTACATATTGACTCTTTCACAATATGATAGAGGAAATTATTTCATTTGAGCTCATGGAGAGTAAGGGGAGGAGGTGGAATGCAGATTTTTCTCATCAGGCTTTCCTGAGAAGTCTCTGATTTTTTTGTTGTGTATATGGTAATAGCTTTGGAGAGTTTTAGAAAATGGTACAAGGTGCATCTTCTGGGGAAAAGGAGGAAGACATGCTTTCACAAAGAAAATCAGAACATATTAAGGTATAAGTGTTTGGGGACAGTTGTGAACACATTTTAAAATCAGGTGATTTTTTGCCTAAAACTGCCACATTGCGGTCTACAGTTCTGGAAGCTACAGTGGCCTTGGTAGGACCCTGAGCCGTGCCAGCCTGTGCAGGGCTGTTGGGAGGTACCTGAGCTGCACTAGACTACGGAGAAATTCCTCATGCCTTTCCTGATGTTCAGCTGTGCTGCGAGAGGCGTCTGGTGAGGCTCCCAGACACGTCTTCAGTTCTGTGGGAAGACCCGAGTAACCTGTGACAGCAAACATTGCCAAACCAATTATATTTGCAAGCAGAGAACAGCAGGGAGAAGGGAAGAACTGGGTTTCCATGTGGCATATGTTCTTCAGGTTTCCTTCTCTAAACTGTCATGCAGAGTGATCTAACGGTTTTGCAAAGACTAAAAGAAATTGATTTAGCCATTAAAAAAAATAAGAGCAGCTCTCAGTGCTGTATCAGCTGTAGCTGGAAGGAGAGTTCAGGCTGGCACTAGAAAATTTATTAAATTGTTAAAGTCCACAGAGAAGATGAACTTAAAAAAACTCAGAGGTTCATCTATTCTAGAATTTTTGGAGAGCAGCAGAGTGCTCATCTCCTCAAGTACCAGCAAAGTATTCAGAGAGATTTTTATAAAACCATAGTTCTGCTTTGGCAGGATGATTAATACTGATGATACAGTTCTATAATTTTCTTTAATCCAGCCTATGAAAGGCGTGATTATCCTGGACCTAGACAGAGCCTCATCCTTTGACTCCCTACAGTGGAGCTGGAATCGCTCCTAAATTCCACTGAGATAAATCAGTGAACAAATCTTGAAGTTTTGAAAGAAAACGCTCCCCATTCAATATATTTGCATTTAACAGAAGTAAAATGAACTCACAAACACACTAAACTAGGATAAATCAACCTCCATGAATAATATGTAAGTCTTTGAAGTGAACATCCCGCTTAGTTTTTATGTCTATTGTCACTGATACATTAATTGCTGCTAAGTTATTCATAATCATAGTGATTTGATGGCAAAACTTTTAAGTATTCTGAAAAAGGCAAAAATATTGAATAAAAAGATGAAAATTTCCCAGTGGCCTGAACTATTTTCATAGAATCACAGAATGGTTTTGGTTGGAAGGGGCCTTTAAAAGCCATCTGGTCCAACCCCGCTGCAAGGAGCAGGGACATCGCAACCAGATCAGGTTGTTCAGAGCCCCGTCCAACCTGGACTTGAAGGTTTCCAGGGATGGGGCATCCACCATGTCTCTGCGCAACCTGGGACAGTGCTTCATCAACCTCATCATAAAAAATTTCTTCCTTAAAGAAGGAATTTCATTTTCTATTAATTTCACTTGAATGTAAAACATTGCACACATCTAGCTAGCCAAGGAATTAACAGCTGGTAAACAGACATACATTCATCTTATATCAGGAAAAAGTATGTAGTTGTTACACAGCATCTATATTCAGAAAATCATAATAACACCCAAATAAACTTCACTGCCATATTAGTAAACATAGAAATAGTATTCTAACAGCATTATAAAATATTCCCTGATGAAATCTGAACAGGTAGGAAACAAGAAGGTATGAGTCAGTGGGTCTCTAATTTCTTAAGTACTTGAGTCACACTTGAAAATGGAATATAAGCGGAGATTTCAAATCCTGCATCTTAAGACACTTTTAATTCTTTCCAATGCTGCCCCAAAGAAAAAAGCTCTGTCCTTTGTGTTTCTCATTGTGAACACAAATGGTCTTCCCTTGGATTGATAAATTATTGATACAATTACCTTGCTATCTTGTGAAGCTATGTCAGCTGAATTCATTTAAATAATGCTATTCCCTAAATACCTCTGATCTCAGAGAGAAAATGGCTTGAAACAATTAGAAAGTAGCAAAAGCATTCAAATCAGAGAGAGCAGCTGATCTATGGATGACAAATGTCCACTCCTCCAGGTCCTCCTAGATCCATCTTGAGCAATGCAAGACTTGAGTCTGATTGTTGGAATCAATGACTACCATGGTTTTTTTTTTTTTCTTCAGGAATAGCTTCAGCCATTTTATAATCATATATTGATGTGTTCAGCTTTGGGCCCCTCACTACAAGAAAAACAATGAGCTGCTGGAGCGCGTCCAAAGAAGAGCAACAATGCTGGTGAAGGGTCTAGAGCACAAGTCTTGTGAAGAACGGCAGAGGGAACTGGGGTTGTTTAGCCTGGAGAAAAGAAGGCTGAGGGGAGACCTTATCACTCTCTACAACTGCCTGAAAGGAGACTGGAGTGAGGTGAGTGTCAGTCTCTTCTCCCAGGTAGCAAGCGATAGGATGAGAGGAAATGGCCTCAAGTTGTGCCAGGGGAGGTTTAGATCGGATATTAGGAAATATTTCTTCACCAAAAGGGTTATCAAGCATTGGAATAGGCTGCCCAGGGAAGTAGTGGAGTCACCATCCCTGGAGGCATTTAAAAGATGTGCAGATGTGGTGCTCAGGGACATGGTTTAGTGGGACTTGGCAGTGTTAGATTTATGGTTGGACTTGATCTTAAAGGTACTTTCCACCTAAATGATTCTATGATTACAGATTTACAGGACAGAATAATAGGATACGATCATCTTCCCATAGCTTTGTTCTTTCATATTTGAAAGCATAGCTGGAAACTTTCCAGGGACGAAAGATATAAGATATATAGAACAAAACAAAGGGATCTTAAAGTTATGAAGTAATCTTGCATATATTACAGAACAGCCACTGGCCGCAGATTAGATAATTCAAGAGACTGATTTTTGTGAAGTTAACATACACAGTTCATAAAATGCATGTGTAATTGCTTTCCTAAACTGATTAAGCAATTCCCACATCTATGCATCCCAGTCAGGCAACTGCAGATCTAAATATCCATTTGCATATTTTCTGTCACCCAATTGGCATATACAATTACTGTGCAGAGAAATTAGGAACATTATTTTGCATCCTAACAGCCTGAGAATCAAACCTCCAGGACTTTTTCTTATCAACTCTTGTGATCCATTTCACATTGTTATATTTAAAGTGGATATTGGCCATTTCTCATTCAGAACAAATAATGTAAGTTTTTCACTGTAAACAGAGATAATGAATCAGACAGTTTCTGGAGGGGTTTTAGATAAGTATCTCATGTAATTAATAAAGCCAAAAGAACACACACTGATCCGGTTACTCCTCGTCCACTGTTGATAACAGTAAGATATAAAGTTTGTGAGAAAAATTGAATATTTATATAGGAAATTAATAGAAAAATAATAGAATACAACTTTCCTTGGTTCTCATTCTTTTCATGTCTATCACCTTTTCTTCCTCTACTGCACTTTTTTATTGGCTTGGTCAGATTCCCCTTTTTTAACTGAGTTAATTATTAATTATCCATTTGCTTTATCACCTAAGGCCTCAACTGCACCGCCCCAAACTGCTGGAAGATAAAAAAGAGGTGGCAGTTTTGGAATACGATTTGTAAGCAGAACTGCTCTCCTCAGGATAAGATTTTACTCCACCGATGTAAGCATTAAATCTTTATCTCTTTTTGAAACGTGGATAACTTCAGCAGGGAGAGTGAGGGGAGCACCGGCCTGGGAACACGCGCACGTTCCTGGGGTCTCTGAGGGGAACTGAACGGGGTGAGTGTGCTCCATCCAAGATGAACTGTAGCCCTGCTTCCTCTTTTTTATTACAGCAAAAAATTGACCCTCACTTCCCTTTAAGGAAAAAGGAAGGAAGGGGTTTTATGAGACAATTCCTCAGGTGATGACAGAGGAACAAGTAAGATGTGCAAGGGCCAGTTGTTCTGTTCTCAGCCAGCACCGGCCACTCCCTTGCTAACGTACCGCACCTTGTGAGACTTGCTCTGAGCCGTTTTGCATCTCCCCTGCAGAACAGGAGTGCACGCACAAATCCACGGGGGACAGCCACCGATGGATCAGATGCTGTGAGGCTTTGTGGTGCCACTACCCAGTGTGGGTGTGGGTATTTTTTGTCTTTTCAAAAGCAGTGAGGAGAATTGCTCGTCACAGAAATTATTTAGGTAGTTCGAGATGCAGATATAAATGACACTGTGTTTTCTGGCCTCTAGGAAAAGATCCAAATTTGAGATCCTGATCCAAAAGTGTTGTTGAAGGGTTGTAGGCATTAGGTTTATCATCACCCATCATACACATAGGCAGGAGTCAGGTTCCCACCCTTTCCGTCATCAGCCTAATGCACAAGACTCTGAACTAACATCAACCAAAGCTGCAGGAGATTTTTATACATTTCTAATTTTACCAAGTCAGACTTAATGGACAGAAAAAACAAATAGCATCATCTTTAAAGAGGTCTATATACCTGAGATAGGAAATGCATAAGCCACTTGAGTGTTAATGGAAGTAGCACGAATGCATGCATGGTAGAATAAGCACATTAAGTGCTGTTAATTATCACTTAAACATAGAAATATCTTTGAATAAGAACCGTGCTGGCAGCTCCCCTGAATACAATGGTTTGGGATGCAGAGCCAGAAATGTCTTTCACTTTTTAATGATTTCTGAAATTATGTTATATTTTTACGGATTAAACTCTTGGAAGGTATGAACTGACAAACCTCCATTAACTTCTAGGGAGTACTGCCAATTAATTCCTTTAGGCAATCTGTCTCTATATAAGAATAAGAGGTAAGATTAAATATAGTTAATATGACAGTATAACTTTTTTCCTATATCTGTTAAAAACACATATATTTCCTCAGCATTTTCATGAGAAAGCAGCCTTCATGCTAAAATAACTTAGAAAATTTTCAAAAAGTTGATTTTATTACATCATATCGTATAGAATTAAGACTGCCCCGAAGTGGCTTTTATATCTTTGAAAGCAGCTGCCATGTTGACTGTTCTTTGGACAGAAAAGTTCCTATGGACAACACTGACAGCTTGAAAAGTTCAGTTTTGTTGAAAATAGCTTCCTTAATTCAAAATTAACCTCATGAATGACAGACAAGGGGCATCACAGATCTAGTGGTTATAATATCTGGGAACTGCATACAAGGAGGAAACCTCTCAGGCCAATGCAAGAGGAGCAGGGACTTGTGACTGTTAGCAGCCTTGACTTCTCTCCAAAGCCATATCCCACTAGTGGAATTTATGCTTCTTATCAATTCTTTTGCACCATAGAGAATCCTTACGTGAACAAGTGACAGGAGCAACAATATGCCTCAGATCCAGTGACCAGCATCAGACACCAGGGCACGTGCAGCTTCAGACAGGTCGTTGACATTGCACCCCGTACTAATGTCCTTGGAAAAGCCGGAGTTTTCAATATACCTACGGTGATGGTTAACAAAAATTCAGAGTTGGTAGGTCCAGTCACAGGTTCTGCACGGATTCAAATATGAAATATTTACCACCAAGGTCCAAAGCATGGAGACAGAGTGAACTTCAGCATCTTGCCTATGTCCATACTGCAATCTACAGCCTGGTAGAAAAGACCTATAGAACCTCTTGAAAGACCTATAGAACAACTTTTAAAAGACTTTTTTTAGTAGCTTACTTATCTACTGGACATGTACTTTCTCCTGGTTTCTCACCAGTTGCTGGCTAGAGTCCTCAGGAAAAGTGCTAGGAAAGGTGCAAGACATGATCCACAGAACTATTCATCCAGCTCAGCCTGCATCTTGTTTGCACTTGAACTGTTTCTGGGTGGCTTACTGAAATATGTGACAGCAAAATAACTGGTGCCCAGCCTATGTTTCCAAAGCAAAGAAATGATACTATTTTGCAATATGAATTATATTCTTCTGGGTGCAGAGGTGATATTGTAATTAATTTATTCATACTAAACTGCAAAACTCCAGTTTTGCACAGACCTTTCAGATGTATTTCTCCCTGTTCAAAGTTCTACAAACTTAAAATTGTTAATGTGGTCAATGTTAATTGATTCAGACACTGCCAAAAGAGAATAAAAATTTTGGTCTTCTGAAATATTGATCTCATCTGGAAGCATCAATTGCTGCTGAAAGAAATACATTCCCAGATAAAATGTTTGATTTCGCCTTGCCACAGCCTGCCAAGTTGAGAGCTAGCTGCTTCCAAATGAAATATTTCTGTATTCTGCGAGATGTTATCAACCTCCGGCTCTTTGAATGAGGTTCAAATCAGATGGAGACTTTGTCAAATGTGGAGAAATAAATGGAGTTTCAAACTCTGCCTCTCGAATGCAGCTCTGGACTGGTCACTGCCAATGCGGAATGCTGCCACTTCCTCCTGAAAGTCAAATTTTCTCCTCTTTACTCTCTGAGGCTGCTTTTCTTCAAGGTCAATCCATATTCAGCGTGTAGCTGGGCACCTTGTAGGGCTTTAATAATCATCTGTGTGTTTTGAGGAAAAAATACAGCCTTAATGAGCCCTTGTTTTTTTTTTTTTTTCACACAAAAGATAAGCTTAGCTACAAGATTTTCTATACAGAGACAGTAAATAATTTTTTACATTCCTTTTCCTCCGATACCTTTGACAATCCTCCCGAGCAGAGCCCCGCCAAGGCCACTGTTGTGCCTCTGTGTCCCCAGTAACACGAGACGAACACACCTCTGATACACGCGCTGGCTGGAGCACGCTTTATCGCCAGTCTGCACCGTGTATTTGCTTGCCAGAGAAGTTATAACACAACTGGGAGCACCAGATTGACTGTTTGATGAGCAACCTGAATTCAAATGTGGTTCCATCCCGTTGGGCTACCACGGAAAGAAAGAATGAAATGCCTGCTGGAGTGGAGAGCCAGCATTTCTTGTCTTATACAATCCATTTATTTCTGTATCATTTGTAGGAAGCATTTTAAAAGGACAAATAATTTTAAAGCCACAGTCAGTATTTTATTGCATTCTCATAACTTATTTAGTGCCTCAAATCAAATGCTTTACCCTAGTAATTTACAAAAAAATATGCAGAACACAGCTATATATAATCTGTAAAAATGTCACCCACTATTAGTTTTTTCTATTAAAATGCATCTTTATTACTGACTGAAATTATGAGAAATTTAAGCTGGTTCATATATTTCCCAAGGTACAGAAATCTACAATATCTTATTTTTCCAGTAGACAGCAATGCAATGTGCCTTTCTCATGGCTAAGTCTATCATTATGTTCTAAGACAAACCAGTGGTGTCAAATATGGAATGTAATTTTAATGAGATTCTTCTAATTTTATTATTAATGGCTTGAATGATCACAGCAAATATCAAATGATGTGTGATAGTAACTGCTTCTCTGGTTCACATATGAACAATCACTTAGCCTAAAAATTCCTCGTGGCTCAACTGTGATTATATATACCGAAGCAGAGAAAACGGTACTTCTGTTAGAATTAGTGACAAGCTGGCATAAGTCATCTTTGGGACGCAGGAGGGAAGATCACTCATATGAGTAAAAGCTTCTTGGATTGAGTGCTAAATCTTTAGAATGAAATTCTGGCCCCACTGAGGTCAAGAGCTGATCCAATTTGTACCCATATAGTACAACACAACTTCTCACAAAGAAGATATTATATGAAACCTACTTTGTTTAAGTCTGTGTGCATTTTTTCAACTCCATGGAACAGACTAAAGAAAAAAAAAATTAAAAAATCAAACTACTAAACTTTAAAAGTTTTCTGGACCTCATGCAAAGAGACGTTAATATAAATAAAACAAGACCTCAGTAACTCTGAATTTTGTATCATAATAAAATTGCTTTCACTCTGTTCACAAGCCTGAGGCAAAATACTACTCTCGGTGATGTAAATAAGAATCCTTTCAATACGCATAAAAAGTACTGACCAGGACCTAAACTCATTTTTTTTTTGTTGGACAAATCTGATCAAAAAAGCTGTTTTTAAACTTCATAAGATTAGACATGACCATCATGGAGCTGTCACCTGATAATCTAAAAATATTTATGAGAGTTCCTACTTTTGATGTCTCAGACATGTGGTCTCCTTGCCAGGTATTCCAGAGAGACAAATCCCCAACCAGAGCTCCCACTGGGCTCGATGGGTGAGAGATGAGAACACAGCTGGGTGGAGGTGGGAGCCCGCGGGTGGTTGCGGGTCCAGGAGTGCCAGGCACAGTCTTTCTCCAGGACACGAGAGATGTGAGACGCAAAGCCCGTTAAACTAGCAGATGTATAATGAACAAGGGACTAGACTGTGTTCCTAACAGAATGATCTGGTTAGCATCCAGAGAGGAGTCTGACTGCAGCTCTGACAATTTACTAGATCCTGAATTACTTAAATAATTACTTGGTGATTAATTTGATTAAGTCGGTCCATGTGAAATCAAGGTGAGCTGTAATAGATTCTTCCACTTCCCATTTCTAACTCATACAGTCAATTTAACAGAGAGAGGCAAAAGTTATGTTAAAGCAAATCAGTCCTGATTTCCTTTTTAACTTTTTTAGGTACAGAGAAAAAAACGTTGCTAATCAATGCAATTTTGACTGTGTGAAAGCTGCCTTTTGCAACTCCAGGCAATTATAACAAGTCTACTGAAACATTTGCACTCCTGTGGTACTGTTGAAACGCTTACATTTTTCGAATTACACACTAGATACAAATGCTGCATTAAGCAGCCTTTTCCCAGTACCCTGGGATGGACTTTTGTACCCTTATCCTTGCTGAATAGGTATTTTCTCCAAAAGCAACGTTATTGACTTCAGAGGTGCTATTTACAGTATCAAGTTTTAAGAAACTAAAAAAATCACCCTGAAACAATTTTCTCCCCTTGGTTCCAGCCGACTGTTAGGCAGAACTGAGAAGGAGCCCAGGATCATAACACCCAGAACTGTATCTAGAGCTACCTCAGCTTCTGCCTTTGCTAATTCAGAAAGTATTTCAGTCAGCAAAACTCTGGTTTTTTGCCTTTTTTTTTTTTTTTTTTTTTTTTTTAGAAAACACATTTCCAAAGTCAGTATGAAAGTTTTCACGCTGGTGTATAGATTAAACTTCTCTCAGCTGTGTTTCAGCAGGTACCAGAAGCTGGTGCCTGGCTGGTTTTTGCGCTGGGTCCTAGCACAGGTCATGCTGTGGGCAGGCAGGAGTAGGATGAAGCCTATGATCGCTGTGCTCTGACACACCAGCACTGAAAGAAAGGAACCTAAATTCCTCTTGCTTTGCCCACAAAACAGTCTCTTTAGGTCCAAAATGGTGGGAGCAAAAGCTGCACTGCTGTCCTTTCTGTGAATAAATTTCCTGATTTTACAAAAGCTCATTTCCAATGGGATTAATTTTAAGAAGATGCTCAACTCCCATTGCATCCAGTGAGTGCTAAGCGCATATTCATGGCTTTCTGGATAAAGACGGACTTTACCACCACCTAAGAGCTGTGATTCACAGCTTTGCTAAATGAGAGGATTTCCCACAATCTCACTCCAAGTTCAGTGAGCACTGGATTCAGCGATGCTTTTTCATGCAACACGTGCACACATCAGCTACCGCTACATTTCCCAGCTATAAATCACCTATGGTAAAGTGAGTGCTTCGCCCATCGTACTGATTGGGCTGGTAGGTTACTGGTGTTGAAACCGGGCAGTATTTCTTATGGAGGATTAAAATGATGATTAACCTGAGAATGAGCTAGGAGAACCAGAAACAAGACCAGGAGCTGAAGTCTTGTACTCCAAGTTTACGGGATTAAGTTTATTGGGATCTATCTCACTGAAGACAGGAACACTTGGAGCCCGCCCTTGATGTTCTCTGGCTACAAGTACTGTTTCTGTTTTACCACTCAGCTTTATTCACAGGCAGTGTATGCAAGCTGTACTGGTTTCTAGTTTAGAGGTTCAGAAGTGTAATACCAGCCTGGTTTGGGCAGCAAAACTATGGCATTTTAGCCCATTATATAAAGAGAGGTATTTGATTTCAGAATATCCTTCCAATTAAAGGAATACTTGGATATAACCCAGAATCTTACAATGCAATTCTGGACTCCTTAATCCTCCCCAAGTTCTTTTTTTCTGGCTTCTTCCAAAAATTGTTTTAGTCTCTTTTCTTATATATTTCTTTTACTTTTCAGTCTTATTCAGTTTTATTCTGATTAAGCTCTGAAAAGCCTTTCTTCATATCATATTCAGATTGATAATTAGTTTGAAGGTATTCGTCAGCCTACAATAGCTTTTGTTATTGTGCAGTTTTTATAAAAAATAATTCAAATATTGCTACCTCCTCACTCCCGAGAAGCCTGTAATCCAAATTCCACAGATAAGAATGAACGGGGTATGAGTTCTGCTTTTATATCTTTTGTGCCTTGAACTCCAGAATAAAAAGAGATATAGATTTAAATATAAGTATCTGTTTAGTCAAACACTGACACATTTACAGAAATCAAGGGTAATTCTAAATGCATTCTGTTAACGTAAGATAGCTAATACTAACTTCCTTCCTTTCTGCTATTTCCAGGGTTGTAAACGGGTAATCCAAGCAGGATACAAAAAGTTTTCTCCCAGTGAGCTAGTGTTAGTGCCAGGTTATGCGCCCTTCCCTCAGTTTCCGGACAGAGGTTCCACCAAAGTTACGTAGACAGGAGTGGACCCTTGACAGGATGACTACATTAGGTAATCCACCAGTCTCCTGTGGAGTGACTCAGATACTCTTTTGTGTGTATTTACTATTTACTACTTTACCAGAGTTTGCCAGAAGACTCTTACTAAGGGAGATAATAAAGCTGCCCACGTCAGTGTCAGGAGGTCAATGTGGGCGTTGGTTTAGTAGGGTCGGATGAAGCCCTGGGTGGCATCAATTGACACCTACCACCTTCTAAATCCCTTTGTATGCTGCCATGCACGCAGTTCGAATTGACTCTCTCGTAAGTGAAACTTCTGATAGGCACAGGATGAGGATTTGGTATTTTCTTGATAGAAAGTACTAATACTGAAGCTGATGGTGTGAGCTGCGGGGGAAGTATCAAGACAGATTATAGAGGTTTTATCTTACAACCTGCCCATAACCATGGATTGGTGCCCTGGGATAAAGACAATGAAAGCAACCAGGAAAAGAAATCAGAATAGCAGGTGAAGTCAGACCTATCAAAGCAGAATGGACAAAAGGAAATAAAAAAACAGCTTTCCCCTCCTCTACCCAACACTAGGAATTGACTTTTTACTCAGTTTCATTAGGGGAAAGACACAGCAAAAACCAATTTACCATTAGTTTTCATCCTAACAAACTTAAGAAAACCTTCCTAATAGCTATTAATTTTGTCAGTTTTACAAATTAATCATCAACTGTTGCTTCTCCCTTATTTGATACAGCTCCTGTGGTTCACGCTGAGGACCCAGCTCTGCTCCTGAGAACATGCTGGCACTGCATGCCCGGTGCACTGTGCTTCTGCTTTACCAAGTCGTCCAGGTACTGGTGGATAGCGAAGCTCCCTCCTTGCACTTTGATTTTGTCCCAAGGGGAGGAAGGGCGTACAACCCTGGGTTCCCTCTCCTCATCTGGCATGTGGGAGGCCATGAGGCAGGACTGTCGCATGGAGCCCAGTGGGCTTCAGCTGGGGTACCAACACGTGAAGCCACTTGTAGGTCCTGATGAAAGAATCTGACTCGTATGAAGCTAAGAACAAAAGAGCCTGTAAATCTCATCCTTCCCAATGCTGGCACAGAAGCTAAGAGCCTGCTATGATCACGTAGTAAGGAAACTTGTTTGAAAGTAATTATTGCCTGGCCTCTTGAAAGATCAGAGAATAAGATGGAGAAATATGTTGCGGCTCTGAACATACATTTTGTAAGAGCCAAACAAAATTCTGACTTCAAAGGGCTTGGGATGTGCTTTAAATCTAGAATAGGAGGTCTATGTTTTTCCCTTCATGAGAAGCAGCTTCTTAAATCCAGCCTGAACAAGAGAAAATGAGAAAAACAGGCAGGTTGCTGAGTATGAGAACTAATGAATTCTGATTCCTATGGATCTGTGTTGGCTAATTAACTTATTCTGCCTGAATTCTACTAAGGTTTCCTGTCATCGGCATCTACTGGTTTCTGCATGTAGTTACCATCTCCTGAGTTAGCTATATTGATCTATATTGATTCCCTGCAATATCTTCTAGCATAGACAAATCCCTGGAGCCTGGTGTTCCTACGCTTACAGAGGAGTCCTGAGCAGCCTGGCTTTACCCAGCCTCTCCTAAGTCCCTATCAACAGTAATTGCTGAATGCTAAGTACTAAAGCAATCCACCATCTCTTCCTTCCCTCCAATCCCACTGGCCTCAAGCGCTGAACAGTCCCTAGACTCACTGGTTAAGCGCCTCACCTAGCCTCAGGTGTGTCTCCTGATTGATGCCTGGCGGGTTTAGAGTTTGAAAGCTCTTTTCTCCCAGGTCACAAATTTCCCCATGTGGATATTTGGAGCTGGAGATGCTGCATGCCCCCGGTAAAGCTTTTTCAGCATTTTGAATCTTTAAGGTTTATAAAGCTGCAGGCTGGTGTAGATTCTCTGCTGTCTAATAAGCTGTAAACTCCCGCTGCAGCTTTTCTCACTTGCTTGTTTGCCTGAGAAAACTGAAATCAAACAATGGGAATTTTTAGAAGGAAACACAGAAGGACAGATGTATATGCATAAATCTACCCCCACCCCCCAAACATGAGGATTTCCTTAGGGCACCAGGCTAAAAAATGAGAGAAAATATCCCTACGAAAACTCCCAGTGTTTGTATATCTCTGCAAGAGCTTGTGCTGCCTTGAATACAAAATGGATGTCTACCTCAAAAGCCAGAGGATTCCTCAGAGATTTAAAGGTATAACATACAGTGAAGGAATTTGTAGTAGTTATCTGGCTCAATACAACATTCAAGCATTTTTGGCAGAATGAGCTTTTCTATTTCTGCTATAAAAGCCATTGGAGAGCAGGACAATCCTTTAGCAAATATCAGCAGCAAAAAATATCTATTCCACTTTTTATTAAGTGACCCTGTGCTAATCTGTTCTAGACCCTGATTTCAAACGGTGTAGCCAGAGTCTGTTTTTCTCTTGAGAATGGGCTGATTTGACGTGCCAGGTGCAGAAATGCCTTTCGCATACGCAGACACAGTCTGAATCTCTGCCAGCACTTGCAGAAGGTCCTGCTGAGACCCTGCTACAGAAAACTGCTTCTGACGCTGGAGAGTTTCTCTTCCACGGCCAGGACAGATGGTTAGGGCTCAGCTACTTGACTTGTCAGCACCAGGTACTGTCAGTTGTGTACTCACCTAGAGTTTCCCCAGGATCAGTAAAGGCCGATTGACTATCTGGCTCATGACTGAGTATACAAGGAAAATTCTTGACAATACTACCCCACTACCGTCTTGTTCCCTGTCTTGATGCATGTGTATTTTTTTTCAGGGAAAGGAGTTTTCGTGCCAAAAGGCACAGTTGGCAACAGGCGAGAAGCCTCCTCTCTACAGTGCTGGCAGCAAATTTACTGGAGATCACAGCCTCCGCGGAGCCAAGCAGCCAGTTCAAAGAGACCAGTACCATGCTCCCTGGGAAGCTGGCACAGGTGACAATGGCAAGGGGTCCCTACTTCCATACAGTTTAATAATTAAATCTGGGAGGTCTTGATGAAAAAGTTTGTGATATTTCCTTTTCTGATCAGGGAGGATGGATGTTGATGGTGGGAGCTCAGAGGCGCTCCGCTCTAACTGGCCCATTCACTCTCTGTGTGACACTGGGCAAACCACGAGGGACAGGACCTTTGTGCAGCTCTAAGGCTTAACATCTGTGGCTCTTCATATAGATCAGATAGCCTGGCACGTTGCTGTAGCTGCCAGTCCAAGAAATCTCACCTGCTGTGAATATGCTAGACTTTACTAAAAAATTCACAGAAATAACTGTATGGTTTCACAACTTAAGACATGAAAGAGTCATTCCAAGTAGTCAATACACAGAATGTTTATTAACAGAGTATCAGCTCAGAGCAATGGTTTTGGAAATAAATGTAAAAAATCTTGAGCTTCTCTCAGATACCAGACATTTCTCAAATGCACCAAAAATGTCAACTGTGACACAATCTGACTAATTGTAATTATGATATTTTGCAAAATCAGAGGTGATACATCACGTCTAAAAAAGGAAAGCCTACCCATTTGCTAGCTGCAGTATTCCCCAAGTACTGTTTGTTAAAGACTGAAGAAAGATCCCAGGCACGAAACAACCAGCCAAGACGAGACATTCCTAAATGACTGTACTTTTCGAATCCTCACCTTTCACCCTAACTTAAAAAAAAATATTTATTTGCATAAAGTTTTCATTTGAACTTAACACGTATCATTGGAAGATCACGATGTATTGCCAAGACCTAAGTGTATCTCCAGAGCCTGCTTGCCATGCAGAGGGAGAGGAGGTAGCAGTAGGTGTGCACCACCAAAACCTGCAGGTAATTGTATTCTGTCTGTGATGCGCTTACCGCATGCATGCAGATAAAAACTCGTTATAATTAGTGCTCTGTGTATCTGTTGTGACTGGGTGATTTGGATTGCTTAAAGAACTACTGTCAAAGGTGTTAGTGGCTTTAATGTGATGCTGTAAAAGTGCGACTTAACAAAGTTCAGTGGCAAGGTTCACTCTATTAATTACTGCATGGAAAAGCATACAAAGGAAAATTGAGTTACACTTGAGTTAGAAGGATTTGCAGAGAGACTGCAGACACAAAGAGTAAGGAAGGCTCTCATGTTGAGTCACAAGGTTCAGAATGGACCCCCTTTCTTTTTCTAAAGCCTTGTCTATATTGAGAATGGTCAAGGCTTATCCGCAGGTGTCCCAGAAGACACCAACAGTATATTCCTAAAGGTCTTTTCGAGATCAGCTCACTTTCGGTAATCCTTTTTCTGTAGATCTGAGGGGGCTAGGTCTGACAATATTACGTAAAACTAATGCTGTAAAATTATCCTTCAAATGTAGTCAGTGTATTATTCCATGGAAGTTTATGCAAGAAGATGGAGCAAAAAGATGAAGGCAGTCAGGAATTTACAATGAGAATGGTGGATTAAAACCCAACATTTTCTCTGAGAAAATACCATTTTTCATCAAAAGAGTTCAAATGATGCATCTGGCATCCAAATCTCTCCCAGGAAAATGGCAAAACTGGAAGCCAAAATGTACATTTGAAGTCTCCTGAAACATGAGGTTTTCTGTCTGGGAAATTGGAGAGCTTTGTGTTTGTTTGGGAAGGGGTTGTTTTGTATTTTGTTTTTGTGGTTGGTTGTTTTCAATCCCATATTAAAAATGAGATAAAAGTTATGTTTTCTATCCATCAGAACTGGCTGACTGATGTATCTTATTTATTTTTCTGATTCTACATTCTTTCTTTTATTGCCAATATAGACACTTCCATTACCGTTGAATACAAACTAAATGAAAATCTGTGGTCCATTGTACGTTTCCTTTTCATTGCCTAGGAAACCATGAAAGATTAGCATGGCAAACTTGTGAAGACACATAATATCTGTCATCTGTACGGCTGTATGAAAATGTATCTCAGGCATTAATACTGCTATAACAGTAAGACAGTAGATTTTTATATACAAGGCACAAAGGTGTCAGCAAATACCTTCTGAAACTGTGAAAGTGAATAGTTCAGGGAACGGGGTCTTGGATCTGGTCTTTATTCCCAGCCTTGTTCCTACTACGTTAGCCATGGCAAGCTGCTGCATCATCCTATATATAATCATCTTCCACTAGATTCCTTTTTATCAGAACTCAGTCTCAGGGCTCTCTGTTATCCTGTGCCTGTTTGCCTCTAGTGCAGGGAGACCCTGATTACAGCTGAGTCATCTGGAATATCAGAGTGTAGTATTGTGCCATCCAAACATTTTTTTTTTCCTGCTGATTTCCTTAAAACCTTCCTCCCCACTACAGGCATAATTTTACATAAATTACAGCCCACCTGTCTCAGCCCAGCCTCCCAGTCTCACTGAACTCCTTTGTTGTGCAGCGGACTGGACCAAGCAGGGGTCTGTCCCAGAACAGCATTTCCTTTTCCTCTGCCTCGTCCCAGACCTGTCTGCACTGAAACACACAATGCGAGCTCTTAAAATCTCCTAAGTTGTAGTGTCTCCTTTTTTTTTTTTTAAGTATAGGAATGTGTTACAATTACCACAAATGCATAAGGCAATGAATTCTGATTTTTTTTTCGCAGCACCCATTGTATGCACTTCTTATATTTTTTTTTTCTGTTTTTTTTTTTTTTTTAATGAATATTTGATGGTATTATACTTCTGGCATCATGAAAGGGAATGTTACTTTTTCAGTGTTTCCCAGCCCAGGGCGTCTGTCTTTGCAGATGACAGCAGTAATATAAAGCACGCTTATCCCAGCAACCTGAAGTTCTCTGGATCTCAGACGCATTACAGATTGACATTTGCACTTTGTTGGTACCCTGGATGAAAAGAACTGCAAATTTATCATTATAAAGAGGTATGCAAATCCCTCTTTTTTTTTTTTCAAAGAAACCATTTAATTGTCTATCTTTCCCCCTCAGATTTTTCCCAGCAGTTTCATTAGCTGACAAGACAAAATGCCAGTTCATTTCATATTTAAATATAGGACCAATGTGAAATAATATATCTTTACTTTGGGAGGAAATTAATCTGTTATTATTCTATGAATAATGTCCAAAAGAAAGAACTTAGGCCCTTTTCTCCTCTTTGCAAGGTTGACAGAATATTTGTATTTTCCGTAATAAAATAAAGTACTTTTGATTGTATTCTTTTTTTTTTATTATTTTCTGCAACTATGGAAGCTTAAAAAAATGATCAGAAAAATTGAAAGAATCCTACAAAGTCTACCACTGACACTGACTGACCTCTTCAATGATCTATGTGAAAAGTAGGTACATCTTAAACCTTAAATTTTGGGCCACTATTCCCTAGTGAGGGATGTAGGTAGGTATCTTCCTCCATGTCCTTTGCTCCTTAACCAAAAAACCCCTCTCAGAGGCCCTTGCTACAATAAAAGCAGGTCTCAATATTTAATTTGGAATAACTGTGTTAGATCAGCCGCCAGTTCAGCCTCTAACCCAGACTCCTGTAAAAAGATATTACTCTATGGTGCACATTTGAAATAACCTGGTCATCATTCTGGCACTCATTTTTGTCCGTGCAACTGACTATAGCTGCAAAAATGTCTCTGCGCAGTGGGACTGCTTGAAAATAGATGGTGGCAACTGGTTTCCCACCAGTGCAGGAAAGTGAACACACAGTCACGCGGGAGCCTGCAGCTCCCAAGGGCTGCTTACAAGTCATCTGCTTTTTCCCAGTCTCTTTCCCTGTATCTCCTTCCAGGCTCATAAAAAAAAAAACACATTAAAAAAAAATATCAGTGGGAGCTCAGCTATGGTTTGGAAAGGTTTTGGATCCTCCATTGTCGGAAATGTTTAATTCACTCATCCTCCCAGCTTTAAATGTTTTTCTCTTTAACAGCTCCCACAAATATAGGGGGTGTGGATCCTTGGGCTTCCCTCTGCAGAATCACCTTCCCTTCCTATCTGCAGATTTTACTGTCCTTTAATGTAAGTCTTCCCCCTTTCATGCATGCAAAAAAAGGAGAAAAGAAATGAAATTACATACATTGCTACTGATATTTTATTGAAGTAATGGATTTTTTGCTAATAATAGACAATAAATGAACACAGTAACAATGGATCCCATCTGAATTTTCAACTAACTGATTTTACACTAAACTGACAAAAGCAAATTCCAATTCCCTTACTATTTCTATCAGATACTGCCAGTGTAAGTGGTTCATATGGCGCATAATGGTTTCCCATCCCCGCTGGAAGACTAATGCCTTAGCAAAGTCCATGGATTTACAGAGAACATATTTGTAATGTTTCAAGTTTGGTTTTATTCTTTAGAGGGGACACAGAGAGGTACTTCTAGGTTCATTCACAGTTCTAGCATTACACAAAAAATTAATGATTTATTTCAAGAGTTAAAAAGGAACCTGGAAAGCAAACAGGAAGCCTTTGTCCTCTCTGTCTTACTCTGAAATTCATCATGAGACAGAAGATCTGCAAAATGGTCCCAGGACTTGTTTAAACTCTGCTTTAGATACTTTGAATAACTGGAGTGGGGGTCTCTGTGTGGCAGCATTGCCGTTCCTTTCGAAAAACACGGTTTCCAGCCCTGGCTTACATCCTATGTAAGTCCGTGAAAGCCCCATTAAGTGACTTCTACAAGGAGCAGAGTGCAGACATCATCCTTTCACAAGCCTAAGCTAAGCAGGTTTTTCCAGCGAAACACAGCAAGTACAACAAGCGTGGAAAGATGTTGTCTTTTTCTGAAAAATCACGCTCTGCATACCACTGGAGTAGTTTAACCAGGAGATAAGGAGGATAATTTTCTGTGGAAAGTTAAATAGTTCCCTTTCCTCCCCATTAGAGTATGCTACCTCATTGAAATAGGAACATTTTCCAAGTTCAAAGTAAAATTTCTAATCAAAACATGAGAGAGAAGGAACTTACATAAGACATGGAAAAATCTGAGGTCATGTCCCACTCTGTCTGATGATGTCCAGATAATGTCCTAATTGCACAGCTCTGGGTATCTGGGGCAGATCTCATGCATTTTCCTGAACAATTTCAAAAGATCTGAGTTTCATTCTCCCACATAACAAAAAAAAGCCATCCTCAGAACTTCCAGTATTTTACAAAACACGTATTTCTAGGCAAGCATAATGTCTGAAATCGGGGAGTTTCAATTTATCCTTCTTCAAGGAGGACTTTAAAATACCAAACACTCCATACAGTCTCAGTTGCAAAGACAAACAGGACCAGTGCCTTCAGCCCAGCCCCTCATGCACATCTGTCCATTGCTGTGTACATTACATCGGGTTTTTTTTGTTTGTTTGGGTTTGGTTTTTTTTTTTTCCATTGCCAAATCCTGATAGAAAGGCATGATTTCATGCTGGAAACCCCTATATTTAGGCAAGACAGACCTGACCTGCAGAAATATTTGGTGACAAATGCTATTAAAGGATGTGTCAGACAGCGGTTTGTTTGGTGTTGTTACTCACTGGCCTAGCTCTAACACTTTGGATTTTTTCATGCTTTCAGTAAATTGCTGAGAAATGTCTTTCCAGAGCAGTTTAGCCTATGGTTGGGGAATGGTGAAGAAAAGAGAGCAAAAATTGTTACGGGAGGTGTAGAGTAAGGGCAGTAACATTTGGGGAGAAATCAAACAGGATACAGCACAAGCAATGTAATAAAAATACAATGGCTGTAGCAACACAGCAGCAACCATGGCAAATCCCTGGAGGGATCTGAGGGAAAGCCCTGCCTTTGTGAGAGGCTGGTATCTGGCGTGTGGTTTTGCATCATTCTTGCCTGTTCTATGGTGCATCAGGTCTTGCTTTAGCAGGCCGCTGAAGAACCTGCTTCAAGGCAATTATATAATCACACGCTTCCTAGAATGAAAGTCAGACCTTCCCTGACCTAGCAGTTTTGTACCTGAAAGGCTTTTTTTTTTCCTACCCAGAAATGATGTTTATTTGTGATGCAGTCTCAAACATTTTAATTGTTCTCTTTGGTTTTTGTCCTGCCTTTAATCTCCAAGCTGCATTTCCCATTGTCTCTACCTCAAGCGCCCTTCAAGATGCCCTTAACCTTGGGCACATATCACTGTCAAAAAAGGTATTTCTGTAAAACTGCTTCATCAGTAAAAAAAAAAAAGGTGCAGCTCTTTTCATAAATATCTGCACCACGTTACTCCTGACAAGGACTGACAAGAATTCTTCTCACTGAGTCTACAGCAGGGAAACATCATTTTACATGAATTCTGAGAAGTAACATTATTCCATAGTTTGACCAAATAGTTTTCCGAAGTACACTCTATTTTTTGGGGAAGGGAGCTCTTTGAGGATTGGTGCACATTAAAATTCACAGCTCATTGTTGGTAATGTAATCACAGCATCACATTAATTGATGTTACTCAAGATGACTGCTGCATGTCATGCAAGCTATGCCAGAGCTGAAGAAGACAGTAGGATGTTCCTTGATTTAGGGCAGGAGAATTAACTTCTGACCATACAAGTTTTTATTCTACCCAAGTTTCAGAAGCTGTTGTTTAGGAGATATTCAACAATAAGGCAAAGCTTTGATCTCTTTTCTCATGAATGATGGAAGAATTCTTAGATTTATTGCCTAAAATATCCACTTTACTAAGCTGTCAAGTTTTGCTTGGTGGCCTACTACAGAATGAAATACTAAATTTGATTTAAAGGTCAGAGGAGATGTGTGGCACCTACAATCTGCCTTCGAATTGTTTTTGTAACACTAAATAGAGTTTACAAGGATAGAAAATTGGAACTGGTCAGCATAAGTCATTTCAATCACAGTGTCTTTGCAAAGACAGCTCTACTTTTAACTATACTAAAAGATAAAGGAAATGGATACATCAGTGTGTTCCTCTGGGATTTATGAAACTCCAGGCAGACTTCTGGGACCGTAATTGTAACAGCTAAACAAGGGAAAAGCATCAGGACGATGTTTCTGTTTCTCATGTTAATGCAGCAGCCACAATCACGAGAAGCCTTAATTTGGGGAGACATTTTAATCTGAATTTACTAGAGGTCTAAATAAACTCTCAACAATAGGATCTGACCACTCTCCCAACAGACCTTATTATTATTTCTGCATCTCTACATCTTTTAATTCACAACCCAAATAAGGCCCCAGAAGAAATTACTTTCTTTTAAAATAATTTTACAACTGCAGCCAAATATATTATCATTTTAATTAAATATATGCAGCATAACAAGGGCCAAGATATAAATTTCTATGAGACTGAAGCCTAATTTAATTTCCACATTTAATATATAAAACTCATGACATATAAAAACTTCTAATATCCTCATTTGCCTCTTAGTGCAGTCCTTTATCATGTACATTTCATTAGTCACATAGATAAAAAAAAAACAATTACAAACTAACCGTTAAGTCTATATGAGACATTGCTTGGTAACAAAATTTGGTATTATACTAAGTGGAAATTTCTATCTCAGAAAAAAAAAAAAGGAGTTTAGGCAATTTCCTTCTGCCTCGTTAAAGAAAATAGAAGTTCACTCAATCACCATCTAATTCTCCAAAGGTGTCAGACTGGTTTCTGATTTTTTTTTTCTTGGAAATTTAGAAGGCAGTAGCTCTGCCCTTAAGAATCCTCAAAAAGAACGAAACTTTCAAGAAATCATTGTTCTTCTCTATACAGAAAAAAAAAACTTAACCAACCTTGGACACGACTGAAACAAATGAAAAAATTGACATTCAGTTGAGAAAGTAATTGGGAAGTAAGCTTGTCCCAAACTTGTTTATTCCATCTCCTGACAGAGAGGCAGCGAAACAACCCGGGTTGGCTGCCTGGTAGCACACTGCTCAGATTCGGCACAACCCAAGAGTAGAGTAAGCGGAAATACACTGAGGCTGCTCTCTATTTTGTGACCCCACAGTTGCCATTTGGGCTGTGTATGTAATACCTCATTTTGGAAAGCTCACGCAGACCCTTTCCCCAGCTGTTTCCCACAGCCTTCAATAAAAATGACTGTGTCTCAATTATTTTGGCCTTTCCTCTTATATTAAGGGTCACTATGAACTAAAAATACAGTTTGAAGGGAGAAAGTGGCCATGGTTTTCAAGTTTTAGCTTTTGACTTTTTCTTTGAGGCTTCACATAAAACCCTTACACTGAGCCTTTGATCCAAAAAGATCCAAGCATAGTACTGGTTCAGGTCTGTTTGAGAAATACGACATTTCAGAGATAAAGTCTGGTATCTCTAAAGAGATAAAATTCATGAATTCCTTAAATCAAATAGATTTTGCATTTTGCCCTCTGTTTGCTGAATGTCCTTTATAGACTGCCTGGCAGATTAAGAGAAGAAGTAAAATATCTGAAGGAGTTCAGAAATTCTGCATCAAATGGTTTGGTCTGGAAACACAGCTTTAGCGTAGATTCTTGTTTGTCCTAGGTCCTAGCCATGGACCAGAACCTGGGTAAGAGTCTGCAATCCTTTCTGACCCAGCTCTCGGCACACACGCTTCCCACAGACCATCCAGTTCTACCGATTTTGACAAACAGCCTGGGCTTGGGTTTTCCTTCTTGGCCCTTCTATATTTTCTCCAAACTCAAACTTGGGTTCCTGACCACACAACATAGGCAAGAAGCAGATTCAGGTCTGAGCACAGGGTTTGCACTGCAAATACAAAATACATGTGTCTAAGATGGGGTGCTGCCTGAAGAAATATTATCTGGAAAAGGAGGAAATCTTGCTGCCAGCTTTTCTGAAGGTGGTATTGCTGCTGAAAGAGGTCACCCCAGTCAGTCTGTGTGACCAAAGAAGCTTTTTCCACATATTTTGTGTCAAAGCCAAGAGACCTTTCAATTGGGTTAGCACACATCTGTTTCACCCCTATTAGTAAATACGACCTGCTGACCATTACCTATCAGTATGAGGATTTTACATCTGCACTTAATATGTAAGCAATAGGGAAAGGAACCACTCAGGACTCGTAGAGAGTTCTCAGGAGTGGAAAAAAACCCAAAAACAAAACCAACAACATTTGGAAAACTTGAATGTGACTGAAACATGGCATATATTGGTGGGGTCTGAACCTTAAACAGTAAAGTGGCTGGCTGACAAGTATTGCAAGTTTCTGGGAAGGAGAAAAAAATACAAATATATCCTTCTGTTTGATCACTTGATCACTTGGGATTCTGCTCTGAAGCAGCAAATTCTGTATACAATATCTAGAGAGTCTACAAACCTTTAAGAGATACTGAGTGCCCTCAATTTCTATCGATCACAGTTCTGCATCTTTGTAGAATATAAATGATGAATTACCCAATTCAGTAGCTTTAAACAAAAGGAGAACCTAGATGGAAAATGTTTAGAAGGACTCATTTAATGGCAAGACTTTCTTCCCACAAATACTTTCAGCTGTAATCATAGAAGCATATCCATGGATTTATGAACTCTCATTGTTTTGATGTATTGCTGCATTTCTGCCTAAAAATAAAATAAGATGTTGTAAGTTTGGCCTGAGATCAAATTCTGAGTTTCCAGTACAAAAATGTTTCAATTAGTCATACTGAAAAATCAGGAAACTAGCAAGGAGATACACGTTGCTGTTCATATACTGAGAAAATGTGCCAACTGCTAGAAACACGCGCTTCTATTTCCGAATAATCTAATTAACATTAGCACGAGTGTCAAGTCGTTAACATATTCTTCTGCACAAAGTTATCAAGCTCTGATTTAAACTTCACTTTCACTCAATTAAATGTATAGCCACTTTCCCCACCACTTAGGTAATATTTTCTTAAAAAAAAAAAAAAAAGAAAGAAGAAGAAAACAAAAGAAAGATATAGCGATAGTCACCCAGTAACTGACTGACAGCTTCAGCTATCTCTGTGATTAATCTGTTTGGATAGGCAGGAAAACAGGCAGCGTGTGGATTACAAGACAAAGCTGATGGATAGCATTTTTAAATGCACAAAAGTTAGTTCCAGTAAATTGGAGAGTATTTAATAGATTTGGATTTATCAAAACAACAGACTTCCTGAATGCAGTTTTTTAGGGCTTAAAGCACAGATTTGAGAGTTGATCCTGCTCTCAAAGAGAAGGAAAATCATACACCTGTGACTGATTATTTCCAACTTCTGCATCTGCACACCAGCTTCCGGAGGTTTTGCCTGGAGTTTTGTTTTGCGACCATCTCTGCGTAGCAGTGAGCGCGTGGCAACAGTGGTGTGAGATCACCCTGCAAACCCACTCCGGGCACACACTCAAAAACATCTCCGCAGGGAATAGCTGAATAACTAAGATTAAATGCTTTGGGTTCTTGTTTAAATAACTTTGGGTCTGTCTGGTTTTTGGGGTCTGCCTGGTTTTTTTTTATGTTCTCATTAAACTCTGTGAGAAGAGCCCCTTCGTTTGGGCAGAGCAATAGATATTTCAGAAGCTAGATGTGGTCACTACTACTAAATTTACACCACAGAAAGAGAAGGTCTAGCTAGATATCAAATAAACACTATTTATACTAGAAGACAATATTTTCCAAGCTTTTGAAGACTGAAGGTCTTCTCATACCTTCAGACTCAGAGCATGAAGGTATAAATTAGGATTGTGAAGTAGCTGCAGTTGATGATTAGTAAGCAAACTTCCATGATCAACAATCCAAACTTGTTGAAAAAACATTTACCTGTCCATCTCTATTTATTTATTATTGATTATCATTACTTGTAAAGACTCTGACTACTGCAATTTCTGACTGATTATTTTTAATTTTTCATGAATGTCATTAGCTTATTCATTCAGATATTGCAAACACTTTCCAGTACTATAACTCAGCAGCCATACAGACCATCTAATTATGCAGCATTCACCTATAAAGACAAACACCTCAGACATGAGAACTGTACCAATAAAACCAATGATTCACAGTCTGATAGGAACTTTATTTATAATTTGCAGGGATGGAATTTAAAACATAAACTCAAACAGCTGGAAATTCAGAAGCAAAGCCCCCTGCAAACAGCACCTGCAGTTCAACGTAGCAACGCCCCACCTGCCACTCCCATTTCGGTGTGTGTGATGAGCAGACTGTGATTTTCCTTGGAGCCCGAGTATTGATGCTTCTTTGAGTTGGAGTTTGTAGAGAGCTTTTACAGCGGTATCTCCAGAAAACAAAACAGCGAGGAAATGGGAGTTTTCTCAATTATGTCATAAATGCCATTGATCAGTTCTAGTCACAACTGAGGAGCAACTTGAACTGCAAGGCAATTCCCATGCAGAGGTTGGAGTTGGGGGCCAGCACGAGAGACTCTCAGCAATTGCACTCAAAGGCCTTTGAATCTTCCCAGCGCTGTGGCTATTTGCACATCAGCGACAGCACCAGCATGTACTCTCCGCACCCTGAAAGCCCTTCCCTGCGGGTAGCCAGCAGCATCACTCACCTAGTGTGGTCTCTCTGCCTCACCCAATCTGCAGGCTGGAAAGCAGCTCTGCATTTGGTCCTCGTGCTTGGCCAGATGCTCAGGTAACTTTGTTATCATATGTGTTCTGATGAGACATCTTGAAACCATGCAGTGGCTTCAGGATCAAAATTAAAACCACCTGCACCAAAGGTATACTCCAAACAATGTTAGCTGGGTAACACCTGAAACAGAGAATGGTTTATTCAACTGATGGAGCTCAGCCCCTGTATCCTCACTAGTTTGCTTCAGCTAAAAAAGTCCATTATGTATAATATTTTACACGTTTACTTGCAGTTTAATAATAAGTGACTGCTATGAAGCTCAGCCAGAACAGCAACTGTAAACCAGCAAGATCCCTATCAAACTACTGAAGCAATGAAATAATACATATCAGATTCCCAAATGACCTCCATAAATCCTTGTTCACCAACAGTGATATTTGTTAACAACAAAATTAACTTTTATTACTTTCTTTCTGCCACTGTGTTTGCCACCACTCATTTCTGAAGCTCCTCAGATCAACCAGAACAGATAAATTAGATTAAATTAGGTTTACTGGCCAAGATGTGAAGACACAAACATAACTCTGAGGCTTATATTAAGCCATGATTTGAAGAACTTAATGTAATGCACTGCACACTGGAGACTAATAGAGGGAAAGCAAAGGAAAAGAGCTGCTCTCTCTGATGCTTACACAACATCCTCTGAATATTGCATGCGTAAGGGGTTACCTCCCAGTCTGACATGCACCATACAGCACTCTGCGTGGAGGAAATATAAGCCCAAATAAAATCTGGTCTTTTACTCAAAGGGGTGGCAATAGGACTGTGCTCCGAGCAAAGGCTATGGACCAGTTTCTAAAATGGAGACACAGGCAGGGCTCTGAGGTGCCAAAACAGCAGCAGGAAGAGCATTCTCTGGGCTCAGCATAAAAAAAAAATGCCTGAGATGCACAAAAGTGCTTACTGTTTCAAACAGGAGGACAAATAAGGGTAAAGAAGTGATTGGAATATGGGAATGGCAACCTCAATCTGTCATTAATTATGGAACCCAATTTTGTAAAATGGCATTTTATGTAAAAGTCATGCAGGTGGCAATAGTAACAAATAATTATTTTTGTAAGCTTTTATTTTACTGGGCAGTGACAGTTGCCCCAACAGCCACAGCCACAATGCTAGCAAACCTTGGGGCTCCCTGCGATGCTACCAGGGCACCAGTACTGCACCCCTGCGAGGTGCTCATCTAAGTGAAAGTCACAGCATCTTCTGAGTCCTGCAGAGGTTACTGTGGGGAGTCCTCTCCTCACTTTTACTGAGATAGGCTGGTTTACTTTTTCTTCTTTCCACACTGGCGTCTCTGTCTGTCTCAGTGCCAAGAAATACAGGATCACTGAACACTAACCTTGGCTCTCCCTGTGAAAAATTTGCTAAGTAAGATATAACAGGGAGATATAACTCATTTTTATCCCATCAAGATTGTCTATAGGCAGCAGGTAATATGTTTTTTAACACACTGCCTTTATTCTGGAGTTTTCCTTGACATGTTTGTGCTGGTTATGAAGAGGCGAGGTTAGGATCCTTGGCAGAAATGTAAATTACTTTAATATTTTCTTAACAATTCTTTGGCTCAAATTTATGTGAGAAACCAGATGTAAGGATTTATGAAGGACACTTGTGACAGGTCTGCTCTGCAAAAACTCAAGAGAGAAAAATCAATAAACAGCATTAAAATAAATAGATAAATAAATACAAAATACAAATGTGAAAGTTTCTCAAAACTCCTCTGATCCATCTCTAAGCAAGTTCCTAGCAATGCACCACTAGCTTCCAGTGTTCTGCCTGTGCATTAATCAAACGATCTGGAATGAGACAAGAGGTGAATTTAAAGTGCAAAAGTAACAAAAAAGATAAAATTTATCTTGCTCCAACTTGACTTCCTATGATTTTGCAGCTGCTCCACTACTTTGTAAAGTTCCTAAGGTTTGTCTAGTGAAAGTAACTGTAAAATATCCATGGGTAAATGTCATCCCCGTGGCAAAGATCAGCATGAGGCCTCATCCTGCTCCTCCTCTGAGGATGGAAATGCTACATGGGGTCTTGTTTTGATCCAATGAAGGGGAAAATCACTGCAGTCTGACCCGGAGAAACGTTTGCCATCTTAGCTGAGAATGCGACTGTGCAAAGCTTCTTAAACCTTATTCCTAAAACATAACTTCTCAATGTGCAAAGGCAAATTATTATTGACTCCTTAATTTTACTGATAGGTGACTTTTGGCATGAGACACGTGACCTTTGAGAGGAGAAGGTTATTCTTTAAAAAGTCAGTGACCAGATGTCACATGTTTTTGTGAGAATCTCTGTCTACAGACAAGGGAAATAAATAAAATCTTGCCTCATGGAGTAAATTTGAAAGGCAATGCTGGGAGAAACCATGCTTCATTTATACCAGGAACCTTTGTCTAAAATGACTGACTCTTGCAAATATTTTTACTGTACCAGAGCTGGGTCAAGACTCTTGGTGGGTTTTCCCAGGGCCAATGGGTTAGTTACTTCTAAAGTTTCCACAGAGCAACTCCTTATTCTTACTCCAAAACTTGCTCATTTGGGAAATGGTCCCCATGTCTCTAATCTTCCCCCTGCCTTCACGAAACCGTTGAAAGCTGAAACATCGATACTTCTCCAGTAAAATGCTATAACCTACTCATTCCAGAGGGATTTGACTCAAATTCACTCAAAAAGAGTCAGTTTAAGAAACCAATTCTGTTGAATACTGAACTAGTGAGTTTATAATGCTGTATGGCTTTGCATTAGCTTTATATTCAGGACTTTCAAGTGAAAAAGCCCCTCAAAACCCCACTCCAGCTCCAGACTCAAAATGCACAGCCTTGGCATCGCTGTGGTCCCAGATGTTGGCTCAGCGCTGTCCTGGCTCTGGCAGAGCACCAGGACCTGCGGCAGAGGCGAGGATGCTCAGCCTTCACTCTGAATTGAGGGAGGGCCACCGTGCTGCTGTCCCTGTCCTGGACCCCGGCACAGAACTTTGATTGATTTTCTATTTCCTTGTGAAGTTCTGTGGTAACATCAGACCCAGAGGTGTTCTGGGCGAAATATCAGAGCCAGACAATAGCTGTTTGGAAGAGAGAAATGTGTGCTTTACGCCGAGACTGCAAAGCAGCAGCTGCACTTTTAATTAAAACTTATGTCCTATATATCTTTGTGTGTTTGAGTGTTTCTTTGTTTTTAATGAAATTTTTAGATAAAGGAAGCTTTTTTAATTATACTTCTGCCTCCTGGTGCTCTCCTTCCTTATTCATTTTTGCTATCATGACTTTTTTTCAATTTACGTTAACAGATTAGGCCATATCAGAGCTTCTGAGTATATTAAAGGTGACGGCAGCAAAAGAGAGCTTTGTTTCTTGATCTATTCAGTAACGGTCTCTTTAGTCACCCTTCTTTATCCCCCTCCCCACCATACACGTTTTAATTACTGTGACACGTATGGATCTTCAGCATATTTGACAAAGAGTAATGAATGAAGTCTCAACACTCATCAAGCAAATACCTCAATATTAAGCTCATAAGTTAACATTGCTATCATTCTGTGGATCTGTAGGTTAAAATTAGTGACTTTTGACTTGGAAATTTGACTGGAACAGTGATTCCCAAAGAGCGACTGTTCCAATGGATTTCCTTACATAGAGCAGTTTGAATTCTGGAAGTGCTGCACTCACACTCAAGTCCAGCAGAAGTCTGGGGAGGATTTTTGGCTGCTAGGAATGAAAACCTTAGATCCTTGTGAATGTGCAAATGCAAGGAACAAGGGAGCTAAAAGAAAACTGTAATGGGATCTGGAGATAAAGAAGAAGGAAGCCTAAAGCTCTAAAATAAAAGTAAATAATTAACCAGAAGAATGAAGAGTTTAATTTAACCAGAATTTACAAAATTAAGCAGCAAATCATACAAGAATTGAAAAAGATGGCATTAAAAACAATGCATGGCCCTGGTCTTCAGATACACAGTTTTGTGTTCGTTATTTGGATGACACACGAAAGAGAATGCCTTGCCATTAGCTTGGTAACATGACAAACAGTGATAGGAATTTGCCTGCTTGACAATTAATAAATAGATACTGAACTATGCTAACATGCTGGTAGTTAATTTTCTTGCCATTGCCTTGCTTGCTTGCTTCTCCTTCCTTATGTAAAAGACTCCTCTGGTTTTCTTTTTCCAGGCTAAGATATAGGACAAATTTTCCTTCATATAAAGAAGGCAGAACAATTTTATTAAAGCTGGCCTTTAAAAAGTAAGAAAATTTGGTTTCAATTTGGTTCCAAGCAACCAGGCAGGAAAAAGGATAACTTGGATGAAGAAGGTTTACTTCTGAGTTCCCAGTCCTGCTACAGAATTTTGTCTTCTGAGCTCCTTTTCTGTCAAGACTCAGTATCCTACAAGCTGCTTGCTGGAGTTTTAATCTTCATGCAAAATAACTGCTAAGCGTAAAGTGTGTTTACATCAATCATTCTAGGAATGTAAACAAAATAGAAGCCGTAGAATTATGAATGAAGAGTTGATTAAGAAGTGACAGCAAAGATTTATGATAATGAAGGGATGAATAGCGCTTGTTTGGAAATGTGCCAGTTACTTGCAATTAATTTTGCTAGCTAGTCAGCAGGGTACCTGCTGGCTTGCAAACAGAGCGGGCATTTTCTGCCCAGGTTGGTAGGCATCTACAGACTCTTCTGTACTAAGGTATTGGTAATGTTTAAGACTATGGACTGGAATAACAAAAGCACAGTAGGCTTAACAGCCCTGACAACATTTGATGTTAAATTTAGATGCTGTAACTGTAGACTGGTGTTTCCAGTCCTTAGAGTCCTGGCTTTGACCAGAACTGCTCCTACCTGCCTGCTGGTGGGCATGCCCAGAGCCACCTCTTTGTGAGACTGACAAAGCAAGACCTCTTCACAAACTAGCTGGAGGGTGTTCAACCAGCTAAACAGAGGAGAGAGCATCCTAGATCAATCAGTGCTACAGCACAGGATATTAACTTGAAAAGGAGGGGATGTGGGTCCCTGATTCTGCTCCACAAAATGACTAGGCAGGAGCAAGAAGGCACTTTTCTTCCCAGGGAGCATATTTGTGTATAGAAGCAGTTTTCTACGGTGCAATCATCAGTTTTCCTTTACAGAGATGGAATAACTGACACAGATAAGCTGAGACAATGTCAGATGTAGTGGTTTTTTTCTGAAATCATACAGCAAACAAGTGACAGACCTGGACCGCGTGGCCTTGGTGTAATAACACTTTAGTCTCTTATTCTGATCACAAGCCCATCATGCAGTCTGCTCAAATAAAACCAAACAACCCTACATATCACAATGTATCCACAGGGTCAATGAAACAACTCCCTTATGCTGCTTAAACTCTCCAAAATGCACATTTTTATCTACTAGCTGAAGTATTTAGCTATTCCCAAATGTAGGCTGATGACTAATCAATCCCCAGCCAATTAATCTATTGAATTGAGGAATAACCAGCATTTCATACAGTTTGTAATAGCTACCGTATGAGAAGAATTTCAAAATAACGTGCAAGTCTGAATGGGTCCAATGTTTCCCTCTATTACAGACAAATTACATCAACATATTACAAAGAAAGTTTGAAGGCAGGATTATTAAAATGCAAAGTGTTTGCTGGTTATATGATTAGGAGCATGAAGAAAAACCAGGAGATGAGAGTGTGAAGGTAAAGTAATAAAAAGAAACCAAATGATTCATTTAATCAAAGGGTTGATTAAACTTGGAGACTTCTTATACCTCACATTTTTCATTAGTAAACATTTCTATTTAGGGAATTTTTTTCATTTTTTTTTAATTGAAAATCTTCCAAATACAGTGTGCAATTTACAGTGTGATTTATGGGCTCAGCCCCACTTCTTTTGAAATGCATAGGAATTTCTGCATTGATTTAAGAAGTCAGTCATTATACAAGCAAACCAATGTTTCTGAAGAATTCTCACTTCAGCTATAGTTTTGTGAATCCCAAATGATTTTATGTTAAAAGACTATGGCGTCACAAAACTTTACAAATGCAATTAGGCTTTTTTTTTTGCTCTGTGATATTAGTCAGATGTAAATAATCTTAGGATCTACCAACTGAGATTATAAATTACCTTCTCCATTATTTGTCCAGGTTCTGTCATTGCAAACACTGGACATAGTCACGTTATTGAGATGTCTTTCAGAGGGCCAGTTAATATAATGATATCTGCTGGTTTATCAGAAAAATATTAGAAATTAATGAGGTTGCATTTAGTTGGTGCCAAGTAATTAAATAGAATGTAATGAAGTGCTAAATATATCTAAAACTAAGCTTTGGTCTTTTAATATAGAACTTGTGTGTGTGAGAGAGAGAAAGAGAAAGAGAAAGAAAGAGTCAATATAATTTAATCTTTCATACTTCTCTCATTTGATTTTCAGCCACTCATCCATTGAAACAGGCTAATTTCAGATTTCACTGTATAGCTTAAACCTAGAGAAATAAAATCTTTTCAAAAATTAGTTAATGGTTAACAACATGTAATGAAACTCCCCTAGAACCTCAGAGACCTAGCTTACCTAAAGTTTTAGTCAATTAAAACTGTTAAAATATGGTTAAAACTGAGTGTGCGTGATCATGCACACACCCATACATTATAATTGCTGGTTAAAAAATGAACTTGTCCTCAGAGACACCTCTGCATACAAAATTTGAAACATTAAGGTCCAGATTACTAAGTAAGTCTTCCCCAAAATTTTTGGTCTGTAAAATTTTTCAGAAAATCCACGTAACAGTGAAGCTATGTATCTTTTACAGCTTTCCGACAGATACAACCCAAAGGCAAACTCTTTCTTGGTTCTCTCAGCTCAGAAGTGAGTGAGAGAAAATTTGATTGCTGCAATGGTCTGATTCCAGGTCCATGCCTGGCCTTTGCTGAGCAGAAACTGGAAATTCAAAATGCTCAACACGCTCCCTGCACCAAACTGTTGCACATTCTCTGCCTGTTCCTGATTCAATGTCTACCAGATATCATTTACTCCTCCCAGTCAAACATCACTATTTAATGTATGTGAGCCATGCAGCATTCAAATGAATACATGGCTAATTGCAGCCACAGAGAAATTTCAATCCCCAAAGTTCTGTATTGATTTCAAAGAGGATTAATCCTACTCAGAATCCTGCTTCAAAATCCTTGTTCCAGTATTTGGAAATAAACTATCATTCAGTGTCTGTTAAGATAAACGCATCAGTAAAGATTCATCAATAAGTAAAAATTCACAGGTTATATATGAAAAAATGCATGTATACCAGAAGATATATGCCATATTTTAAAAGTGTTAAAAAGCATACCATTTTATTGATAAACACACTCAAACCCTCTCTCTGTCTCTCTCTGTGCTTCTCTTGGGAGCTTTAAACTCAAATGGCTCTGATAAAATATGAAAGCTTCCATTGATTTATTGTTAATAGGAAATAAATAAATTTAGTGAAGAAAATGTACTTTGAGACATTATTGTCACTGAGGGACCAACAATATCTTCAGTTTCCATATATCTGTTCAGAAACCTGTTGGAAATCTCTTCTGCATATTCATGATCATGGTCATTCTAGTGGGTAATATCTACAAGCAAGATTTTTCATTCCCTTAGTATTCTGTCTAGTGTACAGGAAAAATTTAATCATGAGTATTTAGCTAAAAGGTTAAAAGTATTCTTCCTGGAATGAAGCAAAGAGGATGCTTATACAAATGATCGAACAGATGTAGAAAAAAAAACAAGGAAAAACCAGCAACAGACTCAAGATCATTGATTTAGAAATTCTCTACAATAGTCACTTTTTCATACTTTTTTTTTTTGTTACTTAATACACAGACTTCTATTGTGTCTTTTTTTTAGGGTTACTTTGCTGCCTTTCCTCTTAGCTATTGCTACTTCCATCAGTTGTCTTGGGCCCCCACGGACATGGCTTGGTACAGAAGCACTGCACAACCTTACAGTGCACGGATGTACTGACTCAGCTGGGCAGCTCTGGAAGGCAGGGTCCTCCTCAACACCTCTCTCTCTTCTCTTAAGAGCTTTAAAATCAAATGACTGATAAAATATGGAAATTTTATCATGGGAAATTATCTTGGGATAAGAAATTGTGGGAAATTATTTCTGATTTTCAGAAATGAATGCCCAAAGCAATCTAAATGCTATAAACGTACAGTAAGAGTAAATGGAAAGTTGCCAACTACATTGCTGAGTGAGATCTGGAGCTAGCAGTCTTCAGGAACTGCTCTGTTCCAACAGTCACTATTTAAAAAAAAAACAAACCAAACCTCACCCAATATCAGGAAGAGTCAGAGAAACCTTTCTGGGGTAGGCGTTTTTAGTGTTACCCAGTTTCCTTGGGCAATTTTTTTCCCCTACCAAATGATTTATTGTGTTGCATGACAAAATAATTAATTTGCATTAGATGGACCTTTGGATGGCAGATGTTCAACAAGACATTTTGGCAGAGGCTGGGGGAAGATGACCTGTCCCTCCTGATTATGTAGTTCTTAGCTTGTGCCTGAGACTGATACCTATCCAGAAATGAAGTTTTCCTTTGCCTAGGTCTGTTGAGGAACGTCATCAAACAAAGGTGTAGTCAGAGAATATCTACCACACACTATTAAAGCTAGGATCCTACAAAATCAATTGGATATGGGCACTTCCTTACTTTTTAAATTAGGAGCCCTAATATCTTTGTATAACACCAGAGAAGAGCAACAGCCTAAGTCAGGTTGGTTTCAAGTTGTCTTGGGCTTTGGCACTTTTAAAAATGACATTTGTTATCTATGCGAATTTGAAAGGATCAAATTATCTTTGAACCTTTGGCCTTTGATGATGATATGTTCCCATTTACCTATCTGTATATTGATAATGACCTTTGACGTCTATAGATCAAAGAAACATTTTGAAATGAGCCCTAAGAGATCCCTACTAACTCTCAAAGTTAAAGCTTACACGGCCCAAAACAACTTCACATTAAATGTGATATTTTTATGATTTATGCAATGCTGATTTCTTTAAGAATTTCCTGGAAGAAAAATGCCATATGCAAGCCCTCTACCTCCACAATGACCAGTAGAATCCAAGTGTGTCCTAATTCCATACAGTGGATGTGCTCTGCTGCCTTATGCCACTCAGGTCCGTCACACTATTTTAATACATGTTATTCACAGGCAAAACTTGTACAAACTGAGGGAGGCTGGCAACCTCACAACAGGAGACATTCACCCAGGAGCTGGAAAAGAAATATCTCCCAAATGCTTCCAGAAATCACTATTTCTTGTTAAAATGTCATTGCAAAAGATTTCTTTTGCTTTTTTTTTTTTTGTGTGGATCTTCATACTTTTTGAAAAGCTGCACTGCCAGATGCTGTAGCTGGAGCTCTACAAGGTTTTCCTTTACTTATTCTAATATTAATAAGGAAGGAACGAGGAATAGTTTGAACTGCTTTATTTGTTAAGAGTATTTCTGGCAGTGTATTTGCCTTGATGACAAAAATCCCAATACAGTATAGTGGACTTTTGGTTTCCTTTTTCTTCTGTTGCTTTGTTTATTGCTGGAGCATTTTAAAATATTTTTATTGCAAATTCTGTGCTCAATTTAGAGTTTAAAGTAAATATTATGCTCTACACTGCTACCAAAATAAAGCTTTTATTGTAGAACCTACTGGCAGCAGAGTGTGACTTATATTTCATACTTCACAAATGTTATGAAGTCTTACTTAACAGAAACTTATGGTTTCACAGCCTAAAACTTGTTATTTAAAATCAACATTTTTCTGGTAAATCAAGCTCAGCACTACATAGTAATAAAAGTTTACCTCCAGTACCTCAATAATTTCCTACAGTCGCTGTGTTCCCCAAGTGCTGAATAACAACGTGCTATTGAAATGCTACTCAGCTTTGTCAGACTGGAGGAAAATGCCTCAAAAAGCACTCTTCCTTTCTAGCTTCACAGTCTATAAATACAAAACACTGTAGAGACTGATGAGTGAAAAAGCAAAAAAAAAAAAAAAAAAAGCCCACTCTTAGACAGTGTTACAACAGAGGGCTTATTTACAAAAATGGGGTCTTTGCCTTGGATCATAATTCACTTTAAGTAGAATTATTTCACAGCTCTTTCATGCAGATTCACTGCTGCACATTTTTGCTAGAACCCAGTTAAACAAGAGTATCCTTCCCCTGGTCTAGACACTGAGGTTGTGATCCCACTCATTGAATTTCACTCCTGAGGACAAAAAAAAAAAAAAACCAAACCACAAAAAACCACCCAATCCATCTATAGGGAAAGCTGGGCTGCTTGGCTCCCTCCAGAGCTGAGAGGGGGAAACCGCCTGGTAGCAATTCCTCAGCCTTCACGGAGGTCTAACGTTGGTGGAGATCTCTGCTTTCCCTTCTGCCTGGGGAAGGGGTCTAAACGATGAGTTGAGCTCCAGACCTGCTCACCCGGCAAGTGTGGGTCACCCACAGCGTAGCCCGAACCTGCTCATCTCTACCCTGCAGGGACAGCCTTGCTCGTGGCGCGTTTGTGCCTTCCTCCCGTCCGTCACCTGAAGGGACCTCGTGTAACTGCGGCTGTAACAAGTCAGTGACAAAGAGCAATAGCAATTCACTTCATTAAATGATCAACAAGAACTACAGGCAAGGATTTATGGTTTCCAGAATCCCTTGCACTGCTAAGCTGAACAATATAAAATCCTTGGACAGAAATTCAGACCTGTTTGCAGTGCAGTTACTGCGGTGGCGTAGCTGATGACCTTGGATAAGGTGGCTGGGTACCAGTTCAGATAAATATTAAGTGGAACAATAAACTTAATGATTCTTTTGAAAAATGCAGTGTGGCTCAGACTCTAATCTGGTTTGTTTAACAGTGAAAAACATTTTCCCTCATAAGCTTCATATTTTTTTTCCCCTTACGTGAACTTAGTTCAATTGGAGGCTTCTCACTCTGTGCTGCTGAAATAAAATAACTAAATGCATACCTTTAAACCAGGTCATTAATCTTCCATCATTCACCTCCTGTTTTATGCCTTAGCTTACAGTTAATGGAATATTTAACTGCCTTAAGAGGAACAATAAATTGAAGTCAATGCTTCCCTTCAAGTTTTTAACCATAATTTCACCCAAATAAAAGAGAAATTGTTGACTGGTAACCATTGTGATGTTTTCTTAATAGCATTTTATTTGTGAGTATACAGTGAAATTCCATTTCAAAATGTGCTAGTGAAAAAAGGATGGCTTATAAATCCCTCAGCTTCAAGTGCTGCACAGAGTAGAATACACAGAAGGGTATTTCCTTGATTATCCTGGGATACCACAAGGCTTTTAGTGCTATCTGCAGGGTTCTAAAAACAGAAGCTTTTCTCGCTTGATTCTGAATGAAATATTGTTTAAAGGAAAGCAAATCTTCGACGACAGGTGTTCTCAGAACAGTTACTAACAATAATGAAATCAGAGATTCCCTTCCCACTGCTCACACCCAGATTTCTTTCCCCACAGTGAACGTGGATAATAACAAACCTTTCCTGACCAAAACCTCAGCCGATTTTTGAAGTCTGCAGCATGCTCTGAAGATATTAACACAACACATAGAAAACAGACCCTAACAATTTTCTACAGAAATTTCAGATTTATGGGCTGTTGCTTCAAGCCCAACTCCACCTGTCCTCTCACAGGGAAGTCCATGGAGTTTGCTCCAGTGAAGAAGAGTGAGTCCCTCTGCCCCACCAAAATATTGTAGGAGGAGATCATTACACGACGAAGTTAAGTCCCCTCTGTAACCGGCTGCACACAATGAACCTCTTTCACATTGGAACTGCCCTGAAGACCCACCCAGGCTGCAGCCATCCTGACACTAATCACAGAACAAAACCCAACAGCAGAGTGTTTCCATCCCATTACATATGCCAAAATTGTGCTTATATAAAGTTTTATGGTTTTAGTCTATGCTGCCTCGCCTGCCATTGTGCCACAGCTTTTAGAAAAATAAAACCAAGAAAATCCTAAAGTCTTCCAAAATACTGATACAAATACATAAGCAACGTTGAGGCTAATTTTGCAATGAGCTGGGAAATGGCAGTCTGTTCGTGAGTTTCTGGGGACACTACAAAGATGCATTGCCTGCCATCTGACTTCGTGCCAAACACTCTTCTGCAGATTGATTTATTCATTTTCTTTTATTATTTTTCCAAGGAAGCACGCCTGCAAATGTTAACAGATACCTGTTACTGTATGTGTGTCATCCATCTGTGCCTACCAGGAAGATGGTATGTGCTCTGATGCACGCAGGTAATGATAACAAACATATAGCAGCGCCAAATGTTTACAGCAGTGAAAACTACTAAGAAAAAAATGTAAATTAAATGTAAGTGAAACTGCTTTCTTCACTACCTACTACACTTTTTTTTTGTATTATGAAACAAAGAGAAAGCAGTGTCTTGTCCCATTCCATGTAAGGCTGCTGAATGCTGCGAGGCTTGGGCTGAGGGTGACATGCCCTACCAGCACTCTGCTTTAGCCACCTTCTTGGCAGCTTTAGCAACCTGCTGAGACTCACAGGTGCCTCTCCTTTCCTCTCAAGTTCTTCTGCGACTATTTCTTAGTTTACCTCGTGCCGTACAAGAAGCTCCTGGCATAGTTATAGGCGCTGTCTCAGAGTTCAGCTTAAAGACCATCTACAACCACTTCCACCTCTCTCCTTCAATGGAAGTTCCTACCACTCTTCCCAAGATAAAACCCTTGCAATGAAATGATACCAATCTTAACATTTTTGTTACGGATGCCTTTTGAAAGCACAGTATTGTAGTAAATGAATTGTGGGTAAAGTTTTTTTTCTTCTGACTTTGAACAAAGATATCCTAGTGTAAGAGGAAAAACTGAAAAACCTAACCAGCTTTGACCAGCTCATACATCACCTGGTGACATAATGCAAGGCAATGTGATCTGTGGATTGGGTTACCCATAACCATCAGAGTCTCTTAGAGTTTGTATTTCAACTATAGGAGTAAACAACCCTCTATCTGTTGAACTAGGTCTTTCAAATTCAGGTAAATCAAACTGAGAGTTTGTAGGTTGTTGCCTGCAAGCTTTGATTTGACTCAAAACACTTAAATGTACACCCGATCCAAAGGGAAAGCTGAGCAGTGACAATGCAGTGCTGCCATGGGGCTGGGAACCAGGCATTTTCCAGTGCCAGCCCAGCATCACCATCTCCAGCAGGCTCGGGACGCGTGCCAGGCAGCTCCCTGTGGCTGACAGGGCCAGGAGAGCTCGTCCCTGTCTGTCTGCAGAAGCTTTTTCATGGGGGAACATAAAATGTGACAGTTGCTTTAGGAGAGAAAGTGGTGTATACCCTAATGACCAGTCAGAGGTCATGCCCAGTCGGTTTGTGAGTGACCTCTGAGGGCAGATATTCAGCCTGTGCCCTGCCTGCAGCTGTCTGCCTGTTTGCTTGGGAGATTTTTTGCTGCATGAGACTCTCCCTTCCCCAGTTATGCGCAGGCAGCAGCTTCCTGTTATGTATGCTCTGACCTTGCCCAGATGGCCTTCACAAATTTCAAATCCTTTCTCACTCTTCCAGCAAGTACAGTTTCTGGCGGCACTTCAGTGCCAAGAAGTTGGGTCAAACTGATAGGCACATATGGCACAGCGTGGCTCCTGGATCTCACAAGGGCAGACTTCCTACGGAGAGCCAGGGCAGTTGCACTGTTAGACAGGCTTCACACATAAATCACAATTACTGGTATTTACCCTCTACGGAGGGAATCTGGCAAAGTTAGGAGTGGGCTCAATGCCTCTGAACCAGATGGCTTTTGAAGAAGTTATCCAGGAAACCATATATTTGTGAGGATAAATACAATCCAGAAATCTCAAGTGCTTCTCCTTCCTTTGTTTGCTCATCCATCCCATGGGATAGCTCCCCTTTCAGTCTTACTTGAGAATGAATTAACTTGCAAAATTACATTAATATCAACTGGGCGGAAACTGCAGGTTTTCTGTTGGCTTCAAGCAATAGAAAGCAGCATTACAAGTGTGTTGTTTTTTGGTTTTTTTTTTTTTTTTTTTTTGTTTTTTTTTTTTTGTTTTTTGTTTTTTAAGAAATGGGAGATCGTAAAACAGAAGTCCCCAGTAGATTTTTTTGTGTGACACACATGATTAGTCCTTAGTATAAAATCCTGTAAATGATAATGCAAAAAGCAGTGCAACCTCAGTTTGTGCCAGGGACTGGATTACTACTCTGTGCTGCAGTGGCGTATGTTCCTGCTCACGGTGAGGCTGGTGGCTGGAGCATATCCAGGGAGCTAGTGGCCACCGTGTTGTCATTAGCATCTTGCCAGCTGCTACACCAGACCCTGCAGTCAGCCTTGGTGATGCCAGAGCAATTTGTGCCGACACATGCAAAGATCACAGAAACCCTCATCACTTCTGTTAGCAACATTTGTAACCAGAGATGTCCAGGAAAGGATGGAGCAGGGTGGCAGACTATCAGGATTCTGGAAAAAAAGGTCAAGATAGATCACTAGAAATCACTTTTCTCTGTCTCTAGTTTCTGTACATGAAAACACTTCATCTTTTAACACTAAGTTCTCCACTATGAGGGAGTCTCTGACCTCTTTAAGGATTTACCAGGGAAAAATTTCCAGGATAGGTATGGCTATTTTACTCTTTCAGATGTGGAAAATCATAAACACATACTACAGGAATGCAACCAGATTTCACTGTGTGTGTGGCACTCCTGTGTGAACAACTGGAATTACAAATACTCTGAACAGAAGTGGTCAGAGATCAAAACGTGCTCATCAGCTTGCATGCAGTGTGGTGACACATGGTCTGAAAATCTGCCTTTGTCCACATCTCCTACTTAAAAAGTCAGAGAAAGGTACTAAGCCACAAGCCTGTATAGCGTCAGGCTTTCCAAGAGCGGGTCAACATATTGCCTTCATCAAAAGGAAACAGCAGGCATTTGGTGGCAGGGGTGGAAGCACCCAGCACGCGCTGTGGAGCACACACACAGTGTAGGGCTCAGCTCTCTCCACAGCAGGATACTCTTGCACTCCAGAGAATCGGGATTCATCCCTGGAGAGTGTCTGCTCCACGTCTTTGCTGCTGTTACACTGTAGACATTAAGCTAAGTTATGAGTAAGTCCAATTAGGAATGTATCATTATTTTATTAAATCATATTAAATGTTAAGGGAGCCTAATTTACACATAGTCAGCATGCAAAATCTCCTTTCTAGGGAAAAAACAGTGTAATGCTAACATGTTATTAAAACTAGAGAGCAAATTAATCTGCATAATATGAGATTACTTAATGTCTAGATCACAGTAACACTTTGCAGGAAGTAAAAGTTATTCAGGCACCATACCACCAGCAAGGTAGCTTTAAAACGGTTTATATTAATCTTTGAAAATCAGTGATTCTACCTGAATTGATAGTTTCTCTTCGAAACTGCTGTTCAAACAAATTTTAAAACAGGAAAACCAAGAAAGAACAAAGACTTAGATCTCTTTTACAACATTGCAAGGATCTAAACAAAAATATTCTCCCTTTCACTAGCTGTTAAAAGTGTTTAGGATTAGAAGCTTATCTAACGTCCTCTTTTTCCTCCAGACTTAAACCGCTGTAAATATTTGAGTATCAACTGGCAACAAAAATCCAAGTGCCATAATGGATTTTGGAAATTTCTATCCTAACCCTAAGGGTAGTAACAACAAACTGCTATAAAAAGGTCGAATACTTTGCAACAGTTCAGCTCATTTGAGACTGACTAGTTAATGGAAACCTTATCCAGTTTTTGCATGTTACACACTTCCTTGGAAAATTTTACTTTTAACTCTCTTGTTCCTGTGACATTCAAAGAAGAGGGATTTGCTTTTCCTCCAGAGTTTAATGAGACAGAGAATAGCAGCAGTGGACGATGGTATGTGACGTGGGATGGATAAGCAACGAAAATATCGACAGTAGCCTAATGCAGACAGCAGTGAGGGGTCAAATGGGCTAACACACATCGGTATGGAGTATCAGCATTTCCAGCAGGTAGGTGGCACTTTTCAGAAGCAGAAGGCATGGACTGTTGAGCCCCATGTCTGCATTGCCATTCTGAGCGCTTAGAGCAATCACACGAGCCCTGACAGCATTTTGGTAGGCATGGTCTTTTGCGATGAGTTGTAATCAACGTTTACTTCATGGATAAAAAGAGCTCTAAAGTCAATAACAACAGAAATACATTTTTTCTCCCATTGATTTCTTGCTTTTTGTGCTCCTAAAGTGCCTTATTTTCATTTCAGCCCAGGGAGACCCCAGCTACGGTTCACTTCCATCATGACACGGTTAGGAAAGAGCAACCCCTTTCAAACAAATCCTGCTCCTCCTGGAGCCCTTTGACACTCAACCCTGACAGTCCCTGTTTGACAGATAGATCAGCATTATGCCAGTACCTACTGCTCAGGAAAAAAAAATGTGTATAATAGGTTTTACACGCCAAACTGCTGATTCTAATATCTTCTTATTGTAATTTAGTCATCACAAAAGTAACAAGTCTGTTAGACCCAAGTATACTGCAGAGAAATTTCATGTTTTGGAAATTCCAACTGTATCTCCTGCTCACCCGGTATGGAACAACCACATGTTTAATTTGGGACTAAGTATCAGATTTCTATCAGTCAAACCAAAGCAGAATGCATTTCTCTAGTTTTGAGCCCATTGCTATTTGTTCAGTATACAGAATACAGTTATTGTAAAAATCTATAAAAGCACTTTTAAAACACACCGCTGGGCTGTTCCAAAGAAGTAGCAATACTCAGTAAGAGCCTGGATTCTGACCTTTCCAAGATACACTACCAATAATACACCTTATAAACCAGCAAAGCTCCTACATCCGTTAAGATTAATGTGGTTTTATGTACACCATATGCTGTTCTTCTAGCATCAGACAGATGTGATGGCATGGCACCAGCTTAGGAACTGGCTTAACTTTTAAAGATATAAATAGCCCCACTGAAACCAAGGAGAGTTAAGCATGCACTGAAATAAAACATGAACTTAAGTGGTTTGCTCAGTTAGGGTTATAGCCGTGAAAGATGGACCATGAGTTAAGGCTTCAGTTGCTTCCAGCACGGCTGTGCAAGAGGTCCAGCTCAGAGACGCGTAACGGAGACAAGTGAGAAAAGAAGGGGCTGTTCAGGGCTGCTCCCTCATTCTGAGGGCACAGAGAGTGAACAGGGTAATGCTAGAAGTTAACCTGAAAGTAGCATTTAACTGAATAACGTCAGATGCATGACAATGTAGGTCCCCACCCGTAGACACCATGGGACAGGTAGAAGCTGCCTCAATAGCCAGCTGCTGCAGGATTTATGTACCGCTGGAACCCCCATTTACCCTGCCTGCAGGCATCAAATTAACAGGCACTTCCAAAGCAACCTAGCAGAGCGGTTTCTGGGCAAAACAGCCATCTAGAAAGCAGAGAGCAAGACAAGGATACTGCTCTTACATCAAACCGGCAGTGTTCTGAGGACCCCGTTACTGCCCCAGTGCTGCTATGGCCCTAGACCACCCATGGCAAAGGGCCAGCATACGGATGCGGCCAGGGGAACGGTCACTTCTGGTAATTGTGCTCCATTATAACCACTTCATTGCAACATCCCTGACACCTGAAGAGCTGCAATTTGATCAATTCCTGTACTGACATTAACAGACCTACAGTCCAAGATACAAACTGTGTCTGAGAGGGCAGAGTGAAAAGTCCAGAGGCTTTTGCTTTAAGGGTTATAATAGATTTATTTTTCCTGCACAGATTATAGAGCAATTTCACTGTCTCAGGTTTATTCGGTGAATAGAAAATTCAGTTTCAAGTGATTGGGTTTAGATTTCCAAGTAGCTGTTAAAATAGAGCCCAAATATAATGGAACTTTGCTGTCATCTGAGGGCTCTTTGGTGTTCTTCATGAAAGGAGCTCAGTTCAAAAAGGAATGAGTACCTACAACCTAAAATATCTTGGCGAATTTGACTAACTCATTGAAAGCCTCAGTGGAAAGGCCTGTTCTCAATTTTAGAAGTGACAATTGAGGCAGAAAATGTAGGGTTGGGAGGATGCCTCTTCCACTGATGTTCACAACTTTGTTTGAAGAAATCTTCGCCCAACAGTTTTGCTCATACCCCATATCGACAAAGCATTTGGGCATATGCTGAAAGTTAGCAGTGTGAATTTTCCTGATTAATTCTTTCCCAGTTTCCCACATGCCCCTCTGCCATAAAAATCTTTGAAGATTTAGGGCTTGGATTCATGCAGAATGTGGCACACGAGTGAGAAAGAAAAAGGATGATGGTTTCTTATTTATTTCTGTTTCTGTGGCATTTTCTACTGCTTTATTAAAGCGCTCATTAGCACAGCCTTGTCTGCTTTGTCATCTGTGCTGACATAAATAAAACAAACACATGCATATATCATTAAAAAGATAGAAGTACCATTCTCTAGGTTCTTCATAGAAAAATCCACAATATTGCCACTACTGTTGCTCCACTTTGTTTGTTTTATGCAAGGATTCAGTCATACATGTCAGAAATGGTGTGTGGGGTGAGGAATTAATCAAGAGCTGCCACAGACCACAACACACACAATACTTAAATGGCACCAAGTTCCAGAGTCTCACAGCATAAGTGGAGATGTCTCATTAAAAAGACTGTATACTGAATCCTTTTTATCAATCACCTCCTTGTCTACTTTCCTCTGTTCTCCCCCTCAGTGTTTTGGTTTGTGATCTGCTTCCAAAAAGCTTGAATTCTCTAGCTGGGAAAGCACAAAATCAAATTTCAAAGTTAATACCTGATTCTTACCTTCGTGTATATTTTATTTTGTCGTTTTCATTTTTAGCTGTAGTGTAATTTTTTCCCCTCTCCCTTGAGAAATTTTGCTTGGAAACAAACCTGAAACTTCACAGCTTTTATTCCCTTCTCCCTGACTATCCTAATCCTTATAATACATAATTTTGAATTCTTCGTGGTTATTGAACTGCTTCTCTCTTCATCTTTGAACCATATTGCTGGCTGAGAGACAGACTGCAATACTGATACTGAATAACAGTAAGAAAGGTAGTAAAATGGTTATTGCCCAAAAACTTGCAAAAACAAATCTCTGTATGGTTAACAGAGAAAATTTATTTTTTTTTTTTTTGTGGTGGACCACACTGGTATAAAGGGAAAGCTGAACAGAACAAGCACAAGGAAAACAGTTCCATTTCTAAGACAAAGACAACACCAAAATATTTAATTTGGCTCTGCTGAAGCCATGGCAGGAGGGTGACTGTCCCGCTGCCTGCAGAACAAGCTGCTCCCCAGGTGCTCAGGTGCCACTGCCCCGGCTCGCAGCTCCCACCTCATTAGCGGGGTGAACATCCCTAAAGGAAAAGGATTTCAGAAACCATGTGGAGCTAAAACACCACACTGCCTAGCTTATGCTTTTAATGCTTGAGGAACAACCACCTCGAGTGTACCATAGAAGAGCAGCGTTCGCCGCCTCCCCTGCTTCCTGCCCTGTACCAGGCCCTGACTCTGCCTGCCAGCTGTGGAAATACAAATCCAGTATTATTTTGTTCTCTTACAGGGACCAACCTGTGTTATGTTTTGTTTAAAGAATCCATACTGTTACTAGCTGAACATCTTCAGTTTCGGCTGCCCCTACTATTCAAAGCACAGAAAATCAAGGGATAAATTATATCTTTCTACTTCTGATGTAGATAAACATGATCATATAAAATTACTCCTTCATTTACAGAAATTGCCTTTCAATCTTAAAAGAGATGTGTGTCCATTGTACCTCTTTTCTTGATCAGATATTATTTCAATTGCCCTCTCTGTGATTCACAGTATGCACCCTTACAATTTTTCCAGCTACATCTCTTAGTAATATCTCCAGAGAGAACTAATTATGCATGCAAAGATGACTCAGTGAAAAATTGCTGCTAACAAATCATCCCAAATCCCAGTCCTTAGTGAGGTTTTTCTTTCCCTTCCTGCACTGTTATGATCATTTTGTTCACTTCAAGCCTCTAAATTTTAAGTCCTTTGCCTTCGGTTCCAGCCTCCCCAGTGCCTTTCTAAAGGAATGATGCTAATAACAGAGGAAGTTCTGATCATTTATTCCTTTTTGGCTAAACTGAGTGAGAGAAGCAGAAGATTTCAAAACCTGTCCAGTAAACACACCTTTGCCTTCCTTCCCCAGCCCCTCCAAGGCTTCTAGTTAAGGAACGTGTAATAGAGGGATGAAGGAGACAAAATCAGAGAATGTAGAAAGCTGGGACTGTTTTTTGTTTTTTGGTTTTGTTTTTTTTTTTTTTTTTTCTTAAAGGGTAAAAGCCTTCATCATCATTCAAAAGAGAGCTATCAGCACCATCACAGAACCTTAGCATGACTTTACATCTCATGAAGAGGTTACCCAGAGATGATCTATTAGTGGAAAACACTGAATATTATAAAGCTACGTAGGGAGAAATTCGTATTGCTTGGATGATCACTCTTTCAATTTCCTGAATGGTGCATTTGATAATTTAAGGAATGTGAGATTATACAATGTTTTTACAATTGAACAGGAGTACTCTGTGCACTCAGTACTCACAGAAGTACCCAAGTACCTAAGAACTCATTTGCTTAAAACTAAAGGCTTAGACTGGAGTACTTTGCTGAATCAATGTGTGGGCACCTGCCCTCCTTGTGATGCCATCTCAGCAGTTTTACCAATATTCACAATTTCCTGTTTGGCGTCACATTTCACTGACATTTCCTGATACTGATGGGTTTTCACATGGTGCAACGGTTCCTTAGATGGCTGAATTCTGACTGCTGGTATTTGCAAGTCATATTTAACAGCATTGTGTAACAGTCATTCAAAAATGTGCTCACATTTTTCCTTTCCTAATCAATAGCTAACGCAATTGGCAGTAAAAGTCAAACAGGAAATTATGAGAGTATAAAAGGTAAAATTGCCCCAGAATGTCACTTTCAAAAGTCTATAAAAGACTGATTTCATTACAAGTTATTTCCCCAGGTTTGGGCTTTTCTCAATTGCTGATGATTGATGTGGCAAATTTTATTTTCACATTTAACAGATTTTAATCTGTAACACATTTCTGTATCAAAATGAATCTGGAGATGCTTCTTACAAGGTTTACCTCCCAATAAACTTGTGTAGACTTCTCCCAAGCTGGCAATGAGCCTGTCATTTCAGGTTTAGGAGCAGATTCCCAGTAACAGTTAGAAATGCTGTACCCTTGTGACAGCTTTACAGTGCAGTAGTTCCACTTTGTCTGTAACCTTGAAGAAGCTGCAATCCAAGTTACTACTGTCACACTGAAACGCACACGTTTTCTTTCCTATATTAAGTCTATAGAGCTGTAAGCGAGAAGAATTAAACACACAGTTAAGTTTTGAGGGCCTGGTGCAACACCTAGATAAGTCAATATAGCTCGTCTCATACACGCAGCTCTGTGTTGTTTCTCACCTACTGAAGTTGTTGCCCTTAATACATTAAAATCTATACAACAGAGTGTGGCAATTATTGAGGCAATCTGTACATTTACTACAACCTCACTTAAAAAAACCTCCCAAACAACACCCATCCCTCATTTTCAACTCCCAACACAAGATCTTGACTGCACTGAAACCACCATTCAACAAAACCTTTCAACACAGCAAACAAAACTGAAAGTAAGAAATGTTCGGACCAACTCCAAGATTTTTTTTTTTTAGCACTTGAATCTGGAGATTTCCACAGTAAAATTGAGTCTTTTACCCTAAAAGCAGATATTTTATATTATAAAACAAACAAACAAACCAAACCAAAAACACCCAACAACAAAGTTTACCTGGAAACTGAATTACTCTTTAAAAAAACTTGGACATCAGCAAAAATGGAAATCCTGACCACAGCCATTTCTCCTGGCTGCACATCTCTTTCCACAGAACGATGCAGTTGAAGGACAGCAAGAACATTAGAGATCAGGGAAGGATTCATCTAAGCGGTCACAAGCTTTTCTAGCACTATCTGCATACAGAGCCACCTAGAAAGGGACAAGAATAATTTCAAGCATGCAGTTTTCTTCAGTTTTGTGTTTTGAAAAACCCTGGCTCATTACTAGCAGAGAGGTGCAGTCTATATGTTTGCCTGCGGCTGCCTTGACCCTCTGTGCAATCCCCTCCGTGCCTTGCTCACAGCTTCTCAGAAAGGCAGGAAAGCTGTTGCACCAAAAAGACAAGGGCATCTGTACGCACTGTATCTGAATGTTTCCATGTAGAAATAAATCTTGTGCAAATAACACCGGATGATTGCAATATGTACACATATTTGCTTGGGTAAGGCACAAGTGAAAATTGCATTTAAAGACAGAGCGTTGTGAGAGAATAGAGAACTTTACATCCAACTCTGGCATCCAAACCTTTGAAAACACAAGCAGGTTCCCATGTGTCAAGCAGTGGCTGTTGTTACTCTAATACATAGCCAATAAACATAACTAACTTGTATCTGTCATTGTAAAATGATATTTTGAAAGCCATTAATTTATAACTCATATTACTTGACCTATCCTTAGCAGCCCGTACCAAGTGGAATACTGCCCATATTCACCTTCGAAAGCTGTATTGCTCATCTCCTGAAGATAAAGGAAAAAACCTGTCTTCATAAAGTTGGCAACGTAACTGAACATGAGGGAAATGGTGTTTTAAATCAGATGTGCCACAGTTTTCACGGTTAATGCAAGTCCTTAAACTTGATTTAGGTAACACATGCCTGTGTTACTGCAGCAGGCTTTGTTATAAGAGAGAAAGGGCATTCTTTGATTGAGGGCTTGTAGCTTTAAATAAGAACAGTTAAAATATGTTTGATGTTTGAAAGCATACACACTCATTCTCTGTATTGACTTCTAAAATCTGCTAAGCTAAGGCTATTGAACCTGTCAATGGGCTCATGCGATGATTATAGACAGGAACACGGTGACTTTATTTTGAATATATACAGGAAGTGCTCTTGTCCTGGTAACTCAATTTTAAGATCAATACTGTTCAATTATTTAGTGTTTTGCCCTTACGGATAGTACAGACAGTACTATTGCGTGTAACGGAGGTGGGAGGCTCTAGGTGTATTTATCAAATACCGCACATTGTATGACAGACTGGAGCTCACATCTGTGAGGCAGCTTTGAATAAATTTAAAGAGATCACCCTGACTCATCCTGAGGAGCTGTGTTTTCCTCTAATTGATGGCAGACCCAGCTCTCAGCCATTCCCACCAGGCATCTCTGAGATGTTGGCATGGGACGGAGTGGGGAGACCTCGACCTTGAATGCTCTGCGGCAGCAGAGCTCATTGTGGCAAAGCGACTGAGTGGGGTGGCATTATCACAGGCACGGAGCAATCCCTGGGATACCAGTCCAGACAGCTGTTAACGCAGCCTCAGCTGAGCAAACGTGCTGGGGGAGTGGAGAGAAAACTGGGACAAGTGACTAGCAGATACGTGATCCACGCACAGACAGATTCAGGGAATGGGTTTTGTAGGTTTTTCTGGGAAGCATTAGGAGCTGGCCCTTCTCCTCACACTTACACTGAAGTGGAAGTGGTAATGAAAAGGTCTCTTCAAGAGACATTTCACTGACACTTTATGTCCCAGGGATTTTCTGTGGGACAGCATTATCACTTGTCACTAAATATTTAAGAATATTATGCAAGAAAATACACGCTACCATTACAACATAATACAGCAGCTGCCATCAATATTTCACAGACAGACTTGACATAAGCTAGAGTTTGAAGATTACTTGACTTTTTTTTTTTTTTGGCTTGCTGTTCATCATTAATTAATTAGAATTCATAACTTGGAACTGAGTCTTATTTAAGGAGACCCTGAAGCCCAAGGCACTAGTCATTTCATGGTTTTATATCTCCTTTTCTCCAGTTGTACAACATTCAGAAAAGTACTGTATCATACAAGAGGTGTGAGCTGAGCTGCTACCAGTATTTGGAGTAGGATGATTTTCTATACATTAACTACATCCTATATTTGAAATGGCACAAAACACTTTGAAGATATGAATTTTGTGCTCAGTGCTGTAAAAAGTAGCACTTAATTTTGAAAATTGATTGTTCTTACCAGTAAAACGGCAAGAGTGAGCACTCATGCTCTGCATTAAGAGCCCCTGGAAAGGAATTTGCTGTACTTTAATTTGAGAACACGGCATGAATGAAAATATATTGATGTCCGCAGTACGCACATCTGCCCCGTTTGCCTATTTGGCACCAGACTGCTCATGCTGAGCAAGCCCGCTTGGGCTCACAGGGTAGTTTTTCCCTTCTGCGCTGGCCAATGCTTCTTTCCAGAGGCTCTGTGTTCCTGTGCACCGCCCGGCACCCAGCACCCCAGGGACAGGCGGCTCCTTCAGGGGCCCTCGGCTGAACGATGGCACAGGAGAGCTGTTGTTACAAACAAAACTTTGTTTTAACTTGCACACTCTGCAGATCGGGCCGTTTTAACACATTAACTGACACATACAAAGCTCAGCCCTCGGAAGAAGCAGCCGACGGCTAAACCGACCCGGACGCGGAGGAAGCACTGCTCTGCCGCAGCTCCTGCGTCAGTCAGTGCCCGTGAACCTCGCTTTCGCGCCCTATCCCCGCAACATGGGCCATTCTGATTGGCCCTGGGGCCGGGACCCCTTAGAAGGAGCAGGGGGTGTGTGAGCATCTCACCCACAGCTGATGGCCGCCCACCCCACAATATGGCAGCTGGGAGCAGGGAGGGTAGAGGTCACCCTGCCTCTTATCAAAAATCCTTCCAACTAGTCACTCTGCCTCATATCTAAAATCCTCCCGTTTTATTTAGACATAAGTCAATTTAACATCTGTTTAGATCAATGTCAAAAACTCCTCAAAAAGAGGAGTCAGGACTTCACCGTCTATGACACTGCTGCTACTATCTCGTTTTTCGCAATATTTCCCTAAGATTACTGCAAATAGGTGTTGAATACAACCTAAATCTACAATGAAGGCCTTGCAGCATTTTCTATAAGTGATCAGACTCTGAATTAGTCTTAATTCACTCTGGGAATTCATTCCACTGTAAAACCTTCATTACTGAAAACACCTTCAAGATTATTACTGTTTCTCCATTGATTTTACAGGTGATGGAATCCATGAAATTTTGTGGCTGAGGTCTAGAATGGACTTTTTCTCTCCTTTGGTTATCAGCAGCCAGAATATGTATAATTCATGTCTGAGCAGTGAATAAATACGATTGTGCTGAACAGTAAATTGCAGTTAGGAATCAATACATTATATCCAAGAGTGTTTATGGAGAACGTTTCCATCCCCTCTAAAGTGATGTAATATGGCTGTATTTCCCCCCTGTTCTCAGATTTACTGTTGTTTGCTGGCAGTTCGTTACGTGCAATAGTTCTGCTGGAATTTGCTATGGAAAATTATCAGGAGATTCCTTTCTCTGTTGCTATTGTACTGAACTCCTCTCAGTGAAATCCCAGGGCCAACAAATTTAATCTGTTTATAGATGTCAGTAATCTCTGTCTAGAGACTACCAATCTCCCTCTTGTTAAACCACAATACCCACACAATTAATTGATCCATTAAAGAGGGGAAAAAAAAGAAAAAAAAAAATCAGTCTTGCAGTTCATTCAGTCTAGCTTTTGTGATAAGTACTTAACGCAAGAAATAGTTTTCTAGTTAAAAATCTTCCTATGCCAACGCATTATTCTGTTAGCTGTTATAAGAATATTTGTAACTTTTTTTTTTTTAAAAAAAAAAGAACAACACTTTGAAAGTATGGTGTTAATGTCACAAGATAAATATATATTGTACAGGGCAGTGAAATTAAAATAAATTAAAGAGTGCTTTGCCATACTACTTGATGTTAGCAAACAGGAGCATATTTTCTATTTAAAATATGCCTTATGAACACTGTTTCATTTTAAATGACAATATAGAAATATCATCCAACTGGGGGTTAGGGGAGAGAAAGAAGAGATAAGGAGTATGTCAAATAAGATGTAGTTATGAAACTCTGCTCCATTGGAATAATTGTGAATTCTGCAGTTTGTTTCAGTAAAACCAGGCCTAACAATGCTAATTCTAAATGTGATCCAGGAAAAATAAAAAAAAAAGAAAACCACGTTCCTACTAACTTCAGTTGAGCTCAATCACTTGCCTTTCAAAAGGAAAAGTAATCTGGTTTTGACAGGGCCAAAAAAAAATTTGAGAAAAGATTTTGACAAATAATGATAGTAAGTTAGGAAAGAGACGATGAATGCAGTGCTTTGTGTCTAATTGTATGCCTGGAGTACAAAATCTTTTTTTCAGGAATAAAATGCTATGATAGCTGCCAAATATAAAATCTATCTGTGCAGAGCATCCCCCAGAAACTTCCATTTTAAGTCATCCAAATCTTTGGAAATAACTGTCAGGTTAAATGAATTATTAGCCGTAAGACAAGAAAGTTCTTTGCCTTTATTGCTCAAAAGAACTATTTAATCTTGTTTAAAGTTATGTTTGTACTATGTGGCTACATGGATAGCTGCTTTACTCTTTATCTCTGCTATACTGAATTATAAATTTTAAATCTAATAACTTCCTTTTGGTTATTTTATTTTTTCCATCACAGAATTTTCACTGAAAACTATTTTCAGTTATATCTTAAGTTCAAACAGTTTAGGTGAAACAAACACAAGATTAAATATTAGTTCTTCTGCTTCTTTTTTTAATTCTAAGGTTTACATTTGTAATGCTAATACAGTATTGGAATTGGCTGCTGCTTGTCACAGCAGTTTATGCTTTAGGTCAGTATTAATTATTGTATGTTCATGGACTTGCAACATAAACCATGGCTCAAAATCACTAGGGTACAACTAGTGCAGTGCCTATTGTTTGGAAGATTCCTGAGGAACTTGGTTACTTGAAATTTCTACCCAAGAACTAATATGCTACAGCATGTGCAGTGTTAAAGAGTCAAACAGTCAGAATTAGTAAAGGAATTCAATGTCTATCACCGAGATGCTGCAGGACTTGACACTTGAGACTGCTCCAAACCTAAACAAGGCTCCTAGACTTCTTACATGGACAGGGGAAGATAAGTGCTTCCAAAGGGCACTTCAAAACCCCTGCTTGCTGAGCTGAGAGCTGCCTACAACAGGTCAACAGGAAACACCGAACTAAAACCACATCTCTAGATAGGTCAATTAGTTGGATAGATTTATATCTCAAGTCCATCCAGGGGTAAAAGTCAAAGATACAGTGATGGGTTTCTTCCAAACTTGTCCTAGAAAAAAAAAAAAAAAAAAAATTCTGTGTCTCAACCAAATCCTGCATTGGACAGGTGTTTTGTTCATCCATCCTTATTTGAATAGCATCAACATGCATTTTAATACCTTTCGTATTTGGGTATGTAGGTATGAAACTGTTGCTTATTCAGTATGTCTTTTGCACGTACGCTCAGTCCTGATTTTTCTGCAAAGAAGGGCTGTGTAGAACTTGCCATGCACACTAGAAAGACCTTGGAGCAGCATGGAGTACTCTTCTGGAAAACTCTTCTTTCACTTGGCTCAGTTGCAACCCTCTGGCAGTTTCTTTCTTTCTTTTTGTTTTCAAATCCAAAAACTTTATTTCCCCTCTTTCTGCTAAGTTTGCAGGCCTTTCAAACAATACCACTTTAAATAATTCACTAAATAATATCTAATGTCTTAAAACTTTTATAGCACTTCGGGTTTGCAAGCTGGAAGAGTTTTTACAGCCTCTGAGCCTGCCACAAATCAGAGAATTCATTATACAGCAAAATACACTCTCAAATTGAGACTGCTCTTGAAAACAAGCCTATTTTTTTTTCTTCAATGATAGCTGCAAAATAACTGAAGGTTTTAAGCCAAATGGACTCCTTCACCTACGAAATAAGAAATGTCTGTGTTAAATAATATTCTGGGCAGACATAGTAGTGGAGAAAGAGTACCCGCTGCCCTCCTTCGCCAAAGTGACCTAGTCAAAGATTCCTTTCTAATCAGTTACGGAGTGGCTGGAAGGGCTCAGGTTACTGCAGATCAGCTGGCTCTGACATCGCCGCAGCTTGTTCCTGGGGGACCCTTGCTATTTCTCTGGTAAACTACTCAGTGGAGAAAGAAATTGGTGTTGTGTTTTGTTCCCCACCCCAAATCTTTCGTTTAGGGTGGGGGAGGTGCACTCCTGCCCTGAAATATCAAAAGCAGAGTTTAATCACAAAAAAAGCTAAAGAAATATAAATGGAAATGAAAAATAACCCTAGACTTAATGCTGTTCATTGCTCCTCTTATCTTGTGCAATATCAGGAAGAGTGTGATTGCATTTCTGCGCTTCAGCTGAGCTGCTTCTAGTAAAAAAGGCAGCCAAAGTAAGGCACTGGGGATGTGGGTTATTTTGGGCAGAGGCAGAATGATGAGTGGATGTCTTGGGGCAAGGCAAATTGATAACATTTCATTATTTTGCTGTACTTTATAATAGAAACTAAAGTAAGTTTTGGTTGTCTGTAAAGGAAGCTCAGAATATATGGCAGATTTATGCTGGATACTCTCTGGACTTCTTTGTTGTTGCTCTTCTCCTTGAAGATTTATAATCCCTATCAAAAAAATTAAAGATTTATTCTGATAAGGAGAAATTCAGACCCCCTATGTGAGGCTGCCAGGTTCTGTCCACTTCCCAATCAAAGGTAGGGGATGAGAGTTCACAGAGGTGATACCTGGCAAGGATTGCTAAAGCTGCCTCAGTTGAAGGTACCACCAAAGTGGGTGTTAAGCAGATGAATGACACAGTGTGTCGCACCCACACTTGCATCACGTTGAAGGCTGGATCCGTTTAACATTTAAGAATGGGAAGGCTTATGCTCTCCTTAAGGAACAGTTGTAGGCTGTTCCTATAGAAAATGCTTTTGTTGCAGTAAAGATTTCCCTGACTCTCACAGCATCCCTGTGCACTCCACTGCACCTTTCCCATTTTGTTAACGCCCATGTTTTCTCTTTTCCTTCAGAACAGAAATGGCTATTACTTATGTAATGAAGAGTCAAATTTTTTTTTCTTGATTTTGCAGCTGCTATAAAGAAAATAATTTTGTGTCTTCTTCTTTACAATATACCTAACGTACACTGATTGCTTTTGGCAAAGTCACATTGGCACAATCTCACTACATTACTTTGCTGAATGTCTCTACATTACAGTAGATCTACTGCCATTAAGAGAGAAAGAGGAAAAAAAAAAAAGAAACCACAGTCATTTGGTTTAAAATAGGGTAGGAGATGAAAACACTTCACGTTGCTTTTACAGACTTAATTCTGGTTCCCCGGGAACATTTTCTTTCCCTTCTGCTGAAGATAGATTGGGCCTTCTTACTCTTTTACTAATTCCTCAACAATCAAAAGTCTGAATAACAGAACTGTTAAGTAACACATGATGAACTAAATAATTTATTTACTGGAGGGCTTCCTAAGCAGAGCTTCCTCTGTCTGAAGATTAAGGGCTGTCAGTGTAATTCAAAGTCTGTTGCTTTTCAAGCTCTGTCTTGCCAGGAATACATCTGGTTCATCTAACTGATTGTAAATGTTGAACTGTAATTGCTTGCTGGAAAGTCTGCATGACAAATCTACGACCCAAATTCCTTATTTAAACTTCCTGAATATCTTTATTAAGGAAAACAAAACAAAACTTTTTTTTTTTTTTTAAACTGCATCAAAAGAACAACAACAACAAAATCTATTGTCTTTGTTGTCTTCCATTCTTCTTTATTTTTCTACACTTCAGCTCATATAAAAATTGGATACATGGGCATAATTTTTAAACATACAAATACATATTGTCAAGAAAATTATTTTGTCATTATGACACAGAAGGGGGAGAAGGAATTGAAATATAAAACTGCTTCATGGAGTAGGAAATACAAAGTATTTTGTAATAGATGCACTTACAAATTAAATGCTTGTGTCAGGAAGACTGGAAAATCTCCATTGCAGAAATCTGAAGGAACTGCTCCACAACAGAGAGCATACTACTCGAATTTAAGAAAATGGAAGAAGAAGTTATTCAGGCAACTAAGGGCCTTTAAGTCCAATTTCAGCTGTAGACAAAGTTTTAGAACAAAATTTGAAGGGGCAAAAAAATATCCCAGAACTGACCTTGTTTGATATTGGCAAATACACAAGGTGTGCTAACAAGATGAGTGAGACAACCTCCAGAAGCAACACTCATGGCACAGTCTGAATTGCACACAAAGAAACGCGTGAACGATGTACTGAGGGATAGAGAGGTGGCGAGATGTAATGTAGCAAGGCAAGGTCAGGCACTCAGGGGCAAAGCACTGTTTTGCCATGTGGTGGCACAGCATCAGCTGAAAGTCACAAAAAGAAAGATCTGCAGGGCTTCCGTGCACTTAGGAATGACCATGACTGGCTGTGATTCACCTCTTGTGTTGTTAGTTGAAACCACAGAGATGTCTACCAGCTATATTTCCAGTGGCTATACTATCTCCTCCCCTATTAAGACCGAGTGGTAGAAAGCACATGGGGCTGCTTTTCCATGTATTTACTCAGTTTTTATTTACGCAACTGCGTGTTGCTTCTCTGAGCAGAAAGTAGTCTTAGGTAAAAACTTGGCCTATTGCTTGCAGTGCTGTTCTGTAGCCACATTCAGTTTTCCATGCTGTGGCCCTCCCTTGTTGAGCATACTTACATTTTAGTACTCAGAAAGTTACAGAAGAATTGCTTGAATTTGCCCTTGTCTTGACCAGATATCTTCAGAGATTTAATTCATTCTTTATAGCACAGGATGGATTACAGCAATGTGCTTCTGGCTGATCTCTCAGAGGTAGGGGTTGGTAAACTACAAGCAAAACCTTGCTGTCAAACACTTGACACATACAAAGTACCAAGAGCACGATTTTGTCAGTTTTATGTTGGCTGTCTGGTGAAGAATGAAAAGAGTACAAAATCAGCCCAGAACAGTCAATGTCACAAAAACCAGATCTATGAATTAGAAAGCACAACGATCAAATAGGTCATAATACCCTTTCCTACTTAACCATCTTCCCTTTTACAGTTATGCCCTGCAACTAACTGCAGACTGTGCTGTCCATGCAGTCATGGGGAAATCTTGCTCCTATCTGCATCAGTGACAAAATTTGGCCAAGGGCAATTTGTCATTTGGAGACATTGAATTTGATTCTTGTCTCAGTTACACAACAGTAATACAAAAGTACATGGAAGTGTGTGAAAATTATCTTCCTGTAATTCTCTTATTACAATTCAGAACAGTTAAATTTTCAGTGTGTTTCCTACCACCCTTTCCTTAAACATTCCTTTACCAAATTAGTTGTTTTCCAACCTTGGGAAGAGAGAAGAAAAACAATGCTGCTGTGTAATTCAGTAAATTGAGATTAGCATGAAATATGTTATTTAATGCAGACAAAAAGAAAACAAAAGATTGGTGGAATATGTATGGAGTATTCCAAATAATTGCTTGATTGTGATGCTAATGTGAAATAAGAGGGCTTACATTTCTCTCTCGCTTTCTCCCTCTTTTGTGTGCATGTGTGTGAATTTCAAGACCTTTTCTGAAAGCATTTCCAGTTTCTAGCCATCTTTAATTTACCGGTATTCAGAAACACAAGGAGGAAGGAAAGAGAGAAAAAGAAAGGTGTGTTCAAGCTTCAAAAAACTCACCAGAAAAAGATGAATGCCCAATTTAGCTCCAAAATGCAATAGCGTTTGATGTCAGATAAAAGACTGGATTTTCATTTAGTTTGTTAATCATAAATACAATGAAGAGAGGAGAGTATCTTTTTAAATTATTTCATTTCATCACAAGTATGATTGCAGTGATGCAGATCATAAAAACACATTCACTGAGTGAATTAAAACCCTTTTACTTACATACTCCAATAAAATCACCAGATTATTGAGTTCTCTTTACCAGCTACTCATCCCCTCTTGGAGGCAGCAATCTGTATTTGTGTCAGACACTGATCTCTGAGCACAGTTAGAAGCATCAAGGACAGCTGGAAAAACAACTTGCTAAATAAAATGTAGCAGTAATAAACATAAACCAATACTCATAAGTAATCAGAGATGACCATGAACAGTGAGGTCTGTACTTGTGTTGGACTGTTAAGATGACATCACCAATAGGTGATGAACGGGGGTTACAATGAAGGTGGTGGCACACTGGCACAGGTTGCCCAGAGGAGTGGTGGATGCCTCATCCCTGGGAACATTCAAGGCCAGGTTGGATGGGGCTCTGAGCAACCTGATCTGGTTGGAGATGTCCCTGCTCCTTGCAGGGGGTTGGACTAGATGGCCTTTAAAGGTCCCTTCCAACCCAAAGTGTTCTATGATTCTATGGATGCCAATCCATATCCCTGTTACCATCATGCCAGATGTTGCTGTCAACAACATGGAGTAGGTACGGTTCATACAAGTCTGTCACCAGATAGCGGAGTTTCTAAAATCTGGGGAATCCCATCCTCAAACACTTGCAATAAACCACAACTCCTCACCTATAAGGAATGACTCTGAGAAGTGGAGGAAACTTTAGCAGAGAGGGGAAAAAAAAGGACAGGTCATTGACTCAGAAAATACAGCAAACTAAATTAATTACTCAAATGCAGCTCGGATAGGTGTCATGATCTCCACAGGTCTTTGTCCCTTCCTCATGCACTACACTCCACTTGTGCACAGCTGGCAGTAGGGAATGCAGTCCTGAGGCAGCTTTGGACTGGTCTGCCTCAAATCTTTTGTGAAATGTTGTCTCCTCCAATTCTAGTAGTCCACTTTTCAAACCAGCTTTTTTTTTTTCCTCAGTGACTACACAGAAACAGCCTTACATGAATTCACTCTTCTCTGCTGCAGCCCTCTGCAACTGCAGGGGAAGGCTCCTTAGCGACATATCCTCCTCAAGGAGCCCTGTCTTATCTGTGCCACACTATCACTTTTGTTTCTCATCATGCTGCAGAAACACCATGTGAAGTAACATATAAAACGTTGCTGTGTCCTCACTGGATGAGGCACCCTCCTCTCCAGAGACTGTGCCATTTCCATCTCTGAGACCCAAACTGCTTTCTCAGGTTAAACCAGCTGCTTAACCAGTTTCATATCATTTTTGCAGATATGGTGGCTCGCAAAGCATCACTGTAGGAATTTAGAGTTCAAGAGAAAGAAGCTGCTTCAGACCAAACTCGCCATGCTTGAAGCATCTCCAACTCCGTAGTTTTTGCCTACTAGTTCTGAGCACTGGTAGAAGTTCACCTGCTAATGCAGATGAAGAGCTTTTGAGATCATTCCTCCCTGATCATAAGTACAGAAGGGCAAAGGCCTCCTTACTCGCTGCAGCCTTGGTCTGCAGGGCTGATAGGTATTGCTTGAAAGGAAGGCAACTGTGAAGGATCACAGAAGGATCAATGTATGGAGATACAACTCCAAGAAATCAATCTGCAAAAAGTCTGAGGGAATATACTTATTTCACTGTATGTTCATTTTCTGATGTTCACATAGAGAATAGCCAAAAAAGCATGTTTAGAAATAAAATCCCCGTGGAAAGGCTGATTAATATTCTGTTTATATCTAAAGAAAGGTATGGATCATTGAATAAATAGCAGGATTTTGGGTGAGAGTAAACAACTAATAGTTTTTCTTCCCATAACTTTCTCTCACTGTAGCCACACCACATCCCCAGTGTCAACACAGAATTTAATTCTACTAAACCCTTGCTTCCATAAATAAGTCTTTAGTTATTGTATTAAGTAACACTATGTAATCAAATCAGTGTTTTGGTGACAGACACCCAAAAGCCGTCAAAAGCAAGTGCTGGCAAATCAAGGAGATGCTGTCAGTGTTTTCCTATGTCACTTCTGTGGATTAACTCTCCAAAGAACAAAACGTTGCTCTAATAAAAACATCAGCTTGTTAGCAACCTCCACACTTACTTTGGAAAATTGAATGACCTGAGGATGAAAGGATCTATCCACTGTTTTCAGCTGCTGCTCTTCAAAATGCTCTCAGGTTCAGTAAAACACTGCTGCAGTCAGTGACCCAGGGGCTGTGTCTGGGTTTCAGGATTTGCCTGTCCATGTGGCATTACAGCACCTTTTCTATAGCACACAAGAAGTCCCAGCACACAAGGCTATTTGCCGTGCTTTACTGGAAGCATTGGGCTTCAAAGTCTTTGTGAACAAAGTGTGTTCACAGAAGGTCCTGTCCTTCGCCAGCCCTTGGGCTGTATTGCCCGGGATACAGCCCCTGCCACCTCTGCAGGGTGATGAGCTGCTGGTGTTTCCCTGGGTGATGCTGCTGCAATGAGGTGCTCCTCTTAAATTTCATTTATCCCAAAATGAAATTCTAAGTTTATTTCAACTACAGCAGGGTTTTTTTGTTTTTTGTTTTTTTTGTTTTTTGCCTCTTTGCTCTGTCAGGGGTGTCCAGACTCAGAACACGTTACACAAACATCACTTCCATCCCTTAATATTAGTGTTGTATTTAAATCACAAATTGGATAAGCCCACATCAAGTTTCTCTCACTAACCTACAACATAGTAGAGATTTGCAAAATCAGTGTGAAAGGAGTTTCTGAACCTACTAGTTGTTTTTATCAGTCTGGGCTGAACCTGGGCATGAAAGGCTTCCTAGGGCTTGCTGAGCTGACTGTCGGTGGGTTTTCAGAGGTGGTTCTCTAGAGAGAGCACACTGGCACAACAAAACCTGCTCACGCAGCGACAGCAGCTCACCACTATGGTTTTTTCCCTCTGCAGGCAGCAGGGATGATGTGTTTCATGGATCAGCCACCATGGGCTGATGCTCTTCCACAAAGCAGATTATCTCTGTGTTGTCAAAGAAGAAACACAAGTGGACTTTTTTTCTTTTCCTTTTTACAACACAGATCCAGACACACTGCGTAGAGGTTTTGTTCCAGTGTGTTGCTCTGGAGTACAAAGTCACAGCTCTCTCAGGCAAAGTCAGGAGGATGCACTAGGGATTGTTTTAACAGGTTGATCCAGCTCCCTGAACACCGGGTTCGTGTTGCTGCTGCGTTACTTGACTGTTTGACTAATACTGGAGAGACATGCCCCGAAATTATCACTAAGCAAATACAAATGGAAAGATGTGCGCACTGTTCTTGGAAGACTCAAAATAAGGCACATTTTGAATGCTTAATTTAGCAGAAAGTATTGCAAATAAAGAGAGGCAGGAAAAATAAATGAAATATAACTTTCTGCTGCTAGAGTTTCAAATGAAATCTGCCAGGGATGTACCCTACACAAGGACCAGCCAACAATGACTGCGGAGAGAAGGGAATTTGATGGGGAGATGATAAAAAAAAACAAAACAAACAAAAAAAAACCCCAAAACCCACAAGCTGTGAATATTTGCTGATAATCAACACAAGTGAATCAGGACCTGCCTCTGCAAACTCTGCCAAGGAGTTGCACTGGCTGCTCCGTCAGTACAGCAGAGCTGAACTAGGCCTTTCCAGAACAAGACAGTTTGGGTGGGCTGAATGGTCCCCTGGAGACCCCCTCCTTTTTCTATACCATCATTACATGAGCTGCCTTCATTAGGGACTCAGTTTATTACTGTTGGACCTCAGGTGATTGCATGAAACTTTGTGGGAGGAACAGCATCACACTCCGAGCACAGGGGCCACACATTTGGGGATGTTATTGAGGGGGATTTAACCGAGCACTCCTTAAGGTAACAGCCACTGTAAACAGTCCTAAGCAGGACTGGCTGCAGGAGAAGGTGATTGGGATGCCCAGGAGGGTACACTGGGGGCTAGGGGAAGTAGCTCAACTGTTTTGGTTTCAGGGAGAAGTACAAAACATGCTGAGGAATTTTTTATTTGAACTGTCACAGGAATGAATGTGGACAACTCTGCTGTATTTATGAAACACAGTGGAAACTCCTCACCGTTAAGCATAAGCAGGCAAGGTTATTACCCATGCCAGCTGAGGGGTCTGCTCACCTCCCAAAGCAGGGCCTATTTCCGACAGCAGCAAAACATCCACTGACTGTAGTTATACAAACTTGGATTTATTGTCATCAGTTTTCAGGCACACTATAAATAGGTGTATAGCATTTGTATAACTGTCTCCAAAGACTAAAATACTTTTTTTTTAAAAAAAACCAAAAAAAGCATGCAAGATACAGTCAGTCTGGACTGTGAATAGCAGCACTGGCTGAAAATTTTCTTTTGTTAATATTCATTTCTTCCCCTCCCTTCAATTATTTACAAGCACACTTGGTGGGTTTTTGAATTAACTCATTCATTAAAAATTATTTTCCAGACAGTTTATACTAACTTAATCCGGCCTGTGAATTTGCCGTGACTGCTGCTGCTTTAGGGACTCTTAGCTGCTCTGTGCGGTGGATAACCTGTAGCACACAGCGTTGTTACTGCTCTGAAATGAGCCATCCCTGAGCGCCCCGGGAGCTCTCGGGGCAGACAGCAGGTCCTCACCGGGGGAATACTCCCCGAGAAACCTGCTTCTGGTTCTGCAAAATCCTGGGTGCAAAAAAGATGCCTGTATACATATTTACAGGAAACAAGTAAAAGGAGCAATGACTCATGAATACAAAATGAATTCTCTGTTTTCATCAAATAATATCTACAAACATTTTCTTTCAGTCTCTCCCATAGAGATTACTTTAACTAAGAAAATGCTTTTCTGTTTGTTATCAGAGAAGAGATACTACAAAGACTAATAGGAAAATTATCAGGAGATTTGAAGAAGAAAAGTAACTAACTCTAAATTGCCTTCATATTCGATTGTTCCATTTCCATCCATTAATAATAAAAAGTAGTGGTGGGAATAGCCTCTCTGAACATTTAGGATATCCCCAACCAGCCAAAGTGGTTTTTTTCCTATTGATTTTCCCAGATCCTTTGAAATTTTCACCAAGAGATCGGACCTCTCACCACTTTCCTTTACCTTTATACATATTAATAAATTTATTTGATATTAATTTATTGTATTAGACTTTTTTTTAAAAGATAGATACCAGTTTGATGTCTGGGCAACGACTCCTTGGCTGAGGCTACGCCGGCAGTCGGGTACTGAGCTCCCTACCTGCTGTTTGGCAACAGAAATGCTTTCTCCCTGCTACAGAATGACTCTGCTTCATACAGTTGCAGCCACTTCTGGCTGCAAGAGCCAGCATGCAAAACCAGAAAGAAAACCAAGGGTGACTGAGAAATACAGTCTTTAATATTCTTTATTCTTTTCTCAGCAAGCTTTGTTTTATATTCTCTATTATGTATTCATTGGGAAGGATCAAAAACTATTATTTTTCCACTTGCTGAGTAGGAGTCAGAGTAGCTTTTCCCAAGCTCCTGCATAAAGCCCCTTTCTCTGTCCAGTTGTTTTACAGCACAGGCAGAGACAGTCCTGTGTCTTCCTACAGTCCAATACGCTCTTCCCACGTATTTCCTGCCAGCCATCGTGGCAGCCCATGGTCCCTCCATGGCAGGGGCTGCCTGATCACGACAGACGCCCTGGGACTCCCCAACATACCACTGCACCCAGCATGGCCCTTGCAACCCACCAGCAGCATTGGCAAGGAGCACTGGGCTGTGAAACACCTCTCTGGTGTTTTCACATGCTGGCTGTGCAAGCCCAGCAAGTCAAAACTTTTAGTTTACTCCTTACAATTTTTCCCACCCCTGTGTTAATTTTTAGTCATGAGTTTAGCTAAGTGAACCATTAAAAGTGAAACAAACTGAGCTGAGTGACAAATTAAGATGTGCCTCAGGCAGCCAACACGTTTCTTTTTTAACTTCCATCTGTCAAGTGCTGGCTTCCGAGCTATGTGACGAAAAAAGCAGCTTTGCTTCTGAACAGCTTTTCACTGCTGCTGCTGGGTGCCCTTACTGAGGAAAAGGAGGAGGAGGCTGTACAGGCTGTGGTCTTGAATCTGGTATTCTGGCCTTTTGAATCTGCTGGCTGATTTGGAAACTACATGGAAAGGGATAAAATGAGTCCAAATTTAGATAACGTATCTGGAAAGCTGACTCAGACAAGGGTGTTCATTTACCCTTTAAAGAAAAATAACAAGGGGCTGAGCCAGAACACTTCAGCTTAACTTTCATCTTTAGGCAGGAGAGAAAGAGATTTTCTCCAAAACGGAATGTGAAACATCCAATACAGGCATGAAACCATTAGGAGTACAAAATAGACTCCTAATAAAAGGGTAAGGACATTTGTAGCATTATTATTATTTACAGAGTTGTAGTCCCAAATTGAAAGAAGAGACGAGAAACACAGTCCTTTCCCTGAAGGGTTTACAATTAAGAGTTGTATGGAAATCAGTGCATCGCTCGTCACAAACCTGGATGCATTAAAAAAAAAAAAAAAAAATCGGAAAAAAAACCCCAAAAAACCAACAACACTGACAATCTGAAAAACAAACATTGGAAGCATTTCACTGGCAGAATGAGATAAATCCATTTCGGGTTTTACAGAGTCATGTAGGGCTCTTCCTGCAGCTGGGGAAGACAGCCTCTGACAGCAACAAATGAAGGACCAAGGGCTTCCTGCGAGCCAAGGAAGACCAACCAATTAATTCTCCGGGGTGGCGGGAGGGGAAATGGGAAGGTTCACTTGTTCACTGAGGTCATTGGTAATAATTTCACTTGAAGTTTACCAGAAAAGGCATTTTTTTAATAGGCATATGAATGGCAAAATGATTTCAGTTAAATCTGTAGAGTTTCTCCCTAGAAATGTTCACAAGACGATGTTGATCCTGAGATCAACCTGACCTGGCAGGTGCTTTGCAGTTTGCAGGCAATGCTCAGCACACCGCAGGATTAGTTCTTGGAGGAGAAAGAAACAGAAGCAACGGAAGTGCTGCCAGTGCAAACTGATTGTGATAAGGCATTTGTGCCTGAGTTTTGCTTAAGTTGGACTCCCTCTTAATTTCTCAGGTATTAGAAAGAAACCCCAGTGCAGATGAGATTCAGCTCTCCTGTGCAGGGTACGACTTTTAGCAAAGTCCCCTGCAAGGGTTACTCTGATGAGCAGACCACTTAGGAAGACAGTAGAAGGATTACATTGCAGGCTGGTTCACTCTCTTCCTAACAAAATAAAAATAAATTTGGGCACAGGGGGTTTATTATCAACATTTACATCTAGAAGGGAACACCTGCTGATCTATCTGGTCTACCATGACCTTTCCTAGCTTGTGGTTTTTAACAGAATCTTTTAATCTTAGCTTTTTTTTTAATTATTATTTTTAAAGGAGTTTGTTTTAAAAGTGCCTGGTGTGTGCTTGTGTGAGCGCTTGCATAAGAGCTGGAAAGCCAGTCACAGGTTGGTGAATGAATATGCAAGGAAAAAAAAAAAGGTATGACAAAGCAGCTGAAAAAAGAAAATACTTTTAACAAATGTATAAAGACAGTAACCTGTTGGCAGCTCTTAACTGTGATACTCTGGATACTATGGCTCAAGAGTTCTGAAACAGCCAGTTCTGAGAGCTGGGAAGTAGATTAAGGAAGGACCTCCTGTTTCTTAAATCATTTCTGTAAATGTTTTCTTTGGCATCTCCAGCAGGAGCTGGAACTAGATGGAAGATAGTCAAAACTTGTGCACTACATTCTTAAGGTCAGGAATAATAAATATGTGGTATCATTTTTTAAACCTACAAATGGAAACAGAAGAGTACAACACATTTCTTCTTTTATAACAATTTCCAGTTTTTTAAAAGTGATTCTGCAGAGCTGAATTTTACGTTGAGAAGTAAAAAACAACAACAACAAAAAAATGTTCAAGGCCGGGCTTCATTTGAGGTTAAAATTACAGAAGTAGAAAGCTTGTTTAGTACCCAAAAGACTTTTCTTGTATATAGACTTGATGAAAGTTTATTCCAGGCAAAGAATTTTTTAATGAAACATGGTTTCAAATGCTTTTCTCAAACAACATATTTCATAACTGCAGGAAGAGGCAGAGATTAACAATAGGATAAATAGGAAGATCTTTTCAGACTTACTCCTTGAGTAGAATTTAAGTTTGCCCTTTCATGGTCCTGAAATGCATTGTAGATTTGCCAGCCAGTAAATCCAAATTTGACCTCTGTGGCACTTGAATTTTCTGAATTCAGATATCCTTCCTTGTACATTAGTTTCAATATGCATACCCATACCATACCCATACAATACTAAATGCTGGAAAATACCCAGAAATTCACTGGGGAATAAGTTCTCTTGGCTTCCTTGTTTCCTAATGTATAATCAACTTTTTTTTTCTCACTAGCTTGTAATAGTTATTCACTGACTAGGCAAAAAAACAGTAGACATTTTTGCATGAGATCTCATTTGAGGATAGCACTACACAGAGATATGTTTTATTGGTTTCAACATAACTCTGTATTATATACAATTACTAAAGCCTTTCCCATATGTTGAATTGAGGCTGATTTTGTTGCTGTTCAGAGCAACATCAGCTCTACTGGTTGTGTTGAAATATTAAAAAGTATGAATTATTTATATACAGACTGAAATATAGAGGAGAGATGAGATATTCAGAACATTAGGTATATAAATTATATACAATGCTTGATTCAAGAAGTTTAATTTGTTAGAAAACATCCACCTGAACTTACTTAAATTCTTTTTTTTTCTGTTAGCCAATGTTTAGAAGAACAATATTGGAATTTTATCTCAATACTTTGAAAATACAAAAGTCTCATTAACTATAGACGTTGTCTCCCTCTTGCTGTGGAAAACATTGAAGATGTGCCTTGAACAAAAGGGAAAACCAGATTTTTACAGTAGCAATAAAGACCTTCATCAAGTAACTTCTAAAATATTATTTCAATATTTGAGTTCTGAGCATACTCTACAGGACAACTGCAGAGTAAAATGCTACTACATTAAAGTCCCAGCTCTTTATGGCTCTTAGTGAAGTTTTTATTTAATTATGCTCTAGTTGACCAAGCACTGCTTTAACTGCAAAACTGCATAATAAAAAAAAAATAAAAAAATTTAAAAAAAATCTACAAAGCTTTCCTAACAGCATGGTTTGTTCTACTTAAAGAGTGGTCTCTTTTGTATTTCTTTCTTTATTCAGGTTTTCTGCTGAGCCTTCTTTGAGATCTGCATCAAAGCTATGGTTTAATTTTATTTTGCATTGGGCAGTATAACTTATTACATATAAACTTGCAGCATGGAAATAAATATCCCCTCACCTTAAGTGCTCATTTATTGTTCTTGGTCTGTCACACTTGATTAAAATACAGAGCTTGCCTCCTGGGCTGAAATTAGCTTTTCATTTTAAGCGACCAGCATTCCAGTCTGAAAAATAACAGCCCATTTGTTTCAATATTTACCATGTCCATTCAAAAGGGGCTTACATTATGGCCAATTAGTAGTTAATTGTGATCCATAATTCAAACATTTGCTTGCTATTTGAAAAAGCAGTAATTGGATTGCACACTCTCCTCCCTACAAGGCTTTGTGCCTTTCTCTGGGAGATGAGTCATGACACAGACTTGGGATGGGGCTGCAACAAGAACTGTCAGAAGCTGGCATGTGTTAATCTTGGGACGAGAGGGAAAGAAAGACACTATATAGTTGTTCAGAAGTACAAATTATCTGAAGAAGTGATCAGACACTTGCTTTGAACACCTGCTCTGGGGCTGCAAGATGTCCACTGCAGATCTGAGTTCAAAACAACGCACATGGATTCCTGCTGTCTACTTGCTGGATCCAAACTCTTCAGGTTGTATCTATACAAGCCATTTACTCAGTGTTGCTTGCTTGCATTTGTGTCTCCAAGTATACATATGGGAAGAGGCAGAAAGAATTTTACTGTAGAAATACATCCAAGAAGGAGCCCTATACATGGATTGTACATGGAGGAAGGAATTGGTGCCTCCCTAAGCCATGTGTACCCATGCAGTATCAGAGCAGGTTGAAACCTGGTTGCAGGTTGCCAGGCACTCAGTTCAGCCCATTTTCACCCAATAGTCTGAACTGGAGAGCTGATGGGCACCCACAGATGCCATCTGAGCAATTTGGATAACAGGAGCTTTCATGTCCGAATCTGGAAGCCCAGCTGCACAGGGACACCAGGCTTTCTTTGAACAGACGCAAATAGCTTTGTGGGGGTGTGTGGTAGGAATCTTTTAATTTAGTTGATTTTCAGAGGTACTGCTTTTAGCAAGGGTGTTCTGCGCTATACATAAAAGGCACAAGTATTCAGCAAGGCAGGAAAGTACACCTCTTCCAGTCTCAAAAACATCTCGGGAGACAAGCACCCATGATTGAATTGGGTGCAACAAGCACTTGACAGGTGGCCTTTCCACTGCAGTGTGGCCAGAGTTGCCTCCCAAAGGAAGCAGTGCTTCTGAATAATTCTCCAAAGACGACTTTCCTCCTGAGCTGCACAAATGACTTTGCTGTCTGCTGCTGCAGAATTTGGGAAGTCCTCAGTGCCACTCATCAGCAGGCACATACAGTGGTGTGAAGCCTACAGGGCTCACTCACCAGGACTTAAATCTTATGCTGACAGTTTACTGCTTTCCATTTAAAAAACGTGATTCTCCTGGATTATTGTCATTGCTATAGGCAGTGCTTTGTGCTGGAAGGCAAGGGAAATAACTTTCAAACAACTTTATTTTAACAGCTCTTCTAGTGGACTGTAGTTCCAAAGACAATTGTGATGAAGAAGCAGATAACAGGACTGAGTTCTTAGAGCAACCGGTCTCCAAAATGGAAGAAAATATGAATAACGAGAGATTGAAGTACACCCAAGTTGTTTTTCCTATGCTGTCTTACTCATCTCCTAGCTTCTGTTCTTCTCTCTCTCTCTCTCTCCTCTATCTGTCCCTGTTTATTATTTTCAGAGTTGTTTTATATGAAAAAAAGGACTTTCAGAAGTGTGCCATCAGTACCAGGCTTTCAACAACTTCAGCAAGGACTGCTGCTAATCTACATTGTAATTGGTGCTCAAGCTTTTTTTTAAAATTCTTTTATTAAAAATCTGTTGCAAACAACTTGTGGCACTGAGTTGTAGAATAGTGCAAGGCACTAGAAAAAGAATTAAAAAAAAAATAAAAAAAATCAATGTCGCCTGGAAAAGTAGCCACTGAGAGATCATAATTTTAATTACACATTTTAAAAGAACATGCTGAGTGGCTGAATTTGTCCCAAAGCTTTGTGCCTAAAGGAGGGGATTATTCCAAAATGATGGTTTTACCCTTAAACAGTGAAGCAATTTATTGAGATGTACTGTGACAACTACCAAATTACAGCTGTGGAAGCATTTGTGTGAAATATCCAACAAGAAAAGCTTTTCTAATCAGTGGTATCTCATCTTCTTTTTTATTAGCACTGCACCTGTGATGCCTGTGAAGTGATAGTATTGCTTGTCTGTAATACAGTATTTTTGTATGCGTCTAATCTGATACATCTCAAAATGTTTTGCAATAGATTTCCTGCCCTTCCCTCCTGCTTTTGGTGGTAAATTGCAGACTGGGTGACATCTGGAAATAGGAATTTAAAACAAAGCTACTTTTTTATTTTTCATTTAAAAAAAAAAAAGTATTTTCTAAAATCAGATCTTTGCAAAGCAAGTATTGATATCTTAAGGATATCAATGACAAAAACATGAGTTATGGGTTTTCTTTAAAATTTATTTATATGATATAGTGTTCATTATTTATGATACAATAATCCTCTTCGTTAAAAAAAAAAAGTTACTACTGAAAGTGACCTAAGTGTAAGAGATGAAGCAATTTATCCCTTAACACGTGTTAGACCAACAGGAAAGTAAGGCAGAGAAGGGCCACTGTCTTTTGAAAGCAGGGACAGCTTCAGGAGGGAACACCTACAAGTCTGCAGCGCAGAATAAATTGAAATCGGAGTGAATTGCTGGGGCTGTGGGACAGGAGATACTGGAGTCTCTGGACTAAGATGACCAGTACTTGGCAAGGGGATACACAGGGCAGCACAAAAGGAGTCAGAGCCTGAAAGCATTTAACAGAGAATGGGCTGTTGAATGTCACAGGGCTACAAAGAGACACCAGTGAATTTTAAAGAGCTTTGGAGGTGGTGATTTTCTGTCCCTTCCCAGACAGCTGCCTCAGCAGCTGGGAAGGGGGACATGTCCAGGCGTATGTGTACGCTGTGCCCATAACCTCCCTCTCCTGCAGAATGGGGCTGGGGAGGTGATCTCACACTGCAAACCCCTCTCGTGATTTTTTTTTAAGTTTAACACAGGAGGAAGTGGGACGTGTTTAGTTTGTACTTGAAAGAAAAAAATTATTCTCTGCTAATTACCTGGAAAATCTCTGAAAAAGAAATGAACCACCCCCAAAAACTTACCACACCAAATGAAAAGACAACCCAACCACCTTTCATTGCCACTCCACTTTTTACTGAATAACTTAAACGTACAAGTAGTGTATTTAGTTTCAGAATGACTTGAGGGAAATAAATTAAAACATGTGACCACTGGGGCAATGGCAAATACCTAGAAAACACACTGCCCATCTGTCTTTTAAGGTTGAATACAGAACATCACAGAGACAGAATCGTGCTTACTGATGCTCTCACCTAAAACATTTTATTGTCTCTAAAGATTAAGATCAGTTAAAATGGGTTAAACTATTACATTTTATAACTTAATAAAAACACAATTTATGAAAGACAATGAATTTTCTACTTTCTGGAATGAAAGAGCCCATTGCTCCAGATCACCATATACCAAGCTCCAAACCACACTACTCCGTCCGTGTGGGATCATCCTGCCCACGTGGCTTTTGTTTCCAACAGCTTATTTCACAGACAGGGGTTGGGAGGTGTGCACACAATTAACTCCTTGAACTGCATAAACCCATATTTCACCCCTCTTTCCAAGAACACTCTCCCAACAAGAGCACAGGTGGTTCACATTATCCTGAAACATTTTTATTTTGTGGAACTTTCTGTCTTGCCTCCTCAGTAGGGACATCTCCTGAGCTCTGCAGTAGCTGTGCCTGTGCTGCAGCAGAAAATACACAGCAGTTCTCACTGCATTCCTCCACACACAGATATTTTCTTTCAAGGCAAAGCCAGTACAGGGAAATGCCATCCTGGCATTATATATTCAGCTAGGGAGGGGAGGAGGAGTCACAGAGTGGTGCCCCGTAATATTGAAGAAAAAAAAACATCAGACAGCTAGGCAGATTTTTAAAAAATGGGAAATTCCCCAGCAAAAACAAAAAAAAAACCCCAAACACACTGCAGACAAACCAGGATAACACAGCAGTTCCCTCAGACTAGTACCAGAGCAGGCAAGACAATAAAGCTTATTTCCTAAGAAACACCAAAGTTCCCTTTCTTTCTCAAAATACTTAATCTGTTTGAGCATCCCTGTGAGCAAGAGAGAGAAGCCACCTACCAGAGTAACCAGATCCTGCCAGGCTCGGGGCACTCATGGATAAGAGATATTGGCTTTCATCCGGGCTCTGCAGCGCTGCCTCCATACACCAGCTCACGGCTGTCGCAGGAGAAAGACCAATTCACTCCTCTCCAGTTGCCAAGAAAGGATGTGCTCAACACAACAAAGCTTATCCAACTGAAAAGCCTGCTTCAATTGATACACGCTCCTAAGAATTCTTTTTTAAAAAGGTATTTTTCAATGAAATGAGGAGGAAGTTCCTTGAATAGAGGAGCAAGGGTAGCCCAGTGACCCACGGACTCGCACCTTGCAGCAGGTTGACTTTAGCATCTATGCAGATTCAAACTTTCAACTGAAGTTTCTCAAGTCACTTTCAAGTATTTAAAAGGAATTCCTCCCAGGTGGTTTCTCTGATGTCTAAGGTGTTAATTGATCCTTCAGCTGGCATCAATTAATGAATTGATCCCTCAGCTGGGCCTTGAAGGGTTTCTTTCCTTAGTAGAGCTGCCGATGAATGTGCTCAGATTGAGTCTGCATTTCCATCTGCAAAAATATTTTATCAAAAGTTTTTTAAAAAAAATTCTAAAAAAAGTAACGAATCTTAGGCAGTCTTTAGAGAAGGACTAATATTTAAACAGCATTGAATTCCATGCTCCTCACCCAACCCTTTGATGTAATTTCTTTAGAGTTAATTTAGTAGAGATAAAAATTCCAAGTCGTCTTTTCTCCGGCTGCTCTGTGGAGCTCTGACCCTAAAATGTTTAACAACCAAGTGGAAATTAATAAATCTTAAAACAAAATTTAGGAAACAAGCAGGAATACCAGAAATTCTGTAGAACAAATCCATTCATGTGAAATCGTGACGTTAGCATTCGGCACCTTGAGATGTGCAAAGCACAAAAGGGGAAGAATTGGCAAACAAGAGGCAACAGAGCGCTACAGTGAGATTCCATATCTTCTTGGGAGGAATTTGTCAGGCTCTTGAGAGCAGGTGCTTTAATTTAGTTGAATTAAGTGAGGATGCGTGCAGGATGAAATGTTTTGGAATTTTACTACTGAGTATAAAACATTGTCTTCCAGAACAAAAACTGAGACTTATGGGGAGAAGTAAAGAAACTTTTGGACAAGCAAAAGGTCAGTGAAGCAAAATAAGCATGACCACAAGATACAGTTTGTGTTTCAAACTCTGATAATTGCACAGTTGGAACATGTAACACCCCTTGCCACTGCAAGTCTGTTTTCTCGAATTCTCTCTTTTTTTTTTTTAATTTTTCCTGTGGTTTCCCTTTCAGTTTTAGGAAATTAGGAGGGAAGTGAGGACAATGAAGCTGTTGCTAAATGGCCAAATGCTTGATTTAATACCATTTACTTTGCAGAACAGAAGTAATCTGTTCTATCCATGCATGGAAATAATTTAATTTAACAGCATAATAAACATTTAGAAAAGCATTAATATTTGATTACTAAGTGATGTTATTATACTAGTGACACTTCTTTTTAAAAATATTGGCTCTAAAAAAGTTTAAATCAGACATCTTGAGGATAAACTATAAGCACTAGTTAAAACTCCTTTGAATGGCCTTACATTAGTACATGTCCTGGATTTTAACAGCTCACAAAGAAAGCTTTACAATTAGTCAGGGGGCTGCCTGGTAGTAGTTCAGTTTTAGTATGTAGAGAGGAATGATTAGGATGTGAAGAAAAAAACCAACAGAATGGCAAATTAAAAACACAAAGTGGAACAGCTCCAGAAAGAAATACAGTGTTTTCTGGGAAAGCCAGCAACCTGATGGTCCGGCATTTTTATTTTTATTTTTATTTTTATTTTTAATTTTTGATGTATGAATAGGCAGAATATGGAACTCAACCCAGAAGCCTGAATTTTCTCCTCAGAAAAATCCATTGACAGAGAATTAGGAAGAACATTTAATTCTACTTTGCAGCTATTCTGTGTCCCTTGCTTCTCTATGGAAGTGGTAATTTAAAATTTTTACCCAATTCAGTGTGATAGAATGAAATACTGCAGGCAGAAGTAGGGTGAGTAGCTGGCATTTGGGATACAAGGAGATACTACTTTCTCTTTTTATTTAGAATAGGCCTTTAAGCATCTCATACCGCACAGTGAATGTCATGTTTCTGCTCTCTTCTCACTGAGGAACATCAGGTAAAGTTCTGATTGAGTCAAGGACATTACACCTGAGGAAAAATAAAAGGCATAAGCAAAGTGAGAATTAAACATAAGTGTGTGCCAGAAGTTGCAGTGTGGGAAAATTAATTCCATTTCTGTGATCCTGGCTAAGGATTATATCCCTGCAACGATTATGCTCTGATTTTTCTCTCTTGCCATTTTTTGTTTTTACTACTGAGGTTGTTTTTGGTAACACATTCTTTCATTCCAGCTATGAAAATGCATCTATTTAAAGAGAGCATAGACTGAACATAAGTAACAGAGAGTTTTCCTATTAAGTAGACACAAGATCTGTTTAGTTCCACACCTGTTGTCCAAATCAGAGGTAACACAGAGAAGGCAAAATTGCAGGTATGCCTGTCCTCACTAATGTAGTGGCAAAATTCCACCTTTCCGTTTTTATCTGACATCAGGGAAGTCCCTGCCTAACATTCACTCTCAAATCCATTGCCTTGTTGAATATGGAGTTTCCTTTTTCCTTAAAAACCCATTCTTTCCGTGCAGCAAAACATCCATAGCTCTGACCCAAAGAACGGTAGGGAAAAACCCACCACAGCAACACCTGACTCTTCTCTGGGGATCCATCAAGGATAATTACCTCCCCAGCCTGGCTTCTGCTGGGGGTGCTCCTAACACAGGCACACACGTTCTCCTGCAGAAAACAAACATTTCTCCTGGCTTTGATCCTGATGCCTTGCAGGTTCCGGCATGAGGTGCGGGAAGCTTCAGGAAAGTGATGCTGTCTCACTACAGCAGCAGATTGCTGCCCTGCACCTGCAGCCATTGTCCCCGGGGCAGCCCCACTGCATGCAGGCGGGCAACTGCCAGTCTGTCAGTGGCAATAAGACAAACAGACTTTTTAAAAAGTCCCTCAGTCACAAAAGTTCTGTCAATAGTGTGTCTGAAGTTGTGGTTATTTATTTTCTCACGTTCTCTCATTCTCTTTTCTTTTTCCATTAGCTCTGGACACATTTTCAAATAGACAGTTGAGGAAAAAATATTTTCAGTAGCTTTATTGTGAAGCACTTGGCGTTCTTTGTTCCTCTCTCTTTAAGGCTAATGTGTCTTTTTATAGTAGAGGGGGTCTTATGAGTCTCCTGAAATAATAAAATCAGATCATTTACATGTGGCAGTTGCCAGCTGCAGAGGAGAAGACATACGCTTGTATTCAAGAAAACTTTCACATGACATTAAAAGAAACCATCTGCTTTTTCTTTTTTGTTCTTGTTTAAGAACAGCTTGTGTTTGCAGATCACAATTTAACACATGGTAATAACCTACAGGACTTTGTGAAGCATGGATCTTGTTTTCCTGCATGCATAAAAAACCATAAAAGATTGTGAGGAAGACATTTACTTCTGATCACTGTCTTTTTGCACTTGGTTATATTTTCACAACGGCTGTAACACTGCAGTAAAATCCAGCTGATGGTATAAAATGTAATGCAAGGCATAGATACTAATTTATACTGTATGCTCAAGTGGAGATGAGCTTTTTCTTTCTTCAGCGCATATGCAGCCAGTTTCTGATTATGATAGGCAAAAAAATTCTTCATCTGCTTATAGTGCAGACTAAGGTTCCAATAGTGTTAGGAGCTTCAGTTGTACCAGCGATAAAAATACCCCTATCAGCCACAGCACTGCTTCAAGGAATTCCCCCCAGCCCTTTCTAAAGACCATTTCATTAGCTGTCTCTTTCAGTGAGTGATTTTGTTCGCACACTGGCAGTAACTAGAGGTAAGGTATAGATGATATGGCATGAGTGATGGCTGGACCCTCCGGGGGCAGTTCAGCGTAACCTTCACACGCGCTGGCCCATTCATTTCTTTGCTCATCTGCTCTGCGGCACTTCTTTCTGAGCCAGGGCAGATAGATGGTCTTAAACAAAGCACCAGATTCCCAGGTGGATTTTAATTTGCTTGGCTGTAAAGAATTTTTTTTTTTTTTTCATGTTTCAGCAGAGCTTTGGGGCCCAGTCTTATTTTTCTTAAGCTGCTTCATGATTACTTAAGTCAGTGAAGAGTTCAAGGTGCATAGCACAAGGCAGGACTTCCATGTGCCACTTGTCCAAGATTTTCAACAGAATACCGTGCAGTAATATATTAATGTCCGATTTAAGGGTAATGTCTTAGGCTCCCTGCGTAGACCAGTTTGGAGTCCACCTCTTATTGGGTTTTACATTTATATGTCTTTAGACTTTTTAGTCCTTGTGACTGCCGAAATACTGGCAGAATAAAGTACTAACAGAAGTTAGTGAACTTGAACAATGGATTTTTCCTCTGGATTGCAAGTCTGGCTGAATCGCTGGTTGAAATAATGGACTTCAGAGAGCCTTGGCAAAGGTAGGAAATTACTGAGGGTATTTCCCCTCCCTGTGCTGTTTCTTGTCTTTTTCCTATATTCCCTAGAACATCTGATGATTTGGTCTGGCACATGAATGATCCCATATGTACCATTATGATATCAGACATCTGCTACCCATCAAGATGTCAGCTTAATTTGGAAAAAAAAGCATCTACAAACACACGCAGAAGCACCAGCCAGAATGCTTTGTGACCTTTGGATATTTACTTTAAGAAATTAAATGCACATCGGATAAAATCAGAATTATGATAAGTATGAAAAGACATGGTGTGAGTTTGTTCCCTTAAGAGGAACTGTGAATTCAGGAACATTTTATTTTTATTTTTTTTGCCTCAAAAGGTGAAGTGACATTCTACCTACAGCAAGAATGACCACAGAATGTCAGAGCTGCATGTTTAACCCACATTGCTCTGGTGGAAGGGACAAATTCCAGTAGATCTAGTACATATAATCTGCATTCTGCTAGGTTTCTTAGTAGACCTGAGTGTAGAGAATTGTGGAGTAGATGATAACACTTCCATCTCCCGTCTCTGGCCTCCTCCACTTCACTAGAAACCAGAAGAATTCCCTGTGTTCACTGAAGTGAGAGAGAAAACCAGTGATGGACCATCAATTGTGCATAAATTCAGATAAAAGGAAAAACTATCACAGAAAATAGGATTTTAGGTCGGTGAGGGAAATCATAGAAAAAAATCATTGTAGGGTAGGATGGTGGGGAAGACCCTGTTTTGGCAGGATTAAGAATAATGAGAAGTCTCCTAAGTTAAAGTTGGATATGCATAGTGATCTAGATAATTATTTTGACAGAAAAAAACATGGCCAGAAATTGCATTGATATTTAGAGTCATCAGCAACTGTCACATGTAATAAGAGGAGGCGAGGATATTTTTCAGTGGCTTTGGATGGCTGTTGAAGAGATGGTAATAGGAAATAAGACTGGTCAAAACACCAGTGTTGTTGGAACAGAAAGAGAAAAACAGGTTAAGATGTAAGACTTTTTAATCTAAAAGAGCTCAATCTGAGAAGAGAGGGAGCCTGTTAGTGTAATCAAGTTTGAGTGACAATCTCAGGAACGTGAATGCAGTATGGGATTAACTGCTTTAAATCAAGGGTGTCAAATCAACCTGGAATCTGTAGCCGAGCCTGGGGGAATATGAGGGAAGAGTTCCAACCTAAAGGGTTGAAAAAAAGCATGTTGTAAGTAAGTAGAAAACTTCTCAAAAATCAAGCTGAGTTAGGCTTTGCCAGAGGATACTGAGGAGTGAAAGGCATTTTAACAATATAAATAAAAGGAGAACAAGAATAAAAGTAGCCTGCCATGCAGTGAGAATGGGGTTAAGAGCAAATCTAGATATTACCCCCAAAATAGTGCTGACTTAGCTTTCAGTGTAGGGACAATAGCAGGGTGGATGATGGGGATGAATGTACTGCGATTAACCACCACATCCCAGATGGCAGCAAACCCCGAAGTGTTTCACACACTTTAGGTGAGAAAGCCCATTAATCTCCATCCCAGATAGCTGAAAGGGGCAATATAGGAAGCAGCGAGTCTGGTAGCAAGCACTGATGAAACCTCAGTTGGATGGGCATTTGTGGGTAGATGCAGAACTGGGCTGTGACAGTGATCATGTGGATGGAGAGCATCTCACAGGAGGAGGCTGAAAGAGGCTCGGTACGTTTATCCAAGCAACAAGAAGGTTGAGCGGCTATGAAACTGCTCTCTATTATTTTTTTTTTTCATGGAGCAAACGTAAGGGAGGAAGAAGTGCTATTAAACAAGGGAAAATGGGTCCAAATGAAGCAAAAGAGAAATGCATATACCTTGACTGGGCATAAACCTTGGTGGACACCTGGGAACCTTCAACAATATCTGGAGGGTGATGCCTGGCTGAACACTGGGAACACGTCGGATACGAAGCCAGGCAGAAATCTGCAAGCTTTGTAGTTAAGCCTATGAGGTTTATGAGTGCATTTCTGTAATAGCAAAGGCTTGGTTTAGGCGATTTAGGAAGTCCTTAATCCCTGTGCTGTGAATCCCTCCAGGGAAGACATCACTAAAGAGCCTCAATGAAATGTAAGTGCGATCTCAGTTGCTCTCTACAGACCCAAATAAAACATTCAGATAGCGAAATACCAAGGTGTAAAAGATCGCTTAACCTTCCTGTAGCAGTGTCTTTTAAGGCTGAGCTCAGGCTGTATTGTAATTTTCCTGATACAAGCAAGCAGGCTCACGAGGAATCGGCCAGCACCGCCACTGCCTCATCTCCCCTCACCAGAAACCAAGGCAAGGTGACTTATCGGCTGTTAAACACTGGTACTTGGTGGGTCAGCTCAGTGATATTTAGCAGAGGTGTTTTTTAATTTGGGCACACAGGGTGGCAGTTGCCATGTTCAATGATTTTCAGACCACTGGATCTTCTTCTGATGAGCCAGCACAGAGCTTTGCACATGCTGGGTTATGAGGTGGGAGCTTCACTCCCTTCGGGCCATGTTGCACGTCAGTGCAGACAGATCTGTTGTCATGAGATGAGACATGCAGGGCCACAGCAAGGGTGGCATTATGAGGGATGGGAAGATCCATCTGCCTCATCCACTGCACTTTGAGTGGGAATTTGTCCTGCAAAAGGTGGTTAAAACAGAGATGACCACTCAGAGGGGTTGGCAGAGAGGGAGGATAGAAGAGTGATTCTCCTTTTATTGGAGACAGATAACAAGAACACCACTTTCTTCACAAAGCTGCACTTTGTAATGTGAAATTAATAATACAAAATGGGAAGTTTCTCAATGGGAACTAGAACATCTTAGTCATCTTCCCATTGAAAAGTCTGACAAGTCCCCTCATAGCGACCTTAGATCCCCACACTGGCAGGAAAGCATCTTCTGTCATAAGATTTCATGCTGTCTTATGCTACGCTTCTGATATACAACCGATTGCACTTACAAGAGGAGGCATGCCTCAGGCTGAAATATGTAGATGCAGATTTTTTTTCCCAGCTTTCCAATCTGGAGAGACTGACAAAATTGGACATTGCATGTCAGATTGGCCATATGGATTCAGCATGGCAGGTGAAGCAGTTCACATTCAGAACAGTGTCTGTAGGCCACCTTGTTATTACGCAAACACCATCCTCCCAGCCTGCCATGTGAAGTGGCCAGCCAAGAACAGTCCTGCATGGAGAGATAGTTTACCCTCCTTTTCCATGGTTATTTCAATATTTGTGTGGTATGTCATTCCTTAAATTTACGAAAAAGACGACAAATACATCAAAGTCTAGAATTTGTCAAGCTTTTTCATCAATAGTAGAAAATGTTTTTTTTCCTGGCATTCTTTCCCTTAACATGCATTTAAAACCAAACTGATTACTGGTATAAGTATGCTAAGGATCAGAACAAAAATTCTGAACCTTGCTTAGAATCTGAGTCAGCATTTTATAAGTGCTTCTGGCTTTTAAAGCCTGTTAAAATCCCACCATTACACAAACACCTAATTTTAAGAAGTTTGCATGTATCAAACCTGTGCTGGCAAATCTGAACAGATCAACCAACAACATAAAAGTGTTCACAAGCAGGTAACTACCCTCAGCAGCCGGAGGCACCTAACCTTTTACAACTCAGAGATCCCTGAAGATGTTTGATGTACCTCCCCTCCCCGCTGAGCTATGAAAAGAGATAAGCTCTCAGTTAAAGAAACTTTTCTCAGAAAAGCTCAGGTTTTAATGGATCAAATGGCAGCTAATTTCACAGGGCTACAAAGACCCTGAGGGTTTGTCACAATAAATAACGTGTTCTCTGGCCAGCTGATATCCAGCCTCCTGTTCCTCTGAGCAGCAGTGACAATGCTGACCTCCCCGTAGTCACTTTCTTCACAAATCTCAGGGTTTGGAGTGGTTCATGCTCGTTGAGTTTGAGAGGTCTGCTAATTTTTTTCCCATATATTATGATGCACTGGAAGTAACGTGAATTAATTTAACTTGGTGACCTTTTACAACTGTCAGACTGCAGTAATTTCAGCTTTCTTGATCATCTCTGGACTCATTGAAAAGCCGTAAGAAGGGAGGCGTAGTGTGGCTGACACTTTGCATTGTATCGTGGATACATTTGAGCCTGAGAGGTTACCTGATGAACTGCAGTGCCAAGAAAAAGGACAAACTACAGTAAAATGACATATTTTGATTTTGAGATGCCTCTTAGATCCTTTCAAAGTGAACAGTCACGACTCTGAAATGCCTTGCACATAAACTTATGTTAGAAACCTACTGGATTGTATTTAATACGAAAATACACATAGGAATTAGAATGTGAAAGCAGATAAAAGATATTATTTCAACAGTTTCATACTTTTTGCTACACAGATTATGCTATTAAATTCTGACAAGTCGACAATCAAAATAAAACACTGGCTTTGTTGAAAAGTAATAGAAATTCCGACTCTGTAACTACATTAAGCACCTCCCGAAGAAAAAGAAATAGTCTAAGCATTTTATTCTTGCTATTATAGTTTCTGTGGTCTCTCTAGGTGTAGATGACAGTAAGAATGCAATGATTTCTGTTTGACAGATACAGTTACTCTAACCCAATGTGTATGTGTAAGTTAACCCATTTCATTTTGTTATCCATGGTAAAACATATCTGTCCAGACAGATCTGTTCAAGTTCATAAAAGTGGAATTTTCAGTGAGCATTCATTGGCAAATGGCTTCACAGCTAATCTGCTTAATAGAAAGAGTCTCATAAAAGTTAGAAAAACTCTCCAGAAAATAGAAGCAGCTCTGTAGAAACTTGAGGCATACAGTAACATATATGAGGTGATTGGCAATTCAGCGCCCCATTTTCACCTTTAATTCCCACTGTGCATGTTCAACACAGCTAACTGTGTTTGCAAATAAGTCCTACAGTTTATTTATACTCATTTCTGTTAAACTTCTGTGCTGTCATGGTTGCTTTGCGCTGGTATATCCATACAGTTGATATCTGAAAATGCTGGGTACGTAAATATTTTTAAATTGGAAAAGATATTCAGTCCTGTCTTCTCTTTCATATATTGTCTACTTGACCATCTGTAAATTAGCTCTTCTAGTGCCCTCAGCTGCACTTGCCCTTCCCTTACGCATTCAAAGGTATTGAGCGTAAACCATCCTGGTGCAGATGTATAGCTACTTCCATTATTTAAGGCATTGTTCACAAGAAATTTTGGATAACATTACTCATAAAGCTGAGCTCCCACTAGAAACCAGAACTTTGAAAGTTAGAGCCTCATTTTAAACTATTTGTTGAAAAATACACTGCAGTGACACGTGTTAGTTGATCTATTCCCATCTGTGGTGCTGCTTGACTATCCTAGTCCTGAGGAGTTCTTACAGAAAAGATTTGTTCCCACTACATGTTCACAAGCTGGTGGAACATTTCTCCTATGGCTTCATTATATCACCCAGCAACCAGAGCAGTTACTTGGTTTGAAAACATACACACGCACTCAGACACCCTCATGAAATGATGACCCAAAAGCAAGACTGAGCCAGAAATGGTACTTTCTTTAAAATTCATAACAGAAAAACAAGAACAAAGAACTGCCCCCCCCCCGCTGTCTTAAAAATTACATTTTACTGCAGTAAGAAGGAATTTTAGATAAACTGTTTTAAACTGTTTTCTTTCACTTACGTAAATTAGTAACAAAGGGGAAGAGTTAAAATGAGGGATCCTCTTATACTTGCGGAAAAAAAGAGATCCCAATTTTGCAATGTGTCTTTGGGCAATGAGTCTGCAGCATGTTTCGAGCACGCCATTAAAGCCCAGTTTTGCCAACACATTCAAGCTGAGATCTGAGTGCAATCGTTTCTGGCCAAAATTACTTCCTCTCAGAAAACTGCAAACACACAATTTGCTCTCTCTACCAACTGGAGAGCAGATTTATAATGCATATAAATAAAGCTATGAAAGTACCTATATAACCCCTTTTTTTTTTCATGCACTGAGTTCTCATTCTCTGCACAGAAGCTTTCCTTGTCTTGACATCTGGGGAAACGATGCCAACCACCAGCACAGGACACAGTGCTGCGAGGCTGCCTGGGACTCCCCAGAACTTGTGACCATGCAAAACGCTTTGATGGCCTCCATAAGAATGCCCAGAGCAGTAATAAAGCCAATCAAAAGCTAAACAACACCAGTCTTAAAAACAGACAGCCCGATCAAACTAACAGTGATGTTGCTTTAGAACAATAAATATCAGTTCTGTCACCGCTTAGCAGTTTTGGAGTGCTCTGCCGTGTCTGGCTGTTGCCTCAGAAAATCTTGAAAGGAAACACAAACACAAAACAAACTGGTATTTTCAGCTGCTGTTGCAACTTCAGATCAATTTTTTTTTTTTTTCTGGAAATGTTGTGATTCTGTCTTCCCGTCGGAGAGACAGACGGTGCCTTCTGCTTTTTAGTTGAATTTAATCTTTTACTTACCTACAGAAATAAGGAGAATTCTTAAGTGGATCATTACAGAAAACAAAGAGAAAAGGGCATAAAAGGAAAGATTCAAGGAAAGAACCTAAAGGGCTTTTTTTCTTGTGTGTGACATGAGGAATGTTGCAGCTTGTTATGCCCTTTGCTTGGCATTCTCTTGCAGATTTTCTGTCTTCATCCTATACTAGTAAAGAAAAAAAGAGGAAAATACAAATTAAAATCCATGAATTTTCAGGAGCAGCAAAGTGTGATTTGGCAAACATACAGCTGGTTTTCTTTCTCTCTCTCTCTTTTTTCTTTTTCTTTTTTTTTTTTTTGTGAGCACTTCTCAGTTTGCAAATATTAGCTTCCCTGGGTTACAGGTTGCTTACTTGCAACCTCATTATTATTGCACTTAATGAGATTACTTATAATCAAGAGGAGTCCATCAGGCAAATCCTGTAACACGTTTAAAAATGTCCTTGCTTCTGCACCTTCCTTTTTATAGACAGCAGCCCTGATGAGCATTAAACCATCCCGTAGCAGACACAGCTCCACCATGATGGGGGTGTCAGGGCCACACAGCCACACAGATGTGACACCAGCTGCCATGAACCGGGGCAAAGGCCCAGGAATGGGATTGCTCAGCTCTGTGCCTTGTCAGGAGGAGGCACCACATGGCGTTTTGGATTGCCAAAAGTGCATCCTTGGTCCCCTGGTTGGAGTGGAGCTGCTCTCAGCCTCTGTGGTCCCAGCCTTAGCACAAACGCCGCTTGCTTTGCCCGTAGTAGTTTCTATCAGTCGCATAGGTACTATGGAAAGTGGACAACTGCACCTATTTTAACTTTACAATTGTTTCATTTCCCTAAAGTTTCTGTCTTTTACAGACTTTCAATTTAACTCCTAATATTTAGGCAAATTAACATAAAAAAATAGCCTGTAGACCATTGTATAGTCAAAAAAATTGCTACCCATAGCTCATTTAACACAATTAGCAGAACACAATGAACAGGCTAGCCTTCAAAAAAAAAAAAAAATCCCCTAAATCCAGAAACAATCAAAATCTGGGAAGAATACTTGAGAATGGGAAACCAGCATTACAAGCTGTGCCACAGACTCTCTTTCTTGTCAATAGTGTTAGAAGAAAGGTTGGAAGAGAAGCTCACACACCTAAATCATCCAGATAATGATGCTCTGAAAGGGTCCTGAAGTCACTACAGCTCTCCATTGAGTTAAACATTCTTATACTGTGGGAAAAATAGGAAATGCTCACCACTTCCAAAAGATACAGACACAAAAATAATCTGGGCTTGCTTTTGCTGTTTAAGAGTTAAGAGCAAATGAAGGATCATCTTTCATTACAGCTGAGAGAAAGGAGAAATCTTTCTATGCTGTTCTGTACTCAGCTGGATGGGTCACGCTTAAGTGCTCATCTTGCAGTGGAGTGAGCTCTAAATGAATTGTACGCAGAACTGACCAAAATGTGTAAAAAAAAAAAAAAAAAAACAACTCAGTACTGAAAAATGTCAATTCTTGGACCTATGAAACAGCAAAATATCTTTTGAAATGACATTAAAAACTTTTGCAGACAGATTTCTAACAAAAATACTTCAGAAAACTAAAAACTTGCGACCTGCTTGTTGACTTAAAATATCTGTGCTGGGAAGTCCATTAGAATGAAACTGGTTTCTTCCACAGCTGAGCAGTTTGCATGGGTGATGTTTGATCTGGACTTGGAGACATTAATTCTTGTCAGATGTTTGTTGCGATGGGAGAATCTCGGACCGCTCTGCTCATCTGGTGATTTCTTCTGCCCCTGACGAGGAGTTCGTGCCATAGCTGCTTGTGAAGAGCAAACAGATTTTTCTTCCCCAAGTCATGTTCTGTTCTGCCCGCCGTGGTTTGTTACTCTCACTTTCACTTCAGCAATTCCCCTTCTCAGTTTTAAAGGCCTTCTTCCGTGTGGGAAGGTGTCAGCAAAGAATTCATAATCCGCTCTGTCAGCTGTCAGCTGAAGAGAGTGATTGATGCACTCTACTTTCTAAAAATCACAACAAAGCTGTCTGTCACTGCTGGTTTGCTACTGCAGGTGTTCTTGACCCAGGCAGTTTGCTTTTCATACGTAGGTGCTTTATTTTGCTTCAATTTCTTCCTATAAAATAAAGGCATCGGAACTGTGTTGATTTAAGAGCATTTCAGATGGCACTCCTGCCAGCTCAGAATACAGAAAATGTATTGCAATTGGAATATGTTCATTTGCTTACACTAAATGAATTTAAGAAGAATGTGTAAATGAATTATAGATTTGAATTTTAGCTCCTCTGCACAAGGTGAACCTTTTGGGATGCATTTTTTATGGTTGCCATCATGCACAGGAGACACCAGAGGAACAGTGCTTCAGTTTAAGAGAGGGAGATTCCCCAAAAGGGGTACCAGCCTCTGAGATAAATTCCTGCCAATTTTCTAGTGAGGAGCCAAAGAAGATGGATACAAAAATACCTTTGGAAGACCCTTGAATAAAATTGCTGGCAAGAGTTAGCAGATTTTAAAGATTAAATGAACTTTTGCTGTGAGAAGAAATATCTCTCTCCCCTCAAAACTAGTATCATTCTTAGTGATAGTCTGATTTTTTTTGGCAAGTTCCCCCGTCTAATTCATTACTAGTAGACTAGGAAAGCAATTGCATTGGGAAAAAAAAAATGCGACAATGAATCCTTCCCCTTTCAGTAACTGTAATGCCAAAAGATCTGTGGCAGATCATCACTGTGAAATACTGAGTTCAAATCCAACAACACAGTAGTAATAGAAGCTGGAAGTGTCTGTTCAATGGAAAGGCGCTGTAGAATACTGACCGGGGAAGAGATTTATAAGTGATTACAGAAAATCCCTAAAGCTGTCTGCTCATTGTAGAGGCTCAGTGGAGGAAAGCAAACAAGATTCTCAGATACAATGAACTGCTTGAAGAATATAAATGAGAGTAGGTAGCGCTGCTGCTGCACTCTGTACTGAGCAGCCCTCCCCCAGAAAGCCATCTCCAGCAATGATCAAATGGTCACCACGCTTTCAAGAGTGCATGAGAACAAGGACTGGATAATGCAGCCTGATAAAGGGCCTGAAGGAGCTAAGCTGGGCAAGTAACAGGGGAAAATATGTCCCTTTCTAGCTGGAAAGAGATCAAGATGAGAGCAGTGAGAACAGATGAAATGATAAAGACAACGGGAGGGAAGACAATGGTGCTGATACTTCTTAAAATGTAGTAGCTTGGATTGATCGATCTACCTAGAGATTCATTGACACACTGACTGCTAGACTAAAGGCAGGCAGGGAATAGACATCACTGGCTACAAGTTCAAATCTGGCAATACAAGCAACAAATTAGTTGGTTTCTGCTCCTTTTATGTGAGAATCTGGACTCGCTATGATTGCTCCTTTCTTTGCCTGTAAATCATATTTGAATTTCAAAGTAACCAAAAGATTTCCAAAGTTCAAAAGTTCTTCTCAGGACTAAGACAGCACAAGTTGAAATAAAAAGATTATATTTAATTTATACATTGATAAAAGTGATGCTTAAAAAGTCCCCACTAGGTAACACAATATAGAAACAGACTGGTTTGAGAGGGGAGTCAGCTCCCACTTCAGCTGGTCATCATTTATAAATTTGAAGGAATGCAGTCATAAATAAGCCAAGCCCAGGCTGGACTTATCTTATATTACATTTTTTATGATAAGATTTACATTAGTCTTAACTCGTGGTTGGGGCTCTTTGAGCCCTCAGGCTGTTTCCTCGACTCAGTGTGGAAGTAGTGTTGTTATTCATTCTTGATACAACACGATGAAGGATCTGCAAGCGTATTCAGAAGCCAAATCAGTGCTGGTACCCAGTAGCAGAGGCAGACCTAGGGGTTGGCTCTCCAAGGGCTTAAAGGCAAAATTGTTTAAATAGGTATGAGAAGCATGGCTAAGCCTAGAAATGAATAATCAGGAATGACCTTAACCTACACATTTTGCTTATGACCTCGTTAGAATTATTAGCCTTGAAATGTGCGGAAAGAGGATGAAGGAATTTTTTTTTTTTTTGCCATGGTTGTTTGCAAGGAGCCTTGTGCATTTCTCTCTCTTTCTCTGTCCATAGGCATCTGTCATTTATCCATCCATTTAATGCCTGCCTGTGCACACTCTCACTCAAACCTATATGGCCCTTTGCAACCCCTCAGAAAGGCTGCACAGGTGGCTTCACCAGCCAGCAGCGGACTTTTCATTTCACCTGTTGGGGGCTGAGGCAGTAAAAATACACATTCAGCCACCTGCCTGTGTTCCAAAAGATGGGTCTGCAGCTGTAGCATCCATTGACTTCCCCCAGAACTGTAGGAGCTCAGTGGCTCTCAGTCCTTCACCCACAAGGAAGAAGCAGCAGCACATTGAGATGCCTGAGATTCTCTGCAAGGTATCCAGGTAAATGCATAAAATGCTGGTGAGTCCTTTAAAGGAAGAAAAGGGTTTGAACTCACAAATTATGTGAGATCCCAAGGGAAACAGATTACACTCAGCGATAAAAAGATGCATCGTCACAAGCTTAGATAGTGTCAAAGGACGCAGGGCTTATAAAACAATGTAAAGATAGTTGAGAACATTGCTTCAGTGCCGTGACAGAAGACACATGAGATAGATCAGAAGGGGCTGCTAACAGATCCATTTGAAAGTCTTTGTATGGGCCCAAGAAGCTCCATCATCTTGGCTGCCACAGACACAAGGGATCTGGGAAAAGAAACTTCAAAGCAAGATTCAAACCACTCATGCAAAACATTTCTCCTTTTTAAAAACATTATGGTCATTGTAAAAGCAATTTAATGCCATTCAGTTTTACTAGCACACTGAAAACAAAGAATGGCCCAGGCCTCCACACTATGTCACATTGTGGGTGCTATGCAACACTGCATACAATTAGCAAAAATAAACTTTTAATGCAAGTAACAGTTACAGGTTAGTTTCTGTTCTCCATCACTGGTGGCTGCCATGGGTGGACTAAGCTGTCCTCAGAGGCACAGACCCAGCACAAGCTGTTCTCAAAATCCTGTCTCCTTTCTGTGAAGGAAGGAAAGTTGCCAAATTAGAGAGCTTCATCCGTATCTCTGGTCCTTGCATGCTTTCAATTGAGCCATGGAGAGACACTACCAAAAAGATATTGATCCGGCATAAGACTAGAAATTTTTCCTTCAATACCTGGGGAACACTGCTATATTGAGATATGTGTTCCTAGTAGATGAGTCAAATTCCTACATGCTCCTCTATTCTAATCCCAGTTTATCCAAGAAATGGTCTTACCTTTTCATACCATCACTTTCTGTTACATAAAACCAAGCCAATTTCATCTGCTCCTGCATCTGAATAGAATTGGGCATGTGAAATATGTTGTCACCTAGGCATTCCAGATATAGCAGCACAAGCTAGAATATAAATCAGAAAGGGCTTCTTCCTAGAGGGAGTCTTGATTTCAGATTTATTACACTGCTTCTTAGAGTTTGGAAGATCAGCACATTACGCCAATAGATTTCAGGGAGAGCAGAAACAGGCCCTTGATATTCAGAAAGTAGTTTTTCCCATAAAGTGAAAAGGAAAGTCTTCTACAGGAGGCAAATGTAATAAAAATTAATTGGTACAACTAAATTTAAAAATACAGGCATGAAGAAATCTGATACCACTGAATCCTTTAACACCAGTCAAATGTAGAGTTAATCAACTACATATTCTTGGGTAGAAGAACAAGTAGCCCAGGTTCTATAAATGGTAGATTGAGAGATAAATTAAACTCTTGCAATTTAAAAAAAAGAAAAAGAAAACCCTCATCTTACATTTTGGCTATGGATCAGGCAAAGAAAAAATTCTTGTTGAGCTGAAGAACTGAGCCAAGTCTTGCAGGATTTAGGTCAATCTCCTCTAATTAAAGAGACCAAACCAATAAGCACCTTACTTAAGAAGGACCGTCGTATAAACGAAGACCATCTTGGAAGACTACCAAGCAGGATTTTTTTTTGGCACAATTGCCTAGAAACAAAAGGATAAATCCACTGTTCACTTTTAAAATTTCAACCTCCTTTTATTTCAGATTATCCATGCCAAGAAAAGGCCAGCCTCAGAAACTATTTGGAGTGGAGATCTGTAGGTTGCTCAGCCAGACACTTTTCATTAAAGATGAGAAAATAGATCTTGCTGGCCTGTACATCAACTGATGTTACTCTCCAAACTAGCTGTTGCTTTGAATTCACTGCAGAGACTTCAGATGTCTTTAAAAAAAAATTTTATTCTCTTTCCAGAATGCATCTCAGAGAGCTGTAGAGTTCGGTTTTCTCGTCTATTTTATGCTTGTTTTACAGTGGTAGAATTCTATTCAGATTATTAGTTTCTAAATAAAACCAGGTCAATACCAAACACACTCTGTTCTAATGCACAGCAGCAACATTTTATACTGAATTAGTCCAGATTTCATGAAGGTGCCTCTTTAATTAGAAATTGGAAAAGGGAAGAAAAATATTGTAAAACTCTTGGTCAAGACTCTAAAGCTATATATAAAACAAATGAACAAAAAAACCTCTTCTGCAATTTCTTCATATGGTTACTGGTAGTTTTACATTCTTAAAATACAGATAATGAATAGAAACACTGCAGACTTGTTCTTAACCATAGCGTTAGCATGGGTGTTGGAAGCTAGACTCTCTTTGGCATCTTGTAGATTTTAATAACACTGTTAGTTTCTCAGGAATTAGCCATTTTTCTTAAATCTGGAACTGTTAGCACAGAATCAGGCTATAGTAATTTTACTCACATTGAGTGACATGTTTGAAAGTAATTGTTTCCCAATAATCTCTGCTAGGTCACTGCAAACTGTTAGATTAGCACCCTAAAGAAATATTTACTGGCAATGAAACTTCCATCTTTCATCCACACATTTGTGACACCAATAATAACCACAACATGAAGGATTTTACTTTAAGCAATATCCTTGATTTTCCATGACTTTACAGCTTGTTTAAAATACATGCCTTAAAAATTGGTTTGGGAAGAAATAGGGCCTAGGATAAGAAATATCAAAAATAATAACAAAATAACAGTTGTCTTTGAGGAGGATTAAAGAAATAAACAACAGCTGAGCTCATGAGCCAAAATGTCTGCATATTATATATTTCCACATATGAAATGCCATTAGAAGTCGGAATAAAATTGTACCCTTTAAGGTACAATTAGCAAGGAGTGAGAAGGTTCCAAGGAAAACTCTGGAAACATTGTGAAGAGCTGACGTCCAGCAACAGAACAAAAGACGCTATCATGTTATTTCCTATGCAAACCAAAGAGAAGATGAAAAGAGAGTATCTTGTGTTTAAGAAGCTTAGTTGGATGTCTCAGTCCCCTCTGTACTCTGTGTAAAACCATGCACTAGTTACTCTTTGCGGCCTGGCACCCTGGTCTGTCTGAATCAGAGACTCCGCAAGGGAGGGACTCCTTTGCATGAGGTGTTGGCTTGAGCCATAATGTACTCTACTCACATAAGGATCCTGACTGAGTCTTCTAATGTGATACTTCAAATAATACTGCAAATAATATTTTAACTCCTGTTTTGTTATTAAATGGGCACTGGAGCACTAGAAGTTTTGGTTTTTTTTCAAGAACAATGAAAATTCCAAATTATTTCCTTTACAGTGCTTAGCAATTTCACTCAGATGCTTGAAAAATTTGAAGTCGTTTTGCATCCACAACTAATAATCAGCACAAAATGAAGGGTCTATACTATCTCCTGTTTAATCCTTTTTATTTATTAAATTAATGCTTGTAACTAGAACACAAAGTAGTTTGTTCATGTAAGAATACAGGGGAAAAATAACACAGCAGAAAATAAAATGTTTAGGTTTGATACCTCTGGAGTTGCAGCACATTGTGACTCTATGGTTTTCATAGAGGCATTTAGAAATACAGTCTGTGCAGAAGGTGCCAGTGTGTGAGACAACTCTATGAACAAAAAATAAACACCTCAAATAAAGGCTCACTATGTTAGGGACAAAGGGAGGATTTACAAGAAAACACAACTGAGGGCAGTTAACGCTAATGTGATTGCGCTCATCTCTCAGCAGTACCATACGAAACAGTAGAACAGAATTACAGCAGGGTCAGCTTTGGATCTAAGCTACGGGGCCAAGTAAAACCCCAAATGTATTTGGGCGTATTCTAGCATCACATAGGAAAACTGACCCAAATTGTAACAGCATCTCCTGCTCTGCTCATGGCCACAGGTACAGCTGACGTCTCAGCCACACATAAGGGAAGCAGTGGGGAAAGAACGCGAGATGACAGGTAGCCTCAAGGAATGGAGATTACTATTGCTTCTGCACTAAACTGTCTGAAATAAAGAAGAAATATGTCTTTTTTTTTAAAAAAAAAATCAGGCTATAGAAATACTAGGACACAGTTCTACAGTTAGAGTGACACTGTGACTATATTTGAAACACTGTTGTATAATAAGTTCGAGAGCGATAATGACTCCTAAAATCCATTCTGACTCTGCTTCTCGCAGAGCTGCAGCCCACTCCTTTGCCTACTTGCGCTCTGTCTGGATTCTTATATTAGCAACATCACACATTTCGTTCACACAGCTAAACAAACTCAGTAGGAAGTCAAGAGCAAAGGGATTGTAGGATCACACCCTAAATCCCCAGCATAGAGCTAAGCATCTGCATTTTGGAGAGAAATCAGTGTTTTAAACTGTCTTGGAATAAATTATCCAGACCAGGGTCACCTTACCTGAAGTGAACACTGAAGTGTGAAATCTTCTTTCAAAAATGCTGGACAGAGAGTGAGCAGTAAAGGGTAAAGTAGTATATTTTGTAGTGCCTCATGAGAAAAATATATCTAATCTGGGTATCAGTTCAGCCATGGCAAATAATTTAATCATTTTTGTAAATGATGTTGTAATAAAAGGTCACCAGATCTGTCAGACCCTCAACTGCTTAGGTAAAATTAGATCTGCTTTACTGATGTTAAAAAAAAAATGACATGCATAAAGAGTTAGTCCATTAAAGCCAAACCAAAAATAACAAAATTTGAAAGGAAGGACTTGGGATCCTCCCTGCCAAGAACAGGGATAAGAATTATAAATCCCAAACTAGCAGCATACAAGGGACTAGACTGAAGCCTTCAGCCAAGCTGTCTTGTAGTGCTACAGCAATATAAAACAACTTTAAAATCACCTTAGAGGTTTTTTCCTAGATTACACTGGCCATTTCCACCATGGTTCAGATAAGCCAGTCAAGGGTATGGATATGGTGAAGCATCACTCAGTACCATAAGCTCCAGCAGCAAAAATTCCCCCTGGGACTATTACAAGTATGCTCTGAAGTAGGCTTAAATGATTCTTTTACCTGCACAAAGCACAGATTTGTCCCCTCAGCAGCCCCGGAGCGATCCTGTGGTAAAGAAGGCAAAGTTGATGTTAGTGTGCACCTACCAACGCGCTACCCTGCCGTTACACCTCAAGCTGTGTTTGTGTTGAATGCTGCTGTGGCTGAATGAGCCTTGGCTTGGCTTGCCCTTCGTGCCCAGTGACAACGGGAAAGAAGATCTGTGAGATCTTGGTATCTTTCAGGGAGTAGGGGTTGCCCAGGGAAGGAGAGTTCCTGCACCAGAACTGGAAGTTTTGCTTACTCACGTTTGATGCAAATGTTTTAAAATGATGGAGCAGCCCCAAAAGTTTATTTACCAGAGATAATTCTTAACAAAATCATCGTCATCACTCACAGCTTGTTGTTTACTGATGTGATAAATTGGAGAACCCTATGATAAATGAACACATCAATTTATCAAGCACCTTTGATCACTTCATCTGTGCTTTAAGTGGGAATCCATTATCATAAGGCTCACACTCACAGTCCAAATATCTTAGCATCCAAACTGCAACAAAGAAAACAAGTTGGTTGGTGAGTAACAGAACTGCCTTTGCCTGGCACCTAGGGATTTGCCCTACATACTCCTACAATTTGCCAGTGCAATCATCCCAGTTCTTCCTATTGTATTTTGTAGAATCATCCACCATGTGCCTCAGCATCTCTAGTTCTGCTTCATGTTCTAGTTCTGGTCCCACAAACATTGTTATCCCTGGGTTTATCTTGAAATTCCTCAGTAATGGCTGGGCAAGAGGCGTCATACTTACTGTGGGTGAGCCCAAGGTACACGCACATTTTTGCTAAATCAAAACTATTGTAAGTTTTGTACCCATTAAGGAGGGATAACGCAAGATCCAGTAGAAACCAATGCCTTTGCATGCATGTGGGTGGTCCTGAGCAGGTAGATTTGAACAGCTTCTCATTCTTCAATATAAGTAAGTTCTTTTATTTATTAATATTATTCAGGTTTTTTTTTTAATATAACTTGTAGAGAAAGAAACATCAACAAAGGCACTAGTCATTACAGGAAAGACTACAATTACTATTAATCACTTCTTTACAAAGTGTTTAATTATAATTAACCTCTAAACCACATTTGAAATATTTCTGTAATGTATATAATGCCTGGTATTTGAGATGCTGGGATAATGGAATGGCTGAAACACATTTGTATTGATCTGCATCACTGCTGTCACTTTTGAGTAAATGGGTCATGATAAACCCTTGCTGTCTGCGTGCACACACACAGGAACATATCAGTAGTAGAATGCTAGTCTCTGTAAAGAGGAGGTGTTCCAGGAGAAACGGTGCAGAAATTAAAATTAAGTATGATTTCAATAAAAGAAAAAGAAAGTCATGCTAAGGATCCGCTGCTCCAGATCATAGATCCACAGCATACAGTAAAAGTAAATCAGGGCACAGTACCTACTGCAGGGGTCTTACGACTGAGACAAGCGCTGAGTTGTAAAAGGATGCAACAGTGATCCACAGTTAAGAAAAAACTACATTGTCATGAAAAACCCAGCTAAATTTTAGGTAGCATTTAAGTTAAACCATCGTCTTGTTCTGTGGCATGAGGTGGAACTAAAGTGTTACCTTTAGGTCAGTTTTACATTATTCATTTATTTATTTGTATTTATTTCATAACAAGGAAGGGCATTCACCCAAAGGTCCAGATATGCCTGATAGGAGGTTGAAAAATGAAAATAAAATTGAATTCAGTTACCTCTGTGACAGTTGGCCAATAAAATTTACTCCCTCAATATGTGTGGGTACTTAAATGTTTTGCACCCTCAAAGCTTTCAATATTAAGTTGATAAAGACAGAATGTGACACAACTGTTCCTTTTATGTGTTAGTGGGTTTGCAATTACTCCCGAGTCTCCAAGGACGCAGCCTGATAGATGATGTTTCAGGGAAACAAAATACAAGTTTTGTTGCTCTCAGCACCTTTTTGCATAATAACGAGACTGGGCAGAGGGAAGGTTACGCTCAAATATCAGTGTACAAGGCTTGCCTCTGGGCTGCTCTGCGGGAAACCTGAGCCCGTAACACTACAGTGTTTGTTACTGGAAAAATAAGAGAGAGTCATTGGAAAGATGCTTTAAAAATGACCAGCTCTTTGTAATATATGCTTTCTAATTTAGTTTGGCAAAAGTGGCTTGTAACAGTGTGAGCACACATTAAAGCAGCAGCAATTAGGCAACTAAACAACCATGACAGCTTTTAGTAAATGGGTTAGCTTTTAATTTTGAAATGGCAGGTCCCACTGAGAACAATATTCTAGACCTGTAATTTTGTAGAATGTGACGATGTGCTGTTGGCAATTAATTAAAAATTTCTCTCCTTTTTTTTTTTTTCCTGAGGAGACATAGGGCAGTGGTCACCTGTTTGCAGAGTTCGCTGTGTGATTAACACCACTGCCTCCAAAACAGTGTGCAACATACCAAGTACAAATTGAAAATTCTGTTCAGCTTCGCCTGCAGTCCCTTTGCAAAGTGGGAACTTGAGGTGTCCTGCAGCCGCCATGGGAAAAGCCCCTGGGCTGGGCTTAACTGGGCTGTACGACTGAAGATCCTGGCAATCTCCCTCTGACTGTGCCAGCTCGTGCTCTTCAAAGCTCTGACACTTCCTTCTTATTTTCTCTATGTAACTTGAAGGCACTAGGGAAAAAAAAAAAGCCACCACTACTTTTTTTTTTTAGGAAAAATCGTATCTGAAGGTGGGTCTGGTGAGCGTGGCAGGGCACCAGAAGGAAGGAATGATGGAATTTACCCTTGGCTCCATCCCGCTCCTGGTTTGTGTCTTTGGGCACATCCCTTAATATCTGCCCCCCCTTCAGCTTACCCTGCTGCTTACTTTCTCCACACAATGTGCAAACTTCGTCATTACAGTAGTGGGGTCTGCGAGTATATTACACAATCATCGGTAATTGTGGGATTTTAAGCTCCATCTGGGTTTCTATGAATGGTCTATAGAGGAAATGTGAATTTCAATTTCCCCTCCAGGGACCTGACTGACTTTTAACTTTGATAATCAACGAGCAGTCACGTTAAAAGGTTTCGACTCTTTTCCTCCTCTTTCCAAACTATCAGTAAGGATTTTAACCATCTACTTAACAGAAATCCATTAGCTCAACTCCATCAGAATTTCCAACAGAAATGCCAGAGGCAGGGATCCGCAGCGGGTCACGGTAAACAAACATTCCTGCCCTTGTGCCATGGCTCTTGCAGCACTGACGAGGCACATCCGGTGCTGTTGCCCTGTCATCGGGATGATCCAAAAACAACTTACTGACCCAGAAAAACAGCGTCCTTAAACTAGAAGGCCTGCACCTCACAAAACAACAGGATTTCCAGAAAACAGCAACAACATTTTTTTCCCTCAGTACCTTTTCCTGGCATGAAGCCAGCCTAGCACTTCTGTGGATAAATTCCAGCATTTGAGTGGTTCCAGTAAACACGATGGGGATACTCGTGCATCTGAAGCTACACGAGTAGGTAGAGTCTGTACGGGATCAGGCCCACAGAAAGGAGGAGCAGGCCACCCTGACATTCATTAGACAGGTTTAATACGTTCCTGGACTGTGGGAAGAAACATCTTAACATTTAGAAACTCCTCCAAAAGAGAGACAGAGATAATTAAGTTAAAGAAGAATTACGAGGGGGAAACTCAGCTGGGTGCAAAGATAAATCCCAGTGATTTCAGCCTTGCTGTTCTGAAACATGGACCAGGATGAAGTGAACTACAGAGCTGAGAAATCCATCTCAGCAACTACCAGGAAGCTTGTTTGCTAAAAATACAGATCAAACATGGCTTTTATCGCTCAGCTCTATCATCATGTGCAGTTAATGGTAAATATATTTGCCTCTAATGTTTTTAGCACCAAACTGAGCTAAAGTGCTACTGCTGCTCTCACTTGGCGTCCTCAATAAATGTAATGGAGCAAATCTCGTAATTGCTTTCTGATCTAACCTACTTAGAGATTATTTATCATTCTGCTTTTAAAATTCAGATATTCAGATGATCTGAATTGCTGCAAATTATCCAAAATGTCATTTCTCTACCAACATTATCAACGATTGCCTATGATCCCAATACATAAACTGTGCAGTATTGGAAAAATGAGATTAACACATAGAGGATAGGCTAGTCTGATTTGGCTATTTCCTACACATACCATGATGCTTGGAAATAATTTATTGCACTGTTAGAAAAAAAAAAGTTCAGCTTTAAATATAAAAACAAATCAGTGCTGGAGTTTCCAGCAACACAGTAAATTTCATATATGAAGAATGCTTGTCTGTGCGGTAGCATTTCTCCTTTTCTTTCCCATTTTACTGCATTAGACTGATATGAATTCATATAACAAACCGCCTGGAACTTCTGAATTGAGCAATTTCACCACCAGTGCAAATTATCCAAACCAATTTTTAACCAGTATGTTGTAACATATATTACACATATTGTAACAAAAGGAGAAATAAAACCTTTAAAATACGATAAAATGAAACCTGGTAAAATGAATAATAATAATATAAGCTGAATATTAAATGAGTAACAGTAAAAGAACTCCAGTCTTGTGCAAACCTAGTTATAATTAGTATGCATCTGTTGATCCTCCTGTTACAGATTTAAGTGTTAACTTGGAAGAAATGATCTCTACGTCAATGTAAGATTAAGCAGGTTTTTCCCTATATGCAGGAGAGAAAAGTAAGCAATACAAACAACAAAATATAACTGATTCCTAGAAAACTCTCCACCATATTACAACTACAGACCAATAAAACTCACACATGCAAAAACTTCATCTGCTTTAGAAATAAATTGGAATTGAGTTTGACTTTTTGTTTTTAATATCTCCTCTAGGCAATGCTGGAGAAGTGTTCTGATAACGTATGGCAGAACTTGTTTAAATTTCCCCAACTTGATAAACACTTAAACACACAATTCAGAAGTAACACTTAAATATGGAAAAGGTAGCTGGCACTTCTTACAGCCAAGAAAAGAAAAGAAAAAGAAAGGAGGAGATGTGGTGTAGAAACTTTCTTTTCTACGCCTCAATCTGTGAGCCACATCCTGTAAAAATAAATCCACTCCACTACACAATTTCCAGACTGAACTACCTTGCAGCTGCTGTATTAATTTTTCTTGAAATAACTGAGAAGCAGTCTAGCCCCCTTAACTAAAATCCAATGCTTGATTTACTCTTTATTTAAATAGCAGATACTCATCAAATGTCACGTATTGATCAGCATATGCACTGATATCTACACTTACTTAAATGTTTTTCATTTTTTTCTGTGTCACAGTGTCTCACACCAGTTAAGTAGGGAGGAGCGCATGCCTGAAGGACTGTAATTAGATCAGTTCGTGGAGGTTGTAGACCGTGTTAGGTGGTTTTTATTGCTAACAGGAAAGGAACTAGAAACCCACTGAATCCTTAGACATGATCGCTTCAGAATAAATTATTCTTGCAGCCTTTGTTCTCCATTTCTGCTGAATAGGTTGATGATCAGTTTTCTGTCACTGATAGAAGCATCTATTCTAAAACCTCTCTTATCTTCAAAGGAAAACAAATCAAGTAGAAATCAGAACATTCTGAGTGATTGGAATTTGATGTTTTCTGTGGTAAAACAGTTGTTATTCACTGTAGCAGTGCATTTCCAAGAGCAATTCAAAGAAACTGGCTAACTCTCTTCATTAAATGCAGCGGATGATGTGTAGGTAGTGCAAGAGGTCCAGTTTTGGAAAGCAGCTGAGTAGGAAAAATGCAGATGCAATTTGTGGACCTGAAATTGCACATGCAAGTTTGGAATTAAAGATTAGATTCTTCTTTCAGGGTAGATGGAAGAAAAATCTGTTGATCCTTGATTTGTCCTAGGTACAAATTTATGGAGATCAAGAATCACTTGCAGCTCAGGAAACAGCTGCTTGGCATGTAACCGCTCTCGGTTGCGGCTGAAGCAGCACGTGTTACTGGGCCTTGGAGCACGGTTTTGGATGAGCTAGGTTGGCAAATCTTCTACATGGGTTAAAACTTTCAGCTGAAAAGAGGCTTTCAGTAAAAGGTTAAGTCAGACATTTGCAGCAGGGAGTTTGATCAAATCCATATTCCTTTATGTTGCAACAGTTCAGGGATGCTTACCCATCTGGTGCTGCTTTTCATCAGGGAAGGCTGTAGCAAACAACTGAAGGACACTGAATTCTTAACACTCTGCAGGTCTTTTGCAAAATCCAGCAATCTATCCAAAAGAGTTTATACAGGAAAACAGAAACTGCAGACCATCAATGTTTACATTTTTAAGAAAAAAAAAAACAAAAAAAACCCCTTTTTTTTTTTCCCCCTGAGAAAAGCTTGAAAAGAAGAAGAATAATAGTTTTAATTCTAGTGTACCACCTTTCACAGTACGTAACACTCATAAAAGCTATGTTGGCAGAACAGCATCCATGTAGCAAAACCCAGCGGGGTAAAGTTAGGCTGTTTGTATAAATAGTCTTGCTTGCGCCCATAAGGTGTAATATTGTCCTTACTTCAGTCAGCACTTTGATTTCCATAATGGGAATGAAATCGCAGCATTTATGCAAGTCAGGGTCCAGAACACCAGGCTGGGAATTGAGAAACTGAAGAACACAATTAGGGGTGAGCTGCCTGCATGCAGGGAGTCTGCGGCAGGAGCAGAAGCACATCCAGGGACACCAGTGCAGCTGAACTGGGCAAAACCGAAACTTTCATTTTTCCCTTCTACCACTCCCTTCTTTGCTTCATACTGCTCTTCAGAACTGCAAAGCCTATATACTCCATAGACTTGAACATGGTTTCAATCCAGATATTGAAAAAGGCAAACACCTTGTGAAAAAATTAGCATACAGTCATATAATGAATTGTGGCATTTTTCTGCAAGAGGGAGAATGTCCAAAGTGAGATTGTATTAACATTTTTATGCTAGCATTTCCTAACTTTAGCAAAACTATTTTTGACACTCTTCATAATATTATTCTAATGTAATAATGCCACAGGTTTAGAAAATAAGTAATCTAGGGAAAACAAAAATCTCAGCACATGGGACTGAAGTCTGTATATTTCATCATTACCTTTGGATCTGCTTAAAAACGTCAGAAACTTTGGGTTTTTTGCTGTCTTTTATTGCAGTTTAGCATCACCATCTCAACAGCAAGCTCTCCATAGGCCAAAAGCTTTGTCAGGCTTTCATGAAGTACTGAAAGGTTTGCGTGACCTCTTGTTAACCTGTTTTCATGGCCTCTCTGCCTCCTCAGAAGTCTCATGGGACCAAGCAGTTGCAAGAAAAATTCAAAATAAGGTAGTTAGGCAACTAAAGGCTACTGCTCACAATAATTAGTACCAAAAGTGATACAAGACTTGAAAAATCAGGCAATTAATAAAAGTCCTTTGGGGAAATTTTTACCCAGTTAAAAGTTCACACTTGGACTGGCAAACATCTTAACTCAACTTCTTTTAGTCTTTCCTAAACTCGTTATGGATAACAAGTCAGGACAGCGATCCTCTCGCCACTGATGCCTTGTCAAAGTTTTGATTCGTTTGCTGCTGAAGTCAGTGGAGGCTTTTCACAAATACTTATGTGTTCAAAGCTACAATACTAACTCAAGTTTGCTTCCTGGTACAATTTATTTCCCCTTTTCCTGCACTTTATTCTATTTGGTGTGTATTTTAGCTACAATCTGCCAAAGCTATAAGTTAAAAAAGAAACCTATCCTCTAGTGAAGCTGCGTGCCTTAGACATTCTTAAATGTATAAGGTTTGGCTTTGTACAAAAAGAAGAGGTTTTTAATGAAGTTTGTTTCTCTGAAGTATTTTGCAGTCCTCCAAGTTACACCCTGAAATCTATTAATATTGTGGTTACAACAGAATTCTTAGGAAGTGATCTATGCTCTTGCCAATAGCAGAGACTCGTGAGACTCAAACTGTAATTCAGAATATTTGAAAAGATCACAACTTCTGAAGCAAGGATCTTCTGGTGGCCTTTAAAACCATATTCTCCCTCAACTACTCACTCAAAGGTCCAGTGATGCCATTCTCATCCACACCTTCTTCTACGGATGGTCTCACTCTGGAGGCTGCCCATGGTGAGAGAAGACAGCAGAACAGAATATCATGCAGCTCCAAGCTGCTGGTGTCCTATTGAAGTATTTTTGTGATGGCTTTACTCAGCCTACAACACGCCAAGCCCTAAAAAATCTGAATCTTTTTATTTTATATCATTTGTATGGAGGAGATAAATTGTATTCTGGACCCCTATTGTTGCTTGCTGGAAAATCAGTGCCTAGAAAAAGAAACCCTGAAAAATATAGTTTCAGAGGTGTTTCTGCTGACAGAGGTGGAAGAAGCAGCATTGGTTATTTCTTTTCCAAGGACACCAAATGCTTAAGAAACTTCCAGGGCAGTTGGAGAGCTATATAAAATACTCACAAATTCAGGGAAGCTCAGTCCACATGCCCCTTTACATACTATAAGATAAACAGTGTTTAGCGGTAGGAAAAAGCTTACCTCAAAAACCTGCAAACTAGAATATACGCTCCACAATCCATATTGCTCAAACTGCAATACAACATGTGGGCACAGAGATTACCACTATTCCTGAAAGGACTACGTGTACAAATGAATAACCTGAGCTCCAGACATGAAAAGAGTACAAAAGATGCAAATCACCAAGATTAAGAACATTAGTTAGTCGCTGGTTGCCAGGGGGTAGGAAAATACCCTCCGAAAGAACAGATAATTTTCCTTAGTGGAGCTGTTGCATCTCTGTGAAACGTTATCATTGACCCGTATTGAACAGAAAAATCTTGAATTAAGTGAGTGCCTAGTGGGATGCAGGATTTCTCATCATCGTACCTGTGCATATGTTTGACCAAGGGATACTGGAAGCTGAAAATCAACCACTTAACAGGGAGCCCTTGCTGCGTGCATTCTGAATGCAGTGTAATTAATACTATATCTTCATTTTAACTGAGCTTTCCCTGTTTTGGCTCTAAGCATCGCTATTGCCTATGAGTAAAGTCCAAACTTATCTGCTGGAAAAGCTAATACAGGAATGATGCTTGCTTGTAAATAAATGTAGATACTAACCTTCTAATACCGCAATGACTCAGAGACGATACAGCTTGTTACAATATTTGTTATTTAAGAGACTACTAGGACTAAAAAAAGACTAAATTTTGTTGTGTTTGATGTAAAAAAAAAAAAAATCACAAACAAATCCCACTGAGCCTGTTTTGCAAACATGCTGAATTTATGAGGATGAAAGGCAAGTCAGAAAAAGGTCATGCCTATTAATTTCAATCCTTGTGCAAAACCAGCATATTCTATCCATGCCTAGTAAGATTTGTGGCATTTGGGTAAATACATTTGTATTCCTTTAGTGCTATTAATAGTATCCATGCTCTGCATTGCTAAGTATGTTTTAAATGGTGTCTTTTGCAATTCTGATATAGAATCATAGAATGGTTTGGGTTATATATACTTCAGTTAAATGCAAGCGCGATACTATAGGCCTATAATTTACTATTTCCATCACATTAGCACCTTCTCACTTGGTGAAATCCTGTATGCTCTGTAAGATCTGTTAATAGGATTGCACAGTTTTGTGCTTTCTACTATGAATTTTTGCCTTGACATTGTAATAATCTGGCAATGTCTTGTGATGTTTGGCAGTGCACAACTAGAACTGAATGGGCAAGGTTTCAGAAGAGCGGGACTTCCCCATCCCATTAGCATTGCTCTTTGTGGCTCATGTTCTCAGCCACATGATGGAAGGATGCTCTTCTCTTCCCACTGACATCCCTTTTTACATCATGTCTATATTTAGGCCCACAATGAAAAGCATTTCCTTCTCATACAGGAAGAAAAAAAGTCTTCTTTCATCTCAGAATAAAACCAAGTCCCTTGTAGGCTTCTCTGTGAATGCAAAAAGAAGAGAAAGCCCAGCACAGGACAATCTACTATCAGCATGCTCATCTAAAGAGCATGGAAACCAGGGTTCAACTTTCATGTCAGTCACAAAGAGAGGAGAGTGTCTGGCCACTAAATGCAGAATATTTTCCCTCTGCATTTCCTCACTGGTTTTGGCAAGAAATCAGTCCTGGGTCTAAGATAACTTGTTACGTAGAGATAAAGCGAGTTTCATGCTTGTGGCAGTGGGGCAGCTGTGGAAGGACACAAGAAGATGCATGTGGGACAAGTGTGGGGACTCCTGAACCTATAAGGTAACAGTTTGGCAAATATCTTCAAGGTTTATAACTGTGTTGTAATTAGTGAAAGCACCACAACAAGGTCCTGCCAGCAATGGAATAAAGAAAGTGGGGGTGTGAGAAGCATAAATAATTTATAAGGGCTGTGTAGCAGCTCTGTGCCATGAGAAGCTCTTTGACTTTTATTGTATATAGCAAGGCATGGATTTGTCATCTCACTTTCACTGCCAAGTTCATTGCTGATGAGGTAAGTGCCTGATTGCTCAGCAGAAAAGCAAGAGTTTGTGTGACAGGATGGAAGGCAGATACAGTCTGGCTGGGAAGGAACTCAAAGATAAGATTAAAAGGTAATTAAGAATGGTTGTACAACACTAATCTTTTAAGTGGGCACGGATGAGTCAGTTTTCCTTGGTTTTGTTTACACTATGTGCAAAATATTGATGAGGACTGTTTTTCTGCTTTGCCTGCATCAGTATTCAATAACAAAGACTATGTGAGTAAATGAAGGTGAAATAAGAACTTATACAGTAGCTGACAGGACTGTATTTCGATGCTGCAGACAATGTATACAATGTAATGGATGTTTTGTGGCTAGGGAACTTAATTGTTATCACGGGAAGAAGGGGCTGAATGAAGCACTATAATGAAAATTTGAACACTAATTGCAAACCTCCCTGACGTAATAGTATCAACAGCAATCTTCTGTTCTCTCTTAATTTACTAAACACCAAAATAGCATTCATTAGTTAGGAATTTCATCCTACTAGCGGTACAATCAGAGAGCAATTTTACTTGTGTGAGTACCTTCATGGAATTTCAAAGTCATATTCTTCTGTGTTTGCAGAATTGGGTACTAGACGCAGTATACCAGTCTGGGTATAATACCCTGCTCCTATAAAAAACAGATTCCCTACCAATGTCCTAAAGACAGCCTCCCAAGATCAAAACCAGCTTAGTTCTGCTGAAGAAAAATCTATACGCATCTGGATCCAGAACTGTTTATGTCAGTATCTCATTTTGTATTGAATTTTTCAGAATGAGCTTGCAACTATTTACAGGTTCTTAGTTCAGGTCTGGAGGGAAGGATGGGAATTGGCAAGACTGTGACTGGTTTGGGTCTACATTTATAAATCTAAAGTGATTAAGAATTAATCATTATTACATTTTTTGTAGCTTTACCAACTGGTACAGGTGGAAGCGTCTGTCCCATGAGTGAATCTGCATTCAAATCAATCACTTTTCACAGAGATTACTTCCCTTCCACAATCCCTCAACCACATATCATCACTCCTCTCATGAGCTGCAACCGTATTAATTCATGCCACATAGACCTACTCAAAGGTGCACATATTTACACATACTTTTAAATTCTTCTGAAGTAAATGCATATACTGACAGGAAATTATAATCTAATAGCTCATTTGCAAATGAATAAATCTGTTGCTGGTGCTTCATCAAGGAAAGCAGGCGTGTGCCCTAAACACAGTAGCTGAGATTGATGCTGATTAAGGACTACAGCTGGGGTCAAACTTGGGAGAGGAAAAGTTCTCTCACTGAAGATACTCTACATGTAGCTACTAGTAAAGGTACTTTGATTTGTGCCTCCGGTTCATTTTCTGGCGATACACTTTGTGACTGCCAGTTGTTCTCCTCGAAGAGAATTTCAGTTCTGCAGTATGCAGAACGGAAAATGAATCCTCAGTTACACTGTCATGCCCTCCGCGAAACACACCTTTCTAACAGCATGCCTCGGGCTTCACTAGTAATTGTATTTGACACTGTTGTGAATACATAAATTCTAGAGCCAAGGCTGTGAAGAATATCAGGTATGAAATACAGGCACTCTTTCCAACCCCAGCTTTTGTGCAAAGGTTAGTTCTCACAAAGTGCACCTCCATCCTCTGTTCTGTTGGAGCTGCTAACAAAGTGCACAGGAGAGGAACGGGACACACATCATTGTGAAATGCAGACCTTAGCTGCAGGAGTGAGGTCCAATGCAGAACTCGGGGGTTGTGGTGCCTGCCAGTTTGGGAGCTTTACTCAAGGCCTCTGTGCCTTGCTGTACTTAAAGAAAGAATTAGCATTTGCATTAAAACGGTCTTTTTCATTAAATCAATGAACCTGTAAGATAGGATTTAGCATGAAGACTCTTCTATAACAGAACTACTTCAATAGGTTGTGCTTCTCTGAAAAATAATTTTTCAAGGGGAAAAGATCATTTTAATTACATTTATTTCAAGTTTTCTCTGGAGTATTTTATACTTCCTGGCCTTAATACTATGCTGGGTTTTTTTCCCCAGTTTTTTCTTTTTTTTTTTTTCTTGTTGTTTTCTGTAGTTGCTACTGTCACTTTTGCTTCAACAATGAAGAAGAACAAGGAAGAACAAGGCAAATCAGCAAAAGTGAGCCAAGGAATCTGGCTTTTAATCTGGTTTAGTAGTACACATCTGGTAAACCTAAAGACCCGAAATTGTTCAATTAAATTGCTTTGGCTTCTTAACTATGATGATTTTATAATACATATTAGTCTGTTCAACTTTGTGACCAAAATGAAGAAAACAGCCTTATTTTTGTTAAGACATTAGTTTTGGTTTTTTTTAGTCATTGTAATGTAAATGTATATACATGCTCTCCTTGTAACTTCCATAAACTTCTTACTCCAAAACTGTACCCTATCAAATTTGACAGAGCTATCCTGAATGAGTAAGTTCACTGGAATTTTGCCAAAGCAGGTAGTGGAAAGATATCAAGTTAACAGAAGCAGCAGTGAGATGGCATTCACTGCAGGGTGAACGTGCCTCGGAGACAGCAGAAGACCTGCTCAGGAGAGGGGCCTGGAGGAGCCTTTGCCGGACGGCAGAGCTCAGCGGTACCCCGCAGATCGGGCAGATCTCTGCGGGGTGAGCACGGGGTTGTCACTGGAATACGGAGTCCAGTGGGTGGATGAATCATCTCGCTTTGAACTGTCTAATCAACAAGATGATTGAGACGTGGGGAGCCATCACACATCTGAAGTTACAGATGATTTAAGGCTGGAAGGAACGGAGCGAGAGAGCAGGGAGGCACAGTCCTTCCCGGAGGGTGCTCTGCCTGCCTGTTTCCAGTACAAACCATGAGCAGACCCAAATAAAAAAAAGATTGGGAGGAAATTATCAAAAGATTTAACAACTAGATACCATCTTCACAGAGAATTCGGAGCTTGATTGTCAAGACTTTCAGTGAGAGATCTATATCTCTATGCACCTATTATCAGTTTTCAAAAACACCAGAAGCCATTAATTGTCAATGTAATTTAGCCTTCTAAATCACTACAACATTAAAAAAAAAAAATCTAATTTATTTTCTCTCCACTCACCTCATCACTCCTCACTTTCAGCCCAAGATGCAGGTAAGAGAGTGACTGACAAGTTTTCAAGTCAGCTAGGAGCAGGCAAATTAACAGTTATCCACTCAGCACCTCTAATTTACTATTTCATTAGAAATGATGGTAATTTGATACACAATAATCCTGAAAATAGCTTGCTCAAAATCCCCTGAGAAAACCTGGGAGAAACGGTTCTGTCAGGTAAATTAAATATGGGGAAGTAAGAGGATGTTATTTTACCTACTGCAAATCAATCATAGGTGCTGTTTAAAAGGTCATTTGTATGTAAGTGGAAATTTTTTAATGTCCCTGTTTAAAGGCACTAACTGTTATAGGCAGAAGCATAAATCCATAAAACTCTTGAATACTAGAAAAAAATGCTCAGAGGCTTGTCTGTAAGAACCAATTACCTGCTGATTCACAAAATTTCATGAATTATTAAAGAAAATCAAAGATTGATGGGATCTACTTTTACCCATTTGAATTGGCAATAAAAGTATACAGTTTCCCTTTCCAGGAATATTTCAGAACTTGAATTTTTAAAGTGATTTGGCTCTGAAGTGAGATATGCCTGGAAGAGCATGCCTTATTTGCTGTAATACAGTTTAATTGCAATAATATATATAGAAAATGTTATTTACCATGAATAAAAATAATATTTTTTTTGGTGAAGAATAGCATTGTATATTATCAATGATGCCTACGTTTAACAAAAAGCAGTAGAGATAGCTACTCCGCTGTTTCATTTTAATTGTGCAATAAAATATTAATTAGTATGGAGCACAAACTTTGACCAGAACAGTGAAGTGAGGAGACCACATGCAAATTTATAGCCTGGATACTGAATATGCACCAGTACAAATTTCTTCAAACATATTCTTGTCTTTCTTATGGAGTGACCTGAACTTATGACCAGTATCTTGCTAGCCTCATAAGACAGTGAATTCCTTCAAGGCCAGATAGAGACAAGTCATATAAAACTATGAATTTCAATCTATATTTGAATACGTTGTACATATTCACACACTCATGGCAGTTGAAATCTCGCTGAGGAGCACAGAACTGCTAAAGTTTCTGAACTCAGAAAGGTACAGATTTGTCCAATACGGATGCTCACCGCAAGCTAAGACTGCACATGTTCTTTACTCTGGTCCCTGATCGATTATCTGAACTATACAGAGACATGTTGTCTTCTGCCCCATGTGTGTTGGCATATAAAGGGGATCTGCACAAAATAGTGCAGTTTAGTTTTCAACAACCTGGTTAACAAGCAAGAGATGATACTGAGGTGACTCCAAGCCATGGTTTGAAATCTTGATAGCGTGTATTCTTCTCCCAAGTAGACAAAAAGAGAAAGGACTTACCTTTGCAGAACAATGTTCCCAATGGTTGGGGACTTCAATAGCTGACAGTCCAATCACACGGCTCTGCTCTTACTTCTTGGCCCTGTTGAATCCCAAGTGGAAAAGGTGTGTTGAGTTACAAAGCCATGATCTTTATGTATGATAAAAACCCAGTTCCTAATGCTTTCAACCAATACAGTAAAGCATTCTACCCCACCTTCTCTTGTAGATGTAGTATCTGGGCCACATATAAACACAGATATAGAGATCAACCACGGTATACAGACCTGCTAAAGAGTTAATATAATGAAATCTACTTCTTTATTTTCCTTGTATTATAAACTGTAGCATTAAGTAGTTTTCTGTCTGAGTGTAGGGAAGATGTAGCAGATTGCTCTCTATCATCAGCAAGAATTGTTTTAGATAAGTCTGAGAGACAAAGATTATTAACTCAGTCCGTGCTTACCTACAATACTGAAAAATGGCTCCTTTACTCCTCTCCTGCTGGAGGTCCCGTCTCAGCTCTGCATCACTGATTCCCAGTCTCCAAGCAAGGATGCCACATGTGGATTGTATACCTGGCTGTTAGAAAAAGGAGCCTTAGGAACTACTGCAGCATAAGATAATTATAAGAATAATCATCTGCGATTTCCCAAGATTTCTTAGGTCTGCCTGTGTTACCCAGATTCACAATGTTTTGCAAAATCTTGAAAGAAAATATGCAAGTACTTGCAAGACAATTTAATGAAGTATTAAAAGCAGTAATTCAAGATGCCGATAGGAAGGGTGTTAACATTTCAGACGGAGTAACCAGCTAGCTAATCTGTCTGCCTTTTTTCCTTGGAGATAAAAGACCCAGTACATTCATCTCCCTGTTAAAACCATTACTAAAACTTGAAACCATTATGAAAACTTCTGGTAACCTATATAAAAGAAGATGGCTCACAGTCTTCGCAATAACTGTCATTACTCATTAATGTCTACACACTACTCCAAGGACTTTGATACTTTTCTTTCTATTGAGCTCATTCAAAAACCTTAGATAGTTTCTTGAGATCAGCTAAATGTCCTTTCTATAGCAACTGCTTTTCTTTATTACAACTCACTCCCATCTTGTCTCATCTTCTGTCTGAATTAGATCCCACCGTTTTATGCATCACTGTGATTTAGACTTTCCATTCCATGGTTTTGCTTTTAGTTTTTGTAAAAACCCTTCCTTTAGCAGCATCTTAGTTTTCCTTTTGATTCATTTCCTTGCCCTTTCCCTGCAAGTAACTTTTTTTTTTTTTCTTCTCCCCTCTTATCAACTAAGCCTCTGTCTCTCTGAAGGGTCAGAGACACTGCCTTGCTCTGTGTGCGCAATCCTAGCTGACATTAGTGTGAATCCCATGTGCAAGTCTCAGGGTTGGAGATACTTCAGAAGGGCAAAACCTTTAGCCACTTGCCAAATGTTGTGCCTAAATTAAAGACTTACTGAAGGAGAAACAAACAGAAGAGACTTAACTTGGTTAAAATAATAAGATAAAATAAAACATACACTAATCTCCACATACTTATTTGAGAGGAAGAAAACATGAGTAAATGCAAAATTTGTGTCCCTGAACTCAAAACAGCTCCCTCTTCATGAGGGCAAAAGTGTACTTTCTCTCTTCCTGATATATAGTAAAAATTGTCATAGACTAAGAAATTTGCACTTAAACTTCAGAGATCTTTAAATTTAAGTTAGTTAAGTTTAAATGTAAGTTAAATTTAAACAGAAAATTTCAGCTACCCTGGATGAAGTGAGCCTTTGGCAGGACCCTGGCATGACAGAAGTATCCAGTCTAAGACATGACATGGCTCTGAGAAGGATTCTTTAAAGCTGTTTTTAGTCCAATAAGGAAAATTTCCTCTTCTAGTTCACCTCTGGCTCTACTGTTCAGCTTTTTGGGCTCCACATGGGGTTCAACTAGGACAGTGTGGAAAAAAGTCCAATGGAGGAGTACGGCAACGTGTAAAGATAGAGGAAGAGCTATAAAATCCTCCAGTGAACTCCAGTGTAGCCAGGAAATTACAAAAGTTCTGAATAGGAGGTGATACGCCAGGACCCTCACAGCAATCTTGGCTTATTAAAGAATGGATTGACAGAAAAAAAAAAATAGAACAAGACGTTCTCTGATATCCAAGCATTGCATATCACAGAGCTATCCTTCACAAAGTATTCTGCATCTTATTAATGTTTATAAGAAGAAGAGGAACCAAACTTTCTCCTTTTATTGTACTTTCCTAATAGCATGCAGAATAATCAAAATACACAAAGACACGCTGTCGTCTTAGTGCCCTAAAAGCATCATTTAGTGCATACATTTCCTTGCTACATCCCTACTTCGCTGAGTGCCAGGACAAGGAGTCTCTGTTGTGTCTGATTTCAGAGTTAGCTTCAAGCTTCTTTTTCAGAGAATTATATTATTTTGGATGGTTAGCATTATTGTCAGCATAAAGCCTTATAATAAAGGCTACTTAACCATCTATTTCAGCAGATACAAAGGTACTGTAAATCAGACGGCAAGATGTGAAACAGATTGAAACTTGAGATTGAAACTCAACACTTGAGCCTACCATCTCTTGCACTTGGCAAGGCATATATTCAATCTGTTCCTCTACAGCGGAAAATTGGAAAGATGTTGAACAATGTGAAGCCATTTAGCTTGATCTGAACGCTTTAGAAACATAGTGGGGCCAAAGTAACCGAACTCCGACCATTAAACAAGAAAGCACTGATATACTTTCAGTTAATGGAAAAGTTGGAAACTGCTGCTTGTAGATACGTTCTTTACTGAAATGTCATTTGATTTTTTGATAGCTATGTAAACCAAGAAATGCCTTTGAAAACTCATTAGAATTATTATAATTCCAATTTTATTTTGTTCCACTTTTACATCTCTAATTACTTTGCACAGATTCTTTAAACAGATGAGCACAGAAACTCAACCTGAATGGGAGGCTACCTGCTTCATAATAATTGTGCAGTACCCTGTCTCTTTCTTTTTTAAGCAACAGCACTGTGCTTTGGGAGGAAGCAGGGAAGCTTTTTTTTTTGGCATTGCAGCATTGTGAACACTATCACATTCAGATTTCTTTGAATTAAATCTTTCTCTTTTTCTCTTCTTCTTTTATATGCAAGCTGCTTCCTACCTAAGAACTACAGCGAGGGGCAAATATGAAATTACATTTTAGTCTTTCTTATTTTTAATTTCAGTTTGCAGGTAGAAAAGTAACATGAAACATAACATTTCAGTAACAGCACCAAAAGCACTAATGACCTATCTTTTAATTTTCTACACTGTTTTTCTTTTGTATGCCTAAATACCTTCATATACATAATTTTATTCTGTCTTGCACACAAGAATCACCAATGTAGCATTTGACATCAGTAAGGTATTCAGATCCTAAGCTACTCAAATTCTGTTTGCACCAAAGGAAAAAGCTATTACGCTTACTTCAGCAGAAGGATTCACGTCACCGTTCCCAACAAGAATTGGTGGCCATGCTTAGTGGGAAACTTTATCTTAGTCTGTAGTACTGGCAGGGGACAGAAATGCTGACAGCATTAATGTGAAATCAGAGTCCTGTACTGAAACAATTTATGCGGTTTCCAGTACTGAAAGCAAAAAAAAAGTTAGCAGTTTGGTGTATATACAGGTTTTGAATGTCAAAGAAAATTAAATAGGCAACAAAAGGTGTTGGATAGCAGGACCCACATCGGCTATTGGCCACTTCAAAGGTGTAAGGATAAAGAGGTTGGTGCTTATGTATTATGTCTGCTAGAGCTTCGTGAATGTAGCACTTGATGGAAAGGCAGCTAGAATGAAGGAAATTATCCACAGACTCAGTCCTGCAAATGCTTGTGTGTATGGGCTCCACAATATTTTACACAAAACCAAAGGTACCTGCGTTTATGATTACAGAAAGAAGCTTGGCATTTATATATTGATCAAAACATCAGCAGTTACAATAAACAGTTAATGAGTTCATTAAGCCCTGTGCTGCTCTTCATACAGAACATTCCTGCAACAGGAGAGAGGAGCTCTGTCCTACTGTGAAACTTCTAAGGCAGGAAATGTGTGATGTAGGTAAGCAAGAGTAAATTAATTACACTAGATGCTTTTGGTATGCAGGCAGAGGATATTGGTTTAGGTGTTTGCTCACAGCAGGCAAGCAGTGGGCTGTTGGCTTGATGCAGAAATTACTAAAGGATACTGCATATCCTTTCCTTTGCTGGAGATCAAACTACATTTTAAAGATTATTTTAATGTTCATTTGTTTGCATTTCCTTGCACTATCTAGATGCATTTTAGGACCTAGTTGTAGCCTCGCATTCATTAATGCAAAAAAAAAAAAAAAGAGTAACTCTGCAAAATGTCAAGTCTACAAAAGGAATAAAAATAAATGCTATTAAGTGGAGAGCAAGAATTCATTCTTTTCTGGAGCAGTATAGGGTCTTAGACAAAAAAAGAATCACAGGGTGAAGCTGAGATGAGGCTGCAGAGGTATTTTTAAAGGAGCACTCTTCTGAGAGTGCACGTTGCCCAGTGACTCTGAGGCACTGGGACAGAGACTGAGGAAGGGCTAAGAACAGAACAAGTTTCTCTCTGTGGCATGAGTCCTTCTTGGAATGAATGAGTGTAGCACAAAAGATCACAAAAAATTTCTAATCACATTCTGCCATCTGGGAAAAGAAATCCTTCCACCACATCTAAAGCCAATGACTGTGCCGTACACTGGCAACAAAGACCAAGGCCTTAATGTAAACTGAAAGTAGTAAGCATTGCTGTTCAAAGGCAGCATTGCTCCTGCTGAGTGTATTCTGCTTCCTCCACTTTTTCATATTTTTCAGTTAGAAAGACTGAGATGAAGTCCTTCAGAGTCTATTAGAAGTTTTATCCACCTTCAAGCTAGAGAAGACACAATTACTGGGAGCGTAAGATCACAACCAATTATAGTTTGATCATTGATGCTGCAACTGTGATGGGAAATTTTGCCAAATATACAGTCACAGTGTAAAAGACTTCTGAAACCATTCAATTCTGTGCAAAATAGAGGTGCAAGTTTATAGAGGCATTTGAAAGCTGGGGAAGGTGATAGGAAAAGGAGTGAGCTAGAGGGTTTCCTTAGGGCTCTGCAGTATATTATTTGCATGATTTTATTCTTGTGAAAACCCAGCAAAATATAGGATTGACCCCAAATGAAATAAGTCTCTGCTGCAAATTCAGTGTAAAATTTATTTTTGAAAGATGCAGCTTTTACCTGTGGAGAATTTTTAGCCCTGTTTAATATGAACTCCTTTATTACTAAATCTCTCCCAAAAATTGAATAGTCCTTTCAAAAGTGGGGAACAGGCAATTTTGTTAATGTTTAGACCAAATATCAACTTCACTTGGTATAAATGCTCAGGTGTCCTAGAGGAGGAAAAAAGTCTTTTTTTCACCTCTTTACTGAACAACCAAAGCCCTCTAATAGCAAAATCAATTTTGACACACTTGTCTGTTTTAACTCTTCTGAGTCTAATCAATGCAGAGTGTGTGTTTCTAAAGCAATGTTTATTCCCAGCATACATAGATTGATATAAGAAAGAGTGCTAAATTAACTGTGACATTTTCATTGACATTCCAAACCCAGAAGTTTTGACACAGAAGCTGAGATTCCTGCTACCTCAGACCGACTGTTCCCCTCTTCTACAAGACTTTTGAGGTTCATGGAAGTTTATCAACACGATGGCCATGCCAACAGGCATGCTATCTTCTGGTTCACTGTATGCCTAATTGTATCCACTGGACACATTCCTTTGAATAACTGACCCAATAAATTACCATTTTTTTGCTATTAGAAACCCTTTACTAATATTTTACAAAGCTAAGGAAAAAAAAAGAGTCAGTTATCGCTGTATCATTCATCTAATTTAATAAGGAGCAAAGATGCATGTTGGTGTGGGCACTCACCACTCAAAGGAAACAACTGCTCTATTTTACCTTTAGTCAGGCAGTAGATCTCGTGACAACTTCAACAACTTCTCATAAGGCCAGAAGCAGAAGATTCTTCATGTTTAAAGGGGCTCTATATTATTAAATTTTGAAAAATAAAACAAAAATTGGTAATTTAATTATTTCCTCAAGAGCAATCAAACAGTGAACTATACCATCTACACCATCCTAGAAAGAAAAACCAGAAATTAATAATTAAAAATATCTTTCGGAGACCAAATCCAAACAAGGTTATAAAGATCTATTAAATGTTAGACATGTAAGTATTGATCTTAAATTAAACAAGTGTGATACAGGAAGAGATCGTGGGCTCACTGTTACCTGGAGATAAATTAGAGCTCTTACTAAAGTTAAAGTGCATAATTCAGGTTCTGGAGAAAATCCTGCAGCTTGTTTACAAAGGACCACAGGAAACAGTTGGAAGTACGTGGTTATGCTGATCAGTCAGAGCTGAAATGCTGAAAAAAGGATGTGTCAGACTCAGTGATTAGCAAGGTAGATACCAGACCTATAGAAAAATATAAGAATACTCCAGGAAAAAAAGAAAAGGAAAAAAATCCATGAGAGCTGAAACTCTCCAGAAATGTGGAAGACAGCTACAGAAGGCTTAAATAATGTAGCTTTTTGAATCAGCAAGGAGTGGTGCCAGCGAAAGACAGACGGTCGAAGGGTTTTCTTTCTTTTCCCTGACAATAGCTTATTCTCAAATACTTCACATTTTTAAATAGTTTTCCCTTAAGCTGGGCAAAGGAGACTAGTCATGAACTGTGTTACAGAAATTTGAGGGATAAAATATAAGGAATACAAGGAAGGTAAAACACAGAAAAGCTTGTATAAAAACAAAGTCTTTTTGGTATTCTAGAAAATTATCTATTGCAAACACATCTGCCATCAACCTTCTTACCCTTCCTTTCCCTCTCTCCCCAACATAGAGGTTACTTCTTCAGTTACAAATAAATTGTTTGCAACTTATGCCAGTCTATACCTTGAATTCAAGCATCGGAGAAATCTGGACAAATATTCGCACATCACTTGGTAAAACTCACGAGTATTCATCAACACAATTAAAAACCAAAATGAATCAACCACAAAGCCTGCCTTATCCCAGAATGTGATTGCATGAGCTGGCATAATGAATGAGACTTGAGAAAGCAGGTCAGGTCACGTATATCAGAGATATTGAGCAGTGTATTTGTTTCTAATAATTAAACATAAGTTCAACTAGACATAAATCTGCATGACCCTATATCCAGAATCCAAAAACTGGTGGAAATCAGCATCCAAGTAATAAAATATATATTTTTTTTTTTAATCTGGGTTGTGATCTGTTGACATTTTGTATATCAGGAAATTAAGTCCAGAAATCCCTCTAATGTTAGGTACAGGTGGTCTAGATGGGGCAAAGGAAAGCTGGTCATGAGGCTGTGGCTCCACAGTTCTGCCTGTGCCTTCAGTTACATCAATTTTCATTGCAAACATTTTCTTCCAATAGTAAATTCAAGCAACGAATTATGAAAAAAACACCTTATTAGAGAGTGTTTTTAATCTACAAGCTTGCTCCCTGGTGGAACTCTATAGTGGCTGACCTATGGCAGGTCTTCTTTCTTTGAGAAAAACAAAACAATGCTTTTCAGTGCCTTTGAAAAAGCACTAATCTTTCATCCGAGTTGGCATGGACTGAAGTGATAGAGAAATCTTAGAGGACTTCAGTGAATACTAAGTTGGAGAAGAAAGCACCTAAAAATACTGCAGCTTTACAAAAGAATACTTTAGGTAGAAAAATATCCTTAAACTAGAACATATCTCAGCATGTAGCAAGGTAAAGATATACATTGCTGAATAGCTTGACCATACATTCAGGGAACAAAAGAGTTACAGAGCTGCACTACGTTAGGTAACAGCAAGTGCTTCAAGAGAGCACGGCGACACTCATCCAGGACGTCTGAGAATAAAGTCTGAGGAACCCGAAGAAGTGATGGCTGAAAAATTCATTAAAACTATAAAGAAACTTTCATATAGAGAAATAAAAGGAAATGTTCAGCTCCAGAGTGATGCGGATACTAATCAGAACAGAGAAGAACATCTGTTAAGTATAGAAGCAACTTTTTTTTAATCTTCTCACAGAGAAATTATTTGTCATCCTAGCAATATGTCTCTCTATAAGAAACTATGATGGAAAAAATATAAGTGATATTTTTTGTGTAATAGAATAACTAGCAAAAGATTTCTAATCAATTCAGACCAACAGTAATATTGGTCTGTATGTAGCACACATCTTCTCAATGGAATAAAAGGAAAAAAAAAACAACCTGAATTTGATTTAACAAAATGAGTTTGGGTAATCTAAACTAAGTTATACGGCAATGTAGGCAGCCACCGATAAAGGACACAAAAGTCTGAATGATGAAATTGCAGGACAGTTTCCAATGTGTATTAGCAGCCACAAAGGGGTGTGTGATAAGCTACATTTTGTTATGGTTCATAAATGCAGCATCTCCACAGTTTTGCTCCAAAATAATGTGTTGGATTTTGGAGAAAACTACAGTGTCTATTGAACTTTCAGGAAATGGCATAAAATCAAATATTGAGTTCTGCTGAAATTTGCTGTTTCCAAATGTGAATTTCTCTTTTACTTTCTGATAATTAAATTTATCTTTTTAACCCTGAATCCATATGACTAGGCAATTTTTTCACACATAAGCAGATGGTATTTTAGTTGCAAATAAATGTCGCTTCTCTTCAGGCAGTTATATTTGTAAACACAAAAGGAGGCAGAAGAAAATTCTTCTCCAGAGTATAGGTCATATTTATCTTGAGTTTGGATGGGAGAAAGTAGACAGAAGAAAAATTTATTGATATCTGGTTTTGCACACTCACAGGGGTTGGTGCATGCCAGAGAAGTCCCATGTCGCAATCCTGCAAAGCCCCACTGCGCTGCTACGTACTGCTGGAGATGTGTTGACTCCACTTGCAAACCTCAAACACTAAAGCTCTCACAGCCCTTGCAAGGTGGCTTGTGCCACTGCGTCCTCCCAGGTCGTGCACTGGCACCTTGCGATGCCTCACACCTACGGCTGATTGGGATCTGCACAAAGCCTGATGCTCACCACTGTTTGTTTTGTACCATGGAGCAAGGGGACATGCGAGCACCCTGGTAAGAGCAGCTGGAGGCATGAACTTGAATTTCCACGTCTCCTTTTCAGCCTCTTCATTTCTTTCTGTTCCACATTTTCTCTTAACAGTTTATATGTACTTTGACTGAAATCCATTAAAAGTATTGGACACCCAAATCTAAATTCTGTTCAGGTTTTATGTAAACGTGAAGCTAGACTAATCAGAGCCACTGACAATAAGCAGTTATTCACTTTATTTTATATCAATATAATGTAAATATAATTTATGTAAGTATGTGTACACACACACACCTCTAACTATGAATGTAGATACATTGTCAGATACTACTTTTTAAATTCTTCCTGGTTTTGAAAAAAAAATCTGAGAAAACACCACAACCAGGTTTCGTTTTACTTTTAGATGTTTTTATCCTGTTGGAGCTTTTTTTCTGCAATGTAGTTATATTATATTTTCAGATAATATGATAGGTAGCATCTATCTTTCCCACTCCTACTGAAATACAAGCTACACAAAACCATCTACCTCCTTAGTGAAAACAAGTGTTGCTGTTTCATTTATTTGTTAAAAATCATTTCATCTCTCAATTTTAGTTTGTCTGTGAAAGAAAGCTACCAAGGAAAAATACTGTATTCAGATAGACGGGGACAATTTCACACTGCACATTTACACAGATGTCATTTTTCATCAGTTAATTGGAGACAGTTATGCCTCAGTGTTAAGATGGGTTCATATTGATGGTAAAAATAATGACAGCATAACAAAAATGTATGACAAACTGCATTATGTACCAATTAGCAAGTCTCACTCTGTTACTATTATGAGGGAAATGAAAGATAGATCCAGATAGAAACGATCCACTTGGTTTTGGGGAAGTTGTTGTAAAGATGCCTTTTCCACCCTCTGAAGCAGTAACTTAGCCCCAGAAACGCCTGTAATGAGGCCTCACAGGGACCACTTTCTTCCTAAGTCTCGTTATCGTGCTTCAGCGGGCCCCGGACATCCTATGCTCTTTGTACCGTTGGAGACCTAGTTAGGCTGTACGGGAGAGAGCGCAGAACGGCTACTGCAGGGTCTGTGTGCCAGACACTTCATCACTAATGAAATCAGGATTTATAGGAGCGGCAGTCTCTGCCCATCTTAAATCTTGGGCTAAACAAATTGGGAAAGCAAAGTATAGCTACCGACAGGCTGAGAAAGCGCTGCTGAGGAGGAGAGTGATAAACAGTCTGGTTCAGTGTGGACAGTAATTTATAAAATCAACTGAAGAGAAAGTAACACGTTTCCGTACAAAGAAAGCCATCAGGCTCTTCCTCTAAAAATACCTACATTGTGCATGGGTTTTTTTTTTTTTGTTTCAGCTTAAAGAGCCGACAAACATAAAATTGGAGGCAACAGAACTAATCTCAGCAAGGCAGCTGAGTGGGTGTTCATGGCTATAAATGAAACTGAAAAGCTCATGTACGGTATTTATGTCACGTCACTGAAGTGAATCACAAAATCACTGTCTGGACTTGATTGCTTTAGTAATCGACAATCGACAATGTACTTCTCAAAATACCTAGATACATACACAAATTGTTCTGAAAAATAACCACGATCAGAATTGTGTAGACTGATTTCAGCTGAAGGAAATCTAATCTGTTAATTCCTTGATGATGCTCTATATCTTTTGGGAAAAGCAATTTTAAGTAGCATGGAAAATAGAACTAAATGGCTACAAGTAACACAGCAAGAAGACTTTTCCTCAAATAATTTACTGTAAGCAACAGAGTTAACTGGAAGGTAGCGAACCAAGTTCTCATCCCTGCTTCCAATTAAATCAATAATTTCTACTCTTTTATCAAGGATGAAGGATCGTAACCACTCTAGCTGTTGAATGATAAATAGAATATTGACTGAGGGACGGAGAACAATGAATCTAACCAAGGCTGTAACGATAACTGGAAACAGGCTGTTTAAAATAAGCAGAGAAGCATTTTATCATTTGGCTTCACAGCTCATTTCCATTTCCTTTGCTTGCTTTGGTTGGTGCTAGATATCGACAGGGCAAACTCCTGTAGTTATGCTCACTGACTCTGCTTCCACTTCAGTCATCTGGTCCCTCCTTCATCCTACAGGTAAAGGTCTCCTCTATTTTCTTTACAGCTTTGTGGTCTGGATGATAAAATGTGCAATTACTTAGAGATGTACTGGGACATCATGACATAAGATGAACAAAAAAAAATTTCCATGAAAACTTTAGGAAAAAAAATTCAAAATAATTTATATAACTATGCAGGGACTCTCCAGTTTTTCACTGCAAAGTGGAAGTGGCTTAAAAGCAAGACAGGAAAAAAAGAGAAAATGGAATGTACTTCTCTGTAAGTATAAATTAAGCCATTTTTTTTTCCACTGAAACTATTTTGAACAAAATGTTTTTCCGTATTCTGATGTAACATCTGGTTTTAAACACATTGCTTCATGGGAACAGCGAAGATTGGGCTAACTTGGGAGGGCAAGTAAATTTATTCAGATTATTCATGTGTTTAAAGGCTGCAGAATATGCAAAAGGTCCAGTAGGAACTGGTCAATATTTTCTGTATGAAAAAACAAACACACACTTGAGTCCTTCTTTTTTCTTACTACTTCTATCCTTTGCTTCCTGCTTTCCTAGCTGATGCATACATATGTTAAAGGATGCTTAACATCTTTGCTTGAAAGAACCTTAATCACCAAACTGGAAAAACACATGGTGGTTTCTTTTCCTTTTGGTAATGAAGGCAATCCCAGAGAGCAAGAACTCAGCACTTGAATTCTTTTAAGTTCATGCTCAAAAAAACCCCAAACAACCAGGACTTACTGTTGAATTTGTGTCTTAGAATATCATGATAAGAAAATTTATTGCATTATTCTTCCTTTCTATTGTGCGCTGTCACTGTAAATGCGATGGAGATGGCTCAAGTGCTTACATAGCCATCTGACTTCTGTTTTCTCTTAACTTAGATTTTTGCCCTCTTGATTCCTACCGTGATGAGATCCTCAGCCACTCTGTCCTGGACAGGGAGGAACAGAGAGAGAAAATTAAGGTCTTTTAGAGAACTGACAAAGTCCCAGCTATTCCACTCTTGCTCCTGCAAATGGCTCTGCTCTTACTAGCATTTGCATGGCAAGAGATTTTTGGTCTGCCATTTGGGATCCTCTGTCCTGAAGCTGAGACTTGGACCAGCTTGGCTCTCACTTGCCACCACTGCAGACTTTTACTTGTGGGATATTGAAGCATGTTGTAGAGGGGAGCTCTGTACCTACTCATTCTTTGCCACCTGCTTGAATGTATCAGAAATAGAGAAACCCCTACTTAGCAGTCCGAGCAAGTGAGCTGAGGGTGAGAACGCCAGTATCTTACTCACCTGGTAAAGAAAAAGGGGGAAAGCAGCAGGTTGCCCCCGTTTCAAGGCATCTCTTTAGGAAAGGCACCCTTGTGCTTCCACTTCCCAGAAGAATAATCTAACCCTCAGCAATTTATTCTAAAAACTACTTACTGGAATGTTGCAGCTGAGCAGCTCAAGCAGCACATTGACAGGAGGGCTCGCTGGACTCTTTTGTCTCCCGAATGCCTGAAATTCATTACGGAGAGGCCATAAATTGGTAGAAATCCTCACACTGAGATGCCTCAGAAACATCCCAGGCCGTTCAGAGCCTGGGCTGCAACTGTCCGTGCTGAAAAGCTTTCGTGGCGCTGGCAGCACTGATGGACAGTTAACGTGTGAGGGCAGAGCAGCTGCAAACCAGCACCTCGTAATGGAAACGGCATTAATAGACTTGGCGGGTTAGCTGCGAGGCCGGGATTAACAGGCTAATTATCAGCCTGACGGTGAGCTGTCTGTGCTGAGGACTGCCAGGGGAATGGGAGACAGTGTTCATTTGATGGGGTCATACCGTGTTCAGGTCCGGGGGGAAAACAGAGGCGGAGGAGAAGCAGCCACCTCTGTGCCCCTCGTGCTGGTCTCATGTCCTGGTCTGTCAGAGCTGGGCTCTCCACTGCTATCTCATGCCTGGCTGTTTTATTAGAAAATCATCCGTTACTGCTCCTATTAAGTAGAGCCTAATATATACGGCTTTATGGAAGATCTCCAGACTGTATTTAATGGAAATAACAAATGTTACTGGAATAACAAACTTTTTGTGTTGTCACCTGGCAAAGGATCTGCCTTGTCCCCAGAGGGTCGGGGCAGCAGCTCAGCTCCAGCAGCAGGAGGAGCCCCACAGGGGTGAAAACCACTGTGCTTACAGTGGGATAGGCATTCATCCCTGTCTTAGGTATTCAACTCCATTAAAATACTAAATAAATAAAAAAAATCATAAGCAAACTCAAGCATGTAGCTGCATTTCAGTTCAGTTTCCTGCTCTCACTGCCATAAAACAATGCACAGCACCTTTCCTTCTGCACTAGGTTCAGCTCAATCTTACAAACTGGGCTCATTTCCAGTTTCCAAAAAGAATAGCCATGGGCAATTCATTTTTACTAATTCTCTCCTCTCTTTTTGTAAACATAAATTAACTACATTAGAGATTCTTCTTGCTTGGATTTGGGTTTGATCCCACAATACTTTACACAAAAGTTGCCAATACTTGTTGTATAGATGCACATCCTGTTTAGGTGCTCAATATTGCTGTGCAAACAGACAGTATCCTAAAAGATGGCTCTCTCCTCAGATAAAGCTCTATCTTTCTTGTATTCCTCTTTGCAGAACTACACTGGTTTATAGTCTGGAAGCTATGTAAGTTAATTTATTTTAACTTCGCATTTTTTTGCCATTGTCTTTCTTGCTTTCCAGAAAAAAAAAAAATTCCTATCAAAAGGCTTTTATTTTCTAAATTGATTTTAATGAAATGGGGTCTTTGTGTGAGTTCTGTGCTTGTGCAATCCTTGCTAAATATCTTTACAGGTTGGTGAGCTACATCTCATGACCCAGATCCTGAGCTTCTTAATTCTCTCTTCATTCAAGCAAATACCATTGGTACCAAAAAGAGTTTGCCTGAATAAAGGGCCTTGAGGTTTAACCCAGGAGAGTAAATAGTGCTTAAGCTTCAGAGTAAGTGCTGAACTCTTCAACATTTTGTTTGCTGATATTGATTTCTTTGTACCCAAATAAATTCTTCTGCTCTGCATTAGAGAGTGAATCATTGCTTAAATAATGCTCTAGTGGAAATACACAGTCAGAGTTTCTACCAAGTATACAGTTATCCCTGGGACAGTGATAAAAAAAGTTTTGCAAGCTCCTTCATGCTGTACTGTAGTAGCAATACAACACCACGTCAGAGGTTTAAGCCTACAGCACATTGCATCCCACTCACTATACACTCATGAATAACTGCAGGCAGCTTTGATTAATTTTGTTTTCCTCCTCAGGGTACATTCATACTTAATCTGCAAAACATAATCTTTCTAATAGTAAATAAAATCATGGAAACTCCCGCCTCCTCTTTAATATGCCACTTTCATATTGATTTTCATTGAGTTACTGAGTTGGCAGCATTGAAAGGAGAAAAGACAGGTCTGCACAAGCCAGACACTTTATGAACATTATATACATAAAAATAATAATCACTCCATTCTAAAAAATTTAACTTCAGAAAAAAAAAACTGAGTATTTTTTTCATAATACAATGGTTGTAGTCTGCATACATCTCTAAGTTCCATCTCTCTCCCTAGAGCTGTTTCATGGATATAAAGATATTTTTTTTTCTGCCTGGCTTTGATAATTTTTAAACCAGAATTTGTTTTGTCACTTGAAATGGGCTGACTATTTCTCTACCTGTCGGAAGAAGTGTACTTTCACACAACCAATTTGTTGCTCTTTTTGCCAGCAGAAGGGACCACAGTCTAGATTACCAAATTAAACACAGCCCTGCAGATGTTGAAGCATCTGAGCTGTTGGGCAGCAATTCATTCCCACTGTCTCCTCCTCTCCCCCTCTGTTGTCAATGAGGACCTACAATTCTCCACCCTTCAAAATTAGAGACAAATACAAATAACAGCTGCTGTATCTGGTGCTCTGAATAATTCATGACAGCTCAGTTTCAGTTTTGCTATTTGCATCCTGCAACACATAGAGGACAGTTCCACTGGAGGAATCCTTGATTTTGAAGATATGGAATGCAAAGACGTTTTTGGAAAAATGTGTCTTTTATTTATTTATTTATTTATTTATTTTCCCTTATATGCACCCTCTGAACTTATGCTAAGATATATAGTCTGGAAATGCTCCCTGGAAAGAGTTCAGCTAACAGAGGATTTGTAATGCATATTTTAAAACATTAAAAAACCCCAGCAAACTGATTTACTGCCTATTTGAAAGTCCCTAGATTGAAAGCCTGGAGATGGTAACCTTGCACTTCAGCAGGGGGCTGGGACAGCCTGTCTGGGCTGTGATTTCTCTATCCAATTTTGGAGCTGATGAAAAAACCATCAAAATTACAGACAGCTGAAAATTTTTCAATTAACTATTTTTAGCTAACATGCTAGTGCGTGTAAATCGAAACTGTTCATAAAACTATGACAGTTTTGACAAATCCTCTGTGTTTCAATATTGTCAAACTGAAATGAACGTGATTCCAGTCAAAAGAACTTTTCAAATTGTTTTAAAAGTAGGTTAAACAAGGCAAAAACTAAAATACAATGCATTGAAATTTTTCTTGACTTCTCAAAGATATTGAGTCTTGAATTTTCATATCGATCCTGAATGACATATCTTTTTTTTCCTAAGAGCTCAAAAAATTCTCATATAATGGCAAAACAATTCTCTACAGTGACATGAATGCTGAAAACATTAATGCTGTGAGACACTTCCAGAATTACACAGGTGCTGATGGCATTGGAATAAGTAACACTAGTGGCATAGAAACTGCTTGTTCTTGCAAAGCGCTGTCCCCAGGGACTCCTACAGAAAGGGAAGGGTGTGGTTACTTTAAGATATTATTTGAATGAGAGTTGAAAGGAGACAATTTTTTTTTAGATGGAAATTATATCAATTCTAAATATCGCATACAGAAAATACAATCTAATCAGCTTTAAGTCACTCTTAATTTTCCTATCAGGCACCACATTCAAACTGAGACATTCTTTAGAGCAAATGCTAGTCCCTGATAAGTGTGTGCTACAGAGACGGAAGTTATTCACAGAATGGATTTGGAGGTCTTTCACCCAAGACATCGCTTCCATAAGCTGCAGAAATGATTTCACAGTAATGAAAACAAGAAATAACCGATTAGAACATTGTGGTCTCACTGAGCACTAGCGAGATATTTCATCCAGTCTGGCCCTTTTCCCAAAGATGCTTGCAGACACCAGCCCTCAGCCACCCTGCTCCCATCTCCCCTTCCCCACCACACAGCTCCAGCTGGTGAATCTTGCAGGATGGACTGAGCTGAGACCCTCATCCCTTGCCATTTCCCTGACCACTCTTTCTTTTTTCCTCACCTGTTTTCTATGGAATCACCACAGATGATCCTCCAGTTGCATTCACAAATCATTTTTGAGGAAAAGCTAGACTGAACCAATTAACTGATGAATGAATGACTGTAGCAGTACACCAGCAACCATGGGTATCATGGAGATATTTGGTGCTTGCCTGCCAATGGTGAGGCCTCATGCAGGTTCCCCCGCACGGTGTTTCTTCTGACAACACTACAAGCCTGCTTGAGAAAAGATGGTAAGAAGAATTTTGATCAAGCTCTTTATCTATTTACTTTCAATTCTGCTTTCAATTCATATTTGCTGCGTCCCACTGCAGAAGCCTGTGTGCTAGTGCTTTAGTGTATGACCTTTGGTGTATGCTGCTGAATGTCTAGTTTCTAAGGCAAACAGATCTAGCTCTACCAAATAATAAAATGCTGTTTTCATATTCTCTGCTTTTCCAGGTAGAATGATCTTTAAATTAAACATCTTGCTAGATGGAGGGCAGCATCTAACTAGGTAAGTGCCCTTATAGCTTTGCACCCCTAAATTCAATTCTCTAGATCCCACAAGAGGTACAAGGTGTCCAGCCAGCAGAAAGCCATGAGGTTTGGGTTGGCAGCACTCTATGGGGCCATTTCGGGCCAAGACTGGCACTGGACTTCTGCTCTTGCAGGCAGCCCACAGCCTTGGCAGAAAGAGAGAGGACATTCAGACATGGGAAACTTCATGGATCACTGCAGAAGGTCCAGATTGTCTCTTCAGGCTGGCACTAGTTGGTGCAGCAATGGGGAGACAAGCTGGGACAGTGGCCACACTCAGCAATTCTCTCCAGGAGTGCTAGCAGAGGTAGCTCGGATGTGGCCCCATGAGTCCCACCTGCCAACAGGCGCTGTCATCTGATCCACCCTGCATCAGTGCTCAGATAGCAAGACCCAGACTTACTAAACCAAGAGTATATTTGTGGTTTTCATGCCTGAGTGAAAGATGACTACAGAGAGTTTCCAGCCAGAACTACTCTAGGGTATGGAGGAGCCATCGGAACAGATGATCACAAAGTGTAAGGAGATGGGGAACAGAGTTTATGACATCACCAAAAGCATCACATGTTGGCTTACAACTGCATGCTTCTGCAATCATCAAGAGAGACTGGGGACCAAGCATTTAGGGAAACATGGCATTTCTTATCTTTGATGTTAGTATCAAAACATACTTGCTCCAGTCCTGCGCATCTGCAGAGCACCACCTGACTTCAGAGCCAGTATTTTATTCCTTCTTTTTATTTTATTTTAATTTTTTTTTTTACGTGGCATCTGGTGTATCAGATAGGAACTGACTCCAGCATAAATAAAATTCCAAATTAAAAATAATGAGCTGCATGTGTGTAACTCATTTTGGTTTTTAGTTAATTGTCCCTAATTTATGCAACTGAAGTGCCTTGCAGTTTCCTATGATTAAAGGCTCCCGTGTTTAACTTGTCAGGGAATTTGTTTGATATAGGTATAAAAGAGCTATAAAGCACGCCTATGATTGCTTTCTGAATAATATTAATGCATTTCTTCTTAAATCATTCAATAAAGAATGAAATACACCTGACCTGTAGATTCTGTGATGACAGTTTTAGAGCTTTAACATGAATGAAAAATTAATTGTATCAGAATGTATTTTTCCTAAAAATATATATATATACAATAAAACTATTGTGCAAATGAAGTTTATTCAGAGAATCACTGCTTTATTCAAAATAGAAGTCTGGGTCTTCAAAATTAGCAGAAAATCCAAGAAATAAATCTCAAAACAAAGCTAGTGTAAAATATGGTAGAAAAAAATCCAAAAGAGCAACTCATACATAATTTTTCAGTGATTCCTCATTCATCAACATAAATCCTTGATCCAGAAAATAACTTTAAGCAAACAGCTAACTTTAAGCATATGCTTAGGCTCCTTTCTTGCCTTATGTTTTTTTTTCTGAATCTATAGAGTTAATGAACCCCACACTGTGGTGTGCCCAGCTAACGCAATCAAGGAAAGCCTCAGATCAACATGTTCTATGTTTAGCTCGGGTCCCTAAACACAGCTAGTAGGTACCGGTTACACGTCTACATTTTCTTTCTGTCCCCTTCCCTTTATAATCTCTTGGCTCATTACAACCAACTTTGACCACAGTAATTTGTCCACTTAATTAGTTACAACCAAATACCTCTGAGCATCCTTAAAGCTGGTATGGTCATGCTAGTTCTAATGGGCAGGTTGGTGAATGAGAGGTTCCCCACTCAGTACTGCTCCAGTAAAAAGGTTTCCATCAGAGCTCAACGTCGTATCACACCCCGGAGTTGAATTGTGAAGCACAAACCCATAGAAAATCAAACTTCCTTAACTCCAGGTACAAGAACTACATCTTTCATTTGGAGCTTGGGGTGACGCCTCTTTTTCTACTCTGTTGGGAAAAGGCAAGCACTTCCTAATTGCAGCATGAGAGAAAGCACGTGAATAGTGTCGCCAAGGAAAGCTGCTTATGTATAATCAATGCACTATTAAGGGCCTCAGGGTAAAATGTTCTTAAAACTACGCAGACTGTCTTGACACAGACAGTCAGCTTTCCTGGTACGTGCAGAAGGCTATTGAGATCATTGAGATATGCAGGGAAGAATTTTGATTAAGGGTATATGGATTATAATAAAATTACCACTAATCAAATGAATCACCTTACCTGATAGTTTTGTTTGTTTGTTTAAAATAAATACATAAAATTATGCAGCAGTGTTGGGATAAAATACCCACAAATATCTCTTATTTAAGTAAAAAAGAAATGCCCAAAACAAACCTCATTAAAAAGGAAATGAAAATAATAGCTTTTTCCATGCAATTTCTACCAGTTAACAATCTCTCTTTTTATTTTTTTTTTCCTCTCCTTTTTAGTAGATTTTCTACCCCAGGAACTTTACTTTTCTGCAAAACCAGGAAACTTCAGATTTCCACATTTCAAAGTGGCATCTTCATCATTATGGTTCTGTTCTCAAATAAAAATAAAAATTAAAAAAAAAAAAAAGAAAAGATTGCAACCTGAACTCAAAAGAAGTTGAGAAGTTGAAAATAGGTTCCTAAAGAAGAAAAGCAATTGTGGGAAATTAATTTAAATCAATCCTTCAAGAGGAAGATGAATGCAAGCTATTGTATTAGCATGATTTTTTATGTGTTATGAAAAGACACACTTAACATGATGCATTAGAATAGGTTACGGTAGCAAATTCTTCTCCATTATTGATTATTGCTTTTGTTCTTCTATCAGCACAAAACAAAAGCACAAAATTTGATCTTATGTTTTATTATTATAGGACAAACTCTAGACATAATTGGCCCAGCCTGAATAAGAAAGGCAGCATTAGTCTAAGTGTCCCATTACTCCAGCATTAAGCCATCATAAAAGCTTAAAATTTTATTGCACATTCTTTTGTTATTTCTGCTGTTAAATGATGTTTTCTATTAATCAACTTGCACATATATTCTGCCGGAGCAGGGCAAGCTAAAGTACTTCCGTCTTCTATTTTCAGCAAAACTCTTTTGGCTACCATTAATGCAACAGAAAACTCATCTTAATGCAGATGAGGAATGATGAATTGAAATTATTTTCAGCTTTTAACAAGAGCCATCAGTAAAGCTTTTATATCTTGAAATAGGTTTAGTTTATTTGAAAGAAAGAGATAAGTTACACATAATGTCGTATTTCCAATTCACCACTAAAATAAGAGTAATTTTCTTCCTCTTTCTCCGCCCCGCCCCCCTCCCCCCCCCCCCAAATCATCTTGCTGCATAATGTAATGTGGAAGCAGTACATAGAAGAGTAAAAGCTTTTGGTAGCTAAATACGCAAGGCGCTCATACTTGTGAGTGTTATGCAGCGTATGATGCAACACATTTGCTATTCACGCACTTTAGGACAAAACTGCACAGCACTGCGGGGGAAAATATTTGATCAAAAAAAAAAAAGATCCTGAGATTGCAGTCAGAATATGTAAAACAATTTAACAAGTTTCATGGATATTCTCCATTTCTTTTGCTCAGAGAGCCATTTTCTAAACTAATTGCAATAAGGCTCTTAATTTCATGGTTTGGGGAGTGGGAAAACCACCCCACAACCTGACCCTTATATGGTTCTTCTGTTTCACTGTTTAAAATTCATGGTTTGGTAACCTGCTTTCAACTGACACTCTACTTGTGAAAGGGCCTCACTAAATATTCTCTGACAATGAAATATGATGTGATTAACCTCTTGCTATACCTACCCCCTCAAAGAATGCAGACAGCATATTATAGGCTGGCAACATTCAGTAGTTTGGTGAAATAGCAGCATTATTGGAACTTGTATCAATTATTCATTATTCAGGTCAAGGAGGCTGATTTGGGTGGATGCTAAATTCTACATGTTCTGTCTATCTGCACGGCAGTGGGCGTTGTTCAGGGCCTCAGGACCATGGATGCAATTAGTAAATAGTCACGTCATAGTTCTCTGGGTCTGGTCAAGGAGTAGTGTGTTTTGGGAAGATGGATGTCACAAAAATGGAAAATTTGCATGAAAAGTATGAGTTTGAGATAATTCTCAAGAGAAGGGTCAAGTACACATATAATTTATATATATGTATATATACTGTGGATCTACTGCTTAATTTTCTTTAGGCCAACATTGTCTTTGTATTAAATGTCATGAGCCAAGGAAGGAGAGTAGAAAGTAATTAGCTTGACTAAAGAAGCAGCAACTCCCCAGATTCAGAAACAAGAATCTGGCCCTTGAATCTATCTTGACTTTCTAGTTTCAAGAAATGAAGGCAATAGGGACATCAGACACATCAGTCCAAGGTAACATCCCGCAGGATAGGTGGGTCCTTGGCTGGTCACGGGGAAGCAGAGGGAGCAGGACAGCAGAGCAGGCCCCTGGTCAGCAGCTCCCTGGCTGTTCCTGGTACTCAGTAGTTTTGCACAAGACATTTAGTCTGTTTCTTCCTCCTTTCTTTTACCTTCATGCTAAGTCACCTCTGCCTAAAATGTTATTTGGGACTATCCAGTGTGTTTCACAGGACTAGGTGCAGACTATAAAACCCACAAGAGTCACATTTTTACAGCCAATAGCCCCAGGCTGAGCTGGGAGAAATGCCAAAGAGAAATACAAGGGGTCTGTGGCTGCAAAACCCTTTCCCTTTCACAAGGATAATCTCCCTGATGCTTTCCCTACAAAGTATTTTTTTTTAAAAAAAAAAAATAAAATAAAATAAATCTTCTGTCTTCTCTTGGAGTGGTGAAACGTGCCAGCTAATTTACAGAGTTTTGTCACATCTACATCCGAGCAACTTGCTTGTCCAATAAGATCTTGTATTTGCCATCAGCCACCACTGACAAGCACAGTGAGCGTTGGTTAGGCGTGTTCTTAAATGACCCCACAGCAATAAGCTCGTCGCCATTTGTTTCTTTGGTCAGTAAGGAAGAGTGTGGCGCCCCGTCTTTGAGCAGATCAAATGACCCAAGCTCCCTTCAAGTGCAGAAGTCAGATGAACTACTGAAATCATCATGTCATACAAACAATCTGAACATGACATTTTGTTGTGTGTTTGTGAGTCATCAATTAGCCATCAGAGAATGGAAGATGAACATTATTTTCCTTATTTGACAGATTGCATGCCTCACGTCAGTAAGGACTAGCATTTTCTGTGGGGTTTCTGGAATTCATACATTAACTTCCATCTCCAGTTTCCCCTCACTCCAAACTACTCCTGTCAGCTATAAATAAGCTCTCATATTTCAATGTAAAAAAATCTCATTTTAAAATGCTATTTTTCCTGATGAAATATCTCATTCTTTTTTCTGCTTATTTTGTCTGTATAATACACTGATACAAAGACATACAAAATAAAATAATTAGCATTTAGCTTCCACCAAAAATAGTACTGGGAGAGGAGAGAAAAGAAAACAATGTATTTTCTTTCCTTGATTTTAAATAGGGAAAACATTTGCTATGCTTAATTTTGAAATGCACAGCCTTCTTATGCCTTTAAAAAAATAAAGCCGAGTCATTTGTAGAACTGTTTTAACTCTGATAGCTAAGCACTTCAGTGAAAAAAACTACGGATAAGTCATTTTATTTCCTTATAAAAGAAGGAATAAACTAGCTCAAAGTTTATATTAATGAATAAAATGAGTTATTACATGAATATTTTTCAAAATTCTGGTTGCAGAAAAGGTTACTTTCATGTATGATCACAGCAAATATTAATGTCCTCATTTGCCAGTTAACCTGTTCCTTAGGAACACTTATTTGTAATTGAAAAAAAAAAAAAAAAAAAGAATAAAACCTAATTTAATAATTCCACCTATTAAGGAAACAGAAACAGCTATAAAGAGAGAACCCCCACTGGTTATAATTAAAGACTTATTGAGCGAGGTTCAGCTATATCTATTCATGGTTAAGCAACATGGAAGAAAACAATTGGAAAAATTCAGAACAAGTTAGGTGTGTGACCAGTGTAATACGTTAAGATATAACGAGCTTGAAAGGTGAAGTTCATGAAGTTGAACAGAGGATTCAGGGAAGAGACTTGAAAAAACCTACTCTTCTTGAGAAGTACGTTATTCTGTGCACAGACCCATGAAAACCCAAAGGAGTACCTTTTGTCTTGTACTCATCAATATAAAAAAGCCCATCAGAATATTGCCTGCGGCGATTCATTTCTTGTGGTGCCTGTCCGGGACTGCCTGGTTCGTACTTTTTCTTTAGCAGGGGATACAGGGAAGCTGCTTTGTGCCCGCAAGGCAGATCCACCGCTAGCAACACCAGGGCCCACACCTGAAACTCTCCCCAGTGCTCACATTCCTACCCACATCTGTCATTCCTGTGAAGAGATAAAGCACCTGGCCCTCATTGGTTTCAGCCCATCTCAACTTGGTCTCACTATCAAACACACTTTGCATTACATCAGAGAAAAGTCTCTAAGATTAGACGTTTAGGCACAAAATTAGACATAGGAGGCTGCGAGTACATACAATATAAAATCTTAAAACCAGGTAATGCTAGACTAAAAAAAAAAAAAAGCCTTTCTAGCTCTTTTGTCTTAATCAGATTCCTTAACATGGGCATGAAATTATCAGAGCAAGGGATTCAGACTTCCCAACAAAAAAGCTACAGTAATTTCTGCGCTGAAACTAAAGCCAGTTTCTGGGACCTGGCTGTTCTCCCACACAGAGTTGGCACTCAACACGTGGTGCAGGTTCAATCGCTGTTTATTTTTGAGATTGAAATCCACAGCTCACATTTCTCAAAGAGAGCCCAAGCACGAGGCTCCCGTGGGATTAAATCCTGCTCCAGATGTCGTACTTCGTGTTTGTTTATAAAAAGTAGAAGGAAGGGACTGTCCCATTCTGGGAAATATTGAGTTATAAAAGCATACTTTTCTTCAGCTCATTCAGTACTTTATACAAGCAGGCTTAACTACTGCAGAAGTTTGATGGAAACCCCCAGGAAAACACCATATGGCTTTACTGAAGAGATTATTGAAAGTATAGACGAGAGATCCAGTTTAAACCTTCTCTCACCTTCACTCAGAATAGAGAAGCTCAAACATGTGAGTAGTTTGGAGAAAGTCATGTTGACTTAAACAAGATCACAAGAAAGCATGGGATACTACATGCCCCTTGGAGCCAAAGTACTTCCCATTCCTGGTGCCTACAAGTCTGGTAGCTGAAGTTTATGGGTGTTACATTTTGCATTTCAATGGACTTTTCTTTCATTTTGCTACATTTCTAGATCATCACCTCTAAAAGAAGAATCATACAATTCTTTCAGCAGTTGTCCATTAGCAGCAGAGCACCTGGTACCACTTAAACAGAAGAACTGTAACCACCATGATGTAATGCCATAAAAGTAACCACAACAAACATTGTACTACAGATCAGAACAACTCTGGGGAGATTCATACTGCCTGTTCGGTCGGCAAATCCATTCATTAATCCTGCTCAGAAGTAGGCTTTGTCACGTTAGAATGTAACAGTAGCAAAAACACCTTCATGGCTTCTCAAACCAAAGACCTGTTCTCCTGTTTAGTCAGATCAACTGAAAAAACAAAACCAAAACCCCTCAAAATTTCACCGTTATACAATCAGGCAAGAAGTTGTTTGTTTTTGTTTTGGTTTTGGAGGTTTTTTAAAAATTAAAAGTATCTTTCATGGCTTATAACAAAGCTGTCTCCATAGCAGTCAGAATTTTGTGACAACATTTAGAAAGACAGGTACATAATTCCCATGTCAAAAAAATATAGTTGCATCCTGTCCCTTCTTGTTTGAAATCTACAGAAATTTCAGAATCACATATTAGGATCACACAGCAATTGCAAGCTACAGCCACATCTTTCCTGATTTGCTGAAGCTCTATGTTTCTATATCCCAGCCTGCACTCAAATCTAGTTTTGAGATCTCTAAATATTCAGTGAATATTTTCAGAGAAAGCTTATCATCTTACCTCTAAAATGGTTTCTTTGTGAAAAAAAGCCAGCTGACAAAGTCATAGTAGAAAAACTCCAGAGAAAATAATAGCAAATGTTAATGTGCATTTTAAAATCTTGATTTTTATAGGCAAGAGGAATGTCAAGTAAAAGAAAGGGAACGCTGATAGTACTGCTATTTGTAAATATTGATATTTTCAAGAGCTGGAATACTTTTTCCTGTTCTGATGTCCATGACTGAAGAGAGCATGAGCACTATAAAGAGTTCAGTGAAGGTCACAGAACTGATCAAGGAACTGAATAAATTAGTTACATAATTTGCAGTATTAGAAGTTGAACTTATGAGAAAGACAAGACAAGATGTGACATGATCACTGATATGCACTCACTCATGGTAATAAATTTGAGAGCGGAGATCTTTTAGCTTTGCTGACAAAGGTTTAAGTATCTCTATGAAGAGTGAAGACAAATTTAATCTAGACATCAGGTATATTTTTTAAAGTATCCTCAAGGTAATTCTGAATTCTGAACTATTTCGCTGGAGGAAATGATGGGCTGACTAATCATTGAAAATGATATGAATAGTAATAATAAATATTTAGAAAACACAAGCTTAGAGCAATCAAGATCACTCATTTGAATACAGGCAAATTATTTTGACAGGAAGATGAATTTTCAGGGGGATGTTTCATTTGACTCCTTCTAACTGAAGTGTTTTGACTTTTCATTTCAAAATTATAGGTGCTTTTCTTTGAATTAATAAATTTTTCAAAGAGAAGCAATGCCATAACAAATATTTCATGTTGAATAAACTTTTTCAGCTACCCTGGAATAACACTTTTCCATGTTATTTTGCCAGAAGAAAAAAAAAAAAAGGAAAAAAAAAAGCAAATCAGCATGAAATCAGTTCATCTCTTCCCCACTTTGCCATGTTCTCTGGCACACTCACATACTCAAGAACATGAAATATGTTATGATAATAATTCTTAAAAATTTCATTCTGCCCATTATTTACAAATGGTACTAGAGGTGAGGTAAAGATGGATAATTCTCTAGTCCTTTGTGGCCTTTGAATGTTTGGGTCACCCTATCTCTGGCAGTCCTTAGGGAAGATCAGATAGTCTTCGTGATCCCCAACGTGTTTGTTACACGTATAGTTCTGCAATAAGACATGTTATAACAAAATCTCCTGGTCCAGTATCAGTGAAAGTTATCTAGGTAAAATCTCATTTATCCCCTTGAAAGGCTGGGTATACCGGGAGGTTAAGTGAGGTATTTTCCACAGTTCTACCTTTCGTGCTTTTTGCTTAAATTGAGGAGATAACCCAGCTCGCCTTTAATCTTCTGAAGTGCTTGATACTCCAAACTACTAATGAAGTAATTATAACCTGATATACTCAGTACAAAAATAATTAACGATTTTCAGGACTGAGCCCTGCTGTAACTCATACAATTAGTACTTTGATAGCAAAAATGTTATTTGACTGAGAAATCCATGCCAATGGTTTGGGCTTTTTCTTTTCACCAGACTGAATGCCCATAAAAGTGGCAAGTTCCGAGCTCAGGGTTCAGTTCATCTCTGTAATACACTAAAGATAACAAAGATGCCAATCATTGCTAATAGTACTTGCATAGTTTGTTTGGTGTTTTTGTTTTGTTTTGGTTTTTTTTTTTGTTGTTTTTTGTTTTTTTTTTTAATTGTTTAGTTTTGTGAAAGCCTTGTCCAAAAGGAACTAATCCCTATACATCGAACTGTATCTGTTTAGGGGGCAATTACTAGCCCTTATAGATTTGGACTCCAGCTGCTGAGCCAGAGGTGAAAGTCTACCTTACTTCTATTTTGTAACCTTGCAGTGATCACTATTCCAAAACTAAATCACTTCCATGAAAGTAAGAAGTAAAACTTCAGCTCCAGGCTCTACTAGTCTATGAAATCTTTATTGTTTCTTCTACAATTTCTTTCAAACTGTTCTGCACATCTGCAGTACATAATCAAATCGACTTTTCATTATGCAATTCTACCACAGCACATCCCTTGCGCAGCGCAGAAATATTCAGATTTTTTTTTAAAAAAAAAAAAAAAAAGGACAAACAAAACGCAGTGTTCTCAGAGAGACCATACAGTAAAGATTTTGTTTATTGGCTTTAAGCTCCATGTAAATTACAGAGGGATTAAATCCTGAATTCCAATGAAGGCCAACCATACTTCATGGGAAAATTAAGACATCATAAGTTGCCATTTCAGAAGCAGATTTGCAAACATTTTTGATGGCTCCATTAAAAATTACATAAAACAGCACGTAGAATGAGCAAGGAAATATTTACAAAAACATCCAATGTACAATATTTACATGAGCATTAATCCATGTCAAACAGAGCCCTTTATTACATAAACGCAACATATTCAGGCAAAGTCTCCGTCATAAATATTTCAAATGTTACCTCAGTCTGCTGATACCATTATACTGAAAAGATGGCGATGAAACTACATGCCACATTATTATAGATAAAGTTAAAATAATGTATTTGTGTGTTTTTAACACTTCTGAGGAAGCCTCTAGTGCTTACAATAACTCAGCTAAATTCCCCTAGCTCTAATTTTCTTCTTGACCTGCCTTCCCGCTTTTGGTTACATGTTAGTAGAGAAGAATTTACAAAACAGCACTGAAGCCACGTGTGCTAGACCAAATGAGATGTACGGAGGAAGAAAACAGGAGAAGGGAACTCCAGAAACTCTGTACCTCAATCCCTCACTGCCACAGGATCCTCTAATAAAAGGGAAAAAGCTTCCAATTAAAACACCCCAGCCAATTTCCTTACAGTTATGTAAACGGTGTGCCAAAACCACTGACTCAGCTGAGCCGTGTCTGGCAGAGAACCAGGAGGCTGGAAGGAACCCTCTGCTCCCAAGCTGCTTTAAATAGCACCTCCAAAATGGAGGAAATTTAGCAGCCAAGGATTGCCAGAATTCGTATAAAATCCTCATGGAGCTCCTTCTGCTAGTTTTCTGGCAGCTTTGCCAGAGAAAGCTCTAGGATGGATGCCAGAGAAAGCTCTAGGATGGATCCAGTAGCTCTTGTATGAACCAGTTTATTTTCTTTCCTCTTCATTAAAGATGCTTATACAGAGCAAGCAGAGAAAAAGCAGAAATAATTAGGATGAATAATACTTTGCTCTCCCTCCAAGAGATGTGAATTCTCTTGTCAAGAGAAACCTGGGAAATCTCTACAAGGTGATTTTTGTTTTCCTTTTTGTTAGATGATAAGCTACTCCCTAAAAGATAATTTTTAGCAGAAGAATACAGGGATTATTTTAAGGAGTTGTTTCAGGCAGGAGCTGGTGCAGCAGCTCCCCTAACATCACTCAGCGTGTGCTTGGGCTCTGATTTCTCCCCAAACCATTATCAGGTGAAAACTTTCCCTTTATACACACAGGCCCAGGGCAATCCTGCTGAAGCAGCCTGTAAAATCCTGATTTCAGTGAGCATTTTGCCATTGAATTTACCAAGGCCAGGATTTCAAACCTGAAGTGGATGTGGGACAGATCTCAAATTCTTCTTTTTTTTCTCAGTAGTGATCATTTATTTATGTACAATCTGAGTTTAGTTCAAGTAAAAGTTATTTCAGATGGCCTATTCAATGCAAAAATGTATAAAAGCTTCCAGAATCAGGCTTAAATCCTGAGAATATGATAGTGCAAAATATAAAATACTTTTGAATCAACATGCAGTAATATGAATACTGCTTGTCGGGAATGAATTCAAATCCAAAATGAAATACTGCTCTTCTGGGGAGGAAAAGAAAGAAAGAAAGAAATCTTAGCTTTCATTGATAGTTTCAGGCTGCCCATACCTTTTTGTGCTTTGTAAAGGAGAACACTTGGAATCAATAACAACACACAAGGACTTTTCTTGGTCAAGCATGCCAGAAATCCTTTGAAAACACAGTTTCTGAAAACTTTACAACAGCCAGTTTGTATAGTCTTGCCAGCTCAGATGAACCACAGTAAAGTATGATGATTCAGGCTGAAACCCCATTTTGAAAACAGAATCCCAACATTTTCAGTTAAGCAACAAATACGTGACATCAGCAGAGTCACTTTATCTTTATCTGTGAAAACATACGCTGTTCCTTTTCTAAGCAAGCCTCTGTTCTTCAGTCCTTGTGAAGCCGAAGTGCCCCAGACTGGATGTGCCCCGCGCTAACGACGAAGCGGCAGCACTCATGGGGTACGGACGCGTACCTTTGTTACTGAGCACAGCGTGACTGCCGCTGGAGAGCTTTAGCTTTACTTTGAGGTTTACTTGTTTGTCTTTAATTCAAAACTATTAATCCTCAGAAGTGATTTGTGATCCGACTACGCCATTATAGCTCAGAGCCTAGATTTTATTGCTCTGTATGATCTTCCATTAGAGAAATAACTAAATCAGGATTATTTGATAAGGCACAGGCATCCATCACTTTAGCTTCTCAAAGCATCGCCTTCAGACCCTATCTGAACAGCCAAGTGCGAGCGGGGAACCATGCGGTAGCACGGGAGGCTCGTGGTTGCTGTCGCAGCCGAGGCGTTGGGTGTCTGTTGCCATCCAAGGTAAATCCAAGTGATGGGCTCCATCCCTATCAGCCACCTCTCCTCCGGGGGCTTGAGAGTGGTACTAGACTAATCTGTGTAACCCTTGAACATGCAAGGGGGAGAAAAAAAATTAGAAGTGTAGCAGAGCTGTACTGTGTTATCTTCTCTTGTTGCTCCGTTTAAATGTTTGCAATCAGTATGGCAGGGTCTAGCAGCTCCTAGAGCTCACCTCCTCCACACAATTTGTTCTCTTCCCTATACGTAAGGTTGGAGGGTAGCATTTCAGGGGAACGTTACTGTCCTGTTTTTCCTTTATTCAGTATCATCTCCCCCCCAAGTTAGGCACCACGGTTACCGCAGCCTTGCTGCTGCTGCACCAGCCACGATTTCCCTGGCAGATTTCTGAGCTAGATGCCAAGGCAATGTTGTGCCCAGAAACTCTCAGAACTGCAAACAAACTGACAGCTTTCCTCACAGTTTCACTGCTTCCCATCACTGGAAGGCAGCAGTACCAAAGCTGATCAGATTCTTCAGCTGACAGCCAGTCCCACAGTTACATGTGGAGATACAGACCTGCACGCATAGCCCACCAGCTGAACAGCATATGCTTAATTTTGAGGAAAGCTATTAGGCAATTTCTAAACCACAACTCTGTGAGACAACAATGCTATAAATTATAAACAGATTACAGAGGTCAGGACCCCATCCATGTAAAAGTTTATTCTAAAAAAAAAAAAAAAAAAAAAAAAACAACCAAAAAAAAACCCCCCACAAAAAAAAAAACTAACCTAAAGAATTTTTTACTCCAGCTGCTGTGATCTTCACTCACCTCCCTTTTACTGAAAAACACATTCCCATGTGCTTGCTCAAGTTGTGCGTACAGTGAATTTCCCCTTTGACTCTTGTCTGAGCATTGCAAAAATGTAAATAACTTTTTATATTTTTTTTCATGGCAGGCAAGGGTATAAATGGGAGTCTTCAAAAACCAAAGCTAAACAACAAAACCTGAAAACGAGCGTTGTTTTTACTGCTGAAACATCAAATAGCAACTTTTAAAAGGGCTGGAGTGAAGAATGGCAGGCTCTTTCTTGCTTGAGTGAAGTTATTACTTGGTTAATATTTTGCCCTTTGTTATTTAACCTCTCTTAAAGAACAGCTTAGCTTTACACATTGCTCTCTTGTGTTGGCAGAAGAAAACATGTAAGGCAATGAAATACTGCTTTATGCCAGCAATAAAGAAAAAGTGGGTTTGTTTATATGGTCATAACCCATATTATTCCTTAAAATTCTGTCCTGCAAATACTTAAATAGGTGTCTAAATTTAAGTGCCTGCTTAGTTCCACTGACTTTAATTTTACAGTTGAGAACCAGAAGCTTACTGCCATTAATGTTGGGGGAATGTCCCCTAGACACAAGTATGCAAAATAGAGTCTTAAATAAGCCCTAAATTCTGCATCAATTCAGAATATATCTCTAAAATAAAATAAAATAAAATAAAAAAATAAAAGAGACAGAAAACTATTTTCAAAACAGTACATTTTTCCTCTCTTCCCCAGATTAATTTAGTGCTACCAGAGGATTGCCTCCGTTTTCTCCCACTGAGTGCAGACACCTCCGCATACTTGAGGAAATCGTGTTATTTCCTCAGACCACTTAGATCTGCGAGCCCTGGCGCAAAGATTTCAGTTTTGATTGAGTGCTTCATGCCACATACAATACTTACAGCAATCTCTGGACAAAGAAGGGAAGTTAATTTTGGGCTGCTTTTTTTCTTCCCCAGTCCCTCTCACTTATGTCCCACACCTGCTTTTCAGCGTACGTGCCCTGCCCAGAGCCCCTGCAGGCACTGGAACAGCAGACTGGGCTCAGACCCCCATCTCTGACATTATTGATTAGACTTTCTGTTCCTATAAAAGCTCAGATGATAGGCATAGGATAGTCTGTGTCTTCCCTACCCATAAGCTGCACCAGGAGAGAAATGGGCTTTTCTGTGCCACCACCTCCTGAAAGCCCTGAGTGGTGACTCCACTAAGCACTGGCCCAAGCTCTGCCTTTGCCACAATTTGTTACACGGATTCAGATTCTGCAAAGCTAAATTAAATAGTAAACATGTATGAAAAATTAACCATGGACTGCTATCTGATCTCACAGCTCTGGTCACATCAGCTCTGTGGATTCATAAAAGAAAACATGTTTCCTTCTCTCTCCACAGAGAGAAGAAAGAAATAAGAGTATACATGAAGTTTTTCCTTAACTGTTTTAGTAAGATTTTTCTCAAGAAGCAGAATCATTGTTTAAAGAAGGAAAAAAAAGGAAGGACATGGGAGGGAGCAGGGGGGACAGGAAAAAAGGATCCTATAATCTCCTAAGAATTTTGGTGACATTTTTACTCTGAAAACGTTTCTTGTTGCATACTTCAGTAGCAAAAGAAAATAATACCCTCCATTATATCAAACAGATTGTAAAGTCTTCCTAGAGCAAGCTTTTCTGCTGTTTCTTTTAACAATGAAATGTCATTTTGGCAAGGGAATCACTAGTCCCCTGAAATTTCTCTTTTTTGAAATGATAAACACTACCAAGACTTCTGGAACAATGAAAGAGCAGAGGCTTATTTGCATTTCACTACATCGCACTTCACCCACACAGAACAAAAAAGAGAAACCACAGTTTCATTTCAAAAGTATTTTCATTTTCATATAGTTCCCTCCTTTTCTGCACCAAAGCCTTGAGAAAATGGTGAGGAATCTACATATTACCTGCAGAACAGAATAAGCAGACCAAGAAAATTTGAGTTTTCTTGGGTAAAATACCGCATGTGTACTCAGCTAACTTCTTATGGTACTGTTGGCTTATACAACACTTCTGCAGCTTTGTCATAAGGAACAACACTCCTATGGTACATTTTGAGAGGTAAAAGAGAAGAAATAAGTATTTACAAGTTCCAGTTCTTTAAAAGATACTGCTTAAATATTCAAATACAAAACAATGCAACATCCGTATGAGATAATGCTAATAATGATATTTTTCTTAGGCTGGTTAATTGTGTGTGTGTGAGTGTAAAAGAGAAAAGCAAAATTAAGTTTTAATTAAAAAGATATGAGGCGGACGATGACATTTAATGATAAAAATTGATAATTAAATAATGCTGTAATTATTATTAATTGCTTCCCTGACTGTTCTTCTCTATCTGATCATTTTATTGAACTCTTCAGAATTTGTTTTTCTCTTTAGTCTGTCTGTTCATCATTGTCTCTGAAGCTTTTCTGATGTTGTCTGTTCCTTCAGTAAAACTCAGGAGCAAAACTTGTCCTTAATAGAAAAGCAATGAAGAAAGATTTAATTAAACTCCACTGGTGCCAGTGGCATTAAAGTGGAGACGGAATTTCACATTCAAATCACCAGTGTAACAAAGCTCGCATACAAGTTGGGACTTACACACATAACGTCCTTCAGCCTATTCCTGGAGTAAGTAGCAAGGAAATGGTGCAATAAATCAAGGCATGGATGAGAGCAGGATAGAAAGAGAAATTTGTCGGTGTTTTTCCTTTGGAGAAAATAAGGGCTTCTTATTTTTTCACAGGGTTTCTGAAGATTTTGATTCTGTTTGCTGAGAATATAATTGCTGAATCTTCTGAACCTGTAGTTTACCCTAGTAATATCCTTTATTATATGGTATCATGTTGATAAAAACAAATTGGTAAATATAGATTTATTGCAGTTAAACACATTTACTACCTCAGATCCACACCAATAGTGAGTCAGAGACATCTATGAAGAAGAAAAGGGGAAGCGAAGAGGGGACTAGGAATTAGGGCAGGAAAAATATTCTTCTTGGATCCAAATAAAATCCAGAATCAAACAACATTGAACACACACACACACACAAAAGAATCTGGTGAACCTGGATAGGCAGTTTGGGCTAAACTTCATAATTATGTACAGAAAAAATAAATCCTTACTCCCCTTTCCTGCCGTGCTTCATGCCTCTCCATGTAAAGGAGCAATCCCACGCACTGCCAACCAGTCTAAGCACACTGCAAATCTACTTATCGTAGTTTACTGATAAACACAAAGTATTGGTCGTAACTTGCACTGTTTCTCCTCCCCGAGACAAAAACAAACACAGTTTTTAACCACAAGCTACCAATGTATTTTTCACTTCATGAAAATACTCTTTCAAGGTTATAAGGCTTGAGGAAAACCACACTACTTTTTATTTGGTGCTTTTTCATTCTTAACAAAATTAGTAGCAGATTTCATGTTGTTTTGCAACAGGAAAACAAAACACATTTGGCACTGTTAAAGCATTGCCCAGTTGTAAACCAGAAACCAGTCTAGCAATCTGTATTTATTCAGTTGTGCTGAATTTGCTCCACATTGAAATCAGTTCGTTATTGTCATTATCCTATAATATTACTCTGTTCATGAAAGGTATTTAACCATCCATAACCTCCTGGCACTGCTTATTGCCAGAAATTCTGTTTAAATTATGCCAAGAGTCATACTGGCTGTGCACATCATGAGCAATATGTTATATTTGATTGTATCTCAGGATGTGCCATCAATGGCTGTAGTAATGCTACTGGCTTCTATAATGGATATAAACCAACTTGTTCCTGTCATTTTTGCTAGAATACTATCTTTCCTCATCTGCTCTATGTTAGTCACTGCCAGCTCAGGGTTTCCTGGACAAAGAGTGCTCATCAAATAATAAACCTCTGAAACTAAACCAGCAAACAGACAGATTCAAATTGGCTTTACCATTGACACGGAAGTATGGGTGAATCTGTCCATTTGTTAACTTGATGATTAGTTTGTTTGAAAGCTCTCAGGGCAGAGTGGTGTTGCTCAAGTTGCCAGTTTCCAGATTCTGCTGGGAAGACACTGGCACCAGACAGACCTGATGGTTAAAGGTTGGAATGGCTCCGCGCAGGGAGCTCCTCAAATTCTTCTGCAATGTCATTTTATTGAGTTCTTGAGAGAGAAGAGATCAGGCCTAAAGAGAAACTGAAGGTCTGATAGAATCAGGAGAGGAGAGGATTCTTATGCTGGGCTACATCAAGCTACATTGGGTCTCCAACATGGCCATTTAATTTTACATGATCTGGCTTTATTGAGTCCCTTTTCTACATTACCGTGTTCTCAACAAACCATTGATGCAATTTGCTAGACCAAAAGCATTTTATTATGCAAATAATATAATGGCATTATACTCAGAGCTTCTGTGGTTTAAATTTAAGAGGAATACTACTACCACCATTTTAAAAATTAATGTTTAGGAATGTTTTTTTCAAGTTATTCCCCTGTATCTTCAGAGCACTCAGAATTATTAACCCAAAGTACCTGTTACATTTACATTTTACCATTATTTTTATAGCACATACACACACAAATATTCTCCCTGGCATAACAGATTTTCTGCTTGTAGCACGAACACTTCAGATTCCAGCAGCACGGTACCTTGGAGGTCATCCACACTCAAGCTATTAAACCTGATAATGGGTTTCTTGCTAGCTATTGTACTTGACCATGCTTTTGTAAACTGTTTCTCACAAAGCTAGATCGGCCTGACAATTTACCACCTACCCCAAATGTATCTGCTCTAAATACTTGGTTTTATTTTAGTAAATGATTCATCTTGATCCTGGTTCACCAATTGTCTGCGTAACTTCCATATGCATGCTGTATCTCACTGGTATCACTGGAATTTAAGAGCATGCATACACAATTTGGTGCAACAATGCCTTTTATGACTACTGAGTACAAGCAGAAATAAAAACACTCAGTTTGGCGTGTTTGGAACAGCTACAGAATAAACCTAAACATTTATTTTGACTGACTCTGCTGAACAATTCTTGCAGCTTGCTAACTGCATTGCAGAGACAGTAAGCCTCTTCCTAGACCTGTTTGAGCTTTTTTTTTTTTTAATTTATGTTTAGCTTACTGCTAAAAACTGAGATTATTGGTGCCATTTAGAAGTGGACCCACTTCCGTTTCCATGAAAACAGGGAGGCCGTGTCACATGCGATATCGCTGCACAGCCGTGTGCTGCCGTGAGACCCAGAGGCAGCTTCCATCTCTCAGGTAATGGAGTTCTGCTTTCCATGCATTGCCACCATCTCATCCATGACTTAGGTACTATGAATAGCAGCGGAAAAGATTTGAAAGGTAGCAAAATACTGCAAAAGCAAGATATTGCTTTTGTTTTCATTTCTGAATGCTACCCACGTAGCACTTTAAGGAATGCAAAGGGCATTGTTACCACAAGTAGAAATGAAAAATAAATCCTTAAAACCTTTTTTTTTTTTTACTATATTTCCCCAAAGTTAAAAGCACAGCTATACTTGGGATGCAACTTAAAATTTCAAGAATGCAAATAACAAAAGGAAACAATTCCTTTGCATCCTATTTCTAACCATGCCAGGTGTTCTCACTTCAGCAAATTGTTAAGAAAAACTACATCAAACATATGTTTTCCATTGTTTGCTGCATAATCTGATGATATAGACATTCAGCATGACTATGTTCTTGGTGAAAGTGAGGCGGTATGAAATATTCATAAGCTAAACTATTTCTGATTATTAAATAAATCTGAACGTGTGGATTATTTGCTCTGTTCTCTTGTGGGTGGGAGAATAGTTTTACTTGTGCTGAGCACTAGTTGTGCTAATATACAAACAGGGCAGGAGTTTACTTACTAAAGCTATTTAAAAAAAATCACATCAAATGTCTAATGTTAGGAAAATATCCAAAATAATAGGCAGAGTAAAAAAAAAGAGGAAAACTCTAAACAAGTTTGAATGGGAGTAATGCTAATCAAGTGTTAATCACAACCAGAGACTATAAGAGCTCTGTTATATTCTTTGGAAGATTATGTATAGCTTTAAAATGCTTAGTCAGGTCTTGAAATCGATATCAGAAGTAAATATCACTGTATCTATTATTCTTTGGAGACAGCAACCCACAGCAAGAGACATGCAGCGAACTATCCAAAGTCAAACAAAGCACTGACAGTTAGGAAGAATAGAGATGCCTTGACTTCCAGATTTCACTCCATTTGTAAGATTGCAATAAGACTTTATTGTTGCTTTGTGTCGTACAGTGGCACTGTGGCTTTTCAGTGCTCTCGTGGAGTGACACTTGCTGCTAGATCATTGCATTTTAGAGATTTTTTTTTTTAATTGGTAATTATTTTCAAAGAAAAACTCTCTATAGCTTTGGGCTAAGTGTGATGCACTGCGCCAGCTGCTATGACTGCAGATCAGACAGACGCACTCGAGATCCCTTTAAGAGAGCACCAGCATGAGCTCTGCTAACAGGGTGACCACAGCAGCCGCCAGCTTATGGGACAATGCTCCAGAGTCGCCCAGGAAGCCTGAGCTCTATGCTGCTACAGCTACGCTGCTAATTAAAGCTACGCATTGCATGCCTACACAGTCTGTAATCTGGAAACCACAGCGCCTGCAACGCGGCTGCTTGACTTTGACGGTTGCTGCGATATCTCAGGTGTAGCACAGTGGCATCCAGCAAATATCATCTCTGTGGTCCAGAGTCTCCACTGGCGAGGGCGAGCAGATAACCACAGTCTCAAATCAGACAAGGAATCAAGGACTAGATCATCCTTGGAACTGTACAGAGTTAAAAGGAAAAGCAAAGAACCTAATCGAAATCTGCTTTGAAAAATCGCTCAAAAAATATTGTGTAGAGTTCTCTACACTCAGACATAGGTCCAACAGAAGTGACAAAGCTGGGAATCTTACTGAATAATTCTATTTGCACAAGCGTTTGCAGGGCAGTCACATTAACCCTCAGAAATCCTTCCTCGCTATTTAAGAACTTTAATTTAAACAGTGAAGGACTCTCTTTGGTATATGCTCCTCTTCTGCCCTAAGTAACAATCTGTTTCATTGTATATTTTCCAGTGATTAAAACACAGGCACATAATTGCAACTCCTATTTTGATCTCAGTGCACAGGGCAGAATAAGTGGATTTTAAATTCTGCAAAATCAGTGTACCTGAAATTCATCTTTCATCAGTGTAAATGCCACTTTCTCCTATTTGGCACAAATGCAAATATCTCTTTTTATCCCATCTGCACGAAGAGGATGATATTCACATGTAGGAATAACTGTAAGTACAGTAATAATTTTTAGCTTTATACAATATAGTATCTCCCACAAGCACTTGGCTTAATGGTAATAATTACTGAGGCTAGGTTCAATTAAATTAGTTAATTTTGAGTATGGAATTTTGCCCATTCTTAGACATTCTTTTCCTTCCAATTGTAGAAATACTTCATCCATCTGGGTAATATCTCTGAATTTCTATAGTGCCTATTCACAGTACCGCGATCAGACTTTAGGAAGACTTCAAAACGTATGAGGTAAAAATGTGGATGCTGGGAGTTATTCACACAGGAGCTGAGGAGGTTCTGAAACAGAAGTCCCAATACTAAAAAAATTACTATATGCAGTCCGTGGTTTTAAATCTTATTAGCAGAACAGATAAAATGCCTAAAATCATCCATATATTTGTAATTTTCTTTGCTTCTCTGCACTAAATTTATCTCCTCCAGAGATTCTTTTGCTGTTAACAGCAGTGCGAGAACAATTTTGACTTTCCTACAGACACGATATCTTTCCTCACATGAATATAGATGGGACATTCACCTAACTAGAAGGTTAAATCAAATCTGTATGGGCTCCAAACGTCAAAAATAATAAGGTCCCAATAAATGTAGACCACAGTAACAAGTGACAAAAAAAAAAAAAAAAAAATATAAAAACCACAAAAAAACCCAAACCAAAACAAAAAACCTCTCACCTTTCCTTCTTCTGGGGGAGTTTTAAGCTTCCCTTTCCAAACTAGTCTAGTTTAATTACTTCTCAAAACCTTTCTGTTTTATTAGGCCATCTCTAATGAGCAACACCTACAAGCTAATTCTAAATTCTCCTGCTCTGTTGCAAGTCATTTTCACTGGAGGAAAATAAGTTCAACATGACACTTATGCACAAGAAGAAATGGGCACGTACTGTTCCGAGCTGGCAGCATTTTCTAATCAGACTTAAAGCGTGCATGGGGATAAAGACGACCCTGCAACAATTCTGGAGGTCTAACTCCTTTTTACTTAGAAAGAATTTATATGTCTTAAAATGACCAAGTGCTGATGTTTGGAGCATAAATGAGATTGCCAATCCTTGCATGATACATAACCAAAATGAATCTTCACCCTCTTTTCCAACAAAGCACTTGAACACTCCTGCATCTGGCTCAGAAGGGAACAGGTCTTTTTCATCTATGTTGACAGTGTTCTTCATAGGTTCATTTTTTTTTTTGTTTAATGTTGATTTGCACATCTCTTGTGTATGCATATTCATAATCACATTTGGAAAAAAAGTTGTATTTGGTGACTACACTTTTTTTTTTTATCTGTAGTACTAACTAAAAGATAAATAAAAATTACTGAGGACTTTAAAAAGTCCAACCCGAAGCAAAATTTTTCCTCCTGATCCTATCAGTATATCTGTCCTTCCTCTTTTAAACACAGATCTTCTACCTGGCAGGTGCAGTGGCTACACAATATATTCAGCAATAATTACCTTGCAAAGACCAAACCCCATACTGTTCCAGCACCTGGGAAAGATTGTGCGGAATGCTCACTTCAGCTTACGTTTCAAAAGGAAACACCTGCTTTTGACATTTTAAAGACACTAGCGCAACTCCTGAGCAGAAGTGCATCTGCAAGTGTCAATGTTTCCCCCGACTTTCCGTACCATGCTATTTGCCTTTCAGTCATGTTGGCTTTCTCTCCTCCCTTCACTCCTATTCCTCCCTGCAAGTACACCTTTGTCTTCATTTTGTGACATATCAATTTGTTGTCCTACTGCCAGTTCAAAGGTTTTAGTTCCCCCCCCCCCCACCCGCCCTGTTCCTGCCTCCAGACATTGATTTTTGTTTCCAGACAAGCACCAGCATCCCACTTTACCTTTCTGAAAACAACATACATATTTCTATTGGTAATTTTCACTTCTTCATTTAGAGATAAAGGACATTTTTACTTTGTTATTTCAAAAAAAAAACCCCTTTTATCTTTTTTTAATAGATTGATAAAAGCACTTCATTTTTCCTGGCAATAACAAACTTCTGGATTGGCTTGTTTTGTCTTGGGTGTAGTTTTTCTTTCCTGCTGTTGCTTTTAGCATGTAAGTTTGGATGATGTAAAGAACACAAGAAGAATTCAGCAGCACAGGGAACAAAGCGCTTACATCTGTCTTGCCTGTGTAGCACTTTGGCTTTCACTGCTAAAACCAAAAGGTAGACTGAAAAGTAACTTTTAGAAATCCCTGCTAGCTAGAACCAGCAATACCAAGGTGAACTACTCTGAACAACTCCCAGTGTGCCATGTGCCCATCTTTTGCCTTGGTTCGGGAGAGGCTTTTGTGTGCTTCTATTTCTACTCAGTGGTCAGAGCTTCAAGAGTCCTCCACATTTGCCAGTCTTCTGAAAGTGGAGGATTCTCCACTGATGCCAAGAGGAAGAAGCTGTCCTAAATCTAACCACATGGTATTTGGATCTCTAAAGAGCAGCCAAGCGCTCTTGAAAACCTCTTCGCTGAACAGCACAGAACAGCTCTTTACTTCTTCACAATGCTCAAACTGTCAACAGATCCCTGCCACAACTCATTCTGAGGAACCACGAGTGCCAGCAACAAAATTAGTTTCTTAATATTTAAATACAGGAGGAGCAGGGGGTATTTCTTTAGGCAGTATTTCCCATGCTGAAATCCAAGCTGCTGAGTCTTCATACTTCTTGGCATTCAAGCTAGCTCCATGAAGGAGCTGACTGAGATACGACCTCCATGTGCTGCAGTGGTTTGTCCTAACCATTCAGAGAAGAAGAAAATGTGGAGTTAACGCTAAAACCTGTTTAAGTCTCTCTACCACTCCTTTGCTATGCAAGAACCACTGCTCTTATTAAGCATGCGGGTGCAAAGTGAGCAGCACATGTTTCAGTGACACAACCACGAAGCAAAACAGCAGCAATGGCTCTGGTTCAATTGCTGGCTGTGATACAGAGAAGCTGCTGGTGCCAATGGCTTAATTTTTCTTTCTATGCTACAGCTTTGGGTAATTCCAACTGAAATGGTGAGGCAATAAAATATCAGACTCCTGGGTGCCAGACAACACTGCTAACGATCCATCTGCAAAATATGTTACTCGCTTCATTTAAGGTTAATTTGAAGAGGAGGGGGATTCATTAGAGAAGGGTCTGCAGCACAATGGCATTAATTAGTTTTGCCTCTGACTTGTGTGCTTGGCAAAGTTAGAAATCAGCCTGCCCAAAGGGGAGCTCTGGGTTCTTTACAGATTTGCAGACACATTTAGGCACGACTGGAGAATGGGCAGAGGGATGGCACCCCAGGCAAGGGGAGCAGGCTTTTCCCTACAAGACCGCTGTACCCTTAAAGTGGAGAAACAAGAACATGACATATATCCTACTGACTACTTCTGCCCATCTCTTTTGTTCTCAAGATGTCGAGAAACATCAGGTTCCTTCTGCTTTTTGCACTAGGGAAGGGATTCCCATTTCTGTCCCTCTCAGGAGGGCTGCCATCCTGAACCACCCAGGCTTAGGACCACCAGCAAACAGACCGTTTTCTCAAAGACCTGAACAATGCAACTTCGTTTTCTGTATCACACTTCCTGGAAGTCTGTTGACCTTTTCCTACCAAGGCAAGGCAAGTATTACTTTGCCTTATTAGACGCTAAAAAAAAAAAAAAAAAAAAAAAAAAAATCGCCAGGCAATATAAGCAACAAGGAGAGAAATCAGAAGAGCATGTAATACAAATAATTTCTTTCAAAGAAATATGTGCCTTTCTTGGAATAAGAAATTTCTGTACCGTAAATTAGCTGGAGATTGGCAGCTGAAGCCTTGTTTAGTGGCAAGTATACATGACAACCGTAGTTAATAGCTTGAAAGAAATGACTGAGCTAAGCAGAATTTTCTGAGAAACTCAATCAAATTGAACATCTGGTGCCCCACATTTTAAGACAGGTGAAGTTAAAAAATAAAAAACAAGAAAACCCCACCGACCCTGGCTCACTTCAGTGTTTTCCCATGGCTCCACCACAGTGGAGAAAATACATGGCAACATACAGGTGCTGAGGTCTTACTGCAGTGAAGTTATACAACAAATTTAGTCACCCAAAGAGGAGGAAAAGGACTGTAACTAAATTGATCCTTATTTAGGTAAAGTGGCTGCAGAGTACTGGTTCTGATAAGGAATGAAATGTGTTGATAAGCATCTCTCCTTTGCCTCTATGCCCCTTTTTTTCCTTGCTTCCTCTCTTTCTCCAACTAATTCTTTCTCTCAGCCAGTCTGGCAAAGCTGATCAATTTTTGATAGGTGGTCAATTTCCCATCAAATTGGTTTTCTTTCCCCAATAGGTAATTGCTTTTCAGCAGAATGATCCCCCCCCCCCCAGGAAAATAATAGCCGTTTCCTCTGAAAATATTCTGATTTTTCCCATGACAAACTTAATATCTATCTATATATATGAAAAAACTCCCTGCTCCAGATCTTCGAGATTTTCAAAGATGAAAATGAACATCTCTTATATTAATATTAATTTATTCAGTGGAAGTATCAGGCTCACCTTTTACACCAGCTGCTTTGCAATATACACACATTTTTCAGAGAAAACCTGAAATCTGTACCTTCTATGGGCACTGCCATAGAAGCTTTTCTGAGAGAGGAAGACCAAAAATATCTGTTGTTTAATTGGTATAATGATTTTTATGGAAGTAGCTCTGAGAACCCAACAGTTACTGAAAAGGCATTATAGCAGCTACAGTGCTCAGATCTCATGATCTTCCTTACCCTGAAAGATTTTCAATTAAATAAATTATATCTGATATCTCAAAAAGACAAAAAAAAAAAAAAAAAGCATGTCACATTTAAAAAGCTGTGGAATATCCTGACCTGATATAATTTTCCTTGACCTCTGGAAGTTTGAAACTATCATGATTTGATTGGTTACTATCACAGATTTTGGTTAGAACCAAACTGCCACAAGTAGCAAGCCCAACTACAGGAAACTCCAAACTAACAAACAAAATCACTCCTTCAGCATTTAACATGCTGCATTCACTCCAAAAATGAAAACCCAAGGAAAGTTTAAGAGCAGATGATAAGAAACCAGGTGATGCTTTGTTTGCAGCTCACCACATTTTGGGGCAACACCCTACACATGAAGAAGGGCCTCCAAAGGGACCTTCTCCCAGGACAAAGTCTGTAGGTACTACTAGCCCAATAAGGAATGGTACGAAAACAAAAATGGGAAAATAATGTGGTGCCTGGGAGGAGCGTGGGCAAAATGTCACATGCATCACTTTTTGAACCTCAGGTCTCTCGACAATAAATTTGTTTTTCTATAAAGAAGCAGAGACACAGGACAGCCACCCAGCTTATGTCTGCAGATGTGCTGGTTAGCTCAGCAGGTATAGCTCTGAACTCACCTCAGCAAGCTTATACTTAGCATTTATTTGGCTGTCAGTCTGAAAAAATAATAATATTCCAAGGCTGAAGGTAAAAGCTTAAGTCTTAAATGGGTTTAGCAAGTCATCTCCCGATTTTTGCTTGTGGGTAATGATACACAGTGGTTCTAACCAGAACAGATTTCACAGGTGCTGCTCACATGAACGTGGATGTCTCTTCTGGACTAGACTTTGCATGACTGAAACCAGCTGTTACATGTTCCTCCTTATGATTCATAAGGCATGCACAATTCACCCGATAAATTGATTGACAGGCAGCGAAAATAATCCTGAACTTTCAGGTGCTAAAGCTGGCATATTTGCGACTAATATTCACCATTCATAACATACCAATACGCAAGTGCTTGATGCTGCCAAAATAATTACATGAGAAGCGTGTATTTTTGAAAGAAGACTGCTAAGCTTTATATACAGAGTTTTCACAATGCAAAACTTTAAACTTAGACTGGCATAGCTACGCTTTTCAATTTCAGAAGGCTGTTTTTTCTTTCTCTACAGTATACGTGCCCAAATAAGTTAATATCCTAAAGTCAAATTGTTGAAAAAAATCCATGATGGACTGACAAAAAAAAAAAAAAATCTGACTTTTAGGCTAACATTAGAGTTTCTAACTACACTAATTTTCAGGATTTCAATGCACTCATCTCATACAAATTTATCAGCAGATTTCTAAGTGCTTTTGAAAATTTGCCCAGTTATTTCAGCTTGCCAAGGTCTAAAAGCCTAGCTTAAGGCCTGTGCTTTAAAATCTACTCTTTTCTGTGAACTTCATTATTGAACTGAGTGGAGGAGGGAAGAATATGGGTGTCGTAAGTGAGGGAGTTTTCTAAGTAAAAGACTACACGTGTGAGTGAAGAAGAATACACACCTGGAACACCAGCTCTGGACTTATTAAGAAGACAATGTGTGCTGTCTAAGGGAATCATAGGCATTTTTCATCGTCAGTTAACTCCTCCCTTTGCTTTCTCTCTCTCTGTTTCTTCTTAGAAACAATCCCCAGTTCCGTAGTTCAGTATCATCTCTGGTATGGTATAGTAACCCAAAACCTACCAGTTTGGAAGCAATATTGTTGCCAATTGAGTGACTCTGACAATAACAGATACAATAACTCTTTCTCCCTTATATCCTCTGCTGCAGGCAACTAAAAATGTTATTCTTATTTTCAGTCTGAGCTTCTGCAATGCTGCAAAATAAGGGTTTATACTCCATAGCCATGAAAGTACAAAAAGGGACATCTGGTAAGAGAGGGAAAAGTGAACAAATATTTCACATAGACGGCCTTGATAAACAGCCTGTTTTCCAAGTGGATGGGAACCACCTCTAGTTACGTACAGGAGTCATTACACCAGACGATACGTGACAATCCTTTGACCATCCCATCTCCAGCAGTGGTCAGAGCACAGACCTCGAGAAGACATAGATGTCTGATTGTCTGCCCCATATATCATGTCTCCAGTTGTGAAGGGGAAGGCTTAATTCCTGAACTGAGATGTTCAGTATTCTTTCTAAAAATCTTTCTTTACCATCACTTATAACGCCTGACAGGCCTGTTATCCATTTATTTGCCCCAATTTTTGCCTTCGATGATCTTGTGTGCCAGTTAGCTCCGCAGTTTAATTACTCTCTGTGTGACAGAGTATTCCTCTAAGGCACTCCTAGATGCATTTTAGACAACTATTGCTGGCAGGTGACTTTAAACACTCCCAGATAATCAATCACAAGCAAGGGATAGTGTTTGAGTATGCAAAACTGTACACAGAAAATCAAAAGCTGTCCTAAAAATATCTGTCCTGTGCTATTTTCTGTTATCTACCTGTCTTATAATGGAAAATTTTGGTTAACCCTCAATTTCAGCATTTTCTCTCTATATTTATGACATCCCTTTGAATATTATTTCACACTTCCTCCCGATGCTTCATTGCTGTGAACTACCTGCTATTCAAATGACTAGATGCTCTGCTACTTATTGCAGAATGCTTCCTTTCTAGACAAGGGGTTAATTGAGGAGATCTGTACACAACATTTTCCTCAGTCTGTTCTACATTCCAGCAATTAACCTTGAGTCCAGGACAGCAGACATGAGCAATTTGTTTTCACATGATCCTTCAAACTGAAAGTTTTATTCCTGAGTGTCTCTGACAAGCTTTGAGTTATTCCTTAAATCCTAGAAGTGAGAATACTTGCCTCTTACAAATCACAGTTGTAAATGTACTTTTTTTTTTTAAAGATAAATGCTACTTAAACATTTAAAAAACAGTATACAAATGCCTAGAGAATGAAAAGAAAAATCTGCTCGACAACGTATATGGCAGCACTGTATTGAAAGGGCTCTGCAAAATTTCCATCTGTTTTCCAATCCAGTTACAGGGGTCCAGAATGATGTAACGGGATTTAAAAAAAAAAAAATCCATGATCAATCAGCTAGATGACTCTACTGATGCAGACACATGCAGTTTTCTTCCTAAAGGTCTTTGGGAACTGCTGGCATCAGGAAAAGACAGAGTAAGGAGCATATCCAGTGTTGGGGATAAAATGGGAATGGGAACCAGACTGGGTCACCTGGTCACCCCAAGGGAGCTCTGTGATGCTGCTGTAATTTAGACAGACTGTGTACACAACAGCTATTTAAATTGTGTGGGCATGTGGAGAGGCTTAGAGAAAAAGAAAAAAAAAAATTTCTCCCATCATTGAGATAAAAACCAAACTCACCCAAAAAAACTTCGGGATTGCACTGGGGGTCTTTGACGTGAACATGAGTTTAATGGAAGGGTTTGTGGTGGAAAAAGGGAGGTTCTTCACAAAAAATTCATGCTTATTTTCTAAAGTCAAGACTTGAAACGTCCAAGAAGTGCCTAAACACCTTTAAAAGCCATGTTTCTCAGAGATTCTGTGGAAGTGCACTGATTGTCTTCTGCTGAGAAGCTGACCACATATCTCACCAGCAGAAAAGAGAAATGAAACAGCTTGCTGACATCATGCCGACATCCTCCTTGAGGGAGGGATTCTATGTTGAATGTTGAGCCCTGCCCTTGCCTTTCAGTTCATAACAATTTGAGTGAGCCTTATCCTCTAGCTATGGCACAAAAGTTTAAAAATGAAAGCTAGTGGTACGGAGAAACAGCTCAAGCCTAAAATGGCTGTTCGGTCCATCAGCCATAATCCTCCGCACACACTGGCCAAACGTGAGACGTGGTTAGTCCAGTCAGCTCCATGCAGATGGACTCCTTATCTCTGCACACCGAGGACAAGCATGGAAACCAGAAGGGATTATCTATGTCACAAATTACATAATTACTGTACCTAAGTATGTGAAATAAACTGCATGCAGGGAGGGGAAAAAGGAAAATAGAAGAGAGGCCTCTATAATCATAAGCTTCCAGGTAGGTGGTTTTAAAAAGATGGTGAATTAAACTCTGAACTTCCACAGTAATCTGATTACAAATTACATGGTACATTTGCTGCAATTAGGAGTGCATACAGTCAAATCACAGGCAGCTTAAGTAATGTAGAAATCCAAAAATAGAGGGAAATGGTATCCAACCCACAGGCAAGGCTTGCAGGAGTAGGTGGACTGGGCATCATTGCCAAGAACGCTGCCGAGCCCAAGGACACGTTTGTAGGAGAGGTGAGCTGCTGTAAGCAGCAAATATGGCAGAGTCCAGCAAACAGAGGAAATTCTAGTCCTCCTATAAGCAGACTTACATACAGAGACACAATACGATATTGGAGAAGAGTCCCTCACTTCTTTACAGTGGTAAATTAATTGGAGTTTACATTTTGCAGTTGATACTTCAGTTGAAACAAGAGGATACAGACATTTGCAGATGTTGTTCCAAAATTGTCATGGGTGATTATAGGATCCCTTGCACAAATTCTACAAGCAGCTATTTTACTCTACGCACTGTTTTACGTGTCCTGTATATCCTGGTACCATAGCTGCTTGAGTTATTTGGATGAATCAGCCCAGTACTCAAAAAACCCAAAACAAAACAAAACCAAACCTCATTGCTTTAATAAATACATTTGTTAAATTATCAATTCATCTCTGTAACAAAATGAATAGCTTTAAAATACTTGTTCAACTACATGTTTAAAAATACCACAAAAGTCCAGCTAATCCACTATTTGAAGATAATGATTCTACTAGCTGTAGATAAAAACAACAAAAGAAAGAAAAAGATCCTTTGACAGCTTAATTTCCGTGTCTTGGTATCATCCTCAATCCAATACTCTAAGATACTAAAGTAAGGCAAAGCATAATGAATTCTTATCATATACAACATGTATTTTAAAAGACAATTCTTATCATCAGTCAACTCTCCAAAAACACTACTCAATGGCTGTCTCCACCTTGCAATGCTAAAATCCCAGGGTAGAATTTAAAAGCAATTTGTACTTAGGAACAGAAAAAAACAAATTAATTTTTGTTAGGGAGATTGTTACATTCATCTTAGATTTCTTGTCAGATGAGACTAATTCCAAAAAGTGGATTTATTAGTCATTCTGTGCTTCAGCCTCCAGCTGCTTTTATAAGACAAAAGGAAATAAGTATTAAGGGCAGCTTATTCTAAGAGCAAATGGAGCAGATTTCAAAGAAACATATTGCACCTGAGTTTGTAACTGAATGTTTTAAAATAGTATTCATATTGTTAAAAATGTCTTCATATTATTTTCCCCTATATTAATTTGAAATATATGCTTGACATTTCCAATTAGAAACAGTAAATCAAGGTCCTAGAAACCTTTTAAGGCCTTGGTTCTGAAGGCCACTTAAGTATTTGCTTAAGGGGAGGAAAAAAAAAAAAAAAAAAAAAAAAAAAAAAAAAAAGATAAAATACATGATCCTGAAATCGTGAACTGAATTAGAATGATCTGCCTGCTGAGTGCTTATGAAGCTGAGCCAAAAGCTTTAGCACAACGGCATGAGGAAGAACCAACATCCCACCTTTTGTTCCATCTTCTCTATGGTAGACTTCAATGATCATCTCTGGATAAGGAGCTCGTAATAAATTTCCTCCATTTTCACATCTCATTAAGAAGCCAAGACTTGGGGTTTTTTTTCTAAGAACTTTAGTAATATTTCCTGTTTATTTTGTATTGTAGTCTTTCTGATTTTTAAAAGAAAACTTAAGCAATAAGACTTGTAGATTTGTCCGAGATCATAAGTGAAGCTAGTGGTACAGAGCCAGAAGGATCAAGATATCTAATTCCCAGACCCATCTTTCTTTATTGTTCCATAACCCTCAATTCTGCTGCCTTTGTCATGCTGAACTGAAATTGGAATAGGTTCAAGAAGATATCCAAGGCACCTGCAGTCATCTAAAACCTTTTATTAGAAATCAAAGGAAGGTGCTTTAACTCCTCATTGAAGCTTTACAGTATATTTTCCCCTGGGGTATTAGCTGTAGTAGTGAGAAAGTGATTCACAATGAATAATTTATCCAATGAATTTAATTTGGTTTTACTTCTGCAATATCTTTAATCAGATTGTGATTTTTTTCCCCCATCTATTTGTTACTTAAAACTGTTTCATAAATTAATTTAGCAATTCCTGCCAGTTTGCTATAGTCTCAATTATCTGATTACCACAGGAGAATCTGAACTGTTTTAACAATCAAAGTGTTATAAAATTGATGGAATTTGCAATGGTAAGGCCTAGTCACTTGCAGCCACCTCAGCAGAACGAAGTGTGGAACACCACACTCAGCACACAGACAGCACCAAGACTTTCAGCTTTAAATTAGAATTAATCTTTATAAAAGTAAACAATATACATCATTCAATGCTAGAACCATTATTTTCTCAATTTTCTGCAAAATATTTTACTCTAATTATGAAAACATTTCACTTATACACACACACACATACATAAAAAGTAAAATTAAGCTTGGGATTCCTAAATTTGAGGAATGTAGGTTAGCTATTCACTTTAGCAGCTTGCTACCAATTCCTTTTTTTCCATTATCAACTCTTTGTCCTTTTATGCCCGGGTCTGTTGTCATATAGAATAGTAGAAATTCACCATAAATTTGAATGTGTAAAATAACACAAGTAATTTGTACTTCACATACTTCTGCAGAAGAGAAATAGTGCCCAAAATAGTAAGTTTAGATAACAGTTCTTTTAATATGTTTGAAGAATGGCTGTAGATACTAGTGTAGAGAGAGAGTTATAGATGCTGTTATGTTTAATGAGAATAAAATAGTGGCTTTAGGCATAGCCCTTGAACTGGGCCTAGAAATTGCTTGAAAAATGACATGCGAAACTGTTCTAGAGGCAGCCCTGAGGTGGCCATAGAAATGGCTGTAGAAAGAAAAAGCTCTCTCCTGAAGCTGCTCTAGAGGCTAAACCAGAAGCCACGTCTAAAAACTATTCTAGACTTTGTTCCAACATCAGCTTCTGAAAGTGGCTCTAAGAGGAGCTTTTGTGGATTGGCCTCAGAGCTGCTTTCTGGGTTTAAGCTCTTCTAGCATCAGTTCTAGAGGAATCAGTGCTAGAGGAGACTCCAGGAGAGGTGGCAGAGGAAATACCAGGAGCCTCCAGAATCATAACGGTTGGAAGAGACCTCTAAGATCAAGTCCAACTGCCAACCCAACACCACTATGCCTACTAAACCATGTCCTGAAGTGCCACATCTACATATGTTTTAAAAATCTCCAGGGATGGTGACTCCACCACTTCTCTGGGTAGCCTGTTCCAATGTTTGACCACTCTTTCAGTAAAAAAATTTTTCCTAATATCCAATCTAAACCTCATTTGATGCAACTTGAGGCCATTTCCTCTCATCCTATTGCTAATTACTTGTGAGAAGAGATCAACACCCACCTCACTACAACCTCCTTTCGGTCTCCCCTTGGCCTCCTCTTCTCCAGACTAAACAACCCCAGTTCCCTCAGCCACTCCTCACAAGACTTGTTCTCCAAGTAGACCCTGTGGAAGCGTCAACATCCATATTTACATCCACTACTTGACCTCTTTTAAGTTGCCCGTTTTCCACAAACTTTGCCTTTCAATAATTTCTATCCAAGAACTACATTTTGCTGAAATTATTTTCAAATTCAAGAACTCAGTGGAGCTATTTTCAAGGTGGCTTGAAATATGGGAGACGAGAAACACTCTGAGTAACTTAAACAAATAGGAAAGGTAGGATCAGGACAACTAACCAGGCAATAACATTTTGTACAGAGGATAGGAGAGTGGCAGGAATGTCCGTTTGTTGTGTTTCGCCTCCAGGAGCAGACACCTTGTATCTATTGTGTCTCTGTTAACATATTGTTGTTTGCTTTTTATACCCCTTTTTTATGAGCTCTGAGAAATCCTTCTCTTCACATTTCGGCACTTATAAAAAACATTCCTCAAATGCTGGTGATTCATTGAATGCACTCTAGTATTTTGGTTTTAAAGTAGGACATGATTTTAAGAATTAACTTTATTAATATATTGGCTACTGTCCAATCAGCTATGGAAATTCTAAACTTCTGTCTCAAGATTTCAGTTTCCTTCCTATTTCTCTGATTTCTGTGTAACTGAAATATCCCCAACTTTGTCAAAGATTTATTATTTCTTTAAAAATAAAGCTAAGATATGACCAAAAGTTGTTATCAGCAGCAAAGACCAGAACATTAATTTTATCTGCAATCTGACAATCACCAAAGACAGCAAGACAAACAGTGGAACAAGTTCTGTAATTCTGACTAGAAATCCTTCCCAGATCTAAGAGTTTAATGATACACAGTATTTCATTCATCAGTACTGAATTCCTTTGTTTGTGCTTTTGCTCCATTTCTGTCCCAGTTATCCCATTTCTTACCTCACTGAACTACTAGTCACACAATGTAATATCTAGTGTGGAAAACACATTCCTACAAAACACTGATTTGCTACGCACATGGAAATACCATTCATGTTCTCAGTGGACCAACAGGTGGCTGCTACCTCCCAGATAGATAACAGTTCTCTGCTCTGCAGCTTTATCAAAACTTTTTTTTTATTATTTAACTGTAGGGATAAGATTTATTCCTCCAAAACAGACTTACATAAGCCATTTCTATATTGAAACCTAGAAAATTAACTCGGGTATTGATGCTATAACTGAACTGTACCTTTTGTGATTTGATAGTTTAATTCGCTACCTCTGGAAGGAACACAGAAGATCTCTGACAGCAGCTTGTAACAAAACACAGTAAAGTGTTTGTACTACTATTGCCAGTTACTACAGGGCACATTCAAAAAGAGACTGAGAAGTAATTTAAAATTTAATACACTAGAAATGTAATTAAATTATTATTATTGTACTTTATAGGCAGCCATATAATTTCTGTGAATTTTTAAATGAAATTTTAAAGTAGCTTTGGTAGTTCCCATTATTTATCTCAGGCAATCAAGGTAGTTTCAGTAATTTATAGCTCTTAAGATGAACATTTTTTGCTAATTCTAGTCTATAGATACCCATGTTAATCAGGTTCAGAACGCTTCAGAGATTTTGTAATTTTGCTCTGATTACAAAATCAATAGCAACATTGTCTGTCTGTCAAAACTAGGGCATAGTTGGTCAATATCAAAGTCAGTAACATTTTACAATATAGAAATACTGCAATAAAAGTATTTTGTCACTACCTCCACCAGATACGTAGCTACACATACATCTCCTTTAGGGTTCAAAATTCTCCCAGAAAATGAAACTATACATATTCTTTGAGTATAGCTGCACAGACCACAAGAAACAGAACAGTAACCAAAGGACAGCATTTAACACCATGTACACCTGGGGGCTGAATCCTCAGCTAAAACCAAAACCAAGAGCAAACAGAGTTTTAATACTCCCTTCTGATCAAGGGCTTTGACTAAAGCTGGGTTCTATCTGATCTGTTATGGCCTGGATGGCATTACAGCTAGACCACCCTGTGCTGTTTTACAGGTACGTAAGGAAACAAGAGAAAATTCCATTACCATGACAACCAAGTTTAGTTTGAGGTTATTTCATACCATTCATGGAATCTCAAAACAATCTAATTTGGAAGGCATCTCTGAAGGTTATCTCATCCAACCCACTGCTCAAAGTGGGGCCGACTTGAGGTCAAGTTGGGAGTACCTCCAAGGAGAGAGACTTCACAGTGTCCTTGGGCAACTCGTTCCACTGTTAGGTCACCCATACAGGGAAAAACCCTTGCTTTCTTAAATTTCTATCCTTGTGTTAGTAGCTCCCAGCACAGAAGCCTGCAGCTCATGGGTAGTCTCCCACGCTAACTTCTCCACACTGTCAAGTACTGAACACATTTGGGCTCCCTGTTTCTTCTCTGGCACACTCCACAGCTCTCATCCAACTCAGACCCAAACGCAGTCACAGTATTTGGCCGGTGGAGGGGTGGCACCTGGTAGCTAGGAACAGGCTCAGACTTGTGTTTTAGTGACAGAACGTTAGACACTGGAAACGGCCCGTGATTTCATTCTCTACACCGTGTTTTCAGTTTTGCGCTTAGTGGAAAACACTGTGTGCATGCCGATTTGTCATCAATCACATGTATTACAAAGGCTTGTGGGGCCCTTCCAGAGGAAAAAAAAACAAAAACAAGCAAGCAATAATCAGAAAACAAACAAAATAACTTTTTTTTTTTTCATTCTGACTTAGCTGCAGGAAGAGTCTGACTGGTTTTGGATGAAGCAAGTTGTTAGCTTTGCGCGGTACCTGACTCTCCGGTACATAACCGGTCTCCAGCAGACTCTACAAGACGGCTAAGTGACTATAACATAACACTTGCATGGGTCAGGGTTACAATTACAGCGCTTATCCTCCTCGATGATTGCGCCTGTTACATACCAAACCAATTTGCTCGCAGTAGCAAATTTTGCCCTTAACATCTGAGCGAAGTCAGTCTTTTGTTAGAGCTACTGATGCGTGCCTGAAAGCAGGGTCTAGTCCAGTGTCTAAAATGGATCTAGAATAGCGTGTACATAATTGCCTTAAGTAGTTGTGTGGTTCTTGGGTCCTCCCCTCCTCTTCTTTTATTCCCTTTTGTCTTCTAGCACAACAGAAACATTTGTAATTGTGTAATTGTAACACTCAAAGGCTGAACATTTTAAAAGGGAAAGTAAATAGACGCATTTCTGAGATAATTGTTTTAAGTGTTGCCCTTTGTATGATGAAGTAGTGTAGTAATTTCATTGGAAGGTCAGAGAGCAAAAAAAAGAAAGGCTAGCAGAAACAGAAAACTATCAACATGTTGTTTTTTTTTTTAAACCACTACTAATTGAATATTGGAAAAAAAGAAAGGGAAAGATAAAAGGAAAGGGAAAAAAAGCCTTTTACAAATTGGTTCTGATAGAGACTGACAGAACAAAAAATAGAACTGTCTCCATTTTCGTGTGATCACTACGACATCTTCATGCATTTGCATACAAAGTAGGCATTTTGTGTTTGTGATTTTCTGACACAAGTTGCATGTACAAACAACCAACTTTACACACAAAATATTAATGTTACAGATGCATTATGTCCTGTGCATTGGTCTTCCATTCTAATACTTAGATCAGAACTCACATTCAATTCTGTTAATACAAAGAAGTATTTGGCTAAGCACAGACCTCTAATTCCGAGTCCTTTGCCAGAGAGCAAAGTGTTAAGTGTTTTTTTAGTAGGGAATCACATTTCCTGCAGTCAGCCAGCCTCACAGAGCAGCTGGGGCTGCAGTGCGATGCTGTAGGAGGTCTCAGTCCAAGGCCAACGCAGCACCCTCAGCATTCCCTAGCAAAACTTTGACAAACGTGGGACAAAGCTTCTCAGGATGAGAAAAAGCTACTAGCTCAACTGGATTGTCACAGCTCCATCTCCTTGCTTTTGAACACAGATATGAATACATCACTGTGACCAGAAAACAAGTGAAAGCTGTTTTGGGGTTGGGAACAGGCGTGCTCTTAGCCTTTGGTTGCAGAAGGCAAGACTTAAAAATTACCTACAGCTGTAACACAAGGAAACAAGCTCTGTTGCTGCTTGCCACAGCTTCCTCTTGTTGCATGAATCACAAAGTGTTTGTGCGGAGATTGACAGGGCTTTTAAGTTGAGGAAAACATATTTGAAAAGCCACATAGCCATGTCACCTAGCATCTTGCATCATGTAAATAAAATCTTTATACTGTTACATCAATTACTTTCAAAATAGGTGTTTATTACAGCCGTTGACATGCCTTTGCACATAAGCATGTTTTTATCATCTTTTCTACCATAAATGCCAAAGTAAAAGTTATGAGCAATTGCTTACAAAAAGAACCCTTCTGAAACTATTAATTTATGCTTCTTTAGCTGTCACAAACAGAAAGACCTCAAATAAGTTCTCTCTCAAGCAGAAATGAGAAAAAAAATACTTAATTTTTAAAAGTAATAGCAGCTTGTAATTCCAATCACTTAAAAGATCTAATAATGCAACTTGGAGTACAAAAACTATAACCTCAAATTGCTATTTAATCAAATGAAACTTCTGTAGTTTATGATCTTGCAATTGTGTATTAATAAGCCTATGTATTGTGTATACTGTAGAAAGTGATGATTTCCATGGAAAACTAATTTTTTAACAAACAGAAAGAAGTTTGTAGGTTGTTTTTTGGGTTTTTTTTTTTTATTTTTTATTTTTTACTAACAGACTTCTCGCTGCTCTGTGAGTAAATCTGTAAGATGTTATGGGGCAGGACACAGGACAGGAGTAAACCTAGACCTTCAACCATGTGATGTCCCCGTGAGCCCAAAGCTCTTGAAGTTTTGGAGGGTATCATGTAGTAGAAATGCTTAGCGAAAGCCAAGAAGTTCACTTATGGACAAAATAGCTCATAAACAGACAGGAAATAGGCAAATTATTTCATCAAACTCTCTTTGGAATTATTAGCTTAAGAGTTCAGTTTTCATAGTTATTGGAATGGAATAAATAGAAAGCTTTTATCAATATCTGTTAAGAGAATTGGACACTTTCTGGAAAGCAAATCCATTGTTTCATTTTTCATTTTTTTTTGTATGTGCTCTGTATTTACTGTCCCTGCACAAAATGCAGAAACCTCTTCAGCCTTCGGTAAGATACACGGGCTCTCTCTCTCTCTCTATATATACTTAAAAAAAAAAAGAAATTTTATGCCAACAGTCTTCAGATAAACACCTAATTGACTGACAGTTAGTAGGTGTCACCTTCTAATTTAAAAACCAATTTAAATTTAACTGTCATATTGTTGAAGAAAAGTATTACCTTTCATTCAATAATTACACTTAATTGGCTTGAATATTTAAATGCTACATTGGCTACAAACATTTCAAGCTGTGCATAATGTCTAAGTCTCCTCAGAAGACTGCAGTTACTGTGGAGTCTGAGCCTCCTCCTAGACTTATTATAGAAACAAACAAACAAAAAAAAAAGTAGCCTTTTCCTTTGCCTTACTAGTTGATACAAACAAATAACTAGATCCCCAGGCTGGGAGGGGGAGAGAATAATTTAGCTTATTTTAGTGGAACCATACCACTTCATATCTACCAGAATAATGAGAAGCTTGATGTTTTCAGCTAAATTTTGGTCTTGTGCAGTTTGGAGACCACATGACAAGCTGTGCCACGTTAAAGAGGCTGCTTTGCAGAAGATAACTGTGAATACAGATCAGAAATAGTTAACAGGAAAATACCTAAGGTAGAACCCAATGTCACAGGGTGCTTGGTAGGCCAAAAAAAGCCAAATGAATATTACAGTCGTCTTCCAGAATTCAGGTCTTTGATGGTGATGATGGTACACATTCACAAACCCAGGGTCCCATTCTCCTTTCACACCAAAATTTCACTTTCACTAACAGTGCCATCTTTTAGCTTTTAATACTACACGTTCTCTTCCCTAAACTGCAGGCTCTCAAGCTGCCAGCCTACATTCACTTCAGGAGGCCAGGGACACCCAGTATTTTGTACTTTCCAGGCTTAATTTCTCACAGTCTAGTAACCCAAATTTTAATAGCAACAGAGTGCTGTAAGACATAATGCAGAAAGGGAAAGACCATTAAGGTCAGCTGGGCAGCAAAGTGCCTTCCAGCCTCCGTTCACTGCACCCTGGGAATCCTCTGCCAGAGCACTCAGATTTGCCTTTCAAAGAAGCATCCACTCCCTTCACCGCTGGCTAGGGCAGAGTTTGAGGCCAGAAGGACTATTATTCCTGCTTGGTTTTAGATGAGCTTCAGTAATCAGTTGAGCTAGCCATAATCGTTCTAAGCCTTTGAAGTCGGGGGCTGTTTGTATTCTAACTAATCCTTCAGCTTTGTTCTGTCCTATTCCAAGTCCTGCTTTGAACAATTTACTTGTATGATTTGGGTTCACAACTTATTCCTTCAAAAGCTCTTTTATGTTATGACTTTCTTCATTCTAGGTTGTGAAAGGACCTTGCAGAATTCAGCCCCCATCACATAAACAAACAGAGATTTATTGCTCATAGAATTCTCTACAACCCAGTGATTTTATAGCAATTTTACAAACCTCTGGCCTTTTATGGGGTCTGCCCATCATGAGCACCAATTATGCCTTCCATCCAGCAGCCATGTGCAGAGGAAACTTCCCAGAGATTTACCAGCAGTCTGCAAAATAACGCTACCTCACCAGCCAACAAGTACTGCTGCTGTGATTTGTGGCTGCCGGCTTCAGTCACTTTGCTCTGAACTACTGAAAGGAATTACTCATGAAGTTCTGCAAAAATGCCTTCTGCTTCTAGGATGCAATGCCACAGTTTTTTTTCGGTGTGCTGCAGAAAAATGGGCGGTGTGAGGTTGAATATTTACAGAACATGCTAACCTACAGATACCAGGTACCCCCCAAAACAGTGCTGGCTTCTCCAGGCTTGACGGTAGTTCCAAATATCTCATAGATAAATTTAAAGGCCATAGAAATCCACTGTCCACAGCTACTTACAACAAAATGTTTGTGATACCCAACAAAATAAAAATTCATATAATAGCAAGAAACAAAGAAGGAACCCTTCCCCTGATCTGCAGAGAGTGAGGAGAAGTAGAAATGATCCACCAGCACAAATCTACTGCTTGTGAAATTCGGAGAGATCAGACTGATGCTGATTGTAAACTTCCTTCTACAATTTAGTCTCCCAGTAAGAATTAGGCAAGGCACAGAGACCCATCCCTCTTCCTAATTCTTGCTGTACAGGTGCTTTCATACCATGTGAGGAATTCCCTTATACCGTAGAAGTCTATAGGTGGCTATTCAGACATCTTCCTCATTGCCTAGCGAGACTCATATCTGGCATATTTTTCTTATCAAAAACAGTCCTCAGTGAGCTAGATGGAATTTGGATCTGTAACCACATAGGAGAAAAATAGTCTACGCCTGCTTACAAATCAAATCAGGAAGTTTCAGAGACCTGAAAAAAAATTTACTTAGACAATGCACAGTGGTATAACATTTACCTTTTTTATGAAATTTGCATGCAAATCAGGAAACTAAAAGAAGCGCATTAGCACAGGTTCCTCTGCTACCGTCTCGCTGCAGTATCCAAGTGTAGGAAGGGCACAAGCAAAGCACAGTGAAATACGAAGTTTACCAGAAGAGTGTGAAGCTCCTGGAGTCATCCAGCACACAACACCTTTTCCTTAACAAGGTATAAATCATGCCTTTGGTGGCATGGGGGAGCCTTTCACTCTGCTGCATGGAGAGAGCTATTGGTGAAGATGTTATAAATCTTCACCATGTTCTGGCTCATTTGTGCTCTCACTTTGCCAGGAAACTCCTCTGTCTTGATTTCTCTGGTTTGGGCTTTTGATCTTTCCTGGCTTAGCCAAGCTGAGATGCCTGGTGACAGTGAGCATCTTTATGTGTGTTCACTTGATGGAGTTCTTCTATATATCCGTATTACTCTATGGTATGAATAAGCCACACTTTCAATATAGTTTTCATGCAACACCTCTGCAAAGGAAGAAAATGCTATGGTCCATATTTTAAAGTTGGAAGATAAGGCATAAACAATAAGCACCAGACAACCACAAAGAGCGGAGACTGTGCTGAGATTTACAGAGATCTTAGCTGCTTAACATCTGATGGAAGATACTTAGTCCTACACGACATCCAGGGGAAAACAAACAAACCAACCAACCAACCCCAAAACAGCAGAAAACCCCACTCAACATCCCACATTTTATTTTTATATTTGCAGCTACGTGATGAGTTTTGTAGATCGCAGCACTCCAGAAGTGCGTTATTGATGAGTGCTGTTAGTGTTAGGATTGTTAGACTTGGGGTTAGTGCTCAACGTCAATTTGAGAATTTTAGATTATCAGCTTTCCAGCTCCTTTGACCTCTGTTCGCTATACAGAAGATGGAGAATTAACTTTGCAAAGGTTGCTTTTGATTTGCTCAGGACAGAGATGGGATCATACAAGAACAGAAAACAATCACCTGTTTTTTCCTCCATGGTAGCAAACGTTATAGTTACTCAGCAATTTTATGACACCAGCTACTTTGAGCGCAACATTTGCGTGCACTGAGCTCTCTCATTGCTGAACAAAGATAATGAAGAGGTCCAGACTACCTACCGAAGGTCACACAAATGATACAAATTAATGCACAATCACTGCCTGCTGCTTTAGGGCCATTTTATAAAATTCTTATGGCTCATAGTTAGTAGCTCTCCTTGCAACTCTGCTTGAGTTGGAGGGAGATTTGAGGATTAAGAACAGTTCCTGCAGTGTGCATCTCACAAAAGAATGGATAAAACCTCAGGAAATAAGTGGCTGTAAAAATCAATACAGACAGATGTTCCACCAAAATGAAGTATTTTTCATTAAAATAAGAGCGCGCATGTCATGCCAGAGAGTAAAGACTTGAGCTGAAGTTAACAGAACCAATTCAAGTCTGGATCTGCCTGACAGTTACTGTCAGAGTGCCAGAGAAGACAAAGAAGGCAGCAATACAAAAGAAAAATGCCAAAGAATGTAGAGGAAAAAAAAACAGATACTGCTACAGAAGAGAGTAAAATCTGCGCTATTCAAGAAATCTTGAGACTAGCAGGAAACCTTCTTCAGAAAAAAGATTAAAATCTGATGTAGCAAACAAGTTGAGAGGGTGCTCCCCACCCAAAAAAGTGGGGCTAACAACCTCTGTCAGAGGAGGATCAGCAAACAGGAGTTAACAGACAAGAGAAATTACTGTGAAAGGCCCATCGGTCTCTTCCTTATCAACAAAGAGCAAATGCCCTTTTCTTGCAGCACGTTGCAACAGGAATAAGAGACAAAACTGAATGTAAAGCAGCTGCTTGAAGGCTGTGGTTGCACTGGTAGTGAAACCACCTGAGTGGCTCCCCAGTGCCAAAAGAAGGAGGTCTCGTTTCACTTTTCCTCACCTCTGTCCCCCCACAAAAATCCATGCTCCCAGCCAAGGGCTCCTGCCTCTCCCACCTGCTGCTTTCCTCCTCTTCCGTGGGGTGACTCAGCAATGCTCCAAATAAAACCCACACAGATCCATTGTAGGAGCAGCCGAATGTGTTGGTGAGAGGGATATGGGATTTCAAAGGGAACAGGATGCAGAGGGAGGAGAAGGATGGAGGTAAGCTGTGATCTGTCTTGGGCAGCAGAGTGGGGCTGCCACGGACCGGCTCGCACAACCAAAGATGGAAAAGTAGGTCAGCGTCTGCCCTCATTGCGGATGGGCAATGTTAAATGGAGTTTGGTTCAAGAGGTTTTCTGCAGCTTGGAAACACTAGCAGGAACGATGAGATCAGGAAAAGTTGAGAATGCTTCTAAGTTTTTGTAAAATATTGGAATTCTTTTTCCCCCCTCTTTGCTCCAGCCAGAAAAGTCAAATTGGTTGCTCGTTAAATTACAAGTGTGCTAACAGCATATACCATTCAAGATGAACTGAGTTTTTATTAATAAACCTTTCCTTGTCAAGCATCATCTTCTTGCTTCCTTTTGTCGTGGGAGGGAGAAAGTCTTTTGTAACAGTGGAAAACCACTTTGAGACAGCCTGGATTCAATGCATTTGAAGTTATGCCCCTGATTTCATTACAGTTACATTTCATCCAGAGGCTAAATATCAAACATAACTCAAAATTTCTGAAAACCTTCTGAGGTAAAAGGAGCACAGCTTTTGACTAGGAAGGAGAATTTTCATACCACTTCAGATTATTCATCTTTTTTTTTTTATTTTAATGTGTCAGGTGCACATATATCACATTCATTCGCTCTTGGAGAGGTAAGAGGGGCAACAGGTGAAAATTGGTAATTCCACCAATTCACTAAACCCCAAAATTCCCCTATTTTATGTCACTCCTTAGTTATCAGCCACTCTAGAGTGGCATTACTTTGAGCAGGATGATGAAATAATTAGCAAATGTACTCTATCATCTGCCCTTGATGTTTCTCTAAATTGTAACTGAGGAACACAGAAGTGACAAGCAAACCATTTAAATCTTTAGAGAGAAGCCTAATTTTGAAGGAAAGCCCGTTTTCATTGAATACACTGGAAAAAAAAAAAAACCAAACCAACCAAAAACCTAACATTGTTCATCTATATGAAAAAAAGGAGACAATATTGCCAAGGGCACTGAGTCCTTGCATGGTCTGTACAAGCACCAGCCATTCAAACTGACACAGCTGGAAACAGATACTAGAACATATCTAGACGGAGACCAATTGTAAATTGAATTTTGTGCGTATAAAATATTGTGTTGACCTGAAACAAAGCAGCAAGCAAAGACATCACTAACCAGATAACACAGTCTTGATTTGTCAGGTCTATGCAATTTTAGCAATTTTCTTATTCACTTTTCTTGAAATCAAATTATTAGAGGGTTGGTTTTGACATAGGTAACTGGAATATGATTTACCCATGTCTTAAAATGGGTAAAATTTGCATTTGCTTTGTGCTAACTCATATGAGAATTTTTTTCCTTTTCTGAGTGTGAGATTTTGTTTAGAACCCTTAAGAAACACAATTTCATGCTTAAGTCGGTCAGATCAACATGTTTCATTTAGGTTTCCTGCAAAACCATCAAGTTGCTCCAGTTTCACTTAAAAGGTTTAAGACCTGAGCTAGTAAGAAGATATGAAACCAGTTAAACTACCCAATTACCTTTTTCTTTTCTTCAGCTCAGAAAAACTGACATTCCAAACTTGGTTCAAACTCTGTTTACATGAAAAAGGTAAAAGTTTCCATTAAAATTTTTTCAGGGATACAGGAGGTCACATTGGCTCCTCACTTTCATGAGAGCTCTAAGCCCACAGTCGCTCTCCTATCTGTCACTACACTGACCCAGCTGTTTCAGAAATCACAGAACTTCCCAAAAATAGTTTTGCTTTAAGGTATTTTATTTCCATTGAAAAAGATGTGTCAAGGAGATCTTCAATCTCAAAAAAATTTTTGCATCTACAGCAATAATCAGAGCTCTAACCATTTGTGCACCAATCAGGTACGTATCAAAACTGCAGGTACGTATCAAAACTGGAGGTTGTCCAAACTCCATGTTTTAAAACTGTTATCCCCATCTCTGCTCTCTGAAGGTTCACTGAAGAGATATAACCTAGGTTATTCCTAATGTAGGTTTCCAGTCAGATGCTCTTCAAAATTAATGGCTAGTATCTAGTCATCTTCCTTTATTTTTCCTCTCCCAGACTTAATGTATACATCAGTAACTCCTACAAGTATCTTCTGCCAAAGTCACAAGGCTACTTTGCTTGTTTCTTGCGCAGAAAAGTAAAATAAACTGCTGTTTTCACACAATTCTTCCCAAGGTCTTCAGTGCTTTTTATGGGTTCAGGATTTGATTTGTGTAAGAAAGAACTTTTCCTTTTATTAGTCAACATAGCTTGCTTGACAAATTTGTTTAATATCTAATGTGGCCATATTATATATTTTAACTTGCTGATGTCTAACGATTAAGAAGAGGTCAGACTGGAAGCTCAAGGATTAACCAGCACCTGTTTTATATTTCATGTCTGAAAACCAATAAAAAATGACATGCTCTCCCCAGCTGTCTGTCAGTGAAAGAAAGGATGCCTCATAAATAATAAGCAGTATTTTCAGTAAAACCAAACTTCTCGGATAGGAAAATCTGAAAAGGAAAATGTAGATTAAAAAGCGCTAATTTAAAACAAACTCAACACAAATAAGAGGAATACCTAAGCTTTCAATAATCTGTGTTTATGGTAGATACATTTTAAATTATTTAAATTGCTCAAAACCAGGCAAAAATAAAACATGTGGGAGAATAAAAAAAATACCATAAGGTGATTATACATAGTGCAACCACAAGTAAAGACATGCTTCTCAAACTGATGAATTAAACTAATACTCCCTTTCCCATATCTGCTCGCTTGCAAAACGTCGCTTCTCACAATGGTCTCTGAGTCATTTAGGAAGCTTTTGAAGACTGCATGGTGCGAGCTTATTTTGGTATCAAAGTGGCTTCCTCATGCCGCACTCCTTCAAAGTGGTTGACCAACAGGCTAAACAACGCCAGAAAGGCAGAATTGTCAGAGCGTAGGCATAGAGGGAAGATGAAGGTACAGACAAAAGGAGGAGTTCTTTTGCTTGTCTCCCTCTGCAAGAGACTCATTCTCTTTCACTTGCACCAGAGTCAGTTTTCTTTCTTAAGTGATTCTCAAAGCCTGGCCACAGCTCCCTATATTTCCTGTTTTGACCCTACATCAAGATACCATCACGGTGTGTCTTCTCAAGAAGTACTATATCTAGATCTCGCCAGAATTACAAAAAGCTCTGAAACAGTTCAGAACAGCTAATAATCATACCACCAACTATTTCTTTACTTAGGTTGCAGGTCATCTGCTTTCACTTGACTCATCGCTTGGCTTGAGTCACATCTCAAGCAAAATTAATAGATTAAAAAAGGACAAAAACCTTTTTCTAAGTAGAGCATCATTCTACAAAAAGCTGATAAGGAACTCATATTATTTAGCCTGGGTAAACACCTTCCCTTTTTGATGTACAAATCAGTACACTGGGATAGAGCAAATCCTCTGGTTCTTGCTGAAATACTGGCATGGTTGCCATCCTTCCTGTCTACCTTAAAGGTTCTCTGACTCCGTTCAAAATTAAGGATTTATTCTGTCTGGGACCACACTGGTCTGGAAATATTATCTTATCTAGAAATTGTACTTTTACAGCACATCCTGAAGATTTTTTTTTTCTTTAAATATCTCCTGTTTTTATAAGCTAGCAAATGATGAGTTCTTTAGTGCATCCATCTGGCAGCTAAATCAAAATGCTTTTTTTACTTTACAAATTTTTGATGAAATAAATGTTATTTGCCTAAAATGCTTTGTTACTATGAGGAACAAGTCGTTTCTTCCAGATTAAAGTGATTTCAAGTAGTTTCTATTCTTTGTATGAAAATGACCTGCACAATTACTGCAATTATCTCAGTCAGTATGGGAAGAGAAAATAATATTGTATTGTCAGGTTCACCTTTCTGACCAACTGTCTGCTACAATTTATTCAGGGATATTTCTCTCTACAGTTGAGTGGGTTTTTCGGGTTTTGTTTTGGTTTGGGGTTGGTTTGTTTCACTTTTTTCCCCGCCCAATAAGCATTTCAACCTTTATAAGTTTTCCTAATTATGTTCAGTGTGCAATTAGCTAATTAGAAATAGTGCAGCCAGTTCAAAAGACTTAAATTTACAGTTATTCTCTTATTTCTCTGCTTCTTTTAGAACGTTTTCACAATGTGTTCTCTGTTAATATACCAATACTCCATTTAGCATGCAAGAAGCTGTGGTGGAACCATTATGAAATTAATTTGTTTGATCAATAATCAATCTGATTTCATAGAGATTAAGATAACACAAGTTCATGAAGGCAAAGAGCTTGGCTAGAATCAGAAATAGCCTACAGAAGCAGGGCTGTAGAGACTAGAGGACAAACCGAACTGCAGGAGAGTAGAGGAAAGAGAGGAAAGGGGGTCAAACATTGCAATAATTGCACTTAGATAACATCTTGTTCTTCTGTAGTGCTTTACTCCCACAGTCCACTAAATGATTTGCAAACATTAACTGAACGAAACCACAGTTTCCTGTGAATAGAGTTACTATTCCTTGTATGATAAAACTGGGAAGTGGAAAGGCCAGTAGTGGCATTCCAGCTCTTGGGCACTGCTGCTGTCCCAAGCCATTCAAAGAGGATCCAGCTACTCCACCAGCTTTCAGCGCACCAACAGCCTCGATTCTCATTGAATAGATCCCTTGTCTACGTAAGTGCCTCCTCACATGCACAGGGCAGTCAGAGCAGTGCAAACAGCTCATCTTTACAATTGCCGCAGTGCCCCTATGCCTCTGGGACCGACGGGCAGTGGCACCAGGTGCCAGGGACAGGAATCCTCTATCACCTTTGGGGCTCTTATCTGGCAGAGGACAGATAGAGGCAGACACAAACCTGCGGAGCAGAATCAAAGGCAAGACCTCAGCTGATAACTTTTTGCAGCAGTTCCTGGAAAATTGCACCTATTACCCAAAAGACTGGAACTGCCATTGGTCAATCTCAATATTTCTAACAAGCGCTTAGATTTCCTGTTACAGCTGCAATACAGCTATCAAACTCCAGAAACAGAGCTCTGAACACATCACTGCGGTATCCATATGTCCTTCTGCATTAGCTTTCCTGTTTTAAACATTAATGCTCGTATGGCATTCTGCTGAACAAAGATGGAAAAAATAAAATATGAACCAGAATAGATCCTTTTTCATCTTTTCATGAATCTGCTATTGCATTTTAAAAAATAACCATTCCACTTTCAATTGCCAATAAACAACGTAGTCAAAGAGATTAGAGGACTTAATTACAGGCATAGAATAATTAGATCATCTTGTATATTATACTCGTGAAAACCTGCAATAACAGTTACAGTAATGATGTAAATCACATATTGATTTCAATCAAGCTGCTGTGGACTTACACAGATTTAAACACAAGCATGACCCACAGTCAGTACTTCAGATATATCCAGGAAACAGTATTTCCAAAAGTTATTTGAAACATAGTCTGGATTTTATTGTATACTTTAGCCTCATTCTAAATTTTTATAATCAATGGCTATATATTATGATAAATATTAAAAATCTATTCTGAGCATTTACACTATCCTATTATCACACTAACAGAGCATCTTACAGCTTTTACTGTATTTATTCTTATAGATCCTAATAGGGAACAACTTTAATTCCCCGCTTCACAGATGAAGGAATACATGGTCCCAATAGCACCACGCTGGGACACAGCTTGGCTAGGGTTCCAGAAATAGGCTAGCTGCTATCTGAGCACTTTGCTTTGATTCAACTCATGAGATGTTTTTGACCTGGACATAATGCACTCTGCAAATGACTACATTGCTCCAAAATCTGAACTAGCTTATTTAGAGCTAGCCTGGACTTAGAACTAGGGAGTTCAGATAACTCAAGATTAGGGAAGAATTACATAGTTCCCTCAATGTCCTAAGCAGACTTTCTCCTTCTCCCTCTGTTTGTATAAACACATGAAAATTTATTTTAGAAAATAATAAACGTAAGATACTTCATCTTAAGTATCAAGTTATATGACTAATGGAAAGTTCCCAAACAAAAGCAACTCTGTGTTTTTCAAAAGCATCACAGGACATGCAAGCAGACTGTCAAGTTCTCATTCAGACATTTTATTACCTCCCCACCTGTTTCCTTTCCTTTCTGATCTGAGATTGTTAACTTAAATAACACTTTGATGTGTATTTTAGAAAAGACAGTAAAGATTTGATAAGACTCGGTATTTTAACTCAGTGCACTATCTAGTAACAGTGTATTTATTCCTATTCCTTTGCTCTCAGTAATGCTGAGAAGAAAATCTTGGAAGGGCTTCCTGTAAATGCTCATCCTGGGTGTACAATGAGTTTCAAGGAAACAAAGATGAATCTGAATTTACTCTGTTCTTGACACTTGCCTATTAGCATAAAGCAGGAATTGCCAGTAACTTAAGTGTGAGTAGACTATCAGACACACACCCAGCTTTTACTCTTCACTGTATAGAGGTTATCTACCCATTAGATATGGACATGACATCCTTCCGCTAAGTTATACAAATGACTGAGTCATTTTCCCTGCACAGGCCAGGGACATTGTTTAACATTCACATAAAATATGCAGCACTCTTCAGCTGCTGATCTTTTCAGAGTTCCTTTGAAATAATATGTTGCGCTTAGTTCAAAAGCAGAAAAAATCCCAGGGGAAAAATCCAGAATAAATAAAATATTTAGTTGATTTCCTAGACAAACTGAAGTAAACCTGAGCAAGAGGTGAAGGCTCAAAGAAAGGGGGAGGTTTGGCAGCCACAGCAGTTCTCTTTCAAAGAGTGAGGCAGATGAGGGGAAAGAGAAGTTGAATAGAAAAAAAAAAAATGGTGCACAAGAAGTGGCAAATGCATTAAACAGTACACAAATCTGAACAAAACTATCATGTGACATCAGAAGTTGTGATGTATTAAGACTGAGAAACACACACCAGAAGCAAGCCGTATCACAGAGAAGCCTAGATCCAGTGGCCAGGAGAGCAGCTTAGAAGTCTGCTTCCAATATTAAACCTGGAAGCTGGAAGCCAACCACATCAGCACCTGTGTGCCTGTCAGAGTGGGGCCACACCACCACACTGACATGTTCCTGCACAGGGAGCCAAGCTGCCTGCAAACACTGGACATCCTTGTGCTCCCTGACCCAGGGCTTTACACAAGGCATTTTTCCCTACGTACACATGGTTTAATCAGAGTTCTGCAACAGCACGTGTGCCCACTCACAGGTGTCAGGGACAAAGTTACAGAATATGCCCACAACTCCACAGATTTACATGACAATTCCTAAAATTTATACTGAGCATGAGGGAACAAATTATAGTTCTTTTAGTACAGTCCATAGAAGAATTTTATTAGAGGTGCAAGAGTTTGGAGTTTTTGCAGAATAAGTTTGACCCCCACCAGAGCACATCAGGCACTGAGACGATATGCGGAACACCAGAGAAAGCGTCCAGCAAGATTATAGGAAGAGTTTCTGTTTTGAGGTACGCGTTCATCTGTTCTCCATCAGAAAGATGTTATTTAAGCACTGTTGCCATATTTATCTCAGCGTGATATAAGAAATAAAAAGGCTGAGAAACCAATTGGTGGTGTTCTTTAGATCAAATAATTATTTCAGTATCAACATCTGCTAGTTTGTTTATTAGTCAACATCACAGTCAGCAACAGTCCTTCGATCAGACATGAAATGTGATCCCTGTTTCATCTGCTCAGCATAAGATTCAACCACACGTGAAAAAGCATCACAATGCTATGAAACATTAAGTTCCATGCAGGCCCCACTTTGAAGGTTTAAGTGGGTAGTATCCTTATGGCAGCTCTTTGTACTAGATGGACATTTGTGTGGAATTAGAGATTTAAATCAGATCTGGCTTCTTTTGGGGATTGTATTATGCTATTTCTTAACACAGTTCAGATAATAATACTCTACACATGCACGTGAACAAATATGATTCATATATCTGTGTAAAGATAACGTGAACAATGCTGCCTTATTCTAAAGTAAGAAAGAAATATTCTTAGAAGTATTTGTGCTTGTATACCTTTTTCTACTGCCATCCTTTTTAAAAAGTAATCCCAGACACTCAGGTAAAAAGAGCTCCCTTTGCAACAGAAAAGCAAATAACAAACACATTAATCATTTTAATCATAATTAGGGACTCCACAGATAAAATCTGTAAGGATCACATCCAAATGAAGATGTACAAAATAGTACAGTCACCTAATTGCTCCTGCTCAAGAAAAAAGAAAAACTAGGAGAAAAACCCATAATAGTCTACCTCAATAATAATGAGTCAGAGTTTACAGCCAAACACTGACAGCAGCGAGCACAATTGTGGAACTTACAGAGAGAAAACAACAACATGCACAAAAAGACAATTTGTTGCAACTGTATCTTGAACAAAAAGTCGTTTACTGTTTAAATCTAACCCCAAAAGGAGTGTGTTTTTAGACACTGTAGTGTTTTGAGGCATCACCTTCAATGCTTAGAAGTGGTTATGTCTTTGATGCTGAAAGAGAAACTTTTGATGTACAATAAACAGTGAAACTCCTTGCACAAAGCAGAGAAACATGAAGTCTAACAGCAACACAGAAAGCTTGCCAGTGTGGTGTATGTACACGTTCTGGTTATTGTTTTCCTTTTTCTGTCCCAGTAGCTTCCAAACTGATATCCGCAGCAAAACAGAAAAAAGTCTGAAGCTCCTAAGCTATTAGTTTCAACAAGAGTGCTACCACTACAGAATGAAATGCTCCTTCTTTTGCTGAAAATAAATGCTACAGGCAACAATAGTCATAATTAATTGAAAATATTCAGTTATGTAAATGTAACTAATTGTCTTAATTGTCTCTGCACCACTTACAGTTTCTGTATATGTACCAATTAACAGTACTTTTCATGCAGTAATTACTGCTCTGGATCATTGCACTGTGTAGCATAACAGACAAAAACTGTTTTGATTGAAGACATAAACCATGTAATCTGACTGCTTGACTTTACTGTCAGAATCAATTTCTTTTGTAAATAATCTGGAAAAAAGTTTTGGTACCTGAAGATAGCAAAATTAATTATGAAAATTTTATTCTGTTAAGCTTTTATTTCAGCCTTTGACTGGACATCTGTAACATTTAGTTCTTCCCTTCCAGACATTTAAACTTCCAAAAGTTTTTAAACTTTTGTTGAAAAATCTAGAAGAGCAAAAAGATGGGAAATACGTAGGGATGCTATCAGTACACATAGAGCTGCATGAAGCCTGGAATGCTTTCTCCAAACATTCCTGGCCGAGTTCTGTAATTTTTAGGGTTGTGCTCACATCCGTCTTGTGAAATTACCCATCCTAAAGAAATCAAGACAAGGAAATCAAAGGATAACTAAAAGCTTTGTAATGGAAAGCAGGGAAGTGCACTTGGCTTGGCAGGGAGCTGATACTGGTGCTGTAGCCAGAAGAACTGGCAGAGATGTAATCTGGGATATTTTCCCAGTTGAAAAAAATCACACAATCAATGAGAACAAATAAACCTCCAAGATGGGAGATTCGTAAAGTAGGAAAATTTACGTATCTCCATCACATCTGCAGAACTGAGGTTAAAGGCAGAGAAGTGCAAAAGGGAGGCCAGACTTTCAGGCACAGTATATCTGTATACATCTACCGAAATCAGCAGCCAGCTTGTTCATCTTACATCATTATATTCCTGTGTCTGAAATTCACTAAATTTAGAGCAGTTGGGACACAAGGACTAAAAGGTTTTACTTCACTTTTGTTTCCCCTCGTGACCCAAGCCAAGAAATCACAGCATTAGAAAGCCTGTGGAGGATTACAGATTCACATTTGTTGTTTCAGACACGGTTATACACACACTAAAGCTGAAATCTAATGTATGCACAGCATCGGGGATTTCTTTGATATGCAAGAGTAGAAACTATATGTTGCCTAAACAAAATGCAGAATGAAGAGACTTGCACCTGGGCTTTAGTCTTCTTTAGAGGAGAGCTAAGACTAAAGAACCTTAAAATTAAATATCCATACCAATACAGCTTCTAAATAAATCCAGTATGAAACCAATGTATGTTCAGTTCTTACACAAACTGCTTTTAAATGAATAAACACAAGAGCATAAGAGAATGAAAAATCCTCCATTATTCATTAAAGACTTTTAGTGCTTCATTAGTTTTGTTGCTATAATCCACTTCTGATTAGCCGGGTTGTTAAACAGCCATTGTCAAATGCTGCTAAAGTGCATGAATTTCTTTTCAAACTACAGCAGTGTCATTTGAATGTAGTTAGCAACATCTCATCAGGTGTTACTGCCATGCCTGCGGAGCACAAATTAACTGTGATTGCTTTTAGCACTCCCTTTCTAAATCATGTTTTCATATTAATTTTCATTTAGACATAACATAGTAAAAAACTTTGTTAGCATTTCAGATTGCTTAGCAAAACCACATTATCAGGCCAGGACGATAACGTAGGCTCAGGTGGAAAACATGAGAGTAAGAAAGAAGAAAGCGAAGCAGGGGGAAAGACATACATGCTGACCTCGCACCATCTGCTGATGACCCAATGGGGCAAGCAGTAAAGAAGAATTTACATGCAAAACTCCAGATCTCAAAATTTAAATTCCATGAGCCTCCTCAGGCTTAATTTCTCCCGGCGGGAGAGAAACCTTCAGCAACCACAACAGAGACTGCTAATACTAGAAGCCAGCTCTGCTAGCCTTGACAAGGCATTAGTTTGCCATTTACCTTATCTATTCTTCTTGCATGTCCCGACTCCCCTAGAGTTCTTGCTCTCTCACCAAGAGCTGAGACTTTGAAAAGTTGAAACCTCTAATTTTAGTCATGTTCTGTTTCTCAGATAAGCCAGATTTTTCCAAAATAACTGAAAATTTGCAGCTTAATCCCCAAACGGTCAGAACCAACAAAATCTTTCTTTGACTTCACTGAGGTTGTTCTTTGTGAAGTGTGTCTGGAACTAGGAGAGAAAACATGGACTATTTGGGTGATATTGCCAGCATGGAGCACCCAAAACAGTCCATGGAAGATCTGGAAGACAAATTTCATCACTGAACTGTGAATTGCCAGGTGAAAGCCTAGCTGGTAAAAGATTGCCGGGGTTACGCTGGGGAAGGGAGCTTAGCAGGTAACATCTCTATTAGAAACAGACTTTCTTCCAAGTTCATAACTAGACCGTGCATTAATCCCTAGGAAATGGGTTAAAGCCTATCCGTTCTGCTCTCCCTGAAAAAGCTGGCTCTGGAGAGAGTCAGCAGCAGCTGAACTGAACTCCAGGGATTAAACAAAGGGTCTGGGTTTGGTCAGGCATTTCACTTTACCACGGAAGAGATTTTAAAGTTTTGAAAGGGACACTACACTTTCATTTTCTGTGTGTCCAACTATGAAAATTCAAGGGGACTGTTCCAGCCTGGTGCTTCAGATGCTGTTGGAATGCAAGTAATCGGGTTTTTTTTTGTTGTTGTTGTTGTTGTTTTTTTGGTTGTTTTTTTTTTTTTTTTTTTTACTGTCAGTATGCTTCAAAGGGTTGATACAAAACTTCTGAACACTGACATAAAGGCCATTCTCAATAGTTAAACATTTTAATATCAAAATGATTTAATATAAATAAATTTAGTATAGATTTAATGTAAAATGATTTCCCAGAGCAAAGTAACTGGGGATAATTTATCAGAAATTGCATCCACTCATACAGGGCAACAGAAGCCACGGGATTTTGTAAGACACAGGCTTTCTGCCATGCCTCTGAATCAGATGATACTTTTTCATTATGATGACTCTTTAAGAGCTGATTTTACAAGATGCAGTCATCAGTGTTAATATATTCAGTTACAAAAGACAGGTGATAGTATCAGCAAGTCTTTGGGTGAAACAGTTCCCCTAGGAGCTGCATCTTGGAATCTATTACCCAAAAAATCTCACAATTAGGGTTCCAGATATGTAACACTAGTTTTGATATAAGAGAGAAAATTTAAGCTGAAAACTTACACATTATCTCAACTATTTTTTAACTTTTCCAGTGGAGGCTTCATTTTGGAACCAGTGAAATATAGTTAACGAGCAAAAGAAGTATAATGTTTCACAAATGATTGAGACACATACCATAAACATGCAGGCTTTTATTCTTCCAATACTATTTCTTTAGTTATCTTTAAAGAAAATGCTCTACTGGTTAGAAAAAAAGGTGGACACAAGCTTCATACAAACGTCAGTCTGAAGAAAACACAGTAAGTGGTTGATTCGGTGGGGAGGAAAGTTTTAAATTTTAATTTTGAGTAAAGGAATGAACTGATAACAGAAACAACTAAGGGCAAGTTTACATTTTCTTTTACAATTTCTTGGACAATGTAGTCTTTTTTTTTTTTTTTTAACCAATCTGTGGATCTGTCCATCCTAGAGGAAAGGGCAGATACACAATGTATTTGCCTTTTTCTGCCTGTGTCTCACCTTGTGCATTGCTTTGTCGCATAAAAAGAGTGACTGGGGAAAACAAACACATGGTTTCGTGTTATGTTAGGAGATCATAGGAAACACTTCATATCATTTATCATGCACAATGGCACACCTGATCACAGAGCATGACCTGTACATCTTTAAGCTTGGTTGATTTCAATACAGTCTTGCTAGAAAGAAAAAAATGAAGGGAGATAGAGTACTATCGTAGGAGAGTTAGAGTAGATTTAGGTCTTTGTTAAAATATTGGATAGTTTAGAGTCAGTTTGGAAAATTAGTCTGAGGAAATAGAAAAAAAAAACCCAACAGCCGCTATTTACAGTGTTGCATGTGATAAAATTTTCTGAATATATACACTCAAGGCAAGCTTCAAAGTTAAGCAGCTAAGTAAAGTTACATGGCAACCGAGCACATTAAGGTACCTAACACTGCACTCTCTATCTTCATGTTTCAAACTAGGATTCTCAACATTATTCTCAAAGTTATACTAAGAGGAACTACTAATCATTGAAAATTTGGTTGAAATCCATGGAGTGGGAGAACAGGATAAGATGATGACGAACATGCAAAAATCTTTTATCTTTAACATCTCTAAAGCATTTATATGGTTGTGCCGCATCCATGCATGAACAGACTGCAAAGTTTGGTGCACAAGGAAGGTTACATATGGAAATACATGACGCCCCAGTTGTTACCTCCCAGCAGTTTTGCCACACCTATTTGAGTGCAAATTACAGATCTATTCTAGATTAAAAGCACTGTTTTTAAATTGGTGAATTTTACTTTGCAGTTGGGTCAGGTCTGTATTAGGGGTATTCAAGTGCATGAGTGTCTAGCTATAAAAATAGGTTCAACTGCCTGCAAAGTCTGTTAACAAATACATTAAATCCTAAACAATTCTGGAGAATGGATAAAATAGCATGCTAGGATTTAGTATTTTCCTAGGAAGGCATTATAAAAAAAAAGTTCTTTGAACTCATGCAACTAAACATGGAGATTTAAAATAAGAAAGGCAACTTTTCTACATTGATGAAACATACTGAAGCCTACTTAGTGGTCTGCACTGCAAGCACAAAGCAGCAAACTACAGTAAATACCTCTAACAAGATTTGCAGCCATATGTGATTACCTGCTCAAGGCTATGCAGCCTGCTTGAGGTGTACAGAGATTAATTCATTCACTTCACTTTGACCACTTAGGAGAGGAGCATATAGTAAAAGGGAAGACACTGTACAGTCAGTAGAGAGAGGAAAAAACATTTATAGAGAGTGATTTGTCTGGTTCTTTTAGGATGGAAGTAATTACCTCCTGGAGATGCCTGTCTCTCTTCGTACACCAAAGATCTGACAGGTAGTTTAAGGAAGCCACCTAACTTGCAAGCACATGAAGTCTACTTATATCACTGCAGGATCTGTCTATGCGTAGACTATATCTCCCAGTTTCCTGGGCTGCAGAAAACTCAGATAATGAGTTTACTATCCTTAAAACAGTATCATAGAATCATAGAATAGTTAGAGTTGGAAGGGACCTTCAACGGTCATCTAGTCCAACCCCCCTGCAAGAAGCAGGGACATCCCTGACTAGATCAGGTTGCTCAGAGCCTCATCCAGTCTGGCCTTGAACGATTCCAGGGATGGGGCATCCACCACCTTTCTGGGCAACCTGTTCCAGTGCTCTACAACTCTCATTGTAAAAAATTTTTTTCTCATATCTAATCTAAACCTACCTCCTTATAATTTAAACCCATTACCCCTTGTTCTATCACAACAGGCCCTACTAAACAGCCTTTCCCCATCTTTCCTGTAGGCCCCCTTGAGGTATTGGAAGACCGCTATCAGGTCTCCCCGGAGCCTCCTCTTCTCCACGCTAAACAGCCCCAACTCTCTCAGCCTGTCCTCATAGGAGAGGTACTCCAGTCCTCTGATCATCTTTGTGGCCCTCCTCTGTGACACCATTTAAAATTATGAACAAATTTAACTCTCAGAGTAAGGAATTAACTTTTTCTATTAAACTGCATTTCTAAGTAGAGTACAAGAGTACTAGTAACTGAGTCTGCAATCTCTTCTGCATCCTGCTTTCCTCTTCAGCCAGCATCCAGACAAAATTCTTACTGCCAGGGCAGCATAGGCATCACTCTTAATGCTAGCAAAAGAAAAAGTAATTAGACTTTAGTAATCTGACAAAAGATATACTCCTGAAGGTCTTGTATTTGCATATGCATGTTCATCACTTGCAACTGCAACTATCAATGGCTCATCTCTAGTTTTAGGAGGAGAGAAAATGTCCTAATTTTTCCACTTGGAGACATGGAATTCTTCTCTGGAAGACCTCTACAGTTCCATAGTTGAAACTGGAATCCTCTCTATATCCACCATTTATATTATAAGTTTCAATTTTCATATCACCTCCCTTCTTAACAGCACTAGTTGACAGTTAACTTTTGCACCTGCAACCTAGCTATGCTTCAGAATATTTGTGCCCATCAGCTGCCTGATTTCACCTATAATCAGTGCAGTAAGAAGCACAAGTTAATTATATCTGTGAGTAATTAAATGACAGATGCCAAGATGGTGGCACAAAAAATTAATTTTAGGAAGTTGTGGGGCATTTTTTTTACAGGAAGTAACAGATGTACCTAGTTCAGGAAATACGTATTAACTCAGAAAATACAAACTTTTCATTAAAACCTGAAAGATACAATAACCAGAACACCAAAGATTTACTGTTCAACTATGAAACCAATATAGTTTCGGCTTAATGTTTTCTTTTAATATTTCTGTTGTATAATGAAAATAGTTATGGAGAAAACAAACATTTCAAGTAAACCTTTTAATGTTAAAATAACAAGAAGGCAGCCTCTTCTTCAGCAGTCCTGCCTCTTTTTCCAGTAGCACACCACTATATGTCTTAAACGTACTGGGTACGTTAAATATACAAACCAAACTTCACCCACACACGTCAAGAGAGCCAAAGAGCATTCTGCCTAGAAAACAGATTAAAATAGCCTGGAAGATATTTCCCAGGAGCACATTTAATGTACTCCAACCACTGATGGATGTCCAAGGCTAGTCCAAAGCAAGCCCTCCAAGCCTCTTATAGTGGGATAATGCAAGATTTTTTTAAAGACATCATGCAAACTTCATACATTACTTTTGTGCCTGATTGCAATTAGCAGCACACATGCGATATCACAGTTGTGCATGCACAAACTGAATGCTGTGACTGAGAAACCTTTTACTGTTTGTATCACTCTAACCTGTACATAATAATAATAATAATAATAATAGATACAGCTTTTTTCCTTTCTCTCAAAGTGAAGTGAACCTTTTTCTTCCAATTAGAATTTGTTACATTTACTTATTAGATGGATTTAAAAGATTTAAGTTGGGCCAGACTATTGAACCACAAAACTGTATAGAAAAAAAAAAATTGATAAAAATATACAAAAGTCAAATCTAAAACAGAGGAAAGTTTAGTCAGTCGTCTCAGAGATTTTTTTCCTGAGGACATTAGTAATATGCAGCACAAATTCTCCATGTTCAAGGCATACATGCCTAGACTGTATAAACAACAGAAATCAAAGTACTTCAATTGTCAATGATTTTTCCCTATAGGGTGGTAAAAATGAGGTGAATAGTCACTAATCTAAGAGTCTGAAACCAATAATACAAAAACTTTCATACAATATACTTTATTGCAAATCAACTGTTATTGCTTTTAGCAGGGTACCTAGTGTCCTTTTTTTTTTTCCCCTCCCAAACTACATAACACGTAAAATTTAACCTCTTTCGGAACATAACCAGCATGAAAGAATTTGGTTTGGTTCTGAGCATATATCAGAAGTTGAATTAAAGGAATTATAGGGAACATTAAGTGATAATCAACGATTCAAATGAAATCGAATAACTAGGGTCCTGCTTTCTATGTAAAAAGCCAAAAAAAGTTCAAAAGCTGCGTTTGCTGGGGAAAAAAATGTTTATGGATTCTTCTGCTTTTTGTTTATTTCTAAGCTAGGATCCTTTTTGAAATGCGACAGTTCATAAACATTTATTTGTATTTCCACAAAACTAAAGGTTTATGCCCCCACGTGGTAGAATTATTCCTTTAAGTGCACTATTCTTTTCTGCAATATCTTTACAAATGAAACATGCAGAAGTTATTACTTTTTTTTTTCCTAATGGTTCTAAAGAGAATAATCTTCATTGCACCATAAACTCTATCAGCTGGTCTGTAACCCCTTGAAATGACTGGTTACATATTTGCCATCTCACAATGCTTCCATTGCGTGCCTGTATCTTGAACTCAATGAGTAACTGCTGAAAGAAATTTCAAACATTTATTGTCTCCTGGCCTACAACATAATAATTCTTGTAGGTGTGGACAGGCGCTGCTCTCAGAGCAGGCTGGGGGAGTGCAGAGGGTTGGAAGTGCTGGGGAGGAGGAGAGGGCTCTGCCTCCCACACGTCACATGCTCAGCTGGTGTCAGGGAGTCCGGCATCACAAATTACAGGGGATCCGTGCACTGCTTGGGGACACTGCTCTGGTGTTTCAGTGCTAAAGCTGTATTCAACCCAAGATGTTAGCAATTTTGTAAGAAATACCATTTGTTTGAGCTATCTATGGCCTGAAATGCTCCTGCTGCTGCCTTGGTGTGTTTTTACTGTAGAGAGATTTCACTAAGCCAACTGCAGGCTGTAACATGTCCATATACCAGGCTGTACATCACAAGTAACAGCGAAATTATAGATGTAATTTGGAGTGAATGGTTACCCTGTCCTGCTGTCTGATGAGAGTTACCATAAAACGCCCACTGAGTGATCTAAATATGTTAATACACATTGATGGCTTACTCCAGACCTCTCAGATTTTTGAGATCACGAAGCACGACCACATCATGCATTTAACATCCATAAGGAGCTGCATGCTTGAGCACCAGGTCACGGTGGTGACCACAGGCATTGAGGTTACAGGACTGACATAGCTGAAAGGACGGAGGTGAAAATCTACAGCTGGGGAATGCCTTATGCTGAGCGGAAGGGAATCAGCTGCCCATTATTTGTGGCTTGTTAGCCTTTCTAAACTTGTTTGCCCAGGGCATTCCTCTCCAGGTAGGGTGCCTACCTCAGGCCTGGGACATGGCTCATTTTTTGCATTTTCCTGCCCTTCTCCCCGCCTTAATGAGGGGTTACCAGACCAGGATGCTTGCTGAATTGGATGAAATCAAAGCTTCTTAAACTGAAACAAACATACAAACTTGTAACTCTCTTTCCCTTTCCAGTTTCCTAGGTGTTCCTTTTCAAAATACAGAGATTTTCTGACAGGACAGTTGCAGGTACAAGCTTTACCTCAGTGCCTGTGGCTCAGGTTGCACTTCTGATCAGCTACTGATCAGCTCTTCAGTGCTCTTCATCCAGGGAAACAGTATAACTCCCATCCAGCAGTAAAGTTTTATCTGCGTTGTGCAGGACTCTAAACACCGCAGGTTCATAACCGACCATTTATCCTGAAATGACTGCTCTTAACAATCTCTGTGTGCCTGTCAAGGGACTTAAAAATCACAATAACTTTTGTCTATGGAAGCTGGGCAAGTATGAATTTCACCATTGCACGTTTGAGGCTGTTACTTTTCCCCCCAAAGACCACAGAATGCAGAACAGTTTTACATTTGGTTTTTTTTAAAGAGTATAATGGAAACAAACAAAACCACCTACTCTTCTCAATGGTGGACTTTTGAAGCCTCTTTCTTCCCACCACATCTGACTCTCTCTTGCTGCATGCACTTTTTCCCTGGTTGGTTATGCACATAAGCTCAATAAGGGGGAAACAACAAAAACAACCCCAAAACCACAACAACAAGCTATAGCCATGCAAAGGCAAGGATGTGACCTGTGAGCATTTTGAAAGAAATATCTCTTAAAAGTTAATCATGCTTCTGACATTGCTGTCTCATTTTTAATACTTCTGCCTTTCCAGTCTTGCCCCAGGCTGTTCACCAACCATCCCTCTACCTGAACAGAACTTGGGGAGGACCAGCTCCCTCTGCTCAGACAGTACTTGCTTTCCTTTGCAGGAAGTGGTGACTCTCATCCACCCCTTGGAAGCTATTAATTCTCCCCCTCTTCTACTAGCTCTGTCCCTTTGCTATTTCCTTCCTGCACAAGCAACAAGGGAAGTCACCTACCTGCCTGCCATGCTACATCACCAATGCAGCTTTTCTGTCCTCTGGCCTGCTATCCCAGCTATATTGTTCCTCTTAAATGTTAATCCTGCCATCCCAAACCCCCTCCGCCCCAGTTCCTATCCCCTAGTCCCTCCTTCTCTCTCCACTCCTCTTGCTGTTGGCTTCCCTTTCACATCTCATTCTAGAAAAGTACTATGCGAAGTTAATTCACTCAGCTCCCACAGTCAGCCAAAAAAAAACCTCAGAGCCAAGTTAGCACATCATCCGCAGGCAATGTGTTAAGGAATGTAAATTCTTCTGTCTGACAGAGAGCATCATCTTTCCTCTTACTTCATGCCGTGCTCAGCTGGACACCAGCGCTTTAGAAGAGGAATGCAGCCCCATTAGAAGTTTGGTAATGCGGCCTGTAGCCATTTACCCAGACATCTGATAGCAACGGAGATTTTCCCATAGACATGAACAGCTAGTATTATCTGTTAATGTAGATGTATGGGAGCCCCAAGCTGATGTTTTCCTTCTTGTTTGTTTTTTATTAGCTGTAGAATTAATCCTCAGCAAGTTTAATATCTGACACCATAAATCCTCCAAAGATTTCAGATGGGGAAAGCATAACCTACTTGATGGTTTGTGTGGCTTTGATTAGTAAAACACAAGTGGTTTTGATCAACAGCACTGCATCCTAGTCACACAATTGTCCTGCTGAGCAATTTCTTGTAGTTACCAGCCAGAAACATGGGAGAGGTACAGGTGGAGTAATGGGAAATGTAGTAAGTAGTGGCAGATTCAGATATTACTTCAGTTTGAATAAAGTGACATGTCATTGAGATTAGGATGTGCTTCCCCCCTCAGATGATCATAAGCACTAACGCTCGCTCTACAACATCCTGCTTAGAAATGTTGAGTCACCTAACCTGCAGTATACTCAGTTCTTCACAAAAGATGTAAACCTGCCAATTATTTCAACTGTCAGAACAGACTGCAAGGAACTTGCATCTTCCATTCACTTTTCATTAGAGTATACAAACACGGCTTGTTTTCTCTTAATGTTTTGCTGTGTAGCTTTTGCAGAAAGCATTTGACAGCTGAACAAAGAAGTCATCATCATATCTTGAGCTAAGACAATGACAACAGAATTATGACGAGTTCCTTCATCTACCATTGCTTTTACTGAGCCAAGATTCAGCTGAGCTGATTCTTTTCAGCAGGGTTTCTTTTTACTTTTTTTCTTGAGATAAATGCAAATGAACACAGGAACATGGAGAGCTATCTTAATTAAACAAAGGGAAAAACTTCTGACAAGGTCACCTTGAATATATGAATTGGAAAAAAAAAATCAATTCTGCACATTCATTTCACAATACGTTTGAAGCAGATATGTTTTCTGGCCTGCATGCATTGCAAGCAGTTGTTCAAATGCTTCTATTTTCAGACAAAAGCAATGTTATAAAGCTTGCTCTGTTTCTTAGGATCTTTACAAATGTCGCAAGATCCCCAATTTTGTTTGTTTTTAATTACGATCTTTACGAATTAAGACTGTCATCATGAATTCCGATCTTTGACAATCAGAATGCAACAGAAGCATAATAGAAATTATTCCCAAAGAATCTTTTTCTCTAGCTCAAAGTCATTGTCATTACATGGGAGGTGTCAGCTGTGAGATAATCTGACTTCACCAATAAAATTTCAGGAAGCTATTTAGCTACTACAGGGTGAATCCTCAAAGTGCTCTAGCCCTGAATTCTCTTTGCTGCTCAAAGCTCATCTCCAAAACCATATGAAGGAGCTCTAGGGAACGCTTTCTAGGAATCACTGCTTTGCTCAAGTATTTCAGATCACTTGACCTTCAGCATTACACCTGCACAGGGGGCGAGCCACAGCATTGCCAGGAAGCGCGATGCTTACTCAGCCATGCTGCCTGCAGCAAGAAAAATATTTATTTTCTTAGTAGCTAACGTTCTTAGTGGCAATAATTACACTGCCAAGATTACATTCTGTTGTTAAATTGTGTATTGGCTTAATTAAAAAGATATACTTTATTCCCAGTTCTTCTTCAAGTTGCACTTTAAGTAAAAGCCAGAGTAAAATCACTCTTCTTGCCAAGGATAGCTGCGGTTTCACGCAGGAAGGGCTGTTTTGCTGTGCTGTGGTGAATACAGTTTTACTCTGTGGTCTCACTAGGAAGACACACAGATTAGGTACTGCACAGTGCAGAAAGATAACAGAACTGTAAAAATATGTTCTATTAAGTGTTCAGAAATCCCATTAACAGAAACCATGAATCACAGAAAAGTGGGGCTAAAGGAATAAGTAACAAGACAAATATTTACACAGAGAATCTTTGCTTTTTCCTGTTATGACAATTTCCTCAGCAATGTTGCTCTCAGAGTGATTTATTGTGGAGCAACAACTGAAAGTGTTATTGATGCTTCTTTTTGAAGAACAGGTTGCAAGTATTCAAATTTGTTTTCTTTTGGAGGAGTCATATTCTGCTTCTCTGACCCTCTATCTGAACAAGCATCAAATTGGAAATGTTTTTGAGTTAAAGTTCTTTATACTTCAGACAGTAAAAAAAAAAGTTTATCTTTTAAATTATGTTGTTGAAGTATATACTCTGCAAATAGTGATATGCAAGTAGAACAATCATAACAGACATATAGCAGAAAAATAAAATTGTTTAAAGGCCATCTGAAGAAAAATCAAACCTCAGATCTGTAACTCATATTAATGGAGACCACACAGAAAGCACTGATGATCCTATTGATTGGTATCAGAAAAAAAACACTGGAACTCACACTTCGGGTCGATACTACACAGATACAGAAAATAATAAAATGTATCTCCCCATTGCCCCTTTTTAGTCACTCATTGTGGACATAAGCTCTTATCCTATAGGTAGAGATAGGAAAAGTATATGGGATTGAAAAAAAATCCACTAATCCTTTTTAGGCAAACAAGCAACTTTGAACATCAAGATAACATGGCATCATGGACTCATGGAGTGGTTTTATCACCTACTGGAAAACCCAAAAATCAAAATGAAGCCCATTCTGCCAGCTGAGTTCAGCCTCAAATAAAACTTCTGATTTTAGACTTAAAGGACTGAGGTTCAATGTCTAGTAAGGACTGGTTTTCTCAGGAAGTCGTGTTGCAGCCACATCCAATATTTTGTTTCAAATGGTACTTCTTTGAGAGAGAGATAGAGAAAAAAAAAAAAAAAAAACAAACCCCTACTTTATATAGGATTTCTTTCCTCCTATGCAGTATGGAGATAAAGTTTTAAAAGAGAATAAAAGTTTGCATGATAAAAATAATTTTAAAAAATTCAGTTTGATGTGTGGGGAAGTTCTTAGCTAACCGTAAAAGACTCTCCTTGAATTGTATAGAAAAAAAAATTATTATGGTTCAATAAAAGCCTAGCAAATACGAAGAGACCTTACTTAGAAGTCTGCCAGTATCTTTCAAAATACATTAAACTATGTTGGTGAAGAATCAATAGCTATTATTTCTCTTGCTTTGAGTTTATAGTTGTTTAAAAGATTCTGTCACAATGACGACACCCTAAAGCAGCAACTTTTAATAAAGCAAACGTATTTCCCTACCAGGGTTCGGGCTACACTCTCTTAGTACTTAAACAAGCACCTGTTTATTTATCATTTCTTAGAATTCTGTTGATATTGAGTAATTGCCACTTTGTGATATTACTCCTGAAGTGCTAGGAAAATCTGAAGGAGAATGGAGGAGGGCTGGTAACAGAAGTGTTGATAATTGTTCTTTCTTACATCCTGCAGAGTCCAGTGCATTAGACGAGGTGTGACTGGAAACCCAGATGACTCAAAAAGTGGATATAAGCAAATCATCCTCCTCAGCTGTGGATGGATAAGCAGAAAGGAGCTGATCTGCTCCATCAGCTCAGGAGAGGACCAAAGGGAATACAGAGGATGGTGGATGTTCTTTGTTCCAACACAAATGCCTTCACTGGGTACAACTCCCCTGCCACTTTAGAAGACTGAGAAATACAGCTATTGTTTCTGTGACTGCTGTGTATACCTTTGTGTTTGATGTCATGGAGCAAAAAAAAAAAAAAAAAAAACTGGCTAGACCTCAACAGCACACAGATTGGTGTCCTGTAACCAAGTGGTATCCTTGCTTGTATGAAAGGCAAGGGAATGGGAAGAGACTGTAAGTAGTGTGGTAAGAGGGGAAAAAGAAAAAAAAATAATCCAGTGTAGCTTTTATTCCAAACCTATTGAGTCCTGATCAAGCAAACACAAGTGCTTGCCAGCATTTGCTACCCCACTTAACATGGGAGACATCTGTTCTAAGTACACGGCAACGGCACGCAAAACAGTGCTGTTTAACAACTTCAGCTCTCTCCATCCATCATTTCATTCATCTGTCATACTGCATTACTCATTATCATTCCACCTAGCTCACATGCTGTAGCTCCACTTATACAAACAGTTTATCGTTTACCAAGTTTCAGCCCAAGAAAACATTAGTGGAGATGAAGAAAAAAACCTTTCCATACAGAAACAATAAGCCTTTACCTGTAATAACCATGGAGGAAAATTCACTTTGACAGGCTACTCCTTGAACTTTATGAACATGTTAAAGCATCTTGTAATCAAGCCTACAAAGCACTGTCTGGCTATTAACACGCTTCTGAAGGGTAGTTTGTTGTTATTTTATTTCAAAGTCTTATTTCAGGATGGATTTGTCTTACTGTATTGAAGATAATGAGGACTATCAGGATGTGCCCATTATAGCTCTTTGAAATCCACTCCTAAGCACCTTCAGAAATTTGCTCAGAATTTCACAGCAGCATTTCTAAAATTTCAGCACAAAGCAAAGATGCTGCTTCTTCCCCTCCACATGCATTCCTGTATCACGGTGATGTCAGTGACTCACAAACTACACTGCCACTGAGGAAAGCTCTTCATCACGCCACTACATGCAGCAGGGACTGTTTGTAGCAAAGTTAAATAATAAATACATATAACTTTTGACTGGCTTCCCCTTATTTCTATGAGGTGCCACCCTGTACTTTCATAACTCCCCCAGTTCCATTTTAGTGCCCTAAAAAGTGGGAAATCTGTTGGATCTTAACTCCCTGTGAGTCAGGTAATGTCCTCAAGGCAATAGACTCCCAAGGAGCTGGGAGAAACAGATCTGTGCTTACAGTGACCATGAGAGATGGGCTTGGGAGTCCAGAATAAGAGAGCTGACTGACTCCGCAAGTCCTTGCACTGCAACAAGGATTTTCTCTTACTACATCTTTAGAAAACAGTTGCTCTTTACACATCTGAGGAGAGATCCTGTCTGCGCAACTGCGCACACCAAGGAACAGCAGACAAGCTTTAATTTCGCTTTCTGTGCCTCACAGTCTGACATGCCTGAAAGGGAGAATTGCATTAGATTCATGTTCTTTGATTCAGACTCAATTTGATTTCCACCAGAATGCCAATAAAGTGGTACTTTCAAACATTTCATTAGGAGACCTAACGTCAAGAGCATATAGTCTTGCCTACGTAAAATATTTTGGGATGCCACTTATCTGAAAGACAATATAGAGAGGGATACATTTTTTATTTTATGTTTTCCAGGAAGGCAATGTCATTCCAGAGGCAGGATTTCTTTGGAGGCTAATTATGCATTCCCGCTGCAGGTTTAATAACAGCAGCGTTTCAGAATACAGCAGCAGAGAGAAGCACAGCCAGGATGAAGGGTCTGTCAGTGTTGTATGATAAAACATTATCTGCACAGGGATACAGCATGGTCTGGGCAAAACACTGATGTGAAAGAGGACAAGTCAGAGCTGAGAGAAAAATCATTTAACAGGTATTAAAATCCTATTTATCTGATCATCTTTCAAAGAGAGACTAGGATACCAAAAGCACTGCTTTACATTTCTTTTGCTGCTTTACTTGAGAAACAGATCCTCTAATTCTAAATGATCTGGTTCCTTGCTATATGATTAAATTGGATGTCCAGCCAGAATCACAATTTGTAGAAGAAAGTCATTTGAGCATATTAAAAAAATAATAATCCAGGAGAAAGGACTCATTTTGTAATTAAGGCACAGGGACTTCTGATCTAGGCTGAGCTAAAAGCCTGAACATTGATTACTTGGTCCTTACAAAGAGGAGAAAATGTTTTCTCACTCCAGGGAAAGGTAAAAATCCTTAGCTGGAGAGCAGATGGAGATGTACCTGGAGCTGATACTGCCGTAAGAGGTGGAAGTCAGCTCCTCTGCATTTCCCTCCACCTTGAAAAGCCCATTTCTGGAAAGAAGCTCTTGTCTTGGCTTCAGAGAATATTAGGTAACAGTCAAAACTAGGCAGCTACTTTACTTATTTATTTTAAACACAAATATTCAGAAATACAATGAACTGAAGCTTCTGAATGCTTCAGCTGTTAAAGAATAATTGCTCTCTATAAACTTAAAACCTACCTCGTTCACACATTGCAGGACTGAGAACTAGCAATTTGAACTTTCAGCAAGATGTCTGCAGAAGCTTTTACTTTTTGTTGTACTTCTCTCCTCCCAAAAAATCTCTTAGCTTAAAATGTCTTCTGGACTTTAAAAAGAAATCCATTTGTTTCCTCTCAAAAGCAAAAAATTCACTTTATTCCACTATGCAGAGAGAAGAAAAGTTCAGAAAACTCCTGTGGGTCAAAAGTCAACTCTCTTTGGCTTTCCCTCTCTTGCTTTAAGTTCTCCAAACAGTGATCGATATTTGCTGTAAAACCCAGTCCGGAGTAGGTGAGTTAAGGATGGAGTTTCATTAATTGAATCCCTCTGCGTCCTTTCCTGCTTATTTGCTCAGATCAAATCTTTGAGGTTAGCTGAGCCTTAAGTTTTGTGTGTGTTTGTTTTAAGGATCGCATAACTTTGTGTTCTCCACAGAAATAAGAGTGACATTCCTAATTAGCACAGCAAGTGATCACATTAAACTAGGAGATGCCTCTTACTCATCTGTTTACAGCTGATCTTTGACGACCCAGCTAGAACAGTGGCGCAGGCAACCAGGAAACTCTTCAAGGTTCAGAGGTGGAAAAGCTTGGGACAGTGCACTTGATCAATGTCACTGCCAGTGTCAAGAGATGGTCATTATTGCCCTGTAGATTTATTGTTTAGGTCAAAGCAAATTGCCTTCTCTCTTCTCAAGCTTTTTCCTGGCTATGTTTTTAATCTCTACTCTTCTCTCATTCTACTGCCCGCTCTGCTATTTTGCGGATTGATTGTGGGCTCACACGAGGGACAAGGCAATCTCTTTGGTCACTGGAAAGCTTGAAATGTTGGCAAGATATCTACTAGAAATCAGTATAAAGGTATCTTCTATTCTATGAAATTATTCTGCATTCTCCATGGGCACGCAAACTCATACCTAAAAATAAAGGGAAGCGCCACTCATTTTGCTTGCACTGGTTCAGTGGCACAGATGTGATTATTTTCAGGTGATAAAGCCTGTCTCTGACACAGCAGCTTTTAAAATTTATTTATATAAGCACAGTACTGCATTGCTCAGAAAAAACATCTGGTAAAAACGGAAGACGAGTATTTTTTATAAGGCATTTGTACCAAAATATAAATAAAACTTACACTTCCAAGGCACATCTTCCCAGGAAAATACTGCACACAGATAACGCATTAAACACCGGTCATCTCTTTGCAAAAACCTACCGCTGCTACTCTACTGAAAAATCCAGGCTGAAGGAAAAAGTCTTCCTTTTTTTCAGGTTCAAAGAAATAACCCTCCCACCATCCCTCTTTACTTTTATAAATATACACGTAGATATTCATGGAATGAAGAAACCAGGAGAGTATTATAACAGCTAAAGAGAGCGAGTCTTTCAATATAACGGTATGTTTTGTTAAACCTGAGGGAACAGAATACGTGAAACACATTTGAGTGCAGTTTACTTCTTATTCATTTTGTGAATTTCCTACAGTTGTTCAAATAAATAAATACATAAATCTTATTACTTGTCACAGGGCAAGATTTGTCCCCACCAGCACCTGGGAGCCCTCACACAGCAAACAGCCCTGCCTATACATCTACAGCATCACTACTGCCACGTTCCAGCTTCTCTTCTAGGGAAGAGATTGTGCAAAGTCTCTACTGAATTTGGTGGGAGAGACAAAGACCTCTTAGGAAAAAAAAAAAAAAAAAAAAAAAAAAAAAAAAGAAGGTGAAACATCAAAACTAAGAGTCAGTTTAAGGAATGGATCGAAGGATGGCAGAGAAGTGCCTAAGGCTTACAGTCTGTACTTCAAAACACAAGCAGTGACATCAGCAGTCAGGCTTTCAAAAATCGTAGGGACTAGAACAGCGTACCTGTACTCCAACTTTGCCAGTGATGCACTGTAAATATACCCTCAGAACTTTTAAGAAAGTCTTCACGTCAGGCAGATAACAAGATATAAAGAAACCTCTTAAGAATATTAAACCCTGTAACTGCTACCATTAAAACAACAAAATTAATTTCAGAAAGTTTTTCTACTAAGTTATGATGAACATCATCAAGATCTTCCAGGTGTTTTTCTTTTTCCAGGACTTTGATGTTTACCACTAGCTCCCATTAACAGTTTATGAAGATACGGTAAACACAGAAGCACTCTTAAAAACAACCTTTCAGAATACAAATAAAATAGAATTGATAATGCAAAGTGTGTACAAACAAAAAGAAACAAAGTAATGGCAGAAGAATATCTAATTTCATGTTTGACCAAGTATTGTGCTGCTTTCAGGGATTCTATACCTTTGCATTAAGAGCTAGTGGCCCAAGTTTGCTTTGTTATATAGATAGGAGTTGGGGAAAAAAAAAAAAAAAAACAAACACCCAAACAAATAGCAGAATTAGATTTGATTCACTATATATTCCAAATTCATAATGTTTCTGGTTTTCAGTTGTGGTGTGCCAGGTTTATAGTTCACCAGTGACTTCCATTAGCTCTTCACTTAGGCTGAATAAATACAAGAGTACATACTCTCTTTTTTGAGAGATTTTGGCAGAGGTTTGTAGCTCACTAAAGTAAAAGTTTGATGTAAAAGCATGAGAAGTAATTTATTTAAAATGCGAAAGAAGGGTAAACTGGCATGAAGCAGAGATCCAAGCCTAGAAACTTTAATAGTGTCCTGCTGATGTTGAGGAATAAACATGTACTGTATAATATGCGTTTATTCTATAGGCAGGTTGCTAAATGCAAAATGCTAATTTTCAGGCACTTATGTTTTGACAATCACAAAACTACAAAAAAGCACAGTAGGAATTCTCTTCTATTTTAATATATGGTAAAATATGATAGAGTTATTTGAATTGCACAGGAGACTGGGGAACAATAAAGTGGGCTTGCAACTAGATTGTATAATGAAGTCCACAGAGGTTGGGTGGAAGTTCGAAAAACTATATTAACATAATAAAATTAATTAGGAAAGCAAGGCTTAATTCTAGCAATAGCTTTCAGATTTTAGAATATACATTATTTTGCATAATAAGAGTAAACTTTTCCAAAGAGCTTCAACAGAAAGTAAAAAATAACATTTTGGTAAGCAGAGAGTTTACTTCTTTTTAGCCATGTAGAAAAATGACACATTAGAAATAAAGAAGGAGAGCTGTATTTCGTAATGCCTTTTATGATCACACAGCATCAGGAAAACATATTTTAGGTCATTGCAACATTTCTATTTTATTATGGTGCCTACAAAATGTTAAAAACAAATTTATTTCTAACCATCAGACCAGGAAGGTTATGGAACAGCTTCCTGAATTAGCGGGGATAGGAAACCCAACTGAGTGTTTAAAAGCGATCATAATATTTTTATGAACAAGATGGCAGGGAAATGACTGGTTAAGCAGAAAGTTGCTTTTGGTCCAATGTGCCCAAGTGATTTTTCCTCCCCATTCAAGTCCGGTTTTCTAAAAGCTTATTACATCTACCTTATTAATTTATCCAAGCAGATAGAACAGTGGAACATGAAAAGAAAAAAAGGCAACCATCACGGCACACACCTGCACGCCCACCAACCATCTGCATTTCTTAGATGGCAGCTTCATTGTCAGAAATACCTGGAAACAGGAACAAACCTAAACTCCACACAAACAACACAATTTGAGCACCTCAAGCAACAATATTCCCACCACGAATCAGAAAGTCTTGGAGTTCAACATAGGCAGCTGGGATTTTGGTTTGGCCCATTATCAAAAGAAAGGCAAACTTCACAGAACTAGATGAAAGGCCCCCATAGGGCTTACTGCGTATTTCAGTTCCAGGCAGTTTAGGCATATAATTATTTCTACAACTTATTGTTGCCTAAGCTCATTCTGTTGCAATACCCTTTCCCCCTCCCTACGCACCAAAAAAGAAAGAAAAAAAAAAAAAAGGAGGAGAACACTATTTGTGCCCTTTCCCTCCCTCAGACTCACAGTTTTGCAGAGCACTGCACCCTTCCAATAGCCTGTGTGTGGGCAGCAAAACAGGGGCCACAGCCCCCCACCAAGGTTTTGGCCAAGCCACCCAGGCTTCCCTAATCACTCCTGATGCAGCACAGTCCCTCTCCACTCACCAGCTAGCCCTGACTGTTATATTTCTCAGCCCATCTAGAATACTTCCAGGTGACTTCATTAAGCAGACATCATTAAACAGCACTTTAATTACCAGCCTGATTAAGACAACAGCATGCCTAGCTTTCAAAGCCAGAGGATTGTAAATAGAAGCAAAGAAACACTTAGCATTGACAATACTTACAGCCTCTTTTCTTCTCAGCCCATTAATCACCATCTCAGGTTAGGGAATTTAAGAACAATTTGGCAAGACTGTAACTTCAATAAAGCTTAGGAAAAAAATAAGTTTCTTTTTAAAAATGTATAGATATGCCTTCAGCTATACTTCAGAAATGGTTTCAAATTCATTTCTAAGCCAGAAACTGTAACAATACATCTTATTATTAAATGTGAAACACAGGGATTCTGCTGCCAAATAAATCTCCAGCAGCACAAAGTCCTCCAGCACTGTCTTCTCTTCCACCTCTGAGTTTTTTTTCATCACCTGCTGCCCAATTCCCGCAGTAACCTTGTCCACCTCCACAGCCCCTCTCCTCCACCTCCTCCCTTCCACTCCTATTGTTTGGTTATTTGTTAAATCATTTTTGTCAAGATAATTGGACTTTCCAGAGTTTGATGCACCGATTTGAGGTGAAAGGGACATATTTGCTTTCTCGCACAGAGCCTGTGAATCAATTTCCCTCCTGGCAGCCTCCCTCTAATAAAAATATTTTTCTCTCTTTTTACTTAAAAGCTCATAAATACCTCTTTGGTGGAGAAAGTCTCTAACCTTTGTGCCTCACTGCTGCACCTCTCTGAATGACAAAATGAACTCGCCAAAGGCATAGACTTGGGAAGGATGAATTGTATATATAACCCAGTTTGCCTTCAGCGCTCCCTTCCCCGTTTTCCCTTCTGCAGAGCTCGCCCGTTGCTCTTGCACCCGCACTCCCTCCTTGTGCCCAGAGCGTTTCTGAACAGAGATGAAAACACCAGAGGCAAAAGTTTATTTTCTTCCTCCTAAACACAGAACACAGACAAATATCTGCTAACGCCAACATATGTTATTTTCTTGGCTGTTGGAAAGTTTGTGATCAACGTTATCAGGGCAGGGTGGGTGTCTGGAAAAGCAGAGCACTTCTATTCCATCTGTTGCACTGCAGAATGTCCTAGTGAAAGGATGCTGAATGGATTAAACACATTTCTTCCACCTTTTTTCTTCACTACCTTTTTTTTCCATTTCAGAGTTGGAATGGGAGTATAATGGAAGTATAACAATAGTGAAGTAATGATGGAAGTAATTACTTCCATAATAATAATGGAAGTAATGATGGAAGTTTAACATGCTTAACTTTTTCTGAGATATTACAACATTTCAACAATGGTAAACTCATTTAACATTAATTTTGTACTGTGACCTGAAAAAAGGTTTTTTTTTCTGAGATTACTAAAGAAGATTTACCTTTACATTTTTCATAAGAAGGGAAGGCAAGAGCAAGTGGAAAGCTGTGGGTTAGAAGGAACTCACATCTTGGAGTCTGCTAAAGTAAACCCCCACGTGGACACATATTTGCCTGGATATTTAATCCCCTAAATGCGCCTCTGGCCCTACTTCACCTTTCCTTTTAAAAGCCCACATTTGCACACTGAGACACATGCAAATCCATCCACTTCACACTAAGTGTCAGGTGCCACAGGCTCCACTGTAAGAGCACTGCCTCCTTTGCTCACAGGGCACGAATTCTAATTTCAGCTTTAGAAGACTCTTCATTTTTAAGAATTCCCTTGGAGATTTCCAAAACTAAGCTGGAAAAAAAGCCCAGAGAAACTTGTTCATACTTGGAGTTTGTCCTTCCTTTTGAGGATGAGGGTGGGCTGGAGACCTCCAGAGGTGCCTTCTGACCTGAATGCTTTTATGTTCAGTCCCTGCTGTGGATGTCCAAGGGGACGCTCCAACATAGAAGCAACAGCCACCATCTGGCACTGACTGCATTTGCATCAGTGTTCCAAAATCAGTGAGTATTTGTTAAGTAATTGCAATTAGACCTGTCTGCCAGGAATATGAACATTACTGTGTGTTACTTGGGAATGACTGGCTACGAATTTCCACTGGAAAGTGATATTTATCATTCTTGTAAAAGCTATAGTCACTTTTATATAGAAATACGAGTAAATAATTTTGCAGGTAACTGTATCACAAATCTATAATAAATTATTAATAGATTTTAACTGCATTTTCTTTATTGCACTGACAAACCAGGTACTTGCCACTAATAACGCAAGTTTTTCTCTCCCAGATATTTGATTTTGTACATGCACACAAAGAGATATATATCTTTATTTCATCTTGCAAGTATCGACCACTTTGTTTTTGCACTGAGTGTCTCAGCATGTTGCTAGAACAATAAATATCTTGTTCAGTTTTGTCCATGAGTTTTGTTTTGGTTTATTTTTTCATAAACATAGGAGATGCATTCCCATATAAGAGCAAGTTACATTCATTCTCTTCCCCTAGCAGGTCATTTTTATAAGACAGTTTGTCTTCAGTGCTAAGGTTGTGCCTGAAACTCTCCACCCTCCCTTCACTGATTATCATAGAATCATAATGGTTTGGGTTGGAAGGGACCTTTAAGGGTCATCCAGTCCAACCCCTCCTGCAAGGAGCAGGGACATCTCCAACCAGATCAGGTTGCTCAGAGACCCGTCCAGCCTGGCCTTGAATGTTTCCAGGGATGAGGCATCCACCGCACCTCTGGGCAACCTGGGACAGTGTTTCACAACCCTCATCAGAAAGAATTTTTTCCTTATGTCTAATCTGTCTGCCTCCTTCTAGTTTAAAACAGTACCCCTTGTCCTATCACAACAGGCCCTGCTAAAGAGTTTGTCCTCATCATTCTCATAAGCCCCCTTTAAGCAGGCTGCTATAAGAGCCTCCTGTTGTCCAGGCTGAACAACCCTAGAATTAAAATCTAGGGTTGCAATTAAGTTCAGTGTTCACTTCCAATAGGGTGTATAAAATGAAGAAAGGTTGTAGTTCCCTTAGGGTTTTTTTTTGTACAAAAGTGGAACATTTACAGTAAATGCTCTGCCGTGCCCCTTTCTGCAGCACTCTTGAGTAAAGAACTTCAGCTGCCACCGGAGTGGCTTACTGATATCCATAAGCACCTTCAGCTTCAGTAATCATTCACTGATTAGACTTGTTTCACTTGTTAGAGTTCATAGCTCAAAACTGAAACAAAGTCCTCATGCCTGAAACTTCTCTAGAAATGAAAGGAGGATGTACAGTAGTTTCTTTCTTTGCATGCTACAATATTCCAGAAAATTGAAATTTTCTCTGCCAAAACATTTCTACTCTTTAATGATCTCTGACAGAGATGTTTCTCAAGATAGCCTTTCCTGAAATTATTATATTTTTTGTATTCTTGATGGGAGGAGAACATTCCTTCATTCTTTTTCTATTTGCTGATCTATTAAAGATCAGCAGCTTGGTGATGGGTAACTCTAAAGTGATACTTGCTGGAACACTGCCACAAGTAGTTGAAGATTGTAAGTAACATAAAAGCTTAAAAAATAACTTATTTTAAAAGGTAGAACAATTTGTAAAATTAGCAAAGAGAAGTGAGATTGCACAATGTCTCATGAGTTTTTCCTGCAAAAATCCCAAAATAAAGATTAAAAAAGTACACTTGGTAACAGGGAGGTACCATGAAAATGAAGCTGAGATAAGAGTTGAGATCAGGCCTACATTTAAGTTACTTATGTTATGGCATCATGTGCCGTACCCTTCTCATGCTACAAGGCAGTTGCCGGCTGGTTCTACTGCAACACCAAGAAAGACAGAAATGGCATGGGAACAGCAAGAGGAAGTGATTCTAAGGTTACGCACCAAAAAACCCAGAAGCCACAAATTAACTGAGATTAAGCCATTAACCCTGCTAAAATTCAGTTTTTATTTACACTACGGTTGACGGTGTAATAATAATTTTATTAGTATGGATTTGCAGTCTTTTTGTAAGTCTATGTCCTAGCCTTAACAATAAGTAGATGTACAAGTTCAGAGTGTTAATTATTCATTCAGCAGAAGCAAAACCAAAACCTAATTTGGAATGAGACGCATCATTACTGTCAGCGACCTTTTCTGGTTTAATTACAAGTCCCCACCTTGGCTTCTTCGTGGAGTTCCTGCTGTATTTTTCATATATTTAACTCTGAGCTCTTTAATATGTTTGCTGTCATAGATAGCTTATGCTAAAAAAACACCAATATGCTTCACAAGCTATCTTCCTTGTTTTTCCTGAACAGAATACATAGAAAACAGCTGTTGGCATTTTTACCCCTAAAAGTGCAATGCCATTTGGTCCCTGTAAGTGGAAGTCTTAAAGCTTAAGAAGAGTAATTTTGAAAAGAAAACGATCAAGATACTCATCTATTAGAAATTTTTTCTCTGTTCTGTCCTTTATTTTCCACAGTCACTGTGTGTGTATCACACAGAGTATGTAACTGTCAAACTCCTGATTTTGAATGGAAACATTTTTTATCAATTATTTCTTGGTTCTTTATACATTTTGAAGCACACCAAACCACAAAATAAACCAAAAGCACTGAAAAACATCAGAAAATTTCTTCTAAGTTGTTATACTTTTAAAGAGAAAAATTAATAAAAACAATGTTTCATAAAAATGTCTTAAATATTAGGAAATTAAAGAACTAAAAGTGGTTTGAAAAATGTTCCTAAATATGCTCAAAAATATTTTCTTTGCAAAATTTCAGTGACTTTTTCGTTTGTTTCAGAAAAAAAAAATAATTTTGTTTATCCAGTGGAAAAAAAAATACAAACAGTTTTTCAACACTAACCAGTTTTTTTAAAAGTAAATAAAGGAAAAATGTGACTTGAAAAATGCAAACAGCAAGCTACACCATAGCTTGCCTAAATCTATGGTATTATAATTGTTTTAATTATTTCGTAAAAACAGCTGTGATTAGGCACTACAGAATGAAATTTTGATTTACAGAGTAGAATCAATACAATGTAGGGCTAGATCTTGAAAATTGGTTGCTACACAGTCCCCTGCAGAAAGTTTGGAGCTTTACAGTAAATGTTTGCCAAAAGAAGTCCTTGGATAATATAATACATTCCTTTTAATGTCTCCCTCTTCATATTGAACCGACTGTGAAACTGTGGCACAATCGCCATTGGCCAGGAGTACTGCTGTGAACCTGACGTGATCAACATGTATATGGTGATTAAGAATAAAAGCAAATTATAAAAATAACATCTAGATTTAAAGCCAACACTCCCACTTAAACAGCTTTTACTATTATTCCAGGTCTGCACATTTGAAAATTATTATATAAATAATATACTAGTGGGAATATGAAAAAATATTACTTATTGGTGCTTAGTATTAAGTAAAAAATTATTTCAGTAACTAAAGCCCTCTGGCTGAGTATTCATTGGAATGATACATCTCATTGCTCGGCCAACTGATGATACAAACTTAAGCTATTTTTTCTCTTTGAAGCAAAATGTTTGTAAAATCAAAACTTCCTCAGAAGACTGAACTAAGTAAACATCTTGTTAAAAAAACCCTCATCTTTGGCATTCTGCCATTATTATTGTACATTCCTTGGTGATATTTGAAGATCTTCCTTCAGTAGACAGAAATAAACGTGTTCTTTTCCAACTTTGTAATTATTTTTTTAGCCATTAGAGGCTTCTGACTTTTAGGCAGCTGCTCAGTAATTAGCGACAGGCTTGCTGTCAGCTCCTGTGCCAAGGCAGCGGTGGGAGACGCTCCACCGCCTGCAGCACCTCTCCAGTAACCTCACTGGACAGAAGTGTGGTGAGATAGGGGCCAGGCAGGCATGGTCCTATTTGGCAGCAGGTAGGCATCCTCAGAGTCCCTGGACTTGTGAAATATGGTGATTGTCAACAAAAGCAATGGTAGTTACTGACCTGTCTGATTTCACACACAGCCTTGCACCATTGAGGAACATATTAGAATTTTACTAAAGTCTTCAGCACGAGGACTCTGCCCACTACATGCCATTTGTCAGATCAGTTATTAGCATCATATTATTTGGCATGTCAACGCAGAGGTAAAATCTATTGCACTGGCTACGGATTTCAACATTTTGATAATGTTCTTGAGTTCCTGATGTTTCCATATAGTTATGGAAGAGGCAATAGCAATCAGTCAAAATGGAAGTTACATCTGCTAACAACTTCATATTTTACCAGGATGATGTCACATTTTTGCACAGTGACATTTCCTCTTCCTCCTGCTGAGCAGCCTACCCGTGAACCATTCTTCTTTTTTTTCTGTACCTCAGACCAAATACATAATATTTTTTAAATGCCAGCACTGCATAGGACATAAAAATGGTGAAACTACCAGCAGGTACAGGAAGCGCTCAGCACCGCATGAGGGCAGCTTTCTCCTGTACATAATTAATACACATTGGCATGGAGGAAGAGCCAGAGCATGCAACAGAAAAATTGGGCTGAACCCTTTACTGGAGTAAATGCATCCAGTGTTATTAACAGAGACAGTGATTTAAGCAACTGGGATACGATCAGAACAGGTACCATGATAGCTCAAACATTTTTTCTAAAGATGTAGCCATTTAAACCCGGCTTTGGCATAGTACTATGATATGCCAAGGACAGATTAGGGAAGCTTAAATCAAGTCACCAGCCTACTCTGATGGAGATCTCAAAAAGGAGATCTTACCCACACACGTGTGTGTGTGTGCCCGAGTGCTGCTCCACAGTCAGGTCTGTCCCACAGAGCAGCTTCTCAGCAGTCGATGCCAGAATAACAGAAGGTCTGACCACACAGTACAGCAAATGTACCAAGCATCAGCTTCAGAAAAACTGAATCCTGCATCAGTGTTGTGAAGCAACCAGTCCCGCTCCCATGTAATCTGCCTGCATTCTTGATTGATTAGGAACCATAAAAAGGGGATGCACTTTTAACCTTGCTCATATATTTGCTGTAAGCAGAATCAAAATGGCTACAAAAAATTACTTTCAAAACCAGAAGGATAAAATACATGTCTGGAGACATGAGGGGGGAAAAGTCCAGTCTCTCACAAATATGTGCTAATAATGCCAATGGCTTTGTGCTCCCTCGCTGAGGTTAAAAAACACAAGTAAACTCAGAACATCATCAACTCGAGCTAAACTAAATCAATGCTTGTAAATAATCTCAGAGGGTTACTTTCCCATTCCCACTACTGTAAAGAAGCAGACATTTGACAAAAAGGCAAGAAATATCGAGCTGAATGGCATTTTTATCTAACTGTATCCACACTTAAAACACTTAGTGTTTCAGACATAGGAGGTGGAAGCACAAGCACCAGCTGGTTCCAGCTTTGTTTCTTGCCTGGAGCAAGGTAGCTGTTTCTCCAAGCATGGAAACTGAGGCATCGCGTGGAGGGACCAGCATGCTTTCTAGTCCCATTCTGTGTGGATTCCACTGGCTTAATCCACCCGGCTCAGGAAAGCCAATGTGTCTGGATGGAATTTGTGCTTCCATGCCTGAGAAGGGGACAATGGACAAAACCAGCTGCTTGCAGGTGAATTTGTGTGGCGGTTGCCTGGCAACTCGCAGCAGGAAAGAATTTAAATCTAGCATTAGCAGCTCATTTTAGAGGAGATGAAACTATGCCAGGAGTTTTTATCTGTGGGAACAATGGAAAATAGCTTCTTTGTAAGAGTAGTAGATGAAGAATGTATCTAAAGCATGCCTCTGTCCAAAGGGAGCCATAACGGGACTTAACATACGCAACAGAATATGAAACTCAAACACTGATGTGAACTCCCTGACATTTGAGTACAGGTTCAGAATTCCCCAAATCAAGCAAATAAGGTATTGTTCAAATACCACATAAAGTTTTTAATTAAAAAGACCAGTGTAACCAAAGGAGGGAAAAGGCTATTGATAAGACAAAGGTGGGTTGTGGCAGGGTACCAGTCTTCAGAGTGGACTCTCTTCCACACTGATGTCAGCAGGCAGCAAATAAGTGCAAACCACTCTTCTTTACACTCCAAAAGGCTATATAGAATCATTAGCTGTAGATAGACTGAGCTAGAGATGGTAAATATTTTCAGTAATAATATTTTAAATAAGAATTCAATGTCTGAGAAAAGAAAAACCAACAATAAAAACATTGATTTTCTTTTTCATTGTTTATATTTTCTATCGAAGAAAAAAAATAATATCAATGACACACAAAAAGGAACAGAATAAATGAAAGGTTTCATTTCAGGGCTATTTTAACCCAAGTCAGAATATTTCTTTTCACTGAATTGATCTAGACAGCTTTGTTTTCGATCTGCTTAAATTTAAAATATGAAAATGAAATATTACATTTTTCTCATAAATAATTCCAAATTGCTGGCCCACAAAAGATTGGAAGGTTTCAGCTTTTCTTGTTCCGACTGTGTACAAAAGCAAATATTTCTATGATGTAAATGTCAAGTTTCATTTAAATCAAAATATATCCCGAACAGCTGCAAAACGGTTACAAAAAATTTCAAAGTGGTAGGCTCATGATTTTAGCTTTTCTTTAACTCACCACTGATTTTCTGTACAGCTTTTGGCATATTACCAAGGGGCTGAATTTTAAAATGCACCTTTAAAGTGGCTGTCATTAGGCAGGCAAGATTTAAATTTTAACTAGAGCGGCTGGTTAGTCACCAACTCTCCAACTGAAATCTCCCCCCCTGCAAAGTTTCAGAAATACTATATGTCATTGAAAAGTGTAGAATTCCAGCATCCTTCAGTTAGCGGCTGCTTTTGATGCTGTACTCACTGAGTGCTGTGCTTTAGTTTACCCATTGGGATTCTCAGGGGTGATTAACTATAAATTATTGGTGTGTAAAAGATGCTGTATAAATGCAAAATAATTAATAAAAATAACTCCCACTGACCCTTCTTTGAACCAAGATGCGTCCTCCATGAAGAGCACCTTTCAGAAACACGAGGCTGTGGGAAGCCTTATGCTAGAGCGGTGTAACAGTTGACATTAATTTGTCTGGCACTAGGATGAAACACCGTGTCATCTACCACATTCAAATGAGAATTTAAGAAAAAAAATCTCATAGGGGCTATATAATATTCAGTAGTTTTCTGAAGGACGGAAGCAAGTTAATGTCTGTCTTCAACAAAGTGCAAATTATGTACCTGGTTCTGGGTCTGCAGCAGTCAGGAGGAGTTCTATGCATCTTTCAAAAACCAAAAGCACTGGCTGTCTGTGAGCATAGAAAAGTAAAACCTACCTGGTATTTTTCAAACCACTAATAAACCCACCACTGTGGATATTCAAATCCTAATCTGTCCCGAAATGCCACGTGTTCCTTACCTAAGATCTCCCCTGTTTGGGTTCTGAGATATCCAAAGCAGGTCTTTAATTTAAACAAGTTTAGTTCTGCATCCTTCACTAAAAATAAATAAATAAATAGACAGATAGATCATGAACTGTGTGCCTTTAAAATGTTTATGCTTCCTTACATTTGTCTGCATACGCCAGCAGCGGGTGCGGGACTCGCTGTACGCTGCCAGTGCGCGAGCAGAACGGGACAGACCTGCTGCTGCCATGCCTCCAGGCAAGGACCTGTCCTGCAGCAAAAGCAGTACAACTATGTGGTGAACGGCCTCTCGCTGGTCTCCCCCAGATGCCTTTGCCTTCTTTTCTAAAATATTATGAAAATCTGGGGATATTCCAGACAACAGAGAAGCCCACAGGCAGCCTCCAGGCTGCTGTAAATCTGAACGGTGCTTTAAGTCAGAAAGCTGCTGGGGATGCTCCTGCCTACGACAAAAGCTGTTGTAACCTCTGGAGCATCACAGAATCTCCTCCAGATCCTTAACACCACACACTTCTAGGTATGTCTTTGGAATAAGCTTATAGCATAACCACAATTAATCATATTCACGTGTATATGTGAACCTTAAATTAAGAGCAACCATACATAAAGAATGATGTCACTAGGTTTGAGTTGCTATGGAAAAGATTCCAACAACGCTAACGTGGCTGAGAAGTAATTTTTGTTTTGCCCTTCTAAAAACATTCCAGAGCTTTGCATTTTTGGGACACTGGTCTCAGGGAAAATATCAAAACATGTCTGTACCACAGCATTTGAAGAGACTGTGGATTTTAAATACACGGTCATGATTACTAGTATCTACTGGGCTAATTAATTTTGGTGGCAACACTTAGCAAGGAGCTGTTTTCAAGAAAGCAAGAGATGAACAGTTTTCAGCTTCCTATTTTATGATCACTGCCAAATTCTTGTAAAATATACCTCTCTCCGTGGTCCTTGAAAATGTGCTGACGAAGAATCAAGACAATAAAAATCTAGGTTAATGCAGAGTGAAAGATGCACAGAAGTGACAACAGAGCATGGACAGGACTTGGTATTTTCTCAAATGGGGCACTGAACATCCCAGGGAAAATAAACAAACAACCAAAGTTCTTATTATAGACTTGTAAATGTACAACTGGCTCAGGAAATTAAGCTGCTGATAACTAGCAGAGCAATTCCTTGGAAGATAATTAAGAGAACTGGCCACCTTAATCTTGTGCTTTCACTGCTGGTTACCAAAATATTTGTTTGTAAATAAATGCTTTGTTCTCTAATTAATTTGGCTGCTCAGGCACACTGCATAATTTTATTAGAGGAGCTCATTGGCATTTATTTAGTAAATCCTCATTTTATGAGTTTTACACCTACATCTACATATCTACCCTAGCTAGAACTTTTAGCCAAAGAGCAAACTCTTTGAGAAAAAAATATCTGAAGAAATGCAAAAAGGAAGGAAGTTTTTTCATTCATGGCTACATTTTGATGACATACAAGAATGTATTTCTAGGATTGTCATTATCTATGAGAGAAATCTGCACAAAGGAAAGAGAAGAAAGTCAACTTCCTCAGAATAGATCCCGGTTTTTTGTCAGGTGTGTATCAACCCATGTTAATTCTCAGCTGCTTTTCTGCAGTTTACAACCATTACTCATTTACATGCTCAGCAGCAAATAAAAGAATCTCCTCAGATTTTTTTTTTATTTTAAAAACAATCTTTATTCAGACATGAAATTTAGGATCCCCTGTTATTTTTCAAAGGCACCTCTCTATCAGCTTTATGAGGACTCCAGAGAAAATTTACTACACTAGATGGTGACTGAAATCTGCCAAAAAAAACCTCTTAAAAAGGAAAAGATTTAGCACTCTATCAGATTGAATTTTTTTTTTTTTTAGAAGTTCTCACTACACAAAGATTTATGGTATGATTTAGTATTATAGGTAAGTAAAATCTATAAGGTCAATAGGACAGTCTGAGAATCTGCCTTGAAATTTATTTACATAACATGGAAAAAAGCTGCTCTGGAGTGAGATTAGAAGTGTATAAACACCTAAGTACACACTGAGATGGTCTCCTGTATTACACAGTGTCTTTCTGCAGAGGTTTCATGCATGTTTGACTTTTACTTTTCACTTTTTTTCTCCACTGAAGGCACAACAGCAGCGGTACGGAGTGAAGGACAGTTCCCTGCCTTGCTGTGTAATTTTGTACTTTGTGTTCTGGAAGAGGTAGCAGTTATTCTTGTGTCACAGAAAGAATAATCCAGAGGGTGTATCCAAGAGAGTGAGATGGCCAGTTGGTGATCAGAGACACTGCTGTGATGATGTGCTGGGAGGCTGCTCTCCCATTAGAGCCCTAAACCTTAAAACAGGTTTCCTTTCACGTACCCCGGATGGAGCACTTGTTAAATAAAGCCCATTTTCAAACTAAAGGGATAAATTTAAACAACAAAATAAGGACCTACCAACTGAAATCACTGTTCCAGTGAAGCTGTCAGGTGTTAGACTGGAAGTCTGTGACTGCATTGCTGGTATTCCTTTTGCTCATGACAACATTTAAAATTTTCTGGTACATTGCCTTATGGCCTAAATTTTAATGGCTGGAAATGCCACTAGACTGTGCTCCAACCTGCCATGGACTTGGATGGCAGAGGCATCACAGGCCCCAGCAGAAGGTTTATAACTCAGGTATAGCAGAAATACTAAATCCCATGGTATAAAGCAGCAGAGACATTAGAACTGCCTAAACACTGCTTTCAAATTTCCAGTAAGCAAAAGAACAGAAGCAATTTCCGTTCCCTGAATTTTCAAGTGAAATAGAAGCACTTGACATGCAGGGGGAATACGTCAAGTCCATAGACAGCTCATCCTGACATTCCCAAGCATATGGCCATTGTATAATAACCATCATGTTCTTACACAGCACTCTGCGTTCCTCCAGAAATGAATGGCACGGCTCAGGCATGCAGCTTTGGCTTTGTGCCAAAATGGGGTTCTAAGACAATGTATGCAGCACACAGCACAGCTTCTCAATGTGCAAAGAGGCATATTTGCAGATTAATAACTCCAGCACTTATACCCTACATATTCAGGAAGCCATAGCTTAGCTCAGCCTTCTAATTAGAAGACATGCAATACCAGCCTCCAAAAGTTGCTCTGTTATGTTCTAGATGTAATTCATTTTTCTTCAGGGGAAACAGGAACATGGTAATTTGGAGGAGTAAAAGACAAAAAGCCAGTAAAATAAAAACCTCCCAGAATGGAGAATCTAACACAGATTACAGCTCAAAACATCTGAGTTAAGTAAAGAGCAGTGACAACTAACATGAGCTGGAGAAGCCCTCAGTTGGTGGAAGTCCAGCATGATTTTCCCTATGGAGGAATTGCAGAAGACAGCGGTATCTGTGGATCTGAAAATGGACCCAAGACCCCAGAGCCCAGCTGCAGCCTTGGCTCTATTGCTGACACTTGGGTCCCTTGAGATTCCCATTGCTGACTTATTCTCCCACTCCATAAAAATAATGAATTCAAAACTGTTTCCTCTAGTGAGAAGTGTTTAATTAAGGACTTGCACTTTAAATATGCAAAATCCCAATATCTGCACTATGGCCGATTTTGCTATTCCAGCCTGGCAATCCAAACAAATGAAATGAATACCCTACATCTTCCACGAAGACTGGAGACAGGGGGTTAAACTGCTTATATCTTGTCAGATTTTGGAAAATATTTAATAAGAATGTGAGAGAAAAGCCAAACAGGAAGAAAATTAAATAATAGATGACGACACTTGGTGTTCTTCAAAAACACCCCTACTGAAAAAACCAATTTATGGAAGAAAGAAGCACAGCAGCACAAACATAACCACATTCTAATTTCCACATGCAAGTTTACCTTGAAACCTGAGGGAGTTCAACATAAACAGTACTCCAACAGAGACAATACACAGAATATCTAACTCATAATGAGGGAGAATAAAGAAAGAGTATGTTCCAGCTGTCCCACCAAGGCCTCTTACTGACCATGAAGTACCCCAGAGTCCTTGAAAGATCTCTTAACAACATATTTGTGGTTTTTTTAAAAAGGATTTTGTTAAGTTCTTGAAGCATATTAGCAATTTACTGAGACTTGTGCTAAATGGGTCACCATTTCATTAATCTCTTTCAAGAGGCTGACAAATGTACCCTGCAGGGACTGGAACCACACAGCGTGGCCCAAAGTTCCAGCTCAGCTATGAGTGAGTTTCAACCGCTACCCAGAATAGAAGAACTTTTTTGGTTCAGAATTCAAGTTATAAGGTTCCTTTACGCAGTATGAACACCAGAAGTTGGATTCATAGAAACAAATTTTCAGCCTTGTGTTGCACCAGGAGAATTCACACTATTTTAGCTGGAAACCATGGCAGCATTTGCAGACTCTGCATGCAATTCTGGAGTCCATCAGCATCCTCCAGCATCATAGGTATGAAACTAATGAGAGCTCAGAGTTACAAATGCTCCACTCACTTGCTACTGTCTGCCACCCACAGTTCCTCCAGAATAGCAACTGCCTTTCTTGTACTCTGCAGCTTCTCACTTGCTTCATAATAACTTCAAATTAGCAAAAGTCTGTTTGTAGCAAAATGATCTTGTTCATGGGAGATCCCTCACTGAACAGCTATTCAAAATTAATCCCCCCTTCTCTAAAAGATTTCTACTAATATTATTAAAACCATAAAGAATAGTTGCTAATTTTGAATTTCTCTTTTTCAAGAATAAGCATTCACTGAAATCAATTGGTTGATGCCCTATGCACACAGAAGCCAGAACATATATTACACTCTGAAATAAATACTTAAAAAGTGACTTTAAATGTTGAAAACCCTAAACGTCTGATTGGCAGACCGCTGACAGTAAATAAGTTTTCCTGTAGCTTTAATTCACTTCTTAAACCCTAGGCAAAAAAAAAAAAAAAAAATCTAATGACATCAAGCAAAATGAAGAAACAAACAATTCACCCATGCTAGGAACATGTTCATCTGATCACATAGCATCCAATATAGCATGCAACTGTTCGGTCCTGTGGTACGATATGTACCACGACAAAACATCACCACATCAAAATGACCTGTGAGAAAAATAAAGTGGGGGAAAAAAAAAAGGTGTGAAAAATATCTATTTAACTATTCTTTGTTTGTATCTATGCACACAATATCTCTAAACAATGGCCCATCCAGGTCAGCAAAACATACAAGTCCTTTCTTTGCGGTGTTTTTTTCCGGCACTGCTGGAAATGCCACTTTTTCCTGCCTTCATTTGGAAGAATTTCCCCTGTGCAGAGAAAGAGGTGAATATAAGACTGAAGGACCACTTAATCCTTTACAAAATGTGTTGCAGAAGTAGCATTAAAGAGGTTGTGACCATTTAATAAAGCTTAGATGATCCAACGGCTTTATATTTTACTTTTCTGTAAGATTCTCCACTGCTACTGCAACAGAAGTTCAATGTTATCTATTAAAAAAATTTGCTTTGTCAAAGACTAAAAACTGTCGGCCCTCCAACAGGCAGTTAGGACTGAAAAGTTTCAGGTTGGCCCTTTTATAGACATATATACAGGTTCGCCTACTCCTATTTGTTAGATAAGTAATTCTTCCAGGATTTGCATAATTTTTATAACCTAATAGACTGGGAATTACTGTCTTTCCAGCTGAAGACTAAGTGCAGCAGAAGTCAAAGGAAATGTGAGATGGGGACAAATGCGTCATTTCAGCAGCCTGAGGACAAAAGTTCTGTCAAATATTTTTTGATGCTTGTGTTTCAATTTTCCTTCCCTTTTCTAATCTTTTGGTTATTGTAAAAGTGATGGCAAAAGACCACACATTGGATTGCCAAACTGAGAGCGAAATCTTACCCTCAGGAGCTTACTCAGGAACAAAAATGACTGCGTTATTATGTGAAACAGTTTTGATTGTTTACTGTGTAATGGGGATATTAATGAGAATAAATTCATATGGTAGTTAAATATGCAGTAGCATAGCATCCATCCAGTTGGTGAAAAATTCAGATCAGCGCCTGGAACGCTATTAGCAAGAACAGTGAAGACAAACCCGCTTTTTTAGGGATGTGTAAAATTAGAAAACCTCTCATCAAGCCTACTGCAGTTAGCATCACCTGTGCTCACATGTGTTTAAACAAGAATACCCATAGATAGAGCTTCCATGGAGCCTCCCGCGGAAAAAGTATTAAGCATTAAGGTGTTTTAATGCAAAGTTTATCTATGATGTTTTCATCGATTCATCTATTATTATAGAAAGACTGATGAGGTGATGTAGTAAAAAAGAAGCTTTTTTTTTTTTTTTTTTTAATCCCCACTGTGTAAATGTGAAAGTGAAAAGATGATTGCCCTAAGGGTCAGGAAAAGATATTACATCCGTGTTGACCTGTGCCCTAAAATTAGATTCATCCTAACTCTGTCTCACCACAGTGGGTAACATCAAAGGGTCACAGTGCCTCAGAGTTACTGGAAATTATGGAAAATCTTTTGAAGATATTTTGTGGAGGAGTACAATACAGTTGACTTCTCAACAAAATAATCTAAAATAATGGAAGAAACACACAAAAAAGAATCCATAGAGAGTGTGGGGACAGGTGTTTAGTTTCTGGTTAAACGTTCTGTCCAAATGCCATCCTTTTTATAACAAATTCTGTGGCAGAACAGAACCTGGCTGCGATCAGATACAATTCATATGACCATTCAGGACAACAATAGTAAAGGTACAAAATCTTGACAACCTTCTATAGATATGGCTAATTTCACCGAAATAAACACCTTACCTTAAAGGAGAAAGCAGGGGAATTTGTGAAATAAGGACCGTGCTGAGTTTGAGCCTCAAGCTACTTTTAAGCACAGGAAGCTTCAGCTGAGTTATGAGTAGGACAAACCTATCTAGAATTCCCTGGATGCTTTCCTTCTACCTGGGAAACCCAGTCTAGGGACAATACTAGAGATGGTCACATTTCATCTGAGTTTTCGATCTTCCAGAAGCCCTGTCTATGTTTATTGGTTACGTATGGCAAATCCAACCATTCAAGAGAAGCTGGGCTTACTGAAGAGGTGATGCATATAGTCTGCATATAGATGCATATATAATTCACTAACACATTTGGTTTTGTTGCACAAGTACAAAACATTGTCCAGCATAGCATGAGGAGCATCAGATGTGGTATAGTTGCTATTAATAGATAAGTCCAGAGAGCAACAGGTTGACCTAATAGGGCAAATTCCCTGTGCAACATCCACAGATACGTTTCTGCATGGGAAATATCAGACAGAGATGTCCTGATTTATATAAAGCAATATAAGAAAAAATAATCTTTTAACTGAATTAAATAAATACAATTAAATACAGTTAGAGTTATATCCCACTATGTGCTTATACCTGTGAATATAATTTTTTATCATACTGTTGCACATCTGCTCTCTAGGAAGTTACCTAAAAGGGAACCTCACAAATTTTCTTTCAACAAAGGTACGTGGAAATAGCAACCTAACCTGGAGTCATTAAACATGTCAGTTTAATAGCAGATTTTTGCATGTATGTAAAAAAAAAAAAAAAAAAAAATCACTGTTTACAGATTACATCTGCTGAAAGCAGACAATAAAGTAATATGATTTGCCTATTTCTGTGGCTTTGGCAAATCAATGGCTCCAGGTGAATTTTCAAGTTTCTTCTCTTCCTTGTTGAATTCTTTAGGAAAACACATTTTCCCACAGGAGATCATGTGATCCTTTTTCATTTGAGAAAATGAAGTCAATTTAAACATAGCTATTTCCCATACTGAAACATCTGCTATTATAGGGTATAAAAGTTCAATAACACACACCTCCCCCAATATTTGGGTATATACATCTCAACTTGTATTAGAGAAGATTAATAAATTACACAATTTACAGAAGTTTTTATTTGAAGATAAAAGGTTAAAATAAGAATCCTCTGATTCTGTATAGGCTGTTTAATATCTTCTATAAAACGTTGTCTTTCAAATCACTTGAATGATGAGAGTTTTCATTTATATATGAAGTTTTTCAGCTTTAGAGATCACAGTAATTTTACTGACATACGATCACAAAGGACTTTAACTTGCCAAGTGCAGACTCGAGCACTTGTGATTGAGGAAAAGGCATTAGAGATACATTCAATATACTACAGATACTCTAGAACATGCTAATTACTCTGATACTGCCAGCTACCTCCTCAGGCAATGTTTTCCTAATATTTGTTTATCCTACTTCAAGAGTATGTGTCCTTGAAAGAGAACTTTGTTAGTATCTATACAAATAAGTGTATTTCTGTGCATGAAATAATGAATTGCTTGGTGAGAAAACAGGCTGGGCCAAAACTAACTTACATGATTCATTTCACTGGAAATTTGTATGAGTAGCTTTTTGATATTTAATATGTTGAAATAAATAAATGAATTTCAGTTGTAAATACAGTTATAATTTTTAAATGATGAAAATTGACAGGAGATTGAGAAATTATCCTTCTTTTAATTAGTTTAAAAGACACTGGCTCATAGTATTAATGGCTGAGGCCAAAAATTGAATTCAAAGCTTCATATGCAGAAGTTGCACATTTTTAATTACATTTCTGTTCATTCACCTAATCCCACATCCTCTCATCCTCTCTAATCCCACACTGATGGCCACTGAAAATGCCATCAGCTGTTTGAGTATACAGTGGTTAGATACCTGATTATCAGCTGCAAAGTGTGCAAACATCATAATATTGTAATATTTGCTTTTTTTTTTTTTTTTTTAAAAAAAATGGTGTTTAATAACACATATGTGGCTTTTCTGCTTTCCAGTTCTGAAGGGACAACTAATCTTCAGCTCCAATGCACTAAAATTAACAGCAGCAAATCACTTGTTTTATAGGGTTAGTAATACAGGCTCCCTTTAGATGTTCTCAAGTGCATCTTGATTCACTGACTGACAACGAAAGAATCACTTTTAGTTTGTGATCAGGCTCCTTTTATCATAAAGTAATTGCAAATAACAAAAGGAGAAATTCTAAAAAAGTTATGTCATTCATTTACCCCAACTTGACACCTAATGAACTGATTTTTTTTCAGACAATACCCATACCTGACTGGAATATATATGACTTCTCTATGCACGCAATTTTGTATAGAATTGGATGGACAGGAGGGAGTCTGGGGCTGAATTTTATATTGCTTCAAGTGGATCCTGTAATCATTGCAGCACATCTGATGGTGGTTACTCAGGGGAGGATTTTGTCTTATTCACAGAGTAGAAACTCATTTTTCATTGGCTGTCTGCACTAATTTAGTTTGGTAACCTTCCTAGGACAGTCTGAATTGTGCTTGAAGGTAATATAGAAATGCATCCCTCCTTTTTCCTCTGTATTAAAAAACATCTTTGCTGTCTATGTGCTGTGAGAAGTACATAGTAACTCTGAGGTAGCCTCCTCCAGAATGACACTGCACACCACAGGCTTTACCAGAGCATCAGGCGTTCAGTAACAGCAGAAACTAAGTCCAGCCTCTGTTTATGAAACAGTGAGTACTGATGAAAGTTATTTTCTCAAATTACCTCTCTTTGAATCCAGAAGTCTAATCCTGCTATGCTTTCCAACTTTTCCTTTTTGGTAGACTGGGAAGGCATAAGGCATCTCCTCATTTCACACTTTCCTCTGTACATCACTAGAACTTTTTTTTGTTGCTCTTTTCTTTTTGGTTGTGGGTTGGTTTTTTTGTTTTGTTTTGTTTTGTTGTTGCCCATTATTTCCTTAATATTCTAAGGTGCATATATTTGCACATTACCTTGGAATTATGGTATCTTCCAGTGAAGCTGAAAATTGTAAAAAACATTCAGGAAGCCATCTCATTTGTGCCCTAGAAAGCAAAGATAGCCACGTCATCTGTTAAGACATCAAAAGGCAAAATACATCGCGACCCACAACAGCTTGCCAGAATAAGTTTATTCTATTATTTCTCGGTGCAATTAGCCTTGATGGAGGCAAGCAATGAAAGTCATGAGAACTGTGTGAGGCTGGCTCTGAAGTCAATTTACACAACTTTCGCATTTATTACTTCTTGAAGCAGACAATTTATTTGGCTTTGATTTTAACGTCATAGCCTCTGTATAATCTATGCATGAAATGACGAAGTGAGAGTTTCAAACTCTTGTTTCCCTGACCAGTAGTAAGAATTTATAAAGGTCAGGAAAAATACCATGAAACAGACGAAATGCAACTTGATTTCTTTTCTAACACAAGCAAATAAAAAAAAAAAAGTTAGGAAAACACTGACATTTACTCCCTATAGCAATTATTTCCACAGTTATTTTCCATTCATTAACCTTTTTTCTGTTGTCAGTGTTTGCTATTCTCTGCCTCAAAGTATGAAGACTAGACCTAGAGTTTTCATACCTTAACCTGTCCCACTCATGATATTAAAATGGATCATTGCAAGATCTACAGATTTTGATACAGATGGCATTTCAGTTACATGCCACCTGCCTGTCATAAACTTGCAGCAGCTGCACAGCATTCCTACAATTTAACTGCCCATCACCTAGTATCTAGAGCTATGATGAAGAATGAGCAAATACAGACATTTAACTACAGGAAAACCAGCAAAAGAGTGTAGAAAAAGGAGGAGGAAAGGAGGAAAGGTGTTATTGTTAATATTACATATAGTACTTCTTGCTATGAATTCTGGGCTGTACTTAGATCAGCAAGATGGAAGACAGCAGCTTCTGTTAAAACTAGCTTCACATACACACGCAAAAAATAGTTGCAATCATGAGATACACAAGCTTGTCTTGTTGCATTATGGCTTATATCCTTTGTACGTAAACTGCCGCAAGAGGAGAACAGGTATGGTTGTTTGAACAAATCTCACATTGCATCTGGTAGGATTCAGCAGTGCCCAAGTGTGTTGTACAAGAGGGAGTTCAGACAGATACACCTAGAAAGACAACAGATTGTTTCACAAATATTAACAGCATGAACATCTAGGTTTCCAGTTCTGCTATATTTTGAGCACCCTGACATACTAGGTAGCGGGAATAATCAGCTAGCCTCTTACAGCTCACTAAGTCTAAAAAATTAATTTTAACAATTAACAAAATTTTCTTCTCCACGACTAGAATCTTTCATACAAATTGGGCATGTAAATCACATTTTGTATATTACAAAGCAGCAGAAACACAAAGGCACACATTTGGGGAATGGACATTTTACTTCAGAAAAATAAAGTTTATTACTAAACAGAAAAATTGCTTAGCTAGGCTCTATATGTTACTACTGTCAACAGTGAATTATGCAGTTGTCTCTATGACTGGTCTTTTGACTCCCTTATTGATTTATTAGATTAGCTCTTGATCCTGTCATAGCCCAGCTTTGAAAGTACAGTAGCTTAAACTGGCGCCGATTCAAAGAAATGCTTTGAGAAAATGAATAGGTAGCAGAGATAATAAAATTAGATGTCAGTACATTAAACATTTTTTTTCCCCATGACTGGTCATCACTAAATATCGTAAAATCTGTCATAATAAAGGGCATACTGTTATAAATAGGCTGATGGGGCATGAAAGATCATGTGATTTATTTTACCATTATTAAACTAAGTGGATGAACAGTTCATTCAAAGATGCAAAACTTTTTTGTTGTTACAGACTTCTACATTCCTTAATAGTTTTCCATAACTGAACAAAGTCAGGATGAGATTTTTATATCTAGAAGATGATAATTTCAGCCCCAGTTGAATAGAAACTCATATTTCACTAATTATAGAAATATTGAAGGATAACCTAATAAATATAACCACCTAAAAAACTTTTTGCCATCTAATGAAGTGAGCTGGAAGGAGACTTGGGTGTTAACTCTGTTCATGACTTCATGTGATCTCCAGGAACACAGGATGGAGAACGACCATATGGTACATGAACTTAGGGAAGGCATATGACAAAAAAAGGCTATAGCCATAATCTAATGTCACTTAGCCCCTTCTTTTTTTTTTTTTTTTTTTTTTATAATCATCAGTTTAAGGAATACCTGAGCTGGAGTTTGTATCCAGGTCTTTGTTTAATTGCTACCAATGAACAGTTTACTGTGAATCTGTACCATTCATTTTTTCACAGAGTAATGATCTTCAAGCCATGGCCCACAAAGGCAATGAGCTCCACAGATATTTTAATATTAGGGGGCTAGTTTAGGGGGCTGAGGCGGGGCAGCAACAGCGAGACACACTTCTGATTCAGTTTAAGTTTGTTACTTCCCCGTACACTGGGAAACATAGAAAGTAATCAAAAAACCCCACTGATTTTTATAATTCACGTGTTTAAGGTATATGTGATCTCTCTCTCTTCCCTTGGGCAAAGCATCTGACAAAATTATTTCTCATCCTTTTGGAGGATATAACTTCCAAAAAAAAAAAGGAACAGGTGAGTTGTAACCCTTGGAAAACTACACACTGCTTAATAGAGGCGTTAATTGTTTCTGTCTGCTTTGCAATGCCACCTTCTCCATCTGTCACCAACATGGTATCGATAGCACAGGTACTCATTTCTCTGTCTGGGATACAGGAAAATTTGTGTTCATTTTGAGAAAGAAATAAACTAGTCATATGCCTAAAATTAAGTGAATTTGTTTTCTACTGCAATGATTTAATATGTGGTTTGATGTTAGAGACAAGTAACAAGCTGCAGCTGTTGGATCACTGGTGAGGGCATTTGGACAGTTTAAAGATGCATTAAATCTTCTAAACATCTGTAACCAAATGAGTGATGTAAATTAGACTCAATTTCACTTTCTTATATGGTAAAGTTAGGTATATTTTGAATTTTTTTTCTTTAAATTAAGATACTAAACAGATTGTCAAAGATTTCCTTAGTAATGCACTGGTTTATGTTCTTTTTCTCAAAATTAATTCACCACCTGTTTCACGGCTATGCGTATGCCAGTGTCTGAAAGATCCTTAGCTGAAAAATAGGTCTGTCCATAAATAATACATAGTATTTTCCAAATAATCATAATGACAGAAAATTCCCTTTAAAAGTAGATTTTTCATTAGCTCTTCACTTCAGAAATGTTAAACATCATTGTATTCCAATAGTAGTGAAGAATTTGGTCATGTTAATATTGAATATCAACCCCAAATCTCTCTAATAAAGAATTTACGTTAGTATTACTAGTAGCAATCTAAACCAAGGCAGACAGTGCAAATTGTTTCTGCTTCTTGATTAACAAAGGATTACATGCCATAGGGAGGAAACACAGCAAGAGCCCCTTTGGGAGGATTGTTCAGCAGAACAAGTTACAAAAAAAGTATAAAGTTACTTTCATATCGTGCTTTCCACAACCGGAAGAGAAGAAACACGGAAAAAAAATTGTTGGCATTCTTTACTCTTTTGGAAGCTTGGAAAGCGGCACTAATGCACTAAGGGCTTCAGAAGGGGTATTCATAGCTAATTCATTCATATCATATGTAATATTTTTCAGTTCTTATAAAAATGATTAAAGCATCCATGAAATGCTTAGACGTCATTTAACTGACTCAAGTATCACAGATTATCACCATGAAGTGCATCACAGACAGGCAAAACATATGCAACAGAATGAGATTTTGAAAAAGCTGATGAATAATTTCCTTTGATGGAATTTCATTGACAAGAAAATAAATAATAGCTAGGAAAAACAACACAACAGAGGAAGTATCACTCCTGATTTGCTACGTTCTGCATCTGATTGCTCAAAATACACTCCATAATCTTTCACACAATCAACTTGCCAGATGGACAGCTGCTATTTGAGATATTGTAATACACTCTGTTAAATTGTAGTAAATCATTTCAGTAGACTAAAGCAGAAACTCAAACTCACCACAACAGTGGCTACTGCTGAATGGGCAGCAACATTTCAGGACGCAATAGTGAATGTTAACAGAACATGTCTGACGGCAGCACTCGAGAAAATACTGACTAGGACATCATGGACCTCTTTTGTCTTCTTTACACAGGCGCTTCAACTAAAACAGCCTGGTGAGTGAAAGAATCAGTGCAGAGAGGAAAACATACTTCTGGCTTAGCCAATATAACGTGTAAAGGTTGCTGATTTCCATCCTGATCGATTACATTTGCCAACTGGTGGATTAATACAAATATAGCAAGATATTTCTTCTCCCCTTCCTATACTTCTGCCTTCTTATCCTAATTCCTTCCAACTACTGCTGGTACCAGCCTGTCTTCTTTTGGTATTACTCTCACCCTGCTATTGCTATGTCTTCAGTGGACTGAAACACAATCCCACTAGACCCAAATCATGACTTGGAAGGGAAATGCTGCAGTACCTTGCTAAATAGAACTCAAGTTTTGCTTTTAGCAAATATCTATTTTAGTGCGAACTCTTGTAATCTAAGATGAGACACACTTTTATTCTACTTATTTCATCCACAACATAGAGTTGGGACGGGGAAGGTTATTCCTGGATGATTTGTGGAATGCTGAATTAAGAATCTACATTAAAGTCAGGGCCATGGTAAATATAAAGATTATTATTGTTGAGGTAGCAGCTGCAAGAACAAGAAATGTGGGTAAAGTGAAAAATTAAAGGGCTTAACACAGTTTTTCATATAATCTAGTATATTCCATTGCCATAAGATCCCAAAACCCCCACAGCTTTAAGCTAGGCAATTTTATGTGGATTTTGTTATAAAAGAGACTGAAATAAAACGTTAATTTATCCAAGTAAGTTTTTCTTATGAAGAAAAAAACTTTTCTAACTCTTTCTCATTTTCTTGAGTTTAACATCTTGCAGTTTATGTGCTTCCTTATGAACCATACCTTAGTGGTAGATAATTTGAAAAGAGTGATAAAATGTCACCATGTCTCTATCCCACTGAGTTTTAGATTGGACTTAAATTAAACTAAAAATATTTTTCATGGAAAAAGTAAAAGTGTTCTTTTTCACTAGATGAAAACTTTTTGAGTTTTTTCAAAATGTTCTATGTCCCTTAAAACTTTTTTTTTTTTCATTGAAATGTAATTCCAATAAATGCAGTGGAAATCTTGAAGTGAAAGTAATAGGGGCATCATCTTCAGATGGGGCTAAAATCCTGCTTCCCCACTCCTGCACTAAGTGCTTCTCTCAGCCATGATCCTCAGAGGAGGGTTTCACTGAAAGGGTTTATGAAATGCTGATTGCTTTTGGTAACACTGCACTGTAATGAAAAATATACTGATCAAAATCTGATTCATCTGAAAATGCATGCATCTACATTTTACTGAGAGAAAACACTTGATATTAGTTAAGGCTATATTAATACACATTGTTACTATACATTAAAAAGTTAAAGAAAAGTAAGAGAAGCTTGGTAGTGATAGGTTTATGCTTGTTAGGAGCAAGAGTTAAAGCCTGAGACTTTAACTTCTTTTTGAACTCAGGCTGACAGTATCAAACTAGGCAGCTATGATGTGTGTGGATAAAATTACTGATCTTTTCTCTCCTCCAAAGACAAACACAAAAATAGCTTAAGCATTCTGTAACTCCCTCATACATGATACTATTTACCTCTTAGGAATGAATAGAAAATGTCTCATAAAAATTCAGAAAGTGCTTTCAGATACAATCTTCAAATACAGAAAAGTTAGCTGCAAAGAAAAAAAATAATACATTGTTCTTCGCATCCACCGGGAACAAGAGGTGAAAGTCTTATGTTACTGTAATGGAATTTTTGGTTGGAAGTTCGGAAAACATTGTAAAAGATAATGAGACACTGTAGTTTGGGTAGCCTGGTCTGGGATCCTCCATTTTTGTGAATGGATGCAGGAATAGTTGTTTCTCCTTTGAGTGTAAAAGCTGGTGGAATTGGCCATCTGTTAAGCCTGTTTCAGAGCTTCTTCTGTGGTTCCTCAGTTAACCATTGATTAAACAGTGCACAAACCAAAAAAGAAATTGCTATTCCCTTATTAAGGATTATTACCAGTGAGGTTAGATACAAAATGATCCAGCCAACATCATTGTATGAAAATCCATGAAAAATCTCTAAGAAACTTTCACCTGAAATGCCAATGGGAGAAGCAGGTGCTTGCCACTTCTGGAAATGATGGCATCTGCTTATAATTTACAATGATTTGACTTTTTTGTTCGAAAATATTATTTTAATGGATTTTTTTGCAAAGCATAAACTATATTGTAGTTTGTGTTTCAGTTGCTAACTAATGACAATACGCTGATGAGAGATTCCAGCAATTGCGCTCCAAGATGTGACTTGCAATCCTGATCTAAACATGATTTCCACACTTTTTACTTTAAATGTTCATTTCTTTGTTGTATAGAAAACATTTTATTATAGCTAGCAAACTTAAATTAATTCAAGAAAAATGGAAGTTATTTGTTTGAATGAGCCAGGGAATACTGTAACCTTGATGCAGCCAAGTGTGGAGGACAGAAGACCAATTAGCCCATATACATAAGCTTAGCAGCAAGGCTGTATTATGGAAAAATGAATGGATTGTTCAGCTCGTTCTAGCCATTCTTGCAGATTTAAAGCTGAAAATTAAGGCTGAATATGCGTCTTTTCCCTCTGAGTAAATTGGAAGATTGTTTGATTCCCCAGTTGGTTTTGAGATGATGAATAAGTAGTGTTTTGGAGGCTTTATTAAGGCAGGGAAACAATAGGTTAGTCTCTAGACAGTTTTTACAAACACCTTTATACCATCCAGTAGGATATTTTTCAATTATCCTGACAATAGGTAGAACAGTGGTCTTCAGATTAATGAATGCCACTGAAATAGATGAGATATATAAAACTTTATCCAGTACTATGCAAGACATTTTAACTCACTTAAATGGAATCCTTACTTACATTATTTAAATTCCATGTTTTCATACCTAAAAATAAACAGTTCCGGAAATGCCTTAAGATATGACATCCCAATCCAAGTGCAAACTGAAATACACAAAATAAGTAAAAAAAAACAAAAAAACAAAAAAAACCAAAAACAAACAAACAAACAAAAATTCCCAAACAAACAAAACAATGCATCTCTCACCATCTCAATTTACAAGCATGTAAATATTTTGGAGAAACAAACAGTAAAGCATCACATCAAGAAATAAAAGTCCAACTGAAATTAAACCATCAATAAGAGTACTAATAAGCATCTTCCCCTCTTTCTGCTCTATATTTTTTTAGATTTAATTCTCTCCGTGTTTCACTTTACAGTTTATCAGTCCTTTTTGGGGTGCAACCTTGCTTTTCCACTGCTGCATCTCATCTCATTTTTGGTTGGATTTTTTTTTTCTGTGATCCCTGCAAAGACAGTTCCTGCTTTAAAGTAATCCCACGTTTTGATACTGAATATCTTTTTCTAGAAAACAGTCTTAAATTCTTAAAGAAGAAATGGTGCATATACTAGGCTAAAAAGAAATCTTTAATTTCCCGTGCATTCAAGAAGAGGAGAGTGGATGATCTCTGGGATAGTCAAAGATTACATACTGTTGAGGGAAAGTTATTTCTCCAAGGACCCTGCATAAGTCTAGAGTTTAGTCCTACTATGCAGATGTATTCCTGTGTTTTCATCCACATCAGACTTCCTTCCCTCTCTTTTATTGGTACACACTACCATTCTCTTTATCACCAAACTTGTGAAGAAGCTTTCTTTCAAGAACTGGAAGCATAAATCCCAGTTGCTATCTTTTTTCTCTCCCTCTCCTCAGTCCACCCCCGTGTTTTATTATCGCAGTTGGAGTAAGCGTATCTCAGCAATTACCGCACTTCCACAGGCAGTTCTCAGGCCACTTGAGCTGACACTTTGAAATATTAGCAGGGAAGAAATGCAGGTGCAGGCACTGGCAAATGTCCAGCAGCAAGTTAACAACCAGTTCAGAATTTTAAAGGGGAGTTTGTATTATGTGCTATTAAATACTTAAAATTAGAGATGGAAATCCAATTCATTTTGTCTAGGAACCGCTTCACCTCTGAAGCACTGCAGTTCACTCAAGTGAGGACCAGCATATGCTGGGACTTCCACATAACATTTTTAACATCTTGTTGCAGCAGGAGCTGATCATATGAGAGTTAAGGCTATAAAATACACGCTATAGCTCTTTTCATAGAAATACTTAGATAGAGGAGAAAAATTATAGTCTATATTGATTCTGAAGACACTAGGGATAGTGATGTAAGAAAAAAGGCTCCTTCCAATAAAGAACTATCTTACATACCCAGTGCCTTCTGGCTACAGTGTTCCTGCAAGTTAAAGAAGAAAAATTACCATTGCAAGGGAGCATGTAGATTTAATATATTCCTCTCTCTTCTCTTTCATTCATTGTCTGCAGTTTGTAGTATATTACAGCAAAGATGAGCCGCTGCCGACAAACTGGAGCTTGAAACAATCACACTACGCCAGACAAAACTGGGGTATTTGAGAGCAAGCTTTCTGAGATTAGAAATGTTCTGAGATTGTGTGTACACATGCGTGGGCGTGCATGAGAGAAGCAGAGATTAGAAGTGTGAAAGCTACCTTGACACCGAAGACTTGAATCAAATCAAGTAATTCTGAATATGAGAAAAATACTGTGACTGAAATTCCCAAGGGTAAAGTTTCCAAAAGCACATCAGTGACACCAGAACCTGCCTTATTTATCAAAGTAATATGAGCCATCAGTGTGTTAGCGCGTACACACAAATAAATCCATGACATGTCAATAGTAAACTAGATCAGAAAAATTGTTCTTGAATACTCTCTAAAAAAAATAAAATCAGCCATATTTAGTTCTAAAAATAAATCATTTTACATGTTTGCCTGCTTACTGTCCAAATTTTTTGCAAGAATCTGTGTACACAGTGCTTCCTGCCTGAAACCCATGGTATTACAAAGACAGAGAGCATTTCACATGAGGTTGGAGTTCAGTTACATAGACAGACAGTACGTAATGTGGAGTAGTATCCCTCAAAAATGTCCTAACTTCTGTCTTTTTAATTTTTTTTTTCCACTTCAGCTGCCTTCAACATTTCCAAAGCATCTAAAGGCATTCATCAAAGCCATACAGAATTAATAAGCAAAACAGACTGGTTTTCATCTAAAAGGCCAGTAAGAAAAGAAATAGTATTTCAGACTCTCCAAGAGAGAACGTATCAGGAGATATAGAACCCAAATGTTTGTTAGAAAAATACGTTGGCAATTTAGAACTTGTTATTCAAAGAAAAAAAAAATATTAATAATAATCTGTTTTCTACAAATGGCAGCAGAATAAGAGCATACAGAGAACAAACCATATGCTGATATAAGCTTATATATAACACACTTTAAAAGAAAAGAAAAAATCTGAGTACACAGCAAATTGGGAAAGTAATCTCTACTTGCTGTACGAAATCTCACACAGGGAGAGAATGGCAACATTGCAATAATTTATAAACATTGCTTTGGACTAACAGATATTATAAATTATTACGGCAATTCAAACTTATTTTTGTACTCTGTTTTGACGCTGTTGTAACCACTGAAGAGAAAAAAAATCCACAGATAAATAATGAAGGAATAAAACATTAGACTTCCTATCTTCCATCTGCCAGAGCAGATCCTAGGATATTAGAAGCTCCTAATATTTACCCTGCTTGTCTCATCCCGTAAACTATTCATGAACTATAAAATACTTTCACAGCTAGAGAAATAAAGGAGGTTGGGGTGGACTCCTTTTACTCCAAGACTGCTTCATATTATGCCATTTAAGGATAATAGTCCTCTTGAATTTCTAATCCCCTTTTGAATTTACTCTAGTTCCATTTTGCAGCTCGGATGCAAGATCAGCACACAGACATCAGCGTCTTTTACACTCACATTAGCTTGCCAAATATTAATGAGAACTCCTTCCACGTCTCAAAGGTCCAAGAAGTAATTTCAGTCATCTTTTGAGTAGTACAACTTATTGACACCGGTGTTCCTTAATAAATACAACCATATTTTCTTTTTGTACAATGTTGGCAAGTGATAGGTTATCATTTTAGGACAGAAATTACTCTGATGAGGGCCCAAATTAGTGAAAACATTTGCTTTATTCAAGGACATATTGTTACTGTTTTTAAACATCAAGGCTCAGCTGTTATTGCTATCTGGTATTATTTTGATGTTCTTCTCTATTGTGGAAGCTTACAACCATGCTTATAGTCTTCACTTGACTTACACTTCCTTCCTTTTTTTACATTATTTCTGCAGCATAACTGGACTATGTATGTGGCTCCCCCTTCACATCCCTGAATATCTGAGCTCAGGATAACAAAGGCATCAAAACGCTGTAACAAAAGAACATCACGTAACTGAAACAAGAAAGAGTTGAATGTTTTCCAGTGTAATACCTGCCACAGCTGGTAAATTTTTTTTAAATCTCAAAATGGTTATTTTTGGCTGACAAGGTTCTCAAAATATTTAAAGATTAAGGTATATTATTATATAATAATAATATTTTTTCCTTCGTCTTTATATGTAACACAGAAATACCTTCAGTCAAAAGAAAAATTAATGCAAACCAAGTCTTCAATTTTTTTTTTTAAAACATTCTTGAGATTTCCAATTTAAAAATTCTGAAGCATTGATTTTTCATCTTTTTTATTTTCCTTCCAAGTAGTGTTGGTTTCTGTGTAGAATGATAATTTTTGGTTCAGGTACTGAGAATAGCAAAATGAAATGCAGTACTACCAGACTATGAATTACACTGAATGCTAAGACCACCGGGATCTTTCTGAAGTACTTCACCTACATTTTTGGCTGCTTATATGACATGACAGGTAGCCATTTAATGAAAGTCAATATAACTCAGCATCATTAAGTGACGGAACAGAGATAACACTGGTTTTATAGTATGCTATGAAAAGATGTTTAAGAAGGAAAATACTGGCGTATTTGTAGAAATATCTACTAAAATACGTAAGCTATGGAAAACCAGGCTAGTTTAATACATTCCACAGAGATATTTATTCAGAGTTTTTTCACTGAAAAGCAATAAAGTGCTTGTGCTTATACAGTGCTTGATAGTTTGTGCGGCCAAACTTACTAAAATTGGAACAAAAAAAAAAAAAAAGCAAGATATTTTTGTTTTGAGATTACTTTAAGTTTCAGATAAAAAAAATGCAAAATGGAAAAAAAAAAAGATAAAAAAAACTTTCCCCAAAAGTTTTATCTTATAGATCATATTTTCGTTTTCCTCAGAAAAGCAGCTAACAGTAATCACACTCTCCACCACACTGAAAATCTGGTGTCTGCTCACCTATATAAAAGTACTTATTGCGCTTTATCAGTAGTAACAATTCATTCTCTGCCCTTTGACAGAAATGGTGCATTTTAGAATTAACTATAGGTAGGTTCTATTTGATATCTAACCTCAGTGTTTTATCATTGGTGCCTTTGTTTCTCAGTAAACAGAGACAGAAGTTCTTTTCTTGCTCTGATCCCAGGCAAATTTTAAACAAAAGCATTAATAGTTGCATGAAGACAGTCCTGACAAGTACATGCCAGCTCAGAAGCTATCAGCATCCAAGCCACTCACACCACCTCTCACTATATATTTGCTTTGCGGATCAAATTACTTTAATCTATTGAAAAGTTACGTTATCAATATGAAAAATTCAAGATGTGCAGAGGTAATAAAGGGAGATATTCATGATACTTTCTGTGCTTGGACAACATGGGACCAATTATTAGCAAACTGATTTCATAATTTAAATATTTCTAGAAGGGTGCAAAAAAACTACAGCAGAGAAACTCACTTAAGGCACATAAAATAGCAATGTTGGAGGGTCAAGCTTAGTCATCTTAAAAGGAATTAATTAGGGAGCAATATTGCCTAATCTACTGCTGAAACTGAGCACCAAACTGCAGCATCCAGATTCATGTATAATTTTTTAAATCAAATCTTGAACAACATTTTCTTTTTAAATACTATCTCATAAGAAAATCTTGCCGGATTTTAGGAGAAGGAACTGACCTCTCTTTCCACGCTCCCTGAATGACCCAGCTGGAAGCATTAGGTAAATCATCCCGGCTGCGAATGCCACATCAGCGTTCAGATATGCTGATGTTCAGATAGTCAGCAGATGTATTTTGAGGAAAGTCTGACATTTATTGTAATGCGAGGGAAACACCATTGATTGTAACAAGCCAACAGAATTCAGGGAAGTGTAACGGTGAAAGAAACTAGAAAATTTCCAGGTTAACTGCTAAGAGATTGAGAAGATATAATATTTGGGGAAAAACTAAACAAGGCTCCACATTAAGAATATCTCACTGTGAGAACGATGTCTCCAAATACAACTTTCAAATACACTGGGAAATGGGCAACCTGACTCTGTGTTTGAGTTTGTTAGAATAAAGAACTGTTCTTGACATCAGTGTATTTCACAACCTGAAGATACATCCTGTGATAAACACATATACAGTTACAGCTACACTTTTCAAAACCACAAACACTGATTTAGCTCTGCAATACCACTTAACAGGTCCAGGATAGCCTAGGTAGCATGTACAGCTTTGGAAACTGAAGAGATGAATTAATTTTTATCCAATAAAATCTAAGTGGAAATCCAGGGAAAAACCCTAAAATTAAACTAAATGTATAGGAAACTTGTATCAAAATATATGGAATAATAGATGAAAACACCATGGTTTATAAATTGACCTCATATTAGACTTAAACATATTCAAGAAAAAATTGTGAAGCATCTGAAATCTTTCAAAACCATGAATAGTTCTGTGCTTCTTCTTGTCTTAAGTAATACATGAAAGTTTAGTTTTAAAAGTAAGAAGATTCTCACATTTCAACCTTTTTTTTTTTTTATGTTTTCATGAATGTAGCCCCCGAAAAATGAAGATTCAGTGACCCAGGGTAACCACTGTTATTTTCAATTGCCCTTTCTTCATCAACTCAAGCAGGTTTCTGAGTCTGTTGGGACATATGAGAGAAGTTCACAATCTTGCAGCTGTTGCCTGGATGTAGTTTGTCAAGATATTAAAAATCTATATTCACCTCATAATTAGGTATATCATTAAACATGCACAATTTTTAATGTAACCACTGGCCCATTACAAAAATATCCACTCTCGTAGCATCTATTCAACATGCCTCTTATGACACGGGTTGCAAGAGACCTCTAATTGGAGACATTCATTGACATTGTAACCTCTTCATCAGTCCCAGGAGGGATTTGCTAAGCTCATGTTAACTAAGTGAACACAGTCCCTAATATTTAAACAAGTTCACAGAGGTAAATCTTGCATCACACTCTTTCCCACTGGTAAGCAGAGCACAAAATTACTAAGCACCTGTCAAACTTCTCCATTGCAGCCATAAAGTTCATTTTCCTCAGTGCTGCTGAGCAAAAGCCGCTTTCAGTTTTATAAATCCAGTTTCATACCACTGCTAAGAACACAGCTGTTTGATGTAACATTCTGAAGTACAACCAAATTTTTTTTTTATTGCTGTAATTTTCTCACTATCATATTCATCTGCTGGGCTGTATCTTTAAAAAGCCCCTACAGATAATTTTATGCATTCACATTGCTTTTTGGACCACTTGGACATAGCATAGATGTAGATACTATTACTTTTAAATTATGTGTTCTGATACGAAAAAAATTGTGGGGCACAGTGGATGCATTCATACAAGTTGCCTGCAACTTTTAAAGGGAATACATGGAAGCCTGGCAATAATATTAAAATCTCCCCTTAAAAAAAAAAGTTTTCCTTTCACAGGTTCACTGGGACTAGTGAAACATGTCAGTGTTAAGCTTAGATCTTGTAATTCGTAACTGATTATTACATTCCCCCTCCATCCTCCTCTCCCTAGACTGACTGCTAAAGAAAAAAAAAAAGCCCACCCAATTACACCGAGGCAAGTTTAGGATGTTCTCTCCTCCCTCAAAAATTAAATAGCCACTGTAAGACTCAGACTGTCTGGTCTAAACAGATTAAGTGGGTAACATTTTGTCTGTAAGGGTTTCTAAGCTATTTAGGAATATGACCTTTTGGGTTTTCTGAACCCATATTTCCCTTTTTTTTAAAAAAAAAAAAAACCTCACCAAAAAAAAAAATTAAAATTTCTCCCTTTTTATTATTTCTTCCCTGGCTGTTAAGCCTAAATATCTTCTGAGCTGAATTCTATCAAACGCTGCAGGTTTATGGAAATAATACCTGCTGAAGAAGAGACTAAGTTTTGAATTAATAGCATGCTAGGATTTCGAGGCAAAAATGTCAAAAATACCAGGCTGTTGAAATGTGTCCTAGAGCAGGATGTCATAGGCAAAATTCTCATAATTTATCAAATTCCACCAGCTTATCAGCCCTAGAAGGACAGAAGTAGCACGTAAGTGCTCCAAAGCACAAACTAATATCTAAGAGATACATTGAGAATGTGGAAATACCATCAGATCTGAGCATCCTTAGTAAACAATCTCCATGCAGCTGATAGCACAGAAGAATAATTTTTCTTTCAGAGGCTTTGCACCATTGTTATTATACCAAAGATTATGAAAAGTCCTTCAGACACTTTCTGAGTATCAGGAAATATTTCTCATTTTTCAAAGCCACACTTATGGGGGGGGGGAATGGAGCCAGGGTGGAAAGAAGGAAAGGAAAAAAAAAAACAGTTAAAACACTAATTTCACTCTGAATTAAGTCAACTGAAAAACTTACGAGATCAAATTGTTATGACTTTTTATTAAGACAGATCTGCAGTAGAGCAACAAATTCCTCATCAAAACAGTGCCACTTTCATAGGAAAAGTTTCCATTGTCTAACTTGCTTTACAGAAGAAAGATGCCTACTAACCAACTCTAAATAGAAACCATCAGGGTACCAGTTCTCAACCGGGTTGAAAGTTTTAGGAGTTACAACCCAGGACTGCCTGAGGTATCAGGGGTAACATATCGACTAGCTGAAACTCAAAAATGGTTTAAAAATCATTCTCTGGTCCAAATGCATCTGACGGCAAGGGTACAGGTGTTTCTTTATGCTACTGGTTTTAACTGGTATGAAACACTTCACATTCTCCATAAGCAGAAGGTTAACTCCTATCCTGAATTGAAGTTAATTTTGCATGTGAAGGGAATAAATAATAAGGAAAGAATAATTGTGTTTTTTTTTTCCAAAGTACGCAAAAGCCTATTAGACAGGGATCCCCACAGTATGTGAAAACAGTTATTTAAAATAGAATCCTTCCTAATTCTTGATACCACAGTGTTTTAAGAAATACCACTCTTTTCAAAGAGCTGGACAATGCCTTTCATAGCGTAACCCAATACCAAGTATCTGGATTCTTCTGAGCATTAATTATCACTGAACTGCAGGTAACATCAGGGGAAATTCTCATAGAAAAACACCACCTTTGTTTGTTCAAATAAGTCATGTTGCTTCACCAAGTAAAATGAGCTTTAGCTCTTTGTATTTCAAGTTTTAATCCTGTCGATCAAGACTGAAAAAAAAGATTATACTGCAGTTATTGAATGCTTCATCTGTCCATACCACAGACTTGCTGATCTACAAATGTTCAACATGAAAGCTTATCAAAATGATAAGGATTGAGCAGGAGTCAGTCTTGCACTTCAGAACAAAAGAATAGAAAAAAATGTATTTGTTTACTTAAAAAAATCTGCATCCATTTATCTGGAGCTGTTGCTAGTACTCATTCTATATTTTGCATTTTATTGAAAGATAAAATACAAAGCTAATGAGTCTCACTTTGTCCTAATCTATTCTCTGTGGTCATTTCAATGACACAGTTTGTACTTTAATTTTACAGTTTGTTTTTTGCATAGTCAGCCCTGTGTCGCAAGCATTACAATGAAAGTTCACCATGGATGAATAAATCAGTGACTTTACCTAAAACCAAGTTGCTTCAAAAATTCCTTTGAGGAATTTAAATGTTTCAGGGAAGTGGAAAAAAAAGAAAAAAAAATATTTCTTTAAAAAGGTACTTCTTTGCAGTACTGGCTTTTACATAAGCATATAATATATTAAAACCACTTCAAAGTAAAAACAAAATCTTATCCTAAAATATCCAGACAAAAAAAGATGTGATCAGACCCTCTCCCCATATCAATTTATGTTTATTATTTATTTATTTATTTATTGCATTTCTGTGATGTTTTCCCCTCTAGCATATCACCCTACCATCCTACTCCCCAAAATCTTCAGACTTTAGGCTGGATGCTTCCACTACCTCAAACGGCAAGTCAAACCTCTGGAAAATTGAATGAGTGTTTCCATCTTCCTTTGTAGTTGACTATGCATGTTTCTTTCTGATCTCCAAGGACATCACAATTACAGTTCTTATCGGAAAGGTAAATAATTTTCCCCCACATCTTTTTCCAAAGGCTTCTTTCCTTCGCTGCTGTTCACTACCAAACACACTTAGAGTACGGCTCGGATGACTTTGGTTTAAGTCTGTGCCTGTTGTGATGTCTGAGTGACTTGCAAGAGGAAAAGAGACTGTGTTTACCTATGATTACCAAGTACTGGTATTTGGAAAAATAATGGCCTTATTCCCCTGCATTTAGAATAGAAAATAGCTATGCACATCTGTGGAGAGGTGGCAACTATTAGTGAATAACTTTTCATACGGTGGCCGCACTTGCAGAATATTGTTCCTCTGTAACATTTACTCTCAGAACTGACTGGGAAATCCAAGCAAAAAAAAAATTTAATTTTGCTAACATAAAATGGAAGTCTTAGAGTTCAGTAAGACTCCTTCATGAATTAGCAACAATTGCACGTTTCAGAAAATAGTGCTTTTTGCATTTTTCTGTCCAAACTTCCAAGTGATTTACGCATTTGTAACCCACCATCTGTTGAGTTTTTGAGGATGTGGGGACCAAGCATTCAGAATTGCAGGAAATCCTCCTAACAGATGGGGACATTGTCTCTAATAGTCAGACGGCATCTGTCCTGGCCACCCTGTCTGCCTTCCATGTCACCCACTTTATCCCCAGGAGGGTCTCTGCAAGTCAGCAGTGACAGGCTTCACCGAGATGCTCTTCTGCAGGGAGAAGCCTTTTGTATAAACAGAATATGGGAATTGGCTGTAATGGAGAAAAACACTTCAAGACGCGATGTGTACTGTTTGAAATGCCATCTTTTGGTCCATGAATGTATCAGAAACATGTTCATTACTAGCCCCAGTACCGTCCAATCCTCCATTCCAATAAACTTCTGAAAAATAGATAATTATTTCACTAATTTTTCCTTCCCCAGAAACCTGCTGCTCATTTCATCCTGCTGCTCTCCTTCCATCCATTTCCTTAGAAAAAATATGAGACACCCACCATGATTCCCTTTGTGTACTTTTTCTACTGTCCTGAAGTTAAAAAGACAGAGCAGAGAGAAGATGCTACCAGGTGTGCCAGTCCCAGTTCACCACAGTGCTGGGGGGTATAAACACAAATTCATAAAGTGTTTTTTATATGATACCCCAACACTACCATCAGTTACTGAAATATCACTCGTACAGTGACAGTACACTAACTACTGACTGCACTTCAGAAACCCAAGACACATCAGCTGATCCAATAGCGAGATCAAGTCTTGCTGTAAGTAGCCGGAAAGACTCAAAATTTCCAGTACATGAAAGCATCTTGCAATTACAAATTTTCTATGACCAAGGTAGACTGTGCACATTTGAGGAACACATCCTCAAGATGACGTGGGCTGGAGGGAGGAGGAGAAAGTCTACTGAACATCATATTTTGTTTTTGAATCTCTCTTCAAGCAAGAGTCAAGTACCAAACTTACACAGCTAGACAGCAACCTGTAAATATTTGAACTGGATCCACTGGCTTCAGTGAAGCTTGAGCAGCTTACAGGAGTAATTTATTCAATTATGGCATTAACCTGAAAGATTTTCTTCTGGCTAGGGGGTTAAGACCAGGCCATTAAACCTCCTGTCCAGTGCTGTTCACAGTTTTTATCTGATTACCAAATAAAAAGTAAAATGGCCTGAACAGAGCCTTGCTAATGAGCTGCAATGAAATTATTCCTTATAAATTAATCCAATAGATTTAAACAAATAGCGGCTTTTGGTTTTGTGAGTAATTGCCTTTCTGTTCAGTCCTTTGGTTTCATGGAAAAAGAGAGACTTAGAGCTTTTTCCAAAACTTTTTTTCAAACTCCATTGACCATCTAGTAGTGCTCTCTTCTCCAAAACACAGCAAATACGGGAAAGGAGTAGTACATCAATATTTATAAAGAGAAGGATGTAAAGTGTACTGTGATCAGGCAAGTGACAAAAAAAGTTACTTTAGAACAGTAGCATTATTTATCATGGTTAAATTAGTAGCTGGACATGCAGATTAAATTGTATGTTTGTATTCACATATCAGCAGACTCTGTCTACCAACGCTTCTTACATTAAAACCTCTTCAAATTCAAAAAGAATTTTTATTCATGGAAAGGCAGGAAAAAAACTATTAAAAAAACCCAAACCAACCTTATCCTAATGTTATAACATAAAAGTAGCAATTACATTGTTTCTTAAATGCAGAATTCACTATAAAGTAATAAGTTTATTTCCCATAGTGTAATTATTTATTTAAGGGACTATTTTTTCTTTCTAGATTAGCAAGGCACTGGTCTCATACAGATCCTATATGGGGCCCCTCCCTTGCATGTGGCTTCCACCCACTAGTTATATCCTCCCGAGGATCATCTGCTGTCGTGGCACTGAACTGTATATTTCTTTGCTGCTTCAGCTCCATGAGGACCTGATTTTAGCTGTGGAACAGACTAACTACACCTGTCCACATCTCCTAACATACCTCTTTAGGGGGCAGTGTCCTCCTCTACAGTGTGCTGTTCTGAAATTCATCACAAAAATACACTCCTTTTTGTTGCTGTTACTTACATTTAACTGAAATAATACAAAATGTAGGCCTGTAGGCAAGTGCAGTTTCTGAGGAAAAGTGAACTAGGTGTGTTCATATCTCTGGTGATTCATCAGCTCTGCCATTTACATTGTGACTTGGTTCAGGTGAGTCATCTCACCCATATGCAAGGTATATAACATGCCATTAACTGACTTTGTAAAGGGCATTCAGAATTTTTGGAAGAAAAGACCCTAAAGCAATATTGTTATTGCACATGTAATTTATGATTCAGATATAGCTAGGAAGGGAAAAAACACATAAATAAAATCTCAAAGCTTTTTTTTTTTTCAGAAGTCATCACAAAACTTAAATATTTTAACCTCTATTAGGGATTATAATAAGAAAGCAAGCATGTGACTGTATTCTGCTTGGTAGCAGAGGAGAAGATGAAATGACCTTTAATCATTTCAGCTCAAAAAAAAAAAAATCCAGGCAGTTTCACTGATATATCTACCCAGACTTTGAAAAGAAAAATAAAAATCTCAGGAAATACAGGCTGATTTGAAAGAAACACTGTGTAAAAATACCTTGTTTTGTTTTCGGGTGGAGAAGGGTGGCTTTTATATTTTTATGAAATTCTGCGGGGATTTAGGTTGCTAAAACTGGCTAAAAGGCTCTTGTAGACTAGTTTAATATTAAAGTGAAAAACTTTGATTAAACAAATAGCAACTAAAGAAATTATTTTCTATATTTGAAATTGAATACACCCTCAGCAAGTATGCCAGCGACACCAGCCTGTGTGGTGTGGTGGACATGCTGGAGGGAAGAGATGCCATCCAGAGGGACCTTGACAGGCTGGAGAGGTGGGCCTGTCAGAACCTCATGAAGTTCAACAAGGTCGAGTGCAATGCCCTGCATATGGGTCAGGGCAACTCCAGTATCAATACAGGCTGAGGGGTGAAGGGATTGAGAGCAGCCCTGCTGAGAAGGACTTGGGGATACTGGTGGATGAAAAGCTGGACATGAGCTGGCAACACGTGCTTGCAGCCCAGAAAGCCAACCTCCCTGGGCTGCATCAAAAGAAGGGTGGCCAGCAGGTTGATGGAGGTGATACTGCCCCTCTCCTCTGCTCTGGTGAGACCCCACCTGCAGTACTGCATCCAGTTCTGGGGTCCTCAGTACTGGCAAGATATGGACCTGTTGGAGAGAGTCCAGAGGAGGCCATGAAGATGATCAGAGGGCTGGAATACCCCTCCTAGGAAAAAAGGCTGAGAGATTTGGTGGTGTTCAGCAACTGTTCAAAGGCCCGTTCCAACACAAAAGATTCTATGATAAATGCATTTTAATATGCATGAAAGTGAGATCTTTTTCAGGCCTGAAAGATGTATAGGCAAGGTCTTACAGCATTCTCGGAACGGAGTCCTTTTGATGCCAACTTGAACTTCTGTTCTCATACCAGGCTTATACTGAGCTTAAGTTTTATTTAAATTTTATCTGAATAATTTTAGTCTCTCAATCCTACAGAACCATGATGCCAATCCACGCAAATTGTTTTCCTGCATCATCTTCAGTCAGATACTGAAGATACTCAGATAATTCCCCAAAATAAGACATAGTCAACATCTAGTAAAAAGATTGGTACTCTGTGTTTGTGCAGCATTTGTTACAGATTCTGGTCCCTTTCCTTAGGCAATGTAATAATAAGGATAATAAAAATAAATTACTAACAGATGAAGCCATATAAGACACTATTATATTAGATCACGATCTATCAGTCTAAAAGCTAATATTTTTATAATATTATTCACAACAACAAAACTGAGATACTGCCTCACCTTGAGACATTGGCATGAAAGACAGCCCAAAGATTCAGCCCATACTTTATGGCTACATAGTTTTCAAAATAACACAAAATGTGGAAAATAGTAAAAAGGACACTTCACTTTTATACTGTTTCTGCTCACTGGAGTTGATTCTTATTCCTTTGTTCTTACCTTTTTTTTTTAAGCAGATTTTTGAACTCAACTTATAAAACACAAAAGGATAATTGTCAGACTACTAGTTTTTATCTTTGTCACAAAGTATTTTATAGAGCTTTTGCTAAAACTAGTATGCTACTGATAAAAGTAATACCCATGGAGTGCCACACTTGACACTACCCCTTGGCCCTGTGACAATTACAAGAATTAGATGCAAAGAGCAGTAACCGGTGTGTTGGAGATTCTCCTCCGCACCGCACACGAGAACTGCCACCCAAAGCCCTGTCTGTACATCCTGTTGTTGAGAAACACAAGTGAACAGCTTCTGCAGCAGGCTATATTCTTTGTCTGACATTTCAGATTTCAAAGTCACAACAACATTTTCTACTTGCGCCTTCCAAGTTGCAGCAGTGACCGCATTGAAGGCAGCCTGATAAATAAACCGTAGTATGTCATAGCCTCTCTCTCTCTCTCATGTAAAATGAGTGCTCCGATTGGGATTGAACCGGTGGGGATCAGCATCTAGCTCATCACAAAAAGCCTTCAACTACTAAAAATCTGCGTTGCTTATTCTAAAGCAGGCTGCATTGATTTTCAACTGAAAGCAACTCTGTAACACGTAGGGTTCATGCAGAAACCCTTTGTGGAAAGAGCAGGTTCAGACCCAGACTTTCAAATCAAGCTACAAGGCAGAAGAGACAAATTCTGCTTTTAGCTGGCAGTTCTCACTAACTTATCAGGATTTTTAACCTGTTTGACAAAGGACAAAAACTGAGCACAAGTGAGGGCATAAAGCAGTTATCCAAGTGATGCACTTGTTAAAAAAAAATTCCCGTTTGCTACAATTTGTCTTTGGTGCAAACTAAGCTAAGCTGAGATTCACTAAAAGAGCAATAAGAAGAAAGGAAGAAACTATTCCTACATTTTGGCATTAAACTTCTAAAAATCAACTACACAGAGTTGCTCAGCCTTGGGTTATATATTTTCTTCCTGCATACAGAGATACGAGTAAGAGTTGTGTGCTTCTCAGTGATTTGCTTCTCCACCTTTACGCTCTCATGGTCACAGACTGCACTATTACTCTATTTAAATTCTCATCTCTTCTTCGGCTGTAGCCAGAAGCACCCAATTAACTGATCTGCAATTCTGAACATGCACACAACACCCCTCATCTCTTTCTAAACATATGCCCCTAGCAACTCAGCTATCGTATGTGCTTTTAGGGTTCATCTACATACAAAACCATCGGGGAATCGTAGCAACAGCTATGATTTGATTTTCTCTTAAATACTGTTTGCTTTTTGTAAAGCAGTCACCCAGAGAAGCTTTTGTGGGAATAAACTAATCTTCAGCCTGATAATATTTAATTAAACGTTTAAGAAACAAACCCACTCTGCAGAAGTGTTCCTTCTAGCCCTGTATACCGCACAGAACAATGCTGTATGATTTTTAAATTTACATTTTTAATTATACCTCAAAAAAATCTCACTGATCTATCCTCTCAGAGCTGGAACTGATCTAGCCTAGCTTTATCTACTGTAAATTCAGCCATTTCAGTTGCAATTTTCCCAATATGACATCATTGCAAGAACTGAATTAAGAATATGATGTTTAACAGCTGTATACCTACACTTAGGTATTTCCTAAAAGTAGTATGACATGTTGTGCATTTATAGGAGTTAGTCAGAGTACTCATTGAATAAATTATTCAAGCGATACTAATACTGAGGATATGGGTAGCATTTAGCTGCTTCTTCTGACACTTGGTAAATCCTAACTGTTATTGGAGATTATTTGACCAAAAAAAAAAAAAAAAAAAAAAAGAAGAAAAAAGAGGGGAAAACCTGGGTATATTAATCAGAGGTGACTTGGGATCACATGAGGAACAAAGCAAACATGGCCTCTGCATGCAAGAGAGGTAACTGCAATTGTGGTGACAAAGCACAAACAACATTTTGTACAAGATGGTGGTGCAAAATCATCTAAAGTTCTGATCAGCCATATCATAGAAGGATTCGTTCACACTGAGTCAGAGGTGACAGTCTACAGAACACAAGACCCCATTTTCTAAACGGATTCAAAACCAGTTTTGCTCTTCTGGTCTAGAAAGAAAAAATGAACTGGGTAGCACTCTCTCTCTTTAGCTACTACAGATTAAACATGAGTGAAGTTGGTCAATTATTCAAACCTACATCCTAATGTTGACACAGAAGTGCATAATGTTATTAGTTTAGGCTGAAAACTAAAAGAAGATTCCTAGATCAAGTCTTCCAAAAAAGTGGTGGTGGTGGGTAGGGGGGATTAAAATGCAGCTGGCAGCCAGGTCCTAGTGGTGCTGATACTGGGACTGATACTGGTTTATATCTTCATTAAGGGCTTGAGTGATGGGATTGGACACCATCAGCAGGTGAGTGAGTGCACCAATGGGGTGGGTACGAGTTCAGGGTTCACAGGGTGATGTCCAGAGGGTGGCTCAGGAGCACACAGCTTGAGAGGAGAAGCTGCATGAGCTCGGTTTGTTCAGCCTTAGGAAAACAAAGGGTAAGGACAAAAGAGGATTGAACCAATGCCTTCTTCCACCTAATACATGCTTAGGAGAAGACAGAGCCAGACAAGAAGTGAGAAGAAAAATGGGCAACAAAAGCACAAGTTGCACCAAGAAAAAAAAATGCAGTTATAAGTGAGGAAAAAATTATTCATAGTAAGAACGGACAAACACTGCTACTGGTAGCCAAGTTTCATAATATCTCCACCTTTGGAAGCACTCAGCTTAATTACAGTTCCCAACTGAATCACACCTATGAGCTGAGCAATTTACAGTTGCTGTAACTCTCAGAACTGGTCCAATCTAAAAAGTTGTTTTTAAAACACACACTGAGTACAAAAAAAGTGGTTACTATTCTTCAAGCAGCTAAAATGGCATCTTCATTTAGATGCCAAAGCAAAACTTAGCATTTATAATGAGCCATTTCCATTTAACTGTCACAATCACTTTTCAAATTCACAATGCAAAAATAAAAATGACCGTACCAGACTGTTTCTCTATGGGTCTGACCTGATTGCATTTAACACCCGGAACGGAGAGCGCTGAAGTGGTAGAAAACAATGCTAAGATTTTGTTCATCACATCTTCTATTTGGGACCACATACTTTGCGAAATAGAATGTTACTGCTGTAATAAGCAAAATAATATAATTTTAAAAATCAGGTGATACTTAAAGTATCCAAGAATTCAAAAGAAAATAAAACATCTGATTAAAGTTTCTATGTCTTACAACATGGACTCATTACATCTGACATTAATTCATCCCACAAAAGATAATTTGAATTTCTGTGTTTTATTTCTTCCTTAATACTAGCACGTCTATTACATTCCAAACTGTGACTAGTTCTGCCATGCTACTGAGTTCATGCTAACTGCTTCTGCCATGGCCGTAGTACTTCCAGAGCTACAAAAAGAACTTGGGCTGAACATTACTGAAAGGTATCTTGAGGAGGAATTGCGCTGTTGTATCAGCCTACTGGACATTGGGATCCTGAGAAAAATTGACTTTTTTTTTAAACTCTGTACTTAATTAGATCTTCCAAGTCATTATTTCCCATTGCTGCAACTGTTGTCCTGCCAGAAACAAATGTCTAAAGTCATACTGTGTGTATTATTACAGTACATAAAGGAAAGACAGGAAACAGAAGTTAAGTTAGTGATTTCCAGAACTCTGAAATGGCTTTGGGTTTGACTTTTTGTGAGCCTGACAGCTTAGTGGAAGAGAAGAAAATTATCAAGGAGGATAAGGTTGGTTCTACAAATTGAGTCGTTAAGGGAAGCACCACTTTTCAAACATCTTTTTAGACTGCAGTAGCTCAGAAAGCGCTTTTAATTTAGGAAGAGCACTGAGTTTTCTAAAAACTTACACAAGCAAACCCAGAAGAGGATACCATAGCTACATAACAGCAGTACAAATCAATTATAGTCTGAAAGTATGGCAGCAGGATGTGTGAGGAGATCCAAGCTAGGCAACTTAAGAATGACACCACAGATGAATGCAACTGTGGTCCAGCATCGGATGTTAAACCTTCCCACAACCACACACAAAAAGTACTAAGGTTGCTAATCTTTCCGAATTCCCAAGTCAAAAGCTTGCAAATTAGTTTAAAACTAGTTATCTGTGTTTACTTGAGCTGGTTTGTGCATAACTAGGTCTTAAGTTCTTAAAACACAAGGATCCATTACAAAAATGCTGGACTCTATAGACAGTCTCAAAACAAGAAAAAAGTGATGTGGAAACAACCACATGGTGTGATCCTCATAAAAAGAAAGTGTTAAACTAATGGCAAACTAGTGGCCTCATTGGATTTTGTATAGAAATTAATGAACACAGTAGCAAAACAGGACGAGAAGTCGTGGAATGCTAGCTCACGACACTCCAATGCAGCACTATACGCACCTACACTATTCACTATGGACAAAAAAGGATGACAGAAAAGGATGCTTAAGAGCACAGAGACACTAATGCAAAGTCCATTACAATTGATACTTTGGGACTTATGCGGGACAAGTTCTGCCACTAGCTAAAACTTATCTGGAGAGCAGTAAAACTGCTTGTCCTGTCTCAAACCTTCGGCGTTTGGCTCCACGGCACAAGGTAGTCACCGGTGTCACAAAGCATCAGGGTGTAAAATAACCTCTATGTTAATCTCATACTATTTTCTCCTTGACTTATTTCTCAGGTCTGTTAAAGCTCTTAGGGTGCTAAAGCTCTGTTAAAGACCTCATTTGGGGGATGCATCAAAGTAGTTCACTTTATTTTACCACAGGCTCCAAAGCACATTTCTCCAAGAAGAGCTAGTCAAAATAATTCCGCCTTTTAAAAAAAAAAAAAGCTATTTTAATCAGGATGAGATCAAACAAACAAATAAGGTAAAGGAAAGTTAACCACATGTGATACCAAGAGTTGTCTGCCAGTTCTGTACTCAGGGATAAAAAAAAAAAAGTGTTCACTGTAATTGCACTTCTCCCCTGCCCCGGTAAACGGTACATATTAAAATTGTTTTAAAAACGTGTTACGGCACATAGGGCTGATCTATTCCAAACAGGTGGTACTACATTTTGTAAGGGAGTCCCAAAGAGGAGAGAATTGAGGGCTGTCCTAAACAGGGCACTGCACATTTCTGTAACCAGATGGTGTGTCTGAAAAATATGTTGTCTGCCCCAACTGTTGCTAATCTGGGGGGGAATAAAACTCTTACTTTCCCTCTCACCCACAAAGTAAACTTCTGCTTGCAAAGGACAGATTTAGAGAGTGGACTGTCTGCAATCCTGATTATTTTAAGGCAAAAAGTAAAACTTCTGATGAGCTCAGCAGAGCCAGAATATCACAATACTTTATGTGAAAAATGAAGAGCCTTGTGCTATAATTACTCCACACTTTAAGTACCTAAAGTTTATCAGTGATTACTAACAGTACATTTCTAAATCTCCCCTTAACTCTTTCCACAAGAACAACAGACAAAATAAAGCCTTGCTCTGATTTTTCAATAAGCTTGTTCCCAGTAAGTAAAGACAACCCTACTACAAACATATCGTGGTTCAGGTAACCTCATTATAGGACAAGTGTTAGGTGCTACTACCCAATTCTAAAGAGAAGTGATTTTATTTGTTTTAGCCTGGGACTATGTCACAAAATCCATTAGTACCCCAGGGAGCGGGGAGTCAAAATTTTGGCCTTGCTTATCACCACTAAATGCCCAAATCACAGGCTACACAGTCAAGTTCTCACTGGTTTTTCAAGGCTCTTGTGACCTCTCTTTGCTATGCCAAGGCAGCATCTCAGTGGGCAGCACAGGGTGCCCTGCCATGCTGGGTCCACCCTCTCAGACTGCGGGAAACTTCTACATTGTGGGCAACAGTTGGTCTTCAATTAAAGCTCCATAAGTGTCCTTCATGAAATATATGTTCAGATTATATAACTGTCTGCCTCATTTAGAGTTCATTCAGGCACAAGACAGAATGACCAGGCTTCCCAGGTAAATATCCTGAGGCACAACAGCTGTAAGAGTCATTGGCTTGCTTAGAGAGCCACTCAAACACTTTTTAATTAAGACTGCAATCTTCTGCACAGCACAAGGCCAGTCCTAAGATTTTGAATCTCTTGTCATGTTGCTCAAAGTCACCACCTCATTTTTATCTGTATTGCTGTTATCTATCTTAGCCTACAAATGGAAGGTTAAAGTTTGAGGTGTATTTCTGGGCACTTGTCACAAATCATTTTATGGAAAAATGAAGCATTTGCAGGGTTTCTTGCCTAGTAACACCATTGCACTGAATAGAACTGAGTAAATTATGTAGTGATTTCCTATTTACATTCCCAGGAGCCAACACCACAAAAGCAATGAGAAGTGTAAAACCCAAAGCTTCCAGTCAACATTCCACCTCCACATCCCAAAACGTGCAAGATCTTTAAGTTTCAGAGCACTGAGGGAGAGGAATCATTCTTCAAAATGGTTTATGAAAATTTCATTCAGCAGTACCTGAATACCAAACAACATCCTCAGATGCAGGCACATAACAACAATGCGTTGTATGCTCCATGGCTGATGCTCAGGAAGTACCAAATAAAACCTTGAATTTATTTGGGAAGGAATTAAGATATAAAGGTTGAAATAAAGGAGGACCAAAGTCTGCATCCGGCTATTGCACGTGTGTGTAACAATTACTATGATTCTGTGCATCAAATACACATGGCTAACAGATTTGCAAGATGAGGCACCTGCAAGTAAGAAAGTACCTCAAGCATTCTCTATTGTCAAATGGGTTTTAATTTTGCCATGATAGGCACAATTTCCCACACTGCAGTATTTATGCAGTGCAGTGATCAACCCTGTGATGTTGAATATTGACAAAAATTCACAGGCAATCATTCCCTGATGAGGGTTTGGTTTTGTGGTTTTTTTTCAGTTAATTTAACCCATGGCAAATAGCCTCTTCAAGTGTTCAAAGGTTTTAGTATTGTCAACAAACTTTTATTTTTTCCCTCCAAAACTTCTCCCAAAAGGGTTTGGTTTGAGTTTTGGAGGGTTTGTTTTGTTGCTTTTTAAAAAACAGCACAGTTCAAGAATTCTTTGTAGTAGAACACCGGCATTTTAGATAATTTATCTCATTGCAAACCAGTAACATCAATGTCTAAAACTCAGAAAAGCAACTGCCTATTCTAAAGACCTAAATCCTGAAATTCCACAAAAGGACAAATGTTGTCCAGCTACAGTCATCCGTATATTATCATCACAAACCACTTCACATGTTGACTCAGAGATTCTGACTGGTGCTGGGAGAACATTAATTTCTTTGTAACAAGAGAAAAAAAACCCACATATTTGAATGACAATCCCATTTTGAAAGTCTACGTATGTTAAACTGCAATTCATACTCTATTAATGAATTTGCTTTTTCATCACTTTTGATCTATGCCAAAACCCTAGTGCCTTGGCTTAAGAAGCAGTACTGGTTTTTTGTATTCCAATCCATCGGTAATGCATCTGACATAATTTCTGTTGGCACATGTTTATATGCATTATTGATCTTACATGAAAATCATTTCTTCCTTGGAAAAAAAAAATTCTGCACACAGAATGCTCACAAAAATTGAAAACTCAGAGAATTTTTTTAATCTCTTTAACTTCATAGTTCAATTAAATCTATCTCTGAACAATGTAATTAGCTACATACTCAATCTTGCTTCCCCCTCTGAGGATTCTCACTAGTCTTTACTAGAAGTTTTGAACACTCAACATTTCCAAAGTCTTACTCTTTAGCTTTTCTGCAGCTACACACTTAAATGCCAGATGAACCTGTACCTGGGGCTTAGCATAGCCCAGGCTATGCCAAGGCTGAGGGTCTTCCTCCCCGTAGCCTCAGAAACAGCTATGACTGGGGTAGGGGAAATGCCTAGACTATTTCAGGAGAAGAGGTTCAAAATCGACTCCAACCACTCTGGGAGAAGCCGTGAAGCTACTGGAGTAGCAGTACCAGACTGATCTGGTTTAAACCAGCTTGCGGGTGGTGGAACATGCTGGCTTTACCCGGCTCCTTCCTCCCTTGCCAGGCAGGAGAGATGCTGTCCTGATAGAGTACAGGTCCTACCAGCTGCAGCACGTCGTGAGTTTGTGGTTCAACCACCACGCAATTAAACTGCAGTGTTTCTGCTATTTTTGCCACTTCTGTTACTCTAGGAAAAGCAATATTTCACTCAGATAATGTACTGGACAACAAGAAAAAAAAAATCAATAAAGAGGAACTTTGTGAAATCCTGGCAAGTACAGTGGGAACTGGGAATGCTCAGCACGCTGTAGTATAAACCCCTTCATCTTTTATCATATAAAAACAGCCTAAGAAACATTACATTTGCTTGCGTTTGAATGAACACCAGTGGCTTATCTAGACCAGATAGCTAATAGTTAAAAAAAAAATTCAAATACTCTACCACCATCGTATTTCAACTTTCCTTCGAGGCCAATGCTTCACATCAAGATAAGCAATGTCCATCCTACTTTTTCTCTGAGTAACCACTCTCACCACCGTCTTACTTGCCTGCAGTTATCAGCCCTCTTCCTCACCCTGACATCAGTAAAATATTCTCTCTTAAATACAACCATTCCATACTTATTCAGCTCAAAGGTGTATTGTTGCCCTTCCCCTTCAGTATACAAACCATTTGTTTGAAGGCTGGAGGAAAAGGAAAAAATAGATCGTTTAAGAGACAAAGGTGGTATTTTTTTTTTTATACTGACAAAAAAAAAATTGATCCTCTGGAAGGGTCAGAATTGCAGTGTAGTAAGTTGCTGTGCAAAGAATTAGACACACTCAGGACATAACATAAAACGGATAATTCAGTAAGTGTGTGCCACTATATCATGCATCTGCCACACTTCAATAAAAAGGAGATATTATCTACTTGAAATGTATTAAGTCAAGATTTCCATAAAGAAAAGCAGCACTTTTAAAAAACATGATATTACACTTGCATAACTTGAGAGTTAGTTGTAAAAAAAAATGTATTCATTCAAACACAGATAATTCTGAAAAAGGATTGTCCCCTTTTTACACAGAGATTCGGTACAAAGAGTGTGCATGAATGCTACAGTATATTTGCCAGGACTGACTGTGCTCTGAAATGATCCTGTAGCAATACCAATGAGGAACAGCTGCTGCATTTTCACCCTTAAGGTGGGTGGATTTGAGTGCACAATAGGAACACCTCAAAGTGAGTGTATATCTGTATGTTCCATCTGGTAAATACAGCAGAAACGAGATACTGTAAGATGAAAAGTGTTTTGACTATGGCCTGCCCCAGGATGAGCAAGAAAATAAGAGCAAGCTGTACTTTGAACTTATTCTTTTCCTCACTTTTGTCTTGTCTTGACTTCTAATATATTGTAACATTGTCAACTTTTTAATGACAAGAGCTCCAACTCATCTCAACTTCTGTTCCCCCAGAAGGAATAGTTCATGCCCGCCTTTTAATATCTTTTAAAGACACTGTAAAACTAGCATTTTCTTTGTAAAGAAACGCATCAGCAGCTGACTGGAAAAGGAGGAAAAGTTAAAATAAAAGGTTTATTTTATATATTGTCCATACATCCACCTCCATCACCTTTCTCCCCCCCTCCCTTATTTTTTTTTAAAAAAAAAACTTTTAAGTTCCATATTTGCGTGGGTTTACTGGTCCAAGGATGCAGTAGTAGAAGCCCTGAACTTGAACTGTTAAACACTGTATCGCTTCTTTCTCTCTCCTTGAATACAAAAAAATTCTATTAAAATACCACTGAAAATGAAAGAAAAATGATCCTCACTTTTAGAGACTATCATCATATCAAGCAAGAAATAAATCATGCAACAATTTTAAAGGTGTTAATTTTTTATTTCTGCAATATTGTAGCAAATAAAGCCCTACATCCAGGTAGGATATCTGTTTCCACATTTCTGTTAATTGTAAATTGCCATGTTTCTTTATATTTATTTCCCTTTGTTCTGTGTCTGTTATCTTTTATACACAAGATACAAACACTTTATCAATTTTTAAAAGGCCTCCAAAATTCCTACTGGATGCAAATTGTGGAAATACTTTCTTATCAATTTTCAAGCCCTACTGAGCATTCACCCTCTAGGACTGATAATTTTAGCATTTAGAAATGGATTTATTCATTCTATACCTCTTATCTTTTTTTCCTCCCATACAGAAACAAGTAATAAAATTGACTGGCGTACATATTCAGATTGATTTTATACTTGCTATGGAAAAAATTTTAGCATTTATCTCTACTAAGAGTTGTAATTCTTCTACGCTCAATTCTGGAACATAGAGAGAGAACTCCTACCAAAAAGGTTCACCTAAAACAAAAATACTAAATCAAATTTTGGAATGTCAAAACCAAATGTTAATAGTGACCTTTTGAAAGAGGTGCATGAATAACTTATTATATACAAGCTTTTACAAACACAGCTGTTTAGCACATTTTTGTTCCGCTAGATCACACAGATACCTGATGGTCTTCACCACAACCGAGTAAGTTACACAGAATCAAGAGCCCAGCTACATCTTTGTTAATATTGCCTTTTACCTGCAAGCTAAAGACACAGCAAATTACTGTAAATATAGTTCCAGCATGCAATATTCTAGATATTAATTAACAGCTGGCAACTTTTTGTAGCATTTAGTGTATTTTCAGTGAGCTTCCACAGAGGTTTCTCTAAAGCTCGGGATAAACAGACTGACAAAGTTTTTCACTCCAGTTATGTTCTTTGAGGACCATGCCCAGGCGTTTCCATGTAATGCCACACACAAATATGAAATGCTGCTTGCAGGTTAGCTTAGAACAACATCCCTGTATCACGGCAGCTCAGGGCTCTGCTAACACTTCTTGACCTGTGAGAGAAATACGCTTCTGGTAAATGTCAAACAGATTCATCATTTCAAAAGATCTCCTGGGCAGAGTAATGGAAAGTAAAAATATCATTTAGGGAGGCAGGAAAGTTGTATGGAAGTGCTGAGTAGACTCATTCTGCCACAACATTTTGAAGGCAATAAGGTGGGAAAGCACTTTTCTAACTGAAGAAGGTAAAGGCCTTATTCTGCTCTCTCTGAAGTCACATTTGCTGATGAATTCAGTGTCACTAGGATCCAGTTTAAAATAAAAATAAAAAGCCACAGAAAGATGGGGAAAAAAATGAGAGAAATTAAAGACTAACTGCCAGCAGGGAATATGGGACAGATTCAGAGTAGTGCCCATTTGTACAGCGCAGAGTGGGGAATCTGTTAGATTACTCAGGTTATAGGGCAACATAGAACAGTCCTGTCATTCTGACAGCAGTTAGGATCAGCAAACAGTTTTTATCTGCTGCTGTTTATAGATGAACTGGAGCTGGAGATGAGCAATGGGAGTGGATGGTTTCATGGCCTGGTTGTTCAGCAGCAGCACGGGCAAGCTTCGAGCAGCAAAGCAGGAGCCCTTGACTGCAAACAAAAGCACTTACATATAGTAGTTGAAGAACTGCCCTGATTTCAAAATTTTTTTTTTTTTTTGAGTTTTGCTTTTTGCCTGGATCAGCATCCTGCCCAGGCTCAGCATGACCCTGCCCCGGAGCCAACTGGCTTCTGTGGAGGGGCAAGAAGAGCCCATGGCTTCTCCACCCCATGCCTGAGCCAGACTCGGCATCCACCTCAGGAAATAACTGGTTCTGCCTGGGTTAGGTTTTCTGCCAAACACCAAAGTTAAATGCTAATGAATTAAAAACCTATTGGGGATATACTACCACTATAATTCAACATATACCGATGAAGTGCTGTGCTCTTTAAAAAAAAATTCAGAATGGCCAAACATATTTTTAAGTTTTATTTTCCTGAAAAGAAAATTATTCAAGATGTAAGACTACTCTACAGAAATGTTGCTATACTTGCTAGTGTTTAGTGGAACATGTATACATTTCAGTAAAGCTTTTCTTTTTTTTACCCTTAATTCTAATGCACATTCTAAACATTTTCTAGTAAATCCCATAAACTATCTTCCACTATATTCTGCTGAACCCCTACATAAGAAAAGGGCTTTCTAATCAAAGATATTTTCATTACATCTTTCCTATCATCAGCATGTTTCAAAATGCCAAACGGCATTATTGTTAAGAAAAATTTATACACTGGTCTAATGTAAATCCACAGTGCCCTTTAGAGACAGGAAAAAAAAGTCTTGATCCTCTTAAAGTTTGCTTTTATTATTAAAATCAGTGTTGATAAGTGATAAGCAGCATTAAAACTGTATACTTAGAGATCCTTTACAGGTGGGACACAGGAGTAACATAAATCAATTTAAAGTATGTCTGTAGAAAACAGTTTATTTTCAAACATAGCCTCTTTCTAATTATCATGAAATGTTTGCATCCTTCAAATGCTGCACTGCAATGGACATTAAAGAAGTTCCTACTTTGCAGAAGTTAACTTCTTGACAGTGAATATGAACAAACACTTTGTTCTCTGTATGCTGGTGGAGAAAAAAAAAAATCAATCCTACATGGGTATTATTTTATAGCTCAATCAAAACTATTAATTTTAATTGCATGAGATAAAGTGGATCCTTTGGTTCCTACAAAAACCCTGAAAGCCACAAAAGGGCATGCATGAGAACTGCCAAGTTCCTTATAAAACATTTTAAAGAAAAAAAAATTTAATCCTTCCTGATGCACTATGGATGGAGTGAGTGTCCGACACTGACCTCAGATAGCCATTGGAGCCAATAAACCAGGTGTTTGACAGACATCGCGTGGAATATGCACTGCTTTACTCCTTTCCTCCAAATTGCTACTCAGATACACAGTTTTACTGGTAAGAGCTTCTACTCAGTACCAAATCAGACCGAAGATTGAGACATTGAAGTGTTTGTCAATCCTTTTTCATTATTAATTCCTTTATCTACACATACTGTAGAGTATTCTTATTTTAAATACACAAAATTTACAGTGAACTGTTATAAATAGTTATTTCCTTAAATCTCTTCAGGTGGCAGTGTGTAAGAGAGACAAATTTATTTATCTGTTTACAGATATCTGTTAAAACAGTCATTGAAAATTTCTGTTCTTTCTCTCACTTCCCAAAAATGAAGTTATACATAAACACACCTGGTGAGCCTGCTATTATCAAAATAATGAAAATATCAACATAGTGTAACAATGTTGTAAAAGAAAAACACAAATCTGTATTTAAGCAGCAGGAATTTTAAACCAGTATTTAACACTTGACCTACAATGCTGAGCTTTTATGAGCTGTGAAAACTGAAAGAAATAGACTGATACTTCATCAAAGATGTGAATAAGAATTCAGTAAGCCTAATGCATTTTTCTTCTGGCTTGAAAAGAAAACTAATCAAGTGTGTATTCATATAAATTATAGTGATGGGTATTTAAAGAACATGAATATATAAATCATTAAAGACAGTATGCATCTTTTAAAGGCAGAGCCAGATCAAGTATGACAAACATTATTGAAAAAGTCCATGCTTGAAATCAAAGCCTGAGTAAATAATTTACTTTGTGATCTAAGTTGTATATAATTTTAGAATTATGGCAAAGTGAACAAAAACATCACTGTTTATTTAAACTGTATTTGTAATTATGAATTCTGAAGACACAGAGGGAATTCCAGCCTTCGCATCTTTCTATCCTGAAAACTATTGTCATGGAACTTAGGAAAGAAGACACAAGATACCTTTCTTCTCACCAACTGTCTTTCATTTCTGTTCTCTGCCAAATATTGCTCCAGCAACCCTTGAATTAGGGTGGCATCTTTTCTGCGCACAGCAGATCAGTGATGTTCATAACTTTTCAGTCAGTGATTGGCACACTGGTTTCCACTTGGCTATTTTCTAGAACTATTCTCTCTCATTTCTTTTAGGACACAAACATAACAATTTTGGAACCTCTCACTCCCACCAAGGAGCAATTTCATATCTTGTAGCTGGTATTTTTTCTTGTATTGAATCAGTTCCTACATATAACAACAGCGACAATAATTTTCCCAACCACAGATTCTACTTTTTTATATGACCAAGGAAACATTCCCATTGGAAAGTCAGGACATAGTAAGAAAAAAATAATGCTCTAGCATAAAGATGTTCAAGACTGTCTGATAGTCTTCTGTATTAGTCAATTAAAAATCATCAAATTTAAAACTGAAATAAGAAAATTGGGGTTCCGGTTTGAAGGGGTAACCCTATTTCCTTATGAAAGAGACAGAGCTGTGTAAGTAAGAGTCAACCCTTACTTAGCTTGAAGAGTAATTCTAACTAGGCAAATTATTACAGTTATCATCATAATTTCAATTTCATTTCCCACTTCAGAGTTGGTTTTTTCCATGTCAATTAAAGCTATAAGCAGAGAAACGAAGCTAGCAGAGTGCTCTTGAAGGACTGTTTGAAAGAAGAACATTTCTATCAGCAAGCTTCCTTTCTTTCTCAGAAAAGCTTTGGAAATTTGGAAAAATGTTCTCCAAAGCATTAAATCCATTTCATTAAACTGAGTGAAAGTTTAATTGGGCCTTCTGAAATATTAGACTTGACACATACCTGCAAAGTGTGTTATAATGATGGACATAAGGACAATTATGAAATACTTGTCATGCTCTAGACTTCCCTTGCTATTTCACTATACAGCTGCATAAAATGGACGGATGATTAGACAGATATTTAAACCTTTGGAAAAAAAAAACTATATATAAATGTTGTATGCTTAACTTTCACAAGTCCTTTTGAACATTTTATAGAAATGCTATAGAGAGTTGTTAACCTCATGTTTTGGCATGAATCTCATTGGAAAATATTTGTTTTCTTGCAATAATGAAGGAAAAAAAATATTTTTTTCCATCTTTTAATTTTTTCCAGCAATATTACTGAGTAATAACAGAAGAAAGTAATGTTAAGTAACAATGAGCACTAATCAATCCCTATTTGTTCCAAACTACAATTAATTAAATTGTTGTGTGCCATATAAATGGATTTTTTTTTTTTTAATTAGATGTTTCATTTATTGATTGTTTAGACACATCAATACACACTGCAGGGGATCTTTTCCCTAATAATGGAGTTAAGCAGGCAAAACATTAAGCAAGTTGCCAATTAGCTGATTAGGTGTCTGATTCTTCTCCCTTAAAGACAGAGAAAAACTCTGACTTGTCTCAGTGACTGCAAATAGGCATTTCACAATACAGCCATACTTATACCATTCTCTAGTGCCCTGTGTATTTTGCGGGAAAGAATAAGAATGAACGCCTTCTTTGGAAAAGCCATCTGACATTTAAGAATAAAGTTTTTACTCCTTTAATCCATATGTCTGGAATAAGAGAGACAAAGGAAGAACACTTGTCTGCTTCCTACCACACTACCTAATACTACTCTCCGGCTGGTTCCCAGTCCATGAGAACAGTCATTTACCAGTTTTTGTGAGGTAACAGTGTTTAATATATATTGAAATAACATGTAAAAACACATACAGAAAATTGTTTTGAGAGCTCTTGACAATTTTTTTTTTTTTAAATCAGGTAAATAAACACTTCCATCAGCTCCCTCAGATCAAGTTTCAAGTACACAACAATGCATTGCACAAGAACAAACAAACAGTCTTTGGGCCAGTGGTCTAAATCCTGATACAAATCCTGTATCTTCCTAACTTTGGTATTAACTGTGAAAGAGAGGCGAAATCATCATCAAGTAACCCCCCAAACAGCTCTGGGTCTGCACCACCAAAAGGCAAATCATACACTGGGCTTGCACATATTCACTCTCTTCTCCTGCAAGTTGAATCTAAAAAGCAGGAGAGAGCAAGATGAGAGATGAAAGCCAGAAGTTGTCTGAAAATTATCATCAATAAAATCTTTGTATCTAGAACGGGTCTGGAAAGCTCAGAGTGAGCAAAAGGGACCCCTCTGGAGACTATAACGGTGACATGGAACCATGATGTTAAAGTTTTCATCCATTTTTGTAAGATGATAGGTGTTCAAAGGAAAGGCTGAAGTTCAGAGTAGTTATACTCTCCGCTGGAACTCCCCTGGTTCATCTCAGGCATCCAGTGCCTCAAGTGAGGCTGCCTTCTGCTGTCTTTCTCTCAAGATGAGAGATTTTTCAACACACTTGTAGCTGCAAATGCACATTTTAACTTACTGCCCTCAGTAGCGTCCTCTTTCAAGCCTCAGTCAGGAAAGATCCAAAGTAGGGACATGAAGTCCAGCAACAGTATTCCTTTCATGCTTTAAAGCACTCATGTTTCTCTGCCACATTAACAGAACAGAGCTGGGAACAAGTGTTTCCTAAATCAGGAGAGAGTAATCACAACAATTAAGATGTATTTGAGCTTCTGTGCTGGCTGGTCTTGTTGCTGGCAATCCGAACAACAAACACTCATTTCTGAAAGCAACTTACTTGGGAGAGCCAGTATTTGGATCAAATGACAGATAATTCTTTTTAATTTGGACATCTAATATCTCCTTAATCATGCTTATAAAGAGCTCAGCAACATCTAAGAATGGCATTACAATGCACACATGCAAATCATCATAACACACCTGAAAATGATTTCAACTTAGCAAGATACAAAAGTTGGGCTCTTAGATTTCTTAAAAAATTCAGTGTTCTGTAATCTATTTTGTTGCTTGCAAAATGTTCATCCATATTATGAACTGGGAACAAAGGCCTAAAAAAACAGTTTAAAAAAAAAAACCAGCTTTCACTAAAATGAAATTTCTGTAACTATCCAGTTAAACATGACTGCATGACTGAACACCCTAGATGTAAAAGTAGATTTTCTTTTAATTTTCAAAGACCACAGGACAGGTCTGTTACTGCTAATGAAAGGCCAACTGATTTCAGCAGAAAGGTTACATTTCAATTAATTATCCCTGTTCAAGGTCTGAACCTTGTTCAGTTACAAGCCTTGATAGAAATATATCAAATAATAAAATCTTGCCTAAATTATTAATAGTTTTCCCTCAGTGATGACTGCAGTACAAAAACTGAATAGTATCCAAAGGTTTCCTCACACTTAGTTAGTTCTAAGCAACTTCTTTTGTTTTTGCTGTTTTATTTCTGAAGTGATCACAGCATGTGTTTTATTGCAAATGAGATTTTTCAGGATTAAGTTCTCACTTAAGCAAAAATCTCGATCACCTTTTCAGAAGACCTCAGCAGACAGATGGTCTTTTCAGAAGTGTTAGACAGAAGTGTTAAAAGTCAAAGAGCTTCCATTTTAAATAACAAGATTGTCCATGGTGCCATTAAAAAAACCTGAACAGAAGCACCTGAAAATCTGCTCCCAGCTGTGAAATCTGGGGATGCTGAACCCAAACCAGAAATTCCCAGTAAAGTAAAACTTCTACTGACTTTATCAAGGAGGAAGAATCCCTACAAGAGCAAACAGCACACACGTGCATCAGAGGGGTAAATATGTAGGTTCTTCCCAGAAAAAAAAAAAATGAACTCCTCCTTCATCAACAGCCTTTGAGTTGTGATTGCTTCATTGCTCTTGTAGAATGCATTCAAACAGAGAATGGCCAATGGCAGCAAATCTTATTCTTCTGAATACTTCCTCCATCTTCCCTTTTTTTTTTTTTTTTTAATCCTCATATCTCTAATAGCTATTCTTGGATTCTACCTCTCATATCATCATTTCCAGGAAGTTCTCATGATTCAAAGGAAAAAACAAGCCACTTTCTTACAAATTCATTTGATGCCTCTGAGTTTTAGTGTATATATCAGGTAGTAAATGACACAAAGTGCTACAACAAGACGAACATTACTGCTTTAATAATGTCCACATCCAAATACTGCAAATACAGTTCCATTAAGTATTTCAGGTGCTCAGTGCCCACCCTCAGGTACTCAACAGATCTGACTTGTACAGAGTAACTTCTCAGCAGAATCTCAAAATTCAGACTTTTTAAAGGTTGTTAAGTATATCATTAATTTGAATAGATTGATTTGCAGTAAGTTGAGCTTTTCTATAAGACTGGATGATGAAAAAATCAAAGTCCATTCTCCATTGCTGCTCCTGAACCTCAACAGAGATAATGTAAATTTACAACATTAGGAGATTCAGACAATTAAAAAAAAAAAAAAAAAAAAAAAAAAAAAAGAAGATTTGAAGGAAGGAAGTTACTTAAAGTTGCTCCTGATTGGTAAACTACATAATATCAGTCCTTCACTGAATTAAATTATGTTATGCTGTGTACAGGTTAGCATTAATCTGTTAAAGTTGAGAGCATTTTGGTAAAGTGACTTTAAAGTTATTCATAACTAGGGTCCTTGCAATCATTTACTTAGTCTAAAAGCTGGTTTTGAGTCATTTAGGTTCCTGCTAGAAGGACTGATCTGCAAAGAGTGCCTGTTAAAAATTAAACTCTAGACAGAGTTTTAGTTGCTATCTTTACTGAAAAACACCACTTGTTTGAATGCCCTCTGGAACTAGCATCTGATTTAATTAGCTACCTGGTAAAAATAGGTAGAAACCATTTCATGTGAACTCATCTGGCTGTTGTTTGCAGGCCCCCCTTGTACGGATGCTTATTTGAGATGGGAAACAAACCTTAGCCTGCGCTGCTGTGTGGTCTCAGATAGCAGACAGCATCCAACTTTGCAGTCTGTGCTTCAGGACAGAGAAGAACCAACCCAGGACTCCACAGGAGATCAGCAAGCAGGAACAGGAGATATTATGAAAGACTCAGCACACTTAGGCTGTTGAACTAGAGAGAAAACTAAAAGTATGATGATAATTGCCATGTCTTTTTCTCAACACATAAAAATCCATTAAAAAGGAAGGGAATATTCTGTTTAATCACATTTGGTGTGTCTAGCAGAAGGAGTTTAAATAGCAGCAAGATAAAATTAGAGTAGATATTACAAAACTAATTTCTAATTTTAAGACTTGTGAACCGCTGGAATAGTGTTTAAAGCGTCTGCGTGGAGTCACTCATAACAGAGTAGGTTAGAAACAACCGAAAGATCATTGATCCTGCCTGGAAGAGAGCTAATGTTATGTTATTTTTACATACATGTCTTCTCCTGATTAGTTCTAAGATGGACATCATAACTCTGTGCTCTTTATTGCCTTGCAGATGATTAGTGAATTTTAATTTAGTCAACAATTTAACAGAATGAGAGGAAATAAAAAACCCCTATATACACTGTTACTGAGTTTGACACTTATCACTTTCCAATTTCTTTTGTAGAGTGATAGACAATTCAGTAACAATAGAGGCATTATATTCCTGCTTGCCATCTCACTGAATTTGACATGCCTAAGGATTAATTCTTGCATGGTATGATGGGTTGTGTGAGGAGGTTTTTTTTTTTATTTTTCTTTAAACCACACATTTGGCTCATCATTAAAATCCCATCAATTGTATAGGGAAGAATTCCTCTTCAAGATAATACAGAACTTAATCATGACTAGGGGCAAGAAAAGGAAAATTGAACTGAATTCTTTTCTTTAAAAGAAATCCATTACTTTAAAAAAAAAAATTGGTTTGATTGCATACATTTGCACTGAAAGGCCAGGATTTTCTCTAGACTCTGAAGAAAACGCTGCTTGCCTGTGTAGACCTGACTCTGAAGTGATGCAAAATAGTAGGGTACTTCAGAAAGAGCATCAATGTTGAAACCTGTGCAGTGAAATAGGCTGTATTTTTTTTGTGCCTTGGAAACTGAATAGCTTAATCCAAGTGCTCTTTGTCATGTTTAAACAGACTGTGACTGCCCCAATAATATTTCAAAAGTAAATCAGGTTTTTTTTTTTCTCAAGATGCATATTTATCCTTATGTCTAATGAGCAGAGTTACTGTATAAATCAGACCTTTAACTACCAAGAGTTCAGTATTTTTACCAAGAAAAGTACTTAAACAGTGGAAAATCATTACAGATGTAAAGAGGGACTATAGCATGAGCTTTTTTTTCCCTTTCTTTAATCTGATATGGTTCCTATATTTTCCAATAAAAAACACGTAGCATTGGGTATACCACCAAAAGGCAACCTTTCACAACAGAAAAGGCACCACAGTAAAACTCAGGAATATGTAAATCCAGATCTGTGACTGACCCGCTGTGCAAAACTGACCTGGTCCTTCTGGCTTTCTGCTCTCAGTTGGTTCCACCAGTGGGTAACCCCAGCTGGAGCAAACTCATCCCAACCTCTCCCTTGAAACAAACTCAATGCTGATATTACTTTTTCCTTCCTGACTGTGAGATTTTTAAAAAACAAGCCCATTTCTGTTCATTTGCCATCAATCTTCATTTCTACACTTCCTTAAATCAGATTCAGTTTGGCATTGGTCAAGGAAGAATAGTTTTCCATGGACAGCTTTGCATAGAATCCAATAAATACTGCCTGGAACACTGTTTCCTTTTTAACTGAAACATCATTAAATGAAACTTATACCCTCCAGGTAAGAGAGTACTGATTAACCAACAGCTAGACTATGGATATGTAAATGAGAAGAAGTAAGGAAAGAAATCCAAATCAGATTTTTAAAAGAAATTTAGAGCTCTCACTATATCCGTGTGTTATTTTAGTTTCTACACATTTTACATAGGTGTATTTTGTCTGTCATATTAGAATAGCAAAACAACAAAAGAGGAGATAATGAAATCCAAAACCTTCTGCTAATGGAAAGCACCTGGCAACACCCTTTGGGTAAGCTACACACAGACCAAAACCACCTGATACACAACTCTCTCATACCAAAACCAATCACAGACAAACCCAGCTTTCACAATAAATCACTCTGAATTCTCACTAAAGTTGAAATCAATTTTACAGCAACACTCCGAATCCTAACAACTCTGGCAAACGCTCATTCCAAAACTAATACACTGCTCAGACTGTATTAAGCACACTAAGATATTTACTTTCAAAAAACATTAGATGTTTTCTTAATTTTGGTTAGGTCACCAGACAAGTTAGCTATTCATGCCAGCTGTTCATGATACACTATATATTTCATATGCAACCACAGCACGCCTTCGTGAATTCTGCTTGTTATTTTTGACAGATGGTTATTAAGGCAAATTTCTGAAAGATATCAATGGGCAAAGAAAAATCCAGAAACAGCTTACATATTTTAGGATACAACTGTCACAATAAATTCTAAACAAGCCACTGGGGAAAGAGTGATTGCGCTGAATGATGTGGGAGTGAGACAAACTGGGCTAGGGAAAAAAGTAGCTATAACATTGCTGGTGCCAGCATCAAGACCAAATCATTTGGTTTTTCTACTAATTCCCTTGTGACTTTGCTCAAAAGGCATGCTCATAGCTTAGAGGAGTAGGCATTTGACATTTTTTCCGTGTAGTAAGTAATTTGAGTAATAAAGCTGTGAGGAAATTGAACTTGTCAGCATGTTAAATGCATTTGTCTCCAGGAATATAATAAACCACATATGTCGAATTGATAGGATTGGAAGCTGAAATTCCCTGTGATTTAAAATGTAATTTGTCATTAATTTTTTTAATCCATTCAAATGTTCAAGTTTTACTGGTTAACTATGCATAAATAGTTTCATTTTAAATGTAAATTAAATAGAGGCTATAGCTAGGCATTGAAAACAAACATTACCCAAGGCCAACAGAAGGATAGAAAAATTATTTAAATCACTGCATTCCAGCTTTCCAGTAACAATATCATATTTCATACTGCAAGACTCAAGTTATGAAACACTAAGGATAGCTCTGGAATGTGACTTGTGAGACCATTTTGCACCACTCCATGATGTTGAGAGTCTGTGTAGCCCAGTCATACTGGCTGGACGATGATGTTACTCATGACCACAGAGGTAACAAAACAGGAGAAGCTCCTCCTACCACTATGCTGAGAGCACTGTCCCTAACCCACTCTTGGCACCTAATTCCACCTCACCATTGCTCTGGTGTTTCAGTCACCTCTGGTTTTCTTCCTCAGAGCATTCACATTGTTCCAAGTTACAATGCTCCATTTCCCTCCTTTACTCACCATCACTGCTGCTTCTGCAAGTACATGTCATGCACAGTATAAAGCTCATCAAGAAGGATATTTATTTCTATGGCAGTAACATTTCCTTTCATAAATATCTTTCCAGCTTATTTATAATGTACTGTATTGTCCTGTCTTCTTCTTCTCCCTTGGGGAGCAATTTTCTTTAAAATCCACATTAGAAATTGCCAACAAATATACGCAGAACTGATAAACAAAGGTGACTTTCCTTGCATTTTTCCTCTACCACAGCCAAACTGAAACACACAGACTTCTGTATAAAAATGCTTATTCAGCTGCCCATAATATAAATTTTCACATTGTTTTATATGATTGTTATTATCCAGGATATTATATATTTGGACATCCCACTAGATGTTAGTATCTAATAAAAATCTTACATTTGTTTTCTACTCCACCTACGCACACCTCTAATTCAAGATGAATCCTCCTTAAAATTCTTTTCTACTTTTTTTTTTAATTTGCTAGAACAGATATGTATAAGCACATGTGCTAGATCTACTACCATCAGTGAAAGCACATTCTCTTTTCCTAACCTCAACATTTGGCAAAGTCTTGTAGGGTGATCTAGCTATTTACAATTTGTAAACACAACTCTTGAAACAGACTCTTCCAGGGAACCCACAGGCTTTGTGAAAGCTGGATTGATTACAGATTATATTGTTGCAATCCAAACTCACTGAATATTTTCAGGTCTCTGGAGGATTATGATTCATATCACTCTCCAAGTGATTCCTACTGCTTGAGATAGAAAAAACTACTTTCAAATGTAAGAGTGTTGATTCATTAACTTCTGATGCAGTTTTGTACACAGTCATTCCTGCCACCACTGGGAAAGTGAGGAACAAAACAACATGGTTTTTGTAACAGGACTTGAGAACTGTTGACAGAAATCAACAGGAAATCCTAGAAAACGTAGCCGGGGACCAACTTCATCCAACAGAGAAGTGACATAGCCATTTCACCATCAAGGACATGCATAGATGATCTTTCCTGACAACAAACATTTCTACATAGCTGTGCTCGATGTTCAGCTCGTAGCCAGTGAACAGAAACGCAGCTTGTGCATCAGCTGCAAGTAAGGATGTAAGAAGTCACCAATATCCCACGGGCTACATCATTTGCAAGCTTATTTTACAATTACCTGTGATGAGGAACTTAGCTCATTAACAAAACATCCCTAAATCATGCAGAGAATATTAACTGTAATAAATAATTTGCACCTTGCTTTTCTGGTTTTAACTCCTTTATGCCACTTTGTGCAGTAATAAAATATATACTGGACTTTGTGCAAGACACTCAAATTTAAAATTACCTTAACCTTTTCCTTCTTAAAAAAAAAGTATCTTGAAACGTATAACTCAGAAGAATTTCCTTAGCCTACTTTTTGAAAAATAGATTTCCTCTAGTAGACAACATGATGGTTACTAAATTAATACCAAGGTTTAACTAAGAAGTTTTAAAGAAGTTTGTATGTACTATGTAACTGAAATTATTTTCCCCATGCCTTTAATTTTGTTGAATAATAAACACCTTAATCAGAGTTTCAGTAGCTTTATTGTTTGAGATTTTATTTTAAATTCGTAAATTAATAACATGCTATTAAAACTGACAGATTGACGGCACTATAAATTCTTATTTACCTATTTTAAAAAAAAAAAAAATCTACAAACAAGTGAATGCTTTCCCATGAAATCACATCAGTGTATTTTAATCTCATTCTGAATATTGGCAATAGAAACAAGAGTATAATTGAAATTAATGTTCTTTTTATTCCTACTGAGACTGTAAGTGACTTGCATTTGTGAAGATGCTTCTATGATATGTTCTTTGACGCCTGCCAAATTGGCTACACGTGCTTTAGTGGCACAGATCAGATTTGAACATCTGAGCTAGAGATGAATCTATCACTGTTTCTCACCAGGAGAAAAGATTTTCCCTCTGTAAAACCTCATTTCCTTCACTTTTAAGATGGACGTTTGGAATTTTCATCTTTGCTTGCTGCTGGATATATTTTTTCAGTATTCTAAATGAGAATAAAGAGAAAAAACTCAAAGATTAACAGCAGTCCACTTATGAATTAAGATTAAATCTTAGAAGGTGGTAAACAAAACATCAGGTAAGGACACAATGTCAAAACAAAATTCATGTGATAAGGCCAAACTGACTAATTTATCCAGCACTAGTTAACAATTCCATGCAAGTATCTTGAAGCCACAGGAGACTCATTGCAGGAAAAAAAAAATACTAAGAATTAGTATTTAAGTAAAGCTTCCTAGAAAATGCTGAATTTCTTAGTTATTAGGTGTATTATGGCAAAAATAGAAAAGTCTAGCTTGAGAACTAGTCTTCACTATGAACAGGATGAAGTCATCATAGCCAACATAAAGCAAAATATGTCTTGTAGAAAAATGGGTTGTGACAGCGAACATGTCTGAAACTCACATGGTTGTCATTTAGAGTCACTCAAAGTTCGTTTAATTTCCCTCAGTACTTCTTTTCCCTGCTGCACTCCCACCTTTCTGACCATCTATTTCTATCTCCTTTGTACATTTCCTTACTATTTTTTAACTACTTAAGTGGATGTTTATTTCAGAAATTTCTTCCTGTTGTCATGTATCAAAGACAAGCTTGGCAGCTGTTTCAGGATCAGGGCATAAACCTTCTCCACTACTGCTATAACCTGGTGCTGAGTGCTTGGGACAACTGACACCGCTTGGATATTTCTCTTTGCCACCAATACTGCTTTAACACGTCTTGATTTAGTGACAGCCGTGTACGGGTATTGCAAGTTTTCTTTCTTTTTCTTGGCACCAGCACGTCCCATCCTGAGCCACCCTAAAGATATTCTTTGACACAAGGTGACAAGACCTCCTTGTTACACACACACAAATGCTGTCTTGAAACCATCCCTAAAAGTCCGGTAGGACTTGTGTCAATCATTTGTTCCACAGCTTGCTGCCCTCCCCCAGCAGAGCAAACTCCTCTCCCTACAGTAGTTTAGTGCCTGAATTTACAAAAGATACATCATGCATCCAGGTGAAATAAAATCTTTGAGAAATATTATATCTAATACCAGAAGAGATAAATTTTATGAAAGAAAAGGCTAGAATAATCTGGGACAATGGCTGAAAGTGGCACAGTAACTTTATTATATAGTGCCATATTTCAAAGCATTGCTTTGGTAGGTTGGAGGGGGAACATAAAGCACGCTATATGCTCTTTAAGATTGAAGTTTAAAGATTACCTTTAAAAGTGTATAATTTAAAAAATTGGCATGCCAAATAAAGTTTGGGGTTTTTTAACATCAGAAACTCTCCATTAAACTGTTTTATAGGTTCCATGCCAATCCCAGTAATCTTTAAGAAAAAGCTTGCAGAATAGCTTTGGCATTGGGAGCGTTAGAAGCTCGCCAACTGCTGGCAAAGCACAAACCATTACAGAACACAGATAATCTGAAAAGAGGACAAGACTAGCAACAACGCATACAGACTGTTTTCTTCCACTGGTGAAAAAAAAAAGAGCTGCTAAATAACAGTTTAAAAAAATTATAATGGCAACACAGATAAAAAAAATGCCAATTTTGCTTTTCCTGCCCTTTAAATGAAGAAAAATTCAGGACACAGAAAAACAGTTGTAAATGCTCCAGGATCAACAATGATATTTTTTTTTTTTAAAAATACACATACAGTTTTTCCATTATCTCCATTTCTACTAGGTCCATCTAAATTCATAATCCTCGTATTCCTAACAGCTCAGGATAAAGAAGCTCGATGCTGTGAGCAAGCATACCCACTGCAATAGCACGGCCGTGCAAGCAATGAAATGTGACAGATAAAATGCTGGGTATTTGACATACCAGATTAATTTGCTGAGAAAGCAACTCCCATCCAAAAAGCCACAGCAACAGATAACCTCTGTTATCTAGTCCACCCTGTGGCAATAGGGTGGTTTACAATAGCCAGTTATTACTGTTTTCCAAGTTTTTTTTTTTAATTGTGTATATATTACAAGATCTAAGTTGTTACGGCAAAATTCAATAAAAACTGTGGGTTCTTAGGTCCATAAAAACAAATAAGAATTAAAAAAAACCAAGTTGTTATTATTTTAGCCAAAAGTTATTATTATTTTAGCCATTCCTATGACACCCAAGGGTAATTCTGATAGCTGATATTGCCCTGTTATCACAAAGGCACAGGCTCCTAGCATCCCTTATGAAATTATGTATTTTACTGTAAGTCACCCTGTGCTCCAATCAGTCATTAATCTGGTCTTTTACTGTACCTAGCATATGGATTAGAGCAAATATTTTTAAAAGCTATATAAAAGTGCGTCCCCAGTAGCTGCACTCCCCATGGCCATCTCTCATCTTAATATTACATCTGATCATTTGTATTTAACAGGAACACAATTATCCCCAGGACTAAGCCCCAGATAAGATTCCCTTCTTCCTTTTGCTTTAAGCTAGTAAAGAAATTACAGCATTCAGGAAGTTAAAGATTCATACCCTAACTTTGCAAATGATCCGAATCAGGAGCCTGTTCCTTCACTTTTTCAAGCCCCTCTTCTAAAATGCAACAAAAACATTGAGGGGGAGGGAGCCAAGGGGGCTTTAGAACATTTTCGGGCAATGCAAAAGAAACTACTTTCCCTATCCCAGACCAGTACATAAAATTTAAGATTAAAACCAGCAAACAGAAGTTGTTAAATCTGAAATTATAGTTGCATTAACAATAGAATAGAATAGTTCAATTGAAAGGGACCTACAACCATCATCTAGTTAAACTGTGTAATCACTGTGTGTAACTGACAAATGAGCTTCTGGTCGTTTGGTTTTTTGTTTTCTTTCATGTCTATAGTCAACTGTCCTGCCGTATCTCACCTGGGAATTATCTCCAACCAAATCCTCTTAAGAATGTAAAACATTTCTAACAGCTCAAATATCTACATACAAACACTGCATTCACAGTTGGGATTGAGTACTTCAGACATCTTCTCATAGATCAAAACATTTTATAGTAAGATTATACATAATCTTATTTCCTAGCATGAGATTTCAATATTATCATAGGTGAAAAATGGTTGATTTGAAAGAAATAGTGTACTTCAAGAAAAGTATTCTATTGTTGTCTAAATCAGCAGTCAATATTTATCAACCACAGCCTAGGAAAAAGTTCCTCCCAAATTAATGACTTATTTGAAAAAAAAAAAAAATCTGTGATAAGCAATCTTATTCAGGTTGCTAGAAAAATCACATTGTTATCAGTAAAGTACATTTGTCTACCATCTCTATAGTCTTTTGTGCTGAGTCTTCTGAAGAAAGCCACCAACAGAAACGTCAACAGTATCAAAATGTTGTAACAGCAAAAATGCATATAAAAGAAAAAAGGATTCATGCTGTTATTTTTAATCACAGTTTTCCTACAATATCCAACAAATAGGAACAGACACAGCTCAATTACTACCTAAACAGAGTTAATAAGATTCTTATCATTACATATAAAATAAGAGGTAATAGGTACAAGTTACTCCTAGGGACTTTCCAGTGAGATACAAGAGGAGAACTATTCACAATGTGAACAATCAGCCATTGGAATAATGTCCCCAGGGAAGTGGAGGATTCCTCAACATGGGACACAAGATTCAGCTGGACAGGGTGCTGGGCCATCTTTTCTAGACCATGCTTTTGCCAAGAAAGGCTGGACCGCATGCACCTTCAGGTCCCTTCCTGATTAAAAGTTATAATTAAATCGCAAAAGAAACAGCAATAGCCTAATATGTAAACTATAAATCAGATAAAATAACTGGAAGAAGTAATGGCTTTGGGACTAAATGCCCAAAAGGGAGAAAAGTTCTCTATTTCCAGGTTTATAATTCACAAAGGCTACATACAGTAATCTCCACCAAGAAGATACCATGGGAATTAAAAAAAAAAAAAAAAAAAAAATCATAGGAATATTTAGGTTCATGCATTTTGAAAGGCCCTAAGCCCCTAACTCTGGGATTTCACATGGTGCATTCACCTCTGCGTAGTGGCAGATTTTATCTTGCTGTATACCTATGTTCTCCCAAAGACATGTGAAAGCAAGCTTCTCTCAGTATATGTTGTTCCCCTTGAAGAATGGAGCATTTTTTAGGCTGTGATTGAAGACAGACACTAACACAGAATATCTTCTAAAGTCACCTAATATATATTCTATAAACATCCAGATCTCTCACTTAGGCATTAAATATTTTATAGTCCCTACTATCTATAAAAATAATTTGAGGGCATTAAAATTAAGCAAATGGAAAAAATCTTGAGCTGGTTTATCAACAAGATGAATTTCATATTAGAAAGTCATCAGTTCATTGTAACAAAAAGGCAGCAGTGGTAATTAAATCCAGCCATTTGAACTGACAGAGCAATGATTCTTCTAACATTAAAGGTCTGTTACATGCCTACTATTCCCACTTTTAATGCATAACTGGTTCTCTAAACTGGAGAATCCAGAAGGAGGGGGACTACATCCACTGACTTTTTTTTTGGTGGATTTTTCTAGCAGAAATTAGATGAAGAGAGACTTTCAATTTAAACAGAATTGAAGAAGAAAATATTCAATTAATAACAGTAACAGATACTGCTATTATGTTACGTGGAATAATAATAATCATCTAAAATTATATCAGAATTAAAGGAAACTAACTCATCCTGATGCAATTCTACTATTTAAAATCGGTACAGTGTGATTTGCTGTTGTCCAGCAGATCTCTGAATTTATGCTAGCTGTGTTTTTCATCCACCTCTCATCTTCAGGTTAAAGATGATAGAAGAGAGAAAATACAGGAAAAGGTGAGAAAAGGAAATATGAAATTGAGATTTCTATTTATATATTTGCATTACTAAAGAGGAGTAGTGGGTTTGAATTACCCTTCAGAAGTTGCGAATTCTGCTGTGATCTTTAAAAACATCCGTTAAAAATGGTCAGTTCTGGTGCTGGACAGAAATAACACGGACAAGACTAACAATGGTCATTCCCCTCATAATATACACTTATTAAAAGGCAAAATATATAGAGAAAAAACACTTTTTAAACTTAAAAACAATCTTCAACATCTCACTTTTTGTTTGATGGGTTGTTTTTTTTTTTTTGGAGTATTTCTAGTAACCCGGTTCCCTTTCAGACTCTCTTACATCAAGGCTACAATTTCGGTAGGGCTCAGGAAGGCTGGGCCACAGTCTAGCTTGATGCTAAATCTTGCCAGAGCAACAGAAGGTCAACATGAAGGGGTCTGAAAATCTTATTCTTGATTTTGGGGCAGCAGGTCATTCCTGTTATTATAGCTGTGCTACAGGTAGGAGGCAATTTGCAGCCACGACTTGGAATAATGAAGGCTGCACAGCTGGTGTCACCACTGTCACCTGCAAAGTGTGGAAAGGTAATTTGAAGGTTGGTAGGAGTCAGCCTAAATGCCTTATTGATACTGTCTTGGCATAATAGCTTCCCTATTTTTGCTCACTGTTGCTGTTAGGATTCAAGAAGTAAGGTTACCCCACCTGCCCAAATCCTTCTGGTTCTTTATTCATAAAGTGAAGATTCTCTCAGAAGATTCAAAGGACTCGGTCTTACTTTTTGAATAATATGTTTAGCTTGTATTGAAGTCAAAGATCAAAGTTCACATTCAGGATGGCTGGAACCGCAGAGCCCAAACCGCCGCTGACTCCTGCCAGCCTCACAGGTGTGTTCTGATGTCCCGTGCTTTGCTTTGAGGCAGCAGTAATGAGCAGGCTGGCTTCAGAACCTGACCTGATGCTGTATTAAGAGAGGAGCTATTTTAACAGTTATTTCAAACATTTAAAGAATTGCATAGGGATTTTATTTATTTATTTATATATTTTCTAGGTTGTTTACCCCTTGAGTTTATGGCACTGCTCCAAACCAATTTGTCCTTTTGCTTTACAGATAAAACTGGGTTTTTACTTCCTTAGAGCAACCCAAGTCAGTATTTCCCTGCTGTTATGAAGACTATTTGTTTCTAGATTAAGTTAATTTTCACATAAATAGATCCCATTCAATAAATCAAGGCAATTCATGAGCCTTAAAATCATTAACTTCAGTGATAGTGAGAGCTCTCTGAAAGCAGTTTTAGACTGCAGTTTTATGGCCAGCCACTGTAAATGTGTCCCTCTGGAACAGCGTTGTAGCATGCTTCTGTAAGTTTAAGCATTTGAATAGGGGGACAGATTTCCCGGGCTTCAAACAAGCAGAGAAGTTGAAAACTATATTCTTTAATCTATAGAACTTTGCCCTCAAGTCTTTAAAAGAAACAGAAGAAACACTTCAGATCAATACATCAAAGCAAGATGCAACAGAAGGAGGTTTAAAAAACAGCATTCTGGAATTTCTGCTGCATTGTTGCCCGGCTGCCTACATGCTTGCTCAAGCCATTTGCAATCCGACAAGCAGTCTCAATCCACACAACTCAACTGACATTGCTCCAACAAATAGGAAATTATTTCTTCACCTTTATTTACCCAAGAACACATCATCCCAGAAGGTGTATATATAGTAGATCTCTCTTTCAATCATTACAAATTGTGTTATTAACACTTCACGTTTTCTTTGTGAAGAAATCCCTGCCCACACACACTACTGTTTGCACAATAATTAGCCGGCTTTTTGTTTATTTTTTTTGTTTGGTTGGTTTGTTTTTTTGTTTTGGGGGTGTTTTTTATTGTTTGTTTTGGTTTTAATTTTGTTTTGGTTTGGTTTTTATTTTGGGGTTTTTTGTTGTTGTTGTTGTTGTTTTTGTTTTAGTTTAGCAAGGAGGACAGCCGTACCTGGCACAGCCAGTTCTCCAACACTTGCTGGCTCACTCTCTCCTCTATGAACAATGACTTGGCCAAAGGCAGAAGGCCCATGGACAAAGCCAGCTGTGACACCTTCTCCAGCCAAGAGACCAGAAGGGCAAGCAGGAGCCCTGACAGCCACATCCCAGAAGCAGCTCACACTAACCCTTCCCCATGGGCTCAGAGTCTCACTGCCTTTCCTTCTCCCAGTTTTAACAACTCATGTCAAAGGGAGGGGAGGAGAGCTTCCTTTCAGCAGTTCTGAAGGGGATGGTGGAATAGATGACTTGTATTGCTAGTAAACACTTAAATAATCGGAAGGTTAATATTTTGCCTAGCACAAAGAAAAACTACAAAAAGCAAATGTTATTTTAAATTCTTTATTTCTGCTTCTAAGAATATTGACATAATATTATGGTTATACAGGTTAGCAAGACTTTGAAGAATAATCAGCCTTATTGATTATTCAGTACCATGTATTTCTCTCCAGAGCCTGGCAATTGTGGCTACGATTAGTTTAGCAACATCCTCAATTGTATTTTCAAAAGTTGTAGGCAAGAGGCAGCTACGATGTTCATAGAACATGTGTGCCTCTATCCACAGAAGAGGAATTTTCCGCACATGATCCGCTGTGTGGAGAAGAACCATCCCGGAGCTGGGCAGTGGCTCAGCTCCCAGCTCCCTGTGCAAGCACTGGTTCAAATAATTAAAAGAAATACTCAAATGTCTCTGCTATCAGGTGCAGCAAGTGTTTCACACTGAATTAGGTCTAAACATCTCAGATCCAGTTTCAGCACGGTAATGTATTTGGACAATTCTCAGTGTTTAGTCCATAAAATCACACCTATTTGAGCAAGTGGCAGTTTTAGAAGAGTTATATAAAATACAGGTTAACTCAAAGCCTTTTTAGGCCAGTGCTTTTTAAATTTGTTGCCACTTAACCATGGAGCACTAAGTATAAAAGTTTTAGAAAAAGTATCTCAATAGGTAGCACAAGATTAGCTTTATGCGCTCACACTGAATTTCTTGACTTCTTTTGATAGTTTATTTTAAGCCCTTAATGTCACTCAAATATAGCATTTTTTCCCCTCTAATAGGTAATAAGTTATCGTAAAAAGCCTTGAGAAAGGAAACTGTTTAAAGTGCAAGAACACACAGGTTATTTTTACATTCAGTTTGATTTTCCCCTCAATTAATTCATTGTACTACTGCAAAAGCTATCAACTCTCCGAGTCAGTTCTATTTCTCTTCTCTGTTATTTTACAGCATCATAGCAATGCACAAAGCTTTGCAGACAAGGAGAGGAAACAGGTCCTTGTTCCCAGGAGCTTCGTAGCCTAAAGATGATATGATCTACTGAGGCATGACAGTAAATACATGTGGGTGGGGGAATGGAAGTAAAAAGGTTACTTAAAATAAACAGACATGCTTATTATTTCTGCAGTACAAGAGCTTTCTGTAAAAGCAAACACTTACATAAGTGTTGCAGGAAAAAAAAAAGTAGTTTGAGTTTTTTTTGCTACTTAATACACTGAAGTGCAGGTGCTATATCAGGAATGATGGTCAGGCTGGAAATTACTTGTACCTTATATAGCAGAAGTGTGCCCACAGTGCAACAGTAGGCTCTACATCTGCCACTGCATTTAAAGGTCAAGCTAGAAGCTGCAGAACCAGCAGATGCTGAAGAAAAAGCAAGGAGAGTTTAGGACTTTCACTTTTTCCTTTTTTTTTTTCCTGACAGGCAAAAACAACAACAACAACAAAAAAAAAGATCAAAGATAAACCCTAAACACTTTCCCTAATTCACGGACAAAGCTGCCTTACAGCCATTATTAAATTGTGAAATTGTGCAGTGTGGAACTTACAGGTTCATCCACAACAGCATTTTAATTTAGATTGCAAGTGCAGTTTTGAAGTAAATCTCCCGATCAACTCCACACATCCCGCTTCATCTTACACTGTAGGGAGGTCTTTGAGTGTGAAAGTACATTTCTTCCAGATAAAACCAAACCAGAAGACGTGCCAGATGTGAGGGTTGCTCACTATCTGTTGGCCGGTGTCCACATCTCACAGACAAACTCTGGTCCAGAGTGAGAACTCATTCTGTGTGGTACGGACATCACATCCTCAGCAGCAGGTGCCTGGCCATACAGATCCATTCCTCTCGCATCGAACTGCCAGCTAACACAGACACAGCCTAAGGCTGTCACTGTTCCTGCCTTGTCCTGATATTGAGCACATACGGGCCAGAAAATCCAACCCGCAGACAGCAGCAAATTGCAATTTTGATGAAAAGATAGAATTGTTGTTAGAGTTAAAACTATTTGGATACTAGAACAACTCTGGCATCCAAACAGCACTGCAAGCAAGTTTCAATGTATTACACTTTCAAAAGACAAGACAGAAAGTGTTCAACTGACCGGTGGATTTAGGATTCCTCTAGAAGCAGAAATTCTGTGTACAAAGGCTGTGCAAAGTAGCAGATATAACCTGTGCAGATTGTGTGTCAATATAGTTTTCCTCAGTGATAGGCATTTCATGAGAATTTCACTTCAGACAAAATTAAACTGAGTTTTATAACTTAAGGTTAAGACAGGTAATAAATCAGCAAAGCTATAAGGAGTTTGCTATGACTCCATCAACTTCTATCAGATGAGCATATGACCTGCCAAGACTACATTTGAATCACTATTTCAAAGTATTTTTATTAAGTGATCAGAGAACATGTTACTTTTTTTTTGTCTTTAACAATAATAAATCACCAATGAACTGACATGGAAACAGCAGAAGGGACAGAGTACAATATTAAGTTTTCCATACACTGTTGATGTTAAATGCAGCCACTGCACATGAAAGGGAGTTCATCAAGGGAAAAATGTTTGAAGTCCTGCAAATATAAAATCAAATAATTACCTGCGAGCAGTCTGATCAGATAACTTGAGTTACATTACCATTATTTTTGACAAGCTTTTTATACAACAGAATAATAGGAAATCAAACAGAAGGGATTAAAATTATCATTACTTTTAAAAAAAGGCTGAAGAACTTTGAAGCCCAGATGGATTGCAGATGCTACAGCAAGTAAATTCAAGTAATGCCAGTTCAGTCACTGGACAGAGCTAAATACCAAAAAGTTTACATGTACAAAACATGGATTGGTTTTGGGTTTGCTTATGTTCCATGCCCCCCCACCTCCCCCCGAGAAGTCCTTGAAGGTATTTCAGGATATTTGCATAATGAAAGCCACAGGAAAACTATTATTTAACTCATTTTAATTCACAGCCTTTAGGGTCTGATTCAGTGCTTATTGAAGTCAGTAGGAGTCTTCCCATTTAATTCATTAGTTTAGATCAGACCTTCATCTGCAACTGTAATGAAAGGGAGTTAAGAAGGGTAACTTTGGGGCACGGAGTTCTTTTCAAGTTAAAATTCCCAGAATCAGTACCTTCGGCTAATTCATGTACCCCTACTGGGGAGGACAGAAGAAGAGAATTGCATCCAAATGACAAGCAGATGAAAATAAAGACAACCAATGTTAAACTGTGTATTAGCAACCTAGTCACTCAGAACGGCTCAGCAGTTACTCTCGCACAGTTACGTTATTCTCAGATAAATGCACTGTGTGGTACAGGCCTGCCTCAGCTCAAATCCTTGAATTTGGCTGTTTCCAGGCTGGAAAACATCAGGTCTATCTTTGCAATTTTAGGCACAAAAATAAGTGTCTCAAGCCATCAACTTGTGTTTAACCACCAAAATAACGACCTAACCTGGTTTCCAGTAAGTTTATATTCATCGTTAATTGACTTTCTAACAAATTAATTATGAACTCACTCATGTTAAAGTGGTCACATAATCTTTGCAAGAAAAGGACATGCACAATTCCCTAAACAGAGGGAGATTTTATTGAGACTTTGACTTAAGCAGAGAATGAACTTTTGCAGTTAAGATCTTTACCTATGTATCCACTTGGAGCCTAGCAAGACCTGAATTTGTATGAAGTTTTTGCTCATAATCAGGTTACTTGTAACATGAACATTCAACATAGATTCTCTAATCTTTGTCCCTTAATGGCATTAATAAGCTGTTTTTCACCTAAGCATTTTCACAAAATTTACAGAAATTTTGAAACCTTCAATCTTCCACCAAGTTTAGTTGATATTAAACAACTGAGTTAGGGGGGAAGCAGAAGACCCAACATGAGTGCTTGAAATCTCTTTCCTTAGGAAAAGTAACAACTGAAACCAAAACCAATCAGCCCTATTAACTATTCTATTACAAAGCTTAATTAAATCTGATTTACTTGAATTCCGTGTTCACAAAAGCACAAAGAATGAAGAAACAACTTCTGAATGACTGCCAGGTTTCAGATTACGTCTCTTTTCCCAGGCCTTCAGTTTTTCCAGTTCTTATTTTCCTGGCATCTTAGAAGTGCACTCACTTTACCAACAAGACAGTTAGGATAGCAGCCTAATGGGTGGGCGTGACCCTATTTGGCAGCATGTCCTCGAGACACAGATTGCATCCTGAGGTATAAGACAAGACTTCAGTACAGTTATTCCTATAGATTTGATGCCTACTCTCTGCCCCAAGCTTAACAGAGAAAAATGCTCTGGAAATCCAAAAACCTTTAAATATCCATATCCACCAGCAAAGAATTCTGAACAATCAATGTGTCTACTTGGTTCCTAATTGTTTCAGACTAACAAAGTATCATGCACTGTAATCTTTTCTAGTAAAAAATCTTTGCTACTTCCCAGTGATATTTAAGGTAAAAAGTTCACAATATATATTATTGAACTTCTATATTCCTCATGTTCTAATGCTGTTCTACATCATATGTAGACAGATTTAGCCTTTATAAAAATCCAGTATCTTAGAAATCACTCAAAGGAGATCTTTCTCTTGCACCTAACTTCAATTAGATAGAGGTGCCATTTTTGGAAAAATAAGAATTTGAGTTTTCACGCTATTTTGCAGCCGTGGCTTAAAAAAAAAAAAAGACTTTAAAAAATCTGAAAATAACTGAAATCTGATTTCTAAAGTGCACATTTTAAAATGTGTATAGAGTAAATGCCTCTCCTTAATTTGATTGTGAAGCATCTTCAGATGCATAATCCAGCAAAGCATGTCAAGGGAGATGGCAACAAAACTAAACAAACAGAAATTATTCTTTCAGATCTGACACCTGCTGTTTCTTCAGACAGTGTGGATCTGATGAGAATTGATGTAGCAGATGGAGCAAAATAAATGGTGACTGGTTTCTGAATCATCAAATTGTAAAGAAATACTCTAACAGGTTTTTTGAGGTTGCTCAGCAGGAAAAAAAAAGAAAAACCACAACAACAAAACAAAACAAACCTGTGAACCTCCAGGATTTTCCTGCACATGCCCTAAAGGTATACACAGATAAAACTGCAGAGAAGTGGTCTATCCCATCTTGCTTATAGCAGCCAAGATATTTACATTGCTGCTTTAAGAAACATACAGCTCCTAACAGGTGAAACTCAAGTATTCAGGTATCCTGCTAAAACATTTCCATATTCTAACTCAAAATCTCTGCTTTGTCAATCTCTGCGTTGGACTCTCCTCCAACGCCAGGAAATCCTGTCTGTGTTGCACAGTCATCACGATGACTTTCCAGGGAGGCAGTAGGAGTTTAGCAATTCCATATGGTGCAGTTTTCTGACAGATTAACATGTTACTATTGTATTAGTTTATATTTTAAGAGAATACAGAATCTCACTAATGTCCTACTCAACACAAGGAAAACAAAGGGCTGCTTTAAAAAAAATCTGCAGAAAGTCTGTATGTTCCATGTTGTAACAGGTCTTCCAGTACCTCAGGGGGGCCTACAAGAAAGATGGGGAGAGGCTGTTCAGTAGGGCCTGTTGCGATAGGATGAGGGGATAATGGTTTTAAAATAGAGGGGGGTAGATTTAGATTGGATATTAGGAAAAAATGTTTTACAATGCGAGTTGTAGAACACTAGAACAGGTTGCCCAGAGAGGTGGTGGAAGCCCTGTCCCTGGAAACGTTCAAGGCCAGGCTGGATGAGGCTCTGAGCAACCTGATCTAGTTGGAGATGTCCCTGCTCCTTGCAGGGGGGTTGGACTAGATGACCTTTGAAGGTCCCTTCCAACCCTAACCATTCTATGATTCTATAAGAACATTTAAGAATGCCAGGACCGCCTCAGGGCACCAATTTTATTTCTAATATTTTGTGACAGTGTAGAAGTTTAATTGTAGTACCACTAAAAAAGAAACTCAATTTCAAGACTGCCCTCCTTGTGTTCTTAATGATTGTCCTCAATGTTTCCGCTTTCAGAAATCCTATTTGTAAAATATGCGGGGGGGGGGGGGGGGGGGGGGGGGGGGCGGAAGGATACATACACTTTCAGCACAGGGCCTTTGATACATCTGTGTTTGAGTGAGATCAGGGTGTGATGGATCTTCCAAAATAAGTTGAGTTGTCAAGAGAGGCTTTTAGTTATTTCCATTTGTTTCCTTTCTGTTGCTTATTGGACATTGGTAACTAGAAGCAAGTGGACAATTTGAGATAAGTAAGCCATTTTTTAACCTTTTGGAGTAGATTTCATATTGAAACTATTCTAGGTAATAATGTCCCTATATCTATAGCGTGCTAGAGAGGTCATTCCAGTTTCAGAAATAGCTGCTCATTTGGCTACTTCTATGGTTCCCTCAGATACTGTTGTTTGGCTTCAGCAAGTACACGGCTCCACAACCTTTACTGTGGTCATGAGTTCTATACAGTGAGTCTACAGACCTTCTTGTAAAATCCCCAAAGGGAAGAGCCTAATTTGTGTTTTAAATATCTAGCCATTTGGGCAGTTTGTGCTTGCCATTTCTTTTTACAAGCAGACCTTGTCTCACGTTTACGATATTGAGCTACTCTTCCAAAGCTGTGGAATTATCTATGAGCCTATCTAGAGTCATGGCGATTTATTAGCATGTTGCAGCTCCTACCATGTGTATCTTTAGCTCTACATCTCTATCTTTAACCAACTGCCAGAGCCTGTCTTTCTCGAATATTTGCATCTGTTTTCAACACAGACTGAAGGTTTTCACTTTCTTCTAGCTTTAAAAATATACTGCTTCACTGCAAATCAGCATCTGGCTGAAATGGTCACCTGCACTTCGAGCATTTGTACGAGATTGTTAGCAAATCAAGTCACAGAGAAGATAGCTCCTGTGTGAAAATACAGCCTTTGTGTAACCTAAACCCATCTGGCAGGCAGGTATCTGCAAAACACACTTACAGCAGCTGTAACAAAGTGTAATGAAATGCAATTAGGAATTTATCTTTCTCAGACAATTACAAGTGCAGTCTTCAGAGGAGCCATTGTAACCACATGGATGTGTTTTATCTTAGATTTTCACTTAAACTAATGGCTTCTAAATTACTTGAGTGGAAAATTAAGAATGCAATGCTGCACTTAAGAAAGCATTTGCATTTCATTGCATATGCTGTTAAATTTCCATTAAACCCTACGTTTATATACAGATTTTTAATTCATAAAATATGGTAATGGAATGACACAGTATGATTGGGCAGATGATTCTGTCTGAAGAAAGCAGATATTTCTGGATATCTGCCTTCCTCAGAGTGTACCCTGAGATATCTGTTCAGCATCCTTTGTTTTGTGAAAACAAGCTTAAAAAAGTTATAAGCTACTTGAAAATGAAACAGTTCAACATTTTTTTTTCCTCCAAATCAAGCCCAAGATCTCTCCCCCAAGGTTTATGATGATGACTAAGAATTCCAGGATATTCAACAAATACACATAATGTACTAGTGGATTAATCCCAAAGCTGTATAAAAAGCATAAATTATTTTAAAATAGCAAAGTGATCTATTTGTAGAACAAAGTATGCAACATTCTTTTGTGCAAGAAATATGAACGTGGTGGTTAATTTGAGGTAAACGGCAGATTCCAGTGAGACATTAAGAAGCTTTAAGAATTGCCTGGGAAGATGGTGGATTCATCTTTGATAAAGGCTTTAAAAAAAAAAAAAAAAACCAAAACAAAACCCAAAAACCAAAACAAAACCCAAAAACCAAAACAAAACCCAAAAACCAAAACAAAACCCAAAAACCAAAACTTGTGCCAACATTCCCAGCCATTCTGAGATTAATACAGGAGTGATTATCCTGCCTTCCAGAGAATCACCAAGATTTCTTAGTCTTTTTGACCCTATTGCAGACAGATCTGTTATTTCGCAAGCAGCCAGCCTCTCCACTGATTCACAGCAGAGCTGGCAATGCTTCATCTCGTTAAACCCTTACACAGCCCTCATGAAGAAAAAAAGCCACAAGTGCAGAACATATTGCAGTTACATTTCCAAGTTGCAGGGTACACTTCATGTGCATTTTTGATCATTTTGCTTACTATGTGTGTAAGTTCAAACAATTACTTTTTTTAAAAAAAAAAAAAAAAAAAAAAGACAGACATTTTGATGACATCCTGGAAAGTACGTTACCAGATTTTATGACATTCTGCTGTATTCTCAGATGCTAAATTGACATTTGTGAGCCTCTCCCTCAGGTAGGATTTTCAAGAAAAAGAATTGCTTGGGCTGTATTGGTCACTAAGGATACATAAAGCTTTCAGCCCTTGAAGGGTCATTGTGCAATCACTGCTGATGTCGGAACTATTCGGAGAAGTGCTCAGTAATGTGAATGAGGAGCCCACAGTCAACTCAAGGGCTCATATCTGCTCTGTGTTGCATAAGGAATCCACAAGTCACGTACAAATCTACTGATAGGATTCAGATAGGTGTCCAAATACTTTATCGCTAGACGGAAGGTATGAAGAGACTGCAACTAGCCTGCATCTTCGTCCTGTGTAATACCTAACGTGAGGCTTAGATGTGGCCAATTTCAAGGCAATCTGCAGTAGGAATTTTTTGGTCCCATGTTCTTTCGGTGAGCAAATTTGCAGGCATTTTACCAGGTTTCATTCTAATCACCACTGTGCTATGTGTGTAACTAACCCATCGGTATGACTCTGGCTCTTTCACTGATGGGCTCCAGGAAATTTGTTTCATAAATAACTTCAGAAAATAAGGATATTAAAATCATTGGTGTTTACACGAAAAGTAGTTGAATATCAATCAAAACACACTGGCACCCTCTTGACAGCTCCAGTTCTGCTATAATTCATTGAATTAATCAAGTCTTGACACTGTGATATGTTATTACAAAGGCTGAAGAAGGAGCAGGAAATTACAAAGTTAACAAAAAAAAAATTTTCACTTCATTGTAGGTGAAACTTTCCAGAGGAGGAGAATAAGGCCATGAAGAGAACTGCCATAGTTCAGATTCAGCTAATTTATTGTTTCATCCAGTAGTGGCCAACATGAATCGTTAAAATGACAGTGAAAGAATTGCGTCGAGCAAGTCTCCTGAGTTAACCAAAACAGCAATAACGTTTAGGATCCTGCATATCCTTATAGCATATATCTGTATACTTTCACTACTTCTCAGATGTGTGTCTCATTCCTTCACGATAAGAAATCAGTCTTCACCTCAGTGTCTGGCAAGATCATGGAGCAAATCCTCCTGAAAACTATGCTAAGGCACATGGAAAATAAAGAGGTGATTTGTGACAGCCAACACTGCTTCCCTAAGGGAAATCATGCCTGACAAATTTGGTGGCCTTCTACAATGGGGTTATAGCTTTGGTGGTTAAGGGAAGAGCAATTGACATCGTCTACCCGGACTCGTACAAAGCATTTGACACTGTCCCACACAACATCCTTGTCTCTAAAATTGGAGAGACATGGATTTGATGGATGGACAACTCAGTGGATGAGGAATTGACTGGATGGTGATGGTCAGGACCTTCACAGGCTTGAGAGGTGGGCCAATAAGAACCTCATGAAGTTTAGGAAGGCTGAGTGCAAGGTCCTGCACATGGGTCAGGGCAATCCCAAGCACAAATAGAGGCTGAGCAGAGAATGGATTGCAAGCAGCTCTGAGGAGGACTTGGGGGTGTTGGTTGATGAGAAGCTCAATATGAGCCAGCAATGCATTCTTGCAGCCCAGAAAGCCAACCGCATCCTGGGCTGCATCAAAAGCAGGGAGATGATTCTGTCCCTCTAATCTGCTCTGGTAAGACCCTGCCTGCAGTACTGCATCCAGCTCTGGGGCCCCCGATGTAAGAAGGACATGAACCTGTTGGAGCAAGTCCAGAGGAGGCCACAAAGATGATCAGAGAGCTGGAGCACCTTTCCTATGAGGACAGGCTGAGAGAGTTGGGGCTGCTTAGTCTGGGTGGTGAGGCACTGGCACAGGTTGCCCAGAGAAGCTGTGGATGCCCCATCCCTGGAAGTGTTCAAGGCCAGGCTGGATGGAGTTTTGAGTGACCTGGTCTGGTAGAAGGTGTCCCTGCCCATGGCAGCAGGGTTGGAACGAGACGATCTTTAAAGGTCCCTTCCAACCAAACCATTCTGTGATGATGAAAGACTAAATTGACCAGATGACATTAATCCTCCTCCATTTCTCAAAGGAAAATTAGCAAGGCAGTGCATAGTGCCCCTAGTGTACTTTGTTGTAGATTATTGCAATCTCCTTTCACTGGCTACCAGGAAAACTTTGCAAGATACAATCAGTACAGGTTTTTTTTAAAGTTCTAAAAAAAAAAAAAAAAAGTGCCTCTCCCTTTTGATCAGTTTTGACATAAGTGACAGCTACCATGACTACTTCAATGTACTCCAGACACAGAACACTGTTCCAAAAACTCAGTCATGCAACATGAAAGGTGTGCCCTGAGTTTCTGCTTTATTCCTAAGACATTGTGATACAGACCACAAAGCATGGGTAAATATTCATATATACAAGTACTCAGACTATTTCTTCCACATAGTAAAGCAAAAATAGCTATCGCTTGCTTTTGTATACCAGTAGGCTGCCTAACTACTGTCACTTCTCCACCCCCAAGTGATTTCCCAGTGTCATAGGATGAAGCAGCGGTGGAGCTGGTACAAGAATTATTGCCTGCAAACTCGTAGCCTCCTGCTCTTGCCACTAGATCATGTGGTCACGAATAACTGCAGACACAAAGAGGCATTTGGAACCACAATAACACGTTCAATCATGCAAATGTGTGTTTAGTGCACACTAGAACCTGTCCTTGTAATGAATGTGTAACTTAGGAGCACAAATAGGACCCTATATAATTCCAACTAATATTCACTCCACACTTCCAACACCTTATAAACATACCACAAAGAACACAGAAAGCTGTTAATGTCCAGAACAGGAAAAAAAAAAAGCAATGAAAAAAGATCTACTCTAGGGAACATACACAAAACAGGTGACTTACCAGGTATTCTTCCCCTACCTTATCTCCCCTTTACTTTTGAAACATAAGCAAAAGCAGATAAACACATAGCTATATGCTAAAGAAGTGCAGGCAGTTCATAAAGCAGGAGGCAAATTGTGCCATAGAATCTTTCTTCTCTAAATGGCCTTCCTGAGAAGTGCTGCATAGGATGAAATGAAATGCTTACACTTCTGATGCTAGACTGCTAGACTTGCTATTTTCTGATACTTTGCATCTAGAGAAGGGGAAAAGAGCCAAGTAGGTTTCAATTTCTCCAGAAAGGATAAGATTTTAAGACCATTTCAGCTGGCAAAATGTCATGGTTGCTCATGAAAAGGAGAAATAGTATTTTAAACTTCATAAACATAATAAACTTCATACTACATAATAATATTTTAAACTGCATACTACATTCCCATATCTTTATCTCAGGGACTTTGGCAGAAGATGTTATTTTAAAACACTTAAATTTGTTTTTAAAAAATGCACTCAATGAACAGATGTTGAATTTGCCCCAGTGGAAGATGAAGTCGGCCTTTTATCCACACAACAAATCCAGCCACTCTAAAAGAAGAGCTGACAGACCTCTCCTGAAGCGCTGCACTATGCTGTTCACTTTCTTTTGTTGCACCCATCATTACTATCTAAACCAGTTTTTTTCAGTCCTCCTCCCATTTTCTCACCCAAGTGGAAACATCATGTGCCTGATTTTTAAAAATGCTTCTTTTCCCTTTATAAGCACAAGTGAATTCTATATTTGGAAGAGAATGAAGAAAAGCCTACAGCAGATCTTCAATTGCGCAGAAGTAATTTGGTCTACGATCCTGAATTACGACAACTGGCTTCTACTTTTACCTCAACACACTATTTTCAAACTGTGGACAAAACAAAAAGCAAATATTTATAGCAAATATGTTATCAGACATATTTAGTGAGCTGAGATCTGCATATCTTGTGAAAGACTTTTATGGCCAGTAAATGGAACTGCAGACTGTGGCCTGAGGTCTACAGTAATGAGGGTGGTCTTAGGCAAGCCAGTACCAGCTTTCCTCCTCTCCTTTGGGCAGGAGGAACCTGCCAGTCCTGAAAAAGTGGAGATAGTGACACTTCTTAGCCCAGCCCAAGTGCTGCTTCCTCAGTTCTGGCCCAGGAAAGGAAAAGCAACCAGCTGTGTGTTCCCTGTCCTCTGGCTGCTGAGGGGGACCCCGACTCACTCAGGCTGCATGGGGTCCTCGTGCGCTCTTATTCCTGTAGTGTCATGGGATGCCTCATCCAACCAGCACCTTGGCTCTTGCCTGAAATACGGGATACTTGTGAGCTCCTGGATATCAACATCTCTGTTGCTCTCTTCTGGAGGCTTATCATAGTTTCTTTGAATTGAAAGTTACATGTTCGGTGCTTGCTGATGCAGTGCTTTGTAGCGTAGGGGTTTGCAGAGCCAGAAAAGTCAGGAAACATTCTGATCTGGACAAATATTCTGGACTAAATACTTCTTATACGCTTGCCTCCAACAGCAAGAAATTGGATTCAGTGACCCAGAAAGCTTTTTCCACTTTATATTCTCACATTAAGTACCTAGAGCTCGAGCCCTTTGCTAATATCCTAATTTAAAATACATATTAGCAAATCTTTCTATCACTAAAGGATAAAATATCAACAAATGTGGCAGTGGCTCTCCATCACACCCTAATTCAAACCAGCTTCCTGATTTTTAGGACTTCAACTTAATGCATGACACATGCTAACTCATTTTTTAAATTGTTAATGGGGTTTTATATTTGAGTTAAACCTAGAGATACCCCATCTATACATGGCACAGAGATCTTTACTGCATCACCTTTAAAAAAAACAACGGCAGAGAGAATGGCTGAGGTGCAGCAAGACTTGGGCAAAACCTTTAAATGCTAAAAGGCAAACTGCAGTGCATGGTAGATTTTTTCAGGAACGCATTCTCATCTCCAGTTTACACACAAACACAGACAGGGCAATGATATTTAATACCAAGGCAAAGACCTCAGTAATATGTCCAACAGCAAATCCTAAAAGAAGAAATGGCTTTTTTTTTCACAGCAGCAATAAAGTCAGCTCTCTTGGGCAATAGGAAATAAAATGTTTTTGTTTGTCTAAAATATAAGCTGTGAAAATAAATAGTTGTGCTATACAGAAAATGTCATTCAAATAAAACCCAGCACTTTCCTTTTGATGGGATATTAAATATAGCACTGTCATTGTCTTCCCAGTTCACATTACCCTACAGACACCACTTCGTTATATACATTTTGGTTTATTAATCCTAGCATGCAATATTAATCTATTCTTAGCTAGTAATTAATTACTGTTACATATTTTCACAGCTCCATAGTCTCCTCAGGGGAAAGACTCTACTACATATTTAAGAAGTAGATTAATGTGTACTTATGTAGATGGACCCTCTGGAATAATTTACGTTTTGCTAGGATGATTCCTTAGTCAAACATATCTGAGGGGAATAACAATGTCCACAAAATTAGGCATACTGATACTGAGAAATAAAAGGAAAATAATGTGGTGTCCTTCAGGAGCTCAAGAAACAATCCTGCCTTCAGTAATGATGATATTCAGTGATAAAAAAAAAGGAATGAATCAGATCCGTTATTTTAATCTATTTTCCAAAAGGTAGAACAAATTGTTAGCTCACCTGCTATAAGCAATGCCACTCCGAAGTATCTTCAGAGTGGAAGAGCTTGAAGATAAGGGGCCTTACTTTACTCATTCAGTGCCGTAATCCTGAAGATTTAATTACTTCAGACTTCTGGTCTGATTCAAAGCACACTAAAATTAGTGCAAGCCTTTCCTCTGGCTTCAGATTAGGCTGCTAAAATAGCCTGGCTCTCTGCACAGTATCTGCCTAAGGAGTGTAACTAATACAGTTTAAGGGTATATAATTTCTATTCATGTCATAAAGTATGGAATTTCTATGAAGATCAACATCTCCTGATTGTATGGCTAATCATTGCATTCCCGCTTCACAGGAAAGGAAAATAAATACTTTTTCTAGGAATGAATAAATTCAAATGTGACAGCTGAAGTGATACAACTTAATGGAGAAAGCAGCATTTCAACTGTGAGGAATGATAAATAACTATTGAGGTCACGCAGAGGCAACAAGAATGATAGCTGAGACTTGCTATGCCGTATATTTCACCTATGGGGAAGCCAGCTGACTATTTTCCCCTTATCCTTACTTCCACAGCTGTTTGTTGATGTGGCCACGTGAATTCTTCTGATACTCTGTCTTCAAACACTGAACCCAGAAAGCTGTGGCACAGCATCCATTTAATTTCCCTATTAATAATTACAAAAAGCTTTGCATTCCAAGAACCTATGTAATCTACTGACCATTCTCAGTTAGAAAGTGCTTGCCCTCAGATGTAATGGCCTAGACTGTTTTACTCCACTTGATGGTCTGGCCTTAGTTCATTACTACTATTAAAAGGAAAAGAGCATCTTTAATGTTTGGGATGGACACTAAATAGAACAAATTGATCTTTACATTCCTGTTAGGTGCTAAGTTTACACACCTTGCATAATTATTGGAATCAAGTGTATTAATCAATTCTGATGAGCATTACCAGTGCATGAACCTTTAGAATGGCTAGAATTTTGCCAAAGCACTCATTTCATGTTCTATTCTGCCAACTCTCAAAGTATTAATGCAGAACAAACCCATTTGAAAAACGCCTTAGTAAAGTGGCAACTGGTAGTGTCAGTTTGATCCTAAGGATTCATGAAATGGGATTCAAGAGTTAAGCCACAGTTTCTTGTTTATTATTACTGCTGCTTATAAAGAATGCGCTGCCCAAGTTGTGGCCTCTGTTTCCCTAGATAAGGTTGGTCATAATTTTCATCAAAATGATCTTTCATTTATTCCTATTCAGAAGGCTATTTTTCCCGTCCTTCCAGATTAAGGAATATAAAATCAGAAGTCCTTTAGAGAAGTGGTTGGCTTACTAGCTTGTTTTTTTCTTTTTTTGCCTTCCTTAGTTGGAAACTCAAATATTACCTACTTGTTCAATGAAACAAAAGGGGTTTTATCATCTTTCAAACCTTTCAGACAGTATTTTTCTGAAGATGACAGTTATTACTCTGGATTCACACAGGGAGGCAGTTTGCTAAAAAAGCTATTTCCATTTTTGCCTGTACCTTTGATGATAAAAAAAAAATCATTTAAGACTAAATTTACTCATGAGCATTTTACAGTTATTTATTCTCACATTCATCTCTGGTGGAAATAGCTCTTCTCCCCCTGTTTTAACCATCTCCCATATCTGCAGAATGCAGTTGTGAACTCCTCAGCCCTCCTTTTGCCTAGGACCTTTAGTAGGCCTCCTGTACAAACACCAGAGTTCCATAACTCTGGACTTCAACACCTATTTTTCTAGAACATATGGAAAAATATTGTAATTCCCCCTGCCTTTAGAATAAAAATAAAAGTCATTGTGGATTGGATAAAATATTTCATTAAAATACCTTTGGTTGTGCAATCCAGAGCAGAATCTTGCCTCAAATAAGAGGAAAATACAGATGACTGGAAACCTTACCAGACCTATGTCAGTCATGTTGTGTAATAACTGCTCATATTCATTTTATGAAAGTTCAAAGCATCCTTACCATGAAGGCTGGACAATTCTGTGCAAAACACTCAGCAACCAGGAGTATCAGCCTGAAGTCTGAGGAATAAACCAGGCTTTCACAAGAGCCATCTAGCAATGCAGTTAGCCCACATCTCTCCCAGGCAAGATTTGCATCTCATCCACACTTTAAGGTCATCCTGCTGCTTCATGTCTCAAGATTAATGTGATCCACAAGCCAGAAACACTTTCTTTCAGTCTTAAAGCTATAAATTCTAGATTCTAGGAGAGAAATTTGCTGGTGACCATCTGTTCTGTGAGTTGTCATTGTTTCTCAGTTACTCTGCTGTGTATCATGAAATACTGTAAGTTAGCTGATATCTCCAGTGGTGTTGAAAGGATATTTTGCTGGTTCTGTAGTTTGTCCAAAGGGAATAATGTCTTTTGCTCAGTAATACCCCAGTTCTGAAAAATGTAGTGAATAAAGTGTTCCAAAAGTATATCTGTATTACTACTTCTGTGTTATTCTTCTGATATAGTGAAATACTCTAGCTCCAATATTGCTTTGCATTAAAACATTTATATCCATTTTTAATATTTGTTTCTAAAGCACGTACAAAGATATATAATTTTCATTCCACCTATTAAGTAGTTTAAAACATAATTGAAATAAAGTCATTGCACTTTGAAGATTTAAGACTCCTAGAACCAAGAATTGTTGTGATGTATATTCAGCTGTTTTATTCAGGTTTTTAAATAGAACATAGGAAAAAAAGTGTTGTCTTTATAAAAACAGGCAGCTTCCTTGAACTTATTTACTGGTCACTCAGCTTCAACCTTGACCCTTGCGATGACAATACACATGAAAAGTTATTTCATTACTTTCACATCTCATAGCTATGTCTTAGCAAAAATATGGGAGAGGCAGATTTACCTTTTAACTCTCAAGTTTTTAAATGGAAGTCAGTTTCTAATTCAAAACAGGGCCACTTGACAGTGCCCTTAATTCTCTGTTGTCATTGTCATAGCAAGGCATGGTGGCACACTGCAACACGAAATGATAATCTAAGTGTTAGCAAGTCGCCATTAAAGAATGATGATGGTTTTCAAAGTACAAAGAGTCCCTGACATGCTATCAGACAGGATAGAAGACAAGATATTTTATTCATTTCAGGGCTTCATTATCAATCCCTCTTCAAAGTAGTCAGAACTTGTGCACCTCTCAACTGCGTAACAACTGACTAGTGCAGTAATTAGCACAAGAAGTTAAAACTAAAAGCCTATATAAGCACATGAAAGCATACATGTGTGTGCTTCTGATTAAGTACGGGAAGATGGCTGTGTTCAGAAAACTGTTGTACTCTTAAATTAGATGCATCACTCTGCTTTTGGACTGCCAACCTCTTAGAAAACTGAAGGAAAATGATTAAAAGGAAACGTTATGCTTGCATATCAAAACCTGTGCAATAGGCCACATCATTAAAGGACTTCCAGCCTCAGAGAGGCCAGGACATACAAGACTTCAGTTTCATTACGAGAGCAACTTCTGGCAAAAGAATACATTTTTGTCACCTCTGCTATTTTAACATTTTCTTGATAAATTCTAAATCAAGAGTTATTCTGATGCAGATTTGCAGCCATCTGAGATTTCTAGTTGTCACCAAGCTGATAGCTCAGCTACCTCTAACTTCAAGCCAAAAGAGGAGTTTAAATTCTGTTTGTGTCATTATAAACAGCATAGTCATATTTTTACCTCAGTTGTGTTTTATAGGAGTATTGTACAAAAAACTTCTTATCTGGAATCAATCCTAATGTTTATAATATTGGAAAAGTTTTTCCATAAGTATTGAAAGAGCCATGAGCTTTTGAAGTAAGAAACAAAGGAAACAGTTATATTTTTGGCCTGCTGTTTAAAATGTATGAATATCCCCAGTGTTTTTAACATGCCTTATCTGGTTATTTGGAGCCAAATCACCATTGGGTTGCCCATGTATTATTTGATTTCTCATAAAGGAGCTGCTATAGAGGGGAAAAACAATGTTGTGCTTTGGTGACTAATTGCCCAAGTTGAGTGGGTTTGGGGTGGTTTGTTTGTTTTTTTTTTTAAAGACTAGATTTGTTGACCAATCAGCTATTAATATGCTACTTAACATACAGGGACATTTCAAACAAAACTTGGAAGGTAGGAAAAATGAGTATGACAATTCCCTAAAGGCAAACATTAGTTTCCTCTGGAATGGAAAGCTGCAGTTTAGCTCTGTCCCCTGCAACAGGAAAATAAATGACAAAAGCCATACCCTGAATATTCCCAGTAGGCCATTTGATCAGATGAATGGTTGCTATAGCACCAACTCACTTTATATGAATTCACTCCTAAAAAAACAAAATAGCTTCTTTTTTAAGTATAAAATTTATCTGCTTGTACTTTTTTATCAGTAACACCACTGGACACAGACTGTCTCCACTCCCACAACAATAGCCACCAACCTATCTACAAGAACTTTGCTTTTACTTATGAACCGACCCTAGCAGCAGGCTCTGGTTCACCTTCCAGAAATCACTCATGTCTTATTCTTTCACTACAATGGTAAAAACATCTGATCCATCAGAAGCGATTCCCCACTGTGGTAGGAATATGGTTAATGTTGTCTATACTGTTGCAGCAAGAAACACTAAGTTCAATGAAGCACAAGAATGACGAAGCGACTGGAGCATCTCACATATGAGGAAAGGCTGATAGAGCTGAGGCTGCTTAGCCTAAAGAAGAGAAGGCTCAGGGGGATCTTATTAATGTATATAAATACCTGAAAGGAGGGTGCAAAGAGGAGAGAGCCAGGTTCTTTTCAGTGGTGACCAGTGACAGGATCAGAGACAATGGACACAAACCAAAACACAGGAGGTTCCAGCTGAACATCAGAAAACACTTTTTTTTTTTTTTTACAGTGAGAGTGACTGAGCACTGGAATAGGTTGCCCAGGATGGTTGTGGAGTCTCCATCTTTAGAGGTATTAAAAAGCTGCCTGGACACAGTCCTGGGATATTGGCTCTGGGCAGCCCTGCTTATGTTCCAAGGGAAAGAGGAAACTTGTAATAAGCAAGAAGCAGTACGATGGTACAACATCTACAGACCTTATTTTAACCAGATTTCATCTGAAAAGACAAAGTTAAGCATATATTAAAAGTCAGTAGGCATCCTAGTACTGAACACTCATGTCTTGGGCTAAGTCTCCTTTGTAATACTGGCATGTCCACTTACCCTTGCTCCAGAGCCTCCTAGCTTTCCTAGAATAAATAACTCTTCATCATGGTAGGAAAAAGGTGAGAGGGTGTTGGGTTGGTAAACTGAATTTTGAAAGTCTGAGGCAGACAAAAACGGTTTTTGAGTCAGGTATTCTGACCAGAGTAAGAACAGCCTTACTGCTACACTAACTTGGGTCAAAGATCTACTCCCTGGCTGTTTTCCAGGACTGGCAGAAGATAAGATATAAAGCTCCTTCTCTGATTAGGTCTCTCTCATGTACGAATAATTAGCTTGATACATTAATATTTAATTAAGTTAAAAACCAAAAACTTAATGAAATGACTACAGCATCACTATCTTTATGGACATAATTGAATCAGAGTGAGTCATTTTTTCTTGGTTGCAGCAAGAAAATTTAATTTAAAAGGGCAAACATTTTTGGCTTTATGGTGAAACATTGTAATCATCTGTCCACCCACATTTAGAGGAGAACAGAAGCCAGATTTAAGTCATAGCAATGGCTTCACCATGGAACTGGTTAAGAAGCATCAAATTACATCAGATTTCAAAATTCAGGTACACAGCTGTCCAAATTTTCTTTACTTGTGCCATTTGTGAACTTATGGAACATTACTTACAACTGGCTGGGCTGGTGCACACCACAGTTATTCTGGGTGTAGAGAGGGATAGCAACTGAAAGTAACTTTGTTGAGTTCAAGTCTCTCTTGCTATACTGAATAGCTTCTAATTCCGATGTCTCTAAAACCAGATTAAGCTCACCAGAATTCATCAATACTTTGTTTTCATAACATCCCAATAAACATCTGGGAAGTCCCCCTCAGCTTGCACCCCTCACTTGCTGCACGGCGCCTTGGATCAGTACCCGTCAGAGGCGCCTTGACCGATGTTGATTCCTGCACCCTGTGTAGCAGTGGGAGAGAGCAGAGGTGTTCGAAGTAAACTAATAGAGCAGCCATTGCTATTAAGTGGTAAGAGGCCTCAAGTTAAAAAGCTGAAACAATCTGTGAACTGTAATATTTCTGGGGCATGAACACTGATACAGGAAACTAAATCTTTAGTTTCCTGTCATTTCCTTTCGTCCCTGTTCCTGCTCGCATTTTGTTAGTATCACACACTGCCATCTTTAACAGTTCTGGATACTTCTCTGTTAATAATTTCCACAGCTCTATCCTAACATTAGGTTCATTTTCTGAATTTATCCAAATTAAAATCCAATACTACTGTGACACCTCCTTCCAGTCATGTCGAGTGTGACCAGATAGCAAGTACTACCACTATCCTATTTAATAATGAATTCTTTAAGAGACATGAAATAAAATTGAATACCTCAAGGAATATTTAAGAAATTTTAGCAAACAGTCTGAGCATCACATAGAAGTGTTTTCTCCTTCCCTTTGAGATTTCTGGGGAGGATCAGACAAACCAGCCAGCCACATGTCATGCAGGTACAGCTTACAGGAAGTTTTGCTTGTGTACCCTAACAGTTCTGTCAGATATAAGTATGCACGTTTTTGAAAAGGCCATCTTTAGGCCTTTATGCTAACAAAACTCAGTTGTGGAAAAATTAAAACAAAGATCTATCTGTAACAACTGTCTGTTATCCGACAGTAACTGAGGTAGATCACACTCTCACTTCTGCACGGTCAGGTGAAGCTGATGCCATCCTGCTGAGCGTGAGAACACAGCTTGGTCTATGCTCATTAGTCTCACTTTCACAAATGTCAGAGTCAAACTGGCTTTATTTAGGTGAGAAACATATGTCCACTCCACAGGCTCCATTTCTACTTAAAAGAACTCTTCATGAATGAGGCAGCTCCTCTGTTTTTACCCACCTACGCTTTTTTTCCTGTTAACTGCTGTGATTATCAAACTTGCCAGCTAGATTGCATAATGCAGCTGCCATGGTAAATATTTTTACTTTTAATAAACACTCAGCTATGTTCTTTCTAATGCCTCACAACACTTAGGGAATGTACAACTATGATTTTTCAAGTGTCTTGCCAAATTTCATGCTAAGATTCCCAAGAATTATTTTTTTTTAAGCAGGGATAAGCTGATCTGCCTCCCATAATGAACTGATTGCACTAATAAATAACATGCAGGCTTAATAACACATTTTGGTTTTGCTATACAAACATTTTCATAAACTTGATGACAGCTTTGCCAGAGCAAAATCCTTATGCAAAGACACTTTTGCCCATGTACTCTCATTTACGATCAAAATCTAAACACATGTGACAAATGGAGCATTTATTTGTTCCCTCAGCTGACGGGGATCCAATGAATTGCATCCAACCTCCTCATACATAAACTAAAATTCATAGGTTTTTTTTTTTCAGGGTTCAGACTGATTTTCTTTAGTACTATCCAACTATCCTAAGCAATAAAAATGGAAAAGGGTTCTGAACATGTGTGTGTTTATGTTGCTGCTAGTGCTGTGCCTAAAAAAACTTTGTCCTCAAGATATGTGGTGATGCTGTATTTTTTCTCACATTAATAACAACACTGGTAATACTTATGAAAGTCTGTTATACTTCCTCTTTTGTGCTTGATATTTTTTATTTACTATTTCTAGTAATTCTATTATTGCTCATATATACCTATGTGCAGGACCTCACACTTGGCCTTGTTGAACTTCATGAGGTTTGCATGGGTGACCTCTCCAGCCTGTTCTCAACTATTTCAGTGAATGAAGAGAATTTAAAGCAAGTGGGACTTTGAACTACTCTGCAGTTTGACATATCTTGCAGCTCAAACTCTCAAAGAGAGGAAAAAAAAAAAATCAAGATAATTTAACTTTTACTTACAGTTTGAGCCAGTAAAATCCAGTTCAGATAGTTCCTAAGCTTCGTGAAAATGCATTGGCTGTGAGTTTTAATGCTATAAGATGCCTTATCAAAAGGTTTAAATACAGCAAGCATGAACTCAGGCATCACAGATTCTGAAACAAGCTTTGCACTTTATGCATGTTTCTGACCTCAGATATAAGCTATAATCAATCCAGTTTTATAGAGCAGTGTTGATCAAAGTAGAGGACAAAACATGCAGAACTCAGGGCAAAGCACCTGGACAAACCCTTACACTGGTCCCAGGTACTCAGCTGGCCAAGCCATGGGACCTTGGGGTTCATTAGCTGCCCATCTCAGCTCTGCCTGGTCAGCAGGAGACATCCCAGTCCCAGCCTCTGCCTTCATAGCCCCAGGGCTGCCCAACAAAAACCTTCTGAAAGCTCAGCACATAGCAAGCCAGGTCTCCTCAGTGCAGACCATGCTTGTGTACTCCTAACAGGCCTGGGGGCTGCATGTCCCCAACCACAGTGTCCATCACCCCCATCCACCCTTTGCCCGCTCACCCCCACCATGGCCAGGGCTCTCATCCCTCCAGAGCCGCACCGGGGAGCGGCAGAGTTTACCTCACCCTATGTTACACCACTTAGGTTTCTAAAATTTCCCTTAAAAGCCTGGTAGTGTGATTTTTCTCATACTGTTGTCACACCCCCAAACCTGACTGAAACCTTGAAGCATAGAAAGAGCTGAAAATTAAAGAGAGTCTTCACTCTAAGAAACAAAGAAAAACGTTTCAAGTTTACTGTATTTGAAGGTTGCAGGTTGGTTCTTTTTGTAGTTAATTTGGGACCCATTGTGTGTCTTCCACCTGATCACTTTTAGACTATTGTTCCAGGCACCTATGCCTGGAAAATTGCTTCATTGTATGGCCTTCATATTTTTAACCGTAGTCTGAAAGATACCATAATAGTTATGAATTCCCATTGAGACCCATTATGTTGGCAATCAGGTGCCTCAAAAGGGCAAAAGTATTCCAGGCAGCATTCTCTACTCACCTTTGAAAGAATCTGTGTTGTTATGCTGCTCTGTATTATTCCGTGCACAACAATGAAGCATTTCAAGTACTTTAAAACGATTCTGTTACTGTGTGTACTTAAACAGTCTGAAGTAACAGAAAATATTTCTGGGAGATGGTTAGAACTTGATGAAAAGACTTAAATTTTTGTCATATTCTCTTCTAATGAAAAGAAAGCAGCAGCAATGTTTACCAAAAACCTTCCTGAGCCACCAAAGAAGGTATATAGCATCTACACTTTTTTAAGCTGAAGTTAGTAACATCTCTGTGCAGTCGTTATCTGTAATGATCACTGAGAATACAGTGCTAGGAAGACACTTATTTCCAAGTAACGGTTCAAGTGCTAAAGCAATTACCCACAGCCCCTCTTTTTGAAGGCACTGTCTTTCACATCACTGCTTAGTCATTACCAGAAAGCATTTCTATCAACAATATCCCTTGGAAGAGTAAAGCATCAAGGACATTTCAGGGCTGTCCGCACCCTCGATCTGGGGAAGTATTGCCCTCATTGGGATTTCAGTCTGTGCATCAAGACGTTGTTGGTTTTGACTCCCCTAAAGTGGTTAAAAATGCACCCAGATGATTTCCTGGAGGGAAGTGCACATTTGGCCATTAGGAAACTTAAGCACAGTGCATGTAGATGTCATGGACAGAATGGTCTTGGACCAAAAATTTATTATTTTCCACACTGGTGAGGGAAGTGCTACCTATTTGAAGTTAGTATTTATTATTTGAAACTAACTGGTACCATGACTGGAAAACCTGTATGTGAGCTGCATCCAAATAAGGTGCAACAAATTACACAGTTTGCCTCTTGCCATTCTCCTTCCTCAGGGAGGCCATAAGGAACTTCCTCCTTCAAACCGCTCTGATTGAATCCACCTCTACCTTTTCCTTTATCTGTCACCACAGTAAGCACATGGTCCCCAGGCACCGATTGCCAAGGGGAGCTCGGGTGTTGGACTAGCAGGAGAGACAGGGAGCTCCCCAGGAGATGCTGGCAGTGTCCTGGGGCTCCCAGCTATGCAGGCTGCTCACAATTTCTTCAAACCCCCCAAACCGGGTGTGCCCAGGCCATTCTGCACAGCGCCTGCCTTTGGGGTAATGGCTTAAGTCCAAGCCAGGGCAGTAAACTGCTGGTGACCAGAGGACTACCATAAATCTCTGCAAAGATTGATCTGCATGCACAGTGCAAAGGAGAAGGACTGCAGTTTATAAATCTGTAAAACAGCCCTGGGTTCGAGGCTTGCATAAACCCGGGTAGCGATGGAAGATGAGTTTGGGTAAAACGCAGGAAAGAGTAATTTAAACCTACAGGAAAGATAAATCCTAAAGGAAAACCCAAATAGCTAAGAGGACATTTGCCTCACTACTATTTCTATCTGTCAGCTGCAAATAAGTCCTTTCTTATTATTCAATACTCTTTTTAAGAAGGTTAGAAATCAGGAGCAGACCAGGATGACTTTTCTAAAGCTGTAATAATTTACACCTATCAAGAAGTTTGGTTTTTCTTGGGGTTTGGTCAGTTTATTGTTGGGCTATTTAAGGTTTGGGAAGAGCTGAGGAAAGGCGAACGACATGAAAGGTGACCTGAATCTGGGAAAATACAATTTCAGCTTTTGGGGAAAACTATTGAAAAGGAAACAGTCTCCTTTGAACTGCAGCAGACAGCAATGAAAACAAAGTCTCAGAACAAGTAAATTAATAAATAAGTGAGATTGCAGATTGTTGCACAGCCACAACAAGCTGCAGAGTTTATTGTTTTATTTCCAGACTGAGGTCTACAAGAAATAAATATAAGGGGCTTGGGGCATTTACAGATAATGAACATCCAGACTGAGGAACATACCCCAAGGTATTTTAGGAATCATCTCACTGACAGAACAGAAATCAGATAAAAAAAGCAAGAAGAAAATATGATCTGCAGAAACACAGGGAGACAGAGACTCAAACCAACTGGTAAGTAATGGCATCTTTCCACCCCTAGTACAAATAACTACGTTAGAAGTTCACCGAGGAACATATTTCTGCTGATTTAGCCCTTACCTGTTTCTGAAGTTTACTCTATACAGTGCAACTGGTGAAGCAACAAACTTGCAAGGCTTCTTGCCTGCCTATTAAAGTGGCACTGATGCCTGCCTTCCTAGCATCGACCTCCACCTCCAGCTGGATGGAGGTTTTAATGCTTTTATGTAAGCGTTAAAACATGCTGGTCGTTCAACTAGATATTTCATCTTCCCAGGCACATTTATTACCAGGAAAACAGGAGGCATTTTTCACTATTCTGCAAATGGCATTTTCATTACTCCAGAGACGCATCTCTGTCACCCGAAGGGAGATATCTGGGTGCAGGGGTGGTCACCCAGAGCCCCAGCCCCTCTGTGCAACTCAGAGCCCCTGCCACACACGCGAGCGCACCAAGGCTTTCTGCTGTTCGGCTCTGCATTGAGCCATCTTTCTGATGGTGTTATTTCTCGGTGCAATTCGTACTGATGAGTCTAATACTTGGTTACAAAAGCAAAACTAAAAGAAAAGCTTACCTGACCCCAACAAGATAACTTTTTATTACGTATAATTATTATTGTTTAGTTATGGCGCTGAATAACCCATTGATTTTGACTTGAATAGGAAAAAAAAATCTGTAAAATATGCATCTTTCAAGGAATGGAAAATATACCATGACTTCTGCCACAAATCAACCCCTGCCAATCTCTAATAACAAAACTGCTTGAACACTATCTGTAATAAATCCAAGAATGAAAAGTCTTCATGAGCTCACTACACATGCAATGAGCTTAAAGTCATGCTCCAAGAAGAAAAAAAAAAAAAAGGCTATGCAAGTTTCTTTACAACAGATTTTTTTTTTCAGCCCTTTGTGTAGCACTGCCAAGCTAGCTGTAGTGCTGCACTGAATGTAGTTGCCTTTGCGTGATAACAGGAGCATAGATCCTCAATACTGTAAATTGAAGTTGCTCTATTGACTCTAAGACATGGATTCTTTCTGCTGAATCTTTACACCACATCAATCTTGTGTGTTTTGGTATTAACTTCAGTTTATGTTTATCAACTTACAATTATTTAATCAAGCAAGGCTCTTGAAATGCATTATCACACTTTGAAAAATAACACCGAGGATGAAAGAGAGAGGAAAAGCAACAGCTGGGTAACAGTTCCAGCAGGACAATTCAATTTCCAGCAACAAGCTATCACAAGTACATCAGCCTCCCCACAGTTTTCTTTTTAAGTTTAGCAATAATGTGTTAAACATGCCTCCAATTTGTGAGGAATTTCACCATGTAGATGTTCCAAGGAACCTTTGGTGGCTGCAGCAAAGCTCCCTGAACCAAACCGCCCTGCCAAACTCAGCTCTGCCTGAGATGCCCGAGGCTGCTCTGGGTGCTGCAGGGGCTGCACTGGTCTTCCTTCCCCCCAGGACTTTTTGGGTGAGCAGCACCGGCAATGTATTTCTTTGCTCAACAGGCACCTCATCTGAGGCTGACACCTGTATAAATTCAACGGGGGGAGAGGAAGCTGGTTTCCACTGCCCGTTATACCTGTGCAAGGGATAATCTCTTTATTGCACTGCAGTTTCTCCCTTCATCTTCTGGAGGAAAGGAAGGTATTTGGCTTCCAAACCTCCCCCCTGCTGTGGTTTTTATCAACCACGTGTCTAGTTATCCAGCTGAAAAATAGTTAGGAAATAACTGGAAAACTAATAATCCATCCATTTAATCTTTCTCCCCCTTCAGGATATGTCTCTGGAACTCTTTAATTCCTTCTACGCGTAAAGTAGAGTGTTCCCAGGATTTAATTTGCTTTCATGAAATACAGAGACAATACCTGCTGCTCCGGGATTATTTTCCCTTGAAATGCCTCACAGCCTCCTTTCTCCTCCTTTTAAAAGCAGCCTTGCAGAGTCAAGCACCTGGGTTCAACAGGCACTCCTGCTCCTGTGCTGCCCAGCTGCAGGGCACCTCGAAGCCATACGCAGATGTGACCCACGCGCTGAGCGCTCACCCTGGGCTCCGGGCAGCCCAGCACAGAGCCGGGACTACACGCTGTGGCTGGAAATGGAACTGGTTTTCTTTTCTAGGATTGTTCTGACATGCCCATACAATTTCTTCTCTATGCGTGTGTGACTACATGCGTGACATCTCAGAGGGGAGCATAATGAGGAAGAAAAATCAGCAAACGCTAATTTGAGCTTTACATTGTAGCCAAACCAGCACAGTCTAATTTGAGTCTTATGTTGTAGCCAATATTGTAGGAACTTGGATGCTCTCCTCTTTTAATAAATAGCACTATTGGAATGTTTAATTCGTTATTGTTTATATTAGCACATTATGTTCTTGAACTAATGGGGTTTAATTCTTACAGCATCTTATGAATCTGCTCAGTCTCAAGCCCATGTAAATAACAGTCAAGCCCTTGGTTTGAGGCAGAGAAAGTAAGAGCTTGTACTTAACTATCACCCCCTTCAGGGCAGGTGCAGCCTGCTGCACTGTTAATAGTTATTCATTTGTTATTTCAGATTTTCTGTCCTGTTTCTCTGTAAGGGTTTCCATCTTTTCGATGCTAAAAGTCTCCTTCTAGTGGCTCAGAGCACAAATGAATTTAGCATAATAGCACCTTCCTCTTCCTGGTGTACATGATAATCTCCCAAATCTCTTAGAGGGCAAAGCACAGCAATTAGTTCAGAATGAAAAATATTATGTTCAAACCTCTGCCTTCCTGCAGACTTCTAGTGCAAAGTTAGACCACACAGTTAAATTCAGAGAACACCGAGGCACCCAGCTCCTACTGGATTCAGGTAGCAATACTTACATATTTAGGCTAAAATTTAATTGAGTCAACTCTACAATTTTTAAAAACAGCAATTACAGCTTCCCTAACTCAAAAGGGTTTTGCAGAGATTAAAAAAGACAAACCACAAGCTGCAAAGCAATTGGAGGCAGTGAACCCCATAAACACAAAAAGCACGAATTACCTCATGCCTTGAGCACACAGAGAGGTCTGCTCACCCAGAAGCAGAACGCGCAGAGTGACTCCACAGAAGATGGCAGGGTAGGAACCAAAAGGGACAACGTGGCAGCACCTTCACCAGGACAGGGAGAGCCAGCTCAGCAGCACCAACAGGTCCAGCAAAGACGCAAAGCAATAAAAAGGTCCAAGAAAAACCTGGAAAGGCAGCAGCAGGCAAGGTTCAGTGGCAGACAGGGCTGAGCAAAGAGCTGCCCACCACAGACAAAAAAAACTCATGCAAAGACCAGGGTCTGCCCTAAATGTGGCTTTGGGGCAGGTGGGTGGGTGTGTAGGTGGGGGTCCCAGGTGATCCTGGTCAGGGTAATGAAGGCCTCAGCTGCAGAGGATAAGAGCATTAGTCTGTGTTGCTTTTAGAGAAGTTTTAAGCCTTAATTTGAGACAAAAAAAAAAACCCAACAAAGGCTTTTTTTTTAGTGGTGAAGCAGGGCATTTCAATATCCTTAAGCATTTATTGTCTGTATCATCTTTAGCATAATTTCTTGTTTCTAAACATTTTAATACTTGATAATTCTCTTTAAAAAAATCCATAGTTTCTGCAAAATATCCTGACAGTACTCATTTTAGAAAACAGCTAGAAAAAGAAAACAGCTGCTCTATTAATCCAAACTACGATTCATTTCTTAATCATATCTGTCTGCCACCGCTAAGAGATGCTGTAAATATTGAGCACATTTCTTGGGACAGCCAGGACAGTTTTGTTACTTGGCCAGTCTCTGTAAGTCATTCTCCACAATGCACCTCACTAATGTCACCATTTTTTTTTTTCCATTGGGCTCTTCACAGGAGCAGGAGGCACCTTCTGAGTGCCACCGAGGTGATGAGCAGTTACAAAATGTCACGGGAAAAGTTAGGATGGATTTGCTAGGAATAAATTACAAGACCTAAAGACACTTCACCAAAAGTGGAGTCCATATCAGGACTACAAGAGACCCAGTCCGACCCATTCTGTTCCCATACAGAAAGGAATGAGTTACCATGAAACCAAAGTTTGCAAGTTCAAAGGAAGAAAGCACAAAATCACACTTGTGGGAATTACAGAGATCATGTTAATGAATGGAGCTCTTCTTTGGCTCCATTCTTGCCGCAGTCCTCTGAGCCACATGCGGTTCTTCCAGCGTAATGGAAGAGTCAGCACCTTCTTTCTTGCTCTGAGATGATACAGTAAATGTAACCATCTGCTAGGTTTTGTTAGAGCTTGGAGAAAAGTGAACAGCAACAGGAAGAATATCTGGGCAATCAATTGTGCATCTTATGCATTAGACAAATAAATGTTTGCATGCGTTAGCAGAGCAGTCTGATCTTATTTCTTCTGATTAATGTTGATGATGCTGTTCTCCAAACTCTGCAAACTCCATTTATTTCCCTAATTTCCATTCCTTTTTATATTTTCTACTTTTATCCTGTTCACTGTCTTTATTTTGCTTTCTTTTCTTTTAATTATTCCTCATCTTCCTTAGTGCCATCACTTTTGAAATTTTGTTTTTACATCTCTTTTAGTCCGCTGTCCTATTTTTTAGTTTTTCTCTTTATTTCCCTATTGCCTATTGATTTTTAAATATTCTTTCTACTCCTACTTTTTTCCCATTCCCTGTCTTTTTGAAATTATTTTTTGTCCTTCCTTCTTGGCATGGCTTTTGAGCTTTTCTTTCTACATGTCTGGCTTAGTTTGCCATTCCTATTTTTTATTTTTTTCCTTATTTCCTTAATCTTTCTTTCTTTCTTTCTACATTTATCCTGTTTACTGTTTTAATGTCTTCATTATTTCTTGTCTTTCATTCATTCTCTCACTTTAAAAATTTTCTTCCTATGTTTGCATTTTCATTTGCTCCAATATTGTTTAATTCTTTCCTCTCTTAATCCCTTGGCTTTTAAAATGTTGCTTCTGTGTTTCCTTTTATCTAGTTTGCAGTCTCTATTTTCAGTTCTTTCCTGTGTGTCCTGTACCTCATCACTTTTTAAACTTTCCTTCTATGCCTATTTTCATCAAGTTCCCTATCCTTGTTTTTTATTTCTTTCCTATCTGTCCTCTACTTTATCACTTTTTAAATTTTATTTTAATGTCTTCATTTATTAGTTTGCAGATCCTTTTTTTTTATTTTTTTCCTCTCTGTTCTTAATCCCTTTGCATTTTAAATTTTCTTTCTACATCTCCTTTTTAGTTTGCCGTCACTATTTAGTAATTTTTTCTTCTTTCCTTAATCTCCATTGCTTTTAAATTTTCTACTTTTATTCCATTTGCTGTATTTATTTTTTAATTATTTCTTGTCTTTATTAGTGCTGCTGCTTCTAAAATTTTAATTCTACATCTCTGTTTTAGTTCTCTCTCTCTTTTTTTTTAAATTTTCCTCTTTATTGCCCTAATCCCCATCACTATTTAAGTTTTCTGAGCTGTCAGCTGAAGCAGTGCTGTACATAAAACTTCTGTGGCTCCATTAGTATTTGTGCCATTGCTGATGCAAGTCCTTAATTTTCCCCACGATTTTAGGGGAGACAGGGGGACACTGTATTTTCTTCCCTGAATGATCTGTGCAGACATCTGGTTTTTAAATTTTTGTTCATTATTTTAAATACATAGAATTGGCACTGAGGCAATCGTGTGCAGTTGATTTCAGGTGGGTTCTACAAGCTGGGGTTGTCCTGTCTGAGAAGAAACCAGCCCTGGAGAAAGGGCTGCTTCGGGGCCAGTGCTACCCAAGGGAAAGGCTCCCACATCCCTTCCAGCTGCCACCGGCTCCGAAAGCCTTGAGGGCTGCAGGGGACATCCCAGTGCTGCGCAGCGGAGCCGGCAGCCTTTCTTCAGCCTGTCCTGCTCAACCATCCCAGGCAGGGGGTGACCTGGCAACATTCCCAGCTCCTGGTCCTTGCTCTTGAAAGTGATGCTCCTCAATCAGAAGAGGAGGAGCATGCAAGGAAGACATGAGCACCTTGGTCAGTCTCTCAGAGGTGGGCTGAAGCTCCATAGCGTACGAGGGGTGGATGGGCAAGCGCGGGTACTGAAGAAGTGTACTGCAATAACACGGGGCTGTACATGGGTGACACTGCCGTCACCTAGCGACCCCCAGACAGTGTTCCGCAGTGCTGCGGCGGGTACAGATCTGAATGCCCCAGGGGATGTAAAGCAGAGGTGAAGCCTGGAAACTGCAGATGCTGGGAGCAGGCCAATGCTGACAGAGGCCTTCAGCCCAGGTGGCGGGGCTCTGAGATGTCCTCAGCTGTACCTCCAGGGCTCAGCAAAGGGCATTAAGAACGTGAGTGTGTGGTCACTGTGTTTACAATTACAGCCCCTCTGGAAATTGCTCAGGGATCTGAGAATTCAAAGGAGGTTAAAATCAGAGTGTTTGGGGATTGGCAGTAGAAGTGGGGTAGGAGAAGCGATCTCTCATCAGCCTCAGGCAGCTGTTTCTGGGGGGAAACACCCTCTGCAGCCTTCCTCCTTCCCCTGCTTTTGCAAAGAAATAAAGCACCAGGTGCAGGCACATCTAAGTGTAGCAACATTTGGGATAATCAGTAATTAACCTCATAAGGAAAAGGTTCTGCTCTCCTGTTTGAACAAGGAAATAAAACGAGAAAAGCCATTGACCTTTTGAAAGCAATGGGAACATGGGTGCTTATTTCTTTTAGGGCTTAGGTTCTTTTCTGTAAAAGTAAATGAAAACATCCTTCCAGTGATGTCCTGAACAACAGGGTCTGTTGCTAGTTTTCCTGCTATTGAAACCCCATTGTGTGTGTCCCTGTAGAGCAGCCTGCAAGCTGGTCTGGATCCTCTCCTCTGCTAACCTGTGTGCTGTCAACGGGGAACTGGAAGCACATAGCCCATTCTTAAGTCTGTATTTTGTACCAAAATGTGAAAATAGCACAACCGACATTTGAGCGAGGACCTCATCTCGGAGTGGTGAGAGGCTTGCCAGCACCTCGCACTTGGACCACTGCTCTCCAGCGCGTGGCAGGGGCCGAGTGGCACCTCACTGCCAGCATCCCCGCAGGCAGTGTCCCTGAGGAGGGGAGGGGAAGTTTGTGGTGGTTTGTTGTGGCATATCTAAACACTGTGCCTAGTGCTCCTCCCAGGTGTTGGGATCCCACAGCTGGGACAGCAGAGTAGAAATGTGGAGGAAAGGACTGGTTTCTGAAGGCTGTGAAGTCAAGCATCTCACGTCATATCACCCTCGGTAGAGAAAGAATGATCTTTACAAAATAAAATGTTTGTCAGACGAAAGAGTCATTTTACAGAGCAAAGAGGAAACAGAGAGCCCTGGGCAGTGCGGGAGTTGCTGGGTTGCAGCTCCAGCTTCTCTTTTCAGGGCCCAAAGCAAAGCAGATACAAACCCCTTGGTTTTTGCATGCCAAGCAGGGAGGTGATGGCTCTCTGGGCATTCCCTCTCTCAAACTCCTCAGCAGCATCTGTATAAATTCGTTCATGTACATTGAGTGCCTAGTAGCTCTGTTTCTGTTATCTATATTTTCTATATCAGTAGTACAAAGCTGCAGACAGCAACTAAGCACCACACAGCTGCTCACTCACTCTCCTCGCGGTGGGATGGGGGAGACAACCGGAAGACTAAAAGTGAGAAAACTCATGGGTTGAAATACAGTTTAATATGTAAAGCAAAAGCTTCACATGCAAGCAAAGCAGAAAAATAGTTCATTCACTGCTTCCCGTTGGCAGGCAGGTGTTCAACCATCTCCAGGAAAGCAGGGCTCCATCGTGTGTAACAGTTGCTTGGGAAGACAAATGCCATCACTCCAAAAATATCCCCATTCCTTCTTCTTCCTCCAGCTTTATATGCTGAGCATGATGCCATATGGTGTGGAATATCCCTTTGATCAGTTGGGGCGAGCTGTCCCGGATGTGTCCTCTCCCGACTTCTTGTGGACCCCCAGCCCACTCACTGGTGGAGTGAGGTGAGAGGCAGAAAAGGCCTGGACTCTGTGTAAGCACTGCTCAGCAGTGACTAAAATACCCCTGTATTATCGACCCTGTTTCCAGCACATATCCAAAACATAGTGCCATCCTAGCTACTGTGAAGAAAATTAACTCTATCCCAGCCAAAACTAGCACAAAGGCTTATTTAAACCTCTTCCAGGTGCGAGTTATCCCTCATACCTATTTTGTATTATAAAGTCCTTGCAAAAAAATTCTCAACAAAACAAACAAAAATCCCTGAAAACTTAAGATTTTGGTTTGAGTGTGAAAGACATTTCTTTATATTATTATAATAATACAAATTTCCCAGTTAATATTACTATTTAAATTAATACTGAATTAATCAATTCATTAACCAGAAAAGATGGAACAAGAGTTTGTAAATACCATGCAGGAAATTTAATATATTTGAATTAAAATGCTACTAGTCTCTGCTGTAAATATAGTATGCACTTTGTTTTTGTACATGGTCAAACATGGAATGAGGCAATTTAGCCAAAGGACATGATAAGCAATGTAAGCCATCGCTACCCCATGGAAAGCTGCAGAATGCCAATAATTTAATAAAACATGTGCATGCTAGATCAAATACTGCTAGCTCTTTGCTCTGCAGTGAAACCGTGAGATCCAAGCAGAAGGTACGCTGAGATACTGTGCTCTCCGAATCAGTAAATTGCTGAGTACCTAAAATCATGAGCTACTTCAATTATTCTCCATAGCAGGATGTAGCTGTGTTTAAATAGATGTTAAGGTTGGGACTGTAAACAGGAAATGAAATTTAAAAAAAAAAAAAAACCATGCTGGAACAGAAAAATAAAAGCAGATGATTTCTAACTGATGTGAGACAACAGTTTAAAACTGTGAAACTGAGTTTTAAAACATAAAATGGAAGGATAATACAAAGAACTGTTCTTGCTGGTGGCAATGCCGAGGCTGGCAGGAGAGCTGATGCAGGTAAACAGCTGAAGCACAACAAATACATATATATGCTGTACATCAGTAGCATATGCATTATGTCCATCAGTAGTATGTCTTCACACAGGGAGTAAATGATGCAATATGCCAGTATGTGATACCGACACTTCCCAAATTGTGCGTGCCCCCCTATTTATGTATATTGGCTGCAGAACGAGTACCTTCAAATCTAAATTCCCATTATGGTTGATGTATGTTTCAAATGTATATTAAAATGCATTGAAAACCACAATACTTCTCTTATCCTTATTGACCAAACTGGGAGAGAGCGGTATATAATTTAGGTATATGGTATCTAAGAGCCTTAAACCAGTTCAAATTCCCACACTCCTCCTCTGCAGTGGTGGGCACCCTCAGCTTCCAGCACTGTGACCGCAGCACAGACCACAGCCCAGCTCCGCGCTCAGGCACGAGTTAGCTTCTCCAAGGGCAAAAGCAATGAAAGGTAGTAGAGGAAAAAGCATAGAAACCATGAGAAATATATACTTGAATGTCCTGGTCTTTTATTTGAGCAGCAGATGGATGTCAAAAACAAACACAATTCCCCTCTCGCTCTCACTTTCCTCCATCAGGCAACCTGCCCAGGGAAGGCTGGGTGCTCTCTGCTGTGGCTCTGAAGCTTTCCCTACCGTGTGTACAAGGTATACGAGTGCATTTTAGGTATCTCTGTCATGCTGGACCCCCACCAACCCAAGTGCTGGAGCAATCCCTGTGGATTGGGTTAACGGCCCATCTACCAAGGTAATGAACATGCATCTTTTGGGAAAAGAGTCTAGTGCACATTGCACAAGGTGGGCGACAGTTCACATATGATGTGGAGCTGTAGTTTTACTGGCTCCGTTCAGAAGCAGATCTTGCTGAGATCAACACTGAGATGTCCCTCACCTCAGAGGAGGAACCAGGTCTCCTGCCTGGTAGCTGTTCACAGAGCAGTGCAAGCTCAAATAAAGAGATGGTTGGTACAAAAGCTGATGGAACAAATTCTATCCTCAAGCTTTACTGTGAGGGGAGGAAATGAATATTTATCCGTGAGTTTCCGTGGGTTTTTGTACTTGTTACTAGTAAAATAACATGAGGAATTCAATGTTCTTGTTTCCGTGGCTTTCAGTGTACACGTTAAGGCAGTACAGCTAATTCTCTGCAACTCAGGCCCCTCCACTGCATCCGCATTACAGTGCCCCGTGTTATCATAGGGATTGTGGTAACCACGGAATTGTGAGTGGTCCTTAGCAGACCTGAGGCAGAAAATGTTCATCTGTGATGGGCTTGTGCAAAGTCACAACCGAGCAAGTGCACTGCAGAAGCCTCTGGCAGCGGTCCAGTCACCAGGAGGTTGCACTGCATTTCAAATGATTAGTCTCCACAAAATGTATGCATGTTGGGGAAGGGGGGGGATAAAATACACCTATTAAATCACAGTCTTTCAAAATATGATGCCACAACAAGTCACATCCTATTAGAGGAATCAGAAGACAAATGTTTGCTGTGGGCTGGTGAAAGAAGCCAGGAAGGAAATAAAGCTTCCCACCCTGTGTGTAAATTGTAAAAGATGACTTCTTGTGTTGCCTTGCTTCTGCCAAAGAAATATTCTTTGCTAACTAAGAGAAATACAGCAGAAGACAAATATCACAAAGATAGAGATAGCTACTAAGGCTTTCCACCAGAGAATGCCAGTTATTTCCACACACAGTTGTGTTTTGTTTTGGTTTCATGCCATGCAGTCTGCGGACCAGGGCTTTGCTTTAATCCAAGCCAGTTCATCCAAACCCAGGGCAAAAGGTTCATATCTCAGGCTCTGGCTTCAAACGTTACAGAGATAAGAAACTGTTGTTTACAAAAGGGGGAATTTGGGTTCTGAGATGAAATAAATGAAGCCTCCTGTTCACATCAGTATCTGTTACTCAAGCAGTAGCGGGAAGAAGGAGGACAAGGCTAAAGTTTCACTCAAGATTCCAAAGATGCCAGGAACCTGCGGGAGCGCTGCCCAAGCACAGCACCTGCATCAGCCTCTTGGGAAATGGCTTTTTTTTTTTTTTTTGATACCGTGAACTTCTGCACATTTCTGTATAAAAGATATATCTGGTGAAACTGATGTGTTATGACAGAGCGCTTTTTTTTTCTTCTTACATATCAGACTAAAAGATGCATTGCAGGAATTCCGTATTTCTGTCATGCCTTCACTGTGTCCTGCTTTCCACAGATTTATATCACTCAGAGGAGAGTGGCAGCTGTAATTCTGCCTGCCCAGCAGCCATTAACAAAGACAATGAAAAAGAAAATGGTTATTTAATTAAAGCAACAGGAAAACTCCCTTTCTTTGGTAGCGGGCAACCAGATAGGCTCCAGCATCATATCTCTCTTCATTCCTTAAATCATTTTCTGGAGAAGGGGTAAGCAATGTTGAACAAAAACAGTTTTACATGCCACAGAGGGGACCAGCTTCCCAGGGACCTGTGTCCTCTCAGTGAATTATCTTGTGGGAGCTCCACAGCACCTACCTTTGCCTATGTGGATCTCTTGGGTGTCCGGTAAAAGGGGAACTCATACCTCAGCCTTTACCCTCTGTAGGAAACCTCTGCTCTTCATGAAGTTTGTAGGAAGTTAATGAGCTCTGAAACTGTGACTACAGTGCAATGTAAAACACAGATTACAGTCAGTTTGTGTGAACAGTAAGGTGCTCTCTTCTGAAAATTCTTTTATTTTGGTACAAAAGAGTGCTGAGATCTTTTTAAAAATATCTCTTCTAAGTTGGGAGTCAATCAGATGTGTCCTTAGAAGCTGGCTCCTCGAGCCTTTGCTGCATAACCTAATATGAGGGTTTGCTGGAGGCATGTATTAATGGCTTTAAAATGAACTTTCAGGAAATGGTGCCTTGGGAGCACCCCTTTAGCCTGTACTTCTGAAACATTTTGAAATTAAATACAGTGAAACAGACAGCTAGAAAAATAGACCATATTAATACTAATAAAAACCCTAATAGACAACAGACTGCAAGGCCATTAAAATTCTAGTCATGGCTGGGAGAGCAAACTGCAAACTTTGGAGACAACAACGGAGAAAAAGCAACTAACAGCAATTTTGAAGAGAATCTGATGTGATTGTAAGAACATCAGCTGGCTCTGCCTTGGTGGTTGTTAATAGACTCTGTTGTGACCCCCTGCACAGCAGAAATATAACATAATGAAAGATAAGGCATATAAATCAGCAATCAACTCTTTCTTCTTCTCGACACATCAGTAACAGCTAAACGAGATGAAGGTCTGGGATGCTCCCCTGAGCCAGTTCTGCACTGCTTAAATTGCACCCTAATCTGCCGCATTTATAATGTAAGCAACTTCAATGGATTAGGTTCTTTGAAATTCAGTGTAATTTTGTAAAACAAAGTAATTACTAAGTCAGCACTCTCCAAAGGGCTATTAAGGCCACAGCTTACTACAGTGACAAAAGCATCTGATTCCATGGAAGTTTGAATCTCTGGATCAGTATCAGTACATCATAAATACTTTTTTCCTTCATTCTGATGGTAAGCACCAACACATTTCTTTGTGATCTAAAATCTCTTTTAATCTATCACTGTTTTCTGTAGAAAATGCTTGTGGCATGGGAAAAAAAATCTGGAATGAATGATGAAAATGCCAATATTTTAGGTGGAAATGGCCATCCTGATACCTTTGTGTATTTTTTACCTCATTATACTTCAGATGCCTCCATATGTGTTCATTACCTAGTCAGCTGATTGATCACCAAAGGATAACTTAACACAGCATTTCGGTAGGACCCTGCCAGTAAGAGACAACAAAAAGAAAATCTAGCTAGAACTTCTGATCTTTGAATATAATACTGTTTGTGAAAATTAATAGCACATGATGGGAAAACAAGTGATATTGCAATAATGCAGCCAGAAAACTCCACTAAGCATCACCAGGGTAAGAAAAACAACCTTCTTGGTTTCATTCACTCTGAGGTAACTGATTAATTATTTATTTTAAGGAAACCAGTTTGAGCTGCCAGTCTGGTTCACATTTTTAACAGATGTGTGGCATCACATATTGGCTAGCTGCCCACCTCTGAGAGTGATTTGTTTCCTGGGAAGTTCCTACTTTGCTAGAGACAGGGGTAGAAACTCAATTCTGAGAGTTTATTATAAAATAAGACAATTCTTACTGATCTTGGATTTAGTGCTCTTCAGAACGTGTGGAGAGGCCCCTTCTGTTATTCACAGGAAAAAAAAACGGCTTGTTAAGTTCCATATGAAGGGAGGGCATGAGAGATGGGAAGGAGTGCTCTCCCGCTGCTGCCAAAGCCATAGCGGGCGGGTGAGGTGCCTGTTCTTGGGTATCAGCTCCCGTTTCCATCCTCACCTGCCTCAGGGCAATGACTTTCCTATGGAAGTGAGCTAGCCAGAAGCTGGAAATTGCAAGGCAAAGGAATGCCTTTTTCAGCGTCTGATATGCTGGGATTCAGACTTTGCTTTGCAAACCGGGATAACAGTGCTCGTTCCCTACGGCAGGTGATGAAAGGAAAGTGAGAGTTCACTGAAAAATCCTGAAGCTCAGCCACTGCCAACGCTGGCACACCTAGCTATCGAGACAGCCATTTAAATGTTAACGCTATGGGGTTCACCTACTTCCATCCCATTTCTCTTTACCCTAATCAGAGTTTGGCACTTAGACAATAAAGTACTTCCAGCTCCAGCTGACGATTCCCTTTTTGAGGGCATCAGGAGAGTTATAAAAGAAATGTTCCCTTGCACAAAGAACTAGAACAAGTAGAGTTCAGATGTGTTGCAATGTCAAAAAGTATGTTCTGCCTCATTCAGCAGCAAGAGAGCTCACGCTTGCCTGTACAGGAAAGCCAGTGCAATTATCTGTTCGAGTAACTCTCCAACTTCGACTCTGGCTTTTCACAAAGGAAAAATAAAAGCACGTAAATCTGATAACAAACTGCAATGTCTGGAAGGAGAGGGGCTCTTTATTTCCCATCAAGATGTTTTTACTGAACCACTGTGAAAATGCACCTTGATGTACTGTGTCAGAGACAGGATTATTTGGGATTTTTTACGAGAAACTGCTCATTAACTGGTTCATAAGCTGCAAAGTGATGAAAGATAGCATGCAAGAAAATAAATTATACAGCAATGATGGTTCAAGTCTTCTGCAGTTAAAACAAACAAACTCCATTCTGCTAAATTATTCCTTCCTAATGACGTTCGTTAGGAAGTGCAATGGATCAGGTTATTTTCTATAGTGAGGGGGAAATCAAGGAGGTCATAGAATCATAGAATGGTTTGGGTTGGAAGGGGCCTTTAAAAGCCATCTGGTCCAACCCCCCTGCAAGGAGCAGGGACATCTCCAACCAGATCAGGTTGCTCAGAGCCTCATCCAGCCTGGCCTGGAATGTTTCCAGGGATGGGGTATCTACCATCTACCAATGAAATGTCACAGTTTAGGAAGACAGGGAAGGACCAGGGCAATCTGCAGGAAATTGCATGGACAACGAGGACAGGGTCTAAACTCCTCACATACTGCCTGTGCATTTCAGCTCCTGGCTTTCTCTCTCAGCAAATGTCTGCTGATTTGAACAGTATTTCCCTGCTCACAGAAGCAGCAGCCAGATTTCCTACCCCACACACATTTGTTCAGCAAAACAGTGCTTGATCCAACTTAGAGCAAGCCAAAAGTTGATTTAACCTGCAGCTGCTTCTAATAACTCCAAGCAGTCAAAGAGCAGAGGTCGCACATAGGTGGTAGGTACTGACAGATGCATTCAAAGGATCCATATGGCATCTTTGCTGGAGAGCCACCACAGTAGCAACTACCAGGGAAAAAAAAAGGGGGGAAAAAAAAAAAAGCTTGTTCATATTTTACTATCATAAACCAACTTGTTTCCAGTTTACTATATTGCTTTAAGTACAAGGTTCAGTCCTTGATTATGCCCATCTTTCTTAGATGTATTTGAAAGATTTCTCTCCCACTTTCTGACCAGTCTATTTTTGTCTTCTTTCTCATTTGCAATAGACCTGTGTAAGATATTGCTCCTGGGAACAGAAATAGCATCCCAGCTCAACATTAGAATCAATACAATTAGAAGATTCTATAAATCTAGTTTTCCCTGAAAAGCAGGTATTGTATTTTGAGTTCTAAATCTGCAAAACCTTCCTGCATTCTGTAAAGCACGTGGAACCACATCTGCAAGTACCTTCCAGGGTACCACGGTTTTGGGGGTAGATAAATGAACATGTGTCAAAAGCAGGAGGAGCACTCACAGCCTTTCATGGGTAATGACGCATCAATCTTCATTCTTCTAATAAATAAAAAAAACCCCTAGCATTATTCTTCAAAATCCCCTAATCTTAATCAATGAAATTAACTACAACACAAACATGATCAAATAATATACAAAATTTGTTACCAACCTATTGGTGATTTCAAACACATTAAAAATAGCACTATGAACCTTCCTCTCCTACATTTTCCTCACTTTCCTTCTTTTTTTCCGACTAGGCTTGGATTTCTTTCCTCATTTTATGTGTTACAGACCTAATGTTCACATTGACATTAGCAGTGACAGCCAGTAATAATGCCATTGTCATTCAATGTTGACTTCCTGCAGTCCCAAGAGTGCTAATAAATGGTTGCCTCATCCAAGCCCAGCAATATCAATGGAAAGGATTCCTGCCATCTTCCGTGGCTCAGTTGTTCACTTTCCCAGTTTAAGGTTGAATTAAGAGGTGACTATTGCAAATAACACAAACATCACCTGGGCTTGCTCAAATGTCAGCTTTTATTTTGGGCTGTGTAGCTCAAGGAGGGAGCCTGGAGGAACTCTGACACAGAAGGCAATCTTCTCTTATACAATCTGCTATACCTCTTATTTCAATAATGGCTCCTCAAGAAAACAACATACTGTCACAGGAGGTTCCCCAGAGGAAAGACGACACACAAAAGAGTAAAACAATGTTCTGCAAATGCATGTACTTAACACAAATGCATGTGTTCTTAATTCCAGTTTTCTTACAGGTAACAAGCTTTTCCAGCCAAACTCTCCCCACCTGACATCAAGTCTTTATCAACAATCAAGCAGTACAAGCCTAACTGGCTAGAAGTTAATGAACAATCCTTGTTTGGCAAAAATAAAGCGAAGCAAAAAAAAAAATCCAAAACTTGAATAAAGTCCAAAAGTGCTCTTGTTACTGAACCTGATGTAAAGATTTGCAGGATCAAAATCTGCCCATAAATTTTCATGCCTGCCTTCCTTTTGTTTCACTTCTGATTCTTCTCACCATAGCTCAGTGATTTCATAAGCCAGCACAGCTTGGCACTGATGCCAAAATTCTCAGATTTATTTGCTCTGGTCTCTGTTCTGCCCCTCTCTGTGCCAGCAGCCCCAGAGTGAAGACAACCTGGGAACTAATTCAAGTTAAATAGACCTAACAAAAAAGCCCAACCCAAACAAAACATTGCCCAAACCCAAGTGCAGTTTTAAGCAGATCAGTTTTCTGCTGGCGGAGAACTAACTCTCACCGTGCCAGAAAAAAGATCTATGGACAGAGATCTAAATTAAGGCACAGTCCATTTTTCCCCTTTGTCTACCACCTGAACGAACATGGTTTGCAAAGTATATATTCTTAACATGCAGCAGGATATCAGCATGTTAGGACGCTGGTTACAGTGGAAAGCTGAGCTTTAGGTACCTGGGTATGGGAAGAATTTTCATCCAGTTCAGTTGGTGCCTGATCAAGCACTGGTAGGTAAATGATGGTTTTCAATGTCAAAAATCACAGTTGTTCAGTAAACTCTATTTCTGGCCTTAAAAACATCGACTGAATAGAAAATAACATCTGGGTCTGTGTAAATTCATCTGGATTTTTTAAAATCTTTTTCATCATCAGCTCTAAGGATCAGGCCAATGTTAACATGTGTATTGTATTTTTCTCACTAGCAGGTCAGTTGGACAGATGTAATGTAAGCATGAGACTGAAGAGAAAATACATTCGTAAACACTAGTGAACCGCGCAGCGTCAGCCTGTGCACCCGGTTCTGCTACAAGTAAAGACACACTTCAACAGAGATCACTGAGCAAGTAAAGAAATAAAACAAAAGCAATCAGAGAGCATCAAACCCTCCAAGATAATTAAACTCAAATTAAGCATTCCATTCTCACTTTGAACCACAGATCAGACAATTTAAGCAATTTTCCACAAGGATTTGACAGTCACATGTGGCAAAGGAAAATAAACTTTCAATTGATTTTGTTTTACTCTAAATGGAATTTTTATTTTATGTGTTGTTGCTCTAGGTGGACCCTGGCCTTGGATCAATCCTTCTTGGCTCACTGCAAAATGTCAGCAAAGGTCTGCCACAGAAGCATTTTTTCTTGCAAATATTTGCTACCTTTCTGGAGTAGAGGAAAGGATAGACTGTGCTAGAGACCTACCATGGCTTTCTGGAAGGAAAATTATTCAACTCCTCTTAAAAGTATGCATTCTGCTTTTCCTTTGGTTTGATACTGAAAATGCCTTTGGTAAAAAATTCAAATGTTTCAAGAAGAAAGGCACAAGAAATAGTAAGAATGTGCAGTTAGCCCAGGTGAAAGCATGTCACTTGACAGTATTTCTGGTAAAGCATCTCTGCCTGGGTATTGCACCAAATCAATCTTCTTTCCCAACCACAGGAATGCCACTTGTGTCTTAGAGGGACCACCCGTGAATGCAAGTCCAGCCCGTTCCCCGCTGATGGATGCCTTTGGATAAAAGAGAGGGAGAGTGTTTTTCTCGATAATTTTCACTGAGAGTCTGTATCCAAAGAGGAATCAAGTACCTCAGTACCTCTCCAGCCCCACATCAATGACCGATGATCCTTGGGAAGGATCAGCCACTGCTGGGATCCTCTTGACTTGCGGTGTGAGCTGCCGGGTCTGCACAAGAGAGATGACAGCTGGAGGCTGTAAGCAGTGATGGTCCAAGCCAAGTGAGTTACTGCGGCTCATCTCCGCAAGGCAGGGCTCTGTGACATTGTCCTTTTTGTGGGCTGCCATGGTTGCAAGGTGCAGTGGCATCTGGAGACACCACAGATTTGGTTATTCCAATCCAGCTCTTCATTTGGGTTAAGAAAGGATGTCATTTCACTGGGGCTTTATGTGGACATCACTCCAACATAGCCACTTCTGTTCCTCCTTGCTGCCTGTGTCCAGGGGCATTCCAGTATCTGAATACATAGAGTTCCTTTAAGCCTCCCCCCAATACATTTAAAAGGCACAGAAAAGCCTGGCCTGGTCTTAATTTTGGGACAAATACATGAAGAAAAGGACAGGTTACTCAAGGGCACCAAGGGGACAGCAGAGCAGAGCTGCAGAGCAGCTCTAGCGGTGATAGGTCCCTCCCACTCCTTATCTTTCACAGCTGGCAGAGGAGCTATAAGTCTAATTTTGCTACCTTTTCCCTTCCTGTAGAACAACACTTATGTGTTTCAATTATGCTAAATGTAGGTACACTTTCATTTTACTAAATGTGCCAAAAATATAGATCATACATCATTAATAGTGTCTGGCTTTCAGCTGAGTCATTACATGTTTATGGAGAAATACATATTTATGCAACCATTTAGTTCAGTTTTATGGACAATATATTCCAAAAGGATGCATTGCCTTCAGCACAAAGGATTTTCTATATCATTTGGTCCATATACAGTTTATCTCATTATGCAAAATTAAGCACCTTTTGTTCAGTCAGAAAGACACAATAAATTAAACTAGCAAATTAATTTCTTGTATTAATTTCTCTTAGTCATTTTGTAACATCTTTTATCCCGGGATCTCAAAATACAGACAATATCTGATTAGAAGCTATAATTTCATAACAAGCATGAGTTCATACACTACATATAAACAGCATGTCCACCTCTGCAGTGGGGTATGCTAGATTTTTTAAGTTCACAGCAGATTATAAAAGTATAGGACAGGAGGTTAGAGAAAGTCAACATAGAAAATCGAGAAACAAAATTCAGGCGGTTGCTAGAGTTTAAGTGTGTCTAGAGTGCAATTCTCTTTAAAAAAAATACCAAAAGCATCTTAATGAGGACAGGTAATTAGAGTCTCTTTTTTATGCGTCCTTTAAAATATAATTTGTCCGATAGGACTAGAGATCCTCTTCACACTATTTTATGTGGTCCTTACCGTACTGTTTATGAAAATAGCACGACTGTTACTACACATTTATCCCAGGGACTCCTGCCTGCGGATGTGCCATTCTCATTTTTAAAACATGGAAAATCAAGTGGGAATCCTGGCTTGTACTGGAAACAGAGCCTGAGCCAAAAGATGAGCCCATCTAGAAATCGCGAGTTTCCTCACCTAAGGATATAAAGCTCTTCACTTAGGCTGTGACCTGTAGCAGAAATGCAAGGGGAGGATAAATCACCTGCATCCCCCATTTTCTGTGCTCAGCAATGAATTGGCTCAGAACTGCACTGCTCCTTTTGCTTGGAGGTGGCTTTCCAGAAGCTTTAGAGACCACCCGCTACAGGTGGGTATCTGTGCCCTAATGTTTAGAAGCTGGAATAATTTAATTTTTAAAAATAAGCAAACAAATAAACCACCTTTATTTTAAAAATAAGCAAACAAATAAACCACCTTCCGCAAGCCTCAGAGCCTGCCTCTCTCCATCACCCAGACAGAGCAGCTGTATGGCTGTGCTGCACCGTGCCAACGCAGCCACCTTCGGCGAGATGCGGCGGGAGCTGAAGGCAGAGGTCAGGGCTCACCCACAGGCTTTGCTTTCTCAAATCGACACGAGGCAGGAGAAACCTGTGCAAATCCAGTTGTTTGCCAGCTACATCTACCATCCCCTCTCTCCCAGTGCACAACCCGCTAGGAAGGGGCTTGACTGCGCCACTGAAACAACTCCAGGTCGGCAGCAACTGGGAAGGGTGGGCTCGTGCTGCTGTGCCCCTCGATCCCGCACACACGGTGCAGAAACGGCACCAGTAGCGCATGGAAAAGCTTTTTTTCCCTACACATCCATTGCTTATACAAAGGGAACTTATAGTTCTGCAAAACATTTACACTTCCCTTGTGTTTCTATAAGGTTTAGCCGTCGAGATGGCTTTTAGAATTACCCAGCGTTTCACTGTCTTTCTACTGATAGGGACGCGAGGGGAGACATCGAGCGTACAGACTTGATATGGAGGAAACGGTGGAAGGCGCTCCAAGACAGACAAAGGAAAAAAAAAAAAAAAAGCAGGAGCTATTGTGACGTTATTAGCTATAAATCCCCGTTCAGCGGGAGAGGAGCGCCAGGCAGGGAACAGAGCGGAGCCCCGTTCCCGTTCCCACGGCAAGGCTGGCACCCGGTGGCCGAGGCCGAGATGGCTCCTGCGCAAACCCAGCCCTGGCTGCTGGGGGATGGAGACTGGCCCGGACGGGGGAAGAAGGAGCCAAACACACTCTGAGCCTTTATGGGTTATTCCTTTCTACATTTTCGCACGTTCCTATGGCTGTAAGAGCTGGAATTAATTTCACCAGATAGACTGGAACTTTTTACAGACGGCTTAGAGTAAGATGAGCACCTCACACCTTTTATTTCTAAGATTTCCAGAGTAATTAAAAGACAGATAGCTGGGAAAATACTCATATACAAACCCAACCATCCTGAATGCCTCAGCACCTAATTCCCTTTTTTAGGCTCGTCAAGAAGCAGAACAATGCATAGGCTAAATGTGTTCAGAAAACCACCACAATAAACTTTTTCCTGGCAAGCTTATTTGCTGGCATTTGTAAATTTACTGGGAAAGTGCAGTGCAATCAATACAGCTGAGGTCCAAGTCCTAATCAGAGCCTTCTGTTCAAAACCAGCTTTTCTTTAAACACTATGTGGCTAGTGGTAATGATAGAATATTCCTAAAAATAAGAAAATGGTTCATTAGTGCTCATGGAAACAGGAGATCAATCTGCCCTTGTGAAAGTTAATGAATACACAGAAATATCACATCATGACCCCTGATCTCAATGCCTGAGGCAGCAGTATTATTATGCACTCGCCAGAATTGCTCAGCAACAGGACTCAGATACAACTCTTATTGCATTAATTTTAGCTATGTGATTATTTAAATTAACAGCATTCTGGCTGCAAGTCATAAACTTCAAGAGATGTTCATCTGCTTAAATATTAATGATGCTTTTCTGCTGTAAGGTGTAAGAAGGGAAAGTAGAACTAAATACTGACAAATTTAAGAATAAATATTAACAACAACACAAGCATGAAAAATAAAGCTGTTTTGCTCAGACAAATGCCGAAACGACTCACTTAAACTGCTACCCTCCCTCCTCAAGAAAGCAAAAACTGCTCTGTTAAATCTTGGTCAAACAAAAAGTTTAAGATCTCCTTGATTAAAAAACAAAAACACTACAAGAAGTTTTGAAGTATGACGAAAATACCTTGGGGTCTTGAGCAACTTTTAGGCAAGTCCTTGTGTGACTCCATCTCCCTCTATAAAATGGAAATGGAGAGGACATCAGCCATTCCATTCCTCTCAGCAGCACAATGATTTACAGTAGTTACGTTGCCCTCTATGGTATTTTAGATAATGGCATTTGCATTCTGTTACCTGTAATAAGAACATTTAAGGAAAAGAAATGTATTTTGAAGTCTTGATATTACAGGTTGGGTTTTTTTCCCCTAATGTACTTGATTCCAAGATTAGCCTTTTAAGAGCATTACCTGCCAAGTTCTGGTGCAGTCTGGACCGTCTCCACCTACCCACTGTGCTATTACCAGCTTGCTGGTTCATTCCAGCTCAAAAGATGGAAGAACTTTTCTTAGCATGGATTCGAAAAGTGGGGTAAGCAGCTCTATGCTTTCTCTTCTGATCCATTCTTCTTTTACCCCTAAAACATATTCTTCCATCTCCACAATTACGACTTGCAGGTTAGCCACTGGTCTTTTGTGGGATGAAAGGGACCAGAGGGTACGGCATTTCTGTCTGGTCTTTGAGGAGCAGCCGTCTGAGATACCGCACAGCATTACTTAGAGCCGTATGAACGGGAGAGGTTACACAAAGCCAAAGATCTGCGCGTTTGGATGACTTTGCAGAACACTTTTGTGCCTTTGAAAAAGTTATCTAGGAAGATCTGTGGACATTTGAAAAAGAACAAGGTTGAACAATATAAAAGGCCATGCTGGAATTTGGTGGAGCAGTTGAAACTAGACCGTAAAATTGTTATCATCCTTTTTACATACAGGACAAGCTCAAAAAAAACCCTTGTGAAGCTTCGCTAATGGGGAGGAGCTGTGTGTAGGGCAGAGACTGGACAAAAGTAGTTCTCAAGGACTTGTCACACGCTGATCCTTGAATCTTGTGGTAACCCTGAGCCCCACAAAATCGATTTGCAGCACATTTTCTGAGGTATATCTCTTCAGACAGAGTGTAGCTCAGGCACCAGAAGGATTTCTGCTCCAATTCTGCATCTGTTTTCACCAGTGCATCAGGTACCATCAACACCCAACTGCTAGATACAATAGCATCATCATATCAGTGTTGTACACACACAGTCTGCTGTACAGTCTAAACACCCCAGCTCCAAACCCAGTGAAGACCTTTCCCTTGCCATAAAGCCAGTAACTATATGAGTAGCAAACCCTCTCACTTTCTTCAGCTAATGACCTTGCTAAGTGAGTCAGCAATGACACAAAGACTAAGTGACTTAATCTATTGGTACCACAAATTAAAACACACCAATTTATTGATATTGTGTTATGCACACACAGTAATTCAAAGCAAAGTTACTTTTAGGACTTTTTTTCCATCCTTTGCACACAGTTTCGCTAGAAAAAATAATATCAGAGCTAGTTGATTTAATGACACTTCATTTAAAAGCCAAGGTCAGAGTGGCTTTTTTTTGTCGTCTTTGTAATTGGATTGTTCAACCACAGATAGTCTTAGTACATCATTCATTGCATGAATGAAAGGTGAATAAAAGCAGTTACTGAACTGTCATATCCATGATAAAACAACAGCTGCTGTCAGCTCCAAAGGGAATACATTAGCAGAAGTCAACCTGAAAGATAAAGACCTATTAGTCACAACATGCCTTTCAATCACTTATTTATGTTAGCAGTTCAGCTTTGAAATAAAGTGATCATAATCCTTGTTTACAGTAAGTTAAGCTTATTTTTGCACAATGGTGTATCTTAAACAACGACGGCATATTGATTTTTTTCTTTCAGAAACACATTTACCTTCACCACAGTCAACCACTTGTTTCCCCAAAAGCCTCCCTCACCTCCAGCAGTGTCATACAACCCTTTTGGACGTAGAAACCCAACATCTTACACTTCCTCAGTGTTTTACTTCACAATTGAAAATGTGTTTATTAAATTGATATACAGATCCTAAGCCCAAACCAGTTTAAAAAGATCTTACTGGAGTGACCGGTTGCTTCAGGACACTGTAACAAGCAGGCAGGCTGAATTGACTTGGAAACATCTGCTCCTTCCTTATTCCTGGAGAGAAAGCCTGTTTAATAAAGGAAGGTAAAAGACATCATACAGCATACAGTGCAATTCAAGTGCTGAACCATCCCAACGTGTCAGCACTGTAACAGGGCACAGCTATTTGAAGAGGCTGAACATATTTAGCTTAGGATCGGCCACCACACAGGACTCCAGATGAGACCTTGCCAGCTTTAAGCACAGCAGAATTACTTCAGCTGTCTTAAAAGCTAAATGCTTTTACATTCCCTTATGACATTCAGTTGTTTTGTAGCAACACAGCCTTGTTGCCTTATGTTCCACTCGTAATCTCCCATAACCCTTACATCCCTTTCTAATAGGCTGCTGTCTTGGTTCCCTTCCCATTATGTATTTGTGTAGTCAATTAGCCTCTCTTGGAAGCACTTGTCCCTATTGAATATCTACAATTTGTCCAAATCATTTTGCATTCTAATCTTGTATTCCGGTGTCCTTCCTTCTCGTTTTATAGATCTGCAGTTTTAATAAGCACACTCCCTACTGCTCCGTCCAACAAGTGATTAACTAAGACTGGAACCAGACAGAGAACTGCATACCACTCTGGCTATCCTCCTCCTTCTCCTCCTCCAGCACTGAGCACTGACAGCATCTCTCAGTACCGCTCACTGAAACGATGAGCAGAGTTTTGAAATCTACTTCTAGTCATCATGTAGGTCATCACCAACATCATGTCCTCCCAGTTTGCTTTGAAATTTCGTGTTTAGAATTAAAAGCCAAGCTTAAGATATTTGCTACTTTTACTTAAACCATAAGACCATTACCTCTGCCATATGAGAAAATTAGTCTGTGCTAATGCATTCCCTACAAACATGAACAAATGTAGTTCATTCTCTACAAGCCTATTCTGGCCATTGCATTCTTTTACTTTTCTTCCAGGATATCTGCTGAAAAAGTAGCTGCTAACATTACACATGCCTAGAAAAATGCAATTATCATTAGAATTTTATTGCATAAATTGTTAATTAAAAATATGCAGAGACCATATTCCCCACTGGTGCAATCAGAATAAGACCCAGTCCTTAAGGTTCTGAAGTGAGCAGGAATTACATGGTTAGAGACGATCAGCTGACTTGTAACCTGACAAGCCACTCTTACTCAGAGCTTGTTAACAAAACGGTTTCATAGAATCATAGAATGGTTAGAGTTGGAAGGGACCTTCAAAGGTCATCTAGTCCAACCCCCCTGCAAGGAGCAGGGACATCCCTGACTAGGTCAGGTTGCTCAGAGCCTCATCCAGCCTGGCCTTGAACATTTCCAGGGATGGGGCCTCCACCGCCTCTCTGGGCAACCTGTTCCAGTGTTCTATAACTCGCATCGTAAAAAATTTTTTCCTCATTTCCAATCTAAATCTACCCCCCACTATTTTAAAACCATTACCCCTCATCCTATTGCAACAGGCCCTACTAAACAGCCTCTCCCCATCTTTCTTGTAGGCCCCCTTGAGGTACTGGAAGACCACTATCAGGTCTCCCCGGAGCCTCCTCTTCTCCAGGCTGAACAGCCCCAACTCTCTCAGCCTGTCCTCATAAGAGAGGTGCTCCAGCCCTTTTATCATCTTCGTGGCCTCCTCTGGACCTTCTCCAACTGGTCCATGTCCTTCTTGTGTTGGGGGCTCCAGAACTGGACACAGTACTGCAGGTGGGGTCTCACCAGGGCAGAGTAGAGGGGGAGAATCACCTCCCTCGACCTGCTGGCCACACTGCTCTTGATGCAACCCAGGATGCGGTTGGCCTTCTGGGCTGCAAGCGCTCATTGCCGTCTCATGTTGAGCTTCTCATCCACCAGCACTCCCAAGTCCTTCTCCTCAGGGCTGCTCTCAATCCACCCTCCGCCCAGCCTGTATTTGTGCCTGGGATTGCCATGACCCAGGCAACTACACCTCGCTAAGCATTCAGGATAATCACAGCTTTCTGCCTACAGCTATTATACATTTCTGACCATTTGGCATAGCACGCAGTAGTCAACTATGCTATTCTTGAAAAGTCTGCTTGCTTTTAAGATTCTGGTGCTAATCTATGCAAGTAGTGCCTAACACGGATGCTGTCATAAAACACAAAAATCTGCTTTCTGCCACAAAATGGTCTGTGGCATTGCGAGATCCCTGTTGAATCTACTCCTCTGCTTCACCAGGACACTCAACAACTGGTTGTGTGGCTTTAGGTGCAGAGGGGGGACCCACAGCAGGCCCCTGTCCCCCTCCATCCTTCCCTCTAGTGCTCTAGTGGCTCCACAACAGTTTTGCTCATTATGCTGATAGCGATGACAAAAAGTGCTGTACCACAAATTAAGTGAGGTTGGTTTTTTTTATTATTTTAAACATTCACAGAGATGGAAATAAATACAGGAAATAGAAGATAGAGAGGATGCTTTAAAAGAAATCAATCAAGTCTTCATCAAGCTTCAAACAGGAAAAATTGTATCCAACAGCTGCTTATAACTGGCCACCATTTCAAAGGTCAAGGATTAGGCTGAACAACAATGTAAATAACTGAAGAGAAGCATTACAACAAACAAGAATGACACAGCTGACATCAGTGAACACACAGCTGCAAGAGACAAAATGGAACCACACTACAACAGGGAAATCTCATATATTTACAACATACCTATCATACAAAAACATCTGGAAATATGTAGGGACTGATTTCATCTCTGTCAAGCTGTAAGATATAAAAGAAAGACTGGAGGGCTTGTTGGTTTTGTTCCCCTCCCCAATATCTACAGAATAGTGTTAACTTTTGTCAAAGTTTAAAAAAACCTTTGTATTGCAAGAATTTTCCATTCAACCTGAACTCTTCCATGTTTCCATCCTTGCTTATCATCACTGTCATCCACCGGGGCAGTTTGTCAGAAGACAAAGAGTCTGTAAAGTTCCTTACAGTCCTTTATCGATGATCTGACCTGTAGGTTGGAAAAGTGTCCGTGCGATGAAGCTTCACAGGGCTAGAAACATCTTCACCATGTCAGATGCAAAAAAAACCAGAACAACGCTCAGTCAGACATAGGTACCTTGTTCTGCATTTTATAAAGGACTACGTGAATTACAGATTGCAGCCTTTTAATTATACCCATCCCTGCTTAATCTGCTGCTCCATCTCAGAAACAACTTCACTCAGATTTTCTTTCCCAGTTCCTTCAGAATAGAGAGTTGTACAAAAAAATAAAAAAATAACTCATTTTTTTTAAAGTTCTGACTTTGCATTTTAAATTTAAAATGCACTTTAGCTCACAATGCTAGCATCAGTTCTTTTCTGTTCATTAGAAAAGGGGAAAAGAGTAGATCCAGAAACCATAAATTCTAACTATGGTGGAAGAAAGGTTGTGCATAGAAGATTTCAGGTGCCTGTACCACTGAGTAAGTGAAATACTGCTTCAGACGTATGGAATTGTAGAACTCAGTATAACAATTATTTAGTATTTTCTTCTCCAGTAATAATTGAAGCATTTCAAGATTTTGGCAACCTAATCTCATTAGAGGTGCCCAGGGTACCACTGAAGTAGCAGCCCTGACTGATGAACAAGACAAGGACTTCCGTGTCTTTCCCAATTACAACGCTGGCTGTATGGCTGGCTATTTTACAAAGACTTTTATGCCTGTCTCACAACAACAATCTCCCAGGATCCTTTTTTTTTTTTTCCAGTTTAACAAGCAAGCTATTTTTCAAAACGCACAACAAATGGTTTGTACCCATACGATCTATTTATCTTGTGGCAACCCGGTGCAGAATTACTGTTTTAATAAAGGGCTGCACAGCAAGGCGCAGCAAGCCCCGATTGTGTCCGAGTGCCGCAAGCAGCCTTGTTCTCGCATGCCACGGGCTGCCACCAGCAGGTCAGCTTCCCATGCCCTAATTTATTGAACAAATTTGAACAGGCATGTTAAGTGCTGCTTTTATTGTTCATTCCTCCTCTGAAACATTTGCTGCGTTTAGCTGGGGCTTTTCATGTGCTGCCTGCCCCCTCTAGTGTTGACAAAAGGAAAAATACCAGCTTTTATCTGCTGAAAAATTTGCTGAGCATCAGATTGGAACACAGCTCTATACGTCAGGGCTGCCAGCAGGTGTAATTTTTAATCACAGCGTGTGATAGTCCATGTTCTGGAGGTGCTAACCTCTACAATCACCACCTTTATTAAAAGAAGTAAAATAGATTATCTATCATTCATTATTCCTTAAGAAACTCCTAGTATCTGAGAGTAGGACAAAAAAAAAAAAAAGACACAAAAAAAAGGACTCAAAGTTTTCCAGATTAGGATGTTTTAAAATATCTGCCTAGTGATTTCTGAATGCTTGATGTTGGTAAATGATATCCCCATGTCAGTACTGGAAAGCCCTCCAGATACAACCCAGATCCCAATGGCCAAGCGGGGCTTCGCTTTCTAACGCCCCTATGGTGAAGGGAAACTGCCTCAGTCCATCTTTAACATCTAAATGTTTAATTAAGCTCAGTCTTTATTCCATATCTTGTGAAAATAAAGTTATGGCAGGTATTGGCTCCTTGCCTTCAATACTGCATACTGTCCCACCTCTATTAAGTGTTTACGCTGTTTTCTGCTGGCTTTTCTGAGTAACACCCCGACCCTGACTTCGCAACTCATCAATACTGACTTCTGTAAAAGCACTGACTCAGCCAATCCATATAGCTTAGAGTGGAGGAGTCTGTTTTGAACTACAAATGGGCTTTTTTTTTTTTTTTTAAAACTCTGAAAACATGCATGACTACAAGATGCTGACTTTGGACCAGCTCCTCAGAGGTGCAGCTCCTACTCCAGAGATGCCTCTGGGAAGACCAGCCCAAGGCCACAACAGCACATGTCAGGCACTGCAGTTTTCCCTCTTCTCAGGAGATGGATGCTCAGTTTTCAAACAGGCTCTGAAATACACGGGCAGAGACGGCTCCTGTTAGTCATCTGTGCCGCAGGTGTGGTGCACTCCACCCTGACCCATCTGCTCAATAACCACTACCTGTCCCTGGCCTTTTCCTTTCACTTTCCCCAGTTCAGCTGTTTTCAAGGATGCGGTTGTTCTGGTTGAATGTTAGCAAGTACACAAAATGAGTAACGATGACCGCATCATTGTTAGCATGAGGCAGACATCCAAAGGAAAGGGGAGCCAAATGATTGTAAGTCTTGTAAAAAATCAGGTGCCATTAAAATGAGTTTGGTAGCAGGAAGGAAGGAGCAACCTTAGTAACTGGTCATCTTGTGACAGTAACTTCTCCTTGTTTACCTAAAAATGGTCACAAAACTTGTCAAATCAAGGATCCCTCTCCAATGGGAAGAAGAGTACCTCCTGATGACAACCCCTCTGCCAAGCTGTCCATCTTAAGGTGGCATGCATCCTTCTCCTCATCAATCAGACAGCAGTGGCAACTGTCTTAGATCAAACATCAGCTTTCAGTGAGACGGACAGTGTCGTTACCCGATTCGTGCATTGACCCTTTCCACGCCAGCCCCTTACCTTGCAGACCGTAGAGCTGGCCCGTGCTGTGCTGTCGGGTGATGTGCTGCCAGTAGGCACTGCGGGGCAAGGGCACCATGGTGCTGAGGGACACGGCTCGCTCGCTCATTTTCATCTGAAGCTGCAAAGCAGTAAACCGACTTGAAGAAGACAGTCATGTTTATGCCAAATCCTCTGAGAACAGCATGACCACTGGCTGCAGGGACTTCTAATGATGTTGCCAGCACAGCCTCTCCCTCCCTCCCTCTGCCCACCCTACACGAGTTGCGGGGTCAGTCTCGGCGGGCACACACCACTCGGGTTAGGAGGCCACGCTGCTGTCGCACACCAAAAGCTCACCTTGCTGCTCCCCTGGTCCTGGGCAAGCACTGCCTCCCCTGAGGGGAATTTTAACTCAAGCAGCTGAAACAGAAACCAGGGATCAGTGGAAGATAGGAAAGCATCAGTATGCTCCCCTCCTAGCAGCAAAGCCATCCGAGGGTCTTCCCAGCTACCCAAGCAACTTCCCAAAGCTAAATACAGCCTCAGCACATCAAGAATCTGACTGGAGATGTTCACATGGGTGAGGACAAGTTGTTCTCGTTAGTTTTGAAGCATTTTCTACTCATCTCCCATGTCCTACAGCAGAGGAACGTGCCAGCTGGATGGCACAGGAGTTCAACACAGGACATAGTTGCATCCTTCAGCTAAATTCCCTGGATGAACAGCACGCCCAGGGAGGCTGAGAGAAGAGCACACCGGCTGCAGTGCATTGCTGGAAGCCCCGTCTTACACTTACCCCTCCATGTAGGCCATCAGCTACGTTTTCTTACAAAATCACAGCTCCTTGTTAGTCATACTACACTTAACACAAAAATAAATGAGAACTGACTGCTTTAAGGCATTTTTTTCCATTAATTTTATAAGACATATGTGCAAGCTGATAAAAATAATTAGATTTTATCACGAGCTTCACAGTACAGCTAAAATTCTCCTCCCAAAGCTCAGGAAAACATCAGTTCAAACATACCAAGACTGCACTTGACAGTTCTAATTTATAAAGATAGCATTTTAGAAAAGAGTAAGCTTTTGCATTTTAGTTTCACAAAACCTGAGGTGAAAGAATCTTTCACAGGAACATCAGCACGTTTTGGAACAAAACCAAACAGGTGAAGCAAGCACAGAAAAGAGGTGAGGGCTGGCTGTCTCTGAAGAGAGCCACTTCCAAATTATTTAGAGGTGCAATCTACCTTCAACCCCCTCTCTGTACGGTGGACACTGTGCCTGTGATGAGAAGGTAAAACAAAACAAAAGCAAACACAGATCAACTCCTGCTCTTAAAACACCCACCTCCACATCAGCTGGATGTGAGTCACCGCACCAGGCACGGTTCCACCTACATCACACGGCGTATTTATTACAGCTCGCTCACTAAAGCCCCGGCACCCTCTGCAGTGTCACCACACACATCTCAGTGCCATGGAAACAAACAATGACGGGTCTTTTACTGGGAATAAAAATCAGCAGAGCATTGTGACAATGGCATTTTCTGGCTGGAGATACTTTTTTTTGGTGGTTCTGCTTACTGGCGAGTTGGACAGCAAGCTAAGGGAGTTGCAGCAACTCTTTGGCTGTTAGAAGCAATGCAAAAAATCAACAGGCTGTCTTGGGAGACAAAAAGAGACCCAGCTAGAGAAAGAGTAGAGTAGAGTAGAGCAGAGTAGACAAAGCCACAGAAAAGGGCCAGAAGGGATGCCCCTACTGAACTCAATCAGCAGGGGGAAAAAAAAAAAATTAAAAAAACCCACAGCTGGAGATAAGAATTAGCATGTTATGTCCTGAATACACAGCATTTCATCAAAAGACCTCGAACTGTGAGCAAAGGCAGCTTTAATGATGATTGATTTCACTCTCACAATTAACCTACTGTATCTCTGTGGTAACCAGAAGAGTACGAATAACTTGGTAATGACCTGGCTTGATGCCGTAGAAGCACCCAGCACTGTAAGCAGGTTGAAAACAGGCAGAATCGGTATGCTGGAACACGCATGAGCAGCACGCCGGGCAGGATGTGCAACTCCACAGATCATTAATACGACAAATAATTGGTTAACTAGAGGGCACCTAATTCACAGCCTCTCACCCTCTTCTGCCCACAGGAGGGGGAGAATGTTGAAAGCTGAAAGGAGATCAGGAACCCCAGAGCAGTTAAAACGCAGCTCCCTGCACACATGGCAGGGATCAAGTTAGGTTAAGTCACGCCAAAACCAAAGAAGCAGCAAGGATGCGAGATGCAGTGACAGACAACACACAGCCACCCCGCAGCTCCAGTGGCTACGAGAGATCCACAGAGGGAGGGGATGGAGGAGCAGCACTCACAGCCGTTGGCAGGCAGAGCCGAGAGCAGCCGGAGAGCGGCCGGGCCACCTCTTGTCCCCGAGATGAGAGATGCACAGAGCTACACTAAGGCAGTTTGCTGGGCTAACGCACAGCTCTGGGTGTGACTGGTTCCCAGAAGTCCTGAGGCTTCACGAAGGAAAGATTAAATATTTTCTTTCTTGATCCCTCCTTAAAAATCAGCATAGCTTGCATTAGAGGCAAAACCACTGCCTGCTAAAAAAAAAAAAAAAACAGCCAAACAAAAAAACACCCATTCAAACCACAGAAACAAACAAAAAAAACCCCACATCATCCACGTACCAACATTCTCCCAAGTTAGCTGTGAAGATAACTCCAGAAGGGAAGAAGAGAAAGATGATTTCAGATACATTCAGTTTGGTTCGTTTCCTCAGGATGGGCAATGCAATTTTCAAAGATTTTGCAGAACAACTTGCACTAGGTAAACTTTCATCTTGGGATCCCCAATTGGAGAAGATTGAAGTCACTCTGTTTTTGAGGAGATTTTTTGTTCTACTGAATCACATTCATGTAATCAATCAAAATCAATTAGAATGATAATTGCTTAAGAAACATTCACTAAATTCAATTACAGCAGAACTACAGAATGGTAAACTAATAAAACCAACTTCAGAAATTAAAGGGCACTAACATACTGTTCCTGTTTTGACTACTATCCATCTTACACTAATATTCAATATTCTTCTCAGTTTTCCAAAGCTCCATTTCCACTCTTAATTATGAAACTCTGTGGAAATGGTCAGAGACAATGGCTGGCTCCAGCCTGGGTGGATGCACTCGCACATCGGATGGATCCACTGCAAAGCGCACGCTTGAGGTGCTGAGGGGAGGAAGAGTCAGGGAGGGCTGCCGGTAAACTGGCTGATAGCATCTCTCTACGAAGCACTAACCTTTAGCTGCCAAAACTGGGAAGTTCGCTGTTATTACTTTAGTGAGATGCCAAGTTTTAATTTCTTTTTTAAAGCAACCTGAACCGAGAGCAGTCATAAATGACAGCAGCCAAGTCACAGCACTGCTCCCACCAGGTCTCATGGCAACGAAGTACTCATGAAGATGAGTTACCAAATGACCAGAATGGCTTCATGCATCGCTAAGCAAAGCCATCTCTTCCCTTTAAAAGAGAAAAGGGAGAGATCTTTGAATTCGCTGAAAAGGAAAATAAATGAAACCCACTTGTGAAAGTGTCACAGGCTCTGGTCAGCATACACTCAGACCTTGCGAGAAAGTAACAGCATATTAACAGAAAGTGTCAGAGTGAGGTTCCCAGCTGAGGAACCAGTGTCGCACCAGTTTTCCACATGCATTTCAAGAGGCAGAGCCAGTTATAGTCACAAACTGAACCAGCATACTGTAATATAAAGAGAGCGAATGCTAGGGAGGTGACAGACACATTATAGCCCACATTCTCAACAGTACTTGGCAGCTTTATTTCACTCTGTCAGCGTGGGACATTCAACTCTCTTTTTTTTTTTTTTTTGCACAGGCTCCAGGAGCCCTCAGGTAGCTTAATATCATCTTCACCTCGGTCCCAGACAACCACATCACTGACGCAGCAGTGGTCAGGATTACAGAAGCAAACAGAAGAGATTCAGTGTAGACTTAATTTCTCACCATCAGTATCTCCTACTTTCTACTTTCATTTACCCTTTCTGTAAACAACAGCTCAAGCTTCACTAACACAAAAATTCACAGAAGGTAAATAATTCTTCGAGACAGAAACTATATAGACAGTAGAGCATAAAGTGTAAGTATCTAAAATTAACTCCTTGTTGAAGTGTTGAAAAGCAGAAGAAAAATACAGGGGAAATCAATCAATCTGAACAAAGATGTACTTTACAAATATTTTATAATCAGCAAAATAAGCCACCTGAGTTCTACACTGATACAACAATTCTCTGCCTAAACTTTTAAATCTGACTGTCCTTGAACCCCAGAGAAGCCATCAAGTTTTACTGACTATTTCAGAACCAGACAACGTTTCTACGACAGACTTGGGAAACTCGTATTCAGGGGGGGCGTATGGACTCATCTGAAACAATTATATTCTGCTACTAAACTACAAGACTTTCAATGCACCGGGAATACGTTCTTATTCCCCACTTAGCGCTCTAGGGTCTATAAAATTGGATTTAGGAGTTGTGGTTGGACACAGTGCTCATGAAAAAGCTTTTAGAGGTTGTGCAGCTGCTCTCTATTGAAATCTATAGCAACTGTGCATCTGTTCAGTCTACTGGCACTTATAAGATGGAAATTTTACAGCACAGCATCAGACATCATCTATTAAAGATGCTATTACATAAATACAAAACCACCAAATATGAAATTGTCTGTAAGCCTATTTGCTGTTGTTATGGAACTTATCCCTGTTTTTTGAAAATGAAGTTGTGCTCTCAACAGGTCACTCAATTGCTTCTGATTCTGGTTAGCTAGTTATGCTGACTTAGCTTAGGTTCATTTTAATCTGCTTAATTTAGTTACTGTTGAGTACTTGTATCATCTACCCATCTGTCTCAACTTAGATAATTTGGGATATTTTTGAACAAATCTCCCTTCGCTAACTAGAATAAAAGTTAAAACCAGCAAAGATTGTGTTAGACGATATTTTACCGGGCAAGGGAAAAGTACCAGTGCTGCTGGCTGCAGAGTTCACCTGCTAGTTCTAGTGTTTTTGAAAGAAAGCAAGCGAAGTGTAAAGCTCTTCCTAGTGAGCCTGGAAGTGCTGGGAAAAGCATGTGGTCTAAATGGACACAGGGCAGAGCCTGTCACAAGAAAGGCTCTAAGTCAGTACTTCATCCTCACAGACACAGCTCTCTCCCACAGGCAGAATTCCTACATAGTAACAACACCAGGCAGAATTTAGGAGAGTAGCATCAACTGAAAACTCGTATATCACACTATATATAGTGGGAAATATATACATACATATGTATTTTAAAAACCCACTAACTAGCCTCTTTCCAGTTGAAAGTAAAGACACTGTATGACCCACAACACCTAGAAATAGACTTGAATTTTCCTCACTTTACCATTTCAGTTATCCCACTTGCTCTACCAACAACAGAATTACCTATTTGCCTGCGTGCTCAGCTGAAGCAATCAGTTATCCAGCCCACAAGATTCGTCAGGACACTTGGAAAGAGTTTCCTATTGCTCCTACTCTCTTCATTTGCTCCTCATCATTGGACTGTTATTAAGAGAAATAACTTTCCTATCATTAATTTGGCTTTCATTCTTGTCTCAAGTCCAAGAAAGTGGAAGGATAAAAGAAATACAAGTACTTAAGACAATTTGTTCCCTTCTCCATTTCCTCAACATCCACTGTCAACTTTTTTAAGTTTCCACAAGTAGTAATGGTATTTTTTGTTCCAACCCAGCTGGGTCATCCAGTTAATACCGGGATAATTCACCGCTACAACTTATACTTGAAACCAAGATGTTAGTAGAATTACTGAAAGGATTAGACATGGATGGGGATAATGGTGATAACAGCAGTGCTTATGTTTACAATAAGAGAAAGACCTCTTACAATAAAAAAAATCTTGTTGCAGATTACTTAAACCAATTACTAGTGCCTGGAATAGAGATGGTTTTCATAGCCAAGCTCTTCCACAGTTGTCCATTCTGGGTATTTTATACATTCCAGAAAGCCTGTGGTCTTCAGGATACTAATTTTGCTGTCAAAGTCAATCTGTAGTCTTGGGGTGTAGACACCAATTGTGATATGGGATAAACAGAACATTTCACTCCACAAGTTTCATGACCAAAAAAAAAAAAAAATTAAAGTTAATAAGATCCTGAAACACATTAGGTCCAAGTGCCATAAAACTGCCTTCCTTAGACACAATGCTTTTGGAGATGCTACACTATCTGTTCTCAATCCGTACCCTAGTTTTGCATCTTACACGCCTATATTTCCTACCAGTCATGCGTGCCACAAAACACGTTTTAGATACAAATAGCACTTGTAGAAAACAGACAGCCACTGAGAGATCGACAAACATCTAGTCCTCCCCCATAGTTTAATCTGAACCACATGGCTCTCTCCAAATCACGCTTGGAGTGTAGATATCAATTAGCAAATGGCAAACCAAGCATGAGCCACAACATTTTGCAAATAGATTGATGAAAAATGCTTCCAAACAAACACATGCTGCTGATTAATCAAAGGAACATAACGGGAACATGCACTGACAGGATCTTATAATCTTTGCATTAATTCACACTTAGATAGCTTTACAAACACAAAAATCAAGGACTGTAAGTTTCCCTGTTGCCTGGATTCTTGAAAAGCAGCTCCAGTTACATACACTGCTCTAAATATTAACATCAAGCAGAATTTAGTAAGAGCAACAATCAGACTGCTTACAGTCTGTGAACCAAAGCCTAAAAATCACATTGAAGAAACATATTGTTCATTGATGCCCAGTGCAAAATAGCAAGCATAACAAGCAGACATACCATTGAATTTTTCACACTCTGCAACAAGCGCTCGTGTTGTTCCGCTATGGCCAAAGCAGCCGAGTGAACCTTCTGATAGATCGCTTCCCCATCTCTGGTCTGAAAGATGAATAGTCCCTCTCCTGTGTCACACATCCTGCCAAAGCAAGAACAGATGGGATCCAAGCATGAGATTTAAGTTTACAGATCACCATGAACAAGCAAAACTTTACTATGTTGCTCTAAAAGCATTATTGCACAAGCAGTAAGAATACAAAGGTGGTTGAAATATGGAATGAAGTTATCAAAGTTTTTACACACAGGTCTTACCAGCCCTGGTCCAAGCTTACTATTTTAGCCCATATTTGTATTGCTCTCACCAACAGGGACCCAGCTAAGTACCACTGATCTATTGTAAGTGCACTCCATACAGTTCATGCACAAGACCCAGATTTGTAATACTTAGACCCTATACAGAATCTGTGGCAGGTAGGGTTAGCTTGTCTTTCCCTTTCAAACTTTCAATGCTGCCTGTAATGAGTTTCACAGAGTTTTGTCTTCCACTTGAAACAATAAATACATGTCCTCAGCATCCCAGCTGCACTGGGATCATGACTAATGCAGGATCGGCTAAATAAAAACGTATACTTTCCTCTCTCCCCAGAAGGACCAAATTCTGCAGTAATATGGAGGATCAACGTTTAATGCCTCTTCCCTTTCCAGATAAGGTAATTGTATGATCTGTTTCTCTTTTACTATTGTAAATCTTTAATGTGCTTATCTAAAATAATGCATCCATATCCCTTAGGAAAGGATTTTATAGTTTAGTTCAATAAACAAGTGCTCCAACTTCAGCCACACAGACTTCAGCTCATTAAGACCAAGTTGCAGGAAGCAATACAGAGCAACATCTCTAAAACAAGGAATTGCATTCAAATTTCTTATAAATCCTCTTGTCAAATAGACAGAAAACAGGAGTATAACCAATGGAAAACAGGAGTCCCTTCTTCACCATTTTAGTTTCCTTTTGGGAAACAACTTGGTACTCCCTGCTCTCAACTTCAAACTCCGCTTCTCCTAGTACTGAACCCATAACTCTGTGCCCAAAGGCCCACGTTGTACAAAATCTGGAATTATGTTCACTCCTTCTTCCCAGATCTGTCCATCCAATTCTCTGGCTCATACAATGCTTTATTTAAGAACAATCTATACAGTAATATGTACAGTAATGCTGTCAGTCTCCATCCCACCGTCCCCTGGGATACCACAGCTCTCCCATCTCCATCTTCAGACACCTTTATTTGGCAACTGCTTCCATTCAAGTTGCAACCTGGGATTAAAATGTTTTTTTATTTGCTTTTATATTTGTTTCTGTTGTGATTTTGTTTTGTTTTGTTTTGTTTGGGTTTTTTTGTTTGTTTGTTTTGTTTTGTGGGGATTTTTTAGAGTGTACAGACTAGCTTCTGTCCGAAGGTAAGCTCTGGTATCCTTCAACCACCTTCGGAAGTGGTCCAGAGCACCACCCAGCACCACCAAGGAAAGTAACACAACACAGCCCACACACACCTACCTCCCTGCTTCAAACGTGAACCAAGATGGGTCCCGCCCGTAGCGTCGGAGGGCACTTAATGGCCAAGAGATGAGTTTTACTCTGGGATTCTGGATGTCCCAAAGACAGATATTCTCAAATGTTATCTGCAAGGTACATTCCCCATGCACATCTAAATTAGGGGATGGCATCAAATACACATTGAATCTCTCTGGGAGAAAAACAAAAGGTTAGTCTAAAATCCCTGCCAATTAAATGTACAAGTCATTAAAGGAATTTCCTACTTCCCACCTCTATTACAAGATCTTATTTCCACTTTGAACAATTAATTCAAAAACAAAGACTAAATTCCATCCAACAACTCAAAAAATTCCATGTTTGGGGCAGTCAGAATGATGCACTCAAAGGGTGTCAAACATTTGTGCGTGCATTCAGATACCAAAGAGAACTGCACCATCATAATCCTGATATTTGCAAACAATTAATAAAATTGTGTGCATGAATAACTACATACATTGCAATTGCATTTGTGCATGTAATTAGTTAATTTGCATAGGAAAGTGAAGTAGCCATGGGCTGAGGTTTTGCATGCAATTACTACTATTTATTATGTGCTTTACAGAGTTGCCAAAGAGCCTCAGTCACAGACTGAAACTGTTGTACAGACATCGTACATGAAAACGCACAACAAAAGATAGTCCCCATCTCCAAGAGCAACTAACTTGTCTGCAAAAGAAAACTGCTACTCCAGAAGAATTCTAGTTACTTTACTTATTATCTCTGGTAGCAATTAAAAAAAAAAAAAAAAAGCCAAAAAAAAACCCCAAACAACCCCCCCCCCACACACACACAACAAAACAGGAAGAAGGGCTTGGAAAAACAATTTTGCAGCAATTTATTTATGATATTCATATGTACAATCCAAAAGACTTTAATACAATTAAAGATTTAAAAGATCAACATTTATGTACCTACCACTCTGCTCCCTCTCTACTCCAGATGCCAGCAGGTCAGGCTCTCCAAGGCTGATGTCATTAATCCGCGTTCCAAGGCACTCCATCTGCAGCACCTTGCACCACTCATCTGCCTCAAGTTCTGTATAAATGCCCAGAAAATCTGTGTGTGGGTATAATACATTTATAATTTCACAATTAATGCTCTTATGTTTTCTAATGTGCATTGCCATTTTACCCACCTGACTCACAAGCAAAGGTTTTTGATGTGTCATCGTTAAAATAAATCCCCACAGCATGTTTCTTTGTGCTTTTTGGCATTCGTGATATATTCTTCACGTTATTGAGCTCTGTGACCTGAAAAAGCACAATTTGGAGTTTTAATTAGGAGCTTGAAAAAATATATATCCATTATTGACTGGAGAAGGAAAGAAAAGAATTATATCATATTGTAATGGACAGAAAAGGAGAGAGAGCATCAACACCAAAGCTCACCCCAGTTTGAGAAATATTTATGTGAAGGACATGAGAAAGACCAACCTGATGTAGCAGAAGCAAAGAGAGGTGAAGATAAAAATCTAAAGGATTCACCCATTTGGAGGAGCAAGTCCAGTTCCAGTACAGCTCTCACTGTGGAGGACAAAACTGTAGGAATGGTGAAAAGTTGCTCTCTAAATTATTTTTTGATGGAAAGTTGAGGATTTGTTAGAATAGTCCACTTAAAAAAAAAAAATAAAATCACAGTTTTAGTTATTACAAAGCTTTTTAGCTTTAAAGATTCACAGACTTGTAAACGCAGATTTCTGTTGCGTGGTTGCTAAAAACTGACTGGAAAAAAATAGCTTTCATGCCAAAAAAAAAAATAAACATGTATCTGTTACTTTGTATACAGCTTTAGTAAATACACACTACAGTTGCTTCATATTTTTAACATCCACTCTTCACCCTCACAGCCATAACTAAAACTCCTAAATTTGACTGAAGAGGAATTCTTCATTACTTAAATTCCTTCTCATATAAAGGCTAACACCCAGACAGGGAATCAGGAAGTTATATTTAAATATTCATTATCAGAAAACATTTTGCTGACTCTTTTTGAGGGTTGAAGAGAGAGAAAGAGGGGGATTTTACAGAGGTGTTCCCAAAGCTGTCCAACCTAATAACGTCACTACTTTGGTCTCATCAGTCCTGTGGGATAGTCTCATACCAAACTGCGCCAACTCTAAACAAAGAAATGCAGCAATCGTCTTACAGATAAGACTCAGGAAGCACAAAGAGTAATCAGTGGTGTGGGGTCCAGCAACAGAAACCGCTCCTCTAGAGCATCCTGGGTTCACCAGCACACCCACTGTGTCCCTCTGAACTTTCATCCTAAGACACTCGCTTCTTGGATTCTTGGAATCAATTTATTGCCCATTCCCTTCCCGCAGGGGAGAACAGACAGTCAAAATCACATTTTCAAGCAAGACCCCTGAAAAAGTAATCTTACTGTGAATGGAAGGAACAAAGAGCAGTCAGTAGACAACATCTCCCCAGATTAAAAATAACAGATCCAATGTTGAATAACTCATTCTACGGGCAGTAGCAGAAGGAAATAATGGAAGGAACATCCCATGGGAAACACAACTAAACCTTCTGCATAGCCGCCAGATTTAGAACTCAGGTTTTTATAGCCTCCAGGTTCAAGATTTTGAGAAGTGTCAAAACTGAGACTTCCTAATTGTGCTTAATTTTTCATGAGCATTTTTTACTCTTCCAGGAAATCCCATAGTGGAAGCACATCCCCCAGTGCTAACAAGACACAGACAAACTCATCATTAAATACGACAAATCTGTCATAACCTATTCCCATCGTGCCCAGCACATGACAGGTCAAGCACAAATTCCCCGCTGCCAAGTTCAACTCTCATATATTTTTCTCATATGTCAAGAAAGGATTCAAATACAAGGGGAAAAAAAGAGCTAGACTTCTTTCATTCAGGACAGCAACTACCTTGACATTTATACTGAGCACATTTACATTTTCTGCAAGTGAACATGCTAATGAAGTTTTGTACCTAGGAGTACAAAAGTTAGTAGAAGCAGAATGTAGCCATACATTCTGGTAATGAATCACTTAGCTACCCAGCATTTGTCCTAACGGAAAGCTCATTTCTTAAAATCAGGCATGTCACACTCCTACTGCTGGATGTCCCAGCAATTGTCTCTAGCGTGATGAATCCTGAGGACGCTGTGACAGGGCTCAGTGAGATCATGAAAGGTTTATATTAGTCAGGGAATAGCAAACTGCCTCTCCATGCCGGCTCAGGAGCCAACTGCACTTTCAGCAGTTTGGAGAGGCAGAAGTACGAACTGGTCAGCTGCTGCCCATGGACCCCGTCAGCCCCTGGTGACGAGCACCACGAGCTGCCTCAGCCCTGGGCCGGGAGACACCCTGCATCCTAGCGAGGGAGGCAAAGGACACTTGACCATGTGGGAGGCTGCCAGCTGTTGTACAGGGCTGGGAAAGAAAAAAAAAAAAAAAACCAAAACAAAAACAAACAAACAAACAAAACCAAAACCAAACAACCCAAACAGTATCACTAATGGCCCTGTGTTCAGACTGAGTCATGCACCTCCAGGCTAGATGGGAGCAGATGTTCATAACGCTGCTATGAGCATGAGGACAAGATTAAAACATTTGCTTTGTCTGCCTACACTAGAGACATTTCTGATCACTGCTTCTTTTACTGTGACTCCAGCCTTGTACATCTCACCTTCACCACTCCCAGCATCCCTAAGACCACACTTTACTCCCCAAGTTGTCATGTTTTATTCTCTTTAGGGCTGCAAGCTGCAATTACTGCCCAGTTTCCTTACACGAGCTCCTGTAGTCTCTGCATCCCTGGCACAGAGCATCCATCACCCATTTCCATTCATTCTGTACTACTAGAGACAAACCTGTGCTTTCTAGTCTCCGCACTTCCATCTCCAGCTCATCCCCACCCACCCAAAGGCTTCCAGCCTTGCACATTGTTGCTTATGTGTCATATCTACATTGCAGCTCCAGGACTGCATCATCTCTGAACCCAGCCATGGGGACTGAGATTTGCTCCTGACAATATCTCGGATACCTGCAGTCTCCGCCTAGTCTAGGGCTTCACATCGGAAGCAGTCGGTCATTCCCAAAAGATCTACTCAGCACACAGAATAGGACAGATGCCAAAGCCATGTCTTGCAAACAAGAATTTTCTTTCTTTAGGTCTCCCAGTCAAGAAAAGTTTTACCAAAATTTGCACAGCAGCTCTTCCTCCATCCTACAGCCCAGCACAGCAATCTCACTTCTCCTCCTCCCCGCAGTGAGGACAGTCACTTTGTGCTACAGTCACTTCTGTGGATCATTAGGGAGCTGTGCAAAACTCAAGGTGTCTGGAAGTATGGCAGCTGGGTGACTTGGCCTCACGGCAGCATAACTTGCAACTCCTGCATTCCCCTTTAGAAACAACTAGCTATGAAAAAAAGCAAGAATATAATGGCATCATTGTTCTGGAGCTGAGAATAGCAATAATTTTTTCCTTATCATAAATTCCTCTCAAAAGCCAGTTAGTTACTGCTGTAAAGTGCTTCTTTGTAATCTCAAATGCAGAGTAATACATTCCAATAGAGATTTTACAAGAAGCAGCTCATGCTTGAAATCCCAAAGTTCATCCTTCTGAACAGAAAAATTTGTTTTCATTTGAATATGCCTTCTCCTACATTTGCTTTTTATTACTGTACTCCTTCTAAGCATACTCTGTTATGAAGAAGATGATGCATATTATCTAAGACATTATTTATCTCTTATCTACTGCCTCCAGAGCATTCACAGCAGTGTATTTTGCTTTTCTGGGGTATTAACCAGTAGTTAATTTATATCTCTAGGAGAAAAATCTCCCGAAGTCAACATAAGAGTAGAGGATGAAGATACATACCATGCGAGGGTGCACTGACCTGGGTTTTACTGCAAGGGCAACTCAGACGGATGGGCTTTTCCCAGGGTCTGCAGTGTGAGCGTACAGGGAAAGGAGGACGGAAAAAGGGGTATAGAGATTAGGTGAACACAAACAACTTCATTATATGAGGATTATTTTTTTAATGTGTTTATAAAGCTCTAGCCTAAGCCCCTTCCTCATCACCTTGCCTCTACCTCTGAGTGCAATATGCTAGAATAACGGAGGAGACAGAGGACAAGGACCCGATGTAAGTCCACACACAGCAGCAGTGTGCAGCAAGCCCGGTGTTTCCAGGAATCACCTTATGCCCTGTGTGAATGCAGGCTGCCTGCGCTGCAGAGCACAGCAGCCACGTACCAAAAACCTGCTCCGAGAGCCCAGGCTCAGAGCCTGGTCAGGGACAACAGCAGGCGATTTCACCCCTTGGGTGATATCTCAAAGAAATACTGAAATCAATAGTATTGTGTCGTTAATTTCACTGATCATCAAATCCTTTGTAACTCATGTTTTAGCTCTGAACTGCGGGGGAAAAAATTGGTATTTATATTTGGAGAAATGCTAGCTACAACATTTGGCAGCTCCTGGGTTATTTTGTGCTGCATTGGCTGCTTGAGAGCTCTTGTATAACGACATTTCACAGTCTGAAAGTTTTCACATGCATCTGAAGATTTCCTGATGGCATTTGCTCCTGTTGAGCCGCACAAGCTGGCACCAAAGCATCTCCCTTTGAAATGTGAAGACAGGTAGCTCCCAGTTCTGACCTCTGACCCAGGTCCACATGCCTACAGCAATGTGCACACACTCTAGTCTCTTCCCAGCTGGTTTCAGACTAAGTTCTTCTTCAGTACCAGAACTAGCAGACACAGGGAGAATTAACAGATGGACAAAATCTGGCACTCTGGGACTCTTCCTGAAGTCAGTGGCACAAGTGATAGCCGGCAGAAGTCGCTTGAATTCAGTCTTTCAGCCCATGCATGGCTTCTGTCTTGGATACAACCTTGTGGCAACCAATTTTTCTGTCAGGGAAAAATACACTTAATAAGCAGCTGCCCTCTCTTCCCTTCTGGGGCTGAGCTGCTGAAGTTGCCTTCCCCTTTCAGAGGTTCAGGGGTACTCCAGTATGGTAACGGCCCCTTCTGGCAGGATCCAGCTTCAGCCAAGAAGCCGTCCCCGCTGCCAAGGCTCAACAGTGCACCTGCACTCCTGAGGGAGAAGACATCTAAAGATCACTTGATATGCGACCTGCTGTGTCACCCAGCAAGGTGCTTCAACACGCCATCGTTATCCCAGGTGCCGAAATAGCCCTCCTGTTGCTCACCCTGGTGCAACAGATGGTTCAAATTGTCTGGCACATATGCACTGAATTCACAGTGAAGGAGTGGCAGGCTGCTAACATCCCCTCCACCACACTTTTGGAAAGGAGTCAGGAGCAGACACCAAACACCTGCAAATATTTGAGGATGAAGTTTTGGGTTTTATTTTAATTTTTTTTTAAATAAAACTCTCTTCCTACCAAGCTCTTGCAAAACAGTGTTTTCATGGTTAGCTTAATTCATATATGTTTTATTTGTCCAAGATTGATAAGTAATGTACATTTATAAACTTAATTCTAAAAAGGTGTGGAAACCACAAATATCAGACCTAAGGCAGAGAAATCACAAGAAGAATGCTCTTTTGTTTGGGGTTAAAGACCTTCCCTTGCATGCTTCTCCCCTCGTCTTTACTTTCAAGTCTCCTTTACATTAAGATGACAATCCATATAATTGAAATACATTTCACTAGATTAAAAACTAAAATACTTGCAGAGCTCTGTCATAAGAGAATTCTGAAGCAGGAACAGGGATTAATCATTCATTTGCCAACCGACAGTACAAGCAGACAGAGCTTCACCCTGACCCAGGCAAAACTTCTTCATCTCTCCCATTCCCTTCCAAAACATGCCAAACACAGAGTTTACCAAAAATGGTGTTTAGCATTCAAAATATTGTTTGAATTAGTACATAGTTCGCAAATACGGGCAGCCTTTCAGAACACAACACAAGGGAGTATATTTATTGCCTACACAACTGCCACATTCAACGGTTTTCAAATATCTTGTGTTTTAATCTCAGTTAAGGACTTTGTAGTTCTGTCTTGGCTTCCTGAGAATTCTCCCCGTGATGCGACAGGTAGCACACTTCCAGGACACACCAAAGGAACTTTTAATGGAAATGCTGCTGCTGCTGCAACTCCAGCCCAGTCCTGTTTATAAGATTTGCCTGTAGATATCTAAGTATACGTAACATACTAAAATTTTAAATAGTTTTAAAAATATTTATTGAAAATATAAATATATATATAAATAAAATATACAGTCATGCCTATATCTCCCTTTCTTCAGCAGGAAAAATAATCAGCTGCTCGTTTTCACTAGCTCACATACAGAACTGCACACACTGGCCGTAACTCTGCTGCAGTGCAGCACTGGCTTTTTCGAAGAAATTAAAGCCAGAAACCACTCCCAGATTTAGAGATTCAGTTTTTACCATCACTTTCAGAGGCTGCCCCTTCACTTAGAGGACCATGGAGCTGTGCACAAGATACATCTTTCCATACGTCCTGCCCCACAGACTTGTAGAGAGCCTCAGCGTATGACATTAGAGTGAAGACACCAAAATATCCTGACAAGTTACTTTAATTCTTTTAAAGCTTCAAACCAGACATTTAATTCACAGTAAGTGATAGCATTCACCAAAATAAATGTTTAACAGCCAGTTATTAGCAGAGTAGTCATACTTTAAACATTTAATTTGCTACCAATACAGCTTTGCATTAGCAAGCCTGGAAAACAATTACAAATTACACAATTCAATTTTCCAAATGGATTATTCCATAACTAGACAGAAAGACTGTTTAAATTACTTCTGCTGTTTCAAGCCAAGATTAATACAATCGGATTAAAACTTAGATCCCCTCAAGGAATCAGTATATTCCTGTCAGCAGTATACAATTAGTTGGGTTTGCATTAGAATCCTAAGGATTCTTCTGGCACATTGCAAAGTCAAAAGTCACTTGGAGGAATGAGAATTTCTTCCTTCCTCCAATATTACTTTGTTGAAGCATATGGTAACTTGTGGTTGATTATTTACATTACTAAGTGAAAACTAGACAGCTACCTGAAAGGCAACTCTGCATAGATTTCGTAGCCTGGATCCTAATTATTTTCTCTCCCTTGTGGGACCAAATGAATTAAGTGGGCAATTTGCTTTATGTATGCAAATTTCCAGTTCACTTCATAAACTGCAGCTGACTGTTCTCAGATGACCTGTATTTTAGGACATTTTAACCTTTCCATGTTTTAAAAAAACAGAACAAGATTAGAAAGTATTTAAAGGTCAGTATTACTAAAATAATAATAATAATAATAATAATAATAATAATAATAATAATAATAATAATAATAAATCTTTTGTTGTTTTAAACTTTGAGTGGCAAGGATGTCAAAATTCAGCCTCTGGTGCAGGGCTGCAGAAGAGGACACATGCATGATGCATTCAAATGGAAACAAATTGGACTCCCAATACGACAGAAATATCACCAAGACCCCTCAGAAACACTGCTTGTGAGCCAGACTTTGAAGAGATAAAGGAGAGATTGTGACTGGATAAAGGTGCCAAGACGTTGTATGGTCTCAGTCCACAGCACCTGAGCTCCAGTGACCGGTACCACCATGGTGCCAACAGACTCTTTCCACCAACAAATCGAAGTATCATTTGCACTTCAATTCATCACAGGGGAAAAAAAAAAAAACAAAACAAAACAAAAAGAAACAATTTAACACTTCAGTAAAGGAGGCAGGTACTATTGAAAAATTAGGTCCATTCATCATTTTTCTTTTTCTACCCTTTACAGTTTTATGATGGATTAAACCTTTCCTGAGATTGATGGGGTGAGCCCAGGCTCCTCAGTTTTCTGGATGTGACACTGCTTTCAACAGCATTTGAGAATCACTTCAGAACCCACGCAGGACGTTAACGACCATATTTCTGAAACACTGGTAATCTGTAAGTAAGGTTTTCCTCCTACAGTATCATCTATCAGACTGAACTGCATTCGTCCTCAGATTCATTAGCACAAGTTTATGACATGGTGACACTTGTCATGCCAACAGGACTGGCTGGGCTTCTCTATTGTAGCATTAACTTTATTGTCAGAGAGAGTGAGAAGCAGCCTTCTGTCCAGGAGTGACAGAATTAGAATAGTCACCACAAAGCCTCTACACACCACCAGTCTATTATTAGAACAGCTGCTCTCGCCGACCAAGGCAACAGTGACAACTCTCCTAGACCTCTGGGTGATGTCTGGAGTACCAAATCCTGCTAATATTATCCATCAAAACCAGGTTGTAAGTAGTGTTAGTTGAAGACTCTGCCATATTAAGTTGTTTCCTGGGGTTTTTTATTAATAATTAACTATGCTTTTTGTAAGAATCATTTCAACTATACAGTGGTATAGCACAGCAGTGACAAGTTCTCCTTTTTTGACACCTCATATTTAATATTGTTAGAAGCTGCATCATTCACCACCTTAGAATTTCACACATTTACAAAGCTTATTTTAAAAAGAAACTCATTTTTATCCACCTGTGCTCTTCGGAAGTTAACACATTTTAGCCAGAAAATGCTATTCAATATTCATTAGCTTCCTTTCAGTAAGGTTCGTTAAAAATAAACAGGGCCCATCAACCCGCATAGCTGATGACTCCAGAGCTAGAGGACAACCTCACTGACCATCACAGTGAAAAACCAGGGGCACTGCAGAGCCCCACTGCCAAACAGCAACAGCACGTAAGTGACAACCCACCGCCCTGGCAATCACAGTTAAACCACTCTGCTTGGTTAGCACTGCTTCACGACAGAGCGGCAAAGAGGAGCAGTGAACGTGGAGAACAAATGCCAATGGCAACCTTCCCTGGGCAGCTTCCACAAATGGCAGCGAGATCGCTGCCCAGCCGCCCAGCCTATCTGCGCCCCACTGCAGAAACCTCATCCACAGCGTCCAGGCTGGCCAGTGCTGAGAAGAGAGATCTCTCCGTTTTATTCAGGAGGACTGTTTGTTTTACTCCTCCAAAAGGTAGAAAGTTCTTTGCCCACTTCCCCTCAAGACATTTGAGTTTAGGCCTTCATCCCGCCTGAAATAACCCCTAGATTTGGCTAAGTTCTGATTAAAAAACACACAAAATATGTGTGTAAGATGTCTTACTGCTATGATAATACTAGGGTTTGCCTTAATGTCTGTAACTATTAATATTACAGACCCGATTATGTACAGCTACAGGTTTCAAAAGCAGAAAGCATGAACTTTGCAGCTACTAAAGTAAACAGTGGATTCCCAGTGACTGATTGTGAAGTTTGACCATTGTTCTTTCCTGTCAAATAAGCTACGAGAGAAATCCAGAAACTAAATTTATAGAAGAAGCAATAGTTCAAAATGAAGTAACTGTTAACTACAGACTAAGCTTGACTTAAAACTGAAAATCCCTCCAAGCCGACAAGACTTTCTATGGTCTATCCACAGATCCAGAGGTAGGAAAATGCTGTTAGGTTACACACATGACAAACCAGTGTTAACTTACAGAGCTTCTTGAAAGAAAAGGAAAATGTCCAGCCTCATTTAGATTCCTCCTGGATTTCATATCCATTACCTAATGTGAACGGCAAGTCAGTGTGTACTGCTAATATATTGCATTAATACAATGGAAAAAACACCGATTTGCATCAATAATTGACAAAGCCATACAAATATAAATGCAACAAAGCTGGAAATTGCCTTACACACACTGTGCAACCCTCACACACATCAAATTAAAAAAAATGCACTTCTCATTACTTTTTAACCTTGCTTAATATAAATGTGAAGGAACTATTTCTGGGCATGACTTACTACAAATAGCCACAGGTTTTACAACCAATCAATTACAAATTATGTGGCATGTAGACAGACAAGTCTGAATTCAGATTCAGTATTCCCTTGAGATTTCCTCCTAAACGTATGTCAAAGTGAGTAAGTGCAGATCAGCCTCACGCTGAGCTGTGCTTGCCAACTCCTAGGAATTTATGCACATAACTCCTAATCTTCTAATATATTAAGCTTTTGCCAACAACGTTATAAATTAAAGGGTTTCTTACTTTCATCTCCATGCCCAGGAGAATTACACATGTAAATTCTCAGATTAATATGAAATGTGCACATAACTCCAGAGAAGTGATGAGGGCGAAAAACTTTATTCTTTTAATACTGCTGAATTTAGCAAAGGTTTCCACATCATTATTGCAAGAGAAATTTTCATGTTGTCCTTCATTTCAGTAGCTGTCTACTGTCTTCCCACAAATGCAAATCCTAGTAAAATGGGAACATCTAAGTGTCAAGCTCTTTGGATTCACACGTTACCTTGGTTGGTACTGTGGATGGTTGTTACTGCAATTATGAAGAGCAGTAGTCACTGCAAAGTATTTCAGATCTGATTTTAAAGGGCTGAGGAGAGAAAAGGACATCCTCTCTAAAAATGAAATAATTTTCCATGATGTTTGCTACAAAACAGAAAATAGAACACTTACTCTCCCTCTGCTTTACTGAATGAAGGAACTAACAAGTGGGTTTAGGACCTTGACAGTAAAAAAAGTTCCAATTTTCAGGCCAATTAATACATGTCAAATTCAGATTTAATTATGTCTGTAAAAAAAAAAAAAAAAGTTGAGAAACAGCCATAATACCAAGTCTTACCTTGTGATAGCATCGGAAGTACGCAGCTCGTTCATCTGAGAATTTCTCCAGCCTCTTTGGCCCTTTGCTTGAAGCTTTTTTGAATACTAACCAGCATCTCTGGTAAATCTAAAAACACAAGAGAGTAAACTCAGCATCTCCAATGACTTCAATATCACTAATATTTGCATAGAAGTTACGCTAATAAATCAGCTGTTGCTCTGGAGCTGCAATTAATGGCTCTCAGTAGCTCAGACAAAACATAAAAATCAAGCTAATAGTTAGCTACATCTTATTTCTTTTAAATTACGATACAAACAGAAATTCTTATGAAGACAGTGCATGCTTGCATGAAAGGTGCTAGGAAGAAAGGGCTGTAATTATGCTTGCAAATGTAGGTCTTCCTAGGAAACAGCTTTTTAAAATAAAATTACACAATTTTCCATGTGGATTTATTACTGGTTCCAGTCTTGTATGCCCGAGACAGACATGAAGAAAGCTTGAGCAGACAGGTAGGAATGGATCTTCTATCACGCAAGTAAGAGATGAAAGTGTAAGCGTATATTCTATGTATAAGGGTAAATGAGGATACGTGAGGGAGAAGGAACTGAATTACTGGGTAATGGAAAAGACAGATCATTTAACTGTAGAACTCAGGACATTCTGACAACTGGTGTTTTGCTGTCAAGGTCCAGTTGAATTTAAATTCAAGTCACTTGAGGCAGACTCTGTGCAGAGTGATTGAAAAAAAAAAAACACCTTTCCATTTGCAGGATTAAGCCACTTCATCTCTCAAACTTGTGCTCCCATTTCTTGCAATCTTCCCACCTATTCTTTAACAGTGGTGCACTTTCTACCATCCTCTTACATTCAAAACCATAGCTCTCAGCTAGAAAACATACTCACTGAATAGAAGGAAAGAATTATAAGCCTTGTCAACTGTTCACAGCCTACATTTAATCAGTAATTCCAAAGTAACAGCTAGTAAGTGAAAAAATAAAGCAAAACCACCACTAAAATTAGTGTGATTTCAAAAGAAAAAAAAAAATCAGATCAGTCATGATCAAGTAGTTCACAGCTCTGGCAGAGCTTCAGTGCAGCACAAATTCACTGGAGTGATCAGTGGGGAGACCCATCAAAACATCTCGCTGCCTTCAGCTGAGGCAGCATCCAACAGGTAACCAGCAGACAGGGAAACTCCATCCTTTCCACCTTTGATGGGTTTCTAAACAATGTATTCAGCACAAAACAATTATGTCCATGAAAAGTAGCTATAACTTTATTTCCGTACTCAAAAATGATTGTTAGTTGACTAGCTGTGCTTCTTTCACCAGCTTTTAGCTGTTTCTATAAAGATGTTTAGGGAACGACATGATTACTCCCCAGCTTTATTATTCTGCCTCACATGAGGGCACTCATACTCCTAGTCCACTTGGCTGCAGAAACATTTAGCATATGGACAGGCTGCTCTGATGCCAGGCACCAGCTGAACCTATCAAGATTTTTTTCCAATTTTCCAGCTTATTGGCCACTCAACATGTTCTGTTTAATGCAAGCATTTGAATTGAATTGTTCAAGAACTGCTAGACACTGACCAAAATGAGAGCTTACCACTGAAAAAGCAATTCAGATATACACCCACTTCTACTGGAAGAGACTTTCTACATTTGCCTTCTGAAAATCTTGTTTGCTGGGCCCAGACAACTTCATCACACCTGACAAGAAAAACTCTCCAAAACCCCACCCAAAAGAGCTCTTCAAAAGTTTGAGTACCCAGCCCTTCTGCTTTTCAAAAACCCATAGTTTTAACCTTAGCAATTAGAAGACCATAGAAGAGAACAGAATCCTTTGGCAATGCATTTGCCATTGCACAACACACACGAGGACAACTACAACATGATGATGTGAGACCATTGGTACTCAGAAGCACCTCTCTGGGCCAGCAAGCATCTCAAAGCTGTAGCTGCAACAGTAGCTCAGCAGCACACAGAATTAGAGGCAGAACAGGAGAATAACATTTTAATACAAATAAGGAAATGAAGTTTTGCTCTGCTTCCAGCAGGGCACAGATCCAGGGCGGTTATCCCCCTTCCAAATGCCACTAGGAGCACAAGTACCATTAACAATCAACTCCAGTCAAGCATGATAGATGACTATAAGTTGGTGCTACTGGAATATATTACTGTAGCTCAACAATGACTAATCCAAGACTAAGCTGTGGATTTAGATCAGAATCAGGGCACAGTTGGGAAAAAAAAAAACAAACAACAACAAAACAAAAAACCCAAAACTGTTACATATAAGAACCTCCAAGGATGTAAAAGCCAAATCAGCCTACAATACAAATACTGGCCTGAGTTTTTGTTCCATTCCCCTATTACAATAATCCTTTAGCAAAAAGAGTCCCAGTTGCTGGAATGCATTATACCTCAGGACAACATCGCCATGACCCATTCATGACCCTAACCTGAGCAAACTGGAGGAGAGTCAGGTCATGAAGGTCCCTCCTCTGAACTTCCTCCTCCTCCTGCATGAGCTATTCCGCTGTCCTTAGGGAATCTCTAGGTAGAGAGATTCTACTGCAATAGTAGAATAAAGTATTTTGCCTGAATATATAGTTTGTAATCCCATTGCTGTTAGTGATCTGATTGTTAACTCCTCTCTGCTGAACTTTAACAAAGTCAAAAAGCAGAAACATTTCTTCACTTGAAGCCTGCTTAGCACCTTCAAAAATGAAATAATGGAGCCATTAAGAATAGGTACTATTATCGCAGTCACGCTTCTATGCTCCCATGACACATAGATCTCACAGATGAGCATCCAGCACCATCTTAACTGAGCAAAAACTACATGATACCCTAAATCTCTAGCAATAAAGAAGGAGGTTGGACTAGATGACCTTTAAAGGTCCCTTCCAAACAAAACTGTTCTATGATTCTACGAATAACCAATTTGGCAGCATCTGCCTAAGGAGCACTGAAAGCCCTTCAATGCAGTCAATGCACAAAGATGATGTTGTGTCCAAGACAGAGAGCTCATCATGGCCTACAATACAGAACAAGTAATTAGGTCTTTGATGCCATCAGGATCTAAGACATGTCTGAGACTTGTCAGGACTTCTTCAAGTTGAAGACAGCATGTGAACCATTTACATTGTCACAGCTGTTTTGACAGCAGCAACAAGAACCAGACCCAAATGCTCTTAGGTGCCTATTCCGTCATGAATACTTAGCTCACTTATCCCTCAAATCAACATTTTCACTAGTACTCCGTGAATAGGAATTAGTTGAAAGCACTGCTGTAATTACTTCCACTCCAAACACTTGGGCTGACAGTGATTAGATAATCCAAACAGCAAATCAGGATCTGATGTGCTGAGAGAACAGTAATAGCTGTCATTTGCATAACACCAAAAACTTACAAAGCTCTCCCTGTGAGATCTTCTCAGAAAGCCTAACTCAAAATTTAATTTCAGTATCAAAAATTAGCACCTACTTCCTGTGGTCGCTCCTGAAAATTTCAACTTCTAACAGCCCATCGAACAGACAACAACGTAAAATTCGAGGGAAATAATGCAACCGTTTATGAAGCGGATCATCCGAAACCCAGATAGGTGATCCTATATGCATGTCCAAGGTCACGTCAAAACTGTTCTATTTCTGGCTCTAAAGATCAGCTGATATAAATCATTACCACAACTGAAGTCAAAGAAGGAGCGACTTCAAAGGAATGATGCAATCTGAGTATTTGGATTCCTGGCTTACGGTGCTACGCCTTAGGAGCCAGGCAGGATTGCTCAGCCATCCCCATGCTCCTTCTGAGCTGGAAATACCCTGGGAAGCAAAGGAGCTGTTACCCTCAGCTGGAACGGGTCAGCGTCTGGCTGAGTAAAGTGGAAAAATTTCTTTTGACTTTCCTAGGTTTCAGCTGTGGTTTGAGAATACTCTCATGCAGAGAGGGAAACTGAAACCAGAGGCTGGCTGTCCTATGTGATGAGCCAAACCCTTGTCTGCCCTGGAAATGGGTGTCGAGAGGGAGACCTGTCAGTCTTTACCACCTCCCCCTGATCAGAAAAGCACAATAACCAAGAGCTAGATTTCTGAGTGCCTAAAATGTCATTCTTTACACAAGGAGCACAAACTATTCCACACAAGAAACAAACATGAATTTAGAAACTAAATTTTCCATTTCCGTCCAAAGCAAGTTTACCCCATCCCTCAATACTTCTGTTCAGCAACTGATCTAAAAAAAAAAAAAAATCTGAAAACAGCCAAATATTTAGAAATTGGAGGGAAGAAAGCTATTTTTAATATCTGGCTGCAGGGAGTCTAAAACAGGTTATGTTTTAAAACTAAGATATGTGGCTTCCACCACACTATGGCAAAGCAAGCCTATTTTACTTCAGGACCAACCAACCCCACCCCTTATTTGTTTGTTATTTAAAAAGGGATATAGAGAAATTAGAGACGGTAGCACAAAGTCTCATCTGGCAAATTTCTCCTTTGCAAACACGAAGTGAGCCTGCAGGGAAAGCTGCCCTATTTTATTCCTGTGCTGTGTTTTTCTGCTCTCTGCCCTAAAACAAAGAATTGCAATGAGCTGCGTTTACAGGGACACTCAACTTGCTGTCAAACAAACACAAACTGTGTTTTTTTTTTAAAGCAGTAGCAGAAAGTACTATCATGTAGCTTGGGATGATTACCAGAAATCCCAGGCCATTGGCAGGAACTTGCCGTTTGTGACCGATAACCTCTAGAAACAGATAATGTAGTAAAGACATAGCACAATAGCACAAGAAATTTCTCACAATATGTTCTGAACTTTTTTTTTTTTTGGTAGGAAAAAAAGTGCTGCCACTTTATCCAAGACTGATAGATAGTTCACCCAGCGAAGTACCTCCATTGTATATGGAAAATTATTTGAGTGTTTTTGCTGAATTTTGCCGGGGAGTCTCCAGCGGACTGGAGTTCCAGGTACAAGATCCCTTCCAACAGGGAGTTGTTCACACAGGAAATCAGCCAGCTAGTGCTAAGCGTTTGGATTTTAACTCCTGCATGAAAAAAAAAAAAAAAAAAGAAAAAAGCATTAAAAAGTCACTGCTGGTTCAAAAGGTGATCAAGAGCCCTGAAATAGAATTCCCAGACAGAAGGATATTTGTGAGGAGACTGGATCTAGAATTTTCCTTTGCATCCAGAAAAATGAAATATTTCCAAAGACAGACTGCAGCTCATTCATTTAATTATATTCACCCCTCAGACATGGCTGAAGCAGCAGATCTCCCTTAGGCAGCTGTTCCTTTGTGAAAAAATGGAGGAGTGCTTTCTAGTAAAGAGGTCTAGGTATCAGCAAGCATGATGATGCTTATGTGTCATGCTGAATGGCTTCAGTGAAGACCCCACAATCTTTCTGTGACTTCACAAAAGAAGTACTCAAACTGAATATATTTCTTCCATAAGATTGTGACTTGCCTCTACTTTTTCCAACCCAGCTTTGTCCCTTGCCTACTTCATCCCCATCCTGGCAGCTGTGTTCAGCTCTATTTCATTCTGAAGAAACACAATGTAAATATAAAACAATTACAAGTAGATGGATTACTAGAAAGAATCACATAGGTGTAAACATATCTAACTCGCACTGAAACGTGTTTAGCATGACTTAAATGGTGCTTAGAAATGTAGACTGGTTCACCGGCTTTGTAAAATAAGCAACAAAGTTGTCCACAATACTGTCTGCAAAGCTATTGCTGCACTTGGCAACCAAACAATTTCACTTTCCCAGAGCACCCATTCAACATGAGTGTGTTACGAGTAAGCGATATTGCATTATTCACTCTGACCAGGTTATAATGACTACATAAATCAAAGTTGGTTTACATCAAGCTATCTTCTTCTCTGGGGGACTAAAGGAAATAATCTAGATTTCTCCTTTCCCCCAAGAAACAGATTTGTGGAGAGAGAAACCTCACCCCTCCCTCTCATTCAGTATACATCTTCAGAAACAATATTTTACAGCAAGAAGTCATCTACAGCTGCTAATAGAGAATGACGCTGTGATCTTGTCTCTGTATCTGTTCAGAACACGCAATATTACTCAATATTGCAAAGTTTTTTTTCATCAAGTTACAAAATCCAGCTTTGGCAACGGCCAGAACTTGCTATGAGATCAGTACACAAAAAAAACGCTTGGCAGATCTTTGTGAATCTATGCACCTTCTTGTATGCTCACACTTATTAATGCACAATGGATGCCTACTGCTCTAAAATACAAGGCATTTTAATCAGTCTTTCCTCTTCAAAAATTCTTTCTTTCTACCCTTTCCTTCCCACCTGGAACTGCATCAACTAGCAGCAAGATTTTTGTTAATGGTCCAGGCTCAGAACTCAAAGCCATTCCTCCAGCCTTAGTTTAAAACACTAAACAGCTGGATTTGAGCCTACAGATGCCTTCCCGCTTGGCACACAAGTTAGAAGGCAACTGCATTCTAAATCTTTGTTGTTTTTTGGTGTTTTTTTTTTTTTCCAGTCCTTCATGATTACATGGGATTCATTCCTCAGACAAGATTTACTTACTGCCAAAACATCCTCAGTAACTAGAAGTCTTTGTGCTGTGATCTGCATGATGTGCACATTGCCTGAGCCATGGCAGGGTGGTGAGGAGCACGATCTAAGCGCAGACAGTAAAATGGCTCAGCCAAGGTTACCTAACAATGTAGTAATGGAGCCTTTGTTTTATTTCATGGCTACACTATACACTGTGACAATGGACGTTGACAGGGAAACACAAGCAGAATTTTACAGGTTATAACTGGTATATAGAATCATAGAATGGTTAGGGTTGGAAGGGACCTTCAAAGGTCATCTAGTCCAACCCCCCTGCAAGGAGCAGGAACATCCCTGACTAGATCAGGTTGCTCAGAGCCTCACCCAGCCTGGCCTTGAACGTTTCCAGGGATGGGGCCTCCACCACCTTTCTGGGCAACCTGTTCCAGTGTTCTATTAGTGGTTGGTTCAGATAAAGGGGAAAAAACGCTCAACAGAAACGCTGCTGCTGCTGGCACAGGTCACCTCTGGTAGACTGCAAGATGGGATGGGCTCATTCAAAGACAAGAAGGGATTTCCCCATACATTCCAGCTTTGTAGAAGATTATTTAAAAAAAAAAAAAGTTAAGGAACACCCAGAAGCTTATGAGAGCCCTTTATAATGAATAAACTGTTAATAAAGTACCCCTTCAGATTGTTGACACGCTCAGCAGCTGGAAGTCTAGAGTTCAGAGGCACTTATTTACGGATCCTGGCCAGATGAAGCACATTACCACTGAAATCTCTCTGACATAAAACCTTTTGAGCGCTTTGGAAGGACACTACGGTTCAGCCCAGACAGGGCAGAGAGGCCATCAGACTTGGGGAGACACCTAAGACAGTACTCTGGACCTCAAGGGGCAGGTAAAGGGCTCCAAGAATGCTGGACACCCAGGAGGCTGGCACCTGGACAGAACAGCAATAGCTGCCAGTGCAAAATGTCTATTAAGACGACAGGGCTGGAATTTAGGACTTGCTTATCCCACATGAGTATCCTAAGTGTTCTGCAAAGAAGCCATTTCTTTCCCTTTTCTACTCAGCGCATGGTGCCTTGAGTTTGCATTGGCGGGCGCTCCTTGCACGCAATTCGCAGGTGACTTGTTGATAAACTGCTGAAAAATGTGTAAATAAATTACACTGCATAATAAACTACACAGGAGATGTGAGGGATAAGCAGTCACGCTGTTTGATGTGACGGAGGGCAACACAGAACTTGACTGCATTTTTTCATTTCTCTAATGACTATCTAGAATTTCAGAACGTAAAAGATGTTAGAAGGAAGATTTCAACTTCCAGTCAACTCTCCCTGCAAAAATCGTGAGGTGGATGCAATAACATTAGAAAGAAAGCATTACCTGAAATATCTTTCCATTTTCAGGCTCTTCTTTATGGACTTACAGACTTCAAAGTATAGGATTGCTGTTTGTTGAGGTTTTTTAAAATCATACACAGAAAAGGTTATAATTCTGGGCTATGCTAGGCCATTAGAGGAGAGTGCCTCCAAGTGCCGAGAAGCATTTGCAGTAGAAATCACCTCTTGCCAGTGACAATTTAAAAAAGTCAAAGTGGAGTTAAGTATCTGATTTGGTTCCTTGAACATCTGCTAAGCTTTATATATGGGCACAGTTAATTCTAGGCATGAAACTGGATAGGAGAAAATCAGCCTAAGACTCTAACTGTTAAAGGAAGAAAAAAAACAGGGAAGACTTCAATGCAGACTAAAAACCGACTGTGCAGCCAGCTCAGGCTGGCTGAGCTCGACAGAGAGCAGTTGGATGTGCTGTCCTGCTGGGTCAGGCCATTAGTGCGGTCCAGAGGATTAACACAATTTAGTACTGTATTAGAATTAGGAGGCTGCTGAATAACTTAAAATGACTGTGATGAATTATGGTTTGGAATTATTCTTTTTTTTTGTCACTAAGTATCTGACTTTGTTACTTTAATTACATGGGCTATAGGGGGAAAATGGCATTGATACAGCTCATTAACAGTTCATGGAGCTCATTAATTAGTACATCAGATGCATAGAGACCGCAGAGCACACGTGCTAACCCTTGCTAACAGCCGCTCTGAGCTCCAACAAGAACCCAGCTCACCTGCTAGAGCTGTGGCAAGGTGATGCTCTGCTGAACTCAGCTGTCAGAAGGCACAAGGTGGGACTTGTTCCAACTTTGGAGATGAACTGGACTTGCTCACAAACCCCCAGCAACAGGCTTTACTTCAGCCCCCTAGAGCATTTGTACAAGCTGTATTTCAGAGCTGGACTTGGAATTTTAAGACTACACACAATGAGACAAGAAAGGCAGAACGTGCATGTGAATTAAGCCTTCATCTCAGTGGAGTACGTTCTTCAGCAGAAAGCTGCCAGCATCCTCAGCCAGGCATGGGAGAAGAGCTTTACTTCCTCAGTCTTCAGTGCATGAATTGAACAATTCAGCTGTACCTGTTGCCACTTGCCCACCTGTTAAATTCAGTTAATGATGCTTGTTACGTGCTGCCTGGAGGGCCAAGGATGACAAATGCCCTGCAAGCCCACAACTAACAGATGGGTATAACTGCCCATTTCTGGCCTGCTGTCATTCTTTGCCATTCACCAATTAATTTAACTGCAAGCTTCAGAAAACATCACAGATTTCCCATAACAAACACATTACCTCCTATTCCTATATACATCCTCCAGACACCCCAAGTAAGTCTCGAGGTTAGTCCATCATACTGTCCCAACACAAGGTAAACTTATCTTATTCCTTCCACACAGTTCTTTCAGTCCTGACACCAGAACCCTACAGTGAGCCACAGGTCATTCCCCCAAACTCTCAGGAGCTTGGATCAGTTTTAAAATCAAAGTGAATCTGCATGAAAGAGCAAACAATGTTATAAAGTGAGTCACTGCAAGCTGGACTTCACCAAAATATAGTGTTTGTCAAAAGTGACAGAATTACAGCCCATTAAATCATAGTAACAAGCACTTCAGCATTGCCTTACAGGACTGCAGCAAATAATTGAAGTCATTTGCCTCAACTGCGAGATACCCTGATACTCTGCTCAAAGCTGTGGAAGGGAGAAATCCACAGCAGTCAAAATTCATTTCCCTTTTCAGGCACTGGCTTCAGAGTGACAACCTTCAGCGTACCCTAAATTACTGAAGGCACGTGCACAAAAGGATGCAAGTCAGAGCAGAAAGCCCACAGGCCTGTGACCAGTAGGTGAGCTCCATCCTGGGTATACGACGATGATCCTGCACGGAAAAGCTCCATTGCTCCACCAGAACTTTTAAAGCTACTGACCAGATGAAATAAAGATGCCACCGAGGCTGCAGGGAGGGAGAAATTTGTTTGTGTGTTGGGGTTTTTCTTGCTGTGTTTTGAGTTGAGTGGGACAGACTAATACTGACTTAAGGAAATACAGATGAAAGCCAGGATTCCAGAGCCAATATTTCCCTAGTAGACCTCAGCTTTCCACTGGCTCTTGCAGTCCTCTTGCATTTGCTCAGGCTAATTGACACATTAGTTCAAATGGACAAACCCAATTTCTATTAATTTCTCCTGTCCCAGCTGTGTAGTGCTAATCTACTAAATCTCTTTCTTCAGAAAGGGTTCAAGAGTTCATTCACATTTAGGTAGACTCCATCCTCAAGAAGGTATGACTGCTGCATTAAAAATGGCTATGAGAGCTTAGCAGAATACTGTCTTAATTTGCACTACTTCATTTAACAGAGAATAGCCACTTATATTTTACCATAAGCACTGTGCCAAGAGCATGCCACTCAACGGTACACAGTTAATTCAGTACAATCACCTAACATCCATCCTCGCTACTGTGAAACCATCAGTGTGAAGCATTATGAGGAATTTTTCCTTTGCCAACCATAGGGCACTGATAGCTCCCCAGATAAACACAATTTGGTAAGTAAAGGGGCAACTTAATCCCCTACATTAACGTTCCTGGGGAGAAATATCAATACAGTAAAATCAGTGGTATTTGGAATTGAAACGAGTTACATTTTTAGTAAAGAGGCGGGGAAAGTCCAGTATTCACTCCAACAGCTTGAACTTTCCCTGGTGTTTCTGACAGCACTCGATGAAGTCAGACAAGAAGATAATAGGAACAGTCCATCAATTTCCATGGTATACCTAAAACTACACCAACATCAAATTAAGATGTCAGTCTCAGGTGCAGACCTCACATGTGTTACTTTCTTGCAAGTGTTTTCACCAACACTGCCAAATGTTAATTTATCACTGATCTAACTTCACAGCAAACGCCCATGTACACCAGCAGGAGAATCACCTCCACACTGTGTAACGAACGGATGATGAAAAGGCATCAAAAATCACAAAACACTAAATTTCACCTGTTTATAATTGGGTTTTCTTTGTCTTTCACTGCCTTTACAATCATTCTTGGCATACCCTTCCGTATGCATAGCAGCTAGTGCAGTCACCTCCAGAAACCGTTCAGACCTGTGTCTTACCAAAGGAAGAGTAAACAGTGACAGTGCAGAACTGGGACCCACAACCGGCAGAAGATGAGGGATGTGTTTGAGATAAAAGCAGAAGAAAAAGGGTGTTCTGGTCAGGTTTGCATTAGACTTGTTGAAATAAAAACTCCATCTTTAGAACAAGATAGCAAATTGGCAAGAACCTCTTGTTTACTAGTTATCTCCGTTCATGAAAAAGGCAAATTTGGACTCTCATTGTTTTGCTTAACAAACCAAGCCCACCTTCCAAAGAAGAACATGGAAGGTAATTTAGCAGAAAACATATGCTGGAAAGCACAAGAAAAGCTGTTCCTGCTCCTAAAACAGGCCACCATCAAAACAGGAATTTCATATTCCAAATCATGATCTGCATAATCTCATGTCTTCTACCTCCTGAACGTACTAGAACAGTTTTTAAGCTTGTTTTGGGGGATTTTAGTGGGAGGTTTTTCTAAATCAAATTAGTCTCTCTTTTGTTTCTCTGAACACAATCCTAAATATCAGATTTGCCTATTTTTAAGATACACAAACCTCCAGATTTCCCAGCTCAGTTTAGACTCCTAGTTTGTGTTATGAATGACATCCAAACTCAGATCCTGCCCCAAAATGAAACTCATAGGAAAAGCAGCGTGATGAAAAGTGGGGGGCCATGGGAAAGATATCAGGCCCTTGCTTCTCCATACTGTTTTCAAAAGGCAAAAATTAAGCTATCTTAAGAGAAGAAACAAAATGTAATTCTATCATTTGAGTTGCAAAACTTCCTTTTAACTCATCCTGAATGCAGCACCCTAGTCCAGTCCTCTAACACACAGATCATGGGAGGCAAGCAGCTGCCGAATGACAAGCTCTGCTCACTTTTCTCCAACTCAACTTCTTCACTTCCAGGATCTTTGCTTCAGCTCCAGAGGTAACCCCATCAAGACACCTACTGAGCTGGACTCAAATCACATTAACTTGGTGCCAGAGATGGGACTTTCTCATGGGGTGACAGACCCAATGCCAGCAGCCAGATGGAGCTGCATTAGGTCTTGAGTGATATCAACTGGTATTTCTCCCCTTATCAGCTCAAGGAGAAAAGCTCAAACTTTCTAAGCAATGTCCTGGATCCTGTCCCTGCTGCCACTGACAAGTTCCAAGCAGTAAGAAATCCTAAGGTGTTGGAACATATTCACAGATATTATTTAACAGTTTTCTAAAAATATGAATATCCAATGAGCTTAATGTCTTGCAGGTTGAAGTTGGTACAGAAGAAATCTGTTCAGTTTTTCTCTGTCTCAGTGCTTCCAGACTGAAAGAAGCCGTAGAGGTGAACACAAGAGTTTTATTAATAAAAGCTGCTTCCAATGTAGACATAGGCAGACAACTTTTCCCTCTCTTCCCCCTCCCAGCCTTACATCATCCTTGTTTCCAGTTTTCACAGCTCATACTCTAAAATCCCCATATTAACTTTCTGGCACGCTTATTCAAGCACCAATCTCTTTAACCATATGGTTCTAGTCCTGCAGATTGTCTCTCCCTCACTTTACCTCTCCTCCCACAGGGTTTCACAGAAACAGTGCTATGCAAAACTTGTAAAAGTACATGTCATTTTAAATGTTCAACACCAATCTTCTCAATGAAGTTTCTACAAAAGTCAGTTCAATTAAAATCAAGATCAGAGAACTCTGAAAGCTTCATCTCTTTTCAGCTTTTGACAATCAAAAATTTCACCTGAAGATAAAGTTAAAAAAAAAAAAAAGCTGAGGTGGACAAGTCCAAAAATTTATACAAAAGTTTTCCCAGACTTCTAAGCATGAATCAGAAGTTCTTCCATCTAGTCCTAAAACAAGCATATGCAGTAAGCATTAATACTATACTTCCTGAGGAACAGTCTATAGCACAAAATTGTTGTATTTTCCCATTTAAATCTAGCATATGGTCCCTGTCCAACATGTAAGTTCTCATGCAATACTCAAATACAAAAGAGATTAACATCCTCCTAATTTTAGATAAACTTTTCACTTATTTTAAAAATACTTTTTAAAAATATTTAACATTGCTAGTAAAGCATTAATCAAAGTGAAAAGTAGACAGTCCAGAAACCTAAGGATGAATTTTTCATTGAGATTTTAAATCAATCCAGAAATATTTGAGTACTGCTCATGTTACTCCACTTAAGCAAGCATTTCCTAGAAAGAAGCAACTAGTGACAAAGTTGTGAAGAAGTCAGCCCCCTCCTCTGCCACAAACTGGAGACCAAACTCTCACAAATTCCTGCTGTGGGGTTAGCCAGGAGGGCCCTAGCTCTGCACTGGAGGACACCACTTACAGCACATTCCTTTACACTGATGCACTTAAAACTTTTTGGGCAGGTCAGCCCCATCGAGCAAAGAAAATTGACACGCACAGATCTAGTTTCTGTCCTTAACAAGGTTAATACTACAGAGGGAACAAGTCTACTGTTGTAGTTCCAGCAGTCACATCTTTCAAAAGAGACCCACATCCTGTCACCTACTGATTTTTACTTCCCTGATTTCATTGTGATCAAAACTTTACTGAATTTGGTTAAGCTGGTTCAGACCCATGTTATAGAGTGTTCAGAACAATGGGACCTACACAAACTTTCTACTCTATGTTCATGTGATCCTCACACCAGCGAGATTGATGGTATCAGCGCAGTTGCTTTCAGAAGAAACACTTCTGATTTTTCTCCTTCCCTCCACTAAGTCACCTCCTACTTAGCAGCCACATTTCCAGTGCCATTCAGCACTTGCACAGGGCCACTCTTGTAAAGAGAAGTCATTTAATTATGCCCAAATTGATTTGGAGAGGCACAAAAACATCAAATTATGCTGCCCCATTAGCGAGGGTAAGGGCATCGAGGAAGAAAAGCTGAACCCCCCAATCCACATTTCTATCAGCACAACCAGGAAAGTGCCCCGCGAAAGGAGCAGTTGGAAAGAAGTAGTCCGGGCTGAACCTGGCTCATCTTTAGATCTTAAAACAATCTTCTTGCAGGAGGCACGTGCAGGAGCTCCTCCTCCTTTAACAAAGGTGGTTGCCATGAGTGAAACCCTGGAGGACACTGGCTGATCTCTGTGTCCTCAGGAAACTCCCGTGGACAAACACAAGTGGTGTCAGAACTGCACTTTTGGACTTCAGCTGCTAAAACCCCGCTAACCCTCATGTTGGGTGCTCAGATCTTTTTCTTGGATCCAGCCCAAATTTCCGTGGAAGACCCAGTCTAATAGGCAGATGAGGCTGATCATTCCTTGCATGACAAGGAGGTGCCTCCAGCAGATGGGGTTACACGCAACCCCAAGAGCGGGCGGCGCAGGCTGCGGATTTAATTAGAAGTGTTGCTAAACAGATACGACTGCAGGAACAGTTCTGTGCCTCGCCTCTTAAGTGCAAAGTGGAAGGCACCTCATGAGACAGGATTCTGCAAAAATCTGTTAGCAGCATTTCCATCGCCAGACAGAGGTAAAAGAAACAGATTGCTAGGTAAAAAAAATTCACTTTACCGCTCCCTTCCTCGCCGTCAGCTTTATTCTCTGACAAACAGATACAGGAGTCTCTGCAGAGACCTGCATTTTTAGGAACAGACACTTAGCTGTTAGCACAGCTCCATTAGAGTCAATGGATCCTCCCAAATGAGTGTTTTTAACAGCCTGTAATAATCTGAGAGCAACACAAACTTGTGGAGCAGACTCCCAGACCTCTATATGCAGAAAATACCTTTGTAAAATCATGGCAATAAAATAAATCAGGATTCCTGTCAATGATGTCCAATTTTGAGAGTTCTGCACATTGTTTTTAGTGTTCAAATTGTTTTTCTGTGTTGTAAACATCCAGTGTATCTACTTAGCAATAGTGTATGTTCTAGGAAGATAAATACTTTGTAAGGCTTCTCTAACAAACCACAAAATGCCAGGACTATTTGTTTTAAGTACTTCTGTCACGCAGAAGCAGTGATCTATGTATATTAATTCAGCAGCATATGCTGTCCTACACCATTCTAATTGTAATAACTCTGCCTTTTATAAGGAAAAAACTTCCTCCTCTTCTAGAATACGGGTCACCTTAATTTTCATATGCAAATTATTTCAGCATTTCCTAGTCTGCTTTTAGATACATATGATCTTTAGTGTGTTCTTGAATCCTTTGTGAAAGCATGCTTTTAAGCTTGGGAAGGCTACTTCTACATTTGCGAGAGCCACAGTTCTTTCATAGCTCCAATTCTAGCATCTTCACCATGAAACGAAGAGACAGACAACTTCAGTAACGTGTTGCAAATAGCCAGGGAACAGAAATAGTTTCAATGTTAAAGAGAGGTTTGCTGAAGAAAAAAGCATCACAACTGTTACACTTTCTTTGCTTTATAATGAAAGTAGTAAGCATGCAAAACGCAAAAAACTGTACATTCTAATTTTTAACTGGAATTCATTCCTTTTTTTTTCAACTTGGGTTTATACTGGATTATGGCATAGACCTCTTATATCAAAAGTCTTCCAGAATAAAGACATTTTAAGAGTTTTATTAGCAAGACAGATAAAGATTGCTTCAGCATTGGGAAGTTTGTGACAGAGGGAAAAGCATGTGAGTACAAACTACTGTGGATGGCTCCATATCTATTTTTAAGCCTTAAAAATTTAAAAGATGCCATCTATCCTTACTGTTGGATTTTTCCTGGAAGATTGTTCAGTGGCACAGTTTCCTCCCTTTGCCTATCCAGAGCTTTGATGCACCTTGTACCGCAGCAGGTCAAACATCACAGCACACAGAACGAAGTTCACATTTTAATATACCTGCTCTATTAATGACTTTAAAAGTGATGCTCTCTGAGAAACGGGGATACAACAGAAATACCTGCACACAAGCCAGACGCATTCACAGTAGATAAAGCTTGGGAGAAAGGGCGCAGTCATATTTGCATCACCTTAAGATACGCTCATAAAGGTATTCTGCCCCTCCTGGAAAGCAGCAACACGTAAGCCACCACAGCCCAGCCTTCTATCGAGAAGAAGACACCTAGTTTCCAAGCAAGCCAGAGAGAATGTTTTTGGAAGTCAATGTTTTCTAGTCAATCAAGTATTGTGCGAAGCCAAACCAGACCCTGCAAGGCTCTACACAGCTGTGAATATGCACAGCTCCTCAATAAAGACATCTCTGCTCACCACCACCACAGCTCAGCTGGTTCTTTGAGGCACTTCTGTTTGATCAGCACTATTCCGCTTTCAGCTGCAGACAGCTCAAGGCAGTTGCTGTTCATCGAAGAGATTGTTTCCCTCTGACGCTAACAGTACTTCATCACTTAATGCAACAAGACACTCCAAGTGTGTTCCTGGCATACCAGAAACCAGGGGCTGACAGCTAACCCCATGGCATCTTGCTCCAGCAGTCCCCCATACATCAAGAGGCAGGGACAAGGCAGATGCCTGCGAACTCCACAGGGTCTTCCGAGGGGAACAGCACCATCTTCAAAGCCCTGCACAGGAGGGCAGCCGGCATCCTCCCAGTGCCACGTGATCAGCGCTCCCAACAACCCTGAGGAACAGGCTTCAGGAACATCACCTGCCTTCTCTTTCAGCCTTCACCACCTGCTTCTGCCTACCCCCGGACCATGGCAGTAGAGGGTATCCTAAGAGCAGCTTCTGTGCTGCATAATCCTTGCTCAAATGGAAACTCAGCAAACCTGAACTGAGGTGTGACGCAGGAAGGGTGAACTAAGGGTAAGAGTTCAAGAAAAGTGTTAAACGGCAACCAACGCGCACAGCTGGGAGCCTCCCACCCCAGGAGGAGAGCCTGGTTGGCTGCACCTCCAAGAAGAATATCAAGCACCCCTTTCCTTTTAAAGCTTTTCAGGCTCATCAAAGGCCCTCTACTTCAAAGATTTGTTCCTGGTTTGATTTTTTAATTATTTGAACACTCAGCTGAGCCAGTTCAACCCACAACGAAGGCCCAGATGTGTTCACAAGCAGTGCACATCCACCCATCCTTAAAAAGCACACACAAGAACTACCCTTTTCATTAAGGAGAGGAAACATCTCCATAATATATTCCCCATCAGAAATGTCACACCTGTGTTACAGAACAAGATATTATTTGAAAATAATACGCACAAAAAAAAAAAAAAAGCCTTTTTTGGTACAGAGGCCATAAAATGACTCCCCTGTTTCATATACAGATATAAAGCACTTAATCAGATGAAAGGCGGTTGCAAGCAAAAGCACTCAGCACCACAGAGCATCTTCTTTCCCGTAACACAGGTCCAGCGGTCACCAGTGATCACTGATGGAAGAACTGCTCACAGAGCAAAGAGATTTTGTTTTGTTTTGTTTTAAGGAACTCTGGAAGGTTGTGCTTTTACACTGTCAGCTGTTTTCTAGCACATGACTTCCTCTGTGCCACTGCTCATGACATAACAGAGGGAGACCATTGGCTGAAGGAATTTCTTTCCATCCTTATAGGGAGAAAAATATCGGGAAGAATGCGCTTTCTCCTGAATACATTTGGCTCTGCAGAAGACACATGTGATACAAATGTTGCTATGGAAACTATTCTATTAAATAATATTAAATTAAATTTACATATTTAAAGTGCACAAAATCAGTCCAGGTACAAAACTAATTAGCCAAAATTCAATCTTGAAATTACAAAGTAGGGCCCACCTGAATTGTCATTTTTCTTTCAAAAGAGCTTTGGTTTTGAGCAAGCTGCTTCTCTGCACCCCTTTCTTTCCAAATGTAGCACTTGCACCCCAGTTATTCAGAAAAGTAATTTCTTGAGATAATTTGTAGATACAAGCTCTGCTCCTAGTTCCCTTGGTGATGGAATTACCATAGCATTACAGAGAAAAACCCAGAGCTGAATTCAGTCTGAAAAGACAATGTACTGATTACAGCGGTGCCACCGTAATATTGGAATGTATTTTAATAACTCCCATCTCACCACACACACAGTATTGAAATCCGTCTCAATTAAACAAGAGTCCTACATGGAGCTGGAGTATGCTTGCCCTTCGTAATATTTCCAAGATATGGGAAAGTTCTTGGAAAGTTAGTATTTTAAGGTCTAAAGTATTTTTTTTCTCTTCCCACCTCCAGTTCCTGGGTGTCCAACAGCCCTCCCCAATGCAGCTAGCAGAAAACAAGCTCTTTGCACTGTTCCTCCCCCTCTGAAGAAGCCAAGCTCCCATTAGCCACTGAGTAAGACTGAACTTAAGCTCTTCCTAAAGCCAGGCGGCAGCCGCAGGTGCTCAGCCAGCGTCAGTACCAGCCCTGCACGCACACATCTGCAGCGAAGAGGAAAACGCACAAAGGAGAAGGGACGCATTTTCACTGGGGCTCAGAAGTGGGTGCTGACTCTTGCACTGCTGCCACAAGCAACAGCAGCTTGTCCTGCTTTTAAAGAACTTGGGTTAATCATAATTACCTGCTTCTACTTGAGTGTTGTAAATCAGGGCACCAGGCTTTTAAGCAGCTGATAGAAAACGCAAGTTACAGGAAGAAATCTGCAGCCATGTTTCAACCATCTATCCTTAAGTAGTGGGGCAAGACTGTAAATTGAAAAGCACAAGGAGAGAAAAGCATCACTGCTCCTGAAAATACTTATTTCCAAACAAGTGGAGGAGCAAGATTTGAATAGGTCACCTCTCCATCACAGCACAGGCCTCCGTCACCAGATCTAAAGCAGTGACAGCCAGATCACAGCAGCTCCTGCCTTCCCTCCTACTGTTCTCCACTGGAAAGCCATGGGGACAGCACGCCCGGGGCAACAAACTCAGGCCTCTTCATTTTACCAGATCTATGGCCATGGGAACTCTCTGGGACTTTGCTTGGACTTCTTTACAAAAGCACTTTCCTGTCTCAATTTCCAGCCATTAATAATGATACGAACCTTTGGAATTAGAAGGAATGAGATCAAATAAAGAAACTGTCTTTTCAAATAAAACATTTAACATTCCTTCCATTTCCACAGATGCAGTGTCATTCTCAATGTTTTTTCCTTTGTTTTTGCATTCAACTCTCAAATGCACTTCTACTGAGAAGGCAACGAACGCTTCCTCACCACCACCACGCTCTAAATGTTTTGGAAAGCCTTAATAAAGGAAAGTCAGAGGCATTAACAGAATTTACACCTATCTCAGATGCACCTTATTCACATGCCTATTAGGTTTCCATGTTACAGCGTGGAAAGATGTGTCAAAGTGTAATCTTACTCTTCATTTATGCTAGAACAAACTGAACACTAAGATACATTCAGTAACGAAAGGATAGCTACAATACACCAATTCTGCCAAATTTACTATAAGTTCTCTCACAATGACGTTATCTCCATCTGTCACAGAATCATGCGGTTCTTAAAGAATGAACTATGCCTGCAAGTCCAGGTACAAGAAAAACAGCCTGCTGGATTACTTCAAAACGCTTTCCAATTTCCAAACAAGTCAGGGAGATGCAAGTTACCAAAAGTACAGAGAACTCATTGAACATGGATACAGCAAAAGAAAGAAAATGTAATTGTAATTAGCCAGCAAAAGCTTTCAGATGACCCGCCCTCAGAATAAATCTTGATGCAAAACTCATGCTATGAGAAACTCAGAATTACCACCTCATCAGTTCTCAGTAAATACAAGAACTGAGTTCCCTTCCTGTCCCGAGAGGCAGATAGATCAATTAAAGCATTTTGTACACACAAAGTCTCCCCCCAGTTTGCATCCCCGTTAAGCCATGGTGGCTCACAGGGGGACACAGGAGGTGCAGAGCGTGCGAGTCCCATCCCTGGAGCGGCTCTGTACCCTGCTGTGGGAGCAGGCAGCGGCAGCCCATGAACTGCAAAGCAGACCATGCTGTAGGAGAGCATATGCCAAACCAGGCACCGTAGGGAACCGATCCACCACTACTGCCTATCTAGAACCTACCGCCAGAACCGGGAACGGGCCATGGTCACACAGGAACAGCCTTAAAGTAAGTTTAAAAGCAACCAAGAAGTTAAAGGAGGCTTTTTGCATTTTCATTTTGTGCAGCTCAAAGGAATTTAAAAGCCCTGAAGATATGACAAGGTCCTCACCTGTCCCACACAAGACCTTCAAGCCCTGATGTGCAGCACCCCCCTCCCAGGAACCCCAGGACTCCAGCAGCTATAGGCCACCCCAGCCCCCACCCTGCCCAAAGTCCCCCCGCACCCCCAAGCCCCTTGTTCCCCGAGGCCATGGGCATCCCCGGCCACCCCCTCCGCCCCTCGCCGGGCTCCGCGCTCCCCTTCGCGGCAGCCGGACAGCTCCGGCCCGAAGTTGACGGCGACTGCCCGGCCCCGGGCACCTCAGTCTGAAGGGCAGCGCCGGCAAGCAGCATCCCACCTCCCACGGGAGAGAGAGAAAAAAAAAAAAAAAAAATATATATATATACACTTATATATATGCGCGTTTAGGTGCCTTTATTCTTCTTCTTCTCCCCTCATTTTTTTTTGTTTCGTGTCCTGTGGAGACACCCACAGAGCTCAGTTTACAGAAAGAAGACAAAGGAGAGAGAAGATTAAAAAAAAAAAAAAAAAAAAAAAAAACAACCAAACAAAAAAAACACAGATAGGGAAAAAAGCAGCCCAAAGGCAGGTACCCCCCGGACGAGCCCGAAGGGGGCCGGCACTCACCCCCAGCCGCCTGCTCCGGATGCGCACGTAGCCCTGCTTCACGATGTCGTTGAAATTGGAGGCCATCCTGCCCCGGGACAGCTAGAGGCGGCCGGCGCGGTGCGGCTCAGCCAGCCCGCATGGCGCACAGCCGCCTCCGCAGCCGCGCCCCGCTCCGCACCGCCCCGCGGAGCGCCCCGGCCCGTGGGAAGGGCCGCCGGCTGCGCCCGCCCCGCGCCCGCCCTCCCGCACCCCCTCCCACGCCCACCCATGCCCGGGAGGGGCTTGCGGCCCTCCCTCCCAAAAGTCAGCTTGGAGGAGCGAAACACCGAGATCCCCCGTATCCCCCCATCACGGGCTCTTTCGGGAGCTGGGCTAGCGGCTGCCGAAATGGTTTATGCCACCTCACGCTGTGCCAAGCGTGCAGTTTCCTCCAGCTGCAGGTGGGTCTGCTGGGAATAATCGGATCTGCCCCGTGGTGCTGAGGAGATGAGGCTCTGACTTGCGGTTTTCTCCAGGAAAGTGGGTTTCCCAGAAAGTCTCTCCTGAAAGGCTGCCAAGTGGCGCAGCTCCAGAACCTCCTTCTAAAGACCGGTAACCTGAGCTGCTGTCCTGTGGTGCACTTCACGACATGGAAATGTCACACGAGCATATGCTGGATTTTCTAGGCAACGTGCGGTTGCGGTAATGAAAGACTTGGCCTGGCACTGGGCCCTGGGGTTGCCTTCTGCGTCCCCTCAGCTCTCCCTTTTCCAAGAACGTGCAAATGTTGCCAAGCACGCATCGAGCCCAGGAGAGAGGGGCTCCGGTGACTCTGCATGCTCTACTTGGGTTACCTGTTAGTGGTACGCTATAAATACCAGTCCTGGAAAGAGGGGACTGTTTGTGTCTTCATAACATCTTTTAATAGCACTAGATATAGGCAGTCTGAGGAGGAGGTCAGCCAGATAGATGACTTTGACTTTGAGAATTACCACGCTGTGGAAATTGCACACGGGGTAGCAAGGAGGAAGGCAGAGCAGAGAATCGCTGAGGAGCAGAAAAGGGAGGGGACCTCACAGCTGTGCCGAGCACAGGGCAACAAAGAAGTGATGCCCATTGTAGTTGTTCAATGGGTTCAGACCTCACCTGTGATAAACCTGGTCCCTTTCTGGTCTAAATATGTTGTTCCTTCATTTTAGGAGCAGCCAGAAATGAAGGTGGTTGCTCTGCTGTGGTAACAGCGTGGTGCTTTCAGTTCTTGCTTGATGAGGTGATTATACTTTGCAAGGCTTTACGAGATATGAATTGATGGAGTGGATTACAGAGATAGAGTGTAAGACTCTCTACCTGAAGGGCTAATTCGCTCAGGATGAAGGAGACAAGTCTGCAGTCCTTGCCTCAGAGTCTGCTTTATTATTTTACTACCCTCTCCTTTTCCCTGAGCTGTTTTACAGAATGCATAAAACATAACAGCGTCAGGTGGAAAAAACCAAAAACTTCCCCACCCATGCACCACAATACTCCAGAAATTAGAAGATAATTCTGAGATAAGTCTGTCCACTAGGATAATGTGTCCCTAAAACAACACAGAAGTTGCGTATTACAAAGCACAGGTACCTCACTGCAAAACTGCCAAGCAATGCATTTTTGTTAAATATACTGTAAAGAGCCAAGAACACTGTTAATAGCAGTTCCATAGCACCATTCATTGGATTTCATTGCTGGTCAAAAGCTAGAAAAGTTAAGACACCCGGCCTGCTTCATCTGGTATAAAAGTGTGCATTCAGCATGGAAACATATTTCACAATCTCAGGCACCGTAAAAATATTAATGCTGGAAGCATCAAGTATACTCTAAACCCAGGAAAAAAAAAAAAACAAAACAAAAAAACAAAACAAAGTGCTTATTTTGGTTTCAAAGACATTTGTAGCAGGAAACAAATCACAGAGCCACTTTAGATGTCTTTTCAACAAGTTTAGACGTTTCTTCTAATCCCTTCCTGTACCTATAAACACATCCTCCGGGTTTCGTTAGCCACTAGCATATTCTTGCAGGTAAACACATTCCTAAGAGCTTTGCTAAGCAGGGGTGGATTTAAGCCTGTGTTTATTCTTTGATGAATTAGGATATTAGTGTCCACTTACATTTTTACTTTGAACAACATAAATCCCTTACACATTCTGTGGTTCAAAGGGAAAATGCATTTTAATTCCCACATGTGGAACTTGTTCCAAGAATGTGCCAGAAAATCTCATTGTTCAGGTTTTCAGCCCAGTACTATCACTAGGAAAAAAAACTTGTTTACCAGGCTTTCAATACCAATGCAAATGTGTGCTCTCACTGTTTTGACAGGAGTCCTTCCCCTTCCCGAGGGGTCTGTTGACCATGTGCGCTCCCCATACGGAAATGCTCCACGTTTTTCTGTATTCAAAACCATATAACACCTTTTTAATAAGCTTTCATTGAAATGCAAATTCTTTTCCTTTCAATGACAGTGTTGCTGCTATTATTTCTCCTGAAGATAAGAGTCAAGGGTCACTTTGAAGTACTAGCCTGCTGTTAATAATTTAAGTGGATTATTGTTATATTCTAATCTCATAATAACTATCACTGTACTGCCCTACAATGAGCTCGTTTGCTTTTAGGGCTTTGGAAACAGAAACCACTGTTATGTGTTTTAACTGAAAATGAAGGTACCGGGTTTTTTTTTTTTAAATGCCATACTGACATTTTAAAAAGAAGTTACATTCACCTTTTTGTATTTGCAGCATGTCATCCCCTGTGTCCGTGATATTATTTCATCACAGTCTAAAGGCGAAATTTGACAAACATCTCTGAGACTTACCAAGTTAAAGAATAAGAAAACTGCAGAAGCCATTTTAAGGAAGCAATATTTTCTGTGGAAGTTATTTCCTTGAACAGATGGAGCTGGTACTAGTCAAGCATTTCCTGACAAAAAAAGTTTTTCATTTGATCACCCTGCAATGATTTTCTGGAAATGTATAACATTCATCAATATTTTTTTTATGAAAAGCTCCCATAACATTTTGTCTTCATAAGGTCAAGATGCCAAGATTTTTCCACTATTGTTTTGATTTTTCAGAGTAGTTTAGAAATGATAACGTCACAATGAAGTGTTCTGACCTTATCAAGTACTTTGAGGTTACTGGAATGCAATATTTCAAACACAGTATCTCCAGGAAAAGCTTTTTAGCATTCCTGTGTCTAAGTTTGTTTTAGTGTGAGATAAATTTTTGACATTTCATTCTCATTTTTACAACAGAAATTATGAATTTAGACTAGTTCTAGCTGCAAGGAAATGCAACAGATAATAAGCAAAAATAGAAGTGTGTCATTCTTTTAAAAAACTGTGGGTTTTTTTCCTATGCCATTGCAAACCTTGAAATCCCTTATCCTCCTTTTTGCAAAGCCAACCCTGTAGTGTTGCCTTGGGTCATGAGGCCAGCTATATTTAATTTTGGGGAAAAAAAAAAGTTTATTCTGAATTTACTTATTTCACAGTGGAAAGATTTGTGGCTTATTCTACCACTGGTGCTAATGCAAAACCATACCCTGGATCCACAATACAAAACTGCTCTCCTTTCACCATTTGCACATCAGTGTGCTAATTGATTTTGCAGGAATAAATTCTGCAGAAATGAAGATTTCTCAGGCACTTTTCTCTGCTGTTACATCTTCTGTGTCTTTGTTTCTCACAGGCCAGCACTGCCAGGCTTCAGGCAGAGAGAGGAGTGGTGTGATGGGTCACAACATTTAGGAAACCTTCATAAAACTTGGGCTAGCCTTTTGAGGTTCTTATCAGGTGAAGTGAGGGCAAGACTCTCGGTTAAAGCATCCTCAGTCAACTCCAGGGATTTTTTGAACACATTAGGGATAAAATTGCATTAGTTAAATGCACACATAAATTACTGGCAGAATTACTATGCAGATGTCAGTCAGTGCCAAAACATGCAAATTCATGAGACTGAACAGTTAACTTAAAAAAAACCACAACACCCTACCATCACAGAATGTAGGGACATAGCTACTCGCACATAAACAGGAAAGTGCCTGCCAGCATAGCCACTGATAATCAATATTTAATGAAAATAAATAATCTATTAACCAGGCTAACATGCCATTTTGCATAGTAATATTGCGGTATCAGGCACAGAAATTACCTTGCCTCTGCACGATACATTCAAATAATTCTGCTTCATGTAGACCAAGGTGGTGAGAGGCAGAAAAGATAGCAGAGGGGCGGTGGGGGGAAGCAGTAAATGAAATGCATCCTTTTACTAGAAACTGGTTCTGATTGTAATATTTTGTCCCTAACAAAATTACTGTCAACACAGTGAATGTTAAGCTAAAATAAATATATGCTGACTGAATCTGCAAGCAAAGTGAATCCAGGGTAACATTAGCTATTGAAAAACCCAACATTCATTTTCCTTGCTTTGTATTTCTGTGACAGTTACAAGCATTTAAGCAACTATTTCATCCCCGCTCTCCTGAAGACACACATCAAGGGATCTTCCTGCATCTCGGAACATGGCTGGAGGGATTAAGCGGGACTGAGTGGCGGGTCACAAGGTCACCATCCATCCTCCCTTTTCCTGTAGGTTGTTTATCAGAGTCTGCAGTGTATCAAAGGACAGCTCTGGGACCGGCAGCTCGCTCTGATCGTTGGCTGTAGCAGAGCTGGAGCAATACAGCCTGCACAACCGCAGCTTCCCTGGCTGCCTGTTTCCCATCTGAACCAACACAAGAACTTTCATCCCAGAGTAGGTCCCAAAATATGCGACTGTACTCTTCATCGAGCCACGAGCAGGCAACGCAGCAGTGCCGAAGGCTCAGACCTCGGCGACAGCTCAGTCCGGATTACACCATGTGCACGTGAAAGACTCTTTCGCATTTGTCTGTGTGTTTGGACTTAACCGTGTTGCTCATGCATGTGGATTTCACTGCACAGCGGACGTGGTTGTCGTCAAGGCCGGCCCAGCTGAAGCCCAGAGCACGTTGAATAATTCCTCCAAGAGATCCTTCGAAACAGGACCTACCACCACTGATGGTAAAACCAGTATCTCCTGCGATGAGGCAGCATTTCCAAGACAGTGAAGACACACCTGCTGCAGGGTGTCTCGAGACTCAAATTGCCAACATCAAGCTGAGAGAGAGATTTAGCAGGCAAAGGTGCAGAAATCATACCGTAAAGGGATGTTTTGCCTGTTGTATGCTCACAAAGGAACTTAACTGGGAAAGTATTAATGGTACCCAGAGAAATATTTAAGACAGGGTTTATATTTAATGGCATCTGAAATTTTTAAGAAGGACATTTTGTAGGAACATAAACCTCGCCTGTGGTAACATTGTCTGGGAAGAGGGTTTGGGATGAGTACTAGCGCTCAGGCTGCAGTACGCCTCATCTGTAACAGGATGCTGGTTGCTGTCACCGTGTATTTAAATAAATAATTTACTATTATCGTGCTGCAAGAAAAGCATCAGCTAGGTTTCAGTTTGAACCCAAATGTAAGGGTTTCACTTGAAAATTCAAATAGAAGCATCTTTACGTTATATCACAATTTTAAAGGTGAGAAGTTGTTTCTAAATTGGACTTCCATGTATATATTTATAGATATTCCAATACCGATTGATTCCAGTGAAATTTTTCCTGTTGTTTTGCCCTAAATACTCATTACTGAGCCAATGTCAAGCTAATTTGACGTCTATGTTAACAATATGTCTACAAGGAAAATTCTTATCTTGACTCAGTGCATATTTAAGCATTTATTGCTGCATGTCTACTGAAAATTTACGCCTGAAAGTTTTTGATCTTTTTGTTGCTGTTAAATGAGCTAGAAAAAAAATATATATATTCTAATTATAGTATTTGCAGATGGCATTTGGAAAAGATTTCAAATAGTGTCAGTTTATAATGCGGAGTTTGGTATTATGTGCTGCCTTATATAATCAGAAGATTTGGGGGCTGGATTTGAACGTTTCATTGTGCAGTTGCAAGGTGAAATTTGCATTAGCATTTACCAAAACAGGGCACATGAATAAAATGAATGAATGAATGTGAAAACAAACACCATTCCCCACTGCAGCATGATTTGCAGGTAGGAAAAGCCAGATCTCTCACAGCACCCTGCACCCTGGAGCTGCTGAACAGGGAAGGCGTGAAGGGTGGATGTTGTTCTCCATGTCATTCTCCCAACGTAATAATGCCTTTGTATGGCGGTGGTACAAGAAGAGTTGTGCTTTGTAATGCACTAACAGGCTAAAGCAAGACAAATTACTACGAAAGAATTATGACTGAGTCACAGTGCCTTCAGACCCCAGTATCAGAAAAGATAGCTAACTGAAAAGATGTGCTTTCTGACTCTCCTTAGCTAGACCCGAGACAAAAGAGTGCATCAGTCACCCTCCTGCACATGCAGTTGGAAACATTTGGTTCACGTGTGGAAACCTGCCATGTCACTGCTCTGAAACAGCAGCCCAAATTTACACATGTTCTTCGCTAACTTTGAAGGTAGAAATTCAAAACAGCGATTATAAAACAATAACTTAGGTAAGACTGACACCAAGACAGTAAGTCATTCTTTTTATGGCATGCAAACAAATCTGGAGTTTGTATCTCAGTATTGAAATAAAAACATTATGAACGCTTTCAGAATGGTAAAACGCAAACGACAGCCCCCCTGCTCAAGAAGTGATCAGAGCCATTTGCATGGCTCCATAATCCGTAAATCAAAAGGCTCTGCACAGAACACAGAGTTTGTAAACCTCTGCTAACTGCCCAGCAACTGCAGACACCTTAAACTGAGTCACTTGTGACCTTTCTGTGTGAGACATCATTTATTAATTGTGTTTGCACTGATGATGAAGTTAAAGTCTTACTGAAGATTTAAGGGGACTTGTCTGTGTTCAGCCACAGTGCTTGCTAGTCTCTCTTCCTAAACTGCGCCAGCAAGTCTGATATACAAATGGGAAAGGATTCTCAAAGGCTAAATGATTTCTCAGATTTCCCAGGGTCTTGGTCAGGAATAGCGCGAGAATTCATTCCACGTGCTTATACCTCCCAAGGGCTGTCAATGCTGCTGCTGTTCAATATTTTGAGGAGCAGATTCCAGCACAGGCACAGATTGTGTAAAATAGGAAAAGTTTGCCAAAGAGTGAATTTCAATTTTATGTCAGGTCACTCAAAAGAATTGCAAAAAAAGCCAGGGTTTTTGACTGTAGAATGCATCAACAAAATATTTGTTTACTATTACCTCAAATTTAACAAGTTTTCTAACAAAACTGCCATAAATTGAACATCTGGCTGCACTGGGTGGAATTTACAGACCTTTCTCATGCAGCTATTTCCCTGGGGTACTGAGAAGAATGACTTAATGCCCAATTATCCTTGATTTTCATGCAATTTACACAGAAAATATTCTAAATTGCATCTCTCATGTAAATTATTTCAAATAAGTATTCATTAACACAGGTGACTTTGCTTGCCAAGGCTCAGCTGGCTCTGGGGACTCATCAGTTGTCCTAAATGGTGGATGTACACACTGATTAGCAGGAACACAGAGGAGGAGAAAAGCACTGGCATAAATATACAAAGAGCGCTCATTCATAAACAAAACCAACAAAGACAACTTGAGAAACATGCACTGCCCAACATTAAAAAGTCTTGTCAGCAGTGCCTTTTTTCCTTACCGATATTTAATTGTGAGATTAATTCAAATTTAACTTTGTCACTAGTTGTGGCCAGACTCATCTATCTCACTTTGTGTTAACAATCTTTCAATAACTAGTTTACAACACATTAAAAATGTTAAATGGATATTAATAATAGGTGCATTCAGGTGGTAAAAGGCACTAAGCTGAAAGGTTGTAAGTTAGTAGAAAATGTAGTGCTGAAGAGTTATCAAACCACTGCATGACCTGTGTACTCAATAACCCGTAACAAACCATTCCCTGAAACTTCCATTGGTGTATTAAAACTTCATAATATCTTTACATAGGGAACCCTTATGGGTTGCTTAAGCTCACTCAGCTCGCTCTGAAGCACACTAACACACAGTTTCATGACCCTTCCAGCTCCAGGACAGAAACCTTCACTGGTGAGATGGTGAGGAGCAGCAGCCCAGTCGGCATCCAGCCCAGTTCTTTGCAAAATAAGTATCTGAAGGCTGAAGAAGAGCATGTCTTCTGTGCACTTCACACTAGTTTTTCATTTTGATCATTCTTTGACACACGTTCAAATCCAAACCACAATTAATTTTCCTTTAAATAGGTTATTCTGATTTTTCCTTTGAAAGATTAACCACCGTGGATTGCTATACAGCATGGGTAGTTCAGGTGCGAGCAGTTCTCTGCTACTTTGTGCCTCAGCCATCCTGATAATTATCTACTCGGCTTTGGATTGAGCTTTTTCCATACATCCTAGTAAACAACAGGAAATTGGATAGGATTCCATGTACAATTTATGAACAAACTGAACTTGCCCTCTGTCTTAAAGTATTGAAATTCAAATTCTGGTCATTTGAGGTGAGTCCTTATGAATTTATACACTCAAGCTCAAAGAGCCTTCTCTTTCAAAACAAACGATAGCCAAAAGAACAGGAGGGAAAGTGCTTTTAAAATTGTGACTAATCTCACTGTAACAATATTACCTGTCCCTTTTGATTGCCAGAGCTTGAAGCAGGAGTGAAAAACTGGCAGTATACTCTGCTCTTGGCACTATTGCAGAACGTCTGAGCGTTGCTTTCATGCTTTAGAAATCACTTGTGTGCATCAGGCTTTTCAGAAGAGCTTAAGCAAGCCCAACTCTTAATGAATTTTCAGTGGGGTTTGGATGCCAGGTTCCTCTGAGAGCCTGTATATTGCATTTTGAAGGAGGCTTTTGCAACAATACAAGAGGAGCATTCAGAATTTTCCCATTCTGCTATAGACTTGGGAGGTTTTAGGCAGAGCCATAAGGTGGAATCAACAGGGCAAGGAGCAAAGCTACGTACATCTCTGGGGCTCCTGGCAGTACTGAAAGCACACACCTGACCAGGAAGCTTAATTGTCCTTAAAGTAGGTACTACTTGGGTTAGAGATGTGGGGAAAGATTTGTTTCTCTCCTGCAAATCTCATCTTAGTAATTTTTGACCATCAGCACTAAAAAGCTATAGCCGTGACTCATCAAGAGCCTTAACTGTGAACCTAATTTAAAGCAGTTCCATAGTGACGTTATAAATTAATGGTCTTGCTCATGTAATAATGTTTGCTGTATGTGCTCAGGAGATGTCTGTTCCAGGGCCTCATTCCCTGAATGACAGATGAGTAGGTTTGAGGCCTCTGGTTCACCATCAATAACACTGGTTTTGAGGTTTTTTTCCTGGAGAAACTACTGTCTGTTCAGTGTAACTGTATTACGAGCTTTTGTTTGGAGCCTCAGTAAATCTAAACTGGCAGAATTTGATTCCCTTCAGCTGAATGATGCCAGTTTGCAGTACCGTCTTTATCTTTTGTCTTGGGAGCTTTCCTCGCAGTCTCCAATCCCAACGCATGCTGCAAACGTGAGATGTCAAGTAATTGTCCACAATTAACCTTGTACTGCAGGAGTTCACATAAGATCTAAAACTTTAATACAGAGGGTTAGTGCAGAATAATGACATGCAGGCTACCAGGGCAAGTCATTTGGCCATCGACATATTTTCTGCCAACTTCCTTGCAGAGAAAACACTTACATCTGGATAGGTGTCACCAATTAATAATTGTTTTTCACAGCTTGCTCTCTCTTTTTTGAGCATCCTGCAACTACACATAGGGCCAACAGGCATCCATCACCTGATGAAAATACAGGCAATTTATCTCATGTAACACATGGATGTGTTTGTGGCTGGCGCGAGCTCCTGGGGGGCAGTTTGCACCCCCCGTGGCACGGCCTGGTGCGGGTGTGCTGGTGAGAGTGGATCAAACAACTGCTTGGTTCATTGAAAAGCCTGCCTGGTGAGATTGATAGATTGGCAAGACTGATGAGCTTTATTGAAAGAAAACTAATTCCCAGCTGTGGTTCAGTTCGGGATAGCGAAAGTAATGCTTATATTTAGGCATGGAAATAAATAATGCATGAGTGTTACCATGGCATTTTAGCAGCATTTGGGTCTGGAACAGGCGTTGCTGTCATCCCTTCTCAGTCTGTTCAAGTCTTATACTTTGTGACAGTTCATTTCCTTAACATTAAACTTTAACCAAATGTTATTTCCTTTTATGAAAATCAGTGGTTCCTATTAGACTTGCTTGGGGTAGATTTGCTAAAGAGCATTTATGGGTAATATTTAGTGTCATCCAAAAGCTACTCATCACATTTTCTTCTTTGTTTCAAACTGGAGAAGGAATGTTTGACAATAAAACAAAATGTATAATTGTGAATCTAATTGCACATATTGTCTTTATAAATGTGCTTGCCAATTGGTTATTTTCATGAGCAAAACATATACCTACAATTACTAGTTTTAAAGGTTCAGTTGTGAGATTTCTAGCTTTGGAAGTGGAAGCAATTGGTGAATTTGTTGAATAGAGTTCTTCAGTGGCTTTTCCCTATGAGCTTTTTTTCTGTAGGTATCCATCTTAATTTAAGGAACTTGACTACACCACGTTGTTAACCGTTCCTTGAAAACACTCATAGAATAAAATACGTATCTAGTGGAATCTGTAAAGGCGTTTTAGATATATTCATGTTGTTGCCACCTCTCAAGACTGAGTTGCAAATGTGAAAATTTGAAAGTTTTTAGAACCCCAGCCCCTTGTTTAGTATCACTACTAATGTTTTGTTTATTTTGTAAATTAAGTTTGTAAGCATTTGCATTTTAGAGTAATAACATGACCCTGAATAACAGCTTGGTTTGAAACATTTTTTAGTAACCAGAGTCAGAAGATGTAGGATGGGAGTTTTGATTTAGGCTTTCACTCAGTTCTGCACATTTCTTAATGGATATCTCTGCCCATACAATCTCAATCCTGGAAAACATTTTACAACTGATTCCCTGTCATTTCTGGATATTTTTGCTTTTATCTTGATTTCTAGAAGAAAGGCAGAAAATTCATTATATATATATATATTTATGTTGATTTCGCTTACTGACTCTTTTTAAGAACTTTGAGTTAATGCTACCAGCTAAGCAGGATGAGGAACTGATCTAGTGTGTGCTTAGTAACACTGGATTTCAGCAGAAGCACCATGAGCAATAATACTCTCATATATTAAACACTGTGGACTTTTTGGTCTAAAATTCCTAAACTAATCCAGAAGGAAGATTATCCTCTCATTCAACAAGTTGCAGTGGAGAAGATAAGCAATCATGCAAGAAGATTAGAAAGACTCCAAAATATCCTTGTAAAATAAACTATTAAGACTTTGATGTTACCTTATCTGCCAGTGAAATATTTCCCAAATGTTACAAAATGTAAACAATTGTGCTTCAGAATTGAAAGGCACCGTACTAAACTCTGGATGCACTTTTTCAGCATTTGATAACTGAGCCAGCGCAAATTGCCGTCCAATCTTTAAGGAAGCACAAAGCATACCATATTGCATGCAAACTGCATCTGTGTAAAAAAAAAAAAATATCAAAAGTAAGCAAAATTGAATTTGTCTCTGGGAAAGTTCATCAAAAATAAAGTATTTTGAAAGAGCCAGGAGCACCCAGAGCTGCTCCTTAGGCTGACGTGAGTCAAATGCCCAGCTCTTCTCCTGGAGAGGAGGCACTGGGAAGTACCCCTCACTTCACAGCTGAGATACCAATAAAAACCATCAACACAACAAGCTTAATAACTGGACAATGAACAGAAGAGAGACATGGTCCAGGACACAAAGAAGGAAATGATACTTTGAGAGCACATGTCCCTCACTGGGACGAGCAGGGTCCAGACATCCATGCCTCCTCCATCACATGAAGAGAGGAGCAGGGCAGCGGACAACACTGTCTGAGACCTCAGCTGCAAGGACAGCAATTTTTGCCTGCTTAGGGTGGCGAAAAGCCATTGCAACGGTCTCGTACACAGACAATAGAAACACACAAAGCCAAGAAAACCTGCTGCCTTTCATTTCCCAAAGGTAGCTACACGTGAACAGCTGTACTACACATAAAGCTCTTTGGCCAACAAAACCATTTTGTATGCAAGAATGCCATTCTATAACTTGTGTGTGCATGCACATATGGAAAATAAATAGTTCCTTGTAACTTACTGTAAAGAAGGAATTGAGTTGGGAAATATATTTACTGATAAATATAAGAAAGGGGGAAAAATTAAAGTAATAGTTCAAGAATGTCATTTAATGCATACAAAAAGTATAAATTAAATCAGCCTACACGAGCTTTGCAATAATTCTAAGGATATTAGTCCAAAAATGTTGCTCGAAACTAATGAACTAGAACTCAAAATCCAGTATGCTGAAGCTAGAAGGCAGCTTCTGAAACTGCAAATAAGATCAAAAGAGTTTCAGGTTTATTAAAAAGATCTGCCTAATTGAAACTGAATAACTGTAAATGACCATGTCGGCAGTGCACTTCATTTAGAGAAAATTTCATATGGTTATAGGTAATTATGAAATATGCGACAAATTAACTCAAAGCAAGTGTGAATGTATATGACAGGCAGATAAGAGCAAATATTACACTACTGCTTGCAACTCCTAAGCCTTCCAATAACAAGAAGTTACTCTTCTTTTTTAAATTAGTCAAAAGCAGAATTTTGGAAGATGTAGCCACTGCAGTTTCAATGGCACTGTCCAGTTTGATGGCCCCTGGCATTATAGATCTGATAAATCTTCGTGGCCTTTGGTAAAATTAATAATTAAAAAAACCCAAACACATTCATTCCCTGTAATTCTCATTCATAGTAACGCCAGTGATGGATGTTTACTCTTTTAATCGTAAAGAAGAAGAAAAAAACCAAAATCTGCTGTGTGAAATTGAAAGTGTCCTCATCTCTGTTCCACGCACAACCTCAGGTATTGTACATATCTCCTTTTCTCTGTTGCTGAATGGAAAAATATTCCGAGATGCTTAGTGAAGCTTAACCCAATGAAGCAATTAAAAGAAAAACTTAATGAAGTAGTGTGCTAATGAGGCTGACTCAGTCCATGGCAGCAGCAAGTCGGCAGCTGTCACATAAGGACACATTGCTTCATTGGTTTCCCATCAATGCCCTGTAGCAGCAAGCGGAAGTGCTTTGCCTTTCACTCTACATCCACCATGGCCACCTGGTTTGTGGTAGGAAGTGTGGTCTGTACAGGGACAGGCAACTGCTCTCCTCATGGTGTCTCCAAACTTCCCCCACCTGCTATAGCTAGTGTAAGGACTTGCTGGTTTTGGGTGCAAACTGTTCTTCTTACCCCATTAAAAAAAAAAGCCTGTATCTGTAGGCAGGACTGAGCTGCTCAGGACATTATGGCTGGTAGTGACATACTCGCAGTCCCACTGCCACTCTGCCAGCCCTGTCTAAGTGTGGAGGGCATTAGGGAGAGTGGTGAGAACACCCATCACCATCTCTAGTCTTCCAGAGACAACTGAACTGTCTGTGGCTCCATTTTATTTCTTGACAGATAAATCCTACTGTCTTTCCTTTAAACAGTCACTCTAACATCATTATTTTTACTATCATTAGGTCATGGAATCTTGGTTCTTGTCCTAACTTTACAATATCAAAACCTGTACAAATTCTAGAAAAAATGGTGTTGCCCTTTTCTAGTCTGAAAAAGCTTACAGCCTTGTCTGGTTTCAGTGCAGCACCTCATTGGAAAGCAAGAGCCAGAACGAAAGGCAACATATGGGATCTGCCACCACAAAGCCACAGTACAAACATGCTTCTTAGTGATTCAGAGTTTGCACAGGGGAAAAAGATGTGCACTTCCTTCCCCCGGCACTCTGTGAGGTCCTGGTGGTAATATCTGATGAGGGAGACATGTCTACTCTACGCTTCAGAGTATGTTTGATTACAAGAAACATCTTGCATGAATTGCTGCCAGATAAAGAGTACAAGACAGTTAAAAGCACCATTTGTACTGAGAAACGCATGCTTGTATTACACGTATATCTGCACAGTAATTAGCATATCCTTTGCATCAAAAATTGCATGTATTCCCGTAATAACTCCCCCATGTAAGTAAATTGCTGGGGTTTTGAGTTGTGAATTTACTTCCCCCCCCCTCCAATTTACAGGTACTGAAATGCAGGCAAAACATTAAGTCACTTTTTAGCGCGAGTTTGCTATGTTGGCATTATTGCCATTTGCAAATGACATTGGCTAGCGGGCAAGGAGCATCAGGAGCACGACACCAAGCCCAGACAACAGCTGGTGGAGGCTCTCACCTCTTCCTAACAGCTAAGGGAAGGAAGAAGTAGAGCAGGTTTGCAATAGGAAAATGATCCAACACACACTGAGAGCTTAATGGGATTTGCATCAAACCTGTAATTCATCAATAAAAGAGAAAACAATAAGACAAAGAGCTTCATTTGTCTCCTTGCTGATAAGGCTGGAAGTCAGTAAAAGCCCCGTTCCTGTGGGGGAATTAACAAGATTCCAGTGATCAACATCCTTGGTATTCAAAGAGCACGTTACAAATGAGAGATCAGGAGGAAAAGATGTTAGCAATCAGAAAGATGGCCATATTTTATTTAGCTAAATGGATATTTGCGTTTTCCCTATGGGGAAGTAAAAGCAGAATGTGTCAGGCTATTTTTCCTATATAAATGTAAGTAAATGCACATATGCATCAAGTGGATAAATACAGCCTCTCAGAAAGATCCCTCTCTTGCAATTGTTCTTTCAAATGAGACTATTACTGAATAAAAATATTTCTTTAGTTTTGCTCCAGATTTTCACCTATGACTGCAGAGACATTTCTATCACCATATTCTGTATGGGGGCTTGTTTATGTCTGCTCGGACACAAACCTGGAAAACGCCTTGGTGTGGCATCTGCTCTTCTGTGCCATTTCTATTCAACATTTTGTACAGCAAACATGGACATCACTGAGGATGGATGATGTGCAGTAGAATGGTTTAACCCAGAAAGCTGAATTTTCTATAGAGGTTTAAAAATGGTGCAATTAGGACAGACTGTCACAAAATGATTAATACAACGAGGTACCTATCATTTCTTTTAGTCATACCAGAGTAGTCCGTTAATTTGAAATCTGCACGGTCACAAGTGTCACTTGCTCCCACATTTATCCATGGCACCAAGAAGCTGTCTTTATAGCAAAATCAATACTGAGTATTGCTGTGAATACCTTCAGACTAATCAAAAGCATGGGTGATGTGAAGAAGGAGAAGGATTTTATTAAAGTTAACAAATTATTGGTGTGGCATGATGGTACGATGTTAAATGGATGTCACAGTGCAGATAGCTCATGTTTTAAGAAATGCTTATTACATTTTGCCCTGAAGTCATGATTTATGTGATTAGGATATTGTCTTCATCTAACCTCTTGCCCTGTCTTCAGCTTTTCCACAGCCAACCATCTTTATTACATCGGAGCACCCTCAATGCAGAATTTACAGCAATAGTCAAATATCTAGAAAGTTAATGTTCAGCAATTTTTTTTTTCTAAAAAGTACCTCAAATTAACAAATAAAGGCAACAAAATTATTTCACTGCTCAGTCTTAAAAAAGTTGGAAGTACTAATTTTAAGCCTATCCGTGCCACACCTTTGATACATTGCACAGACCACTGACAACACCATAGCAATGCTCCATTTCTGTAATACTGCATCTGATCTATATTCCTCAATTAAAGACAATTAACGTCTATTTTTTCAGGGCACTTAAAGAAATTTTTCTCAAGCCAAATCTATTTCTTCTCATCCCACTGTTTCTCAGTTCAGTGCATGTTACAAGGAGCAGAGTGCTACAGAGAGTTGAATCACAATGATTTGAAAGCACAATATGCTGCTACATTCTTTTGATGGATATGTACATGAATATGTATCAGAAACGGAGCACTTGCCTTTTGGGCCAAAGATGATCATCATGTAGTTGTCCTACACCAGCATCCTGTTCCAGTTCCAAACAAGAACTGGTACAGCAGCATCTGCCATCGCATTCTTAGGAGTTTCAGAGAATAGAGAGACTGTATAATTAACAAGTCAGCACCCTGCAACTACCCTGAAGCAATGTGGGAGCTAAAAATGACTGGAGAAATGGAAGGAGTGGCAGAAGAACTTATGTTCATTCAAATAATGAATTTGCTTTAAAGAATCTAGTGGAACTGTTGTCTTAGTAACCCACTCTGAGAACAAAAACATTTCAGTAAGTTGGCGTGCAGTCACCGTAACATCTGCACACCAAGGCAGGTTGGCAAGTCCTGCATAAGGATCCTCATTCTCTGGAAATATCTGGCATAAGTTATCCTGGAATTTAGCTAGCACTGAACTAGACCGAACAAAAGAAGTTTGCTTTTCCCTGCATGTCCCCCATTTCCCAAGGACAGTCAGAAAAAATAAAACTGGCAGGCCAATTCAGAGTACACTGCACTGGGCTATAGTCTAGGTTTTAAATAACTCAAAGCACAGACAAGGTGCCTTAGCTTTTGTTTTTGTTATCAGATGGTCACTCGAAGCAGAGAGATTGATTTGCTCAAGAATCAAAAGGAACCTGTGCCAGGCTGAGTGCAGGCCCGGAGATGACGTTGCCTGTCCCCAGCCGTCACCGCTGCTGGAGAGCGAGATCCCCTTGTGCAAAAACTCCCCACGCAGTTAATGAAATTCACTACTGACAAAACTCAGGCATCACATGTGGGAGAGCATTTGCTATTATATTTTAAAGTACATTATGCATTTATAGCTTCAAAAGGTAGTTATCTTTTGAAGAAACTTCTGAAGAAATCATGGGTGACAGAGGTGGCTGGGAACTTGCTGAAAGAAATTCTTTGGGGATGCTTGACAGATTTCCCTAGATCTCTTTTCTGTCAAGAAACTTTCTACCCAGTAGATGTTTTGAAGGTTTCAGCAACTCCAAGCAGGCTGTCTGGTGCTCACAAGTACTTCATGCTGCACACCAGTAAATCCCACTAAAGTGTGTGGCCTTAGTGTGTGTGCAGCCACTCTTCTTCCTAAGATTTCCTCAATGAAAGGAAGCACAAGACAATTGAGAAAAATAGTAATAGTTCATTTCTGCTCTCTGCAAGTCATTTTTTGGGATAAAGAGGAAGGAAATTAAATCTGAGTATTTATAACTGTAGCTGAAATAACTGTACTGAATTTGATGGTTATTTTCAGCACTGACTGCAAGTAGCTCTTCTCCTTCTGCTTCAACACACTCCCCAACATGTTATCTCCTGGATTTTTTTGCCTTTGGTTTTAGAGCTTTCCTTAATATCATCTAAAAAGCAATATCCACATCCTTCTTGTTAGCTTATGGATTTTATTCCCAGAACATGTTAGGACTGACTTAAGTTGAAAGCTTAGCCAGTGAGATTTTCCAGTTAAAACTTTATCAAGTTTACTCATATACTTTTGTAAAAATCAGGGTTGTAAACCAAGATGTTTTCTCATTAGTACACTCAAATTCTTGAATCCCATGAGACACAACCTAAATCTGTTTAATTTCATTAAGTTTTCAGGGAAAAAAAATGCCAATTTATAAAGATTTAATGTGATTAATTTAGAGCATTTCTGACATTCACAGACTTGTGCACAATTCTCCATGAAACACCCCACTGCAGCTTCACAGCATCACTTCTCGTAGTGATGATGGGTTGCAGGAGGCATCTGTAGTTCCTCTTGTTGCTCTGGGCAAACCGTATTACACAGTCACATTCAGTGTAAGTACCTTACAATTGCTGTTGGATGCGATACTCTTCTGCATTCTTTTCCCAAAGCTGTTTGGTAATCTTGTCACTGTGAAAGAGTGGTTGCAGCCCACTCCTCCGTTAGCTGTACTTAGCAATGGATGAAATTATCTCACTAGGTTTTAGTGCCGACAAATATTATGCAAGGCCCTTTGAGATTTGTAAAGAAAAGCTCAACAGAAAAGCTCTGTGTTATTGTTTATTTTCTAACACGTCAGCAAGTTGGATGCAGTATGAAGGTCACTAGAGAAAACATAACTTAAAAATGTCTCTTCCGATAACGTCCTTTAAGAGCTGCGACCCAGAAGAGGTGTGCTGCTGGTTTTCACTGCCCCAAATCTTTGACAAAAAAAAAAAAAAAAAAAAAAAATCACAGGGAACAACTACAACCCTCGAGTCCATACACCTTCCCTGGCAAGTGGAAGGGCTGATCCAAATGGATGCAAACTCTCACTGAAGGGCTGCTAACAGCATTCGGTTCTCACCGATTTGAACAGAGCATCTTCCCATGGGACTGAATCATTAGTCAGATCAATTATTCATACATGTACCCAGACTGCTTCCACAAACGTCCCTTCCTGGGAACAAGTCAGAAAAATGGTGTGACAGATATCGCTGCTTCTGAGAGGGCCAATTACTAATACTTAAATACAAGTCCAATTTCACTGCCATTCCATTGGAGAAAGAGGAAAATTTACTGTTTGCTAAGTGAAAGGAATATAGGGGAATATATGGGATTAAAGGAATATAGGGAATATAGGATTAAATAGAAATTAAGTTCAAGTTAATGTATAGGAATTCGAAGAGCAGGAAATAAAATATAAGAAAATTAAAATCAAAGAGCTTTATCTATACCTCTGTTTAAAATTATTATTATATTTTTAAAAGTCTCTACCAATGTATCAGTTTGTCGTTTTCATGTGTGTCATCTGCATGGAATTGCTTTTTGCTGAAATTATATATCATTTAATAATTTGCCAGCTGTACAGCAAATATTACACCCAGGGCAGGAACCCACACAGACAAGTAATAACTCTTTCCGCTGGCTAGCCTAATTTTATTCTATGCAGTTCACTAATGAATAATTTACATGCTAATGTAAATTAGATCAATTACTGTTTTCACTTGTATGGAATCATTATTATTATTAAAATTGTTAGGAGAGGAAGCACACCTGTTCTCTGCTGTGACATCAGAGGACACTGTATATTATTAACGCCAGATACAAATGCTTTTTCTCTCATATGTAGCTTTACTTCCCCCCCTTGAATCCATCTTTTATCAATACATTTGCATGCAAATTAAAGTTCTTTCAATGGAGCATGATTTTGCTTTATATTCCAGCTTACCTATGTACCGATGTACCATTTCAGAGATTAATTCATAGAAAAGCTCTGTATGAACTTACAGAAGCTATATAACATAGAAATACAGGTGTTTCTTATTCCAAGTTTTCCTATTCAGCGGATGACAGACAAGTTTTAAAACTTGGCATAGAGTGGGCATATTTTCTCTGCTTTAAAAAAAAACATATTACATCAACAGTAGTTACAGTTGTGAAGAAAAGTGTTACATTTGTGTAGTTCTAAAGAAGGACAATTTGTTACTGCTGTCATTACTTTGCCAAGTGTAGAGAACTTGCATAAAGAATTATTTAACAAATTCGGGTTCACTTCAGACCATTGAAAAAGGGCTGCATCATCAAATGCAAATAGAAGGTAAGAAAAAGTACATCCACAGAGTCATCATTATAAAAATCAGCAGAGCAAGAGGCTTTTACATGATCTCTGCATCAGAAAGGATCCATGCTTGGACTGATGGTGCATGAAGATAAAAATCCCAGGGAGGAAGAACTGCGTATCTCTTCTCAGAGTGACACGTATTAAAAAACTCTGTGCTGAGCTGACTGGTACCTTGCCCAATGACATTAACAGGTTACCTGAGCAAAAGTCATCTCAACAAAGCAGCAACAGATTGCTCATTAAGATGTGCGAGACCTACAGCCTAGAAAACTTCTCCAGAAAAATACAATACAAAATGAGAACCAGGCAACTTAACCAGATCCCTAAGGAAGAGCGAAAAAGCTAGAACCTCATACTGAAATGAGAATGTGGCAATATCAGAGCACAGAAAGGGTTTCTCGGACAGTTTGTCTGTGGGTTAGAAATGCCAGCATCTGTTAATAAGCAGATGTGACATTTGAAGACAATGCAGAATCTGACCTGGGTGTAACAGGTTGCAGACCTTTGCAAAAACAGAAGGATGAGAAAAAAAGGCAGCAGCAGCAAAGACAAAGTGAAGCTTCTGACATTCTTACCTGGAAATTTCTGCTAGAAATATTTAAAAACTTGCACAAGGGCTGGCTTTGTTTTCAAGTGGTTAACCTCTCCTGAAGTCACTGAGAAGTCTTCCTTTGGTCTCACCGAACTTTGAAGCAGGTCAAACAAGTAAAGGCGCTTTGCGTGTTGCCCTCCTCTATCACACTGTATTAACAGCAGAATCAGGATGACTGTGTCTGTACCTTATAGAAACAAGATTTAAGACTTTTTTTTCATTAAGCCTAACACCTCCATCTCTCAAACAAGAAGTTTTAATACTCTTTCCTAGACTACTAGAAAACATTCCAGCAGTTTCTCCTATAGCAAGAAAATCCTCTTAAGAATAAACACTTCATTTCATTTTCTTTCTTTGCTTGTTCAAGCAAGCCCCATTTGTGCAGAGAGCAGATATCCAAACTTAAGGCCATCCATTTGTCATTTCTTAGTCAGTGCCACATGGCTCCCATTGTTAGCTGGGTAACATTGGCTTTTTGTAACAGCTTTTCACATTTGACACCAACAGATACAGTTGTGGTCATGATGCACTATTACAAAGCAAGCACTTATCAGAAAACTTGATTCAGGGCTGAGAAAAAAAAAAAAATGAACTGTTGTGCTTCTCTTGGTGCACGGAGAGGTGAGAGAACAAAGCATTTTCTGCATTTCTAGTCTAGATACTTGCAGCTACAAATGGACCAGTTCAGACTGTTGCTGTCATCAAAACTCCTCAGCAGCATCTCCTGCAGGAGTCATCTCCTACATAAAGTGAGCAATGCTTGACTCAAAGGGAAGATGAACTAAAGACAAAGATTTTTGCCTACTGATTTCTAAAACTGCCAAAATAAGACCCCAATATTGATTCCCAAAACTATCAGGTGAAGACATGAATACAAATGACAACTGAAATAACAATAAAAATATGTTTAATGTATCTGCATAGGCAAAGCGTCTGGGTTTTGTTGTGCGTGTCAAAGTTGCGTGTTCGAACAGTAATGCAACGTTTATTCAGATGTGTCTTTGGAGAGCTGCACAGATTCATTTGTGAAGGCCAGCTAGCATTGAAAACACTCTTCAAAGAGAGCAGACAGAGCTTGCTGACCTGCTGTGTATCTGACTTCACGTCTTTTAAAATGTAAATAAAACTCTCAAATATCTACAGCTAACAGAATGTGTGGAAAGCAAATATTTATTTTCACTGAGGGAAATGCACAAACGATGAATGCAGTAGTGAACGGCATACACCAAGAAACAAGTGGCTCCGTAGCCTGAGGCACAGCTGTTGACTGGCAACACAGGAGCATGAACAAGGACACTGAAAACAAAAAACCTCAACTGGCCACTTCTTTCCAGAGACAAAAGCAGTGATCACATAGCCACCATTTCACTGCAGGTGGACATAATACATGCAGAGTCATACCTTAAAGAAACATCAAAGATATTCAAAGGGAGAACTTCCAAATCCTTACTCAAGTGATTTAACCTCATTTGAATTGCATTACTTTTCTCCCTCTCCGAATATTAATTGGGATTTTTGACAGATAGGTTTACTGTCAAGGAGATGGAAGATATGCCTGTCAGCTAATGTTTACAAGTCAGTCTTCAAGCTGATAGTTTTAATTTTATCTATTACCATACCACCAGTTTCAAGCCAAACTTAATATCATACCCAATACTTTGCAATTAAGCTGAATTAGAAGAAATTAAGTAAGGAAGCCTTCACCATGGCTAGAACAGGAGTGTAAGCCTCATCACACTGTCTAGTCACACTTACACCACTAATTTTGAGTGGGGAGAGGGAAAGTGAGTTCACCAAAATGTTCCTGTGGTGCAAGTTCACATGTTCGGAGACAGGTTCTTACTTCAAATCTCTCAGGATGCTCTGTTCAGATCAGGTAGAGAAACAGCAGTGTGATTTCATCTTCCGGAGATGACACGTTATGGCTTTGCTCCAGGCATGTGCTGGCACCATGAATTGTTCTTTGCTAATTTTGCCCAAATTTTCACCCAGCTGTATCCTGACAGAAATAGTCAGACAATTTGATTGTCCCTTCTTAAAAAGGGCCTCCAATCTCCAGTGAGAGATGACAGCAATAGCAACTGTAGGCAACCATGACATCCTTCAGGTTCCTCCCCCGCTGCCCATTTGACACCCAGGAAGGGTTGAGCAGGAGCTCCTGGACTGCAGGGACAGAGATGGGATCTGCAGCTACCTCACCACTGACCAGGGAGGATTTTCCTGCTGTCCCTCAGCAGATTGCCCCAGTGCCCAGCTAGCACCTTCATCCCACATGCTTGGGAGAAGACAGGGGTCATGGCCATGGGATCTCAGTTCGCCTCAAGAGCAATAAATGGTCTAGTAAGTTATTTGGAGATAACATGCCTGGGCCTAGTGAGTAATTGGATGAGACAGGAGAAGCCTGAGGCACTTTTCTGGGCCCATCTGAAGTACTAAGACAAAAATAAAACAGAGTGATTTGCCACACTGATTTATCTTGCAAATACTGCACATCAGCTTCAAACATTTGTCAGCCGTGACTCACTTCATAGTGACAGGTAGAAAGGTCAATGTTTTCTTCTTCAACAGAGTAAACTGGGGCTGCTAACAGAAAATCAGTTTTCCAATTACTGGCTTAGCAAATAATCGGTTTTATCCTATCTTTAGCTTGAAAAACCTGAGGCTGTTGGGAATAATGAATTGGATTCTCAAATCCTCTAGAAAAATTAACTATTTAGTCTCTATTTAAAAGCATCCAAAATAAAATGTGAAAGGCAGGTAGGTGAGAGGCAGGAGAGAATACTGTCCAAGGGAAATGGGAGTAGGAAGAGATATCCAGTGTAGAGTTTTACCTTAGAAAAAAGTATTTCCTATGGTTACTGGTTGTAATTACAATCCAATTCAACAAGCTCCAGTTACTTTTTCTCCCATATAGTACAACCTTGCCAACATTTTAATAAACTATGTTGCTATATATGTTAGTATATTCATTTTTTGGTTGCCACAAGACTTCTAAAACTAAAACCAAGATAAAGTCCATCCTATAAGAACTCAAGGCATTTAGAGTCGATGTTGCAGCACTAAATACTGGTAGAAAATTCCTTCAAAACAGTTTGGAGTATGGGAGCAGAGAAGGGAGAGTGACAATGGTTTTTTATACCAATCTTATGACAAAGCAGGGGATTTCATTGTGGTTTTCATTAAAAATTTCAGTTTTCATGGTAAAGGGAGGCAGATGTTTTTGTAACCAGCTCACATTTGAGGGCAACATTTAGTAAAGCTGCTTAATACTTTCATTCCAATGTACTGATTTTTGTATGGCAACAAGTTTAGCGATGAATTTCAGCTGGACTGTTCCAGGACACATGATTGTCTTGAAGGGAGAAGCTTGAAAGTGCGTTAGCAAATGATCTTTTGGGGAAAGTGCAGGCAGAGTTTGTCCTTTGGGAAAAACTATAAAACAGGTAATCCACTTTGTTGGGTTCACAGGTATAAAAGCTTGTTCAGAGACAGACTGCAATTTAGAAAGGATTAGCTGCCAGTATCCAAAATGATATTTTAGAGAGAGGACTTCAATGCAGAGGTTTTAAGTATGTTTATGCCCCTCTTCCTGCTGTTTCAGACATGAATCAAACACAGACATCAGCTAAATCCACACCTGTTCAAAGTGATTATTTCACTTGTTTCTTCTGCAGCCTCTTGATTTATTCCACCAGAAATTGCAAATCCTCTACATTATCTGGTATGGAATATTGTTTTTCTAGCATCTTACAACCTGCTTGGATTTTGCATGCAATAAAAGGAATCAGCCTCATGCATTAACCTTTTTTTCAAGTGCTCTGAACAGATTAGGAGTTCAGAAAACAGGCCAGAGAATGCCATGGGCCAATACTGTTACAGCTGTTAATTTTGTTCTAAAACTCATTTGTTTTGAAATATTTCAGTGTGGATTTTTTCTGGGGGCAGACAGGCAGAGGAAGGTAGAATCCAACTTGCTTCTGCCCATACAATGCCTGTCTCATGCATTTTCAACAGCCAGCATAGGAATGAGTTCATTTTGAATTGAAATTAGCTTATTACAATTTTTTTTTTATTACTGGCTTCTGACCAAGTGAGGAAGTGCTTTCTAATATTCAGAACGCGCTGTAGAATTTATTTCTTTACAAACACTTTTAGAAGAATATTATGATCAGAGAATTATGCCCTATTCTTGATTGCTTTAGGCTGGTAACAGAAGTTCACAAAAACAGAACGAAACCCACTAATTTCGGTGAAGTTATTCCGTAAGATTTGCACTCACCACACTACCTGGAATATTACTGCAGTAATTAATACCGTGGTACTTTATGAACCTGTTTGCTCTGCTTTTGTTATGCTATGCTGCATTGCCATAAACCCCCCACATCTCTGAGCACTTAAAAGAACTCCAGCATAAAAATTTTTCTTTGCACTGCAATATAGCCTAGATGAGCTTCTGATTAAAGAAATCAAAACTTAAGTTCTTGGGGAAATTTTAATGATAGAATGGCAAAACCAGCAACAAAACAGCTGGGTGCAAGAAGGAGAGAATGGCAAATAGACCAGGAAGGCTGCTGCTGTCGCTGGCAGCTCAGTAGTCTCCCTTTGAATTATTTATGAGCTCTCTAGCAGCCTTCACCGAGTTCTGCATCTCAGAAACATGCCAGAGCAGCTGTTTGTAGATGTAACCAGGCTTTGCATGTGATAAATAATGAAACGGTTATTTAGATAGTACTGCACCCGACTAGTTTCTTCGAACCAAGGCTGTTGTACAAAGGGCAGAAGTCATAACAGCTTTGTTTCACCTCTGGCTGGAGAGGATTGGCATAAGAGTAGGAAGAAATGCAGTTTTCCCAAGTCTCAGCCTAACAGTCTTCAGAAGCCTGGTTTCCCTCAGACCATTACAAAAGAAGAAAAAGAAACATACAGCATGAAAATGGGCAGTTTCGAGGAGGCTGTCCTGGCTTGGCTTCATAGGGGTCTTTTACAACAAACTGCGTTACTTTTTCCACAATGTCCTTAAGGTGACCAGATATCACCTAAGAATTTAACCTAAGGAAACTGGCTGAAGGTCTGGGGCACTGAGAGGCATCAGGGTAGGCTCTTGGGCAGCATCATTTCAGGAGCACCAGTTCTGGGCTTGGGACACCACAAAGAACGAACAGGAGCAGGAGAGGTCCTTTAGTTCCTTGCACCATGAAGAGGGATCGTGATTCCAAGAAGATTTCCCCACAAATCTGACAAAAATCATGGACTAAACACAACTGTGCAGCAGCCAACTGCCAGAGAAGGTGAAAGTTCCTGCTGTTCCCAGACTGAACATAAGTGTGAACAGTAGGAAGTCTGCTTAAGTCTAATTTCTACACTGCTGCTCAGCCTGAAAAAAAAAGCCTAATTTTTCAAGGAGATTGTTTTTGATCTTTTCTTGGTCTTCACTCAGCACAAGGTCCTTCAGATGCAATTCATGTCAATTCATACTGTGACAGCTTTAGAACAACTAAGACTAAATAATGTGGTGTTTTGTTCATTTTGGATAAGCTTACAGTCTCACTGCCTATGTTGTTGGCAGCCCGTAGATGAGATGAACCTTCATTTTTTAATGAAGGAGCAATCCTGCCAGAAGAGTAAATAAAAAGTGCAGAGATGGTTATTTCACAGGCTGGCTCCTCACTGATGTTAAAGAAAGAGTCAAATTTCTAAGCAAATCTGTCATTTTCTTAAAACTGAAGATGGAGAGGCGATATCTCATAATTTACTGGGTGGTAAGAATTTAACAAGGCTGTTTACTTCACACCTTCTGGCACTGCCTTTCCTTCATTTCTTACTAATTTGTATTGAAATATTTTGCTTCTTTAGCTTTCTGTCCACATAAATGTAGAAAAGAGCTAACAAATATCCTGCATTTCCCATGTGCATTCCCTGCCTCCCAAGAAGCCAAGACCTGAATTGAAGATGTAGATGTGCTCACACCAAGTGTTCTTCCATTTCTTCTGCAGGTCCAGAAGTTTTCTGATGTTTTACAAACTCTGACATAGCTTATGCCGAAACTGGGACCCTGCAGAGCTGTTTCATTGCATCCAGGTCAGAGGTTAAAAAAAAAAAAAAAAAAAAAAAAGACTGCTTGTGGCTGGATCATCATAGCACTGAGATAATGAGATAACTTTTTTCAAGGGACAACTAAAAGAATATCTAATTAGAATTATTTTAATGAAAGTCATCTGAAACATTCATTTCAGAAGCAAATAGTCTACATTAAGCTATCAGAAATACAAATGGCTAAAAGCACAATGAGACATTTGGGGAAAAAGCATATTATCTTAGTATCACATATCTTCTTGTGAAATGCAAACCACATAAAGAGGAAAATAGATCCTTTCACCAATTTTACATTGAAAAAGTCAGAATTAAGGAAGATCTATGAACTGTATCACTCCATTTTTATAGACAATGTTTGACAGAAAGGTCTTCTCTTTCCATGTTTATTTCATAGTTACAGAATAATAAATAGGAAAGCTCACATGTGTATGATGCACTCAAAAAGTGCACAAATTCTTCACAGCCCAAAATAAAAGCAGACAAAATTTCACCTTAATCTTCACCTGTATAACCTTGCCTTATTTCCTTCTATCTCTCAGTTATTGATTGCATTCCTAACTGATATTCAAGGTTTCTAAAAGAGAAGGCCAATATGCAACCTATATCATTACATAGTGCAGTTTGAGTGCACCTTATCGAGTTCAATACAGAGAAGTGACAGAAGTCTCTCCCCTAACACTAGGACTGTTAAAACCCATCCAAAACCATTTTCTCTGTGAAATGAGACCACATCTTTCTCCTCTTCTGTTGTTTTCCAGTCCAAACAAGGACTGTGTACAGCAGGAGTGAGGAGAGGAATTTGATAAACAGATGATAAATGACCAACCTTCTACTGACTTTGTAAGGGATATTACCTTCTGCAATATTGCAGACAGGTTTGATTATTGTCAGAAAACTGGACCATGACAGAAAACACCACCTTACACAGCAAGGTCTTTTTCCTCTATATCTTTGATTCATATCACTTGGCTTTGCTACAGAAATACGCTTTCTCCCTCAGCACTTGGAGAGCTGTGATTTCTTAACAATGATCAATCTATGACAGGAGCAACATACTATTCTGGGGCTCAGACAACCTGGTCTTCTAAAATTAAGAAGTTGACTCTTTCATCCAAGTATAATAAACAGTTATAAAGAGTATGAAAGAAGAATTTAGCTGACAACTGCATGAGGCAAAGATGTGGAGAACAGATGAGAGCCTTTTTTCCGCCCACAGCCTGACTTTCGATCTCAGCTGTGTTTACCACTATGGCAGAAAGCATTCTTTGCTTTTAAGCTGATCAAATTTGACCTAGAAGTTAGAGAAATTAATGTAGCATTCTGTTAATTCAATCTTTTTTCTAACCATACAGCACTTTATAAACAGCCTAACACACACAGCAAGTTGAAGTGGGAATAGATTAATGAAATATTACAGCTTGCATTTACTCCATGCTAAATCTAGAAAAATGCCATCAAAATTGCTACTCCAAAAGTATAATGGGATTAAAACACAGCACATTTCAGAACTTCCTCCTAGAATTTGCAGATATCAAAGGAAAGAATATTGAAATGAATAATTTGTAGTTGGAGATAGATGTCCCTTCTTCGCTGCCAGCATTCCTCACTCCACTCAGCTTCACAAACACATCTTTCTCTCCCTGCACCTCCGTTATTAGGATATATTAGCCCTTGAGCTACCTGTGACTGACTGGCAAACTCTGCCATACAATCTGCCCTTTGATGACAGGGCCAAAGTATTTTAGTCTCCATCTTTTCAAGCATTTGCAGTAAGAGGCATACTGAATTCCTGACATTAGTGACAAAAATCAATAGGATTTCTGGGACTGCAAGTAATTTTTTCTGACCAAGGGTGCCACTCTGGCTGGATATTGCACCTTTTCATAGCAACACAATGGGCAACCTTTAGATGATCCCTCTGGATAACTTCCATACCTTGTTCTAGGGCTTTGCCCAAGCCACTGCTGAAGTCAAGAACTCTAACAGGATTCACCAGTCACTTAGGCTGAGATGAGCCTGAATCTCTCCAATTACACACTGAGAAACCTCCTTCACCAACCAAGGTGTTAGGGCAATGGTTGTATGCAGCCATAAGCAAGCATATCTGCAGGTTGTTGTTCTCCTGCACTGTATGCTCCCATTACAAATCTGGGTGAAAAATGATCTCAGGAAGCTGGCGTACACTAGTCATTATTTACTGGTATCCTAGTCATTATTTACCACAAGCATCACTACCTGCTCCTTAGAAACTTGTTCTGAATTCTCCTCACTTTCACACTGTGACACCAAATGATGTATATTCAAACTGATATAAAAACCCTTAATATGCACAGATATGGAAAAGAATTTGCAAAACAAATACCAAAGAAAATAGCTTCTAAGATAGGCCAAGACATTCTGCAGTGACATTCAAGAGGAAAAAGCCTGTGTTTCATTGGAATTATAATCAAACACTATTGAATGCCAAGCAAATACTCAGCCAAGAGAAAATAAACTTTACTATGTTAGTCCTTCTGTCAATCCATCTGTCTCCGTCCTTCACTCAGGTTCTCAGTCTTGTTTCTGATATGCCCTAGAGTAGCAAAGGTTTCCTGTACTTGCAAAAATGAAAATATTTCAAAATATTCAATATCTGCATTTCTAGGTTTATTCTTGTGTGTTTTGGAACCCAAAGGATGTTTATAGGTAGAACTTAAGTTGACAAATATCCAAGTATCTGTGTGATTGTGAAAGGGTTTCTATCACGATGGCCACAGGAGCTGAAATGTGTGTGCACAGACATGGAGTTACAGATCCAGACTGGCTAAACGCGCTGTTGCCTGCCACTTTCACACATACCGCTTCAGTCCCATAGTCAAATTTGAACTCTAGATTTTACGTTGGAAATGAAGTAATATTACTTTAGAATCTTTACTGCAGTCTTGTTTTCCTCATTATGCATGGTTTACTTATAATAATTTTAGGTTCCCTGTCTAAATTTGTTTTAACCTCTGAACAATTCTAAATCACAGGAAAATAAACAAAAAAGCCTGCATATGAATAGAGAAAAAATCTATGACTGATCATTTTTATTCTTTGAAAGCAAACTGAAGCTGTTTATTTTTTCAAAGTTAAGTCATTTTAAAATATTATCTATTATTACATCAGTTGAAAAAAATCAACCATACATTCCCTGGGGCACTGTATATTTTTGACATTTATTTTCATTCTGTTTAGAACAAAGTGAACATTTGAATTTTCTTCACAGACTAAAAATTCTGTATTGTTTCGTGTAGGGAATATTTAAAATATTAAAGGTCAAAATTGATTACGATATGTCTTATTCAATATGCAATTATTAATATTATCACATTTAAAATCTGGAAAAAATAAGGAATTAAATATTATAAGAACAAAATAAGAAAGCCTAAAATGTGTGTTTTCAAAAATTCCCAACGAAAACATTGCCAGAATTGACACATGAAGTGAAATCCATCTATTCTGACAAGACTAGTTTTCTGCTGGAAAATTTCTGATGGATAAAATCAGAACTTCAACTACAGTTTGTGTATAGCTCAATTCATGGGATAAAAACCCGTCGATCACCAGTGAGGTGAGAGGCCAAAACACCCAAATGAGAGAAAGGGTCCTGGAGTGGGCTGATGAGCTGACACTTAAGGGCTTGGTACATGACTATTTTTCAGCTGTACAGTCCTCACCCTTACACAAACCGCTACACACCTATTTGCGCGACGGGGAATGACAGCCAAAGCCAGCTGAGCTATGCAAGGGGTAAAAGCACACATGACCCAGCTCTGTGGGCAAACCTGCCAAAACTGTGGGGGAAATAAAATCGCGCTCATAACAACAGAAAGAAAATGAGTCAGAGAAAGGATGAATATGTGCGGTTTTACCCAGCAGGAACTTTCCTCCTAATGAAGTCTGTCTGTGCAATTTCACACAGAACTCCTGCTAAACTGCACTTCTCACCACTGGTAGGTTAGTGAAAATTACTGCCAGGTCCATGTTCTTCTGCCTGGTGGCAATTAGGCTTACTCAATTTAAAGAACATTTTTCTTCTTAGTTCTCAGGAAGAAGGGAAAGAAATGCTGCCAACCTATCCGCAGAGCTTCAAAACTGCATTTGAGAATAGTGAAGCAGAGAAAGTCCCAATTTAATCTACTGCAATACTCATTTTGAACTAATCTTACCCTTTCCAATTTCCTTCTCCTTTTATAACAGGCACCCAACTATGAAAGCCCTAAATTGAGAATAATGAATCAAATAACCTTTGTCACGTAATTCAGCTGAAGTCTTCTCTCAGCACTGCTCCCCATGATGCTATTAAAACTTGGGTGTGCCCCTGCCCTTCTGCACAAGCAATGAGTTTTGTCCTCCAAGTGGGCAGGATACAGAGATGCAATTAAAGACATAGGGGAAACCACAGCATTATTGACCCCTCCTTTGAAGGAGTTTTTCCTCTCTTAACAGAACTACTGACAGCTCAATAATCGCAATTTTATTATCTTCTTAAACACCCCTAAATATATTAAGTATAAGAAATAATCCAAGGGCAGTGCTAACATACCATCTGAGTAAATTGCTGTATGCAATTGAAATGTAGGTAGGTGCTTATGTATCTTACTCTGAGATTAATGGCCATTAAATTATTTTCATTTTTACCACACTTGCTTATCATCAAGGGATGCAGTTACAGATGTTCCATAGGGAAAGATGTTATTTAGGTTAAGCTAAAGCACTCTTCCTGGTAGAGTACTATTAAACTGAAGAAAGGCAGCCAGAAGAGAGAATTAAAGTCTTTACTATTATGCTCTTGTATCCTGTTTGTTTAAAAATGTGGCTAATACAATTCACAAACTGAATGACTTGTGATGCAGGTAGTATCTAGGTAGGAGTGTTGCTCAGCATTCCATATGGTTTATTGGCAAAAAGGAGCAGCAAGAACCATGCAGTCTCTGCATTTGCCATTTCCTTGCTGAAACAGAATTAAAATTTGGCATCAACGCTGTCTCTGCTCTAAAGAAAATGACACTGTTAACACATTAGTTACTTCTAAATCTGTCTACTGAATACAGACCCAATGCAGGGGTAGCAAGTATCACAGTGATATTAAAGCAATTACGGAAAAGATCAGTACAACTAAAAGATCTGTATCTATTCTATAACAAAAAATACAAGGTCTTCAAGTGTACAGCTTCTGAATCTCAGGCCATTATGAGCAATATTTGAAGTGTAAGTAGTTTAGACCTCAGTTCGGGAAAGTATGTAATCACATTTCAATTCCATTGAGGCAATGGTTCAACAAGTACAGATTTCTCTGGAGTAATGACATTTTATTGAATAGAATGATATGAAGGAACCTATTTTCTTGCTTCCTATGTATTTCTCTACATCAGTAAAATGAAGTCAAAAGCAGCTATGCCATGCTTCTGAATATTTCAGTAGCCAACCAGATGCAAACAGGATTGAACTACGGGTCCAAGTGGCAATGTAATATTCTGAGAACCTGAGTTACAGTAATGATGAGACAGGATTTCAGATTCCTATTTATGAAAAATGGTGAAGAAAGCATAAGCTAATTTGTACAAGCATTTGGAAATAAACTTTAATAACAGGGGTTTGGGTTTTTTTTTACCTCAGACTACTTGCATGATGAATTTGATCACATTGAGGTGGTCATACTGTTTAGGGCATGTCCTGTTCTAACACACAAGGAACCTCAGCAGCCATTCAGACATGGCATCAAAATCCAGGCTGGGCTATTCATTACTTGGAGTGGGTAATAATTGCTGCCAAAGATCCACAGTAAACTAGTCTGCTTTGTTCCTGAGCCAGAAAATTTTAATTGCTTCTGCTCAGGCAAAAATTTAATAGATACATTCATTTCCCTTACAGTTCCATTATTTGATTAATAAGGGGATGAAGAAGGCCAGGTCTCCTATATTAGTAAGATGTTTAACTAACAACTGGTTATTAAATGCACAAGAAAATGTCAAGAAGGGAGTCTATATTGCCATGGGGATCAGAACAAACAGGCCATATGCCAGTACTTCTGGAAAGCCTGAAACTGCAGGCTACTACTACAGCTGTGGTGCTTTGCAAAAGTGCCCTATTGGAACACCATTAGTGCTCCAGAAAGGTTGTTTGCAGTTTATGGTTTGTTCTATTTCATCATAAGTAGTATCATTTCCAATTATATGTTGATTTTTGCTGATATGCAGATGCACAGTGCTTAGTTCTGTTCCACGGGGAGCACATTTACCAAGGCCATGGCTGCCAAGACAACAAAATAGAGAACAGATAAGGAAAAAAATTTGCCATCCTAACAGGCACCAGTAACACCCTCCTCTTGTCAGCCACCAAATCATGAGGGACAAGACATGAAGCAAAAAGCAGCACAGATCTCCTCTCTGCTGCTGTCACGAGTGGCATTAAAAAGTCTTTGGTACCAGGTGTGAGGATTTGTGTGCAAATGCAAAATAACTGTCAGTATTGAGGTGTGGTGACACAGGAAAATAGCAGAAGACAACACAGGGGAAGAAATAGACAGCTGTGGGATTTTATATTAACTAATTGTGATTTTTTTTATTTTTGCAGGCCACAGTGAAAAACATCACATGACTGTTTAAGTTTACCTGAATTACTATGAGCACAGCTTTCTTAAGTTACCTCCTTGCTTTACCCTTTATAACTTGCTCTTTGAAGGCTGACACTCCTGGTATCATACAGTTAAGGGTCCTGCTGTTTTTTCTTCATGATTAATTCATTACTGCTCCTAATACTGCATACACTCTGCACCCACTCTACTTGTTACACACTTGGCCTTCCTGCTTGGATCTATGGTCTTAGACTGTGCTATCCAAAGGAAGTTATATGCCTTTTACCACAGCAGTGTACAGCTTTTCAGCGAGCTGTACTGAAGTTTCAAAGCAGAATCACTGCAGTTTGCTGAAAGGAGAGCTTGTTATGGGAGTTCATCCATCACGTGCATGTGTTGATCACATCCTGCCTGCTCTCCACTGGATCGATCACTGAGCAAAATGAGACCAAGGGTTGCAGTCAGACTTGGTTGTTAGCCAAAGCAGGACTCTGACCTTCAGAACAAGTCGTTATTTCAAGGTAGGAACTACTGCTTCTAATAACTTAGGTTTCAAAACAAGGCTTAATATTCAATGATAACATGTTCAAGACACAGCATTCTTTTTAAGAATCCATAGAAGGACATCCTCAGGATGCCGTTACACATCTTTGCCAAACTAGGATTAAATGGAAGCCTGACTGGAGAGAGTTGTACATACTACTGCTGAACATTTGCATGACAGGGAATAAGAAGAGAGAAAGTGGTGGACCAGCTAGCATCAAGCATGTGATATCCTAGCATCCACAGAGAAAGAAAAAAAAAAAAAAAAAAAAAGAGAAACCTGCAAGTGAAAGGAGGGAAAAATACCAAGCAATTTTCTATGATCATATAAAAAAGAAATGTTCACAGACACCACCACATTCATTGCTCCTGCACAATGGTCCTACACCCATTCATATATCCTATGCCCTCATCACACATTCCCAAACCTTGTGCAAATAAACCTCTGGCAGCATCTGCTGTTTTCCAGGAGCAAGATATAAGTTGCACACAATCATAAGCATTGTGTGGGTTTCCTGGGGAACATTCAGTGAGCAAAACTCATGAACAGATGCAGCTGGAATTCACTGCAGGATGTTTTTATTTGCTTAATTAGAAGGAAATAAGAATCTAGTTAGAAATTCCCAAACTGTATCACTGCTAGCAGCTTAGCCTTGGATCCCATGTAGTCAGAGCATACTTAGTTTGTGAGGTTGTTTTTAAGAAGGATTAACATAGCCAATAAAGTTGAATTAATCAATTCAAGGTCTTGAAGTTCATGGGTTTGTTCCCAGTGTTCAGCTGTCACATCATTACATTATGTCCTGCATATCCGAGAGCATTTAAAAGGTTCCACCAAACAGAATGGTCGGAGAAAATATTGCAGCTAAATATTGCAACTGAATCACTTCAGTAATAGAAGAAAATGTCTAAGACTTGACTGTTAATCGGCTAAAGTATTACCATTTTTCGAAAGCTAGATGCATTTTAATTGGTTATTTAATACATCTTCTAAGCCTCAAGATTTTTCTGCAAAATCAAGTTCTCAAGCATCTAAACTGAGTATTTTCATTGCTTCCTTAGACTAGTTTTGAAAAAGTGGTCATTTTATAAACATCACATTGTATCACTTGAGGCTATAAGTCTGAAGAAATTAAGAAAAATCCATTACTTGAGGTTGGAATGCATGCATATCTTTAAATCCTCCTAAATTTTGAGGAGTGGATAAGTTATTTCAATCCCCATCTCTGATTTTCCTTCTCCCATTTATTAGCAGCTGGTTCAGAGAATTAAACCATCTGCTTTTTGAAAAATGAGTATTGCCAAAAATAAATAGTTTAGGCTTGCAAGTAAATTCATCCAGACTGTAACTTTTCTTACCACTGTTGCTTCTACTAATAAGATTACAGCTAGAATATTACATCTGTCAAAAACCTTCATCATTGCTTTTAGAAGTAAGTATAGTTCAGATCAAAATTGTTAGCCAGTTTTTAAGTAATCCCTGTGGTTAGTTTTTCAAGTGTCTGAAAGGGTGATTTCCTTGTAATAGAAGCTAAGTGAGTAAAGAAATAAGCATAGATGTTCATTAGTTTAATTAACATTATTTGGAGATAAATATTAATGAGACAGATTATGAACAATAGCCTTTGTTTTCTGCTTGTAGCTTATGGAAACAAAATTCTGCAATTCAGAGAATGCAAATTCTGAAGTTTCTACTTGGCTGTGCAAGTCAACCAATGTGAAGAACAAACATTTGACTTCAATGAACGTGAGAAAAACCTACATACATAGATGATAAAGAGCTCTGACTGGAAGCTGGAGATAATCTGTTGTTCACTTCATTGTTGGTATTTCCAGTTAAAACTCTTCTTGCCATATGACAGAAGACAGTCCAGTTCAGCATGCTCCATTCACACTTGAACCAAGTCCCTTCCCATTAGCTTCTAGGTCTGGAAAAGGCAATAATTATACCTTTGAAATCAGATTCAGAGAGGTCTAATAAGTATTACTGCTATTACACTTAGTTCAAAATGCAGCTTGTCACAGAACCTGCATGTTTTTGTGCACAGAAATACTGTGGGCAGATCTTACTCCCTATACTGTAACCTCCCAAACTCCTGGTTTTTGGTACCGCTGGTTGCCTAACATGGGTTTTGACCTGGTAAGTAAACAGAGCCACTGATGACTGTGTATTTTAACACTGCTGCTGTTCTTACACTTCTTACTCTTCACTTGCAAAGCCTTTAAGGATTCCAAAGGCATTAGGAACACAGTAATCTTCACAAATTCCTTCTGAGGTAAAGTATCTGGTGATGTAAAAGGTTTGGATTTTCAAATGTGGGTGCCTCATGTTATCTTCTTAAATGTCTCAGGATGTAATGAAGATGTCAGTGGGATCTCCGTCACTTCTGAAAAATTAGGCCAATTATTTCAGTGCCAGCTCACTGCACAGCTTCAGAAATCTGCCCTGGAAAATGTCAGCTCAATACTGGTCTCTGAGTCATTGATAAACAAGTTTAAAGGCTTGGGAGCAGCGCAGACATTTCAAGGAACTGCAGACAGGAGCAGAGACAGACTTTTTTTCTCATGTCTTGTGAAGTGATAAAGCTGCATCCTCTCTCACTTTTCAAAACACAAGGTCCAAAGTGAGCTCCCCGCTTTGCCCCAGACCAGGCAGTTTCAGCTGAGGAGCCCATTGCCCTGCCTCCTGCCCTAGGGCCTGGAAGCTTCTCATGTCATTATCCTCTTTCTTACAGGAAAGTCTGCATAAAAGCAGCTCTTTCTTCAGGTTATTTTCACAAGACAGCACATCTCAGGCATAATGGTTATAGCCCAGTTGTACCATTGCCAGTTTTGATGGACTCTCAGTAAGGAAAAGTCGAATGAAAGCATCATATTTCCTGTATACACTAGGTACAGGACTTTTCAGAAAATATTATAAAACATGGGGTTTTTTTGTGCTATGCTTCCTGTCTCCAAGGAGTAAAAGCTGACAGCACTGTTAGTTTTGGGGCAAAACAGTAGAGGATAGGAGCAAGAACTTCATGCAGTGGTCACCATTTTGGCTCAGGGGATGAATAAATATACCATGTTTCTTTCATGCAGCGAACAAAGATGAATTACTTAAAAATAAGGCAAAGTGAAAGTCAATCTGCTAAATTAAAGAATATGTTGATATTTTAATTGACATATTGCATGTCAGGAGGAGTAAGATGAATTAATCTGTCTTTCTGAACACATGATCGTTTGTGTTGCTAGAAAACTGTTCCTGGTTTTAAAGAGAAGAATGTCCCTCTGCCCTTCTCTATATACAGACTATGCCACCCCCCTAATGATAGAACTATATATATCTACACCAGGGAGAAGGGAATTTATATTCATGAGATACAGATGGCTTCATAATTCACTAGTGATGGAGGCCTGAATCAGTAATTAGGCCTCCCCTATGGAGCAGAAAGCAATTCCAAATCTCAGGGCAGTTAGTAAATAACTGACCTGAGGAGACATAGGTCCTCGTACTGGCACTACTTTGACCTGCTCCATGACATTGGGCATCTCCTCTCTCCACCTTTTCCCAGTCTCTTTATTATACCTATTTAGACTGGCAGGTTTGGTTTTAAGGGAAAACCCAAGGTTTAGCAGTAAACAGTGTAAAGTAGAATTGCAAAGGCTCCCAGGTATGGCTGGTGGAAACCAAAAAAGGCAATTGATTTTCATGAAAAATTTTAAGATATCATCCAATTTTCATTTTAAATTACTGATATTCAAGCTTTCCACTCTTGAGTCAAACACAATCCACATGTTCAATACCAGACATTACTAGGACTGCACAGCGACACTAGTCTCAAGTCACTAGGGTTTCAGACATAAAAACCAGCTAGACACATATTAAGTTTTTTGCCAGTAGTCAAAGCCACACCTTGCTGAGATGTTCAGGAGGCACCCTCTCCTTATCCCTCAAAGTCTAATTGCTTTTATTAGAAGAATTTGAAAATTTTAGGTTTTGAGAGATCACTGGAGATGCAAGCGTAGTTATCAGGATAGAACTCAATGTTCATTAAAACACATACAGATAACCCAGGGAAGAGAGTGAAGAGGTGCTACACATTTTACACAAAAGACTAAGATGGCACAGACAAACTATTCACTAGCTTCCCTAGATATGGCTTCAACATAAGGCAGTGGCAAGCAGTTAGCTGGAAGTTTTCATATATTTTAAAAACAGGCTGAAAGCTTAGAACATGAATATACTTCTATTTCAAACCATTAAGAACTCCCCTATGCCTTATCCTTATAATAAGGTATTTCATACAGAGCAGATCAAAAAATCTGGAACCATCTTCCCCCACAGTCAAGTTATGATTTTTACTCCCTTCTTGCTTTCTAACATGCTCCACAAACTCCAGACTAAGTACCCTCAGCAGCTACTCGAAAGGGGACTTTTAGCAATTCTGAAACAGTTCATAGAAGTGAACTTACAAGTGACTACTCAATAGAAAAACATCTTAAGATAACTTTCTGCAAAGGTTTCTGCTAAAATGTGAAAAAAAAAAAATCAATAGATTTCCTTACTGATAGAAGTCAGAATTCATTATAAGAATGGAGTGAACTATGTGTCTTTTTTCCCCACTCAAAATCCATACTGCAACTTTCTAACATCTTGCTTTTTCTTGGTTAGAGACATAGGAAGAATACAGTATAGCATGTATATAAGACTTTAGAAAAAAAAGACTGCAAAGATGCAGCTAAACTTCTGCATAGAAGAACCCAACTGTAGACTACTCCATCATATAGAAAAGAAACCGAAGACTTACATTAAACTCTTGAAACACACATCTTCAGAAAATAAAACCTCTTCAGTTGAGCAAAAGCTACACTAAAAATATTTTTTATGTTTGTTTCACTTCTTAAAAATAATTTTTAAAAATTATTACTTTATTTTTCCCTTCAGAGCAAAGTAACTCACCACACTAGAAATTCCCACCACCTCCTGAAAAGAGGCAATACCCTCATCTCACCACAATTTATAGGGACAAAAATGAAGGGGGTGGGGTAATGTATAAGCTCAGCTGGGATTACTTGAGACTAACTATAAATACACCCTGCTTTAAAATTTTTCCCTTTCTGATATTTGAGGCTGTTGAGTAAATTTTGTTTATAGAAATGTAGGGAAGAGGTTCAGCATAGGTGGAGTATCAGTTAAGTAACTGCTGCATTTGGTAAGTTAGTTTAAGATATGAATTAATTTTTTCTTTGCTTCTGTGCAGTCTGGCTAAAATGGAAACAAATTTTCCTTTTAAGAAAAAGTCAGTAAAAATAAGAAACTTCAACTTTTAGAGTTTCTTAATGGTGTTTTAAGTAAGCACTTTCTGCTTTTATTATGTAATTAAGAAAAGTCATACCTTTAGAAAATACTGCTAATATACTGATATTATCTAAACTGATAATGAATATTCTCTAGCTATTTAGCTATTATGTGATGCAAAATATTTTCAGACGAAGAAATTTTGTTCTATTTTGAGCATAGCAAATAATGTTTGCTAGAAAAAAAAAAGGATGTTCTGTTTTGGAAAGTTCAGAAATAAATTCTTTCAACTTCTAGCTATGCATCCTTATCCTCCTTGAAGTAAGTGTATCTACCTTCAGCTATGCAAAAATCCAGACACACTAAACTTTCTCACTTAAAGGAGTTTTAACAAAATAGAATGTGTTCTGTATATATTATATGAATGGGGTTTACTAACATAATATATTTTAAGAAGTCAATTTATCAACACTAAAGAACAAATAAACTTATCTTCTGTCAAGCTTTCCTAAAGGGGATATGAAGCTTGTTAGGTTTCCAACAAACAAGTCAAAAAGAATAGCAACAGAGTTCAGGTAGGACTTATTCTTGAAAATCTTTCATGGTGGCTGGGGAACTCCCCTGAAAAGCTGGCAGTAAAGGTGGCTGCTGCTGCAGGTTGTGGCTGAAGAGGAGTAACTTGGGCAGAGCAGGCTGGGGAGGAGAGGGGAAAGTGTCTGGGCTCAGGGATCTGCTTCCCTTCTCATTTGCTCTGCTCTGGCTTCTAGAAAACTATACATCTGTGGCTGCAGCTGCATCTTTTTAAAATTCAGACAGTAAGCAGGCTCTCTCATCTTGAAACAGAAAACTGGGAATCAGGGTAGCTAAAGAAAATGTATTTCGGCTTGTTGGCTTTTTCATTCTCCCCTTTCCAGAAGGCTGTGTTTTTCAGCCAGGATCAACTTGTGCCTGTTTCCTTTCTCTTTGGCTTGCAGAAGAGATCTATAAAATGCAGGAAAAGAGAAAAATACAAGGGCAGGAGTATATAAGACTATACAAATCCACAAAATATAGCCTACAAGTACAGCATCACCTGTGTTTTATGTTCAATAGAATAAATTCTCAGTGCTGCAAATTACTGTCATGCTCTCAGTCAACGCTAGATGAAAATTGGAGAGTCACTATTTCCTTATTGTTCAGGTTATGACCTGGAGAATTTTACCCAAGTTCTCATTTTTAAATACTGCACTTAAATTATATATATATGATCTCCAACCCCCAGGACAGTAGCAAACCAAACAGACAGTAATTTCAAGTTGAAGTAAACAAGGGGAAAAGATAAACTTTTGAAGAGGAAGATCACATCTGCATGGACAAACTCTGGATGACAGCATCAGGGGAGTGTTAGAGTAAGTGTTAGTAACACAGAAGTATCTACATTTAAATTATACTCTCTGGAGCATCATTTCCTCTTCAGAGTGACAGTGAACCAGAAAGAGCTTAGGAAAATGCAATGGTCATTCTAATTTAACCTGTTCTCCCAATTCTGCAAATTATGGCTTCTACTACTCAGGCAACCATTTAAGGAAGGCAAGTTAGTTCTTATTTATTTTGGCTTCAAGATTATTTACTTAACGTAAAGACTAGACCTGCAATCAATCAGCAGTTACCCTAGTTATCAGAGACTTTCCCGCTGATGGGAAGATGCTGATACAACTGACCACTCTGCATAGAGTGGCTCTCCATGCAGTGGCTGGTGCGATACCTGCTTCTTGCCAGTTTTACCACAATAAAAGCTGTGTACTGCAGGCCTTGGCTGCTGTTTTGGTTCCTGTCACAATTTCTGCCAGTCAGTTCAGTCTCTGACATTTACTTCAGATAACCAACAGAGCTATGGAGGTGGAAGATTAGTTACAGGACCTGGTTCCCTGCCTATTTGTTTTCTTTGGTTCAAGTATTTGAATTATTGTAAGGATAATTTTAAAATATCCCATTTCCCTTTCTATGAAGAGACCTAAGAAGATGATTAAATGTTATGAATGTGATTTATACAATTTGATTTCAGGGTAACTTCAGCACATATTTAAAAATTAGCCATATTTGTGCATGCAAATGCTTAGCCCTGTAGCTCTATTAGAAGCAAACAGGATTTGTGTATGTGAGCTGTCAGCTTTTTTGATCTGTGCATTCATTCAAAAGCTATTTGCATGCAAGTGCAATTACACATGTAAAGCGTGGAGAAAAATCGATCAGCCAGGTTTGGAACCTCTAAAAAAAAAAATTCATCCTTAGTGTATTTTAAACTAGCCTATTCAGAATAGCTAGAATAAATGTTACTGAAATGTATTACACTTGCCAAGCAACCTCTCCAGAATTATCCAGTGGAGGGAATATGGTCTATCACTTTACACATAATTTTGGGAGCTGTAACATTTGAGCTTTTCTTCATTGTTTTGAGTGACCTGAGCAAAGTAAATTAACCTTTTTTTTTCCTTGTCTGCAAATAAAAGATCAAAGAAATAAAATGGAAAAGTAGTTTCTACTCTCAGTTGATGCAACAAATAACTGCGGAATGTTTAAAGTGCTTTGTGATCCTTGTATGAAAGAATGAGGATCAAGCAGTACTAACAGTACAACTGTAATTAGGCTCCAACAGTGCTAGCTGAGTGCAGGCAGGGCTGACTCATTATACTTTCTACATATACAGAGTTTTCTTAAATAAAAACATTAATCTACAAAACAAAGCTGCATTCTAGATCATAGGTTCCTCTTGGATTCCTTTTATTTATTTTTTTACTAAATGGACATTTGACTTGGGATCTATAAAACTCCAAATATGCTGCTGAAGCTGATAATATTATAATTTAACTCTTCAGGGCTGAGAAGTAAGCAGATGTTGTTCTTGTCCCTGGGGACATTAAGGATACCATGATTTTTTGTAGCAGTCAACTTTATCACCAATGCCCTTACCAGCGTCCTGTGTGTTGCTAGTCCTTGGTTGGACTGTTCTACATACCAACAGGAATATAAAGGTGAACATGTCTAGAAAGTTACCTAAGGCTGCTCATGCTCACTATTTATACTTTGTGTTTCAATTATCTGTCTCTCTGCCTCTTTCACATTATTTATTGTAACTCATGAAAGTGAACTTTGACCAAATCTGTTGAGACCAGGGTTGCCATGAAAGAAAAGAAGAGGGAACGCTATGCTTGCAGAACAGCCACATATGAGAGTATTTGTACTGGCACATAGAAGAGTTGCACACTAAAAACTATTCAAACACTGGAACTGAATAGAGATTCAAGTTATCACAAAACTAATACAAATCATTGGAGGCCTCTGAAAAAGGAAACTATATGGTAAGGATGTAGGGAAACAAAAGGAGGGAAGTACAATAAAAGGTGCTTTGCAGATTTAGGGAAAACTAACCTCCAATTTCAGCAGTGCTCTCTCTTGATTTAAGTAGTTTTTTCAGCCAAAATGAAGGAATTCTGACTCTTCTTTGCCTAGAAGTGTGTTTTCTTTCCCCAGATGTAAAAAGATGTTGGAGTAACTATGCTCTGTTCCCTTAAGAAGTAGACTGAAGTACTGTATCATCAATGATTGTCAAAGGTGATAGGATCTGATGCCAGTCTGGCATCTGCTGGGTAAAGACTTTATGCCCCCTCAGGCAGAAAAGATTTTAAAACATATGGACTTAAACTGTAAAATCTAACAATTAGTGCTGATCAAAACATAAATATTTTATTTAACTTCTAGCAGAGATTTTAAAGATCAAGCAATACTGATCTGCTCTATTAAATAATGCAGCTGAACCTACTAGAGACTTACTGCCTGGATTGATTCCAGCTCACAACTTTGGATAACTTATGTAATATTTTGCTCTTTATTCTTTTTTAATAAGTGGACCAAGATAATAATCTTAAATGATGCATTTAAGTGCGATAACATTCGCGGTTACATGACTATTTTTGTTTCCTGGGTCATACTTTTGCAAATATTGTTGCCATTCATGTTTCTCATCACGGAACCAGGAGTGCATTTTACAGGTGCTGAAGCAGCTGCTTGTTCATATAAATTTTATGCTTGCTTCTTGATAGATCTAGATATTGCCTTTTGATTGTAATAACATTAAATTAGCTTACACAAACTGATGATCCTACTCCACGTGCAATTTTTAACTTTAATTTTACATCCCCTCAAGGCTGTTTTATTGTACAATGAACCCTTTCGTATCTTTCCGTGCTTCATGTTCTGAATCATTGAACCAAGACCCTGCGACAGATCACTATTCTGTGACACTTTGACTTCAATTTTTTTTGTAAGAAAGCATTTCTGATTTGTTTACTAGAACTAATACATGACACACATCTTGCTGTACTAAGAAACTTAGGTAATTCAAAAAAGCTTTGGCTGCTTCAGATAAATGAGGCATTGTGATGGAAAACAAAACCACAACAGCTTCAGGGTAGGTAGGGAGCAGTGGCACTGTTATTTTGGGGGTGGTGCTGCTTGGTTTCTATGGACAGTAATCTCCAGGAGGGTGGGGGACTTTGAAGCCCTGGTTATGACTCTGGCCCAACCCAGCTCATTGAGCTGGCAGGTACAAAGCGGAGGAAACGCTTTGCTCTGTTGTAGCAGCAGTGCTCTGCTCTGTGCAGCACACTGCAGTGGAAGGCTTGTGCAGTCTTCTTGTCATCAAACACTGGCTTTCCAAAGGCTTCTGACTTTGTCCTATTACCTACCTCCTACTAATATCACTACACTGTCATTCCATCCTTGCATCTGAATTAAAAAAAAATAAATAAATCTCTCCAATATGTCCAGTTGGGTTTGCAGATCAAGTGATGGGAGGATGAAATGGATGGGCAACTAGGAAAGTGGGTTTGCGCCATCACCCAATGCACGTACAATCCAGCTGGGCACAGTAACCTGTGCCGGGACTGCTCTTTGAAACCCTGGGTGCCATGTTCCCTGAGTGATGCTTTTTTTTCACAATTTTTGTCTTCATTTACAGAATGGGAATGTTCTCTAGCATTAATGAAAAACATTTATTTGGGCTATCATTAGCATTTCAAAATGTCCTGAAACAATTACTGGTCTATTGGTCTGCAGAACTCATGAACATTGCTGAGAGTACTTTGAGTCACATCATGATATAACTTTGTATGGACCTGGTCATTAGTATTTTAAATGCTTACCTAGGTGAGAAATAGCTCAACTCAAAAACATGTCACATAAACTCCCAGATTAACTACTTGCCTATATAACCCACTTAAACAAATCACTAAAACCACATTAGCGATACCAAAGAGACCTAGCTATGGTATATATTCATTATAAAATCACAAAGAATAAACCAAAAGTGCAACTTAATTTTTTTTCAATAATACCCCTTTACTACTCAAGTAATAATACTTGAATGAATCTACTTCATGGGCATGTCTCATTTCTTTTTCATCAAAACAAATGTCCCCAAGTTATCATCATTGTGTGGTATGGGGAATGTCATGTTTTGAAGAGAATCGTCCTGGCCAAGGGGTATGAGAGGGGTCGAAGGCCAGGAGGATCAGTTTTTCTATTTGGCTGTCCCATGAAGACAGTTGAGTTGTGTTTTGGAGATGCTAGCTGTGCCATTCTGTATCTTTTCTGATTGAGATTTGAGAAGTCCTCCTCGTAGCAAGACACAGTGTGTGAGTGACAAGACCCCAAACAGAGGGGTCTTAGAATTAACTAGTTTAATTAAACCTTGAGCTGGATATACTGTTTCCTGTTTTTATTTGTTAACAAACCCAGTTGTAATAACTTTCATTTGAGCTTGCACAGTATGTGGCAACAACTGTAGGAGCTGGCTGTAAAACCCACCTTTCTAGCACTAGTGATCTGTACACATATACTGAATTAATTATAGCAATTTAAAAAAAAAAATTTAAAAATCTAGATTATGTTCCTTGATATTTTAGTAGCCAGAGCAACATGTCTCTCTTCTTAAAACCTCACTAGTTAAGTAACTATTTGTTTTTATGTGCAGATATTCTCATCTCAGTGGGTAATTTTCTTTACCTTTTTCAGATTCTCTTGATCAAAGTGTTTAAATTTCTAAGTGACTCACAAAATTTGAATTATGAAGAGTTAAACCTGCCTAGCTTAAGTCAGGCAGATTCAGAAGACAGCTACATATCTATATGCTGCATTTGTATCTTTATTTTGTAGTTGGCTACATCTGATATTTCTGTACAATTTAACTGGCTTTACCCCAAAAGCAATCAAATGCACAAACTACAGAAACATATATATATTTTTCATTTATTCATTTTTCAATAAATTTAAAAATTGTTCTCTGGAATTTGTTTCTGGTCTGGTTTACAAAACCCAGATTCAAAAATTGTTATGGAATTCTAAAAAAACACTGCCTATAGATTTTTTTTCCTGAGAAAGGGTATAATCCATTCAAGGTTTTGGCTGTGTTCTTAAGTATTTGTTAAGTCAATACAAAAGTGAACAATTATTAATTTTACAGCAGTCAGAACCTCTCAGGTATTCTTTATTTTTTCAGGAAGAAAAGCTAACTAACATACAGGAAAATATCTCCAGACTTAAAACATACTGGTCAGAAAAGACTGCTATCTGTGCTGGTTGCTTTTCATAATGAAAGAACAACACAGAACAAAGTCTCAAAAGAACAAAAGTGCTCTTTTTTCACAGTTGGCTATTTATGGCAAGATTATTTGTGAATATAGAATCACAGAATGGTTTGGGTTGGAAAGGACCTTTAAAGTCCATCCAGTCCAACCCCCCTGCAAGGAGCAGGGACATCTCCAACCAGACCAGGTTGCTCAGAGCCCTGTCCAACCTGGCCTTGAATGTTTCCAGGGATGGGGTATCCACCACCACAACAAATACATATTTATTATGGAAGAAAGTGCCTATTAAATTTTAATATGAGCTTCCAGCATCCCCAAACAAACGTACTACCAGTTCAGTAGCCTGCTAAGCAATTGCTGCCTCCTCACCTCCTTCCTCTGTCCAGTGTCACAACTGTCAAACTGAAGTACAGTCAAAGCTGGGAGCTCAGCCCTGCAACTTCAGGATAAATAATCTCTGTAGCTGGTCAAAAGCTAGCCAGTAAAGTTTAATATTCTTTTGAAAAAAAAAAGCCTATTATGTTTAACTTCATGTGAATACTGCCATTTCCCTTTTGAAGAGTACTTTCTAATACATAAATTGTGTCGGGCACAGTGGGACTCCCAAAGGGACTTGTTTGAGTCACTGGGGTTACACAAATGTCTTATTAACTGTAGTCAAAATCGACGTATTCAGCATGATTAACTTGTAGCTCTGTTACAAAATGCCAAAGTAAAAAGGCAGAACAACGTTTTTTAACAGAAAAGGGTTTTAAAAAAAAAAAAAAAAAATCTTAAGTAAATGGACACAGATGGGAAGGTATTTGCTTTAACCCTCTTGTGACTGCCCTGGTACAGAAACAAGTGTAGTGTAAAATAGATTTAAAATAGCTTCAGAAATTATATCGGTAAGCCTTCTAAATTCAGACTAAGAGCTGTTTGGCCAGGCTAACTTCTAGGTTAGAAATAACACTGAGTTGTTGTCTTTTCTTGTCCAGCAAAACTTCTAAGAGCAGTAACTCTAAGAGTAATAACTTCAGTTATTACCTGGACCTAAGTCATGAGTCAGCAAAAATGTCACATGGTCTTGTCTCACATTTTAAACGATCAATGTATCTAATCACACATTATGCTTTATGCTCTCCTGTGAGTTACTCAACACTAGAAGGTCATCTGCAAACACTATTGTGATCCTTCTTTGATTAGTTGCAAGCCTTTTTCCTGTCCTTGCTAATCTATGAATTAACAGATCCAATGTGAGATCAAAGGCTAGTGAAATAAATTATCTAACTCTGATGCTTGTTAAATGAGTGATGAAACACCAGTTTTCCATTCAAAGTAGGCCTTCCATAGTATGGAAGCTATTTTTAAAAGTGTTAAGATTTTTTGTTTGGTGTCCAGAGAATATAATAGTCATGAGAAGCAGAATTACGCTCTTCTGTGTATCTATAAATGCAACAGGTAGAAGTTGATGGGTTTGATTTCGCCTGTTTTGTTTTGTTTTTTTTTAATTTTCTGAGCATCCTGATGTGTTGCTAACACTTCTCTTTCAAGCTTAAAAACCTTTGTTAATTTAGTTATTGAAATTCTTGGTGGTCTTCAAAATTGACCCCAAGGCAATAGTTCTCTAGTCTCTGATGTCACTTTAGTTTCTCTGGGTTTGAAGCCTCAAGGATTCAAACTAGGGCTGTTTATGAAAAAAAAGTAATTTCTCAAGGGACCGAATGCTGGAGTTGGCGCAAAAGGCTGATGTGAAACTAACGGTGTACCTGGGGCTCGTTTAACAGCGAGAGGTGAGCTCAACTCTTTGCGAGTGTAGGGCAGGCACCGCAACAGAAGTGGTCCATAGCAGGGCAGTCCCTCCTGGATCTAAAACCGCCAGTGCTCGGGGGGAGGGACCCCTATGAGAGGGAAGCAGGGGCAGCTCTTATCTGGTGGGGCTGGACCTCTCTCTTTCCAAGAATTTTATAAGCCTGCTAAATGTAGTCTTTTGACTTTCTGTGTTAGCAGTGACAAAATAATAATTGTTATTGTTTAATAGAACGGTATCCTGCAAAACAAGAATGGTATAGCCTGTGTATTTTCAACATTATACTAATGCAACATTATTCAGTTGCTGTTTGTCAGAAAACATAAGGGCATTACTTTGTGGAAGATGTAGCTTTTTCTCTATGGCCTTTTTCTAACCTGGGCCAAGTTGTCACGTGCCTAGGAACTCTGTAAGACATTTAATCATAAAAAAGGAAAAAAAAAACCCAAACAAACAAAAAACTACTAAGTATTTGGAAATCTGCATCCTGTGACAAGTTCTTTTTTTATCCAATGTTTAAATGTTTGCCCTTTGGCATGTGGCAATGCTAGCTGAGTGTTACTCATTGGTATTCATGAAATTGAAGATAACTTGCTTCTATGTAGTCCTTGCATCATATTCTACCAAAAAAAAAAAAAAAAAAAAAAAGACATGAGCTATGCCTCTACTTTTTATTGAGGAAAACAATCTTAAACAGGTATCTCTAAGTTCAAGAATAACGTAACCAGTTTCGGTATCTATAAATTCTGTCAGAACACTTAGCAAACTTTTTATGAAAAATGCAATGTTTGCTGCTTGTGTTTTTGCAAGGCATTACAAACATTTGCTACCTAAATTGCAGTAAAATTACTTGGAAGTCATTCTGGAAAAGTTTTAATTAAAAACACTATGCAGAGTATGGTCAAGTATGCTGACTGCAGTTTTTCATAAACCTCATGTCAGTGAGTTTAATTGTCCATAGAAAGGATATTAACATTTTTACCAATCCAAACAAAAACCAAATTCATTAGTGCCATGAGAGAATAATTATCAGATCGTCCACCAGTAGTTATGCAGCTAATGACCTGAAGATGGGAGTGTAATTAAAGCCTTCACTCACCAGCTTCACTCACTCTAATATCCTTCCCTGTCTCTTCATTTATGTTCTATTCATTAACACTGTACAGATCATTAACTCATTAATAACTGCAGAATGCAAATGCAGTGAAGTAGAGTGAATTTAATGTCTCCTTAGCTCTGAAGTATGTTCCAATGCTGAGGTGATAATTTTTTACAACTGTTATTAGAGTGGTTCTGTCAATGAAAGAAGCTCCTCAAAAAAAAATTATTAAAACTAACAGGAATTAATATTTCACTGTTAAAGAGCAAACCCAGCCACCAGACAAGTAAGGGAATGAACTACTCTTCTAAAAGATAAATTTCAGAATGTAATTTCCTCTATTTTGAGCTAAAGAGCTGTGTCTAAAGGTACTGATCTTGCCCTTTTTTTTTCCCTACTGTAATACAGGAAAAATTACCCATCTCTCCTCACAGAGATTATCCAACTGACAGAGCTCTGACAAACATGGACAGGGGTTAAGCAAAAAACTTGAGGAAAAAGTGGAATGATTTATGCATAGTAATTAGTTGTATGATATAATGTGTGTCAGAGGTTTTTTCCCTCAAATCTGAGCTCTGCTTGGGCCAGTTGAGGAACCTGTTAAAGACAAGTGTCTTGCCACCCAATCCTGCAAACCTTACATTCACTCAGCTTCCACTTAACTGACTGAAAACCTTTTCAGTCAAGAACTAATAGTAAAAGATCTCAAAGAGATCTCAATGTGATTTCCTCTTGTTATTAAAAGTCCTTTGAGGGCAGGAGATAGACTTACCATAACTTATATGGAGAAGGATGGACTGTGTTCAGGAGACTTGGGGTCAGTCCTTGGCTATACCATGTTTCTTCTGAACGTCCTTGCCTAAGCTCTTGAGGGCCAGAATTTGGAAAAAAAAAAAAAAAAAAAAAAGGCTCCACTCCCACTGTCCTAATTTCAGCTAAAACATCACTGCTTAATAGGAGGTCTTCTTTAGACCTAAAATTCCAATCTTTAAAAGGAAAATACATGGTTTTTTCTCTGTCATTGCTGCAACAAAGTTTTGCTTAGTGGCAAAAAAAAAAATAGTAAGAGGAGGAGTGCTCATGGAGGTGCTGCTGTGTTAATAAAATACTAACTTCAGCATTTTGCTTTATATAGTGTGCCACATCTGGGGTGCACTGTATGTTACTGTTATTCATAATTAAGTCACTGATGAGACAACAGTTCACCCATATCAGACTACTGGCCTTTTTCTTGGCAGTTCAGTTAGCTTTAAAAATGACTATACTTTCACAAGTATCATAGCAAAAAAGTTAATTAACAGGCCACTTAATCACATTTCTGGGCACCACTACATCAGGTATAGATGTCATTTTCATTAATATCCTCCAATATTCATATTTCTCAAGACTCTATAAAAGTACCGTTAATGGACTTGAGAAGAAGAGATCATTTTCTTGCTGAACCGAGTCTGTGTGATTAAGTGCTCAGTCTCTGGTAACAAATGAATGCAACAACCTTTAAATCCTTTCCATACAGACAAATTAATGTATTTCTCATAATAATATTGCTCAAAATCTAGACAGGCCAGATCATCTTTGTGACTTTCTCTGCATGAGTCAGATTTACAATGCTATACTAAAAAAAAAGAAAGGGCTTTGATGGCAAGTTGGTAAACAAGTTAAAATAATATAATTTGCACTGTCATTTGTATGCTGTCTGCATACATATAATTCCAAAAATTACCATGGGTAAATCCATTTCAGGTCTGCTAAGTACTGCTGCTGGGTACATTGAGTCCTGGTGCCTCATCACGCTCTCTACCCGTTAGCAATTTGCATGGCAGAGCTGCACAGCTCATAGCTAAAAGATGAAAGTCACACTTCCTATTCCAGGGCTGCTGACATTTAAATTTCATGTCAATGTTACAGTCTCATCCTAATTTCAAAATCCCTTGTGCTAATAATGCTTAAGCCTTAATTGCACACTTAATCATAAGAATTACAGAATCGGTCTGGTAAGTTAGACAGAAAAAAAATGCAATGGACATAGATACCAACTCAAACAGGAAAGACAGGGAAAATAAGTCATTTTCTATTTTACAGAAAATGTTAAACATGATTTTGAACCAATCAGCACAAATGGTGATGTGAGATCCCTGTACATAGCAGCACGAAGGTGATATATGTTGTGTGCTTACTGTAGCTCCATCGATAAAATTTGGCTTTTTATCTACAGTTCCAGAGTGACTAAGGGACTTACTGCCATCAAATAAAATCAATCAAGTAATCAACATGGAGTTTTGTGTAGCTGGCTGGGTATTTTTAAAGCTCTCCACACCAAAAAAACAAACCACCTCACAAAGTATTTTGTATTTGAAGGGAGACAGATTTTTAACATTGTAATTAAAATACTTGGCCCCAAACAGAAAATCAATCATATCTAGTGTCTCTTTGAACCTAACACTTCAGGACTATCAATGAACTTGCTAAATGACTACAGTCACCAAGGAAACAAATGTTACAAAGTTTGTGAAAGAATGGACTTGAACCAGAAGCTAAGATAGCCAATAACGTTCAGTATTAACACTGAAATATTAGAACTACAATTTATGTATCAGTGCATAGATTCATGCAGCATAACTATTTTGAGAAAAGCAAAAATCAGACTTTGAGCCAAAGTCCATAGACATTAAAGTCTTAATACATGCGTTCCTGTAACACATTTGTTACCAGCATTCCTTTACACGGTGAAAGTCTTTTTGTTAGGTCCGTAATGCCTAACAAATGATGGTCTGATTTCATAATTATGCTGCCATCTACTATCACATCATGAGAACTGGGCAAAAATAGATCTCACTTCTTCAGAAAAAGTTGCCGTTTTCTCACTGAAAAGTGATTTGTTCATAAAAACTTTAAAAGCTTTTTATAAAGAATTCAAAAGTATGAGTGTGATGTGGAGGCTGACCAAAGACAGGATGAAAGACACGATCTAATCCTGTTTCTGACAGCAAGAATAGGTTTGCTTTTGTATCCAGCTAAATTCTACAGCCTACACTTATAAAATTGATTTGACTGCTTCTGGTTTAACTGCCATCAAACCAAATTGATACTGTGGGTAAAAATAAAAATGATAAATTAAGGTGTTTTTGACAACAAAAACTGTATGTTTGTCCATTAACTGGAGGCAGAAACTACTGATCTTCTGATACTCTATCTGATCGTTACTGTTGTTGCAATTAGTGTTCAAGATAGCAGCACAAATGCAAAGAAGCTTGAAGTGCAGAGCAATACTGGATTACTGTGAAACTGAAAAAATTAGAAGTCCTTAAGATGTGAGTTTTCTTTCAGGCTTCAGAGGTGCATGGTGATATCTGAAGGGGCCTCTCTGATAAGCATCGCATTGTATTCTGCTGCATCTTGAGACGCTGCAGTAATTGATGGCGTTATAGCAATAAGTACTTTGAATCACAAACGATACACTGCTGGTTGCATCTTGGGTAATTAAATCCTGAAAAGCCCAGTGTATGAATGGTTTTCATTCCATTCCATGGTCAGGTGTAAGGTCAGAAAATTGTGGAACCTGTGCCTTGTGAATCTGTCAGTTTTCAGTGCCTTTTGCTTGGATATCAGCTATGTGTTGCTGATCACACCAAACCATCCCAGCATAAACTGCCAACACCAGCATGACCCCTTTGCTGTCAATAATTCCCAGCTGTGTTGATATCAACATCACGTTGCTTGATGTTGTGCTTCAGTATTTCCTTGAAGATTTTCATCTGACTCCCTGCTGACATACTCCCTTCTTTTAGTTCACCAAATAACACCTAAATTGGCGATCTTCTAAAACCATTGTCTTCCATTCCAGGTATAAGACCAGCCCAGTGAATGTGCTGTAACAATGATTTCAGCTCCCTGGAAGACTTGCTATGCTCTAAACTGATTTAAAAGATAACTTCTTGTCTGCTTACCACACTGTGCATTCGAGGTAGAAAGATCTCTCTGAGCTGTATGCATTACCAGTAGCAAATCTGTGCCTTCTTCTACAGAAAATTAGATAAAGTATCTACTTTTCAGACCTTTAATTTAATCTAGAAACTGATACCATATTGCTTCCAAGCTTTATTTCTTAAAAAAAAAAAAACCCTCACTAAAGATGGACAGGCTGTGCTAATGATATTTGACAGTTCTTTGTCCAAGAGAACACCCTCCAATAATGTATTTCCAAAACAGCAAAAATGTTCCTGGCTAACATACGTTGTGTATTAAAATGACTAATGACAGGCTGTGATACAAAATGACATGCATAATGTCCTTTTCCCCCAAGTTTATTACAAGCCCATATCTCTCAAACTAAGCTCACAATCAGGTCGATGATTTTTTGTGTATATGCTTGTTTCCATGGGGCAGTTATCAGCAAATCAACGCAATCCCGTGCTTGTAAAACTTCATAGTTGTTCAACTGTGTTCAGGGAAGAGTGCTGGCTCATTGATGATACAAGGATCAGCTTACTCCATCTGCCAGGCTTTCTGTCACAGAGCAATCTCATGATGCTGTCACAGCTACTTGTCTTAACTTGCTGTGGACACTTTGCTGGCTCACATCTAATTCTGCCTCTGTTCGCAGTCTTGAGAAACAATCCTCTCCCTTTTGTGGCATGCTAAAACTCCAAGGCTCCTGAAGGAATTTTACCGGTGCTTTGGATTTTTTTCTTGGAGAACCGAACTTGCAGGTTATTGTGAAAGCCCAGGTCTTGACAGTGCCAAGTGCTTTAGTCAAATTCACCACTAATAAACAGAACAGATATGCTGTTCCATAATTTTCTAACAAATACCTCACTGGCTGCAGTTTTGCATTTTAAGCTATACCATGAGTCAAGAGCATGTACTGGACTGTATTACTCTCAAGAAGGCATTCTAGTAGTGTGCTATCCAAGACAGGATAACTTTTGCTGGTTTTTCTTTTTTTTTTTTCCAATTGTCAATGGTAATGAAAATGGCACTTTTGAAATCCTGCCTTTCCTATGTTTTCCAGTTGGAGGGGACAAAGCAAGCCTAGAGAGACCATTTTGAAGAAGTCAAGAGATACATAAAAGTAATACTGATTGCTGACAAGATATGTCTTAAGCAAGGCATCAGTACACTACATTTTCCAATAGATCTGTATATCTATCAGACTCTGAAAATACCTCTCTCTTTTTTGAGGTCTTTTATTCCCTCTGAAAGCCCATCAGAACCACAAAGTGAAAAGCCTTCGTATTATTTATAGAACTTATTTATGCATAGATCCCCACAATGTTAGATGAAGCTCCACAAAGCCTGTGGTGGTTTTTTTTCATTTACAACTATTTTATAACTCTGTTGGCTTGGCCTGGGTATGAAATAGGTTTTATTTGAGTACCTGCCTAGCCCAGTGCTGCATACAAAGCCCTGATTCCAGATCAATCCTTTTGTTCCACTCTTTATTGATGGCCCTTCATAAGTCAATCTGGGCTCAGTTTTGCTCTGACGCTCATGAGCTATGAAGCCATCAGGAGCTCGCAGACATCAGTCAGGTAGCCAGGGCTCATTGTGCATTTGTTGTTCATGCAACAATGGTCCGAGATAAAAACCTCTGATAAAACATGATACAAGCTCTACAAGCAGTAGGATACTATAGTCTTGGCAACAAAACACCTTGTATTGTATCTTCATTAGTGAATGGGACACACACAATATTCAGAGGTATTAATGTGCCTAACTGCTTGCTCACAACTGCAGTACCTATCTGTCTGCAAATAAAACCAAAATATTTGCAGTAAATAGACACTATTTGCCTGACCTGTTCCCTGCTGGTGCTTAATACTTGCAACTCTCACCAATTTCTGACAGCTGAAGATGTTCAGCATTTGTAAATATCAAACAACTCTCCCCTCTGTTTATGCAGAAATGAGTTCCTGATCTGGGACCAGATCCCTAACACCACTCAGAAAAGTACTTCAGCCACAAGCTGATGTGTAAAGCTCTCACATAACCCATGTGATACAGATGAAGCAGCCTATGTTCCTCTCCTGAGATGGGAAGAAGTCTGGAACTGGACTACCAGAAGGACATAGAGACCTCAGACTTCATTCAGCTTTGATCTCCTGCTGGGACTAGCCAGGCCAAAACACAGTATGTTATAGCCCTGGTGTACAAGATTTCTACCCAGGGTTTTGAAAAAAAACTTTGGACCTACTGCATATATGTCATGCAATTGTTTTCGTATACTCATAACATATGTGACGCAGCCAAGAATGCTTCTGTTTAGAGCACAGGTACAGAGCTTCCCACAAAAGCTGGACTTACTACACAAATCTTGAGCAGAAATACCTCTGAGCAACAACTACACTGGAAAATGTCTGAGACTTTTCAACATATGGCAGCCCAGGGAGGGCTCCTGGGCGCATACAGTACTCTCTCACATTTCCATCTGCTAGTTCTGTTAGGTCAGACACAAATTCTTCAGAAAATTACTGGACTTTTTTTCCAGCAGAAAAAGGACACATCCAAAAATATTAGGCATACAACAGACTTGCATTTTTTTTAATATTTGAAAAAGGTAACACCGGAACTTGACATGGTTCCTACAAAGCTCTGTATCGGTATTCTGGTGTGGTCTTGCAAAAAAAAAAAAAAAAATTAAAGAAAAAAAAGAAGAAAAAAAAACAACCAACAACAACAAAAAAACCCACAAAAAACCCGCCGAATTTTTACTCACTGAAAGGATTTTAGTAAGTGCTATAAGAAAAAAACATTATCACCTTGAACATAAATGTTTTATTTTAATTATGCAGTACAAGCAAATAGAATTATATCCTTGTTTTCAGAACTAACTAGTGAGCTCTGAGAACAACTTTTTGCTTTGCAGCTGCCACTCTGTGTACCAAACAATCAAATAAATCTTAAATCTCATAAAATGAACTCCCAAAGTCGTTGAAGAGATAATAAACTAGGTTACAACACTTGTCTGGTATACAGTTAAATGTCTTTCATATATCTTTAAGTGGTTATTAATCTCTGAATTAGTTTAGAATACATTAACCTTCAAGGTAAATTAGATCAATCACAAAAATTACTTACAACACTAGGTCTATCTTTTTTGCTCAAATTCGGAGCGTGTGCCAAGAATATAACAGCAGTGGAGAGAAAACATTCAAACGCAGCTTTTCCCTGGAAGTATGGCATTTATCACAGGGAGGGGCTGGACATTCATGTTCTTCCCGATGCGCATGGATAATGTTGTTTCATAGGTTAAGAGGAATCAACGACCAGACAGGAACAACATGTTTACAATTGTGCTAAACAGGAATTATGCTGTGAACGCAGAATGATATGAAGCCCACTAAAATTAAGCATAATCATATCCTCAGCTCAATTTATTTTCCACTCTGTTTTTGTTTTAGCCTTGTTTACTTTAATTATAGAACAGTCCAGACATTTGTCACATTCTCCTTCAGAATTACTTCAACCTTCAACTTTTTGACATCAGATCTTACAGCAGAGAGGTACTTAAATACTCATGGGAAGGGACCACCAATACAGTTACTATACATAATGTGATGCTCTGCATTGTTCAAAGAACCTACAAATTCAATGTTTAACAACTATTTTCTAAATGAATGTGAGAATATTAACACTGAGCAGCAAGAAGGCTAACCTGAAGTGGTTTTTAATGTGAATGATGGTGAAAGCTTTGTGGTGGTTTAAACTAACAATTTATTTTGCAGTTGCAGGATGTCATGCATAGTTATCCCAGCTTAGCTGACAAGTGATAAGTCACTGAGACAAACTGAAGCTCCTGTGTTTGTGAGGAGATAGTTAACTATTTTTACAGGACACCTCAGATCACACAAGTGATCAGTGTCACTGTTTATAATGCTATATTCCAAATCTACACTTAAAATCCTCAGCTATGGGAAGTGTCACTAGAGGCACGCCTCCTCTGACTGTAGTTAGTGAAGCACAGCTTTTGTGCTTAGTCATAACACACTGAAATACTGAGGGAAATTGATTTCTTGAAAACCTTTCCTTTGGCTGGTAAGGAGATTATTGTATTAAAACTTCAAAGACTGCAGCTCGCCTTGACATCAGAATATCTAGAAGCATGAGATTGACAGTGCTGATACATGACATATTAACACTCAAAGTGCTGCTTTACAAATGGACAAAATCCAAAACATAATCAGACCACCTTTTAATACCAGTATAACATGTTCTAAGGTAAAAAAAAAAAAAATACAGAACTTGCAAAGTGAGATTAGAGAGCATGATGGAAAGGATGTAACACTGAATAGGGGCTCTGGTTTGCAGATACCACATGTTAAACATCTGACTTAGGAAAGCATTTTGCTGCTATGAAAGTTCTGAAATATTTGCATAGTCCTGTTGTTTTCAGTGAGACTGCTTACAGGCTAGGGTTACACATACTCCTCAGGGCTTTGCTGGACCAGAATCTAAGGGCTGGAGCCTGCCCTTCTTGCCCCCAGCACACAATACGGCATAACCCAAGTAGTCTCATTTAAACTATTCCTCCAGTCCACCATTACTTCCCAGGAGGGTCAAGAGCATCTTACATAAGGCAGATAACTCTAGCCTCAGATGAACAGGACAAATATTTATCTTGTCTTAGAAAAATATTGCATGATTGCTTCGTATCTTAGAGAAATAAGCACCAAATCAAGCCCTTATGGTCCCATAGAAGCAGCACTGAGCTGACTGAAGGGCAGCTCAGAATCTGCACTGTGGTTCTTTGCAACAGTGCCACTTTCTTGAGATGTTAGTTGTATCACTTGCAACGAATTTCAACACAGGCTGGTAAACTCTGTAGTAGAAGAGGCCACAACTAATTCCAGCTTCTCTTGAGCCTGTGTTTGTGGACTTTAGCACAATAAATGCAGGCAACCAGATCCTGTTTTGGGGCAGATCTCTAGAAAGTTACAGCCATTCAGCCAACAGAGCCACAAAAATCTGTTCCTCAGCTCTTCCCTTCTGAGCTATTCTGCACCTGCTGAGATTATGTTCCTGCTTCATCCTAATTGCAGAGAATTGAGTAAAAGCTTTGTCCTTGTGCCTCTAGGAATAAAAACACCATTTCAGCAATCTTGTTGCAATTAAATACAAGTCTGAATGTGCATGCTGTAATTAAAAATGTTTGTTTCTTTAAAACAAATTGGTTTTAATTGGCATTCTAATTGAAAGCCTATTAAATATAGTGATAAATGCTATCTGAGAGATTATTTAAAGTCTTGACATCTACATGATGCTTTACAAAGCTCTGAAAACATTGACTAATTTACCTTTGAAATAGCTGAGACAGATAAGTGTCATAGTTGTGCCCTACTCAGCAGCTAAAATACCACACGGTTGCTCACTTCCCCCTCATTACCCCCTAGCAGTGAGATGGGGAGGAGAACTGGGAAAGAAAAGAAGGCAAAACTCGTGGGTTGGGATAAAAACAGCTTAAGAGAACAACAGAGGAAAAGAAAACAGAGAAGGAAAACAAACAAACAAAAAAATCCACTAACAGAAAATACTACAGCACATACCTTACAGTGCCATAGCTCACAGCAGATCCTGATGCCCAGCTCCCTCCCAGGCAGCAAAAGCTGCTCCCCCAGCACCATCCCCAATTTATACACTGAGCATGAGGTCACACGGGGTGGAACAGCCCTTGGGCTCATTTGGGTAACCTGTCCCAGCTGTTGGCTGATCAGTAACCTACCCCAGCTGTGTCCCCAGCTCAGGTGAACATGAACTCTGGCCCAGCCAGAACCAGGACAGTAAGTAAATACATCGAGCTAATCTGAGAAGAAAAAAAAATGAACAGAAAGAAATAGAACTTAAAAAATTAAAATTTGTCAAAAATTTTCAAGAACATATCAATTTTGGTTACATGTTAAAAAAAAATGAGAAATTAAGCTTTTTTTAAATATTCTCACAGCATCTAATCAAAATGAACAGTCATTGTTGCAGTGAGTCAAAATGCTGTCCTGAAATGCCCTGTGCTCATGATAGTGTCGGAAAGGCCACACCAGCTCAGCTTAAAAATCCTTCTGGCCCATGTCATTCCTTTGGGAGCAGTCCATTGTGGTCAGAACAAAGGTGAATATGAGCACAAAACTAAACTATGGCAACATCTTCCTTGTGTAGCCCCTCAGCCTGGAGAACTGTTGCCCTGATTTTCTCAGTCAGAGGAAATTGTTTTATGTTATTTTTGTGATTTTTATGTAGAATATAAGAAAATCTTCAGTCAACGACTTGGAAATGATCTGTCTGGAGAAAAATTTTCTCTTCCTTCTGTTATGGTTGGCTTGTGCCATAAAGCGTGATGTTAATGGTAAGAGTTGAACTGACTCAGTGGATATTAAGTACACTCTGCAGTCTCACTGGGAATTTGTCTTAATTCTTCCACTCGTAATACTCTTATCTCAGAGAATTTGGTGATGTTCCTCTGGAGAGTGCCACTGTGAATGAGTTTATTTTCAGCAATACTAGTAGCTATAAGAAAAGAAGAAAATTCAAAGCAAATACAGAGCTGCCTAGACAAAAATCGAATGTCAGATGAAAAAGCAACGTCATTTTAACTGAAACCTTGATTCTAACCAACTTAATGGTTGCTATTATTCAAACAAGATCCATTGCATGAGATTTACATCCAATTAAACAGGTTGCTTTACAAATCCCTCTATTTTTAATAAAGCTGACAGAACAGCATTGGAGAGTAAGAATTATTTAGTGAATTCCTTGAATAACTGATCAAATAAAAAAGTCACTCAATTTGTGGCCAATTTGTGAACAGAATGGGAAGCAATGTGTTTAAAGAAACTGTTCATGATTAATTATTTATTCAGTTCTAGTAACTCTTTGCATGTGGCTGCTTTTCTTCATCTGTGTCAATTGTAAGGAGACACGTTATTAAAACAGCACCTAATTCTGTACTTACCACAACTGAAGAGGCGAGTTAAAGATTTCTGTCATCCGATGCAGCCTCTGTTGAAATGGCTAATGTGAATATACTCAAACTACTTTATGTGCCAAGAAGAATGTTTGTAACATGTCTTAAACCTCTGTGGGTAAACTGTTCAGAAAGCTAAGTCAGTACATGTCAGGCAAAACTCTCACTGAAGTTTTAGAATACATTGTCCCTGGTACTCCTGCTTAAATGGCTGGAATGCATCTCCTGCTGAGGACATAAGATGGATTTCAAGAAGCTCGAGGTCCCATTCGTGTTTCAAGCCTCAGTTTCATTGCATTAATTGGAGGAATTATTAGTCCTTCCCTGAGGATTTTCATTTCCATAATTTAATTTTCCAAATTTCCAATGATGAATTCTCAGCCCCAAACCTAGACAATCTGCAAGCAGGCTGTGTTTAATAACAGAAAGGAAGTCCCTCCAGTAAGATTTATCCCTTCTGCTTAAATCCACAGATTTCAATTCTAAGTTACCAGATGAAATTATTGTAAAATACATACCTCCAATGGACTTAGATTCCTTTTTCTTAACTGAATTCTACCCTAAAAATGACTTATTCATCATTAATTCTTGGTCTGGAGAATGTTAGTATGTAGTTTCTTGGACAGTTGCTATGATGTCCCTGGGACACAGATTATAAATATTTTGTTTTAGTGACATTTCTAGCACTGATTGGATCTTTGGATCTTTATGCAAAAGACAAGCTTTTTATGATTACCTGAAAAAAACAGATGCAACATCTAAAACAAAGCCAGCAGAATTATGGAGTTTAAACTTCTCTTGTTTATATATCGCAATGTACTCAAAAGGATATGCTCTGTGTGCCTGAATACTTGTCTGTCTTCAACTTTTATGAATAGTTCAGATACAATATAACACAATTTGAACCTCCTCTGAAAAGTAAACCTCAAAGGATTACTATATAAACGTTAGCATGTCTTTACCTTGCTTCTTCTTTTAATGAGTGCTGTACCTGGCAGGCTCTGGTAAAAAAAAAACAGGCATCCAAATCTCCAGCTCTTCCAAATATGCTTTCACACTCAAAATCCAGTTTTTCTCAGTTCAGACAAATGCCTAGTTGAAACCAGGACTACATGCACTTTATGTCTTTAGCTACAACAGACTGGAGATCACAGTTGTCTGGCTCTGTTCCACTCATACTGTTACAACAGTTAAAGGAAAAGAATTTTCCTCTCCCTAGGGATTAAGAAACAACAATTCTTTTCTGTTTTAACATTTTGCAGGCACTAGGGAGAGGTGTGTTTTTAGCTGCCATCACTGTACTCTATACTGCTTTGGAAAGCTGAGATAAGCATTCCAAATATCTGCTTCACAGAGAACAGAGATTAAATAAGATTAGCTCTTTTTAAAAGGCAGGAGAAAAGGGGGCAGGGGAGAATAAAGAAATCGATTCCAAAGAGATACTAAAAATTCACTTCTTCACCTGAATAATTACTTGTGATATCCTCTGAAATACCAGTATCGCTCAAAGGGGTTTATCATTTGAAGTGCCATTTCCATGGTAGCCAGTACTTTGACTATAATCCCTTCCAGGCTTTTAAGTGCTCTCATAAAGCTCAATATCAATAATCAAGGAAAGAACAGTTGTAGGCTTTACTGTATATTCCATCCATTATTCTTTACAAAATGGCTGTGTCCTTTCCTCTCACAGTAATGCTGCCTTGCCTGATTGTACCCCTTTTTAAGCCATAGAGAAGAAAGAAAATATGATGAGTAATGGTATGGCTTTTCAGATATTCCACTTGTGAAAAATAATAATAAAATCTTGAAAATTACATTGCAGAGACATTTAAAAATTTATACATATGCCAGTCACATTTTTTTTCCAATTTCTGCTTTTGCCTGTTCTCTTAAGAGATAAGACCAATTACTGCTTTTTGTTCTGCATCAGTATTTCTCACAGGCTTTGGTACTAATTTTGAATCAATTTTAATATAACATTTAGTAAAATATATAAACTATTTGCTTAATGCAAATCACATCCAACTTTTGCAGACTTTGAGTTGAGAACATTTGCTTCTACTACGCCAGAGATCTTCGCATGTGTGGTCTTACATTCACTGCATTATAGATAGTGGTAAAGTTTATGTTTAATTCACTTCACTTCCTTCCTCTAGCCTAACGTGTCTGCAGCACTCAATAAGGGTTTAGCAGACAAGGGTCAACTCTAATTCTTCAACAAAACTGGAATGTTAACCACAGGGAAAAGAAGGCAGATTGTTGAGGGTTTTCCTGCTCCACGCTGCTGTTTCTGTAATGCCTAAGGTCATCAGCAAAGCTGTTTCAGACATACAAAAGGTTTGGATGTCTTAATGTTATCATCTCTTCTTGTTCCCAATTACAACCATAAGATTCCCTATAAACTCTGTAAAACTCCCTGTCTAGGTAAAAGAAAGAATTTAGAGGGAATGCCACAGCTTTCTCTGTGTGGGAGAAAGTCCTAATGATATGAAATTTGATGATTTTTAATGAAGGTACGAACACCAACACAAAATCCCAAAAGACAACACAGAAAAAAAACCGAAACCTACTTTCTCATTGTATTTCCACCCCTAATTTCACACACAGTGATTTTCTGCAAATGCAACAGCAATGAATTCAGGAAATCTGCACAAGCGTACATAAAAATGAAGCCTAGGTGTTTTTCCAAAGCATTATTTGTTTTTCCATGTGACCTGAGAACCCCTTCAGAAATAGCTAAATGGAACTCATTAATGTGCTGTGAACAGAAAACCCTGCTGCATTTCTGTTGCCTATAAAATATAACGTAGACATTTCAAACGTCGCTGGTGTCACCTTTTCCCAGCAAGCTGTAAGTCAGTTCTTCGATCTTTCTTACTCTGTTGCTTCCAAATGAACCATAATAGCTGTGAAATGGAAATTTTTTTTTTTTGAGTTGCTGCAAATTTCCATGTTTGCTTTGTCCTCGAATAAATTGTTCCTGTATAATTATGCAGACTACTACAGCTCATTAATTCAGTTCTATTCCACAATCAAAAGACTGAGACAGCAGCATTTTCAAAGCTGAACTAGAACTTTCTCCTTTCATTATGCTGATTAACAGAATAGAATGTGACACGATTTGGTTCATACACTTCAGCTAGGTGTAAGTGCTACATTGATGCATAACAACTAACTTTGTGGCCTCATTTGAAAAATAATATAGAATAAACTTAGAGGTACATATTAATGAAGAGGCAGTCACTGGAAACAGCTGAGATTTTTCAGAAAAGTTAATTTATAGAGAATCTCTCTTATTTGCTCCTTTCAGAATTCGTTATAGCTAAGGGGAAATTATTATTTTGGGTCTGAAACTAATCACTTTCTCATTTTACATTATTTTAATTGTATGATTAATTTGTTTTTCCAATTTGTGAATGGTGTTCATTATCGTAGCATCTATAACTGAAATATCAACATTTCAAGATGAAGCTAGAGGTTACTATGTAAGCAGAGAAACATAAGAGCCTAAATGCATGTTTTCCAGTGTGCTAGGAAGTGTGTGAACTATAGCCAAGCCTGATCTACAGCTCATTATCAACGCATCAAATCCACTGTGGAATAAAAACCAAACTTTGTATTCTCCATTGCAGCACAAAAGACAAATTAAAATAGCAGGTTACAGACAAATTAGTCTGGAAAAAAACTCCAAACTTTTATATCACCTTTGGCATCCAGAAGAACTTCACCTTTGAAGCAAGAGGGAATTGAAACCAGCATTTAAGGAGCAGAGGGAAAGAGCCTGTGATCTTTCTCCCATATGTCCTGTTTAGTATAAAGAAAGCTTTGCAAGCTATTCATATTTGACATGAAGCTCAGGAAATTCTTGAAATAATTCCTATGCTAACCACAAAGTTACTGCATGTTGTCATAGCAACAGGCATCAGTTGAAACATCATGATGATATTAAATAAATCTTTGCTTTGATATGAAATGAAATGCAATTTTATTTTATTAGATGTTTGTCATATCAAATATAATGGCAATAAAATTATGTGTCAAGAATTTCTAGCCAGTGACAATAAATAAAAGTCAACCTGATGTGAAATTCTTGTGTGGATGTCACCAAACAGCATTATAAATACATACAGCTACTTAGCAGTCTGTTGTCTGGAAAAGTGAAAGCGTACAAAGCCCAAGCTAGATGTAAAAAATGCAAAGCACCAGCTAAGTGTCAGTTACAGCACATGTGGCTGAAATGCAAAACACTGACTGTTGAGCATTAAAAGTAATATAAAAGCTCCATGTCTCATCTGAGATAAAGGTGGCTACCACAGTAGAAAGTACCAGTATAATATAGGTAAAATACTTTTTTTTTGCACTTTGTTAAAATCTGACAGCTACTGTATCCAATGCAAAGCTGACTACAAACTTGTACTTTGTGCCCTCTAGTTACTTTTTCTTCAAGAACTTAAAAAACAAAAAGAAAACAAGAAACCCACAACCAACAAACCCACACTTCTCTACAGAGTATCAGAAAGACAATTGCATCCTGGGCTGCATCAAAAGGAGTGAGGCCAACAGGCTGAGGGAGGGGATTCTGCCCCTCTGCTCTGGGGAGACCCCACCTGCAGTACTGCATCCAGCTCTCGAGCCCTCAGCATAAGAAGGACATGGACCTGTTGGAGCGAGTCCAGAGGAGGCCACGAAAATGATCAGAGGGCTGGAGCACCTCTCCTGTGAGAACAGGCTGAGAGAGTTGGGGCTGTTCAGTCCAGAGAAGAGAAGGCTCCAGTGTGACTGTGTAGTGGCCTTCCAATACCTAAAAGGGGCTTACTGGAAAGACGGGCAGAAACTCTTTAAGCAGAGCCTGTTGTGATAGGATGAAGGGTACTGGTTTTTCAATAGAGGGGTGTACATTCAGACTAGACATCAGGAAAAAATTCTTTACGATGATGGTGGTGAAACACTGGCCCAGGTTGCCCAGAGAGGTGGTGGATGCCCCATCCCTGGAAACATTCAAAGCCAGGTTGGACGGGGCCCTGAGCAACCTGATCTGGTTGGAGATGTCCCTGCTCCTTGCAGGGGGGCTGGACTGGATGGCCTTTAAAGGTCCCTTCCAACCCAAACTAGTCTGTGATTCTATACACGTAATTCTTCAATTCTTCATCCCATTGTACTTAGTTCCTGCAATAACGAGGTGCCAAGAGAAGTGACAGTACAGGCAGACATGAGTGCTAGAATGCACTCCTTAGCTATTAATAAATATCACTGTCTCCTCACTGGCTACGTTACATAGGAATGAACTGCGAGGAGGATAATCTAGGAGAGAATAACTACAAAAGCTCTGCAATGGTGATCCCACAGTAACATCCGCAAGCAGTCATACTTCGTCATCACCAATGTCCAAAACTGGAGGGTGAAGAAAACAGAAATAAAAACATCCTCAACTGTAGCTCCATTAATGTTGTAGAACAAATGAACCAGTAAAATAAATTCTACAGCTGATTTTGCTACCACTTCCATGAAATCAAAGATCATTACCATAATAAAATGAGTAATCATGCCCAAAACTCTTCTACAGTTGTCGTAGTTCAGCCCTGATCAGGACCAGACTACGCAGTCTCTCTCTCGCTCCCCCCACCCTCCGAGAGAATAGGAGAAGAGATGATATAAGAAAAACGGCTCAAGGTTTGAGATAAGGACGGGGAGAAATCCTTAAAGTTACCGTCACGGGCAAAACAGACTCGACTTGGAGAAAACTATTCATTTACTTCTAAAATTAGCAGGAGAATGAGACAGGGAACAAGATAACCTCCCCCCACCCCTCCCTCTTCCCGGGCTTAACATTATCTCTACTACCTTCCCCTCCCGAGCTGCACAGGGGGGGAAAAGGGAATGGGGGTCGCGGCCAGTTCATCACACGTTGTTTTACACCGCTGTATCATCGTCAGGGGAAGAACTCCTCGCATTCCTCCTCTGCTCCAGCGTGGGGTCCCTCCCACAGGCCACAGTCCTTCGTGAAACTGCTCCGGCGTGAGTCATCTCTTCCACGGGGTGCAGTCCCTCTAGAACAGCTGCCCCAGCGGGCCCTCCACGGGCCATAGCCTCCTTCAGGCCTCCACCTGCTCTGGCGTGGGGTCCTCCACGGGCTGCAGGTGGATCTCTGCCCCTCCGTGGACCTCCATGGGCTGCAGGGGGACAACCTGCTCCACCATGGTCTTCACCACGAGTTGCAGAGGAATCCTGGCCAGGAGCCGCGTTACTCCTCCCCCTCCTTCTGAACTGACCTTGGCGTCTGCAGCCGTTCCTCACAACAGGCTGGCAGACGCCTCTCAGGATCCTTTTTACATCTTATTCACTTCTCATCTCCTCTCCACTTCTTGCAGCCGGGCCGGGCCGAGTTGGGCCCAGTCGGCTGCCCGGCGGGAGGCCAGAGGGTGAGGCCTGCAAGGCCCATGAGGCTCGCGCCTCCCCCTCTCTGCCCCCCGCTCAGTTGCTTCACATCTTCCTTTTTTTTTTTTTTCTGTTTTCCCCTTCTTAAATACGTTATCGCAGAGGCGTTATCACAGGACATTCTGCTACCAACTGGCTCGGCCTTGGCCAGCAGCTGGTCCGCCATACGCCCGGCCGAGTCCACTGAACAAAGGGGAGCAACTTCTAGCAGTTTCCTACAGAAGATACCACCTTAGGCCCCCCCTCACTAACAGAACCAGAACAACAGTGAAGTCCATTTTGCTCCTTTTTTTTAAAAAAAAAAAAAAAATAGTAATTCTCAATATTTTTGTGTGCATATGCTCTGTAGCAGCATTTTCTGCATAGTGAACCAACAAGGTCCCATCTGCTTAGATAATCTTCATGTATTTTTGTACTCCTACCTTGCTTCAATAAGCCTACCGGGTTTACTCTCTACTGCAGTGGGAAAAGCAGCTGAGGAGGGAAGAAGTAAGTAGAAGAAATGCTGTAGAGCTGAAAGAGGCCTGCCTTCGTGAAGGATCTTGGCCACAAACATGAAGTGAACAGTTTGCTATTATTTCTGTCTGCAGAATAATGACAAGTACAGCAAGCACTGCACATGACTTCTGCTACTGACTTTGAGGGAGATGTTTGTGTTAACCTACCTAACCATGCATCCGTTTACAATTCTTCTCTCTTAATTGCTGTTTCTTTCACGTAAACTGTATGAGCCAAGGAGGGGAAAAAGGTACTGTCACCCTTTATAGGACTTTGACTTCGCACCTCAAAACAAGCAAACAAAAATGTAAAATGGTTGGGCACATTTTACAGGAGGTTTAACACAGCTATCTACACAAGCGTTACAGGAGTTGCCAAGATTTCCATCTGTGGCTGACACCATCCTTGCTTCCTTCATCAAAAGTCAACCACTACGAATGCTATCCCGAACATCACAAACACATCCATTGCTCTTCTTTTCAAGAGCATAAATGATCATACTGGATTTGTCTTAGGTAGCACATACATGAAAGACATATGAACACTTCTCTAACCCCTACAAAGCAGAGACAAGCCTTAAGTTTAAAAAATTCCCCAGAGGCTGTTTGAGAGCATAGACACGTTTAATGTTGGTGCTGGGAGACATTTTCAAAAGCACATTAAAGCTTTTATCGATTAACCTTAAATAGCAATATTGAACAACTGGGGAAGAAAGAGCTTTCACAACAGAAATGAAACTGAAAGTTTTACTATTTTCCCCTGAAGCGTTAATAAAAAACAGTCTTGAGTGTAGAGTTACCACCAGTTCTTAGCTATGTGTATTGAAATTAATAATTTTTATCCAAGTTGATTTACCGTTATTGTGTACCCAAAAGCAGTCAGGTTTTATACTTGCGTGCTATAGGCTGTTGTTCAGTGACTGCCCTTAACAATCAGTCTGATTTAATTCACACTTCTATCCAAATACTTAGTAGACAGTAGAAACTTCAACTATAAATATAATTTTTAAAAAGTTGTAATTTTACCAGAGCACTATAAGTCTGGTGTGTACAATCCTATTAGCTACAGTTAACAAGGCAAGAACATCATCCAAACATGTGACGATATGATGGACTTCTGTACCCTGCTTGAAGTGGCAGAACTCGACGGAATCTAAAAATCCACTGAACAATGTTTTTCCTCCCTTGTGCTGCACTGTGCTGAAAAAGGAAACAGGAAATTTTCCTACTAGCTTAAGGAAATGGCCAGGTGCAGTACTGACCAAGCCTGTGTTTCATCATCAAGTACATCTTGTCTTTCCTCTCCCCTGTACAAGCAGTAACAATACCAGAGCAGACCACAGTGGTTATCCTGCAGCAATCCTTTGATAAACTTGCCTTATAACCCTGCACACCGCTACTCAGCATTCTCAAGTGTGATGTTTGCTGATCCTCAGCATCAAACAAGTGTGATGTTTGCTGACATGAGTCTAGAAGGCCACCCAATGATACCTGCAGTTTATAAACTGAGATCAAAGTCACAGTACTAACCAGCTTTGGAGAGCAACAGTAAACAAAATATTTTTGTAAATCCACAGCAAATGGCTGATGTTCTACCCAGGTTTCTCATTTTTTTATTACATCTCTAACAGCTGGATGCAGTCTCCCTTAATTGTAAACCTGTTTAGTTTCTTGCTGAGAGAAATCCCTCATAGCCTTTAAGCCTGTTTGGTGCACGGCATTCTGTGCAGTCTGATCAGTATCTAACATTTAATTACAAAATAATTTGGTTTTCTGTATGACTCATACAATCAATACAAGGACAAACTTGCTTGTAAATAATTTCTGTCAGGTCTTACCATGCCTATATTCATCCATATTTTTTTTCTCTTTCATGAATCAGACTATTAGAATAACATTAGATAATTTATCCAAACCACTGACTCATGCAAACCAAACTACTTAATTCTGTTGCTCCTACAAAAAAAAAAAAAAAAACAACACAGCTTTAGTATTCAGCATTCAATCTCTTTCTGCTCTTTGAAGTGATATTTAATACCACAAAATTATCTGTACTTCGGCTACACACCACTTCCTATAATTATTGAATAATTATCAACCACATTCATATTATGGAGTGTAATGGTATCCAAGGATGTTCTATACAAAAGCGATGAGCAAAAATGAAGATTCCACTAGAGGAGGTTATGCTAGAGACCACCACGTGGAAAATATTTTTATATCAGCTGACAAGATACAGAATCACAAACAAGCCTCTAAAAATATAGTAAGTATAATAATTGCGTCCTACTCTGTTTTAAAGTTTTTATCAGGCTACTTTGGAAAACTGTTAAGTCTCCTCGACACCAGGCACTGAAATGAGCTATACTTCACTGGCTACAGCGTTGCCAGTTTACCTGCTTTAATTGCTGCAAGCAAGTGAAAAGTCAGCTACCTGTGGCTTTGACTTGTTAACCAAAAACACAACAGAAACTATTTTGATACAAAGACTGAGCAAAACAGCTAATTCAACCACTATGAGATCACAAGAGATCATTGGCCCAATGCTCTAAACTAAGCCCTTAGATTAAAATAACACTTAGCACTTTTACAGTACATTTCATCTTTGAAGTGCTTTACAAATGTGACTGCCTTGACAACACAGAGAATGACAGTAAACCATTTGCATTCTGACAGCGATATTAAAAAATATATATTGTCAAGTGCGGCTAAATGATTCATGATGTACACAGGATCAGGTTTTTTTCATGGACTTACATTATTTGAACAAGATAACTGTAAGGCAAACATTAGAGATAACAGAAATTTCCAATCTACCAAAAATAAAAAGTACTTAGAAGATGAGGGGCTAAACAGAATAAATGCCAACTGAAACCAACTGCATATATTCACAGGAGGAGAAAGGTTATTAAGAGGAAAAACCTAGGACTCTGTCAAGTACTTTCAAGCAACAGATGGACGATCTGCAAATTAACTTCTAAAACGACAAAACAAAAAAAAGATTTTCCTGCATGTTCTATTTTATGCATATAAAAATATCAAACGATAGCCTGGGACAGAATGTTCTGTAAACTACAGAAACCCAAGGACTCATCTGAAAAAAAAAAAAAATTGTTGGACAATTACTTGCCTGACTTGCAAACACAATTGTCCAGACCTTACAAGGAAAATAGACATTATACATGAAAAAAGCACCTAGATTTTCAAGGCTGCATGAACATACAATTTGTAGTAAGGACTAAGGAAAAAGGAAAGATTCATCATACACATAAAAGCCTAAACTCCAGCAGTGCAGGAAGGCCTAGTGAAATGGCCTAAAACATACCAACACCACAACAACCAGAAAATAGAAATAAAATAAGGGGGTAGGAGCCACAAAACAAACCCCGAAGGACTGAAATGCAGCAGTAGAAAGGAAAGGCCTTTGTCATTTACAAGAACACTAAGTCTTTTCCCTAAACACCAGGGCCATATCTATACGGACAAATGCACCTCTAGGGTACCAAAGGACAACAGGGACAATGCAAGCCCTCCACACCTTGCCAGCATTCTCCCTTTGGGTCCTGGACTGAACTAAGGTCCTCATTGGCTTTATAGCTGCCACTGGAATCACAGTCAAACGTTACTGGCCACCTTTTTCTTTTCTGTAATGAAGTCATAGCCATACTATTGCTTATCTGGAAATCACAATCACTTTAAATACCTGCAGTCTGCACAGCCATGAATATGCTCAGACCAGCAAAGCTGGCACAGCAGTCTCTTAGGAGCAACTTTTAAAGTGCTACCAACCAATTGATGAGAATGTGATCATTGCAGCTCAAGTTTCACTTTACCAAAATCAGCACTGGCACTCACAGTCTAGGCACAGGCTTACTGTAAAACGAGTTTCCCCGTTCTTCGATGCCATCTGCTGGATGCTTCTCATTACGGGTCAAACTCCATCACTAGCTAAATTTTCCCCTGGAAAAAGAAGTCCCCTACATTGTCTTTGGTTTATAATTATAAAGACAAGTGCATTGCACGGTTTAGTTTAATATACCAAATGAATGGCTTGGCTGTTTAGAAAAAAACAGCAAGACACCAGCACCTCCTAAGACTGTAACCTTGCATTACTTCGCTCTCAAACTGCACTGCCCTGAGAGAGTTTTGGACTAAGAGCTACAGCTAACAAAGCAGGACAACGCAGAGCTGAGTCACCTAAGTCCACATCAGCTGCTATCAAATAACTGGCCACTTTCTTCTGTCATTAATACCTAAAATAACAACTCTGGGTCAACCCTGAACTACCCTAAGTATTTTGGTGCCAAACACCTGCTTAACACAGTAAATTGTATGGAGGATTTAGAAATTGTGTAAAGGAACACCTGTATCTCCTTGAAGGCCCAACATACTTGATTTGCTACAAGCACTGGCTGGCAGACGGAACAGCAGAGTTGCTATAGCTACCATATCCACACTTTACCTGAGAGTAGCTAAAGTATTCACTCAGGAAGTAAGGAAAAACTTGAACTCTTTCCTGAGGCATAGGCTTGAATTAAAACCACAACCAGTTAGAGAACAAGGTTAAAAATCTGTACAGTTATAGCCACGGTATTTGTACACATGTCCAGCAGCAGAAACATACAAACCATTGTAATTCTCCCAAAAAGAAACCTGGGAAAGGCCAGGGCTAGACAGAACATTAGCACAGCTTTTGAAACTCTGAGCCATCAGCTGATACACAATGTATGTAATACAAGTGCTTGTGTTGAGGTATTAGATCTTCGCTATCAAAGACAGTCTTCTCTTATGGCTACACTAAACCTTATATACAACTTTAATAACCTTATGTAAACAACTACACAAGTTAAAATGCTGTAATTCATAAATAACAACGCACTGGTGAGGTCCTGCTCAGGTGTACTGCAGATAAAGGTCAAGAACACTACCCTGTTAAAACTACTTCAATAACAGAAATGAAATGGGTTTTTTCCCCCTCCACGTTCACAATGCTTGAAGAAGAGATGCTAAACAGTTGACACATTACAGATAGGTATTTATCACTTTATAAAAATATGTCACACTCTGATTTTATTAAGAACAATGACTGTAGATTAATACTTGGCCAACTGAATTCTCTGTCCACACTGTTTTGGAAAATAGCTTTAAAATATGATTTAAGTATGCTAAGATTTAATATTTAAAAACAAAGTCTTAACAAGCAGGTGTTTCAATGGAACAATACATTAATCAAAGCAGGCAAAAGTCCAAAACCAGAATTACAGTGAAATTGTACATAATTTTTTTAAGGATGTAAGGAGTCAGCAAATTAAGACATTTAAAATGTACATTCAATTCCACATAGTGAAGGAGGGATAGTTCCAGGGATTGATGTTGACATTGCAACATCATCTATGAACAATTCTGACATTAATTATTGCTCAGGAAAATTAGAAGAAGTTAAGACTCACCATTACAGCATCTTTTGTGATTTCCAAATACAGAGTAGTATATAACTGTGACTGCAAAAGCTTTTCTTCAATACCAACGCAAGCTTTAAAGAGCCTCGCTTTCTCCCCCTGTCAACCTGATGCCAAGTTGTGCACTGAGCTAAGTGTTTACACTATATGAGCTAAGACTGAAAGACATTACAGCTGAATCATGCTCTATATATTACAGAGAAACTTGTATCAAACAGCCATTACAGTGCAAGTCAAGAATTCCCCATTTCTATTGTTTTTGTAGTGAAGTATTTTCAGGAGTGGAAAAGACGACCAAGGAAACTGTAACAGGTGCCTGACTTTACTACTTTAATAAACAATGCAAATATTCCAAACTTGATGCTTTACCAACAGTATGAAGCTAATGCTGTCCTGAACAAATAAATAACTGCAATAACCAAAATAATAAAGTTCTCATTAAATAGATGGAACCCAAGACAGGAAAGTAAAAAAAAAAAACAAAAACAAACAAACAAAACCAGTAGATTTTTTTTTTTTTTTTAGATGTAATTTGAACAATGTTATCAAAACATTTAATAAAACAAGGAGAAGTTGTATGGTATATTTAGAACACCTTTAGCTGTCCTCAGCCTCAAGATTTATGTTATTTCCGAACTTTGCATAGAGCTGAATTTTCAAGTCAGATAACACCCTCTGAATTGATTCCACTCGACATTCTAACGCTTCAATTTCTTCTTGTAAACTTTTCTGAAAAAGAAAAAAAAAAAAAACCAACTAGTTACGTAAAACAAACTAAGTCATGTTTGTCAGCAACATACAAACAATAAAGTGGTACCCTTTTGCCAACTTTTTGCCAAGTCAGGCTGTCAGACTTACTACAGGGCCAAACAAAGGCTGACATCCCAGTTATGACTTACCACGCATGCACATCCCACTCCTCAAATCATAAATCAAACATGACTTTTAGAAAGTAAAACGATCGAAGGATGAACAGCTCATCCCATTCCATCACACTACAGCAGCCAGCACAGTAAAGGAGCTCCCTTTTGCCCAGACAAACCTTTGCCTCCTCCAGCATCTCTTGTGTCTCTTCCTGGGAATGACTAATGAAGACATCTCCAATTTGGTAGGGTATCAGAAGTGAATCACCATCATCAAGCATCATGATGTCATCGCAAGCATCTTCCAAATTCTGAAGTTGTTTCTATTTATCAAGACATAAAAAAGGCAGTAATTTTGTACTATTTAAGTTATTTCAATGGATACACTGTAATGGTATGAGTTGACAGTGAGTCTGCGTTTTGGGCAAAAATCCTACCTGCCAGCATGATACCAACAAAATAGAACAGTTCCAGAGCTGTAATTTAGCATAAGCATTCAATTCAATGGAGCTGCACCAGTAGAAATTTCTAGTCAATACTCGCTGTCATTAATAGGATAATTAACTGTCTAGACAAGAGAAATATAGCAGATTTAAATTTCACTGATATCTGATATGCTCTTACATAGGAATTTTAAAATTTAGCTAGAGAACAGGAAAAAAAATAACAAATAAGATGGCAAATGTTAATGACTTTATTGCAAAAGCAGGATTGCTTGGAGTCCCAGCACCCATCAATGGAACAACAACAAAAAAAGGCAACATTTTTACAATATACATATCAGGCAAAGCAATTATAGAAAACATTTAGTGACAGTACTAGCAATTTTTAAAAACTTGGTAAAACTTTGGAAATGCTATGACTGCTGTTGAAGGAAAGCGAGTTAATACTAAAAAAGAAAATTAGAATTATGTATCCTCTTCAGCCTAGCAAAAGAAAACCTCTGTGCTAATAATAACAATCTCTGTCAACATGTCAAAAGAAGAACATAGCAAACAACTGCCTCCCTGGTCAAGAAAGAACAAATATGAACAATCTCAGCCAGGAAATTTTAAAAACACTACAAACAGTCATTATATATACACAATGCTTCATATATGACAACTAAGGGCTTCCAAGAACTGCATGCAGAAATATACTAGTGCCCTTTATTTCCTGTTACTTCTTTTTCCACTTCAATATTCACTGGCTATTTGCAAAGTATCAGAAATTCCATATTAGAACCAAAGCCTTACTTACAGTAATCCACAGCCCCCATTTTGTGTTACAGCTGAAAATTAATTCAGAACAACAAAAAATAAACTATGTTTGAAGCAAACATACCTTTTTCACTTCTATTTCTTCTTTCAGCTCTGTGATCCTGCTAGTATTTCTTGCAAATTTGTTAATTTTCTGTTGATCTTCAAAAGTAACATTGACATCTTCTGCAGCCTGCATGAAGAGGCCAAAAATGAAGACTCCATTTCTTACATTAACTTGAATCTCACTACATTATTCCTACAAAGCTTCTGAAAAATAGTTTTACAGCTGCTACATTCTGCTTATACACTTGATTCCTTAAAATGCCTCAAGGACATCAGCAATACCCACATTTAGCTGGACAGAGGCCCTAGTAACACCCAATTAAAGCACCTGCTGTCCATGGCGTCCTCATGGCAAAGGTTGTTTCCTTGACAGCACTGACAGTTGAACCAGACACCTCTGCTCCAAGATGACCACAGAGTGCAGTCAAACAGGTGGACGTAATCTGTCAGCAACATCATTTTATACTAATTGCTTAGCCACAAACTGCTGTGGTGCTACAGGAGATTTTAAATCCACTGAAGCGTGCCTCACGCAGACTCCCTGACACGGGGAGGTGGTGGCAGGGGCTGCGGCAGTGACCCGCTGTGGGACAGGGGTAGGGCGTCCTCCACTTACAGGCGGTCTGTCCAGCCAGAAAGAGCTTTTGCCAGTTTACAACAAACTGCGCCAGCACAGACTCCGTCGCAGCAGTGTAAACAAATCCACACTTGCACGTTTGATAAGCGATCTCGACAGAACGACGTTAACAACGCCAGGACCTTCATCCACCGACAAACGAGCAGGGTATTTTCGGCAGCACCTAACCCGGAGCTGGCCTGACCCGGCAGCGGCCCAGGGAAAGAGCCGCCCCCGCTCCAGCCCCGCACAGGGCTGCTGCCCGGGGGGCTGCGTGACCGGCGAGCAGGCGCTCAGGGAGGCGCCTCGGGGCGAGGAGTGAGGGGCGGCGGGAGACATGGCCGCGCCGCCCCAGCACCGAGAGACGGCGGCCCTCAACAGCCAGAGGGCCCGGCGTGCCCGCCTTGGGAAGCGGCAGAGAGGCTATGCCCTCCCCAGGAGCAGCCCAGAGCGGAGGGAGAGGCCGGGAAGGGGAAAAAAAAACCCCGCTGTGCCCACCTCCCACACTCACCGCTTTCTTCATGGTGGCGGCCATGTTGGGAGGACTGAACTATTCGCCCTTCCCACAGAGCAGGAGCAGGGGGCATGGGAAGACGAGGGAAAGCGCCTGGCCGCGGCGACTCTACAAGACTTTGGGCTTCTTCTCCTCCTCACTATCTCTAGTCTGGCAGGCTCCGAGAGACACTCCGGGGCACACGATAACTCTCAACCCACCCCCGCAGTCCTTGGTACGTTCCGTTTAAAGGCGAAGAGGCCCGACTCCGCCCTTCTACCGACAGAAAAATGGGGCTGTGGCTGCGGCCTGCCAGCGCTGCCGCCAGGTGGCGCAGGCAGATGGGGCCGAGGCTCCGGCTTCCCGCCCTCTCGGTGCTGCGGCCGCAGCCCCAGCGGGAGCCCGGTGAGGGCCCGGCGGCGGCCGCAGGAGCAGCGGCGGGGGGGTGGCAGAAGGGGTCTCCTGAGGGAGGCCGGCCCTTGAGAGGGGAGCAGGGGGCGGTCGGGCTGTGCCCAGCCTGAGGCCGGAGCCCGGGACTGCTCCGAGCCGTCACCAGGCCAAAAGAGCTGTCTTTCTGGAAACGGAGGTGGGAGAGGCCTTCAGGTTCAAATCACTGCAGAGGGACTTTTCAAGCAAAAATATAAATATTTTTCTGAAAAGGTTGGTTGACAGCTTCTAAACAGAAACAGAGCTAGCTGGCATTTACAGTGCATAATTGCCTCCACATGCTTAAGTTTATATAGCATGTCTCACAGCTAAAAAAAAAAAAAAAAAAAAAAAAACCAAACAAAACCAGGTCATCAGAACGTTTCCCAACTGCAGGGGAAAGGCCTGGTGCTCCTGATGTTCGGCTGCAGGAGGTACAAGGGCCATGATCCCAAAGCCTGGGCCCTTGGTGGATGGGCACATGTGGGTGGGTGTTCAGCAACGCGCGGGCTCGAAACCGACAGGATTTCTGAAGGCGTTTGCACTGACTGAGGCTGGCCTAGCCGCTGCTGCTGGCAACACTGGCCGAGACTACTTGAGACTCTGATCGGCTCCTGCTTGGGTCTACCAAGACCTGGAAGAATGGGCATCACCTCTGGTACCCATGAGCTTTCAAAAAAGTTAATACACCTCAGCTACAAAGATTTCCAAGCGATACGCTGTTGTGCCAGTGTCAGGTGGGGATGGCAACAAGCCTGCACTGTAATGTTCAGAAAGGTGTTTGAAAATATCTTCAGGTGTTTTACTGTGATTCATCTTTCTGCTATGCCCTACTGTGAGCTGCAGTTGAAAGTCGTTAGAGTTAGACTCAAAGAAAGTGCCTGAGTACGGAGAGTCCAGGGCCCTTGACAGTGTGCTTTTAAAGAGTCTGGCTTTGGAAAGGAATTTGGAAAGCTGAGTTAGAGTCTGCAGCTCATGGAGCAGTGTCTGGGAAGAGTTTGGATCTCCAGAAGAAAAACCAGACCAGGTTGTGACCAAGGAGCTGCCTAGGGTCAGCACATTCAGTCCCAGGCAGCCAAAACTGCTGAACCTTTTCTCAGAGATACCAAGAATCACCTCCACCAGATTGGAGTCCAAAGATCAAAACCATTTCCTGAAGGCAAAAATCATAACCTTTTTTTTCTCAAGCTATGCTCTAAAATGTGTAATACCCTGATTGCACACAACGCTCTTGTTCTTCAAACAGCAATTCATGATACAGGAGGCTGATGTACAGTTCCCTGCTGTCTGATGGCATCCAAATTCACGTCTCTCACCTCCCTCCAAACACCTAAACCATAGATAACCCTGTATGTTATCCAATTACTGTTTTAATGAGACATATAGGAACAACCAGTGGAACAGAGTGCCAGTGTTTGCTTTTGTTAGAATCCCTTGTCACTGAGGGAGAGCCCAGTCCTGCAGCTGCAGCAGAATCCTTGCTTCACAATAGCTCATAAAATCCATTCCGAAGGAGATCTGTGGAGAACAATAGAAGACAACACCCAACAGCAGAATGGGTGTTGAAGTTTCCTATTAGTTTCCTGCAATTAGGCCCTATCAGGAAGAGCTGAAGTATGGCGTGCTCCATTCAAGTCTTAGCACATACACTGACACCATTCTCTCTCAGCCTTCACTTTGTTCATCAGAGGTGGAAACAGTATAACAGCCCTACTGCCTGCAAGAATGAAAAGTTTCTGTTCGTGCTTTATTACTGACTGAGCTGGAGCTTACACCAACGGTGTTTAGCTTCATTTCGTAGTAGAGCTGGTTTGGGAGCTCTCTTTCAATCACTGCTTTTTGCTGAATGAATGTGAAAAAGTCACAGCTACTTGTGGGAAAGGTTGCAGCAGGTTGCTAGCTTAAAAATTAGTTGAGAGGGAAAAAAATCAGAACTCTCGGCATATTCAATAATGGATATTTATGGAATGAAAAAGTTCTGCTTTTTCAGTTCAGAATGGCTTCTCAGTTCAAAACCCCTGTTACAAACTAGTAGAAAAAAAAAAAACAGAATAGAAAATAAAATATTTTGAGTGGCCCTCAGGCTGACGGTTACATTTTATCTTGGTGCATAGTTTTGACTTGTTTCCCACTGAGGGAAAAAATTGATCACAAGAGTTCTCCCTGGAGAACTATGTTATTATTAACTTATGTAAAACATAATCCTAATTCTCTCTTTTTCTCAGAGAACAAAATCTCATCTCTCTGGCCGTTCTCCTACTCTTCCCTAAGTCAGCTATCTTCTCTCTTCTTAAAGATCCTACTATGAAAGGATTCAGTCTAAACCATGGGTATTTCCGCAGGTGGGTTAGCTGAATAATGCATGTTAGGTCCGAGCCAATGTAATTTCCTTCAAGAGAAAAGGAGTGGATTTCATAAGAATTTGATGACTTGAAGGCTTTGAAAATAAATCTTTTTCTCCCACATGCTCAGGCAAGATTTGTGGTGTGAGTATGTTGCCAAGAACAACTTACTGTAGACCTTTCTTATGTAAATAAAAGTGAAAACAGTGCACGAGTGCAAACATCTAGCGGTGGAGTAAGATAAACTCATTGAACTCAGTGACCTCATTTCTCTTTCAGTTGCATAAAAGGACTTGCTCTTTCTTGTACTGGTCCTTGTTGTTGTTGTGAGTGTGGTTAGCTTCACCTTGCACTTCGGTGGGATCTCTTCCATGATGAATATAAACCCCATGCCCTTCATCTTACGTCTCCTTTGTGGTTTTTTTTCACATTTTCATTTCATGTTACTTGCTGTAGCCTTTTGCAATACAGCTTAGTGGGAAAGTCTTCCCATGCTCTTTGCTGCCTGAGTTGTTTTGAATTACCAAACTCTACCCTTTTCCCTGAAGTTACACAGAGCTCTTTCTCAGTCTTTGAGCATCTTGAAACACCCACACATCAACAATGTTTGTTAATACAAGATGCATTAGAAATGGACAAAACTTAATGGAGATGAAGTGCTTGGTTTATCTAGATTTGGCCTCTATGAAGTGGATTGCTGTTAGCAAAAGCCGCACAAAGTTGTACTGTTTTAATTGTGCCGGTATACTGAAGGGGTACGGCCTCCGTATCACGTAGGCGCAGAGCCAGCAGTAGCGTGGCATTTCCAGTATTAGACAACGTGACCTGTTGTGGTATAAAGTTCTTTATGTCAGGATGCCTCTGTCTGCCCTTCTCGTACCAGCATCACAGGAGGGATGGAGGTTGAGGCAAAAAAAAATCCCCTTCTAAGGGTGTTCTTCTTTTCAAAAAAAGTCGTCCCAATAAGCTTCACCCTCTGTGAAGGAAATTTCTCTTTTCCCTTGCAGTAGTGCTTTGCAGATAGTTCTGCAGCGTCAGCAGGACCCGTGAAGCCAAGGGGAGTTTCTGCCGGCTGTTTGTGCCTGCAGTGGGAACTGGAGATTCCCTTTTGCTGGGAAATCCCTTTATGGCTAAGCACAGTAGAAGACCTTACTCCACCTTTGTGAACAGGATATTTTGTAAACATAATGCTTTATAATCCCATAATTTTGGCCCAACAGAACAGTTGTTACATCGTGCTGGTTTTATTCAAAATAAAAGGTAAGAATTAACTCTGCAACCGTGCCCCTCCTCACCACTACTGGGTATCTCAATATCAACAGGGAATATTCCAGAGTTCAAAATATTAGCCATATGTTTCTGTTATTCTGCGATCCATCCTGTTCCAGAAATGTTTCTAGTGAGGGAACATCTCTCAGTTGATCAGGAACCATTTGTGGCCTGCACTGGAAGTGTCTCTGCAGGGCCTACAACTGCAGTGTCAGTCTTGCTCTTTTCTCACTTTTGTGGTTCAGCTTCAGTAAGAACTGCTCACAAACTCCTTGAAATTAGGTCTTCAGTTACACCTGTAAGGGTAGAAGTAATTTCCTTTCTAAGAGCAGCACTGTCAGTGCCAGTTGCAGAAGTCAGTATGTATTTCTTGAAGAAGACACAAAAGGAGGAATAGTGTCTGGTTCCCTCCTTAACCATCATCCTGCTGGATTCTTTTCTCTTAAAGCATTACAAATTTACCTGCCACTTCATCTGGAGGATGGTTCTAAACTCACAGCAGGTCTCTCAGTAACGTGCCCTGTCTGTAGTGTTACTCAGCGTTTTTTAATCTGCACAAGTTTTTCTTTTTTCTGGGTTTTTCTTTTTTTCTTTTTTCTTTTTTTTTTTTTTTTTGAGAAGAGTTTTCCTCAGGAGGAGTATCAGATGTGCTCATTTGATACTTTACCAAAGAAAGCAATAAATATATTAACTATTTTCCCAAGGGCAATAGTTGCATTCAGTAGTCATACATCTGAGGAAACTAAACTCTTCCCTAGAGAGGTCTGTGGCCAGGCATTTGAAGTGAAATAAACAGCAGGATTTCAGGCAAAGGCTTTAATCTGATGAACTACTCATGCAGTCCGCTCTAATCCCTCCACAAGCAATGAATAGGAGTAACCAGGATGTGGCCCAGAGGGTATTGAGTTCAGCGAAGCATAGCCCAAGTGCCTTTGGGCTGACTAATGGTAGAGGGAGATAGAGTTTTCATATTTTCTTACGGCTCTAATGAAGACAATAGAAGCAAAATGCACTAAGTTCACAACAATTTGCTAGTTAAAGTTCAAACTCATCTCTTAGTAGTTTTACAGAAGAACTGCTGGATTAATTATATCTTGTACGTATCTCTTAGATCTTTCATCAGAAAATATTCTAAAGGCCACAGGCAAGGATTGTTTCACGCACACCCACCCCCTGGGATCAAACAGCAGTGGTCCATAATATTTAGTGAAAACCACTGAAAATCTCCCACTTATTTGCCATTACTGGGAAATTCAGAGACCAGATATTATTACCCAACTGTAATCATGGGCAAGGTGGTGATAGTACTAATAACTAGCACTCCTCCTCTCTGAGCACTTGCAAATGGTCATAGCTGTGGCGGTGTGTATCAGAAGGCATTAGCTGCAAAAGGCATCGAAGCTACTAACAGCAGGTCAGGCTTTGAGTTCTGTACTGGCTCAGGGGGGAGACACTGCTTACTAAGTCACTAAGGCTCCTGAACTGTCTTTTTTGTGTATTGGCAAGAGTTCAAGATGCTAACCTCATGAAAGCATCACCTATTATCTTGGTATTTCAGGGGAATTTAGAGACCAGGTATTAATATCTGTGAAAATCTAATTCTAGAAATATAATACAGTATAATACAAAACCAGCATGAAGGAGTGTAATCACACAATTATGCTTTATGGGATTTTACAACAACATGTCAGCGCAGGAGCAATAAGACAAATATTATTATAAGATGAATGTAAGAGAGATGTGCAAAAACGATATTGTTCTTGTCCTTCCTTTGATAAACTGGCTAGTAGCATCTCATAGAAATAGAGCCTTCAACATTTTAGCAAGTAACAAGCATTTGTTTGCTTTCAACAAACTTGGTATGAGGTCAGTTTTACCTCAGCAGAAACACATCCATCAGACTGAAAGTAATCTGTGCAAACGTTACAGGCTTAATCAACAAATCCAGTAAATTGCATGAGTTTGAGTCTGATTCAAGTGTTTGTATAACCAGCCTTAGCAAATTCTCTCAAGAAGTCATTTTCCAGGCAATTAAGACAGTCACACAGCAACTAAAAGCTTTGGATTCATAAACGTAGATCTTTATTTTATATTTCAAGTGTTGTTTGAATTAAAGGGATACTCAGTATTTCCTCCTTCTGAAAGCTTTTCTTGCTTTTGGCAAACAGTTTTTGGTCACTTACTTACATTGTAGAATTATTAATATTGCTCGAACTGAAAGTATTTTTGTAATTTTTCAGTATCATAACACAAGTGCTACTTTGCTCGTGAAAGAGACAACTGCACATGTACAATGTCTTAGTAGAAGGTTAAATGTATAATTGCACACAAAAATTAAGTACAAATACACAGATTGCTCTTAAGTACACTGTTTCTGGAAACAGAGCTAAAATCAAGATTAATTTCCCAATGGGGAAAAATTACCAAGGATTACTGTCTCAGAATGCGGACAGCTGCATACATTCATCTTGGCAGAGACACAAGCTGTTAGGGGTTTTTACAGTTGGAGACATAAATACTTAAATACCTACAGAATGTAGGTGTCTTTTGGATGTAGGATGCCTAAGGGTCTACATTTTGAACTGTGTAGAGGTCTAACACTCCGTATCTGCAGGTGACTTGGCAAACTTTAACTGACTCCTTCGGCCTGAATCTTGGGCAAAACTTGATCACCCAAATCCTTCTTTAGATTTTATGTGGAACCTTTCACAGTTCCTCCTAATACTTCCCAGGACCCTCCTGCCCTCTATACCTTTAGGAGCAGTTAATAAAGATAGATATCTAGATATTGCGTGTTTACACAGGAACGTCTGCAGGTCTAACCTGAAGTGGATGCAAGCTAGCCTGAGTCTTAGATACATCATCTGAAGTCACTAACATCCACCACACACACACACACACAAAAAAAAGGAATTTAATGGTAATTTATTGAATCTTTATAATTATGCTTTTGCTGATACTGCTGAACTAAAGTGTTTCAATATAGACTGGATCTAAAGGCACAGTGCTAACGCATCGTGGATCATTAGGCAGCATAAAAGAGGCTGTCACCCTGTTCAAGGGGTGAAGAAAATGCCATTTACATTACACCGTTTTGTATCCTCTAAGATTTTCTTTGCATAACATGATGTTACGCTGATAACATCAGCAATAAATTGACACTTATATTTTTACACTGTCATAAATGTACATAATTCTTTTGCGGTAAATAACCAAGTTACATCCCTGCTCATTGGGACAAAGGTAAAATATAGTTAGATTGTACATTAAGCCTGCCAATAATTGCAGAGCAGAGGATAGGATGAGTGTCAACAGGAAAAAGACAAGTTATGGACATCTGGGAGAAACAAAATTGAAAGAAGCAACAGGGCTTTTCCTACGCTGGCTTAGTATGAAGGTATCCACCCGCAGTTGTTGCTTAGTTACAAAATCATGATTCCAGTAGGTACTTCTGAGCCATCCTGAGGGATTCAGTTCACACCGAATTCCCTCCATTTCCCCCTGGAGGCATTGAAGACTCATAAAGCGAAACCAGGACTTCCAGTATCACCTTCCGTGGCACAATATCCACTAGTGAAACTCCTACCTCCTGAATGTGTTTGGACAAATGAAATGTTCTGAGAGATTCCTGAATACTACTGCTTTTTAAACTAAATGTGCCTCTCTACAGTGCTGTGTGAAAGGTGAAGAGAGCTTCTAGACTTCTGTCAGTTCTGTCCGAAGAGAAAAAATCGGCCTGGGCCAGTAATTCATTCTCACAGCATCCTAATGCACAAATGCTTTGCTGCAACAACTCCCTTCCCAGCTCAAGGAGGACAAGATTGCTAAGAGATGAGAAACTGAAAAAGCCCAGAGAGTGGTTCTTGTTAGCAGAAGAAAAGGGAAGAGCCAGTCAAGTCCAGAGTATTTCCAAGCTGACTGTCAAAACATCTTGTTTTGAACTTCAATTTCTTGGTCTGTGGTCCCCACTTTCTCCCTAACTTATCCCCCTGTAAGCTTAACCCCTCTAGAGAATGACGTGGACCATTGCTTTTTTCACATGAAGTAGGCAATAAATATTTATTCACAGAAAAGATTATTCAACTTTTTATTTTTAAGTAAACATTAACTACGCTTAATTTAAGTCAAGAAATCTCTTAATTTTCTTGAACCGTGTACTTACTTAATTAGAGACTCCTTCAATAGTTAAATGTCGCAATGTTTATTGCAGAGGTAGATATCTCAAACAGGTCACGGCCAGCTAGAAGATTCCTTAGCTGGTGGAGTTTGAGCTGTTCATCTACCTTTCTGTTTTTCTGGGTCCCTCTCAAGGATTACCTTGTTCTCAGTTTGCTCAGCAGACCTTTTTTTCCTCCGTTGCTACCGTTGTCTTGTAGGAGTGTACTCATCTAGTATGCAGTAAGATCAGGAGAGTTTAATGTCAAAAAACTAGTGTTTGAGTAAAAAATATAATGAATATTTCTTTTGCTTTCATTTTACAGTGAATGTCTATATAACAACTTTGAGATCTCACTTTTCAAATCAATTTCAGTTTCTCTTCTGTAGAATGGGAATTACTGTACTTTCCCGTTTCCTAAGTTGAGGCTTAATTCATCAATATTTACAAAACCATAAGATCCTCAGCTGGAAATAGACATAGAATTAAAAGTGTATAAACAAACATGAGCAAAAAACCTGGAATAACAACTTTGTGTTTTGACACTAGAGTTTACAAGTTGCATTCAGCTTGTCTTCCCCAGCATTGTGAAATACCTTCGTACGGCAGAGATACTCCCTGTGTAGCCTGCCCGTTCTCCTGTAGCACTTTTAGAAAACATGGGAGACTTTAAAAGCATTTCTAGGGCCAAAATAGCAAAAAGCTTTTTTCCAACAAGGAGAAAGAGTAGAGGTCAGGAGACAGGAATTGTGTAATATGTCACAAAACAAACCTCCTGGAATTACAGGTATTAAGGAGGAAAATCCACTACCAATCTGAAGCTCTTTCCCACTGAGGAGTTACTTTGGTAATATTTAATGTATTTTAAATGCTAATATTTAGTGTATTTTGAATGCTCTATATGAAAAGCAGTCAGCTCACTTTGCATGAGCTCGGTGCTTTTAATATGTTTTACAACATCTTGGAGGTTCAGCTGTTGTGTTTCGATGAGATTTCCAAGCACATCGTAGTCTCTTAAATCCTAGCGAGGAGTTCTTAGCTTGATGGGATTTCCAAGCTTTGTGTAAGGAATATGTTACTATTGTTTCCCAAGAGGTAGGACTAGCAATTACTTCTGCTTGGGAAACAGCTCTAAAATTTGGACTTCAGGTACCGATTAAATATTTCAGTGATGAAAAAGATTCGCTCCAACACTGCCTTTCTGTACCTCTGCAGCAGTCCCTGTCAGAGCTTCTACAGAAGCATCACACTGGCAGGTCATTTTTCAAGGAACGTTCTCTCCTGACATCTGAGGCTGCAGAAATCAAAACACTTTTTTTTTTTTTTTCTGTAGCACGAGAGAAGCGTAGAAGAATATGTATCATAAGCTATTTACTTTTGATCTTCACATATTTCCTGGTCTTTGACCTGAAAATACTCCTTGCCATAGTATAGAGGTGAAGAGGCCTTTTCACTCCCAGTTGTCATGAGCTGTTACAACTATTAGAAAATATTGGGAAGTCTTGTGGGTAGACATCTGTGGGAGAATGGTGACATCTTCTCTGTTACAGGTGCCTCGGTGGAGTGATACTCCTGTGAGGATATGCCCCCCAAATTCCATTCAAGAACACTGTGACTAGTGTCTCTCTGCTCTTAGCATAACCCTTGATATGTTCTAAAGGTCACAAGAAAAGATCTTGCTGAAAATTAAAGGCTTGTTTTTGAGATCTCTTAAAAGGGAGGGGAGGAAGTGAAGGCTGAAAATGCCCTTAGAACTGCACTTTACCAGAAATTGAGGCAATCATTAGCTCTCTCAGCTCCAGGCCTATCTGAGCTACAAATACACCGGCTTCCCTGCCAGAGAGTTACATCACTAGCACAGAAGTTAAATAAAACCTTTTCCATTCTGTAATTTTAAAACGGCTTAATAGCAAAGATTTCGTATTAACAGGGTGGTTCTTCCCCATAGCAGCGACAAACATGGAAAAATTGACCTGTGCCCGGTTTAGTCTTGACTTGCCTATTCCACGCTCTTTGAGGAGATCGTTTCACAGGCGCTAAGCTGTGACCCTTCAAATGAGTTCATTTTGATTCCTTAAATAGACAGGTGTCCACTGAGCACACAAATTGTCTCTTCTTGTCTGGTTTCTCAGAAGAACTTATCATTGAACAAAGCCCGAACTGCACTCAGTCTACAAGGACAGCAAGATGTGTTTTCAGTAGAACTGGTTCAAAGAAAACACATCACAAGAATGATGTTTCCCTAAAAAAATTTTGCAAACCTTTGAACCAGCTTTAATTTTACAGCTTGCCTAGAAAGCGCTCTGATCTTGTGGCCCACATAGTATAATCACATAGAAGAAAATCATGGAAACAGAGGGGCAAGATTGGCAAAGACATACAAAAATCACGGAAAAAGTCTACAGTGAGATGTCAGGCTTTTGTAAATTTTTCTCTGTATTGATCACTGCTACCTTGGTCTTTTTATTGTTATTAATTTGACTTTGAGACATGTGCCTATATGGGTCTCAGCTTCCATGTCAAGCCTATCTGCTGACTGTTCCTCTGCTTGTCACTAGTCTAACACACCCATCTGTCTGCACACTCTGCATCTTACTCTTAAATAAAGGGGATTAGGAGCTGAGTCACAAAATACAACTTGGGAAAGATGAAAAAAGGTAGTGTGGGGTGGAGAAAATCGGGTCCTTGTTGTAGCATACCTGTCTTTCCTGGAAATCCTCTGGTTTACAGGTAGCTTTTTGTCTTGCATCAACACCCACAGCCTCTCTGACATCTCTTGCAGGGAGAGGACAGAGAGCTGAGTACCCCGCTGACCTGAGCTGCTACCTGCGCTTGCACCTCTCCTGCCTTCACTTAGCATGAAAACCTTTGGCTCTCTCTGAGGGTTGCTGTGCAGTTTCCGATTAAAAGACTCATGGCAACAACTGATTTTTGTCAGAATTCAGTGGTTGCCAACACTAATAGTGAAGGGAATTTTGCCTTCTCAGATGATGCACTCACATGCCCTTTTCATAAATAGGTGGTTAGTCAGCCAGATAGGGTAAGGGCAGTCCACCCACCAAAACTTGTTATTCCTCAGCTCCCTGCGCTTCTCATTCCATCGTTTTAAAGTGCAAATCCTGAAGGAAAACTGAACTGTTCGGTCACCTGTGCATCGCAGTACAAATACCACAGACCCTCCACGCTTCGTGCTGATGCGCCCTGGCTGCCTCGCCCCACCAAAAAGCCAAAATTAAAAAAAAAAAAAAAAAAAAAAAAGAGAGAGAGAGGAAAAAAATTGCTTTATGAGACGCCCACGCCGGTTAGCTTCTCCGAGGAGCGGGTGCCGCTACCTGCGCGCTGGCCGCCGCGGCGGGGCAGGAGCCCCGGCAGCCCCCGTGCAGCTCCGCAGGCGGGGGCGCGGAGGGCGCTGGCGCGGTGCCCTCCTGCCTCGCCTGAACCCTTTGGTGAACCGCTTGCCCCGCAGCCTCCCCGGGCCGGGCCGGGCCGGGCCGGGCTTGGCCAGCCGGCCCCACCTCACCCCACCCAGGGCTCCCATTGGCCCCCGATGAAAGTCCAGCGGGCCTCCCGGTTGCTATATATATACAAATATGCGGGGGGGTGTCTGTCACCGCGGCGATGGCAGCCTGCAGCATCTTCCTCCGGCACCCCGCCCTCACCTGCGCCCGCCCCGCCGGGAGCCCCGCGCAGCGCTCGTTCGCCTCCTCCCTCTGCGCCCCGCGCCCGGCGGCGACCCCCGCTCCGCGGAGCCGCGGGCACCCGCTGGCCGCCCTGCCCGGTCCCCCGAGCTGGCCGCTGATGGGCAGCCTGCCCGACGTCCTCTGGAAAGGGGGGCTCAAGAGGCAGCATGAGACGCTGGTGAGGCGGGCGGAGGGATGGGGATGCTGCGGCAACGGGGAGGGGGAGGCAGGGGAGCGCCTGGCACTCACCGGCACCGGGTGGGGGGTCTTTTCTGCGCCCCCAGGCCGAGTACCACAGGAGGTTTGGGAAGATTTTCCGCATGAAGCTGGGGGCTTTCGACTCGGTGCACATCGCAGCCCCCTGCCTGCTGGAAGCCCTGTACCGCCGGGAGAGCGCCTGCCCCCAGCGCCTGGAGATCAAGCCCTGGAAAGCCTATCGGGACTATCGCGACGAGGGCTACGGGCTGCTGATCCTGTGAGTGGCACCCGCAGCAGGCGGGCGGCCCTGGGGAGGTGCGGGGAGGGGAGCCGGTGCGGGCCACCTTTCCGAGGTCCCCGGGGGATGCTGCGGGAGGGCGGGCGGCTCCAGCCGAGCTGTCGCTCCCGGCTCCGCGGGGACCGGGCTTGCCAGTCCTGGGATTCGCTCCCGCGGCGCAGAGGGGCCGGCGGGGCAGGCTGCGGGCTCAGCAGGTCTCGTCCCCGGGCACCCGAGGAGCGGCCGCACCGTCGAGTTTGCTCCCGCCCGTGCGGTGATGGAGGCGCGTCGGGGCCCGGCGGTGCCTTGGTGCACATGCTGCGGGTTTGGGGTTTTTTTTTTGTCTTCCTTCTGTAAGCCTTTCTCATTTCAACCTCACTGTATTTAATTCAATCTAGGGAAGGAAAGGACTGGCAGAGGGTAAGAAGTGCCTTTCAAAAGAAATTAATGAAACCCAGAGAAGTTGTGAAACTGGATGCCACGATCAATGAGGTACTGCGCTTTGAGAAATTCTTTCCCTCTCCTCACTCCCCTGGAAACCTGGGAAACAAAAGTAGACGGAGTGATCTGGTTTACCTGGATAGCTGTTGACCTGCTCTACAGTGGCAAAAGCACGAGTTAATACTCTGAAATCATTCAGGGATCTGACCAAAAGTGATACCACACAGAAACCTGCAGTTGAGATTGCCTGTCTCCACAGAAGGATAAGATGATTCCACAATGACATGGGCTCCTGCAAACAGTTTTTGCTTACTTTTCTTGCATTCAGTGTTTTTTGCTTTTACTTCTTCATTCTTATGTTTCTCCCATCAGGGAACACCTCCTGCTTTAACCTCTGTGTTCCTCATTAAGTCTGAGGAGCATCTGTGATAAACAGCTTAATACTCTTTATTGTGAAACTCCAGTATTATCCCAACGTCAGACTGAAGCATTTCATCCCTGTGGAGGAAAGCTTAGTCTGTCGAAGTTCAAACAGTAACAGCATGAGAGTCATGTCAAATCCAAACATATGTTAACGTAGTAGGAGATTGAATCTTCTTCAAAGAACAGGAAACATAAGTATCCCCCTCTTACGCAAGATCGTTATCTATTTAAAAGACAGTTGAAATGCTAAATTACACAGGATTTTTACTACTTTATGTCATTTTATTCCTTTCTTTTCTCTCTCTCCTCTCCACCACTTAGGTTCTGGAGGACTTCATGCACAGAATAGACGACGTTTGTAACCACAATGGACAAATTGAAGATGTCTATTCAGAATTCAACAAATGGTCATTTGAAAGTAAGTTGGCTTTTGCCTGAGAATTGTATGCGTTTTGTACCTGCCATGGCATTTCACTTAAAGTGAGATCAGTGATGACAGTGTAGGCTGATTATTTCCAAACTGTCAGCTACAATATCATGGGAAGTGGGTTGCAGAAAAGCCAAGGGACCATCAGTATACATGCAGAATTCATCAGCGTCTATACAAACTCTTCAGTTCTGTCAGGTTATCTACGTGCCTTGTAAAAAAAAAAAAAAGAATCAAACATTCATAGTGACTTACAAACCCAAAACCTGGGGGAATCACAGTGCGTTTATCTGGAGTGGGATCTGATAGCACATGATCATTTTTGTCCACCTGATATTTGTTAATCATCAGCAGCACAAGATCAATTAAACGATCCAATAACAGTGAATAAGTTCTCATTCTAGACAAGGGTTGGAAAATCCAATTTTAAATGTTTGCATTAGGGTCGAGAAGCAGTGGAATATGTTACCAAGACAGGAGCCTCCATCTTTAGAAACCTTTCAGAGTATGGCAAGGAACCATCTGCCAGGAATGACTTAGGGCAGAAGAAACTGCACCAGTGGTTCCCAACGAGGAGGGATGGTCGGGTATTGTGTGTAACTGCATGAGTTCTGCCAGACATGTCTGCTCTTGGCTGGCTCATCTCAGCAACCTGTGTACTGAGCTCCTGAAAATGTTTTAAATGTAGTTTTTTCCACTCTCAGTGGTGATGGCTGCTTTTGGAACAGGGAAAATAGGAAGTGACAGCTTTGGGGAATAAGAAAAAAAAAAAGCAACTGGAAAGAGGTGGAGGCTGGTGGAGTGTGGGATGCTGCCAGTGTTTGCAAGTGGTTTCTGGCTGTGGAAAGGGCTAGTAAACGCTGGACTAGATGTCCTCTCCAGGTCCTGTTTTCCTGCCACTCAGTTCTCTTTCAGTAGCTTTGCCAAATATCTTGCTTGCTGAATATGCCAGCCCTGCTTGGCAGAGTGATCTGCTGCTCATGTGAGGGGATCAGTGCTGATTCTTATTTGTGAAGAAAGAGCTACTGTAAGGGCACCTTAGCTAGATACACTGCTACCTGGCTCTGAGGCAAACATGCAAAAGGTGTTTTGAAGTGCTGTTCTCACGTATGTATCATAGAACAGAGACCATTTTTCAGAAGAATAATCCAAGCCATTCCTTGACAATAAATGGTGGACCCCATGCACCCTTTTGTTTATATAATTTAATTATAATCTTGCTTAACAACAGGTATCTGCCTGGTGCTGTATGGAAAGAGGTTTGGTCTCCTACAGCAGGATGTAGAAGAAGAAAGTCTGAACTTCATCAAGGCTGTAAAAACGGTATGGAAGAGTCTTTACTGGAGCTGTAGTGATTTCCTACCCCTACAACTAATGAGAGGGTACCAGTTTAAATGGGTCATTTGAAAAAAGAAACTCAAGCTTCTGTGCTACATGTGTATTGGCAGCTTTGCACATCCAAGGCGATGCTTCGATGTGCAATGCTACTACTGACCATCTGACTGGCCCATTACGAAATGCCTAAATCTGTAGGGGAAAATGCTGCATGGACAGCAGGGTAATCCTGGAAATACAGTTGTCAGGTTGGCTGGTTAACTTTCCCCTCCCTCTGAGACACCTATTTTGCAACACTGCTGTGTTTTGGGTGGGACACTTGAAGTTGTATGGGATTATGCAAATACGCTGGATTTGGAGGTTAGTCATTCCTGCAAGCACACCTGCTGTACATTTTGCTGCAACTTGGACTCCGGCGATATGTATCTGCCTAATTTTAGCCATCTGAAAGATAGGCATCTGGCCTAGCCTAATTTTTTAGCTGCATCTGTTGTCAAGGGAGAGAGAGACACTGCCAAAGGGTGGCTTGTCCCCTTCTGAAACAGGTGCCTAAAATAGACAGGATGAATCATGCACTGGAGAAGCCTCCAGTCCTCCACTGGCTGTCACTAATTTTTGCTGTATACAGTCTAAGTAGGTTGAGACCTGTCCTTTCCATCCAGGATGGAAAATCTGCCAGAATTTTGACTTCCTGAAACTTGCCTCCTACTTCATGGTCTAATTTTGTTCTGAAATTGCAAGTAGATATATTAAAGCAAGATTTCAAAAGCCCTTTCTCCACCACAGATGATGGCTACTTTTGGAATGATGATGGTGACCCCCGTGGAACTTCACAAGGGTCTGAACACAAAAGTCTGGCAAGCTCATACTAAAGCGTGGGATGATATATTTAAAACAGGTTATTGTTTTAAACATGATCTCTCCTTTCCCTTTGCCTCTGTTTCTTACTCGATGGAATTAACTTTCTTCATACATGCAACTGCCCCACGCTGCTGTTAATTGCTGCCTTCAGCACAGATTGAGACACCTTTGCTGCAGCTAACCACAAACCTATGCAAAACATGAGAGCACTGTTTTCTCATGACTAACACTTAGATCTGGTTGTGGGGCAATACCCCATCCCCAGGGAAGCCCCAGAAATTTGGGAGCCAGTAATGTCGTAAAAGTAAATAGCCAGAAAGTGTATAATCTCTTTAAAGGCAAGGTTCACGAGTGAGAAAAGGGACCTCTCTCAACGGGACTGCTCTCAAAGGGAGTTGTTTTCTTGAGGAACAAGAATTTTACATGTAAGAAAAGCCTGTTTGCTAAAAAAAAAAAAAAGGAAATTATGTGTTTTCTGAACAACCTGCAATATAGTTGTAAGTCTTAAAAACAGAAGCAATTTAAATCATAAGGTACAGTTTACCTTTTTGACAACATTTTCTTTCTGTTTAAGATGAATTGGCCTTCAAAGTTACAAAAATTACTCTAACTCCAGATATGAAGTTAAGTTTATATTTTTCAATACTTTGCTAGACAGCGACAGTTATAGCTAAAGTTTAAGAAAGGTTTTGGCACTTGGCTGATTTGAACGCTAAGTGATATATTTCTCTTAGTATTTGAGTACTTGATACTTCAGGACTTCTGGTCATGCCAGCCACATGTGCACTTATTTTATTGCTTCTTAGTTTCTTGGTTTTAGAAAAGACACTTTAAACCTGTTTTGTTCAGAAAAAATAGCTTGACACCTTCACTTGACAGGAATAGCTCCTTAGTAGGAACTGGTCTTAACAATTGGGATATTCATGAGAAAGGGTGGGCAAAATCTAGTCCTCTATATTAAAAAAAAAAAAAGCGTGTAGAAATTTGTGATCTGTTTTTGTCTTTCCTTAGTAAATCAAAGGCTTAAATTTCCCCTCGGGGAGTCTGAGTGCTAAGTCTCTTTGATTTTTTAACACCTTGATCCCCTTTGAAAATCCAAGCTAATAAATTTGACACACTTGTATTTCTGTTTGCTAAATATTTCACTCAACACATCACTGATTTCCTTTCCTAATTTAAGAAAGCAGAAGTCTTAATAGTTTGCAGGAGCTTCTTCTGTTCAGAAGTGATTTCGTCTAAAAAGTGAAAATACCATTATTTATTCAGTATAATGCTCAATGCTTGAAAAAAAATAGCACAGCTAGGTATCTTCTTTCAAAATCTTGGATGTGAGACATATTTTTACTTTTATTTTTATAGCATTTTTGGCAACTTTCCATTAATTACCTCCTGCTCCTCCCTCCTCAGCCAAGCACTCAATTGACTGTCGACTGGAAAAACACTCTGCAAACCCTCAGGAGGATTTCCTGTGTGACATCTATTCTGGAGGACAACTTTCCAAGAAGGAGCTGTACGCTGCCATTGCAGAGCTCCAGATTGCTGGAGTTGAAACGGTAAACCTGACTTTCCAAGAGCTTGTTAAAATTAGCATCCTTCCAACTCCTGCTTTCTTCCGCAACCTAACCATCACAACATCTGAGAGTGAGCTAATCCTGTAGTTGCTTTGGCAGCTTAAATGCAAGTGAATTTTTACCTGGAATCACTGGATTCTCTCTTCTGTTCATTACTCCTAGATATCAACTAGGGTGGCTCATAATCCCTTAGACTTACAAAATACCATAAGCCACTGACCAGCTGTAAATGTTGCTTTGAGCTTTTGGCAACTTCTTGTTTCTGTTACCACCAATGGAGATCTTGTATTTCTTTTTGGTTTGTTTCAGACTGCCAATAGTTTACTGTGGGCTTTGTATAACATTTCACGCAATCCACGTGTTCAGCAGAAGCTTTTCCAGGAAATACAGAGTGTTTTGGCTGCTAATGAGAGCCCAAGTGCTGAGAACTTGAAGAATATGCCTTACCTAAAAGCATGTCTGAAAGAATCCATGAGGTAAATTCTCAAATAATTTGCAAAAAAAACCCCAAAATGATCACAAAGTTTTTTACTAGCTAGTGTGTACTAGAGAAATAATTTTCTAGTATATATAATTGTGTTCACCTTGTTGTTTAGGGTAAACTATTGTAGATACAGAAAGAAAAAATGCTGGACGTTTAACCCATTTTGTTTCTTTCACTGTAGATTAACACCATCGGTGCCATTTACCACTCGCACCATCGACACCGAAATGGTTCTGGGAGATTATGTACTGCCCAAAGGGGTAAGTCAATTCATTTAGCTTACTAAAATATTATGTCATTGATTAACTGTCCTGTAAACCACTGAAGTTGGTCAGATTTTAGTCTCAGAATGACTTTGCCAAAGGATGAGTCCCAGGGTAAGGAATGAGGAATTCACACCAAGAATTCCCATAAAGTGAAAACCATACCTGCCAACACTGCTGTTTGATTTAAACAAAAACATTTTGGTGTGTTATTTCAAAAAAAAATTCAAACTTCCCAATGATTTTATGAGAAAACTTTGACCTTTTTGGTGTTTGAATTAATCTTCAGAGAATTACACGACATCTTCTGAGGAAACTGTCTCGCCTTTACTGTTGCATTATTTTTTTTCCATTAACAAGCTGATTCACTTGGTAGCTCTAAGCCAATTTGTGATGACACTCTCTCTATTGCTTTGTTTATAGACTGTACTAATGATAAACAGCCATGCCCTGGGTTGCAATGAAGAGTACTTTAATGGCTGGACTCATTTTAGACCAGAGCGCTGGTTTCAGAAGAACTTGATAAATCCCTTTTCTCATGTTCCATTTGGCATTGGGAAGAGGATGTGCATCGGGCGCCGCATAGCAGAGCTACAGCTTCACTTGGCCCTTTGCTGGGTAAATACTCTAAAAATGGCATTCTATACACAATGTTGGGTTGTTCAACATTTAACCTAATCAGAAGATCTAGAAGCCAAAGCATGCTAATGGCAATGTTTGTCTTTCAGCTCGTTCGCAAATACCGAATTGTAGCAACTGACAGCAAGCCAGTAGAAACCCTCCATTCAGGAATACTGATTCCCAGCCGGGAGCTTCCCATTGCGTTTCACAGACGATAAGGTATGTGCATAACGGTCTCCTGAGTACATGAAACTTTTCTTTGAACCTCATTTAGAATTTTCATAGAACTGTGAGTGTAAGAGAACAGATGTTTTTCTAAGCTTTATTCTCACAATGTGAGATTTATTGAATACCATCACATTTTGTTACTTTTAACATAAAATATTCTATGTACTACAAAAGAAGACAAATTTTGTATGGCTTATGGCTCTGTCCAGTTTTAAACTCAAAGACAGCATGTCTTCTGTGCATGATGCAGATCAGAAAAGGGGAAATCAAAATGTATACACTGCTGGGGAAAATAATAGCCATTGTTTTGTCATAATATAACTTCTCCACTGCATTTCTAGAAGATATTTCCTGAAAAATAGCATTTGATTTTGACCATCAATGTCCAGATCAAAAACAAAATGCCCTCTTAAGGAACAGTACATAGATTTTTATTTGTATTAAAATCTAAATTGGAAAAGTGAGTTTTTGGTCTAGAATTAAGTCCTCAAGTTAGAAATTGAGTGACATTTAAATACTACGGAAAATTTTTTCTTTCCTAGCCAACACCACAGGAAAAAATCACTCAATATAATTTGAGTAAGGTTATTAATTCCGTTAACTCTTTTAACAAACTGAAGTTTGTTTAGTGCTATTTGCTTTTAAATAATCACTGTATAGCTTATTTTTCTCTTTAATACAGCTTGCAGAAAATAAATAACAACCCTGCTGCTGCCTTCTCTAAAAAAATATACAACGACTGGGAGAGTCAAAGCTTATGGTTATCAGTGGAGAAACTGCAACACACGTTCCTTGCACCATTGCTGAGCCAGAAATAGTACCAAGAAAACCTCCTGTACTGTTTTATTGGGAAAATGTGGTTAGTTGGTTCAGCTGTACTTAGCAATGTTAAAAGGAAAGAAAAATACCATGCACGTTCATATACCTATGCAAATATACTGATTTAGTGCAGCTGAGGGACTGTACAGGATAGAGCTTGATAATGAGCTGTGGAGTGTTATGTACAGTTCTTGTTAGCGCACAGGGAAATTATTATAGCCTCAAGCTTTTCAACAGGCTGGCTTGGAAAGAGCTGGTTTCCAGTTTGTGGCTATCGTATAGGACCTCGGGGAACAACAGTCATGGCTGAACTGGTCCTGTAAGCTCAGAGTTGAAGACCTTTGAGAAGTCAGCTTAAGGGAAAGGAAACGTGCTTAGTCCTTATCAAATTACTGAGGTAATGAATTAAACTGAGAAGTCTGATGGCAGTTTGTAATAAGGCTAGCAATAGCACTTAAAAATTAGGATAGTTAGAGAAGTATACTTTCCCTAATGTTATTCACTTCCTTAGTAAGAGGGAAATAAGGACAAAGGAACATAGCAGCAGTTTTTCCTCGTGCCCGCGCAGTACTTTGATTTGTACACTTGCATTACTGTGCCTGCCACGTACTCTGCTCATACCCGTGGAGTTCCATGCCTCCAACTCCCACCTTAGCCATTATCACAGCTTTATTGTAAAACCTGAGTGGTCTTTTATTGCATGAAAGGCCTTATCCGTAAATGGAATCACTGGAATCCTATGGGTTCTGCCACGACTGAATGATGATTATCCTAACAGGATAGTTATTTCATCAGATGAGTAAAATAAAATATATGTTTCGAACAACCACAAGAAATAAGGATCCTAAACACTTCAAAGAGGTCTATTTCTTGTGGAGGTTTCAATACTTGTATGTAAAGGTTAAAGCTGCCACTGCCCTGCGTGCAATACGGTATGTTAGATACTGTGGTCTCTAGTGTATTTTTCCCATGATGCAGTTTCAAGTACAGGTTTATATATATAACCATGAATGATTATTTTTATTTTTTTACATTCTGAAATGATACATGTTCTTAGCATTTGGGTTTTTGTTTGTTTTCCTCTGCTGTTATACTCAGACATGTAATTGTAGCCATATTACAATGTGTAAAGCGATTTCTGTGTTATCTGAGTCTTTCTAGTCAATTTGGTAATAGTCAATTTTGTAATAAAATAAAGATTTTTATTTTTTTTTCTGTAAATAGTCTTTCATAGTTTACTGTAAAGTGTTTGTAGCATTACAAAAATCTTGTCTTTCATGGAAACTTCTTGCAAAATTTGGTGCGATACTTTCATCCCTCTGCTGAATATCCTCATTGAGCTTGAACTTGAAATTCTACAAAACCAAGTTACTGTAATTCAACACTGAATAAGTTCTGCCTTATGATACCCTCAGCTTGCTTGATTGTGTGGGATTGCTGGGAACACGCAAAGCCCAGCTCCTGGCAGGAGGGTACGGCGGGCAGTGCCTGGCGCAGGACCAGGCCGGTGAGGTGGATCGGGTTAGTAAGTGCAGGGGAGTTAAGCCCTGCAGCACAGAGTTTTGATGCCAAACTCCTTTTCTGCTATTAATCTCGTCATTCCTTCAACCCAGGCTAGCCCTAGTATTCAGGAATGTGTTAAACCCACGCCTACAGTCCCTTTCCCTCTGTACACTCCCATCAGACCTCAGTGGATGCTGATGTTAGGAGGCTTTCTGCATCCATTGCACAGTCAGAACACGTTCCCCCGCACCATGCACAGCACTGAGGTCTCCAGGGATGGGATTGTTACATTTCTCTGCCGTTATGACAAGATAAAATCAATATGAAGTTTTGAGGAAGGATGAAAATAGTTTGAACCTTCACAGGATCAAAAGAAATGATGTATATTTAAAAAAAAAAAGCCATCCGCCCAGCACTGTGACTGACAGCCTGATGGTTACGCGAAGAGCAAATCTGACAGTTATCAAAACCGTGCTGTCCTTGCCAAGTCCAGGCTGCCTCAGGCTGAGTGAATGATGGTGTAAGAAAAATCGTACAGCACTATGTGAGGATGTCGCTTTTCTGAAAATCATATTGCAGTGTGTGCTTTGGAGCGGCTGTCGTTTGTGCTGCTGAGATTGATCCCACAGCTGGGAGCAATGGGTCCCAGTGCCCAGGGAGGGTGGGCTGGGAGACCGTAGGAGCTGAACGGATCCCCGGCGAGCTTTGGCAGCTCACGCTGAGGTGCAAGACTGTGTGGGGAGATCTACCCAAACTGCTACAACAATAACATACACTAAGTCTCTTCTTATAGTATTGTAAACTGATATTACTCCGCTAGAGCCAATGGAGTTGTGCCAACGTCAAACAAGTGTTAGCAGAACGTCAGGACTATCGTTCAATTCCAGGCAAATCACGCTGCTCACAAATGTTCAATGATTTAACTTTTAAAGACAACCAAAGAGAAGAGGTGTTATCTAGCTGAACTGACCTTGACAGCCTAGTTATCAGCTATTTCAAAATCCTTTATTGCTTCTGTGTAGTAAATCACAGGTTCGTGCTTTCTGGACTGCTTATTATTTTCCCTGTTTAAATTTAGTGCACTCAAAGATCTATACAAGTGTTGCTCTGAGTAAGGTTTTGACCAAGTCTATACACGCTGAGGTACAAATGTGTGCTGTCTGCTGGATTTGTAAAAGTACAATAACCACTGACCTGGAAAATTTTGTTCCGGAAGCTTTGTAGATTTTCAAGTTCCTGAAGTTTTCAAAGAACTTCATTAATCTGCTACCTCAAAGTAAATGTCCAAAACAATTTACTTAGGAAATAGGTAATTATCAAACTACACAGATAACGAATGACCAAGCCAGCCTTTCACATTAAGAAACCCATAGGGCTTTCTTTTTCTCATATTTCAGAAGTATGAAAACCAGCATGGTGCTTCTGAGATTAATAAATGTCTATGAAACCTTTCGCCTATTGTCAGCTGGATAAATTCAGTTCAGGTTTTTGCTTCTTTGAAACGATTTACTCATTGAGAATTACTTATTAAAAAGACAATGACAACACAACTTCCCTGTTATCATTTCCTACAGTTACTCCTCGGAGGAAGATAGTTGGATGGTAAAATGACTTGAACTAATTGGCTGCCACATTAACTTTCTCAACAAGGAAGTGAACAAGGTTTACCCATCCAAAAGGAAATTAATTCTGTTCAGGCTTTAGGCATGTTAGTGGGAATGATACAGACAAAGTTGGAGCCAACTAATCTGTGGGTTTTTTATGAATAAAGAATGCCAGTTTTCGGGACTGACAATCTGGCATTTTTCATATATGTTCTGTTCTTTATAAGCTGGCTGTTACATGGTATGCTCTGAGTCAGTCTCTGCATACGCCTTTCAGTGCCCTGATTAGATGACAGATAATGTGTCTTCTTCCATGCTGAGAAGGATCTTTGTTCTCAACAGCTAGAGGTAGAATTCACAGCTGTGTCAATGCTGACTTTAACTGATGGGGCAAAATAACTCAGGCTCTGAAAAATTAATTCTGCAAAATGTTCATAGCTAACGTTCATTTCAGAACAAATTTTAGGAGAACAACTCAGCACATGCTTAATTTCAAATACGTGAAAATCATATCGACCTCAGTGGGACTGCATGTGCATGTGTGGGGTTTTCAATGAATGATCACTTTTTATAAAAGGAGAAAGTTTAACAATTTCCAGCATGTCATTTGTGGCACAGATATTCAACATTCATGTAAGGGCTGTAACTTTAAAAGAAAAAGCTGCCTTTTTACTTCAGGTAATTGAAACAAAGGGCCTATTGAGATTGAAATTGCAAGCAGTTTCATTAATCTGTTACCCTGGATGTGTGTGTTGTTCTGATAACTCGTGGATTGATATACCATAGTGTGGGTGGCTGCATTCAAATTTTTTGGATGTGTCCTTCCAGGCATGGCTTGGGAAAAAGTACGAATATGATATTACGAAACTGAGCATTATGTTTATTCACTTACATTTATTCTTGTGTATTTCTCAGTATCAGCTTTCAAGAGAGTAAAAAACAAAATTGTTTTGTCACAGAAAGAGCACACGACCAGACCTTTCTGCTGATACCTCCGACTCTCCCCTCTCTGTGCTGTCGCTCAGGGCTGCGGTCCCACTGCCTTAAATCCCGTTGGTACACAGAGGTGTAAACCAGGAATACATGTGTTGACATTGGAAAATGTAAACTAACATTAAACTGGTATGAGCCACTGTGCTGAGAATCGGTACAATCCTTTGGGCAGGGAGGTGTAACTGGTATGGATGAAGACCACACTTAGGATCTGGTTCAATGTTACAGTGCACTTTTTCCAAGACAGCCCAACTCTCTGTGTGAATATTACTGTTGACTTCTTTCTTGTGTGTTTAACCAGAAGTGCATTAACACCTCGTACAATACCTATCTGAACCTTATCTTCTATATTCCCATATTCTTCTTCGCTAGCAGAAGGAGGACTACATTGACTTTCAACCCTTGTCCATAGTTTTTGTCTCAGCTGTATGATCAGCAGCCTGTGGCTTTGGAACAACATAAAAAAAAAAAGTTAAACTTAAGCTCTAGTATTTGGAACCAGAAGGAGTTTTAGAAATCTTTACATTGCGGGGTTTGGATGGCACTGGGCACTTATGGAGCAATCCTCCTCCTGACAAGGAAAGCAACAATGAGACTTCTTTATGAGACAAAATATTTTTCTCCAAGGGACAATGTCAAAACAAGTGTGGAATGGAATGCATTTTATAATCAGGGTAAATTACACTTTGCTTTCTTGGGCATGTTCCTCTCGACAAGTTCAAACTTTTTGCCTGTAATTGTTGAGTGCGTTGAACGAACTCCAGGTGCTGCATGTCAGAGGAGAAGGGAAGGCAGCGGAGGCAGCCGCTGGCAAGGAGCACAACAAGGCAATAAAGGGGAACTCTGCGTACAAGAGTTACCCCTTGGTCTTCCCAAATTGGTATGCATGTTTATGATACTTTACACTCTGCTATCAACTTAGGTGCCCAGAAACTTGACAGTAAATCACACAAATCACATCTGATTCGTCCCGCTATTGAGCTGTGTTCTGCATAAAAACAGGAGATAGGAGACAAGCAGGGGAATGCGGCAGGTCTCGCTTACCTTGAACTAAAGAGTATCCTCAATGTCAGGTGGACTTCCAGCAGCACAGAGTTGGCTCAGGATGAAGAAAGGAAAAATGTTCTCTAAATTTAATGGAAATAATGGAAGGAAGTCTTGGAAAAACTCATACCTCAGGCAGTATGAATTGCACTTACCTAAACTTTCAAGTTCCCACGAAAAAAACCCTTATTGTTGTCTCAGTTACACCAATGGGAATCACAAATAGTTTTGCAGATGAAGTCAATGCCTGAATCAAGCTCAGTCTCGCTTGGTTCAGGGCAAAGGTACCCACATATCTGATCAGGGATTGAGCCAACTCGATCCATGGGCAAAGGCCATCCTCTGTCCTAAAACTGGGAGCTGCTTTGGTGGCTTCACAGGAACATTCATCCACAAGTTGCAGATACCCAACTGCACTTTGACAACACACTCATTTAGTTGAGGTTGCAAGTTGATAGGATTGAACTGGCTGTCCTCTATAAAGGACAGGAGAAGGCCTCAGCTAGGATCCAAATTTTAATAATTTTAAAGAGGACCTGCAGAGCACAGGTAGAACAAGGAAGACTTTGGAAGCAAAACTCTGAGCAGAAAGACATGAAGACAGCTGAGTTCATACACATCTTTTGCTTAGTTCAGGAGATGACAAGTTTTTGTACTCTAAAACAATCCTGTCTTCCCTCTGGCTGTGTTTGAAAGTCAGAGCAATAGAAAAGAAAAGCTTTAAATATACATTACTTCTTGTGACACACATTCAGTGTCTCATTTCAATGCAAGTGAAAAGCTTCAAAGCACACTCCACTAAAAAAAAATAAATAAAAAAAACCAACAACAACAACAACACCAAAGACAGCAAAACAGGAGATATCTTGTACGCGGTCACTGAGCACACTGATATAAATTTCTCAAGTAATTGGACACCCTGGACATATTATTAAATTCTTATTGGGAGCTTCCACTATAGTTTCTCTCTTTTAATAAGTGTACAAGAGGTTGGAATGCCACAGAAAGGTAGTTTGAATCATTAAAGACTAAACCCCGGAGCATCTTGGATTTTCTACCTGGTGGAAGCAGGTTCTACAGCTTGTAGAACTGCGAAATCTTTAAATAACTTCAAAGAAGACAAAATTAACTGCTACTTTTTTTTAAAAAAAGTGACTGCACATACTTGAATTGCTAATGACATCTCATCCACACCAATATAGCTTTCCTATATCAAGTAGTATGGTAATTCTGGGTGCTAACTGTAATTTCTAGCTTTGAAAAGTTTGAAGATTTTCTGCTTTAAAATTAAATTTAAACCAATGCTCTGTTTAAATATTTTTGCAGGATTAATCAGACATATTTTCTCATAACAGTGTTTCACTGATGACACTTTTTCAAAAATCACAGTGAATGAAGCATTTGTGTATGTGCTTATTAAAAAATTCAGAAGCCTATAATGAAGCATGGATAACATCTCTAAACATAGTTAGTAAAAACTCAGGGTATTTTCTAAGCAAGGCTAGTTACCAAATAAAATTCTTTATGAAATGGAGTTTCTGATAAAAAAAAAAATCACTATTACATTTTAGTACAAATCTGTCTTCAGTAAGTGAGGAAGTGAGGAAGAGATTATTTGTGAGGTGATAAGTAAAGGAATTTGGGGGTGTTTGTTTCTAGTAAGTACATTGTCAGTACAATGGTGTCTGACATTTAGCTTTGAAGAACAAAGACAAATCATTGAAGGAACAGAAATGTGCTGGGTTGTCATTAAGGAAGCTGTTAAAAAGTCACATTTTGATACAGGTCAAAAGTATACCTCCCTGAAGAGAAGCCTTAGAATAAACATTGGACTTTTACAATGAAAAAGATAATTTCTGAATGACGGATTTAGTGAAAAGGTGTTACTATTCTAAACAACAAGGATCCAAGTACACCTTGCTATTAATGGCAACCAACTCAACTCAAAAGAGTACTCTCTACAAATGTTCAATAAACATGATGTATCCATTCCAAAGTTTGAATAAAATAAATAAATATTAATTAGACTAAGAATAACTATATTATTTTTTCTCACCAACTCCTAGAAAAGAGGCAAATTGAAAGATACGTTACTCAAGACATGATGGGAATTCGGCTCCGTAAGATATCAGACATTTGCTCTTCCTAAGGAAATTTAATATTTTGAAGTTCACATCTAAGCTCTTTCTCTTGAAAGCACTGATAAAAAGTGCAGACTGAGAGAAATACTTGCAGTGAAGTAAAATATTGCTTTATCAGCTTTATTAAATCCAGAAGCAGTGCTGCATCTTTGTGGAGGCTTCTGCTCAGCCTACCTGTCTATGAAATACCTATTTACACCCAGATTGAAAAAGACTTTTCAGGGAGAGAACGTGCCACAGAGTTACAAGAAGAATGCAGACCCATAACTGTAAGGATTTTTTCTTTTTTTCTTGAGGCCTCTTTATAAATGATGCTTTCACCATTGACTTAGACATCCAGGGCTTCAATTACATTAACCAGTTGTCAATGAGAGTTAAACTCTGCAATCTCTTGGAAGGGACTTGTCTCTAGAAGCCATTCACATCAATTCGAAAGAACAGATAGGGTAGTTGTGTGAATTTTTTTAGGTGTGGTTAGCTAGCCTGCAATAAAAGCCTTGCGGAGATTGCACCCCACGGGAGCTTTGTGGGTTCACAGACCAATTATGGGCTGTTGTCCTCCACCCCTCTCATGACCGTGTATCCTCATGTCTCTCAACCGTGAGACTTTGATTCAAACAAAACCCTTTTTTGCAGGGTTGGTTTTAGTAGGATCAGAGAGCTGCTCTGACTCACCTCTTGGCTAAAAAATTGCTGGAGTCAACAGTAGGAAGGTAGGATGAATATGTATCTGGGGAGTGACACCACAAAGCTGGAAAGGGCAAGACCACTCTTTCTGAGCTGCAGCATGGCTTTGTATTGGTCAAAGGAACCACGAACCTGTAGTTGCACAGATCCACCTGGGGAGTGTTTCCCAAGATCACTGTCAAGAGAAATATGGGTGCAAATCATTTAGTTTGAGATGCAGACTCTCAGGTTCTTAAATATTTAGGTGAAATTAAGCCTTCTAAATCCAGGAGGATTTTTTTTTTCTAAATGCAAAGTTTCACTTTGGATATGCAAGAACTGAAGGGAACTTTCCTTCTGTTTTGAACAAATCAGAAAATAAGAATTGCAAAAGATGTCCTTGTTGCTGAACCGTGGCAAAACAAATTCCAGCAAAGCAGCACACTCAGAGGGAAGTCTGGCAACTAAAGCATGGGAAGATGTGCTTGAGGACATTTTCCAGGAAGCAAGGTAGCTTCAAATACAGTTGATTCATAACTCTTGCAAAGTTTTTCTTGCCCAAAGGTAGAATTGAAAGAAAAACTAGACCAGTTCATTGCTTGAGGAATCAAAGAGTGAGCCGTGAGTCAACAGTGTGCAGATATTCACCATTCACTGTGAGGCGAGGGGAAGTTTTATTTATGTGTAGATACAAATTAATGCAACAAGTACATAAAAATAGCATATTATTCTACCTGCAGGTGGAGATGTGCGGGAGGGATATGGCTGATGCCAAATATTTGATCTCTGCTTTGCTCCAACAACAGGGTTCTGGCAGGTGCCCTTAGAAAAACAGAGCACACATTTTTCTGCATACTGAATAGCCCCTCGGGAAGCCACTGTTTCCTCAGAGCCCCTCTTGGGTTGTGATTGGCACCCACTGCACTTCACTGGAAAAGCCAACAGATTTTTGAGGGTGTGAAGAGCATTGTGCTATATATAGAAGTCAATGGGACCCAGGGAAAAACAATAGAAGGAGCAACTGCTAGTTCTGGTGAAAATCAGAGCTTCTGGGCCAATAAACAAAGGTGTGAATTCTGCGTAATGGAAATAACATGCTCACAAGGGCTGTTAAAGTAGAGGGTGTTCAGACAGATCACACAGCAATCACGAACATGCCTGTCTCAACAGCCAGAGACCAGGTACAGGAACGATGGAGATTGTGAAAGGAAACGGATATTGTGTTTGGCTGCCTGAGCGCTCGTGTTGGGGCAGAGCCGGCGAGCGGGGCAGCCTCAGCCGGGCTCTGCGCTCCCACAGCTCCCTATCACCCAGCAGCGGCACGTCCGGGGGCAGGACGCCCCGGGAAAGGGACACGGGTGCAGGATCTGCACAGCACAAACACGCAGGGGCAGTTAAACTGCCGAGAAACGTGCTTGTACGGTCATAATGAAATGCACTATTCAAAGCATGAACATCTGCTTTCTTCTCAGCCCTTCCCTAACGAACTCATGGGATGCTCAAAATTTTACAACAAAGTGGCCGTGCAGCCCTGTGAAGCCACATGCCTAACGCTGGCCACGCTCACACTCCTTCACTTGTTATTCTTCTTTCTGAAGGGATGTTGTGCTTCTGTGCAATGTGTCTTGAAGCTGACACCTCCTGTTCTTTACACCTTGCATAGGGCTGGTGCCTTTTATTGCAGCTGAAGGAGAATGGGAACTAGGTTTGCTTTTTTTTGGACAATCTTGACATTCCAAATTTTTTTTTTTGTTCAGAAAATAAAAAGAAATGAAATGGAATTAAATAAAATGCAATTAAATTAACTTTAAAGTTTGGGAGAGAGAAAATACTTTGGGGTGAATGCAAGAATTATGCTTTGAGAAAAGGAATCTTTTAGAAAACTTGGAATTGTTTTTAAGCAATAACAAAGCTGTTAGAAGAAATTATGCCAGGATAAAGATTTTTCTTTCAGTGAAGCTCCTAACTGGTAGGTTTCAACATTATTATGTCAGCAACTCTTAATTTTCATTTTGAAAGAGTATTTCATGAAAGCTGCCTTAATCTCATGGCATATTTTGATTTTAAGAAAGCAGTTTCCTCTTCAAACACCTTCAGGCACAGCACCATCAGGCACAATTCAGCAACATCAAATTGTGTAAAGTTGCTCTGGGTACAAAGTGTCCAAGAAACACTTGAGTCTGCTTTTAAAACAAACCCTTTCCCCCAAAGACTTATAAATCTTTGCAAGCTGTATGGTAAGCACTCCTTTACTCCTTGCTTAATGACTGCAGCATGAGTGATAGCCATCTAAAATTTTACAGATGCTGATTAAACTATGAATATTTTGTGTGTGAAAAGACCAGGTACGTTATACACCTCCACAGATATGTTCTTGGTGTACTTCGTTCCTTCTGCACCAAACTTCTGATTGACTGAATAGGCAACTTGTCTCATGAAACCTTTCTCAGTTCGTACAGTGGAGAAGATCCTAGTGAAACACAGTCTGTGATCAGATGCAGAAAAGTTTGTTAACCATGCTTGTCAGATGTATGCAAGGCTTCACACAAACACTGAGTTAGCAGGAAAAAAATATTCATTGACTTGAGCAATGGTACTCGTCAGAAAACTTTACACTGGACTGCTGTTGAAGGTTGCATCTTTTTTTGGTGTGTGGATAACACTTAAGTCTTCAGAAATATGCAGCCATTGCTCCTTTTCCTACGTGCATCTTCACACAGAATCAACTAGTTTATTTTCAGTTGCTAATCCAGAGCTCCAGTTTTGCTTATATGATACCTGGCATGCAGGACCGTACTTTAGTTAGGCAGTGACATTCACAGAGGAAACTTGTCCTCCAAACCATCCCTGAGCTTGTCTACAACTTCGCAGTATTCTTAGCTTGCATAGAAATCATAGGTATTATATTATTAGTGACTTAAAGCAGGTAGGTATTTTCAAAGCCCAGGTAACTGCATTTGACTCAAAGTCTGTACTTGTTCAGAAGCAGGCAGACTCCGTCTCCTTTGATTCCTCCCAAAGTCCTGTCCCCTCATTTCCTGCTGCACCTTCCCAGATTTATCTCTCGCAATTGGATAGAAATGTAGGATCCATCAATTCTCACCCTCAGAGCTTATCTCAGCCTGTCAGACACCTTTCTCCTTTGCCCCTGGGTAATCCCCACACGCGTGTTTTGCCTAACTACCCACTTTCCAGCATTCCCCGGGCTGTTTTCTCAGCCTGCACCATATCTTCCTTGAGACAAGATGAGCAAAACCAGACAGCGCAACGAAGATAACACATTCAGCCCATGCCCGTGACTGGACCATCAAATTATGGCCAGAAGGCTCGTTTTAGCACAGTTATTGCCCCAACAAGCCTGTGTAGAGAGAGACTGCAAAAGAATATGAACCTGTTGCTATTGATGAATGACATCCTGTAACTGGGTTAAAAAAAAAAAATAAAATAAAAAAGGGAATGTGCCACATAGCATCTCTTTTGATCTTTTTCAAGGAGAGGAAAAATTTGTAGAATATGTCTAGACAAAGTGATGACTCATAATCTCTGCACTGTCCTGCAACTGCTGGGGCACACAGAGTATAGCCAGTATGACTCCTTTCTTCTGGGCCCTCTCTGCTTTTTGTTTTTGTCACTGTTTCTTCCTTCCTGTGGAAGGGCATGGAGAAAAATTAGTCAGGAGGGATCTGGAACAGCTCTTATGCCAAATATTTGTGCTATTGAGCACATCCCAGAAAGAGATTTAACTACTTCACTGTTAATCCCTGAAAGTTCAGACAATAATGAATCAGTTGTACGAGAACTATTACTAATGTAGCCTGTTTCTCAATGGATTTGGGTCCCATGCTTGACTGAGTTTTAAAAGAGAGGCATGATTCAAAGTGTAAGTACTGCCATTGAGATGAAATACCTTCGGGTGGCCTGCAACTGAATAAACACAGAAGGTGCTGTAGTGGCATTAACTTTTGGGTGAAAGTCTAACTATCACAGATTCTTATTTACAGGAGATAAGGGCTGCCGACTGGAAAGCCAGACAATGACCTGTGCATCTCAGCTGCATGGAGAAGTCATGAGACTTTATACTGGATTTTCAATGTATTTTTAATGTTGAGCTTATTGTGATGTTGCTAGCGCTCGTAGCTCCTTTAAAATTCCCATGTGAGAAGGCTAGGTTGAATGAGCTGGGGTGGTGTACATTTCCTCTCCAGCAAAAATGCCCACATTTGTTAGGTCTTCTTCACTAAACTGGTTTGACTTGTGCTAAATGTTTTCCTAAAATAACACGTGACGCTACTTAGTGTCACCTGCTGAATTCTTTTGTCCTAAGAGGCTTATTTCAAAACTCTTATACTGAGTGAGTCAACCTCGGAGTCAACTGTGAAGGAAGACCTGAAGGAAGATATGCCTGCCAATGGCATCTCTGGAACATTTCCTGCAGCTGCTTTCAGCTCCAGCTGGAGGAAGTCTTTTTCTCATGTCAACAATTTGCTGCTTAGTTGTGCTTTGCTAATTGGCCTGAGAGTTTTATGGCAATTTCTCTTTCATTTATCTGATGTTGTTTCCCCTGTGCTGATGGCAAGCAGTTCTTCAGGCATGGAGAACAACTTTTTGGTTAGTGTTTATATACTGCAGTGTTCAATCCTGTCTTTCTTGAATGCTGAAAATATTTGTCAACTTTCTTGTAAGTTGGGAAGTGTCCAAAAAATGTATGTTTGAGTCCTAAGTGGAATATCTTCTGGAAAACAGGTAGGTTCTCAGATACATCAGCACATGCCAAACTAGGGATTACTGCAGTCACAGGATTAATACTGGCACCTTCATAACATAAAAATTGAAATATAATACTCTTTTTTTTTTGGTGTAGAATTGACTTAAGAGTTGCTTTGTATTCATTTTGACTATAGTTAATTAAATGCAGTAAAACATCCTTGAACTTCATTTCAATTAATAAGCTGAAAAGTAGAAAAAAAAAACTTTACTATATATTAATTTGGAAATATTACCAAAAGAGAGATTACAGATAGAGTAGATGATGCTCACCTGCTTTTTTAACACAAGGTTTATTCTATAGCATCTGAGGAGCTAGCAAGTGAGTATCAGGGATCAGTGCCTCCAAGGCTCACAGAGTTAGTATAGTATGTGTTTTTTACTAAAAGAATTAAAGTTTTATCAGGATTGGACTTTTGTGTGCCTATTTTTGGCATCCTTCAGCTGAAAAATGCACTGACTGAACTTGCACTCTTGATGGTGTTTTACTATTAATAGAAAAAGAGTTTAATAAGTAACCAGTCTCACAGTGCGTGATAATACATTCCTACATTCCCACTTCTTTGCAATCCGCTTCTGTGAACTTTATGACTTGATGCCCACTTAAAAAACAATCGAAGGCTCTGCCAGGATGCCTGAGCAAGACGGAGCAGGTGCCTGCAGCACTGCTGGCAGCACCGCGATGACTCAGCCGTGCCGCGTACGGGAGCGCAGCCCGGGCTGGCTGCTCTCGCGGTGGCAAACTTCCCCCTGGCCGGTGACCGAGCGGCCACAGCCCGAATATTCAGAACTGTGGCCAAATTGCCACAAGCTTCCTGCCTCAACTTGCCTGTTGATGCAGGAGAGGAGCAGCACAGGGCTGCTGAGAGGATTTCTCCCAGGGACCGGGGTTGCAGGGGCAAGTGGCAGATACAGGATCAAAAGTCCCAGCTGCACAATTCTTCCAGACTCCCTAATATTAGCATGTTAGGAGCTGGTTTGAGTTTGAAAAGCAGGTAAGAGTCATAATTTAAGAGGAAATAAAGGATCCAGATCATTTTAAGCTGCCTTGCTGCACAAAGAATGTGGGTCATGCTCATAAACCAAAGATGCTACCAGGAGTTACAGTGCAGCAAGTGGGAGTCAGTGCACAGGTAGCCCTCTGACCTCGGAAGAAAGGAAGAAAAATAGTAGGAAAACCAGGCCAGGAGAGCTGCATTTCTTTCAGAGCAATATATGACACTCTCATGTCTAATGGTATTTTTACTTGAAAGGTTAAGTGAGAAACAAGAATGGAGTGTTTGCTACTCTGTTCCAAGAACAATATTTGAACTAATCCAGCAACTTTGATCATCTGACTACACATTATGTTTATTTGTAAAAATGTTAACATTTTTCAAGACCCATGCGGATTTCCCCTCCTTTTGATCTCTCTACATCCCCAGTTTTCCTGTAAGGTTAGAGGGATTAATCCATATTTATGTTCACATAAGAAATAAAGTATCCTTTGTTTTTTAATTTTCCAAACTGGGCAGGATTAAGACACAAATAATGAAAACATTCAGAATAACTGGTTTCTCTTCCCTGCTCTTACAAGTTAAACATTCCTTCTGACAGGCACTCTCAGAGCAAAACTTCCACTAGCTCTTATCAGGTCAGAGCACACTGACACCATCCCTTGGGTAAAGGTGAAAAGGCTCTCACAGCCAGAAGAGTGGGAGCACAAGATTTGGGGTGTCTGTGTCTCAGGGCTAGGCTGGACCAGAATTAATCGGCTGACAGTATAAAAAGTAAATAGATGTAGATTAGGACTTTCCTTGGCTAGCTCATATGAACTCTGTCTGCAATCAGTTAAGCAGGAGTGGATGTAGCCCTCGCTCAGAGGAGTGATGGACAGCCCCAGCCTGTTCTGAGCCAGCCCAGAGGACCACAACTCTCAGTGGGAAAGTTAGTGCAAGTTATATTTTAGTAAAATGTGAAAAAAAAGGAATGTCGCTACGTGCTGTTCTTTGAAAAGTGTTTTTCAGTAATTTTCTCGGTTTTCCACTTATGGCTTAGTTGATGGTTTATTATTAAAGAAAATTGATCAAGCTCAAGGAAATGTTTGTGGTCATTGTCACTAGCCCCAGCAGAAGGAGGTTTGAGTTACTATATTTGCTCCATATGCTAAAGATTCTTTACATGTACTTTGATTTAAAGCTTCTGTCTCCCTTAATTGTATACCTCCATCTTATCGCAACACTCAGCATCCCGGATGTACAACATTACTTTCTTGGTTTTGATGGTAAAAGGGGTAAAAGGCTGGCTGTGCTGGAAATTATATTTTCTGTTTTCTAGATAGACATTGTTAAAGCTCCATTAGTCTTCACCTCAAGTGTCTTATTCTAGAAGAGTAACTATCATTCATGTCTATGTTAATTGCTTGCTTTTCTCAGCTAGAACTGCTAATAATGACAGTTGTGGACACCTTGTCCAGGGAGGCTTGACTCAAGACAACTTTCTTCCTGCCCAGAGGTCTAACCGGCCACAAAAACATGAAAGTCTTCACAGCCACTGTTTTTCCTTTGCATGCCAATGTTTTGCAGAACTGTTATAAAAATTATCTCCCACAACCATTTATTCATGAATTCCCTACAATTTTACTGAGAATTTTCTGCTAGAACTGGTTCTGTGTCAAACCTTTTTCTCTTTCACTCTCTCTCTCTCTCTCACCCAAAGAAGAAGCACCCTAAATCCTATATCCTAAACTCTGAGCTTGGTTTTGTGTTTTTAATTTTTCTCCCCAACACCCATTCTGTCTACGTGTTGCAGAAAGTCTTCCAAATCCGGGTTTGTTGCAGCCAACAAAAGCATTGGATAGTCAGTGGTGCGGAAAAGTCGAGCTGATGTTTTCTTTAATTATCTTGGGCAATCTGTTAGAAAAAAAAGCTAGTAGAAAATTATGATCTGCTCAAAGGAACTTATTGTAAAAGCTTGTCCCTCCTTCTTACCAGCAATGAACTGCATGATCTGAACTGGAATATACTCATCTCAGAGAATGGATGAGTGAGTTTGCTGGGATTATCAAGCTTGCTTATGAGTAAGAGCACTGTCCTTGCTTTCAGCAATCGTTGATCTAAAGGAAAACAGTTTGCTTCTCATTCTTTATCTTTTATTAGACACTATTAAGGGTGGAAAATTCCATTGGAATTTGAGGCCTCAGGAACCCTGTGCTAGTTCCATGGTAGTGTTACAGCCCATTTTACCAGCTGGGCAGTCCATAAGAGCTGTAAAATTAACTAGCTGATGCAGAACGTACACAAAGAACTATTTTTTTTTCAAGACACGGCTTTTCTAAACAATGTTTTCAGCAGAATTCTCTTTCACAACCAGTCTCAATCTTTAGGTATGCAACTCGGCCTACAACTTGTAGGCAGTATCTAGACCATCAAGACAATTAAAAGAGTACTCAGTCTTGTCTTGGAAACATCTTTTCTTGGGGGCAATTTGGGACCACACAGGGAGCAGGTTGCAGGCTGGCTCAATCGCATGGGCAGAAGCAGCAGCCCAGTCCTGGCTGCTGCCTGCTCAAGCCTTTTCCCAGCATGTCCTTAAGAATTTGCTGAGTGAATTAACTGCACATAGACTGAGAATCCAGTGCTTCCAGGAAAGCATTGAGTTTTGGGAAAACATGAAATATAGTCATGTTATACATGCACAGCAAACCTAGATCACACTGGGTCTACTATGTGCGTGCAGAGCAAATATACAGCATGAATCCCGTATGTGATAAGGGAAAGGCCAAAGAGTGCAGCCTATCCCACACCGACGTGAGTACGTGACCCACTCTGCCCTGCCGGAAAATGTGGGCACTGCTGCTTGAGGTGAAAAACATCCCTGTATTTTTCCTATGAGCTTTAACACCAGTCATCAGCTAAATGACAACAGTTTTTAATTTTTCTTTTTAACTGGAAATTCAGAGAAAAATACATATAATAGAGGTTTGTTCCCCTCTGTAAACTTTCAGGTTAAGTGCTCAATTAAAAGGTCAAATTATCCAAATAGAAAACTGAAGTGTCAGGCAATAATTGTCTACTGGACTCCGTTACCTGAAGAGTTCATTGCACACTGACCTCGTTTAAATATTACACAAACTAGTGGTACGTGTGATACTTCCTACCAGTTATTTATAACTCTTACAAATCCGGAGTTAGGTAAATATCAAGATCACTCTTCCAAAGTGTTTTACATGAAACTGGAGGATCGACAAAGACAATAAAGATGCTCTTAGAACTCCCGACCAAAATTTTCCTAGAATAAGAAAGCTTTCAGTGTCTAGTTGCAGCATTCAATAGCCTTTTGGGTATGTCCAGAAAAAGATATTGGAGCTCATTTTCAAAAATGAAGAAGGAAATATACTTGAAGGTAGTCTACTGACTAAATGTTTCTCCAGTAGAAGTAGCAGTTTTTGTTGGCTACATCTAAACTGCAGGGCAGGCGGTGACTACATTTGCCTGGAACATCCTATGGCTCCTTTTTGTACCATACCCCAGGGAAACTGGGACCAGGGTGAAAAGTGTTGTGCAAAGATCTCATCCTGACATGGACCTGGAATGCACTTGTACATCTAAGCTGGGGCCATTCTTCTTCTCTCTGACATGAATCAGAGTGCCAAGGTTGTGCACACCATCACCTGCAAAACACAACAGTATTTCTGTAACATTCTTGTTATTAATCTTCATGCACATTAAAGGTGGTTTCCAAAGCTTACTAAAGTTGGTGGGTTCCTTTCTGTTGGGTTTGAACAGGCTTAGATGAGGCCTGAAATTATTCTGTCTTTTGCACTCGGCAACCCTGACGGTGCCACATGATACACAGATCCCCTTTCTCTTCTTTCTTGTGTGTCCCCTCTGACTGAAGTCACATGCTAATGGCAAAAACATTAACCACTATGTTCTCTTTAAACCCAGCTCACTATCAGCAGCAGGGAGGCCATAACCTGGTGTTTTCTGGGAGATGTGGTCTATTTCTGATAAGGGCTATCTAATCACTTCACAAAGTTGAAAAGAGATAGTACGGACAAAAAAAAAAACTGTGAAATATGTATTACTTCTCTTTCTTTTAGAAATCCTGGGCACTGTAAGCACACATCATCTAAATACAATGATAAAAAGGTTTCCTGAGTCATCGGTTGGATTTGTTGTGAGACCTGAGTGAGTTAGCACTGACATATGAGTCACATTAAATCATTAACCCCACCTGAAAATGTCAGCATGGACTCTATGACCCCAGGGAACAAATTTAACAACACAAAAACTTGATCTGAAAAAAGCTAACTTTAGAATGAGACTAGTTCAGACCAAACACTGCCAGTTGCGTGGCTTGAAAGACAACCTGAGTCATGTCACGGCTTACACACCGTGGGGCCATGGCTGGACAAGACAGAGAGGTAGATGCATCTTCAGAAATTTTCTCATGCCTAAATTGGACTTTTTGTTCAAAATGAGAAGAAAGGAATCAAGCCAGAATAGGAAATAGTTTGGCTGCCCAAGGAATTCATCATAACAGCTGGCACATTCATGTCATGTCCAGTCTATGCCAAAGACAGAAATTTGATAGTCAGTTAAAGAAATGTTTGTCACTCTTAATTAGCCAATTGTAAAAGAAAAATCTTAGCTTCTCCTGGGTTTTTTGTTGTACTTTTTGATTTAAAAGGCAATTGAAATGATTACGTGCTGTGGGAGAACATAATTTTTTTAGGGTTTTATGTGTATGTCCTTGACCTGATGATACCTAGATGTTATTTTCACAGCTATGACTTATGATTTTACTACAGATGCTAAAAACAGACCCAGCCATGAGTACGTCATGACAAGAACAGCTCTTTTGCAGCCAAACTCTCCGTTCAGTCACCACAGTCACCACAGTTTGCCTATTTTAATAGCGCAAGGGAAACAGTGTGCATTGTAGCAGCATGAAGAAAAACCAGAGTGCTTAAAAAGACGAGTCTTTTTCTGGAGTTAGCAATTAAATAGTAGAAATGTCACTTCCAGTTTGAGTTGTGCAAACGTGCACATACATGTGCAATTAATCAGACAAGTTTGTTCTTCATTGAAGGCAAAAGAAAGCAAATAGGAAATACCTTTGCAGGAGGGAGGAAGTGGCTGGAAGTACAAATGTAGGGTTACAAGACACGAGACTGCATGACATTACCCCATTTTGAGTCACAGAAATGTTCAGAAACTTAAAAATGAGGTTGATTACCTTGTGACACCTGCTGTCGGTGAGGAAAAGGCAAGGCAGGAGATGGCTTGTTTTCTGGCAATGGAAGTTGCAGGACACAGATGTCAGAAACAGCTGTGTAAAGTATGTCCTGAACCTCAGCCCCCTGCTGACACTCGGGTTTGAGGACAGATTAGGCAAACTCAGTTTCAGACTATCCTATACCAGATGCCAAATGAGTCAAAATCCCATGGCAAGGTAGCCTCTGCCAAATTCCCAGGCAGTCCAAGTCTCTGTTTCCAATAATCCTGAGTCTGACATTTCAGACAGCCTTTAGCTTGGTGTCAAGGATAGCATATGGCTGAAAGGTGGTTTCTGTTGGGGAAATTATGCAAATCATACTGGCTTGGAAAAACTTTGGTGGTTTTAACAGGACTTCACTTGAGGCATTGAGTTCTTTCTAATCCAGAATTCATAAACTAACTGCAAAACAATTACACAAAAATAAACAGAGTGGACAGCTACAAACCAGACCAAACAGGATTGCAAAGACAAACTTCCAAAGTCATACCTGCAGGATGAGTTGAAAAAGCCAGAAATCCCCATGCTCAGATTCTAATCACTGTAATGCCCTCCAGGAATTTGAACCTCGATTGGAAGAAAATATCAAATAATGGACAAAATTGAAGCTTGCTGGAATAATGGAACTTTTTAGTGGATACAATACTCTCATTTGGTGGAAATAATACAAAAGAAAATGGCTGCTTGCTAGGAATGCTCTTCTTTACTATAGTCACCTAGATGCCATCTAAATTATTGAACAATCAGACTATTGAATCATCAAAATTACTATTCCAGGTGAGACCTGTGGTCAGTCAATGACCTTGCTGCATCCAGAAGTAATCCAAAACCTTCAAAGCAAGGCAGGTGAAAGATGGTTGTACCCAGGTACCAAACACATTGTTCCTTACTAGGGCTCTCTTAATCTCTAGTAAGAGATAGTCTTAAATCCTAAAATGCTTTGTTTAACTCTATTTCAAGAACACATCAGCAATAACCATTGTTATCCAGGATTTTTTTTTTATATGGCAGCCAATCTCCTTTGAAGGTTTCTCAAACCTTAGCTTCATACGTGCTGTGGTTCAACCTTTGCCATTTGTAATCATCACTATGTTCACAAACACATCAGCATTTGAAAAATGGAGATGCCAAGCCTAAAAGTGTGAGGTGTGAAGTCATGAGGGAGATAGGTGTGGCAGGAGAACAGTGTTTACCAAACTGATAAACTCTACCACTTATCAGAGATATAAAGCATGACACAGCTATGTATATCTGAAGTAGTACTCTAATGATTAAATCCAAAAAAAACCCAAGTTCATAAGAAATGCTAGTTGTGATGGCTCACCTCATGACATGTGTAGCTGACCTTACTGATAAGATTGATGGGGAAAGTGAAATGCAAACCAGACGCAGTGTTCCAGGCACGCCCCACTGAGTCACTGTTGCAGCAGACAACTTCAATGAGAAATGCTGATTGCCAGTTTTCCATTCTTTCCCCAGATATTGCTTCCTTAACATCACCTATTACAAATCTCTCTTATGCAGTTGAACATATGAATGTACTTCTCTGAACAGCTCCTTCCTGCCCATCACCTGCCCGCAGCTCTCACGGTGCCGGTGAAGTGCCACCATGCCACTCAAGTGAGAGCTTGGCCTCCAAGAATCCCCATTTGTAATTCAGAGAGATCATGCTCCTTCCAGCTGCCTACATCGTTCACTTCTAACTAGTGAGGCACATATTTTCCCAAATTCATTTTCAGAATTTGCAGTAGTTGCACTTAATAGCAGCATTGCCAGACCACAGGCTCCCATTGACTCAGGGCATTCTTGTGTAAGTACGAACAAGTGCAAGAGTTACATATCTGTCATTGCAGCAGTCGTAAAGAGAATGACCTTTTGTCTGGCTCAAATGTTTAGGTCTTGCTCTGCAATGTGTGGGCTCAGCCAATTTGTAAACAGATGAATACAAAGTGATTCCAGTAAGGTTACACAGGTGAAAGTGTACTAAGTGTGAGCATCTAGCCAAAATCATCCTATGTTTCATAGGGATTAAGGCAAATTATTTTCAGCAGGTAACTCTTATACTGTCAAATAAAGTGGGAGGGAATTTTTTCTTAGATGTGGATGAAACTACTTACATCCTATGAACAATTTTGGCAGGGAAAAAATAGTAGGGAAAAGTATCCCAATAAATTGAGAGGTTTTGTTTTCATTTTGTAAATTCTTGACATCAGTTTTATTAAAATGAAGTAGAGTGGGTTATGTAATGCAAAGTTTCTGATCAAATAAAATTATCCAGATGACCTGGCTCATTTGAGGATTTCTTTTTCACTTTTTTGAGAAATATTTTCATTTTGAGTCAACTGTGAGTAATTTTTGCACTTGTTGAACTGCAACGTTCCTTGTTAAGTGTTAAGAGATGTTTCACAGATCAGCTGTGAACACATGACAGAACTATGCAGAAAAAGGGATTCTTATCTTTTAGTCTAATGTTCCAAATGAAAAACTTTGCTATCTGAAGGCATTTTGTCTTACTGGGAACATCTGTGACCATCCACAATAGCGCTGAGTGGGTTGAACTGCTCAGATGCGGAAATACGAGCATCTGCAACCCAAAGTATCAGCACCCGGGTGTGGTTTTACCTGTTCAGGAAGGCTGGGGCGGTGAGAGAGCAGTGAAGCTCAGCTCCAAAGCAGATGTCAGACTGTAAAACCTCTCGAGCGGACGCTGCCTTCCGCATCGCCGGGGCTGCTCCGTTGCTGCCTCTCTCGGTCCCAGCCGCCGCGCCGAGCGCGATTGGCGGCTGCCATCTGCCGTAAGGCAGCAGCATCCCTTGGCGCTGGGCCTCCTCTCCCCGCTTTTGCTGTCAGACCGGGGAACATGTTCCCAGCAGGGTGAATTCATCCCCGTTCTTACATTTCAGAATGGCTGCAGTATGGAAGTTGTGGGCTTTTACATATTTTTTGCTTTGTCTTATGCGTTATGCATATAGTCTCATGCATCATCTCCCTAACTGATAATTTAAGAAAAAAAAAAAACAAAAAAAAATCAAACAAACCACACTGCTACAAAAGTAGCATGCATAATTCTGTAATTTGATTATAGTTTACAAACAAAATCTATAGGGTAAATTAGCTCCTATATGTGAATGGATTATGCCAGTAACAGCAGCAGCCTCATCTGTGCCCTTGTTCTATATAACAAAAAAAAAAAAAAAAAAAGAGTCCAGTGTCTCCTTAAAAAATACTGCTTAAAGAAGTTAAAATTTTTAATGTTGTAAGTTTTTCAGACAGCAGTTCTGGACTTGCATTCCCCCGCCCTTTATGCCATATAGACACCAGCCCAACATTGCTTCCTACTGCGTTCAATCTTAGGGACTAAAGGCGATGAAAGAACTGAGCAGAGGGCAATAAAAGGTGTAAAGCAGGCAACAAGCCTCTTATAATTGTTAAAAACATGCCAAAGGTTGTCAGCTTCCATAAGCAAATATTCTTACTACCAGCTGGAGAAGCTTACTAACAGGAAGATGCTGAAGTCTCTGCAGTGGAAGAGGCATTAGTTAGTGAAGAATTAATTTCTTGTCTGTTCCTCAGCAAGAATCCTAGGTGAAAGCTTGTCTCTCTGTCACAGTCTGTAAGTACCCAGAAGTCAAAAAGTAGTGCACCTTGGTGCACAAAGGGCTTTTTTCCTGTTTGTTACAATAGAGCTATAGAAAGCTTGGCTTTAGTGTTAGTTTTGCTTAATTGAGGTGATTTCTTACTGGCCCTGACTCACCTGACAATGACTCACCTTCTTCAAGGTAAACTTTCATTTTATGGAATTAGCAGGAAAAAATGATGTGGAGAACAGCCACCACTCATTGCAGTGCTGTAAAGAGCCTATGAAGAAGCAATTTAGAGGATAAAGAATAGTTCACACTAGGAAAAAAAAAAACAAAACAGACCTAATTAATGCAAAACCCATGCTTTGACTTAGAGAACTATGTAGAGACAACCAATATGAAAAGGCATAAATAGCAAAGACTAACAAATTCATAATTTGACTTATAGCCTAAGCACACAAAAGGCTTTTAAATATATATCAAGCTGCACTCATAAAAACAAGTAAACCTGCTTGGGATCTCTTTGGAATGAAGGTGACAGTTACACATTTAGCCTTTATGCATCATGTCCAAATGAGCAAAGTAGAGAAAGGCCCAGGAATAACACTTGAAATGAACTGGAGCTTGAGCGAAAAATAAATTTTAAAAGAACTTCTCATGTTTAAGCACCAGAGGAAGAGTTGGGTGGTTTGTGGTTATCAGAGGAGGATTAAATTAAAATAAATCATGGAGTGAGAAGACATATCTTGAGTCTTTATTAGAAGAAATAAGAGAAAGTTGTCAATAAAACGATCTCTTACACATCTCTTGCCCTTAAGCTACTCCTATAAAGAGCAGGTTGAGAGAAAAAATTGGTAGATGAGTCAAATATTTGCACTCTGTATCTCATATTTTTAAGATACGTAAGGAAATCCTCTTAATTTAATATCTTAAAGCTGGACTGTCTATTTTCTACCTTATGGTTTCCTCATTTCATAATGAGGAAAATACCAGCAACTTTTTTGAAGGGTTTGGGGTCTCCTGAAAGAACGTGCTGTGCGGGCTGGCTCCTACTGCCACATCCAGGCACGCGTCCCCCATTCCCTTTGTGTACAAATGGAGGCCACCTGGGAGCCAGGACGGACCTCCGGTCTGCGTGGGGACACAGCACAGTGCCACCCAGTTTAGTCACAACCAGAGGCAGGGCTGGACGCTGGTGCAGAACAACTCCTAGCTCTGCAAACAGCCCCATCTGGGAGCAGCCCCAGTAAAAGCTGTGCAACTGTGCGGCCAAGAAATGAGAAACAGACTCTTCTAAATTCAGAATTGCTGTGTTTGCACCACACCATCTCGCAAATCTACCTTTGTATAGTTCCTATTGTGCTGAAGTTCTCTGGCAACAACCCACGCTTTGTTGTTGTGTGTTTTTTTTAAGTACAGTTGCTTCCACGTAGTTATATCTTTACTCACGTAGCCTTAGCTATCAATGGTAGCACTGAGGTGCAGCCAGATACACATCAGGGTTCACGGGAAGGTAGGAGGATGTCCTGTCCTGAGCTCACGTGGACTGATTCATTGTACGTGGTGTTGCTGGCCAAGACATTCTGGCCGTTTCCAGGTATCAGTTCATGTTTATTGCCAGGGAAGGGCTAACTCACCTTGCTTGAAATCAGCTGTGGCTGGATCTGTGCTGCTCACATTTCACCTCCACACTGGAGGACTGAGGTAATGGAGGCATTCACTGTGTACTCCCAACCCGAGCCAGGACTGAAGCTGGCCAGGAGGCACGCTTTTGCACCCAGAAGGCATTCCCTCTGGCACCATTCCCAAAGGCAAAGTGCAATCACTCTGCACTAAAAAGACAGATAGGTGCTTTCACCCAACCTACATTTGCTTCTGGGTTTTGTTTGTCTGATCTATAATTTGCTTACTTTTGTAAGCGTTACTCATTCAGCTATCACTTGGATTGTTTTGTTGTGTTTCCTCAGTGTTGATTTGTAGAGACATGCAAGGCTTTGTGATACTATAGGAACCTTGACAATATTGGCTAGAGATATATAATTGGAGAGAATCTTAAAGTTTAGGATGTTACAGACTCATGAGATGCAAGGGAAGGTCATTTTGGTCATACATCCATATAATGAGCTAGTTCCAAACAGCCTGACCGCAAAAGGTGTGTTTTCTAAATACCACACAGTCCCCTGTTCTGCACTAGAAAAACCTCTGTCACAGTGATACCAGCACCTCTAGTCCAGTTGCTGGTGTACTCCAGAACACATTGACAGATTGACGCAACATCTGAATTCAAAACCCTCTGATGCCTAGCAGGCAATTTGTTTAGCTGCTCTCTTTCTTATGCACAGCTCTCACTTTCACTTTTGAGAATGTACAGTTTTAAATACTAAATTTAGTTATGAAGTTACTATCTGGCAACATTATCATCTTCAAAAATGTATAATATTACTAAATTTGAGTATTACTGATTTTACTGATAATGAGTTACTGTTAGACTTGAAGCCTCTTGAATTGCACTATGAATTCTGAATATTTGATGACTCCTCTTTGCCTCCTTCTTATGTGTTTTTTTTTCACTTTGATAATTACTTTAAAAAACCCAAACATATAAAAATATTTCTAAATGCATTCAAACACAAGAAATTAAAACAAGCACCACTGAATCAATAAAACTATGAAATCCCGACATGCGTGTCCTATTTTTTTTTGTACATGAAACAACTGGTTTCATGAACCAGGAGGATTTACAAGAAGTCCTCCCATGCGGCCTGAAATTCCTGCTTTGTTTCTCCCAGCCCACTTGTGTCATATTCGCTATCTGCTGAGCTCATCTACTGACGCAATGTCAGTGACTTCCCTGGAACTGTGCTGAACAACGGGCTTGCTCTGTTTAAAGCTGGGAGTTATCCTGAAATAAAGCTTGAGCTTGTAGCAATCAAGAACTTGCTGAGCAATACGGCAGGGTCAGAAAGTTTAACTGAAGTGCTGAGGTGATTATTTCAGAAAGCGAAAGGGGCAGCGCAGGAGCTGGCAGAGGTCATATCTGATATGTCAGTGGGAGCTCATCTCTGGTGGTAGCAATAAAATTATGTAATATCCTTTATACTTCACAGCCACTCACTGAAATTAATGTTTCCTTGCATAGCTTAAAGCTTTTACCTCTTCAGTGTACTAAAGGTCGGGCTATCCATGCTTATGTTTTCACTTGACAGAAGTTTAGCAAATAATACTTTTCCAGGAAGCAAAATTGGCTCCAGCTGTCCTATTCCTGCAGTGACCTGAGGGCCCTCTCCTGCGCTGAAGAGGAACATTAACTGCAGACTGTGGCAGCTGTGGGAGCTCACAACTGGAGCGGTGCGTAGAGTTTTCCCAGATAACGCCCTGTGAGCAGGAAGCATCAAAACAAGGTGCTCAAGAGGCCAGTCAATATTGTTTTCTTGGGAGAAGTCCAAAGAGAAGAAAATAAGAGAAGGTTTGGAGATTTTCCTCAGCCCAAAGCCATGAGGGCAGCTGCTGGTGAAGCAGAGGTTTAAAATCCGCACCATGGTAGAAAGGCTGCTGACACTGCTGACACTGCTTCACCTTCATGGCAGTTGGCACCAGGTATTTGCCATGCCAAAACTTGACGGTGGGGCCCTGCCCTCTGCCTGAAAGCCAGCGCTTACCCCCAGGTCAGCCCACCCCATCACCCGCTGGTACCATCCTAACCTCACGCCTCACTCCTCCTCAGGACAGAAAAGCGTCATAGATGTGATCCGTATGGATCAAGCACCCTCTTAAAGATAATTACTTCTCTTACTGCTAATGCTGATGCAGGTTCATGCTGATTGTGACCAGACCAGTTTCTTACTAAAGTGAAGAATGAAATACATGGTCTACAATAAGCCTTTTTTTTTTTCCCTACTCTTTGTTTTTAGTGAGCCAAGCCCCTCGCATTTTATATTTCAGGCTTGGGAAGAGGAAGGGTGATAGACTGATGGGGGGGTGGGGGAGTACAACCAGCAGGCATCAAAGTCAGGACAGCTGGCAGAAGCTGTGACACAGCCCTTGCAGAAGCTATATTAACGAAGTGAAATATTTAACATAGTATTGTTATAATCAGTGCATATTTGATGGAAACATAAAATGCTCATACAGGAGAGTGATTGTGGTTCAAATGCCTGTCCCACCCACTAAGGCACGATGTATACAATAAGTCTCTGTTTCAATCCTGACACAGCAACCTTTTCTAGAAGCTCCCACATGAAGAAATAGCTGGTATATATTTTGCAATTCTCTCATTTTTTAAAAAAATAGTGAGAGCAGAAACCTGTTTTTTGTGATGGGGAAGGAAAGACCATAACAGATTACCAGCTCTTCCTACATCAACACTGTGAACCACAGTCAGTGTCTGGAGAAACTAGAGGTTGCAAGACACAGTTTGAAAAATCATGTTCAGGCTCTCTCTGGTAAGCAGCACGAGCAAATGTTTCTCATTTAGCACAGCGTTTCAGCCGAAGTGCATGAGCCAAACTCTGCTTTCACATTAGCGTGAATCTGGAGGGATTCCGCTGGGTTTGCGGAGTTATTTCAGAGCGCAGCAGCTCGTGGTCGCTGCCGAGAGCTACGGGGAGCATGGTAATAATTACTGATGATTCTGCTTCCCCAGAGCTCCCCGCGCTGAAGCAATTATTCTCTCCTTTTCATTACCCATTCAGACCACATTGGCTAAATACAAGACAGATTCAACAATTAACATGGACTCCGTAAGAGGTAGTGGGGAAAACATACTTGCTGAAAACATAATTCTTCAGTAATCACTAGGAATTGCTAACTGTAAAGGAGCCAGATCCAATAAGGCTTAAAACACAAGCAGAACTTAAGCAGAAACAGTTTTTCCTGTAACTCTGAGTTTCATTTCAGTTTTGGAGGCATATGAGTTCAAATGTGCTTTTCTTTGTCTAGTTCAAAACAGCACCTGCTCTCGAAAGGATGGGGATGTTTGCATTGCTGGTGTGATGTTGACTCCTCCTCTGCACCATCTTTCAAGCCCACATCTGTCCAAAGGATCATGGATTTCATTCCAGGGATCGAGTGTCCAGGAATGTCAGCATCTTATTTTGGGGTACATCAGCTGTTGAAGCCCTGAGTCTGTAACAACATTAATCATTGTGCTGCCTCTGAATTTCTGGAAACCTACTCTATGGTGGGTCAGTGAAGTGATATATTGATCTGATAAATCCGACTCTCAGAGATCTCAGTTGAAGTTTCCTGGAAATGCAAGGTTCCGTCTGAAGAGCTGCTGTGTTTGCCATCTGCCATCTTTTCTGAAGTGTCAGATGGGACAGAGTCTTTCACTTCTGAAATGAATGTCTCAGAGTGCAAAAGCTCTCGCTGCTGGAACAGCCTTCCCTGACACATGGTATTAAATGATCCATTTGGCCAACTTTTTCACTGGGAAAATTCCCACTAGGATATTCAGATGATATTAAATGTGGTTTGGATGTTCTGATGAAGCTGAAACCACAGAACAGGGGAAAGGGAGATGTTTGTGTAGCTCCTGATGAATTTATTGAGTTTCCATGAGAAACAACTCTATGTCACCAACTCCATTTACTCTGGTGTCTGCTTCCTTTGAGGGCTGGCTGGAACCAAATCATCTACTTCACACTTGCAACCCTGCTGGATTCCTTGTACCTCAGGCTGTTTCTCTGACCAAAGAAGGCAGAAATGTACCCAATTTACCCTTTCACCAGTCTTCTTGGACAGGAATGAAACTGAACTCAATGAACTTGGAATTTTTCACTGTACACAAAGCATCTTTTATTTCACAACTCGTCCCTGTTTCTGGCTGTTACTCAGCCATCAGTGCAGGGCAAGCCCTGCAGACCTCAGAGGCCGGTGTGTCACCCCTCGGGCAGTCGGTCCAAACCTGCCTGGGTGCCGAGGGCAGGCGGGTCCGGCCTGTGGCTGGCCTGGCTCAGGGGTTTAGGTAGCCCACACAGCTCTCCCCACCCGGGATCTGGGGTAAATTGAGCTATGCAAGTGTTGTGCTGGTTTTCCCTCATCGAAAGAAGAAGGAAGTCCATGACTCACTTCATCCATCCTCTTGGGAGTGAAATGGGAAAGGCTGACTCAAAGTTTCATTTGTATTTTGTCTGAAACTGCCAGAATTTGACTAGAGTTATGCCTATTTTTTTTTCCTCAGCTCTTCTCCTGCAGTTTCCTTCTCTCAGCTCTCTCTAGTGTTGCTAAGGGTGTATTGCTGCTCATCCCTCCGGCTCTGCTAAATAAACCTTGACGGGAACAGCCGGATGGAAGTCCTCACCTTAAATTAACACACCACCCCCTTTCAAGACTACATACAGCAAAAGGGGATGCAAATATAGACCAATATTAGTCCGCTCTTCAATTGTCAATATTTGAATGGTGTTGGCTCTCATTCTGGCTAATCATATATAATTGTTGGGAGCTCTGTGCCATCAACGAAGAGGAAGTTTTATGCAGCTGTCAGATGCACAAGCTGAGAATTTCCTGCAGCGGAGAAAGATTTATTTGGTGATAGTTTCATTATAGATCTTAGATAGAAAAAAAAATCATTTTGTTCACTGAAAAATCATGAAAGAAAACGTTCAGTTTCCTCTGCTTTGGAAAGGATTCTCGTCTATGGCCATCATCCTCTGTCCACTGCCACCCAGCTAAATAATTCCTGAGCACAAAGTAAAATAAAACTCACGGTGTGCACCTCTGGTCTGTCCTTCATCAACACATGGGATGTCTTTGAAATGGCTGTAAAACAATAATAAAACTGAGCTGAAATGTGCCTCAAAGAACGGACGGATAATTGTCCATTAGGATCGCATAACTGGGAAAAATTAAATTGGTATAAACCTCACTCTGATCTCTCTAATTTAATAAGGTTACACCAGTGTAATCAAGAAGAGTATCTCGGCAACTGCACATCAAATTAGCTCTCAGTATAATTGCACTGATGTTGGAGGAGGCACAGCAGAAAGACATTTCCTCTGATATTTGCTGTGGTTATTTCTGCTGTTGGAAGTGCTGCCAAACCAGGTCAGAGAAGGATGAGCTCTGAGGAGGAGGGGAGGGAGGAACGGCTTTGATCACCACACGAATAGCCTTGATACTGCAGAAAGACACACGGGGACACAGAGAGTATTCACATCTCCTGGTCGCAGGTATCCAACTCCATTGCCAAAATTCAGGGATCAGACTTGAGAGAGACAGGCACTGGGACGGATGTCACAACCACCTCCTGATTTGTCCAGGTGAACACAGATTCACATCGCAGCCTATGTAGCATCCAAAGGAGATTTGTCCCCTCGCTTAAGCACTTATGTTAATGCCCCAAGCTAGGCAGTGACCTTTTCTTTCAAAAGTATCTAAATTATTGCTGCTCAGTTCAAGTCATGAAGGGGAAAAAATGCCTGGATGAATACTGGCAAACACAATTCTGTGGAAAATAAAGTGTACAAACATCCTTCAGTAATACTACCATCTGTTTGGGCTCATTTCTAAGAATAGCCTTTTTTGAGGAAAAGGTATTTTTATTTTTATATTCACAGCACATGCCATAAGGTGAAGTATATGATAGTCCAAATTATTTTTTATGATGCATTTTAAGTTTTTAAGACTGAATTTGATGACTTTTTAAAAGCAAGTAGCTCCACAGAAAGCAAAATATGGTGCAAAGATGTACTGAATCTTGAAGACATTTTCTTAAAGAAATGAAGTATTTCTGGGATGGAATATTTATGTTTTGCATTTCAAAATTATTTCATTATAATAATTAAACCCAAGGAGAAAGATCAAAAAAATACAAAAAACAATGAATGAAAACTAGTCCAGAGTCACTGAATGGGTGACTGGTTTCACAGTCGGGTCGGTGTGTTGTGCCTTAGCCCACAGATAAGTTTTGTTGCCACCACCCCATGTGCCATCCAGAGAATATTCCCAAAATCAAATTCTTTCTTTGGACAGGATTATGAGACTGAACTTGTGCGGTATCATCCGAGCTTGTAAGCAAAGATTTGCAATATCTAAGGTGAGAAAGTAAGGAAAAAATTATAAAGCTGCTTGACCTCATGCTTGAAGACCTGAGGGAGTCAGAACACCCACTCATCCTCCCATGTACTTCTGAGGTGGTGGACGTAATGAGAAGCTCTATTTTCATGCTTACAGTTTTTTTCATCATCCTCTGAAGCATCTCACACCATTCACAGCCAGCACATCACCCTTGTTACAGATCTATTTATTTATCATGGCTAATAACAGAATTATATTTAAAACCGTAAAGCAACACAGAAATAAAAGTGCCACCTGAATGATATGAGCAAGTATATAGGGACAAAGATTGCAGGGATTGCAATTGTATTCCAATTTATTTGAATCTTGAGACACATACTGTGCAGACAACACACTACTTGAAACAAGCTGATTAATATATTTGAACATTTGAAGCTGGCAGTCAAGTGATCTGTGTACACCAGGCTTGGATGAAAGGCAGCCTAAAGAGAGCTTCTGGGAACCCCCGGCCTCGGGATATTTCATTAATAATTAAGGAGAAGCTGACACTGTGCTTTTAGTCTCCTCACCTCACGACAGCGTTAACAGCTGTGCTGGGGAGGAGCCCTGCGGCAGGGGCTCCAGCCGGTCCCCAAACTGGTTTATGGCATTGCCCTGTGTAAGCCTTTCACAAGTCTTTGCTGTCGCTTCCTCAAACTATAAAATAAGGAATTTTTTTTTTTTGGTATTACGACAGTCTGTGAGAACTCCAGTTCCTGAAACCAAGTTTTATAGGCTGAGGTGGTGTGAAAACTCAGAACAAAAAGCCTTTCCCTGCTCCAGACACCCCCAGTCTGAGCGTGGGCTCAGTGACTCACGTAAGGGAGCAGTAAACGGTGACAAAAGTTTCAAAATACAAACACTTAGTCAGTTTACACATTATGGAATATTAAGATGCACTTTGACTACAGCACATAGTCATGTCATAAAATATACTCTGTTTTTTTCTGCCATTGTGAGAAAAATCTGTATTTGGAAGAGGTTTTTAGGTGTTCAGCACAACGTTGCAATTTCCACCAACAAAGGGTCTGTGCTGGGCTGCCCCAAACCCAGAAGGTCAAGTACGCATTTAATCAGGTTTGGGTGGCCAGAGCGCCCAAGAACAGAAAATATTTCAAGCAGGGCTGGGAAGGTGGACTACTCCACCCTTCTGTGTGTTTGCGCCCAGTGTTTGTCAGCACTCCTCGGGCTGATTACGGGAGGCAGGGGCTGGGGCAGAGCCGCCGGGGCTGGGCGAGCAGCACCTCGCCGGGACCAGCTCCGGCTCCAGGGACACCGGGCACCCCGGCCACCCTCCCCAGGTAACTCCTGCTGCTGCTGTTGGTTTGGCTTTTCTTGGGTTTTGCTTTTGCTCTTCCTCTGCTGCCACTTCTGTCCCATGCTTAGGTAGAGTCCTGCACGTGCTAAATGATGTTAGGAGCTCCTGCAAGCGCTTGGCTTACTTTGTTTGGGCTCTGAAGTGCCCGGCATAAATTTTGCCTTTTGGTGCACTGGCTTTTTCTGCAAAAGGACACAAGAATAAAAAGATCAGCTTTCTGACCAGCTAGGTTGGGATTGTTCGCCTTCGTGCCATTGTTGAACTGTTCCCTCCCTGAAAGCCCAGGGTGTGAATGTTTGAGCTATTTTGCTTCTCCCGTTTGGTTACAATGCAGAGTGGCTGAAAGAATTGTACTAAAACCTGGCCCTGGAGCCTTAAGGACTGTAATTCTGCATGTCCTGGATGCACGGCCAGCTGCCAGGTCGCTATTCAAATTGTTCTTGGGTGTTTCTTGTTTGCCCTGGGTGAGTCATCTCAACCCTTCCTTCTCCTGCCCCTTCACTGCTGTCTGTCATGTGTCCATTCCTCCTCCTTAGCCACTGACAGTGCTCAGATGCGTTTGTCCCCTGGTTTCTTCATATCCAACACGTGTCTGAGTTGAGAGCTGCACTGAAGGAAGGTAAGGAGACTTTCTAAACCCCTATCCTATTATGAGCCCTTCCCTGGCTCCACGTCAAGCACAGCAGGAGCTTCTGCCTTTCTAGCTGGACACCAATCGACATGTCCCCATGCTCAGCTCTTTTCCAAGAGGCAGGATAAGGGACAGGGATGTACTAAAAAGGATCTAGTCTTTGCCCTGCGGCCACAAGGCAGGCACGTTTTGCCTGAATTAATGCGTGCTAGGTCCTTCCTCCACCTCTGGAATACACATGAGTTTACTTAAGTCTCTCCCCACCACCTGCAGAGTGGCCATATCTATAATGAAACAAGATGCAAAGAAAACTAAGTAAGGTTGGTTATTTTCTCTGATATTTAAGTACAACATATGGCAAGTTTTAGTGAGGAATTAATTGTGTACTTTTTTATTAATAGGCACTGTGACACAGGTGATTGCAATATTCTAGGTTCTAGGTTGGCCAATACATTAGAAAGGTCAGGCTTATCTGGCTTTAGCCAGAGTACGCAGTAGATCACGGATTTTGTTGTAATTTTCTTTCATAGTTTTCAAAGCTTTTGCCACTCTGCCAAGACCAAAACAATGATTTTTGAGAATGAGAGAAAAAGGAGGATTTTACCAAGCCTGGATCTCATGCTTGGAGCACACTACAGTTCATACAATGTTAAAAAAATATATTAAAAAATACAATTTTCTTTTGGATTATTCTCTGCATTGCAATAGAAACAGTGAAGCATAATTTGGGAAAGGAACTGTTTCGGAGCCGTGTCTGATCTGGAGGCTGGTAGTTCATGTTCCTTTCTAAACCAGTCAGGCTGCATTCCAGCTGGTCTGAATGAGCCCCCTGCGAGGATAATATCCTTGAAACTTAATCAAAAAATCTGTGTCTAGAAAGGAAGCCTAAGGATGGGAATGAGCTTACTCCAGTTTCTCTCGACTTAATCTTATTTTGAAAAAAGTATTCTTGCATCAGGATCATCTCTTTTCCCCTCTCGACCCTCTAAAATTGTCTTGTCTCTGTAAAAGTTCAAACCTCCTTTCACAAAATAGACATCTTGACACCTCCCAGGTTTGGTGGAGGTTTGCTCCATGCTCACAGCTTACTGCAGAGCCCGGCTCTGTGCTTTTCAGACATAGAACAAAGGGCACAAATAGGTCCTGCCTGGTGGTTGTACCACTAATAGATAACCATGATTAATAACCGAAAGAATGAAACCACCCAATGGAGAGACCAAGCCAGCATCACAAGAGACAGCGTAGGGTTCACAGCTGGACCAAGGTCCTCAGTCATTTCTGTGTCTGATTCTGCCCACCAGGAACAGGTGCGTGGCCAGATCCTGACTGCTCCCCAATACTTGCTTTTTTCAGGCAAGTCATGCACACTGGGAGCCTTCAGCATCTTTTGAAAACCCATTTGCTTGTGTGAGGACTTTATCTTTGGGCAGTGCACGTTCAAAGTGATGGTCTTCACAAACTCATTGGTGAAAAAAGGCACCAAATAAGAGCCTCGCAGGAACCCCTTATTTTTCTTAAAACTTTCTCGGCTCCACATTTCATAATTTTAGCTTGAAGAGAAGGTGTTTCAAACGAGACAAAACTTGATGTGTTAGTATAAACTAGAATCCTGAGCACTTTAGGGAAAACTTGACCGTTTCATGTTAATGACTGAGCTGGAGCAGAGCTCATTTATGTAAATCTAGAGGCACATATGGGCGCAGTCAGATGCAATTGCCTCTGCAGCAGCAATTCCTGGATGCAAAGGCAGAAGTGAATAGCTGTGACACTACTTGCTTGACAACTTGAAATTCTGCCAATTTGATACCATTTTGCATTTTCTGCTGATACTCAGTTTTGTCTATAGGTGGCAGTGACCTTTCATTTTTTCTGCAAAATAGGGCAGAAGCAAGCATGTATCTGTATCTTCCTAATTTTACTAAAGGATCTGGGCCAGGACTGTGAGGCTGTGCCATGGATTGAGCTCTGCACCCAGAGGAACGGCCGCAGACTTGTCACTGCTCTTCAGTAGCCACTTTGCCCCAGAGCACACCAAATGTGCGGTTGTAATACCGCTCATACAATGCAAAATCCAATGCAATACAATAATCAATTACTGTTGCAAGGATGGAAGACGTCTGAAGACATATTACATATGTACATGGTGGAGAATTGTGTTCGGTGTTTTGGGATCATATTCTGAGAGGGTTAGGTAGCAAGCTTGGCCCATTTTTGGCAAAAATAGCCTCCAAGTCTTATCTCTTATGAAAGAGAGGGTTCTGGTGAGTGAAAATATTTTAAAATTCCACATGACCACTGTGTGTGTTTTATTTCAGTGAGAATTATAAACTTGATTGTAGAAGATGAGTAATCTCTCCTAGACCAAAATACGCCAGGGATCAGAGCCGGCGATCTCTGCTCTGTATCTGTTAAAGATAACTTACTTGGCATGAGCAGAGCTGCATCAACAGGAAAAAAGAATTGAGGATCAACCTACAAACCATTGTAAAAAAAAAAAAAAGCATTAGCTTCTCTCCCTCCCCGCAGATATGTACTGATTTTACAGCATATGTGAAAAAGGAAGCACACAACCTGCAAATATTCCATCCTCTGCTTAAGTTGTCTCCTGGCATAAACCAGGTGGCCTGGTGAATGGAAAACAAAAGTAAACCCTCCAGATTCAACCAGATACTAAATTTACCATCAAGACTAAGCAGCAGGATTTGAATCTTGTTTTCTCCTCTTCCGATAGGATAATAGTTAAAGTTGCTAGGAAACAGAATTACATAGCAAGGACAAGAGGCCATTGTACATCCGTGGAGAAACGTTGGTTGTTTTCCACCATAAATCAGAAGTTCTGATTTATAGTGGAAATATCAGCTGAGAAGATAAAATCCCTGTGAAATAACTCTGCACTCTGAAATCAAGGCTCATTCCTACAGCCACTGTTTATGCAGCAGTTCTCAGCAGCGCACGACTGCAGTTCATGTTTCAACATCGGTGGAGGCCGTTCGGTGTCCAGCACAGCACTGGGCCCTTAGCAGAGAACAATAACCATCCCTGGAGAGAGGCCCGGCTTGGATTTCGCGCCAGCTAGGATGCAGCATAAAATAGAAACCAGATCTGGACAATTCCTGTAAAGCAAAGGTTTGTAGATTGGGGTTAGCAAAAAACCACAACAGCTTGAGCTCTGTAAACAGTAACTGGAAGCAGGCACTTGGGGCTGTGGGCTGAAAGGAGAGCTGCCCCCACCTCTTGCATTCAAATTCTAGTGCACATGATTTAGCAAAACTACTCTTTTCTTTATTTTCTCCAATAGCTAAGGGTTGTTTAATTAAAACACTACGGAAGTTGCTGTCATCCATACCTCACTGATTCATAGAGGCGTAAACCAGAGCAGTAATAAAACAGAAGGGCCCTTGGTACCCGTGCCGCCGTGCAGGACATCCAACAGGATGAGCGCTGGGGCTGGGGCTGGCTGCACCTCCCCACCCTCCTCTCTTTGGAGACCTTCCTCTTTCAAGGTGTGGCTCCAAATAGTCTCTACTTAGTGTTTATTTGTGTAGCTTTAAGAGTATATATACATTTATATATCCTGAGCCAAAGTCAATAGGAAGCTTCCTCTTGACTTCAGTCTGGTTTGCCCTTCAGCCATGTTGCAGGGAGCATGTTTGGCCCCCAAGAATTTACAGTCATAAAGCATAGTGAGTTCAGAGGGTACATAAATGTATTTTAAATTCAGGGGAAAAGAAAAGAAAAAAAATTAAACAAAATAAAACCCCCAAGCTTTAAGTAAGGAGAAAAGAAAAGAAAAAAAAATAAACAAAATAAAACCCCCAAGTTTTATCTGTAGTTATACACAGGAAAGAGGCTAAAATTGAAACAAACACATTGCTCCTGAGAAAAAGTGTTTAAAGAAATCAGAACAGTTTCACTGACTGTTAAATTATCTGATGTACCAACAGTAATTCAGTAGATAAGATTATGCCTGGATCAAAGTAGGTATGAACATTAGAAAGCCATTTTAAGCTGTCCAGCTTGGGTACCAGTAGTGCTGCACCTGCGGGAACACAAGATGCTCCCAAACGCATCCAGGAGCACAGGTGAACGCCGTGGTGGCTGGTTCGTGGTGTCTCCGACTTGCTGCAGCCACAATCCTGGCAGCGCTTGGACCAGCCATGGAAAGGCAGCTCAGTTACACCTGTGAGCTGTAGTTGAAGCTGTCTGCAGGCCAAATACCTGCACAGCGACAGGAGAGAATTTTCCCCAGGGGATTTGTTGCATGTAACTTCAGGACATGCATGTTCAGAGTTTACATGCATGATTTATTTACAAGCTGCCCCTTTTCTCTCTTCTTTTTTTTTTTTTTAAATTAAAACCAAACAAAAATATGAACCCTCACCAAGCTGCTGTCATTTATTCATATATTCTGGTCTTTTTCGCTTTATTCTGCTCTAACTCCATGTTACAATCTACTGAGCCCTGATAAATGATGCAGGTGTGATTGTATCCAGTTCTCCTCAACAAACAAGAAAAGTTTGTTAGCTTGTACCATTTTTAGGGAGCAGCTGTGAGCCCCTGTGCATACCTGGGTTTGAGTAAGCCCGGCTGGTGCAGGCTGATGACCAGAGCAGGTGCCTTTGGGAAAGCAGGTGGTGATAATAGGAATTTAAACAGCCTGTTGAAGTCTGTCACCATTGGCTGTCTCTTGATTTGAATTAGGCAGCAAATGTGTATTAATGAGAAAGAAAGGGTTATTTGGTTTTTTTTCCCCACTCCTCTATCTTACAGGAGCCATGGGGAATACAGTGAGTGTCCCGGAGGAGGCTGAAGAAGACAACACATGCACAGGGAAGAGCTATCAGGTAACCCAGAGCTGCCCACTCTCGCCTTCCCTGGCTATTGCACATTGCTGCCACTACTTTCCAAATCCCATTATGTACCCGCTTCTAAGAACTGTATTATTTGCTATTTCAGCCTCTATCTGAACCTCCTGATAATATTAAAAATGGATCTGTGGCATTTGTTCGGACTCATTCTCCTGCAGTAAATGGTGAAGGTATGTCCTGGGGAAGGGTGGCATGTTTGCACTTCTTTTGCCTCCAGATAGGCAGAGAGAGGTTTTTGCTGAAACAACAGTAAATGTTGTTATGTGGTCTCAAATTAAAAGATGAACCCGTGTTTCAGCTCTTATTTGTGAATCAGTATATGTGGTTTTTCAGAAGCCTGAAAACTTAAAGATAACAAAGAGAAAAATGGGAAAAATACTGCCAAAGTCCTCTGGAAGCTGTTTGTTTAATTGTTCTAAGAATTTGGTTTTGCATCTTGTCCACAAAATGTGCTTTAGTAGACTGAAGCTTTTGGTTAGCGTGAAGTGTTATAGTGCAGGACTGGGTTGGCACTGGTCCCTCTCAGGATGCTGCACAAACTTCAGGGTGTCCTGTGATAAGCTGCTTCTGCTTGGGCACTGGTGGAAATAGTGCCTCTCACAAGCCTTGGAGGAACAATTGCTGCCCAGAGCACAAATTTGGGCTCTTGAAAAGAGTATAATGCAGGAACAGCACTGATGCAAGGATCTCACCTCTTAGTGAGGTTCTGCATTTGAGGGGACACAATGAAATGTTGTTTTGCAGAATGGAATGGGAGAGCAGTTCATGCGTTGGAAGGAGAGCAAGTTGTCTTTAAATAACGTCATGGCATCTCTGCTGCTAGCAGAGTGTTACCAGGTGATAATGTTGTGCTCAAGTGCCAGACTGAAATACCCACTGGTGTGGAAAGTGAGAGTCTGGAGGGGATGTAGGAGACTGTTAAAAAAATAAAAAAATAAAAAAATAAAAATTAAAAAAAAAACAACAACAAGGGGACTTAATGTATTGAAAACGTATGCAGGCTAGAAACTAAATTTGTTGAGCTTTAAACTATCCCCCAACTACTGTGCAGGAGTAACCTTGTGAGGCAAATGTTTGTGCTGTTGCCAGGCTGCTTTGCTTTGCCAAACCCGTTCTCTGGTCACAGGGAGCACAACTCTGGGACTATACAGAACATGGGCTGTTGTATGGAGAGCTGCTCTGATTTTCTCTTTATATAAGAAATCAACAATGTGCTCTCAACTTAAGGGTCCAAATTGCCTAATAATGTTGCCTAAAGATAAGCTGGTTTCAAAAAATGAAATAACTTTAAAAATAAAATAAAATCTATATCGTGGCTATGTGTTCTCATCCATGAGACTGTAAAGTCTTAGAAACCATCTCTGCACATTTCTTTATAAAACCAGATTTCTGATCCTTTCAGTAGCAATTTTAACAAATGACATGATAGAAATGTGAACGCCTTTTGGTTCATTTAAACATTTCCATCTCGTTTGCTGATTTCTGGTCCTATGTACATTGCTTTGACTTCAATGGTACCCAAAATTATTTGTTAACAATGAAATAAGTATAGCGATATTTTTTCTGTCCTGTTTGTTGTTTAGACAAAGTGATTGGCTGGGAAAAGTACTGTAACGTGGTAGGCATTATACCTGCAGTGATGTTTTTGTAACATGATTGCCTCCGGACCTGAGGTTTTGCAGTGAAATTCCACTTCTGATCCTGAGCTGGGGCCTTTCACGTAGAGAAATCTACATTGCTCTCGTTTTAGAGGTAGCAGACCTTCTTGAAGAGAGCAGAGCACGTCTAATCTGCAGCAAGATCTTAGTAAACAGAATTTAACTGGCAACTGCCTGCGTTTGAGTTCTAGAGGATTTAGGTTATATTACAGTAATTTATAGAGTTAGATAAGTGACAACAGGGAATGCAGCATGGCTGACAACATTATTACCAAGAGGTCAGTCCTATTTACTGGAATTTATTCAAACTGCGTCACAAGGCTGATGTTGCAGCCCTGACCACCTCTCTCCTGTTAGAGGAAGTATTGGATATTACTCAACTACTGCCAGGGCAAGAGGAGCGTGCTGGCAGGGAACGATGGCTTGTTTCTCTATACACTAAAGGAATAAAATAAACTGTGGGTGTTAGTGTAGCAGTTGAGTAGTTGGTGGGGGTATGGGAGATCACTACTCAGTAAGTGCACCCCATTTCTGACCCATTTGGGTGGTGGTTTTCCAGTGATTGCCCCGGGGGAAGGCTGGACCCTGAGCTCCCCATGGAAAGGTGCCTGCCAGCAGCTGAGCCCACTTCAGTGTTGACATCTTGAAAATCTGGTGTGAACTACGTGGCCTGAGCGTTACAAATTTGGTTCCAAATAGTTTTTAAGTTACCTCCACATACCCATGGGCAATTGCTCTCATCCACAGATGTCTCTCTCCTCACCTTTCAGCACCTCATTAATTTTTCCTTCCACCTCTTGTTGGCTTCAGACCCTTTCCAAGCAGCATTCAGTCAGCACTCGTTCGGAGCAGTGTTGCTTCAGTCCACATCTCCGCAGATCTAGCTGTGTTAATGTTATCAGTGTTTTCCTTGCGTTGGACTTCTCTCTGTTTGCAGAATACAATAAAAATCAACGTTTCTCTGCAAGGAAAGAAAATATTCTTTCCTTTTATTAAGAGAACCCTCTCAGCCTGTTACATCCAGTCAAAAAATCTAAGCTTGGACAAAAATAATCAAAGACTGGCATGAAAATATGCAGATGGTACTGATTACAGTTCAGAATCTCTGTTCCACGGCTGATTTCCTAATGCCATCTAGCTACAATATGTCAGTTCAAACGGTTGCCTACTAGAAAATAGAAGCTGTGTGTTTCTGCTTGTGTAAACCAGCGGAGTTCTGGGAAGTAAATAAAAGCCAGATGATTTACACTGCACTGTCAGAAGACCTAGAAAATAAGTGTATGTTTTACTCTTAATATATAAAATGAAGCATATGGCATTCTTTTTCTTAAATGGATTACTTAATTAATGTAATAACTAAATCAGTTTAAGTAGCAAGTTGAAAAATTGGACTGTCCTGTGTTGATATTACTCACATTCTAACTTTATTTATGTTTTAAAAGAGGTTAAAATCATTAACTATTTAGATACCACTGAAATGTCACTGGCTTATGTAATGAAGGTATCAGGGAAATCAAAGTGCAAGTGGTGTTATTCCTATAGAAAATGTAGTTGATAGTATTTCTGAAGTTAAATAATGCAAGAAGTAGTACTGTAATCTATTTTACGGTCATAAAGTGATCACTTCTGGAGATGACAAAAGAGCTGCAAAAAAAGGCAAGTGAAGTATGAGGGTTTTATTAACTGTGTTAGATGTGTATTTGTGGTCTTTGTCTTGTTAGTTTGCATTTCTGTGATTGCCAGCAATCTGACCATGTGCTGTGCATTAAATGGTATCGTTGATAAATGAGTCTATGAAATCTATATCTGCTAATACAATGAAAAAAAAAGAATCCAGAGAGTTAACTTAATATGACCAGAGGAAGTAATGTTATTTGGAAGAGCCCCCTCACCATCTGCTTCACATCTGGGTGAGCAGATTGGTGACTGGTTCCCTACATTTGCTGCTTCTGCTCAAACAGGCTGACAGATGTGTGGGCTTAGGGATTCTTTCCATGACTTGCCTTTCCTGCTGCTATTGATTATCAGGGCTGCAGACACTGCACAGGGTGCTAGCATCCACCTTCTCCTCCTGGAATGCCATTTATATAGCAGTGGTGCCCTTACTGCTACTTAATGACGCGTTGCTTTGCGAGCAAGAGGACAGCAAATGTGATCCTGACTTTTCCTAAAGTTTTGTGCTGGCTTTTTTGAACTTTAAGTAATACAAGTACCTGCTGGACAACAGGTAAAAGGAAGAAGGCCAGAACTAAAAGCTGTGTATCTCAGATTTGCACTACATAGGGCAGAAATGTATCAGGAGCACAAAATGGGAAAAAAAAATGTTTCTATTTGGGTGGCAATTACATGCAGATTGAAACAATGACACACTCAAGAAGAAAGATTACATAAGGAAGAAAGGTTCAGTTAAGATACAACTCCTTTGTTCCAGAGGATAAATCTGATTCAGTAAATTCTGCTACTAGCCAGTATCTAACAGAAATGGGTGCATTGCAATAACTCTGTGTGCTTGTAAGGAGCAGGGACATCTCCAACCAGATCAGGTTGCTCAGAGCACTGTCCAACCTGGCCTTGAGTGTTTCCAGGGATGGGGCATCCACCACCTCCCTGGGCAACATGTGCCAGTGTGCCACCACCTTTAGTGTAAAAAATTTTTTTATGTCCAGTCTGAATCTGCCTCCCTCTATTTAAAAACCATTACATCTTGTTCTATCGCAACAGACTCTGCTAAAGAGTTTCTTCCCATCTTTCTCATAAGCTACCTTTAGGCACTGGAAGGCTGCTACATGGTCTCCCTGGAGCCTTCTCTTCTCCAGGCTGAACAGCCTTGCCTCTCTCAGCCTGTCCTCATAGGAGAGGTGTTCCAGCCCTCTGATCATCTTCGTGGCCTTCTCTGGACCCACTCCAACAGGTCCATGTCCTTCTGATGTTGGGGGCTCCAGAGCTGGATGCAGTACACCTACCGTAGCATTATGATACCAACTCAGTTCTAAATAATGGAAGGAAAAATTAACCTACACAATAGCTCTAAAAATATATCAGAAATGTAAATTGGCAAATTTACTTTGTTGCTAGGTGTTCAGATTTTTAAGCCTGGTATTTGCTGCAGTAATTCATTCAGGGCTATTATAATGCATTGTGCTGGCCTACACTGATGGACATTTTAGTGCCAAATGTTGCCTTGTAGCTCTTCATGGTTCCTTCATGGCCATTAAAATCTATTGTCTCCACAATTATCTGAACTCCAGGGAACAAGACAATGCTGTGGTACTATAATTATATTGCTAAGCAAAATATTTGTTTAACTGGCTTGTATTCAAAATAGTCAAAGATACTAAAACTGTGTTTGTAGCTAATGGCTTGCTTGGTTCATTTTCAAAAAATAGTGACTTTTTTTCTATTGTCAAAAGCAACAACATCAGAAAACATTTCCTCCTAGAATTTATTTTATGGCTTGTTCACATGCTAGTGACCTGCAGGAGGAGATGTCTGTGCTGAAGACCTTGCCAATTCAAGTTGTTCCTCATTCAACAGCTGAGCATTACCTGCACTATGACTGGGTCCTTAGGATAAATGGCAGGAGGTGAGAAGCTGCTAATGCAAGACATCACAGGACCTTATTTTATATGTTCCCTGTTGGTATTAGCCATGAGGGTCCATATAACTGCTGAAACGAGACTAGCGATCAAAGGCTAAGGAAAAAGAGTGCATTTTAAGGAAGTATCTGAAGGATTTACCTTGGGCAAATTGAGCATCAGAAATAGATGCCTACCTAATACATGGCTTAGGCTGCTGCCAGGAATAAAAAGAGCAAACTAAGCTTCAGAGAAAATCGAGTTATAGTAGAGGGGAAAGGCAATCTGGAAGTGCTGGACAGAATTTCTTCTGGTCCCACTTGAGGGAGTTTGGCTGCCATCTGTTATGTGCACCAGGCTGGAGTCTGGTTGTATTCCAACAGATTAGCAAAAGCAAATCAGCTGACAAAAAGCTTGCGCAGCCTTTTCATTTATGTCAGACTGGCAGCTCTGAACTTCCTTTTGTATTAGTTGCAGCCTCAGGATTCCTGTGTGCATCTGTAGTTCCCTCAGGTCGAGTGCTGCATCCTAGTCCCAAACACATGAAATAGGTGCTTCGCTGCAGACACCCTACACTTTCTGAGCTCTGCCGCCTGCCCATGGGGTTTTGGGTACAATAGATCTCATAACGAACAGAAATAATTCCATACCTATATTGTCAGTTTCGCAGCCTGCATGGTCAACTTAAAGCCTATGCTTGCCTTAAGGATTCATCCAGAATAATATTTTATTTGCTGGTTATGTCTAGTAAAACCAAAGTAGTTGCTTTTTAAAATTCAGTGATAATGCTGCAGACTTGGTCCCATTCTGTGTCAGCAAACAACGCTGCCCTTCAGCCTCAGCCTATGGAAGTGCTTAAAATGCTCAAGTCAAGGATACAAAAGGAAGGGGGAGAAAGTCTGTCAGCAATTACTTCTGAGCAGGGAAATTATAATGACACAACATTGCACTAACCATACTCTTCTCTGTACAGTTTTTCTTATAAGTCAAGGAAAATATGTTGGTCTAATCTAGCACATTTCAGAGAAAAAAAAAAATCCTTATTTTTTGTTTGTCTTTTTACAGAAGAGGGACATTGTGTAGCTATAGTATTGTCTTTTTAACATATCCTGATGAAGTGAAGGGAAAGGAAGGGCAAATCTTCTGTAGTGTGACTGTCTTTTGTTAAATACTTGACAGGAAAATGCCTGTGTAGAGGTGGTAGTATGAAATGCAATCTCACAGCAGTGCTGTAAACTGTATCTTGATTTTAATTTCAGAGCAGTTATTAATCCCATTCAGAGTGAGCAGCTTTGATCTACTTGCAGACCTGGCCTCAAATCTGGGAGATTTTCCTTATATTCCTAATTCTGTCTCTGAATTGTGGAATAATTCTTGAAAGAACTGCACTCCTGTATCTTTAAAAACAAAAATATCACACACTTTTCATCCAAATACTGCAATTTCAAAGCCTTTCTCCCTCAGTTTGGTGTGAGCATGGCATGGGTCAGAGTCTCCTGCTCAGCCCACCACAGCAGCATCTCCTCTCCAGTGGTGCGATCTGCTCTGCCTGCTGTCTGCCCAGGCTTTCCCTGAAACAGTTTGAACTGCTTTGACACGAGACATGCTGCAGAGCTCATGCTGGTGATGTTTTCCAGGTCTTTCATTCCTTCCATAATTAGAGATAAAAGGAGCCTGATAGGTTCATGAGCTACTTTTTGGTTGGATGGGTTTCTTAATGATGAGCTTATATTTCTATTTTTATACTAAAGACTGTTTTCCTGTTTCATTTTTATCTGTTACATAAAGCAGAAGTTCAGCATCTATTACAATTATTTTCCAATGGATATTGTTTCTGCTTTCTTTAGCTGGGGAAGGGTTTGCTTTTTGCTTCCTTCCCAAGTTTCCAACTATAATTAGAAGCCAGTGCTTCAGTTTTTTCATAGAGCACTACAGGAGGCTTAGGAAACTCTAGCTGATGCTCAGTGGCCCTGACTGAACAGCTGAAGAGGTGGTTGAGTAGCAGTGATTTCTACCTTTTCTTTGCATGTCAATCTGTTAAAATAGGTGCTCATGAAATACTGCGGAAGAATATTATTGGCAAAGGATTCTTGCTAGTGTGAGTCATTTTCTTACATGAATAGTAACAGAGAGAATCCAGGGAAATAATTTTTTTCTATTAGACCGCCCACAAAGAAATGAAAAATCTATTTACCTGGACAGAACAGGTTGTGCTGAGGCACTCTGGCCCCTCTGCATGCTTGCATATGTCAGAAACACAATAAGAAAGCAAATGTCAGATGAAAAATGTTAGAAGTGGAGAAGGTAGGAGCCAGCTCCCCAGCAGCTGGTAAAATTCTGGCTGCAGTTGTGAATCCTGCCACCGCAGCCCTTTCTTTGTCAGTTGTTGCCTCCACTGCTGGCACGGATTTCGGTAAAGTCACTGGAGATTCTCGCTGGCGTGCCAGCATGCTGTGGCGTTTTTCACCTCTCGGGCTTGTGGAAGCTCCCACCTCCGTCCAGTCGGCACCAACCCTGGACGGTGAAGGCAGAGTCTGGCAGGGAGTCTTGGTCACCCGGTTAAGGCTGTGGGGCAGATGTCGCGGCTGGATGCTGGGGCTCTGTTCTCCTCCTGCATCCGCCCAGGGACACAACCAGGGTCCCTGAGCACTGCACAGGAGGACAGTGTCGCATGGGCACAGACACATCTTACACGCTGCCGGCTTGTGTGGTGTTGTGCCAAATCCTTGGTGGGGTGGGTGGAAAGTTGGGGTAATTTTGCTGTGAAAAGCTAAGGAGTAGTTTTGAAAGCTGTGATTTAAGTGTTCTGCTTTCCTTATCCTGAAGGAATTTAAAAAATGAAACTGAACACTGAAGATCTGTGCTATGGTAGATGGGCATTTTAGTCAGGCTTTGGTATCTGGGGTTTTATTTCTGTTCAAGTAAAACGTGAAGGGCATAATATTGACTAGACTATTATAATTATCACTTGAAATCATTTCAATTTTACACTGAAACTGACAACTTAAAAATTCTAATTTAGCAAGTCAGTTTGAGATTGTCAGCTTTTCACAGTTGTAATTAAGTAGATAGAAATTCATCCTTGAAATCTGTTGCGACGACTGACAGGAAAATCGGATTCGTATTCTAGTCAAAGTAGGGAAGAGAAGCTTGAGCTGAGGGGGAGCTGTAAGGTTTACCTCTGGACAAACCTCCTCCTTTTTACTGGGGTTTCACACCACATAATCTGTGATTCAGTCTCCCATCCACAAAGCAGATACAAGAAAGATTTTCTTTTTTTTTCTTTTGTCTTCTGCAAAGCAAGAGCCTTCTCTTCCTGACTGCATACACAGTATTAGGGATTTTCACCTCTGCTGTATTATCAAAGTAGCACTGCAATATAAAAATCATAAAACAGACTTTTAAGATGGAAATTTTTTTCCACGTCTAAAGTGTGATGGCCATGTGTGTACACAAGGCAGGTGCGTAGAAAGAGTCAGAAACATAAGGAGAAGCAGCCTGGCTCAGATGTGATTTGTAACTACTCAGGCTTAAACCAACATACAGAAAATAGAGGGGAAGTGCAAGGAGAAACTGCACTATGGAGAGCAGGCAGCAAGGCAAGGAACAGCGTTGGAAAAAATGAATGAAATAAGTTCTGGTTGCAAAGCTCTGTGGGGAGTTTGGCAAGCCAGGAAACAAAATCAGTCCTCACAGTTTCCATGCTTTTTTTTTTTTTCCCATTTAGCTCTGACAGAGGAAAGCATAATGTATTAATAAATAAGTTTGTCTCAAGTCTCATTGTTTTTTTGTTTGGTTTTTTGGGGTTTTGTTTTTGTTTTTGTTTTTTTTCATATCACTTCTTGAATTTTAATTGGAAAGTCAAATATCCTCAGCATGTCCACTGGGCTAAGTAGTCAATAACCTGGGCTCTTATCTGACTTTGGCAGCTGAGAGTGGGCTGTGTAAAACATAAAATTTGCCCTGACTTCAATAAGGAACGACAGGAAAGAAAATCAGACAGGCAGGTCTGATAGATGAGCGGCAGCTTGTATTTAGCATGGGAGGACAACAGGGTCTCAAACAAGCTGCACTCTGTGTGGTCCTCCCCAAGGCTCCATGTTTCAGAATTAGTTTATTAAAGAGCGAGGTCAGTGTGATTGATTGTATAACCAGTGTAACTTCTTTGCTGTGCGGGATAATTACTGTTCTATGCTTCTGTTTGTAGTGGATGCAAAGGCAAGTGTTGCACGGGATAATGCGGCCGTTTCTTCCCCGAAGACAATGGAGCAGAGCCCCGTTCCCGACGCGGGCGGGCAGAGTCTCGGGAACAATGCCAGCAGAGCCCTGCCATCTGCTAAATCCCGCTCTGTCTTCGCGTTTTCATGGTCTGTACCAGGGCGTACTGAAGATCCAGCTACAGATTCATCAGTTGGATCGGCGAAACTTGATGTCAGCTCAGAGGCGCCCGGAGCGAACAAAGCACCAAGTGACAGTGTGGAGGTTCCCGCAGCAGCTGTGCTGGAGGAAGGCACACATAAAAACCTGACCCGGGCCCCGCCAGCAGCACCGCTTCATGACATCGATCTCACAGCATCAGTGACGCCTGAGGGAGAGGATGCAGCTGCCTCAAAGCCAAAACAAGTAACTTTCTTTGACAAAATCTTCAAACTGGAGAAAGGAAAGGAACGGAGTAAAGCGCAAACTGATACCCAGGAGGAAAGGCAGACTTCAGAGCTTCCTGACGGGTGCATCTCCACGAAAGAGGCTGCTGGATTACAGAGCACATCACACAGTGTCCCGCAGGGGAAGGCAAGTGCTTCAACAGGAATATCCCTTCCACCCTTAATGAAATCTCTTAGGAATATTAATAGCTCAGGACAATTTGATGTCGTGGTTATATAAACGTATCAGTCTTGCTCTTAAAATTATTGCAGGTAATGCCCCGACACCCCGTAAGGGTGGTTGAACAGAGGTATGTGAGGAGAACCTATGGTGGAGAATAGCTCTGGTGTCTGCTTCATGACTAAATGTAGGCATCTGACCTCGAGTTTAAGTTCATTTGTATTTCTTTGAAAGGTTTGAGCAAATAGCTGTGCTCGTGCTCCAGTTGCCAGGATTATGCACAACAGCCAGCTACAAATAAAACCAAAAACACCTGAAAGTAAAATTTTCTTTTGCTTTAGGAGCTTGGCGTTTGACACTGGATGGTTTTAAAGAAATTCTTTAGTATGTTTTGTGCCACTCTTACGAAACAGTCACTCTTCTTGAGCAATAGCTCTTTGTTGCATACCCTACATACCAGAATAAGCAATGCTATGCAATAGCAATTTTTGCAGTCTTGGCTGTTGTGATTTTCTTTTAGTCAAGGAAATGTCCTTAGAATTGATTTTGCAGGATGTGAATGGGATATAAGAAATCAAGTAACTTACCTGAGAGAGCACACTAATTCAAAGAAAGGAGCTGAAAACAGATGTGAGTTTAGATTTTACATTTCCTACAGAGTTTGATATCAGCAAATATACCATAGGATTAATTTTCAGCTAATTAACTACTGCAAAAGTCCATACCCTGGGTGAAGATAAGTGTCATAACTCTAATTAGTTCCATTGGAGAGGTGCCAGTATAGGCTACCTGGCGATCTAGCTCAAATCCTGTCCAGCTACCTGGTGATCTAGCTCAAATCCTGTCCAGCATCAGAAACAGGAGGGAGAAACTTGCTGCATGGCCCCCTCATCACAATCTCTGTGTAAATGCCATGTTAGTAGTAACTACTATTCTTGGCATACTTCAGGCTTTCAAATAAGACTGCTGTCTGATCACTAATGGTTTGAACGGTGTTGAACATAGTTCACAAGATGCTCAGTGCTTGCACTAATGACATTGCAGGTTGTTCCCAAAGGTCTCTTCTATTTCTCCTCTTCTACCTTGTCTTCCCTGTCTTATGTCTCATCAAATGTGAAGATCACATTTCTTGTATAAACTTATAAATTGTAATATTTTTCTGAAGATTCATTTGTAAGACTAACCAGTTGCGTTTTTTACCATTGTCCTTCAAAAGTGGCACCCATCACTAGCATTTCAGACAGCTACACATGCACATTTAAAGAATCCATAGTCGCAACCTCGCAGAAATTCAAGTCATTCCCTACATAAACAGAACAGGGGGGATAATTCAGAATGAATCATCTATTCAGTGCATACTGGCGCTTCTGTTTGTGGCTTACAAGGCTGAAGCTTTTCAACACTGTAAATTCCTGTAGATATTTTTGACTAATACACATGAAGAATAAGTTTTGCTTGCAGCTTGCAAGAATTGTTACTTTTACAATCAAATGTGAAATTCATACTTTACTATTCTGCTGTGATTGCAAACTGCAGACTGTGAAAGGTCTGCTGTTGAAGTAGTACAGTGTGACAGCATCTCTGTAATGAAATAACAATCTAAAGTAGCTTTAACCAGAAGTCTGATTTAAACGTTTGCTAGTAGCAAACAGTCACGTTGAGAAAGCTCAAGCAAGCAACTTTTTGCAATGAGCAACCATCAGGGGACAGGACAAGATAATGTAAATCTTATTCTGCCAGTTCAAACAGATACTAGAAGCACTGTTGCTTCAGCTCGGGTTTTTTATATCAATAATGCCTAGCTTTCTTACAGATTTGGAGTTCTTTTTCAGCCTTCAGCTCATACCTCTCCACATCCCGAACCTCACTAACGGGAATGACCTGGAAATCCCAGGCACTCCCCAGCTGTAGGTTACGTTTGATATGTGCGTAAGTGTTTGCAGGATCCCAGCCCACAAAACAGCTTTTTGGTGCACAGGGCCCTGCTTGAGGACAGGTCTCCCATTTAACAGCAGTGCCTGTACATCCCTCACACGTGTGCTTAAAGCTGTACGGCTGAAAATGCTTGAGGACTCACAAAACTGGAGTTCCGTTTGCTCAGTGTAAATGAGTGGCAGAACTGCGTTACAGGGGACAGGGACGTTTGAACCTTATCCTTGAATTTCCAGACTATAATTTTTGTCATTCATTCCTCAAATATGGAAAAGGGGTATACATAGGGGCAGAGAGGAGTTAAGGACCTTTTCTGGGAAAAATCCATGCACCAAACACTTCTGATACATCGCCAAACTTACTTTAACTCCATTTCTAAAACAAAGGCTGCAGCTCTTCCTGGCAGCACAGTTGCCCTCTGTTCCCTCTGAGGTTGCTAGTTTTCATGTAGGACAGGAGAATGACCAAGTCTAATTTAATTACTGTTACTGTAGTAACTACAACTGTTACCAAATAATCGTACTGAAAATCCAGATACTGCTGCCAACAGTTTCTTTTTTTTCCCCTTCTTTTTGGTGGATTATGACTTGTAGTATCTGTCAAAGCTAAAAGCGAAGCAAAGTTTCCCTGAACTGAGTGCCAACAGAAAACAAACAGCATTGCTGGTAAGTAAGAGAGAGGCTCCACAGTCAGAGCTTAAGAGCTGCACAAACATTCTGTGTTTGGTGAACCACTCTTTATTTTTGTGGTCTACAAAACTACATTGAGAACACAGCATAATTAAAACAAGGACAGAATTCATGAATTCATGAAGCATTTACTATGTAAGCCAAAGAAAAGATAAATTATATGCCTGAAATGTTTCACTGAGCCATGATTCATACAAACAAAAGTGCTGGCAGGAATATATTCTTTTGATATGTTTTTCTAATGACTGAACTGAAACTACAGTATAAGTATTTAAGGTTTTTATTACCCCCAAATTTGACTCCCCAAAGAAATGAATTGAACATTTACACAGTATCTGACTTTTTCCCTACTATTTCTAGAGTTTTCTTTCATTATTATTTGCCTCCAGGGCTCTTTGCAGCGTATTATGAGTGAGCTGCTACAGAGCTTTTGTGGTTATTTGGCTGCAGCTCTGAAAATGTGATATTGTAGGATTCCACATTATCTCTCCCCGATTTATGCTGATGGCCTGAGTCTGTGCTCCTTCCTGCAGCAGTATTCCCACAAAACTGCAAGATGGATCACAGCATCTATCAAAGTCCAGGTTTGAGTTGTCTCTCGGTAGCTAACACAGCCTTGGCTTGGGAATCCTGACATAGTGCTCCTCGTGCAGCAGTGGGTCGTTATGGGGACAATTTGACCTCCGCAAGTCGGAGTTCAGGGGTTTTGGGATGGTGGTGTGCCTCAGGATTTGCACAGTCTGCAATAGCTTTCACATCTGCTGGGCAGAGCGTGGCTTTAGCAGGGAGATACCACCCCTGGCAGCAGTTGCTGTCCCAGGGTACCTGCCACCTCTGCCGTTGTCCCGGCTGGCATCTGCTGCTGATGACAGCTGCGTTCACTCCATGCTTAGCAAAAAGATCCCTTCCTCTGAAAGAGTGCAGCCCAACACCAGGGCTTGGGCTTGGGTATGTAAAAATAAAGTTTGCTTATTTTTGTTTGGTAACATCAAGTAGTGAAGAGTTTGGTAGCATCAAGTACTTCAGTAAGGGAGCCAGTTTTGTTTAGTAACATATCTTCTGCCTCCTGCTCCTTTGTTCTCTTGCCTCACGCCTTTGTTGCCCCTTTAATATCTGAAACAGAGCCAGCATTTTTCATATGACCAGAGCTCTTCAGATGGCATCCCTGGGAGCAGGACTGCCAAAGCTGGCATGGCCACGCGTGTTCTGCTTGGGACATATTGTTCTTGGAGCTGCTCTGGCCCCGAGCTGGCAGCTGGACAAAGTGGTGTGTTAGACCCTTGTAAGAAACTTCTAAATTGCCGGTTGGAGCACTCTGAGCTACTGTGCTGTGTTTTTTCCTGGGTAAACTTGGAAAACAGAGGGTGGAGAATTAGAAGTCTGTTCTTGCAAGTAAAACCTTGCGTATTTTAACTCCTTAAATGCTGCATGGAGAGTGGCCACCCTGTGGTCGCCTTTTCTGATGCCAAGTTAGCTCTCAGGCTTTAACTCATTTATGCACACCTACTCTCCTTCCCTTAGTGACCTACAGGTCCTCTGCAAATCCTGTACAACTATTGTGTATTTTTTTAATCCCTCAGTTACAGGGAAAAGTTTTCAAGAGTACAATTTTATTTTAACTTTTCCTATTAAAAATGATGCTGAACAACTATGTCTAACTGGCAGGTTATGAAAAAACCCTTGGTGTCATGGACTTCCAGGCAGTCTTTGAAAGCAGTGATTCAAAGATGCTATCTGCTGGAGACACCTGAACAGGCTCAATGGTTTTATTTCTTGTCCTGTTTTTTTTTCCTCTGGAGTAATCTAGACATCTAGTAACCTCACAACTGCTTCTCTAGTCGCTGCTTCCTAAGTGACTGGATGTGTACTGCTGGTCTAAATAGCTGGGGATGGTAACTTCTGCTGAGGAATTATGGCACTGCTATGGTTGTCCATTCAATAATGCCTCAAATCCCCTGCCAAAGCCAAGGACACTATTGTGCTAGGCACAGTTTACTTCAATAATTATTGAAGTAAATTGACAGATCCAGCCCTGCACTTGCAATGTAGACAAAAGGGAGGAGGATTATTGGTAACACTCAGCCATTAATAGCCAGATGTAGTACTCTTAAGTATTAAAAAAGGGAAATGCTGAATGGGACACAAGGGCTTCTCTCAAGCTGCGGTCTCCCGCACAACTTTTGCGTTGGCTCAAGGCAAAAGTGGCCAGAATGGCAGGCAAACTCAGTGTAAGAGGGTGCCAAGCTCTCCAAAATGGGTCCAGGAAGAGTTTTTTTTTAAAAATTAGACCCTTGTTTAGGTGTCAAAACAGAAACTGAGCAACTAAATATTACATACTTGTGAGTGCTTGAGCACTGGAAAACTATTTCTGGGCTCTGGGAACTGTAATTCCAGATAGAGAGGAGGCAGCTCCATCTGGCTCAGAAGAATTACTTGGAGTTGTTGCTTTTTTCCTCCTTTTAATCTGTACCATGTTTGTGTTTGCCAGATAAAAATTATTTCTGGAATTGCAGAATACAGAGTATCGGAAGCAATATTTGTATGGTACAATCAGACACTGAGTTGTCAAAGGCCAAAATCTCAGCATTTTGTTCCTATTCACAAGTTCAGCCTTGAGAAGAGAAAAGCCGTGTTGTTTGGGATGCCATGTGCAATTTTACTTGTGTTTGTTATACTTGGTAGCCGAGAACAATGTTCCTCCAACCAACAGCAAATGCTGAATATATTAGAAAAGCGGGGAAAGAGATGTATAAATGCTCAATTGTTCTAAATACGTAGGCTGGAGAAGTATGGTTGGAATTAGGGTCGTGACTCTCAGACCAACATAATGCAAGTCACAAATGTTACTTTGCATTCCACTGGTTAAGCAAGCTCGGACTGAGGAAACTCTGCCCGTATTTTTTTTTTAAGGAGATAGATGACTGCAACCAAAAAGATCTACGGCAGGACTCAGCAGGTGTCAACGGTCTTTCTGCTGAGCAACCCGAAAAGGCAGAGGTAAAACAAGACACTCCCCAACCTGTTGCTGCTGTAGACAACTCCGTCATGAGTTTTCTTAAAACACTGGTAAGTTTTTTGCCTTGCTTTTTCATCTCTAGGCTATGCTTTAAAATGCTTATAAAAATCCCACATGGACGTGTCAAACTAAATGTAACAAGTTTGCTGTCATGAGCACTGAGAAGTAATGGAGCCAAAGGGATGCCTTAGAGAACGACTCGAGAGTGATGGATAGATGTGTTAGGTACAGTGCAGTTAAGATCAAATAATGATAATCTGGAAATATCCTCTTCTGCACACATACTTGTAGACCTGGAGGTATTTAGCTGTCTTAAAGTTTTATCATGCAGAAAATCCTTATTTTGTAATGTCTCAAAGTTCATTTTTAGGTATTAATTGGATGAATAATATATCTTTGGTCTAGATATTTTTCATTTTAGCCATTGACTTTAAGTTCTTCTTGAGAAACATTTCTATTATAATTTCTTCCACATGGAGAGAAAGCAATATTTGTACTCTTTTCACCTTTGTGCTAGAAAAAAAAATGCTGGTTTCAAATATATGATCTTTCAGATCTTCTGAAAGACTGAGTTTGGTGTGACTTTGTTTTTTCTCAAATATATTTAAGGTCTCCCCAAGCAAAGCTGAAGCCAAAAGTGATTCCGAAGACAAGGTAGGTAGATTCCTTATTCTGTCGCTAGTCACTAGATGTTTTTGACACAGGTATTTGCTCTTTATTATGTTGCTTTTTTCCCAATTGATATTACCATTTGAAGCAATTAAAAGTATTTTCCCCTGTATAAATTTGGAAGGAAGAAGTGCATAAACAGTGCAATTCTTAATATATGTTCCAATCAAGATCTGAACTGTAGCATTTTCTGTAAGGTTGATGATGATCTGGTAACACTTTTGGTTGTTATTCTGATTTGTCCCAGACCTGAAACTATAGGTCCCAGCATTGAAATGTTCCTGAGTCCACAGAAAACCCCATTTGCTCACAGAGCTGTGCAAAGTTGCTGGTTTTTCACTGCCAGTTGGGTGGATGTTTGTCTCCTTTATCTTTCTTCACGCTGCTGGAGCTGCCACGTCCTGGTGGGGAGGAGACAGAAGGCTCCCCTGCCTCTGGAGCTCTGTGGGCAGGAGCCTGCTCCCCTCCTCCTGCCCTGCGGTGCCCCCACAGCTGCCGCTGGGTCCTGCCTCGGGGGGTGCAGGAGGACGGGCAGGGACCAGCTTCCCACTGAAATCAGTAAAAAGCAGAAGGAGATCCAATGTTTCCTCTCTGGGACTCTGCTGGCTGAAGCACCCCTGCACGGGGTGCTGGGAGGCTTGTCCTTCCCTGGCTGCTCAGGATGCTTCCCATCACACGCAGAGATGAGGATCAGGTTTTTAAGTGGGGTGAATTGAATGCTCAGGCTGCTGTAAAGCATCACGCCAGGCTGAGTGCAAGTGTACGTGTTCCCCTGGAGCTGAAATCCCGGTTGGCTGGGCAGGTACAGAACCAGTCTGAGAAACTCTCCGTGTAATGGGCTGATGTGGACCCTTTCCTGTTAACAAACCATTTGTTCTCAGCTTCCCCTGGCAAGAGAACTTGATTTTAGTATCCATGTGCAGAGATGGTCCTTTATACATGAATTTATAAAATTTCATTATTATGTCTCTTATTTGTTACTAGAGATATTGAAAACATCAGATTGATCCAATGTATTTGCCAAACTTAAAAAAAAAAAAATAAAACGCCACTGGGGGAAAAATTTAAACTGTAAAAACTTGATGTTGAAAACATAATATTTTAAAATGGAAAAATGTAAAGGTTCAAAAACTTCTCCTTTTCCCTTCTTTCCTGTTAAGTTGGTACCAGCGCTTACAATAATTTCAAAAGAAGGGGAGCTGAAATTATTTTTTTAAGCTGCCTTCTATCTTCTGGTGTTTCAGTGGACTACAGGAATATCACTGTCTGAATAACTGGGAACTTCCAGATTAAATGTCCTTACACATCATTATGACTATAATAACTAAAGCTTTTCTTGTGGTGCCTGTGATAAAATGTAATGCATACAGAGTAAAAATCTAAAAAAAAAAAAAAAAATATCTTTCCATGCAGCTATTAGATAACCAAAATGCCTATTGGCATCAACATTTTTGTTTTCACCCCTTTTTTAAATTCCTTTTGTCCAATTCCATTTTTATATAGCTGGGTACTAAAATGGTGAAGTCAGTCTTTCTAGAAAGCTTGATGAGTTCCTGGGGGATACACTGATTATAGCTCAGCAATTCTGGAAATTGTCAATCAGGGTTGAGGTCTACGACACCCAGAGAAGGCAGCTATCAAATCACACTGTTTCAGTGAGACTTGTAGCGCTTTCAACAGCTCCTGAAAAATCCAGTTGTTCAGTCCTGTTTGCATACCTTACTTTATCGAACACGCCCATGTGCTTCTTCAGCAGGTGACTGGTGCAGGCAAACTGTAATTTGGAAACAAATATGCTGTTTGGGTTTGGTTTGCTATCACACCTGCCAGGGTAAACAAATCCAGATGACTAGCAGGATACGTGAACTCATTATACTGAGGTCAAATGGGACTTGGTTTTTTTTTTTATGAAGAATTCCTTTATCTTCACTAGTGTTTTCGTGATACAAGGAATGACATTTTCACCATATTAAAGGAAAATTATGTTAAAAAGGTTAACTTGGCAATTGCCATATAGACAAGCTGCAGATATAGAGAATTAACTAATGGCCGTTTTTGCCCTGAGAAATCACTTGTGCCTTAGTGGTAAAGATGTTTTCTGACGTGAGGCGTTCCCCTTTGCGCAGCCGGAGCCTCTCCCGAGTGCCGTGGGGCTTTCATGCAGCTTGGCTGGCACAGGGGCCCCTGTGTCTCCAACTCCTGGTCGCACTCTTATTTTGGCTGCTCATGCACCTCCTTTGCAGGGAGGAGCTGGGTTTCATCACACAAGGGCTGGTATGTTCCCAGTGTCTCTCAGCAGTGCTGTCCTGTGGCTGAGAGGACAGACAAGCTTTCTCATAAATCCGAGAAACGGCTGCAGCCCACTTCATCTTCACGCAGCAACGCGCGGCAGCGTACTCCCTCCCACTGATGGGCAGAGGTGTGTGGCATCAGTGAAGCTGAACTGGGTGTTTCTGTAGCAATATGCTGTTGTCAGCGATGCCTCTGGCTCTCTTCAGCTGGCTGAAGACGTGTATGCTTTCAGCAGCCCGGGCACACCCTTAATGGCTGTCATTTCATCTGTGTAAACGCAAGAGTTTAATGCAGGTTGAATCATACTTCCTTAGATTAATTGATCCTTTGCAAGTTTATACTAACCAACACGGCGTTCGGATCAGATCTGCCGCGGATCATGTGTGACCCTTCTGTAGCAGGTCCTGACTCGTTCCTGCATCACCACATGTTTGGGAATACTGGGAATGGTACAGAGTATGGGGAAAACGGCCAATTTTGATGGCACTGGCCACAGCCTCTTCAAAGTACAAAGCACTTTGTAGGAAGCGTGTAATTACACTGGATTAAACAATCTTGAGACCACAATCTCAACCCAACGTGCCCATACGTGTTCCTTCGTATTGTCTGGACCTTTCCTCCTACCCTATTAGTTGTGGTCAACCACAGCGCTTTGTACTTCACATTGTAAATACTGTAGGCTGATTGTTTCTTTGGTGTTTGGGTCTCTTTGTGTTTCCACAGTTCCTGGAAAATTTTGTCAGCTCACTTTGAAGCCTTTTACTAAGTTGGAAGCTTTTATTTTTGTCTTGTTCAAGCATAAAAGAAAAAAAGACTGAAGCTTGTAAAGGAACAAGCTAATTACCCAGAGGGTGAACACTTGAGTCATTCTTCATTGAAAAATGACTTTAAAAATTTGTATTTCTTCACTATATATTGGCCTGATTCTTAATTAAATCAGGAACTAAATTGCATAAGGGAGATCAGAATGAAGTCCAGGACGCTAGCAAGTAGTAACTGAAAGAAATGCTACATCCTCCTTTGTACTAGGTAATCAAGGGCATCTTACTGCTTTAAAACCTGACACTGAAGTGTGAGGAATGCTGTTTGTGATTATTCATGTGTTATGGGCACATGTACGGTGCAGCTACCATAGAACAGAGTCTTGCATTAACTTGTTTGTATGTTGGAGATCAATTGAGCAACCTTGGAAACTTGTGGGTTTTTGTCTCTTTTCTTTTTTTTTTTTGTTATTGAAAAGGTGAGGAAGGAAAAAAAAGCTCTATTGTTCATAACATGAAAAAATCCAGAGGTTTGTGTTGAAGATTGCTGGGAGGGTGAGGGGGGAGGCAAAAACAGTGACTGGAGTGAAGTTTTGAGGAGGTACTTGAATTATTATTAAAAAAAAAAAAAATTCCAATGCTGTGAAAATGTTAAATGGAACATTTTAGCAAATGTTACTCACGTTTTTCCAAGACTTGTAGAAAAGTCATGTATTTGAATAGGCCTACCTCTACCCTGTGCAGGATAACTTAGTCTGCACTGAGCTGCCGGCAGTCTGCTACCACTTTTTAAAAATAGCCCGATACTGCATTTTTCCCATATAGACACTTATCAATGTCTCTTTATATCATAGCCCTTCCTAGAGACTTTTCAATGCACTGCCTGGTTTTTTAGAGATCCAGTGTCAACATCAGTGGGTGATGATTCCCCAAACAAGTGCCTCCTGCAGATATTTAGACTGGAATGAAAAGGAAGCAGTGCTCATTCAACACTTTTAGTATCACTCTATCATTCTTCTTTTTCTGACACTTTCATTTCTAACTAATTTCTTGAACATTAGTGCAAACTTGAAATATTTTATGTAGCATATATCATGAATATTCATACTACCTTTTTCCTAAATAATATATTACACAAAACATTTTGAAGTCCCTGTAATACTGCAATAAAAATTCAGGTATTTTCAAAGTTTTATACATATGCCAATTTTAAACTTATAAATTCCAAATTCAGTTGATTACTCATTAATATAAACAGAAGAATCTCAGTCTTTGGGGATTTGGGTCTCAATTAATGGGAGAAATTGTGGTTTAATTTTGAGTCAATGGGATTGCCCTAGCTTTTATATTTATTTCACTACTCATGTGAAAGAAAGTCTAAGGAGAACTTGAGTAATTAGAAGAAAACAATTTGGTGCCCAGGGCAAAAAGGAAATGTTTGTTTTTAATACTACATTGAATGTTTTTAATGAACTAAATAAGAACTTTGCAATAAGTACTCAACTTCAAATGCTGTTACAAAAGGGATCGAAAGCGGAAAAAGGCCATGGTGGGCAACCTGCTCCGAAGACAGCGGCAGAATCCCACACTAAAGGAGCCAAGAAGAAGAAGGCAGAGAGTCCCAAGCTAGGACACAGTACATTTAGTAAACTCTTTAGGCATAAGGTCTGTATGAAACCCCAGCTCAAGCAGAACCCTGAGCAGTAACAGATGGCTCCTCTCACAGAGTGGAGTTATTTAATTGGGAACTGAAATCAGCATCTGGCCAGCTGTGCAGTGCTCTGAAAACTCCCGGCATGAGCATTTCTGTGCCATGCGTTACAAAAACAATCTTCATGTGCAACTTTTCACTCATTATCCCATCTGTGAATTCAGGATTCTGAAACAATTCCTCTAATCTTCCCCACTATGTGCTTCCCAGTGACGCTTACTAACGCTAACTAAACTTCCGTTGCCACTTAAAATAAAAATAAAAGAAAAGATACTGACAAATAATAAATTATGTAGATATGACCAGTGCCTGCAATTGTAGGACAGGTTTAAGAGCTCAGTCCAACTACAGTTAAGGCTTTATGATCCACATACATTTAATATGCACTGCCACGTGGTTAAAACTGGTGATTCGGTGAACTGGGGCATCTGATGTGGCACAGAGAAGGCTGGAACACAATTTTATTCGGAAACAGTTACTTTGCACTCTAAACAAGAAAAGTCATTTTTTGACTGAATTCTAAGTTTAGTTTGGATGGAAAAAGTTTGGTTTTCAAGGATACTTTAAAGTTGTTCAAAATGCACCCTTTTCATGCAAATGTTTTGGTTTTTTTTTTTAAGAGGATGTTAGCTTTTATCTTTAAAAAAAAAAAAGTCACCAAAAACTTTTCTTAGGCTTTGGTCTCAAGGTCCATATCCATACTTGAGCACTTCTGCATTCCCTGAAGAAGATAATCTGCCATGATGTTCTGTGTTGGGGAAATGGAGAATTGTAGCTTTTTAGCCCAAAGAATGTAGAAGCAGGGACCCTTCCACTGGAGGAGGAAAGTAATTAAAATTTAATACTCACTCAAAACACCCACATGGAATTTCTGGTGTAGGGGGCTTTATAATCAAGGGCACAAGGCAAAGGGAGTTCTTTAAAATATCTTTAAAACAAAAATGTTCTTTCCACTGTCTCATTGTTGAGATAAAAATGTCACCTGCATGTTACTGAAGGAATAATAATCTTCCTAATGGTTTTAAGTCTACAGTTCTTGCCAACAGCTTAAAGCTAAGATCTCATCTTGCGTTTACTACATGGATATCTAATACTTTCAATATTTAATACAATTCAAATGTAAATTACTAGTTCATAATGAATTAGGCCTTCCTGGTAACAAACATACCAGCTAGCGTTTGTTAAGGTGCTATGTCTCTTCCACAATAGTTGAGAATCTCACAATGAGTTGTTGGGAGAGATTATTGGTTTTCTTTAGGCTATTTGATAGAATTTTAAATACGCTGTCTGCAATGAAAGCAGTTATGTTGAAGGAACACAACAGCGCTAAATTTTTACAGTAATAATAAAATTTGTCTTATAAAATGCCATTACTTTTTAAATAGTTTTTTTCTTGTTTAAGTTTATTTTCACAGCTTGCTTTCCACATACAAAATACTGAAGCATTAAGTGGGGTATAATTTATGACACATTAAGAATCAAAAAAGATGGATTTAAATGGTGCCAACAGTTTGCTTGTAAGGCTGATTGAACATGGAAGTTCAAATCAGAGCACTGATGTGACAGGCAAGCCCTGAAGTTATTACCTCTAGTAAAAAAAAAAAAAAAAGTTCTGTTTTTCTTTTCATTTGAAATGCCTTAGCATGATGTGTCAACTAGATGAATAGGTAATAGATTCCTTTATTTGAAATTATCACTTTAATATATGTTGTCATATTCAATTTTAAGCACTCCACTCTCTCCTCCGAAAGTTCTGTCTCTGCAAAAGTCTTTCAAAACTCACTTCTCAGTACCTCAGTTAAGAAAATATTTACCATTATGTTAACAAACATTGTTTTTCGGTGTCCTATGTTTACATAAATACTAACTTTAAAGTAACTTGTGAATGTTATTTACAAACAGCAATGTCCATCCTAATATAAACCCGAAACATAAGCTGATGGAATGGGATTTGGCCATTTGACCTCAAACGCTAAGTTTGGATGGCATTTGACAGCTGAGTCCCTCTCAGCTCTTTTATTCCCATGCATGTGTATTTGCCTTGCATTGCATGCCAGTTTTGTAGTATAACTGTATGTATCTAGTTTTTACCTGGAAGGGTTAATCACTTATTTTCAGCATTAGTACCGAAGCCAGCTCACGGCGTTACGCTACTATTCGCCACTTGCTCTGGATCTTGCTCATTAGAGCTAACCACAACCAGAGGTTCTTGGCTCTTGCAAAATAACTATCACCTATTCTTTCAAGAAATCTGCAAATGTGTGGCAGGCTGCCTACACCCGGGGGTGCTGGGTTCACATTTACTGAAGTTTGTGGCTTGTTGTTCCTCTTTTTGTATAGCTTGGATATTCATCTTCAGTGCAAACTATGCTGGATGTTATGGTCAATAGATACTGACATAGACCACTGGCCAGAAAGGAGTTTAACAAACTGGATCCCTCCTGGCTTCCTGTATTTAGAAGAAACCAGGAGATCATGACTGTGAATGATTTTTTTTACAAAAAAAAAAGTAAATCCCACCTAATGCACAAAAGTGTGGGTGGATGGAATAAACCTAAGTCGCAACTCCTGCTTCTGAGTTATAAAGCCACTGTGGTTCTGTGCCCTTTGTTTCCAGTCAGTCATCTGCCTACGTTATTAACCCAGAAAGCAAAGATTTGAAGGTGCCATTAGCTGGTCCCTGACTAACACCCAGTTCCCCCTGCGGAAAGACGCAGCTCTGGCTTGTACCTGTGCACTGAAAGCTGCAGCAAAGACCCAGCTCAGAAGAAAATCTCTGCTAATGTCTTAAAACGCTGTGTAATGTCTCACCTGAAGAAGTCGGGAATGCATATGCAAACGCACGTATTTTGAAAGAACGAGTTGAGGGCTGAAAGCACAGCAGCGTGAGTGCAAAGCAATTCAACACAAGGCTGCTGCAGGTAGAAGGACGGGAGCTGGCAGTCCCTTCAGGCAGCCTCGCCTCTGCCAGAGATCGGTTTCCATGGTTGCAGGAGCCAAGGCTTTCATAAACATTCACTAAAAATAAAATAATTTGTGACACAGACAATTCCTGAACTGTGTAACTGTGAGCACTGACATTGCCAGAGACAGACTTGTCTTTGTGTTTTGTTTCCCTTCAGGCTGCAAAAGAGACCCAACAGACAACTAACACCAAAGTGAGTAGGATGATTCAAGTTATCTGTATGAATAATGCAGTCAAAGGGTAATTATTCTCACTGTTATTTTCAGTCTCAAAGACACTTTTAATTTCTTAATCAACTAATCATCCCTGTTATGAAGGGCGGGTTGCTATGTAATTTGCTTCCTCTGTTCAAGACATTACTTCATTTGCAAGGACAGGGCAAAGCAGCTCATGGGCTGCACCTTGTTGCCTGCTGTGTCCCAGGCAATGGCGGTGCACCGCACGCTTACCTCTTCTATCAGGTGATGCTGCTGTGAGGATCTTGTCCTTCACATGTGTCCATGTTTCTTTCTAGAGCACTGAACAGCAGCCCGTTACCTCTGTAAAATCAGACAAAAATGTCCCTTCCTCTCAAGAGCCGCAGACAACCAAGCAGAATATAAAAGCCCCCGAGCCTGCACCCCAACAGCAGGCAGCGGCCGCTGAAGCCCCCAAAGAGGTGACGAAGGAGAAAGCATCATCCACTCCCATGCCACTGAGCAAGCTCTTTTGGAAAAAGGTATGTCTGGATTTTGGAGATGGTCCTTCCCATAGCTCCATCTTCACACAGCGTCTAGCCTTACTGCTAAGCACACAGTTACAGTAAAGCAGTCAAATCTGCGAAGCTGAGCATGTCCCACACGCTAAATGCATGTAGGGCGTAAGTGATACAGGTCATTACAAACACGTATGTGAGCTTTGGGCAGTCACATATGCACATGGCTCATAATGGTAGTTAGACTCCTGCAGAAGAATCGTATATAATTGTAGTCTTTTAAACTTGTCGGTACTATTTTTGAATGATATTATGGAAGAAGGAATATTATTCTGTTCAACATCCTTGTTAAAAATGATACATAGAATATAGTATTGCTTACCAAATTATATCACTAATAGAGATATGGCTGTAAAAACACATTTATTTTTTTATGAGACCTGTTTGATTTAGTTCTAAATGTCTGAAAATCTGGAATTGGGTGTGTTTGTTCTTATTCAACAGAAAAAGTTTCATATCAGAGTGGATCAGTTTTTAGGTTTGGGGATTGAGGTCGATTGCTTGGGAAAACATATTTTTCCTCAGGTTAAATAACAATTTTAACCAAAATTAGAACTAACTTTGAAAACCTGCTTCCTGTTTCCATGATCCTCAGTGGTTTATAAGCTGAAGGCTTATTCTTTTCTCATTTAATTTAAGAGAAGAGCTGTATTAAACTTCACTGAATTACTGTATGTTGGATAACTGCTTTCCTGGGCTTCTGTTCAAGTTCAAATCCCAGAAATGAAATGCTTCCAAGCACACAGATGCTGACTGAGTAGCTAGCCCTGCAGCTTCTTTAGCTGTATTTTCCCTACTGGGCAGTGATACTGGAGATACAGTTTGGTTATGTTACTTACATTAAAAAAAACCAAAGGTGTTCAGATGTTTACAGAGTAAATATGCTTCAAAATAGCCTAAGCTTGAAACATTTGTTACTTGGGACTTGATTCCTTGTGGAACTGGGTGAATCAGGTACCTAGAATAAGAGCAAAGTTGTGAAGAAGAGGGAGAAGGTTTTTTTACATAGTTGTTATTGCTACGGAAACCTCCTCCTCTGAGTAGTCTGGCTTATTTGAAAACAGAGATGGGAAGCAGGATGTGTGCTGAATGTCAGGGCAAAATAAGAAAAAGAGAGGCCTTCTGGCAGATGGTTGTATGCAGTTTCAGAGTAAAACAGAGTAATAAATCTGGTCTGAAGTTCAGTATTTTCATAATGAAGTAACAAAGCATTTTGTGTATTTGAGAAAGAAAGAAAAAGCATGTAAGAAGGGAAAGTTTTCTTGCAGAAAAATAGTGAAAAATCACCCCTGGAGGGGAGTGACTGGTGACAATGCTTGGTTTAAAAAATATATATATATATATATTACTCTGATAAGGTTTTGGTAAGATTTAAAAATCTTGTTTTGAAAGATTAACCCAAACTAATGTAGCTATGGCCATTTACTGCTCTGTATAACGTAGGTTCTGCCCACAGCGAACACCAGCTCCCCATGTCATATCACAGCTAAGCTAAACTAGCTCTAGGTAACTGCCCTCCGTCTTTTAACCTTACAGCCATCTTCACGTGAAGTTCTGGGATCTCAGACATCTCAAGGGTATAAACCTTGTACCAAAATTCTGTCTTTCACTCCTGTTTGTTCAAAATGCTGGGTTTAATTTACCCTACATCATCATTAAAATAAAGCTGCTTGCATGAGTGAATGGGAAGTATAGTGAACTCTACAACTCTGAGGAGGTTTTGGTTGCTACTAAAAATATCAGGGGTTAGGTAAATCATTTACTCAAATGTGCTGAACAACAACAGTACATGAAGTCTGACTTTTAACTTTGTAAAATGAGGCCATTTCTGCTTAGTTAGAACTTCTTGGGTCTGGAATCGTCCCAAAACCAAATGTTTTTGCAAGTTTTCTGGAGTAAATTTCTGCAGTAGAGAACTAAATTCGGTCCTATAGATATTAAAAAAAAAAAAATCTGCCTGCTTGAATGTGGAATCCTTACCTATAAAAGGCTGAGGCTGCTCTACTGGATTTTCTTGACAGAGAATAATGTATTTCCTTTGATGAAAGACCTTGGTGACCCAGTCAGCTTGAAGCTGGGAAAAAAAAAAGAGGATAGATGTTAAAAAAAAAGTCCTTAGACTACAGGTTAGCCTCAAACTCAGCTTGGTTTGAGGATTCTGTCTTTCTTTTTTTTTTTTTTTTTTCTTTTTCCTTTCCTGTAGTGATTTTATCTTTCTTTCTGGCAGCCTTAATGTACTGCCCTTTTGCTAGGATACAGAATCGAAGCTAGCAACTGTTCCAAATAGGAACACTAACATATAATTGTCATGTGTAGTTCTTACTTTTGAACTAGCAAATAGCAACCACAACACTCAATAGATCCGGGATTCAGATCCAACTTCTCTCTTTCCAGGCAGTCTCTCAAATATCTATCTTCTGATGAGCTTTCACTTCAAAGTAAAGCTAATGAAGTGCCTGTCAACACATTGCAGTTAATGCTGCTGCTCTGACTACAGACGAATAAATATGTAAAAGAAATAAAATCTGTATTCAACTCCTCAGAATGAAACCACTTCAACTGTATTTGCCCCCTTTCCTGATCAGTCTGCACAAGAATTTTCATAGCTGTTACTCCAATGTTTGTCATGCAAGCATTTTTTTCAAAGACTAAGGAATATTAATAGAAAATTACAGTTAGTAATTTCACATATTTGTGTTGGAAACCTGGTTTTCAAGACCTTGTAGATATCTGATCAGGGCAGAGAAACACGACGCTTCGTTTCTATCTGATCAAAGCATGTCAGTAAGTGATGGAGGAAAGTGATTGAGGGAGGATTCTTTACACTGCTCTGTGAATTACCTTTAAAAGCGGACATGTTTTTTTAAAAAATAGAGTTTTAAGCTGCTGCAATTCTGTTGCCTTACAACGCAGAAAAATCATGCCCTTTTTACTGAGAGGTATTTGTGCACTGATAATACAAACAGCAAACCGGTTAGCTATTAAGGGAAGCAGAAAAACACCTTTTATTGCTGAGCCTGCAACCATACTCTACCATAGGAAAGCTAAGGTAAATATTTGGGTGGAGTGTGCAAGACAAATGTTAAAGTTACCCAGGACTTATCAAGTTCCTGTATATTCCACAATGGAAGCAGGTAAACTGCCCCCAGCCTGGAATATGCCACCTACCAGCAAGCAGAGAAGGAGATTCTGGCTATTTTTGATGGGTAAATGAATGAAGAATCTTGGAAAAGAATTCCCCCTGGTTAAGGGAGAGAGGACAATAAGCAATGGGCTTCTGGGGGCCGATTCACAACCTGACTGCAGGCACAGCAGCTGTCCTGGCAGCAGGGAGGGGCCTTAACCTCAGAGAAGAAATCCAAGAGAACTTGTGAGTCAGAACCACGCTTCTGGGCTGTTTACAGATCAGTGTGGTTTCAACCATGAGCAGACTTGTTAATGCTAACTGGTGAACAGTCTGAGCTGCGGTGGCTCGGGATCTGCTGAGTGGCACCTTCAGGCTGCAGGTCACCGGGGGCTTCGGGGTGGAGGTCTGAGGGCACGCTGATGGCTAAAGCTGAGCCGCCTTAGGTGCAGCAACCTCTGTCGTCGTTGCCTTGGCAAAGGAGGGCAGCAAGGTGGGTTACGGTCTCTCGAACCCTCTCTGCTTCCTGCCTGGGAGTCTGTGAGTGGCAGGAACAGATCTCAAGCATGACTGCTCTTTTAAGTGGAAATTTCTTGAGCAAAAGGTCATCTCTCATCTATGTTGTTAAGATAAGAGAAAAGTTGCTTCATAAAGAAGGTATGACCCAGGAAAAACAGAGGAACTGCTCCCAGAGTCTAATGAAATGCAGTGGAGAGTGCCACTTTAGACTCCAGCACAAGATCAAAGCAGGATAAAGCATTTACCTCAATTTTGAGGAAAGATGTAGCAAGCAAAAGGAAAAAGCCCATCAAAGTTATCCCTGTCACAAAATAAGTTACACACTCATAAGGCAACAATTTGCATGTGCAGGAACCTAGATAATAAAATGGTGTATTAATAGTTCTCCAAAACAATAGGAGAGTTTGTGAGAACCAGAAACAAGACTCGAAGGGAAGAGACCAACTTTCTACCATAACTGTGTTAAGCAAACTTATTACTAGAAGAAAATTAGGTACACTATCATTTAAGAGATGGGAGAATGCTTCCAAACACAGTGAAACAGAGAGCCTAGGAAAATCCTCGTCTTTACTAGTTGTGTTTTATAAATTAAAATATTATTTTGAAAAAGAAAATAAAAGTAGTTCTGTAAAAGGAAGAACAAGGGATGGTACTCATCTTCAAACAAATATATCTTGAAAAGTTTTCTGAGCCTGGCAGAGTGCCTTTGAAAAAAAAAAAAAGAAAATAACCCAATAGCACTTCTGTCTCTGTAATGCATAAGAGCAGTAGCGGCTGACTTAGGCTGAATTTATTACAATTTGTTTCTAAAGAAGCTGAAGGCAGAATTTGGACTCGTGAATCCAGCAGCCTCAGTTGATGCAATTTATAAGTATAAGGTGATAATTTACATTTATGAGAACACTTATGCATTAAAGACTCATAAAACTGATAGAGCTAGGCTGTTTACAGATTATTATAGAAAAACTGCAGTTTCCTCCTAAAACTAGTCACAAAACTTGATATATATTTTTTTGTTTGTTTTTCTCCCAGGTGAAGTAAAGAAACTAAGCCCATTGCTCTAGAGAACAGTTTAGCTTTATGTAACATCATTCAAAGTTTATTGACTTCATCTTTGTCAGGCTCTTTCTATTATACTTTCAGTTCCTGCCAGAAACACCTTGGCGATCCTCTTGAATGCACAAATGGAAACTTTTCTTCTAGTTTCCTAGGGGAAACAGGAACAAAATTTACAAACTGTTCTCAAAAGTACATCAGAAAACCTTCTTAGCTGGAAGGGGTTTTCCCCTCTACTGAAAGACCATGCACCAGCCCTCTCTGCATCTCTGAAGTACACAATATACCACGGTCACGTGTCGTCAGTCTCCAAGAATGTGCCACCTTGGTCAGTCTTATTTGAGATGATTTTGTGATGTCTCTAGAGCTTCCGTTTGTTGCAGCATATCTGAATACTCTGATTTGATTGCATGGAAGTTGTGGAATCTCCAGCCCTGCAAATACTGGAAGCTCAACCTGATAAGTTTCTCAGCAACTTGATGCAACTCCTGCTTTGAGCAGGAGTTTAGCCTAGGCCTCCAGAGATATCTTTGAGATCATAAAAGAAAATCATCCTTGGTTAATTCAGTCTTACAGAGGGAGATGGGTATACAAAAATGATTCCTGGAAATAATTACAATAAAATTATCTTTTTTTTTTTTTTAATAGCAAGCCTAAGATCTCAAACAAGATAACCTGTAGCTTCTGCAACAACTTTGATATGCCTAAAAGGGTACCAAATTTAAGTAACTGCATAGGTACATTGGATAGCTAAGTTAAAAAAAAAAAAAATTTGATATACTAAAACAGAAATTAAACTTTCCTAGAGCCTCCTATGAAATCCATCAAGAAATGTACAAAAAGTACTGATTACTTTAAACAAATCAATCTCTCTGAATAGCTGATGGCCGTTTAGCTCTTTTCTTTATTTAAACAGACAGTGCTTTTCAGAGTTTAGCATTTCGCTCCAGGATGCATTTGTTATCAGTAGCGACACCAGCGCCACTGCACAGACAGAGCTTGAGAGACAAAACTCATTTGGGTTGCAGCTGTAACAGCGCAGCAGTAATACGATCCCAAACTGTAATCTTTGAATGATGAGCTCCCAGAAGCCAGGCTGCTGCTTTATTGAGCCACTGTTTCAACTCCTGCAATGAATGATTTCATTCAAGCAAGTAGATGGTGAATTGATTATATGTATGGGTGAATAGGCAGAAATATAGATTAAAATTATTATAGATTGATTATCTCCAAAATGTTCATAAATATAAATTAAATCTACAGTTCTGTGGGGAAGTGGGCTGCGCTGCAGTCATCTCAGGCAGCAGGGGACAGGGAATATTTATTCCCTCATCATTCTTCTCCCCTCCACCCCGCCCCCAAAATGTTTGTTTCTTCCACAAAAGAGGAGTAAAGAACAAAGCAAGATCTCTCATGCTGCTGTAGACATTCGTGCTGAGTCCCCATCTTGTATGTGGGATATCCCAACCCAAAAATAATATGATAGAACTAAAAGGCATAATATTGAGAGAAAAATGTATAGGTATATTAAATGGCTTGTGTATTAAGAACTACATAGGTTAGGATTAATTTTTTTTTGGCTCAGAAAGGAAGATGACAGCAGGATACAGAATGACTACTGTAACATAAAAGGTGAATGGGAAAGATCAGTCCCAAAAAAAAAAAAAAAGCAGTAGAGTATCAAATAAAATTATTTGGCAAACAAAATCCAGTACTTTTCCGAAAAGAAAGCATATTTAGCTGTAGAGTTCTTTGCCACAGGATGCTGCTGGATTTCAGAAATTTATATCCACTTAGAAAATGTTTAGCTAAATTTCTGTAGGAAAAATATCCATCAAGGGCTATTAAACTAAAGATACTACATAGGACTCACGGAGTTGAAAACAATTGGAAAAGCATATGTGGGCAGTAGTCCTGTAAGCTGCTGCTGGAGGAGGAAACCATTTTTTACCACTCTGAGTCAGGATATGGGGCTACGGTGAATATTTGCTATTATCTTTTAAATTGTTCTCATGTTCATGTGGCTAAAATTAATGTGGTCAAAATAATTGAGTATGAATTAATGTGAGTTCCTGTAACTACATGTAAAAATTGTGTAGTATCATTCTGAGATGTATTTTCAGCAGTTCTTTCCTATAGTAACCACAGTATACATTTCAGCTGTAACTGTGCTGTATTTTCAAGCAGCAGTATGTGTTGAAATGCCAATACCGATGGTAACTGCTTCCATTTGATTCAGTATTGGAGGCTGAGGCTGCAACATATTCTGCTTTTATAATGTTCTGTACCTTTCAGAATAGGCTGATAAAGGGCTTGCTTCAGGTCAAATTACCTGGTTATTAGCATAATAGCTGCTTTTTATGGCAGAAAGAAAGATACTTCTTCATACAGTTAGTGGGATGGGAATTAATTAGCAGTTCTTGAGGGCACAGAGAATGTTGTTTACCAGGGCAGAGGAGCCAGCTAAGGAAACGCGTGCTCAGCCTCCCGCCCAGCCCCATCTCCACCTCCCACAGCAGAATGTGCCTGCTGCTCATCTCCTCTGCTCCGCAGAGTCCGTGGTTGCCTGTATCACACTGAGCATTCCCAGGATAGCCTTGAGAAAGCTGCAGAATGAGACATGCAGGAGACTTATCAATAAATCTTACAGGGATACCTATTTCAGAGGAATTTACAAACCGCATGCCTCTGGTTGAAGTACTATTGTAATGGAAGGAACTTTCCAGTAACTCACAAAAGCTCAGTGGGACCCTGAATCCTTTGATAAAGGAAACGTTGCTGAGTACCCAGCAGCTTTTCTTGAAGTCAAATGAGGGTCAGCACTATCAAAGAGGGGACTGTGACCCATGGGATGAGGTGAAGTAATGGATGAGCTACTTAACTACCTTGTACCTCAAGCAGTCATTTATATCTTTGCAACTGGGAAGAGGAGCTGGCGTTGTGAATGTGCCCGGCCTGAGAACGCTGTGACTGGGCCATTGCACGTCCGTATTTCACTAAGAAGGGTGCTAAACAGCATTTTAACAATTAGTAATGTCCACAGTGTGTTTTAATCCTATTCCTGCTTTTGTGTGCAAACTCCTGGATGTGATCTTTCTCACTTTTACTGGTTTTACCTGTCATCTACTCAGGGCACATATTACTGTACGTAATTTCTTTTAACCTTTCATTTTAAATTGTAATCAAGGATAAATGATTGTGTTTGGGAACTGGTACTGCAATTCAAGAAAGGCTATTTCTTCAGTTTAAACAAGTGCTTAAAATCCTAGCAGCTTATATATTTTTATTTGAGTTAGGATGAATCAAATTCTGGAGAATTCCTGAGAATTCTTTCATGCCACTGTTGTTCCTGATGTACCAACTCACTGCACTGCAGAAGCACTTTGATTGTAACCTCTTTAAAACAAAACAAAACAAAACAAACTAAAAAAAAAAAACTAAAAAAAAAAAACCCACCTCACTGATTAAGTCTGAATGTTTTTTCTACTTTCTTAATATTTACCAAAAATAACTCCAGAACGCATCGGAAGAAGCAGAGATTGTAAGCCATGAAAAAGCAGATGCCTCTTTAGAAGCGGTGGCTCCTGACAAAGACGAGAGGAAGAGCCCCGAAGTCGCAGAAGTGAAACCTAGAAGAGAGGAAAGTAAAACCCCCAAAGCGAACCTGAGGAAGTTTTTTAAGCTGGTAAGCAAGACACTGTGGTTCAAGAGCTGGGAGCGATGTGTTATTGCGAAGCTGGGGGTGGTAATTCTCGGGGGGAAAAAAAAAAAAATCTTTGGACAATAACTGGCTGCAGGGGTGCGGGTGTGACTGGCCCCGCATCCCCGCGCATTCCGCGTCCTGCATCTCCCTCTCGCGGCCCCTGCGGGAACAGCCCCGCTGAGGTGGCTCGGGGTCAGTTTGGGGGTTTCGGTCCAGCGTTCGCCGTTGCCACCTAGGCAGCCTCCGGCCTCAGGAACCGCTCCTGCTGCGGGGTCCCAGAGCCGCGCAGAAGCCGCCCGCTACCGGCCACGGCGGCAGCAGAGCCGCCCGCCCTGCTGGGACGCGCTGTGCCTGCTGCGGGGAGGCACCTTTTCAGGAGTGGAACTTTTTTGGGGCGGCTTATGCTAGGTTAGCTGAACTACCATGTAATCTAGAAAAACTGGCCAAGGAGAAAATAATCTATGTCTAAAACAAACGCTTCTCTGATTAAAAGTGTATCAAGCCTTGAGGTTTGTATTGCAATTGATCTATTTTGGCAAATGTATATGAAAGAATGCGGGTTTATTTTCAGGCAGCTATGTGGTGCAGGTGTCAGAGCAGCCTACACATTAAAATGTGCAAAACGTAGTTTCTTACAACGTGATGTAATAAATAGCTCAGGTAGTTTGAACGGTCTGCTCTCAGGTACATGCTGGTGTGTACAGCTGTGAACAGTTAGACATTTCTGAGTCAGACCCCAGAAGGTACATGCAACAACCCAAATCCTGATTTATTTTTTATTTCCAAAAGATTGGTGCTTCTTTTATTTTCAGTTATTTGTTAGCCTCAGCACCACCCATGATGGGTGCGTTTACTTTTTGTTCTTCAGAGTTACTTTACTGCATAGCCACTCTGGTGTATCTGAGGATCTAAGCTGAAAGTCTTAATATCAGTGAAGGAGTTTGGCACCCAAAGTGCCTTTAATTCCACATAAGATTTTACGAAATCAGTCAGTTTGGGAAAATCTCAGCCTTATTCCTCAATCCGAGGGGATTTGTGGTCATCCTGCGTATAGGCTTCTCACGATGGCCTGTGTGAGGCGTGCCGAGGGTGACTTAGGAGCAATGCATATCAAGCAGTGATGTCTGTGGCAACCATGACTTCAAATCATGTCACTCTACCAAAAAAAAAAAAAAGTAGCACCGATTAAAAAATAAAGCTATGCTACACACCCTTCTTAGTCACCATGGAAGAAAACACGAGATGTTTTAAAAGTGGTGGATGTAACGCTGCCCTAATCCGAGCAGGGGTGTAATTCAGATTTTGGCCTGGAAAGACAGAACCAGTGTATAGACCGACATCTACCCACACGGGAAACAGAACTGTATTAATTGTGCAACTGGTTTTGCAGCTTCGTGAAACCTTTAGTATTCATCTGCTTTACTTTTGGCTACCCATTTCCAAACAAATCCTGGATTATTTTAACGTATTTATTGTCCTTGAAGTATGTCCTAGGCTGTTTCCTCTGAATAACTTTTGGATTACTGGATCACTGCCATGCTATGTAGCTGCCACACAGCTTTGTGCCAGCTGGTCACCTCTCATTAGGTAGTATTTCTGATTCCTAAGACTAACAGAAGGATTTTAAGCCACTGCTAAACAACTGGCTTCTGTAAAGCTCTTGAGCTAGTGATGAGTGCTGAAAATGCACAAAATGTTTAAGACTCCAAAACTCTGAAATGTTTTAAGTGTTGGCTTCTCCATTTACACCTTCATCTCCCTTCACACAGGCTCAATTTCCTCACGAGGAAAAGGAGGAAAACCTCCAGTGCTGTGGGGCCGAGAGCTGAGATGAGTACTGCAGAGATGTCTAACAGGGCCCTTTTGCTCAGAATAGCTATACTGGCAGACTGCATACTGGAAGGTATAATTTCCACTCAGAAAAGGTCCATATCCACTGTCGTTTTCTCTTGAGGTCTGGCTACTCTACAGTAACAGCCATAAAGTGGAGGAATTCCCGAGCCAGCTTTGCAGTAGCTAGCTCGCATCCTGCTAGCAGCATAATTCTGGCACCATGGAGCTCAGAGCAGAGTAATTTGCACATTTTGGGGGGCTGCCATTTGCAGCCTCCCCAGTCCTCATGCTGATGTCATTAGTCTGCTGTTCATACTAATGCTAGTTAATTTAAAGCTAACTCTGCCACATGAGAGTTTACACTGCAGCTCTGGCCACAGCACATTTGAGGAGCACATAAAGGGCCTGACATCAGACCATCCCCTCATGCTTTTTACCTCCGTGAGGAGCTCAATCCTTAGCACCTCTTACCTGAAACAGTGGGGATAAAATGATGTCTTCATGTGGTTGCATCTGTTCAACTTCTTTCACTTGCAAATCTGGACAAACCTCAGCCAATGCCTAAGTGTACCTTGTGGTGTTCCACCTCCCACAGGTGACACTGGGGCAGGAGGCTCCTGGAGGTGTGGGAAATGCCTTGAAGTGGCATCGGAGCCTGTACAAACCGTGTCATCCATGGGTGCAGGTCACTGACTCATCTGGCAGGACCTCTTAGAGCCCTCTTCCTGCCTTGCTGCAGGTGGAACAGGCCATGAATTCTTGTAAGATAGGATCTTCACAAGCACAGGTACTTGCGGTCTCTGAAACAAGCTGTGCTTGTCGGTGAGAAGGAATGTGGCAGGACTTCTTTGATAAAACCGAGGCTCCTGTTTACTGATACACTTTATTGTTTAGTCTCCATTCTGGCAATAGATGGATTATTGCTCTGGCTGCTGAAAGAGACCGACTTATAATATGATTGTTTACTGGGTTTCTTTTCTGCCTGCAGAAGATGATTCCAAGGTATTCTGATAACATCCACAGTTATGTTACCCAGGTCAGCCACTCAGGTGCTTAAGAAAAGGTCGCTTATCTTCTTCTTAGGACTCAAGACTTGGACTCAGAAATTAAGTTTAATTCTACTTCAGTCTATCCCAAGCCTCAGACAGGCAAGTCAGTTATTCTCCATGTGCCTCAGTTTTGACATATTCTGCTCGGACAGCACAAGCATAGCGTGATAGGAAGTAGACATTTAGATCCATAGCACTACAGTGAACACTGTTGACACAAGGATAGCCACTGAGAGAACTAGAAGTAATTTACTTTGGAAAAGGCAGTGTGTGTCTTGAAGACTGCCTGCTGACTTGCTCAGTACAGATGTCCCTTCTTATTTGTGATTAATTGTTTGCAATTGCAAAGGTCACAAAAGTCACTGCTGTGATTAAAATGGGAGAAGGTTAACTAATGCTATAAAAGCTATTGGGAATTTATAGAAAGATCTAAAGTGTTATTCTAAAGGCTTGTGATTCAATAAGAGATGAAGAAATACCACTGCTCTTTTATCTGACTAAGCCACACCTCCATGAATTTGAAATCCTGTGCTCCCAGTTGAAAGTCGCTCATGCCTCAGTAATCAAAATCAAACAGCTATCTTATCTACAAAGTGGGATACATCAGACCCAATGCAGATGTCTTGATAGAAATGGCTACACCTGACCTAGTCACTCCAGGTCTCCTTTAAAGGCACTGAGTAGAGGGGAGCAGGTCTGAGAGCCCCTTGGGATCTAGGTCATGTCAGATGATGTGAGCCCTGAAAGTTCCTGCTTTTCTCCACAGAATATACACAAATGCAAAGCTAGGTAAGATAAGTCTTTTCAAAATGTCTGGTTTTACATATTTTGTGGAGATAAGAAAGATGTAAAATGTCATTTTTTAATTAGAATGAGCAGAATTACCAACTGTAGACTGAGGCTGTAGCTTTTTGTCCTCAGCTGGGAAGTTGACTGGCAGCATGGTTGGTCAGGAATAGCACTGAGTATGGTCTCTGCAAATAAAATGTCCTGTTTCTGGATTAATGAAGATGCTCCCAAGGAGAATATATCTTTCTGGAATAATAAAAAAGATTTTATTTCCAAATTGTCTGCAGTGTCTCTGCTGGCCTATTTCCCTACGTAAATAAACTTCTAAGTGCTAAACAGCATTTGGAATCAAGAATAACTATTTTATGCTGTCCTACCTTAATTTTCCTTCATTATTCATCAAAATGTAGCAAGTCTAATGCCTGTCCCCACACTCCTCCAAGTAAAGATATGCTGATCCACCTTTATTGCTGCAGAAAGCAGAAAACCCTTTCAGAAAGCTTTTCAGCAGCAGCAATCCTAAATGACCAAGGCAAGAATAAGAGGTTGGCAGTGCTCTAGAGGGAAATCCTTGTGATCATTACGTAGACGTTTCACTGAAGACAAGAGGGAACTTTGTCTAGGCAAAGACCTCAAGGTCTTTATTCTGTTATTTGTGTTCTGGAAAAAAAAAAAAAACCCACAATAAAAAAAAATGTGGCTTTATAAAGGTTGGCTAAAGCAGGGTGCTTTTTTTGTTGTTGTTTTTTTCTTTTCTTTTTTTTTTTTTTTTTAAGAAAGGTAGCAAAGTGATTGCTGTTATAGCACAAACTTTTTTTTTTCTGGAGGCGTTTAAAGCCTTACTGAAACAGAAATGCAGACTAGATCTTATCACACTACATCTTCATACACTCTGGACTGAGTTTCTATCCTGCAAGGTTCAGACAGACCACGCTGTGCTTCCTCCCCTCCATTTCTGCAACCTCTTAGGCAGATAAAGAGTCATGAGCCTAAGCATGCAAGAGACTGAGCAGCAGCATGTTCCAGAAGGAGAATTTTTCCCACAGTTTGTGACAAGTAATGAATTGTCATGGAGTGGTTTAGTTTTCTGTCATGCTGCTGCTCTACATATTGATTTTCTGTGGTTTTACAGGAAAATCAGAGACTGGAATAGGTCCTTGAAACATCACCATACATAGGATCAAGCTGATACTGTTGTGCTTCAAGTAACAAATCTACAAGCTGCAGAAAACCACAAATCCGCCTGATCTATCTTTAGAACAAAAGTCACATCCTTTCATTGTTTTCATTGAACTCATGCAATGAAAAATAACATTTAAATTTGGGCACTTTGAAATTCTGGAGTTTATTTTATGCTTTACTGCTAAGCTCTGTGGTTTATATAGTACTCAGGAGAACACCACATTGAGCCCTCTAACATGCTTTTTAATTAAACATGTATATGTCCCGTTGTTTCTTTTCTGTTACTAATTGTAACTAAACCTCAATCTAATTGTCACAAATCTTGCATTTTTTTTTCTCATTGAGCTAGTTTTGTCAAACTGGTTTTCCTCATTTTTAAATCTAGATAGAAGCAGGGCATCATACCTTAAAAACATGTATGGGAGTCAAGGTTTTTTGTGAATGACCTGCCAGCGCTGCAGCCTCAGAACCTGCTCTGATTGTCCTGGCTGGGAAGAGTGGGCACCAGGAAGGGCCGTTACTGAGATGTGTATGGAGAGAAGGCATCAACTGGAAAGCAAAAATTGTGAAAAAATGGATGCTGATGATAAAATATAAAAATATATCCATAAAGCTGAGTGGGTTTTAATTATTCACGTGCTATGCACTTAGTATGATCGTTAAATAGAAAGGAAGTCCCACTAGATCTTATAAGACAGATTTGCCTCTGAAAAGCAAGCAAAAGCTGTTTCCTAGAAAACTACAGCGGCAGGGCTGATAGCACTGTCTGGTTTACTGGCTGATATGATCTCTGGTCCACTGAGACCTCATTCATATTTCTCAGGCCTTAATGGGAATATTGACTTTCAGGAGAGAATCACTTCACTGAGAAAAGAACTAGCAAAAATCTGCAGTGGAGATGTGGGTGTTTCAAAACTGCTGGGAGAGTTTCTGAAATGTCTGGCTTTGTTTTGGTCTTGTAAAGGGTATCCTTAAATCAAACCGTGCATTTTTTTTTTTCATGTGTGTTTTAATATTGACTCAGTGCCTCAAACAGGAACCCAGTTAGAAGTTCTATAATCCTTTGTTATTTTAGTCAGTCAAGGGTGATGGAGGGACAACCAGCTCAGAAGAGGTAAATGGCCTGAGCCCCAGTCACCAAGTAAGTGCCTGGATTTTTTCATGTTTTGGTGATGGGTTGTTGTCACCAACTTCCATAAAACTCTAGATTTGAAATGTCAAAATCACTGAAAGAAAAGTGCTACATGCTCACTGCGCTTCATATATTTACATATTTCCTTACTTATTTTTTTTGTTTTACCTATTCATACTATTAAACGAGATTTTGAAGGGTCACTGCTTTTTTTCCAGCTGTGTTCCTTTTCTCAGAATAATTAGTGGGTTTATGTTCAATTTATTCCTATCTCTCTTGCTATTATTTTGCTTTCTGCATGTACCTTGGCTTAGGCACTGAAACTAAATACACACAGCTAGAATAGTTTTTACTTTGTCAATTTACTTGTCTGCTGAGGAAAGAATCACTTAGGTGCAAACTCTATAGAAGAAAAATGAAAGTGAGAATGAAAACCATTCACTGCAATTTAACAAAAGCCGTTAAAATATTTTTTCTTATTCTGTTTTTGTTTCTTTCATTCTATGTTTATAAAAGCTAAACCAAAACTTTGGATGTGACATTTACCTAATATTTTTATGGATTTAAAATGCTTCAGAAGAATCACATTTTCATTAGAAATACAAATGCTGTTACCTTTTCTCAGAGTCAAACCGTCACCTGTTGCAAGTCAAGCTATCCAGAATAACTACATTCAGTAATGAGATAAAACACAGATTCTGTGTACAGACATAGGGTTTCCTTTAACCTGAGCAAAACTGAAGTTGCATTGAAAACTGACCTTTCAGAATTTCCTTTGTTTTCTTTTTGAAATTAATAGTAAAATTATTTTCTCTCTCTTCCTTTTTTCATTATGTCCTGTGATACTAAGGTTAATCTTTATTATTTCTTTAAAAGCATCCCAAATATACAGGTTTTGTCTTGTGTTATTTACTCTTTATTTCATACAGCAGCTTTGTGAAATGATCTGGGTAAGTGAGTAAAAGTTACAGTCCTGGATCTCCTTTTTATTATTTTAATTAGAAGCCAGTTTCCTTCCATTTTTTTTTAATCAACTTATTAGTCTTCCTTCTTCTCTTGCTTGCACTGGTGTAAATCAGCACAATTTGATTACACAGAAGAGCTCAAGGAAGACAGTATCTGCTGTTGACTTTTTTCCTTTTTTAGAATTTCTGTGAAATGATCTCCTTAAATTACGCTTTCACATCTCTGGAATGCTGTGATTCTTCTTTGCTTTTCATCACTGCCATTGTGTGTGCTACAGAAATGCATTACAACACTGATCCAAAAATCTGGGGAAATTTAGGGTTTTGTCTTCTGCACTTAAAAAACAAGGATCAAGGTCTCATGTAACATGATGGGGGAAAATACTATCCTGTTAATCTTCTTTTTTTTTTTTTTTTCCCCCCTCCTCCTCCTTCCATTGGCATTGTTAATGTTGAGAGACTAAAAGCAATCTGTCAGGTGCAGATCACCCTTTAGAATAAGAAACATTAACATGTTTCATTATTCATAGGCTTCACTTTGTATTTCCTGAGCTGCTCCCATCAATATAAAATATGCCAATTTCCTGCCTTTCAAGGTTAATATGAAACACCTCAAAGAGATTATCTGATTGAAAATTTTTTTCTTATTTTGCCTGGAAGATGTCTTATGAATATATTTTTTAAGTGTTTTGTTTGACTAACATCAAAGGCCCCAACCTGCTCACAGAAATAGTCCCGTTGCATCCAGTTGAGATTTGGCTGCGCTGCTGTAACGATGAGGCACCTACACAGTCAAACACGTGTGGTGAGGAAGACTCGACTCTAATTTTACACCCGCAGAACAAACCCACAGATTTCACAGAGTGTTAATAAAGGTTAGAAGTTGTTCTGGCACCTTTGAACTCAGATGTATCTAGTCTCATAGCTGTGTTTGGGGTGCTGTGGTTATTTTTGAACTGAATGTGCATGTTTGCAATTGTACCAAAGAGAAACATTTCAAAAGCGGGCAAGGCAAAATAAGAGTAAGAAGGATCTTGTTAAACTAACCGATGGGTTCAGAAAGCGAGAGCTTCCCGTCTGATAGTTAAAATGAGTCAGAAAGAAAGAGACAAAATTAAATTTGGGGCTATGAAGTTCTGTTTGTCCTTGTGCTGGGAGAGCTCCTGCATCGCTTAGAAGTGCATCCAAATGGATATCTCTCCTCAAGTGAGGTGAATAAGATGCAGGTAGTGGGTGGTGTCTGTGCAGCCCCAGATGACAGTTCTGTACTCTGAGAATATTGAATTTACTTTAATGAATTAGTGACCCTCAGATGATGCCTGCCTGTGGTGCATGGGGCTACTGATCACCTGCATCTGCAGATTTCATGTGCTGTCTTCACGTATCTCCTGCAGAACTAGAGCAAAGACTAGCTTCATGGCAGTATTTTTAAGTCTAAAAGCAGACAAATCCAGATGTAAGCAAATATATACACACGTGTGTGTGTCCTTTGGAAAAGGAATAGCTAAATACAACCACATATTCTGTTGAGGACTTAAGCTAACAGGTCAAGACTGAATGTATTAAATGGTTGCAGGTTCTATAATTTAAATGTGGGGTCTTTTAAGATTAGGTGGGGAAGAAAGGTGAATCAAGTGAAAAAGGCCAGTGGTAGTATTGCTACCCCCTCTCATTCTTGTTTCCCCAAAATTACAGTGGTTTGAGGGCTTTTTTTTAATAGATATGAGAGGTGTATTTGCATTTTGTTTCTCTAGAGTTTCTGCTTTCAGGTTTTTCTCTGAAATCACGATGTCTAAAAATGTATTTGTTTTTAATGAAAGCTAAGCTTGTCATGTAAGTGTATAACCTGAAGCATTTAGAAGAATGCCAAATATTTCAAGACTATTGGTAAAATTCCCAAGGTTGGAAAAATGACACAGCATTAAGCTCTGGGCTGTGCCCTGAGGGCAGATGTAAGATTTCCAGCTTTTCAACATGACAAACTTTTGTGTTATTTTAATTATTATGTTAATAAATAAGGCAATATGATTTTTTTGCATAAGAAAAAAGAAAATCCCCATCAGATCATGGTCATTTGTTACCCTGCAAACAGCGACAGTTTCATTGTCTTACCCTTTGTTTGCCAGATCTGATTTTTCTCCTGTGAACTTCAAACATATTCCGTACTTCTGAGTTTCAGAATCTTTTCCTTTACTATAAATAAGTGCTCTGTCCTTGTGTTTGTCTTTGGAATATTTGCTCTCTTATCTTTTTGCACTTGTACTTGAAAATTTCAATGGTGCTTTGGCCTTCGATAGCCAAATCCTATGTTGTTAATTTTTGGTGGAGTGTTGCAGTTTTATAGCAGAGTTATTTTTATCCTTTGCTTTACGGTGTCTTTTACTTCTTTCCTCTGCCAAATATTTCCCTTGCACTTTTTGGGTGCTTTTACACCCAAGATGCAAAAGCTGGGGGAGTTGGCAATGCATGCATTTCTTCATGCATGCTTTCTGCTTTAGCGTAGACATATACATAAATAAAGCAAGTCTATGCAGGGATGGTTTGATCTTGCAGTCTTTCCTCATGTAAGTAATTCTATCGGCTCCCTGGGAGTCCTTCCCTAAGTCAAGGCTGCAGGAGTTCATCCCAAACTCTGTAAATGAAAACCTGTTGGACAGCAGGATTTCTCCCTGCCAGGTGGCCTTTCATTTTTTAATATATTTATGGATCGCCTTCCAAAATGTTTATGTTTCACACTAAAAATAACCATTGTTTGAAACTGCTTTAGACATTAAACTCCACAGAGAGGCCAGTTGCCCCAGCTGAAAGTGAACCTTTGGGCCAAAAGAGCAAAGAGAGTTCAAAAGACAAGAAGTCTACAGTGGAGCTGAGCAAGCAGAAAGGCAGCAAACAGGAAACCAGAGAGCAGCCAGACTCCAGGGAGCAGCAAGCAGCCGAGACCGACTCCATCCAGAACGGAGGAGACGCTTCCAAGGAACCCTCCTTCAAGAAGACCGAGAAGAGGCAGTCACTCGGAGGGTTTTTTAAGGGCCTTGTACGTTAACTTGATCTTATCTTTTTAGTCATTTTTCAGCTGATTTAAGCACCCAGCCTGCAAGCTGTTAACCACGTGAGATGTGTGCTCGGATGGAGTGAAACTTCACAAGCAGCTTGCAGGAATAAGGCCAAACAACCGCAAGTTTTTGGGCAAAGGCAAGGAAACTTGGGCCTCAGGGTACTGATTCACAGGCAGGTATGGTTTACTACGGGAGAGCTATAATTGTTCCCACACCCCTGTTTTAGAGGTTCATGCCTTGGCTACCGGGATGACTCAACTGCTCCTGTAGCAGGTACAGAACCATCTACAAATTAGTGTGTTTATTAAGGAAAAGTGGAGGTGGTGCTGGTTTACCAGAATAACTTGCTTGCCATGATGGTGGTTCAGCTGCTGCTTCAGAGCAGCTGGGGCATCCCTGCAAGGCAGGAAATCCCTGCAAGGAAAAAAAATCAAGGTAGACCACTGGGTGGGTGGGAACCAGCATAGTGGTCACAAGATAAATGCCTCGTGTTAGCAACCAGTTATAGACTAGTTAAAGCACATACAAAAAAAAATACACATGGTATTTTTTTCTTCCTGCTTTATGTTGTTAAATCTTAACCTGAACTTGCTATGCCCCCTTCACTGAAACTGGAAATGTGGAAATAACAGAATTTAACATACTAAAAATCTGGGTTTCTATAAGGCTTGATGTTACTGATGTTTTTCTGTAAGGCTTGGTGGTTCCTCGAAGCATTAAATAAATGGAAACCATTTTTTTTTCCTCCCTTGTCCATACTCAGGGGCCAATGTGGAAATAAAAGCACAGGTTAGACCTGGGGCTGCCTCTCGAGTCTCTGCAAGAGGGCAGATTTCCATTGCTTTTTATAAATCAATTGGAAGGATGCAGTTTGCTCCTCTTCCCTCATACTGTCACAAGAGCAATGAATCCAGAGAGCTATGGGGTCATTTTTAGCATCTTTTGGAAACCTGGTGTGTAAACTGACTTCGTCACAAATTTCAAGTGATATAACCTAAACAGAGTTGACAACGATTCCTGGTGAATCTGCCCCCCTGAGAGACACACAGCTTTTCTTCCTTCCTCCCTACCCTGCTCCTAAGGCTGTCAAGAGAGAAAAAGACAGCTAGGCAATCGTCCCTGAAAGAAGGGAAGTCAAGCAATATAGATTGTAATGGTAATGCAGATTTGAAAATTAGCCCTGTTAGGACACCAGCTTATGAAGTTAGGCTGCCGTGCAGACCAGTATGACTCATTCAGAGGCAGATGTTTTGCCACATCATAAGAAGTGTTTAATTTGCACTTATTTCACAGAATTACTATGTATCCTGCAGAGGGCGATTTGCATTACCAAAATAATCACACATTAGAAGAGGAATTAAGAACAAAGGAAAAATACCTTTCTGCAATATTGATTAGCAAGAGTTCAGCCACTTCTGCTTTCTGTCTCACCCCATTGTTCTAGGGTAAAATCCTGGTCCACCTCAAAATCAGTGGGATTCTCCTGAAGTTTCAATGGAGCAAGGAAGTCCTGGAACTCACCTGGAGTTACTTCCAAGTTGCATTGACTTCCACTCATCTTGGCTCACTGTGAAGTCAAGAGGAGAAATCTTTTTGCTTAGCACAATGTGAAAAAGACAGGATATTATTTTATATGTATTTGTGAATTATACTAGCTAATTGTTGTGTCCTGCTGTGGGTATGGGCAACCTCCCCCCAGCAGTGAAATCAGGAGTTCTGTTAAACCACTTAGATGATGGTAACAGATCTCTTATGTTAACTGAGGGGGAGGAACACCCACATTTTTCTGGCAGAGGTTATCTAGGAATGGGGCAAGTGTTAGCTACTTCTGTTATTTCTGGAGGTAATTGAGATTTGTTTCTCTGGTTTGGAGGTTTGTTGAAATTAAGCACTGGCAGCCCTCCTTTGCCAAAATTCTCACTGTAGCCACTGTGTGAGAAAGGGTTTGTCTGTTGACAAAAGCACTTTATTTTTGTATGGTGTCATTCATCCAAGCTGTATCCAAAAATCTTTGATAGAGTTTAACAATAGATACAAATTCAAAATTATTCCAGAAAGGGAGGTATGAGGAAGCGCAAGCTAGCAGGGAGAGAGTCTTCAAGTGCAAGTTCATGAAAGAGAGAGGCAGAAAAAGTGTGTCTGATTCTAAGTGTAAGAAAAAACTTTTTCTTCAAGAGAGAAGATTGTGATGAGGTAAAAAGATCCTTTAGGAAAAAAATGCAGAATAAAGGTAGAGGAAGTAGAGATTTTTGATTGCTCGAGTAGTATGCCAGACAGTTTGGCTGCATAACCCCTTATCTTCTGTTGCAGTTAGAGAGGCCAGTAGTATTCCTACAGCTTCCCTCTGCCGTTAACAAAAGATGGCATTTAAAAAAAACAGTAAAGTTTTTGATAACCGTATAGCTGATTTGGTCAGTTTATTTGTGCTTTTGAACTGGGGGTAAAAAAAAAACCCAAGCCCAAGACAATGAGACCTGTGTATGGAAAATATCTCTCAGAAAATGACAACCTCTTTTCAAATATCCCCAATAAGATTAGCCACACCTAAGTAACCTGGTTCTGCAATGCTTCTAAAAAATAATCTACACATCTCCTAGGTGATCATACTAAGTCCCAGAAAGGTGTAATCATTAATCTAAAAGTATTAGATCACACACAAACCAATGCCAGAATTTCCCTTTTAAGGTAACAGCTCGAATATCTGGTAACAACTCAGCAGAAATATTAAGCTTTATGCTGATAAAATAAAAGAGGAGATATTTAAGAGGGGATTCAGCAGGCCTTATTGGTAATGTAATTTGTGTCCACCAAGCTCCTTCTAAATTCTGGCGAGCTATTTCAATAGCGGCTATTTTAACATCACTCTCTCCTGGATCCGTCAGTTCCTCTGGGAAAGGGCACAGAGTAAGAGGATGTCATAGTGCAGGAATGCAGCTGATGAGAACACTTCAGTTCAAGCATCTGCTCCCAGTTGGGGTAACAAATACTGAAACTTTTGATAGAAATGGAGCCACTTATGCAAGCAAACAGTGTTACAGCCTGGCTGCGTGGTTTTAGCACAGACGATAAGGCCCAGTGGCTGATCCTATGGTAAAAGAGATGAATTTATAAGCTATATAAAATGCAAAGGTATTTACTGAGTCTTAAAAAGTTTAGTAGAAAGAAGAAAAAAAAAACACAGAAGATTAATGATATTGTTTTCTGAGCTGGAATAACTCATACTGAAGTTGTCAGAGGCTGGGCGTGCTTAGCATGCGGAAACTATTCTGACCTATTCTGATCAGAGTATCTGGTATATGGACACAAACTTCTGAGCGCAAGCTGGAAAAAAAATATACTCCAATACCATGACATTCTTGTGTGTGCACTTTAAAGTGCTCTGCCCAAAATAACATGTTCCAGCTTAGCTGTCACAAATGCAGGCAACTTCCACTGCACTGGAAGGGGTTATGCAAAGTAACTGAGAGCAAGACATGAGCCAGCGATACCCGTGCTTCTGAGTCTGACAGCAGAGCTGGAATTTGTCCGTTAAAAGGGCAGGAACAAAGTTCTTTATTTCAGACTGGGCTTGGAAATTCCAGTTTAACAAGAATCATCAGCCAGTCTCCCTCAAAGCTTCCTGCTTTAATCAGCAACCATCTTGAAAACGGGTGCAGCAGGGAGGCTGTAGTGTAAGCAAATAACCTATGACACTTCTGCAAATGTGCTAAATGAGTCAAAAAGGGGATTATCTCAAATGAGCTTCCTCTCCTCTGCTCCTTCCTCCACCCATTTACAGGAAGAATGGCAAATAGTATCATCTTGTTTCCTAGATCAGCCTAGAAATGGCTTGATATCTTCATGCATCACAGAGGAACAGCTACAGTTGACAGACTCCGTTACTCTTGTAATGTGGGAAATCTTTTAACTGATGTGTGGGTTTTCAGGGTTGCTGGATAAATTTGGAATTACTAGATTGCTTGACAGATATTAGAACCTATTACATTTTTTTATGTGTCTTCCATTTGCTGCTACATATGAGTGGTAAAAAAAAAATATTCTGTTCTAGAGCATCTTCCAAACTCAACAGCAGGGTAAGCAGAAGCAAACCCATTGTAGCTGGCTGAGCTGCACGAGATTACTGCTAGTTTAAGAGAGAGGATTCTTTCAGTTCATTGTGATTCTTGTCTGCTCTTTTTTATACTTAGATTTTCAAAGGTGAAAAGTTTAAAGAGTATCAGTGAGGTGAAGTCTAATTATTATAAAAACCCACTGTTTTTACTTCCCTGAAAGAGATGAGGAACTTGAGATCTTTCACTCTCCCAGTCTGACACAGAATAGCCCTATGGTGACCTGAAGTGATGAGTCAGATTTCCAATGTCAAACGTACTGTGTGAAAGGACAAATCACATATGATTTTGCACAGTTCCTATTGTAGGGAAAGCACATAGCAGTCACCTTTAGCTTTGTCATGCTGCTTTTCTGTTTAGCATGTAATAGTTTAGGCATCTGGCTACAAATAGGATTGCCATCCTACACAATGTTAACAGTGACCTCTCAAACAGTGTTTGTGGATCCATTTTGCTGTCATGTTCTGAAGTTTCAATGGCTTCAAGGCCAGTAAAATGAGGTCAAGGCATCTTAAACTAAAGCCAAGTTTTTATCAATTACTGGTCAAAAATTCAGTTGGTATAGCTAGTTCTATGTATTTCCTTCATCTAAGCCGGATTAGTGTCTTGAACTGGTTCCAAACCCAGAATTATATTTGTAGTGTAGAAAAGCTTTATTACTCTAACATTGTCAAATACCTGTCATGCATGAAAGTATTTAATGTTCCTTTAACTTAGAGCAGACCAAGGCTGGCTATAATACACTATTTATCATGCCTGAAGGACTCTTAGCGTGGTTTCAGTGAACCATTTAGGCCAGGGAAATTTCAGAGAAAGTTATGCCAGAACTTCAGTACTACAAATACACAGCAACATGTCTCTGGTACATTACTCCAGTTTCTGAAGACAATTGCTTTCCATATTGACTGGGAAAATTATATTAAAATAACCAACACATGTAGGCAAAGTCACAGGCAGTAGCTTTCTGGGGTTATCATTATGCAGATGGTGCTCAAATACTCATGTATATTAAATAAAAGGCAAATTAAGAAAAGCAGAGAGGTGAAATGAGTGGAAAATATCTGCTAGAAAAACTCTAACACATAATCCCAACCTTAACTGTTATGAAATACTGAACATTTTTATAAATTTCTATATCTTCTTCCACAGGGCTCTAAAAGGATGTCTGATGCGGAAGTGCAAACAGATCCAGTGTCTATCCTGCCTGCTGGGAAATCCAAGTAACGAACACACGTGGCTGCTGAAGGATCAGCAGCTCTCTGCAAGCTCCCTTGCAGAAGAGATGACTCATTGTTTTCCTTTACATGGCTGTCATCAAATGCCTGAAGCTAAAGCAAACATTGGTGTATCATTTAAGGTATATCATTTACAGGGTTTGTTCATTAGATGTTAGAAAGCAACTCTAAAGATCATCAAGCAGTGTGTAGTATATTTAAAGAAAGGTCATGTGGATGATTTTAAGTCTATAGAGGGTGGAGTATGTAAGGTAAGAAAGTGGCAGTGAATTAAATAAACGGCAGAAAAAAAATGCATGTGACAAAGGAATGCAGTTTGTGCAGCAAGGCATGAGCAACAAATCCTCAGCTTTAGAGAGCTTTAAAGCAGCCAGAAAAAAAAAAAAAAACCTTCTTTGATAAATGTTATACTTAAATGTAAAAACAACCAAGTCACCTTTTGTGGCTTTCAATAGAGCTGAAATTAGCAAGAAGTCTGCAGTATAATAGAATCAGTGGTTATAAAGTTATGCTTCATGTTGGTTATTAATGTAAATTAAAACGTTAAAATGCAAAGGCTTTACATGATTGAGAAATCTTCTCTCTTGTCTTGATGAGGTGGGATAACAAATTAAAAACTATTTAAGGTTCTAACAGGAACACAAGGGGGCACCTGCGTCCCCACCATAGTCTTAACTCCGAGGCTGTACCTACAATCCTGTTATTAATGTTTTGCAGATGATAGGAAACTTAGATGTTTCATCAGATATTTGTTTATATCCGTACTTGTAATTAATCCTAATAAAAACCAAAATCAAGGCTGTCCAGGCACCTCCCTGCTTCACAAGACTCCTGTAATAACTGTAGTTAATAAATTTTACAGAAAATAAAGATTTATGTGGTTTATTCAACCCTGGGCTAACCTGGACAGGGAACCATGGGCCTGACATTTTAATCCACACTAGCATCTGAGTGATACAGTACTGTATATTTTGACCTCCTTGTGATTAAATAAACGAATACTTATCCTTTCAGAAAAATAATTTGCTGCTTTAATCTTAAAACAAAGTTTATTTACATCCCTGTTTTCTGATGATTGATAAGGCATAGATCAACACATATAAACCCTGCCTGCAGAGCGAATGGCTGTCATTCTTTCTTTATTTGAGTAAAGATTATAACTGGAAATCAAGGGAGAATTCTGTAAAATCTGCAGAACTGCATTTCTAACTAGTCATAGAAGACAGAGGTAAGAGAGCTTTGTTTCTCCACATGAGCCATTGTAGGTAGGTGGTATTTTTGTAACGGCCTCTGCAAACCTGTGGATTTGCAGTGGACAACCAAAACTTGTCACTGGTTCTATGAGCAGAGAGCACAGACAAAAGGTCCTTTAGCTATAAGAGTACTTTCTGTTCTCCTCCCTAGCACAATGGGCTTTTGATGTCGTATAAAGTGATATCAATCAAGAGTGACTGCTTAGAGATTTCAAACATGATTCCTAACGACCTACTTCTACGTCTGTGCAGGATCGGTGACTTCTGTGCATCTCCGGTTATGGTAGCATGACAGAAGAATTTGGCTTGTTATATCCAGCTTTGCTCTACAAAAAAAAAAGTCTTAATCTTTGTCTACACTTCAAGAGTATACAGCTTTAATTAAGTCAATGCATATAAAGCTACAAACAGTGAGACAACCACTATGGCAATATGCTGGTATGAAAGTGCCAGATGTCAGCGTAGTGTTATCAGAAAAGAGGAATAAGCTATCGTGCTATTTGGTGACTTCATACTGCTGTAATTACCTCTGTATTAGAATAGTAATTAAGTGATTTTCAAATTAAAAAATGCTCTGGTTAATTAATTATATTACAGACTACATAGATATTATTGTATTACAGATAGTGTAGATACTATTATTGTATTATGGATAGATCAGGCCTTCTGTGGAAGAGAAAAACTCTTCCTTAGTCCATGCTTTAGCAGCAGGTCTGCATCGATCGAATTCTGCATTTCCAAGGCAATTAGGACTGCTGACCATGTGATTTGACCGTATCACTTGGCAATGGAGCTAATTTAAGGAATCAGGAAATCCTCTTGGCAGAAAAACAAGAAAAACAGTAAGTTTGCCTGTGGATGCCCCTTATGCCACTGTGCTATTATTGCAGATGAAATAATGGTTAGTGCTGGCACTGCCTCCAACGTAGAAACTCCCCCTTTTGTTTGATTCCTCTCTGATAAGAGGAACAACACGAGCTTTGAAGAAGCAAGTCAGCCTTCTGGTAAAGCAGCAACACATGGAGCCCCAAGAGGAAGAAAGGTCTTAGGAGATACATCCACAGCTAAGATGAGCTTCCGCATTCCACTTGCCATATAAGAAACATAACAGTACAACTTTTATGTTCTGGCCCAGTAAAGCTTAACAAGTCATTTGGAAATCAAAGCTTTGGAAGAGGCTGCAACCCAAGACAAAGGAAAAGAGCAGCCAAAGCAATACATTGCATTTAGACTCCATTGTCAACAAATAAGCTCTCGTTTTACACATAGGATCTTTTGAGGGGAACTGAAGCAAATCACACTGCTTCAAGGATCTTAAGGTGTGTTTCATGTAGGCATTTCAGAGTAATTTCAAGAAGCTAGTGCAATCTCATACATATAAACATCTCAGGGAATGGATTAAAATTGCTATTTTTTGTGTAAGAAATGCTTCCCTCCAACAAAGAGATGTTTAGCCTCTCCATCCATAAAAAAGCGCGTTCCTGGTGATTTTCAGAGCTCTGCCACACATATCCCACTCGCTCCAGGACGAGCCCTTGGTGAGCCAAGCTCACCATCGCAACACGGAGAAGCGAGCAGCTTCGCAGCAGGCTGGGTGCCACAGGTTTTCATAACCTGAAAGCAAATTATCTCCCATGAAAGTGTATCTGAGCTCAATTGTTCTTCTCTGGAAGCTGTCCAGATGTTTAAGTTCATTGCACTTCAAGAAGGCTTTTACAGATAACTCCTGGCAAAACTGCCCTGCGCTGACTCTCACAATGCGCAGCTGGAGAAGAACAATGTGATTTCTGTTGTTAAACAGTTCACCCATTAATTGTGCGCATAACCAGCAGCTAATTACCAGCACACACAAAACAGGTAATTGCACTTTAGCAGCTATTATTTATTTGGTGTAAGCATTGTTTGAAGACCCTTGCCTAAATAAAACCCAAAAGCCTGGTGGTTTTCCAGCCTGCCCTGTCCCCTGGCTGTCTTATGTGTGTCTCGGAGCGGGTGTCTTTGAGGGGGCTCCGTTGGAGGCCATGGCCAGGGTAGCTGCAGCAAGGCCTGGCCAAGCCCATGTCCGTGGCCAGGCCCATCTCCACATCCAGCTGACCACCTGGCTTGAAGTGACCTGTCCCTGTCCACAGGTTGGGGAGGGGGACTGACAGAGTTGTCACTCTTTCTCCCACATTTCAGGGGGCAGATGGAAACTGAGGCAGTGCTCAGGGCCAGGCCTGACCGATGTCCGTGCTCAGGGACAGTAGGTTTGTGATGGCTGCCGTGACCCTGCCTGGCTTTTCTCTGGTGGGAGTGCTGAGAAGGGGCCTCCTGGCATCTGCAAAATGGCCATAAAATGTAAGGAGCCACTTGGTGGGTCACAGAAATAAAGAGACCTCACTGCATGTGAGAGCTGAAATGTTGCTTTAAAGGCTGGTGCCAGAGCAGTGCCGGCTGTTTGTGTGGGCAGGCACCACACCTCGGTGCCCCACAACCGTCTCCGCAGGCTTTTGGGTCCCCTCGGCCTCCTCTGCCAGCCACTCTGGCCCTGGCCAAAGCGGGGGAACCGCCAAGGAGTTTCTGCGGGTCCCAATTCCTACAGAATATATGCCTGAAAATATCATAATTACACTCTTGTTCCTGTTTAAGAAGATCTTCAGAAGTTGCTGTTGGGCTACCTGTCTGCTGAAAGCATTTGTTCTGTTGAAATGTGTGCATCCATCGACCATGCTGTATTTGCATTCCCAGGGAGGTTTGCAAAGCGATAACACTTTTGAGAGTATCTAGAAAGTACAGACTTTTCTCTCTGTTGACCATGCCAGACCTGTATCTACCCTCAGCCTGGTGGTGTTAAGCTGGACCAGCTTTCTTCACTTTAGGAGACAAGGGATCGGTCTGCTCACACTGAGACCAGGATCTGACGTCAAAGTGAGTAACAAAGCTGCTTCCAGGGTTTCTGTGTTTCACATTGCTAATTCTGCACCCAGAGCTTAAAACATGTTTTAAGACTACCTTAATACCTTTTTATACGTAAATGTTTACAGCTGGCTTTCACGCAACTTATGCAACAAAATCCGTAGTTTCATACATAGAAAAGATAGCACGACAGAAGATAAACAGAAAGGGCTAATGCCCAGGTGAGTTGTGGCTGTGGGAACTGACCCCATTTGTGAGGTTAGGGATGGAATAGTTCTAACTTCAGTATACTCATTTGAGAATATCAGTGAAGAATCTGGATTTGCTATAGGCTCCACCTCTTCTGGATAACACACCCAGGTCTTTACTGGCAACTTCAGCAGTTTAGCAGTTCTGAGAACACAAAAACAGGAAATTCTGCAGCAGCCTTGACGGAGGCTGAAGATGAGTATAAATTCCTTAAAGATTGTATTATTTTCTAAAAACAAATTATCAAAAGCCTTGAAGAAGAATAAAACCCTTATCAACACTCTTTGCTTTTACTTAATCATTTCCTATTAAATTTATCACCTACTAAACTGCATAGGAAATCAGCCTCCTGCACAGGAAGCATTAGCGATTTGACTTCAAACCGGAAAGGTACAAAGTCCAAATTCCTTCTTTATCACATCTCGCTGTAAGCAGGTGATGCTTACTACCCCTTCACCTACCTTTACACAAAGTAGGAGTAAGGTCCTTTATGTTTATCACAATGCGTGAGGAATGATAAAGACGGACCCTGAACACAATCTTCAGAACATTTAAAACATGATTAGAATTTTGCAGACTCATCTTTGTTGCAGTACTTCACAAATTTTAAGGATATTTGTGATTAGTTCATTAGAGTTGTTTGGAAAACATAAAGGAAGTGAGGATTAAGTTGCAGAGTTTTCACTTTTTTTTTCCGTCAGCAGTTTCTAGTCAATTGGAGAAATAGATCCTTAGTTGGCATAAACTGAAATTGTATTACCTGAGTAAATGAGATTGAAGTAACCCAGTATGTTGAGGCACTGTCATCACAGGAAGCTTTCTCTTTGCAGCTTTTGAGCACTGGCTGTGGCTGTCATAGGTGGAGGGAAAAAAAACTGCCTGTGAAAAATTTGCTTGTAAAATTGAGCTTGCCTCTGACGCAATCTTTTTTTAATCTTTTTTTTTTTAACCACAAATTTGCAGTACTGGAAAAGCATATAATTATCAAATGCCCTATTCCTACACAAATAGATTGTATAACCTCGATAAGCAAAAGGCTGATAGAAATAAGAACATATGTCTGTCTGGTAGTACTGAAAATGTTCCTATCGCTCATTCACTTTAGAAGGCCCAGATCAAAACACTGCTGTCATGATTCCTCTGCAGACAGGTTGTCAGAGTGCTGCATTCAGGGAGTGCCTTGCTTCAAGGGCACAGAGGGTTTGGAAGAAAGCGTGGGATTTTGCCAGCAGCTGGCTTCAGCCTCCACCTGTGTGGGCTGGGAGGGAGCGTGAGTTAACAGGGCAGTGGGCAGCGCTGTTAACTGCTGCTGCAAAGCAAGGCTTGCAGGAACAGCAAGAGTTTAGCTTGCAGATGTCCTGCTGCCTGCTTCTGATCCCGTATCTGTTCCTTCTCAAAGCCTTCTCACTCAGCCTCTCTGTAGGAGACCATAAATTCCTATCCCTGCATAGTTTACACTATTTCTAGTAAATATAAGAAGATAAGTGCTTGTTGCTACCCCTCTGGAGGTGATACCATGTTATGTATGAATGCACATCATGCTGCTTTGCTGAAGAGGTTCATACAAACATCTAGATAAATAGATAGCTGGTGAGTTCCTAAAGCCTGGTGATTCTCTCTGGACGTACTATAGGAGACCTGTAGAAGTAAAACCGTGCTGTGAAAGTATTTCATAGCCTTAGGTACTCTTCTCTGTAAACTAAAATCCCTGGGTGTGACCCGAGATGACTGAAAAGTGTCCTCTTGCTCAGGTGCCAGAAGAATAGGAGAGCAAGTAGGTGGAGACAGTAACCTCTTAAATTTCTGCAGCACAGATCAGCTGGCATCCTTCATCAAATTCAGTAATCAAGGCTAGATAACTCTATTAACACTTACTTACTGACACAAAATGACTGTATCTATATGCAAATCCCCAATCATTGAGGAGAACCTGGTCTTAGATGTTATAGAAACAATTCCCTGTACCCAGAGAACCCACCACTGGTGCATACTAGAAGCATTTTGGTGATTGCAGCTAAGTGCTGGCAGCTGAGCTAGAGCACCCCTGCCAGACATGAGTTACACAAACTGAATTCCAGTGTGACTAAATCTATGCTAAGGTTTTTATTGATGTTGTGACTATAATTTTTGACTCTCTTCTTCCATCCTTTCACCTCCATGCAATCCTGCCAGCAAAACTGACAAGTAAAAACTATTTTTTTTTCTCCATCAAATCTGCTGTTGTGGTGGGGTCTGCAGGTCCCACAGAGACCTAACAAGGGTTAATTACTGCTGTGGGGTGAGTCAGCTCAGCTGGTTTTCATATATGAGCTTCTGAGAAGGTTTAAGCTCCTTTGAAAGGGATTGGGAAGGAAGCCAGAGCTAGCACATTAGCTGCTAGAAGAAAGGCCAGGTTTGGACAGGACCAGGTAGGAGCTTTTCCTTATTGAACCATGCCTCAGGCAGATGGGCCATGGTGGGATCGTTTTGTTATCTGTTTTAATGTGGAGTATGTGCTCAACCTTTTACATGTAGTCCGTTGATGACCTCCCAAGGAGACACCAGTCCTTGATAAACTTTTCTGGGTTTATCCTTCTCTGGAGTTTGTGGTGTGATTTGTCTGGAAGCGCTGTGGCAATGCCTTAGCTCAAGCTCTCATTAAAAACCAACCCTTCAGAAGTGCTACACACCTGTAATGCAGTGAAGTGATACGCTCTCCCGCCTTTCTGGTTAGAAGCCTAAATGTGGACTTCACCTAACTTCAACCCTGAAAACATAAACAACTTTGACCTCCATCAATATTTATTTAAAGGTGAATGGCAATGCTAAAATGTAAATATACTGAAGCCCAGAAGTACATAGGAACATTCATCACAGAAATAACAAGCTTACTTTTTAAGGTTACCTTTCCCCGTAAAATGTGCTAGTGTTTCGGAAGTGGGGATGTGTCAGTTTAAAGCCTCACTGCGAGACCTGAGCAGGGCTTGTATGGAGCATCTTTATGTGAGAGAATGATGGTGAATTTTGGCATGTCAGCATCAGAAAGCCTGCCTGTGCCAGACAGCATGAAATATTGTTTCTTGGTGTGTGCTTTATAGTAAATACTTCTTTAGTCTGTTTTTATTGGGTTAATCTTAGAGGGCTTTGTTTGGTTTTTTGTTTGGTTTTGGTTTTGTTTTTTTTCTTTCTCAGCAAGCAAAGATCTCTACATATCTTAAGTTTGTAGTCTACCTTGATTGTTGCAAAGAGATTTAGAAGGAGTGCAAAAGGAACCTGAAGTCTATGGTGCGTTCAGAGCGTACAGGAGATGTGGCACGGCGAGGGTTAAGGCAAATCTGCCTTCTTTCATTGTCCCATGTCACAGTGTCAGTCATGATAGCTGACCTGCAGTGATGTAATAGAATATGGACACTGAGGCTTTTAACAAATGTCACTTTGAAACAAAGCATGTGCTTTTAGAGAAAGTTGTTTGTTTTAACTGAACCCAAAATTAAGCATTCATCATCTTGTCTCCTGTAAAGCATATTGTTCTATCTTGGAGAAAACTGAAACTAAACCATATGCTGAAAGTGGAAGAATTTAGAAAAAAACTTCTATCTTTCCATCAAGTCTGTGGCTCATTTTTCTAGCTTCAAGGGAAAAAAAATGTAATTACTGTAGACAGGGTAAAGATGGTAGTTACTATTCCTAGTCCATTACACAAGAGTAGGTACTCTTGTTTCAAGTACTTGGAAACAAACATTGTACTAAAATTACTACTGGTTACTGGCAGAATTACTTGTAAATGTCTGTATTCTAGGATGGAAATAGTATTTAGGGTTTTGCAGAAAGTGTTCCTTAAGCTTTTTGTTCACAGATGTATCTTTGTTCTTATGTACGCACGTTTGCCAGGAATTTCCTAAGCAACTAATGATTATGGATGCTTCAATTTTGGGGTATTTGGCTTGTAACTTCTTAAAGAACTTAACTTTTTTATGAATGCTGATTCTTTGGCAATGAGATATTGTAAAAGTCACCCCAAACCGACATTATTAGCATGCTTTCAACCTTCTTATTTATTTTTAATTTAGTCCCCCAAATTGACTCTTCTTGAGACTGTAGTGTTAGTTCCTATAAAAGCTGAAAAATGTGATGTTAATCTGGAACTGGATTTGTAAGTTTGGGAACAATTTACTATCTGTTTCTGAGAAATATTTTCTAAGTCTTCAGGATGAAAAATTGTGAGACTTCCTGCATTGATTGCATTTATCTCAGTACTTTTTTATATCTGACCTCTTAATACATTTAGTTGATATCTGCTAACAAGAGAACATGAAGTACTTAAATATTTCTGAAAGATCTCAATTTGCAATCTGACAGGAAAATTTAAAATTAATGTGAGTAACCAAGTTGTTATCACCAACAAACATCTCAGATATTTAAAGTGAGATCTTTATTCCAGTTGTTAGTCTGAATTTGGATCTTGCTGTTGACTGCTCAGCAATAACAAATCACCTCTGTATTATCAACACCGTTTTCAGCAGAAAACCAAAACATAGCCACATATTAGCTACTACCAAGAAAATTAACTCTATCCCAGCCAAAACCAGCACAAGAGGGGAAAAAAAAATTGCTCTCTCTCTGGAAAGATCAGGTTTTGGAAGTTAATGCAACATCTACCTTCAAAATAGACACCTCCAGTAAGATAATACATTATTGTTCATAGACTTACTTGTACTTCATAGATGTAATTGGGCTTCCTTACATTAAAGCCAGAGATAAGAGATGGCTGTTTTCCTCACAGTCCTCTCAAAGTGCAGTTCAAGACAGATGGCCTTACACCACCTCTTGCAAAGGGGCCAAAATGGGGCTGTGGGGCTTGCTTGTCCTCTGCTGCTCGTGGGAGCTCACAGAACCTGGGACTTCCATGCCAATGGAAGACCCTGAACCATGCAAGGACAAGCCAGGCTCTTCCCAGAACAGTGTGCAAGGAGCATGTGAAAAGATAGCGACATACATGTGTTTAATTTCACTTTTCCCAGTGTATATTACACCTGAGGCATTTATGCAGAAGACAGGTTTGATAACTGTCTCCAGGGGACAATGTTTCCGCTCGTACCATAGCCCTGATTCACACGTGGTTGTTCAAGTGAGGTACGTCCGCACTTAGGCAAGATAGACTTTTTTTTTTTCTTTTTTTTCTTTTTTTTTTCTGTTGCATTTGGTGAGATATTTAACTTTCATTATCAGAACTAGTCGTGAGCTGTGTATGATTTAATATCCGGCTCACAAGGAGGTTTAGGCTTGGGCCGGATGATGAACACCATATAGAAGCTAATGTTGCTGCACTGTATAAAGAATCAGCTTAGGTGGAAAAGGGAAGGTGTGAAAAGGGAGGTGTTCACAATGAAATATACTGCAAACAAGCTGCTGCAGAACCATATGTACAACCTGTTCTCAGCAATGAAATATTAAAGATGAAGCAGATAAAACAATCCTTGGTATTGAGAATAAGATTACCACTTTCACGCACATGTATTAGCACTGCAGCCCTTTCCACAGATGGACACTATTAAAGGGCGTAATCAAATACTAACATGTGTTTCATACAGAAAAAGACCCTAAGCTAACTGGCTAGCAGGAGAATTTTTGTATTTATTTATTTTTACATTAGAATGCTGACCAAGATTTTAAGCCTTTTTAGGCTGATACTCTGTGGCTGATCTGGTGGTGGTTACTGGGAACTTGATGTGATTCTCACCTCAAGTTCCAATCTAACAAATGCATAAAACATGTTTTTTTAAGAAAAAGTATAATGCACGAACCTGATTTCACACAAGATCTTGTTGCCATTTCTGGTAGGTTTCAACATGTGCTAGGATAATTTAGATGTCAGAAATTGATTTGCTGTACTGTAATTAAGTGGGCATACATCAGGATTACCTAAACAGAATTTAGTAGAATCGCAGAGTGCCGAACAGATGCAGCGCTACAGATCTTGAGTGGTGCTCATCCTCTCCCACTATGATAAGTATTGCAGCTACTTACTGAATTACTTAGCATATGACATTTCTGAAATTGATTTTGGACATAGCAGAGGAAAAAGGACACCATACACAGATTTATAATCATCATACACGGATTTATAATTGTCATGTCAATCTTCCAGTGAGTAGTCGCAATCCCCTACAGTTCTATTCAGACTGTACAGAGCAGTCTCCTCCCCTGCCTTCCTGGCAGAAAAACAGACAAAATTGTCACTTCCCCAAGCTGCTTCCTCATGCAGCAGCTGAATCCCATCTCCGTCCAGCTCTCCTGTTCTGGGCTTCACTTCCCCAGTGCCTTTGTGTCTTGTGAATGCTGTGTGACTCTCCATTCTTGACATGGTCTCTTCAGTAAATCTGAAAAAAGTTGCTGCTGTTATTACAGGAATTGAAAAGTACTTTCCCAGAATTACGTATCTTTTTAACCACCAGGCTATCAAAGTTTGTTTGAATTTCTGTTAAATTCTCTTTTTCTTACATAGCCCTGCTGTCTCACTGCAGTTAATCTGTTTATCTGCAATAATGTTAGGTTTGTTTTAACTTTTATTGAGGCAGTCAATAAGATCCTGTGGATTACTGAACTCAGTAAATTCTGTATGCCCTACGATTGTACACAGGACTTCTTGATCTTCCAAACTCACAAAATGTCAGTGGTACCAATAAAATCATACACACTGCTTTTCTAACAGGGCAAGAATGAGTTGTTCTGTCCAAAAATGACTCTGAAACAGATTTTCCATGAACTGTTCTGTCAGTGTGTGTGCGTGCATGTACACACATACAATCCCGGCATTCCTGGGACCTCATGGATTAAGTTCCCATAAGCACACACATGATATAATTTCTTCCAGGACCAGATTCATGTGGTAATGTCATTGTTGCACAACTGCTTTTCTCAACTTCAAAATGAAGACATTAAGTACTAAATAATCAAGTTTTCCTCCTTACCTCCCTCACTAATTTTTTCCAATGTGACATTTAAAACCAGAATTTAAAAAAAAAAAAAATATATATATATATAAAAAAATATAAATAAAGGGGGGGGGGATCTTCTGTATCAAAAGTACAGACATTACATTAAAGAGTTTCATTATCTCCCCTTCCCCACCTCCAACCTCCAAAACAGTTGTTTCAACATCCTGGCTTGTTACTGCTTTCGTCCCAGCAATGTGCTTTTTGGCATGTACTGTACGTTACACTAACAACCCAGCCTGCCAACAATGTAATAGTTGTGCTATGTGATTATAGTTTTCAGGCCATACCCACTTTATTGACACAGTTTCCTTTCGCTATTGCTCAATATCACTTCCCTCCTCTCTCTGCCACCCCCTCCCCTCCCCACCCCCGTTATCCAGCCGCATCTTTCTCTCCAGTGCCGGTAGAGGGCACTTGGACTGTTTCTTGGATGTTTCAGTCGCTAAAACTGTTCACACAGTAGCACTTGCAGGGTTTGGGTTGTTTTTTTGTTTTTTTTTTTCCTGTCGTCCCATTCATAGAAACCTGGACACAAAAAAAAAAAAAAAAAAAAAAACAAACCACCCAAACAAAACAAACACCACCAACAAAAACAAATAATGATCAAAAAATAAAAACAAACCAACCAAAACCCCAAACATACATGATTTAAATTTACGCAGAGATCAGGGAGGGGGGAGTGGTCCCTGTAGGTGCTGGTGTGCCAGGCGTGGGGATGTCACTGCAAGGGAAGGCGCTGGGGGACACCGTTTTAGTGAACTCCAAGTCATCTGTTTTCTTTAGGAGGATCTTTCGGATCGTGGAGGGAGGCTAATGAAAGGGTCCTCCAAAATGTTTTCAGAAGAATTTCTTCACAGCGGTGCCCTGGGTAAATAACGCTTCTGCAGCCTCAGCAAAATGGTGGCTTATCCTAACCATAGCTTAGCGCTGAGCATGGGACAACAGTGCACACCTCCCTGCTTCTTCCCCTGTTTACTCTTTGATTTTTTTTTTTTTTTTTTTTTTTCCCCAGAATTTACAGCTCAAGCTGTCCAGTACTCTCTGTTCAGGTTTCCTCTTAATCCTCCCCTCCTTCACAAAGAATAAAGCAATGCCACTGTGTGGTTTAATTCCTAATATTTGGCTCGGGAGAGCTCCCGCTCAGCACTGTTCAGGGTGTCACTGGAGATGGGGGTTCATTTGGTACCTTTTCTGGGATCCCACTCATTAAAAGGTGATGTGGCATGTGTGACTGTGGGAGCGGGGCAGACAAAAGTGAAGGAGTGTCACTGGAGGGGAAAGGGGTGATGATAAAGGGGAAATGAGAGCTCTGGCTTCTTCATCTGCTGCCTTGCAAAAACTAATGTACTTAGGACAGAAAAAAAAAATAACGTGCCTAAAAATGTATCTATGCACAGTGTGACATGCATGTTAAGCAAGTGCCACAGAAGTGCTTTTAAATTAAAAAGAGAGCGGATAAATGAGAGTAAGTGCCTTATGTATATGAAAAGACATATTCCCCACTCCATTCTCTCTTTGTCTTTCAAATGCAGAAGAAACAAAAAGGTCAAGAGATCATGGTCGACACCATAACACGGAAGTCACATTTAGTGCTATTGTGGATGTGTTATTGTTCTCTTACTGCCTTGTTCATATTAAGAATGAAATAAAAACAATGCTAATGACAAGAGAGTGACAAAGCCTTGCTGGGACAGATGGCTGTTTGCAAGGAAATGTGCTTACCTGTGTACTTTATCACACTGACTTGAAGAAAAAACTGGGCTGTTTACTCTCACCACCTCCTTCTCAGAAAGCTACTTTCAATTTTCTACTTGAGACCTATGAAATCTCTTACTGTAAACCTTTCCTTCCTAGCACTAACATCCAATTGGGAGAGCTGTTACCTAACAGAAGTAACTGAAGCATGTCTGGTACAAAATATGAATAGAGTTGATGGCTGACAACTGCACACAGTTAAGCAAAGACAAGTGATTTGTGATTTACACCTGTCATAGTGTATATACAGTTGTACAGCCTGTTCTGTGCTTTCAGTTCATGTACGAGTCAGATAACTGTATAATTGCTTAGTGAGATACATAATTGCCTAGTTACGTACATAATTAATTAAATACTGTATGCAGTTGTAACTGCATGAGTAAAATAGGAGTGCAGTCATACCTGTCACAATAGGCTGAGCTTGAACAGACAGCTGAGTTATCAATGAGAAAGCCTTGCGTATACTGGGACAACTGGGATCCTTAACTTGTCATCTGTGTGACCTCAGCAGAATAGCTGCCGCAGAACCAGTTGCTTTTAAAAGGAAGTGTTCTTATCCTGCAGTCTGCACCGGTCCAAAGTATCCACGGTCCCTGCCCTACGCTGAAGCTGAGAAAAAAAGTTGCCAGCATTTCCGGTATTATTTCTAGTACAAATTCATCTGGGTTGAACAGAACACTCAGCAGGGCCTAGATAGAGTTTGCATTATCAGTTTTGTCCTTTCAGCATAAAGGAAAATTTTTAATTTCCTACTTCCGTTATAAATCGGAGAAAGCATTGTCTTTGTGAAGTATCTGGGTCTTTTTGTACAATAGTTCACACAATGGGGTTCTCGTCTGCGGCTGCAGCTCTTAGGAACTCTGGTGTTTCCTGAGACTGAAAATGGTGAAACTATTCTAAAACTGACTAATACATGTTTTCAGTTTAATAATGGAAAAAGCATATTCTGAACTCTCTCTTTAAAGATAAAGGATGGTTCCTACTCAACGTGGTGTCTGAAGTTCCCGGTATTTGGTGTCAGCATTCTGGTTCAGGCAGATATGAGTCACGGATCCAGATCAAATTTTTATGTAAATGAGGCAAATGTTGAGGTTCTTCAGTCGGTTCTGACAGGCACATCACTGCACTGAGATTTCTTTGGTGATAAGAATAAGTATTTAAGCCTGTTGGCTGAAGAAATTAGCAGTTTACCCTTTAATCAGAACTTGCAGGTTAAAAGAGAAGTTATTGGAAGGAGGCAGGCACTTAGATAACAGGAAAAAACCCTAAATTTAATTTGAGGTCCTTGTGCTTACAACTGCTGTGCTTTCATCCCTGGGAAGTTTGGTATATATTTCTAACTCTCCATGTATTTGAATCCTGATGGCTGATGAACAAAGGCTTATTTACCAGAGCCAGAAAGACTTTTATTTATAATTTTTAACATAGTTAGGAAGGAGAAGAAGAAAAATAATTTGTCAGTTGGCCTAGTAAAGAGCATTACATTTCCCTATAGCTTTCCCTGGTGTAAGGAAGGGTGATATAACCTGCTAAGGTGTTCCTGTTGCGTTTCTCTCAAGCAAGTGTTATTAGTAGTGCCATTACTAGTAAGTCAGTCTAGGAAGGGAAGAGGAGGTACAGGCTGGAGCTCCGAGGTTTTCAGGTGCTTGGGGACTATGGAGCAGTGCCCAGGATGGACCCAGGCTTCTGCTTCTGCTGCAGGGTGACGTATACCCATGTGCAAGGGCCAACGGATGCAGGCATTCTCCGAGCTGAGGCTGAAGAGTTGCTGCCCCCTGCCCAGTCTGGGGGCCAAGTTGCTTGTGGGATTGGTCCTAAGCCCACTGTGAGCAAAAGGAGCCAGGTTGGCAGAAACCTCCTCGCTTTTGTGTTCACGTTCATTGATTTCAGGCCAAATGAGCCAGAGGCAGCCACAAAAAGCAGATTGCCAGCAAATTCTGAGATGGCAGCAACGAGCAGCTGAGTCGGGACAGAGACCTGCCTGGTGGTTTAAGATTCAGTGATAAGGTACTTCCAGATTTTCCTGCACAGGGAGGTATTGATTTATTATATAAAACGGGGAGTGTCACCAGGGTGAGTCTGGGCAACCAGCATAAATCTAGTTTATATGCTTCCCTCTCAGCGTTCATGTACCTGCGTAGCAGAAGCAGATACAGTAAAAGTTGTGGTGAATAAGACAGTAAGAAGCATAGTGAGGAAGGGCATGCCTTCAGAGAGCGCTTTTCTGACTGTAACCCCACCATAGTGAATGAAAGCTTGAAATCAACAGCACCAAAAAAATTGCACATTGTACACTGATACACAGTATTTGGTCAAATGTTTGTTTGCAGGCTGTCAGAACTTGCTAGGCATTAAAAAAACAAACAAACAAACAAAACCAAACAAACAAAAAAAAAAAACCACCCACCACACCACATCTGCCACTGCCTGACAAACTACATAGTGTTTCCTTGCTTCTAATAAAGATCACACAGCAGCTAATACTCTATCAAAGCTTAAAGACCAAATAAATGCAGTGCTTACCTCCAAGGGCCTGTGCCCTGGTTTTATTGGCGTGCACAACAGAGGCAGTGTCATGAGAGGCTTGTGAAATGCAACTTCCCACGTGCAGCAATGCTTTTTTAACATCCTGGTGCAGATTTGCTTAAGAGATATCTGTGTTCTTAGAAAGAGCATGTCTGTGCTCTGAGAAATCACATGGCGATAAAACTCTGGAGAGAGAGAGAGGGAGAAAGAGAGTACTGGAAGAAGAACGATCTACCAAGTACAGCTAAGAATACAGTTTGCAAGGTACAGAGTGGTTTATTGGAACCAAGCAATCAATATTTCGCAGGGTGATTTATTCTGTGAAGCAGGAACAGCAGTTCATTCTTCAAAGCCTACCAAATGACAATGGAATTGAGCCAGAAACCCTAATTCTGGAACCTGATACATCCAGGAAGATTTGGGGAACTATACCCAGTCCGTGTGCAGCAACTGATAACCTATCCGAAAGCTCCTGCCTGTTTGTGCCAGAAGCCGTTGGTGCTATCTATGTCAGAGATGGTTATAGAAAGAGAAACTGTTTGTTGTTTCCATACAGAAGATGTTTGAATATTAGTGTGCTTAAAAAGGAAAAAAAAAAAATACTTATAGTATCTGAAGTAGGGCAAGTGACATTTATAATGTCAGTGAGAGTCAAGTTTGGGTTTGGAATAAGCAGACCAGGCTGAATAAAATAAGTGACCCAAACCTGAACTGCAAGACGCTCAAAACTTTCTTCTTCTTCACTGAAAATATTGCTCAGTGTGGCTCACTTCATCATGACAGACTTAAATGCCTTAAACTTAGGCACTGGGTAATCTGTTTAGACAAAAAATGATGTTTTGTGGCATGAGATATAATAAGCCACTTAGATTTGATCCCAGTCATCACAAATAATCTAATTTAACCCTTTTTTTTTTTGTTTTAAATCACCTGATTCAAGTCTATTTGTTCACAATGATTCATCAAATAGCTTGTGCAAACAAACCGTGTCCTGTGATTTTTCCGTAGACAGTCCAGGAGGACGTTCGTGTTGTGCGGTTCTTTGTCACGTGACTGCACACGAGTCACATTCTGTTATTTCTGTTTCCTGTTTGATGACAGAAATAAGAGACGGCAGGTCTTGCAAACTATATCTGATCTATTATGCAAATAAAACCCCAGCTTTTGAGAATTGTCCCAGGAACACTTTTTCTTCTGACTGTTCAACCCAATATGTGTTTTGCATCAGTACTCATGATTGACCTGCTTTTCCTCAGTAGTCTGGAGAACAAAGACGCAAAAAATTTATTCTCTGCATATGTACACCTTGCTTTATTTCTTTGGTAATGCTTTATGCATCTTCAGTTTACAATCTGTATCGAAACTTTGAAGCAGGACAGTTTTTTCATTTGATGCATTGACATGGGCCACTTTCTTCATCTCCCTGCACAAAGGCAGTTTGAGGATTTCATACAAAGACTGTGTAGCTATAGGCACAAGTGGCTATGTATTGCCACACTGGCACAAATGTAATTTAAATAAGACACAAAACTGTGCAAAGGCCACGGAAGCATTGCAGGCCTGTCAGACCACACAAAAATAGCACCTTTCAGTTGCAGTGGGCATGCTGTTATGGCCCTGGCATTATCTGCTATTAGTAATTGAACCAAAAAAGAAAAAAAAAAAAAAAAGTAGTACAAATGAATGATGGCTGAGGAAGAGATTTAAAGCAATCCCACATTTGTTTCCTGTAGCCTAAATAACGATTCTTTTAATAATCTCAGACGCATCGTTTAACATTGGTTTAAACGAAAATGAAAGACCACAAGATAAGATCACACAAAAAAAAAAAGGTCACTAAACTAATTCTGTGGCTGCTAATAACAGACATTTTTTATAAAGGTACTTGTAGTAAGAAGATACTTGGGGGGAAAAAGCAAATATTCAAGCAGTGACTGTCAGCAAACTCGCAGTCATTTGACAAAATCGTACTTACTGATCGTAGTTCACTTTCAGTTACCTTTGAAAATTAAGGTGGCTGAAGGAGAGGGAGGAGACATGTACATAAAGCACAACCCATCATATAGAACAGATATCAAGTTGTAAGAATAATATATCTTCGATTTCTCTGTTAAAAATCTACGAATTATCAAACAGTAAATAAGGCCAGGCAACGTAGCAAGTACTCTATCACTTACCCCGCAGCAAGGGGTGTTCCTGGAGGTGGCAGAGTCTGGCTGCATCTGCAAATTGGATAATTCACCTCTAGGAAATCAGGAGCTGATCATATGCAGGACTCTTGGATTTAAAGTGCTGTATGGAATCACATCAATGTAACCAGAATTCTGTTCAGGTGAAAATTGGAGAGGTTTGACCAAGTTACATGTCAACAGATTTTAGGAGAAAACCTGAGTATTTGGTTTTGACTGTTTATATTATGGTTTAGACTACAGTTCTGTCTATTCTAAAAAGAAAAATAAACAACTTTCAATTCTAAAAATCTGATACTTTTTAAGCATTTTGGAATAAATCCAGTAATTCATTATCTCTCAACCCAAAGTCAAGTCAAACTTTCTGGAGAACTGCAGTTTTACTTTCAGGTTGTAGGTGTATCTGGGCAGGGGAAGGGGCTAAATTAATTTTGTTATAATTAGATTAGAACAGAATAGTACCACGTACAACTAACAGGTATAAAATAAATGCTTACAATTGTTAGGTGAATTTGCTAGGACATGAGAAGTATTGATTGCACAAATTCAAGCCTGTTAACTGGCTGTGGTCACTACTGTTAGAGCAGGGTGGGCTTTCCTGGAAGTGCACCAGGAGCAGCTCTGTCTCAATAAGACAATAAGAACGACAACTGTCTGTTTCCAAATTCCCATTTGCTTTCAGATGAAAGTGAATTTCATAGTTATGAAACTGGTCATGGGTGATGTCCAGACACAATTAGTTTGGATGAAGAAAGGGGATTTCTGTTGTTAGAGCTTTTAGTTTCGTGGAGCCTGTTTGGAGCAGTCACTTTCATTTTGATCATTTAAACAGAGAGAGTGCTACCTGAAGTATATAAACATCACAAGTCATCACAGCAAACTGTACTGATTACGTGAAGCTTTGGTGACTAGATTGGATTTATACAACATATATATAATAAAATAATGCTAGCAAACTTTGATTTTGTGACATATATGTAGACTGTGACTGTAAATCAGTATATGCCTCAGTTTATCTCAATTCAATACCTTGACTTTAAATAGCAGTTTCTACTGGGCAGACTGTATATGCAATTTTTAAAATCACATTTTAAAATAAAAAATAAAATAAGTTCAGGCAAATGGTCCACTTACTTCCCTGTCATTTCAGGATTCTTCCATGCTCTGGACCTGTGAGGTTATTTAGATGAGAAAATAAACTGTTAGAAAAATATGTCTTTAATAATTTTGCTGGAATAACTCTTCTTTAGGATTAAGGAGTTTTATTCAGAGGTCAGTATGTGGGCACCACTGCACAGAAGGAGAGTCTGTACTGGACTTCACAGAGCCTTGGTCATTTCTGCGTTTCAGGATCCAAGTTCTTCTGAGATAAGATCTTTACTTATAGAGAAGTTTGGTTGGTGGTGTGTTTGGGTTTTGTTTTCCTGTTTCTTTACTTCATTTCAGTCAGTTGGTTGCACTTTCAGAGTAGAAGGGACTATCAATATTGTGCTTGTCTCCTACTGGAGACACTTTTTAAGGGAGACAGTTTTGCAGCGTATCCTAAAGATGCTCAGCCTCTGGATTTGCCTGATCTCTTCGTGGAAGACTGCTGTGTAGCCAGCTCCCCTTGACAGAGAAAGCTTTGTCTCTGGCTCTCATGTGCTTCATCCTGAGCTTTGTGATCCGCATTTTCCCAGCGGGGCACAGCTGTCACGGTGACTCATAGACTGAAAATCACCCTTTGATGTAGCTGTGTCTCTAACCATGTAGTATGTTCTCCAGTTCCTTGTCCAGTCTAGTTTTAAGTGATTCAAACACCACTCCTGTTAGCAAAATATTCCATAGTCTAGGAGACTGTGTTGCTACTCAGCCTAATTTCATTTCAGCCCACACTATTTCATACCAGTCTTTAATGTTTACACACGTCAAATATATTAGGCTGTTATCATATCCTTCCTTAGTCATAATTTTACCAAATTACAGGCATTCAACCTTTCTGTTGTCATCTTTTTTTCTCTTTTTAAAAAATAAATTAATGTACCCAGAAGCCTAGTTATTTTTCTATTCCCTGAGTTAGCAATAGAACCATATAAACAGATGGACGTTGTGGGGGGGAGAAGGGGGAATGTTTTAAAATCAAAGTGAGTTCATACAGAAATATTAAAATATACTCAGCAATGTAACAAACTTTTTTTAATTGAAAGGATTAAGGGGTTTTTTTTTTAGATAGAAGACTCTCTGTAAAGATTACAACACTTGTGCAAATTAAGTCTGGGTTTTTTTTTGTTGTTGGGTTTTTTTGGTCGTGGTTTTTTTTTTTTACCAATCCCCTCCCTGTCAGTTCAGAGCTTCTTTCAGTGGTTAAATTGTATGATTCTAAAATTAGTTGGTGACTTATGTTATTTTTTTCCAGGGCCTTCAATGGTGATTTAATTTAGCACATTTATGATTTATGTGAAATTATTCATTATGCAGTTGACCTGATGTGAGACAATAAATTACTCCTTTCAAACAATTGACTGGCTTTCAGAGTGTAGTTAAGGCGGAAAGAGGAGTAAGCAGATAATACCGAAGAGACTGCTTGGAATTTTAAACTGATATTAGGATGGTCTTGGAGTAGGCAGGGAGGCTGGTGCAGGCTGCCCCGCGTTTCCTCTGTGGCTGCAAGACTAAGCGTTCAAGTGCGGTAATGGTACTTCCCGACAGTGGGAATTGTCTAACAGCTGATCCCTTTGTAAAGTGGCAGGGCAGGGAAAGGGACTGAAATAGCTGGGAATAGGAAATTCCTGCAGGATAGAGAAGTAAAACCCTAAAAGGCCTCAAAAGCAAGTGATGGGGGAAGATGGAGCTGCAGTAGCTGGAGGGAGTGGCTTCGCTCACTTTTCAATTTGCTCAGTTCGCTCGACTCGCACGGGTGGGAGTGATACGATCACGAATGTAGACACCATGATGCAGAGTTACACATCACGTGTCCAACGCCAACAACAACAAAAAAGTGATGCATTCTTTTTCCCCACAAAGCCTGCCTTTTTAATTTTTTTTCTATTTTTCAAGCATCTAATTGTCAATTTAAAATTGCAGTATTTTTTTTCACATGGTTGGGGAAATGCTATTTTCCAGTGGGATATGAGAAGAAAACTTTACAAGCTGGGGGAGGGGAGTAACAACAAAGCACTTATTCTTCCCTGTCCCCTCCCCCAGAAGAGGGAGGAAGCAGAGGAGTGGTGGTAGAAGTAGGAAGAAGAAAGGAATTTAAAAGTAAAGAAAACTTGAAAGTGGAGTAAGGAAAGGAATTTAAAGGGGAACTGTACACTTTTTAGTAAATCTTTGGAAACAGGGCTAAATTCTGTGAGGTAATGAAAACTCTGGATTTTGAAAGCCGTTTGCTTGAATTTTCAGCATGCGCATTGCCCTGCTGCTATCAGTTTAGTTACTCTGATTTATTCCAACAGAAGGTGTGGCCTGAAGGTTTAGGGTAAAGCACAGTTGAGAATATTTGTGTAACATCCTCACTGTTCATATATTAAGGGAGAGGTAAGTAACTCGGACAGTTTCACTCAAGAGGTTTCATAACCTTTAAGCTGGGTGTGTGCTGATTCAGTGTGGTTAAAGCAGTATTCAAAATGAGTTAAGCTTTGTGTGTTGCTTGCTTTTTTCTGAGGATTAGTCCAACCACCTGTTACTAAAACATGAAACTCAGTCAGAAAAACAATTACATACCTTTCCAGATGCATACAGAAAGGTGCACCTTGGGTGAAATAATTGCAGAGCCAAGAAAATTTTTGTAGGGAACACATCAGCTTTTGTCTTTCAACATGAAATGTTTCCAGCAGCTCATGCTGTATGCCAGCTTTGCATTTCTGTGATTTTTATACTCTGACTTCATGCACACACATGTGCGCACACACATGTGCATGCACACACTCAGACAAAACCTTCTGCTCGCTGAATCCGCTGTTTGATCACAGTTGCGCTGTTCTGACTGTAGATAAGCGAAGATATGCAAAGTGTACGTTATGCGCTTGAAACCACATGCTTTTCTAGTGGTAGATATTTACACAACATAGGCAAAGGATATATAATATTGACCAGCATGCTGACCACGGAAAGAATCTTTCCTGACCGATTCTCCTCTTTTAAATCCTGGTTTCAAATACAGGGATCTTGTTTTGTTTTAATTACTCTTGAATACAGCTGGCTTCAAAAGCAGGGTTTCCAGTTTGCAAGGATTTCTTTCCTTTTTTTTTTTTTTTTTTTGTTTCCTTGCTCATTTTCAACTTGCTCTGGGTACTGGGGCGATGAAGTTTTCTGACGCTGCTGCAATCTGGGCCCCCCTGGGCTCCACGGCCCGCCAGAAAAATTGACAAGAACAGCAGTGAAACCGCCAAGGAAGCTAGACTGGCCCAGCAGCTGCCCCGGCCCGGCTTGGCTGGGCTGGACGCTGCCCCAGCCTCGGTGGCTGTTCATCAAACCCCAGGATGTTTTAAATAGCATGTTTCAGGCTTAGCAAATTGTGATTATCCAACAAAACCTCGCTTTGTCAGAAAGTTTCTGACCAGCTTTACTTTTGAGCAACTTGCTACATCTGACCCAAGAGAGTAAAAGCCTCAGCTTTCTTGGGGCAGGGAGTATATAAATAACTGATAATGCATGCCCAAAGTTCTCCCACTGGGATTAATAATAGTACATAAATATTTATAACAAAAGTGAGATGTCCTTGAATTAGATCTGGAGACACCATTCAGTTTTGAATGGAATTGAGCCTGCTGATACCAGATTTGTGTTTGGGCCTGAATTTCTGTTCTGGGAACTATTAAAGTGGAGGCTGTTTGGCCTCCTATGAATGCAGCTCAGTAACGACACTTCTGAAAACTAAAACTGGAAAAGTTCCTCATTCCTTGTTCCTCATTGCAGGGCAGAACACTTAGTTTTTGACAATAACCTGTACAAGCGTAACTGCCTGTTTGCTAGCGGTGTTGGAAAACAGCTTTGGAGCCTTGGTTCATTTGCTTAGCAGCTGTAACAATAGATAGGTGTGTGAGAAAGCAGCCGCTCCGCGCTCTTCCTCATTCACTCGCCGCGCCGGCAGCGCTGCATCAGCTCTGCAGAAGACGACGGTTTGCAACACCAGGTCGCTATTGGCTGTGTGGCAGTAGTTTTGCTCTTTTCTATTTCCTTAACAGAGAGGGTTTGGGTTAAAAGAGGAAACAAAAATGTGAGGCTATTCCTGTCTGAAAACCAGACCTTAGCTCCCGGTGGTTCTTTTCTTTTCCTTTCAAAACATGAGCAAGATTAAAAATAAAGAAGTGTCAGTGTGCTAATGTTTCAGTTTCTAATCAGTTCACAAATGGCAGGAAATTAACTGGCTTTTCATGAACATCTGTTCCACTTCTGGCTTGAAAGGTTGGAGGCAAATGCTATCTGTCAAATTTAATAGCGAGCATCAGTAATAAATATACTTTTCATTTTTCACACACGTACCCTCCCCCATTTCTCTATTACCCATTCAAAATTTTAGCCAAATGCACTGTTTTATTTTCCTGTTCTATTTGAGGGTGGGGGGTAATATATGCTGTTAATTAAAAGGATGATAGACTGTCCCAGAGCAAGGATCGGGGACAAAGCTGTGATTACAGTACTGCAGTGCTATACACCTGCTGCACGTGTCATGAGTGAGTATAACAACACTCATCCTGAGTTCTTCTTGGGTGAAATTTTCTTTTTTGAAAACTTCATAATGGCTTGGGAAGCAAAGTCTCTTTTTACTCATATTATTTATTTTTAAGTGAGTTGAGGAACTAAAGGTCTTGTTGCTGTAGCAACAGTCTCTATGGGGATGTCACATCAAAATAACTTTATTTAATTCACCTTTTTGTGCCCAGTGTTCCCATACAGCCAGGTTCTTCAGGCTAAAGTGATAGTACTCCACAAGACAGGTGTAACTCAGATTGCTCTGAGCTTATTTTTTTAAGGTTGATAGGAATTAATGAATATCTAACCACTCTGGTAGGTAGTTTGTCCCCCAGGAAGGACTTTGCTACCACTCCCTTGCCTCACACTGGGACTGGAATGCCTGCACATTATACTCTTTTCATTGCTGTTGATATTGTGTACTAGGTGTTGTCTCTTCATTTAAAAAAAAATGACAAGCATCCAGGATTTCTTGTTCGCTGCTTTGGGGTGATAGGGAATTCACAAGCCCAGAATCATATGGAGTTTGTAACAGCAGTGCTTTTCTTGGTTCTTTGCACATGCAGGACTTGAAATCCTTGATTGAAAAGACATTGAGATTTCTACATTATAGTCTTGTAACAGTGATTACTCCTGAAGTTGGCTTCAGTACCAATTCAAATAAGAGTTGCTCTGGAGAACAGAGAAGCTAAGTAAAACCTCAAGCAATGCACAGAGCAGACTGCTGGGTTTAGCGCAATCCACAGCTGAAATAGAGAATGACAGCCCAGATAATGAAACAAATGGCCAAAAAAGCACCAAAAGCTTCCCAGATTTCCTCATGGGGTCCAAAGAGGAGGACATTAATCAGGACAGACAGAGGAATCTGTAACCAAACAGGTTTGGCCATTACACAAGAATACCATGCAAACATGAATCTAGAGGAAAAGATCTTTATCAGCACCGAGCATGCAAAAACATACAGAAGGGAAACTCAAACAGTGTTACGTGCTGCGGTACTGTGATACAACTGCAGATGGATGTGTTAGCTTGTTTTCCCTCATTACTGGCAGTAATTACTGGCACCACATCGAACATTCAGTAAAAGTACTTGCCTGGGTCTGCTTGCTCAGCATCTGAAGTGCTTTTCCCGCTACTCTGCTTAACTTGTAGTAAAACTAGGGGTTTATGGGGCAAACAGGCCAAATTGAATCAAAGGACTTCAGAATGAATACATTTGCTTTAGGAAGAACTGTAAGATTTTAGAAAAATTGGTCTTTAATCATACAGAGCAGTTAATGTTAATCTGCAGTGCCACAAGGAGAGATCTAACAAGGGGAGAAGGCTCTTTGGATATTTCAAGGTGCGGCAGGTCCCTTAAATTACTTGTATAGCTGATGTTTGTTTCTGTTCCTGCGCCAGCGAGAGGCACGCGGTGCTGATATCATCCATGAGAGTGCCTTCTTTATTTGCTTATTGCCTTTTTGTGACATGGGGCTTATTCAGCTGAGGAAAAATTCATAAGGAAATCCTTATGAAAGGTGGAAAGGAACGCCACTGGCAAAAGGCACACCAAAATGATGGTCACTGCTGTAGCTGTTTTTCTGGTACCAAAAGGCCAATGGGACTACAGACCCACCAGGCTCATCCCATCATTCTGGCCATATTATCATGCCTTATCACTGCTCATTGTCCTCAATACTGCCTGACAGAAGTTTAAAAAGAGTGTAAGTCATTTACTGTCATTCATCTCCAAAGCTTCCTACAAAGCTGGAGAAGAATTGTCCTTGTTTGACATGTGGGAAACTGAAGCGGAGCAGATGTGCTGAGAGATAGAGCCTTGCTCATGCTACCATGAACAGCAAGCTGTAACTAGGAGTCAGATTTCTTTAGCTCATTGAATAGTAAGGGCCAGGTTCACATTGTTCCTTTCTTAACAGTTAAAAAAAAAAAAAACAAACCAACAACTATGTACTGCATGGTTGATGACTTATATATCCTTATTCAAACAGATGCACAAATCTGGTTTAATGAAAAGAAAAGCAATATTGTCTATTAATGAACTCTGAATAATTATATTATGCTCTAAGCATTGAGTACAACAATTCTCACTAGGGGGGAAAAATCATTGGGCAAGAAAAATAATTGTCTCGCTAGCAATTACCATTAGAGTATTAAAGAAACTGATGTACTTATCATTAAATAGTCTCTCTGGAAGCTTTTGTTTCCTAATAAAGTGCTCATCTCGTGAAGTATCATCAGGAGTACAGTAATTTGATTCTGATTATGAGCCTTTACCTGCTTACTAGAGAATTGCTTGTAAATATTAATAATGGATTCGCACCGTGGGAAAAGAAGGTACAACTGACATTCCTAAATTATGAAAAATAAATCATTAATGTCGTAGCTGCCCTCCTCATCCTGTTTGTTATGCCTTCATGGCATCAAAAGCACATGAGACCCTGGTGACAAATCATGAAAGAGTTCTACCACTTTTCTTCAGCCCCCAGTTGCACCACACCATTTGATTAGCCCAGCAGCAATGGGGGTGAATTCCACCCCTGTGCTGCAGGGTGTCTATGACTGTCAGTGGTATTTAGTTTGGGGATTGATTTGCAGGAACTCTTCACAGGTTTACTTTCACTCTGTTAAGAATGGCAAATGAAACGCTTTAAAAGAGAAGGTAGGAGAAGGACGTAGGCAGACAGCACAGAATTCCCTGTTCTGGAGCTGTTTTTCAAAAGAGTGTTATAAGATGCTGTTTTTCCTTGAGATTGCACAGTTTAGCCCTCTGAAATTGTGCTTTTTGATTTGCTTTTTCTTATCAAGATGAACTATCTTCCTCTGCAATCTAGTGTTTATGTTGGTGATTCTTTTCCCCCTCTCCTTACCTTTAGTTCTTTTACTTGCAGGTAGAGGCTCTTCCAACACACTATATAATATCACCATAATGTTCCTGGTATATTGGGTGGATGGGGAAAACCCCCACCAGTAAATAGTTTGGGTTTTAGTTTTGCTTTGGCCCAAAATACAACATAAAGTTACGGTTTCCACCGTTACACTCCCATTTCAGAAATCCTAAGTGCTTCAAGAAAAAGTACAAAGACATTTATGTATATCAAAATGCCGGTAGGTGTCTACAGCCATTTTCCGAAACAGCAAGGCACTTACTCCACTTTCTAAACGTATCTTGAATTTCTGATGTGCTCCAGCACAACCTGTTAGTTCTTGAAAAACTGCCAAAAAACTAGGATTAATCTTTAGTTTCATTTTTAAATACAGAAGGTTGTAAATCTGCAGAATGAGACATGAATGCCCTAAGAGGAATCCTCATAAGGAGAATTAAAGGTGGGGGTTTTTTTACTAACTGTTCTTAATATATGAAAAGTTTTGTCTGAAAGGCAGATGACACATCCCCTGCCTCTGCACACCTCTGTTGCCCTTTGGCTATCCAGGTCTTGTGCCTTTCATTTTCCTTAGACACTAACACTTTGGCATTGATAGGATCAGCGCTTCACAACAGAAGCCTTTATCCCTGCCATTAATCATTTTGCTAAGTTACTTTATTGCAGTTGGTGGCAGTAAATGTGGAATAAGATGCTACATTTGTCCCTAAATTATGTGGATTTATGATTTCATATTGTAGGGTCAGAGTCTACTGGTCTGTCTTGTTCTGTGCTGAGTGTGGCCCTGTGAAGCCCTGAATGCCTACGTTGTGCTTTCTTTGAAAACCCTTACCTGAGAACGCATGGAACAGCAATCAGAGACACACTCTGATGATGGTGGTTATTACGCTGTCAGCCATTTTAAAAAGCTTTTTAGAGGAAAATAGCTTATTGAAAAATAGGTGAAAACAGTATTTGTCTGTTTTTTTGGGGGTGAGAATTTCTAATGAGGCTTCCAGATTTTTTTTAATATGTCTCTTCTGTAGATTTTATTTCCCCATCTCTTGCCTGTGTTTTTTGCATAATGTTAACTCTAACCTTTGAGTCACCCACATCCTGGTATGCATCACCACATTTTCTGTATGAAACAGAAGAGAATCTTTACATATTATCAGACACACACACAGAGTAATAATGTGTATTTTTCTCCTTTTTCCTTCTGAAAAGGGCAGTAAAAAAAGGGCAGTACTCAAAAAGTCTTACAGAAAAACTTTTCTGAAAAAGTATTGTCTATGGAACGTGGTGTGCTCTTCAGCCCATTTAGTTTGTGTGCTGTTCAGATACAATTGTTCTTTAAAAAAAAAAAAGTCATATTTCTCCAAGTTCTTTATTTTCTTACCTACTGTAACTGCTATAGAAGCCAAACAACCTCTGCCATGCTGTCCTCCTCCCCACCCTGCGCCCCACATGAGTGTTGCAAACTATTGCTATCTTTCAAGCTGCATGGTTTTCATGACTTTTGTACTATTTCATTAAGCTCTTTGTATTTCATTTAAAGCGAGCCTGCCAGGGCTGAGACATATTTTTGTTTCTTGGTTTGGTTTTTCGTGTCTGTGTGTTGTTTATGTATGTTTCTGGTATTGCAGAGCTGAAAGGAAAACTTAAAAACATGAAGCCAGGATATGGAATACACTCAGAGTGTGATGTATTTTTCCCACACTGTGGAACTTGGTCAGCTCTGGGTTTTTTCAAGCATCTCAGCAGCTTAGATGTCTATTCCCCCTCATCTCAGTTGGAAGATCAGTTTGCCTGGGAATACTGGGAATAGTTAATTTATTTAGATTTCTTCATTTTCCTGAATCGTTACCTATAAGCTTTCTCCAGTTTGGATTACTTTAGGCTAAGATAGCTAAGCCTTTTAAGCATTGGAGCAGTAGAAACTAAGTCTACATTTATGCCAGAGTGAAAGAAAAATAATATTATAGTATATACTAGCTGTTACTGGTTTTGATTCAGGTGACACAGGTAAACAACAGCCATGTGAAGAACCAGCGGAAAGATTAAGTACTCTAATTGTATTCAGGATAGTCTAAGGCATTCCTCCTTCTCCTTTACACGCTCAAACCTCTTCTTCCATTTGTGTCCATCAAGCTCCATTTCCAGCAGGAACCCCCAGACCCAAGGAAAGAGTCAGGTAAGGCCAGGAGGATGTTAAGTGCCCAACCATGGGATCTGTTCAGATGAGCTGAGTGGAAGCTTGCCTAACGACTCACAGCCTGGGAAGTAGAATCATAGAATGGTTTGGGTTGGAAGGGACATCCACCACTTCTCTGGGCAACCTGTGCCAGTGTTCCACCACCCTCAGTGTAAAAAATTTTTTCCATATATCTAGGCTGAATCTACCTCCCTCTGTTTTCTCTGAATCTACCTCCAGCCCTCTGATCATCTTCGTGGCCTTCTCTGGATTCTCTCCAACTGGTCCATGTCCTTCTTATGTTGAGGGCTCCAGAACTGGATGCAGTACTGCAGATGGGGAATCACGAGAGCAGAGTAGAGCAGGAGAATCACCTCCCTCAACCTGCTGGCCACACTCCTTTTGATGCAGTCCAGGATGCAGCTGGCTTTCTGGGCTGCAAGCACGCATTGCCAGCTCATGTTGAGCTTCTCATCAACCAACACCCCCAAGTCCTTCTCTTCAGGGTTGCTCTCAATCCATTCTCCACCCAGCCTGTATTTGTGCCTAGGATTGCCCCAACTCATGTGCAGGACCTTGCACTTGGCCTTATCGAACTTCATGAGGTTCTCATGGGCCCAGCTCTCCAGCCTGACAAGGTGCCTCTGGATGATATCCGAAGTAGATCAAAATATAAATGCCTAGGTATCTTTTGAGGATCTGTATTGAAGCTTTCCATCTGTAAAATGGAGACAGTAGAACTTATTTGACATTAACACACTTAGGCAGAAGAGGTGTAAAAGTACTTTATGGAAGTCTGCAGTTGTGTAATTACAGCTACTCTAGCCATCTTTTTAAAAAACTTTAAAAAAAAGTTTTAAAGGCTTAAAAAAAATGAAGCTACTAAATATAAGGATTCTACAAAAATGTTACAACCCACTATGGAATTTCAGAAATTTCATTTTATCCAGAAAACAAACAAGATAGGGAGTGGAATATAAAGCACACAGTTTTTATCTCCACAGTCCTCCTTTATGTGAAGGGGGAGGTTTACAGCAAAAACAAAACCCAGTCCCTTTACACTCACAAATTGCTTATGTAGAAACCTTAAACTCTCATTTGTAAACCTTTTAATGTTTTGGAAAAGAGTGTTCCAGTAGTGTTTTCACACTAAATTCTGCATCTGCCCACAAAATAGATATGCATTCAGTCCAAGCCGGTGAAAGGCAATCACAAAATGAGCACCTAAGACAGTAAAATGAACTCATTCTGTCTGAGCTGGGATAAATCCCTTGGGTGTTGCAGCTCTCCTAAGAACCCCAAAGCTTTTTGTCAGTAATTCAGCACATACCTGACCAAAAAAAAAAAAAAAAAAAAAAAAGTTGTCTGACTGGTTTTGTTGTTTCAGCTGTGCTGAAGCAGGGGAAGCAAACAAAGCTTTAGCATTTCAATTAAGTTTCAACTCTGAGGATATTTTCAAGTAAATATTTATCAACGTTGATGCCCTTCGAGTAGCTCAGTTATAGCGTTTTATATTTAACAAATCGTTTGTTGCCATCAGAAAAAAATAACGTGGGTATTTCTCACAAGAAGGAAAAATGTCATCCCAGGCTTCCCTCTCTTAGTGCTTAACACGTTCTGGTGGCAAGGAAAAGAAATGTTTTCTTGTGTCCTGTGCTGGAATTTGTAACTGAAAAGGGGAAGTCTCACATCGATCTTTTAACACTTGACCAGATCAATGACTTGTGATATCAGAGCTTCACGGTCTCAATACAATTTGCAGTAAATGTAGGTGGTGGTTTTTTGTTGTTTTTTTTTTTTTCTGCCTTCAGGAAGTGGGCTGCCAAGCGCTGAGATTCTTTCTGCTCCAATGATATAAACAAGCACCGAAGGAAGTCAGGTCAAACTCTCATCTCTTCCTTTCCACTCCACGTTGTCATTAAGACAAATAAATTTTAATTCGTTTTGCTGCAGGTTTCAAGCTGAATTTAGCAGGAAAAAAAAATAAACTAGTATCTTAATCTTTTCTTTTCAATGTTTTCAAAAGATCTCCCAATTAACTGGTAGTAATCCCAAACGTAGCATTCGCACGAAGCCGCGGGTTTTATTGTGACTTGGCAACTTCAAAGCCCCGGCAGCCGTGCGATTATCCGATTGCTGTTCCTGGCAGCAGCTGTTAAATCCTCAATTGCTGAAACATTATCTCTGCTGCAGTATGACAGAGCCTAGCAGAATTGTACGTAAACATACGTGGACAAATTTGAAACTTGCATCCTCTCATACTTTGGTAAAACTAAAAGAAGTTAACTAAACTGGGAAAGGGCCTTAGGAAAGCAGCCATCACCAGACAGCATGGAGACAGCTTATCTCTTTGATCAAAAGATACTGGGTTTAAATCACAGGTAAACAGGCGTTTGAAGTACACCAGGCTATTTAATCTGTAACCACCAACATAAATTATTTCTTACCCGTTTTAATCGGGAAAAGTGAACATTTCAGGTTAGAGAGAAAGTGTCTTTAGCAAAGTGACCAGGTTATCCTGCGAGATCACGCTGTGTTTACCGCACCCACCCTAGCAGGGCACTGAGCAGACTGTTAAATAACTGGAAAAGAACTGCCTGCATAGAAGACCTTTTACAGGCGTGCCTGCCAAATCTAGGAGTGGCTTTGATTGGTATTCATCAACCCAGTTATTCAGTTGTGATTAACGCATGTGCGGATGGATGGTTTTGCGTTTCCCTATACTGGTTTGAAATCTACTGTTTCTGCAGAAGCTGGTAATCTTTTGGTGAGAGACTGGCCTTACAGAACTGGGAGGCAACATGTGATGCTTCCTATCTCTTTGAGTAAATTTGCCTCTTGGTATCTCTCCCTGTGCATCCCTTTTGGAAACATGACTGTTAAAAGCAACAAGCAATTGCTGGAAGAAAGAAAAGCTAAATGTGATTAAAGTTTCAACTGGCCTTTTATTTGTATGCATATAGCACCGCTGAAACTTCTTTTGCTCAGGTTTTTTTTTTTTTTTTTTTGTTTCTTCCTCTAAATCTATGTATATAGAAGTCAAATTTCTTCTAACAACTTAGGGGAAGATGAATTTGATTTCTTGGAGGACTAGGGAGGTTTTTTATAAATGCATGTCTCCTCATTCAGTTACTCAAGTTGAGGTCAGATTGGATGGGGTGCAGTCAGAATTTGTCTGTGGTGATGAACTTTCATTATCTTAATATCCCAAGCAAGGTACCTGCTAGCAACAAAACCACTTCCTTTGTATCACTGGGTAAAAAAAAAAAATACCTGAGTCTGTGTATTATTATCTGCCAAGCTTTAAAAATCTGTACTTCCTGAAGAAAAAGTAGCAGAACAGCCAAAACTATAAGCTCAGTGCTCAGCTGGCTAAGGAGCTGAATATTTGGCAGGTTAATCTCTCATTATATTTGGTAAACCTCTCAAAAGTTAAATAACTTAATTCCTTTTATCTGGGTTTAGCGGGCTACACTTCAGAAAAAAAAAAAAGTGGAAGAAAAGAGCAAAAAGTAAATATAACAAATTGTCAGGCAAGCAGACTGCAGCTAGAAGACTGGTCTGATGTTAAGGAAGTACTTTGGAGAAAGACTTTTAGGTCTGCAATGTGTGTAATCATTGCAAAACCTTTTTTTCTCACAGTGAATTGAATCACATTGATCTGATTCTTCTAAAGTCAAAAGAAGGCAAAAGTTATTTTTACCTCAGAACATTTTTACATCCCTGAAAATGAGCTTTTACTAGTTTAAGGACATTTTACTACTTAGATGACGAGGTAAGAGGAGGAACAACCATTCTTTTGACCCTGTGTTAAGATCCTTGTAGTTATGTTTTGACTACAGCAATTAAATATAGAGCTGCTCATACTGAAAATGTTATTAAGGATAAGAAGTGGGGAGAAAGTGAGAGATTTTTGAAGGTTAACCATAAAAGCTCTATCTAAAGGCATACCACAGCAAAATTCTTCCATCCAAGGCTATGTGGAATATCTGATTCCCCTTGCAGTTCCCACTGCCTTCTGCGAAGACTGAGCAGTAGAAGGTGAATTTGGAGTGAAAAAGTAAGATCTGAGAACTTTGCCCTGTAGATTCAAGTGTATCTCAGAACAAAAATAGACACTGAGCTGTCGTTACAGGGTTTTTTCTGCCCACTGATGTGGTATACACTGTCAAGTCATCTGTAAAGCAATTAAAAGCTTTTTGTTCTAGCTTAGAATAAGAGAAATTTCTCCATGTATTTTTAATGTTGAAATAGATCCATTAGATCCCTGATGTGGACAGACACTAACTTCCAGCAGCATCTTGATATTGATTCAATATCAAACCGGTTATTATTTGTGACTGAGCCTCACCTGAGGAGCACAAAACATTTCAGGCAAACAGCTCTTGTGAGTGACATCTGTACAGATAAAACTGCTTCACCGCACTTCTTAGACAGTACAGTACAACATGTCTGCGATGAGATGTTGTAATATACCCATCTCCCAAGTATTTGAATTAAAATCATAAGCACAACTATGTTAAAGCTGCACTGTTCCTTTTTCTGAGCTATACAATTACAGAAGTAAAATATACAGCTTGGTAAATAGATGCATGCACTTCTGCAAATGCTCTATTTCATTTTGTGTGCAAGGATGTGCATATGTGTATTTACATGCACTTTCATTTACAAAGAAGGTGTTGATTTCATGTAGGGATGTCAATGATGAGGCACAGCTGGAGGATCTGTGACTTTAAATGTGCTTAATTGGGGAAAAAGTGTGGAAATCTTCAAACATGTACGTGGGTGGTGTCTGAAAGAAGAGCAAATGTCTTGCAAGGTTTCACTGTGCAAACAGTGATCTCTTTCACTAGCTGTTTTGGATTATTTTGACCAGATTAGCTGCCACAAAGTAATGAGAAGCACCTAGCCGAGTGTTCAGATAAGCAATGTACTTCTGATCTTTTTGTTTTCCTCCTGTTCCCTTCCTCCCGTCCCCTCCCCCAGCCCCATGTGTCCCGAGCCGAGGAAGAAGCGAGGGGGCATGGCAGAGGTTCATTAGGCTGCTGCAATTAAATCCTTCAGTGGCTTCGAGGAACCCCTGAGATGCTGGTGATGGCCCGAGCCGTCCCTGGGACGCAGAATTCAAACGGTCCCGGTGCAGTCGCGGGTCCAGCACAGGAAAAACCTTTTTATTTCTGGCTCTGACAACCTCTGCCAGTTCGTGTGTCCTGGGAACCTGGGCACTGCCGAGCTTACAGCCACTTTAAAAGAAAAAAGAAAAAAAAAAGAAGAAGAAAAAAAAAACAATGAAGCATCCTTATTGCTGGGGCCCATTCAGCACAGGAGTTTTCCCCGTAGTCTTCTAGGAGATGCTCAGTATCTCTTCCTTGTAGTAGTTAAGCATTTCAAGGGTAAGGAAAAGTAGGGATTTTCTAAATTTCACACTAGGTGCCTGTCTGCATCTTGCTACTACAGGTTGTAAAGATTTGGTTCAGCTTTCACAGGGAGCTGTGCTGGGTTGAACGTGCTTTCATCCAGGAGCCAGAGCGTTCTGCACCTGATGGAAGAGCCGCGTATCTCTCGTGCAGACAGTGGCTGTCCAGATGGTTTTTATTTTTCGGGTTTGGTTTGTTTTTTTTTTTTTTTTAATTACAGCATGCCAATAATAAACTATCTTTGCTAATAACAAGAGGATTTTATGAACAGTTTTCCCTGAAGCCATTCAGAATAGAATTCTTCTTTGAGTCATTTCAAATCAAATAGTTGTTTTTCTCATGAAATGTCTTTCACTCTATAGTACGCATCTATAGCTCTACCAGAATTGGGGGGAGGGGGAGCAAAAATTTCTCTTTCTAGCTAATACCAGTGCAGTTTCAAAGCTTTAAGACGAGTGAAAGGGAGAATAAAGCAATTAGAAGAACTAAGATGTACAATGAAGGAGGAATTGCCTCTAGGCTACTTAACTGATGGCAGTTCCTTGGCAATTACACTTGTTTAAAAACAAAAAATTAAAAACAAAGCTCGAATTGTTAACAGTCTTGCAGATGTAGAAACTGGTATTGATAAAACTTGAATGTTGGCACAGATGCATATGTATGTATGTGTACCTGCATGCATAAAATCCAGGTATCACTGTCCTTCAGTAAGCGTGCACAGGCAGTTACCTGCAAAGAATCTGCCCATTCTGGACCGGTGTGGCCCAGTGCTTCAACAGGAAGGTGGTATTTGCTGCTAGTTTTGTACAGAGTTAGATGCCTTCTGTGCCTCAGGTTTTAATCTGTAAAATGGATCTGTTTTTTTCTGCACGCAGGAAAAAAAAAAAAAAATCTGTCTAGTTATTAACCACTAATTGCAAATAGTACTTACTGACTAATTTTTGCATAACAAATATATTTTGAGTAATTCAGATGTTTTTGATGAACTGGAGCAGATAGGAAAATAAGTCTGATAACTGCCATTGTGTAATAGAAAATATGAATGTTGTCCTATTTAATTAAGACACAAGAATTTTTTTTCAAGCAATCAACTGTACTTTAACTAAAAAAAAAAAAACCAACCAAACAAAAAACCCAAACAAACAAAAAACAACAACAACAAAAAACCCAACCCAACTGTTGGGAGGGTTTTGTTGAAGTTCTAGGTGATTGCTGCTGTTGATGATGGAATATAATCCATTTTTTTAAAGAAAATTAAATTCTTTTTAAAGAAGCATAGCACAGAGAACTCAAAATAAACAATTTTAGCTCTGATCTAAAGTCATGGTTTTGCTGCTTTGTCTTCTACTTCTAAAATTAGCATTAAAAATATTAAAACCCAGATTAAATCTGTTTTGTAGTTTATCTGAGTGTTTAATTTGTTACGGGTTGTGCAATCTTTTTATAGTTCCACGCAGCAAAGCACTGCTTAAGGTCACTGAAGTCAGCTGGGCTCAGTGTGAGACCTGCCCATCTGATTCTCTTTGCAGGATCAGAGACAGTTTTTATCTGTGATGGTGTCTCTGACTTTCAAAGCACAAGCTACAACGGTAATTTTACAACTCTGGCACTTTCAGACTTGCTCGAGCAAAGAACACAATCTTTAAATCCAGTTGAATTCAACACTTGTATTTATTAACAAAGTGGCACCCGGCCAGAATTCTGAACACGTAACCTGTTTGGTCATAATGCTGCCTTTGTGAGGATATCTGAATTTCTGGAATTCAGACCCACCAATTTGCTCAATGAACCAGAAAGCATTTCTATTTCTTGGCAGAAGGAATTAGGAAAAATTACCAGGCTTGCGTTTTTTTTTGGGTCTGTGATAAAATTATTTTTGAACTTTATTCTTCTGAGTATCGGGTTGCTCCTGTACATTCCAGTCGTCTATGGATGACCACATTAGAAGAAGAAAAAACCCAAAAGAGTACTGAAACAACAGCAAATATTGTAATTTCCTAGTTTCTTTTTCCTAGAAATAACCTTAGAAAAGCTTCCTAAATAAAGATGGTGTGTAATGTAGGAGATTTGTTCAGGAGATTTATACAGTATAACTGAAGAGACTCTGAAAAGATCAGCAAAGGGGTTTTTATGGCTTTTTAAATTATTCTTTCTAATTATAAAGGCCTACAAAGCAGCAGCTGGCAAAAGGGGGGCTGCTGAGCTTTAGTTTTTGTTTTTGAGAACTATGCACTTCTAAAAATTGTTTTGCCTTTAATTTCTCCTCTTTTGTGTTTTTGGTTTTGTTTGTTTGTTTTGTGGTTTGTTTTTTTTTTTAACAGCAACAAAGATTTTGTCTTCTTTGGAAAAGTGTTAAAATGTTTATTGTAATTTCTTGCATTACTTGAAGTGGCAGGACAGTTTGGACATTGCCAGAATGTCCCCTCATTAACATGTAAGTTGATAACTTTTTAAAGTGTTTAACAAAATTAACGCCATTTGTTGTATGCTATTAGGTAAAAATCCCTTCCCTTCTTGACCCTTACACTTTGGTTTTCCTGGCTAGTGTGATGCTGTTACATCATTAAGCCTTTATCTGTCAGAAAGTGTTCAGGTTTGGGAGTTGCATTTCTAAATAAAATTAATGAGCGGGAGAAGACACCTTTCAGCTCTCTCCTTGGAACACATTTTTTAATAAGGAGGCCATGTATCTTGCATGTATCTATGAAAATTAAGGAAAGACAACTTCTATGTTACCACTGTCATAATCCTCAGAGTTCTGTTCTTGAGTTTTGCTGATAGATTTAGAGGTGCTTAGAAAAGGTCAACAGGCTTCTGATAACCCCAGTAACTGAGGCTGAGGATTCAAATACGCAGTATGAATTGAGGAGATGTTTTCATGATGAATTGAAAAGCATTCCCCAGACTTTGAAGAGTTCCACTCCTGAAAAAAATTAACTCATTCTTAATACCTGACAATTGCACAAAAGTCTGGTTGAAGCTATAAATGCTTGATGACAGCTTGTAGATGCTCCAACATGAAGCAAGAGTCCTGTAGTGACTGGTCCATGCAAGCTGGATGCACAGGTGATATGATCTAGTGAACATGGGATGTCCGGGATTTGGGGAAGAGTGGTTCCTATTCCTGGTTGTTGTCTGACTTTCACCTTCTGTTTGGTATCTGCATTTGGTATCTGGATTTTCTCCACAAGCCAATTACCTGGATTGTGAAAGATTTGGGATATCTTACAACCCAGATCAATCAAGTTCAGTGCTTCTAGGGGCTCTCGTAGCATAACTTGTAAACCGAACTGTGAATTTCTAAACACAAGCCCAGATCTGACAGTGAAACACAAGCCATTTTGAAGTGGTACACCAGGGAAATAATGTATCCTGCTGTCTTCTCCCCAGTGGAGATGGGAGTTCTCTGCCATGCAAGAGAAGTTCAGGAAGGAGGCATGTTTCGGTCATGAAAACCAGCATAGCACCTTGTGCTCTTGTGGTGCAACATGGTTATGGCCTTTGGAGAAAATAACTAAGTGAGCTACGCTTGGAACTTCTTGCTTAGATGGTTGGCAAAACCATTTCTAGCACAGCTGGCTGATAGAAAATTTATTAGGTTTCATGGCAAAATTCTGATGTTCTCAAATTTCCTTTACCTCTAATTTGGAATGGAAATAAAAACTACTCCAAGGTTTCTCAGAGCGTGGAAAAGCCTTGGCCTTCTGGCATTATGCCATGTTACCTACCTTAGAAGTCTGTGGTTTTATTCATATGTGGGCTACTGAGGATAAGAGGAAAGCATCCGCCAGACAAGTTCACTCAATATCTAAGGCAAAAATTGCACCATTTCCATATGACATTTCAATTTGAACATATCAGCAAATATTGTCAGAGACAAATGCTACGTCTCATTCTTATTTTTATTTTTTAAGCCTTTCACTTCCTCTTTTAGTTATCTTGTTGGGCTTATTTGTTCTAATACCATTTTGTTACTGTATATTTCACATCCTTTTAAATGTAAATGGAAAGCCAAACTCTACAGATGGATGAATTGATTCTGAAGCAGTGATAAAAATGCTGCAGTATCAGCTCTTTCAATAGATTACTCTTATCTTGTCTTTTTTTTTTTTTTTTTTTCAAATTGTTGGTCACAAAGCAGAAACACACTGCTGCAGGTGCTGCACCAAAACCAACAGTCCTTGTCCTCCTGTCCCTTGCATCCTCTCAGCTTCTGACCATAAATTTGAGCGTTCTGGACAGCATATGTGATGGCAGAGGTGTGAAAGAAGGCAGAGACCACATAGAAGGAGAACAAATCCTTCACTTCAGATTTGAGTAATAGAAAAACAACCTTTGGGTTTTTTTTTTATTTTCCTCTATTTCCTTGTCTCTGTTTCTGTATCACGTCACTTCTCCTTGTCTTGCTTCTGCCCTCTTTGAGTATCACTTTTCAGTGCTAATCAATCTGGCAGGCTGCCTTCTCGCACCCTGCATCCCTCCCGCGCGGGGTGGTGCACAACCTGCCTTTGTCACCCAGGTTTGGCCAGTCTGGCGGTGTTGCCTCTCTGAGTAACCAAGGCTCATGGTGTTTGTAATGTACACTTTCTTTAGATACCACATGAGCTGAAGTAGAGACTTTTGCATAAGGGATAGTTGTCCCGCTCTGTGTCACTGCATCACCTGTATTTACATTTCTGGTGTAATACCAATAGGTGACTGTTTTGTTTTTAGAGTGCCAGACAGTGGCTGTGGAGAAATCCTGGGTGTTTTGAACTATTACTCTCTGAGTCTTCAACATAGGTGGCATAAAAGTGGCTTAACACTGGTATCCCTGTTTACCCTTGTTATTTCTGGTTTAATGATGAAATAAGGAAGGGGCTGCCCGGAAGATCTGGCACAGGAATGTGGAGCGGATCTCTGAGCAGAAATCCAATATGACAGGTAGAATGAGGGATGCCCTCTGAAGAGTCAGGAGCAAGGTGTCCCATTTAGCTGTGCATGCCTGGAAAAAGGTACCTGAAGGAAATCCTCACTTCTTTTTCCCCCCACACTGACCACTGGTTGCCTCACTGACTTGCATGAGGAGGGTGGAAGAGCTGTTTTCTCCAGGATCACAAGTGAATAGTTTCTATCCAAATTAGCTGTTGTGAACAAAGGGAGGGAAAAAATCACTCTCATGCGATCATAGGGCTGTAGGATAATTCAGATTGGAAGGACCTGAGAAGGCCACCTAGTCTAACCTCCTGCCATCACATGAGTTCCCTTTGTCTCTGTTACAGTCTTAATTAAAGAACAAGTTGGACCCAGATTACAGACTTACACCTGATTTATTTGCCAGAGAAATCTTGGAGTGGCTTGTGCAGACTTCCAAAGACTGAGAGAAGCACTTTATTTGACTGCTGGAAGCAGATTGTTATTCAAATATTAGCATGACTCCAAATGCTCCCTTGGAGGTCAGGCAGCCCAGTAAGCCAGGAGTAAATGACCCACTGGAGAACCGTTCTGGAAGTCTGGACGTGAGGTTTTGCTTCTAACATTAGTTATTCAGATTTACAACTGCGGTTTGATTATAAATTTAAAGCAGTTAGTGTAAATTTGTTGTGCTGTTGCAGACATGCTGTGTCCTGTTCTGTTGCAAATCCTAGTTGGGTTTCCTGGATGCAGGGCAGGCAGGATGCTTCAGTTCTTCTCTTCGCCTTACTGGTAACATCAAAGTGTGTCCAGTCTAATGATAAGGTTTTCCTCATCTGTGCACAGGTATATTCTTGACACTTCCCTTTTGTTGGCACTGACGCTTGTTTGTCATCTGATGGAGCTTGAGTGTCAGAAAAAAAAATTGTTAGCACTTGGCTGGTTTAGCTCCCTGAACCAGATCTCTGTGGTCAGAGAGGCTGGCATAGCGGAGCGGAAGGGACTTACAGTGGGGTGAGCCATTGGGCTGCTTTAGCTGTAATGTCAGACTGAAGTCTTTGATTTTATTATTATTTTTTTTAGTTTAATGTGAGAGGCCCTCCCTGGAAAACTAAATTTGTATTGTTCAGTTGTTTGGCACTCTTCCAATTATGCTGATTGTCTTTTATTGGACATTACAGATTTTAGCTGTACTTGATTAGAGCATTAGCTCGATTTCTTTGACTTAAAGGCTTACAGTTCTCACATGTTTTTCTCTGCCAGCTCAGCTAGCAGCAGCATGACACTAAGTGTCTGCATTTGTTCTTCCTAAGTAGCAATATTCAAAGCAAAAAAATATCTTTGAAGCAACCTTCTCTTGCCTAATCTCGTTTCTTGACTTTATCCTTCTCAAGTTAAGACCAAAATCTGTATCTTGGACCTTCTCAGTGTCTCATCTTACTGTGGTAAGAAGAGGCAAAGTAAATTAATACACTGCGACTCAGAAGTTTGAGTTTCAAGACCAGTCAGGCGTATGAGCACCCATGCAGCATGTGCTAGTGCAGAACCACACTGGTATCCCACCTTGCCATGGGCATGCGCTGACCAGGTGTCCCTGGGCTGTCTTCTGTTATGCAACAGAGATCTGCTCTTAGAAACTCCACGGCCAGTATTATAATTTAAAGGAGCATATAACCTGTTTAAAGACTTATTGGTGAAATACAGCAAAGGAGCAATGGTTGGCTCCCACTATGTACTTGCCCGTGCACAGAGCAGAGGTCAGAAGTAGGAGAAAGTCAAGCTTATGGTTTTGATTTCATATTAAGACATTTTATTATGGCTTCATTTCATGTCCAGGGATCTACAGTTGAATCACACATCATTCAGCCTCTTAATTTCCTGTAATAAAAATATAAGTGCTCAGATAAAGAAGTTCAAAGACCTTTTCCTGAAAACTATGGGGGAGAGGGAGAGAAAAATCTTCTCTATGCTTCTTCCAGCTCTTAAACAGGTCTACAGTGTTAGATTATTTGTTTGCACTGTGTCCTTCGTTGTCACCATCTTCCAATCAGAGGCTTTTGAAGTCTATACTTTAATATATTTACTAACTTGACAAACTCCATTTGCTGAGCTGGCTGGAATAGGCACGTACCACTGTGTTACCCACACTCGCTGTGAGTGGAGCTGCCTGCCAGCCCACGGCAGGAGTCAGCGCGGGGACGCTGGGAACTGCCCGATCTGGTCATGCTGCATGTCTGCAACCTGCCGGGACAGCATTTGGTCACCGCCTCAGTCAGACACATGGACACTGGGCATTACCCACTGAGAAAACGAGAGCTTTATCCTAAACGTGAATGGCCGCAGAACTGAGGCGATGAGGAGGGCTTTGATCAGCCTCATGCTATACATATGTCTGTTTACTTTAAATTTCTGTTTGCATAACTGTCTGATTCTTCCAAAGGAGCAAGCCGTTACCGAGGTCTGTTGAAATCAGAGGTGCACATGATTTTAGAAAGGACAGGCAGTGCTCTGAGGAGCTTGGTTTCTCCCGCACAGGGATGCATTTACCGTGCCACCGTTAGGCATAAAGGCGTTCTGATTAGTGAAAGCATCATGAAGCCACTGGAGCCTTTCACTGGATTACTCTTATTGAGGACAGCCAGTCATAGGGTTAGTTTAATGGGAATGATAAACAAATTACCAGAAGTCTTTATTTCAACAGCGTTTCTGCCTGTGTTCTCTAAATCCCACAGAGGCCCCATGAAACACCAACACAGTGACAAGGGAGCGGCAGCGAGCACAAAGCACGAATAAAGAGAATGCTAAAGCTGGGCTGCATAACCCTGCTTGATGTGCGGTCTCCTCTGATATCACAAACTTTTTCTATTAGCAAAAAGAAGCCAGAAGCCTTTGCTTACCAAAAAAGAATCTTTGATCTAAGTCTTTTATGTTTCTCTCCCCCCCCCCCCAACCCTCCTTGCTAAAAGGAGCCATGCCAGCATTATAGAAATAGCATCTGCAAAACAACTTGCAAGCTGGTGTTGAATACATCTTGCTTTTCAAAAAGCAAATCTTTCACATAATGTCATGTGGTGATTTTGTGATGTTGCATTTTTTAATGGCCTATGTGTAGAAGATAGATGTCAAAGACATCAACCCAACAAACAACTGTAAATATTTGCCTTGAGAAAGCATGTGGTATATCCTGTAATTCTTGGCTCAGCCTCTTAATCTGGAGGCAGCTTAATTAGTTGTTAGTGGACTAAAGCAAAGAAAATCTTTAAAAAATAAATTAAATAAACAACATGAGGCCTGATTTTTATGAAGTGTTACAGTCCACAGTGGCTTTTGTAGAACTTAAGGGTGCTCATCACTTTGAAAACTGCGCCTTGAACTCATAGTTTGAGAGTTAAAATTTTAGCTAAGTTCTTGGCACTACATGAAATCACCCAATTAAGGGTTTTCAGAAATGACTGGCAATGCAGAGTCCCTTAATTCCATATTTATTTTCCTGAATATGTGGCCATAACTTCAGGAATACTGAATTTCCTTCAGCTTCTGCTGCTTTTTGGTCCTAAGGAGGAGATAATGTTTTGGAAGACAGAGGCAAGCTGACAGGGTGCTCCGGAAAACAGTTTCCTTTTGGGAAAATATTCTGAGGTCTTGATATTTGTTTTCATCCTAACATAATCTTTAAATATAACTAAGCATAGTGAAAATGTTAGTAATTTCATTGACATATGGTTCCAAAGAAAAGGTCTATTTTTTCCAGTGAGTGCTACAAGTGTGAAAAAAGACCTGAGCATTACTGAGGACAGTTTAATGGGGTCTGTATTCAGCATTCAGTCAGGATTTCAATTTCTTTTTAAAAATATTAGACCATATAAGGTGTGCAATAGAAAATAAAATATAAAATGTTAATGGTGTGATGTCATCTGGAATATTGTGTTCAATCTTATTTCAGCAAGATGTACTTCATAAAAAAAGGTGGCTAAGAGATGAGTGACATGTTTAAAATTGCTAAAGGAAATACTTTTTTTTGTAGTGCAACACAAATATTCCCATGGAACTCATTATCACAAGATGTTCTTGAAGCCTATAGCCACAGGTACATTAGATAGGGCAAGAAAAGAAATTATAGCTTCTCAAACTCGAAGGCGTAACATGCTATTAACAGATGTGGGTTAGAAAACAAATATGCTACGGATGGCATCTTCTGCAAGATCCTTGAATATTCCAAACATTGAACTGGCCAGCATTAGGGAGAAGATGTTTATCTACTAAGATCTTATTCAATATGGTGATTTCTGTACCTATACGAAGTAGCAATTTCTTCAGATAAATAACACAATTAATTTACCCCCCTTTGAGCAATTCTACTTTTGATTAGCTGCCTATTTTTCCTAGTTGGGAGCCCAAGAGGACTGCAGCAAGGCAGTTCTTGATTCATTTCTTATTACAGGAGTTTGTTCTTTACCTAACCAAAAGGGGTTCGGGTCTTCACTGGTGATTTACGGTGATATTTACACAGAACAAGCCACTCGTGAGCACATGGGTTTTGTGGTGGCTTTTTGTTTCTCTTTCGAAAACAGAGACTATCACATTAAACCCTAATTTAAGAATTTCACTAGCAGTTTTGCCTGTGCTGTTAACAAACTGTAGATGCAAATATTGTTCCCACTCCATGGCTCCTGAGGGGAGTGTTTCATTGATATGTTAATATCTTCTTTTCTCTTCTTTCCATGACCTAAGATCTGAACAGCCACAGTATTAGATACAGTACTTCCACGAAACAAAAGTAGCGTATTATTCTTAGTTAGAAACTTAGCTTTTTCTATAAACGTTTTCTGTGGCAACAATTGGGCTAAGAAATATTTTAATGTGGGGGAGTTTTCGGACAACAATAAATAACACATTTTTATGCAAAGTAATACACCACTTACAGCTGTGATGTCCATGTTGCTATTTGTCTATTGCTATTCTTACTAACATTACAATTAAAGTAGATTAAATAAAAATCAGGGCATAAATGTTAGTTTTTACTATAGGTCTCAGAAGTTTGAAGTGTTAATTTGTGGAAAAAATAAATAATCAGAACATAGGATGCTTATAACTGAAGAGAATTGTGGGTGTTATCTCGCAACAAGAAATAGCGTGGATAATTAAAAAGCAGTTATGTGTCCTGAGTGGGACAAAAAAATGTAGCTGGAATTCAGGAGACCCTGCGTTGTTGAGAATACAGAAACTGCACTTGGAATATATAAACTAAAAATGAATTAGAAATAGACTGCTCCATAGGGTTTATAATCAGAGTTAGGAAGTCTGTATTCTATTCTGTGATACTGAATTAACTTATGATCTCAAGCAAATCACGTAATCTGTGCCTCGATGTTTTTACCTCAGTCATTGATACCTTCCTTGACAAAACTGCTTTATTAACAAACTCTGCATAGCACCTTTTGAGGAACTGGCCTCTACTGTCTGTGGTCAGAGCAGCTGATGTAGAATAAAAACGCTGAAATTCAGTGAAGCTTTGGTTAAACAAGGACTCTCACCTTTCACGCACGCAGCTGAACAAACTGTAATTTCAGTGGGAATGATAAAATTTCCCTTCTGTAGGCAGATGCAGTAGATTGCAACATGTTTCAAATTTTCCCAATGAAAATACCCCAAAATATTTTAGATAATAGGAAGTATTTCTTAGTCAGAAATCTTGCCCAGACACCAGATAGCTCTTAACAAATTGTAATGCTACCCATTCTACAGTCATTGACACATACTCTAAACATTTTTACTGTAAGTCATTGCTTGAGGGGTTTTTGAGTGAGTTTGTGCGCAAGCACTCCAAATGAGTCATTAAGATGCTGATTTAAAAAAAGAAAAGTGTTGAATCTCTCTAAATGGTTTCACACAATGTGTGTCCGAAATCTGCATTAATCAAATCCATGAGCATGGCACATATTTCAAGCCTCTACTACAGCAGAACAAGTAGAGCAATTGGTATGAAAGAATTTTAAACTATGTAGAGCAAGTGATTCTCTCATCGCGTGCTCCTTCTTGAAACCAGAATGAGAAATTTCTGCCTTAGATGTGGTTCTGCTTGGTAAACAGAGATAATAATTGCATTAAATTTAATTTATCAATTAAGATATAATGTTCACTGTAGGAGCCTCATATGACGGTTGCATGAGCACTTCTATACTTACATAAGCATAGAGACACAGTTATATACCATTGTCAATTTGGGGAATCAATAAAAAGTGTATTTTCACTGAGGTATAGGTGGTGTTTGGGACAGCTTGCAGAAGCAAGAGTATTCAGAGACCTCATCCTGAATTCTGGCAGGTTTTTTTATGCTCTCTCTGAGCTGCCCGTCTGCAACAGCAGCAAGCGCTACCTGTCCAGAGCACAGGCTGCCTTACGGCCTTTCCCAGCAGGCTCTGACAGACAGGTGTAGCTCCATTTATTTTCGGTAGTGAAAAAACAGCCCAGGACGAATTTGAGGATGTTTTGTGCAGTTATGTGATGGTGTATTGTATGTACAAGTGGAACACCCCAGTGTTTCAGTACTGGTTAAAGGGTTTACAAAGCGGGTTGAGTATCCGTCCTTCCAGTGGGCCAGGTTTATCAGTGGTGCAATTTCTTTGATTTCATTAAAGCTATGATGGAGTAACATGTTGTCATGACCTGAGGCACGCTTACGTGTATCTTGGTCTCTATTACATGTCTTTTTTATTCACAGTTTCAGTTTCTGATATGCCAGCACAGAAGTGTTTCCTTGCTTATCCCAAAACACAATTATCCTTCTTATAATTGTGAACAGCGTTCTCAAGAAGCAGCTCATTTTGTTTATGGATGGAGCTTTTTTGCTAGGGGATGTATTTCTGAGAATATACAATCCAAAGGATTACACTTTTAGAACTAGTGCCAAAAAAAATCACTTGACTGAATTTCAGGATTCAGAAAGCAGAGCTCTGAATTGAGGCCCTTAAGTTTTTGATCCTGCACTGACACACATTGTATGTGGACAGCAAATATTTAGCTTATGCGATTCAGGTATTCAAAAACTATGGGCACTTCAGTGCACGAACACTGGAGGAGAAAGAAAAAAAAAAAAAAGAAAGAAAAAAAAAAAGCAGATCTGTATGTGCCAATAGTATTACACAGCACAAGGGACCAAACATCATCCAGTGCCTGCGCTGGGCTTTTGTCTCACTGTGTTTACGTGCAGTCATGTTCAAAAAGAAAGCAGGAGGGGTTACAGGCCTCTTTTTTTTTTTTTTTTTGAGTATGCATGTCAGCAACTTCCATTTCATGGCTCCCACGTATGTAATTTTCTAAAGTTAATGGAGAATTGCACCTAGCGTTCTCATGACCAAAGTCTGAGGTTTCCACAGAAAGCTAAAACCACAGTAAGGCATATTTTAGTCTGCCAGTAAAATATAAGTTGTCTCACTTTTTAAAATAAATAAACCATGATAATATCCAAAAATCTATCTGTAAGAAGGGCATAATGCCCCCGAAATATCTTTAGGCAGAATTACAGTCCTGTACCAAACTGCCAAAATGGTTTAAAGAGCTAAGTTCTCCAGGTATTGCGCCAACTCCACCGAACGTTCCTGAGGATCAGAGATTTGAGTGGGGCCACCGTGATGCGCAGATCCACGCAAGAAATATCTGATGTGTATCATCATCAGCTCCCTCGTGAGTGTACACATGGGAAGTTGAGAGAACATTCACACTCCTGGGCAACTGCTGCTTCTGCAGTGGCTCGGGATTGCTGAGTGAAGTTTTCTACTTTGAAAAGCGCTGAGTCGCTCCTCTCGTGGTTCAAGGTCCAACACCTGTAAGGTACGCGGCTGCCCGAATCCCACCACCACCTGTGAGACACCTGGGTCGGGGGGTCCCGAGGACGCTAAGGGTCCACGTTGATGTGCTCACAGCAGTTATGCCGCAGCCCTCTTGCTAGATAAGCTCTGAGATCCACCTGCCCCTTCAAATCTTTTAACGATGTTATTACTTTGAAAACGAGAGGGACTTGCTCTGCAGTTCTGGACTTGCTTGCAGTCAGTTCCTATGATGAGCATGTGAAGTCATCGCAGCAGGGAGCCGGGACCCATACAAGTAGAGAATATTAATATCTTCCTTTGTTTAGACTTTTGCATTTTATATCATGTTTTTCTCAATGCTTATAAATAAAAGCCAAGCCCATGTTCTATTGTTGCTTTTCAAAATTCACAATCCCTTACATTTAAAATGTTATTGTAAAATAATTGGCTTTGCGAATAAATTGCCAGAGGTTTGAGGTTTGATTTACATTTATCTTCCCGAGGAATGGCGTTTATCAACTCCTTGTGAGCTGTCATCGCCTTCCAGGATCTGCTAAATACACAACGGCCGGGCTGCTGCTTCAGCAGAGTGCGAGAGGCTTGTCCATCGTCATTAACGTATTCGCTGAAACCATTTAAACATCAGCATTTGAAACCTGTAATACACTAAACTGCCCCGCTGCCGGGGGTGGTGGGGGGCTGTCTGGGAGAAGAGGCCCACTAGAAAAGCAGCGAAATACAAATACAAGAGGGAAAAAGAAGGGGGGAAAGAAAAAAAAAAAAAGGAGCTGTGCTTTCTTCAAGGAAATAGGGACAGAGGCAGTTTCTTAATTATTTGCTTGTTTATTTATTTACTTCATACCATTATTTCCTTGAGGGGAAAAAGCTGTTAGGAATGAATTCTTATTCAAACCTCCCAATCAAACATGTGCACTTTGTTATCTGCCCTCGGCCGGGTCCGATGAGATAGGAAGAACCCTCGGGACAAAGGAACAGAACAAAAAAAAAGGCATTTGGAGAATCATTAAACCACAATCGAGCCTAATTGCTTCGTATTGGTTGAGAAAACATCCAACATACTTAACTTCACCAGACAGCTGGTATGTGGAACCGGTAACTGTTCTTTAAGAGGGTTGGTTTTTTTATTTTTATTATTCCACCTGAGAATTAATACTTTAAAGCCTCTGGAGTAAATTTCTCTCTCAGGAACAGCAAAATAAACCTGTCGTGAGTGCATGGCAAACTCCTCTAGTTTGGGATTGTGGCTTCTCGATTCTGTTTGGGGACTTTGTGTTCAGATAATAAATAATAGTGGAATGACATTTAAATGAGTCACCTTGAATGAACTAGACTACTCTTGCTCAGAGGGAAGGAACATTTAAGGAGATGTTTTTCAACGTGACTTGGGCAAGGCTTTCTTGTCTGGACTGTAATTCACGGGTGCAAATTTCAGTAGTCTGAGCCTTACTTTATCTGATCTCTATGTACATTCCTCAGGGGGAAAGCACTGGCTATTCAGATTTTTGCTTGTACAGAAAAGTGGTCTGAAAGAAAGTATGAAAATAGGCAGTGTGGGGGGGTTGCGGGGGTGAAGTGTCTATATTTTATGTTTAAAATACTTCTCCTTTTCTGGCAAAAGATGCTTAGGAAATGGAAGATTTTCATCAAAGGGAGACTTCCTCATGCATATGCAGGGACAAAGCATCACTGCCCTGACGCAGCTCTCCATCACTGTGGATAAGGCTACCAGGGCCTTCCATTTGCTTTCAGGCCAGTAAAACTAAACTTTTTATCTGTCTTGGGTCCAAGGTAGCTGTCCAGAATCTCTTAAACATTATTATTTAACAACTTAAAGTTATTAGGCAGAATCAGGGTTTGGGTGTTGCAACAGAGCGCACTTTTTAACAGTTCATCCTTGGTCCTTTTGGTAAGGCTGACAGAGTACAGTTGGACCGAACCACGCATGTGTAAGGGACAGAAGTTTATTTTTCATTCTGTGTTCATAATTGTGAAAAGCAAGAATTGTCAGAAAGATGTTTTAGAGATTCTTTTTTTCTCTCCTTTTACATCACCTTGCTTAATCAGAAGGGATCACAGCTGGGATATTTTTGTGCTGCCACTCCATTAGTAACAGCCACCATTTCACAGCAATCCCAGCGTTAAAACCAAATGGTGGCACAAAGGACTCTGCTCATCATTCATTCCCCAGCTGTCTTTTTGCCTTTGCCACTCTCCGCGTTCTCCTCCTCCAATAAAACCTTTCTCTTACAGAAATTCAAAAAAAGGACTTAATCCCTCGTCCTTGCAACATCAGCCCCACAGGTTAACGCACACTTCAATAGTTAAAATCAAAGAAATGGGCCTTCTTACAATGAGGTCTTTTAAAAAAAAAAATCCTATACATCTATTTATAAGCCATCTAATCTCAAAAATCCTTATTACCTATCGTGTTACTTTAAATCATGGACACGAAGGAAAGGGAGTCTTGGCATTCAATTATCCTTCTTGCTTTAACAAGGTGTGTATAATAAATGAGCAGTTCTTAATTGACTTCAATGCAATTTGACACTACTGGAGTAGGAGGAAAAGGGAGCCAGAATTACAGAAGACATGCAGCTTAAAGATGTTAGACAATGCAGTTATTTATAACATGAGACATTATTTTATGACATTAAATTAATTAATCAGTATTTAAATAAACAATATTTAGTATAAAAATATTTACAACCAAAGTTTTGCAAGTAATTATGTTTTATGGCTTTTTGTGTTCTCACAGATAATATTGAGTCATTGGTTAAAAGGTAAAATTCTCAAGATTTTAACAGTCATTGCTAAAGAAGTGTGCTTTAAAATGTAATTTCCCATTTTATGGGCTTCTTTTTTTTTAAATTAGACTTTATACAAACAGACAATGCAATAATAAAATCCCTGCTCATAAATATTTTATCTGAGCATTGAATGATGCAGAAACACATTCAACCTGTATCTCTGAATTTAGATGAATTTAGTTAATTTCTGTAAGGTGTTTACAAAACACTGGGCAGGTTTTCAGAAGAAACATTTGTCAATGTAGTCATGCTGAATCAGGTTGTGGCATTTTTGGGTGGCATTTTAAATATAAACATAAGCGTTCAGGTTGTGGGTTTTCATTACAGTAGCTTTAATCTGGCGTAAATCCTCCCTGTGTGCGTGTTCATCCTTGGTCAGATCCAGATTAGTTCCCTGGTCTGGCATCCATGCAAGTGCGAGCAAGGAAGGACAGCAAAAGGTGGTACCACCATTCCCAGTGGAGGACCAGACCCTGGGTGGCTTCACTGGGAGCAGCAAGTGCAGCGACATGCCACACATCATAGAATCATAGAATGGTTAGAGTTGGAAGGGACCTTCAAAGGTCATCTAGCTCCCCAGTGTGCTTTGCTGATGTCGCATCAGTTTTCCCCTCATCGCAGAAGAGTTCGGTAGAGGTGAGCTCCAGCGTGGAAGGACAAACGCCACGGCCACAGCTAACTGCTGTGTTTGACCCTCAGCAGCAAAACATTGCTCTGTCCTAAAAACTGCCAGTATTGCCTTCAGGAGACAAGGCGGGTCGGTAGGATAACTGCCAGGCAGCCAGGAGAGCACAGCGTGCCCAGTAAGCACTGCCCCATCCCCGCACCCCGAGCACCCCGAGAGCCCTCTGCTGAGGAGTGGGACACAACTGGAGTTAACAGCACTGATACAGCTGAGGCTTCCTGAACTCCGCTCCAGTAATTTATCTGTTAAACCATACCACTTCCTACTAGCTGAGAAGAGCAGTATGCAAGAGGGGATGTACGTGTGTTTCAGTTAAAGCTGCTCCCTGCTTTGGCACAGTATTGAGCCAAAAAAACTCCTGCGAGAGGTAGTTTGCCTGCATTGATCTGCTCTTAAAAATGGTTTTGCTAAATGGGGTTACCATAGATATTTTCAAAACCGGTGTCATTTTCAGTTAGAGAAGGCAGTTTCGCCATTCTCCTCCACCCGCAACTAATTTTCTAGCATTGCAACTTCAAATATATCTTTCAGCCTCTGCCCTCAGCAGAGCTGGGACAGGAGCCAGAGCGCAGTAATTCTTATCAAAAGATCGCTTTAAAACTTTAACCACAGGAGCAAGGTGTTACAGATTCTTAGATCTAATAAAGTATGTATTTCCATCCCCTAACTTGAGCAAAACCAGGCTTGTCACTGCTCAGGAAAAATGAAATGCCACGAGAGCGGAGCAGCGTTGTTCGCAGGATGCATAATGGGCTCTGTCAGCTCTTTCAATCATTTAGGTATGATTTGCATCAAGGTTTACAGCTGCTGACTATTTACAGTTACACAGCTATTATGTCTTCCATCAGCTGCTAAATGAACAGGTGTTTGCCATTGTAGGGGCTGGAAAAGAGAATGAGAGATGTAAACCAACAGCCCGCCGATAGGAAAGCTGTTCCCTTAAGGAAGCAGCAGTGCTGACTATGGATATAAATTTAGCTAAGTTGCCTAACAACCTCTAATTTTAATACTGACTTTTTTTGTGTGTGTGCTTGTAGGGGAGAGAGAGGGGTGGCAGAAAAGGAAAGAACCTCAGATTGTGGACAAATGTGCTGCTCTGGCTGTGGCTGAGCTGGTGGATGAGGCTCCTTCCTTCTTGCCCGTGGCTGTTCCTTGCTCTCCTCTGGCCAGATGACCACAAGTGTGGTCACTCCCAAGCTGCTTCAGTCTTGTTTTTACCTACATGGAGTCCGTTTGGCGTAATTGGGCTAGGCAATAGCTTGTGTGTGCCTGCTGTCTGTCGAAGCCCCCAAAACGCCCTGCAGAGCAGGGACATCGCACCAGGCAACCCCACCGCGTGATTTAAGCTCTCCCTCCGCTATTGCTTAGGCAGGACAAGTAGGGGCAACAGGCAAGTTTGGCCTGAATAGGTGGGTCCTCCTTCTATCACTCTTTTAGGGTACAGTGTTGTCCCCTCGTTTCATGTGTAGTTTCCATTCTGCGCTGTCCCTCAGCACGAAGCTCTGCGGAGCCACTGGTAGGCTGCAATGGAGAGAATGTGCTGGGACTAGCCGTAGCTTCCCAATTAATAATGTTATTAATAATGAAATTATTAATGACATGAATTAATCCATGCAGTAATGAATCAGGAGCTGTTGAGTTATATACTGTAAAATGCTAAAAGACAAAGCCAAATCCTTTCCCCCAGAAACCCTTTTTGCCAACGCTACGGGACTATATGCCAGGACTAGAAGTCACAGGGGCTTGGGGGCTTGTCCGCGTGGGCAATTTTTCTAGTTTAGTGAATTACTGTTGCACAACGGTTACTGGTACTGTAACAAGCTGACTGCCTGTTTTCCAAAACGAAGAGTCATCGGTGAAGTTACATTAATATGACTGGAGTGGTTTAAAGTCACCACTTGTTCTGTACCAAGGACATCAGAACCACATAAATAAGACTTTATTCTTTATTTTCAGAAGAGATAACAAAAATGGTATGAGGGCACAGTTAACATTTTTTGAGAAATTTATGTAATAAAAATCTAGTTTGCTAGTTATGAAGCCAGAAGCCTTTGATGTAGACAAAGATTGTATTATAGCTGGTTTTAGTTCAAAAGAGGTTTTGCATCCATTTCTGTGTCAGTTCTGCGGTAAAACTGTAATCTGTCTTATCAACTCTGTCCCTCCAAAGACATACGTTAAGCCATTCCTATTTCCTTAAGCACTTTAAACATGTGCTTTAACTTTAAGCACGTGCTTCACTGAGTTTTATTAAATAAAAAGTAGAAAAAACTAATTGGCATACACTTCCCATGTCAGTTCCCAGTGCAAGCACTGATGACAATCTAATGACAGTACAGAGCACGCTCTCAGCTTTAGGTTCGGCTCTCTGTGGGGAACATATATAGCCTTTCTATAAGTGGAAAGCTATATTCTTGAGAGTTGTTCCTGGTGCCAAATTTTCAGGGGCCTGAGCAACTACAGACCAGAAAATAGGAACAACTTAAGCAACAATTAATGAAAAGTTGTGATCCTAGTTAGTTTTTATGCCTTTCAAAGCAGGTCTAAGTTAAAATGCTTACAGTTTTACACTGGCATGCCTAAACTAAAATAACCTTCACTTTCTTGTGCTGTTAAATTAACTTTTTGTTCTTTTCTGACAGCCAGGAGTGGCCTCTCATATGAAGAACAGTTTCCTTAATTATTTTGCAAGAGCTCGATAGTGTCATTGCCTCTCCCATGAAGCCGATGTTCTGCGGAAGGCTGGGCCCCACCTTAATTGGATCCCGCTTCTCCCGGCATCCCGCTGCGGCCCTGTGAATGAGGAAGATTCTTAATGTCCCAGCAGAACACACAGCAAAGCCGGCATCGCCAGGAAGGGGGAGGGAAGGCGCTTGTTTTTTACAGCTGCCTAAAGATGAAACCAAAAAACGAGGGTGTCTGCCACCAGGCAGGCAGGACACAGCAGATTTGTGTCTTCTCGGTCCCTGACCTTTTGCAGATTTATTTATTTTTTTTAACTCAGTGGGCTTTGTTGCTATTTGCTGGTTTCTCTTAGGTGCATGCAGATGATGTTTAACTGGTCTGAGAGCTTGGCTCTTCACCATGCTCTGTATCTCGGAGAGGCTCCTGCCAGGCGGAGGGGCACGACAGGGAAGGGGACCCTCAGGAATGGGCTTGGTCACTGCTGCGTCACCTGGTTGTGAGGCATCAGGCACTCAGAGTACCCTTCACCCTCACTTTTCTTTTAATTTTATACCAGATTGACTTCAGTGGAGTCACACCCAAGATACACTGACATAACCTGAGAGCTGAGTCAGGGCTGGCGTACCAGCGTATTGACTGACTGAGTTTCAGTTGTGCAAATTAGAAAACAAAAAAACAAAACAGCTGAATAGAAATTAACCTACCAAATTATCACTCACGGGGTGAAGAGTCAGCTGGATAAAATTCAGCAGAAAACTAATCTTTCTTATTTTGTTTTTAATACAAAAACAATGACTATGAGGCAACAAAAAAAAAAAAATAGAATTAAAAGTCCCTTGATGTAACAATTGGGCTTCAGATATCTTCACAAGACTGAAGTATCTTAGTTTCTCCATGCAAAAGTATATTACAAGAATTACATTCACTATGAAAGCCAGAGCAGGTTAGCACTGATTCTTTCTCCTCTTGTTCTTGCGGTACCACTAGAACCATGAAATCATGCTGCAGTAACAAAAGACGTTGATCTTAGAAATATTTTTTTTCCCACATTTCCAAAGAGAGAGCCAAGGCCTGAGAGGAAATGAGGAGCTTTTTCAGTGTTGGGGTTTTGTTACTGTGTGATATCCTCAGTTTCTGTAGGCTATTATCTGAGTTTAAAGAATAGGTGGATATCATTTATTATTACTCATTATATTCTGGATGAAGATGGTCTTACTGTAAACAGCTTGCTTTACAATTAAACTTACTAATAGACTAACTACCTTTTTCCCTGAAAGTAAATCAATGAGAGTGTCAGAGTGCTCTGTTTAGGTCTGATGCTCAAGGCCTCAGTTGTGTGTATTCAGGAAAATTAATAGCAACTAGCAGTAAGTATAGCTAAGAAATTGAGGTTGTTGTTTTTTTTTTTTTCCTTCTGATAAGGAAATCCTGTTAGACAACTTTATTTCCTGCATACGCTGGGATTTGGTTGTTCCTCAAAGCAGTTACGCTTAGGTAAGTATGTGGCATACGTAAGCTCGGATCTTTATGGCCATTTTGTTTACATATTCTTCTACAGCAAGAACAGTAATTGGGTCTTTTGTTTGCCCATGTTCTGCAGTCCATGCCACACTTCTGTACTCCTCTACACTTAGTATTATGTGTGTGTAGTGTTTGAATTGTTTCTAAAGTTAAAGATTGCACAAACAATGCATCAGGGTGTGAATAAGGGATGTGTCAGCCCTGTCTATTCATTTCAGGGTATATTTATGTTACTCAGCTTAAGACTCCTCAGCATCGCAGCTTGGTCAATGAAAAGCCCATGCTGCAGAAGCTGTGGTCTGTAGGGGACTATGTCACTGGAAAGAACACAGACCATGTGATTTGTCTTGTAGGCACTATTTTCTTACCTGGCTCCTAAAGAAAACACACCACAGTAAGTAGTTTAATAATCTCCAAGTAGTTTGTAATCTCCAAACTGTGGTGCCTCTGGGACAGGACCTCTTCAGTCTGCGTTAGGATTCCCATGAGGTCCTGACTTGTCACTGGGATTCCTGAGTACTACCCAGCACAAGTCATATAAGATATCACTACTAATATATTATTTTCTCTAGAAATTTTCCAGGCTGATTGTGTGTGATAGTTCATGGGAGCTATGTGTTGTTTACCATATTTTTCTTTGATCCCATTTTGGTGAAGGAAGTTTAAAAAAATCACTGGTTCTTAATTTCTGAAGCAGACTGCAGGTCAACCCTCGATTACAATCTGTACACATGAATACTTGATTAATAGTTACTGTAAGCATTCATAAGGAATTTGAGGCATCTGGTTTGAATAAATATCACACAGGGATAAAGATATCTAATTTCAGCCTAATTTTCATCATCTTGAAAATATAGTCTTGAATATGGAACCTGGTAACTGTGGGGATCTGTCTTTGGTATAAATATTCACTCTGTCCTCTTGAAATTAATGAGTTTTGCTACTGATGCCAAAGGATTCAGGATTTCCCAAGAATTTCCCAGATAATGGAATAGTAAAAATCAGAAAATTTGCATACATAAATTAATTCATATGAATCACTGGTGATGCGTGGTTTGGGGCCTCTGCAGTGTAGCCCTCCACTTCGCCAGTCTAAACGCGTACATCCCACACTCCCACTACTGTTCTGCTGCACTGGAGGCCCTGAGCACAGGACAGGCTGGGAGCCTGAAGTTCCTGTAACTTTAGATCAGGACATCATCAATAGTTTTAAGATCCTGCACCTGGCAAAACCCCAGCTTGGTCCCTCTGATGCCAGTGCCTGTTTCCTTCCATCAAATGGATGTTTTTGTGTTGAATATTAAGAATTTCACCAGTGCAACTTGGAGTAAACTAGTCATTTTAGTTTGGTTTTTATTTTTCCCTATGTTAGCAGCAGTAAACCTTCAGTACCTGCAGAGATTATTCCACCACCTAGGCTGAGATCTTTATCTTAGTGAAAGGAATCAGCGTGTTCCTATTTGCTTAAGTGGAAGCAGGGTTTCTCTTATGATTTCCATCTCAGACCTGATGTGGGTTTTTCTGGGATGGGAAGGGTTCCTTGCTACTAATTATTCTTGCCTGATTTCCCTCCACCCTCTTTTGCAAGCATAAAATCCCTCAGGAGGATTCAGGTTGCTTCTAGGGCCAATTAGTCCACAGATTTTCTTTGCCTTGTCTTAGGTATGGCCACAAATTGAGGATCTACCTCTTTGAAAGTTCTGCTTTTGGTTTGAGAACATTTATTTTTTTCCAGGTAACGTTTTGTTTGCTACTTTCCCTTTTTCTATTTGTCTGTTAATACTTCAGACAGTTCTAGCTCATTTTTAGTTTAACACGCAACTTCCTTTTTATGGTTGTCGGCTACTCCTGCTTTGCCATAGCAAGTTAAACAGTTTCTGCTGTTAGCAAAACTATACTGTATTTGAAATACTCTATGAAAGAAGCAAAAGGAAATAAAATCTACGACTGTGTTCTCCATCTTGATAATGTTATTTAACCACTGGCCTTAATCATAAAATACCATTTAATAAAATATCATTGAATACGTTTGCATGCACATCTTTATCTGAGTTTTCATGTACATCCCTAGAGCTGCAGACGGGGAACCCAGGCGCAGTATCTGCTTGCCACACTGCTGATGTGAAAGGTCACAATCTAATTTCTCAGCTCTGCACCAAGGCACAAGAGGAATATGTGAGCAAGGATTACTCAGGACGAAGGATTTGGTTTGAACGGGCATTTGAATGTAGGATGTTACACAGGCCCCTCAGCATTTATGGGAAGCAGTTTGGTTTTGCACGGGACTGTTTCTTCCAAACAGGGAGGAAAGCTAAAAAAAAAAAACAAACTGTGGAGAGAGTCGTGAGTGATAATATTGTTCCTTTAATGGGTTAACTACAGAATGGGAAAACAGAGAGCTCTTCTTTAAAACGGTTAATTCAGGCGAGCTGTATGCAATAGATAAAAGCGTTTTGAGGGGAGATGCCAGCCCACCGGTCCCTTCTCCGCACCCGGGTGTTTCCAGGGTAAGTCCCCTGCATAGGTGAGAGATCTGACAGGAGCAGGCAGTCACTGGGCTCTTGCTAAACAGCACAAAGGGTAGTTAATACCAAGTTACATTTGCAGTGTGAAATTTAATTCTGTTTGTTTATTAACTATCTCTGCCGTTATCATTTACTCTTCCCCCCGCTCCCCGGTTATTTACAGCGTGGGTTCAGGAACAGTTTCGGAGCTCCTGTGTCTTTGTTCTAGCCCAATCGTTCAGAGAAATGAAATCTCCCCGTGTGGGGATGGAAATACAATTTTCTGAGAAGCTGTATAACTGGCCAGGCTTGTTTAAAGCTAAGAGAGTTTAACTCTATTGACTTTACTGCTTTACTTTGCTGGTTAGTTGTACTTCAGTGACTTCATTAAAAAGGAGGGCAGTTACTTAATTGTACAATCCAAACCACCGGTGTCATTTGCAGCTTCCTGTTCTATTCTTACTCAGTGAGCTGAACGCAAATTCTCCTTTAAACTTCTCCTTGAGATTTAGTCTGAACAAAAATCTTCTCCTTATGCCGCAATATTTCCTTCTTACCATTTTCTTAAGAGAGCACGTTGGGAAATTATGCCTTATGGGTTGCTGTAAACGCATTTCTAGTTCAGTTCATGCCACTTTGAAACTCTACCTGCGTGCATCAGCAAAGGCTGCCGTACTTTATAAGGCTAGGTTGTGTCTGAGAACACCCTTGGCAGGAGCTGGTCACCTTTGTTTGGTATTTGTAATACAGTAACACCAAGAGGCCCACTATGAATCCCTCATAAAAGCAGGCATTGTGTGCACGGTTTTCCTAAGGAGTTTAGCCCCGAAGTGTAGGAGACAATTAGTGACTAAAACAAGGGGAAGTGCACCAGGACAGCGAGAGTATGAGGATGCGTGCCTCTGCAGTCCGGTCGAACGGATGCTGGTGCCTCCCAGCAGAGATGGTATTTAAGGAGGAACTAGGAGGAGAGTAGCGTAGTTTTCTTTTTAATCTGGGAAGTTCCCTTCATACATTAATATTTATTACATTATTAAGTCCCAGTACTGCCATTGCACGGGCATGGCCACAGAGCCAGGTATCAGGGTGTTGGTATCTGACACTTTTACCCCTGGACGTGCAAAGCTGTGATGCTGCTTTTCAGGCACAAGCTTCAGTGCAAACCCTCTTCTAAGGAATTTGTCTTCAGAGGAAAACTAATGAACTTCAGCTTTGTACGCATTGGTGTTATGTACACTTATACCCCCTATCCTGCCAACACAGCACCAGACACGATCCTGATTCCAACTCTGTGCAATAAACCCCAGTCTTCTCCCCATCAGCTGCAATACATCTCTTTTTGTAGGCTGTCACAGGTATGTGCTGATTAGCTACATGACAGTTAAATGACCATGGAATTTCATTTGCCTTTCCCTTGGTTTGGGTGCTCTCTCCCCTCTGCCACATCAGCCATTTGCATAAAAAACCTCAAGGCATTAATCATCCCCATGATGAATTAATCAAGAAATTAATTAAGTAATTTCAGCAGCTCTGCCAAAAACGGTCTGCAGAGGTTCTGAGATTGTCAATAAGGGGAAGGAGGGTGCTGAGCAGTTTGGCTTCACGAGCCCTCTTCTTTAGGCACAGTGACTGCATGCTCCAGTGTCAGGGCATTCGCAAAGCTGGGTAACACAGAGGTGTTTTGAGAGAGGAAAATTTAATACCTGATCATGTGTAAGGTAAGAATCTTTTAGGAGTAGAAAAAGTGCACCTGTAGTTTCCTAAGTAATAACATATGCAAGTATATAATTTTACAAGTACACAGAGAGTTATGTAATAATATGTTTAAATGCACAAATCTGTGGAAGTGAATGGGCAACAGTGAAGAAAAAACCAAAATTCTAAATTGCCAGAGTTTTGTAATGAAGCATCCCACCTACGTGCTCTGACGTGGTGTCCCTTAGCCTGCCCTAAATACATGAGCAGGAGCAGCTTTATTAAAAACATCATTTCCATCTTCTGTTTGGTGTTGTACAACTGTTTTCTATCTGCTGCTTTATTTTCAGGGAATATGGCTCTGTAAGTAATCACACTTTGCATTTTGCCCAGTGTTATTCTATTGCCTTTCTTTTAACTCTATTCTGACAATTTAAAAGTTACATGAAATTATCTCAGAATGTTTCGTACGCTTTTAGGGTGGCCTGGCAACAAATGATGCTCCAGTCCTGTGAAGATAACTTCATCCTCACAAAAATATTGTAAATATTGCAGAAAAAAGTTCAGGGTACGTGTACGGTTAGAGTGTGAGAGCCCAGGATGGCCTCATTTTTATTTAATTCAGACCCCTACTAATTTTTCTGTAAGCTTGAAAAAATCTCACCGAACACTTTTTTTGGTAATAATTTGAAAATATAATTACTTGTTTTGTAGGTGTTTAAATGTTATCGAGAACACCCGTAAATAGAAGGAGGAGGAGGGAGGGGGTATCTATTTGTAAGATGAGAAAAGGAACCACTGCCTATTGTTTGACCTGAACGGCTCCCTGATTGACTGGGAGAAGGAATATCTCCATGGGAACAGATGAATGTCTGGTTTTCATGTGGTGAAATCCCCAGTCGAGCTCACAGTGGCTTCACTAACATGGCACTCTAAATTGGTTGTTTGCATGCGGTTTCTTACCTTTCGCTAAACTAATACGAATACTTCTTCCAAAGTTACTATCCCCCAAAATATAATAACTAAATAAAAATGCAGGACAAAGAACAACTTAAATTAATGGGGGTTTTTTTGTTGTTGTTGTTTTTTTTTTTTTTTTTTTTTTTTAAGTAAGGCAGGCAAAATAATTAAATGAGATTAAGCATTTAGCATGGAACAGTCTTTCAACGTGCTCCTTTTTGCAGATTTGGGTGATACGGGAGGTATTAACATGCCTCCTCACGACAGAAGAATGCTGTTAGTTTGGGGGAATTTGGAGAACTCCTGAATCCATTGTGTCTACGGGTTTGCTACAGCCATTTACAATGGTCTGTTTTCCCTCCGAACAGGAGGGAAATGTCAGTTGACTTCAATACTGCTGAATCTAAAATATTTTTTTTTAAAGGTATTAGAGGTAACAAAAGAACCTCAGTTAATGTAACAATAAAAAAATCGCAATCCAGGTTGGATGAAGCAGTGATTCCTAAATATTAAAGCCCCAGTGGTCTTATCTGGACCAGCTGCTTATAATGTCTGTGAGGAATGTGGCACATCAAGTGTGTGAACACTGCAGCTATTGTATCCTAACAGGCTGATTGAACCCTGGATAATTGGCATGTAACCTTCTCTATTAATAGTGCAGACAGATATGTGAATTAGCTGAATGCCTCAGACATATGCCATGCATTAACCAAAAGGGCTTACAATTCTCATAACAACTTGGCTAACTATTACACCAGTAATTATTCTTTAGAACTTGATAATATTAGAGAAAAATCAATAAATAATTTGTAGTTTCAGGACAGATTATTCATAATCAGTTGCACTGTAACGTCACCGCCAAAGGTTGGGTTGTGAGGAAGATTCAGGACTGATAGTGTGGCACTTTGATGTTTTTAAAGGGGTCAGAGTGTGATTCTCTGTCTTTGTTTAGCTCTTGTAACTTGAAGGAATCGATAGGCATGTGAAACATTTAGAATAATTTCAGGATTGCTATTCTCTCTGTAGTACAAGAGATGTACAGTCGGGGCCATTGTCTTTGGAAAGACAATACGTTATTTTCCTTTGTGAAATATGATGTAGAGGGGTAAGTTGGACTTCTTAAAATCTTTTTTTTTTTTTTTGCATTACATTGTCTTACTGTTCTGAACTTCTCATTCTTCCATTTCAGTTGTTTGTCTAGGATGAAACGGCACAAAACACCTTTTACTTTTTAATTAGGCTATTCTTTTGCTAAAGCGATAGAGTGTATGATTCAACTCTGAGTGATCTTGAAAGAATGCAGCATTACAACACTTTAAAAGCAGAGAAATATCAACTACTGGCAGACAATATTTAAATATGTGAGCCCCTAGAGCTGCATAACCTGTCTGGGAGTGTGTGTTTGGTGTAACAAGCTGCAGCAAACAGAATAATCCGACAGAGCTATGGGGCTTTTTGTTATTTGAGAACCTTCTGCAAAGGACTTTTCCGTAGAAAACCTTCTTACAAATTAGCAGGAAATAATTGGACGTTTTAGGATAGAAATTCAAGTTTAGATGTCCCAACACTGATGAAGATTGTGGTGTTGTTTTGCCTAAAGAAATGGAGATGCATGCAGTCTCTTTTGCTAATGCTTTAGTCATTTAAATGCTACTCTCAGTAACAGCCATGTCAGGTTGGAATCAAATAAACACAGACATAAAAAGTATTTTAAGCAGCTACAAATACTACACAGAGACTCTTTCATTTCTGAGGTAATTTTGTTTGCATTTGCCATATCCCACAGAGGCTGAGTTGAAAACAAGGTATTTGGAAGATGTTACAGCACTGGGGCCACAACTCAGAGCTCCCCAATAGAGAGTGAGCACCTAATCTCCCATTGTTCCTTGGCATTAATGTATCTTCACGCGGAGGCTAAAACGTCTTTCTTGCCCTTGTCTGATTGTCTCCTGCATGTGAGCTTCCCATGATCGGCTTACAAAGACCGTAAACACTTTCTTCCACCTGCCGCCCTTCATTCTGTAATTACCTGGCTCCTCTCTTGGGGTCCTACCAGTATCTCTTCTCTGTGGGCTTCTCAGCCACAACATAGCAATTAAAACAAGACTCATCTTTCAGGTTTAAGATTAATTTCCTTCTTTCAGGCCCCCAACAACAAAACCCCTGCATAATCTCAGCTACTGCTGGCATTAGAGAAAGCCTCTAATTCATGAATGAACCCAATAACACCATGCGCACCAAGCAGTTGCAATCGGTTGTAATATGCATCGTGTCTAGACAAACTGAAAATCAGATCCTTGGTCTGAACTGTGGTGGTTTGGTCTTGTTCACACCAGTTCAAGAGTATTTGTTAGGAAACTGAGGTAGCCTAAACATTTTAAAAGTAACTTGGCAGTAGTGTTACTAAAAATCCGAGGAGTCAGCATGGGAGGGGGCTGAAATATGCTTTTTTTTGTGTGCATGAATTTTGCTGCTTGTCTTCTCATTTCCTGTCTTCCCAATGGAAAGACAAAAAGTGAGAAAGCTCTAAAAGGCAATGGTGTGACCACACAGTCACCAGAAGGAGATCTGAACCAGCAGCTCAGCTCCTAGTTTTGGAAGAACCTGATGTGAAGTGATTTTGCCACACATGCTCCTCTCTGAGGGCCGCAGCAGGGTCGCTTGGCTTGGAGGCCCATCTGTGGCTGGTTTACAACGGGCTAATTTCCTATCAGCGGTAGGACAGCAGCAAACCAGCACGGTGAAAGGCCTGCTGCCTTTGCTGTTTCCCTTTGGAGCTCTCAGGACACACAAGAACAAGGCAAAAGCAGCAGCCAAAATTACTGCACCCTTTACTCTTGGAAACGGAGGTCGTGCCCAGGTTCTGAAGGTGACTTTACAGGGTCTGAATCCCTGCCAAACATGGTAGCTGTAGCCCTGATGTATAATTCCAATTCAATGGTATTGCCATCTAGTTCAAAAGGCATTTTATTCTTATTTGTTGGGAAGTCAGAACAATTTTGTATGGCCCTTCACTAGCTCTTGTGACCATCATAAGAATTTATATAAAGATTTTTTTTTTTCTCTATATGCTGGCAGATTTTGGGGGAGTGCGTGTCTGAGAAGACTTTAAACTGTGCTTGCTTGAACTCAAATAGGTATTTTTGTTGTTTGATTCCTACTTATATTTTCATATGGCTAAACTGTGTCATCTATAAAACGTATATAAACTTATTTTGTGAGAAACATATTAAAATGTACATTCGTTTCTGTCCTAGCTACATTAGGTACATTTTAACCATCTCTGTATACACAAAATAGCTAACTCTATAAGCCTTGATTTATGTCTTTCTCTGCAAAGATGCAGAAAGACATACACATTGCTTCAGAAGTTCCCTGGCTGTATCCATTTGTCAGGTTTCACATTTTCCTCGGTGGCAGACATGCCACAGTCAGCAGTGAGGAAAAGGCTAGTAGAAACTGGCAGAGATGACCTTAACTGGGATCAATATAAAAAGCTTCAGGAGCTTATGAAAGAAAATACTTTGAAGTAAAATGCAAAATTGGATTTCACAAGCCATCATTACTGTTTGTCACTTTGGGGAGGGGAGAGAAAGACCTATGTGCTGTATTTAAAGTGTTCACATAGGAACAGGACTTGAACGAGCTGAGCTCAGAGCAAGCTTTAAAGATCACACTGCCTGTAAGCAAATTACTTCAAAGTCCCCTTGCTTAAGGGAAAAAAAAAAATATCTAAGAAATAAGCTGGTTGATTTTTGTGCCACCAATGATGGCCAGTGTCAGAAGTATGCACTGAACTGAGATTTCATACAGTTTACAGCTCCAGCCTCCCCAGATTTAGGGCTGTAAGCCACAGCTGTGGATGGGTTTAGGGAGGAGAGCGGAGGCACTCACACCCACCTGTGGGCATCCCTCTCCCCTTCGGATGCTCGTGGCCCCACGCCAGGGACAGCTAGGTAGGTGTGGATGTGCCCTGCTTCATCTTCCTTAACGCCTGATGGATTGCGGGTGGAAAATTAACCATGAGGGTCAGTTTTCCCTAGATGAGTACTCGTGTTAGAACTCGGTGTCATAAAAGCTGTCTGTACCATCTTTCGGCCCTACCAACGTTAATTATTGCCAAATTGCACCTCAATTTTGGCTGGCCCATTGTTGCTATTCTGAGAAAATTAGATTTATTTTCACTTGATTATTAAATCAAAGTGTATATTGTTGTTCAGGGTTTTGAATTGACTTCTGTGACTAGAAGCCTTTACTTCCAAGATGAGGGAAGGTTTGTTTTTTTCACCTTTACTTAGTGTCTGGGAGGGCCAGGTTTGCCAGGCTGGGTTAACCCCTGGGACTCAACGTTTGAAATTGTTGGAACTTTCTTGGCTGGTGGGTGAGGAAGCATTTGACTGATGAGTTGTCTGGGTCTGGCAGAGATAGAGGGAGAGGGAGAGGCTGAGAGAGAGTAGAGGCTGAGAGGGTGTGGGAAGCTGAGAGAGAGTAGAGGCTGAGCAGGTGTTGGAGGATGAGGAAATGTCTTACAGAGCTGCTCAATCAAAAGTTTTTGGCATTGTTTCTGGTTTCATCCTTAATGCCCACCCACCATCATGTTTTTCTCTCCTGCTCCTGAGAAGAATTAGGTTAGGGGAACAGGAATATGTCTTTGATTTAGAGTCCTTAGACATAGTTTTCTCTCTATTTAAAGTACTGAGCAATGATTTTCAGCTTTTCTTAACCTGGGGACACCTAACCTTGAGGGGAAAGAAGTCCAAACCTGTAAGATTTAAAATACACTTTGGAGATATATATATACTTTTTTTTTTTTCTCATTTTCTACCTTTGGTTGCACTCATGGGGAAGGTTTTTTTTTTCTTTTGGCAACATCTTTATGAACTGCCTTCTTCTTGATATTTAAAAGAGCAGAATTAATGTGTGGCCTTGTGGCTCAAGAAAAATGTAACTGATGCTACTGAAACTGCCTGCTTGGGTAATGCAGACAGTTTATCCCAGGTGGAAAGAGTTATTAATGCAGATTTGGCTTCTGCATTTAATCCAGATGGTAATAGTTAATAGTGGCCACTGCAATTAACCACAATGCAGAGTAAATGTTTCAATTTGATGTTGACATAGAAAAAAGCACAAGCTTGCACAAGCTGTAGATCTGTCTCAATGCAGCTAAAAAGATGGCGAGATTCTGATGACAAAATACTTGTACTGCACGTGGGAACTTTGTGAAGGAACCGAAGAATGGGCTATCATTTCTGACCAGAAGATGTTGGGTGAACATATACTGTCTAATGAGAAGCTACCACTTGCAGAATAACCGATGACTTTGTGGCTCAGGCGCCTTCTCAGGATGGGGGAGCAGCAAGTTTTGAGCCTCTGATTTGGATTTCTCTGGGACGGAACATTGCTCAAGAGCAGGCAGGAGCCTGGACCCACATGTCAAGTCAGTATTAGGACATATGTGTAGAGTGGTAGCATCCAGTTAACTTGGTGGACAGGAGCTATTTCATATCCAATTTCCTCCTAAAAGATGAGGAACCACAACACTGAGAGATAATCAAGACCTTGTCTTTGTAATTCAGCATCAAAATCAGAAGGGAGACCAGGAATTCTCACTACTAGCTTCTTAGAGTAGAAATCCCCATGCTTATGAAGATTAAGAAAGGTATTGATTTGTCACAGGCCATAAGGTTTCCCATGTGCCTGACTTTTTCTTTAATTCCCCTGGGTTTGACAACGTTGACTTAATCTATTTAAGGACCTACGATGAAGGATAAAACATCACCATCTGCTAATGCAAACATTTGTAACTTGCAAAGACAGTGGGATAGAGAATAAAATCTTCATGTACCTGTTTGACGTGGTGAAAGGAGAAATAATTAAGTGTTCTTTTAAAGCACATACAGGACTAGCTGAGGAAGATCAATGGATAGAGAGCATCTCCTTGATTACAAACAGATTTTGGTTTATGATGAAAAGATACAACTTAGTAGGCAACAGGATGTAGTGTATTTAAAAATCTGCTTTAGTTAAGATGTCTTTGTCAGTAAGTATTGTTGAAAACTATATTCCATGTACAGTCACAGACAGACAGACACGTAAGAGCTGTACTCACCTTTCCTTACAGACACGATGAGTCACAGAGCAGTTTGTGTCTTCCTCCACACAGAGAATGTACCAATAGCAACACTTTGTAGAATGACAGAAAAGTGAATCACTAGACAGCTTGGTTTCATCAGAGATAAGATGCTGGACCTTAGTCTTATTATTTGGTCTAGTGCATTCTGAAAATGGATCCTTTGATGTGTTCTGTGTAACAGAACAGATCCTGCAGATCCCAATAAACAAGGTATTCCCTCAGTCTCTGGTGCTAATGTGATGGGTAGGCAACATTCAGCACATGCTGCTGCAATCAATTAAGAATACGCTCCCGCAGCTGAAATTAGTATACTGAAATATATAAATCTTTCACGGCTTTTCTGTGGCTTATCTTAAGCCCACCTTAACTTGTAGTTTGAGATAAGGCCCTGCCCTGTCCCACACTGGACACCCTAAGCATGGACATACATGTCCCATCAAAGCCACTCCACTTTGAGCTGATGCTGCTGAGGAACCTGCACCCTTTCTCCTCCACCTTGCTGAGAGGAGGTGAACCCTGTACGGTAACAAACAGCTGGAGGCAGTGACTTCTTAAACTGCTACAGCTCTATCTGCCTTGAACATCAGCCCACAGCCTATGTCTATATTGCAGTTGAAGGCATGATTGCAGGCTGTGTTGACATATCTAACCCTCACTTAAGTTAGCTAATTTAGGTACTGATAACCGTAAAGCTCTGAAACATGGACTTCTGGCACTTGTATGGTCTGAGCTTGAAGCAGTGCTGCTATAGCTACGTGTTACCTGCTATCTTGATTTCCCATTGTGTTGCACAGACTAAAATATGCAGCAAGGGAAGTGCAATTTAACATCACACTTAGGCCAGCCTAATGGCTAACTGGCATGAAAAAGAATAGTCTGTTAGACTGGTCAAACCGCTACATCAGACTGCACCTTAACCATTTGGTTTAAATGTCCCCAATTCTGTAAACTCAGCATCATTTGCACTTTCTGCAGCTCACTTTCACAAACAAATGTGCAAACATAACTACGTTGCTCGACTGTAACACTTCTGAAAGTCTTATTTATGGCTTTCAGGCTCCAGCCAATTTCGATGCTGTTCAGAAAGCTGTTTTGTGTGTAGCCTGTGAGTAGCAGGTAGGAATTGTTTACGCTGATAACCGCGATTAACATGTACTCTGTGCTATGAATAAGTACACGTGGAGGTTGAACCATGCTCAGTTTATTAGGCATGTTAGTGAAAGATCACAGTCCCTGTTAAACCTCTGATTTTGAGGCTATTATTTTTAATAAAAGAAAATGTTTTTGTCAAAAGAAGATGTACTGCAGCATATTCCTTTCAGGTCTCTAGTGTAATGATTATTCCATTTTTTCAGCATCTCTCAGTCTACACAGGGCACAGCCTCAAAATCATTGAGGCCAATGGGAGCTTTTCTTTTGATTTCAGTGAATGTGGATCAGGCGTACGGAAAGCTGCACATGAGATCCTGGGAAAGGGCAATGTATCAAATGAGAGGTTTGTTAATGTAACGTAGACATAAAGCCCAGATTTAAGCAGTTCACTAGTAGAAGCCTGTGGTGTAACTGCAGGAATTCTTGATACCTTTACTTCCTGCGCCTCTTAAGAACACAACGAGGCAGGAGGGAAATCGGTCATGATAATTAACTGGTTAAAATAAGAGTGAAGAAATCTAATATCATCAGGGTTCAGCAGTTATTGAATAGTGCATAGACCTCATGCTGATTCTATGTAAAGAAATTAATTTCAGCTGCAGAAAATAGCCATGTTCTAATTCAGGACGGACTGGGTCCTCCGTACATAGATGGATGGTTAGCAACGTTGGGGGGATTCTCAGGGCGTAGTTCGATTATATGTTTGCTTCAGGGAAGAAATTTACTTTAAAGGGTAATTTGGATGATCTGAGTTACAACACAATCTTATAGACATTTTAATCTATATAAATTAGAGTGGTGCAGTCTGGCCATGGCAGGAAAGGGTGGAGAGGAGGGGGTGGAAAAGGGTTAGGAGCATCTTGCCAAGCCACTGCTGAAGAAAAGATACAGCATAACTCTCGATATCAAATATACTGGTAGGAAAGTATCATTTAACAAAGGCAAGTTTTTAGTAGTAGTAGTAGTAGTAGTACAGAAAGATAATTATATGTTACATTAAGTTATCTTACATAAGATAAAGATTAACATAATATACTGTAAGAACATGGGCAACCCTTCACCTGCCCTTTGGAGGAAAATAATTTTATTGCTGATTCAATATTTAAAAAGCTGAAGATTTGGTAACAGGCAGGTACATGGAAAGAAGAAACGTGGGAGTGAGCACATGCGGGCATGCTGCCTTTGAGTAAATCTTAAGGAAAGCCCTAGCAAAAGAGGAAAAAAAAATACCAAAATGGAATTCATAAAGTCAAATAATAACAATACATTTAGGATTCGGAAGGGATTGTCAGCTGGTATAATTCAGTCCTCAGCGGCTGTGAGAGCAGCGTTACCAGATGAGTGTGTTTCTCACACAGTATATAAAGGGTGCTTTACCCAAATGTTTTTTTAATCAGTCCATTTTTAAACAATGTAAGCTGACAGCAGCCCTTTAATATGCATCACCAAGGCTTTCTGAATTGTAAGTAGAAAGGACGAGTAGATTTCCCCGAATTTAGGAGCATGGTCTGGAATTTCATAGGTGGGGAGAAAAGGCTGCTTCGCTTTGAAGTTTTCTGCTTTATATGCTAAACAGTGCTGTTGACTGATTTACTGCAATTTCACATTCAGGGGGCGGGGAAAAAGGAAAGCGGTGACTTTTTGTTGAGTGTGATGAGGAATTATTGACAGATAGGGATACAAGTTCCACTTGCTTGCAAATTTGCTTTCAAACACAACAAGTTAACACAAGCAAGGGCTTGTAACAGAGCAATGCAACATTTAGTAAAGACCTGCCACATCTGGCAAACTTAAAACATTACCTGGCTTTCCACAGGGCTCAGGAAAGGCTGTGCTATTGAGGAAAATGCACAGTTTGCAGTTAGCATAAACACATTTCTTATTTTACTGGAAATGCTTAGTGTACCACACTCTTTCACTGGTATTAGAAAAGCTCTTTTACACTATCTTTCTACTGAATGTTTAAGATTCCTGGAATATTTTTTTTCCACTAGAACATTTACCCAGCCTGATTATGCGTCAGCGGCAGGGACGCATCCTCAATAATAAATTCATGTGCATGTGGTGAAATGAACTGTAGCATATGTGGAGTTCCAAGACCAAAAACCTTGGAAACAAAGAAATTCTTACTAAGGAGTGACCTATTAAACTGTGTTCTAAACACTTTGTTAGGAATTACATCTTCCCAGTTTTCAGGAATAAATGTCAGACTTAATGTGAAAATGCTAAACATGTTGTGCAATCTCATGCCAGCATGTGCAATTTTAAGCATGGTACAAAAAGGAATGATATGAAGCTATGAGCAAGAATTCAATAGAGGTTTTGTTTTAGTGTCTCTGAAAGGAAACTGTCTCCTCTAGGAGAACACTTCTTCCTCGATAGCATATCATTAGTTACTTCTTTACATGCAATGGAAAGATGTTCCTTTGAATCTTTCTGTGTGGAAAGAGGCAGAAAAGAGGAGTATGATAAAAGAGTCTGCTAAATATAGCATGAGCATCTGAATGCCCAAATGCAGTGCATACTTATATGCAAAATGTGTAACAAAGGGAAACACGCCTTATCACACCAAAATACTATGTTTTGCTAGTGTGTATTTATGTTCTGTAATGACATTTATGTTGGGAAGGAAATGCTTCCTCCTCCTTTAGCAGTAACCAAAAGGACAAATTTCATTAACTTAATTCCCAAAAGTGGCATTTGCTCATGTACAGTCCTGCTTAACTGAACCCTTCTATGCCTTAGTTTCCTGTCTATCAATTATACTTGCTGAATTCTCAAGCATATTATTAAGTCATTTATATGTTTTTAAAGTGCTTGGATATCTCATAAAAATGATTGCATAAAAGTACATTTATATTAGTACACCTTAATAAAAACAGATCATGCCAGGCACAATTAAACTTTTTTTTTTTTAAGTCCCACCACGCAAATCTTCCTGTATAGCTTGAAGTTTAACTTTCAAAGCTCAGCTGAGTTTATTCAACTGATTACTATCTAATCCACCCACCCATCATCCCACACTCCTTCAAAAAAAATGTTAGAATCCTGCCCAGAGCGATATTTTTATTTTTAAACTTGAATGTCTAAGCATTCCTCACAGATGTGAGAAAACTTGAGCCTTAATCATTACAGTAAGCCAATGCTATCATTAGACAGAACACAGTCTTTAGCAAAAATCTAGATTTTCACGAATAAACTGGCTGGTGTCTATCAGTCAGTACTGTAGAAAGCCACATTTGAATACCCGGCAGTCTTACATCTGCAAATAGGGTACATCACCGCGCTGCACTGCTTGCTTATTACGCTGGGAAACAGGAGGCACCCTCCTCTCTTCCTGCTCCAGCTGTTGCAACAAACTGGATTGTTTCCTAACTTTCCAAAATGAAAGCAGATATTGCATCCAAATGAAAGCTCGTTTGCATATATGCCTTTACTGGGACGATTGTTTGTGGATTAAAACAGCAGAGACAATGGGGCTTTGTGATCTGTGCTGAAGCATGGGGGCAGAGATGCACTGGAGACAGAGGAGTTGGGGGGTACAAGACCTACGTGCCATTTCTTGTTGGTTCACCCTGTACGCCCAGGTGACCCTCCTGGCTCCTATTCTTCCCTTTACTGTCTCTGTCAGCTTCTTACTCTCAGGGTAAAAACATTTGGCTCTTGTTCGATTTGTCATTGTCCAAGTACACGTCCAGTGCCCTTTGGGTGTTTGCTTGCTCGCTCAATGCTGAAAAGAGGATTCCCAAAAGAGAAGGAATTTATTTCTGCTTAAAATGTCTGATCCAGCTTGTTGAAATGCCCGTCTTACCAAAAAGCAGACTTTCTTGGCAGTGGAGGAAAGGGCTGGCTTTATTCCTGGTGGAGGTCACAGTAGAATCTGTTGGAGGTTTTGCTGTACATGCTTTCTTCCTACTTTCTGCTGTGCTGTACAGTACTCCCATCAAGCTGTTTTGTAGGAAATATTTTATTACATTGAACTGTTTAATCCCCTGGGCTGGTATAAACAAGAATAACTTGTTGGTACTCAGTGAAGCTATGAATATTTATGCTTGTAGAGCATCTTCTCCATTATTTTTAATCTAGCTACATTAATAACTCTAATTAAATATCAGTACTTTACATTATATAGGAAGGCTGACCAACTCCTTTTGCAAAGATACAGATTTAATATCTGTCAAAGCAAGGTGCTGTATTGATATAAAGACTACTGCTAAACAATATGATGTTTTAGTTATAACTGCATCATTCTGGGGTGCAATCAGAATTATGTTTGTTGCGCACGGCACAGACTTGCGTTACACTAATCAGGTCTAGCCACGAAGAAATCAGCAATTTGGTCTTTCTTGAAAATACGAGCACCTTGCAAGGTGATGATGGTGGGCTTTGGAGGGAGCTCAGGGCTCCCGAGCACTTACATCTCTTGAGTTTGGTGGTTTGTGAGATCCAGAGACTCTTGTCAGTTTTAGTGTGAGGAAAGAATGATTCCCAAGAAGATCAATCCAGAAGGAATTCTTTAGGGTGATGTTCAGTGGAAAATCCTACTCTCAAAGCCACAGCAAGTCCTCCTTAGACAAAACACCTATTTTTATGCGTAGATGCAGCTGCTGGGTGAGACTATCCATCTTTGGGCCCATAAAGGTCTGATCTGTTTTATAAGAAAAAGGCTAATTTGTACAGGCTGGGGAGAAGGAAGCCTCTTCCAAATGATCAATACTTTGTTATTTGTAATAACATTGACTAGGTTATCATTAGTCTTCATCTTCATAGCCTGCACACATGGGTATATCAAAAGAAGATTAATCATATCTGATTATATATAATTTTAGGATCAGTTCCAATAATCCCAATTACAGTGTTTCATAACTAATAAGATCTCTTTGAACTCAACGTACCCCTCTTAGGATGCAGACTTGCATGGTGCTGAGCACCTCTGGTGAGATGTGGAACCGTCTCTGTTAAATCCTGAAGTCTGAGGAAATCGGGCCTCCCATGAGTTAATTACGGGGGATTAACAACCCATATGAAAAATAACAGATGTGGCTAAACAATAAGTTTGCAAGCAGCAATATGACCAATCGATATAAAGCTGTGTTTAGCAGGTGATTATGCACCAAACATGGCAGGAAGATTAAAAAAAGCAAAACTCTTCATAGTTAAAAACATATCTGAAATGCTAGGAGCATGCAAAACATCCAGCTACGAAAACAGCATGCTAGAACTGCTGAGATAACTCCTCATTCTCGTTATTATACAAGGTCATTTTTTAAAGAGTTGATTATTCTTACAATTTCTTTTCACTCAAACTAGAATCAAATAGAGCACAGGTGATAAACTGCCTTAAATACTTTCTTTGTTGATAAAGCATAATTTAAAGTCCATTTTAAATCTATATACTAGAGTGATTAATCTAAGCTGGAAAGGATGGGAAAAAATAAACACTACGATAAGTAGATACGATATCAGGAGCTGGCTGTGCTTGAAATTTCTCTTGATTATTGCTGCTAATGCTTGAGACAGACAGGAACTGCAAATAAATAAATACGTTCTGTTAATATTTGCTGAAATTTTTGAACACATTCCCTTTGGCTCTACTTGTATCCCGTCTCTCTTTTGCTTTCTGAGAACATATGTGTGATTGAGTTAGGGAACAAATGTTTGGAGAAAAAGTTCAAAGTTTCTAAAACTGGCACACGTTAGTATTTGTGTCAGAGAGATTTGTGCACTTCAACCCCGACTCAGAAAAACTATTCCTGTTCAGGACAGCACCAGCACATAGGTAAAACCCTGCCTGCACCAAAGCCAAAAGGTATTTGGACGGGGACAGGACTTCTCCAGTGGCCCTGAAACTTTTGTGCACATTTGGGGTTTTAATCCTCCCCCAAAGTTTAGAAAAGTCAATGAAATGAATCCCTCTGGATTTTAATGGACTTTGGATGAGGCTCCCAGACAGCAAACAGAAAAGGGTTTACGTGACTTTGTTCCAATACTGCAAGCTCAAAGATTCAAAATTTGTAAGTCAGACCTTGCAGAACTGTGGCAAAACGATATTTAAAATTATAAATTTGGGATCTTTTTATTGTCCTTTTGTATCTTGGCCCTGTGGGGTTCATACTTTCCGGTTACCCTGCTATGAGGGATAGAGATTTGTTTTATATTACACAGGGACACTGAAAGTCTCAAGTGATCACGTGGCTCCTGAAGCACGGGGCTTACCAAAGTCACTGCCTGCCACATCATTTTTAATAAAATATTGGTGACATAGCAAAATAACAGCTAACTGTATTTCAAATATCAAATGTTGCAGATTATGATCATTTAGCAAAAATCTTTTTTTTTTTTCATGCAAGTTTTCCAAAACACTTTAGTAAATTATGTTCAACTAGCAAATAAAAACATTGTAGGAAAGCTTGACTCCAAATGGATATTTTGCCAAGAAACAAAGAGTTTAATACGAATTTATATTCAAGGATGTTCTCTACCCTGCAGCTGGGAGGTGTGATGTGAAAGCTCCTAAATAAGTGTCCATAGTGTTCCCACATGCAGACTGGTAAATTCTCTGAATTTTATGCTTTGCTATTTACTTGGCCTAGCTAAAATATCTATCCACCACAGTCTCACCTCTGAGCTCAGTTCTCATATGTGCCAGCCCAAAACACTCTCTCGTGGTTGCAGGATTGCTTTCAGAGTAGGACACTAGCAGCTACAATAAAGGGCAAAGATTGGCTTTGTATAGACTGTATGGCCATCAGAGCATATCACCTCTCTTTATGCAACTTTATCTGACATGCAGCCATGATTTGGGATTTTGTGTCTATTTTTATCCTCAGAACTCCTGATCTGAAGGATGTGACTGTGCTTTTTCTCAAAGCCTGACCTAGAAACCAAGGAGGCGCAGAGCACCCGCAGCCTGTATTGTTTCCTTTACGTGCCTTGAGCTTCAAGCATGTCCACACCATCTAAAACTGCCAAAGTCCAGGCTGCCTGTAGTTTTCGTCTGCTTCTCTTTTAGGGAATGACCATGGAAAGGGCGGATGGCCTGTGTGACAGAAACTGGATTAGGTGCAGCCCATCCACATGGGAAACCGGAGCATCCTTGGGTCTATGTTAAGTGCAGATCCAGTGGGGACAGTTGGAAATTTTGGATAGACTTGAGCAGATCCTTGCTGATTCAGGAGAACCAATTAAAAAAATCCTTCCAGTCAAGTAGATGCACCTTACGTTGCCTTTTGAAGATTATAAAGTTCCTGATTAAGCTATCTGCTTGTTATAAACTAGACTCAGGTTTTAAGTATGTTCCAAGAGGCCAAAACTGTGATGCTGGCTCAGATAACAAATCGTATTGCTACAAATAGCTCCAGTTCTGTGACTGAAAAACAAAGATAAGCCATTAAGTTATTCACCTATTTGTTAAAAACATTAATGGAATGTTTTCGTCAGGAGCAGGAAAAAAACCAAACAAACAAAAACAACACCACAGCTTCACTGAGTTTCAGAGCTATTATGGCTTTTGATTTATGAGTTTTAGCAGGTTCTGGAACAAAGTCAGAAGAAAAACTGAGAAAAGCTTGCTGTTATAGCAATATATATATAGCATATATAGTATATGCTATAGTATGCTGAAGTTTTATTTAGAGGATTTAGTTTTATTTTGTGGATTATGACACCAATCAGTTGCATTATTTGCAATTTGCAGACTCACAAAACTGTAAAATACAGTGTGCTTATATTTTGGAATTATCACAAATAAATCTAAGCAGATTGGACATAATACAAAAATCTGTTCGTTTTACTAGAAGAATCTGAACAGCAACCGGGCACGATTTCAAAGTCAAAACACAATACAAAACTTCTTTGGGTTCGTAGTGCTGCAAAGATGCAACCAGTTGTCATTTATTCACCAATCATTAAATCAGAGCAGATTGGTACTATTTAAGTGTCAAGATTAAATCAGAATTTTTCTCCTGTGGTGCATTTTCTGTTTATTGCTCTGGTGCGTTTTCTGTTTATTGCTCTTATCTTCTGTACAAGTGGATAACAGGAAAAAATAGAGCCAGAACATAGGCAATCACAAGGTCCAAATGTTCTTGCTTGCCAGTGTTAAGCTAGATCTATTCTGCATGGAAAGAGACACTGAATGAGAGAAAACTACAGTTTTCTTCATATGATTCATCCTTTCTAGTTCCTATAAAATTCCCACGGAAATTTCAGGGCCATCCAGCAGATCCTGCACTATTTGTTAAAGGGAAATGTGTTTTCACGTTTGCCTTGGCTTTCTATCATGTCCTCCACGTTCTGTAGCAGTATAACTCCAAGAAATACAGTAAGTCCGGTGGTCTACTCTCTCAGGCGTGAAAAACAATCCAGAACATTGCATTTCTCAGTGTTATGGTTGCTGGTTCCCTTCTGAAAGACTAGCAGGGACACTAGATGCAGAAGCCAAAGAGCTGCTAATAAAAGTATTGGCTGCATAAACCCTGCTAGGTTCAAACACTACTTCCCAGGTTCCCAGAATCTACCTATATCCTGAAAGTCTCACTAATAATTTTTTAAAATTAGTATATATATTGATTTTGATGGGCTCAGCTCTGCCCCACACACAGCTTTCATACCAGCACAAGTGTATCAGGTTACCAGTTTGATTTGCCTGTACTGGTACCAGCTGTGATGGGGATGGCGCTGGGGAAGAGGTGCTCCGCAGGCTCCTGCACTGTGGTTCTCCTTCCCACTGAGCTACGGTGAGTTGGAGCAACGCACAGTTGTTACTAGACGTTTTTGCTGCTACAACTGATGACTTTTGCTAAAATAGCCACTACAGTTACTGACTCATCAGTGGCGTAACCATGCTGACAGAGGACAGCAAGATGGATGCAGTTTCTTCTAGTCAACTGGGTCTTTGTCTGAATATGACTTGCATTTTTTTCCCAGTTAGTTTTAGCAAGAAAAAAAAGAAAAGGGCACTAGTAGCCCTTGCCCAAGCAGGGCTGGGTCTCTTGCTGTAAAGTTTCTTGGCTGGGCCAAGCATTTTGATTAATTTTGATATAGTAGGGGGAAAAAAAAAAAAATAAATAAAAGGTTCACAGAGATTTTCTGACTAATTTTGTTTCTGTAATAGGGTAGTAGTAAAAATGCTATTGAACTCTAAGCTACATGGAGAGTAACAGCAGTCACCAAGCAACTAACTTTGGAAAAAGGATGAATGTTAGTAGGAAAACAAGGATATTAGTAAAGCCAAACAAAGCAAAAGCATAAAAAATCAGGACGCCAGCTAGTTCTGCTTGTTCAAAAAAAAAAAAAACAACCCCAAAACAACTTCAAAACAAATTCCAAAACAAACAACATTTTTAACTTAAAAAATCCAAAACAACACATCAGCATTCTAGTAATTCCTGCCGTTGAATGTTTGACTCTTAAACAGCACATATTTTAGGAGGAAATATTTGAGCTGTATAAATAAAAAGCATCCAAGAATCTTTGTTTTCCTCTGAAATGCAAGGCCAATAACTTATCTCTTATTAACAAGTTCATCTTTTGTTTCCCCAAGGTGCTTTTTTTGTGTGTGTGTGTGTGTGTGTGCACTCTTGGCAAAATTGTTTGGAACAAAAAGAAAGCAGCTTCCCCTCCTGTTGTTTTGCTGCCTTTGCAAGCATTTATTTTCATGGAGACAAAGCTGGGTTTCCTCTGTGGTGGTGGTGTGTTGCGTGAAATGTCCCAACATTCCTATGAATGGAGGCTTCTAAAGACAGGCTGTTCTGTTTTGAACTTGTTATGACAAAAATAGCCAAAAAAAAAAAAAAAAAAAAAAAAAAGCCAGCTTGTCAAATTAGGAATTACATGAGGTCAGCAAATTTGGAAACAACCGCAACTGGAGGAGAGAGAGAGAGAGACCTAATTACGACTTGAGGGGAGGGAGAAAGGGTGGACCTTTCTGAAGCAAACCCAGAGCCGCTTTTGATCTCAAAGCGCGGTGGAGCACTGGGGACAAGTATCCCACTAATTCTGGTGGCAAATGACTGGGCCTTAATGTGCCTAAAAATAGGATTAATGCTGGCCAACATTCCAGCTTGCCCTCTGTGCACCATACAATTATTTCTGCCAGATGCATAAACTACTTGGATTGTGAGGTTTAGCAGTACCCTAAAATCCTGTGCCCTCTTCTGACTTTCTCGGATTTTTCTACAGTGCCTGTCACTATGACATCAAAAGCTAATTTCTGTAAAATCCAGCTCTGAGATAACTCTGTGAGGGGAATTCAGCCCGTTTTGGAGAAGTCTGGCATCACAGCACAATAATTTTACCACTTAGACATTTGTCCAGCCTCAGATGTCAGCAGGCCCAGGAGTTTCTTTCAACTTGGTACAGAAATAAGGACAAACTGTAAAATTCACATCCAGACCCGAGTAGTAAGTCCCAAGTGGTTTTGATTTGTGCCAAAGTCTAATATTATTTGTATACGTAATTATAGAAAGCAGTAGATAGTCTAGCGTAGTCTAGGAGACTGCAGATATAGCAGTAGGCCAAAATTCCTGTATTTGGATCTTAACGCAGTGACTCAGTTTGCTTATCGTGTACAATGCAGGTAATAATCGTGCTGACCGGCACGGCACCGGCGGGCGCCAGCAGCACCCAGTTCAGTCCTGGCAGAGGCTGGGAGAAGCTGCTGGGAGATGCTCTCCCTCCACCTGTCAATTTTGTAATGCTTGATGAATTCTCCTGGATTTTTTTTTTCAAGCTCTATCTCTCAGTTCTATGATTATGTGTAAAATTTTACATCCCTAGTAAAAAAAAAAAAGGTATCTGCATTTGTTCTGCATTCAGAGGGAAGTTAAAACTGAGATTTGTATGCAGATAAACAACTTTAAAACAAATTAATAGTTGTTGTATTTTCTAAGAACCTTATGATTCCCAAGCCAGCTGGGGGTGTGAGGGTAAAGGATGTTCTGACTTTTGAACGCTTGGGAATGGCATTCCCAATTGTTTAGACTAATAGAGATAGAGCACACTGGAACGTAAGGCAGGAGGTTGTTTAGTCCTCCGCCGTGGCTCCCAGAGGGAGCAGCACAGAGGAGTGCTGTTCTGGCTTCTTTCCTTTGGTCACATGCAGATGCAGAATCCAAATCGCCATCTAGACATTAACCAACTATTTATTCAAACTAAATTCAACCAGCTAATTGTTCCCAAGCTTTTCCCTTCACTATTCATTATTTGGTATGTACAATCGGTCCCCTAGGACCTAGGTCATATGACATGCCTCTTTTTTGGGGCCTGTTTGGATAATTAGAGTGTGAAAGTATGATAAATAGTAAACACTAAATTTACATGGGAGCAGTCAGTTATAGACACAACCACCCTCTCTCCCCGTCCCATAACATCTCTGCTAAGAAAAACTCATTCATGCCAGTGCTCACAAATAGCAAACGAAATGGGGCACGACACTGACTGGAAAAAGCAAATGTTCTTCGCAAATGTTTGCAAATCCTACCTTGTGGGGTGCAGCAGTTCTGTTAGCCATGTGCAACACCCGGGGATGTGATGGTGACAGACATCTCACCAGGTTTGCGTAGGACATAAGTCAACTATAATAAATACGGCATCTTTGAAGTATTGCTTCTGGAAGTGGCTAGCATGTTTTCACATACATTTTTAACCTTGTAGTTAAAATATATTCCAACCTTGCCTCTGACTAGTGAGTTAAAAGTCCAGCATTCTGATTTGTTAATTTTTAACCTGGGTATGTAAAATTGTTCTGATTTTTTTTAAATGAAGATGTAAAATTAGCAAACCTTTCCGCTCCACGCACATTTCTACACTTGAATGTAAAACACACAGTTAAGCACCACTTGAACAATACAGCAATAACTAAACTAGATAACCTATCTGGATTTAATCCAGCCTGAACAAAGACAGCAGTTCAAGTTGAAACCGAAAGCCAATACTTAATATATGAACTGGTAAAGACAGCATTCGATGTAACTTTAACAGAATCACGAAAGTTTAACAATTCTGTGGAGTCTGTGGATTTTAACCTTCGATTTATTGCAAATAGAAAAGAGGCATTTTCAGATAGCAGCTGAAGCAGTTTACAAATTAAATTACACGAATGTGTCTAATCTGGGAAGAAGGAAGTTCTGCCTCAGTTACATATGTTTTATGCAACAGAGCTGTTTACTTTATTTGTAAACCCTTCCAAATACTGTCCAAAGTTCATTCTTTGTTCAAGGTAAGAATGTAATTGCACTGTCTGAAATGCAATATAAGTAATAAAGTTAAGATTCACTAGAGAAAGACAATTTGGAATTAAGAAAAAGTAATTCAAACAATCTTAATGCCTCTCCTCCCCCCCCTACTTCTTAATGACTCTCTCTCGTCCCCTTAAGAAATCTTTGAAGTAAGCCAAAAAGCACGAGCGAGTCTGTTTAAAGGTCATGTGTATCTCTGCTCCGTTTCCCCTTGGTGCAATACGCCTTTGATAATCCCAGGAGCATGCACTGTTGTTTCACATTTTCATCCAAGTTTCATTTTTAGCGAAGACACAGCAATGTGCAGGCTTTATATACAACCTTTGATATATGTTTAATGTTTTAACTCTACTCTTGTTCAGACTTTCAAAAGCAAAGCCTATCAGTGGAAGCTCAGTGGAGATTTATTTGCAAGCACAGAGCGTACTTACAGAGAAACAAAATTAGGGAAATAGGAAGGCATATTGAATATAGGCACTCCTTCTGCAAAGATAAACGATTTAGTAATGAATAGATTCTTCAGGCCATAAAAAATCCATTTATTTTCTTTTGAATTTCAACTAGAGGTCTTGCACTTTCCCACTCAGTTATAATCAGTTAAAATTAGAATACGGAGAATGAAACCAGTGTACAGGCAGGCCAGACAACAACCATAACGTATAATAATAGAAGTTAAATTAATAAACATTTTAAAAGAGGCAGCATTTCCACAGAAAGGTACTAGTTTATTACCATTCAACGTGGGATGAAGATGTGATCTAAAACACACACTGCTTTTACAAATTATCTGCCTCGTAACAACATGCTGCCAGATTTTAGTCAACTCATTAAAACGAAGGATCCACTTGACCTCCTCTGTAATTGTGGAAATGAACCAGAAATATGATTACTCCAATAACTTCAGGGGTTGCTCCACATTAAGCTTGCCTTATCGAGGAGTCTGATCTTGCAGCAGAGTGCATGCACCGAGTGCTGGCTCCCACGTCACTCGTGTTTTCCTGTGTTTCATCTGCATGGGAAGGGGAAAGCTGACACACACCTGGCTGCGGAGCACAGCAGACTCCCCTCACTTTGTGCCACACTCCGTCCCTCATTTTCAGAGGGGCCAGACACACCAGAGAGGTAGAGATGGGAGCTCGTGCAGGTTGTAGCCGCACAACGGGGATTTCTTGCCCCGGGACCAGTGACATGCTGATGGCCAGGCGGCGGCTTGAAGGCAGAGTCCTCAGGGCAGGTCCAGTGGGACAGGTCTGTGGCGAAGTTCTGGGTTCAGCTAAACTCATCCTGGGCAAGCAAAATGGCCTGGTTAGGAATGAGACAGTATTGACTTAGAGACTGGACTGAAAATATGCTAAGCAGTGATCAGCTACTGCTGCAGCACCATTTCCCCTTCCCCTTTGCATTTCTGTGCTTCCCAAGGTCTGGCTGAATGAGATACAATTTTGTTTTGGTTTTTTTTCTTTTTAAAATATGAACGATAAGGAGGCCCAGTATTGCCACCTTTGAGCCCATGGAGCCTTTTACTATTGAAAGGATCCCACTGAGGTCGATACCCAGAGCTATTTGCATGGTTAAGAGCTTACTGAAACAGGGGAGAGAGATTGGAGAAATGTAAGGAGAACTGCCTGTTTAATTTTTGTGTTACTTGTAGCCTTCATATTTTGGCATTAATATGGGTAAATGTGTCAGGAGTTGGGTAAAAGTGTTGAAATTGGCTGGATGATTACAGAACTATGAGATGTGAGCCAGTTCTGCAATAGCTCCATTCCCAACACTGCTGCTGTTTCCCCTTGACATGAAGAGATAAAATACAGTTGTCCAGGTCCAGTCAGACCTGACCACCTCCCGTCTGCTCCGACTCCTGAATTTACCATGCTATTTTAGTTAGAAAATACAATTTTCCCTAAAACACTCTCCTGAACACCAGTGTGGCTCAGGAATTAACAGGCACTGAGATCTTTGTGTGGCTGTGGCCAGGAACGTGGCTGGAAGCGATAGCTGGATCTGCCAGTCCGGGCTTAGTCCCCCTTGCTCATCTTCAGGGACAAAGTGTGCAATAAAGCCAGCTTTTGAAGGCACTCTCTGCTGTAAACACCAGATTGACAATTCTGATGGATTTTGTTAACAAACATAATTCAAGCAAAAAGAACTCAGGTTTGATCTTTGAAGCATTTTCTAACTTAATGCCTATAAAAGTTGGGTGATGCTTTGAAAGCCTACAGGGTTTAGCATTTTTGTCTGTGCAGATTAGTAACTGGAAAAGCCCATATCCCAATCAACTACCCTGAAATATCTAAATCCCATTTCTCTAATGATAATCCATGCAGTACAGAAATTAGAATAGAAACAGAAACAGAAGGGAATAGAAATTGGCTTAAAGAGAGGCTGAGTAAAAAAGTTAGTCCTGATTTTATCCCATTATTGTTTTCTCTTTCCTCATTAGAGCTGCAAGCGAGCTTTGCCCCCAGACAGATCCTGCACTGGGCACACATCTGGAAGCTGAGTGCTGCAGGAGGCATCCTGCCTGTTTATTACAGCTGTGCTTGAAAAAAGACATTCAAACAAAAAGGATCTCAAGGCTTGGTCCACACTTATCTATAATTTGACCCATGGAATTTCTGTATATCCTGAAGCCCAGGAATTTTAATCTAACAGTTTATGTGTTTAAAAACAAGAGCCTTTGGTTACACACTGTAGCTGCTCAGTAGATGACTATAAATTTAAGCAAATTGCTAAAGACTGAAACTCCAGAAGGCAGGAGGACTGATGCAAACAGAAGGTCCTGTTCTGACTCAGTCACTTACCAACTTGTGTTACATTTTTATTGCAGGTCAAAAGTCGACAGAGTATGCAAATTAAAAAAAAAAAAAAGGTTCTTGTTTTGGAAAAATACCCCATTTTAGTATTTATAATTACACACTAAGGGGCTTTTATGCTCAGACTCATTTATCTTGGATTTTTGCATAATTTGAACTAAAAGTGGCAATATATGTAGAGCTCATTTATTCAAATTGTACAGGGTTAGTGTTCTCTCTCTCTTGAACATGGTGTGCATTTTGGGATAAGTGCCAGATTCAAGGAGGGAGGAGTATAAAAAGAAGAGACTGGAAAAAGACTACAGATATACTTATTCCACTTTAAAATGGCTTCCACAGCCTCATGAAAAATTACATGTGTGAGTTAAATCCTCTTCCCTTTGTAAGACAAATATATTCTCTGCAGTCCCAATAAATCCAACTGACATTTGCTGTATTACTCATGCCATCTAAGGTGTACAGAAAATTGCTGTTCTCACCTGTGTAATTTAACAGAAGGTGGCTTTTCTGCATCCTCAGACACCAAGTCTCCCCTTTTCACTTGCCATTCTTTAAAACGACATATGTCAAATATATTAGCTTAAGAATTGACTTACCTTGGCTGTGTGCACAATGTTACAGATTTTACTGCGAGGATTACTCACTGGGCACCCTGCTGTAAATAATGTTGTGAATAGATCTTATCATCCATCACAATCCAGGCAAAACATGTTTACAGTGTGGTTACCCAGTAAATGAAGTGTTTTGTATTCAGTTTTGCTCTCTACTAATGAACACTTAGCAAGGTTCAAATTAAAGGTATGAAATCTCCAGTGCAGCAGAACGACTGTGCTGGTCAGGATGGTGTCGGTCCTTGAAGCAAGGCGGGTATAGGGCAATCTCTGAGACTTCATTATTCCCTGATGGAACAATTGTGGCTTGTACTGAAGTTGTGCTATCCCCTCATGTGCAAAATGTGATCTTCCCCACCTTCCTGCAGGTTACTTGGGGGAGCTTTTGCACAAATATGTCTGTTGAGCAAACCGAAATGAAAACGTGTGTTTGCCGTGAGCACTCTGGCAGCTCACAGCTGAGCGGGAAGTGGAGTCTTCATTCCCAAATGCAAACTGGGTGCAGAACATTTTAATGTATTTGGAGACCTTAATGATCTATACTTAAAAATTAATTTGCTGTATTCTCTGCTGGGGTAAATCAACATTCACCATTGACAGTTAAGTACAGTGCAATTTTATGCTAACATGATGATCTACTTTGAGACCTATAAAAAAGTACATCCCATCAGCACATAAAAGAGGACTTGTGCTTCTGTGGGCACAACACAGGTTGCATAAACGGAGTCATTTTTGTGAGCCTAAATTTCCAAAATGTGCTTCTGTAAGGAGGGACAGATGCAGCGCAGATGTGAGCTGGACATTTGAATGTTGTTCCTGCCTTCCTTGCCCCAGTTGTCGCGGCTCACGTGGCTGGTAGACGTGTGCTCCTCGCCGCCCTGACCTGGGCCAGCAGTGGCTGTGGCTCCCAAAGGGGCTGCTCCAGCCAGAGTGCGCCGGACCCCAGCCCCGCTGCGGCTCAGCCCACAGAGAGCCCTGTCCCACCACCACCACCACAGAATGGGCCTCCAGGCTTCCCTGGCAGTCCCGTGTCCCGCTCCCTATTCACAGTCTTACTCCCAGTCCCACGTCTGTGCCGGTGACTGAATTCTCCTCGAAATACAGTGTTTTTTACGCAAAATGGTAGTTTCCAAGCTTTCAGTTTGTGATTTCTGTTCCGGGCTTGTGTACCCATTTCCTTCTGCGCTTCCAGGTCGTGAACCCAGCTGGGTCACAGGCTCATCTTTGGGAACTGCCGATTTAACGTGTCATTGTAACTCCATTGCCAAGCTCCGGTGAAGTGCTGTGATTAGCAGGATTTATTTTTCTTTTCTAATAATACATTTGTTATGGAAAGAACTGAAGTTGATCTGTTCCATAGGAAACAAAGATACAGTGTTCCTTTTGTAATGAGATGGCCTCAAGGAACAAGCAATAGGGGGGAAAAAAGGAAAAAAAAAAAGTAGACATCCACTTTTTAAGACATCAAACAGTAAATTGTGCTATACAGAAAATCTTTTAACAGACCCTGCTATGCTTGTTCTATCTCCATGATGGGCCATGTTGTTTCCCCAAGGAAATCTGTAGAAATCTCCCATTAGAAAGTCACTTCAGTGCTGCTGAAGGGCAAGTGCTGTATCTATACGTGTTACGTTTTGAACCATTCTTCCTCCATGGCTTGAAAAAGAGCGTCACTGCTTCCACATGTGAAATATTAACTCTCAGTGATACTCTTCCCAAATGCTAATGCACAGCTGTGGAGTTTGGATATTCCAGAGCTGACTCATTCTGCAACACAGCAGATTCACAGAGATGAAGTGGAGGAGGGGCAGCGCAAAATAGCTCTTTCAGGAATTAAAAGAACTCCTAAACCCCAAAGTATTACTATTCCATTACAGTATTTCTTTCATTGAAAAGTTTGGGTTTTAATGACCCCTAATTGATTTTTTTTTCTTTGCTTTGTTTCAACATAAAATCTATGTCACTCTGGCGCAGCCTGCCAGTCTTTTGTCTGATGTTACAAACAAATCCAGCCAAACATTAAGATTCATAAGGGGGATGGGGGAAGCACAGCTTCTTAAAGCCACATCAAGTATGTTAGAGACAAAACATTTAATTTAAATGGTAGAAACTAACACAAAACAGCTTCAAACCTAGTAAGCAGAGTTAGCTAAGTAGAAACACATGTTCTTTTGACATTTGTTTTCATGACAATTAGAAGCAACTAGTTTTCAGCTAACATCCTTGTTCATCCCTTTGAGGCTTTGGCTAATACATTAATGCAGAATTACTGCAGAACAGGTGCCGATCGGAACAGCATAGGTAATTACGTGCAACTTGCTACTATGTAAGGCAAATAAGCCAAGTTTGGTTCAGGCACGTACATAACCATATATTCAATGAGTCAAGCAAATGAGGAACACAAAACGCTTTCATTTTTATGTTGCTTTGACCTCAGTGTATGTTTTGTTCTAATGTGTTTTGCATGCTCTGATCATCCTGATCACATGCATGTGTCTCATTCACTTGCAGAGCGTATAGCTTCTTCCCCCCATTTGAAGACAAAGCCCTGTGACAGCTTGCAAAGACAAGAACAGGTTTTTAACTTGGTGTCATTAGCTCCTTGGGTTTGGTTGCAACAGTTTTAATGTCAGCCCAGAGCCACTGAGAGGATTAACCTGTCAATAGGCTCTTCCTACCTTTTTTTTTTTTTTCCTTTCTCTTAGCCAATAAGTGAATCCTCACTTATTGAAATCAGTGGAAGGTTTCAGATGGATTTTAACAAGACATTTGACATGCGGTCAGAGACACCGCTGAGGTTTCAGAGGGGCAGATGGGTCTGAGGTACCCTGCTGACTGCAGGGAGGTGATGGGGGGCACAGGCACCATGTCCTCTCGGGTAAGCAGCTGCATAACTCTCAGGCTTCTGTTCTGGGACGACTATGAAAGTCCAAAAGAACCAAAATTGCCTCAAACCTGTTCAGCAACATGGGCTACCCTGAAATGTGTTGCTCCAGGAATAAAGGACCACAGTTTGGTCAAGCCCAGGCTGCTTTAATCACAAAAGAGGCTGGCACTGGATTGAGGAGACAAGGGGAGAGCCATGAACGACTTGTCTTGCTATTCCTGTGTGCCTAGGCCAGGTAGGAATGACAGTGCCAGCAGAAACGTCAACACACGCACACCCCAGTCCCTCCTGGGGTGGAGCGGCATCGACGTGCCTTCCCTTTGGTCTGACACAGGTGTAATCCTACAGACTATTTTCTGTTTTGCATCCCATTCCTTCTTGTCGCCATTGGCAACTGCGTGCCTTATCGATGCCAGTATTGGTCCTAAGTGGAGTGACTTGGTAAGGCTCTCACAGACAGAGAAGAATTAGCAAGTTGTGTCCCAGAGCATATGGAACAGGGAGACATCACTGGGAACATTAATAGAAATTGTATTAGCACCTCTGAATCCAATTTTCAGAAGAGCTATGAGAACTAGGAGCACACACTGCTGTTGCCATCAAGGGATTTGTCCTCGTAGGTGAGATTTTCAAGAAATCTAAGTGACATATTATTGTTAGCCAATAAATAATTATTTTCTTTTTATTTGTTTAAACAGGTTTACCATGCTACTGAAAGACAGGAGTAATCTTAAAATTCTTGCTAATGAGTTAGGAAATGCAGAAACACCACACCCTTAATTTGATTTATTTCAGTCATACAATGGATTTGTATGTTATGAAAAAAGCAGATGGTGTCATATGACAAACCTTTTATGGATCTAGCCTGCATTAAATGGATATATATGTGACCTTGGCATTCATGAGAGACCAACAAAAAGCTTGGCTTATTATCCTGAAATCTTCAAAATACCATTTCAGTATCCGTATATGCTTTTGGCATACAAACACCTGTACATGCAGAGCTGGGTTTTCTCCCATTGAGCATAAAAATACTGTATCAGGATGTCACAGTCTTCCCAATATTGCTGTCTATATGGCAGGGCTCCTGCTAGCGCAGCAGATGGGTGAGGATCACGTCCCTCCTCAGTTCTCACTGACGCCATTGCAAACCCAAGCAGACCAGGTCGTTTGTGCTGCTGTTAGCCACTGCCGTGCCTCCACGTTACAGGTGTGCATTTGCTGTGGAGTGCGTAAATCTTAATACTAGTACAGATTTAATACAACTATATCACATGCATTTAACTTCATGTAATAAAATAGGTAAAACCTTACTCGAAGTATCGGACTGAATTACAGCATCATAAACTGATTTAGTGCCAGCACGGTTCCACAGGCAGTGAAGGTTCTCCTGCTCAGTCTGTACCAGTGCTCCAGCAACTGCTCACTCTCTGACCTGACCAACTCTCACCCATTGTTAAAATGTTTTTGGTTTTATTTCTCTTTCTTTCTTCTCACTTCTCCACAATAATAAATATACACATACATATTATATATATATATATATATTTAAATAGAGTGGTACTTTTTCACTTCTTGGAGAAGAAAAGAGTATGGTACTGCCCAGACAAGCTATATCTATCCCGGGAGGGGTTTGTTGCTATAACCGGCGCTGTATAGCGACATGGCAGGCTATTTCTTGGTACTGCGGACTTGGTCGGAGGTGTGGCAGGAAGCATAAGTAGTGCAATGGGTGGCTCCCTCCCCAACTGCACTGAGCCAGCGTACAGCACGCTCCTGGGGACAAACTGTTGTCACTGCCATGAAACATAAAGCTGATCCTACTCTGCTCATCAGAGTCCTAGAAACAGTTTTATGCAATAGCAGAGTGTTCACTTCATATTAAAATAAAGTTATTTTACTTTGATGACCTTTGCCTCCAATTGGATCTCACCTGATGTAATCTCTCTAGGAGGAGCACTGGTGAGACCAGCAGAGAAGCTGTCCCTTCATTCCAGTTTGCTAAGCCCGTAAACTGCTTCAGAAATAGCCATAGTGAATGCTGGTATATATAAATGCTACTATTATCATGCTCTTAAATTATGCCTTTTATCTGATGATCCCAAGCAATTTATCAATAATGAATGATGTCCTCACAACATCATTGTGAATCTTGTAAATAACTGAGATAAGATAATGCAAAAGAATAGGAGCTTTATACCATCTCTGTGCTTTTTAACAAGCTGTAACATATTTGTGTATCATAGGGTGCAAAACCACTATACAAATGCCTCCTTTTTTTTTTGCCAATGCTATATTTTGTGCATATGATTTTTATTTAATATCACTTATTTCTAAAGTCTATAAACCAATTGTCTTAATCTCACTTATTCTGCAGCGTATTTGCTCTGTGTAGCAACAGTATTAATAAAAATCCCTTTATAAACACACGCCAGCTGGAGCAAGCACCACAAGAACTGAGAAGGGCGACCCACATGTACAGCATGATCCATACTCCTTTTATTAGAGATAAACATTTTGTCTGGTCCTTCTCAGGAATGCCTTCTCCTGGATGCCCTGCTCTCCCCTGCCCCGCAGAGAGCCAGCAGCTGCAGCAAATCAGGGAGTTTTCCATCATACTCCCCACCCCATGGGGAAGTGGAAATTTCTCTTCCCCTCCCCTTTTCTCTCTGTTCAGCCGGAGGTGATAATCCCCTCGGAATGCAGCATTTAGCACTTGTCAGGTATATGGTAATTGCTACATTCCCAGGGGATTAAATCGATGGAATCTAATTACAGTGGACCGAAACCTCCCTATAAGTGAGGAGTTCTGCTGTATAAAAGGAGTGAAAGTCTGTGTCAGAGTAACAGGGAGCTGAGGTCTTTGCCTTGTTCCTACTCAACAGAAGCAATATGGTGGTCCTCCCGTCTGCTCTTTTTGGGATGAGGATGGGCACTGCCATTGCAACTGTGTGAGCAGACCAGCCCATGGAAAGGGCTACGGGTAGCACTAAGCTCTACCTGCAATTCTTGTAAAGGTCTGGAAGTCCCTGGCCAGAGGATTCTGTAAATCAGGGCTTCATCTTATGGCTGTAGCAATGCTTGAAATATGAAGGCAAAAGTTCTTTTTGCTCTAGATAGGAACACATGGCCAGGCAGCCAGGAGCGGGATGAGGTGAGGCAGCAGCAGGACAGGCTTCAAGCAAGTTAAACCGCAGCAGGGCCTCATCCCGAGAGCAGCATCTCCATGTCCTGTATCCGTGGGCACCAGGTCTTATGGAGTCACCTCACAGCTTCCCTTGGAAGGGTGTTCCAGGTGGAACAGCTACAGGCTTCTTTATTTCTCCTTAAGTATACCTATCGTGACCCATTTTTATCCCCACCTTGTTCTCTTAACAACTCTGGATTGTGCTTAATTGTGTGTCCTCTTGTGTGTGTTGACCCTTGCGTTCAAGGCAGTGGCTCTGAGGTTTGGCCTTGCCGGTGAAGGTTTTTCATTCCTTGAATAATATTGATGTAATCCAAACCCCAGGGTAGTCAAGTGGAATTTTACAATTGACTCATAAGGCTTCATCAAGCAGGATTTTACTAATTGGATTGCAGTATACGTCCAGAACCATACCTGTATACACTCATCCATGCATGTCCATAAAAGTTGTATTATGGATAACCCAAAACAGCTTGAGTTGCTAGTAAACTGTCACCTAGAAGCATTCTAGTTCATTTCAATTTGAAGTCAGCAGAGCATATTGCAGAGGAGGAAAAATTTCAGAAGTACATACAAATATGCTGATCTATAGATGATACCAGACAAAAATGAAGGAGACAGGAAGAGGTCTGTTTGTAAGAGGAAAGATCTCATTACATATACAAAGATGAAGTGTGCTATGTCAAGATACCAAGAAAGATTCTTGCTCTGTTTTATTTAGATCAAAAAAGAACAGATGTGCTGCAAACTCATCTATATAAGCTATTTTGTTGCATTCAGTCTTCCAGTGGATAATGATATTTGGAGAGTGAAAAAATATATATAACACCTCAATACCTCAAATCAAAGCCCCTTGTAATTGTATGCCTGCCTATTGTAAGGAAAGGGCTCTGTCTTTGATTACTGTGCTGAAAACAAGAGTTTCAAGGAGATGAGTTTCTCCTCTGTTAAAATCTACACCTGCCGACTCTGTAACTGACAAAACACAAGTGGGAACATTTTAAAATGTTACTGCCTGTCTGCAGTATTTGTATAATGCTACCAAGACTGTTGCCAAACAGAAATAAAGTAGTGAAACTGACTTTCCAGAGCCCTCGGTTTTAAAAATATTGTCTCCATTTTATTTGTGTGTAATTTTTGAGACTTTATGTATTCTCAGTTCATATTTTCAAGCTTTTGTTTTGATTCAGAAAGAATAAAAGAAATAAAGAAATAACTTTGAGAAAGTACCTACGGTTCTCATGGAAACACATGAGAACATTTCTGCCTCCCAGAACTGAATCTTAAAGAAACCTCAATACCGTAAGGCTTAGTGACATTGCTGGAGTTAATACGCTACGCAAAGCATCATTTCTGTTGTCTTTGAATTATTATTTATAAAACAGAGATGTGCAAACAGTTCTGCAATGAAAATATATTAAAAAAAAAAATCTGTACAAAATATTTAACACTTTATACAGGAAAACTTGTGCTGAGAATTAGGAGACCCGGATGCTTTGCCAGCTCAGCCACTGGATTTCCACATGAATCAATTTCATCAGTTCTCTGCACCTTCAGTTTCTGCATATATGAAGTTGACTTGTAATGCTTAATAAATGAATCCTTAAAAACATGCTCTGAAATTCCTGGGTGGAGGTCATATATATGTGTGGAGTATTAGTCCGCATTATTAATGCTATGACTAATAAGCATGCATAATTAGAACTTGAAAACATAACTGAACAACATGTATATACCCCATTATAGACATCTCTCCAGCAGGGAAATTATTTGTAACTACACAATTGATTTATTTTCTCATTTGGGGTAAATTGTATCTGAAGCTTGACAGTTTGCTCAAAAATAAATATGGAATACTAATTCCTATTCCTCCTATACTTTCCGGAAATGCTTCTGATTTGCAAAATCTTGAATGTTTAAGTCCCAGTTATCTTGGTTAAACATTAGCACCAATAAAATATTCATATGAGAAATGGACTGATAAAATAATTATTTATTAACTTATTCATAAATCACACACAAAAAAAAACCCTATTCATCCTGGCATACCTATCAGTTAAGCAGCATAAATAATTTTATATCCATTTGCTCCACCTTCTTCAGGCATTTTTTTCTGTCTTTTTTCATTTTGCCTGTATATATTTGGAACAACATTTTGATGCGCAGTAGTGGCCTTTTGTGGTTTCTTTTTTCATATTTTCTCTTTTGTATTTTCCTGTGGTCACCCTCTATTATACTGTACAACAATTTGAGATGAGAGGATGCATGCAAAACAAAGATGCTCATTGAAACACAGGCAGAAAAGCAAAAGCATGTTAGGACCCAATCTCCATTAGTCCACAAGTGACAAATTACATTGCAGTCACCTAAAATTTCCTCTGTTCTTGCACTGAATTTTTGCATGTTATGTATGAGCTGTTGCATTCAACTCCAGAAATGGCTGCACTTCCCTCAATGAAAAATTCACCATACAGTTTTGAAAAACTCATTAAGTTAGGTCACGTTTAACTTAATCTTTGCTCAGAGTTTGACTGGGTGTAAAAAAACATGAGCTAGGAGTTGAAGAGCTAACCCATATTTGCAAAGCGTTGCTTTGTTAAGAAAACTGCCTGTGTATGATTATTATTTGTGGTGATGCCTATCCGTTAATATAAAATCATGTGGCCTAGAGAGGTGGCTGGGAATGTGTTAAAGGTGGCTGGCACAGAGGGGAAGGTGCTGCAGGTGACAAGAATGATCTGATGGCTGAAGGAGTTGGGAGGTGTTTCTGTTTGATGATGGGGCCCTGCCACAGGAGCCATTTCAGCTGTGCCGCAAGCCTGCAGAGGAGCTGGGAGGGCAGGAGATGGCCAATGCTGCCCAGAGGGAGCTGGGTGGTGGCCGATGGCATCGCCGCAGGTTTCTGAGGAAGGTGGTGACAGGAAAAGACACAGGCTGCTTTCTCTCCGTCAGCCTGCTTCTGTTCTGCAGGCCAAATCTTTCCCCCTACCCAGCCATAAAGTTTTAGCGCGTTATCAATATCCCTTTGCTTGCCTGTAGGCCATGCGCAGCCCCAGCCTGGTCCTCTCTGCGCTGCCCAGGCTCACGCTGGGCCTGCTGGGCTCTGCCTCGGCGTGCAGGCCGCTGCCGTGCCAGCCACCCGTCCCCTTCTCAGGAGGGTCACGGTGCTTGCTGCAACGGCTCTGCTTTGGTGCTTATTGCAACAACTCTGCTTTGGTGCTTATTGCAACGGCTCGGTTTCATGGGCCCGTTCCTCCGACAGTTACTGACACGACCTGCTCTGCTTCCCAGGTAAGAGATCCAGTGTTCCCAGCTCCACACACCAAACCCCTATTTCATAGTGCTCTTGTGTCAGAAGCCATAGGCTTTATTATATACTGATTTGGGGACTTTCAAAATACAGTAAGACCACCAAAAACTCCCAGTGAAACAGGCACTGAAACCCACTCTTAATACTGACGCCATTTTCAGCCTGTGTCCTTAACCCTGTAGCATCTGTAGGGGTCAACTCAGAGCAGGAAGCAGGGGTTTTTTTTTTTTGCCTAAGAACCTGCACTTTTTTTTCACTACTTAGAATTTATTGTAAGGAAGATTAATAGTTAGTAACTTTATTAATATCTACACTCATTTTTTTTTTCAGTAGCTGCACAGCTATTGAAGACAGGTTTGTTTTTTTTCCAGCCCAATAATAATGGAAAATAACATTCTGAGACATTATCATGTGCCCTTTTCACAAAACTTTTTTTCCAAGTATCCTATTTTCTTAGTTTTATTAACTACCCAGCTATTGAATGTCATGTTTGATTTTATTTTCTTTAAATCTGAGTCATTTATGCAATAATAGGAGCAGAGCCTTCTAGTGAAAAACAATTGCATGTGAATCCAACCCTGATTAATTTTGATTGAAGATTGTCACCTATTGATGAAATTGCCCTATTAATTTGGTGGCTCCAGCTGCAGGAGTCTCTGCACTTGAAAGCCATCAGGGTGGCTGGCAGCGTCAATGCCTGGTGAGTGAATCTCTGGGAGGTGAGCTGGGAGGATGCTGTGTTCCAGGAGGATACAGTGATCCAATCTCGCTCCCTCCAGAGCTGATATTTTCAGGTCAAAGCTGAGCTTCTGGCGGTGTCTGAGTGGTCAGGGCAGCTTAGGAGACATTTCCTCTTTGCTCTATTTTTAGAGGAAGAACAACTATATTTCTTAGGGTTGTGATGTTTTAATAAGTACCAGGGTTTTTTGTTTTGTTTTATTTTGTTTTGTTTTGTTTTGTTTTTTCCCCTTTTCTTCCCAGAGGATTGGAGTTAACTAAAGCAGTAATTTGATACCTGATTACAGATATCTGGAAAGCATGACCCCAAATCTTGTGCTTGATTGCCAGAGAAATTTGGAAAAGTCCTACCTTAGCTGTGCACTTCCTTTCACAACGGAGCCCTGTGAACAGAAGGTGTATTTCTGATTAATACTGAAAACATGTATAGATGAAATTACTGTCTGTACACAAAAAAAAAGGAATTCACTAAGTATGAAATTAGCCGTTTGCTACTGAGCTCAGGGTTGCTGCAATTCACAAAGCAAAATACACAGCAAACCCTGGTTTAGTCCTCAAACTCTTATTTACATTAAAAATATGCATATGCATGCCTATTGGGAAACATCTTCAGAAGCTGGCAGTTTAGGGCAAATTTGCAATGCAATATGTAATCTATCTTAGGGGGCTGAGAGATGAGTGGTCATCCCATGTTTAAATCTTGCAGCTGTGTATTGATGCATTCCCACACTCTTTCTGCCAGCCATTCTTCCCTACTTTTTAATGGGGAGATAAGAAAGGCCCATGGAAAAACTGAAGGGAAGGCCTCGCAATGCTGCCCCACACAGCTGCCCATAGGCAAAGTGCTTTTTTTTTTTTTTTATTTTGCAAATACTGCACAGACATCCTGACTATGGGGTCTACACACACGGTCACTTTATAAGGCAGATTAAAAAAATAATTTACCTTTATCTTCCCTCAGAGACATCCTAAAGCAAGTGATTGGAGCTCTCTGTATAAACAGAATTAGCAGGCTTTTAAAGAGAAAATAAGATTTGATGAGCAAGAAATGTACCTGTTATCACGGGTGCTTAATGAACTTCACTCATGGTGAGACCAGTGAATACAAAAGAGATTTGTGCATAGTTATTTTTAGGAGCATCAAATTGATGTCACTATGACAGCACATTTACAGCTTTTTAGGTGGCTTTCCTGAAGAGTCACCGATTTCTTCATCTCATCAAGACAAACTATCAGAATCATTTAGAAAACTAGAACAAAGGATAAATCATTCTCTGCCATCGCTAAATCATTCTACGCCCTTGCCAAATTGTAGAACTTCTTTTTTTTTTTTTTTATTGCTTTAAACAGCATTCAAAATATTTTTTAAATTTCAGTGGGGGAGACAGGAGAAGAGGGGAAAGGGAAGAAGTATTTTATTTGTCAAAACAATTGACATTGTTCATGTAGTGAAAAAGAACAACACATTGCTGGACACTCGTTATAAAACCTATATTTTAGTACATTAATTTGCAGCCATGTAACTATTGTCAGGCTAAAAAAATTACTGAATAGAATTTGTCTTTTTTTTTTTTCCTAAAAATCCCCACAGCCAGCTATTATTCCATAATTTCTAATCACTGTGTATAAATGCTTTGCTAGGAATACATTATCTCCATTTGCAGACTGTAAACTTGTATTTCTGATGATAAACCTGCTCAGACACTGGCTTAGTTATGAGCACAATGCATGGGTAGCTGGATGATAGTTAATGTACTGTTTTATATCTAAATTCAGACAATATGACCCTTATGTTCCTCATGTTGCTAACTCTGAAAATGTTTTGCCAATGTTAATATTATACCCAAAATGACCTTCATGGAAAAAGCAGCAAAAGCCTTAAACTGAAAGCAGGCCTATCATGAGACAAAAAAAAAAAACACCAAAAAACAAAAAACAAAAACCAAAAAAACCACCAACCAAAAAAAAACCCAAAAACCACGTGTGTACTTCACTTTAGATATCTACAGAAATCCTGTTACGCTTACTTTTTTTTTAAACAATGTCTTAACGAAATTACAATTTCATGTCTTCTTATCTTTAAAAACATATATATATTTAATTTCTCCATGCACTTCTAAATGCAATGTACCTTTCTACTAATTATGATCAGAGCAGTGGGTATTCACAGCTGGAATTGCACTCGATGAGGTGTCCTGCGCGATACCACGATCTCCGAGCAGGTACAGCAGTTAATTAGTCCCCTAGTGTGAAGTTTGCAATCAGGTGTTGAAGCAGTTTCAGTTACAGTGTTGTGGTGAATCATTTCCTTCTGATGCTTGTGGTGATCAATCATGTGGGGCCCTCTTCTAGATTTTCACACTAGCTTTAGGACAAAAGATGTTCACAAAGAAAAACAAAATATTATCCATCTGGGTACCCAGCGTGTATCTCTCACCACGTTATTATTTTCAAACTACACGGTTAGAAAAACATTTTACTTTTTAAAATTTACCTATTAGTCTGAAACAGGCTTCGTAAGGAAATGTTCTAGAAAAAAAGTATCAGAATCTAAACCACAAAAACTATATATATATTTGAAATGCTGTTTATTTTTTATTTTAACTGCTGGCCTTCTTCCTGAGCATTACCTATCTAACAAATATAACACTCAAGAAAAAACCCTGATTTTCCAGAGCCAGCTTTTAAACTGCCTAGCACACAAAACTAAATACTTTTTTTTTCTGAAATAAATGGTAATACAGGCCTGTACTTGTATGACCACGCAGGTTTCATTACATACGCAGAAAGCACATATGAAGAATTTTCACCTGCAGCTATTTTGATAGATTGATTTGGATTTAGGAATGCGTCCCTATTTGAGACCACGCTTAAGCATGTGGTTAACAACACGCACAACGTCATGCTTAAAGCTGGTCACGCACTTAAATGTGGTCTTGAGGAGGGCAGGATTTAACCGTGTGCGAAAGTGATTTCTTGGCTTGTGGCCTTTGTCATTGCAACACAAAAATACGCGTGGGGAACGCCAGCCGCACACAGCAATTACGACAGCCTAACCTCCTGTCCTCAGTCATGTTTTAATATATAAAATAATTGTGTGATGATAAAGACCTTCAGCTCGCAGAGGTTTCAGTGGGAATTAAGGATCATTGGAGGTGGTGAAACTAACAATATTTGCATAAAAATGCACATGGGAAAAAGAGAACATCAACTGGATAATAATAATATTCCAGGCCTATTTTCAGTGTCTTCTGTATCTTTTTAGCTGACTGCTAGGTTCAGGATATATTTTCCTAGGAATGTAAATGAACACATATTTCCAAAGATACTTTTTTTTTTTTTTCCTTTACCTGACAGTAATAAATTATGGAAAACAATTTTTAACTTTTCTCCATTGTTTCCTCCATTTTCCAGATCTGTACTCAGGGGTCTGGGAAGATTATTAACTGTGAAGATTGCTTGCTTTCCATTGCTACTTATAATTATAAAATGCTTAAATGAATAAAGAATAAGGAACGTGACCTTGTCACCCTAACTCATGAGTGATTGCCAACTGAGGTATCCCAATAGGTCAGATACTGAAGTCTTCATTTATTTTTTTCATTTTGTCATGAACTAAAAATGGAAATCCTGATCTCCCAAGGACTTCTGAGCATTCATACTTTTTAGCATCAGAAAGAAAAGCCTATGCTGTAAATATATATGCTACAGAGGTGAGATCTAAGGGAACCAGAAGCCCATCCCATTGAGTTCATAGAGGTTTTCCCATGAAGGATTGCAGGATCGGGTTCCTGGGAGATACAAAGGGAGGTTTACAGAAAGTGCTGGGGGTGGGGGAGCTGTTATTGAAGATATAATTAAAGTTGCAACAGTAGTTGATCTAACTAATGATAACTTCCGATGAAAGAAGCAAGCTATATGCCAAGTAAATTTGAAGGTCTCTGCTCTATTCTCAGTTTAATTTCTAACAACAAGGATCCTTCCAGAAAGCAAGAGGGGGGCAGGCCTGGGGGATGGGTGCATTTGCATTTTTGTAAGAGGGGGGGGATATCACTTGCGTAGGGGAAGTGCAGAATAGTGATTATGTGGGGACACTGGCACTTGAATGTTATTGCCCCTGCTACAGTATTTTGGATAGCTGGATCAATATAACATTGGCTGTCCTTGCAAAACACAACAAGTCAATAAATAAATTTGTTGGCATTTTTCTAGCTTGCCACGCTGGGAAATAATACAGGTTACTAAAGAATTGCCACCTTTGATTTATAAAGCTAATTAAATGTAGGTGGTTTGGTTTCTCTTGAATCATTTAGCAAATTAAAAGACAGAGGGGAAGAAAATTCTACAAGTGAACCAGAGAAATACAGTACATCTGAATACTTTTCAGCCTACAGAGACATCTGACCTCGATTACCATGACTGCTTTTAACACAGCACTTTAGTGTCGCTTACCCTTTGTCTATTGACAAGATATGATATTCCAAACAAATCTGCAATGAAGCAGTTTTAAATTAGCATTTAAGGTTCTAGGAATTAATTCCAACTTAAGTCTTGCAGCAACATCTTTTCCCTAGTGATTTCCTGCTTTTGCAGCACAATCTTACTATTTTTTACTGCTTTGCATGATATTGTATTAATAACAGTTGAGTTTATTCATTTCATTGGCATTCATTCCATGTGCAAACTGGCTTTACTTTCATAGTAACAAATATTTCAGTTCAAGACACCGTTATTCTAGTAGGCTTTGGAAATATTACACACTATTTTGTCCTCTTGTGTTACAAATTAGTGGATCCTGCAAACTAAAGGAGCAGTTTCAGGGAATTTATTTTTTTAAATCATGGACTTTTCCTAATTACCTTTGGCTTGCAAACAATGAGAGAGTCCCAGATGAGAATCTCTAATATTCATCTAATTAGGATTCCTTTGTTTCCTTTTTTTTTTTTTTTAAAAAAAACCCAACATTGGATTAAGGTCCTCTGCATCTGACTGCAATGGCCCAAACGGTTCTCTCAGTGACATTGTGCAGCCTTTCTCAAGGAAATCAGAGCCTGGCTGGTACTTCCTGAATATTGTGGGATGAAAGGGGGTTTGGACAGATTCAGTCCTAAGAAACCTATAGCAATGAATTGAGGGAAATGAAGCTGACTTGTTAATGGAAATTTCCCATTTTTCCCCTTGGGATTTTGCATTGGCAATGACGGGTATTGTCTCCAAAGCCAGGAGTCAATATATTCCTGACAGCCAGCGGCTCCCTAATCCACTCAGACCTTCCTTGGCTATGAAGAGTTAATCTGGGGCTGATACATTTCTGTCTGGGATTTCCTGGACAGAAATACGTGCACACATGCTGTGTAATGGCATGTAGAATAAAGCTGATGTATCCAAGATGCATCAAACTTATAGCAAGTGTGTGAAGCAACCATACATTGCATGCTCAATAAATCCAACATTTCCAAGAAAAGCGGTACAAGAGCTGCACATCCACTACCTAAATCCCAGGAATTCGGGATCTGACAGTGTCATCTGACACTACCTCACAGAAATTCCAACTGCACTGCTCTTTTAGCCAGAAATCCCAGATGAAGGGCAAATCCAGCCCTTCAATTCTTCCTGAACAAAGAAGAAAAGGACAAAAAATTTATTTTCTCCATCTTGGTGACAAAAAAGGATGTGGTTGCAAATAATCTCAGCAGAGTAGCCCTAGCTAATCCCACTGTATTGCATCTTCCCAATCTGTTCCTCCTTTGGCTAATTACTGATAAATCCATGGTTTGGTTCGTTAGAAGATGTCATATGGCTATTGTACGGTTTTCTTTAAAAGATTTATACACCTGATTCAGTGGTTGTGCCTCATACTTGGTAGTATCTTCAGGAAAATACTGTGCTTCTCCAAGCCTCAGTTTCTCCATCTGTAAAATGGGCCTGGTAACACCTACCACTATTTGTAAAGTACTTGTACCAGTACACAGCAGTGGCTCTCTTTTTCTTACGGCTATTTATGACTTTTAATTAAACTGTGGACAGTTTTAAGTAAGATGTGTGCTACCTATGCAGATCATGCCTCTGTAAGTCACTCACTCCTACACAATACATTTTTTAAAAGCCCCACAAAACTCACATTATCTTTGACCTATTCCTGTTTCTAAGATGCAAGACATGAATGTCTGGGACATTAACATAGTGCACGACCCTCTCTGAGCTAGCTTCAAAAATTTTATATAGTCATAGCTATCTTCAAAGTCTTTTTCCTCCCTTGAAAAATGATCAAGTAGAAACAAAAGCTGTTCAGCTAACAAGTATTTCTTACTAAGAATAATTTAGATCAATGAAAATATTTATAAAATTAAGTAGTAGGTGAGTAGGTATAGGGAGTCTGTTGACTTTATGTCAGTAGTTATTATTATATTCAATACAAGGCATACTGTTACTACAAATGCATTATCGTTCACTATGTGGCCTCTTGTTCAAAGCAGTTAATGCAGTTACAAACCTTTAAAAAGGATTAGTGACTTTCCTGCCTTAGAAAAAATTATTTTCCCTTTATTTTACAAATCGTGCTTTTATTTTCAAAGCTGAAACAAAGGAAAGGCTGTATTCTGGCAAGGAGACGCACTGCTTAAGGCTGACAGCTGGAGTACTGTATATAGGATGGCAGTTCTTGATTTGTCAGCATGTTGCTAGGGGTAGGGAAACTGAAAGTCGAGTAAAATGCCTATTGAGATATTCCTGTATCTCGTGGTACATATGCACACTTGCTCCTTCTATCTATATTCACTGCAACTTCTAAAAAAAAAAAAAAAATCCTTTTGACAAACCCAGAAAGACACATCCTCTGTTTCCTTTCTTCTCTCTGCCTTTGTGCACCAGGTCTAAAAAGTACCAGAATGAGGGGCAGCACAGAAACCAAGCCTACAAAAAAAAAAAAGTCAGAATGGAGTCCTGGGATGGAGGAAGAGCGCAGCAAAGCTGTGCTCCCAGGGGGCTGCGAGAAAGGAGGGCGGCGGGGCGGTCAGCAAGCTGACGTGGCCAGGGGCACTGAAAACTATACGCTCTGGTTACTCCAAACACAGCGCTGTACGGGGATCCATAGCGGGACACAGAACCTGAGATCTTCTCAGTGCTGGTGCAGGTAGAAAATGCAGAGGGGACATATTCACAGTGAGTTCTTCCAATTTCTCTTGAGTGTCTGTGCAGATAAAAGGAAATTAAAATTTGCCCAATTAGCTCTTTCCATATACAATTATCTGGTTTACATACCTGAATTAAAATAATTACATGCCTAAAGCAGCTATCCAGCTTCACGCACATTTGCAATACTATCAAGTTCCTGTTTTCTCTCAAAAATCCACCTTTGATGACAAATGTCTAAAACCATTTTAGTCTCTAACCCAGCAGAATAGATTACTGAGCTTTTCTTATACTATAGAAAATGATCACATTTACTATTATTTTCGACATTTGCTAAAGGCAATTATCTAAATGTGCATACAAAACACCAGAGGACACAGCAGTGGCAGTTTACACATTTTTCTAAACTTCTGCGTGCCGCACTAAAGGCTTTAATTCACCATGCAGCCTGATAAAGATATAACGTCTGAAACCAACTGGTCTGTGCTGTTCCTGCAGCAGAAGCAGGAAGTCTGCAGCAGGAAGCATTTTTTCACTCTCATGGTTTATAGTGTCACCAGAAGTCCTTGATAAAGCTATGGTTGCATCTGTTGAGCAAGGATTTTGTCAGCTTTTACTAGGAGACCTGGGAGAGAAGTCTGCTTCTCTACAATATTACTAGCTAGCTACTGCAGTATACTTCAGACAAACATCTTTTTTTTTTCCTGCAAGTATGCATGTACATGTACTTTCTAATTATCACATATAGCCTATACTGAATGTCCTGCTTTCTTAACCACAGAAATAAGCTGTCTTCTCCCAAACTGCATTAACAGAAACTTCATTATTACAAATTATAAAATCCTGTAACTTCAGAAGAACACGCTGATATTAAAAAAGTCCCATATAAACATTTTCCCCTATTTAATATGCAGTAACACCATCTCAGATGAATAAACTGAAAGGGGTTTACATTTCAATTCTACTCGTCATTTCATTTCTGAAGGTTTAGTTTTTGCATTTCCTTCTACAGAACAAGTCACCTTCCTCTTTGTCTGATGTCAGTAGTTGAAGCTTAAAATGTCCTCAGCTGCACGTGTTACTGTGAGGCTTCACAGTGTCTTGTTTGAAAACAGGCTTTCTAACTGCAGGAAAATTTCCAATTCTGTTAATTTATTTTTAAAAAGTCCTCTCAAAAACATCCATCTGAAGTAATAAGTAACTTCTTTTGAGGAAAAAAAAAAACAACTCATACAGGAAATAATGTAACAATGGCAAAAATGAAGCTAAATCTGATTATTTACTTTGAATAATATCCTGACACAAACAGACCACAGGGAAGGTATTACTCTGTCCCACATACAATACTTCCATTGTAGCTCAACATCAATGTCAAATTTTGAATTTCCACATGTGAGTGGAAATCCTGCTTGTTGACAGGCAGACTTCAGAGGGCTGCCGTGTCCACACGACAGCGTGCCCACCACTGCAGGATCAGGCCTCGCAGTGCAATAACAGGTTTTAAAATAAAAACTCCTCTTCAGCATGCTAAAATGCTGCAGTGAAGTCACAGCTGCTGGAAATTACTGTGGCTCCATTAAAGGCAATAGTGTGATATTGATATGCACCAGCTGAAGCCCTGCTCTGAGCAGCCCCTCACTGGCACCATCAGCTGATGGAGCCCCAGCCCAGCCCCCTCTCCTAACTGCATCCCAGCACTGAAGGAAGACTGGTAGGGAAGGCACACTAGGTAAGCAGGAACTCAGCATTTTTGTACATATATTTTAATTTGGCAGGTTTTCTGATGCTGGCTGGCTCTTGAGAGTTGACTGTATTTGAGCTGGTGTATTGGCAGCATATTGGCAAAGCTTCTCTTGTGGGATTGTCTGGGAAATCTTGGCACAGGTTAGCATGGCAGGAGTTGTGGAAGCTGTGCAAAGAGGCTGTGCTTTGGGCTCGGTTTCAAAAGTTACTTGAAAGTTTCTTAGATCTGAGGAGTGTGGGTTTTTCTGTCCCAGCTCTCCCTTTAACCCAGAACATAGACGGCAAATGTTCATCACCTGTTTATCACAGCACCGACCGCCTTGTCTCACATTTGCAAGAACGTTATTTTTGCAAAAAGAGGGAAGTAGAAAAATGTAAATTAAATAAACATAACAAATGTAAGGCCAGGGATCAGGTTACCAGTCAGTTGTGAGAAGAGGAAAAAAAGCTAATGTGTTCTGAAGTAAAATGATACCCTCTTATAGTGTCGGAACAATAATTCTCAAAATGGGGAAGCACATTCACTGTGTGTGTAAGAACATGTGAGGTAACTCCCTCGCGCTCAGATCAAGGAATACTTGTTCTCATTAACCAGCATTAGAAACCAGCGAGAGCTGGCAACATACCATGCCTTTGTCAACTGTCATGCTAATACCTCATTTTAAACAATTGCTTGTCTTTTTTTTTTTAATAACCTTTCAAATGCACATTTTTGTCATACCAGCTCTATGGTATTCACAACGTTAAGAAGCCTCAGATTTTTCTTCCTGTGTTTCTGATACAAGCAGGAAGTGTTGATGAAGGTACAATAGGAAAAAAAACAAATAATGATTACAAAGAGCCAAGCTCAGGGAATTCTTTCTGTTATCAGGTTAGGAAGAAGAAAAAACGTTGCAACCCTCCAAGAACAGTGACACCACTTCAGGATTGATCAATATTAGCTTTCTATTTATAAAACACCTTTCTTTCTGAGGCTGTGCAGTGTTTATAAATTAATAAACACATGTGCAAGAATCCCATCATCCATTATTAACGTATCAGCACTCTCAGTTTATAAGACACAATTATTATTTTTAACACTGTGAAAGTTTTGGGAAGAATCACCAAATTACTTTTTGTATCCCATTCTCTCTGCCCTACAAGTCAGGCATTTAAGTGCTGTTGTAGCACTAGAGCTGATCGTGAGGACGTACTCTAAGATAAACACTTTTGTAAAAGCATGTCTCAAAAAATTAACTGAACTCACCACACTGTTCCTAGGGATTACACCTGACAGAATTTGGGGTAAGCTTACGTTAAAATCCTTCACAAAATAAATATTTCCTTAACTCTGAATTAATGTGCATAGATCTCTTCAGTCCTTCTGCTATATTAAGGCAGATAATCTTGTTTCCTTGCCCATGGGTCAGTTCTTTAGGATCATCACAATTACAAGCAGCAGTAACTGCTACCCTTTAAAGCAGTTTTGGTCTTTGAACATACTTTGAATATGGGACAGAAAGTAAAGGAATTAATGTAGAGATGCCTTCTACATTTTGGGAACATCTTGTGGAACTCTGACAGGCTACTGCCATTATTTTGATGATACACCCTGCTGTAAATATTATTGGTATGCCTGAAATTTCAATTCGATTTGTTTAAGATCAAAACAAAGAGGAGGCAAACTTCTTTAATTGAAGGCAAAATGGAAAATGACTCCCAAAAGGAGAAGTGGGGAAAATAGTGACATTTGAATTTCACCTACAGCACAGCACAAGTGTCAGAATTGAAATGTGGCTGTAAAACTCTTGTTTTACAGACTTGCAAACTCTGTAAGATCTTAGATTTTTGATGTAGATCAACTTATTTTGTTATAAGTGCAAAGACATCTCACTAACAGAGTGAGGAAAGTTGTATTAACAAATTCAGAATTTGAGCATGTCATCGTATCAAAACAATATATTTAGGCCACAATTTCAGAACCAGTTCACACCTCTGCGTGTGTGAGTAGTCAGCTCAGGGCTGGGCTTTTACTATGATGTTTTTTTGGGTTTTTTTAATTTTATTTATTTATTTTTTTAATTGAAGAATGGTGTCGGGTGCTAATGAGCATGGTGAATATGCTTTCATTTTGCCATATCCAAGCAGTGGAAAGAAGACTTTTATAATCTGAGAGTGAGAAGACTGGAAGCTCGAGCTAATCAAGGAAGGGAGAGGATTAACAGCCAGTCTCTAGATCCGACTCTTGATATTCAGAGTAAAGGCCACGTGATACAGGCAGGGACAATTCGGAAAGTTACAACAAAAGTTTAGGGCCTCTGGTGCTGATAACTGAGCCATTCTGGGCAGAGGGTATGACTTCATTCTTCACTTTGTTTATCTTCTCAAGCAGCCTTTTTAACATCACTTATATTTCGCCGATGTATTTGTCTCCGTTCACTGCACAGCACAAATATATGCGTGCTTGAAGTTTGTTTCTGTTTTCAGACCTGAGGAAGGGCTTGCGTGCCTGAGAGCTCTTCTCTCTCTTCCAACAACATCTAATAAAATATATTGCTTCTTCATGCAAATCTTTACTCTATCACCACAGTAGCAACCACGCTGCTGTTATTGCTATTGTGATATACCCTATCAAGCAGCTAATGTGTGTGTGCTTGGATAAATAACAGTAAGATCCCAGAGATCTTTCACCCCGTGAGTTCTAAGAAAAGAGAACATACACATCATAGTGTGCCGTCATCTTGAAAAAGATCCGTTTGCAGAACAAAGTACAGGAACAAAACTGTAGGCTGAGCAAAATCAGCTTCAGGAAAGTAATATATTTTCTTTGAGAAATCTACATGCTATTGAACAAGCTTCTGTTTACATGTCTCTTCCTATGCTATGTGTACTGTGGTAAGTAAAAAGAAAAGACATGTCATGCTTCAAGTCTGTTAAAGTTCATACGCAGGGAAAACAAAACAAAATCAAGGTCAAATAGAAAATCTTCAATAGCTGTACTGTCAACGTGCCTCACAGGATTTGAAATCTATGAGTTTATACAGACAGGATGTATAAAACAGTGAAAGAAAAACCCTGCCATTTCTTTCTCAATATAAAAATAAACTGTTCTGTGTTAAATGCGCTGCTTCGAAAGTAACTAAACCTTCACATTTTAGCTGAGCGAAAAAATACCTACGAATGCATTTTTAAAGAATGCAGCACTTTGGTCTAGAATGCAAAGGGGGGGTGTGGAAAGAGCTGCTGCTGCTGAGAGGGAGGCTGGTAACTGAATATGGGCTGAGGAGATAGTTACTAATGCAACAGCCAGGCGCATTCTTGGGGGGGGGAGGGCGCGGGGCGCCTTCTGCATGGTTACTGCGCAAAGTCGCTTCATGGATTATCTGATGTTGCAAGAACCCAATTGCTGGCAGCTTTCTCATCGCCGTCTCATCTGTGCCTTCGTTTAGTAAATCTCATCATGTGAGCACGTTAGCCAAATCTGAGACCGTGTCTAACGACCGGAGTGCCTCTGCAGCAGGCGTTTCCTGTAAACACACGGCTGCCTGTGCTTCTGCAGAGGCAAAAACAGGAGAATCATCTGACACGACGGGATTTTCTTGTACTCGTTGTTGAAATAATGCTGAAAGAAGTAATTTGTGCAAAGGGGAAATTCAAAAACAAGCCACAAAACACTGATAAAGCCTTCTCATAAGAGATTCTATTTTCTAGCCTGTCTCATCTGAACAGTGCACAAACAATTTATGAACAATTTTGTAAGTGAAGAAGCAAAATGATCTGAACTTTACAAAAAGGAATTGTTGGGCAGAAATGAAGACTGTAGAATTTTATACTCCAACTCATGGCCCAGGCATTCATTTTAAAAAGAGCTTATAAAATGTGTTCTCTAACTTTGAGCCATTAGGTTACACTCTGACCATGGTTTCAAGCTTATCTCCTTAAAAGCTAAAACACTGCGTATTTACTTTATTTATCTATTCATGCCAGTGAACAGAGAATTTCATGTAATGACTTGACTGCTAGAGCAGGGGCTTAAAAAAAAAAAAACAAACCCAAAAAAACCTGCCCGATTTTGTGAGCCCTGTGAGAAGACTTGCCCAAGATCACACAGGAAGTCTGTGGCAGAGCTGGGACTGAGCCCAGATCCCCTCAATCCCATTTGTGCCTTAACCACATGACGGGCCAGATTTAATAGCTGCCTAAATATGAATCTAAATGAGAGAGTCCCTGTGCAAAAGAATGAAACTTGGCTGATCTGCTGCCAGGTGTAGACTGGGTATTGTGCTACTCAGGTCAGTTGTTTGAGACAAACATCCACAGTGACCCTCCAAAGACTTTAAATTTAGGTAAAGGCTGCCCGTTGCCTGATCGGCTGTTTTCGTTCTCTCTGACGGCAGGGGTTTTCTCATGTGCACTATGCAGAAGAGCAGGATTGAACCAGTCTGCAAGACTTTTACTACGGATTTTTACATAATGTAAATGTACATAATGTAATTTAGAAGAACTTGCAAATTTAAGTCCGTTAGGAGTTTGGGGACTGAAACGAAACTTTTCAGCTTTCTGCAATGTTATTTTTTTTCCCGTTGTTATGGAGGAGATTATCACAATTTTGGGCATGCTGCCTGGTTCCAAAGTCTAGTTTGGGGCTAGGTTTAATATTGCAAGACTGTGTAGTAACATATAGTGCAGAACAGTAAACACAGGTCTGTCAGTCTTTCCTGTGCATTTGTTGTAGAAGTTTTTACTTGATACATAATACATGGATTGCTGAAGGTTCTCCAGAAAGGCAGCAAATGTCCTCAACACAAGGCAAAACAGAGGGAGAAGAAAATACAAGATTTATTTTTACAAGTTGGCCCTTGCCTCATATCAAACATTTCCAGCGCCATGAGTATAAATCACAGAGGTCATTGTGGCTAATCTGTAAAAATAAATTGGATGTTTTCATTTCAGTCATGTAATGTGATATTATATGATACATTTTGAGGAAAAAAAAAAAGGAAAAAAAAAAAGAAGAAAAGTTTTAAGATATTCTGAGCCTCTCATTTTTTCCTGAAACAGTCTTTTTATTTTCTTATGTTCTCCACAGAGGTACCATATCTCACTGGATAAAAATCATAAGGCTTCTATGTTCTCTGTTAAATCATGTTTACAGTCATCCAGAGTCCTGGCTCCAGTGAAACGCCCCTTGTGATCAGGAAGGTCAGTATATTTCACCTGAAAAAAGTAAAATATTTAAAAGGGGGTAAAAAATGAAAGGGGAGGGGGGGAAGTAATGGGTTTTGGTATATCATGAGAACAAGAAATATTGCAAAACTTGACTCTGCAAGTCTTTTAGGGCCCTGGAGTTGTTTGTAACTCTTCAATATAAGGACTTTCAAAATGCTAAGATCAGAAGAAAATAAAAAGACTAGTTCTTTAACAGTCATGATTTTTAAGAGAGTCACATGACTCGGGACATCGGGTGTAGCAAAACGCCCACACCCATTTCCAGTGAAATTCTACTTTGTTCTTGCCATGCTGCCATTTGTTGATAATCGATACTTGAACTTACGAAGCAGGTCCCACTGAAGTGTACTGGCCTCCTCCTATGCTTCAACTTGGGAGTGTTTGCAGGATCAGGTTTGGTCACATAGTGCAAATTAGCGTGCAGCAAGTTACAAAGAAATGTGAAGCCCTTGCAATACAGTGGAATATTTTGCATGCATGTATAAACACCTCGCTGGGATACATCATACTGAAAAAAAAAATCACACTTAAAAAAAGAACTTAAATTGCTCGTTGTGCAGCAAGCCCTAGATCAGTTTTCTCCTATATCAGTTCAAAACTCTCAGACCATTCAGAGCAGTGGGACAATGAAGACCTAACACCTGAAAACCTGTAAAGAAGCAGATTGAGGCAAAACCTTGGTTCACACAGATGATTCATGCAGAGGTTTTTTTAACTTTCAGGAAACTAGTAAGGGTGCACCATCTACCAATATGACTAATTGAAGGGCCAGGTCTTAAATGTATCTTCTAAAAGTCTGACCTTATCAGTTTTGACCTTCTTTTCATGAAAAGTGTGAGGCAAGATTGAAATTTGCCAAGAAAGATACTTCATCTTCCAGAATTACCTGGTGAGTAAGTGTATTACCACATTCTGTATTTTTTTTTATTAATCTTTATTTGCCATATAAATGACCTAAATTTCAACGAGTAGTGTTGCTCATTTTGGACTGGGAGAACATTTTGAGAAAACTTAAAAAAAAAATTTAAAAAACCCCACATAATTTTAGTTGCAATTATTTTAGAAATGTCCTCCATTCGGGCAGGATGATGTTTATATTGAAGCAAGTGAGCCCCTGGGTGTGATCTAAACCTACTGTGATCTAAACTAAACTGACTTTAACAGGTCTCGGTGTGTCTTTGGGGGAAAAACAAGAGGAGAGACTGCATGGAAACTCACTTCTTTCTTATCCCATTTACTTGAAGAAGGTGCTAATCTCAGAGCCGAGCAGAGATTAAGCACTTTGCTAACAGTATTAGAGATTGGATTTAACTCCTAAAAAGCTCCTTGGTTCCAAGTGGAATACCTGAAAAAATATTTTAGGTCTTTTCTGCATTTAATTCCACTTTGGTGTCCGTAGCTCTACAGAAGAAGTAACGCTATGCCAGACAGAACAGCTGAGCGCTTGTGACTGTCAGAAAAAAATGCAACATATATGAATCCTTGGCCTTTTTGGGGGGTAATGTCTACAGCAAATTGTATGTTTCTGCCGTTTCCCCTCCTCGTGAGGCGTTCGCTAAGTGAACCGCTCGCAGCGGTCGGAGGTCATCGGAACTCCCAAGGGCACGGCAGGGAGAGGGGGTTCGGGCCGTTTTACCCCTCAACGACCCACGAAAGGAAACCAAAGGACGGTCCTCACGGGGTGCATTGGCTTTATTTACATTTGCAAAGGCGAGGCTGTGGGAGCTGCCCAGGCCGATCCGGCCCGTAATGGCCCCTGCCGGGTGCAGGCTTTATGTCGGGGCGATACAAGGCCCTGTATCGCTGTCCTCCGCTGCGTTTTGTCATTCGGGGAGATAACCATCGCCCCTCTCCCTGAATCACAAAACACGAGGCCCGTCGAGGCCCCGGCCCCGGCCCGCCGCCCTCGTGGGGCCGCGCACCGCCAGCGCGTCCCCGTCACACCGCGGCGGCACAAAGGGACCGACCCCCGGGATTCTCGCGTCGCGGCCCGGCAGAACCCCTGGCCCCCCGCCCCGTGCCGGGGTTCGTTACTTAACGGCCGGGCCGCCCCACCGAAGGGGCGTGGCCGATCCGCGGTGGGGGCGTGGCCCGAGCGCGGCAGGGGCGTGGCCAGGGGCAGGGGCTGCCCCGGCAACAGCTGCCGCGGGAGCCGTTTACAAACAGTGCCGCGAGCGCCAGCGCCGCCGAGTCCGGGCTCCGGCGGCACCGCGGGCAGCCGCCCCCGCTCCCCTCCTCCCTTTGCCCCCACCTCAGGATGCCGGCCGGGGAGGCGGCTCAGGCACAGGTGAGGGAGGGCTGGGGGACAACTTCCAGGGGGCTCCGGCCCCCCCTTCCCTCCTCCTCCTCCTTCCCCCCCCCCCCCCTCCACAGGGGGCACCTGAGGGAGGCGCAGCCCCTTCCCCTCGGGGCGGTCTCTGCCGTGAGGGGCTGGTTGTGTGACTGACCGCGGCGGGGGCGGGCAGCTCCCTTCCGGGACGTTTGGAGGGGATCGGGGGGGCTACACCCCCTTCTTGTGAGGAGGGGGGGCTCAGGGAGGGCCTCCCCCTTAGAGCAGGGCCGCCCATTCCCGTGCTGTCCGGCGTCTGGGAGGCTGGCGAGGCGCACTGACCGCCCCTGAGGGAGAGGAGGAGGAGGAGGAAGGGCAGGTGTGTGGGGGGACGCGGCTCCCGGGGAGGGGGGGTAGGAAGGGCCGGGGAGGGGGCCAGGTGTGTGGCAGCCTCCCTCCCTCCTTCCCGCCCCCTCGCCGGCAGGTAACGAGCCCCTCCCCGGGGGCTGGCCCGGGCGGTGAGAGGCAGCGGAGGGCGCGGAGAGAGCGAGAGAAACCCGGCCCCCGCTCCCTCCCACCCCCAAACTTCTCGCTGTCCCCGGTTCCCTTCTCCTGCCCGGGATCGCCGCCCCCTCCCCTGTCTCCCCCCCGCGCAAGTAGGTGTCTGGAGCTTCCATTGTGTACCTGGGCGTTTGCGTTTGGGTACCGGAGGGGTCGAGCCTGGGTTTTGGGGGAGCAGCGCTGCCGGGGGGGCGGGAAGAGGCTGTGTCTTTGTGAGTCAAAGATGTTCCTGGAAGAAGGATTTGTAGTAAGTGGCTCATGGGGCGGAGGGAGGGGGTTGTTAATGAAGTTTATTGATCCGTTTTGCCAGTTTTTGTTTCATTTACCTTTGTCTTCTAAAGACTAAAACCCCTTCCTGATAATTTATTTGGCATCGTGGGTTTTTTTTTTTTTTTAAGGGGAATAGGAAGTTTAGAAAATAAATAAATAAGCCTCAACTGACTTCTTAAGCAACAAAAGACGTTGCCAAGCGAGGACAATAAAATTCTAGAACATCTAGAGATTGGATTTCATTCCTGTTCCGTGATACCCACTGGACTTTCTGGGTGTGGGGTGGTGTGGGGTTTTTTTTGTTTTGTTTTGTTTTTTTTTTTTTTTTTTTGGTTTGTTTGTTTGTTTCCCACACAGAAAACCTGCAGCCAAAGTAAGGTCTGTATGTACTCTAATGAGCCATCCCACAAAATGTGCTGTGTGACTCCCAGTAAGTATTTGAATTGAAGTGTAATAGTTTTGAAGTGGTGGTGAACAAAAATCTTTATGTTAGGTTATTGATCTGCTGCTGAAAGACGTTTGAATTTGAAAAGGGTTTAGTTTAGGGGTTTTGTGTCTTTAAAGGTTTTTTAAGGCAACAGCATTTTTTTTCCTTTCATTTCTGAAATGACCTTGAGAGCTTTAAAACTACATAAGTTTCTACCAGTGGGTTTGAGGGGGAGGCAGTAGCAGAAGGATCTAGTGAAAATCGAAAATAGAAATAGGAACTGAAGTAGATGCAGTGAAATGTTTTCTTATAGAAGTATGTGAAAAGGGAAGTTTTTGTAAGAATGTGTGAAAAAGAAGAGAGGGAAATAACGCAGTTTCAGATGCAAGGAGAGAGAGGGAGCATATCATTCTTCACATTTTATTAGGCCCTGAAATGCAGGAGTGATATGATCTGGAAGACACAGAAATAAAACGCCTAACTACAAGTTGAATAGCAGGCATTGACTTGCTGACCAATGCTTACATGCTTGTTGGTTGGTGGGGGCTGGTTTTGTGTCTGCAAAGGTATCAGAGCACAGTGCTGTGACAATGGCTTGCAAATGCTTTAACGCCATGTTTTATTGCTCTTAGGAGCTCTTATTAACTGTAGGTTTGGGAATACGACTAATACTTTAATTTGTGATGTCCACACTACGGTTTAAGCGTTTCCTTGGATAATGGAAAAGGACAGTTTCGAATAAGTAGGATAAACTGCATTCTTTGGCAGAGGGGGAGGGAAGAGGGAAAGGGTGGAGGAGGGTGGTTTTTTTTTTTTTTCTTCCCCTTTACTAGTTCTGTGACTGAGTCAATATTTTAAGATCTACAGCAGGAATGTGACTTTGTGATCACTAATCTTTCTGTAAGATTTTTTTTTTATAATGAGTAATATTATAATTCTGTACAAAATATTTGGATTTTATATCTCACAGCTCGTTCTTGAAAGCAGTATGAGTTTTGAAGTTTTGTCTTTGAGTTTTTAGCACAATGAATATGAAAAACAAATAACTTTAGAAACATGGTTATTACAGTTATTATTGATTGGCTTGGCCTACAGCCAGGCAACTCTTCTGCATGCACCAGAGTTGCTGATTTAAATTGTATAGATTCTTTTTCATATGTTAGCCTTTTTTGAATCGTTAAACAATAGATATATATATAGCTATTGAAGAACAGTAGTTTGGTTTTTAGTTAAGGTTGTTCAATTATGTCTTCATCGCTTTGGAGTTGGTTGAATGACTTGACATGAGATTAAGCACAACAAAAGAAAAGGCAGGGGAACAACAGCTGCCTTCCAGTACCAGAGCACTGGGATTCTTAGCAGTTAAGCATTTTACCTTTTAGTGTATTACGTGGTGTCAGGTTTAAATGTTAATACTTATATTCGTGTTTACAAGAACCTTAGGCATTCTGATAAAACATCAGACACTCGAATCCTGGATATTCGTGTTTTGGGGTTGTTTGCCTCTTGCATTTTTAAGAAAATTATCTTAAGATCTGATACTGAGGAGTGAATTGATCTCATTAACTTTTCAGACAAAAGTAGCAAACAGCCACCACTAGTTTGTACTTGTTTAGTTACTGTGTGGTAAGAACTTTAAGGTGTGTCCTTAATGGCAACTGACGATTCTTGCTGCGAAGCCTTGTTTATTTTAGGTGGATGTTTTATACAGAATTTCCAGTGGGACAAATTACTACACTGACTGCACTTATTCTTTCTGAAGACTGGCTGTAAGCATAAGAGAATAATTTTGCCATGCTACAATCAGTATATATTTTAAAATTGAAGCCATTAAGTTTTGCTGTGTATTTTGAGGCTTTTCCTACTTCCTTTGTTTAAACATTCTTAAACAGTGCATATCATAGATGAATTTAAAACATTCATGTGGCACTATTGGGGCCGAATTTGAATTTAAAATGAATACCTACGTCCTTGTTGATCAAAATAGAAAAAACATTTCTTTAAATAAGTGGATGTTTTCTGGTTTTTGAATGTGGTAAGAAGGCTATATTTGTATCTTGTAAACAAAGTTTCATATTAACTAGTCTTTAGAGAATGGTTTCCAGGCTCTGGATTAGAGGATTTTTTTCCTTCCCCCTCCTTGATTTTAAGTGAATAATGGGGTTGTTTGGTTTTTTTTTTTTTTTTTTTTTGCTTTTCTTTGGTATTTGGTAGGGGTGGGGAGAACAGGATTTAGGGTAGGGGCTAGAAAGAGGAAGATAATAAAGTTTAGCACCTTTTATCAGACTGTCCTACACAAAAGGTTACTTCATTTTGGTTTCCCCTTTCATTAGATCACATTAAAAAAAATATTTTTTGAGCAGTTATTTGTAGCCTTCAGAATGTATCTTTTTCTCCTTACTGCTGTATTTTCATTTAGAACTATGTCGATAGATTAATATCCTATTTTATATGATCAAAGTGCTAAGTTACTACTGTGATCAGGAGGAAATAATTTTAAAAGGGAACTGTGGGTTTCACTTAAGCTTTCAAAACGGTGATTACAGTAAAGTTTTAGTTACAAAAATCTGAGAGTTTGTAATTAAGCAGCTCTGGGGAAATGTTAAGTAAATTTTAACTTCCCTTTGTTCTTTAGGACTTTTTGTTGTCCTAGCTTTTTCTGACCTGAACCTTGATTTGGAATTCATTGTCCCAGTAAAAGATTCCATCCACTGTATATGTAAATACACTCCCTCTTTCCTGTGTTATGAAATGCTGTTACTACTGCTGGCATATGGAAAGAACAGTCCCCCCCTTCCCTAAGGTGAAATGGGCTAAGCTTTCTTTTCTTTGCAAGAAGCTGAAAGAAGAGTTTGACCTTTGAACTCACCCTCACACTTCCACACTGCTTTCAGGATGATTAAATAACCAAGGATATTTGCCTGTGTCTTATGCTTATTTATCTCACTTAAAATGCTCTAATACTTAACTGTTGAGGTATTGTCTTTAAATATAGCAAGACAGTACATTTCAGCTACAGCAGGGCTGCCATTTGCCAGCTCAGCCCTCTTATTTTTGAGACTCTTGATTTAGAACAAGAGCGTTCCAATCAGATAGTCTTTCCACATCTCATAACTACATTAATTTCAAACTGCTATTTACTTTTAATGGACTTTGGGTCATTTCTGATGACCCTTGACCTCCTTTTTTAAGGTGACTTCAGTAACAAAAAAGTTTTTCTTTCTGGTGCATTAATACGATCAGGGGATTCTGCTGACTACTGTATGCATGCTTTTAGAGAGATGTGACTCATACCACAAGAGATTTGCAACTGAATACAAAAGTAAGGAAAAGGATGTGACCAAGCTATGTAAGATTCTCAGTATGTGTTGTATTTTAGGATTAAAAAAAACCCATACATGCTTTTCCAGCCTAAGCTTAACCTAAGTTTTTGTGCACCTCCTAACAGAAAGCTACTCTCAAAATTATTTGCTTTTAGAAATCAACTTTTTTTTTTTTAGTGAAAATCCCAAATAATCTTGTTTTGTTGCTGATGAAAACTTGTTTATGCCAAACTTGGATATATGTCAGTGGAAAAAAAAATGTAAAACTTCTACTGTTATAATCATATGACTTTGGTCAAAGCATAGTTTATAACTTATCATAAATCTAGCTCTTTTGGTTCTTCTTCCTTTTTTTTTTTTTTTTTTTTTTTTTTAAGGAGAGCAGCAAGTTAATTGGTATGATAAGAACAGACTTTCAGTTTCAAACTAAAACAATGTATGTGCTGGGAAGAAATGAGTTACAAATAAAAAATATAGGTGACACTTGTTTTGAAATAAATGTCTTTGAGTTCATTGCAGAAGATGGAATTAGTTATCAGGCTGCCTTGAGAATCTCAAAAGAAAGTACAGGAGGAAATGTGGTTAGAATATGCAGGAAAATCTATGTAGATCAGTGTGACTTAAAGATTGGAGCAGAAACTCATCCAATTATAAGTGAATAATTGACTGGATAGTGATTTTCTATGTGCTAAAGATTTTATGTAACTAAAAGTATCAAAGTCTGAGTTTGTTTATGCGCAATGGGTACACTTGCATTTTTCAGTGTAATAAAGCGAGTGCAGTTTACCTCTGACATACACTCCATCAGGGAAATTAAAGGCCCTTGGATTGTGCTTATGCTGTATCATGATAGCTGAGAACTGTTTGGGAGAAATCCTTGGGGTTATGTCAGCCTCTCTTTCTTTTGCTGCAGAGGTAGGATGAAGCAAACTAGATATACTCCAAAGGCTAGGATGTTTCGTACATTGTAAGGAAAATGAATATAAAGGTGGCCCAGAGAAGCCACAATTTATGTTTCTGTAATGTTTGTTTCTAGTCTTTTTTCTCATGCTAGTAAAATATGTGTATGAAACTACTGCCAGTTTGAAAGGTCAGTTTCTTGTGGATGCTCACTCTCCTTTCTAGGACAGTTTGGCACTATGAAGCCCAGTATGTTGGACTACATCATCACATCCATCCCTTCAGTCCACTACTGTGAGATAATGTAAAGCTAGGCAGTTGAAAAGGTTTAGTCTCCATCAGTCTGTGTGGATCTCTGGAAGATCTCCCACCTGCATGGAAGAAAGGAGGCAGTGTCTATTTCTAGCACTTTTCTATTTTAGTATCTTCAGATACTAGTCCAGGGGATGACTTAAGTAGAAGTAAATGTCTTTCCCTCAGACTGTGTACCTTTCTCTGTCTTACAAGACTGATTTTTGCAGATACATAATTGTGGATGTGTTTGAAAGTGACAACTTCAAACTCTGTGCTCTGCAGAAGGGAGGGATAAGAAGTTGCTGCTTTTTCTTCCAAGGTGCAGGGGTTTGAGCTGTCTTGGGTAAGAGTTAGATTCAAAGTTGAAATCAGGTGAGAGCACTAGGGAAGATTAATGTCCTTAACAAAGTGTACTCTTTGGAAGGGACAACTTCTCTCTAATTCAGGAATAGTAAAAGACTCTCTTTTCCTGTTATTTCACTGATGCTGCCCAAAGGGATGCAACTTGCCTATAATTGCTGCAGAGGAACTCCTGGCTCTTGAGTAATAAGGAATTAAGTCTAATTTGGTAAACTCTGACTTTACCACTTCTTTGTAGTTGTGGCTGTTGGAGAGACCCAACATCCTTCTGCCAAGAAGCAAAAAAAGTCAAATTTGCTTTTAAGGTCTCTGAAAATATCTTCTTTCAAATGAAAACCAAGGCTAAACATATAAGGCAGTCTATGTAAGGTGAGACTGACTCAACAATAAAAATATATCACTCCACCAAGAGAGTCTTTACCTGCTGTGGAGAGAACAATAAACTGTTTTGTAAGGTAAGGGGTCATTGCCAGTTTAAGTGCATGTAACTTCTTGATTTAATGAAGTTGCATCATCTTATAGCAGTGGTGAAATGTGTCCCAGACTTATTTAAAATAAGATCACTGTTGTGTCTTTCAGCCTTTCTGCAACAGGTATTGGCTGCTTCATGTTGTCTAAAGTATGCTTTGGGTTTGTGGTTCCTGGGAAGTTCTCTCCTGATCAGAGGGAAAAAAAGGGAAAAAATCTGGCTGTTAGAGCAGTCCTTCTGAACTTTAAAAGTCAATACTTATTTGTAACACTTCCTCCTTTAATGCCAAGAATTAGTCTCTTTTATATTTGCTCTTGCTCAGTGGAGGAAAAACATGTGCAAAATGATGCAAGCTTATATGTTCCGTGCTTTAAAAGGAATAATTACATCTTTTGATAGAAGAGGCATTCAGTTCACTGAGGAGACACATTCAGCTCATCCGTCCTCTGCCAAAACACTGTTAGACATATAGCCTTAAAGAAAAAGGGACTCCACAGGAAAAGGTTTTTTAGAGAAAGGATATCCTTTGTTTCTATTAGTATAGATGTCTGAAATGGGGGAGGGAGTTTTCCTAATATTGTTCATTATTAACTACGAGTTATTTTCCACTGGTGATTAAAATCCTGTTTGCTAGACTTCAGGGGGAAAATGTGTGTCTGTTTTATCTGACTACAAAAGAGCTTTCAATACAAAATCTAAAGTGTTTGTAGAGAAATGCCTGGGTAATATTCTTGCATTCTGGTGTATATTTCTCTGCTTCTTCAGTTCTGTTTTTATGAATTGTCGTAGTATCATTGCTTTGGGAAGCTCTGCAGTGGTGTCAGAAGGGACTGTAACTGAGGAAAACAGAGTAGCCTCTCTTAGAGAGGATAAAAAGATAAGCCCATGAAAACCCCTCTAAGAGTTTAAGTTTAGGATAACTTTGAAAACTTCAAGCCTGAAGGATGAAGACTAACAAGGGGACTTAAGTTAGCAGATTTAGGGAGTGGAAATTCCAATTTGGGGTCATCTTTTATGTTCTCTTTTCAACCTGAACGTCTTCGTTTTGATCTTTCCTGCAACTGAAACAAACAACTCTCTTCCTCCCCTTCCTCCCCCTAAATCTCCATTTCCTTTAAAAGTACTCGTTAGGTCTTTATCAGACTGAACTCTTAAGAAACTTTATTTAAAAACATTTTTGTACTTGAATGCTTGGTATAAAAATAGGTGTAGGTGAGAAACAATGTTAGGTGTACTGACATGCTCCGCCGTTAACAAAGAAATACACTGGGAAGCTGTGTTAAGATGGTTTGCTGTTGCTCTTCCCTTCCCTAGAAGGCAACCAAACACACAGAAGAGTAAGTTACTGGCTTCATGTAGTGTTATGAAGAAAAGCTTACTCTTCTACTGTTTGCAAAATAATGTTTTATCTGTGCTGACTTTTAAAGCTTTCCAGTGTAAGTCACAGGCAGATGGGCAGTTGTACTCTTTCAGAAATAAGGTTGCCATCTATGCAGCAAATAGTGTGTCGTCTTCCCTAGGTTTAGGGGTTGTCATGCCCTCAAATTGGGGTAAGAAAGGCATTTTTGTGCAAAATAGGGAAATACCTTATTGCATGAGGTGTGATATGTGTGTTTCTTCTTAAATGGAGAGAGGAAGTTACGTGGTTGCCATAAAAACTCTAATACCTGTGGAGACAAACTTGAAATTTAATCCTGTGAATGTTTGAAAATCTGACAAATATTTTGGAGCAATTGGTACGTTAGAACCTCACAATGACACTTGGCTTCCCTCTTGGACTAAACATGGGGAGCCTGTGGAGGCCACAGCGCGCCACTGCCACTCATGCAGTGGGGCCGTTGTCACTGGTGGGCTCTGCAAGTGCTGCACACAGCCTAGGACGCTGCAGGTGCTATCGCAAGAGTTTGGAGCTCTTGAGTATCGTTAGCAGCTACTTAGGGATGGTATTTCTGCTTGATATCCTGCGTGTGTACGAGGTATGGTGCAACTGGCTTAACTTTATGCAATTTTATATACATATATATGTAATAAAAAAAAAAAGAGTCTAAATGAGCTCAGTTCAGCCTTGGCTCAGGCTTTTATTTGAGGATTTGAAGTTGTCTTATGCAAAACTGCCTATGGCCAGTATTATCCTTGAATATAGATGTGTCCAGACAAAATATCCATAAGGTAGTTTTCACTTGTGGCCTCAGTGAGGAAAAGGTGATGCTAACTGGCCCATTTGGTGTGTGTTCATCAGATAGAGCTGGAACAGCTATTCCGAAAAAGCAAAACTTTTAGATTGAAGTAAAAAAAGGTGTTTAAATAACTTGTGGTTTCCCGTAAGCAATCAGCAGTATAAAATCTATTTCATTAGCAATGCCAAAGAGCAGCAACCTATTCTGAGGTATAAACACGCCAAGAGAAAAGAATGGTTCATGTGAAATGACTCTTAATATCCTGAGACTTCTTGAAACATGAGGAAAATTGGAGACTTTTTTTTTTTTTTAAGTGGAATTGAGAGTTACATCAAAGTTTCTCAAGTCAAATAGGCACCATAATAACTGAGTAGTTAATATGCAGTGGCTAGCAAGCTGGTAGGTTTTTGGTGGGGGTATCTCGTCCTTTGCTGCACTGGATCATGTAGGGCTTGAAACCTTGTGGAGCCTCAGTAGAATAGTGAAAGAAACTCTGGGAACTGTTAAACAATGATGGCTTTGCTATGGGCCTTGAATTTAAGGGTCTGCTAACAGTTTGTTGAGGTGGTTATGTCTGAGTACGTGTCTTCTAGTACATGGAACAGTAACTGTTTCCTATACTTAGTTGTAACTGTTTTAGTTTTCTCACTTCTGTTTTTAAGAAAGTGTTGCAGCAACCAAGTTAACTTCTGTAATTGCTCCAGCTTGTTTTTTATGGGTTAACAATAGCTTTGCTAGCACAGAAGTAGCAAGGTGTAGTTGTGTTTCCTGATACTAGCTATGCAGCTTTTATTCCCAGTGCTCTGTAGTGTTTAAAATGGGAAATTCAATGGTTAGACTTTGCTATTCTCTGAAAGGTGTGTCTAGAGTTTTTATTACATATTCGTGGCAATTTTGAAATGCAGGAAGTAGAAATGCAATAAAATTACTGATAGGTCATTTCCCAAAGAAATCCTTGAGACTGTAATATGCCATCTTTGATTGTGTAATTTAATAAAAATAAATTAAACTTCTCTACAGGCATTTAATTAAAACTTTCTCTATTTTAATAATCCATTTATATGCAGCGGCTTTTGGTGTGGTTCTTAGGTTGTGTGGCGAGTGCAGTGAAAACAAGATGTTCTCATCAGTCCAGTCTTTATTTGTGTGTTTTGTGGTATCTATACATACAATGGGTATTGATGCAAACCTGTTGAAATATTTGACTAAAGGCCATGTAGCAAAATATGACTCAGTTGTGAACTAAAGTTTGCTAAATGCTCAGGCTGCTGGAAAAACGAAGTGCAATAGATGGTGGCCTGCGGTTGAGAAGCATTTGCTGCTTCTGGAGAGCACTGTCCAGGTGTGCCAGCAAGGCAGGTCCTCCTGCCCTGCTCACCCACCTCCAGGTGGGCGCAGCAGCCGCTGGAGCATGTGGGCCCTGGGCGCTGGCGTGAGATGCGTGCTGACCTTTACAAATGAACAGGAGATTCAGAAGTCAAGATTTCTTGACTCACTTAATTGTGAGGAGGGGTAGTCATTCTTTATTTTCAACCCTGAGTTAATCTGTAGCAAATGTATTGCTTTTCAGTTGCTGGAAGGGAGGATTTCCTGTTTTGTTCTGTTCTTTTGCTCAGTATCTCTGATACTGGTCTGTCCTCTCTGTTCTTTTGTCTTCTAAAAGGCACCAGAAGAAACCCAAGGTACTGTGTTGTGTTTTTTTTTTTTTTTTTTTTGCTAATACAGAGACCTTCAGCTACAAAAAGTTACAGTGATCATCAAAAGTGCAGGTTGTCCACTTTCCCAAGGAAGGAATAGTGCAGAATTAAGGCAACTCTCAACAGTTTTGCTGCTGCCTACGGGGGTTTGAATAACAGGAATGTGAATAATCAGCATTTTTGGTCCTCAAGTCCAAGACATAATATTATCTTCACTAGGAAGAAAAGTTTTGTCAATAATGGATAAAATTCTAGTGTAGGTATTTCATTTGTAGTTTTAGCATGTGTTAGCTTGTCTAAACAGTGAGGGTGTAAAATCATGCCTGCTTGTGAGAGCCATATACCTAATCAGTGAGGTGTGTAATCACCAGATACAAAAATACTAGAGCTTTGTAATGCACCTTCTAGCTCTGGTAGTATGCTTTTTTTCTTCTCAGTTTAAACAGAATTCAGTCTAGTTGCATCTGCAGTTTTCTCCAGGAAATGCTACCTGTAATTTTTAGGTCTGTAGGTACGATCTGCTGAATAGGATGGTATTTCCAAGAACAATAGTTGCCTGAACTGCAAGTAGGCATTTCAGATGCCAGACGCAGGAACATCTTGCTCTGCTTTGCAGTGCTGCCTAGAGGATGAGCTGCAGCCCATTCTTCAAAAGCATTCAGAGCCTCCTGTTAAAAAACGGTGAACTCGTGAAAGGCACTCAGCAGGTAACACAGGTTGGTGAAGGCTTTGAAGAGCCATGGAAGAATTCTCCAAAAGGCTTGTTCAAACCTATTGATATACAATAAAATTTGGATCCCAACTCCTCTCATGACTCATCTGCTAAAGTTATATGCTCTGTATTCATATGTGCAGTTATGAGGACAGTTTTTAGACAGCTGAGTAATGTCTGCTTTGATACAGTCAAATGAGATGAGATTGAAACACACCTGCTTTCAAAGGGCAAAGAAAATGTTATTGATTGAATGAGGTGGATTTTTTTGCACATCGGTGACCAACCTGGGGCCTTCCCTAGATGTGATCTGTGTCTGTTGCTTAAATTCTAATAATCTTGAAGCATATGGTTTTTACAAAATGTTTGTATTATCCTAGGTTAGGTTTGAGTAAAACTGTGTGTAGTGGTCCCTGTTCCAAGGGTGTCTCTTCTACCCTCATCTTGTCCAGGAACGCTCTGGAGGATGGAGGACTGAGTGTGGATTTCTGCTGGTTTTTATCAGTTTTCTCTCTAGAGTGACTTAATTCTTGTTGCTCTATTGTGTATATGTTGTAATGTCACAAAGTGGGAGGTGTAATAAAGCGTAATCTGCTTTTTCTGTATTTGTGGACACGAGCAAGGAAACAGTTGATGATGAATCTCAGCAATTCAGTATGTGGGACTTAAGGCACTCTGGCATTTGGCTCTGACTTCATACCCCAGAAATGCCTCTGGCCTTTTTGTAGGATGATTCTTAACCTATTACTGCAGAGCACTTACCTGTGCCTCTGAACGCAAATGCATTAAACTCTTAAATTTCTTCAATTTCTTATCTTGCCTGGGTGTTCACTGTTGGTGTTCAGGAGTCTTTCAAAGTTGCTGTTCATTTTTGGTCTGCAAATAAATTATTTTCAGGGAGATAGTCACCATTTATGCACGTGAGTTTTGCCACAGCATGTTTTTCTGTTGTGTGTTAAAAAAAAAAAAACAACCAAAAATCCCACAAACAAAAAAAACCCCCAAAAAACCAAACCAAAAACCAACACAAAACACAAAAAACCCTCCTCTTAAAACTCCAGTGGAAATAGAACGAAACGACAAGTTGAAACATGAAGTAAAACATGCTAAGTAGCACCCTTTCATATATTTTTTTTCCTTTTGTTTTACAAAAGGGAAAGTATTTTGAGTACTTTAGCTTGAAACTTTTGTTACAGCTTCTCCACCTGCCCATAGAGGGGGAGTAACAGCCAGAAAGTCAAAACTGAATAGGGAAGGTAGAAAGGCAAAAGCAAAGGAAACGATAGAAGCAATTTGGAAGTGTCCCACCATGTACTGATCCTGCCTATTACAAAAGATTTTTGAGTTATTATGCAGAGAGGAAGTGTTAATCATGGCAGTGATAAAACTGAAAATGAGGATAAAGGGCATAGTTAGAAAAGAGGCTGCAGAAAATCCACATTTTGTTCCTGTCAGCCTGTCAACTAGTGGCTTGTTCACTCTTACACTCTCCACCTTACCCCCAAGGTCCCTCCGTTCTTGTTCAGCTTAGCGTATGGTGAGTCTTTGGTCTAGTCCGTAAACCAGGCCTAGTCCTGGTTTAAAAAAAGCTAGAAGCTTTTTGGTATTAGATTTGAATATTGTCTAGACCTGGATTAGAGGACTGGACAATGAAGACACTAAGCTCTGGAGATACGTGAAATAAATGGAAGACAGGCAACTGGCAACAATAATTTTATTCTGTACTGGCATTCTGGTGGTTTTATTTCTCCATCTTCATTAGGCTCCAGGATCTTGTTGTCTGCCTTGCAGTGGAAAATGAGTTGCTAAGTTTTCAGATTAAAACCAAAGAGTATTCTCGGGGCAAGGTTGTAGTGCAGTGAGTGAATAAAGTGTTTGGGATGTTGGTTCTGTTACTCCTAGCAGTATGTTGTCATGTTTCCTTTCCCAGGTGGTTGTCTTGCCTGGGCTTGACTGTTCTGTGGTAGGTAAAGGTAGCCAATGTAATTGAAGGCGTCACATCAAATCTTGTGTCGATGGGTAGAGATGGTTGTGTTTTCACTTCAGTTGGCTGGAGGTCCGGTCCCATTAAACTCCCACCGCTGCTGGACGTACTGGTTCTGGCAGCAGGTGGCCTTACAGGGGCGTTATCTGCAAACATGTTTGGACCACGAACTGTATAAACAGTTCAAGTTCTGGTGGCTGATTTCTGCTGAAATGGTTTAAGATTTAATGGCTTAAGAGCACTTTTTTTTTCTGTCTGACTAGCATTGCGGATCAGAAAAGGCTGGAGAAAGTAACCTCAGCTGCATAGATTGCCTCAACTTTACCTCCTACAGCTACTTATCATGGAAATCTCTGTGGCCTGAACTAGTGCAGGGTTATGTTTGGATTGTTACCTTTTCTTTGTCTGAAATGAAACAAATGTTTCAATTTTTTATTCCAAATAAAAGCAAGGCAGAGGTGGAAGTTGAGATGAATTTTAAAACCCTACTTTGCCTGTACTGTCTTCTGCTGTAAGAGCTATGGATCATACTGTGTTTTGAGGCATATTAATTCAAGTAATGTGAGTCACTGGCCAGCTGTCTTTTATGAAATAATTTGCAAAAGTTTGAGTCAAATTTTTATGCATTCTCTTCATTAGATATTTGTGTGTCTGGAAATGTGCCTCATCTCAGAATGATTCATCTTCAGTTTGTATGATCTTGTATTAGTTTGATAGACTTTTCCTTTATCCAAAAATTTGATCAAGCAGAGTCCTCAACTCCACAATACTGTAATTTGGCAGCCCTAAATGTGGTGGTCATTAATTGCTGCTAGCAGACATTATAACTTCTGTAGACTTAGAGATTTAAATTGGAGTTGTGATAACTATTGCAATCCTTTCTAAACTTGTGGAATCTTAAACCGTCACTTCTGAGTGTAATCTATAAAACACATTTTTTTTTGTTGCATGCAATTTGAAATTAGAAGCATTTTCCTTTTAAGTGTAATTAATTGACCTCTTGGATGATTTAAATACTAACCTCCTGTTCAAGAAACAGTATAGTTTATTTCAAACTTTGAGATGATCTAATTATGCCAGCCCAAAATTGTCACAGAGAGTGTAAATCTGTGGATGATAGTAAAAGCTTTGAGTATTTAATACAAAGATTTGTACTGATGCTTACTGTGTACCAGAACTATTAAAGCTAATTCTAAGCTGTCTAGTGTTGGGGGAAAAAAAAAAGTGTCTTGCTCAACAGCCTTTAGAGAAGTAACAAGTGAAGTTTTACTGTGTCTCTGAACAGTGGTTTCACAGATTTGAGGAGAGGTTACTTGGGCTTGCTGCATTTAGTTGTTATGAATTCAGTAATTTGTGCATTGAAATACAGTTTCAACGGCTTTGTGTAACAGGATAAGAATAGATTTAGAGTAGATGGTAAACAAAGTATTGCTTTTGTATCATGATCTTAATACAGAAGCCCAGATAATGGAGTACAAGGATGTTCAAGACCATACTGTTTCAACTGCAGTGCGTGGAAAAAGTGGCCGGAGTGTCTTCTAGCTGTCCTTCATTGACTGTTTATTAAAAGTATGCCTTCTGTGTTCAAGAGCATTCAATAGTTCTCTAGTCCTAATGTTTTCATTATTTGGGAGACAATATGTTCCTTTTCTTTTCAAAAAGTCTGACTGACTATTTTCTTTCTTCTGCAGGTGCTGGAGTTCTTTGTGGCACTGAACTTGTCCTTGAGTGTATTTTGCCCCGTGCAACTATTTGAAATGTTTGTACGAGAAAACTAAGTGCAACTGACTGTTTCTACTGACTTGAAAAATCAGAACTAGTGGTTCAAAAAAAAACCTCATTCTGTCACTGAGAGAACTGATGGATACACTTTCATTAATGTGTGAACACAGATAAACATGAAAAAGAAGTAATTTTTTGCTTGTGGAAAAGCTTTTTCCTGGCAGAGGCCTTTTAGGCTAGCGGACTTGTAAGCACATGTTGGAGAACTTTACAAGTGTCCTTATTGTGATCAGTGAGCATCCCCAAAGAACTGAAACTTTACATTAAAACACATAATACGGAACAGAACATAGGAAACATGCCAACTCAGCCTCTCTTGGTATACATGGACGGACCGGATGGAATAGCCAGTACCGTTGGTGCACAGATGGAGAATAATGATGCCTCAATGACAATAAAAGGAACAAACACAATTTCTTACAAAAGCTTGCAAGAAAAGTTTCTCATGCAAGCTGAGGGATGCATGCCTCTGGACTGCATGTTTTGTGACGAGACTTTTAAACATCCTGAAGAACTTGGTAAGCATGTTTTAACTCAGCATCGGCCCACTCTTTGTGAACCAGCTGTTCTGCGTGTTGAAGCAGAGTATCTTAGTCCTCTAGATAAATGTCAAGTACGAACAAATTTGCCTTCACCAAACAAGGAAAAGGACAATGAAGAACTTAGTTGTGAAGTTTGTGGACAAACATTTCGTGAGCCTTTTGATGTTGAGGTACACATGAAAAAGCATAAAGATTCTTTCACATATTGGTGTAACGTATGTGGAAGAAGATTTAAAGAGCCGTGGTTCCTCAAAAATCACATGAGAACGCATACTGGAAAGCCTGGTTCTAGAAACAAGCACCAACAAAGTTCTGAAAGCCCCATAACAATAAATGAGGTGGTGCAGGAGCATGTAACTGAAAATGTAACGTCACCTTACAAAATTTGTATGGTTTGTGGTTTCCTATTTCTCAATAAAGAGACTCTAATTGAGCACAGTAAAGTGCACACCAAAGAATCAGTACCCAGTGGTGAAAGCCCCCAAGTGACTGGTGAACCTGATGCAAAAGAAACGTCTCAAAGAGATGAATTTTTTCGATTCTTGAACTTAAAACCAAACTCGGTTCCAGAAAATGACAAACCACAAAAACCTGTAAAATGGATAGCCGAACTAGATCCTTTCACCACATATCAAGCATGGCAGCTGGCTACCAAAGGTAAAATTGCAGTTGGCCATGGCCAGATTAAAGATCTAGGGCATGAAGGATGTACAGACAATGATGACTCATCATCTGATAAAGAAGAACTTGGTGAAATTTGGAGTGCAAATAAAGGTAGCCGGACTGAAACTACAGGGAAGTCAAAAGTGCATAAAAAGAGCAATTATACAGGGAATGGAAATGTATCCCAAGACAAATTGAAACATCACGCTGGTGAAGTGCCTTCTATGGACATGGATTCTAAATTGTCCCAGAACAAAGAGAAACCAACACACTGTTCAGAGTGTGGTAAAGCCTTCAGAACATACCACCAGTTAGTCCTTCATTCCAGAGTACATAAGAGAGACAGGCGGGCTGATGGAGAGACTTCCGCTGCTTCAAGGATGTGCTGTGGTGATATAATTGCAAGTCTGGATGAAAATGGAGCCGGAGATCGAATAGAAGGAGGCTCTGAAGATGGATCTGAAGATGGCCTTCCAGAAACACTTCATTTAGGTGAGCAGCACTTTGAGCACAGAATTTGAAATAGCTGTTACAATGTGTAGGAGCCAAAGAAGGCATCTTGCCTTTCTTGGTTATCTTTTCAAAACTTGGCCAGAGATGTGAAATGTTATGGTGAGGGAAGTGGAAAAGAGAAAAATGAGAGGGAAATAAAGGCTCTGACACCACCATTTTGAGATCTTTGGAGTAGTGTTGGGCCTTGCAGTTATGGTTTGAGTTACTGGAAGCATTGAAATACTTCCAATACCAATCAGTGTAGGAAAAGTCACTGTTTACTTACCCCTCTCTGTCTTTCTGTCCCCTCCTCTCCTGCAGTAGCAAGGTTCTTAGTTTTACTGAGTGCTTTTGGGTGTTGTGCATCCCTTCTCGTCCAGCACGTGTTTTTACAAATACTCTTTCTGAAGAAACCATTGCAGTTTCTCTTTTTTGCCCCTGCATTTTGTAAGAAAGGGCAGAAGATGTCCAGTGCTCTGTATGAGCAGTTGTTAAGATCCTGCCAACTAAAGACAATTTCAAACTTTTTCTATCAAGCTGCCAGTTGTGTGTTTCTTTTTAATAGTATGTAACTTGAAAGTCTAAATGTCAGAACCAGGGATTTTAAATCAGTTGTGTAAGGACATGTATGCAGGCTATTGAAAGTACGTGGACATCAGGTGTATGAGAGAGGTGTATATTTAACTCATCTTCCTTGAAAGGCTGCTAACAGTTCTCTTTGTCAGAGTAGATGGGCTCAATCTATTTGTTACTCAGGATTAATTCTGCATCCCCCAGAGTCTTAGAAAAACAAGTGATACTGAATGATTCCTCAATGGAAAGAGATTGCATGTCCAGGAACAGAAAGGAATAGCAAACAATCTTCTAGCTGATCTAGCACTCTGGTGTGTGACATGCTTTGAGTCTGCGTTTAAAGAACAGACACTTGCATAATCTCAAGAAAAGACGCAACGTACAGAATGTCCTGGCACACATGACTGACTTTTCCATTTCTGGTAATGTGCAGCCCTTTATTTTGCCTCCAGTAACAAAGGAATGGAATTATTACCTAATGTTAGCTTGCTTGTTTTGTTTCTCGGTGTCTTATCCCAACCTACAGCAGCTTTCACTGTGAGGTGCTGAGTCACGCTTGTTGAGACACTGTCTGTTTCAAGCAGCTATGAGTTGTCGTAGCCGTGCTTGGTGTTTCCGGTATAGCAGCTTTCCAACACACAGGAATCTCAGAGAGCAGTTTTCAGCGAGATATTACGTATCTAATGTGTTAGTCAAGCAAAACGTCTCCTTCCTTCTCTTCCCACTGCAGCTTTCTAGTCAGCTTTGACTTGAATATTTTACTGAAGTTATCTTGACATTTTTTCGATTCAAGCCGCCAAGGAGATGTTGGTTTGAGTGGTGCGTTGTGTGTAAGGTTTTTCCTTGTCTTGTTAGCCATTGTGCTGTGCTTGCCGCCCTCCAGTGGTGGCTGCTGCTGCCTGCACTGGAGTGGAACCGGGTTTTAATCTGAATTTGTTCCCTGAATGCAGATTTCACAGAATAGCAACCCCTCTCGCTTTCCTGCTCCCATCTTTGTCAAAGCTCAAGCATTAATCCTTCTAGGGAAAGAAGATTACTCATTAAATTGGAGGATGTTGTTATACAGGCACGACACTCCATTGATTAGCGTAGAAATAGTAATAATATTATTACAATTAATGAGCAAATCTATCTTCATCCCTGCCTTCCTTCACCAAAACACCTTCCTGTGTTTTGCCATGGTGCACAGAGCAGGTTTGCAGTCTGAATCATCACACTGTGCTTACTAATTGAAGCAATCCCTTTAATAAAAGAATGCAGTTTATAATATATATGAATTTTTGGATGGGCCATTCTCCATCAAGTTCCTGGACCTCAGTAAAGATAACTTTTTACTTGTTTGAGACCTAGTTGTGAGTCTTGTTTGTTCTCTGGGGCTTCTTTGTTGCATCACTGACCGCAGTGGAACAGGGACACAGACCTTTTAGACTCTTTTGCTCTTGGATTGCTAAGTGTGCAGCAGGACAGAACAAAAGATGCTCATAGACTGTAGAAGTTGACAACAGTCCATCATTCTATGTTTTTCTGTAAAAGAGACAGTTAGGAATAGTTACTTATAATTTTAAATGAGACTCCAAATTTGCATTTGCTCTTCATAATATAGGTATATTTTCTCCCAAAGATAAACATGAAGATGTTTTGGAAAGAGCAAAAGTTAAAAACCTTGGAGCCTCCAGAGAATGCAGCTATTGTGGAAAGTATTTTCGCTCAAATTATTACCTCAATATTCATCTCAGAACTCATACAGGTAAACGGGCTTCACCTTTGTGGGAGGGAAAGGACGTCTGTTGAGTCCAGTTGGATGGAATGTTTGGTTTTGCTTAAGGAAAACAGAAGTTGCCTTGAAAATTGGTATTAAGAACAAAGTTTTCTCTAATGCTAAAAAAACTCAGAATTGAAGTTTCTTAAAACAAAGAAATTGTTTACATAAGTGTAAATCCTTTTGAATAAGGCTAATTACATTAAGTACTGTTAAGAATATATTTTTAAAACTTTAGTTCTTTCTGCTTTTAGCAGTCTAGCAAAAAGTTGATGGGATTTTTTGATTTTTTTTTTTTTAATTAAAAAAAAGCCTATTTCCCAAGTACTAAGTTAATTGTCTGCCAGTTGCTGCTACCTGGGAAAAAGCTGTGCCTGTTTTTGAGTTAAACTTTTTGTTTTCCATAGCCAGACAAACTCTTTCTACTTCTCTTAATTATGTCCCTGTTTCTTTTGAAACAGCTCTATTTATAGATAAACTGTAAACATGTGTGGTGTTGAGTAGCATACTTGTGGTATGATGAAGGGCTGCAAATTGTGGAGTTGACCCACAGCTATACTTCTTGTCACCTCTGCCAAACATAGTCAGCTACCTTCTCCATACACTGCCAGTGTGTGGAAAATATCTTCATCATAGCCAGAAGATGTCACTGCAGTTAGTAAAAGTGGTAAGATGCAGTTGTTTAAATGACTTGCATGAGTTTGAGAATTACCAGTATGTGGAAGGGGAAAGAAAAACCAGTTTTACTGTTTTGTGATCTACATTATTCCTTTGTCTCTAATTGTATTCAAGACTTCAAATAAAATTGCATCAAACTTACTGATAAAACTGTGTTTCAGGTGAAAAACCATACAAATGTGAATTCTGTGAGTACGCAGCAGCACAGAAAACTTCACTGAGGTATCATTTAGAGAGGCATCACAAGGACAAGCACACTGATAGTGCAGCAGAAGTGAAAAGTGACAGCAAAGTTTCATTACAGAGTCAGGAGACGGAGATCTTGCTGGCTACTGATGGTGCTCAAGAAACCAAAAATTTGAAGAGGCTTTTTGATTGTGCCAAAGATGCTGAGGGCTGCCCACGTCCCAAGCAGCAAAAGGAAGTTCTGTCCTTGAACAATGCAATAGGCAGCACAGTCCTTTATAAAATGAAAAATAATCCTAGGGAATTGAACAAAGGTTCAGTTTGTAACAATCCAAATAAAATACACGAGAATGTGTCTACTCCTTACCCAGAAATACTAAAGACTGAGAAGGAAACAAAGGAAGCTCAGCCCAGTGTTCCTCATAAAAGAGAGAGAAAGGCTTCTGTGGCATCAGAGGGAGATGACGTCCAGTATGTTTGTGCTTTAAAGGATGGAAAAAATGTGAGTGATGTGCGAGAGTGCACTGAAAACTACACACACAAATCTGTGGTGGACTCTCAAGAAGAGCCCTTGGACTTATCTATGGGGACTTCACGAGAATGTTCAGTGGTTTCGACTAGAGACCTACCAGCACCCATCACCTGTCCATTTTGTACTTACAGGACACTTTACCCAGAAGTCTTAATGATACACCAGAGGCTGATACACAAATACAATCCTGACACTGTTAACAAAAATGTCTGTAGAAGCAAGGCTCTAGCTAAAGCCAGGCGCACTGGATGTCCTCCAGCTCTGCATGGTAAAGATGTGCTTCCTCTGTCTTTTAATTACATTAAAATTAAGATTGCCCCATCTACACAGCAAAAACCATTCCAAGTGGGGAAAGCTAAACAATGTCAGCCTCTGCAGAACAAGGTCCCTCTCTTTTCAGTGACTGACTCAAGCAGCACAGCCCCAAGTAACCTCAAGTTTCATAAACAGCAAAGTAATATTGGAGCTCAGGCAAATAACTATAGACAACCTCAGCAAGAAGTGCACTCCAGTTCCACTATCCCTCCGTTACTGGACAGAGTAAAAAGACCTGAATCTAAAGGAAAAGCTCTAAGTGTCCCAGTGTCTCAGTCTGGTCTAGTAAGCAGCAGTATGAATGGGACTCTCGACTCTCACCTAAATGAATCTGCGTGGTCTGCTCATCGAGGAAGAGACTATATTTCTAGTAAATCTGTGGGCACTGTAAATCTAGACTATGGTGAAACGTCTGCTAAACGAATGAAACCTAATCTTTTTGCTGTTGAACATATTGACTCTCCAATGGCTAATTACAGAAGATACGAAATGAGCAGATTTCGTATTGCAAACAGATATGCAAATCTGCTACCTCAGGAATGTTCTCGCGCCAAACCTGCATCCTCTGTTTTGCCAACCAAACAAGGGCTTCTGAACTCGGATGATGTTGATCCTCCTAATGTATTGACTGCCCTCAAACCTTATGAGCCGTATAGCTCTGGATCACTTTACAATTCTTGTGGATCTAGCAATGGCCAAGTAACCAGCTCTACAGTAGAAGGTACTGTATCTCCTTCCTAGTTAAATGTCACACACCCCTACAAAGGAAGGCGAATGAAAAGTGTGTACTCACCTTGAAACATAGAAAATAAAGTTGTATGTAGCATTTCACCAAGTCCAGTCAAATCTTGGATTTTAAAATCCAGGTTTTGCAAACTCCTGGCTTGGGGAATTAGGCATGGAAGGTCTGAATTTTAAAGAGGGATTTAAAGTTCCTCAGGTTCCCTCTTCCCCCCTGCCATAGGTCTCTGATTGCAAGCATGTATTGTTTGCTCATCAGAGCTCTCCAGACAGGCTAACTAATCCAGGATATGGAATGAGCCTTTCTGCTTAATATACAAGAAGTCTTGGACCATCTGGAATATTAATAAAACCTCTTACAACAAAAAAAAAAAAAAAAAAGAGCTGTCATGGACAATTGTTCCCTTCAATTGCAGAAAAGGTTGTACTACAAATCATAAAAATATGATTTAAGTCTTATACCTGTGTTCTTCAATGGGTTTATATAATATTTAGTTACTGGTAGGAACAGAACACTTTGTTAAATCAAGATGACGTATTTCTGCTATTCTAATCATGGTGTCTCATTGCACTAACTAGTAAAGCTTTGTGGAGAATTCTGGGCCTAGCAGAGATAAATGTTTTTGACGTATGTAGAAAACTTTGGTACTTTATGAAATACGTCCCTTTTGTGTTTTGTTCTTAGTCAGCATTTTCAAAACTTAGCAAGAGATTAAAAAGTGCTAGGTGATACTTAATCAGTTGTCTGACTGTTTGTAGAAGATGGTATTTATGACTTGGGCTGAGGTCAGTATGGACTTAGCTATAAATACAGGACTTTGAATTTTGAAATGAAGATCCTATTATAAAAATGAATAGTGTTTGTGTTGTGCTGTCTTAAAGTCTCTGCTAGGTTGGTAAACTCGTGGGTTCGTAACAAGCAGGGATGTGTTACCTTAGGTCAGAGCGAACTGCACAATACTAACTCTGCATTTAGTTATGTGGCAAAAAAATGTATTCACTAACTCTGCTCTGGTTTTTGTTTGCTTGTTTTAAGGTTGTGGGCTTCATAAATATTGCTAGCTATGGAAGGATGAAGGAAAGTGTTCCAGTTTTGTTTCCATTCTGGATAGGGAGTGGATAAAGGAAAAGCCAGCATCACAGTTAATTCACTGAAGTGGTTGTGAAATGGAGTTAATGCCTATTTTCGTGAGGAGCGTTGTCTGTGTACCATGAACTGTACCGTGAATTGCTATGAGGAATGCAGAATGGGCACTGGGTTATGCATAGAATGCAGAGGGATGGGCAGAAGGACAAAAGTTGTTGCTGTCTTTTGATTCCTAGTGATCTGCAAGAGTGAAATATATACAGGTTTTCTTCTGAGAGCAGAAGTAATTAATGCAGTTGTGGAATTTACAGTGCTTTGCAAGGCTTTTATTAGTGGTTGATAGCAGCTTAATGTGTGATCTCAACATTTGGTGGAGGACATGATTGTCCTTAAAGACTAAACTACATCAGTTTGCACAGACCAAGGACTTGTGCTTCATGACACTGCTACCTGTTGAGCAGATAGAACATTTAGCATTTGAGGGAGTGCTCTTGATGTTGTAGAAAACCCTGTTAATTTTCATGAAAATAGGAAGAGGAAAGTTAAAAAGTCTTGCAGCTTCAACCAGCTAGGCAAATAGTCTGTACCCCAAGGATTACGTAGTGGGCAGTGTCTTGCTCTGTTCCAGCATTAGTGTGCATCAGGGATAGGGAAATTCTGTTATTGTGCTGGTAGTCTTGGTGAGGTTAACCTATTGAAGCAGCAGTTGATGCAATACTATTTTTAAACAATGACTTCATTGGAATCCACCTTGTTCTTCTTTTGAGAGCTCCACCTGTCTGCCAGAAGAGTCTGTGGTAGGCTTTTCTTTGTCTGCTTTGGTACAAGCCTGGAGACAGTAGCCTGTAGTCAAGAACTTTCTATTATTTGTTGTTATTTAGAACTCTCAAAACTATGACTGCCACTAATTTGATGGTATTGCTGTCATGGAAATAAAGATTTCATTGTTTGTTACACAGTGCTGTCTCAGGGCAAGAAAAGCAACTTTGTCTGGCTGCTACCTACATTGGAAAGGCTTGTGAAACAAGACCCCCTCTGTGGGTTTTCTTAGCAACTTCAATAAAAGGCCCATGCAATAAAATTTAGGCTTTTAAGGCTAATTTCCTGGTTTTGCAACTATTCTGCTCAGAAGTACTCAACCCAAACCTTGATAGTTGTTTGTGAGGATGGAGGGTAGCAGACAGGCCAACTTCTCAGTATTAGAGTTTTAATGTGGGTGGAGACAGCGAAGATGAGACTTTCTGTAAATTCTTTTTTTTTTTTTTTTTTTTGTTAAAAAGCTGAAGTACAACTGTTTGTCTGAGTTGCAACTCCTCAGAGATGTATCATATGCAAAGATGTACGATATCATATGCAAAGTACTGCAGGTGTAGACCTGCAGGTTTCTGTTTTATTGAACTCTGGTGATGTTATAAAACATGATGTCAAAACCTTTTTTTAAGGGCCCGTGTGCCTCGTGGCAACATTATTTAGGTCCTATGAACATGTTATGTCGCATGTTAAATGCTGGATCAAGTTGTCATGAGAATATGTTCCACTTGGCAAACTTGATTAAAGCATGATGCCTTCCGTTAGTGCTTGTACGCTCTGCCGTTCTGCCTTGCCCTGAAGAGACAGAAACATTCTGAAACCACTCAGTTTGTGTTATTTTCAAATTAGTTGCCTTTGCGATGGCAACGTGCTATCAAGGATAACCTGTTGGCTGATTGATCTGGCAGAGGCTGCAAATTAAAGACAATTGCTCATGACACACTCCAATGGTTTCATAGATTCTGTTGAAATATTAATTTAGCTTTGCCATTTTAATTTAATTAAAGCTTGTGAGGTTTTTTCAATGCTGCATTTAAAGCTTTCATGGAATATGGATGGCAGTTGGGCTTTTTGTATCCTGTGGGAGTAATGATTCTTGACTTTTTTCCTTAATTTTATGAAGTGTTTTTGACTGCTTGCTTAAGGTAATAAGACTTAATATGGAACAGGCATTGATTTCACATCTATAAATCTGAATTAATGGTTTCAGATAAACATGAATTTACGTGTACATTAGACTGAAAATTGCTTAACAAAAGTCTTCAAGTAAATGTATATTAACACTCTTTAAAGTATCACAATTGCCATATAATCTATGATGGCAAAAATGTAGTATACTTGCTTTTCCTCTCAAGTACTCATATTAAAAAACTCAGTTTTCAAACATACAGAAATTGGATATGAAGGCATCATCTTATAGAACGTACTGCAGCACTTAAACCTTCCTAAAATGAAGTCTACTGTGTGGTGAGCTAGGCAAAGATACTTCTTTCTTGCAAATAAAGTGAGCAAAATCTGGAGAGATGGATGTCACGTGTATACAGCTTAGAACAAAGTTGTTAAATTAATATTTGCTCTTCCTCTTGTGTTTTTTCTGGATACTGAGTTTCATATAGTCTTTTAATAGGACTAGAGATGTCTTGTCTTGGCCCCTGCTCATGAGATGATTTGTGGTAATGTCTGTGGTATTCTGGGATTTAGGATGCTAACGTAGACCTGCTCACAGTTGATTGTCTGACCAATTAGGTTACCAGGAAATAACTCTAACTCCTCCAAATTTATTTTTGTCAGGAAAGAGATCAGTGTCATACCAACACTTATCTAGCAGCGTGCTACAAAAGCGGAGTTACGAAAGTTTCGTTGGCAATGCACACTTTCGACCAAGTGACAAGAAGACTTAATCATTTACTTCAAGAAACGGTAAACAAACCTTTTGAACTAATTGTTACTTAAATGTTGCATTGTCTACTCCTAACATCAAAGGTTGCTGCGTGGCATGATGAGAGGTTATGAAAGTCTGAACCAGAACAGCTGAAGATAGAAACTCCCCCTCCCTTTCAAAGTGAACCAAATGCTGGTGTAGCAGAGATAGTTATTTTGAATAGTGGTAGTGGCTTACATCGAAGTACACGCATACTCCTTTTTGAAAAGAAGTGGAAGGGCTAACAATAGATAAATATGTTAATTAGTTACGATACCATGGGAAGTGTTCAACAAAAGGGCTTTCCCCTTGAGTCAGTACATAGGAGTGGGGGACCATGGTATGGAGAGCTAGAAATGAGAGGAAGTGCCTGTTATCACAGTTCGTGAATCCTGTAAGAGGTTCTGTTGGTTAGTCCTTCCAGAAAATGTAGACATAACTCATTTTACAACTTCTGAAGGTTGTGAGGATTGCCTCAAACAAGAAGACTCTTTTTGGTGGATTGTTTCATAGGGAAAGAAGGGTTTCCTGATAGCTCCTTGACAGTTTATCTTTGTGTACTGGAGAGGTTGTTCCAAATAGTTTTTCCTTTGTTTGACTGAGGAGTGGGTGTAGCCTCTTAGGGAAACAGGTCAAGTGAAAAGAATTAGCCTGGTGTTCTGAATTCCCATGCTTCATCTTTTCAGTTCTGTAGCTGTATCTAAGAATTTAACCCCCCCCATTGTGTTTGCAACATTCTTAGCTGCTAAGGAGATAAGTACTCTGTGAGACTATAAATAAATATGTCTGCTTTTTTCAAACCCAGAGCTACAGATAACTTTCCTCATTCAAATTTAAGGAGATATGTCTCGAATGCTCTAGCACCTGGACCAGCATGCACTGTTTTATGGAAGGATTTTACATATCTGGGGAGCAGAGCTATCTTGCTAGTTGACAGCTTTTAAAATACTTTGCTTTATTTCTTTATATTCTTCTAATCTTACTCTTTTATTGTCCCCCTCCTAAGCATATCTTTTTGTCTAGTTCTCCTTTTTTAAGCTAACTCAATTTCCTGCCTATATTTCTACTTGGAGCTTGAGTATCTTCAAAAGTGTACTTGATTGCCAGATTTTATTTGCAAAATAGAAGACACAGACCTTGCATGGCAATATCAATTTCTAAATACACTTACGCAAGGATGTGGAAGAAATTCCCTTTATGTTTTAAAGATACTCCTCACAACAAAAAATGTGTTGTACTATTTTAGAGTTGTACACCACAAAACTATTTTTTTTTCTTTCCCCTTAGGTTTAAGGACACAAGTGCATGTTCTATGGAGTTATACCTGCAATTCATCCCTTGAAGAAGAGTAAATGGTGAAAGCTACTGAACTAAGCTGTGATTGTACTGTATTTAAAAACACTACAGTTTTATAATTCTGGTTCTGTTAACATTTTGTACCAAATAGCCATAAAAAGTAGTTTATAAACAACTGAGTTATGAAGGTGTGTGGAGAATGTATATCTTGACATTGACTTTTTTTCATTAGAGTATTTTTCATTAGAATTAATTGACCAAATATTAGGTAGGAATTATATTTTTACATACTTGAGCGCTGCTGAAGAGTTTCTCTTTCTTTGAAAGAATATATAATCATTGCACCTCAGGTAAACTGTAAATACTGAAATTGAAATCCTGTTGGCTTAATGCTCCTTTTTCATAAAGGTAAAAGTTTCTCATCTGTTTTTTTTTCTGTTGAACTATGTTAGTTTTTGAAAACAACTTTCATATAAACTGTCTGAAGCTGTCCAGTTTATAAATGTTGTGAACATCAAAGCAATGGTGCTGACATTACGCTGATCTGCCTTGTATATGTTAGGACCATAATGTGTCGGAGGGATCTGTTTCCCTGGGGTTGTTTCCAGCATACTTTTGGATGCAAAGATGAGGCAATACTTGACATTTGAATTTCAGTGTGGCATTCCTGAAATACAGTTGGATTCTTCTCTTGGCATTGGCTGCTGTTCTTCATAGAAGCCTCTTGAACATCTCTACCAACGTACGAACTTCTACAGCAGAAAATACCTAGGACTTGCATGAGAAACGATACTAATCTAAATGTTTCAAATGTTTAGTTTTGTACTAAACTCAGTGCAGTTACATTTAGAGGAAAACTACTTTGCACCTTTGTCCAAACTGTAAAGTCACAAACAAACAGACTTGCAATATGAATATGGGATCTACAGACTTCAAAAGGGATGTGGCTCCGGTGTAGCCTGCTTGACTGTGCTTGGAAGCTTCTTGATGTCGAGTTTTAGCATCTACTGGGTGTTTAAAATAAATGAGAAATAGCCTGTTAATGGGAGAATATCTCCTTTTATTTTTCTGTGAAGACAACAAGAGTTTTTTCTAATGCACATGCAGTTTAATTTTTGTAAAGGGAAGATGGCCAGTTACCAGCCAGTAAAGCAGACTTGTTGCCTATTTTGACTAGCGTTCCCAATTGCTTCTCATAAAGCCCATAGTTAAGAGTTAATTTCTTCTGTACCTGGCTTTGACTTCCATATATTTTAGTAAAACAAAAAAAAAGAAAAATTTTGCACTGTTCATTTTGCTCTCTTCCCTCATACAGCAAATGTAAAATAGCAAAACCTAGAAACTCTTGTTTTTTCATTATGCAACTTGAGATGTTCCAGTTGTATGTCTTAGTTCCTGTATATGGGACCTATTTTTAACGTCTCTGTAAACTGGCAATGTAATGAAGTGCTGTGTATCAGGAAATTGTACACTATTTACCTTTTTTCCTGTTCATAAGCTGAGCCATATGTACATAATCTAGATTTTTGTTTTCCTAGTTTTGCACTTTTATAGCCTATTTTTTGAAGATGAATTCACCTGGAAAATGGTTAATCTATTTTTTTGCGTGATCTTTCAATAAGTCTTATAGAATGCATGCTGTAACTATCATCTGTGTACCTTACGGGGTTCTGTGATTAAAATGTGTGGGGCTGGTTTTTAAGACGTTTCAGCAAACAGACCTAAGACTTGTTTTTAATCTCTCTTCATGCTGGTACAGTTTCCCTCAAGACTTTTTTTGGTGTGTGTCTTGGGGTTGGGATGGAAAAATGGACGTGACTCTTTCATGGCAGCACAGCCCTGTACTTCAGAATACACTTTGCCCATCAGTATTAACTATTGGGATACTACTGGTTTTGTATGTTTCTTTGGAAATAACAGTGCATATATAGAGGTACAAATTGTTGATTTTGTTGTTGTTTATGTATTTATTTCATTCCATTTTGTTTTATTTTAATTGTTGAAACCGGAAGTTGTCAAGCAGTAGGCACACATTACTCATTTAATTTATGATGTATTTCACTTTAGTTGAGTATATTATTACATGTGGATGTAAATATAGACTTGGTGTTTTGCAAAATTGGTCTTGTGTCTTCCTTTGAAAGTTTAAAATGAGTTGCCTGGAATTTCATATTTACTTGACCTTTCATCATACTCGCACCACTGGGAAAGAAAGAGAACCTCCCAATAACCAAAATGAAGTTCATGCTCTGTTCAGTTGCTTATGTGAAAATACTGAGTGACTTCCTAGAAAATTGATCTGTGAGGCTTAAGAGGAAAACTCTTAAAATAATGAAGAAACTTTTTGTTGCTACTTTCAGTTATTTTCCTTCAAGAAAGGAAACTGAGTTATTGTATGCATTCTTTGTTGTAATAAGAAATGATGAGGAGAGCATGGATTTTTTTTTTTTTTTTTTGGGTGAGGCTTCAGAATTTGTATGAGCTTAAACTGTTCTGAAAAATGTCTAGGTCTGATGTGTTCTTGTGTCAGACCTCATGAACACCTCTGACCATATCTCAAAAGTAGATTATGAGCCTGGAATACAGTTAGAAAAGACTTAGCAAAGGCAACTCTTCCTCGAGAGGACGGGAGCCCATCAGATGAGATCCCCAATATAAGTCAGCTGCCCTTAAGGGCACTTAAATGAGTGACGGCAGCCTCACTGACATCGCAGGTTAAGCTTTTAATTCCTTTGCTGGGCTGGTGCTTGATGCCATGATAAGGTTTGCAGAAGTAGCTTAGACTAGTTTCTTGACTTCAGTGAAGCTTTTGTTCTCCCCAACAGCGCTGCTTTTAAAGTGGGAGCCCAGGAACAAAATTATGTGATGTGTGGATCTGCAAATGGCACGTTCTTACAGTGACCCCCACAAATGAGGGGCCTTGGACTCTTCCTATAGAAGGTGTTCAGCTGGGCTTAGGGTAACACGACTATCCAGAAATTTCTGTGCAGTGCTGAATGCCAACGGGGTAGACAAGATGCAAGAAGTGTGAACTTTGTAAATCATCTTTGCTATCAGCCATGGTTTTCCTTTGGTGCCTCCCAGGAGGGTGCTAAGGGTCCTTCTTGCCATTAGTAGTTCCAGATAAGCTAGATGGACTAAGAGACTGTAGACGTGTATTCCAATGACTTTAGGTGTGCATTTAGATGCCTACATCACCATACCAATTTGTGAGCTATGCAAGCTGTCAGATTAGAAGCCAAATTGTCACTAAGTGACTGAGAGGTGTTAAAGGTACTGAACCAGTACAAGGATATTCGACTGAAGATTGAGTCTTTGGCTTCAAGTCTCTTGCATCTTCAAACAGTGTGGGATTTTGGAGGTGGTTTTTTTCAGTGTTACCATGTTTGTTTTGTCATATAATCAGTTTATCAGTTATGAGGTATATTAATATTGCTAAAACTTCCCGTGCCAATCCTTTGTTATTCCCAGCCTAAGATGGGTTAATTGAAAGGTTGAGACTCCCTTTAGGAGGAAGGCCAAAACAAAAAAGAAATGGAGCCAGTGAATAAATCTAAGGTGTCGGTTCACTATTGGTGTTGATAAAGCTGCTCTAGTTGAGGGTTGATGAGATGTGCTCCTGGCTCCATGATCCGCTGTGGTTTTTACCCGCCTCATGCCAATGAAGCTTAGTGGTAACCGGTTTGCGTAGCAACCTGCCGAGTACCAGGTTCTGTCTGTGGTGTCCAAGCAGGGTACCAGAGGAGTTCAAGTACTGTCTGAAATGCTGGAAGGTGTGACAAATACAGCATTTCTCTACAGTGACTGTAACTGTTCAGATCAGCATTATGAACGCTTGTTTGAAGGATCTTCTTCCTATGCTTTTAATGAATCACCAGTTAAAATACATTGTCAGACTACTGTATGTCTTGAAATTATGAAGAAGCAGCACTCATTTTCTCTTACGAGGAAGATCTAATATTAAATCACAAAACAGTTTCTTCTTCCCCTTTGTGAAGAGGAAAATATGCAAGTGCGTTACTGAGCAGATTTCTCTGTTCATTTGCACACACTTAAGTGCATTTAATTAGGATTAGCAAGACTCTAAATTGCAGATGGTTCTCGGGGGAAAAAATAGTTATGAGTGCATTCATGACATTAAAATCAGTACATTTAATTCAATTTCATCTTAATATTAATTCATAACATCTGAAGTAGTAGTTCCTACAGAAGATATTCATATGACTTAGGGTTACTGGGGAAAAAGAGGTCTAGCATTTCCAAACATGCTACAGAGTGATTACCGTGTGTAATTACGCAGATTGAGTAACTACACGCTCATTACAGGCGTGCCCATTTTGACCTGTATTGTCATCTCTAACAAGGGTCTGTTATTCGATGCGCAGTTCTGTTTAGTGTGGAGTTCATTATTGATAGATACTGAGTCCAGTATTGGGTCACACGTGAAATGTTGCAGCAATCGGTGGCCGTTGGCAGATGTTGGGGTATGGCTCCGGGGATGGCAGGCTGCTGGGTTCAGCACTCAAAACAAGAAATTCCGTCATCTTAAACACTTTCCAGAGTGCCACGTTGGCCGCTGCTCTGACCACATACTGAAAGTGTGCCACCTCTTTCTTCAGAGGGTTAAATGTGGAAGTGTGGTGTCTTCCCAGATAATCCGTTTTTTATTTTACTATTGGCTCTAGTTGAACCGAGCCTGATCTGTTTAGGGCAGATAACAGCAGCTTTTTATTCCTTCTGTATATATTTGTATGAAAGCAAAGAAAGATACTTAGCTCTGGACCAAGCTATCTGCAGGATAGTGAAGCCTGGAACTGGAGAAGTCTGGATTTCAGTCATATCCCTCCCTTTTAAAAAGTTTCCACTGAAGTTATCCCTATCTCTCTATATGAAAAACACCATCGCTGGGGGCTTCCAGGCTGAGCTGGGCTCTGCAGCCTCCAGGAGCTCATCTCTTCTGATGCTGAACGCTTCCCAGACCCCTTCAGCTTCTGTCAGACAGGGGAAGGTTGTGACCTCCAGTCTGTGGGTGCAGCACTCCTAAAAACAGTCATCGTCGTTCTTACTAACGGTGGAAGCTCTAGGGTGGACAAAGGGGCTGTGATCAAGAGAGGCTGCGGAAAAGGCAATCACTGCATCACGTTTCCTCCTCCCAGTGAGAGCTTCGAGGGTGTCTGGGTGTTTGATGAGTGCCTGGGTATTCGATGGGTGCCTGGACTTTTGATGGGTGTCCGGGTGGTAGATGGTGCCTGGGTGTTCAATGGGCGTTAGATGGCAGTGTCAGCAAAGCAGCTGCAGCCAGCGACGGGGCGATGATGGTGAGCCGGCGGGAGACAGAGCAGCTTCCTGCGCTGAAGGTGCCAGCTATCCTGAGGCCAAGTTTACTTTAGATTCCTAAATTAATTAGCGATTGCATAGAAGTAGATAAAAATAAAGCAAACGCAGAGCTGCCACAGAATAGACCATACATGCAGAGAGATGCTGACCCATTTAAATAACTGGTGTAGCAGAAATCACACGGTAACCAGAAAACTTCACCGACAAGTGAGATGAACCAAAGGAAATCTGTAGATACAGAAATATTATCTCCAATTTTCTCTTCTCACTCTATCAATATTTACTGAAATGTGTTGCTACGGAGCAGATTTAGCGTGCGGTTTAGCTGCTGGCTACCATTATTTTTGACTGCTCAAGATTTTACGATTAATTAAATGATGCATTTTATAATGTGGTACACGTCACTATGAGACAGACATTTCTCTGCTGAATCTTAGGTACAAAACTATTTGCATGAGCAAATCTGGTCTAATAAATAATTATGGAATACTTTGGCATTTAAAACTCATTTTGCACATATAAAATGTTTTCATTAATCCTCTGTGAAAGTCATGACCTAATTACTGATTTTTTGTCTTGTTGAATAATTACTTGCAAAGAACCTTTCTGCGATTTCGTCCCTCCATCTTTGGTGCATTTATTGGAGCAAGTTTAGGATACTTCTGAATTTTTAATACATATATGTATGTTCTCAAAAATCTAATTAAACATTGCCAAATAAAATAATTCTGAGCAAACCAAATGAAATTTTAATGTCGAAGTTAAGCATAAATAGTTAAGGAAAAGAGAAGGTCAGAACAACTGAGAGAAATTAGAATTAATTCAGAAATACATTTTCACCAAACATGCAGTTTTTCCTCCTGCATTCTTCAACTGCCTCCAGCCAAAACCTCCAGAAAGGCCCCAGTTTTTCAGCCAGCAGGCCGATGTATCTGGCACACCTGCGGTCAGGTGTCCATTCTCCGTTACACAAGGAGAAATGGCTCTGCACTTCAGTTTATTGTCCAGATAACATATTTTACAGGTTCAATTTTTTTATAAACACCTTAAGTGAACACCTTCCCGCTGCACTTCTCAGTGTTGGTGTCGCGAGTTTGCTCTGTGTGTTCCACAAAGCCGGAGCAGGATTTCTGTTTTTTTTTGATTTACCTTCAGCACTGGGTTTGTATTGCTTGTCTCCCTTCCTCTGCTTGAGGTTAAAAGGTAATTGAATTCAACATTTCTATTCAAATTGGGTCGTGTAAAAGTCTCTCTTAGCCGAACCTAAATCTGGGCCTTTGACATTTTGACAGAATCTGTTTTCAAGTTGAAAAATTTCTTTCCCAATAAGAATTTTGGTTGTCTTCCTGTTTGACTCCAAAAGCCTGAGCTGATCATCTTTAAAGCATTAGCACAATTGCTTACAGATGGACTTTTTATATAAAAAATTATTTCCCCTTTCTCTAACCTAGCATTATTGCTGTTTTCCTAAGCTCAGGGGCTTCTCATTTTGTTAATTTAACCTGAGTGTATTCTGGGATGAGTTTATCCAGAGCTATCGGTATTTCATTAGTTACTTCAGAAAAACAAGCAAACAAAATTCTTAAACACTTGTAATGTTGTTCAGCTCTTGTCAGCTGCATGGGAATACTTGAATATCCTGGTAAAATAAATGTTTTGGATTTGGTTTTGGTTCTGACTTTTGGGTTTTTTTTTTACTCGTCAGTGATTTTTGGAATTATAGAACCAGACCTTGGGACACCTTAATCACACCTGAATTGCACCAGGCCACCGAACCACACACTTAAAAAGTCAGATTCAGTGAATTTAGTTTTTAAGGCTTTAAAAAGAAAGATCAGTGATAGTCTACCAGCAAAAAGGACTTTTTGGTGGAGAGCCAGCTCTGGTAAACTGAGGAACTATAGCTATACTTGTATCCCTATGAATTAAAGTTGAGTAATAACATAAATCTAGCATTAATTTTTTTAAAAAACACCTTTGTATTTAAGGTGTATTTCTCTGAACAGTATTTATTTAAGTAATTTAAGGTTTCCTTTGCAGCAGCACCTGAAATGTCCAACCTCAGCATTGCAGCCTTGTCCTGTCTGTCGCTGCAGGAACAAGCGATAGGCCGGAGTCTCTCCAGCGTTTCAGAGGCAGCGTTCATCGCTACATCTGTACAAATTCCCTAAATACAGTACAGCCACAGAAGCACCATTTAACCAACAAAAGTATGTCTTCTCTGTGTTAAAAATGTTGTAAATATCTTCCAGGTGACAGTACCATTGCAATAAATATTTACAGTGTGTAGCCACTCTTTGTTTCCCAAATACTCTTGTTAGTGTTGAGGTTTATGTGATCACCTCTGCAAGAAGCTGCCTCTGCCTCCTCCTCCTCCCTTGCTGGGGCCTTTTGGACTGCAATGCACTCCATATTTTCGGGACCTGGGGGTCCTTTGCAAACAACCAGAGAAGGCATCAAAGGGCTTAGCCTGCATTACTGTTCAGGCTGCAGAAAAATAATTTCTACCACAGTCCTAAATTCTACAAAATGGAGTGGTCTGGATCTTGCTCCACAAGACTGCAGTGGTCTGTCCTGGTTCTGGCTGGGCCAGAGTTCATGTTCACCTGAGCTGGGAGAGGAGCTGCTGGCCCCTGTGGCTGGGGACACAGCTGGGGTAGGTTACTGATCAGCCAACAGCTGGGACAGGTTACCCAAATGAGCCCAAGGGCTGTTCCACCCCGTGTGACCTCATGCTCAGTGTATAAATTGGGGATGGTGCTGGGGGAGCAGCTTTTGCTGCCTGGGAGGGAGCTGGGCATCAGCATCTGCTGTGAGCTATGGCACTGTGAGGTATGTGCTGTAGTATTTTCTGTTATTGTTTTTGTTTTCCTTCTCTGTTTTCTTTTCCTCTGTTGTTCTCTTAAACTGTTTTTATCTCAACCCACAAATTTTGCCTTCTTTTCTTTCCCAGTTCTTCTCCCCATCCCACTGCAGGAGGTGGTGAGGAGTGAGTGAGCGATTGTGTGATATTTTAGCTGCTGAGTAGGGCACAACCATGACAAGGTCTGATGTGCTGAGAAAAAATAAAGGTGGTATGTGAACTTTGTTTCCCCAAAGCACAGCTTGATGAAGAACTCTGTTAGGGTGTTTAAGGTATGCTGGTGTTTAAGGTATGGTGCAGTTCCAGGGCAGTGGGGAGCTGGGTACCTGCTGAGAGCTCTCACCTTGTTTTGTGCTGCATTTACCCTACCACTGTATCCTCTTATTGACTGAGTCCTCTGTGAGCACATCTCTCTGCCCGCTCACTTGTTTGCGGTGCCAAGCGTGCTGCTGATCACCCAAAACAGGGCAGATGAGCAGAGGTCATTTGAGGAGGGCCCCGTTCGGTCCCCATGTAGGCATAGCCTACGTCTGGCAGCTGGCTGGCATGGTTGGTTCTCTTTGCCAGCTGTGATAAAAGTTTGGTCCTGTGCACAGCTGCCAACCCAACATGCTGTGTGAACTGGTGGGTGCAGGAGGAGAGGCTCTCCCAGCTCATTGCCCTGGGTGAGGGTGTCTGTGTGTGCTGCATCCCAGGAAGCTCTCCATCATCATCCTCAGGGCCTCAACTCCTTCATATGAACAAGGCAAGATCTTCACAGTAGTGAAGAGCAGCTTAATACAGCCTGAACTTTTATACTGTGTTTTGGGTTGTTTTTCTTGTGATATTTGTTACTTCTCTTTCCATCAGGACAGCCTGAGGTCAGGAGCCCAGTTAAAAGCTCGGTTTGCTCCAGAATTGCCTTTGAGCTGGGGCTGAATTGGCGTGAGCCAGGAGCAGATGCTGAGGGTATGTAGGGTTGCCTTTTGTTCCTCTAAACTTTTGTTTTCCTGACCATAAATCTCACTAATAAACTGCCCTGAGTGACATAAACCCCTCAAGCTGCTGTGCCGGGTGTGGTGTGCCCAGCAGCCGTGCCCCGGACTGACTCAGAAACGCGGGGCAAAGCTCTGCACAATGTCCTGGGAAAGCTCAGTGTGTGCCCTGGCCCTGGGAATCCCTCACTCGTGGAGGGGATTGGGATGGTGAATGGGACTGTCTGTGAGGGGCAGCCAGCTCGGGTGGCGCTTTTGAGCTTTTACATTTCGGAGCGACCCATGGGTTCTTCCCCTTCTGTGGTGTCTTGGGAAGGTGAATCGGATAATCCTGTGACAAAGCCCAGGCCCTGGTCCCAGGCTCTCCTCTCCTGCCTCCCACAGACCTGGTGATGTCCCAACTGAAGTCCTTCGTACCATGACCTTGGTGCCCTTCTGGAGCTAATTGATCTATCCTTAGTACCTGGACTTCTCTGTCAGACCAGCTATTTAAATTGTAAAACATTCAGCAAAGGTAGACGGAATTAAATTTATTCATGAATTGTTGAATAATGTAATATTCGTGTTGTACATAAAAGAATCACAAACAACCCAGCCTGATTTTCCTATGAAAACATTTAACTTTTATTAAATCAAGACAGTTTTAAGAAGCAGCAAAAAAAAAATGAAAGCAAAAACAATTGAACCAGCTTTCAAAGTTGCCCTGTAGCCAAAACATCCATCTGAGAAGCTGAAGGGTTGATTTTATTTGTTTGTTTGTTCTTCTGTTGGAGTGTATCACCAATAATTAAAAAAAAAAAAAAGGATGCAAGTTCAAACCCTTGGAATAAATTAGAACAGTCTCTTAAGCCTGCTGAGAGCTGCCTACAGCTGGTTTGGCAGTCTCCATCAATTCGGGAATGCTACAGCACGCGGAGGCGCTTGGTCCTGCCCAGCCCCGATCCTGCCCATCTGGCTGGGCCCCGGGCTCCAGGATAGACCGGATGTGGGGCTTTTGGGACCGTGGTCCTGGCTCCACAGCCTTACGGGGTGGTGTGGGCTGGCAGTTGTGTGTGAGGGCACGAGGTGAAAACGCGCTCAAGTGGCGTGCGTATTGCTGCTTCGTGGAGTCATTAAAATATTTCGGGTCAATGCCTGTGCGCCTTGCAGGTGAGGCTCCCTTCAGGCCAGCATTTGGCCCTGCACCGATAAAACATGCCTAAACCATTAACTGTTCTTCCCAGGAAAGTGGCAGAGGACCCTGCGTGCTGGAGTTAAGTCAGAAAGGCTAGACAAAGCCCTGGGGAGCGGTCTGTGGGGAACAAACCTGTATTGGCAGACAGCAAGATAAATTGGATGATCTAATAGTCCTTTTCCATCTCTAAGTTTTATGATTCATTTGTTATTTTAGCCATCTATATATATTTTTTATTTTACCCTAGAGGGGTTTCTTGAAATGTGTGCAATATATTCCTTTTAGAAAAAAAAAAAAAAACTTTAAAAAAAAAGTCAATGTTGCAGGATCCAAGGCACTGTCTTGTATCTGCTAATGAGCTACCCAGCGTGTGGAAGTTGAAGGGCAGCTCGTGCAGGTCAGCTGTGGGTCTGCGTGGGTGCAGGGCAGTCACACCAAGGAGTGGGTGGTGGGGTGAGGAGGATATGGAGCCTTTCGCCGGCTTTGGCTCCGCGCATTGGGGCTGGGTGGCTGAAGAAGGGATGAGTGGCCACTGGTCCATGCCAGGCTGGCCAGACCTTAAGACCTGGTCCATGCCTTGGGAAAGGCAGGAGATTTGGAGGAAATACAAGGAGAAGGGTGATGGGGGACACATCCAGCACTCCCCCTCTCTGAGTGGGGCCAGCTGCCCTCTCCTTCAGTGACTGGAGAGCATGTGGATGGGACAGAAAGGCTGGCAGCAGCGTGGGGAGGACGCTCTGCCCTCGGGACTGTGGCTGCCCGCAGCCGGCTGGGCTCTCTGGAGATGGACTCTGCTGCTCATCGTATGTTTTATCACAACAAGGAGGAGCAGTGGCAATTAAATGTGGCTAACAGGTGATACTGTACCCATCAAAATTTAATGAGTACAAGTCTCAGGAATCTCTACTGCAGAGAGCTTTGACTCGTGGGCAGTAAATAACCCACCGCGGCGGGGACGGCAGTGGTGTGCGCTGCCGTGACACATGGCCCCGCTCGGGGGGATGTTATGGGGGACGGGGGAGCGCTTAGGGAAACTAAGTGTTAAACAGAGCCATCCGTCTGAGGTGGAGCACTGGAGAGGAGGGTGTGTGGTATCTCAATCATGCCTGGTTTATGGCCAGCGAGCCTTGAATTTGTGTGACAGCAGCCCAATGCCGTGCTGTAGATTACACCATAAATAACCCGGGCATGGAGTGGTCAGAGGAGCCAGATGAGGGAAAGAAAAAGATCTGTAGAAACAAATGCAGGGTGGTGTAGTTGGATTTTTTTTCTTATTTTAAGTGATTATTATTTAGGGGAAGGGAGGCTGCTAGAAATCATTCGTGAGTTTTACTGAAACAGGCACATTCCTGTGGTTTTTTACTCCCACAGCCTCTCCAGGTCAGTCTTTTTCTTTCTCTGCAGAGAAAGAAAGGGGGGGAAAAAAAAAGAAAAACCCACACAAAAATCAATCCATCAAATGTCATTACAGATTTATTAAGCCTGATGTAGAAAGACTTTTAACAGTAACATCTTCAGAAAGCATAAAAAGAGCACTTCTGTTCAGTCTTGTGCTTTGAAAATCTAAATATATTTTTATCATATAAATAATTCTTTTCATGTTTTAAGTGCATCTGTTTTTTTTTTCCTTTTCAAATTTCCATTTTACAATTGGCCAAAACTGAAGTCTGCATTGACTGAAATGAAGCCATTTGCAAAGCTAATGATGTTGTGAAGCATGTCTATGGCGAACCGTATCAGCTAGATTTCAGAAAGGTAGTTCAATGAGTGCAGCATTAAAATGAGGGACAGCCTCCAGCAAAATCATAATTGAACACACCCAAGTCCTTAATGTCTGCAGTTGGGTTTCCTGATGCAAATTACGATAACATTTCAGATGTGAGCAGTCGCTTTCCAATAGCTGCAGTGGAAAAAAGACATTTTATGCCACAAAGGAAAGAATTACCATGTTTAAAAATGTAAATAATATATGTATAGAAACCTTTTTTATGGAAATGAGGCATTCAGGATTATGTGAACAGTTTGGGCTATTTTTTTTCCTTTTAAACACAACAGATAAAGATGTGTGATCTATTATTCAGGGCTTTAATTACAGTTCTAAAACTGCAGTGATTTTATTGAAAAAAAAAATCACTGGGCATAAAAAGTAATATTTTCTGTGGTAAAGTTGAGGGATTATTTTTTTTTTACAATATATTTACTGTGGTAAAAATACAGAACAAAAAAAAATCACTGTTAATAGATTTCAGTGCTGCAAAATCATACACAGAAATACATCTTAAATGTACTGGAATACAGTCATCTTCCTGTAAATCAGAAAAGGCCTTGGATAAATAGGTTTGACTTGATTTAAATTTAATGAGATATGTAGTTCTGATTGTTAATAATTGGTTTGGGGGAATCCAAAACAATAAAAGCAGTAATCTCTTCTAGTATAAATTATATGAATTTATTTAGCAATCAACCAAAGAAAAAAATGCCATTAACATTATCAATTTGTTTAGTTTAAGTTAGTTATAATAAGCAAATAATTTGAAGCAGAATTGCCAGCTAGGCTTTGAGAAAGATGGTAAATATTGGGAAGATGCATCTCTGCGATGAAGCTTTAGGGCCACTAGATGGTACGGTCCTCCCAGCAGAAAGGGCTTTTTCCATCGTAAGGACCATTCATAATCATCAGAACCAAGTGAAACATGGTTTTGATTAAAACAGCCTGTTGGCTCAATAATCTTAGTAATTTTAAAAACATCCTTAATGTGGAAGAAGAACACTGCAATGTCAGAAATGGCCTTGGGGCCCATTATAAACAGCAACAAAATAAATAAGGAGGAGAAATGAGAGGTCATGAAAACAAAATTAAGCTAATGTTTCAAATTTTGACAATTATGAATTGTTCCTCCAAGAAGACATTAAAAAAAAATCCAGGCACTATTAGATAAAATACAAAGAGAATAATTGTACATGTATGAGTTTTCCCATGGGACTAAGCATGCTTTAAAAGCAAAACTTGACTTAGATTTCCCCTCTTCCCCCCGCCCCCCCTTACAGCCAGCAACTGGGCAGGTCTCATGCAAACACAGACTTGCTTCTCAGAGTTCCTCCAAAAACTCATCTCGAATTCCTTTATGAACCATTAAAAGATGATGACCAAGAAAACAAACAAAAATTACAAGCATATTTTCTATACAAAAAAAAATAATATCCCCTGTCATGGACCCATTTTTGTAGGAAACTGAAACAAGCAAATATAACAAAATCTGTGTTCATAACATGGCAATATAGTTAATATATACAAATATGTACAGTATAAAAATGCATCGAAGGCGTAACTTCTCATCCGAACAAGCTGCAGTGCACAATGGAAAGCAGCTTGGCCCCCCTCTGCTCTCAGGATACAGGCAATATGTTCTGTACAGCATGCACTTGTTACAAAATGAGTGCATAAGCACTGAAACATTCTACAGAGAAAGTCACCGCGAGTCCTCTCGGAAAGGAGTCCCGTTTGCGTTGTTAATATAAAAAATGTATTTAATCTTTCCTTTTTGCCATTTGTAGTATATACATTTTTTTAAGAGAAATGACCTTCTGACTTTTTTTTTATTAATTTTTAAAACAAAATTCTAGACCTAACACTGTGGGTCTCAGATGTGACCTGAAGATGCTGCCAATACCAAACTTACTACATACCACAAGCGCTGGGGCAGAGCAAAACTGTCAAATTTACTGTTATGGCCAACTATGCTCTGTTATTTGAAATGGGGATGGTTCTTGTATGATTTGTGCTGATGTATTCAAGACAATAAAAAACCAAAACAAATGTACAGGAAAAAAAAGACAATGAAGGACTAATAAGTGGTGCCTGAGCACTGACAAAAGGGCGTATTGTACCAGAGGCATATGACAGTGAAGTACCCTGAGCCAAAGAAGAACTGTTTTGCTTGTCAGCTTTTGCAACCTGTATTGCACATTCCAGCATTTGCTGCATTATAAAGCCAAAATACTGCACTGTACATCCTGAAGATATCTGCTGCTTCGCTTGGTGCCAACAGTGCCCAGCTGTTACTTCAGCCACAGACTCCTCGCCTGTTTATAAATAGATCCGCAGCACACGGCGTGCCGGTGTAGGGACGAATGTACGAATGCATACGGGGGCAGAGATGTGTGTGTAGCTGCATATCTACCTAGCTACATACAGACATGTATTTTTTTAATGTTACATGGACCAGTTAGTAATCAAAAGCATTGCCCATATAAATCTTCCACATTTAAGAGGACTGCGTGGATGTTTAGGTGCCGTAAATGCATCCCTTCACCTGGGGCTGATGCCTGCCTGTGGCTTTCAAGGGAAAGCATTCCTTGCATTTAGTGTAGCTGCACTTTTGCAAGATGTTATTTTCTTTTTAAAAAATGTTCATCTTTTTTTTTTCCCTGCTATCTCATCTAAGAGATCTAATGAAGGAATTTGTTGTCATTACTTAGATCAAAACAGAAAAAAAAAAGTTTGCTCAGCTAGATGGTATGAACTCAAGAGGAGACGTACGACCTGCTAGGATTAGTATTTAATCTGTGTCTCAAACAGGGCTTTTTACAAAGGCCTGAAGACATTTCACGAGCTGAGAGTGACGATGAACTGGAAGTTTATTACTCTGCAGTTAAGTCCAGTGGTACAGCTATTTCACTTTTAAAAATACTCTCAAAGAAAATATTGTACAGACACTTTGGTACAAGAAACAACAGTGTCATCTTAAACTTTATCTACTCTTCACGTTTTTTGTCGGCATAATTAAAACAAAAAATGACTGCTAGCGTAGAGTGAAGTATACCGGGGTAAAAGTGCTTGTACTGGTATGAAAGTGGTCCAGCAAAGCAAAATAAGCTGTACCAGTATAAAGTGCTTTATAGCGATACAACTGTTCTTACATTAGGACTTCTACCAGCATGGTCACATCAATAACAAAGTTTTGCAATCACTTCCCTGACACAGCTATAAAACTTCTGAAGCGCAGACAGTGCCTCAGATCTAATCTGCACGGAGCTGGAGACTGTTTGCTGAAGTTGTTTTCAAAATCACCTAAACATGTTAGGGATCCAAGGTTAGGATCATGAGGCCAGTGTTTGGAACTGTGTAAATACACCGAATTCGAAGGAGTAGCTCTGGATTTACATCAGAATAACTGAATTCAGAATCTGGCTTCTGTTTTTTTTTTAGAAGCTGGTATAAATAAAGCTGAAGACTGAAATGAGATGGCAGGGAGGCGGTTGCGGGGCTGGTTAGGAACGTGCCGGTGGGATGCAGCACGGCGCGTGTGGGATGCGCGCCTCCTCCCCGGGATTTTACACTTGGCACGTGTTCATTTGCAAAGGTCTGTTGGCTTCTGCTAGCACCATAAACCCATTATTTTTAATTTTTCTATACTTTCACTTTCCTTCAGGAGGCAATTGGAGAACAAAATCCTAAATCCTGTGTGCTTGTGTGAAGTCAGCTACTGCGGGAAATAACAAGGAAAGAGGAAAAAAGGAAATCCAGGAAGCGTTTCTTTCTGGAATCACTGCCTAGTGCTCATCCAGGCCCACCAACCGAAAAACCTGTCTTGACTACAAGTGCTCACAAATTAGGACCTCAGTTTGATGAAATGTGAATCAAAATCTGCTTTTAGATGCATGCCATTTATTATTTAGTTGCAAGTTTCAAAATGTTACGTTTGCGGTGGTCCAGTCTGTCAGACGCACAAAAGGCGCAGTTTACACCAACCAATGTCCACCTCAAACTCTTCAGCACCATCACTGAAAAGTTTGTAGTTTTAGTGAAATTCAGTAACCTCTTGCTGATCATTTTTAACTGAGGACAGAGGTTAGGCAAAAAGGAAAGCTGCAACCTGTGGAATAAATTGTGAGGGGGAGCAGGAAAACCAGGCCAGCAAGGCCGCGGCGGTGTTGACCCTGTTGTGACTTTGAAACCCGAAGAGAAGCTGGTCTGAGGTCCCTCTTGGGTGGCCAGCAACCAGGAATTACAACTCTGTAGCTCCTAAACACAGCTTCCTGTTCCATAGCAAAAATAATGTGTCAGGTTGTGCTGTAAGAAGGTGGGCACAGACCAGTAGCACTTTTTCAAAATATATAGAGGTGGTTACATCGGTGCTCTTGCTCGGGGACAGATGGCCTTTAAAGCCTGCTGTAATTGCAACATATTGATCTGCAATCTGTGATCAATACTGTGTTTATAGAGAAAATTTTAAATATAAATTGCATCGTATATCTGTTTGGGAAGACAAAAGCCCTGTGTGACGGAGATCCACTTTCACTTAGCCGAGGTGCTTGCTCCAGCCTGAGTTACGATGGCGGGCGCGGAGGGGATGGGGATGGGGACGCGGCCTCAGCCCAGCCTGGCCTCAGGCACTGAAGAAAGAGTCATTTCTTCACTGGGGGAAATATCTATGCCAAAAACCAGGTTGTCATCTTTCATTCACTTGTGTTTTCTCAACAGCGTTGATCACAAGGTAACATTCACAGCAAGACCAAACAGCGGGCTGACCTGGGCTGCTGTGCTTGAGCCAGAGCAGCGCCTTCGTGGCAGGATCGGGGCGTTGGTAATTAGCGGAGAGCAAGCCTGCGGAAAGCAAATCGCTCGAGCTCTCACCCGGAGGCTGCCTGGGTCCAGACTCTGACACTTTTGTGCTTTCCCCATCACCGAGGGCAGCTTGCTTTCCGTGCAAGGCCTGTATGGATGCTTCCCAGTGGGAATATTCCCTTCTATTTTAGGAACTGAAATGTGGGTATAAATTAGTCAATAAATATGGCACTTTATCAAAACACAATTAAGGAAAGAAAAAAAAGACCAAAAATTAGGGAAACAATCATTGCCGTCTGAATGTGTGAGTTGACTCAATAGCCTTTAAAACTGGCTTGGAAGGCTTCAACCCCTATGTTGTTAATATATAATTATTGATTTTTAAAATGACTGCTTATATCCTCCATGATCGCTAAAAAAGCTAGGGAGGTCAGTCTTGTAAATACTTTTACAAGTAGGTAATAAAATCCATGATAAGTTGCATTGACAAGTAATTACTGGGCAGGTTTGTTAGCAGATTCTCAAAGATTTTTTTTTTTTTAAACCAACAATTATCATTGTACTAATGACAGCCATTTTTAAAGTTAAGTGTCCTTCTCCCTCTCAGCTTAAACAACAAGAGCCTGGAAAAAACACCTGAGACTGGGCCACTGAAATTTTTATATATTAGGCTCCAAAGAGATGCTAATTACATCTCCCTCTTTTAAAATAGAACTATTTTTTTTTTTTAAGGTGATATGGCTTATTTTGACATGGCTGGTGGCAGGAAGGGAGCTGTAGTTTCTGAATAAATCTCTCAAAGCAGTGTGTAAGGGTAACAATTCTTACTGCTTTATTGCAGTGCAAGAGCATAAACAGCTTGGATGTGTGGTGTATCAATATGCCACTTGTTAATAAGCAAGGACGTGAATCATAAATATTCGGCTGTTTGATCACCAGGCTTTTAATTAATGTTTTGATGATCTCCAATAAGAATAAAAGTCAGAACGATAGATATTGAGTAGATACAACAGAGAAAAGATGCAATGATTTTCTGTGTTACCTGATTTATATGACAGATAAACTATCAACTTATCCAGTTTCATACAGAGAAAGAGAGAAGAGACGTACATTTTCTTTTTTTATATCATATTGTAAAAAAAAAAAATCACTTAATTCAAATATGTACCTAAAATGTTCCCAGAGGACAGTGATGCGGGCAAAATAATCAAGGTTTAGCACTGTGTAATAAAGGTTTGTGGCCAGATTTGAAATGAAGTGGCTGTTCCTGCACTTGCCAGTGCCGGAGCGATGCTTCCTGAGCAAAATACGCTGCTGGGCCAGCCAGACCTCCCTTGAGGGGACTGGCTCTCCCAAAAACCTTGAGGGAGGTTTTCAGCTCTGGGGTCTCAGGTGTTGGCATAGCTGGGGCTGGGGTGGCTGATGGTGGGATCGTGCTTCCTATTGTCACCACGAGCCCGCTATGGGGTCACCAGCTATGGGGTATCACGGAAGCCTCTTTTCTGCCAAAACCCAGCAGCTGGTACCCCGAGGAGCCCCAGCCCAGGATGCTGTAGGGCCGCTCTCTTGCGGGAAGAGGACTTCTCGCTCCCGGCAGCAGCTTGTGTCGGTATCCACGCAGCTGCAAGCGGCAAAATTTGCAGCATGGAGGGTTCCTACTGAAGGAGATGGCAAAATGCCCAGATGCGACACGGTGCAGGATTGGGGCCGTCTGAAGTTGGTGGGAATTTCACCCATCGGATGCTGCAATAAGGTCAATATTTTTTCTAGAGCACCCAAAAGCTCAGGGAAAGGAGCGGGGCTGGAGATACGCATGTGGTTTCTCCCAAGTGGCATTTTACCGCAGCGTGCGCGCTGCCTTTGGGTCCGTGCCGCAGGACCCACCTTGTGCAACTTCACTTAATAACTCTGAACTGGGCTGTGCAATTTAACAGCTTCTGAGGAGCTCGATGCTAATGCATTGATTTTGCTTTAATAGAATTTTGTTGTCAATGGCCGGTGCTCAGCACGGTGCAGGCTTCAATCTTAACCCATCTGAAGGCTCTGCTCGTTTCCAGTTGAGCTCCGTTCATTTCCAGTTGAATAGGTTAAGCAAAGACAGACCTCACTGTTCTCAATTCACTTTATGATCCTCCCATCATAAAAAATAATATCAGCACCTTGCTTTTCATGTCAGAACTACATTTGAGCTGCTATTCCCTATGCCCATGAGTAAATCCCATAAAAGCCGCCCCGTTGTACTGTCGCTATTTTTCCTTGTGGATGATTGATTGATGGATGAGTGCTGACACTTCAATGAAGCTATTTCGACTGCCATCTCAATCCGATGATGTGAGGGGTATATTTTCTGTCCATGCCTCATTACTTCAGAATGACATTCCTGGAACTTCATTTACTTTTTCCCTCCTTCCCTCAAGCGCCATATTTTTTCCCATCTAGGTTATGCATGCCATAAAAAAAGCAATTTGCTATTATATGTGGCATAAGGGCAACACTTTCCCTAGGAGGTAAATAAGAAGGGTCTTTTTTTTCTCCTCCATGTTGAGTTTAGGGATCATGTCAAAATTTCCCAAACAATGCCAAAACAGGCCCTTCTGCACAAGCCACGGGGAATGCAGCAAACAATATTTAGCCTGATTTTGTGAATCCTGCATTTCAGTTACATCCTTGAACATCTAAAATAAAGCAATAGCAAAAGACATCCCAAAGCCCTCTCTTATTTGAGAAAGATCCCCTTCTCAACTTGTGCCTAGCATACTTTGAATATTTCATTTGCAACGGAGCAGCAATTTACAACTTGATCCAGCCTTATTTTTCCTTTGAGAATAAGAGAAGTCCATCGTTAAGTGCAGAGATGGATTTGTCTACTGGAGGTTGCTTTCGCTGGGAGGAAATGCTTGGCGATAGTAAACAGGGCTGCACCTGATTTCCCAAGCAGTGCACTAGGTAAGGTGAGATTTGTGACATTAGCGTATCCAGGAAGATTTTTGTGAGTTGACGCGGGACCCAATTTTAATCTGTGTAATACAGTATTCCCGTTAATAATAATGTATAATTAAGACATCCGTTAAAAATCCATAACGTTAATTTAATGGAGAAAATCTAATACAGTTCTATTGGAATTTTTACGTTAAATTAACTTTAACGGGCTTTTAATGGATGTCTTAATTAGATCTCATTATTAACGTGAATATTCCACAAATTAAAATTGGGACCTCAAAGTTTTAATGAAAAAAGTTACAAGCGCAAATTTGAAATTGCCATCTTTGTAGCCCCTTTCTCCCAGGTCTCGGTTGACTTGAAGACAGCTGTGCTTTCCAGCCCGTCCGCGCCGGCAGTACGAGCCAGGCCGGACAGAGAGCGTGAAGACCAGATTCTGATCTCAATTACGGTGGTATAAATCCAATGTAACTCCATTGACTACAACCGAGAGCTTTAGATTTACACTCACCTAACTGAGAAAGGAATTTTACTTTTATTCTTCTATATCTATATATAGATATTTATATAGTGATATTTATATATAGATATACCTATATTTATATAATGTTCAATAATCTAACAATAGTACTTTTGTTTAAAAATCACTCCATCACATATGTCTCGTCATAAACCGTAATGGAGATTTAAATATATATATATCTGAGGAATAATACAAACGGAAAATAACCCATTTTAAACAAATCTTTGGCAGCAACATGGTTAAGCATAACTATTTGAACAACTTGCACAGAAGATTAACATTGTTCAGAGGTTTTTTGGCTCAGAATCTGTTTTAACTTAATAATTCTTGTACTTACTGTGATGTATTGATCCCTAGTGCAATGACTGGATTGGGCAACCCAGGTGCAACAGTAATAGCTGCACAGAATAGAAACATTTCCTTTAGACAAACTATCCCAAAGGGGTTATAAATAGGAAATGGACATTACCATGAAAAGTAAAGCTTCCAGTGTGACTGCATCTTGTGTAGCACACTTGGACATTAAACTATGAAGAATTTTTTTTTCCTGTCAAGTGTTACAAATTGACGAAATAAGTACATCAATGTTCTCAGTCATTATCTTACTTCAGTGGCACTTTGTTTTAGTGACAGCAAAAAGGGACAGTGGAGACCAGACAGCCCCAGTGCAGTTTATCAATGAAAATCTAATATCGTCCATAGGCAGGGGAGTGGAAATCAATACTTCATTACCAAATTGTTAGTGAGGATGAAGAAGAATAGCGGGAGTTTTTTTGGCAGTCTTCTTGGTCCGGGTTGTTGTGAGTTCAATGTCAGGATCGGAGTGACGCGCGCAGAGGCGGGCTGGGTGCGGGAAGCCTGGGCTGGAGAGCTGGAACTAAGGCATTTGTCCTGCAAGCAGAATAACAACAACAACTATCGTTACCAAGTGTTTAATCACGATTCCAGATTTTATTGAACATGTACTTTTGTCAATAGAAATTTCTGAAAACAGGTCAGCTTTGCTTTACATTGTCCACCCATAGGCTCACACAAAGGAAAGGACACAGGTGTGACTAAAACCCACCAGCTCCTTACGGCCGTAACTGTGCAGGGATTAGTGGGTAGATCGCAACTGGTGCTGCGGCTCTGCCTGGCCCACCGAGCGTATTACTCTGCAGCTTTGCTTTTCTCTCATCTTGGTTAAACCTGGACAATACAATGAGCTTCTTTCTACTACCAGCCAAGAATATGCTCTAAAATTGTCATGATGAGTTTGGAGATCTTGGTACCCACATTGTGTTTGAATTACTCAGCTACTGCTCTGTTATTTCTGGCTGTTAAGGCATCTCCCCTCCCCACAGTAAAAGCTGCCGTTCTTCCAATGCACCTTTTCCATTCTGCATCTCCTAAAAGCGCTAAGTGACTCAAGTTGTGAAGTTACTTCTATATAGAGACAGAAGGTGCTTGTTTTACTTAATTTTAAGATGTGGGTTTAAAAGTTCAGCTCAAAGTTGAGTTCTGTTTTACTTATAACTTGGGAGAAAGATACTGAGAAAAGCAGTAGAAAAAAACAACTGGAAAAATAGGGTGAGAAATGAGGCAGGCAAGAAGTAGAGTGAAAGTCAATCTGGAGAGCGCACAGAGGGAAAAACATCAACAGCGGGCAAAGAGAAATATGTTACTGAAAAATATATTATCTGTTCAAGGCCACGGACATTTCAGCAAACACAACGCAAATCCTGTGGTGTGTTCCTTGTGTTCTGGCTAAATCAACTGGAAATTCAGTAGCAGCTTTATTTAAAGTAAAATAAACTCAGCTTTAAAAAAAAATCCCATATGAGAACAAAAAAGTCCATTGACTCCATGCTATTTAGTTTATACTTTGGTTTATTTTACAATATCTTCACCTTTTCATTTTTCATAGTGATGCTGAGTTTCGCACTGGCAACCCAAATCTGCTATGGAGAAATTGTTGGAAGGGAAGAAATTTTTGGCAGCTGAATGTAGAGACTTTTGGCAACAGAGGATGCATGGAAGTCCGTCTGAAATTGTGGTGAATACCTTAGCTCGTTATTCCCACGTAAAAGATATTAAAAGCAATCCTTGTTGACACTTTAAAATGTTGTCTTTAGGTTTCAGAGGTAATGCTCCAGAGCAAGTCACATTTTGCAAAGCTATTATTTTTTTTTCACTGCAAAAGGACAAAGCTTTGTCAGTTTACATGTTCAAGTTTTAAAGAAGTCCAGAATCTTACTATTGTAAAGCTGAGAGCTGAAATACAGCAATGCCATGAGCTGGCTCTGCTTCTGTGGCCAAGTTCTCAGCTGCGGAATCATCCTCAGCAAATGGTTGAAGTGCAGACTCCAGAGATGGCACAGGCCTTTGTCTTTACCTTTCCAAGTAGATTCTGCAGCCTTTGCCAGGCTGGAAAGCTACCTGTGGCATGCCACACAAGTCCTGCCTTGGATCATGTCCAGCTCTGATGTGCAGAGCATCTGCCTAACTCATGGATGCAGGACACAGAAACTATGGGCTGGTCCTGCATAGGCCAGCATGAGGGGTGGCGGTGAAACAGCTGAGTGCAGGAGCGATAACTCTTGATTGATTCAATGCTGCCTTCAGAATGCCATTAGGACAATTAAGCAGCATGTAGTATTACTAAAAGTGCTAAATCTAGGAAGGAGTCTTGGTTTGAAGCAAAGTAACTGCAGAGTACTGGTTCCTGCCAGTGGGATATATTTATCAAGGGTTTGACTTGGAAAACTGAAAAGCCAAACACCCGCCTCCTTTTCTTTTTGATTTATTGTGAGGAAGGTCCTTAGACTGTTGTATTAGACCAGCTGTAACATCGGCTTAGTAATATTCCTGGTCGCTACTACACCATAAGGGGAGCATGCACAGAGCAACGTGAAGGACATTGTTAACCCTTGGCAGAGCTCCTCAGAGACACATCAGTCAGGGTGTAGGTCCACGAGACACTCTTCTGGCAACAACCCTGCTTCAGAAGCTCTTGGCTCTTCTTATCATTTACACCCCACGGTATGGTACAATCCTCAGCTGCATCCCTGCAACCGTCTGTGGGTCTGCACCACCCCAGCTGAGAACTGGAGCCGTCCCTGACGCATCTCACAAGGGGCACACAAACACTTCAGTGCAGGGCTGGGACTGCACAGCCAGTGGGGAAGGGTGGAAACCTCTTCAAATGGTTTTGCTGCTGGAGGAAAGATAAGATAGAACAAAGCACTCGGGAGCTGGAGGAGATTCTCTGCACTGCTGCGTATGTGCAGGCTGTTTTGGTTTAGCACTGCTGTAAAAGCCGTTTGTGACAATTGTATACACTTTTGAGGTGAAGTGTCCATATACTTGACTAATAGCAGCATCCATGCATGACTGAAATCAATTGGGACTTGGCATTGATTTCAATGGTATAAGTGCTTCACCCCTAGGTCTTTTGGCCAACCAAAGTCTCCATCCTTGGATATTTTTTGCATTGATATCACTGCAGGCTGGGACAGGATTTTGGGAAATTAATTAGTGTGAGTCCTGATCAATAAGGGTCATAGTTTATGTATTTCATTATCAAGTCTCTAAGAGATTCAGGGAGTATGTGGAGAGCTTGTCACCCGCAGTCTAGGGCATGGCAGCTTGGATGTTGAAACAGCACTTGATGGGCGAAGTTTGTTGCTTCCTGGGCATTTGTTGAAATGCAGTTCAACCTGTACTGTAAAGAAAACTCTATCATCATTTAAATTATGTTATAAAAATGTGGTTGAGGGTGTTCATTATGCTTATGTCTTGTACAGCGTGTGTGAAATATCAGTTGCAGATACTAAAGCTTTGCTTTTCTTTAACATTAATTTTCAAGCCATCAACAGATGTAAAGAAGTTGTATCTATTTTAGTGCGGATGTGTCAGAACTCAGGATTCCTTCTAACAATCACCTTCACGCTCGTTGTCCGTGGCACAGCTTCCCTCTCCCCATTCAAATCTCGCCATAAAAACACAGCTGTGAAACCTTTGAAATAGGAACTCTCAAACACATCTGCAACCCGAGACAACCGTCAACTGTACATCAACAGCTAATCGCGCGTGTGTCCGGCCTCCGCGGGCTGGCACCGGCGCTGCTCAGCCATGCTCCTTAGCCCTTGCGTAGCTCCTGGCTCAGGAGAGCAGCGGTGAGCTTGCTCTTTCTTTCACACACACATGCCCGCACCTGCCAAATCCCACGCTTTCGTTGCTCTCTCTAGCCTCCTTTTGCCATGTTCTCCATGGCCGAAAGCCACATTAACTGCGTGATGCAGCTGGGGGGTAGGACATGGGCTGTCTGCTCATGGGGTACTTCTCAAGTCCTTCGCTTGGGGATTGTTGTCACTGTTTGCTTTTTGGGTTCTGCAGGAGAAGATTGACCACACCAGTGGCACGGTCCAAGTTGTGATGGTACTCTAGAGCCAGGCAGATGACAGCAGCTTTATGTGTTTATAATGTGGGTGGTTTTTTGTTTGGTGTTTTTTTTTTTTTCTTATTCCCAGATCTTTGCTAATATAATTTTATCATCTTCTATTAGTGTAATGGAATAATAAAAATGACAATATGTGTCTGTGATCCACCCACCAAAGTCCACAGAAGTCTATGGATCAAAACCTTTTGATACTGCAGCTGTACCTACAGTAATAAATTACAGGACTCTTAAAAGGCCAAAGAGAAAGACACAGACAGTCCCTTTGTGGTTACCAAACATGTTATCTCTAGATGTCATTTTTGACCTACTTTTGCTAGATTTTTTACAGCAGCAGAAAAATCTGTTCCTTAAAGAATCATGCTCATGTGCATAATGCATAGATAGGGAGAAAAAGCAAATCTGGATGTATTTTATTTTGTTTAGGACGCCTCTCACTACGAATTACAATATTACAGACTCTAAATGCCTTCTCGTTACCCATAATTATAACTAAAATTATATCAATCTAAACAGTAACTACTCAAATGATTCATCCTGATTGTAAGGAGCATGCTCTCTTAAGTTATGCCTGCCCATCCATTGCAAAGCCTCGCGGCAGGAATAGCTTTCGAGAAGGTCATTTAACAGCACATTAAATAAATAAATAGAACATATTTGTTTCAGAAAACATGCTCTAGTAGGGTGGGAAAGCATTTTGGGAGAGGTAAGAATAACCCTCACAAAAAAAATGAGTACTTTTAGCTCCTCTTGGTTCTTGCTGAGGGTGCAGCACCCACCCAAACACATGTGGATGCTCCATGTGATGCCAGCAGGAAAAGGAGAGGGCAGTATGGAAAAAGGTCTCCTCAGTTGTAAACTAAACTGTATTTCTGTCCCGTGAGCTAAGCTTACGAGAATGTGAGACAAGATAACGGAAAAGAAATGTGGGCTCTAGCTCGGATGTTCCTAGGGTGTGTCTGCCTAAATACGAAATGGTCTGACTGTAGTAACACCCAGGTGGAGGAATTCAGAGACCTCACTGCCTGGGATGATGGAAACCATGTTTATATAAAAACTTGAAGTCATTAAGTTGCACTTCTCTCAGAAAACTCTTTGTTGAAGATACTTTGCTAAGAGGCTAGGGCCAAGGGCAGATAAAAGACCTCTGGATTTCAGCAGCAAGGTCATCAGAGCACATCTCTGCAGGTGGTGCAAAGCACCTTCTCTACAGCAGGTCAACCACGTTGTGCTGATTTACCTCAGCTGGCCTGGCCCAAGAGTTTTGGGGTATAAAGGAAAAATCTCCTTGAAATCTGCCCAAAAAAGCCCTCCAAACCTTTCACTTTTTGAGTTTCTTGTTTTCAGAAACTTCTGATATCTGCGTGTATAGTTTTGTACAACAGATTTTTGTAGCTGTGACCCTGTTTCAGCAAAACTCTCCAGCATACGCCTCTCTGTATTGCGCACAGCGTGGTGAACACAGTGCTCCGACGCTGCCAGGAGCTGGGGACTGACGGCACCAGGACCGCACGGATACAGCAACACCGACATTTCAGGGGCAGGCCTGTACGTGGACCAGTCATGCCCCTGAGGCCTAAGAGATAGATACAAACATTTTTCTGCATATACATCATATTTTATGTACAAATACCACTATAATGTACAAACCTAAATATATCTTTATACATAAGCATATATATATTTTTTTTTCTGGACAAAAAGCAGCCCACTCAGAGGTACTGAACACGTGCAGCAGTGCCCAGCTCTAGGGTTACCAGACATCCTGAACAAATACAGTCAGATCCTCCAAATCCACCTGAACAACACGGCTTGTGAAAACGCTGACATCTGTTAGTCTGAGCAGCTCCCCAGAGGGCAGGCAGTTTCTCCTGTGAACTGGAGAAGGATCCAGGAGCATTTTAAGAGCAAGAATGATGAGACACATCCCCAAAAGACAAGGGCAAATGAAAGATGCTGCAAGGGTGGAGGTGGGTGCTGCTGGCTGAAGCAGCCCCATTCTTCCCTCCCTCTGCGTGTGACTGCTCACCTGTGTGGTGCTGCAGATCAGGGGGCTATTTAGACTGAGAAAAATCAGCAAGAAGAATTTTCTTTTTTCCTGATATTTTGGGCAATCCAGGTCTTTGCAAGGGCCCAAGCAGCTAATGCAGTGATGGTGGGCGTAGAGAGGGTGCAGGAAGGGCATCCAGTGCTGCTGCCAGGAGCAACGCACGCTCAGCTCATCCTCTCTTCCTTTGGAGGCAGCTGAGAGAGGAAGAGGAGAGCTGGCTGGGTGCTAAACCCCACTTCCCACCCTCAGAGATCTGGCATGCATAGCTTTAGGCAAATCATGTCACCTCCCTGCACGCCTCAGCTGTTTTGCTGATAGACGGAGTCAGATGAAAAATGGGGGGCTGCAGCTCCCCGTGTCTTCACACAGACACGATGAAATCCTGGGCTGGTGGAGAGAGTGGGATTTGTGCCACTTGTGTTGAGAAAGGCCAAGCTTTTACCCCTGATCTCAGCTTGGGCCTCAAGGTGACGTAGGATATACACACGTCCAGTGACAAGGAGCACACAGGAGATCTAACAGGCACAAAGAAATAGCCTGACACTTATCTGCTCCCTCCTATTCGCTTCTGCACACAAACAACGCCCAGTGGAGGGGAATTTGGAAGGGACACAGGCTTGTAAAGAAAAAAAAAAAAAAAGAAAGAACGTTTATGGTTTGGTTTTTTTTTTCCTATAAACAAAGTATAGTCATCAAATCACAATGCATTTGAGAGCACATGTTATTGACAGCCTATTCTTGGAGAAAAAAAAAAAAAGTGGATTTTTTTGGCAAAGTTTCTATATTTGCTAAAGATTAAATTGTTCATTGTACAGGGCACCATCTGCCCTTGGAGAGAGATTTAGTTGATGGCAGCTGCAACCAAAGTGTGGAAGATATAGCTGAATTTCTGTTTTCTTTTCAGTGAGAAACTGTCATTACAGGTCACATGCAAACTGTGTCATTTTCTGTGACAAGCAGGTTCTGTAGACTTGGGTGCTTGCTACATTTTAAAATGCCACCTGTATGTATCCCAGAAGAGAAATAGCTTTTGTAACACACCTTGAAAAAAGTGAATTTAGAGCAGATAAGACAAAACAATTGTGGTTCAACCATCTGGAGGCTGGCGGTGGGTTCAAGTCCCAGGTTTACATGGATGGAGGTCAGGATGTCCTGGCAGGTCACTTAAAGTAAGATTTCATCAATTAATTTAGGTGCTTAAGGAAGCAAGATTGTCATCTGCAAGTGTGTACTCAACTGCTGCACAATTCCTCAATTGCCTCCTTGCTTCCCTTGTGGTGTAATTCCCGGTTAGATTAAACCCCACATTTTTTTCAATTCTGAAAAGAATTTCTTAATCATCCAACCAGAGGCTATTGCGGGTGGATTTCCTCCCAATCCCACCTATTGAGCTATGCCATTAAAATGTCTAGATTCACTGCGAGACAGCAAAGGATACTCGAGCGTGGAGAGATGCTGGCCCTATCTCTGCGTTCGGAGATACTTTGATATGACACACAACTTGTCACTGGCTCAAGCAAACACTTCCAGGAAGGAACTGGTACCTCTTCCCTCCCTCCTGAACACCGAAACTCTTCTGCAGGAGAATTGTGTTCCCTTTCTCCGCTGAACAAAATGGGAGGGGAGAAGTTAAGAGCTCACTGGTAGATTTTATTAGGACTAAGAAATAAAGCAAAACAAAAAAGCAAAGCCAAACCTCTTCCCTTTCATCCCTGCCTTGCTATGAAAGTGCCTTCATATTTCCAGGCTTGCTGACAATATTTCAGGATGGTACATCACACACCGTCTCCTCTGGAACAGCAGACATTGTCAGTGCTGGAAGACAACTACTCTTTGGATTGTACTTCACAAAGATTCTGTAAAAAGCATTTCTATAGAAAAAAGATTTTTGAAATTTGTGACTCCCAGCCTTTCAGACAAGGATGAGTTCTGGTTAATTTTCTTCCGATGATTTCCACATTTTCTGAAAGAAAAACAACTGCTACTATTGCCTTAAGACAGACTGAACTAGTTGTAACATGCCGAGATATAAGATTTTTTTTTTTTCCACGTGAAAGAATTTGCAGGACATAAATTTGTTCTTAAGTGTATTCTGTTCAGTTTAACTTTTGGTGTTCTATCACATTTTGTCATAGTAGAACGGGATCATGTTTTGAAGCTGCTACTGCTGGTAAATTTTTTAACAAATCTGGTGTGATTAAATCTATGTTTTTGGATAAAAAGATTTGGGTTTCTTTAATGGATAGAGGCTTTGCCTTTCCAGAAAAATAAGGTTCGTCATGTCAGCACGTGTTTCTGATTGCTCCACGACGTGCCCAGACCGTCCAAGCCATGCCTCCTTGGGAAGGCTCACACATCCATGTCTCTTTTCTGCTGTACAGTGGAAACACACTTAAATCTTGATCTTTAGGCAGATGCACTTATTCGCATCCAAGAATTGACTGAGCTCAAGTGCCGTCAGGATTAGAGCCTTTAAAGAGGCATCCCGAAAAATGTTTGAAATCTAGGACGATGGCTATCTGGGTTACTTTTTGTAGAAAGCAGTAATTAGTAGGAGAGGAGGGCTGCTTCCGTGAGTTAGTGTACAGTATGCTGGTTTCTCCTTTCTTTGTGAGGAAGCACTTAAAACACAAATTCCCACCTTAAAAACCAAAGCAGTGCGCTCAGTGCGAGCTACAAGTAAATCACCTACTCCGCGGTGCCAGAGCTGCACATGCTCTCTGCTGCTGATTTATCTACAGAATATATCACATGCCAGTTACTTGAATTAGGATCATGGGGAGAAGGGAATCATTAGAGAGGAGAAGAAACTCTAACGCATAAAGAAAACTTCTCCGTTTGTCTCCTGCGCGATGCCTGTTTCATTCCCTCTTCGTGCGCTGACAGTACTGATGAGGCAACGGGTGCTGTAATCCTAAGCAATTGCTTTTGGGGGTAGCATCATTAGGGTTGCAAATGTTTGATACATCAATAGCTTTGAATTTCCAGGCAGGCCCTTTTTCCTAGTCGTTGCAATGCGTTTAGCGGTGCCGTAGGTGAAGGCACAGCCCGGATCAGGTATTTCACTCGTGGTGCCGTTTCCTTTGCTATCAGAGTGCCTTGAAAAGCCAGGTAAATTAGACTTGGAGAAAAGGACACTGCATCTTTGAGTAATGAGGCTGGGAAACAGGGAACACATTTTCCACTAGCTCATGTCTCACTGTATGGCATTCCGATTTCGTGACACTTCATAATAAATCATTGCTTATCACTCACATGGGAACATAACATGGTTCGAGTTAAGATTCGTTAGTGATTGTAAAGAAGAAACATGAATTGCTCTATATCAGGGCTTTTTGATCATCTTCCTGTCCACTGCCGGCATTTTTTTATCATAATATTTACTGTAACTGTTGTTTAAAGCATAAATAAAAAGGAAAAGAAAGAGCAGAAAATATGAATAATGAAAATAAATTTATTTGTCTTATTTATGTGTTTATGTAAACATTTGGCAATTGCTTTGCACAGCAGCTTGTATTCTGTGTCACAGGCTGCTGCACCAACATAAGTTTCTAAAGCTGGGATTTCAAATATATATATCTGTATGTGAGTATATAAGAAACCTAAATGCCAATACATTCATTTTCTGGAGGAGAAGGTTCTAGCAGGCACATCTAGAGCCAGTTTGCTTTGTCTACTGCAGGGAGAAGAGAGTCTGACCCTGTCCTGCAGTGCTGTCCCCACCTGGACCTGCAGCACAATGGGAGCGGAAACCTGGTGGCATCAGCCTGGAGATGAGGGGGCAGCTGAACCAGCTCTACTTGGGGTAATCTGCGTCCAGGGCTCCAGCAAAGGCTGGAGCAAACAGGGCTTTGTGTCCAGCAGCAGGGATATCCCAGAGGTGGGACATCCTCGCTTCAGCCCCTGCCCTGCAACGGGCTCAGGGATGGCAAAACGCGAGCGTGAGCGGGACAGGCGTGGATGCCATCGGCCATTCAGGCCGTTCGCTGCCTTCTCTGACCTTCAAGAGATGGATTTTTTTTTTCTGTGTGCTGTAGTTCACAACTTTTTCATCAACAATTTAGGGAGAGGGGTGAAAAACTTATGGGTTTACAAATGACATCAGTAGCACTCTAGGGGAACAGTAAGTTTATTGTAACAAAGACTTACTAGCTGAAGAAAAGGGAGTGCTAAAATAAAGAACTGTAACACATATGTAGAAATTTTTCACCAAAAAGAAAAAAAAAATCTATTCCTTCCCTTGTGTTACAAATAGTTTTACTTTAATTTTTTTTTCTTTACCTTTTGTGTCAGATTGTGGGAGGTACCCAAAACTCTGGGATAACCCGAGAGAAATCAGATAAGGTAAATATTTGCTGCAACTATGGCTTTGATTATTCCCCCATCAGTAATTTGCTATTTACTATATTAATCAACTATATAACGTGTCATTTCTACTGCTCCCTGGTTGAATAATTTCCAAAACTACAAACAGCTTTCAAGATAGTTGCCAGACAGGCGCAAATTAATACTTCCAGAAATTCTTCCTAGAAACATTCCCATTAATAGAAGTTTTCGCACCCTATATTTGTGTAAAGGAAATGGAGTTGGGTTAAAAAAATTGCCAAATCATTATTTTAGACAAATTCTTGCATATTTTTTTTCTGGTTTGATTCCAGTTGAATTTTGATCTTTTGTCAAAAATATGCAATATATTAATGTTTACCTTTGCTAGAATAAGTAGCCTTGTGAGACAAGATGGCAATGGAAGTAAGTACGTAGTTAACTGTTCGCGGGATTAGGGGCTTAATTTCGTAGTTACAAAAAAGAGAGACCTGATCATCTTTTACTGAGGCAAATAATCCCCTTGATTTGTGGGACAACTTGTCTGAGTAAAATGTCATATGACTGAGGGACTGTAAATTCGGTCACCTGATCCATCCGATGTCTCTCCCTGACACTCCAGATCGCAGGTGTTTGTGGCTACACCGGCAGCTGGCTTTGATCGCCAGCATGCTCTCCGAAACTAAATTTTGCTTCTTGTGTTCATGGTCTAGGTCTCTGCAAGACATTCCCTTGCGCTCAGAAAATCCCCAAACCATATACAATAAATGCATTATGCACAAAAATGCAGAATTGCCCTGATACCAAGTATCTAAAAGAAAAAAAATCTATTCTGGGAAAGCACAACATTAGATGCATTTATGACATCTTACTTTTCACCTACTACCAATAGGTGATTATATACAAGAATTAACCCCCTCCCCAAGTCTTGCACTGACCAAGGAGAAAGACACAGTTTTTCTAATATATGATACAGACTCTTAATCTGCTCTCACTTGAAGTGGTATAGTGAATAGGATTATTCTCCATTTATTTTGGCTTACACTAAACTGGAATTTTTGCCCCATAAGCTTCCTGTAATTTTTGCAAGTGGAACTGCCTTTGTCAGCATTCTTAATATTTCCCCATGGAAATGGTATTAAAAAGCAGTACATTTGCCCTACAATCTCATGTTTTATCCTTGAGACATGAGGACTTAGAGTAGATTTTTTTGTTGTTGTTCTCTTTTTCTGTAGGAAAATGGCTTAATAACAATCTCAAACAGAGCCTGGAATGAGATGGTGTATCTCCAAAATGTTAATTCTATCACAAACCATGCCTGGGTTAAAAACAGATATTGAAACAGGGGAATAAATATTTGACAATGCTGTTAAGGCAACTTTGCTAACGATTTTTGAACAACCTCCAACTGAGGTCTAAATGTCTGCAATATCCATAAACAACTCTATACTGTCCAATTAGGGAGACAAAGACATAGAGTCCTGTCAGGAAGATTTGCATGGCTAAGTGTCTGAGATCACAGAGACGATGAGGGATCGTTCGGAGTGATGGGGGATGCACAGAACGGATGACTATCATTACGATATTACAGAGGCTTACACCTTCCCAATTACTGGCAGGATTCATTAATTACTGCTGCATTTCCCTAATAGAATCCTCTCTCTTTGGCTTATCGCTACCTTCCCTCTGTCTACGTAAACCCACAACTCAGCACCCGATCACCTATGAAAAATTAGACAGTGCAGCTTCCAGTGGCCTATTTAAAATGAAAAGGCAACTGAATAAGAAATAAAGAAGAAAAAAATAAGGGCTGTAATGCATATATGTGGGAGCTGCAGAAGCGGCATCAGATGGGTTCGGAATTCTCTTGTTATTGAACTGTTTGAGAAAAAAAAAAAAAATCAGTGGCAGCTGCACAGAGAAGCATCATGGTGGGTTTAAAAGCACAATGAAGGCGTTTTACATAGACGTACGTACACACACAAACCAGAGGCAGATTGCGAAGTGACAATTACTTAAGGCCTGCTAGGCTGAAGTTTCACAACTAAGATTGGTGAATATTACCGGGGCTCGATGCTGCTGCAATCGACTCAGCCCCATTAAAGATAATGGTGTAAGCATTTCCATGCTGTCATCGTGTTACTATCAACAGCATTATCAGTATCAACGGCTTTTACAATTATGCACAATGGCTGTTCCTGCAGAAAGACTTAGCAACCACCAAACTCGTTTTCTTTTTAAATACACTGAAAAGAGCATAGATTTCAATCCTTCATCTGTTCACAGATGAAACAACATTTCCAAATCATCCCTGATAGTATTTTTTTCCTCCCATTCTAAGGATGGCCAACTGTTCTCAGTGATTTCTATTACATTTCCTACCTATTATTTCATGTAATGGCATTCCTTAAATTTTAAATTAGCTTTGAAGAATAAAAATAATTGAATTCCTGCTGTTTTGTGTACATAGAGGGTGACAGGAGCTAATGTGATAATTTAAACTGTAAATGAGTCTTCACTTTGTGTTCATTAATTACAGCTAATTACTGAATTACAAACCTTCTTGGTTAGGCACTGTTATGTATTCATGTAGCATGTTGGATTTCCAGCTGGTAGAAAACTGTTTTATAGACTTACAAGCTGACACACCAAGCTACCGCTGAAACAATTCAGTTTGAAAAATAACGGGGGGGTGGGGGGCGCGTAACTGCTCCTGCTCTTTGAATTAAGTGAGCGATGAGAAACGGTGCTGCAAACTGGAACCTCAGGTGAGCGAGGATCTTGCGTATGTAATTAGAAAATATAAGCGTTGTCAGGTAGGCAGAAACATGATGATTTTGAGCTGCCACTTTGGGTGGCGAGCGTGAGTCTGCTCTGCTCACACCTGTTTTGCACCAGCGTTAATTCCCTGCTTTAAACAGAGTTACCCTCTTTATAGTGGCACATCAGCGAGGCAGAACCATCCCTGCAAACGGGGCCAGAGCTCCCAGCACCAGTTCTCCACCTATCCTGATGAACAGCAGGACAGTAAAATAAACCTGAACATCCAAGCAAATGTGCATTGTATTCCATACGTACGTGCTTACTGTTCCTCACGGAGGGATCTATGCCACACTACAGGGCTGTCTGGAGTACTTACTCAATGTTTTCTGCATTGAATGGTTCTGTCCAAACCTCTTCTTTGGATACCTTTTGTCTGCTGATGTTTCATGCTGAAGCTGAATGCAGCAGCTGAAGTCTCTCTCTCTGCAAAGTGAGCAGGAGGAGCACCACAACGACAAAACCAGCCACGTTAAGGTTTTACAAGCTACAAAGCTCAGTGCCCAGAGAGAGAACTGTGGCAACTGGCAAAACAAAGAAACAAAAAAACCTCTCACTTACATTTCTGATAGAGACAGAAGACGGAGAGATTTCCCTTTTATTAGCAATTGTTTCATATGCTGAACTGGTTTCATATGCTTTGTTCTCCTTCAATCAAACAGGCCAACAGCCTCTCCGGGCAGCATCTCCAACGCAAGCGCTCCTGCGCAGCCCTGCCGTAACCTGGTCACCCCATGCGCCTGCGCCAGCTCCTCTGCCACAAAGCCCTTCCCTGCAACAGGTAACCAACGTCTGCTTCACGCCGAAAGCAGCAGAGACTGCAAGGAGCTATTGAATTAAATAATTACATTTGAACTGTCTAATTAATTATTCTGTGACCCACTTGGCCTTCCAGATCAGGTACTGGGAAGATCCAGATCAAGGATCCTGGGCCAATGCTGGGTCTGAGAAGCAAATCCTTATCGGAAGAGCAGCGTTTTGTACGGCCTATACCTGAATAATACAAAAAGAACCAGGAAGGAAGAGCCAGATTCTCAGTTGATGTAAAACTGTGTAGCATCATTAATTTCAGGAGAGCTACGCTGATTCACAGCAGCTGAGGATATGGCTCAATGGGTTTGTAATAATAAAGACTTTGATGAGAGGCTTCTGAAAGCGGTAACACTAGTGTGTGACTGCTCACATAAACACTAGTTCAATGACAAGGCTTTTCTGCCTAAGAACTAGTCTGTGTCTTCAGGTTTAATGATAAGTACTAGTCTTTTGTCCTTAAATAATCGTTTTCATCTGGAGAATGGCAAAGTGACTTGTTCTAACACCAACAGAAATTCAGTAGTAGACTCAGCAATGGGATTCATGTCATGTCCTATTCCCTCATCACCTTCTCATGCTGCCTCTTCTCTTTCGGGGTACAAAAAGACATGAGGAAACCAGGGGAGAAAAGATGCACAAGCAGAAATTCCTTTCTTCCTGTGGATAGTAACTCTCTGCTATCATATAACGATAATGACTTTCATTAATCTTCTGTAGGTCTTTCATCAAAGGGTTCTTTTCACTCCACATACAGAGACCACTTAAATGTTACTACACATTAAGTAAAAAAAAAGAATTCTTGATATCACATTTAAAGAATGGCATGAGGAGTAACACTAGCAGCATGGTACCTATAGAGGCTCAACACGACTAAAGAGGTAAGAGGTTCAGTAAGTTATCAGCCACAATTTCTAGGCAGTCTCTCACCCAACTTGTTTTCGTGTCTCACTCCTTTTATTCTGTCAGTCTCCAGCATGCAAATTTGCACTGAAACCAAGCGTTTTGTATGTGCCAGAGGGAAGCAGGGGCCTCACACCTATTGGTAGATTAGTGCGCCTAATGCCCTTTGGCTTTTTTTTATTTTTCTCTTTTTTAACATGAAGGCTGATTACTCCATTAGTTGAACAACTTGGAAGAAATGACAAGGAACTAACAAGAGAGTAACACTGTATTTTCTATTTGTTTTCTTCCGTTGCAGTAGTGCTAATTAGAAGGAGTAGTCCTTGATTCGGTGCTTTGGGGAATGCTGATGAGAAGCACACAAAAGGCTGAAGCGCCTCTTCTGTACAGCATGGGATGCAGCAAAACACAGCACGCTCTCCATTGTCATTACCCTGGTCTCCCACACCACCTCAGCATTTAGGACATTCCAGCACTTGCGTATTACAGGCTGTATAGACCGGCCTTTCTGCAGCCTAAACCCTAACTGAGAGGTGAGTAACATCATATTAACGTATATCTTATCATTACAAAACATGTTTTCAAGCAGAAATATCCAACCTAGTTGGTAGTGGCGGGAAGGGAGGCAGGAATGAGGTGGGAATGTGTCTTTAGAGGGAACTCGAGCTCTGTGCCGCCTGTGCAGCCCTTCACACGCAGGGTCTGAGCTGCACTGGGTGGGAGTCGTCACTCACCATCCTTCGTGCAAAAACCTGTCTCTGTGTAACCTGCCTGCTTTCGGCTGTCTGGACAGGCTAGCTTCAGACGTCGGGCAGAAGGGAGAGACTGCCCTAACTTCCCACATGCCACCAACAACAGCTTTTCCTTCAAAGATATTCACCCCTTCTTGGACTTGGGAAGGGGTCGTGGGGATGGAGGCTGCGAGGGTAGGACAGCACCTCTTTCCCATTCACCAAGGTTTGATTCTCTTTATGAGCATGATCCTCCAATCCGTAATCAAGGGTTAATTTCACAGCTCACTGCTTCATCTAGCATAATATCCATTCAGACTAATTAAATCTGTCTAATAATGTGAGTGTCTTTGTCTTTGTTCTTTCCATTCTTTGTTTTACACCCTTCACATCTCATCTCCAGAACTACACGCCATCACACTCTGCTTGACAAGCAGAATCCATCCCTAAAATTAAAACATTCCTGACCTATCTGCGATGACAAGGCAAGCAAGCTTCACAGTGCTGCGGCCCATGAAGGGAGCTGACACATTTGTTTTTAATTTCAAAAGAGTAGAAAGTGAAGATCTGACCCTGTCAATCAGGCCCTGTGACAAGTTTAATCATTGCTGCCCCACAAAAATCACGGCTAAATAGGAATGCAAATAATGTATCACAGGGCTCTTATAAATGCTAATCAAGGAGAAGTAATCAACTGACAATTTCACTGATCTCCTTTCTGAAGAAGTCAGTCAACGCACTGTCTCTGGACCACAAAGAGAAGAAAAGACAAAAGGCATAGATGCTGTTTCCCAAAAAAACCTATCCTTTTTCAGGGCTTTCTTTTTCTTTTTCATAGAGAAAAAACAGAGAATTCACTCTTTTTGATCCTCTACCGAACTTTAAAGCAAAGCTGTTTCTCAGGAACTCGAACAGTTATATGTCAAGTGTACTTTATTAACAGTACCCTCCCAACCCAGAGACAGCACTTGGAAACTTCTGCTAAAATAAAAATCTTCATTTGTCTTTGTCATTCATCCATCTTCAAAATTCTTTTCTGTCTTAACAGCTTCTGTCCTCTATGGGCAATATATTTAGTGATATATGAAGTTTTACAAGTGGAAAGCTAATAGTTGAGCTCACTTTTTTTTCTAGCTGCTTCCCCCCCACAAATGGAAAAAAAAATCCTGCTTGGAATTTATTTCAGTGCAAAGGCTCTCTTCAGTACCAGGATTTTTTAAACTGACTATCCTTTTATGACCTCTTTAATGTGGTAAAGAACAGACAGCGCAGGCGTAATGCCAGTCTTTCACTCACAAATTCTGCATGGCAAGAAGCCGTGGCTTAATCTGTGTACGGAATAGAGAAGAACCCAGGACAGACAGATGCACAAGGTTTGTAATGCTATTTACTGTTATCATTTTATTGTGGTTTGCTATGGTAAGCTGTGGTTCACGCTGTGGTAGGTCCTGATGGGGCCCATCAAGCATTAGAGACACTGTATTGGCACAAAACAAAAGGATATGGTTTAGCCAACGAAACTCAACGCAGGGAGATGTAAGTAGTGTAAAGATTGCTGCAAGAGGTAAAGTTCAAAGAACCTAGTTGTCTGAAGTTTGGTTGTTCTGTTTTTTTTTTTATTAAACTGCTTTCCTACATGGAGCCAATAGATGCAATAACTTGAAGAGGGCTTCAGCAGTAAAAACTTGGACTACCAGCTGCGTGTTGCAAATAGAAATCTTCGACTACAACAGAACCTGGTGCTTCCCAGCCCACGACAGTTAGTCACAGCACAGGTGAAGGAGCAAGAGCAACTATGCCAAAACTTTGTCCCACGTTTCATTTGCAGGGCTGAGCTACAGAGATCAGAAGCAGGCTGTGCTGTGCCCCATTTAGGCTGATAGCTTTGTTTTGCTGTGTATGAAGAGCACAGGAACTGTTAGACATGACTGGGGAAGGTGCCACCAAACCCACTTCACACTGGGCACTGAATCACCCAGATTTACACATGAGCAAAGAAAAATGGGAATGAACTTTGGTCAATTCCAAGTTTCCAACTGAAAGAAGCATTGGGGCAGCAACAGTAGCTTCTGTGCCACTTCTGTGAGAGATGTGACCTGGAGCTTTGTCACACAGCGTTCTCTGCTAGACAGGGATGCTCCCAGCAGCAAACTCTCCATACAGGATGTATGTGGAAGGTGGGAGTAGAAAACAGAAAAAGAAATTGAAAAGCACTTTGCAGTTGTCATGTCACTTAGCAACAACCTTTTCTACTTCACATCAACACGGGCGTAGTAGAGAGACTGCACAAAGCACACGCACTGAAATCTGGGGTAAGCAGTGAATGTAGGAGGGCAAGAAGGAGCTCAAGTATCAGCTAATCACAGAGAGCTTTCATTTATCATTTGAGAAATGTTTTACATTGCTATCCTTGGCCTAGGTCTTCTGAATAAGTGACTGGATCTAGCTATCACTGATCTTCTGAGTACCAACACAGAGTAAATTACACAAACACTCCTGGAGGTGGAAACCAAAGTTCAGCTGTTTGTTTCCCAAATGTACTCCACCTAAGCAGTCACTCTTCTGTCTGCAGTTTTACTCTCAGATGAATGCCAATTTTTGTCTTACCTGCTTCAACTTCTTCCCTGTAGGATTCCTACTTTTCTCTCTTTTTATGTGCCTCATTTTCATAATAAGGTCCAGACTTGCAAGTCCTCAACCCCTGATACTTCTTCCAGAAGTCAATACCATGGGTCCTTCTCGCTTGTTACCAGATATTTCCATCAGGTGGAGAATCCCTCTGGGCCCTGATAAACAGAGGAGGAGATGCCCCTCCTGCAGGACTAAGTGGCTAAAATTAATGATCTGGCACAAAAAGAGAGACCTATGCAGGCCACTTTGCAAGTTCTAAGGACAATGATACGTCAGGCACCTCTCTACTTTAATTATATCACTTGTCCTAATTTGTTTAGTTTCAGAGAGTTAGGATTTAATTATTACCTGTTCCCATACTATTAGGAGCCAACTGGCTGGCTGAAGGGCTGGTTGTGGAGACGACATGAGGAACCCATTCTGTGAGTCAGGAATTTGTTGAGCTACTGCTCTTTTACTCAGGAAAAAAAGAAATGGCAAAAGCAGACCTGAATGTCTGCTATGGTTGCTCTCTGAATATAAAGCTCTGCGAAGTGTATGAGATATTACATAAATAGAGCATTAGTACGTGCCAAATTAATAACATGCATTATCTAGCAGCCATGCAGTGATGCTTATTGTACAATTCTAAATCATCCTAATGGGAAGGAAAAATCAGAATCCATCACTTTGTGGCTGAGTTCCTCTCCTTGCAATTACAAAAAGTGACTTTTGCACACAGAATTGTTTTAGATGCATTATGGAAAGCTGGGTGTCACCAAATGACCAGAGCGCATCACTGGCACCAGGAGCTCCCGAGCTCTGCTCCTGCTCACGCTCAGAGGGCGTTGCTCAGCTGAAAGCAACGGCAGTACTCTGGTAGCTACCTTACTTTGGGGTTGGGGAGTGACAGCCTGATTTTCAGCAGTCTATTAAACACGATCACAGGCACATGCGCATTCTACCTTAACGTTAACCAGGCATTCGGCACTTGTGACTATGTAAGAATATAATTGGTGGCAAATACATGTTCAGACTAAACTGCTAATCGAGTCTGCTTTCGTCCTGCCCAGACACACATGTGCACACGTACACACTCCAACTCCAGCGAGACCTTGCCAAATAGAGAAGAGACTCTTATTTTTTTACAGCTGGGTGTTGTTTTTGCAGCTGCCAAGTAGCAAAGAAAAGTAACTGTGGTAATGGGGCCAGAGGACATGTCCTGCGCTTTCAAGGGGGCTTCCTGGTAGGAGAGACAATAAACCAAGCAAGCCACCATCTCCGCAAGCCGCCATCGCGCTGAGCCGCTGCTGGCTGGCACCAGCACCACCAGGATTCAGCCCGGGGTGGGTATCGGTACGGCGCTGGCTGTTCGTTGTGTTTAGCCACAAACCCAAGGAAACGTTGCAAAGGTGAATGAGGCGCTGGCACAGTAAGGATCGCGAGAGCTCGGTTAGGGCAGTGCTCAGACCCTTGCTGCTGCTGCCGCCGGGTCCAAGACGAGCTGTGGTAGGGCTTGCGCTGCAACCCTTCGCTCTGTGAAGCCAGGCTGGTAACCCTGCCCACCGCACATGCCTACCTATGCCACTTTATATCACAGTCAAAATCGGCAAATGCAAACAAGCAGCATTTAGCTTTGAAATGATCTCTCGCCAAGGTTGATGCCGATGGGAGAAAGGTTCGGTTCTCCTCTCGCTGTGAGCAGTGCTCCCATGAGTGCCACGGGTGAACTGCTGGGACTTGAGTCTTTTAATCTCAAAGAGAGGATCACAAAGCGCAGGGCCTTGCTGTTCTGTCGTCTTGCGTTGGCAGCTTGTGCCAGGGACCCTGCAGAGCTCATTTACGAGGTTAACACCTTCTGGACCTAGAAGTGACGATGAGCACAGAAAAGTCCTTTGCTGTTTTCAGCCCAAACCCAAAACTCATCTGCGGGGGGTATTAAGGACTGGCACAACTCATTGCAATGCAGGGAGTGTGGCATTGCATATTAAACCAAATACTTTCTTATCAGACCTGAAAAAGGAAATTCAGCAGTAAAAATCCAAATGTAGATAGCAGCATAATCTATAAACTCAAGTAAACGAATACTATTATCTTACATGGAGAATACATTAATATAGATGACCGTTACATAACACACATTAACATAGCGTAATAATATATTTACCCAATGTAGGCATGTTTTGACACAGTGCAAGCTGTATAGAGTTGCTTAGAGAATTGGGGATCTTTATATTTTTACAAATATACTGAAAAAACTTCATTTTGGAAAAAAAAAAGATGGTCTTGGGGGTACTTTGGCACAATTCTGACAACTTCAAGTAAAATTCAGAGGAGATTTTGCTCTCACGTCTGGAATAATGGAGCTATCATATCTGTGTCTGTCAGATGTCAGTCATTTAACTTGCGGCTCAGCTGTATGTGATGAATTGCACAACGAGCCAAAGACTATCATCTCGCAATCTGTGTGTGTTTTATCTGTGTAATCGGTACGGGAGCAGGCAGTGCATCCTGCAGTGCCTTTGTACAGCTTCTAGGTCCTGCTCCTGGTCACTAAGCACAACTGTTTTTTTGTGTCATTTAGGGACTTGAACTCCTTACTCTTGAACTTTTTATTCCCAATCAAATGGAAGAACAAAACAATTACAGAAAATGTAAGACTCTCCTATATCGTCCTATGGGAAACTCATTTACTGTAAAAAATCTACTGCTAGAACAAAAATTTGATAGTACCCATACGAGATTTAAAGTGAAAGTAAAATGGAAGAATGTTGTGTTACAGAAGAAAAAACATTGGGAAAAAAAAAAAAAGAAGAGAGCCAGGAAGAAACCAAAACCAAACACAATGTAAAATTATCTCTGCACGTCATAAAAGCAGCCATGTTCATTATTACTTCCCCATCATACCAAACTTCATGGTGCAAATTTATCTTCAAAATCTGGAGTCCATTCTCCCAAGAAGCCTGCGTTGTGCCATTCAGCTGCACTGCATAGAAAGTGGCTTCCAGTGATGCTGGTGAGGACTTCAAGGATCTTGCTTTTCAGTATGTAACAGGTTTCCTTCTCCCGAAATCTCAGGTTAACTGACCAATCTGATCTCCGCTGTTTTAAATCACAAACAGCCCAGAATAGTATTGTGCCTTGAACGAATACTTCTTTATCAAAACAGTTCACCAGAAGCAATCTGTTTCTCTTTTTTTTTTCTTTTTTTCTTTTACTTTAAGCTCGTTAGAAAGTTAGTTCTGTAGTTGATTAAGTTCTACAGAAATTGGGCTTGTGATGAATCATTAAACAAAGACATTTTTTGTACAGCAATAAAGCCTCAAATGATTAATTAAGGGCACAATGCCAAAACAAGTGTCTTTGTTTAAAACGCAGTGGACAAGACAGACTTGGGAAAGTTGATGTCTTAAGTAGACGCCACAACATGTTTTTAATTATGTTCAGGAAGAAGAACAAGAATGGGAATTGCCAACTGTTTGGAAAGATAATTTTTTTTTTTAGAAGAAAGATTAGAATAAAAAAAAAACAAACAGAGCATTATTGATTTAACACAAATGCCATTTGTTGGGCCTTTTGTAATTTCCTTATTAGTGTCATCATTCTGGAGTTCATATGCTCCCTTCTGTTATAGCATTTGGCACACATTCAGCTCCCAGCAATATGATACAGTAAACATTCAGTGACTGCTCATATTAAAATGTTTTATTTGTTGTAACTGTACCAATGATCAGGCAGTGCAAGTTCTAAATTACCCCAACTGTTTCCCAGGCTAATTTGGTAGGAGCGAGCTAGTGACCGTCCCTGCAACGCTCACGTGGGCACACACACACACACGCACACACGCTGGGGAGCACGGAGCCGCGTTCTCGGTCGGAAACAAAACAAAAAGTTCATGCAACATCAGCTCTCCACGGCTTCTTGTCAAGAGTGATCTGACTGCTCAGCTAACATAGACAATCTCCAATCAGGGCCTGTCCGGTCCGACAGATTTTGTTACATCTCCTTCTTCGGGGTATTACTTTGTGGTTACAATGCAGAGGAGACTCCAAATATTTTTTCAGATTCAATTTTATAAGACTTTTCTATGCAAGTTTTATTCAAAAGGTTATTTAAACCCATTCTAAACATCCCTGAATACACTAGTCCTATGTTTTCAGGTATGGAAAATTATTTTGAATGCTTCAGTAGAGAGGAGAAAGCTTAAGGAGCTTGGAAGGAATTTTGGAAAATGCACAAACAGCACTGTCCAAAAATCAGGTTTCTGCCCGTAATAAAATAAAGAAAATAGTAACCACAATGGCAAGAGCATCAACCACGGGGATTTACATATAACAAGCCCGACACAAGGAGCTCTGAAGACTTTCCAGAAAACCGTGTGCTTGCAGTTGCTCTCTTTGCGTGTGTCCAACTGCTGCCAGAATATATGCAAACAAGGCAAGGCTAGCTGTAGTCGAACGCATGCCACATAGAATGTCTTTTTTTCCCCTCTGAGTGATGTCAAATGCACTGGGAGTCTTTATTAACGGGGAACTCCTTTATTTCTTAAGAGTCTCGTTCTAGCCTTGATCTCTATGTAAACCTCCCAGGGTCCTCGGCAGGAGACCGCTGTGGATCAAGTGTACAGCACGACCTTAAAGCTGTAGCGCAAGTCCCTGGATCATAATTAAAAATGTAATTTGGCCCTTTCCACAGAACGGGCTTTGACACCTCTGGAGTGGATGCGCGACCTCACCGGCCTCCTCATCTCTCATTTGTCCCACTGGAAATGGCACACGTGTAGGCCTGTAATCAGTCTGTAACACACGGCCAACATGTTGAAATACACTGCTCCTCATCCTCTCTAGGACCAGGTTTACATATTAACACCTACTGTTAACACCTGCTAGCCTTAATGAGACAGACCCACGAAAGACTTCTGCATGAGAAAATAGGAGAGCAGACATCTCCATTTTCTTTTTAGTCCTCCTGCTTAGATAGTGATCCAGAAGAAAAATTAACAGATAATTATTTCTATTGAACACACTATTAATTTACCTGTGGGTATATGACAAAGGGAAGGTTTTTTGACATGAATTTCTTTTAAAAACAAGGCTGGGGCATTGCTATTGAAGAAGCACGGGAGAGGCTGGGCTGCACAGCCGTCGTTTCTCACCACACATGGCTGGGGAACGCAGTGGCTATGGAGTGATTTAGCTCAGGACAGAAGCCAAATCCGCCACCAAATCTCCCTCTAAGGCCTGGGCTCACCCTGGATATCCATTCAGTGCTCAGGGCATTGAGTAAACACCATAACTAATCAGATGCAGCAAGTTGTCAAATCTATATGGATGTTATAAAACTTATAAGGATGCTGCTAGGCAATACTAATAGCTGTGCGTGTAAATTCTGTACATAGCAAAGCAGAATAGATTCTAATGCCCTTCGGTAAAAGCAAAGCAAACATACGTGACATTTATAGCAAAAAAAGAGCACGTGTATAAATAAACTAAAGTTTTGTCTCAGTCCTCTAAAATTTTGCCTACCTCTGTATGAGCCGGGAGGTCCATGAACTGCTTGAGAAGGTGCTGGGTGTTTCCACCAAAGCCCCGACCCCCCCCCAGCCACGAGTGCTCAGTGCCGGTCGCTTGCCGTTTGCTGGGCATGGCTGGTACGTGGTGCACACACAGGCAGCTTCTCTTCTGCATCTGCTGGCTACAAAGGTGGCAGGTTCTAAAAGAACTTCCTCAAAAAGTAGCTTATCAAAGCATAACCTTCTAAAGTGCTATTGATATTAGAAAATGGTGGATTGAAGGAACAAGAGATAAACAATCAGAACGTAACTAAACAGATTTAACAATTTCTGCTGCTTTGGTTGATTTTGTGCAGATACTATAATTAGACACTTAAAATGTGTATAATAAGAAAAATAAGAATTCTGAATGATTTTTTTTTTAATTTGGTGTTGCAAAAAATGATAACACTAAATTCCTTATGCCTATATTTAATTTTTTTTTTTAAAAAAAGGTAAATAGCATTAGAAAAAAGGGTTTTTTCATGACCTTGGAAAATGGGACTAAACTAATCTCAGGGACAGTATCCTTCCCACTACACAACCACGTGAAGCAAAGATGTGACACCAAATGCTGGTTCTTATTGCTCATACAAGGGACGAAGCAGTTTCAGAAATCCTCAGCAGGTTTACAATGGCAGCTCATGCTGCTGACAAGAAAGCACTGGCGATGACAGAGCCACGTGGAGAGATCAGGTACAAAGCCCACAGGAGGAAAGGGCTCCAGCGCCCCCAGAGAAAGGATCCTGCTGGGTCCTGCGTCCCAGCCGCTCCTGCTGAGCCCGGCACAAACCAAAGGTGCTCATAACCCATCTTCCTTTGAAAGCCAAATATTCCTTCCAGTGGTTTATTTCAATGAGATCTGTTTGGCCATCAAACATCTCTCTTAAGTTGATTGATGTGAGGTATATTCACCCCACACCGGTCCCTAACCGCTGTCGGAAGAGAGAGCTGGGAAATGTTTGGCTGTCGCACTGAAGAGGCTGGATGCCTTTCCAGGTGACCCTTGCTAAAGGACATACCCACCAGCAGGAAACTTCTACCGGAGCTATTCCTGTGCATCTGAGCAAGCCCTACCTACTGTTTCATTCAGGTCTTAAAAGTGGGAAGATCTCCCCTGTGCCCTTTACAGAGTCAGTTAACCCAGAGGTACTGGTTTGCTGTGGCCTCACGTGAACCCCAACAAATGAACTGCAATAAACTCTGCTCCTCCTCCCTGCTTCCTTACAGGGCTCTATCTGCCTTTTCCAACTGAAGTCTGAAAAATAAGTGTGCAAGCAGGTTAGGAGCCTAACGTCATCTGAAGATATTTACTGTGGTTGCTTTCTTTGAAGGCAGAAATGTCCCATCAGAAGACAAAAATAGATGAGGGAACCTGCAGCTCACAGAAAGGTGTTTTCCCCTCATGGGAACATAATCATTAACTTTAAATAAGTCCTCCTTAATCTCCCGAGCTGTGCAAACAAACAAACAGATAGAAAAAACCAACTGAATGTTTTCTCTCGGCCTTTCAAAAGCACAAACAAAGCCTCATTTGCCAGATGGACGCTTTCAGAGACAGAGCTAAGGTTTGGAAAAGGCTGATCCCTCAGCAGGGTTTTCTGACGGCGTACGGGGGAGTTCGCTCAGAAGCTTCATGGTAGTTTAAGATATTCCAGGATGCACTAGCTCGGCATCTGCCTTCCAGCCTTTTTAGAGTGGAGTTTTATAGCTTTGACGATAAACTACAGAACTATTTTCAGCGTGTTGCAGTGCTCCAGTGTATGAGTGGGAACGAAAAAGTCCACAAAAATAAAGAAAAACCAGAAATTTCTAGTACTTGTTCTGTTGTAGAACATAGATGTGAGATGGCAATACCTTCCCTGTGTTTTTAATCCATATAACATTTTGTTCCAATCTCTTTGGGTTCATTGCATGAGGCTGTGAGCACGGTCAGGACTGCCCCGCCGACAAGGAGCGCTAAGCCGAGTAACACACGGTGCAGAGTGGGCTATAAACACACAAAACTTTCAGTGAGAGTTTTGCAACCATACATGAAGTCACTGGCAGCACTTAGTCCTCACCTAATACCATGTAGATGCAAATTGGCATCCATAATTTAAACAAGTCCTTTTTCTGCACCCCAGCAACACGAGCCGGATGCAAAAGGAAAACGGAAGACTTTCTCCGGATACAGAGAGGATCAAGCAGAATCTCATTAAGGACCACTTCAAAGATCAGTTCTTCATTTCCATACAAACAAGTTTAAATTATCTTGTGTGAATCTGCTGTTAGCTGTTGCACTGTTCCATTATGCATGATCCTTGACTGCTTGTAACATGAAAATCTGCACAGTGCTCCATTAGTGCTTCTCAGTGTTATGCTAAAGCTTGCAAGTGGTCATGTTATTAGGTTAAAGTACTATATTTTGCATATTTTTTCTGCCTTACCACATTTATTACTTCTGATACTGGCCGAGCAGAGTTTTGCATGCATTTGACCACCTACTTTGCATGACTTGCGTGTTACTGCAACTGCAAACACGGATAGCTAAACACAAACGGACAGCTGGAGAGATGACTGGCTTTTTGCTCACACTTTCACTGTGGTCTTGATTCACTTCTGGAAAAAACTTATGCAACTCCTGCAGAAAGACACTATCAGACTGCATCTACAAAATTAATCCTTCTAAATAACTCAAAATAAACTATGTGACAAATTTCATTATCGCATAAATTATTATCTTCATTACAAAGGATTTGGTTTTACACTTAGGTAATTTAAAGAAGCTTTTCCCAGGATTTTCATCTATAAAAATGATATCATCTGGTTTGTATGTCTTTATATTTGTCTTACTTCTGGGATGCACCATATTATTAACTTTCATGGAATACATTCCGTTCTCAAATTACTGAAATCATCTTGCTCGCTTCGGGGATATTTATATTAGGAAAGAGACTTGTTACAAAAATCAGGAACATGCTAGTGTGTTACAAAGACAAGTACATCATTCATTATGTTTAAAAGAGAAAACAATAATTCACTTTTTATGTCCTGGTTATTTTGCAAATCTTTGAGTCACGGATGAATGATCAGGGGACACAGAGTTAGAATATGGATAGCATAAATCAAAGCTGCCTAGAACCAGCCCTTCTCAGATGTGAACAGGCAGGGTTGGTTTTTTTTTTTTTTTTTTTTTGTAATCGAAGGAAAATGTATAAAAGACAGCAACAGTATTTCCTTCTGCTTCCCAAAGAAGGGACATGCCTTTAAAAAATAACAGTGAACTGGCCATCCAATTGCACCTGAGTGACAGCATCTGGTGAGCCCATGTCTGAAAGGAGAAAGTGTTTCTGAGAATGCTTTCCAGCAAAATCTTCTGGCTCTTCAGCTATGGTGAAATACGTTGGGAACTTCAGCAGGAAATCCTGCCAGTCAGTCCCACCATGCTGCTTGCTGAATCAGGCAGATGGGTGGCAACAGGCAGAAGGAAACACTTTTCACATGGTAGGAGCTGAACCTGTGGGACTCATTGCCACCATGGATGCCAAAAGCAGAAATGTGCCCAAGAAGCGCTGAGATGTGGTCGGGGAAAGCTACGGACGTGGACAGCCGTGAAACACAGATGCAGTCCCTGAAGCACAGGGGACAGCTGGGGAGGCTGTCACTCCTGGCCTCACAGTCCCCCTCCAGCCACTGCAGGGATGACGTGCCAGCCTGGGGTCTGGCCCAGGACAGCCGTCCTTAGGGGGTCTTAAAAATGCTGGAGGCCACCTGCATGGGATATCAGTGTGCTGAGGTTGTATGAAGTTCATATGTACATACAGCTCTTCTCCGGTCTCATCTGTATGGATATAGATGATGCAGGACAGCACAGCAATAACAGGAATAATATTCAGTGTCTGAATAGACACTTCTGAAAGGCTTATTATGCTGAGATGCAGCTGAACCGAAACACTTTTTCCAAACAGTTTTGAAGATGCCAAGTGATTGACATCTGAAACTAAATCAAGAGCCACTGTTTGAAAGAAATCCTTTTCTTTTTTTCAAGAGGGGCCAAACGAAATCCCTGAATATCAGCCTACCAATCCATCTGCTGCCTCTCTTTGGGGCTATTCAAATCTATATCCAAATTTTAGGCTTCATCTGATCTCTGATAATAGATTGTCAGCTCTGATGTTTTATCGTCATAAATTGCAGGCTGACACACATTCTTTCTCAGGTAGTTCATTCATCTTAAAGCATTTTGTGCTTCTAATTTGTCATTTTTCTTCCTGCATCCCCACTGACCACAAATTACAGATGGTATCTCATCATGGGGCACCATAACAACAATAAAAGCCTCAACAAAATAGTCAGGATCTCATCCTGAGTCATACTGAATGCCTTCAGTTTTCACTGATGCATATGGGAGCAGAGAAGACCCAAGATCCCGTAGGCAGGACCTCACATGGTGCCAGGGGATCCCTATTGTGGGTCCAGTTTTCGGTTCATCCGTGAGGATCGATACACGTGTAAGCTGCTACTCAATGTTATCATCGACCACGTTACTCTACTACCTTGAAACACCAGGCAATGAGAAAGATGCCACCCTGCTAGGTGCTGCACAAAGCAAAGAGATGGCTTCAGCGCCAAAAGAACTTACTATAAAAGTGTAAAACAAGAAACAACAAAGGGATGCAATAAGAACACCTGGAAACAATGAAATAACACAGACAGCAGAAAAGGTTGAGGTCTCAGCAAAACAGCAGCTTAACCATTACCAAGCTGAACTAGCTACTTTCAGATTTTTCTTTTTCACTTTCTACTTAGCTTCAACATTAAGAAATGGATTCATTTTCTGCATCGTTATGCTTTTTTTCTCTGCCAGTCAGGTTTTCAGATAACTCTGCTGAAGTTAAAGACAGGGTTAATAAAAGTGATCCAGATTTGAAGATATTGCCATTTTGCAAGGCAGACTGGGTGTGGATAACAAAATTAAGAATTTACCTTATCTGTGAATTGACATGGAAAGAAAAGAATTTCAAATTGTCCACACACCTTTGTGCTCTTTTCTCCAAAACATCAGAGAATTTTGTTCTTAAAAAGAGAAAAAAAATTACTGGCAGGTTTTTGTACCAGCATCTGCAGTTACTGCAGAACCACCGTCATCCTGTGAGCAGATGCAATTAATTAGCTACATTTACAATTACTGCAGCTGTGTGTGCGCAGTCACAATGAGAGAGCACCAGCTCCTTCATACGTGTTGTCTTCCCATTCTCAAGTGTCTGCAGACACCTGTCCCTCCAGTCTCACCTTTGTGATGTACTGATGTGCAGGAGCTGAAATGTTGAAGTGAAAACTGTCTGCATTACATTTGTAAGGCATTGGGAGTCTTTTCTTTCATCTCCCACCAGATTTTTAACATTAAACAAGAGGATAAAGGCTACTGAAAAATCTTTTCCTGGCGCGAGGCCTGTGATAGGTGACGAGGGGTTGGCCGGAGAGGCCGCTCATTAACCTCCATCGCCGCCTCCCTCCCTCCAGCCCCAAACCCTCCCAAGGAGTTAAATCCACCACGTTTTTCTTCACTACACTGAAGAAAATAGATGTGATTTTCTTTACAAAAGAGCATTTCATTTAGGGAGAGAAAGAAAAAGGAAAGGCAGAGTTAACATAGCCATTATTCTCCATCTCAGGGAAAGCAAATCCTATTTTGCCTGTCATTACAGTAGGTAGAAAAATCCTTTCATCCAGTCATTAGTTGTAAACATTCCCGCGCCGCCTGGGACCAGGCCTCTGTTTCCCATCCCGTGCCGAAGCCATTTTCTAATACTAATGTTTTATACACACATCTCAGATACAATGCGAACTCCCCCAACCCCAAAGGCAACGGGGCATTCGTTTATACTAAATCAGAAGTGTCACCCTTGGCAACCCGCAGCACTGAAACATTTATTCGGCTTCACATTGCTGGCACTTAGAATTATTTCTTTCATGCCTGATAGCCGAATTACAATATGGCAGGTTTCCCCGGAGCCACTGGATCATTAGTGCCAGCTCACAACATACTTTCAACTGATATGGCATTTCATGTACAGCTGCCAATCAAGAGATGGGGGATGCAAATGAGGGTGGGCCCATTGGTGTTCAATTACTGTACAGCCAGCGCCGTACAGCTCTGCTTAATGACTGGCAGTCGTTTTGCTGAGTGGAGGAAGAGCAGAGAACAGAGGCAGGAATTCCCTCCGGGAAGCCGGTTGCGAGTGCAAGAAGTTTTTACATTTGATTTCCATATTTATTCTTTTTTTTTTTCTTCCCCCCCTCTGTGTGTTTCTAAACATGAGGCCAAAAAAATACTTAGCACAGCTTGTTTTACAAATACACAGCCTTGTCAGTTCAGTCGATTGCCAAGGCCACATCAGCAGAAGATTAGGCTTTTTTTTTTTTTTTTTTATTTCCTCCCTCCCTTCTCTTCGAAATATATGCCTCTCTTCAGAAAGGCCCAAGATGTTTCAGCCTTGAGGGAGTTTTAAGCTCTCTGGAATCAGTTATAATAGTCCATTTCGGTGATTTTTGCTGTCCTTTTCGCACACAAGAAATATGATGCCAACCTTTCCACGACACACATCTTACACCATTTGTGAGCGCCTTCTGTTATGAAATACCTCTTTGAGGCCCAGATCTGCAGGGGCCGGTCCCGGAGAAGGATGAAAAACAACAGCGATCCTACAAAATCAGGACTTCTGCTTAATGGATTTATACATTATTGCGAGCATTACGGCAGTCTGCAGGCTCGTTGTGGTGGGTTCTGCAGGCATGCATCATGCCAGACAAACCGGATCGAACAACAAAGTACGGCAGAAGGGAAGGTTTTTCTCCCCCCTCGTCCCAATATCCAAGTTCAAGGAACAGAAGATGATACTCAGCTATTTCAAATGGGTTTTACTTTGCATTTTAGCATGTCACACCAAAATCTTGAAGTGAAACTTATGGTACATAGGAAGAAAACAACCCACGCAAGCCATGCTTGTGTGACACTTGCAAAATAAACCTGTTTTTCTTTCACCAGCTGCTGATGCGCATTCCTCTGCGGCTGAGCCCCTGAGGACACTCGTGTGTAGCACCCCCGCCGCACATTGCGTAGGGGGGCTTTTCTTAACAGAAGGACACATGAATAGCCGACCACTCACTCTGTCAAATGGTCACTGCTAACATCATGCTAGAGTGGCACAGAGGGAGAGGAGGCAGCAAGAAACATGTCTGGAGTCCATTGAGAGGTAAATCAGATCCATGTACCTCCAGGGTTTATTACTCGCTCTTCTCTGAAACCTCCCTCAAGGTCCCTCTCGGTGCCCTGCCTGTGGGCTGCCCATGGCCCCGCTGCCTGCTCTCCACCTGCCCTGCAGTCTCCGAGCACCCTGGGGCCGTCACGTCTTTCTGTCCCTTAACAGCTCTGTGTTTTCAAAATACGGTCAATGGGAGACAGGACCAAACCCAGGTCATCACCGTTTTTGGACCACAGGGAAGCTGGGGATAGGCTGAACTGTTCAGCTCTGGCCAGTGCTTGTAAGAGGGAACTGAAACACGACAACTTCAGCCTCCTGGCCCAGCTCAGCCTCCAGCTAGCAATGCAGAGGTTTTCTATAAATCATAGAATGGTTAGGGTTGGAAGGGACCTTCAAAGCTCATCCAGTCCAACCCCCCTGCAAGGAGCAGGGACATCTCCAGACAGATCAGGTTGCTCAGAGCCCTGTCCAGCCTGGCCTGGAATGTTTCCAGAGCTGGGGCATCCACCACCTCTCTGGGCAACCTGGGCCAGTGTTCCACCACCCTCATGTCAGTCTTAGACGTTCAAACCAGCACAAGGTAGGTTTGTCTGTATGTCTTTTGGGTTCAGAAAATATCAGTTCATCAACTCAAAAACTTTTTTTGCAAAAACATGTAGTTCAACAAAGGAAACTTTCACTGAGGAAGGAGCTCTCGAGTTCACAGTATATTTCCAGTCAAAATGAAACAGCAAAGACAGAACAGGAAAAAAAAAAATCAATTAAAACTTTTTGGTTTTTTTTCATGTATAGGAAAGTATAGAAACATTTTCCTTTGATTCTATTTTGATGACTGCCACTCCATGGGCTGGGCTAGTGTGACATTATGGGCAAGGTGAATATATGCCCGGTCTGCCACAGCAACCGTGGGAACGCACACGAAGGTGATCAAGCCGTGCGACTGGATATTTCATTATGTCACTTTGCTGGAAATGAAGGACCTCTTATAAATGTCAAGAACACTGAATCTATACCTGTTAAAATATAATTTAAAAATTAAGTAGTTCTTATGTCTGCATAGTAGCTACTTTTTAATGTTAATCACTGAGTCACATTTAAAATCCTTTAAAAACAGGAAATGATGTGAATGACTAAATGCCTTTGTTGTTCTTTAGTTATTAAAGCACAGCAGAAGCCAATTAGACTTGTTTTTCTCAGTGCTAAGCAATAAAGTGGAATGCTACCTTTTTTTCCGTAACCAGATTGCAATCCTCCACAGCATGGCATGATACAAAAACATCCCAGAAATCACTGGGATGGGGCGCCTGATTCTGCATTAATGACAATTGTTTGCACGACTGCTACCAACTTACGGTGGCCAAATGACAACAATTCTGAAGTGGAGGCAGGTAGGGAGGCACGTTGTCCACTTGTATGCAACGCATTCTGCTTTGCTGGAGTTCCTCTCTCTATTTAATTCTTTGCTACTGAGAATAAAGTACTGGGTTGGACCTACCCAACCCACTATTTCTCCCGCAAATACCCAATAACGTGCACACTGAGCCGCTGCTCTCTCTAGAACTGCAGCGGGAGCACTTCCTTCCCCTTACAGAGCATCTCAGGAGGACCCGAGAGTTGAATTGCAGGAAGAAAAACTCATTTATACTTGGCTCTGAAATGATATTCTTAGTTTCAGTCTCCAAAGGTCACTTTAGGGAACCACCGTGGGATGCAGGTTTGGAAGCATGTGGTCGCTGTGATCTCGCATGCGCATTTCACAGCCCAGCACTGCAAGTTGTGTTATAGGATTTACACTGTCACGGAACAGACCAAAGGTTTCTGCAGAATATTCCCTCCCACTTTCCTGCTGTTTCATGGACTGGTAACACACATCTCAATATACCGTCTCAGCACAGTGATTTGCATAATGATACCATGAGTGTGTTTGGGAGGAGGGAAAGAAAAGCAGAAAACAATGTGGTGAATTTAATCAGATACATCTTTAACAATCCTTAGATGAATTCTTGAAAAGGAAATGCCCAGGTTATCCCCAAATAAAAACACAGTTATCACACTAATACATTCTTTTGTGCCTCCCTTTTCCCTGATATGTTGAAGGAGAATTTTAAGATTAAGTTATCAGTTGTTTTAGTACTTGTTCAGCACCACAGGCCTAATTAATTTTGCTACTTTAGTGGTTATCTTGGAAATAATATTCCATGATGCTGTCCACTCCTAATTGACGTATCTTACATGAACTGCTTTCTCTGCCTACGGAGAAGTAAATGCTTTCCCCTTAAGGAAGGCGGTGAGGGAATTTTTCTGTTGCTTCTGGGTTGCATAGGATGATAATCAATGCCTCAGTCTTTAGAGAATAATTCCAAAAGACAAACTTGGTTGTACCTGACTGATAAGAAGAAAGGTGCTTTACCAAATATACTTGTGCGTGATAGAACAACCTGACAGCGCAAAAAAAAAAAAAAAAATATCTGATGATTTAATTATGGATGGAAATACAGCTGTCTGGACACATCTGAACACCTGGCAGTTCCTGTCAGTAGCTGCAGCCACCACACATTCACCACATCCAAACATACTCAACTGAGTTGAAAATGGATGTTGGTAAATGGTCCAATAACCACGCTGAGGTCAGAATCCAATCTTAATGATGGGATGAAACCATGATGCAATTCTTGCATAAGTCACACATGCACACAGGCTTACACAGAGACTAGGAATGCCACCTCTCGGGTCTAAAAGCAGACCTTCCATGCACGCAAAAGAAGAACGTGCTAGCAGTAGAAACAGACGGTAAGTTTATCTTTGCTGTGGAGCACTCATTAGAGAGCAGATCTCAAATTTACTTATATAAGCCTACAATAATTTTACAATAGGTCCCTGAAGTAGGCTGATCTATCCAATGCATAGTTTTATGAAGCATATCAAGTAATACTTTTTAATTCATACTTACGTAGCAGTTCTTGCTCAGTGGGCCCAAGTTATCTTACAGACTATGTTACTGACAGCACTTTTTTTCCCCCTAAGTATTTGTTACCAACATAACAAGCCTTTCTCCAAATTGCAATGTCAGGAGCTTAAATTTTGACATACAATACTGTCCACTGCTGTTCTCTTTCTCTGGAAGAAAAACTGATGGTTGGAAATGTGTCTATTGCATCTTGATGACATTTTCATTGCAATTAGCAGTTTTCAGGTCAAACAAAAGTACAGTCCAGAGACCACAAGTGAGCGGAGTTAGAGTGCATAGCAAACACGTAACAGACCAAGGTTCAGATCTCACTCTGCCTAAATCACAGAATAGCGTGGAATGTGACCCTCCCAAATTTAACTACTGGGCCATTTTCATTTTTGCAGTGCTTCTTGCTCTTCTGTGTCCCTGCTATGATTTTTTTAATGGTTTCTCACACTGATGAGAAACAAATAACAAATATATAAAAATCTTTAAGTTTTTAACAGAGTGGAGCTGTTGTTTCCTGGCCAGTTCTGATGATAATCACTTTGTACGGTTTAGGTTTTTCCTTTAGCACCGGTACAGTAAGAACACAGATTCAAGATGAAAGGCTGAACAGCTGAAACATTCATTGGACTAGCCAAGGTTCGTCATCCAGAATTCGCATTTAATACGTAAAAAGAAGAACCCCACAGTTTAGCTTATAAGCTTTAACTCCTATCGCGACACTCCTGTGTGAATGGGTTGAATATAAGGCTAAAGTCTCTAATGCCTGCTAGACCTCTGGGATTGCCACTCGCTTATGTCTTCTTCTGGCAAACAACCTGCTTCCCATTACTGTGAGATCAGTATGACTGGTGAGGACTATCCATGGGCCAACTTTGTTCACTAATCATAGAGTCATAGAATGGTTAGGGTTTGAAGGGACCTTCAAAGGTCATCTAGTCCAACCCCCCTGCAAGGAGCAGGGACATCCCCGACTAGATCAGGTTGCTCAGAGCCTCATCCAGCCTGGCCTTGAATGTCTCCAGGGATGGGGCATCCACCACCTCTCTGGGCAACCCAGGCCAGTGTTCTACAACCCTCAGTGTAAAAAATTTTTCCTAATATCCAATATAAATCTACCTCTCTCTATTTTAAAACCATTACCCCTTATCCTATCACAACAGGCCCTTCTGAACAGCCTCTTTCCATCTTTCTTGTAGGCCCCCTTGAGGTACTGGAAGACTGCTATCAGGTCTCCCCGGAGCCTCCTCTTCTCCAGGCTGAACAACCCCAACTCTCTCAGCCTGTCCTCATAGGAAAGGTGCTCCAGCCCTTTGATCATCTTCGTGGCCCTCCTCTGGACCTTCTCCAGCTGGTCCATGTCCTTCTTATGTTGGGGACTCCAGAACTGGACACAGGTGGGGTCTCACCAGGGCAGAGTAGAGGGGGAGAATCACCTCCCTCGACCTGCTGGCCGCGCTCCTCTTGATGCAGCCCAGGATGCGGTTGGCCTTCTGGGCCGCAAGGGCGCATTGCCTGCTCATGTTAAGCTTCTCATCCACCAGCATTCCCAAGTCCTTCTCCTCAGGGCTGCTCTCCATCCATTCTCCACCCAGCCTGTATTTGTGCCTGGGATTGCCATGACCCACGTGCAGGACCTTGCACTTGGCCTGGTTGAACTTCATGAGGTTTGCACGGGCCCACCTCTCCAGCCTGTCCAGGTCCCTCTGGATGGCATCCCTCCCTTCCAGTGTGTCGACGGCACCACACAGCTTGGTGTCATCTGTGAACTTGCTGAGGGTGCGCTCTATCCCCCTGTCCATGTCGCTGACAAAGATGTTGAACAGGGTTGGGCCCAACAACATGTCAGAAACAAGATCCCACATCTCAACAGCTTTATTGCAGTCACATGAGCTACTTGTGGCTGGCACTGTGTGGGCAGACATTGCACTTCCACTCACCCTGTTGTTATTTTTTTAAAGGAACAAGGAAATGGCAACAGCAGCATGAAAATGAAAAGCAGCAGGATTCATTCTTTTGGTATAAACACCACTCAGTTGCAAATTATTTCCATCAGAGTAGAAGTGTACAGACTGGGGATGCAGAAAGTCTATAATTTGGGCGATACAATAAATGACACCTCTTGAACAGAGGGAAAGGTGGTAAGTCAAATGAGGTTAAAACCTGGGGAACACACCTTTAAATATTCTGTAGTTGAGAAAGAGAGGAGTGAGAAATTGTACGTTTTCTGAGCAATTAAAACAGTAAAGGATTTAACTGAAAAATTTACTTCCAAAAATATATAGGATTATTAAAGATTTCTGCTTGTCCAGGCTAATACATGTATTAACTTGGATTGGGTTGTCCTCAAGACTATGAAGTTTTCAGAAGATGGAGTTCTAGGAAAGGAAGATGAGAAAGAGAAGACTCTTTATGCTAAATTTACTGTCATACAGAAATAATAACAGAACTGTTTGCTTTAAGGAAGGGCAAAAAGATGACAAGATGAAAAAAATAAAAAAAATCTACAAGATCCCAAAAGAAGTCTAAGAATATGATTTTTAAAATCTGAAAAAAAGTCCACATATGCTGAAATACCATTTCACATTTGTAGAAGTTTATGTTTGCAGTATTGTGAAATGAGTGTGCCAGGAAAATATCAGTCTCATATCTTAGGGCTACTCGTAATGTATTCAATAGATTGATTACTTTTATACAGATGATAGTAATAGTTAGACAATTGTAATCCTTAAAACTTAAGAAAATGCTTTCCTCAATTATTCTCCCTCCCCGCAGTGTCTCTTTTTGTTACAAGGGCTGTTAAGACCAAGTTTTCAGCGACACACACATGCAGAAAAATTACCAACATTGCAAAACAGAGCTGCATATACCTTCACGTACGTGGGTTTGAAAATTGTGCTAAATTAATGCCTGAATCAATGGCCTTGTGCTGGTCATTTGACTGCTTTTTTAACTGCCTTTGTGCTTGCTGTATCCTGAAAGCTGTGCAAACAAATCAGGTGTGCAAATGAGATTGTAGTCAGGAAGATTTGGGTTTTTCTCTGTTACTTTATACTTTAATTTTTTTACGACTCTCTAGTGTCTAGTTTTGTTTATAATGCCTTGTGGCAGATCCTATTTGCGACTTACCATTTTAAAGCAGTTTTTGTATTTCATCTCTGTAGAATTCCCTCTGGAGGATGCTACCAAGGAGGCTAATCATGCCAACAAAGCCTACTGTAGTAGAGGAACTCAGGAAAAGCAGCAGATTATGTTATTGCACATCTGCAGGAATGTCAAATCCACCTGGGCTGCCTCAATACGTGTCCCTCTTTTTTCTACTTTTCTTTTTTTTCCCCCCCAGAATGGGTGGAAATGATTCACAGTCACTCATGCTGTACATCAGTACTTTCCCTGACATGTAGGATGAGAGAATCAGTGAGCAGGCTTGGAGCAGGAAACTGAAGCAGTGCTTGATGCACTTTTTGCCACACAATCCTTTTTAAAATCTGTTGAACTGTCCAGTGGGCTGACAGCTCTGATCACGAGACATCACACCCCCAAATTGTCAACTGATCAAATAACTGCCTGAGTGCAGCAAAACACCTACCAGGATGCTAATATTCTCGTATTAAAGGATATGAAAGATTTTCTTGTAATATGACAAAAATTCTCCATTTATTGTATACAAGCACCGACCCAGAGACTGAGAGTACAAAACCTGGCTTGTCATTTGGATCTCATTTGCCAACAGTTACAGGACAAAATTGTACTTGATCTTTGAAGTGAAATCGTAGTTGCAGTCCCACAGCAAATTTGCCCTGGCAAATCACTCGGCCTCCCGTGCCGCTGCCCGCGCTGTCTGCTTTGCTGTTTGGACTCAAAGCTCATTAGGGCAAGGGCTGTTTTGCTTTGCAAGATTTCTAGAAGGTTACAAATACAAATTAGTGTTGGCTTGGTTCAAGAATGTTTGCAAACTGCTTAGGATGTATGAATCAGAAATATTGAAGTGCGACTGAGAATTAGCAATGGGTTGGAGGTGATGATATGAAGAAACCTAGGGGTGCTTAATAAGTACATAGCTGTTCTCTATTCAAAGCATCAAATAGCTCCCTTTTCATGTCAGTACTGAGAAAAAAATAAGATAAAATCATTTCCCCTGAAGGACAGCCTACTGGAAAAGTGTCATTCGCTCTTGACCCAGCCTCTAAACTCAGGCTTACTGGCAAAATGGTAGAGGAGTTAGCATATCATCTTGGGGTGTGCAGCAGTGCAGAAGAATTTGACAGCCTCCTGGATGACTTCTCTATTTACCAACTCTTCGATGCTGACAGTGTTATGAAAGGGCCAGTAAACACAGCAGTGCTCTAGTTCTGGGGCACTGTTCTTGGCAAGAAGCAGGCACTGGGGCTGATTTTTTTTTTTTGTTTAGTTAGACTCATGTTGATTCTTTTGTGCTTCCCTAACTCAAAGAGGCAGGGCCTGAAAGATTTTTTGCAAAAATGTGAAAGACCAACTTATAATAGTGTCTAAAGAGCCAGTCCTGCCAAAAATATGTGTATTCAAGGAGAGTCTTAGCAGGTTAAAATGGGAAAGCTTTATGCTGGCTTATAGTAGCAGAGTATCTGGTCTATCAACTTTTATTTACTACAGAAGTATGATATTGTGATATCAATTAGCTTATGCCTTAAAGCAAGCATATATAGTAAAAAAAAAAAATCATATCTTGGCTTTGCTTGATCCATCCAGGAATTTGATTTAAAAGACAAACAGCCCAATCTCAGTATGTGCATGCATATTTTTTACAGGACAAGAACCTAAACTCAAACAGTTATTGAACTTCTCCTGTAAGTCTTATCATTGTAGAAAATGAGGTGCAGAAGAAGAAATGATTTACAGATAAAGTATTCTGCATTATTAATAATATTAATGTCAATATTCAACAAAATAACTGTCCAATTTATCAAATCGTAATTATAATTTTTCTACAGACTGAATCTAAATACTAGCACTATTCTAAGCATACTTAGTTTAGCAGCTCAGGTTTCCTCTAGAGCTAAAGGAGAAAAGTCGGAACTTAACTGAAGAGCTCTGAATGTCCCACTGAAGGTTTATACCTTGCTCTCCTGGTTGCAGAGCTAGCCCAGACTAACTCAAGGACCTAGATCAAGTTCCTACAGGTTAGAAAGCATGGATGACTCCTGCCTGGCCCCAAAACAAGCCCATGGAGGTTTTCACCCCAAAGTTGGTAATGCTTCAGCAGCACATCTCATGACATGACTAGGTGAAGACCCATTTGCCCAGCTGTCCCAGCTGCAGGCTGGATGCTCATGTGCTTGCAGTTAATCAGATGTGTTTGCCAGACTGAGCCCTGTGTTTGAAAATGACTTTAAAATCTATCAGTAGGAGGGGTAACATACAAGCGTTATTATTTTACTTGCTATTGCAAACTAACTGATCTAATAACTCACGGCATAATAATTCAGGCTCTAGTTAGTCTAGGATGAGATAAAAAACATCAAAAGCATATGGAGCATAGCTTTTAATTGCTCTAAGACTCTCCCCCAGTCTTTTAGCGCTGTGAACTGCCTATTAATCAGTGACCAGAGAGCAGACAGAGGGATTGTATTTAAAGACATTTCTAACAATGTTTAGACCTCAGCATGACGGCTATCTTAAATTTGCCAAATGAAGCCTCAAGATGAAATATTTCTCGTTCACAATCTTCACAAATATGCAGATGTTTGTGAAGACAAATACAAGTTTGTAACGCTTCTGACATCCTATCAATTTGTCAGCCTATCCTTTTGCACTTTGCAGCAGCAAATATGGCTTTGTGTAGCAACAGAAGGACCATCTTTCATTTCAGCTGAAGGCCACATTCTGCAGCTCAGTCAAATGTTTTAGACAAATGCTCTTCATAAAATAAGGCAAATGTGTCTTTTTTCGGTTTATAGGAGGTCAGCCATTATTCTCTGTCAATGGATTATTATCAAAGATAAAACCTTAACAAGCATTTTCTTTTTCTACTCATTTTTAGGGTCATATTACAATCCATTGAAGTTTTGTGAATCTGAAGAAAAAAAATCAGCGACAGGACTCACCATCTGTTGCATAATGAAAGAGACATGTGAATAATAGAACGTCAGTTGAAAGGGTTGCAAGTGATCAAATGTTGTTCAGCACCTCAATAATATTTCCTCAGAAAAAAGGCTTGCTTTAGATATTCCCTCATTGCAAGTTTTTGTTTGGTTGGTTTTTTTGTTGTTGATTGCATAGCTGGGAGTGGAATTTTGTACCTATTACAGTATATATATGTGGTCATGAGTTTCTCAAAAGCAGCAATTCTTGGGGATAGTGACAACAGTCACAGATATGGAGAGCTGCTCCCTTTGCTTTTGAAGTTCAGGGGCTATGGAGAATGTACATACACAGCTCATTTTTACAGATGTGGGTTTGAACTCTTAATTTAAGTCCAAATGCGCAGCTCACACAATCCTGTCTTACTGGTGTCCTTCCTTTGACATGAATAAAAAGCTGCAAGTTAATTCTTCAAAATACTCCAGAATAAAGGGCAGACCTGAACAGATTCAAGGCCAAAATGGTATTCCTAGATGCTTTTTCAATTTTGGAAGAAAGAGGAATATAAAGTACTTTAATGTTTGATAAAGTCGTCACCTGCTGGGAAGCCACTCTCCTGTAACGAATCCACAAACTCGGCTTTCCCATGTATCCCGTAAGGCTACTGTGGAAACATTTTCTATTATGTTCTCTTAGAACGAGAATTGAGGTTATGGGAGCCATAACGATCATTCCTAAGATGTCAGAGAGCCGATAAAAAATAGACCATACTACATAGTAATGCAAATAGCACCATGGGCCATCAAAAAAGATGCCACAATTCTGTTTGCTTTAACCAGTATTTTATCTAGCTACCAGCGTGTCTGTTCAAACTCTTTCTCTCACAAACCATGTTCTGCAAGGCCTACATTCTAAATAACTTTTCCACAGATATAAATCACAGCTTTTATAGTTCCATAGAAACAAATCAGAACAATGGAGATATCAAAATATGGATGCAGTTAGGACAGGATGGCTCACTGCATCTGTCTATATCTATACCTTAAATTTTCCCTCTCCATGTTCCAAACATTTTTGTCCTCAGCCATTTTGCAAGAAGACGCACCCATCCACAAAGCATTCAGTGCTAAAAGCTTTCCTTCACACAGCAGTCAAGTTCTATTTACACTAAACACATTTAACTAATTTTCACTTTCCTTCTGTAGAAACCTTGATAAGGAAAAACCTTCTCCTTGAATATTCAATCATTCAAATTAATGGGCATTTTCTTGGAATGTTGTTGTTCCCCCCCCCCCCCATGAGTACTGGCGGATCAAAAGTTCACAGAAGTATTCTGGTGCAATTTGTAGATCAACTGCACAGAACAGTGTGCCTCGCTACATTTCTAATGGGTTACAATTGAAATGCCACATTTTCATTTTCGACTGACAATGAAAAACACCAAGTAATATTCTAAGGCCAAAAATTATTGCTGGAACTTATGAGCAAGTCATTTCCTAACAGCTTTGTTCCTTGAACACTGTCTTATCAAAAGTGCCCAGGATTTTATTGAAGTGAACTGTTCTAATGAAAAAGAGCATTTGATGAACAGGCATGGCCACAAACTCAATTCCACTCCCCTTCTTTCCAGTCGGTTTCATCAGTAAAAAAAACAGAAGCACACAGGTGACCATGGATGAAAATATCCAAGTAAGTTTTCTTTAGGATGACTTGGGCTTTTTTTGTTTTCTTTTTTTTTTTTTTTAAATTATTAAATTAAATTGTTCTTAAATTAGTCTCCTAAATATGCATGAAGGTATCTGATTCCTTTTCAGAAATACTGAGCCTAGAGCAGAATCCACACAAGTCTTGTATGTCCTCAAACTATCTGCTCCAATTTTTTAAAGTTCTTCAGAAATAACATTTTAATACCAAATTCTGATGTTCCATATGTTGGAATTGAGCTTACCAATTATTACTGTTTTATTAGATTTAGTTGCCTCTTTGATCTCCTGTAACACTGTGCACTCAATATCTTTTTCTCCGATCCAGATGCTCAGTTTCACCCTAGTAATATAGTTGTAGTCCTATTACTTGGAATTTCTGTACTTTTGATCTCACTGGTAGAGACAGAGACATAATTACAGTAACAGATCAGGCTGCCTGCCAGTATCAATGGTAAATAACACTGAATGACTCATAGTTTCACAGTTATAACGTGGTTTACACATTTTGGTATGCAGCTGCCCAACAGACTCAGCCAGAATGTATACACAAGTGCCAGATCTTTCTTCTTTCTTTTTTTTTTGCAGAGCAGAGGATCTGTGAGTTAATCAGCATTGGCCCTTCCTCTGGCAAGGAACTGAAATCCAGACGGGGAAGACTCTATTGCAAAATTCTTTTCCTTTTCTAGAAATAATAAAATATAAATTTAAAAAATCATCCACTTGAGAACCAAATCCAGGCTCAACAGAGATGGACGTGATTCCCCAGCATCAATAAATCCAGTTCTGGTTTGAGCAGGTTAGGGTTCAGCATTCAGTTTGTCGGTTGGAAGAGGGATGAGGATGAGGAGGACCGCTCCTTCTTCCGTGCTTGCATTCAGCATGCGTGGGGGGACGCACAGTGTGGGGCTGCAGGCTGGCAATCAAAGTGCTGGGGTGCTGGGTGGGCACAGCCGGCTCCCAGTGCAACCCATTCCGTGCTGGCCGTGCTTTACCCACCACTCCATGCCTGCTCCTTGCTTTCCCCTCCTCCTGAAACATCTACTGTTTGCTCAGCGTAGCTCAAACACTGATAAGAAACTATCTGGGACTTTTATCAACAAGTCCTTTCTAAAACTAAACTGTTCCATCAACTCCTAAAGAAAGTGAACATGCATGTCTTAATTCCTTAAAAGAAATCTGCAGCAAGATGAAACATTAAAACAAAAAAAAAAAAAGAATTTATGTGACTGGTGTTTATAATACTCATTTCAACAATGTTGTCAATGAAATATTATTATGGTCTCTAAAGTGAGATGCTATCTCTGCTTTTTCCAAAGCAGCAAACACACACATGCTAAGGCAGCAGAAGGAACTCTAAGTTTACGACCAGCAACAGCTGTGGCGTAACAGGCAAGGATAACTCAGATCTCATGCTTCAGGGTATCAGTGGGATCACTGTGAGGGTCAGGAAGGACTTCTTTTCTGATACAGAAACCTGTATAATAAGCTAGATACACTATGAGGGGGGGAAGAAGCTGTCATGTTACAAAGCAATAGACGCAGGCCACCTTATACAGAAGAGAAGCTCTGTGGAGCCATTGAAAAATTTGCTATTTCCCTATGAGATTTACTGCACACCTGTGTGTTCCCAGAGGCACGCACTCACATCCCGCCTTGTGAGATACAGCTAATACATTTCACAACATTAGGAGGATTATTAAACCTTCTCTACAATGTCTGAATGAGGGTATAATCATATATACCCAACCATAAATTATTTATACATATCTGTACAGATAATGTGTATGTTATAAAAAGCACATACTGGATATTAAACACACATCTGTGAGGAAGCACTAGAGAAAGTTTGATGAAGCAACCCAGTAAGTAGGTTACATTTTTTGATCTATCTTACAACCCCATTTCACTGCACTCTTGCTGACAGCCAGTAATGACCAGGTTAATTAAAACGGGTCCAAAAACTGTGGGCGCTTGCGGGAGGACAGAAGTGTGGCAAGAGCTGACCCTTGCTGGCCCGCTCCGCTTCACGCAGAACAGCAGCGGGAAAGGGAGAAGTTTTCCTTCCAAGGGATTCACAAGCACAATAAGATATTTACTGTATTTATCGCGGAGATCAAACCCACACACAGATGTCACATTTCTCGAATTCCATCAGTAGATCAGACAAGCAGTCTCTGGAAAGAGGACATTGCAGCCAGAAAGTTCAGAGCGTGCCGGCGTTGGAGGGCCATTCCCGCTCCGTCTCCTGTCATGCACCCTGAGCCTTTGTTGTCTCCGCAATGCTGATAAATCAATCCATCAAAAAATTTCCTCAGTGAAACTCAATCAAGAAAGGTCATGTCAGCGGGAGAGGAACAGATTAAATTAGCATCAAATTAGACATGGAAAGTGAGTTCTGTCAAAATCATCACAGCGCTCAGCACAATTAGAATATGTTAATTATGCATTTCATTAAGGTAGTGCTCTTTGAATGCGAGATGAAATGTCAGTGGTGTAGGCATCCGAAAAAAGGAAGATTGCCAGGCACAACTTTCTCTAGACAATGTGTGACACCTTCATTAACATCAAGAATCACAAGTCTGTCTTGACTTTTTTGTAAAGTATTAAACCGTTAACTGTTTGCTGGCACTCGGAGGAGGGAGAGCTATCCATATCCCCTCTCCCTCAGCTCTGCCACCAGCCTTCTTGCCCTGCCTGAACCCCGGGGGCTGCCACAAGCGGCCGGTGGGTGCTGCAAAGGTGGCTGGGATTTAACGAAGCTTTGCTGGACGTGCCGAGGACCACGTGGCTGCCCAATGGGTACAGCTCCGGTGTGGGTGCCGTGGAGGCTGAGATACTGTCGGGAAGAGGGGTATAAGGTAAGGAAAGGCGGAGAAAGGGTAGAACAATTTTATTTTGCCTCTGGTTGCAAGATCTAATCAAGCTAAAGGGGAGAGTGAGAGAGAGAAGAGGGAAAAAAAAAAGGCAGAGAGATTTGCAAACCTACATTTGACAAACCCTAATTTGAGAAATTATTTTGTATATCAAACATCTTTGATTCCTAATGATGAGCTGTTTTTCAAAGAGAAAGATGATCCCTGGTGAGCTTGGGAGGGAACTGTAGCTTCATAAAATACTACTTATAGGCTTTATTAGATGCACTATCAGATACTAGGTTTAGGGACGATCAAGAAAAATTACGTATTTTCTAGGAACATGAGAAAACCTGCCAGCTTCTGGTAACTTGGTTTGAGCTTTCTCTGCTCTCTTGGGCTCATGGCTGGGGGACAGACTTACAGATGGTCAAGCTTTCTAGCGATCACCTCACTTGTATTTACTTGCCTAAAAGGAGGATACCAAAGCCAGTAGCTTCAAAATTGTGCCCATTTGCTCTGAAAGGAAGAGGCAGTGGCTTGCAGAGCTCTTCAGCATTCAGGCAGATGTTAAGATCAGCTATGTGGCACTGAAGGTACTGTCCCCTGGTGCACCTCGTCTCCTAAACCCAGCACGCCTGTGGTGTCCTACTGCCACAGACAGGAAAAGGGACAAAAAAGGGATTGCCCAGCACAACAGAAGTCTACAAGCTGTGTATCAATACACATGACTTTAGTTTTAAGCCACTCTGGAAATTAAAAAAACTCACTCTGAAAGTGCAAATTTACTTTCCGGCACCTCTCGCCTTCCTTTTGTTACTTACAAGGATGTGGAGGAAATCACCATTTTCTAGTTACAGAACAATATCCTGAGTCTAACGCAATGTACACCTCAAAATACTGTTCAACAGAAGAGTGTTGTGTGAAATGCATTTTATCTGTACAGAGCTGCTCTGCACATATGGGTGCTTGTATGCGGTACACGTGGTAAACGGATGTGCAAACACACATTTATCGATGCAGACACAAAACAGGCAGTCGTGTGCACACTTGGGTACCTGTAGAAACAATCACATTGTACGTGAACATTTCCATGTCTAACCTGTCCCTTGGCTATTTGTTTCTCTCCCTGGCTACCAACTTCAGTTTACTGATGGTATTTAAAACACCAGAGGACTGAGAAAAGGGGTTACTGTGAACAAGAAAAAAAGTCAGCGTGTTTTTAATGAGCTTTTCTTTGCTTTATTGTAGCTTTTGTAAATCCTGCCTGAGAATTTGAAGTTGCCAAATCTCCTCCCCAAAGACACATACTGTAGCTTCCAATGCCCTCAGGACTCCATTTTAATATAACAGGTTCCAATACAGTCGAAAAATGCCAGCAAGTGAGTAGGAGCCAGAGTCTACTTCAGCACACTTGGCTGGCCTTACAACTTTCTGAAATCTGTTTTCACTGGAGCTAGAAAAAAGAGATTTTTATCATTTGAGATAAAAACTCAAATCCCAGAGCAAACAAGCTTTAAGATTATGCTAGTTCTGCTCACTAGCTCAGAGACAAGAGGACTAAAGAGGAGCTGATGGGGGGTTTGGTTGTCTCGAGCACATCAGCGTGTGTGTGCAGAGAGCCCTACCTCAGCTCCAGAGCCAGAGCACTGATGCCCAGTTTGAGACTGCAATGGGAAATGACATCAATATAATGAATTTGTTACACCATCAGTGACCTAAGATGCACATCGCCACTGTACGCTTAGGTGATGCCTCTGCTTGAAAGCAAACCCAACCGCAAGGCACCTCAGCTGCTCTCCCTTGACCTCACCGCATCCCGCCTTGCCCACAAACACTTTTACATTTACCAAGAATCTAAAGAAAATTCATGGCACGAGACAGAAAATTGACTCTGCCTCAATGACAGCTACCTGGTAATAGCAACTCTCAATTTCTTTTACGCGACTGGGCTTAACAGTTTAATAATTACAGGCCAAGTCCAGTCATGGTACAGTTTCATTGAAGATAGTGATATGAGTTCTGGAATAAATATGAGCTAAGCAGAGCTATGCACATGTTTCATTCAGTGTCCAAATTGTCAACATCATCATCCATTTTGGGCTGACTCAAAAAGAAAAAAAGTTACGCTTATGAAAATGAAAAAGAAACAGTATTCACTTTGATTTATAAGAATTGTCCTGTTTGTCCTGAAATGAAATGTATCGGTTTAGTTTACAGTGGGGTTTTTAAATTTTTAAATATAGCTAGAAACTTTTCTTCAAAATAAGAATTCAGTGTTAATTCCAGAAAACATCATAATTAACTACCTTGACAGAATACTTTCTGGGGCCTGTGGGCAAACTGCATTTTTCCATCTGTACACTACTGGTCTCCAAAATTTTCACTCACCCTTGGCTTAACACTGCTTTTGTAGTAACAGGGATCTGATCATATGCTCCATTTCATCATTTATATGTCAGTATGACTGCTGGGGTTATAGGCTATAAATTAACATAATTTAATGGTGAATCAAGCTCATTTTTTCTACTTTCCTTCACGATAAGAGGAAAAATACAAAGCTAAAATAAGTTTCATGATCCCTCAAAAATTACCTTTCTACCTTTAACGTACACCAGAATCAGAGTTCCTTTCTGATGAAAACACAGAATTAAAGCCAAACCTGCCACTTATCCTGATGAAGTGCCATTTGTACCTTGAGGGGTAGTGACCACATGAAGACAGTTCAGAGCACTGGCAGCATTGTGATAGTAGTAGAGACTCTTTTTTTTTTTTTTTTTTTCAGATATTTCTACACACTGAGGGTCAGCAGCTGCAAGCCATCTCCTCTGGGGATCTGCAGCAGCAGGTACAAGCCTTCGCAGAGCCCTTAAGATGCACTGGCAGGTGACAAGGACCCCACCAGCCTGGTGCCACCCGGCACGGGGCAGCTCCACATCTCCGGGGCCAGGGCACTGTGTTCTGTCAGCCCAGTCCACCACATGAGTGACATGGTGAGGGCTTCCCAGTATGTATCCTCAAAACCTTTATTTCAAGTCTTCTGCTCCATTCTTTCTTCCCCTTCCCCAATAGAGAAAAGTAAGAGCTGCTCCCACTGCTGCTGTATTTCATTGCAGCACAGAACAACTCTTCTTCTTCCCCAAACAAAACAGTGGACACCATGTCCCTTGCAGGTATCTGTCAGCTTCCCAGAAGCCCTGACACGCCATTCATCTCCCAGGCCATCTAATGGTTTCCAGGAAAGGTAAAAAGCCAAGTAGATACCTATAGGTGCCTCACATGGAGGCTTTACGTAGGTAGCAGTAAACTGCAGCAGAGCATTTGCTTTGTGCAGCTTAACTTACTTTATTCCCAATCTGGGAAAATATGTTTGAAAGCCAGACAACATGGAAAATACCTTTTATACTAAAAGGAGATAAGTGAAAGGTATGGATAGTAGCTCTTAGTGGCTGTTCTGATTTGTTGCACAGTTTACCACCTTACAGTTACAAGTTTTCATACCTCTTCCAGTTAACTTAAAAATTAACTTGGAAGATTTAATTGTTGCTACTAGACATAATTTTTTTCTTCATTTTTTTAATATCTGAAAAAAAAAAAGAAAAGAAAATCTGTATTTGTCATTTAAAAGTGCATAGGAAATGCCGCATGAATTTAATGTTTTATTTCATATTACAAGTCTTCATTTCATTGTGATTTTAACAACTGCATGGGTTTTTTTTCCACCAAAACTACATTGAACCCATACTGCCAAACAGAAATTGAAAACTAGAAATTTCCAGTAATGTTATTACATTATAATATTTGTTTGGGCTGAAACTGTACTTTCAAAAAAAATTAATTTTCTAAAACCAATTTCAGATAAATACTAACTTGGCTGTTTCAAAATAAACAGTGCCTCAAATTTAATTTCTATTAGTGAGAAGCCTTTTTAATTTGTTGTGTCCCTGGCAGAAAAATATTCTCTCTCCCTCATCTTTCCAGCCACTACATGGCATTGTACAAAAGGAAGAGACATGCCCTCTGCTCCTCGGATTTTACAATCTGGTTATATGTGACATGCATGACAGAGAGAGATGCCACTGCATGAGTTAGAGGGAGAGATGTGAAGTGTTTGGAAGATCCAGAGAGAGATTTACATGTATAAATAGTTATTTTAAGAAAACATCTCATTCATTTGCACAACTGCGGCAGTTCTCTTTAAATTCAAACTTAAACTGCTCTGTCCTATGCTGAAATACGTATTAGAAGAATTTAAATCAGAACAAACATAACTGGTTAATCAGAGTTTAAGGAAAATCCACTGCTTCTTTACAAGACTCGCGTTGCTGATTGCCAGAGCCTCGGCACCGCTGCGGCGGGCGGGTTCCATACACACCTCCAGGAACAGCATGCACTGCACACGCACCCGGCAGCAAACACACTCTGGGAATGGCAAACTGGCATTCAGTGAGTGACCTGAAGACAATTCTTATCCCAAAGAACTCATAATTTGATGTCATGACAAACAGCAAGGGGGGCAGCAGGCAACGGTCCAAGTCAGGAGGTTGGCATAAATATTTTTTGGGCAAGGACCAGAGCAGCGTCAGGTGACTGATGGACGCTGTGGACCCACTGTCACTCTGAAATGTACAGGTGTAGCTGGTAAAAACGCATCAGAAACAACTGACAGGTTTCTAGTACGGCATGGGCACCACGACCAAAGATGTCCCAAAACGTAGCAGGATATTAGGAGCAAATGCTGATGTTGAATCCAGTTGGCAAACAGAGCCATGGACGGCATTTACCAGTTGCACCCAACTGGATTCACCAAAAATATTACCTTAAAATTTGTAAAACAGGCCTTTGTTCAAAGCCAGCCTCTACTCTCTGCTGCCTTTTCCTCTAGCAATGACAAAATCCGAAGGTCAGTGCAATGGCATTAATTGCAGACGCAGGCAAGTGATATATATGTAGGGAAGGAAATCTCTTAAGTTGCTTTGTTAAACACAAGACTCGGAACAGAGCTCCTCGTTTCAGACCTTGACCACCACGAGTCAGAGCGGGCCAGACCTGAGCTCAGGAGAACAATTACTTCCGCGGCGCTTTTATGCTACGCTCATCACATGTCTCTCTGCTCACAAAAGCATCTTCTTTTCACAACAACGTTGGAGCAAATTGCTATGCCTTTGTTGCCAGGCAAACTCTCCGCACTATTTTCTCCCTTGCCAGTCTCCCCAGTCCCCGGTCTGCGGGTGTGTTAGGATGTACTCTTAAATCAAGAGCGACTTCTCTCAAAGCCAATCCACACACAGCCCGGAGTTCACAGCACTCCGAACCGCTGTAGACGTTTGTTTCTTTGAGCCATGTTTCTGTTTGGATACACAAAGGAGGCTTCAAAGTTTCTCATGCAGCTATTCAATCCCCTCCGTGAGGAGAACATTCCTGTTAATTAATTACTTTGTCAATCCCTTCTCTTGCAGAAGGGCTGGCAAGGTTCAGATACTGATGCAGGACACTGGAGCCGTCTGATTTTTTTTTTTTCTTGTTTGAAAACTTCTTTCTTTTCTTTTACAGTGGAAATTAGATTTTTCACTAAGGCAATCTTTCAGTAGAAAGGTATCTACTTGCTGTAGAAGTTTTTACTTTTCATAAAAAGGCCCCAAACATTCAAATGTCAGAAGTCTGCTATTGAGAAAAAAAAAATAGAATCTCTGAGAAATAAAATATTTTAATTGGAAATTCTAATGAAAGCTTTTTTCTTTTGTAAAAAAAATGACAACACAAATTAAAACCATTTCCAAATTAATGAAGCAAACACCCAATACATAGAGTAGAAAAAAATACTTAACTACCTGACAAGAGAGTAAATAACAATATATTCACTTGCTGAGCTAGTTTAAAGCTGAAAAAAAGGGCTTTATACAATTTCCCTATAATCTAGCTTGATTTTATATATATGCTTCAAAAAGGCAGTTAATCCTGTTTTGAAGAAAAGAAAGCACTCAGGAGTGCACTTGAGATACTGTTGTGAGCTTCCATCACCTTCACAACTAGGAATGTGTCTTCTTTTAATATACTGTTATTATTTGACTGTTAAATTTGGTCAACATAAATATCCAGCTAAATATGCTTTCTCAGCTAGACTAAGGAGCTGGCTCTCACACAGGGATGCCTACACAGAGCAATCAAAGCATCTCTCAGTATTTTTGATAAGCTGAATACGTCAAGTTCTTTAAACTTCACAGCCCAAGGGTGGATTTCCAGCCATTGGGTCATTTCTGCTGGCCTCCTCTATCTCTTCTTTAGATTATTTCCACATATTCTTGAAATATGGACATTTCACACTATGACACCACTAAAGCTGCATGTAAGAATAAAATCCTCTCCTTTTATTTGCTTTATTTAGTTTCATTTGTTTTCTTTTTTGTTTGTTAAGTTAATTTATTATTGGTTTTATTTATACAGAACAGGTTTCTCCCCCATAGCACTGCACTACGAACGTAGTTGAGGTGACTGCTCCAAGACACAAGCAGGTATAACCCATAGCTATCATCTATATTCTTTGTTCCTGCAGGGTTTTCTTTATATCTGACTGGAATTCTGTTGGATCAAAATCCCTTAACCTGCAGATTCCTTTTGCTCCTATGTAGCAACTTTTCCTCCTTGTTATTCGCTGCTCCATCAAGTCCTGTGTCACCTTGCAGCCTTTACCAAAGGTATTTTGCATCATTGCTTGGATCACTGGTACAAATATCACAGAGCCAACGCAACTCAGAAAGAGGAAGCGTTTCATTGGCATCTCCTATTAAGAAAATACTGAGAGAGACACTGGTGAGCCAGTATTTAAACCATCTGACACATGTTTAAATATTTAATGAGGCAAAACATCAGCTGGACTAAGTCAAATGCCCTGGAGAAATCCAGGTATATTATAGTGTCCCGGTTACCTTTCTCAAGTAGATATGTAATCCTGTTGAAAAGACAGTATGTTTATTTGACAAGATTTATATTCCTTGAAACCCTGCTGGCTGTCATTAATTGCATTTTACCCTCTAATTCCTTGTTAATAGAGTTCTGGGTTAATCATTATGTTTTACTTGGAATCAAGATCAGACTAAGTGGTCCGTTGTTCCCTGAGTCATCCCTGTAACCTTTTTAAAATACAGGTTACAGGTTGATAATCCCTAAGGGACATTTATGATCCTTACAAGAATGATTTCATGTAGTAAAACATTAAAAGTGAAATCTTAGTCCTTCTGAAGTAGATGGTAAAACGCTGATTGGCTTCAGTAAATGAATGAAAGACTTCATTGAAAAGTGAAAACTGGAAAGCTAAAAAAAATAACTGAAAATATGAATGCTAAATTTAGCTTAAAACTAAAAAAGAACACTAAACAGCGAGTGTTATTTGCCACAAGATCTTTCCAGCTGTGAAATAAAATGTCAAAATTTTTGTGGAAAGCAGAAAAAATAGTTGAAAATCTAATTTCTTATAGAAAAATGCTTTACATGGGAAATTTTAAATCAGTAAAATTTATACTACTGTCTCTAACCACTGTGCAATTCCTGTTTGAATAGTCTTGCAGTTATCTAAGTGTACCCATACAGCAACAATAATCTGTAGAGACTAGGTTTGCAGCAGATGTGGGTCATTATTATCAAATTAATTGATTCCCCCTTTAACTTCTCAGCAGCATTTTGAGTTACCTACAGGTAATTTTCGAGGTAAGCAAATTATGTGATTGACACAGGAATGCTACCTGATCAGGCACTGAGGGAGAGGCAGTTCATCTGACTAAGAGGTGACTGGCTTCAAAATGATCTTAATTTTGTAGAAGTCCATAGTACAGTCTTGCTTTGTATGCTTAATGCTTACCTCTGTATTACCCAATACCCAAATGCAGAATGATAGCCTTGTTTCCCAAGAGTTTTTGGACACGAGCAGTGTTTGTAGTCAGGTAAAACTCAACCATAACAGCCACTACAGGCTCACTGCATCAGTAGAAGGTATTCTTGAGTATATATATATATATAAAAAGTGCTTATTTTTAACACCAGTCTGTGTACAAGAAATGGAAAAAAGTAGGAGGCTAAAGAGGTTGCTTAAGAGAAATGAAAATAGATTGAAGAATCATTTTAGACATATTACACACTTGAGCGTGTGGCTTTCTTAATGTTGTGCTGTATGTTCTCAAACTGCTGGAGCAGCAAACTGGAGGAAGTTACATGCCACCTACAGAAATTTGCTTATATATATATACATATATCCACGCACACATATATATACACACATGCACATACGGTTTTGGTTGAGGATCTTTGTTCAATATCACCAGGATCACCTTCACAAAATCTCTGCAGAAAAACATCTGCACTTGCTATTCCAGATACAGTCAGACACTTGAGAGAACATCAATTCTCCCGAAGAGATGTATTGTTTTAACATTTATTTCTTCACCTTCTCAAAATGCCTGCTCATCTGAATTTACAATATATTACCAGCCGCGCTGTATTTCGTGTGTGCGCGCGGTTCTCCTTCACTACACCAGAGCAGATTAGTGCTCATTCGCCTCTTTTCCTTGCTTCTCTTCAGATCGTTACACATGACAAAACAACTGTCCTAATTACAGCAAGCGTTCCCAGCTCTGTCACCGTGACAATTACTGCAATGAGGGCTCAATATCTGCTGCAGACAGTAAAGTATTACTGCGGTTGTGTTTGATAGTGCTCAATTGTCCCCTTGAGAATTCTTCAAATCGGGTTTTTCCGTGGGGGTAAGGACTCCCCCCTTTATCTGTCCACTGTGCGTTTGCTAACAGCGTTCAAAAGTTTAAGGCAAGGGGACAACCGAGGATGCACTGCGGAAAACATAGAAGTTTGTGTTTTTAAAGGAGAGGACCATTTACATATACGAGGTGGGTTTTTTCCCTGCTCAGCCTGGGCAGAACAGCCTTGTTGCCAGTGAAAGAGAAAACGGATATTGGCCAGAGCGGTTGTAAACTGACCCCCTTTCTGAATCTGCCATAGCCTCCACAACACCAGGAGACATATTTTGGGATAGTTCCATCCTTCCTCTACTTTGTATTTGCAGGCTGATAAGCTGATACTGCTCCAGATGAGGCAAAAGACCCAGATCCAATAATACAACATCCCTTCTGAAATCCCATCCCTGCCGCCCACGTGTTAGCGGATTTTCGGGAAGCCTCATAGCCAGCAGTGTGCCTGCAGCAGCGACTCTGTTGTTCCTTCAGGATTTCTTGTTTGTTTGTCCACGTGAGCTGATACTTTCAGACTCTCCAATCAATCTTAAGGGATAGCCCCACTTGTGACAATCCACTCTCTGCTTACATTGAGCACCTCTAACCCCACTTGCCTCCCTTGTCAGCCTCTGCCATCTCGGCTAATCAGACAGGGATTTTAGCTGTTTCCAAAGGCAATATCTTGACCTACACCACATTCCCCTTATCCTGAGTGATGAAGGGGATGTTCTCTGCGTTTACAGTTCATTACGCTCCTGTAGTTGATTCATTCAGATGTTCTCCTTGTAAAACCCATAAACAATGCAGAACCAGGACCTGCGTAGCCATCTCATTTGACCAGAAATGGGAACACAAAGTCCTAATACTGAATATTGATCACAGAAAAATGAATGCTGCCACAGTTAACTTGGCATGAACTGACTGGCATACTTACAGTCTGGATTTCTAATTTTCCTTGGTCAGGAATAAAGCAATATCTTATTTATCAGATAACATCTTTATTATAAGCATCTTGCACAGCCTTTCCACTTCAGCCCACATGGGTTTCTTCTGCTCTTGGCATGGATCAATGAAGTCAATATTTCTGACTGCAAAGCTTGCTATGACTTACACATATTTAAAAGGATAAATCCCAATCAACAACTCCTCTGCTTGAACATAACCATTATAATCCTTATCTTTGATCCTTTGGGCTACAGTAAGGAGGGTAAGGAAGGAGTACATCTTTCCAGCTCTCAGGAAATGGTTATGATGACAGCAGAAGCTAAACAACGTCGCCTGCATTTGCTGGCTGGAATTTCTCCAGCAAAACCAATAAGCGGTGCTACAGTTTCACAAGAACAAACTGGCCAGTGAGCCCTCTAAACTGGTATTAACTACACTGTTCATACCCCTATGTACCGAAATGTCAAAACGCCTTGCAGTCCAGCTCTTGAACCTCTACTGCACTGAAAACCGATAGTAGAATATTTGTTTCACATATGGGGAAATTGAGATGTATTAGAATAATATCTTCATGATAATATTATCATCAAAGAGAGGGGAAAAAAGCCAGCACCACAGCCATGGCTTTTCCATTTAGCACAGCTATACTTTTTACCAGATGAGATTAAGTTACATAAGTCAAGCTGGGGAGTTGCCTAAGTTACGCTTAGGGAGTTGAATTTAATCACTATAAGGTTTGTTTTAGTCTTGTGAATTTAGTGTGCTACAACCATTCTTTCTTCAGCATATGGAGGCCAAATAAGTTCAAAGAAGGCACACTTCAACAGGACTACTTTTGAGGGTTAAGCTGTTGGCCAACCCTACATTTTACAGCTACACCAGCAAAGCCCACTCATACAGATGCAGCTTGTCCTGCCAAAATAGTGTTTTTAGCAGTTAAGTTTTTACTAGCTCCCTCAATGAAATACGCTGTATCAGCAAAATCACTTTCTAGTACAGCTGAACCTATGCTGAAGGTTGTGCCAATATACAAGTGCTATTAAAAAAGAAAAAAAAAAAAAAAAAAAGAATGACACCCCTAACCAAAATTACTATGCTGGCAAAAGGTTTTACTGGAGATCTGACTTTAAAGGTTCCTTTGGAAAAATTTTAACAGAAGAAAAGTCAAATAGGGAAAAGAGGAAGGGGAAGAGGGTGGAAGGGCAGGCAGAAGAGTGAAAAAAGGATTCCTTTTCACCCAATAGTCAAAGTGTTCCCTCTGAAGTTCTTGCTTTGCTCTAGAAACAGCTAAACAACTTCAAAAGACGTGTTTGTTTTATTGAGAGATCTAATAGAGCTTTTGATATAGTGCCATATGTCCCAATTCTGCTCTCACTTACAGTCAGGAGTGAATTGTCTGAGTCCAGAGGAGCTCCTTCATGGGCAAACAACATAAGAAAAGGATCAGACCTTAGTCCTCAGTTTTAAGCTCCGATTAAAGATGTGCTAAGTTTCCTATTTGCCCAAGGGTCTAGCAGGCAGAGCCCAGGACAGGGGCTCACCTGGTTTTGGTTTGCAGAATGCAGAGTCAACAGACAAGCACTTCACTTCGATCCCTTTGTTCAACTAAGGAAAGTCTAGCAAAAAGCTTGAAAGGAACAAAAGTACAGTAACTGCAGTTGTAATTAGTTCTGTTCTTTTTCATTTTTCTTTTAAGTGTCTCAATTTTGTATACGGTTTACACATTTTTATTTGAGGAAACTTTCTCTTCTGAAGAGAGCTTACAAAATGGCCTGTGATAGAGTTATTTCACACATATTACACAGGCACTTTCTATACTATGCAAGTATCAGCATCTTAACATTGCGGCATCTCTTCGCTATTTGCATTTATAGCAGACTTTGGAAGATTGAGTTATAAAAAAAGAGGCTATCTTTGACTCATGCTTGGTCTAAACTGCTCAACAAGGTAACAGTTTTCAAAACTGCAACCATAAACCAGATACTCCTTTAGAAAAAGAAACACCAGAGAGAAATAAAATCCTACGGACATTTTGTGCAGAGATTATTTTTTAATGTGCATACGGAAAGTATCCAGCAAAATGGACCTTTCTGTTACCTTTGGCCACTACTGTAATACCAACTCTTACAATAATACATCACTCTTTATATACAGTCAGAAAACTTCAAACCTGCAAGGAGTGAGTGAAAGCACTCCATGGTGAATAAGGTCTTGTCAGTGAAAAGCACTTTTAACCTAATCTCTCTTCTTATCCCCAGTAACGAATTCCACTGCTGAAGCTATAGAGAGCAGTCTTATACAGGCAGTAAAAGAAGGAGAAATTCTAGTTGATTTTCAACTCTACTGCTTGTGCCTTTCTCTTTGCATTCACTAGAAAACGGCAGATCGCAGATCTGATCAAACAGACTTTGTCGCCAGCCGCATTTTGCCTTAATAGGATGTTATGGTCTCAGAAACATTCCTTATGACATAGAAAAATCTTTCCTCTTTTGTTTAAATACCAAAACGACTGCTGACCATAATGATGTCACCTGATAACACTCACATGCTGCACAGACCAAGACCATTTGTAACGCAGTTCGGTCAGATTTTTCTCAGAAATTAATTTATTTCGAAGGTGGGCTGAATTAAATATGAACTTTTACATGTGTTTCAGGGTCTAAAGACAAAGAGAAAGGGAGGGAAAGGAGAAGAATAAAGCTAGCAACATTGCCTTGGCAAAGCATACTATATGCAGTGGGCTTTACTGTTCCCCTTGTGAACATGCACGGCTCGCGCCATGGTCACGCAGGAAGGTGGGCACCAGCAGCATTTGGGGGGCGTGGGGGAAGAGAGAAAAGTTTTGACATCTACATTTTTTTTAGATCTAAATCTAAGGAAGGTAAGGATTTCACAAAGTAAATCAGACTGTGCTTCATCTTAAGGAAATGAACATTTTCAATAAACTTGCTAGAGCCTAGCCACATGTTGAACGTCAGGCTGGGCCCTGGTTTTCTACAGCTACTCAATAAAGAAACGCTTTTATGGAGAAGTGTTGCAGATAATACTTCCTTCTGGCAATGCAAGCACCAATGTCTCCATCCCACACGTGGCGCGTGCCTTTGTGCGTGTTTGCAGATGGACCTCTCCCTGATTTATATTTATTTGCCTTAATAGCGTGGGCAGAAAGTGAATCCAGATATTTTGGCTCCTTTAGCTCTGCTTTGCAACTCTTTTATCTCACTTATGAACCTTCCTCACAAGGAACTGCGATAGCACAGCTACATGACCTAACTGTTACTGAGGTTTTGAGTGCAATTAGGTAAAAAAGAGAAACTCTGAAATGAAGGAAGAAATCTGAACCTCACAAAAGGACTTCATTCTGCCTGTGACTTGCATTGCACCTCAATAATCAAAGGGTGTCACTTCAGAGAGGCTCCAACACTGCATCCAAGCAATGTCAGCGGTAACAAACTATTAACGGAGAACAATGGCTTGATCCAAAACTTATTAAAACAGACATAATGAATAATATATGGAAATTGAAAAGTAAAAGTGAAATAGTGGATGTAGACATAATAAAAAAGCCTTTGAAAATGCCCTAAAGTAAAATACATATTTTCAAAACTGCAAGTTTTATCCATTTTTTTTTTTCCTGAAAGTCACATCCCTCTGTGACCTCAGGGTACAACAAATATATTAAATATATTAGACATAGATAATTTCTAAGTGTTTTTGGCCTTTGCTAGGAAAACACCAATTTTTGCCATTTGCAAGTACTTTTTCTGGCCACACACACAAACCTCCCGCCCCACCTCAAAATGTACTCTGGACTTCTTTCCCTGCACTGAAATGACACAAGCTTTTAAAAAAACCCAAGCAATTGCAAGCTACACTGGTATTAGGTGGCATGATTTTTGCAAATCAGCAAGACCAGGACTGTGTACTCCCCTGTTACCTTAGACACACAGAAGAAGACGTAGGTCTGACCCAATGGGATGCCAGCCAGAACTTATCCAAAACCCTTGAAATTCAGGAGTGCGGTGCCAAGCTAATAAACCCTGCTTTCCATCAGATGTATTACATAGGGCTCAGCAGCACGCCAACACAGCCACCTGGCTTTTTTTTTGGCTTGGAGCTTGAACCGAGAAAGCCTGCCCAAAATACCACACAGAAATATCCAAAGAGAAACCATATTGCCTTTCGCAGTTAACTCCTGCCATGCTCTGAACTTTTATTAGCAAAGAGATGAATAGTCTGGGCAGAACGGCCGAGATCCTGAAAACCACCTAGGTTGAAATGAATACAAGCAAAGTTCTTAAGTACTTTCAAAGTCCTGAAAACAAGTCATGCTCATTGGCGTCAGAGAAGGACACTGCTCACTGCACCTCCTACATACCCTGTTTCATCAAATAACTATGGACATCCTCTTACTCATCAGGTATCTGAAGAGCTCCTTCTTGTTTCAGTTGTATGGCTCCTTGCAGCACCAGTAGTGCTGTTCCTGCTGCCTTGGCTATGACAGAGGCTGTTGCATTGATCTAGCCACTCCAACCCCAAGTCTCACCTCAGAAACGCTGTTTTGGTGTAACTTATCTGTGTGACCAGCATCAGTACAAATCACCTCTGGAACCTTCTGCTTTCAGTGTAGCACATCAGCATAATAACACTACGCCAAAAAAATCCAACCTAAGGCAAAACCTCTGTGGCTTTTCAGAAGAAGTGAGTCAATCAACTTCTTTAAAACTACCAACAATCATGCACTCAGAAGCAACCCTATAGTAACAGACCGACTGGCTAGATCTTAAAATCACCACTACAAAAATAGGCTCAAAAATCCCATCTAAGAAAGAAAACAAAGCTGAACCTGCTGCAAAAGGCCAGCTGGAGAAGAACACGGCAGTCAGAGCTCACAGCAAGGCTTACTAGAGCTCCCCATGAAGGCACAAACTCTGCTCTCCCTGTGTGAAGCAGATGCAGGACATCAGCCCTAAGAACTTGCCCATGATAAATAAATTCCCAAGCACGCCCAGAACCTGTAACAGCTGTGCAGCAAAACCCAGCGTTTTTTGCAAAGTGCTGTGCAAGTGTAGTAGTGAAAGGCAGAGAAATTCCTAATGGGAGAGGTTCCTGCTGTAAATGCCTCTTAGGAACAGGGTGGAAAACAAAACCTTCAAATGGCTAATAAATAAATAAACTAACAAACTATAACCACTTGAAACTGTCTTTTTAAAGCTTTCAAAATAGTGCTGATGAGCTTTAAATGAAAGAAAACAGCATACTTGCAAGAAAAAATACAGTTTAAAAAAAATGTTTGTCTAATAGAGAACCTGCTTCTCTAATTAAGCAATTAAGGCTCAGCAAGGCAGACGTTATCATCACATAAAGGTCATTTTAAATGAAGAGGGGATGAAAAACACTGTTATTGGAGAGTGTTATGAATGATCCTCTTATGACTGGTGGCTGCTGGTTTGAAATGAGCTGAGAATTACTAGATAGCATGTTTGGATTTTCTTCTGCTTAAAGTCAGACCTGGGAACATTGGGGTCTGCTCCCTGCGCCAGCACAGCTCTCGCTGGAGTCTGCAACACCGATTCCCCGATTCTCCTCCCGTGTGAATCATAATGAGCTTACACTGAGCTAAATCCAGGGAAGCTGTTCTGGATTTACACCCGCAGAAATGACAAGGGAATGAATGCAGCTCCGTGAGTGCTGGAAAACACCTGCCAGTGCGACAGGGCTTGTCCTCTGCTCTAGACCCGCCCTCGCTTTCCCCAGTGCTGTACTGCCGTGGGCTGTTCCATGCTGGTCTGGGATTGCTGGTCAGCACTGCCCTGCTGTTCAATGCCTGGGGATGGCCAGGTGGCTGAGCTCCCTTCAGCACAACACTGGCCCCATCCACTCTCAGCACCAGCTGAGGCTGGACAAACTCAACACAGCAGTGTGCCCACAACCTGGCTCTGTGTGGTGCCAGCAATGTGGCACGGGGGGCTTGCCTGGCTTTGCCATTTCACATAGCTTCAGCAAGGCCAAGACCTCCCCAGCTACAGGCATGTATGCAACAGGTCGATGGATCCCCTGGAGCTGTGGGCACAGGTTCAGCACACCTGCTCTTAACCCCCTCGCTCCCTGTTGGACTGTCTCTAGCTCAGAGGTTTCCTCTCTTTATTTCAGGTGGGAAAAGGGCTGGGCATAATCTCGATCACTGCTGGGAGAGCCTCAAGCTGACCCGACGTCGCCTGGTTTCTGCCTCCTTAGAGCAGAATGCAGCAAGATGAGCAGGTCAGCCATCCGACTTGCAGCTACATCAAAACTGAGCTTTAACTCCAAGATGCAGCATAAACATTATTATTCTATAGGTACGTCAAATGGAAAAGGAACCACAGGCAGAGGCCAGGGCATCTGAGCAGGTTTAAATAGATCTGATGTGATAATTAATGCCCATTGAGGAATTTGGGGGGAAGAAGAGGGACAAAACATAAAAACAGTTTCCACCTTTATTTTAAGTTCTTTTGACAGATGGGAATATTTTCTGTTATGCTACTTGTGGTTTGGGTAATGAGATTAGGCCTTGCATAGCAGGAAGCAGAATTAACTTTGTTTACTTAAAGTGACACCGTCAGCTTGGAAAATCACATTTCCATCTGAAATGCAGCGCCTACTATCATTACAAATAACCCTTGAGATCATGATAACTAAAGCAGATTAGAGGCGAAAAAGCCCATGTTTCTCCCTCTCTCTCTTTTTTTTTAAAATAGATATACTTAGTTCACACTGTGCAGTTGAGAGCGTTCCCTGTAGCCAGATTCCCCGCTCGGCATCTCCCTGCGACCGCGCTGCACCGTGCCCCTGCGCCCGAAAGGCAGGAGAAGCAGGCAGGGAGCAGCAGGCTGGGGAGGAGAGGAGAGAGGGGGTGAAAGCCCAGCTGGCTCTGCCTGATCTCAGGCATCCTGAAAAAATACCTCCCTAAAGGCAAATGGTGTGGCAGAAAAAAAAAAAAAAAAAGCTAGCAGCATTTTAAAATGCATTTAACATCGGGTATGTACAGGACTGGGTACTCTTAAAAAAATTAAGACTTGAATTTTTAGAAGCTGACTGATTAAAAAAGTCCCTTAGCATTGGCCCTTAAGCGTACTTCCGCTGAAGTGGCTATAAAAAGGCTGGGTGTTCTCAGTCGCTGCAGCACACACAGGCAACAGGATGAATCTTTAGGAAGGGAAGAAAAGGAGGAGAGGGAAAGGCTTTACAGTAGAACATTTCCTAAATTACCAGTTTATGCCCTGGAACGCTCATGTGTTAAATGACCAAGTGTGCATATACACGAGGGTAAACCTGAACGGGGAAAAGGCGTTCTGCATCCTCTCTGCTGTACCTGCAAAAAATCGTCACAATTATAATGGCAATAAAGGTTTGCATGGAAGAGTGCTTGCGATGAAGCCTTGCAGGACACTTCCCTCCTCCCTTGCCAGCCAAAGCCAAGCACGGTGACTTGTCCACGTGGTTTTTTATGTACTTGTGACCCTTGCTAATGTTTACAAATCGAGGAAACGCCTGATATCTGGCACAGTCATTACTTCTTCATGTCAAGAAGAGTGACAGGTAACGAGTAAAATCTGGACCCAGCACAGAAATGGATCCAAAATACATAAATAACCAATTAAGAGAAAAGATTAATAAAAATATTGTAACAGATCCCAATCTGCTGTTGAGTACCAATTGCCAGTACTAATCTCTATGGTAACTGAACTCTCTTTGGCCTTTCTCTGTATTCAACTAGTGTTTTATGGGTTTTTTTTTCCCTTCCCCTATTTTCATGGAAAGTTTTCAAAACTGGTTTAAATATTATGATATTTTCTTCTTCAAGTGCTAACTGGGAAAAGTATTCACTTTGGCTGTGTCAGCCTCTGAAGCAGATTTTCCCTTCCTTAGACGACTGCCTTAGAGGTGACTCTTGTGAGGGCACTTACTAGAAGTTCTGTTCAAATACAAAATAGGTGAGGGAGGTTTTCAAAATCGAAGAGGTTAAAATATTGCCCAGCAACTAGATAAACTATTAAGAAGAAGGAAAAAAATATCCTAAGTAAAGATGTTTCTTTCAGAAACCGCTTATGTACCTCTTTAAATTTTTTATTGCTATTACCTGGCTGCAGATGTCTCTTCTTGACAGCTGCTCTCCTGAAATCTCAGCCACTTGTTCTGGGCTACGGTTTCACACGTGGGTGTTCCCCTTTCCCAGCCTGCTCTTGCACATGCTTTGGCTGCTGGATCCAAAAGAAGGTCCTACCTTTGGAAACAGCATTGTGCAGTAAATATTTGTTGTGTTACATCAACACACAGAAAGGAGAACATGCAGAATCATGTGAAAGCTATCTTCCTATGCACGTGTAACACCTAGGATGTTTTACTAAACTTTTCATCACTATAATACAAGTAATTAGATAACATAACCTTTACAGTATAAGCATCGTACCTTTAGACTTTTCCTTCTGGCTTTTTTTTTTCCTGTAACTCTGTTTTGGCAAAAGATCCCAAAGGAGAACAGTTGGCATTGGATGAGCTCCATGAGTGAAGAGATGCTCTTCTCCCCTAACAGCCTTGCTCCACGACAAGGTATGAGAGTCTGCTGGCTGTCCCCCAGCTGATGGATATACCCATCTATCTCAAGTCTAGAGGAGACCCATCTGCCAAACCACTTGTTGGTTTATAATTAGTGCCACCCCAGGGAATTCATGCACAGAATTGCCCTCACTCAGCTGTGAAGAAGGGCATGGGGGCTAGATAACTAAGTTTTAGGAAACTGCACGTTTTGAGCAGAGAGTTGATTTTCAGGCTTAGGAAAAGTTGGATCCCTCAGAAGGGAACCTATAAAATGCAGCAAGCTCTGAGGTGGTTTGCTTATGGCCAGACCTGGAAAACAGAAAGATGCGGAGAGCAGGTTGATCCCGTACTGTAGGGTATATCTCTCTGGAGCGCTGGGAATCTACTCAGTTATAATTGAAATACAGCTATGTGGTTATTTCTACTCCATTAAAACAGTTATTCCTTTCAGGGTTCACAGTTGAGGAGATTTCTAAGAAGGTGGATCCGTAGACTTTCTTTAAAAATCCTATTAGAACTTACTTTTCTAAAACTCTTCTGCTTTGACTTACGGATCACTATGGGCTTAGAGAACTCAGCCAGGGTGTAGGGGACTCAAACCTACATTTTCCAACCTCTATTTCTTCTTTGGAAGCTTCAGAAAAGTGAATTTCAAAGAAATGGGCATGGGCATTATTCTGCTGCCTAGTGAAGATTGTTTACCTGGGGGAGGTAGACCCTGAGGTTTTACTCCCAAGGACTCTGAATGCATTTTGCCTCACAGCTTTAGTTCAAACAGAACAGTCCTTGGAGCACAGACTGGCATTTACCCTTTCCAGTCAAGTGTTGTAACCACTAGGCAAAAAAGTTATGCTTCTATTTCTGTTCCCTCTCCCTAGCCCAATAAATCTTGAATTCCTTTTTTGAAAAACTTCAGAAAGGGTAATGTGAGAAGTGCTCCCTCTTTGCCTTTATAGCTCAGGTCTCTTTCAAGAGACAGAAAACAACATTTAGGTGTTGAAGGATCATGTAAAATCCCTATTGACAGTTCACGTTTGGAGATGCTATATAAATTAGACTCACATTCTGTAATTCCTTTATACAACAGCCCAAACCAAGACCTTGGATCTCAAATTGTGGAGTGTTTTGAAAATGCGGAGCTGGATTCAGATCCAGATCTGAATTTCCTAGTGGTTGTCTGTCTTCCATCTGCTTGTGTTTGGGTGTCTCATAGGATATAAGCAGCAGTTCTGTAGTGTCACACATGAATAAAGTGGATAATTATAAAATTAAAAGATATAACATGCATCTAGGGGAGATAAGACTACAATTAAAGAGTATAAACAAAACTGAATTTGATGCACAGACTGATATATTTATTCATTAAATATAATAACATAAACAAGACTATTAACTGTCATATTTTAATGATACCATACCCTGCAAAACATACTCGGGAAAAAGTCCGATTGACTTCAATAGCAATGCCACATAAATTTAAATCACGACTGTAGTAAAATGATATGTCATCATTCTTATTCATCATTATTTGTGGTATATGCCCCAAATGTTAAACAAAATACCTGTAACTTGCTGAACTGAGTCTGAGCTGAAATGTTTTATCTGCCAATCTAAAGAAACCCAGCAGGGAATGCAGAGATCTGTTCCACAGATAACTGAAATACAATATTCGCAAGAGGGGCAAATGGCCTGGGCAAGGCTGCTGTCTCTCCCATCTCTCTCTAAAAAACCCTGGACATATTTTTGCTCAGGAGATGGCAAAATTTGGGCAAATGCCACTTCACATCAGCAGTGTTAAGATCAGATTCTGACCTTTTTTAAAGATTGTTAACAGTCAGCAACAGTGGAAGCCTTGCAGCAAAAATTTCTATCTGGAAAAGCATGCATTAACTAGCTTGGGGTAAGTAAAAAGCCAGTCTGGAAAGGAAAAAGGGTTTCAAGAATTCTCCCTTGTTGTACACAGCGTCTGTGCCAAGAAGATGTAAAACAGGACCATTTTGAGTCATAACAATTTATCTACCCTTTGCACAGCCTCTCTGCTCATACAGGGTACCAGGCAGGGGAGAGGCAGCTCCTGTAAGATCTTTTGTGTGAACAGCACAAACAGAGGTCATCTTAAAAGGGGACTCACCCCAAATTTGTGAACTGCACTGAACTGTGAAGTATTATGTCAAATGTTTCATTGTAAAATTCCTCATTAAATTCGTTGGCGTTCACCACACGCTCAGCATAACTTGAAGTGCTGAGAAAACGAACGCGTACTGTGCCATGACAAAGGCCAATGGTTGCCTCTTTACTGAGCTTGATACATATGGTGAAAACATATTGACTAATTACTTGCCATTTTCCAAAACTGAAAACACTCCAAAGTCAGGCCCAAGATAATAGAACAAGATACAGTATGAAGAATAAAGACTGGGAGAATAGAGAGGAAGAATAGCGTAACTCTGTTACTGCTAATCCCTCATTCAACATTTGCTTTCATCTATGAATACTGAGGAATAACACAGCATCGCATCATTTCAAAATGCCTCATGAAAATTGGAAAATTAAAATCCAGACGCAGACTTCTCCCAGATAATAGCATCATATGGCCAATAATTTGGGTCGGGGCTCAGTTTTCTACAGCTTTGCCCAGTGCCCCAAAAGAGAGGGAGCTGGGCCCTGGGGGTGAAGCACTTTGGGGGAGATTTATTAAAGAGATCAAAGTCAATGGGGAAAGTGAGACACCGAGACACAGTTCTCGCTGTAGTTTTCCAAATGCCAACTCTGATGCAAACAGCCCCTTACTGGAGCCCAGCCTGAGCTGGAGTCCCTGGTACACAGCCTTCCCAGTGAGCCTTTTAATGCCATCTGATTTCCAGCACCTCTCCTCCAAGTCATGACAAATTGGTCCACTCATCTGATTAGGAATCTTCCCTAAGTAGTGGGATGAATGTTTGACAAGTTAATTTCAAGGTAGCTCATGGAGTAGAAGCAATGTAAAGCTACACAACTGTAAAAAAAACCCCACAACGTTGCTGGATAAATTCTGCCAGTAATGGATGTATAACAGAAAATATACTTAAAATTCAAGCTCTTTGTATCAGAAGACAAGCTGTTTGGTTTAGAGGCAGAAAACATGCAGATTTGCTGAAGCCAGGGCTAACAGGAATACGATTACTGCTATTAGAGTTTTATGACTATAAAACTTGTGCTGATGTATCCACAATTTCAAAATAATAGGAAATGCAATGGATGACTTTAAAAAAAATCAAGGCAATTTAAAAAAATCAATAATTATTATCTTTTATTTTTCCTTTAAATAATCCAGATAATAGAAATCAGAGATCTGAATAGGATGCCTAAAGTTAATGGCATTATTAGACTGAGAAAAAAGAAAGAGTGATCAAAAGTTTGTCCCATTTACCAAAAAGTTCATAGTTTGTAGAAGCTCACTATTTGACTAGTTATAATTTTTTTTTAAACTCAAGATAAATCCCAAACCACGTTTGAAGGTTAGATGTAGTCACAAGCAGAGACTAAGAGTAATTTATAAACATTTCTATTATACGATAAAAAGTTGCTATTTTAGAAACACATAAATAATATGATGCCTTTCATAAATGTTTTAGAAGAAGTTTTATTTTTCCAGTTCATAAACTAAAAATAAAACACTTTAAGTGATTGACTTTCCTTTAAGGCAACTCTTGAGCCTGATTTGATAGCACTACTGGTAAAGTCCTAGTAAAACTCCTGGAAGAATTCCCGGTGTTTTGAACAGGACCAGACATTATCCATATTGCTTTTCATTACTATTACTGTTTTACTGTAAAAACACAATTTTGCCCCTGTTGCATAAATATGAAAGGGTTTAAAAGAACGGCTTTTCTCCAAGGAGTGGGAAGAAGCTTGCTTCACTTACTTTTTAAAAAGAGTTTGAAAACTTAAAGTCCCGTAACTGTGAAAGATGCTTTTCCTGCTCCAGTGGAGCTCCACCTCAACTTTTTCCAAAAGCTGAGGTAAACAAGTCAATTCTACATAGAAGCAATAAACAAAAATACTCTATTTTTGTTCAAATCATTCCCGGGGCAATGGAGCCTTCCCTGGGTAGCCGATAAGCTGAGCCCTCACCTCCTGGGCGCTGCTGGGGCAGAGCCTGTGAGACAGGAAGGCATTTGCTCTATCGTGGGGTGACAATCAGGCTCTTTTAATGGCTTTATGCCTTCAGTCACTTTTTTTTTCTTTTTTTTTTATTTCCCTGAAAGCTTACCAGCAGCAGGTACCGTGCGTGGAGCCCTGACTACGCCGCGTCCCGCAGGAGGGGATAATGGAGTTGGGCAAAGGTGTGGGAAGTTCCTTCAAAAACTCAGTTCTCTGCTTTTTGTTTAATCTCTAGGTACAGCCATTGCTGGCTCATATGCAAAACTGTTAAATGAAACCAGCTCAAGGACTGCTTGCCATGTCTGAGTGCGGCACCACACAATGGGCTGGGAATGCCTGAGATCGTTTCCTTTCCTGCCTTTCATATCGCTGAACTGAAACCATCGCTCGTGTCAAAAGCAGGGACTGCAGATGAAAGGCCAGTGCATTAAGACAGAACATAATTGTCAGTCTCTGAGTTTCTGACATTAATCGTTTTACTTAAAGAAGGCAGTGGAATGTTTTTTGTGCTCCCCCCACCTCGACTGACAACACACAGGAGATAGTCTGGATAAAAATTAAAAAAAAAAAAAAGACTCAAAATTTTTGCTAATTAAAAGTAATGTGTTTTCCCATTTTTTGGCAATTTGATAACACAAAACACTTACTTGGGGACCACAGGGGGAAACAAACTGAGACGGATAAAAAATGTTTTGTGTTCATCCAAGCAAGACTATGTTAATGCACATTATCCCATTAATGCACATCAACATCGGGAATAAGCGCGCCAATGCAAGCAAGAAGCATACACTTATCATCATTTGATAACATGTTTAATGACAGATTGACGGTTGATTTGCAAATGTGAACTGGCATCAATGTTGCTAACTTCAGCTTCTGCCGCCTCCTCTGCTATGCCAGCATATTTATGTGCATAATTTGATTTCGCAGCCACACTGTTAGTACATTTTTAATATTAACTATGCAAGAACAGACAGCCGAACTTAAGTTGCACTGATGGTTTGAGTTCATTAGATTGAAAAAGATGGGCAATGATGACAAAGATGGAGATGGCAGCGCAACATCAAAGAGGCAACACTTAACAAACACACTCCATTTTGAACAAACCGAACTAACACATTTCATGTTGTCGGCTGCAGCAGAGCCCTTATGTACAACAGTAAGAAAAAAAATATGCTTCTGCCCTGGGCATACTGACAGCAGCTCTGCAAGAAGCTTAGCAGGCTCCTGGACACACAGTTGTAAGATATTTCACTCATCTAGTGCAGGTAAAGGGCTTGATTCTGGTCTGATGTCCGAGTGACAGCAACATAATTCAGCAGACTTGCAGGGGAGTTACTCCTGATTTACACCGGTCCAAGGGAGACTGTCTGCCTGCTCCCGCTCTCCTTCCCTAGTTCGCTTTGCACAGCTGTGATTCTTTATGACGAATAATAAAAAGATTTTGCTGAGAGCTCAGCTCTCGCATGCATGATGCACGGAGCAGAACTGCAAGTTCCGAAGCCCCGGGGCCTCATACCGCAAGGTGTGGGATGTCCTTCCCACGTCCCTGGAGCCAGGAGCCCAGCTCCGTGCAGGACCGCACTCCTGGTGACTTCTTCTTTGGTGATTCTGGGCAATTCAATCCTGCTCTGAAGAGAACGTGTACCAATGAGCTGGGAGGAGAATATTTCATCCTCTGCTCACATTAGTGTCTGGGCATATACTGCATCTAGTATTAATTTGCTTGTTGTGCTGCAGTATATAATAAATTTGAGGCAGTAGCTTTACGGTGCAAGTTGTAATTCTAAATTTTATGATACAAACTGACCATCTGCAGGAATCTGACCATATAACCTAAGCCATTCTGTGTAGAGTATAACGTTAGTACCTCTGAATCACAATCGACCTGTGATTTAGACACACAATTGGATAGACCAGGTCCTCAACAATTCTCAGCTGTCTGAAGTACTGCTGAACCGCCTCATAAATACATAGCACATAGGCTATTCTGCAAAGCTTTTAAGAATGTTCTTAAGTTTGCCTCTAATCAGCAAAGCACCTATTACAACTATTGTTACTGAGAGACCAGTCCTGGCCCAGAAACCCATCATGCTTGGCACTGCACAAACAGAACAAAACCCGACCGCTCAGGGCCCGCTGCTGCTGAGCCTGCCGCACCGGGATGGGGTGCTGGAGTGAGGCTGGGGTTTGTTAGGAAGCTGCAAGGGATGTAAAGTATTGACTCTTGGATTTAGTCCTGGAAACACCGCACCCACTTGCCAGACTGGGACACTGAGTAAAGGAGCAGAAAAGGGATTTGCATCCAGCAGCAGGTCACCTTCACAGATATTGCTGGTACCCTTGTCAGCTCCTGAGCAAATGCCTCCTGCCAGGACACTGACCTGGCCTAGCTGTAAAAACTGCTGTCTTTATTGTCTGTTGCAAAAGAAACAAAAAGCTTTAATTTCAGTAAAATCTCTTTGTGGAGGTCTGCGCTCTTTTTAAGATGAGACCTGCAGTGCAGGGAGAACTCATCCTAATCCCTGGCTGCATTCGGTTCAGGTGGTTTGTTAAGCAACTCCAGTGGCTGGTGCTGCACAAACGAAGGTGTATGACCTCCAAAACGAGGAAGATCTGAACAGACAGGCAGCAACAAACATCCTGGGAGACCCCTGGCATCTTAGGCTGAAATGTGTGTGGCTTTTTTAAAATTTAAGCTGTCACTGCAATAGGGTCCAAAACCAACAGCAGACACAAGACTGCACTGTGCAAGGTGCTGCACACAGCTCAGGATGATCTCCCTCTCAGATCAAATAATTTCCAGTGACACAGGGCAACATGTAGATCTTGCGTGCCCCGATGAGGACACAAGAGATCTTGGAAGCTTTCTCAAAAGTGAGGGAACTAAGAAAAAAAAAGGAGGGGGAAGAAATGCCAGCAGAGACAAATGCAAGAAGAAGATGATGCTTAGTGAGAACTTTAAGCTTATTTTGTTGTCTTTTACAATAACACTGTGTTATCAGCCAGCCGTTCAGAAAGGCAGCGGCGTTCCCTGGCCGGTGAGCCGAGCAGCAGAAAGGGAGCTGGGCAATCTGCACCCAGCACCCTTGATAACTGCTCTATTAACAGCCTTGTGCTGCTGCCTCCTTACCTGGGCTTTAGCTACAACTAGAAATAAAAACATATCGCAGGGAGAGGGAATTGTGCTCACAGCTCACCCGTGCCTGCTGATGGAGGATGGAGATGGGGGGAGCAAGAGACAAGTGCTGTTTTCAGGCTGTGAAAAGGCTCTCCCCTACCCCAGTCCCAGCTCGGCGTGACTGCAGCGTGCCAGGTCGCATTGCGAGGGAGAGGGAAACAGCTTCCAGCCCCGCGTTTGCCATCCAGATTGACTGAGCTCCTGCTGTGACCGTGCACTTACAATGCTGGCTGTGGAGAGCTCCAGAGCATGGGAGCCCGGAGCGTCACCCGGTTGGAAGAACCATGACTTTTCTCAAGTCACAATTATCTCTGCTACTGCCTTTGTGTCCTCTTTCCTGTCTCGTTTTAAGTAAGTTACAATTCTTCCACTCTTATTACTGAGTAGATACAGATGCCACTTTGTTCTGTGTGATTCATAGCCAGTAGCTAATGTTCAGTTATAATTCCCCATTTTAGACATGAAAAATAGCCTGTGATGTTCAACACAAGGGCCTCTCAACAATAATATATAATTTAAAAATTAACATGAGGACAGAGGAGACACGGGATTTTGAACTAGGGACTCTCTCATTCAAAGGTTAAATCTCTACAAGGTGAGCTAAAGGAATTAGTTGAGTTATTAAGTAAATGCCTCTGTTATATTTTCCCAGTACATTAGCTGTTACAGCCTTTTCCAGTTAAGCTGTGCTCAGCCCCAGCATGTTCAAAGTGCAAATGCTCATGGCTCTGTGTTCACACATTTGCTTTTTTTCAATGTCAAACAAACCGGAGCTTTTCAGAGTCAAAGGTCAAAGTGGAGGGTCCTTAAGAAAATCTCTTGGGAAATTATGTGATTGTTCTTATGTCTTTGTTGTATATAAAATCAGCCTTCATACATGGCTCGCCCTTTCCAAGCATCTTAAAACTATAAACGAGTCACGACTCATTCCTGCAACACCTAAGTTATATAAGTGGTCTTGTTAATTTACTGGAATATCTTGCATAACTAATTGTTTTCAGGATCAAACTCTGAAGCCTCTGAAACCTCTGAACAGTAAGGAGCTCCTTTAGAAACAGAGAAGTTAAATCCCAGCCTCACACGATGAGTCAAAGGCAGAACGAGGGACAGAACCTGCATCACCAGACTCACTCTGCCAAATGCAAGCCAGAAACTCCTCTTCTGTCAAAGCTCAGCAATTCAGAAAACGTGCAGGGAGAACAGGGAGGATGGAGAAGGAAAAGAGGCTACAGAGAGGTTTTGGAGGTGGCATTCCTTTCCTGTCTGTTTTCTGTTCACAATAAGAAGAGCTAGCTCATATCCTAGGTGTCTCCTGCTGCACTCTGGTTAACCCTGCCTCACTCCAGCACCAAGCATTACATTTATGGATGACAAATTTATTGACATTTGACATTTGCATCAGCTTTCACCTGATCAACAGCAGCTTTGGCTGCCAAAGGGAATTATTATGGAAGATTTCAACAGTCATGGGAATGCCAAAAAGGTCATTAAATCATATCGGAAAAACAATGTGTTCATAGCGTTCATACATTTAGTCTCACCAGTAAATCTTCTGGTTGATGCTTGGACCACCTACCGATGATACTCAAAGAGAAGGAGAAACAGGGAGAATCACAGAGATGAATTAAATTAAAACCAAATGACATGAAGCCTGGCACAGTGGGATCTTTAATTTTCTACTCTATGAATCCAGAATAAGCAAAAAAATAAAACAAAGCACAGTGGCTTGACTCTATCTAAGTTAATTCCCTCTATATTAGCAGAGCTTAACTAAATAATCCTGAGTAATGTGTGCACCCCACGTTATTGCATGCAATTTGTATGTGGGAGGTGCAGGATTCAGAAAACATACGGCACATGGAAAACAAATGGCAGGGTGTGCTTTTACATTCATTTTGGCTACACTTATCACTTCTGTTGATATTTTTTTCCAGATATGAAATATGAGTGTAGGAACTTTCACCCTAGTCTCCTTGGAAAAGTACAGAGAGGTGGGGTTTTTTTTGTGCATGTGTGATTTATAGAAGGCGGCCACCACATGATTCCTGGGAGCACAGACAATGTTTTAAAAAACACTGATCAAATAAACAGAATTACCTCCCCCATCGTCTTTTCCCTGGATGACAAACCTGGGTCTTGCACTGTAAAAAACCAAGGCAAACAGATTAGGGCTCCTTAGGATTATGGAGGGAAGTGAATTACTGAACTGGAAGCCCACCCACAGCCTATCTGTCCGTGTATGTCTATTCTAGGGTGAGCTTCATGGAAGACTGATCCACACGCAGCTGTTTGCCTCTGAGCTGAGCAAGAATGAAGTATTAAGTTTGCCCTTCTCCAGTGGAAGAGCAGTATGTTCACTTCACAAGAACATAGGCAGAAACAGGCCACAGGATTGTTGTATCTCTGAGGGACTCTTCTTCTGTGATGTCCCTTGGGATGTAGATCAACAGGTGGGTAAAAGGCAACGTCAGTCTTTTTAATGACCCTGTAAAGAAAGTTGGTAGCCATAAGGACACAGTCCCAACATTGATCAGTGCCAGCAGCTTGCCTTGTCCCCCAGAAATGTAGTTGGTGTTGTGTAGGCACTGTTGTGCTTGGAGCACTGATGCAAATGTGGCTACAGGGAGACTGTACAGAGATCACGTACAGAGCGCCAGAGGACAGAGACGGGGAACTGGACAGAAAGGTTATTCTAAATCTTGGCTTGAAATAAGAGAGAAGTGGAGAGGTGGAGCTGTGTGATGGAGATATCCACTGTCAGCTGTGCACTACACCAGGATATCAGTTACATGTACTGAGATAGATAATTTCAGGTAATTCAGGTGACTCGTGGTACAAACTTGGGGGTTTTTAGACATATGGAGTGTTTGTGAGTTTTCATGAAATGACTATGAAAGCAGCAGCTTCACATTTGAGATTTCAACAGTTCTCCAACAAGAGAGGGAAAAACCACTTTTGTGCGCACACAGAGTGCTTCGGAGGCTTAGAAAAGCTGAAAGTAAACCCAGAAGGGATCAAACAGGTATTATCCAAGTGCAACAGAACAGCAATTTTGCCTCCTCTGAATAACTGATCCATGCTGGTATAAGCTCTGCAGTAAGACTGTGAGTCTTGCTCTGCATACAGTTGAGGGAGAAATCTTTTGAGGGTGGCATTTTTATTGCATCATGGGAAACTTCCAGGGAAAGCAGAACAGAGAATGGAATGGAATAACGTGCCTTTAGGCCGGGGGGCTTGATATCCCTTCTGCACTCTGGCTGTGATTCCTTCCTTCCATGTGAAAAGAGCAAGCGTGAAGGCTCAGCACCCTTCTGACTGCCACAGGCTGGTTTGTCCATCCTCTGCTTCCCACCTTGGGATGGGGCACCTCCAAGAGATCACCCCAAGAGGCCTCACAGTTGTGCCCAAGTTTCTGCAGCTATCAGGAAGGCCTCTTGCATGTTCTCTGCAGCTCTGGGAGCCAGGGCAGATAACCTCCTCCAGCTGAACAAGGCCCTCAGCTGTAAATCTGGAGCCTGGGAGAGTGCTCTGGAATGGCACCACGCGTCTGTCCTCTTCTTATACTGGTCATAGTCAGAGACAGGATGGACACAGCAGACCTTTACCTAACCCTGTATGGCTATTCTGATGTTCTTACCTCACTACTATTTGGCTTTACAAGAAGAGCAGAAAAATGTCATAAAGAAAGTCTTTTACAAAGGATTGTGCATATTTAGGGTGAGGGAATAGAATATGAACACAAAACATGGCAATCGCTCACTTATATGTGGAGGCTACCGACTCCACAGCACAGGGAAAGCTCAGCCCGGCAGGGATGCAGAGAGCAAAGATCCCAGGGGGGGACCAGGGAAGCTCCCTCAAGCACTGGGGCATTGGGAGCTCATTGGACTGCATGGCACAGCGTAACATGAGAGAGAGTGCAGGGCACTAGTGGAAAGGCAGAAAAGGGGAACAAAAGAGCATGTGGAGGTCATGGCCTTCCTGATTTCTCTATTTTGGGTGAGCTTGAAGGCTGAACATTTTGGTTCTCCAACACAGCCTAAACCCACAGTTTTCATCACCTCCTGGAACTCTTGCACGGTTGTGCAAATCATGGATAAGCGTGGTAGTAGAAAGGGAAATCAGAGTACACTGAGAACGCCCTGGTAAACCAAATCCCCATGCCCTTGCCTTTCTGCTCCTGGCCTGCTTTGCCTCGCAGCTGCTGCTGTGTGCACAGAGCTTCCATGCTGGTCACTTGACAATAAATCGAGAAGACACTGCTGGAGTACAGAGGCACGGGCACTCTGAGCATCCATCCACTCTGAGGCCTGTGATCCTCTGCAGTACAGGCTTCCCAAAGGATGAACTCCTCCTCTTCATCTGCACCCCCTCCGCTGTAGCAAAGCACGGAGCAAAGGGTCTTGGCTGGCCTGAGGGAAGGTGGGCAAGGGGAGGCAGCGACTGCCACCACACAGGCCACTCCATCACCTCCTCTGACGCAGCTGCTGGAGGAGGTGGAGTGGAGGGGAGCAACCACATCAAAGCCACTCCAGCCACCTCTCCTTTCCCTTCAAAAATGTCACTGCAACACCTTCCACTTTCTAGAACAATGTTTATCATTTGTTCTTCGATTGTCTGGGACAATAAATGGTTAGGAATGAGCATACATCACCAGGAAATCTCTGCCTGCCCCTTCCCCCAAGCAGTGTCATAAAAACGCACAAATTCACATTAATAATGAAGTGCATTTCCCCGAGAAGCCACTGTGTATCTCAGGGAGAGCAGGCAAGGTGGCAGTTGCTGCAGAGTTTCCTATTAAAGAGCAGAGCAAATACTCATAAATCTGATGAGGGGCCAAAGCACATGTTAGGGCTGTCTCCCTCTTAATGGAACCTTTTCTGAAATGAAAAAAATATATATCTTGATACATTCAGGGTATTCATTAGACATGACAACCTCCTCCACTCCCACATCCCTCCCTCCCCCAGTCCCACATGTGCTGACCCCTGGCAGAAGAGCTCGCGCTGAGTGCTGGCAGGGAGGGATTTTGGAGGGGAGGAGGAATTGTTTTGTTTTAATAAAGAGCTTGTGTAAATTTACCACAATGAACAAGTCCACTCCTGGCCCCACGTCTCCTTCCTTCCCTCCGTTCCAGCGAGCTGCTGCTGTTCTCTTGGTCCCTGACCACTGACGAGCCCTGCTCTTGGCTGCCTGGCCTCTGCCATGCCCTGCAGCCATCCCGTCTGTCCATCTGCCGGGGAGGAGAGCCAACAGAACCAATGCTGCGCCCCACAGCAGGACCCCTCTTGCAAACGTGAGCGTAGGAAACCTTTCCTGCCACCTCACACCTTCAAGGGTTTGGCCAACTCATGCTCTTGGGAAAACACAATTCTCCAGGCACAGGGAGGTGGCAGGATGAGTATCAGTCCCCTTGGCCCTCTCAGGGGCTGTGATCTTGCTATCTGGTGCAGTGTCTTAATGTTATCATGGGCTGGAAACCCAGGATCTACTGCCCCTTTCCTAAAGGTGAGCCACTCTTGAAACATCAACACCTTCACAATTATGATGTAAGCTCTGTGCTGCACCTTCCTTGTTCTACCTCATCTCTCTTCTCACAGGCAGGGTCCTGAGCTGGAGCTGCACTCATGTAAATCCTGTGAGACCGCACTGATGTGTGAAAACTGGTGTAAAGGACCGATCCTTCTCCAGCTAATGGACCCTGCCCAGATGCACAAACAGACCCAGTTCTGAACCCAGTTCTGAACCAAGGAGATGGAAAGAGATGGCAGAATGAGGCCTGAAGACTACAGGTTAATAATCATTATCTGTTCATTATCCCCATAAATAGTGAAAAATCTCTTCCTCCTTTCCTCCTCTCATAAAGCCATATCTATAATGTTCCTCATTTTCCATCTGTGCTCCATCATATTTGCACTGAGTGATTATCCTGCTAAATTACATTATTTTTATTGAAAGGTGCTTTTGAGGGCTGGATACCGCTCATGTCTTTTCCTTTTGTTATTGATCTTTGAGATTTGATTGCTGAGGTGCAAAATGTACAAATAAGACTCAGATACCCTTCCTTTGAAATCTCACTAGGTAAAAATGTTCTGCTATAGATTATGAAAGCTGTAGCATTTAATAATATCAGACACAGCAAGGAGAAGGCAAGATTTTGATATCCTTATGAATACTGAATGCTTCAGGAGGCAGGTGCTATTCAAGGTCAGTTAAAATCTGTTTGAAATACTTAAAAGTTGCTGTTTCTTTGTGAGCAGAAGAGTTCCTGCCTTTTGGGGGCAGGAACTGTCATATACAGTATGCTTATACAGCGCCTAGAAACAATATGGGTTGACCTAGCGGGTTGGATGTGCTAATGCAATGTTAAATAATACTGATCTTAATAGCAACCTGTAGTATTCATAAAAAACAAGTAAATCTGCACTGATATATCTGTGCTGGCACACTCTGATGTATCATCTAGCCTGACCCTGCTCTGAGGGAAGCCAGGAACACACTATTATTGGTTTTACAAGGACTATTGCTAGATTGAAAAAATGCTATCCAGGAAAATGTTGAAGATTTAAAAATGCTAAATTAAAAAAAAAAATATCCTGATCTACCACTTTGGGGAAACAGTGATAAATTTCAAAGGATTAGGGGAACTGAGGCTTCACCAGAACAGGACTATTTTAAGGGAGGAGTGACGGGTTGGAGGTAATTCCTTGCTGAGGACGGGCTCTGTGTCTCCTTCACCACAGCGGAAAAGCCAACATATTCCTCTTCCTATTCCCCTGTCTCCTCTTCTCTCCTTCATGGTGCTCAGCAATTTTACTCAATTTATCCCATTTTAAAATGAGACTTCTCCACAATTTTTTTTTACCATTGAGAAGTCTACATTTTCCAGCAAGATGTTGTCAGAAAAGTCCCATTCAAACTGAATAATCAAGGTTTTAATTGCAATGAACCCTCTCTTTCTGGCAGATGACATGGTGAGCAGAAGCCTCAGTTTAGTTGGTAAATTCTGCTTACGAAATTGTGGTGGACCCAACTGCAGGCAGCTACATCCCAGCATGTCTGATTGGCCTGAAAGGGTCTTTCGGTTTTTAATGTTTGTTCCTAAAAAGAAATGAAAGATCAAGAGCAAGCTAAATTCTCTAAAATACAGTTTTGGACTACGATTCCCACAATTGTCCTTGCCCAGGTAACACCAATATTGGTGAACAGTGCGACATGATGTTCAGAGCAGTTCCTACTGTTTCAGAGGCATGAGAAAATAAAATCCACAGAAGAAAAAAATCTTCTATTTTGGTATACTTAACACATACAGTTATCTACGTGTCCTATATATCATTTAACAAATTGCTTTGCAATTCTTACAGGGCGTGGTATAATGACTGATTTAAAATCACTGCATTGCTTAAACTGCATTGTTCTTCATCAAGTTGAGTCATTTTTATGTGAAGTGTCAAGCTCTCTAACAAATAACTGCTGCCAGACAAATCAAGTTCCTCATCTTAAAGCTACGGCTAAATAGTTTATAGCTTTAATCTGCTCACTGAGGTGTGCAGTCTATGACAGTAATTATAAATGCAAGGAGAAATTATAGCTGAATGCTTTAACTGCATTAGGAGCCATTTGATGAACAATCATGATTGCCTGCTCATTTTCAACAATAGAGGGCAAGTTAGTGTCAGTGCATTAGAGGATTTTCAGTTCTGCTCTGCTCTTTCTTCCATTTACCACAGAATGTCAGTTGTCTCCTATAAAGTAGAAAAAAAGCACTGCAGAAGCTTTAAACTTGATGGTTAAAAAAAGACAAAGGAGGAAATAGAGAGAAAAACTGTTTATCATTATGACTCATTTTTTTTTTTGTCTTGCAGCAGCCTTACTTTCAAATTAGTTCATCTCAGGTAGCTGCTTGTTTACTTATCAGGGTCTTTTGAAAAATAAATCTCCTCAATCAGCTTGGTAAATTTGACTCTATGGAGACTTATTTCTGTAAAAAGTTGTAGAAAAGACCACTGAGAGCCTTGGTTCCCGACCAGTTTATAGCCAATCTCACCTGACTTTAAAGGGAGAAATACAATTCTGCCTTGCCTTTTTTCTCAGGACAACATAAAAATTCTAATTTAGTTGAAAAAATGAACAAATGTTCTTCAAAGGTATAAGTCAACATACAAATTACTTCTAATTAAAGCCATGTTCCCTGATGTTCATGGGTTTTCTTTGAAGAATAGCAATAAAAACAAATTTGAAGAGGCTTAAATGAAAGAGAATAGAGACATTTGATTGTTATATATTACACATAATTCTACATTATATTACTAAACCCATATCAGTTAGAAGAATTCGAGAAAACACCAAAGATGAATATAAACCAGATATATACATCTTTACATTTAAGAGGAATTTATATCACATTTCTTATAAACAGTCTCACAGAGGTCTTAAAAATAAATCCATATATATAACACATTTTCTACAGTACTAACTCAGATTATCAATTTATATTTTTAATAACTAACATTTTAAAATATAACCTTTAATAGTAAATTTTATTGAAACATAGAAAGTACTTTATGTATTTCTATACTCCGAGTACTCTTTCCATTGTTTTATATCCATTTATTTCCACATATGTTCTCTATTTTAATTTTTATTTCACTACAATATTGCCTAGAAGAAGTAAACACAAATGCGTGTGTGCATTGTAAGACTCTCAGCATGCTTTATATTTCTTGTGTCTAAATACTGTGCTCTCCTCTATGTTATTATTCAAATGTATACTGAATCTTAAAAATAACATGGTAAGAATAAGTAAACTCTGAAAACTCTGTTATTTGATTTAGTATCCTTGCAGATCTCAGGAAGAAACCATATGAATAAACTCTGGCCTCCACACTTCCAACATAGTCAGAACTTCGGTAGGCTTACGGCTCCAAAACTGGAATAACATCTTTACAATGCCATCCAAAATACCCCATTATTTCATACAATTTGTGCTATCATGCATACCAACTAAAATTATAGTTCCACATAACAGTGCTATCACTCTGTCATTGCAATTTAAATATGTTTTTTCAAAGGTAAGATACAACCTGCGTCCCGATATAAATTAGAAATGGATGAGTATTAAAAGGACAGCAATGTCTCAGTACCCAAAGGCAGAAAGGACAGTACCTTATTTATGCAGTTACAGATCACCTGAATAATACCCACCATGTGTCTGTGCAGGTTATTACCATGCAGAAACCACTGGTTTTTCCCTTGGAGATTTTTTTTCTTTGAATTTGTTCCCCAAATCCTTAGAAATAGTAACATGTTTATAAAGGTGGGTGTTTGGTTTGCCTCTTAGTAATAACACAGTGCTTTTAAGACCAAATCTGAAGCATTTGTCATGTATGTGCCAAAATAACTGTTATATTAATATATTTGGCAGATAGCTTTTGTTTGATAGTAGCCAAATTATTGCTTTGCTCTGATATCGCTTGTGTGAAAACTATGAATGTCAGAGTTTTAATAATCATTAGCTAGTGGGGAAGGAAAAAAGTATGGTCTATTTTTCCTAACCGATCTCTTGTAGTTTTCTGATATTTTGTCAGGTATGTTGACTTTGAATGGTCAGATAAACAAGGTCAGATAAACTCATTTGTTGAGTTCTAATATTGGTTTAAAAATGCCAAAATAGAAACTTAAAGGTATTAGCCCTATTTAGAAAACAAACTCCTTTTGTGTTACACAGAATTTTGCTGGCTAAAATATGCAGAAAGGATAAACGCAGTCAAATGCAGACAGCACACACAAGATGTATGCAAAACTTAAATCTTACTGCACTTGAACACTGACGTTATACTCTATAGTAATAGCTTCCACTACGCATCCCAAAGTAACCCTTTGATTAGCGGTTTAAATTATTCAGAAGTAGCCTTTTTAATGGAACTTAAGTGATGCAGTCCTCATACTGGCTTTGTACACAGAAAGTGTTTCTTAAAGCTTCATGAATATTTGCAGCAAACAAATGTGAGATCTTCGCACAAACGGGTATTCATCCTCAAAGTGCTTGCACCCACAATTAGCCAGAGAATAGCCACGACAGCAGGTGGTGTAAGTGACAACCCACAACACATCTTTAATTTTGACTGGCTGACAAATTCATTTTGCGAATGTTATTCAAGCAATGAACGCGCTGGAGAAAATCTGAGTCTGCACACGATTATTCTGTGAACAGAAGCAGAGCCGGAGTCTGCTGGAGAAATTGTTGGGAATGACTAACAGCCTTCCTGGAAATAAACTCATTAGAACAAAAAACTTCTATTTGGACTTTTAGTTAATGTTCTGCATATTTATTTAAATCAAGAATATTCAAGTTTGTGAACCAAGTAAAATTAAAAATGCAAAACTGTGTGTCATCTGAACATTACATTACAGGGGATAAACATTGGTTGTGGCAGTACTTCGGCTGGTGTCTCTTTCAGCAAAAACAGCAACACTAATGCAGAAGTATCCTATTAACAGGTCTTTGAAATATCAAGCTTGTAAAAAAACTGAGCTGCTTCCTCAATTAAGCATTAACCCCCTCCAGGTTCTATGAAAACCTGCACTGAAGTCAGTGATGTTTACGGACTGACTAGCACTCCCAGCAACATGAAACAAAACATAATCAAACATCTTAAAGATTAAAAAAGGAATGATGGAGAGAGACATTAAAATGACACGACAAAAAAGGCCACTCACAACAGTAAGTGTTTAAGTAAGTGTAAAACATTAAAATATTTTACAAAACTGAATATCCAAATATCAACAAAAGAATTAATGAACTTCTAGATATAAACTTTGTGAAGTTATTAGCAGATTCTTGAGGCTGGGTTTGAGACTATGAGAAACTTGGAATAATTAAGATTTTGCTAATTTGACATTTGAATTGTCTTCCCACATCAAAATCAGATTTACTGGTGTGTTAGCACTGAAAGAGGTAATAATCTTTTGGTTTTCAGTGCTTTTTTCCTGCTTTTTCCACTCTCATTGCAACGAGTAGCATTTAGTTGTTGCATTCCACATTGAAGTGCACAGGATGTGAAACCATTAATTTTTAGGGAAAAAAAAGAGCGTGAGAACTGGGAAAACAGCTATTTTACAAGTATTAATAAGAAGCAACTTTTTTATAGGGCAATGTGGTTATGCAGCTACCAAGTTCTCTTCTTGAAAACATTATAAAATGGACATGTACATGCAATTAGATTAATGAAGCAGGAGCACATTATGCATTTTATACTGTTTTCCTACATTTAAGAAAGTACAAATGTCTTCCAAAGCCTCCTTAAAATGATGAAATTAAAACTCGCTATAGAGCATGCATACCTTAAGAGTTATTCTTCATCCACTTCTGCTACAAATTGTGAATGGTGTTCTGGTGACTTGCTGTGTGTTTTGCTTAGATGAAGTTTTACTGCATGTTTGCTCGCAAATGTCCGACAGCACAACTTACATTTGAACTTAGAGTCTGTGTCCTCTTCTCCAGCTATTGTTTCAGGAGATCTCTGAACTGAAACTCTGGAGATTTCTTGCTCTACCTTGGTTTGCTGCTCCACAGCCAGCCTGTTCATGTCTTTCATTTGGAAACCTAGGTGAGATTCTAAGTGGCTAATGTAAGTAGATGGGGTTCGAAACTGAGATGCACAGTCGCTGCAATAGAAGACTGGATGTCCTTTGTCCATGTTTTTCAAAAACTTTGTTCCTCCAGTTTTCCTAAGTTGATACTTGACATTTGCCAGCCAGTGGCTGATGGTGGTCATTGACAGTCCAGTAAATTTTGAAATCTGCATGCGCTCTTGTGGACCTAGATCTGATAATAAATATTTACCTTCGGATGTCTGGAAGAGGCTGGAAGCAAACTGAGCTTGCAAAATGAGAAGATGCTGAGGGTTCCAGTTTGACTGTCTGCCCTTCCTTTTATGCAGAGTGGAGACTTCTGTGGAGACATCCTCAAAGCGTCGGACATCTATTTCCAATTTCATAGATGGGATTCTTGAAGATGCAGCAGGTTTTGGTGTAGTAGCTTTGGGAAGAACTTTCACCATGTCAGCAATGTCAGACAGAGCGTGTTTTTGAGGTGGAGAAGTACAAGATTGTGCTTGAGCTGACTCAGCCTTCTTGCCTTTGGATTTGGTCAGGTCAATAGGCTGATCATTGTTTTCAAACAAATAGTGCCTGGATACACTTGCAGGCTTTGGTGGGGTTGGAGCAGGAGATAAAACTGGCTTCTCCATCATATTTAGATTAGGTTTGTGGAACATAGAAATTGTGCTAGAGCTGGGGCTGGAGTTGGATTGAGGCCTTAAAGCTTCAGTGGCTTTGCCCAAGTGATTATTCAGTACTGACTGCAGTGCACTGAGAGGATTGACACAAGGCAGCTCAGACGAATGGTTGGCAGCAGCACAACCATTACTAAGAGAAGCTGCTGCTGGTTCCTTGAGGACTTGTTTTTCTTTTCCGCTGTCCTCTTTAATTTTGTCTTCTTCTTTCAAGGGACATGGTTCTGTCTTTTTTGGCTCCATAGAGGCTTCAGATTTGAGGAGAGCTTCTCTCTCGCTCTGGCTGAGTAAGGCAGGCTCAGCTTGGATGCCCTCTTTAGCATAGTCCTTTTGTACCTCCTCCTTGTCATCAGTTTCCTTCTTCACTTGAGTGCACTGGGCCACATTTGCTGAGATAGGGACCAGAGGCATGACCTTCCACTTCGGAGCTATTGGCCTCAATTTATTGGTGATCGTTGGCCTGATTTGCAGTACTTGGGAACCCACAGGTAAAGATGGTTTAGCTCCTTCTGAGAGCTGATAAGCTGCATGGATGCTGGGATATGCACTCCAGCTGGGTGCTCCATTTTGAGCTTTATTGATGGCTGTTGTGACAGTGTTCTCCAAAGACTTTAAAATGTCCCCACCACCCTTTGAACCATCTTCTAAATCTTCTTCTCTGAGGTACTGGTATTTCATTGTGGGATCCAATGGTTTCTGAAGAGTGTCTTCATACTCCTCAGTTTTTACTGCTTTCTCATCTTTGTTTGCTTCATCAGCTTTATCTTTTTTACTTTCTTTTTTTAGTTCAGAGGTGGGAGCTATGCATTCTGCAGATGATTTACTGGTTGATTTTGAAACTGGGCTGTCATTCGCGGGTGCTTCAGACAGTGATTGCATTTTTTCCACAGCTAAAGGATCCAGAACAAGTTGCTTTCCTTTCTTTGAAGCCGAACTTGTGACTTTCAAGAAATGGCCTGTGACCATCATGTGGGTTGTGAGCTGTTGCAAGGTATCATGGGAACTTCCACATTCCATACACTTCAAAATCTGGGATTTGCAGGCCTCAAACTGCCACGTGTAGCTGGCGCCATTCTGGTAGCCGTAGCGGTTGTTAGATGACAACTGCAGGTTCGCATTCTTCTGAGGAGAAAAAGTATCTGAGAAAGACCCTGTCGTGGAATCGGGGGAACAAGGCCTGTTAACATCAAACACACGTTTCTTTGCTGGAGTGACCATTTTTGAAGAAATGGTTGGTACCGGCTCCTTCAAAGGCACTTTTTGGTAATGTTTTGTTTTTATCATATGAACACTCAGATCTTGAAGGGAATCAAAAGAGTCACCACAGAACATACATTTCAGAACTTTTTGTGCATCTTCCTTGTCCATGTCCTGGAAAGCCCTTTTTCTGGGCTTTGAGTAGCTGGTAGGTCTGTGCTTGTCCTTTTTATGGTTGTCATCTTGGTAGTGACCTGTCTCATTCATATGAACCGTTAGTTCTACCAATGTGTCATAGGCAGCGCTGCACTGCCGGCACCGAAACCGGCTAGCGCCTGTGAACACAGTTCCACACATTTTGCTGCTCTGCCTGTAGAGCTGGACCGAGCTGAACAGGTTGGGTTTTGAGACAGGTCTGGAAGGTAAATTCTGCTGTAAGCTTTTTGACAGCGCGTCTTGGTGCCAATCAAAATCAGCTTTGTTCCCTCCATTTCTGTTGTCACAACTCCTCTTTTCAGAGTTAGACAACTTGAAACCCAGCCCTAAGCCTGTCCAATAAGAGTCTGACAGTATGTTGGCATAGACTGCTGTCATTTTATCCATGCAATCGTGTGCTTCATTCTGAGCTTTGGGACGGGTGCTGGTTTTTGGGTCCTGTGGATCTCTAGAGCAAATGCTTTTAATATCGGCCACGTGGTCACTCCCATCACTTAGTAGTGATTCATTTTCTGCATCCTGGTTAGATACATGACTGACAGGAGAATTCTGGTAACTAAAGTTCCCTTTCTGCTCAGGACCCACTTCGTGTTCCTCATCCGTGCCAGTGTCATTGCTGCCCTGGAGCTGAGCAGTTGAGTTGTTGTCGTCATCATCTTCTTCCTCCTCCTTTATATCTTCCTCTTCCTTTAAATCTTCCTCTTGGACATAACCTGAAATGTAATGTCAATATATGAAATAATTTGTTAAAGGAGAATACTACAGTTTGAGCTTTCTAATTTCACTATGTATTTTCTTTACCGGACTTCATTTTAATCTACAACTTTATTGCCTGTTAGTTCTGGAAGTGAAAAAAGCCAAACGATGTCTCTTTTTGTGAAGGTTGCTGCATTTTATTGGCAGATGATCATAATTCTTTATAACTGCCAGAGATTCTGAGTTAATAATTTTCCTGTCATTGGAATCTAATTCTAACTGTCCTGTAATGGGACAGTTGGAAAATTCATATGTAAGAATTTAAAGTTATACTAAAAGCTTCAATTCTATCAAATTTTTTTTAGCCTCAGTGAAAGAAAGGGTAAAATTGGCAAGGAAGAGAAAATAACTGCCCTAATCTTCCTGATTCATAGCATCATCTAGGTACAGTAACCTTTTGCCATCTGATCACCTAAAAATGCACTTTAGAATGTACACAAATAATTTATATATCAAAATACAACATCTAAAAGTGCTAATAGGCATAAGTGGAACTCTTTTTTTTTTTATAAAAGTAATGTATTTTGTACCATAAAAGCAAATTGTGCTTCTGTAAAAACAAATCCATACATTTCAGGGCAAGAAGCCGTGGAAGTTACAGAAGAGCATCAGGATGTGACAGAGGTAGACCAAAATTAACTGGAGTACTGGAAAAGTAGAACAAATCCAGAAAGATTTTCTTTGACAAATTATCTATTTAATTAATAAGATGAACTTGATACTGGAAAAACTGTAAATTTGAAAATTAATTAAGGAATTCAAATTTTTTTTTTCCTGGTCCTACATCAGCAGTAATCCTGCCAAGTCCCAGGACATAACCTAGTTAAAAACACAGTGAAGAACGAGAGAAGAGGATTTTTAAGAGTGAACTGGCTCCGTTGCATTCATTGGATGAATTTACAATGACTCAAAACAGTCAGCAGTTCACTTCCAGACCCCCACAGGAAGGGATGGAGCAGAATGAATGGTTCAGATATGTTTTCACTAAACCCCAGCCTAATTTTTTTAACAGCCACTGCAAAGCTGTTTTGCACAATGCAAGCAGATATTGAAACAATTCACTGTTACTGACAGCCACCCATCAAAACTAAACGTTGATTTCAGAAGTGCAGCTCTTTGTAGGCGATACGTTGATGATCTCTTCCAGTCAGGAGCTAACGCAGTGCTGCTAACCCCACTGCTGGCTCAGGAGTACTTTATTGTGTTTGCTTAAGGCCTAGCTTTTTGTGTAGGTTAAATATGTTAAAAAAAAAAAAAAAAAAAAAAGCCCAGCCCACAAATCAAAGCTGCTCTTAAAAATAAATAAGCAAAAATAAAATAAAACACCAGTATTCGTAATTGTGAAGTAGCCCTAAAAGCTCAGAAAGCACAAGGTAAATGACCCTAAAAGTGTTATTTGTTTAAAATCCAATTCCTTCCTATCTTCTGGGAAAAGTCATTTTATGGCTTTTTGAGAACATTGCTAATTTACTCCCTTGAATTTGGTACTGCTGCACAAATGATATCCTGTTAGTAAATCAAAAGGGATGGGCAGAAAAGGTAGAAGCATTTTGATTAACATATGGACAAAGCCTTACACAGTTTTTTAAGGTATGCATTTCAATTTTTTGATCTATTTTGCATTTCTCACCCCTTGCAACCCACGTTTACTGTCAAGCCAAAGAGATGAACCAGAACTACAGGAACTGTTTCCTGGATGAAGCTGCAGGATAAGAGGAGGGAAACGATGGGGCTCTCTGCGGATGGACTAAGAAACCCACACAAGTTATCTTTCCTACACTTTCCCACCGTCTTAGGACCTGCACAGATCACACCAGCTTAGAGCTGGCCTTGGGTCACCCACTCCACGGGTGACAAGAGGCAGCTTCACAACCAGAGGCAATGATCACAGCAGTGGCTATGGGCAAATGACCTGGGCACCATTTTACCACAATAAAATAATAATCACACAGCAGTAAGAACAGTGTGCTCTTCAGCAGGTGCTTTCAGCAAAGCAGCTAAATATTAAATATTAAGCATTAAGTATTAAAAAAGCAGCTTTTAGTAGTGTGTGGGGGTACAGCAAATGTTAGCAGCGCCATTTACAATTTTTTCTCCTCCCTAATAATAATATTTTCCATGTACCCCTTTCTGAGCCCGTATGGTTTTCAGGGGGACAGGGAGAACAGAGGGGCACAAGCTCCTACACGTCCCAAGCAGGAACCTCGTTAAACACGCAGCACGAAGTGAGGAGCCGCACTGACACGGCTCTCGCGGTGTGAGAGATCCGGTACTGCGTAGGTAGCGGCAATGGCCCCTTGCCAGGATGTATCACAGCGCCAAGCACATTACACTGAGCGAAACAAAAATACGGAGGGAATCCAATGAAGGAATCAGACAAAACAGACAAGAAATAGCACTCACACAGTTTTGGGTCGGTACAAATTTGATTCTCCATTTCAGCACCAATTCTTTGAATCCTATTAACCCATTTTTCACTGGAAGGTAATTTTTTCCCTTCGGAAGATACATACGGTAGTTTCTTCCTCACAATATCCTTTGTCCTTCTAAAAGGATTTACTAGGAGAAACAGAAGTACCAGACAGCTGCACATCCCCCACAATACAGATAAAATTTTCTGCTTAATTAGGCATTGACATGTTTACTATAACCTTTACAGAAGAGTAACTCGTGCTGAGAAATCCTACAGACACAATCCTATGAAAGTGGTAAGAGTAACTTATTAGCAAATTTCACAAAACCATCAGTCAGGTCCATTTTAATGGTTAATGGTTCTGTGCAGCTTTGAAAATGCATTTCAGTACCCTACTTGTACAACCATTTCTGTTTATTTAAATGATTTAAATTGCTACGGGCATTTTAAGGACAGTGGAGACCTCTTCTAAGCAGACAACCTAGGGTACAAGAAATGCTTGTGTCCTTCCAACAGCAGTTTTCAGTAAGATTTCATCGGACATCAAGTTGATATGAACTGATGTAGCTATTTAACAGAAATAACATTAATTTAAGTGGACTTTCCATCATTTATTTTATAAATAAAGGGTGTCTTAAGCCTGTACACCTACATGCTTTAAATGCAGTGTCTGTAATAAGTAGCATAAATTTTGCACATCATACTGATGTCCATATAATAAATTGTTGAGTGACCTGTTCTCTTCCCACCAGTTCTCCTCTAGGCTTATTCTGACATTCCAAACTTCTGCTCATATATAGCTGTCTTACAGGGAAAAAAAAAAATTAAAGCAATTCAAAACTCAGTAATCAGAGGAATGCTTCCTCCTTTTCCCAGAAGATAATTTTTCCCACCAAAATTAAACAGGCCCAGACAGAGATGTAAGATGGGCAATGTGCAGTTCTGAAGAAGAAAGGGACTGAAATTTCACTGTGTTGAAGAGTGGACAAAACTCAGGAGCTTCAGAGCATTGAATGGAAGCAATTTCCTAAATGGAAATACAGTATCTGGTTTCAGCACTGATTGATCCCCAGATAGAATATTTCAAAATCATGACATCAGTAAGGATAATATTATCATGTGGATAATCATCATAAATATAATTTTAAAATGTTTTTAACTTCTTAAAAATTTCCCTCTGTGCCTTTGAGATAGGATTCATGGTTACTTAAGAAACCTGCTACTCTACGACAAGGGTTGCAATAAACGGTTGATTCTTTATTCTTCAAAAGAGGATATTTTCTTAGACACTTCTAGCATATTTCTACAGAATAACTAAAAGAAAGCAGGCCCAGTTAATACACCTGCAAAAACTCTTCTTTGAACTTCTGGATCTAAAACTGTCCACAGCCACCCTGAAGCCTTGACCCTGCTATGCAGACTGCACTGAGCCAAGCTCCCAGCGATGCTGAAACCAGTACCGACTTGCAGGCCCCCGCACTCCCGACTAGCCTGTAATTTGCACCACGTTATACATCACTTCTGACCTTGAATTGTAGAGTGTGAATATATATATATTTTTTAAAGTGTTCATTCTGACTGTTAAATTTTCCAACAGTGGATGCTATTTTCACTCAAATTTGCTCTTTTTCCACATAGAGAAACATTTCTTAAAATATATGTATACATGTTTCTTTCCAAGACTGGAAAATTTATTTTCTGCCAAGAAAAGGGACAGTGAATCATTGTCCAGAACAACACTGCTAATCCATGTAAAATCCATGCACCATCTGCACTTCTTCATATATATATTCCAGTTTTACTTGAAATAACATCATTAGTAGAGCAATCTTGCAGTGCTATAAGGTGATCTTGTTTCCTTCTTGTCTGGCGTCAGCTCAAACATCTTTTTGTGTTTGGCAGAAGCTGTTTCTTTCTTTGAAATATTTCATGCAGATAATGGATAATGACCACTTCTCATTCCTTTTTCTCAAAAATGTCTAACCACATTAGCTACCCAAAGACAAATCTTAACCTGCGCTTTGTAGAAGTTCATAGCTATAGATTCATTCCAGTTTGAAAATCAACTGAAGACATAAATTGGCAACTGAGGGGAAAAAAAATCCCTACTCTGTTGCATAACTCTTATATCAAAGATATTTTGGAATTTAACAGGACTAAACCCAATGCAGCACTCTGGAAATGCAATGGAGTTTCACGGAAAGAACTCTCAAAACATGACATTTGTAATACAAGGGTGAATTGTATCACTTGAGAACTTTTAAAACTCTACCAGAGAAAAAAATTTCTGTTAAGCTGTGCAAGGTGGAAAGAAAGCACAGGGAAAGATTACCATTCCCACCACGGAGGGAGCAGAGGGTGCCTGGCTCCGAATCACGGGTGTCGGAGATAAAAGAGCATCTCTGGGATCTGCTCTAAACGTCCTGGTAGTGTGTGGTTTATTCCTAAAGCCATGTGCATCTTGAGGAAGGTTTTCTCAAAACCTCAGAAAAGGCTGAACATGCTCAGTTGCCTCTTTTCTGGGAGGCCAGTAATCATTTAGGGTAATGGGAAGGAATTTGCACCTTTTGCTGCTATTACTATTTACCATCACATCCACATTCATTTTGTAGTGGCTCCGTGAGGAAGTTTCAGTCACCACGCTAGTGAAAACAACTCATCATCTCAAAGGAGAGATTTTTCCCACTATTCTTTTGCCTTTTTTCTAGACCTTTATTTTTGAAATAGTTACAGCAGCTGATACTAGGGTATGAATTTCTGTCCATTGCAGCGTAGGAAAAGAAACATCCACGACCATCCACTGCTGGATGATGGAAGCAACCTCAGAGGTGCTGAGTTTGCAAGGCACTGAGCTCAGGAGCGAGGAAACCTGGAGTGACTTCTGCCATAACTGAATGTTAATAGGCAAAGGCAATACCATGGAGCCATAACCATTATTTATATATGATGCTGAAATGAAGCAATTTTGGGCTTTCATTTTGTTGTACTCTAATTAGAGTTGTATTATAAAGTTTTCTATTAAATGTCCAATTTCCTACTTGTTAAGAAGGCAAAGTACCCACCAGTTTCAGTGGGACTTTTAGCAGCACAAAGGAGAACAGATTATGTCTTTCGTACATCGCATCCCACACAGTTATGAGTCAAATGAAAATGATCAGCGGCTGGAAGCATATGTGCAGGGAGCTGGCTTGTGAGCGACCCATAAACTCGAAGCAAAACTAATAATAAACTGGGGAAAAAACAAACTAAAGGAAGAGAGAAAAAAGAGAGGTGAGCTGATGCACTCTGCTGAGCTGAGGGTCCATAGCAGGGACAGAATTATTATGGAGTTTTTTCTTGAATAAGTTTAATTCCATGTTGTTTACATAGTCAGTTATTGCACTGCAAAAAAAAAAAAAAAAGCAACTTCACTCAGCTTTGCCTTCCTCTGGATTCAGTCATTCTGAATGGCTGCATTGCCAGGTGCTAGCTGCTGCAGAAATGGATTTAACCATGTTCAGAGCCAACAGTTCAAGTTCCTTACACGAGGGCTTTTGGTGTAAGTGAATAATTTGCCTTTGGTTAAAAACATTTCTGTTTGTTATTTTCTGCAAAGCCCTGGAACTTACAATTTCATTGTTTCAAGCAGCTGAAGGTGCTTGATATTCTCCAGATTGTATTTTCAACAAATACGCTTCTAATGAAAGCTATGAATCATTGCATTATTTGAATACAAAGAACCTGACCTTCACAGCCCTCTGCTGCGCGCGAGCGGCAGACCCCCGCCTCCGCCCCATCCGTGCGCCCGCCCGGCCTCGCACCTCAGCCCTCGCCCTGTCCCCAGTGGGCAGAGCTTCAAACAGGGATCGGCAGTCACCACATCACCACCACACCAATACACGTTGCATTTCATTGCACGAAGCGTGCTTCCCAAAACACAATCTGGTCCTGAGCAATTAAAGGAATGCAGTAGCAGCAAATAGGTTTTCCTCATTAGTCATTTTAATTGCACCAGTGTAAATCACTTTACTGATGAAAACATATGTCTGAAACTTTTGTCTCTCTTTGCCTTTCTTCGGTTTTCTCTTGTCCTGTTTATTGTTGTGGAAAACAGGAGAGTGGCTTTGTAGATTTATAGATTACTTCATTTAAAATCCACATTTCAAATTATGCTTTCCATCTTTCATTATCCTAGGTACCCCTAAATACCCATCTAAACTTCTTTAAATGGAATAAGCTACCAATCAGAATCGCAAAAAAAACCCCATATCTATATAAATTGAAATTGTAATAAGTCTTACCAGTGTATTGCTAGCACTTTGGTTCATTTGATATGAACTTTGTTTTTTTAAAGTACCACATGGTAAGGCTTTGAAACTTCAGTTTGTAAAAAAAAACTGTAACAGCCTTACAGCCTTTGAAGTCACTACTGATATAACTCTGAACAGATCCATTCAAGTTCAACTAACATCAGACAAATGTTTAGTGTATCAGAGGAAGCCACAAAAGCAAGGATTTCATCAATATTTCACAACAGCCTCAGGGAAACTGTAGATTGCAATGCTGTAGGGCAGCTAATGGAATTACACACAAGGGTTTTGTACATTTAAAATAAGCAGCTACTAAAAAAATTACCTTTCAGTTTGATAGAAACTGTATAAAACTGCAGATGGGAAACAATTAAATAGCTACCAACATTTATCCATGTCAGCCTGATAGGTCATTTAATAACAGGTATTTCTTTCCTTCTTTCTTTTTTTTTCCTGGTAGGGCAATAATAAAGATTAACATTTATGAAAAGTAGCATAAAATATAGTACAGTCAAATGAATAATTAAAGATGCTTCTGAAGAATTTGTTTGCTATTGTATGGCCGTGAAGACTGCTCTCCAGTAATGAAGTACATTTATATTAAATACAATTATAAATAGAATGAAGATAAGGATTATATTTATGGACACTTGCTTTTTTATCCTTAAAAAAATATTTTTTTTACTCATTTCTATTGAATCCATGGCTTATCTCATGGGCATCAGTCCTTCAAAACATATTCCCCTTGAAAAGAGTTGGGCCCTGGCTTTAAATGTACGTGAGGTACACTTGAAGCTGGAAATATTAGATTTCATAAACCAGTGAAAGATCAACACTTTCCCTGAAAGGCTCTTGATCAGAGTGAAGAATTCTGTGTATGAAAGTACAATGTTTATTCTAAAAATAGATCCATATAATCATATTCCTTTTCATTACTATGTTCAATGTGTAAAAATCTTGAAGTACTAGCCCTTCACGACGTTGTTTTTGAGTGTTTAGGTATGGTCTGCTGCTGTGGGAAATGACTATTTCTGTTAATAACTAATGCTTGTTCAGTGCACTGAACAGCACAATGCAAGAGACAAATTATTTGATTATTATTTTAAAAAGGATGCTTATTTCTTGGCCTCTCAAATTCAAAAGAGACCAACTTTGCTAAATACAATGGAGTACTCAGTCTCATGCAGAAGAATTTAAGCCCCAATTCGAGAAAACTCATAAACATGTTAAGTTTGTCCCATCTGGGGTAAGAGCAGATAGCCTTATCTGTCGTAAAGAGAGGCTATGGCATGATGATGCTTCGCTGCCGTAATTACTAAATTATCAATTATTAATACATAAACAATAGCAGCCTGATTTCAGTAATGTGACTAAGGATTTAATGAGTCCGCCTTGATAGAGAATCTGCCAGAGCAAGCGGCTAAGAGACAGACTCCACTGTCATAACTCCGGCATCTGCCACTGACTGCTGGGGTGGCCTCTTGCAAGTCACACAGGGTCAGTTCAAAGCTCAGATGTTTTTACGTATGACCTCCATGAACAGCTGTTTTGTCTTCAAAATCCCAGCCTCCCTGCCTGTTGAACTGCAAAATGTTCCTTCTTGTATGTGTTCTGCAGAGGCACAGTGGGAAGTGCATTGTGCTTGTATGGTGAACTGAAAATCTAGACTTACTTGAGTACCCAGCTTCACGATCCAGTGATGGGTAGAGATGAAGCCAACAGCACCTCTGACATGTATTTATTAAAGTGCAGAATTCACACGCAGTTGAAGATGCTGCATAAAATGCAAGCTACTTGCAATAACTTGACTAGGACCTACTATTACAGCCTATTTTTAAAAAACACTAATATTGCTTTAAAAGTATCTATTATGACATTTGTCTAAAGAGCAGAGGGCCTTTTGATTTTCCCTTTGGATACACAGCCATACTGCAGCTTCAAGGAGATCTGCTTTAAGCCATACTTGCCAGTAATATTCATAAATCTGTGCTGGTTACTCATAGCTGGTTAAACCACGGCTGCAACATCATTTGTCTCTTAACATCTCTTTTAGATGAGGTATATAAGTAGAAAGAGGAGTATAATGAAATGTATCTTCCTCATCTTCTCGCTTTGTTTTGATCTTGCATTCCAGGCAATAAAAAACTGCAAATAATTTTGAAGTGTGAATTCTCACTTGCTGGGATTTCAGTGTAAAAGGGACACTAGTGAAGAATACACAGATCATCAAGTGCTTTATTTCCCTCGTTATTTTCCTTTCAGGAACATACTGTTGCAAATGTTGGTCCAAATGAATAGTCTGTTTCTTCCGTGACAAATATTATGGCCAACGAACGTTGACTTTTGACCATTAGACATCCCTGCCCTTATAGCCACATAACCATCAAAGCACTAAGCCAGCATGAAGGTCATTACCCCAGACAGCATCTTACTTCGCAGAACTTCTCAGATATGTAAGCAATAAGCAGTTGCAAGAGATTGATATGATACTTTGTGAGTAATTTGAATGAACTATAACACTAACCCAATAAAGTATTATAATTTTAAATGTGTCCAGAAAATAATTGAAATTCTGGTTTAGCTTCATCATAATGCACAGTGCCGCGTATATTTAACAGCTGACTAGTTTAGCATGAATATTGCTTTACAAATGAGGTCATATTGTTTTTAAGAAACAATATTGCTATCAAACATGTTTGGGAGGAAAAGCAAGAGATTATGAGTACACTTTTAACCTTTCTGTCTCTTTCTATATCTGTTTACTATGGTGATTTAGGTGCTCAGTGTTGTTTGAAGGCAAACATAGAAGGTTCTGGCATTTAAAAGAGATCCAGTAATGAGCAACTGGCAGTCAGATTCTTTCCTATTATTACTCTGTCACAAAATCTCTGTTCTACATCACTCCGTCTTTGCAACACCAGTCAGAGATGAGAAAGGTCAAAACATCTCCTTCAGACGCACAGCCTGGACATGCACAACACCGTTCCTGAGTCACATACAACAGCCAAAATTCAGTCCGTGCTGTGGAAAAGAGCAGAGGCCATAGGAACACAGTTTCATTAGAGAGAAGGCTTTCCTCGTTGCGGCCCTGACACAGGCCAGGTCAGGGTGAGATCACCTACTAATTCTAGTCCACAGGTTTCTTTTTTATCCCTTGTTCTGTTGTTAGAATGAGGGATACCTAAACAAGCCACTCAAAAGAGTATTTAATATATACAATACGGATGCATCCACCTACAATGTTTGGCCATTTCTCTGCCCAGAGAAGAGGGCACCCAGAGGCCCTCATCCTTCTTTTCACTTCTCACTGCAGTCAACGGCGAGAAGGCTGCAGCAGCTATGATAGAATCAATCCGTGATCCTTTGGAACCTGTTTCAAAGATGGAAATAACGTCTTCTAAGGTCCTGCCTGAAACACTCCCTTTGCGAGAGGCGTGACCCCGGCGCGCTGGTGTGGGCTTCGGTAGCACAAACTTGCAACCATTTTTAGCTGAAGTTTTGGAGGAATCGTATCTTATAACTCTCTTAACAGCTCAGGCAAATATACTGTATCTTTATTACTACCATTGTAACTTTATTAACGTACTGCCCCCAACACCAGTACTGCCCTACAAAAAAATTTTACCAACATGGAAGAAGAGTCTTCCTGCCCCAAAAAGCTCCCAGTTTTGATACCCTCCAGTGCTTTCCTTTCTCTTTCCGGACAATCTGGGATGCTATTCTACTGTTCTCTTGCAGCTACGAAGGCCTATCAATAACAAGAATACTAATAATTATCAGTAGTAAAATTAGTACTGTTGGTTCCTTTCTGCAAGAAACTTGTGCAAAACAAATCAATCCATGTCGAAAGGAAAAGCTTCCAACTGATATGGAAAATAAATGTAGTTTCCAAGTATCCATCAAGAGTATTAAAATAATGGAAATTTCACAGAAAAAAAAATCATTGAAACACAAATATTAAGTTGTCTTCTTTTAAATTGTGTCTCAGATGATCCAAGGAAGGACTCAGATCCAGGGTCAGTACACACATCATTTACAGATCATAATCACCATGGTCTCAGTGTTGCATTCCTGCCCTGTCCGAAGTGATAACTGAAATTTATCATACGGGACAAAGCGTAAAAAAAACAGGGAGCAGCAAGAGGAGGCTGCAGCTGCACAGGATCAGCTTTTCCTGAATCTCAGCAAGAAATAACAAGCATGAGTTATGGTAAAAAAATCCAATAATCAGAAAGGTCACTTACTGACAGAAACGACTTCTTCAGCACAGGTATCATGACGTAACCACTGCTGAAGCGAGGGACCTCACTGGGTGCAAAAAAGCTATATATTACACCATCATAACGGGATTTAAGGCCTGCAGGAATTCACAAAGCAGTCCAGTGGATCAAAAATCCAGACACTAAAATCCTGAAAAAGCTGAAAGAGTAGATTAACCGTCTTTACTATCCAATTCTGTAACAGAATAAAAAAAAAACTTTATAAACTTCCCTGCATTTTTTTTCCAAGGCCTCACTCAGACTTGGAAGAAAAGGTAACACAGGGCATCTGACCCCTACCAAATTACTCATAGTACTGACTTTCTGAAAAATGAGGTGCTGCTGTAGGCAAGCCCAAATATAAAAGAAGATATTAAAAAAAAAAAGCGCCATTTAAAATGTTTAAAGAATTAAAACATTTATTGCTGTTTCTAGTAATCCCAAGCATAAGTGCAGACAAGAGCCTGGAAAAAAGGTCCAGGGAATTTTCAAGTGTGGTTAAATACACACAATGAGCAAAACTTCTCCATTTTTGTTTTAATTCCTGCCTCTTCCATTTCAGTGCCTCCCAGGCATCAGCATGCAATGGGGACACCGCCTTTCCAGCTCTGCACTTCTGCAGAGAAGCAAATGTACCTGGGATGTTTATTAAGGCATCATTATATGTCTGTGTGGCATCATTTATTTTCTGCGGAAGAGACCATGCCAGGTCAAGATCAACAGTTTGAGCAGACAATTCATCAGGTGGGAGCAGGTGGCAGGGGCGGTGTAAGAAATCGCTCGAAAAGGAGTACAAAACTGAAATGGATGGAGGTGTAAAAGTAATAGGAAAGTGATCAGTGAAGCTACGAACAACAGAAGATAAATCAAATGAAACAAGTGCAGCGCAGAGATCAGACCAAGAGGGTTTCCTTAAATGTCAACAGGGCTTTAAACTCTATGACAACAGGTGAATCCATGTATAATGTTTTTCCTCAAAATTCTGCTGGGCATTAGGAGTACGAACAGAGCAGGATTATTATCAGGGCATTCAGAAAGAACTGGTAAGAAAAACTACTCTACTTTCTCAACATTGTGGTGGAAATGGATGCAGAAAGCATTCGGAAAATGAAGCATTACACAGGATTTCATAGAATCATAGAATCATAGAATGGTTAGAGTTGGAAGGGACCTTCAAAGGTCATCCAGTCCGTTACGTCTACATCCATGTTCAAACTGGGTTGATATGGTGAGACTGTGCTACAGGAGCTGCACTTCTACTTCGATTAAGACCCCTGAAGCAATGACTGAAATCATATTGAAATGAAGAGTGGTAAGTGCACAATGATAGTGAAAATGGAGAAATGTTGAACAAGAATTTTTCAATAAAAGGAACGGCTCACATATTAACTTGCCTACTTCTTGAACAGGAATTTTATTGAGGATTGGACTTTGCACCAGTAAAATCTTTTTGCTATCAATAATCCAACTATTCATGACAAAAAATCTTGTGCAATTTATCTAACACTTATTTTGGACTAACTACTGATAATGTAAAAGTAAAATTTCCAAAAAAAATTTTTATATGAGAGGGAGTTGTGTAAGCTTAGATCTGCACAGCTTTTTTGATAATACATGAGGATACACTGGCTACGGACACTAAGTCCTACTTGATTTGCTAAGTAGAGGAAGTCCTTTGAGATTTTATGGGTAAAGTTGATTTTGAGCTATAAAATTGAAGCATTTATTACAGACCAGAGGCCAACAACACTTCATTATAGACTGTCTAAACACTTTCAGTTTATCCACTAGGTTCAAATCCAAACAATACTTTCCTTTTAAAGCATTTCTGGCTGACTCTTTTTCTCTTTCTACCAGGAATAACACCTAAAAAAAAAGAATTTTTAATGTGTTTCTCAATCTATGCTAAAATTTAAATGAAGGCAAAGCACGTCACAGATCTAGCTAGTACCAGCACAAGGTTTGTCTTGAATGACTACCAATTTGCCTTGTCTACATGGGTTAATTCCTGTACGTATCCACCAATGCACAGCTGGAATTTGACTAGTCTGTATTTGAATTTTTGAATTTCTGAATTTTTGAACACTGCCAGTTCGTTGCTCCTTCTGTGTAGTCAGTTCCCTTATACTGACTGGAAATCTGTTACACAAACAAAGAGATAAAAACATGGTTAAAATAAGATTCAGAAACACTGAATCTGCTTTTAATTCATTATTTAAGAATTCACTATGTTTTAATACTCTTCCCCTTACAAACAAGAGTCTTTAAACACTCACTGGCAGAAGAACCAGCAAAACTGGCCATCTTTGCTGCTGCCTCAGAAAAAAATTAGTTTAAACAAGCTACATCTCTTGGCAACTCATTTACTGTCTAATGTCTTTGGTCCATAAGCATAACCCAGTGGCGGCATGAACGCTCCCAGACAAGGCAGCAGTGCCCCACATCAACAGCCCTTCTCCAAAGCATTTGCCTAAACAGCAAAGTCCTCCAAAGGCCCCGTTCAGGAGGCCCTAGCTGGCATGTGCCAGAGCTGTCAGCAGCCATGTGTTTTCAGACCTCACCGTGGCCACCATCACACAGAGCTATGGTACCGCAGGAGTAGCAAACCTGTAAGATGCAGAAGGGCAAACTTCTCAAAGCAGTTGCGTACAGGGCCAGCTCATTTCAACGAGCTCCTGGGGTCCATCAGACTTCATGCATTGATGAGATAAACCTGACTCTGACCTGCAGTGTGTGTTGCCCATACTTGGGTTTCATTTCTAATATTTTTTCAGATGTTAATGGCATATTAACTTTTCCACGTACAACAGGCCGAGTTTCTTACTGGTGTAATTCTTTTGAAGCAAATGGATTTAGGCAGAGGAAGAATTGGCTCAAGGTTTTATTTTTCTTGGCTCTCTCTGTACAGAACCTCTTCTTGTTGCCAGTGTTGTTTCTTTTTTGTCTGGTATGTACATATATATATATGTATATATATATATTCATTTTTTGCTGCCAATAGCAGTGGAAATAGGAAGTGTCTACATCCTACATCTACATCTCTAACAACGTACCAAAAATAGCAGTAATTTTTTTAAAAAATAATTCATATAGCTGTTACTCAAAAGCTCTCATACTCCTGGCAAAGAGCACACCTTCAGTCACTGGTGGTGATCTGTGGGACTTAAGCATTTCTTCAGAAGAACCCTTCTTCCTTTTCTTTCACCTGATAACTTTGGATATTTGTTAGCAGGGGCCCTGCAGCACAGTTCTGAGTCCAGCCAAATCTATGGAAATGCAATCTAATTCCAGCAAGGAAATTTTTTTTTTCATTAATCCCAGAACACAGAAAGCAAAATGTTGCCCAATTACTTTGGAAATTAAACAGTGTATTTACACTTCACCTCCTCTGTTATCATTAATCTAAAATGAAGGATGAGATTATTTCCCATATTATTTCCCAATTTGTTTGTCCTCATGTGATTGAGAGGCAACCTATCATATGAAATTCACCTTCCTCCCTAGTTCTTCCCAAATATAATTTAGTCTCTCTGACCAGTATCAACCACCGCAGAGTGGATCCACCGCTACCTGTTCTTCCTTCCTCCGAGCAGCCACACTTTTTGCTTTTTCTCCTTGAAAATACTGGTAAAAATGCTGGTGGTAGAGGAAGCAGACAATTAAAGGTCAAAAATTCAAGTGTTTTTCTGTTCCACCCTGTATAAATCTGTTGCTGTCAGAGAGAAGCAATCATGCCTGCAAATGCACTTTACGGGGCTGAGAAGATCTGTTTCTCAACTTAAACTATGTAACATTTAAATATCAAAAACTTAGTTTTCTAATGAGCGAAGTATTGAGGGGGGAGAAATGAATTATATGCTTGATGTATACTGAAGGCTGGGAAAATTAAGGCCATTTCCCATGGTGAGAATGCAGTGATTTCAGTTTGTGAGAGTAAATTAAACCTTTGGGAGAATTTGTCTTCCATTAAATTGAACAGCTAAACAGGCACAGAAGATTTTAATGTCACCACCAACAAACCCCAAAGGTTACAAAAAGAAAAAGAAACAGTTTTTTTGTTTGGAAGTTCTCTGTCTTTCTACCTAGGAAAAATACAAACTGTAAATGTATGTTGAGACACAAAGACTCTTAAAGATCATAATTCCATTCCTATACCATATGCTATTAATGTCTGTCAACACTGTTTAGCCAGCAACTGCTGACAGAACCATATTTGCTATCTAAATACATCATAAATAAATCAGTAATGAACTGCTTTAGTAAACCTTCTGCACTGATTGGAAATACAGATCGAGTAAACAAACTCTGGGGATAGCATTTTGCAGCTAGAAGTACATACAACTGTTTAATGTCAATGACAAAGTCACTCACACCTCTCTTTCTGGCGAGACACGAGGCGGGTGAAAGAAAAGCGTAAGGATGGCAAAAGTGTTTAATCAATTGTAGCAAATGTACCTGTCAGCATTCATCATATTACCTCTCCTTTTTTTTTTTACATTATGCAAATCTCAGAAAAGGGACTTTCGGCAGGTAGAGCTATAAAAAAAAGCTGGTAACAAAACCGGAGCCCTCGGCTCAATCATGGTCTCATGACTAGGGAGATGGTCCTCAAAACCCGGCTGAGGTTCATGAGTTTTCCAAGTCAGACCTGTAGTGAGCAAGCAAAGGTTCTGCTGACCTCTTGGCAAACAAAATAGTAGATTTTGTCTTAAATAAGAGTCTTTTTGAGGCAATGGCACGTGGTCAGTATGAAAAAAACCAGGGACTAGGACTGAGTCTCAGAGTGGACTCCTGACTCTGCTGCAGGTTAATAAATAGTTTTGCACTGCAGCGTTTCTGTGTGCTTTTGAAGGGAAAATGGATGGACATTTGTGCCAGATTTTTGATTTTGTCATGTGGAATACACTGAAATAAGAAACTTCAAGTACTTTGTGGATATGCAAGAAAAAAAATGCTAGGAAATATTCCCTTATTTGCTCAAACCAACCTACCAAATGTTGCCTGGATGAAAAATAACTGTTTGTTGAAGAAGAGCTGGAACGAGAATTTATCCTGTGAGGTGGGATACTGAGAGATGAATTAGTAGTAGTTAGTAATGGTGATTGCTAGACTTAAGAAAAAAATCTACTAGCACTATAAATTTGTAATTGAATAAATATTTCTAGTCTTCCAAACTCTTTTTTTGACACAGGTTTTTTGAAAGTTACTTTCTGACAGCTTTCTGGTAATTAGACATCACAGCTTTATATCAGAACAGTCTTAATTAAGACTGCAGAGAGATGCTAAAATTATAATTTCCTCTATGCTATATTTTAACAGTAGAAATTCTTGGAGATCCCTGTGGGATGAGACTTTAGTCCAGAATAAAACAAGTGCTAATTTATCATGATGCTTGCAATGGATCACATTTAAAAAAATAGAATTTATCTCCTAGCTGGAGGATTCAAAGTTTCTCTTAATCCCATCTGACAATTAAACATCTTATCCTTTGCGCTCCTCAACATTACTTCCAGTTCACAACTCGAATGCTCTGTAAGTAGCAGAAAAAGACCTGTTTACTAATTGAGGCTGTTGAGGAGGCTGGCAGAGCCCTGGCAGGTGTTAGTCTTTACAGCAGGAATTAGCTCTGCGCACAAAGAGCTAGCGCAGGGAACGGGGACGGCTGCAGCTGGTTATGCCCCACGGGTGGGGCACACTGCCTGCCCCCAGCACGGCAAAACAGGATCCGTCGTCCTGAATGCACACCTTTCTCTGGAGCTCTGCACTTCTCCTTCACCTGGAGTGAGGGGAGCAGATGCTAAATAGTGAAACGGAAAAAGAAAGGAGCCTAGGTTAAAAGGAGCATGGGTCTGTAAGGGAAGAAGGGTAGGCTCTTATCTTCCAATAAATCAAGATATAAATTTAAATTATGAGCACCTTAAGAAGACTGAGGTTCATGCAAAAGAATACAGTGTAAGACAAGGTTCCCTTTGGTGTCATTTGTTTTTCTGACAAGCTGCAGAGATTGCTGGAACAGAAGAAGTCCCAAGCTCCTAAATACCATCTCAAGTAGAGTTCATGTAAAAAAGAAGAGAAGCGGCACCGTCTGGATGATAAACATTCATATTTTACAGCCTTTCAGTTTATTTACTGATATATCTTTTTCTAACTGTATTTGTTGTTTGTATCAGCTTGCCTAGGCAAAACAGAGCCATACATAATTCAGGGATAAAATTGCCATCAAGTCACCGCAGAATCTAAACAAATAGACCCCAAACATATATTTTTCATTAATAACCCTCCATTACCAAGTTCCGACACTTTGAACCAAAAATAAATAAATAAAATAGCAAGATAAAAAAGAAAGACACCTCATTATTTAATGCCAGTCTCCCTGGCTTTGTGCTGGGAGCAGGTGGAGGCATTGTCTGAAAAGTTCGTGCTTAATGTGACCTGGAGCGGCGGCCCAGGCTGGCAGGGGAGGACACGGAGAAGCAATCAGCCACTTGGCCAAAGCTGTCACCAGTCCTCAAGCCTGCAAGACAAGGCTAAGTGTGGAAGCTCCCATGCCACTTACACATTTCATTTTTTGCTGTCTTCCTGTCCAAAAAAAAAAAAAAAGAAAGTGAAAAAAAAATAAAAGAAAAAAGAAAAAAGGGGAGGGGTGTAGTGGGGAAAAGGAGAGAGAAGGAAAAGAACTGTTAATTTACAAAGCTGAAAATAGCAGCTGCTAATGGGCTTTTGCACTCCTCCTGCAGTTGCTGCAAGGTCACGATCAGAAGTAGCCTGTGATTGATTCTGAAGTGAAGCTCAGCTCTTCACGTCTGTAACAGACATTAAAAAATCTGAGAGGAGCTCAAAAGACAAAACAAAAAAGTGATATATTTTATGAAGCCCTGAAGTCCTCTAGGGTCTCAGAATGAACTTGGAGGGTGGAGTCATGCCCTGTTTTTTTTAATTGTCCCTCATAATAATTATTGCATTACAAGGAGCAATTAATTCTATAGATTAGTCTAACTTCATCAATTTTATGGTCATTTTATTGCTACTTCTTACAGCTCTGCTAAGAACAGCCCTCCTCTTCCATCCCTGTGTCTAAAGGGTTAAATGAGATGAGTGACAGCCTTTCTGCATGATTTACAACTTCGAACCCTGTAGTGAAACCAGCGCTTGATGGATGATCCTGAAAGACGGAGACTAACCATAAATCATGTCTTTGAATCATTGACAAAGATAAAGGAGAGAGAGAAAAAGCACTGGCATTGACATTCATTCTCCCAATAATGTACATTGACTAGTTACAATACAGAACCTTAATTAAAAAAGCGAACTCAAAGTAGTCACCTCAGTGTAGGGAACGCACCGCTCTGGAAGGCTCATGAAAATCACAAATAAAAGTTCAAGCCACATCCATGATAGGTTACCTCCCTGGGAAAAGCACTCAGACGTGCACTTGCCACAGCCCTGCACTGGAAAGTAAACCTGATAAACACCGGTCTTAACCTCCGTATTATTTAGCACCTAGCACCTTTTTTGTTGTGCCTGTTCTTCATTTAATCTTATTATTGTCAGAGCAGAATGCCCAGGCAAGGTGAGAGCCTTGTTGTTGTAGGCACTGGCTGTATTATGCAGAGATGCCAATCTTCAGAGGCAAAACAAAGAAAGCGCTATCATCTTTGCCTCACAGAGAACCTAGGCACCGTGAAACACGGCGACTTGTTCGGGGGCCACGTGGAAATCGGAACATGATGCGTTTATGAAAGGGGGATCTGTTTATGTATCATGATACGCCTGGGACAGAAAGGTGCTGGAACTGATAGGGAAATCTGTCCATCTAATGTTTCCAAATTTATGATGGAGATGAGGAGGAAACTCAAATCCTCTGAGTTGCAGGCCAGGAAGACGAAATCATTGCTCAATCTCCGGTGCCGCTCCTGCAAGCTCACATGAAGGCTGGTAGCTACAGAGATGCATGAGCTACATTCTGCCAACACAGCAGTGGCACTTATACTGTTTACTTCCCAATATAGATTTCACCTTTACCTTTCAAAACTGGGATAGGGCATTTTTGTGATACATTTAATATTGCACAAGAAATGGGAGGAAACTCCAAATATCGGCTTCCAAGATATGGACTGAAGGGCCAGCAGTACAGTGATGAAGCCAAAGGCCAGGTTAAGGACTGTTTGGGAGAGCTGACAGCACCACCTGTAACAGCACCGAGCAGTCCCATCTCTCTGGGACTCTCTGGAGCACCCATTTTGTGTCTGTAAACACAACAAAGCAATACACAAATGGAGTGACTTTCTGAGTGAACCCATGCTGAGGCACACAATCGCCTTAAACCCTCATCTGCAAGCGCAGAACGCAAACAGCCTGAGATGGGAGCACCTTGGCCATTCAAAAAAGGAGTAAACGCAACAAGAAAAAAAAAAAAATAAACAGGTGAGGAGAGAAAAGAGAGGTAAAGGAAAGAATATATAACAGAAGTAGAGAGAGGAAGGTCTAGATATGCATGTAATGCTTCCCCACTGTGCTTAATTCTTTCAAAAGAAAGCCACAGATTGGACAAGTTTATGTGCTCACATTAGCTGAATGCAGGGGTGAACGAACTCCCAACTTTTCCAAGTCCTGTGCCTTTCCTGAATCTTTCCAATTTGTCACAATTCTTTGAGTCCCTCAAGCATTTAATCCTCACGGTTTAAAGAAAATATTGGGATTTCACACATGGAAAAACTCAATTATAAAAACAAAACAAAAGAGGACAAGCAATACTAAGCAGGTTTTCATAGGTAAAGCAGAACACCTTCTACTGGGGAGCTCCATGAAACAACTGAGAAGGACAACTGGGAGTATTTCAGCAGGCACAGCAATAGTAATACATCCCCTTTATTTATTTACATATATTATTTCCCATTCTTCCTTATGTTCTCTTTGCTTGGTCTTAGCTATCTTCTTTTCCACTTTCTTTGGGTGATTATGAGCATTTTTATGTGCATATGCAGTCTAATCTCTATAGAAAATCTAAGGATTTTACAAAGTATGAGCACTCTTGCACAAGCAGCAAAACCAAGGAAGTATATTTTAAAAATTATTTAATGATTTTCAGCTCCTTACTTAGAATTTACGAGTTTCCTTCAGCATATTATTCATAACTAAAGATATTTTCTGCAAATGAATCTTAATGTATCACTTTGTTATGAGCATTTTGATGCAGGTTTGCCATTCTAGACACTCGGATCAGGTACACAGAAGTTTCTTTGCCCTCGATTGCATTAATTGCTTGGTTCCCCATTTCTAACACAAATGTCTTGTCATATTGGATTGACTGGTTTTGCTATTTGTTTTCCATAAGTCTTTGCTGAAGTTTATTTTTCCAATAAACATTCCTACTACAAACAATGTCCTCAGATATTTACCAGCAACTAAAGGGGAGTGAAGAGAGTAACTTATTTTAACTTGTTTACAAATTCAAGAGGATATGCACTGACCTTCCTCTCTTCCATTTCTATCCCCTGTATCTCAATTTTTCATTTAAATTATTCCTCTGTATTACAAAAAAAAAAAAAAAATGCCAGTGTAGCTCATGGGAAAGCTTTATTAGCAGAAAATTTTGCTGAAGTGAAAAAAAAAATTGTCAAATTTATCTTTGGGAAGATTAGCCTTTTTCTTTTTTTAAGGAAGAGAAGAAGTAGAGCAGAGAAGAACTGAAATTTAATTTTTTTGTTTGGAAACCTGAAAAATAACTGGTTCAGAAGTACAGGGAGAAGAGCTGACAGGAACTGAATTCAGCTGTGTCCAGCTTCAGCCTCTGCCACAGGCCAGGTTTCCCAGTCCCAACTCCCACCACACAGCACAAACTGCCCACCTTTCCCTACCACTGAGCACCACGGGGAATCAGCATCTAAATGATTGCTTGCTAACCAGTCCAGAGTAAATGGTTGACACCAAGGGATAAATACAATGGTAATATTGCTAATTTTAAAAAAGTCAAATTTTGTCCAGAGCAGAAAGCCTGATTTCAGTTTGCATGCTGTTTGCTCCTTTCAATTGAGCTAAACTGGCCTGATTTCCAGCACAGCTGGCTGGGTTAAGGAGCACAACTATACTAATTATATCATTTCGCTAAATCTTGAGGTGATAAAGAAGACAGACATTCAGCTGTCACAGGAAATGACCCTGAAACTAAGTGAAATGTTCCACTCAGAAGCAAATACACCTTTCTTAAAAAGTGCTGCAAAGGCATGGCAGAAAACGTTACTCACAGCTGTTATCAAGGAGTGTGTGCGTGTTGCACCCCTAGAGACAGTGGAAATTAAGCAACTCGGAAATCGTTTTCAAGAGGATTTGGAACACTGCGTAAGTCAATCCTAATTCGTATGAATGCAGCCTGATGGGTGAAGCTGGAAAGAAAGAGAAAATAATCCACTTGATGTCAGACTAAGGGTGAAATGCTGTTTCAAATTAGCAAAGATCATAGGAAACGCCTTGTGAGGACAACGGTTACGGGAGCTGACTTACAGGTCCCAACGAGAACAGAGGGTGTGAGTAGTGAAGGCCGGCTCTGTGCGAGCCACCAGCTCCGTCCCCAGTTACCCCAGCTGATGTTCTGTGGGACAGTAGTTTGCTGTGCCCGTGCTCGCCTAGCGCTGCTCTCCCACTTTGAGCAGGACTGCTCCAGGGAGCGGGAGGCAGGAGCTGCCATGCGCCCACCCCATGTACCCACCAAGTCCTCTTCTGGAGCAGAGTTAGGGATTCTGTGCTGAACTCTGGCCCCGCCACACAGAGAGGTCGGGAGAGGATCCCTGGGCTCTTAGAAGAATTTGGTAGATTTAGGAGGCGATACAGGAGGGTTGCAGTGAGGAAAGAGTTAATACAATAGGTTTTGGCATTTGACAGAGGAATACTTATGTTTAACCATTCATAACTAAATCACATCAATTTAAGTGGATTCCATGTATTTCTGACTCTCACATTAATCTCTATGCAGAGAGAGTGTCTAAATATTTGTCTCTTTCAGTTCCAATATTGTAATTCTCTACCAAAACTAAGGGGAATCCCTTGGTTGGGTTTTTTCCCCTTCCTCCTCTCTTTTTTCCTACCTTCTTTTCTTTATTTTCTGGTAGAAGAAAGTGGTGAAAGGCTTTGGACGATCATTTAAGGAAACAGGGATTTAATAAACCCAGTGTTTGGGTACATCACAGCTTTTATGTTGGAGCTGAACTCCACATACATTAAATCCACATCATCTATCAATCTTACAGTTGTGTGTCACTTATGAAAATCTACTGAGTATTGTTTTCATCTCGCCTTACAACAAGCAGCAAAGCCTCATGAATACTGAAGAGCATTGTAAATACTATACATCTTTTATTTTTAAAGGTCTAGACAGTTTGGAATGGCAAGATTTCTTTGTTGAAAATAGCAGCTTAAAGCAATAATTCCCAGATTCCTCTTCCCTTGGTTTTTTTCATTCTATGTGCAAACAAGCAGAAGCATTGCTCTGTATCATTAGTAACACCTACAGCGGTGCTGCTGCTGCCGCGGCTTCACCATACCAGTGCTCTGCCTGTGCCAGCCATTAATCCAGCCCGATGCTGGTTCAAGTGTGATATTATTATTCAAATTCCATCCCACTAGGAAGCAACCAGCTCTGAGATGTATCTATTCATTTCCACTGCTTTATTGAAATCTGACAACCTGCTTTTTCTACATTTTTGAATACCGCAACTTTATGACCACACACTGCCATCACCCTGCTCTTATTTGCCTCAATAGCCCTCAGTAGTGGATCTGCCATGGGCTGAATTTAATAGAACAATATTTTACTGTTAGACAGCACCCTTCATTTTGAAGAATAAAGCCTCATTGAAATTCAGTCATCTTTGGGGCCCAGAGAGGCACAGCTTTGTGAACAGGGATGTTTTGGCCAGTCTGTTTTTGTGAAGAGTGAAAAGTGACCTGTAATGTCCACGCAAACCAACAGAAGGTGTTATCCAAATCACCATGACTGTCCATTATCTGACCCTCTGTTTGGGCTAGAAACATGGGTAGCCAGGTCTCCTGAGATGACGTTATGCTGATAGATAATGAGCATGGCCTACTTGTGTTGAGCTGTGTTGTCCAGTCAGAAATACCTCTTGCAATACCTTCACATCTACAGCTCCAGGCAAAGCCAGGAACAACAGAGAAGCATCATCAAGGAGAGGTGCAAGAGTTGACTAAATCACAGCCACAGAAGCCTGGATTTGGCTTGAATCACCAGGTGTGTGAGGGATGAGGGAGGTTCAGGGTGGTTTTTACTTTACAGAAACCCGATATCTTCCACATAGGTTTGACATCTCGTTGGGTTCTTTTTTTCATTTGCTTGCTAACCTTGTTATCTTGTCAGTCCTACAAATGCATGTGTGCCATCAACTTTTTCTGCAGTATATATAGCTTATCACAAGCTAACAGGAATCTCAGAAAAGAACAAGGACTTGGTGAACTTTAGTGTTACTTGTAGAACTACGAATCGCAGAATCGCCTTCTAACATTTCTGTTTGTTTCTATTTCCATGCCAGGAAAGGTAACTTCATTCCTCCTACAGACACAAAAGCAGAGCTCCCCTGCCATCATGCTGCGAGCTGTGTTGAAGCCTGAATGGTTTCGGTTGTCGAGCAGCCTTTTGTGATTTCTGTAAAAGAACTGGTGGAATCAATCTGCTGCTACTTGTCTGGGCAATTCAACTTCAGAGATAGGATTAAGAGCTACCATTTCAATCTACTAGAGCCAGGAACAGTAAGCAGTCTGAACTCTCACTCACAGATTATCAAGTTAACGAAGGGTAGGTACCTGGCAGCTCAAGAGCCAACCTGTTAAGACATCGTGCTACTGTTTCAGAAGCAATGCAGAGGAGTGCTCCAAAGCTGTGCTGAAGACTCCCCCCATATAAACGTGCTGTGAACGAGTACAGAGTTATTACAGCTGAGTTGTCAAACCAATGTATTACTGATTCCCTCACCTACATTTGCTTATAAACACTGGCTTAGGACAGGCTTCAACTCAGTTTGAGGCAGACCTTGGTATTGCACTGGGCTAAACTCAAATTATAAATTGAACTCGCCTGACTCAAAGGAATCAGGACATGAAATATCCCCAGGTGTCATCTTAGTTTTGTGAACCCAAAATTCGATACAAGAGGTTCTGCAAATCCAGGACATTACTTGTGTCTGTTACTGGGAAAAGGACCACTTACCATTTCCAGATTTTGACAAACAGATGTGATTTCAGGAAAGTAATACCAAAACCTTGAGAAATGTAAGTGATGCAAAGGGAAAGAATGTGGAGTGTGCTACCTCCCTCTCTGCACAGTCCTGCGGACTCCCAGGCACAAACATTGTACTGGCCTGGTTTTCAGAGGCTGGGGTGGGGCTGTTCGCTGCATCTGAAAAGCAGACCTTTTATTTAGATCTGCAAAAAATTTGCAAGTTTGTTAGTTCATCAAAGAAATCTAATCCACCTATTGTCTTCTGATCTTTCTCGTAAGATCCTTCCAGATGAATTGAATTGCTTTTAAAAGCACCATCCCTCCCCACCCCACCCCCCAGCATTTCCTGTCCTCTCACCTTAAAAAACAACTCTGAGAACTTTTCGACCAAAGCAGCCATGTGGAGCCAGAATTGTTTCAGTTTTATACAGGGCCTTTGCTCACATCCTGTCGGGTGTTAAAAATCCCTCAGCTGCTTTGCTAGGACCACCCGGCTAGTTCTGAACCACATCTGACAAAATGATACTGTTCACTTCCAGAACCCATCACACAGTTATTCTTGGATAAAAGGTAAAGCAAATAGCAGCCAACTGCTCACTGCTGCAGAAACAAAGACCATCTAGCCATTTATCAAAGCTTCAGACAACCAGCTTGCTTTAAGCTCAGCCACCTCTCCCATTACAGCTTTAAACGATAACACGCTATAATATCAGAAATGACAAATGGAACCGGGGGCCTAACCTATACACAATCAATACCTGCTCTGAAATAAGAACCATCTTTAAAGTATTGACAAAGGTAGCAGGAGTACGTATAAAACTGCAATTTTTTCTTGAATTGTTTGGTATGGCCACTGTCAACATTCATTTGTCCATGACATTCCTTTTTTTTTTTTTTCATGAGAGCAGCAAAACCCCAGGGTGTGCAACTATTGTCAAGCCATTATAGTTGCCCTGTGTCTACCGTTTATTGGAGGGTAAGAGCAAAGGGCCAATTGCGAGTGACTTCAGCAGAGCCTTCCGCCGCAGATTAGAAACCGTGGCGCTGCGAATTGCTTTCTGTTTTAGACGGAGATGCGTAAGAAAAATTCAAGATGTCATCCGCTTCATTCATTTTGATGGTGCTCCTCCAGCTTGGGTCAGAAGAGCTTTATTTAAAATACACCCATTATCCCTCTACAAAAGCAAAATAAAAATTCTGCGTTTAGGCCATAAAGATAAGGACCTTCCTCTGAAGGACTGATGAAGGAAACACCTTATGGGCCAGCTACTTCCTTCTTCTGAGTTTAATAATACTACTTTGTACTTTTACAGCATCTTAAAGTGTTCACCACATTTCAGATACTCTATGAAGAATTAATAACAAGCCAAAGTGGTCTGCAAATGTTCATATCCCCTTACAGATGGGGAAACTGAGACAGAGCCAAGTTGAATGGCTTGGTGAAGGTCACGCAGGGCACTGAAACAGCTGGCAACAGAAACTCAGTCTCCTGAGCCATTGTTTGCAGCACAGATCACTCTTCCTCTGCCACACCATTTGTCCAGAAAAAAAGCAAGGAGTGATGAGATGAAGGTGACTTGTGGAGGGAGTGAGTTAGTCACACCGCACAGTTATCTCCAGACTAAGTGTATACCCAAGAAAGTATAAAAGAAGGGGTGGTCTTGGTACCAAGGAAGCACAGAACTGATCACCTGAGTAGAAAGAGGACAATGACTTTTCAGCTTTTTCTAGCCCTGTAAGTAGCCGTCCCTGTGCTTTCTTTATAGCCTCAATGAAAAGAAAGCAATATCAGGAAATACATGTGTGAGGGAGAGAGGTGTTAGAGTTACTAATTGGCTTGAGATCACCATAGGAACACAAAAGGCCATGGCTGAAGGACGGTACGTCAGCAAGGATCTGTGTTACGTGGCATCACCCTATTCTGGGTGAGAGGCAGCTTGCATGGGCATTTGCACGCCTGCTTTGGGGCTACTCCCTTCACCTTGCTGCCATCCTAAAAAGTGGGAGTAAGTTTTTTAAATAGCTGTCCCACTTTGGCTAAGCCCTTGAATTTTTGGGTAGGAAATGGTATTTATTATTGGTTGTCATTAGCGTGTAAATAAGTAAATACACCAACTCCTGTTTTGGAGGCAGCACAAGACAGAACAGAACTTGTTACGTGATTTCAGGAAAAAAAAACGTGCTGCTGTCTCCAGCATTTCACTCCTGCACGCAGTGCTGGTGGCTGTTTTATTTAGTGGGGATCATTTCCAAAAGATTTCAGTCTGCGCTGGGATTAGGCTGCTCTCTGCTTTGATGAATGAGTTGCCTTGGATGAAGAACATGACAAGGGGGGCAGGAGGCACAGGATGCTCTGCACATGTCCCTCCAGCTCCGGGTGTTTCCTCATGGAAAGACAGCAGATGCCACTGCCAGATCCGAGGCGAGAGCCACGCTACGAATCTGAGCACTTTCCGAGCACTAGTGTGGTCTGGAGAATGTGCTCACAGCAGGAGGAAGGTACAGTGACAGGCCAAGTTTAATATTGATTTTAGCATTGCTGGACAGATTAGGCCAAAACAGAATAATCTGTTAACCCCAAAATGTGGAGGAGTCAGCAAATCTGCTGGAGTTCTTTATTCAGGACACCCAGCTCCTCAGCTGTCTGATCGATATTTATCTGCAAAGGGGACGCTGCGTGTCAGCGCGTTGCTCCCTGCGCGGTGGCACTGCTGGAGCGAGCTCCTCTCCCGGCAGCCCCACGGCTCTGTCAATGGCCGGGGGAATTGATGGAGCTGTGGAGCACGGTGACGGGGGCGGATGCCAGGCTGGAAGGGAGGCTTCCCCCAGAAGTAAAGGATACCTGTCACTCTTTAGAGGGAGGCTGAAAAATGGTTGGGAAACTCCAGGTCTATGAGTCTTTTGCTGTAGAAATCAGGACATTAGGCTGCCTCTGACTCAGGCCCTGAGGATTCAAGGGGAGGGAAACATCTCTGTGTTAAAAAGCCCTATAAAGCAATTATTACTCACTGGCACAGTTACTGAAATATCGCAACATGCATACTGCAATAGACCTGTTTTCTAGTAACTGGGCTTATAACAGCATGTGAGGTCTGTGCTACAAAGAAAAAGCGAGCTAAATTATATTAGTATAGAGCAGTAACATAATGAATAAAAGGTTAAAAGAGAAGAAAATAATGCAAGTTACATTATTAAAAAACTCTGAAGAGCACAACAAGAGTGAAGACGAATATCATATCAGGATTTTGGAATAAGGAGTGGAAAAGGAATTGAGAAAGGGAAGACAATGGTAGTTGGAATGTAGACACAAAAAAGGGCTAAGGTATTTAGCTTTTCAAAGGCATTTAGGAAGGCTGAGATGCAGGTGGAGTCTTAACAGCATTTTTACAAGTGTTTAAGCAGGCTAAAAAGGAATCAAGGCTTTAATCTGATGAGGTTCTTTTGAAAATCCTACTAGGATTTCATCTCAAGATGTGTAACTGTCCTAAAAAATCTGGCCTTGATCATTCAAGGAAATTGAATTATTTGTAGAATAAGAGTTTCCTTGCATTCAGTCTGAAGTCTCTATGCAGTTATCAAATTAAAATAAAATAAGCAGGGAAAGCAAATAAAACAGAGTATTTGATGAAGCAGCTCTCTCATAAAGATTATTAAAACAAAGACACAAACCCAGCCTCAGTCGGTGAGTTAGTTTGCTGAACTTTTGGGAGTTTGCCCAGACACCAGCTCACTCAGAGTTCAGGTCAAAATCTTCTGTGGAAAGAAAGGCAAGGAAGGAAAAAGTATGACCAGCATCTCATTTACTCCTGCACGTGCTGCTGTTCGGAGTGGAAGCTGATTAAGTACAAAACTCCAGAAACATATCAGGGGACAGAAGCAGCAAACTTTGGCACTCATGATTTACATGCAGAGCCTAATGACTCCTTACCTAATCTACATCTCACCATCCTAGGATTCATATTTTTTTTTTGTTTAAACTTCTGCCAAGGAAGGCAGGATCTCAAGGGAGAGGTGGATTGACTACTGGAGCTATTACCTTTCATGGTGATATCTAGTAAACAAAATGGGCCAACCCTCACTCTGCGGTGCAGCACAGCTAACCTCTCCTCCCTCCCAAAACAGACTGGCCATGTCCCTGTCACCTCCTGAATTGCACTGTTCTCCCATCCCTGCCTTGGCGTTGTCCTCCCACAGTTCCTCCAAAGGAGGTGTGGATGCATCTCACTGCTCATCTGGGATGCATTATTTAGCCCTTAAACAAACACACCACAAACTAACGCATAGACTGTCCCCAGACTGCTGGGAAAGCAGATGTGCCTGCAAAATGGATCTGTGAGCTCCTGCAGAAGACACCTGATAGCAAAGGGAGCCTCAGCACCATGTGATGAGGCAGTTGCTAAGGTAACTACTTTTTTTTTCTTTTAGAGAAAAGCCAAGTAAACAAGCATGTAAATAGACTTAAGAGCCACGTAAATTGTTGGTGAACCTATTCTGGTTACCTTGACGATAAAGTATCACTCTTCCAGGATTCAAACTTTCTTTGGCATGTAAAGAATACAATATGCTGTGATCTCAGGCAGTTACAATTGGATCATCTAAGTTTCAGGTCTATCTTCTCTTCTTTTACACCGCTCTTCCTTGCAGTGTGGAAAGGCATCCCATGTAGCTCAGGCACACGGTGTACCAAGTTCAAGCCACTCTTACCAGTCTCAGGGAGGCAGTGAATTGTGCACATATGCGTTAAAAAAAAAGAGAGGATGGAGCAGCTCTCCCCTCACTGAGCTTTGAGGAGATCTTTATTAATTAGAATAATGGTAGATAAATTGCAGTCATTAATGTGAACCAAATTTTGAAAGTGTTACCTTCCTTCCAGGTAGACAGAATACAAATTTGGTGTTTAAAAGGATACTGTGCTCTCCTGGTCCCTTGACCTTGGCTTTGATCACAGACTTATGGAAATCAGGTCTGTACAGGATTAGCTATACCTAAAGCTAAAGCATTTCTACTGCCGTAAAAATGATGGCTCAAGCCAGCTCAACAGGCACCCTAGCAAAGCAATTTGCTGCAAACTGGGCATGCTGCAGTTTTGTTTCGGCGCTCTGCCCTGTACCAGCAGCAGAGTGGTTCCCACTTGTGTGCAGGGATTGCCCCTGAGGAAGACAATGAGACTTGCTCTTTTTGCTTGTCAAGCACAGCAGAGGAATTCCCAAAACAAGCTAATCACAGGATACATCACCTCAGGGTGATGCTGCCAGGGTGTGGGAGAAGAACTGACTCCACATCTGGCACAAGCACCGACTCGTCGCCCAGACAGGGCTGGCGGTGTGACGCCAGCTCAACCTCCGCAACGCGCTAAGGTTTTCGCCGTTCTTTCCAGCAGCTCCCAGAGCGCAGCACAAACTATTCAAACCTTTTCAATGAAAGACCATGCCTGCCTGCACGCATCCTCTCTTGGTGTTTCAACTGGCACACAGTGCTGGAGAATGCACCGTGGCTTTTTACCCCAAGCCTTTCCGTTTTCCCCGGTACCGTGACTGCGGTGGTTGCTGCTGCAGGAGCAGAGCCCCCGGTGCCTAAGCAGGAGCGGGATCTGTAGCTGCCACAAATGACATCAGGGAGCATAACTATTTCAGCCCTGCCAGTCCTCAGCAGGGGTCACAGCTGACAGCAGACTTAATAAAATTGGCTGGGGTTGGGTGACTAAAATGAAACATCTCAGCTGAAAAAAAAGGCAAGATTGAGGCTCATGCAAGAGCTTTCTCCTCACATAGTTAAGGGAGAGCTTCACTACAATTGACAGCTAATTCAGTACACATCTCATAATATATTACCTCCCCAGCTATATGACAAGTCTAGTGAGCGAGATGCAAATGAACACTTAAGGCAGGTAAGTTCTTAATGTCACTTTAAGACTCAGCGCAGCATCACTGTCTTCTCCATCCACTGGATGAGTTACGTAGTGATGGAGTTGTGGGAAGGTAACAGCAGGATGGCAGAGGAAATGGAAGGTAAAGGAGGTTAATTTATGGAAATTAGCTAGGTCACCCAGTAAGTAGGACATGTCACGCACAGCTTTAAAAGTACAATAGTAATTTATTTAGAATCTGATTTTTTCAATAGATAGTCAATGAGGGTTATCAGGAGTCATGTAATTGTTTTGATCTCCTCATCACAAAATGAACTGCAGCATCCCAAACTGATGGAGGAACTTTCAAAGCTGTGCATCTACAGCAAGGCTCCCCAGATCAGAGGTAAAGATTTGGCTGAAGTGGGGGCCAATGCGTGGAAGCTCCATGTGATGAATGTGTGGGTTCCCGCGGCATTTCATGGCAGTGTGTAAGCAACTGGGACTACTGGGAGGGCAGTGTCTTTGGGGGCCTTCCACGATCAATTAAAAGAAAAAAAAATAGAAGATTTTATCACTTCAGAACTACAGGTGATTTTGGAAGGGTAAAATAGGAAAAATAAATTCTATACAAAGAGGCTAATTCACCCAAACCAGGCTTGGACTCTCTCTACTAGTTATGAACTAATTAGTCATTTCCTTCTCATTAATGGTAAAAATAAAAAAAAAATCTATTTTTTTTTTCTACAGAGAGTAGCTGATATAGGACTGTATCAAGCAAAGCTCTTGCTCTTCTCTTCCTTTTTTTTTTTTCCTGTTTTAATGCTACAGTTGAGAAGACAAAACCTGGACTGCAGAGCGACCTCCCCTGCCTTCACACAGGCTTTTCCACGCAGAGGAGCAGTAAAGGCAAAGAGAACATGAGGGGCACAGACAGAAAAACAGGTGGAAGTGCCGAGAGGACACAGCGAGCACCGCAGGAATCCAGAGTGGTCCCAGATCCGGGTGAAATTCCTGCGAGCACCTGCCTGGTAACTGCTTAACAAACCCTTCGTCCATCAGATCCGTGCCCCACTCGCCCGGCTGCCTTTGTGGCCTCTGTCTGTACCTGCTCTCCAGGAATCCCCCTGTAAGCAAGCCATACAACCCTCAGCACTGATTCAACCGAAACTATTTTCCATTTTTACTTTTTAAGCAATTAGTTAAATCAATCAGAAAGACTGTGTGGATAGCCTTACCTCACTGAAATACAGATGTTTTGCAGTTTAGCTTAACTTGACTTTTTTTTTTAAAGCTTTAACCCTTCCAAAAGAGTGTCCATACAGCTACAACCGGTAGCGATAGTTTAAAATAAAAATCTTTCAGCTGTATCCTTTAGCTTCATCTTGCTCTTCAGAGAAGCTGCTACTTTATCAGAACATCATAATTCTGAATTTTCCCTACTTAATTGGTTTGTTCTGTGATGGTCTCTGAGAAAACAAATTACAATTGCTATTTTTTTTTTTTTTAATGAACTGACCACAAATTTGTTATGAGAATATATTTTGTAAAGATAACAGGAGGGATCAGATATCTTTAATCAGTTTTAATTACAGAACCCAGTGACTCAAAACCATGAGTACCTGACTTAGCGCCTGCTCGGAAGGACTCCTGCTCTGCTCTCCAGTTCCCCGATCCAGGCTCAAGTCGGCGGGGCGCTGATGTGACCGAACCAGCCAGTGCAGGGAGATTTCAAGGAGATTTTTATTCCAAATACTGGACTTTAAATACTGCTTGCAAAAACCAGCAGGGAGGCAGCCCGTGATACCGATGGTTCTGGACAGGCTTCCACACTGATGCACGAGGCTCTGCAAGCTTACTGACGCAGCAGTGCTGGCTGCGCACCATTCGGAAGTTATCTGATAATTTTTCATCAATCCTTGGCTCTTAAGGTCATGGGATGCTGTACAAATCTCAGGTTTCATGTGTAATAGATAATTTTTCTGGCCACCATGATTGCAGGTTAATATTAAAAGAAATGGAAGTCAATAGAAATAACTCTTTTTGTTTGGGTTTTTTTTTAAATGGCATGTTTTCAATTTTATCATTTCTAAGAAACCAGATTCACGATTCTCTGCCTTCTATTTTTAACAGTCTCTTTCTCTCCCTGCCTGCTGCCTGTTACACTTGTTGCAAAACCTGGTTTTGGCCTTCAGTCTGTTAACGCGGATGGGAGCACTCACGCTCTGAGCTGGTTGTGTCTTCAGTGAACCACCAGCAAGAAAATCAAGAAAGGCGTTGAGAATCGGCCACTAATAAATCCTCCTCTGTCCAGCCAAAAGTGACTAACAGTGCATACAGTAACCGTGTAGATTTCTGATCAACTTTTTTGGTTCTCATGTTAATGTAATTTCAGCAGAATATCAAAACCAACTCTATTCTGGCTTGCATGACATATATAAATTGTGCATAGAGCTTGGAAACAATTAATTTAAAGTAATAATTTGTATAAACATCCTAACAAAATTTTAAAGGGTATTAAACACCCTGTTTTATAAACATAACACTTAATTTGAAAAAAAAACATTTAGAAGGTAAAACATTTAGGGTAAGTGCACAACACATGAAAATAATAAATGAAATTTTCCCAGTTTAGAAAATGAATGTAATTAATTAACATTTAAATTACATTTTTAATTGCAATCATGCCCTCCCAGGGGACTCATAAGGGACCATAATTGCAATTAAAAGCATGTGGATTAGATAATAAAACAATGCACACTGTCTGAAATGTGCGATTTAAAATGGAAAGCAGACATTGTTATCGGCACATCTAACTTAATTGTAGCCATAAAGCAAATGTGCTGTACAAAATAAAATTCACATACGGGAACATTTAATTCTTGAGTCTCTTAAAGGGGACACGCTTGAGAGCACATTTTATGACAGGTTCTGTTTGAAACGGCCCTTTAAGGCTTTAGTATTCAGGGGTAGTGCTTTAATGTTTTTGCATTAATAAAAGCATAGCTGAATGTTCCTATTAAAATACACAGATACATTTAAGTAAGAGATGAAACTGAGTGCCTAAAATTTAAGTTGCAGAAGGCATAATTATATGAGGAACGTATTTTCCTTTGTTCTGCATTGTTTTAAAATTGCATTTGCCAGGTGAGAGTTGGAGAGACACTACATTTCCCATGTATGTAACGAACAGAAACCAGTATCTGATAAACAGGTATTTACTGGACAGATACAAACCTGCTCTGCCTTCAGGGCGGTCACCTCTCAGGTCAGTGGACCCTCAACAGAATATCAACATTCTGGTTTTCCTTGGTGCTGCACTACTGCTTTTTGATAAATACTGAAGATTTTAGCCTTTAGTGCCACTAAATCTTAATTTTTCACAAACGTCTACTTTATCTCAACACAATGAGAAGAAATAAGCGGTTCCCCAGACCAAGAAAGATCTCTCCTCATGGGGGAAATGGCCAGGAGTTTGAACCATGCTTTAGGGATAGTACATAGTAAGCTAAGATACGTCCTATTCAAGGCTTGTGTTCCCCCAGGGACCATGCCCTGTTTATTACTATTTTTCAGGGCAGATCCTCAGGAAGCGTAAATCACCACCACATACATCACCTGAAGGTCTTCCACACAGTTGGTGTGTCAGGAGACTAATTCAAGAGTGAAGGATTTTCAGAAACCACTACTGATTAGTCTCAGTGCTAAGTGAATTACTAGTAGGTGCCCAGATACTAATTGTGAGGAGTGTGTCATAAAGTGGGGAGAGCACAGAGACTGAACAGAGAGAAAAATTTAGAAGTCGATGGAGAAAGAATTCCAGAACATGATAGAAATTTTCTGCATGGATGCTTTTTTTTGCCATTTACTTTCAATCTTAAAGGGCAATTTCTTCTTTCACCTAACCCAGATACAAAATATGGCTCTATGTGTGAGCTCTTACAGAGAATTTTGATAAATCCAGGGCTTGGGGAGACGAGGTTTTGGATTTAACTCTGACGTGGAAGAACATGTCATTTACATGGAAGCAGCTTAAAAGAAAGAAGTTCTGAACCTTTCATAGTTCAATAAATGGTACTGGTCTAATTCCAGTTTAACAGAAAGTGTGCTAGGAAAATAATGATATAACTGTTCGTAATATTCACTGGGAGATACACAAGGTTATCTGCTCCACTTTCACCCTGTTTAAGACCTTGAGCTAGGAAGGAATAGAGTCCAACTGGTAACACACAACATGTAACTGCTGCTGCAGTCAGAAAGCAGTGAGAGCTGGAAGAAAATGCCTGTGCAGGGTCCCTAAGTTAACCAGAAATTTTCCCTTTAAGAATTATTGTGAAACCTTGAAGCTCTTCCATGTAATCTTTCTCACTAGGTCTGCTACCGTGCTTGGACAGCACTATATATATAGTATAAAAAACTGTGATTGGTTTTGGAGACCACAGTGGTACAATATTTCGGAAGGGTTAGAAAAGTTACTCCGAGTGTGAAATAATGCTGAAAGCTGAGTATCACACTTGGAGGTAACTTTTGAACTTGAGGGTAATATTTTACTCTGCAATTGCTCAAAGAAACAGATATAATTTGTTTTATAATACTTAAAACCCCTCCATCAAACAGGACTGTTAATGCTATACGGAGAGTTATCTGAAATGGCATGCATATGGTGCCTTTGTAATTTGGTATGCTGTGCAATAAAGAATTCATTGTCAGGATTTAACTGTTGTCTAAGGCATTGGACAATAAAGGAGTATGGTGAGCTGGCACGAAACAACCGTTCAGAATTGCATGAAATACAGAAAGTAATTTTTTTTTCTTTTTAAATCCTCCTAGCCCCACACACTAGCTACCCATAAACACTTCGCATTTATTTCCCTTACAGCGGTCTCTGCCATGTAAAGCTTACCTGTATCCGACGCAGGTAACGCTGCTGCCTTTGTGACAAGGCAGCATATGATAAGCTAATGGCAGACGATCTGCACGCATATCTCCTTAGCTTAATGACAGCATAACGAAGTCTCATGTTCACTGTCTGCAAGGCTGGAGCCTTTCTCAGGCCAGTGTATGGGTTTCAGATGCTGATCCCTTCTTAGCCAGGGAGCTTTAAACTTTGCTGAGCTCATCAGTTATCCAGTCGGACAAAGCTGAGCCTTAACTGCCTGAGGCAAACAGTTAATCACATTAGCAGACCACTAACATTAAAATTGGGAAGTGACAAAAAGTAAAGCAACATTTAGACTTGCTGTGTGGAAACCCATTCAGATTAAATTTAATTTGGATAGTCAGAAAATAGGGGCACCTGTCAGTTTCTAGGTAACACAGGGATTTTTTTCTAGCATCACTTACTACCTTGGGGAAAAAAGCTCCTTTCTGAAGCCAAAAAACCTGACAAGGTGTAACTCATACAATGCATTGTGCTGCATTACGATGGCTTACATTGGTTCATGTCTTGTCATATGACAATATAACATGACACAAAACTGCATGTACATTGCATTGGAGATTTATAAAACAAAGCTTCCTTTGCTCAGAAGTGGAAGGGCTGTATTGTGAACTGCTTGCTGGAGAAGCAGCCGTTTCTGCGCCACGCACATGCTCTATAAAATATGCACATCCAGCCCTCAACACGAGCGCAAACTAATAGGATCGGAGAAGCAGAACTTTTCATTCCAGCAGGATTTCAGAACTGGAACTTTGTAACCCTGCGCTTTGATTTTGTTTTTTAATTAATTGCACGAACATGGAAAATGCAAAACAGAAACACAGGCTAGAAAAGTAGAGGGAAAAAAAGAGGTAAAGATAAAAGACAGAAGAAAATTAATTGTTAATTATTTATTAGACGGTTCATTTGCTCACACCTACATTACTGTGTTGGTATTTTAACCCACTATGCTCATTCCTCAAGCTTGACCTCAGCCACATTGTTAGTTGATTTCCTTTTCTTTTGTCACTTCTCATTAACTTCACAGTTTTTTTTTTTTTAAAAAAAGATGTAAGATAGGAACTATAAGTAACGTGAATAATTCTTAAGGGATGCTCCGTTCCTTAGCCGAAGTTACGGTACATAAACTCACAGACACAGCAACCGCTGTATACATCCTGTCGAAAAGAGATGAGGTGTCTTTCGAGGCCCTGTCCTCTGAGGACACGAGGTTGTCCTTCCCAAACGCTTTACAGGGCATCGAGGAACATTGCAGCCTCACTCCTCCACTATGAGACACACTTGCTCCTTTAATTCTTCAGGAGAAATAGATCTGCTGCTGGTGAGACCTGACCCTCATACCTACTAGGAGAGTAAGTCTCGAAGTATAACATGCACATGCAGAGGAAGAAGACACTAGCATTTATTTAATATATGATAACTGCAGCATTAAAGACAACTATAGTATATCATGACACCTTCTAAAGTATGGCTTGAAAAATGTAATCACTGCAGCCTATATAACTTCAGGATTTGTCCCTGCAAGTGTTTCAATAACTGGCTCTTTCACTTGAAGTGAAAATAGTCAGTTGTTTTACTTATTTTTTTTCTTTTTGGCGTGGTGCTTGCAGAAAAGGAGAAGAGACTATGAAAAGCATTTTTTCAGGTTCCTCTACTCTGGAAATTAATTTACTTTCTTTCCTCTAGCCTTCTAAGAGAAAAAAAAAAAAGACTTTTTCTTTTTTCAGCTTAAAACCTCTTGCAGATTTACTGTGACACATTTAACATGCAATAAGTTGTCCACCACGAGACCCTTGCCTCCCAAGATAGCATTTATTTTAGCTACAAAAAGGTGTAAAGCAGCTAGGATTTATATAAATGTAAAATAATTTCAGCAGTCTGACACAGGAAAGGTAGGTCAAATCATGCTTAGTACTTATGTAATTTTTTTTAACTACTGAAATGTAATCATATTCTGGAGTGGGTGATCTCATCTAGGATCAGTGGAACTATAGCATAGTTACAATAACTATAAAAAGAGAAAAAACCTATTCCATTTCTCAACATACAGAAGAAAAATAACAAAAAGCTTTTCTTTGATCTCTTTGCCAAATAAAGTACCATTCTAGCGTTTGACATATGACTGCAGTGACCCTGAGATATGCCTCCTGTACATTACCTTTACTTTGTTTCAGCAAAGCCAAAACTGGTAACAGAACTCCATCATTTACACTTAGCTTCTTTTAAATCATTTTTCACATTTAGTCCCTGATAGAAAAGGAACGTGTCTGTTTCCTGCAGATGATTTATTACGTAGTTTCTAAGCAAAACACTTTTATCTGAAAGTATAGGTCAGACAAAGGAATAATGCAATCAAAGAGACACTTGCAGAAACATTATAAATACTGTACTATATACAGCAGAAGCCCTGTGCTGTCAAAAATGACTAGCTGCTCCCAGGCACTGAAGTTCATTGTCTTTTGGTGGAGCATAAATTGCAGTTAAACTACAAGAGGAATACCTTTTAGTCTAGCTTTTTTTTCTTTTCGGGTTGGGGGTTTTTTTGGGCAGTAGTTACCTTATTTGAAAAACATTTGAGTCCCAAGAGGCTGTATTAGAGAAGATGTTTTTATTGCCTTGCTATAAGAATTTTATTTTATTTTGCCAACTGGTTCTGTAGAATTACTCCGTGGTAGGCAACAGGAACGGTGGCAAGTCACTCTACACGTTTCATTTAGGGAGGTATAACACATCCACCACGGCTCCTTACATGGCTCTGTCACCCTCCTACCAGGTACCCCAGTTTCAATGCATTTCTCCTCTCAACAAGCCTGGGAAGGTATGGAACTCCTATTACTCCTCTTTTTCAGAGAGGAAAGAAAGACATAGGGAAGGCTGCGTGACATGTCCACTGTCATGCAGGAAGCCCACAGTATTTTGCATACATGCAGTATTTTGAAGTGTGAAGCTCATACTCTGATCATTAGGCCATCTTTCCTCTCTGGGTAAATAAAAGCATTTACTGAAACAACACCATGAAAGCTAAAGAGAGAAACCTACCAAAGCATAACGTAGGCTGAAAAGCCCAGATTTTCAAGAAGGAAGGATAGCTACAGCAGCACAGTACAAGACCTTCAATAACATGAAAGCTCCCTTGAAATTCAGGCTGAATCTGAAGTAATCTATAATAATTTCTGATTATCAAAATGGGATGAAGATTAATATGCCTGATCTTTCTGCCACCTGCTCAGTCAGGACCCCTCTTTGTTTGCTTGGAGGATGTAAAGCTCTGCTGCTACTGTAGCCCACTCACCAATGTGTGCCTTTGTAAGAGCTTGCCTCCCTGTTTCACAGCTCTCTTTGACTCCACTTTTAGTCCAGACACAGCACATCAGTGAGTCCAAATGCTCATCCACCTTCTCATTGAATTTGTTGAGTTTTCACTTGCTTTTTCTCCAACTTCATTATAAGCAAATATATATACTATATATACAATATAATTGTATGTTTGTGTGCAACAGAAAGAGACAGAAAATGAGTTTGTGTGTGTGTAAAAGAAGGCAATTCATCTCAGCTTAGTTATCCTCAGAGAAAAGCAGCCTTCACTAGTATATTTATATATATTCTATTCTGTTGTAACCACGGAGGAGCACCAGCCTGCCTCAGTGCATTGCACTCTTACTGAGCATTGAGGGCAGGACTGAGGGGAAGCAAAGGGGAGATGGGACCACCGGAGCAGAGGAGGGCTGAGCTCTCTGCTTTCCCAGGTCACAAGAAGAGGAGTGGAGGCAGGAAGAGGGAAAGGAAGAGTGAAAACTGCTTGGACAAATGTGGAGCAGCCTCCAGAGTTCAGAGCTTCTCCAAGCTGAACAGGATTGACAGCCATCTGCTTTTCATCAAAATATCTTGATGTTATTACTGTTTTTGGTTGTAAATCAATAGAGTAGAGTGTAATGACAGTTCAACAATTTTTCTCCTGGTAAAATGACCAATGCTGATCTACATACCTTGAGAAATCAGTTTAAAATGGGGAGGAACATGAACTTCCTATTTCACAGGGAAACATAAGCATAAGCTTTCATCCTGCGTATAGTGTTTAGATACTGTAGTGACAGCTGCCAGTGAGCTGATGGATAAAATTTCTGAGATAAGACCTTGCTTCTCTTCCTAGACAGGATGGTGAGCAGATGCTGAACAGAACAATGGAAAAAAAGCCCTAGACAAGTGTCTGGACGGAAGGGGGCGAGGGTTATCCTTACAACTGCTGACTGGAAAGGGAGTAAGGTAGATGCTGAATGTTTCAATGCTTCAGCAAAGACATAAACCAAAAGCGGCTGAAATTCAGAAGTGCTAAAGAAATGGCAAGGCAATGTTCAATACATTATGACCTTTCCTGCTATTTTCAAAATTGCAATCTTAGGGAAAAAATAAAAAAAGGAAGCCCACCCTCACCACATGGCTGAAAATGTTATTAAAAGCAATGAATTCTTTTTTATTGTTACGTTTAATTTTTTTTTTAAGTACCATTTGGAGCAAAGACAGCACAGAGGACGCCTCCCTTAAACTGAAGATAAGTTAGATATTTGAAAAGAACCAATTTATCTCATTCATTCTTTCACGTGCTCACTTATATTTATTTATATGCACACTTCTTTGGATTGCATTTTTATTTTTTACTGTGTGCAGTAACTGTTAATGATCATATACAGTCATGAGAATTAAAATAGAATCCTGCATTTCACTCGAACACCAGAGCAGCACACACAGGATGCAGTATATATAAATAACAAAGACCTTGCATAATCACATACTCTATATCCTCTCTTACTGGAATATAAAAGCAAGCCCTAACCTATGACAAAACTTAATACAAATAAGATGTGAAATAAATAAAATGCACAATGCTAGAGCTCAATTTGAACTACTCAGACTTCATCAAAACATACTGGAAAATATGTGATAGGACAGGGAAAATCTTTGCATATAAATTATAGCTATGAAAGGATTTGCTGCTGCAAACAAGTGTAAAGATGAAACTTCCCAAAAACTTATATCAAGCATAAGATATTGTAAATAATAATTTACATTTAAATAGCATCTTCAGTTTGGAGGATCTTGGAGCACTTTGCTAACCACAAGTGAAATGCTGTGATGGGTGGATGGTGCAAACAATGTTTGCAGCACTATTTTGCTTATACATCACAGCATAAGTAAAGTAGCTGCGTGGGGAAAAGATGCTTCTGACCTCTGTCTTACTACATTTGTATTTGCTAGCATGGGCAGAAGAAGTTGAGGCTAAGAGAGGATAGGCATAGACAAAAAGTAGCTGGAACCCATACATAAAGGATGAATAAAGCAATAGCCAATGGCAGTATCAGCCTAAGTCCAGGCCCCCAAATTAGGGGTACTTATGTGTATTTGCATATATATGCAGATGATCCACACACAGTTTCCACTTATATGCAGATGATCCACAAACAGATTCCACTTATATGGACTTCAGTGATAATTTATAATAAATGAGCAGAGATGAATCAGTCCTTACTCAAACAAAAGCCCAGTAAGCCCAAAACCCATCATTTTTTTCCTCCACCATGGGATAACACCAAGACTCATGCTGCAGAGCTGTAGGAGAGCAAAAATTTTGCCTGAGGACACCAGTAGAAAACCTTTCTTTCCTCATTCGGGGTGTGGGAAGGTGTGTGCTTGGGCATCTGCAGGAACAGAAAGGGGAACTCAAAGAACTCTTGGCTTCAAATCTGAAAAAGCACCAGAAAACTGCTAAAAACATAATTGTAAATAATGCTGTTACACTTACAAACTACCTTTTATTTGACAAGTCTAGCCCTCCTTCCCAAGGAGAAGGTAGAGTTTTCTAATTTTAACAGCAGAGAAATACCACGAAGGAAGAAGCTGGCTGTAAATCACGTCTATCCCAGAATCAGGAATATGACTCTCTGCAGAGTCCCAGACACAGAGTAGCATTTCCATTGGTTCCCCTACTAGAGTCCCATTTTGCCCCTAATCCTGACCAACACAGATAGCGTCACCCTGGTGAAACAGTTACCAGGCAGGATGGCAGCGGCACCCCCAGAGCCGATCCATCTCCGTCCGCTGACTATGACTGAAAGCAGATTTCAGTATTACATAGGATATACGTAAACAAGGAAAATAGTAAAAGCTTTTACAGACTGAGACGCAGAAGGTTTGTCAGTGTTAGATAACGCCACCGAGAAGCTCAAAAGAATGCGGACGGACTGTGGTGAGGCTGATCTCCCCGGCAGGTCTGATCCGGACCGCAGTGCCTAGGCGCTGAGGCTGTGTGCGGGTGCGTTTGTGTGACCGAGCCTGTGCACAACAGGACATCAGCTTTATAAATTTTCCCCCACCCTCACAGACACCTTCTAAAGCTTCATGTGACTGCCAAAAGGAGACCAAAAGTATCTCTAAATAAACTGTAAAGCCCAGTCAATAAAAGAGGATGCTATATATTATTTTTCAAGTATCAAAATGATTAATTTAGGTAAATTTTGCAATGTATAAAAATGAAAAATAAAGAAACAGTGTGCTGCAACAAAATAGAAAAGGAGTGCTGATGCTGTTCTCCTAAGTTTTACACTATGATTTGCCTTCTGCCAAACCAGTGCCCCATTCAACATCATGAAGCATACATATAGCACACATACAGCTCATGGCTATAGCTAGTTTACTCCAATGAGCTCAATGCATTTATGCACAACCTAGGAATCACTCCGTGTTACAAATAATGAGTAAGAGAAATGTAGAGTTAAAGTGGACACCGAAATTACTTAGAGAAAGAAATCAGCTATTTTACCGTGGAATACCTGCACTTTGCTGGTAAGAACAGATTATAAACTAGGGAATGTTAGCAGTGATCCATCCTTTATGTTTATATTTTAGGAATATCTAACCTTAAGGGTTTAGCATGCAGGTTGAAACAAATTACTCTGATCATCAATATCAAGGTGTCAAGCTGAGATATTATATGTCAATCATTCTGAGACAAAGATAGAAGTGAACAAGATGCATTTGGTAGTTATATAGAGAGGGAACATGGATTATATATTTAGTGTCTTTTTCCCCCAATATACCTATAAGCACTTCTAAGTTGTTTTAGCAAGGAACTGAAATAAAATCATTTTAAGACAAACACCAGAGAGGCTCTAAACACTGATGGAAGTCCCCCTAACTGTAGATTCTCCTCAAAAACTTTCAGTCAAGCCAATGCCAACGGACTTAAGGAAACTGAATTGCATCTCCATGGAGAGTGCCCTCCTGCCCAGACAAATTGATTGACTGGACCTTTACACCTGCCCCATGGAGTTTAAGCAAAACGAGAGAATGAGAGGGAGTGAGAGAGAAGTAGCATCGCAGAAGCTCTCTCTCAGAGGGGAGGAGTGTCTTGGAAAGAGACTTTCCTAGACAGCCAGGATACAAACTGGCTTTACACTGGACTCTGGTTTCCCTGCGCATGAGCAATGCCACGAGTGAACGTGCCTAGTGCTTGGGGAACACGGTGAGGCCCATGTATGAACTCTGTGTGGGCGCAGGAAGGACACACTGCCTAAAGCGTCAGCTGCTGGTAGCTCTGAGCACGCACAGCAGCACAACTTCCCCTCTTCTCCCTCACCCTCGAGCTCAGGCTCCTGAAATCCCTGTCAGCTGCACGTTCGGCATCTAAGAGCTTTCTTGGATCTCGCCCACTGGACCAGATCCTCAGCTGGTTTCCCTGCTCCTTGAACTCTTGCCAAAGGTTTAACCTAAATGTGAGTCCAAGTGAGCCGGCTAGCTTAGAAAGAAAGAATCAAGATATATGATTGCTGCTCCCAGAAATACAAAAAATATTTACAGAATTGTACAAACATCCTATTCTCATTAACTTCTCTGCAGCTTTTCTGAAGACCCATTCCAAATATAACTGTACAGTATATACTACGGAAGAAAAAAAGTAAATACACGCACAAACTTTTATTTAATCTCTGGAGAAAAAGAAAGTACATATTGATGGATTCCCCTCTTTCCCCTCTACAGTTTAAATCATTTTCTCTAGTTGACAGAAATTAAATAAAGACCAAAAGCCAGAAGACTATCACACATTATAGTATAATCCCTCCTAATTTTAAAGAATCAGCCTTGAAAAACTGCATTCAGCACCAGATTAAAACAGAGCACGTATGACAGATCCTGCAGCACATTTGGATGCGACAACTTGTATTACAGATCCCAAATTTTGCTGATATTCTTCAAACAGGTAATTTTATCAACACAAGTAGTCCAGAGTCTTACCAACAAATTAAGATTTCTGTGGCCTCGGTTTGTGTAATTCTTGGCTGTTCAGCTATTGCTGAGGAATCTGCTATGAACCATACATCCTCTGCAGCACCTACATATTACTAGCCAAAGAGAAAAATATGCCATTCCAAAGATGGGATATTTACCTGCAGGATGGTGTTCCGACTAGTTTTAAGGCTGTATAAATGTTAGGCTCAGGTTTGATCAGACAATGTTGGGCACACATCCTATTTAAGAAGTCTGGAACTAGGGGATAACTGCTGACAGTCTAAATAAACTTCCAGGTACCACCAGCAGGATGATTGCAGAGATATTCTTTTCCACATACAAAATTCAATAAAATCAATGGATTTCAAAACCCAATCAGGTTATGATAAGAGAAAAATATCTCCGATTGAGCTGCTCCAGGGGCCACAATGGTTCAGAAATATACCTTTGACTTGCAAGCCAGCCTACACAAATAGTATCTACACACCCACATCTCCCCACAGCGCCTTTCCGAAAGGCATTCGCACACCAGTATGGACTTCCCAAGGCTTTGTGAGAGAGACTGGAGCTGAGCCAGGCTTTGACTGACACAGTCTGGTGACGATGGCCTGCGAGCTGTCGAGGTTGACCAAGGTGGAGTGGTTCCAGTCCCACGAACTTCCTCAATCTGGGGTTGAATCTCCTTTTCATTTCTGTCTCCATCTCTCCGCTTTTCCCAAGAGCAAATTATACCTTGGTCCTGTTTAATTTGACATTAACCTAATGAAGCCTTTGCTGTGCACGTTGGTCTACGTTTCCTTACACATTCAAAGTAAAACTAGCAGTAGGATTGGCTGAGTGAAGACGACAGTGTTTAGTCTCAAAAAATAGCTGTGCTGAAATGAAGTGCTTAACCAGATCTCTCCGCTATAACCACTTGGCCAGAAGGCAAAATCTTATCTCTGTGAACAGCAATTCCTCTTTCAAAGCAAAACCACACTGGTAATAATTTAACTTTTTTCTTTTTGAACCGAAAGTCTTGGATACAAACTTTACTGCAAATATCCTAAAATGTGACGCTCATATCTGTTGCCACCTGTAGTTTCCCCTGAGATACGGTGTCTATGGCATGTCATCCATTTTTCTTATCTGCCAATGGACCCACAGGAAATGTTTCCAGGTAAGCTTTCAAACCTGAATGTTACAGAAGTAGTACAGGTGTAGTCTGCTGAGAATGACAGGGACAGCCTCTGTCACCCCACAGAAAGAAATGTCAACAGAACCATATACATGACTTTGAGGCCTGATTTTATATTCTGCTTCCTTCATGTAGCTGCTGAAAACAGGGCTATCTGTTTTGCACCAGGGATATGACATTTAAAGCATTTCTGACCCAATCTTCTTCACATAGGAAAGCACATATAACTACAGTCCAACATTTCAAAAATAAAATGTCATGCAAAAATTATTTATCTTAACCTAGCAGAGATGTTTTAGAATCTGCTGTATAAATATGTTTATACAGGTACGTGTACGTATACGCAGGTACATGTGTATCCATGGGCACACATGCTATGCAATTCCAGTGCCAGAAAAGAATGACACTGAGTTTGGTGACGATAAGAATGATATAATGACATTTAACACATTGGTAAGAGTGTACAAACAAACTTCCATGGGAACACATGTAACAACTTTATCATCCAATTGAACAGTATTATCACTTACACTTACATGTGTTAAGTTGTTAGATCTCTATGTGACTGTTCTGATCTCACTGATCTCAGGGGAAGCTCTCCACAGAGGCAGACATTGGCATAAATCAATACATATCTATGTAGATATATGCAACTCCTATAAATTAATTAAACTGTAAGGCATAAGGCAGAATGGTATTTTTTTCATAACCATAGCAATTACAGTCCTTGTATTGCAGCTGCAGGAAGAAACTTAAGAGTAGGACATCCTATGCAAGACATGATGCATTCAAGGTGTTGCAAGATGGTTCCTCTCTTAAAGAGCTCAAAATCTGAATAGGAGATATTAAAAGAGTAGAAACTGAAACACAGAGAAATCAGACGACTTTCTGAAGGTCACTCACAGATCCTGTGGCACAGCTGGGAACTGAACAGACTTCCCTAGGAGGACCTCAGTTATAAGACGGATCCTTCTTTAGCCAGCACAGCTGGATTCTCCTTGTCTTTGCATGGACATGGCTGGTGGCAGAAGAGTGGGAGATGATTTCTCCCTTTCCTTACATACTCTGTGAAAGGGACTTGAAAATTCATCTATCTCATTTTTTTCTGTATTGTGTTTCCTGAAGGCCTGCAGGAAAACCCATCACTCTAAAGAGAGCCCAGAGAAGAAAGTTCACGCCCTGGGTCATCTCTCTAAACCAGATTCACACCGCACGCACACATTTGACATCAAATCCCTCGATTATTAATACAGCCAGATTTGTCTACTTAGTTGGCCCTCAGTTTTGTAACTCCCTGAGCCTCACGCTGGGATCTCATACAGCCACAGGTTCTCACAGCAGTGAGGGCTGACATGACTTACTCCAGGCTAACCAGCATTACCCGTTAACACCTGTAACAAGTTCTGTGCAGTACCCTTGCAACCCCCAGCCTCTCTGCGTTATACAAATTATAATTTGGCTGTATAACACAGCTCCTGCAGAAAGAAGCACGCTAAGTCGTGTGTGGTACAAGCACACACAGCTAACCTACGGAGACCACAAAAACAACAGAGAAAAAGAAACACTATTTTCTCTCTCTCTCTCAGTTTCTTTTTGTTGTTAAAACATTCGGTTTATATCTCTTGCAATTTTTTTTCCCCAATAAACATACCGTCTCATTTTTGGTTTCGTGTACCTCAAGTAGGAGGACAATTTGCTGTAATAGGCAGCATGAGAAGCATTCTTTACCATAAGAAGAAAAAGAAGATTTAGCTCAAATCCCCAAACAGAGCCTGCCTAGGTGGTGCTGGAATAAAGATATTATGCTGCTTTTCCTGAATGTCCTTATGCAAACAGGACGTTGTAAATGTCTCTTTTTTGAAAAAGGGCCTTGTATCTGGTCTTAGTTCTGCCCTTTGATTTATTAGGAGCTTCAGCTGCAGACCAAATAGGTTTTCCTGTCTCTGCTAGCTCCTATTCCAGTCTTAAGTCATTGTGCTTTAAGACACGCTCCTTAAAGTACAAACTCTGTTACAGTGCCCTAAATAATATGTGATGTGAATAAGTGCTGTTAAAGGAGTTTCCTGTTTTGGTTTCCTTATTGGCACTCCAAGCTGAGCTAAAATCTCCAAAGGCCTTACTTAGTATGCAGATATTGAAACCAAACCAAAAAAAGATTCCTGCATTTGTTGTGCTGTAGCTTTAAATGCCCCTGGCAGAAACTTCATTTCTCTCCCTTTCTCCCTTTCAGTCCTTCCCCCCTCTCTCTCTCTTTTTTTGATGTTTCTTCTTTCTCTCAGCCTGTCATTGACAGTAAGTGCAATCACATTACACACAGCTTTCTTTGGAAAGCCCCCTTTTTAATGATCTGGCAGTCTGTAGACACTGACTGCTTCCAGAAAAAATTTCAATCCCTCTTCCCACAGCTTCCTCAAGCTCCAATGATAAATGACACCTGTCATTCTGTCACAGACAAACAGCACAGATGGGAGCGTCAGTGATATATGGCTCACCAGAACAGGAAATCAAGTTTGTTGGTTTTTTGGTCGGGGTTTTTTTTTAAACAGAAAAGAGCTGACCAGGACATTGTCAGGAGGCTGTTCCAGGGGGCCTTGCCCAGAGGAGGAAGGGAGGCAGGCGCAGAGGAATCAGTAGTTTTTAAGTAGCGAGCCTCAGCTTAAGGACTGCGGCTGTCCGAGCGGCTTTGCAATTGCACACTCCAAGTGTGTCTAAACGGCAACGTGGAGGTGCAAGGGCAACTCCTCCAGACATACCTGCACTAATGTCACAGCAGCCATCTACCTCCAGAGAGCCGCCCAGGCTGCAGAGCCGCGCCGGCAGCTGCCCTGGCACCCGGCTGGCCCGGGAAATCGCCTTGGACAACTTTGCATGAGCTGCGGTCGGAGTTTGGATTAGACATATCCACAATTACATTTGATTCAATTTCTCTCAGCGATGGAACGGAACCAAAATCCTGGCTTTAAGAACGCTTGAGGAATGGGGAAATGTAATTCCGAACCCATTTTCTGTCAGACAGGTCTTTCTTAAGCTTCTTTTAAAATCACTCATGTTTTCCAAGGAATTTTTTTTGCAGGCAAATCACTTAGGCTGCCTGAGACATGCAGCCACTGTTTCACTGCCAAGCAGGCAGACAATAAGCTCCGACAAAAGCTGTGTGGAACTTTTTACCCTGCGATGCCCTTCTTGATAAGAGTATTAAGTCCTGCCACTCTCCTCTTCCAGAGCAGCTGGAGAGGAAAAGGGATCCCAACTGGTTTTTGGGTAATTAAAGTACATTTAGCAGTCATGAGAAAGGCAAGACTGCCTGGGACTGCACGTGGAGTAAAGAAAGCAGGACTTTGCACACAGACAGGATGACAGTATTTTCTAATCCCCAAGTGGGGACACTTTTACAAATAACTTACTACCACTACTGTGAGTGTAAAATCCATTCTTGGTCTCCACAGCCAACTCCTGGACGCTCCCCTTCTGTGTGACTGTATTACAAAGCCTTTTCCGGATTTTGTTACAGAGCGAACACAATGCCATCGTCTCCTGAGACAGAGATAAAGCAAACGAACCATTCTTCCGCCCTTAGTCACAGAACTTGTCCTTATTTACAAAACCATCTCTCATGGGTAAACACAGCTCCATGGAATAAAGGTAGCAAATCTAGACCCAAATAAAAATTTTGGCTTGTCTTTCTGCCCGTGCTGGAAATGCAGAGATACACTTACAGAGCGTTCCCTGCGATTCAGCTGTAGGGTTTCTGAAAAGATTAACGAATGTCATGTGACAAAATCTTCACATGCTGCAATGAAAATATATCCCTTGAGGCTGCATTTTCAAAAGGAGCTGGGTGATAATGCTGCCTTTCCTGCACATTTATTGAATTTGATGTGTACAGTTATGTGTACAAAAAACTAATCAGGAGTCCAAAGTGACGTGAAATACAACTAAGTACGCAGGCAAAGTTAACAAAAGAAATTTCATCACATTTTAGCTGCTGATTATCAGCAGCAATAGCCTAGGGAGAACTTTGGAGCATATTCCTCAGATTTTCCAACACTATTTAGGCTACTATAAGTGCTCCAGTATGGTTTCATGCTCTATATTAAGTCAACGTGATGAAATGTATAAAATGAACTGAATGATTGGTAACCCTAGACCATGGATGGCTCAGGATTATACATATTCAAGGCATTAATATCGAGCCTTTCATCATCCATCAATGGTAGCCCACATAGATCACAGAAAATTTTCATTGCACGGACAGATTTTTGTCTTTCTATAAATTAAGAATAGGATTCTTATGGAAAGCAGAAAGGTAGTAATCACCAGGCAGCTCAACCTATCAAGTCTACCTGTGATGTCAGTGGGTTTGAGATGCAAAACCCAACTCTTCTAAGGATACAGGAGAAGAAACAATCACACCAAAGAGTAGCGATTGAAGATGTGACGCAGTGAAATTACTTGGCCAACAGATATGAGCTCTTCCAACCAGAGGAAATGAAGGAAAGAATACGGTGCGGGTCCAATGGGTCACTGTCAAATTTAAATAAAGATCAAGCTCTGTCTTAGTTTGAAAGCATGTTTTTATATCTCTCTGCCATGACAAATGGAGCAGCAACGCAAGCCCCCATATAAAAGGTGAGATGGAGGGGGGAACAAGACGTGGTTGTGCCAAACACTGTTAGCACTAATGCTGGTCTCTCAGCAGACCAGCAGTGACAGAGGCTAGTGTCGGCTCGTGTGTCCTTCCATCTCAACCTGCAACCAGATAACTGCAAATCTATTTTATACCATGACAACAAATGAACTGGAACCACCGATATGAACAACAGTAAACTGCAAGAAATCTAAAGTGTCTGAACCAACACTCTACACAGGTCCATCTACTGTTTGTACTTCAGTCTGGCCACACTCTACACTCTGCTCATTCCGGTTCAGGAGAAGAAACATGACTTCAGAGCGAAACTTGGACTTCGAGTGAACTGGAGCACCTGGGGCAAAGTTCTTTTCTTATTCTATTTCCTGAGGATACAGCTGAGTGCAACTTTCTGGCTTCCACAGTCACTTCTCAGTTTGAAACAGATGCAGTTTTTCACTAAGAAAGATAACTTGCAAGTAGAATTTCCGCTGCTATCCTTCTCCATTAGGAGAGAAAATTAAAATATCCTTCAGGAGGGAATACATAACAGTTCTGTAAATGTAACAAGGGGTTTCTGCAAGCACTGAAGAATATCCTGAAAATGTACTACAGAACAGAATACGGTACATTAGGAAAAAAGAATAACTAGGATAATGCCAAGAAAAAAAACATTCTGTAATGTCAATATTGTTGCATCAGGATAGATCTAGCCAAGTATATTTTAAGCTTTGATCAAAACTGTGAATCTGTTGAGGCAGAGTTATAACCCCATGTAGCAAAAGTCTGAAATTTGTAATGACAATTAAAAATATTATGTTCCAGAGAGACCAAAAACCAAACAGAGATCCTGAGCTACCAGATAAAATTGTGAGAGATGATCAGGTGGAGCCTTAAAACAGAATATTTAACAAAACCAACAGGCAATCCTGGTTGTGAAGAGAAGAGTTTTTAAAGCACTTGAGGAATTTAGATGCCCACTTGCCATTGAGTGGGCATCCACTTGCAGTAAGAATGTGGTGCCAGATCGCTCTTTTTACCTTTGAGAATCTCAAGTAATGGAGTCACTCGAGAAAAACAGGACAAAAGCAAACTGAACACACTGCAGGGTTAATTTTCCTCAATGTGCTAGAGATGCTGACAGACAAGCCAATGGGCCAACTGGGAAAGAACTGGGACCTGCACCAAAAATGTACTTGTCAAGTAGTTGCAGATTTTTTTTTAGCTGTTCTGGGATAAAATTGACGTGTTTTGACTGATGAATCATGAGCAAAGATTGCCCAGTGTGCTCAGTTTGAAATACCAGCTTCTACCTGTGTGTGCTGGAACACTCTGTTCTCTCCTCCAAGCACTTCTTTGGCAAATCTGTTCTTGAAGTAACAGCTAAGCACAAATCCTTCAGGGTGCAATTCTGTTCCTCTCCAACCCAACAGGGATTATACCACTGAATCCAGCTGGGAGCAGTAGCAAGCTATTAATAAGGAGACTACACATACATCAAAATTTTGCAAAATAGTCATTTCTTCACATGTCCCTTGCAGCATGTTGGGACAAAGACATTTGGTGAAATGTGTTTGCTGTCATTCATTACACCTGCCAGTACGTGACATTAGCTATCAAAATAGATGACAAACGGCGTGAACGTGGGGTGCCTGGTTGCTCCTTCTGTTGTTCCCAGACCTTTTTATCCCAACTAATTGTGCTTCTCTCCTCTTCCTTCCCCTTCAATCTCAGTATTTTTAGCTGCTGTGGATGGTGATAACTCCAAGTTTCACCAGTCTGAAGATGATGGTGGCAGCTGCATGAGCATTCTGGATCCTCCTTATCCCAGTCAGTGTCATCCTATTCACTTACAGAACCCATAAATGCCCATACATAACTGCTGGCATCTGGATCTTACATTTCTATTCCTCCTAGAATTTACAGGAGGACAGAACAACTCACACAAATAGTGCTGTTTGAAATTTGAAGCAGTATCAAACCTCTTATGTTGGCTATGCGCACAATCTAGTCAGTGCCTGCCAGGCCTTTTAGCTTTCACTGATGTTGGATGTACTAGCAAAATTGCTAAAAAATTGCTTTTTTTCCCCCTTTCTATTTAATGCCTTATCTCAGGGCCTCCTGCCTTTGGTATCCTTTCCTTGAGGCCTTCCTGCTTAATATGGTTTTAAATTCATCTTAATGACAAGACGAGAATGCAGAAACATACTGTGGGGTCTGACTTCTGTTGGAGAGGCTTTTCTGGCTCCTGTTCAGGAAAAAGCACACAGACCTGTTCTGTTTATCTGAGCAAGGATACTAACGGGATCGTTCATGCCTCAGTGAGTTCCTCAGGTGAACACTAGCTGGACTTTAGTAGACTTTTAAGCTTGGTAAAGTCCTGGCTCCTCATGTTCACAAATATATAGGGAATAAACTATCTCCAACTGTAGATAGCTAACTACCTCAGCTCCTTGTTCAGTTGAATTAATACATAGATTTATGAATTTTACTAAACCTAATGGCTAAAAAAAGGCAATTAGATGGCAAGTATCCAATAAAAAATATTTTGTAAGTATAAAAAGCATTATGTCATGTCAGCAGAGGATCCGACAGAAGTAACACGATGTGATGTGACACTGCTCAAGCAATGTAATATAACATGGCACCACCAAGTAAGCAAAAAAAAGTCCAAACATTTTATTTTTAGCTGAGATGCTCATTACCGTCCAATGTCTGATCTGAATGTTTTTTGACGGACTTAAGTGGAGTGAATTTGGCTGATGTCATGGGTTTAATAGCTATTTGAATTATCCCAATCTTCAAGCAGCTCACTAAATTTTTAATCTTTTCTTTTCACTATGAGGACAAAAAAAGTATCTCTCTAAATGCTGTGGCATTTGGACCAGATCTCTCTAATATGTGTCACTCAATGGTACATATTTAAAAGCTCTGTGAGATTTTGAACAGCCACAAGAGAAGTAAAAAACTATCGCCTGGTCCTTGTTCCTCAGAGTAACCTGTGACAAACAGAGCTACACAGATGCGGCACCAGCTCCTTCGCTAAAAGCATGTTTGAGGGCTTAGAGACGCAATGCACTGATACCTACAGATGCGATTACAGCACTCGGAGCACCGGAGATCACATAGCGAAAGAAATCATTTCAGGACACATTTCAAGGGCCATGGCGATTTCTTTCCAAATCCCAGTTGCTCTGACCTGCTGGGAACAGCCCTCCGCCAGGTTTTACGAGACATGGCCCCGGACCTAGCAGGAGAAAATAATAAAATGTGAGGGTGGAAGAGGCGGCAAACTTCTGGCTTTCTGTGAAATGTCCAGTAGGCTTCAGCATGAAGTGCTAGCTCAGCCCTCAGTTCGTATCAGCATTACATCCAGTAGGTTCTGGCATGTAGCGCTTGCTCAGCCCTCAGCTCATATCAGCATAAACACTTCATCACAGCTGACACGCTGATATGCTAAATGAGTAAGTGCGGTGCACAAAGAGGTCACAGAGAAGTTAACTAAAGGGATTATAAGGGACAGTCAACACACTTCAAAAAGAAAAAACCTGATAGGTGCAGAAAACATGGTAAATGAGCCCGAAGAATGCAAACCCTCCGCTGTGCACTCCATTACAGCCCTGACAGTCCAGTTCCAAACAGTTAAATATGAAACTGTCAACAAGGGCCTGTCTTAATAACCAAACTTGAGGCCTTTTATCCTGGAAGATTTATGAAGTAATTTTAAAGAGGCCCAAGCAAACATCTGTCAATAAATTGAATGCCGGCTACAGGATTTACAAGCAAGACAAGAATTTCTCATTAAGTGCACATTAGCACTGTGGGGATCATAAATAGTAAGAGGGCAGGATGCTGAGCCTCTCAAGCTGTCATTAAAACACTATCTAAGAACTAATGAGGAAGTGATGGAAGGATACTAATGATCCCTCAGGCTCCTTTCATTCAGCAGTGAAAGAGGAGCATGCAATACAGAGTTTCAGTTTGCCACAACTGAAGGTCTACGGTACAGTAGAGAAGTTTTCAGAGAACTTTCAGCCTCCATTGCTATAAACCCACCAGCTGCACGTGGACCCTGAGTGCTCACTGCTGGACGTCGTCATGAGCTCTGTCCTCCAAATCGCATGAAGCCTGGGGTAACAAACAGAAAGGGCAAGTCCCGGGCAAGTTCCAGACACTGCTGTGGGCCAGTGGAACCTGTGTAGGTTATATGAGGTAGATTTGCAGTGCCCTGCAGGTGAAATAGTAATTTTCATATGTAAAATATTTTCCAAGTGATTTTGAGCTTCTATATCGAAAAATGGGATTGAAGGACTTGATTTCTCTTACTGCTTCTGTCTGAGGAATTACATGGAGTCTGGAGGCAGAACCTCAGCCCTCAGCCTTTCCAAGGAGGGAGGCAAAGGTCGGTAATAGCCACTGGAGGATCACGGGTGGCTTTGGTTCCCCATTAAAGTAAGCAACAAATAGATCCCTTGGTGACAAGCTGCACAGAGGGCCGTGCATTGCACAGGAGGTGGCCCACTTCCCACCACAACTCCTCCTTCTTCATAAGCGGAGGCAGTGGCTCTTCTCACCTCTCAGCCCATTTCAGAGAATAAGGCATTCAGATCGTCCCCTTCTCTTCCGCTGAAAAGGTGGAGCTTTTCTTTTAGTCTCCCATGTAAGTTTGATGGAGTTTACCCACGCCTAATGGTAGATGGGAACCTCTCATTCAGGGGGATTTGTGCTTGCTGAGAGACCAGCTGTGTCTGTCACCTTCAGTATGAGCTGTGTTTATTTATACACAATCATGTGTGTGCAAAACTATGCCTCTAGTAGGGCCAGCCTATGACGTACACAGACATTTATCCAAGGTTTTACCATCATGTTCTTTCAGCTGATAAACGTCTGATCATGTACAGTTTGGGACTATGGACAACTCAATAGGCCGATAGTTAGGGAACACATTAGGGATGTGGGAGACCTGAGTGTGAGTTCCTCTTCTTCTGAATTCAAAACATGGATGTAATGTTGATCCTGATCCATCACATTTCTGGCTCTTCTGTACCCCCCTCCCCTTCCTTCCTTTCTGTGTGCTTGTGACCAGAAGCTGACACAATTTTGCTGATGACATGTTGGTCAGAAATGACAATTTTTGAGCCTTACTGTCAACAAATCTGCTTGCTGATGGAAAAGAAAAAGTCTTTTAGATTGCTCTGTTTTCTACCAAGATGGGAATCTTCCCCTTGCTGTGACCCTCTGTAGCACAAGGACCAAAATTATTACTGGGATATAAAAAAACCTATTTCTATCAATAAGAATTATTTCATTGGGTCTACAGCACATGGCGCTTAAGCTATAATGTAGTTACATTTTTTCTATAATAGATGTTTTTACACGCTATTGGTGCTGTGGATATATGTCTCTTTCTGAGACTTTTGTCTGCAGAAGAAATGAAATGAACATAACCAAAGTGCACATTAGGAGAAAGACATTATGTTAACGAGCAGTAGCACATAGCAACAAGTGACTAGTCAGTGAAAAACCTCATTCAAAAGGAATAGCGTAGTTAAAACCTTTCAACATGCAGCTTTTCAAATGAGTTTGTCCATAAACAGTAATAGTTAATAACTTGTATTTAATAGTTCTTCTACAACAAAATTAACTCATAAAAAGACAAACTTTAACTTTTCCAGTCAAAGACAGTAAAGGCAAATACACTTCAGTGCATTCAGCAATGACACGAACATTCACTCTCTAGACCGATTTCCTCCCAATACTGGAAATTTAATGTGATCCAGGGAAATAAATAACCTGTGTACAAAGGGCTCAGAACTGAGCCTCTCATTAAAACAACAGCTGCAAATACCTGAAATAAACACTGTTTTAAGCTATATCCAGTGAGTCATTTTTTCATCTCTGTTACTCTCTGTAACTAAGGCTCTATTCAGATGTGCTGGTTTCCAATACTTTCATTAACACCAAATCAACCAACGGGATCAATGTATGTAACTACCAGCCAGTGCAAGTCAGGATAGAAATTTCACCCAATCTAATTAATCCTTGTGATGTTATGGCAAGTATGGAAATGTATAATTACAGTGTAATTACACAGGCACTGTAAATTCAGTCAGTTGTAAATTCAAGGCTAAATTTCAAAATTAGGTCATTTGAGTGGGTTCAAAATTAGGCAAAACCTGGGTGCTCATCCCTGACAATTATGCTGTCAGCTTCCCCAAAGCCAGGCACCTCTAAGGAGTACCCAGCTGTCAATCAGACAAGCCACCCAACCTGAGTGAGGGTGAAAGCGAACTCCCCAATTACGGACTGACGGTTTCTTCTGAAAACAATCATTTTGGTCTTACATGGCATATAAGACTATTAGACAGCACCAAGGAGACTACAGTAGTTGCATGGACTTTTCTCTGCCAGTCTGGGGACCGTGCATTTTGACAGAACAGAGTGGACTTGCATTTTTATGTAATGCCACATGCTACGTTAGATGGGACTATATGTAGAGACAGCCGTGTTTTGGGTTGCTTGTGGCCAAGTATCACATGAAGTCTGATTACCCTCGTTTACCCCAGGTACAGATGTTTGACCCTATTGACTGATTTACATCAGCGAGATTAGAAATCAATATTTTTCCTTTTGCAGCAAGAAAAGTTTGCACTTTAGGTAGCAATCCTAAATCCTGAGGCAAGGAACACTCCTACTGCAGGGAGAGACCCATTTGTATCAGTGATGCAAACCGAAGGATTTCCAGAACATTTTTAAAAGCTACAAGGCTTAGGAATGGCACGATGTAGTGGAGCTGTACTTGCATGGAGTAGCTGCTGGCTGAATGCAGGAGGCATAGGTAGAGCTATATTTTAAAAAGCAATAAGGAAGAGTGTCTGTTTTGATCTGTTCCAGTAAGGCCCACCCTGCTTTAAACATTTTTTTGTTCAACAAATGTTTTATGGGGAAAACCGCCTACAAGCTTCTAAGCACACATCCATCTGCTGACCCAGCTGTGGATGCTAATATACATAATGGCAGAGAAATTTCCTGTTACAGATTCTTCTGTAAACTGCAGATCTTAATCCTTTGTTTTAGATACGGATTCAACAATTTTAATGTCAATAATTAAACAAAACAAATTCATTTATTTCACCAAGATCTCAGGCAATGAGTTCTGAATGGAAAATAAAAGGAAGCTTTTTTTCCTTGACCTTATTAGTGGAATAAAATTGATGTTCTTTTTAGGTAAGTGTATTTCCGTAAATATGGAAGGAAAGTAAGCTTTAATATTAACTTTACCTCAAGTATAGAAAGGAAAAATATTTTAATGTTGATTTGCATTTAAACTTTGTATTCTATTGTTATTATTAAGATGTTTTAAAGTGAGTAAATATAGGTTTTACCATTTTGAGCCCTCTTTAACTCTTACAGTGGTGTAAAGGTGCTTTTAATCCCTATGATGATCACATATTTTCATTTAAACATATACCTGGCTCATGGAAGTTGAACTAAATTTTTAATTATGCAAAGCAGGTCTGATTTTATACCCAAATTTAGCTTAGTTGAATTAAAAAAAACAGGTGTTACCCTACTTAATTTTACTATATATTAATGTTATCATTAATGTTATCAGACTTGCTGACTCATGAAACTGAGGTTATAGCAATTTTAGCTATGCTGAAAAATTAATCTATCGTTTGAAGAATGCTGCACTATTCTTTATCTGTATTTCTCGTTCTGAGTCCCCCTCTTATGCTATCCACATTTTTTGGCCTTGGAAGGTTTTAGTGGTGGGATGATGAATATCAGACCATCCACTTTGGCTTCTCTTTTGTTGTTTGTGGTAGGTGAAACTTCAAAAATTCTAGGGCTGGAATTCACATGTACTCATCTCAACTATCTCCCTGATTTTGCAAGTTGAGCTAAAATGAGTAGTTGGGGATTTCATGCACTCCCACTTCTGATTAGTCTGAGAACATGATCTCCTGTAGCACTTTAGGTACTTCTGCTTCTGTCATTAACTGTAAACCAAAAAGTAAAACCAACCCAAAGTAACAACAGACCAGAAGTAAAAACAATTCTATATTATCTTTCCTGAGCAAAAATTCAGAAGCAGGGCCACTCACTGGGTCATGTCACAGGGAACGGACACAGTTTGTGTCCAAGACAGATGCATGGATGTTCTCCCCACTCCGGACCCCAAGGCTGCAGACAGAATTTTGTCTTGAATATTGCTTCTGTGCTGACTTATCTTTTCTGATGTACTTCTAGCTCCTTCTTCTGCAGCACAACGATATTAACTCTTGTCTACCTTTCACATATATTCTCAAGAAAAAATCTGCCTACTTTTGGCTCCCACTTCATTACCAACAGCAAGTGCTGCTGTTGTGCAGAGAAACGGTTGCATTAATGACTTGGGGAGCCGAGCAGGTGCACAGGTGTCTGTGTGTACACGCGTTTCACTCAGCTCTTCCATTACTCTAGGCTTTGAAAATTCCCCTTATCTTATATATCAAGTAAAGTAGGAAGTAAAGTAAGTTTTACTATGAATGTTATCTTATTTACTGAGAAAAGGAGATGTGAATTCTGCATGGGCAATAAAAGGGCCTTAGAGGGAGTGTAAATGTAATTTCACCCTTTCAGGGCCTCTTACATTGCTCCATGGTATAAAGGGCTCTTACTGGTTGTGTTTTACCTCTGTAACACTTATCTGAAGTCCAAGTGTATCGTCTTGATCTACTGACACCACAATAAACATCATGAATATTTTTTATTTTTGCTAATGTCTTGCTGGGTTGATGAATAAAATCCCATAGACTCTAATAAACCACAGAAGGATAATTTAGAATTATGTCCCATGGAAGGCTTCAGTAAATAATAAAAGCATAAATACACCAGCAAGCTAATGTTATCCACTGCAGGAGATATTTAGAAATGAGAACCTACATCTGTGCACAGCAACACATGTTCAGTTGTGGATCTCTCTTTGCATTCACATATGTGACTGACGGTACAAATTTAGAGCCTGCTCTGAGCACACATCATCATTACGCTCTAGTTTCCACACTACGAAGACTTACTCATGTTTGTTAAACCTAGGTGGGTATACTGTCTGTCCTATATTAGTCAAGTGCAAATGAATGAACAGAAACAGATTAAATGGCAACTCTAATTAAGCAGCTTATATGTCACAGCATACTAACGTCAACATATTGTTTTAGCTACTGCAAATTATCAGTACTAAAGTTCTTTAAATGGTAGTCTAAATTTCCTCATTATTCTGGCTAGGGATGAGAGATTAAACAAAGAAAGAAGAAGGGCAAAGATGCCTGATTACAAACAACGCTTTAATGAATAATAATATTCTGCATTCCTGTTTTGTTTCCAAGACTTTCACTTCTCAGGTAATGCAAATCCTCAGGCTCCAGTTAGCTCCAGCAGAGCCCGTTCCCACCTGTGAAGGAGCAGGGCTTTTTAGTGGTGACAAACTGAGCTTCACAAGGCAGGAAGGGCTGGTGGCCCTTTTGATCTGTGTGTGTAGATGCACAGGCTGTGCTCAACGCTATCGGTTCAGCAAGTTTTTTCTACAGGTCAGGAAAGAAAGGTGTAGTGAGGAATATGTCATGTCTCAGGTCAGAAGAGCAGTAAGTGGAAGGAAGAGGTTTTGAGCCCAGCAGCCTTGGCTCAGGTCTCTTTCCCTTCTCCTTCCCTCTCTCTCTGGATTGCTATTGTCTGTCTCCAGATTGCCACAGCAACAAGAGCATAAAATTCATGATCTGGCCTTTAAGGAGCTTAATGGGGAGACCTTCAGTGTGCACAGTTGTTCTGCTTTTAACTTATTTTTGCAAAGCAGGTATATTTCCAACCAAGAATTAGAGAGAGTGGCCTCAGGCTAAATTGCAGGGAGTCCCAAATGAGTGAACCCTTTGAGGGGAGAATCACTGAAGAAGAAAATGAAGATGACAAGGCTGTTGCTTCTTAATAAACATTATCACATTTTCACCATGCATTATTTATTACTATTCTTTCACTGATTTATGTTCTAAAACATTTAATCTAATATGTATAACTATATATACATATATACGTATATTTAATTCTCTTTTTTCTCCCCAAACAAATCTCAAGTTGAGTGCCTTCTTTGTCTTTGCATTGTTAAATTAACATGTTAATTCTGGCATTTTTTTCTTCTTTTTCCAATCAGAATAAAAATGTGATTCAATTAAAGGCATTTGATTGAATGCTGTAATGTTGTATGTTTTCCAAAGTTAAAGATGGAACACTGTAATCAGTCCTAACATTTCTGTCTGTGCCTGTGGTTTCTCTAACCTTATTCTCTACAAGCAGTTTCATCCGCTTGTAACCTGCTTTTGTGTGAGGACACGGGGAAGATTATTGACATACAAAAGACGCAGTGTATGAACTCTGGTCTGAAAATGAGTGAGGGAAGAACAGGGCTTGGATGACTCCAAGCTGAGTCAGACAGCAGTGCTGCCTGTCAGTAAGAGGAGCCCATGCAGCCCTCCTGGGCTGGAACAAAGCCTTGCCTGAGATTTGGAGAGATCCACAGAAACTCCCAATCCTTCTGCCTAGAACAGAGAGCAGACTAGATGGGACTGGAGTCTTCGTCATAAGGTGGTCTGACAAGGGTGGTGAAGCTTATGTGCCATATGTAAATGCTGGAAGGCATCATGCATATAAACAAAGCGGCAGCCGGCAGCAAGGAGAAGCCAATCCTCCGCTTTGCTCCAACTCCTTCTCTGCTCACAGGCTATTTCACTGGGACTCCTTCCTGCACAGAAGGCTGTAGAACCAAAGTCCTGGTTTTGTGGGGTTGTGCGTGTTGGAGAAAATTGCTCGTGGTTACTTCAGCAGTGCTTGGAAGTGGTGCGAAAGGTCAATTTTTCCAGCACAGGACTCTCCTCTCTCTTATTTTACTTTATGGTCAGATAGACTATTTTTATTCTGAGATCTGCTGCTGTCCGGTAAATATATAACTTTGTTACTAACCAAGCCTGCTCCAGAATGATACCTTTGTGGACACTAAAAACAATTTAATGGCATGTCACAATAGCAATTCACTCTGCTAATAGCCCGGCTCAATAATACTATATTGCATAAACCTCCTTCAGTCTTCTGACAAATAATTCACCTTTATGCACTCTGCAGCAAGCTCCATTTCACTAACAAATATATTTCTCCCCTAAACCTACAAATAAATATCCAGCATCTTCTTACTGTAACATCAGCTGTTCCTTTGCATGAGGTCAGCGGTGCTGTATTTCCACCACGAATCACCTATCTCCATCACAGCCTCAGAGACCATCAGTTTTTAACTGGCACATCAAATCACAGGGAAGGGTGCAGGGAATAAAATCTTGGAAAAAATATGTACATTTTGATATGTCTCACAAACAGCAGCAGTGAAAAGTTTAAATACTCTGTATGTCAGGGCAGCCTTAAACAAATGTTTATGGGCTTTGCTTTTGCAAGCATAAGTATTTGGGTAAGCACAAACCTCAAGATGTCTCTTGCTTAAAATGCAGTGAAAACTCACAGAGCAGGCAGGCATCCTCCTGCCATCCTGCTTCCTTTGCTTCTTTTTTAAGGAGACTGCCTGCTTGAGGAGAGATCTGTTAGGTCTACAGTACAAGATGATAAAATACTCCAAGGCTGCTTCACAAGTTATTTGGGGTGAACCGTTACCTTGATGCGGGGATGGAGCTGTATGTGCTCTTTTAAAACCACCGCTGGCTCTGAACTTTGGGAGTGGTCAGCTTAAGGTACTTGGAGACACATCCAGATATCCCCTCCATAACTGACACCAACGTTATTCCTGGAGGCTCAGTAGCTTGACATGAAACGAGTTAAATGTTCTCAATCCACTTCCCACTCCAGGTTAGGAGAAATTCTTAGTGCTGGCATATCAGGTACAGCAATAAGGATTCAATGGACATAGGGAATTAACGATCTTGTGAACGATTCTCCTCAAAATCTTGTAGTATATTGGGGAGCAGTGCAAATGACACGGGTATTACAGCTTCCTGTACTGCTACTGCTCTATAAATTAACAATTACCTTGCAATGTCTGAGTTCATGTTAAAAGACAGAAAAAAAAAATGCAAGTCTTACAGGTACAAATAGAATTTCTTTTATATTTTGATTTTGCTATGTTATGAGCTTACACTTAGTACAAATTCCTCCTTTCCTAGAAATGAGATTCAAGTGATATATTTAGAAATAGGATCAGCTATCAAAAGCTATATTTTTTCTTCAAATGCCTATGTAGAATCTGCTAAAAAACAACTACATCCTGTTTCTTTAAGAACTACTCGAAAATGCTACGGTAAAAAAAGGCCATTTTTGTAGAAGAAACTATTTGTATCAAATATCATGAGAAAATAAGTGCATCATGACAATTCTGAACATCTTTTATGATTTGATTGTCAGTAACGAGGCCCACAGGAGAGTGATAAATGTGCAGCACGAAAAATATCTATTTCACTTAGATAGCAAATTATGCAACTCAGTGCTTGATAGCACTTGGCAAAATACAAATGTAGTTGAGTGGAATTGAAATTGTTGCTCTTTGCCTAAGACACAGGTAATATCACCAGGGGTCCTGTCTTTAGATATTTATAAGAGCTAAGAGTTTAAGTAATAGTAGCAGTAATACAAAATTACCTTTAAACATTGAAAACATTTTTACTTTGTTACAGGGTGTAATTTACACTTTTTCTCTAATGGCTTACATACTGAAAATGATATACTAATGCAATTTTTCAAATTTAGTTACCTTTTTGTGTTCTAAAATTATATGCTCTCTTTTCCCTGTTTGTCAGTTTTCAGATTCCATTTAATTCCATGTTCATAGAGTTTCAGAATTTATCTACTTGTCAGAGAAGTTTTCTAAACTTTTAAAAATACCAAATACTCCCAATAAACTCTGACAAAAATGCTTCCAGTTAAACTTTTAGAAATTTTTCAATTCTGTTTTGAACTATTACCATACATTCTCTTGTTGCTGTGAGATTTTTCATACAGTGACATCAAGCAAGGGAAGGAAAAAATGATCAGAGAAGAGATTCACTCAAACCATTTATATTAACCTGTCTCTTCACTTATAGATTTATATTCTTGCTTATCCTGCATAGAAGGGTAGGAAGATAAATATAAGAAAGTGCCGTATAGCTATGTCTTAGCACAAAATGGGAAATGAATTGCCTATCCTGTGAAAACTTTCAAGATTTTAAAATTTTCCTTCTCCCAAATCATGAAGAACAGTTTATGTCATTGGCTAATTAAAAAAAGTGATTATATTAACTGAAGTGTTCTGTTTTGATCATTTCAAAACACTTTCTCCCAGTGCTGATGTTTTTACATGTTCAGTTATTTGTTTTATAAGAGTTTTTCTTCCAATTAGCTTGAATTTTGAAACCAAGAGCTGTTTCTACTCAAGCAATGTGAAAACAGACTATTTTGACAGGATGCCTCTCTAAAACTTTCAAAATCATGTTTCTCTAACCAAACCTTTTCACTCAAATAAATTATGTTTCAACATGTCACCCAATGAAAAGCTTAAGCCACAAAATCTAGATCATATTTACTGTGCCTCTCTATTTCTTCCTAACCATCTCTAGTACTGTTTTGAGTCCTTCATGACCACGACACCAAAAAAGGAACAGGAATTGCTCAAATGCTAATTCCTTACGAGGAAATCTTTTGGGTCAAGGATCCAGGGGAACTGTGGAAGGGGATGAGGGTTTCTCCCTCTTGGTCCTGGCCATCCCCTCCTCTTCAGGGTCTCTGCTCTTGCTGGAGGGCCTGGGACCACCTCATAGTAAGGTGATCCGTGGCATATTGCTATCTCTTCCTCCCTCCTCCACCTCAGTGTAGCAAGAAATTCTATTTCTCATCTTGTACCCTGTCTTGTATACGCCCACTTTGCGAGACACCCAAACCCCAGGGATTCCCTCACACTGCAAACAGGATGAGCTGAATTTGGGAGAGCTGGGAAGCCCCGGCCCCTGCCCATGCCCCTGGCTGCTACCCCACTGGAGAAGAAGACGGAGCCAGTGGGGAGAACGGGACCAACGCAGATCACGCAATCTGGTAAAGAGTGGCGCGGAGTGCTTCTACTGGTATCTAATAATTTGGAGGTGTTTTAGCTTTGTGTGCCGTGTGAACCATGATGCGGTCACTGGCTCATGAGCATTGCCGTTGGACACAGATGCACACGCAAATGTGACCAGACAGCCGTGTTGCAATCTACGTACCTCTTATGTGAAAAAGCTACAGAAAAAAAAAAAAGAAAAAGATTAATTGCAATATATAGTAGAAACACAGGCTCAGACAAGTGAGATACAGGTTCTGACCATCTGCAGTTGTTAAAAGGCTCAATTCATATTGCATATGAGAAGAGGTGTTAGCCTCATAGTTCACAGCCAAATTTTAATGTGGGTAATTCCCTGCATTCCCCTAAAAATTTCAATTTGACATACCATTTTATTCTTTTTGGCACTGACTCCTGTGTAATGTTGCTCTGCTCTGTTGAACAGTTGCCTTTTCTACCCTACACGTGACTTTTCAGCAATAATGGACAATGTTATTGTCAGGTCCTAAAAATCCGTCACCTGCATCTTTTATTGCTTTGCATAACTTTGTCTGGAGTCCAGGGGAGCTTTCATTTTTTTTTCATATCTGTTATTCTTATCTTCCTGGCATCAAATGACAGCTTCCTGGGACCTTTGTGGCTCTGGCCCTATGCCAAATAAGGCAGGAAGCTATGCGTTCTCTTTAATATTCCATTTCCTTTTCATGTAACCGTAAACTTATACCAAAAGGTCCCAGAAAACTAAGGAGGTACTTAAGGAGCCTAAAAAGCTGATTACTGGGATTGACAAAAGCACCATCAAACTAGGAATCAAAATTCCTAAAAATTACAATCCCAATGAACAACTGTGAATGAGAATAGGCAGCAGCATTTTTATGAGGATGGGTATACAAGTGCCTAATGCAGTTGTAAATAAGGCATTTAAATGACTAGGGTATTTGCAACCCCTATGAAACTCTCACGGGGGAAGCTGTTGACAAATTAAAAGCCACTATTGCCACTCTTACATTAGCTTTTGTATCCTAAACACATCATTAGGTGGTATTTCATGGCATAAAACTCTTACCTGCATAAAGAATACACAGTCCCTTTGGGTTAGAGCTGGGAGGATCATTTGGAATAAATTTATTAGTTGAAAATGGTTTTGTTTATTCTGTCTGAAAATACTTAATTTTCTTAAATATTCTCATATTTATAAATAAATAATCTGTTGAAAGTATTCACCAGATGATACTTATGTTTACTATTGAGCAGCTTGTTGCATATCTTACATATTTCAAATGCAGATATTTAAGATTGGATTTTTTTTTGCTCTAGACAAGGGCAACCTTTCAAACCACATTCCAAGTATCAGGACCTCTTATTCTGCATTTAATTTTTTTTTTCAGCGAAATGCTGCAATATTAATTTTGAAAGAGCACATTATTGGCAATCCAACAGAAAGCTCCTGAAGATCAGAATAATTTATGGTCTTCTTGGTCAAAACTGTATCAACATATGAGTATTAGGGGATTCAAAACAGATATTTTGTCCTGCTGATAGTGCTCTGCTCACATGCACTTCTGTTCATGTCAGAAGAAGACTGCCACTGTCACCAAGACAAACAAATATCTTGAGTTTCCTAAAGGGCACGACATCTCACAGTTTCACTGACATTATATGCCTCTTTTCTAAAATAATTGCAGCTAGAAAGTCCAGTAGACAGTGTCACTTGAAGCTTTTTTAAAACAAAAACCAACCCCTTTTTGAAATAACATTTAAGATCTACTTGAAAATCCTCTTCCCCAAACACAAAGGAAATTTAAAGTTAAAGCTGAAAATCTGGCTGCAAACCATGTCCTTAAATCAACCTACCTCTCCTTAGCTTTGCAGGGAATCTCACACACTGTACTAATGCCATATGTGCCACAACACACAGGAATAATGGGGTGAGCTGAGGACAGTGTCACACCATACTGAGTTACTCTTAATTCAAAATTTCTTCCTTGCTTTTAAGAGGGTAGTTTACAACCCTGCCAAAATTGCACTTTTTTTTTTTTTTTAATATACACAGTGAAAAAAAATGCAGCATGAGAGCACACAAATTCTGGAGATAGAAACTGAAAGAGTTGCTGAAAGTGGGATGAATTCACCTTTCAAATATGTGTAAAGTGGATAAACTCTGAAGAAAGTAAAGAGAGCAATGATAACCTGACAGGGAACAACGGCCCTGCACATCAGAAAAAGGCCCAGATTTTTAACTCCCCAGACAACCCCAGAATCAAATCAGGATATGAATTCGAAGCTTCTCTGCCTCAAAATCGAATGGCAGTCAGCACTTAGGGATTGATTTTACTAGATACTAGCAGCAGAGTGGAAAATACAGATAGTCTGAAACACGTGGCGTATAGCATTTTAATTATTCCTATGCAAACTTCAGCAGTTTCAGTTTATGGGGCTCCATGGGAAAAAAAAAATATTCTGTTGTTTGATTGTTTCCATTCACTTGGTTTTTGCGCCCTTTTTGTATTTCCCTTGATGTGTTTTTCAGTAGAGGTGAGCAGATACATAATGCTGAGATCAGAGCCCCGCTCTTCAAACATCCTGAAAGTGCAGCGGAGGTCAGAGCTGCGAGGTGGCCCTTTGTCGGGGTGGGAACAAACTGCTCACATTGGTCCCGTTTCAAAGTGCAAAGTAGATTCTGGGTCTCAAGTGTCACTTCAACCCAGATTCACTTTCCACGTGAAGTCATAATTCTGCTCCAATTTACTTTTTGTACAGACAAGCTTCAGTTAAAACTTTGCCTAGATTTGAAGAAATGTTTGATACAATAGTTTCATCCAGCTCTACTTTCAACTGCTGATCTGAGAACCTCTTTCCTTCTGAGTCTTGTCTCACATTTTTTAACTTGTGTCACTTGTTATTCAAGTTTCCTTCAAATTTAGTCTCGTCTGAAGGCAGAATCAAGCTCTCTCATTTCCTGGAATGCATAGGTTATGTGACAAGATATACAAACAGTTTTGATCATCAGTAAAATTTACTGCTACACAATATTGCAGTTTTAATTAGCAGTAAAGGGAAATGAAAACTGTTGTAGTGTGATTAGAACACAGCTTTACAGAACCTGGGAAAGGACTCTTGCATGGTACTTCATCTAATGGATGGTATTTCTATATTTATTTGTGGCGGTACAAGGGTGTAGGGAATTTGTTGAAAATACTTCAAACAAGAATTGACAGGAATATATTCAGTTTCTTTGTCTGACACATGAAAGTTAGCTTAACTTTTGTGTTGCATATCTTTTACGGTAAAATGTGCTTTTTCTCTTACTGCGTAACTGAGCAGGACTTCTTCCTGCTTCAATGGGTTTCGTCCCTAAGTTGCCTCTGCAAGGGCATCCCTGTACTTCTGCTGAGGTGACCCTGTGATTCCTCCTTAACTTGTAGTCAAAACAGGCTCGGTAAGCAAAGTGGACCTGGAGTAGATGAGGAGTGGCTCCATGAGACCACCTTTTATCACCATGGTGGTCAGCAAAGATGCTGCCCATGGGAGGAAGGCTGTGAGGACCTTTATTCACCCAGGTGCTGCTCACCCCACCCAGCTCCATTTGGCAAGGGAGAAAGGGGACCTGTGAGGAGCCCTGGTCATTTGCTGTCTGCAAAATACTCTCCAGGCTCGCTTTTCCCACACTGGCCCCTGCTCTCAGCGCTCCAAAATACCTTTGTGTAACCCGTAGCAAAAAGTGCAACACACAAAGCACTGCAAAGTCTGTGGTCTTGTATAAACTTGGATATGCTGATGTAGGTGGCAGAAATTTGGGAGCCTCTGCACTTGTTCCTAGAGACCGTGTAGTGCCCTGGAAAGGTCCCATGCCAAAAAACGTGCTCTGTTCAGAGAGACTAACCTGCTGAGCCCTACTGACCTGTGCTGCTCTCGCAGACCTCCCAACTGGAGCTCAGTCAAGCCGATACGGGGCAGCAGTCTGATGGAAATGATACTAGCTACTGCACTACAGTAAACAGGGCTTCTGTTATTTGGAGCAGAAACTGCTGAGAGGTGGGGAGGAGCAGGTTGTATGCCGGGAGAAAAGGGAGAAAGCCTCATGATCCCTTTGTGTGCAGCGCCTGAGCAGGGTGAAGCAGAAGTCCCCCTGGCTGTGATGAAAGAGGAGAGGATACTCAGGGGACTCTGTGCTACAAACAAATTACCTCACTCCCAGCTCACTTGCTTCTTGTAGTGAACAAAAATCTGCAGAACGAAAGGCAAAGTCTGACTTGCAATCAATCTTCATTAAGAGTCAGATTCTTTCAGTGCAGCTCTATAAACAGTATTTTTGTGAATTAAAAATAACATTGTGTTAATTACAGTTCTGCATTACCTTTTCTTGTTATGGCATGTTAGGCATACTCCTACTTTACAGAATGCCAATAACTCTTCACAATTGAGATTTCCTTTAGCGCTTCCACAGGATTATAGTTCCCTCCTCAGATAAAGGAACGATCCTTGGAGATGATGGCACATCAAATATGCCCTCATATTTGTATCTCCTGCTTTCCAGCATATGCCATATTGTGCCTGAGCTGAAACGGCACAATACTCCAAATCTGCCATCTAGTTGAGAGTGCCATCTTTGAAACTGTCCCAAATTTTCTTCTCCAGTGACCTATCGTTATGTCAGGTTCAGAAAAACAGAAACTCTGTAGCCTGGCATTATGGTCCTTCCTTTTCAAATCTAGTTAAAGCCTCCACACTGGAAAATCAGCCTTTTGGCCGCTCTTGTATTCTAACAGTTGGGGGAGCGTTGAATACAGATTCATACTGTACTAATACAAAGCAGCGTCTATGTCCTGTGATCGCATATTAGCAAATTCATCTTCTGGGTCCTCACATCATCTTGGTATGTTGCCCATGAATTCCAGCAACATACGGCGTTGAACTTCAGCCAAGACATACAACTCTAGGTACAGTTCAGTGCGAGTCCAACGACAGCGCGGTGTAGCCTGCAGTCTCTTTCACAACCAGCTTAGAGTCAGTTCTTACGGGGACCCTGAGGGGCAGAGCTAAGAACCAGACTGTACCACAGACAGGGGAGGAAACACGAGGCTTGTCTGTGCCTGTGAGCCCAAAATAATGAATCTGCACTGTATTTAACATGCCATGAATTGGGACAGTGTAGAAGTACCATCCAGTATGGGCTGTTGACACCTACTGATGTAAATCCTACTGAATGCACAAGCACCAATGAGCAGGTCTCATCCCAGGTTTTAGGATGTCTCATGCTGTATTTTTTAAATCTAAAGCTGACAAGGAAGTAATATTCCATCCACTGCACATTTATAATACCATCTCTGGAGCCAGGCTCTGAAAGCAACATTTACAAACTGGTGTTAACAGGACGCAGGTGACATTCTCAATACCCAGGTCAGTGTGTGCTATGGAGAGCTGTATCCTGATGTTAGGATGCAATTTCCCAATGGAAGTTATGAAATCCACATGTCTGAAAGCTCTGTTTTGGGCATCTAACCACAGAAATTGTTCCTAACAGCAAGAATGAGATAGGATCAAGACATTACACGTCAGCAAAAATATCCTCTCCTTCTCCCCCAGTCCACTGCACATTCAGATTTCACAAAACTTTGGTAGGAATGTCCATGACTCATTCAAGAGTAATCCATCTTTCATAAGGATTGCTTTATTTGTGACACTACTATAAAAGATTGAGAATCAGGATTTTTTCCTTTTGCTTAAGAGGTGAATTCATCATTTCATGCCAAATGCATTTGCATGGGATCACAGACTGCTTACACATATGGGTGCATCCCCAAAGCAGTGTGAAGTGGACATAAGCACAAATCTAGTCAGCACATAACTGTATTTGCTGCAAACCTTTTTTACACATAAAGTTTGAAGGGCAGAGGGACGGCAGTATGTTGGTGCAGAGAAATACAGGCGGTCTAGTTCAATTAATTCCTAACTAGGCAGAATAAGCATAAATTAGAGTTACACAGGCTGTTTGCAAATAAATATTCTTTAAACAACAGAGAGGTAGGCAGCCCTGTGAGTCATTTGGGTAGAAAAGCAATGAGCACCAAGCAAGGGCTTGTACAGATAGGCAAGGGTGTTGAAAATGCCTAGATTGACAAAACTACTTTAGATAGAGAAACTGGAACTTGATGCCGAAAGAGCAAGGCATATGGGAACAAATAAGCAAATTTCACAGGAAGAAAGAAAGAATAAAAGAAAAAAGAAAATTCCCCTACAGGTTTAGCCGATAATGTCAACAAGCATCATTCTTACTGCTCTCTCAGTATATGTCAAGTCCTCTATTGCTTCTAATCTGTTGTAAGCTATATTCTCTATAGACAGATATAACACCAGAGGAGAACATTAAGACCACCTATTCATATTTTTTTGACATCTGAAGTACAGTCAGACCTCGGTAGGACTTCAGCTTTGGCACAGAGTGAATCTGTGATCTTATCAAATATGCAGTCCCACATAAAGCAACTGCTGAGCTGCACAAGAGTCACATAAATATTAAAACGTTCAGAATGGTTAACTCATCAAACAAGCTGCCTATCCGGACAGATGGACGGAAGGACTGAGGAATACATCATGCAAAATCTTGAATTCAGAGTGCATGAAGGAAGTACTCTAAGAAATGAGACAAGCACATCCAAAAAACCCACATTTACTACATATGTGGTCATCACTGGCTTTTAATCAGGAAAGGTTTAAGCTGAATTTCCCTAGAGTGTGATTCCTAAGGAGAAGACGATCGAGGGTATGTGTTCAGGTGCCGATCAGGGAGCCAATATATTTCAGAGATGGTATAAGCCTGCATTGATCCTACAGGGAAAAACACAGGCAGAGAGAAGATGTGTTATTTTGTAAACAACATATGAAGGCTATCTGGTAATCAGAGATTGCAGTATTTTCCATCTCCCTGCTCATGTGAAGCAGGTGGAGCCATGTTTTACCAAAAGTAAAAGACATTGAAAAGGCCATTGCTAACCGCCTCAGAGCGCTCGAGGAGACAGCAGTTAATGCAAGTTAAACATGGATGTTTGCTGGTAATTTATAGCTGCTTCTTACTGGAGGAACTTAGCATCTGATACACGTATTTATTAATTTAACCTCAAGAAGGAAAGATAATAAACATTTTGCAGAAAGAAGATGAGAGGCACTGAGATGTCTGCGCCCACTTCTCAGGGGTGCAGCATTCCCTCTGCTCCCTGCATGGGGACAGGGCTCCCAGCAGCTCAGCTAGTGTGGACTAAAGGCCCTTCTCCCACGGTCTGGGCTCGGGGCCATGGTGGATGTCTCTCCATAAGTGTCACCATGGTGTTGAGCACCACTTGGAGATCTGGGCTTTGATGCCAGACTCCTCCATCGCTGGCGCAGGCGCCAGTGCTGTGGGAAGAAGATGCCTGCCACATCTGCCCAGCTGTCTCTGCCCATTGCAATCCCTCCCTTGGGAAGGTGATGGGGACTGGTGGCCTGGGGCACTCCGCGGTGCCTGACAGGCCGGGGAGGCTGAGGAGAAGTGACAGCTCGGAGAAGCCTGGCAGTACCATCTAGTGGGTGCTGCCTCACACGGGCTGCCGCTTCTGAGGAAGAAGGGAGAAAAGAGGACAGAGAGCAGAGAAATAAAACATTCTTTATCACTGCTCTTGACAGGTATTATATTGTACTATAGTGCCATTTGTTTAGTTACTGCTACAGCAAGTGCTGTGCAGAAATCTTATAAGCAGCCATATGGCACCTCTGAATGAAAGCCATTATGCTTTTATGAGTAACCCACACTGTCTCTGCTAGGGGAAAGAACCTCCGTTTTCACCAAATGTCATTTTCCTATTCTGAAAGGAAGAAAATATTTCTGACTTTCACTGAACTCCACAAACCTGAGCTGATTCTCCTCTCCTGACAGTGTTTACACAGAGTCTAAACCCACTGGAGGTCTCAAATACCCACCAGGTATTTCACTACTGACATTTCGCTGTTTCGATGCTCGTGCTTTTCAACTGTGCCATATTAAACAGCACTGTTTGCATCTAATATTAGATTCTATAGTTACTAGTTCATTAACATTTTATAGTTTACCATCCATTACATTTGACAGCAACTGTCCAGTCATTCTTAGCACTGTTTTTAAAAAGAGTAATAGACCCTTAGGAACAGAAAGTGTATTCTCTAAAAGGTAAAAATAACAAGTCATTAAAAATTCCTAGTACCTGGATGCAATATCTGGGCTGCACCTCTTAAATTAACTCCGTGCTTTTGCTGTGTAGAGCAAAGTTTTTGTGATGATTGGAAAAAAAAATATTTTCTTCTACATCAGTTTCTGTTTCCAACCCTCCCATATTGCATTAAAAGTGGTACACTGTGTTCTGGGGATCTGGTTGTTAAATACTGAATCAGGGTCTGCAACTTGCTAGCTGGGGAGTCACAACCAAAGAAATACGTGTTAAAGGAAGATCAATATTTCTGCACTACATATACAGTTCTCAACTTCTTTTGAAGCTGTGTATGTTTGCATGCTTAATTTGCATGGAAAATGATTGTGATTGCAGGCACAGTTGCCGAAAGTGCATATGCAAATTAGGCACATCAAGATGAACACATTTGTATGTGATGGCCATTAAATATATCACTTGTCCACTTTTGGTATCTGCATATAGATTATACATATTTGCCTTTTTAAGAAATATATCAACATCATTTATCAAAAAAAAGAAAAAAAGGCTTCAATGAAATAAAGCCTATAGGGAGACATGTTGTTAAAAGTAATCTAAGTAATCTCACTTTACTGCTCCAGATAATTAACACTCTTCAGCAAGAACTTTCCTCTAAATATCAGTCTTCTTTTAGAGAGATTTGCCATTTTACTGCATTCATTATATACACCACACTAAAGTCAAGCCATGTACCAGAAATACTGCAGGGATCACGCAGAATGTAATTGCTCTAATGCTTTGCATATTTATGTTTGAGACCTTTTTATGAAGTGTTACTTTAAAAAAAGAAGGATCAGTTCATCTTTAAAAGGGAGTGATTGATTGCTGCCAGTCAGGCATTCCTTCATTCTTGGCTTCTCTCTTAGTCTCTGTAATAAGTTTTTCACGAACACCAGCCCGCTATTAAAGAACGGTATTCATCATAAGCCAAGCAGAGAGGAGGCAGACTTTGATGGGCACAATACCATATTTCAATCTACAGTGTCCTTTTTGTTAAACTTGATCTGCTGCCTCATTAGCGTTAGAGCAAAAATACACAAAGCCTTTTGTAAATATTAATCAGAAATGTACAAACCCCTTCTCCAGACTAAATTACTTATTATTGGGCTCTCTCCAGGTGATAATATCTAACTAAAAATTCTATTTGCCTAAATTGTGGGAGAAAAATACCTTTTTATGTACATTTTATGTAGCGCTCTTACAAGGATAAGTGTTTTAAGTAAGTACATTTCTTCACTCTTTTCCTTTTTTTTTTAACATCCATCCTTCACTGAGAGGAAATACACAGCCCTGCTGCATACTGGAGGCTGCAGCATTCATCTGAGCAGTATGAGGTTTAAATTCCTGATATCCAGGTTTATTTCTGGCACTGCTGATTAATATAAGAGTGCTTTTTCATGTTTTCCTGCTGAGCTTAAACTTTATAGATGTGAGGCTGTGACTTAAGACACACTGAATTAACAACACATGCTTTAGGCTAGTAAATATGGCACTACAGAGGAGTTCCCCTAATCATGGTCCAGATGGGTTCCAAAGCAGGACTTGGTCTTTTGCACTTCAGAAGGTCCCTGTCAGGACAATGAAGTTTCAGGATTTTGTTGCTGTTGTTGATTCTGGTGGGTTTTTAAATTAACTTCCACCATTTCAGCCTTTTTCAGCAAGGTCAGCTTCATCACTGTTGGTGAGACCCAACAAAATGGAAGTTCCTTGCACAAAATTTTCAGTAATGCAACAGCTTAAGCTTATGAAATCAATTTGCTTTATGTAATTACTGGTACAAGGCCAAAGCTGAAACTTTGGGAAGCTTAGGCTCAAATCGTGTCTCGTTCGAGCATTCCCTTGAAGTTTGTGATGAACATAAAAAAAAGCCATCTGTAAAAACGGGATTAGTCACATAACTTCTAAAAATCAAAGCTCAAAGGCCGCTATCTTCAGAGTCTCTTTGTCAGAGTAAACAATATAAATGCTCTTAAAATAATTTTGCAGGAACAATTTTTATTGCTATCATCGGGCCCAATTCTGCAAACATTTCTTGGAGGAAGAGTAGTTTCCTTAATGAAGCTATTCTTACCAGCAAAGCACGTTGTGCAAGGCTTTTCAGAACCAGCCCCATTACTGTTAATTTAAGGGAGCAAAAAGACTTTTGTGCTCTTTTTAGCAAAACCATTTCAGGCAGAACTCATCTTAACAGAAAGGACTGAACAAGCATTTGTATGACATTAACAGCTGGACCATTTGTAAGTGAAATTAATGCTGTATTGGTATTTGCAGAGTTCAATAACTACTGCCTGTTTGGTTGTAAACTTGAGAAGACACGAGCACTGTTTTTGTTCGTGTTCATACAACACCTGGCCCAGCACAGCCCTCAGCAGAATTGCAGCCCCAGGAGTCACAGTAATACGGATCTTAAAAACGACATTACAGACATCTGCCACAAATTCTGCAATGATGACTACATATCTAATCCCAGCTTTCCTTGTGCATCTGAGAGACTTTGCAAGGATTTGTCTGAAAAGTTTGTGGTAGCTATGCAGTCAAAGTAAGCACTTAAACACCTCAAAAATATATGTGGACTCACCTTTCTGAATTGTAATTCTTGGTATTGGCTGACTTGTTTGTGGCAGTTATTCTGTGTACATGTTACCCCCAGAAATTCCATTTAAATCATCAAGTGTTAGCCCAGCAATAAGAGGCACCATTCACAAGCATCCATGAAAGCACTGATAATAAACTGTAACCTTCCCCATCAATCCAGCCAGACTAAATGCCTAGAACCAGAGAGTTAACAAAACACAGCAGACTTATTTATTTTTCTTTTCTTCTACTGATACTGTTTTCACAACCTGACATAACCTGGTAAAGTAATTCTAATTGTGTTTTGGATTGATAGCAGCATTTTTCTCAGAATACACAATGCTTATAAGAATAGTTTTGTTTCTTGTTACATTACAAGTGTTTTGCCTTGATGGCCCAAAATAACGAGATCTATAACCCAGAGAAGTCAATGGTAAAACTACCTGAAACTTTATGTTCTAAAAGAAAATTAACAATGAACATTTGGGTTCCATTTTTTTATCATTTAACAGTAGATTAACAAAAATTATTCCATAGAAAGCAATTAAGAAGGCCACTGAGGAAGTCAGTAGCTATACTTGCAGAAGACACCTGAGAAGGAGGAGTCAGGCTTTTACCAGCGCCCCAGAGAAACAACTGTAAGAGGAACAAGGAAAGAGCTGGCTCGCCTAAAACGACTACATGCAGCCTTGACCCCCAGTTGAAAGTGGAGCTGGAATAAATGTTTCTTGAGGTTCAAAACCAGCCAGCTTTCTTCTTTTTAATCCCATTTCTATATTTATTAACCTTCATCACAGATTGGAGTAGAAGCAGAAAGCTGGCATGGGGAGACCGATATCTCTGGAGCAAAACCCCATCACAGTTCCTAAACCTAGGAGCCTGGGAGTCAGCCAGAGATAACAACGGCTGGGCTGCTGAGCCAGGGCTTAGCCAGCCCAACCAGAGATGCTCCTAAACTTGCTTTTACTCAAAACCTTCAGTTTTCTATCTGAGAGATAAAACTGGCTTTTGCTTTAAGTCCATTCCTGTCTTCTAAGCAGAGACATCCTCAAATAGAAAGGTCTGAACATTGGTTTTCAGGAAGACTTGCTCTCCTCTGTAAAAAATACCCTGCATTAGGTCCTTCTTTACAGCCAAATGCTGCAAAATAAATTAAAAGAGCATGCAATCAGTTCAAAATGACTGTAATTAGGCAATCAAATAGCCATAGGAAGCAGAAATCATCAATGTCTTTAGCTAGCTCATTTTGTCAGTGGATTTATTTGTAAGGTTGTGGGTTTTCTTTTTTAAATACAACCCTAAGATTACAGACTGAAATTTAAAAAGGAATAATATTGATTCACCAGAATTCTTCTCATGCATATCTTAGACCAGTGACTATTAACCCCAGGAATTATCTGAAGTCTTTACGCCTACTCGATGTCCATGTCCCGCTGGCCAGGAAGGTATCCGTGCCCAGGAGACGAAGGCCTGCGTGTAGGGCCTGCAAAGCACCGGTGCAAAACACAGGGCAAGCCTCTCCCCACATATACGTAACAAGAGGGGTAAAAATATTTGTCAAGTTTTAACTTAAAGTCTAGGAAAATCCCAGTGTACAATTAAATAAAACTCATCAAAAACACAACCAAACCATATCCTTCCTGTAATAAAAAGAAGGCAAACAATATGCCCTTATACACATTTATGCATACCTTTGTAACTGCAGGCTTCCTGCTCAGGAGTTGCCCTGCCAAGAATCATGTATCCTGTGATGAAATTTCTCAATAAATAAAGTGACTTCATTATTGAAAAGCTTAACTGTAGTCGTGTGTGCAGTTTTTAATGCAGTACCAGCCCTGAAGTGCTGATGAGAGAAAACCCAGATGCAAGAGACATTCAAGTTGGAGCCAGGACATTTTAAGGGCTGCAAAGCTTCATTAGCTGAGCTGTGGATCGATTGGTAGATTAAAACACTATATTTGTTCATGGTGGAATCAGCTCCTCCACTGGTGTAAATCAGCACAGGAGAATGTAAATCCTTGTCTCAGCTGAGGATCAGGCTCCTGATATATTGTGTCTTGTTATTCTCAGCACAGGTAACAAAATGAAGGGGGATTTGGGATATTCACAGGTAGATCACCATCATTTCACATCTGGGACTGGAGCTGTTTGTGGGGACTCTGGGATAAGGGTTGGATGGATTCCAGGTTCATTATTGCAGCCTGATTTGTGGTTAAAACACGTTAAGCCTAAATATTAAGCAAATACATCAGAGGAGGATTTACAGCTGTCCAAGGACACAGTAAACTGTAACACAAGCTCCTAGACTGTATTAAATTTGTATCCCCACAGTTTCTTCTAGTAGGGAATAGAACAAGCAAATCAAGTCATTCCTGGGACACATTAAGGATAGGCTTGCTATAAATTCCCTCAAACTCAATTGTCTGTGCCCAGACTGGAGCCATCAGCTTCTATTTGAAGCTTTGGTATTCTGAAAGTTTTTTTTTTTTCCCCTGGAAAATTTCAAACAAAGCATATTCTTTTGACTTCCCAGCAACAGAGAGGACAAAGAGATATTTTAAAGCGAGTCCAAAGGGCGTTAAACTACCTCCCACCCATCCTCAGCGTTATTACAACAACTAATAGACTGTTGGTGTGCTGGACCTGTTTGAGCGGATGAATCACTGCTCAGCTTTGGCCCCAGCGGAGCGCTGCAGACACGGAACTGTGTGGGAAGTCAGCTGTCAGGCTGATGCAACAAGTCAGAGTTTACCAATCTGTTCTCAGAAAACCGCAACTGGCAAAATGCTTCACATTACGTCAAAGTACTGAAAACAAGGCAGGAAGAGAGACATACCTCTGCTTCCACTCCTTTAACTACAGCTCCAACACCTCCCAGCCTGTGGACGGTGCCAGCGGACGGCAAAACGCCAGTGGCCCGCTTCGGTGGAGGGTCCAGCCCGCTCCTGAAGCTGGATCTAGAGATGTGTGATGGAGCCGAGGCCCCCCATGCACCACACGAGGAAAGTCAATCAGAACAGCGTCCAAATCAGTTCGGGGGTGCTGCCCCGTGGCAGGCTGCAGCCAAAGGCGCTCATGAAGTTGCCTGGGGTAACCCCTCAAAAAAGCTGCAGGCCACGGCTGACTTTTAGTCTTGTTTTGGGCTGCAGGGTGGTGTCTCCGCTCAGCCAGCACTGTCTGGAAACCGCTCCTGAAAGGCATAACTTTTGTCTCTTTCAGAGAAAAGGCTCAGTACTCTTAAAATTGAAACTGGTGGGACAGAAACATTAACTTGTAGGTCGCAGCCTTGCAGTTGGCTCATTCACCCAGGATAGGGGAGACTCAGGTCTGTTCACTCCTCTCTCTGCCTTGGGGAGTTAAACTCTGATCTACTAGGGAAGTCCCAAACAACCCTATTGAGTGCTTTGGGTTTGGAGTGGGGGACTTTCTGTAAAAGCTGTTTTGCTGCACACAGAATAATGCAAAAGTAATTGGTCCCGAGGGACCCCGAAGAGGAACAGTCCTGCTTCTGGTCTCTGCTCTCAGAACTTACAGGCTCCTTTTCTGAAGTCACAAGATAAAATTTAGGAACAGCCCTGGAAGCCAGGTCAGCATTCATAATTCATCCTCATCAGTAAATTGTCACTACTAGGTGACAAAAGCATCTTCCTATTTTAGCGTTCTTTCTCCTTCTTCTGCTGCAATCAATTAATCTAAATATTTTCGTCCTAGCTGTGTAGCTTCAGCTGGTAGAGAGTACTCTGAGATGTTGAAACCCTGCTGGTTAGGGTGCCCTTCTCAAAAGCAGAAGGCATGGGTTTGTAACACTGGAACTCTGATATCCTAGGCTCTGTATGATAACCATTTCTCATGGCTGCCAAGTTTTAAAGGAAAGTGGCCATTCTGCTGGGTTTTGCCATGTCAGGGTATATATGCATGGCCTGGGAATGTCAACCAGAAAGAACCAAAGGTCAGTTTGTGAATCCCACCCATGCTTATGAAGGTAGCTGGGACAGAAATATTCCCTTATGTCAAGCAAAACATTCGCTAAATGTTTTGAAATAAAAATTTCAGCTTCCTAAGACACTTTCAGATCATAAACTGAGTAACCAAGTGAGCGTAGGCACTTCCAGGGATAATGCAGTATCTTGGCAGCATCTCACTGGTCTCAACTTTGCATTTAAGTATCAAAATGCTGCTTAAATCCTACTTTAAGTATCTAAATCCTGTGCTGGATTTAATCTTGAAGGCTTCATTTTTTATTTTAGATGTGATCCTGAGTTGTGAGAAAAGACATCTACAACATGCTGGAATCCCAAGCACACAGATAGGACTCTGGCACTAGAAAAAGAGGGAGGTTTTGGTATAAAGCAATATGCCGGGGAGAAAGGCACAGCGGAGATGTAATACTCAGGGCAGAAGCACTATAATTCTTATCTCTATTCTGGCGTGGTGTATTTATTCTTTGTGAAACTTTAAGCAAGTTGCTCAATCTCAGCTTTAACCCCCCATCTGTAAAATGTGTGTCATCCTTATTTTTGTTGTTAGTCTTTTTAGATCACACACTCCTTTATGATTAGGAGTGCCTGGTTTATTACCTATGTGCCTACTTCAATAGGTCTTTGATTTGAGTTAACATAGGCAATGTCACCACAGCAAAAGTAAAGGTAAGAAAAAAATAATACACTCTTTACACATTCCCACCCTGAAGGGTCCCCGTGGAAAGCAGAGGAAGAACGTCTGACCCATCACCCCTCTCGCTCTCTTTTACTGGTTAATATCCAGATGATTTCCAGCAGGGAGCCATCGCTGTGTTACAGAAAGCAAAGATGCAAGGCACTGTAGGTCTGCTCTACTTCAGGAAGTCTGGAGAAGCCACAGGGGATTGGATTTTTGCTTTTTGAAAAAATTTTGACGCTTATTTTCCTGACATTCTTGATACAGATGTTCAAGTCAGGCTATCAGCATGGAGGCTTGCAAAGCTGGAGTGAGAATGGCATCGAGATGAATGGGTCCAGCCAGATGAAAATGGCAAGAATCACTACAGTGACTCTGGATACAGGCTAGAAGACTCAGAAAACATCCGCTGCTTCACTTTTTGGTGCTTTCTTATATAAAAGCCAACTGCATTCCAACTGGAATTAAACACCACACAGTCAGAGGAAGCGTGCGCTGGAAAGCGTGAGAACAACTTTTGCCTTGCCAGTGCGAGGGGACACACGGAACGTGGCTAAATGCAGGCAGGCTACACTTGCCATTAACCTTGAATGAGGCCCAGAATATAAACCAAGTTTCCCATTTACTTTCGAGTGCTTGGAATCAGCTCACATCTTGGCTCTCTGGCACGTAATGAAGGGAAAATTTTTTTCCTGATTCCAGTGGAGATGGAAAACTGCTAAGTGTGTCAAAACAAGAGTCTATGTAACCAAGCAAAAATTCATTTTCCCCAGCATTATATGCTTTACGCAGTGCAGGCCTTTAGTGAATTAACTCTCTTCCCGTGAAACAGGATATCGGCAATATCCTAAACAGAAATTACCTCAAACAGAAATCAGCAGTAACAGTAGCCTCCACATCCATATCCCACCAGCCACCACAAGGATTTGTTTCCCTTCTTCCATCCTCCCCACAGCCCATCACATTCACATCATCCTTCCTAACCTCCCTGAGCCCATCTGAAAAGATTTCCAGGAGGAGCTGCGACCCAAAAGGAGCCAGCAGCAGGCCTTGTTGAGCTCTCGTGTTATATCGCATTCATTTAAACATCCTGATACCAACTACCGCACGCAGGATTACTCAGTTTAGGCTTCTCCTACACTGAAATCACAAGGTATTTTATTTTCAGTAATGGCTGGATCTGCTCCTAAAACCACGACACATCTGCCCATTGCTGCTTCTTGCCTTCAATTGTCAGTTACTCTCTCTTTCTGCTTCTTGCTATCCTGCATTATTTAAAATGAAGACAGGCTGTTATGCCCACACAGAATGCCTTTGACTCGAGTGAGGAATCTGCTCCTGTTCAGGGCTGGTGACAATCTGTAAACTCTTCGTGACAGAGACTGTATCTTGTTATGTATTTATACTGTGCCTAGCACAATGAGGTCTTAATCCCGACTGAATGCTGTTATATCACAAGTAATAACTTCGATAGGGAGGAAATTGCAGCACAGTGATGGTACAGAAGAAGTGCTCTTGACATTTTTAGCAAGGGTGTAGTATAGAAATAATAACATGGTAACATAAAAGCAGCTGTTGAAATGGAAGACCTACCTCCTACTAGGGAATGTTATTCACTTTTTCCGTAATCCTGATGCAAACCTCTTGGGTTATACTTTGTTTTTATGGTTGTACCTGGGGGACAAGCAGGCTTGTGACACAAACAGGTTCAGGTCCTGGGAGATCATCAACAATTAGTAGGAGCTAAGTAAAAAAAAAAAAGCCATAGTTGCTCTGTGCTTATAATCAGTGGCTTTCTCTGAGAAACCAGCACCACAGAAAAGCTGCAATATTTCCTTATTAATTTTGGGATGCAAGTTTTGCAGCTATATTTTGAGATATTTTATGCCTATACTCTCTTTCCTGAATGTGGCATTGGTTCTAATTCTCTGAATAGCCACCACGAAACCTACACACATGTATCAGATGTATCTGTGCTTGGCGATGAAGCTCTACAGTACTTGATGCAATACCAGCTAGCTAGATAGAGTAATTTTTCCTTCAAATTGCTAGCCAAATTCTACAAAACAGAATAAATTTTGCCCTTTATTATTCTTTTCCTTTTCCAAAGAGGTCAACTGAGGACAGAATTTCTCATAACATACTTAATTTCCCTCTCCTACTTGGGGTCTTTTAAAGTCAGTTTGTAACATAAACCTAAAATTTTATTAGCAAATAAGCTTTTCATCTAGAGAGTTGACTAACACTCCTTTTGAAACCTAAAGTTTAATTTCAATTGATACTTAAAGCTTTTTTGTACTTCTGATTTTGGAAGACTGGATGGTAAATCGAAGAAGAGTGATGCAGCAGCTCTCCCGTAACAGTGGTCTGAAAGCGCATGTAGGATATGGAAGGGAGAAACTGACATTTGAAAATAAAAGATGGCACTTCAATTGAAATTTTATTGGAGTCCATCAGCAACAGTCTTACTGAATAGCAACTTTATTTGTTATAACATCAGAAATGGAGTCTAACACAGCCTGAAAACTAGATTCCAGTCTATTCTGAAAGCAAAAAAACCAAAATAACAACAAAACCACATTGGACCAGATTTTCTAACATGGTCATTGTTACAAGCAATAAGACTAGCACTCAGATGTCTAACCACATGGCTGTTCTCCTAATTAGCTGGGATCACAAAATTGTGTCTGAAAAAGCAGAAACCGTATTTTAAAAATAGGCCTCCGAGGCCAGATTTTCAAAGCTTCAGCTTCTAGTCCAACACCTACGTGAAAAAGGCAGATTTTCAGAAGAAACTCCCAAACTCCTCCTGTTCCCAGGAGGTGGGACCCCAGTAAAGCGCATCTGAAAAACTTCCACTTCATTTTGTTCCTTAAATGCTGGCTAGCCCTGCCTGAAATCCACTGACTCCTGAGCCTCCTACATGGCAAATGCTGCATGGCTAGTTGTTTTATAAAAAATCTACCTCTCTGTTTAAGAAACAAACATGTCACTTCATGAGAGACAGGGGCTGGGATAGGGCCTGGAAGATTTGTTTCTCCGTTATAATTTCTGGTTTTTGTGCTTTATCTTTGCAAACCATAAAACTGGAACAATGCATTGTCTGAAACACATTTACTTCAGAAATGCAGTCCAGATGAACGCTTAAATTTGTGTACATTTATACACACACACACAATGTGTATGTGTGTGTATACATATCTGTATGCAGACAAAGTTAACTTGCCAAAATCTCAACACAGAAGCATGCATGTAACATCTCAGCTGAAGTCGATGGAGTCAGAATTCAGCCTTTGGGCCATTATTTTAAACTGCAAAACTCATTTCATGCAGGAAAACAAAAATAAACAAACAAACAAAAACCCCTTCTCATCATGGAACTTTTAAAAAATATTTCCCTCGAGCAAAATGGCTGTTTCCCCTCCCACATAAACTGGCAGCCAAGTCAGGAACAGTGCTTAAGACTTCCCATGCTTGCAGAATCAGATACAAAATTTGCAGGAAGGCTGGCACTTATTTTCTCACAACAGTTTGTTCTTCACATATTTCACAACTTTTAAGTTCCTTAATGTAAATTGGAATCATACATTTTGCCTCCATGTGTTTTATTGACTCTGATCTCCATATCAACACCATGTTGGAGATGGGGTGCTAAATTCAGCAAGCTGGCCACAGTTCTGCCCAGGTAGTTCTCCCCGTTCTCCCTGAACACCCCAGTATTTCAATGGTGTGACTGGACTAGCAGGGGCAGCTCCTATGAAAACCCAAAGATGATTCAGCAGGCAGGGGAAGGTTTGGACTACAGGAGACCTTGTTGGCTACAGGTTTCTTCTATGTCTTTGGGCAGCTGCAGGCCTTGTGCCCATTTAGGTTCTTGATTCTCACTGCAGTCAGTGCCTAAACACCTCTGAGAGTCTTCAGGCAGGTCCCTGCCAAAGAGGTGCCTCTTCCTGGCAGGACTCTTCTCTGTCTGGATGCATTACTAGGGGAATGTTAGAAACCAGACTTAAAGATACCAGAAAGTGACTGTTCTTGGAACAAAGCCATGAAACTCAGTTGGCCTTCTCTTCTCCTTCCCTCCACTCCATGTCCCCAGGTGCTCTACAAATACAACTTCACGGCATTTATCTCCAACAGTTTAACAAGGAAGACACCAGAGGAGAATAGGGTGAAAATACCTGAGGTTAATTGTATGGAAGGCATATTCATCGGATGAAGAGGCCATTGATGATGTGGAAGAGTACATTAGGCTGCAAACATTTAACTGGATTACTCCAGAGAGACTTCTCAGGGTGAATAAAAGCCTTGGCGACTGGCCTGGATTAGGTGCTGAAAGCCATTGAAAAGTTAGGAGGAGATCATCTGTGTGCTAGTCCCTTGACCACAGTGTCTTCTTATAGATGTAGCAATTTGTGGCTGATTGGTTCTAGGGATTTTTGGGAGGGGTTTTTGGACTTAGAAATAATTAAAAGAATATCTGAAATTATTTCCCTCATCAAGTTTCTATTCTCTTCATGTTCCAATACTAGTTAAAGTAATTTAATTTCCCATAATGCTAGCAATTTCTGTCCACTACTTTCCCAAATAACTAACATCAAGTGTATGCATCTTTTTTTTCTATCAAATATTGTGAATTTTCCTTTGCAAATTTCATTACTTGGTCCAGGGATCCGGATCTGCTTCTTTTTTGAAAAGGTTGTCTGTAGTTCAGTTTTATCAAGAACAGTATTGATTGTGACACACTTGCATATTCCAAAAAGGACTGTAAACCCACACATAACACTTTAACTGCCAAAAATGCTTTTTCAATTTTTCCTTCTTAAACAAACTCACTTGGACCAAAACATCACATTTCATTTTTCTCTCCCTCCTGTGTAAGTTTTTGCTTGGAGTTACATTTCTCTGTGTATAAGCAATGGATATGAATCAAAAGATTCAAAATTTGGATTATGTTCCTAAAACAAGAACTGCAATGTTTTTGTTGGTGCTAACTAGGCACATGCATGTCTGCATTGCTGCAGAACCTTTCTTAGAGTTTAGATTCCTTTGACCTAAACAATTCTTGAACAAATCTGGGCAATTACTTGTGTGCATGATCCTTACGTGCATAACATCTGCATGGACCGTCAATCTCTACCAGTATATTTGGGGTTTGATACATATAGGGCACACATTTTACTACCTTCTACTGTAGTTAAATTTCACAATCAGCAGTTTAGATGATTTTAAAAGAAAATTTAAATCTAGGATCTGCCAGCATATTTGTGAAAATGCTACGTATTTTTCTGAATACAAATTATGGAACGCATTTCAGCAAGGCTAAAATTTTATTGTGTATAATTCACATCAGTAATTTACTGGATTAATCAGAATGCCAGATCAGCAATTGCCTTTTCCAATGATTGTGCTATTTGTAGCACAATGGAATCCTAGCACAATACAAAAGTTTGCCACTAATAATGATTTATCTACTACCTGATTACAAGATAAAGGTGTTCTCATTTACAGTTAGTAGCTGGAGACAGAAATATTCTGGAATTTTACTTTAAGGAGCACGGCTAATTTGGTATTTTAACATTATCATGCTTTAAAGCATAAGAATGTATAGTGGACTATCAAACATATCCCAGAGTGATACTGAAAGGTATCATGCAGGGGAGGAGGATTCCTGAATTTTAGTAGTATTCAGGAAAAGAATGCTAAACGGTGCAAATTTTTATGCTACTTATATTCTTACTATAAGTAAAATCTCTGTTCACTGTTTTCATGCCACACTAAAGGATAGAAATTGTCTGTTTGGTGTCGTTGAAGGCAGTTAGTCCCCGTAAACACCAGCAATGAACAACAGATCTTCACAATATTTTTTTTCATCATTAAATTGCTGTTCGCAATTACACCAATATAATCTGCCATGCAAAATGTGTCTGATTTTGGTCTCAGTTAAGTTCTAGGCTGCTTTTCTGAAATATTTTCCAGATATTTTGCTTAACTTGACACCAGTAAGAATAAAATTAGCTCAGGCCCAATTTGAAGCCGACCTTATGTTTGCAAAATAGAACATGCAGTTGCACAGCTCTGCACAAAACTGGGTAGATCTTACAGATTTAGAATTATATTTTTTTGAGTTTTCATTGATTTTTAATCAAGCTAAACTAAGCCCATGGAAACCAATACCGAAGAAAGATGTTGCATTCACTGCTGCAAAGAAAAAATGCCAAATTTCACATGGTGCTAATCATTATCTGGGCTTACTTTAGTCATAAAATCACTAGTTGATTTTTTTGTCTGATTATTTAAAATGTATTTTCACTGTTGCAGCTCCAGCATTTTAATTTTTCCACTGGCCTATAGTTACTCCTCAAACTTTCAATAATGGTCACAGACAGTTTATCCAGGACCCTATTGATATATAACTTGAGTAAAATGTATCACAGATTAACCAAAAAGTACAAGAAAAAGAAAATACTTCATAAAAAAGCAGGTTGGTGCAATTCAGAGAGAGATTTAACAAAACAGTTCCCTCAGAAGACTTAAAAAAAATTAAATTAGAAACATCATTTAGAAATGGTATTTGTAGCAGAAAAACTGGCAAAAGGTTCTGAAAAAAATCTGAAGCTAAGGCTGTTGACTAAATCCCTAGCATTCCTTAAACAAATGTTGCCGTTTTATAGGTGCAAGAGATCGTACATGATAGAGAAATAAGCAATAGTGCAGTGACAGTTTGTCACCTTCATTAAAGTTTCTGCCTGTCTCCAATCACTATGACCTCATATCCTTCCAAAATAACCAAAGGAAATGCCTATATAAAGTAATACAGAGAACTTACAGCCCCTTCACAAGGCTTTTTCTTTGTTGTCTATTATCTTAATTGACTCTACCTGTCTACAAAGGTTGCCCAACACAGTCATCTAACCCTTACGTTATTACAAATGTGCTCAGGAACTTTTCAGGAGTGTAGCAGCATTGCATTTATGTTAGACATTATGTTCAAACCCCGGATATTAATCTTAAAAGTCAGTGAGAATCTCTTTGTTGTTATTCCAACAGGCTTTGAATCAGACCTAAAGCAAGCCATAAATGCACCCATAAATGCTCTTAGTTTTCCTTTTTATCCTAAAAGTCACAGGCCCCTTTGAATCCCAGGACTTTCAGTAAGTTTTTCAAAGTAGCTAAAAGGGTTTAAAAGTGTAGGGATGAGCAATAAGGTTTAATTTCATAGCAACATGAGATATAAAAACTACTAGGGGTACAATCTACTGATCAAAGAAAAAAATAAATTCATTTTTCTGTGATGGAAAGAACTGCTTATTTCTATCATATCTTAATATTTTATTCCCCAAGTTACTGGAAACTGTCAGGCAGATGGATGAATGCTTATGCAACGCAGACCGTAGGACAGAGTGTGTTCTACTACAGATCAGCTTCTGTGAGAATAACCCTGTAAGCGGCTGATGCCATCAGTGGCAACAGCCTCCCACATATCCCCCATTAAAGGAGTTTTTTGTAAGCTGAGACATGCTCTCAGTGCTCAGTGTTGATGTCCTGTTTGTGAATCATTATCCATATAGCTTCTACAGAGTAACACTATTCTGGGTGGATCAAGGCACCACAGTCTCGTTCTGCAGGACACCCCCCAAGCTGCGAGCAAGTCCAGATGCCACACTGGAAATGTACCCTGCTTTCACAGTTCCCGTTCTTTTGTGTGTTATTTTGATCATCCTCTTTTTGTAGCTACCAATGACAAGGACAGAATTTTGATGAGGAGAAAAAGCTCTTGCAAAGTTTATTTGTAATTTTGATACCAAAGAAAAATCAAAAGGAATTATGTGCTATTGCTTAAAATGTGAAATTAGCAGCAAATGGAGACCTCTTAAAGTCCCTAAAGTTGAGAAGACATTCTTTGTGTCATGGAGTAGATACTCAGTGCAATCAGCACGTTCTACACAGGTAATTACTTTTACTACTAATGGTGCCTCCCACTCAGTGAGGAAGATAAGATGTTCCAACACCACTTAATCACAATGCTTCATTATTGCTCCACCACCTACTGGGTAAAACAATTCACATGCTCTATTCAGTGACTCTCACAAATGAGAAAAATTTATGAATATGCGAGCAAAACAGCACATAGTTAGTTAGTCTACAGAAGAGGCACCGCCCTGAATAATTGTAGAAGACTGTAGAAAGTTTGGAACATCTGCAGTTCTTTTTTATCCTTTCCCCAAAATACTCAAGAAGAATAATAAATTTGCAAAACCAAGAGAAAGCCATCCCTATGGTGATTTGGTACCCTGAAAGTGTTTTGGGTTCTTTCGCTGAAGCCTCTGAAATTTCCTTGAGACAGAACACAATGTGTAAAAATAGATGCATTCATTGCAGTTTCATGTTTTATTTTTGGTATTATTTTTCATTCTTTTGTGCTAACAGCATGCTACAAATTGTTTTACTACTCAATGCATCAAGAGCTGACACAGAAAGCAAGAACTAGGGAATAAAAACTCCCTCTTTGTAGGGTTTATAGAATCTTCTGTATAGGTTCAAATGGAGAGCTGACAGTGACTGAGAGTGGAGAGTGTCCTACACAGGGCAAGCGGGACGGATTTTCAGACACTCTCGCCATAATGAAATCAATGCATATCACTTTGGAAATTACATCAAAAAGACACAGAGTGTCTTTATTTTCCATGAATGTAAAAGACAAGTATGTACAGCTGTTCTGCATTAAAAGAAAAGTTTGGCCCACTGGCCACTGGAGTCTGAATGCTGGTCCTTTCCTGGAGACAGCATGTAGGACTGAGAGCCCTTGACTTCTGTTTCAGGATGGGCCAGGAAACAAGTTCAAGTAATTAATTACATCTCCCATGTACCCTACCTTGATTACACCCATGTTACAGCGAGCAGTGGACGGGTAGTAATTTATAAAGCTTGAAGCCCTATCTACTATCTGGCTAGCCCAATACTACAGCAAAATCAAAAAACCCCAGGTAGTTCCCAGTTCCCTGATCCCCTCCTAAGCTGTTGTCAAAGAGGAAGCTGTGGAAAGAAAGGGATTTTCTAACAGCACTCAAGAAAAATCTACTTGAGGGATGGGAACTCTCATTCAGCAATGAGAGTCCAGTTTTTATTTTGCAACAAATTAAACTGCTCTGATAATACCTAAGCTTGCTGAAATCTGGAAGTCTATACTTCGAAGAAGGCTAACAAAACACACAGATGCATCTTCATTCCTAATATTAAATGACTATAAGGAAAAGGCTTATTTTGTGAAGTAGTAAACTGTCCATGGGAAAAACTGTCACATTTACATTGTAAGAGTCCCAGTAAAACAGTGGGAGGATGTCTGATGGGGACAACTGGATTACATAAGCATTTTGCCTTTTGGTTTCCTTGAAGTAGCGTCTTCTCCTTGTGGTTGAATGAATACTGAAAAAGAGGATGAAATTTAAATTTATTTTGGTGAAAGCTTAACATGTTTAAATCAATGTAATGATTTTGGGCAACCTGATGGGGTATCTGAGCGCTTGGATCAACAGTAGTGCAAGCAATGCTCTCAGCTTCGCATCCTATCCTACCACTACTACAAACATTTCTTGCAGCTCTCTGTGTGGCCACATTGCACTGAAGACATGTATAAACATTTTTATTAACTAAGCCAGGAAGAACAATCTGGCTTCTAGTCACTAGACCAGCAGTGAAGTAGGCTTACTAGCCTTCTCTAAAATACTGATTTATGTTCACCATCTAAATCTTTTATTTTGGCTATTAGTAGATGCATACAGTTTTAATATTTTTATTCACTTTCAGAGCAGAACATCAGAATAACATGAGTTGCACAGACAGCACCTGTTCGACACGTCATGCTTCCTGAAAAAGGATGCTTCCTAAAAACCTCTAATAATCCAGGGCAATATTGTATTCCTCTTGTGACAGGAGTCTCTCAAATAACGACTAGAAAGTTGGGGGGGGTTGGGATGAAGTGCATTTCCTAGACCTAGGTTCTGTAATGAGGAATAGAAGGAGTCACTGCATATGAACACTGAATGCAAATACTGGAAAGAAATAGAACTTTTACCTGGAAGAGTTACAAATAAATAAATAAATAAATGTAGTGTAGATTAATGAGAGAATTAAGCAGAGTTTATTTTCCATAAATGTTCACAGTACTTAATAGTCAAATGGATAAAGTAGTAAATTTTAGGGTCTTTCACTTTTCTTCTTTCAAATGGAAAAAATAAAAGAAGGACAAAAAGCAGATATTATTATTATTATTTCAGACAACTTAACAATAAGGTCCTTTTCTAATTGAGACATTGCTAGTGGATTCACCTTTTGGGACACTGCAAGCTCAGAGGTGTCATGTTCGGAGCTGACTGTAAGCTCAGCTAACCGATGCTCGTACAAATGTATGGTAACTTGCTGTTAAGGAAATCAAGGAATTTTTAAGCATGTTCATATGAAAAATAATTCAGGAAGTCAAATATACACGTCTTATAGAAAAAATAAACATATGCATTTTCTTTTTACTAATCAAATGGAAAATTGTTTTGTTTTAATGGTTTTGAAACTTCCCCATCCCTCAAGCAAACAGTACCCATTACTTTAAACACCTCAGTGTCTAGTAATTGTTCACAAATGTGTCAGGCTACCAGTAATTTAAGTCCTGTCAGGAATAAATCTCAGACACTCACTTCTTCCAGTCAGTGACTTGAAAAAAACCCGCCCACATGTCAATTACAGGAAGCTCCGCGCGGTGGCTTTGTTCGGAGGCTGTGTAAACAGAAAAAGCTTCCTCCTCGCTAACAACTGTTTTCTAAAGCCTATATAAATGTTTATGTGAACTATCCTGCAACAGCATCTAAAGCAATAAAAAGCAGGCACGTAAAAAACAATCTGTGTTGTACTTGTTGGCAATAAATGTACAGCCTGTGGAAGCTGTATATCCAGTTGTGAATTATTTTCGCTCAGAGGTCTGACCTCAAAACATTTAAATGTTAGACTGTAAATCAAAATGATATACTTCTGCTATCTACAGATTATTCCCCAGTTTTCCGTGTCCTGCTAAATACGTGGGTCTGCAAGTACTCGCACATTAGCACCCACGTAGAGGTATATTGCAGAGATATAGGGGAAAGTCAAACTATCAAAATATATGAGTGGGCATATTTTCTCACCTATGTTATTGTTCTCTGCAAGCCACTAAGGAGTAGCTACAACCTGATGTATGACTGAGCAGCATAAGGTACAGAAAAAAATCACCGAAGAACAGCTACAAGAAGAATTTTAAAAGACCAAACAAGGCAAATCTGGAAAACTTAGGGTTATGAGGTGACATGCTCACCTAACTGATACATTAGGAGCCACTAGTTCTGAAACGAGGTACTCAAAAACCTTGTTCAGCTAGTCTGGAAGAGCCTAGGTTGCTCAGATGCTAAGTTTCCACTAATAAAATGTGCTAAGCACCAGAATTTTTGCTGTTTTGCCTTTCTATTGCAATTTCAGTATATATTGCAACAAGATCCACAATGCTAAATGTCCTTCTGCCTAAGTTTGTCCACACAGCCTTATTCAACAGTGGTGTTTTGAGATGCCCTCATGGACCAAGGACTGCCACCTTCGCCTTTAGCGGGAGCTCACTAGTTTGGTATTGTATTTGCCTTCACTGTAGGTGACCCAGCTTCAAACCCCTCCGTGTCCCGACTTAGAGTGGGAATTTAACTCTCATCTCACAGCAAAGCCCCCAGATGCTGCACTCCCTGCTGAGGTGAGCATCCTTGTCTTTCCCACTGAAACTGTTCTGCTTTGTCTACACATTTGAATATTCGTTAGAAGACAAACTGGAAGCTGATGCTCCCACATTCTGCATCAGCACCCTAGCCAGCAGACCTAATCTGTCTTTCTGTCTCCTATCATCCCCTCTTTAATTTCTTTCCATGCAAAACAGGAACGGTTTGGTGGTTAGTGTGCTCTCCTGGGAGGTGGCAGAACTGGCTTTAAATCCAGTTAGGCAGAGGATGGTTCCACACTGCAGAGAAGAGCTCTAACCATTGGCAGGATAGCAGAGCCAGACCACACTCTGCTTCAGGTAGGGGTACCTGGATGGGAACCCCAAGCAAGAGGTGCTTGAGCTGGCCAGAGAGCTTAGGGTCTCTCTCTGCTGGCTAGTTTGAAAGGCTAGTCTGGCCTCTTGGCATTTTCAACCCCAAGGTTTGCTTGCCTGGAGACCTTTGCACCCAGGCTGCCCAATGCAGAGCTAAAACCACCACAAAACAAGAGGGCATCCAAATACTAAGCCTGTTTGGGCTACAAACTCTGATTCAGACAAAGCCTTCACTGAAACCATGGGGAGTTTTGCTGAGTTACACATGACAGGTTTTGAAGTCCTTCACGTACACCACAAAAACCCCATTCAGTTCACTGACTCGGACTTTGGAAGCCATAGGCTCAGATCCCTCTGAAATTTCCTTGTAACCGTTTTACAGATAAGGATTAGTTAAACAGTACGAGTCTTTCTCATGAGAGTAAATCTGATCCTCCAAGAACAAAGAATAAGGAAGAACTTTAAGAACCGGCACAATGCAAAGAGAAATGGCAATGACTTTCCAAACTGAAGCATCCCTTAGCAAAAAAAGCTAGTCCATGCCAGCATACATAATTTAGGTTCCCGACTTGGGAAATGCTCTTATCCAAATGCATAGGAGTTTTTTTGGAGGAGGGAATGCAGGATCTGGCCCTAACCTTTTAGCCAGAATGACTCACCCTCCATTGTGCTGTATTTCTTTATGGTGGATCATATTATATTGCCAAATGAAAGGAATATGATGTTCGGCAGAGGGAAAAATACAGACAAGCAGGGAGAGCAGATGAGGTGCTGCGGTTTAAATTGTGCTTTTCAGTTTTTTTATGTATCGTAACCATATGCAAGGATGCCCTGGAGCTATGCTATGAGAAGAGCACTTGAAAAGGAACCAACATAAAGAAACAAATAGCAATAAATGACATAAGTATAGCACCTACTTATTTTTCAGATATACAGAAGATTGGAAACAGTACAAACATTATAGCGTTGTACAAAGTGTATTTTCGTACCTAAGCATGCACACAGTTATGAGATATATTTATGAGACAGATGCAAGGACTGGAGTAGAAATATATATGCATATTTATTGTATAAGAAAAAGAGAGAATAGGAGGGACATGGGAAAGAAACACTAGGGGAAAAGTTTTACCAAGAATTTTTGTTTGACATTTTCACAAGTATCCAAGCAATTTGGAAGCTGCCTCCTGATTTTATTCTCTGTATGTTACATCTCTCTATGTTACATTCCTCTATGTTACATTCCTCTGTGTTACATCCTATCCTGATGTTTGAAGACTGAGTTACTGGAGAAGCCTAATGGAGAAGGAAAATATTGACATTGAGCTGTAGCTTCTAGGTACTTCATGAAGAAAGAGGAGAACTTGTGAAATGGTCACTTCACTAAGCTGTGCAGAAAGCTTTGGAGTGTGTCATGGTGCCACATAGTGCATAACAATCCTAAAGAGCTCATCAGAGGAGACTGTAAAAATATTTATCAAAAATTTCTCCAGGAAATATCAACTTCTTAGTGCAAAAAATGGAAAAGATCTGGATTAAAACCCCTGAAGTGCATCACGGGAACTGTGGCCAGTGTCCCCACTGCTGATATATTGAACCAGAGTCCTGCCAGGGCAGATGGGTGCCTTGCATGGCCGGAGCACACAGCGACCAGTAATATCACAGGGACCCTGCTCAGCCCAGGAGAAAAAGGGACTGAAGCTCTCCTGACCTACCTTCCCACCAGGACAAGTTTTCTGTACCAAACTCCTTCAGATTCCACCTACTATCTCAACAGCTTGGCAGATCACTGACTGCAGTGGGTGAAGGGTGCTGAGCCCCTGTCAGAAGACAAATTCCACCTTGCAGGATCAGGCTCTTTGGTATTCCTAAGGGAGCAAGGCTAGACAACAGCTGGACTGCTACACAGTTAAATGTAGTTGGAGAATAAATCTTTCAATGATGAGGCACAATGTACCAAGTTTAGCTAGTTAGTTCCTCATGAAAAATAACTTAAGAAAGGGTTTTTTTTTCCAGTGAAATATTTTTTTTTCTCAAGGAAAAACAACTAATCTGTCACTGAGTAAAAATATTGTGGGTAGATAGGCCTCTAACCCCTTTAATTCCCACCCCTTGAGGGGTGAAACCTTTCATAAATCTCTCACAGTTCAAAAGAACCCCATCACGTGATTTTTGCCCCATACGTGAGATGACAAATAACACACAACCCCACTGCAACCTGTTATGTATTCCAGGCTAGGTGAACAATTAGATAAGACATTTCTCCTCCTCACGAGGGTATCTGTTCATATTTTGCATGGTGTGGAAAGAATGTACTGCACTGAATGATGACTGATGATGATTAATGTATTATTCTACAGAGCATTATGGTTTCTTTTCATTTGTACTGCATTGTTAGGAGTAAAATGTGATAAAATGGCTGTAACTGTTTTCCACCCTACTTTCCCCCTCCCCCTAGAATTGTTAAAAATAGCATTTGAAAAATTATTGAAAAGGAGAGAAAAAAAGACCCTATTTTCTGCTAATGTCCCCTGAATTTAATGAAGCTTCTTTCATTTATAGCCGCAAACATATTTTGGCCCTTTTTAATAAGCAAGTATTTTACTTTTTTTTTGTCTGCTTTTCCTTTCTCCCTTGCTTTTAGGAGTTGAAAATATGGCAAATATGAAGATTTCAAATTTAATGTAATCCAAAACTGGAATCTCAGCCTGGATATATTAAAACACTGAAGAAATTTTAGCAAATAAGTTCCAAAAATGCAGTACTTGGGAAAAAATTGTTTGATCAAGAAAGCTGATAATCAGTTTTATGTATGAGGGAAAAATATAACCAAAAATTAGAAAATTCTATTTCTGAAAATAGAAGCGATCATCATTTCTCATACAGAAAAAAGGTTTAGATTATTTTCTATGCATAGTAGAAGTAAGTATATTTCCCTCTTCCTTACAAAACACTCATGTGCTTATCTACACATGGGCAAGAACGCTCTATACTCACTAATAAAATTTCCAGAAATTCCAAGTTTATTCTAACTTTGCTTATGTGCAGCTGTCTTTTCTCCTCTAAAGCTGTTATTACATTTTTATCATAAAAAATATGATATGCTGTCCATGTTGCCAGCTCTTCTCCTTAAGTGCTCTAAAGTTTAGAGAACAAAGAACATCGCAGTTAATCCTATCCGAAATTTTATCTGAAATCATTCAGATAAGCCATAATTTGTTTGAGCTCCGCTTGAAGCAAGTGACAGAATTTTAGATACAGTAATTTGCCATGTTTCCATTTAAAACAACTGATGCTTCCCACTTCTAATACACTGGAACGTAAAATCCATGTCAGCTGTTTATATTTGGGGATTATGGAGTTATGGGATTGTTTGCGTCTGATTTTTAAGCCAGTTAGGCATGGCTTTGAATGTACAGTCACCACAATTTCATGTTCATGTAAAGCTGCTGTATGTGTTGATGTGTAAGTCCTCTTCTTTGAAAGAGAAATTATTTTTTATTTGCATCTGCAGTTCTGAACATAATTTAGGAACAGAGATACACGCACATTTGATGGCTATAACCCATTAAAAGATCCAATCTATGTGTTTACATAGGAAGTTACAACAATTTTCTTCATCTGCTTTTTTCACTGTTTCCTCTATGTGCAATACATTGAGAACATATCTTCACAAAGCAGAGCCCAAAACTTATTCAACAGGAATTAAGTCCTGTAAAGCACTGTTGGCTTTCAGGTGCATTGTTCAGTGTTGTAGATGATGCTGGAGAAGTTGACTCTCTCGCCTAAGGCCTCGAACAGGCAACGTATAAGCCAGGAATAGCAGTCAGGGTTTCCTGCCTTTCCAATGAGCGCATCAGCCTGCACAGCCCCTCTTCTGGTGGTGCAGCTGCTTTCGTAAGCAAACAGATGTAAGCATGCGGGCTTTGGGGGACGATGCCTCACCAAGAACGGCCTCTGCATTGTCCCTGGAGGAGCGGTAATTGCCCAGGGACCTAACACAGGGCTGAAAGACGACTTCCCAGTCATTCGTCCAGGACTGTGAGCTTCTCTGCTCCTCACACCTACACAGTGCAACTTCCAATAACACAGACGGTTTTTGTACCAAAGCTGTGAAATTACTGAATTGTCCCGCTTCAAACCTCAAGTGCCCATTTGGAGTAAAATGTTACAAAATAGAAGGAGCTAAGAAGTGCAATGGAGGTCTGTCTTCCAGGTCATTTACGAACACAAATTCTAGCATTTTGTCATTCAAATGTCTCTCATTTATAATTCCCATCCAGCTTATTTTCTATCATTAAAAAAAAATTCAAATGAAGTAGAGAGCAACTGCAAGGAGTGCTACTAAAACTAAACTACAGCAGGGAGAACTATTAACTTCAGCTTGGTTTAAACGTTAGCTCAGCCATAGTTGGCTCTTGTCAATTCATGTCAGATTTTTAAGGTTATTTGATTTAGGACAGCCCTGCTGCTGTCCATAGGCTTTGCCAGAGAACAGAATATAAAATAAGTTCCAGAAAGGGGTTTGAGGGGAGTTGTGAGGCCTGATTACTCAAAGATTCATTTTTTGACAATGAACAGGCTTGGGGATAAAATAACATTGGAGGACGAGAAATGTCACTATGGACCTGAACCTGCAAATACTTACGTACATGTTTTAACTTTACTACTGTGGGTAGTCCTGCTGAAATTAATGAGACTGCTCAAGGGGGTAAAGAAAAGCATATGCACAGGAATTTCCAGGATCGGAGACTATGTGCTTAAAACATGAAGAGTTCCAGGGCCTTCATTTGGGAGTACTCATATGCTTATAGTTAAACATGCAGGAACATTTGTAGCATCAAGGCCCAAAATCCTTGCACTGTAAATAATAGGAGATGGGAACTTGAAGCCAACTGTATTTGGAATAAAACAGGCAGGAAAAAGAATCCCATGATCTCACACCAACATGGGTAACGGTTACAGCCCTTTGGTCAGACTGTGAGCTGGTATAAACTGGAGGTGCTTCCTGCAACTGGTAAGATGAATAAACGTAAAATTAAGTCTATAATTAATTGCTTTTCACAACTGGGATCTTAAGGAATATGCAACATTTTTTTTTTCTTTTTTTTTTTGCATGCAGTTGTTATATTTTGAAGTGTCAGCTTAACCTGACAAGATTCAAGAGTCTAGAAAGAAAAAACGTCTTGGGTCCAGGGAATGGGAGCAACACGGTCATTGTTATTGGCTTCAGGAGAGAGGTAGACATCAAGCTATTTTCACAGGGATCACTTTCAAATGTCAAGAAGACTGGAAAATTCTGAAATATTAGAAACAGTAATGTAAGCTGGGAGATGGGGAGTATGTTAAATTGTTTGATTCTTTCCATATTTTTGTTTCTCATTTAATATTGGCTTCAACATAAACAATCTCAAAATAATGTTTTTCATTCTTTGCATGGTCAGTTTCTTACTTTTAGTACTATTCCAGACATCACAGAGAGGAAAGAGTTCTGGTATCACAACAGTTAGCTCTACATTGTAGCTACAAATAGGCTAAATAACAATAAACTCTTAGTGAGTTTGGTTAACATGAGCTTTGTTGTGTAGCACAACCCGACAAACAGCAAACAGAAAGATGTCCCTTGCCAAAGCAATTTAAGCTCTAAGTAACTCCTCAAAAAAGAAGATATTTTAATTTTTTAGAAGCTTTGATAGGGTACAAGATGCTCAGATGTTTCAGAGAGGACAAAAAAAAAACATCTACAAAGATAATTTAACTCCAGGGTCCCCACAGTAGTTCACCCTACTCTATTACAGTGGAAGCAAAATTTTGTGGAAATAAGTACTTCATCTCCAGGAGCCACAAGGATCTAAGAGCCTTTTCCTAGTGTGTTTACATTCTTAAGTTCTTCATTTCCTCTGCCTGAAGCAGTGAATTGTAATGGAATTGAATGCACAGTAAAACTATCATCTACGAAAGGTTTATGCATTATGTTAAAAAGCTCTGTACTGATAAATGGTGCCATTAGTATCTGGAATTCACTGCATTTGTCCAGTTAGGCCATTCTGAAAGCAGTCCTTAAAAGTGTAACAAATTTGCTCAAATGCTAATGAGCTGAACCACCACACTGATCTGTTGAATGGAGCCAAATATATTTAAAAGTTCAAAGTGTTTGTGTATTACCAGTAGATATACTTAGTGTTCTAAGTATGTATCAGTTTCCTGAAAAAAAAAAATTGTATATATTCACAGCTTAGAACTCCCCTTCTGAAAATATGTCCTAACTGGTCATTAGAAAATATTACTTTTTCATGCTCTAAAATTCTCGTCCATAGGACTGAATGCAGAAGTTTTCGAAAGAACAACTATTTCAACCAAAATTTCTTCACCCGTTGTGTCATTCTACATTCTTATTCCTTATAAACAACTCATAAATGTCCCCTGCACTGAAAAGAACCCTTTTGTCTGTGTAATAACAGAATTGTCACCTTTTCGGTACACATGACAGGAAGTAGGAATGTAAAGGCAAGCAGTGAAATTCAGCCCTGTCTATTCATCCATGAAATGAGGAGAGAGGGAAATGACCTCTCTGGGCAATAGTTACTTTCTTGTAAGTTCTAGTTTCCTAACATCCTTCCAGACAAATGAATAGTAGCCAGCAGTGGATAATGCGGTAGCTAATCATGTTTAAGGCACCAGGAACACCTCACCTGAAATGCATGTAGTTTTTTAAAAAGTCAACAGAAAATGTTTTTGTTAGAACACAGGAGAAGCTAGAAATTTGAAAGCACACAGTCTAAACTGAGTTTATGGTCTGGCTCTACTCTTTAAGTCAAACCCAAGTGATTGGAGCCAAATTATATATTGCATGACAAAGATGTTTAATGAAATGATATACATAGTGACAGCAGACCACCAGGAACTAATGTCAGAATATTTTCATTGGCTTCTACTCTTCCTTGGCTCATCCTTACTCACAGACATAGAGCTGAGCTGGAGTAAGGAATTCGGGAGTAGTCTGACTCTACTTACATTGGCTTTCCATTGCTGGTGGTCAGCCATGAAATATCCACCCAAGCAGCTCTGTGAGGTACAGGGCACTCAAAGTATGCTAACTTGGGTAGGCTGCTTCTGATGCACTGGAACAACACCACAGTATTACTCTGAGAAACAGAGTACACCCTCCCACGCGTGGGCTATTCTGTTAAAAAAATGCAGAGAGCTTTAATCAGCATTTTACAGGTGTGGGTGTTGGGCTATGTGAAATTTTTCATGCAAATTACTTGCTGATCAAAAAATGACATTCTAGGTCATAATTATTCACAGATGAGGGGCAAGATTTGCAAATATTTTGACAGGGGAACAAACAACTAAAAAACCCTGAAGTTCTATCAAGTCAAAACTTTTTTTTTTCCTGTTTTTTTTTACAGGAAATTCCTTTAAACTCTTCATCTAAAGTGACATTTCACTTTGAAATCTGATAAGTTAAAAAACTTTTTAAGGTGTAATAAAGCCTGGAAATAAACACATTATTTTATTTTCTGATTTGCACATCAAATAAAAAAAAAAAAAAACAATTAATCCCTGAGACCTTCCTGGAAGGACTACATGCTACAAGGAAAGTTTTTTTTTTCTTTTTTTTTTTTCTTTTAGGAATAAATTTACTTTACAGTGCAGCACAATGATATAGTGCAGAGCTCCAGACATAAATGGAATACTCCGGGCAGAGCTTCCACCACTAGGAGTAAATTCAAGAAAAATATTGACAGACCCTCTCTGTTTTCTTTTCTCTGCAGTATGTAATATTTCTAGTAGGATGCACAACAAAGCACTTGCGTTCTCCTGCACTATTGTCAGAAGAATTTGCTGAAAGCATCTGAGAGTTGACATGGCATGTGAATCTCTCATGCCTTGTTTGCAGAGATGCAAACTTTCAGCATCTGAACATCCCATGTCCTCTGCTTATTCTCTGCAGTCTCTCTGTTACCCGTGGCATTTTGCATTTGCTGTTTTCTTAGGTATACTTAAAATAACATGCCAAGTGAAATAAACATACTGTTCAATGAATGCCCTGAAAGTTTGATATATTTAACAGTTTTTACCCCACTAACCAGTTTAATGTTTAATTATATAAAGCTGTGTGGTCCCCAACTGGTTTGAAGCTTCAACACTAGTCAAAACAAGTTAAATCCAGCAAAGCAGAAAATATGGTTATGAGCAAGCAATATGCTGGCTAAATTGTTTAAGATGTCTTGCAATTTGTTAACCTTGAATGGTTTTATTTTGAGCAACATTTTCATCCTGGCCTTATCTGGGTCTTCCCAGCTTTTGCAGCCCTGCAGGTTCAGTTCTGTAACTGAATCAAGGACATACATTAAATACTAAAATGTCTGTTTTCTTTCCTCAGAATTAAATTCTTAAGACAAATAAATAGCTTAAATTCCACCCACAATTAATTCCATGCACATTCTCCTGCAAATTACAGGCATGAAGAAGCTGGTCATGTTTTGAGATCTGGCCCTTCATTTTCCAGCCAAAGCAGCTGCAAATGTGAATATTTGAGAGATAACTTCTTTATCTTTTCTGTTCTTGTAATGTCATGTCCTGATTTTCCAAGCAAGCCTAGAAGTTCCATTAGAAAAAAAAAAAAGACACTATAATATCACAAATAACAGGCTATACTGTCCAGCTCTATTTTCAGACCATGCAGCCATGTCTCTCAACTCCACAGCCTCAAGCTCTCTGTCTTCTCACTGAGGACAACAAAAGAGTTTGTTTCACCTGCACATTAGAAAGCAAACTGGCGGCCTCTGGTCCACACAAGAAGATGGACACTAAAAGAAAATGGCTCAAGAATAAATTATTTGCCTTGCTTTCTTTTCAGAATTCAGATATAAAAAGGCACTGAGGCAGAGCAATGCTGGGAAAAACAAGATTTTCCCAGACTTAACCGTTTTCCTTTTAAAAAGATTTATAACACGCATGAATCTTAGATGCCACATCTTATTGTGCATAATTATACTGATGTCTAGACTAAACATTATATATATACCCACACATATATATAATTATATATCCTTATGACTATGTATTACTGTTTTTCTATAATACCTATTCCACAGCAGTGTTTGTAACAGTGTTTTATATCTTAATGATTCATAAAACCCATATACGATGGGAAATGATTTTATCCAACATGCAAGTCAGCACTAGACCTGACACCAAAGTCTTAATGAGGTCTTAACTCACCTATGGTATAATCAGCTATGGGATAAACATCTTATCCTGCATACTATAATCATTTAATACATCTTTCTTATCTATTTGAAGATACAAATGAAAGGTAAGTACATAAGTATATATGCCTGGTCATCCCACCCATTAAGATGAAGGAATACATTCTGTAATCAGCAGAGCAGTTAATTACATTCATAACACGCTTCTACCCATTCCAGAAAGTTTTGTAGGCAGGGTAAAGCATTTTTAGAGTGCATTGTTGGTTAAAGATAAAACAAAAATCAGAGACTGCTACTCCTGTTCATTGGTTTGTAATGAGGATGTATGTTCACCTTGGCAACCTCATACATGTGGTTCTTCTCTCAAGATCTCATTAGCTTGTAGAGCACATTACCAGACAAGCGAGATGGATTCTTGACCTACTTAATTTCAATTGTGAAAACTTGCTCAGTTTTTTGTGTCTGATTTTTCCAGGCATAGTTGCAAGTGACCTTAAAATGTACTATATATTTCAGGCAAATATTTGTATGCAGAAGCAGTGAAGTTGAGGTGTACTCTTGGAGTCTACTGGGAATAGAGACAACATCACACAAAAGATGAAACAGCAAGGCCTGCAACAGTTAGACATCTGTACTTGAAGTTTTTGTTTGAGAAAAAATTTCCATAGTAATGTGCAAATGGGTTCCTCACATGTTTTTATGGCACATCCACGTTTATCCACCCCTGCTTTCCGCAATAGATTAGCCAGGCCCATAGCTGCACAGTATCCACTGTCTTCTCGGAGGTGGAAGGTTCCTTTACAATTTTTTTTTATTTCTGGATTCTTACTCTTTATACTTAGCAGAATCCCAGTAAGGCAGCTGAATTCCTACCAGAATAGCCTTGGGTTGATTTACAAGTGGATTTCATGGGTCCTTTAGCTAGGGGAAGCTAGCTGTAATTTGGGGATCTCCTGGACAATTCCAGGGTTTTCATCTGTGGGACAGAGCAAAAACAGAAAAAGCATACCTAGGAGAAGAGAGGGAAGGAGGAAAGGGTCTTCTTTGATAGAATATGGAGGATCTCCTCAAGGAAACACACAGAAAGTGCAGTGGATCATGAAGCAATATAATGTAGTCTGACAGCCAGTATATTAACAAAAAAAATGTGTGAGTGAATTTAGTGCTAGGAAAAGTGACAGACTAACAGGCTCTTGCTACAGCCGGGCACATCAGGGGTTAGCAAGAAGTTTTCCCCAAGCAGCTCTGCCTATGGGCCACAGCACGGACCTACAATACCCTCTTCTGCAGGCTTCCCTTCAACGGAATTTTGGAGAGCTGAGGACTAATCCACAGGAGCACTGCAGCTATCACACTGACAGCCTGTTTCACATGTTAAATAATAATCAGCTCTCAAAATCAGCTCAGAAATTATAAAATAAAGTTATAAAAATAGCATACAGACCATATGTTAGTTTTCATTTCAAAGTTTATCCTTGCTCTAAAGAAGGTTAAATCATACTCATTTCTCTGAAAACAGTCAAGATATAGGAATTTAAAATACCATGAAAGTGTTATCTATAGAGTGCACTCTGGAGTACCAAGAAAGAAATCACATATGCATGGGATTACAGAATACATTTCAAGTCAACAGAGAAGCACATACAGTAACTAAGAGACAAACGTGTTTTTCTGACTCAGAAAATTGAGTTTAATTTAGTCTTAAGAAATCTGGATCTGTCTAGCCTGTTAGTAGTCATGAACAGATACAATAAAATGAGATCAATAGTGCCCCGCATTGCCCGATATGTAAAGTATCCTCCGCAAAGAAATAAAAAGAGCTAAGGTCTGACGTCGAGGAAGCCAGTCTGAGTCCCTGCTCTACACACCCTCAGTCAGTGTGGACACGTCCCCTCTCTGTGCGTTTCGTCCCTGTGATCAAAACCTTAGCTGAGGGCTGCAAGGATGTATGATGAAAGACTCTGCAGTACTCACATACTGAGAGTACGAGACACGGGGAAAAAAAAAAAGAAGAAAAAGTGCTGCACCTCTGCAAACTCTCAAAAAGTTGGAAAGGCTGTGAATTCATGCTCAGTGTGAAGCAGCTCAGAGGCTGTGAGACCAGACAATGCCTCTCCTCCTGCATAGCGAGGGAAACACAGCAGGTAGATACAAAGAGGAACAATAGGATGTGGATAGTACTTTTTAATTATTATTTAAAAAGTTAAAGCCAACAAAGTAGAAAAGACTGCTATTCAGAGTTCAAACAGCCTCTCCACATGTAATCAACTGTCATATTTGCCATAGACATATCTGTGATCACATTTGGGGAGGGGTCATAGGACAAAGTCTTAATTAAACTGGTGACCAAGACATATCATGTGGTTAAAATCCTGAAACTAGGTGTCCCTGGGAAGATTCAGAAGGATTCAAGAGCACAAAACAATAACACTGTTTCCCTTCTTACCACCACAGCCTTACTAAAAAGAACAAAAAATATCAGCTCATTTTTTTCCTTATTTATCTGTGAATATTTTGTCTCTAGAAGATATCAATACTGCCTTACCAAAACATGCACAGCTAAAACGCACACCAAGGAGACAATGACCTGCTCTGTGGCCTCAAGGCTACTTTATTATCTCTGTAGCTGCACGAGATACTTAGAGCTGATCATCCAAATAAAAAGTAGTTCAGATAAAATGTGGAAAGAAACTTGATGGCAGATGATACACTGGTGTCATCCGATTTTCTTGGGGCAAGAGATGTAGCTTCCTGAATGTATCAACTCTTCAGTTGGTCAGTGTCAGGCTCATTTGAAGAGTTCAAACACAGAACTTCTTGTTCATACAGTCCCCATACTTGCCACATATTTTACCATCATGTTTCTTGCACGTGCAGCCAGTCTTGACAGATATAATCTCCAGACCTACAATAGCCACATATATTGTGCGTATTTTGGAAGGTATGGAAGGAATCTGAAGACATAGCAGCATCTGTTAGTTACATATGCAAAAAGGAAACTTAAGAATTACCATATGCGGTTTTGAAGGACTTAAGTTCAAATTTTGTCTTTAGATGCGTAAGTACAGCTCTCCGTAACTTCTAAAGTTTACCTAAGTCAGAAAGATTTTTAAGCTCATTTCCTTTTTGGTTTAGAAGAGAAAAACATCTTTTTATGATGTTGCAAATAAAAAAAAATGGTGTTTGTTATATCATAGGTTTGAATACCTAGTGTTATAATTGTAATGTAGCAACAAATAAATATTCAGGTTGGATTCTGGGGAGATTTGGGTCACCAAAGATACATGCCTACATTTCTGAGAACCACTGCACCAGTGGCTAAAAAATCAGTAGCAATTCTTGTATCCTTTATTTCTGAGTGCTCAACAGGAGATAGTTGAACAGGATCTGCTGATCAGAAATCCCTGTGTAACCACTGACTTCTCCTTTTGAATGCTTCTAATTGGGAACTGAAAAATAGGACATGCCAACTCTTTTTTTTTTTTTTTTTTTTATAATGTGTTTGCATTATGGTTCCCTTCAAATGATAAGTGTATGGAATGTAAGTGCAAAAGCAGCCTAGCAATGAGTACAACAATATAGCAAGAGTAGCTGCTAAGAACAAATATTTGGCCAGCTATTATGGAATAAATGTGCAAATACACGGAATTTGCAATTGCCTATGCAAAACACATGCACATCCCAAGTGCACACGGGGAAGATTGATAACTGTCCACAAGTACACCTGATCAGCCATGTGCCCATGCAATTCCCCTGCTTTTAATGTGCACAACTGAGGGAGCTGCACATAAATCAGGTGTGTAACCGGGCAGAGGTTGTGTGTGAAATCATGACCATTTTTCAGTGTAGCCAATTCTACTTATTTTATCGCTAGTCTCAGGATAGTTAGTACTTGTCTTTAAAGCTTGTTTCCTCCAGTCCTGTAGTTTTGTGAGGCTCTCATATTTCATTAAAAACCAAAAACAACAAAAAAAAAGCATGCAGCCTTTATGGTCACAGCGAAAAGCTTGAAATCAAGAACATACCAGCTCTAAAAGTAGAAAGCAAACTGTAAGAATCCAACATGTATTATTTAAAAAAAATTAATTTCCTAAACCACTTATGATTTTTAAGACTATGCTTAAGATTTCTCAGCATATGGCATTGGGAAAGCTGCTATTTTCAAATGCATAATGTTTTATGAACATGTAAGCAGACAAAGCACTGAAGATACATCAAAACACAGGCGAGGAAGGGACCCTCTGCTACAGCAAATGTATTTCGTCTTGTATCACATGTTCAGTCTTTTGCCCAGGAAGACACACAATTGTATCTCCTTCTCTTCTCAATCGCATCACCTTCTCTTCTCTGCTTTCCTTTCCTCCCTGTACACGCATGCCACAAACCACAGACACCCCTCAGCACTCCAGAGTGAACTTCAGACCCTTAATCTGCCAGCCTGAAAGTGCCAGCACTGCTGTGCACAGGGGGCGAAACCCCAGAGCGTTCCCAGCACCTTGGTCTCCCGGAAGCAGGAGATGCCAGGTAAAATACACCAAGGTAATCCATGGACTCATGCAGATTTTTATCTCATGCATATAAAACAAATAGCTATTTTTCGGAAGGAATTCTTTTTCTTCACTTGTAACTAATATAAATATAAATTATATATATAGTAATATAAATATATTAACATTGAAAGCTCTTCCCCACCTCCTTGTCTCATTTTGGTTTTCTTTTTTTTTTAAAGTGTAGGGTGAGTCACAATGTTGATCAGATTACCTGGTAAACAGGTCTCAAACTTCCCATGAACTAATGTACAGAAAAGTTTGAATCAAATTGGAGGCAAAAACACAAAAGCCCCTTGAGAATAGGCCAATTAAAGTTCAGGGGATTTTTGTGCTAGAATGTCATTTCCTTCTCTTATCATAAATAAGGTGTTAAAGCACTGCTAATCGCAATGCTTAATGCATGCAGGGACAAATCACTGACACCAATCTCCTTATTTTTCTCTTTATAAAATACTTTTGTGCCAGTACTTGTGAAGGGTACAGGACTAGCCACAACAGTGACTGAAGTTCCCTAACTGATAATACAATACAAACAGCTGCTGATTCAATAAGAATAATGAGAAGAACTATGGGCCCAATTTGCTAACAGCTGGCACCATGCCCATGAGTGCAGTGTCAAATTCAAGAGGCAAAGAAAGGATACTGAGTTGGCCCCACAAAGATGTGCTGACGCAATTCATATCCAGCTCTGCAGTCAGCCCGAGTACGATACTGCTCCCTCAGAGAAAACTAGTTCAGGCTATTTTAGCTGTTTCTTCTCATTAAACACCCAAATCAAAAAAGCAAGTTGAAATAGCACACTGGCAAACTTCAGAAAAACAGACTGACCACAGAAACATCAGTTCTCAATACACAGAGAACAACTGGTTACTAACAGGCAAAGGCGAGCCTAGGCTAATATTACATATCTATACACACCAAGAAGGCAGTTAAAAAACGAAATTAAATGTTCTGAAATGTTGACAGGAAAAGTCCAGGCTTCAGGCTTCATTAGAATTGTTTTGTATTCACATAAATGTTCAGACTCTGTCATTCCTTATCAAATGAGTCTCTCCTTGTAAATCATTTAAATTGTTACAAATTCAAGTTAAGAATCAAAAGTGTTTTTTAAAATCCACTCCTTTGATGTAACGTGAATTACTACTGAGAGCAAAAAAGAGAAACAGACCTAGATCTGTTTGCTGCCTAATTTAGCGCTGGTAATAGTTCATATCTAATCAGTGGAAATAGAATACAAAAGTACGTGCATACACACATATGCATGTACATATATATATATATGTATTTGATACTTTTCTTTCATCTAGGCTGGTGATTCAGTACATACTGCTAATAAACACGTCTCTATGATCATGACTTATCTCAGCTATAGCTTGTGTGTTATATGGCAGTGAGTGAAGGAGAGAGGTAAAGGGCGGCTCAGTACCAGGAGCGTGCTGCTGCGGACAGTGCATGTGGCAAAAGCAGGGGCATCACCATCTCTAAAGCCAGGAAAACCGCTTCATCCCATGTTAGTGGCTTCTGCATTAAACAAATACACATACACACAAACACATATACATACGGACATTTTATATGTATATGTATATGTATATGTATATGTATATGTATATGTATATGTATATGTATATGTATATGTATAGGTGTGTATATATGGTAGGAAATGCATACAATTTACAAAGCCAGTATTCTCTGAACAAGAAAGTCCTCTCACAAAACCTCATGCATACTGCCCCCCAGGTGTAGCATCAGAGCAGAAATGGAGTCCAAACTTTGTTCCTTCCCCATCGTAACATAAGACACACGCAATCAGAAGCAAAAGTCTAGAGATGTGCGTGTGTCTGTCAGATCTGGATTCCTTGCTTCAGGACAGCTCTGCAGGCCTCTTTCCTTGTCCTTACACTCTGTACCAGCTCTGCCAAGTGCCTTTTCAAGTGCACACCAAAATCTTTACATGGCTGGACGTCACAAAACACCTATCAGGCAATTCAGATAGAGAGAAGGACTTCTAGGAGGGTCCCAGGCAGAAAAAGACAAAGAATAGTCATTCCATTTAAGAAAACCTTTGCATTTAAGAGAAATACAACCCAAACACAAGAAGAATCCGTGTTCTGCTCAGGATGACTTTGAAATGTTGGCCCCAGTACTTCTTCCTGCTGTGGAGGAGATGTCTTTCCACCAGCACCTACCCTAACACACCAGCATTCACTGTGTCATGGGAGTGAAATCACAGCCACGTGTAGCTTATAGGTCTTATCTGCTTTGGTACTCAGAACATCACAGTGGAAGATCCTCCTGCTCCCTAAAATCTAGTGCACATACCAAAGCTAAAGCCAAATCTCTTGCTTGCAGTGCACATCCAACAGATTTGCCTGCATATAGCTGAAAACACATTTAAGACAAGATAAAGCCAGCAATGAGCACTAGTGGACTCATTACACTCTTCCTATCTGGCCAACATATTGGTAAGTGCTGTGCAGCACCAGCACTGACACTTTCCTGTGTATTCATCTACGCGCGTTCTTGTTCCTGCCAGGGACTGGTCTGCAGAGGCCACTATTTTGTGTCTCAAGGAAGCAGTACTTTTATTGCCCAATACTGGCATGCTGGGAGAGAGCTGGAGCACCTATCAGTCACCATGGGCACCTTGTGCAATCAAGGACAGTAGTACTGGGTCTTTGACCATAACTGTGTTTTACCAAAGCAGGACAGACCATAACAGCATTTAACTGTGTGCCTTTTCAATGCCAACTCATCATGAAAGCTGAAGCTTTTAGTTTCCACTTTGGAACAACATCAATGCCCAAAAGTGCAAGCATCAAGTTAGACTGAAATTTCTATGCCTAAAATCCATTAAAAAATGAATAAGGACCAAATACATTGGTTGGGGAAATCTGTTAAAGCTTGTGTTAGAGGTTTCGATGCATTTACTGCTGCTTGGTTATCTGAAATGCTTCAGTCTCATGACTAGTAATGATTTTAACTTTAAAAAATGCAGTTCTAAAACCAGCACAGTCCAAGGCATTTCTGACACATACCACTGCAATGGCTGAGCCCATCTTTTCAGGAAATTCATAATTAGAAAATCTTTGTATTCTCCCTCCCCACCACCACTCAGCTAGCATTTGTTCTAAATGTAGATTAAGAATAAGACCCATTTACCTCTAGAACAAGACCCCGTCTTAAGGAATGTTCCTCCTACTACCCTAACCACTAAAGCATTTGAAAGCTTACAAGTAAATTGCTGGACATGAGACCCCTGATTGCTGTGCCTACACGATTCATGATTGATGGGTCTAATGAAATTACTAAGTTTTCCTTCCTATTTCTGGCATTAGTCAAGACTTCATGTCCAAAGATTATTCCACCAGACATGTTCTGCGGATGTGATGGGATTAGCCAAATTTCAAAGCTTATTTTTGACCTCCAGCAGAAAATTGAGCACATACGCTATTGAAGCCAACTGGGACTATAGAACATCAAGTTGATTCATCAAATTAGCTCAAACATAATTGTACTGCATGACTGGCTATGGAAGTTGTCAGCTATAAACCTGTCAAAAAGCCATCAGCTTTAATGTTAAATAGAGACACAAAGTAATGTTGTTCAGAATTTGACATTTGTTGGACTTACGCCTGCTAAAGGATGCTATCTGCTTTGTTTCCTCTTAGAAAAATTTGTAGTCTGAAATACAGTCGTGATAGATTGCTGTAGACAAAAGGTAGAAACCCTGGTTGCTAGAAATACCAGCTTTAACAAAGTAGATATATCTGTACTGCCTTTATCTAGCAATGTCAACTAATACCAAAATAACTGCAGTACTCAAAGACTCAGAAATCTTTCCAGCAGGTACAATGTGCAAATTTAGCATATTTTGCTGTTTACTGTAACTAGTTTTTATTAAAAAAAAATACAAAACAAACAGCACTAAACAAATGCATAATTTTGTTTTTATTTTCAGAACAAAAGATCAATGAGTTTGGTATAGAATATGTTGAAATAGTTCTAATTGAATTATAAATGCATGCAGATAGCACACCCGCAGTGAGAGACCTGAGCACTCAATACCAAGCTGTTTCACATATTATCACACACTATAGCATGGGGTAACAACATAGAAGCACTATTAATATAAAAAAGGTAGGTCAAAACAATGTTAAGGGTCTTGCAACCCCATTCCCCCTTAAAATAAAAAAAAAAAATCCAGGCTAATGCTTCCACTCTGCACTCAATCTGTTCCCCTGTGCTTTTGAGTATTACAAAGGTAGGCTGAGTAAATCACAGCTTTAACTCCGCATTTGTTTAGCTGGCATGCATCTAAGCCCAGACTTTTAACATGAATACGTATTTGTTGCTTCCCAGCTTCCCGGGGTTTTCTAAAATGATGGATGTAGTCCTCTTACAATTGGCTAAACAGAGCAATATGGTCTCTAATGTGTCAATGTGTATTCCTACGAACCCTTAGCCCGCTGAATATTGACATGAAGGACTCTAAATGAGGAGCTCCTGCAAAGTCATTACGATCTCAGATGTCAGCCCGGAGTGAGAGCTCCCACCCATGCACTGCTGACAGCATCACGCAGTGGCTCAGGAGAGCATGCTGGCCCTGCCCCATGAATAGCTAGATAGCAACTGCAGCCCATCACACCATGGGGACACCCCACACAACATCACCATTTTCATTGCTGCTCCTTGAACCCTCTCTGTGTCCCCCAGTAACGCATATCTAGGGTAAGTCCTAGGAGGGATAGTCAGAGACAAATACATGTCCAGGTTGGAAAGTGTACATGGTATAACCTACAGATTATACAGTCTTTAGCACAAAGATTTTTTTTCTTTGCTTTCTTAAAAAAAAAAAAAAAAATCACACTTTGGGCAGGATAAATAGGAAAGAAAATAAAAGGGTATTGAGGGACTTATCATAGAGAAACTGCAGAGAAACAGTGTCAGGCCAAAACCTCAGTGTAACGGAAGTAGCAAGAGGCAATTCAGGCTTTTGATGACCAGATACCAAGTACCTATGCTGTTCTCTTGTGAATCTTCCTGCATGAGGAACAAGCAGTAGCTGTACTGTCCCAGGAGACATTAGAAAATAGCTTCTGCTTCATAGAACTATGTCCCATTTTACCCATTGCACCTATTATTACACATTATATTTGGGTTTTTTTTTTTAATTTCAGAACCCACAGAAGTGTATCACTTATCAGAGGAATACTAGTCTTGGTCCCTTGTCAGGTCAAAGGCCTGGTATATCAGGGATTTCCAACCCAAAGTGAACAGTTGTGCAACAACACCACTGCTTCGTAAGCATGTGCAAGGTGACCCTTTGGCCCTTGAACCAGCTGGCACGACACCGCAGACTCAGGGCCTGGCGCTGAGAAACAGCATCTCCTGGAGGCAAATAAGATCTCAGGAGAGTGCGATCCCAAGCCCTGCAATATCTGCAGCCAGACTCAAATCCCCAAGCTCTCATTCAGGCACACCGTTGAAAACAGAACACCTAAGCCAGAGAGTGACTTTCCCCACTTCTGCAGCTTCAATGTATCTTTAAACCAAATCTGCTTTCTTATATGCCAATTTTTAGCCCAGAGCCAGGTATTAGAGCTGAGTGATAAACCCCTGAAAGGGTGATCACAATAGAAACTCTGACAGACACTTAACACTAGTGGTACAAACTCAGGGAGCTGAGGATATATTTTTCCCTGATTAGGCATTGGCTATGCATTTGTACAGACTGCACGAACACAAAATATACGTAGGACACACTGCAAATCTGTGACTTATTTGCGATCTTTGGAAAATGGACTTTTTCTTTGTTCTTTTTTCTAAAGGCTTCATAACCACTAAATATAGCTTCTACAACTGCATATTGTTTTTAAGTTAAGAAAAAAAAATGACATTTGAACAATGACAACTTGATAACTAGAACATTCCCCCTCCCAAATCTTAGACTAAGCTATAATACAGTAAGTGGGACTTGAACTATGATGGGTTTCAGTATTAACGTTTGTAAGATTTGTCACTGTCACATCTTGCTAACACTCAGAGCATCTCATTTTCTAAATATAATGTATCACTGTTTAGTGGCTAAAAATGTAAATTACAAACAATGTAATTATGTTCAAGAAACTGAAAAAAATATGATCCCTGAACCCCTCAGCACGCACATGACTTAATGTGGAGCTTACCAATTAAGCATAACACCACTGTGCAGCCAACCTATGGGACAGCAGCATCAATCGCCCAGAACACACATTCCCTGTTCTGCACAAATACCATAGATCTCCAAAAGCATCTTTGACTTGGATTCAAGAGATAAAACATGAAGTTATCCAAAGGAGTAAGAAACAAATATCTTTTAGATATGATTTCTGATGCTTAAGATTTGGTTTCTATTTTTCTTTTCAGTTTTTTTCCCCCCACTAATAAGACGTCTGGTATCAAAGGAACAAAAAAAAAAAATTCAGAATTTAAAACTATCCTCTGTTAAATTTCAAGCCGAAATGTTCTTTAAGAACACCATATAGGAACCCTTACATCTATAAAAAGCAGTTTCTTTGCTAAGGGCATTCTTGGAGTGCCTTCTGTCTTTAAATCTATGCTATAGAAGGTTCACTTGTTTAGCACCCAGTGGCGCAAATCTAATGGCTAATTGCTACCAAAAGAAGTTTTCCATGTCCTCAGATCTGCTCCACACATGTTCCTGTCCCTTCCTTAGCTTAGTGCTAGTGTTCAGCTGACCAAACAGCAAACCAGAGCAGCGAGTTAAACTGAATTTACTCTCTTCATTGGGCCACTTCTCAGCCATTTTAGCTCTAAATTGGATGGCTGCTGGGAAAAGTGAATGTAGGTGCTGTGACCAAGGAGGAAGAGGAGAGGATGCATGCTCAGGATGGCGGCCATTGGAGTGCTCTCATTGGCAGCAAATTTGCTGCAGCCAGCTGCATTGTCAATCCATTGTCCTAAACACCTACATCAAGGTACAGAGAGAAAATAAATCTAGCAGGTTTTTTTTTACAGCAGAGTGCAAGTTACACATTGCCACAAAAGGTGAGAGAGTCTGACTTATACATAACTGAGTTATAACATCATGAGTGTGGGGGGCCCAACACGAGCTACTCAGTTGCTATTCAGTTGCTGTGTGAACAACTGGAGGTGGCCATTCTGATACGATTTTTGAAATGTGTGGAAAAATGCCAATTATATATTAATGAAGGAAGAGGGAAACAATGTAATTATGTTAAGGTTCCTTTTATGCTATTCTATTAGGGATGTGTACGTGTAATATCAGAGCAATCTTAAGTTTACCTTAACATACACAAGAAACAAACCTGTCAATCTAAACACCGGATCTTGATTACCATGGAACAACTGAGTCTATTAATTACTATAGAACTGAATTAACTTCCAGCCAACCAAAACCCACTTTGAATTGTTGGAATCATTGGTGGATAATTGTTTTGCTATTAGAACATCTCAAGTCCACCGGCAAATCTTACCTGTTCTAACTAAACTGCTTAGTAGGTGTGTTAATGGAAGTTACTGCTATTATAAATTATCTACAGACATTGACAAAAGAAGTCATACAAGGCATATTTTTTAAAAGCACTGGCCAACGCATGGCTGAGTGATTGAGTTGGAAAATGAACCATTCCTTGGGGTTAGCAAATGATTTTTCATCAGCTAGCAAGCTATTAAGCACACCTAGATAATAAACGGATGATTTTAGCAGTAATTCTACTAGCTTCTCATACTTTCCATTTTAAATTCCATGTTACTTTTAAAGGATTCACACATTACATTGATTTACACCATAGAGAAGAGAGCCAATGATGTCCTTTAACATCGGAGACTGTGTTATTATTTATCACTAAATCTACATTTTTTTTTCCTACCTTGTGAAACATTTGACAAATGCCTGCCTGGCTAGCTGAAAAGTGAATGGTACAATTCCTTACGCAGGGCACACCCTCGTAATGAGGTGCAGTCTCCCGAGGATGTGGGTTTTGCTGCTTTCTGACTATTTAATGCTGAATCTTCTGATGGTCATCCTTGCAAATCCCCTTGTCTTCCGCAGGAGCTCATAGCTCAATCATGTGAACTTAAGTTACTGGTAGAAACTAGGGAACAAAATCTTTACACTAATGAGATTATTTGCATGAAATGTTATTTCAATAAGACAGCCTAGGGAAGGAGTTCGTTCACACTTGATTTTCCACATTTGTTATTAGATTTCTTGCCCAAAAGAACAATTTTGGAAAATGACTGCAAAGATACAGTGTTGGAACTGATGGTCAGTTCCAATGAAATATAAACTAATCTTTAACATTAAAGAAACTGGAGTGACAGAGACAGATTAAAAAGTGGTTGACCGGCAGTCTGCTGCTTCATCATATTCCAATGGAACTATTTGCTAGTGCCGTTAAAACCCCTGATAAACAGCCCTTTTTATGGTGGAAGAGAGATGCAGGGGTTCAGATTCTTTCTGAAAATGCTAACTACAATGGAAAATATGTCTGTGCCTGCCTGCTTATGTGTGCATTCTTCTCTTCTTTGGGTATTCATAGCCTACTACTCACTGCACAATTTCTTTTGTAGCAGGAGAATACTGAAAAAGTTATTTAAAGCAAGTTTGTTAAATTGGGTTCATGTGAGTTCAGCCTTAGGGGCAAAAGCAGTACTTTCATACTCATACAGGAAAGCAAACTTTTACAATAAAACAAAAAGCACGCATATTCACTGAGTCTGGAGTGTCATTACGAAGTGAGAAGTCAATTTATGGTTTATAGTTTTGTATCAAAAGCAGATGAAACTTGGAAATTTCAGAAGAGTTTGGCCTTGCAGTTTTCAATTGATTCAAACTTTAAATTCAAAATGAAACCGAGAGATGTAAACTTAAGTGGCTGATGCTGCAGAAAATGTTGTGATCTATGTATGTATCTATTGCAATTTATTTTCACAAGATTGCATACTTTCCTGGTAATTACAGACCCCTCTTGCATAAGCAATAATTTTCCATTTGAACTTCTACA